>NC_056428.1:20030000-25030000 GCF_905147365.1 Aricia agestis | reverse complement strand
ACGCCTCAAATTGTGCTGGACATAGGATATTTTCTGCTGCAATATAAATGTATTTGAATCGATATAAGTCGAAATCAGTTATTGCAGGAGGGGTATTTTGGGCAACTTGAGTAGCCGTTACCTATTGCGTTTACAAAGTAAAATGTCAGGGTGTACGAAACGACCAATCATCCATGTTTCAATATAAAATAGTCGTTCTCCGAAACCGCTGGACACATTCTGTCGAAATTTTGTGTCTGAGATTTCTTCAGGATATTGAATTAGTACAATATAAACAAAGTCAAGTTCACCTGGCTGTTGCTTACAACGAACTACAATTTTAAAAAAATGTCTATGACCATCGATCACATTTACATTTGGAATTGGCCACCAACGTGACTGGTAGCTAAACTACCAACAAGCAGTGCCGTTGGGATCTTATTTTCGTATGCCCCTTCCGTTGGGATGACATTTCCTGAGGAAGCGCTTCCTTAGTGGAGTTATGCGTTCCTTATCCTAAAATTCGACGGAAGTAAATAAAGATTAATCGTGGAGCTTATAAATTGAATAGTTGTATGCAACGTGCATTTAATGCAACTGCACTCATTTGCATTTGGTAATCACTGATCAACAAAACTTAGTTGACTCAGTAGTCAACCAAGTTTTGTTGATTACAGGGTTTAGTTACCCTAAAACGGAACTAACGGTGGGTTAATAGTTATATAATTTAAGAGTAACATTGTCCTACAAATATAACAATCCATATTTTAGGACCATCAAATCAAAGTATGAAATCCTTTCTATCTCTGTTAGCTACCACTTTCAAGATTTTTCGTAGATAAAAATGTTGTTCGTTTTATCAAGCAAGCTGCTCACAAAAAATTAGCTTGATAGTAATTAAAAAATTTTGTTCTAGGGCTCCCTGCCTACCTTTGTAATTTTTGTTGTTACCTTTGTTTAATTTTTTTTAATGTGTGGACCGCGAAGGTCATTTCACAAGCCACTTTTACTTATTTTGGCCTATAACATAAAATAAAGATAATATAAAAGAACTCTGTAATCGTCAACAAAATATAATTTTGAATATTATCCAACGCTCTACCCAAGTTCTATCACTTTATTGCACAGAAATCTCTTGAATAATTCATACTGAAGTATGTGCATGTTTCATGTAATTCGCAAACCATCGTTACGGTCATATACTTTGAAAGTTATAATAAATTTCCCCCCTCGAAAACACTTAAGCGTTTACGAGGAGTTTTCTGTTGCCAAGGAATACGAAAATATTCCGCAAGAAATAAAATTTTTAATTAGGATTCATATTTGAATGAGAATTGCAAGTGTTTTTGAGTCGCTTGAGTAGTTTTGGGTATAACGTGGAGAAATTAAATATTTGGATAAAATTGTAAAAATGTTTTGTATCTTGAAAATAGCTGTTGATTTTTTGACGCTATACAAACTAATTACACCCTTTTCTCCCTTTACGAAAAATATTTAGCCATGTGTGGCCATGTATCGAAATCTCCTCTTTTACTATTTTACACCACAAAAAACAATATTAACCTTACGAAATAAATAAATGCGCTTTGAAAAAATAAAAATTAATGAGACAATAGTGAAAACGTCGACGCGACGCGGCGCTGCGGGGAGGGGTAGGGGGGGGGGGGGTTATTGATCGCCTGCACCGCGTTGCAGCGAATATTGTGAATATCGGGATTATAAAAAGGCAAAGTGGACTAAATGATTTTGTGACGTACCATTGATTCTAGTAATGGAAGTATGCTTTTATGTTTGGATGAAAAGTTTGGTTTGTTTTGTTTAGAATTGGTTTGCCAATTCGACGCCTACGTTTCATAGTAACTAAGTGTAGAGTATGCTAACATAATCTATTAATTAGTTATTTCATTTAAAAATATCTACAGGAATATCTAGACAAGGAGATATAAGTACTACACTCGTGTACTACACGTGATGACTGCAACAAATATAAATTGAAATTATGGGGCCGCACACCGCACGCCCCCAGCCAAGCATTTTAGCAATGCAATGACACGGCCGCGGCCGTACCATACTTTTCTCGAAACGGTCCGCGTCTATTTCACACCCTCCATATACATAATATTTAGAATTTCGGTGACTAGGAGCAAGTATTAAAATAGCTACATGACATTTACAGTCTGTCAAGAAAGTCATGACGGCGGGAGGAAATGTGAGTTACCTGACCTGACTGACCCTATAAGCTGTTATTTCGATAAAATATATACACATTACACAACCTCAGACATATCACATAGCTCATCTCTGAGCAGACTAATAGCTTAAAAGCCCCATTGAATCTAGCCCTACCCTTCAGACCTAGAGCTTACTCTCTAGGGATGACATTAACGACCGTTTCAAATGCATATCAACCACAGTATATATTGTTTAAAAGTATATAAGTATTGTATAATTGTATATACTATACTTACAGGGTGTAATAAAACTAAGTGATGTGTATGAGTCCCCTGTATAGAGTTAACTGTGAAAGTAGCAGCGCTGAAAGATTTTTTATACTTTTGAATGGGGATAATCATGATTCATGACGCTGGGGCGCTGGCCCATACAAATCGCAAAAAAGGTCTTTCAGTTCTGCCACAGAATATATATTAGTAGTACCAGTTCTGCTACTTTCACAATGAACTCTATACAGGGTGTAACAAAAATAAGTGATAATACCTTAGGGTATGTACGTGTTCCTTGTAGAGAGTTCACTGTGAAAATAGCAGCGCTGAAATACGAAAAAAATTGTCACTTTTGTATGGGCAAGGGCCCCAGCATCACGAGTTTCCCCATACAAAAGTGAAAAAAATTGTTGGCCTTTCAGCGCTGCTACTTTCACAGTGAACTCTCTACAAGGAACACGTACACACCCTAAAGTATTATCACTTATTTTTGTTACACTCTGTATAAGGGATACACACCCTAAAGTATTATCACTTAATTTTGTTATAGGTAACATGTTCAATGGGTAAATGCCCGGCCCGGATATGCCATTTTATTTCTGGGTAGACGACGCCTGCAACTCCGTTGCGCCATAATAACTTTATCGTGCGGGAACCGTACGTTCGTCAGTAAAAAAAGGCCTATTTCATTTTCCGGGAATCAAATTATTATCTCCATTTTCAGCAAATTCGGTAATAGTTGAGTAATGATTGTAGAATATTCCATTGAGGTATTCCGATCAACAAACGTCGCACGGCGAAACGTGGCGAAACTGTGTCAAGCCCGTCCACTCATAGCGTTACGTTCAGTGTCAATATCACTATATTCTTTTAAAAACGCGACACATTTTCATACGGACATTCTACAAGGTGTGACACAACTTTAGTGATAAATGATAATACTTTAGGGTGTGTATAAAGTAATAATAATATTTATGGACGATTCACACCACGGCAGTCCGGCCCCGTGCTAAGTACCCAAAGGACTTGTGTTATGGGTAGGTACCAGACAACGGAAATATAATATTTAATACTTTTTTATTATAATTTAGTACCTGGATGACCGAGCTTTGCTCGGTATAGCAAACACTCATTGACTTCGTGTTACTTAATAACGTCATCTGCTGGTCGTTAAAACAATTAGTTGCTAACAAAATAGTATTATTATTCGCCAATAGATGTCAGGAAGAGTCATATTTTTCAGTCTATCGATTATTGATAAAATACGAATAAAAAGACATTTTCTCGAATATATATATATATATAAGTAGCAGCTCTGAAAGACGAAAAAAAAATATATATATAATTGGAATCTCGGAATCGGCTCCAACGATTTTATGGGCAAGGGCCCGAGCGTCACCATAACAAAATGTTTTATACAAAATATCAAAGTTACCAGAAATATGAGATGTGGTAAAATTAAGCTGGACTATTTTCGCATAATATTAGTTTGATTCCATGGTATGAATATCTATTCTCTAAAGGCTCTGTTTAAACTTTAAAGGTTACGCATTAGAAGGTAAATTCATAAACATTGCATTATTAATTATTATTATTCATAAACTAAATTTAATTATCACTATTCGACTAAGTGACTCTGTCCCCTCGTTCAAATTAAACCAGGGGAGCACCGGTGTTGCCTCCTCAAGAATTTTAATTTTCATCATGACGTATATCGTATGTACAAGCGCTACAGCGTAGGTATGTACTATGTAGTGCAAATTAAAATGCTGATTTTATAATAACCGAGTTCTATAATAGGTCGGCATTTCATAATTCGAAATGGCATTTATTTAGATAGAGTATAATATTTATAATTAGGTTTGAACTTTGAGTCTAATATTCAGTCATAACAACTTCAACTACATAATATTTAGTAATCTGTGATCACGAGCGCCATCTACCGATTACAGAAATTAGTTAAACATTAAAATACTGTACTATAAATTATTTATTATTGTGTAGGAAAATAAATATTTTACTCAGATTTCCATAGAAGTAAACCCAATGTATATACCTACTTAATACATAAAAAAGTAAGGTAATTATTACAAGGAAACGTACAAGTCTTTTCTACTTGTGGCAGTGGCACAGAATATATAAGTAGTACCAACTTGTGGGTACTTAGGTTGGGTTGCACCAACTTTCTTTAAATTTTAGTATTACTGTAACTATAACTTTAACTACAATGCAAAATGTCAAATCTTTGGTTAAAGTTAAAAATGGACGCCATCAAGACGCCATATTTAACCCTAACCATATAGCCCGACAAGCCTATAAATGCACGTGGCGAAAAAAGGAACTAACGCTGTCATCATACAAAAACGCCAGTTTTGACAGTTCTCCTTTACCAGCAGCTCCCCCGCCCACTTTCTTATAAAGCCTTGTCAGACCAGCAACGACTTCTGTCAAATTCTGTGATTAAAGTTAAGGTTAAAGTTAAATTAGACATAACTATAACCACTAGAGATCGCCCAATGGTCGAAATTCGACCTTAGTTTCAACGACATTAGGACTACTACTTAATTACCTATATTTTGTAAAAAAATATTTACTTTATCATATTTTTTTCAACTCTTGTCTGTGACTGGCCGACTGCCGTGTTTATAAGCACAGCGTGTACCTAAGCATTGTCTAATAGTATTTCAGATTCAATAAAAAATACTAACAACAAATAAAATATTTGTTAAAAAAATGTGCGATAAAAACATAATTTCAATTTTCAAAATAATATTAGTTCGATGCACTCCTTCACCGTATCTACACTACGAGTACTATTATAAAGAGGAAAGATTTGATTGTTTAGTTGTCTTGAATAGGCTCCGAAACTACTGGACCGATTTGAAAGATTCTTTTACCATTGGAATCCTACATTAATTCTGCTGAACATAGGCTAAATTTTATTTTGGAAAAAAATAGGGTTCCGTAAGATATTTGGGATTTTCGGACGCAAGGTGTAAAAAATCAACCAGAAATGTTACTTTTTTGAACCATAAAATGTTCTAAGTAATTGTAGATCTTTTAAATATCTACAAAAAAGTCCGCGACACACTATACCTATCTATGTTGAGTGAGGCACAATAACCATTTTTTTATTAAAAAATCTTGAAATGTTTTTGGACTACATTTAAATGCCTTTATTTTACTCATGGCATTAATTCTTATCAAAATAAATTATTTAATTACTAAGTACAGTTAATGTAGATAATATTTGGTCTTTGAATGATTAAAATTGGACGTTTGGTAATGTTATGGCGAAATTAAAATATTACGATTTCTGCTGCACGTTGCGAATTGGGCGTCGTCAAGGCGCGCCGCGCGGGTGTGCTCGCCCGGAGAGTCCACGTAAATATTAATTATTATTACCTCGATCATGGGAATCGCAGACACAATAGATTTATAATATAATAGTTATGGGACAGCCGGATGCCGCTTCATTTATGGGATAGTATTATAGTGCTTCATTAATTCAATACGTTTAGTGTAAACCATTTTTATGTTCTGCTTAACATAAAGATTGACTAAGAAAGAAAGATTGAAAAAAAAATATTTAAAAATCAATGTCCACCCGTGCGAAGCCGGGGCGGGCAGCTAGTAAACTATAACTGTGCAAAATTTCATTCACCTACGTTTCCCTTTTCGTCAAAAGGGATACAAAGTTTTTGGCTCACGTATTAATATAATATATTATAGATATATGTATCTATATCTATATTTTCTATATTATACTACACATACTATATCTATATTATAGATAACTTTGACCATAACTTTAACTTTAACCACACCTCTGGTGCAACCCAACCTTAGTTTTTTTTTTCTTGGAAGTAAAACTAAAGTATATACTTAAATAAGAGGGAAGGTAGCCTAGGGGTAATCTAGCCCCTGACGACAAATGCCACATTACCAGTCTGCCACAGCAAGAGAAATTATTATACTGGTGTTTAGTATATCACAGTATAGTCCATTGTTCATAACACTTCATTAAAAACATTCTTTGTTTTACATTGCTAAAAGAAGTACATACTTATATATAACTTGCATTTGTAATCTTTTATCAAAAACTAGCTGACCCGGCAAACGTTGTTTTGCCATATAAATAATTTTTAATAATGTGAACAACCCTTATTACTTCATACTTAGGGGTATGAAAAATAGACGTTGGCCGTTTCTCAGACCTACTCAATGTGCTCACAAAATTTCATGAGAATCGGTCAAGCCGTTTCGGAGGAGTACGGGAACGAACATTGTGATTTGTGACACGAGAGTTTTATGTTTTATGTCCCGCGCGGCTTCGTTCGCGTAAATTAGGAATTTTACAGAAACCGTACATTTTCCCATAAAAAATATTTCCCCCGTTTTTCCCACATTTTCCTGAGTTTCTTCGGTCGTATTAGTCTTAGCGTGATAATATAATATAGCCTATAGTCTTACTCGATAAATGATCTATCTAACACTGATATAAGTTTTTAAAAATCGGACCTGTAGTTCCTGAGATTGACGCGTTCAAGCAAACATACTCTTCAGGTTTATAATATTAGGTAGGTATAGATTTTTTTAATTATCGCTTGACAAACTCGAGTCTCGATCTAAAAGACGATGAAATGGTATAATATGGTAGTGATGATGATGATGATGAATGTAATTTGCATAGTAGCATATGCTTTCTGTTCTTAAAACAACGCCGAAACTCCCAAACTGATGTATCTATAAAGAATCAGGAGTTCTCTCAGCACTTTCCGAACCACGGTATACCAGGTATATTTCGGTGCAAAATCTTACTTGTTGGTAGCATAAGCTTAGAACACTTCTCACGAAACCGAAGTCACAACATGTTTCCCTATAAGTTTTGAGGACTTCCCTCGATTACTTATGGATCCTTCATCAGATCACCACTTTTGTGAATATAATACCAAATTGGGATAATACCCTATATACCAAAAAAAAATTGAAAATCGGTTAACATACGGCGGAGTAATCGTTGAATATAAGAAAACGAACATAACACCTCCCCTATTTTGAAAGTCGGTTAAAATTGTAGCCTATGTGTTAATCTGATGTATAAGCTATATTATTGTAAAGTTTCAATAAAATCCGTTCAGTAGTTTTTGCGTGAAAGAGTAACAAACATCCATACATCCACACATCCATACATCGATACATCCAAACAAACTTTCACCTTTATAATATTAGTAGGAAGTACGATGTATGGTATTTGACATAATGATAAGGCAATGGGGAATATTCCGCAAAGATCGGAGCAAAGGGCGCTACTAGCTCATGTACAGGAAATAAACCGACCAAAATCCGATATGTTATAGTATATCAGAATATTGACAGAGACGTTGACGAACGTCGAACAAAACATTTTGTTTACTGTCTATGCTGGTGCTGCAGTCTAGCGTGAAAACATTGCAGTAAAGTATCCCATCCGCAAGCAATGTCACAGTTGAGCGATGCAAGGCTTCCTTTTTTTAATTTCTAGCTTCGCTGTCGAAATGGTTTTGAGACCTATGAATTTCAGAAACAGACTTTATCACAAAATTATGATGAAGAAGATGAATATTATTGTCCTTGTCATACAAAAACTTGTGCAAACATTTTCGAATCTCGAATAACTTTATCGAGTAGGCGATATTGGAAAAGTTATCACTGGATGCCGGCAACTTCTGTTGCTCCGATTTCATATATCATATTTTTAACCGACTTCCATATAAGGAGAAGCTGTATTCCCTGATAGATCGTTCTGTGTAATTCTTGGACCCAAAATATTTCCATGCGTCAAAAATCGGTGGTTTTAGCCACTTTTAGCGTAAAGACTCAAACCTCAAAATAAAGGAAAAGCTTGGATAACAATAATTTTTTACCTTTTTAAATTATTAAATTAGTAAGGTTTGACTCCAAAACCACCTTACCGAAAAGGAATAGAATATTATCGTTCTCTTCTTTTTAAATACACACCGAATATAAGTTTTATTTTAAAAGTTGTTTATGTTTTAAATAAGTTGTTTAAGTTGGAACACTACTGGTTTCTATGTATTTCTATGAATAAGTGCCGCTCGCTTCGTATGGCTTCGTGTCGCTGGCTGCGGAGGGTATTTCATAGAAATACATAGAAACCAGTAGTGTCGCTGCGACACGTCGTCTGCCGCCGCTTCATGTCGCCCGCTGCCAACCGGCATCTTTATGCTCTTTATTTGTCCTACAGTGGTTGTCGGAATAGATCCCTAAAAATTTTTTTTATTTGCATTTACTTCTCAACTCCAAAATGCGATCAAAATACGAATGAATTGAAAAACGCCATTTCGATAGATTGATGTTATTTTTGACGTGTTTGTAAAGTGTGAATCACGTGTGAATATGGAAAATGTTTTTGGCAGAGAAATTTTAGGTTTTTTTTAACAAAACGACTAGCCCAGTTTATTTGAACGAGTATCGGCCTATTGGAGATATTTTTTGGCAATAATTTATAAATACTAGATTAAGACGCCCGCAACTTACGGGACGCGTACAATGTACTATCAGAGAAGTTGATTCCTATGCAAATCGGGGACCTAAGTAGTTTGGTCGCGTTACGTCAAACCCACCTGACAGATCACAATTAACATTGAATTGACATATTCGACCAAATAACGTTGGTCTGTTAATTGCATAGGAATCAACTTCCTCGATGGTACCATCGGTTGACATGACGCAACCAAACTACTTAGGTCCCCGATTTGCATAGGAATCAACTTCTCTGATAGTACATTTTCCGGGGTATAAGGTATCCTATTTCCTTACCCGGGACTCGAATCATCTCCGTACTTTTGAGCTAAATCTGTTTAGCGGTTTGGGCGTGAAGAGTTAACAGACTGATAGACATACACTCTTTCCTCATTACATAATCTATTGGCTCAGCTTTGTTTTCTAGTGGTCTCATTTTGTAGGGTGTTATGGCTCGTTTGCGAATTGCGACAGGTCATTCGAAGTCTAGTTTTAATGACGATGCTGGCTATCACCTGAGCCCTAGCCAACACGTTTTCATTATCTCTACCATAGACGAAATGTCTCTATTTATAGAGTCGCCGCGCCGAGTCGAATGTCGACTTCATATTATCGAACGCTGTCAATTCTATAAATAGTCTAGATACATGATTCGTTCGCTAGGGACTCTAATTAATAAATTACAATAAATTTAATAATACTATTTTAGAGATCGCCCAATGGTCGAAATTTGACCTCAAATAAAAAAATAAATTATAAGTTTCCAACGCTTTTCTATTGATATTCTATCAAAATATTGACTTTATTATTTTTTAGACATAATAATTCCTGCGACAGGCTCAGATTAATAAAGTCAAAATATAATGTCAGAATTGACGTGTAATAATTGTCTAATGCATTATTTAAGATTTAATAAAGAAAATCTATTTTCAATTTGATAACCATAAATCTATAATGCTATATTAAGTCTATGTTGATAACAGACTTCACCAATAAATAAAAGAGTACAATTCTTGTTTATAGGCTTGTCAATAAAAATATCCTAGTGTGTGAGTTATAGTGTGTGAATATTTTATTTGTTAAAAAAATGTATGATAAAAACATAATTTCAAAACAATACTAGCTCGATGCACTCCTTCACCATATAAACTATATTATGCAAAAATTCATTCACCTACGTTTCCGCATTTTTCGTCAAAAGGGATCCAAAGTTTTTCGCTCGCGTATTAAATATTAATATAATATGGATTAATATGTATTGATATTTGAAATCATTAATATTAATACGGTATCAAGATGATGTAATAGACAGATGTCCAAAAACTAGATGTACTTATAAATAATAAAAAATAAACAACAACAGATGGACGTCATACCCATATACATATTTATTAAAATACACTTAAAATATAATATCCTGGATATAATATATATAAATACTCAAATGTGTGCTTGTCTGTCCGTCTCTTTGTTTTTCTTTCTGCTTCTTACCTCTTCACACACTTGAGTCGCGGAACCGATTTTCATAAAATTTGGTATGGAGATAAATTAGGTCGCGAGAGAGGACCAAGGCCAGTTTTAACCTAGATTTCTTACGCAGTAAAACTAATTCCGATCAACCGAAGTTACGGGCAACGACTACTTATCAACGTTAATTTAATTACTTAAATTACCGGTTACCTAATTTGTGACAGGTGTACCTATAGTCAATTAGTCAAGCATCTGTTCGGATAAGACCTTCAAAATATTATCTCTGAAATACCAAGGTTTTATATTTGTATTTTTCAGCTTGTTTGTAAGTCGTGGAATAATTTAAAGGTTAGAAACGCACCTGCGACTCGCCCGGTGCAATGTCCATGTAAAATAGGTATGATTAAAAATCAGTCAAGTTTTGATTGACTGTAACATTTTGATTGATAAGATATATCTTGCCATAAAACTAGGGAGAAGACAACATAGGGGAGAGGGGGGCTAGTTCTAACAGATTTTGAATATTGTTATTTATCTTCTTACTTTGAAAACTTTATGTTACTATTTTTATACCAGAGTAACGGAAATGTATATGACTTGCATATACTAAGCTAAAAATTCATCTAAATTACTTGGATTCGAAGGGAGACGCATTTTTTTTAAAAAGTCAGCGGTTAAAACTTGCCCCGTTTCGGGGGCAAATATTAACAGTGAAGGGGTAAGTATTAACGCTAGTAAACTTGTTAGAATTTCATGTAACCATGGAAGTAAAAAAACAACATAATAATAACTTTATTTAACTTAACTAAATAACCATTAATTACAACATAAATTAACTTAACTAAATAACCATTAATTATATAAAAATCTGCAATCGCAAAACCAAATAATTAAAGCATGAATCAAAAAATTCGAGACGAAAAAATGTTTGTTTACCTGTATTTTTCACCGACATACCATAACTTCATAACGTGACGGCCGGCGGGCAACACACTTGTCGCAAATCGTTCGCCGACGTCGCCCGAACTTATAACATTTAACGTCTTACCGTATTGTCATTTAATTTAGTAGATAAAGACTTGTTAATACTTACCCCTGTTAAATCTAGCCCCCCTCGTAACTAATAATAATAATAATAGTTTGTTACAACTTACAGCAACATAAAATGTACCTACAATATAGTGTTTCTACACTATATTGTAGGTACAGATGGGTAATGGAAAAATTTCCGAAAGAAAAGAGAAAAATTTCCAATATATTTTTCCATATTTTCAAATATTTTTCCATGTTGAAATGTCAACCAAGATTAGAAAATAAAAGAAGATAACTGTGGGATAAAATTTTAAGGCTTTTATTTATTCTTTTTCTTGGAAACTTCTATGATTTTTTGCATAGCCGGCACTTAGACGATCAATTGTATTGTGCAATATCACGCTTCAATTGTATTGAACAGTTTATTTGACAATTATTAGATTGAAGGAGCGCGATGTTCAATATCAACCCTAGACGGTCAATAATATTACGCAATACGCGATATGGCGCAATAAAATTGCTCGTCTAGGCCGCTAAGATTATAGCGTTCATCACCGGTATTACTAAAGTCGCGTTAGATTTTTTCTGAACTTAATAATTATAGAAGGTTTTTTTTTGCGCTATTGTTTAGAAGAGGTCATAAATAGCTCAAATTCAAAAACTCAACCAAATCCGACGGGTGGGTTAGCCGCCATATTGGTTTGAAGGTGCCTATTTTTGACCACATCTTCATTATTTTTCATTTTTTCTTACAAAAATGATAAGAATGTTGCAAATTTAATTCTCTACAAGTTTGATTCTTAATTCTTATACATTTTTACGGAAGTAATTGCAAAAAACAAGTGAAAGTAAAAATATAATTTCGCCTGTAGCTATGACCTGTATCTCGATTATTACCAAAAGAAAAAATTACAAAATCATCATCATTCAATTTCCTCCAACTTTGATTCTTATGATTTTTTTCAGTAATCAATATTTAAGTCCCTTTTCGCACTAACGCTGGGTTACACCTCCAGGCGCCGTTCTTTTACGTGGTATCCCTAACATGACCAATTATTATTTTTTAACCCCCGACAAAAAAGAGGGGTGTTATAAGTTTGACGTGTCTGTCTGTCTCTCTGTCTGTTTGTCTGTCTGTCTGTTTGTCTGTGTGTGTATCTGTCCGTGGCATCGTAGCATCCAAACGGATGGACCGATTTTGATCTAGTTTTTTTTTGTTTGATAGCTGACATGATCGAGAGTGTTCTTAGCTATAATTCATCATCATCAGCTTGCTCAGTGCTGGACAATTTTTTTTTTTATCTGTTTATCTGGTTCATGAAAGGCCGTTAGCAACTTGTATTCGTTTGATGGGTTTTATATTTCATTCTAGTTCGTGACATTTGTCAATAAACAATATACGTATACACATATTAATGGAAAGTTGACCTGGTGCTGCAGCTTCACCTGGTAATCAATAGGATATCCAACTCCCCGCCAACATAGAACAGAGGTTTCGTGTTTGGGCTCATTTTAATTGCGACAACCAGTAAGAAGTAAATAGACAGTAAATATTTACATGCTGCTGCTGCAGCATCACCTGGATTCTGTAGGAACCCAGCTTAGTATGAGCCCAAAGTGGAGATTTCGTGTTTGGGCTCATATTAACGGCCTCATCGAAAAGAACATTGATAGATGGTAATCATGAGAATATGACTGTGTTGATATGAATTATTCTGCACTATAACCAACACAAGTTTAAAAATTATGAAATAAAATTAAATTAAGAAATTTAAAAAAAACTCCGCCAAACAACTTTAAAAAGTAATGAAATAATATTTACTGCCTTTAAGTTCAAATAATTCCTAACTTGTGTAAAGTAATATTTTAGTCCATAATTGTTGTCAAGGTGTGTCGGGGGACCGCTAATGTAGATGTTTGATTTGAGACTTCACATAACATTCTAGTATAAGGATCAGTTCACAGCGAACCGAATGGAGATAATCAGCGACTTGGCGGTTGTAGGTTGTAGTTAACTTGGCGGTCCCCCGACACACCGTGAAAAGGGACCCACCCTATTATTAAGACTTCACTGTCTGTTCATCTGTCTGTCTCCAGGCTGTATCTCAAGAACCACTATCGATAGTAGGAATTTTTATAATATATTATGTATTTCATTTTCCTTTCCCAAATTTTTTCTAACAAAATAAATTTAATATTTGATGGGGCTTCCATTTAACAAACACGACTTTATTGGCCTTATTTCCTCTAAGTATATGCAAAAAGCTGCACTAAACATTTGAAATATTCATAAAATATTTAACTGCATTTAATAATAATATAAATTAAAATTAAATAAATATTTAGGGTGATTTTGTTAGCTCCCATACAAAAATCACAAATTTTTGCCTATCTTTGCTTTATAATGGTACGGAACCCTTCGTAAGCGAGTCCGATTCACACTTAGCCAGTTTTTTAATAATAATAATAATAATAATAATAATTATTGTTAGTACCTGGATGACCGAGCTTCGCTCGGTATAGCAAACACTCGTTGACGTCGTGTTACTTAATAACGCTACCTGCTGGTCGTTGAAACAATTAGTTGCTGACAAAATAGTATTATTATTCGCCAATAGATGTCAGAAAGAGTCATATTTTACAGTTTATCGATTATCGATAAAACACGAATAAGACATTTTCTAAAAATTATTCCTAGCTAGATCGATTTATCGCCCCCGAAACCCCCTATATACTAAATTTCATGAAAATCGTTGGAGCCGATTCCGAGATTCCAATTATATATATACAAGAATTGCTCGCTTAAAGATATAAGATAAGATAGGGTCTAATCCTTGATCAGAAATATCCAGTTTTATCCAGTCGCTTGGGTCCCGGACTCCCGGTGCATTTACCATCGGCGTAGAAAAAATCATAAGGATCGTAAATTTAATAATCTAACTTTGTTTCTTCAATTATTTGCGCTAAATTAGATTTTAATTATTGAGATACAGGCGAAATTATACTTTGACTTGTTTTCTGCATTTATTTCCGTAAATACTGATTTTACAATGAAAATTATAAAGACTACAGTTGTAGAATATCAAATTTGTGATAGCTTTGGTCCTTACCATTTTCGTAAAAATAAAAAATAAAGGAGATATGGCTAAAAAAAGATATTGTTTTTTTAAACAACACCTAAAGTCATTCAAGCTTTTGAATTTCAACTTAATATGAACCATATTTGATATTCCATTTCATTTTTACTATTTACTATTTCATTGAAGCTAATAATTTCAATTAAAAAATATTTTTCCATTATTTTTCCAATTTTTCAATTTTTCAGAAAAATAAATGGAAAAATTTCCGAGCTTTGAAATTTTTCGGAAAATTACCCATCACTAATTGTATGTACATTGTATGTTGCTTTAGTCTTCTGACTAGGTAGGTAGGTATGTGTCCTCCTTACAATAAAATAACATGTACGCATACCTTCTCCTTTTTTAAAGTCAGTTAAAATGGACACGGCTTCCTCACAACAATAAGCCAGTAGACAATGCATACCAGTGGGCTGTGGGAGGAATGCTGGCACATTTCTGTAAGTCGTAGGTAACGGCCGCTGGAATCGACAATAGATGTGAGAGCAGGCCACGAGGTGGCTCACAAAACTTAAATTGTTAAAATTTTCAACATTCCAAAAGGGCAAAAAATTAGTGAAAGATTTTTGTTATTATTCCACTTTCACTTCCAATAAGACGTGGCTGTACTGTTGAGTAATTACCAAACTTAAAAAAAAATAGAAAATAGAAATAGAAACGACTGTTTAATAAGTTAATCATCGAATTAGTATCACGTTACCCCTTTCGTTTTTCATATGAATGAAATAGAAGAGATGACATTTTAATAACAGACGTTGGTGAAATTGGGCCTTAATGTAGGAAAGAAAAGAAAATTGGCCTGGAAAAGCTTATGTAGGCTAATCAGGTGATGTAATGTGACACTGTAGTGTGAAAAGTCTCAGTTTTCCCTCCTCTAAGCCTTCTTAAACTTTGCATTAGGGTAAACTTGTGTGGGAAGTACTTACACTGTAACTGACTTCCAAAAGGGGGATACTATGTTTGTTTGTAGATTTTACTGCCTTCTTTCTCGGAAATAATCTTTTGCGTGCACACTTTTTGGACGGAGTTTTTGGTGGAGTCAGGGCACGTATCCTCCTGATCGAAAAATCGTAAGACGAAGGGTGAGTAGACCGACATATAGGTGTAGGAGTAGAAGTCACTGCCTCCTTCCCTTCTATTGCGTGGCGAAAAAGTATGCCTGCTTCTGGCGTTACGTTTTTACTTCTGATGGCACTATCGGAATGCAAGTATTGACAGTTCATATTCTTTCTGTTGCCCGCGATTTCGTCCGCGTGGACTTTAGTTCACAGTTGTACATTTTTCCGGGACAAAATGTATCCATTAGCTATGTCCACACTGTGCAATTTCATCTTCAATTTTCGTCATCAACTTTCATATTGGCGCATTCAATAATTGAATGCGTCAAGGAACGCAACGCCAATATTATCATTTTTGAAGTTTTGGATACTGTCAGAGGGCATCCTCTCCCGGAGCCCCGTTAGACGAGACTTAGGAGGTTCGCATAGCGTCGCCTCCGCACTCCCGTCCTACGCCGGCGGAGCGGCAGAGAGGTGGGATCGTCCTCTATGTCCCGCTCCGCGGCCTCTTTCTGCGACATAACAATTTCGCAGAAAGAGACTGCCGCCTGCCAGGCCTCATCGCTCTCGAGCATGCAGCGCTGCACGGCCCAACGATCGCACACCTCAAGGGTATGCTGGGCCGTGTCCTCCACAGCGCCGCACTCATGGCAGGCTGGCGTTGGCTCTCCCCTGGCGACCTATCACAGGTACTCACCGAAGCATCCGTGCCCGGTGAGTACCTGCGTAAGGCGGAAGGTGAGGGGTTTCTTCTTGCGGTGCATCCACGCCGCAAGAACTGGACGCAGTGCCTCAGCGGTACGTTTACTGTACCGGGTCTGCGCCAGATCCTCAGCCCACCTCCTCAGCAGCCACTGCTCTCCGAGTCTCCCGAACCGCCTGAGCTCTTCCCACGAAGGGGCATTGGTGGGATAAATTCGATTTGACTATCCAACTTTCAAGGGTCATAACAAAAAAATACATAAGCTGTTATGAAGCTGAAATTTAGAAAATACTTATATTTTATCGCTATGTCTTTACTGAATTTAAATAAATCGGCCAAGTGCGAAGTCGGACTCGCGCACGAAGGGTACCGTACAGATACAGAGCAAAAATAGGCTAAATATTGTGTTTTTTGTATGGGAATTTAAATTATTATTTTATTTTAATATTATTATTAAATATTAAAGTATACATATAACAAAAGAATGTGTGAAAAATTTAAGTGTCTACCTCATGGCTCTTGCCATTCTTGATATAGAGCGAAAAAGGCCGAAAAAATCACGTTTGTTGTATGGGAATAAATATTAATTTTATTTTGTTTTCAGTATTTGTTGTTAAAGCGGCAACAGATATACACAATCTTTGAAAATTTCAGAAGTCTAACTATAGCGGTTCTTGAGATACAGCATGGAGACAGACAGACGGACAGACAACGAAGTCTCAGTAATAGGATCCCGTTTTTACCCTTTGGGTACGGAACCCTAAAAATCAGCTAATCTTTGACCATGTCGTCATCCCTATTATGATTTAAGTAAGTAATAATTTTCTTGTAAAACCAAAGTACTGTTGTCACTCCTTTTTCCAAAATGGCAGCCGGGGGACAAGGGTGCCGACTCCACAAACTTGAGGTCAAGCTTCTATTGACCCCCCAATAATAATTGTAACATTTCAATAGACTATAAATTAATTAGGTACTCAATTTGATTTCATTTGTAACGGTTTGACAACCGTTTCCAAAAATCCAATTAATATACACTGCCTATTGATATAGGCAGTGTATATTAATTGGATTTTGGAGTAGCAAATAAACTAATATATTTTGCGATTCATAACTAGGTATGTTTAATTTATTTGCAAGGTGTTGTCACTAATGTTTTAATACGTCATGACGTTTCTTCATCCAATAATAATTGATTAAGCATTGTGATTAAGTATAATATGTGACAATAGTTTTTAATTTTTCTCCGAGGAACAGTTTTTGCAGTTGCATAAAATCTTAAATAATACAGAACTGGGATCATGATGTTTAGTTTCGCATACAGATAAAATATCTAAACCTATACTGATATTGCCATTGCTTTCTTGAATAAACTGTGCGGGAATTCTTTCTGTATCATGAACTAGGTAAAGACGGCCGTTGAAGCTGATATTAGGGTTCCGTAGTGTATGGCTCTCAGACTCAAGTTCGCCATTTTCTGGAATACGTTTAGGAATGGAGAATTTGTATAATACTTCTGTAACATTATGATTGCCTTGCACATTTATGTTTTTCACGAAAACATTGGTGTAGCTGTCCTCCGAAGGGCTGTCGTTGATCAATACTTCTGTTCCGTTGACTTTACTTACAACATTACCATCTGGATATTCGTGAGTTATTATTCTTATAACTGGAACCTCATTTTCGTTTACACGAGGTCGGTAAAAGTTACGTCTTCCGTCTACAAATTCTAGAATTTTCGAGACGTTATTATCCTTGCTTTCATTTCTATCATTGCTATCATTGCTATCATTTAATGGTTCGGCATCGGTTTGGAGGTTTTCTACTTCTGGTTTCTCATCTCCTATCCCATCAGTTATATTTTTTAAAGTATCGTTTTCCTGAAGTTGTGCATCTAATTCCGACAGCACTTCCTTTGTTGGATCAAACAAGTCATGTAAAGCATTCTGCAATTGCAGTGCTGCTACTTGAATAGTGAACTTTATACACATTAAAGTATTATCACTCTGTTTTGTTAAACCCTGTATAAATATCGTGGATATTTACATAAGCAGTGATAGTTTTCCTGTAAATTTTAACACAATTTCATAAAAATTGGTTTAAAAGCGTTTAAAATTTACACATAATATACTTTTATTTATACAATTATATACTTGTCTTATTAGTATATGGATACGATGCGAGGGTATGCGACAATGCATTAAACAATGCGGCATTATCGCGTTTCGCAGCTCGCTACATTCCCGTTTCATTCACACATGGGACCCGGATGTAATGTTCATTTATATCAATCATCATATACATTAACAGCTATGGTTTAATGTATACTAATGTGTATCCAAGTATATTTTTTATTACATGGTACGGTCGAAGACTTAGATTTACTATTGTTAAGCCGTGTCAGAAAAAAGTAAAAAAAAACTGTAACCTCACTACGTGAAAAATGCAACCTTAAAAATGCCTGTCACCAGCGCTACCAATTGCTAATAATCTACTGAGACTTTCGCTAAAGTCAGACCAGTAGTTTACTGTTTAGCCCTTATGAGGGTACATAATATTAAACGATGTACTCTGAAACTAGAAAAGTAGTACATAAAATAGGTATAATTGTCATTAAATATTCTGTGTTCATATTAGGACTTATCATAAAATTTTAACGGTTAAAACATGTAACTCTTTAACTGAAGCGATTAATTTGTAACAGACAGTTTTACATTAAAGTAGAATCAGCTGAAAGTACGTTGAACAATGGGATTCATCAAGGTTGCGGTGGGGATGGGGTGTTGGGGGACACCCCATACCCCATAGGGTGAAAGTGGGGGACGGGTGGGGTATTGAACTGAGCGGAGTTCAGTGGATCAATGTTAATACCTGGGTTAGGCTTATTTACCTCGGAGGTCAAGAGTATGACATTTATGGCGCTGTATTAATTGATAACCATTTTGCTGTGGTTAGATCTTCATACGGTAGGTATATCTATGTCCATGTCGGTTTAGCGTTTAGATGTGAAGAGGTAACCGACCCACAGACATAAAGACCAAACCTGCAAACCTTCAAGAAGAGAGCGTATTCCCTCTTAAAAGGCCGGCGCGCAGCTACAGCTGACCTGCAGTGACCCGTTTGCTCGTTTACCCCCTTAATTTATTTAAAAAAATCCATTTAAAAATGGGTATGATTCCATACTATTATTATTTAGTACTGAGATGAGGTGGGTAACAGCGGTGAAGATATTCCTACTTCAGAGGGAAGCCTCAGGCTTGAGTATTATGTAACAACTGTCAACTGTGTTAAGCCGATAGATTGTAGAGTTCCTATGAATACGATTGTTGTGTATCGTAATTATAGTCAAGTGAATACTTATTAATATTTTGCATGTTGATAAGATTACCTATAATTAATAATGTGGACTGTAGAGTGTAGGCACAGGTACCAAATTTGAAATTAAATATTATCTAATCAATTCCTCTACAGACTACGCCGCGCGCCGAAATAAAGAAATATTTTACACCAAAAATTTTTGCAAAGCGACGTTTAAAAATAAAATCAAATCAGCCCCTAATTGGTCAAACGCTGTAAAAGCTTTACAAGCTCAATTTGGGGATCCATGACGCAGGTAGACTAAATAGATTAGTGATGTCCCGCCGATATCGATTAAATAGTGATGTCCCCAACGATACAGTGATGTCCCGTTATTCTTTTTAAGAAAGGAATATAAAACATGAAAGTTTTCATAGGTATTTGAGCAAAAACCCTAAAAGTGAAAGAGGAAGGATATATCGTTGTATCTTCACTTTTATCTATGGTTGTCCCATATTATTTGCAATCCAAAATTACTATTGCTATACATTAGAAAGGTTTAGAGTAAAAGAAGGATCTATCGTTGCCCTCTTCACTTTTCTTTGTAGTTGTTTATGTTTTGGAGTAGAGTACTCATAATTTTTCTCAATTAAAAAGGGTATAATTTATAAATAGATAAAGTGGTAACTTCAATTTCGTAAAATTGTACTCCACTTTCACACAACTGCGCTTTAGCGCCATCTCTATGCTGTAAAGTACTTTAAGATCCTTTTCAACCAAACTTCATCTATCTAATATTTATAGTAAGGGAGTGCAGACGGTTTAAAATAGACCGAACTGTTTTAGATCAGTCTAAGCTTGTTATGGAAGTGTTCTGCAAAGTTAATTACTGTTTAAAACTGAGTGTCTGCCACTTTGAACTATTTCGGTTTGAAATCTAACATTTCTAAGCAAACGTACTGTATAATTTCTTAGTAATATTTTTTTTAACATATAAACTAGAAAACATCTTACGTCCGTCTTTCCCCTCAAATCGCTGTAACGATTTTGGTTTTGTAGTTATTTTGAGTCCCAGAAAATACGGATAGTTTTATGTTTTATCCTGGGAAAGTTTACCTTTTAGAACGAATTTCGTAGCAATGAATTCGCAGGCGACACTTAGTTTTAACCGACTTCGTAAAAAAGGAGGAGGTTGTTATGTTCGGGTTCGGCTAAGGATATTTCGTCAATATTTTTAACAAAGAGGTCTAGATTGCTGTAGTCTTTTATCAAAGTTTCAAACGCGAGTCGCGTGCCTGCTAAATATAGTGCACGTCTGTAGGGTAGGGCCATCTGTTAGGGGAACCCCTCATAGCCGTATATCCATTACACAAGTTATAACAATTATCATACGTCTTGACGTTACTGACATGGAGGGATTTGGAGATTGACGGCGGAACTCAGGGACATTAAGGCTGGGTTGCACCAACTTACTTTGACTTTAACCTTAACTATAACCGGAAAAATTGACAGATGTCGTATGAGAATATGGGGTGTTTGGACGCCATATTTAACTTTAACTATAACCACGCCTCTGGTGCAACCCAATCTTAATAATTTATATTTTAAACTTAACTTTAACATAATGAAGAGTTTGACACAGTAAAAATCTTCATTTTCGTGAGTGCGGCAGTAAGAGCAAGTTATTATGAGGCTAATATAGTGTATGTTATTCTGAATGTCACTTTTTGCATTTTACACTTTACATGCCCATGTTTCTTTAAAATATTTTGGGGTTATATCTTCTTGTGTTAAAATTATGGCCGGTTTCTGACGTTTTTGATAGAAGCTATTTAGCGCTTTTGATTGACTAACGTCAAAACTTCAACCAATTAACTGTTGATAAGATAAACTCCTGTTAAAAATTAGAACTTCTAATTAATTGTAATTACCACGAAATTTTCAATAATTTTAGAGTTTGGACTTTAGATCAAAATGCGATTGACATTGCGAATGGGTTCTGACAGCGCTTAGAGTCCCTACTCCCTATATTTAACTTGACTTGTGAATATTTGATACCATTAATTAAAATAAGTAAGTAAGTGGTATTATGCGCTATAATGGTGTAATATACAATTTATTTTACTTACCTTTACTAATATATTGTGTATTAGAACTCCGTAGGGCCAAAGTTAGTTCGTCGCGCGGCAAGTGTGTATTTTTACGCGAAAAAAGTATTCTATGTCATTTCGCGGAGTTTAAATTATCTCCATACTAAACAGCAAAGTCGGTTCAGCGGTTTGAGCGTGAATAGGTAACAAACAGAGAGATAGACAGACACACTTTCGCATTTATAGTATTAGTGTGGGTTTAGTCAAATGGGCATTCAATAGCGTAAGCGAAGCGAAGGTAGAAATTAAAATCATATAACGTATCGCCAAGTAGTGATAGAGACGTGGCGCTTGTGATGCGTTTTGTCAAAATAGTAAACAGCCCCCGTAGACAAGTGGCAAAACTACCAATGTCAAATCCATACCAAGAAGTGGTATGGATTTGACATTGGTATTCGCTAGCGAAGCGATGACTTATGTCAAATCGCATACATTTTGTAGCGCTAGCGTTAGCGTTAGCGCTTTGCCACTTGTCTACAGGCCCTGTACGGAACCTTTTGGGCACGAGTCCGACTCGCACGTAGCCGAGTTATCTGTCATGCTCAACTCCGAAGCTCTCTGCGAATATTGGCCGGATGTTACGCGTCAGTGGCGCCTGTGCTTTAAGATCAAAATAACGTTCTAGATTCTGAGCTTTTTACGTAACGGAGAACTGTGTTATTTTCACACTTTAATATGGTTAAATGGAACATTTATCTCTGTCGTTCCGTTGTTCGTCTGTCTGTGTGTTAGAGTTTGCGATAAAACCCATACTAGACCGATTTTTTTTTGTGTCCGAAGACAAGTCATTCCCTAAGGCTTAAGCCTTATAAGCCACTGCGACCCAAATAGATCTTTTATGACTAAACCTAAATACTTAACTATACTAAGTATACATATCGACGGTGGAAAGGCAAAAGTTACCAAGCGACATATAGCTATTTTTACAGGAGAGCCGTTTAAAGATTCATTTTTTCTTGAAAAAATTGTAGAAAATTAGCTATTAGAGATATTTTAAAAAATCCAACGGATTTTTAAAGTATCTTAATGCCTTTATTAATTGGTTTATTAAAAAAATAGTATTTCTGTATACTTAGCGTAGAAGTGGCGTTTGGTTACAATTTACCTAAATTTAGAAGCAGGTAAAAGTTACCAACCGACAAAAACGTTTTATCTTTCAATCTAGTAAAGGTATCTAAATATATATTTTTTGCCAAATGGTTCGAAGAGAAAAGGGATAAGTAGAGATTTTTTTTTTAATTGAACAAGCAAACAAACAAGGGGTCTAAATTTCATAATATTCCATTATTATAACAAGCAATGTTTACTATACGACAATTAAAATTCTGTTAGTGTAAGTAATTATTTACCTGCCGCCAAATAAATTTGAGCTAGAACTCAAAAGTTTTTACTTTTTAGACTCAGTGAGGAAATTTGCTCAGTATAGTTATGCTGCAATCGAAAATAACTGAAGTTAAACTGTTGAAGAAAAACCTATCAACTATACAATATTTGAAATATGCCTTTGAATAAATAATTTTCAAACAAAAATGATTGAAGCCGATTTCCTCGGTAAAAACAATATTCAGTATTCCAATGAACCGTAACTTACTTACGGACTTCTAAAATGTATGAAGATTGAGTACAGATATATATTATCTGTACTAGTACAGTTATAGTGTAGTTTAGGCTTAGGCCAATCGAAAAAATTGGCCAAGTGTGAGTTTGATTCGTGCACAACACGAAGGGTTCCGTACCATTATAGAGCAAAAATAGGCTAAAATAGGTTTTTTGTATGGGATTTTTTATTTATTTTATTTTCATTTTATTATTAATGATAAAAGTATAAATACAATTGAGTATTTTGTGAACATTTCAAGACCAAAAAATCAGGTTTATTGTATGGGAAAATTATTTTTTTTAGAATTGTTGTTACAGCGGCAACGGAAATACACTATCTGTGAAAATGACCGATGTCTAGCTGTAGCCGTTCTTGAGATACAGACTGGAGACAGACAGACAGACAGACTTCGCAGTTTTAGTGATAGGGTCCGGAACCCTAAAAGGCACTACTATTAAATAAGAATTATGTAACACTTCTTAGTTTATTTATAAGAATATTAATTTTGTTTTTGCCGAGGAAGTCAGTTCCAATATTTTATTTGAAAATAATTTGTTTTTCTCTTTTTTACGGCTAGTCAATAAGGAACCCTTATAGTTTCGGTCTGTCCGTCTGTCTGTCCATCTGTCTGTCCGTCTGTCTGTCCGTCTGTCTGTCCGCGGTTTTTCTCAGAGACTATAAGGCCTATAAGGCCTAATTTGGCATGAATGTACATCTTAATCAAACCGACAAAATGGTAAGTATATAAAACCTTTAATTTTTTTTTGTGGTACCTTCGATACACATTAAGCGGGGGTGATTTATTTTTTCCGCATCTACTTACCATATCGTGTGGAGTGTCGTTGGATAGGTTTTTTAAAAATATTATGAGTACTCAAAGACAATTTTCCGACTTCGGGATCCATTTGCGAAATATGAAGTTTTAAATTGGAACAAATCGTTAGAGTCTAGTGTCCCCTCTTCTACCAGCTAAACGGTTACTACTGGATATGTGAAAAAATTCACGGGGGTAAGAAATATGCTGAATTTAAAAGGAAAACACTCACGGCAGAAGACTTAAATTAGTAATAGTCGATGACATAAACAAAATGTATGAAAAGTATATATATTTTTACGAAAAATTCCATTAAATCCTACTGAGATGGTGAAAAATTATCAAAAACTAGCGTTACTACGGAACCCTATATTGCGCGTGGCCCGATACGCACTTGGCGGGTTTTTTTAAGTTATAATAAAAATAATATCTTTATTTAGACCAAAAATAGAAGTTCCATAAGAAGCCTCTGATCAGTTATCTAGATGTCTATTACGCATAATATTGTACGCAGTCAGTGGTGGATAATTTTATCTAAGTGTACATAACTACCACAAAAGTTAACTGTACCTGGGTGTATTTAAAAAAAAATACACATTATTTTGATGTGATTGATTTATGACCATGAGAATTACCAATAATAGGGTCATGATTGACGGTGCGTGCAGCGTGGCATAATAACTTTAAGGTGATGAAGATGACAATTGATGAAATTGATATATTGGCATATTATTATGCTTAAATTAGTTGTTTAAATGCTGAAATCCCTGAACATCTATAAGGATTGAAAAATTCTGTACAGCACCTTCGGAACCAAGGTATACATTTTTGCAGAATGTTACTTTTTGGTAGTACATAATATTATTATGTTTGAAACCCTTCAGAAAAAGTCAAAATACCCCTGTACATGTTTCCTTACAAATTTTAAGGAGTTGCCTCGATTCATTGTGGATCGCATCATCAGATCACAACTTTTGTGAACGTGGTACCAAATTTCAACTATGTCCTATACAACAACAGAAGTATCTTAAAAATCGGTTTACAAATAGTGGAGTTATCCGCGAACAAACATAACTAAATAAAGAACATACTATCGAATTGAAAACCCTCCTATTTTTTTGGAAGTCGGTTCAAAATAAAAAGACGATTCTCTTCACAAATTCGTTTATTTTATAATCAACTTTTGCTACGGAATCAGTAAAATATTTGGTATGAGTTTATTATAAAATTAATATAAGCACTTACCACATCGGTAAGTTTTTATATTCAAAACAGAAAACTCGAAAAATCAAATTAGCTTGAAAATAATAATTGTAATAGATACCAAGTGTCGTATCGCACAAAACAGTAGTAAGGAAATGCGCGAGAGCGAGCACGCTGGTTGCCTAAGCGACAGTGGAACTACGACTGATCGAAAAGGCCGTTACTATCCACCGTATTAGGTATGATTTACAGCGGGAACAAGCGACAACGCTTCAAGTGTTTGTTTGGGCTAACCACATTTAAAATTAAATAATTATTTCGGCAATTGGTATCCAAGTAACAAAATTTATAGATAAAACGGCGAGTAAAATTTATTATATCGAATTTTTGATATGATTACGGTTTGTTAAAAAAATACTTAACGACAGAAAAAATATCTCGAGGGTTTGTAAAAGAGTCCGAAATACCATAAATAAATAAATGTATTATAGGTAAAACGTCCCAAGTACCTAATTGATACCATCAGTGGAAAGGCACAAATTACTAACTCTAGTTTGAATTAAAAACGTGTAAAGCCAAAAATTACCAAGTAAAAAAAGAAACATCTAGATATTACCAAATGCCTACTTTTTAAAAAGGTGTCAAAAAGTTGTCGCTTTGTCGCCGAAAATAAGAAAAATACCCGATTCCACGGAGTTCCTAAGCGACATTAAAAAGTGCTCGTAGAGACATGGGACTAAGACCAATCGATAGAGAAAAATTCGCTGATTCCGAATATATAAATAACTCATTTTGACCCCTAGTGTCGCTTGGTAACTTTTGCCTTTCCACCGTCGATATAAACAATTCGCATTTATAATATTAATATGGGTATCACACAGATAGAGATATGAAAAACCATTATTGGCACTTTCATACTATAGTCTATGAACGCGAATTCCCAGACATAGTCCTAACAAAAATCTAAAGTACCCTTTATACTGTCAAGTAGTATGTCCCATCACCTAAAGCCGTGTCATAGTTCACTCCAAAAATATGGTGATACTGCGAATCAGCCGTAATCTTTCCTTCCGGCCGCGCAAGGTCTGGGTCGGGTCGTTGTCCTCTGCCCCCCTCCCCCTCGCCTCTCCTCTCCCCCCCACCCCTCCGCGCTCGCCGGCGTTATATTTAGACCGGAAGGTACGCTACACTATGTCCCCTTTCGCGAGCCGAAATCGTTATGGAATTATGTGATTTAGTAAGCTAGCAAGCAGAGCGGCAGCTACGTATTCGTTGTATCATGCATTATAGTTTTATGATTATTGTAAAATTATATTTATCCTCACCTATACTATTAAAGCTATTTATATTATGCTGCTCTCCTCACTAATTAGGATTGCTTGATTATTATTTTCGCGAAGAATGGCGTCATAAAAGAGCGTGGCGAGCAGATTAAATTATGATCTGCGATTGGTTGACATTTTTCCATGCTTTTGCACGGATGAGTCACTGCAATCTTGACGAAGACTGACTTAGAATGTATGCAGTGATCAGTCGAAAACCTACTTTGCAGCAAAATATGTGTTTCTTGTTTTTTACATCGATTTCAGTTTCATCAAATTCGATCAGTCCTGATTAGAGCACAATTCAAAATATATTCCTAAACTTCAATCGATAGACATTGGTTTGGCTTCGAAGTTTATGATCCAGAGACGGTATCCAAATGTTG
The DNA here is from genome assembly GCF_905147365.1 of Aricia agestis. Classification (NCBI taxonomy): domain Eukaryota; kingdom Metazoa; phylum Arthropoda; class Insecta; order Lepidoptera; family Lycaenidae; genus Aricia; species Aricia agestis. The sequence continues at coordinate 25,002,886 of NC_056428.1, read as the reverse complement.
TCTTTGCTTATATATTATGATCCAAACCTTGTCGAAGTTAATGTTGGAATTGAAATCTTAGAATCGATGTTAAAATGAGCACATCACCAATTCGTAAGAATACAAGAGGCTCAGCCATCCAAAGCGGTGAGAGAAGAATAATCTACAATGTCTACAAGTACTTTTCACAATGTCATCTTAATTCTACCAAAGATTTTCTGGTACAAAGAACAGCGACCGCCTGTGGAGTCTCCGAGAGAAGTGTCTATATAATAATAAAAGAAGATAAGAATGGTAAAACATCAAAAAATGAAAAAGCTATACCAGCAAAAGTGAGAAATACAGAAGCAGCTGAAACGCCAGGAAAAGAGAGAAGTAGAGCAGCGAAACGTGCGAAAAAAGAGACTCAAGTATTGGAATTGCCAGAGATTAAAGAGGAAACAAAGATAAGGACAACGCCAGTGATAAAGCAGAAAAATGAGCCCGAACAGAAACATTGACATTGCCAGTGATAACAGAGGAAATGTTCCCAGTGAAAATAAAACAAGACTGGCAAAATGAGTGATAAACTATTCGGTGTAAAAACGTAGTTAATCTTGTTCAGCCTGTTATAAATCACCTAGTAATTAACACATTATGACTTTAAAGTGTATTTGATTGCTATATATTAGTTTTGGACTGTTAAGGCTAATATATTAAAGTGTATTTTTAACTTTTTAAAATAAAATATGTTTAATTTTTACTAACACCACGGTCACGTTGAATGATAACTGCATGATGAATACTGCTTTCCTAACAAAAATGGTTAGGGTATTAAAAATTGAAGGAAAATTGAAGGAAGCAGAGAGCAAACAATGAGGGATAGAGAAAAATAAACATATATACCGCAGTGAGGTTATATTTATTCAATATGTATTCATAAATAGAAAATAACAAATATTTCCATATCCATCTATTAGTGCATCGAGTTGCAAGTTGTAATGAAACCTATCTTCTTAAACATTTTATAGTTACTGTGAGGTTTAAAATTAAAAATAACTAAAATTCTTTTAAACTTATTTTTACCCAGCTTACAAACTAATATTCCTAGACTTATTTTTACACACAGCTTACAAACTGGAATACACAGAACAATAGACCGTCTATGTGATAAGCAATTATCGCTATTGAAGAGATTCCGAAGAGACCTTTTATACCCAGCCGATAGAAAAAGAAAAATTCAACAGCAGACGTATTCAACTAGCTAGAGCAAGATAGGGCTGGCTAAGTCTGGCGACTGGCTAGGGAGCCACTTGTGAATTATTGTGATGCATTAGAACTTAAAATAGTAGGGAAAGGGATAGGTTGAAAAATAATCAATAGTAGGTATAATCGTACTGTATGTTGAGTAGCTACGAATAAAGACACAAGGCCAGTTACAACTTTCAAAATTCGAACGAGTGTTGTAATTTTTTTTGTTATCATCTTTTGTACGACACCGTACATTTTCTTCACTGTCAAAATTATTGAATTGAATGGTATAGTGCGTCATCGTAGTGTCATCCTTTTTTTCTTAGATTGATTTGAAAGGGATGACACTACGATGTTGCCACTTTCTTGACGCACTGTAGAAAAGGCGATAATCCAAATATGAATCTAACACTATATTACAATCTAAATATGCAACGTAAAATAGAACGTACTTAAATAAATTGCAGCCAAAAAGTAAAAAATTCAAGAAACGCAAACGTATACGTTTACGGTACAGCGTTTGGTTCCAAGCGGGAAACTGGTTGGTGAAAATGCAGGAAATACAGAAATGGAATATGATTCTCTGTTGGAAAATTAAACGAAATGAGTTTTGTATTTGCTCGCATATTTAGTATTTAATTTTTGTGTGCATTTCACCCAATGGCTACGTTAAGGTGACGCCGCGTTAAAGTAAAAAATCGTTTTGGATACCTATTATATTTTAGATTGCTTGTTTTCTATGAGAGGCCGGGCCTGCCTCATAGAAAACAAGAAATGGAACAGCAAGAAAATATGAAACGGGCGTAAGCGACAAAATGGTTTTTGTCGCGTAATTTAAAAACCATAAATATATTTCATATTATAAGCTATGGGCAAATTATTTATAGTGTAGGCTTGAACTAATCTATGTACAAATTTTGGAAGCTTAAATCACTCTCCTCTGTTGGCAAAATTAGAATCCCTGGTTTTATAGAGCCCATCGTGTTATGCTATGGGTAATTCAAAGATAAAGACATGATGAATACTGACAATGAACTTTAATTTCTTAGTTTTAGTCATTGTTGAGAAAAATCGATATCTCTGCAGCCAAAACATTGACGGAACTTCCGCTTAGAAGACTTCCCAAATCCCAATGAAATAATATTAATTTTTTTTAACGCTGCACATCTCCACGTAGCGCTTTCTACCGCCTCGTTTCTGTAAAATTTTAAAGCTATTATGCATCTCCGCGTCTTGTCTCGTCTCATAAGACCCTTAGACCTTTTACTACAGTTTCCCGATGCCATCTGTCAGGGCTCAGGGCGATAGGGAATTGATACAAATCTGCTTTGCACGGCTGAGCCGCGAACGTTTTGTCTCGCTACTGGATTTTACATTCCTACCACGATTCTACATCTAATAGCACCTTTATATCAACGACATAAGGACTATAGAGAAGTGGAAAAATGGCTCTGAATATTGCATTTGTCACTGTCAATGTTTAAGGCCCGGTCAGGTCGCCCTGCAAACAGACCTTGTAGTCTTTCCGTATATCGGGGCCCTAAACAATGGATGCAATGTTCAGTTTGTTTTAAACATAATTTTCTTTCGCATTTTTTATCATACTCCAGAATAAAAACAACATAGGTAAAGCTAAATAGATAAGCAACGACACCGGGAAAATAGAAACATTCAAATATACAAGAAAATAATTAAAACAGGAAGAATTGACCTTGCATTTTTTTTAATAAAACGTGCAATTCCAATATTTTTGGCACTACAAGCTCGCGCCTTCCCCAACCGCTACCGCATAACTGCGCGGGGCGGGGCGGGATGGTCACTATGCGCCAGAGCAGCAACGTTGCTCTGCCTTTATAAATAACCGAAATATTAAGGGTGGCCGCTTTGCCTCCTATGGCCGCTTTGAGCTGGGCTCCCCTAGCGTCAGGAAGGAAAACCCGACTTATTTTTTTATTAGATTAAACTTCAATTTAATTATTTAAAGTTTGACAGAATAGTTGACAGATAAATAACGCACGGGACTTAGGTCAAAATAAAAAACTCAGTAAAATAGACTTGACTAAGTAACTATTAATTTATCAATTTAAGTGAATCTTAAAACATGAAGTCTAGTATTTGCATCGAACACTTTGCAGATAAAGAGCATTTATTTTGATCTTGTTTCTCAATGCATCCTGTTACTGATACGAGCGGCGTCTGATGTAATAATCGATCTGTCTACTCGCATCCAGGCTTATTTTACCTTTCTCTGACCCTTAAGTCCTTAGTATAGAGGCTATTTGAGTAGCGTAAAATTGCGGTGCGGACGAAAATAACTGGCAACCCTGAGTGCATAGCTTTGTACGACTAATGAAAAGAGGCAGCCCTGACTTTATAATTGCTTTTTTAGAATGTACGGGAAACCACTAATTACTGACTATTTTTAGCCGACTTCCAAAACAGGTAGGTGATTATTGTATGACTTTCGATTTGTTGAAGTGGAAATTTCTCTAGCGCTGTCCCAAAAAAGTGCATACCACTTTTTTGTGATGGGTAAATTTTATCAAGACGTATAAATTGTATAAGGCGGAGGGAGAATAGATCGTGCGGGCGCGGCGTAGGAAGCAACATTTTTAACCTTTTCGGGACGGGACTCTTATCTATTCTTCTCAATTATAAATGCGAAACTGTGTTCGTCTATATGTCTGTCTGTTACATCTTTACGCCCAAACCGCTGACGGCTGAATCGATTTTGTTGGGTATGGAGATAGTTTGAGTCCCGGAAAAGGATATCAATTTTATCTCGGAAAAAGGTACGGTTACCGCGCGATAAATAAATTTTGGCGCAACGGTGTTGCGGGCGCCATACAGTTAATTGAATAATAATTTAGTGTGGAATTGTGGACAAACGTATTAGTACGTACTATCAGAGAAGTTGATTCCTATGCAAATCGGGGACCTAAGTAGTTTGGTTGCGTTACGTCAAACCCAGCTGACAGATCACAATTAACATTGAATTGACATATTCGACCAAATAACGTTGGTCTGTCAATTGCATAGGAATCAACATCCTCGATGGTACATTATTTCTATTATATTATTATTATTATTATTATAAGGTTGCTGTTTAGCATTCGCGTCCTAACTCCTAACCGACAATAATTATTTTATTTTATTTTATTGATTTTTGGAAAACTTACAGCTAACATACACATAGAATTTAAATATACAATACAAGAATACCAATTAAAAGTTTCCACAGATACAAAAATGCTAATACACAGCGGAAGCTGTGTTTCGCCGAGTAAGTGAGTTTACCGGAGGCCCAATCCCCTACCCTTTTCCTTTCCCTACCCTCCCCTATTTCCTTCCGTACCCTCCCCTATTCCCTTCCGTACCCTCCCCTATTCCCTTCCCTACCCTCCCCTATTACCCCTTAGAAGGCCGGCAACGCACCTGCAGCTCTTCTGATGCTGCGAGTGTCCATGGGCGACGGAAGTTGCTCTCCATCAGGTGACCCGTTTGCTCGCTTGCCCCTTATTTCATTAAAAAAATAAAATAAAAATAAAAACAAGGCAGCGATAGACAATGGTCACAATAATTTAGAATTTTAGAAATAATTTAGAAAAACAGAACAAGAATTGTAATAACGTATTAAGTAATAGAATTGCGCAGGTTACAATTAAAATAGAAATTATTAAATTCTTTTTCGAATGCAGTCTTGTTTTAAATGATGTAAAGAACATAACTGCATAGAATGCTTAACAGCCTCCAACTTCCAGGTCAAAATCTGTAAGTTTCTATTTTCACAGTCCATTATACTCAGAGGAAGCGGGACTGGCAGGAAGTAAACTCGTAATTTTACTATTGAAACAATGAACCAGGAGACGGACGATTTGCGAACCAATCACATCCATCCTATCCATTTCAATTCAATTCCATCTAAGTGTAAACAAAGTGCATTGAGAACGCCCCACATTTTATAATAAACTATGAAAGGTTCACCGTGGTGTAAAATACTTACAAAAAATATATGTATATAAAATGGCAATTCAATTAAGTAGGTAAAGCGCTACCTGGCAATTTAGACTAAGTTCAAACTATATCTGGTAGAACTTAAAGCACAATACCGAAAAAATATAATAATTATATTGTAGACTGGTCTTTAATCTTCAATTTTTTTATGAAATAGGGGGGCAAATGAGCAAACGGGTCACCTGATGGAAAGCAACTTTCGTCGCCCATGGACACTCGCAGCATCAGAAGAGCTGCAGGTGCGTTGCCGGCCTTCTAAGAGGGAGTAGGTTAATAGGGTAGGGTAGGGATGGGAAGGGAAGGCAATAGGGGCGGGTAGGGAAGGGAATAGGGTAGGTAATTGGGCCTCCGGTAAACTCACTCATTTGGCGAAACACAGCGCAAGCGCTGTTTCACGCCGGTTTTCTGTGAGAACGTGATACTTCTCCGGTCGAGCCGGCCCATTCGTGGCGAAGCATGGCTCTCCCACGTCCATTGCACGCGAGGACTTTTTCCAAACTCAATAGGTTTTCAGAAAAATAAAATGTAACATGGTTGTCGATTTTTCTGCAAAATAAATTCTTTTAACTTCGTAACCTGTTGGCTTAGACTTTAAAGTAGGGTTGTTGAGGAAGTGATTATGAGGAAGAGGAGGAGGAAGAGGAATTTTCACGCGCAAATTTAGAGGATGCGGATGAGGAAGAGGATATTTTTTGAGGAAGAGGATGCGGATGAGGAAGCGGAAGAGGAAGCGGATGAGGAAGAGGATGATAGGAAATTATAAATACTAGCGGACCCAACCCAAAAGTCTTTGTTCTGTCTGTACATAACTAGGTACATACATGGCCCAGAACCGGTCTGCGGAATATCTCCCAGTACTACAAAGCAAGTGCTCGAGGAATGGATTCGCGAACTAAGCAATGGGTTGAGTCCCAGGCCTTGAACACTCCAAGGCACTAATTGCTGGCTTTAACAAGAAACTGTCAAAAATAGTGCTCACCATGGGTAGGAATCAATTAAGAATCCTTAATATAATACTCCCCACACCGGTTTCGGTGACGGTAGCCGGTTTCATTGAAACCAGACCAGGTACGCAGGAGTGATTTTATAGTGCCCAAGTGTGTGCGCAGTACACAAGAGCACTCTCTATTCCTTTACTCTCATAACCCAGTGGGACGGAAGACCGACACGACCGGCGAGAGATCAGGCGCAGGACCGACTTTTTACATGCCCATCCGACGCATGGATCATCTTACTTGTCAGACAATCAGGTGATCAGCCTGCATTGTCCTAACCAAACTTGGAAATAACATGTTTCCAACGCGGGATTCGAACCCACGACCTCCGGAGTCGAGAGCGACGCTCTAACCACTAGACCACGGAGGCGTCAAGAATCCTTACCAGAAGCCTAACTGGGCACTGCAAGCTCAATAAGCACCTTAACAGAATAGGTGTTAGTAGCTTAACAACTTGCAGATTCTGCGAGGAGGAGGATGAGACACCTATACACCTTCTCCTTGACTGTCCTGCTTTACTACAGAGCAGGAACAGGCACCTTGGTCGCTACGAATACTCATCCACAGAGGAAATTCGTGGCACCAACCATAACCACATCGTTCAATTTATGAGCAGCATTGGGTTGGGGACGGTACTCTAATGCGAAGGAGTCACAATAGATGACCTGCCTTCAGCAATAAAAAAAAAACATACACAACACACGCACACAAAAAAAAGATGATGAAACAATTCTCTGGCTCTGGCGTGTGCATTGCCATGATTGGATACGCGACGCGCACGCGCAGTGAAATTCCTCATAAATTCCTCTTAAATTTTGAGGAAGCGATAGCGGAAGAGGATTTTTTTATTTTTATTTATGAGGATGCGGTAACGGTTGAGGAACCCAAAATATTGCGGAACTTCCTCATTATGAGGAAGCGGAAGAGGAATCCTCAGCAACCCTACTTTAAAGCATTGAACATTTTATATTTAATACATTATCAATTACACAGTACACTACAGTTCCCCACGAGGAATTTTTAATTCGCCCCTATTTCGCCCTATCAAGGACGCGACGCGACGCGCGACGTGGCCAGCGCAAAGACTTCTATTCTTTGGGCGAGCGTCGTAACCTAATATTTAAATATTTTTACGTTGATATTCGTACTGACAGACATCGACCTGCTAATTTTAGGGAGGGAGTAGCCTTAAGACAAGCTCAAAAAGCTCAAACTAGCAAGAGTTTAATATGTTGCATGATATGAGTCTAATTTTTGCGTAAATATATTAATATTGACCCACCTTTTAAACTAAATTGGTATATCTAAATCCATTTTATAGGAGGGTCTTGCACCCAAGATGGCGAACAAATTCGACTCATCAAAGAATAATATTATCCGTCTATGATTACTATTTACTACTAAAAATCGCCAGCCACTTACCACTTACCAACAATTAGACTTAGGGTCAGTTCACATTAAAACGGTATCTAACCGTTTATGCCTTCAACTTTCCCACGGAATACAGCTTTTGAGTTGTCAAAGAGAATAGCTCTAGCACAATAGACATAACTACTATAGCACAAATGAATTTTGATTGACGAGCCAAATCATAATTAGTGTGTAACTCAATACTCTGATGTGAGGCGAGATAGTCATCGAAAGTAATTCGCAAATTGCAGACACAATCAAAACCTGTTCTCGCAACCACGGCACCACGAGATATCGTACAGACTAGAATAGCAGTTTATGCCTACTCGAGAAAGTGTTTAACTTGCAGCTAATTGTCTCTCAGAGTTCGGAGAGGATAATCCAGGAATTCTATCACTCTTATCAAGTGATAGAATTACTGAAATCATCTCTTTGTCTTTCAAACTATTTTTGGAAATATAATATTTTAGTGAGCATTGGATGTTTTTATAATTAAGAGGCAAATATTAAATATTATCAGTAGAATCGGTCACTGAATAATGAATATGCAATAATTATCTACATATTTTGGTCAAAACACGACCAAAATGATATGAATTATGGAATGAGAGAGGATTTTCTGCACCGTTACCATTTCAATTAGAGCTCGAAATAATGTACGATTTATATTTAAGCTTCGATCGGATATTATGAAGTGCTTTACAAATTGTAGAGTTGAAATAACCGATATTTTGAGGATTTTGAAGGACTTGCCTTTAAGTATTTACGATATTATTTCGGTATGAATACCACGTTTATTACATAGGGAGGATTATGTTTTCACGTGTAACGATAAAATATTTCTTTCGCATAGGCCGCAGGATGGAAAATAGCTTAAATGTCGTTTGACTTTGCTACTAAAAGTATACCTTGGCATATTCAGTCCAGTTTTAAATGAAAAATAAAGAAAAGGTTACGTTAGTTTATATAGGTAGTATTACGAGTTAGTCCTTCTACATGTACTACTCACTGTAAAGCTATTATACGTAATAGATTATAGAATACGCATCATTAAATCTATTCGAAGACAGTCGCGTAATATTTTGTGTTGTCGCCAATTTGACGCTAGATGGCGCTTTGAGACAAAAACTGGAAGCATTGCGTTGACCAAATCGGTCCGAAGCATTTATCCCACGACTCACAGTGGTATGGAATGCGCATTTTTTGTACACGGCTACAGGTTGGAGTTTGGAGTTACATTCAAAAGATTGCAATGCGCTATACTCCTTTTGAAATTTCAAACGTGTACCGCGTTCGTTCTAAAATTTTGGAGAGCAAATGAATGTCAGTCTTTTCTTGTCTTGTTGGATACAGAATTTACTATTGATAATCTAATAAGCCCGGTGCGGGGTGAAAATTAACTATGGGCTAAATATTATGTACATTTCACTTGCTAACATAAATACGGGCGTGTTTATGTTAGAAAAGTTATGACTTATGATATTTTAACACAAACTTAATTTTAACTCGGATTGATCCAAGTTCTCTTTAGTATAAGATTACAGATTGTAACAAACTTACAGATAAAGACAATCAGACCATATAGTCTGTCAAGAAAGTCATGACAGGCGGGAAAATTTTTAAATGAAATAAAAAATATGACAACTTTACTAATTCGAGATAAAAAGGTGCAAGATAAAAATGTAATATGCGTTCTCTGTGAAAATACAAAGAAAAAAATACACCTTTTAAGCGTGATTACGTTTGAAAATTTTCCCGCCTGTCATGACTTTTTTGACGGACTATACATTCGTTGTATATAGGTAAATACTGGTAAATACAACGAATGTATAGTTCATTAGTAAGGGAGAAAATGTACTATCAGAGAAGTTGATTCATAGGCAGATGGCGGATTACGTATAAATTTGGTCGCGTATTGTCGAACCCCGCTAACTAATTGAATTAACAATTGACATAATATTCTCAAACACTGAACTCCATTATACAAGTACGCTGGACTTATGATACCTAACTGTGCCTATTTGAAGTGGAATAAGCGCCCCCAATGCGGGGGAAGAGAACTAAATCTGACGTAACTTGTAAATGGCCGCTAATCGCTATTGATTGTAGAAACTAGTACATATTATGCTCACATACGGTTTTGCTCGATAGTTTTACTCCAAATCGAGCAATAACCAACGTGTGGACCGCAAAACTGACCGCTCGAAGGCTCGCTTCGAGCCGGCTCGATGGAATTAAATATGTCAAATATGTCATTTCCTTCCGTATGTCAGTACTTAGCATATGAGTACTTAGCATTAGTTCCAAGTAATCCCACTACTGCTATCAGCGCCAATGTGGCGACTTTCAAACGTCATTTTTACGTCAGAATTAGTTCTCTTCCCCCGCATTGGGGGCGCTGATTCCGCTTCAAATAGGCATAAAAATAGTTGTCATTTCAAAGGGTAGGTATCATAAGTCCAGCGTACTTGTATTATAATGGAGGTCAGTGTTCTCAAATCAAAATATGACGTAGGCCTGTCAACTGCCTATGATTCAATTTTTTGTACCATATAGTTAAAAGCATAGACATAATATATACTGTAAAAGTATGTTAATATAATATGACCCGACCACTTTCTATCCTGAATGCACCTCATTTAAATTTCTAGTTCCAACTCCTAGCGGACTTGGGTAAGTATTCAAACTGTATTGTGCGTTACTTTCCTCTCTGTAGTTTGTTTAATCACTTATGTTACGTCTTATTAAATTAGTTTTCAACAACTTTAGTGAGAGATATAATTAAAAAAATAAAATCGGCCAAGTGCGAGTCGGAGTACCAATACAGAGCAAAAATTGTGTTATTGTAGGGAAGCCCCCATAAATTTTTATTTTTATATAATACTAGCTGTCCCGGCAAACGTTTCTTTGCCATACTTATAAAGTACTAGCTGTTTCCCGCGACTTCGTCCGCGTGGACTTCAGTTTATAGCGCGCGATGTCAACAAAATTGGTGTCAAAAGCTTTTATAAAAAAACCCTGGTACCCCTTAAATCAATACAGCTGTGTAGTGTGCACACAATAAGTACTTTATTTTTTATATTAAACTTTATATTTTATGCCAAATTTCAAAGCATATTTAGCCCCCCAATTACACAACTTTACCCATAAACTATTTATCATTGATAGGTTTAGCCCCAATTTCACCAACGTCTGTTAGTGTTAACAGCTTGTTAAAATGTCCTGTCTTCTCTTTCATTCATATGAAAAACGAAACAGCTAACGTGATACTAATTCGATCATTAACTTTAACAGTCGTTGGTGAAATTTGGTCTTAAGGTTACGTCACTGCCTGCACAGATAAAGCATTGAGTTATTTAATACCGTAGAATAGATATAACAATCGAAAAAAATCGAGACTTAAATGTAAGATGATACCACCTCTTATAGAAAGACTTTTGAGCAAGCGTCAGCGCGATGTAGAAGACGCACGGCGCCATCTATTATGAATTTTTTGAACAAATTTACGACCCTTACAACCCTTTTTTCCAGTAAAAAAGTAGCCTATGTCCTTTCTCAGGCTTTAGACTATCTGTATACAAAATTTCATTACAATCGGTTCGGTAGTTTTGGCGTTTGGCGTGAAAGCGAGACTGACAGACAGACAGAGATACTTTCGCATTTATAATATTAGTATAGATTATGTGCACACTGCACAGCTGTTTTTGGGTATTTTGATTAATTAAGGGCCGCGCTACACCGGAATGGCAGCGGCGAGGCGAGCACTTTCAGCGCTGCCATTCCGGTGTAGCGCGGCCCTAAGAGGGGTACCACTTACCAGGGTTTTAAAAAGTTTTTAAATTTGACACAAATTTTGTTGACACCGCGCGCTATTAACTAAAGTCCACGCGGACGAAGTCGCGGGCAACAGCTAGTATATATATAATATTATTATAATATTATTAAACATCATATTCTAACGTATTAAAAACTATAAACAAAAACATACTAACTAATAAGTATGATTAGTTCTATGTTACAATAAAGTAAAAAATAAAACGCCATCTGTTGAATCGTATTAGAACTAAAATGTTCATTCCATCGATATATTTCTGGATTTTTTATAATATTATACATAAAATATGTTTAAGATTTTAGAAATTTTATTTTAATACACATCGAAGACCCAGGAACATTGAAAACTTTTTGTTCCGCCTGCGGGACTCGAACCCAGGACCCCCGGGATGAGCGCTGGCCACGCGCAATGCGAATTCATTTTCATCGAAATTTTCATGGAAATAAGATATTTTCCAACATCAAAATGTAGCCTATGTCCTTTCTCAGACTCTAGAATAACTGTATACAAAATTTCATTGCAATCGATTCAGTAGTTTTGGCGTGAAAGCAAGACAGACAGACAGACAGACAGACAGAGATACTTTCGCATTTATAATATTAGTATAGTATGGATTATAATATTATTAAACATCATATTCTAACGTATTAAAAACTATAAACAAAAACATACTAACTAATAAGTATGATTAGTTCTATGTTACAATAAAGTAAAAAATAAAACGCCATCTGTTGAATCGTATTAGAACTAAAATGTTCATTCCATTGATATATTTCTGGATTTTTTATAATATTATACATAAAATATGTTTAAGATTTTTGAAATTTTATTTTAATACACATCCAAGACCCAGGAAAATTGAAAACTTTTTGTTCCGCCTGCGGGACTCGAACCCAGGACCCCCGGGATGAGCGCTGGCCACGCGCAATGCGAATTCATTTTCATCGAAATTTTCATGGAAATAAGATATTTTCCCACATCAAAATGTAGCCTATGTCCTTTCTCAGACTCTAGAATAACTGTATACAAAATTTCATTGCAATCGGTTCAGTAGTTTTGGCGTGAAAGCAAGACAGACAGACAGACAGACAGACAGACAGACAGACAGAGATACTTTCGCATTTATAATATTAGTATGGATTAAAGTACACAGTCATAATAATTATAATGTGTGAAAAGTTCAAATGCCTACCTCTTGCCATTATTTATATAGAGCGAAAAAGGCCGAAAATATCACGTTTGTTGTATGGGAGCTCCCCTTAAATATTAATTTTATTTTGTTTTCAGTATTTGTTGTATAGCGGCAACAGATATAGACTAATCTGTAAAAAAATCAGAAGTCTAGCTGTAGCGGTTCTTGAAATACAGCTTGGATTCAGACAGACGGACAGACAACGAAGTCTTATAGTAATAGGGTCCCGTTTTTACCCTTTGGGTACGGATTTACGGAACTTTAAAAACAACGGATACTTACACTTTCGGCGTTCATTGAGAGAGGCCTATGTCCAGCAGTGGACGACTATAGGCTGATATGATGATGATGACTTACACTTTGGTAGTTCAGGCAGAAGTGATAACCATTAGAAAGAGAGTGGGAATTGTACTCCTATGCCGCACCGGTGGTAGTCTACTCTCCCGTCTTACGATTTTTGTGACCATGTCACATGTCCTGACTCCTGAGTCACCGCGTATATTGACAGAAAAATCTTCCGAATACAAAAAAGGTAAACCTAGGGTAAACCCCTATAAATATGTGATATTATGTCATCCTTACTTTGACTCTCAAACATAATCCCAATTTTTGGGACCCTTTTCCCTAAATATCTACTCCATAATATTTTTTAATATTAATTTCAAAACTATGACCAATTAAGAGCGCTATCGAAAAGATAAACTCCTAATAACCCTAAAAACCCCAAAAACTGGGCATAGGACAATCGGTATGTTTGTCTTTTGAAGTATTATTTTTTATTAAATGTTCGTTCCGTAAATATGGCCCTATTGAGTGGCCATCTTGCCCTATTTAAGTATTATGTAGGTCAAAGCCCTTTTGCCCTCTGTGCGTGATGGCACATTTAAATTTCGAATAAACATTTATAGGTATCTATCTACAAGGGGTGCTCATATTGAACCGTAAAATATTGACTTTCTCTTTGCGAACGCTCGAAAATTTAATAAGATTACTTGACCCGACAGATATTTTTTTACCTACACGTTATGGGACTTGGGAGCCTCCAAGAAAGATCTTTCGACTCTTTGTCATTTCAGACGCAATGGCAGCTTATTTATTTTAATTACTTAGTATAATAAGTGAGTTGCTCAAATAAAACATAATAATATTCTAAGACTAATCTTAAATCTAAGACACATTTCCAATAAAAGCAACCAAAACCGCATCAAAATCGAGGCAGTATGGCCATGGTTAGCAACGAAAACCCTCGCCCTAACATGTCCGTTCCGTCATTCAAAAACAAAGTCTGCCTTTTTAGTGCAAACGTGAAAAGGGACGCGTGTAGGGTGTGTTTGGATGTTAAATCGCTCATACAACCAGCCTTTGAGAACATTCCATGGACGTGCCTCACGCATGGCTGAGTACTTACTATTTCATACTATGCCGTTTACATCTCTACGTCCATACTAATATTATAAATGCAATGTGTCTCTATTACCTCTTCACGCTCAAACCGCATAACTGATTTTGTTGAAATTTGGTAAGGTCATAGGATACTTTTATCCAGCTAAAATTTACGGTTCATTCGCGATAAATGAATTTTGGAACAACAGCGTTGCAGGCATCATCAAGATCTAGTTATAATAGTAGAACTATTATAACTAGATGTACCCGCATCTCCGTCGCGAAAAAATAGTTTATCGCGCGGAAACCGTCCATTTTGAGGAGATAAAACATATCCTATTTCCTTTTTATTATTTTCCTTAAAGTATGTTCATACCAAACTTCGCGAAAATCAGTCCAGCGGTTTAAGCGTAAGAGGTAACAGACAGACGGAATTCCTTATTTACGTTGACGGAGCCACGCGGAACGTCTAGTTAGATAAGAATAATTATTTCACTTACCCTTTAACTAACGCAGACTCAGGATCATTTTACCTGCAAATTATTGAAACATTAGTAAATTGTTTATGTTTATTAAATACGGAGGTGTTTAATTGATCTAATAATAACATGAGATATTGTTTAGTGTTTATGCAGAAGCACTGTTGTTAAAATACTACTAGCTATATTAAGTCAAGGCACATAATATGTAGCTTTATAATATTATGACATAATTTGTATTAAATTTACACACCAGATTCGTGGGACGTGGATGAAGATTAAAGACCTTACCCTGACCTATCAAATTATTATCAGCGTTTAACCCTAATCTAACATATAAAATTTTGTTATGATAATAACTATTTAATTATATAAGAGCGACTTTTCTAATGTTTAGACAGGAACAAAACAATGCACTTGTATAACGTATCCATTTTGTAAAATATATTTTTATCAGTTATTATAAGACTATTATAGAATTACAGATTGGCATTACTATTGTATCATCAAAGTAGATGAACAAGTCATGGTATGTATCGTGCGACTGTACTTAGTATGGCAGGACTGGTATCCATTTTTGGTAGCTTGAACTCTACAATGTACTACAATTGTTACCACACGTTACTTTTTAGATGCACTCTTATTTTGGAAAAAAGATTGTCGTAAGTACCTAGTGTAGCGACCAAAAACAAAAATAAACATTAAACCAAAAATTAATTTTTTTTGAGGAAACGTAGCTTAAATAATTATGTGGAGTTAGGCAGTTTTTGAGCAATAATTAATAAGACATACTTTGCTTGGTTATTTAAAGTACCAGAATTTTCTATTTTAATGTAAATGCTGTTTTGGTCTTTTTTCGATCCTATGAAACTAGAAAATGGTATTTTCATTAAAAATGTTCAACAAAACAAAACAGTTTGTTTTGAGAAAAATAGTAGATTTGGTATTTTATTTTCATCCTGTGGAGTGCAGTCACTCCAAATGGACGGCTGGTTTGTCTAAGTCCTTATACCCAGATAGCACAAAGGCTATGTAAGATTTTTCTTACATCGCTTTTGGCCATATTAAAGTGGTGTAGCAGTGATTTACAACACAAACAGCCAAATAGCGGCATATTACATAGCCAATTTTATTTTCATTTAAGCTGTGTACAATTGCTCTGTATACGTTTGTACAGAGTTTTTATATAGCTTTCATATGAAAGCTCCTAATACAGCAACTTCTAGCCGAGTTTATTGCATCTGTACGGCTTTTCGCCGATTAGAAGCTATTAATATAGCCACTAATTTGCTAACCGCCATATAATTCACCTTTTATGACTGTTTTCTATATAAATGCTGAGTTAATAGCTTTAAGTATTTAAAAAAGATATAACTAGTTGTTACTCAGCTTCATGGAAATTGTAAAAAAAAGACCGAGTAGATCGCTTTCATATAGCTTCTAGCTGATTTTTTTGGCTCATAGATCTCTAATATACGGTTAAATTGCTTGTCGCTATGAAATTTACTAATTTGATGCCAATTATCTGGTCAATTTCTTAGCAAAGCGACTTACATCGCTTCCGTTTAGCAAAACCCTATATTATACG
This sequence comes from Aricia agestis, assembly GCF_905147365.1. Lineage (NCBI taxonomy): Eukaryota > Metazoa > Arthropoda > Insecta > Lepidoptera > Lycaenidae > Aricia > Aricia agestis. The sequence goes on along the minus strand of NC_056428.1, from coordinate 24,986,781 downwards.
GTAACTAGCGACCCACTCCGGCTTCGCACAGGTATAAAATATATAACCTATGTCACTCACTGAAAAAATGATTAGAATGGATTCAGTAGTTTTGATTTTTAATCATTACTACCCCTGCCCCGCATTAATGGCCTGTACTGCCGCAAAAGCTACGTCCCCCAATTTTTAAATCTGTAATAACTTGGAAAATATTCATTTAGACCATATTATGCTGTAAAGGGCCATATATATCTATATTAAATCAACAATGTATTTAAAGTATTAAATTGAATAAGTATTAATGCCGTATTGGTTAAAATCGCTTCGAAAATTAGCCATTATTGGTAGTAAAAACTAAAAAGTAAATGACAAAAATGTTGTAGGATATCCATAAGAGATAGACATATACATTATACCATCGCAAAGTTTTCTGTAGACCTTTTCATTGTGTACAATACTTTTTTTTTTAAATTTCATTGTGTAGGTACATTATTTTGATAAATCGAATAGGGTTAAGCCTGCGTTTGCAATGTCAAAAAGTTAAGCCTGCGTTTGCAACGGAAAAAATGTAATTATTTACGACATCAGGTTAGAAACCTCAAAAATAACAGTGTTTCTTCACGATTTAATGAATTTTATTATACTTAAAAACCTTCCTCTTTAATCACTCTATCTATTAAAGAAAACTTGTCGATTAAAAAAAAATGCTGTATGAAATGTGCCCAATTTGGTCATGTAGAGGTTGAGTAACAGCTTATATTGCAATTTTTCATAGCCCCATTGGCTACGTAAAAACGTGTTCACAGCCTGTACTCAGCAATTTGGTGCTACCTGGGATACTCCTAAGTGCTAAGTCCTAAGACTCATCAGGCACTAGCAAATCAATGGATGGTCCAATAAACTCCTAAGCCACGACTTAGTCTATGGTCTGGCGAGGACTTACCAAGCTTAATCCTACACTGGGCTTAACTCTATAACACTCCGTGCTAATCTATCTGTCCACTCAGGTTAAGGTGACTTTGCGATCTTTGCTGCAAGAGACTGCGGCCGACAAAAATTCAAATAAAATACCACTTTATGACTATCGATTTTAATTGGTTTACCGACCCATGCCTCCGCTGCTTTGTAGTGGCGTCGAGCAACATGATACCTAGTCTAGTTATTAATGGCATTTTATTTGAATTTTGTCGGTCGCGGTCGCTGGCCGCGTTGATCTGAACGAAAACCTTACACCGAAAAGTTAATACAAAGTTACTCACAGTTGTTACGGACGAGGCTGTTGTCTGATTTATTTTTTTAAAACAACGCAGTTGTAGTGGTACTCACTACTCTGGAAAAGTTAGGCTGGTTTTTAGAGTTCCGAAACAAACTTATCAGGGTTTTTATACCAGGCTTATAAGGGCGGGTAGGTAGGTGAAAATGTATACAGTTTATTTTACCGGTCTACGAGTTTAAAACACGTAACGTTAGGTTAGGTTAGATACAAACATGTAGGTGGTTTCTTTTCGTAAGCCTAATGCGGTTAGCATGGGCAACTAGGCCCCCCAGGATCTTCCACTTGTCTCCAGCGCCACCGTTATTGTGTTTATTTATTTTAAAAAATCTATCCTAGTATGTACCTGTAGTCAATCAAAAGCTTTAGTGAATAAAAAACTCCTGTCAAAAACCTCAGAAACTTTGCATAAAAGCCTGGGGCGTCAAAGTTACAAAACGGAAATGAGCACACCTCACACCTAAGTTACTAATGAATATAAATTGTCTGAAAATTGATAGAGCAATCATGGTGGGTGGCTGAATTACTAATAACCATTAATCTCTTTTGTGGCACACTTTACGGAAAAACTATCACACCTATTGATTAATTTTGCTGTAACCTATGCTGTGACATAGTAATTTTATTTATATGTAGATGTATTATCATCGGTCAGACAAGGTTTGGTTGTACTATTAAAATAAAAAGATAAAAAAACTGCCTTAAAGATTATACCACGCAGAAAAACGACGTGAGCCCTCACAAAGTTCGGATATGGGATTGATTAAATTCAGAAATCGCAGTATTTAGAAGAATGAATGTAAACAGAATGTATTTAGAAGTTGCAAGCAATATTTAGTTTAAAATATAAAAAGGTACCTGAGCAAAATGTTTAATAAATTCGAGCGCCTGGACAAACAATATAGCAAAATTAAGTAACCACTTTTAATTTAGGAAATTAAAAACATGTTACGTACAAAACTGTTGCAGCAATATTGCTTCGAGCGTAATATCTCAGCGCAAATTTACAGCAAACTGCTCGCCTCTATATCAGATTTCCTCCCGTAAGCCTTCTGATATGTAGTTTTATCGAGTTTATTTCGCGATATGAAAATTTTCCCTCTTGTTCTATCATATGGTTTTATAACAACCTATTATTAAAACTATATTGCCGTGTAATACTACTACACACTATAATCTTTAGGGGAAAACGTAACAGCAGAATAAGGCATATATTTTCGCCGCCCGGTAGAAAGAAAGGGGATATCCTGCAGTGGTATGGGCCAGGCCTCAACACTGCGTTGCGGTGTTCTATCGCAAAAACAACGTTGTACAGAATTGCGATGCGTTGTTACAACGCAAAAATTTTATCGGAAATGTCGCTGACGCATCGCAAATTTTCACGATGCGTTCTGCGACGTCGTAGATTTTTACGATGCGACGCCGCAACGCAGTATTGTGTCTGGCCCTAAAGACCAGGCCACATATTATTAGAACAAATTTTGCGCTCACATTTCTGTGCGATGTTGTTTTTGCGATACGACGCTGCAAGGCAGTGTTGTGGCCTGGACCTTAAGGACGCTATCACAAAAATTACGACAAAAATTTGCAGGTCAGTACGAATATCGACGTTAAGGACATTAAAATAACATTCAATATCAGCGCGCCTTGTACAGTGGCGGTTACGACGCTCGCCGCTTTCCTGATAGGGCGAAAATGTACAAAGAAATTTGAGAGCGTTTCCTATTTTACTTATAAATGGAAATGTTATTTATTTTTATATAAAATATTTAGCTATTCGTATAGGGGACTAAATAAGCAAACATTTTTTTGTATATTCATTTTCCTTAGTTCAGTGTATTTTAAGCTATATTGGTATCTAATCAAACCCCATTTTTTAATCTTTTGCGATTATTGTGATGGTTAAAACGTATTTTGTATGCGGCTATATTTTTTATGGTATAGACGTGGAGATGAATATATTATCTTTCATTTGAAGCCAAAATATCCTTGCAGTGTGACTCCTTATTCTTTAAAATGGTACCTGAAAGTCGCGGATATTTGTGAAAAAATGTGATAGCGTCCTTAAGGCAGACGCCTTACGAATTTTGTATTATTATGTCAGGAGACGTCACATAACGCGAGTTTAACTTTTTTACGCATCCCAAAGAAAATGCAACACCGCAAACTAAGTTTTCCCAAGGACCAATATGGCCACAAACTGGTTAACTGATTTAATTGATTTTGTATTCTTTATTCTGTGTACTTGTTGTGGGAGAAATAAACTTATTTATTATTATTTACTAGTAATTCCACTTCCCTGGCTAGTAGACACAGAAAACATAATATATTTCTTACACGAAATATCTGTGATCGGATTGCGACAGAAGTATGTCAACTAATTGGTCGCAATTACTGGAAGGTCGATAGGCATTTTTACAATTAATCTGAAGTAGCAGAGCGCTGCCAAACCAGCCACAACTAGTAACTGTTTAACTGGGCTTTGGCCGCGTGGTAATTTTGCGCTAGCATCAAAAGAGTATAATTGCGAGGCTAGGTGTTGGCAATTGACCATTTACCATATTTTTTCTACATGTTTTATTTTTAAGCGTTTTCCAAAAAGGAGGAGATTCTATGTTCGGCTGTAACTGTACTTCTCTAATTCTTTAATCTGTGGTTAAAGGTCTCAAATTCTTCTTCTTTCTCTTTAAAAAGTCTTAACAGGGTCTTTTTTAGAAAGCCTTTGCTGTAGCAGCCTAGGCGGGTCTGACATACAGGATCGGGCGCAAGAGAAGGCACTTTCGGGTAAAACTTTAAAAATATAGGTATACCAGAATCTCATCGCAAAAAGTGAGAAAATAAATTGACAACACCGGGGTAATTGGAATAAAACATTTTGATCCTTCTTTTTCCTTATAGCGACTGATTCTGTGTGTGAAACATGCAAATAAATAAATTTATCCAATGATCAAGGATGTTTTTTTGAAAATCTGCTGACAAAATTTGCTATTAGATTCTGGTAGACCTATAACTTAGAGCTTTGTAGTTTATATATCCGACGGGGGTTTAATAGCAAGCTTTAAAAAGCATATTTACTTTGTCGGATTAAGTATGAATATTAATTGAAAATTCTCCTGCAATATCCCGGTATATCCTTTCATTGTGTTATGAAACATCACATCGCGTCACGTCGCGTGGAAAATAGAAATTATTTGTCAACAATGGCGCGGATTTATCGGCGTTGATGTAATTAACGGAACCCTATAAATTACCGCATACAGCGATAATGAAGGTAATAAACTGCATTAACGCAGGTAGAGCTGAAATACATTAGAGTTTCAATTTCATCATACTCGTAATATCATGGAACTAAGCACGCTGTACGCGTCTAAAAAATCCTTAAAATCCCGAGTACTTACTTGGCTACTGGCTAGGGCTTTTAAACCATACTAGCTATTTGACCGAGCTTCGCTCGGTATTCGATAACACACGAACAAAATGATATTTTCTAAAAATTATTCCTAGCTAAATCGATTTATCGCCCCCGATACCTCCTATATACTAAATTTCATGAAAATCGTTGGAGCCGATTCCGAGATTCCAATTATATATATATAAGAATTGCTCGTTTAAAGATATAAGATAAGATTAAGTAAACGATTTTTAAAGTGAAAATTTCTTTAACATTTAAGTACACTTTTTGGGGATGGGTAAAAATGTTAAACTCGCGTCACGACTCAGGAATCGTGATGTGATCGAAAATTGGCAAGACGAAGGAAGATGATGCTACCGAATCTCCCGCAATATCTCTACTGTCGTTATCAATCCTGCTGGCACTCTAAGTGCAACAATAATAATTATTGTATCGTGTACTTGTAATTCTAAGTTTTGTGGTGGTATTTGACCAAAATAATACCATTTACCTTCCTTTTAGAAGGCAGCTTCATGATGGTACACAGGACGCTGTAAAACCGACAGATCGTCAAATAACAAGGATCAATATTGTCACTGTGAGGACATCCACAGATTGAAATCCCGGTCAGTTTTATTCGACGATATGTGTCGCAGCCAGCGAAAGGTTGACAGGTCATTAGAGCATGTGACCGCTAGATAGACTGGAGAATTTTTATACTAACCCGGCAAATGTTGTTTTGTCGTATGTGGGAATAGGCTTGAGAGCTGTGGAAGGAAGATCTTCCGACTGAGCGAGGAGTATTGTCATTGCACACATTTGCAATGACCACTATAGCTTTCAGAAAAAGCGCGATCCAGGGTTGTGCTCTGTTTGGTATGCTACGCCCGTATCCTCTGCTGCACTCTACAGTCTACAGGATATGCACACAAAGTTCCAACACAACTGGTCCAGTCGTTTCGGAAGAGTTTGACAGCAAACATTTACACTAAAATGTTTAATACCTATTTAGATTTTTAATTGTGCTACGCTTCCACGTCGAAAGGAACATTCCTGAATTAGAAACTATCCTTCATTGCACCCACCGAAAACCCACACAAAGTGGGCTGGACTCAATTAAAATTAATGACTGCATGATAAATATTTCAAACTATTCAAAATACATTGCATTCTTGACATGACAAAATTTACCTATTTCATGGTTGGTAGCTTTAATATAATTGAGCTTTGCTAGTTTTTCTGGACCTAGCTCTGTTATTTTACAAATAATAATAATAATTTATTAAACAATAGGGAGTTGGTACCATCAGAAAAATTGTTTTATGGGCAGATAGTGGACATACGTCATTTGGCCGAATAATGTAGTCATCACTCATGATCCTGAGTGATGACTACATTATTCTGAGCTGGGTTCCGTCAACTGAGTAATTTCTCTAATAATACTTAGTAGGTACATTTAGTAGTTTAAAGTATATACTTTATCTAGAGGCTAGAATTCAGTTTAATTAATTATTTTTCTAGCGGCATTCAATTAAGAGTCTGGCCCATATTGCTGTTCTAGATTGCTAATGTTTCATATCCATTAGTCTATAAATTATTGTGAATGTAATTAATTTGTACGATGAAACAATCTAGTCAAGCAAAACAAGACTGTTAGAACTTCATAGTTATAATATGTAATTTTTGCCCTTATTCAGAAAATAATATACATTACCTAACTTCAATAATTTCTAAGTTAATATTAATTTAATGATAATTTAATAACAACACCTAGTGTCTGTCTGCTACCTATTTGCACCCAAACTAGACCCAAACACATTGTACCGATTATAATGAAATATTTTGGTATTCCGACATTGTATACTACATATTATATGTTTAAGTAATTCCTAGGATAGTGTATGCAGAAAAAATTACGTGTCTTTCCCAATAACTAGAAATATTGGTCTACTCCTATAACTAGACTTAGACATTCTAATTTGTAGTTAGATTATAGGGTACTTGGATCTTTCTGTAATGATAATAAGATGATGTTGATCATAATAATATTTTGATTGTTATACAATAGCGCATCGGTCTTTTACTGTTTATGTCACTACCTACGTAACTCAGAACAATAGATTCGTTTAAATGTTACAAGGACAATTATTTAGAAGTAAGAGTGAAGCCACATTGCTCAGTTACTTTGCGTCGAGTCGTCGCAGCAACGCTGTAGCTGCGTCGCTCCAACGTTTTTAAACGCATTACACTAATACTATTTCATTAACCCCAGTCGATAAAAGAGGGGCATAATTAGGTTTTACGTATCTGTCTGTCCGTGGCATCGTATTATTGAAATGGATGGATTTAGATCCATCCATTATTAATTTTATCTACATTTTTTTCGTGAGAGTTCTTAGGAATACTTTGTAGTTTATTATAATCAGACCAATCTGCTGAAAAATTCGGGCTTATCTGCTTCATGAAAAATTGTAAGCAAAAAGGTTGTATAGTGTATACCTACCTCATTGATGCGTTGCTTCGGTACAATAAATATGCGAGACGTTGCGTTGTCGCCGACTAGTATTGTGTTGTCCCCGCAACAGCAAAATGGCATACAATGCGTTGTTGCTTGTTTACCGAAGCTACAAAGTACTACAAGTTACAACGAAAAGACAACGAATACTAATAAATTAATATATTTTCCGTTTTTTTTCTTTTCAGTTCTCAATTTATACCGTTTATGTCTTCAAAAACGCACAAAAACTCACCCTCTATTAGCATAAGAGCCTTAGAGGTCATTGCCCTTTGTTCCTTTACATAATACGTGTTATAGCCCTTGAGGATATATTTTATACATGTTTAAATGATATGGCTCTTCGGAAGTTCAGATATTTCGCGATACATTCAAGGGAAGCTAAGCCAAGTGATAATAGGGGTAAAGTTCAAATTTGCGTGTTAGAATTGTCCAAAACGTCATTTCATCGTTAGTTAATATTATGTCATATAAATTATATGACACTGTTAAGATGTACGTCGCATAAATTCTTATTAAATTTCCATTGTGATGAATGCGTAATATTTTTGATGCTCCTTGAATATTTGGCATTTGATAGTACTATTTATAATATATTAGATAATATTATACCTACCATTGGTACTTGTACTGTAGACACTAGAGGCTGCCACATTGAAATAATTAAAGTTATATATAATCCCCCTTACTAATAAACGCTGCAAAGGTTTGAATAGTTATACAGTGTTTTGTCTTCTTCAATCCAATATAAAATGTTACTTGTATGACAGGAACAAAACACTGTATAACTATTCAAAGCTTATACAACGTTTATTAGTAAGACGGATCTACGACACTAGGTCGGATTATGTCATTTCAATGTAATTCGTGATCTGTCTGTTCTGGCTGATGCCTAGCTAGTAGCAAAAGAATTACATTTATCCCAAGAGAAGAATACCTTTTTAACCGACTTCCAAAAAGGAGGAGGTTATATGTTCGGCTGTGGAGTTTTTTTTTTAAATATGCATACGCCTATTAATAACTGTTGTTTCATTTTGAGATCAGTACGATCGAGTAAGGAAGTCACGACGCGCGATGGTCGGTAATAGTATTCTGGTCACAACTTGCGCATCCTTCCGCCGCTTGCCTACGTGCCAGTCTAATGTATGCGAATGTTGGGATATTTTTTAATCATCACCCAGGAAGAATTATCAGCTGATATAAATGTACTTTATAGAAATTTTTATTGCTTTAGTTTTTAAATGACTTCCAAAGTTTTCCAAAGTCCTTTTACAAAATTGAAGTAGGACCCTACCAAGGAGGCCGATCGAATCTGCACTAATCGCAGGCCAACCTAAAGAACCCTGACCGGACTCATGCGCACAAAGAAAACATAACTTACTTTCAAAGGAATTTCAACGAAAAGTTCCTTTATATTTACTTCAAGCCGAATACATTTTTTTTAGTTGATCGACTTTTACTCAATAAATTATGAAGGCTTCTTAGCAGTTAGCCGTGATAATTTTCCTTTTAATACAGCATTTAATTTTAAAAAAAATCCCAGCTTGATGTGTACGGCAGCTACCAAAAAAAAAAAAACTTAAGAGGTGCCCATGGACACCCGAATGGAACTAAGTAATTTCTTATGTTCAAAAAACCTGTAAGTATACGTCATATTATACACTCAAAAAACTTATTAAAATAACGCCATCTATTGACGCCCAGGAATACTATCAACGCCCTCTGCCCCTACCATGCAGGTACTAATAAAAAGTGTCGAGGTCAAATATCGTTCTGTCTAGCCTCCTTTACGCCGAACGCACGATAAGGAACTTCGTTCCAAAAAATATTTGTTTAAGATTTCATGTACGATTTTGTCGGAATTACTAATATTATGTGCATTCATGCCAAATTATAACTTTGTAGGTCCTATAGTATCATTAGTATCTGAGCAAAACCGCGGACAGACAGACAGACAGACGGACAGACGGACGGTCAGACCGAAACTATAAGGGTTCCTTGTTGACTACGGAACCCTAAAAAACGCACGGTTCCTGCGCGATAAATGAATTTTGGGGCAAAGGAGTTACTGGCGTCATCTAGTAAATTATCATTATGCTTAGATTTTAGAAGCTCAGGTACTCATCTCACATACCACTACTAAGAACAAAAATTGAAATTGTCGCTTTCAATTCACTTTCGAGTTACGGTCGAGTTCCACTAGGGTTCATGCCCCACAAACACTCACCTGATAAGCGTTATCACCGTGTATACTTAACAACCGTTTTTCTTATCGTTCTTACTTCTAATCGATTGCCCAGGGAAAAATATTACTTGAATGCTAGATGTTTATTTTAATCTTACACATATTTATTAGCACACTCGAGGAATCCTATCGATAGTTCATATTATATTCGACTGCAAAATATACTAATTTACTAATATCTATCTATTATGTAATAGGGACTCGCTGAAACCCAGATAATATTAGCCCTGCGTGGTTTCCGTAGTACCTAGTTACGGCACTGTGTAAAATAATATACTTATTTTTCTTTTTTTGATAAATAAACGATTTTTATGTATAAAAAATCATAGGATAGTCTAGATAGTTTGTGACTATTTTATTCAATTGATACAAAAATTATCCTTAATTATCAAAATAACACGAAGAATCGAATGTCGCCATTAGGCGACAGCAAAAATATATATTTAATTATTTACGATTACGTAAATGTTGTTGTTTTAGAAATAGCTAAGGCATTTTTTTTGTTTTTTAATTAATCACAAATAACAAGTCGTAAAAAAACAATAAGTACAATAAAAAAATTACAGTGAAACGAATTTTATAAAATTGTTTTAAGATATTATAATTAACTAGCTGTCCCGGCAAATGTTGTTTTGACTTTAGATACTTTAGACTAGATTTTGCTGAAATCACTCCAGCCGGTTAACTTTTAAGGGTGAAGAAGTAACAAACAATATAGATCTCCTTTATAACATTAGTATGATTACTGATTAGTAATGATATGAATTATAAATAGGAGAAGGCATAGGTGAAGGAATTCTCAGTGGTGATTGGGGCGTACCAACAATAATATCGTCTTTAAGTAGGTTTTAAAATTCCTCTACAATGACAGGTGGGGAGGCTTCAATGCTGGTATTAACATCTTCAAGAAAAATTAATGGCGAACTAAGAACATCTCCCGCTACATCGTGTAGTTCCCTGATTATTTCTTCGGCTTCTGGTGGTAATAGGGACTCAGGTTTTTCATCACAAGCACTTATAAATCACGAAAATATTTAAGATAAAATTGTAATCATACTCCGGAGTACAATGTCGTTAGTCCACAAGCGACTTATACATTTTGGAAGAACAACGCAGAATTTTATAATACGGCATCAAAAAATCAAATTTAGGAAATTAATAATTTAAGTATATAAAAACATGTGATAAAAAAGCAAAGTATGGAAATAATCCTTTACCAATTAAATTAAACATATTTTATTTCCGTAGAACAATGTCGGTTCTGCATAATACAATGCGACGTACGTATGGAACCGACATTGTTCTACGAAGTTTTAGATATTTCCTAATAAAATATAATAAAACAATATCTCTTGCTTACCTGTGTTTAAAGACAATACATACGACGACTTAATTCACACAACTCTGATTTAAACATTTTTCATTTAAATTATCATCCTTATTTGAACAACAAACATTTTTACATGTCCGTATTATGACCTTATCAACGATCATTTGCGTTCTTAATGGTACTTTTGGTATGGTATTTTTATGAAAATATTATTTATTATTTAGCTCATCCTTACTACTTCACTTAATATTAATTTATTTTATTAAAAACAGTTTTTTTTTTTATGAAATAAGGGGGCAAACGAGCAAACGGGTCACCTGATTGAAAGCAACTTCCGTCGCCCATGGACACTCGCAGCATCAGAAGAGCTGCAGGTGCGTTGCCGGCCTTTTAAGAGGGAATAGCGTAATAGGGGAGGGTAGGGATGGGAAGGGAATAGGGGAGGGTAGGGAAGGGGATAGGGTAGGTGATTGGGCCTCCGGTAAACTCACTCACTCGGCGAAACACAGCGCTAGCGCTGTTTCACGCCGGTTTTCTGTGAGAACGTGGTATTTCTCCGGTCGAGCCGGCCCATTTGTGCCGAAGCATGGCTCTCCCAAGTAAAACGTGGGATTTTTGTGTTTATGCTAAACACAAAAATCCCACGAAGCATAGGTGCTCGTAATGTGATCGTTATACCGGTAGACACGGCCGCAAATGACAATACGACCGGCGCGGGCGGCGCTCGCTTCCGACAGACAACACTGGTTTGGATCTTACGGACATGTTCTTTGATACGATTTTCAAAACCATCCTTGTTCGTTTCCTTTTCTCGAAAAGTATTAGGTAAATTCTACTTTTTCTTGGATGTACGGATAGATTATCATTTACTGAAGATTTATTTTGAAACGAAAACGATTTCGTCGGACCATCACAATCGTCTTTGTTCGACGACAGTGTCGACATACATCTTCTTTATAACATTAGTATGATTAGTAATGATATGAATTATGATATACTTTAATTAAACATGTAGTTTTTTCAGTTCATAAATTTGTTACTGTTACTTATTATACCTTATTACCATACAATTATTAAATTCGACTAGATGTAACATAAACTTCTTTAAGAGGAGTCCACACCGCCGTTTTTCCATACAAACGTTGTCCCTTGTTTCCTTGTTTCCTGGATAATGCCGGTACAGTTATGATTTTTTTCCTGAATATCCATGACCACTATTAGCATGTTTTATTTTCTTTCATAATTTTATTATTAAAAATGATAAGAACGTCCAAAAACCCAAAAAAATGGCCAGATTTTCCTTCTCGAGAATCGAAGACTTTCTGTTTTTTTATTAGAACTTTTGTCGAATGGTCTCTATCGCGCTCTGAGGTGGGAGACTTGAGACAAGTGAGACAGCAATACATTTTCAAATACCTGTTTTCAATTTCTCTCGCCCTTGGTGTAGCCTCTTAAGTGAGGAAAACAAAACCAAATTCAATCAAATCAAATCGTGTGAATGAGGCGTGAAGATTTAACTTATGTACAAGTGAAATGCGCTTTACATATAAGACCGAAGATTGGAATAGACATTAGACAAGATACAAAAAATTGTCATAAGTTATCGCAAATTTTAATTTTCAGTCAGAAAGTTTTATCCACTCTATTTCTGTTGTTCTATCAAAAAATTTCGCGCAGGCAGCTGCGCCTCTCTGACGTTATATCATCTCTGTCAGAACTCAGATCATGACGTCTTCTGATTCCTCGTCATCTGATCGATCTCTCCACTTGACCCAGTAAGGGAAGGCGCCTGATATCAATTACGCGTTCATCTTTACTCCTATTCACGGAGAAACGCACACTAGATTGCTTGGTAGAGAGAAAATATTCGTAGAATTATGATTGGATATGACAATTGCTTCAAGGAACTTGAATAACTTCAATCACGTCAAGGCAATTGAAGCTATATTCTGCGATTGGAATTCTCTTATATAGCTTCAATAAGGTAAGCTAGGCAAGAAGATATTACCTATTATTATTTATGTCTAACTTTATAACACTTTATAAGGCGTTATGAGTTTCAAAGGTCACCGCGCGCCAAAGTCAGGGGTTTGGTTTCTCGGTGAGGGTCGAAATCGTGCTTAGCCGGACGGAAAGGACAGAAATAAAAATAAAACAGCCCAATATTGGAAGTCGGTTAAAACGTCGGCGCAGCAGAGTTGACTCCGTTGCATTGCGCCACAGAACCTTTATCAGAAATTAGTTGATACTCCGTATTGCTAAAATTGGTTTATCTTTTGGGAACCGTAAATTTGGCTGCACTATAAACTCATCAGCTCCGCATCCGGTTGTCTACATCGATGCGGATGCGAATTTTTTTAACTTAAGGGGACAAACGAGAAAACGGGTCACCTGATGGAAAGCATCTACCGTCGCCCCATAGGCACTCGCAACATCAGAAGAGCTGCAGGTTCGTTGCCGGCCTTTGTACCTACGGCCAATATTCGCAATAATCCCTGCTGATATTTTATCAGAATAGGGATGACGACAAGGTCAAAGATTAGCTGATTTTTTAAATAAAATAAAGACATAGCGATAAAATCTTAGCATTTCAAAAATTTCAGCTTCATATCTTTTTTGTTACGACTTACGAGCCTTCAAAGTCGGATAGTCAAGCCGATTTTTTTTATAAAATGCCTTAATTTTTGTATATCATTCGATAAGTTATGCAATTTTTAAAAAAATCTTATGAAACATCTCATAAACGCAATATTTAACATAGCTATTGAACAAACTACCTAAGCGTGACGTCACAGTTAGGTAACATTTTGTATGGATATCTTGGAGAGTTTTTAAGCTATCAAAGTCATTTTTTCACCGATATTCCTATTTTTGACCTTACCAACAAGAAAAAAAAAATCGTCATGTCAAAGTGGGAATGTCATCAAACTTTATTCTGATTAGCAGAATAAAGTTTGATGACATTCCCACTGTACGTCACGTACGAGCTCAAGTCAAATGCATGACTGGGAGTTGAGACGGATGCTGTTCTCATTTTATAATTACATGCGACTTGATTGCAGACGCCTCCGATACTGTATTACGAATAAATTACTGCTTATTCATAGACACCTTGTAGTATTTACTAATTGCTCATATTTAACATCCTGTATTTCTAGGAATTTGTAGTTGCACTGACTTGGCTGGTGGTTAATATTATGAAACGCCAAACTAGGTTGGTTAAAAATTAAAATCCATACTAAAATTATAAATGCGAATGCGCGTCTGTCACCTCTTCACGCCCAAACCGCTGAACCGGTTTTGCTGAAATTTGGTATGGTGATACTTTGAGTCCCGGGAAAGGAAAAATATACGGTTCCGGCACGATAAATGAATTTTGCCGCAAGTCGCAACGGAGTTGTGGGCATCATATCTACTTAGAAAGTAAGTAATAAAATAGAAAAGTTATTTTTAGGGTTCCGTACCCAAAGGGTAAAAACAGTAACCCTATTTGAGACTATACTACTGAGACTTCGATGTCTGTCCGTCTGTGCATCTGTCCGTCTGTCTCCAGGCTGTAACTCAAGAACGGTCTAGAGCAGGGGCTCCCACTCTTTTTCAGCCTGCGGCCAACTATTATCTATTCTGTGCTGCGGCGCAGTTACGCGTGACAATATCTTGTCACGGTGCCCTACTCTACCTAGCTATTACAAAAATATACCTACATAAGTAAACACCTTTAATGATTAAAGTTAGGTTAAGCAGGTAAATATTAATAAATATAATATTAGCATCTGTCTGCTTTACATAATAAATATTATAATTTTATTTTATAATATTTGTGGTTTCGGATAATGATGGAGGATCGACTCACGGCGCCCCTCTTGCCTTTCCACGGTGCACCAGGGCGCCGCGGCGCACAGTTTGGGAACCCCTGGTCTAGAGAGTTGAAATTTTCACAGAATATGTATTTCTGTTGCTGCTATAACAAACAAATAGCTAAAATAAAATAAATTAAATATTTGAGGGGGGCTCCTATACAACAAACATGATTTTTCAAACATTTTTTGCTCGGTATCAATAATAACAACAGACTGAAATGTACACAAAATACTCAGCTATTTTTATTTTTTATAATTTAACAATTAATAGAAAAATTTAAATAAAAAAATAATAAAGGGGGGCATAATATAAACACACTTCTTTTACTATTTTTGCTATATTATGGTACGGAACCCTACGTGCGCGAGTCCAACTCGCACTGGGCCGATTTTTTATATATTTTTTTCGTTTATAATCAGTATCTCATCAATCAACAGTTCCTGTGGCTGTTTGTATTTTGCCTTTTCTAAATTAAGTCGCCGAACTGATTATGATAAAATTTATTATGGAGATACTTTGAGTCCTGCGAAAGGACAAAAAAGTTTAAATCGCGCAAAAATGTTCAATTTATATGCGATAAGCAAATTTTGACGTAACGAAATGCAACATCAAGTACATAATATTACAAAACAAAGTCGCTTTTTTCCCTCATGTCCCTTTGTTCCCTTAAATCTTTATCGAGGAAGGCTATAGGCTATATTTTATCACGCTGAGACTATTATGAGCGAAGAAATAGAGGAAAATGTGGAAAAAACGGGCAAAATTATTTGAAAGGGCTAACTTGAACGCGCTAATCTCAGGAACTACTGGTCCGATTTGAAAAATTCTTTCAGTGTTAGATAGCCCATTTATTGAGGAAGGCTATAGGCTATATTTTATCACGCTAAGACTAATAGGAGAATGTGGAAAAAACGGGGGAAATTATTTGATAGGGCTTGTCTCGCGAACTACTAGATAAATTTTCATGTTATTTGGCACAGATAAGAAGTAGACCACGTTTAGGATCATGGGCTATCGATTTTAATAATTTTTTAGTGGCTATTTATTTTCTACCCGTGCGACGCCGCGCCGGGGCGGATCGCTAATAATTAACAAGTAACTAACGACTTGTTTACGCTTGATTAGGCAACATTACGTCAATTCTACGTTTAGTATTCTCTTCAGTTGCTATGTACGAGGTAGATAATAGATAGGCCCTAAAGACATGTAATGTCTCTAGCCCTGTAAAGCATAATATTTTGTCAACAGGGTCAATTCAGACTGCAACGCAAGTCGCGACGCGTAGATACATTTCTAAATTTGTATTGAATTGACAGACTTCAATTGCGTGAGACGTCATGCAAAACTGTCAAATCCATACTTAAGATATTTGCATCTACGCGTCGCGTAGCGGTTTGAATTGACCCTTAGTTGTTACATAAAGTATTTTCCTATAAAGATGAATTATTTAACAGACGCAGAAAGTTGGTAGTTAAAAAATTAAACGGGAGTTTTGCCATAATTTAAGGTATACCATTTTCATACCAAACAGAATCCGGGCATGCACATAATATTTTAAAACACGTGATTTCAGATAAGTAATAAGCTTTAAATATCTGTGACTGAGATATAATACTGGTTATACAGTTGTTTTAAGTTTTGACGAACATTGTAGTAATTTTTCACGAAACTGGCTATCTGCGCAAGTGACGTTAATAATGATGTCGACTGCTTTTGCGATCTACATCTGACCAACTACGTCACACAGGGCTTGCCAACTTTTTGAAGTGAAAACTTATTTTGCACTTTTTGGAATCAGTTAAAAATATGTTAAGCCCACAACACACGAGGGACAAACATTCGTAAAATGGAGGCTGAGGGAGAATAAAGGAAGTAATATTCCTTCTCTTTTTCATAAATATACGCCTAGGTCTCTGCTATTACGACTTCACCTCTGGGCTCTGCCTCCACTCGCGGAGTGCAGTTGGTTTTTTAGCTAGTTATGACAGAAAGTAACACTTTGCTCTATCTATAAACTTAATAAAAGTTTATAGATAGAGCAAAGTGTTACTTTACCTTAAACGAATTAAAATATTTCGGTCCTTTATATGAAAATACTTAATTAATATTATGAAATCCGACATTTTCTATAAAGTATAGGTAGATTACTAAACTTTCTCACATTCGAAAACTTTTAGATTTATAACATTAGGGGAAATGGGGACTAGGAGGGTGTGGCACTAGTTGGGGACCCCTGGTTTAAAGGTTAAAGCTTGCTGTGAAAAATAAGATACCTGGCGATTTCGTAAAAGTAAAAAGCCACTTGCAGTCTGACGGCCGACCCAAATGTTGTGCAAACAGACCCAAAGGCTGGATTTATATGCGGCGGAGAGAACGCGCGGTTTGGCCGGTTACTACAAGCGGATGTAATAATCTTATATACAGTGTGTTAGTGTAGACACCGTTGTCCTTGAAACCATCTAATGAGCCCGTTAAAATGAACAACTTTTTCTATGAGAACTATGTTGGGAACTCAAAAAAAAACCGTCTTCATACCCATAAGGATGCCCGGATGGGCAATTTGTATGGGTATGATGACAGAATTTTTTGAGTTCCTAGCATTGTTCTCATAGAAAAAGTTGTTCATTTTGACGGCCTCATTTGATGGTTTAAAGGACGACGGTGTTTACGCTAACACACTGTTTAAGATTATTACATAAAGTATATTATATAAATTCTCGTGTCACGATGTTAGTCCGCTTACTCCTCCGAAACGGCTTCACTGATTTTAACCAAATTTTATATGCATATTCAGTGGGTCTGAGAATTGGCTACTGGGTACTTATTATATTGATAAGTGCATTTGTTGAATAAATAATAGTAAATTATTACAACTCAAGTCTGACGACGACCATTGTTTGTGCGACGGGATAGCGATGAACGTTGCCATGGTGACATACTTATATATATGCACTTCAATAAAATATGGGCGAAATACTTTAACGTTTGCCGGGGCCCGGGACAATTACTAGTCTAAGCGATAAGTTGAGAATGGCGAAATATAGAGATAAGGGCGCGCGCCATGCCGACTCTATGGGCGCCGCAGACTCGATCGCACAAAAAGTCTGTCGTCTACGATCTCCCTAAGATCTACATTTACTTAGAACATTGTATGGTTTTTTCTTTTATGTTTTAGGCAGCGACCAGCGTACGCAAAATGAGTAACTTTTCTGGTTGATTTTTTCACCTTGTGTCAGAAAAACCAAAATATCTTACGGAACCCTATATTTTCCAAAATAAAAAGTAGCCTATGTTACTCGTAAATAATTTAGCTTTCGAATGGTGAAAGAATTTTTAAAATCAGTCCAGTAGTTTTTAACCTATTCATTACAATTAAACAAACAAACAAAGTTAACCTCTATATAATATTAAGTAGGTATAGATTATAAATGCGAATGTGAGTGTTAACGATTTTCATAATTAAAACACACTTAAAATTGTTGATAACCATCAACAATTTTAAGTGTCCACTAATTCTTTTAGTCTTATAACTTATTATACTACTATGTCTCAAACCACGAACTTCACGAACACAGCATAGTTTTCATCATAAAAAATGTATAAGTAGTTCTCAGTTCCCACTTCCCGTATGTGTATAGTACAATCTATACTAATATTATAAATGCGAAAGTATCTCTGTCTGTCTGTCTGTCTGTCTCGCTTTCACGCCAAAACTACTGAGTCTGTCTGTTTGTTCCGGCTAATTTCTGAAATGCCTGGAGCGATTTTGACGGGACTTTTTTAGGCACATAGCTGATGTAGTAAGGAATAACTTAGGCTACTTTTTAACCGACTTCCGAAAAGGAGGAGGATATATTATTTTTTATAAATGAACCTTAAAAAGGGGATTTTTTTCTCTTTTTTATTATCTTTGTTATCACATTTTGCTGACGCGGACGAAGTCGCGGGCAACAGCTAGTACATACTATAATGCGAAAAGACTTTTTCCCCAACCTATTATATTTTATTGCAAGTCGTTTAATAGCTAAACGATTTGCATCCACAGCATAATTATATTATGTTAATACTATACTAACCCGCCCACTAGGTAAGGAAATGTGGAAACATTTCGTAACAGCTAATACTATATCTGCCCACTCTAGGTTATACTTGATTGTTAGCGTTTAGAGAAAACTAAAACCTTATTTTAACATCTGGTCACGCTGGACGCTTGTCGCATCTGGTGGATGACCACCAAAGAGACTGGGACAAGGGTTGACAAGGAGGGGTCTAAAATTATGAAAATAAGTTTTTGGTTTGCTTTTAGCGAAAAATGAAAAAACTTTTATGCTCTTTAATAGGAATGAAGAACGAAGCTTTATTATTAATATCGAAATATAGCAGTATAAATATGGTACATGTTTACATAACATTTGTTATTGGAAAACTATAGAACATTATATAAACTGCATACCAATAAATGACACTCCGCGTCGTATGACGGTATTGTATTTCAAAGGTTAAATATGGAGTCATTATTAATATGCCTCTACAATTGCTCACATTTAAAACTATATAGAGTTATTAGACGCATACTTGTGGCATGTGTTGTTAAAATCAAAGGTTTCAGTCTTTCACCGTGCGTTTCTCGCGTAACTTTCTGCCGCGCACTGTAAAACTCTGGAACAAACTGTCACCGGCAGTATTTCCGGACCTATACGACCTGCAAACCTTCAAGAAAAGAGCGTATTGACTCTTAAAAGGCCGGCAACGCACCTGCAGCTCTTCTGATGTTGCGATTGTCCATGGGCGACGGTAGTTGCTTTCCATCAGGCGCACCTGATGGAAAGCAACTTCCGTCGCCCATGGACACTCGCAGCATCAGAAGAGCTGCAGGTGGGTTGCCGGCCTTTTAAGAGGGAATAGGGAAGGGTAGGGATGGGAAGGGAATAGGGGATTGGGCCTCCGGTAAACTCACTCACTCGGCGAAACACAGCGCAAGCGCTGTTTCACGCCGGTTTTCTGTGAGAACGTGGTATTTCTCCGGTCGAGCCGGCCCATTCGTGCCGAAGCATGGCTCTCCCACGTTTGCTCGTTTGCCCCCTTATTTCATAAAAAAATATATATATTTGTGGTTGGCTGGAAATTGATTAAATTCGTACTCGCTGGATTCAAACTAGCACTTGTACGAGTGCTGAACCCAAGAGCCAGCGACAACCAGACTTTCGTCATATTATAAAAGCTGAAATTTTCCAGTACATAATAATATGACGTCTATAGAGGTAAGAACGACCAGGAACTATGGAGTTTCGATCGCGGTTACTTTAAGAGGTATCCAGTTCTGCGATAAAGTTTAAACCTCAATTTTTTACCATATTTTCAGGATAACTGCAGGAATCTCGACCTCAATTGCCGTTTGCCGGACACTTATGAGTTATGACAGTTGCTTCCCACTGTCAGATCAGCTAAAAGTCAAACTTTAGGGGTGTCTGGCACCGAAACTTCATGGTTTCTGGTAGTTTTTACCTGATTTCGATCAATTTTATTCTTGGGAAAGGGCATAGGATTGTTTTATCCCTTAGTTTATTATTATGTGGTTCCCGCGCTATAAACTCTGCGCAACAAAATTTCGAGCTACATCTAGTATTTTCCAATATTCCAATTCAGCGCTGGATTGCCACTGGAATATTATTCCTGGAAAGCACTTAATTGCATTCCAGTGCCCCACTGGATTGGAATAATGTAAACCGACCGTAACACATTTTTAAATACTGGTTAATAGAAAACATTTACTATATCTCGATGTGTCGTGTAAGACAGTATAATATGAAAAAGTATTATATAACACACAATACATAGTACATTATGTAAGGCTTCATACATAATCCAGGGATCACAGGCCAACTCAATATGCTTGTAATAGTCAGCTACTTATAAATAAGTCCTTTATTTCTATGAGATTAAATAACAAGCATAGATTTCCGCTTTAGATTTTAGTAAGTAAATATGAAAATACTCTGAAGTTACATAAAATCTACCCATTGCTATCAATAATCCATCCTTGTCAACCCATTATGTATGTTTGTCCATCTGTTGCTTCTTGGAGCTGAATAATGTTGAGTCGTAGTTTGTACTAGATGACGCCCGCGTACAGTTGCCTCGAAATTCGTTTGTCGCGCGGGAACCGTACATTTACCGGGATAAAAACTATCCTTTCCCAGAACTTAAAGTATCTCCATAGACAATAGCAAGCAAAATTGGTATAGCGGTTTAAGGCCGTCCCCCGAGCAAACGACCTTGGCCATACATTTACCGCATTGCCGAGATCGCACCAAAACTTTATTTTTTTACTTAACTTAGTTCAAAATTGTCCTAAAAAAATTTAAAACGGGGAATATGTAGTATATGATATTGTGTGTTTCAAATAAAAGTAATTTGTAAATCCTACGGAGATGCTTGAATTTTGATAAATTGGTTTTACTTTGGAAGCTGATATCATGAGTATAATAAACAAAATTTGAAAATTTAAAACGGGGAAAGGAATGTTGATATACTGAAGTTTATTGCTGTATTTTTATTATAACTTTGTAGCTTTCCAATTCTTAGTTTATAAGGCTTGAAATACGGTAAGAGAATATGAGTATGGATCAGCGTGCGTGGTTGCGAATATAAAAGCAAAAGTTTTAAGGCTTTCGCAATCTTTTGGCCACAATCAGCCGCGCTATATACACTATCACTATGAAAAATCACTTCTATGCGTACGTAGATCCCTCTTAGATTGTCTCCAAGACAGATCCGAGGTTCAGGGCATAGTATGTTTTATATCCTTGGCAACATGAGCTATTATACTCTAAGCCTTATGTCGTCTTGCTCCATCGTCCCCTAATTCTGAACATAACAAGATTCTGAGATAAGGCACGATGTTACTGTACACTTTTACCGCGCAATGTGGGTCTAAATAGTCAAAGAAATAATGTACCATAATTAAAATTTTGATATTCAGAAGGAAACTGTGAGAAAGTAGCAGCGGCTTTTATCCTTTGCAGACAATATATATATTACACACTCGCACAATTACATAATATTCTTTTCTATAATAATAATCTACTCTGTGCTTTCTGGATCTCTATTTTTTCCTATATACTAATTATTCATCTGTGGTCACCGCCGTTGGTTTTACAAATTACATTTAGAAAATTTTATAAAATATGTATACTTTATTATAAAATGTAAGACTGTTTGGACCCCAGTAAACGAAAATAAAATAAAATAAGAGATAATAATAGCTGTTAGCGATGAACATTGGTTAACAGTTTGCGGCATTGACTTAGCACTGTACCAACTACCAAAGCTGGAATTTAAAACAATGTTTATCTTTTTAAAATAGATAGAATAGTGTTCAGTTAGATGTTTGGCTTAGATAAAAAATATTATAACTTCTTGAAAGCGCTACTGATCTCTACAAACTTGGAATCATTTGCCGATTTCTTAGCCTCAAAAATCGGATGATAATACCCTAAAACTTATTTATATATCAAGTGTGTATTCCGTAACATAAATGCCAATACCAGAAAACATGAAACGTGAATAAAAATAAATGCGTTGGATAGATAAAACTCTCTTGAAACGGATGACAACGGCAGGGAAGTTTACAGTTGAAAGCGCTAGACAGAATGCGCAACCTGTCGGCCTACTACGAAACCGTTTTGAGAGAGAGATGACAATCGGCTGAGAATGCCGCGTCCTGCTCTAACAACGTCATTTCTCGTTTGTTACAATAGGACGCGGCATTTTCGTACGATTGTTTGAGTCTCAAAACGGTTTCGTGGTACGGCCCCTGTCGCGTTGGAGCCTAGCAATCGTGTGACAATAAGCGCTAACTGGATTTAACAACTTGCTGATGCGACGAGAAAGTAAAAAATAATTGTAGAGTTGACTGTAAGAGTTTCGGTGTCTCGAAAGGAAAATGTTACTATTAATGCTCAGTCTTTCGGTAATTATGGATTTATATGCATCCGCGCAAACGAGCGGTATGGCCGCTATGCCGCGAGATCCTAATGATTTATTGCTGTCGCGCCTTTATTTACGTACCATTTGCTTATGATCTCGCGGTGTAGCGGCCAAACCGCTCGTTTGCGCGGATGCATATAAATCCAGCCAATAAGCGTTTTAGATTAGTTAACTTTTTGGCGTTTCTAATCAAAAGGCACTATTGAATACGTAAAATCTTCTCACAAACGTCAATAATTGATGTGCTGTCCATTTATCTGTCTGTCTCCTGCGTCGCAATCGTATATGTCAAGTAAGTCTAGCATCACTTTGTCTACATAGAAGCTGGGTAGAATGAAACCAAGTACATGAGTTCTACGTTTTCCATCCCGTAGTAACGTAAGGCCGTCATTAATTGGGCGTCAGTGTCACTCTGTCACATCCGCCATATTGTCACAACCATGGATTAGAATATAAAGAGTGGCATTGGTTACTTGCATCCGTTATTGTAAATTGCTGCTGCTGGAGCAGTTTAGGGTTGGATGACTAATGACTACCTTTTCTTGAGTTAATGCAGCTCTATATCACACGGGAGCCTGATAGTGTCGGACGGTGAACAATTCAGTGAGGTCGGCAAGTGATCAGTCCGACTAATTCGATCGGCACGAAAATTCGTATAAAAGGGTGAAGCCAAACGAGCGTAATTTGTGAGTTGTGACTTGTGAGTCGCAGAATTTCGGTCGCGTAAACTTAAATTACGCTCGTGTGAATCGAACAGGACTTTGTATGAAACTGAATGCAGCAGAAATTTTGCGACGCACAACTCACAAATTACGCTCGTTTGGTTTCACCCTAAGGCTTTAAAACAACGTCCAATAAATCTGGGAGTCTGATCGAAAATAGATCAGAAAGCGTTTAATACCATTCCTAGACCTTTAGGTCCCTCAATTGTGTTCAGAGCTAGGTGAGTGTTTTTTCGCTCGCGAATCAAAGTATCCTGATTCCTGCACTTCATTTGACACGATTTTTAACCGACTTCCAAAAACGAGGAGGTATTATGGCTGTGGATATGTTTTTTTTTTGCGTGATACGTTTACAATATGAAGTCTTTTGCCGCGTCTTAGAATATAATATTTTCTCATTTGCCTTAAATGCAAATGAGAGAAATAATACTCTTCAGTGTTGGAACTCTCCAAGGGATAGCTTCGCATAAGTAATATTGTAGGTCTTTGAATGAGTACGGATGTTGAAGAGAATTGATGAATAAATACTTATTATTGGAAATTGTAGTCTAAATATGTACACTCAAAGTTCATTTTCTCTGCCCCATATTCCGTATCCGGTTTAGATTTGGAAATACAAATATTGGTAAGTTTCGTTCGGGAATTGATTATCTTCTTTATCCTGTGGCAATATAATTATATCATGTTTGTATGTAGTTTGTACCCTAGATAATACTACTGTTTCGTGCGGTCTGGGACTGTACATTTTATACGAGTGCGAGCGATAGAGATTTAAGATTTTTTGCGCAAATGAGATAGTTAAGTAAAGTGAGTCGATGTAAGTACTACCACTACCACCGAACAAATTGATTTATAGGCAATTGACAGACCTATGTTATTACATTAAGCCCGGCCACACATTGTCCGAATTCTGATCAGAAACAGTTGAATTTCGCCGGACCGCCACCCCGCACACTATCCGAAATATCCTTCCGGCGAGTTCGAGCTCACTCGGCTCAGTACAAAATGTAAGAGACAGCACGGACGTTCAACTGTTTCTGATCAGAAATTTCGGACAATGTGCGGCCGGGCTTAATCTTCGCTAATAATAATTATTATTATTGTCGTAATCTCGAAAACACCCGAATCTATGAAACGTAAGAGCCTCAAACAATGCACTTGTATTTTGCACCTTGTTCAAAGGAAATATAAGTAAATATCATATTATAGCCGGTGGCTGTCCGCTGTCGCCGGTAAGTGCTATTTAAACTCACCGGGAAGCCATCGCGGCGTTACCATGGTAACGCGAAACGACCAAGCAACGTCAGACTCTACGTCGCTGCAAAGCGCTGTTTTTCTTGAAGTCAAGTTTAAAACGGTGCTTGTAGCGACGTCTTCCGAGTTCCGACGCTCGGGAAATACGACCGCGCCGTCGTCAGCCGTTGCCGAAAAATTACGAAAATTTCTATGCGCATTATCACTTTGGGAGCACTGTGCTTATTTTGTCGAGTTATGTCATTTCAACATCGGTCCATCTGTTGGCTGGGTTTCACATTGGTCTGCCATCTGCCTATAAAAATTTTCTTTGATATTACGAATATCTGAATACGCTACCTAACTTTAGTATTCACTAGATTTCTTTCAACAGCAATAAAACTTATGTACTGTATAGTCTTGAATCTTGACTAGAAAAGACAAGATACTATGTAACTAGGCAATAACACTTAAACCTATTACGCTATAGCCAACAACTAATAACTGACTTTCGCGAAGGAAAAATAGAATTAAGATCATTGTTCAAAGTCACGCAAATCGCGACAAGGTAGGGTAGGAGCGAGGCCACATTTAACACTGGGTCTTATGGCGGAACGAAGGAGCTGAAGATACTCTTGAAGAAGATTGTTGCGCCGCAGCACCGTATATTATGACATACAATTCGTTTATCCCGTTCGGGCAACGCAGCGATGCAAATTCGCAAGTTGCAGCAGCGGGAGCAACGTGGCCTCGCATAAATAGTAAATATTATGTACTTTTAAATAAGAGGGACATATTAGATAATTATTTAACGTCATATATACTAAGTTCCTAATCTGTTTTACTAGATAATAGACTATGTTGTACCACTACAGCCCACTACGCAATATTTATCAGTAAGTTAATAAAATAAATATATATATTACGCGTTAAGAAGTATTATTATATACAAACTTTCATCCCCTATTTTAACCCCTTCGGGTTGGAATTTATCAAAATTCTTTCTTAGCGGATAATATAATAACACTACCTGCATGCCAAATTTCAGCCCGATCCGTCCAGTGGTTTGGGCTGTGCGTTGATAGATCACTATGTCAATCAGTCAGTCAGTCACCTTTGAGTTTTATACAGAGTGTAACAAAAATAAGTGATAATACTTTAGGGTGTGTACGTGTTCCTTGTAGAGAGTTCACTGTGCGAGTAGCAGCGCTGAAAGACCAAAAATTTTTTCACTTTTGTATGGGGAATCTCGTGACGCTCGGGCCCTTGCCCATACAAAAGTGAAAAAAAAAATGTCGTCTTTCACAGTGAATTCTCTACAAGGAACACGTACACACCCTAAAGTATTATCACTTATTTTTGTTACACTCTGTATATATAGATTTATAAATATATCTTTATTCCATCTAGTAGTAAGTCCTTGTCTAAATTCTAAAACAATAACGAATGCCAATACGTGGAGATTACTATACACATTAGTATATTTTATAATATTTCCAATACTATAAGTGTTAGATTTATGACCGTATCATAAGGAAAATGCATGGCCATATTCGTAATTGGTAAATTGGAGTCAATCAGGGAGCGATCCACGGGCCAGTTGTAAGGAAGTGTTGTAAAATGTACCTACTGTAGCTGTTACTTTAGTAGCTTTAGTAGCATAATATAAGGCTCTTACCTACTTATTTTTAACCGACTTCCAAAAAACGAGGAGGTAATATATTCGGCTGTGCATATTAGTAGTATAATATTGTCTAGCTACCAAAATAAATAGTTGTAAAACCTATAGTCAGTAGAGGTATGAATCAAACTCCTTACTTAGTTGAGTATTGATTTCTAGATTTCTCTTGAATGTTAGTTGATGTGAAAACGATTAACTATACATATTATGTTATAAGTAGAGTCAAAAATACATATTTTGGAGTTTATATTCAATGTCCTAAATATAATTAAAAGGCTAGTAGGTTGTCATTTATAACTTAAAAACAGCTAAGCAGAATGCGCCATTACGTGTATTTTGCTTAGCTGTAAATTACAGCACAAACTCCTAAGTAAACTTAAGAAAATGATATTTCTTTTTGGGAAAACTAAACTAAATATGCCATGAATTTAGAATAAAATAATTATTTAATTGCAGCCCTAATATAAGATAAAAAAAAACTTAAATTATGATAATATTACAACAAAATAATGACAATAAAATTTATAAATAAATCACCCGCAAATTGGACCAAGCCCGTCACGGTTGGCACACCTAGGTCCTAGCAGGTATCCAACGTCGGTTTGCCGCCAGACCCATTCCAATTTAAATCCTATTTTACCGAAGACATGTTGACAATTCACTACATGTCTTCGGTAAAATACACCGAGTATTATAAGTTTTAAAACCCCACTACAGCTATTATACTTACTACTTCTCCTGGACTGTCCCGTGCGAACTGATGAACTCTGGCGTGCTCTTCAATCGTAAGTTCTATTTTTACCGGTTTATTAATAGGCGTATAGCGTGCTTAACGTCACATAAGTACACATTTCCTTAGTCCTTACCCTTCGAAGGGCTTAGGCATTCCTAAACATAATTTTAGATTCAAGTCATAACACGGAAATAGGCAATTTACAGGTATTCGTAGCGAATAGTGAAGTTGTTTTTTTAATTATTTTGAGGGTTGAAATTGAATTGTTTTATTAACCACTAGATGACGCCCGCAACTCCGTTGCGCCAAAACTCGTTTATCGCGCGGGAACCGTACATTTTTCCGGAATAAAAGTATCTTATGTCCTTTCTCGGGTCTAAAAGTATCTCCATACTAACATTTAGCAAAATCGGTTCAGCGGTTTGGGCGTGAAGAGGTAACAGAAAGACAGACAGAGTGACACACTTTCGCATTTATTATTATATTAAGTATAGATTGTATCAGTAAATATGAAGTAAACCAAAATTCAGTTATAATTTATTTTATAAACTATTATGATTAAAGTAATAATATTATGAAAATTAATCTCTTACCTTTCTCTTATCTCTCAGCTCTCTCTATCTTAGTCACGCGGCGCCATCACGAGAGACCAGATTGAGGACATACATAAAATATTATTGGACTATGAAGGAGGTGCCAGGACTCTACACTCTAGCATCAAGTAAGTAGGTAAATTAAGACTAAAAATATTTTTTCATCTTACCGAATATTACCATTTTGAAGAAACAAGACGACGAAGACGTTCAACTCATGAAGCAATATACTGGAATAATTTTGAACACTTTATACAAGGACTATTATGACATGTGACAAATGACAACTATGTACTACTGTATATGTATTAAAATTTAACCCTACGATACGTTAAAAAATGCAGTTAGAATAAATTAACACGGTGTAGGTACACCGTACAATATTGATATAGGTCATCAAACCTCACCAGACTGGTCCACCCACGCTTACCAGACCATTTTTACTCGACTACATATTGTTCAAGTCCACCTATTGTCGTCCAGTGAGAGCATAGTTGACATTGGTACCTTGTTGTACGCCCGATTTCAAATTGATCCAAATATAAACATAGCATTATTTGCTATTAATTAGCATAAGTTGGTCGGTTGTTTGGTTGGATGTGCACATTTAAAGGCGAAAGTTTGTTACTGCAAGGAAAAACCACTCAACGAATTTTATTAAATACAATATTATGGTAACAATAGTTAAGATAGGATTATCACTTAAATGCTACTTTTTATTCGAAGTATAATGTTCCTGTGAAGTTTGGAATACTGTTAAGCATAATTATTATAGCTTATAAGTAGGTTTTAAAAATTAACAAATTTTACCGAGTTTTTTGTTCACAATCAGATCAAAACACGAGTTAAGTATTACTTATACTTTAACAGTGCTTAAACAGCGCTAATTACTATACAGATTGTCCGAAACACATTGCTTGAACTATACAAGTTGCCTAACTTAGATTCTAATCTACCCACATTTAACTAAGTTGTTAGTTGTTACTATGTAACTTAATTAGATAACAAACAGTTAAGTACAGGTGTAACAGAGTATATTATAGAACTCAAGCTGCATGCATTATTGACAAAAAGTATTAATTACATTACCTACATTATAAGCATAGTCGTCAGTTAGGTTCTAAATTTGATGCCATTCGCTATATTATAATAAAATAAATATATAATCGGAAGACGCGTCGTATCAATCAGGAACAGTTGTCGCTTTTAACAAAAACTCCTTAAAAATGGTAAACATGCTTTAGTATGGTATATCTATAAGTACAAACTTATCTATAAAATGTATAGAATTATAGGACGTTATCACGTAGTGTAGTTTAATCTACAACACCTATATACATTTAATATCATAAATCTAAAGAGTTTAGGCAATAATTTCTATAATATCTTGAGCCGACTAAGCGGAGCCAGGAATCAGTGGAAATTATGGAAAAAAACAGTTAAATTATTTATTTTCTACTATTTCTTTAGTATATGCATCCTGTAATAACTTGTAAATCTAGACTAAGACAACTACAAGTTTCTAGCTCGTTTCATTTTGCTTCTTTTTTAGGGTTCTGTAGTCAACAAGGAACGTAGCGGACGGACGTTGTACGCCCGACAACGGACGGGCGTACAACGTCTGTCCGTCTGTCTGTCCACGGTTTCGCTCAGAGACTATAGGACCAACAAAGCTGTAATTTGGCATAATTGCACATATTAATGATGCCGACAAAATAGTACATGAAATCTTTAAAAAATATTTTTTATGGTACTTACCTACCCTACACATCAAGCGAGGATGAATTATTTTCGCGTCTACCCCGTCGTGTGAGGTGGACGATAGATTTTTTAAAAATATTATGAGTATTCATAGACCATTTTCCGATTTAGGGATCCGTTTATAAAACATCAAGTTTTAAAGTGGAAAAAATCGTTAGAGTCCAGTGACCTTCTACCAGCTAAACAGTTGCTTCTGGAAATGTGAAAATATTCACGGGAGTAGGAAATACGCTGAATTTAAAAGGAAAACTATAACGGCTAAGAAGACTTCATACGTTTTTGAGTTATGGTCGATCAACTAAAAAAATGTATTCGATGAAGTATAAGGGAACTTTTCGTCCAAATTCCTTTGAACGTGACTGAGATGATGTTGGTTAAATGCGTTGTAAATTGTAGTATTCATTGACCATAAAAAAAAAATCAAAAACTAGCGGTACTACGAACCCTTTGCGCGTGGCCCGACACGCACTTGGCCGGTTTTCATTTTATTGAAAAAACTTACAGCATACGGTATTTATTCATATTTATAGGTCTACCAGAATCTGATGGCAAAAAGTGAGAAAAGAAATTGACTCTGGCAATACCAGGGTAATTGGAATAAAATATTTTGATCCTCTCTTTTTCCTAATAGCGGCTGATTCTGTATGTGAAATCCAAATAAATATAAAAATGTATCCAAAGATCAAGGATTTTTGAAAATCTGCCATCAAAATTGCCATCAGATCATGGTAGACCTATACTTACAGTCTCAACGGGAACGCTCTGTCCACTTCTCTAACTCTATGACTGGCGCTTAGGTTTAGATATACGTTTCGATGAGCTCTAGGTCAATTTCCGGGCTGGTGGCAAATAATCAATGTTGCCAGCTAACACAATCACGCCAG
The DNA here is from genome assembly GCF_905147365.1 of Aricia agestis. Lineage (NCBI taxonomy): Eukaryota > Metazoa > Arthropoda > Insecta > Lepidoptera > Lycaenidae > Aricia > Aricia agestis. Next base: position 24,956,591 of record NC_056428.1, on the reverse strand, counting down.
AAATTACGTTACCCACCGACACTGCGGCTTAACAAGCCATTAAAGGGTATCTAGGCGTTAGTTAACTCTGTAATTAAGTCTTAAATGGGTAAACTTTAACAATATGCAATTCTTCACAAGTTTTTGTTGTTTTGATAAATAACTTAGCCTCTATCTACTTTAATTATAGGGTCGGGCAAAGCTCGAAGCAGAGGGCTAGCACATAAAATAAAATATAATCCGGCCAAAATCCGACATATTGCACACGTCATATCAACATATTTATAATAATGATAATATCTATGGACGCTTCACACCACGTCAGTCTGGCCCCGTGGTAAGTACCTGAAGGACTTGTGTTACAGGTACCAGACAACGGATATATATTTAATACTTTTTATACTATACATATATTTAAGATTTTTATTATATGATACACATATTTAATACACATCCATGACCCAGGAACTTTTGAAAAACTTTTTGTTCCGTCGGCGGGATTCGAACCCGCGACCCCCGGCTTGAGCTACCAACGCGCTCACCACTTAGCTACAGAGGTCGTCATCATGAACGTTGTTTAACGTCGAACAAAACTTTTTGTTTATTGTATAACTAGATGACGCCCGCAACTCCGTTGCGCCAAAATCAGTTTATCGTGCGGAAACCGTACATTTTTCCGGGATAAAAACCATCCTATGTCCTTTCCCGGGACTCAAACTATCTCCATGGCAAATTTCAGCAAAATCGGTTCAGCGGTTAGAGCGTGAAGAGGTAACAGACAGACAGACACACTTTCGCATTTATAATATTAGCATGGATATGTTGCTGGCTCTAGTGTGAAAACATTGCAGTAATATATTAATATCCTATTACTTATTTTACGATCTAGAAGTTTAGCTTGAAGATACTTACTGCGTAAATATACCACAAAAACACGCAAACTTTCTTCGCCAAACTTGTAAGTCAATACAAAGCATTGGAAATCGGAACCCTCAGTCGCCCCCTCACATTAATATTTCGATATTAGTAATCTGAGGGTAGCTAGCCCCTGTGAGTCATCCGTACCAGCTGTCTGAGTACTATGCAGTACCTTCTATCCCTCGTCGCCCTTTCACGCCTGATCCGCTGAACCGATTTTGCTGTGGCTTGGAGATACTCTGAGTGCCGACTCCCGAGAAATGACAAGGAATACTTTTTATACCGGAAAAAAATTACGATTCCTGCAACAGAACGAATTTTGGCGCAAGGGAGTTGCAGGCGTCATCTAGTAGTGCTAGATTTATCAGTACTATATAGTATAGTTTACAGTACTAACAGTTAGTACTGGGTATTTAGTTTTTTTATGAAATAAGAGGGCAAACGAGCAAACGGGTCACCTGATGGAAAGCAACTTCTGTCGCCCATGGACACTCGTAGCATCAGAAGAGCTGCCAGCTGGTGCGTTGCCGGCCTTTTAAGAGGGAATAGGGTAATAGGGGAGGGTAGGGATGGGAAGGGAATAGGGGAAGGTAGGGAAAGGAATAGGGTCGGGGATTGGGTCTCCGGTAAACTCACTCACTCGGCGAAACACAGCGCAAGCGCTGTTTCACGCCGGTTTTCTGTGAGAACGTGGTATTTCTCCGGTCGAGCTGGCCCATTCGTGCCGAACCATGGCTCTCCCACGTCTCTCTAGTATATCATTCGATAGTTTCGGCACCGTAGTTAGAAATCGAAAATGATGAAATGACAAAGGTTGCAAACCTGGTCAATGTATGTGCATTAGACAATTATAATTCATCATTTCCAGTGAATACGCCAAAAAGTACGTTAAAAATTATGAACGTACTATTAGAAAAATTGTTTCATAGGAAGATGGCGGACCAGCGTTATTTGGTCGGATTAGGGCTTTTCCACACGGCGTATTTTATGCGCACGGACGACGCGCGTTTCTGATGCGCTCGTCTTCTGCGTGTTTTCATCGCGTTTTGGCAGATATAAAGTTTAAAACGTGTACGCGTGTCGGTTTCCTTCCGTTTGCTGAGCGTTCAACTAGCGTTTGTATCGATATAAACGCGTGTAAAAAACGTCGTGTGAAAGGGGCCCTTATGTCAAGCCCAGCCGATTGACATTAACTTGATAAAGCCCGACCAACTTAATTAGGTCGTAGTCATCCGCCTATGAGTCAATTTCTCAGATGATACATATTATGTTATATCCTTTTGGAACTTGGAAGCCATGTTTGTATATAATTACGTTGTAAAATGTAAACATCTATACTCAATACCATAACACATAGCTTGCTAAGGCGAGTTATGTCAAATTCTATACACTTTTAACCCCCGACAAAAAAGAGGGGTGTTATAAGTTTGACGTGTCTGTCTGTCTGTCTGTTTGTCTGTGCGTGTATCTGTCCGTGGCATCGTAGCGTCCAAACGGGTGGACCGATTTTGATCTAGTTTTTTTTGTTTGAAAGCTAACATGATCGAGAGTGTTCTTAGCTATAATTCATCATCATCAGCCTGCTCAGTGCTGGACAATCAGGGTTTATCTGGTTCATGAAAGGCCGTTAGCAACTTGTAGTCGTTTGATGGGTTTTATATTTTATTCTAGTTCGTGACATTCGTGAATATACAATATACGTATACACATAATAATGGAAAGTTGACCTGGTGCTGCAGCATCACCTGGTAATCAATAGGATATCCAACTCCTTGCCAACTCAGAGCAGAGGTTTCGTGTTTGGGCCCATTTTTAATTGCGACAACCAGTAAAAAGTAGATAGACAGTAAATATTTACATGCTGCTGCTGCAGCATCACCTGGATTCCATAGGAACTGAGCTTCATATGAACCCAAAGTGGAGGTTTCATGTTTGGGCTTATATTAACGCGGCCTCATTGAAAAGGACATGAGAATATGATTCTGTTCATAGGCATTATTCTGCACTATAACCAATACAAGTTTAAAAAGTATGAAATAAAATAAAATTAAGTAATTTAAAAAACCCCCGCCAAACAACTTTAAAAAGTAATGAAATAATATTTAAGTACTTCCTTTAAGTTCAAATAATTCCTAACTTGTGTAAAGTTATATTTTAGTCCATAATTGTTGTCAAGGTGTGTCGGGGGACCGCTAATGTAGATGTTTGATATCACATAACAATAATCAAAGAATCGAGATAATCAGCGACATTGGCGGTTGTAGTTTGTAGTTTACTTGGCGGTCCCCCGACACACCGTGACAACTGTTACAATAATTATGGACTAAAATATTACTTTACACAAGTTAGGAATTATTAGTATTTGTTGTTATATCGGCAACAGAAATACACAATCTATGAATATTTCAGAAGTCTAGCATAACAGACAGACAGACAGACAAACAGACAGACGGACAGACATCGAAGTCTCAGTAATAGGGTCCCGTTTTTACCCTTCAGGTACGGAACCCTAAAAATGTATGGGACATAACGCATGAAAAAATCCCATACATTTTTGACATCTAACTTCGCTATTGATAATAATAATTATAATGGCCATCCGGCCTCTGGAGCGGCCTTTTATAACTCGTAACGACCTACCTAACTAATTAATCTTAAGGAAATACTTATCGAACACTTAAAGCAGTATCAAAAGTTCCAGAAGTAGAAAATATGCAAGTTAGCGCGAAGTTTTCCAATAACTTGGCGTTCTATTTGATGGAAATTCCGTCTTCGCTCAGCTTTGAACACTTCCGACTCGAACGCAATGAAAATATTTTCATTGCATGTTTTATATGAAAAAGCAAACAAATTACTTACTAATATTATAGTCTAGATGTTTTATTTATTTTATTTATTAACGAACTTTTGCCCGCGGCTTCACTCGCGTTAAGAAGTATTATTATATACAAACTTTCATCCCCTATTTGCACCCCTTGTGGTTGGAATTTATCAAAATCCTTTCTTAGCGGATGCCTACGTCATAACATCTACCTACATGCCAAATTTCAGCCCGATCCGTCCAGTGGTTTGGGCTGTGTGTTGATAGATCACTATGTCAATCAGTCAGTCAGTCACCTTTGAGTTTTATATATATAGATTTATTTAAGTAATACACTTCTAACTCACAATGTTACAAATTTATTTTACGCGGTTTTAGTAATGCTCGATTTTTTAGCTAAGTTTATCGATTAAAACGTTTTTTGATTGGCTAATGACCAAAGTACACAAAAACAAATCAACAATGCTGTTGAATAGAATATAAACTTCTTTAATAAACTTTATATACTTACTGTACATTTGTTTAAATATATTACAATTTAAGAAGGTATATGTTTTAATATGTTCAAAGGGAGCTAGGAGACAGGGAACATTTAAAGTATACTAGCTGTTTGACCGAGCTTAGCTCGGTATTCAATAAAACACGAATAAAATTACATTTTCTAAAAATGTTTCCTAGCTAGATCGATTTATCGCATCCGAAACCCCCTATATACCAAATTTCGTGAAAATCGTTGGAGCCGATTCCGAAATTCCAATTATATATATATATACAAGAATTGCTCGTTTAAAGATATAAGATTTTAAAAGAGGAAGCAAGTAAGTAACTCACAAAATGAACTCACCGCTAAAAAGCGTTAATGTTTTGAGGAAAACTTGAATTCTAGATTCAAAAGGAACGAAATCCCCTTGTTTATTACAAAATGGCCCCCAGAAGGCTTCTTTGAAATCATCAAAACGGGTGCGAGCCGTGCGACAAAGCCCGCGCCCGCGCCTGGTAATTGTACAAAGTATTCTGAACATGACCGAATTTCACACAAAGACTTCCAGAATTTCAAATCTTCTCTGGCACTCCCTAGTTATAAACACTGTAGTGTCAAAGTTTCCATGTTAAATGATGCCTGGTACTGATAAAAATTACCAGATCACGTTAATGTAAGGTAAGACTGGTTAAAGCATTGTAGATTCAACGTTCAGAAAATATTTTGTATGAAATTAATTTTGAATAATATAAATATTTGATTTAATTTAATCTACACAATCAACCTAAAATTTTAACTCAACAGTCAACATATTCTAAGATAGCTACAAATTCTATACCTGTTAAACAGTTAATAAATAATGATTAATGATAAGTACTTAATAACAAATAAATACCGAATACGGCAAACATTAAAATGTAGTAGCAGCTTCAATCGATGGAACTGTAAAGCTCTAACGCAGATTTAATCACACATTGGACGCATACAAATTTCTCTTTCAACTGTGACAAGTAATAGAAGCCAGTTAAATAGGACAGGGTGAGCATCCAGCCGCCTTTCTCGGGACAAAACCATCATGGCGGAATCTAGTTTAAGCACGTAATTGGACTTTTTATACAATGTTAACACAGTGAGAGTTTCCTGTGAGTACTTTTAAGGACAGTAACAATTGCTAGGTAGGTTGTAAGTTGAATGTGACCTCATAAAACACATGATACAATTTCAAATATTAATTTATTATTGAAATTTAAAAATGTAATAAATGTGTCTATGGTCAAAATTATTCATACTTACTGAAATTTAATTTAATAATTGATCGAATCATTTATAGTGTAGTGTGCTTTCTGCAATTTTGATTAGGTTTTGAAAACCTACACGACTTTAGGAAATAGTGAATAGACCTTTACATTTTTTCGCTGTATAATGTATTACACAAGATGTCTTCATTAATTTGTCCCCTAGTCTCGTAATATCAATAAGCCATGTGCACTCTTCGCTGCATAAATTACATTACATTTGGAGCGCTACAGATTCCTTGTGATTAAAGTTCAAGAACTATTTACAAATTACATACGCATATATTATATCATTATATTACTTCTACGCGTGATTTAAATTGTCATACATATTTCATACATTTATGGATACTTGAATGTTGACTATGGAGAGCAATTCTTGTATATATATAATTGGAATCTCGGAATCGGCTCCAACGATTTTCATGAAATTTAGTATATAGGGGGTTTCGGGGGCGATAAATCTATCTAGCTAGGAATCATTTTTAGAAAATGTCATTATAATAGTGTTTTCGATCGAATAAAGTAGTAAAATTTCAGCAAAATGATTCTCCACCCTAGCCGATATGCTCGCTTAGATTCACGAAAATCGGTCGAGCCGTTTCAGAGGATTTCAACACCGCACACCGTGACACAAGAATTTTATACATTAGAATATAATAATTTCCCAAATAAAGAAATCTAAATCTATGAATATGCAAACTAATAAGATAAAACAATGTTATATTATCTTAGAGAGTTTTCACAAGATAAAGCGAGTCTGAATCGTCTCGTTTCATCAATATTCACTTCCTAGTTCCAGATGGATGACTCAAATCGATTCAGTTTAGGGTAAAACACCCTATTATTGGCACCATTCCAGATGATTAATACGACTGGGGTACTTAGAAAACGCGCATTCGATAATCTTCGACAACGAAGTTAGAAATGCAAAAAATGCATGAAACCTAAAATAAGGCAAGCGCAGGCGCCACTTTATAAATGTGAAATCGTATTTATTTCAAATTTCTAATATTATGTTCTCGAAATTATCGAAGGCAAGTTGTCTAGATTATCTTATATATATAATTCTCGTGTCACAATGTGAGGCCGCGTACTCCTCCGAAACGGCTTTACTGATTTTAACTAAATTTTATATGCATATTCAGTGGGTCTGAGAATAGGCTACTGGGTACTTATTAAATAATTGATAAGTGTATATGTTGAATAAATAATAGTAAATTATTACAACTCGAGACTGACGGTGCACATTGCTTGTGCGACGGGATAGCGATGAACGTTGCCATAGTGACATGTAACTTATTTAGTCACTTCAATAAAATAATACGGATAAAATACTTTATATGGCAAAGAAACGTTTGCCGGGACAGCTAGTATCTCTGTAAAAGGCAATAAGAGCCCCCAATCTCAGAGTTTATTAAGAATTCGGACACAACTCACACAAACATATAAAATTTCCAAGACTCTGGATAAGTCACGACTTTAACAAAGATATTGTATATGATTTTTGTTATATTTTACAATAAGTATGTATTTTACAGAAAAATCTTTTTTCCCCAAATATCAAAATGACCCCAAATAACTCAGTAGGGCCATTCACGCTTTTTGTATCGATGTCTCTATTAAATACGTCTATGGCCACATAACATAGAAATGATGTGATGTACCATCGAAGAAATTGATTCATAAGCAGTTGACGGACCTACGTCATTTCGTCGGGTTACGTGATACGTCAATTCAATATTAGTCGTGATCTGAAGGCTGGGTTTGACGTAGCCCGAGTCGCGACCATAAAGTTAATATACCTAGCGGAATAGAGAAACAAAGGCCTGAGCAAGAGAGATGTCACTATCAGTAACACTGCGTGGTAAAAAGAGACGTGTGATACATGACAGCAGCACCCTTTTTTTGACGTCCAGTCGGCACGTGTGCCGCACGTTGACAATTTAATCTCATAGAATTCATGTTCAATCATGCTTGTGTAAGTGTATACGTACACATATTTTTCACACAGATGAAAACCAATTTTGGGTTCGTTTCACAGCTCGAGATTGTTGCTCTATTCCGCTAGGTATATTAACTTTATGAGCGCGACCAATATTACGTGGGTCTGCCATCTGCCCAAAGCATCTGCCCATGAACCAACTTCTCTGATCTAGTATACGTCTTATTTGTGTTATTTTTGTCCTTTCTCTCAAGATAAGGTATTGTTGTGGAATCAGTGTGGAGCATGTTGTGAAATTTTGTATCACTGCTGCCTACGCGGTCGTTGTCAATATACCTAATATTATGTGGAATGTGGAGTCATTGGCGCCGGCTTATGACTAGCTTGTGCTTGCAGCTTCGACTGAAATAGTATAATATTGACACATGTTTGATCCCAGATATATTATGCCCTTGATAAGGAACCAGTGGAATTTTAATATTCCTTTTTCAAAAATATAGCCCTATAATATTATAACACTTGACATAATATTATGTCAATAATGAAAGTTATGAGTTATGCTAGGTATAATCATTAAGTTAATATACCTAGCGGAATAGAGAAACAAAGGCCTGAGCAAGAGAGATGTCACTATCAGTAATACTAGGTGGTAAAAAGAGACGTGTGATACATGACAGCAGCACTCTTTTTGGGACGTCCAGTCGGCACGTGCCAGTTGACAATTTAATCTCATAGAATTCATGTTCAATCATGCTTGTGTAAGTGCATACGTACACATATTTTTCACACAGATGAAAAACAATTTCGGTTTCGTTTGACAGCTCGAGATTGTCGCTCTATTCCGCAAGGTATATTTATGGGTGAGTATAAATATTATTAGCTTTATGGTTATGCGTTATGACTTATGACACACTCGAGTGGTATCGTGGTTTTCGGTCAGCTTAAAATAAAACCTTTTCTCTTATTAGAGGAACGATGATGATATGTGAGGGCTGATGATGATTTGATGAGATTCAAGTGATCTCGCTAAACCTCTCGTGTTTATTATGCCGACTGCGTGATGAAAACATAACACGGCCGCTTTGTTCATGCTTTATTCACAGACCTACATTCGTCGAGAATGGTGAATATCAATACAGAATAGTTGAATCCTTACAAATACTAATAAAAAATCAAACGAAAGAGCTTTGAAATTATATTAAAGATCTAATATATGATTGAATGCCTGAATTTAATTTATTTTAGTAGGTATACTAGATGATGCCCGCATCTCCGTTGCGCCAAAATTAGTTTATCGCGCAGGAACCGTACATTTATCGAGATAAAAAGTATCCTTTGTCCTTTCCCGACCTCAAACTATCTCCATACCAAATTTCAGCAAAATCGATTCAGCCGTTTGGGCGTTAAGACTTAAGAGGTAACAGACAGACAGACATACGGACAGACAGACACACTTTCGCATTTATAAATATATAATAAAGTATGCATAAGTATGACATCTTGCACGCTTGCGCCTTTTGTTGGTGGCACGGTACGGTAAATATTTCCACGCTAAAATGTATCATGGAAAAATGTTATAGCCTAGTTTTTACTGACTCATATTATCTCCTTACCAAAATAGGTTGCAACGTAAAGGACAAACAGACAATACACTTTCGTAGTTATATTTTCGTTTTCGTCGTAGTTATATTATATAATATATTATATATTTGTATTATACAAGAGTCCGCTGCAGCAAAACTGCAGTGTTGCGACAGTTTCCCGCGAAAGGGCTTAAAAGCGTCTGATCGACCGACAAGCCAGAGCTTACCTCGATTTTTGACTTAAACCGCAGTAAATCTCATCCCATATCCATACTATATAATATTATACTTAATACTTTAAAAAATGTTTTTGAGATCCAGGAAAGGACATAGGATACTTTTTATCTCGGAAAAATGTACGGTTCCCGCGTCATCTAGTCGAGTAATATAATCTAATATTATAAAATATAATAGTCGGAAGTTTTTCCTGAAACCCTTTTTACCCGACTGCTAGGGGGGTTATTAGTTCATGACAAAGTAATGGTGCAGGTTCCCTAGAACGACATTTTTGTGAGTAGCTTCATTTTGATAAGACCAACAACAATTTCCTCTGCGAAAATTCTCGAAAGTGGTAGCTAACAGAGATAATAATATATTTCGATTTGATATGGTCCTAAAATATGGATTGTTCTATTTGTAGGACAATGTTACTGTTAAATTCATGTTAAATTATATAAGACGAGCTTCTTCCCACGGCTTCGCTCGCTTTAAGAAGTATTATTATATACAAACTTTCATCCCCTATTTGAACCCCTTGGGGTAGGAATTTATCAAAATCCTTTCTTAGCGGTTGCCTACGTCATAACATCTACCTGCATGCCAAATTTCAGCCCGATCAGTCCAGTGGTTTGGGCTGTGCGTTGATAAATTACTATGTCAATCGACTGATTGACATATATATATATATAAAACTCTATATTATATATAAAACTCAAAGGTGACTGACTGACTAGTCAGTCACCTTTGAGTTTTATATATAATATAGCTATATATTATTAACCTATCAATAGTAATTAGTACTTTTTAGGGTTCCGTAGCCAAATGGCAAAAACGGAACCCTTACAGATTCGTCATGTCTGTCTGTCTGTCTGTCCGTCCGTGTGTCACAGCCACTTTTCTCGGAAACTATAAGATCTATACTATTGAAACTTGGTAAGTAGATGTAGTCTGTGAACCGCTTTAAGATTTTGATACAAAATTGGAAAAATTATTGAAAATTTTAGGGGTCCCCATAGATACAACTGATACAAAAATTTTTTTTTTCATTTAACCTATGCGTGTGGGGTTATCTATATGGATAGGTCTTCAAAAAAATTTTTTAAGTTCTTATTAAGGTTTTTTAATATCATTTTTTTTATAACCTGAATAGTTTGCGAGAGAGACTCTTCCAAAGTGGAAAAATGTGCCCCCTCCCCTCTCTAATCTCTAACTTCATGATTAATCTAAAAAATATATATATGATGTACATTACTATAAAAACTACCAACGAAAATTGGTTCAGCGAGATTTAGTGAGTAGTTTTTTTTATACGTCATAAATGGTAAACCTTAATTTAACTTTCATTAAATCAACTGAAATATGAAAATAAATCAAAAACTTCTTAATTTCATAAAAATAAACCTTATTGCCGCTGCGGTACCCTTCCAACTCGCACTTGGCCGGTTTCTTTAATACTAATTTTTTACTTTTTTAATACTAAAGTTTTAATTCTAACTAGAGATCAAGATCTACCTACCTATTTTTGCTCTTATAATAGATTATGCTGTTATTATGAAAATAGAAAAGTAATAAGTAGGTATGCAGATCGTAGTCAGTTCATTATATAAAAACTATACTATACTAAATCGCTTTTTAGATGATGCGATACGATATTATGTCATATTAGTATATCGCTTGTACTTTGTAGGCCGTAGTGCGTGAATAACGTGATAATATGAAAATATTTAAAACACAAAATATAAATGTTACATGGTAAAATCAACTACGGATATTAATTTTAGCTCGTCATATGACCCGCCCCGGCGTTGCACGGGCATAAAATATATTATAGCCACTGAAAAAATGATTCAAATCGATAGAAAATGTCCAATGATCCTTCACGTGTCAACCTGTATGTCTACTTCTTATCTGTGCCAAATAACATAAAAATTGCTCCAGTAGTTCGCAAGATAGACCCTTTCAAATAATTTCCCCCGTTTTTACCACATTCTCCTATTAGTCTTAGCGTGATAAAATATAGCCTATAGCTTTCCTCAATAATTCGGCTATCTAACAAATCGGACCAGTAGTTCCTGAGATTAGCGCGTTCAAATTAGCCCTTTCAAATAATTTTCCCCGTTTTTCCCACATTTTCCTCTATTTCTTTACTCCTCTTAGTCTTAGCGTGATAAAATATAGCCTATAGCCTTCCTCGATAAATGGGCTATCTAACACGTTAACAGTTTTAAAGATCAAAGGGAACAAAGGGACATGAGGGAAAAAAGGGACTTTGTTTTATTATATGTATAGATTTTCGTACTCGAAAGTAAAAAAATCATAAAAAATAATTCAAATCTTGCTCCTCCTAAAGTCCTTTGGGTTTGAAAATATTCTTTTCTGGCCTAAGCATCTGCACAGAAGCACAAAGCCGTTTATTTTGAAAATTAAAAACGTTAATTTCAAAATATCTGTGCGATGACTGATTTTACCATTGGCGGTTTTTCTGATAAAATCGTGCACTGCAAGCAATGTCGTATCGGATGATGTGAATCACTTTACATTATGACTTAATACATTTACATTTTCTAGTTTATTTACATGTAGGTGGACTGGAATAGATTGCTTCGGTTTCATCTAGGTAAGAGATTCGCTGTGCAGATGCAGGGGCCAGCCGCCAGGGCTATTTGAACACATTTTAGAATTTAGTAAACTATTCTAGTTGGTTATTTTAAGCCCATTTATACAGCTAATTTTTTTTTATTACTTTGTACTGTTTGTAGGTAGTTTCTAGTTTTAAATAATATTTCTTTATAATAAATGTCCGCTGTCTTTGTTCGTCATGTCACGCATCCCAGATAAAGACTAGACGAAGTATAGTTATTTGCTGTGAAAATGTTATGTTATTTTGTAAGACGGTAAAATTATAGTTAAGCAGGTAGAAGTAACAGCTGACACCTCGTGTTTTTAACAAATAAGGATAGGAGTAGGTAACTTATTTTTTTTAATTTGGTTACGCGACTTGCCAAAGTAGACGAAAAAAAATTGATAATATTGCACAAATTGTTATGTTTTCTTCTCAGTGGATTTTTAATAACTAGGATTTTTTGCTCCTGTCCTTGACTCTGTCGGCGAAATCGAAGCCGGATGATACACCGGAACAAACATAGCAGATAAAAGTTCATATCTGAGGGTACCATTTGGTTCATACCAAGCCACACATTACTAAATAAAGAATAGAGCATACTGCATACTTCTTTTTTGCTTTTTACTAGGCATAAGATCAGTGATCACTATTACAATAACTATAATTATGTTGATGATTATTATTATTTATGACTGTAATTAATTCTGATTTCAGGCATAATACTCGTAATGTGCTTTGCAGATCAATAAACATCGCCAAAAGGAGTAGGTACTTCTCTACTTTTAGATCAAGTCTCTTCTTCAATCTCCACAGAACTTTTAGATCCAATATCATCAAATCTCACTTTCTAGTTGCATAAGCATAAAAAAAGTCGAAAAGGCTAGTAGTACCCACATAGGTATATTTAGAGAAATTTCTCTCGATGGACCCCATCATCAGTCTACCAGCCTACAACATGCAAAAAATCTCCATCCGAAAATATAACCCTTTTGTGGAAGTCGCAGGCCCCCACATTATATCCTAAAACGGTTGAAATGGATTTCCTTAAAATAAAAACACATTCATTAAGTAGAATTAAATCATGCGGGCAAGCAAATAGCTATACATTCGTTCCTACAAATATAACCTACGTCCTACCATGTAGAGAACTATTAAATATTCTCTACCCTCATATTCTTGAGGCCTACTTAATAAAATATTGTTTTAATATTATGAACTTAATCTATTAAGGGAAATGATGAGAGTAATATTATTCTTATTAGAAATTGCTCTGTCGCTCTGGCCATCAATATCAACATGTAACGTAGGTAGTTAGGTACCCACTACACATTGTCGATTCAATTATATACTAAAATAGGCATTAGGCACATCGGACACCTACTAAGAAATAATTTGAATACAGTCTTGCACTAGTATGCCGTAATTTCGCATTGCAGAGAACAATAAAATGTCCCTTGCTCTACCACTATGCCACATTATGCCTACAACAATGCAATTCGTAAATTAACAGCTCGAATGTCTAGAATCTTTATATAATCAGAACAATTAAACACTCACAAAACGCCGGCATGCAACTTCCAGATAGCACACTCGTGAGTCACCCGCAGCCAAAACAGTCTCGAAACTTGTAAACAAACAGAAATTCGGATGCAGTTTTTCTCACAATATACTTTTTTTTGCTCAAAAAACACGGACACTCATTGCGCTGGAAATTACTCGCGGTGTCACAGTAACGTTCAGCGGTTGTCGTACTCTAACTGCGGCTCGGTCGCTGATCGTCCGTAGACCAAGGAACTTATAGCTAAACTTATGTAGGCGGAAGCACGAAGCAATGTGGTAATGCACCGAGATTTCTGCGCAGAAACCGTACTGCTAGCGCCATCTGTGCGAGCGCGAGATACTAAAACGAGCAACGCCATATTTTAGTTGGGTGTAACCCGTAGGTGTAATGTATGGCTCACAGTATAGCAATATGACATAGTGGTATGGCTGGTCTCTGGTGGAACATATTTTATATTTTAATTTTTATTTTTTTTTTCTGTATTCAAATGAAAAATAAATTAGTCGAGTACCTACTATAATAACGATATTTCGAGAATAATTAAGCAACAGTTTTCTAGCAAAGAAGTAAAGATAATATTAGATACCACAAATTACTTAACTACGACATCTAGTGATATTAATAGAAACTATTGAGTGTTTTTGTCAGCTAGCATTGTATTTGTCACTATCCCACACCGTAAGATGGCGGTACTTGTAGCTTTTTTTATGAAAAGATAGAGCAACTACCAAGTCTGAATAATTTCAAATTGTCGGTGTTCTTATTATATTTCGCTTCCATTTTTAATGTATTATTCATTATAATTATTATCTCAGTTGAACTGTACTATTTTCACAGACCGTGTAGTGCATAATATTATGTATAGATTGTAGATGTATAGTCTACAGCTGTTGTAGAGTTTGTAAGACTCCAAAGTTTTTTTTGGCCTACAAGCATATTATATTATTATTTTAAGCTTGTAGCTTATTATTGAATGTATGCATGCTAATTATAGCATGCATGCATACTATTATAATAATTTATGTTTTTGGAATAAAATGGAAATTAACAGTCAAATGAAAAATGATTTTTTAATATTATTGAAATTCTCTAAATTTTACCTTGTTGATTACTTTAAAGTTGTTCCTACTACCTACCTAGGTTCCTAATTTAAGTGCTTAATAATAATTATTACTAGAATGTTTTTCCTGGAAATCAACCAACCTTGTTAAAAAATTACATTGTGCACATACAAAACTGATTCTTCTTAATTATTTATCTATAATATAGAGTGAATAATTTTATAACAAGTAATCGGTACACCTAAATAAATTAAAACTGGCCAAGTGCGTGTCGGGCCACGCGCAATATAGGGTTCCGTAATTATAGTACCGCTAGTTTTTTTTATAATTTTTGTATAGTTAATGAATGCACATTTATAACGTGTTTTGCACTACTAACAACATCATCTTAGTTACGTTCAAAGGAATTTGAACGAAATTTTCCTTTATACTTCTCCGAATACATTTTTTTTAGTTGACCGACTATTACTCAATAATTTATGAAGTCTTCTTAGCCGTGATAGTTTTCCTTTTAAATTCAGCATATTTCCTACTCTCATGAATATTTTCACATATTATCCAGAAACAACCGTTTAGCTGGTAGAAGGGGGGGGGGGGGGGACTGGACTCTAACGATTTTTTCCACTTTAAAACTTTATATTTTTTACAAATGGATCCCTTAATCGGAAAATGGTCTTTGAATACTCATAATATTTTAAAAAACCTATTCAACGACACCCCAGTTCCCACACGGTGGGGTGGACGAGGAAAAAGTAAATCAAAGATGACACCCACCGTCATCTATATGACGTGTTATAATGTGGTGCCAACCTACTCGTAATTTAGATATCAGGAGTAACTAGGTATCTAAATTAATATGTTTACTGTTTAGGTCGGATGTTTATTAGTTTTGGTGTTAGCGGACAATGCGTCCGGCAGCGGCGGCGCGGCGCGTCCGGCCGATGTCCGGACACCGTGGCCCAGGCCTGGCCTTCGTATTGTTTACGCCCACTTAGGTTTTAGGTTATAACTACCTGTCTTCTAGTACAATTATTAGGAGGTTAGATACGCTATCAACTAAGTTCGTCGATATATTTTTTTTTACTTCGATCTCTAGATAATCTGCCGCCATCCTAGGCTGCTGCCGCCCATAGGCCATGGCCTATTACTGCCTATACATAAATCCAGGGCTAATTGTAACACTCGTGCTACGAGTATTATATTATACGTGATAAAGTCAATAGTCAATAGGTCAAAACACTTTAGCTTATAACCCCAAACTCTTCTAGAAATGTATAAAAAGCAACCGCAAAACTCCATCCATGTTTCCTTCTACGATGCGCTATGGCAAGTAGCGAGGGACGGCGAGATAGTTTGCAATTTGTTTACGTCTTACTTTCAGGGATTAGAGAAACTTTCTGGATTCCCATATCACGCCTAGTGGTTCACATACTAAAGACTAAAGAGTTCACGAGTACGAAGTATATTATTCACTCCTTGAATACTTAAATAATATACTTCGTAGAGGACACAAGGATAGATCCTGGTATTCCTGACGATTTATTGAAGCTGCTAAAGTCGTTTGACTGACATAAGGGTGCTGGGCCTGATGATATATTTTCTCCTTTGATAATAATAATTATTGTCGAGTGCGCCTCTAGTTTGGTTATTCCCCTCATGATACTTTTTTCGAGATCAAAGAAGGATAATATGTGCCAAGTATTTGGAACTTGGAAGTCAGCGTTTGTTATAGCGTTCGTAAGGGAGAAAATAAGGGAGTATCCAGAACTGTAGTTCTGGATATTCCCTTGTCTTCTCCCTTAGGTTGAATTGGCCTATAGGCCAATATCAAAAAGTATTTTCGCTAAACTTTTTGAAACCAAAACATAATTAAATAACAAAATTAATGTGTTTGTGTTTGAAATGTTAATTAAAGATTAAACTTATTACTTACTAACGAAAATTTGTTATTGGCATGACGCTATTAATATGTTTTATTACCGTTATTGTATAATTGTAATATGCTGTAAGTTTTCCCAATAAAATAAATAAAAAGATAAATAAAATAGAAATCTATCAAATTGAATATAAAGCTGGATATTTTATATTTTTATATGCGAATCCAGCCAATATTAACAGTGTCCAGCTTTAATCCAGTTCCAAAAAAAAAATTGGCAACTTTATTAGATGTTGAGGTTGGGATATTATGGAAATTATGGTGGAACCATTGAAAAATCGCTCTGAAAACCTTTTCGTAAAAATTCGAAAAATTCGTACCTTACTTTTAGTGTATATATATATATATATATATATATATATATATATATATATATATATATATATATTTTTTTTTTTTTTTCAGGTAAAAAGGTTCTAAGAGAACATGGCAACGGGAGTTTAGCGGAAGACAATCGGTCATTAGGATTCTAAGCCCGCGCTCGACCTCCGTCGACTCAATGTTGAAGCCCTGAGCTACACACATCGTAAATCGTCATTAATTATTCGCATTCCGGAATATCACTTTCCCATCACAGTTGAAGACTGTGAAGTGGCAATAATTTTAAGAGGCAACACCGCGCTTCCGCCCGGCGCGGCGTAGGCGCCATAATTATTGTATTTTGACATATATTCATAATAACTATTTTGACATATTTTCTCTCCCGCGCTCTGGCTAGTGGCTGGTACAAGTTCGCCGCGTGTTAATTCTTTTCTTTCCATGTTTCATGTTTTATCTTTGTAAAGGACTATTTTTTTTATAAAATAAGGGGGCAAACGAGCAAACGGGTCACCTGATGGAAAGCAACTTCCGTCGCCCATGGACACTCGCAGCATCAGAAGAGCTGCAAGTGCGTTGCCGGCCTTTCAAGAGGGATCAGGGTAATAGGGGAGGGTAAGGAAAGGAAGAGAAGGGAATAGAGGAGGGTAGAGAAGGGAAGGGAAGGGAATAGGGGAGGGTAGGGAAGGGAATAGGGTAGGGGATTGGGCCTCCGGTAAACTCACTCACTCGGCGAAACACAGTCAGTGTCTCACGCCGGAGAAATACCACGTTCTCATAGAAATGAGAACGTGGTATTTCTCCGGTCGAGCCGGCCCATTCGTGCCGAAGCATGGCTCTCCCACTTATAAAATATTGAGTTCTATGGATTATTTTTATTGAACCTTTACAAAGACGTTAGTTAAATAAGCACTCGCAAATAACTAAGGACATGCGTGGCTTAACCAGTCATCCAGTTAGTCTGCATTAGTATTTGCGACGTGACGAGACGGCGCGATGCAATCCTAAGGTGGCAAGTCCGTTTATTCCATGTAATTTATCTTCTGTATAGTTCAGTGATGACTGACTCATTTAAAGTGGTTCGCATTGTCTCTTCATGTTGCAATGTGACCCTTAAAAACCCAAATCCAATAGGGAGTAAAACGCAAAGGTCAGAGCAGACAAGTCGCTACTAGCACATACAGTAAATAATCCGACCAAAATCCGACATGTAGCACACGCCATATGCGAATATTGACAGAAACGTTGTCAAATCCCTAGTAAAAGCATTTTTTGTTCCGTCTATGCAGGCGCTGCCTCTCGCGTGAACACATTATTCACCAAACAACGCTCCCTCGTAGGATTTTACAACACAAAAGCTTTCTGTGAATTTGACACCTTCTGGAACCATTTTAAACCGTCAAAACAATATTAAAGAGTGGTTTAGTTTAAACAAAAGTTTAAGTTATTACAAAGTAGATTACGGTAGCTCATGTATGAACTGATTGTAGTAACTATACATAAAAAATAAACGGCCTTTTGAGTACCAGTAGGTCCCCAGTCATAGTAATTCATAATACGTAACATTCATGACTTATAAAGACGTTGTTGTTATTGTAAAAGTAACCGTTATTTTAAAATTTATATTAATAATATAACTCGATGACGAAAGCAACTTCGCTGCGCCTAAATTCGTGCATCACGCGGGAACCCTACATTTTTAGACGATAAAATTTTTTCTTTCTATGTCCTAAATCGGTTCAGCATGGGAGAGCCATGCTTCGGCATGAATGGGCCGGCTCGACCGGATAAATACCAACGTGAAACAGCGCTTGCGCTGTGTTTCGCCGAGTGAGTGAGTTTACCGGAGGCCCAATCCCCGACCCTATTCCCTTCCCTACCCTCCCCTATTCCCTTCCCATCCCTACCCTCCCCTATTACCCTATTCCCTCTTAAAAGGCCGGCAACACACCTGCAGCTCTTCCGATGCTGCGAGTGTCCATGGGCGATGGAAGTTGCTTTCCATCAGGTGACCCGTTTGCTCGTTTGCCCCCTTATTTCATTAAAGCGTTTAGCGTGTGAAGAGGAAACAGCTACATCCATAATCTGCCAAACTCTTCATTAAATTAAACTTTAATCATCATTACTTAAATATCTGTGAGTGTGGCCGTAAGAGTCTTTAAACAATTCGCAGTTCATAATAATCGTGTCTAGAGAAGGTCGTTAAATATTATCTCACTTGTCACTTAGGCTTAGCATAACAACATTAGAAACGGGGAAGAATGGACAATGGACATACAGACAGATTTTAGAAATAATATGGCAGATTTTCACGTCAATCTGTCAATTTGGAGCTATTCTTCCGTAAAAAGAAACCGTTTCTATATGGTGACCATGCTAAGCCTGCAGATTGTGATAATCTTTTCGTTTCCTTTTAAATTTCCAAGTTGGTCGTTAACCTAACCAACTTTTTAATATTTAATTAACCTGCCAAAGAGAGTTTAGTGTTTCTATTAAAAAACAAAAGTTGTAAAGTTAAAAAGTGTACTTAAAAATTTTAGCACAATATTTTAGCGCCTACATGAAATGTGAATGTTTGGTAATTTTGTTTTTAAAACACAATAATTATTTACTAAAATGTTTATTTTGTTGTATCTTGGAAAAATAGGTACTCAATCTAGTAATTGAAGATCGATATCGTTTTTACATCGCTTTTTAGGGTTCTCATAATAGAATGTCTGTTTGTCCGGCATTTAAGGGTCTTATCACACTGATTACCGTACCAAAGAAGACTTTTGAACAACGAAACTCGTCGTATTGTGTTATAAAGTTTGACGTCCATCCGTCCATCTATCCATCTGTGTGTGTATGTGTGTTCGTGTCATCGTAGCATTGTACTATCAGAGAAGTTGATTCCTATGCAAATCGGGGACCTGAGTCATTTGGTTGCGTTACGTCAAACCCAGCTGACAGATCACAATTAACGTTGGTCTGTCAATTGCATAGGAATCAACTTCCTCGATGGTACCAAAGAGGTAGGCCGAAAGCTAAAAACTAGAATTTATGACAAAACATCCACAACCGAACTCAGAACCTACTCCTTTCTTTGGAAGTCGGTCAAAAATGAATCATGATGGAGTCCTCTCAGTTCCTCACTGTCAGCTCGCTTACTGCTCGTAGGCTGGAACTATAATATAATATTGTTAAATTATTTTATAGTAATTCAAATCTTAATTCCATTATCCTGTCGGGTGACATCATCACAATTATTCACAAGTCACAACCTGTAGGTACTGTTATAATTTTGCTACGTTAAATTAAAACAATATTGTGTAATGATGATGTATAAGAGCCTTTAACAGACTATACGCGCTGTAAAGAAACCAAATTCAATGTGCCAACCTTTAACGAGTAGCGTTGTCTATGGCCGGAGTCAAAACTAATCTGTTGTCTGTAATATATTGATTCGTATATTTAATTCCACGATTTTATTGATGTATTAAAATAAAGATAATTGTTAAAAATCTCATATGTTACGAATTAAATAGTTGTGGATTTTTAAACACTGTATTTACGATTATCACTGTAACGAAAGGTAAATAATCTTATTGAAACTGAATGATTAAATTAAAGTTAGATTGTTAATAATTCTGCATAATTTATTATGTAATGATAAGGCCTGTTTTATAATTTATAATATTGTATTTAATATAACTACTTCTACGGAAGTAACCTTCCGTAGAAGTTTCTAGAAATTAAGAATAATAATTATGCTACTCAAAATAACTGAACAACTTTTCATAACGATATTTTTAGGTTTAGACTCTGTCCTTTAGTGAAATTTGTTGCAAAATTAGTATCACAAATACTACTACAAATTGTTCTAGTTTTATATGTAATTTTTTGTAAGTTTTTCAAAAATCTTTGTCATTATTTGTAAGAAAAATAGTTGTTGAATTGTATTGTAGATTTTGGGTATAAAAAGCCTAGCGATGTTAGCAGGCAGCATTCCATTACCAAGCTATCGAAGAGGCTCAACTTATAACAAAATTGGTATCTGTGTACAACCTGTGTAATGATATAAATAAATAAACTATCTACTGTGTTACTGAAGTCGTTTTCTTATCAGTACGGTATCTTAATTTCTAACAACCTGTATTTTTTGTTTTGTCGTTAACGGGCATATTGCGTTTTACCTCTGGGAAATTTATCTGGGCAATAGCCGGTACATTTTTAATGCAATTCATGATTGTAAACAACGTGTACTTACCTATATTGAGGAAAAAAACAATCAACACTTTTAAAGCCTTTTAAATTGTAGCTATTACCTTAATACTGAATACAGCAATTTAATATCCTATTTATTCTATATAGAAGCGGTAAAGAAAATTTCTTGGCTAAAGGACCAGATACTGTAGCCTAGACGTTTTCTTTATCGCTTCTTTATATAATCACCGATTAAAATGTATGGAAATGACATATTAAGCGTTCGTTAAGGCCGTCCCTCGAGCAAACGACCATGGCCATACATTTGCCGCGTTAACGAGATCGCACCAAAACCTTATTTTTTTTACTTATCTTACTTCAAAATTGACCTAAAAAAATTTAAAACGGGGAATATGTAGTTTATGATATTGTCGATCTATGGACGTGTGTTTCAAATAAAAGTAATTTGTAAATACTAAGGAGATGCTGAATGTATGTTTGAATTTTTATAAATTGGCTTTACTTTGGAAGCTGATATCATGAGTATAATAAACGAAAATAGAAAATTATAACGTGGTAAGGAATGTGAAGATACTGAAGATTATTGCTGTATTTTTGTTACGACTCTGTAGCTTTCAAATTATGAGTTTATAAGGCTCTAAATACGGTAAATTACAGATTCTTCGTAGGAAACGCCCTTAATATGAAGTTGACGTTCGATTCGTCTAATGTCAATTCCATACATTTTGATTGGCGATTCTATATAGATGCGATAAAGAAAACGTCTCGGTTCTGTAGCCAAGACGTTTTTTTTTTCATTATTGTTTCAGAGGGATAACAGTTGATAAAAAAGTGCGCTTTCAGGGCTGCCACTAACTGAAAATTCATAAAAGGATGAGTTCTTATAATAATTGATTAAGTAATTAGAACTACGAAAAAAAAACAAATGCTTTGATATGAAAAATTTAGATTTTATAATAATTATTATGCTATCAAACTTATTTTGTCCATATTGAACAACTTAAACATTTGACCTGAATTCACTTTGACTAGTCATAAGTGCCGGTGATTATTGCAGCCTGCAGGTGATTAGTAATCAAGAGAAAGCTGTGTGGTCAGCGACCGATTAGTGCAAGTCCTTTAATTTCTTCTAATCACTAATCACCTGCAATAATTACCTGCAATCGCACTAATCAAAGTGAAGATAGGCCCTACGGCAAAAGAGGTTCCTACGGTACATAACAATGGCAATTTGGTGACAATAGTTATAGTACATTTTAAATACAAGATTATATTATGTTCACAATACATAGTCCGTTATATTAACATTAAAGTTGATCCTAACTGTCTTCAGTAGATTTACAGTAAAGGTGGTAGCAGACTTGGCTAATATAAATTAAGATTTTATTACAGTTTGAGAAAATGTTGTTTTTGTTTTTTTAAGCTATGAATTTGTCTTTCCTCTTTCCTTCCCGCATTTCTTTCTATTCTCCTTCCTTTCTACTGATTTTTTGTTGTTTGTCATAACAAAATATTGAGCTATTTGTTAGTACTTGGTTAACAAGTAACTACCAAATTTAGGTTTGAAACTATTAATACATTCGTATAAAATAAAATGAGTATATTACAGACATATCCGTCGTAAACTTCTATAATATATTTAAAAAGTTATAAAAACTGGACTTTAAAAGTATTCGCACTACGAATACTACACAGCTATTACACAGCTATTACAGCTATATACATAGAAAAATCGATTAAATATTTGAGCTCATTGTGCCCACACCTCAAGTAAACTTGTATAACAGCTTTAAAGTTTTTTGACCTCCTTTGTTTATTCGTATAATACTTGTGACACATTGGGGACATTCGCCCGGGGATCTTTTTAGGGTTCCGTAGTCAACAAGAAACCCTTATAGTTTCGGTCTGTCCGTACTCCGTCTGTCCGTCTGTCTGTTCGTCCGTCCGTCTGTCTGTCCGCGGTTTTGCTCAGAGACTATAGGACCTACAAAGCTGTAATTTGGCATGAATGCACATATTAATGATGCCGACAAAATGGTACATGAAATCTTAAAAAAATATTTTATATGGTACCTTCCCTACACATCAAACGGGAATGAATAATTTTTTTCGCGTCTACCCCATCGTGTGGGGTGTCATTGGACAGGTTTTTTAAAAATATTCTGAGTATTCATGGATCATTTTCCAATTTAGGGATCCGTTTGTGAAATATTAAGTTTTAAAGTGGAAAAAATCGTTAGAGTCCAGTGTCCCCCCATTCTACCAGCTAAACGGTTGCTTCTGGAAATGTGAAAAATTCACGGGAGTAGGAAATATGCTTAATTTAAAAGGAAAACTATCACGGCTAAGAAGACTTCCAAGTTTTTGAGTTATAGTCGATCAACTAAAAAAATGTATTCGGCGAAGTTCAAATTCCTTTGAACGTCACTAAGATGTTAGTAGTGTAAAACACGTTATAAATGTACATTCATTGACCATACAAAAATTATCAAAAACTAGCGGTACTACGGAATCCTATATTGCGCGTGGCCCGAAACGCACTTGCCCGTTTTTTTTATTTGTTTATATTTTTTATGAGCCAATACAATGAAGACAGTGCTCTATGTTTTCATGTGTACTAGTAGTAACAAAAATTGAGTGAATTTAAAAACTTATTACTATTTGTCTAATATTCATCTACTATTATATCGCTTAGGCTACAAATTGCAATGAATAGAGCATAATATACTTAGGGCCTGTTTCACCACTTCTTGATAAGGCTTTCCACCATTTAATCAGCATGGAGAGATCAAGCATGGATAATCTGTCAAAAAAGTTGTGAATAGCCTATTAGGCACTTTATCAAAAAGTGGTGAAACAGGCCCATAATGTACTAAAATATCATTTAATATTTGGTATAAATGGGCAGCAATCTTTTCGAACAACGCACCAACGAAGATTAACTTTTTCTTATAATTTATTACCTATTTAATATTGTTTTGTTCAATGTGCCAGCCCTAACCAAATATCTTTTTCTAACAACGACGTTAATTTTCAACTTTTAAATATTATGGACATAAAATAAAAACTCTATTTTCAGTAATTATTCTTTTATATTTCAATGAACTAAAAATACTAGAAGTTCTAAGTTATGACCTAAGTGTCTAGTTCCTGGCATGGATTAGATCTGGGCGTGTCTGATGGCCTCAATGTCTTGAAGGGGAGGCGGGGCTGATTGTACCTGTTGGTTCCTAACGCCCACTAGCTTCAAGTTTTCAAGCTGGATAATTTAAAAAATAGGGTAAATTCAGACTGCAAGGCAACGCGTAGATCATATTTTCTAAAATTGTATTTCATTAACAGATTTGCAAGACGTTTCACGCACTTGAAATCTGTCAAACCCATACAAATTTAGAAATGCATCAACGCGTCTCGTTGCGGTCTGAATTGACCCTTACGGTCTATATTTTACTAGATGACGCCCGCAACTCCGTTGCGCCAAAACTCGTTTATCGCGCGGGAACCGTACATCTTTCCGGGATAAAAAGTATACTTTGTCCTTTCCCAGGACTCAAAGTATCTCTATACCCAGCAAAATCGTTTGAACGGGTTGGGCTTGAAGAAGTAGCAGACAGACACACTGTCGTATTTGTGATATTATAGTATGGATACAGATTTCCGTACCAAGCTATTAATATATTTTTGCCTTAGGTTTGCAGCATTTCCAACCCAACCCATCAATATATACATTGACTGACAAAATTAAGAAAAACAAAAAGAAAGTATACGTGGGAGAGCCATGCTTAGGCACGAATGGGCCGGCTCGACCGGAGAAACACCACGTTCTCACAGAAAACCGGCGTGAAACAGCGCTTGCGCTGTGTTTCACCGAGTGAGTGAGTTTACCGGAGGCCCAATCCCCTCCCCTATTCCCTTCCTTTCCCTACCCTTCCCTATTACCCTATTCCCTCTTAAAAGGCCGGCAACGCACTTGCAGCTCTTCTGATGCTGCGAGTGTCCATGGGCGACGGAAGTTGCTTTCCATCAGGTGACCCGTTTGCTCGTTTGCCCCCTTATTTCATTTAAAAAAACCCGAATGGGCAATTAAAAAGTGTTTTTGGGAAAGATATATTTTCTTTACAGAGTCAATAAAGTGTGTTTGGGGAACATAAATTGTTTCCTGTCAAGTGTAATTTAGAGATAGAGATAAGGACTAAGGTACATATTGTATTGCGTTTCGGTATATCTTGAGAAGCAGGTTCTTTGGCAGTTTACCCAAAGAAACTTACGATAGAAGTCTACACACTCAAAAGGTACAGTGAAAAAGAAATGAAGAAGTAAATGCAAAAGTCTTGCAGAACTGTACTGCAAGACCTTTTCATTTCAGGCTTCATTTATTAGAAAGCTTTAGTTTAGCTAATAAAAAATATTTAGCTTAGATAGAGCCTTCAATTGGTCATCAAAAATAATATGTAATTATTATTAAAAACTTAACAAAGCTTTATAAGCTCTAAAATTTAATAGGTTATAGGTTGTTTTAACAATTAGTAATAAGTACTTCAGTTTAGCTATTATAAGCTTAATAAGCTCAGCTTGAGAGATGAAGCTTTTGGCTGGTGACGTGTGCAGTAGGTACTAAAGCTTTTTATTCGAATAAATTACGAGCAAGGAGGGAATCCCCTGATATTATCGATATTTTGACTCGATTTAAGAAGGTGTTGCACTTAATTGTAAGTAAGTACTAAGGTTCTACTTTTTAATATAAAATTATCTATAAACAGGTTGATCTACCTATTACAATCCATACTATAATATTATAAATGCGAAAGTGTGTCTGTCTGTCTGTCCGTTACCCGAGACGCCCGAACAGCTGAACCGATTCTGTAGATTTTGATTTAGGGATACTTTGAGAATTGAGACCCGGGAAAGGACATAGGATACTATGTGTCCCAGAGAAATGTACGGTTCCCGCGTGACCAACGAATTTTGGCGCAACGGAGTTGCGAGCGTCATAGTATACTATTTGAAATATGCTTTAAGTAAATTGTTTATAATTTAACATAAGTACCTATAATATGTATAGACGATCGGTTTAAATTCGAAATATTAACCATTTACAATACATACTTAAATACTTTTTAATTTTTTGTACTGATACTCAACAATCAATATAATTAACAAAGCACCTTTTGAAAAATAACAATTACGACTATTGGATTGTCCAAAAGTATGTTAAGTACTTAACTCATTGACTATACACTTGTAATTAGCATTATTAAATCCATACTAATATTATTATAAATGTAAAAGTGTGTCTGTCTGTCTTTTACCTCACGTCCTAACCGCTGGACCGATTTTGCTAGGAAGGAGATATTCATAGCATCAACCCGGAAAAATGTTATATAAGTATTAGCCCCCTTACTAATAAATGTTGTATAAGCTTTGAATAGTTATACAGTGTTTTGTTCCTGTCTCATAAGTGACATTTTATATTGGATTGAAGAAGACAAAACACTGTATAACTATACAGCGTTTATTAGTAAGGGGGATAGTTTGGATGAACTAGATGACGCCCGCAACTCCGTTGCGTAATAATAATAATAATATAATAATAAAAAAAAAATCTTTATTTGCACACACAAAAAAGAAAAGACATTAAGCCCGGCCGCACATTGTCCGAAATTTCTGATCAGAAACAGTAGAACATCCGCGCTGTCTCTTGCATTTTGTACGGAGCCGAGTGAGCTCGAACTCGCCGGAAGGATATTTCGGATAGTCTGCGGGGTGGCGGTCCGGCGAAATTCAACTGTTTCTGATCAGAATTCGGACAATGTGCGGCCGGGCTTAAGCACATAAAAGAGACAAAAAAAGTACAAAAATAACAAAATTGTACAAAAAGGCGGTCTTACTGCTTTAAGCAGTTTCTTCCAGACAACCAATATTTACATACATTAGAACAGAGGGCCTAGACAAGCGGCATGCCGCATGCGATTATCATAAACGCCAACGCCACAAAATGTATGGGATTTGACGATTTTGCTAGGAAGGAGATATTCATAGCATCAACCCGGAAAAATGTTATATAAGTATTAGCCCCCTTACTAATAAATGTTGTATAAGCTTTGAATAGTTAACGCCACAAAATGTATGGGATTTGACATTTAATTAGTATTCGGTAGCGAAGCGATGACTTATGTCAAATAGTATTTTGTTACCAATTACGATAGTCGCTTGCCGCTTGTCTACTAGGGTAGTACATTTTTTCCGGGATAAAAAGCATCCTATGTCCTTTCCGGGGCCTCAAAGTATCTGCATACAAAATTTCAGAAAAATCAGTTCAACGGTTTGTTCGTGAAGAGGTAACAAACATACTGACAGACACACTCTCGCGTCTATAACATAATATCCAGCATGAAGGTGCAACGGAGTTGCAGATGTCATCTGGTAGTATTCTTTATCACAATTGGAAACAATTCTAAACTACGTGCTAAATGTTTACTATATTTATCGTTTATGGGTTTTGCTATAATGGCGTCTTTTTAAGTATCGGTAATGATGGTAATTTCACCTATTCATTTAACATTAAGAGGGCGACTAACCCAAAAAATCAAACATCGTCCTTCTCTCTTTACACTCACGCCCGTCTTTCATATGCCAGGTGAAAAGGACGACGCGGATTCATCTCCAAATTAGTTTTTTCTCAATAACTCGATAAATATACAACATTTAAAAAATCCGCTAGGTCGATCTCTCAAAGATCGAATTTTATACAATGTGTTAAAATATTAACTTAGATCAATACACGGATAACCGTGCATTGCTATAAAGCAATAAAGGAACAATACGTGAAAATTAGATGCATCTTTGTGATTTTTTTGTATCGAGAAAATTTTAAGATATCGTGTTTTTGCTTAGATCGAATTCTCGGAAATATAATGTAGTATCTAATTTTAGAAAATGAAACAATTCGGGGCTTATTTTCAATTATAAAAATGAATTATAAAATCGACACTTTAGGGTTAGTCGCCCCCTTAAGAGGCTCACTTAATCCGACGTGCCTATTAAGAGGATTCCACACCGCCATTTTTCCCATACAAACGCTGTCCCCTGTTTCCTCCCTGGATAATGCTAGTAGAGTTATAATTTTTTTCCTGAATATCTACGGCCACTAATACAATGTCCCTATGTTTTCCTTTTTTTCATAATTTAATTATTAAATAAGATATGAACGTTCAAAAACCCAAAAAAATGGCCAGATTTTCCACTGTGTTCAAACGTCCAGAAAACAGATTTGGATAGATTATACAAAAAAAGCAAAACATAGGAACACAGCTCAAGCCTTTTTTTAATCTTTAATGAAAAAAGTACTTAAATCGGTTAAGTTTTGGAGAAGGAATCAGGGGACAACGAATCGTTGATTTTCTGGATTTTCTGCAGTTGTCTCTATCGCGTTCTGCGGTATAGGCTTGAGGTAAGGGAGACAGCTATAGATATTACACGTACTTTTTTTTCATTTCTCTAGCTGCTGTGGTATCCTCTTAACCCAAGAGCCAGTGATAGCCAGACTTTCGTCATTTTATAATACGAGTATCTGTGGAAGACGAGATTCCTACATATATCCTGAAGAAAATAATATATAAAATTTGAGGCGTAAGTTTAGGTAGACTTTCAGAACTGGAACTCCTAAATAAACCGCGAATTCCATAGCTGCTGATCGTTCATCACTTTATAGGGGTAATTACTATACAGGTAAACTTTCAGCCTTTATAAAATTACAAAAAATCTGTTGGCTCTTGAGTTATAATATCATTGTTAAAATAAATAATTTGTTTGTTTATTGTCCTGTTACTACAATAGTATATCACCTGTATTGTTTTATATCTTGGTTATTTGTATTTGTGTTGTGTTTTTCCGTTTTTACTTTGTATAATATCGAAGTTATTGAATAAATGTTTATTTATTTAAAGGGTAAAGACATAAAGATTGTTGTGGAAAATCTTCACTAATTAGGATAACGCAAAATTGAAAACTAAACGTTCAGAATAGAAGCTACTGGTACTTCATCAATCATAATATTTTAATATGAGGAACTTCCACTTTGGCACATGAAAAAATTTTTTGCCACTTTAGAAAAGATTATAGTCTATGGACAATTAAATACGAATATTGTATGAGCTTGCTGTCGCCTTTATTTGTCCAACATTTTAAAATATTTCAACGTGGAGAGGTGCTACGTTCATAAACTGCATGTGTATTGTGTACTGTGTAGCGCAAACTCTATATGCGCGAAGTTATAATATATCCGACTTTTGCCCAGATTCTAACGTTTACAGGAGATTATCGATAATATTACTCAATTTAAGGCCCTGTATTCCCAGAAACGGACGATTTATAAAATTTAAAAGTGACATTAGACATAAAAACATATATAAAACATATATAAATAGTAATTTAACTGAAAAAAATATATGTGTTAGTTAATTCAGGACAAAAATTATCTGAAAGTTCCCAATAATTTGGACATAGTATGGCAATTTCGTCAAAAGAAGAGGTAACTTTGGGATTTTTTTCTATCGAGTGAAGTTTATGATATTGTGTAATGGAATATAAATTCCACTGTGTTCAGTGTTAGATCCTTGACTAACACATATGTATTTTTTTCAGAATTTAAATTACTATATTTTTATGCCTCCTGTCACTTTTAAATCTTGAAAATCGTCCGTTTCTGCTGTACGTTATACAACTTATACAAGATGTAACAAATTACAAAACTAATTGTTAATACTTTAGGATGTGTAGGTACGTGTTCCTTCTAGTGAGTTCACTGTGAAAGCAGCAGCGCTGAAAGACCAAATTTTTTTCATTTTTGTTTGGGGAACCGGCAAACTCGTTACGCTGCACTGGGGCGCTTGCCCATACAAAAGTGAAAAAAAATTTGGTCTTTCAGCCCTGCTATTTTCACAGTGAACGTGATACACGTCCTAAAGTATTATCACTTAGTTTTATTACACCCTGTATGTATGCCTAGCTCTAGGCATATTATGATGATAATTATTATTAAAATAAAGATTACTTTGTTTTGCAACCGCTTATCAAATTAAGTTATCTCCTATTATATTTTTCATTAGATTTAAATAGCAAGTTCTGCTTATTGAAATCTAATAAAATGATATATTTACAGACTGTTACACCATACATTTTTAATTTTAACTACGAGACGAAACATTAGTAAGATTAAAATTACACACCGATATAAATATGGAACTGACTAAAAAAAGAAACTTACTAAAAAGAGTTATAGTAAAACACCCACCTTATGAAACCATACTACAGAAAAACATTACTGGCCAAGTATTTTTAAAAGAAAATCCAATGCTTATGTTACGACCGTCAAGAAAATTAGCTAAAATATAATATTATTATATATCAAACCAAAAAAATCGCAATAGGTGAGGGAAACCTAAAAATTTTAAGAAAAAAACCTACTTCAGAGAGGTTTTCAGAGGAAAAACTCTCTGAAGTAGGTTTTTTTCTTCACAGGTACCTGTGAAGTATCCTCTTTCCAACAAAAAAATAATCATCAAAATCGGTTCACAAACTGCGAAGTTATCCGCAAACAAACATTTAAAAAAATATTATAATATACGATCAAATTGAGACACCTCATCCTTTTCTGAAGTCAGTTAATAAAATAGATATCAATCAAAACAAACACCAATATTCTATGATGTAGGGCAGCATGCTAGGGTTGTCGCCGGCGAGAAACCAGGCGGGGTATATAAGTGAGTGTCGGTCGGGCGCGCGATTCAGTCCGCCAACCTCCACAGCACAGGCCGCAAAGGCCGCGCGACATCTCTCTCTACACTCCTTACCCTGTCTCCATGAGGTAAGCGCTTGCGAAGTGACAGTGAAAGTTACGATATTATTCGTGGTGTTCAAATTAAGAATTATCGTAACTTTTATACTTTAATTTTTTTTTGTAATAAGTGTTTTTGTTTATACAAGATAGATTGATAAAACTAGCGTTTAGTAGAGTGTTATGAATTTGATAAAACAATATACATGATGCATCGTCGTCTGTTTGTCCAAATAATTATAATAATTAGACTTCGAGGTCGAAATATTGCTGAAAAATTGCTGTCACGATGTCCAATTGTATTTTTTTTATTGCGAATGTATAAGAAAAAACTCAGATTGTGTGAAGATAGTTTTTGTTTAGAAATACGTAACAAAAATATTCAAACTCTCTCGAGTCTAAGTAATATTTAATAGAGATATGATTTGATAGAGATATGATTTTAAAGTTTGATAAAAGCTGTGCGTCTAGATAACTGCTGGCTGTATTTAAATCGAACTTTTTTATTTAATTTTAAATAAAAGTTTTCATGTTACCGCAGATCGAATAAAAAGTTGTTAGAGCTCTATGAATAACAAAGTGAGGCTGTTTTATCATTCATGTGTGCGTCAAACTACGCTACTTTTTTTTTTAAACGGGCAAAAGGCCCACCGCACATTCCCCCACTGCAACTCCTGTGTCGCCAGGATCAACAGTGGTAACCAACCACGAAAACCCTTTGATATGATCTCAGGGATGCCCGAGGGAGAACCTAAATCTGTCTCGGGACCCGCAACGAAATTAATCAGAAGAAATTTAGGAGAAGTAGGAGATATAATATAACGACGCTGCTGCATCCATCACGTAATTAAATATAAAGCAAAGTAGCGAGTTTAATGCATGTGTACGCGCGTAAATAAGTGGATTCAGTTAGAACAAAGACCATGCGCAATCTTGGTTTTTTATTTGATCTGAGATTAAGTCGAACAATGTGTAAAGTAACATATTTTAATCTTATATTTAAATCTGTAAATGTATATATTTAATCAGCAACTATTTAGTTATCTATAGGAGACTTTTGAATGAAAGTATCAGGAAGGCGGGATTTCGCAAAAATAAATAGACAGCAATAGATAAAACTAGATGACACTTGCCACTCCGTTGCACCAAAATTCGTTTATCACGAAGGAACCGTACATTTTTCCGGGATAAAAAGTATCATATGTCCTTTCTCGGGACTCAAAGTATCACCATACCAAATTTCAGCAAAATCGGTTAAACTAGATGACGCTCGCCACTCCGTTGCACCAAAATTAGTTTATCGCTAAGGAACCGTACATTTTTCCGGGATGAAAAGTATCTCCATACCTTTAAAAAAAAACGGTTAAGCGGTCTCAGCGTGAAGAGGTAACGGACAGACAGCCATACACCCTTTGTATTAATAATAATATTATTAGTATGGATATAAATTAAAATTTTCTCAAAAAAAAGTATTTAATAATATGAAAACAAGTATCAGTTAAAATGCGTACCTGGCCGTTGTTAAATTTCGGGGAAACGTAAATTTGAATTCCGGATATATTTTAACCCTGACATTGAATTTATTTTCTAGGAACTGAAAGCATATAAAACTTTTGAACTCATTCATCATCATCCAGCTTTCACCGTGAGAACGTTTTTATCCGACAACGTTAAAGATAATTAATCATTACACATTAAATTAATCATCGTTACACTGTATTCAGTCTATCTTAGATGCTGTAAATGTTGTAACGTTCCACGGTAACGCCTAAACTACACAGAAAATATCCTGGCCTTGTGACTTTCGCGGTGGTGTTTACGGTATACGGTGCGAGTATTCTACAAAAATATTTTGATTTATTTTAACTTTTTAATTTTACACGAGGCGCGCTATAACATTTAAGGCTTAGGGAAAACCTTTTTTTTACCGCTATAATATTTAATGAACAGAAAATGCACACTCGGAAAGCCTGAAAGTCCCAGATTAAAAATTATCGACCCGATAAACTTCGGCTTTATCTTATATTCTTAATCCTTTTATGAGGTTCCATACCCAAAGGGTAAAAACGGGACCCTATTACTGAGACTTCGATGTCTGTCTGTCTGTCTGTCTCCAGGCTGTATCTCAAGAACCGCTATAGCTGGACTTCTAAATCTGTTGCCGCTATAACAACAAATACTAAAAACAAAATAAAATAAATATTTGAGAGCTGTCCCATACAACAAACGTGTTTTTTTTTTTTTTTGCTCGTATTCCATAATGGCAACAGTATTTCAACAGCACTTGAAATACTTATTCACAAAATCCTTAATTATGTTTATTAATAATAAAATTCAAATAAAATAAATTATTAAGCCCATACAAAAAACATTACTTTTTCGCACTTTAACGGTACGGAACCTTTCGTGCGCGAGTCTGACTCGCACTTGGCCGATTATTTTAATAATTGCAAATAATGCAATTATTAAAATAATCGGCCAAAAGTGAGTGTGTGTGTGTAATTAGAAATTAGAATTTTAATAATATTAGATGACGCCCGCAACTCCGTTGCGCCAAAATTTGTTTGTTGCGCGGGAACCGTACATTTATCCTATGTCCTTTTCCGGAGCTGAAAGTATTTCCATACCAAATTTCAGCAAAATTGGTTAAGCGGTTTGGGCGTGAAGTAACAGACAGACCATCACTTTCGTATTTATTATATTAGTATGGATAGAATAATAACTAAAGCTTTTTAACCGACTTCAAAATAAGTAAGTTATCATTTCGACCTAATATACTATATACAATTCGAGTATGTAATTTGTAAATATTTTACTATCGTTAAGTAATTCATTTTTATTAATTTTGTCATATTTCTTGTTTGTTAACCATAATAATCGAATTAAAAAGTCAGAAAATCGACTTACAAATACATAAAAAGAAAAGTAAAACGAAAGCTACATTAAATTGTTTATTGAGTGAGCAACGATAAACTCTTTATGTAGAAACTAATGAAGGAATAAAGGAAACTGAAAGGATTGCGCCTTTTAATAAGTCCTTTTTAAAGGTTATTGCAAATAATTTTCCAGTGGACACGTGCACCACCTTTTTTGAATTTTGTGCTCTACATCAGGGGTTCTCAAACTTATTTTGTCTACTGCCCACTTTGAGAAAAAAATATTTGCGCCCACATGGTTTCAATTTTAAATGCATCCAGATGAAAATTCCAAATCACCCCCAAGCCTTTACACATCGTCCCCATTTTTTTCTGGGTCCCACACCCTTTAGACCTTCAGCGCCCACAAAGGGGCGTTATCGGCCTCTTTCGGAAAGGCTGCTTTACATTAAAAACTATATCGTAATGTAAAGGATTTTAATATTCCTATAACTAATATTGCAAGAAATGGGCCAACAAAACACCAGAGGCGTGGTTATAGTTACAGTTATGGTCAAAGTTATGGTTATAGTTAAAGCTAACTTTAACCACAGAATTTGACAGATGACAGCTGGTCCGACAAGGCTTTAAATGAAGGTGGGCAGGGGCGTAGCTGGTAAAGGAGAACTGTCACAAATGACTTTTTGTATGATGACAGCGTTAGTTCCTTTTTTCGCCACGTTCATTTAAAGCCTTGTCGAGCTCAAGGTTATCGTTAAATATGGCGTCCGTTATAGACTTTAACCAAAGATTTTACATTTTGGATTGTTATAGTTAAAGTCAGTTGGTGCAACTCACCCTTAGTTAAAACAGTTGAAATGATTAAGAGGATTCCACACCGCCATTTTTTCCATACAAACGTTGTCCCCTGTTTCCTCCCTGGATAATGCTAGTAGAGTTATAATTTTTTTCCTGAATATCTACGGCCACTAATACAATGTCCCTATGTTTTCTTTTTTTTCATAATTTAATTATTAAATAAGATATGAACGTTCAAAAACCTAAAAAAAATGGCCAGATTTTCCGCTGTGTTCAAACGTCCAGAAAACAGATTTGGCTAGATTATACAAAAAAAGCAAAACATAGGAACACAGCTCAAGCCTTTTTTTAATCTTTAATGAAAAAAGTACTTAAATCGGTTAAGTTTTGGAGAAGGAATCAGGGAACAACGAATCGTTGATTTTCTGGATTTTCTGCAGTTGTCTCTATCGCGTTCTGCGGTATAGGCTTGAGGTAAGGGAGACAGCTATAGATATTACACGTACTTTTTTTCATTTCTCTAGCCCCTGGTGTATCCTCTTAAGACCTACTTTGAGACCTGTCATACACAGACACGGGAAACTTTTCGGTTTTCACATATTATACTTTCTTCGTAAAATAAATTGCTATGGAAAAAAGAATGCTGAGAATTAAAAAAAACGATTTTGAAAATAAGTACTATATTTCTATACTTTTTTTTTAAGTGGATGAAGTAGCTAACTAACAATTTCAAAATTTTCGTTTTTTTTTTTGCATAAGTCAAGGCTTTAAAATGCCGGGAAAATGATTTGAATTAAAAATAATCGGCCAAGTGCGAGTTGGACTCGCGCACGAAGGATTCCGTACCATAAAACAAGTTTTTGTTCCTACAAAAAATTGTTTTTTGTATGAACCTTAAATATTTATTTGATATAAATTTTATTATTATTAAAAAATAAATACAATTGAGTATTTTGTGAAAATTTCAAGGGCCTATCTATTGTCATCATTTATATCGAACAAAAAATGGCAAAAAAATCACGTTTGTTGTATGGGATATTTTTTTTACCCCTTAAATATTTAATTTATTTTGTTCTCAGTAGTTACAACGGCAACAAAACATAATCTGCGAAAATTTCATCTCTCTAGCAGCTATTACCGTTGAGTTACAGCCTGGAGACAGACAGACGGACAGACAGACATCGAAGACTTAGTAATAGGGTCCCGTTTTTACCCTTTGGGTACGGAACCCTAAAAAGGAGGATTTTATAATGATGAGGTAGGTAAGTTACAAGGTTTGTCTAAACTATGAGGGAAAAATGAGTAATTGTCCTTTTGTTATAAATTTTAGTTATCCCCTTCATCTACTAATGTCTTCAATTCTGTTGAAAGTATTTCTCTTATCCGCTTTTAACAGGAGATTGTGTGCTCAATCTTCAGCCATCGACAGATATTACCATACAATGTAAACTATTTCCCATCTACTATCAGACAAGTAGATTCATCAGGCGGATAGCGCACATCTACGTTATTTGGTCGGGTTGTATCTAATATTGGGTCGGTTAAGACGGTTTGACATAACGTGACCAAATTACTATCTGTCATTTTATATAATATCAATTTCTTCGATGGTGTTATGTATAGTGATCAACTTACTTTTTAAATCATTCCGTTTCACTTAATTTGATAATGATCTGAGTGTAAACAAAGAATGTTGATAGACTACTCTAATCTATACTTCTATACTAATATTATAAATGCGAACGTGTGTCTGTCTGGGTGTCTGTTAACTCTTTACGCCCAAGCCGCTGAACCGATAAAAGCTATGGACATAGGATACTTTTTATAAAAATTTTGCGGTTCCCGCGCGATAAACGAATTAAACGATGTCATGGCCTGTATTCACTTTGATTACTGCGAGTGCAGGTGATAAGTGCAAGTGATTAGTGATAAGAAGAAATTAAAGGACTTGCACTAATCAGTCTCTGTCTACACTTGCTTTCCCCTGATTACTAAACACCTGCACTTATTACTAATCAAAGTGAATACAGACCTTTTGACACAACGGAGTTGCAGGCGTCATTTTATAGTCTTAATATTTCAAGCTAAAGAGTTTGTTTCTTGTTTATTTCAAATCTCTCTAATCTCAGGAACTACTGAACCGATTTTTATGAAATTTGACACAGATATAGAGGTAGAGCTGTTATAGTCCACCGGACATAGGTATTTTTGTAGGAAAAGGTACTGTTCCCCCAAAAGTATCTATTTGCGTGGGCAAAGCCGCACGGAAAAAATCAAGCTTTTTGTAGAATTCTCTACAATTTATCGGAAAAAATCAATTCCATCTTTTTGTATCTATTTATAGCGGAACCATTTAACTGAAAGTATGATTCACTATCACAAATAAACGAAATGCGATTGATAATAAACTCGCTGGAATTACAATGTAAAATGTTAAAGGTGACGGGTACGGGGTAGCTCGCACGTATACTGAAATCCATATTAATATTATAAATGCAAAAATGTGTTCATCTGTCTATCTATCTCTCTGCCTGCCGGGCTAGCACGGCCACCGGTAGAAATGCGAAAGTATGGACAAACGGTGGACATAAACTTAAGGTTCGTTCCGATCTTTACCGCGGCTAATCGCGACCGATAAAAATTCAAATAAAATGCCACTTTATGACAGACTATAATATTATTATATGTCATGAAGGAGGATATTATTTGAATTTTTAGGACTCTGTCTGTCATAAAGTGGCATTTTAATTGAATTTTTCGGAACGAAAAAGGATCGGAACTTCACCTTAAGTTTATCTCCACAGTTTGTCTATACTTTCGCATTTCTACTGGTGGCCGTGCTAGCCCGGCTGGTCAGGAAAGGACATAGGATTTTCGTGCGGTTTAGGTGTTATCGACGAATTTTGGCCCAACGGAGTTGCGGGTATCATTTAGTAATGTATAGTTTTAAAGGGATGAAGTCAGAAGTTCATTTATTGCGCATTGATCTGATTGATTGATTGATTGATTTTGATAAAACTTTAACAAGTATAGTAAACGCAGTGTCTACTTACTTCTTACTTATATATAAAATTCTTGTGTCACAATGTTAGTTACCGTACTCCTCTGAAACGGCTTTACTGATTTTTATTTTTTACCAAATTTTATATATGCATATTCAGTAGGTCTGAGAATCGGCTACTTGGTACTATTTATATTGACAAGTGCATTTGTTGAATAAATAATAGTAAATTATTACAACTCGAGACTAACGGTGACCATTGTTTGTGCTACGGGATAGCGATGGACGATGCCATGGTGCCATACTTATTTATTAAACTTCAATAAAATAATATCAGCTAAATACTTTATATGGCAAAACAACATTTGCTGGGACAGCTAGTAATATAAACACGAGGGTCTGTCTATCCCTCTTCTCCATTAACTCGGTATAGCTATTTCGAGTTTTGGCATGGAGATATTTTGTTTGCCCGAGGGGATAGTTTTTAGGATGAAAAAGTATACGGATCGCAATTCGCATTTTTTTTTATCTAGGACTATAATTTTAATCCTTTCAAGCGAAAAAATGTCCTTTTGTCCATGTGCAATAAAACACAAATTTGTTGTAAGAGATGTTTGATTTGTAATGTTACGAAAGAGCTAATACAGGCGATACGGTCGGTAGGTTCAATAATTGTAAGTGGTACACCACATATCCTACTGACTCTAGTTATGTGCTAAAGCATTGAGTTAGTACTCAATAATATACTAGTTGCGTGCGTCATCAAGTCACCTCACCTCGGTTGCTCCAAAATTCTATTATCGTGCGGAAAGGAAAACATTAAAAAGGGTGTAACCGGCGTTGTAAAATCACCATATTATTATGTTTTCATTTAAATTTTGAGGAGGTCACCACTTTTGCGAACATGGTACCAAATTGGAATAATAAATACCCTATACAATAAAACAAAAATATTGAAAATCGGTTCACAAACGGCGGAGTGATCGTTAAACATACAAAAAAAAATATCCACAGCCGAACGTATAGCATCCTCTTTTTTGGAAGTTGGTTAAAATCAGAGTAACTACTTAACTAAGTTATTCGTCTAAATCTCTTCCAAGGAGGATGAATCTCCAGACGCAAAATTTTAATATTTTTGCACCCGAAAACTCGTCCAATCCTAATTTTATTCCCCCTGATAAGCTCTACACACAAGTAAGATTGAATCTCATCTAAAAAACTAAAAATTTAAGCGTCAAATTCTAAGTAGAAGTCAGTGCAGTCAAGGAGTCAAGTCTGTGGATTCTGTGAAGTGGTAAACGCTTTTCTGAAACCTAGTCTAATGGAGTTTAGGAGGGAACACAAAATGCACGTTTCCGCCTATACTTATGCAATTATAAATTACATTGCACATTAAAACCCAGATAACACATTTTTAGGAAACTAATACAAAAAACACGTCACTTTTTTATATTCCCGGAAACCTCTTCCTTCGTATAAAGGCCAAAAACTTTGACTTAAGCTTGTGAACCTAAGACTGCTGTTGTTTTTATTTATTTTTTTCTAGTTGCTATGATCTGTTTTATTTTATCAGTGGAGTAATATTTTACATAAAATTTAACAATTTATTCCTTTGTTTATATTATGCAAAAAATAGATATATAAAATGATTGCCTACAACTAAATTGAATCTTTTTATTCAAACAAGAACCAGTTTTATGCAATTTATCGTTAGTCCGCAGACTACCTAGGTATTCTGCAGATAATCACGTTAATGTAAGAATAGAATAAACTTTTTGCACTTTAACTGACTCAGCCAGATAATCTGCAGAATACCACGTTAATCTGCAGTCTAACTGGTATACGCACATTAACAGCAATAATTACTGGTTTACGCACAATGCACATTAATTAAATTAAATTTATTTTAATGCACTTTTGACATAAATATATGAAAAATCGGCCAAGTGCGAGTCGGACTCGCGAACGAAGGGTTCCCTACCATTATAAAGCAAAATTAGCCCAAAATTTATATTTTGTATGGGAGCCCCCCTAAATTATTATTTTATTTTAAAATTATTATTAAATATTAAAGTACACATATAATTAAGGACTTTGAACCAAATTTAAGTACCTACCTGTTGTCATTATTGATATTATACTTAGAGCAAAAAAGGCCAAAAAAATCACGTTTGTTGTATGGGACCCCCCCTTAAATATTAATTTCATTTTGATTTTAGTATTTTTTGTTATAGTGGCAACAGATATACATAATCTGTGAAAATGTTAACTCTCTAGCTATTACCGTTCTTGAGTTACAGCTTGGAGACCGACAGACAGATAGACAGACAGACAGACAGACAGACAGACAGACAGACAGACAGACAGACAGACAGACAGACAGACAGACAGTCAGACAGACAGTCAGACAGTCAGACAGGCAGACAGACAGACAGACAGACAGACAGACAGACGGACAGACGGACGGACAACGAAGTGTTAGTAATATCCCGGGGTCCCGTTTTTATCCTTTGGGTACGGAACCCTAAAAATAAGTGCACGGGTGAAGGATCACATACAGAAATCTAAGGGCCCTTCCACACGACGTTTTTTTGCGCTCGTTTGTATCGATACAAACGCAAGTTGAACGCTCAGCAAACGGAAGGAAGCCGACACGTTTAATCATCCATAAAGACATTCTACCCAAAAAAATTAAACTCTTTATTTTCTGGCTTGCTCAGTTTATACGTCACATATAATCGAAATGATTTGAAACGCAATTTGTAGTAGAGTGGATTTCAACAACTTGCATTTTTTATATAATTTTGGTGGAAATTTTTGTTTCCACCAAAATTGGGGATTAGGTGTTTACGGGAAACTGGTACGACAACCACCACCTAGACGAGTTAGCTTGTGACAGAATGAAGTGAATGGCGTATTTTTTATGCTTCAAGAATCAATGGTATTTTGTAAAAATAGCGTTTTACACATACCCACCCACCAAAATTGGAATTTGCGAGAAAACTTATATTTAAAAAAAAACTACGTGCACTAAAGTTATAGCACATTAACTTAACTATAAACAAACCAAAACTCTACCGATATTCAAAATAACAACATGATATTATTGCCACAAGTATGATAATTTAAGTACACCAAAATTGCATAAAATCGGGGGTTTTATGTTAAAACGGTTTTCTTTCATTTCTGGCTGGAAACTGGTACGACCTAGCCCACAGCCACCTCCTAAACTGGTTAGCGTGTGGCTGAACGAAGTAAATGGCGTATTTTTTATGCTTAAGGGATCAATGGTATTTTGTAGAAACAACGTTTCGTAAATCCCACCAAAATTTAAAAATTCTCCGCGACAGACCTAAACTGTGTCATAAAAACTGAACTACAGAAGTTAGTACAATAAAATTCATATATTTTGAAGAGTCAACTATATAAAACGATTACATAAAAATAAAAATCTAATCCAGTATCAAGTTTTCTGTTAATCGGTCTAGATATTGAGTAAAATAGGTCGGCGACAAGCCACCAAAATTGGAAATCGCCTATTTATGTTTGTTTTCTTGGAAAATAATAATTATTTAAAAAAAATAAGGATAGGCCCAAATTATAAGCATTATGTTTTACTTTGAAAATCAAAAATTAAAACGATATCTTGAAAAAATAAGATAGTTTTCAGCCTTGCCGTGCAAAAAAGCGGTTTGGGAAATCCAGTCAGTAATATGGTAGGTGAAGCTATAGTCATCATTAATAATAATATTATTGTATCTATGGAAGTATGTTTATGTATGCTTTTGGTCAATCACATCTTTGGTGGTTAAACACGTTCCTGTGACTAGGGTTGCCCCTTACAAAGTTTTTATTATTCGTGTAAATCCATCCATACTCCCTTATTGATATTATGAAGTTGTATTTGTCTATCTGTCTATGGCCTCTTCACACTTCTTAACAGATTTAAATAAAATTTGGCATGGAGATACTTTCAGGCCTGGAAAAAGGACATGGGATAGTTTTTACAGAGGCAACGTGTACGATTCCCTTTAATTGAATTATTGTGTAACGGAGTCGCGGGCAACACCTAGTATTATAGATCTTATATATAAAATTCTCGTGTCACAATGTTAGGCCGTTACTGCTCCGAAACGTGATTTTAACCAAATTTTATATGCATATTCAGTGGGTCTGAGAATCGGCTTGGGGGTAATTTGTATATTGATAAGTGTATTTGTTGAATAAATAATAAGTAGTAAATTATTACAACACGAGTCTGACGGCGACCATTGTTTGTGTGACGGGATAGCGATGGACGTTGTCATGATAACATACCTATTTAGTCACTTCAATAAAATAATATGGGCGAAATACTCGATTTATATTATGGCAAAGCAACGTTTTCCGGGACAGCTAGCGTAAATATAAAAAGCATAGTCTATCAGGCATCAGCCACCTCTTTAAACTTGAAATACTGAATCGATATGGATAAAGTATGGAGATAGGTACTTTGATTTCCGGAAAAGGACATAGGATCATTTTTATCCCGGAAAAATACTTTACCGTGCGTTTCTAATTTCTAGGCAATTATGTTGCGGGAATAAAAATAATATTATTATACATACAGTTGGAAATACCAAATACGCAGGAGGCAGCCCTACGTATAGTTCTAACTGACAGGTCACGAATTACAATCCCACAAACCACCTTGTTTTATGTTATAAAACATAATATAATATGACGATGTGTTATATTCGACCACCACTATTAAATTCCTAGATAATTATGAGTGTTTTACTTCATAGTAAAGTGTGTGATAGGATTTAGGAAGGATCAATGTTTTGGATGCACGTGTACCTAAGCAAGCTTTGCACCAGTTAATTGCTCACGTGTATTGCATAAATACTTGGGACTTTGGTACTTTAAAATAATTCCTACCCACTAAATAACACTAATCCGCTGCAAAGTCTCGCCTAGAGCAGTGTAATGCTTAAACCACTGCGCGTGTGAATCGACATTCGAGGTATAAGAATTCGGTCCCTGGTTCCTCGTAACTGGGAAAGAAAAGATTTTGTTTTCGTGTTGAATAGAAAATTATAAATGATATCGCTACGTTTTTCTCGCGCCGATGCCACCGCTAATCTGCGTTGCCACATTTGATTGAATCGTAATGGAATCACATAATAAACTCTGAACATATTTTCTGAAATATGAATTTCCGTACTTCCGTTCCGGCATCAGAGTTACTAAGTTAAGATAATTTAAAAGGGCGATGTGGACTCCCCACACCGCCCTTTTTTCCATACAAACGTTGTCCCCTGTTTCCTCCCTGGATAATGCTGGTAAAGTTATAATTTTTTTTCTGAATGAATGAGTCCCTATGTTTTCTTTTTTTTTCGTAATTTAATTATTAAATAAGATATGAACGTTCAAACACCCCAAAAAAATGGCCAGATTTTCCGCTGTGTTTAAACGTCCAGAAAACAGATTTGGCTAGAATATACAAAAAAAGCAAAACATAGAAACACAGCTCAAGCTTTTCTTTAATCTTTAGTGAAAAAAGGACTTAAATCGGTTAAGTTTTGGAGAAGGAATCAGGGGACAACGAATCGTTGATTTTCTGCATTATGCTGTATAGGTTGGTACTACTAATATATATTCTGTGGTATAGGCTTGAGGTAAGGGAGACAGCTATAGATATGACACGTACTTTTTTTCTTTTCTCTAGCCCCTGGTGTATCCTCTTAAAGGTTATTGGGACGCCCACTGTCTTGGTACTCGCACGGACGTAAAAAAATGTACCTGTATGTTGTTCGTAGCTTCGTGCGCACAAAAAAACATTTCTTTTTTAACACGCTTTTATTAGCTTCTCTTATGTATGTAAAAAATCTTGGAATCTTAACTTGACCCACTTCCTGGTTAGTACGGGAGACCTAGAACAATTTTTTTTTTATTACTATCAAGCTAATTTTTTGTGACTAGCATTTTTTACATCAACTTTTGTATATTGATAGATTAATAGTCATATAATTTAAGAGTAACATTGTCCTACAAATAAAACAGTCCATATTTTAGGACCATCAAGTCAAAGTATGAAATCCTTTCTATCTCTGTTAGCTACCACTTTCAAGATTTTTCGCAAATAAAAATGTTGTACGTCTCATTAAAATGAAGCTACTCACAAAAATTTGCTTGATAATCATAAAAACAAACATTGTTCTAGGGCTCCCGTACTAGGTCTTCGATTAGGATGAAATTTTGCACACGCTCTAAATTCTGATGACAAAACATGATGAAGAAACGTAAATATGGCAGCTTCCCAAGAACGCGTACAGGCTATTTGAAATGCACCCCCATTATATTGGTATCAATTATCAAATGAAAGAAAAAATAGACGAAACAAATAGTCACACGACTTAAATGCAACATGATGGACATCCAAGATAGGTTGTCCATAGGTGGA
The DNA here is from genome assembly GCF_905147365.1 of Aricia agestis. Classification (NCBI taxonomy): domain Eukaryota; kingdom Metazoa; phylum Arthropoda; class Insecta; order Lepidoptera; family Lycaenidae; genus Aricia; species Aricia agestis. The sequence goes on along the minus strand of NC_056428.1, from coordinate 24,912,690 downwards.
TTGGCTAAAGCGTGTTTTTTAGTTTTTAATTATACTTAAATCATTTTAAAAACAATCACAAAAAGTGATGTTGTTGACTGGACCCCTCTGGTGCTATCGAAACTCACTGTTCTTTAGGCAACATAATTTTAATGAAAATTATAATTTGAACTAAAGAAAATTTTAATTGAAATAGAGAATTTCGACTAGGCATCCCGAAAAATGAATAAGTAAATAATAAGTAATATCCATAAAGATACATTATAAATCTTGAATACATTTTTTTATAAGAATAATTAATTATAATCGATTAACATTTACCTATTAGCAGTTCCTAATACTAATTAATATTCTAGATATAGCATTATTCCATGCGTGTAGGTTATAAACGATTATCTTTATATTATCTTCGTTATAATATATCATTGTCGGAAAACTTCAATATAATACATACCTATAGGCTTCGATTTAGTACAGTCGAATATATAATTACTATTAACTCCCCAAACTTTTTTCTCATTTAATCGAGTAAAACATCGCCGGACAAAGTATACTGCTTTCCTTTTTTAAAGCAAATTAAAAAATCACATTTAAATCTTATATATAAAATTCTCGTGTCACAATTTTAGGCTTTACTCCTCCGAAACGGCTTTACGGATTTTAACAAAATTTTATATGCATAATATTCAGTGGGTCTGAGAATCGGCTACTGGGTACTTTATATATTGATAAACTATGCATTTGTTGAATAAATAATAGTAAATTATTACAACTCCAGACTAACGGCGACCACTGTTTGCGCGACGGGATAGCGATGGACGTTGCCATGGCGACATACTTATTTAGTCACTTCAATAAAATAATATTGTCGAAATACATTATTAATATATTATTAGGTATGGCAAAGCAACGTTTGAACCGGCAAACGTACAGCTAGTAATATGTAAATACACAACTCGATAAAAGCAGGGAAACGTGAAAAGAAAAACAAATCTTTGGATTTGTTTGAATCTGATTTAAGACCACAAAGATGAAGAATTATTTCCAACTTTATAAAAGTTTCATAAGTTAGAGAGGAGTCCACACCTTTTTTCCATACAAACGTTGTCCCCTGTTTCCTCCCTCGATAATGCTAGTAGAGTTATAATTTTTTTCCTGAATATCTACGGCCACTAATACAATGTCTCTATGTTTTTTTTATATTTTAATTATTAAATAAGATATTATGAACGTTCAAAAACCCAAAAAAAGGCCAGATTTTCCGCTGTGTTCAAACGTCCAGAAAACAGATTTGGCTAGATTATACAAAAAAGCAAAACATAGGAACACAGCTCAAGCCTTTTTTTAATCTTTAATAAAAAAAGTACTTAAATCGTCTAAGTTTTGGAGAAGGAATCAGGGGACAACGAATCGTTGATTTTCTGGATTTTCTGCAGTTGTCTCTATCGCGTTCTGCGGTATAGGCTTGAGGTAAGGGAGACAGCTATAGGTATTACACGTACTTTTTTTAATTTCTCTAGCCCCTGGTGCATCCTCTTAACATCGAGTTATGCCCAAGTTCATTGTTGTTCTTTTAATTTATTTTTTAAACAAAGGTGTTTTAATATGAGATACTTTATAGCGTAGCGTTATGGCTTTTTAAAGTTTTCATTATTTTACAACAAATATAATTTATGTAGACTATTTTAAGAGCTTTAAATACGAACGTAATTGGATATTCAGGAGGTATCTGCAATATTAGTTTTTCTTTCGACATTACGACAGAGCCTTTAATTATAGTATCATAATATTTTAAAATATTTGTATTATTTAAATAATACAACCGCGTAAGGCGTACCGCGTAAGCAATGGTGTTCTCGACTATACAGTTACCTTCAGTTACATCGCATTTCGTATGCCTCGCTCGTATTGGCATCTAATGAAATTGGTAATATATTACCCTACCTTACTTTCTCTCTAAAACAAACATTTTTATTTTCTTTCCATCTCTAGAGTTCTACTTATATTCGTTAAAGATAGAAAATGTCTTTCAGCTACCAATTTGATCCTATCTTTTATTATGTTAGAGTCGAATACTACTTGGAGGATTTTCAATATTAAAAATTCGTATAATATGGGAGATCGCAGACGACAGACTTTTTTAGATTGTATTTTAGTGCTTAGATTTCTATCCTATTATTCTTAATAGGATAGAGGGCAGGAAATATGAATAATAGTGGTTTTCAAATATAATCTTAAGAGGTGGGAGACGTGACGTGGGAGAGCCATGCTTCGGCACGAATGGGCCGGCTCGACCGGAGAAATACCACTCTCACAGAAAACAGGCGTGAAACAGCGCTTGCGCTGTGTTTCGCCGAGTGAGTGAGTTTACCGGAGGCCCAGTCCCCTACTATTCCCTTCCATCCCATCCCTACCTTCCCCTATTACCCTATTCCCTCTTAAAAGGCCGGCAACGAACCTGCAGCTCTTCTGATGCTGCGAGTGTCCATGAGCGACGGAAGTTGCTTTCCATCCTTATTTCATAATTTAAGTAATAATTAAATAAAAAGGTAGACCTACAGGCTACACTATAGATAGACACACTTTTGAGCGTTGTGCCTATGCAATAACTAAAAAACATCGTATTGTGGTGGTACCCACAATTCGTCTAAAAATCCTGCATCGCACTATCGAAGTTTCGGAAAACGGCAAAATAACCTCTGAAATGAAATCAGTGGTCTCCGGCCCGGCCCGACCGAGCAAGCGGGGAATTCACTACCGGGTTGCCAGGAATTCACTGCCCGTGACGGGCGGCCCGTAGCGGGCGGCCCGGTAGTCAATTCCCCGCTTAACACCTCGCTCGGTCGGATGGTCTTCCTTTATGGCCACCACAACTGTCCACAAAATAAGTACTTAAAATAATTCTATTTAAACACACCTACCCTTAGTTTGAGATTCATTCTTGAAGGAAATTTTATTACTAAATGATAATAATATTTTAAAAATAATGAAATCCGTATAGTTGTAAGTAACTAATTGTAACCTTCCAGGATTCGAATAATAATAATATTATGTACTTAAACGTTCCATGTAATGCTTAAATTATATTATTATTATCGATGTCTTTTTCTTATCATTGGACCAATGTCTCGAGTCTGTAACTCGTTCCGTATCATTTTCATTGAGGATGTTAAACGCGGTTAAAAGACATGTTTTAAGTTTATCAAAATGTTAAGTTAAAAAATAAATAAAAGAGAGAAGTAATGTGGTACTTACTGAAATACTAAAACTCATTTTTATTAGGTAATTTAATGTAAATTAGATGTTGCTAATACCTTTAGTCTAAAACCTACCTCTTTTCTTGTTATAACTATGAGTTAATACCTTACCGTCTAGTGGTCAGTGAGGAATGAGCGTTCAATATTTTTAAATAATTTATATTTAACTCTAACTAAACTAAAATAAAATACTTTGAGCATTTGGCTCGATCCGCAAACTGTAAGTTCCCGTTAAAAATAGAGACATAAAAACGCCAAATAAATCTGTGCGTTCATCTAAAGCGCTTTTTACATTGTCAGGAAAATAGCTTCATATAGTTTTTGGTATGAATTTTTCTTAATCTTTTTAAGATATTAGGTGTTGGGTGCTTCATTATCAATTTTTACCGATAGATGACTGGAGAGTGGAGTGTCATCGGTCGTCCCAATCTCGCCCATATTATGAGGAAATATTTTTATGCATCTCAATTATGTTTTCCCTCAAAACACCTCGAAGCAATTTATGCCTAAATTATTAAGTATAATTGCTAATAGATTTCAAAAAACCCTTAATACCTGAGTATCTTATTGACAGTCTCTACTACTACTCGCATTCAGTCCAGGTCGAATGCCCAAAAGGCTCAGTACCTACAAGGTCATACCAAAGTTTATGTGGTATCTATATCTTATATATAAAATTCTCGTGTCACAATGTTCGTTCCCGTACTCCTCCGAAACGGCTTGACAGATTCTCATGAAATTTTGAGAGCATATTGAGTAGGTCTGAGAATCGACCAACATCTATTTTTCATACCCTTAAGTAATAAGGGTTGTTCACCCTTAATAATTTATATGGCAAAACAACGTTTGCCTCGTCAGCTAGTCTTATATATAAAATTCTCGTGTCACAATGTTCGTTCCTGTACTCCTCCGAATCGGCTTGACCGATTCTCATGAAATTTTTGAGCATATTAAGTAGGTCTGAGAATCGGCCAACATCTATTTTTCATACCAAAAATTATTTATATGGCAAAACAACGTTTGCCGGGATAGCTAGTAGGAACATAGATATACCATATAAAAAAAGTTGCAAATTACAATACTCCCTAAATATAAGTGTATTTGTTCCTCACATAAATCTGATAAAAAACTAAGATAGTTTTCGCGTAACAACAGATGGTATGGATCCTTTTAAACGTACCCATAAACACCGAAACGCTATGACCCATCAATCTCTAGTTGACTTAAAATAGATTTTTCATAGAGCCATAAAGTCTATGAACTAACGACTGGAAATAACAATCCAGGAAAATACTTGGTAGGACAAACCATATTTCATATTAAATAATAATTAGCAGTTCGTTATAAAAGCATAGAAAATCATAAAAATGACATGGTTTGATTTGGGACAATGTGTTGCGGGACGAATAGCCAAATGACCTAACTGCATTTAACTAGAATTTGGATTTCTGTTTAGTATTGATATCTGAAGTCAATATTTTTCAACAAAAAACTAGCTGTTATAAATTACAAGATGACGCCCGCAACTCCGTTGCGCCGAAATCCATTTATCGCGCAGTAACCGTACATTTTTCAGGGATAAAAATTATCCTATGTCCTGTCTCGGGACTCGAATATCTCCATACTAATTTTCAGCAAAATCGGTTCAGAGGTTTGGGCGTGAAGAGGTAGCTAGTATGTTAGTATGCTAGAATGGTAGTAACTATTATTTTGTTGTAATTGTATTTGAATGAATTCGCGCACCGTTTACGAAGTATAAGTATCTGAAAACAAACACGTACAAGTGCTAACGTATATTCTTATAATAATGGGGCTATCGTAAAAATGTCTATAATTTCTGAGTGAGCTATTCCATCATCGTAAAACGGTGGACGGTAAAAGCTTCGATCCTCTGCTACGTTTTTATAAACCACTGAAAGATCTATCATATTACACTTTATAGTGGGCTTATTCTAACCAGTGGTCCAATCCAGCGCTGGATTGGATCACTGGATTGGAATAATGGAAGCGGGCCTTTATTCGTGCATGTATGACTTAAGAGCTGACTTTTCTGGTTCAGGTTTACACTTAATTCTAACTTATAATTGATCATGCTTTTAATTTTCCGATGTTATAAGTTTTATATTTCTAGATATTTTACATAGCTAGCTGGGCGTAGATTTTTATAGCTATATATTAGTATATATTATAATATTATACTTACGAAGATAAGTGGTAAGAAAAAACCGTTCCTGAATCATATAGGTCTCAACTAGGGCGTTCTTAAGTCACGTATATTGAGATTTGCAAATTGCAACATATGTAACAAGAACATAGTACATCACGTGAATCCAATGCAGAGAGTTAAAAAATTGTTCTCGAATCCCGATCAAATCCGCATAACTATAAGCGCCGTAACCTGAAGGGCTACTCCGAAACGGCGCATTGAAATCTTCGGATCCGACTGAAACCCGACCAAAAGACCTTTCTAGGAAGTTACATCGGGCTTATCGTCTATCGAAGTCACGTGAAAACTTTGAGGGCAGGGGCCGTACCACGAAACCGTTTTGAGACTCAAACAATCGTACGAGAATGCCGCTCCTCCTCTAAAAAACGTGAAATGACGTTGTTAGAGTAGGACGCGGCATTCACGTCCCAATTGGAGTCTCAAAACGGTTTCATAGGTAGGCCTACAGGTTACAAACTTCTACAGTCGTCCCGAGCCCCGAACTTTTGAACAAAAGCATTTCGGAGAAGGGAACAACCCAATCATTCGGTCGAAAGAAATTTGCACTTCGGAGTAGGTCTCCTGCATCTACCACCAATCCGTAAAATCGGCTGTCTTGAATTCTAAGCATCGGTTTCACACGAATAAAGCGATTGGTTCCGCCATTAATGTATAGTATAGTATACAAACACAGTTTGGTAATATCCGTCCAGCTAAAGGTCACGAATACAATTGATTTCGACAACTTGAACCCAGCCGTGCGTAATTGGTTTGTAATTACGATAAAATGTATTACGATTATTATAAACTGTATGATGATACCGACAGTATATAAATAAGTCTATGGATGATACTGTATGATGATGATGATATGAATATTATGTACTGTACTGTACGATACGTGTTATACCTATGGGCATATTTTATAAGTTGGTTGCAGGTCCCAGAATGGGCCGGGATATCCTAGGATTAATAATTAGGCTTCAAAGACTTTACAGGTCATCACATCCTGGGGTCTACCGTCTAAGATTCATAAAACATGCCTTTTTTTTTCGTTGGGAAATGCTTGATGTATTCCCGACGGCCTGGGGGGCCGCCAGGATATGTGGGACTCCTCGGGTGCTGCGGCAAGGAGGAGCACCCTTGGTTACCCACCAAAACCCAACGGTGCCTCCTCTCCGCGTGTCGCTGGGCCGCTGGACTCGCCTGAGGTGATAACTGCAGCAGCCCAGACAGTGGCATCTGCTCTGCCAGCAGAACCATCCGCGCGGCTTGACTTCTGCCCCTTTCTCCGGGAGAGCGGTCCGAGGCATCGGACGCTCTTCTACCGGAAGGGCTCGTGGGATAGGCGACGGATTCCTCAGTCCGTCGCCCTAGCCCTATTATGGCGGGAGTTGCCGCTCATGTTGAGCGCGTCTTCTACCCCCACGCCTTCTCCTTATCGGGTCAGCTGCTTCATCTGCCTCCCGATTTCTCTCAGCGGCCTCTTTCTGTGTCATTATGGACTCGCAGAAAATGGAGACTGCCTGCCAGGCTTCTCTCGACCGGGCCAATGATCTTATCTTTATTTTATTTTATCTTCATAAAACATGCCTAGATAATTAATATTTAATATGCATGCTTGTTGCACCCTATTTAGGGTTTACAAAAGAGGCAAATCTTTTCAAAAATGGAAAACGAAAAATTAAAAAAATAATCGTATATTTCAAACAAATATTATGCCACGCTCACGGTAAAGTTCTAGATAGCAATGGTAAGTAACAGTAAGGCGTTTATTCGAAACAAAATTTAATATTCTGCGCTCACAGAATCACTTGGCAATTTAAAAAAATGTACTATCGTAAAGTACTTTTTAAAACTTCACACCTCACGGTTAATTTCTAATGAGAAGAACAAACATTAAAAAAACTCCGTTAAAAACCAGATGAAGCAAATGTGTTCACGTAATTTCCATTTGAAAGTCGATTATTTAAATTAATATTGTTGCATGTTTATTATTTGTTATTAAAGCCACGAGCATACGAGTGGGTCATTAAGCAGGTATTTTAGTGTCGCAGTTTAAAAAACTAGTTAGGGAAAACTGCGTATTTCCATGTCACATGTTGGCCGCGACAGCTTCGTTAACGCCAAGGGTCAGTACACACCTACATGCAACCAGTCCAACGAGATCATTGGACATGATCCCCAAAATTTATTTCGACATAGATATTGTGTCCGCTACTATTTGTGACCTTCACTCCAAGTCATGAACCTCCAAAATTTCAGTTTGTATCTGCGTCTGAATAGCAACCATGATTGAAGAAAAACGTTTTTAAAACAATCCCTTTCTCTGGAGACAAGAAAGCCCGAGTTCGAATTGGACGTAGAAAATAGCTAATAGGTCTCAAATAAGATTATGAGTCGATATTAGTCGTAGGTGCCAACACTCGTTAAGTAAGATTAGTGGCTGGTAATCTTAGCCCTAATTATATTAGGGTGAACTCAAAGTGATGCCGATTAACAATTCTCGCGAGTTTCACTTAATTTTCATGATGTCGGCCGCGTTTCTTGCACTATGTGTACCGGGCTTTACAGTCAGTTTAAACTGTGATTATATTACGTGTTTCAAAGAGCCTGTGAGTGTGGTTTTCCTTCTTTACCATTACATCTAATGGTACTGAGGTGTAAAGTAACAATTAGCAGTAACCGACAATATACGGTAAATTGTTTACTTACCACTTGACTATTAAATAAATAATAATAAATATTTATGAATGTGTCACATCAATTAACCATAAAATTCATCTAAAACACATTAACTATTCAATTAAAATTAATCTTCAGTAAATAATATTATCTACATTTTACTGCATATTATTATACTGGACGAACTTAATTTGTTTAATTAATGAATTGCTGTATGACTAATGTGTTACAGTTGTTTTGTTTCTACGATAGTTTTAGCAAGTACAAGATTAAGCCTGCTTTGTTACGGTAGGACCCTTCATTTTTCCGGAATAAAAATTATCCTTCGTCCTTTTCTGGGATTCCAAGGACATACTAATTAATGTCTTCAAAACTAGTTTAAGCGTGAAAAGGAAGCAGATATACTTCCATTAACACACTCAGCAAGACGGACAAACAATTTCGAGTTTCTAAAGTACGAATTTTATTCTATTTATAATTTATTTATTAACTTTAAATCGATAATAAGGAAACTGGCAGTTATCAATATGTTGCAAAAAACTCCAGCTCGTACAGAGTTGTTTTGCCTTTAGTTTCTACAAAAGTAAACCCTAAGTCATCGGTATAAGGGTCCCGGTAGATGAAAAATATGAGTGCAGTTTATGTAACGTATCTGGACAGTATATCACTGAGAATAATGTGCTATAATCGATCTGTGACGTTGATATTTGATTTATTTCGCCACCAGCCATTGAGTCGAATCATCCAGATAGCTGCCAAATGGAATACAGAAATACATTGTAAAGAAAAATTCTAGATACTTTAATCAGCTTGCGAATTTTTACACAATGCTTCAAATATGGGGATCTTAACAAACTTATTGTTTAATTGCTCAGATAATAAGTTACTTAGGAACTTGTAGGAACTTGAGTTCATAAAGATTATGAATCTTTTATATCGAAAGTTACTTGCAAAAAACTATTGACATTCGGTAATCGTTAACGTTTTAAATAAGTACGTAGGTCTGTCTGTATCTGTATAGAGGAACTCTTATAACCTTTTAGAAACAGCCTGCTGTAAGTTGAACATTATAGATGTCTAAATTAACAAGGAAAGAACTATTGAATTGTCTATATCCATAAAAAAATATTATTAGAAAAAAATCCAGCTAGATCCTTTTTATCATAGATCCAAATTGGATCCAAAGAGTAGTTAAACTGTTAAGAGGATACCACAGCGGCTAGAGAAATGAAAAAAAAGTACGTGTAATATCTATAGCTGTCTCCCTTACCTCAAGCCTATACCGCAGAACGCGATAGAGACAACTGCAGAAAATCCAGAAAATCAACGATTCGTTGTCCCCTGATTCCTTCTCCAAAACTTAACCGATTTAAGTACTTTTTTCATTAAAGATTAAAAAAAGGCTTGAGCTGTGTTCCTATGTTTTCCTTTTTTTGTATAATCTATCCAAATCTGTTTTCTGGACGTTTGAACACAGTGGAAAATCTGGCCTTTTTTTTGGGTTTTTGAACGTTCATATCTTATTTAATAATTAAATTATGAAAAAAAAGAAAACATAGGGACATTGTATTAGTGGCCGTAGATATTCAGGAAAAAAATTATAACTCTACTAGCATTATCCAGGGAGGAAACAGGGGACAGCGTTTGTATGGAAAAAATGGCGGTGTGGAATCCTCTTAAATGAAATCATCACAACGCAAAGAAAATACGCAACTCGTGGACGTGCTAATTTTTATAATCAAATAAGTAATATGGCGCATGTGACGAATAATAAACACGAAACAGTTAATGACATTATGGGGTCAAGGTTGTAGAGCCACATGAGGGAAATACATTTCAGCGGGCGAAATACTTCAAATAGTTCCCAGGTCAGCCAAGGACTGACGGCCATTCGGCCCGTCACGCTACACACCTTCTGACACGCGAAATGCGACATGCGATGACATGAACACATAATACTTTGTCCTTGATCTCTACCTCAGTACATTCACTGGCAAACCTGCAGTACCACCATAATATATCTTTTACAAGTTAAGAGGTCCAAAAGTGTTATGTAAGTAAATAATTAGTGAGGTTGTTTTTGTGTCATTGTCACGACAGCGAAAGTACGAAACTTTTAAGGTATGGGATGTGTCATGTGACATAAGACATCACTAAGTAACAAGACGCTTGCGATTTTAATTTTTAACTCTCATACTTTGCCGATTTCTAACTACGGTTTTGAAACTATCAAATGTGATTGGACTCGGTATCATAAATAATAATACAATATATTATATTGAGACTCGGTATCCTTGTACTATCAGAGAAGTTGAATCCTAGGCAGATGGAGGACCTAAGTAACTTGATCTGATCACAATTCACAGCCATTGAATTGACATAAGCCGACCAAATGACGTAGGTCCGTCAACTGCCTAGGAATCAATTTCCTCGATGATACATTGGTGACCGTCTACGATCTACGTGAGAAATCGTCGACTAGTTACCATCAAGACAATACAGCGTTTAAAACCTCATATTTAATCTCAAAAACTAAAAATCTGTACCTACCTATTATTAAGATAATCGAGGTTGAAGTTGTGAAATCAGCCACGCCATAAAGAAAACTTACGATACAGCCCTTCTTTAACAAAAACTTAACGCCATCGTAATAATTTAAATTAAAAAGCATAAATTCTAAATTCGATTATCGATGACAGCTGTCAATTTTGAAAAACGATTCCACAGTCAACTGTTTATTCTTATTTCGAAAGTCGGCCGAGCCGTCCTGTATATTTTGAATGCACGATGCAGTCATAATCACAACCAGTAGAAAGTAGATCTGGTTAGAGAGATCTCAGAACCGGTATAGTTCATTAAGTAAAGACAGGTTTGACTTAAATCACACAATTATGTATCTAGCAAGTAGATAAGTGTAACTTTTCCCAGACGTAAAACTAGTGTAGCATGTTACGCATGTTTGTCTTATTTTCTTATTTAGCATTTGCAGATGCCAATTGAGTACTGGAGCATAAATTGATATAAGTATGACAGGAAGACTATAAAAATTAAAATTTATCATAACCATTAAGAGATTTCGCATAAAGAATTAAGGCATTTTTTTGCTAATTATAGTACCTAACCATAACCGCAAATGTTTCATATAAAAATTTCGACATGTTACTTAACTCTATCAGAATAAAATTACGATTACATACTTATAAGCTACGGGAACTCATGCTAAGTCTACAAGACTAACTGCCGCACTCAGAGTAAAACATTAATTACTTAATCTAAAATTTTGACATAAGCTTCATACAATTATTATCTGTGAAACTCTTCATTAAATCGAAGGTTATACACAAATAAATATCTCTGAGTGCGGTAGTTAGACTATAATATGTTATTATAAATAGTTATAAACTGCATAAGACTATATACAGTTAATAAAAACTTCTTAGCTCACATCCATGCAGCTCATCTCTAAATGTAGCTGGTCTTAATTTTTATATGTCACGAGTATTACAAGGATTCCGGAAACCGCGTTGCGGTAAAGTAGGAAACTGATCGTTATGCAGGCGGGCAACGTGGTATAATCTAAGATAATTCGATATTGTTTTGTTTGAAGGACTCGTCAATAGGACATATTACTGCGATGTTATCGCTAGACGGCAGGACCGGAACAGACGGTGAACAAAACGTTTTTCGGAATTTCGGACGGATAGTTTACTAATTAGCGCCCATTGCATGAACCTTTGCGCAATATTCCCTATTCCTAAATCAGCGGTTAGGTTGGGTTAGGTCAGCATTTTTTGTTTCTAACAAAATGAATCCGCTGTACAAATACTTCACATTTTATATTATGAAGTTCTGTGCCTCGTTCGTTTACAGCCATGCACATGAGAAATTATATGATTACTTAACTTTAATATAATGAAGAGTGATAAAAACGTATGGCGTTCACGATCTTTATTAAAATAAAGTTACAAAGCGGCCGTTAGACTCTAGTAACATAACTTGTTATATCATCTAAGTATATCTTAAGATTATACTCGTCATTAATAACATTAATTAAAGTTATGTAACACGGCGCAAGACGTTGCGATTAAACAACCATTGTTTTGTTGCAGCGCGGAGTCGGAGTATATCACAACCAACTACAACATGAGGAACAATGTTAAGTGAGTATGAACTTAATACTAAGTTTAGTGAAAAGAGACGATACGAGAACAAAGAGAAACAGAAGTATTGTTTATTGAGCCTGACAGTGGTACTGCGTCACGTTCCTGAAGAGCTCACCTGACTCTAAAAATCAAACATCGTCCTTCTCTCTTCACACTCACGCCCGTCTTTCATATGCCAGGTGAAAAAGGACGACGCGGAATCATCGCCGAGTTAGTTTTACTTGAATAAAAGACGAACTATAATGATTATGAAAAAAATGTTTTGAGCAAATTTAGGTTTATCAATACCTTTTTAGATATTAAAAAATATTAAAGAAAAGACAGCAAACTTCGAAGATCCAAGCAAAAATGTGTCTAAAACAAGGTTTTTTATAAAAAAGAAACTATCGAGCATTTTTTGAGTAATCGTGTTTTCGTCTTGAGCATTTAATCTTTATGAACTGAAGTTACTTGTGTAAAAAAATCAGTTTTCTAGACCTTACAGATTTTGAGATCGAGGTTAAAGTATGTAGTCAAGTTAGGGTCATATGGGCTCTTTCAATTTCGTATTGCTGTGTAGTATCGTTTCGTTTCAGCAAATTATTGGTACTCTTTGTTACTAACCATATTTTACAGAGTAGTTAAATAATTTTTTGCTGATAGTCTAGAGACTGTGTTGTCTGCTAAGCACTCACATGTGGTTTTGCTCGATAGTTTTACTCCAAATCGAGTAATAATTACTGTGTGGACCGTGGAATTAAATAATAAATCGATTTATAATAAAACAGCAAAACCGTATGTGAGTACTTAGCATAAGATTAGATTAGTCGAAATTAATGTAAAAGTTATGCGTTGTTTTTTTTCCCACCTCATTGTTTTGTACTTAAAAAAAAACTAGCTCACCGGTTATCCAATTAACTCTAACCTTAATATTTTAAATAAAATAAATCAAATATTTGAACACTGCACTGTTAAGTCAAAGTTTTGCAGTGAAAAAGTAGAGTTATGAGAATGTAGAGATATACTCGACTAGTGTGTAAATATGGCTTATATTGCATAAGTTTCTTAGTACAAGGAAGCTTCAAATTTAAAACTAGACCTTTGAAACACATTGAACCATAAAACATCATCTTTATTAATATAACAGAAAGAGCAAGAAGATAGCGACACTCGGGACATTGCAAGTCCCAATTAATACTACAGTTTCATATGTCCATATAAAAAGTCCTGTCGGTTTTCTTTGAGGCCATGGTATTGATTCGCTCGAGCATACTCATTCATCCCAAATTCGCCGACAATTTCTTTATAACTGTAAAAGCTCATATTATAGTCTATTGAATTTTTAACATAAATTCGTGGTTATTTAGAATTTTTACCACGTTCCAGTTTCGAAGAAAGCGATTTGCATCTTTAATGTCCTAGCTGTTAACCCAGAAACATGCTCGTATTAGGGCTTTTCTATCAATAAATAAGCATTTTATCGATTGATGTTAACGTAAGGTCTCTTTCAATTTTACCTTTTTCATAGGGCCTGAAATATAATAGTCGATTCATATATAAGGTATCTTTCGGAATTCTTATTGGTCCATAAACTCTTAGGGTTTCTTAAAAGTGTTCGCTGTTACCATCTCACGCGATATTGAAATAAAATACTAGATTAATCCTTCGATCGTGGATTCTTGGAAATCTATCGTTATTCTATTGTATCTTGCTCACCGGTGAGCTGGGGCTTGATGGGTTAAGGGACAACTAGACGGTTTCTCTCAAATTCTCTCATCTCAAATTCTCTAGTTCACATAACCGTTCATTACAATGCAATTTGAGCTATTCGGATTTCGGAACAATTTGCCAAGGCTGTCAATTCATAGTGTAAAGTTTCAGTTTTGTAAGAAAAGCATCGCAGTGCCTCATCACTGATCTGACCCTTAATCATAAATAGATTTGCAGAGCTTAGTGCACTGGAATCCACTGAATGCACTACAATGTGAACAATGGACCCAGTGTTATGGAACATACAATGCTACTAGTTCGTATGGCAACTATCCGATTCTACTAAGCGCGAAGCCATAACTCTGGTTGCGGTGCGATAGGACGCCTTCACATTATGTCGCGAGTAGTGCGGCAGCCGCGCGACTGCTATAATTTAGTATGCCGCGCGGCTCTTGACTTAATGTGAAGGCAGCCTTAGGCCGAAACGGCGGTGTCGCGCCTGCGCTTTACATACTTTTAGTGTCTAAGCACACTATGCCGAAGTTCCGTGGCGGAAATTCCGTATGATTACGTCAGCAATGTCAAACGCATACAGTGTAGCGCGACGGAATTTCGGCATGGTGAGTCATCGGTAATTTAGATTTGCAGGCGGAATCAAGCCGAACTTCCGCCGCGGAAATTCGGCGTCGTGTGTTTAGATACTCATGATATTATGTCTCATTGATCCTATGCATTACGGTGCATTATCACAGAAACCATATCGTCTATCTTTTATAAACATACTATCTGTGCCACGCGATTTATTAAGGAAAAATACATTGTGATAAATATCACAATGTAAAAAGTATTCTACGTGTTAATCCAGGGTATCAACTAACTCCACGTCAAATTTTACTAAGAGGGCGACTAACCCAAAAAAATAAAACATCGACCTTCTCTCTTCACACTCACGCCCGTCTTTCATATGCCAGGCGAAAAATTACGACGCGGATTCATCGCCAAATTAGTTTTTTCTCAATACCTCAATAAATATAGATAAATATACAAAATTTAAAAAATCCGCTAGGTCGGATCTCAATGATATAATTTTATACAATGTGTTAAAATATTTTAACCGCTCTAACCGTTTAGACGTAAAGAAGTAACAAACATACAAAGTCACAAATTTTCTCCTTTATTAATATGTTAGCGTGATGTGATTTTATAATAATTATATTATTACAATTATCCGTATCGTCGTCGGATGCGGTGTTTTCATATTGTAGGATGGTAGAATATCGCGTTGCGCTGTCACTATATCTAGTACCTACTGTGGTTTGGTATATCGGGCGTCGCAGCAACGCAACTCTGTGGCTGACATTGCGATATTCCGTACCGACAACGCACCGTACCGGAGCTGTATGGCCTCACCAAAGCCGATTATGTGCCATAGAGTCTCCGGTTCTAGCATGATCTACACAGTTAATATTATACAGGATAATAATATGTTTGTTTGCAAATAGAATGGACCACGAGAAAGGACATATGCCATGGAAGTATTAATTAAGCAAAATGAATGGCAAAATGCATACAATCAATCACAACACATGTTCTTGTAAAATTATGTCATGACTTACTTCTAAAATCTGTGGTCACTGGATGGCGCTGTCAAAACGCGACTAAATCTTATGTAAATCAGGATTCGGACTCTACCATCACTGTAACAGTGCTTAACTGCAAACTACACCTTAATTAATTACGTAGGTCACGACACACCACGGCCGCATACAGAAACGTTCAATAAAAAAATTATAGGTTCATAAGCGCCATTAATTTTCTGTGAAACTGTTCAATACAAATAAAGCTAAGTATAATAAAATAAAAGATGGGTGATGAGATGGTATTTGGTAATAATTAAACGTCGCGTCACAGAGTGCAGCAGCTAGCCAGTTCATTAGATGGCGTAATAATAAAAGAATTGGCACAGGAAAAGCCTAATCTTTATAATATGGGAACAGGGATAATAAAATAAAATATGAGTATCTTCGGGCCGCTCTGGGTAAATCGCAAACCGGTACACCTGCGGATGAGCCCACAAGGAAAATCATTGCCAATATAAAATACAACATATTTTACAAACTGGAAATACAGATGCCTGTTTTGCTAAAGGTACTTTTTGCTAAATGTTATGATTGTGTTATGTTTTGTTACATAGGACATCTAAACCAAGTTACGCCAGGAATCAGGATGGAAGAGGAAACAAAAAGAACAGAAATATACTAATTTTAAAGATTTTTTTACTCTTACAAAGCAAGCAAAAATCACGATTCATATAGTATGTCCAAAGAGTCTTTCCGTCTGTAATATATTTACGCCTAAACTCCTGTGCATCGATTTAGATGAGTGTAGAGATGCTTTGGGCACCGAATATATTAATAGAGAGTGACCAAACGTACGGCTTCACGCGAAAACTACAAAAATGTTTTATTATAATTTGTAGGCTTTATGTCTCTAGCTTATATCCATTGCGGTGAGAATTTACGCAGAAATAGAGAGTTGCGAGAGAAAAGTATTAAACATATATCGATGGGAAGTGGATCCCAACACAATGATCTATCTGTATTGGGAAGGTTTCTCCTCGATATGAGTTTATAACAATTAATCACTGTGTCAAAATTGTTGACAATGAAGTTGGAAATCAACAAAAAAATTGAGGGAAAAGGAAACCAAATGACACATTGATCTTAGCGTTATGTCGAACTTTTATATTTTTAACCGGCTTCCAAAAAACGAGGAGGTTATATATTCGGCTGTGGATATTTTTTTTTTACTTGTAACTCAATTGTCGAATACAAAAATGTATAAAAGGCTCCGATAGTAAGGCACATCTTCAAGCGTTATCTTTGTATCAAAAGACAAAATTAAATGACAAGATTTGAGTAAAACTGTTTCTAACGAAAACATATTTGCTTATTAACCCGATTTTGATAAGATTTAAAAATGTTTAAAACTCCATCACTCGGTCATTAGGTTCGATTAGCATACTGGCTGACATAGAAACAGACCGTGACTATATATGTTTAATGTTTAGGGTATACCAGGGCTCCCAAACTTATATTTTGTACTATGACGCCCTTTGGACTTTGCCATTTCTTTACGACGCCCCCAAAAATACTTTCTAATTTTAGAACCAGCCTACATAGGTTATCATATTAACACTATTTGGATATTTATCAACAATTTATCAAAACATAAGCATAAAAATTAAAAGAGATATCTATAGAGAAGTAAGAGACATAATATTATGCTCATAGAATTAGCACGCTGAAGTCTAATATATGTAGAAAGATGGACAGTCAGAGTAGAGTCAGTAAAGATGGTGGGAGATAATAGAATGAAGACCATGTTTAGGTAGTGGCAGGCAGTTAATGGATGAAGACATACCAACATAGGCAGGATAATAACGTAACCTGTTACCTACGGCAGCAATGCAACCGGCAATCTGCTGCCTTTTATATCTGTCGGAAAATACGTAATCGCCCCGCGATTGGCATTTGGAAAAGGCCGTTTAGCAGCATACGGGTGATGATGATGATAGAATGTAAATTAATTTGTCACCGATTATTTTTTATCGTGTTTGTATAAATTACAATAAAACTGGTATTGTTCGACAATATGAGGTCATTCAACTTAACGGAGTGAGTAGCGTTATCCTTACAATAGTCCTGTCCCTAATCATACCGTACCGTTAAATTGACATACTTTGTTTATTTTGTTAATTAAATATTTAGCTAAGTTTAATATGTACACTTAATGATAATTAAGCATAATATGGAAAGGTAGGTTTTATAATCTTTTAAAATATTGTATAAAATAATCGGCCAAGTGCGATCCGGAATCGCGCACGAAGGGTTCCGTACCGAAAAGAGCAAAAGTAGGCTAAAAATTGTGTTTTAAAAATAGTATGGGAGTCCCCCTTAAATTTTTATTTTATTTCAATATCAGAAGTAAATATTAAATTACACATTATATTATAAAAAAGGTATTTGTGAAAAATTCAAGTGCCTACCTGTTTCCATTATTCATATAGAGCAAAAAATCACAATTATTGTATGGGAGCCCCCGTTTAATATATATTTTATTTCGTTTTTAGTATTTGTTGTTATAGCGGCAACAGAAATACACAATCTGTGAAAATTTCAAAAGTCTAGCTATAGCGGTTACTGAGTTACAGGAAAGGATGCTATTTTTCATTGTTGAATTTAGAGTACTCTCGAGATTTCATTTTACGCATGCGTAGTCGGATTAAATAACAAAATAGGCGTCGATTTTAATAATGTAATAGTTTAACATGGGTTCGTCTCGGGGAGATACGAGAAATTAATAATTTAGATAGAAAAGGTTTAAATAGACCTTAACTATTTACATACAAAAGGGACGGGATATTTTCTAAAAGGTATTGAGACTATAATCGGCTTAGCATGCATATCAAATTTATGTTACATCAATAGCTTTTACAATAACCGATATCTATACTAATAATATAAATGCGAAAGCGAATTTGTACTTTGAGACCGAGATGCATCTTGAGTACTGACTATTTATACGGGCCTAAGTGTAGTTTTGCAAGGCGATACTTCAAGTCCCCAGAAATCAGTTTTTATCTCAAAAAAATTTATGGCTCCAGGCTCCAGCATGATTAACTTATATGTACCACGGAGTACACGGAGGGTCTCCTCCGTGTACTCCGTGGTACATATAAGTGGTACATATAACTGACTTTTATGCTAAATACTCACATACGGTTTTAATCGATATTTTTACTCCAAATCAAGCAATAACCACCGTGTGGACTGTGGACCACAAAACTGACGGCTTGAAGGCTCGCTTCGAGCCGGCTCGATGTAATTAAATTGTCAAATATGTCATTTCCTTCGATTCGGAGTAAAACTATCGAGCAAAACCGTATGTGAGTACTTAGCATAATAGATGTTGCAAGTTGCATATTTTTGGTAGAGAGTAGACACAGAAAATACTTGGGGCTTCAAAGTTAAATGCACTGCTTATCATATTATTATAGTGGTCGACGGATTTTCTTTTTATTCTAAAGTTTGTATGCTACGTGCATATTTTATGCTGAGGTGCTGCAGGAAAACGATGGTTCTTTAATAATTAAATAAAGAGCTATTGCATAGCATATTTTATCAACTTATGCAATTATAGTCGCATGCACCCAAATACCGTGCCGAAGTCTGTCGAACTAGACGATGAACGACAACGCCGCACTGACCGGTCGGAAGGGAGGTGTTAGGTTTATTTTCTTGATATTTCTTGATTCAGTCGCCGAGCGCAAAGCCCGTGATGCAACCGCATAAAATAAATATTTTAATTTAGTTTAGTTATATAAAACAGCTTGTCTATCATGGATTTCTGTACTGTTATAGGCATGTTGTAAACAAGAACACCCCCTATACCCCTATATTATGCAACGAGTGGCTGGCCAACATTTTTAAATCCAGACCGGTCTTAGTTCATCTGAGGTCGTCGGACCCAGCTGACCCCAGGAAATACTGGTTTTACCTAATATATTACTTTTTCTCTATATCTTATTATTTTTATGCCCATTATTATCCATTTTGGAGATCTATTGTTTAAGTTATTTAAATATGTTGCCCGTTAAATTCGTTTAGCGATGAATGTCCTATTATGTCCTTTCTTGGGATAAGATGTATGCAGTATACCAACAAATATCAATAAAATAAATAATCGACAAAATTAGTTTCGCAGTTTTTAGCGTGAAGAGGTAATAGAAAAAATTTAATACACTTTCTTAACTATACCTAATAAATAATAATATAACAAATGCATCGTCTTAAAATTATAAAGTATAAGTAGATTAGTTAGGCTGTGGTCCTTTATTTTTAATTACTGTTAGAGTCTTCCAATTAGATACAATAATAATATTATGCTTTTGTTTTTAAGAGGATACCACAGCGGCTAGAGAAATGAAAAAAAAGTACGTGTAATATCTATAGCTGTCTCCCTTACCTCAAGCCTATACCGCAGAACGCGATAGAGACAACTGCAGAAAATCCAGAAAATCAACGATTCGTTGTCCCCTGATTCCTTCTCCAAAACTTAACCGATTTAAGTACTTTTTTCATTAAAGATTAAAAAAAGGCTTGAGCTGTGTTCCTATGTTTTGCTTTTTTTGTATAATCTATCCAAATCGGTTTTCTGGACGTTTGAACACAGTGGAAAATCTGGCCATTTTTTTGGGTTTTTGAACGTTCATATCTTATTTAATAATTAAATTATGAAAAAAAAGAAAACATAGGGACATTGTATTAGTGGCCGTAGATATTCAGGAAAAAAATTATAACTCTAATAGCATTATCCAGGGAGGAAACAGGGGACAACGTTTGTATGGAAAAAATGGCGGTGTGGAATCCTCTTAAGTCTATTTGTGGACTATACTTACGTAATCAAGCCAATTATAGTGAGAATTCAGGAGGCTTAACTGTACATTTCTAGAATTTTATAGAACTCGGATTGGGTTGAGTGCTACTTTTCATTTTACGTGTCATTCTATAAAGGAATATATTACTCGTATAATACTAACTTAGTTTGAATACTAAGGTAAGAAAAAAGTTGTTAATATAATATTGTACGAGTTTATACTTATACATAATATTTTTTCCATGATAATAATAAAAATGTGAGTAGTTTCTAATGAGGTTGATTAATTTCTTGATTTCTAATTTATATATAATTTGCACACCTGCAAGTGCAACATAAACGTTTTACGATTAAGTACTTTCTTCTATTCCAAATAAAAAAATGTCTTGAAAAATATTTTTATATAGAATTTACCTAGATTCTATCGTAGAGCGATATTAGTTTTTCTGACAGTATATATTAAGTCTATGGTTTTTCTCGTTTCAACTTTCCTATTTGTTTTGCGTTCAATCTATAAACTCGTGTGCCGTATCAATCATTCAATTATACCTACCATTGCCACAGAATATATATTGGTAGTACCAACCATTACGTAATATTTATACATTAAGGGGGCGACTAACCCTAAAGTGTCGATTTTATAATTCATTTTTATACTTGAAAATGAGCCCTGAATTGTTTCATTTTCTAAAATTAGATACTGCATTATATTTCCGAGAATTCGATCTGAGCAAAAACACGATGTCTTAAAATTTTCTAGATAGAAAAAAATCACAAAGATGCATCTAATTTTCACGAATTTTTCATTTATTGCCATTACCGTGCATTGAACTAAGTCAATATTTTAACACATTGTATAAAATTCTATCATTGAGAGATCGACCTAGCGGATTTTTAAAATGTTGTATATTTATCGAGTTATTGAGAAAAAACTAATTTGGCGATGAATCCGCGTCGTTCTTTTTCACCTGGCATATGAAAGACGGGCGTGAGTGTGAAGAGAGAAGGACGACGTTTGATTTTTCCCAGAAAATATTTGAAATATTTTGTAATTAAGATGAGTCATTCCTGTGATTAAGCCTCACTGATTCAGTGCGGATGACACGGGAGCCGTGTCATACATGTTTTTAACGTGTGGCGTATGACACGTGAGCCGTGTCATTTAAAAAACGATTGTATCTCCCTCAAATTACACTTTAGAAGGTTCTACTCAAACAAAATCATCATAATTTTCCACGTAGAAGAAGCCTATAGGCTTCGCCTCTGAATATTCTGTGAATTGAAAAAAAGTAGGGGCCGTCAACCTTTTTTAAAGGTGCATTCATTGCGGATTACGCGGCAGCCGCGTCTTATGGGTGTTTAACGTGTGGCGTATGACACGTGAGCCGTGTCATTTACAAAGCGATTGCATCTCCCTCAAATTACACTTTAGAAGGTTCTACTCCGAACTAATCCGTCTTAATTTTCCACGTTAAACAAGCCTGCTGCCTGAGTATAGGCTTCGTTTCTGAATATTATGTGAATTGAAAAAAAAGTAGGGGCTGTCTTTTTTAGCCCGGCCGTATATTATCTGAAATTTCTGATCTTTTAAACAACAGCGAAACTCCCAAACAAGTATCTATAAGGAATCAGGAGTTCTGTTCAGCACCTTCGGAACCGTGGTATACCATGGTGAAAAATTCTACGTTTTCGTAGCATAATAAGATCAAAATACATCCCATAAAACCAAAATAACCATATGTTCCCATTTGATTTTCAAGAAGTCCCCTGGATTCCTCATGGTTCCCATCGTCAGACCACCACTTTTGTGAACATAGTACCAACTCGGAACCGGATCTGTCGGAACAAATACCCTATACAACAAAAGATAAAATTTTGAAAATCGGTTCACAAACGGCGGAGTAATCGTTGAACACACATAAAAAAAATATCCACAGCCGAACGTATAACCTCCACCTTTTTGGATGTCGATTAAAAAAAACTTAACAACGAACTTCGTTAACTTTATGTACGAACGTATAATATTTTACATCAGAAACCTAGATCTATTTAATATACTTAGTCATTTTTCTAACTTTGAAACATACAAAAGGTTTGCAAAATCTGAATAAAAAATCGCTTACCTGTCATTTTCAGGTTAACACTTAAGTAAAACTGCTCGAAATCAACTCAAAACAACGAAGCTTTCCGTTAATATCAATGGTTTGGGCTCAAGAACCAAACCAAACCAAACCAAACCAACCAAAAACAAAGAAAACCAAGAAAAACACTAAACCTGGTGATACGGTAGCCGTGTCATCTACTTCTATGGCGTATGACACGGCTAACGTGTTCGTTTTCGTATTGAATCGGTAGGCTTTCCATCTAATAAATAGACTAGCGGTATAGATTAGAAAAGGCTACAGACTTAGACTCTAGGGTTCCTTGTTGACTACGGAACCCTAAAAATGGAAGAAAACATAACAATATCAGAAAGACGGCCTTACTTCAAAGTTTTTTTTTTTCCAGATAACCGAGTATTATTTCCTTTCTATTTATTTATGGTAAAGCTTTGTTATCCAAATTGATGCTAAATCGTGCATTTGATACTAAAACATGTTCGTCCTTGACTTCTAATGTACAAAATGTCACGTCCATTTAGTAATTACCTTAATTTGGAATAGGTAAGATTAAGTAGGACAAGATGAAGTCATACTTTAGTCTTCTGCCCGTACTCTTTTCTGGAAGACAATTCTATCACCACAGAGTCCTGCATTAGTCTAGGTCTAGTAAGTAGTATCACACTAATTTTATAAATGCCAAAGTTTGTGAGTTTGTATGTTTGTTACTACTTCACGTCTAAACGACTAGAGTGATATTAATAAAATTTGGTATGGAGTTAGTTGATACCCAGAATACACAGGCTACTTTTTCTGCGGGAAAATATCACTATTTATTTTCCCTAACAATCCGCTTGTAACAACGTGGGCACAGCTAATCCTACTTCCTACTAATATTATAAAGGCGAAAGTTTGTTTGGATGTATGGATGTATGGATGTTTGTTACTCTTTCACGCAAAAACTACTGAACGGATTTTAATGAAACTTTACAATAATCCTACTAATATTATAAAGGCGAAAGTTTGTTTGGATGTATGGATGTATGGATGTTTTTTACTCTTTCACGCAAAAACTACTGAACGGATTTTAATGAAACTTTACAATAATCCTACTTCCTACTAATATTATAAAGGCGAAAGTTTGTTGGGATGTATCGATGTATGGATGTTTGTTACTCTTTCACGCAAAAACTACTCAACGGATTTTAATTAAACCTTACAATAATATAGCTTATACATCAGACTAACATATGTGTTAGTTATACATCAGATTACTTATACATCAGACTAACATATGTGTTAGTCTGATGTATAAGCTACAATTTTAAGCGACTTTCAAAATGAGGGAGGTATTATGTTCGTTTTTTTATGTTCAACGATTACTCCGCCGTTTGTTAACCGATTTTCAAAATGTTTCTTTTTGTATACGTGGTATCATCCCAATTTGGTATTATATTCACAAAAGTGGTGATCTGATGAAGGATCCATAAGTACTCGAGGAAACTCCTCAAAATTTATAAGGAAACGTGTGGTGGCTACGGTTTCGTGAGAAGTATTCCAAGCATATTATGCTACCAACAAGTAAGATTTTGCACCGAGGTATACCTGGTACACCATGGTTCGGTAGGTGCTAAGAGACTCCTGATTCTTGATAGATACAAGTTTGGGAGTTTTGGCGTTGTTTTAAGAACGGAAAGCATAATATGCTACTATGTAAATTACATTCATCATCATCATTACCATATTATACTATGCATCGTCCTAACTCCTATGATTATGAGCCTATTATGACCCTTTTATTGGTACTTTTCATAGTCTTTTAGATCGAGACTCGAGTTTGTCAAGCGATAATAAAAAAAAATCTATACTTAATTTTATAAACCTGAAGAGTATGTTTGCTTGAACGCGCTAATCTCAGGAACTACAAGTCCGATTTAAAAACTTATTTCAGTGTTAGATAGCTCATTTATCGAGTGAGTATAATATCTCTATCTTAGCGTGATAATTTACCTGAAGAGAGTAGGGATATACCTAAGCTATTTTTATGGGAAAATGCATGGTTTTCGTAAACTTCCTAATTTATGCGGGCGACGCCGAGCGGGACATCTAGTTAGAAATAAATTAATAATAGGCAATAGCTTCCACGCTTAGGGAGGTTTCGGCTTCGGTAATTGGTTTCATAGCTCTTTCGTATAAATAATTTCTTAAATTCTCATAAAACTACAAACTAATGTAAAAGCGTTTTTTTTTTGTCAAAACTCCAGAAATCGGTAACACGTTGACTAGATCGAATGTTGAATTAAATAAAATCCACTGCGGATACCACCATCGGTATTTTTAAAATTTATGGGATAGTTTGAGTGCGTTTATAAATTCATATTACAGACACAATTCGACAAATCGAAAAGTCAATAGGTGCTAACCGACACCAATCGACATCCCTAAACTAGGTTACGCGTCCATCAAAATATTAATTGGATTACGAGGATTCCACAGTTTCAATTTCGTACAAAATTGGATCTATGATTGTTACACGGCATGTGTCAACGGCAGAATGTACCGAATCCGATATTCCTTTACACCGGCAGGCTGATGGTTACACGTGTAGAAATCGGCACGTTTTAGGGTCAATTCAGACCGCAACAGGCGAGGCTCGGCGCGGCATTTTGTATGGATTTGACACATTTCAATTGCGCGAGACGTCTTGCGAATCTGTCAAATCCATATAAATTAAGAAATGCATCTACGCGTCGCGTTGCAGTCTGAATCAACCCTAAGAGTCTAAACACACTAGGCCGAAAATACGAGACCGAAGTTCGGCATGATTACGCCAGCAATGCGCTACGCATACAATATTAAACTCGACGTAATTTCGGCACAGTGTGTTGTCAGCAATTTAAAATACATTGCAGGCGTAAATATGCCGAACTTTGGCCGCGTTTAGAGTTTAGACCAGACGTCCCGATTTTGGCGGGATGTCCCGATTTTTCCATCAAAATTAAATGTCCCGCACGGGACAGGCTCAGTCCCGCTTTTCGGGGAAAGGCCAAACGTACGTGCAGCGTGCTGAGAAAGAAAGGTGCGTAATAAAGATAAGAGTGTGGGAGGTAGAGGGGTTTATTTTATATGGCTACATTAGCTATCTATTGTCACCTAAACGTTATTTTAACGCAAATAAAAAGACAAAAATTCAAAAACTTTTGATTTTATACCTTTTTTTACTTTGTCCCGCTTTTGACCGAAAAATCCTGCTTTTTCACTCAAAAAGTTCAAAAGTCCCGACTTGGCACAAAAAAAATCTGGCAACGCTGGTTTAGACACTAAGGGATACGTCGGTTGATTCAGTCTGAAATCTGTTAAATCCATAATTTATGCGGGGCGCCGCGCCTCGCCTCGCCTCGCCTCGTCCCTGAATCAACCCTAATGGTTGATTCAGACCTTAACGCGACGCGTAGATGCATTTCTAATATTATGGATTTGACCGATTCGCAAGACGTCTCATGCTCAATGACAGACTTCAATTGCGTGAGACGTCTTGCAAATCTGTCAAATTCATACAAATTTAGTAATGCATATCTACGCGTCGCATTGCGATTTGAATTGACTCTTATAGTGTTACATTTTATTAGTGACTAGTGGCTTAGCACGGGTGGACATAAAATTTTTGTAGGTTTTGAAAGATAGATAGATAGATAGAAAATGCTTTATTTGTACAAAAATTAGAAACTAAATTACAATTTAAAAAAATATATGACCGCCTGTACAAACAATCGGTCTTACCGCTGAAAGCGGTTTCTTCCAGACAACCTTAAAATTTTGATATGTTCTTTAACCAATTAAACAACAACTTTAAACAATGCGGCGCACAGTTTTTAAACTTTCAGGAGTGGTGGTATACAATTTCCTCGTGACACGTTAGCCGTGTCATAAGTCATAGAAGTAGCCGTGTCACCCGCCATGTTCAAAAAGGTTTATTGTTTTACTTGGTTTTTACACTTGATTTATTAAGTTGAACCCAAACCATTGATGTTAACGGAAGGTTACGTTGCTTTGAGTTGATTTCGAGTAGTTTTACTAAGTGTTAACCTGAAAATGGCAGGTAAGCGATTTTTTATTCAGATGTTGAAAACCTTTTGTAGGTTTCAAAGTTAGAACTATTAACCGCACGGAAACGTTTTATTCTTATGGATAAGGAATTTTTGCGGAAACAGCTAGTTAGAAATATTTTCGAAAGAAACAACTTAGATTAAAACAAAAATCGTTAGTGGATTAGTGATACTTTGATGTCAACGCAAGTATTTTTCTACATTATCGTTTAAAAAAAATCGCAAGAACTTCGAAGTCTAAAATAATATAGAAAATTTGGACTTCCAATATTACTTCTTTATTTTCTAAAAAGTTTACAACTAAAAAGCCCGGCCGCACACTATCCGAATTGCTGATCAGAAAAATTGGGACGCTCATATATTTTGACACGTCAGAATTCTGATAGTACGCGGGGTCCACATCAAAATGTATGAACAGAGTGCGTTCCGGCGGGCGTCCGAATTTTCTGATCAGCGGATAATGTACGGCGGGCTAAAAAGAAGGACAGCCCCTAGTTTTTTCAATTCACAGAATATTCAGAAAAAAAGCCTATAGGCTTGTTTTTCATGGAAAATTAAGACGGTTTTTTTGGAGTAGAACCTTCTAAAGTGTAATTTGAGGGAGATACAATCGTTTTCTAAATGACACGGCTCACGTGTCATACGTTAAAAACATATATGACATGGCTGCCGTATAATCCACAATGAATGCACCTTTAAAAAAGGTTGACGGCCCCTACCTTTTTTCAATTCAAAGAATATTCAGGAACGAAGCCTATAGGCATGTTCTACGTGAAAAAATAAGATGGTTTTATTCAGAGTAAAACCTTTTATAGTGTAATTTGAGGGAGATACAATCGCTTATGACACGACTGTCGTGTCATGCGAACTGAATCGGTATTATAGAACATGTTTTTGTTCTATCATTAATAGTTTCTGCAGTACTCCCAAATTAATAATGCGCATGCAAATCTTCATTAATTGTCGTAATCACGAAATCACCCAAATCGATGAAACGTAAGGATCAATTCAGACCGCAACGCGACGAGGCAAGGCGAGTTGAAATCTGTCAAATCCATACAAATTTGCTTTGCTTTATCTGTTTTCTCGTCTTACATTTTTTTTTACAAAATATTTTTGTACCACGTGTTCACTCCCTTAGCTAACAAATTGCGGATCACGAAATTAGGTTATGAAAGCAAATTGGAAATTTCGCGCCAATTTTCCTGTTCAAAGAGTGCTTCATTTTTTGGACCTACATATTTTTTGGGGTGAAATTAAAGTTTGGATTTCAAATTCATTTATTGTAATAATAAACATTTACCTTATGGCGCTACTGAATCAGTTAGATACTTTTTGAATTTTTGTTTTACCTTTTTGGCATAAATATTTTTTTCAAAAATCAAAAACGGCGCGGCGCTCTCGCCATGTTCTAATAGGTGTTTTCTATCTTTGAACCATGTATATCTTTGAACCATGTATATCTTAAAACCTATGAAAATACTTAAAAAACTTATCAAACCATAATATTTCCTTCCCCTACAATTTACGTTAAAACTAAACTGCTTTTCCTTGATTTATCCCAAAACTGAACAACCTCTACCTTGCAGACCATCGTTCTGGGAGCAGCGGACTCGTCTGGAGAAGCGGCTGCTGCTGGCAGTGGGAGTGCTGGCGATCCTGGCCATCGCCTTCCTCGCAGCCTTCCTCGCCACAGCGCTGCTGAAGAACTCCGTCGATGTCACTGGTAAGTCTTACCAGCTGTTGTTTTATCTCTGGGATCGGAGTGATCAGTTATTTTACCTGTAGGACCTTTATAAAAATCACTCACAAGATTCAAAAGCAGCTAAAATGAGTGATTGCAGACCATTCTGTTGAGTCTGTGCAGATTTCCGCGCTACCTTTCTCTATAGAGAAAGGTAGCGCGGAAATCTAGAGACTATAGTCTCTAATAGTCTCTACTAGTTATCTCACTTATGATTACTTTACTTACGCGCATGAGCGAGAGGCAAGCTCTTAGGTTCCCTGAGATAATGCTTCCAAAAGAATTTTGTCTAAACTGCCATGGCCCATCGAGTATTGACAACACCAAAGGCTCGAACCTGAACCCTCTCGATTGCCAATCAAAGGTCTACCCACACTAAGCCACAGGATCAGAGAAGTTACCATTTGTAAGCCTTCAACCTTATATTGAACTATGAAACTCGGTTCATTGTTTTTGATTATCGCGAACAAATTCGTGAGTGTACAATGCGCAACATTAGAATACAAAGAGAGTGAAACTGACACAGTCACGCGAACAAAGACACGTTCGTATGTCATTTGTATGCTGTTGGTAAAATCATATATGACCCTTATCACGAAGCCATAAGGACCATTATCACACAGGTAAATTAACCTATCTTAAAGTTCATTAAGACGTGTATTACCATTTACTGTACCTGATGAATAAGATGGTAATTATATTGGTAGGATTTAACGCCTAAGGGTCAATTCAGACCGCAACGCGACGCGTAGAAGCATTTCTAAATGTGAATGCCCAAAAATGTATGGACCAAAAACTCGGAATCGATTCAAAACATATTTTACTAGATGTCCCGCGTGGCTTCGCCCGCGTCAACAAGGATTATTTGAAAAATTCAATTGTCTACTCTAAATACTATTGTCTATTGCCATTATCGATGTCGAGCAAAAAAGGGCAAAAAATCAAGTTTGTTACAACAAACTTGATTTTTTGCCCTTTTTTGGGAGCTTCCCTTAAAATATATTAATTTTATTTCATTTTTAAGTAGTATTTGTTGTTATAGCGGCAACAGAAAGATAAACGAGATAACAGAAAATTTCAGAAGTCTAGTTATAGCGGTTTTTGAGATAGGCAGACAGACGGACAGACAACGAAGTCTCAGTAATGGGGTCCCGTTTTTACCCTTTGTATATGGAACCCTAAAAAGGCTAGTCTACTAGTTGACCCGGGACAAGGATATTAATTCCAATAACAAGGATTGTAGGTACAGTTGACCTTTGAGAGAACAAGGTAAAAGATGTTTTTGTGGTTGCCCTTTCATCGCGGTCACACCAAATTATCAAAATAAAGACGAACGTGAAAAACGGAACACTTCACTTATCATTATCAATTCTTTGTTATTCTTGTAATTATAGTAAATTGTCTTACATTCCTTTCTAATAATAATAATATCCATGGACGCTTCACACCACATCAGTCTGGCCCCGTGTACGTGTACTTACATTCTGTGCCCGTGGTAAGTAGGTACCTGAAGGACTTGTGTTAGGACTTATGTTCAACGGAAATATATTTAATACTTTTATATTGTGAAAGTGCGTTGAAAGTCTGTTGATGCTTAAACAACTATGAAATTATTATTTTTAACAAAAAATTAAAACCGACTTCCAGGGTAAAAACAATAATAATTTATAATGAACAAAAAAGTACTTATTAAATAATTTAATAATTCTTACTCTTTGAAGTGCCTTAGGCATAATTCTCCTAAACCTCAACTATTTCTGTACACAATCTTCATTATTTTGAAGACGGTACCAGCTAATAATACTGAGTTCTATGACAAAATATTTTTATATTTAAAACTGGTACCGACTTCAAATAATGAAGATTGTGTACAGAAATAGTTGAGGTTTAGGAGAATTATGCCTAAGGCACTTCAAAGAGTAAGAATTATTAAATTATTTAATAAGTACTTTTTTGTTCATTATAAATTATTATTGTTTTTACCCTGGAAGTCGGTTTTAATTTTTTGTTAAAAATAATAATTTCACTCTTTTCAGTCATTTATAAGGTTTCCTGTACAGACTTATGTGTTATGCTTAGTGACTTTGGATCCAGGATACACTTTCATGATGTGAGAACTCATTGTCTGAGATCACTACCACTTCAGAATTGCTTTAGCAACTCCAAGCATATACCACTGTATAAGTACCTGGATGACCGAGCTTTGCTCGGTATAGCAAACACTCATTGGCTTCGTGTTACTTAACAACGCCATCTGCTGGAACAGCTTTAGCTGTTGTTGTGTCGTTAAAGCAATTAGTTGCTCACGAAATAGTTTTATTATTCACCAATAGATGTTAGGAACAGACCAATTCGGGTTTCGATCTTAAAGACGATTAAAAGTACCAACAATAAGGGTTATAATTAGATAATTCATGGTCTGGTGACTGGTGGTAGTGATGATGATGATGATGATGAATGTAACTTGCATAGTAGTATTTTATGCTTTCAGTTCTTAAACCAACTCCGAAAGCCGCAAAATTATATTTATAAGGAATCCGGAGTTCTCTTCGGAGCCATGGTATATTATCTAATTGCCTAAAATCTTGCTTTTTGGTAGCATATGCTTAGGATACTTCTCATATAATCGAAATCACTATATGTTTCCATATAAAATTTGAGGAGTTCCCTCGATTAGTCATGGATGTATGGTGCAATAGTGGTGATGATGATGATTAATTAAATTTGCAAAGTAGTATATGCTTTCAGTTCACAAGACAACGCCGAAACCCCCAAATATGTATCTATAAGGAGTAAGGAGTTCTGTTCACCACCTTCGAACCATGGTGTATCCTGGTGAAAAATCTTACTTTTTGGTAACATATGCCTGAAATACTTCATATGAAACCAAAAAAACTATATGTTTCCATTTGAATTTTGAGGAGTTCCCTCGATTACTCATGGATCCCATCATCAGGTCACCACTTTTGTGAAAATGGGACCAAATTGGAGTGAAACCTAATATAACAAAACAAAAATTTTGAAAATCGGTTCACAAACGGCGGAGTAATCGTTGAACATACATAAAAAAAACATATAAGACGACCTTAGTGATGAGCGCGTTGGTAGCTCAAGCCGGGGGTCGCGGGTTCGAATCCCGCCGACGGAACAAAAAGCTTTTCAAAGTTCCTGGGTCATGGATGTGTATTAAATATGTGTATCATATAATAAAAATCTTAAATATATTATGTATAGTATAAAAAGTATTAAATATATATCCGTTGCCTGGTACCTGTAACACAAGTCCTTCAGGTACTTACCACGGGGCCAGACTGACGTGGTGTGAAGCGTCGATTTTTTTTTTTTATTATTATTATTATTATTATATCCACAGCCGAACGTATAACCTCCTCGTTTTTGGAAGTCGGTTAAAAAGGATCTGCATTACAAAGATTCACAATTTGGTCTGGGCCCTGGGGATACCTTGAATCCTGATCAAGGATAGTTTTTTATCCCAAAAACTGTGGTACCCGCGCAAACGAATTTTGGTACTTCCAACAAAATTTCGTGTAACATCCGCAAACGAAATTTTGGTGCAACAAAATTTCGTGTAACATCTAGTGCTAAAACTTTATTCTTTTAAACACGGTTAGTTTGATAACGTAGTTTGAAAGATTATAAATTACCTTTTAGTAATTTGGCCATGGTTTGAACTATTCGATCACAAAATATATTGTTTTGCAAACTCATGGGAAACATGCAAACAATATTTTTGCAATAATATGTACGTCGAATCCCAAAGTTAGGATTAATTATTATTTATTATCCTCATGAAAATGATTATCAGATTATAAACCTCATCTCTGACAAAAAATTACCAGCCGTAGACTACACAATGAATAGACACGCCCAAGTTGTAATTTGGTGGGATGAAATAAAAGAAACTGTTTATTGTACTATCAGAGAAGTTGATTCCTATGCAAATCGGGGACCTAAGTAGTCAAACCCAGCTGACAGATCACAATTAACATTGAATTGACATATTCGACCAAATAATGTTGGTCTGTCAATTGCATAGGAATCAACTTCCTCGATAATATTTCATTATTTATACTTAGCTATAAATACTAAGTGGCCTAGTGGTGAACAGGCTGAGATTTCATTTGTACTTGAGAGGGTGCAGACTGCAGATAGTTATCCAGGTGGCAGCATCTACCAATGAGCCTTATAAGACCTCAAGTTTGCGCTTGTACGGTGAAGGAAAACAATGTGAGGAAATCTGCACATGGCTGGCTCTATATTAACCAGTCCCTCCTCTATTTTTCTCAATTTCCCTAGGCATAATAATAATATAATATATCTATAAGCGAAACACAACTTATCCTTGAAAATTGTGTGTCGTACCGCATCTGTTTGTTAGTTAATCTAAGTCTGTATTGTTTTTTTTCTGTAATATCATAGGAATCATCACGTCATCCATATTATATATATATATAAGTTCATGGCCTTAGCAGGTGAAATAACCATTTACTTTTTATGCGATGACTGGGATTCAATACATCAACATTATTATTTATAATAGTTCCTATATTTTAGGGAGAAAAGGTGCATTGCGCTGGCTCCTTAATTACTGGACCAATTTTGGTGAAATTTTGCATAGTGGCTCACGCAATCCCGCGCTTCGCCCAGGCTGAACCGTCGATTTTTCTAAATAGGGTTTTGTCCACTTATTAATTTTAAGACCATTATTTTATTATTTTTAAGACCCCCATTCTATGTATTATCAGACAAGTTGATTCCTAGACAGACCGCAGATGGGGCACCTACGTAGTTTGGTCGTGTTACATCAAACCTAACCGACAGATCACAATTAACAATGAATTGACATGACCCGACCAAATGACGTTGGTCTGTCAACTGCCTAGGAATCAGTTTCCTCTATGGTACATTCTATGTATCTCCCGCAGTTTTCGACGTAAAATAATACATAATGTGGTTTCCGGTAGGCGTTACTTTGGTCCCGTCACTGGACACCATAAATTTAGCCAATTAATCAACGTGCACTATGCTTTGTTTTGATTGCCTTCTACAAGCCTTATGTAACTAACAAGCTACACGTAATAATATATGACCCCGGAACACCTGACATATTCGCATCAGCATGGACATTTGCTTTCGTTATGTAAGTAGCATGAGATCCTACCAGCTTTTAGGTATAAACTTAGGGCACCGGGAGAGCACCATACTACCTATTCATACATGCATGCATTTGGTCTATTTTTGAGTCCTTAACTTCTTAACTAGCTTGGTAAAGTTAATCGCTGAATGAATCTCTCTCTCGTTTGTCTTATGAGTAGAAGGTTTTAGACAAAATGTTAAGTAAACGGTGATATTTGAGTGCTTATTTTTATCACTGTTAGTCGCGAACAAGTTATATCATAGAACCTAAAAGTGGTAAACCTTAATCTTTTCTAGTTAACTACATAGCGAGTACTGACAAAAACTTGCACTAAGGAAATAGGTAAACTACTTACACTCTTAGCAGTATTAATATTTAGTCTTTTTTTTTTTTGTATTTGTATTTGATAAGTCGACCTTATTCCTGCATAGCAATAAAATTACAAGTAGCACACCGCATTGTCGACGATCGTACTTAGTTAGCGATAGCGGCCGGTAAATAATTTAATATAAGAAAAGAAAGAAAGAAAACAACCTCACAACATTTTTACAAGGGGTGCAATCTGACCATGAGACCATGAGACTATTCACTGCTTAAATACAGCTTCGTACACACAATAAGCTATAAGTAATATCTGCTAGTGATAAACTGTAAAGTGTAAGCAATGCATTGACACTATTTTGTAAAAAGTCTGTCTGCCGACTGCCGCAATCAGAGACGAATATTATCACATACACTATGCCGAATTTCCGCGGCGGAAGTTCGGCTTGATTTCGCCTGCAATGTATTTTAATTTTAAATTACCGATAACATACCATGCCGAAATTCCGTCGCGTTATATTGTCATGTGATATTGCTGACGTAATCATGCGGAATTTCCGCCGCGGAAATTCGGCATAGTGTGCTTAGACAATTATTATTTAATAAAGATTTTGACATAAGCCTCATACATTACCGTTCAAACTCTTGAAAAATGTCTCGGAGTGCGGCCGTATAAACTTTATCTACCAGCTCTGTTTATTGCAGTAAAGATTTTAGTTGTCCACGTGAAAGAGTTGTAGCAACAAATTAAAATACATAATAATTAAGTGAACTGTGAAGGGAAAAGGTGACTTCATCTGCAATTAATGATTGTTGTTAAACCTGCTCTGTGCTCATAATATGTAAAAATGAAATTATTATTTTAAATATACATAACCGCAGAATCAATTGATCATTGATGGTAATCGTGCTAACGTAATATTATTATTGTGACTTGTAACAAACTTGCCTTGTCGAGTAAAAACATTCTAAAAACCCACTTCTTGCAATTTTTGTGGTTTCGCTAGTCTGCTCCTGGCTTTATTTGAATTATAATTCATCAATCATCATCAATGCAATTTGTTTCAAAAATTATCATTATTTTGTTTGAATTTTCCAATTCGGAAACTTTGTAATTTATTTATCAGTATATACTTAGGTATAATATAAGTAGGTATATTATATATTTTTATTTTGTTACATGATTCGTTTTGCATAGTTTTCAGTGTTTTTTTTGTTTGATTTATTATGTAAACTTTATAATGTTTTTATTCTGTTTTGTTTATTATGTATTGTTTATATTGATTAATGATTGATACTTGATTGTGCATTGCTGAGATGAGTGAGGCTGTATTTCTTTCTATGTATTATGTATGAAGATATCATCCTTATCCTATAACTAATATAGTGTATTATGTAATGTACAAATATTGTACAATGTACTATCACAGAAGTTGATTCCTATGCAAATCGGGGACCTAAGTAGTTTGGTTGCGTTACGTCAAACCCAGCTGACAGATCGCTATTAACATTGAATTGACATATTCGACCAAATAACGTTGGTCTGTCAATTGCATAGGAATCAACTTCCTCGATTGTACATCAAATAATTTATATAGCATTCTTACACTCTGAGCTCTGACAGCTGATACATCTTCAACTTAGTTCATATTTATTCTACCTCCAAGTTACCGTGAAAATTATCTCTATGATGTCCGCATTAGGTTCTGTACGTCAACTGTGAACTATTGAGGAAGAACCAGTAAAAACCCTAGGTCGTGTTGTACGGAGCGTTTAAGACCTTGAGTCACATACGTCACGCGACAATGAACCTTAATATTTAAGTGATAGGCCGCACGCAACTTTAAGATTCCTCGGCAGAAATGGAAGGGAAAAGATTTTAGGTCTCTTTGGTGAGACGGGTATGTGGGACTGGCCGCGAATCAGCCGTATACCGAAGGGGTGTCCGGGATCTGTCAAACGCAGGACTCCCGTCATGACCGGCCTGTCTACCTCATAAGGAACCGGACTTCCACCAAAGAAAGAAAATGCTTCAGCAAATTAAAACGTTCCAAATATTGGTAGAGCACTACATATTTTATGCTGTATGGGCGGTATGACTAAGGTAACCATACGTCCCACTTTCAGGCAGTCTGTTCCGCTGTCCGCCGCGAGGGCGAAATTGTCCTGCTTTTGCATAGAGACCAAACGATTGTTAAAAGTATTTTTATGATTGAAATACCTGAGTAAT
This sequence comes from Aricia agestis, assembly GCF_905147365.1. Lineage (NCBI taxonomy): Eukaryota > Metazoa > Arthropoda > Insecta > Lepidoptera > Lycaenidae > Aricia > Aricia agestis. Next base: position 24,876,615 of record NC_056428.1, on the reverse strand, counting down.
GCCTGGAAGTAACGCACTCGCATTCAACAGAATACCTATGTGGTTATTCTGCCGGATTTTGCTCATAATAAGTACCTACTAGTCACTACTCACTAGACATTCACAAATTAATACTCAATCAATTGTATTTACCTCTAGTCTACGGCCTATAACACATTCGGTAGTGACGGAAACCGCTTTTGTCATATTCTAAAACTATTTTGCCATGATCACTAGCCCATGTCGTTGCGAGAGACTCTCGGTATATAATAGAAATTGTTGCAATTAATATTGAATAGACATAAAAGGACTGTTTTGCAATCTACTAAATACAATAATTTCTTTATGTCATAACTTATTATAAAGAACTAGATGTCGCTCGCTAACTCGTTCGCCAAATAAAATCAATTATTGTATATCGTGGTAAAAAAATATACAGTGTGTAACAAAAATAAGTGATAATACTTTAGGGTGTGTACGTGTTCCTTGTAGAGAGTTCACTGTGAAAGTAGCAGCTCTGAAAGACGAATTTTTTTTTTCACTTTTGTATGGGCAAGGGCCCGAGATTCACGAGTTTTCCCATACAAAAGTGAAAAAAAATTTTGGTCTTTCAGCGCTGCTACTTTCATAGTAAACTCTCTACAAGGAACACGTACACACCCTAAAGTATTATCACTTATTTTTGTTACACACTGTATATCTTTTTCCGGGTCAAATTTCATCCATCGGTTTAGCGAGTAATAGGACGTGTGGAGTGGAGAGATAGCAGACATGAGATAGAGCAATAGATTTTTCGTAAAATCAAACTTATTCTATTGTTGTTACGATCACCGGTGCTCTTATGGGGCTTGAAGAATTAAAAGTTGATTCGTGATTGTCTGATCCTAAATCATCCAAAACACTTTTAGTTTGACTCTCGGGCTCCCGAAATCACATTTTAATGGTTATTTCGTCATTGGTTATTTGGTATATATATTGGTCCATCCTGGATTACAGGAGTTGAAGTGACGGATAAGCTTAGTATGGTCCTATTTTTCTTACGAGCAATCTACGGATATTGGACAAAAATACCTCCAGGATGCAATAAGCGTTTAAAAGTGAAAATGTGTTTGTTACAACACTAAACGTGTGCGCTCTCACAACACAATATAACTTGTGTAAATAGTTCAAGTTCAATACGTGCTTCTGTTTTATTGGCTTGACTTTTCCACTTCGAAAATAGTTTTCGATCGTCTAAGTTGACGTTAAAAACGAATAGATTCTAATTGTAATAGATTGAAGAAGGCGAAACGCATCTGACGTGCCGATTTTCGGTGAGTTTGGCTCCCCCCCTCCTGAAGCACGGCTTCTCGTGATTTTAATATTAAATCCATAATTATACAGTTTGTTTTTGAAGTATTAATGTGTCAGTGATGGCATTGGGGTATGATTCTGATAACTGCAATGTCGCTTCTATCGTAGGCTTTCGTCGCGTGCGTGGACAGCCTGTGATCCAAACTATATTGGACATGATATTATGAGGTCTTCATAACGAGAACAGACAAAAAGTTGCGAGATACAAACCAATAATTATTATAAGTTATAGGCAGTCATCCTTTTATTACTTAGAATTAAACATTTTTTCGGTAGTACGAATGTTAGGATTTTGTAGTCTCAACTCTTGAAGTACCAGCCCTGGATTTATAAATAGGCCGCATAGGCCGCGGCCTAGGGGCAGCAGCATCCTATGTGACCGGTTGATTTCGTACATGTGGCGGTGAAAATAACGCCACAGCCTACTCTCACAAAAGTATAAATCCGGGACTATATTACCATAATATCGTGTCATGTACAATGTACTTACATAGATACATTACCGCAATTATTTATGATTGCTTATTGTTCGCAGACATACCTCAAACCAGCGAGCTGAGACTGACGCCGTCGCCACCTGTCATCATATCTAAGGACAAGCACAGCCCACAAGCTATATGCACCGCGCCCGGATGCGTTCATACCGGTGAGCATTAGCGTTTTTAACAATTTCCAAAGGGTCAGCCCTGGTTTCATATGAGTATAGGCCGTATAGGCCGCGGCCTAGAGATGGCAGCGTCCTAGAAGCCCTCCTAGGACGCTGCCACGTCCAAGAGGGCCAGAAGATTTCGTACTAGGAGCGGCGGAAATAAAATGGCCTACACTCATAAAAAATATAAATCCTGCACTGCAAGGGGTTCCAGACCCTATTGCTAGATAAGCCTTTGTTGCCCTCACTAGCGGGGCCTGAGTCCAAGATGCATCGAGGAAGCCCTTGAAGCCCAATAATCCTAGCTAAGGCCCTGTTATTGACTCTATAAGGAACAGCTTTCTTCTACCTTCCGCCTGTCGGGAAGCGAATGTTTACCATGGACCTCCAAAATACTGCAAACGTACAAAAATAATCGTAAAATCTTAAAACAACACTTTAACTCTTAAAGAGTAAAATGGTTATTTTGCAAAACTGTACGGTTAGGTACCGTTATAGTTTTGCAAAACATTAATTAATCAAGATCTTCTAACAGGTCGTTTAGCCAAGTTGCAATTTGATGATTTACTTTACCGTCCATCGAATACAATGACTAAACGTCCAGAAAGTAACTGACTCTTCTCTTCCAGCATCCAAACTTCTCGCCAATATGGACACCAAAGTGGACCCGTGCGATGACTTCTACGACTTCGCCTGTGGAGCCTTCGTGAAGAACACCCGTATACCTGACGACAAGACTTCCGTGAACACCTTCTCCATCATCACCGATCAGCTCCAGGAACAGATTCGGACGCTACTGGATGAACCCATCACCCCCAATGAGCCGAGACCCTTCGTTCTCGCGAAGACCCTGTACCAGGCTTGCATGAATAGAAGTAAGTTTTTTTAGTATGTACCATCAAGGAAATTGATTTCTAGGCAGTTGACAGACCAACGTCATATTTTGGCCGGGTGATGTCGGGTAGGTACATTGTACGCCTATAATTGTCGTGCATATTACCTTGATTCACGGACTGGACAATCATAAGACTATCATAGAATGCGCCATGTTCGCTAGCGCTACTATTGCATGGATTCATTTAAAGGTTCAGCGGTTTATGGTGTAATAATTGTCTAACATTCAAGTATTTTGTTTAGTTTTAATTAAAAATCAGAAATTAAATACTATGACTCAAAGTGAGACCATAATATAAGACATACAATTACTATACCATAGTAAAAGGAAGGGAAGTAAGTTATCTTCACACAACAAAATCTCAGCGGTGCCAGCCTCTAAAACCCCGCCGAGATTTTGTTGTGTGCCGTACGTAGCGACGCATTAATACTATGGCGCACCCATACAAGCCGCGCGCGGTGCGTTTGTATGAAGATAACTTACTTCCTCTCCTTTTACTATGACTATACTCATCAAATTTTTCAATATTGTTAAAAACGGCTACTGAATTCCTACGGTATCTAATCTGGAATCTCTAGATTTAATTTACTCCTAAGTAAATTATTAATATAATTTTTTGTGACTTGCTGCAAATTTCGGGCCATACTTATAGAGATTGCAATCCGGTGTCATTTTCAATCCGGACCGGATTTGTTCGGATTCCCATCAATCAGGCCGGATCTGACCGGATTGATGAAACTGAACTAAAAAAGAAAAATCATCACATTTTTGCTTTTTGATACAAAAACAATCAAAAACAAGAATGCATCCGTTGTGGATGATTATTGATTTATGCATTTTTTAAAGCGAAGAAACAACTCTCTAAATACCGTAATGGGTAAAACATGATTTTATAATATGTCCGTTTGTACGGCCTTCTTGCAACATAGTCGGCCTAGTCCAGGGGACGTCTGGGACCATATTTTCTTCACCGTACGAGCATTTGTATGTCGTGATATCTAAAAATGTCTGATTGGTTCACGCTTTCACCCGGGATTGGACCTGCAACCTCTAAATTGCGAACCACAGGTCTACGTACTAGGCCACGAACGCTCTTTCAGTTCAAAATAAGTGAGTTATTCAAGTGTCATTAAATTTAATATAATATTATGTATGTTGTTTATTAAAATAAATCGTAAATATAATTTAAAATTTATTTTAAACCCAAATCAATGCAAAGAATTATAGACATCAAGAAAATAATTTAGACTTACTGCGCTGTAGTTAATAGCGAGTTAATATTAACGATTTAAACTTAAAGAAACTAAAGCGTCACCTAGCAATTAATGACTTCTAATATAGCTGCGTATGTCCGTAAGGCCCTTTCAGCTTCTAGTGAAAAGATTAGTGTAAGTACTATTTACTAATTAGCTTAATTGTCAGCAAAATATCATAACAATGCAAGGAAAAGCTTAAATACTAGGCGTAACTCATTTAAAGTAAATAGGTACCCTATTCATGCAACAACCATATCAATTTGCCACAAATTGCTAGCATCGGATTCGGTTTCCAGATCCGGTATATTGGGACCGGATCCGGTAATCTTAAAAAGTTAAAATGATGCCGGATCCACCGGATTACTGAATCCGGTTTTTCGGATTGCAATCCCTAGACATGCTTAGTGGTCGACTATTAGCGGCCTTTAATGTTTATTATACTCGTACAATTAAAATGTTGTTGCATTTAATTTGGATTTGTAACAATAAAACTAAATTGCTAATTATATTTCTAACTGTAATCAATTATACGCCAATTTTATGGTTATAAAACAGCCTAAGTACCGTCTTATTCACAGGATAAAGTTGATAATACAATTAGGTTTATTAGTGGCTTTCCGAGACCTAGGTTGTTTAGGTTTATTAGCCGCTCAGACAATACCTAGGCTGCTCCAGTTTAGACTCGTGTCAAAGTTACACTCATATTCAATTAGTGTGTGCTATTGTTTTAACACGAGCGTAGCGAATGTTACTTTATTGGGGTTCAAACTATAACTAACTGCTGTTTCAAGACAATCCGAAAGATCAAAGAACTATGTAATACCTATGAGTAATTAATTCATGGATAGATGGCGGATCTACGTAATTTTGTCGGATCTACGATCTACGTAAGTTTGTTACGAGGAACAAACGATTATAAAACTATAAACCACATTAGTTTATGGCATTTAAATTAAAAATTAAGAAGAACTATCTGTAGATTATCCAATATCCAGACAAAAACAACGAGGCCCCACGTAATTCGATGTTCACTCAGTTGTCATTACTTATTAGGAACCATCCATAAAGTATGTCACACCTAGAGGGGGTCGATGAAGTGTGAGTTACGACATGGTGTGACAAAGAGTGGGAGGAGTCTTAAATTTTGTTGACGTCACAAAATTTAAGACTCCTCCCATTCCTTTTTCATACTCCACATTTTCACTTTTAATTTTAATAATTTGAATAGCGAAAATAATATTGAGGTGGTTTTAATTTTAAGATGTAAAATTGTAAGTTTGTGACGTCACACTAGGGACGGGTCTCAACATTTGTAACAAGGGGGAGTGGGGAAAAATCATAAAAATCGTGTGACGTAACTTGATGGTCCCTTAGACGGTTGTCGAATTCGAGCTACGAGAATTGGGCTCCTGAAGCTACGAAACAGCTATTACAGTGAAAGTGAACGCTTCCGATGTTTACACAATCGTGACGCAAACAACACTGTAACAAGATAATTACTTCATTGTGAACTGTAATTCATACCTTTTCTGTAACGTAACTTATTTGTTTTTATTCATTTTGAACTAATTATAAAAAAATGACCATTGATCATAATGCTAAATGCTACTGATTTAATCCATCAATCCCCAAGCGACAGCTGGCTGCCGTATAACAATTGAAAATCTATTTTGTCTGCGATACCCACGATGGAGGTGTTAAATATACACGGTACGTTACTTTGATCGATTTCAGAGTACCTATTACTTTTAGATCAAAGTCCATAATTTAAACGATGTTAGTTTAGTAAGGCAGGTAGCAGGCTAGTAATATTTCACGTATTGCAATCTAGTCCCAGGGGTAGTAGAAATTAGTAAGTAATTAAAAGTAACTTCACCATATTGTGTTATGTACCTACTTGGGAGACAGCAGTTTTACAAACATCTTGAATCCTCAAACTGAATATTATATTGTTTTAAGTAGGTACCTACCTACGCGTATAAAAATAATTAAATATAACCGAAAACATGTCCCTGAAAAGACTAAGGGCCGACCCACACGTACCAAAACCACACCACGTCGCAACGACAAAATGCCGTCAAGCAGTGGCTACGTGTGAATGGAGTCGCTGCAGCTTTTTGTAGTTGCGTCCACCCACAAAATGTCGACGTGGTTGCGTTGTCGCCAGTAGTTGCGATGTGGTTGACATACGAAAGTCTGAAACGGAGGGGGGAAGAGCGCGGGCGGTGCAGTGCGCGCACTGTCATTGCATCGACGCAACGTTGTGGTTGCGATGTGGTCGGTCACTAGTTCGCTTGTGGTTGCGATGTGGTCGGTATTACTCGCGCGGTCGACAACGACTGTAAAATTACGTGTGAATAGTCCAGTTCATTTACAATACGAAATATACGCCCGACCACGTGGTGTGGTGGTGGTGTTGTTGTGGTTGGCCCTTAAATGGATAAATATATTCAATAAGCCAACAACAAAAGGCTTTTACATAATGAAGACAATGTTGTTGCCTGTTGGCGAGCGTCCAAAACAAGTGAACTGTAAATAAACACTGAATAAACCATAAGATAACGTTGACGCATCGGATTATGAATGACAGCGACATATCAATATTCATCCTAACCTATTAAATAAACGTTCAAAATATCTTATACTCCTGGTATTATTATAAACGGAAGACTTATGCGTTTTATTTTGCTGTATGTTGAGAATAATTAAACTTACTTAATAGATGATTTGTTAAATTAGTCTTAGAAGAATTATAATTTAGTACGAAGCTGCCATTGCCATACTGCTAATAGTCAATAGAGCATTAAGTTGGATAAGTTACCAGACGAAAAATATCGGCAACCGTCAACCGATCTATTTCGACGACTAGCCACACTACCCAAAAAAGAAGCCTATAAAATTAAGATTATTTATACTCCTATATTAAATTTTATTGTATTATGTAAAATTTCGTAACTACGAAAGTCGAAGGTTACAAGCAAACTATAGTAATTTGCTTGTAACTTGTAACTAATTTGGACTCCTCTGATATGTATCTCCTATTTACAGCTGCGATCGAGGAGCGTGGCACCAAGCCTCTTTTGGACATGCTGAACCGTCTTGGCGGTTGGCCGGTGCTGGATGGAACGAATTGGAACGAGGACGGCTTCACCTGGGACGAGTCGGTCTACCGGTTCCGTCTCGCGGGTTACTCCGTCGACTACTTCTTTGATTTCTCTATCAGTGTTGATGTTAAGAACTCGACGAAGAGGATTATTGATGTAAGGGTCATTTCAGACCACGACGTGACGCGCAGATACATTTCTATATAGTAACGAATTGACAGATTTCGTGAGCGTGAGACGTCTTGCAAATCTGTCAAATCCATAAAATTTAGAATTGCATGTTCGCGTCGCGTTGCGGTCTAAATTGACCCTAAGAATTGTAGCAGTAGTTGCATCGTTATTTTCTACCTAAATATTTTTCGAGAAGCAATTGAAGTGATTATTATCCACGTTATTACGAGAGAACCCTAATTAGAAAAAGATTTTCACCGACGCTACGACGACGTATTATACCAATTATCAAATCCCATCAAAATCGGGCAATATCAGAGCATCAATGCAAACAAAATCTTTTATAATCGTAAGGTTTAACAGAAGTCATCGTTCTTAGTGAATGTTGACATAATATGCGTTCACCTTACCTCGTCCTTTCTATTATTCTATTGTGATGTCCTACATGACTTTGGTAAGATTCACACTAAGCAAATATTTGACTGTGACTAACTTTTTGTTATTTGTAACTTCCATAAGACAGCATATACTTTTCACGAAACACGTATCTCTTGTATATTAATTAGTACTGTAGTTATTGTTTGTTATTTGTTTCTTTTTACTAATTTTAATGAAGAGAAAAGTTTATTTTATTTGCATTAAATGGGTTCTGACTTCTGAAACAACTCCACCGATTTTGATTTAACTTGACACATACATTGATTTAACTAGCTGAGGAACATGGTCTTCTTACAGTGAAAAATATACAGTTCCCGCAGATTTTTTACGAATAAAGACAATCAACATTTAGTAACTTCGTTTGTTTAACCGTCTGCTAATGCCACTTTAACTCTATCTTCAATGCTGTGTTTCCACAACACTTTACTCTATGGCCGTTTGTGCACTACACGGAAAACCATCCGGCGCGGCGCGGGCTTTCGATTTATTACGTTTTGATATGGCAAACGCTATAAACGCCGGACGGTAAAATTCCGTGTAGTGCACAAACGCTCTATTGCTGTATTTCCTCATCGACTCTTTTTCTCCTGCAGCTCGACCAGGCCTCTCTTGGCCTGAGCCGTGAATACCTGAACCGGGGTTTCAGCGACAAGCTGGTCCAGGCCTACTACGAGTACATGGTTGACATCGCGGTGCTCCTTGGTGCTGAGAGGACCCGTGCCGAAGCGGAGCTGAAGGAATCTCTCATGTTCGAGATAAGACTTGCCAATGTAAGTTAATTCCAGACGAAGTTGCAGTAATGGGTCCGATTTTTTTTGTGTACTTTTTGGAACGAAGTTCCTTATCGCGCCTTGCAATTAAAGGGGGCCAGGCGGAAAAAATTAAGACCAAAATCTGTAATGACACTTTTTGCTATAGTTATTAGCCGTGCGGCGTGCGCGTGTTTCTCTGCCTGTCTCTCTCTCTCACATAGGCAGCAACTTCGTTTCATCCGTGTTCCTTGACACCTCTCAAGTTTTATTGAGACTTTATAGGGCAAACGAGCAAACACATCACTTGACGGAAAGCGAGTGCCGTTCGAGTCTTGCGCGTTACCGGATTTTACAAGGGAACGGGATGCGTAGTATGGCGCTAATGATGCTTAATGACCACCACATTTTTTGTCTGACTTCCCTGTTGATATTATCGAATGCATTTTGACTAAGTACACTGGACTGGAGGGAGTACGGACTGGAGTCAGTCAACATATTATTTTAACAGTACATACTAATATTATTAATGCGAAAGTGTGTATGTCAGACACCTTTAGTTACCTCTTAACACGCTCTTCAGTTCAGTGGTTCACGGCGATAAACGAATTTTGGCGCGACGGAGTTGTGGGCGTCATCTAAATTGTAATAAATTAACGTCTATTGCTTATTGATTCATAACTAAGTTAACATGATGTTACGTTGTTGTTTTCATTAGGAAGTGATGTAATACGGAATAAAATTATTCGCAAATTGTTATCCGCAACAATTAATACTGTACACATAACCGACGATGAACCGATTACGGGGCGATAAATCGATCTAGCTAGAAATCATTTTTAGAAAATGTCATTTTATTCGTGTTTTATCGAATACCGAGCAAAGCTCGGTCAAATAGCTAGTATTTACAAATAACGAGCTCTTAAAATGTAAGGTGGATGAAAAAAATATATAGGAGAAGGTGGTAATGTGGCCCCCCACTTTGTTTATCAAGCATTATTTTAAAAATATAGGAATTAGAAACCTAAAACATACATTATGGGACTTCTTATTCATTTGTTTAAACATATTGACTAATTATGGAATAAATAAAACTCGTGCAGGATAATCGAAAGTTTTTATTAAGTATCCTTCACATTTGGTATTTTGAGATCAAGTGATGGTAATGTGACCCCCCGGGGATGCCACATTATATATATTGCACAAGGGAAAAAGTCAGCTTTGGAGCCTCCACAGTCTACATAGCCCATTAGTCAAAAATTTGATACTATACCCATGGCTCTACAACTATCGAAATAAAATCACACCGGTCGCAAGTTTAAACTCTATTAAATAACAATCGAACTTGACAGCCTCTGTTGGATTTGGATGGTGCTAAATTAGTAGCATGCTGCGAGCATCCCGTTCCGCCAAAATTAGTTAAAATACTGGATAGCGTTGTTAAAACATTAAAATATTGAAGGGGGCCAACATAATATATGCAGGTTCCACATTACCTTTTCCCTGTAATTTGAATATTATTTGTCATTGAATGTTGCGATCACACACATGCTCACGAGGTAATAAGTATGTAGTTCATCTACGTCTGCGGTCGATGCGGTCATTTCATATGGCTACTGTTTTGAGACCTCCTAATGAACTTTACAATATATTTTAGCCACTTACGTCCTACATTACTCCACATATTATAAGAGCTTTGCTCTTGCGCATAGTGTGAGCACAGCTTTATTATGGCAGTAAAAGTGCCCAAGGTCCAAACTGATTGGTGTAATTACAGTAGATGATGCCAATTGGACAGTGATATACGAACATAATGTCTTATACACGTCTTCATACAATATCGGCTCATTCCAATACTCACTCTGCACTAGGTAGAGTTATAGTAATGTTAATGTGTGGTATTGCTTCTTACAATAATTTGTACTATACCGGCATCTTTCATTGTTCAAATAGCCTTAGTTATGGCAGTCAGTTCTTATAATACGAAACAGCTAAAAATTGGATTATCTAACAGGGCTACCACATTAGAAATATATTTAACGCTGAAGCGAACGACAATAACAACAGAGTTACCTGCATAAGCCCCAATTTCACCAACGTCTGTTAGTGTTAACAGCTTGTTAAAATGTCATGTCTTCTCTTTCATTCATAAGAAAAACGAAAGAGGTTACGTGATACTAATTCGAGCGTTAACTTTAACAGTCGTTGGTGAAATTGGGGCTAAGGCTATTTAACCTCAACAAAACGTTGTAAATTCTAATATTTTTTCATGGAATTTATAGACGTATGTCGTATATGTAACTGCTTAACCATAGCAAAAGGGGTTTGTTATGGTTTTTCTTTATTTTCTTGCGTACCTATAAACTCGAAATAACCTACAGTTTTTTTACAAACATTGAACTATTCCAGATTTCCCTGCCCTTGGAGAAGCGTCGTAACGCAACCAGCCTCTACAACCCTATGACAATCGCTGAGCTGCAGCAGAAGTTCCCGAAGATCCCCTGGTTGTCTTACATCAACCGTCTCCTGGCACCTCACGTGGAAGTTGGACTGGATGAGGTTGCTATCGTCAATGTGCCCAAGTACATTTCGGAACTGGAGGTTAGTTATGAAATTATTTTATTTAAAACGTTTAAGATTGATGTGTTTTTATGGTAAGTTTATTTGTTACTAGGTTGTTATTAAAAAGAACTGATTTTGATCTAGTTTCATCATTTGACAATATCAGTTATGAACCAATTTTGTTGGTTAATTCATGTAACTATAGTAAATACAGAGATTTTGGATGTTTAAAGCCTTTGCTGTCCTAGTTTTTAGAATCATAAAAATGAAAGACACTTAAATCATTATAGGAAATAACCATATTCTTCTGGAATAAACCACGAATGTTGTTAATTTTAGATCCTACTCGAAAATAACTGCCCACCCTTCCAAACAAGCCTAACCAAAGCCTTTTTTCTAGATCCTTCTCGAGAAGACTCCCAAGCGTGTGCAAGCGAACTACGTGATGTGGCGTGTAGCTGGTGCTTCTGTGTCCTACTTGACTGACACTCTCCGTCGGCGACAGCTTGCTTACGTCACAGCTTTGTCCGGCAAGACAGAGAGGGAGAGCAGATGGAAGGAGTGTGCCGACACCACTAGTGCTAGGTAAGATTTTAGGGCACGTCTGTGTTTTGCTGGGAAGTTGATGGTAAGCATAAGATTAGACTCCATTAAAGTAGAATGAATAGACAATGAGTGGAAGAAGAGAGCATACTTATAGGAGAGTGCTTACACTACTGCAGTGCTAGGTAGGATGTTGTTAGACATATTTTCTAGTCTGTGTTTTGCTCAAAAGTGTTTCTTTATGCCTACTTAGACAAATTTAACGTTACAGGTAAATATAGTGCGAAAGAGAAATATAAAAGAAAGAGCAGATATAATTATCTGATACCAATTCTCTATATTACAGAATGGACAATGAAACAACAACTAATTATCTAGATGAAATTATAGGTTATAATAAAGTTGCCAAACTCTATGAGCGGAATCAATTATACACAGCCTCTAAGGCTCCAAACGTCCTTACTTAGAATTAGGCTCTAGGGACTAAAACTGTTTTTATGTGAGATACCTTTACACCGTTGAATGTTGAAGACAATTTTGTACCTGTTTTTTCAATGTATGTAACTGTTTGACAGCATGGCGATTGCTGTTGGAGCTCTGTACATCCGGAAATACTTCAACGAGAACTCTAAGGCTAATGCTCTGGAGATGGTGAATGATATCAGGTACGTTCAAGCATGAGTATTGTTCCGTAAGCAGTTTTTCTGAAACGAATAAAATTTGCCGTATTTGCTAATACCTATTACCAAAACCAATTTGCTAATAGTTTTTAACGTGGTTTTTACTTTTATATTATTTTTATGCCATGCAAATGACAGAATATGATGTAATAAACGATGTGTAAAACGATAATACTTAAAAACCTTTGGAAGCAACGTTATTGCCATACTTTAAGCTATCTAGGCAGTACTTTTAAAATTGTGTTACTATTTCTTTTAATACTTTCTTTCATTTAAACGTTCTCCTTCATTTAAACGTTCTTTTCAGACAACAATTCCGCAAGACCCTGACGGAGGTGGACTGGATGGACGACAAGACGCGGCTCGAGGCCCTGGACAAGGCAGACTCTATGGCCTCCCACATTGCCTACCCGCAAGAGATGTTGGACGATAACAAGCTAACCGAGTTCTATTCTGGGGTGAGTTGTTACGTGTAATATGGTCCAGAGTCCTTTCACAGGCCATTAAGGGAGTACCTTCGCCTGTGAAAGGACCATATGACCAATTAAAATGACGAAGGCGGAAAGGAACCTCGGCCTATTACGAACATGTACTATCAGAGATGTAGATTCTTAGGCAGATGGCGAACCTGCGTAATTTGGTTGCGTTATGTCAAAACTATTCGCCAGATTTCGACGATTCAGACATTCAATGTTACTGAATACTGTGTAACATTCAGACTTTCATTCATTCATTCATTCAAACTTTTGCCAAAATACACCCAAGATACCGATTATATTTCCTGAGTTTCGATGGCAACATATTTTAATTTTTCTTTCTTTTATCTAAAACTATGTAATGATTGAATATATTTGTTACATTACACAGTTGACAGTATACTTACCTAGTCCATCCAAAAGTTGACAGTATACTGTAAATTGTTGCTATATTAAGTATTAAGTGTTGTTTTATTCTTAATATAGCAACAATTATATATCTATATCTAGTCTTAGTACCTAGTAGTAGTACTTTCTACCTTTTATCTATTCATCCTATAACTTGTACATTTGCTCTCTATTGAATGCATTGTTCAGTATTAAATCTAGTAATATGTAGTTATTTAATCTGTATGTAACTCTTTTTTTAAATAATATGTACTTTGGTTACTGTTTGTTGACTCAAATAAACTAAAAAAAAAAAAAAAAAATTTTGAATTGATCTAGCTCTGTCATCTGCCTGATGGTACCAATGATAAAGATGTAAAATATGTATTCATCTATGTTCGTACGTCGATGATGACGATTATGATAAACAGCTATTCGCAATCGTGGTGGTATTCGGTTTTTTACCTACATGTTACCCAAATAGTGTTTTCTTGATGTTGGTTTAAAATATGAAGTTTGTTACAATATAACTTTTTCCCATCCTATAATCACAAATGTGAAATGTCACGAGTTGCTAGCCAAGAGTCAATCAGATCAGAACTACAACTCATTGCTTGCTTTCAGCTCGAAATGACATCGGACAAACTCATGGAGTCCGTACTGAACCTGACGCTATTCGGCACCGAGTACCTGTTCGGTAAACTCCGGGAGCCCGTGAATAAGACCGACTGGGTCACCCACGGCAGACCAGCCATCGTAAACGCCTTCTACTCTTCCATCGAAAACAGCATACGTAAGTCTTATTAATATTACTAGGCTAGCTGACACGGCAAACGTTATTTGCCATATAAATTATTTCTAGTATCAATATAAAAGGTAGATAAAAACCTACTCTCAGGCCTAACGAATGTACTCTCAGAGAAGTTGATTTCTAGTCAGATAGCGGAGTGCGGACCAAAGTAACAAACCCATCCGACCGATCACAGCTAACATTGAATTGTTCCACAGGTCCGTCAACAGCCTAGGCATCAATTTCCTCGATGGTACATTTGCGGAGGGTATTTCATAGAAATACATAGAAACCAGTAGTATCGCGACGACACGTCGTCTGTTGCAACTTCATTGCTCTCAACTTGTACTTTTATTGTTAAAAATTTTGAGAGCTCGATTTCAGCGAAATAATTTTTTTCACAGAATTCCCAGCTGGTATCCTCCAAGGTGCTTTCTTCTCTGCTAAACGTCCTGCCTACATGAACTACGGAGCTATCGGCTTTGTCATCGGCCACGAGATCACCCACGGTTTCGATGATCAGGTAAATTAAGTTGTAAGATCCACTATGTCACATTAATATACGAGAACGGCTGAAAAATCATCTATTTTTGAAACTAGACTGGCGATTTTGGACCGGTAAGTTGGTGTTTATTGGTACAACTGTCGTAGCTTAGCTTCTGTATGTCTTTTATTTTTATAACACGCAGAAATTTACATGGTATCAGCTCTAATATATTCTATAGAAAGAGGTGCCTAGTTAACTTCTGCGTCCTATTTTTATTTTCGTATGCTAGATAATTATTATTTAAAAGCATAGAAATAGAATAGAATTTTAAGCAATTTAATGAGGTGCAATTTGCAACATTCTATTCTGTTTCATTCGATCGAAAGATACTCCTTGGTTAGTGATTGATCATCACTGGGCATGTAACTAAGTACCTACTTAAGTGGTAACTCTAGTAGTTATTGATAGACTTAATTTTCTTAGGACCAAGGATGACGCAAGGGTCTAGCTTAAAGATAATCTTGGGTTAAATAACACAGAGCCTGTTTCATAAAATATAATATGAAAAAAGATATCCGCAGTTAAATCTCGTCGTTATTGGCAGACGAATAAAAACGACAGTGATCACAAATGATACGATATTTAACCTAGGATAAACTTTAATTTAGATTTTTACAAGTGGGTCTTAATAGCGTAAGTATACCTAAAATATTTTTATGAAGATAATTTGGGGATACCACTATACTAGCGCCTATGTCACAGGGTCGTCAATTCGACAAGAACGGCAATCTCATCGACTGGTGGCAAGAAGTGACCAAGGAGAAGTACCTGGACAAAGCCAAGTGCATCATCGACCAATACTCCAACTACACTGTCAAGGAAGTCGGAATGAAGGTTTGTTTATTTTTTTACCACGTACTTCTGATTAACTTCTTACTAAAGTCTACTTAGAATATTGCAGTCTGTCTTGACTCTTATCTGACAAGAAAGGTGATAAGTACTTCGGATGATGATAATTTTACTCGGATGGGCATGTAGGCAGACACTAAATCATAAAGACTGACTAGGAGACCGATTTTCTAAAAGACCAAAACGCTATAAGTACTTAACTTATCCAATTATCGTTGAAAAATCCATTTGCAAAAATTAAATTAGTATACATGTGCTCTTCTAGAAAAATTTAACATTCGATTGTATTTCAGTTGAACGGCGTGAACACTCAAGGGGAGAACATTGCTGATAATGGTGGTATAAAGGAGGCGTACTACGCCTACCAGGCCTGGACACAGAGACACGGCGAGGAATCCCGACTGCCTGGACTAGAGAAGTACAGCCCCAGACAGGTAAATATTGTGTTTAAAGCAAGGAGGATTTAAAAAATTCGAAAAATAAATAAAGAGACCAGCATACAAGTTGATAAATGTGCGAACATTAATAACGAATATCCGAGAGACACCATAGTCCATAGCCTCTGAGAGTTTGCTTTTTATTGTGCTGTGTTAAGAGAGCCTATAGCCGGTATTGATTCCTACTACATGGGTCCAATTCGCGTACTTAGTCCTATGTTTGGCCGTCCCTTTCGCGCGCGTAGACACCAAAGGTACGCAAACGGGATACTAGTAATATTAATTTATCCGAAGTCACTCTATATAAACAGCTATATAAAAACGTGTTTACAATTCCAGCTATTCTGGCTATCAGCGGCCAACACCTGGTGCTCCGTCTACCGCAACGAAGCCATCAAGCTGCGCATCACCACCGGTTTCCACGCCCCAGGCCGCTTCAGGGTCGTCGGCCCAATGTCCAACATGGAGGAGTTCGCATCCGACTTCCAGTGCCCCGTAGGATCCCCTATGAATCCCGTCAAGAAGTGCAAAGTGTGGTAGTCCAATAGGGATGGAGAAAATAAAGTAGAATAATGGACTTGTCAAGTTATTCTATTTGGTTTTCCGGTTTTCTGGTAATTCAATTCGCAGTGTGGTTTAAGAATTCTGAGTGCTTAGTCAAATTGCATTCGCTAGGTTCGATAGCGAGGTTAGATGTCAAAAATGTATGGCATTTGACATAACGCATCGCAATCGCCATGACACTTGGCGATGCGTTGTGTCACAATTTTAGACATATATCTTCTTTATCTATCCTAGCGAATGCAATTTGACTCAGACTCATCGCGTGCAAGCGATATAAAACGTGTCTAGTAGAAGTACAGATAGGCAAACGCCGGTCTTTGGGCATCTACCTACATATACATGGAGAAATATCCAGGGGTTTTGGCATTTATCCACTTCTATAGATTCGAAAATGTCCAGACGTTTCTAGCATTTCTAGGCATTCCGCCTATCTCATACTCGATTTACACTCGCGGCGCGGCTCGCGGCTCGCAGGGCTCGCGTCGGGAGCAATTTCCAAAGGAGCTCGAGGGGGGCGCGAGCTTTGTGTTTACACTCGCGCTTCGACGCGAGCTGCGAGACGCGCCGCGAACCGAGCCACGAGGCGCTAGTATAAATCTCGTATTAGAAGCGTACTGCAAATGAATTACAAGAATACCCGTTGGTCGGAGTTACGTGTTTGATGTTGTACATAGGAATAGTTTGTATCGTTTTACCTTTCCACGGCGGACTTAGACTGAATGTGTCATATCAGTACGTTTGACATGGTATCGAACCCAGTACCACCTGCTTCGAAACGTCCTTACTTAGATTTTACAGTACAGAGTCTTAGACTCAACTATACACATTTTTAACATAACAGTTTTCGAATCTCATATAACTAGATGTAAGATTTAAGGATACAGTTCATATGTTTTGTATTTGGTATTTACTTAGACTTCGCAATGAATAAGTCACAAACCGATAAGGGCGATAATTTTTTTACAAAGATAATATAGTTTCTATTGTTTTAACTTATTCTTAATGACCGCAGGATTTTTTCGACGACGAGGGTAATTAAGAGAATAGTTTACAATATAAGTACAAGTGTTTCTCTCATTGACCGAATTTGATGTTACTTAAGGTTAGGGACGTCTCACATAAGCGATAGCCTGTTGATCT
Organism: Aricia agestis; assembly: GCF_905147365.1. Lineage (NCBI taxonomy): Eukaryota > Metazoa > Arthropoda > Insecta > Lepidoptera > Lycaenidae > Aricia > Aricia agestis. The sequence goes on along the minus strand of NC_056428.1, from coordinate 24,859,046 downwards.
CGCAGTTACTTTAACAGTCGTCCAGGGTACTTAGACAACTTGTTTTCGATCGTTTTGTCGGTGAAAATGTATGTAATTTCAGCACTTAAATACGCGTTGTGTCCATACAATTTTGATTTCTGTCTTCGTTGTCGAAATTATCGAACCCAAGTTTTCTAAGTACCCAGCTTATGTGAAATGTTATTTAGAATATTATTTATTGTAAGTATAATAGATGTGCACAACACTTTTTGAATAGTATTTGCCTTCGCTAAGTATTTTACGTGTTGTAAAACTATTTTCAATATGTCTAACTTTAAAACGGTTGTACTATATAACAGCTGCAGTGTCGTTTTAATAAACAGTTAACTATATGTTTCATATTTGTTTTTTATTTCGTGAAAACTCAAGAATATTGAGTGTCGATAAACTCGGTTAGCGCGACCGACAAAAATTCATATAAAATGGCACTTTATGGCATAAGATATAGGTTTAATTTTGCTCTACGATAATACAAAACAGCACCGGCATGGATCGCTAGACCAATGTCGGTAGAAAATGAAGTGTAAGTATAGCCTATAAAATGTAATAACAAATAAATAAAAATTGTTTTATTTCTGAATAGATTTGTAACAAATACTGTCAGAACGTTGCCGCGCGTTGATACTACTGGTGCCTACCACCGGTTCGGGAACTATCCCGGCGAGAAGAACCGGCCGCGGCGTAAGAAACTCGCACGCGGTTAGGACCTAGAATCTGGATAATAAAGTGGCATTTTATTTATTTTTGTCAATCGCCATGGCTTGCGGCACCTTAATTTGAACTGTGAAATATAGTTGAGAATAGAATATTCTAATATTTAGTTTCCTTTGGAACTCATTTTTCACACTCTCAAAGCCCAATTTGTTTAATAAATGAGTAACAAATAATCTGATAATATTTCTTTATTGTTCAGAATATAACATTGAATCTACACTTGCATGCATCTTGTATGACATACATACATACATAAAATATATCCGACAATTAGCAACTTATTCGATATACTCCTATAAAATCTGTATAAACAAAAATGGCCGTATTACAATATCACTATTGGTCTATTTGCTTTAACTTTGCAGTGGTACTTCAGTGCTAATATGTCAAAAATTAACCAATTAACATAGTAGTTAACGTCCTCTCGGTGAGTTGGGACTTAACACACTGGTCTTTCGTCTGACTACACGGGTTGATTCAGATCGCAATGCGACGCGTAGATGCATTTCTAAATTAGTATGGATTTGACAGATTCGAAAGACGTCTCACGCAATTGAAATCTGTCAAATTCATACAAATTTATTTCGCGCCGCGCCTTGCCTCGTCGCGTTGCTGTCTGAATTGACCCTAAGGCTGCATTTCCACCAGAGATGTGTTGCGAGGAATGTGTTTTTGAGAACCAATAGAATCGCTTCACGTGAGCTCGCCGTGACCTCGCTCGGCGCAGCGATTCTATTGGATCTTGAAAACATTCCTCGCAACACATCTCTGGTGGAAACGCAGCCTAATAGGGAATATTACGCAAGGGTCGGAGTAGAGTGCGCTACTAGCACATAGTACATAGCACAGTCCAACATGTTGCACGCGTCATAAAAGAATATTGACAGAAATTTTGTCAAACGTCGAACATAACTTTATGTTTACTGTTTATGCTGGTGCTGCACTCTAACTCTAGCTAGTATATTTCAGTAATACATAATATATCTTTGTTTCCGTTAAAAATATCCAAAGACCTATTTCACTACACGATTTATAAAGATATTGTATATAATATAGAAGATATAATATACATAAAGTCATTTTGGACAGTTGACGCACTGCAAACTTAACGCAAACAGACTATAGACACTTTTATCGCGAACTGTACTTTGGTATAACAGCAGTTGGAATGTATTTAAATTCACTTTTGCATTTCATTGTACAGTTGAACTAATAAGTGTCTTAACACACTATGCCGGAATTCCGCGGCGGAAATTCCGCATGATTACTTCAGCAATGTCAAACGCATACAATATAACGCGACGGAATTTCGGCATGGTGTGTTTAGACACTAAGGGGCGATTTCACCAAAGAAATGGAACGCGTTCAAAGCACTCTGAAATAGTTCAAAACGTATAAACGCGATTATAACATCGAAATGCATTTCACCAGCATAAACTGAACGCGTACAGCAAATCCGAGTTTTATCTTCTGAACGTCCAAAGTCCGAAGTTTAACGTCATAAAACCCGTTCAAGCCCTGTCATGGCGGAACGAAAAACATAGACAAAAGAAATGTGAAGATGGCAGTTTTGACACATGCGTTTGTTTATTTATACTTTATGTATTGCTTCTTGCTATTTTGTAGTTAAATTAACGTGAAAAGGCTTTAAAATGATGAAAACATATAAAATAATCGCGTGACGTCACGTAAACTTAGATTTAATAATCGCGATCAAAAGAAGTTTGTGAAATCCAATCGAAACAAAACGAGAATTACGTCGCAGCATGAACTCGTTCAATGGGAACTAAGTTTTATGTGTGTTTGGTGAAATCCCACCTAAAGCTTGAAAATACAAAATTATCTTACGTACGAAAACAGACTAAGACAAAATAGGCTTAATTTGGCAGTTTAGGAAAGGATAGACTAGCTTGTAGTAGTTATTACTTATTTTTGGAAAGTGGCTTCTAATGTCTGTGTTTTGCCTTTCTGTTGTAGAGCGAGAATTTCTTTGTTACATTCGAATTCGAAAAAAAAAACTCAGTTGATATGTCGCGCGTCGTCGCAACGAAGTAACGCTTATCTGCGTCATGGTTTGTGGCGACCACACTACGAATATAAAATGCAGAGGCGTTACGCATCCCACTACCACTCCTTTTCTACTTTATCAATCCGTTGAAACATCGTATCTGAAGACACAACGCATGAATACAACTTGTCATATTATTATGTAAAACGACGCATATCTCTTTGGTAACAAAGCAATATAGCAATGTGCCTGTCATTTCAAATCTGAGCCCCTAGCCAACACGTTTTCTTTATCGCTTCTTTATAGAATCGCCGACCATAAAAAGGCGACGTTCGACTCATGTCATGTCATGTCATCATACACTTTGATCGACCATTCTAAGAGGAAACGGTAAAGCAAATATTGTGTTGGCTATGGTCTCTGGATTGTCATATTTTAGTATAATAATATGTAGTCTATGTATTTGACCTCCACTCGGCAACAATAATAACAAATAACTATCACAAGCTTACGCCACACTATGGATTACAAAATATTCATCTTAAAGTACAAAATAAGACCAAAGAGTGGAAAATATTTTCACTAGGCTCTTGAAATTAGAAAAACTAATATGAACGAAGCTTGGGGGAAGCAATATAAAAATTGTGCTCATTATATAAATCTAAAATAATGTCAACGACGAAAACCCTTTGGCGTTATTTTATACGTGGTATTGTAGTACATGTAGTTTACGTAAAGGCTCCGCGACACGTTGGGCCATGATGTATAAGTTAAAACCATTATGGCGGAGATGTATACTCCACGTTAGGTCAAGATAGATAGCCACGATTGCCATCATGATTGCGAAGCTGTCTATAGCATTTACAATCGACTTCTAACACAGTTATAGACTAGTAAGCCCCTCTACATAATCGTGCAGACGAGGTTATTTTTATCGCTTGTATTAGTGATGCATCCATGAGCCAACGTGGGGAGGACGCATTAAGTTTGAGGTAAGTTATCAATTTAACTGTCTGATGGTTTCAATTGGTGGACATGGTCTAAACGTCATGAAAGATACTCACTTCAAACTTAAGCGAATAGACTATTCTCTACAACGTTACAATGACTATTTAATTTTACACCAAGCTTTACCCCCTTACTAGTAAAATATTCACTGCGGGTATCTTCAAGGATGCTGCTAAGGATAAGGATGAACTAGACAAAGTTGCCTATAGTACATTGAAAATGTCACTACAGAGACAACGACCGAGTATTAGAACAAACCTACGCGTCAGTGACGGAGCGTCAAGTTGTCAAATGTGTTTTTTTGTATACAAAACACACATTTGACAACTTGACGCTCCGCTTCGCAGTCGCCTGGTTGCGCAGGTTTGGCCTAAGCTTAAATATTTTTATTAGTAAGGGGGTTAAATCTGCGAGTTCGCTGCATTGCAACCAGGGGCCGTACCACGAAACTATTTTGAGACTCAAACAACGTACGAGAATGCCGCGTCCTAATCTAACAAACGTGAAATGAGGTTGTTAGAGCAGGACGCGGCATTCTCGTTCGATTGTTTGAGTCTCAAAACAGTTTTATAGTAGGCCTACAGATCGTACGGAAAGTCAGCATTTCGTTGCTTTGTCGTAAAAAAGCCATCGTATTGTTTAAACTATAATACGATATTAAATAGTGACAGGGCGCACGGCCCAATTCCGATGCAGCGGACGCACAGCTATCTATTGCCAACATTTCGAGCAATGAAACAGGAATATTAGTTAAAAGTGCATCATCTAAGTATGTGTAGCTACACGCACCAAAGGTTTGGATTGGTTACAATAAAACCTACTTGCTCCAACTTAGCTAATCCTCTGTTAACTTTAATGAGAATCAACTTTAATGTCCACATTCAGAAACATATAAATATTACTTAACCTTAGTTTAAAAAAGAGTTTGTCGGAAAATGTATGGAGTTAATGTCAAAATCTTCATTTAATTAAAGTTAAGTAACAATTAAATTATACTCTGAATGCAGCGACAAGATTAGCGCAAATCGGCCTAATTGAATAAATTTTAGGCGCCGACTATACAGGTAAAACCGTACATTTTAAATCGATCAACAATTTATTTCACGCTAAATTATATATAACTACGCATTCGTAAACACGTGCATATACAATTGCACCAATTTATACAATATAATATTATATCGCCATAACGTATAATAATAAAATGCCATTATTCAATAATTTTGAGTTCTGTTCCAATAGTGCTTCCGACATTATGTTCTTTCATAAAACATTACATACACTTAATATATCAAAGATCAGATTTTATTAAATAAAATTACACTTATAAAACGGTTGTTTTATTAGGGTTCCGTAGTACAAGGAACCATTATATTATACAGATAGGTAGACATTTGATCTTGGAAGGGTTTCAAGTTTTAACCTAAGGGTCAGTTCAAACGTAGAAGAGACGCAACGCAGCGCCGTATAAAACAATTCGAAATTGAACTTATTTACTACTCAAAAATATTACATAATATTACGTTTTACAGACGTAACTTTAAGGAAAAAAATATTTATTCGCTCTCAAAAATGTAGCATATCATTTAAGTGTAAGCTGACCTTATGTCCTACTAATAGTAAGACAGTTATACATAAGGTATGTGTACAATACCTGACATATTTATATATGTAAATTTAGCGGCAAGAGACTAGATTCTAAAAATTGTAATGCACTGTGCAAATTATTGTTTATAAACTATATTATTTCGAACAATCGTTCATAGTTTTATGCAAGGTCCCATACCCATTACTAAATATCGACAGAGAGGATAAATAACTAAGGTCTTTGAATGTTACATTGAAAATATTGTCATGCCAGAAAAAAACAGCGTACGAAAATTTTTGAAAAAAAAAGAGTTACTTTCTGAGTTGGAAATAAAACATATTAATTCATTTGATAATTTAGACCCAATCCATACTAATATTATAAATGCGAAAATGTGTCTGTCTGTCTGTCACGTCATCACGCCCGAACCGCTCAACTGATTTGGCTGAAATTTGGTATGGAGATACTTTGAGTCCCGGGGAAGGACATAGGATACTTTTTATCCTGGAAAAATGTACGGTTCATCATCTAGTATAATTATAATATTACAATCCTCGATATAATATACACTGGATATTTTAAATGACTAGCCAATGTCTCGTGATAAAAGCAGCAAATTGACGACTACGGAAATATGAAAATTCGTTCTACAATATATTTTGAAGTGAATTTTGTATACAGTATACAATTATAAAATAAATTAAATGAGATCATAAAAATCATCAATTAGTATGTCAATAATAAAAGAAATACAACAAACTTATTAACTTAGAATTACACTATAATAAAATAAATATAAATCACTTAGTAGACTACGATCACAACTCACGAAATAGAAAGCTAGTAGCATATTATAATATAATCTTAATAGCAGCATTAAGGTACAAGTTGAAAGCCGGCTACATGAAGTTGCAGCAGACGACGTGTCGTCGCGATACTACTGGTTTCTATCTCTATGAACAAGTGTCGCTAGCTTCGTGTCGCTATCTGCGGAGGGTATTTCATATAAATACATAGAAACCATTGGGGCCCCGACGACACGTCTTCTGCGGTTGCTTCATGTCGCCCGCTGCCAACCGGCACCTTTTATCAAAAGGTGCCGGTTGGCAGCGGCGTACAAAGTACAAACCGAAAAACTATAAGGGCGTTTGTGCACTACACGGAATTTTACCGTCCGGCGTTTCGATTTCTTACATTTTGATATGGCAAACGTGAATTTTATGAACGCCGGACGGTAAAATTCCGTGTAATCCACAAACGCACTAAGGCAGGATTTTTATGCGTGCGGCGCGGACGAGCCTTTTGGCCGCTACACAGCGAGAGCACGAGCAATACTATGTAACGATTTATTTTAATAGCGGCGCGGTCGCGCTGCCGTTTACATACATTAGCTTGTCATCTCACAGTGTAGCCGCCAAACCGCGCGTTCGAGCGGACGTCGAGCCTCAATTATTATAAAAGTACGCTTCAAAACTCAAATAGTTCATCATCATATAAAAAGTATTAAAGCATAACTTAATGATAGCAAATTTAACTTCATTGCTACTTTGAAAAGCAATCTCACCTCTTATAGAATAAACAAAAATTAATAGTTTGTGATCCTTATTATATATTTTTGTTTATATTATGATTTTAATTTTAAGGGCTTTTTTTTCTTTTAAATTAACTCAACTCTCATAACTCAACACATAAGACAAAGACAGCAACATGAAATAGTTTGTGTTGAGCTACGAATAATAAAAACTATAGGTGTTGAGAAAATATTTTTATAAGACCCTAATATTTTGGTTACTTTAACCAATTTCCTATACATAATATTATGTTTCCTACCCATATATTATTAAAATGACTGAAACTGTTATATTTTATATAACATACAAGTTATAACATTTCTAATGACTAATATTATATTTGAGAGGAAACAGCGTTATAGCTTTGAAGTAATACGAACCTAATCGCTGACAATATAAATAATTATTGATAATAATCAACATAATCATGATCAATAATACATAATAATTATGATATCTACATTTAAAATGTCAAGGAATATTAGTTCATCGACTACATAAGCATAAGGTTGCCTTTGGATCAAAACGACCGCAACAAGAAAGGTAAAGAAGAACAGCGTTATAGCTACATAGGATGTGAAATCGATTTCACTATCTGGATGACTAATGAGTAATGACTATTATAGGTCCGCTATCTGATGAATCAACTTATCTGATTGTATATACTATATACATTATACATAGTATATACATTGTCAGGTTGTTAAGTGTTAAGTTATACACTTTCTGCCAAACCTTATTTTTTAATTGAATATCTCTAAGGCTTCAATGATTAAATAATTCAATTTAGGAAAGTGGAATAGGAGCTTTAATATGCAGCGTATGTAACGTTATTTATTTCGGTATCATACTATATAATATATAGTATGATACCAAAATAAATAACAAACTAACAAAATAAATCGCAAGTCTCAGTCGCCAATCACAAGGCAACCTGTACATATTATAGTGATAAATATTATTTAACAAGTTCAAACATCGACTTACTTCTGTAAGTAAACAGTCTTACGCTCTGTTATAGCGATGATACTTCGATTCTAATTACAACTAACATACCGTTTTCGAACCGTACGCTATTCAGTCGCATTTTAATATTTGAAACACACACATGTATCCCTATTCTACTAACAATGCAGACTCGTTCCTCGTTCGACCCAATCCGTTTTTCATCAAAAATTAAAATGGTACTCTCGTGTGTGTAAAACAAACATTAAACGATTGATTAGAATCTAACCAATCAAAATGTGTTTGAAATTGATGTGACATTTCTTGAAAATACCATTTTGTATATTGATAAGAAACGGATTGGATCGAACAAGAAAATATGAAGTTGCATTAGAATAGTAAAATCAGGGTACTGATTTAACATAAAATGATATGGATCTGACATCTGTTAAGGTAAGACCGCACTGGAACTAACTACACTGCAACGGAGCGACGAAACGCGACACAGCCAAATATTTTATGAAATTGTATGCCACACATCGCACTATGCAGGAGTAAAACATCACGACACAGCACTGCGAAAAAAGTTAACACATCATCTTTCGTAGTGTAGTTATGCCTTATGTGGTTTCACCTTTAATACTTATTGCATTTAGCCATAGTATAGCATTCCAAGTTAGCCAATATTTGTCACATCTAAACCAAACAAAACACTTGCCATTTAGCAAAATTAAAGCATAAAATGACTATAAATATAATTATCATAAGCACTAAAACTTTTAAATTATCAAAAAGTAATAGTTACTTAATTTTTTTTAAATAGCCGACTCAGAATGCCTACTCAGTACCATTTATAAAATCCTCTTAAATTCTGTTGCTTCAGTACAATAAAAACCTCTTGAATATAATTTAAAATGACATATCGTTTATTACGACGAGGTTTTTAGTACTTATTACAGAACATATTATGAGGTTTATTTTCGGCTATTACGTCCATAAGATCCTTTTAATGTTATAACAGATTTTTAAATTGTGCTCATGAAGTGTTTTTAATGTATGTTGTTTTTACTCATCTAAGCTCGGTGGGTTGTCTTCAACGAATACGGCGTGTGATTTCATGTAGATCAGGAATGCGAGTAATCTATCGTTGGCCGCATCTGATCCCCTGGAAATAGTTAATCCAAATAAAGTTGACCATAAAATTAAATTAAGAAATTTAAAAAATCGGCGCAAACAACTTTAAAAAGTAACGAAATTTCTACCAATCACTACATATTATAAAACAAAGTCGCTTTTTTCCCTCATGTCCCTTTGTTCCCTTTAATCTTTAAAACTACGCAACGGATTTTGATGCGGTTTTCTTTAATAGATAGAGTGATTCAAGAGGAAGGTTTATAAGTATAATAACGTCATTCATTAAATAGTGAAGAAATGCTGTAACTGTTGGCGTTTCTAAAGTGATCTCGTAAATAATTACATTTTTTCCGCTTACATTGCAAACGCAAGCTGAGATTTATCAAAATAATGTACTAAGTATTGTACACATGGAAAATGTCTACAGAAAACTCCGAGATGGTATATGTATATCTCTTATGGATATCAGACAACAGTTTTTTGTCATTTACTTTTAACAACAAATAATGTCTAATTTTCGAAGCGATTTTAACTATTACGGCACTAATCCTTATTCAATTAAACACTTTAAATACATTGTTGATTTAATATAGATCTATATGGCCCTTTACAGCATATGATTTAAATTAATATTTTTGAAGATATTACATATTTCAAAATTTGCTTTTTGCGTAGCTTTTGCAGGGGTACCGACCAACGTGGGCCACGGGTAGTAATGAATATAAATCAAAATTACTGAATCGATTTTAATCATTTTTTCAGTTATATTTTATACCCGTACGAAGCCGGGGCGGGCCGCCAAGAGTAAAGTTTCAAAGACCGATTCTAGTTGACATACGGATATGGGACAGGCACGGATTGCTTAGGACATCGAGTAGTCTTAATCCGTCACTGTGACCATCAACGACTGCAAGTTGCTAACGGCCTTTCATGAACCAGATAAACCGAGTTTTTCCAGATTATGAACTAAAGCTAAGAACACTCTCGATCATGTCAGCTTTCAAACAAAAAAACAAAATGAAAATCGGTCCAGCCGTTAGGATGATACGATGCCACAGGCAGACACACACACACAGACGCTATACAATGCTTTGTCTTTGTTTGATAAATGAGAAAATTAACTTGAATAAAAACTTGTCTGGCAAAAAAAAAAATTACACCTTTGCAGTGGCATGGCGGCCATTGGGCGCTGTCGGAAAAGTATGGCAAGGTGATTTTCGTGAATGGCTACTCGACGATGATTAGATATGCAAAAATTAGCCTGGTACAAATTGTTTAATTTTTTATTAAAATTAACGTATTCGCGTCGGTATGGCGGGCTGTAAGCCGCACCCGACAAGTATGGCATTACGCTTTCGCCTACTTATTTTTTTTCGACTATGTGAAAATGCAAGCATTTTTGTGGAATAAATCGTTCGACACTCGTTATTTATCCGACACGCTCAATTAACGCCCACGCGTTTGGGCTGCCAGTGCGAGCGCTATGACCATCATTTTCCTTTTTGCCTTTACGTAATTATACCCCTGTAAAACCGCCATACTGGTACAAATGACCAAGAATTTTGTGTCAGTATCTCCAGGGTAACTAACAAGGGTAGCCAATGTATAAACTATAAAAAAAATAATAGTAAGAGCGTTCCAGTATCATTTAAAAATAAGATTATGAAACAAAGTTGTGAAAATTACTTTCGCTAGTTCGAATACTCACTCAATATCAATTTCGATGGCCAATATTGTTGTGTGTGGTTTTCCTTCTTCATCCAACCACCTGCAAAAGAACACCATTTAAACATATTACGTCATAATATATCACATTAATTTAGGACCAAATTTTTATAACGATAACATTTATAACGATAATTAATTAGTATTTATTTCATACTATTTATAATTATATTCTTTACCTTTTACTGATAAAGACTCAGAGTATATAACTATTCAAGATTTCTCTTTCTGTTATGTGATTTTTCTTTATGTGTCGGACAAAGTCAAGTAGATCTTGTGTAGTTATTCACTGTATAAAATATAAATACATATTTATATTAACAACAAACAATATTGATTCTACCTCTCAACGCACATATAAAATTCATATTTCAGGACTCCAAATAAGCATCCGATCCCATCTAACCCTAGAAATATTACCATAGTTCAACTTAGCCGGCCCCTAGACGATCAATTGTATTGTGCAATATCATACTTCAATTTTATTGAACAGTTTATTTGACAATTAGATTAAAAGCGCGCGATGTTCAATATCAACCCTGGACGATCAATAATATTACGCAATACGTAAAATTGCGCAATAAAATTGCTCGTCTACGGGCCCGCTTACCCATCATCCACTGATATAGTATTGGAGGGTGCGGAAGCGAGACAGCGCGGTCGCCGCACTATATCCCTCTCTGTCGTGGTCGCGGCCTGCGCTGCGCCGAGCGTGGAGCGCTGTATGTGCCAGAAACCGCGCGACGCGGCTCCCACACCATCTATACGTTCTATGCGGACCCAGCCTGAAAAAATTTTAAAAGGTTTGGGTGCATACTCGACTATAGTAAAGGCAAATTATATGTGTCGCCTTAGATATTAGGCTAGCGTTGCAATGGCCATATAAATTAAATAATTGTGCACTTTTCGTAATATAAAATATTTTTTTAGAGCCAAGGTAGAAGCACATAATTTTCATTTAAAATATTACAGTTAATAAAACCCAATGATATTCTATGTTACTAACGTAACTAGATTGGAAGTTTACGGTAGCAACGCGTTGCCACTTCGAAGATGCCTGCAGGCATATCTCACATACATAATGACATAACGAATATATGACTTGACATTGTCTTTTGAACAAAAAAGTGGTTACGCATTTCTGAGAATCTTTTGTAAGACATTGCTACTCTAGTATTTTAGAAATTCATTGATAAAACCAATATGCCGCAGTTTAATTTTAATGTTTACTGTGATCTTAGGCACATGATGACCAACAGTAAATCGTATTTTCCTAACTCACCAGCCAAAGCCGGTTCCGCATCAGGCTGGCAGTTGGCGCAGTAACACCGGACCTGGCCCCACGAGACCGCGTGCCGGAGCTGAGGGTACGGCAGCACCAGGAAGTTCCAGTACTTTAGCACCAGGTGGAGATGTTCACAACCCTCACCTGAAAATTATTATAGAAAATAACATGAAAAACTATCTATAATTATATAGTTACAATAATCGAAATTGAAAAAAATATATATACCTATATATAAAGTAATGGATAATAAAAAAATATACTTATGAAAAAAAAAACGGGGGAAAAGAATAAAAGGGGCCATTTAAAAAAACTCTCACCTGAAGCCTCCCACTCCGCCTCCAAGCTTTGTAGACCAACGTCGTCCTGATCCAAACACAGTATCCGGTTCAAATAATTCAAGTTCTCCAACGTCAACGGTTCAGTAAAGAAATCGTCTCTACGCGTCGATTCGTCTATAGATGAGGATTGCTCCTCGGTTAAATCTGGTAGGTTACCCGTTTCTAGAGTCAGAGCATCCATTATTTCGTTGTCCAAATTATCGACGTCGTTCGCTTCGGGATATCTATCGTTATGTTGGATGTTGGTGTCACAAAACTGTTCTATCACCACTTCATCATGTCTGAAGGGCCTTCGGAATTCTTTTTCATCCAAATCCGATATGAAGTTGTGTGTGGAGTGGCTCCTTTGGACCGCTCTGACCGCGTCATTGTCTGGTTGAGTGAGGATCAAACTGTGATGCATTGTTCTACAAGGTCCTGGGGTTTGTTCTGTAGGAATACTCTCGGGTGGGACGTATGAGCTAGGGCCGGGCTGGGCTGGTTCTATTTCTATGAGGTTGTCCTGGCTGTACGCTTTGGGTTTGCGAGTGGCCCGCGTGTCAATTCGGTCTGAGTGAGCGGATACGTCGGGTGAGGCATCCATGTTGAGCTCTGCAAGGGTTTCCTCGCGACGGTTCTCAGCTATAACCGGCAGATCCAATGAAGTCCCACCCACTACGGTGTAAGGATGAAGCAATACTGACACCTGAAAAATAGATTCTATTTTAAGAAACTTGAACTTTGAAGATACTCCTTAGGATACATTGATTTATCAGTTATCCTACCTACCTACTCAACCTTCTTAAACGTTTTTATTTAAAATATTTTTTGCAAATGTTTTCCGAACGTCGGTACTACTGGTGCCTACCACCTACAGAAATGAAACTTTAATATTAAACAATATGTTTAATATTTCATTCGATTCTTCTGCATTGAAGAGGTCTCTTACTACAAGCATTTTATAATCGGCTTTAATTATTTTAAGATAAATAAATGACAATGATTATAAAGCAATTTAAAGATTGTGTTGACTTCATTTATCGGAATTTCGTCTATTGGAATGTCTGATTCGCATTGTTTTTTGCGTCAAAGACAAATGAGTGTCAAGCGAACGAAAGATATATCAAACAAGTAATAGATCAAAAAGTTACAAACTGTTGTTGCCTAATACGCACTTGGCTAATCTTCCCATACAGGTCCACGATGGGATACACATGGCTGAAGGTCCTGGGTACGGACCCGATGATGCCCACTACAGTACCGTCGATATCCACCACCAGCTCGCTGTTGAATCTGAAGTGTATAGTGAGTACACTCTGCTCACCAACGTCGTCGAATTCTACCGTCACGTGAGAACTTAGCTGCAACAAAACGAATTAATATTTTACCTGAAAAATTGGGGCTAGCATGCCATGTATGGCAAAAACCCTTTATTATATAAAGATTTTAAAAAATAGCTGAAAATTTTATTCATACGTAGGAATATGCGTAGTGGCCGCAAAGGTAGACCTTCCGACCGAGCGGAGTGGTATGCTCGATCAGGCCGAAGCCCACGTGATTGATTTCAGCTGTGGTATATACCGATTACCGACGCACATAGAAAACTTCGATAGCGCGATGCAGGAATGTGGCGCTAATTGTGGGTGCCGCCACACATAGACAGACAGAGGACCTACATAATTTGGTCGGGTCATGTCAAGCGTGGCAAACATGTTATCATGACAATATTGAATTAACAAAACCCGGCCAAAAAGCCTACTAGCTAAACACTCGACTACAGATACACATACTCCGATACCGCTATTTTAATTCAACATTAATTCACCTTGATTCCAGGTCGAATTGCATTTAACAGTAAAAATCACATCACAGTTATCATTGAATTGACATAATCCGACCAATTGACGTAGGTCCGTCAACCGCCTATGAATCAATTTCTTCGACGGTACTTTATTAGGCTGCATTTCCACCAGATATGTGTTACGAGGAATGTGTTTTGAAGATCTAATAGCATCGCTGCGCCGAGCGAGGTCACGGCAAGCTCACGTCAATGGAGTGATTCTATTGGTTCTCAAAAACACATTCCTCGCAACACATCTCTGGTGGAAACGCAGCCTTAATGTTGAATTTAAAGCCGAATCGCGGCACAGATTCTTACCTGTGACCCATTATACTGCAGATCGCTGGACAGAATCCAGGCCGGTGGGTCCAAATGCATGGCACCCTCAGGTAGACTCTCGGTGGGTAGAAACGGCACGCCGCCTATGCACAGGCTACCCTCCCAGTTGTTGTCTACTTTATCCACGCGAAACTGTGAAACAACTTGCATTTGAAATTACATAACACCCCATATAAGTTATAATACGACCTTTTAAAACAGGGGTTCCCAAACTTTTCTTGCTCTTGAAGGCATTACAAAAATAAACTGCAATAATCATTCTAAACATTTAAAAAAATCAAAAGGAAATAAAATATCATAAAAAAAACCTTTGATTCTGAACATGCATTTTTTTCATGGTTATCCTAGGATTAATATTGTTGAGTAAGTGAGTAATGTTAGTCATTCACGGGCCGCATTTTGGCTCCTGCGGACCCTGGTTGGGAACCAGTGTTTTAAAAGAACATACAATTTAGCAACAATCGCTTGGTCAATAATCAGTTAACATCAAAAAGTAATCCTGGCAATTTATAATCCACTAATGATACTAGTAATGATTAACTATTATTTGCCAACCAGTTCTTAGGAAGATCATTCAAGACGTGAGTATAAGAATAGGGTAAGTAACATGTTCATTTTTATAAGACAAACAACAATTTCCTCTGCGAAAATTCTCGAAAGTGGTAGCTAACAGAGATAGAAAAGATTTAATATTTTGATTTGATGGTCCTAAAATATGGATACTTAGTTCTATTTGTAGGACAATGTTACTCTTAAATTATATGACTATTAGCCTATCAATGTACAAAAATCAGCTGGTTAGGGTCCCGTTTTAGGGTGGGTTGCACCAACTTACTATAACTGTAACATTAACTATATTAACTACAGTGCAAAATGTCAAATCTTTGGTTAAAGTCAATAATGGACGCCATATTTAACGATAACCATAGAGCTCGACAAGGCTTTAAATGAAGTGGCGAAAAAAGGAACTAACTCTGTCATCATACAAAAACGTCATTTTTGACTGTTCTTCTTTACCAGCAGCGCCCCCGCCCACGTTCATTTAAAGGCTTATCAGACCAGCAACAGACATTTGTCAAATTCTGTGGTCAAAGTTAAGATTAAAGTTAAGTTAGCCTTAACTATAACCATAACTTTAACTATAACCACGCCTCTGGTGCAACCCACCAGAGTTAGGGTTCCGTAGTTAACCAAGTTTTGTTAACTTGATAGTAATAAAAAAAAAATGTTATAAGGAACCCGGACTAAAACTGTCTAGGTCGTGCAAACCTCATAAATTCAGATGAACAAACAAGAAAGATAAAAAATTGAAATAACAAGAAATAGCCAGCAATATATCATTAAAATTTTACCAAAGATTCCATTCGCAATTCATAAGTATAAAAAATAAACAAACCAGTCATCAATTATATACTTTATCTTTTGACTAGTTGACATCATTACAAGTTACGACACTCTAGTGTTCGCCCTAACCAGCGAAGTCACAAGATATTTTGACCAAAATGTATTCCAAATGATACTAACCGCCTTATAATATAATTTAAAATCATAATATCAGCCAGGTCATAAGATATTTTGATTTTTGACCAATACTAATAGATACTGCTAGTATGATAATTTGCCCTATGATAATTTCAAAATTAGAGCATCACAATATTTATGACCGTCCTTTTAACGCTTCATAGTTATATTTTTTTACATTCAATACACTTACACAAATATACCACAAAGATAATAAAAATAATAATAATTAATAAATCACTAGATGTCCCGCGCGGCTTCGCCCGCGTAAATTAGAAATTTTACAGAATCCGTAGGTACATTTTCCCATAAAAAATATTGCCCCCGTTTTTCCCACATTTTCCTGAGTTTCTTCTGTCGTATTAGTCTTAGAGTAATAATATAATATAACCTTCTCGATAAATGATGAGTCTTACTCGATAAATGATCTATCTAACACTGAGATAAGTTTTTAAATCGGACCTGTAGTTTCTGAGATTGACGCGTTCAAGCAAACATACTCTTCAGGTTTATAATATTAGGTAGATATAGATTTTTTTTAATTATCGCTTGACAAACTCGAGTCTCGATCTAAAAGACTATGATATGGTAGTGATGATGATGATGATGATGATGAAGAATGTAATTTGCATAGTAGCATATGCTTTCTGTTCTTAAAACAACGCCGAAACTCCCAAACTTGTATCTATAAAGAATCAGGAATTCTCTCAGCACCTTCCGAACCACAGTATACCAGGTATATCTCGGTGCAAAATCTTACTTGTTGGTAGCATATGCTTAGAATACTTCTCACGAAACCGAAGTCACCATATGTTTCCCTATAAATTTTGAGGAGTTCCCTCGATTACTTATGGATCCTTCATCAGATCATCACTTTTCTGAATATAATACCAAATTGGGATGATACCCTATATACCAAAAGAAAAATTTTGAAAATCGGTTAACCAACGGCGGAGTAATCGTTGAATATAAGAAAACGAACATAACACCTCCCCCATTTTGAAAGTCGGTTAAAATTGTAGCCTATGTGTTATTTATTTAATATTTTAATCAGCGCATGAATTGAATAACAAAATTTTTTTCAAATTAATCGTAGCACCATCTGTCAGGACAAACTAAAATTGAAATAGAATAATATTGAATGCGATGATAGCGCCGTCCGCCGGATCTAATGTAAAACATTCCAAAATCAACAACTCCTTATAAATAAGAAATTAATTGAAAAAACATTTTCCAGTAGACCAAACTGTAAATCTAAACCATTCTCGAATCTCCACGAACACACACAAAAAATTTCATCAAAATTGGCCAAGATAAGATAAATCCGTTCAGCCGTTCTCGAGTTTTAGCGAGACTAACGAACAGCAATTGATTTTTATATATATAGATTTATCTTTCGATTTCTATATAGTCTTATTAAAAAAATAATCGGACAGAGTAACAACTTAAGTTAGCTAAAATAAAAAAATAATCGGACAGAGTAACAACTGAAGTTAGCTAAAATTGTGTTTATTTATGTACTATGTATTTTGAGACTATGCAATTTTGTCGCGTTCGCGATTCACTTTCACTTTTGTTGAGTTTCAGAACGCGATATTAGGTCCTCCAACGCGCACGCGAATTTGAACTTTATGCAGCGGTAATAAATTACAAATTGACTCTCCATTTTATTTAGAAAACGTTTGTATGGGAAATAGAAAAATGCTGTTTTGAGGATTTTCCCGGCAATTATTCGAATTTTTCTCACCTTTTAAACCTTCCCTAGACCTCCACGAATAATTCAAGACCAAGATAAGATAAATCCGTTCAGCCGTTCTCGAGTTTTAGCGAGACTAACGAACAGCAATTGATTTTTATATATATAGATTGTAATATTAAAATCGCTTTTGGCTTTTAACAATAATAATTAATCACTTTGGACTTCAACCCGGAAATAAATAAAACGTGTACCTATATCAAACTTATAAACGACTTAAGTAACGAGTAACAATTCAATAAAATTAAAAAAAAAACGCATTAGCTTGTTTAATGGTCGGCATAACTCAATAGTTTTTATCTTAGATATTTAATCATTATTTTTTGCAAAATTTATATTACATGTTTACAAAATTCGCAAATAAATTAAACGTATGTGGTGAGAGTAATATATCATAACAATTACATAATATAGGAATAGACATATTTTGAATTTAATAGGCTGCGTAGGTAATGAACCGGGCTTTCATGAAATATGGCACAAAGAGTTTACCACGCGTACATAGTTCGGTTCGTTCGGTTCCCGCAGATTATTTTATAATGCATATTCGCATAGTCGCCAGCAACATCTTACAATATACAAACACCGACTCCCCCTTTTCGGAAATCGGTTAACGTGATTTACTTACTCTGAACTTGTGACCTCTTCGTAACGGCTGACTGACTATGGCGATCGCGTCTTGATATCCGGACGTCCTCAGAGCTACGGTATCTGAAATATACAATTAAGGGTCACCACTGATATACAATTTCAAGTTGGCTGACTATCGGCCAACTAAATTGCGTAGTTTCACAATTTAATTGAACAACTTTTGAATTTGTTGTTAATCGAAAAGGAATCGCATCTCTTATACGATCAGTGTCCAATTATTTAGTTGTACAATTTTGTTAGCGCAATGTGCGAGCTCTCATAAGCCGCTATAACTATTGGTATACTATGCGATTTAGACCCAATTTCACCAACAACTGTTAAAGTTAACCATCGAATTAATATCACTTTACCTCTTTCGATTTTCGTATGAATGAAAGAGAAGACATGACATTTTAACAAGCTGTTAACACTAACAGACGTTGGCGAAATTGGGCCTTAGTTGGCCAACTTGAAATTGTAAGTCTGCGGTCGCTCTAAATCATTTACTCAATATTTACATGCACGTTGTATTGTTACAACTGCACAATTGATTAACTTTTTTCAATCACGGTTACATATTATATATTTGTTGTAAAGATTTAGAAAAATTTTAAACGTAATTAACGAATTCTGATTGAAAGAACTGAACTACAATGTTATGTACGTCAATTAACCTTTTTTCTTTTTAGCCCGGCCGCACATTGTCCGAATTCTGATCAGAA
Organism: Aricia agestis; assembly: GCF_905147365.1. Lineage (NCBI taxonomy): Eukaryota > Metazoa > Arthropoda > Insecta > Lepidoptera > Lycaenidae > Aricia > Aricia agestis. Next base: position 24,839,919 of record NC_056428.1, on the reverse strand, counting down.
ACAGTTGAATTTCGCCGGACCGCCACCCCGCACAGTATCCGAAATATCCTTCCGGCGAGTTCGAGCTCACTCGGCTCAATACAAAATGTAAGAGACAGCACGGACGTTCAACTGTTTCTGATCAGAAATTTCGGACAATGTGCGGCCGGGCTTAATCTCTAGGTATGTTACTCTAAAAATTTAAAGCGAATAAGTAGAATCAGATACAATAATTACTTGTGATGAAATATCCCCATGAATTAATAAACACGCTATGAAAAATAACACACTATTATATGACATAAATAATGGTAATACTTTAACACTGCAATTTTTCTTGTACATTATTTGCTTGTCTTATTTTTCTCCTGAGATTTACAAAAGAAAAAGTAATAGTGGGACAGGGATTCGTCTACTTAATTATTTTCAAAATTAAAATATTTTATTTTATTTTTAGTTATTATATATATTTTAGTTTTTAAGCAACCCACCTCGCAGAATCTGTATAGATTAATCTGACAGAGGTCAATGTTACCTGCTAAAAAGACCCGACTGTAGATTTGAATATTACAATAGCTATGTCCACACTGTGCACTTTCATCTTCAATATTCGTCATCAACTTTCATATTGGCGCATTCAATTATTGAATGCTTCAAAGAACGCAACGCCAATATTGTCATTTTTAAAGTTTTGGACACGGTCAGAGCGCATACGTCGCTGGTATGCCTCACGTGCGCAACAGCGCTGTTCAATCAAGAGCATGCGTTATAGCGCAGTCAACAGACTGCGTTATAACGCATGCTCTTGATGACTTTTTTGTTCATCAAGAGCATGCGCAACAGCGCTGTTCAATCAAGAGCATGCGTTATAGCGCAGTCAACAGACTGCGTTATAACGCATGCTCTTGATGAACAAAAAAGGCATAGCTAATCGAACTTACCCGAGCTACACAGCTTAATATTCTTCCCGTGTATATAATGGAATGTGTACGGCAGGCCAGTCCTTCGCCGTCTGTTCTCCACCGGCGCCGGTGGTTCTGTCTCGCTCACAACTGTCTCACACACTTGAGGCAACTCTTCTTCAACTTTCATTTGATCGCCGTTGTTGGGTACTAAAAATTTGATTAAACTCATAAATACTTTTGCTTTGTAGCGTGTGTACAGACTATACGTGTCAGAAATCAAACTTCTGTTCAAAATCGTGACGGCGTCTTGACGCAATTTTTTAAAAGCCTATACTACCCCACTGGGCTGGGCAAAGGCATCCCCCAAAGTCATCCGTCTGTCTCGCTCCAACACCACCGCACGCCAGCCTGGCTTGTAGGCATCCAGTTCATCACGCCATCTTTTTCGAGGCCGTCGGCGGCGGCCACGGCGGCGTCGTCCGTCTTCTGGTGCCCTGGTACTCTGGCACTCTGGTGACCTTTGCCCACCAGTCAGGACGCATGCGGCTGGTATGACCGCTCAGTCCCGCTTTAAGAGTGCGGGTGCCATCGCAGTAAGATAGTAGGTAATTACTAAGCTGAATAATAACTCAAATATGGTAAATATTCTCGTATGGGAAATGATCTTGGTATTACGTTTGTATGAGAATTGCGACGTACGGTGATATTTTTTTTAATGAAATAAGGGGGCAAACGAGCAAACGGGTCACCTGATGGAAAGCAACTTCCGTCGCCCATGGACACTCGCAGCATAAGAAGAGCTGCAAGTGCGTTGCCGGCCTTTTAAGAGGGAATATGGTAATAGGGGAGGGCAGAGATGGGGAAGGGAATAGTTGAGCGTAGGGAAGGGAATGGGGTAGGGGTCAGGGGATTGGGCCTCCGGTAAACTCACTCACTCGGCGAAACACAGCGCAAGCGCTGTTTCACGCCGGTTTTCTGTGAGAACGTGGTATTTATCCGGTCGAGCCGGCCCATTCGTGCTGAAGCATGGCTCTCCCACGTATGCCATCTATTGCGATAAAAACGTAATTTTAGCATAATTCAATACTATGCGTGCAGTTAGTTCCTCTTGTAAGTGCAGGCGCTGTATTAGTTAGAGTTAGAAGGGTTCCAAATGAAGTATGGCGATTGACTCTCTGTTACGCCAGTATTATAGTACTCTGTGGTATACATATAAAAACAAAAGTCACAATGTTTGAACTTACTAGTTAGTGGTAGGGCATTGGGATTGCCTCTAGACACTGCTTGTATCTTGAACACGGAGCCAAACAATTCCATCACTACGTACACTTTCTGTAAAAGAAATGTCTTATAAGGCATCCTAAAGACTAATATTATAGTTGCGAAAGTGGGTTTGCATGTCTGTCTGTCTATTACCTTTTCATAAGTAAACAGCTGAATACTTTGGGACACGGGGAATGGCCAAGGATAGCTTTAAGGAACAAAACTTCCTTATGGGTGAAGGAATATCGGAGCAACAAAGTTGCGGGAGTCAACTAGTATACTAGATGTCGAATTGTTTATAGTTGGGGAGGGGAAGAGGGGATTTCGGGACAAGCTCGAGCGTGTCAGATTAAGCTTGTATAGGCTACCGACATGTGTCTAGTTATTATGATATAGAAATCAGATTTCTCACGTAATGGGTTAAATTTTTTTTTGAATGTTGAAATGTCATCGGATTTGTCAGATTAAGATAGGGGATCTAGTTTACATCTAGTATACTTATGAGATTGTTACACTAAGGAACGTACAGCTATTGTTACTACTACATTATAGATTTAGCGACATTTGTGACATGGTAATGTACAAAGCGCGAATGGACTATACAGGGTATAACAAAACTAAGTAATAATACTTTAGGGAGTGTACTGGTCCTCTGTATTTAGTTCACTGTGAAAGTAGCAGCTGCTCCTAAAGAGTAACTTTCTTACTTTTGTATGGGGAAATTCATGAGGCTAGCCCATACAAAAAAATGGGGTTTTAGAGCTGGTACTTTCACAGTCAGTTTTATACAGTGCTCCCAAAGTGATAATGCGCATAGAAATTTTCGTAATTTTTCGGCAACGGTCGTTTTTCCTGAGTGTCGGAAGACGTCGCTGCAAGCGCTGTTTTAAACTTAACTTTAACCTAACCTAACGTAACTAAGAAAAACAGCGCTTTGCAGCGACGTAGAGGCGTCTGACGTTGCTTGGACGCAGGGCCGTCTCTAGCCCATGTGGCGCCCGTGTGCAAACATTACCCTAGCGCCCCCTAACAAGCGCGCGCGCGGTCAAAATGAAATGGGTACAAAGTATAAGTACAGTTTTTCCGGCTGCTTAAGGGTGTGGACTCTAAGCGGTGGCTTCTTTCGTTCCACCAGACGAACTATAACAGCACATCAAGTTACCACATAGGCACTGTCAAATTTCTCCAATATAAAATAGATAACAAACTCTATTGTTATTTATTTGTAGATTGAAGTTTTTTTTCGGTTTTGACCATGAAGTGCTCTTGAGTCTTGACTGACCCTAACAAGCCTAACCCCAAAACGTAAATTTTATATCGCTTAAGTACTTCAATTTTACTTTAAATTTCATGTTCTATACTTATTAAACATCACATCATTACAACATCGGTATTAATTCGATTTCATTATTCGATTTCATTGAAGAGCTCTAACTTCTCTACATCCGAAGAGCCAGCATGGCACAGTTTGTTTTCTAAATTAGAACACTGTGGTTTTTTGTATCTAAATCCAAATCCTCCCACTACCTATTTCGAAAAAACGAGCGATAGGACACTCACTATTACACCAAATAATATAATCTTCATTGATTGATCATGTGATTTAAGGTTCATTTCACGTTGAAAAATAAAGATTATAATATTTATATTGTAAAAGCCTAGCCGCTCATGGCGCGCCTTGCTTTGCTGTAATTCTACCAATATAAGAAGAGCTTCGGATATTACAAAAAAATTTTACGTTGTACGAGTTCTTTTTACGTTGGTCATTAAAGCGTGGGCCGTGGCAGACGGCCAGCGCGGGCTCGCGCCGAGGGCGAGCGGCGCTCGGCGTCCCTAGGACCGCGGCGCCCGTGTGCACCGCACACATTGCACCTAAGGGAAAGACGCCCCTGCTTGGACGTTACCATGGTAACGCCGTGATGGCCTCCCGGTGAGTTGTAGAACTTATTGACGGACCAGCGACAGCGGACAGCCACCGGCTATATGATGTTTACTTCTGTTTCCTTTGAACAAGGTGCAAAATGCAAGTGCATTGTTTGGGGCTCTTACGTTTCATAGATGCTGTTGTCGTGTTTACGACAATTGGCGAAGATTTCCCATGCGCATTATTAATTTGGGAGTACTGTACATGGGACACATACACATTACACACCCTAAAGTATTATCACTTAGTTTCGTAGCACCTTGTCTTGTCGTGTCTAGCACTTACATCAGGCACCCACTCGAACACAGTATCAATGAGCTCGCAGTTGTAATACACCAGTACTCTGTTGTCAGGGGTTTTCTTCAGTCCGACTCTATCGCCCGGTCGGAGCCAGTCGAAAGACGGCACTATTGCTTTCATTTCTTGATCCCTCGTACCAGGCTTGGAGTATCTGATGTAGCGATCTGGGAGAAGCAATAACATTTTACTGTCAGTATTTTTAGATATTCGTTTTATATATTTTATATGATTTTATGAAGTATTTTTAAATTATAATATGTTCACCCTAAACTTATAAGTTATGTCAACTAAATATTCAAGGCAGTGAATCACACAGTCAACTGTCAGTTAATTGCAATTTTTAGAGTGTAAAACTTAGTTAATAGCAATACCTGTCCAAGCGTACATAAAACATTTTAGGAACTTTTAAGACTGTAATTAAATGCAATAGCACTATTTTAATCAAAAGTTATTCACTGTTAAAAAACAGTTCAAAATTTTTAATTTCTTATGGACTGCTAATTATACAACATTACTAATGGCACTCCGCATATGTTTATAACTCTAATACGCTCACCATCAATATAAGCGGTGTAGTGCGGCAGACACGACACAGAGGGTGGCAGGCTGCGATTGACGTGCGCATTCAATATGTTGATATCCGTCACACCCATACGGAAACTGCCCGCGTAGCCCGTCCTACATTCTAGAATCTTTACCTGAAATTGCATTGATAATTAAATTCGATATTAGGAGGCTTTTACACTGCCAGCGAGTGAACTAGGCATATTAAAGATAGATTTATATGAATGGTTTTAGCGCTCGCTCAGCAATGTTTAATGCAGTGTTGAAAACCCCAATCCATGATGCGACCCCCGGCCCTGGTATAAAAAAATGTTTTGCGACCCCCCACCCTCTGTCTTTTTATCATGTGTGTATATTGTATGTTTATTGTATTGATAAGTCATTTTTAAATGGTCCTACTGTTTCTAATCTTAGTTTTTTTTTCGAAATGGTTTTCTCAACCTCTGGCCCCCTGCAGAAGCTCGCGAGTCTTTGGGGGGTCGCGACCCACAGATTAAAAAACACTGGACTTTAATGTATGCAGCGTCCATTGTATAATAATAATATCTATGGACGCTTCACACCACGTCAGTTTGGCCCCGTGGTAAGTACCTGAAGGACTTGTGTTACAGGTACCAGACAACGGAAATATATTAAATACTTTTATACTATACAAATATTTAAGATTTTTATTAAATGATACACATATTTAATACACACATCCATGACCCAGAAACTTTTGAAAACTTTTTGATCCGTCGGCGGGATTCGAACCCGCGACCCCCAGCTTGAGCTACCAACAGCTCACCATCTGAGCCACAGAGGTCGTCAATATATGTATACAGTGCATATGTACACACTACAGTGTATTACAGTGCTCAATGCTGATCGGACAAGTATCTAGTGATATTGGTGCCCGCTGGCGTATCAATGTAAACCAGTACTTAGTGCGAAAAGGCCATAAGTAGATTTTTTTTTAATATTCCCCTGGATTATCCACAAACGATTAATTTGACAGAACTAATTAATACATTTACATTGTTTTACATCTTTAATACACGAAAAATATAAATCATATAAATAATGTTTCTATCCTTGCCTTGTACGTTATAAAAACCACTTGACAGCTAAGGAACATTGATTGGTTAATTATGTCAAGATGATCTATCATCTTTTAGACATAATTAACTACAAAGATACAAAAGTGTCTTCATAAGACCATAAGTGGTATCGGCAACCATTACAAAATTGTGTAAAGTACTAAACTGCATATTATTTCAGGTAATTTTTACGAGTAACGATATTATAAGTAACTCACTTCGAATATCTCTCCCACAGCGAGATGCGCGGAGCTGAACACTAGCGCCGTCGTCGGATCCGCGGACAGTCGGCGAGCGATCGAGTACTCGTGCATCAGGCATATATTGTCGCCGCAATACTCGGAGAAACTCCTACGATTACGGTAAACATAAGATATATATTCGTCAGTTATAAATAGGTAAACTGATGAACAGTACAGGTAATTGTAAACATTTTTTTACAGTACCATCATCGAATAAATTTATTCATAGGCAGTTGACGGACCTGCGTCAATTGGTCTGATTATGTCAACTTATGTAAGACGTCCGTCACTGCGGCCTAGCATAATCTGCGTGTGTCTTCAATGCTAATTTCATAAAGAAAACAGTCGTACGTATCGAGTGACTTCCAAAAAATCTCCCCCGTTCTCTTTTTCTTCTTGTCAGTTAATCTTAACTAAAACTCAAATAAATTAATCTTTGGGGCCTGTTTCACCACTTTCTGATAAAGTGCCTAATAGGCTATTCACATCATTTTTGACAGATTCTCCTGCTTGAACTGTCAAGTTAATTGGTGGATAGCCTTATCAGGAAGTGGTGAAACAGGCCCTTAATATCGTAAATTTGGTTCCAACACAGCCTAGCTAAGCCAAAGAGATAATTTTTGCTATCTTAGCAATACTCATGTAATATTCTAAAGACTCTAATTTATTAACTTACCAGTAAGGTGGCGGTGGAGACGCCAGACCACGTGAGTTGCTGAGAATGGAGTTATCAGAGTTTGTGCATCCGTTGTAGTTGAATGCTCGCTCTTCATTCTGCAGGATGGTCACCTGAAATAGTTTTCAATTTCAATCACATTGTTTTGTCAAAATATACAATATCTTATATATAAAATTCTCGTGTCACAATGTTAGGCCGCGTACTCCTCAGAAACGGCTTTACTGATTTTAACCAAATTTTATATGCATATTCAGTGGGTCTGAGAATGGGCTACTGGGTACTTTTTATATTGATAAGTGCATTTGTTGAATAAATAATAGTAAATTATTACAACTCGAGACTGACGGCGACCATTGTTTGTGCGACGGGATAGCGATGGACGTTGTCATGGTGACATACTTATTTAGTCACTTCAATAAAATAATATGGGCGAAATACTTTATATGGCAAAGAAACGTTTGCCGGGACAGCTAGTGTTTTGATAAAAACGCAATTTCGTACATTTACTAATCGCTTGTCTTTCTCATTGCTACGTTAAGACAGGTACTGATAAATCAATGTATGTACGAACATTTACGCACTTCACCATACTTCAAGCAATATTATATGATTAAATATTCAAATGCTGTATTTACCTGTGTACACTGTCCATAAAGGTCTACCACTGCATATATATTCAGGTGAGGCACATACCACGCTTTGCCCATGTCCATACCGTCCAAATAGTAGTGAAGACTACGGTCTGCGTGCCACATCATACCTAAAAATATTTTAAAGTCCTAATTTTCGTTTTGAATGATATTTACTAAAGTATGGTTCTAAAACCGTTTAATATACGATCACGATTTCACGCATTAGATTAAAGAGTGCAGGTTGAGATGACAATTCACAACCCTTTATTATTTTAAGGGTTGTTTGTTTGACCGATTTTTATTAAGTTTAGCACAGATATGGTGTAGACCGAGAGAAAATACTTTTTAGATTGTATTTCACACGTATCAAATCGTAGGAAACAGACATCAAGTCACAAAATACATATTTTTTTATACATATAAAGTATCAAGACTTACCGACTCGACTGCCGACGGTCAAGGTATCAAGATCTAACGGATATCCGCTACGCACACATTCGCCATCTTTCATCATGGCCGCTCCGCTCAAAATGTACGTGTCCCAGTTTAGATCCGTCGCGGTCCCGGCTAGACCATTCGCTTCGAGATCATCCGGTCTTATGGCTGTTACACCTGAAAATAAATAACTAGATGTACACAACTGTAACCGTAGTATATGGTCTAATATTATATTACCTGGGTCTATAAAATACGTATAATGTATAATATATACGCCGCAGATCTGACACATCTGCGGCGGCAATAGGAACAGGGTTACTATCAGCGTCTTGACATAAATACGGATTTTTTGGAAATTTATTTTCTGTGGGCCATTACTACAAATAATTACAATCACCGAACGTCTGACCGACTGAAGAGTCAAATTATAAAATAGTGTTTCGACAAAAGCGTTATGATATTGTATTGGAGCTTCACCATTTTGTATGTGTCACATGTACTCAGTAAATCATTTTTAAGGCTGGCCGCAATCACGCGTTTTCCGTATTCGATTTCCTGATAATATGGAATTTGAATTTGTAATTGTGAGACTGAAACATGAGACTAGCGCAAACGCTTGTTTTTTTTTCATTCGAACGTGCCCTTCAACTCAAGAACGACGTGCGGATTTTGTTCCGTTCCGTTGGGAAAAAAGGGTGTGCGCCAATTAATATATTTTCTACTGATTCCATGCTTTCTGATGTCTGAATACCGAAACCAACTTACCGATCTCGAGACTCCCGATCCAGCAGTCGAGCATTGCGTCTATTCTGAGCTCGAACGTATCGCACTCCCGTAGCGGACGAGCAATGGTATAAGACGTTATACATCACAACAAACGTCTTTCATCAACTTACCGATCTCGAGACTCCCGATCCAGCAGTCGACCATTGAGTCTATTCTGAGCTCGAACATATCGCACTCCCGTAGCGGACGCGCACTGAACAGCACCGCGTCGTTGAACTCCGCGTACACCGCCGCTCGGGACGCAGTGAGACGAGTGCGGCTTAGCGTCGCGTTGCGTCCGTGTACTCGGTGGAAACACATCTCGCTGAAATCCATACTAGTATTATAAATGCGGAGTGTGTCTGTCTGTCGAGGTGGCACGCCCAAACCGCTGAACCGGGTTTGATATATTTAAGGTATGGAGGAAGTCTGAGTCCCGAGAAAGGATACTTTTTATCCCGTAAAAATATACAATTCTCGCGCGATGAATTTTAGCGCAACGAGTTTGCGGAGCGTCATTAGTAATATTAGAATAGTTACTTAGTCTCAGAAATTGGTTCCAGAGTTGGTAATCTATTTATTTCTAGAAACAAGCTTGGTACAATATTTGGCCATAATTTGTGTCTGTGATTTTGATTAAATTCTGATATCTTGGATTAACACATGTTCTACATTTCACTGCCAAAAAAACACCATATCGGAAATCATACTAATTTATTTTTAAACAGTGGGTCACAGATAGTATATTATAAAACGATTAAATATTGTGAGATGTAAAACTTACGGATATATGGTAGCGTTGGACTCTGATGACACCGGCGATTCAGGAGAGTACACGGGCGGTGGTAGATAGATGTCCACTATAGTAGCCTGCGCCACACGACCGTACAGGTCTGAAATATAAGTTCACATAAGAAAAACAAGTAGATTGATTCTCTGGTATACCAGGGTATACCCCATATTTCTTATTTTATTATAGTTTGTGCGTTCTAAGATGATATGGGTGACAGTTTTCATGTTCCTTGCTACGGGTTTTTTTACAAGAAAACAAAAAAAATCAAAATCTACAAAAACAAATGTTTCCTATAATTGTAAATGAATAAAAATGAAAAGACGCTAAATACTAACTTATTAATAAAAATTATAAATTATAACTGTGAAATAGGAATATAAAATTATTGTTACGAAAACATTTGAAAAATGTCATATGCATGAAACGGAACTTATGTCAATAGAGATTGACTATGTTGAATCGAAATCAAATCGATAAAAAGGGCGGCCATCTTAAATCGCCGGCACCACTGAAATGTCAGTATGAAATCGATAATTTCGATTGCAATTCCTTTACGAAGTGATTCGATATTTTTAATCTATCGATTAATTTTTGTTAGGTAACTTCCCTACTATTGTCAATTATAATGTGTCACGCATATCATCATAAAACGCACAAACTATAATAGTTATTAATAATTATTCTTATTTGTATAAGGATAAGTGTCCTACACTAAATAATACTAATAAAATACTAATCACATATCAGAAAAATTATTAAAAAATTACCTGGAATGTCTATCGAGCTATTTATCGTAGCTTAGTTATAAAGAAAGACTATGCAGAAAGAATTGCCTTTAATAGCCTTTAAAGAAATAAATCACCATTAATGAAATGAATGAAAAACTTTTTATATCCAAGTTGGTTAGCAAAACTTTCGGAATGTCCTACTTGGTGCCTACCATACGTACAATATCTTATCTATACTAATATTATAAAGCGGAAGAGTTTGTTAGTTAGTTTGTTTGTTTGAACGCGCTAATCTCAGGAACTACTGGTCCGATTTGAAAAATTCTTTCAGTGTTAGATAGCCTATTTATCGAGGAAGGCTATAGGCTATATTTCATCACGCTAAAACTAATGTGAGCGAAAAAATAGAGAAAAGTGTGGAAAAAACGAGAGAAAATATTTGAAATGGCTTATTTGAACGCGCTAATCTCAGGAACTACTGGTCGAATTTGAAAAGTTCTTTCAGTGTTAAATAGCCCATTTATCGAGAAAGGTTATAGGTTATATTTTACTGCGCTAAGACTAATAGGAGAGAAGAAATAGGTAAAAGTGTGGGAAAAAACGGGAGACAATATTTGAAATGGCTTATTTGAACGCGCTAATCTCAGGAACTACTGGTCGGATTTGAAAAGTTCTTTCAGCGTTAAATAGCCCATTTATCGAGAAAGGATATAGGTTATATTTTATTGCGCTAAGACTAATAGGAGAGAAGAAATAGATAAAAATGTGGGAAAAAACGGGAGAAATTATTTGAAATGGCTTATTTGAACGCGCTAATCTCAGGAACTACTGGTCGGATTTGAAAAATTATTTCAGTGTCAGATAGCCCATTTATCGAGAAAGGCTATAGGTTACATTTTATCATGCTAAGACTAATGAGAGCGAAGAAATAGAGAAAAATGTGGAAAAAATTGGGAAAATTATTTGAAAGGGCTTATCTCACGAACTACTGGAGCAATTTTTCTGATATTTGGCACAGGTAAGAATTAGACCACGTGAAGGATCATAGGCTATTTTTGTGGACTAATTTGTCTGTGAAATATTTAATTTAAGCGGGCGAAGCTGCGCGGAACGTTATATTTCGCGTGGTCACGATATCACGCGTAAACGGCTGGACCCATTTTGCTGAAATTCGGTATAAAGATACTTTGAGTCCCGAAAAAGAACATAGGATACATTTTGTCCCGGAAAAATTACTGTTTACTGCACAATATACGAATTTTGATGGAATTTAGTATGGCAATACTTTCAGTCTCAGGAAAGGACAAGGGATACTTTTTATTCCGGAATATATACGGTTCCCGCACAATAAACTTTTCTGATTTGCGCGTAAACGACTCAATCGATGTACGGGAACAACTATAAAGTCCACGCGGACGAAGTCGCGGGCAACAGCTAGTACTTATATAAAATTCTCGTGTCACAATGTTAGTACTCCTCCGAAACGGCTTTACTGATTTTTACCTAATTTTATATGCATATTCAGTGGGTCTGAGAATCGGCTAATGGTTACTTTTTATATTGATAAGTGTATTTGTTGAATGAATAGGTAATAGTAAATTATTACAACTTTGTTTGTACGACAGGATAGCGATGGACGTTGTCATTGTGACATACTTATTTAGTCACTTCAATAAAATAATACGGGCGAAATACTATATACGGCGAAGAAACGTTTGCGGGGACAGCTAGTATAGTATAATTATATTTTAACCACAATCAATTTTACTCACCAATAATACCATACACATGTTCGGGTATATTAAACGCTGCAGGGCCCTGGTCTACGCCGTTCACGTAAAAATGCAGGATTCCCATGTCCCTCCGCATCACTCCTACTGTATCACCCTCCTGTATTAACACGATAGCTATGCAGTACTACTTTAGTCTAATACGTTCACGTTAAAAGTAAGTAATTATTTATCAATTTTCCAATTTCTAATGTCTTCTTAATATATCTAAGTGCGGTCATAAGTCTTCTAGAAGTAAACAGAACTTACCACAAGTCTGCTGAGGTTTCTGACGTACTGTGGTATTATGACGGCACCGTCGCATATGACATCCTCGCCCGTCATTGCCCAGGTACCCGATCTATAACACGACAAATTAATAAGTATTTATAATACCACGACAAATAAATGTGCCACGAATTCCTAAAGTCGATCGCTTCAATAGAGATATCACGCTAATGTAAGCGTCCGCCTAATTCAGGCAATATAGTATAACGATGGTTTTATTATATTGTAGTATAATAACGGTCAGCTACTAATGAAACGTGACGCGTGGACTCCGCGAGCTATGCATTTCAATATTATATATGGAATCGACAGACCTTCATGGGTGAGACGTCCACAAGTTACATTACAGTCTGTCGAAATGTAGACCATTTAGTAATGCATCTGACGGCACTTTGCAGTGGGAATTGACTGTAATGCTCGATTCACACGGGTGACTAACGGGTCGATTTTAGTCACCCGGCAAGCCCCCAGTCGAATCGCATGTTCAAGTCGAATCGCCACCCCATTTACACGGGTGACTAACGGGTCGATTTTAGACACCCGGCAAGTCATCAGTCAACAGTAGTATTCGCAGCAAGCGATCGCTTGCGACTGAGCGTTTGCACGGTCGATTTTAGTCACCAGCCGCATGCCATTGGCCGCACGACTTTGGGGCTTGCGACTTTGTTTTTGCCATTTACACGGTCGATTTTCGCCGTACGGCGTAAATCGTGCGGCTTTAGTTACCCGTGTAAATCGGCCATAAGTAACACTCACTTGGCGTTGCTCATTTTGAATGGAAACTGTATATCATTAGAGGTATGCTGCGTGACTCCTATTTCAATGCTTCCAGCCCACTTCGGGATGACAAGATCTAAACGCACTTGAAACAGCTCGTTCGTTCGGAGCGTGCGATTCGTCATCACTATACCGTTATTGAAGAACTCGAAAGCACTGAAACAATCAAAATATACTATTAAAACCTGTATTTTTTAAATGGGTTGTCTGAAGCAAAGCTAAGACTATTTCTTATGTAAGATTCTCCCGTGAGAACTTTGTTTTTGTTTTTGAAAAATAATTATTGTTAGAAATACTAACAATAATAATTAATTTTAAGAAGTTACCACTAACCTAACTTTGTATTTACCAACAAAGAGAAAGATTAAACGTATAGCAGGCATATAAACAGCAATGTGAGGACTTTAAACTGAAAGTGTATACAATCGAAATATTATGAAAAAATACTCACTTAGGCCTATGAGCAGTCTTACCATCGTTAATAATAATAACATACGAATCACGCAGCGTATGAAATAAAAGGCTATCCTCGTCTATTCTCGGACGACACCGACCTGAAAAAGTTCAAAAGGCTCAATACAAAAGTATGAAAAATTTTAAAACACTAATCACAAAAGTATGATAGGCGAAAGAGCGCTTTACAGCAATCACGGCACTTGTTGACGGCAGTCGACGTCAGCCGTCAACTGCCGTCGACAGAATACACTTCTTTGCTTTTCAACTTTATAACTGAACATGATTAACAGCTCAATGTTGTTCGCAACTTATTTCGATAAAAACTATGCTATGAACTAAAATATTTTTATATCCAATTTCATCCAAATCGGTACTTAAACTTAAGAGTGAAGACATTTTTTCCCTTAAACTTAAGATAGACAGACAGACAAGAACACCGCCTTTTATTTTCAGAGTTTGAGCCGCATCGAGCTGCTAAGTAATGACATTTATTGTTATTTAATATAAGGGTCAAATTGCCATGAAACTTACTAGAAGTAGGTACTTCAGGCGCGGTGGGTATGGCTGGAACGTTGCTCGCGTTACATTCCGTTTCCTCGCTAGAATCGACTATGGATACCTGCAATATATTAAAATTGTGTATCAATTGAATTAGGTAAAACATTAAAAGTTCTTCTCTAAAATTTTAATGAAAACCAGCTTTTCGCGAAAAATTTACTATAACACAAACGAATTAAAAAATAACACGAAGTTCTCAGTTTCACACAACGAATCTATACATCTAATCTCTATCTACGTCCTTATTCTGTGTAAACAAAGTTCTATCCTTAAATTTTTATTCTGTCCACAGAATATAAAATATTTTAATTTTGATATAGCGCACGCAGCACCTTAGTAACATTTGTATTAAAATTGCACGTCATAGAACTAGACCTAATAATAGCTAGACCGAAAGGACATAGAATAAGAGCTTCACTTATAATGTATATTATAGAGGCGTCTTACCTTAACAGTCATACCGTACAAGTCCACCACTCCCCAGACCTGTTGCTCCACTCTATCTGTGGCCACCCCCTGGTCTATGCCGTTAATGAAATAGTGGAGTTTGCCAGTGTCCTTGCGCATCATACCGACTGTGTCCCCCTCCTGTTCGTTGATTGTTATTAAATGTGTGAAGGTCAAAATATTATACTATAATACAGAAGGCTCTATACTATGTCACCTAAAGCACACATATCAACTCATAAACGGATCGTAACCGAATCGCGTCGAGCCGTTATGTATTATTTATACATATACTAATCGGAATCGTAACGTAATCGCATCGATTCGGAACGTAATCGTCTAGGCTTACATCTCGTTGTCCCCGCGCTTACAGCCCGTCGTCCACCCTTGCCCCTGTTACGATTAATGCCTGGGTTACACAGTGTGAGTGACATGCGAGCTGGCCTAGTCAGTTACTGAAGTGCAGCTACTTGCACCGAGTGACCGCATGAAACGAGTTACTGTCATGTGCAAGTGGGTCAGTAGCTCGCGTGCGAGTTACTACAACGTTTTTTGATTTCACTCGCCACTCGCCTTCCCCCATTACAGCGCCATGTCACTGGGACATTACCTATCAACTGCGATGTCAGCAGCGTGCATGATGTGACCCAGGGAGGCGAGTCGAGCCCTATACACCGGCACAATAGCTGCCTACTGTCACTTCAGCCGCTCGTACTGTGTAACCTATCCTTAACGTTAGGATTCAAAAGTCACTCAGTCATAGTCGGCATGCAGTAAGCGCCGTGTCACCTAGCCGTTATAGCCGAGTTGACGATAGGTGATAATGATCCCTTTCCGAGTTGACATGTGAGGTGTGACCTTTATTGCTCGAGACCTACAAGTCCTATCAATGCCATATTCTAATATTCATTTTGCATGTGATCTTTGTTATCTGCATGTTAGTATTGACCCTCTTACCCTCAGCTCATCCAGATTAAAGTTGCCATACTCCATGCACGTCCCGTGACCGTTCAGCAGCACCTTGCAACCTGACATCATGATGGTACCGGAGTCCATGTTGGTCATGGTCGACGGGAACCTGATGGTAGCCGGGTTGTGGGTGGTTACACCAACCTGTAAAAATATTTTGGTGTGAGTTAGTAGAATAATAGAATTTTTTAGAATAAAAATTAGTAGAATAAAGGGCGGGGGGGGAAATTACCCAGGTTCTGGTGCCAGGGGAGGGCAAATCACCCAGGTTCTGGGCCAGGGGGCGGCAAATCAGATTTTTCATAAGCTAGGTGTTTATAAAGAATAAAAAATGTATAATTTTTAGTTGTAAAAATATTGTGTGAAAACAAACAAATGGCAAAAATTCGTTCCTAATTTTTAATTTTAATAGATAAAATACTAGATAATATACTTAGTAGGAACGTCAACATAATCCAGGGGGGGGCAGCTGCCCCCCCTTGCCCCCCCTCAGTACTCCCATGACAGCGGGGCTAAAATGGTCACATTTAGCAATTCCTCTCAATCAATTCAGCAAATGAATTGTCAAAACTGTCAAACTGACAAATATCAAATTAGTACGAATTACTAAACATGAATTGCAAGCAGACTTTAATTTTGCGATTTAAAAAAAATGAATCATAGTATGATTCATAACATGATTCTCCAAAGCGACCATTTTAGCCCCGCAGATCAAAATTGACCAATGGAATCCAATAAACCGATAGAGATACAAATAGCATGCATATTTAAAAAAACTTTTTAAACTCTTTTGTCACAGTATTTCAGTCCGATCCGAACGAAGTGCCGCTCGGATTGTTGACTGCCCATGATAGTGGATCCCGTGGAGTTCAAGCATGCTGGACCCCTTGGAATTGCGCCGAGATGTGGCTTCGCTCTGAATCCTCTATCGGTTGTGTCACAGGGGGCTCCGAGGAATAATTGTTCGGAAGCATACCTCCTGCAAGTTTTCGCCGTCGTTCCACGCGAAAAATATACCATCCTCATCACCTAGGTAAGTGACAGTCTTCTACCATGCGTTTTTCGCGTAACTTTGTGCCACGCACAGTAAAACTCTAGAACGAACTGTCGTCAGTAGTATATCCGGACCAATACGACCTGCAAACCTTTAAGAAAAGAGCGTATTCCTTCTTAAAAGGCCGGCAAAGCACCTGCAACGCTTCTAATGTTGCAAGTGTCCATGAGCGACGGTAGTTGTTCCATCAGGTGACCCGTTTGCTCGTTTGCCCCCTAATTTTATAAGAAGCATACTATACTAACCTCAATACTGCCACTCCACTTGTCGACTAGTCTGTCTATGCGTATCTCAAACAGCTCGTTGTCATACAGCGGTCGGTGCGTCATAACGACGCCGTTGTTGTAGTCGTCCAACGGACGAGCTCGCTCCGCTGACCTGAAATACATTTGGCTATCAAAAGAGCAGTGAGATCGCCTGATAGTAGTAGCCCGGTAAAGCACCTGCAACTCTTATGATGTTGCCAGAGTCCATGAGCGACGGCAGTTGCTTTTTATCTGGTGACTCGTTTCCTCCCTAATTTTATAAAAAAAAAGTCATCCGGAGTCAAACGTTTCCGAAAAAGAAGGGATAATTTTTTATGGTGGGTCTGTGCGATGTGGCCGCTGGAGGAGCGTCTGGGAACCCACATACACTGCAGGGGATGCTGTAAGTTTTCCCCATGAAAAAAGACCTCCAGATCATTTGTCATATTATTATTTCTACTAATTTTAAGATATTTCATATTTCCAACTTTTTTGTAAAAAACAAAATATGTTATACTTACTTGTTATTCTGCGACAGTTTGACGAGAATACCGCATCTTGGATGGAAGCGCAGACGATCGTGGACAACTGGATCGTGGACAAATTAAAAATTACAAACAATCTAACACGTAACTAATGTAAAATAACATCGATATTGGCCCTTAGGTACTGATTTTTATTGTTTCTCTACGAATATGAAAATCTATGAATGAATATTGAATGCATTTAAAAAATTATCAATGGCTCACTTTTCGTGTAATAAAATGGTGCTACTAAAGGTTCACGACTCACGACGGTGAATATCAACCTGTGACTACTTTCAGATAGATTCTATCCTCTCTTTATGCTATAAGTCCCAACTGTATTGTTAGAGTTAAGTTTAAATTGATTGGTGCTTAGAATCTAAGAAATACTTAATTCAAACTTACAGCGTATATACACATATTATACTTAATATTATTGATGCGAAAGTGTGTCTGAGTCTGTTAGCTCTTCATGCCTAAACCGATTTTGCTGAAATTTGGTATGGGGGTACTTTGAGTCCCAGTAAAGGACATAGCATACTTTTTATCCCGGAATAATGTACGATTCCCGTGTGATAAACGAATTTTATCGCAACGTAGTTACGGGCGTCATCTAGATTCTAGTAGAGCAGCAGTCGTCAGCAGTTGGTGTGCCTCGGAAAAGGTCATCGTACTTTGTTCTGGTGCTAACTGCTAAGTGCCAAAAAAGGGACATCTCAGGACGATCGACGTAGGTGTGGGAGCTCAGAGTAAGCCTATACACATTGATTAGTTTGTGGTGTACCTTCAAATATTTGTATTTTCCTATGTATTTTGAACATTAAAAATTGCGAAATACATTGTAAATTGTAATAGACTGGATAACTCACCCATAGCACAGGCGCCGTCGCTCGGCATAGGCACGTAGACGTCGTTGTGCTTGGCGGAGGTATGTGGCTGCGGCGCCTCCATCTCGCTGGAGGTTAGCGTATCATCGTTGTTGGGGTCCTCCTCGATCTGGGAGAGAGATGAGATGAGAAGAGAGTACTCGAGTTAGCAGTGAGAGGTACTCGAGTGACAAGCGAGTAGTGGAGTGAGACGCGAAAAGTACTCGAGCGAGAAAAAAGATGTTCAAAAGAAATCTCGGCTGAAGCCCGATGCTTATAATATGTATATTAGGTGTAACTAAACTTAATATCATATTTTAGTTTTGTTACAGCCTGTATAAAAATTTCGTTAACTGTCACAGTAGCAGCGCTGAAAGAGCGACTTTTTTTACTTTTGTTTGAGCAAGCGCATGCGCTTATATGAGCAAGCGCCCCAGCGTCATGACGCTGGGGCGCTTGCTCATACAAATAGCAAAAAAATACTCTTTCAGCGCTGCTACTTTCACAGTGACCTCTACGTCTCTACATAAGGGGCAAGTACACACCTTAAAGTAATATCACTTAGTTTTGTTACACCCTGTATAAACGATTGCCGTTTCTATAACGATACATTATAACGCGCGTCATTTGCATACCGACATCGCGAGTCAAATACAACAGCTGATATAATAATCTCGACCTATCGTTTTTCGCGACAAGCAAAACGATACTTTTGTTATGTACCTATCTGCTCAAGTAAGCGTTAAGCAAGTAAGTTTAAGTAGCTTTAGCCCCAATTTCACCAACGTCTGTTAGTGTTAACAGCTTGTTAAAATATCATGTCTTCTCTTTCATTCATAAGAAAAACGAAAGAGGTAACGTGATACTAATTCGAGCATTAACTTTAACAGTCGTTGGTGAAATTGGGGCTTAGAGTTGCATATTTTTTAATAGAATTTAACTAGAGTAACTGCCGCACTCAGAGACATTGAATGTTAATTAAACTTTAATTTAATTAAGAGTTTGACAAATAATGAATGGGGGCTTATGTCAAAATCTTCATTTAATTGCAATTAAGTAATTCAAGTAATTCATATTGGTCTCTGAGTGCGGGGGAGTTAAGAGTTAAGACAGATTAATCTTCAAAAGTTACATAATTTGAACCACAAGCCTTCATTGCACTAAAGTGGTGTTAAATTATTTCGATAAAACCCTGTGGGAAATATTAATTTCTTTAATTACAAATCATATAAATAGTACATTACGCACGTTGGCTGAGGCGACGCCGAGGTCAACAAACATGGGATTTGAGGCCTTCTTATTTCCTGCCCACGGTGCGTATACTATTTTTCTCATCGACGGAGGCAGAAAACGGCAACATCGGTAAGCGCAGCGGGACGAAAGTTGACGTTTTCCGCCCGAAGGTGAGAAAAAGCCATTTTACATGAACCATCAATGAGGGTTGTTGAAAGTCATCTGTAACGATAATATTATGTCTATTTGACACAATAGACCGACGGCTACATCGCGGCACCTGGTGGCAAATAGAATTTCAACAACCCTCATTTTAATACCTCAGTTAAAACCATAATGACTCACTTGATCCAAGCTGTTCTCCATGATGGTCCTCATGGTGTTGGAGTTTGTGATGGAGACCTGGACGCATTGACCGTACAGGTCTATGACCGCGAACAGCCGCGGCGGGATCTGCTTAGCGGCTATACCCAGACAACGCCCGTTCACGTAGAATAGGAGCTCCGCCTAGGAACAAAAGACGTTCTATATTAATAGGGAATATTACGCAAACTTAAAGTCGCTACTAGCACACACAGTCATTAGGCCGCGTTTCCACTGACGCGGAGCTGGGCGGAGAGGAGCGGTGAAGAGCAGTGAAAAGGTGTCAGTTTTTCCACTGAAGCCGAGCGGAGTGGAGTGGAATGGAGCGGAGCGGAGCATACTTTTGGAATTGATTGAATGATTAACTGAGGCACTGCGCGCGAGTCACGCACCGCCCCGCTCCGCACCGCTGTCCTCCGCTCTGCACCCCAATGCTCGTTGTCCTCCGCACCGCATCGCCTCGCTGTATTTTTATTATGAATCTCAGCTCAGCTCAGCTCTGCTCCACCCCGTTCGTGCTGTTTCCATTGAGGCGGAGTGGGGATTTCAAGCATAGTAATTGTCTCCTGTCCGCCCAGCTCCACGTCAGTGGAAACGCGGCCATCCGACATGTTGCACACGTCATATCAGAATATTGACAGAAATGCTGTCATACGTCGGACAAAACTTTAATTTACTGTTCTAAGTGAACGGAATTAAAAGTTTACAATAAAATCATATTATAATATTATCTCAATTCCGCCATATGCGTTTGCTCTTTTACAAATGGATATGAACAATCATGCAAAACACCATCTACACTGTTTCCGACAGAAGTTATAACTTGTTTTATAGGTATTTATAAAGCGAATGAAATATGTTTCTTACTAAAGTTTGCAACAAATGTCTAGGATCCAAATTCCAGCCTACTTATTATGTTTTTGCATACAAAGTACCCCTTATATCTATAGACGACTGAATTTAGTACTTAACCTTTTACTACGCCAACTTCAACTTCTAAATGACCTTAAAGAAGTAGGACAGACGCTAATGTCGCGTAAACCCATTTCGGATTGGCAACTTTATGAATAGTCATTGTGCCGAAATTCATTCTATATTATGCTACGTTACAGACTGGTTTTATATTATTAGAAATCTTCCCAGCCGTGGGAAATTTGGATCTACAGCTCTGGGCTATTTCTATAGAACTGGAAATCGAAGCCTCGTACATCGAGTTAAAAAGGTCATACATCGTGTCCTTAATACTCATAATATCCTCCTTTTATGAAGACCTCTGATTACCTGAAGATTACCTTAGATCTTTGCCTTAGATAGTTATAAACAAGCAAGACATACTATACACCGCAACGAACCGTGCATCTTTGGCACGAAAACTGAAATACAAAACTGAGGTTATATCCCATTGCAGGACTCAAAGTATAACCATGCAAAAATTCTGAATAATAAAATATAACAGACTGACAGTCAGATACACTTTCGCATTAATAATATTAGAATTATTAAGTACAACTAGGTAATGATAGCATATATAATGTATATTGTATACCATTATACATGCTATCATTATCTAGATTCTAGTATACCAATATATATAAGTTTATTCTAACTCAGCAGTCAGCAATATGGATTTCGCTATAATCAACATGTGGTGTACACTGAGTGCAGAAACAACATTTCCCTAGCAGCTAATTAACTTAACTGCATCCTACTAACGTGATATTAAATTAGTATCGGCACACAATCCTGCATTAACATAATGTTAATGCACGATAATGGACTTTGCGGACGAAAATAGAATAGAAAATACGAGTAATAAATATAGTTCGAGTAAACTAAAAACCGAAAGGGAAAAGAGAGTTAAGTATATTCAAACATACATTCAGTAAAGCTTATAAAAACACGTTAAAAACATTGTATGCCTTTTAATTTGGCAAGTATGGAAATTTTATTTTTGAAAGCGAATATTTTTATAAATTAATTACATTCATAATAAAAAAGCAAAAGATTTATATGAGTGTGAAAGGATTTTGATCATAATATTTGGCATGGAATGGGCTGTGGATTAGCACAGCCTTTATTTATCGCATTAATCCTTCGATCGCGGATTCTTGGAAATCTATTGTTATTATATTGTTGTCGCGGTCACCGCCGTCCTTATGGGGCTTTGTAGAATAAAGGGCATTGTGCCTGTGGGATCAACGACATAATTCGTATAAAGAATGCATGACTAGAATAAGAACTAGTCTATATATATAAAAATCAATTGCTGTTCGTTAGTCTCGCTAAAACTCGAGAACGGCTGAACGGATTTATCTTATCTTGGTCTTGAATTATTCGTGGAGGTCTAGGGAAGGTTTAAAAGGTGAGAAAAATTCGAATAATTGCCGGGAAAATCCTCAAAACAGCATTTTTCTATTTCCCATACAAACGTTTTCTAAATAAAATGGAGAGTCAATTTGTAATTTATTACCGCTGCATAAAGTTCAAATTCGCGTGCGCGTTGGAGGACCTAATATCGCGTTCTGAAACTCAACAAAAGTGAAAGTGAATCGCGAACGCGACAAAATTGCATAGTCTCAAAATACATAGTACATAAATAAACACAATTTTAGCTAACTTCAGTTGTTACTCTGTCCGATTATTTTTTTATTTTAGCTAACTTAAGTTGTTACTCTGTCCGATTATTTTTTTAATAAGACTATATAGAAATCGAAAGATAAATCTATATATATAAAAATCAATTGCTGTTCGTTAGTCTCGCTAAAACTCGAGAACGGCTGAACGGATTTATCTTATCTTGGCCAATTTTGATGAAATTTTTTGTGTGTGTTCGTGGAGATTCGAGAATGGTTTAGATTTACAGTTTGGTCTACTGGAAAATGTTTTTTCAATTAATTTCTTATTTATAAGGAGTTGTTGATTTTGGAATGTTTTACATTAGATCCGGCGGACGGCGCTATCATCGCATTCAATATTATTCTATTTCAATTTTAGTTTGTCCTGACAGATGGTGCTACGATTAATTTGAAAAAAATTTTGTTATTCAATTCATGCGCTGATTAAAATATTAAATAAATAACACATAGGCTACAATTTTAACCGACTTTCAAAATGGGGGAGGTGTTATGTTCGTTTTCTTATATTCAACGATTACTCCGCCGTTGGTTAACCGATTTTCAAAATTTTTCTTTTGGTATATAGGGTATCATCCCAATTTGGTATTATATTCAGAAAAGTGATGATCTGATGAAGGATCCATAAGTAATCGAGGGAACTCCTCAAAATTTATAGGGAAACATATGGTGACTTCGGTTTCGTGAGAAGTATTCTAAGCATATGCTACCAACAAGTAAGATTTTGCACCGAGATATACCTGGTATACTGTGGTTCGGAAGGTGCTGAGAGAATTCCTGATTCTTTATAGATACAAGTTTGGGAGTTTCGGCGTTGTTTTAAGAACAGAAAGCATATGCTACTATGCAAATTACATTCTTCATCATCATCATCATCATCATCACTACCATATCATAGTCTTTTAGATCGAGACTCGAGTTTGTCAAGCGATAATTAAAAAAAATCTATATCTACCTAATATTATAAACCTGAAGAGTATGTTTGCTTGAACGCGTCAATCTCAGAAACTACAGGTCCGATTTAAAAACTTATCTCAGTGTTAGATAGATCATTTATCGAGTAAGACTCATCATTTATCGAGAAGGTTATATTATATTATTACTCTAAGACTAATACGACAGAAGAAACTCAGGAAAATGTGGGAAAAACGGGGGCAATATTTTTTATGGGAAAATGTACCTACGGATTCTGTAAAATTTCTAATTTACGCGGGCGAAGCCGCGCGGGACATCTAGTCATGCATAAAAATACATGTACATTGTACAATAATATAACAATAACACCACAAACTACAAAACCTTTTCATATTATTGTGAGATTATGTTTGTATTTTTGTGTAGTATAAAACAAAGTCGCTTTTTCTGTCCTCATGTTCCTTTGTTCCCTATAATCTTTAAAACTACGCTACGGATTTTGATGCGCATTTCTTTCATAGATAGAGTGAATAAAGGGGAAGGTTTATTCAAAGTATAATACCAATAATTAAATAGTGGAGAAATACTGTTAATTTGAGGTTTCTAATCTGATGTCGTAAATAATTACATTTTTCCGATTACATTGCAAACGCAGGCTGAACCTTACGACATTTATCAAAATAATGTAATAAGTATTGTACACAATGAAAAGGTCTACAGAAAACTTCGCGATGGTATATGTCTATCGCTTATAGATATCCCACAGTAACTTATTCAATTAAATACTTAAAAGTTTAAATACATTGTTGATTTAATATAAATCCTATATACTTATGGCACTTTACAGCATATGATTTAAAAGAATATTTTCGAAGGTAATACAGATTTAAAAGTTGCGGTAATCGATTTTAATATTTTTTTTCAGTGAGTGACATATATTTTATACCCGTATAAAATATAATATAGGCTAAAATATATTTTATACCCGTGCGAAGCCGGGGCGGCTCGCTAGTAATATTTATAGTGGTGTTGTCGTCAAATTAATGTCGCTAATTAGGATCAATTTCAGAAGTGTGCTATCCTGCTTAACAATCTACCGTATTTGCACCACTGCGTTACAACTGTATTTGCAAACTTTAAGGTTGGGTTGCAACAGAGACGTGGTTAAAGTTAAAGTTATGGTTATAGTTAAGGCAAATTTAACTTTAACCTTAACTTTGACCACAGAATTTGACAGAAGACGTTGCTGGTCCGACAAGACTTTATAAGAACGTGGGCGGGGGCGCTGGTATTTAACTATAACCTTAACTTTAACCACGCCTCTGGTGCAACCCACACTAAGTAATAATATAAACTCTAAACTGACCCCAAGTAAAAAGGAATTATCATCATAACATTAATACGCGAACGAAAAACTTTGTAACCCTTTTTACGAAAAATGGGGAAACGTAGGTGCATGAAATTTTGCACAGTTATAGTTTATATGGTGAAGAAGTGCATCGAGCTAATATTATTTTGAAATTATGCTTTTATCATACATTTTTTAACAAATAAAACGTTACACACACTACAACACACACACATGAGAAATGACAGATTTTTGAGTGACAAGCCTATACATACGAATTATAACTCTTTTATTTATGGTTGAAGTCTGTTGACAACAAGTTGACAAATTGAAAATGGATTATATTTTTTTTTTATTGAATCTAAGATACCATTAGACAATGCTTACACTGCCAGTCTGAGATCAGCTAAGTTCCAGAAACAAGAGTTGAAAAAAAATGATAGTCAATATTTTTTACAAAATATAGGTAGTAGTCCTAATGTCGTTGAAACTAAGGTCGAATTTCGACCATTGGGCGATCTCTAGTTAAACTAATTACTAATGGTCTAATGACAGACAGACAACTAACTTATAACTGCACCCCTCGTCTTCCGTCAGTGGTTTTTAAATAGTAATATTTATTTATTTATTTATTTATTTATTAACACTTTATGCAAATTTACAAAGGCGGGCTTAATGCCTTGTGGCATTCTCTACCAACCAACCTTAGGGTGATACTGAGAATGTATAATACAGGCGCATTCGTGGTAATGAGACACAAAGGATAATATAGAGTAATATCTATGGGATTTTCGCCCATATCCTTTGTATGTCGCTTTTTATTAGGGTTCCGTACCCAAAAGGTAAAAACGGTACCCTATTACTAAGATTTCAATGTCTGTCTGTCCGTCTGTCGGTTCGTCTGTCTGTCCGTCTGTCTGCCTCCAGGCTGCATCTCAGTAACTGCTATAGCTATAGCAGTTACTTAGTTTACTTAGTTAAATTTCAGAAGTCTAGCTAGACTTCTGAAATTTTCACAGATTGTGTATTTCTGTTGCCGCTATAAAAACAAATACTAAAAACGAAATAAAATAAATATTTAAGGGGGGCTCCCATACAACAAACGTGATTTTGTCGTCCTTTATTTCTCTATGTCAATAATGGAAACAGGTAGGCACTTGAATTTTTCACAAAGTCTTTTGTAATATGTGTACTTTAATATTTAATTATAATATTAAAATAAAATGCCTTAATGTCATGTTAAATCACCTAACACGGTGTTAAATTTAATTCCTGCTATGGAGGTCCGTTAAATATTTAACAGGCTGTTATATGAGTCAAAATAACAACTTTCAAAGACAATAATATGCAATATCAATAAAAGAATCTGTTTTGACTTTTGAGTCTTTCCGCCATGTTTCCGCTACGTCCTTATTATTAATTATTTTCATAGTTATGAATAAATATTTATTTTCACTTTGCCAAAAATTCAGCCTTCGGATTTCCTTGACATTGCAAATATACTAACTTGTTGATACAAGTTAGTATATTTGCAATTTTGATAAATTACCAAACCGAAATATGTAAATAAAAGTTTGTATTATGATTCATGTTTTTAGCTTTGACAGATAATAATTATTAACCTGGTAAATTAAGAAGAACTATTATAGCGTAACAAATGTAAGCGATCAGTGATATTTTAATTTGTCGCATTATCTACTATAATACTACTATGGAAGAAAGTGACACATTGCAGAGAACATGTCGTATTAATCTTTTACATTGCAATTTCGTCGCCTTATAACAAGAATGAACGAATTGATAGTTGTTCACTCGTTGTTCACTTATCATTGCATTTACTAATGCGCTGTTAAATTTTTACTGTGGGACATAAGTATTTTAACAGTCTGTTTAATTTTCCAAGGTCCGTTAAGTAATGCCTTGTTAGGATTTAACAAACAGAGGTTGGTGAAATTGGGTCTAAGGAATCTCAATAAAGCCATGTATGTTACTTTATGTAAGCCATAGAGTAAAACAATTTCCGATCTTTTTCTCAAACTGGATTCAGACCTATTACATAATAAAGAGACACATACCTTACTACTTCTCATAACACCCACGGTGTCCCCTTCTCGAAGAAGTTCTAGAGCGGGCCCATATGATGTCAGCAATGTTATTCCATCTTTAACAATGGAAGCCCCGGACATAATCTGTAACAAAACATAATATTATGGTAAAAATGAGTGATTCTTGTTAGTCTTATATCTTTATATATAAAAAGGGATATTATTTACCTCTACAATTGCAACTGAATATAATAATATTGTGTCGGGCAACCTGGTATATAAGAACATGTTTATGTCACAGCTAAAGAGTAAAACTGACAATGGCCTTTCCCGTACAATTTCTTGTATGAAATTAGGGGGCAGACGAGTAAACGGGTCACCTGACGGAAAGCGACTTGCTCATAGACACTCGCAACATCAGAATAGTTGCAGGTGCCTTGCCGGTATTTTAAGAGGGAATACAATGGGGTGGGTTATTAATAATGTCTGGAAATATTTTATATTTGTGTTATGTTCTTATTTCCAAACATGAATGATTCCAATAGAGAGTTACTTTACAAAACATATATACTATACAAAACATATACATACCCATGCTGTGTTCCGCAGTTTTGTTGCTGTTGCTGGTAGCTCCATGAACTCCGGGTCCAGAGTGGTAACACCAATCTCCAGGCTGCCATTCCAGACGTTTACCTGCACAAAAAATTAGTAACATTATTTCAATTTAGAATTAATGTTTCACAAATGCCTAATAAACTTAAAAGGAACAAAACTTATTAGATTGTGGAACAGACCTCTAGCTTTGGCAGTACTCAATAATAATTCGACAGCCCTGCAAAACATTTATCGGGTTACCGGGTCTACACTATTTACTTTACCATAAACTGCTTATGCTGTGTTAAAATTTTGTCTTTTAAGGTATTCTCTATCAAGCACGGCATCCTTTCACTGTTTGCATAAAGAGCTGATTGTTTGAAAATACATATATTAATAATATACTATGATTTCACTTCTAGGGTTACTTAGTACCATAAAGTTAATATACCTAGCGGAATAGAACAACAATATCGAGCTGTCAAACAAAAGCGAAATTGGTTTCATCTGTGTGTAAAAATATGTGTACGTATACACTTACACAAGCATGATTGAACATGATTTCTATGAGATTAAATTGTCAACTTGGATCGGTTTGTACCAGCTCTAAGTGTGTCCATGGGACCACAGCGGGGTAAGTATGTAACTATTTTTGTTTTTAGCAGTATATTTTTTATAAGATTTTCTTTTCTTTTTAGTGTACAAAATGGCTTCTAACAATATAATTAATGTCTTGGACGATAATGCAAAGTCAGTTGTTGCTAATTGGCTACGAAATCTCGATAAAAGTGATTCTGACGAAGAATGTAATATTCGCCATCATATCGGAAATAATCCAAGTTCTTTTGCCTTCTGAAGCCACACAAGATGACCAAAAACGAGAGGAAAATTTGTATCTTTGCCCTTGGCGTCTTTGAGGGAGGACTGAATACCCGTGTCACAGCTGTTCAAAGCCAGTCTGCCTATAAGCTGCACCAAAAAAATATGTTCGAGCTGCGTCGAAAAGACCAATAATTGACCCTTGCACATTTTTTTTTGTTAAGATATAAACATTTAATTCATGTTCTTTTGTGTTTTTTTAAATACATTTTTTTAAGTTTATATGTTAAATATTTAGTAAAGTAACAAGAAGGTTGTGATTTTTAAGTCAGAAGTTGACACTTGTTATTTTATATGAAAAGTTCTGTGATTTTGATTTATAGTTCCTATAAAAGTGTTCACTTTTAATTATGTTTAATAATTCTATTGTTAAGACTTGTTTTAACAATAAAGCTGATTACAAGACTGTAAAAGCGTTTAATTGTAGTTTTAGAGCTATTTCAATATGAGTCCACAGGAGGTAAATTATGTACTAAAAATCCACCGGGTAAACTGAGGGTTAAGATTAGAGGATGAAAATTTTAGAGAATAGCTAAGGGCAAAATGGCAAATTAAAACAAAGGGTGTGTCAATTATATTACCCCTCTTTTTGGGAATTTGCATGTCACAAAATGCACTTATTGATTTTTGTCCCAAATACCTACATGCAGCTAAAAATGTATGAAATTATTTTTGGATATGAATAAATTAGTGTGAGAGATAATTTACTAGTAAAGCCTACCTTTCGGTCGATGCATATTTCAAAAACGACGTCGTCTTGAAGAGGTTCCGCGCTCAGGATCAAGCCGTGATTAAATTCGACGAAATTGCGAACAGCAGTTGTGTTCTCGTGCAGCAGAGTTACTCTGTCGCCACACCTCCGGTGAAATCTCATCGTTCACTTATTTAATACCACCGTCATATCATCATTCATGGAAGAACTCCATCGTCCCGAATTTTTTTTCGGAAATCAATTGTTATGATTTAAAAAAATGAACACCTTACACAATCGTAATTCCATTTATACGAACACATCGTAATTCTCTATGTTACGTTCCATGTTGAATATATTACGGTATTTTATTCAATTATTAATTTTGTAAAAGCACGCTCTCAAAATTGATTTTAATTTTAAACAATGAGCGAAAACTGAAAAGCACTCACGGCTCGTCCCACTTTTTTCACGGTAACTGACAAGTGACAGAAAATGATTTGACATTTGTCAACACAAAATACAAATGTCAATGTCAATGTTTTTTTTTTATTCCCCCAGCCATTATACGGGTCTTGTTTTTTTTCAATCAATGTGTTTTATAATATCACTAGCTGTCCCGGTGAACTTCATGTCACTTTGAAACCTTCCCTGGACTTCTACGAATATTTTAAGACTAAAGTCAGCCCAATCCGTTCAGCTGTTTTCGAGTTTTAGTGCGACTAACACATTTGAAAATCCATTTATATATAAGAGGAGAAGATATTATTTTAAGATCAAAAATTATCATTAATAAGTATAGTTTAACTACCGTATTATATAAATTATATAATGAGCAATCCAGCAAGAATAATTATTATTTATTTTAATTAACCGTGCCGTCTTTAGTTTACTAGCAACACTTGAGAATATTTCTTGATTGACACTAGATGGCGTTTCTTGGTACTGATCTCCGATTTTCTGATCTTGTTTGTTCCCACTTTGTTCCAATCAATCAGTAGTACAAGAAATTTTAGGATAATAAATTATCATTAATAAGTATTGTTTAACAATTCAGCAAGAAAAATAATTATTTTATTTTACCGAGCAAATTTCTTTAGTGTACTAGTGACAGGTGCCAACACTTGAGAATCTTTCCTACTCGACACTAGATGGCGTTACTTAGTACTTAGCTCCGAGTTCAACATAAAATTTACTTATTTTAAAATATATTTTGTACTTGCAGCTATTGTTAAATTTTTATTGACAAAATGGCCCCGACGATTATTAGAAATCTGACAAAAACCTTTTCCGTCAGTATAAACTGTACTTATAATAGATTATTACAGGGGTTCCCAATATTTTTTTAGCCTGCAGCGCAGTTACACGTAAAATATCTTATCACGGTGTCCTACTCTAGGAATATATAACACTGCCCTACTCTACCTAGCTATTAGAAAAATATACATAAATAAATACCTTCAATGATTATAGCTAGTATATGCAGGTAAATAGTAATAAATTTTAAGCAGATCTTCCTGCTTTACATAATTAATAATTTTATAATATTTGTGGTTCGGATAGTGAGGATCCACTCACGGCGCCCCTCTTGCCTTTCCACGGCGCACCAGGGCGCCGCGGCGCACAGTTTGGGACACAGAAGTTAATCAGAAACTTTTTCAAATCTAAAATTGCCTTCTTAAGAGTCCGTTCTTTATAAGGCTAAATGTTTTATTAGTACCATACACATATCCCTATACGACAATGCCCTGTAATAAATGTGAGATAGATATAGGAGGATATAGGTTAAGTATGTAACTAAAAACTAAAGTTTTTCAGGGTGCGGAAATTACAATTATTGTAGCCTCGTCATCTAAAGTCTACAAATGCGGCGCGATCGACTCGCCGCCGCGTTTAGGGCCAGAGACCAGCCATACAATGGATCCAAGTGTGTAGTAGAAGGAATATGTCTTACCATGACGATAACTACGACTTTTTTATAGTTAGCCTTCAAAGGAACGTGGCCTTCTATGGTGCATAGCCGTTACAAATTGTTTGGCTGCCTTCACATAGTATCGCGAGAAGTGCGGCTGCCACGCGACTTCTACAGTGTGTAACCTCTATAACACCCTAAAGTATTATCACTTATTTTTGTTACACCCTGTATACTAAAACGAGCCGCGCGGCTAGAACAATTTTTTATTACTATCAAGTATCAAGCTAATTTTTGGTGAGTAGCTTCATTTTGATAAGAGGAACCTCAAATTCCTCTGCGAAAATTCTCGAAAGAGGTAGCTAGCAGAGATAGAAAGATTTAATATTTGGATTTGATGGTCCTAAAATATCGATTGTTCTATAATATTTTGTAGGACGAGGTTTGTACCTCGCCGCGCTTCGCCTCGCCTCGCCTCGCATCGTCGCGTTGCGGTCTGAATTGACCCTAAGCCCAAGCGCACACTAGCGGCCAAGGCGCAGTTATAATGCGTTTCTAAGCATTGAATATGTTGAAAGTTACAGTTGAGCCCAGCTCGGGTATATTCGCTTCGCCCGTTTGTTTGAAGTCGAGGTAATCCTGGGTCAATTCAGACCGCAACGCGACGCCACAATAGACATAACTACATAATTCTGTCTACTCTGGCGACGCGTAAATACATTTCTAAATTTAAATGGACAAGGGCGTCGCCAGCCGATGGCGCAGGGGGGGGCAAGTTGACTTTACCTACTACAGTCTACAATTCATACTTTACTCACTCTCTATAAATGAGAAAAGTAGGTATGAATTGTAGGTAAAGTCGACAGCACATGAAACTTTTCATTTGTACTACGAGCCTTACATCTATTACCAGATTTTAATATTATAGTGGTCGTTGCTTTTGCATTATATTTGGCAACGTTTTTTAGAGTCTATAGGGGGGGGGGGGGGGCAGCTTTTGAGGTAACAGACTTCAACTGCACGAGACGTCATGCAGGTTACATTGAAATGTGTAAATTCCATAAATATAAATGCATAATATCAAATGTACTGATAGCCACGCTTCAATTGCATGGAACCTCCTGCAAAGTTACACCGAAATCTAGGTCAACTCCAATATAATAATATAATTATTTTGAAATGCACCTGACGGCAGCCGCGCGTCACGTTGCGGCCTGAATTGACCCATAGGCCATATCTGGATCATAATTACTATACGCGACGCGTTTGATCAAATTATAAGTATATTATTTTTGAATTTTAAAATATGATTAACCAACTAGAATAAAATGTATCAATTTTATTGAACTTAAGGAAGCTTCCGAAACCATCAACGCGATAAAGGCTTTTAATGGCTTCAAAAGTTATTTTATCTAGTTTCTTCTGTTATTTGTAAAGTATTACTGCTAAAAACGATTTATTTTCATTTATGCTAATAAACGAACATATTACCTATTAGCACACAATCATTCTGGGGCCTAGATTGTAAGCAGACGAAAATAGCACATAAGTAATTATTATTTATTAACTTGATGCCCGCAACTCCGTTGCGTCAAATGTCGTTTATCGCGCGGGAACCGTACATTTTTCCGGGATTAAAAGTATCCTATGTCCTTTCTCGGGACTCAAAATATCTCTGTACCAAATTTAAGCAAAATCGGTTCAGTGGTTTGGGCGTGAAGAGGTAAAAAACAGACAGACAGATAGACAGACTTGACAGACAGACACACTTTCGCATTTATAATATTAGTGTGGAAGTATGGAAGTATGGATGCTATTAGCTAATAATAATACGTGTTTGTTTTAACAACGATACAGAAAATTAATGTTTAAGAAATTATTAAAAGATAATAATAAAATAGTAAGGGAGCCCTAGAACAAATTATTTTGTGATTAACTACATTTTGATAAGACGAACAACATTTTTATTTTCGAAAAATCTCGAAAGTGGTAGCTAACAGAGATAGAAAGGATTTCATACTTTGACTTGATGGTCCTAAAATAATATTTTAGGACCATCAAGTCAAAGTATGAAACTAAAGTACCACTTTACAAATAAAACAATCCATATTATGGATTGTTTTATTTGTAGGACAAGGTTACTCGTAAATTATATAACTATTAACTTACCAATATACAAAAAATCTGCTGGTTAGGGTTCCGTTACAGGGTTCTGTAATCAACAAAACTCGGTTGATACTGTACCCTAAAACGGAACCCTAACCAGCTTATAGTAATCACAAAATAATTCGTTCTAGGGCTCCCGTACTAATAAAATTTAATAATTTTCCGATGGTAGTCCAGATTTAAATCGCTGATCCGTACACCTGAGGGATCCGGATAATTGAGTTTCTACTGTAAATCAAAAATCCTTTACTCGAGTACAATGGTATCCTATTTCAAGATTTATCTGTGAGTTTCCGAGCAAGATTCTTATGCATTTTCAATTTCTCACATATCAGATATACAGCTACTCGAAAAGCTTTCAACAGGAGCATGAGTTAATCCGGATATTCGTTTTTACTTTTACAGGTTCCCTACGGATACTAGATTAAATTTACAAGAAAATAATCTTGTAGTTATCATGTAGATACTAGATCAGATATCCGCAAAGTGTGCGGCACACTGGTGTACCGCCGTGGTTTTTGGTGTGGCTCAGAAGTTATGGTCTACATATGGTCTTCGTAGTTCCGAGTTCATACTAAGTTCTAGTGCTAAGTGCCAAAAAACGAACATCTCAGGACGATCGACGAACGCGTGTTTATTTCCACAGTTTGTCTATACTTTTGCATTTGTACTGGTGGCCGTGCTAGCTCGGCTGGGCGAGATTGAGAGAGAGGGACTGCGGCGCTCTTTGTTTGCCTTCGGCGCCCCTTTTTACCCGGCACCCTGGGCGGTCGCCTAACGTCACCCCCCCTAACCCCGCTACTGATTATACTATCTAATCCTAAAATACGTGCTGGTGTGTACCTGACTTTATCTATAAAGTAACGATATTACGGAGAATTTTCTCGGATTGATAGCAGCTTCACTAACATCCGCTACGGCTAGGAAATGTATTATTCGAATATATAGGAATATTTTTAAAGAAATATTTAAATAATAATATATTCGAATTACATTCCCTAGCAGATATCAAAAATGAAAAGCTACTGAAAGTAATATTATTATTTATCCATGCTAATATTATACTTAAATTTTTTGTGTCTTTCCTTACCCCTAGAGGAGAGACGTTTTGCTGATGTAATCTTTTTCGTAAAAATTGATTAATTTCTCATTGATTCTCAGTAGAGTTGTTACTGTCGAAAATTAACATACGCGTGCCTATATAAAGTAACACACATAAGTATTATAGTAGATAGAAGTATTATAGCAGAAGCCATGGAGAGAGTCGGTCTATGTCGATAACTACAGGCAAAATTCTTTCTTTATAAGGTACCATAAGGTAACCACTACAACACTCATTGGGCGGATGGCTCCGCACTCGATGTTTTTACCTCAACACCGAAAGTTGTCAGAAATACACTTTTTAGAGACTGGTTTTCGAAATAATTGTTAATTGTTAATCAGTTTAATTGAGTTTTATTAAATGTCTTAATTTATTCCCTCTTGTAAGTTGCTACTATTTACAGTGTGTTACAAAACTAAGTGATAATACTTTAAGTTGTGTATAAGTCCCGTGTAGAGAGTTCACTGTAAAAGTTTCAGCGCTGCTACTTTCATAGTGAACTCTCCACAAGAACACACACCCTAAAGTATTAGGTGTCACTTAGTATTGTTACACCCGGCCTATATTAAGACGTATATGCGTTAACAATGTAATAATTGTGTATCTTCTTGTATATTATTGTTACTTAATTTAATTACTATTTGTTTTCCGGTAAAATTTACATTAAAATTTAAGAAAGGATGTCCGTCTGTCTATCTGTCTGCTCGTTACCTCCTCACGCCCAAACTGCTAAGGGTGGGTTGCACCAACTTACTTTAACTATACTAACTGTAACTTTAACACTTTAACTACAATACAAAATGTCAAATCTTTGGTTAAAGTTAAAAATGGACGCAATCAAGATGCCTTATTTAACCATAACCATAGAGCTCGACAAGGCTTTAAATACACGTGGCGAAAAAAGGAACTAACGCTGTCATCATACAAAAACGCCATTTTTGACAGTTCTCCTTTACCAGCAGCGCCCCCGCCCACGTTCTTATAAAGCCTTGTCGGACCAGCAACGTCTTCTGTCATATTCTGTGGTCAAAGTTAAGGTTAAAGTTAAATTAGCCTTAACTAAAACCATAACTTTGACCATAACTTTAACTTTAACCACGCCTCTGGTGCAACCCAACCTAAGTCGATTTGGCTGTATGGCATGTGGATATACTTTGAGTTGTGGGTGTCATCTACTTCATATTAAATTTATTATTATCTGATATTCAAATGATTATTACAAATGATTTAAATGAAACAAATAAATAAAAAACAAAATATATAGATTTATTTAGTTAAGTTCTGAATTTTCAGCGCGTGAAATGAAATGAAAATGAAATGAAATGAAAAATATTTATTTCTAAGTAGGTTAACAAAGTTAACATTTATAGAACGTCGTGTCTACATGAGGCCTACCACCGGTTCGGGAACTACCCCGCTGAGAAGAACCGGCGTAAGAAACTCGCACGGGGCCACCTTTTACCAAAAAGGTGGAAAATAACAATAATAGCTTAAGCTAAATTACACTAAGTATGTAAAAATGTAGTGCCATTAATTATATTATAGAAGCGGCCTATGGTTTGTCACTTCGATCACTAATATACGGCTCAGCCTGGTTATTGGTATATCTAGCTTGTGCTTATTGCTAGTGTTCCTGCAGTGAATGTCACTTTTCATTTTAAAATTATTTACATTAAACCAATTTACTATTTTTGAGAGAGCACAATAATTTACCTCGTTATAATTCGACTGTTGTCTTACCTTAAAAATAAGTGAAGTGTCATCAGCAAAAAGTACTATCTCGTTATTACTTAACTAGATAAGGTAAGACATTTATATAGATGAGAAAAAGAAACGGACCCAAAATGGATCCCTGTGGGACACCTAATTCTATTTTGGTCCCAGTGGACCTTTTACTATTGACTTCAACCCTTTATGATTATGATTTTTTAAGTTTTAAAGTTAATGCGGTGCATTTATCATTTTATTTTACACGCAATTTTCGGGACGCGCAAAAACAGACTTTCGCGAAGTGTTTTAGAGTTTACTCCGGAGTAGAATCCCAAAAATGGGATGCACAGCCCTTCGAATGTAATTGGAAGAATGTCGTATGTGCGCCAACTGTTTCTATGTCAAGGGAGTAAGGTTAGGTTCGTGATGGGCAAGGAGATAGGTCGTTGTGGGAAAGATACGGGCCGCATGTGGGCGGCTATCGATCGGTGCGCGCCAAGTCGAGTCCGCGGTCCGCCTGCCAGCGCTGGCAGTAAACATTCGCGTTCGAGAACCAAAAGCATGCACACGTTCCTGGCCTTGGTGCTCCTTGCACTGGCGTACGCGCTAGCCCGCCCATCTGGTAAGTACACGAAACAATTTTCCGCAAACCCCGAACACCGAAAGGGAATTTTATTAACATGGCGATAGGTTTGGCGGGTTTTAAAACTCTCTGACACCTGTTACACCGGCCTCGGAAAGTTTGAATTTAAGTTTCGGAAACTATTTTAATTACACGATTGGTTGATTTAATTAATTTTGTGAATGTTGGTGAATTTTTGCGGAATAAAATACGTTTTTTTTTATTTTTCTATAGCGTCGCTGTGTTATCAGCGGACGCTCTTGTCGTTGGTGATAAAACTGTGTTAGCGTACGTCAACAATTTGTGTTTCGTGCGGTTCGCATATTTCGGATTTCTAATGAATATGTAGAAAGCAACCCTTAAAATTTAAATATCTACTTTTAGCGTAAAATAATTACATAATAATATAATATAATAAACAAAACTCTCGCTATTTAAAAAAACAAAACGCAAGATAAAATATTATTTTATCGTGTGGCCTACTATATTATTATAAATACTTATAAAGAAATTGAAAAACATTGAAAGGGCCAGTAATCACTTCTATTGTATGTTAAAAGATACCTACGTGTATTTTATTAGGTATTGTTGTTATTTGTTAATAAAAAAAACATAAAATGAATGATGTGCATTGTACGTAACATGAACTAAATTGCTGCAGAGTCTTCATTGTATTTTACTGTAATATAAAAATAAAATATTTAAAATAAAAATTCGGCCAGGTGCGAGTCGGACTCTCGCACGAAGGGTTCCGTACCATTATAAAGCAAACATAGGCAAAAAACTGTTTTTGTATCGGAGCCCCCTTAAATAATTAATTTATTTTATTTTTAGTATATTTTGTTGTTATATAGCGGCAACAGAAACACATAATTTGTGCAAATTTCAACTCTTTACCTCAACCGTTCCTGAGATATAGCCTGGAGACATACAGACGAACAGACAGGCAGACAACGAAGTCTTAGTAACAGGGCGCCGTTTTTAACCTTTGGGTATGGAACCCTAAAAACTTTGCACCTCTTTGGTTTCATATTTAAAGGTACTTAATTTTAATAATATCTGCAAATTACATTTTAGCAGACAAGGTTATTGTTTGAAAGTACACCTTTCTGAGGGTGCAATGCTCTATGATTATAATGCTCTGACTTGCCAGACAGTCAACAATAATTATTATCAAATGTTAATAATTTCGTCTGCAAGCAGATTAAGTTCTATGTTATCGCACGCAAAAAGGGTTTCAAAATATTCTAAAAAAATACATTAGAATCAATTGATGAGAATTTTTACCTTCAATACCAAATAGATAATTAGTTTTTTTATTATTGAATAATTTCTGATCTAATAAAATATAAGCTTAAAAAGTTAATAGCAGCTTATCACTTATGAGTTATGACTAAGCTTTTACAACCCTGCGAAGAAATGCGCGTGCGCAGATACACAGTGCGAACTTAAAACGGTAGTTCTAACATCTACCTAAGTATCAAATAATAATAACAGCTTTTTTTAAATATAAATTCAATAAAAAAAGGTTAATGCCAGATGCGACTTCATATTTTTTCTGCAAGCGAATTATTCTTTTTTTTCTAATTTCTAGTTTTTAAGAATTGTGATGTTGACAAGGTCAAAGATTAACAGATTTTTAGACAAAGTAAACTTAAAACGAAAAAATAAGCTTTTGTAAAATTTTAGCTTTTTATCTTATGTATCTTTTTTTTGTTATGAGCCTTCAAAGTTGGATAGTCATGTCGATTTTTTTAATTTCTTGTATTAATATGTATATAGATATGCGCGTACATTTATAACAATTTTTCTACCACCACTATCAAAACGCACATAGCATTTAACATAGCTTTCGAACAAAGTTAATCTCATTTCTCCCGCGATGCTAGGTACTTACAAGCTGTCAGTCAGTGACGTCATAGCCCACTATCATTTTGTATGGAGCGTTTTGAGAAGGTTTATTTTAAGTGATTTTCGAATTGTTATATCTTGGAGAGTTATTAAGATATCAGAGTCATTCTTTCACCGATGTTTCTATTTTTGCTAGTTCTTTTATATACCAATAATAAAAAAGTCAACTAGCGAATTCTTGCTAAAGCGATCTGCTTGCTTGTCAAATATACTGGTGCAACACAATATCTTGTCATATTATGTCAATATCTTATTTTAAAAAAATATTCAGCGTGTACCAAAAATAAGTGATAATACTTTACTATAAATTATTATGATGATGTGTTAAAATTATTTACTTTAAATTATATATACCATTATTGTCTTGGTTGTTAATTTCATATTGATAGATATTATTAATTAGAGGACTTAATATTGCATTGCACACCATTTTAATATGGTAGAATGAAAGATTCAATTGTATAATATATAGAATTAAGACCAACATGTACTTCATTCTGGCAATAAATGAATTATGGTGTGTATGTCTTCCTTATAGAGAGTTCACTGTGAAAGTAGCAGCGCTGAAGGACCAATTTTTTTTTCACTTTTGTATGGGCAATCGCCCGAACGTCACGAGTTTCCCCATACAAAAGTGAAAAAAAAATTATGGAACACATAGCCACCCTAAAGTATTATCACTTATTTTTGTTACACCTTGTATACAGCCGAACCTCCTCCATTTACGGAAGTCGGCTAGAAAATATTATCTTATACCTCTAAACGAGCAATTCTTGTGTATATATATATATATATATATATATATATATATATATATATATATATATATATATATATATATATATATATATATATATATATATATATATATATATATATATATATATATATAATTGGAATCTCGGAATCGGAATCGGCTCCAACGATTTTCATGAAATTTAGTATATAGGGGGTTTCG
Organism: Aricia agestis; assembly: GCF_905147365.1. Taxonomy (NCBI): domain Eukaryota; kingdom Metazoa; phylum Arthropoda; class Insecta; order Lepidoptera; family Lycaenidae; genus Aricia; species Aricia agestis. The sequence goes on along the minus strand of NC_056428.1, from coordinate 24,800,593 downwards.
GGGGCGATAAATCGATCTAGCTAGGAATCATTTTTAGAAAATGTCATTTTATATAGCTAGTATTGTTTTAAACACGAGTGTGACATAAGCAATTATAGAAAACTATAAAAGTAATAAATAATTTATTTAATAATTGAATTTAAATTGACGAACCAGTTTGATGTGTGTATGTGGTCCATTATTATTATAGTTCTCCGAGAGAGCCGACTTAAGTGAAAAACATAGTAAAATATACCTATAGCGTGCTCCATGGTGGTATGTTAAGAAGAAAGTCTCTAAAAATAATATTGTCTGGAATAAACAAAATAAAGGGAGGAAAAAAGGATCTGAAGCATGAAACACCCATAGACGATTTTAAACATATCATTGGCGTGCATGCAGTGGTTTTCGTACATTAAAAAGAAAAAGATATATTATTTAACTTTTACAACCAGGTACATTTAAGAAAATTTATTTTGTACAATGTAGTATCAGATAAGAATGATATCTAATGTATCTCTGCTCAACTCGTAAGGAAGATATATAAGACATAAAAAGACTAAAAGATCTCGGATATCAGAGCTTGGAAAATAAATAAAACAGTCAAGTTCCAAGACTAAGTCAAGTTAAAGACTTTGAGTTGAAATTAACCATTGTTACGTTATGCCGACAGTCCAATATAGAACCTCCTATGGTGGATTTTTAAAATACACATCTAGTTTGGATTAGGTTGCGTATTCTTAACGCGAAAAAAAAGTTTGTAAAAGTGTGGCACAGAGAGGTCGAGAGACAATAAAGAAAAAAATATATTCAAAACCATGTCTGGACTCTGGAGTCAACGACGAGAAAAAACAAGTAATAAATAAACCGCTAAATAAAGGGAAATGAGACTATATTTTAAAAGTGATAACTTTATTTGCGTGAAATTACTTCTATTTAGAGCTTATCCCAGCGATGGAAAATAATTCTTAAGAATTAAGATAATATTTTCAAGAAGCAATAAGTATAATAATATTATACATTAATTTAACTTTAAGGTGAGAATTAATTATTGTTATTTTAATAATTATACTGATGAAATATATCCAAACTGATGTTTTAATTCAAACTCAGTGCAGATGCTTCCATTATATCACAATATTGTATCAAAATAATTTTTGTAAGTAAGTATATCTTCATTTTCACAGTATGATGTATCCACGGACGTAAAAAAAGTAATGTATCTATAAATTTAAAAAAAACTCTGTATACTTACTAAGAATTTTCTAGCAAAAACTGTATAAATAGCTTCACGATAAATACATGTTGTTTTTAATTAGAACATTGTCACGCTTCAGTAGGGATAAAGGGATTAGCCGTACGTGAAATGTGTTTGAGAACACTTTATAAACCTACTCTATGCCTGAGCGTTAGACCCTAAATCCTAATCACTCAATTTCTATCTGTTATATTAGGTACCTCTTACATTTTGAAAACCACGATTAAAAGCTCTGCTACATAAGATAAGCATTAAGCATGCATGATTTTAAGTGGAAAACCTACTGAAGGATCAGGCTTCGGCCACATGTTCAATGTGTTTCGGATACCCAACACCGGTGTCAGAGGTGTTAAATGGCTTAAAATTATTTTCTCTCTCATACGGTTGCGAAATGGCAGCCATTTTATTTTTTACTCGGGCTCTAATATACTAATTTGACCGAAACTTCTCATATCATATTCTCATATTAACATACAAAACGAACCGGTTTATTAATAAATTTTCACAAAAAGCCAATAACCAAATAAATATACAAAAACCCTAACTTTTTTCTTTAACTTTTGTTTTTCTGTGTTTTATCCACGAAAATTAAAACATTGTAAAATTATTGTTATAGTCTACTTATTTAGCTATCACCAAATGCGACCTTTTTAGGGTTCCGTACCCAAAGGGTAAAAATGGGACCCTATATTACTAAGACTTCGATGTCTGTCCGTCAGTCCGTCCGTCTGTCTGTGTGACTCAAGAACCGCTGTCCGCTATAATAGCTAGCCTTCTTGTGTTACATATCTGTTGCCGCTATAACAACAAATACTAAAAACAAAATAAATTTAATATTTAAGGGGGGCTCCTATGCAACAAGCGTATTTTTTTTGCCACTCATAGAGGCACTTGGAATATTCACGAAATACTCAGTTGTATTTGTACTTTAATAATTAAATTTAAATAAATTCATATACTTAAGTAAAGGTATAATCGGAGACATCCACTTTGTATTCCTGCCCGCTAGGCGTGGTATGGCCCCTCAGCATTTACACATACTTATTTTAAAAATCAAATCAAATTAACATCAATAAAGTTATTATATTTTTTAAACTATTAAGCACTAAGCCTTTGTGTATCAATCATATAAAGTCTAAAACCTAGAAATTAGGTACTCATTTTACTGTTACAGTTGGGACTATACCTAACTTTAAAATATTATGTTATAGACAACTGTAACTAAACTCGTAGGTAGTTTCAATTATTATCGTCTTCGCTCGAAAGCAATATCTCAATTTTACAATAACTTGGCCACGTCTGAGTGCAGCTTACTTCGGAAACTGCTCGGCAATAGCTCCAATAAGCTTTATTGAAGTGGAATCTAGACAAGATTGAGAAAACGTTCTGAATCTGAGAGCAGTTTGACAGTTCTAGACAATGATATTGTATGTTACTATTAGAAACTCATTGGTTCTAGAATTGACTTAGTCTTTGAAAACTTCGTAATGACAGGCTCGAGTTTATTTATCCATATAATATTTTTTAAGTAGATAACGAACATCAACATTATATTTCAGCCAAAAAAATGACATCTGGAAATTCAAGTTCCTATGTCTCTGAAACTCGATTTTCGATCCACTCGCTCGGCCCCTTCGTCTGCAAAGCGCCTTATTGGTACTTTTCATAGTCTTTTAGATCGAGACTCGGGTTGTCAATCGATTTAAAAAATCTATACTTACAATATTATAAACCTGAAGAGTTTGTTTGTTTGTTTGAACGCGCTAATTTCAAAAACTATTTTTATGACAATATTTGGTACAGATATAGAGTAGACCATGTGAAGGGACATAAGCAATTTTTTGCAGGAAAATATACGGTTTCCGTATAATTCCTAATTTACGCGGGCGAAGCCACGCAGGACATCTAGTTTATTATAAATAAGAAAGTGTGTCTGTCCGTCTGTTACCTCTTCACGCAAACAGCTGAACCGATTTTTCTAAAATTTGCGTCACCTAGTATTTTACAAATTCAAAATCATGTGTTTCTGGAGTGAACGATTTTACCCGGGTTATTTATTAACGCTTCTGTGTGCACCGTCCATCCCCGTGCGTTCTCGGTTCGTCACGTGTTACGACTGAGTTGGCAACGACAGAGGCACCGAGTCGAGACAATAAACCAAGACATACAAACTGTTGATCGACTGACTTAATAGTAAATATAGGAAGAATACGAGACGAGAACTCTTATAAAATTCGTTTAGCACCCGGGAACCGTAAAATTTTCCAAGACAGAAAGTGTCCTCTGTCCTTTCCCGGGAAATCCTGTGTCCTTTTCCTTGTCATCGTGTTTGGGACTGAAACCTAAAACGGAACCTTAACAAACTGATTTTTTGTATATTGATAGGTAATAATTATATAATTTAAGAGTAACATTGTCCTACAAATAGAACAATCCATATTTTGGGACCAGCAAGTCAAAGTATGAAATCCTTTCTATTTCTGTTAGTTACCACTTTCAAGATTTTTCGCAAATAAAAATGTTGTTCGTCTTATCAAAACGAAGCTGCTTACAAAAAATTAGCTTGATAGTAATAAAAAAATGTTCTAGGGCTTCCGTACTAATATTTTTTATCCTCGGTACATACCATAACCAAATGGAGCACAGTTTTGAATCTCGCTTATTTAATTTTGGACCATCGATCTGCGTGAAATTTTACAACGTTAGATTAGGACAAGCTCGCTTTTTGAGCATTATATTCCTACGCCGTTTAAGTCAAAACAACGTTAGCCGGATCAGCAAGGGGTTATACAATATACACTATACAGGCTGTAAGTTTTAACAAAACAAAGTGATGATTTTGGGTGTGTAATGTGTATAGGTATGTAGGTATGTACTATGTATGTGTCCCTTGAAAGTTCATTGTAAAAGTAGCAGTACTATGTTTCATGAGAAATGCCCCAACTTAAGGGGGCGCCTAACCCTAAAGTTTCGATTTTATAATTCATTTTTATACTTGAAAATAAGCCCCGAATTGTTTCATTTTCTAAAATTAGATACTACATTATATTTCCGAGAATTCGATCTGAGCAAAAACACGATATCTTAAAATTTTCTCGATAGAAAAAAATCACAAAGATGCATCTAATTTTCACGAATTTTTCATTTATTGCCATAGCCGTGCATTGAACTACGTTAATATTTTAACACATTGTTTAAAATTCTATCATTGTGAGATCGACCTAGCGGATTTTTAAAATGTTGTATATTTATAGAGTTATTGAGAAAAAAACTAATTTGGCGATGAATCCGCGTCGTTCTTTTTCACCTGGCATAATATGAAAGACGGGCCTGAGTGTGAAGAGAGAAGGACGATGTTTGATTTTTGGGGTTAGTCGCCCTCTTAATGAATTTTCCGTAATGAATATGACGTATAATAACATTTTAAAATAAAAACATTTTGTTTTTGATTTCAGTTCTGAGACTGTAGGATAATTGACAAATAATAATAACTCATGTTTATCTTGATTAGCAGGTAATTATAGGAACTTATTCTACCCAATTAACGGAAAGTTCAGCTAGTAAGCTCTCTCTGTCAAAAAATTTGTTGTGTTTGAAGCTTTGTTTTAATGCTAGCTTTTTATAATTGAGCTTTAATGCTACGCGAGAAGAAAGTAAGACTGAAGCTATTCCCGTTGCTAAATCAAAAATTATAAAACTTATGAGGAACCGTCAAACTTTTGCTTAAACGTTTGCAATTTCTCTCTCTTTTAAACAAAATCTTACGTGAGCAATTTGGATAAAACAAGCAATAATAAAATTTAATAAAATGTCATGTCCAAATAGGGTTGCCTTCCGTCCGGATTTCCCCGGATTTGTCCTAGTTTGAAGGGCGTCTGGGGTGCGTCCAGCCGGGTTTTCGAAAAGTGTCCGGTTGAAATCCAGGCACTTTTGATAAGAGAAATTTAACTTTTAAGTCATGCAGCAATAAACGAAAGATAAAAACTCGCTAAGCATACACAATTACACTCGGTTTCTAGCACGGACTTGAGTTAGTCAGATTTTTACAAAATCTTTGTTGGAAAAGCAAAAATTGGTAAGACGTTATCGTAAATGGGCAATTTCAGAAAAACGTGTACAGGGTATAAAATTTCATTTTAATTTTTATGTCAATTTTTTCTTTTTTTCTATATTTTTTTTCTTTAATGTAATAGGACATATAGTTTATTATTATGCAAAAAAACAAAAAAGAACGCGGAATTTAAGGCATTTTCCTGATAATATCAAAAATGACCGTAGAAAAAGTCACCCAACGGAGGTCACATAATGCTACCTGCTTGTTGTTTTAAATTGTTTAAAAATTAACCATCTTATTTAGCACAAATACATTTTTGGTATCAAATACTATACAAGTTTTGCAATGTGTAAACAATAACAATAATGAAAGAAAAGTGATTAATAACAGTAAAACTTGGTCACATACCTGAACAAAGAAATTGAAACACCTGCATTTTAACAACATTTCCGCGCTTTTCACTAGTTAGTTCGCCAGTAAAAACAAAAAGACGTACCTATCGATGAAGAACATACGTTGTTTTGCCAGATCGTGCCGAATAATTTCTAGTATTAGAAGAATTTTTGCAAAAACGAGCGGTCACAAAGCGGAATCTTCCGGAAGACTAAAATTTTCGTTTTAAATTCAAATTAATTTTTAAAAGAAATTACATATAAAAATATATAATTGATACTTTCAGCTGATACATTTGACTTTTGAGATTTTAAATTGTGTATAGAAATCACTTCAAATACTGGATATTTTTTAAAATCAATCATTATCTCATCTTAGTTGGGAAGGGGACAGGTATATTTGATGGTTTTCAATACTTTAAAACCTTCGTAAGTTTTTTATTTAGTAAAGTAACAACAAGACGACAATTTATATACTTATGTATTGAAACATATACTTTTGTCACTTAAATTAATATATTCTGTTAAAAGTTATTTATCTCAACAAAATAAATTAACAAAGTCGAGGGACAAGGCAAAATCAGGGGGAACACATTTTTTTGAAAATGCCCAAATACTGTTTAAGAGGTGTTCGGGGAAATAACCACATTTCGGCCAAATGTCCGGGAATTTTGTCGTGCCTTACCGGCGAAGGGAATTTGGGTGATGGCAACCCTCGGTCCAAAGTACATGTAGGTACATTAGTACATATCAGCTGTTAGCTGTACTTATACGTATTTATACTTATTATTATGCGGTACATATCAGTTTTATTTTATGTATTCTTTAATTTTCCTAGTTTTAATGCCATTTTTAAAGAATTTCTAATGCTAGTATCCTAGAATGCTGTACTTATTTAGCGCACAAACGAAGCTGCTAGCTCTGGAATTTTCGCTGGCATTTCAAATTTTTCCGCTTCCGAGTGTTCACAACTCAGCTGCTTGCATTTCTATGATGTTTGGAATTTTACTGAGAAGTTTTCGTTTATTCCTGCGTCAAGGTTTACAATGTTAGGTATAATAATTTTCGCATTCATCTACCGTCTTTTTCACAAATAATTGTCGGTTGTTTGTTAGTAAACATACAATTTATTACGACTAATTTAGAAGTTTACCTATTCACTAGAGATTTTTATTTGCTAAAGTCAAAATAGTAACCAATCATACAACGCTTAATAATATAAACACTCCTGTCAAAAAACAACAAAACAAAAGCTACAAATGAAAAATTGAAAGAACGTTTGTAGCGTAAAATTATAATAACCTTAAAAATTAAAATATACTCGTAGAGTAAGATACATAAACTACATATTATAATCCAACATGTTAAGGGAGATCGCAGACGGCACACTTTTTGTGTGATCGAGTCTGCGGCGCACTTAATTATAGTCGGTGCATGCATCCATGCAGAATGTATGTGCGCCGCAGACTCGATCACACAAAAGTGCGCCGTCTGCGATCTCCCTAAGTATTATAGTAAAGTATAGGGTACATTCGTAGGTACACACAACGGAGGGAAACGCGAGAAATTTTCCAAAAAAGACAACTTTTAAATCTTAGACCTTCTCATTTAGCCTGTAGTCATGACACGAGACAATGATCATATTGTTCAGATTAAATTGTATGCGGTCGAAAGCCGTTTTGTAACTGAGGCAAGTCCGAATTGCATAGTCCCTCGCGGTCGAGAATAATTGAAAAGTTATTTATTTCGAAACGGTGCCAATAAAACGCTTTACCGCAGGTCTTTTTAATCAATCAACAGTATCAGAAGCAATACTGTACTAAGCTGATATGATAGTTTATAATAAAATATAATAAAAAATGCGCTACTTTGAGGTCGTCAGCTGTTACGAATATTGGGAAAAATTAAGAATTTCATACCACTAAGGTATGAACCTTAGTGGTATGAACGCTGTAGCCGATATTATAATATTATTATAATGTTTAAAAAAGAATGTTGGCGCTGCCTCTAGCGTGAAAAACAGAAAACATTGAAGTACATAATTTATCCGATTTTTCATAATAGTTATTTCATTTTTAAAAACTTGCATTTAATTTTCAAAAATTAACATTTAAACGTTGATTTTTTAACTAGCTACAAATACAACTTTCTCCTCGGAAGTTGATAAGTTGTGATCAAATTATACGATCGTAGCTCAAAGTTGAGCGGAACAGGCTAACTACATTACGGAACCTGGAGTTATACTTACCAGGTACGAAGTTATTAATATTATATTACCCTCATCTTTAGCTTCTCAGTCGGTACAAATCTTATGAAAGTATGAGCATCCTGGGACACGGTAGTGTCCCCGCCGAGACGTGTTTTATTTTTCCTTTATAAACACACACAAAAATTCAAAGTGTAATTATTAAAATATTTAATTTATGTTATTCTCCGAGCCAGAATCTAATTGAAATATTAATATTTGCGGGGTAAAATCGTCACATCTTGGACCTGGGTGCACGGTAGTACACCCGCCGAGACGAGCCAAGCGAAGCGCAAATATTTTGGTGGGGTTATTAAATAATATTATGTAGATATGTCCATTTTCGAGTCTCATAATATAAGTGTATAAAATATTATCAAAATCTGTTCAATCCTTTAGCTTTTTATGGGTGGGCTCGAGAATGAATATAATGAATAATGGTCTAAATCTTCACTTTACGTACAAGAGTTAAGACTACGTTAAAGCGTATCCAGGGCGCCGAAGGCAAAAAAAGGCGCCCCTTATTTTAACACTGCCAGCACCCTGGGCGGCGGGCGCCGAAGAAATCTCGTTATAAGGGGTACATAAAAATACACCTAACAACTAAACTCAAAAAAATATTCGAAGAACTAGGTAAGTGTAAAGAAATAAAAGTTGATCGAACATTAATATTTAATAAAATATATTTTATTACATAATATCTACTTAAGGCGGGGATTAATCTCAATCCAAAACGATAACTTTGCACACAACCAAAGACCAAGCGTATGCGCATCGCAATAAGATTCATTTTAGCTTAGCATAAAACTGTACTCACCGCGAGCGGATCTTCTCTATTTTTCATGTTTTTTTTAAATATCTTTGGAAATAAACATTAAGAAACAAAATTGTTCGGTTAAAGAGTTTTTAATATAGATTTACTAACAATTTATTCAAATAAAATGTATAATTATCCTAGTTAATACTTATATTTCGATGAAATAGATTTTTATCGGAGGTGAGTTTGTAAATTAATTACAGCCAAAGTATTACGTTTTATTAAAATGTTTATGGTTTAAGGTATTTTAAATATTGTGCTTTATACCTCATATTTTTTAAAACTTCGTTATTATATTGGAACTAGGTAAACCGGAAGTCGCGAAATAACAAATTGGGGTTTATCCTCGCCTTAACCAATTCTGTTTAGAATGCGCCTATTCTTCTCATTATCACCCTAACTTTGGCTGGTAGATAATGCCGCAAGGCATGAAGCCCGTAATATAATAGTAAATAAATAAATAAAATAAAGAGTATAGTCGCATTAAGGAATTTATTATCTTCAGTAATTATCTGTAGGTTTTATCCGCGCTGGGGGGAGGTTATAAGTTGCTTTACCTTTTGGTACTTATTTTTAGCACTTAGCTAGAGACATTTAATGAATATGATTAAACCTTCTTTTAATGAAGAGATCGACAGATAATATATATGGGGCCTATGTCAAAATCTTTCTTTAATTAGGTAAGTTTGGTCTACCAGAATCTGATGGCAAAACGTGAAAAAGTAAATTGACTCTAGCAATACCGGGGTAATTGGAATAAAACATTTTGATCCCTTTTTTCCTTATAGCGGCTGATTCTGTGTGTGAAAAATGCAAATATATAAATTTATCCAATGATCAAGGATATTTTTTAAAAATCTGCTGCCACCAGCCATCAGTTTCTGGTAGACATAGGTCCTATGTATACAGTGTGTAACCAAAATAAGTGATAATACTTTAAGGTGTGTACGTGTTCCTTGTAGAGAGTTGACTGTGAAAGTAGCAGCTCTGAAAGACGAAAATTTTTTTGTCACTTTTGTATGGGCAAGGGCCCGAGCGTCACGACTTTCCCCATACAAAAGTGAAAAAAAAATTTGGTCTTCCAGCGCTGCTACTTTCACGATGAACTCTATACAAGGAACACGTACACACCCTAAAGTATTATCACTTATTTTTTTACATCCTGTATAGGTCTACGTATAGAAAAGACGGCGCGAATAAAATCTATGCCCCAAGTGCCCCAACTACTAGTCATAGAATAAGATATCACCGTGACAGAGAGGTGACACTTTTACATGAAGTGACATTTTGAGTTGATCCCAGCCAGTTTCAACGCACAGCGCAAAAAACCACAAGTTCGCTGGATCGTTTAATAATACTCGTAGTTCAATGGTGCAGTTAAGTTATAATATTAATTATATTCGTCTCTGAGTGCCTCAGTAAGGGCCTGCGTTTTACCACTTACTGATAAGGACCGGATAGGCTATCCACAACTTATCTGACAGATACTGCAAACTGTAGCTGTCAGATAACAATGTATCATATTATTTTTTGGAAAAAATGATTTTAAATATGGCAAAAACTGTAAAGAAATTGAATTGCCGTCGATCTGACAGATTTAGCATGATTGATTGATCAACAATTGATTGACACAACACAGCTACAGCTGTTATAATGAAACGAGAATCGGAAACGAAATCCAATAAATATCGGAAAAATATTTTTAGCGAATTGGTTTTGAGAGGAATATTTTCGATGTGACCGAGACTTGTTTGTAGTATTGTCAAATGTAGGAGAGCCATGCTCGAACTCGATTGGATCAATACTACGGTGTCACAGAAAATCGGCGTAAACAACGTTTATGTAGTATTTATAGTTAGGTGACTCGTCCGCTTTCCTGAAAAATACCTAAATAAAAATAGAAAATCGACAGCACATTCCACTTTTGAAATCGATCATTAGTCTTTTGCCCTGGATTATGAATTTAAATATAGATTCTATGAATTGACGCCATGCTCGATGGTAATCAAATAAAACATAATTATGTACTCACACAAATTAACTTCAGCCTATAAACAGCTTAACATTATATTTCTCTGACTGTACTGACGTGTGTGGAAGCTGTGTAGAGGCACCGTGCTCTCGCGTTGACTACATACCCGTCTCCAAAGTGGCAATAAACGTAATAAAACATAAATGACGTCGTTAGAATTCGTTGTCGTTCGCAAGTACAAGTTATCACTTCGTCACGTTGACGTGTCATACGTAAGGATGTATCTTAATAGTATGCGAGTTGAGGTATTTTTTATTAATTCAGCTTCATTTGTTCTTGGATATCGTTCATCGATACGTCATAAAAACTTTATGGTATTAGTACAATAAACTTAACCAATCAGGAGGCTGAATTCGAAAACTGATAAATCGGCTCGGGTACCGTTCGCGCTATTGCATTCTATGAACCGCTCAGGAACGCAGTCACGGCGAGCCGGTCGATATAACATACTACGTCAAACATATATTCCAGAAGAGTTCTAAGATCTCTTACGGAAGAACGTCGGCCGACAAGTGCAGTTCGCCTGTAAGAAGCCTAAGTCGGCCTTTTGGTTCGTTCTGTCTATTGCGGTATTAGACAAGATGTTCCCATAGTTAAAATTCAACGGGTTGCATTCCGGGCACAAGTGAAAACGAAATAGTAGCAAGCATAAATTTTTCTCTTACGAATTTTCTGGGATCGGTGCTGGGTAAAAAATAATAAAATCGCGGTTCAACATTTTTTACCTATCCCAAAAGAGTATAAGCGCCACTAAAGAAGTTTACACTTCAAAAGGGCGATTAGTCAGTGTCGGTCGAGTTCCTGGAAGTCAGCTGCCTTACTCCCGAGTCCCGACTGACTCAGAATCGAATCGAGAATTGAATCACTTGAGGTGATTAAAAACTTAAATATTAGTATACCATACTAGCGCACGATCAATTTAAAACTATAATGCCAGTAAATCAAAATAGTCGTAGTATCAATTTCGGTGGGAAGGCAGCTGGTGTCAGTCCAATTAGCTCATTTTTTCGTCGTAGCCAATACGTTAGATACTACGAATAATAAAAACTAAGGAAAAGTAACTCCGTCAAGAAACATGCTCCACAATACTTGTCAAAAAAGTGTTCAATACATTTGCAATATTTAGGTGACCTTGAGCGGTACTAGGCTGACGTTACATGACAGATCAAAGGAACCAAAAAAACGGTAACAGTATGGGAGTAACGATTCCTTAGTTTTTATTATTCGTAGGTTAGATAGGATGAAATAATTAAGTCGCCTTCAAGACAGTTAAAATTATAGAATAAATAAAGAAGATGTTTGACCGCTGAAACTTCAAATGCGATGTCCCCGGATATAATACGCGTCTACGTTACGTACCCTGAATATTCTTTCTCGGAGAATTTATTTCGAAAGGTCATCCATAATCCGTTAAGGTTAACTGATATAATCATTATTCAAAATTGTTTTTATGAATATCTTATTCAAAACCTCGGAATTTACTGTTGGTGTTTCCCAAATCTGCAAAGTATTAAAGTACTATAACGTTTGTAGTAGAGCGCCGTTCCTATACAGATTGTATTTAGTTTGAGTTTTGGTACTCTCGCTTCGTAATTTTCGTTATTTTGTGCAATTTGCAGGCCCGGCCTTGCCCTGTTTCAATTATTTGTAAATCCGCCACTGACCTAAAACCTCCGTTTGCATTTGTATTGACTAAATAAACTAACAAATCAAAATGTACTATTTGATGCTTATTTTGAAATGCACTTACAGCGAGACCAGCACAGTTTTTGAATTTGCACAGTTTAGTAGACACGCGTAATAGTACGGGAGCCCTAAATCTTTTTTATTACTATCAAGCTAGTTTTTTGTGAGTAGTTTCATTTTGATAAGGCGAACAACATTTTTATTTGCGAAAAATCTCGGAAGTGGTAGCTCTAATCTAACAGAGATAGAAAGGATTTCATACTTTGAATTGATGTTTCTAAAATATGAATTGTTTTATTTGTAGGACAATGTTACTCTTAAATTACGAGTAAGTATATAACTATTTATCTATCAATATACAAAAAATCAGTTCGTTAGGGTTCCGTTGTAGGGTCCTGTAATCAACAAAACTTGGTTGACTACTGAACCCTAAAACGAAACCCATAAGAAGCAGATTTTTTGTATTAATAGTTACCTTCTATGTTCCTACCTACCTCTACCATCTACGACTTGAGTTCAAATCTTATACTCACGCAACGCATTATAAAATTGACCATTAATTTTTTTTTTTTAATGAAATAAAGGGGCAAACGAGCAAACGGGTCACCTGATGAAAAGCAGCTTCCGTCGCCCATGGATACTCGCAGCATCAGAAGAGCTGCAAGTGCGTTGCCGGCCTATTAAGAGGGAACAGGGTAATAGGGGAGAGTAAGGAAGGAAAGAGAAGGGAACAGGAGAGAGTAGAGAAGGGAAGGGAATAGGGGAGGGTAGGGAAGGGAATAGGGTAGGGGATTGGGCCTCCGGTAAACTCATCCGGTAAATCATGATAGAAAGTTGTCGTATATATAATTAATAATTATAATATTACTTGATGACGCCCGCAATTCTGTTGCGCCAAAATTCGTTTATCGCGCGGGAACCGTACATTTTTCCGGGATAAAAAGTATAGTATGTCCTTGAAACAGCAAAATCGGTTCCGCGGTTCGGGTGTACAGAGGTAACAGATAGAAAGACACACTTTCGCATTTGTAATATGAGTATAGTAAGTATGGATCTGTCTTGTAGATCTGGAGCAATAAAGACATAAACTACGCACGCACTTTTTGCCTCTCTATACATTTTCTTGACCGTATATTTACAGTTAAATAGGGAACGCTCCGCCAATAAGACTAACCAGACACATCCCTGTCTTATAACCCATAATCGGTAGGCATTCACGAGCGATCTATATTATGGCTCTCGCGCCAATTGACTCGATACTCGATGTCGCACCGAGCCAAATTCATGGCATTCACGAACACACCAGCGAGCATTTGAGTGTAGGTGTTGGCAGCACAGGACGTGTTCATAATGAACTTGAAAAATCAAAATGGCGTCTTTGGCTCGCGAGTCACCATTCACGAACGAGCGAGCCGTATGGCACGACGGCCCTTAGTTTTCTACATTCACGAGCGCGCCGCCTGCGTATGCGCGCTGCGTTAATTGGCTCGGCGCGATGGATTTCGGCGAAGTTGGAATCCCATCGTGTCGAGCCGATCCATTTGGACCGACAGGGTTTTTCACATTCATGGACGAATTTTGGATCGACAGCGTGCCAAATAAATCGATGGATCGCTCGTGAATGCCGGCCTTTACAGAACAAAACTATGGTCAGACAACAATGTTGGTGTAATAAAATGTACCATTTATATTAAAAGTACTTACGTTGGCACTTTAATATATCGAATAGTAAATACACTGTTATTATTAACTAATGAAAAAGCTCACTGTTGTGGTTGTGGCAATTTATTAGTGGTCACCCATGACTCATGTGATAATATTATAATTAATACTGGAAGCTCATATTATTTACATCCGTAGCGATATGCATTAAATGTTATTACACTAATATTTATCGTATATGTATGTTTCCTGTTGTGATGGGTGATTTTACCTCTATATCGGATATAGAAGTAAATCACTATCCTATACTGAATACGTGTAACTTCAGTCATTAGCCTCTGTCACTAATTATTAACCTCTTTCAGTCACGTGCGAAAATATCGAAAGATAGCTAAAATATATTATATTCGTGCGCGATTTAAAGATCTGGTCAATGGCCGAATAGGGGTTTGATAACCGGATGATTAAATTAACGATTAATTATTATTACAATTAATTTAAACGGTGGTATTTGAACAACGGTGGAATCAGACTTGCAAATATCAATTTTGTTACAAATTCCTATTTTTTAAGTAAAACAAAAGTACCTAACTACTCTTTTTTACCCGACTACGGCGAAGCAAAAAGCAAAAAGGCGCGGTCACAGGGGACATGACCCCCGCCAAAATCTAAGGTAAAATTGAAAAATCTCAAAATCTTGCTAAATAATAAAAGGAAATTTCTTGATATCCCCTAACCACCACTTCGTCCGACCTTAGACAGCTGCTGTGAACCCAGAACCGTCCGAGGGCGCAGATAAAAAAAATAGTGAAGTGACTACTGAGTCACTTCACCGCTCCCCCTCCCCCAAAATTTTAGGCTGCGACCGCGCCTGAAATAGGAAGGTTATGATTTTGGCCTGCATGTACTATGTATGTATGTATGTGTGTATGGATATTCATCTGTTCCCTCGTAACTTTAAAACTACTTATCGTATTTGGACGAATGAGGTGTCTTTAGAAGCCTCTTGATTGTCCGCTGGTTATAGGCTACATGACATCACGTTAAATTGACTGTAGCGCCACTTAGGACTTTAGAGCGTGTTTTAGTAGTCGGGGTTTAGTCTTTTAGTAGTCAATATAATTATTAAGTGTATGTACTCACGTCACGTAACATCATGTACTAGTTTGTACATACGTGGCATTCAAAGATAAGGTGTGGCAGGTCTCAATAATCCAAAAACCTACGCACGTAGAGTGGCAGCCGGCAGGTTCTACGAAAATTGAAAGCTTATATGAAAGCGAACTAGTTACTACTAGGTAGGTCACAAAAATAATGAAGTACTACAAGTAGTACCATGTTTTATTTAATTTTAATGGAAAGAATGTAGTTCTTTCCTACCATACTAAATTGTCACAGAAATAGTTTTTTTTTATTTATCAAACAGTTAAAACTTTATATTATGATATTAGATGACTCTCTTCTGATAAGTAAGTTGCGCTAAAATTCATTTATCGTAAGGGAACCGTACATTTCACCGAGAAAAAAATAATCCTATGTTGTTTTCCATGATTCAAAGTATCGCCATACCAAATTTCAACAGAATCGGTTCAGCGGTTTGGGCGTGAAGAGGTAACAGACAGACAGACACACTTTCGCATGTATAAGTATGGACGTGAAATCATGATTATAATGTGTTTTGCAAATTTTCAGAATAAAACTTTGTTAGCTTCAAAGCCGCTAAGCCGTATTAGCTAAGCCCGTACTGTAGTTAACATTAGTTCATTTACGGCCGTTCCCAATATTTGATCTATCTCTGGTTTTGCCTTACTAGAGATAGGAATAGCTCACAATTGACATAAAATATTTTATGTCTAAGGTGAGCTATTCCTATCTCTAGTAGGGCAAAACTAGAGATAGATCAAATATTGGGAACGGCCGTTACTCAGTTCACATTATCCGCATAGTACCTACAGGTTTACCTTAGAACATTTTTTTTAGGGTTCCGTACCCAAAAGGTAAAAACGGGACCCTATTACTAAGACTTCGATGTCTGTCCGTCTGTCTGTGTGTCTCCAGGTTGTAACTCTAGAACCGCTATAGCTAGACTTCTGAAATTTTCACAGATTGTGTAAACAATTTTCAGCGTATTTTTGCGCTATTGTGGTACGGAACCCTCCGTGCGCGAGTCCAACTCGCACTTGGCCCACTTTTTTTTATTACTATCAAGCAAATTTTTCATGACTAGCTTCATTTTGATAAGACGAACAACAATTTCCTGGTAAACCTGTCGAGCGTAATTTTTAATTACTACTTAGGTAGGTTTCCTGGGTTAAAAAGAAACTGAAAAGTGAAAACTATTTAAAATAACGATAAATACTGTGTTTCAATGGCGCCAATAAAATAATAAAACAGGAGGGAAACATGAAAGTGTAAATTGTTTTCATAAAATTTAATCTCATTTATTGAGAGAGCTCGGTAAACTTATATTCGTATAGAAAAATGTAGTTGTATTTATCTTCATTACCGACGACGGAAATAAATGAAAATTAATTTAAAAAGTACCCTCAATCTACTTCTTGGTGCAGCTTCGATATGTATTAGTTTCTTATCAATGTAAGAAAAGGTATTTTTTTTTATAAGTCAAAATTAACAATACATATTTTGTTTGACGTAATATTATATACCTAAAGCACTAAAGACGGTAACATTTTTTTTTTAATTTTCGTTTTTTGCATACTTAAATGAAAATTAGGACCGGCAAAATGCATTGCAATAAAAATGTGGATTTTAATTTTATGCATACTTACAAAGTCAGCCAGATGATGAAGAACGGATGGAACAATCATAAATTGGAAAAAATTAGGTTTATCTTCATGTGCTATTTTCTTTTATAAAAAGAACTTTTTATCATAAAATCAAGAAACGATGCTGCATTAAAGTTGCATTAATATAATAGAATAGGGGTTCCACTTCAATATTATACTCTCAATTATTGAGTGTTAGTTCTGTATCGATGATCTCGGTATCGTGACGAAAATGGCTTTCATATTTTAAAGGCATTCATTTTATATTAATAAGCTATTCATTTATATTTTATTGCTTAAAAGTGTATACTCCAATCAACAATTGATTTTACTACAATAACTTTAAAATAAAACTATCACAGGTGGCATTTTAATAAATCAATCATTATTTATTTACTTAAATCGTAGTTTAGTAGATCACTTACACTTCTAAATATATATAAGTCGCAGCCAACTGGTTAAAATAGCCGTTCAATCAAATAGCAAGCCCTTTAACTGAACAACGCCATTCAATCACACGTCTAGCTTTTTAATTGAATATTTAAATCGCTCGAAACGTTCAAGACTACAGCTGATTCAAAAGCAGCCGTTTTATTGAATTAGTTCAGCGCTAACCACTGCGGCGCATAGGTACAATTTGTTTTCAATATATACGTCATAAACTAGCTGTTGCCCGCAACTTCGTCCGCGTGAATGAATTTTATTAAAATCGAGATTTAGCAAATTGAACACCCATCCACGACTATTTTATTTGGATCTACATTACACACGAAATTATTAATGCACCACGAAAATAAACTACAATAATAAAAATTGTAACTGAGTTAGGTATAGCTAAATTAATATTGGAATTTGTTGTGTTAGACTGTTGCCAATAATAATTATGACAAAAACGCTTTAAGGCACGGATTAAGTTCCTAAAGCGCTGTCCTCCTATATCACCGTAGTCAGATTTACACTGTAGGTTGTCTAGCATTGTAGTTCTTTCGTCTTGGCAGAAAAAACTCACCCAGAGAACATGATGAGAGGTTTATTCAAACAATATACTGCCTTCGGTCGTACATATTCTACCATTTCTACCTATTTGCTCGACTGATGCTAGTAACTTAGATCCATAAAGTTTTACTTTAAAATTTCCATGGCCGGTAACGAATTGAGATACACAGTGGTCAATATCCATCCAGGGTTTGGATAATCGTTTACGAATATTAGGAAAAGTTTTAAAGATCGACCTTTGCTAGAATTGGTAATCACTTTGGTTGACCTTGTAAATTTCGAGGAGTTTCTTCAATTCCATTGCTTACTCACGGTAACTTGATAAGTTACCGTTTTTAGGGTTCCTTACCCAAAGGGTAAAAGCGGGACCCTATTACTAAGACTTCGTTGTCTGTCTCAATAATTACAACAGGCAGGCAGTTGAAATTTTCTCAGAATTCTTAGTTGTATGTGTATTTTAATAATTAATAATAAAATTAAAATTTAAGGGGGGCTCCCATACAAAAACACAACTTTTGGTCTATTTTTGCTTTATAACGGTACGGAACCCTTCGTGCGCGAGTCCGACTCGCATTTGGCCGATTTTATTGTAAACATGGTATCAAAATTGGGCAATCTATACAACAAAAAAATAATTTTGAAAATCTGACCACAAACAGCAAAGTAAACATTAACTCCTCCTTTTTTGAAAGTCGGTTAAAAAAAAGTATCTAAGATGTTGACCAGGGATGTGAGGTATCATCATGCCAAATTTCATTGAAATCGGTCCAGCGGACTCAGAGATTAGCCTGTACAAACAGACAAACAGACAGAGAAACAAAAATTTCAAAAACAGTTAAAATGTGTTCTATTACTCTTCTAACATGTCCCAGACTCGTTTTTTCAAGTTTATTTTCAATGTACAAAAATTTTACCTCTACGATTTTATTATAAGAAGATCCATGGTCAACATCTTAGATACTTTTTTTTAACCGACTTTAAAAAAAGGAGGAGTTAATGTTTACTTTGCTGTTTGTGGTCAGATTTTCAAAATTATTTTATTGTTGTATAGATTGCAAGAATAAAAAATAGGCCAAAAGTTGTGTTTTTGTATGGGAGCCCCCCTTAAACTTTAATTTTATTCTAATTGTATTATTAATTATTAAAGTACACATATAATTAAGGATTCTGTGAAAATTTCAACTGCCTGCCTGTTGTCATTATTGATATCGAACAAAAAAGGCCAAAAAAGTCATGTTTGTTTTATGGGAGCTCTCCTTATATTGATTTTATTTTGTTATCAGTATTTGTTGTTACAGCGGCAACAGATATACACAATCTGTAAAAATTTCAGAACTCTAGCGTTATGAAGGTTTTTGAGATACAGCCTGGAGAAGACAGACGGACAGACAACGAAGTCTTAGTAATAGGGTCCCATTTTTACCCTTTGGGTACGGAACCCTAAAAACGGTGACTTGATAAGTAATGGAATTGAAGGAACTCCTCGAATTTTACAACGACAACCAAAGTAATTACCAATTCTAGCAAAGGTCGATCTTTAAAACTTTTCCTAATAATATTCGTAAACGATTATCCAAACCCTGGATGGATATTGACCACTGTGTATCTCAATTCATTACCGGCCATGGAAATTTTTAAGTCAAACTTTACGGATCTAGGTTACTAGCATCGGTCGAGCACATAGGTAGAAATGGTAGAGTATGTACGACCGAAGGTAGTATGTTTGAATAAACCTCTCATCATGTTCTCTGGGAGAGTTTTTTCTGCCAAGACGAAAGAAGTACAATGTTAGAAAACCTACAGTGTAAATCTGATGTCGCATACTACGGAGATATCGTGGACAGGGCTATAGGAACTTAATCCGTGCCTTCAAGCGTTTTTGTCACAATTATTATTGGCAACAGTCTAACACAACAAATTCCAATTTGTTTACCTTCGAAGAAGGGATTTTTCAAGACGATAAGTATCTGAGGTGAATTAAATTAAACATTTCGTGTGTAATATAGATCCAAATAAAATAGTCGTAGATGGGTGTTAAATTTTCTAAATCCGGATTTTAATAACATACATTCACGCGGACGAAGTTGCGGGCAACAGGTAGTTGAAAATAAACTTGAAAAAACGAATCAGGGGCATGTAAGAAGAGTAGTAGAACACATTCTAACTGTTTTTGAAATTTTTGTTTCTCTGTCTGTTTGTCTGTATGTCTGTTTGTCTGTTTGTCTGTTTGTCTGTTTGTACAGGCTAATCGCTGGACCGATTTCAATGAAATTTGGCATGATAATGCCTTACGTCCCTGGTCAACATCTTAGATACTTTTTTAACCGACTTTAAAAAATGGAGGAGTTAATGTTCACTTTGCTGTTTGTGTTCAGATTTTCAAAATTCTTTTTTTTGTTGTATAGATTGCCCGAATTTGATACCATGTTTATAATAAAACCAGCCAAGTGCGAGTCGGGCTCGCGCACGAAGGGTTCCGTACCGTTATAGAGAAAAAATAGGCCAAAAGTTGTTTTTGTATGGGAGCCCCCCTTAAATCTTAATTCTATTCTAATTTTATTATTAATTTTATGAAAGTACACATATAATTAAGAATTCTGTGAAAATTTCAACTGCCTGCCTATTGTCATTATTGATATCGAGCAAAAAAAGGCCAAAAAATCATGTTTGTTGTATGGGACCCTTAAATATTTATTTTATTTTATTTTCAGTATTTTTTGTTATAGCGGCAATAGATATACACAATCTGTAAAAATTTCAGAACTCTAGCTATAACGGTTCTTAAGATATAGACAACGGAATCTTAGTAATAGGGTCCCGTTTTTACCCTTTGGGTACGGAACCCTAACAACGATGACTTGATATAAGTAATGGAATTGAAGGAACTCCTTGAAATTAACAACGACAATCAAAGTGATTACCAATTCTAGCAAAGGTCGATCTTTGAAACGTTTCCTTATATTCGTAAACGATTATCCAAACCCTGGATGGATAGTGGATATTGACCACTGCGTATCTCAATTCGTTACCGGCCATTGAAATTTTAAAGTCAAACTTTACGGATCTAAGTCACTAGAATCAGTCGAGCACATTAGGTAGAAATGGTAGAATATGTACATGTACTCTGGGAGAATTTTTTCTGCCAAGACGAAATAACTACAATAGTACAACCTACAGTGTAAATCTGATGTCACATACTACGGTGATATCGTGGACAGAGCTATAAGAACTGAATCCGTGCCATCAAGCGTTTTTGTCACAATAATTATTATTGACAACAGTCCACAACAAATTCCAATATTAATTTAGCTATACCTACTATGGCCATCATCCCCTGACCACGCCAAGCGGTCTTCAAAGAAAGGATTTTTTAAAACGATAAGTATCTGAGGTTCAAGTTTCCTGGGTCTTTGATGTAAATTAACAATTTCGTGTGTAATATAGATCCAACTGAAATAGTCGTAGATGGGTGTTCAATTTTCTAAATCTCGATTTTAATAACATACATTCACGCGGACGAAGTTGCAGGCAACAGCTAGTACGTCATAAATTTGGCTAAACGACGTATAGATGCGTAATTGAATGGCGTTATTCAATCAAAGCGCTAGCTGTTTGATTGAACGGCTATTTTAATCAGTCGACTGCGATATATAATATAACTAAAGGACTGACTGACATAGTGATCTGTCAAGTATCAACGCACAGCCCAAACCACTGGACGGATCGGGCTGAAATTTGACATGCAGTTTGATCTTATGACGTAGGCGTTCGTTGACATGATTTTAATTAATTCTACCCCCAAAGGGATAAAATAGGGGATGAAAGTTTGTAATTAAACTTTGTTAATTTTTAACCAATCAGGCTGAGACTTTGCATGCGTAAAGCTACTATGACGTAGGCATCTTCTAAGAAAGGATTTAGATAAATTTCACACCTAAGGGAATAAATAGGGGACGAAAGTTTGTATAAATCTTCTAAGATTTTCGACTGATTGAACTGAAATTGAAGATTGGAGCTACTATGATCCACATCCGAACAAAGAACCTCCTTCTGTGCATGTGTCAGTCTAGCACATTAAAACATTTTTAACTAAGCATATTAAAACACCCTTAAACTTTCTTAAAGTGTTACACTTTGACTAATTAGACACCCGTCTAGCAGTGGGAAGCAACTGTCAAAAATGTCCGGCACTGGAAGTGAGATTCCCTCACTTATCGCGAAGAATATAAGCTATGAAATTGAGCTTAAGTGCCAACCCACACGTACCACAACCACACGACATCGCAACGACAAAATGTCGTCGAGCTGTGGTTACGTGTGAATGGTGTCGCTGTAGCATTTTGTGGTTGCGTTGTGGTACCGACAAAATGACGTTGCGATGTGGTTGCGACGTGGTTGCGATGTGGTTGCGACGTGGTTGCGTCATGTGCAAGTCGAACTATTGTAGTTGACTCCGGCTTTTATAGCAGAAACACGTCTTGCCCAAAGTCGTGGATTTTGAAGAGGACACTTTATTGTTGCTATCCTTGCTATATGTATTATTGATAAGAAGAAGACGACGGCGATGT
The DNA here is from genome assembly GCF_905147365.1 of Aricia agestis. Classification (NCBI taxonomy): domain Eukaryota; kingdom Metazoa; phylum Arthropoda; class Insecta; order Lepidoptera; family Lycaenidae; genus Aricia; species Aricia agestis. The sequence continues at coordinate 24,778,118 of NC_056428.1, read as the reverse complement.
CAGCGTAATCGTTGAAATAAAATTTATCGGGTACATCCTTTATTATGGTAAACCAAAGTCAAAGCCAATTTCGTACTGATTATCTTATACTGCGAAGGTTCAAGATAAAGTTTTTCAAAAAATTTAGAATGAGCACAAACATATTTGACTACTTGTTAAAGGAACTGAATAGTGATAGTGATAGTGAACCCTAAAAAAACTTAATAATAATAATATTATTATTATATTAAAAAAACATTAAATAAAAAATATACGGCAATGAAGAATGCGAGTACCTAACGAAACGCATTCGTGAGTAACGTTTCGTACTAGATGGCGTACCCGTTACTCAGTACCAACTACCAACTTTTGCTTTGGAAGAGCGCGGGCGGCGTGTCGTTGCATCGACGCAACGTTGTGGTTGCGATCTGGTTGCGACGTGGTTGCGATGTGGTCGGTATTTGACAAGTGGTCGACAACGCCTGCAAAATGTGGTATGTGTGAATGGTCCAGTTCATTTACAATACGAAATATACGCCCGACCAAGTCGTGTGTTTGTCGTATGGTTGCGGTTGTCGTGTGGTTGTGGTACGTGTGAGTTGGCCCTTACTCTTTCTCGAAGGTCAGGTAGACCTTCAGAACTGAATACCTCCTAAAGTAACCGCGACCGAAACTCCATAGTTGCTGGTCGTTTTTACCTCTGTAAAGGTCACAAACAGGTAAACTTTCAGCTTTACGAAACTGAGGAAGGTTGGGCCGTCGCAGGCTCTTACTCTATTTAGTTTCACTTTTGACAACGTTTCTGGTTTCTGTCAATATTCTGATGTGAAATATTCAACATATATAATGATTGTACTGTCGGTTCTTGGTAGAAATTCATTTTAAACACAAATAAAACACAATATTACGTGCACTTTGTCCACTATATTAGATTATATTATATTATTAGAGTATTATAGTGGAAAAAGTGCACGTAATATTGTGTTTTATCTTATATCTTTAAACGAGCAATTCTTATATATATATATAAATATATAATTGGAATCTCGGAATCGGCTCCAACGATTTTCGTGAAATTTAGTATATAGGGGGTTCCGGGGGCGATAAATCGATCTAGCTAGGAATCATTTTTAGAAAATGTCATTTTCATCGAATACCGAGCAAAGCTCGGTCAAACAGCTAGTTTGTGTTTAAATATGCAACATGTCGGATTTCGTACGTCTATCCAGAAAGGTCCATGGGTGACGGATGTTGTTTTCCATCGGGTGATTCCCTTGCTCGTTTGCACCCCTAATTTTACTTAAGAAATCCATCAAGCCATTAAGGCTGCAGAGCGTGCCAAATAATTATTCTAATTTCGTCAAACTTAACCTACTTTCTGCTGGAGCAGTCGAGTAACAATGAAAATAACTTTATTTATCGGTATAGAGCAGAGGTTAACAAACTTATTTTGTTTACCGCCCACTTTAAGAAAAGAGTTTGTTTTAGCATCCCCTTTGTTTCACTTTTAAATGCATGCAGATGAAATAAATCACCCCCCAGCCTCTATACAACGCCCCCATTTATTTTCTGGGTCCCACACCGCCCCCCTTCAGACCTTCAGCCCCCACAAGAGGGCGTTATCGCCCACTTTGGGAAAGACTGGTATAGAGTATGTAAATGGTGTTTCCTCGTGTGGAAGATAACGAGCGTGGGTAGTGTTTTCCTAATAGTGTACACGCGTGGATCAACCTGTGTTATATCTTTACTAATATTATAAATATGATAGTCTTTTTTTATGAAATAAGGGGGCAAACAAGCAAACGGGTCACCTGATGGAAAGCAACTTCCGTCGCCCATGGACACTCGCAGCATCAGAAGAGCTGCAGGTGCGTTGCCGGCCTTTTTGAGGGAATAGGGTAATAGGGGAGGGTAGGGATGGGAAGGGAAGGGAATAGGGAAGAGTAGGAAAGGGAATAGGGTAGGGGATTGGGCCTCCGGTAAACTCACTCACTCGGCGAAACACAGCGCAAGGCTGTTTCACGCCGGTTTTCTGTGAGAACGTGGTATTTTTCCGGTCGAGCCGGCCCATTCGTGCCGAAGCATGGCTCTCCCAACTTTGTCCCAGCTCCGTCTGTAACGCTTCAAGCCCTGAACGTATTATGAACTTGATGTGATGTAATTTGGTGTAGGAATACTTATATGCTTACTAATGTATTTACTTACCGTTACATTCATTACTCGGCCATTCAAATTGGTCGAGAGCATTGTCTCGCCACTCTACTCGGTAGGTGTGATCAAGGCTTTAACGGCCGGTTTCGTACTTAAAAGTTAAAAGTACTTTGGACGTCATTTAGTCAGTAATACGAGTAAAAATATGGTTTATTAGACAGAAAAGTTTTCGAAATGAAACGATTTGCTGACATTCATTTGAATGACTGGATAGCATTGTCGCCGGCCCGACCTTTAATTACTGTGATACTGTCTATCAGCTTCGCGAACAATGTCATTTAGCATTGAGCGATCAAAGTGCAATCAATATGGTCGCTTTTCCATTTAAGCTTAGGACAAACCTACGCGACCAAAGCGACTGCGAAGCGGTAGCGTCTACCGCGCGGCGGACGCCCGACGCTGCCCATGTAATCTTATGGCGCCGCGGCGTGCACACCTACGCGACCGCGACGCGAAATGTTCGCGTCGGCAAAGCGAAACATGCGCGTCGAGTTGTCAGACGCGTGTTTTGAAGTGTACATAACTAGACTTTTTTTTTTAAAACCTTTTTTATATTATTTTGTACAACTCTTCAGTTTATGAATTTTTGATTTGTTTACGTTTTGATAGATTGTGTCATGATATTAAGGCACGTACCACATGTGCATGCTTGAACACAGTTTTGCTAGCGCATGCTTCTCGCATGAAAAGATGTAAGACTGACTTATCTACTACATGCATGCGCAAGCCACATTCTTGCCGAGATCGTCGGCGTATAAACAATGTATCTCAATGAAGAACTATATTTTCCTTCTGCTTTAATTTTTGCAGTGTTTGCTAGTGACAAAATTGATAATACATAAATAAATTTTTTTTTTCATATGCGTATTTTTTTTATTCTTTCATACTCGTAAGGTATTGGCAAAACAACACTAGCCGGGACCGTTAGTAAAAATAAAATTATTTCCATGTCAATTTAAATAGATATTATTTAACTGACTCACTATCTGTCACAAATTAAATACTATACAATTGATAATAAAACGATTTTTCATAAAATCATTAATTTTTGTGAGACTCAAATTAACATTGAAAAGTTTATGTCATTACGGTTTTGAAACAAGCGGTGGATGTTATTACAGTAAATCTTAGGCCAAACCTACGCGACCAGGCGACTGCGAAGCGGAGCGTCAAGTTGTCAAATGTATGTTTTGTATATGTCGTAGGATGATTTGATAAATCCGTGTTTTCGCGAAATCCCTAGAATTTTCGCGAAAATTCGATTTATCAAATCATCCTACGACATTCGTAGGATGATTTGATAAATCGAATTTTCGCGAAAATTCTAGGGATTTCGCGAAAACACGGATTTATCAAATCATCCTACGACATATACAAAAAACACATTTGACAAGTTGAAGCTCCGCTTCGCAGTCGCCTGGTCGCGTAGGTTTGGCCTAAGCTTTATTAATTGAATATCGCTCAAGCCAACGATGCTCAAGCCATGTTCGGCGTACAACAGTCATGTAGTTTGCGTGTCGTGTGCAGGCATGCAACTCTAATTGCTCTGATGCAAGTTTGTGACGACCTTACGTGTATAATCTCTCATGCATAAACTTCCGACTATTTACCAGACATCTCCTCTTTCAGTCCGTCGAGTTCTTTGTTTATAATTTGTGTAAAAAAATAGAGAAGGAAATATTTACAAATTTTATTCCCTTTTCTGTTGTCAGGAACCTTTAGCTTAATTTAAATTTAGGAGAGTCACTAGTCAGGCTTTCAAAATTATCCTGCATAGGAGAAAAAAAAACTACCGCGCCCAGAAAAAGTGTAGTGTAGTATTAGTCCACACCTAAACGTAACCAGCCCATACTGCTACTTTTCCTGAATGCAAAATGAACGCTCCTTGTGGGAACACTCCACACTAACAATAGACCTTCGACTACTAAGAGACGGACGAGTATTACACAGCATTTCTTTCGGGTTTCGCCTTGCTATGTTAAGGGCTAGTGCGCTGGCTGATATATTGTTTATTTTTAAAATGAACGACTTTTATGAACGATTTTTAAAATAACGACTTTTGTCATAATACGAAAAACGAAATTTCAACAACGTTCTCGGCTCTTTCTACTCTGCGGTCTGCCATAGTTGCAGACAAACTAATACACGACAAAATTGTTTTGTTTCAAGTAGGATGTTGTTTCTTGCAATTTCCTTCCTCAATCAATATATAAGCGGAGATGCCTCTACGTCCTGTTATCGAGGAAATGCACTTCCTTTATCGCTATATCGAGACAACTAAAGCCAGGAAGTCACTATAGTATACTACATTAAAGTTAATAATAATGCAACGAATGAAAAATGAACAAATGGTAAATAATCACAAGGAAATATGATGATTTTCAAAGTAAAATAATTTATGGCAAGTTAATTAAAACTTAAGAAAACCGACCAATAATTATTATAGAGTAGGTTATAATATTTATATTGCAATTTGGTTTGACTAGGAAAATAATATATTTCTCTAAATTTAATATGATTTTTTTTCGATTATTTATCGAGGACCGATGACAATACACTAATTTGATATAATTACGCCATGCATCATAACGCTATGACTCTATTATTGATACTTCTCATAGTATTTTCATCGTAACATGTCTTTGATAATAATTGTTCTGTCGTTAGTTAAACTTCTTTTGATATTTTATAGGATATAATCTGACCTTGATGTTTTGGCCAACAAAGTCATGAAAATCATGAGGTATCGAAAGAACTCCAAAATTTTTTTTACGAAATAATTCAAGTATGTTGTGACAATGATGTGGTTTTAAGAAGCTTGAATTAAAAATTTGAAGTTGAATTAAATAAAGCTAAGGCGCTTCTGGATCCAAAGTCACTGAACAGAACATCCGAGTCCTTTAAGAAAGGTAATTTGAGAATTTTGACGTTGCATAAATTAATGCAGCCATACACCACTTACTGATTTGATGAGTTTTCATTCAAAGTTGTTTGTTGGTTCCGAAGTCACTGAAAGGATCTTCTGAATTTTTAATTTTGGCATTCCTTTTAAATAATAATTTCAAGCATAATATTATCGGCATTTGAGCACGTCGTAGTATAAAGTGTGGCTGATAGAGATACCAAATGTAAATATTTTTGAAATCCACCTAAGTATGAAGTACTTATTTAATAATTATGACCTGTAACTAAAAAGAGCGTAATATGAATCAAATGGCGCATTTTTCTATTAGCATTATATTTTGTTTTTTTATTTATTTTACCAAAACCGAAAATACCGAATATCCCGGTTTTTGTAAAATGAATACCGGTATTACTTAGATCTAAATTTGGCCCGGTATCCCGGTATTTTCGAAATTCGGTATCCCGGTTTGCAACCCCTAAAATAGTAGGTACTGCACAAGCGCCCCTGGTAGAATAAATTGTACATAATATTTATAGATATAGATATAACCAAACTATAAAGTAAAAAATAATTAATAGTTAAAAAAAACTAAAAACACGCTTTTTAAAGAAAACTAAACTAAAAAATTGAAAATAAATTTTAATAATTTTAAAAAATTTAAATTAAGAAGTGTTAAAAATTTCAATAAATATAAATTAATAATAGTGTGAATAAAAAAATATATTATTCTAAAAAAAAGTGTGGGGTGCTTTTTAAGATATTATCAAAAATGACTCATATCTGTCAATAAAATATTTATAACTATTGACACCATGCACCCTACGCTTTTTTTTAAATAATATTTTTTTTATTCACACTATTATTAATTTATATTTATTGAAATCTTTAACACTTCTTAATTTTTTTTTTTTAAATTACTTACTTTATTTTCAATTTTTTAGTTTGGTTTTCTATAAAAAAAAGGTGTTTTTAGTTTTTTTAAACTATTATTTATTTTTTATTTTATTTTAATATTATTATTAAATATTAAATGACACATATTATGACTAAGGTCTTTGAGCAAAGTTTGTTTGGATGTATGGATGTATGGGGATGTTTGTTACTCTTTCACGCAAAAACTACTCAACGGATTTTAATGAAACTTTACAATAATTAGCTATACATCAGAATAACACATAGGCTACAATTTTAACCGACTTTCAAAATGGGGGAGGAGTTATGTTTGTTTTTTTTATGTTCAACGATTACTCCGTCGTTTGTTAACCGATTTTCAAATGTTTTGTTTTGGTTTATAGGTATCATCCCAATTTGGTATTATATTCACAAAAATGGTGATCTGATGAAGGATCCATAAGTAATCGAGGTAACTCCTCAAAATTTATAGGGAATGATGTGGTGACTTCGGTTTCGTGAGAAGTATTCTAGGCATATGCTACCAACAAGTAAGATTTTGAACCTGGTATACCGTGGTTCGGAAGGTGCTGAGAGAACTCCTGATTCTTTATAGATACAAGTTTGGGAGTATCAGCGTTATTTTAAGAACGGAAAGCATATCCTACTATGCAAATTACATTCATCATCATCATTATCACTACCATATTATACAATGCATCGTCCCGGGTTTATGAGCCTAATATGACCCTGTTATTGGTACTTTTCAAAGTCTTTTAGATTGAGACTCGAGTTTGTGAAAGCGATAATTTAAAAAAATCTATACTTAATATTATAAACCTGAAGAGTATGTTTGCTTGAACGCCCTAATCTCAGGAACTAAAGGTCCGATCTAAAAACTTATTTTATATGAGTGTACTTAATCGCGAGTGTGTTAGGTAGCTCATTTATCGAGTAAGGCTATAGGCTAATACGACCGAAGAAACTCAGGAAAATGTGGGGAAAACGGGGGAAATATAAGAAAGGGTTTATCTCACGAACTACTCAAGCAATTTTTATGGCAATATTTGGCACAGATAGGATATAACCTGAAGGGAGTATAGCTATTTTTTATGGGAAAGTGTACGGTTTCCGTGAAATTCCTAATTTACGCAGGCGAAGCCGAGTGGGACATCTAGTTAAATATATTTTATAACAGAATAATATTAGAAAATTTGTTGCCAAAAAATCCTGGACAGACCATTCAGGATTATTTTAGGCAATCTATTCTTGGATCTATTTTTATTTTTTAGTACAATTTTGTTATGAAATATATTTCATTCTGTTATCAGCACGGTGAAGGACGATCTAAGTTCGGATCTAAGTTCGGATCTTCTACTAGGAGACAATCCATGCCAACTTTTTTCATTCATATTTAGTTAATAATTACTGGCAAACAGTCGCGACAAACAGCGCCTCTTAATCATCAATTGCAAAGTTAGAAATTATTTCATAGTTTCAAAAATACATAAAGTTTAAAAAACGTAAATAAATAATCATAAACAACACGACAGCAATGTTAGAAAATTACACGTGTCAATTTAGACCGTAACGAGACATGCAGCTACTGCCGTGAGAATTGAGATGCATAATATTTTCTTGCATAGTTTTCTTGTGCCTACTGCCTATTGAATTGATAGACTTCAACTGCATGAGACGTCATGCAGGTTACATTGAAATCTGTCAATTCCATATTATGTTAACGCATTTCGAATATTATACTGAATTGACACATTTCAATTGCATGGGATGTCCTGTAAGTAGATTGAAATCTAGGTCAACTCCAATATTCTATATTCTATCTTATTCTCTTATATATAAAATTCTCGTGTCACAATGTTAGGCCGCGTACTCCTCCGAAACGGCTTTACTGATTTTAACCAAATTTTATAATCCGTATTCAGTGCGTCTGAGAATCGGCTACTGGGTACTTTTTATATTGATAAGTGCATTTGTTGAATAAATAATGATTTTGATGATTCTTTCAGTGTTAGATAGCCCATTTATCGAGGAAGGCTATAGGCTATATTTTATCGCGCTAAGACTAATAGGATCGAAGAAATAGAGGAAAATGTGGAAAAAAACGGGGAAAAATTTTTGAGAGGGCTAACTTAAACGCGCTAATCTCAGGATTAGTCCGTTTTGAAAAATTATTTCACTGTTAGATAGCTTATTTATTGAGGAAGGCTATATTTTATTACGCTAAGACTAATAGGAAAATGTGGAAAAAAACGGGGCAAATTATTTGTAAGGGCTTATCTCGCGAACTACATGAGCAATTTTTATGTTATTTGACATAGATAAGAAGTAGACCACGTGAAGGATCATGGGCTATTGATTTTTATTATTTTTTCAGTGGCTATATATTTTATACCCGTGTGACGCCGAGGCGGGTCGCTAGTATTATTATATAATTACTATTTATTTTATTTATGCGTATATGTTCATTTATTAAATGAACATGTCGACATAAATGATAAAACCAAAGGAGATTAGTAGATATTTTAAACATTCTTGGGCCTATATTATTTATTAACTTGATGACGCCCGCAACTCTATTGCGCCAAAAAACGTTTATCGCGCGGGAACCGTACATTTTACCGGGATAGCGAGGAGTGGTACCCAGCTGTAAAAAATAAAATTTGTATTACTGAAAATAGTGGCGAAATTATTTCCCTAGGTAAATACTGAACTGAAACAACAGTTTATTCCATCAATAACATTGCGACGAGACAAGAGTAATCAAGTTCGTTTACCGGAATAAACGGATATGTTTTCAGTCTCAAGCCAATCTATTGCCGTATTTCTTATACGTTCACGCTCAGGTAGCGCAAAATTAATGTACAAGCGCTGTGAGCACGCTATTTATATAGCCATTGGCTATGAAAGTAGTCGTATATTGATATATTTAAGCTTCTCTGTAGCGTCTATATTACTGAATTGGGCGCACTTTATATATCTGATTTGCTATATTATTTTTGCTATATAAGTAATACGTTACGTGTAAATAATTTGCTTATTATTAGTTATTTAATACTCTTGAATTTTTAATCCATACTTAATATTATAAATGTGAAAGTGTGTCTGTCTGTCCGTCTGTTTGTTTATCTGACCTCTTCACGTCTAAGCCGCTGAACCGATTTTGTTGAATTAATTTGGCATGGAGATACTTTGAGTCCCAGGAATGGACATAGGATACCCACTTTTTTCCCGGAATGTAATTTCATCTAGTAAATAATAATCTAGTTGCGTGCTAATACGTGGGAGAGGCATGCTTCGGCACGAAAGGGCTGGCTTGACCGGAGAAATACCACGTTCTCACAGAAAACCGGCGTGAAACAGCGCTTGCGCTGTGTTTCGCCAAGTGAGTGAGTTTACCGGAGGCCCAATCCCCTATCCTATTCTCTTCCCTACCCTCCCCTATTCCCTTTCCTTCCCATCCCTACTTTCCCCTATTACCCTATTGCTTCTTAAAAGGCCGGCAACGCACCTGCAGCTCTTCTGATGCTGCGAGTATCCATGGGCGACGGAAGTTGCTTTCCATCAGGTGACCCGTTTGCTCGTTTGCCCCCTTATTTCATTAAAAATATAGTCACAAATACAAATTCAGTATTCACCATATTTTCAATATGGCGTTTGTGTACTTCATAATAAGGTTTTAATATATAACAGTTTATTTTAATTTAACTCTTGAAATAACTGTTGATTTTAACTTTTGCTCGTGCTTCATTGTAATGTTCAAACTATTTCATAACTGAACATTAACGTCCAAATGGCAAAATAACTGTGTTTTAATGTTTACTACAAAATACTACATTTTGCTTTCAAAATATATGAATTATAGCGAAACAGCAATGTTTAACCAACTTTTAACATTGGAATTTGGAACATAAAATGATTCACAGCATGTAAATAACTAGATGACACCCGCAACTCCGTTGCGCCAAAATTCGTCTATCGCGCGGGAACCGTACATTTTTCCGGGATAAAAAGTATCACCTTTCCTGGGACTCAAAGTATATCCATATTCCATGCCAAATTTGAGCAAAATCGGTTCAGCAGTTTGGGCGTGAAGAGGCAACAGACAGACAGACAGGTAGACGGACAGACAGACACACTTTCACATTTATAATATTAGTATGGAATATGGATCATTGCTGTCCAATCAACAGTAGTTATTAAATACTGTAATTCGTGAACCTCAAGCTTTCATATACGAAGGATTAGATCGATCCGTTTGGACTGTTCTCAGGTCAACCTGATCAGACCTAGTGTACACTACTACTGCACTGGAATGCACAATATGAAACGGGTCTGCTCTGGTCGGCCTGTCGTCGCAGTCACAGCCACTTGCCTGATTTAATGGTTGCTACAACTCGACTAGATTAAAATACTAAATGACGCCCTCAACTCCGTTGCGCCAAAATTTGTTTTGCGCGCAAACCGTATAATATTACCGGGATAAAAAGTATCCTTTGTTCTTTCCCTAGACTCAAAGTATCTCCATACCTTTCAGCAAAATCGGTTTAGCGGTTCGAGCGTGAAGAGGTGACAGACAGACAGACACAGATACACAGGCAGACACACTTTCGCATTTACAATAATATTAGCATGGTATATTTTAATATAGTTGTATTGTAGCAACAAATCAATCTAGTAAGTGGCTACGTTACTTAACCTTTGTATCACACCTTCTATTACTGGATTGAACGTTGGCGGTCAGACGACTTGATCAATCTATGTTAAGACGTTCACAGGTTGTAACAAAACAAAGTGATAATACTTTAGGGTGCGTATGTGTCTTTTATATGAGTTCACTGTTAAAGTATAGCAACGTTCAGAGTTTTTGTGATTTGTATGGGCAAGCGCCCCACCGTCATGACTTTTTTCATCCTAAAATAAAAAAACAAGTAACTCTTTCAGCGCTGCTACTTTCTCAGCGAACAGCATTCAACATACCCACACACCCCCTAAAGTATTATTACTTATGGTCAGTACTCACTATCGGTATTACTCGATAGTTTTACTCCAAATCGAGTAAAAATTATCGTGTGGACCGCAAAACTCACAACTCGTAGGCTCGCATCGAGCCGGCTCGATGGAATCTATTTTCTTCGAACTTACTCGACGCGAGCCGTCGAGCTTTGCTCAAGCGTGTGAGTTTTGCAGTCCATAGGATATTTTTTACTCGATTTGGAGTAAAAACTATCGAGTAATGCTAAGTGAATGAATGCAGAGTGCATGAAAGCCCAAGCCGTGGGTTTGAGCACAGCATCTGCACCTGTTTGTTACACCCTGGGCTTAGGCGTATGATAGCAAAGCTGTCATCAGAATCGACGTTGATTGTGGGCTATTATTGTGTTATGTATAATATGTACTAGTACATTACTGATAGATATTATGATATTAATCGTTATTGGTCTCAAACAATATTAGTACAGCAATTGTTTTGTCTACGAAATATTGGACACTGTATAAATAATAATATAATCAAGTGAGGTAAATAATATTCGTAATCGCTAATCTTATATCGTTCATCATGGGCCAAAATGGATAGGCTGTAAATATAATATTATTATTAAAAGTTTGGCGTAAGACCTTCGGTCTTATTTTAGCGTAATAATTTCTATAATACTTCAAAATTACCGTTTGGTATAAGTATACAATATGTGAAAGACAATTCCATACAACAGTCTCATAAAAGGAAAGAGCGTTAAAAATTCTTACGTTGTTTATGCCATGTGTGAGAGTAAATGTTAAAGATCTATATTTGGTGTAGCTTACCATTAAGATATCCATCACCTTCTTCCCTTTATTATCTGCGATTTTTTTATTTTATAAATTCCAGTAAAAAATACGATGAATGCTACTATTATTTATCATATGAACTTTGACCGCAGAACTCAGATACATTAAATTATCGAGAATTAAGATTAAGCTTGCATTTAATTTTGTTAAGATAGTTTCGTTAATAATTAATAAAATTTTAATTTTGAGTTTGACAGAATATGATGAATGAGGCTTATGTCAAAATTTTAAATTAATTACACTCAAGTAATTAATTTTTCACTATGAGTGCGGCAGTGAGAGTTAAAACTATTTTCTCGTTGTTTCGTAGACCTTCGTAGCTCTACGTGACGTAGTTTCGTAGCAGCGAATATTATTATTGCAATACTACATGTAACTATAATTATATTATTACAGTGTAACTACATGGAGTAGATGATATTATGTGATGCTAATTTTACATCGTGAAACATAATAATAAAATAACATACTGTCTTGTATATGTAATGTATACCCAATAGAAATGTCAGAAATTAACTACAACACAAATTAACACGACAAAATATTGTAAAAAACGACGTAGCTATCGCACGATCTTATCATACAAAAAACTAAAAAGGCATGATAATTTTTGACAAAGTTGCGAGCAACATCTCAAAATAAATTTTATAATATAGGTATAAACTATAATTATATATAGATATAAACTAGTTTATAAAAAGACACGCGGAATACTTTAAACAAGTTTATTCGTATTGAGCTCGCAATATCCAATGCATCTGATTTCTCCAGAGTCGCTTGATATCATGTTCATATAACTTTGCTTATAAAGTCTTTAAGGATTTTGCTCGACCTTTCGACTAACTAGCTATATTTTGTAAGTTGTTTTGCGTTTTGCTGCTATATATTATATATATATATATATATATATATATATATATATATATATATATATATATATATATATATATATATATATATATATATATATATATATATATATATATATATATATATATTTACTTTGTCTCAAAACTCAAAAGACATAGTTAATACTGTCAATACTTACACGCCAAAACTACTAAATCGGTTGTAATGAAATTTTGTACACAGTTTGTCTAGAGTCTGAGAGAGGACATAGGCTACCTTTTGACTGGAAAAAAAGGTTGTACGAAGCTTTGAAATTTAACACCAATTTTGTTTATTACATGGATTTTGAGGAAACTTTGCAGTAATGCAGGCTACAATTCATCCCGGGCATTCACACGGACACAGGAACCACCGCGCATTATAAACTGAAGTCCACAGTCCACACGGACGGAGCCGCGGGAATAATACGCGATTTCCTTTTTCCTCAAATTCCTACATAAAATTATTGTTGAATAAGTAGCTCTAGGGTCTAAGTAGAGAAAATCTTATAAATACGAACACAATGCATCTCGACCGTCGTTTCCGCACGTGTACGCCACAATAAAACCTCAGGTGCGCCATTGTACATTTTATCGCCATATTAAATATTAAGTTATAAGTATTTACACTCGAGCGTCATGGAGATCTAGTAGGTTTTTTACTTTAGGTAAAGCTGATAAAAAAATAATAAGAGCGTTTTTTTACTTTAGTGGTGGGTTCAGAAACTGCAGCCATTTTAAAGTTTTAAAAAAGAAAATATATTGAGAAAATGGCTTATTTTAAATATCAGTTATAAATATATTTTAGACAACAAGGATTAAATCACTTACTTTAGTTCAAAATAAAATATCTGCGAAGCGAAGTCCCTACAGGTCCCTACAGACTTACTTAACCTTTGAATCGTTAGTGCTTTATATGGAAGCTTCTTTGGGGTATACTAAACATCTCCTATCTTAATCTGACAGATCCATATTACAATATTTAAAAAAAAATAACCACCACGTGAGAAATCTGATTTCTATACCCTGATAACTAGACACATGTTGAAAGCCTACACAAGCTTAATCTGACACGCTCGAGCTGCTCCCGAAATCCCCTATTCCTCTCCCCAACTATTCTTAACCCACTTTCTGTACGAATTTTGGAAGCTTAAATCACTCTCCTATGTTGGAAAAATAGGAATCCCTTTTTTACAGAGGTCTTTTAGATTGATTATTCTGTTTTATAAAAGTTGGCCAATCGTGTTATGCCCATCATCGTGTAAAATCGTGTATTACCCATAGTAATTCAAAGACAAAGACATGATGAATAAAACTGACAATGAACTTTAATTTCTTAGCTTTAGTCATTATTGAGAAAAATCGATATCGCTACAGCCAAATTATCAATTCGTCGCGCCTAGGAAGTTCTTATAAAAACAGGAAATTAAATTTGTACATTGAATGTTTCTCGTACGTATTTAATATCATTAATATCCTCTCAACACGAATAGAAGATATAATAAAATTGTCAACGCGGTGGTTTCCGCGCAAAACTTTTTTTAATAATCGGTTAATTGAAACTCGTGATTTTAAAGTAGGTCAGGTCACGTTTGCCGAATAGAGCGTTTCATTATAACATTATGCAAATCGGGTGCCACGAGGGTGGTCCAGCCAAACCATCTTTTTTGATCCGCCTTTTTGGTGCATCAAAAAAGATGAGTATATTAAATTTAACTAGCTATTTGACCGAGCTTTGCTCGGTATTCGATGAAAATGACATTTTCTAAAAATGATTCCTATCTAGATCGATTTGTCGGCCCCGAAACCCTCTATATGCTAATAAAATAAAAAGAATTGCTCGTTTAAAGATATAAGATAAGTGTGGTACTATACCACATTTTCTACTATATCATTGTGCATTGCGAAGTTCCCTCATTTTCTATACATTAATAATTGGTCTATTTATTCTGTAGTCATTCAATTGAATAATAACGAACAATAAATAACAAATTATGCATGTAAAACTAATTTATTATGTAAATTATAAGTTCTGCTTATTTCATCTAATAATATAATAATTAACAATTAGTAAATATTCAATGTAAGTGAATTATTCTTGTAAAAATCAAATGTATTTTTAATCATTTAATGTATTTTTTTATGGAAATCAATAAAGCTTTATTTCAATTTATTTCAATTTCATTCAATTGAATAGTTTCATTCAATGAATGCGCTAGCCGCGAATCGCAGATTGAACAAGACATAATAATATAAGTTTATTATTATTGAATATTAGTAATTTTTCATTGATCATTTAAATGTTAGAACTTCTCTTAAAGCAGAGTCTAATAGTGTTGTAGAATTATGATAAGCTTTTACATTTTATGTTTTTTAACCGACTTCCAAAAAGGAGGAGGTTATAATAATATGTTCGGCTGTGGATATTTTTCGTGAATGCATTTTATATGGTTCTGTTAAAACAGATTTTGCTTTTACTTAACTTTAAGAATATAATATACTTTCGTTTATAAGGTTTCAATTTGTCAAGACAGTAAGAATAAGATATTAAATTATTGAGCCCGCGAATAAAAGAAAAAATGTCAACTGATTTCTGAAACTTCTTTAAGTTGCTGGCGAGGTTCGCTCTACGAATATAATACGTAATGCTTTAGCCGCAAGGTTTATAATTGATCGTGTAATGTGAACGATCATTCTATTTACTCTTGTTTAATATTTCAACATTTGTCGAAGATGAAAACATTGCGGCAGTATTTCATTCGCTTTTGTTAACATTGCGCTTAATAACTTTTGTTACACAGTTATTCGCATTTGAAGTATTTAAGAAAAGGTGTATTTAGGCATAAAATGTATTACAGTTATATGTATAGAATACTACTAGCTAAAAGCCGAGATTTATGAGGGCTTGCGTCGTCACACCTTCACTGACTGATGATCATCTACATATTATAAAATATACAAATTAGCACAAATATATTAGAAAAAAAGGTGTTGCAATTAGCAAACATGTTATCTAAAATAAAATGGTCACTTAATTTTTCTATTAGATAAGAAACAAGACACAATTTTCGATATACACAGTATAATTTGTTTCCCAGCGCCAGCGGAAAAGCGCATGATGTTGTCTGAGATCCCGCCGCACGAGTTCTACGAGAAGTACCTGGTGCGTCGAGCCCTGATCCCCAACTACTACTTGGACGACCTGCCGCGATACGAGCCACATCTCAACGAGGATCTGCTAGATAAGGTACGAAAATGCGTATGTTCCAAAATATCATCCAGTTGCTGGGCTATCGTTGACGTACTTGTCAGAAAAACATGACGTACATATTAGTAGCACAATAGACAAAACGAACCAGTAGGCCGACAAAGGGTCAATTCAGACCACAATTTCTAAATTATATATGGAATTAACAAATTTCAATGTAACCCCATTATCCTATCAAAAACATCCTGTAAAAAAACCAAGTCTCGCAACTCAGTTTTTATACCGTAAAAATTTAAGAGATCCATGCAATAACAAGTCGGTTAATTTATTCAGTCCCTACCTAGGGGACCTTCTGTCTCAAGTTATTACGTAAGTTGTTATCATATCAATATTAAAAATCTTTTACGTTTTAAATAAATATATCAACTTGGACATCGCATGATTTGATTGTTTAGTATAACACTATACAGTATCACACAGCACTAGGGCCTGCGTCAATCGCATGGAGCGCAGTAGACTAAACAGTCTAATATATATTATAATAATTATGTAAGATACACATATATATATATATATATATATATATATATATATATATATATGTATATATATGTATTGTTATGGGGTTTCGGGGGCGATAAATCGATCTAGCTAGGAATCATATCTAGAAAATGTCATTTTCATCGGATACCGAGCAAAGCTCGGTCAAACAGCTAGTACATGTTATATAATATGGGATTACAAAGTTATTCACGAAGTTAGAGAAAGAAGAAGAAAACTGCACATTAATTATGAAATGTTTGTTAGGTTTTCCCTTAATTAAGACCCTAAACATTAGCTAGATATCTCTCTTCCGACGATTAACCGGAGAGGCGGAGATATTGATGGTACGGGTACAATGATTCATAAACCGCAAATGTTACTTTGTAATCCTATACATTTCTATCGGATTACAAAGTTATTTATGAAGTTAGTGTATCTAGAAAACTGGACAGAAATTTTTAAATATTTGATTTTTTCCTTGATTAAGACACTAAACACTAATTATATTCTAAATTTGGTTCTATGTCTGCTAGAAGTGCCTTAGACTTTTGGTGATCGGTTAGTCAGTCAGTCAGTGACAAAATTAAGAAACATTAACAAGTTACAGTTCATAAACTACTGGTGCAAATTGAATAAAATTTTAAATATACCGTGTTTATACAATGCTTGCTTAGCAACTGAAAATACAGTTTATCCACAATGAAGTTATAGGGGGGTCAAAAAGAGCCTGAATCGGTTCGAGAAAATGATAGTACGGCCGTGCCGCTTTTTTGCTCGACTTGGAGGGGGCACTGCCGTGCCCCCAATATATTAAGTCTATGCCCCCAGATTCGGCGTGCGCCATGACACTTTGCTGAGTCATTCATAGCATGCTCAGTGCTTACATGTCGTTTTTCAGCTTGTTTGAAATCGGAAAATTTGGTTAATTCCATCTATCATGTCATATTTGCAGTAAACAGTACTAGTAAAATTAATACGCAGAATTAATACAAGTTAAAAATATTCTTGCAACCATACATTAAAAACTAATAGAAAAAACATGGCGTCAGCACTTCGCAGCATCTCTAGAGAAATTAAACATTTAAAGCTACATAAAAGTAAGCTGTAACGCGGTAACATTTTCTGAGAAATGTAGCTTAAGATATGCTTAACTATTTATTATTTCTTGGCGATATAGCGGACCTAATTTTGCAGGAAATTTTCGCTCGGAAGCTTATTTCGGTGTTATAACAAACTTTAAATAATACGATTACGAAGTTGTTACAGTGTACAAGAATATAAGAGTTTGTTTGTTTAACATTTTGCCTTTGTATTTTCAATTTCCATTGTTGCAAAATTATTAATTCAAATTTCGTAACCAGTGGTGAGTCGGGTAATAAATTCAATATTAAAGCAAAGGATATAATATCACTAAATATACTTATTTACCTCGTAAATTATCATATTAAAAGAATACACGTTTTGATACAAGATTTTTAAAGTTTACTTATAATATTATATATTTACTTATAATCTATATATATAACTCAAAGGTGACTGACTGATTGACATAGTGATCTATCAACGCACAGCCCAAACCACTGGACGGATTGGGCTGAAATTTGGCATGCAGGTAGATGTTATAACGTAGGCATCTGCTAAGAAAGGATTTTGATAAATTCCAACCCCAAGGGGTTAAAGTAGGGGATGAAAGTTTGTATATAATAATGCTTCTTAACGCGAGCGAAGCCGCGGGCATAAGCTCGTATTATATATAGATATTACAAGTCTCTTCCTCTTAGCCATTCGTTGATAATATTAAACAGGTTTCCGGGTAAATATTACATAACATTTCATCTCTTCCATATTAATCCGAAGATATCTTTACAAAATATGATCTCTCTGTTACATTCTCCGTCCTTTACAAAATCCCCTTACGAATATATTTTACAGAATATTCCCGTCCAAGAAGCTTATCTTATGCTGCACTTTAAATATTTCCGTGAAATACATTTCTCAGACCCAGAACCTATTTTTAATTTTGATAAGGTTCTCACAGTACAAAGGAGTCGATGCAAGTTTGTATACGGATTTCCGTATTTCTTTAAAGCTAAATCCTATTTTATAATAAAACTATTTGGAAATCATCTGAAATACGACTCTTTTAAAGTTTAAATACTTACTTATCAATATTTTACGTATCTGGTTGTGCACTCACTTAATTTTGTTATAAGTTAATATATTATATTTCCTTAATTTCCTTAATAATTAAATAATAAGTTAAAACTGAATGTATCAGAATTTCTGCCGACCGAAATTCTGTGGCTCACGACTCATAAATTACACTCGTTTGGCCTCACCCTTAAAGTTTGAACATTATAATAGGCACGATGACTATTTTTTTTTCTTATCGGTAATTGAAAGATACTTAAAAAATAGAAACATCGTTGAAAGAACGACTCTGATAGCTTAAAAATTCACCAAGATATGACAATTCAAATATCTCATAAAAATGACCTGCCCGAAACGCTCCATACAAAGTACTACGAAAGTATGACGTCAGTCTTTCGTAGTTTGTACGCATCGGGAGACAACTTTGTTCGACAGGTATATTAAATATTGCGTTTATGAAAGTGGTTTCATAACAAAAGTTGCTTTTAATTGGATAAGTTATCGAATTGTATACAAATATTAAGAAATTTAATTGAAAAAAAATTTGACTTTAATATCCAACTTTGAAGGCGCATTACAAAAAAAATACAAATGCTATCAAGCTGAAATTTTGGGAACACTTATTTTTTACCGTGATTTCTTTATTTTATTAACAAAATTCGCTAATCTTTGACCTTGTCATCATCCCTATTATACGTACCGTATTTAGAATTCTCGATACCTTTGAGACTTTTTTAACTTTATCAAAGAATACAACCCAAAATAGTGCCAAGGTGAACCTTTTAGAGATAAAGTCTAAGTATAAAGATCATTTGTAAACCCTAGGGACGCTCCGAGCTGTCGTTTGAAACAACTTTTTAGGACCTACTTTGTTTAGGAAAAGTTGGTGGAATTTTGCGATTTTCGTGGACAAATAAAACACAAAACAGTGGTGCTTGGTAAAAAGTTAATTAATATGAAAAATGTCTGATCTTTTACTAAGTGGTTGATTCAGACCGCAGCGCAGACCGTAGATGCATTTCTAAATTTGTACTGAATTGACAGATTGGCATGTCGCCTCGCGCAATTGAAATCTTTCAAATCCATAGTACTAATTTATGCCGAGCCGCGCCTCGCCTCGCCTCGTCGTGTTGCTATATTCTTGTGTGGTAAATAAAATTGATTTTGCAATGCATCACAAAATGATGAATCAACAATTCCCCTGTAATCCAATAAACATTTTTGTTTTGGTTAATTAACCAAATTAAAATTAGTGACTCTTCGTACCGACTATGCCTAGAATTTACAATATAATATAAGTAATATGTTTTAGCGTTGCCTTAAACTATTTTGAATATAAACTTAGCAAAAAACGATGAAAACGAATGTACCTGAAACTACCCGCAGGCAAAATTGAGATCGGTTGTAAGCTTTGAATCAGAGAACAGTTGAAACTGAAGACTATCATTGAAATATAATAGTCGAATAAGTGTAAAATATTCACTAAGCCAGTGCAATTGGCCTTTGAAAATGGAAAAAGTGTACAAAACGTAAGAATAAAAAAAACGTAAAAACGTAAGAATAAAAAATACAGAGGAGGAAGAAAATATAACAAAGTTATTTAGTGGCGATATAATGCGTCGTTTACACTCAGCCATTGCCGCAGCTCCTCGCGCTGCCAGAAATATTTCCCTGACTACTTCTGCGGCAGTAACGACGAGAGTGAGTGTTTACATTCAGCCAGTGACGGATTAAGACTACTTGATGCCCTAAGCAATCCATGCCTGTGGGCCCCAACATCAGTTTTTTCCTAGAAACTTTTTTGGTGTGGTTTTTAGTGACGTGACGGTGAGAGTCAGACGTGATGCCCTAAGGACAGATTTTTTTTGTGCTTCATCTGGTGCCCCCTCAGACGTGATGCCCTAGGCTATTGCTTAATTTGATTAAGGGTTAATCCGTCACTGCATTCAGCCTACATACTTGCCGCATCGGGCAGCGGCAGCGGCATGAAGAATGCCAGCGCGAGTGACATATTTACATTCTCGCCCTCTTCCCTGCTCCCTTTCCTGCCCAACAGAGCACATAAACAACGCATTAGGTTGGTAAGTGGGAGTGGAGTAAAAAACTACTTGTCTCGATTTCCGGAAAAACTACAAGTCTGGAAAATATAAAATAGTTATACCTATTAAAAAGTTTCACGTAATAAAAAGGCACTCTACAGCCTTTTTTATTTACACTTTATGTACACATATTTTGTTAATCCGGCATTTGTATATTTGTTTATTTAGTTGTAAACTTGTGTTGCAAGTTTTACAGTAAAATACTGTAAAATACAAAACAAAATATAGTACCTACATAAATCATAATTATTTACCTACGGTCGATGACAACGCGGGCTTACCACATTTCGATCTAGAGTCATACACAATTCAAGGTTACATAGAGATTCGTTTTCTATAAAATTCAAAACTATCACAATCCCTCTGATTATTATGAAGGCGAATAAAGCAAAAAATAAAACATCGTCCTCACTCTTATACCCGGCTTCTACCCTAAGAACGACGCGAAATTAGTTTTTTTCGTAATAACTCGATAAATATACAAAATTTTCAAAATCCGCTAGTCCAGTCAATCGGTAATTGAATGCACAGTTTTGGAAATAATTTGAAAAAATATGAAAATTAGAAACATATTTTTTAATATCGACAAAAAGATACCGGGTTTTCGCTAGTGTAGTCCCTCGCAAATATAGTATATCTATTCTTTTATTTAAACAATTCGTGGCTTATTATCAAGTGTAAATATGAATTGAAGACGTGAGAGGATGAAGCATAAAGTTAATATACCTAGCGGAATAGAGAAACAAAGGCCTGAGCAAGAGAGATGTCACTATCGGTAACACTGCGTGGTAAAAAGAGACGTGTGATACATGACAGCAGCACTCTTTTTTGACGTCCAGTCGGCACGTGCCGCACGTTGACAATTTAATCGCATAGAAATCATGATCATTCATGCTTGTGTAAATGTATACGTATACATATTTTTACACACAAATGAAACCAATTTCGGTTTCGTTTGACAGCTCGAGATTGTTGCTCTATTCCGCTAGGTATATTAACTTTATGGGATGAACACGATAACTGACCATAAAGTTAACTGACAGTAAAAAATGACGTTTTTTGCATAAATGGATGTTACAAAATGTTAGCTCTCTAGTATTCTTGCACTCACGTCTTCAATCTTTATATTAATACGTGAGCCAAAGTCTTTGTATCCCTTTTGACAATAAATGGGGAAACGTGGGTGAATCAAATTTTGCACAGTTATAGTTTATATGGTGAAGGAGTGCATCGAGCTAATATTATTTTAAAAGTATGCTTTTATCATACATTTTTTTAACAAATAAAACATTAAACACACTACAACACACACCTAGGAAAATGACAGATTTTTGAGTGACAAGCCTATATAAACGAATTATACTCTTTTATTTATGGTTGAAGTCTGTTGACACTTGACAACAAGGTGACAAATTGAAAATGGATTATAGTTTTTTTATTGAATCTTAGATACAATTAGACAATGCTTACACGGCCAGTCTGAGATCAGCTGAGTCCCAGAGACAAGACTTGAAAAAAAGATGATAATGTCAATCTTTTTTTTACAAAATATAGGTAGTAGTCTTAATGCCGTTGAAACTAAGGTCGAATTTCCACCATAGGGCGATCTCTAGTTATTATAAAATCATTAATTTTGCTTTCTACGCCCTCTTAAACCTTGACGTACTAGAAAACTGCTAGGCTATTTGAAGTGAAATATTATTAACATTACAGTTGCCCTTCCAAAGCAATGATATTCTATGTTACTAACGTAACTAGATTGGAAGTTTACGGGTGGTTTACGGTATCAACGCGTTGCCACTTCGAAGATGCCTGCAGGCATATCTCACATACATAATGACATAACGAATATATGACTTGACATTGTCTTTTGAACAAAAAAGTGGTTACGCATTTCTGAGAATCTTTTGTAAGACATTGCTACTCTAGTATTTTAGAAACTCATTGTTCCAAAGCCATAACTTATTCAGATGTCAAATGTACTCAACACTAGGGTTGCTGAGGATTCCTCTTCCGCTTCCTCATAATGAGGAAGTTCCGCAATATTTTGGGTTCCTCAACCGTTACCGCATCCTCATAAATAAAAATAAAAAAATCCTCTTCCGCTATCGCTTCCTCAAAATTTAAGAGGAATTTATGAGGAATTTCACTGCGCATGCGCATCGCGTATCCAATCATGACAACGCACACGCCAGAGCCAGATAATTGTATCATTCACTCATCTTTCTTTTTTTTTGTGTGCGTTGTGTATGTTTAGCCTGGGAAAATTAAGGAATTCAGACAGAATAATTCGTGTAGTTTTGAAAGTTGGTACAGTTGTTCCTAAAGGTGTCCAGGTGAATATACTAAAAGTCCCCGAGGGTGGGACAAGAGCCGGCGGTGGGGGAGGGGGGGAAGGCTCTTCCTGAAAATAATAAAAAATAAATAAAATTAGATAGACTCTATTTTGAAGGAGGAATCAGGGGACTACGTTACGCCGATTTACTGTATCTGTCTCTAGGTACAGTTAATCGAGGTAACGTATTCCCGTGATTTCTCCTTCAAAGTTAATCCTATCTAAATTTATTCTTTTTTAATATCTTCAGGGAGAATGAGTCTATACCACTACGTTTTTGTGTTATCGTAAACATCTTTCAAATTAATTTTATGGTCGGTCGATTGGCGGGGTACGGGGCATTCATTTTTTTGCAATTTTAAGGGTGCAAAAACCTTGAAAAAGAGACCTTTCCCCCCCCTCCCCCACCGCCGGCTCTTGTCCCACCCTCGGGGACTTTTAGTATATTCATCTGGACACCTTTAGGAACAACTGTACCAACTTTCAAAACTACACGAATTATTCGGTCTGATCGTCGATTTTGAAAGTAATTTTCTTAGACTAGTTACTGAACTCCTCCTTAATTGCTGGACCGGTTTTGATGATTCTTTATTGCGTGTGTTTTGAGAATGGTTTAGATTCATAGTTTGGTCCACTGGAAAATGCCCTTTGAATTAATTTTTGTGTAATGTATGTACCTAGTTATGTACAGACAGAACAAAGACTTTTGGGTTGGGTCCGCTAGTATTTATAATTTCCTATCATCCTCTTCCTCATCCGCTTCCTCTTCCGCTTCCTCATCCGCATCCTCTTCCTCAAAAAATATCCTCTTCCTCATCCGCATCCTCTAAATTTGCGCGTGAAAATTCCTCTTCCTCCTCCTCTTCCTCATAATCACTTCCTCAACAACCCTACTCAACACACACGCCACATCCTACATCGATAAAGGGTATTTTGTGCATAGACATTTAGTATAGTGCGATACCTACCGTTATCAGCTACATAATGACTCCCGCAACTCCATTGCGTCAAAATTCGTTTATCGCTAAGGAACTGTATTTTTTTCCGGGATAAAGTACCCTTATATCCTTTCAGGGACAGAAAGTATCTCCATAACAAAGTTCAGCAAAATCGGTTTAGCGTTTTGGGCGTGGGGAGGTAACAACATACAAACACACTTTCGCATTTATAATATTACGAACTTTTTCCCGGAGCTTAGTAAATATATATTATATAGTATGGACTTGTCCATCAACTCATACTTCCATATTTTGTCTTTTGTTACCTCGCACTTTTCAGTTACAGTTATTTTACATCATTAGCGTGGAACATGCATTTTGCGACAAATCAAACAATTAAGAACAATTTGCGCCGCGCCGCAGTTTTTTGCCGCTCTCAACTCTTTTTCTTTTTCCTCTCTTTTTCTTCTTCTAACTGCAACTTCGCTCAAACTTATAAAACCTTTTTTTCTTTTCTTCATTTGTTAGTAATGGCTCTTTGTAGTTCGAAGACAAAGGTAGTAAGACTTTAATTAAACATTTTACGAAGCGAAACAACTTAGGTCATTTTATATTCATTCTCACTGTTACTGTTAGTGTTGTACAGTAAACTTTAGTTCCTAGAGTTCCATAAAACGGATACTTAAAATTTTATTTTCGTTAAGTCCTGCAATTTAAACCAAGGGCAAATTGTTCCATTGCGTTCTGACAACGAGATGCTTTTTAGGGTTCCGTAGCCAAATGGCAAAAAACGGAACCCTTATAGATTCGTCATGTCTGTCTGTCTGTCTGTCTGTCCGTCCGTATGTCACAGCCACTTTCCTCCGAAACTATAAGAGTTATAGTATTGAAAATTGGTAAGTAGATGTAGTATGTAAACCGCATTAAGATTTTGATACAAAAATGGAAAAATTATTAGAAATTTTAGGGGTAATAGGTACAACTGAAACAAAAAAAATTTTTTTCATCTAACCTATACGTGTGGGGTATCTATGGATAGGTCTTCAAAAATCATATTGAGGTTTCTCATGTCATTTTTTTCTAACCTGAATAGTTTGCGAGAGAGACTCTTCCAAAGTGGAAAAATTTGTGTCGCCCCCCCCCCCCCCCCCCTCTAACTTCTAAAGTAGGGGCATGATAAGTCTAAAAATAATATATGATGTACATTACTATAAAAACTACCAACGAAAATTGGTTTGAACGAGATCTAGCAAGTAGTTTTTTTTTATATGTCATAAATGGTAACCTTAAATTAAATTTCATTAAATCAACTGAAATATAAAAATAAATCAAAAACCTTTTAATTTCATTAAAATAAACCTTATTACTGCTGCGGAACCCTTCATGGGCGAGTCCAACTCTCACTTGGCAGCTTTTTTTTATAAGCCACGTGCTTATTTTGATTTGCTACGTTGCTGCGTTGCATCATCGACCTGAAATCCTTCATCCCCCACTCTTTGGGCCAAAATTCATTTTTTGTTAGTATTGCCGCGCGATGCCACAAATCATAATAATAATAACACCGGTTTCGGTGACGTTGGCCGGTTTCATTGAAACCAGGCCAGTTACGCAGGAGTGATTTTATAGTGCCCAAGTGTGTGCGCAGTACACAAGAGCACTCTCTATTCCTTTTCTCTCATAACCAAATGAGACGGAAGACCGACACGACTGGCGAGAGATCATGCGCAAGACCGACTTTTTACATGCCCATCCGACGCATGAATCATCTAACTTGTCAGATAATCAGCCTGCATTGTCCTAACCAAACTTGGAAATAACATTTTTCCAACGTGGGAATCGAACGACCTCCGAGCGAGTCAAGAGCCATGCTCTTATTCACTGGACCACGGAGGCGTACCAAATCATACTGAATGTGTTATTCCAATGATGAAACGCTTCGCAGCAGTGTTATTTTGTCTCTAAATAGATGCTATTCAGCTAAACTTTAACTTAAATGCCATATAATGTTTCTGGATTGTTATAACGTTGGAACTACCGCCCACGCGACACCTACGTATCGTTATATAAAACGTAGGTTTTATAACGTATCAGTTTACTAACGTTATGGTTGAAGTTCCGCACTACAGTAACTTCAGTACTGGACTTACCACGCGGTTTGAGCCGCGTAAATATGTTTTTTGCGGAAACCATTTTTCAACAAAAAAGTATCCTTCTCTTTTCCCGTGATCTACTCTATATCTCTTCGTCCTTGATTTATGTACCTACTAAAAAAGGATCGTCCTAAAATTTCGCCCCCATGAAGCGACTGAACTTTATAAGGTCTTTTTTAGCGAAAACCTACATCATTTAGCTCTAAGAGAGGGCCTTGATCGACGACTATGACTTGATAGACCGATCCGTGGTCCAGTGAGTTAGAGCGTGGCTCTTGAAGGTCGTGGATTCGATTCCCGCGTTGGAAACATGTTATTTCTAAGTTTGGTTAGGACAATGCAGGCTGACCACCTGATTGTTTGGTCAAGAAAGATGATCCATACCTTGCATGAACAGGTAAAAAGTCGCTCCTACGCCTGATTTCTCGCCAGTCGTGTCTTTCTTCCCATTTATGAAAGCTTATGAGATTAAATGATTAGAGAGAGCTCTTTTGTATTGCAATTATGTAATTCTTGTGTATTGCGGAAAATCACTCCTGCGCAGCTTACAATAGCACATTTGGAAAACATGTATATTTTATTTGTATGCATGACATTTATCAAATTAAGCTTTATAATAATAATAATATAATAATATCTATGGACGCCTGACACCACGTCATTACCTGAAGGACTTGTGTTACAGGTACCAGACAACAGAAATATATTTAATACTTTTTTACTATACATATATTTAAGATTTTTTATTATAATATGATACACATATCTAATACACATCTATGACCCAGGAATTTTGGAAACTTTTTGTTCCGTCGGCGGGATTCGAACCCGCGACCACCGGCTTAAGCTACCAACGCGCTCACCACTGAGCCACAGAGATCGTCGAATTAAACATTCGAGACAACAAAATATTTTAAGTATGTAACTTATTTACTTAACATTTAAAGGTAGTGTCTGTATGACGAAAATTTCATATTAAAGATATCAAAATTATTATAATATTGGACATGTTACAGTCTCTATTTCATGCATCTATTAATTATTGCGTTTACCATTGCTTATGTACTGTAAATCAATTTCCATGCAGATGAGGTTAGGTTATATAAACTGTCTTGAGCTATTAATAATGACTAAGAGCCGCTTAATCAAAACTAATTGGAATTGTGCTAATTGGCGACTAGGATTACACTCCGATAGTCTTGCACTAGTTAAAGCTTATTATCGATAAGTATTCTTGTGAGTTGTGTACGATAGTTCGTCGAAGCAATTTAAGATGTAAGTGAATAAAGTTACGATATAGACTATTTATTCAGATTCTTTATGCACAAAGTTAACCAGACACATTAAAATGTAATAATAATGGAAAGGCGTGGCGCGTGCGATCTCTTTGAAATTTCTTCCAGCAAATACCTCATAATTTGTGAATATAATGTAATATATGGGTCATGTACAAAGAGACAAAAAAGGTGAAAGAAAAAAGTATCTTACAATCTCAAGCAATCTTTAAGGGCAATTTTTTTCATTATAATATAATTTATACAAAACTTGTAACTTATCTACAACATCATAAATTACATAGAAATTATGAGCGGTTGCAGAAAAACCTATCGGCAAATAACAGGTTCGTCCCTTTTAAAGTATAAGATAATTTTCTTTCTCAATATATTTTGTAATGTGATGTATCTAAAAATTAATGTCATATTTTATGTAAAAGGTAATACTTGATTAAGTCTCTCCAATATCACTCACAAAGGTGCTAACAAAATATTAAGGAAAGTAATAAAGCGTATGTATTTTTAGGGAAAGTCTCGTCTAAGTAAAATACTACGCATGGGGTCAACCGTAAAGTATGTCACACGTAAAGGGGGAAGGGGGTCGATGAAGTATTACATGGTTTGACAAGGAGTGGGGGTGGCCCTAAGCTGGTCCTAAGCTGTGACATCACAATATTCAAATTCAATACTTACTTTGAATCGCGAAATTTAAAAAATTGAGTCAGTTTAAATATTTTGATGTTAAATTGTAAATTTGGGAAGTTACACTAGGGAGGGGGGGAGTCTCACAAATGCCCCCCTGTAACCGGAGGGCGGCGAAAATTGTGTGACGTACTTTATGGATGATCTCTATAACCCGGCAAACAACCCAAGGAGGGTTGTTTGTTACTCTGCTGAGCCATTTTGTGTGAGCTTTTCTGAGTTTTCCCTTTTTATAATTAGTTCCGGTAACATATTTTATTCTAAAGAAATATTTTATTATAAACCTAACTACTATTTAGTACAGTTACTAGTACGTGATTAGTTACAAAACTAGTCTCGTCTTTTGAAGCATAATTTCTTAAGTAGCTCTAGTACACTAATTGTGAGAAATTATTGCGGTGCGATCAGATATATCGTTTAATTGCCGTTATAATATTTTATCCAAATAAACCTCAAAACGATTACACCATGTACATTGTACACAGAGAATAAGGGCAAAAAAACCGCAGTAGTGCTAAATTCTACATCAAATATAATTATTATTATATTATATACTAAACAATAACTAAGTGTTTGCTTCTATACCAAATTGTGCTTAAAGCTTTCCCTAGTAAATTGTGTTCAAACATTGCAATTGTATTGACGTTCAATTTCCTAGCGCCCTAGGCATGCTATGAAATATAGATTATATGACTCCGGGTCAATGAAAATGTTTTACTCGATTGTGTATGTATAGAGGTACAATATTTTGCTGAGTTTAAGATGGCCTTTTTATTATGAGGCTAGTTTATTACTGTAGTACAATAGGTATTCAATCGTTCCATTCTAAATTGTGTTACAAAAATCTACTGAAAACGTTTTTGCCTGTTTACTTAATATCTTATTATCCTTAGCAGTACCCGAGTATAACGACCTAACGACGACAATTCTTATAATTTGAAAACTCAAACTCAACATTTTTTATTCACGGTAATTTTTTTTGCAAAATATTTTCTGAACGTCGTTAGTACTACTAGTGCCAACTACCGGTTCGGGAACTAATCGGAGAATAGTCGGCGAAATTATGACTATAAAATCTACATAGAATCTTAATATATACATGGGAGAGTCATGCTTCGGCACGAATGGGCCGGCTCGACCGGAGAAATACCACGTTCTCACAGAAAACTGGCGTGAAACAGCGCTTACGCTGTGTTTCGGCGAGTGAGTGAGTTTACCGGAGGCCCAATCCCCTACCCTATTCCCTTCCCTACCCTCCTCTATTCCCGTCCCTTCCCATCCCTACCCTCCCCTATCACCCTATTCCCTCTTAAAAGGCCGGCAACGCACCTGCAGCTCTTCTGATGCTGCTAGTGTCCATGGGCGACGGAAGTTGCTTTCCATCAGGTGACCCGTTTGCTCATTTGCCCCCTTATTTCATAAAAAAAAGAAACAGAATCGCAGATCATTGTCTGGTAAAACTGATGTAAGCAGCTGTATGACCGCCTTTTTGTACCATCGAAAAAATTGATTCATAGGCAGTAGGACTCAATGTTAGCTGTGATCTGTCGGATGTGTTTAACATACCGCGACCAAATGACGTAGGTTCGCCATCTGCCTGTGAATCAACATCTCTGATAGTACCATCGAGGAAGTTGATTCCTATGCAATTGACAGACCAACGTTATTTGGTCGAATATGTCAATTCAATGTTAATTGTGATCTGTCAGCTGGGTTTGACGTAACGCAACCAAACTACGTAGGCACACGTAGGTCTCCGATTTGCATAGGAATCAACTTCTCTGATAGTACATATTTTTCCTGCACTGTGTTTTAAGTTTATGTTAAAATACAAATAAAGAAGTTTTAGTACTATTATATTCTAAAAAATCTCTTCCTTTCGCGTATTTTGTCTCACTTGAAGCCTTAATAATAATACAATAAGCAGTAAAAGTAATGTTTTATACAACACAAACATTAAAATAATTAAAAGCTGGCATCGACAGGAATAATTGGCTTTTATTTTTATACAATTTGCTATCACGTCCATTACGAATGTTTATTCGAGCACTTATCAGAAATAATATTTTATTACCACGTGGTTATAACACCATGTTATTGAACTAAAATAATGGAGAATATTAATTTAATTGTGTATTCGTTTTAATCTTGTATGCGGTATCCATCCGTACTAATATTATAAATTATCTGTCTGATACCCCTTTACGTCCAAACTACTGAACCTATTTTACTGAACTTTCTTGTGGACATGTTTTGAGTCCCGAGAAAGAACATGCGAACAATCATTTTTAGAAAATGTCATTTTATTCGTGTTGTATCGAATACCGAGCAAAGCTCAGTCAAATAGCTAGTTTAATTATTAAATAAGATATGAACGTTCAAAAACCCAAAAAATGGCCAGATTTCCCGCTGTCTTCAAACATCCAGAAAACAGATTTGGCTAGTGTCGGGTCCTATCTACTGGTAGTTTAAAATAAAAGAGGTAAAAGATAGAATTCCGATATATTACGATTTTACAATGTTGGTATATTGGTAATATTTAGTGGACGCGAGCTGCGCGGCGGGGCTCGCTCTCTTCTTCCCGAACCACCGGCGCACGCGCACGTCCACTAAATATTACCAATATACCAACATTGTAAAATCGTAATATATCGGAGTTCTATCTTTTTCCTCTTTTATTTTAAACTACCAGTAGATAGGACCCGACAGCTAGAATTTACAAAAAAAAAATAAAACATAAGAACACACCTCAAGCCTTTTTTTAATCTTTAATGAAAAAAGTACTTAAATCGGTTGAGTTTTGGAGAAAGAATTAGGGGACAACGAATCGTTGATTTTCTGCAGTTGTTTCTATCGCGTCCTGCGATATAGGCTTAAGGTAAGGGAGAGACAGTTATTATTACAGGTACTTTTTTTTTCATTTCTCTAACCCCTGGTGTATCCTCTTAAGAAGATATCCAAATTGCACATAGCTGATCTACAAAGAACTCGTAGACCCTCTACGATGTGCTACGAAGTGCTACGAAATCTCGTTCAACCGCGTGACTCTCTTTTGTATAGAAGTCGCGCGGCTGCAGCGCTGCTGCCGCACTGCTTGCGACGTAATGTGAAGGCGCTCTAAGGCTAAGTATAGGCCAAACCTACGCGACCAAAGCGACTACGGAGCGGGAGCGTCTACCGCGCGGCGGACGCTGCCCATGTAATCTTTGGTGCTGTGCATACCTACGCGACCGCAACGCGGGATGTTCGCGTCGGCAAAGCGGGACATGCGCGTCAAGCTGTCAGACGTGTGTTTTGAAGTGTACATAACTAGATTTCTTTTAAAACCTTTTGTGCAACTCTTTAGTTTATGATTTTTTTATTTGTTTACGTTTTGATAGATTGTATCATGATATTAAATTAATTCGACTTGACCATTGTGGACGTGTTTTATTCTTCTGCACCTTCCAAATCAAAAGCAAGCTTAGTACTTCCCAACCGACTCTGATGTTAAGTATGAGGATGACATTACCACATCAATATAGCATAATTTGCACCAGATAAAGTCACGCGACTTCTCGTCTCAGTGACTGTTCATTGACAAATGAAGTTTGACGGTTCGCACCGTAGTCGCGCAGGTGTGCACGCCCGGTTTCGCGTTGCGTCCCGCGTCACTGACGCGTAGGTTCGTTCAAAGCTTAACAAGTTTTTTTAATTAACATTATATATTTTCATAAATGGATAGAATAATTATTATGTTAATGGATATTATATTACATTAATTTATTAATCCTCTTCAGTTGAATGTAAAGATAAAATCTCATATTATATAGGAATATACTAATGATATTAATTAGCTGACCTAATAAACGTAGAGCGTGCACTATGTAAACAAACAAAAACGGTACATGTTGTTAGCCGCTAATTAATTGTTAAGCATCTGGGAGCACGGCAGTGCTCCAGCCAAGCTTTTTAGCGAAGGCACGGCCGTAGCATACTTTTCTCGAAGCGGTTCGCGGCTTTTTCACACCACCTTTATCTTCGATGTTAACAAAGCTAGGGATTTAGAATTTCTGTGACTAGAAGCAAGTATCAAAACTAGCTTAACCTCCAAATTACATAACATTTCGATGAATAGTTTAATAGTTACGGATGATCAAAGTCACTACATTTTGTCACTCACTGACTGACAGATCATCAAAATTCTAAGGTACTTCTAGCAGACTTAGAACCTTGAATTTGGCAACAAGGTAGGTTGTTATCCACAATGAAAGGAAAAATTATGAAACTGGCCAAGTGCGAGTCGGACTGGCGTACCTAGGGTTCCGTACCGTAAATTTGTATGGGAGCCCCCCTTATATCACAAGTTTACATAAACTTTACATAAAAAGTACATACTTTTTATTACTTATTATTAAAGTTGAAACACAATTTAGTATTTTCTGAAATTTTCAAAAACCTTATTTTTACCATTATGGATATAGAGCAAAAAAGGGCAAAAAAACGTATTTGTTGTATGGGACCCCCGATCAATCATTTATTTTAATTTTAGTTGGACTATTAGCTTTTATAGTGACAACAAAAGTACATAATCTGTAAAAAATTAAAATATCTAGCTATTGCCGTTCTCGAGATCTAGCCTCGTGACTCACGGACGGACGACAGACAGACAGCGAAGTCTAGACTCATTAGGAATAGGCTCCTGTTTTCATCCTTTAGGCAAGGAAACCTAAAAACTGAAAAGTATAATGTAACTTTATTAAATAAAAGAAAAGATTTTTATGTTTGTGGCTTTGCAAGAACATTAAAAATGAGTTTCGACTTCGTAATAACTATTTTACGTACAAAAGGAAAAATAGTGTTAACAAAGTTTACAATGAAACAATGCTAATTAAATTCGATTAAAATATAAATGAAATCAGAACTGCGAATTACGATGTACACTCCATACTCGCTCGATAGATGGTGTAGCACTCCCTTTATATCGCGGTATCGCTTGTTTGCGGAGTATAATTATTATGGTTTAAAAAAATCCGGGATAGGTCGTAATACTCAATCGAAAGTAACATCGGTGCACGAACAACCTCCTGAAAGTTCAAAAATTGTTGGGCTATCATCATAGAATTTGTACTTTGTAGAAGTACCTACCTGTTATTATCAATTAATTTTACGACCTAGAATATATACCTAGAGATAGAGAATGGGTGCTAAGCTAAGTACAGAAAAGTTTTAACGTGACCTAAAAAGAAAAGAAACCTTAAAAAAAGAAATGAAATCCCACCAAAACATAAATGTAAAAAGGAGCTAAGCATAACCATGCAATATATCTATCGTAAAAAGTTTTCAGATCACATTCAAGCCAAGCCTTCAACTTATTTTGTAATTTAAATCAACATTCAGTGAATTTATCAATAGTTTTCTGTATTTTATAATTATTATAGTAGCTTGGCAATGAGCACTAGAGAAATAATCAGCGACTGATTGGATTTATTGGGTACCATCGTCCACATGCGTCGTTACAATATACTAAAAACACTTTACGCTTGCCGTTTGTGTAAGTATGAACTACCCTAAATATGAAGTTTTATATTATTTGTTTTTCTTGTGCTCATTGCCGAGCCACTATAATAATAATTATAAAATAAACGGGACAGGATAATTAAGAACAGGTTTTTCTGGAAAAAAATATATCTGCGCGTTAAACGAAGACGCTGTTAATAAAGCGTGGCCAAATACAGCAAAGAATAGAGACTGTGGAAAGAAAGAGACCTTTGCCCAGCAGGGGGACACTATCGGCTATTAATAATAAAAATAATGAACTTACCTACAGTTGTTTGACCATGACAAGCCCACAACTTTGGTAAAAACGCGTAAAGGAGAATCTTAAAGATTTAAAAATATATATAATATATGTGTATATACGAATACAGCAAACGAAGTTGCGGCAGCGCTTTAACTTATTTCAACCTTTACCACGTAATTTCAAGGTTAACTAACAATATTACCGCTTCCACAAACTCCTGTGAGGTTTACTGAGGTAGAAAATACATTGCGCGACGTGAGTGCACGTGCGACCTTTGCGATTGTACTCATGCAGCAATGTAATTAAGCGTGCACTTTAATCACAATACTGTCGTTACTATGATTGCTTAGTAGGGCCTTGATATTATAATTGAACTTCATAAAGTTGATTAAGTAAACAGTAATCAAACATGTGTTTTCAATTAATTTAATTACATTAATTAAAATAGCATTTCATTACTTTAATAAGTCAGAGAAAGTCGTATTAATTTTATACATTTTAAATACAAACAAAGCTAATATCAAAATCCGTATTTAAAAAAAATACTTTCTATTTTGTTTCCCTTTCATTCTCCTTTTACATTTCTCTAAGTAGTTAAAGTTTTTCTTGTCTAATGTAAATCTGAGAGAAATTCATTTTTATTTTATAAGTAATTTAAACAAACCTTGTAACGTAACTACTTCATTATCTAGCTAGCTAAGATATATTTTATCCAAACATGGACTCCACATTGCCTAGATTTCAAATCGTTTTCCCGGTATTAAAGCATTGTAGTGGAGATTGTTAACTGAATCTCTGAATCTATTATTAGACAAAAGAAAACAATTTATAAACCACCACTTTAGTACAGTTAATGAAGGCAAAAATCAGGCACAACCTCCGATTTCGTTAAACCTCCATCGATTTGGATGAAATTTTGGAATTGAGTATGTTTTACCCTCTACTTCAAAAGTGACATACGCTCGTATTGCGCTTTTTGCATTTTAGGTGTGACATTCACCCCTTTTTCAAAAAGGAGGAAAAATGCAGTTCTAACCATTCTGGCTTTAGTAATTATGTTTAATTCGATAAAATAAACGTTTTTTTCAATAATTTTATGCCTGATTTGTGATTCTAATAATTTTTTAACCCTTTTAACAACCAAAGTTAGAACTATTACTAAAAAAAACCTTAAATGAAAAACTATGAAAAAATCATTTTTTGTATTTCTGAGTTTCTAAATATTACACACAGGGTTTGTTTCATATTTATGATAATATAATTTTTGGTTGACGATGAAATTTCAACACTTACAAACTACTCTCTTGATGCAAAATCACTGTAAAACTATTGGTTAAAAAACTTAAGCCTTTTAAATTATTGTACACGAGAGAAGTAAAATCTTATTTACTAAGTATGTATTAAAATTATAATTATTGCGAAATTTTTTATCCTTAAAAACTACGGCTTGTCTTAGTAATAGTTCTAACTTTTTTATCAGCTAGTTAAACCTGATAAAAAAAGGTTGGATGGAACGTTAATTTATTTATATTATTAATAGTATTTTAAAAAGATAAAACCGACTTCAAAATTGTACGAAGTTGAGAATTAAAATTGCCTTATCTCAAAAACTACTGAACCGATTTTGGTGAAACTTGTAGTGTTCTCTAAGTTTAATAATGCCCAGTACAACAAAAAAATAATTACTTAAATCGGATTTGTTGTTCCGGAGATATGCGAACACAAACATAAAAACATATATACATTTTAAAATTTTGCACTTTTGTTCAGACACTGAAATAGACTAACATATACAAAAAATGGGCAGTTTTGGAAATATTACATACATACGCGTCGAATTGTTATCAATCCTACTTTTTTTAAGTCGGTTAAAAAATAAGCACATTTTTATTCTAGTTCATCACAGCTCTCAGCTGAGTCATTACTCAAAAGGTAAGAACGGGACCCTATTACTAAGACATCGATGTATGTCCGTTTGTCCATCTGCCTGTGTGTCTCCAGGCTGAAACTCAAGAACCGCTATAGCTAGACTTCTGAAATTTTCACAGATTATGTATATCTGTTGCCGCTATAACAACAAATACTAAAAACAAACTAAATTAAATATTTAAGGGGGCTCCCATATAACCAACGTTATTTTTTTGCAACTTTTGCTCGATATCAATAACGGCAACACATAGGCACTTGAAATATTCACGACATACTCAGTTGTATTTGAACTTTAATAATTAATAATAAAATTTAAATTAATGAAATAATTGAGAGGGGCTCCCATACAAAAAAACACGATTTTCAGCCTATTTTTTGCTCTATTGTGGTACGGAACCCTTCGTGCGCGAGTCTAACTTGCACTTGGCAGATTTTTTATTTTTGGATTGTTTATTGTTTTTCCACTGATCTGAAATTAATAGCAGGTTATCCCCTTTCTATCGAATCTCACTAACCTAGTGGAGATTTTGAGAGTAAAGGGAGAGAGAAGGCTCTAGTGTACTGCGCACACACTTGAGCACTATAAAATTATTCCTGCCTATCACCAAAACCAATGTGGAGGTATTTTAATTGTTATAATTTAGAAAATATATTAAAATATTCAATAGACCACGTCATCCTCGAAAGCCCCACCACTTTTTCCAGTAAATGTTTACCATTTCTTTCACTTTTTCCGTCATGAAAAGACACATACACATTACACGTACCCATACATGAGTGTATTTAGTTTAGTACCTATTGACACGTTTTCCTACAATTTAAAAATACCAAATCTCTGCTTCAAATTTTTTTCAAATAATAATTTATTTGTTTTATTACCATAGCTCCCTTAATTTTTTAGTTATCAGGTTCATTTAAAAAACATTTTAAAGATAATTTTAAGAGCTTTGAGATTATGCTAAGAATTTTTTTTAAAGCCCTTAATTTTAAAAATAAAAAGGATTAATAAGTGCTGGTTACGTGATTATCGCAGTAAAAGTTAGGCTTTATACGTCTCTATCTTGGCTATTTTTCATTCTACAAAAATAAAAAGGAAACCAAAAGCTTTTTTAGGAAACGAACTCAAATTTTGTTTTTATGTTTTTTACGAAAATCCAATATTTTAAAACTTATATCCAAAAGAAAATGAAATTTACGAAAATTAAAAAAAATAAATTTGTATAAAATCATCTTTTTTTTCAAAAGTAAGCATTCTAAAGGAGGTTAATTTTTTGAGGTCATAACTTATGCTAAAATAAAGAAAATCCTTTAGGGATAACCATAAATTTGAGATATTGTAGAAATGGTGAACGTTTTATTTTTCGTTTTTTCCAAAAAAATCGTAAGTGTCATGTTATTTTTATCATAACTTGCTCAATTTTATGCTATTAACTTTTTACAGTACTCAATAGAAAGGTAATTTTAAGTACTTTAAAAAGTGTTCAAGAAGTATATATCATAAAATGCATCAATTTTCCGATATTTGTGTATGAATGTTTAGATTAAAGTACTCGCCGAAAAAAGGTATACATATAATCACCTATATTTCACTTTCAATTAAAATTAGAAGGTTATTAAAATTAGGCATTTATTTGTCATTTTATTGACTTTAATTTAGGTTATAACACATTTTTCGTAGAAACGTATAGTTATTGAGTTATTTATGAAAAACCGTTTTAAAACATGTAGTTTTATCTCGAAAAATCACAATCTTCGATCTTTAATTCCTCAGAAAGTATTGATTTATTCCAAAAACTTTATAAAATAAATTTTGCTTAAAATTAGTCTGTTTATCGATTTTTGCGGTTTTTTTTATTTAAAAATATTTCACCCCCGAGAAGGGTTGGCATCCCACAGGGCAAAAGCGCAAGTTGGCACTTTTGTTTCTTGGGGTATCCCTCACCTACCCACCAATTTTCATGAAAATCGATGGAGGTTCAACGAAATCAAACTTCAATGACTCCACTACTTATCAAAAGTTTATTCACTGGTTTTTACAAATATCATATTAAACCAAAATAATAACAAATATAACAGAGAAATAATAAACATATTAAATACTACTGAAACTACACCAGCGGGCCATAGAATATCATAGAGCGGGCCCCCCGGTCAAGAACTCAAAGATGGCGGCCGTGAAAAAAATGAATCATTTTTTTAAATTTGACGTGGGCGCGATCTGTTACAGCATCCACTTATAAAAAGACAAAATTTCTATATAAATTGTGTATCCACTTCAGCCACTCATGTCTTCATCTATAATATTACGGATATTTGATATTGATAACCGTTAGGAATCAATATCCATGTGTGATAACTCAGTCACCCGATGCTCTCAGTTATCCGTAACACCACTCAGTTAAACCTAATACAGCTAGCTCTAATTGCACAAACATAATCCTAGTAGGCTAGTACACCGAATATGCCTAATGTAGTTCTATAATTGGACTAGTCACTTTCAGTGAAACATGACCACAAACCAATTACAGATTTGCAGGGCGTAACAAAAGAAAAATCGTTATTGAAGGAAAGAGGGGTAGAGGAAGACCACGAAAAAACTAATATTTTATGTAAGTCAACGTCAGGTCACATAGAGAACTGAAAGTGCTGACAGACACAGGAAAAAGTGCCTAAGCCTTAAGAGGAGTCCACACCGCCCCTTTTTCCATACAAACGTTGTCCCCTGTTTCCTCCTTGGATAATGCTAGTAGAGTTATAATTTTTTTCCTGAATATCTACGGCTACTAATACAATGTCCCTATATTTTCATTTTTTTCATAATTTAATTATTAAATAAGATATGAACGTTCAAAAACCCAAAAAAATGGCCAGATTTTCCGCTGTGTTCAAACGACAGAAAACAGATTTGG
The DNA here is from genome assembly GCF_905147365.1 of Aricia agestis. NCBI lineage: Eukaryota > Metazoa > Arthropoda > Insecta > Lepidoptera > Lycaenidae > Aricia > Aricia agestis. The sequence continues at coordinate 24,739,378 of NC_056428.1, read as the reverse complement.
CTAGATTATACAAAAAAAAGCAAAACATAGGAACACAGCTCCAGCCTTTTTTTAATCTTTAGTGAAAAAAGTACTTAAATCGGTTAAGTTTTGGAGAAGGAATCAGGATTTTCTGCAGTTGTCTCCATCGCATTCTGCGGTATAGGCTTGCGGTAAGGGAGCTACAGATACTACACGTACTTTTTATTCATTTCTCTAGCCTCTGGTGTATCCTCTTAAGCCTAACCCTTACATAGGAAGAAAGAGAGAGAACAAATGAAAGTTATAATACTTTAGGATGTGTATCTGTTGGTTGTAAGGAGTTTACTCTAAGAGTAGCAGCGCTGGAAGAACTACTTTTTCTGTTATGTTACTTTGAGAAATACCCCAACGTTATAATATAGTTGCCCAAACAAAAATTAAAAAGGCAACTCTGTCAGCGCTGCCACTTTCATAATGAATGTTGTATAACGGACACTTGCACACCAAGTAGGATCACTTAGTTTTATCACATTTTTTTAACATTTCAGAAATAGTGTAATGTTATACTTTTATGTACTACTGCCAGTATTTGTATACTACTGCAAATTGCAAATATTTATATACTACTTCCAGGCTATAGCCAATCTATTTTACCTTCATGTAGAGGTATATATAACTTTCAATTTTTTTGCAGGAAATCGACATGATCAACCGGATGAACATGCGGGAGAGACTACCAATGATACACCCAGCAGCATTCCCATACTGGATACAAGGTTACCCTCAAATCCCCTTGCTGGAACCCGTCGTACCCGACTTGCAACCAATAAACTTACATCCAATGAACCTGCAGCCCATGAACATGGAACCAATGGACTATCATCCGATGAACCTGCATCCCATGGGTGCTATGTATGAATCACATGAAGTCGCAACCCATGATGTACAAACGAATATGGTGAAGAAAGACAAAACGGAGAAAGAAATTAAGACGACCAGTAATACACCTGTGAATATTGCGAGTGAAAAAAAGAAGACCAAAATTACAAAAGAAGAAAAGAATAAGCACAAATTTGCGTTAACGCCTTTTGAGGCCGGCTACTACGACCACAAAGATAAAGTTCATGGGACAGTAGAATACATCGAGAAGCCAAAGTCTGCAAGTAGGTATTAGTATATTTAGAGAACCTCATTCATGTTGCTAAATACTATATTGCCGCTATTTAATATATTACAATAAAAGAATTAAAATCCATTTCCATCTACGAATAATAAAAACTAGTTTCCATAAATCTTTAAAAAAAGATAAGGGTAAATTAAAATGGTTACTGCAGATGAAAATTAGCGATATACATACAATATCGCAAAAGCCGTGTTACGTCAAAAGTTGCTTTGCAAGAAGGACAAACCTTTAATTTGCATATTATAATTTTGATCATGATAACCTAAATAACTATTTCTTTTACGAGTAGATTAGTGTATCGATATTATGTTTTAATATTTTATTTAAAATATTCAACATACAGATGTAATATTTTAATAATGACTTAATTTGAATTCACTCAAAAGTTACGAATTTAAATGAACCTGCATACGCGTAGAAATTGTAAAGCTATGTAACAGATTTAAATTTTAACCAGTAAGTTAGTTAAATTTAACTAACAGATCGTTTCTCAGTAATCGTCTCACTGCATGTAATCAAAACCAACTTGCATTAACCGCGCTTTTAGTTAAAGGTTTTGAGAGCACTTACTGGGAATTGGGGATTTTATATCGTTGAGTACATACGCCTTTTGCGTAGATATTACGGATACGCATAAGTGCCCGGAATTATACCTACATGTTGCTTTGACAACGAAAATATTATGATGTAACATAGCCAAGGCAATGTTACTATGGTATCCACAAGAGCACTGCATTTTTCAGGGTAAAATACTATGTAATCTATCTAATCTATACATAAGTAGGTGATTCAGTTGTCTTTTCTGAAGAAGATACAATACAGAACTCTATTATAATTTATGAGCGTGATGTACTTTATACATTGGCAGATGACATTGATAACAATTCCAATAGCTTTGGTCATTGGAATTGCTACCAAGAAAAAAGAAAGGCATTAAAAATTTAAATAAAATGCCACTTTATGACATAGGCTATAAGTTTCATTTTGCTCTGCGCCACTACAAAGCAGCGGCTACATGGGTCGCTAGACTAATGTCGGTAGAAAATGAAAGCTATAGCCTATGTCATTAAGTGGCATTTTATTTGAATTTTGTCGGTCGCTTGCGGCAAAGATCGAAAAGTATAAGACGAGTCATGTCCACTAGCATATAATTTCACTCAGCCTACAGCATACGAAATTGTTAGCTCATTTTTAGATCAAACACGTTTTATGAGCTCATAAAATATAAACTTTCTGCCTTGTTTACACGTGATATTAGTAAATTATAACATCAACAGGAAAATATAACTTTTCAACTATGTATTTAATAAGTACGCTCAATGTATGATAAAGTATATGAACGGAAGAAAATTACGCCATACGGAATAAGAAAACACAGAAAATAAAAATTTCTGTAGCTAGAGTTCAATTGAAGTAGTCAGTGGAATTAATAAGTTATAACTTATAATACTAACTAGAGATCGCCCAGTGGTCGAAATTCGACCTTAGTTTCAACGACATTAGGACTACTACCTATATTTTGTAAAAAAATATTGACTTTATCATATTATATTTTTCAACTATTGTCTCTGGGACTCAGCTGATATCAGACTGGCCGTGTAAGCTTTGTTTAATAGTATCTAAGATTCAATAAAAAAATATAATCCATTTTCAATTTGTCACTTTGTTGTCAACAGACTTCAATCATAAATAAAAGAGTATAATTCGTAATGTATAGGCTCGTCACTCAAAAATCTGTCATTTTTCATGTGTGTGTGTTGTAGTGTGTGTTATGTTTTATTTGTTAAAAAAATGTATGATGAAAGCGTGGATGAAAGCATAATTTCAAAATAATAGTAGCTCAATGCACTCTTTTACCATAAAAACTATAACTGTGCAAAATTTCATTGACCTACGTTTCATTTTTCGTCAAAAGGGATACAAAGTTTTTGGCTCACGTATTAATATATAGATACTATCCATACTAATATTAGAAAAAAATCTAAAAAATCTTAGTCAAATCAAAAATCAAAGTCTTAGTGTCTTTCCCAATGAGTTTCTAAAATACTAGAGTAGCCAATGAGTTTCTAAAATACTAGAGTAGCAATGTCTTACAAAAGATTCTCAGAAATGCGTAACCACTTTTTTGTTCAAAAGACAATGTCAAGTCATATATTCGTTATGTCATTATGTATGTGAGATATGCCTGCAGGCATCTTCGAAATGGCAACGCGTTGCTACCGTAAACTTCCAATCTAGTTACGTTAGTAACATAGAATATCATTGAGAGTAGCAATGTCTTACAAAAGATTCTCAGAAATGCGTAACCACTTTTTTGTTCAAAAGACAATGTCAAGTCATATATTCGTTGTCATTATGTATGTGAGATATGCCTGCAGGCATCTTCGAAGTGGCAACGCGTTGCTATCGTAAACTTCCAATCTAGTTACGTTAGTAACAGAGAATATCATTGGTCTTTCCACTGAACCACATTAATGAATTAATGAAATTTGGTATACAGACACGTCGCAAGGAAAGGACATCGGATATTTTCATCCCGAAACAAATTACGGTTACCACTTTATATCGTACTGAAACGCAATGAACTAGTTTAAATATACAACAATTAAACTCAACAAAAAAAGTATTCAAATAATATGATAAACAATTCCATAGATCAGCCATTCTTAAAATTGGCTTCAAAAAGTGCTGGAGTTGTACTGCCCTGGAGTTAAGCCCAGGAGTACTCAAAGGTACCACGAACGATCGATACAATAAGTTGTTTATGGAGACAATTCGTTTAAAAACATACCATATTTTTTTGGAGTCTGTCAAAAAGTCACTTCTTTAAAGGGATCATTATAAATAAATTTGAGTACCGCTGCCAAATAACTTGAACATCTGTGATGTATTTAACCAAGGAACTAACAACGAACTCATAGTAATAACCTGAAGTATGTAAGAATAACTTCTCCGAACTCAGTAATACGAGCACCTCTATCACAGACCTTCGTTGAAGTTAGATTCAAAACATGGATGTTAAAGCAAAGTTAGTAAGGACTAAGGTCTCTGTTGTAACAGAAAATATAATAAAGTTAAATCTAAACAAACTTAGGTGCGCATCAAAACTAAAATTTATCTCTACACATAAAGACGCCTATTCACAGCCGCAGTCAGAGACGAGTATTAATTATTATTTAACTGTAATTAAATATAGATTTCATAATCATAATCTCAATTTTATCTATCTAACTCTTTATTCTTACATTTAGGGCCTGTTTCACCACTTCCTGATAAGGCTATCCACCAATTAACTTGACAGATCAAGTATGGAGAATCTGTCAAAAAAGTTGTGAATAGCCTATTAGGCACTTTATTAGAAAGTGGTGAAACAGGCCCTTAATTATTTTGTAATGGGGATTGTCCATTTTTTTTTTAATTTTGCTCATTACAAAAACATTTCGAGGAATAAGGTGAGTGATCTTTTTAACCGACTTCCAAAAAATGAGGAGGTTATTTCTGTATATAAACGAAAAAAATACCCATTAGTTACTTATATTTTTGAACAAATATGTTTAACCTTTGTTTGACCTTCAATGGCGTTAAATTAGCAATAAATTCGACCAACATTACGTTTCGAACTTTTGGTAAGCTTCTCGTATCAGCTTTCACATAACGAGAACTTGTATTTGACGAACCAGCCATTATAAATAAGATTGAAAGGAAATTTAAAACATACTCAGAGGTCAATTGTCCGCTGATGATGACGTCAGAGCGAAACTTTAAAAATTTATTGAGAAAAAACTAGTCAATGAATTTCAAAATTATTTAATTTGTATTCTTAAAATACCCTATTTTAACGAAAAAAAATATAAAAAGTACATTTGATTTTTTTGGACAATGCCCATTCTGTAATTCAATGAAGAGTTTGACATAAGCCCCACACTATATTATATTCTGTCAAACTCTTCATATAATACCAGTTAAGTATTAATTCATATTCTTGTCTGAGTGCGGCAATTAAAAACTTACGATACGCTAACTCCATGACTCTTACTGGTAAGTCGAAAAAACACTTGACAGATAGTATAAGAAGCATGTATCTGCGTAAGTCTGAAGTAAATTAAATAAATAACAGGGCAAGACATTACGTAATAAAATCGGCCAAGTGCGAGTCGGACTCGCACACGAAGGGTTCTGTACTGGTATAGACTAAAAGTAGATAAAAATTGTGCTTTTTGCATGGGCGCCCCCCTTAAATATTTACTTTTTATGGTTAATTGTTAAAGTGCAAATATAATTAAGGATTTTGTGAAAATTTCAAGTGCCTAACTGTTACCATTATTGATTACGAGCAAAACAGGCCAAAAAAATCACGTTTCTTGCATGGGAGCCCCCCTTAAATATTAACATTATTTTATTTTTAGTATTTGTTGTTATAGCGGCAACATATATACACAATCTGTGAAAATTTTAGTAGTCTAGTTATAGCGGTTCTTGAGTTACAGCCTGGAGACAGACAGACGGACAGACAGACATAGAAGTCTCATGAATAGGGTCCCGTTTTCACCCTTTGGGTACGGAACCATACAAACTGAGGTGTGTCTATTGGTTACCTCTCACCCACAAAAATACTTAACAGACACTTAGGTACAAATATTGGTTAAGGTTTAGAGAAAACTGATTTAAAAATATAGTTCCATTTTTATTACTTTAAAATTGAAATCTATTGGACAGTTAAATCGGTCTCTAAAGACTTTGCTTGTGACAGGCCTTTCAGTGCATTTAAATGTAACGTAGCTAGAAATTAATTTTAGATCTGTCTAGGCTAGATTTGAAAAGGAACGTTGGATGATTTGTTGAAAAGATTAATTTATTCAGACTTTAGAATTGTCTAAAGCCTGAATTAATTATTAGTACTTATGAATTAATCTTTTCAAATATTGATTTATCACGGTGTAGTTATGATTTGTTGTTAGCTTAATATGATTTCGTTTTCCTACTAGGCCAGAAGGACTGTTAAAATTACAGAATGATACCTGGGTATTTGAATACTTATAAAACAATGATATTAGAATGTTAATTAGATTTTTAATCTATTTTAAAAAGTTGTATATGATCAATACTTATCAGTGCTATGTATTTTGAATGATTTTGAAATTATTTGATTCAATGAAATTTTCAACGATTACGTGTTTCTATTGCCGCTTTAACAACAAATGCTGAAAACGAATTAAATTAAATATTCAAGGGGCAAAAAAATGTTGTATTAAAGGAGGCCCCATACACCAAACTCATTTATTTTTTTGCTCGATATCAATGATGGCAACAGGTGAAATGTTAAAGGACCTGAAATATTAAAAAATACTCAGTTTTATCTAGATACTTCAATAATTAATAGTAAAATATAAATAAAATAATTAATAATCCCATAAAAATACAAGTTTTACCTAATTTTGCTCTTTAAAGGTACAGAATCCTTCGTGCGCGAGTCCAACATGGACTTTGCCGACTTTTTGAATTTCTTAAACATATTATTTAATATGCCGCCCATAATATAGATTCAGTTATAGTACAGTCAATTTACAGTAACATAGAATGTGAATGGACCCTTTGAATAAAGTTGATATCTAATTTCTAACTTCGATTAAACCTCTCCTTCATGAGCTTTTGTTGTACCTCAACGCGATATCTATGACATACTTTATTTAATGGATAAACTATTTATAACTTGCGGAGCAATATCTATATAAAATATTATATATACTGTCAGGCTTTGTATAGATAAGAAATGATAGTTAATAATTCAAACGCATGTGACTTTGTTCGTTTATTAATCGTTGTAATTAATTCATACTAATATTATAAACTAGCTAAAAGTCGAGCTTTGTGAGGGCTCGCGTCGCTTTTCTGCATGGTAAGATATTACTTAAGGCAGTTTTTTTTTATATTTTAATAGTAACCAAAGTCAATTCCGTCTATCATGAATTATGTTTGACTGATGGTGACTGATGGACTGACGAATGGTATTAGACGGTCACTCAATTCTCTTCAGTTTTATGTCAACCAAAGTCGAAAATTTCAAAGGTATAGGTTTCTAATTTCTTTCCCATTTTGTCAGATGTGACAACACTCACTTAAAATTCGTGACTGATGGTTGCATGAAGCAAAAATCAAAATATCCATTTTCTTCGTCTCATTATTTTCGTCAATCAACTTCATGCAACCGTCTGTCACGCTCTTACACGGTAGGTTATCCATCAGTCACAGTCATGCCTGTGGTAAAACTGACGTAATGGATGCCTACGGGATTTTACATGAGTATTCGCAAGCGAAATGTCATTTAGCGATGGCTTATGTCAAACCGTAAACATTTTGATAACCATTTCGCCATCGTTTTTAACAAAAGATACTTTGTCTAAGGGGCCATGTTAGAAATAATGTAGAAGTGAGACAATTAGGAAATAATATTATACGTGCGCGAATGAAAAAAAAAGCAACGTTTGGTTAATACGCTAGTTGTGCTATACCTAGTTCGCAGCTGTACTACATATTCCTTTTTGTTACGAAAAAATTATTAATGTTACGGAAAAATGTTACTGTTAGTAATAAATAATAATACTAGTTAGTGCGAGTGACGCCCGCAACTCCGTTGCGCCCAGAATTCGTTTATCGCGCACTCGAAACGTATTTTCCCGGGAAAAAGTATCCTATGTCCTTTCCTGAGACTCAAATTTCAAAATTTCAACAAAATCGATTCAGCGGTTTGGGCGTGAAGAGGTAACAGACAGACAATTTTCATTTATGCATCACATAAATTTGTATATAATAATGCTAATTAATAAATTCCAATACCTATTATATAGCTTAATTTGAAATATTGGCTTAGCGATTATTGATGTAGTACAGCCTGACGTCATTTTGTTATTTTAATTTTACGTCTCTGCTGAATTTTTAATAACCCTTGATCGCGTTGTTCTTGTATCAATATGCTATCATTATGCTGTAAAGGCCACACTGATTTTAAGTAGGCCAAGGCCGAGCTTCAATCATGTCAGTTTTTTTTCCCAAATGTCTATCTTGTTTGATCAAAATCAACTATTGTTCTTTTTTTAATCAGTAATAATTATAATAATTGATATAATAGATGTAAAAAAAATACGTGTGGCACTCGGGGACTGCCGCGTAAAAGCTATAGCAGTTAGCAGCTAGTTTACACGCATACGTCTAGTCGCACGGACACAAACACTGTGCCGAAGTTTGCCAAACTGAAACGACGTTAGACGATGCACGGCTTTCAACGCCACACCGCTCATTGTGCCGGTCGGGAGTGTTAGGTTTATTTTCGTTACCGATTTTTTTGTTCCGGCACCGCGCTCAAACCCGCAATTAAAAGTAAAGGAAAATAATAATAAAGGCAGGTGTAAACCTACCGAGCAAAGAGTCTCGCCACTGTCTTGCCACTCTACTAGGTCACAGTATAGCAATATGACATAACTAATATTGCTATACTGTGACTAGGTAGACCGTGTAAGAAGGTCCTTAGAGAACTATCTATTTACCCTGCGTACATATCCCACTATGTAGTAATTTTTATCGAACTGCAACATCTAAATAAACGAAGGCACTATTATGGCTAAGGCCCTTGTACTACCTACACCTATGTAACGATAATTTGAATTTTGAAATTGAATGTGGAATTATTTGCGGCTACAAGTTTTGAATTCGCAATATTTGCGGTTCAAACCGTGAAATTGGGACACTACAAATGAATTTGGAATAATTAAAGTATCGGTAGTTCGCTGTAAATGCATCCGCTTTTAATTAATTCGTTCCCGGATATTTTACAAGATTTTGCACTATCACAATTTGTAACGTGCACTTGGAATTTAAATTTTAGAATCACAGTTTCATAAAATTCACTGTTCTCCTTTAATCATACTGGAAATGAATGATTCCAATTATAAGACTTAAAATTTAATTGAATTCTCGTATTTGTCTTAGACTTTAAATAATTCAATAATTAAATGACATTTTTCAATGAAATGAAATTAAAATAAAATGAAAATATTAATTTGTAAATAGGTTAACAAAGTTAACACTTTTAGAACGTCGAGTCTACATGAGGTCTACCACCGGTTCGGGAACTACCCCGCCGAGAAGTACCGGCGTAATAATGAACCTTTTATGCTATAAACAGAATAATTACTTTCTTTATTTTCTTTAGTTGTTTCTTAAACTTGGGCTTAATTTTTAGTTGGACCCATGGCCGCAGCGCAGATTCTTGAGCCCCTCTCGCCTCGCCAAACCCGTCAGAACCCAAACCTTAGCAAAACGAAGACACTCGTAGCCGAAAATCTCGAGCGCCTCCGCATCGGCCTGTAAGTACACTTCCTACATTTTTCTTTACTATATGTTACGAGCTTTTGTAGTGGTTAGTTTATTTCAATGGTTTCGTAATTATATATTGTGACAATCAGTATCTACTTCAAAACTAATTAAGAGACGATCAAAACTTTTAAGGCATCGTGTTCCAACTTTCGCTCTTTTGATGTTCACAGCCTTTTGGAAACATTAGAAAATTAGTCTCTAAAAAAAATGAAGAAATTAAAAAGTGGCAACATCGTAGTGTCATCCCTTTTTTCATAGATTGATTTAAAAGGGATGACACTACGACGACACCACTCTTTAATTTCTTCACTTTTTTGACAGACTATTATATAAATATGACGTTACCAAAATAATTTAAATTCTCCACTGGGGTCTGACGTATTCTTAATAGTTTTAAGGTAAAGATATACAAATAATAAAAATTGCTTATACTTATATCATTCACTCGTATCAGAAACGTGTTTTCGGTTTGTCGAAATGAGAGTATGATATTCGCGTATAAAAGAGACGGAGCGCTCAGGTGTTTCTTATGTCATTGCAGGAAACGAACGAATCTCTGCTATCCTTGTCCGGTATAGAGTATAACTCAACTTTTTAAGAGGGTGTAGAAAGCAAAATTGTCAATTTTATACTTGATAATTATAAGCCACGAGTTATTTTATTTTTAAATATATATACAGTGTGTAAGTAAAATAAGTGATAATACTTTAGAGTGTCGACGACGAAAGACGATTTTTTTTTCATTTTTGTATGGGCAAGGGCCCGAGCGTCACGAATTTCCCCATACAAAAGTGAAAAAAAAATTCTCGATAGAAAAAAAATACAAACACGGACTAACCTAGCGGATTTTGAAAATTTTGTATCTTTATCGAGTTACTATCGATATTTATTGAGTCGCATCCTTTCTATTCACCTGGCATATGAATGACGGGCGTAAGAGTAAAGAGACAAAGGACGATTTTTTATTGTTTGCTTTATATAGGGAGCGATCCCTTAAAGTAAAGTGTAGCAGTTAAGCCTAAAATCTGTTTTCAAACAGTGTCCCACCTTTGCGTAAACATGCGGGCGACTGTTTACAAAAGAGCACGGTAATCTGTAGCGTTTAAGGTAAATCAACAATGCAATCCCATCTAAATCGTTGCCGGTAAACGCCGCATTTCATGGCTAGTCGGAGCAAGAAATCGTCTTCTCAGGGTTCCATACCCAAAGGGTAAAAACAGGACCCTATTACTAAGACTTCGATGTCCGTCTGTCTGTCTGTATTTCAAGAACCTCTATAATAGCTAGACTTCTGAAAATTTCACAGATTGTGTATTTCTGGTGCCGCTATAAGAACCAATACTAAAAATAAAATTAATATTTAAGGGGTGCTCCCATACAACAAACGTGATTTTTTGGTCTTTTTGGCTCGTAAGCCATAATGGCGTCATCGTCATTATGGATTACGACATTAAGACATTATAAAAAGGCCATTAGTAGACACTTACAATATTCACAATATCCTCAATTAGGTATATGTGTACTTTAATATTAAATAATAAAATTAAAATTAAATAAATTAGGGGGCTCCCATACAATAAACAAAAAATTGTTGTATGGGAGCCCCCTACTTTTGCGCTATAACGGTACGGAACCCTTCGTGCGCGAGTCCGACTCGCACTTGGCCGATTTTTTAAATTTTATTACTAAATACTTCCTTTTATTGTCAAGATCAGACTTTTAAAAGTAAATATTAATTTTAATCGAATCAGATAATCCCTGCAACTCCGTTGTGGCAAAATTCACGCTTGAAACGTATATTTTTACGGGATAAAAAGTATCATAATATGTCCTCTTCCGGGACTCGAAGTATGCTAAATTTTAACATCAGTTCAGCGATTTAGGCGTATCAAACAGACGGAGAGACAGACATACTTTCGCATTTATAATATTAGTATTGATTACACTACTGATAGCTGTTGATAAATGGCGCAAGGAAAAGAAGTGCGTGTAGATTTTAAGATCCAAGTTCTAGTTGTCTAAGGTTCTGTTGAAAGATTACCAGCTACACGTAAGATGACTGTCCCATGGACGAGTAAAATCGTAATCAGCAGCCCAATGTCTAGTACTCTAGTCGGTCATCCGTGCCATTGAGTACTGGATTACGACTGCAAAGGACAGAATTTCTGGGGCCGTACCATGAAACCGTTTTGAGACTTAAACAATCATACGAGAATGACGTTGTTAGAGCAGGACGTGGCATTCTCGTCCGAATATTTGAGTCTCAAAACAGTTTCGTAGTAGGTCTACTGGGTTCAACAGGGACCAGGGACCGTTAAAGTCAGCATGGTATTTAGGTATTTAGATATTATTTTAAATTGATTATAATAATAATAATAGCTCCCACACCGGATTCGGTGACGGTGGCCGGTTTCATTGAAACCAGGCCAGCTACGCAGGAGTAATTTTATAGTGCCCAAGTGTGTGTGTTACATGCCCATCCGACGCATGGATCATCTTACTTGTCAGACAATCAGGTGATCAGCCTACATTGTCCTAACCAAACTTGGAAATAACATGTTTCCAACGCGGGAATCGAACCCACGACCTCCGAGTCAAGAGCCTCGCTCTATACCACTAGACCACGGAGGCGTTCAAAATTGATTATAATAATTATTATTGTAGATAAAGTTATGGAAAGGCAAGACTCGACTCGGTTAGTTAGTTAGGAACATAAAACACATTACTTTAAGTGCTCTTTCATAATAAAAATTAACTATGAAACGAGAGCACCTGGTAGAAGCACTCACTTGTTCATGCTAATTAAAAAGTGTAATGAAAAATATCTTTATGACCCAAGAGCTAGCGACGGCCAGACTTTCGTCTCTTTGTAAAAGCTCAAAGTATCAAAATATTATACTTTAAGGGTGTCTGGCAGTGGGAAGGAACTGCCAAAAGTGTCTGGCTCTAGAAAACAAGATTCCTACAGTTATCCTTAAGAAAATAGATAAAAAATTAGCATTACACTTTATCGAAGGTTAGGTAGACCTTCAGAACTTGAACTCCTAAAGTTACCGCGACCGAAACTTCATAATTGCTGGTCCTTCTTATCTTTATTGGGGTTATATACAGGCAAACTTTCAGCCTTTATAAAATGACGAAAGCCTGATTGTGGCTGGCTCTTGGATTATAAGTGCACAAAGTGCCAGCTCGTACATTCTCGCTCCAATCAATCGTAAATTACTGATTTAAAAATGCAGTTCGCTTTTCAATAATAATTGCCAAAATTATCATTTAAATTGATCGCAGTTCTTTTGAAATGTTTTAAACATTATAATAAATAAGTGGGTATCGTTTTACGATGTATATTTAATATTATTAATAAATAAGTATAATTTAGAAAGAATATAATAATAGGAAAAATATAATAGCTTTTAAAATAAAGGATGAAAACTCTATTAATTTATTATTCAATACAATAATTCGTATCAAAAATTATGGAAGCTTTTAAAAGTTTACATTTTATCATGGTAAAGCTTAATTTTGGTCTGTCTTTGAAAACCTACGCATAACGGGACGGGACGTTGATTAGATATGAGCACAAGTTGTTATTTTTAGACCAATTTAAGTACCTACTGAAATAACTCGGAGACAATATAAAATATTAAAAACTAGATGTCCCGCGTGGCTTCGCCCGCGTAAAGTAAGAATTTTACGGAAACTGTACATTTTCTCATAGAAAATAGCTTATGTCCCTACTCTCTTCACGTGGTCTACTCTATATCTGTGCCAAATATTGCCATAAAAATTGCTCCAGTAGCTCGTGAGATTAAACCCTTTCTAATATTTCCCCCGTTTTCCCCACATTTTCCTGAGTTTCTTTTGTCGTATTAGTCTTAGCGTAAATTATCACGCTAAGATACATATTATATAGCCTATAGCCTTACTCGATAAATAAGCTATCTAACACTGAAATAAGTTTTTAAATCGGACCTATAGTTCCTGAGGCTAGCGCGTTCAAGCAAACATTCTCTTCAGGTTTATAGTTAGATTTTTTTAAATTATCGCTTGACAAACTCGAGTCTCGATCTAAAAGACTATGAAAAGTACCAATAACACATAACCCAGGTAGCACAAATGCTATGTAAAATTTGGCTTATATCGTTTTTGTTTTCATATTGCAGTGATGTAGCGGTGATTTACATTAGAAAGAGCCAAATAGCGCCATATTACATAGCCAACTATATTTTTTCATTAAAAGCTGTGTAAAATTACGCTGTAGACGTCTATATAGCGTTTTTACACAGCTGTCATATGGAAGCTCCCAATACAGTAATTTCTAGCCAAGTAAGTTCCATCTATACAGCTTTTCGCCAATTAGAAGTTATTAATATAGCCTAGTAGCTATTAATATTTGCTTACCGCCATATAATTCACCTTTCATGGCTTTTTTTCTTATGAATGCTGCATTCATAAGAAAAACAGTCGTGAAAGGTGAATTATATAGCATTCATAAGAAATATTAATAACTTTTTGTCATATGAAAAGAAGTTATTAATATAGCCTAGAAGCTATTAATATTTGCTGACCGCCATAAAATTCACCTTTCATGACTGTTTTTCTTATGAATGTTGAGTAATTTGATTTGAAGCAAATTACTCAGCATTCATAAGAAAAACAGTCATGAAAGGTGAATTATATAGCATTCCTAAAAAATATTTCTTATGAATGCTAAGTAATTTGCTTCAAAGCAAATTACTCAGCATTCATAAGAAAAACAGTCATGAAAGGTGAATTATATAGCATTCATAAGAAATATTTCTTATGGATGCTGAGTAATTTGCTTCAAAGCAAATTATTCATCATTCATAAGAAAAACAGTCATGAAAGGTGAATTATACGCTAGTGTAGAACCCTTTAATTGGTTTTGATGGAGTGCAATCTGTCAAAATTTTTGCTAATTTTATGAATAATCGATTTTAACGTTTAATTTCGGTTACGCCTAATAATAAGTTGTTTTTAACAGTGGTTTTTGTTAACCGAATAGGTATTTAGACTTTTAGGAAACTTAATTTCAGCTTTTAGTGACAAATAAAAAATAAAATATTTAAAAAATATGTTTTAATTATTAATACAATTTATGAAACCATCGAAAATTAGAAGCGCATTAAAAATTTAATTATAATTCATAGATACATTAACAGTAAAACTTTATTTGCATATAAAATTACGCTCATATTATGGCGAGTAACAATTTTTATAAAATATATGTAATAAGTCAATGTTTTAAAAATCATTTAATTCTGTAGTCGCCATAATATTATATTTATAGTCGTGTGATATTTCAGATTTTTATTATCTATGTTTTTTGGTAACGTGAAAGCGACTTAAATGACAAAAACTTCTTAGCAAAGCTACTTACATCGTTTCTATATAGTAATAATTTGCTATATAAAGTGTGCCCAATTTGGTCATATAGAGCTTAAGTAGAAGCTTATATATCAATTTTTCATAGCAAATGGCGATGTAAAAAACGTGCCCACAGGCGCTACTCAGCAATTTTGTGCTACCTGGGAATAGGCTCATAATCGACGACGCATAGTGTGATATGGTAGTGATGATGATGACGATGAATGTAATTTGCATAGTAGCATAATATGCTTTCCGTTCTTAAAACAACGCCGAAACTCCCAAACTTGTATCTATAAAGAATCAGGAGTTCTCTCAGCACCTTCCGAACCACGGTATGCCAGGTATCGGTACAAAATCTTACTTGTTGGTAGCATATGCTTAGAATACTTCTCACGAAACCGAAGTCACCACATGTTTCCCTATAAAATTTGAGGAGTTCCCTCGATTACTTATGGATTCTTCATCAGATCACCATTTTTTGTAAATATAATACTAAATTGGCATGATACCCACTATACCAAAAGAAAAATTTTGAAAATCGGTTTACAAACGGCGGAGTAATCGTTGAACATAAGAAAACGAACATAACACCTCCCCCATTTTGAAAGTCGGTTAAAATTGTAGCCTATGTGTTATTCTGGTGTATAAGCTATATTATTGTACAGTTTCATTAAAATCCGTTCAGTAGTTTTTGCGTGAAAGAGTAACAAACATCCATACATCCACACATCCATACATCCATACATCCAAACAAACTTTATAATATTATAGTAGGATATTAGTAGGATATTTATTATATTATTCGCGACTTTTTAGCGCTTTGTATGCGTCAATATGCATGGTTGTTTACTCGAAAAGTTGGTTGTTAAGGCCTCCATATACTAGCGCATCGACTGAATCCAGTCGGCCTGATTGCAGGTCGATCTGACCGGATTCGTTTTGTGCATTCCCTGGTTGTGCACGTGTCTGGAATGCAGCCAGATCGGCCTGCAATCAGTCCGATCCGATTCGATCGGCCTCTCCGTTTATGGGGTCTTTTAAACCGCAGATGGGTGGACATGACGAAGCTAGGTTTCCGTAACTGAACTACGGAACCCTAAACGAACATGAAATACGAAAATAAACACAAAATAAATTGCACGACATTAATTTTATTATACACCGCCTTTCTATGTCGGTTAAAAATATACTTTGTAATAAGTAAGTAAATTAAATTGCAGGGCAAATAAGGAACTGCGAATTCCCGTCTCCTTAGTACCACTAAATCTCCGCTGGTTGAAAAAATACGAACCTCATGATCACGAGAGGTGATGAATAAGATTTATCACTTAGAACCCCCTGAAGATCCCTTAGTAGCATGGACATGGAGTGAAGGAAATGAGTGAAGACAAAAGTACAGGCTTTTTTGAGACCACCATTATTATTATTACTATTATACTTTATAGAATATAGTATAGTATCAGGGTTTGAGCTCAATCTGAAAGCTAACGCTTATATCATAATATTATAATGTAAGGTTTGGCATTCCACCCACTTGATATTATAGCCTTTACAATTCATTGTAAACTCAAAAGAGCCTGTATTTTACAACTTAGCAAATATCTAAGCCTGAAATTTTTTTTAATAATATAATGAAAACTCTACTACAAAAGTGATGATTATTTGAATCTCTACATACTCGTACTATCAACAATGATAACTTACAGAATCTTCTTAAGAAACTTTGTCCCTAGTGTTTAAAATAGTTCGCTATTAGGATATTTGTTCGATTGCCAAATTCCACAAATAAGTTTAAAAGTTGCGCAGAAAAGAAATAAGCCATTCGTTTTTTTGCACTCCGTTCTAATTAATAAGGTGAACGACATTGTCAAAGGCACTTTACTAATTAAGCTTCGAGCACGTTGTGATGGAGCGCTACGGGGCGGGCCGCGTTGTTTGTACAAGTTTCATGATCGAGTACGCGATGAGCCATAAAACTTGTGTAAAATTTGCGGCCCACCACGGTGCGAACCCTATCAATATGTGTGGAGCTTTAGCCTTCAAAATAGTTTCAATGAGACATTTCGCTGCTTTTATAAGATGTCAATTCAAAATTGTTAAATGAGGTCGATAGGCATCCATTACATGCTCATGCAAGCGACAGTCAATTCCGTCAATCATGAATTATGTTTGACTGATGATGGTGACTGATGGACTGACGAATGGTATTAGACGGTCACTCAATTCTCTTCAGTTTTATGTCAGTCAAAGTCAAAAATTCCAAAGGTATACGTATCTAATTTTTTACCTATTTTGTCAGATGTGACAACACTCACTCAAAATTCGTGACTGATGGTTACATGAAGCAGAAATCAAAATATCCAGATTTTCGTCAATCAACTTCATGCAACAGACATTCACGCTCTTAGACAGTAGGTTATCCATCAGATACAGCCATGACTGTGGTAAAACTGACAGCAAAACCTAGCGTGTAATGGATGCCTTAGAAACTTGATAAATTGCCAATATAATTTGCCTTTGACTGAGTAGTTTCCCTAATTTGTGGTAGAATTTCCATTAGAAAAATTGACGAATTTTATTTAGATGATGATCAATTGTTTTAGAGATGCAACTATCGTTAGTGATACAGACTTATAATCATCTACAATACGATAAGGGTAATATGTCAAAATTTTATTTCACAACTAATAAACACACAATTGGCTTAATACATAAACTTTATTGTATGATGAATTTTATTAGTTGCATGCTAGAACGGTAGAGAGTATTGTTATGTTCTAGTATGGCATAGGAAAGTACGATTTTTAGAGACTTGTAAACGAACTCGTGTTGGAACTTATGAACGAATGTATAAAAGTATGTTTTAGGGAGATCGCAGACGACAGACTTTTTGTGTGATCGAGTATGCGATCGCCATGCCGACTATATGGGCGCCGCAGACTCGATGGCACAAAAAGTCGTTTGCGATCTATTTAATTTGTATAGGACATACTTTTAATACATTTTTCAAATACATTTTATGTTATAAATATTTCTTACTTCTGACTGGGATTTTAATGGCAAACATGTACTTTACTTACGATCTCCTTAAATCGTACTTAAGTTAACTATATGTTAATTGTGTGAGCAAAAGTAGTTCATGATAGATAACGTACTAAAAACACAGCTAGCTTTTAGATTCAACACAATATATACAGGGTGTAACAAAAACAAGTGATTATACTTTAGGGTGTGTACGTGTTCCTTGTAGAGAGTTTACTGTGAAAATAGCAGCGCTGAAAGACCAAAATTTTTTTTCACTTTTGTATGGGGAAACTCGTGACGCTCGGGCTCTTGCCCATACAAAAGTGAAAAAAATATTCGTCTTTCAGAGCTGCTACTTTCACAGTGAACTCTTTACAAGGAACATGTACACACCCTAAAGTATTATCACTAGTTTTTGTTACACACTGTATAATATAGACTCTATGGCTTACACGAACGGTCGACAGAAATGTGAACCATTTATTTACATTAATCATTATAATAAGTATTGTTAACTTTATGAAACGTAAAAAAATCAGTATTCCATCTTACTTATTGTCCTATAAAATCAACAAGTTGTTGAAAAGTATTATTTACTTTGCGTGTGCTAGAGTCTATATTCATAACGCAGAGCCGCTAGACGTTTTCTTTATCGCTTCTTCATAGAATCACCGATCAAAATGTATGAAATTGACGATATTCGTTCGTTATGAAGTTGACGTTTGACTCGTGCAATGTCAACTCCGTAGATCAAAATGTATGAAATTGACGATATTCGTTCGTTATGAAGTTGACGTTTGACTCGTGCAATGTCAACTCCGTACATTTTGATTGGCGATTCGATAAAGAAAATGTCTTGGTCAAAGGGCAAGGTAACACTACAGATATACTATAGTGTCGACAGTACGCATGAGGTACATTAAGTGTTTGCACGAAGAGAAAACGCTTTTAAGTAGCATTATTGTAATCTTAAATAGTGATAACTTGATAAGCTATAATAAAATGACAATTATAGTATTAGATATATTCTAAATAACCTTAGAATTCAGATTACATGCTTATATAATTTAATAATTGTAATACTATGTGCTTATGATACCCTTACTTGTTTTATTTAATAACAATATTATGTGCTAATGATTCTCCTATTGTAGTCCTCAAGACAAAAGTGTTGGGACAGACAAGCCTCCACATTTCCATGTCTTGGAGACACCAACTGCGGATCCGGCCGAGTCTCTCTTCGGTGTGGCCCTCCTAGCGGCTGTAGGGGCTTCATTGGCTATGGCCCTCATCGCGTTCGGCATTGGATGGTATACGTACGTATCTTCAGATTTTTTTAAATATATAGTTGTATCTCTCTAATATTATATGAAATTCTCGTGTCACAATGTTAGATAGCGTACTCCTCCGAAACGGCTTTACTGATTTTAACCAAATTTTATATGCATATTCAGTGGGTAATTATCTAAGGAATCGGTTACTCGGTACTTTTTATGTTGATAAGTGCATTTGTTGAATAAATAATAGTAAATTATTACAACTCGAGACCGACGGCGACCACTGTTTATGCGACGGGATAGCGATGGACGTTGCCATGGTGACATACTTATTTAGTCACTTCAATAAAATAATACGGCCTAAATACTTTATATGGCAAAGAAACGTTTGCCGGGACAGCTAGTAGTCTACATAATCGTAGGATATAATATTATGATTGGATCGACTTGCTATTTTTTATTCATTACTCTCATTAAAGTTGTAAAAAATATAATAATGTAAAGTGGAATAGGTAAGTATATTTAAACTTCTGTGAAACATGAATTTTAACCAACAAGATACAGATTACAGAGCATATTTTAATACCATAAACTCATTATTTAAACACTTGGTGATTGCTTAAATAACTTATTCATCGATTTATTTATAATGTAAAGAAAAACTTGCCTATAAATTGTTCAAACTTAGCATTTACAAAATTAACAACTTTAACTGTTAAAGTAGATAAGGCAAGAGAGCAAGTAAAGTTGGCGAAACTTTTATTATATTCTCTGAAAGCCTTAGGCAGGTAACTTTTACACAAACAATATAAACTTGCTATCCCGACGTACGTTGTTGTGTTGTGTGAATATTACACTGAAATGATTAACTTTTAATGATTATCGCTCACATACTTTCCTCTCAATTTTACCAAAAATTCTTACCTTAATCAGAACTGATACGATCAGTTTAAGAGACTAATTAAATAGATAATTATTTTGTCTAGTACCTCTAAATATTTTAGCAAAACGTTTAGTTTAAGATCCATATCCATTTTGCAATGATTGCAATAATTTCATCAACTGAAGTTGCGTCAATTGATTCGACTGCTTGCTTGGTCTTTTTGCATGGCTCCATTAAAAATAACTTGAAATAACATTTTATCAAAGTTGCAAGAGCTGTAACAAACATGTCTGAGTAATTACAAACATATTTATACGTACTATATTAAAACAAAGTTAGCAGACACTTTGCAGCTGTTGTTGTATAATAGCGTCGTCTGTTTAAAAGTAGCTGGGTTATTGTTGACTCTCAACTTCGACCTAGGCTATTCAAGAAGGTGAATTTTTTTCCCTCGTTGGGATCCGAATTTTTTCCCAGTCTATGCAAGAAGGTGAAGGCAGCTGCTGTCGTAAATTTTTATAAACGCCATGGACTAGACTTATTGGTGTATGTTTTTAGACAAAATATATTTAAAACACATTTTATCAATGTCAAATAATAAATTAAACAAAGAAACAGTGATAACCGATAACAAACTAAAGACTTAAAAAAATACAATCTAAAATATACAAATAAATACAAACTTAAAGTTATTATATTATAATTTGTCTATAAAAAAACAACTCTAATAAAAAAGACACTTGCTAAGCCCATGTTCCCAGGCTATTCCAAGAAGGACATTAAAATCCTTATCATCATCTAAAATATTAATTCCCAGGCTATCGAAGAAGGCGAAGGCGGCGGCCGACGTGGACTATCCGGCGTACGGCGTGACCGGGCCCACTATCGACGCGACCGGCGACCGCAAGCTCGCCCACTCCGCACACATGTACCACTACCAGCACCAGAAACAACAGATCATCGCTATGGAACGGTGTGTACTTACTGCACTCACACACTTCTGATGATTAAATTTAATTATGAGAAAATTTTGTCATAATGTATTTAGCATTGTGACAGAAAGTGTAAAAGTGTATTTAACATTTTCTTCTTTTACAACAGACAGACAGACATAAGTACAGACAAAAATTGTAAAAAATGTTGTTTTGGTGTATGTAGCGTATATAGATTCATATTCATGTAGTAAAAAACGGTTCTTTCAATATTACAAACAGACGCTCCAATTTTATTAATATGTAATGTTTGTGTTTTTTCGTCATACCATAAAATACATTTCTTTAGAAACTTTAGATGGATGTGCCCATTTTCTACTTTAGTGGGTTTAAAATGGTTATTTTCGTTAAGGAACATCTTGACATTAAACAAATATGTAAATTCTCTTTTTTAGTTACACTTAACATTGTCATAAGTATACATATTCTAGTATAAAATTTGTATGCATGCTGACATCAAAAGTTAGTTTTTATTTGGAAAATAATGGTCCGTCCGACGCACCTTACTTATTTATACCCCTTCCCTTCCCATCCCTACCCTCCCCTATTACCCTATTCCCTGTTAAAAGGTCGGCAACGCACCTGCAGCTCTTCTGATGCTGCGAGTGTCCATGGGCGACGGAAGTTGCTTTCCATCAGGTGACCCGTTTGCTCGTTTGCCCCCTTCTTTCATAAAAAAAACTATAAATGTTGTTGAGATTCCTGGAAGAAAAGCCAGGAATCGCAAAAGGGTACATAGCGGGCGAGCCAAGCTAAGCACGATACCAAAATTAAATGGGACCGTATAGCTGTAGAGCTCCATTGGAGGTGCCATCAATCACATTAAAAAAGCTTGCAGGCGAACTATATTATTATGTTAAAATAATAATGAATTAATATTTATTATCAACAAAAACTGAAACGACACCATACCAATCGACCCATTGTGACCCTAAAAACGTTTACAATATATAACTCGGCAACAATCGATCTCAATCGATGTCGATGCCTCGGTTGCTACCGTGAAATTTGACGTTTGTAAACGATCTGAAAGTCGATTCTCAGACAATTTTGTTTGTCGCGAGCACCTAAGATTTCGATATAAGATGGCGAATGTTTCGATGCTGATTAGTTCCAAATTGAGCCACAGCCCGATCGTGCGCTAGCATAGCTGTCAGGAATAGCAAAATCCATTGAGGTTGATTAGTTTCAAACCGATCCGCAGCACGATCGTGCGCTATTTTAGGTGTCAGCATGTCTAAAGTCTCAAAAACCGTTGAAATCGAAAATCGAAATCGATATCAGTTTCGGGAGTAAGGCCCCAGGTTATCTTTTTCCTTGAAACGCCTCCGTGGTCTAGTGGTTAAGAGCGTGGCTCTCGACTGGGAGTTCCTGTCGAATCCCGCATTGGAAACCTGTTATTTCCAAGTTTGGTTAGGACAATGCAGGCTGATCACCTGATTATCTGACAAGTAAGATGATCCATGCATCGGATGGGTATGTAAAAATTCGGTCCTGCGCCTGATCTCTCACCAGTCATGTCAGTCTTCCGTCCCACAGGGTTATGAGAGTGAAGGAATAGAGAGTATTCTTGTGTACTGCGCACACACTTGAGAAGTGAGTACTAAATTACTCCTGCGTGCCTGGCGTTTCAATGAAACTGGCCACCGTCACCGAAATCGGTTTGGGGAGTATTAATTTATTTTTTTAAAAGACAATTTTTCCACTTTTTACCAAAAAAGTGACCCCGCGGCCCCATGCGAGTTTCTTACGCCGGTTCTTCTCGCCGGGTTAGTTCCCGAACCGGTGGTAGGCAACATGTAGTTCAACGTTCTGAAAACATTTGATTCAAATTTATTCAGAAATAAAACAATTTTTATTTATTTTATTTATTTATTTATTAAATCATTTTCCTTGCGTATCTGAAAACTCACATGACAAACAAAGACAGGGATCTTGTATAGTTAAAAATTATTTATTTATCTAAGTTCGCAACCGCAAGGGGTTTATTTACTGCTTGAAACTCAACACTTAACAGGATTCTCATTCAATTACCATTTCTAGATCGTCTTATTCAAGTTTCATTGATACAGCTGAAATAGGTCATGCGAAAAGGCTAAACCTAGATTTACTATCTAGTACTAGACCATTAACTGATTGCAGTATTGTGATGAACTTATCGTATAATTGTGGTTATATAAAGGATGTTAGGCATTTTGTGTGTATGTTTTATGTATTATTAATGTTTAATGTATGTTTGAAATGACAATTATTTTTCATTTTCAAATATTTAACAGGAGCAGCAGCACATGGCCGCCACATATTATATTATACCTTTATTACCATAGATTAAGAGCCCCCGCAGACTGCAGACTTTCTATCGGGCGATAGTTTCGTCGGGTTGGGCTGTTTGCGCGCACACTACACCATATAAACAGTTGAGTTGGTGGTGAGTGCGCAGTTTCTGCCGAGTCGGCCGACCAAACAATAATAGGCGTCGTGTGCGCGCGTGGAAGAACGTCGTACTGATTAAGCATCGGCCGACAGTTGCCGATGGTTAAGTTTGAAGACAATCGTATAGCCCATCAAACTTAATTATCGGCCGACTCAGTGTCGTTGTAATACGCGCACTTCCATACAGCTTTATATGGATCAATAGTCAAACCAAACTATCGGCGAATATTTAAAACCAATGAATCACTCAAAAACTGAAAAATTACTGAATGAAATGTAAAAACCAATGTAAAAGCTAAGCCAACATAAAAAGGCAAAGGGGTAGCCCAAAAATGAATCAATCAATAGAGCCAACAGCTCGAGTGTAAAAAGCCCGAGGCAGCGAAATATTCTCCAAACCAAATTCAGTTGCGAGTTAACCGCGGATTTTAAACGCTTGAAATGATTTAAAATATTACAATTTTGACCAACGAAATACCATACAATGGAAGAGTAGCTAAGTCAAAAAATGGTTTTCACAAGACAGTAAGTTACTTTAGTGTCTTGTGAAAACCATTTTTTGACTTAGCTACTAGAGCCATATACAGAATGTAACAAAACAAAGTGATAATACTTTAGGGTATCTGTGTATTTGTCCCATATTGTGTAGTGTTCACTGTAAAAGTAGCAACACGGAAAGAGCAATTTTTTTTGAGAATTGTATGGGCAAGCGCCCCAGCGCTGCGTTGTGAATTTGCCCATACAAAAATAAAAATAAAAGTTACTCTAGAAAGAGTAACAGCGAAGAATCGCTGTTTCTTTCACAGTGAAATCTTTACAAGGCACTCATACACCCTAAAGTATTATGAAGTTATGTTTTGTTACATCATCTATTATAAACGGTCAAATGAAAAAGAGTTATCAGTGTATTCGATATTTTGATGCTCCAAACCAAATTCTGTTGTGAGTAAGCCGCGGTTTTCAAACTTTTGGAATGATAAATGTTATGACTTTCGCTATTAATGGGTTTGAGATTCCGTGGACACTGCGAATGTATTTAGATTTTGACAACGAAAGTTTTTGTTTACTACATTGTGTATTTTGCGTTTATGTAATGGTTGATTCAGACCGCAACGCGACGCGTAGATGCATTTTTAAGTGTATATAGATTTGACATATTCGCAAGACGTTTGCTGCACTCAGAGACAAATATTAATTACTTAAACATAATTTAATAAAGTGTTTGATATATGTATGTTATGTCGAAATCTTCAAAATTTATTACAGTTATAAGTAATTAAATAATATCCGTCTCTGAGTGTGACAATAAATGTCACACTCAAAGACGAATATTAATTACTTATTTGTAATTAAGTTAGTGTCAAGGACATTAGGACTACTACCTATATTTTGTAAAAGATATTGACTTTAACATATTTTTTTTAACTCTTGTCTCTGGGACTCAGGCCTCAGCTGATCTCAGACTGGCCGTGTAAGCATTGTTTAATAGTATCTTAGATTCAATAAAAAAAACTATAATCCATTTTCAATTTGTCAACTGACTTCAACCATAAATAAAAGAGTATAATTCGTATGTATAGGCTTGTCACTCAAAAATCTGTCATTTCTCATGTGTGTGTGTTGTAATGTGTGTTATGTTTTATTTGTTAAAAAAAATTATGATAAAAGCATAATTTTAAAATAATATTAGTTCGATGCACTCCTTCACCATATAAACTATAACTGTGCAAAATTTCATGCACCTACGTTTCCCCATTTTTCGTAAAAAGGGTTACAAAGTTTTTCGTTCGCGTATTATTATTATGATATAATGACATAACTCCCATACATTATCTGTCAAACTCTTTATGAAATTGAAGTTTAATCATCATTAAATGGATCTTAGTGCGGCCGTTAATCTTAACGCGCCGAAATGAGAGCATCTAAAAGATTCTATTTGAAACGTGTGTACAGATACCTATCGGGTAGACTGTACTAGTTGCTTATATATTTTATACTGTGCTAGTTACTTATATATTTTATGCAGGTCCGGCATGGATCAGCGCAACGGCTCTGTATCCGACCCTGAGTCTGAGGAAGAGAATGAGGAGGGCGACTACACCGTGTACGAGTGCCCTGGATTCGCCACTGTAAGTAGATTGCACAGACTATTATGATATACTACGTATGTAGATTGTATCACCACCTCATCACCTTGATGAGTGGCAGTCTTCCACCGTGCGTTTTTCGCGGAACTTTCTGCCGCGCACTGTAAAACTCTGGAACGAACTGTCACCAGCAGTATTTCCGGACCGATACGACCTTGCAAACCTTCAAGAAGAGAGTGTATTCCCTCTTTAAAGGCCTGCAACGCCTTTACAGCTCTTCTGATGTTGCGAGTGTCCATGGGCGACGGAAGTTGCTTTCTATCAGGTGACCGGTTTGCTCGTTTGCCCACATATTTCATTAAAAAAAGTCTCTTTTTAAAATCTGAATGCACGGCAGTGCGCATGCCAAGTCCCAGCAACAGTATCATTAACATGATGTTATTTTTGTTGAAAAATTAAAATTTGGAAAAATGGAAGGTTACTATTTACCTATTTTACGTAATACATACGTAATACTCCATCAAATTGGTTTCGACATAATAGTATTAAAAGTATCACTAAAAGTAATAAAGCAGGTAGTAATCGCTCGATTGACAGTAAAATTACATACAGATGGACTAGGCAACATTAAAATAATCTTTTGTTATTTTCAAACAATTTTGAAAGAGTTTTATAAAACTGCCATAAAAGATAGCGTTTATTACGAAATACTTAAAGGGCCGGCAATGCACTTTCAACTCTTCTGATGTTGCCAGTGTTTATGGCGACGGGTAGTCGCTTTCCATCAGGTGATCGGTTTGCTTGTCTGCTCCCAATAATAAAAAATAACGAATTACCCCAATAGTATTATGTATTATAATAATAAAAAGCTATAAATGTTCCGCGACACCGTTTCTAAAGGTCCACAATTAATATTATGCATAATTCATTCGCGGCACTTTCGGTGCATAATTTATGCATTAGTGTCATTTCACTAAAGCCCTGAATATCCAATATTTGATAGCGATATGTTCTCAAAGATTCACTTTCATTAGAAGCAAAATTAAATTGAAAAAAATTGACAGAAGAACCACGCACAGCGAGTGCGCTGTTTCTAAAAGGCAATGAATAAATTAATATGCATATTTATTAGTGACCCTTTTGTTGCAAAATAAAGCGCGATAGTGTCATTTTGTACTTAAAGCTTTGAATATTCAATATCCAATTGCGGGATAGTCTAAAGCTCCAAGAGATATTCGATCGCTTCTCCGAATGTTCATGAATTGCCTCGGAGCTATTTTTAAATGAAAATTTCCACGCTGAAATTTTAAAGTATTTGGCGCCTGATTTGCACTTTGCATGATAAAAAGGTGATTATTAAACGATTAAATTGAATATTTCGAATGGGTAAAAGTGGGTAAGGTACGATAGGTAAAATACGATTAAGAGTATAATATAATATGGACTTTAAGTCAATATCTTCTTTTAATTGAAGTTAACAAATCATTTATTCCCTATGAGTGCAGCGTGTACGATACGAACAAACTTTTGCTAAGGGGTAAAATAGGTAAATAAAATTATATTAACATGCCGTAACATTTTGGTTTTTAGCGTATGATAAGAAATCTTAATTTTATATTTTACTTATTCTTTCTACATAGGTATATATTAAGATTTGCTCATATTATGCAATAACGTACATATAGGTTTTATTATTATCCGCCATTATTCCAGTCTACCCAAAAGTTTTTACTTTCAGCAATATGAAAATGTAATGTCTTTATAAACTTATCGTAGTTCAGCCCACATGGATAGAGCCGCATTGCGTCTTTGATAATACATTATACACAGCTCGAATAGAGTTAAGTCAACATTAATTTTAATACAAGTATATAATCATATGATCTATAATTATCATAGGACTAGATGACCCGGTTAAATTTGTACCACTTTCCTCTTAATGGTCAGGGTTACCTAGAACAGATCAAGCTAATTTTTTGTGAGTAGCTTTATTTTGACAAGACACATTTTTTTCTGCGAAATATCTCGAAAGTGGTAGCTAACAGAGAATACTGGTGCGGAACCCTTCCTGGGCGAGTCCAACTCGCACTTGGCCGATTTTTTTTTTAGATGTACTTATATTTTTTTAATATAAGCAAAAAAATTATTTATCAACAAAAATTACATCAGATAATTTAAAAAAAAAACCTAAATATTGTAAAAAAATAATACATAGTATTTTTTCTTTTTGCAATTTAAGTCATCGTTAAAAATGTAAATGTATGTCGCAAAACGCAAATGCTATTCACAAAACTCGATGAAACTATAATGTAGCCACCAGAAACTATTTATTTTGTAAGAAAGGCGGGCTTCTTGTGTCATATCGTTTTACACAAAGGAAACAGTTACGCTTAAGTAAGCGTTAAGTTAATAAGAGCACTTGTGTGGTAGTCCACGCGAGTGCTCTTATTAACATAAGTTTATGGAAGACTGTGTGTTGCCCGCATCTACGTCGCGCAAGAATTCGTGAACAACTCGAGAACCGTACATATTTTCGCCGCAATAAAACAATCTAGATGACTTTCCCAGGGCCCCAAAAATTCTGCATACCAAATTTCATTTAAATAGGTTTCTTAAGAAAAGATAAAGACATACTGTCACAATTAGTAATATTAAAAAAGCATCGTCGAAATTACTTGGATAAATTATTATTTCTTTACTTGAACTACTTTTCGTAGTATTTAACCTTCGATCGCTAATATTTAACCGACTTGTATGTATCGTGTTCGATATTTTTTAATTAACATAAATTTCAGATAAATATTAGGTAAGATTAAAATTACGAACATTTTCTATTTCAGACCGGGGACATGGAGGTGAAGAACCCTCTTTTCCAGGACGAGACCACCCCTGCCACCCCCGGCAAGGCGGAGAAGCCCCAAAAGGAATAATTACTACCCCTTCGCCGCAGCGGCGACTTCTACGCGTACAGAAACATCCTCTCCCCAATGTACCTCGTACGCAACTTCGGCACACCCAACTTCTTCCTGATGCTCATGACTAGATACCGACGCTCTTAAAGACCCCTGGATTCGACCGCCTCCTAGACTACAGGTTCTTAAAATAGGTGTTGCTCTTAGACTCAACTGCCTCCTAAACTATAATACCGACGTTCTTAAAATAAGAGGCTCTTAGACTTAAAAACGTTGACGTTTTTAATCTGGCTCCTAGACTCATGTGCCTCCTAGACTACAGATACCGATGATCTTAATCAGGGTCGCTTGAACTGACTCTAGCGACGCTGATGAAGATTATCGGATCAAGAAGTCAGATACCTATAGTCACATGAGCAGTCAATGCTCTATGTTTAGTTACAGTGCTAAACTCAGTCTTAATACTATGTTTAGTTTACCTACTGCTGAATTCTGCTGCAACAGTATGCATAGAAATTAAACTAGCTCAATTTTACGACTCTCTTTCATTTAATGATTACTTACTATAAATTTAATAAAGACCTGCATTAGCTATCAAACTGTTAAATCAAAGTTAAGTAGTCTCTGAGTGCGGTCGTTATCTATACCTTTAAAGCCTTTGGAGCTCTTAGTCACGCCACTTCAACAAACGTTGATCAAAAAAAATCCGCGTATATTAGATTGCTCTACGCTTGAAGCCACGCTTAAATAATTTGATCGGCTTTTAAAGTTGTCGACCTTCAGGTCTTGTGCATATGGAAAAACTATTCATGGTGTTGAAGTTTATAGTTGGGTATTTGACCAAATTATTTCAGCGTGTGTGACGGGCATTACTATGTGTCAAATTTAACTTAATCATGCCAATATCGGTGCTGTATGCGGCAAATCGCGAAAGACTGTTGCGACTTTGACCTCTTTAAATTAAAAAGAAATAGTGAAGTACACTCTAAAAGTGAAAATATAATTGAGAATTCGGACTCTAATAAAAAAAGATCGGCACGTATAAGCACGAAAACGATTTCGATTGAACGGATATGAATTATACTTAACTAGCGTAAAAGTGTATAACAGATCATATTTTATTACTTTTATTAGTAATGAAAAATGTGTAATGTGTGTAAATTTTACATTTTATTTTGTCATACCTACGGCCTATTTTTCTGAGTTTCGAGTTGTATGCATCTCTCAGTACGTACAACCATGAACACTGACATATTTCACCTGTTGGTGGTAATTTTACCGCCTCTTTTTGGAAAACGTCCTTTTGGTCGAGTCGAGTCATATTTTCATAGTCATAAAATACGTATGCGGTATCCCGCTGCGCACCCTCACGATGTTATATGTCAGTGTTGTTGGTCGGGCTTATGCACTATGGAAGATACAGGAAACCCTAGTTATATAATTGTACCAATTACATGTCTAAACGATCATGTCAATTGTTTACAATTTTATTCAGTCCTCTCTAAATGTTTTACCATATTATTATATTATTATACATAATATTATACTATTCATATTATATATTTATCGTGATTTCCATGATCCTAAAAATGTCTTAAGTGATATGTAAAACTTTAAAAAGAGTCTATTAAATGAAAAAAATATTTATAAGAATTATCGTAGTATGCATTTTTCTCTAAATATTGTGTATACGCTATAATCCCTCTGAAGTATTTAAATATATGCGCGGGAATAAAAAAATTTAAAAAAATAATAATTATAATGTTATGTTTATGTTATGTTAAACGAGCTATATAAATTGTGTTTATATTACACGTGAATGTACCTATGTTATTCTAGTCATTAATTAGGTAATAATAAGAGGCGAAAAATTTATTTTCAGTTTTACAATGGTAACTGTATGAATTTTCATATTGCGACATTTTAGCGGACCCTCGAACATAATATCAAAATCAAAACCTAAAGCTATTTTGATAAAAAATCTCGTAAAAACTATTATTGTATCAACTTTCGCCCTAACAATATACAACTAAGGTACTGACAATTTTTGAGATACACTTTACACTATATTCTTGCTACGATAAATCTAATTATTTAAGATCATTAACAAAGTAACATATCTCCGATATCGCTACGAGATCGGCCCTGTCATTTGTTCTACAGTCGCAGTATAGAAGATATTCGATTTATTTATTTAATTTGAAACATAAAACGGAAAGCTTCAAGCCTCTTATTCTGTATGAAGCTCGATTTACAATAGCAACAACTGCCAGACTCGTTTTGAGACTAGACTCTGCGCGAACGGGCTACTGACGACGAATTACAGTATAAAAGTCAAACAGACGCCTAATTTATATCACAGTATTCGATCACGGCTTGGCACAAATGTTGGCCATACTTGATCGTGTATAGGAGCCGACAGCTTTAGTAGCCCGTTTGCGCCAATATTTACAGTAATTATTATAGTTATAGGAAGCTTGTCACTATTTACAAAGTGTTAGGTGTAGGCTTTCTTCGACACTAAAGATATATATTAAATGTTACATATCTCAATATATATTGTTATTGATTATATTTATTGTTTATCGGTGTATTCTGTCAGGTGTTTCCGAACAGCTGTTATAACTTTAAATTTGATTTTTGACCAATTATGCACAAATTCTTAAAATTTGTGTTATAGCTATTTAGGTCTCATATAATATTGCGTTTTATTTTTTGCACTTAACAAATATGAACCTAAGAGTTTAGATAGAGGTTTGTCAAACATTGAGTGTGGCCAGTACGTCCATGTGTAGCTACGCCATAAATGCTCAAATCATATGCCACAGCAACTTGTGTTACAAAGTGTCAGACTATGTAATTATTCTGAGGCATGTTTTGCAAGTATTAGTGGTCTGCTGCTCTTAGAGGTCAGCTGCCTTGGTGGTTTGTTGCTCTTAGGGTTTTGAGCTTTAGGATGTGTATGAGCCTCTGTTCACTGTGAAAGTAGCATTGCTAAAAGAGTGAGTTTTGTTTTTAAATTGTTGTAAAAGCAAATCTATGACGACGCGCTGGGGCTCTTGCCTATAAAAATCACAAAAAATACTCTTTCAGCGCTACTACTTTCACAGTGAACTCATATGTACACCCTAAAGTACCTATTATTATCATTTTGTTTTGTTACAGCCTGTATACTTTGCATGCGATTTGCATTTCTGTTAATATACTATGCCTCTTTAATGGAAGCACCTCACGATTAGGTTATAAGTTGAACTCAATGTGTGCTCTATCGCTTCCAGGTTATTTGTTAAAGGAATATTATTTTATAAATTCTGATAAAATTCTATCCTTTATATTTTGTATATTGGAGGTACAGTTTGACCATCTTTCTTGCTCACAGCGTTTGACAATCTTCGTTTTTCTTTCGGTACCCTATTATTAAGACTTCGTTGTCTGTCCGTCTGTGTGTCTTCAGGCTGTATCTCAAACACCGCTATAGCAATACTTCTGAAATTTTCACAAACTGTGTATATCTATTGCCGCTATAACAATAGATACCTAATAAAAACAAATTAAATTTTTTATTAAAGGAGGCTCCCATACAACAAATGTATTGTATTGGAGCTAAACTAGGCTAATAAGAAAAGCATAAAAATGCTCGACATCAATAATGGCAACTTGTCACAAGATTTTAAATTAAAAGTGTTCTTCAATAATTAAATGAAAATAAAATCAATGTTTAACCCTTACCTTATACAATAAAGACATTTTTGGCTTATTTTTGCGCCCTTCGTGCGCGAGTCCGACTCGCACTTGAGCGGTTTTTTATTCTATAAAAGATATTGTAAGTAATTTAGATTGCCGAGTGCTAATAGAACGATGATCAAGTTGTTCACTTTATTCTATGTTAATTATTATTACATCTATATTGAAATATACTTCCTATATATTAGTATAGTGAATTTAAATTATATGCATGTTGCTTATATATTATCAATTCTAATATGATATAAGCTATTCAAATATAAAATTAGAATTAATGTGAATGTTGATGTTGATGTCTATTTAGATATTATATTAAACTATTCACTTGTCTACATATTTTAATGACGAGAAGAGAAAATAGAATGATGGTTTTTGGAACACAAAACATAACAAGACTGAAGAGGCGTCTATTATATTATGTCTTTTTAACATTGTGTAGGCTGGTCTCGATCATATTTGGTATTCTCAACACTAAAAGCACAAAGAGACTGTGCGATATCAATTATAATTAAAGTAGTATTATGGTAGTATTGTGGTATTTCCGACTGCCAATGTTTAACTTAAGTAAAAGTTTATTTTAATCGAAATCATACAGTATAACTTCAATAAAATACAAATTCAATTAAATTTATAATGTCATATGGCAAAAGTTGTAACTTCTAAATAATATCACAAAAAATGTGTTTTTTTTTTTGCCTCAAACGAAAATAAGGTAGGCAACAATATTTTGTTGCCTACCATATGTATGTCCAAGTAATCTTAGTTACAATTACGACGTGCCTAAACACTAAGTTTTTCTATCTTATGAAGGTTAATATAAAAATATATATAAGTATTATATTTTTGCAAAATATATTAGATAGGCGAAATGAGTCAGGCTATATTATATTTTCTCTTCTCGTTATGAAAACTGATCTCAATGTGACCAAATTGTTTTGAATACTTTTAGTTTTAATGGTGTTTTTAGTTTATAATATTGTTACGTAAAAATAATTTTAGTTTTAATCTTATTATATTTCATGTTTTGTTTTTTAGATATACAAGTTAATGCTATACTAGTTTTATTTTTTATTTGATCTATTTTAACCTATTTATTTGTGCCGCCCAAATTTTGTTTATTAATTTATTGTTTCTCAGATACAAATTATATTATGTAAGTAAGAAGATTATGCAATGTTACGAGTCATTTAAAATGTTTACCATAGAGAGATATATTACACTAAAATAGTTGATAGAGAACAAACATTAATTAGTGCTCGTCTGTTCAAGCTTAATATGATGATGATGATGGATGAAAAGTGACAAATGTAAAAGGTGTTTCATTATATCCTAGGAGGGTTATACATATTTTTTTTTTTAAACATAACATTACTGTCCTACCTATAAAAACTGTAGGACAAAACAAACTAACTTTCTGCTTTTATTAGGCACGGCATCTTTATGTAGACAAAAATACTGTTATAAAACTTATACTTTGACTTTATTTTGTTATTTACATTCTTATTTTTATTAATACAAAAAAGTATATATTTTTATTAAAATACATGGCACGAGAAACAAACTGAGTGTTCTTTGAACAGACGACTACCATTTCTATAGATTTAATCACAGATGTTTAACCAAACGACACGGATTGCATTAGTTAGTAATAAATGTATAGGCAGCAAAAAGTTTTTTACTATTCCACAAAATTACCCTTTCCTCGAAATAACGACCAATACTAAAAACAAAAAAATATATTTAAGGGGAGCTCCCATACAACAATCGTAATTTTTTATCTTTTTTGCTCGATTTAATAATGGCAACGGGTAGGCACTTGATATTTTCACAAAATAATGAATTATATGTGTGCTATAATAAATAATAACAAAATTAAAATGAAATTAAAGGGGGGTAACAGTTTACGGGATTCCAATACAAAAAACACTATTTTTGGCTATTTTTGCGGAACCCTGCAATTTTTGCGGAACGGATGGTACGGAAACCTTCGTGTGCGATTCCGACTCGCCCTTGGCCGATTCTTAATTTGTTTAGGTCCTACAAAATCTTACGGAAGTATTAATAATTTCATGCATTTAAACCTTACACAAACTGACTTACTAATCTTTTACGAATAATAAAAACTAACTAATCTTTAATACTTTTTGGGTACATAATACATGATAAGGTTTTAAAAATAAAAGCGCCGTTTGTCGTCGAGTAGACAGAAGATATTATGAAAGCAGTACAGGTAGAAAACGGAATCTATAGGCATTGGTTGAAACTTAGTATTAAAGTCGGTACCTAACTGGCTTAGTCAATTTCAGATTTTATAACAGATGTCGCTGAAGATGCTTACTTCGTCACGAAAAAACATCTAAAAATCCAGAATTGCCATCTGTCGTCGAGTAGGCAGAAGATGTGAACGCAATAAAGGTTGAAAACGGAAGCTATTTAAAGCACTGGTTGGTACTTACTATTAAAGTCCTGGCTTAGCTAATTTCAGATTTTATAACAGATGTCGCTGAAGATATTTCATATTTACTTCATCACGAAAAAACATCTTAAACCCAGATCATTCAGTAGAACTACCAAAAAGTAAACTAGTAAAGTAAGCTTTACTTATTTTTCAATATTACAAAGTTCCCTTGTCTACTCTATAATATTATCAATAGCAAAATTTATCGAAATCCAGTTTCAATAAATGCAAATATAAGCAATATTGTGAAATCATAAAAAATATCTAAGTATCCCTAGTCTTTACTAGTATTTAATATTATATTTCATTATTGCGACCAAGGCGCTAAAATAATGCAACGACGACTTCACGATGTTGCTACGACGATCCCACGATAGTGCTATGACGACGCTGTCACGCTGCCATAGTGCTTCGCCGATACTACGGTGATGCTACGACGATGCTACAATAGTGCTACGACGATGCTACAGTAACGCTACGACGATGCTACGATAGTGCTACGATGATTCTACGATAGTGCTACGATGACGTTAAGGTGGTGCTACGAAGACGCTACGATAGTGCTACGACAATGCTACGATAGAGCTACGACGATGCTACAATAGTGCTACGACGATGCTACAGTAACGCTACGACGATGCTACGATAGTGCTACGATGATTCTACGATAGTGCTACGATGACGTTAAGGTGGTGCTACGAAGACGCTACGATAGAGCTACGACGATGCTACGGTGATGCTACGACGATGCTACAATAGTGTTTCGACGTCGCTACGGTGATGCTACGACGATGCTACGATAGTGCTACGATGATTCTACAATAGTGCTACGACGATGCTACGGTAACGCTACGACGACGCTACGATAGTGCTACGATGACTGTAGGATAGTGCTACAATAACGATGTGACGACAACGCTACAATAACGATGCAAATAACGAAGTCGATGTATCACCATAGTGACGTCGTAGCACCATAGTCACTATGGTTATCCATCGACGCTGCTACGATAGTGTAGCTAAGATTCTACGAAATATTATGTAGAAATTACCTCTATATACTGATGCGTTGTAGCAATATTATACTGAACGTACTAATCATCTACTTACGACGACTAATAAAATCACTGAAAATTATTTTTGTAATAAAAATTATAAAGCAATTTACAGCTGCTGCAAGGTCACATCCATCAAAGCGAATTGCATAAATAATAATAAAAAAGTTAGTAAGGATTTTTCAAATACGAATCATTTAAATTGCCTCAAAATAATATTTAACATACAGCATTACAACAAGTTCTTAATGAAATTCGATATTTTTAGGATTCCGTACCCAAAGGGTAAAATCGGGACTCTATTACTGAGACTTCAATGTCTGTCCGTCCGTCCGTCTGTCTCTAGGCTGTAACTCAAGAACGATAATAGCTAGAGAGTTGAAATTTTCACAGATTGTATTTCTATTGCGGCTATAACAACAGATAGAAGAAACTAAATTTAATATTTGAAGGGGGTTCCCATACAACAAATGTGATTTTTTTACATTTTTTGCTCGTTACTAATGATGACAACAGGTAGGCAACTGAAATGTTCACAAATTACTCAATTTTATTTGTACTTTAATTATTCATACTAAAATTTAAATTAAATTAATAATTAATAATTTTTGAAGGGGGTTCCCATACAACAAATGTGATTTTTTTACATTTTTTGCTCGTTACTAATGATGACAACAGGTAGGCAACTGAAATGTTCACAAATTACTCAATTTTATTTGTACTTTAATTATTCATACTAAAATTTAAATTAAATTAATAATTAATAATTTTTATTTAATCCCATACAAAAACACTCATATTTTTCTTATCTTTGCTCTATAGCGGTACGGAATCCTTCGTGCGCGAGTTCAATTACATGTGAAAGAAGATGCGAAAATAACGTTGGAATATTTAATAAAAATTGATGTGGATGCACTTCTTATTCTTAAAACAGTGACTCTGAATCAAACAGAGAGTAGCAAACATCAGAAATGAACTGCTACCTTAATTATGTCTTTGGTAGGAAATATGTTAAATAAAACTACAAAATTGCTAATCTTTATATTTAGAAATATTAATTTTAAAATTGATATATTGATTAATTTTGTTGGACTTTAGAAGAATAAAATTACAAATTTCCTGGATCTACAAATTTTCTAGTTCCCTCAGACAGACAATTATCTCTAATTCTATAATTATAATTTAGAACATTAAACTACACATAAACTAGTACAAAAAATAAACTATAAACATAGTAATCGTTTAATATAAACGTTAGAATAATACAATTAATTTAATATATTTACAATCATAAAGTAGTTTTTATGAAAACATTTAAAGAGTATAATAAAAATGTTCGGCGCAGGCAGGATACAAGCGACTGGAAGAGTTTCTCCCGCAAAATTCAATTCATTTTTTATCAATTTATTAAATTATCATGACATTTTATTACCAAAAGATGTAAATTTATTGTGTCATACGTTTTTCGTATTTAATTTCTTAATCTGAAATTTCGATTTGGAAATCCGTAAGACTAGCACAAACGTTAGTTTTTTTCACTCGCGAACGCCGGCTTGTACTCGAAAGCGAACATGTGCGTTAGTTAATGTATTTTCTACTGATTCTATGCATTCGGATATCCGAATACGGAAAACTATTACAAAAATTAAATACGAAAAACATGCGTTTTCGCTCCACAAGGTTCCACAATTGCGCAACGAAGGAATTTTCTGTAAAAGTATAAATTATTAAGAAAAACTTCCAAAATACGGAATGTGATTATTAATATTTTATCCGTTTATTTATCTGTTTGTTCTTATTATCCATATCCCACTTTACAAATTACAACTTTGAAGACGTAATGGTGTGATAAAATAAGTGAATCATGCTTATGTTAATAATTTTATTTAATTTAATAATTTATATTTGGCTGCGAGGCTACCATTAATTAATTGACTGTTAAGTTAGTTATGTTACTACGATTGACTATTCAGAACCGCAAAAGCTTGAGAGATTGTCACTTTACAGTCGTTCGTATCCCACCTGCACTAAAATCAGTAGGTATACCTAGATTTAACAGATTCTTTCTATATTTGTTAATATCATTTTATATTAGGCAACAATATTAATCATTGTTTATCAGAAATTGGTACAGCATATCGATCTCTAGCGTCTTCTTTTCGAATATTTTCGTGGCCTTCCAAGATTAGTTAAAATTATAGCTGTGTGTTGAAATGCGAAGCCGTATAATAATCGGATGTAGCACAGCTTTGCGACAGTCATTGCAACGTGACTTATATGTTTCATATTGTTTTGCTCTACATAAATACATCACGTACGGCGAAGACGAGATAAATAGTAAAAGTCATAAGTTTTCCTTTTTTAAAAGCGTAATAATATGATATTTACTATCCGAGAAATTGATTCTATGATAGGCCGTAATTTTGTTAGGGAAAGGGTCAATTCAGACCGCAACGCGACGCGTAGATGCATTTTTTATAAATTTGACAGATTTACAACGTACTTCCGCCGTGTGTGATGCGCTAAAAAGATGCACAACATTGTGACTAGGCCCTTAGACAAAGTAAAATATAACGATAACGAATTAAAAAAATAACAAAATTATTAACACCTTAAGAACCTTTCCCACACGACTAAAATTTATCGGGTAAAATGATCATTAAGCAATTTTGTTAGGTTGCCGTATTTTTTTCAAGAAAGGCGAGTACTAGCTAGTACCTACTCAGATAAAATCAACCTGTCTAAGCCTACATCACACACACAAAATCCTTCCATCATGCTTTTCATTATCGTTTCTAATATTAAATACTTTGCCAAAGTGCCGTGTAGCACCATAGTTACTTACACCTCCATCATAAATGTCGATTTAATACCAAGAAGTTTTTTTTAATATTTTATAATAAATAGTTGTAAAATACAACTTCAAGATTATTTAATACTAATCAATTGAAAAATTGGTGTTAAATTGTGAACTCTTTATAACTTAGTATCAATGCCACCGACGTCGGTGAACGTTATCCATGATGATCATGTCGAAAAGACATGGTATTTTGATAACCACAAACACGCTTTGATCAAATCGGACACAAAATAAATAGATTTAATTAAAAACAATAACTGCATTAAGATTAAAGTAAAAAATAGTGAAAAATATTTTGTGCTCATAAATTAATTGCAGAGTCTAAACACGGATAGTTACATTTCAAGTTATTATAACATTATTAATAACATTATAATCTAAACACTTATGAACGACACAATAATAAATAAACTTATTATAATTATTACTGCTCTTTACATATTAGTGTATTTCACATTCGAAGGTTAAGACTATCAGCCTGCAAAAAAACGGTTAAAACTACTTTTGTAAAATGAATTTGTACAGTCCAGTCGTATAAGGCGACGATCAATACTTATATTATGTTGCCCTGATACAAACTGGCTGCGTCTACAAGGCCTCTTCATTATATGTGGCAGTTATGTGGCGACTATCCCTATAAAGCCCATATACACGTTCAAGTAATTTCACCAAATGAATGACCAAATTTTCTCCAAGCGGCCAGCGCTACGTAGTAACGCTTGGCCTTTTGGCTCAAAGTGGGGACGATTGATTACTATTACCAACAGAGAAATTGATCTTATTCGAATTAATCTTTTAGCTATGATAACTTCTTTACAACACTGTTTGCCTAATGAAATCAAATTACATGAACGTGTATGGCCCGCAGAAAATTTGCTTTCTTCGAGTGTGAGTCCTCGAAAGCAACGAATTTAATTAATTTTAGCGAAACGATGCGAATTCTCCACAAAATTAAGGCGAGACGCGACGTGACGAAACTATACAACTAATACAATGAGGAATGTGAATTTTTTGCCACGCCTTTCTTTAGAAATTGGAGACTCACACTCTAAAGCGAGTACACACCGGTGGCTTGCAACGCGCGATTTTGTCGCTTGTCAAGCCGCGAGACCAACTCGCAATTAAAATACACAATAAGATAAATTGAACATTATATTATTATCTTAACTACAACTACTATATGTTATAATAATGTTATTTATGCAAAAAATATTACCCATTATTTGGCAGTTCTCGTAAACAGTTTACGAAATTCCCTAAGATCTAGTACATGAAGTGATATGAGTTTATTGCGATCGAAGCTGCTTATTTCAAATAATATTATTGTCATAAATATGAAGCAACATAAGCTATTATGATATTTTTATTTATATTTCTAGGTCAATATTAGATGATAGGCGTTCAGCAGACGTTTTTATTATGAAAAAATTCGTATGTCACAATATTACACCTTGACCCTTAGCGAAGATATTGTGATAAACTTAACATAAAAATTGCACAATGTTATCATACAGTCTTCCTCAATGCTTACACAAGATAACTTTAACGTTACGGCAGAGAGGTCCATATAATGTTACTAATTTCGTTTGGTGTAAGATTATTTTTATCATTTTGTGATCACGCGTTAAACACCTAACATCTGCATATATCTTTTTAAACACTACGAACAATAAACAAGTGTAAATAGTTCATCTATTTAACAATAAGCTAAATTACGGAATGACTTTTATAGTGATTTTTGTTGTTTTTAATTTATTTTGTTTACATCAGTAGCTTTTTCCACAGTCTATCAAAAATTTTAAGTGTTAGTTCAAACCACGATGCGAAGCTAGGAAACGAAGCTTTTATGTTAGGAATAAAATACAGCGTTGCGTAGCGCGTCGTATTTCGCTATTATGTATCGTAAAATCGCATTGCGTCGCGTCGCACCACGGTGTGAACTAACCCTGATACTGTCAGAACAATCGAGGTAATAATTTATTGCTAATAAATGGAATGACTTTTGTGTGTTGTTGTTAACTTATTACTAATGTATTAATTATGTGATTGAAAATATTTCTAAAAATACAGACCATAATATATCCATAAACGACTCAGAAGTATTCACAAAATTAAAATTTTAATTGAACATAACCGTACAAGAAAATTTCTGATTGATATAACAAGATTATATAGCATTATAATAATTCTAAGAATAATTTAAGTCAAGTTGTGTCATTATAAAAGGCATGATCATAAATGAATGTATGTTGATGACATTTTTATATCTTTATCTAGAAGTTAGATCACCGTAGAGTTCTCAATCCATTATAGAACTAACATTGAGATAATTTACTCGAAAAAAGATATTAATATTTAGTTATTTTATATTGTTGAGCACGTTTTTCTACTATACTAGATCCGCACAAAAGGAAAACCTGTGGAGACTATTGACTTCGTCATTGTGACCATAAACGCTTTTAGCGATATTCCCGTTAGTATGACTTACTTAACTTAGTCATCGTTATCCAGCCCGACTAGCTCAGCTTGAAGTCGGCTTTTGCTTCGACAGCAAGCGGTGAGGCAGAGTATTCGGAGCGCCAGGCGGAATTGAGGACTGAGAGCTATGAGAATAACGATTTTCCAAAACGAATTCAGTATACCTAGCCAGACTACGCCGAAATGGAGCATGGGTATCTTCAGCTCCTGATCTGTGACGTACTCGTAGAGCCTAACGCCAGCGTAAGGCGCCCAGCTGAGCCAGAAAGCGGACACTAAAACAAAACTCATCCAGTGGCTAGGGTTCGCTAGATTCTCAGCCAACGCCGTAGCGTACTCCTTATCGTGAATAGGTACTCCGCTGTTAAGCTTCCGCTTCATGGAGAAAATGTAGAAGTAGTTGTAAACGATCGATATGACGCTCGGTCCAAGGACAAGTATGGCGAGGGTTGCCGTGTAAGCGTACGTGGTGCCCCAATCTAGCATACAAATAAAGGTCTCCTTGTCGAAATTGGCGTCCTTCTTGTATCCGAGCAGCGGTGGACAGCATAGCATGGCGGCGGAAATCCAAGTGAACACCATCCAACACTGACTTCTTGTTCGCGTTTGTACCTATCGACATACTGTGCTATTATTTGTTCAAAAAGTTCTTGGACACTCTGAGTAGAAATGCAAAAGCCTTTGTTTTTTTTGTGTCATTTATATTTTTAGTTGCGATTAACACATCATCATTTTGATGAAATATCAATGTAATTATCGTGCTAATCGCAAGTTATGGAAATATAATATGATCTTGAAACTCAAAATTAGTTATTAATAATTAGAAATACGGAAAATATTACAAGAATAAATTGATACATTTTTGCTTCTAGTTCAACAAAGTGCGTATAAATAATATCAACAAACAGGATTCTTATATTTTATTATAAAAAGTTTAATACATTTTTATAGGCTTTTATACTTCTAGTCAAGAGTTTAAATGCACGCAACATCGCACGAAACAATTCAAAATTAAATTCGAATCTAAAATGGAAACCTTTTTAATATCAATTAATCATAATATACAATTTTTTATTCTGACGCTATATTGTATTCTTCTGAGATATATAATAACAGTATTTTTACAATGTGTTTCCATTGTCTGTTTAAAGCCGGACTATGAATGCTCCATTCAGGCCCGTACGCTATTTCTGGCGTCATAACTTTGCTATTGTCTCCGTAATTTTTCATTTAAACTTATTTTCTGTAATGTTTTTAGTATCTTTTATTTAAATCATATACTTTTTAATCATAAAAAAATAATGCTTACTGTTTAGTTAATAGATAACAGATGATTTCTGAATGCAACGCCGTAAGGTACTTTGCACAATTACAATATTTTTTTCTACCATTCTGTATAAAACCTTTTTCCGTTTCTTGCGTTTTTTCGTACGATGTTACGACACATATTACCATGGGCATGAATGATGATGGGCAAAAACTTCTATAGGAATAATTATGATACTATTATTAGTAGAAAATATACCATACTATGTTCTATTATTTATTCATACCAGAGTATCATGAAGCTATAACATATGGCATCGATAGCAAGTTTCTTATTGCTCGTATTCATATTGTACATTTAGTGTACCAATATATTTTATTTACCACATATTTTAAAAAGGTGGCATAACTTAATAGGTACACTTTAGGTGTAGTTTTCTCTAAATGATAACATATCTATTCTAGTTCGAATTGTGATTCGGATCCGATTTTCTCTTTCAGATAAAGTTGAATGTTTAAAATCAATCTCGATTTTAAATCGTTAATTTTAAAAATTCTAATTATTTCCTATTTAAACATGTTGTAATGTAAGGTAACTGTAATATTGTATACTTGATAAAAATAGAACATTTCTTAGAATAATAAAAACTATCAAGAGAAGAGTCGTGAGAATGATATTATGTGGGTGAGATGTGATCGTTTATGGTATTTTGGCTCTGATGACTTCTTTAATAAAAAATGTATGTATCCCTATTGAGAATTCTAGCATTTATTACAACCATGCGATGTATTATTAAATTTATCTTTCTCCATGCTAACATATTAAATTATCTATTATTATCATAAACCATGCATTAAAACAGGAAGGTATCCCTTAAAACCTTCGTAGTCTTGTCAATTACAAAAATTTTTAATTTAAAAACGAACCGATTTAGAATTTGGAACTTCGTCGTCATTTCCGTGACGAAATGACAAAGGGTACTTTCATGCTGGGAGCGGGCTCGCTACGCCCGAAGCAGACGCTTCCCGACCTCGGAGCGGTCTCAAAGCATGCCAGCGAGAAACGACTGCGTCAAACATCGAAGCTAACAAAGCGCTAAAGACCGTACCGTCAATAGAACCAAACCACCACAACTCGAAGGGTGCAGAGACGATAATAATAAAGAAAGGGATAGCTACCGTCGCACTAACCGTCTCATAGCGGAGAGGTTTCCTGACGGCGAGGTACCGGTCTACGGATATCCACATGAACGTGTAGACCGAGACGGACCAGAGGGTGACCTCGATGTAGCCGACAAGTCGGCACATGAGGTCGCCGAACATCCAGCGGCCCGTGATCGCGGGGTACACCGACAGAGGGACCACGAATAGTCCACATAGCAGGTCGGCCACGGCCAGGGACAGGAGGTAGTAGTTGATCACCTCGTGCGAGAGACCTGCAACCGCACACAATTTATACGAATGCTTAATAAAACTGAAGCCCCGACCGACTTTAATGTTTGGTGTAAGGGTGAGGCCAAACGAGCGTAATTTTATGAGTCGTGAGTATTCCTCACACGGTTTATTTTTACAAACAAATATGAAAAACAATTTACGTGACCGAAATTCTGCCACTAACTCACAAAATACGCTCGTTTGGCTTCACCATAAATATAAGGTTTCCACGTGATTTCCTGCACGCAATGTTTAAATAACGCATAATTTAGACTATTAATAATATAAAGTGTCTAAGAAAAACTCATGAATGTATAAAGAAAATCGGTTTTCACTTTTTCAGTCAGTATTTGACTTTACTACAATATAATTGTCTAATTAATTTCGCAACCTTCATCCTTAGTAAATGTTGCGTTTTGT
Organism: Aricia agestis; assembly: GCF_905147365.1. Lineage (NCBI taxonomy): Eukaryota > Metazoa > Arthropoda > Insecta > Lepidoptera > Lycaenidae > Aricia > Aricia agestis. The sequence goes on along the minus strand of NC_056428.1, from coordinate 24,695,150 downwards.
AAGGTTTCTTAAACAATGTCAATCACCTCCCACTTTTTATGACCATTGATACTTTTAATAAATTTTTAATGACTATTATATTATTATAGAATAACCTATGTAGTTCAGTTAGCGTAAAAATATATAGCATGTAAGTGAAACATTGGTGTCCCCAAATAGTAATAGTGTCAAAAATTAAGAATTTATTAGGTGACTAGATGTCCCGCGCGGCTTCGGCCGCATTATTTAGGAATTTTACAGAAACCGTACATTTTCCCATAAAAAATATTTCCCCCGTTTTTCCCACATTTTCCTGAGTTTCGTCGGTCGTATTAGTTTTAGCGTGATAATATATAGCCTATAGTCTTACTCGATAAATGATCTATCTAACACTGAGATAAGTTTTCAAATCGGACCTGTAGTTCCTAAGATTGACGCGTCAAGCAAACATACTCTTCAGGTTTATAATATTAGGTAGGTATAGATTTTTTTTAAATTATCGCTTGACAAACTCGAGTCTCGATCTAAAAGACTATGAAATGGTATAATATGGTAGTGATGATGATGATGATGATGAATGTAATTTGCATAGTAGCATAATATGCTTTCTGTTCTTAAAACAAACGCCGAAACTCCCAAACTTGTATCTATAAAGAATCAGGAGTTCTCTCAGCACCTTCCGAACCACGGTATACCAGGTATATCTCGGTGCAAAATCTTACTTGTTGGTAGCATATGCTTAGAATACTTCTCACGAAACCGAAGTCACCACATGTTTCCCTATAAGTTTTGAGGAGTTCCCTCGATTACTTATGGATCCTTCATCAGATCACCACTTTTTGTGAATATAATACCAAATTGGGATGATACCCTATATAACAAAAGAAAAATTTTGAAAATCGGTTAACAAACGGCGGAGTAATCGTTGAATATAAGAAAACGAACATAACACCTCCCCCATTTTGAAAGTCGGTTAAAATTGTAGCCTATGTGTTATTCTGATGTATAAGCTATATTATTGTAAAGCTTCATTAAAATCCGTTCAGTAGTTTTTGCGTGAAAGAGTAACGAACATACATACATCCATACATCCACACATCCACACATCCATACATCCAAACAAACTTTCGCCTTTATAATATTAGTAGGATAATAAAACCTTAATGTGTTACTTATTATATTATATCGCAGGAGACAAAAACTCGACGTGACCAAAAAACGTGGCAAAAGAACGCGACCGTGTTTGTGTGTGCCAAAATCAAAATCAAATAATTTTTATTCAGGGTTAATTTTTTACAAAAAAATTTTCTGTACGTCGGAACTAACCCGGCTAGAAGAACCAGCGTAGTAAACTTGCACGGAGCCATCTTCTACCAAAATAGATGTAAAATTATTAATCTTTTCAAAAAGTAATAATATACTTAACAATAAGCTGTTATGATTTATGACTTATAATATCTTTTAACAATAAAAAGTATAATAGCGCTTATGGGGCCACCCTATTCCCAAGTTAATGAAATCATTGATTTTATAATAACCTTTAGCATACAAACGTTATTTTACTACTTTTTTAAATTTACTAATAGAAAGATTTTAAACGTTTTCTGTGATTCCATTGTATAGACGTAGCCTTTAGATTTCTCTCACCTTTGAAGTTAACGAAGGCGGCGATGATGAGCAGGTTGGAGACGACGATGGCGACGCCCATGACCGCGATGACGGCGGCCTGGGTGAGCGACTCCAGGGTCGCCAGCGGCGAGTCCGCCACGCTGACCTCCGCGCCCCCCACCGCCCGCCCGCTCACCACGCGCGCCGGCATCTGAAAATCTCTGCTATATTAATATCTGTATTAAAATTCTCGTGTCAGAGTGTTTGTGCTCGAACTCTTTCAAAACAGCTCAACCAATTTTAATGAAATTTTGTACATAGGTACATTCGTTAGGCCTTTTTTTTATTGTTGGGGAAATGCGTTTACGCATCCCCGGCAGTCTGGGGAGGGCTGCCGAGGTATGTGGGACACTCAGCTAACTGAGGCACATCCCCAACCCGGGGCACCCATGATGGGTTTACCATGCGCACAAAAAAAAAAAAAAAAAAAAAAAAGTATGTGGGACACCCTGGGGGCCGCGCCCGGGCATACCCACTAAAACCCCAACGGTGTTCCTGCTCTTCCGCTTAAGGCAGAGCCACGGGATACACATTCGTTAGGCCTGAGAAACAACAAAATGATATTGATACTAGAAATAATTTATATGGTAAAACGACTTTGCCGGGTCAGATAGCTTCTGATATATTCATATTTCATAATACTAGCTCACCTAGCTAATGTTGTTCTGCTATATAAATTATTTCTAGTATCAATATAAAAACTATATAAAAACCTATTCTCAGGCTTAACGAATATGCATACAAAATTTCATTGAAATCGGTTGCCATTGCCAAAAACCATTGTATGGTCAAGTATATAATTTTCCGGTAACCAAGGTTGTTTAGTAATTATTATCTTATATATAAAAAAATTAAAATAAAAAAATCTCCACAGCCGAACATATAACCTCCTCCTTTTTGGAAGTCGGTTAAAATGGATTTTCAAACGTATTAGTCGCGCTAAAACTCGAAAACAGCTGAACGGATTGGGCTGATTTTAGTCTTAAAATATTCGTAGAAGTCCAGAGAAAGTTTTAAAGTGACACGAAGTTCACCGGGACAGCTAGTAATGTATAAACATGAAAGAGTTTAAAAACTTACTTTTAAAATTTAAGTTCGAAGATACTGCTTGTGGCTACGCCGAGGCAGCCATCCCTCAGATCGCCATAATTTGTGATTCTACAAGAGAAATTAAAATGGTAATAAACTTAGAAGTTCTTCAGACACTTCAAGATATAGGTTCTTTTCATATCATATCACTAATATAAAAAAATAACATAGATTAAAAGAAAGAATATTCCGATAAGTGTTTTTAAAAGAAAAGCAATAATAACATTAAATATTAATATATTTCTGTTTTGTTTGGTCTCTTCGGAAGAGACTCTTCCCTCTCCAGTACTCATAAGCATTCATTTTCATTCCGTTGCGCAGTATGTGTGGGCGTCCGAGCGAACGTTCTTTAAAACCACTTTCATCTAGTACTTGTGAACGCTTGCCATATTTTAAAGGCGTAAATATACTTAACTATGTGTTTCTACTCTTGCTTATAACTTTGAACATAATTCACTAAGAATAGAAATGTTTAAAACCTCTAAGTACAGCAAGAAAGAACTGTGGTCGCACTATATATTGCGACGGTCGTTAGATCATATTATCGTGCCCAATTTTACTAATTCAATTTGCTCTAAATTTAACTGCAATATTAAGGACGGCAAAGCAGTCGACAGCATATTATGCTGATGATGATAATGTATACTTTAAGGTCTTTAAAATACTCCAAAGGCATTTATTTAACCATCTTTGTACAGCGTTTGACGTATTTCAAGATTTTATCGAATACCTTGTTACTTAAAAGTCATAACAAGTATTCGTACAAAAAGTCGTGACTAAGTTTAGTGATCCTTAACATCAACATAGTATAATAAAATAAACAGGTACGAACTAGGTCATTGAAAAGCAATTAAACAACGATAGCGCGATCTTGGAATCTGCGAAAACTGCGGGGCGACATCTGCTACAGGCATTTTGAATTATTTCAGCAATGTAACTAGGAACCCGGATATACTTTAGTGAATAAACTTTAGGATGTGTTTGGGTTATTATATAATAGAGTCACCTATCAATGTAGCAGCGATAATACACCCTGTATAAAAAATTTAACCATATAAATCTACTTGTTTCCGGTAACAAAGTGTATCATAATAGAAAAATATATTAAAAAAATATAATAAAAATATAATAATTACTATAGAAATAACATCATAAAAAGATACAATACTACGTCACAGTTCGCTCTGCATTAAGCTCTTCAGTATTGATCGGAGACGCAACAGCTTTAAGCTCTACCTGTGTGAAAGCGCGAGCTTCACCGAGCTTTCAGGTATTGAGCTTTAGAGCTTTGATTGGCCGATAGATGGATTTAGCTCTGACTTCACTTCATATGAAGTTTTAAAGTTATTAAAAAATATGTTTAGTTACTAGATGACGCTTGCTACTCCGTTGGGCCCAATTCGTTTTTCGCGCGGGCACCGTACATTTTTTTAGGATAAAAAGTATCCTTTGTCCTTTCCCGGGACTCAAAGTATCTCCATACCTTTCATCAAAATCGTTTCAGTGGCTTAATCGTGAAGAGGCAGCACCGACACAGAGAGTATACAAAAAGTTTTGTTCGACGTTTGACAACGTTTCTGTCAATATTCTGTTATGACCATAAAGTTAATATACCTAGCGGAATAGAGAAACAAAGGCCTGAGCAAGAGAGATGTCACTATCAATAACACTGCGTGGTAAAAAGAGACGTGTGATACATGATAGCAGCACTCTTTTTTTGACGTCCAGTCGGCACAATTTAATCTCATAGAAATCATGTTCAGTCATGCGTGGTAAAAAGAGACGTGTGATACATGATAGCAGCACTCTTTTTTTGACGTCCAGTCGGCACAATTTAATCTCATAGAAATCATGTTCAGTCATGCTTGTGTAAGTGTATACGTACACATATTTTTACACACAGATGAAACCAATTTCGGTTTCGTTTGACAGCTCGAGATTGTTGCTCTATTCCGCTAGGTATATTAACTTTAACATGTTGCATTTTGGTAGGATTATTGTTTACTGTATAGTGTATGTGCCAGACAGGCCAGTATCTATAGTCTACCAGAATCTAATGGCAATTTTTGACAGCAGATTTTCAAAAAATATCCTTGATCATTGGATAAATTTATGTATTTGCATGTTTCACACACGAAATAAGCCGCTAAAGGAATAAAAAAGGATGAAATTATTTTATTCCAATTACCCCGGTATTGCTAGAGTCAATTTATTTTCTCACTTTTTGCCATCAGATTCTGGTAGACAGACCTATACCTCTGCCCCGACTTGATTTCCGAAAACAGAGTAGTTAGAGTAAGGCTGTGGAGGCTCGACATTGCTGTGACGTATGTTCTTGTGACCTAAATACCTGGGCTTGGTGACGTCAGCTTGTGACCTGTCCTATTTAGGCCATGTTATTTTAGTCTATACCTTATTATCCATACTAATATTATAAATGCGGTACGTGTCTGTCTGTTATCCTTTCACGCTTAAACCGCAGAACAGATTGACAAATATAAATCGCGGTGGTACGTTATTGGCAGCCAGCATGTCATTAGTATTCATATTTAAATATTGTATACATGCGTCTATTGCTCTCTTCAGTTTCGCCGAAAGTTCTTAAACGTGTGCGCGGGCTATAGAAAATACAATGATATTCTATGTTACTAAGTATTTTAGAAACTCATTGAGAAAATATGTCAAACTGTATGAGTATCAATTAATTCAACTAGTACTAATAATTGTACTATTTATAAGGATGCCCGCGAACACACGTTTTCCGTATTCGATTTCCAAATTCGTTTTCCATATTCGGAATTCCGTGAGACTAGTGCAAACGTTCATTATTTGCACGCGCGATGCGCCGGCTTGCTTTGAAACGTACGTGCGGAATTCGTTCCGTTCGGAAAAAAGCGAACGTGTGCGCCAGTAAAATATGTTTTTTCTACTGATTCTATGCATTCGGATTCCCGAATACGGAAATCGTATGCGAGTAACGCCACCCGGAACCTCACAGTTAGTTTTAAAAAGGAAATTAACACAAATATTAATCCAAATACTAAAGTATATGAAGACCATCCGGAAACGTCGATGATGACACCTTGGACGGTAAACCGAGCGCTGCTGATAAACAATAAGCCAAAGTAAACATTATTGTTGGAAGCAAGAACAAAGGACCATTGAAATGCTACTTCATGGAAACCACCACTACCGCGCCACCTGCTATATAAAGGCCAACAAGCGGCAGAACAGGGATTCATACTGTAGCTTCACCTTAGTTAAGACTTTAGTTTTATATATAACCTTGTAGTTACTGTAATCCTTTGTATTTGTTTTAGTAAAGTTTTTTTTTAAGAAACTATAAGTTTCAAGTATTTTGACTGGCGCCCAACGTGGGGCCCAGCGACGTAAAGTATACGGAGTCTTTTAAGACCTTGTGCTGAGGTACCACAAACAAACAAATTTGTCAAATACGGAGAACATGCAAACTGCGAGGTTGCTGTGCTTGTTGCCATTGTGAGTAAAAGTATTATCCTTGCTACTAATTCCAAATTTGTACTAACATCCTTTAACTGTGTAAACTAGGTTAGGAGGTATAGTGTGAATCCACTCTCCTTCTATAAGCGTAGAGTATTTCAAGTTCGACAAATAGATTTTGTCCAACTATTTTTATAGATCCCATTTAGTTATCTAAAAATGGATCCAAAAACGTTGTTAAACTTCGTCCCCGCTTACGACGGCGACGCATCCACTCTGTATATATTTTTGAACACGGCCAAGAAATGGATTGACCATGTTGGCGATAAACCGGAGAACGTGATGTTGCTCCTAGGTAAAATAGAGGGTAGAGCATCCCTAATATTATCTATGGTTAATCACTCCTTTAGTTGGAGTAATATTGAAAAAACTTTGAAGAATGAATGTGGTGATAATAGAGAATTTAATACGTTATTAATAGAGTTAACAAATTTAAAAAGAAAAGGTAATTTTAAGGACTTTATTTTCGAAATTAAACAGAAATTATTTTTCATAAAAAGTAAATTAGGAGACCATTATGATAATGAGGTAGTTATAGAAGCAATAATGCAACCATACATTAATGTTGCTCAGAATGTTTTAAGAAATAGTTTGCCATATCATGATCAAATTTACGTATCAAACTGTGGTTTTAATGAAACGATATCAAAGATTTTGCAATTAGAAGCCGAAGGTAGATTTGATAATATCAAACAGAAGTTTTCGAATATTTTACCGACCCCAAAGATTATTAACCCAATTAAACATACTTACACACCTAATTACCCACAACACTCGAAACATACCTACCCGCCGACGCCTAGATCGTTAAATCAGCATTTGCCAAGACCATCGAATCAATTTAATAATCAACGCCCGGGGCAGGCTAACCCAAATAATGTGTTTTCCAAACCTCAACATGAATATTTTAGGAACAATAACCAGATTAGAAATGTACAAAGACGTAACATGAATACAACAGAGGACGTGTCAATGCGTACCGCGAATATTCGACCCGGACAAATTCCCCTAGGTAGAAACATGGTAGCGGAGGAAGTATTCCACCATCCAGAGGATACTGAATCGAAGCAGGATCCATATTTTGAATACCCCCATGAATATGACGAATACTGTCATGATCAATTTTTAGAATCAGAAGAAAACATGCAAAATTTTCAAAATCCTCAAGACCCAGAAAAAGAATCATAGAATTTAACTTTGTAAAATCGTATTTACCGTATTTCGAGATAGATAGCCCCAAATTAAAAATTTTAATCGACACCGGTAGCCAGAGATCGTTTATAACGCAAAAAGCATCTCAACACTTTTCAGAGTATTTTAGGCCCGAGAAGTTTTCAGTACGAACGTCACACGGCATAACACACCACAATGGTTTAATAGAAACACCCTATTGGAACAAATATTTTGGACAGGGTTCAGATCCAATGAAATTTTATATATTTAACTTCAGTAAAAAATATGATATATTAATGGGAACGGACATGATAGAACAAATTAGTGCGAAAATAGATTTAAAAGAAAGAAAATTAATTTTGCCCGACCAAGAAATATTAATTTATCACATGACTAACGAAGACGAAGCTTTATTAAATGTAAAAGACCTTTGCGAAACATATCAGGACCTTTTTACAGAAGACGTGACAAATAGCGCGACTACCACTATTAAACATAAAATAAATTTAATTAATGATGAGCCCATTTATCAGAGACCCTTCAGGTTACCCCAAATACAACAAGAGGAGGTAAATAAACAAATAGATAAATTATTAAAAGAAAAAATAATTAGACCCTCGGAGTCCCCGTGGTCTTCTCCAGTTCATATAGTACCGAAAAAGATGGATCAGTCAGGAATTAAAAAATATAGAATGGTTATAGACTATAGACGGTTAAATGAAATTACAAAATCAGATAAATTCCCACTGCCAAATATTGAAGAGTTATTTTCAAAATTACAAGGTAATGAATATTTTAGTACGTTAGATTTAACATCTGGATACCACCAAATTCTTATGGGTGACGATTGTATAGAAAAAACTGCATTTAGTACCCCTAACGGTCATTATGAATTTCTTAGAATGCCATTTGGTTTAAAGAACGCTCCCGCGACATTTCAACGTATGATGAATAACATACTAAAAACCGAGATAGCGCGTGGTATATGTTTAGTTTATTTAGATGACATAATTATATATGCAAAAACAAAACAGGAACATATTAATCGTCTACTGCAAGTTTTCGAAGCCTTGCGTAGAGCCAATTTAAAATTAAATAAAAATAAATGTGTATTTATGGCAGAAGAAATTGAATTTTTAGGACACATATTAAATAAAGATGGGTTAAAACCAAACCAAACTAAATTAGAGGCCATAAAGAAATTTCCTATTCCAAAAACGTTAAAAGAAGTAAGAGGATTTTTAGGACTAATTGGTTATTATAGAAAATTCGTCCCCAACCTTAGTAAAATTGTGAAACCATTAACAGAGGCTACAAAGAAAAACGCGACGATAGATATAAAAAATAAAAAATATATTGAATCATTCGAAGCATGTAAACATTTATTAATGAATGCCCCAATATTAGCTTTTCCAGATTTTAATAAAACATTTGTAATTACCACCGACGCTTCTGATATTGCGTTAGGTGCTGTTTTAAGTCAGGATAGTCATCCGATATCTTATGCCTCTAGAACTTTAAGTAATACAGAGCAAAAATATAATACAACGGAAAAAGAATTATTAGGAATTTTATATGCAGTAACACAATTTCGACCTTATATTTACGGAAGAAAGTTCATTTTAAGAACAGATCACAAAGCATTAATTTGGTTGTCTAAATTAAAAGAGCCGAATCAACGTCTTACAAGATGGAAACTAAAAGATTATGACTATAGTATAGAGCACGTGAAAGGTAAGGAAAATCATGTAGCCGATGCACTTAGTAGAATCAAACTATTCCACACATCAGACAATGAGTCTATTAAAGCCCAATGTAGTACACATCCTTCTTTAAACAATACCCCTTTAAACTCAAACATAAATTCTTGGATGTCCGATAGCGAGTTAGCGAACAAAGACAATGCGTCATTAGTAAACCAAAGCAACGAGTCTTCTATAAACACAGTGCATTCATGTCGGGACGGAAACGATTCCGGCATACCTTCTATTCATAGTTATCCATCCAAACGGTTAAGACGTGTAGTGTTCGAATTAGCCCCGTGTAGTGAAGCAAAAAGGGAAAATGGTATGTTATATTTTTATATATCACCGGATAGTAATATGTACGATAAAATAAAAGAATATATGTTAGAATATTTATCCACCGGTAATTATGCATTTATCATCCCTAACGATGAATTATATTATAAAGTTTCCGAAGTTTATAGGAAAGAGTTTGATCATTCGAAGTTTAAGCCAGTTAGGTATACGAAAACATTAATAGAAGTAGATAGTAGGGAGGAACAGTTAAAATTAATTAAGGAACATCATTTAGTAGATAATAGACACACAGGTATAGAAAGTATGTATAAACAAATGAGAGAAAAGTATTATTTTGAAAAAATGAGAAAATTAATTAAGAAATATGTAAATAATTGTGAACTTTGTAAAACAGAAAAATATAATAGACATCCTAATGTAACTTTATCCTTAGAAACAGAAACCCCTAATGAGCCTATGGAAATTTGGCACACCGATTTTATGTCATTAGAAAGAAATTGGTATCTAACCGTAATAGATAAGTTTTCGAAATTGGCTATTATTAAACCTGTAGAGAAAAGTAGAGTTTACGATACTTTATCGGAAATTTTTGCGATGATAGGAGCACCGAAGAAAATTGTTCACGATGGAGAGCAGTCCTTTTGTAGTGAGATAATTAAAGAATTATTTTTAACTTATAGCATACAAGATCATACTACATCACCACAACACCATAAATCAAATTCGGATGTAGAGAGACTTCATAATACTATTCAGGAATTATTTAGATTACAAAAAGATTCTGATTTAGATAATACTCAAAAAATTAATTATATTACACACGCCTATAATAATACTACACATAGTGCAATTAATATGTCCCCATTTGAAGTGCATTTTGGTAGAAAGCCTAGATTGCGAAGCTTTGAAAACAGGAAAGTAGTTATACAAAGGTACACTGCCCAGCAGAAAGAATTTTGTAAAAATTTAAATAAAAATGTAAAGGAATTGTTAACTAAGCAAAAAGAAAGTAGAAACAATAGAATAAATAAAGGTATTAAAAACGTTAAGACTTACAAAGTAGGTGACGTTGCATATTTAAAGAATAGTATGGCGGACCGACATAAGACGAAGTCGAGATTTTTGGGTCCATACACAATTGTAAGCGTAGAACCTAATAATAAATACACGTTAAATAATGGTAGGACATATCATTTGGAAGAACTTGAAATTGTTTCAGAATCGTCGTCATCACTGGTTACAAGTTCAGGAAATTAACGCCAGACGAAAATGTAATTTTAGTAGATTCAAAACCATCCCGTATAATAGAAGGACAGTGGACAATTATCCATAAGTTAGAAATAAAGCCTATAAAAGATAGGTTAGGGAGCATTCGTAGTTCTGTAACGTACGCTGTAATGATATCTAAAAATTTAAATGATATAGAGACCTTTATAGAAGTAGCATGTAGAATTATAGATCAGACAGCATATTTTATAATAAGGATACCTTTAGTTAAAGAAAAATATTATAGTACTCGGAAAATTGTACCTATAATCCAATCCAATCCTTCCTGTACCTATCCTATAATACGAAAAGTTACATTGGCATACGACAAGGAAGAAATGTACGAGACCGAAGATTGCATCGAATTAGATAACTTAATATGTAAAGGAAAATTAGTACAGGCGGATTCGTGCGAAACGGAGATAATATACAGAAAAGAAAGTAATAAATGTAAAACTGTCCATGTAAGGTGTCCCATACAGGAAATCACCGAAATATCGCCCAAAAGTATCTACATGTATTTTAATAAAACAACGGAAGTCAGCATCGACTGTAATAACCATAAAGAGATAACATGGTTAAAAGGTTCCAATATACTCTATGGCGAGAATTGCAAATTGAATGTTTCAGGCTTGAAAATGCTGCAAACAAAGGAGTCCAGTGACAAAATTATTATTGCAAACATCGAGATCCCCGTAATCGAAACAGCAACGGAGATCGAACTTACTTACGATCCTAAAAAGGTTGAAAACAGGCTAAAACAGTTGAAGAATCTGGAAGCATTCGACTTCAACCAGCAGCATCAAATAATCCAGTACAGTTGGGTAACAACCTTAACCATAATTATAATATTAATAATTCTGCTTAAATTCCTCAGATCCGGAATTTGGAAATCCCGGACTTCAAATTTAGGGGGGGAGAGTAACGCCACCCGGAACCTCACAGTTAGTTTTAAAAAGGAAATTAACACAAATATTAATCCAAATACTAAAGTATATGAAGACCATCCGGAAACGTCGATGATGACACCTTGGACGGTAAACCGAGCGCTGCTGATAAACAATAAGCCAAAGTAAACATTATTGTTGGAAGCAAGAACAAAGGACCATTGAAATGCTACTTCATGGAAACCACCACTACCGCGCCACCTGCTATATAAAGGCCAACAAGCGGCAGAACAGGGATTCATACTGTAGCTTCACCTTAGTTAAGACTTTAGTTTTATATATAACCTTGTAGTTACTGTAATCCTTTGTATTTGTTTTAATAAAGTTTTTTTTTAAGAAACTATAAGTTTCAAGTATTTTGACTTGCGGACAACATGACGTGTTACATGCGGCCAGCCTAAAGGTTACGTAGGAGCTACGACGCTGCTACGGTGCTACACTGCGCTACGAAAACGCGTAGCAGCCCGATTTTATCATATTCCCTTTTAAAGTTGATAAAATACGTATAATATTTTATTCCTATGAAGCAGTTATTGTTATTGTTCTCTAAGTTGTAGTATCCAATTTTTATTTATTTATTTATTCATAATTTCGCAATGCATTGACAAATTGCGAGAGATATATAATGATATTAATGAGAAATGTAAAGTAATAGGGTTTGCCAATTGTATCATTCAATTTATTTTTGTAACACGTGTTTCTGGCCTTGTATAATCATTAATGGTATAATTGATTTTTTGAGAAATAAAGTCTTAAAACTTAACAAATTACAACTTTAAATATTTTAAAGGTAAATATTAAACATTTTTGTAACATACTAGTTTTGGTCCGTAACTTCGTTTGCACATTTTTTAGACAACGACTCACGCGGAGAACCGTTGGTTGGCAAAAGGGCAAAACAAAATTACCCTTAAAATATTTTCATCTAAAAATTTTATAGGAACTCTCTTCAGTTTAACGATGTAACATGTTTTGTACAATATGAAAGTATAAAAGACATTTTTGTATTAAGTATCTCAAGTATGGATTATTGTGTCTTATCTTCAGAAGGCACAGACTATTGGGCGCCTATTCAGGTTTCTACTGCGCAGGCGTACGAGAGACCTACAAGGACATTGAGGGAATCTAACAATAGAACTCTGTAGTAAATAGTATTTTCCCAAACTAGCAAAACCGGAAAATCTGTCTTCAAAAACACTTACTCTTTGTTTTGTTTATCAATGAATAACATAAACAATGTGGTACATTTTTCCTTGTTAAGGGAAGAAACAGAAACCTCAATTAAGTAATACAAAAACAAAAAATCTAAATAAATAATTAATAATTGGTTACTCACTTGTTTTTATTTCTTGAAATTGCCTTTACATTTATTTCACAATTTTTTTAATGCCAAGCACGATTGTAATGCTTTAAATTATATACATGAGCATTTAAACATTTAATTTACTACAATGATTCCATTCAAAAATGTATACTCAAACTCTCGATTGCTCCTTATGTACCTAAAATATCTATATAATATGTTGTAGCGATACCGGGGGACACGTAAGTGCGTTGCGGGGCTTAGGGCGCGAGTGTTGGGCGCGGCAGGAGTCACGGCCAGCTGAGTCGCGACTCCAAGGTCGCCTTAATCGATATAAACTCCGCACGAGCTCCGAGGAATCGGGGGCTGAGGTGCGGGGGGACTATTCCAAAATATAAGCAACATTCCATATGAATACCCTGCGTTTGCGAAAAAAATGAATCCCGCGGAAATTAATTAAACACATAAATGAACAAAATTGGTTTTACTCCTTTTGGATAAAATAGTAAGTAGTTTGTTTTATTTCGAATAATAAGAGAGAGCTTAAACAACTTTTAAGCGATTTTTCCAAAAAAGTTCAAGTAGAGGTAGAGTGCACAGACAACCATCGCGCTGTATAAGCTATACTGTATTCGGCGAAACATGGCGGTAGCGGTCATTGACTCCCTGTCAAAAACGTCATTTTCTATATTAACCGCGATTGATAATGAAGTGTCAGATGTTCCTAGTCCATTTTCAATCACGGTTTATAGAGAAAATGAAATTTTTTTTTGACAGGGAGTCAATGACCGCTACCACCATGCTTCACCGAGTACAGTATAGCTCACTGAGGTGATAACATAATCAGACGAATTCAAATTATTTCTAATAAGACTGAATGTCGCCCGCAACTTTGTTGCGCCAAAATTCGTTTATCGCGCGGGAACCGTAAATTTTTCCGGGATAAGCAGTATCCTAACCTTCCCCGCCCCCGGGACTCAAAGTATTAACATACCAAATATCAACTAAATCGGTTCAGCGGTTTGGGCGAGAAGAGTTACACACTTTCAGACGCAGAGACACTTTTGCATTTTGTTAGTATGGATTTCAAAAAGTACTTTGAGCTGTGGGCTTAAAGAATTTTAACTTTAAAAATACACTGCAACAAAAACTTCGTAATATAAAACTACTTACATTTCAGATCAAAGATTAAATACATTAACCCAGTTTCTACGTCCCGTTAAAAATAATAACAGAGTAAAAGCCGTGCAGTTAAAGTTTCCTCGATATCTCGTTGCGTTTAACTTTTAACTCATTAATTATTAAACTTCCTTCTTTGTTCCTATTCTTTACATAACCAGTAAAGGTTAACCTTTAGAATTTATTCTTTCGTTTTCATCGATAAACTCCGAAACTATTTAAATATTTATATAAATTTTGTTATTCTCGCTTAAACTTGAGAACGGCTTAACCGATTTTGCAAATTCTAGTCTTGAAATATTCGTGAAAATCCAAGGAAGTTTTAGACCGTAGAAAATGTTTGAGTTAAATGATACAAAGTTCATTGATCATCTAGTTTTTAATGATTTTTTCAAAATTCAAAACTTGTCGAAGTTATTTTCAGAGCAATATTATAGGAAATTGATAATATTATAAACTTGATATCACACCTGAATAGTTTGTCTGAAAAAACTATTATTACTGCTTTACGAAAATATTATGTCTTTCCATTGACTTGAGACAACACCAAACCAATCCATTCATTTAGATGAGGATAATATGCTTTGAGTCCCGAGAAAAGTCGGTATTTATTATTCAAATAATATAAGTTATTAATAATGTAAAATGTCAAAGTAAATCCATACATTTCATGGAGTACCAGAAAAGGACATAGGATACTTTTTCTGGGAAAAATGTACGATTCCCGCGCGACACGAATATTGGCGCTACGGAGTTGCAGGCGTCAGTTAACACGACACGATACAAGGTGCGGAATATTAGACGAAAGTTTCGTGTGAACCGACCCTAAAAGGAAAGGGTGAGTTCACAAAGCAAGCCTCTTAAAATGCTGGTAACGCACCTGCAGCTCTTGTAACTAGTGTCCATGTGCGACAGTATTTGCTTTCCATCAGGTGACACGCTTGCTCGTTTGCCCGTATTTAAAAAAACTTTCGCATTTAGAATATTAGCACACAATATGGAAAAGTTTATGCAGGTGTAAAGTGTTGAGTGCGGAGTGCTCGTTGATATCGTTTCGCTGGGCAAAATGCATCGAGTACACTCGCGAGCGCGAGTGTTACACTTCAATTATAATATCCTGGTACGGAGTTTTGATGTCATTAACCTTACATTAATAGCATTGGCAACACTTATTTTAATAAATTACATATTGTATAGAGACAAAACTACTGTCTCATATTAAATACACCCTAGCTGGTTATTATGAATTATAATATTTTATTTTCACATGTGGTACTTATAAAAACCACTGTAGTTTAATATCCGTTTAGTAAAATAAATGTCTAAAAATAATTTTAGTTTGATTTTAATGTTAAATAATATTTTACGTATTAGTAAAAGAAATTATGCAATTTCAATAATATAATAAAAACATACATGCAAATCTTCAAAAATATTATTTTATCGCACACGAAAAGTTTTTAAAAAAAATTTCAAACACTTTTGAAAAGTAATAAGAACTAAAAACCAAAGAACAAGAATAAAGTAAATACGCTAGCCAAAGCAAACATTTCGCAATGCAGCACATAAAGAAACAAAAAAAATGTAACACTTCCAACTTAAAAAAAGTACACTAAAATTTAAAACAAAGCAATTTAAAAAATTTGTAAGTTTACGTCATACATACCAGGTACAGTCGCGTTCAGCCGGGCTGACAGTTGGCGCGAGACTGCGGCAGGCGCGCGCAAACTACCCCTACCATCGATTCTGCCTTTATCGCAAAATAACTCAAATTGGGTCACGTAAACGTCACCACTTCCAAACGAGTTCGTCGCTATTTTTTTATCTATTTATGTATATAACGTTATTATGGATAGTAATTACTATAATTTATAAGAGTATTGAATAAAATATAGTATCTTTGGGTTAAAATAAAAATATTTGTCAACGTATATTCTACGCGATTGTACTTAATATTTTAATAGCGAATAGTAGAAACAAATTTTCTCTCATTTTAGCGTGACAAAAAAATCTAAATACTAAATGTAATAAAGAAAATAAAAAAAAAAACGCTCGAATATTTGTTCAGAATTTTATTGAACACCGGCACAGCGTGCCATAAATACACTTACACTAGATACAAGTCGTACAAAGCTTACGATAACTAGCCGCCTCCACATTACTATATAGGAGACTAGAGAGCTCTGTAAACCAAAAGGACGTAACTATTGTTTTTCAAAAATATCCCTTATTACAATAAACTTAATAAGACAAACGAAAATAAACCAACACTAGAGTGGTTATAGTTCACTCTTATTCACATAATGACATGAAATTAAATATTTGCATTTATACAGGTAATGTAATATTATGAACTTTATGTTTCTTAGGCAAGGTTCAATTTACTTTAGGTTATATCTTGTCCAGAAGGCGCTATCGCAACCAATAGATCTCGAATCGAAAGAGATTGTAACTTCGTGTGTGATCGTTCCATCTGGATACAGGATAGACATAGACTACGCAATTTGTCATTTAATAAAAAAAGCTTAAACTTTATAGCAAGGCAACTTATATTATATATTTAAACGAGCAATTCTTGTATATATATACATATACAATTGGAATCTCGGAATCGGCTCTATGAAATTTAGTATATAGGGGGTTTCGGGGGCGATAAATCGATCTAGCTAGGAATCATTTTTAGAAAATGTCATTTAATTCGTGTTTTATCGAATACCGAAGCAAAGCTCGGTCAAATAGCTAGTGATACATTAAAAGACTGTTAAATATATTTATTAATATAAATAAAAATATAAGACTTAAAATAAGCATAAATATGTATTTAAAACAATAAACATAAAATACAATAATCATGATCTATTTCTAAGTATCATGTTCGTACACGTTTGGTAACAAAAATTTATAAGACAAACAAATTACAAAAAATATTAAAATTCTTAATCTCAAATGTTCCTTTTGGTTTCAGAACATTGTAGGAGTTTCAACAAAATATATCATCAACTATTTCATATTTCTAAATTATGTAAACATTGATATTTATTTAATCGTTTCACGTAATAGAATAGATATACAATTTTCGTATGGGATAGAGGTAAGGTTTTTTAAAAAAATAACTATCGTTCTATGTTAAAATGCATAGTAATAAATTCGATCTGTATTTGAGATATATTATTGAAAAACTTTTTGATGTTATATATTATACAAATTAGTGCTCGAACGTACCTTGACAAAATATTATAACACAAGGATTTTTTCTGTATTTTAGAGCGGGTGTACACTACGTCCAATTCGAATCCGATTCAAATCGAGATTCACAGAAGCCGGACTAACGCACTCAGAAATATTTAATTATTTAATTTTAATTTAATAGTTTCATAGTTTTTGACAGAAAATATTACATGGATTCAATTAAAATTAGGAGTAATGTAATCTTTCTGAGGGCAGATTCGACCAAACTGGAGTAAAATTTTACTCGAGTATCTAAGAGTAAGCTGGTTTTGCGTTTTTCCAACTTCTAATCCAAGAATGAGGTAATTACACGGGGGTAAATAAATATTTACCCCACCAAAATAGCCAGTGTAAATACGCTGGCTATTTTGGTGGAGTAAATATTAAACTAAGAATAGTTGCACAACAGGGTTCAACTGTCACGGTCGGTGTCATTGTAAACTATAATTGACATTTTATTTCATACTCTTTGAGTAACTTGGTAAAATGCAAACGATAATACCCTAGAGTAAATTAAAGGAGTAAAATTATTCTCATGATAGTTATACTCGTGTAACTTCAAGTTTGGTCGAATCGGGCCTGAATGAGGTATTTAGTGCGTGAGCCATCATAGAAATATTTCGAATCGGACGTAGTCCAAAACAGTTATAATTCAAAACCATGCTTAGTCGTCTCGTCAGTACAGGCATATAAATCGACAAAGTTTAGTTATAATCGGACTAATTTGGCATATAAAATATGTCGAACAAAATATAAATACATAATCTTCATAGTTTTAATAAAGATCTACATTAGGTACATATTATGGTATGATAATTATTGATAATGCACAAAATGGTATTTCTTAATAATTATCAAGCTGAGAAATTGTTCTTTTCTATATATTATAATTTATAAGTGTGCACTGTGCAGTCTGGCGATCATTTTTAGACCTTATTATTATGGTAAGAAGGTTGCAAATTGGTGCATCGGCTGTTATGTTCTCTTACGTCATATAATATACGATAGACCGCGGCATATCCCAACTCCCAAGGACAGAACTGCCCCCGTAGACAAGTGGCAAAACGCTAACGCTACAAAATGTATGGATTTGACATTAGTATTCGCTAGCGAAGCGATGACTTATGTCAAATCGCATACATTTTGCAGCGTTAGCGTTAGCGTTAGCGCTTTGCCACTTGTCTACAGGCCCAGGTACAATTTTGTTGCATACTCGGTTTACATTTCAGAGTGTATGACTAGCATAACACTCTCGTTTCTAAGCTTCATCGGTTCTTATATAACGTACGACATAACATTGGAACATTTGAAATTTCGTAGGAATAAAAACACAGTGCGTAATTTTAGCAACTACTTAAATATCATTACATCAGTCGATTATAGCCTCGCTTCACCGCTCGAAACCTGGAGCCTTAGCTAAGATGTCATTGATAAAATACATAAAAGATAAAAGAAACTGTGGTAACGACCACAAACTTACAAAACTCAATACCGTACGTAAAAAAGGTAGGTATGGTTTTATTCGAGCTCGTTATCGTCATTAAACGAAGCCATCTTGGCTAAAGGCTCTGAGATTCACATTCTTTTCGAGTCTCGACAACTTTTTCGATAACTCCCTAAAGGAGTTACCAACTACAACTATTCGGCAAGCATATACAAAACTTATTTAAAGGATATGTTGACTATAAACTATCATGTACTATATTTCGGAGGACGTGGCTAAAATAGACACGCATCTAACTTACTAAAGTTCGGTCGTGGAACACGTAGTATCATTACTACTTGTCTCTTTCTCGCGCACGAATATATATATATATATATATATATATATATATATATATATATATATATATATATTGCTTTCACGATCACACATTGTACGGTATAAACATGATAGGAATACAAAGAGGCAAGTAGGGATGATTGAACGAAACTCTACATATGCCGCGACCGCCCTTAAAAACATCTAATAACTTGACGAAAATCAGAAAATCATGTCATATAAAACTTTCTTAAAATCGGGAGTTTTCTCATAAAACTAAGAAGGCTAGAAAATATTCGACTTTTAATAAGTATACTCTTTATTTCTGCATAGCATGTAGTTAGAAGTGTATTTTCTATGTATTTAGTTATAATTATTTTATTTGTGTATTCTGTCTATTTATAAGAAACACTTGTACGCTGAATCGCTAAAATAGCATTTTATAGCACTGTTAGATATCTATAGGAGAACCGCGCGCGAGCTCCAGAGAATGAAGAGTGTGAGTTTTTGGGAGGTCACACCATAACGACATAAACTATAACAATAATTTGTTTAGTATCCTACAGCGCTCCTAGTAGCAAAGGTAACAAAAGACGAAGTAAAAATTGTTGTTTACGAACTCACGGTGGGAAGAGACATTACTCACACTCAGCATTCGCCTTTGCTTTCGAAGGCGTCTACTGCATTCACACATTTTCCGTATTCGATTTTCGAATTCGTTTTCCGTATTCGGACATCCGAATGCATAGAACGAATTCCGCAGGTACGTTTCAAGTACAAGCCAGCGCGTTCGCGCGTGAAAAAACCGGACGTTTGCGCTGGGCTTACGGAGTTCCAAATCTTAATTCCACATTAGGATATTGCATACGGAAAATGTGTGTATGCAGCTATAGGTACCGCGGTCCGATCATTGCCACAAGCGACTGCGACCGACAAAAATTAAAACAAAATGTCACTTTGAATAGTGTCGCTGCAGCTTTTGTCGATGTGGTTGCGTTGTCGCCAGTAGTTGCGATGTGATTACGTCGTGTGCAGATATAGTTCGACTCCGGCTTTTACAGCGGAAACACGCGTTGACCAAACTCATGAAATTCGAAGAAGAAGAAGACGAAACTTTATTATTGCTATCCTTACGAGAGCGCGGGCGGCGTGCGCGCACTGTCGTTGCATCGACGCAACGTTGTGTTTGCGATGTGGTCGGTATCACACACGCGGTCGACAACGACTGCAAAAGTACGTGTGAACAGTCTTATTCATTTACAATACAAAATATACGCCCGACCACGTGGTGTGGTGGTGGTGTGGTTGTGGTGCGTGTGCGTTGGCCCTAAGACCTAGGCTACATGAAACCTATAGCACAGCCTTTCCCAAAGTGGGTGATAACGCCACCTTGTGGGCGCTGAAGTTCTGAAGGAGTGAGATCCAGAAAAAAATAGGGGCGTTGTGTAGAGGCTTGGGGGGTGATTTATTTCATCAGGATGCATTTTAAAATGAAACAATGGGGGCGCGAAAATATAATTTTTTTTTTTTAAGTTAAGTTGGCGGTAGATAAAATTAGTTTGGGAACCTCTAAAGTGGCATTTTATTTGAATTTTTGTTACTCGCGGCCGCTTATGGCAAAGAATATTTTGAAACTGCAATAAAACATTTGCTATAACGAAGCACCATAATATTTCATATTTACATGTCTACGATTTCATATTAGAATAGTATTGGCATAATATCTGTATATTAAAAACTTAGGGCTCTTTATGCTGAACTTACACGGGTGACTATGAAAAAACCGATTCTTTAGTCAACTTTTACGACGAAGTTCAAAATCAAAAATGTATTAATGTATTAATATTTTATATTTACTTCGCATTTATTGAATTCAACTTGATTAAGGCTGGATTTAAGCTTAGGCCAAACCCACGCGACCAGGCGACTGCGAAGTGGAGCGTCAAGTTGTCAAATGTGTGTTTTGTATACAAAAAAACACATTCAACAACTCGACGCTCCGCTTCGCAGTCGCCTGGTCGCGTAGGTTTGGCCTAAGCTTGATAATATGCATCCGCGGGAACGAGCGGTTTGGCAGCCACACCGCGAGATCACAAGCAATTATAAATCGCGACTAGCACTAGCGACCCTGGCCTAGTTAGTGAATAAGGTAATTGGAAACACAAGATACGTTACGTTGATATACTAATCGGGGACCTTGCGACAGGTCGTAAGTGGCTTCAGGTGACATTGGAATGCGTCCTTTGCGTGACATTGTACTAGCATTGTACAGAGATAAACTCCTAAGTGTAATGCCAAGGCTAACAATGACTCTTCCATTTTCAGTACACATATCCATAATAATACTTACTTTACTACGAAAGTGTGTCTGTCTGTCTGTCTGTCTGTTACCTCTTCACGCCCAAACCGCTGACCCGATTTTGCTGAAACTTGGTACGGGGATACTTTGAGTCCCGGGAAAGGATATAGGCTACTTTTTACCCCCAAAATATGTAATTATGGAGGCGAACACCAGTGATACATTTCCATCCCAAGAACATAATTTAAAAAACCCCACACATAGTAGAGTCCCAGATGTATTGACCCGTTCATTCCTCGGGACTAGGCCAACTATGTTGCCAGAGCGCCGTAAGTGATTGGGCAACCATACATATACATTTAAATCTTGTCCCAGGCACTATAGTATTTGAAGAGTGGTCACTCCGCTCTGAAAGTAACTACTGTAAAAATCATAAAGTAATGGATAAGATGAAGTCTTTATCAAGATCCGACGTACTCGAAAAGAGTAGAGATTACTGGCCTCACAGAAAATAGGTTTGAAATAATGTTTACGTCTCGCCGAGGGATATTATTTAACGAAAACAGATTTACAGGACCAAGGTTAAATTACACTCGGTAATTTCGACAGCGAATTAGAAAAATGTTTGAGATTTAACATAAGGCTCGATTCATATGAGTTTGCCCGAGCTCGCCGCAACACCGCAAGATTACGATTAAATATGTATATATTGATAATAATTACGAGTAAATTTTAACGATTTATTTAAACAGCGGTGCGGTCGCGCTGTCATTTACATACAACGATATAGCCGCTAAACTCGGACGTGTTTGTTTGTTTGTTTGTTTGAACGCTGGTCCGATTTGAAAAATAATTTCATTGTTAGATAGCCCATTTATTGGGAAAGGCTACAGGCTATATTTTAACACGCTAAGACTAATAGAAGCGAAGAAATAGAGGAATATGTGGAAAAAACGGGAGAAATTATTTGAAAGGGCTTATCTCACGAACTACTGGAGCAATTTTTCTGTTATTTGGCACAGATAAGAAGTAGACCACGTGAAGGATCATAGGCTATTTCTTGTCGACTAATTTGTCTCTACAATATCTAATTTACATGGGCGAAGCCGCGCGGAACGTGTAGTATACAATAAACTTGTACCACGTACGTACGTAACAAACCGTAATTTGAACTGCATTCGATCGAGAGTTCCGGCAACACAACAGTTTCCAGGATATTGATGTAAAAGTAGGGCACGGCAATTGGGTCGCGAGCGAAGGACGCTGCAAGCCGATAGGTCAGAGTGCATCCGTATTGGAAAAAAACGATCTGTAACGCTACACATACTCGTTCAGGTGTTTTGTTTCGTCTCCAATATTAATCAAAATGAAATGCGTCGTATTAGTGTGTACGGTCCGTCTAACGCTGATTGTCAGGTGTCATGAGGTGTCTAGCAGGTTAATCGGAAACCTGTAATATAATTATGCTGATTGTTAAATCCATTTTAAAATTATAAATGCGAAAGTTTGTCTGTCTGTCTGTCCTTCCGTCTGTCTATTAGTCTATCTGTCTGTCACCTTTTCACGCCCAAACCGCTAAAGCGATTTTGCTGAAAGGTATGGAGATATTTCAAATCACGGGAAAGGACATAGGATACTTTTGATCCCGAAATAATTTACGGTTCTCGCACGATAAATGGATTTTGGGCGCAGCGGAGTTGTGGACACCATCTAATAGAATATAGTTCTCTTTGATATTGATAACGACACAATGCGCAACGGTATCGACTTCTCTGTATTTGATAATGTCGGCAACGAAGTGAGAAATCAAATATGTTTGCCGGAGCTTTGACATGCTTGAGAAGCGTCATGTTAGGCTCCGCGAGTTCGGGCGGTCGCATATAAATCGGGCCTTATGTTAAATCCCACACATTTTCTAATTCACCTTCGAAATTACCGACTGTAGTTAAAATACCTTGGTCCGGTAAATCTGCTTTCGGTTAACAATCTCCCTCGGCGAGATTTGGCCGCTACACGACAAAATGAATTGTATGTAACGATTTATTTAAATAGCAGTTGCGCCGTTTTATTTATACAATTGCTTGTGACCTCGCAGTGTAGCGGCCAAACCGCTCGTTCGCGCGGACGTTTCGCCTAATAAATCGAGCCTAAGGGCGTTTTAGAGGAATTTCGCTAGAGTTCAACAAGCTATTTGGTCAAACTTTTTGCATAACATGCAATTCATCGTAGAAAATAGAAATTTAAGCGACATTTGTAGTAAGTAGAAGAATCTATAATCCTATTGAACAATTGTTATGAGCATAATTCAATTTAAGTAACTATTAAGCGATTGTCGTTTTTATGCAATACGCATGAGCAAAATCAATAACATTTTACGGGCGTATAGTGACGTTTAACGAAATCAGCTGTGAGGTCATTGACCTGAGGGTCAAAGGTAGTAGTAATGTTTTTACCAAATACACGATTAGCTTTATTGGTTAGTTTTATGGAACAACAAAATAAATAACATATTATGTTTACGGTTTTTGTCTTTGGCTGCCTGAGTATATTGTGTTAATTTGTAGAGATTAAGCTGAGCCTCATATACAGTATAATATGACTAGGGAAAACATCTGTTGATATAATAGCGCATTTTTACTTGCAACTCGGTGGGAAAAGATAGTTTAGAGTTATAGAGATCATTTGAGAGTAAATAAATGATTTATTGTTAGTTAATAGTAATATTATCCACTTTGATTTTAATCAAATTAGTAAAAAAAATTGAATAGAATAAATAGTAATTTGCCTTTCCTACTAAATATGCCACAGAAATAATATACAGATATGCCATTATACGATTCAAGAAGTAAATGAAAATCTATAATAATTAAAAATATTATTAGATTCAAGAGATGTATATAAATATTAAATAGTGTTGTTAAGTTTGTAAGTAGATTTGCGTTTGTAAGAGCCCACATGTCCAAAATATATTCATCAGACGAATGACTGGAAAAACGTCAGATTTAAACAGATTATAATTAATATTTCGTTTCACTATGCATATGACGACACTGCATAGAAAAACACTATTTCGGAAAGCGCCCGTAATCTTATTGTAATATTTGACATGTGAACGCCCTTAATTCGTTAACAAAAAACAACATATCGATGGAGCAAAGGACCTATGATAATTGTATGATTATAAATACGTAGTGGGATTGTCAGAAATTTCGTGCGAATATAAAAACTACGCGAGAGTACGTACTCAAAAAACTTGGTTTATCCGGAATCCGGATACGCATGATTATCCGAATATCGGATATTTCAATTTTCCGAATATGGAACAGCACGCATTCCATATTCGGAAAACACCAATACGCATATGTAGGTACGTAAGTAATAACGATTAGGTGGGACGAAATACGAATTAAAGATGCACTCAGGTACCGTTCCGATCAACGCGGCAAGCGACCGCGACCGACAAAAATTCAAATTAAATGTCACTTTATGACATAGGGTGTAAGTATCATTTTCTACCGACATTGGTCCAGCTACCGATGCCGCCTCTGCTTTGTAATGGCGTAGAACAAAATGAAACTTATAGCATTTGTCATAAAGTGGCATTTTATTTGAATTTTTTTCGCCGCGGTTTTTTGCGGCAAGGATCGGAAAGTACGTATCACAATGTCATTTTCATTCATTGCTAAAAACAAGAGTGAAATATCCACAGCCGAACATGAAATATCCTTCTTTTTAGAAGTCAGTTCCATTTTACCGTACTTTATGATTTACGTCAATAATATTACTAATAATAGTAATTGACATGCTTCACAACTACACACGTTAAGCCCGGCCGCACATTGTCCGAAATTTCTGATCAGAAACAGTTGAACGTCCGCGCTGTCTCTTACATTTTGTACTGAACCGAGTGAGCTCGAACTCGCCGGAAGGATATTTCGGATAGTGTGCGGGGTGGCGGTCCGGCGAAATTAAACTGTTTCTGATTAGAATTCGGACAATGTGCGGCCGGGCTAAAAAGTGCTAATGGCCTAGGATCCCACCATAGAAGGACCTTCACCGAGCTGGTTAATGGATGAAAAGTATTTTATATATAACTAGCGACCAGCCCCGGCTTCGCACGGGTAAAATATATTTGTTTGGATGTATGGATGTATAGATTATGGATATATGGATGTTTGTTACTCTTTCACGCAAAAACTACTGAACGGATTTTAATGAAACTTTACAATAATATAGCTTATACATCAGAATAACACATAGGCTACAATTTTAACCGACTTTCAAAATGGGGGAGGTGTTATGTTCGTTTTTAGGGTTCCGTAGCCAAATGGCAAAAACCCTTATAGATTCGTCATGTCTGTCTGTCCGTCCGTATGTCACAGCCACTTTTTTCCGAAACTATAAGAGCTATACTATTGAAACTTGGAAGTAGATGTAGTCTGTGAACCGCTTTAAGATTTTGATACCAAAAATGGAAAAAATATTAAAAATTTTAGGGGTCCCCATAGATACAACTAAAAAAAATTTTTTTTCATCTTACCTATGTGTGTGGGCTATCTATGGATAGGTCTTCAAAAATGATATTGAGGTTTCTAATATCATTTTTATCTAACCTGAATAGTTTGCGAGCGAGACTCTTCCAAAGTGGTAAAATGTGTGTCGTCGTCGTCGTCGTCCCCCCCTCCCTAACCGGCCGGTCTTTTTATGTTCAACGATTGCTCCGCCGTTTGTTAACCGATTTTCAAAATTTTTATTTTGGTATCATCTCAATTTGGTATTATATTCACAAAAGTGGTGATCTGATGAAGGATCCATAAGTAATCGAGGGAACTCCTCAAAACTTATAGGAAAACATGTGGTGACTTCGGTTTCGTGAGAAGTATTCTAAGCATATGCTACCAACAAGTAAGATTTTGCACCGAGGTATACCTGGTATACCGTGGTTCGGAAGGTGCTGAGAGAACTCCTGATTCTTTATCTAAGATACAAGTTTGGGAGTTTCGGCGTTATTTTAAGAACGGAAAACATATGCTTATACAAATTACCATCATCATTATCATCACTACCATATTATACTATGCATCGTCTCATGATTATGATCCTGTTATTGGTACTTTTCATAGTATTTTAGATCGAGACTCGAGTTTGTCAAGCGATAATTTTAAAAAATCTATACTTAATATTATAAACCTGAAGAGTATGTTTGCTTGAACGCGCTAATCTCAGGAAGTACAGGTTCGATTTAAAAACTTATTTCAGTGTTAGATAGCTCATTTATCAAGTAAGGCTATAGGCTATATATTATCACGCTAAGACTAACGACCAAAGAAACTCAGGAAAATGTGGGAAAAACGGGGGAAATTTAAATTCTTTCAAAATCCGTTGCGTAGTTTTAAAGATTTAAAGAGAACAAAGGTACATGAGGAAAAAAAGCGACTTTGTTTTATAATATATGTAGTGATTACGTATGTCAATAAATTTATTGCAAGTGGGTTGCCTAAAAAATTTCAGTCCAGAATAAAAAAATAAAAAAACATTATTTTTTTCCTTTCTCTGGTTAATAGACAAAGTCCATACCAGTCGAAAGTATGAAGCCCGTAGAATATGCATTTAGCATTAACCATACCCGTACTAGTATCGATTTACCTGCCTACCCAAGAGTTGTGACGGGAAAAAAATAGATAACCTAACGTTTTCATAGGCAACCCAATTGTAATAAATTTGTTGACATACGTAATTGAATATAAGATACTTTTCATCCATTTACCAGCTCGGTGAAGGTCCTTCTATGGTGGCATCCTAGGCCAAGACTAACGGCCTTATTAAGAGATAATGAACCATTATTTAACATAATAAAGTATTTTATTCATACCAAATTATTCATTTTTAAGTTAAATAATAATCATTAAATCTCTGATTGCGGCCGTTAGGATACTATTTCCAAAGAATAAAAAGAGGCGCACGGCAAAATGGAAACCAAAAAAGTGATATTTTCGTATTTTTAGTCTCTTTGAAATTTCTGTCAACTTTTCAGTTAGGTTGTTGAACATTTTATGTTGTGTTACTTTACGAGCTAAATTAATAAAAATTACATTGTAATCATGAGCTTATCGAATTTTAATTATAAATTTTAGAATATTATGTTCGATGTTATGTTAGCTATCATGTATAAGACAAGCTAAGCTAAGTGTGAAGCAGGCGTAAGGCGACACACCTACATTTATAATTAAATCACAAAATTTTGTTCCTATTAACACTTCGAATTGATCGTTAAACCACAGCTTCTATGTGGCTAGTCTCTATCTGAAAAATTGTTATTACTATGAACCACAGGTTAAATCTAAAAATATCGATAAAACGTTGAAGATTCCAGCGAGATATAAGGTAAAACTGTACTAAAGTACGTCACTTATGTAACATAAAGTAAAATTTAAAATACAACGATCCACAAGCCACATGAGACGAGCCACAAAATTTATGGTGACTAGTCTCGTGACTTGGATCATACGTTACGTATTATGTTAGGGCGCATCCAAAAACAAATTTGCAGATCAAGCTTAAAATACCAGATTATTTTAAGGGTAGGTTCATTTTCAAACGGGCCATTCAAAACTGAACTCTATTTTCTGCACATAACAGACTTGCCGCCCGCGGTGTTGGGCTGCCTGTTCCAATTTTGAATGGCTCAAAAACATATGCGAGACCGCACTAAGCATAAAGTTAATATACCTAGCGGAATAGAGACACAATCTCGAGCTGTCAAACGAAACCGAAATTGATTTACGTCTGTGTGTACAAATTTGTTTACGTATACACATACACAATACACAAGCATCTTTCTAAGAGATTAAATTGTCAACGGGCCGATAAGTCCCGACTGGACGTCAAACAGATGAAAAAGAATTGGTTCTGCTGTCATGTATCACACCGTGTGATACATGGCAGCAGAACCAATTCTTTTTCATCTGTTAAGAGACGTGTGATTCACACGCCTCTTTACAACGCAGTGTTACTGATAGTGACATCTCGCAAGCTTAGAACAAACCTACGCATCAGTGTCGGAGCATCAAGTTGCGTCAAGTTGTCAAATGTGTTTTTTGTATAAAAAGTTTTGTATACAAAAAACACATTTGTTTGTATACAAAAAACACATTTGACAACTTGACGCTCCGACACTGACGCGTAGGTTAAGCCTCAGCTTAGTTTAAGCTGAGGCTTAACCTATTCCGCTAGGTATAATAACTTTATGGCACTAACTACTAAGCGACACTACGCTGTAGCGGAGCGACGCGACTCTTCACGCTTCATAGTACCGACGATTTGTGTTGCTCAGTGTCAGTACCGCGTCATGCGTTATGCGACCTAGCGGGCTAGCACATACGGTTTCATGTAAAGAATATTATTTCTAAAAGAACTTTCGTAGCTCTGCTGTAGTGTCGCCTGACGCGGTCTCACCTTGAAAGACCTATTAGATAGAGAGCGGTCACGCGTTCGAGCGTTCTGTATTCAGTATTCGCATTCTACGATCGAATGGTTCTGTTCTGTGTTTGGTACACAGAGCAATTCTGACGCGGTTAGAACGCCCCCTGTGTGAGTATATAGAGAAGTCGATTCCTATGCAAATCGGGGACCTAAGTAGTTTGGTTGCGTTACGTCAAACCCAGCTGACAGATCACAATTAACATTGAATTGACATATTCGACCAAATAACGTTGGTCTGTCAATTGCATAGGAATCAACTTCCTCGATGGTACAATAAAGTAATACAACACAAAGAACGCAAAACTGACCGCGTGACCGCTCTGTCTGATATCTCAGTTTAAAATTCCGATAAAACGAACGCGCCCCATGTAAAAAGAGAT
Organism: Aricia agestis; assembly: GCF_905147365.1. Classification (NCBI taxonomy): domain Eukaryota; kingdom Metazoa; phylum Arthropoda; class Insecta; order Lepidoptera; family Lycaenidae; genus Aricia; species Aricia agestis. The sequence goes on along the minus strand of NC_056428.1, from coordinate 24,665,834 downwards.
TATTTACTACAAAAGACTTAAAAGTCGAATCGTAAATGTAGCAAAAGTCGTTACCGAAGAACACATAGTTAATGATCACATATGTTCGTTGGTTCATTCGAATGACATGAGATTAGCGGGTAGCGGCTTCACCATTTTGCTCGTGACGTCGTTGATTAAAGTGGCCCACTGCTTCGCCGTACCTTCGGATCCAGTCCTGAAAATAAGCTTGTATTATTTGATGTATTTTTAGAATTGAAATTGTTTGGCTAGAGCAGCCACTCTCAAATCTCCTGGGGATCCGCGAGCGATACAGAAATTGTTTTTATAAACTCATCTTTGGAGGTGAAGATGTAACAGATATACAGACATACTTTCACATTTAGAGTACCTACTAATATAGGTAGTAGGTACTGTAAAGGTTCGCGCACACTTTGTCGGCGCGTGCCGGGGCGGGTCACTATTTCCGGGTCGGGGCGATTCGTATTGACGGATTTTAACGCTCACTGTGCCGGGGCGTGCCGGCATAGTGTGCGATACGGATGCGCGTATCGCACACTATGCCAGTACACACACACACTTTCATAAACTCAAAAAACTCAAACTCAAACTTTTTTATTCAGAATAAATTTTTGCAAATATTCTCTGAACGTCTACATGATGCCTACCACCGGTTCGGGAACTAACCCGGCGAGAAGAACCGGCGTAAGAAACTCGCACGGGGCCCACTTTTTTACCAAAAAAAGTGAGAAAAAATTAATCTTTTAAAATAAGGTTTACAATGTTGTAACTTAAAATTATACAAATGGTATGGAGGCGGATTTTTGCGATGCGCCCCGGCACGCTAAGCCCTGGCACGGCCCGTCTCAGTGTGCTCACTCCTTTAAGCGACACTTTTTCACGAGACTTAGGTCCTGTTTCACCACTTCCTGATAAGGGTCGAATAAAAAGTGGCTAGGTATCCACCACTTAACTTGACAGATAAGAGTATGGAGAATTTGTCAAAAAAGTTGCGGATAGCCTATCCGGCACTTTATCAGAAAGTGGTGAAACGGGCCCTAAAAGTATCTAATTTTATTGTTACTAATTACTTTCAACACATGCCCTTTGCCAAATTTTATCTTAATCGCTTTAATAGTTTAAGCGTAAGGAGAAACATACTTTTTACACACAATAAAAATATTATGCGTAAAATTATATTATAGGGTGTAATAAAAATAAGTGATAATAGTTTAAGGTGTGCACGTGTTCCTTGTAGAGAGTTCACTGTGAAAGTAGCAGCGCTGAAAGACCAAAATAATAAATATGCCGGTTCTTCTCGCCGGGTTAGTTCCCGAACCGGTGGTAGGCATCAGGTTTTCAGAGAACATTTGCAAAAAAATATTCTGAATAAAAAAAAAGTTCGAGTTTTTGAGTTCGATAACTATTCATGTATCTTGGATGAGCCGCCATATTGGATGTAGAATTACTTTACATTCGTTTTCGAGTTTCTTTCAATGAGCCCTCTCATTTGATACCCATATTGCAGAAGTGCATTAAAAATAACTATATTATTTCGCCATCTTGGATGGTCTGCCATATTGGATTTAGAGTGATGTCACATACCATATCGTGCATGATCATCCAAACTAAACGCGTATGCAAGATTTGAGCTCAATCGGTTGAAGATATTATCTACTTCAAAATTGAGTTCCAAGATTTCACCCGAACATACATACTTACATACATACAGAGCAAGTTAGATAAAAGCTTTTAATAAGGGGGGCTCCCATACAAAAACACAATTTTTAGCCTATTTTTCCTCTGTATCGATACGCAACCCTTCCTGCGCGAGTCCGACTCGCACTTGGCCGATTTTTTTTATTTTACTTTTGTATGGGCATGGCGCTAGGCCACTTGCCCATATAAATCATTTTAAAAAAATGTTTTTTCAACGCTGTTACTTTGACAATGAACTCTAGTACTTATTAGGAGGAAAGTGATACGAAGCTTACCTATTAATTATCTTATATCTTTAAACGAGACATTCTTGTATATATAATAATATATACTAGCTGCTTGACCGAGCTTTGCTCGGTATTCAATAAAACACGAATAAAATTACATTTTCTAAAAATGACTCCTAGCAAGATCGATTTATCGCCCCGAAACCCCCTACATACTAAATTTTATGAAAATCGTTGAAGCCGATTCCGAGATTCCAATTATATATTATATACAAGAATTGCTCGTTTAAAAATATAACATAATTGGAATCTCGGAATTTTCATGCAATTTAGTATAGGGGGTTTCGGGGGCGATAAATCGATCTAGCTAGGAATCACTTTTAGAAAATATCATATTATAATTCGTGTTTTATTGAATACCGAGCAAAACTCATGAAAAATAAATTGTTAAAAGATGTTTTATTCTTTTCCAACCAAAATGTCTGAGACGTGTTCAATAATTGCCAATATAAATTGCACCTTGCATAAACGTATATTCAAGCGTGACCCAATTTAAACTCGGAACGATCTCGTTCAATTAAAATTCCAATTTACCGCTATTGGAAGCGTTCTTGTTCAATCGTCTGACAAATAACCATTAACATGTACGAGAAATTTCAAATGTTTGTTTGATTTATTTCTTTCTGTTTCCTAGAAATATATTCACATTGTTATTAATTAATATTTATTTTATTAAGTTTCCATATTATTTATTCCAATTCATAGGTACTATGAGAGAAGTTGATTAATAAGCAGATGGCGGACCTTTTTTTTTTTGTTTTTCGCTGAGAAAATGCTTTTAAGCATCTTGCGGGGGATGGGGGTCCTGCCCGCAAGTATGTGGGTCTCTGCTGCGCCCGAAAGATGGTAGTGGACGTAGCCCCTACCCGCTAAAAACTCGGCGGCACTCCACTATTTGCCCTAGGCGGGGGGCCACGGGATCACGTGAGCTTACACCACGGCTAGCAGATGGCGGACCTACGTAATTTGCATTACCTAGGTACGTCAAACCCAGTCGACAGATCACATTCGCAACCATTGTTCCCAGTAATCACGCACATTTAATTATCATACTAATATCATAAATGCGATAGTAGTGTATGTCTGTCTGTTACCTCTGCACTGAGATATGGAGATACTTTGAGTTCCGAGAAAGGACAATGGATACTTTTTATGCCGATGAAATGTACGGTTCTCGCGCGATAAATGTATTTTTGAACGCGCGGAATGCCTACAAATAATTGAAGACATGAGTGGATAAAGTAAGTAAGTATTTGAAAATTTTCGTTTATTTTTGTATCTATATTAGCTAGATGATACAGAAAATATTTTAAATTACAAGGTTTGTTCAAATGATAAAAAAATTGGTACTTAATTGCACTTAAGTTATAAAATTTAGTTACCCTCTTCATCCACTCATGTCCTTCAAATCTGTTTGGCGTATTACTTGTACTAATATTATGTATTCTGTGGTATTACTTATTATTATTTAGTAAACTAAAAAAATAAATTAAGAAATTTAAAAAAACCCCCGCCAAACAACTTTAAAAAGTAATGAAATAATATTTACTGCCTTTAAGTTCAAATAATTCCTAACTTGTGTAAAGTAATATTTTAGTCCATAATTGTTGTCACAGTGTGTCGGGGGACCGCCAAGTAAACTACAACCTACAACCGCCAAGTCGCTGATTATCTCCATTCGGTTCGCTGTGAAATGTTATGTGAAATCTCAAATCAAACATCTACATTAGCGGTCCCCCGACACACCTTGACAACAATCATGGACTAAAATATTACTTTACACGAGTCCGTTAATATGAGCCCAAACATGAAACCTCCACTTTGGGTTCATACGAAGCTCGGTTCCTATAGAATCCAGGTGATGCTGCAGCAGCAGCATGTAAATATTTACTGTCTATCTACTTCTTACTGGTTGTCGCAATTAAAATGAGCCCAAACACGAAACCTCTGCTCTAAGTTGGCGAGGAGTTGGATATCCTATTGATTATCAGGTGATGCTGCAGCACCAGGTCAACTTTCCATCAATATGTGTATACGTATATTGTATATTCACAAATGTCGCGAACTAGAATGAAATAAAACCCATCAAACGAATACAAGTTGCTAACGGCCTTTCATGAACCATATAAACCCTGATTGTCCAGCACTGGGCAAGCTGATGATGATAAATTATAGCTAAGAACACTCTCGATCATGTCAGCTTTCAAACAAAAAAAACTAGATCAAAATCGGTCCATCCGTTTGGATGCTACGATGCCACGGACAGATACACACACAGACAAACAGACAGACAGACACGTCAAACTTATAACACCCCTCTTTTTTGTCAGGGGTTAAAAATGAATAAAATAAAAATAAAAAATACGTGTGGCACTCGGGGACTGTCGCGGTAAAGCTATTGCAGTTAGCAGCTGTCTACAGTCTACACGCATAATATGTCTAGTTGCACGCACACAAACACCGTGCCGAAGTCTGCCGAATTGAAACGACGTTTGATAAGTTGCACGGCAACGCTGCGGCGTTGCCGTGCCGCTGTGCCGTATTTCTTAATTCTGTTGCCGCCATAAAAGCTATGCAATAGCTTTACTCACTTGAACTTGTAGACGGTGCCGGCATGTCTGTTGATCAGCTGGAACGCGTCCGACGCGTCGCGGTCCAGCCACACGGCGCGCCAGCCGTCGTGCAGAGTCAGGACCTTGCATCGCTCCTTGCTGAAGTCCGACCGAGACGTCCTGTATACAAACAAAAATGTATAGCAAACCAGATAGATATAATTTTGGTAGCAAAAATAAAACACGGTTTTAAAGAACATTCAATTAAAAATTTAAAAAGTTACAAACATACATACAGGTGAAGCTAATAAAAATAGACGCCTTGTCAGTCGTTGTACCTACATGTGTAGAGTGCGCGTGCCTGGCGTAATTTGGCAAGCTTTATGCGTTTTATTTATAGGTAGTATTTAATAGTTTAGGGAATCAATCTATACTAATTGTATAAAGAGGTAAACTTTGTTTGTTTGTTTGTTTGTTTAATTGTAACGAATAGGCTCAAAAACTACTGGACCGATTTTAAAAATTCTTTCACTAATCGAAAGCTACATTATTTACGAGTAACATAGGCTACTTTTTATTTTGGAAAATATAGGGTTCCGTAAGATATTTCAGTTTTTCGGAAACCAGAGACCAGAAAATTTACTTATTTTGCGTACGCTGCCTAAACTATAAAAGATAGAACCATACAATGTTCTAAGTAAATGTAGATCTTATAAATATCTACAAAAATGTCCGCGACACACTATACCTATCTATGTTAAGTGAGGCACAACAACCATTTTTTTATTTAAAATATCTTGATTTTTTTTTTTTGGACTACATTTAAATGCATTTATTTTACTCATGCTAATAAACCTTATCAAAATAAATTATTTTATCTCTAAGGTGGGATTTCACCAAACACACATAAAACTTAGTTTTATAAAACTCAGTTCCCATTGAACGCGTTCATGCTGCGACGTAAATCTCGTTTTGTATCAATTGGATTTCACAAACTTCTTTTGATCGCGATTATTAAATCTAAGTTTACGTGACGTCACGCGATTATTTTACATGTTTTCATCATTTTAAAACCTTTTCAAGTTAATTTAACTACAAAATAGCAAGAAACAATACATAAACTAACAAACGCATGTGTCAAAACTGTCATCTTGACATTTCTTTTGTCTATGTTTTTCGTTCCGCCATGACAGGGCTTGAACGGGTTTTATGGCGTTAAACTTCGGACTTTGGGCGTTCAGAAGATAAAACTCGGATTTGCTGTGAACGCGTTCAGTTTATGCTGGTGAAATGCATTTCGATGTTATAATCGCGTTTATACGTTTTGAACCGGTTCAGAGTGCTTTGAACGCGTTCCATTTCTTTGATGAAATCGCCCCTAAGTACAGTTTATGTAGGCAATATTTGGTCTTTGAATGATTAAAATTGGACGTTTGGTTTAGAAGTTATGGCGAAATTAAAATATTGCGATTTACGCCCGTTTCGAAGTTGGCGCTAAGGCGGGGCCGCGGGGGTGCGCTCGCGGGAGGGGAGTTTAGATCTGTGGATCTATGAGTATTGACTATTGAATAGTAATGTATCTATCAGTAGTATCGACGGAGAGCTGACGACCAAATCAATCATGTTACATGTAGCTTCAGCTGTGTTAAAACTCCGTTAGCTACTTCCCTGAACAACCCTTTCTGATAATCTGCGTGCTGGCAGGCCGTGGGCGGTGGGTTTGGGAGTAGTGGGGTGGGGAAAAAAAGAAAAAATTGTAGGTTCAGCTGTATTAAAACTCCGTTACCTACTCCCACACCCATCGCCCACGGCCTGTCAGCACGCAGAATATCAGAAAGGGTAGTTCAGGGAAATAGCTAACGGAGTTTTAACACAGCTGAAGCTACATGACTGATTTGGTCGCCAGCTCTTAGTCGAGTAGTAGTAGTAGATCTATGAGTAAACAAACAAAGTTTACCTCTTTTTAATATTAGTATAGATTAAAAACTTATTTATTCAGTGAGTGACATTGGCTATATATTTTTTACCCGTGCGAAGCCGGGGCGGGTCGCTAGTGATACTTTCTATTAATAACTTAACTATCTAGGTTTTTGAACTTAGCCAAGTCCTACGTCGCAAACCTTCAAGGACGAATTAGTATTATATCTACTCATAATAAAATATTTGAAACAAATTTACTTACCCTTTAAAAGACTTGGATCCGTAGAATATGAGTATATTGCTGGACATCTGCAGCCAGTACCGTTGCCACGAGGATAGAGATATTTTCCGGCCTTCTTTCACTACGGTTTTCCGACGTACGTAGCTTTGGAAATCGCACTCTAACGGCTCAGTGTGCGCTAGGTCGCTGAAAGTTAACACACCGTTGAAAACTTTGCATGTACATATTCCAACTTATACAGAATGTAACAAAAATAATTGATAATACTTTAGGGTGTGTACGTGTTCCTTGTAGAGAGTTCACTGTGAAAGTAGCAGCGCTGAAATACCATTTTTTTTTTACTTTTGTATGGGAAACTGGTGACGCTCGGGCCCTTGCCCATACAAAGTGAAAATAAAAATTTCGTCTTTCAGAGCTGATACTTTCACAGTGAACTCACTACAAGGAACACGTACACACCCTAAAGTATTATCACTTATTTTTGTAACACACTGTATATCCATACTAATATTATAAATGCGAAAATGTGTCTGTCTGTCTGATACCTCTTCACGCCTAAGCTGCTGTACCGATTTTGCTGAATTTGGTATAATATACTTAAGAGTCCCGGGAAAGGAAATAAGATAAATTGCATCCCGGACAAATATACGGTGCCGCGCGATAAACTGGCGCAACGGAGTTGCGGGCGTCGTCTAGTTTTATGATGATTCGTGATTGTTTGTGTAATATAATCGAAATAAAGTTTACAAACTTGAAATTGCCAATCTGTGGCGACCTCTACAATCAAGTAGTAAAATAACGATGAACAAAACGCCATCTATAACTGTTCAACAGTTTACCCGGATTGAAATATGAAATCTAGATGGCATACAAGTTAAACACAAAAAGAATCGATACGTTTTAAAACTAGAACCAGTACATAGTAACATTTTTAACACGTGATTTATCGAAGTTGCTTGCAGAGGGCAGGATTCAAACCAGTCAACGCAAGGCACGAAAATATGAAACCTTCTATGTATTATAATATTAGTCATAGCAATCCGATTACATTTTCAGAGTTTTTTTTTCAATGTTAAGAGGATTCCACACCGCCCTTTTTTCCATACAAACGTTGTCCCCTGTTTCCTCCCTGGATAATGCTAGTAGAGTTATAATTTTTTTCCTGAATATCTACGGCCACTAATACAATGTCCCTATGTTTTCTTTTTTTTCATAATTTAATTATTAAATAAGATATGAACGTTCAAAAACCCAAAAAAATGGCCAGATTTTCCACTGTGTTCAAACGTCCAGAAAACAGATTTGGCTAGATTATACAAAAAAAGCAAAACATAGGAACACAGCTCAAGCCTTTTTTTAATCTTTAATGAAAAAAGTACTTAAATCGGTTAAGTTTTGGAGAAGGAATCAGGGGACAACGAATCGTTGATTTTCTGGATTTTCTGCAGTTGTCTCTATCGCGTTCTGCGGTATAGGCTTGAGGTAAGGGAGACAGCTATAGATATTACACGTACTTTTTTTTCATTTCTCTAGCCGCTGTTGTATCCTCTTAAAATCCATACTATTACTAATATTGTAAATGCGAAAGTGTGTCTGTGTGTCTGTCTGCCTGTCTCTTTATTTTTGCAAAAATTTTGTATACTTTGTCCCAAGAAAGAAGAAACGATAGTCTTTATTCCGGAAAAATGTATGGTCATGAACGAATTTTGGCGCAACACATTTGCGGACATCATCTAGTGTGTTAATTTATGATTTTACATGCATTATTTGGTAAGGTTATTCTATGGCTGCTTGTACACCGACGCCAAGAGCGCCGAAAAAGCGTTAAAAAGCGATAGAGTGAGACGTCGTAAAGTAACATTTATTCTTTGACGTATATACAGTCTCATAGACTATATAAAATCTTTCAATCGCCTTTCTTTCAAAGCAACTGTGCAACCTAAAACATTCTACAATCTCCACAGACTATCACATTATAATAGCATAACTTACCAATATGGTATGGACTTAGTCATTCTGTAACTGGCAACTGAGCTGGGAGATTCGAGCAGCGTATCGTCCAGTAAATTGACAGAGCCAGCCGGAGTCTTCTCGTCCTTGTCTTCGCAGTGACCTTTGCCGAATATACTGAGAAAAAAATTTTTATTAAGTCGAGCCGATTCAGCTGTAGCTTGCAACGAAATAATGCGATCTTGACTAGATAATAATAATATATTCTACTTATTTTTCTATAGCGAAGACGAAGACAAAATTTATAGTTACGTCTATATGTATATTCTATGCATATGCTACTTTAACTTGGCAGGAACGTATTATTTCGTTGTCTGTAATAAATAGGTGGTTTTTAAAGAGGATGTAATAAGCTTTTGTAGCTATTTTTTTTTTGTTTTCAATACATTTAAGTACTTCAGAAATAGCGTGAGGCAAATATACATTGTTATTTTTTTTTATATTTACAATAATCATTTTAATTTTGACCTTTGATATTACTATATTATATAGATATTTTTATCTTAATTAATATTACATTCAGTGCAGCTGACATAATGTGTAATTGCAAGCCATTTTTAATTTTAAGTAATAGTTAATATAAACATATTCATAATTTTGCAAAGCATAAAATTATTAGTAAGCATTAACTTTTTTTGTAACTACATAATACTCTGAAAATTGCGGAAAACAAAATTCATTAACACGAACACGAACGATTGAATTGTTTTATTGCAACAAGTTTCAATACTAATAGGCCGATTTTGATAAAAAAAATATCATAGATACAAAATGCCTACTGTGCATTACATAATTTTGCAAAACGCAGGCGATTTTTATTATCATAAATCATAAATATTAGATAAACAAAATAAACCTTAAAGAAAAAAGTTGTGTTATATTCACTAATAGATGGCGCTATAAGTATGATTTTATAATATCGGATTGGATATGATATATGATAAGCAAACAGTGACGGTATGTAGATCATAATCGATGTAATTATTGCATACTAAATTATTTATGTTAGTATAATAATGTAGTGTAATTGATGTAGATAGTCTAGATACATAGATATATATTTAAAGCATGCTTAGGCTCTATACTATAAATACAATAAATTCAAGGTTATAATATGCTATATAAGGGAGAGAAAAAAAGGCATGGCGCGTACGATAATTTTAGGTAATTTAACCTAAAGGTGGCGTTCCAATTTTTGCCGCTAATGAGCGCGACCAATATTCTATGGAGGGTTGATGGAGGAGAACTATCTTATAAGGAGGATATTTGAAAAAGTGTCCAGCTGTGCGCACTAAATAACAGTTGAAAAATCCTCCAAGAGTGGCGCTAGTTGCAGCAAAGGCTATGGAATGAATGTAGCCGTTGGTGACAAAATATAAATTGAAGTATATTAAAATATAACCCAAAATAGCTGAAATAAAAACTGCTAAATGATTTAAAATTTACCCTGTTGCAACTGTTGCGCCACCCTAATTTAACGCATTTCAGCGGACACTTTTTACATACAGAGATAGTTCCCCTCCATCTACACTCCATACAAAATTCAAATAATTTGCCATTTTATGACGAATGATTTATGTTTAATTTTACTATACGCCACTACAAAGCAGTGGCGGCATGGTTCGCTAAACCAATGTCGGTAGAAAATTAAACCTATAGCCTTTTTTTTAACATGGGGAAATCCCCGGCAAATTGAGGATATCGGCCGAGGTATGTGGGACTCCTGTCTACCCACTAAAACCTTAAAACCCCATGGTGTTCCACTCATCGCTTAAGGCAGAGTTGCGGGTACGATAGAACCTACCGCAACTCTACCAGCGATCATCTACAGCCCCGACACCACCCCGCTACTCGGGAGGCCGTGATGCGCAGGAACACCTTGCGCATCACGGCTCTCTCTCTACTCTCTCTCTCGGACTCGGTGCAATGGGCGGCGGTGTCCCCTCACCACCGCCCCGAGTACCCGGCCAATGTAAGTCGCCGCAGCCACTCCGTCGCGTACTCCTCCTCGGCCGTCTCAAAGGGTCGAGCGCCTCCCGTTCTCTCCTGCGCTTGGCCTCCTCTTTATAAAGGATATAGGTCATAAAGTGTCACTTTATTAAAAAATTTGTCGGTCACGGTCGCTTGCGGCAAGGATCGGAAAACCACCTTTAGCGTGTTTACACACGGCGCCGCAGCGGCAGCGTTTTTGCGCCGTGTGGAAAGGGTACAAGGATGAGTATGCAGGGGCGCCGCCGCGGTGGCGGTAACGTTGCCGCTGCGGCGCGTGTGTAAACACGCTTAGGGTCAGTTACACAACGCGACATGGCTCAAAGGTTTTGTTTGGGGACTTTCAAATGAGCGCTCTATATTATGCATTACATTATCTTAAATCATCTCTAAAATGTTACCGAAAAATGTTCATAGCATCTGCAATAATAAAATAAATACTTGAAATATATCAGGCAATAATAAATTACTTAGCGATAAATCGAAAAACCGTCGCATACTCGTAAATTAATTCATGAGTGTCACAAGCAATCTACATTTCATATATTAGCATACCTACAAGATACGGGTGCGAATGATAACACGCGGAAGTTAAATAGGTAAGTACCTCGTTTGAAGAAAACTCTATAAAAGCAGGTTTCTATTTAATTTTTGCGTGTTGTAAATACGCTATACTTTCATTCTATAATTTACATTTCAAGCATGAAGGTTAATGCATAATTCTTTTGTTGAAAATAACATGTAAAAAATTATCGAATTGAATTAACATAAATGAATTAATGAATAACGAAATTTGTTATGATGTCGGATTTTGGTCAGATTATAAATTATTGTATGTGCTAGTGACGCCCTTTGCTTCGATCTTTTCGTAATATTCCCTATAATATTTAGCTTTATGTCATTTCATATAATATACATAAATAATAATTATGTACAATGATCGTCTGCGGTCTGTATTAATTGATATCAATGACATGTGACTCGTAAGACGGTATTGGGTTTCAATAACAAATTAATTTGCGAATGACATCGATGATTGCATGCAAATTTCCATATAGTTCACTTTGAAATTTCTTATCTTATACATTAATTCAGTAACTAAAAATAACACACAGTGTAAGACGTTGTTATAGTTATAAAAAAATTCTCCTTGTCTGTCAAGCCAATTTTCTTACATAAAATTGTAGAAAAATATTGCCGTATGTGTGGGTCTCGTTATTGGTAATAGTTACGTTAATTTTATTCGGATGGGGGGGCGGGCATTCGCCCAGAGCGGCAAAAAATTAAGGGCGGCTGCCACCACCACCCAAGTTTGAGAATTATACATTCCAACCTACTTTAGGTTGGATAGTGGTAATATTTAAGTTTTAATTTAAATATTCCCCCCATTATCCCCCCCACAAAACTAATGGCTTGTATGGGTTTCTGTATGCAAAGGGAGGCAAAAAGGTTTTTGCTCGGAGCGGCTAAATAGCTAGATCGGGCCGTGTTATCAGTTCCTGTCCTTGTCAGTCAAGTAACGATTCTAGTGTACCTGACAAAGATATCATCTGACATCTGCGCAAATATTTTTAATACTAAAGCAATACCTATAGTACCTATATTTTGTTGTTTATTTTTGGGCGATAGTGTCATCTTCCGTTTAATTTGTAGGAAGGGCATAAGCGGCATGCAAGAAACTTCAGAAAGACATAATCACACTTTATATTTGAAATCATAAATCTTACGTTTATTTATAAAAAAAAAGGAAAAAAAAATCTGCCCCTGCCTTTTATGAATTAAGCTACTCGTATTTAGTATTGTTGCAGTTTTAAAAAGTGCTCAACTTGTGCATATTATGTTTTGTTATTTACATGCATCTTATTTACCATCGAGCCCTGAAAAAAATTGTATTTAAACCTTTTGTACAATTACATACAGTTTTTTAAGGTTACCTAGCGAATCTATTAGGTATATTTCGGGCTGATATCTTAAAAAATATAGCTTTACAAAGTAAAAATATAAATTAAACTGCCATATATCCGCAAATAATTAAAAATATTCGCATTAAAATAATAAAGAGCTACTTATTCTTCATATTGACCAATCGTCGTGAGACTGTCAGTCATGCATCATTCTGCTAAATCAAATTGCAAAGGGCTTACAGCATGCTCATATTTGACTACAAACACCAAATGCCAAGCTTTTGCCAATTCAGACACTCACCCCACGCCAAAATTGACCTTGTGAAAATTTCTTGGCAAGCTCGCACTTCGAAACCTATGATCCGATTGTTAAGATAAAGAAAATGTTTACACGTTTCGCATATTTACAAGAGAATATAAACCGTTTTATTCTTACAATCACAATTTAATTCTTACAATATTCAAGTTGATAAAAATCTCCAGTGCGTTTGTTGTTTACATTGCGAAAGTGTACGTGCACGAAGTGTCAAAAGTGCGTGTAGGCACGCAAATGCGTACGCATTCCGAATCAAACTTTGTATTGTAAGAACTACACTGTTTCTACGACCTTAGCCCGTATATTATTTTGAAAAGTTTTCTTTTACGTACATAATAAATTATATTATTTATTGTACTTATCGTTAAAATAATTTATTTTTTCCCAAACATACTAAAATAAGGGTCTTAAATCTTATGTGTGTAAGTGTAGAATATGAAACCATGATTATGCCTCGGAGCAAAACGACGAAGCTTAACATCATGCGACACCGGAAATGGTTATGGGGTAAGCAACCAGAGCGTAACCGACACCAAACTGAAAAACTTGTGAGTGTCAAGTGAGTAAGTGTAAGTGTAAGAAAATTGCAGTAAATGGTTTACTATACAAAAATGTGGCAAAAATGTTGAAGTTAGCCATTTAATTTTGATAAAAATTTTAGAGAAATATAACATTTAACCTTTAATTACAACTACACGAATGTTAGAATACTTTGGGGGCAATATAAGTGAAACAACGGTACGAAAAACACTAGGATATCAGAATACTAATAGTGTATGTGTGACTTGAGACAAACAACTACGCTACTAGGAGATACTCACTTAGAGCCTAGAGATCGGCATTTTCGATGTGTCGGTATGAATTTCGACTGGTTGTAGGAGTTTTGTAGGCGGAGAGAGCCCGATCCTAGGCGGTGGGTTGGGGATAGGGAAGATGGAGTGGCCGCACCCAAAAACGACGCCTCCTTAACTGACTCCTTGGACCCGGCACAGCTACCTATCGGAGATGGTGGCTCTAGCTTCAGTGATAACCTGCAATTAGTATTTAAATATGTAAAATTACGTTATCTACACTAATATTATAATTTATAAAGTTAAAGAGTTTCAAAGTAAGCGGTAATCTCAGGAGCTACTTGTTCGTATTCGAATCGAATTCCACTATGCAATAAAGCCCGATTCTCGAATTCGTTTCGATTCTGAGACAGTCCATGTCCTGCTCGCCAGTTAGTCACTCGTAGAATTGAAACGACATTCGAGGCTGAAAATGTTTGCCCTAAACACATTTGGGCCACACCGTTATTAGCCACGCGATTTTGTTACTACACTGTCCCCGTGCTGGGCAAAGGCCACGTTCTTTCCTTCTGCACGTCTCCATCTTCTGCTGTATTTGGCCACTCTTTATCTATAGCATCTAGTTCGTCGCGCCACCTTTTCCTTGGTCTGCCGCTGTTTCGGCGATCGGTCGGTAGCCACTCCGTAACTAAACGTGCCCATCTGTCCGGGCACCAGATGGCGAAGTTAGATATAAAAAATTTTTGGTATTTGACATAACGCATTGCAAGCGCCATGACTAAATGTCATGACATTTAGCGATGCGAATCAATCCCGCATACAAATGCGACATCTAACTTCGCCATCGAAACCTTGCGAATTTTTGACTAAGCACTAACGCTAAAATATGCAACTCACTTGTACTGGTCGTCTTCAACGAACTTCTGCAGCTCTTCTATGTACCGCACGCTGTTCAGGTACTTGGCGACATGTGGTAGTGGTAAAATGTCGTACTCTGACTGCTGGTAGCGTTCTAGCGCTGTCAGGACGACGGCCATCTTGGACGCTCGGTGCGGTGACGTGTTGGCCGGGTGCGCCATGTCAATGTATACTAGATCCGTGAGGAATATACCTGGAAAGAATTTTTTTATTAACAACTAGCTGTTGCCCGTGACATCGTCCACGTCAACATAATTATATAATAACTAAGATGATTTATCCCCCTTTTTAGGGTGCCTTATCAAAAGGTAAAAACGGGACCCTATTACAAAGACTTCCTTGTTTGTCTGTCTCCAGGTTGTATCTCAAGAACCGCGCTAGCTACAGTTGAAATTTTCACTTATTATGTATTTCTGTTGCCGCTATAACAACAAATACTAAAAACAAAATAAATCAAATATTTAAGGTATGGGAGCCCCATACAACAAACGCGAGTACTTTGGCTCTTTTTGCTCGACATCAATAAAAAATAATAATCGCTATAAATTATAAAACCAAGTCCCCAGCCAGATCTGTCTGCCTCTTCGTGGTAAACTCAAAAGTCACTTTTTTCACACACACGAATTTTTCTGCAGTCTTCATCAATCGATATAATGATTCTTCCGGGAGGTTTAGGTATATTATTTTTTTTATATAATACTCGTAGGTATATAATTTGTATATATTTGTTTTAGTCGCCTCGTGTTATGTCGCACTAGTGCGGCTTCACCTTTGTTAAAGTTTTGAATCGGGTGTTACTTTGACTTAACCGTCGGTCGGTCACGTGGCGTCTTTAAAAGCCCGGAAATTGCGATAACGAGAAAAGGTATATTTCATTTTAACGCAGCAACTCCGCTCTTTAGGTAGCTTCCCAAAAATAATTATATTTCTATATAAATTATAATCGCCACTCACTGAGCTCGCGTGCGTGTGGTGTGTGTTAGTTTTGTGTGCATTTAAATAAAATATAATATTTTAACATTTCTTTGCACCGGAGTTCATTAATCACGCGGGAACCGTTCATTTTTCATATCTATCCATAATGACCATTCCGAGTTGTCATGTATCTCCAGGCCACAAAATAAATTAAGATCTTGATTTATTTCTGTACTCTAGAGCGAATTTCATAAAAAATCAGTCCATCTGGTGAGGCGTGAAGACAAACAGACACTTTCGCAATTGTAACACTAGTAAGGACTAGTAAGGATTTTCATGAGCGTAAAAAAAAATTAACCAGAAATAAGTATCGGATCTATTCATACGGATATCACGCATTTTTAATAACAAGTAGACATAGTAAAAACCTTAGGGCCCTAGCACACGGCGACTTTTGCGCTTGTTAATCGCATTTGAAACGCGCGTTTAACGCACGCGCGATACGAAAGCACGGCTCTAGCATTTCAAACCCACGATTGTAGCAATGCAAATTAATCGCGATAGTATCGCAATGCATCGCTACAAAAAGTCGCCGGATGCTAAGGCCCTTACGGGATACGAAACAATATAGAATTTTGTGTCTCAATGGTAACATTAGCGCCTCGTCTCAAATGCGTACGTAATCAAATCATAATCGTAACGCACGAGTAGTGAGTAGCAATTAAAAGATGAGTCAATGAACCTGCAATAGTTTACGATAAGCGTTAACTATTGCGCTCTAACAAAGCACAATGTAAAAACCATACAGTAGAGGAACTTAGCCGTCCTTCCTCTACTGTATGGTCTGTGTGGTCAAGTGCGAGTCGGGCTCGAACGAAGTGTTCCGTAATTTTATTAATTAAAATAAAATAAATATATTCACAAAAAATAACCACAGAAAAACTACAGAAAAAATATTCACAAAAAACCTTAATTTAACTACAATTAAAATTAAGTTTTTTGTGAATATTTCAAGAGCCTTCGGGTAGACAAATTTAATTTTATATAAGTAATTAATATATATTGATATAGGTAACTCTACATATAAAAGATAGAGGGATATAAACTCCAGTCAACTTAGAATTACTTATGTCTACTTCGGTCAATTTAGACATTCGAAGCTCGAAGTTAAGATAAAATCCCACCAAGCTGAAAATCGGAAAAATTGTAAATATGATTAAAAATAAAATTTGAAAGGTATCCATAACTCCCCGGTATGGAAAAAACTACACGAAGGCACTTGAATTATTCACAAAAAAACTTAATTTTATTTGTAGTCAATTTAAAGTCTTTTGTCAATATTTTTCTTTGTTGTTTTTTTTTGTAGTTAAACTAGCGACCCGCCTCGGCTTCGCATGGGTATAAAATATATAGCCTATGTCATTCACTTAAAAAATATTAAAATCGATCCAGTAGCTTTGATTTATAATTTTATATTCATTACTAGCATTGCGCCCGCGGCTCCGGCCTCGTGGATATCGGGTACGCCACGTACTGGCGCCGTTGTAGTACATGCTATGTATCAGAGATGGCGTTGTGTGTGAAAAATGATTTTCCCTGTTTTTCTATAGACCTCACGGAGCTTTCCAACGAATGCAAAACCGTGGAAATCGGTTCGTGCGTTTTGTTTTAGCGTCAGGAAGGAAAACCCGACTTATTTTTTATATATTAGATTACTGACCGTGGTCCGCATTGGCCGGTTTACCCTTTCATTGTGTACAAGACTCTAACATACATTATTTTGATAAATCTCTTTCCAGATCAAATTCTCTCACATCACAACACAGAAACAAGTGTGTTGGTTTGTTTGATTGATCTGAATTTCGAATGGTTTCATTGATCTGCTACTTAATACTATCTTAAACCATTAATATTATGAATTTGTGATTGTCTACGCCTACTAAGTTGATAGAGATAGAGTAAAAAATATGGGATTTAGAATAGAGTGAAATTTTCCCTTTGAAAAAAAACTTTGCTATAATAATTTTATACGGCAGAGTCCCTCACTTTGAACAAATACGGGAGACCTGGGACGATTTGAGAAAAGCTCATGAACATGATCAACTGCATATATTTTTATTGTGTAATAGTTTATCTCTTCCGCAAACCACCGCCCACTTCTGTATACCCGTGTATATGCGTCATATATCCGATTTTTACTCATTGTTTTATCCAATTTTGTGCTTCCTTTTATTCCAAAATTTGTTGGAATGCGTCATTGGTATACCCCGGTTCTGCTATTTAAATGCTATGAGTTATTAAACAAAAAAGTCGTGAAGAAGGCATTGAGAAGCTGTACTACAAAGGTTATTGTCTCATAATAAACGAAGGTTAAAACAGAACCACCTAACACATACTGCTGTCCTTCTCTATCAAATGGTTTTACCAATAATTGTGTAAAAGCAAGGCCGCAACATGGGTTAAATAGTCCTGGCTTAGGAGTTAGGGCCCTAGCAAACGGTGACTCTCTCGATCTGTAACGATGCAATCACGCGTTTTGCGAACGCACATTTTAAACGCGCGACAGAAGCGATGCAAACGGGTGATTGAAACGAAACAAACGCGCGACCGTATCGCGATTAAATCGCCATAAAAGATCGCCGTGTCCTGGAGTCCTTAATCTGATCTTCTATCACTTTGTACTATAACAATTAGAGCGAATGTATCTCATCTTCAGGAATATTTGTTTGACATCGTTAGTTATATCATGTTCGTACTCAAGGTCTTATCAATATTAAATATCTCAAGACTCATTTATGTAGGCGACATCTTGTATATTTTGATGTGCAATTTGCCGCCTGTATTACTCGTACAGACGAACAGGATGTTGTTGTTGTTCTTTATTAGCTATAAATAAAATTCGGACCCTTACATTTTCCGCAATTACAGTAGCCTATATCCTTCCCTTGGAAACGGTTTTGAACTTTCTAAAACTATTCTTAAATAAAATAAAATAAATTGTTTTATTTCTGAGTACTTAGATTTTAAGAAAATACTTTCAGAAAGTTAATACTAGGCTACGGTACCTACCACCGGTTCGGGAACTATCCCGGCAAGAAGAACCGGCGTAAGAAATTCTTATGCAAACAATCATACTCCGGAATAAAATCTAAAGCTAGGAACATCCCACAAGCTATAACCTTAAAGTAGTGCTAATAATAAGTACGAAATATTTGTTATTTGCAAACTGACGTGTGACTGACTGACGACGACCTTGACAAATTGATAACTACAATATCTTAGGGCCTCTGTATACTTTGATTAGTGCATGTGATTAGTGATTAGGAGAAAATAAAGGTCTTGCACTAATCAGTCGCTGTCCAACTGTGTTTGCCTGATTACTAATCATTTGCACTTATTACCTGCACTTATCACTAATCAAAAAGAATACATGCCTTTAGGACCATAAAATATTGTTTTATTATCACGTCTAAGTTAACCAATGAACAAATAAACCCGGTAAAGGACTGTCCTATTTCACACATAGTTTCGAAGACAGCGATACACTTACATTTATGTTTGAGCATTAATTACCAACCCATAATCTATACTAATATTATAAATGCGAAAGTTTGTTTGTCTGTCTGTTATTTCTTTATGCCCAAACCACTAAACAGATATTACTGAAACTTGGTAAAGGGATACTGCGAGTCCCGGGAAAGAACATAGGACAATTTTTATCCCAAAAAAAAGTTCGGTTCTCGCGCGATTTTAGCGCATCGGAGTAGCGCGTCTGCTAGTATATTATATACTGTGTAGCAGCTACATGAGATTCCATTAACTCGACCTATAAGCTTCGCCAACCAAATTTTTTTAGAGAGAATAGACAGGTCTTACTGCCACACTCAGGGACATATAATAATTTCAATGATAATAATAATTAAACTTCAATAAAATATATAGTTTAATAGATAATGTACGGGGTTTATTATGTCAAAATCCTAATTTTCCTACAACATTATGAAACAACATTAAGTATATTTTTTAATATTAAAATCACTTTGAAATATACCAAATAAATAAGGACATAACGTAACTGACTGATGATATTTTATGGTGTTAGTTGTGACATTGGTGACCCTGACATGGTAGTGATGAAGATGATGATGATGAATGTAATTTGCATAGTAGCATATGCTTTCAGTTCTTAAAACAATGCCTAAACCCCTAAACTTGTATCTATAAGGAATCCGGAGTTCTCTTAGTAGATACTAAGAGAACTCCGGAACTATAGTATACCTTGGTGCAAAATCTTGCGTTTTGGTAGCATATGCTTAGGATGCTTCTCATAAAACAAAAATCACCATATGTTTCCATATAAATTTTGAGGAGTTCCCTCGATTACTCATGGATCCCATCATCAGATCACCACTTTTGTGAAAATGGGACCAAATTGGAGTAAAACCTAATATAACAAAACAAAAATTTTGAAAATCGGTTCACAAACGGCGGAGTAGTGGTCGAACATACAAAAATAAAAAAAATATATCCACAGCCGAATATTTTATATACTCCTCGTTTTTTGGAAGTCGGTTAAAAACGTTCTTTAAAATTAGCGATTTAAATGGAATTTTTTTTACGACTACGAAGACACAATGTTGCCGGTGGGCATGAAATTCGAAATGGTTTATTAACCCGGGACGCAAGAGCACCGCACGCGGCCCGCGGGCCGCAGGTTGAGTTAAATGGTGCACTTACCTAGAAATGGTATACACGGCAGGGGTATGGACCTCATGTATTCTCGCAGGGCGGTCCAATTGTCTTTCTCGCCGAACAGCTCAGCTAGCTTGTCGAACTGTTGCTTATCTTTCTTCGACAGGCAGGCCCATGTCTTCGTCAACCTTCGAAAAAAAGAACTCAAATTACACGGAGTCATAGAATTAAAAACAAAGAGATAATACTTCGTCTGTATGTGTCCACTGCGAAAGTAGCAGCGCTGACAGAGCAATCTTTTTTGTGATTCGTAAGGGCGTCATGGCAGTTTGCCCTTATAAGGCCGTCTTCAAACCAAACTGACTGTAACTTGTAAGCCGCCGAATGTGAGCAGGCTCACTGTGAGCCCCCTGGCCCAGTGTATACGTGAAAATAAACGGTATTTTTCGTTCACAGTATGCAGACTATACGCATTACGCTATATCTATATAGCTACGTAGCCAATCAGCGTCCGCGAAGCGTGGTGACGTGCTATTTTAATCGGCGGCCGAATGTCAGCGTAATAACGTATTGTCGGTTAAATGTGAACGAAAAAGTGAATATGTATGGAAATACAATAAACTGAGAAACTTCCACTCACTTTCAGCGGCTGACAGTCAGTTTGGTTTGAACACCGCCTGGTTTGATAACGGCCTAAATCGCTGAAAGTTAAAAAAAGACACTATTTTAAGTTTCAGCGCTGTTACTTTCACAGTGAACTCTATACAATGGACATAATATACATACCCTAAAGTATTATTACTTTGTTTTATTACAACTTGTATAGCGTGCGACATATTAAACTCAAACTCAAACTTAATTTTTTTATTTAGAATATTTTTTTGCAAATGTTCTCTGAAAGTCTACATGATGCCTACCACCGGTTCGGGAACTAACCCGGCGAGAAGAACCGGCGCGCGGCGTAAGAAACTCGCACGGGGCCCACTTTTTACCAAAAAAAGTGAGAAAAAAATTATGTTTTAAAATAAGGTTTACAAATTATGCACACATGAATCTTTCTGTTGGGTAAAATGCCGAGAAAAATTATAATATTTTATCTGAGAATGTTCAAGTTTGAACACGGTGTAGACTTCGTCTTTGAGTATAGCACAAAGAATTGACAGTTCGCCTTATCAGAAAATTGCTAACAAACCGTAAACAGTATATAATAACAATTAACAAACCTTCCTTAATTACTTGAAATTAACGTTGCGCAAATCAAAACAATAGGGACACAACGTGATAAAATTGTTTTCAATTAGCCAACACAACAAAGCGTTAGAAGACTTCTTTCTCATTTCATCAGGTACAATTAGGAAAAATACAAAGGATTTGATTTCAAAAAATTCTAAGAAATGTTTACTTTGTTATGATTTCTATTGTTTTTTTTTTACTGTGTTTACTTTCTTTTCTAGCCCTCTTGTTAATTGTATGAATCAAAATATGTATAAGGACTCGACTCGAATACAATCTCTGTTATTTGTTTCGAGTATTTACAGTCTAAACAAAGATTATTACAGTGTAGGTACTAGGTACCATCAAGGAAATTGATTCCTAGGCAGTTGACAGACCCACATCATTTAGTCGGCTCATGTCAATTCAATGTTAGCTGTGACCGGTCGGATGGGTTTGACTTAAGGGGGCGACTAACCCTAAAGTGTCGATTTTATAATTCATTTTTATACTTGAAAATAAGCCCCGAATTGTTTCATTTTCTAAAATTAGATACTACGTTATATTTCCGTGAATTCGATCTGAGCAAAACACGATATCTTAAAATTTTCTCGATAGAAAAAAATCACAAAGATGAATCTAATTTTCACGAATTTTTCATTTATTGCCATAACCGTGCATTGAACTAAGTTAATATTTTAACACATTGTATAAAATTCTATCATTGAGAGATCGACCTAGCGGATTTTTAAAATGTTGTATATTTATCGAGTTATTGAGAAAAAACTAATTTGGCGATGAATCCGCGTCGTTCTTTTTCATCTAGCATGCGAAAGACGGGCGTGAGAGCGAAGAGAGAAGGACGATGTTTGATTTTTGGGGTTAGTCGCCCTCTTAACGCGACGAAATTGCTTAGGTATTTGCCTAGGAATCAACTTCTCTGATAGTACCTAATAATTAGATAGCTCGGCTGTATACAAGATAGATTAGACATCAGCGTCCTTAACATACATACACTAATAACATACACAATTAATAATCATGTGGGTACTACTCTATGACTTAAATATTATTATTGCGGTAAGGACAAGTCCATCTACACTCGACGTGGTAAACAGCGTTAGTGCTCCATGATTGCGGTCGCATTTTTACGACAATTATATTTAACTTTAATGAAGAGAACTTCATGAATTATGGTCCTTTCTGTACGTAGAAAAAAATATTAAAAAAAAACTTGCAACTTTAGAGTATTTTAAAGACGAATATGTGTCCGCGTTCGTATAATCGCTTGTATTGGTCCATCAGGAGTCGACACCCGACATGAAGAGGCCGCATCTAGATTAATACAATATGGTGCTAAAGCTAATTTTTACATTGAAAACAAAATTAACATTTTATTACCTGTATATACTCGCGCTATGTAGAGCTGATATGACGGCGAAGAGGGAGTGCAAATTGTTCAAATCGTACAACTTTTTTGCCACCTTTATAAAATGGGCCAACGTTTCGGCCCTCGCTTTCGGTGATTGTCCATTTAGTATCTCTTGCACAGTCCAAAAGCTTACCTAAAAATTATAAAAAAATACTTGCAAAAGACAGACATAAAAAAATTTATGTCTTTAGAAAAACTCACGATTGGTGATAGATTCTGAAATAGGTATAAAAAAATAGTCGGGACTCGGGGAAGTTTTGTCAGGGTGTTGTCGCTACCATATGTGCAATGTGTGGCGCCAAAACCAAGGACCCAAAAAATTTGCCAAAATCCTTTTTTTGCACACAGGCGCCATTACCCCTTACGGGAGCCCTGAATTGTGTCATGCAAATGTTACCCACGCTGATTGGTTCTTAAATCTTAATAACTGTGTAACAAAATTACTTAATTGATAAATGATAATACTTTAGGGTAGGTATGTGTCCCTTATTTAGAGTTCACTGTGAAAGTAAGCAGTGCTGAAATAGCAATATTTTTTTTTGTGATTTGTATGGGCAAGAGGAATTTCCATACAAAGGTGAAAAAAAGGTACTCTTTCAACTCAGCGTTGAAAGAGTACCTTTTTTTTCACCTTTATCAGTACTTTCACACCAAATCTATATAGGGGACCCATACACACCCTAAAGTATTATCACTTAGTTTTGTTACAACCTGTATATTACGACTATAATAATATTATAAAGTGCTCCTAAAGTGATAATGCGCATAGAAATTTTCGTAATTCGGCAACGGTCGTATTTCCCGAGCGTCGGAAGACGTCGCTGCAAGCGCTGTTTTAAACTTAACTTTAACAAAAACAGCGCTTTGCAGCGACGTAGAGGCGTCTGACGTTGCTTGGAAGTTGGACGTTACCATGGTAACGCCGCGATGGCTTCCCGGTGAGTTATAGCTAGGGCATGTAAAATCGGACGATTTTCAATTCCGATACCGATTTTCGATATCGGACCTCAATATGGGAATTTCGATATTAATATCGGAATTGCATAATATTTTTCGTTGTAAAGTTGTATCATCGGGCAAAATAAACATACTTAATAGAAAACAATCAAATGCTTTAATAAAGTACAAAACTTAGTTTTTATTATTTCTGTTTAAGGATGTATGTCCTGTTTGATGATGTATATATGTATGTAACATATTTTATAAATTCAAAGATTCTGACCCAAATTCGAAATATATAGTAGAATAAAACATCCTGCATCGATTGATACCAAAAAATCAATACCTTACCGACAAGTTATGTGAAATAATTAATTTTAAAATTACTATTTATCATACGTACCGTACGTGCGTTTTGCCGGAAGTGTTACAACTTTTGAGAATTCGTCAGAATTGGGAACTTCTTATCAAATATAAATTACTAAAAAACTGCTTATCAATTTCTTAATACGATTTGCGATTTTTATAAGCCCAAAAAAATTGGGTTCACCGGTAATTCTACGGAAATATTTCAAATTGAAATTTATGAAAACTATCCTTCGAAGAGTGCGACAACACTTTAAATGAACGTGGGCAGGAGCGCTGCTGGTAAAGGAGAACTGTCCAAAATGTCGTTTTTATATAACTAGAGATCGCCCATTGGTCGAAATTCGACCTTAGTTTCAACGACATTAGGACTACTGCCTATATTTTGTAAAAAAATATTGACTTTGTCATTTTTTTCAACTCTTGTCTCTGGGACTTAGCTGATCTCAGACTGGCCGTGTAAGCATTATCTAATAGTATCAGATTAGATTCAATAAAAAAAACTATAATCCATTTTCAATTTGTCAACTTGTTGTCAACAGACTTCAACCATAAATAAAAGAGTGTAATTCGTACGTATAGGCTTGTCACTCAAAAATCTGTCATTTCTCATGTGTGTGTGTTGTAGTGTGTGTAATGTTTTATTTGTTAAAAAATGTGTGATAAAAGCATAATTTCAAAATAATATTAGTTCGATGCACTCCTTCACCATATAAACTATAACTGTGCAAAATTTCATGCACCTACGTTTCCCCATTTTTCGTAAAAAGGGTTACAAAATTTTTCGTTCGCGTATTAATATTATGATAGCAGCGTTAGTTCCTTTTTTCGCCACGTTCATTTCTAAGCTTTGCCGAGCTCTAGGCCGCCATTTACGGTAGTCAAATTACATCTCAATTTTGTTTGAATAATTAATAAATATCGAAAAATTCCTCGAAAATGTATAAAAAGAAAACATTATAATTAATAATAAGTGTCTGGGTATCCAATTTTTTAGTCAGAGAGTTGGCAACAGCTAAGTTTTATGGTACCTACACAGATAATTATAATTATTATGAATATTTTGCAGCTCTAGCCGACAATGACGCGCTTAAAAAAGCTTAAGGGAGCGATCAGACGTGCGCGTGTTCTGCACGTGAAAACACGCGCGCAGCACGCGCTGAATCCGCGCAGAGCCCGCGCGCGTGCTGCGCGCGTGTTTTCCCATACGCTATAGTACAACCCGCGCAGAACACGCGCACGTCTGATCGCACCCTAATTATTTACATAAACAGAAAATTCTTTGATTCCGATATTACGATATTAACATCATCGGTATCGAAATTTTCATATCGAAAACTTCGGTCCGAGATTCCGATATTATGATATTACGAGATTTCAAGATTCATGCCCTAGTTATAGCACTTATTGACGGATCGGCGACAGCGGACAACCACCGGCTATATGATATTTACTTCTATTTCCTTTAAGCAAAATGCAAGTGCATTGTTTGGAGCTTTTACGTTTCATAGATTAAGGGTGTTTTCGTGATTACAAAAATTGGCGAAGTTTTCCATGCGCATTATTAATTTGGGAGTACTGTAATCGGCTACGAATAATAAAAATTTAGAAGAGTAGGGCTGGATAGCTCTACTTCTCCTAGTAGGCGGTTTTATCGAGTTCCCAAACACGGACTCCAAGTATAACACGGTTTCTTTCGAAAGACGAAAGCGCGCACGAAACTCTGCATCGTTGTATTTTTCAAACGCATTGAGCATTTGATTATTTCGGCGGCGACTCACGGTCGGCCTTTCATGGTCGGAAAGACTAGATAGCGACGATAAAGACATTATTTTAAGTGTGTGTATAAACACACACTTTTCACCGTAATTATAGATTTAGGAGACCTCTTGACCACTCTTACGGCCGTTCCCAATATTTGATCTATCTCTGGTTTTGCCTTACTAGAGATAGGAATAACTCACATTAGCCATTAGAGACATATATTTTATGTCAATTATGAGTTATTCCTATCTCTAGTAGGGTTGCTGAGGATTCCTCTTCCGCTTCCTCATAATGAGGAAGTTCCGCAATATTTTGGGTTCCTCAACCGTTACCGCATCCTCATAAATAAAAATAAAAAAATCCTTTTCCGCTATCGCTTCCTCAAAATTTAAGAGGAATTTATGAGGAATTTCACTGCGCATGCGCGTCGCGTATCCAATCATGGCAATGCACACGCCAGAGCCAGAGAATTGTATTATTTACTCATCTTTTTTTTGTGTGCGTGTGTTGTGTATGTTTTTTTTCTATTGCTGAAGGCAGGTCATCTATTGTGACTAATTCGCATTAGAGTACCGTCCCCAACCCAATGCTGCTCATAAATTGAACGATGTGGTTAGGGTTGGTGCCACGAATTTCCTCTGTGGATGAGTATTCGTAGCGACCAAGGTGCCTGTTTCTGCTCTGTAGTAGAGCAGGACAGTCAAGGAGAAGGTGTATCCTCCTGACACCTGGCGTCCTTTATAAAGTGCTAAATAAACCATGCTCTAAAGGCCGAGTATTTCTTGACATCTTAGTTCGACAACGGACGACCGACCTTTATGTAGCATCAATTCCCGGGTAGTTGTATTTTCCCGCTAAAAAAGTATTAGACCCGCCAATGCTACCAACCAATGAAATTTAACCAATGGCAATAGTTTGTCCTTGGATTTCGATAGAGATCACATGATGAGTACCCTTCATTTGCGCGAAATTTGCTCAGGAGTTTACAACAATGGCGGCGCGTGGCCGACGCAGTAAGTAAAATTTACTTTTTTTGTTTTATTCACTTCTCATATTGTAGATATTTTATAGAATTGTAAATTATTAAATATTCTTATAAAAATACATCATTTTGTCAAGAAATAAAGCATAATTAAGTAAATAAACTGTCGTAAAGAAATTAATCCTTTAGAAAGGCACTTCGTACGCAATTTCAAATTAAATGATGTGGAATTGATCCTTTGTATATCCATGTCGGCCGTAGTACTTAACGTAGCATATTTATGTTATATTGTTATATAATTCTATTTATATATAATTATTATTTTCAGCGTTACAAGACCGCAATATAACAGAATTATTAAATAACTCGAGTTTGAAGACTTAAGTGAGGATGACGATTTAATTGAGAGACACGCTTCATAAACGAATTCCTATATTCAGCAGACGACGGCTCGAAGGACAGTTCCAACAGCGCTGATAGCAATTCACCAAGAGGCTGGTGTAGTGCTTGTAGTCCAAGCAGGGATATTGGTCGTCGAGGCCGGAGCAGACGACGTGCTGGGTGTCGGGTTCGTACACGTGGTGGCACTCGCAGTCGAGGGCTGGTTCGGCCACAAGACGCTCCTTTGTAGTAGTCTTGTGACTATTTATTAATATATTGATAGAAATAAATAAATATATGTATGTTTGGTACCTAATTTGTGACATTACATAAGATTATATAAAAAAATAAAAATATTTTTATTACTTACTTAAACACCTAACCTACTTATGCCATAATGACCTAAAGTCCTTTTCAAAGGACAAAAAATACCTAAACTTCAATATGCTTGATGTGTTGATCAAATAATACCAAAATACATTTGTTTTAGTGAAATTCCCGAAAACCCCTGGTTTATGTTTTATTTAACTTGCAAAGTCTTGGCCTTTGCGCCATAAACAGTTTAATGCTTTATAAAGGACATTCGGCCATATTTTCAAGTGATTTCAGTTATAGCTCGGGTCTCAGGAGGG
Source organism: Aricia agestis (assembly GCF_905147365.1). NCBI lineage: Eukaryota > Metazoa > Arthropoda > Insecta > Lepidoptera > Lycaenidae > Aricia > Aricia agestis. Next base: position 24,637,893 of record NC_056428.1, on the reverse strand, counting down.
TATAGGTGTCTCATCCTCCTACTCGCAGAATCTGAAAGTCGTTAAGCTACTAACACCTATTCTGTTAAGGTGCTTATTGAGCTTGCAGTGCCCAGTTAGGCTTCTGGTAAGGATTCTTAATTGATTCATACCCATGGTGAGCACTATTTCTGACAGTTTCTTGTTAAAGCCAGGAATTAGTGCCTTGGAGTGTTCAAGGCCAAATGCTCAACCCATTGCTTTCTGCTTAGTTCGCGAACCCATTCCTCGAGCACTTCCTTTGTAGTACTGGGAGATACTCCGCAGACCGGTTCTGGGCCATATATGAGACTCTCGGCCCCAAGTCTAGCCAGTTCGTCTGCGGTTTCGTAGCCGGGGACGTTACTGTGGCCCGGGACCCATACTAGGTGTATTTTATTGTCCCTTCCTAGCATGTTCAACGTCTCAATGCATTCCAGAACCAATTTCGACGAAACTTCTGCAGCAGTCAGTACTTTGAGTGCAGCTTGACTATCAGAGAGATAAAAATATTTTTGTTAACTAGTGCCATCTCTAGGCTTTCTAGTAAGCAACCGATGATTGCGATGACCTCAGCCTGAAACACGGTCGCAAACTCCCCCAAACTGGCATGTTTGCCTCTTGGTGGCTTGCCCCCGTAGAATCCGGCTCCCGCACGGTTCTTTCCTTGATCCATCCGTGAACCAAACTATATCGCTAGGGCGAATAGGGATATTTCCCTATTATCCCAGTCCTCCCTGCCAGGGAGGACTGGGATATTTCCTTCCCAGTCCTCCCTGGCAGGTACAAGAACCTGATATTGCTTCGAAAATCTATGCACCTTGATCATGGCATCTGATGGCATGTCCATGATGGGTGATTCACGAAGAGACTGTTCCAGCTGTCTAAATGGGGTGGAGGCTTAATTCGTCCTGCCCGCCGTCCTGGCCCTGAAAGCCGCCTTTCTGGCCTCCATCTGAACAAGCAGAGGAAGCGGAGTTAGGTTGATCAGAGCCTCGAGGGAAGCGGTGGGTATTGACGAAAGCGCACCCGTGATTATTAGGCATGCCAGTCTCTGGACGCTGCTCAGATTCTTGCGACAGTTTACTTGTTCAGCCTTTTTTGCCACACTACGCAGCCATATGTGGTAATCGGTCTCACTACGGCTGTATAAAGCCATTGTATATGTTACTGAACTCCTCCTTAATTGCTGGATCAATTTTGACGATTCTTTATTGTGTGTGTGAGAATGGCTTAGATTCATAGTTTGGTCCACTGGAAAATGCCCTTTTAATTAATTTTTGTTTAATGTATGTACCTAGTTATGTACAGACAGGACAAAGACTTTTGGGTTGGGTCCGCTAGTATTTATAATTTCCTATCATCCTCTTCCTCATCCGCTTCCTCTTCCGCTTCCTCATCCGCATCCTCTTCCTCAAAAAATATCCTCTTCCTCATCCGCATCCTCTAAATTTGCGCGTGAAAATTCCTCTTCCTCCTCCTCTTCCTCATAATCACTTCCTCAACAACCCTAATCTCTAGTAGGGCAAAACCAGAGATAGATCAAATGTTGGGAACGGCCGTTAAAAGCAAGCGACGCTTAAATCAGTTTGACAGATCATTTGACAGCTAAAAAAAGTTGAGTAACCATCGGGTATACGAATTTTTTGGTTAAGTGGTCCTAATGTGCAAACAGAACACAACTTATTTGGAGGTCCACTTAAAACTAACTGCAACTTAAAATTTGCGTTGGAGAATACGAATTTTTGATATAAGTGGTACTCAAAATTTTAAGCAGCATTTAAATATTTGAAAGACGTTCCAGTATTCGGGCATAACTGTGTCAAAAAATTTGTCCACGAGTGTACAAAATGTGACTCGAATTATACATGCATACTTTATGCATGTATTCGGTACACGATTTTGTGAACATATAGAAGTGACAATTAATGTCAACGGCTTTATATAGTAAATCTGAGTGTTAGTATTTCGTTGCTATTGCCATATTTTAGTGTGCGAAAAGGAACCAAATTCAAAACCGTTGAAGTATGGGAGTTACGTTTCCTTAGTTTTTATTATTCGTAGATAATAATCGGTTACAAATTTACCGCCAGCTATACAAACGCCGGTCATTAAGAACGTTTCTCCATATATTATGGATGGGAAAATGCAAGGGCATCTTGAGCGTTTATCGATTATCCATCTGTATAAATTTTCTAAGCAAAATTGCCCGGGCTTTTTAGGTATTAATGGGCATTTCAAATGTCACAACCACCAGCTCAACTTACTCTATTAAACCGTTTCGTGAACGCCACTACGTTCGGCGCATCCGTCAGCTTATTTTTTTTATTCCATCCACATGTGGTAAGCTCCTCCGGTCTTATGGCTTTGAAACACGGCAGGTCCAGTAGGGACAGCTGGTTGGCAATATCCTCTGGTGAGATTCTGAGGGCAGAACAGACGACGTCGTCCCAGGTTTGGTTGAGTGAAGCCGCTGCAGGGAGGCTGTTGGTCTTGTACTGATATGCGTCCTGTCTGTTCGCTGGTACATCGCCTAGTCTGGAACAATAACGTGTAATATGGTACCCTGGTTCTGTTTTTAATGCTTTATTAATGCAGATTCGTAATTAAACAGCAAAATAAATTCTCGCATACATGATGCGAATAAAAAGACTAATTTCTATAGTGTTGACCGATCTTTTTTTCAAATTGACTTAACTGATTAGTTAAAAGACAATTTTGAAAAAGTTGAAATTAGTTTAATATAATTTTCAGGTACCAAAGCTACCTTAAAACCGTATTAAAACTGTAGTAATGTGTGAGTAAAATTCTGATACAGTAGAGTAACTCAAAAAATCAGTAAATTCAAAATAGCTAAATAAAAGAGAAAACGCGCTAGCGACAGATTAATCAGGCACTCGCCATCAGAAGGCACGCGCCGAATGCGCCGCATTTTAGAATTTGTCGTATGAAATGATATAAAACCTCGCACAATATATTTTTCCCGCATTCGCATGCGGCGCGTATAACGCGCCGCATTTCGTACATTACCTATGCGGTGCGTTCGACGCGTTACGACGCGGACAATAATTATTAATGTGTGATCATCTTTATATGCTTTTGTATTACGATGCACTTTGGCGCGCATTTAAATGCGCATGTTTATAAAGGAAAAACCGATTGGAATACGACAACAACATCTTACCTAATCCAGACGTATGTCGACGTACCTACTCAGAGGCGGCGTAAGGCGTGGGCGATGTGGGCAACATCCCACGGCCTCGCGGTCCAAGAGGCCTGGCGCCCCTTGGACCACGAGGATTTTTAAAGTATTTACTAATTTTGTTACTCAAATTTTAATAAATAAAAAAATTTATGTAAATAAAAGTTTGAGTACTTATCAAACAATTCTTTCTCTAAACAAAAACTACTTGCGTCATCTATCCGGGGACCTCGCAAAATATATCTTGCCCACATCAAATTTAGCTCTTGACCCGCCACTGCATATACTGTATATCTGAATACATAAACAGACTTTAGATTCAGATTTTATGAATCCGGAGTATATTGCATGATACAAAAGTAATTTTAATACATGACAAGTTGTATATTAAAAAAATAAACCCAACTTCAAATTCTACTTAAAATTCCCTATCTCAAATGCTAAGTACTCACGTACGGTTTTGCTCGATAGTTTTACTTTAAATCGAGTAATAATTACTGTGTACCAAAACTCACAGCAAAGGCTCGCATCGAGCCAGTTTGAAAGCTCGCATCGAGCCGGCTCGATGGAATATTACGGCGCTGTGGTTGTCGCAACTACTTTTTTAAAACACGTTTTTAGTAAAGAAAATATCATTATCTATACTAATATTATAATTGGGAAGAGTTTGTTTGTTTGTTTGAACGCGCTAATCTCAGGAACTACTGGTCCAATTTGGAAAATTATAAAGGCGACTAATATTATAAAGGCGAAAGTTTGTTTGGATGTATGGATGTATGGATGTGTGGATGTATGGATGTTTGTTACTCTTTCACGCAAAAACTACTGAACAGATTTCAATGAAACTTTACAATAACATAGCTAATACATCAGAATAACACATAGGCTACAATTTTAACCAACTTTCAAAATGGGGGAGGTGTTATGTTCGTTTTCTTATGTTCAACGATTACTCCGCCGTTTGTTAACCGATTTTCAATTTCTTTCTTTTGGTATATAGGGTATCATCCCAATTTGGTATTATATCCACAAAAGTGGTGATCTGATAAAGGATCCATAAGTAATCGAGGGAACTCCTCAAAATTGATAGGGAAAAATGTGGTGACTTCAGTTTCGTGAGAAGTATTCTAAGCATATGCTACCACCAAGTAAGATTTTGCACCGAGGTATACCTGGTATACCGTGGTTCGGAAGGTGCTGAGAGAACTGCTGATTCTTTATAGATAAAAGTTTGGGAGTTTTGGCGTTGTTTTAAGAACGGAAAGCATATGCTACAACACATAGGCTAGAATTTTAAGCGACATTCAAAATGGGGGAGGTGTTATGTTCGTTTTCTTATGTTCAACGATTATTCCGCCGTTTGTTAACCGATTTTCAAAATTTTTCTTTTGGTATATAGGGTATCATCTCAATTTAGTATTATATTCACAAAAGTGGTTATCTGATGATGGATCCATAAGTAATCGAGGGAACTCCTCACAATTTATAGGAAAACATGTGGTGACTTCTGTTTCGTGAGAAGTGTTCTAAGCATATGCTACGAACAAGTAAGATTTTGCACCGAGGTATACCTGGTATATCGTGGTTCGGAAGGTGCTGTACTCTTGATTCTTTATAGATACAGGTTTGGGAGTTTCAGCGTTGTTTTAAGAACGGAAAGCATATTATGCTACTATGCAAATTAAATTCATCATCATCATCATCATCATCACTACCATATTATACCATGCATCGTCCCATGGTTATGACCTACGAGCCTATATAATGACCCTGTTATTGGTACTTTTCATAGTATTTTAGATCGAGTTTGTCAAGCGATAATTAAAAAAATCTATACCTACCTTAATATTATAAACCTGAAGAGTATGTTTGCTTGAACGCGTTAATCTCAAGAACTACAGGTCCGATTTAAAAATTTATTTCAATGTTAGATAGCTCATTTATCGAGTAAGACTATAGGCTATATATTATCACGCTAAAACTAATACGACCGAAAAAACTCAGGAAAATGTGGGAAAAACGGGGGAAATATAAGAAATTATGAACTACTGGAGCAATTTTTATGGCAATTTTGGCACAGATATAGAGTAGACCAAGTGAAGGGAGTAGGAACATAAGCTATTTTTATGGGAAAAATACGGTTTCCGTAAAATTCCTAATTTACGTGCGAAGCCGCGCGGGACACTAGTATACTATAATAATTGGTAGGTACTTACCAATTTTTATATTTAACTATAGTTATAACTGAGTAAATTGATATTATATTTTTATTTCAATAAAATCAAGTAAGTACTGATAGATTGTTAAGTCTCGCGAGTCGCGACAAGCTTTTATTATCATGCAAATTGTATAATATATTGAGGATTACAACTTAATAATTAAAATTTTTAAGGAGTTTATTATCTTCTTTTTAGACTATTTAAATAAAAGCTTTTTTTTTTCAAAAAGTTTATTGTTTATTTATTATCTCCGAACGATCTTCCCAATCGGATATCCGAAAGAAGAAGTCCGCAAAAAGGGGGCGAGGACACCCTCTACCACGGGGGAATCTACAGAAATGAAATGAAACCTCGAACTCGAGTACGACGATCTCCGACTGCAGGCCGACAAAGAAGTGGCTGCGGCGCTCCATCGATCCCAACGACAAAAGGCTCAAGCCGCGAAGAAGGAGGCGGAAAATGCGGCATTGGTGAAACTCCCGACCGCCACCAAACTGAAAGTTATGGGAGAATAAGGTCTGGAGTTGATCAAAATGGTGCGAACAAAAAGTAACAACCTAAATGGTACCTTCTCGAAGGCCCTGAAGGACGGAGAAGCGAAGATTGAGGAGTCTTTCCTAGGCCTCGTGACTCTCAAGGAGGATACTGCCAGGTTAGCGGCCGAAAACCTTTGCCTCCGGGAGGAAGTTGAACGACTGCGGGAAAAGGCGAGTCCGGTGCAAAATCCAACATCAAGACCGCGTCTCCCGGTCGATGAAAGCAACAGAGTCCCAACATTAAAAGGCGGCTACGAAGAGTTGACAGGTTCAGGGCTGCGGGCCATGTTCGAAGAGTTCTCCCGCTCCATCATGAAGAGGACCTCCAACATGGTCAACGTACGTATCAAGAGATTGCAGGATCGCCTGCTCCTAGAAAGAAGGCTCCGTCCGCCGCTGGCTGCAGACAAGAGACACGACACAGCTGGTACTTAAAGCACCGAGGATTGGCCCGCCTTCCCTCAGGCTGGGCCCTCCAGAGGATCAGTGACCTCGGCACCTGTGACGACAGCTAGGCCAGCAGCCACACCGTCGCGTCCCCAGCAACTGCTGCACCCGAAAAAGAAAAGAAGAAGTAGTAAGAAGAAGAAGAAGCTCCGAAAAGACAGACTGACTGGCCTATAGATCAAAATTCTAACCCACTTTCAGATGACCTAGAAGGATGAAATTTGGAATCCAGCTTGGTCATTATGTGTAAGCGTAGAGAAAATTCAAAAGACAAAAAAATCGGTCAAGTGCGAGTCGGACAAAGCGAAACTAAGCAAAAATTGTGTTTTTTGTATGGATTTATGGAAACCCTCTTAAATATTTATTTCATATTTATAAATTATGAAAACAAAATTATGATTAAAGATTTTGTGAATATTTTAGGTGCCTACCGGCTGCCATTAGAAAATGAGCAAAAAAAGGCAAATCACGTTTGTTTTATCACTTATTTGAAGTGAAGTGAAGAAACTTTATGAATTGAATAGAGAAACTTTATGAAGTGTCTGTCTGACTGTCTGTCTGTTACCTCTTCACGCCCAAACTGCTTGTACTGAATTTTGGTATGGAAATATCGTTTGAATCCCGGGAATAGACAAAGAATTGCGAGCGGCATCTGTCTGTCTATCTGTAAGTTAAATCTAATCTACTTTAAGATCTCACATTATTTAAATAACAGCAATTGTTATAGATATTCAATAAAGCAAAGATAGACTTTATTATTTGTTCATAATGTTATTTGGTTCATATAAAATACATATTTCCATAGAATTTTCCATAGAACTTGGCACTCATTTGATCTTCATTCTTTTTACGGCGAAGTCCTTAGACAAGCATTATGTTTGTATTGAACTTGGCTCTCCTTTTTTTACATAGCTACTACCTTAATAATAATTGTTTATACAGTATATTAGATCTGGCTCCTACCAAGGTATGTGTTTGGCATCCTGTTCTAACATTAGCGAATTGGAATTTATCCAAAAGAAAGTTGGCACCTAAAATCATCAATTTTTATGTTTTAAAAGATATCAACTATCAAGTTACCAAAATCATTATATTACTCAAGGCCGTCTCAGAAAGATTTATTGATTACTTAACCTCAATTAAGAGTTTGAAGAGTAAAATGGAGTTATATCATTTTTGCCGACCTTTACATACAGAAAACCATATTATAGTCATTAACTAGTTTTGTTGGGAGATTGTTGGGGGAACATTTAAAGTTACTATTTAAATATTTCCACTATCCAACCTGAAGTGGTTGACGTTTGCCCCCCCCCCCCCCCCCCCCTCCCTCCCTAAAATCGGGTCCTGATCTTTATTAAAGTATTAGTTAAGTAATAATTAAATACCTCCCGGGTGTAGTCGTAAGTGTCACTGTTTTGAAATGATTCTCTTAAATGTTACTTTGATATTGTACCTTATTTATTTTTAAAATATTTTAGAAGTATGAAGCTATATCTCATAAAGTCATAATAAAGAATAATCTCATAATAATAATAGTCTAATTATAAAACTGTATCTTCTAGTATAGCCCCTACAAGTGTGCACTTGAACATAAAACCATTAGAATCAGCCCACCCACATCAACTAACATCACACACAAACATACGTAGACATTTGAGAAATAAACCATACTATGTGAATAGTCTTTACAGTCTATGCTTTAAGAAAATACAGGCAATATTGAACTTTATCATGACTGTGCACTGATTATCTTCGCATGAAACACATGTGCAGTGTGCACTGAGATTAAGATAATGAATTAATGCCAAAGGAAATAACACTCATCAACACACTGTTACAACAGGAATACCATTCATCGTTATAGTTTTTTTGTGAAATAAAAATATTATTCATTTATAAAAATATCTATATATTAATACGTGAGCCAAAAACTTTGTATCCCTTTTGATGAAAAATGGGGAAACATAGGTGATTGAAATTTTGCACAGTTATAGTTTATATTGTGAAGGAGTGCATCGAGCTAATATTATTTTGAAATTATGCTTTTATCATAATTTTTTTTGACAAATAAAACATTACACACACTACAACACACACACTAGGAAAAATGACAGATTTTGAGTGAAAAGCCTATACATACGAATTATACTCTTTTATTTATGGTTGAAGTCTGTTGACAACAAGTTGACAAATTGAAAATGGATTATAATTTTATTTTTATTGAATCTTAGATACTATTAGACAATGCTTACACGGCCAGTCCCAGTAGGTAGTACCCATGTAGTTAGACCTAATGTCGTTAAAACTAAGGTCGAATTTCGACCATTGGGCGATCTCTAGTTATCATAATATTAATACGCGAACGAAAAACTTTGTAACCCTTTTTACGAAAAATGGGGAAACGTAGGTGCCTGAAATTTTGCACAGTTGTAGTTTATATGGTGAAGGAGTGCATCAAGCTAAAATTATTTTGAAATTATGCTTTTATCATACATTTTTTAACAAATAAAACATTACACACACTACAACACACACACTTGAGAAATGACAGATTTTTGAGTGGCAAGCAATACATACGCATTATACTCTTTTATTTATGGTTGAAGTCTGTTGACAACAAGTTGAAAAATTGAAAATGGATTATAGTTTTTTTATTGAATCTAAGATACTATTAGACAATGCTTACACGGCCAGTCTGAGATCAGCTAAGAGTTCAAGTCCCAGAGACAAGAGTTCATTACTTTTTTTACAAATTAAAGGTAGTAGTCGTAATGTCGTTGAAACTAAGGTCGAATTTCGACCATTGGGCGATCTCTAGTAATAATTATTCCGTAAAATAATATTATTGAATAATAAATATTTTAGATAAGATTAGTCACAGTTAGCTGCTCTTAGCATGAAAACATTACAGTAATTATATTCTTATTTTGAAGAAATTTGTCTGCTGCGTAATTTAGAATCACATAGACCATGAGGCCCACCTCATAAAATGTAGCTTTCATTCTGTGAAAATGCCTTCGACTTTTGCCAGACTACATATTGTGTAAAATAAAATGAATAATGAGATATATAAAATTCTCGTGTGACACTGTTTGTGCGCAAACTGTCCAAAACGGCTCAAATGATTTTAATGAAATTATGTATGTACATTCGTTAGGCCTGAGAATAGGTTTTTATCTACTTTTTATATTGATACTAGAAATAATTTATACTCATAGAAAAACAATATTTGCCGGGTCAGCTAGTAATGATAGAACATCAAGAGCAATAATTCTTGGAACATCTTTATCTCATAATGAAGGTTATTTGATATGAAGACCAACAACCTACACGTTCGTTAGAGATATTAACAACTAGACGTTCCGTGCGGCTTCGCCCGCGTACATTAGGAATTTCGCGGAAACCGTACATTTCCCGCAAATAAATAGCCTATGCCTCACGTGGTCTATACTCTATATCTGTGCCAAATAACATAAAAATTGCTCCAGTTGTTCAGTTCAGATAAACTCTTTCAAATGTTTTCCTCCGTTTTTTTTCACATTTCCCTCTGTATCTTCCTTTGCCTTCCTCGATTGATGGGCTATCAAATACTGAAAGAATTTTTCAAATCAGACCAGTAGTTCCTGAGATTAGCGCGCTCAAACAAAGAAACAAACAAACAAACAAACTCTTCAGCTTTATATTAGTATAGATTTAATTACCCAGCAAATGTTATGTTCAATGTGATTATGTACTTTAGGTTAAAGTATTACAGATCAAAATTCTAAAAACAATACCAGTAATTATCTTTTTACACATACATGGGCGCCGCAGACTCGTTTACACAAAAAGTGTGTCGTCTGCGATCTCCCTATATGTAACAAATGTTTTTCTTAATCTCGAGTACATGAATAATGATGCCCTATTAATGTGCTCCAGACCACAGACTAGATAGACTTTTAGTTTTTACAAGATTTTTTTTGTAAATTTCTTTATTCATTTACACAATAATAATTATTATCAATGTTACAGCTGCTTGATAACAAAATGACAATGTTGTTATCAATATAAATGGCTCATGTCTATTTTCTTATAATACAGTATGAAAATTTATTGCAATTCAAAACTTTATAGAATGAATACAGTTGTAAATATAAGCAATTTACTTTTTCTATGGCAACAACTTTCCTACATGAAAAAATCTGTTGTATTATAGGAATGTTGCACCTTATAACTTTTGTAAGAAACAACTGATTTTATTTTCATTAAGAAAGTTCCCAAAAAAAGTTACTTATCTAGTGTATTCACACAGTCCCACAGAATATAGTAACACTTTGTATAATATATTGTCAATGATTGAACTCCTAAGTAATATTTTTTTAAGAAATCATCTTCAAGATATCTCCTAATTATTAGTTTTACAAATGTGATATTATTTAAATGGCGATTTTATAAAATAATAAGTATTTTTGTAATAATTTTATAAAAATAATAGGAAAATTCTGTAAATAAAACCTAAAAAGTTTATTGTTTTTTCCTGGTCCTGTCAAATATGCACCTACAGTTAGGAGGTATTGGCACTTGAATGACAATATACATGTAAATATTATGAACCAATAATTATTTAAAAGTACTACTTACGCATAGTTATAGTAGCATGCACAATCATCTTTAGTGAAACTTTTTTTGCTGTTAGTAACGGCAGCAGGGGACTTCTTGTTTATCGGTTTACATGACCCCTTGTCCTCGAGAGGCCAGTTTTCCTCATCTTCATGCTAAAAATACATCTTATATATAAAATTCTTGTGTCACAACATTAGGCCGCGTACTCCTCCGAAACGGCTTTACTGATTTTAACCAAATTTTATATGCATATTCAGTGGGTCTGAAAATCGGCTACTGGGTACTTATTTTTTTGATGAGTGAATTTCTTGAATAAATAATAGTAACTTATTACAACTCGAGGCTGATGGCGACCATTGTTTGTGCGACGGGATAGCGATGGACGTTGCCATGGTGACATACTTATTTAGTCACTTCAATAAAATAATACTTTATATGGCAAAGAAATGTTTGCCAGGACAGCTAGTACAATTATAAAACTAGCTATCCTTCGATCGCGGATTCTTGGAAATCTATTGTTCTCACGGCCACATGTGGCCACTTGGGAGTTAAAGCGTTAATTTCGCCCTGGACATATAACACAACTTAAGGAAAAGCTATCACTAAACTTTAAATACTATTCAGCTGCTTTTATCCTATTTACAATAAAACTTCTTCTATTTGAGAGGAAACACTTGTTTGCTGATGCTGGACTTAAAAAAAGAAGTGAAATTTAATAAGTTTTAGTATGATACATTTTAGATAGGTTTTAAATGGATAGGCTTTACCTCCAAGAAGTGTCTAATAATATTTATTTGGATTTCTGTAATTTATGATAAATCCATTTTTTACTTAGTTATTATAAGAATTACATACCTCTACAATGCTGAGAACAGCTACACTGTCGCTCAAAATATCTCGAGGCATTTTATCTTTTGTAGTTATGGCACATATTTCATAAGTCGAAATATTCACAAGCTTTTCGCCGTGAAATCCTTTCAAACCAAACCAAAACACTGCAAAATAAAACAAACGTTCCACTCAATTACTTGTGAATGTATTATTATCATGTAGATCAATAGCACAGATACTACTAAGTATACAGTATACTGCAACTTGTGATCGCAGTACGCGATATACCTATTTATGTTTTTACCATGAATAATATGTTCAATCGCTTTATTTACAATAATAATTATTAGAACTTATCACTTTATTGAATCACATTCAAGCCGATACTTCTTGGATTTTGGTTTCCAATTGAACACTTAGATCAGACACATAACATTGCATTCGTTCATATTTGTATAAAATTATGGAAATCTACAAATAATTTATTCGATAGAACCATCACTTACAAATTTGTTTACGACATTATGATTAAATTAGAAGTGAAAAATAAAGTATTTAGGTAGGTAGTGCTCCTAGCACTTTTGATCACCGTCAAAACTCAAAAAATCACAGACCACAGATTACTAGTATATATTTTTCACAGACTACTTAGCAAAGAGAATATGAACTACGTAACAAGAGGTCGGACTTAGAAGAAAAAAAATTAACTTTTATTATTTTTTTAAATTGCAACTAAAGTTAAAAATTTTAAGTGCAAAACCTTTCACTCTAAACATACCAAAAATTAAAAAAAAATTGAGCTCAAATAAATGTTTTATTTCAAAAAAAAAATTGTACATAGCGAAATAAACACAAAACAATAAAACAGATTTAATCCACAAGGTTTAGGCAACAAATCCGTCCGCTGCGTACGCTCCGATTCCGATCCAGTGGACGCGCACCTTTTTTATATATACACACATAACTATTATTACTTTGTTTTGTTACACCCTGTACATACGACAGCTGAAATTTATCGCGTGGGCTCAGACCATATGTATAACACCTCACTTGATCAGAGGATTTTCCCTTAGTGGCCGCACCTCTCATAATCCCATACCTTCCTTCTCCTCCTCCTAAAATCTCCTTAACAACCATTAATTGCTGCAGACTAAAATGTTGCAAACTGGTACAGGGACCTAAAATTTAAAATAATGAAAAGTTTTTAATTTACTACATTTCCATACATAAATTATTATACTTAATAACCCGTGTAATTAATTACTACAATAAATCAATAGAAATATTTCAACACTTTCGAAATTAACTGCATACATACTGATACATTATAATATTTTCCATGAAATAATAATCTATATTTTTCATATTATTATAGTTTAAGTTGTAAATTATTATACAAATATGCAAATAATCACTATGACATACTTTGTATTAGAACACGGTATGACATAGTTATGTTTTGCTTCAATTTATCAATTTACGGTTATATTTACATTTTACAATGGCTTACCTTTCCTTTTTCAAATAATTTACAATTTTTGAAAGAGTTGCTACAAAATAATTTTCATTAACTGAAAATCGAACTTTGAGTTTTCTTCGTCTTTTTTATCAACCAATCACAGTCGATCTTGCTTAAAAATTGTACAGATTATCCAACTTACTTTAGGTGCTACGTTTAAATTTGGAACCCAATTTTTTTTTGTTCGAAAGTTTCACCCACCTGCGTAACACTACATAAAAGAACTGACGTTCAAAAAATATAGACGTACGGTACCATAATACTTTATCTATGTACGGTCACAGTATAGCAATATTAGTCCCCATATTGTTATACTGTGGTACGGTAGAATACCGTGCATGCGAAAAATTAAAAGACAAAAGAACTTGGTAGGTAGCTACAGAGTATACAAAGACATGCCTACTGGCTACTGTGGCTAGTTTGGTGGCTAGAAAAAGAAGAGCCGTGTAATGCACCCCTATGGCACCCCTATGACACGATGAAAACTGGTTAAATTTGAGCCAAGCGAAGCGCTTAGATTATTGAAGTGAAAACTTCTTTAGTGGCGTTGAGCACTTTTGTGGGATGGGTAAAAACTGTGAAACAGTGAAACTCGCGTCAGATGCTCGTGCTGATCGAAAAATCGTAAGACGGTTGGAGAGTAGTGTTGTAACATCGAAATCGATTAATCAAACAATCGTTTGTTTTTTTTTCGATTGTCGATTGTTTCGATTAATTAAAAAAATAGTTTTTTAAAAAATCGATTTTCATAAAAAAATGGGTTAAAAATTTAATCGTTTGTAAGGGTGTCGATTAATTAAAAAAATCGATTTTATAAAAATTGATTTTTATAAAAAATGGGTTAAAAAATTGTAAGGGTTTTGATTAATTAAAAAAAACGATTTTTTAAAAATCGATTTTCATTAAAAATGGGTTAAAAATTTAATCGATTGTAAGGGTTTCGATTAATTTAAAAGTCGATTTTTTTAAATCGATTTTCATAAAAAATGGGTTAAAAATAATAATGCACAACGTTAATAATTAAGTTTTCACTTCTGCCGGCACTCCCGGAATGCAACCCGTCTTTTCTTATTTTAGAATCAGACGTACAGTCTGTCAAGAAAGTGAAGAAATTAAAAAGTGGCAACATCGTAGTGTCATCCCTTTCAAATCAATCTAAGAAAAAAGAGATGACACTACGATGTTGCTACTTTTTAATTTCTTGACAGACTGTAGATCAAATCATAATTCACACAGCGACCAACGTATTACATAATTATATCGTCGCAAAACAACCCTTTTCAACATTTTGTTTTGGTAGGTATATGAAATATTATGAATGTCTAGTCAATAAGATGTTGTTTGCATTCGTTTGCTATTTAAAAATTTGGTTTGCAAGAAATAACAGCTAATAAATCATTTTGTCAGCATACGAAGATTTTGTTAGCAATAAGTAAAATCAGACTGCAATTCGTGTTCTGTAACTAATCATGACAATGGTCAGCAATTTAAACACTTAACTGGCAGCGAGTTTTATTATGTATCTGCGAAATAAACAGTCACTCGGCAGAATAATTACTTCGTCGGTCGGCAAGATTATACATTCGGTCAGCAGAGAAAAAAATTCAGTATTTCATTTCATTTCATTATTAATTTATTTATTTTATTAATTAATAAAAACTTAACAGAAGACCACGGATACCGAAGCGGGTTACGGAGGTTGTAGCCCCCCCGAAAGGGGGGCGCAGCCCCCCGCCAAAACAAAAACAAACACAATCCAGAAAGTCCAAAAGTAGTTAGGTTAGAACTTAGACCACAACACAGAGGGAGCCGAGCGAGCTAAGCGAGCGTGCTGCGGCAGCAGCCGGCGACCGTCATAAAACAAAAGGGGGGGTCGCGCACAGTGGATCGAAAATCGAGTTTCATAGACATAGGAACTTGAGTTTCCAGATGTCATTTTTTTAGGCTGAAATATATTCTCCTAGTTGTTATTACATAACAAAATGTAAAAAGACTCAACTACGTGTAATAATAAAGGGGTTATAATTTTTAAAGAAATTTTTGTACGAGTATGGAGCCGACAGGAAAAATGAGTATATCTCTGGAATCGCATGGTTGGCCATTATATCCTCACACACTATTATAGTACTAATTATTACTCACATTTTGGCATATTTTATATTACGGCACCATTTGCGATTTTTTTTCTAAAATTCATCAAAATTAAAAATATTTATTCTAGTATTTGTTGCAAAAGCTATGATTAAATTAATGAGGTCTTTTTAATAATATTTTAATACCATAGGATCACATAATTGGCCAAGTGCGAGTCGGACTCGCGCACGAAGGGTTCCGTACCATTATAAAGCAAAATTAGGCCATAAATTGTGTTTTTTCTATGAGAGTCCCACTTAATTTTATATTTTAGTGTATTATTATAGTTAAATATTAAAGTACACATATAACTAAGGATTGTGTAAAAAATTCAAGAACCTATCTGTTGCCATTATTGATATCTAAGAGCAAAAAAGCCCAAAAAATGACGATTGTCTCCCATACGGAGCCTCCCTTAAATATTAATTTTATTTTGTTTTTAGGGTTCTGTAGTCAACAAGGATTCCTTATAGTTTCAGTCTGTCCATCCCAGATGTGATGATCCGGTCTGTTTGTCCGTCTGTCTGTCTGTCCGTCTGTCTGTCTGTCCGTCTGTCTGTCTGTATATCCGCGGTTTTGCTCAGAGACTATAGGACCTACAAAGCTGTAATGGGGGCTACCGTTTTTTTTGCTCATTAGATTGCGCAACTGTCGACTAAGGTCCGAAGTATATCTATTAAAGTCGACTTTACAATAATCTAGAATCCCATTTATTGATTTAATTAAATTTAAATAATATCTCCTTTACTTTTGCTATTTTTAATAACCATTTAAAGGTTATTTAACAAATAGCAAAAATATTCTTTTTTTTCTTAATTTCAATCTCAAAGTATTTACATTGATCGCTAAATAATACTTTTTGGGATAATTTTACGAAGAAGATCGCTTTTCAACAGGTAAATTGCATAAATAATAATTTATGTCACAAAAACCGCTAAAACAAATACAAAATAGACGTTTTTGGACCTCGCGCGACACTAGCGCCTCTAGCGGAAAATTCACACGCGGCCACTTGGCATGAATGCACTATACTGTATTAATGATGCCGACAAAATAGTACCTATATGAAACCTTAAAAAAATATTTTTTATGGTACCTTCCCTTTTTTTTTCACGCAGAGAAATGCATTAACGCATTCGACGGAGAGGATGGGGACTCCCGCTGCGGATATGTGGGGCTCATCGCGGCGAAGATGGTATGTGCCGTGACCCTACCCACTAAAACTCTGCGACGCTCCTCTCGCCACCCAAGACGAAGCTACGGGCACGACACACCCACCGCAACTCCGTCAGTGGCCGTCCGACCTTTGTCATTTCGGGGCGCTTCTCGCCCCGCAGGTCGACAGAGGCCCCACTTCGGGCTTGTTTGATATCACGATTCACGATGCACGGAGCGTTTTGTGCATCGTGACCCACTCTGGGACTCGAATTTGATGACGGCGTCCCCACGCCGCCACCACGAGTACCCCGGCTAGGGTGGATCATAGTGCTGGCGTCGCACACGTCTCCGCCTTAGCCGTCTCGAGGGGTCGACCGCCTCCCTTTCCCTGCTGCTTTCGGCCTCCTCCTTAGCAACCATAAGCTCCTGGGCGAAGGTGTCAACTGCCGTCCACGCGGTCTCGCCACTCAGCATTGCACGAATGATAGCTGGTAGCGAGAGGTCCCGTCCAATTGCGGCCACGAAGGTCGCACGCTGTCCTGTCCATGAGGGACAGACCATCACAGTGTGTTCGGCCGTGTCCCTTTCGTCATGGTACCTTCCCTACACATCAAGCGGGAGAAGATTTTTTTTTCACGTCCACTCTATCGTATGGATAGGTTTTAAAAAAATATTATGAATATTCATAGATTATTTTCCGATTTAGGGATCCGTTTGTGAAATATAAAGTTTTAAAGTGGACAAAAACGTAAAAGTCCTGTGTCTTCCCCTTCTACCAGCTAAACGGTTTATTCTGTAAATGTAAAAAAATTCAGAGAGAAAGAAGTTCTAAAAAGACTTCATAAGTTATTGAGAAATAGTCGATCAACTAAAAAAAATGTATTCGGCGAAGTATAATGGAACTTTTCGTTCAAATTCCTTTGAAAGTAACTGAGAAGATGTTGTTAGTATGTAGTAACACGTTATAATTGTAAGTTCATTTATAACGTGTTACTACATACAAAAGTTTTCAAAAACTAGGGTACTACGGAACCCTATATTGCGCGTGGCCCGACACGCACTTGGCCGGTTTTTCAGTATTTGTTGTTGTAACGGAAATATATATTACATAATCTGCGTCCTACGAAAATTTCAACTATCTAGCTACCGTTCCTGAGTTACAGCCTGGAGACAGACAGACGGATAGACAACGAAGTCTCAGTAATAGGGTCCAGTTTTTACCCTTTGGGTATGGAACTGTAATAATTAATTTAAACGATCAATAACACTGTACTTAGCTTTCTTAATCATCTACTCTTTGAGTGTAATATAGCTAAATACCTAGTTGAAATTCGCAGGACGCAGATTATGTAATATCTATTTTCGCTACAACAAACAAAATATACTAAAAACAAAATAAATCTAATATTTAAGGGAGCCTCCCATACAACAAACGTGAATTTTGGCCTTTTTTGCTCTTATATATCAATAATGGCAACAGATAGGTTCATGAATGTTTTACACAATCCTTAGTTATATGTGTACTTTAATATTTAATTATAATATTACACTAAAATATAAAATTAAGTGGGACTCTCATAGAAAAAACACCATTTATAGCCTAATTTTGCTCTATAATGGTACGGAACCCTTCGTGCGCGAGTCTGACTCGTACTTGGTTAATTATGTGATCCTATGGTTTTAAAATATTATGAAAGAGACCCCATTTAACCACAACATAAACTTTTGCAAAAAATACAAAAAGAATAAATATTTTTAATTTTGATGAATTTTAGAAAAAAAATCGCAAATGGTGCCGTAATAAAAAAAATGCAAAAATGTGAGTAATAATTAGTACTATAATAGTGTGTGAGGATATAATGGCCAACCATGCGATTCCAGAGATATGCTCATGCCCAAGGCCCAGAACCTGGGTAATTTGCACCCCCCCTGGCCCAGAACCTGGGTACGCCCATGGTTGCTACTGCTCTGACATTGTGTGCGACTGCGAATAAAAGCGAGTGTAGATGATGTTCGCTTTCGCGCTTCGTGAGCCCTTTGTCGCGGGCCAAAAAACGGACACCGGACGGGAAAGCCGCGAAACTCTCTAGACTCGCGGTTCGCGGACTACGCGGGCTTTCGCGCCGTGAGTGTGGAGCCCGTTTTCGGTAGGTATAAATTATTTCCTGTATCACAGTATAGAAATATGACATATCCCTAAATATTGCTATACTGTTCCTGTATCGTGAAACACAATGATGAAAAACTTAAAGCAGATATGTTACTACCGCGCGCGTTGTGAAGATTCAAATACAGCCCAATTGGGCCGTCTGTTGTTTAGTCCGCATCGAGCGCAGTCACGAACGTGTTACGTGCCACGTCTTGTCTTACCTAAATAAATTGAAAATGATGTCGTGCGTGTATCGAAAATGTACCAATTATGACTCGAAAGTAAACAAAGCACATGGAATCTCTTACCACATGTCTTGATTGCATTTAATATCGATTATTTACATTTTCAATTATTTTTTCGAACAATCTGGAAAAAATCGAATTTTCTTCTCAGGCGAAGAAAGAGACAGCGATACGATTCGACGTTTAAAAATTGAACTATCTCTTTTATGTAAATGGTTTTTTGTATCTTTTGTTTCACTTATCTGTCAAATTTGTCAATGTTTGCAATTTTAAATTTGAAAATTGTTCGGAAGAGACTCAAGCCGGAAAATAGTATGGACGTAACATATCTGTATAAGTAGAATATCATTGGTGAAACACAAAACAGTTTCTATCGAAAACACAAAAAAATTAGGCCAAATGCCAAATTCAAAATAGAAAAAAAAACTGAGTAAAAAGGTGCGTGTAGGTTTAAAAAAGGCTTCCGTATTACTCGAAATCTCTAACTTACTTTTTAATAATAATTTATAAATAAACATGTTTTTAAAATAATTGTAATTTAAAAAGAAATTTTAATTAAAATGTAATTTTTTCATGTAATTATTATTTACTATAAATCTTTACAACAAAATCTTAAATATTAGAGTATGGTACTTGTTCAACTTGTAAACTGTTATGGCGTTTGTGTTCTTATACACAACGCATATTCGTGTTTTACACAAATAATTTTAAAATTTTATTTGATATTACTGATAATAAATTATTGAAGTAACACATTAATAAAAATAAAAAGTTAAGAACAACGAAGAGTGAGTTGTGGGGACGCTTGGACTTTTAGGTTATGTTTCCATCTTTATGGTCAATTGAAATAGGATTCAGATAAACGGACAATCGTTGGTGTTTTTCTCTAAGAAAGTATATTTTAAAGTGATGCCTGAATGAATTTCTCACGGTTTTTGGATATTCAGTCATGGTGGGAAGTGCCCAGCATCGCTTACTTTTGTTCCCTGTTCAGAACTGCGTTCAATCTCTTGGATTTTGACATTGAAGTGAGTAAATTGGGATCGTCTATTTTACAAAATGATGAGTTGCCGTCGTGGGTATATTTGTTAATATGTTACGTTGTTGTATTGTAGGAATTAGAGGAAGCACTTTTAACAGATGGCACAGAGGAATCAGGCAATTCCCTCTTGACGGAATTAATCGTTAGACTGTTGAATGGCTGCCTGGGCAACAATGATATCTCAGCATTCAACTATCAGGTTGGTACGAATGACTTAGGTTTAACTCTGATGTGGCATATTGGACATTGTATATCAGCAGTGTGTTTTGATGTAATTTTGCAGATGTATTTGAGGCGGCTATTTCGACAAAAATGTCAAGAAACAGGCCGATACAACCCCTTCAATACTGACATTGACTTCCAATTCCTCCCTCTCCGGACTAAAGTTGAAATTTTGTATGCACTATGTGATTTTCGACTTGATGCTGATGATGTTTTTGATTTATTCAAGAACCTTGA
Organism: Aricia agestis; assembly: GCF_905147365.1. Classification (NCBI taxonomy): domain Eukaryota; kingdom Metazoa; phylum Arthropoda; class Insecta; order Lepidoptera; family Lycaenidae; genus Aricia; species Aricia agestis. The sequence goes on along the minus strand of NC_056428.1, from coordinate 24,617,354 downwards.
AGCTGAAAGCTTGAGAGTGGAACCTTTAGGGTATGTTGTAAATTCTGAGTGTATTTTACATACAATTTGATTTCAAGTACATATTATATATATATTTTTTAATGGACAACTTATTTTAGGTGGGATGACAACGACTCAGCATATTGGTATTTTTATGGCACCAGATTGTATAGAGAGGATATAATTAAGAAGCCCAAAGCTAAGAATAAAAAGAGGAAAAAGGAGAGTCGGAAACGGGGCTGGTTCTACGGCGATGACTGGTTGGATGACGATGAGACGGAGCGAGTGTGGCAGGTGGTTTGCTTTACGGAAGAGGATTGGACACACCTGACAGACAAGTTTCGTAAAGCATCAAGTAAAGTGGAAAAGGAATTGTATCGGTCATTATCGCAGAACTTTCTACCGGAAATACCGAGACTGTTTCAGGAAAAGGAAAGATTACAAAGAAAAAGGTAAGATTTTCATTTATTTTTTTCTTTAAATAACTTTACGTGACATGCTTAGCGCATAATGGTTTTATAATTTTATTTAAAATTTGCAACAATGTCAATTACAGCTTAATATTGAAAAAATACCTTTCCAATTAACTTTTAACATAATTAATATTACTTATTAATGTCTATGCACCTGCAATTTTTTACTTTGTTAATGTGTTGAACTAATGCAATAATTGCTTTACTTTATATTTTTTTTACATAAATAAAAAGTTCATGACATAAACTAATAATTGTTATTACCCGCCTATACAATACCGAAAGCTGTGTGTGTTGTTTATTTAAATTTGTATTATTTTCATTTTCACTGTGTCGGAAATAAATTATGATATTTCTTCAAATTTTTTTTGACAATATAACATAGTATCTGCAAATTGTTGTATTCAATTGCAGTTGATTGAGAGCAAGTGATTGAGATCCATTTAGAAACAGAGATAAAGAGAGTCTAATAACACTTTGAAGCTGATTTAAATATGGTACTGCACCTGCGAATTGAAATATTATATATTTGGTAGCTTGCGGGCTAATTAAGATAAAATAAATGCAATGTTGCAAGTTCTTATATGGTAGTTAGTGATTAAAGAAACTATTACTCAATTATTAGAGCTTTGAAATTATGCATGACATATTAATATATAAATATTAATTAATTTATATAAATTAACTAGCTGTTGCCCGCGACTTCGTCTGCGTAAACTGCATACAAAAAAGTAAAATATATCATCGTCCTTTTCGGAAGTCGGTTAAAAAGTAGCCTAAGTTATTCCTTACTATATCAGCTATCTGCCAAAAAAAATCCCGTCAAAATAGCTCCAGCCATTTCGGAGATTAGCTGTAACAAACAAACAGACAGACATACAGACAAAAATTGTAAAAAATGTTGTTTTGGTGTATGTAGCGCATATACATTCATATGCATGTAGTAAAAAACGGTTCTTTCAATATTACAAACAGACACTCCAATTTTATTTTTATGTGTATACATGTGTATAGATTAATAATTAATAAATATCCTGATAAATCCTAAAAATATTATAATAGTGTTTTAAAAATTATGTTTAATGTTGTTCAATGCAAAAAAAAGTCAAATGATATATATGCAATGCAATTGTAATTTTTGTAGTGGTAAAGTTTTTAATATTTTCCACAATTTTATACAATGTGGATTAAAAAGTAATACTTCTTAATAGAATTAGAAGGTTATTGTATTTTGAAGCAAATTTAATCTACCAAAATGACTTTGGTTGAAAGTAGTAATTTTTACCTGCAATATTATGTACAGATTAATCCTTGTAATTATCCATAATTTTAAGTTTCCGCGCGATGGAGGTTATCAATTCGACCCATATGTATGTGATATTTCCTGTTTTATCCACATTTTCCTCTGTTTCTTTCTTAGCGTGATAATGTAATATAGCCTATAGCAGGGGTTCCCAATCTTTTTCAGCCTGCGGCACACTTACAAGTCAATATTTTTTCACAGCGCCCTAGTCTGCCTAGCTATTACAAAAATATACATAAATAAACACCTTTAATAATTATAGTTAGGTTAATCAATTAAAAAATAATAAACAAATTTTTTATCATTTGCCTGCTTTGTATATTGTCGCGGCGCACAGTTTGGGAACCCCTGGCCTATAGCCTTCCTCGATAAATGAGCTACCTATCACTGGAAGAATTTTTCAAATTGGACCAGTAGTTCCGGAGATTAGCGTGTTCAAAGAAACAAACTCTTCAGCTTTATATTATAGTATAGATAGATACATATACAAAAAGAAGTATTATAGTATATAAAAGTTGTATAGGAAATAATGTTTTATTTTTCTTTCTATTAAGGTTGTTAGAGCTAGCACCACGGCGAACATCAAGTAGAGTGTTACAGAAAATTAAACAGAAGGAAGAAGAAGAAGTCAAAAGCAGCGTTTATGATTCTAAGGACGAAGACAGCAAAGAAACTTCCTCAGCTGCAAGAGAGAAAAGAGCGAGACGACGCGATTTACTGCGGTATGAAATTACTTGGAAGTAAAAATAAAAATTCTCAGTCTAACTGCCGCACTTTGAGATAAATATTAATTACTTAACTGTAAGGGCTATAACTCACTGGGAAGCCAACGCGACGTAGCCAGTGATGTTACCATGACAACGTCCGAGCAACATCTGGCGTCTCTACACAAAGCGCCGCCGCAAAGCGCTGTTTTTCTTAAAGATACATTTAAAAACAGCGCTTTGCAACGACGTAGAGATGATATGGTAATGTCACTGGCTACGTCGCGATGGCGTCCCGGTGAATTATTTCCCTTTGGGTGCCATTAAAGAAGAAGAAGAAAAATTAGAGCCATACCTCACCGGGGGATGCCTTAGCGACGTGGCCAATGACGGTACTATGGCAACATCTGGCGTCTGTACGTCGCCGCAAAGCGGTGTTTTTTTAAAGTAAAGGTGCAAAAACTGGCAGCGGGCAACATGAAGCAACCGCAGACGACGTGTCGCAACGACACTACTGGTTTGTATATATTGTATTTCTATGAAATACCCTCCGCAGCTAGCGACACGAAGCTAGCGACACTTATTTATTTAAGTTTAAAAACACCGCTTTGCGGCGACGTAGAGGCGCCAGACGTTGCCATAGTAACGTAACATCCCGTTGAGGTATGGCTCTAATTCTTCCTCTTCTTCTTATTTAATGGCACCCAAAGATGCAAGGTTGCATCATTCTGCTAGTGTCGAGTGAAAATAAAGCTTCAATTCAATCAATGAGCAGTTTGACAGATAATAATGTATGAGGTTCCATACCCAAAGGGTAAAAACGGGACAGTATTACTAACGACTTCGATGTCTGTCCGTCTGTCTGTCCGTCTTTATCTCCGTCTGTCTATCCGTCTGTCTGTTCGTCTGTCTGTCCGTCTGTCTGTCTGTCTGTCTGTCTGTCTGTCTGTCTGTCTGTCTCCAGCCTGTACCTCAAGATCCGCTATAGCTAGACTTCTGAAATTAGCTAGAGAGTTGAAATTTTCAGAGATTGTGTACATCTGTTGCCGCTATAACAAGAAATACTAAAAACAAAATAAATGAAATATTTAAGGGGTTTTAGCTCCCATACAACAAACGCGATTTTTTTAGTATTTTTTGCTCGATATTATTAATGGCAACACATCACAAAATACTCAGTTGTATAAATTATACTTTAATAAATCATAAAATTATAATAAATTAAATAATTCAGGGGGCTCCCTGCATACAAACAGCACAATATTTATCATAGACATAATATATACTGTCGTAAAGACCACCTGACAACTCGAAAATGCGTGACCATTTTTGATCTGTCAATGTGTGCGTGTGCTAGTGATGTATATTTTACTATCGATAATATAGTATTTTGCTATCGATAGTTTAGTCCGTTCGAGTTATTTTACCTGAGTTTCTATAAGAAATAAATAATATGCAACTTTGATAGATTTGTATTTCAAATTAGGTATCATAAATTTTAATTGGCAAAAAAAGGTGACGATTGAAAAGTAGATACACATTTTCTTTTGGATTGATTTTTCAATCGTCGGATATGTTATGACATGAGGTTCTTATAGGGGTAAATAATTTACACTTAACACATTATAAAGTTACTTATTTATTACTCAGGTAAAATCTATCTGGTAAATCAGTCCTTACATTGAAAGTAAACGTTGAAAGTAAACAACACACATAGTATATTATATTTTATTCTTAAATTAAATACATATTATAAAATATAATAATATTTTATTACAATTATTTTGAACCGACTTCCAAACAGGAGGAGTCTAGACGTTCGCCTGTGGATATATTTTTATGTATGTTCAACGATTACTCCGCCGTTTATGAACCGATTTTCAAATTTTTTCTTTTGCTGTACATTGTATTGTTCCGAGTAGGTATCATGTTCACAAAGGTGATGGAAACAATGAGAAATCGAAGTGACTCCTTGATATTCAAATGGGAACATATGGTCCCAGAAAACGTTCAAAATCTTTCGATTAATAAATTTAAAAAAGTAGTCAAAGAACGTTTTGTGCCAAAGCCAAAATGATTTCATAATTGATGGCACATCTTGGGAGTAGAATGCTGAATGACTGCTTGCAAGGCTACTTCTACATGATTTACAATTATTATGTATCTATCTATGTTTACATTGTATAATTTTTAGTTACAGCATTGTAAATTTTGTTTTAAAAGATTATTTTTTTTCTCACTTTTTTTGGTAAAAAGTGGGCGTGCAAGTTTCTTACGCCGGTTCTTCTCGTCGGCTTAGTTACCGAACCGGTGGTAGGCACCATGTATTCTGAAAATATATTTTATTTTAGATTTGTTCAGAAATAAAGCAATTTTGATTTTGATTTTTTAAAACACCAACTACACAACAGTATAGAAAACGTTAAGGACAGCTAAAATGAGTAAAATTATTATTTTTAAACAAAAAATTAAAACCGACTTCCAAGGCAATGACAATAGTAATATTATACTTAAATGAACTAAAAAGTATTAAATAATTCTTATTCTGTACTCAGTATTAATTCTGTTCTCAATCTTCATTATTTTGCAATCGGTACCAGCTAACCTAATCGCCAGTTCTCTGACAGAATAGGTATAACAGCAACTTATATACTTAGGACTGGTACCGACTTCAAAATTATGAAGATTGAGTACAGAATAAGGATTATTTAATACTTTTTAGTTCATATAAGTATAATCTTAAATGAACTAAAAAGCATTAATTGCTTCAGTAACAAGTGCAACAGTATGTCAAACTTACTGGCACAAATAAAGTTGGGATAGCTCCTTTAACCAAATTAGTATTTATTCTAATTTTTCTTTAAAAATTTTCAATGAAATGTTTGCCTACATATTGTTGAATTTTTCTTGGGATTCCAACCAACACGCCCAATTAATTTCAGCCATTTTCCTCTTATTAGAGGATCTTGAGGGAATCTGTAAAACAAATGATTATGATATATAAATATAAACCTTCCTCTAGTTTTAGAGTCACTCTATATTATAGTAGTTATATTATATTAGCTATATTATACTATACTATATTATATTAGTTAAAATAAGATAATATGTCCTTTTTAGTCCGGCCGCACATTTTCCGAATTTCTGATCACAAAAATTCGGACGCCCCGCCCCGCTCATACATTTTGACACGTCAGAAATTCTTTTAGTATGATGGGTCTACAACAAAATGTATGAACAGAGTGCGTTCCGCCAGGCGTCCGAATTTTTCTGATCAGAAATTTCGGATAATGTGCGGCCGGGCTTAAGGTGATAAATATAAAGGTAAATGATTTTTATTTTAGATTTATGTTATTGTAAAATATCGATAAGCATATCGATAAATTTGATTCAAGCACTAGCGTATATATGTAAGAAATTTTGATGAAAAATTTTTCTTCAAAATTTGTGTAATATAGGAACAATAGTACCTTTAGTTACGCAAAATATGAAAGTAAAAAGGAGGATTCACAATATTTTTATTTGAAATAGAGAACTAAAGACCAGAATATAGCAAAAATAAACACATCGTAGCAATTAGGATATGAAGATTAATTACGGGTGAAATGTATATTTTTCAGGATTATTCCTATGATTTACACTGCAATCACTTACAGCACAAGTTATTATTGTTATATATAATAGTATTTGTTGAAAATAACATACGATTTAAATAATAAATTGCAAATACCGAAAGGGCATAAAAACGATTGACGACTTTTGACGACCTGTCAAATAAAAGTTGTTACAATTTTCATTAGACTGCCTCTCTCTTTTCATCTTGTTATAATTCCATAAAGGATTTTCTTCTCTCTCGCACTCTTTGTTGGTCTTTAGCATTATATTATGTCTATGATATTTATCATATTTTTGCTATATAGTGGTACAGAACCCTTCGTGCGGGAGTCCAACTCGCACTTGGCTGAAATTATTTAGGGTTCCGTAGTCAACAAGGAAATATTGAAACAAAAAATCATTAAATAATTTGTTTGATTATGACAGAAAACATTTTGTGCAGAGTAATACAGAGTTGTACACGTTTTTAACTTGCCAGGAAAATGTATATGGAAAACAACGTTTGCTGGGTTAGCTAGTATACAAAATCTTAAAAAAAAAAAATATGGTACCTCCCCTGCACATCAAGGGGGAATGTTTTTTTTTTCGCATCCACCCCACCGTGTCATTGGATAGTTTTTTTAGAAATATTACAAGTATTCAAAATTCATTTTTCGATTTAGGGATCCATTTGTGAAATATGAAGTTTTAAAGTGGAAAAAATAGAGTCCAGTGTGTCTCTTCCACCAGCTAAACGGTTGCTTCTGGAAATGTGAAAAAATTCACGGGAGCATTAAAAGACTTCATAAATTATTGAGTAATAAAAAAATGTATTCGGAGAAGTATAAAGAAACTTTTTGTTCAAATTCCTGCGAACGTAACTGAGATGATTAAACTTTTTAATCGGGACTTAACGCGACTTATTTAAGTAGTAATGCTTTTATTAAAAAGTTTAATTATAATGCAACGCGAAAGTTTGAAATGTTATCGTAACTGAGATGATATTGTTAGTAGTGTAAATTGTAAAACATGTTATAAATGTACATTTATTGACCATACAAAAATATTATCATTAATCCGCCAAGTGCGAGTCGGACTCGCGCGTGAAGGGTTCCGTACCAATATAGAACACCAGAATCAGGTCCAAAATTGTGTTTTTTGTATGGGAGCCCCCCTTAATTTTTTATTTTATTTGAATATTATTATTAAATATTAAAAGAACACATATAATTACTAAGGACTTTGAGAAAAAATGAAGTACATACCTGTTGCCATCTATACTTATAAAATTACATGTCCTGACTGACTGACTGACTGATTCATCATCGCTGAGCAAAAACTGTAAAAGTCACAGCCACGAAATTTGGTGAGTAGGGTTGTTTTATTAAGTAGACACCCACTAAGGAAGGAATTTTGAAAATTTTACCCCGAAGGGGGTGAAATAAGGGTTGAAAGTTTTAATGAAAGTCCGTCATTTCTTGAGTTAGAAACATGAAACTTTATTTTTGGGTTACTGATTAAATTCTACCCCCAAGGGGGTTAAAATTGGGGTTGAAAGTTTGAATGAAACTCCGTTATTTCTTGAGTTAGAAACATGAAATTTTATGTTTGGGTTACTGATTAAAAATGATTGGATACGTGTTTAAGCGTTTCTGAAAATTCTACCCCCAAGGGGGTGAAATAGGGGTTGAAAGTTTAAATGAAAGTCCGTCATTTCTTAAGTTAGAAACATGAAAGTTTATTTTTGGACTGCTGATTAAAAATGAATGGATAGGTATTTAAGCGTTTTTAGAAATTCTACCCCCAAGGGGGTGAAATTGGAGTTGAAAGTTTGAATGATAGTCCGTCATTTCTTGAGTTAGAAACATGAAACTTTATTTTTGTGCTACTGATTAAAAATGAATGGATACGTTTTTAAGTGTTTCTGGTAATTCTACCCCCAAGGGGGTGAAATTTGGGTAGAAAGTTTCAATGAAAGTCCGTCATTTCTTGACTTAGAAACATGAAAGTTTATTGACGTTTGCGTTTGACGTTTGCTTAAATAGGGTCCGTTTTTACCCTTTGTATAAGGAACCACAAAAACAAAAAGGAGAAAACTATCCATCTTTGTCATTATACTATGTTAACGCGGATGAAGTCGCGGGCAACAGCTAGTTATTGATATAGCGCAATAAAAGCCAAAAAAATCACGTTTGCTGTATGGGAGCTCCCCTTAAATATAAATTTTATTTTGTGTTTAGTATTTGTTGTTATAGCGGCAACAACTATACATAATCTGTGAAAATTTCAACTCTCTAGCTATTACCGTAATTATTGAGTTACAGCCTGGAGACAGACAGACAGACAACGAAGTCTTAGTAATAGGGTCCCGTTTTTACCCTTTGGGTACGGAACCCATAAAACTAGCGGAACTACGGAAACCTATATTGCGCGTGGCTCGATACGCACTTGGCCAGTTTCTTGTTGCATTTTTTGTAAGATTCAAGCATTTATGCACTTTAATAATTTTAAAGTTTATTTTCAAGTGCGTTAAAAATCGTCCGTTGCGCCTGCTCTGCTTGCGCTGACCCTAAGGGCTCCCGCACACACCGGCCACAACCACAAAACGCCGCTACCGACATATTTTCTGTAGTTTTCATACATTTTTATAACGCCGGTGGCCGCCACATGCTACAACGATTCACTTTACGACCAATAGACTAGCTTAAAACGGCGTTTGTGGCTGTCGCGTGTGGGCTGTGGCCCGTGTGCGGCAACACTAAGAGCCTGTCCACACGGGCGCTGCGTCAGCACAGCGTTATTACGAAGCAGTCTTAACGTCAACACCCCGCATCGTCTCGGGAGCTGCTGTCCGTCATGTGTAACACCTTGGTTATTTTATTTGTATATAAAACAACGCAAACTACGCAACGACAGCGCTACGTGGACGCAACGCTGACGCAACGCGCCGTGTGGACAGGCTCTTACTCAGTTGATTTCCATAGTAAGCGAAAATGTTTGGCATAAGAGAAATAAAATTAAAATACTTTATTATAACCCTTTACAAACGTAAAGGTGTATACTGCGTATACAGATACTACAGATATAATATTATGTGCACAATGTTGTGTCACTATCTGGTATGTTCAAAAATTCGCTTCATATACAAAACACAGTATATAATAGTACTTATTTAATAATTTTCAATATATTTTCCAGAACTAAATCATCATCTTCAGATTCGGAAAGTTCTAACAGCGAGCAGGACGAGATGCCGCAGAAAGCAGCTAAACCGACGAAATCCACCGAGAAGCGGTCAAAAAACTCCTCAAGCACGCACAAAGGGGAACCACCGCCAGAACCAGTCGTACGGACAGGAAGAAAAACTAATAACTCCCTAGCAGCTGCCACGGGACAAATAGTGATACCGGACACGGTAGAGCCCACTAACAGCACAAGAAAAAAGCTTAAAACATCACAAATGTAAGTTCTACTGCCATGGATGCAATGTATATTATAATCTACTTAACAGAGAAATTTCAAATTGATTCATAGAGAAGTGGGCCTATGTTAACTATAGTTTGTGCGTTTTATGTTTTATGATGCGTGACAAATTATAATTGACAATAGTAGGGAAGTTACCTAACAAAAATTTATCGATAATTTAAAAATATCGAATCACTTCGTAAAGGAATTGCAATCGAAATTATCGATTTCGTACTGACATTTCAGTGGTGCCGGCGATTTAAGATGGCCGCCCTTTTTTATCGATTTGATTTCGATTCAACAGAGTCAATCTCTATTGATATAAGTTCCGTTTCATGCATATGACTTTTTTAAATGTTTTCGTAACAATAATTTTATACGCCTATTTCACAGTTAATATTTATAATTTTTATTAATAAGTTAGCATTTAGCATCTGTTCATTTTTATTCATTTACAATAATAGGAAACATTTGTTTTTGTAGATGGAATATAATTTATTACATTTTGATTTTTTTTTTGTTTTCTTGTAAAAAAAACCCATAGCAAGGAACATGAAAACTGTCACCCATATCATCTTAGAACGCACAAACTATAGGTAAAAGCCGAGCTTTGTGAGGGCTCGCGTCGTCACACTTTGACTGACTGATGATAACACATCTACATAAAAATTACTATGTAATCAATAGGCGTTTTTCCGTAAAGTGTACCACAAAATGTACAGGTTGTGGGATATACTAGGGCTCGCTTCGCTCGCCCTGATTACTCTGGTTATGTTAAAGTCCATGTAGGTTGTGAGTTGTGATACATTGATCTTGGCTTTTAATACGACAATTTTGATTGTCGTATTAAAGTAATTGAGTGAGTGAGTAGTTCATCTGCCTGTGAATAAATTTCTTTGATAGTGTTTTGAAAGAAGTTTAGTTATTTTTATACTTGTTAATTTATTTCAATCTAAATACTAAAATATTGATACTAGTTTCAGCCAAACTGAAGAGGATATACAAACGGACATGTATAAAGTGCTCGAACAGCTTACTGCTCATGAGGATGCTTGGCCTTTCATGGACCCAGTGGAGGAAGAATATGCTCCTAACTACTATGCTGTTATACGACGACCTATGGACTTACGAAAAATGGAGGAGCGACTAGACAATGGATATTACTCAGACTTCTCAATGTTCAAAGCAGATTTCAAGCTTATTGTAAATAATTGCCGACTATACAATGGACAGGATAATGGTTAGTAATTTATTTAATAGACTTTTATTTAAGTTCTGTCTTTATCAAGATTTGTCCAATATCAACGTGATGTAGTACAATACTTACTATTTATAACATCTTTTGAACATGCATGTGCTATTTTTCAGAATACACTACGATGGTTGACAATCTTCAGGCAGCATTTGACCGACTTACTGAAAAATACATACACCGAGTATCTTCATCGGATGAGGAAATAGCAGTTGAATATCAAATCCCTACACCGTCACGAAAACATAAGCTAAAATTAAGCGAATCTCCAGTACGACATAAACGCAAGAAAACTAAATCTCATTCTGATCACAGTAAGTTTGTAAATTAATATAAATAATGTCATTAATTAACATAAGAAATCATTTTTCTTTATTTTTGCATTTATGGTTTTGTTTTATAAACATTATAACGTAATTTATTTTCAGATGAGCCAAAATCGAGTTCTTCGATGCAAGAAAATAATCAAGAAAACGATGATGAAGAAGATGACAATGAAGGAGACGCTAAAAAGAGAAAAGAATCTCACAAAAAACACGACAAAATCAAGAAGAAAAGAAGAGGTCATCATCGTCATGGAAAACATTCGAAAAATCATAAGAAGAATTCTCATAAGTCCAACCATGAGAGAAAACACAGTAAGAGGCAGAAACATGGTAAGGACAAAGACAGGGAGGGTAAGAAGTCAAAACAAAAGAAAAGGAAAAGTAAACATCATGATAATGATCTTCCAGATGAACTCAAACGAAGCGCCTCACAGGAGTCATTGGAAAGTTCTAATAGGAGTAGGAGTGCCAGCCCATTGCCTTCCATCCACACTCCATCACCGTCACCAACAGAACTAGATAAATCTGAACAAAATGAGCAGCTCTCAGATCCAGATTTTCTTAAAGACAAGTTTGACAAGATAAAAGAAAGAAGACGCCATACAACAAAAGAAGCCTGGGACTCGTTGTTTGATTTTAAACAGAAAATTGACAGTCATAAACAAAATATAAATGTACCAGATAAAGACAAAAATAAAAAGCTTCGAGAAACCATAGAAAAACTAAAAGCTAAAAATATAAAGTATAAAGATTCAGCAATTTACAACAACCCTTTTACTGGTGGATCTGCAGAAAAACCTGTCAAATCTGCTAAAGAATCTGACAAAGAAGACGAAGATTTTTCGGACAATGATACTACTGAAACCGAAAGTATAAAAACAAAACCTGGAACCAGAAGATCGAAGAGAAGTTGCGCCAAAAGTGTTTCTGCTTCAAAAGCTCTCGAACAAGCCGTAAAAGACATAAGCAAGTGGTTAGATGATGCTCCAAAGGGTTCGGCTCTTAGTTCACCTTGTGACAGTCCTGCACAAACAATTTCTACTGAAGAACATGACAACAGTCGTTTAGACGATGAATTCTCGCAAAATGAGAAGCCAATGCATATGCGGCGGGATGGACGCAAAAGGCCATCATCGAGAGAACCTAAAATAATTAAAAGGAGAGAAATACAAAGAACAATCGATAGATTGCAGCCGGGTAAAAGTAAAGGTAATTTGTTGACAAATATCAGTAACAAAGGCAATGAGAAATTTGAAGAGGTAGCATCATCCCCGAGCACATCGACGAAAACTCGCGATTCATTCAAGGAAGAGTCCAGTCCTAAACTCAGTTTAGGTTCTGTTTTACCAACCGTAGAATTCACTCTCGGGAACGACCACAATTTTGGAAACGAAGATGCTAAGAGTGAGGCAGAAAATGAAGACACTAAGACTACGGAAATAGATAAAGAGAGTAAGGACGTCGAAGAGAAACCTACAGAGAAAAAGGAAGTAGAAGTGCAAGCAGCAGCACCTGCTAAGAAAGATGCTGAAGTAGAAACTGAACCGCAAATAATTATGAAACCGAGTCAAGAAAAAGCGACACCTAACTTAAGTGCATGGTTTAAAGCTTTTGGCGCTCCTAAGACGACCACTACAACCACAACAGCTAAAAAGAAAACTGAAAAAGAGAGAGAGCCAGAGGAGAAACCCGCTGAGAACACCAATATTGATGCAGTTGCAAAAATAGCAAGTCCTAAAAATACTGCAGCAAAATATGATTCGCCTAATGATCCCAATTCGCCTCTACCAGATAGCGACGACAGTCCTCATTTAAGTGTAGCCGTTACACCGAGACAACGTAGAACTAGCACAGGCAGCTCAATATCAGAAAGATCGTCGTTCAGTCAAGATTTAGATTCGCCGAGACACCAGATGTCACATAACTCACCGCTTCTTCGTTCTCCAGCCTCACCTAGAACAGACGATTTCCAGAAAATAACATATCCCATAATTAACGGAACAGTGCGAGCAGGGTTTTACCAGGACACGACATCGTTGAAAAGTAGTCCAGATAAGAGCTGCAGTCCGCGTGAAGCGCCACAATCGCCGTATTCCCCGTATTCCCAACACGTATACGCAACGAACAGTGCAACAGGGTCAGCGACTCCCAACTATTTTGTAGACCACAACAAAAGTCCCTTGCCCACCTACGGCCAAAATGCGCCCCCGTACTATGATACGTCCAAAGCACCAGTGGCTAATAAATTGGTACGCGTACACGATGACTATACGTCATTGGGACCTAACTCAAATCCAAGTCTCTCGAGTCCAATCTCAAGTCCAAACCACGGACCATACTCACCCATACCCTCACCTTATCCAAATAGTCAAACCAACTATTCACAACCTCAGATATCACCTCGGCCGAATACTCCGTCCGTCCAACAACCTAATACTACTCAGATATCACCAGAGCCAAAAACGTCGTTATTCCCAGTTAAAAAGAGAACTTATGAACCGGAGCAACCAGATTCATCTAAAAATCTACACGATAAAGATGATTTGGCTACCGGAAAGGTCAGGAACGAATATCCCAAAACGACCCAGGCATTGCATTCATCACAAACAATGTCTTCTACATCTGTTGATGATATCGCTCTAGCTCTAAGTGAAAAATCGGAATTGGGTAAATTGAACAATACAAGGGAGAAGGCATCTAATGATTTTAATGAGCGTCAACACCGTGACAGAGAGCTCTACAATAACAGCGAGCCAGTGATCAATGACAAAAGGGATTCTCATACAACAAAATCCGCTGTCAAAAAAAACAATATTGATATGATTAATATGGGTTACATGGAGGAGAGCAGACGGCATAATATAGAGCGCACAGAAGTTGACTATTCTAATAGGGAACACAAGACCAATGCAAATCCTCAACAGAAGGGATACGAAATTGAAGCTATCGCTATAAATCTCGGCATTCATAACCAACAAATGTCGATGTCGAAGCCACTCAACAAGCCAGCTGTTTGCTTAAACAATACTACACCAGCTCATTCACATGAACGAGCACCCGTGGATGTCACTATAAACCACAACATCGCTCACGCACACCAAAATCAATATGAAAGTCTCGCCAGCCAACAAATCAGTACTTTTTCGCTAAACGACATCGAATTGGCGAATAAGAAATTATATTCGTGCAACACCACATCTTCGCCAGCTATAGACTATGGCAACTGGAAAATGACGAATCAAACACGTAAACCAGAAACACTACCTTCGGACTATTCGTCGGCATATAGTGGCATCAATGACGAAAAATTAAGATCCGATTCCATAACGAATCAAGCTGCGCTCAACTACAATAAGAGCATTCAACAGCAGTACAGCAATTATAATAGCATTCCGAGAACGAATACTTCGAGAACACAAGATCCTCAACACAATCTCTCTGCCGAGCTAAGGATACCCAATCCTCGGAGCCTTCTGAAAAATGATGTATCAACTATGAGCGAAGCTGAAACCATCGCCAAAAATATGGAAAGCTTGTCCAAGTCACAAAAATCTGATAAATTAGTGCAAAATCACCCGCTAGTGTCGTCATCTCTACCGTACAAGACGCCGTATACTTCACATTCATCGATACCTATCGAATCTTTGAGGAACTTGTCGGGCATACCACAAATGCTAGAAAGGTTTACAAACGACGAAAGATACTTGTCGAGCTTCGCAGCCGGATCTTCGTCGTTGTATCACGATAAAACATTTTCAATGGCTCAAATGTTTAACAAGGGTATAGCGGCGACCGACGCCCACGCCACGAGCACTTCGGCCGGCACATACTCTCAGGCACCGATCGCCACGAGTAAAGATAACAACGCTTACAAATCTCCTTCAACTGCTTCTAACGCGCCACTGGACCAAAAGAAGAACAGGCGAAAGAAACCATCAGAAACAAAACAGGCCCAAGTTATCGGTACCCAGTATCTCAACACCGTCAGTAATAACGATGTTTTAACCTCAGTAAAGGCGAACATGATGCAGTCCAGTCCGTTCAATTTCGGTACCACGAGCAACATGGCGTTGAGCGGCATGTATGGGGACAACGGAGGGTTTACTATTGACGACTTCAGGAACAGCACCAATCAACTCATGGCAGCGAACTATATGGCGGCTGCTGTGGCACATCAGAGGAACAGTGAAGCTAACGCGGAGAAACTTGCGAAGCCTGCGCACCAGAACAGCAACCACGCAGCGGCGGGTACATTTCCTTTCCTTGGCCATTCGCAAGTTCGCGCGGGTTATCCGTTTGTGGGCACAGAAACATCTTCGCCACTGTATCAGCAATATCTGCGCTACCAGGAGGAGCTGCAGCGTCAAACTGGCGCGCAAATAATGAGTCTTTATCCCCAGGCGTACGCCCCGGCCTCGCTCGGCGTCAGGCAACCATACGACGCTTTGAACAGACACTCATGGCTTTAATATAGGATTTTTCCTCCCAACGATGAGAGGACGTTTTATAAATGTGACTGTATCGATTGTTATAGAAATTATAATTTATATTGAATCCAATTTTTGAAGATTTGTGAAAATATATAAAAAATGACAGACAAAAGTTTAAAGTATATTATCATCATCCACTAGTTTCGTCCTTAAGTATTGATTAATTTACCTGTGATCGCCATACATGAGTCCCTTTAATTCTGTGCTGTTTAACTTTGTGATTAAAAATAAAGAAACAATATAAACTATTATAATGAATATTAATTATTAAGGTAGTGTACTGGTTCTGATTTTAATTATGCATAGAGTGAAAACATGTCGATCAAACTTAAATATGTTGTACTGTATTTAAATGTCTGCAAATAGAATAAATGGATATGTGTTTCTGTGTATATTTTAACAGCTGATAATCTAATTAGCATAATATACATTAACGAATTTCGCCTTGTACTCATCCACTAAAGCGAAACGCGAAATATTTCTACTTATGTTTATGTAAGATAAAAGTTGACTGTAAGAATTTTTGTTAAGGCTTTTAGTGTTACAAAATTTATTATAAATGCTTACGAAGGCCACATTTTTTGTTATTTTTAGAGTTAAATATGTTTCTATCACTCCTTGTTTTTGTAAATATTTAATATTTTTATTCACTATAAGTTTATTAAGCTTTATCTAATTTTGCTTATTAATTATTATTATTTTTAATCATTGACATAGAATAAATAAAATAAGAAATATTAAATTTTTCTCATGTAAAAATAATGTTAAGATTTTCGAAATTAATAAAAATGGCTATTCATAATATTATGTCAATTTATTTGAATCCTTTCAATTATTATTTATTTACAAGATGTTAGTGTAAACACCAATGATATTCTGTATTTTAGAAACTCATTGGTAAACACCGTTATCCTTGAAACCGTCAAATGAAATGAGCCCGTCAAAATGAACAAATGTTTCTATGAGAACAATGCTGGGAACTCAAAAAAATCCGTCTTCATACCCATACAAATTGCCGATCCGGGCATCCGTATGGGTATGAAGACGTCATTTTTTTGAGTTCCCAGCATTGTTCTCATAGAAAAATTTGTTCATTTTGACGGGCTTATTTGATGGTTTCAAGCAATGATATTCTATGTTACTAACGTAACTAGATTGGAAGTTTACGGTAGCAACGCGTTGCCACTTCGAAGATGCCTGCAGGCATATCTCACATACATAATGACATAACGAATATATGACTTGACATTGTCTTTTGAACAAAAAAGTGGTTACGCATTTCTGAGAATCTTTTGTAAGACATTGCTACTCTAGTATTTTAGAAACTCATTGGTTTCAAGGATAACGGTGTTTACACTAACACACTGTATATTGATGCCACTGATGCCTACTACGAATAATAGCAGCGTTTACCCTGAAATAAAACGCTTATTAAATACTTACCTTATTTGAAGCAAAATAATTATTGAGATAGGCACTTCCGTTTCCGCAGATTTTACCTCCTTTTCTTTCCTGAATGTTGGCAGCTCTGTCAACCTTGGTCCCATCATCGAGCAGGTAGAGGGAGAATTCCCGCTCGACTATGATCATTGAGTCGAAATTGCACCAGGCAGAAATAAAAAGTTATGCTTCAAATAAGGTAAGTATTTAATAAGCGTTTTATTTCAGGGTAAAACGCTGCTATTAAACACTTGACCGTTATTTGAAGCATAATAATTGAGACGTGTTATCGCCTGGTGATGATGTACGCCAATGTGACAAAATAAAAGTAAGACGCCAATGTGAAAAGAAAATATAACAATATAAAATAAAAATAGTAATTCCTTGTGGGAATACTTCTAAAACTTTATAAATGAATATATAGGTGATATAAGAGTGATGGAATAGAAAATCCAGTGTTCAAACACTTTTTTATACTATTATTACACCAAAAACTGATTGACAAATCAAAAATACAACTTGTAAAAGCTTTGATATGGACATCATGAAATCAACTAAAGGAACAAAATAATTCCTTAAATCGTTAGAATTAGATGAAAGTACTAGTTTTTTGTACCGATTTTCAATAACGGCCCCAAAAGTATTTCATGAATGGATACATTGTCTATCCAACTTTCAGCCATAGCTGAGCGGACGTTACCTGGTGGTGCAGTTGTCTCAGACAAGTTAGTTTTGATACCGCCAGCTAAAGGCGGCAGATGGTTTTCCTCGCAAACTCGTAAATAAATTGCACATTTAGCTTCGCTAATCGCTACGCCTGCGATGAAAAAAGTGATTACAGCATTTAAGCCAGTAAACAGCAAGGTTGCTTATTACTGGGATTGCTTAAAATCTTCCAGCTAGATTGCCTAGAATCAGCACTGTTCGTTTTAGTTATGACTAAATGAATTAATCACATTAAAGAATTTTAAACCACTGTATTCTTACAGTGTGTAAGATCATGTACACGTCTGCCCGACAAAAACAAAAGCAAAATATCTGTATGTCTAGAAAATACAAATAAATTACTTGCGTCAACTGGCGTCAACAGACTTCAATAAGTTTATAATTTATGTTGTTTGTTGTTGTATGTTGTTTGTTTGTCAAGCTTTTTCAATGCAATAGATTTTAACATGTTTTACCAAACCGTAAGAACTCAAAAGGGCCAGAAATCTGTATCAGACATGGAAGATATTATCTACTTATGTAAGAAAATAATGTTATAAGAGAGCTTAATCTATTAAAAATAGATAAACTAAGAATTTTGCAAGGACTGTGGCCATCGGCTTGTGAGCATCATAGCATCACATCTGTGAAACTTACACCAGGATAACCATCTATACCAGGCAACTTTATAAGTTTTGAGAGTAGGAGGTCGCCATGATAATAACAATAATTTTATATGGTTATCATCTCAGCCTCAGAAATTTTACAATTTTACGACCACCCCCACATTTCTATACCTCCAGGGTCATTTCCTGATCTTTGGAAGAGGGACCCCCGTTCAAATGTCGATTGTGTATTTCTCCAGATCGCCAATCGTATACGGTGCTGCTATTGCACTCGACTTGAGATCTGCCCGCCAAAATACTCGTTCCCAGCGTGGAACCACTAGGAGATAAATTCTTTGAGCCTGATTTAGGTGAGCCAGGACATTGGGGATTAATTAAGCACCTAGGCTAGGGGGTACTCCTGAGAAAAGGCATCGTGATCTAAACCTGCTTGATCGGTCAAGTCGAGAGTTACATAATTAGTCACTACATGAGCTTCGGCGGAAGAAGAATAGATCGGTCACACAAGTAAGCCGCATTTTCTGATCTTCACCGTGCAAGAAGTTAACAGATTTGGGAATGATCCAATAACTCGAAAAATCTGAATGGTTATGTCCATCAGGGCATCTGACATGGTGCGACCTTCGTCCCAAATATAGGTTATAGCTGTTCGATTGTCGCTCTGCCAAAGAACTGTCGAGCGAGCGAGAGTCTGGTGCTGACTGCAGAGCACGGAGAAGCAGAGCCCTAGAAGCTCTTTCTGATTGTAATGCATGAAATTTTCTTAAGCTGACCATGTCCCGTTAAGGAAAGGTGGTCGAGTTGAGCACCCCAAGCTAGGTCCGACGCATCTGTTGCCAAGCAGTGCCATGGTGGGCTCCAATGAATGGAAGTTGATAGATGATGACTTTGAAACCACCACCGAAGATCGTCGCTAAGCGTAACGCTTGTCTCGGTAGAGAGCAGCGATTCGGAAATGCGGACTTATCCAAGTCTATGAGAAGAGACAAGAGAGCTCGGTAATGTAGCCTTCGGTACTATGAAACTGGCGAAGTTCAGGAGACCGCGGATGCTCTGCAAGGTCTTTAGATCTACCAGACTCTTTGTCAGGACTCAGGACTGGTAAAATCTTTTGATGAATTTTAGACATTTTCTCGCCTGGAAGTAGCTTTTCGTTTTGAAACGTGTTCCAACGAACACCTAGAAATACCAGATCTTGTTGAGGCGTAAGTAAAGTCTTTGAAGCAAAATCTGGACATGCTTCTGTAGGATAATTTTGTTTTAATAAGCAATAAGATAATCGTCCTAATAAACGATGATACGCAGAACTTGCTCTCTGAGGGTTTGTTTAACCCAATTGGTCAGGGAAGCAAGTGACCGGACAAAAAGCAAGTAATTTGCAGCAACTGTCCCTTGTATACAGACGTAGGAGCCGTCAGTGCGATGGAGCGACTGCCAGGTAAAAATATGCTTGGGACAGGGATATTTTGCAAAGCCAATCGTTGGGTTGCAAAACAAAACTGTCATTAGTTGAACATTTATGAGCCTGAATGGCTGAGTCAAAACATAATCGAATAGAGTGGAAAGATTGAAAATAGGACGGCCGGACCCGTCGACCTTAGGGACCAGAAACATTGTCACACCCTGGAATATCATTTGTCGAATTTTGGTTTAATTTTGGAATGAACCGAGGTGGTTTCTCCATGAATGGTATGCGGTACCGTTTTAGGATCTTTATAATAATAACCTGGAGCATCTAGGCGCTGCCAACGAGAAACGGCGGTAAAACTTCAAAGTTTGACCCGCTCTGAAATTTTGATTACAGTACTTACGTTTTTTTGGCATTCCTGAGATCCGAAAGAGAAGCGGCACGTTCACGGGTACTTTTGCTGTGGAAGTTCCCTCAGTTGTCCAATCGAGCTCCTCTCGAGTGAAAGGAACTTCGTGCATTGCCAGGCATTGACCGTGGTTCAAAACTATTTCTTTGTCCCCGTGGGGTACGATTGTAAGAACAGCCTTGCGCAGGCTGGTGATCATGGAAAATGTGCGAGCTAGCACAACATCCATGAGACATACCCTGCGCGGGTATACAACTCTTAGTCTGCCCCTGCGGGGGTAGGCTAAGCTCTCGAGTGAAAAGAACTTCGTGCATTGCTAACATAAGGGTGGTCATAGCGCTGTCTGTATTTGCTCCCCCCTTTTTGTGGCGGCGGCGCCTCGATTTACGTTTGCTGTGTGAAGTAGAAGTCGATGACGAGCTCGCATCACTTGTTCAACTACTACTACTAGATGACCTTGCACGAGAACAAGGCCTTTTTTATTAACCACATTAGTGGGTAGTTTCAAATCTAACGTTAGCTGGTGTCACTACCGAATCATAAACAAATTCACATTCGTTATTCATTATTAATAGCTACCTTAACCTAGGAAAGAACACAAACACAAGAACTTAACTAGAAAATTAATATTTTAAACACGGACGTAAATTTTTTTTACGTCCGTGATTTTAAAATTTAAATGTAGTATTTAAATTTATATTCGTTATTAAAGAAACGATACGAACGATAAAATCGTTATTAATATGAAATGTTCATCTTTTCTAAAGAAAAAATGTACAAAAATATAACTTACGTGAATTACCAAAACACTTGAAAACGGTAAAAACACAACACTGAAATTTAAATTATATAACTGGGAGTTATATAATAAGGAGGTATAATACGTAATGACTTCTGAGCACGACTGTGCGGTGCGGAAAACAAAACCCCAATGATCATAGTCGAGCGGGAATTCTCCCTCTACCTGCTCGATGATGGCGCCAAGGTTGACAGAGCTACCAACATTCAGGAAAGAAAAGGAGGTAAAATCTGCGGAAACGGAAGTGCCTATCCCAATTATTATGCTTCAAATAACGGTCAAGTGTTTAATAATAATAATAATAAAAGGAAGAGTAACTGTGACAAAAATTTTTCATTATTAACCTATATAAAATGTAACCCAAATACATGCATACTTGTTGTAGTATTCGGTACACAATTTTGTGTAAAATAAATAGAAGATGTGACAATTAATGTCAACGGCTTTATTTCGTTTTGAGTGGGGTCAATTTATAATAGCGGCAGCGCCGAGTCGAAGCGAAGCGAATTCCCAAAAACTGAATACAGAAAATTTAACCTTAACTTGAAAACGTAACGCATATATTTCTTCTGCGAGGCCAATCAGCGTTGGTCGGGCGCAGTCACGCGAATTCGCTCGGATGCGCGCGCCTTTTTAGATTCTCAGAAGTAATAAAGTGCGTTATCGCTTTGGAGTTAAGGTTGAATTACTTAATGTTCAGTTTTAATTAGGGTTGCTGAGGATTCCTCTTCCGCTTCCTCATAATGAGGACGTTCAGCAATATTTTGGGTTCCTCAACGGTTACCGCATCCTCATAAATAAAAAAATAAAAATCATCTTCCGCTATCGCTTCCTCAAAATTGATTGGCCTCGCAGAGGAATTTATGAGGAATTTCACTGCGCATGCGCGTCGCGGGAATTGTCCATTTTTTTTTAATTGTGCCCATTACAAAAACATTTCGAGGAGTAAGGTCAGTGATCATTATTCTGTATATAAATTCAAAAAATATTCATTATACTTATATTTTTAAACAAAAATGTTTAACCTTAGTTTGACCTTCAATGACGTCACATTACGTTTTGATCTTTTGGTATGCTTCTCGAATCAGTTTTCACTTAAATAAGAGAACTTGCATTCATTTAACACCTTGTTGATACTTGACAATGCGGCCGCCGATGATGACGTCATAGATCCGAAAACTTTAAAAATTTATTTAAGAAAAACTAGCCATAGAATTAAAAAAATATTTAATTCATATTCAATACCCTATTTCAACAAAAAAAAAAAGTACATGTGATTTTTTTGGACAATCCAAATTGTATCAAATAAAATATATCATCATCAAATCATCTTTTTAGGGTTCCATACCCAAAGGGTAAAAACAGGACCCTATTACTGAAACTTCGATGTCTGTCCGTCTGTCTGTCTGTCTCCAGACTGTATCTCAAGAACGGCTATAGCTAGTCTTCTGAAATTTTCACAGATTGTGTAGGTATTTTTGTTGCCGCTATAACAACAAATACTAAAAACAAAATTAAATTAATATTTAAGGGGGGCTCCCATACAACAAACTTAATTTTTTTGGCCTTTTTTGCTCGTAATAAATAATGGCAACAGGTACGCACTTGAAATTTTCACAAAGTCCTTAATTGTATGTGTACTTTAATGATTAATAATAATATTAAATTAAAATAAAAAATTAAGGGAGCCTCCTATACAAAAACACAATTTTAACCTATTTTTTCTCTATAACGGTACGGAACCCATCGTGCGCGAGTCCGAGTAAGAAATATGTTGAATTTAAAAGGAAAACTATCACTAAGAAGACTTCATAAGTTATTGAGTAAGTAATACAACCCATAACCTATTTTCATGTTAATTTTTATTGTAAGAAAGGGAATAAATTCTATTCAAAGGGGGCAGGGTGCCATCAAATTCTCATACATACGTAATACCAAAATCATTTTCTCATACGAAAATATTTAACATGTTTGAGTTATTTTTCAGCTTAAAATAGAAATTACCTAGGTTCCTGCATAAAAATCAAACATGTTAAGTATTTTCGTATGAGAAAATGATTTTGGTATTACATATGTGGGCATTTTCAAAAAAACGTGTACCCTTGCAAAAATATGTCTATATTTTTTAAGGTCATTTATTTACCTTTATTTGTATGTCATATACAAGGAAAAATATTGAACTAATGGAATAAGTTAAAAAGAACGCTGAAAACGTTATATTATTCTGATATTACTGAAACAAAATCGAATTTTCGACGAAACAGATTCCGTTGTGCGACTAAATGTAAAATATAATTTAATACAAAAAAATACAGCAATAAATGGATTTCTTCGTTAATTTAATCTAGTGAAATGCATATTTAATTGTTTATTAAAAAAAATGTAGATAATTTCAAGGATCAACAAGAGTAGCAATTATTTTTAATCCATAGTGTGACTATGTGACCTACCCACTAGGTTATTTTTCATTTTTTTACATGAGTAAGTAATATTTAACATATTTAAAGAAGTTTTTATAACACAAAAACCTTTTGTTAAAACATTTTTATTGTTGCACTACTTATAAAAGTAAAAAATTATATTTTGATTTAATAGATTTAACTTCATTAATTAGAGGGACGAACATCTCATAATCATAAAGATGTGTTCACATGTCTACGAATTCCTAAGTTATTAATGACATGGGATTATATGCACGATCAAAGTGCCGAAATATCCATGCAAATATGCACGATCAAAGTGCCGAAATACCCATGCAAATATGCACGAAAAATGGTCGAAATATGCACAAAATATGCACAATCAAAAGTCACTTAATATTAAAATTTATTATTTTTTTGAAGACTTTTCCGGTAGTGACATTAATAAAAGCGCCAATTTTTATAATTTCATAAAATCCAGGATTTTTAATTTCTTGAAATAAAGACTTTTTATTTATTTATTATACGCCAATAATAATTGTCTACCAACATTTTCCGATTGCCATCTTAATGCCCATGGAAGTTAAACTACCGAAATATGCAAAATTGCCAAAATATGCACTATCGCCTAAAAAGTGACATTATAATATGCATTCCGATGTCTAGTTATTATAAATCTAAAAATATCAATGACACAAAATGATTTTCAACTTTACTGATAGAAAAGTAGTGGAAATAAAATCAAAATTATTTAAAAAATAAAACTTTTAGGTACTTAAATTTTAAATATTTGTTATTGTTAAGTAAATGCGACGCCTTGATAATTTACAGCCAAATTATCAAGGCGATATCGATTTTTCAATGACTAAAGCTAAGAAATTAAAGTTCATTGTCAGTATTTATCATGTCTTTGTCTTTGATTTACCCATAGCATAACACGATTGGTCAACTTTTATAACATAGAATAATCAATCAAATAGACCTGTGTAAAAAAAAAGGATTCCTATTTTTCCAACAGAGGAGAGTGATTTAAGCTTCCAAAAATGTACATGGATTGGTTCAAGCATACACTTTAATTTGCCCATAGCTTATATGAAATGTATTTATGGTTTTTAAATTACGCGACAAAACTATTTTGTCGCTTACGCCCTTTCCATTTTTTGCTGTTCCATTGCTTGTTTTCTGTGAGAAGCCGGGCCGGCCTTTCATAGAAAACTAGCAATCTAAAACATATCCAAAACGGTTTTTTACTTTAACGCGGCGTCACCTTAATACATAAGTAATAAAAAGTATATTTGTATGTTAATCGTACCAGTTTAAAAATCTCCAATTTTCTTAATAAAATCTGTGAATAAAAAAATAATTTATTTAAAATGTGAACTAAGCCTTATGCTTTCCGCCTGTTGTGACTTGTCCGTTCCATTATATGTGACCATACGAAAAGTCACGTAATATTACTTTCTTTTACTTTTAAAGTGTTTGTAAATAACCGATAATAGTTATCACAATTTCATTTTTTATACTAAATACTAAGCTAATTTTGTAACGTGTCAACAGTAAAAACAGTTGGAGAAAGTATAATAATGCTTACAAAATATGGTCACTTATCTGAACAAATAAACCGTTCCCGAAGAACCATCCAACCTGCGTCCGCGTCTTGTAGCAGAGTTTTAACTACTAAATTCAAATTGAAGTTTCTCGATGTACAATGAAATATAGTGCTATCATTTAGTGCCGAAAATATTTTTGTAGTATGTTTATAAAACTAAAAAAAATGGTCACTAAACCGAACATTCCGGTCGGGTTGTTTTTTCATGACTATAATTTTAATTAATTTGTAGTTAAATTATGTTAGATTTTTCAATAACAAGACATTCAATTGATACATTAAGTATTTAGGAATCAAACATATGTTTTTTAAGTAACTTACTTTAAGAAAAAAAAATAGTTATTAAAGATTTTGTTACAACTTCTGGGAAGGGGACAGGTGAATTTAATAGGTTTCGGTACTTAAAAACCCATATAAATCTCATACTAAATAAAATTTTATACAAACGTGAATGTATTTTAATAAAAGAAAATTTGTTTTTGCTCCTACATTAAAATTACAAAATGTTAGTATGTAATTTTTTACAAATAATCTGTAGCGAAGTCAAGGGACAAGGTAAAAACCAGGGGTACACATTTTTTTGAAAATGCCCATGTATGAGAATTTTGATGGTACCTGGCCTCTTAATAATATGATACTAAAATAAAAATCATACTAATGTTTTAATTATTTACTATAGTTTTAAAAAAGTTAAGCAGTGATCTAGCCACTTACCTAGTACAAGTAAAGCCTAAAGATGTTTTATATTATAAAAGCAAAAATATGGTTAAGTATACAGAAAAATGAGTTGCTTTTTGTACCAGATAAATTTATACTATTACAATATTACAATAATTGCACTTTGTTATACTATAATTTAGCATGTCTGATACTATATTATTTGTCTTAAGATGCTAAAACCTATTACTGTACTGTTTATTTTAAAAATGTATTAGTAATTATTAGTATCAAAGCTCTTTCTGTATAAACCTTACATTTATGTGATTGATTTATTGCGGCGTTAATGATTACTATCATCAATATTCAACAATTTGTTCAATTATATGACCACCTTAATAGTAAAACTATAATGGTAAGTATATAAAACTGATTTAGAAGATAAAAATTAGAGCCCACAGACAATCAGTAAAAGCATTTCTCATTGTTATGTGGATTTGGTTTCACTTTGTTCCTTTTTTTGCTGGACCATTTCTCTGATGTTGTCTTCACTCTCTTTAAGATTTTTCTCTAAATACTGTTTATTCTCTTCTAACTCGGCAGTGCGACTACTTAAAAGGGAAAGATTTTCCTTCAGATTCTTTTTTATATCCTCTAAATCTGTTAAAAGGAACATTCTCCCTATTGATTCGTAAGTTTTTGTACCATTTGGTAGATGAGCCATCTCTCGCTGAGTAATTTCTGCATGTTGAGCCACACGTTTCAGTACGCCTATATGACTGTCGATAATTTGTATCTTCTTGCTGGTTGCTACCATTTTTATTTGCAATTCTGCGAAGGCTTTTCTTAGTTCTAAATCCACCGGTTTAGCCATAATATTATATTGCAGTATGAATTTAATAAAAGTTGAAAAGACTTCAACACTCAATACGGTAGGTACCTACCGTAAATTTTAGAAGAACGTGCGGTATTTGTAGTTTGACAGCGTCATTCTTGACCACAGATTACTAGTATATATTTTTCTTGACATTGACGTATTTTTCTTTTAATTTGTTGCATTATTTGCAAACGTCTTTCGTCACTTATGTGATAGGGTAAATGACTAGTCACTAGTGATTGGACAGTACCTATGGAGTACCACTTACCAGTCATTTTTGCAGTCATTGGACAAAGCACAAAAACACAATATATTTTATTTGTTGCTTTAAAACTGCCTGTTTTTAAAGTAAAAGAACGCCTAATTTTTTTAGAAAAACAGTAAAGCAACCTTAATCCATTATCCACGATCGACGAGTAAATATGTGATCTATCCAATGACTAGAATAGTCATGTTCACCCTAGATTATTATAGATACTATAAAATATTATAATGATAACTATAAAATACTATAAAATATTATAATTTATAATACATTATAATTATACCCATAATTATAATGTATTATCCATACTAATATTATAAATGCGAAAGTATCTCTGTCTGTCTGTCTGTCTGTCTGTCTTGCTTTCACGCCAAAACTACTGAACCGATTGCAATGAAATTTTGTACACAGTTATTCTAGAGTCTGAGAAAGGACATAGGATACATTTTGATGTGGGAAAATATCTTATTTCCATGAAAATATCGATGAAAATGAATTCGCATTGCGCGTGGCCAGCGCTCATCTCGGGGGTCCTGGGTTCGAGTCCCGCAGGCGGAACAAAAAGTTTTCAATGTTCCTGGGTCTTGGATGTGTATTAAAATAAAATTTCAAAAATCTTAAACATATTTTATGTAAGTATAATATTATAAAAAATCCAGAAATATATCGATGCAATGAACATTTTATTTCTAATACGATTCAACAGATGGCGTTTTATTTTTTACTTTATTGTAACATAGAACTAATCATACTTATTAGTTAGTATGTTTTTGTTTATAGTTTTTAATACGTTAGAATATTATGTTTAATAATATAATCACTGAAAATATATCAATGCAATCAACATTTTAATTCTAATATATGAAAACAGATGGCGTTTTATTTTTTACCTAAATATATTTTATGTATAATATAATAAAAAATCCAGAAATATATCGATGCAATGAACATTTTAGTTTTAATACGATTCAACAGATGGTGTTTTAATTTTTACTTCATTGTAACATAGAACTAATCATACTTATTAGTTACTAGCTGTTGCCACATTATTGGAAAAATATTAGCCACATTTAATGGCTAATATTTTTCCAATAATGTCAAAAATAAATATCAAAAACCCAAAAACCACAATTTGGGAAAAATAATAAAAAAAACACCAACAATAAAAAGTAGAAGAAGTTTAAAAGTGACATGCCCGCCAAAACTCTTTCAGTTGTCAAGTTTAGTTTGACAAGTTTTATTATGTCAGCGTGTTCCTAAACTATTACTAGTGTACTGGCCTAATCGCTTAAGCCAATGATCACTTAGGTTTAAGATATTTTGATTTATGTCACACTGATATTTTTTGGAAACCCAACCCATATGTAGTCAGTGATGCCAACCTGCAGATAATTTCAGATCGGTGAGGAACCCCGAACCAATAGAAAATCTAGAAGTGTCTATCTTTACGCCATCTAGTTAAGATTGTTAAAATTAAAATTAAAAAATATAAATGAAAATCCCTCATTACCATCCTCATACAAAATGTACTGAAAATATATACGGTATCGCGCGTTACTATCGACCGATAATATCGCTCCTGTCTGCGGGAGGCTTTAAGTTTAATCTATATTACAAAATGAAAATTTGTTGCTGTGTTTTTAACTTCTACAAAATACTGACATACAATTATTATTATGATTAAAAACGAGATTTGCATTTGGATTGGCCACTGAGACGTTATAAAGCACTGACAGTATGTAAAAGAGATTAGGAAACACCCACAGAAACACCCGTAGGACCATAGACAAAAACAAAATTATGCCAAAAGCAATCGTCTTCGTACCGTAGTTCGTTGTCGTCACGTCGATATAGTTTTTATCTCTTTCGGTGTCTCAAGTGTCTCGATTCTCGAATGTGACATGGCGTCCATCAAGATATATCACGGCCTCGTATAAAACTGTTTTAATGACAGTGATCTAATTTAGCATTTTATTTTAGAGGCCGTAATAAATTGTACATTTGCATTGATGGTAATGCATGCAAGGAAACCTCAGCGAATAAGCGATGGGTACGATACGCTTTCAGATGCTTCGGCATCGCAATCTGTAGATGGCGGTCGCCGATAGTTTTGCTGTTTGAATGAAAATTCTAAATATTTTTGTCTTTTTCAGGTACTTTGAGAAACACCAGGCCCATCCGTACCAGGTAAGGAAATATCGGCAGAGTAAATGAACTAGAGGATTGTCACAACTTTGGTATGAATGGACATGTTGACTCAAGTACTCTACGTAATAAGTAATAACACCTCCCAACGATTCTTTTCCTGTTCTAATCGAACATTCTAAGTGATGCTGTCTTATAATCGTTCTATGTTTCAAGCCCTGACCCCACGAAATAATTTAATTATCGAAAACTGATCATTGTTTGACAAGAATGTTTAGTGCTTGTTTCTGGCGTTTTCATGGTAAATACACCCAAAAATGAAATACAAATTAACCTACAACTACAAAAGTAGTATAAATAAGCTTCTCCACATAATATGTTTCTATATACATGGACAATTATACATTTTTTCGTTATTATTTACCTACAACAGTTTTTTATGCCATGGCCTAATTTTAATTAAAATTCAAAAACCTTAAAAAATTAAAAATTTCATGCTATTATATACCTGCATCATTTTTAACACGCGTTTTTATTTTAATTTACAAGTACTACATCTTTATTTATTTAAGGTTATAGTTGATGTTTATTTTTGTGTGATATATTATGTTTTCAATACAGAAGTACAACTCAAAGAGAGCTGGCAACGAGTACAACACTCCTGAGAGCCGCTACACACCACTCAGATCCCCCAACGGCAATGTGCCCACTCACAGTCACAGTGGGCACACAGGCCACACCGGCCACTCTACCCATGGTCACCACCACTACAATCACATGCCAGAGGACAGAGGATATGTCACATCAAGAAATTCCTATATGCAGAAAGGTTCTGAAAAGGAGAGAGATAGAGACTACAAATCCTCTAGAAATAAGTATACAGGTGAGTCCTATTTGTTGTTATTCAATTATTCTAAGTCATTGTATGATTCTTGATTGATATTATTATACAAAAGACCAAAGCAGCTCTGAGAAATATCATAAAATGCTAGTGAATATTAGACAGTGCCTTGTGATGTTTTCCTAAATTGTTGTTGTTTACATTGAGATAAATTAAAAAGTGTGTCTGTCACTGATTCTGACATCATGTAAGGGTGACCTGTAGACAGGGGTGAATTCTACAGACATCCTCAGAAGCTGACTTATAATCTTCTGACTCAGTTAAAAATATTGTTTCAATTAGTTTTTATTAATTTAAAAATATGCATCGAGGTATCTATCTGTTATCAGTAATTAATGTTATTGTGTTATCAAATTAATAAAAATTATGCTAATTTCCAACATCAGTTAAATTAATAGTTCTTACAGTTCTGGCTATATTATTATAATAAAAGCAAAGAAATATTTTACAAATTTTTATATAATTTTTTATAACTCTTGCTAGAGCGAATACACATTTTAGCACTTTGCTTTCAATATTTTGATAATTCTGAAAATTTAAAAGCTTTTTAGCTAAGTCAATACATATTTAAGTTAAGGTGGATTAATTTAAACAAACTACATTTAGAGTTATTACTGTAAAATTAAAATGAAGTAAAGTAGATTAGAAAGGCAAGCGAATATTCTTTAGTCATTAGATTGGAAAAGCAAGTGAAAATACTGTAATCCAAAGTAATGCATATGCGAAATTTTATTCTGCCATTAGTTACAGAAAGTATATTGATAAACATTGAAAATAATTTCAGATGTTAGATCACCTAAAGAAAAACGTATCAAAGATAGTGAAAGAGAAAAAAATAACCATGAACGATGTGAATCAGAGAAGAAAAGTAGGACTAGTGGCATGAACAGTAGTGTAAATAGAAGTAGTAAATACGACAAGAGGAGTGCACCCTCCTCCAGTGTGCATGCGGCCAGTGAATGGTCTGAGCATATTAGTTCTTCAGGGAAGAGATACTATTATAATTGTGTGAGTGAGATATCTCAGTGGGAGAAGCCGAGAGAGTGGGACTCAAGAAGAACAACATCCAAAGATTCAACATATTCCTCAAGAAACAGTAAGCATTTTTTAAATTATTTTTAATATTACATAATTTTAGACCTAGGCCCTACTAATTATTGACATGTGTGGTTTCTGAAAAGGATCTACAAATAAAAATTCATTACAAAATACTAAATTCTATTAACCTGGAACAACAACTACAAACTTAATAAATATCTTTAGAATTCTATAGAGAAATATCCTATAACATTTCTATTGTATGTATAGTGGGATATTTTCTAATCTTATATCTTTAAACGAGCAATTCTCTATTGAAATAAATTCTCTATTGAATTCAAATTAGACCGAGCGTAGCTTGGTCAAATAGATAGTAATATTTATTTAAAAAAAAGAGAAAAAGATGGCCAAGTAATTGTGGAGTAAATCAATAATAATATTTATTTAAAAGCAAAATATAATATTATTATTATGTTGTATTGTCTAATTCAAATTTTTACTTTGATTAACTAATATTTACATTTACATTTAGAGAACTTTAATAATTATTTATCTTTAATTTAAAGAAAATTTTGGCATAAACACCATACATTTTCTGTCAAATTATTCATTACTTAAACAAAAATTAAGTTCTTCATTAAATAAAATTTAATTTCTCTGAGCATGGGTCGAAATGAACTATTCTCTTTAGCAACTGCCGTAACCGTTTGGCCAGATTTTAGAAAGCTGTAGTGAACGACCCCGGCACTAGTCCACCAAACACTCATAAGTAACTTTTTCTGAGTCAATTTTCGCTTAGGGCAGGTTTGGCTGATTCTCCAGGGGACAGCCATTGCGACAAACGCTTCCGATTATCGTAAAGGTCGATTTTTCATCACAAGATATGATCCGATTTAAAATCCCTTCATTATTGTGTCGATTGAGCATTGTAACGCAGAGTCGACGCGTGTTTTCTGGTTTGCTTCACTCAATTAATGAGGTACCTTTAAAGTTTTTTGTCTTCCCAATTTGCTTCATGTGGATTGAAGCAGTTGTGGTATGCGATGGATCAGCTTCCACAATAGCCTTTAATTCTACATTATTCATTTTGGTCTCGTGTCTACAGGGCTTGTTCTGACGATCGAAATTTCCAGAGCGAAAATGTAGGAACCAAAACTACCGTGTTTTTTTTTTGCGACACCAGCGCCATACACACATTGTTAATTCTACGAGCTGTTTCTGCAGCACTCGTGCCACGGTAGAACTCATATTCGTAAATAAAGCGATATTTCAATTTTTCCATTGTGCGATATGAAAGACTCTAAAAAACAAATAATCAAGAAAAAACAAATTAATGACTGTTTTGGAAACTCAAATGTACCAAATAAATTAATATATAAATTTTTATTTGGAATTCTTAACCAAAGAGGATATTTGAGATCAAAGTGGCCTGTACAACAAAACGCCAATTCCATATGTAAGGACCTAATATATAAATGAAGTATTAAATGTAGTATCAAATTTAATGAATTTTTAATTGTTTATAATTAAATGAAAAAACATTTCTTTAAGGTTTTTGCATCAAATATCAATATTATTATTAATAAGGGCAGTTCCATGTAAAAGTCTACCATACATTAAAAAAATAAATACCTGATTTTGGAATTAAAAATACTTAATTATAGTCACAATATTATAACACTATTAAGATTTTATAGAAGCAACAATTTCTAAGCATTACTTTTGTAGCAAAAGTGGCATTTATGAGATGATGTTGTGAGCTCAGCTGAGTGTGGTTTTGTGTGATGAATTTCTGACTTAGTTTTCACGTTATGTATTTTAAATTCTTGTCATATTTTGTTACACACTGATTGTTCAAACAATTGAATACCGATTCGAGAAAATTCATAATATAATAGGCTTGTAAGATCACAGTGTCGAGTTGTAGTGTCAGTCACAGTGTCAGTCAGATAAAAATCATTACTTTTGTCTATAACTACAGTAAAATTACTTTTACATTAACAAAATTAGAAACTCTCTACGTGAAAGTGTTACTCAAATGATACCGGCGTTAAAAATTTGTTATCTTTTTTATAACACCTAAACTCAACCTAAAAAAACCTAAATATTTTTGTAGTGTCAGCCACATTATAGAGTCGATCACGCCCAAAAGTAGCGTTTTGTTTGTTATTTTTGCTGATAGATGGCGAAAACAGCTATAGAAAGCAGAGAGAGAAGCAGAAAGCTAAATTATTATTTTAAGAACCTGCCAGACCACCTCAAAGTCAAATAAAATCCAAAATTTTGCGCTGTCTGGAAATGGGAAGCAATTGTCACAAAAATCTGGCAGTAGGATATGAGATTATTACAGATATCGCAAGAAAATAATATAAAATTATTGATTTTTAAACTTTATTTAATGTAAGATAGACCTGCAGAACTGGAAACCTTCTAAAGTAATAGCGACCGAAACCCCATAGTGTCTGGTCGTTCTTACTTCTATAGGGCTCATATAATGGAAAATTTTCAGCTTAAAAAATGACGAAAGTCTGCCTATCGCTGCCTCTTGGGTTATTATGTTAATAGTTTTTGAGAAGATTTCGTGTGGAGTTATTTTTTGACTAATTATTAGTGATTTCGTTTTTGTGACGTTTAAGTTCAAAAAAAGCATTTTAATGAATTAACTAATTACTGATTAGCTTTTATATACTTTTAGAGTTCGTACTGTACGTGCTGAGATACATACATTTTAAAGTTTAATGTAAAACTACTGACTTTTACCTGCACAAAGTGAGTGTAGTGTCGGTCACGTTTTGGGCTGTAGTGTCGGTCACAATTTTTTTTGCTCATAAATATTTTTTTAAATAACTTACAGGTTATAGGTAACCATTTTATAATAGTTTGTTTCATGCACTTTCGATAAAAATACAAAGTCGAGTTATTTAGCACACAGAGTTGAAGATTATTGGTGTTTACAAACACTCTCGGAAACGACTTCCTTTTGCATGTAGTGTCGGTCACGTTTGTGTTTGACTAAATAAATGTATTTGAAAACAAAAGTGTATGCCATTTTTTCTACATAAGTTAACTTGTTTTATCTGCTACAAAGCCATCTTAAAATTGATATTAACAACATGATAGTAACCATAATATATGACAAAATAAAACGTATCAACTTGTATCAAATGTAGAGTCAGTCACATATGGAATTGCCCATAAGGTTTTAAAAATACAAAAAAAAAAATCTAAAAAGTAGTGCAAGTTATTAATTGGGTACTTATTAAAAAAAAAAAAAAAAAAAAATATATATATATATATATATATATATATATATACAGTGTGTAACGAAAATAAGTGATAATACTTTAGGGTGTGTACGTGTTCCTTGTAGTGATTTCGCTGTGAAAGTAGCAGCTCTGAAAGACGAAAAAAATTTTTCACTTTTGTATGGGCAAGAGCCCAAGCGTCACGAGTTTCCCCATACAAAAGTGAAAAAAAATTTTGGTCTTTCATATGTATATATATATATATGTATATATATATATATATACAGGGTGTAACAAAAATAAGTGATAATACTTTAGGGTGTGTATGTGTTCCTTTTATATATATATATATATATATATATATATATATATATATATATATATATATATTTTTTTTTTTTTTTTTTAAATAAGTACCCAATTAATAACTTGCACTACTATAGTCACACACTTTATAAAATAATGGCTTAACGAAATATTAGTATTGTACTTAATCTTATATCTTTAAACGAGCAATTCTTGTATATATATATAATTGGAATCTCGGAATCGGCTCCAACGATTTTCATGAAATTTAGTATATGGGGTGTTTCGGGGGCGATAAATCGATCTAGCTAGGAATCATTTCTAGAAAATGTCATTTTCATCGGATACCGAGCAAAGCTCGGTCAAACAGCTAGTTTTTAAGTAATCATCAAAAACATTTTTGGGTCTTGCGAGTTGCGACCTTTACTTTCGTGCTATAATGCGGGAACCGTTGTTACGCGATATTGTTCACTAGCTGCAGCCCAAAGCACAATGCACGATTCTGGAATGTAATGAATGGTGTGTAGGCGGGGCTAGCGTGCTTTAATATTTCTGACAGCCCGCTCTTAACATAGTAATGTATAGCAGTCGCACTGCTGCCGTATGCCGCACTACTCGCGACTTAATGTGAAGGCCGCCTAAGAGTTAGGTTTTTTTGCCTTATATATATAATTGGAATTGGAATCTCGGAATCGGCTCCAACGATAAATCGATCTGGCTAGTAATCATTTTTAGAAAATGTAATTTTATTCGTGTTTTATTGAATACCGAACGAAGCTCGGTCAAACAGCTAGTTCTGTGACTATACGAGCAACGCGCCGTGTGGGCTCGCTCTCACCTGACAATTCACGAAATTTTCTAAGCTTATCCTTTAACCTTTTAAAATAAGTGTTCCAGCTCTAGTAGATTTTCTAAGGATACTGGAGCGCCACATGGCGGCCAAAACAAGCTACATTTAAATATGTTTCAAGTTAGCTTTACTATGCCCAAGAATAGGTAACCTATCCAATAATGTATCACAGTAGTATGACACTTCTCTAATGGAAAATAATTGATCTTGTACATACAATAAAGAAAGTTGCAGGTCAAAATCAGAACAAACCCCAAAAAAAACTCGTAACAAACTAACGAGACAAAGAATTTCATACACTTTTTTAACTCGATTTTCCGTTTGAACTTTAATTTATTGGATTATAGTTTTATCGGCCACGCAACTCCTTTCAACTT
Organism: Aricia agestis; assembly: GCF_905147365.1. NCBI lineage: Eukaryota > Metazoa > Arthropoda > Insecta > Lepidoptera > Lycaenidae > Aricia > Aricia agestis. The sequence goes on along the minus strand of NC_056428.1, from coordinate 24,581,670 downwards.
TTAAAAATGAAGCCCTAGAATTATTTTTAAATAGAATATGGCTAAGCTTATCTGGTTGAGATTAGCTTAGAAATTAAAACGCCACAGATCTAACTTCTAAATAATCCTGACTACTTTTTTTTTTAATTTACTTTCGAGAGTAATCTTTTAACTCACGTTATTCGTAGGCGTAAAAAGGTCGTTTATATCTTTATATATAATTTTCCGCTATTTGTCGAACTAATTACTTGGTCAAGTGATACATAATGGTCGGTACCAATAAAGCAATGCGTAAGTTGGGTAATTAACAAAAAGGCGCGGCTAGAGGGTGGGTGGGCCACCAAGCAATATCTGTGCGATGACCTGACTTCACACTAAATTATATACAGTAGAAGACAAGGATTCCCAGTAAATAAAGGTGTTTTTTGGCATGAAGCATCCGCAGTCGATGTACTCGTATTGCAGCGACACTTAATAATAATAATCTCTTTATTTGCACACATAAAATACAACGCAAGTAAAAATAATAATCGGCCAAGTGCGAATTGGACTCGCGCAAACATAGGTTAAGAATTGTGTTTTTGTATGGGGGTTCCCATACAAAAACACAATTCTTTACCTACTAATTAATTTTAATTCTTACCCATTTATTATTAAATTACACATATAATTAAGGGCTATGTGAAAATTTCAAGTGCCTACCTGTTGCCATTATTGATTACGAGCCCATACAACAAACGTGATTTTTTTGCTATTTTTTGCTCGATCAATAATGGCACCACATAGGCACTTGAAACATTCACAAAATACTCAATTGTATATTTATAATTTAATAAAAATTAATAATGAAATAAAATAAATTAAAAATTAAGGGTTGTCCCATACAAAAAACACAATTATTAGCCTATTAATGATACGGAACCCTTCGTGCGCGAATCTATATCGTACTTAGTGACATGAATTTCTTATACAAATTCATATTTATGGTTGAAGTCTGTTGACATCAAGGTGACAAATTAAAAATGGATTATGGTTTTTTTTATTGAATCTGAGATACTATTAGACAATGCTTACACGGCCAGTCTGAGATCAGCTGAGTCCCAGAGACAAGAATTGAAAAAAATATGATAAAGTCTATTTTTTTTACAAAATATAGGTAGTAGGTAGTCCTAATGTCGTTGGAACCAAGGTCGAATTTCGACCATTGGGCAATCTCTAGTAATAATAGTACGGCAGCCCTTGAAAATTTTTTTTATTACTTCAATTAATAATAAAATTTTGTATATATTGATAGATTAAAAGTCATATAGTTAATTTAAGAGTATGTAACATTATTTTACAAATAAAACAGTCCATATTTTAGGACCATCAATTCAAGGCATGAAATTTTTTCTATCTCTGTTAGCTACCCCTTACGAGATTTCTTGCAAATAAAAATGTTGTTCGTCTTATCAAAATGAAGCTACTCACAAAAAATTAGCTTGATAGTAATAAAAAATTGTTCTAGGGCTCCAGTACTATATTTTTTAATTCTTAGGGTTCCGTACCCAAAGGGTAAAAACGGGACCCTATTACTGAGACTTCGATCTCTGTCCGTCTGTCTGTCAGTCTGTCTGTCTGTCTCCAGGTTGTAACTCAATAACCGCTATAGCTAGACTTCTGAAATTTTCACAGATTGTGTATTTCAGTTGCCGCTATAACAACAAATACTAAAAACAAAATAAAATTAATATTTAAGGGGGGCTCCCTTACAACAAACGTAATTTTTTTGGACTTTTTTGCTCGTAATCAATAATGGCAACAGCTAGGCACACACTGACATTTTCATAACGGCCTTAGTTATATGTCTACTTTAATAATTCATATTTAAATAAAATAAAAATTTAAGGGCGGCTCCCATACAAAAACAGAATGTTTTGGCTTGTTTTTCGTCTATAACGGTACGGAACAATTCGTGCACGAGTCCGTACCGCACTTGGCCGATTATTTTTTTCATTTAATTTATTTTAAGAAACTTGAAAAAAAAAATGCATTTAAACCTCGCCAAACTTTTACAACACGTAAATGTTTGTCTACTGTTGATATTTATATTGCCCGGCGATAATCTTACTTACTTTAATACTCTAGTTAACAAGTGCCATTTTCGTTCGCCGCTCAATTAAAGCTATAAGGATTATCGATAAGGTCCCAGAATCTGGAATTTTTTTAGGAAATTTCCTGCTATTTAAGGTGCTTTTTTTAAATTTTGATATTCTCAAATAGTTTTCGAAATATTAAAAAAGAACCAAACCCTTCTTTTTATGTTTACTTAAATGTTTATAACTTTTGCTTTTTTTTTCAGCCCCTCTTATAATTTTGATAGAACGTTGTAGATGGTATTCCGAATCGAATGAGATCAAAATCATAATTTTCGGTGCATGAGATCAGGTTTGTGGCAAAATGGCACTTGTCGACCAGAGTATAAAGTCTAAAGTGAACGAAGCTTACAGCTTATTGTTCTAGAATCTAGATTCTAGTTCATTGGAGCAGCTTTGAAGTTAAACTCGATTTCTGTGTAATGAAAAGTTTTAAGCGATGCTGAAAGCTTTTAATTGTGATCTAGGGACACGAGATGGGATAGTAATAAATAATTATAATATTAACCCCGAGTCCCGACCAAAAAAGGCCTTTTATAAGTTTGACTAGATGTTCCGCGCGGCTTCGCCCGCGTAATTTAGGAATGTCACGGAAACCGTATATTGTCCTCAAAAAAACCCTACCTATGTCCTTTCATGTGTGCCAAATAATATAAAAATTGCTCCAGTAGTTTCTTAAGATAATAAGCACTTTTAAATAATTTCCTCCGTTTTTTCCTCCAATTCTATTTCTTCGCTCCTATTAGTCTTTTCTATTAGAGTGATAAAATATAGTTTAAAGCTTTCCTCGATAAATGGGCTATCTAACACTGAAATATTTTTGGCCAGTAGTTTCTGAGGTTAGCGCGTTTAATAAACCCTTTCAAATAGTTTGCCCCTTTTTTCCACATTTACCTCTATTTCTTCGCTCCTATTAGTCTTAGCGTGATAAAATATAGCCTATAGCCTTTCTCGATAAATGGGCTATCTAACACTGAAAGATTTTTTCAAATCGGATCAGTACTTCCTGAGATTAGCGCGTTCGAATATTTTTTCAAATATATGAACGCACTAATCTCAAATAAAATCTCCCTGTTTTTTCCACACTTTCCCCTATTTCTTCACTTCTATTAGTATTAGCGTGATAAAAATATATAGCCTATAGCTTTACTCGATAAATGGGCTATCTAACACTGAAAGATTTTTTCAAATCGGACCAGTAGTTCCTGAGATTAGCGCGTTCAAACAAACAAACAAACTCTTCCGCTTTATAATATCATAATATTAATACGCGAACGAAAAACTTTGTAACCATTTTTACGAAAAATGGGGAAACGTAGGTGCATGAAATTTTGCACAGTTATAGTTTATTATATGGTGAAGGAGTGCATCGAGCTAATATTATTTTGGAATTATGCTTTTATCATACATTTTTTTTAACAAATAAAACATTACACACACTACAACACACACACATGAGAAATGACAGATTTTTGAGTGGCAAGCCTATACATACAAATTATACTCTTTTAGTTATAGTTGAACTTCTGTTGACAACATTTTGACAAATTGACAAGAAGTTGACAAATTGAAAATGGATTATAGTTTTTTTTTATTGAATCTAAGATACTATTAGACAATAGTTTTTTTTTTTGTTTGAATAATGATCTTGTCGTATGGATGAATCACTACTCCGACAAGAATTATTTTTCGTTTTCCTATTCCTAACTTATAATACAGTGAAAACATTCTTTTTTTTAATTTAATATCTTAATTTTTTAGTAAGACGGGTAGAAAAATGTGTCTATCTCGTTAAAATAAAATCTTTATCAAATTCATCTGATAAATCTTCGCTACCAGCAGGTTTAGCACAACAACATTAGAAACGGGAAAGAATGGACATACTGACAGATATTAACGACAAAATGGCGGATTTCCTTTGTCTAACTGTCACTTTGTCTATTCTTCCGTAGAAAGAAACCGCTTCTATGGTGACCATGCTAAGCCTGCAGATACCGCTTTTGGACCAAGAGCCAGCGACAGCCAGACATACTCTTCGTTTTCTAAAAGCTGACAGTTTTCCTGTTTATTACGTATAGAGGTAAGAACTACCAGCAAATATGGATTTTCGGACGCGTTTACTTTAGTACGTAGCTAGTTCTAAAGGTCTACCTAACCTTAAATAAAATATAAAGACTACTTTTTTTCTTATTTTATTCTAACAACATTAGAAACGGGAAAGAATCGACATACTGACACATTTTAGTGATAAAATGGCGCATTACCTTTGTAAATCTGTCACTTCGTCTATTCTTCCGAAGAAAGAAACCTTCTATGGTGATTGGTGACCAATGACTACACACCATTATGTTTGTAAAATTTTGACTACAAACAAAATATGTCACAATAAACGTAAATCGACTCCTCAATATTTGCTTTTGTATTGTATTAATGCATCCTGCATCCTCGATCGGTTGTATCACAGGGAGTCCTCTGAGGAATTGTTCGGAATCTTACCACCTGCAACTTTTCGCCATCGCTCCACGTGAAAAATATACCATCCTCATCACCTTGATGAGTGGCAGTCTTCGACCGTAAGTTTTTCGCGTAACTTTCTGCCGCGCATTGTAAAACTCTGGAATGAACTGCCACCAACAGCATTTTCGGACCTATACGACCTGCAAACCTTCAAGAAGAGAGCGCATTCCTCCCCTTCCCTATTAAGAGCGTACTTTACGGGAGGGTAGGGAAGGAAATATGGGAGGGTAGGGGATTGGGCCTTAGGTAAACTCACTCACTCGGCGAAACACAGCGCAAGCGCTGTTTCACGCCGGGTTTCTGTGAGCCCGAGGTATTTCTCCGGTCGAGCCGGCCCATTCGTACTGAAGCATGGCTCTCTCACGTTTAAATAACATAGCAAAAAAATAATAAAAAAATGGTGAATTAATGGCGGGTAACCAGAATAATTACAGAATATTGACCCAAAAATTTATCATGTTTGATAAACCTATCAAATAATAAATGAGTACTTTTGCTTGCAAAATGCTTCCATTATTTTCACGGATTTAGTTCTGTATATTATAATTTATATAGTTACTAGCTGTTGCCCGCGACTTCGTCCGCGTGGACTTCAGTTTTTTATAGCGCGCGATATCAACAAAATTGGTGACAAAAGCGTTTAATAAAAAGCCCAGCGGGGCTAAAATGGTAATATTTAGCAATTCCAATCAATCAATTCAGCAAATGAATTGTCAAAACTGTCAAACTGACAAATGTCATATTAGTACGAATTACTAGACATGAATTGCAAGCAGACTTGCATTTTGCGATTTAAGAAAAATGAATCATATTATGATTCAATATATTATGATGCTCCAAAGCGACCAGTTTTGCCCCGCTGGTACCCCTTAAATCAAAACACCCAATAACAGCTGTGCAGTGTGCACATAACTTATTACATTTTTTTAAATTAAACTTTATTTATGCCAAATTTTAAAGTTTTCTAGAAATATCCCATACTTGTTTACGCATATCGGGTTTATTCTGGGATGTTCCGGAACATTCTGAGATTCGTCGTCGAAATCCGTCTGTCTGCGACGTCGTTCGTCGCAGACAGACGGGCCGATAATTCAGTTTCGTCTGAGGGATCTTCGAGGCGACTTTGAAGAGAAAACAAGTGATCAATGGTGAATGAACCTACGACTCGGCTACGACCTAGGACAGTGACAGTGTTTAGTGTTTCTGGACTTAGTGCTTTGTGTGACTTAGTGTTTGTGAATAAAGTCTTCAAAGAGAGTCAGCAGGTCTTTCTCTCCGAATCCTTCGAACCTTAGCACGTAACAATATGTAGCCCTCCAATTACACAACTTTACCCATAAACTATTTATCACTGATAGGTTAAAGGTTACGTCACTGCATAGATAAAATAACTAAGTTATTTAATAACGTATAAAAGAATTAATAACAATCGAAAATATCGAAAACATAACATTTTCACCGCCTTACAACCCGTTTTTCCAGTTAAAAAGTATGTCCTTTCTCAGGCTTTAGACTATCTGTGTACAAAATTTCATTACAGTCGGTTCGGTAGTTTTGGCGTGAAAGCGAGACAGACAGAGATACTTTCGCATTTATAATATTAGTATAGATTAGTATACATAAATTATAATATACAGAACTAAATTCGCTAGTGCATAAAGTAGCAACACAGTATTTGTACCTTGTTTGCAACCTTATGAGGTAGGTTTTAGAAGGTTCGTAGTACCTGGGACAGGTTTTTTAAATTTCCGTTTTAAATATCATGGTTACTAACTCTCTGTTTACCGTATCTGTGTGAAGTTTAAAAAAAATGGTCTACTATTTTCGTTTTATATTATTAGACACAAAGAAACAAACCTTTTGTTAGCGGATGTCAATGGACAAGCTACATGATATTATATTTATTTATTTAAATCAGTATATTATGTTAGTCACTATATATAATTTTAATAAGTGATTATTATATTTTAAATATTAATAAGTAAGGTACTTGATTTTGACAATTAGTTAGTTATGACAGTAGTGATAGTAAATGGGCGGGAGGATTATTTACTTCCGTTATAACTTCCTCTTCTCATATTATCTAAAATATGAGAAGTACATTAATTAATATTTAGAATTATGTACTTAACTTATTCTTAGCCATTCTTAATTTTAATGTATTTCTTTATGATTTTGCTATATTTGAATTGTCAACGGAAGTTCGTTTCTTTTGTGTAAAATGGTATAAAAGCCAGCCATATTGCATTGATTGATTCATTCTGTAGTTAACTTTGAGACATGTAAGGTAAAACTCTGCTCGAATAAATATCGGTCAATGTATAATTCAAGACTTTTACTATTCTCTAACACTTTTCTATTTTTAGTTTTTATTATAGAATGTTACACCAAAATGGCCACCAAGAACAGAAACCACTAAGTCCAACCGCAAAGCGAGGCCTCTTCTGCACAGGTCAAAATAAAATATTAAACGAGGAAATGTTAAAGACTAACATAGAGCTAAATTATTATCTTAAATACAAACGTACACTAAATTTAAGCGTGGAACCTAAACAGGTCGGTGGAATTGACAGGCCTTGTCCCTCCCAATAACATCCCCTGGCACTTTACACGTGGAAACTTTATGGACGACATGGGTCGCTAGACTGACTACTGGCTGGCAGCTGGTTGGTTCGTCACAGAACAATATCTTCCTTGAAACTCCACCCAGCTTGAGTGACCCCTCTCCACCAAGCCAATGCCACAACATCTAAAGGCATGGTGGAGCATCATACCCGAAGAAATCGGAATATGTCGGATCGGCTGGCTACCATGCCGGGACCACACACCTTCCTTCAGGACACCAAATATTGTTATAGTAGTAAAAAATCATAATATTAAAAAGAAAGGTCCTGAGGCGTGATGGACTTAATGTAGATTAAGAGCCTGCTGTCAAAAATCCATACTAATATTATAAATGCGAAAGTATCTCTGTCTGTCTGTCTATCTGTCTCGCTTTCACGCCAAAACTACTGAACCGATTGCAATGAAATTTTGTACACAGTTATTCTAGAGTCCGAGAAAGGACATAGGCTACATTTTGATGTGGGAAAATATCTTATTTCCATGAAAATATCGATGAAAATTAATTCGCATTGCGCGTGGCCAGCGCTCATCCCGGGGGTACTGGGTTCGAGTTCCGCAGGTTTAACAAAAGGTTTTCAATGTTCCTGGGTCTTGGATGTGTATTAAAATAATATTTCAAAAATTTTAAATATATTTTGTAATATTATAAAAAAATCCAGAAATATATCGATGCAATGAACATTTTAGTTCTAATACGATTCAACAGATGGCGTTTTATTTTTTACTTCATTGTTACATAGAACTGATCATACTTATTAGTTACTAGCTGTTGCCCGTGACTTCGTCCGCGTGGACGTTATGTGACAAGTTGACAACAGAAGGCGCTCTAAAATATAGGAGTTCGAGTGTACCGTGTTGGCCTATATTCCATCAAGAAAATATATTATCAATGCAATCAACATTTTAATTCTAATATTTGAAAACAAATGGCGTTTTATTTTTTACTTCATTATTGTAACAGAACTAATCATACCTACTTTATTATATTATTATATTGTTTTTATTCATAACTAGCTGTTGCCCGCGACTTCGTCCGCGTGGACTTTAGTTTATAGCGCGCGGTGTCAACAAAATTTGTGTCAAATTTAAAAACTTTTTAAAACCCTGGTAAGTAGTACCCCTCGGCCCCGCTACACCGGAATGGCAGCGCTGAAAGTGCTCGCCTCGCCGCTGCCATTCCGGTGTAACGCGGCCCTTAATTAATCAAAATACCCAAAAACAGCTGTGCAGTGTGCACATAATCTATACTAATATTACAAATGCGAAAGTATCTCTGTCTGTCTGTCTGTCAGTCTCGCTTTCACGCCAAACGCCAAAACTACCGAACCGATTGTAATGAAATTTTGTATACTGATAGTCTAAAGCCTGAGAAAGGACATAGGCTACTTTTTTATTGGAAAAAAAGGGTTGTAAGGGGGTAAAAATGCTTAAATTTGTTCAAATTAAGTTAGTTCCAAAAATTCATAATAGATGGCGCCGTGCGTCTTCTACATCGCGCTGACGCTTGCTCAAAAGTCTTTCTATAAGAGGTGGTATCATCTTACATTTAAGTTTCGATTTTTTTCGATTGTTATATCTATTCCACGGTATTAATTAACTCAGTACTTTATCTGTGCAGTGACGTAACCTTAAACCTATCAATGATAAATAGTTTATGGGTAAAGTTGTGTAATTGGGGAGCTAAATAAGCTTTAAAATTTGGCATAAAATATAAAGTTTAATATAAAAAAATTAAATACATAAGTATTTAATTTTTTTATATTAAACTTTTTGTGTGCACACTGCACAGCTGTATTGATTTAAGGGATACCAGGGTTTTTTTTATAAAAGCTTTTGACACCAATTTTGTTGACATCGCGCGCTATAAACTGTAGTCCACGCGGACGAAGTCGCGGGCAACAGCTAGTAAATTATAAACAAAAAGCTTTTTGAGAAAAAGCTTTTATTTAAATAGTCTAAAAAGAAGAAAATAATTTCTCCTTAAAAATTTTTAACTATTAAGTTATAATCCTCAATATATTATAAAGCTTGTCGCGGGATTTGTAAATAAACTAAGTAAGTAGTACAATTTAACTGAGTAAATTAATATTTTATTTTTATTTTATTAAATATTTATCAAGTACTGATAGCGCGACAATCTAACTTTTTTAGCAAACAAAACTGTCATTGCGATCCCATTCTTATTATCATCTTTTATGTACTTACCATCGAAGAAATTGATTCATAGCCCAAAGGCCGCCCTCCCCCCCTACCCTATTACCTCTTAAAAGGCCGGCAATGCACCTGCAGCTCTTCTGTTGCGAGTGTCCATGGGCGACGGAAGTTGCTTTCCATCAGATGACCCTAATATACATTTTTTAAAGGTCTGAGTACGTCCCATTATATTCAAGAATTTTGACATCTAGTGTAAGATAGCTGAACTACGTAGTAACATCAACATCGACCTAAGCTAGTAGTTTTGCTTTTAGCCGATAGATGAAATATTGAAAAGTGGGCGGAGCTTGACACCCCCTCACCCCGCAAATTGTCACGCGTCGTTTCTTAAGGAAATTCGATTACCACACCCCCTCTTTGTTTTAGCTTCATGATAGTAACTTAATATGTGTTACACATATTGAATTACTATCATTAAATAACTTTATATATAGAATAAAATTAATATAGATATATTTTGTTGAAAAGCCCAGAAAGATTCAGAATTTCGTAAAATAAAACTATCGAGTCAAAGTAAGTGAATCGTGTTTTCCGTTAGGCAAATATCAGATAAATATACAATGATTAAATAAATCTTAATTTCATTTAAGTCAGTCGTCTTCCGGGATCGTAATACTTATAAAACACAGCAAAATTTGGCAGCCCGCTCTTAAGATGTAAACTATAGTTTACATCTTAAGAGCGGGCTGCCAAAAATAATTTGTTCGCGTACATGGGTTTATAAACCCATGTACGCGAACAAATTATTTTTACACAAAAGCGACAGAACAAAAATGGACGAAAATCTTATAGACGACTCAAACTACCGAAATTAAAAAAAAATCCTTTTCTATTAATTAAAAAATATATTTTTTAATGAGGATAGGGGTAAACTTGTGAATTGTGATCGTTGATCCGACCAATTTCATCGTAAAGAGATGTTAATTTATTTTTAAATAATCTATAAGGACTCTAATATAATCTCTCAAAATTTTTGTCCAGACGTGCGAGAAACTCTAACAACACAGTTCTAGATAGCCCCATGACAGTCTTAAGAGGATTCCACACGCGTTGTGAGCCATTTTTTCGCTCACTGAGCGTTTTCGGTCTTTGAGCGTAACATATACATATTAAAAAACAGTCGCTTTTTTCCCTCATGTCCCTTTGTTCCCTTTAATCTTTAAAACTACGCAACGGATTTTGATGCGGTTTTCTTTAATAGATAGAGTGATTCAAGAGGAAGGTTATAGGATGTATAATAACATTCATTAAATAGTGTAGAAATACTGTTATTGTTGGGGTTTCTAATGTGACGTCGTATATAATTTCATTTTTTTCCGCTTACATTGCAAACGCAGGCTGAACCCTACGAGATTTATCAAAATAACGAGCGGCTTCGCTCGCGTTAAGAAGTATTATTATATACAAACTTTCATCCCCTATTTGAACCCTTTGGGGTTGGAATTGATCAAAATCCTTTCTTAGCGGATGCCTGTGTCATAACATCTACCTGCATGCCACATTTCAGCCCAATCCGCCCAGTGGCTACACCTAGTTTTACCCGGCTACAACTAGGTGCAGCTCGCCACATGCGGTTAAACTTAGGTGTATCCTACTTATCTTCGGTTACAACTAGGTTTAGCCTTCAATATAGCGGCTAGTACTAGGTGCAGCCACATACCGGTGGTTAAACTTAGGTGTATCCTATTTATCATCGGCTAGAACTAGGTTTTCAGTTAGTTTTGAGATTCTAATCCCGATTGATTCGATTACATGGAATAAGTAAAAGACAGGGATGTTTAAGTGACATTTATTATTTATTATTTGACAGGCAAATTTCTTTTAACAAAAAAGGCGTTATTATAAGTAATTAAAACACAAAATATTATAAATTAGATGTCCCGCGCGGCTTCGCCCGCGTAAATTAGGAATATCACGGAAACCGTACATTTTCCCATAAAAAATAGCGTATGTCCCTACTCCTTTCACGTGGTCACTTTATATCTATGCCAAATATTGCCATAAAAAATTTCTCCAGTAGTTCGTGAGATAAACCCTTTCTAATATTTCCCCCGTTTTTCCCACATTTTCCTGAGTTTCTTCGGTCGGTGAATTATCACGCTAAGACTAATACGACCGAAGAAACTATTTATTAATATAGCCTAGCTATAGCCCTAAATAAGGTTTTTAAATCGGATCTGTAGTTCCTGAGATTAGCGCGTTCAAGCAAACATACTCTTCAGGCTTATGATATTAAGTATAGATTTTTTTAAATTATCACTTGACAAACTCAAGTCTCGATCTAAAAGACTATGAAAAGTACGAATAACAGGGTCATAATAGGCTCATAATCATGGGACGATGCATGGTATAATATGGTAGTGATGATGATGATGATGAATGTATTTTGCATAGTAGCATATGCTTTCCATTCTTAAAACAACGCCGAAACTTCCAAACTTGTATCTATAAAGAATCAGGAGTTCTCTCAGCACCTTCCGAACCACGGTATACCAGGTAAATCTCGGTGCAAATCTTAGTTGTTGGTAGCATATGCATAGAATACTTCGCACTAAACCGAAGTCACCACATGTTTCTCTATAAATTTTGAGAAGTTACCTCGATTGTAAGTGGTGATCTGATAAAGGACACATAAGTATGTGTCCTTTATCAGATCACCACTTTTGTGAATATAATACCAAATAGGGATGATACCCTATATACCAAAAGAAAAAATTTGAAAATCGGTTTACAAACGGCGGAGTAATCGTTGAACATTAAAAAAATGAACATAAAACCTCCCCCATTTTGAAAGTCGGCTAAACTTGTTATTCTGATGTTTAAGCTATAATTATTATTGTAAAGTTTCATAAAAATCCGTTCATTAGTTTTTGCGTGAAAGAGTAACAAACATCCATACAATACATCCATACATACATATATCCAAACAAACTTTCGCCTTTATAATATTAGTAGGATAAGTAGGATAGAACTAGACATCTTTGGCACAAAGATAAAAAAATAAACATAAAAAATAAAGTTTTACTTCTTAACTATGAAAAAAAATCTTCTCTCATATTTTTAAAACAAAATTGTTCTCTTCTCTCATATTTTTAAAACAAAATCTTAAAAATAAAACCAAAATCCTTAACTAAACTGAAAAACCTAGTTCTAGCCGATGATAAATAGGATACACCTGAGTTTAACCACCGGTGTGTGGCTGCACCTAGTTCTATAATGAAGGCTAAACCTAACTTAGGTGCCTACTTATCTTCGGTAACAACTAGTTGTTACCGAAGAACACAACAAGCCGGGGGTTGTGGGTTCGAATCCCACCGACGGAACAAAAAATTTCTATGTTCCTGGGTCTTGGATGTGTTTTAAATATGTGTATCATATAATAAAAATCTTAAATATATGTATAGTATAAAAGTATTAAATATATTTCCGTTGTCTGGTACCCGTAACACAAGTCCTTCAGGCACTTACCACGGGGCCAGACTGACGTGGTGTGAAACATCCATAGATATTATTATTATTATTATTAATTTTCAAAGCAATTTTAATAAATACAGCATTAATCCTTATCCAATTAAATAACTTGAATACATTGTTGATTTAATGTAGATCTATATGGCCCTTTACAACATATGATTTAAATGAATATTTTCGAAGATATTACAGACTTAAAAATTGCAGGAAGTAGCTTTTGCGGCGGTACCGACCAATGCGGGCCACGGGTAGTAATAATGAATACAAGTCAAAACCGCTGAATTGATTTTAATCATTTTTTCCGTGGCTATATATAATACCCGATGCGAAGCCGGAGCGGGTCGCTTGTATATAATATACTTATATAGTTTTTTATATACAGGATGTAACAAAAATAAGTGATAATACTTTAGGGTGTGTACGTGTTCCTTGTAGAGAGTTCACTGTGAAAGTAGCAGCGCTGAGAGACCAAAATTTTTTTTCACTTTTGTTTGGGGAAACTCGTGACACTCGGGCCCTTGCCCATACAAAAGTGAAAAAAATTTGCCTTTCAGCGCTGCTACTTTCACAGTGAACTCTTTACAAGGAACACGTACACACCCTAAAGTATTATCACTTATTTTTGTTACACACTGTATAGTCTTTGTTTTATATTTTAGCATTATTTATAGCAATTATTACTTCTTATTATAATTATCTGTATAATAATAAATTATTTTCTCTTAATTCATTTACTTATAGATACTAAAATTTAAATAAATTAAATAATTAAGGGGGGCTCCCATACAAAAAATACAACTTTTTGCCTCCTTTTGCTCTATAGTGGTACGGAACCCTTCGTGCGCGAGTCCAACTCGCACTTGGCCGATTTTTTATTTGTCGCAATATTACCTGGAGTCTATCATGCTTTTGGACATTTCCATCCACGTTTATAAAACATTCATGCAACATTAATCTTAATATATAATAAATAAATAAATAATATATAATAAAGCAAGAAAAAGTAATCTCAATTGAATAGCGAAATGTTCAATCTGAGTGCAGACGTAGCTTTTAATATAATATCCTATAGACCGGGGAACGGGCCTCCAGCGCGCCTGCACTTTTATTGAAAATCTGATTGATTGAGTCGACATTTCTTTCCTCTATTTAGCCTGCGCTGACGAGAAATGAGAAATTTTTAACTTCTATTTACTTCTATTACAGCGGTACTCAATCTTATTTTTATACGGGCCTCTAACACGTTTAGTCTTGCTCTTGGTGTCGCTTGCCGCAACCAAAATTTTTAGGGGTAAAAATAACGTTATTCAGCATTGGAGATTCATACCGCTACGCGACGCGTAGACGCATTTCTAAATTTGTATGGATTTGACAGATTTGCAAGACGTCTCACGCAATTGAAACAGCTAGCCCTTTGACTGAAAAACGCCATTCAATCACACGGCTATACGTCGTTTAGCCGACTTGTTGACTACAACGTTCAACACTACAGCTAGACAACGCTTAGCCAACTGGTTTAATGGCAAATTAACTACGGCGACCATTAATTAGCTTAATATGTAATTTGGGAGAATAGGAAAACTTTTTGTATTTTATTGAAAGATTATTTTTTGGATTATGTTTAAGGGGTGATCAAAAGTTTAATGCAATAAGTAAAAATAAAAAAATCTGAGGCGTGTTTTGTGACGGTCGCCGGCTGCTGCCGCAGCACAATCACAGTTCTAACCTATCCTACTTTTGGAATTTCTGGATTGTGTTTGTTTTTGTTTTGGCGGGGGGCTGCGCCCCCCGCACCCTCCTTTTATTTGCCGACGGACGCCGGCTGCTGCCGCAGCACGCTCGCTACGCTCGCTCGGCTCCCTCTGCGTTGTGGTCTAAGTTCTAACCTAACCTAACCAACTTTTGGACTTTCTGGATTGTGTTTGTTTTTGTTTTGACGGGGGGCTGTGCCCCCCGAACCCCAATTTCGGTGGTGGGGGGGCTGTGTCCATCCATTTCATAATCCTGTATTTTCTCCTCGAACATTTGTTGAAATTTTGATTCACTCGTATGTGCCTCCACAATATTTGTCTCTTTAATAACACTTGTAACTTTTATTAACTACTTTATTTCCGAAAAACAACCACAAACACCAACAAACACCTGCTAGTTGACGCCATATTGTAAATAAAACGCACCTAGCGCCGCTGCGGTGCGCGCTGAACTACTTCAATTAGACGGCGGCTTTTGAATCAGCTATAGTGTTGAACGTTTTGAGCGACTAAAATATTCAATATAAAAGCTAGACGTGTGATTGAATGGCGTTGTTGAGTCAAAGGGCTAGCTGCGTTGCGGTCTGAATTGAGCCTTAATTAGATTTTGTCACTGTGTTTACTATGAAACTAAGGGTATAAAACAAAACTAATATTTATCTTAAAAACTTTCAAATGTAGGCACACTTTACTCGTGGTGAGCTCAATTTCCTCAAATTTGTAACTCTGCAATAAGAACCACCATTGAATTCTCTAACTCCTAAAAAGCCTAAAGTTAAAGAACCCAGATGATATATTTTATATAGAGCGTGTTATAACAATAATATCTTAGATAGATATTATTGTTAGTGTTGTCGCTCTGGCCCCGTGCTAAGTACCTAAAGAACTTGTGTTACGGCCTA
This sequence comes from Aricia agestis, assembly GCF_905147365.1. Classification (NCBI taxonomy): domain Eukaryota; kingdom Metazoa; phylum Arthropoda; class Insecta; order Lepidoptera; family Lycaenidae; genus Aricia; species Aricia agestis. The sequence continues at coordinate 24,566,076 of NC_056428.1, read as the reverse complement.
CGGGTACCAGACAACGGAAATATATTTAATACTTTTATACTATACATATTATATACTATAAATAAAGATTTTTATTATATTATACACATTTAAAACACATACATGATCCAGGAACATTGAAAACTTTTTGTTTCGTCGGCGGGATTCGAACCCGCGACCCCCGGCTTGAGCTGTCAGTTGTCACACACTCTTAACCATTGAGCCACAGAGGTCGTCCTATAATATGTATAATAAAAAGAAAATGTTTGTATTTTTGTTCCTGCATAACGCAAAAACTATTGGAGAGGTTTTTTAGGTTTTTTTTAACAATTAAAAAATTATATTTTCCCACTAACATGATGGAAATGTTTTTATTTAGTCTCAACCTCCAAAAAATTCAACATGGGTTAGCTATATGCCAAGGACTTGTATTAAAGTATTTCACTCATTGTAACTTCACAGGTCGGGATAAGCGGTCAAGGAGTAGGTCGGGGCGACGGGAAGACAAGAGCAAACGGTCCAACACAGACAGGTATTGGCGGGAGGACGACCACGAAAGACGCTCCAAGCACTCAAGCACGCAGCATGAAGGGAAAGGTAAGATGTTGGACTAGTTGGAATAAGAGATGTACTTTTTATTTATTTTTTTCGGTAAAATAGGGTATTTTAAGAATATAAATTCAATAATTTTGAAATTCATTGGCTAGTTTTTTCTCAATAATTTTTTAAAGTTTCGCTCTGACGTCATCATCGGCGGCCAAGTGACCTCTGCAGTATGTTTTAAATTTCCTTTCAATCTTATTTATAATAGCTGGTTCGTCAAATGCAAGTTCTCATTTTGTGAAAGCTGATACGAGAAGCTTACCAAAAGTTCGAAACGTAATGTTGGTCGAATTTATTGCTAATTTAACGCCATTGAAGGTCAAACAAAGGTTAAACATATTTGTTCAAAAATATAAGTAACTAATGGGTATTTTTTTCGTTTATGTACAGAAAAACGATCACTGACCTTATTCCTCGAAATGTTTTTGTAATGAGCAAAATTAAAAAAAAAAGGACAATCCCCATTGTTAAAATCTGCGATTATTAAATTTCGTTCAAATCTGTTATAATACTAAGGGCCTGTTTCACCTCTCCCTGATAAGGTGCCGGATAGGCTATCCACAACTTATTTGACAGATGCTCCATACTCTACCTGCCAAGTTAAGTTGCGGATAGCCTATCCGGCACTTATCAGGAAGTGGTGAAACAGGCCTTAAAGCTCGAAAGCTATAAAGTAGCCTGACAAACTATTATTTTCGAATCGGTGGAGGTTTTTATATTTTTTAATTTAACATGTGAATAACATATTATAAGAAAGTAGTTTTTTCTTATGTAGCTTAACCTAAGGCTAATTATCGTTTGCAGATGGCCAGTCCCTCCAGGACATGGACATATCCCCTGACCGGAGCACGCCGCTGTCGGAGCACTCGTACCGGGACGCGCGCGCCGACCCCGCCGCTCCGCCCCCCGTCGTCGTGCTAGACAACTCTAACCAGCCGGTGAGTTACCGCCCCCTGCAAAGCAGCAAATATCGTAGTATACTTGTATACGTGCGAGCTCCAAGGCCGGCCGATGCAAGATGCGGTCCGCCTACGGCCAGTCTGAGACTGGACTTTACAAATTCTTTAACAGAGATACATTCTATAAGAATTAGTTTAGGTTGACGCGAATAAAAAATATAAAAATATTGATCTCTCCCTTGCATAAGTGTCTTTCCACTTTGTCCTACTAAACTAACCAACTGCAACTGACCAACTATTTTTCGGTCCCAACGGTACAACTTTTTAGTTGTTTGATAGGAATATTTTATTTTTTTAAATTTGTTCCCGTTCACACAACTTAATATATTATGAAGTTTGTTCCATTGCCCCTTTTTGCCTTTTAACAGTTACCCCAAACCATTTTATTGGTTTTGAGCATACACGGCGATTTCGGCAGCGGAACTTTCAGTTAGCACAAGGCCTTTAATTTATACTCTGGTACCGAATAAAAAACAGATTAACTATGATATTATAGTTTTTCAAATTACAAAATCACATTTACCAGAACTAGAAATTAATGTAGTACACTGTGATTTTGAGATTTATTTTAATAATTTTACTTAATAATGCAATTATAATAACTTATGATATCCTCATTACAGAGCGGTTCACTCCTGGCGGCGGCGTTACCCCGGATCGCCGGGTGCGCCAACAACGGGGCGTCGCCGGCGAGCGGGGGCGGCACCCCTCACCGCGACGCCGGCCCGCCCACTCCCACGCACTCTGAGAGCATCGACCCGCACGCCCCGCCTCTACACCTCGAGACCGCGCTGCCCAGAAAGAGTAAGTATTAAGGGCTTTTAGGGTCAAAAACAGCGCCGGATTTATATTTTTTTATGAGTTTAGGCCACTTTATTTCTGCCTCCCCTATGTACGAACTCTGCAGCCATCCTAGGACGCTGCCGCCTATAGGCCATGGCCTAAACTGCCTATACATAAATTCAGAGCTGGTCAGAAAGAGTCCTTATTACGGTCCTTAGCACGAAGAATATTTGAAATTTTCGCAAGCAACAAAGCCCTTAAAAGTACGTTTGCGTCGAGTAGGTGTATGATATATCATGCCTAATGAATATTTTAAAATTTACCAATGGCATTTTTATTTTGGCGTTTCGAGAACTCAATGCTAAGTACTGACATACGGTTTTGCTCGATAGTTTTACTCCAAATCGAGCAATAACCACCGTGTGGACCGCAAAACTGACAGCTCGAAGGCTCGCTTCGAGCCGGCTCCGATGGAATTAAATATGTCAAATATGTCATTTCCTTCGATTCGGAGTAAAACTATCGAGCAAAACCGTATGTGAGTACTTAGCATAACACGAATCGGCGTATTTTTATTTGAGCCTCAAGTCTTTATTGTAACTTTATTCTAACAAAAAGTGTTGTGACTTTTTGTTAGATACGAATACTGTTTAAAAATACAGAAACAACTTTATACACTGTTTTTAATTGCATGTAAGTGACATATAGTGTGAAAAAAAATGTGTGTGTGACCAAATGTCACACACACATTTTTTTTCGAATCTTTATTATGCACACAATAATATACAATAGTATAAACTCGGTAGCGTACATCACGTCGTCTAATCCCATGCTAAGAATAAACATTACAAAGTAACAATCATATCCTGTAAGTGGCTTGAGAATAATATGATGTTGTTTCCAGTGGAGTGCCTGGGCAGCTACTCGTCCGTGGTGGGGAGTCTGCAGCACGCGCCGCCGATGTTGACGCCGTCGCTCGTCAACTACGTGCGGGCCGATCTCACGTCGCACGTCACCGCGTGGCCCGCGGATATATTGGAGAAGCAGGTTTGTTCTTTTCTCTGATTGTATGGTTACAGAACATGGTCGCTTAATTAGAAAAAACCAAGTGAAGAATGGAAATCGAGATTATCTGAAGGGGTATCCCCTGAGATTCCAACTGTACCTAATTATTATTACAGTATTACAACAGTATACAGTTTATTACAATGTAATCTGTAAATCTTGCATTATATTGTGTATGAACGCCGTAATGTGTGTCCGTATGGCGGCCGGCGGGGCACGTACAGCACGTGTTTAGAGAAAACTTCCACCAATGCTTGAGCTCTATTTAGTCGGCGTGCATGAAGTCTCTATTGTTATAGTATAATCTTTAAATATATATTTCTCCCTAGGCGAACAAGTTTACGGAAGAGGCGTACCAGCTTGGTTGCCTGCAGTGTACGCGCGTGTCCGCCGAGCTCAAGTGCTCGCGCTCCGTCGTGCGGCACACGGAGATACAGGCCACGCTGCAGGAGCAAAAGTGAGACGTTTTGTCGAAACTTGAATCTTACTTTTATTGTTAATGTCATATTGGTGTTACAACTTTTAAATAAAAAAAAAGTTCAAAGTTTCAAGTCCAAATTTTGACACATGTTTTGAAATTTTAGTTGAAACCATGTCACACTGCATGTACCGTATCTCACCCGATTCTTCCTAATTGCCAGGATAATGTACCTGCGGCAGCAGATTTCGCGGCTGGAGGAGCTTAAGTCGCAGAACTCGTTCATGTCCGAGGACTAGGGTCTGTGGTGGGGCGCGCCGCCACCCGCGCCGCCGCCCCCGCCGCCGCAGTCCCCGCCCCCTCCGGCGTCGCCCCCGGCGCCACCCGCGTCGCCGCCCCTAGAACATCAGCGCCCCAACCCGCGCAACCAGCCGCGGGAATACCCGCCCTACCACCGCACCGTCAATTAGGTAACGCCCACGCCGATTCCCAATTTCATGACAAATGACACCGCAGGTGGAACGTGCTCGCGTTCGAAATTTGAAAGCGAAGTTTTTAATCAAAAATGTATCGGATTTGATATGAGGCACCGCTAGCGCCATGTTTTGCCATTCTATACATTTTTATTTGCAACTTCGCTGTGAAATTTATCGAATGGTATACGTTCGAACATCAAATTTATGTGAGTAGCTATCGTAAAATCGATTACGATAACGCGGCTATCGATCGCTTATCCCGTATAACCTGTGTGTATCGTGTACGGTACAGCGGTGCCACCCCCGCTTCGCCCCTCTCCCCGGTCTCAGGTGGGCTCTAGGGTTATTGACACTCGTACGTGGGCAGTACGATGGCAATAATAGGTGTCAATAGAGCAGTTTACCCTAGTACCACTTGTCTTAGCTAGGCGATAACATACAAACGGTTCACCTCACGTATGCTATGAAATTGTCACGTTTTTTGAATTAATTGGTTTAGCCCCAATTTCACCAACGACTGTTAAAGTTAACGCCGGAATTAGTATGACGTTACCTCTTTCGATTTTCATATGAATGAAAGAGAAGACATTACATTTTAACAAGCTGTTAATACTAACAGACGTTGGTAAAATTGGGGCTTAATGTGAATATCTTTTACGTATAGGTTAAGTAGTGCATATGTTTGCGATGGTTCGTCGCGAGATAATTTATTCAAGCCTAATGTAAAGTTAGCGGTTGTCAGATTGTTTCGTTTAACCTTTTCACCGCCTCCCCGACTATGCGCAAATATTGGAGCTACCCAAATAAATAAAAAATAGGTAAGATTATTATGAAATTCATATTTTTGTATTATAACAAATACTTATAAATAAATCATTACAGCTGTATAAATCATGTATCAGTAATGTCAGAGTCCCTAAGAAAGAGTACTGAATCATCAACGGTAGAATAGTTGCTGTTGTTCCGGTAGACCTCGATAGCATTGTGCATTTTAGCATTTGCTGAATACGGTCATAACGTATTGTTCCTTCCCCGATTATTGTATTAGAAGCAATTTAATATTAAGGAATGATTCACTGATAGAAATGTGTAATTGTTTCTTCACTGTCAAATGTTTTGATGTGGAATTATGTGTATGACTACAATAATTCAAATTGGATCTATCTATATTATAGACGCAATTCGATTTTGAATATAATATCCAATTTTATATTTTAACCAGTAAGTGTGTATTTGCTATATTATAGCATCTAAGATCTATGACTAAAATAAAACCTAAATAATATGAAGATCGTTGAAATGCTTTACGATAGCGTCCGACTGCAGTTGACCGAAAACGAAGTTGAGATCAATCGATTTTAAAATTAGGAGTCGGATTATTATTGGACACCTGTTTTGTACCTGTTATTTTTTTATATTTTTCTTAATTTTGTTACCGGTACTATGATCCTAACCACGAATCGCGTCACAAAATTTGCAATTCAATAATACTTTTTTTGTGACTAGTTTCATGGTTTGGACTTTAATTAGCAGATAAATATTAGCGGTCAATTTTTCGTTTCCGCAGTAAATCGTTGAATGTAATTGTGTTGTTTAATAGCACCGTTGCGCCTCTACTAATAGAATTTTTACATTTCAAGTAACTTACAATCATATTTGTATCTTCTAACTAAGCCACTTTATTCTTACGTTTAATCTGTAATGACTTGCCTTTAAACCAGCAATAAGGCTGCCTTCACATTAAGTCGCGAATAGTGCAGCAGCAGCTTAATCTGAAGACAGCCTAATCGTACATTGGAAAAGTTTTTAAAATATAATATACTTTTCAATGACTGTGGTAACTATGTATTATACCAAATGCGTTTTATGATGATTTGCGTGAAAGCTGGCATATTCCTTGCTCGCAAAGTTTTTACAAGTAAGCAAAATTAACACAAAAGAAAATGGGAACATGTATCTCTATATTTTACTTTAAAAACTGCAAGAAACGTCTTTGAACTTTAAAAAATAATAAAACTGAAATACAGGCATAAATGAAGGCAAAGCTTTTTGATTCTTACTTCCTCTTTTCTGTTAATTAAGACAGGCATCATTCGATTATTCGCTTTTTGGCAAACTTGTTTATCGTTAATATAAATGTATATCGAAAAGTATAAATATAATAGCTGTCCCGGTGAACTTCGTGTCACTTTAAAACCTTCCCTAGACTTCTACGAATATTTTGAGACTAAAATTAGCCCAATCCGTTCAGCCGTTTTCGAGTTTTAGCATTACTAACACAATTGGAAATCCATTTTTATAAATATAAAATATAGATTATCATATCAATCTATCATTCCCTTCAGCATTATAGATGACAAAGAGAAATTAGCATATTGATAATAATGTCTTACTATTTAGTTCTACATATCTATTAAATAGCAATAATTGTATGAAATTTTGTGATACTAGCTAACCACAAATACTAAACACACAAAACTTGTATTGCTGACTAGATATTAGTCTGCGCAATCGATATTTAGATTAGTAGTAAAACTTAAGTAATTTTTCTTTCGAATCATGAATAATGAACGATAAATTGGATCGAATAAAAGATGTATGTACTGAAATCTTTTTCTATTGATATCTGTTTTCAGCATTTAGTTTCTTCTATGATTTTCACGCATCTCCCTTGTGCAAGACAATCTCAAAAGTGCCCTCGTAGTGTGCATGAAATGTTTTGATGAAAATAGATAGTTTAGAACTATGGCTGCACGAAACGCTAGGTTTGCGGGGATTTGCAAAACCGGCGTGAAACAGCGCTTGCGTTTTTCACGCCGGTTTTCTGTGAGCGCGTGATATTTCTCCGGTCAAGCCGGCCCATTCGTGCCGAAGCATGGCTCTCCCACGGTAAAACATTATTAATTTGCTATACTTTATAGAAAACGAGTTCAGAGTCAATGAACTTTAAGATGGTTTGTTGTACATTTCCTGCTGTTTTTGAGCCCGCAAACCAACATAATCTTAAGAAGACAATGAAAGGAAAAAAAATCATGACACGTAATGAGGGCAAAAAACCTTCCTCATCACGCACATATAGAGGCTTGCCTGACTCACTTCCGGCCAAAAAAATTGGTTTGTGTATTATTTTCCTGAAAGGTAAAGAAATTTTCTATTGAAAACACTTTAGGCAAAACCAGTGCACATGGTGAGGGCAAAACATTTTTCAATATTTTTTTTTTCAAAAATTTTTTTTACGTACTTCTGGGATTGCAAATCTACGCAAACCGAGTGTTTCGTGTAACTATAGTTCTAAACTATCTATTTTCATCAAAAAATTTCATGCACACTATGAGGGCACTTTTGAGATTGACAGCTCCCGGGCCATAAAGTTGGACAAAATAATGGATGAACACTGAGACATAGTGAACTCTTTAAGAAGGCGACTAAAGCAAAATTGACGATTTTATAATTCATTTTTATACTTACTTGAAAATAATTTTATTTTCGAGGATCTGACTTAAAATTTTCTCTATAGAAAAAAATCACAAAGATGCATCTAATTTTCACGAATTTTTCATATGTTGCCAAAACCATGCATTAAACTGAGTTAATATTTTAACACATTGTATAAAATTCTATTGCCGTCGGACTCACCTGGCGAATTTTTAACATGTTGTATATTTATCGAGTTATTATTATATTCCGCGTCGTCCGTTTTCACCTGGCATATGAAAGACGGACGTGAGTTTGAAGAGAGAAGGACGATGTTTGTTATTTTTCTTTATTCGCCCTCTTAATGTACAAATGGCCAAGATTCGGCAAATGCACCTGTATAGTCCCCGAAATAATGTAAGGTCATATTCCTGACTCCTATGTCTGATGTTCGAATATGTGTGCGTGTGTCGAGCACACGGCTAAATATCACCCACACCTGCTCGCATAATTATGTAAATATAATAATAGATTATACTTAGCACGATTAATAAACATTTAATAATATAATATTTCTCTGATTTTGCTGTTTTTTTAAATATAATAAGTAGTTTATATAATTCATGTATGCATGTAGGTAGATGATCCGATATGGCAGGTATTTGTTTTGAAACCAAACGTCCTGGGACTGCAGTTTGACAGATAGCTCCTGGCGGTTTAAGGGTTAACAAATACGCGCTAGGGGGTTGATTCGCTAAATGTGTTTGTAAACAGATGTTATGATTGTAATTCGTCAGCTATAAGGGTACAGTGTTTTGTAACGTGTTTATTGTAAAGATTTTAAATTATTAAAACATAACTTTCTTAGAAAAAAAAAATAGTTTTTTTGTAATGTTCTTATTAACTTCGACCAGAATGTATAAACTTGTATAAACCGAGTATTTTGTAATGAATTTTTGTTGTAGTAATCAGGATTTCGTGTTAATTTAGTTGATTTTTTGATGAAAAATCATATAAGCTTAATTGTATATCGAATCACAAGTGGTCCGACCGGCGGTAGCGGCCGGTCGGCGCTAGCTAAGTAGGTAGAGCAACGGTCTAGGTCTTTTATTTTTTTTTTAAATTTAGGAATACTATAATTTTCATGTACTACTGAGTTGATGTATGTATCAGAATAACAGAAGTACTGTGATAACCACTAGCGTTCGTGACTCGACTACTGTAGCTCTGTGTGGGTGCGTATTTATTGTGTGGCCGGGAGTGTGTGTGTGTATGTCTGTGCCCGCCTACCGCCTGACCGCGACGCATTATAAATGTTTACATTAGAATAGTGTATCTTTAAGGAGATTAGGTTTTTACTTGTCAATAGTCGCTAATTGTACTGTGTAAGCTTGTGTATTCTAGTGGAAATATTTACGATGCCGGCGCCTCCAGTGTGCCCACATATTCTATTAATATGCCGAACGTAGTATGATAGACTAAATTGTACGATAAAATTCAAGCTCGATATTCTCATTTCTCAGTGGCATAGTTTTATAGATTTGTCAGAATTTTTGACCTATCAGATCAAAGGTCGACGATCAAAGACTAGAATTTGTTTCCCGTTGTGGCCACACGGGAGGCGCCCCTCGCTTCATGTCCGTCGCCGAAACCCGCCTTCACACAGAGCTAACACCTCAACATAACACGAACATGTCTCGTTTGTTCTCTGATATTGTTCGAAATACAAAGATTTAACCAGTTTCAATAAATCCATTTTGATTAATCATTGGTCTCAATTTCCCATAATAATAGCCGGTAGGAGCTAAACAGTTTATTTTAAAACATGTAAGTTACATTCCATTATTTTTACGAATCATTCGACACATCTCGTAGGCACTCGTCGTGTTGTTTTGTATAATTTTACAAATTAGATTCATGGTTTCATTTTATGAGTATTATGCAATGTATTTATACCGAATTCATTATGGATAGCTGTATAAAGCTATTGCTAAAACAATTTATACTGCTAATTTGCTTTTGTACATTAAACTTTAATTCTATCAATATATTTCATTCCTTATTTGAAATACTATTTTACCTAGATCAGGGGCCATCCTGGGGCACTTAAGAAACCTTCAAAATGATCTATCGAGACACTTCGTCTCATTCTCGCTCCATTGGTTCGAGCGAGACGGCTAACCGTTTGACATTTAACGGTTCAACAAAAGGCTTTTCTCTTGATGTGACGATTAAATTTCATAAATGCATATTATATAAAATTCTAAAATCTAGAAACGGGTTTGCGTTTCAAAACTTTTGGGAGCCCCAGCTAAGTGCAAATTTCCTTATTCTTTGTTGGATACTTGGACCTTCGGTCTGCGAGCACACGGCGCAGCAGCGGCAGAGTTTTCGCCGCCGCGCGTACTGCGGCGCGATCATGGGTCCGACTTGTCTCGAGTGTTTGCTGAAGGCGTAAACACGCTAAAGTATCAAAGGCACTTAAAAATTAAGATGAAAATTTCATCCATCAACGAAACGTTAAGTCTGATGCCACTACCAGGCAAAATCTAATCTGTAATCTGTGTGAGTAGAGCGGTGCCTCGAATGATCCAGAACTCTGGTGGCATGTTGGTATTAAGGAGTACGGGTAGCACAAAGTTGGTACTGTGTCCGGTTGTGGAGAGGACACCAGCCCTTTCCGAGGTCTTGTACAGGGGGGCCTCGTATCTTGGGTCTGGCTTCGGCAGCTGCAGTACCGGCTCCAACCACATCACCGGCAGAGGACAGTGCACTTGACCTGTGGAGAATATAGAAGTGAAAAACAGGTAAACCTACTTAGCTTCGAAAGAGCGCTGTTATCGATACAAGGGAAGGTTTATCAAAAGTCCTCGCCCCTAGGAGTCTCAGGAGAAAAGGTTCTTTCTGCAAACCGCGCGTCGCGGGTATAGTTTATTCTTCCATATAAAGTCATAGTAAGTAGTAACCATTTTGGTCTCGGGTCGCGGTCGTGTGCTTCGCGCCGCAAGCATCGGAAGACCATCTTAGGCAAAATCATTCCAAACGGACTGGATTTTTCTCCATAGGCCCTAGCCTCGTCTTAGTGCTTGTTCAGGCACAGCGGGCAGCAACCGCTCGCAGCTTATTACATAGGCGTTGTATTACAGCGTTCACACCCGCCCGGACTCTACACGGGAAACTCGTGGTTCCCGCTGTGTCTGAAGTCTGAACATAGCACTTAGTCTACCGCTACTACTGCACATTACCTGGTAGTGCATCGGCGAGGCAGTTGCTCTTCATATCCCAGCGGCCAGCGTCTATGAACAGGCCGTGAATGTTAACGCCATCTTGCGGCCGCTTCAGATGCCCAAACACACTCAGGTCCTCTTGCTTGTCCTGTTAAGTTTATGGTGATTACTGATTAGATGCCTGATCGTAAGCAGACAAATATCTAGTCAGCCTTTAAACCTAGGCTTCATGGTCTATTTTTATTTTTATCATCATGTTTTTCTGCTGTGACGTCAAAAATGTTCCTTACATAGAAGTCCATGTGAGGAGTTTGACTCAGGAGCTCTTTAGATACACTTAATAGCTACTATCCTACCCAAAACATATTATCTTGAAACTAAGCTAATAATATCTATGTTATATAATTATGTAATTGATTGTACTGTCGGTTCTTCGTGGATTGTGTTTTATTTGCGTTTTCTATTAGCTACTTAATACAAAAAAAAATTGCCATAGATACATAGGTAGGAGAACAAAGAACCTTTGTCTTTGTCGCTCTTATGTTATGCTTGTAAACGTCCTCCTGAGACAGATTGTACTGTATCGGATGGAAGTCAAACTGTAGCGAGTCTATGGGCACTCTGTACTTCCGAGCGTACGCCTGCAATGAGCCCGTTAGAAGACCCTGAGGGAAGAACAGACCGGATACCCAGCTGCTAGGAGCCGCGCCATTAACGAGCCAGCTCTGAAAGAGGAAAAGTGAAAAGTTAGTTGTAGCAAGAATGGTGTTATTGTTTGAATATCGATTATTACGCCAAGATTAAGTTATTTGTATGTATCATCAATGAAGTAGTTTGTTGTTCATTTATACAGTGTTATCTTTTCTATTTCTAAATAGGAGGACCTATTTATGAATCTGAAGGATACTCTTCAGGCTAACGATTATTAGTAATAATGTAATAACTAATAAGCATTGGTAAAGTTGGAAGGCTAAGGGCCATCAATTCCTGATAAGTACCGGATAGGCTATCCGCAACTTATCTGACAGAGTATGGAGTATCTGTCAGATCAGTTGTGGATAGTGGATCTATAAATCAATGTGTTTTACCTCAATGAAATCCACTCTCAGCGTGAGATCGTGTATCCAGCTGCCGAGTGACTTGAGTGAGTTGTATCCGCGGCTGTGCCACATCGCTGGTACTCTGTTGTTGAGGAGTGAGTTGAACACCTCCTCGTACGCCTCCGACATCACTACGATACCCTAAAATGTTGCGCAAGGAATGAGGCTATTTGAAATTCTATTTGCCACCAGGTGCCAGGTAATATTTCACAGAACAGCCTAGTTTTCGTATACTAATTATTATGTCAGTAGTTCGTCTACAGCGTCCTGCGTCTGAACAAATGTGCCAAATTTCAAAAGTGTATAATATGTACATGTAATAACTATATGTATGTATGAATGTACCATCGAAGAAATTGATTCATAGGCAGACTGCAGACCTACCTAATTTGGTCACTTTCTGTCAAACCCAGCCACTAGACATTGAATTGACATAGCCCGACCAAATCACGTAGGTCCGCTATCTGACTATGAATCAGTTTCTTCGATGGTCGAACCTATGTTCAATGTTCATGTATCATGTACCAGGTAGTAGGTACCTACCTGCATGTGCCTACCTATGTTTTTATGTTTGTGTTCGCATGCCTCCGGAACTACAAGTCCGACTTGAGTTTTTTTTTTGTTATTGTGTTAGGTATAGGTTAGGTATAAATATAGGCAAGCCCTATTAGAAAGATAGCCAGATACCTAATTTAATTCCTTTAAGAAGGCACTTTAAAACTTTACTTACGGCCGTACTCAGAGACATGCTTTTTTTTAATGATTACTTAACTTTAATTTAATGGAGTCGAGTTAGTGAGTGTTTCAAGCCTGAAATAAAGAAAGCGCCTCCTAAAACCTGAATTCTGAAATCTAACAAGAATATTACTCCAAGTTCTGAACGTAATAAAATCAGGGGTAGGTAGTAGGTACCTACCAACTTCAATCTACCTTCATTCCATTATATTCTACAATCTAGGTCTCGATAATTTCATCATACGCAATCCAATAAGTCTGAAATCGGTGACCGTACAGACCTGGTTGACCCAAATATTGCGACGGGCTCCCTGCACATTCGTGGAAGTGCAGCCATCTTGCTCAACTATTAATAGCTCAACGAAATCCTACATCATTCAAAATCAATAACTTATATTCCCAGGCTGTCATGCGCTCAGCTCGCGAGCTTAAAACACAAAGGATACTAATTTTCTGTATTACGTAAGTCGTAATTTTTATGCTTCGCGACAGAGCGAGATGGGAATTAGTAGGTACTACCTATCCAAAACTAACGTAGCTCACTAATTAATAATTACATAGTTAAGTAGAAACATCAAACGTCTCTATGAATATTTTTCTAAAAGTAAACTAAACCTTTACTATAAAATTACTAATAGGCAATACCATACAATACCTAAATTCATTTCCGTACTGTGTCGATATGCCGATGGAGATTAGAAAAGTGGTTGTACTGTCTCAGGAAATAGATTCTCAATTGCCAAACTCAAATAGTAGAAACCAACTTTAAGTAATCACTTACCTTTATTGCATTCTGTAAATCCACAAGTGACACATGAATCAGTTTGAGGAGGGTGTTGAATCGGTCAGTCTCATGCAGCAGGACGGTCGTCAGGGAGTGTAGCTGACCCATATCGTCCGCGACCATCAGGGTCGCGTTAACGCTGGTTTTGTCGATCGCCTTGGGCACTGTCGCTCGGGTCTGGTCGCATATCCGCCAGACTATCTGGTCTGGAGAGTCCGCCCCTGAGGACTCGACAGAACGGGGCTGGACGTCCACTATGGTCTGCACCAGACTAGTTGTTTCTTTGTGCTGTAAATAGGATACATAATTAGGATACGTGATAGGATTACTCGATAGGATGTTGTTATACTTTCAATTTAATAATTATATAAAACTAGATGTCCCGCGCGGCTTCGCCCGCGTAGATTAGGAATTTTACAGAAACCGTACATTTTCCCATAAAAAATATTTTCCCCGTTTTTCCCGCATTTTCCTGAGTTTCTTTGGTCGTATTAGTCTTAGCGTGATAATATATTATATAATATAGCCTATAGTCAAACTATTTTTAGAAATAAAATAAAGATTTTTTTAAATTATCGCTTGAGAAACTCGAGTCTCGATCTAAAAGACTATGAAATGGTATAATATGGTAGTGATGATGATGATGATGATGAATGTAATTTGCATAGTAGCATATGGTTCCTGTTCTTAAAACAACGCCGAAACTCCCAAACTTGTATCTATAAAGAATCAGGAGTTCTCTCAGCACCTTCCGAACCACGGTATACCAGGTATACCTCGGTGCAAAATCTTACTTGTTGGTAGCATATGCTTAGAATACTTCTCACGAAACCGAAGTCACCACACGTTTCCCTATAAGTTTTGAGGAGCTCCCTCGATTACTTATGGATCCTTCATCAGATCACCACTTTTGTGGATATAAAAATCGGGTAACATACGGCGGAGTAATCGTTGAATATAAGAAAACGAACATAACACCTCCCCCATTTTGAAAGTCGGTTAAAATTGTAGCCTATGTGTTATTCTGATGTATAAGCTATAGTACTGTAAAGTTTCATTAAAATCCGTTCAGTAGTTTTTGCGTGAAAGAGTAACAAACATCCATACATCCACACATCCATACATCCAAACAAACTTTCGCCTTTATAATATTAGTAGGATGTAGCCTATAATATATTATCACGCTAAGACCAATAGAAGCGGAGCACCAATGAAGAATGTTTCAAAATCGGGTGATTTTTCCTATTGTGCTGCGTAAACGATAAAAGTTTCGCAAAAATTGACAGAATTTTCTTTATTTACCCATGAATTAGTTACTCTCTCGGGTCTGTGGCTGTTTGGTTGTTCGTTTTGTTCGGTGTTGCTATGTGTCTGTGCGGATGATTTTCTTGCTCTCTGTATTCGATGCCTATCCCTATCCTGGATGAGGCGAGCCTCATGCTCTACAGATGATTCTCTTTCTCTCTGTATTCGATTTCTATCACTATTCTGGCTGAGGCGAGCCTCACGCTCTACAGACGATTCTCTTTCTCTCTGTATTCGATTTCTATCACTATTCTGGCTGAGGCGAGCCTCACGCTCTACAGACGATTCTCTTTCTCTCTGTATCCGAATTCTATCATTTTTCCGACTGAGGCGAGCCTCACGCTCTACAGACGATTCTCTTTCTCTCTGTATCCGATTTCTATCACTATTCTGGCTGAGGCGAGTCTCACGTTCCGTTGACGATTCTTCATCTCTTGCTGAACGTGCTCTTTTGGCATTCACTGTACTACGACCTATGTTCGAACGACGACGTCTTCCAGGCATGATCGTATAGTAATACCCACAAAGCAACAAATAACCCAATCGCAAAGCAAAAACAAAAGTCCGTTTTTCTAACCAAGTCAAATATATTTTTATCGACAATTCAGAAACCAAAGAACCAGAAACAATGAATATTTGAAAGAAAGCGCTGTGGTTGCTCCTCTGCGTTACCGTCTGCACAACCACACAATGACGAAATACACTATCTACTACAATAACATAAGCCCGAAGCTTATGAGAGCCCCCGGCCGGTTCCGCCGTAACCGCTATGTCCCTCGGCCGCCGCCGCGCGACATATTTTTTGATTCCGCGTAAGTTTATACGTTTGAAAACTTCTAAAGTATTGATCGAAATTGTATAGTGTAAAAGACAAATATAATCTACATTTAATGTCTTAGCTTACAAACATGTTTATTTGGATAAGGGTTAATGTTGTAAATTGTTAAAATCGCTTCGTAAATAAGCCATTAACAAAAATGGCTATTGTGAGTTATCCCTAAGAAATAGACATATACCATCGCGGCTTTTTTGTTTACCTTATTAAGGTGTACAATACTGTAGTACATTATTTTGATCTATCTCGTAGGGTTTAGCCAGCGTTTGCAATATAAACGCAAAAAAATGAATTTATTTACGACATAACATTAGAAACCTCTAAAATTATCAGTGTTTCTCTACCATATTATGCATATGTTATACATATAAACCTTCCTATTGAAACACTCAATCTATTAAAAAAAACTGCATTAAAATCCGTTGAGTAGTTTTAAAGATCTAAGCATACATACACACATACATACAGACAGCGGAAAGCGACTTTGTTTTATACTATTTAGAGATATGCAAAGAAAACCTCAGAGTCCCTGCGACAATGCATCGCAATTCGCAACGCATTATAGAAAAATTTGGGCCCGCTTTTAATCTTACCTCAAACGCAATATTAGCATTATCATGCATTCCAAACACTTCAGGATCTTCAATTGCTGGCCAGTTGTCCACGACTTCCCTAACTATCTCCAGTTTGTCCAGCGCTGGGCAATAGTACGTCCCGGAGGAGGAATAAGTGTATCCCTCCTCCAATGTTGGCGGTGAGAAGAACTGCTTCAGAATGGTCGTCAAACATCTCTGATCCCACATATCCGTGACGCGACCACCGTATGTTATTTGACCTGTGGTCAATATTCTAATTTTAAAAGGCAATATATATGACGTGGCCTTAAAAAACCAAATAACTAAGTAAAAAATAAATGAAGGTGTAATCTAATCAAACGAAATCCAAGCTTACGAAGCAATGACGTAGTTAGCAAGTTCTACACACCGGCTAGCCCCTAAGCCCAATAGCGCACTAGCGGCTAGGCCGCAGCGGCCAGGTCGCGGCGGCCATCGAGATAGATTACCTAATTACCTAGTATTAAATCGCCATAGACGACGCGCACCTGGTCGCCACGCGGCCAGCGGCCTCACCAAGCTCTCGATGGCCGCCGCGACCTGACCGCTGCGGCCTAGCCGCTAGTGCGCTATTGCTCTAAGCTTCGAAGAATTTATTCAGCTGGTATGCTAGTGAAGCATATGCCACGGCCTTGGATTTACGTATAGGCAGTATAGGCCATGGCCTATGGGCGGCAGCGTCCACGGATGGTGGCAGAGTTGGTACATAGGAGCGGCGAAATAAAAGGTCATAAAAACATAATAAAGAACATAAATCAGGCCCTGACGGAGAGTTGAAGAGCCGTCAACACTCACTGGTAATATACTCTAGGGCGTCCCAAGGTACGTGCCCGAGCTCGCAGAACATCTGCATATTAAGCATGGCACACTCTCGGTCGCTGTCGTTGAACTCGTAAGTGATGTTCCAGCCGAGAGGCCCAAACTTCTTCCGTTCTTGTATGACCGCGTGGAATATACAGATGCCGAATAGCATAGTACGCCAGTCTTGTTCTAGCACTGTAATCATTCGATTAATTAAACCACTTGAGAAGTCAGCAGTCATCACTCATCACTGAATGAAACCACTAGAAATCACTAGACACTAACTACTGTGGCTCTGACGACCTCAGACGACCTCTGTGGCTCAGTGGTGAGCGCGTTGGTAGCTCAAGCCGGGGGTCGCGGGTTCGAATCTCGCCGACGGAACAAAAAGTTTTCAATGTTCCCGGGTCTGGATGTGTATTAAATATGTGTATGTGTATGATATAATAAAAATCTTAAATATATGTAAGTATAGTATAAAAGTATTAAATATATTTCCGTTGTCTGGTACCTGTAAGTTGTAACACAAGTCCTTTAGGTACTTAGCACAGGGCCAGACTGACGTGGTGTGAAGCGTCCATAGATATTATTATATTTTTATTATTAGCTCGAAAGTTCGAAAAATCTTTGCGGAAAATGAACCCATGAATGGGTTCCTTTTTTTCGGTTTCGGTTTTACTATTATTATAGTTAATTGAGCTATCAAGGAAGTCAGAAATTATAAAGATGTGCATTAAGTAAAATGTAATAATTAGTCCATAACAACCAGATTTTGATGTTATGGGAGAATATAATGAAGTAAAACAATGTAAAGAATATATATTATGTAGGTACCGTGGTTTTCATAAAAGTCCTCGTCCATTTCTATGAGAGCCCTCTTCACATTAGCCTTCAGTCCTTTGGGCGGCTCGTTGGTCACCTTGACTGAGTTCTGTAGGACGGACACTGGGAACTTTGGTGTAGGCATAGAGCTGAGGAACAGTCTAAACTCCGGGTTAGGTGGGGCATCTTCATTGCCCAGAGCCGCCACAAGCACTTCCAAGCTTAACATCCAAGATGCCGCTAGGTGACAGTTCTAAAAATTGCAATGTTTCATATTTTAAGTACCTACTTATGAGGTCCTGCAGTCTTTCTAGCGAATATGACTCGCACTCGTCGCATCACGCGACGAAACATGACATTGTATGAACAACGACGATTGACGCAGCTACTTATCGTATATTATATTAGGGAGATTTGGTAAGTATATTGTGTCAGGGGAATAAAAAAAGGTATAATATGACACTAAACGTATGGCTCTTTATACTACCTGCAAGAAAACCCAATCCCCTTTAGGTTTGGCATTGTTGATCATCTTCTCAGCCACTGGTCCCTGTCCTTGACCTAACGATATGGACCTCAATCGGTCCCTCATACCCATCTCCGTGGCGAATTTTTGGAATGCTCCGAAGGGATCCGAACCTGTGCTTAGAACAAACACAAGTGGTATGGTAGATCTCGTATCAGCGTATCTGAAATATCAAATAGGCATGATGACTATTTTTTTTCTTATTGGTAATTGAAAGACCCTTAAAAATAGAAACATCGCTGAAAGAATGACTCTGATAGCTAAAAAAAATCACTAAGATAGGTATGACAATTATTCAAACATCTCATTAAATAGACCTGCCCGAAAATCTCCATACAAAGTGCTACGAAAGTATGACGTCACTCTTTCGTAGTTTGTACGCATCAGGAGAGAACTCTGTTCGATAGGTATATTAAATGTTGCGTTTATGAAAGTGGTTTCATAACAAAAGTTGCTATTGCATAAGTTATCGAATGGTATACAAATATTAAGAAATTTAATTGAAAAAAAATTCGACTTGAATATCCAACTTTGAAGGCGCGTAACAAAAACAATAACTACTTGAAATGCTATCAAGCTGAAATTTTGGGAACACTTATTTTTTACCGTGATTTCTTTATTTTATTAACAAAATTTGCTAATCTTTGACCTTGTCATCATCCCTATTAGATAAAATAAAAAATAAGGCCACAAAAATTATAATTAAGAGGATACACCAGGGCCTAGAGAAATGAAAAAAAGTACGTGTAATATCTATAGCTGTCTCCCTTACCTCAAGCCTATACCGCAGAACGCGATAGAGACAACTGCAGAAAATCAACGACGTTGTCCACTGATTCCTTCTCCAAAACTTAACCGATTTAAGTACTTTTTTCATTAAAGATTAAAGAAAGGCTTGAGCTGTGTTCCTATGTTTTATTTTTTTTGTAAAATCTAGCCAAATCTGTTTTCTGGATGTTTGAATACAGCGGAAAATCTGGCCATTTTTTTCGGTTTTTGAACGTTCATATCTTATTTCATAATTTAATTACGAAAAAAAGGAAAACATAGGGACATTGTATTAGTGGCCGTAGATATTGAGGAAAAAAATTATAACTCTACTAGCATAATCCAGGGAGGAAACAGAGGACAACGTTTGTATGGAAAAAAGGACGGTGTGGACTCCTCTTAAGTAGCTAAGTATCATACCTACTAAGTATGGAAACACTGGATTATATTAGAACACCTGTTGCATACTTCAGCAAGCAATGATATACGTAGTACATATCGCTTATTAGTCTGTGGCAATGATAGGGTTATTAGTATTACAAATTTTCCGTGATTTAGGGAAAAATAAAATTAGGTAGTATTAAAAAAAAAGGCACAACCACAAAAGTAACTGGGCATTAAAAACAAGGAAATACTTACAAAATGTTATGATTTTTAATCATATATCATACAATTATAGGGATGTGCGGGAATTTTAAGAGTAGCGCATGTAAAATATATAATACTAGCACAGAATAGCTGCTAATAGTACAAGTACAGAAGCCTCTCTGTTTTGATTTTACAAATGCCGGCTTTTTTTATGCCTATATTATATTTATTATAGTTCTATTTTGCACGTAATATAATAATAGTTCTATCTAGCACATCATGTAATAAGTAATTACTAATTAGTAAATTACATATAAAGGGTACAAGTTTTGGATCAGGTGACACCAATTCGCATTTCGCAGCATCTTTATTGCACTCGTCCCTGTATATAATTTCAGATAACAGAACATAATACATATGGGGGAGGGCAAATTTATAAATTGGCAACTCCTACTCTGACAGCTGCTGTCAAACGTCAAAAGTCAGCTGTCAAAACACAACATCGAAAACAGCGTGAACACTGTACAATACACAATGTTCACGAGAAATCAATAGATTTGTCGTGGATCTGTCTACAAACTACCACCACCAAAACAAAGTCCGTCAGTGTTTGGCGAGAGGAAGCGAAGGTAAGGTGGTTTCCCAAACTACCTTGAACAAAATATAGCCATGGCCAGTGTGGAGAGCGAAGGTTTCTGTGAGGCGAGCGAGGATGTCTATGTCAATTATGCTTACAAAAAAATCACTTTAAGCAATGGATATGAAATGCCAGCAATCGGATGTAAGTATTCTGAACTTGCCTATAAGTTAAATAACAATAACTTACGATTGATAGCATGTATCTAATTTAACATACCGTACTTTGACTAGTCTTTTCTATATCAATTTATATTTATAATACTAATTAGTAAATAGTAATAAAATATAGTTTTATATTATAATACAAACTTTTTCTATTTATTTTAGTTGGCACATATCGTATACGAGAGTCTGAAATATTACATGGAACCCTGGATGCAGCATTAGGAGCAGGTTATCGCATGTTTGGTAAGTCAACCATAATATTATTTATTTTTATTTTGTAAATTCGCATCAATATCTTATTCACAACTCTCATATTTCAAAATAGATACAGCGGCAGTGTATGGCAATGAGCAGTTTCTGGGAGATTCCCTCCGTCATCTTTTGCCTAAATACGGCCTAACCCGTCAAGATGTCTTTATTACAACAAAATTATGTGAGTATTTCTTTTTTGTAAACTGGGAGCATTTGCATGAAATGTAACATTATAGATTTGACTTTGAGCATTTTATTACAATACTACCTCCGTGACTGACGAGCATTCACATGTATTTTAACATTATAGATTTGACTTTGAAGCAATTTAACTTCACTGTCACATAGCATTGATGTTACAAGTTGTATCAAGATATTACACATTGTATCATTGCTAGGTGTGCACCGTAATGCTTGGTTCTCCTCCCTCACTGATGTAATGTTTGACTCTGGAGCACCTTAATAGTATACTATAATATTTTGCATTTGTGATAAGGTGATAAACAGGGATTTGGTAAATTTTAGCTCCGTCCGATCATGGATATCATAACGTACAGAAAGCATTGGAAAAATCTCTTAATAATCTGGGAATGGAGTATGTGGACCTCTATTTGATCCATTTTCCTGGCACTGCTAAAATGAGTGCTGACAACCCTATGAACCAAAAATTGCGAAGTGAGACTTGGCATGCCATGGTCAATATGTACCGTCAAGGCAAGGCAAAGTGTATTGGAGTGTCCAATTTTACTGTGAAGCATTTGATTCAATTAACTGATCACAGCAGCATTGTGCCAATGGTCAATCAGGTAAGTAATTTATCAACCAAAATTGTTTAAGGTTTTTCGATTTTATTTTTACATTCTAAACAATTTTTATGTATTGTAGGTTGAGTGGCATCCATACTATTATCAACCAGAGCTTCACCAGTACTGCCAAGATAATGACATATGCCTCCAGGCATATTGCTCGCTTGGTGGGACATCTATGGGGAATATGGAACTGCTTGAGGAACCACTAGTGCGTAGCATTGCTACACGCTACAACGTAACCCCCGCTCAAGTAGCTCTGCTGTGGGCTTTGCAGCAGGATGTTGCTGTTATACCAAAGTCTGTCAATCCCGAGCATATCGGGTCCAATATACACATCAAAGTCAATTTGTCCCAAATGGATCTTTTGTTACTTGATAGTTTGAATAAAAACGTCAAGTACGCTTGGGACCCAAGCCTTGTGGCTTAAACTAATCTTGATACTTGATTGTCTTGTTTTTGTTTCATAAAACTTGAACTCAATTTTTGTTGAAATTTTAAATTCGAAACCTAAAAACTTTTTTATTTGGATGTAGGCATTTTAAAATGTCCATAATAAGATAATAATAAAATATTTATCAAATTGAAATTATTGAATATTGAGGTACTTGAGGGTTGAGGTACATAATATGACAAATAAGAATTTATTCTATTGAAAATGCTGTGACCCCAAGATTTAATTAAAATGGAAGACTATTTCTTCCTTGGTACTTGGTAGTATTAACTATTTATATTATTGAATGTATTAAATGTACAATAAATTATGTGCATATCAGTCTATGCTCAAATTGAGTTTTAAGGTTCACTTGAAAATGAATAATGATAACAATTGATGAAAAATATTTAAAAAATAAAATATAATTTTAAAAGAATCAAAACCATTTTATAAACAGTTTGGCCTGAATTATTATCAAAATATCATTAAACTGACATTTAAGGATTAAATGTCATGTCAACATGCAACATTAATTATGGATTAAATTTTAATCCATATCTTACACTATCCCAGGCTGGCGAAGGGGCGCTTAAAAAGTGATTAATTTGATATTAAGGGATTACAATAATTAGAAAATAATGCAATGCAAAGTGAAAATAAGTAATGCATTATAACATTTGAAGGGTCCACTGCAATAATGATGAACGTCAAAAAAAAAAATTAAAAAATTTACCATTAACGCCATTCGGTCACTTAAAATAATATCTTAAAAGTATTTACAAAATTAGCAACATCGCTTATAGTTCCGTGATAAATATGTTTTTTAGGGTTTTGTACCCAAAGGGTCAAAACGGGACCCTATTACTAAGACTTCAATGTCTGTCCGTCTGTCTGTCTGTGTGTCTCCAGGCTGTAACTCAAGAACCGCTAAAGCTATATTTTTGAAATTTTCACAGATTGTGTAGGTATATCTGTTGCCGTCATAACAACAAGTACTAAAAACAAAATAAAATAATATTTAACAGGGGCTCCCATACAACAATCGTGATTTTTTTGCTATTTTTTGCCCGATATCAATAACTGAAATACATAGGCACTTGAAATATTGACGAAATACTCAGTTATATTTGTACTTTAATAATCAATAATAAAATTTAAATAAATTAAATAATTAAGGGGGCTCCCATACAAAAAATAAACACAATTTTCAGCCTATTTTTGCTCGATTGAGGTACAGAACCCTTCGTTCGCGAGTTTAACTCGCACTTGGCCGATTTTTTAATATTATTTCGGCTACACGGCTAAAGTGCTCAATGTCACACGCGTTTCCTTTAAAATAATCTTTACCGTTACGTTTCGTTATATCGTTCTAAATTTAAAAACCCAATTATCGAACTAACAACTTAGGACACTCATCATTATTGCAGTGGACCCTTCATTTATTTGTTAGTAATTAGTTCATATATTAATTTATAATTTATTGTTACGTTTGTAAAATCTACATAATATTTTTTATATTATAATCCTTTTGTTCATATCAACTTTCAACATCTATAGTATAAAAATTCGGCCATTGACCTCTCTACTTATCTCTTTCTCTCTCTATCTCCTCCCTATAGATACAATTTCATGTGCGATTGAAAGAGACATTGTATACCAAATAAAGGTCAATGAACGAATTTCTACATGTTCGGTGACCGGGCTATATTACTATATAACTCATATTCATGAATGTTATGTCATCATGACAATGGATGTTAGCTTGTGAATAAAAATAAAATAACGGTAACTCTTTTATTTGCATTGAGCTTACTGGATCCTGTAGGTATCCATATTTTTTGTCCTCTGATTACAAAAAATATGGATAGTTCACAACTATAATTTTAAAATGCTGACGTAATCTTAGCTGTGCTAGTTGCTACGCCACTTTATGATTTGGTACGAGCCTTTATTATCCCTAACCAATATGTTATATCATAAAATATAATATGTTATATGACTATGTCGGTAAATGAGGGAAGTAACAAACATTTATAGTCTGTCAAGAAAGCGAAGAAATCAAAAATTGGCAACACCGTAGTGTCATCCCTTTCAAATCTATCTTAGAAAAAAGGGATGACACTACGATGTTGCCACTTTTTAATTTCTTCACTTTCTTGACAGACTGTAGAAAAAATATAAAATAATAATTGAATGAAAAATTGTAAAGCCTCCATAGTAAGTATAGAATTTATATGTATTATTGGGATTTGCGATGCCATTTATAATTTTCCAAATGTGTATGCACTGCGAAGGCAAAATATTGTTTTCCTAGATTTCATGGCTTGGCGGATCTTTTTGCGATTTTTTTGTATTTTTAACCGACTTCCAAAAAACGAGGAGGTTATATATTCGGCTGTGGATATATTGTTTTATTTTTTTTTGTATGTTCGACCACTACTCCGCCGTTTGTGAACCGATTTTCAACATTTTTGTTTTGTTATATTAGGTTGCACTCCAATTTGGTCCCATTTTCACAAAAGTGGTGATCTGATGATGGGATCCATGAGTAATCGAGGGAACTCCTCAAAATTTATATGGAAACATATGGTGATTTTGGTTTTATGAGAAGCATCCTAAGCATATACTACCAAAACGCAAGATTTCGCACCAAGGTATACTATGGTTCCGAAGATACTAAGAGAACTCCGGATTCCTTATAGATACAAGTTTGGGGGCTTAGGCGTTGTTTTAAGAACTGAAAGCATATGCTACTATGCAAATTATATTCATCATCATCATCTTCATCACTACCATGTCAGGGTCACCAATGTCACAACTCACATGGTTGTATATGGATACAATATAGCGAAAAAATACAATAGAGCGAAAAAATGGCTCACAACGCGTGCTCTTGTGTATTGCACACACACTTGGGCACTATAAAATTACTCCTGCGTAACTGGCCTGGTTTCGTTAAAACCAGAGTGCTCTTGTGTATTGTGCACACACTTGGGCACTATAAAATTACTCCTGCTTAACTGGCCTAGTTTCATTGAAACCAGAGTGCTCTTGCATATTGCGCACACGCTTGGGCACTATAACATAACTCCTGCGTAACAACCAGAGTGCTCTTGTGTATTGCGCACACACTTGGGCACTATAAAATAACTCATGCGTAACTGGCCTGATTTCATTGAAACCAGAGTGCTCTTGTGTATTGCGCACACACTTGTGCACTATAAAAGTTAAAAATAATAATTTCACTCTTTTTAGTTACCTACTAACCATCGCGTAAGAGATGGACTACAAAAGAAAGCCGACAAGCCCCGCGTAGCGGGGCTCCGTCGGCTTTCTTTTGTAGTAGTTTGTCAAATAAATTGGGGTAGGTTTGTAAGCATTTACCAAGATTAAGATAATATTAAGGGGTTGAAGTATTTTCTTACGCGATGGTTAGTAGGTAACTAAAAAGAGTGAAATTATTATTTTTAACAAAAAATTAAAACCGACTTCCAAGGTAAAAACAATAATAACATCCTTATAATATGAACTAAAAAGTATTAAATAATGTTTCCTATCTAATAGTGCCTTTTTCCGGATTCGGCTAAACCTCAACTATTTCTGTACTCAATCAACGTTAAAAATAATAATGAATTCTTCGTTCGTGAAGCGCCCGAGATTTTTGTCTTGAATGTAACCTACCTTAAAATTATTTTTTTAAATAAGACTTATATATCTACTTATCTTGAATGGTGCATAGTGCATAGTAATTATATTATTATAATGTTTTCTACAGGATTGCAAAACTATTTGAAAGCCTTTGTTAATAAATATTATTAAGTAAATAAAAATATAATTTATAAATTCATATAAAATATAAAGTGAATATTTTTCCTGTCTAACTACACATATTTAAAATCAATCGATATCCCGGGTTTCAGGGAAGAGCTGTGAGTAATGTTAAATAGCGCACGTAAAATAGGTTAATAGGCCACCAGTCTGAAGGTGCATAATATTATGTTGTATGATATAAAATATTATGGATGATGGTAGACCTATGCAATTTGGTAAAGTTATATCAAGCCCAACTGGTATACCGCGTGTAACAAAACAAAGTGATAATAGAGCAGCTATCCCAAACTCGCGGCCCGGGGCCGCATTCGGCTCGCCCTGCGGCCTGTCGTCGCGCCGCCGCGCAGTGGTCCGAAATCGCTAAATAGTTGGGATTTTGGTGTGGAAAAAAATACAATTCGATAGATTTTAAGAAGAGCAACAATAAATGCTTAATAAGTTTTTTACAAAAATGTATTTTTAAGGTGAAAAAAATATAATTAAGTACGAAAAAGTTGTATTCGAAAGAATCTATAAAATAGAATTTTTGCAAAAAATAAACTTATGGAGGATTTATTGTTACTCTTTTATAATTCTATCGACTGGTATTTTTTTCCACACCTAAGAAATTAACGTACAATTATTTCAAAATTTTGAATTTTTTTAGTGCAAAAGGCTGCACGTAAATTAGCGTAATTTTTTTGCTAAACCTTATAAAAGTACCACTAGAATTTCACTTGTTTAAAAAATTATTCAGTATGGCTCAGTAGGTTTTGAAAAAAAACGATTTGTAGATTCTTTACTTCTTTCCCGTACAGAATTTTCGTAATAATTTTTTTTTTCACCTTAAATACTTATATATTTTTGTAAAAAAAAATATTAAGGATTTATTGTTACTCTTTAAGAAATCTATCGAATGGTATTTTTTCCTTACCTAAAAAGTTAGTAAAATTACTTCAAAATGTTGAACCCCTCTACTGCAAAAGGCTGAAAGTAAATTAGCGCATATTTTTTCTAAACCTTACATACCACTAGAACTTTACTTATTTCAAAAATGAACCAGTATGTCCTAGTAGTTTTTGCAAAATATCTATTTATAGATTCTGTCCCAACAATATTTTCGTAATAATTTTTTCACCTTAAAAATACATTTTTGCAAAAAACTTAATGAGGATTTGTTGTTACTCTTCTTAAAATCTATCGAACAGTATTTTTTTCCACACCAAAATCCAAGTTTTTTACGAATGTCCACTATTTATCGATTTCGGACCACTGTGCGCGCTGCGCCGGGACGTTATTTGTGGGCCGCGTGATGTTAAGAGGATACACCAGGGGCTAGAGGAATGAAGAAAAAGTACGTGTAATATCTATAGCTGTCTCCCTTAGGTACCTCAAGCCTATACCACAGAACGCGATAGAGACAACTGCAGAAAACCAACGATTCGTTGTCCCCTGATTCCTTCTCCAAAACTTAACCGATTTAAGTACTTTTTCATTAAAGATTAAAGAAAGGCTTGAGCTGTTTCTATGTTTTATTTTTTTTGTATAATCTAGCCAAATCTGTTTTCTGGATGTTTGAACACAGCGGAAAATCTGGCCATTTTTTTGAGTTTTAGTACGTTCATATCTTATTTGATAATTAAATTATGAAAAAAAAGAAAACATAGGGACATTGTATTAGTGGCCGTAGATATTCAGGAAAAAAATTATAACTCTACTAGCATTATCCAGAGAGGAAATAGGGGACAACGTTTGTATGAAAAAAAGGTAGGTGTGGACTCCTCTTAAGAGCGTTTACGGCGTCCACGCTTAATTTGGCTTAAAACACTTTTCAAACTTGAAAAAATCATCAACCACCACTGAAGTAATAACTAATAAGTACAGTACTTACAATATGTCTGTGTCAAATAACTTATTTTTATAAAAATGTTGTATAATTATTTTTATAAGAAATTTCGCTGTCTACATACATAGTTATACTCCACTCGGGCTATCTTGTCGCTAGCGGTCATTGACTCCCTGTCAAAAACTAGTCATTTTCCATATAAAACCACGATTGGCAATATCTGACACTTCATTGTCAATCGCGGTTTATAAATTATATGGAAAATGACAAGTTTTTGACAAGGAGTCAACGACTGCTAGCGGCAAGATAGCCCGAGTGGAGTATAGTAGAGAAAAAAATACGATTTATAGAGTATAGTATTAATATTACATTAGATCTCGATACCTTAACGAGGTTTTCTTAAATTCCGTATTCAGTAGGCCTACTACGAATTACGAAACCGTTTTGAGACTAAAACAATCGGACGAGAATGCCGCGTCCTGCACTAACAACGTCATTTCACGTTTGTTTTCTTCTTGTACGATTGTTTGTAGTAGGGGAAGGTGCTAATTTTATAGTCACTCGAGCGTCATGGAGACCTAGTAGGTTTTGTACATTAGGTAAACCTGATAAAAAAATAATAAGAGCGTTTTTTTTTATTTTAGTGGTGGGTTCAGAAACTACAGCTGTTTTTAAAGTTTTGAAAAAGAAAATATATCCAGAAAATTGCTTATTCAGGTTAATTATAAATATATTCACCTAAAAAATACTAGATCATTTATTTTAGTGCAAAATAAAATATCTGTGAGGCTTAGTTAGGAAAATATGAAGCTTTATTTTTTTATATTTTAAAATGTCCCAAGTCCCTACAGGCTAACCTAACCTTTGAATCGTCAGTGCTTTATATGGAAGCTTCTTTGGGGTATACTAAACATCCTCTATCTTAATCTGACAGATTCGATGACATTTCAATATAAAAAAATAAAAAAATAACCCACCATGTGAGAAATCTGATTTCTATACCATGATAACTAAGCCTATACAAAAGCTTAATCTGACACGCTCGAGCTTGTCCCGAAATCCCCCTCTTCCCCTCCCCAACAGTCTCAAAACTGGGCTTGTACCATGAAACCGTTTTGAGACTCAAACAATCGGACGAGAATGCCGCGTCCTACTGTAACAAACGTGAAATGACGTTGTTAGAGCAGGACGCGGCATTCTCGTTCGATTGTTTGAATCTCAAAACGGTTTCATAGTAGGCCTACTGTTTCGTGGTACGGGCCCAGTTTCGAAGCTAAAATTTACGAAACCAGCGGCAAATCTAATAAGAAAAAAAAAATCCAATTGACAAGATCCCTAATTAAATAGTTATTTAAAAATATATTTCATTTAGGTATTTAACTATAAGTAATTTTAATTCAAATAATGAGGAATATCAAGGAACTAGACGTTCCGCGCAGGTTCACCCGCGTAAATTAGATATTTCACAGACAAATTAGTCCACAAACAATAGCCCATGATCCTTCACGTGGTCTACTTCTTATCTGTGCCAAATAACAGAAAAATTGCTCCAGCTCGTTTAGCACTAAAAAGGTCACCAATGGTCATATATCCTCGTTTTGAGGACACATCTTTTACCATCTTCCCTAGCATTGAGATACTTGGCGTCAACATATCCAGTTCCGATATCATCTAGAGCAGGGGTCACCAAATGGCGGACCGCGGTCCGCATCCGGACCGCCGACCCATTGTGTGCGGACCAAGCATGTTCGAAGATGATCTTTGTTCATCTTAGGACTTCAACATCTCCAGGATTTAATGTTAATAGGTATCTATAGCTTGCACCAATATTTCACTCCAAACTTCAGTGATATTCATTGTTATCTCATCTTCTGTCTGTCTTAAAACGCTCGCTTCGCTTTTTCGCTCGGGGTGAGCGAAACCAATTAGTGACCCCTGATCTAGAGGGTAATGCCAATGCCAAGTTAGCCTCGAAGAAGCTTGGTGTTCTTAACAGAGCGAGATAGTACCTACTTCAGTCCGTACCAATGCCTACAAACTTTACAAGGCGCAGGTTCGGCCTCATATGGAATATTGTCTCATCTCTGGGCAGGGGCGCCAAAATACCAATTGCTCCCTCCAACGAAGGGCCGCTCGAATTGTTGACTGCCATAGTGTTTCAAACAGCTTGGACCCCTTGGAATTACGTCGAAATTAAAAGAAATATTAATTCATCATAATTATCTACCTGTCACATTTTTAAAAACAATTCAAATATCTCTCCTTGCCTTTTTTTCGGCAAACTGATTAATTAAATCATTCATAGCTGATGATGACTTTCGTTTTTCTAAAGTTTTAATTTTTATAGATAAAAGTACGAGATAATATACTTAGTAGGGATGTCAACATGATCCAGTAGGGTACGCCCATGATAACAGGCGTTTCTGTCCCATAGAAGTTCTTAAAAAACGCACGCTTGAGTCTTTACTCGGGAAAAAAGAAATTGCTTTTTTTTACTTTTCTCATTTCTGAAATTTAAAAAATTTGGGATGGTTTTATTAATTTTTGCTTAGGCACCTTGGGGTCTCCGTAGGTCGTATAATTGATCCGGCTGATACGGCGGTAGCTACGCCCCTGTAGGCCTACTACGAAACCGTTTTGAGACTCAAATAATCGGAAGAGAATGCCACGTCCTGCTGTAACAACGTCATTTCACGTTTGTTAGAGAAGGACGCAACGTTCTAGTACGATTGTTTGAGTCTCAAAACCGTTTCGTGGTACTGGCCCTGGTTCGGAATCATACCACCTGCAACTTTTCGCCGTCGTCCCACGCGAAAAACAACACAACAAACAAACTCTTCCGCTGTATAATATTAAGT
The DNA here is from genome assembly GCF_905147365.1 of Aricia agestis. Lineage (NCBI taxonomy): Eukaryota > Metazoa > Arthropoda > Insecta > Lepidoptera > Lycaenidae > Aricia > Aricia agestis. Next base: position 24,535,462 of record NC_056428.1, on the reverse strand, counting down.
ATAGATTATACGTAAAAAAATCCATACTAATATTATAAATGCGAAAGTGTGTTTGTCTGTCTATCTGTTACCTCTTCAGGCCCAAACCGCTGAACCGGTTTTGCTAAAATTTGGCATGGAGATACTTTGGGTCCCGGGAAAGGACATAGGATACTTTCTGTCCTGGAAAAATGTACGGTACAAGCGCGATAAACGAGTTTTGGCGCAACGGAGTTGCGGGCGTCTTCTAGTATTATAATAAAACTGTAGAAATGAAAATTCTGTACATAGATATTAAAAAAATAATAAGCGGGGGGTGTCAGTATATAGCTATAAAAGCCAAAACTGTAGTTAGTTTTTTAGGGTTCCGTACCCAAAGCCCCAAAGACTCTATTACTAAGACTTCGATGTATGTCCGTCCGTCCGTCCGTCTGTGTGTCTCCACTCAGGCTGTAACTCAAGAACGGCTTTAGCTAGACTTCTGAAACTTTACTTCATTAGTTTTTATTATTCGTAGGAATCGTAGGGTAGTTAATATAAGTAATATAGATTATAGATGCAATATGTCTTCACAACACCATGCAATGCCATGCATCATCATTCATCACGTTAAGTCCCTATATTTTCCGTGTTCGAAAATTTTTATTCCTTACTTCCTTCATTGCGAGATATACTACGATTTATCACACTACCAATTTGTTATTTTAATTATTACTTGGACGAATGTTGACTTCCAATAATATTTAATGATTAATGTTAATTTTGGACAAATAAGAGTTACTTTAAATTTTTACAATAATTATGTATATTTGCATGCTATTTTATAATATAGCTAAAAGTGTTAGACTATAAGAACATCATTACCACCTACTGTATTACACTTTTAGAGCAAATAAATAAATGAATTGAATGAATTGAATATAATGCTCGGCACAGATAGTGCGTAATGTTTTGGCTGTTAGGTCAGGCCGGTCCGGATATAGCCTAGTACTAGGAAATTTAGGGCCTAGGTCAGCTCCTGCGCTCTGACCTATCTCTCCTGGCGCATGTACAGGACCCAATCGATGATTTATGTCCGGGATGACCTAGAAACGCACCTATTGAGTGCACTCTTCACATCAGCATCGACGCTTATTACGTTTGGGATGTCGACGCCCTAAAAATTCGCTTTACAGTTGAAAATTGCAGATATTATATACCTACCTAAATCATAAAATCTTCTTAGCGATCTCTTGATTTTTTTAGCAAATTTTCAATGTCTAGCTACTACACTTTACACATCCATGGTATTTTTTTTATTCGTTGCATTAACCGTTCGCGTTGATGTTAAAAAGTATACGAAAAAGGACGGTCGACGGACGGCAAACATTTTGTCTTTTGAACATTTTCCATCATAGTCTATACGACCAGTGGTACTTAAAATTTTTTCGTACGGGCCACGAATACGTTTGTCTTGGTGTCGCGGGCCACAAACAAAATTTTTAGGATGAAAAGTTGCCGTTCTTCAAAATTTGCGATCGCCGCCGCCGTCGCCGTGAGTCGTGAAATTTTATCAACTTTTAGGAAAAAAAATTATGACTCTCACGGCGACTTTGCACTATTTTGCCGATAAGCGTGAATTTCAAAATAGTTTAACTTCTTGCGGGGCACTGATAAGGTCCCAGGCAGACCGCATGTTGAGTATAGCTGGTATTGACGGTAGAATTGAAATGATGAGAGACGTATGACTAGTCAAATTTCGCCCATAAAAATTATTTGTAAAATTAAAAAAAACCTCAAACGTTCTAACAAGGAAAAATAAATTGTAAGTAGTACAAAAGGCATATAAGATGTGAGATTTAGTGAATTCGGGACAGGTTGTTGTTATTTTCGTTTTATGTATTTCTGATAGAAATACATATAACAAATATGCACAGCCGAACATAATATTATAACCTCCTCCTTTTTGGAAGTCAGTTAAAAAGTAGGTATTAGTCTATTGCAGTATTTCCACATACTGGGTTTCACCTGTGTGGAATTTTATATAATTCCTCCGTTACTCTCAATATTATACTTTCTCAATATTTACCTAGCGCAGAGAGGCAAATGGTATACGTACAGTGTATTTAACTGAACAGTGGGGCTCTCGATGTAGGCCCGACCCAGGCTAGTGCTCACATACTGAGCTATAGCGTATACTAATTTCTCCTCCTTAATGCACTTTATCAGCATAAGCTTCTCAAAGGGATTCAGGATCTTATTCCATTCCTTTGTCGTCGATTTCTTGTTCTTTTTATCTAAGTGTATCGCCTGTTGATATAATTTCAGTATTAAAAGTGAGAGCACTACAAAATAAAACGGTTGCAATAATTATGGGAAATATAGCAAAACGCTGGACTCAATTCTTATAACTTGACAAAAATTACCCAAAAAAAAGGGCTTACCAAAGAATATGATCCTATTTCGATTTCAATCAATCGAAGACAATCGTTGGCAAGACCTTCGAAGATAGGTTCATTTTCTTGCAGATGGTGAACAGCAAGCCACATTTGCTCAGTCAGTATCTCTATAGGAGGTTTCTTAGGTGGCACCTTGTGTAAAGAAATAAGTGAGTTGAGATATTATAAATGTATTCTGCCATAAGATATTTCTTAAGACAAGACAATTTTGATATAAATAAAGAAGTTACTAATAAATAAATAATAACTATGTAAAACGAGAAGGCAAACACTAGGGGGACTAGTATTAAAAATACCAACGATTCTAAAAACACTAGAAAGAATAGAAAAAAATCTTTCCGATATACATTTTTTGATATTATGTTGGACGCATACACACGTTTTCCGTATTCGATTTGCTAATGTGGAATTACGATTTGGAATTCCGTGAGACTGGCGCATACTTTCGTTTTTTCTGTTCGGAAAAAAAGCAAACGTGTGCGTTAAGTTACAGTATTTTCTACTGATAACACGCATTCGGATTTCCGAATACGAAAAATGAATTCGGAAATAGAGTACGGAAAACGTATACGTATGTGGCCAGCCTTAGCTTCAGAGACAAAACTTACAACGTTCGATCCGGAAGCGCCACGCAGTATAAACATCCACTGGTCCTGTCTAACACTTCCTTCGTGCAAGTCTATCGCTATACTAAGGAGGAAGCTAAACACCAGCTTGTGCCTCTCAAACAGACCTCTAGACACATTTCTATATACTGACAGAGTTATTTCTCTAAGAAGAATCGCTAGCCGTATCTCTAGATTGTCATTTTTTTCGCTCTCTTCGGTTACCATGTTGAAAATCTAAAATTATAGTTACATTGTAAAGTTCGCTATAGACATCCGTATTAATTCGCTCACTGACTTTTGGTTACTAATGACGCTACTTGCCTCTATCAGTCCCTTACGAAATGCTTTTACGCTCCTATTGCTTAAAATAGGATGCGAAATGCGACTAAGCAATGTTCTCATGTGCGAGTGAAAGATCCCAACAAAAATAGGTTGACGAGCCAAATACTTCATTTTACTAAAATGCTGTTTATTTGTAACTACTCACTTTGCATTATTATCAGAAGAAATATCAAAATCCGAAGCCATACTAGATTTAGGGCCTGTTTCACGAGTCGCTGTTACACTTAACAAATACTCTATACTTTATCAGATAAGTTGTAGATAGCCTATCCGGCACTTATCAGTAAGCGGTGAAACAGATCCTTAATATAATATTTTACCTGATTAAAATACTTTAGCGAGTACTGATACATGGGATCTATATCAGCTAGCTGCGTCACAGTGAAATACAACACCGCTCCCCTGGTCGCCACTGTCCTATACTTCTCTCTAGCTGCCGATATGCTCACTTCTGTCTTCTCCGTCTCCTCGAGGCGAGCATTAATGATCTCTGAAGTTTCCTGGCAGAATTTTTTCGATTATTAAGGATGTATGTTTGACCCCGGTTCTAAATAAGTCCTCTGCCAGGTATCATGGTTATCATAGCTCTTGAGTTATTACTTATATATATTATAATATTATAAAGCGGAAGAGTTTGTTAGTTTGTTTGTTTGAACGCGCTAATCTCAGGAACCACTGGTCCGTTTTGAAAAATTCTTTCAGTGTTAGATAGCTCATTTATCGAGGAAGGCTATAGGCTATATTTTATCACGCTAAGACTAATAAGAGCGAAGAAATAGAGGAATATGTGGAAAAAACGGAAAACATTATTTGAAAGGGATTATTTTAGTTTCAGTGATAGATAGCCTGTTTATCGAGGAAGGCTATAGGTTATATTTTATCACGCCACGACTAATAGGAGCGAAGAAATAGAGGAAAATGTGAAAAAAAGGGATAAATTATATGAAAGGGCTTATTTGAAAGCGCTAATCTCAGGAACTACTGGTCCGATTTGAAAAATTCTCTCAGTTTTAGATCTATTTATCGAGAAAGGCTGTAGGCTATATTTTATCACGCTAACACTAATAGGAGCGGAGAAATAGAGAAAACTGTGGAGAAAACGGGGTAAATTATATATAATTGCTTATTATCTTAAGAACTACTGGATCAATTTTTATGTTACTTGCCAAACATGAAGAATAAACCACGTGAAGGGACATAGGTAATTTTTTGCGGAAAAATGTACTCTTGCGTCAAATTTCTAAATTACGCGGGCGAAGCCGCGCGGAACAGCTAGTATATTATAAGTTACACAACACACTTTTTACCTTACTCTCGTTTAAAGTTTCAATAAGTTCTTCATCATCTAGAATGTTTCCAGTCGATGCATACAGTAATCTAAGTATTTTGTCTTCAATTTCGAGTAGTGATGCCTTGTCTGCGTTGATACGTACTATCAGTTCAGTGCGTTGTTTTTCCAAATCTGGCCTTTCCAAACGTACAACATCTCTAAAGAAACGCAAAATGTCTTACAATATTTTTGTACGTAGCATTTTAAAATGTTTTGAATCTAATTCTAATACACCAACGATTGCTTTCATTTCAAAGGGGTTACTTACGCTAAAAGTTGATCTTCCAATCCGGATAAGGTGACGGTAAAATTAACTAGAGTTACTTGGATACATATTTCCGGTAAATAATGAGGGTTTGCTTTTTTTGTAGTCAAATACAGGCGGAAATTTGTGTCGTATTCAATGTCACAGTCACCCAAATGGATCATCAGGCGACCACTCTAAAAGAGATCGATTACAAAGATTTTTTGGTAACCGTCATATTTAGTAAGAACAGTAAAACTAGATATAAACGACTATATTTTATCTTTCTTGCAATTTTTCATATCCTTACCTGCATAGACATTTGTTTGAGGAGCACCGGTGTAAGTGTTGCATCAAGATTTTCTCCCAAGTCTTCGATAAGCATCGGCCATCCCAGACGAATACAGTTCTCTAACATACGAAGGTAGCCAGGATCACTGAGTTTTGTTATTTTTAAGCCGTTGTCGTGTTCCATGTTCTTAATCCACATATTAGCCTATTTTGATAAAAAATAACATAAGTACATTATTATTGCCATCAGAAAATTTTCAGAATAATTAGTAAAATTATTTCAGTATATTTACTAGAATTAGTTCTAAATTAAAATAATATCTACTCGTAACAAGGATTAACCTGCTCCTGTGGATCGATTGTAAGTGGCCATCTTTCCGCTTTCGTGACAAGGATGCCGTTTTCCGTTGAAACAGAATCTCTAGGGAGACCTTGAGCATTCCACGTTCTAATGGTGAATGAATCAGCCATTGTTGATGTTAGGCTAGATAAACCGTTTCGTTAGTGTTGGAATCAAAGTAAAGACATAAATTAGCACAGTTTCTACAAGGTGTAACCAAAGTCAAAACTAAGTGATACAACTTTATAGGGTGTGGTAACGTGTATAAATGAGGGTGAATGGTGATTGTGGTCGCTTTAAAGCATTTGTGTATTAACTCACTTTTTTTGCAATGCAGTCTAATTCTAAATGATCAAAATAACGTGACTGCATTCATAACTCAATACGTATTTTTTTAGGGGAAACATTTCTGGAATAAAAATTAATTGCAGAAAACTGAAAGGTGGAGACTGGAGAGCCATACTTAGAGTCAAATAAAGATTTAAACGTTGCAAAAATACCTAAAATAATCGTCCGTATTAAATGCCTGAAGTCTTAAACTTAAAGCATAGGATGGTACACTCACTTAAACGTATCAGAGGATGGTATTTGTAAATCCTTGCACCTCTTCACCCATTCAGTCTCACATTCTCGGCGATACGAAGACGGAAATGCGCCGAAATATGCGATGCAACCCGACGCGATCAGCACGTCTCCCGTTGTGCAGTGTAGTTTCTTTGTTGCGGCCTGATAAAATCGAAAATATTTGGCATTTGTCGAAGTTAGTAGGTAACATTTTTATTTTTATCTGGGTATGTCTTCTAAAGCACAGCAATTGAAGCATGATATTGCACGATACAAGTGATCGTCTAGAGGCCGGTTTAGACTGTTGTCTGTTGCCAATAATAATTGTGACAAAAATCGACCAAGTGCGAGTCGGACTCGCGCACGAATTGTTCCGTGCCGACTGCCGATACAGAGCAAAAATAGGCTAAAAATTGTTTTTTTTGTGCGGGGGCCCGCCTTAAATTTTTATTTTATTTTAATATTACTATCAAACATTAAAGTACACATACAACAAAAGAATGTGTGAAAAATTTAAGTGCCTACCTCTTGCCAATATTGATATAGAGCGAAAAAGGCCGAAAAAATCACTTTAAAACTTCCATGGCCGGTAAAGAATTGAGATACGCGGTGGTCAATATCCATCCAGGGTTTGGATAATCGTTTACGAATATTAGGGAAAAGTTATAAAGATGTCGGTCGACCTTTGCTGGAATTGATAATCACTTTGTGTGTCGTTGTAAATTTCGAGAGGAGTTCCTTCAATTCCATTATTCATAGAGCCCATTATGAAATTTCCACCTTCGTGATCATAACTGCGAAAGTCACACTTTCCAAATTTCGAGGAGTTCCTTCAATACCTCATGGATCCCATTATATAAAGTTTCCACCTTCGCGACCATAGTATTCTCGAGTCGATTCTGATCATTTCAATGTAAAATGATAAAAAAAAACAATAAAAGCATCATAATGTGGTTATGGATGGTGTAATGATGGTGATAATGATGATTAATATAATTGACATAGTTGCATGTGCTCAGTCCAGTATTTTAAACAACGCTGAAACCCCTACATACCTAATGATAAGGAGTCAGGAGTTCCGTTCAGCAACGGAACCTTAGGAAGCCCTTACTCAAATCATACTTTTTGGTAGCATATTATCATTTATCCCCTTCCCTTAAATACCCATCAACAACTCGTCTATTTGGATAAGGATTAATATTATATTAATATTATTATTATGCGCATCATTTGAACAAATAATATTAGCCGGGCAATTAATTATGTTTGCTGTCCCAACACTCCCAACACAACCATAGTTATCTTAGTCGGGAGAAGAGGAAATATAAACAAAAGCCAAATGATTATATTGATCCCACATTGGATCCCACCAAAAATATTTCTTGTAAAATGTTACCGAGACGACCACAAAAGTTTACCCTGTTAAAAAGATAATTACAATATGAGATAGACTCATGCAGAGCCAAGCTTCTGAATCTACACAGCCTAACTCTATAACTGGCCTTAACTGAAACAAATTCTACATACTAGTAAAAATGTATAGAACTTATGGATGGTGTAATTATGGTGGTTATCGTGATGATTAAAATAATTGACACAGTGGCATGTGCTTCCAGAATTTTTAGCAACGCTGAAACCCCTACATAATACATAATACATACATACAACTCGTACTTTGTGGTAGCATAATTTGTTCAATTTACTTAAAAAGAGTGAAAATTACTGTCTTAGATGAATGATTGGTCTCGCGCTCGCGCTACCGTCGGAGTACTTGAAAAATGCGGCAACAAATAATACGCCTCATCGGGCGTAACCGCGCCAGTCGCGCCGCTAGCTTCGGGTGAGGTAGATGTGTCGATAATTTTCGAAATTTTAAGTTACGTCCGTAGCAAAATGCCAATTTGCGTAGTGAGACTATGCAATAATAACACTACAAGAAACAAGAAAGGTACTGGCATCACATACCATCAGTAAATATTATATAAATCGTCATATACACAGAAAAATAATATAAACCTGAAAATTCGGATCGGAGTACCGCTTGATGTTCAGTGTTGCCAATTACCATAAACTAAAAATTCCCAATTTTTTCTGAGATTGTGATTTTTATTTATTTATTTATTATATCTTATTTTTTATATATATATATATACATAGTGGATGAGTGGATGAGCGCATTAAAATCTCTAGCTAGGGTAGCTGGTTCGAATCCCGCCAACGGAACAAAAAGTTTTCAAAGTTCCTGGATTATTAATGTGTATTAATAAATATTAATTATGAGTATCATATTATAATAAAAATCTTAAATACTGTTTATATTTTATGTAAGTACACAATACAGTAACAAATGAGAAAACGAATTTAACATTTGCTTTTTTATGACTCATTCTTAACTTTCGTTAAACTTCCTACCATTGTTTTTGTATTGTTTTCTCATCAATATTGTACCCATTATATTTCGTTGACCTAAACAACGTTGTTATTTTATCGCATTATTTTCGAATGGACTTTATTCCAATGGTAAAGTTTATTTGGCGATAGAAAAATCAGCACTTACTATACAATAATAATAAATTACAAGACCACAGCAACTAATTTTTTCCCATTGAGTGAGGACCAGTCACGTATCTGGCAACCCGATTATCTACGCACACAACAATATTTGTGCATTGTTTTACACACACTACAATATTGAGGTGCCGCATTCGGGAATCTGTGTTTTCTATACAGCGCGGTATCTAGTAGAACGCGCGCGCGAGACCAATCATTTATCCAAGATTAATGTAATGTTTTTGTTGTAAAGGAGTTTCCTCGATCCCGAGAAAATCATTAAGTATGGATATCAAGTCACCGCTTTTGTAAACATGGTATCAATTAGTATTATCAAATTCGGTTATAAAACCTATATGATAAAAATAATTTTGACAATCGGAACACAAACAGCAAAGTAAACATAAACTCCTCCTTTTTTGGAAGTAGGTTAATAAAAGTACACTTATACTTACACGAGCTTTTGCCCGCGGCTTCGCTCGCGTTAAAAGAAGTATATTTGTATATTTGAACCCCTTGGAGTTGAAATTTATCCAAATCCTTTTTGAGGGTGCCTACGTCATAACATCTATCTGCATGCCAAATTTCAGCCCGATCCGTCTGGTTTGGGCTGTGCGTTGATAGATCACTGTCAATCACTCAGTCATCTTTGAGTTTTATATATATATATATTATATAAGTATATATATTATATAAGTATATATATAACTACTGTATCTCAAGAACCGCTATAGCTAGACTTCTGAAATTTTCACAGATTGTGTTTTTCTGTTGCCGCTTTAACAACAGATACTGAAAACAAAATAATTTAATTATTATTTGAGGGGGGCTCCCATACAACTTTTGTTGTATGGGATGTGATTTTTTCTGCTTTTTTCGCTCTAAGTATATCAATAATGGCAAAAGGTAGGCACTTGAATTTTTCACACATTCTTTTGTTATATGTGCACATTAATATTTAATAATAATATTAAAATAAAATAAACATTTAAGGGGGGCTCCCATACAAACACACAATTTTAGCCAATTTTTTCTCTGTATCGGAACCCTTCGTGCGCGAGTCCGACTCGCACTTGGCCGATTTTATCAAGTTTATTTTCATTTTTCGATGTAAAAATTTTTTACCCCTACGATTTTATTATATCGTACGAATAATAAAAACTATAGATTATATCTATCTTGTACCTACAGATAGATATCGAAGATTGCTTGTCATACTTTAAGGCATCCATTACACGGTAGGTTTTGCTGTCAGTTTTAGCACAGTCATGGCTGTAACTGATGGACAACCTACCGTGTAAGAGCGTGACAGACGGTTGCATGAAGTTGATTGACGAAAATCTGGATATTTTGATTTTTGCTTTATACAACCATCGGTCACGAATTTTGAGTGAGTGTTGTCACATCTGACAAAATAGGAAAAAAATTTAAACATACACCTTTGAAAATTTTGACTTTGACTGACATAAAACTGAAGAGAATTGAGTGACCGTCTAACGCCTTTAGTCCACCGACGCAGTTCGGTGGGAAACAGTGGCGAAACAAATGCGAAACAGGAATAGAGCGAGATGCAATGTAACGCATTGTCGTGTGGCAGATGAGACAGATGAGGCAGATGAGGCAGAGTGGACAAGAGGCGTAATACCATTCGTCTGTCCATCAGTCACCATCGGTCAAACATAATTCATGATTCACGGAATTGACTGTCGCTTGTAGAGCGTGTAATGGATGCCTTCTATGACAGGCAATTTTTACAAAAAAAAAAACATAATATGAAATCTTTGATCTATTAATAAAGTTAGACAGATTTTTAGATTTTCATCTACAATATCTTACCGCAACACTATCCTCCCATCTGGACTTCTCATCAGCAAGAGCCTGCGTCAGTCTGCCTGCTCGTATCAGTCTAGCCCCAGCCAGGTCCACATCAGCTTGAAGCCTCTGCCGCTCTTCTTCCACTGTCTGTTGCAGTAACGTTCTTATAAAAATGCCTACGTTTTATGTTAAAATAATGATTGTAAGTGGGTATACAATCATAATGGTACACCTTAGTATATCTTACCAGAGTTAAATTCTGATTGATAATTGGACGCTGTTAAGCGTTCGTGTACTAACCCACACAAAAATTACGTATTGAGTTATGAATGCAGTTATGTTCTTTAGATGATTTAGAACAAGACTGCATTCAAAATTTAACGACGAAAAAAATTGTGGGTTAGGACACTAATGCTTAACAGCGACCAATTATCGTTTATTGCTTGCCTGACAAATCAACGATAGTATTATGTTACCTCCAATTCTTTCATCATCTTTGTTAGTTGTTCTTCAATATCTTCGACTTCTTTTTGCTTCGCTCTCAGCAAGGCCATCACGCTTTTCAACTCAGCGGCCGCTTCTTGGTGCCTGTTTTAAAATTGTTAAGAACATTTATAATTTACATTTTATAAAAGTTAGACAAGCTAGTTTCAATATTAATTACAACTAAAACATGAAAGAATATATAAAGATACTTACTTTTTAATCTTCGGTTCCACAACTGTAAACACTTTGGCATACGTGTCTATTGCTTGCACCCATAAGACCATTGATCGACAAACCTAAAAGACAAAACTACTTGAAAAATGACCGATTGTTACAATTCGGTAGTTTATAAACCTAAAAGCCTTTTATTATTGAAACACACGCAAGTGATTTCCGAATGGTTATTATTTAGGTTCGGTGTGAGGTATTTTACTCGCCTTCGAAACTTTGACTACAGTGTCAGGATTGAAGTCCTTGTGAGTGAGATAAGTTTTGATCTTCTTAAGCGTAGAGTCTGGAATGTGATCCTTGTCGTACTCCTCAAGGTTACGAATGAAATTAACATCAGCTAACAGCTTCTTGCATGATTCCCAATTAGGCCTGGTGAACGATTTTTAAATCGTAATTAAATACTGATTTTAAAAGTGTTCAACTCCGTAAATATAATATAAAGGTACTTCTTTTGCAATTAGGTTATTTTACAAACATTTCATTAATTTTTTACTCACTTAGCGCCGAGAAGAATACAGACAGGCTCCATTACAAAACGCACCAAAGCGGGAGGCTTGGTGAAAGCTTTCAGTTCATTGATATCGGCTTTGTTTAGCGCTTTCAATGCGAGCTGAGCCGCTTCCATTGCTGGCATCGCTAACGCCAAATCCGCTTTAGCCTCGTCCGCTATTTGTTTCACTTCCTCGGCTTTGATCTGTGTGGATTTTAGTAGATTATTACAATTTATGTTCACAATGTTATGTGTGTATTTCTATTGATAGTGGAAGTTACCTTAGCTTCTGCTTCATCCTTCATCACAGCTTGCTTTACTTCATCAGCTGCTTTCTGTTCAATTTTCAAACGTGATACCAGTGCAATACTCTGAGCAAAAAATATTTACATTAGGTTTCCTTGTTTTCCATAACCACCAAATGTTTCATTTTAAAAGTTGTCACGAATAATGTTCATTATATTACCTCATCAGCTTTTTTCGCCAAAATTGGTTCCATATCTCTAACTTGTTGTTCCATTACTCCTACAACTTCGTATGTTTCGTATAGTTTCTGTGAAACACAAGTCACTTACAATCTCTCTGCGAAAGTGTGTCTGTCTGTCTGTCTGTTACCTCTTCACGCCCAAACCGCTGAACCGATTTTGCTGAAATTTGGTATGGAGATACTTGGACTCCCGGGAAAGGACGGAGTTGCGGGCGTCATCTAGTAATTTAATATTGATTCAACTTTAGAATTATTTACTTGCCTGTAACCCACATGATACTCTGTCTCGTCCACGAATAATTTCTTGCTGCTTCTTGTCTAACAAGCTCAAATACAATTTCAAAAGAGCTAAATAGCTGCTGGGGGTCGTGTAGAAGTATCGACGCATTTCTTGATACAACCGGTCAGTCATCACATCGACATCCTACACAATAAAAATCTATTTCGTTCGTTTTTTTTTGGTTTATTCAATATAGAGTATTAATAAAACGCTTAATTACGTATTATAACTAAAACATTCAAAGTGAGGAAGCAAAATGCAAACTGATACCTGATGCATAGAAACGCAAACGGTGGAGATCTTTTCTACAAGGTTCTGGTCACCGAGTGGTTGTAGACATTGGTGTGCCACCGAAAGCAACGCCTCTGGGGGCCATTTGGTAAACCAGTCAATGTTACAACAGTTGACCAACGAAGGAAACATTCGGCAACGATGTCTGAAATCAAATGGTTTTAGAGCGAGAAAAAATATAAACGACCCACCCCCGTAGACAAGTGGCAAAACGCTAACGCTAACGCTAGCGCTACAAAATGTATGGATTTGACATTAGTATTCGCTAGCTAAGAGATGACTTTTGTAGCGCTAGCGTTAGCGTTAGCGCTTTGCCACTTGTCTACAGGCCCAGAGTCCAGACCATAAAATTTTATTCGCAAGATCAAAAATAAAATAATTCAGAATTGTTTTGTGTTGCAGTAACAAGGACTTAGTTTTTAACCCCCGACAAAAAAAGGGGTGTTATAAGTTTGACGTGTCTGTCTGTCTGTCTGTTTATCTGTCTGTCTGTCTGTGGTATCGTAGCATCCAAACGAGTGGACCGATTTCGATCTAGTTTTTTTTTTGTTTGAAAGCTGATATGATCGAGAGTGTTCTTAGCTATAATAGGCTACTTGACCTATATTCAATTTCATTGAACAAACACATATTTCTAGTAGAACTTGGCCTAGGAAACCGTTTTCATCAAATAAAAGCTTATGATTGAAAAATAAAGTAGATTTGAAGATAAATTATGATTGACGAAAACGTCATTGGGATACTTCCGATGTAGATGTGACGTCATCACACTAGTAATTTAATATCTTTTATTTATCGCGTTCGTTATTAAGTTTATTTGTACATAAATAATAAGAATAAGCCTAGAAAGATTTGTAAAATATATTTTCTTAAATAATTTAAATAAAACATCAGTTTTATATATTATCACCGTTTATTGTAGACGGGAAATGAAATGGCCAAAACTTTTCTCCAAAAGTTTTCAACGTAACAAATGATTTCTAATTTCTTATTTAATTCTTTTATAATTTTTGAGCACTTTTAGACTCGTACATTTAGCACATAAAAATGTTCAATAAAGAGAGTTTAAAATACAAAACGTATGATGTCACACTTGCCACTATGGCGGACAGTGTTTTCGGCGCCATTTATAATCTATACTTCTATACTAATATTATAAAGAGGTAAACTTTGTTTGTTTGTTTGTTTAATTGTAATGAATAGGCTCAAAAACTACTGGACCGATTTTAAAAATTATTTCACCATTCGAAAGCTGCATTATTTACGAGTAACACAGGCCACTTTTTATTTTGGAGAATATAGGGTTCCGTAAGATATTTCAGTTTTTCGGAAACAACCAGAAAATTTACTTATTTTGCGTACGCTGCCTAAACTATAAAAGATAGAACTATACAATGTTCTAAGTAAATGTAGATCTTATAAATATCTACAAAAATGTCCTCGACACACTATACCTATCTATGTCAAGTGAGGCACAACAACCATTTTTTTATTTAAAAATGTAGATTTTTTTTGGACTACATTTAAACGCATTTATTTTACTCATGCTAATAATCCTTATCAAAATAAATAATTTCATCACTAAGTACAGTTTATGTAGATTATATTTGCTCTTTGAATGATTAAAATTGGACGTTTGGTTTAGAAGTTATGGCGAAATTAAAATATTGCGATTTACGCCCATTTCGAAGTGGGCGCTACCAATGCCACAGAATAGATAATAGTACGAGTACCAATGCAGGGGTGCGCATTGTACACATTGAAAAGGTCTACAGAAAACTCCGGGATGGTATATATTTTTTTTTTTATGAAATAAGGGGGCAAGCGAGCAAACGGGTCACCTGATGGAAAGCAACTTCCGTCGCCCATGGACACTCGCAGCATCAGAAGAGCTGCAGGTGCGTTGCCGGCCTTTTAAGAGGGAATAGGGTAATACGGGAGGGTAGAGATGGGAAGAGAAGGGAATAGGGGAGGGTAGGGAAGGGAATAGGGTAGGGGATTGGGCCTCCGGTAAACTCACTCACTCGGCGAAACACAGCGTAAGCGCTGTTTCACGCCGGTTTTCTATGAGAACTTGGTATTTCTCCGGTCGAGCAGGCCCATTCGTGCCGAAGCATGGCTTTCCCACGTATATCTCTTATGGATATATCCCACAATAACATATTTTTTTGTCATTTACTTTTAACTTCAAATAATGGCTAATTTTCGAAGCGATTTTAACCAATACGGCAATAATCCTTATTCAATTAAATACTTCAAATACATTATTGATTTTGGCCCTTTACAGCATAATTATTACGATTTTAATTTTAAATGAATATTTTCGAAGACATTACAGATTTAAAATTGCGGGACGTAAGTAGCTTTTGCGGCAGTACCGACCAATGCGGGCCACGGGTAGTAATGAATATAAATTATTTAAAATCAAAGTACTGAATCGATTTTAATCATTTTTTCAGTGACTTAGGCCATAATTTATTTTATACCCGTGCGAAGACGGGGCGGGTCACTAGTTTTTTTTTTTTTTTATGAAATAAGGGGGCAAACGAGCAAACGGGTCACCTGATGGAAAGCAACTTCCGTCGCCCATGGACACTCGCAGCATCAGAAGAGCTGCAGGTGCGTTGCCGGCCTTTTAAGAGGGAATAGGATAATAGGGGAGCGTAGGGATGGGAAGGGAAGGGAAAAGGGGAGGATAGGGAAGAGAATTGGGCCTCCGGTAAACTCACTCACTCGGCGAAACACAGCGCAAGCGCTGTTTCACGCCGGTGTTCTGTGAGAACGTGGTATTTCTCCGGTCGAGCCGGCCCATTCGTGCCGAAGCATGGCTCTCCCACGTATTAAATAATCATATTATATTTTCAATCAACATTTTTATGGATTTTTACTATGTGAAAAATTAAAATATTAGTTTTTTTTGTGAAAATGATTGATTAAGAAGCGATTAGCATGAAGAAAAAAAGTAGGTCAAGCAGCCTATTCGTCGTCATCAACCTGCTCAGTGGCCAGTGCTGGAAAATCAGGGTTTATCTGGTTCATGAAAGGCCGTTAGCAACTTGCAGTAGTTGATGGGTTTAATATTTTATTCTAGTTCGTGACATTTGTGAATATACAATATACCTACATAATATACACATTAATGGAAAATTGACCTGGTTCTGTAGCATCACCTGGTAATCAATAGGATATCCAACTCCTCACCAACTAAGAGCAGAGGTTTCGTGTTTCTCACTTTAATTGCGACAACCAGTAAGAAGTAGGAAATTTACAGTCAATATAATATTTTGCTTGCTCTGGCTGCAGCATCGCCTGAATTATATAGGAACCGAGCTCCGTATGAAACCAAAGTGGAGGATTCATGTTTGGACTTATATTAACGGCCTCATCGAAAAGGATATTCAAAGGTGGGGATATGACCCTGCTAATATTCTGTACTATAACCAACGCAAGTTTAGAGAGCAAGAAATTTTAAAAACGATTTTTTAAAATTTTTTAATTTAATTACTAAATGTATAATGTGAGTTGATTGACCGTCAATTTGGGATAAATATTTCGACTTACCGAAAAGCAGCTCCCACAGGACTCATGCAGATAGATAGATGCAGTTTAGCTCGCACTCTGTTGATAAAGAAATTGAACACAGCGTCCCTGTCACTAGAATTGAGTCCCGCCTTCATCGCCTCTTGGGAACAACCTGTCTGCACCTGCTCGTAATTGTCACCTTCGAACAGATTGGGCACCTCCCCTATTTCAGAATCAAGCATTAGGATACGACTAAAACTGTTTCAAGATCATTAAGCTAAAATTTTCTCTTAATACCTGAATTAAGCATATTGTTGATGTCTTCCAAGAATTCCTCCTTCGAAATCTGCGTATCGGTGAAGAGAAAGACTGTGTCTTCAAAGGAGACTCCAGCTCGCATGTACATTTTGCGTAAATCATCGTGGAAGTCGGGTGTGTCGTAGTTTCGTTTTAGCTCCATGCCCATACATCTGGTGAACAATTAATTTCAAAATATCGGAATTTCGTAATAAAATTATAAGTGTAACTTGAAAATTGTCCATTCGTAACATACTTGCACTCATTGATGTGGCCAGCCAGCGTAGCTATAGACCTTCTTCCGGAGCCACCTGGACCAACTAGCAGACAATGTCCTCTCTCAGCTCTAAACACTCTCGCGACTCGCACCACATGCTCCACTGCGTCACGGAATAGAACTAGATTCATCTCTGTGCGAACCATTGAGTTGTAGTCGTCTAGATATTCCTGATAGAAGAGAGGAATTTGAAGAAAGAGAAACAAAATTTTAATTTGCCAGGCATATTATTGTTACGGTACATGGTATACGGACACGTGGTGCCATCTAGCGACAAACCAGCGAAACTTACTCAATACTAGATGGCATGAGGTGCGCAAGTACATACTCGAACCTTCTAGAAAAGTCCAACATTTTGTTTACGTGTTTAGTTATTTACTTTTATTGTGGTACATGCTCGAGCCTCCTAGAAAGTTCCCACGGTTGTTCACTTGTTTACGTGAATCGGGAACTTTCTGGAATTCGTCTCACCATATAAAAAGCCGCAGGCAGGCCCGGCAAATACAGTTCGGTTCGAGCGATCATCAAGGCGATTTCACAGTGATCAATAGTGAGTGAACCAGTGAAACCTTCGACTTGGCTACGACCTAGGACAGTGATAGTGCTTAGTGATTGGACCTAGTGATCAGTGTTTGGACTTAGTGCTAAGTGTTGTGACCTAGTGTGTGCTTGTGTGATCTTGACTTAGTGAATAAAGTCTTCAAGAGAGTCAGCAGGTCTTTCTCTCCAAATCCTTCGAACCCGAGCACGTAACATTATGCTTAAAATTAAAAAAATAAGATCGATACGTGACAACTTGATAAGCCCACCTTTATCACAATCATCAACTTGTCCATATCAGAGATCTCCTGATAAATCCTATTTTCTTTTGGCAGCGATGAATTCATAAAATCTCCAAAAAGGACAAAAGGTGTTTCCTCTATAATACCCTCAGTGGGAATATCAAAAATTGGTGACTGAAAATTTTTCTGACACACCGCGTACAGTAGATGATAGAAATAACTTTTGTCTTCGACATTTATGAGACGGTCGTGGAATACTCTTAAACATTCGTGATAGAATAGTCTGGAAAAAAATTTATAAAGTGGCATAATACTTCCAACAACTTTGTTGTTTTTAGAAAATTCCATTTTGATTTTACCTTAGCATACCCTGTGGTGCTTTCATATACCCCGCATTAGCTTGCAAGACACCTTGAACAGTTTTAGAAAGATCTCGAAGATTAAATATATAATGCGATTTCGTGGGTGTTGGTAGTAATTCAGAGCAGATCTTCAAGTATAATTCTACGGCTGCGTTTATTAAGGAATCACCAAGCGTGGAAACTTCCGTGACAAAGTCCTCCATGTGACCTTTCAATATCGCCTGAAACAGCAATATCATCTTTAAAACTACATAGTGTAATAATAACACCACACTCCCATGAGTCCCACCAAACCTTTCAAACTAGAAATGCTTGGTGACTTTTCGGTTCTTGATTCTATTTTTGGCAAAATATGTCGTGGATACAAGCTATATTTATCTATATACATAATATATCGCGATAATTTTTGTCACACCAGGGGTGATCATCACATTGATCTATATTCTAGATGAAAGAAGAAACAATCCTTGGAGGAGAGGAAGCAACAAGAAAACAATTAACCTTGAAGATAGTTTTCATTGCATCAGACGTGGGTGACGCTATATGTAACATAGCGAAGTGGCGTACAAATCTCGTGCTGAGGACATTGCGACCGCCACCGGGTGGGGCGCACGCGCATGATAACACTACATCCAATATCTTCTTCCAAACGAGCTTGTCCCTATCGTAAACTCCACCGTAATCGAGGTATTGTCTGTAATAACAATTTTATAAGCCCTAGGAAACATGTAAAAAATATCATCAAAACACATAAATCGACAGTTACAAATAATGAGTAGTACTCCTTGAATTTATGACTTTTGCATCATAATAATTATTGTTGAGTCGTATCAGTTCATCAATGCATCAATCGATAATTGTATGAGGTCCTCGGGCTTTTTTAGGGTTCCGTAGCCAAATTGCAAAAAACGGAACCCTTATAGATTCGTCATGTCACGCCAAAAAGGGTTCCGTTTTTTGCCATTTGGCTACGGAACCCTAAAAATACATGTATTTATTGGTCTTTGCTATTATCTATCGCCTTACCTGAGTAGTTCAATAGTAGGTTGTGAACCGTAAATGTCCAGTCGAGGCATATTCACATCGTCAATGAAAATTATAACTTTCTTGCCAAGTGGAGCTCCAATCGCTGTTCTTGAACGCTTATCCAATCTCAGTTCTATAACTTCCTATCAAATAGTTACAAGAAGATGAACTTAATAGTATGCTTACGTAAGTGAATTAGTTTTTAACCGACTTCAAAAAATGAGGTTATCAATTCGACCCGCATATCTATGAAATATTTATGACAACAAATGTGCCTATTTCCAAAAGTGTAGGTATGTACGTATATATGACGTATTGTATGTTTTTAGGGTTCCGTACCCAAAGGGTAAAAACGGGACCCTTCGTAATAACTAAGACTTCGTTGTCTGTCCGTCTGTCTGTCTGTGTGTCTCCAGGCTGTAACTCAAGAACGGTAATAGCTAGAGAGTTGAAATTTTCACAGATTGTGTATATATGTTGCCGCTATAACAACAAATACTAAAAAGTAAAAATAAAATAAAATAAATATTTAAGGGGGGCTCCCATACAACAAACGTGACTTTTTTTGGCTTTTTTTTGGCCTCTATATTAATAATAGCAATAGGTAGGTACTTGATTTTTTCACACAATCCTTAGTTTTATGTGTACTTTAATATTAGATAATAATATTAATATTTAATAAAAAATTAAGAGGGGCTCCCATACAAAAAACACAAAATTTGGCCTAATTTTGCTCTATATTGGTACGGAACCCTTCGAGCGCGAGTCAGACTCGCACTTGGCCGATTTTTTTTATGTTTGTGTTCGCAAATCTCCGGAAGGACGATTTAAGTACGGCACTTAATTCTTTTTTGTTGTACTAGGTATCGACTATCGTTCAACTTTTTTTTTTTTTTTTTTTTAAAGAAGGCAGGTCACTTTAGCCCTGACGTCACTGCGACCCATGAGGATCTATTGTGACTCCTTCGCACTAGAGTATCATCCCCAACCCTATACTGCTCACAAATTGAACGATATGGTTGGGGTTGGTGCCACGAATTTCCTCTGTGGACGAGTATTCGTGGCGACCAAGGTGCCTGTTCCTGCTCTGTAGTAGAGCAGGGCAGTCGAGGAGAAGGTGAATAGGTGTTTCATCCTCCTCCTCACAGAATCTGCAAGTCATTATGCTACAAATACCCATTCTGTTTAGGTGTTTGTTGAGCTTGCAGTGCCCAGTTAGGCTTCTGGTAAGGATTTTTAATTGGTTCCTACCCAAGGTGAGCACTAATTCTGATTGTTTCTTGTTGAAGTCAGGAATTAGTGCCTTGGAGTGTTCAAGGCCAGGGGTCTCAGCCCATTGCTTCCTGCATAGTCTGTGACCCCATTCCTTGAGCACTTGCTTTGTGGTACTGGGAGTTATACCACAGAATGGTTCTGGACCATATATGAGACTCTCGGCCCCAAGCCTAGCCAGCTCGTCAGCGGTTTCATTGCCGGGGACGTTGCTGTGGCCCGGGACCCATACTAGGGGGATGTTGTTGTTCCTTCCCAGCATGTTTAACGTCTCAATGCATTCCAGAACTAATTTAGACGAGACTTCTGCGGCAGTCAGTGCTTTAAGTGCAGCTTGACTATCGGAGAAGATAAAAACGTTTTTATTAACTAGGGCCATCTCCAGGCTTTCTAGTGAACAACCGAGGATAGCGAAGACTTCAGCCTGAAACACGGTCGCAAACTCCCCCAAACAGGCGTATTTGCCTTTTGGTGGCCTGCCTCCGTAGATTCCGGCTCCCGCACGGTTGTCTTTCCTTGATCCATCCGTGAACCAAACTATGTCGCTAGGGCGGACATCGATTGGATTTTTCCTTTCCCAGTCCTCCCTGGAAGGTATAAAAACCTGGTACTGCTTCGAAAAGCTATACACCTTGATCATGGCATCTGATGGCATGGCCATGATAGGTGATTCACTGAGAGACTGTTCCAGCTGTCGAAATGGGGTGGAGACCCAATTCGTCCCACCCGCCGTCCTGGCCCTGAGAGCCACCTTTTGGCCTCCATCTGAACAAGCAGAGGAAGCGGAGTTAAGTTGATCAGGGCCTCGAGGGAAGCGGTGGGTGTTGACGAGAGTGCACCCGTGATTATTAGACATGCCAGTCTCTGTACGCTGTTTAGTCTTTTGTGACAGTTTACTTGTTCAGCCTTTTTATGCCACACTGCGCAGCCATATGTGGTAATCGGTCTCACTACGGCTGTATATAGCCATAGCATTGCCTTCGGCCGAATACCCCATTTAGAGCTGACAAGCTTCCAACAGGAACCCAGAGCACATCTAGCCTTTTTCGTAATATACTCGATGTGCTTATTCCAAGTGAGTCCTTTGTCTAGGATTACTCCTAGATATTTGACTTCACCCGCAAACTTAATAGTTTTCCCAAAGAGTGTTGGGGGTCTTAGTCCCTCCAACTTCCTCTTTTTGGTGAAAGGTATCAAGACCGTCTTATCAGCATTTACTGTTAGCTTGACCCTTTGGCACCAATTCTCGACGACTCTTAGTGCTGACTGCATCAACCCAGCGACCACCGATGCGCATTTTCCCACCACCATAATCGCCAGGTCGTCAGCGTACCCTTGAGCGTAGTAACCTATGAGGTTCAGTTCCCTTAGTAGCTCATCCACTACCAGGGACCATTCCAGGGGTGACAGCACACCTCCTTGTGGGCAACCTTGTGTCAGCCTGATTTTGAGTGTCAGGTCCATAATAGTCGATGAGGCTACCCTATTGTCGAGCGTGGCTTTGATCCATTTCCTAGTTGTTGGATCTATATTCTTTGAAGCCAGGCCATTTGTGATAGAGCCGGTTGAAGTGTTGTCGAATGCGCCTTCAATATCGAGAAAGACACATAACGCAATCTCTTTATCTTCAATTGCTCTATCAATCCGATCTACCAACGTCGTTCAACTTAGGGAAACTGCAAGTTTCATCAAAATCGGTTTAATAGTTTTTGAGATACGGAATTTTGAAGTCGGTTTTATTATATTTATAAAATACATAGGTACAGGGCTGTTTAATAAGGCCTCGGCTTTAAGAATTTTTTCAGTAAAATGATTAAGTAAAGGTGATTTTTTCAATTTTAAAATCAGTCTTTAGCTAAAAGTTTTGGCCTTAAAAATTCTAATTACAATAAATTTTAATGACTAAACAAGTTGATATCTCCTCGATTGTGACGGGAAAATAATAGACAACCTAACGACTTCATATTCGGTACGGTATCCAATTAAGTATCCATACTTTCGATTGGTATGGAAATTGTCTATTAACCAAACCAGCGAAATGTAAAAAAAAAAATAGCTAATTTAGAATGACAACGATTGTTATTTGTTTTCGTGTTTACAGTAAGAACCAATAAAATTTTGCGCAACTTCTTGAATACGGGCGTGGCGCGTCTTCAAATTTCTGTTGACCTGTCGCCTTCCTGACGCAGATTGTTGTTAAAAAAATGTTTTCTAAAGGTTCGCGCACACATTTTGTCGGCGCGTGCCGGGGCGGGTCGGGGCGCAGCGCAGCGCAAAATGC
Organism: Aricia agestis; assembly: GCF_905147365.1. Lineage (NCBI taxonomy): Eukaryota > Metazoa > Arthropoda > Insecta > Lepidoptera > Lycaenidae > Aricia > Aricia agestis. The sequence continues at coordinate 24,512,877 of NC_056428.1, read as the reverse complement.
GCTATAGCACACTATTGCCGGGTCGGGTCGCATCGCATTGACGGAAATCCGCATAGTAAAAATCCGCGCCGATGCGAATGCGCGTATCGTACGATATGTGCGATACGCGCATCCGCTTCCATACAAATTGTATGGAGGCGGATTTTTGCGATGCATCCCGGCACGCTGAGCCCCGGCACGGCCCGTCTCAGTGTGCTGACAGCCGTGAGTTGTAAGCTTAGGTCACAGAGGTCCGTACTTAAGTTAAGAATAGTCCCATGGGTACATTGTATAATTTATACGCTTGGAAGTATGTTAGGCCGAGAACTTTTCAAACAGCCTTCGTATTATCTTGTTATAAATTATTTACATTTATTTTAAAATCTGACCTGTGTTGTAGCGCTAGCAGTTTGGGCAGAAAAGTTTAGTACAAATGGTATATAAGTTTCCAACTCAGACATATCCTTGAGAACCCCTGCAGCGATGACCGTTTTACCAACACCTAAAAGTTGTTCATTAGAAGGAGAGATGCCTATTTCAAATTAAGCGATACCACAGAATATATTATATTAGTAGTACCAACGATATGCAAATAATTGTATTCGTTTGAAGCTTAGTGGTTTGAAGTGAGTAACTAACAATTTAAAAACTGTTTGTTTACATAAATTGAGGCTTTAGAACCGGGAAAATGATTCGAAATCAAAAAAAAAATAATGTAGAGATAGATATAATATTATTATTCGCTAGATGATGAAGGACGTAAGTTACAAGTCAAATTAAAAGGGAAAAAATGAGTAATTGCTCGTACTATGTAGTAAAATGTTAGTTAACCACTTCAAAAACTCTTATCTTTAAAAAAAATTAAAAAATATATTTGCTGAGGAATGTACTATTTTATAAGCAACCGCCTATACAAGGTGCTGAGTTTGTATATTGTATACTATACTTGGATGCTAATAAAGTCTTTGAATCTTTGAATCTTTGCTTAAGAGGATACAACAGGGGCTAGAGAAATGAAAAAAAAGTACGTGTAATATCTGTAGCTGTCTCCCTTACCTCAAGCCTATACCGCAGAACGCGATAGAGACAACTGCAGAAAATCCAGAAAATCAACGATTCGTTGTCCCCTGATTCCTTCTCCAAAACTTAACCGATTTAAGTACTTTTTTCATTTAAGATTAAAAAAAGGCTTGAGCTGTGTTCCTATGTTTTGCTTTTTTTGTATAATTTAGCCAAATCTGTTTTCTGGACGTTTGAACACAGTGGAAAATCTGGCCATTTTTTTGGGTTTTTGAACGTTCATATCTTATTTAATAATTAAATTATGAAAAAAAGAAAACATAGGGACATTGTATTAGTGGCCGTAGATATTCAGGAAAAAAATTATAACTCTACTAGCATTATCCAGGGAGGAAACAGGGGACAACGTTTGTATGGAAAAAAGGGCGGTGTGGACTCCTCTTAAGACGCGTGTCCCTACCAGACCCCTACGGAAATGCCGTAATTTCTCGTAATTTACAGTTTTTAGAGCCTTATTAACTCATAATTTGGAAGCTACAAAATTATAATAAAAATACAGCAATAACAATCTTCAGTATATGAACGTTCCTTTCATAGTATTTAATTTCCTATTTTTGTTTTTTATACTCATGATATCAGCTTCCAAAGTAATAAAAATTTATTTGAATTCAAGCATTACATTCAGCATCCCTACTATTTACAAATTACGGTTATTTGAAATACACGCCAATAGATCGACAATATTTTCATAACTGCATACTGGACGTTTGAATTTTTTTAGGTCAATTTTGAACAGCTAAGATAATAAGTAAAAAAAATTGGATTTTTGCGCGATCTTGGCAACGCGGCAAATGTATGGTCAAGGTAGTTTGCTAACGGCCGTTCCCAATATTTGATCTATGTCTGGTTTTGCCCTACTAGAGATAGGAATAGCTCAGATTAGACATTAGAGACAATATATATTTTATGCCAATTGTGAGCTATTCCTATCTCTAGTAGGGCAAAACCAGAGATAGATCAAATATTGGGAACGGCCGTTAGGGGATGGCCTTAATATACGTTTAGTGCAGTTACCTGTATCGCCTGTAAACATGACTGGTTTGTTTGAGCTCAGAAACTTTTGAAACAGATAGCCGTAGCGAACAGTATCCACAGTTGGCACTAGGGTTTCGAAAAATGGCCGATTACTGTCATAAACAAATTCTGGTTGTATTTCAGACCACGTCTTTAGCTTCCGTTGTTTCGTTTCCATAAACATATTGAATAGGTTGAAACCGTGTGGGGCGCTGAAAGGTTAGAAGGCTTATTTTTACACGCAATTCAAAACATCATACGACGATAAATAAATTAAGTAGGATTTACGTAGGTTGGAAAAAATATTATTTTCTTGTATAATATAATATCGAGTACCTCTCAGTCGAAGACGGATTTAAAAAATCGAAGGGGATTACAATAAGAGCTTACCGACGAAAGAAAAACAAGTTAGGAAAATATACAAAATATATATCGTTGCTAACAGTAAACAGTTCATCATCACGTACTATTCTGCTTCTTCAAACTCCAGAAATTGCCTTTTAACGATCTCTTCTAGAGTCGCTCTGTTGTCTTCGTAAATGTTGCCACCGATACACCAGATATAGCAGAATATGAAGCAATGCGCTAAATAAACTTTCAGAGCGGCCTTGTCCGAAAACCTTTCTCCTGGTTCGGATAACAAGGCTCCTAGTAGTGAGCATAAGGCCGACACTTTACTAATATTGACCTATAAAAATAATTTTTTTTCAGATAGACACAGAATATTTTTTGGAGATACACTACGAATAATAAAAAACTACTTAGGAAGAGTAACTGTGTCAAAAAAAAATCCACGAGTCTCCAAAATGAGTACCGAATACATGCATACCTTATGCATGTATTTGGTACACAATTTTGTGTATTTATAAAAGTGATATGGGAGTTACGTTTCCTTGGTTTTTATTATTCGTAGAAGATACATAATATATTTTAAGGCGAGGATAAACCCCAATTTGTTATTCCGTGACTCCCGGTTTACCTAGTTCCAATATAATTACGAAGTGTTAAAAAATATGAGATATAAAGCACAATATTTAAAATACCTTAAACAATAAATATTTTAATAAAACGTAATACTTTGGCTGTAATTAATTTACTCACCTCCGAAATAGATTATTTCATCGAAATATAAGTATTAACTAGGATAATTATACGTTTTATTTGAATAAATTGTTAGTAAATCCATATTAAAATCTCTTTAACCGAACAATTTTGTTTCTTAATATTTATTTCCAAAGATATTTAAAAAAAACATAAAAAATAGAGAAGATCCGCCAAAGTAGTTACAGTTTTATGCTAAGCTAAAATGAATCTTATTGCAATGCGTTTACGCTTGGTCTTTGGTTGTGTGCAAGGTTATCGTTTTTGATTTAGATTAATCCCCCCGCCTTAAGGTAGCAGTAACCTTTGATTATATTCAAACGCTGTACCTGTTTTATTCCAACCCCGCAAATGGTGTTGACATGGTCCAATCCAGCTTCTAGCATCTTGAACAGCTCATAAAGGAAGTCAGAATTTTCCTGATTGAAGAGATTCTTCTCAACGGAATCCTCTAGCCAGGACCGCACGTATGGGAGGAAGCCCAAATCGCTAGGATCGACGTATACCATCCCACAGCGGGACACAGTGGCTGGTGATGCTTGGGCTAAATCCGACACCTAAACAATTAATTATTTATGTTTGCAAGTACTTTAAATTAATTTAAGTTTGCAAGTACTTTCAGAATAAGTAAAATTTTATTATAGATATTATATAAGTAAGTACTTAATAATAAATTGATTACGTAAACGGAAACTTATGGTTTCATGTTTTTCGTCTAGCATTAAAATAAGTATTTGAATTATGGAAATAAGTAAGTAATTTGCAGAAATATTAAGAAATGTGTACCTCAAATAGCATATGAACGTAAGGTGTTAGCTTAATCCTCTCCGAGTTGGAAAGGCATAGCATTTTGTTGTCATCAAGTACAGTGTTCATGTTTTCAATCCATACAGCATCTACTGGACCGTCGCATATTATCCATTGATGATCAGGTTCTTCACACTAAATATTCCATATTTGGTTATATACAAAGTGTAACAAATTACAAAACTAAGTGATAATACTTAAGGGTGTGTGTGTGTTCCTTATTATAGATTCACTGTCAAAGTAGAAGCGCTTTTTTTGTGATTTGTATCGGCAAGCGCCCTAGCGACACGAATTCACCGATGTACGAGCTTACTTTTTGCAAGAACAAGACTAGGCGTGCAAGACCAAGACCAAGACTAGTCGAGTCTTGGTCTTGCTTTGCTCATTTCGTAAATCACAAAAAAATTTGCTAATTCAGCGAATTACTTCCACAGTGAACTCTATATTATCAGGAACACATTATAACATTTTTTTCATCGATTTCTAAAGGATCCAAAAATATTTTTAGTTTAGGGCCTGTTTCACAGTTCACCACTTCCAGATAAGTGCCGGATAGGCTATCTACAGACCACAACTTAACTTGACAGATAGAGTATGGCGCATCTGTCAAATAAGTTGTGGATAGCATATCCGGCACCTTATCAGGAAGTGGTGAAACAGGCCCCTCGCTTACTTGAACAGCCGTCCTTAAAGATAAGGGTAGGATTCCGTCGTGCCATTCCAGAGTTTGTAAGTTCACTTCACCATAGAGTTCACCAATGCTCAAACTTTTCGGGTTCATAATGTATTCGTGTACTCTTTGGTAGTGCGGACCTTCTGTTCCTCTTTCACATAGACGAGTGTATGTGTCACCTAATACCTTTTGAACGTGTTAAGTATGTATTATATTATTATAAATTAATAAACACAGTAAATAAAATATTAGAATTATAAAGAGCTGGAAAAATAATATAATTATACATTTTATGTTTAGTGAGGTGTGCAAAGATTGTGAAAGTCGAAAGATTGATAGCAAGTTGCAAGTATGGAACATACTTTTAATACGACTGTCTTGCCACCACCAGTTGGTCCAACGAGCATAACTCCCCAACGAACAATCATCGTCTCGTGCAGTTGTATCACTTTCGTAATTTGCCGCTCTACCACTTGAAGTTTTCTCTCCAAGAGCACTGATTCTAAACACAAACATGAATATAACCATGAAGTAAAATGTAAATTTTAAGTAAAGTTTTCAATGGTTTGTTTCCTTTTAACTTAAGCAAAAGATAGAGACGAAAGAAATACTTTACATTAATCCAGAATTAACTGAAATAACTGGCTACTTACTAATGCCTTCAATTAATGTTCCATAATCACGAACAGGCAGCTGTATACCAGGGAACAAATCGGACAAAATGCCAGCAAAAAGCAAAGCATCCGCCGCAAGAAACTTTGGCAGATTGCTATCGTTTAGGGCACATAATAAGGTAATTTCTTCGTGCTGGTCGGGATTGGCACGTTTAAGAGCACCGGCCATCACCTAGAATTTTTTGGCATTATCGTAAATTTTATACCTGACACACCTATATCAAGTATTATACTTTTCCCACTTACAAGTACACTCTTCACAGCTCTCATGCCAAAATCATAATGGTCTTGCTTGGAAAGCTGTTCGCTGGACAACTTATACATTTGAACCATTTTCTTTGCAAGACCTTTAGAAGATTCAAATCCTTCAGAGTACAAGATCACTTCAGCTATCAGAGCTGTTAAAAGATTTTTGTCGAATCAACAGAAGAGAAGTAATTAAATAAACATTACTAATTAATACCTATTTTTGAACCTTACCATAATCTGGTACCATCATAGATATTGGACGAAATAGGGCTTTAAGGTTATCTGGCAATTCAGTTCGCCCAGCATAACCTGGGTTCATGGTGATAAAAGCAGCGCATGACCTCACCAGCTTGATCTCACGTCCCTCGAACATGAATCTAATAAGAACAAGACGTAGAAGTAACAAGCTATCGTTTACAGACTTGTACTTAATTCTTATAATAACTTTCTACGATTTTTAATTGGAAATAAAATTCTTATCCGGGTCTCTGTGGCTCTGTGGCTCAGTTGGTGGGCTATTGGCATTTGGCAGCTCAAGCCGGGGGTCGCGGGTTGGAATCCCGCCGACGGAACAAAAATTTTACAAAGTTCCTGGGTCATGAATGTGTATTAAATATGTGTATCATAATATAATAAAAATCTTAAATATATGTATAGTATAAAACTTTTATAAAGACTTTTATAATAAAAGTATTAAATATATCTTCGTTGTCTGGTACCCGTAACATAAGTCCTTCAGGTACTTACCACTGTGCTTAACACCAGACTGACGTGGTGTGAAGCGACCATAGATATTACTATTATACTATTATTATTATTAATGTAATTTTTTATTTTATTTTAATTTTATTAACGGTATTAATGTAACTTTACCTAGATTGCTTAGCAACTTTGGCGTTCCGTATAGTGATCAGCTGTTGAGCAATGACGGACAATACTTCGATGTCGATCCGGTTGAATTCATCGAAGCAGCACCAAGCACCAGAAGTAGCCAGGCCGGAGAAGAAACGACCCATCATCTTGTAGTCTAGACCTGTGCGTTATTGTTGGTAAGTTTCATCATTTAAAAGAGGTCAAGTTTGATGACTTAAAATAAGGTAAATTTTAGAGAAGTTGATTAGGTAGCCCAGCCCAGCCGACAGATCACGGCAGACATGGAATAGACACAACCGGGCCAAATTCTTGGTGCGAAAACCTAATAATAACAAAAAGGATATGGGTGAAAAGCCGAAAAAGAAATAGATGACCTCAATTCTAAATAAAAAAATAAAATAAAAACCCGGCCAAATCCGCCACCTGTCTGTGAATCAATTTCTTAGAAGATACAAACCTTCAGAACAGTTGAAGACCACACACTGTATAGCTAGTGACTTAGCGAGGTCCTTTGTGGTCTCGGTCTTGCCGGTTCCCGCAGGGCCCGCCGGGGCTCCCCCTAGGTCCAACTGTAGGGCTCCCATTAGACACAGGTAACAGCGATCGGTCAGAGGTGTTATTACTAGAACCCCTAAAGTGATTATAGAGTTAGTAAGTAGACCGTAGAACACAGTAAGACGTATTAATTGCAAAATACTTTTTCTTTTGAATATTAATAAATAATAAAATATTACCTCCAGCTCCTAAATACTCATGTCCGTAAATGTATTGAGCGTTTGACATTCTCGCCATACAGTTATCTATGTCATTCTCCCAATAATATCTGATCATTTTAAGCCATTCAAAGTCGGTTCTAAAAATGAAAATTTATAATACGAGTATTAGCATTGATAAAAATCTTTAAACGTTCTGTGCATCCAGGTTGAATATTGTTTATTTTATTTTTCGAATAGTTTAAGATGTATTTTAAAAATTGTAAATACTTACGTAAGTATTTGAAAATTACTTACGCTTTCTGTACATGTTTTTCAACCATGTGTGTTATTGTGTCCCTAGCATGGACATCAACAGTAATCAGAGCACAAAGCACCTTCCTGAAAAGTGGACTAAGATCCTTTCTTGTAAGCGCGGCGAGATCATTTAAATCACTGACACATTTCTGCTCATAATTTAACAGAGCGGTATCAATGCGCAATGGATTGTTCAAGTCGAATATTTCATGGACTCCCCTGGCCCACATAATTTGAGAAACAGTTAAAACCACCTAATGGAAAAAATATTTTGGTTACGTAACACGTAATTTATTGGGATTATCCTAATAACATGAGAACTTAGGTTTTACCTGATTTGGATGTAAAGGAGCCCAATCGACTCTACTACGTTGCATGTAGTCCTTGAGTGCAAATTTCATGCAACGCTTAACTGACGCAAACATAGCTTCTTCGACTTTGCCTAACCAGTCTTCTACGTTTCCACGAGCTTTGAGACCCTTAAAAAGTATATTTACCATAAAAAAATGTTACGGATGTCTATGTACTAAAACTTATACGTAGTTAGAGCCAGCAAGAGCAGTGAGGGACCTTATTGATTTACTTTTATCGAACTGATAATTATTTCAATGTCGTCTTACCTTTCCCAAATTGACTCTTTCACCTTCTGGAGACAACATAGCTATTATATCAGTAGTAAGATCTTCGGGTGCCGCGGTTTTTGCGAGTTTCGCTTGTAGAGCATCTCTTGTATGAAATGACATTTCCCTTTCTACCAAAGTACCGTCTTCAGTAATTTCCATTTCACTTTCAGGCAAACGAACGCCGAATTCCAGTTTGGCAATCGCATCGAAACATTTTCTCAAATGTGGTTGTACGGCATGAGGGTTGCGAGTCTAGTATTATGATAAAATAGTAAAATAAATGCCAGTTTGATTCAAAATGACTGAAAGGTATCGTTTGTTGGATTAAGATTACCTGCGCTAATATCTCCAGGAGTTCATCGTTTGACAAGAAGAAGAAACGTGGGAATGCTACACGTTTAGTTTCCAAGTATGCTTCCAAGCACTTCATAATTTGATCCAACATTTCGTTGTTCCTTACAAACTCTTCGTATAGTTTTGGTTGCGTAGCCGCTGGCATTGCCAGAGGAACCTAAATAGATAACAATAAGAAATTCAAATCATTTGATCTGTTGTAATATACAATCTTTTCAATTGTTTCGAATTTACCTTCGCAACTTTCCTCATTATATCTTTCCAGGATTTGTCTACAATCGTGAACAATTTTGTTTCGTTAGGCAACTGCCTCTGGATATCTGGAGCGGAGAATATCACCATCAAATACATCCAAGTCTGTTGGCATGAATACCATTCCTCCTATATATCAGACATATTTAATGTACATTTTCTGAGAATTGTTATCGGTAGAAATGAAAAAAAATCCACGTTCATTACTATTTTTAAAATATGACAGGATTAATTAACAGGATTTTAAGGAATTAACAAGATTAATGAACAGGGGAAATACTAACCAAAGTTTTCGAAAATAGGTCTAAATTCTTAGCCCATTCCTCGACTCGGCTTTTTATAGGTCCAGAGTTTCTAGAACTCAATATAGTGCTGACATGGATATTGCTTTCGTCGAGACACGCTTGGATTTCATCTAAGCCACCCAATATGTAAACATCCCTTGAGTCTTTATGCAATACCACAGGAAACTCTAAAGAAGCCCACATTTCTTCAACCTGTAAATAAAGTTGCTTTAAAGAAGTATATAATATTATTACTTAAAGAGTTAAAGGCATTAAAATGTCTTAATATGAAAATTCCCGCAAGAAAAGTTTTAAAAACTCGTAACTACTCGTAAAAAACGAAGCTAGTCTGTATCCGTTTTTATAATAATTATTCTACTCGGAATTATTGAAAAAATAATATTATGTACTTATAGTCTGTACAAACTAACCTTTTTGAGAAGTGCCTCTAAACCAGCTTCTGAACTTGCTTGACCAGCCACTTCCATCAGCTCTTCAGCGTGCTGAAAAGCTTGCAGCTCCTCCAACATTTTCAGAGTGACGACTGTCTCCGGTGTGAATCTAGTTTTTAATATCTCCTCAACTTTCATCCAATGCCTCGGTTTTAAGGCTGGATTACGTAAGTAAGACATCACTGGCAGCTGAAAATTAAGTTTCAGATTTGATTAGATAAGATTTAAGGTATTCTAGGCCAAAAATAGATAATAATTTAAATTATACCTTCTCCTTAATAATATCTATGGTTTCTTTGCATTTGGGCACAGTGTTATTCTTAGGCAAACCTTTATCGAGTTGATTAAATATTTTAGCGTAATTTATTGTATTGGTTTGGATATCTTCTATATCTAATGTATTAAAGGGCACTTCGTACCTAAAATATTATTAAGTTTAAAATGAATATTTTTAAAACATCGTCATGGTCAAAGTAATCAGTAAATGCGGAGGAGAACATACCACGATTGGTACAAATGATTCCATTCTCTAGATGATTTCCACAGCATTTGCCGTAACTTCACATCGTTTATAGTTTCATCAAGTTGTTCCAGTCGTGAAGGTGGTATCTATAAAATCATACGTAGAGTTATATAAAAGTTTAAAAAATAGTGTATATAGTCGACCTTTTCTATAATATCACCTTAAATATTTTCTGCCATTCTCGTATTAGTTTGTTTCTCTCCGAGCAAATATTTAGCTGTTCCATTAGTTCATCGAGAGTTTCCATGACTTTCTCCATATCTGACGTGTCATCGTAGAGCCATTCTTGCTATAACGCAACAGTTTTTTTTATTAATATATCCTTTTCAGAACATCTTCCCTTAGAATAATAATAATTATTATCTGACCATTCTTCGTCTGTACTTCTACGTACAGTAAGTCATCCTTTCTCTAGGTTAATTATTTTTTATCTCTGTCCGTACTATCACAATTTAAATATATGTATAATAGCTACATTAAATAAAAAATATTACTTTACCGCGACTTGTTCTCTCAGTTTGTTGACTTGAATCATCAGAGCCATTATATCCTTGCCCACCTCGGTAGAAAACATATCGGTCAGCTTACCGCGAGTCTCCAAACGAGCATCGACGTTTGTGCGGAGAGTACTAAGCGCAATACTTAATCCTAAAACATATCGTTGTATTCTACAAAATAGTCTCGATTTCTTCTTGTAATAGAGTAAAAGTAATAATTTCTGTATTTTTATTAATCTTCCAAAAGTAAGAACTAGATTGTGTTATAGAATAATCGAGCTATTGATATCTTACCTAAGAAATCAGTTACATCGTCTGGCGGTGTAGCAATATTAAATTCGCCCATCAAATCATACAATTCTCTTAAATATTCCAGCTTTTCTTCTAGCTTACTAACCCTTTCTTCTAGGCCGTTGAGAAGAAAACTATATTCAACTAATTCACCGGCATTCTCTGGTTCTCTAAATATGTCGTTGTTCACCGATTGTATACCAGCTAATATTTCATCAATACATTCCCGCCCGATTCTAAATAAAAAATGGGTTTTAATAGCAATGACTATAAAGAATTTTAGTTGTTTAACTAAGGATACCTGTTTATAATTGTAATATAATTTGTAACTTACGTAGGTGTTGTAACATTTATTACGTCAAATAGTCTCCTAGGATGTGGCCTGAAGAGCTCTTTAAATGGTTCTACACAAAGAAAAATTAGCCCTAAAGGTTGGTAGCCAACGACATCCTCTATAGTTTCCATTTGTTTGACGAATTTATCACAAAGCCTCCTCAATTCGTTCACGTCTCTTTCTTCTTTGATATCGTTAATATCTATTTCGTTGGCTTCTTTAAAATTGTCCATAAATGTTTTCATACGTTTCAGAAATGTCCACACGCATTCGAAAGCAGTTTTAAAAGCAGTAGATATGTAAATAATGTTGCTTAACATGACTTTATCTTGATTCATTAGGAAATATAGATCTGGCGATTGTCCAGCTGACCACTCCACTTGTTTACCCATAATCGTTGGTTGAACGAATATTTGCAAGCTCTCATCATTCAGATAGTTACGAAAAACTCTTACATATTCATTCCAATAGGATGTGATTTTATCTACGTAGGAGTAAATTACTTCTGGGCTGGGATTCAACTCTACTTCACCAGAAGGGAGTACATACGCGTCTACTTGAACGAGTGCCCACTATAATAAAAACTTTTAATTTATAGCACAATAAGAATAATTTTAAAGAACTAGAAGGGGTAGGTGTAATTTGCACTTCTTTGATCTACAAGATAAAATGTGATTTAATAATTTCATGAGCAGAAATCAGAATAGTTACCTTACAAGTATCAGTTACTCTAGGTACGACTTCCAAGACTTCATCAACATCAGTACCATTCAAAAGCTCATCTGATGGCATGAAACTGTCATGCGTACGGAGCATATTTGACATCGCACGGTTCGATAATTTCGTCAAACGGTACAGCATATAGTTGGTCATGTAGTCAGCAAGCTTTATAAAGCTGTGATAAACACATTTGAGTTTATAGTTTAATTTAATTTATCTCTACATAATATTATAAATTTATAACACAACGTCGCTTTTTTCCCTCATGTCCCTTTGTTCCCTTTTATCTTTAAAACTACGCAACGGATTTTGATGCAGTTTTCTTTAATAGATAGAGTGATTAAAGAGGAAGGTTTATAAGTATAATAACATTCATTAAATAGTGGAGAAATACTGTTAATTTTGGGGTTTATAATGTGATGTCGTAAATGATTACATTTTTTTCCACTTACATTGCAAACGCAATCTGAACTCTACGAGATTTATCAAAATAATGTACTAAGTATAATTATTGTACACTATGAAAAGGTCTACAGAAAACTCCGCGATGTTATATGTCTATCTCTTATGGATATCCCACAATAACATTTTTTTGTAATTTACTTTTAACTTCAAATAATGGCTAATTTTCGAAGCGATTTTAACCAATACGACAAAAATCCTTATTCAATTAAATACTTTAAATACATTATTGATTTAATATAGATCTATATGGCCCTTTACAGCATAATATGATTTAAATGAATAATATTTTCGAAGATTTAAAAATTGCGGGACGTAGCTTTTGCGGCGGCACCAACCAATGCGGGCCACGGGTAGTAAATAGTAATGAATATAATGAAAAAGTAAAAACTACTGAATCGATTTTAATAATTTCTTCAGTGAGTGACATAGGCTTTAATATATTTTATAACCGTGGGAAGCCGGGGCGGGTCGCTAGTTAATCATAATTCATAAGTCCAAAATAAAAGCGTTTTAGATATATCGAGAATAATTGCTTTACCCCTAGTAGAATCTAGTTTCACTTCTACCTATCTTATGTTAAACCAACTTGAATCTACATATTACCTAGCAAGTCTCTCGCAATACTTTCTCTTGTTCGCCTTTTCAGTATACGACATGCCTCCTACCGGCTGTCCCCTTATAATCTGTAGCGGTGGTATGTTTCGGTCATCGAATGTGAAACCCTGTTTGAACAGAGCCTCGTGACAAGCCGTTGTGATCACTTCCAGCACTATCGACCTGAATTCCGTCAACTTGCCCTGGATATATTCTATGCGTTTCATCTACAATTTGACAGATATTTGAAATTAGAGTGTTCAATACCATTGTTTGAAGAACGATCATTGTGAGTCGTTTTCATCTGTTGCCATTTTTCATTCCATATTAACCAAGTCATTCACGAAAACGCGATTAATCATTAATGACGACCAAAATAGACTAATCACCTGGACTTCAACGAAATAAAAGAAAGCCGTGTCCATATCTCTGGACACATCAGCGAAACTCTTCAGGTACATGTCGCAGCACATAGCCTGTATGTTGAGCAGCGCTCTACCCAACACGGGAGTCAAAATGAACAGTTTCTTGGCAATCTTCTCTCGTGTCTTGCTGTATTTGCGGAACAATATCGACTTCCGCCACATGTAGAACGCCTTCCAGTAACGGTAGACTCGGAAAAAAGTTATCTGTAATAATTATTACTAGAGATCGCCCAATGGTCAAAATTCGACCTCAAATAAAAATTAAATTATAAGTTTCTAATTCTGCTTCTGCTAGTATTGAAATCTCAGTTGACTGTCAGACATTTAATTTATTTATAATAGGGAAGATACGATATTTTTATTTTTGAGTTTATTTTAAAGAACTCCTTGTAGAATAGACCACAAGTATGTTTAATAATCGGACAAGTGCGAGTCGGACTCGCGCACGAAGGGTTCCGTACCGGTATAGAGCGAAAGTATACAAAAAATTGTGTTTTGTGTATGGGATAAATATTTATTTTATTTTAATTTTATTATTAATTATTAAAGTACAAACATAATTAAGGATTTTGTGTAAATTTCAATTGCTTAGCTGTTACCATTATTGATTATGAGCAAAAATTGCAAAAAAAAATCGCGTTTGTTGTATGGGAGCCCCCCCTAAACATTTAATTTATTGTTTTTAGTGTTTGTTGTTATAGCGGTAACAGATATACGCATCCTGTGAAAATTTCAGAAGTCTAGCTTTAGCGGTACTTGAGTTACAGCCTGGAGACATACAGACAGACAGACAGACATCGAAGTCTTAGTAATAGGGTCCCGTTTTTACCCTTTGGGTACGGAACCCTAAAAAATTAAAACACTGGTCTGGAATTTCCTGCAAAAAATGCGGTTTAAAATTGACAATTTAAATTTTGGCGCCAAAACGGATCTATAGTCTGTATGACGTCACTACAGTTTGACAATAATTATTGACAATGGCCCCACCTGATCAAACCTCTCAAAAAGTTGTCATATAACCCTTTACAACATAATATGATTTAAATAAATATTTTCGAAGATATAATTCTAAAATTGCGGGACCGTGTACCTAGCTTTTGCGGCGGTCCGCGGTACCCGACCAATGCGGGCCACGGGTTACCTAATGAATATACTTAATTAAAAACTACTGAGTACTGAATCGATTTTAACCATTATTTTCAGGGAGTGACATATTTTTGTAAAAAAACAATATTTTATAAAATATTAACCTTGCAGTTTACTTAATATAATTTTAACGTTTTAATAGCAAAATTTTCATAAATATTATATATGCATGTTCTCTTTTTAATGTCTTAGTAACCACTCATGACTCTTATTTGGGTTAATGTACGGCGTAAAGTACCCTATGTGGCTACTTGCGCCAGTCTAGATTTTTGCTAGTAATAGTAAAACCTTATGGCTTCTCTCTAACAGATGAAGAACTAGGGAGATAAGCCTCGCGTTCCACTTGACGTTAAAAACAATCAAAACGCTCAAAAAAGGAGGCATTTTGGGCGTTTTGATCGTTTTTAACGGTAAGTGGAACGCGGGGAAGATGGTCAATTTGAATCTAGACTGACGCAAGTGAACTCTCTTTTAACATACGTCAGTCAATTTCACGAATATGGTGTACTCCTGTTCCCAGGCGTCAAGTTTGGTGAACACCATTTCGTTGGTGAAATGAGTGACGCCGCAAGCGCTGATCGTAAAATAGTTCCTTCTGTCGATTTCCGCATATGGCACCACCCTGTAAAAAGTTTATTTTTATTATGAAAACCCTCGTCAAAAATCGTTTGCTGAAAATTTTAGGAGTTTGAATGATGATGCCTCATACTAAGCGATATTGCTTATGGGGCCTCTAAAAATTGTCTAAGGCATGTTTGAGGAATCTTGATCACCTTTTTTTAAAGTGAAAATTTTAACTAGGAACATTTGTCCATTGGGTGAGTTTCCGTGTTATAATTAATGGCTTCTTGGTTCTGACTATACCACTTACTTGAGATAATACGGCGTAAAGTGTACATTCTGGGGCTGGACCGCGTAGGTCATATACAAGAACCCGCCACTCCTGTCTTTCCGGATACACTCTATGACCTCCTTCTGTGACGTCACTACCGGTTTCACCTTCAGAGGGTCACCGGTGTACTCTATCTTCACTTCTAGACTTGACCTTGAGTCGGATTCTTTTATCTTGAATTTCTTCTTTCTCTCTAAAAGTAACAATTTTTTTTAAATACTTAATACAATACAGGTTACCAACTGTTAAAGCGCGGTATCGGGTACAGCAGGACCTCATTAATCCGAACCCTTTTTAATCCACATACCAATACATACCAAGTACGGGTACCTCAGTAATCTGAAGTCCGAACGCCCCAACCCCGCCACTTCTTCACCGCCTATTTCTTTAATTTCATAAAATGTACCCTACAGATTACTTGTACTTAGATAAATCCAAAAGCCCCATAAATCCGTATCCTTATAACTAGTAAAATGCGACTAAAATATCATGTGAGTTTTTTTATTTCGACATAAGTATTGTATTTGTCACAACCCCCTGTCCCACAAAATTTTCGTGACCCACCTAGAATTCTGGATTAAAAATATGTTAGGACTTAGGGTTGCCAATCATACTTTATAATAACGTATTCTACTTTATTCTTGATAACTTAGATACTTTATACTTTTACATACAAATAAAATATGTAAAAATACTTTATTTTCAACCTTTACTGTGATGCCTATTTTCATTATTGGTACTTACAGTACTTACGATTTACAATTGCTGAACGAAATAGAGCATCAATAAATAAAAAAAAAAGAATCGTTTATTTATTTAAATTAAAATTTTGATTGTCAAACAAGCTTTGTAACATTTAAAGGTAACAAAAAATTATTAGTATGTGCTAAAAGTACGTTTTTAGAACAATAAAAACATAAAATTTAAAAAATATGTACTTACTTTTTTATCCCTAATACTTTATATTTTATTTCCTATCCAAACTTGTTTATACGTTTTTTTTATGAAAAAAAGTTGTCAACCTTAGGCGCGTGCGGATAATATCTATACTTACAAGCTTTAAATCAGGCGATTCATCGTATCTTTTATTTTATTCCCTAGAGTGACTAGACTATTCATTTTTCTGCAAGCTGTCTGCTAGAATAACTGTAGCCTGTAGGGGGCTCTCGTGGCCACTTTATTTTAGTAAACTGTGGTCTACCACACGTCCACACCTTACCTTCTTCAGAGCGAATCGGCCCCAACTGGAGTTTAGCTGGTTTGCGCTCTCTTCTGTACCTATTTTCTTGGGCCTCAGTGAATCCTGTCTGTAAAATATAGTACTTAGGTAATTGAATTATTGTTATCTTATTAATTATTATTTACTACTCACCACAATAATACATATTAAATCAAGGTTACAGTTAGAATTCATGCAAAATTAATGTACTTACTTAATAAAAATAAAAAATAATTTAAACACAAGACGTCTTAAATCCGTCATAAAAAATAATAACCATAAACCATAGTACTTTGTCTAAATACTAATGCTTTGTTCAAACCTACGCGACCAAGCGACTGCGAAGCGGGAGCGTCAAGTTGTCAAATGGTTTAAAAAAAGAAGTCTAGTTACAAAACACACATTTGACAACTTGACGCTCCCGCTTCGCAGTCGCTTGGTCGCGTAGGTTTGGCCTAAGCTTTACTGAATTTTACCAATACTAAATATAATATGCATATTCAGTAGGTCTGAGAATCGGCTACTGACTATTGATAGGTAAGTGCATTTGTTGAATAAATAAATTTATAGTAAACTAGCTGGCCCGGCAAACGTTTCTTTGCCATATAGCCTATAGGCCTCGTGGATATCTCTAGTGGCGCGGCGTGTGGCAGATTCAGGCAACACGTGGATGTCAGAGTGCGATCAGCTGTAAAATACGGTTTACTATAATAATACTCCACCCGTTTTAACTTGGCGCTAGCGGTCATTGACTCCCTGTCAAAAACTTGTCATTTTCCATATAAACTGCGATTGACAACGAAGTGTCAGATATTGTCAGTCGTGGTTTTATATGGAAAATGACAAGTTTTTGACAGGGAGTCAATGACCGCTAGCGACAAGTTAAAACGGGTGGAGTATAGTTAAAAATGAAAACACGTTGAAAACGTTAAGTGCTCTGAAAAAGGAAAATATGGCCGGTACGAGGTACTGTTGTGTTGTAGGGTGCAAAAATTCCCAATCTCGGATTCGTGAATTAACGTTTTATTCGTTTCTGACACGGAATTGGGAAACGTATCGAAATCAACATGCCGATTATTAATCATGCTTAAATCTAAATCTCGCAGGAATATTTCTAAAATATCACGTGCAAGTTATTTTTAATATCATTGTTTCATTAAGGATATGGGCCTCTGATGCCCGAAATAAATGATTTGATTTGATTATTTAGTCACTTCAGTAAAATAATATGGGCGAAAATCGAAATACCTTATATGGCAAAACAACGTTTATCGGGACAGCTAGTAAGATATAAAATTACGTTTTACCAATTAAAATAATGATACGTAGACTAGGAGAGTCGGCGCATGAGTACCGGAAACTATTCCACCTCAATTTTTTTATGCGATCGTCTTCAAATTGCCCTTCTGATGATATAAATGCATGTTGCCAGGGCGCAACCCGGTACCATATTGTTTAAACAAACATTGTTTAAACAATTGCAAGGAATTGTTATTTTTCATCCGAACAATTTTTTTTTATATTCTGCATTGAAATACCAATAAAAAAGGTCCTATGACTTTTTACGATAAAGTTAATCTTTTTAAAGAAGGATATGAATTTTTAAAGGTTCGAAAAACCTCAAATTTGGGTACTTTCGACCGATGAAAAATATATTAAAAGAAATAATAATGTCAAAGTAATATTTTTTTTTAATTCTATATACAATAGTTAATAATATTGTTAATAGAGATTTCAAAAAATTTCATTGTTTATATCTTTCTTTTATCTTAGCAAAAGTAGACAAAAAATTGTGTGTTTTGTATGGGAGCCCCCCTTAAACAATTACTTTATTTTAATTTTATTATTAATTATTAAAGTAAAAATATAAGTAAGGATTTCGTGAAATTTTCAAGTACCCAAATTTGAGGTTTTTCGAACCTTTAAAAATTCATATCTTTAAAAATATTAATTTTATCGTAAAAAGTCATAGGACCTTTTTTATGAGTATTTCAATAAAGAATATTAAAAAAAAATTGTTTGGTTTAAAAATAATTTGGTTTAAAAGTAAAATAATAAACAATGTTTGTTTAAACAATATGGCACCGGGTTGCGCCCTGGCATTATGCATTTATATCATCAGGAGGGCAATTTGAAGAGGATCGCATAAAAAATTGAGCTGGAATAGTTTTCGGTACTCATGCGCCGACTCGTGCTGGTCTAACGTAATGATTAAGGCGACGCGACGCCTTGATAATTTGGCTGTAGCGATATCGATTTTTCTCAGCAATGACTAAAGCTAAATTTAAGTTCTTTGTCATTAGGTATGTGGTCAGTATTCATCATGTCTTTGAATTACCCATAGCATAACACGATTAATCAACTTTTATAACACAGAATAATCAATCAAAAAGACCTCTGTAAAAATAGGGATTCCTATTTTGTCAACAGAGGAGAGTGATTTAAGCTTCCAAAAGTTGTACATAAGTAGATTGGTTCAAGCATACAGTTTAATTTGCCCAAAGCTTATATGAAATGTATTTATGGTTTTTAAATTTCGCTACGCCCTTTCC
Source organism: Aricia agestis (assembly GCF_905147365.1). Taxonomy (NCBI): domain Eukaryota; kingdom Metazoa; phylum Arthropoda; class Insecta; order Lepidoptera; family Lycaenidae; genus Aricia; species Aricia agestis. The sequence continues at coordinate 24,493,794 of NC_056428.1, read as the reverse complement.
ATTTTTTAACCGACTTCGAAAAAGAAGGAGGTTATATTATGTTCGTCTGTTTTTTTTTGTATGTTCAACCATAATGCTCTTCCATTGCTTGTTTTCTATGAGAGACCGGACCGGCGCCTCGCAAAGAAACCGATGATCTCCAAACTAGGCAAGGCCTGTATAAGTCAGTATCTCGGTGGTCCTAATTTTACAAAAATTAATTTCACCGGAAGGAATTAGACGCGTTTGCGGTTTCATCGCACATTTTCTACGAAGCTATTCAAAGAGTGCACTATCACAGAAAATTAAACTTGCTTGGTAATTAGCATCATGCTTTTCTTAAATCGCCAGATTATGAAGTACTACGTATAAAAATAATTTTGAAGCTGCCTTTACCAAAAATGAACTCTAGTTTTGCAAGAAGATTTAGTCCTTTTACACCGATTTAAATATACAATAATGTTAACCAAAAATGCGTCATAAAAGATAGTTCATTAAAAGAAGTAAAGAGAAATGTAAAAAACTCTAGAATCTAGATTATCCAGATAAAGAGCAAATGCTACGAGAGTGGAGAGATAAATAAATTCTTAAATTATATTTAACTGTGGTGACTGGTGGTAGTGGTACCCACAATTCGCCCGCTAGGTATAGGTAGGCATAGTAGGTAGGTACTTATTAACTTTATGGTGTGAAGAGATTAGAGAGAAGGAAATACTATTGGAAACAATCGAACACAAGTTTGCCACTATAAAACTATAAAATATAAATGTCATTTTTATGAAGTAGGTATATTGTATTAAGTATAATTAAATTTTTTTTCCCGTGGTGCTTCCCCCTTTGTTCGGACATCAATGTCATTACAATTTGGCTGTCTCCCGCTTTGCTTGGGGAGGTAAATTGGATATCTCCTACTTCTCCTAAATTTCTTCTGATTAATTTCGTTGCGGGTCCCAAGACAGATTTAGCTTGTCCCTCGGGCATCCCTGAGATCATATCAAAGGGTTTTCGTGGTTGGTTACCACTATTGATCCTGGCGACACAAGAGTTGCAGTGGTGGGAAATGTGTGGTGGGCCTTTTGCCCGTTAAAAAAAAAAGGACGATATTTGATTTTTTGGGTTAGTAGGCCTCTTAAATATTGAACTATTCTTTTTTTGGTGAAAAGGGATGACTAACAATCGATTAGCATGAAAAAAGTAAGTAGGTCAAGTAGCACAACAATACCAAAGGCTCCGGTTGGTTTTCAACGAACTCGATCTTTTCCATGAGTTTTTTATGGGGTATGTGGAAAGGAATTTCATACTTTTTCCTGTAATAGAAATAAATATTATCTTCTAGAAATAGCTACTTGAAAAGTTTTAATAATTTTAATAACATCTTTTTGACAGCATCTTTCCCGCGTTCCAGATGACGTTAGAAACGCTCACGCTCAAGACCGTAGTTTTTCCCGTTCCACTAGCATGTGAGTAGCGTCAGTGATACAAACCCAAGTGGAACGGATTATGGATCGTTTTGAGCGTTTTGAGAAAAGTTTAAAAAAATAACTATAATTTTTTTATACATAATAGGTACATTGAACCGAACTTGGATATTACGATCCTTTTCTTCAAGTCGTAAATAAAAGTAATTTTATTGTCTTCTAGATAAATGATTGGTCTCGCGCGCGCGCTCACGCGCGAGACCAATCATTCTGATTCTAAGTTTATTGTTTATATAGACTTTACATTTATTTTACAAATAAAATACGTAATATTATATTTCTTTCGTTTATAGTACTTATTACATTTTTTTACTAAAGTAATCATATTTTAATATAGTTAAACTTTTATTATGTTTGAGTTTTTACATTGAATCATATATTCTAGTAACAAAACCACATACTTTGAATATTGGCTATTGTCACAATCTATCTATACTAATATTATAAATGCGAAAGTATCTCTGTCTGTCTGTCTGTCTGTCTCGCTTTCACGCCAAAACTACTGAACCGATTGTAACGAAATTTTATACACAGATAGTCTAAAGCCTGAGAAAGGACATAGGCTACTTTTTAACTGGAAAAAGGGGTTGTAAGGGGGTGAAAATGCGTAAATTTGGTCAAATTAAGTTAGTTCCAAAAACTCAAAACAGATGGCGCCAAGAGTCCCCTAGATCGCGCTATTGCTTGCTCATGCGTATTTCTATAAGAGGTGGTACCATGTTAAGTTAGACTTTACCATTCTTTCGATTGTTATACACGTTACTAACTAATAACTCACCTACCAACTTAGATATCAAATTCAAAAACAACAGCGCCAAAACTACTGAACCTATTGTAATGTAATTTTGTACACAGATAGTCTAAAGCCTGAGAAAGGACATAGGCTACTTCTTACTGGAAAAAGGGGTTGTAAGGGGGTGTTTATGCGTAAATTTGTTAAAATTAAGTTAGTTCCAAAAACTAGAACAGATGGCGCCAAGAGTCGCCTAGATCGCGCTATCGCTTGCTCATATGTATTTCTATAAAAGGTGGTACCATGTTGAGTTAATATTTCAATTCTTTCGATTGTTATAGTATGTAATTAAATAACTCACGTACCAACATAGATATCAGAAACAACAGACTACCAATAATAAAAACTAAATAGTTTATGAGTATTGGGCAAAGCTAAAGTGTAATGCAGCTAAGTTGTGTAACGCTAAATAAGCTTGGTATAAAAAAGTTTAATTAAAAAAAACATATTTTGTGCACACTACACGGCTGTTTTGGGTATTTTGATTTAAGGGATACCAGGGTTTCGAAAAAGCTTTTGACACCAATTTTATTGACACCGCGCGCTATAAACTGAAGTCCACGCGGACGAAGTCGCGGGCAACAGCTAGTCTTCTATATCTATATAACTTTATAAGTATATAAAACTCATAGGTGACTGACTGACAATGTGATCTATCAACGCACAGCCCAAACCACTGGACGGATCGGGCTGAAATTTTGAATGCAGGCAGATGTTATGACGAAGGCATCCGCTAAGAAAGGATTTTGATAAATTCCAACCCTAAGGGGCTAAAATAGGGGATGAAAGTTTGTATATAATAATACGTCTTCTTAACGCGAGCAAAGCCGCGGGCAAAAGCTCGTGTACATATAAACGTTAGGTAACAATACCGCTTAGGCTTTAGCTTTGATTCAGACCGCAACGTGATGCGTAGATGAAAATTAGTATTAATTATTATATTTTATAAGAAATCATATGACCTTTCATTTAAAACAATTTATTTTCCAATCAAAATATTTCATTAAATGTTATTTAATTTATTTAATTAAAATATTATTTGTAATGAAATAATATAAAGTTTTTTTGTCTCTACTCTCTCCTGATAACTTTCCGAACATGGCTTTCGCGATATAGCTACGTTAAAATTTAAAAAATACTAGAACGCCCACTTTGACCCATCTTCGTCAAGTGTCGTTTTGAGCGAAAATGATGACGTCATCAGTGACAAAACAATTTGGCATTCGGGGCAGGCTACTCGACTGGTTCGTTTCTTACCTTGGCGGGAGAGAACAAACCGTAGTGGTAAACCGACATGAATCTCTAAAATATTTTGCAACTTCTGGCGTTCCTCAAGGTTCGCATTTAGGACCAATATTGTTTTTATTGTTCATCAACGATATTGCATCTTGTATACACCACTGCCGGTGTTCTTTGTTTGCTGATGATATGAAGATTTCAAGAGTTATTAAATTTATAATATTAAATTTCATCCGATTCCTTTTTACTTCAATCAGATCTTGACCGTATCCACCAGTGGTGTCTTGACAATAAAATGGAATTAAATGCCTCCAAATGTCGCCACATCAAATTCTCAAAGAAAAAGAAAGTTTTGCCAACTTGCTACCACATAGACAATTGCTCAATTGCACAAACACCGGAAATTCGCGACTTAGAAATACTAATTGACTCCAAACTAACTTTTGTGCCACATTTTGACTACATGATAAAGAAAGCATCGAAGATGTTAGGGTTTGTCAAGCGTAACTCAAAAGACTTTAGGCGCACTGACACTAGGATTCTATTGTATAATAACTTCGTACGCAGCATATTAGAATTCGGGAGTATTATTTGGAACCCCTGTTATGAAGTCCATTAACAACGTATCGAATCGATTCAGAGATCTTTTAAGAGATACTTGGCATATGTCACCTCGCAGATCAACAATAAATTGCAATACAATGACAGACTTTCAGTTTTTAAAATTGATAAATTATTAGATCGTAGACGCATGCTTGATCTGGTATTCCTGAGAGATCTTGTCACAGGTTCCACCCCTTGCCAGGAACTGTTACAAACCATAGGACTAGTAGTACCCAGGCCCAATACTAGCCTTTCTTTAATATTCCCAGGCATAAAACTAATGTCGGCAAGAACGCTCCTATAATAAGAATGATCAATTCATATAACATCTGGCATAAAGTATATGATTTAGACATTTTGCATGATCGCTCCACAACCTTTAGGAAGAAAATTTTATGTTGCTAAATAATTAATATTCATTGCATTTTTAATTTTTAAAAAATTGTATACTTATTTTTTTTTTTGGCATTTGACATTTCTTTAATTGATGTTTTTTTTTTATTATTAAATAAGGGGGCAAACGAGCAACCGGGTCACCTGATGGTAAGCAACTACCGTTGCCCACGGACACTCGCAACATCAGAAGAGCTGCAGTAAGAGGGAATACGCTCTTTTCTTGAAGGTTTGCAGGTCGTATCGGTCTGGAAATACTGCTGTTGACAGTTCATTCCAGAGTTTTACAGTGCGCGACAGAAAGCGAAAAACGCGCTGTGGAAGACTGCCACTCATCAAGGTGATGAGGATGGTATGTTTTTCGCGTGGGACGATAGCGAAAAGTTGCAGGTGGTATGATTCTGAACAATTCCTCAGAGCACTCCCCGTGATACAACCGATAGAAGATGCAGAGTGAAGCTACATCTCGGCGTAATTCCAGGGGGTCCAAGCTGTTTGAAACACTATGGCAGTCAACAATTCGAGCAGCCCTTCGTTGGATACGATCCAGAGGGAGCAGTTGGTATTTTGGCGCCCCTGCCCTGAGATGAGAACAACATTCCATATGAGGCCGAACCTGCGCCTTGTAGAGTTGTAGGCGTTGGTCCGGACTAAAGTACTGTCTCGCTCTGTTAAGTACACCAAGCTTCTTCGAGGCTAATTTGGCCTTACTCTCAAGATGATATCGGAACTGGACTTCGCTCGATATGTTGACTCGATTGTTTGTCGCTTAGCAATCCCTGGCCGTCCAAGTATCGAACAAGCTGGCTATTGATAATGGATTCCATTATCTTCGAGAAAAGAGAGGTTATAGCGATTGGTCTGTAGTTGGAAGGATTTGAGCGGTCACCTTTTTTGGGGATCGGGTGCAGCAAGGCTGTCTTCCAGGAAGCCGGGACGATGCCATTGGAATAGGAGAGCCGAAAAAGACGCGTCAAGACCGGAGCCAACTCTGGAGCACACTTTTTCAACACAATAGGCGGGATTCCGTCAGGCCCACTCGATGGATATCAAGGGAACAGAGGGCTTTTTGCACTGAGCGCTGATGAAACCGAATATCCGACATGATGCTCGTGCATCGCGGTATGGTCGGCGGTTTCTGCACCCCGTCATCCAGGGTCGAGTTTGACGCAAAGAGCTTGCCCAGAAGATCGGCTTTGTCCTTTGCGTCCTGGGCCAACGATCAATTTCCTACGTGTAGGGATGGTAGGGTTGGCTTGCAGAAATTTCCTTCAATAGCTTTGGCCAGAGACCAGAATGAACGGGTTCCCGAGGGGAGGCACTCAAGTGTATGTAACTATTGAGTAATAATGTATTTTTTTAAAGTATCTATTGTATTAATAATTTCAATTTATTGACATGTTAATTTTTTGGACATTTTTTTTTGTGTGTAAATTAATTTTTTTCTGACATTATCTAATTTTTCTTGTAATTTTCATTCTCTCATGTAATAATTAATTGTAAATTAACTTTTCTAGTTGTTAAGTCTTGTCTAATGTTGAGTTGTGTTTTAAAAAATAATGTTGTGCATGTCTTTAATTGACATGAATACTGAATATGGACCTAAATGTTAGTTATTTAAGGAAGCTTGTATTCATTTTGTTGACATGCCTTATAAATAAATAAATAAATATTGTGCTGCGTAAACGATAAAAGTTTCGCAAAAATCATATAATATCAAATAATTTTTGTCCTTTGAAAGTTTAAAAAAAGTATATATAATTTGTAAAAAAAAGTATATTTTTAAATATAGGTAAGTAAAGGTACTTTTTTAATATAATCCGAAGACGTTTTGGTATATCTTAAGAAGCTTGCCACAATTAATACTTCAATCTTTTTTATGCTAAACAAAGGTTGGCAGCTTTTATTTGCATCTCTGTTTTATTGTTTACGTTGTAAGAAGTGTAACAAGGAGAGAAACAATATAAGCTGGCTTATATTGTTTATTTATATTAGGTCGTATTAAGACGCCGATTTTGGGCGCTTGACAGACGAGAGGTAAGTCTTTTCTTCATTCTATACTTACTTTAAAATAAAAAATAAATATGTACTGGTTTTTTTATTTCTTTTGACAAGCGCTTCTCGTACTTCCCATCACTAGTTCTGATTTATGACATGCCGTGAATTTGAATTGGCCAATCGTAATGCTTTTCTTCTCTCTCCCCCCGCGCTTACCTCAGCACATTGACACAATGATTTGTTAAGAGAAATCAAAACATTAGGTGTCTATTGGGTTATGTGGTCGCTGGCAGAAGGGGACGTTTTGAGCGTTTTGGTCAAAATTAACGTCATCTGGAACGCAGCCCCTATATCATGTGGCGTCATCGTATGGCGAGTAGCGTCATAAATAGGACACGCCCAAAGTTCTACAAACTTCAGATTAATATTTTCAGGAATAAAATATATTTAGAGAAGAAAAACGAAGTAAGTAAGTAAGTACCTATCACGATTGTGAATTCCGTGGTCGCTACTATTATTTACCTTTTATACGAAACGGGAGCATTATGAACATTTCTTTGCATCGTTTCTATAGCTGGCAAAGTTATATGTCCTTTTCGCCTTAAAGGTTCTCCATCCATATTGAACATGGTTTCATGTAATTAAAATAATATAGACGTCTCATTAATTACTGTTCATAACTAATACTAATTAAATTAATGAGTACTATTTTTTAACAGGATCGCGCGTCGATATGTTGAATTCGTAAAAAACGAAATCTCCAAGGTTACAAATAAATATGCCACAGTCTTGCCAGAGTCGAGCACCATCAAAAGAGAGCAAAGAGAATATAATCACTACGTTTTAGATAAGAGGTAAACGTAAACGACGTAAACGTAATCGATGTACGGGAACAACAGCTATTTAAAACTAGAGTCCACTATAACTACCTAACCCTACACTAAACTACTAAACCTAACCACTATAAAGATAAAAAAGGTCTCATTTGATAGTTAAAGCGCTTATTCCACTTCACTAAATTTAGAAGTTCTAAATGATTTAGTGACTAAATTTAGTCAAGTGAAATAACATTTAGAAAGCAAGGATCCTAATTAGTGTACTAAATCGGTAAAAGTGTGGCTTCTATATAAATTGACTTTAATACAGATTTAGCAGTTCCCACTACAGATAAAAGGTTGAAACCATCTGGCAACACTGATTTAGTCATTCGGGAGCCACATTTTTTTCCGATTTAGGATCCTAGCTAGGATCCTAGCTTTCTAAATGTTATTCCACTTGACTAAATTTTTTAGGATCCTAGCTAGGACTTCCTAAATAGGACAAGTGGAATAAGAAGCGAACTAATTAGTCTCCTATGTAGGATCCTAGCTAGAACTTGTAAATAGGACAAGTGGAATAAGCGCTTAACTGACAAAGTCAGTGTTGCCAGATGGTTTCCACCTTTTATCTGTAGTGGGAACTGCTAAATCTGTATTAAAGTCAACAAAAAAATTACCTATTCATCATTATCTACGCCTTTTTTATGAAAAGGGATACATATTGCCTTGATAAGGTGATAATCGTATAATAAATAAAAAAAAATATACTTAAATGAGGGATTTTTATATATATTTTTTAATTTTAATTTTAACAATCTCACATAATATTATAACCTCATATTAAGTCATAAGTAAAACTTTTTAAATAACATGTATCGTAAAAGTGATGATTTTTCGCAACGCAAAAACGGTACAGTATCGTAAGCAGGTAACGCAGGGCGCTTCTAAGATGTCATCTATTTTGCAATTTTCAGTTAGTATAAATTTTTTATTAAGTAATTAAAGTTATGTTTTTACTAAAACACCAACTCATTTATAACAATCTCGCCAAATCGAAACCTAGCAAGTGCGGTGAACAAGTAGTGTGCGTTTATTTTCTTGAATAGGTATTACTATTTGTAGATTATTTCGAAGCACTTTATGATACAGGAAAAAAAGTCAATTAGTTCATGATATCGATTAACTATAGTTCAAGTGATGAGAATCCGTAAACACACGTAAAAAGCTATGCAATTTTTAGAGCCAAATTATTAATTGATGTGACATTTTTAGCACTAATGCCTTATATAGCACGAATAAGGGATTAATAAAACAAGCACAAAATGGCCACGCGATGACGGGAGACTACATCTATACTATTATACTTTATCTATGATTGTTGCATACAATTTTCAGCATCGTTTCTATAAATCGTCAGGTCAAAAGTCTAGTCAAAGTCGAAGTAAAAAGTCAATACAGTCAAGGAGTCAAGTCGGTCGATTCAGTAAAGTGGTAGACGCTTTACTGAAGGTTTCGATGGAGTTTTGGAGGAAACACATAATATATATTATAATATATATATATATATATATATATATATATATATATATATATATATAAACACACCGGCAAAATTAGAGGAACATAACAAAATTTTCAATTTTTTAAAAATGTTTCACTGATTTTTATTTATTTATTTACTAAAATTATTAAAAAATAAATTTTATGTAAATTTAGGGCATAAAAACGTGAAAAATAGAAAAAAATCAGCAAAAATCAAAAAATGAAGAAAATCTTTGAAATTTCAATAGTAAGTTTTAAAGATAAATTCTCCATTTTTATTAAAGAAATGCCATGTTAAAAGCGTTAATGCCTTCTATGGATCTCAAGAGGGCCTGGATACGCCATTCCATGCTTGCATTTTAATTGTCAATCATTTCCTGTGGGATATTCTCCTACTCCTCCAGTAGCGCCAACTCGAGCTCCTGGACACATTTTGAAGCTGGAATTTTAACTCGTACCGTTCACCCATTGATGTGCCACACGTCTTCAATCGGATCCACATCCGTAGACCACGCTGGCCTCTCCACCTGGGCTACGCCAGCATCGTTTAGGTAATAATGCCCGATTTTCTTACTCTATGGACGCACATAAAATTGAAATGACTACCTAAAACTGTGTAAAAGGCACACCATGCAGTTCCACGATGTCGGTGCTATAGCCCTGTACTGTCAAAGTACCATCATCTATAATCATCAGCTCCATGCGGGCTCCAAATCATATGCAACTCCAAACCATTACGAAGCCTGCATCATAGGCCACTGTTTCCGGTAAGTTTGATAGCCTGTAGCTTTCCTTATGATTTATCCACATTCTTTATCGCCTGTCAATACAATGTACACAGAATTTGCTCCCATCACTGTACAGCACAAGATTTCACTCACTTGTCTAATTTTGATGTTCACGCGCAAATCTTAGCTTGGCTCTTCGGTGTCCTGTCTCAAGTTTTGGTGCCCTTGCTGGCACTTTTGAGTTTAATTTAACTTCTTTGAGTCTTCTTCTTACTGTACAATCACTTACACGTTCATCTTGGACCTGTTCCGACAGGTTTCGTGTCTGCATAGCAGTTTGAGGTCGATTTCTTAAGTTTTGTTTCCTTACAAAATGGTCATCCTGAACCATTGTCACCCGATATCTGCCTTGTTCTCGTCTCCGAACGTAAGATCCAGTCTCTCTGAAGCGTTGAAAGTTACAATGAACCACGGAAGCCGACACACCTAAGGCCTGACTGACCGAACGGTAGGTGTGACCTTTCTCTATCGTGGTTACAGCTCTAACTGTTGCAGATGCTGGGAAATCACTAATTTTGTATCTAAGCAATGTGTTCTTCCAAAAACCAAACAATCAAATGAGCTGAGCACACCTTGCACCCCGCTAAAACGCCATTCTTATCAGGAACACTTACAACGTCAATAATCGAAAAACACTTATTAGGGCATAATTGGTATAAAAACCTGTCAACTTGCCAGTTTTGTTCAATATTTTATTTCTTGAATGAGCTTAGAAGCTATAAAAAAGGCTTTCAGACAGCCCGACCCACTTGAGTTCAATTTTGGCCCTTTTTACCTATGTTCCGCTAATTTTGCCAGTGTGTGTATATATATATATATATATATATATATATATATATATATATATATATATATATATATATATATATATATATATATATATATATAACATGTTTAGCAAAATGTGACTTATATAATAAGTCACATTTCACAACATTATTGCTTGTGTGGTGGTGGTGTTTGTAAGTTCTTGCATGCGAGTGTACGCATAGGCAGTGTGGGAGGAGGGAGGTGCTGTACGCATGCCTATGCGTACACTCACTCATTTACTTAAAGGTGGAAGTTGTTTTCGCGGAATATTGCTAAAAATAATAACAAACTAAGGTTAATATCCTACCAATATTACACATTAAAATTATTTAAAAAGCCCATTTGCATTACCACAATTTCAGGAAAATAATACAAAAACACAACATCACTCTTTCACATTCCCGACAAAACTCCGACAGTTGAACCTGGCTACACAGTACATTTGAGTTTGACACATTAGAGGTACGTTTGACAGCTCCCTGGCAAAAAAAAAGATGGAGTAAAAATTCAATGGTGTAGTGAGCTTGTAGTGCGTATTTTATGAAAATTTTATTGTATTTTGAATTTAAGTGAGGTAAATAATTGATTACTATGTAATGTAATAAAAAAAGGAAGTGAAAACATACACAAGCTGTTTACAAATCCGAATCGTTCATGTAATATGAACAGAGAATAATAAAATCGTTAGCATTTTGTATCAAACACAACTTTCACCGCACTTGCTAGGTTTCGATTTGGCGAGATTGTTATAAATGAGTTGGTGTTTTAGTAAAAACATAACTTTAATTAATAAAAAATTTATACTAACTGAAAATTGCAAAATAGATGACATCTTAGAAGCGCCCTGCGTTACCTGCTTACGATACTGTACCGTTTTTGCGTTGCGAAAAATCATCACTTTTACGATACATGTTATTTAAAAAGTTTTACTTGTGACTTATGAGATTATAATATTATGTGAACAGTGAACAAGAGTCATACAAATCAATTTCATTTTTGTAATTTTTATTATTAAAATTTATCTTACCATATTGTTATTTCACAGCGCAGCGATCGTAAATTCATAGTAAAATTCCAAATTTTAAATGAATAAGAAAGCTGAGAAAACCTAAATATACATGCCAATATTAAACCTTTTTACTGCAATATAAATTTGCCACATTTAATTGATGAAAGATGCTGATGCTGATTACAATTTAGTCAAATTGTTCCTCCTGTTGTGTTCTAGTTTGTCAAATGGGCTTTCTTACCTAAAGCTATAGGCTTCATTGGAAGCATAGCCTAAAGTGACAATCATTGGATGGCTATGTATTACTACGCAAGCAAATTGAATGAGGCTTCTTGTAGCGGGTGTCATATGAAGGTAATTTTGTTATTAAAATATTTCCGGCCTGCCATGTCCTAATAATATTGTGCTATCTACCCTTTTGCTAGCTTTGGAAACATAATATTTTGCTCTATGTTATATTATCCATCATTATCTGCTATAATGGTATTCTATATCTTCAGTACCTATGCCTGCCAAATTTTTAAAATGATTTTTAACTACTATAATATTATGTATATGTGTCCCAACACCAGTGTCCGATCCTTTAATGTTATGATGTATGGTATATTTTATTGACGAATTGGCCCTCGACATTTTTTCCCTAACTTTAAAAAAAATATTTAAATTTGACCAATACTTTATAAGAAAATCGTTATAACTTCTAAACTATCTGACTTAGAGCATACTTCTATGCATTATAGGATATTATATATCCTATAAGGAATATTTTATTAAATAACCTCTTTCCATAAAAAGCCATTATTAAAAAAATACACAAATTAAGGCTATTTTTATGACAATAGGACGAAACCTCGCAGAGAGAGAATGTTTTTTGCTAACCGGGTAGAGTCAATAATAAAGTGCCTGCCACGTAGAGGCGAAGGCGAAAAGTTAGTGTTTTTTTGCATAACAAGTACATATAAATGAGTGCTTAAAATATCGCTAGTTCTTCACCAAACACACCGTATATATAATATGTTACCGTTAATGTGCGTAAACCAGTTAGACTGCAGATTAACAAGGTATTCTGCAGATTACCTGGGTGAGTTAGTGAAAGTGCAATAAGTTTATTCTATTCTCACTAAATAACACAAAACAGGTTCTTGTTTGAATGAAACATGTTGTATTTAGTTGTAGAAAATTATTTATCATAATGTTTTTTGGACATAAACAAACAAATATTATATTTTAAGTAAAATATTACTAAATTTTTTAAGACTTTGACGATAGACTGAATGCAAACTACAAACTGGGTAAAGTGCATACACATACAGGTTGTTAGGGTTAACACCGTTATCCTTAAAACCATCAAATGAGCCCGTCAAAATGAACAACTTTTTCTATGAGAACAATTCTGGGAATTTAAAAAAAAACCGGCCAAGTGCGAGTTGGACTCGCCCATGAAGGGTTCCGCAGCAGCAATAAGGTTTATTTTTATGTTTCTTTTGTTTCAGTTGTACTTTTTAGTTTCAGTAATTTTTAATAATTTTTCCATTTTTGTATCAAAATCTTAATGCGGTTTACATACTACATCTATCTACCAAGTTTCAATTAATAAGCTGTTATAGTTTCGGACAAAAGTGTCTGTGACATACGGACGGACAGACAGACAGACATGACGAATCTATAAGGGTTCCGTTTTTTGCCATTTGGCTACGGAACCTTAAAAATGCCATCTTCATACCAATATAAATTGCCCGGATAAGCTTTTTTCATTTGAATTTCACACTTTAACGGATGGCATTGGGGAATCTGCAGATTACCTAGGTAATGTGCATGTTAACATATTCTGTATAATTGTAACGGTAACATATACAATTAACAATTAAGTATAATTATTATAATTATAAGTTGAGGAATGAAATTTTTGTAATTTTTCTTTTATAAACTATTAATAAACGATTATTTTGTTGTTTCCTATTCTTTGGTTTTTATGGTTTACTTATTTCAATGCATTACACACTTTAATTACTAACAAATAGCAAGGGAGCCTTAGAACAAATTTTTTTGTGCTTACTAACAAGCTAATTTTTTGTCAGTAGCTTCATTTTGATAAGACCAACTTAAATGCGCAGTTTGGCAAATTTTAATGTATATTATAAAATGTTAATTTACTCTGAATAAATAATAAAAAAAATCCTTTCTATCTCTGTTAGCTACTACTTTCAAGATTTTTCGCAGATAATAAAGTCTTATCAAAATGTAGCTACTCACAAAAAATTTGCTTGTAAATAAAAAAGTAATCAAAAAAAAAATTGTTCTAGGGCTCCCTGACTATAATTTGTAGAGGTTTTGATTATGTTTCCTGTGTATACATGGTGTAACAAAATAAGTGATAATCCTTTAGTGTGAGTATGAATCCCCTGTATAGAGTTCACTGTAAAAGTAGCAGCAGTGAAGGAGTAACTTTTTTTGTATGGCAACATTCATGATGCTGATGCGATTGCCCATACAAATAAAAAAATTCACAGCCCTACTTTCACAGTGAACTCTATACATATAGGGACACATACACACACTAAAATGTTATCACTTTGTTTAGCTATACCCTGTATATGTAAGGAGTTATATATTCAAATGTTTTAAAAGGTGCCACCTGCACCGGCTGAGCCTCCTCCGCCTCCGCCCGTGGAACCTGCACCATTGCCACCCGATCTTGACCTGATACCTGAAAATGGCCTATCATACTATGATGTAAGTATAACATTACATATTGATTGAGAGTTTCATATATTTAAGATCCTGCTCTTTAAAATGGTTATTTTAAGTGATCAGTTAGGTGTTAAATTTTGCAAAATTTAGAATGGTTTCATTGTTATTCTGAGTTTTCATTTACACAATATTTTGCAGAGTGATGATTATTACTCCATGGTGAGAGGAAACAAGTTTTTGACGGAGAGCGCCTGCAAACACATTGTGATGAATGGGGGAATCAATTTTGTCACTTCTCAGAAAGTTGAGACATCACAGGTAAGGGATTTTTTTAAGTAACTGAATAACTGTAAGTGGTTCTTATTATATTATAATGTCATGACATTTTGATTACTTATTTATGAAGAAAAGTATTATATTTAAATTGAAATATGTACTTGGCTTTAAGTTGTTAATGTAGTAGGTTAAGTAGAAGTTTTAAATGTAGCATTTATTTTTCAGCTCACAGCTATTTTGGCACCGGGTGTAAAGACTATGACGGGCAGTATACCGTATGTCGAAGAGGTAGAGTACAAAGATGGTCAGATTGTGAGTGCATCATTTGAAACACTTGTCGATATGTTGAGACCCGGTACTGGCAAATCATACACCTTCACGTTCCTACTATGCTCAAGACTATTCGTAAAACCACATGAGCTACTATCAAAACTTTGCAAGAGATACACCAAGAACTATGATAAAATAGTGAGTGTTGATTCAAATGTTTATTTATTTACTAGCTGTCCCGGCAGACATTTCTTTGCCAATATAAAGTATTTTGCCCGTATTATTTTATTGAAGTGACTAAATAAGTATGTCACCATGGCAACGTCCATCGCTGTCTCGTCGCACAAACAATGGTCGCCGTCAGTCTCGAGTTGTAATAATTTACTATTATTTATTCAACGAATGCACTTATCAATATAAAAAGTACCCAGTAGCCGATTCTCAGACCTACTGAATATGCATATAAAATTTGGTAAAAACAGTAAAGCCATTTCAGAGGAGTATGGTAACTAACATTGTGACACGAGAATTTTATATATTAGATTATGTTACAGCTTGCAATTGTTGACTAGTGGTAATATATTAATTAAACTTGGCATTAGCGTAAACAAATGCACTATAATAGATATTTCATAAGTTGGTCAATTTTGTAGGCATACTACTAGTGTTTGTAGTTAGTCATCAGTGCAAATTTCAAAATGGCTACAATGATGTAGTTTGTTATTTTTGTCAGAACAATAATTCTACATTCGAAAATTTTTACTTACTACTTAAGTCAATTTATTGCAACTTAGAATAACTTGATAGTGGGAATAGCACACACAATAGATTTTCAATTGTTATGCGGCAGCCGGGTGCCGCTTGGGGATTGATGGGTTATACTAGTATTTTTTCCTTAACTGGAATACAACCATTGCCTCAGAAGCATAGTGTGAGTGTAGTATATTTTCAGGAGATGATAGAAAAGGAAATAGCGGACATGGTATCACTGGTTCGTGTACTTAATCTGTGGACCTCGATGTTTCCATATGATTTCCGCGACGACCGTGTGATGGCCATAGTGAGGAACATAACGCAGAGGTATGTGATTTTACGATTGTAACCCAGCAATAAAGCAGCTTTCACCCAATCCAGTTTTTCTCATACAGAAAAGTAGTATGCTCACGATATGATATGATAATAAATTCGAAATAATTAACTTCTAGTATTTTGACCACAAGGCGTTCCTTATCCATATATGTCGCAGTCCTCTGGTTTAATCTGCGATTCGATTGAATGGCTAGCGCATTCATTGAATTACACCATTCAATCGAATGACTAAAGGACAACTCGTCAAGACGTTGACTGTGACGATTAACGTCTTGACTAAAAGTCATATTATTATTATTATTATAGTGAAGTCGATAAATGGGACGCTATATTTTTTTAACCTTCAAGCGGTCGCGCGGCGTCGAATCGACTCCCCTCAATACATTTTCGTTGATATTATCGACATTTCTCGTTGAATCTGTATCACTCTCTCAGTAGCTTTTCATAATTTATCTATCTACAAAAAAAAAAAAATTGCTTACAATTACTCGCCGCACCCCCTTTGCAGCAAGGACCTCAATTGTTTTAGTCTCGGCGCCGGCGTCGAAAAGACTCCGCGCGCCTCTCTTATAATTTCATATGTAGTTTTATATAATTGAGGCAAATTCTATGTTTATTTATAAAACTAAGTCGTCGTTGACCGATAATACCGAGTGTTATTGCTAGATGAAGAAAAAATTGGAACTAGGATAAGAAAATTCCGATCACTTTTTCTGCCGCTGTTCACACAAGATAAGCTACTTTGGACACCGGATTTTATAATTCAGTTTTTACTACAAATACATTTAATTTTCTGGGTGAACTGTTTACTTTTAAAAAGAGTAATAATTATATTTATGAAATAATAAATAATGTTGACTGAAAAGTGTTTTCTTTCCCAAATTCACCTACGACGTCTTTTAGGTTACGCGCGACCATTGTAGTTACAAAATAGCACGCGCCCGCTTGAAGGTTAAGGAGCCGCTGACGGAGTAGTTATGGGTAATTCCATGCTGTCATATTGTTTTATTACAAATAAAGCACAATAAAGTAAATCGACAAAATATCAACACAGTGCTATCAGGACCATCGATTCTGAACTGTACTGCGAACAACTGATGAGATTAAAGCAAGAAGTTGAGAGAAAGCGGCCGGAATTAATCAACAGAAGTGGTGTGGTTTTTCACCATGATAACGCTAGACCTCACACATCTTTAGCCACTTACGGGAGTTTGGCTGGGAGGTGTTAGTGCATGCGCTGTATAGTCCTGACCTCGCACCTTCAGATTTCCACCTGTTTCGGTCGCTGCAGAATTCCTTAGGCAGTGTCAGGTTGACATCACAAGAGGACTGCCAAAACCACTTGTCGCAGTTTTTTCATCAGAACCCCCAAAATTTTTATAGCAATGCACAATGGGATCATGTCCCTACCAACAAGATAGCAAAAAGTTATCGAACAAAATGGCACCTATATACTTTAGTCAATTGTAATTTTATAAAAAAACCTCTTGAATTTTTATATAAAATGCGAAGAAACTTTTTCCCCAACCTTACTAATACATTGGAACGGGCCGCTGCCGCTTCCGAGTCCCGACTCCCGCCCCTCTGCCCACTGATTTCGAGCCTTACGTGATTGTATTAAAATTGAAACCGTATAATTTAAAAATTAACCGTTAGTTCACGAACCGGTGGTAGGCATCATGTAGGATATTCTGAAAGTATTTATTTTAAATTTTTTAAATTTATTAAGAAATAAAACAAATTTGATTTTGATTTTTGATTTTGATTTGATCAAAACTGTATTATTGTGAGATAGCTGAATCAACCTAACCTATATAGATGTGCGGCGGAACACATGTCATCCGTGCGCGTGGAAATGTCAACGATGCTTGAGAAATTGCTGGACAAACTCACAGCGTTGGAGCAATACGAAGAGACGTTGGTTGATATCCCTCACGCCACCAACGTCGATCAACTTCCCATGGTGAGTTAAGACTTACCTACTTTTTATTACATTACATTTTTAAGAGCCTATACTGTCCCACTGCTGGGCAAAGGCCTCCCCCTAGGTTATCTACCTGTCTCGCTCTAACACCACCGCAGGCCATTACATAGCTTTATATTTTTTAAATATAGAATGAAAGTTTAAATTACTTTGATTATATTGTTTAAATTACGTTGGTTTTAATATTAAAACTTGAAACAACTGGTGCACTGCCTGTCTAGCATACGCCAACGAGATATCTCACTCTACATGTTTTCTCGATGTTTGATGGATTGTCTCTTCATCTCTATTGACCCTAGCATGTCAAACATTTTTTTTCACGTAGATCTATCATCGAAATAACACATTTTTATAGAGTGTTATCGAGATAATGTCGAGTTTTTGACATTATGAGACGAGTCGTTTTTCATTATCTCGAGAGTGAGATATCTCAATGGCGTATGCTAGGCAGGCAGGTAACACTCACATCACTACCTACTTGGTAAATTAAATACAATATTCTATTCTGAGGGTGTTTGACTAAAGATTATTTATCTATTAACTTGCACAGATTAGCTAACATTAAAACGTTAATTGTTCCAATAAACAACACTCTTAAATAGATCCTGATTACTGACGAAACACCTCTGAAACTAGGTATTTTTATTTTACTTATTAGGCACAACTAACAGTGTAACAATAATGGCATTACCAGTATGAGAAGGCTTATACCGCCTCAGAGTCGAACATTAATTAAGTACTTAAATGTGATTAATTTAATTTTTTTCAAATCAATCAATCAATCAAATTCCTTTATTGCCAGAATGTAGTACATGATCATGTTCTTATAAATTATATGAAAGTTCCAATACATTCTTGCCATTACACTGGCGTGCAATTCGTTATAATATAAAATTAACTTATAAATAGAATATAATTAAACGCATTACACCAATAATTATTATAAAAGAAATATGTAAAAGATAAAAATAATAAATAACTAAAATTAATAAAAAATATTGTCAAATAACTAAGTAATCATGGTACAAAAAATTAAAATAAGCAATATGTCATTGTCAGTAATTAAAATAATATAATTTATTTTATATCTTCAACATATTTCATGTATTCGTCAAGTTTATAAAAAGAGTTTTCTAACGTATGAAATTAATTTCATATGAAATTAATATGTGACTTCCAGTCACAATGCATGTCAACCATAAGACCTAGAAATTTTGTACATTTAACGTTTTCAATTTTAATATCGTCAAAAGATATATTCATTTCGTGAAAAGATATATTCATCGTCAAAAGATATTTTACACAAGCCTCATTCATTATCTGTCAAACTCTTCATTAAATTGAAGCCTGAAGGCTAATCATAATTAAATGTCTCTGATTGCGGCAGTTATGTATCATTGCTGTAAGTTTATTACGTTTTCAACTGATTCTTCTCGCCGGGTTTGTTCCTGAACCTGTGGTAGGTCAACAAATAAGACAATGGAAGCATTTAAAGCAAAGCTCGCAAGCGCGCGCGTAGCTAAGTTAAAAACTGGCTCAAAACTCTAGATTATCGAAAAAAAGAACAATTGCTACGAGAGATAAATAGATAGACAACACACACACACACACACACACACACACACATACACACAAACACACATAGCGCGCACTTAAAATTAAAAATCTTTAATTAGTAGCCAGAGGCTCTTTTATTTGTTATTCAAATATTATACCTGTTTTTTTAATCTTAACTTAACTATATGTCTAAAAGAAGAAAAATATATTGGTAATATGCAGGACAGGCTCAGCCTAGTGCAGGCGCCAAAGTTATACAATATGTGTAAAGTCTGTTATTTATTGTCTTCGTAAGTTCGTATACAACTGTATTGTACTCTTACGTCATATTATAACAACACAATGTAACAGATGCTAAAAGTTTTTAAATAAAGATTATTATTATTTGTGTCAATTCACAAACTTAAGAACTTTTTAAAATATTTCTTTTACTTCTTCATTTCTCACTCCAGGGTGACATCCTAACACTTGGCCTCACACCGGTGGAGCTAGCCAATCAGCTCACCATAATGGAACTACATCGGCTGTCGTTTGTTGGTCCCGAGGAGTTTGTGCAAGCATTCGCACCAGTACAGTCTACACAGTCAACGTCTGGCAAAATTAATATGCACCACCCCGAAGCTAAGAGCACAAGGAATTTAGAGGCCTACGCTGACTGGTTCAACCGTCTCAGCTATCTAGTCGCAACGGATATAGTCAAGGTATCTCACCTTTTTACCTTCTTTTAAATACCCCTTTAAAATGTCTTTCGTAATATTTGGTTCTTGCTTTCAAAGTCCCAATTTCAGGGGAGTTATTTCGTTTTGAAATGCAAATAGAAGTATATCATTCGACCATGTTGTCATTGCTTATAACTTTGTTCTCGCAGTACTTATAACCCACGGTAACCGTAAATCTTTCCATGATGAAACTATCAATTTGCAAGTCTTTAATTCTAAAAATTTCAATTAAGATGATCAAGCAGTTTAAGATAGAAGGGAAGAAGACTTACACACTTTTCCATTTATTACATTAGTATGGGTTAATAATGACTATGTCAGGTCCAGCACACATAAATAAAGTGATTAAATATATCCAGGGTGTGAAGAGCAAATATCGTGCGCGCGTGTTGGAGCAGTGGGTGATGACGGCGCGCGAGTGCTTCAACCTCGGCAACTTCAACTCGCTCATGGCCATCATCAGCGCACTCAACATGGCGCCGGTCGTCCGCCTCAAGAAGACGGTGAGTATATCGTGCTATATACGCATGCTCGACCACCTTCAACGCTCAATATAGCAAGGTAAGATGAAATATCAAAATTAAGAAATTGTCCTGTCGACGCTCAATACAGCAACTAGCAAGATGAGTAAGATGAAATATCAAAATTAATAAACTGTCCTGTTGACAAGACGGTTAAGGTAGTGAGAAGATCGTTGAGATTGCACTGCCATCTTATATTATATTATATAAGAATACTTATATTATATATCATTCTTATATGTTTTATTTTGTACACAATAATAATAAATATAAAAACCTCCATTTGTAAAAGTTGATACATAGTCAGTTGACAGACCCACGTCATTAATTGGTTGGATTATGTCAATTCAATGTAATTTGTGATCTGTCGGCTGGGTTTGACATAACGTGATCAAATTACTTGAGTCCGCCATCTGCCTATAGTAGGGGAGGGGAGAGTGCTATTCCTGTAGTTATGTCGCGTCGTCAGTGCTTTATATGGAATCTCTTTTGGGGTACATTAATCTGACCGATCCGATAATATTTCAATACTTCAAATAACTTTTATTAAACCTACCACGTGAGAAATCTGATTTCTATACCATGGTAACTAGACACATCTCGGAAGTCTATACAAGCTTAATTTGACACGCTCGAGCAGGTCGCGAAATCCCCTCTTCCCCTCCCCTACTACTAGGAATGTGTTCTGTGAAGTACTATAAAGTGGATAGTAGTAATGATTGATTATGTTATAGTGGAGTCGAACGTCTGCGGTGTGCGGCCAACAGCTGCGACAGCTGGAACTGTGCGTCGAGCCCAGCGGTAATCATGCAAGGTAAGCACATGGCTACACAAAGCCTTACAGCGCGTCCCCATCGAACACGGCGCGAAGTCGTCACCGTCTCACGGTGCGGTGCACCGCGTGTCCCTATTCAGGGTGAAACTTCCGAACAAAATTGCGTTCGTAACTTAAACGAGGCATATGAAAATACCTATCAAAGTCGCGTTATACATATATTGTCAGATTTCAATCAAACTGAATAGGGAGATTTGCTGGGAATACGAAACGGGTGGCACGGTGACGACGCCGCTTCGTGTTTGATGTGGACGCGGCATTATATTTGGGTGGTTACACTAAGTTCGTGTCCTAATACCCTCTACTGACGATACTCCCTTACTTATGAACAATAAATGTTGTTGATTTAAGATGTTGTACGTAAAGCCGCCTCCCCATATAGGCGACCGCGTTGTCCGACGCGTTGGCAGTGCGCTTGCAACGGCGTTTGTGAGTAATCCACACATAGGAAGGTCGTTCAGTATTCTTTAGATCGCGCCAATGTGCGGACGGATTCAAAATGGATGTTGAGGCGCTAACAGCTTCAGCTGTATATTATTATTCACAGCATTATATGCTATGCATTAGGTACTTTGTAAAATATGTGGATAATAAAAAGTTTTTAAAAGGTATTCTGGAAATAAGTAAAAGATTATTATTATTATTATGATTAATATATATTTATTATTAATTTATATTTAATTTATTTTGTTTTTAGTATTTGTTGTTATAGCGACAACAGATATACACAATCTGGGAAAATTTCAGAAATTTAGCTATCTTGAGACCTGGATACAGACAGACAGAAATGCAGACAGACATTGAAGTCTTAGTAATAGGGTCCCGTTTTTGCCCTTTGGGTACGGAACCCTAAAAAACATCGTGAGGAAAATAGCATGTCCAAGAACCTTATTTTTTTTGCAATTTTGATATGATTTTTGGCTCCACAATCATTTTTTACTTTGATAAAGCTCAATAAATTTAGATGTTTTCTCGATACTCAAATTGTTCGCTATTTCGTCAAGTTAGATGTTAATTCGCCACAAGAAGGAAACGTGCATTCTTAATCGCCGCTCCGGGCGAACTGATCGCGCGGCCTATGTGTGGATGGAGCGCGAAGCTTGCGACAAATGTCCTTTGATCTTTGCCGACATTTCCTACTCCGCACCGGCAAGCTCGCAAACGCGTCGGCCAACGTCTAAATACCTACGGCCAACGCGCGAACGCCCGTTCTACACATTGGGCCAACGCGTTCGCCTATATGAAGTGCCGGCATAAGATGTTATACGCTGCGCAAATGCGCAGCGTATAACATCTTACGTCATATTATGACGTTTCGATTTCGTCAGGCAACAAGAACTTGAATAGTTATTCAATATATAAATATTTTTGTTTCTCAGCGGGCCTATGATTTGCCGAGTGCTTTATTATCATTAAGATAATCGTAACATACAATGTACTTCCCAACAGGTACAGAGCGGCCCTGGCGGCAGCGCCTACAGAGACCGCGGTGCCCCTTTTATCAGTCACGTGCAGAGATCTACACTTCGCGAACCAAGCATCTCCCACTAAGTATGTATAGGTATAACGAGTCACATGACAGTCCTCAGTTACCTGGCAAAAGGTGTCGGTATAAGTACTGACTGATTCTACTATTTTTTATAATATTATTGTGCCTTATTTGAAACGGTCTGCGTTACCTAGCAGAATTGACGGACATATACAAAATAGTAAAACAAGTTCTGAATATTATTATAAATATACATATGTTATATCAATGTAATTACCATTTATAATGTTGTTACTTGTTATTGAATTTAGCAACACTATAAATGTTAAAACACATCGATATAAACAATAATTGTGAGGTGGCTGCCATTGGCCTGAACCAGCGTAAGATTCCGCTCGATCGAAAGATCTTCATTGCCGCTCGTATTTCCGCAAGGTATTTTAACCGAGGTATACTTTGACCGTCAGACTGGCCGGCAACCGGGTGAACTTTGAGAAGCTGTCTCTACTGGCGCGGCACGTGAACGCGCACCTCGCCGCGCGCCGGCTGTGCGACGCCACGCCCCCCGCGCCCGCGCCGCCCCGCCCCCGGCCCCCCGCATCGCACTACCTCGCCCGCGCTACTCTCACAGAGCAAGGTGACTTCCGCGCTTTCGCTTTGTAATTGTCCATTTTGCAAGTGCAAGAGAGTCATAGTTGCTTATGCCAGTTCGCAACTTAATTTTGAAACTGTACAAAATTAAATTTATAAGAAATATGTTCAATTTTGACATCAATTATCTAATTGTTTGTATACATTTTCAGCGCTTGAAATAACTTCATTCGAACGCGAGCCACCGGTGGACCATTTGGAGAAAGAACGATTGAAGCGCTTAAGGGAGCCGCATAAAGGTTTTTAGTCATTATAATATTATATCGAACATCCTTATTACAAATTATTTGCATTACTACGGATTTGTATCTGAATCACATAAATATTTACAATTTAAAAAATTCATATTTGTTCAAAGTGTTTATATAATAATTGTGATTTCGATGTTTTAGTAAGGTGACAGCCGTTTTTTGCCAAATTTTTATACCATATTTTATCTCGTCGTCGTAACGTTAAAATTCATCAAAATGTATAAATTGCACATCTAATATGAATATACATTATACAATAATCATAAAGTTAGTACTTTACTGTAGGCAATAAAATGCATGGAGGATCTAGGTTGATTATTCAATATTCATGTCTAGTTTTTGGTCGTGCTGTTTTACCGATCATCACTGCGAAACTCGGCGACACTAGGTGGCGCTAGAAGCTTCACTCATCGATAAAACAGTCTTGAACGAAAGTTTATTTTATTAGCCATGCAGAAGAGAATTCTGCCTCGGTAACTATTTATAAATAGTAGTGCTGTTTGTCTCAAACATTTTAACTCTCTAATGTAATGTAAAAATATCTAGAATCTCGATATTTTATGTTGATGTATGAACGATGATTTTATACAAATATTTTATAAATTGAACACAGAAAAGTGTGTTAGACTGTACTACTTAAATACTCATAGATTACGGTACGAAATATTATTTGAAGCCAATTAAGTGATTTATTTATTTCAAAATGTAGCTCGACTTCCAACATGATGCATCATTTTTGGATAGTTTCATAGATATTCATTATTCAGTAGCATAGAATCTATAGTACATTATATTATTGTGTCCGACCTTAGTACCTTATCCCACCCACCTAATAAATAGAAGTAAGTGTTTCAAATTTAATTGTATATGTAGTAACATACATTCGCATTTTCAAATTTCTAGATGTCGTGGTATTGGAGAGATACATATTTTAAATGTTTTAATTATTTACGGTTTTCTGGTAAAATTTTAGCGAAAGCGCTATTTTGGAAAATAATACTCGCAGTTTAAAGATTTTAATTACGATATATTTTTATCATAGGTACTGACAATGTCAGCCTCAAGTGTAAACACGGAACTCTAAAAATGGTGTAGGCCGCGCACATATATCACTGAAACAGTCAAATATTGCGCCTTTCCCATTCATTTTGAGCTATGTTAAAGTTGTCTCGGCTTAGGTCTGAACTAATTATGCTGTAATGAAGTAACTTTTTTGTTATAAATAGTCCTAAGATTACGTTTCGCAATTTTTTTTAAACGTACACTAAACGCTGAAGGCCTAAATAATAAATATCTTTAATATATTGCTCTAAAAACTTAAAATTTACCAGAAAACTGTAAGATATATGTTTAGCATTTTATATTATCGTCTAGAGCTTTTTAATACAATTGTTCATTATTCACATTAAAATTTTATGAAACATAATTTCAATCGTTTATGATATAGAATAAGTCCTCGTAATTGGAAGCCTATCGAGTTAGAGGAAAAATGAATTCTATGAATTTGAAATAGAATAGGTAGGTACAGTAGTAGATTTGATCTACACAACAGTTTAAAACCAGTCGTTACTCGATGGCCTTTTTTAAATTGTTATTTTTCTTTCTGGGTAAAACAGTATTAACCTAGAAACATTTTAATTTTTAAACATTCATTTTATAAAGATTTTTTCTAGTTTTATTCAACTTATTTCTCAATAAAATCCGTACTATGTCGTTCGCATTCAAGGGCATCTAAGACTCAGTACAAAGGATGCAAATTTAGTTTTCATGAGTTTTAAAAATAATAATGTTACGAATTTTGGGAAATCAAAAAGACGATCATTAATTAGTACAGAAATTATGAATAAATAATTAAATAATATATATGACACAGTGCATCTTATTTCAAGTAAACAGTCTACGTTATCCTTATCACAAAAAATTGACGTAAATTTAAGCATAATATAATATATTTTTGTTCGTAAGGATCGAAGCGACAACAATCGAACCGCATACAGATTAAACGAGACGTCCGTGGCAAAGAAAGGGCAATGTTTTTTTTAAACAATATGAAATCATAATAAATAGAATTATAATGGTGACATAATGATACCTAGCTGTAGTTTATACATTTCGCTCAATATCATAACTACTGATCGCATAAATTTTATACATTTTTTATTTAAAATGCTCAAACCTATATTATTGAAATAATTAAAGTAATGTTGAATATTAACAATTTTCGATATGAGACTTTATTTGAGGCTATTGATAAAATAAGTTTAATTATTTAGAAAGTAATTTATATTGATTACTTTGTGTGTTTTGAATCACTTTTGATAACATTTAAGAGTAAAGTTTAAGAGATTTTAAACTTTTATATTTAGGTCAGGGGCGTCGTCTTTAAGAAAACTTATGGGGATGCTCATTTGATGCTTTGATAAGGGAGAGAAGTATGAGATGAGGAAAACACACTGTTCAACCAGTTTAACATTTTTACGTACCTTATTTCAATAAAGTGCACAATATAGCATAAGGGTCAACCCACACGTACCACAACCACACGACATCCACAACCTCACCACAACCACACCACGTGGTCGGGCGTATATTTCGTATTGGAAATGAACCAGACCATTCACACGTACCACATTTTGCAGTCGTTGTCGAACATGTCTTGCATGATACCGACCACATCCCAACCACGGCCGACCACATCGCAACCACAACGTGGTTGGTGGAGGTTGCGTCGATGCCATGACGGTGCGCGCACACCGCCCGCGCTCTTTCCCCCCTCCGTTTCATTGACTTTCGTACGTAACCACATCGCAACCACTGGCGACAACGTAACCACGTTGGCATGTTGTCGGTACCACAATGCAACTACAAAAAGCTGCAGTAACACCATTCAAAAGTAACCACTGCTCGACGACATTGTGTCGTTGCGATGTGGTGTGATTGGGGTACGTGTGAGTTGGCCCTAAGGTTCAGCTCAGACCACAACGTGCCGCGAAGATGTCGTGAGATACGTTTCTAAATTTGTATTGAACTGACAGACTTCAATTGCGTGAGACGGCAAATTACATTGAAATCTGTCATTTCAACAACCCTCATGCAAGTTACATTCTTTATCTACGGGTATCTCAATTCTCAAGGTGTCTACGCGTCGCGTTGCGGTCTGAATTGACCCTAAGATACAACTTACATAAAGTTACAACTTCGCAGATTGAAACTCCTATCCCTGATTTGTTTTTGGATGCCTTGAGCACTCGCGGAGTCGGCGCCCCTGTTTAGGTCCGAATGATATGTCCTACGTTTTGGACTTAGGCCATCTTTTACTGAAGTTCCTTTTATCTAACAGTATTGACAGCACACCATTGTAAGAATATCTAAATTTTATGGAATCGTACATTTTCCAAATGATCTCAATTTTATTGTGTGAGTGTTTTGGTGTGTCGCTTTATATTGTGTTTATATAATGCCGAATGCGTTATGTCGAGTGTTCTAAATAATGTCACTTAGTTTTAAAGATATGTAGTACTATTACTAACCCTATTCTTATCTAACTGCAAATCATAAAAGTTTTAGGAGCACATTTTGTTAAGTATGATTATGATTTATAAATGATTTTACAATTATTATAATTTGAGCTTGAAAATTACTTGGTGACCAAACTAGGTACTTACAGAAATATTTAAAAATTTGTTACACGTTAATGTGGTGAAGAATAATTATTAAATACTTAAATTAAAAAAAATGTTACTTAATAATATGTCTGATGTATTCTGTACCAAGAAAGGGTTTGAATGTAAAAATAAGTTGTTTCTCTAAATATTTTTTTTTCATAAACTTGGATGTACTCAGTTTTTTAAAGTATACGACATGTAAGTATCTTGAATTCAAGGAAAAATATATTAAATATACCTAATATATTAAAAATAATTTATTGTAGGTGCTTTAAGAAACTATTGAAAAAAACTTACCCTAGGCGACCTTATATTGTCTAGGCGACGAGTTGTCTGGCCAATTCAACTTCATATTTTATGCCTGACAACTTTCTCTTAAATCTCTAATATCTGAGAAGAGCATTAAAATCTGTACATAGCAGTTTGCCAGTGCGTCTAGCATCCGCGTACAATGAGATAATATCTCACTCTCGAGTGTAGTAAATTTATATCTACATATATATCTACATAATGTTAAAATCATTTTTTGACATTAAGTCGATAGATTTTGACGACAGATCTGCACGAGAAAAAATGTACAACTACTCCCAAATTAATAATGCGCATGGAAATCTTCGCTAATTGTCGTAATCACGAAAACACAATCTATGAAACTTGCATTTTGCACCTTGTTCAAAGGAAATAAAAGTAAATATCATATAGCCGGTGGCTGTCCGCTGTCGCTAATGGCTGGTTTACACGTATTAAGTTGATAAGTAGTTAACTAAATTTTAACTTAATTTTAAGTTGTTAATTGAATGTAAACACAAAATTTAGTAGCAAGTAGCAAGTTAAAATTTAGTAAGTACTAAACTAGATGACAATTAGAATTTAGCTACTACTTATCTACCTAATACGTGTAAACTGGCCATAAGTCATAACTCACCGGGAAGCCATAGCGGCGTTACCGTGGTAACGTCCAAGCAACGTCAGGTGCCTCTACGTCGCTGCAAAGCGCTGTTTTTCTTAGGGTATGCGCGCACGGGCAACTTAGTTGCTCGGCGATTTATTTGTCTCTTGATGAAGTCTAGGAGCTAGTATGAAAGTGCGCGCATGTAGCGACGCAACTCTGGGCAACTTTTTCGTTGCCCAGAGCCCGCGACGCAACTGTCTCCTTCCCTATTGGTTTCTATGCAAGTGTGCGCACGGGCAACAAAAAAGTTGCCGACCGGCCAGTTGCCACTCGACCGCCGCTGCGTGAGTTTGTGTGTACTTGCAGCAATGAGTTTCTAAAATACCACAGTAAATACTAGAGTACTTTCGACACTCATTCTAAAGTAAATTAATTTTTTTTTTGGGTATGCTCTCAATTTCATAAAACTAGTATAAAATTTCCCGAGAATCAGCTGATCGCTCCATAGTGGATGCACCCAATATTTTATTTTTCGACGCTTTCTTCGATTTTTTATAGCGAGTGCAACGACCACAGCTGTCTCGACCAAATCCATGTTGATAACTGTCAAGAAAAAAACTGAAAAAAGTCGGGTTGCTATCGCTTTCGTGCTCGCACCCCGGCGACATGGCAATTATTTTTTCGAAAGAGACAAATAAATCGCCGAGCAACTAAGTTGCCCGTGCGCGCATGGTCTTAAAGTTAAGTTTAAAACAGCGCTTGCAGCAACGTCTTCTGACGCTCGGGAAATACGACCGTTGCCGAAAAATTACGAAAATTTCTATGCGCACTATCACTTTGGGAGCACTGTATGTCATGTTAGGGTCAATAGAGATAAAGAGACCAACCATCAAACATCGAGAAAACATGTATACAAAATTTTCTCGTTATGTGCTTAGGCTTGCTGATCTAAGCGAAACGATCATTGATTATTATTGTATAAAAATAAATTATTTTTACTTCAGATTTAAAATTGGTCCCTATATTATTCTAACCGTCTAACGTATACAGCCTTCCCAAGGCACTGCCAGATATTATGTAGAAAGTTACAGTAAATTATTAGTTTTAACAAAAAATTAAAACCGACTTCCAAGTTAAAACAATAACATTACTTATTCTTATATGAACTAAAAAGTATTAAATAACTCTTACTCTTTAGTAGTGCCTCTTTCTGCTTTCAGTATTTGCTTAAACGTCAACTATAACTCTGTATACAATCTTCATTATTTTGAAGTAGGTACCAGAATCTCTGCTCTGCTCAGAATCGTGAATTCTATGACAAAATATTTAAATTTTTTTGGACTGGTAGCGACTTTTGATTGTGTGACAAAATTGTGAAGATTGTATACCTAGACTAAGACCTACTGTTTACTAAATGAACCCTGTGCGATCTACCAAGTACCTATATTTCTTGAAATCTTAAATGAAACAGCATAGTTTAGAATGGTCATTGCGCAGTCTGGTCTTATTATTATTTATATTTTTTGCCTGGCCACGATCGACTGGACTAACAGTCGCTATCGACCGGTTGGCCACCCCTGTTGTATACAGAGTTATAGTTGAGGTTTAGGCAAATACTGAAAGAGGCACTACTAAAGAGTTATTTAATACTTTTTAGTTCATTTAAGAATAAGTAATGCTCTTTTTGTATTTTGCAATGCATTTACGAAGTACGTTCTGACTGCTTAATAGTATTACAGTAAGTTTAAAATATTCGTTTGAGAGATTCTCTATTAATCAAGATATAATATAAAAAAATCAAAGTACTTATATTGATACGCAAGAAAAATATTTATAAAATTATAAGACTTAAAAACAATCTTATTCAATTCAAAACGTAGAAAAGTCGCTCGTTTTTTTAAAGTGATGTTTATTATTTGGTAAGGCTTACTTTTAATGTACTCAATACTCTTACATTATGTATGTCTTTGTGTTTTTATGTTTCGATGGAGCTGCTATTCTTAAACGACTGTTGTACTCAAAATTATGTTTTAGTATGTAATTAAATTGCCATGACTTAGGATTAATTTTAAATTATTTTACTTATAAGTTGTGAAATGTAAGCACCGGTTTTGAGGTTTGCCTGTATGCTTTGCCGTATATTGTTATATTATGTTATCATAAATAACTTTTCGATTGTTATTGGATCGTATGTGTGCAAAAATTGAAAAAGTACTTAAATACTTACTTAATATACATTCCACAGATAGACTGATGTATGTTTAAGTTCGTCCATTTGTATGTCTTTTTATTATTGTTTTTTTTTTGTTTAAATATATTTATTTGATGCACAAACGCTGCTCACTTATTTTAACCCTATTCTTGGTACTGTGTACAATTTGATACATACAACTTTAAAAAAATCCCGAGAATTTATGTAATGTTTTTTTTAAACTTTTATTATTTAATATGGTAGAAAATATATTTATGCTCAAAATAAAAAACCTTTTTAAATGCTTGCAACAATAAAATGGGCAATATAGCGCAAGATAGCGGGCCGATCGAATGCGTCTTCACATCCCAAAGTAAGATTATTGATTATTTATTATATTTTGTTTAAATTGTTTTCAAAAGTAATAAAATTTCAAAAGCTTATGGTATATTATAACCACTAACGTTATTTTCCAATAGCTAAATATATTATTAGTGCATGTAATCTTTATTGTTTTTCGAGTGTAGCAAATGTGATACACTGCTAGATAGCAAACATTCTAGATATTTTTTACTGTGTATCAAATATGTGACATTGCCAGATTTGTATAGATATACAATTCCTTTGTTTCTTTCGAAACTGGTTATATCTAAAGAGCCAAAATATAGTCATTATGTACTTAAATTATCTATATTTTTGTCATTCACAGATAATTCCTCACTTAAGCACGCAACAACATAGAAGAGCTCGGCAACTCGTAGCTCTTGTTCCAAAACCGGGAGCAAAATCAGATTTGGACGAAAGTGATACTTCTAAGAACGAAGTTCAACATTTCTCCCTCGCGTTTCCGCACTCTGATAGCAGTTCACCACCTCCATTATTGCCATCTTCGATAGAAAACCTAAATCTTCTCTCAGATGACGATATTGAGGTCAATCAAATGGTCGCTTTAAAGTCTTTGGCATAAGCATACAGCCAACATTCAATTCAGTCACCATTGATTAACCTTGGTTCGAGATTAATTTTATCGCCTAATCCATCAGAAGTTCTGAGACCAGGACTTGGTGTCCGGTACCATCACCTTCGTCACCGTCTGGACTAGCTGCACCCTTGCTGCGTTGCGTTGTGATAAAGACGAGAGAAAAAGACGTACGTAATGTATTACATCGTGATGTGCATTGTTACGTTACGTTAACGTAAAGTTGCGCGTCACGTCAACGTACTGTGCCTCGTTGACGACGTCGTAACGTGGAGATATGGACAGGCCCTTACATGGGCGGTGTTGGTCTGTATGACATGCTGATCGCTCTATATCGTACGTCATTCAGAGGCCATCGTTGGCATTTTATTTTATTTATTCTATTATACATATTTTATTTTCACAAATGCTCGATATTTGTATAAATAAATCCTGGTTTCTATATCGGCGTGATGAAAAAGCCCTAAATTGAAATGTTTGAACGCCTGCGAAGGTTTTGAAAGAACTGATAATTTTATGATCACTATCAGGCCTGTCACGAAATCTATGAGTATTCAGAAGCCAGTAGCTGAAGGACCACGATGCTGTACGGCTGTCAAGTTGCTCATAATCCAACTTTAATAGCCAGTAGAGCAAGTGCACAAATTAAGGGTTGAGTAAATTTTTTTGTCAAAAATGCAGATAGAGATTATGCTTATTGCCGGAACGTATCTGTTTTATAGAATTTTTACTTAAAAGTAACAGTTTATAAATATTTATAATAATTCAGTTATAAATATTTATATATCTTGCTTTACTGAAAAGTTGGCATTGTAGCAAATTAGATACATAGATTTTATAGTGTTAATTGTTAAGGACTTGGCAGTGTATCTAATATGTTACGCTCAATAAATGATAAATTACTGATATTAATTTTTTTTTATTATTTTTTCTCCCTTCTATAGCCACCTACAAACATATTGAATGTGTTCTTTTTTAATTTTTTTAAAATATTTTTTCTTGCCAAGTATAGGGTTAACAACTGGTAGGATAGGATACTAACATTTTTATATAATAAGCGTTTTTTTTTTCAAGATATTGGTTACAGCTCTTAGAAAAGCATAAAAATAAATATACCAATACTTAAAAGCCGAATAGTATTTCCAGAATCAGTATTATATTTATGTTATAAAGATTACTTATATCATAAAGTAAGATATTATATTTTATCGTTATTGAAATTAAAGAAAATGATATTAATTTATTTGTGTAGTTCACTTTAAATTTTTCGTAGACTTAAATAGAACTAAAATTATATGAAAGTTATTTAAAAATTATTACATAATATATTATTACATATTACTTTATTCAGATGCGAATAATGAATGCAAATAACTAATAAGTAATAGGCAGTGTTCACCGTATGAGGGTAAAATTGTGTTCGTAAAATCTGCAGTAAATTATAAACTCTCATACCGTCATAATTATACTAAAAACGTATCTAGTAATCATCTATTTAAATCTATATACTTATCGTTAGAATACATAATATTATTTATTAAGTATACACTTTTGTAATAAATATTACAATATTTATGTATTTCCTTTCAAAAACACTTTTTTATCGTTCCTTCTTATAAAATGTATTGAGAAGTATTTAACTCAGAAATTATACCAAGATGGTTATACTCGTTATC
The DNA here is from genome assembly GCF_905147365.1 of Aricia agestis. Classification (NCBI taxonomy): domain Eukaryota; kingdom Metazoa; phylum Arthropoda; class Insecta; order Lepidoptera; family Lycaenidae; genus Aricia; species Aricia agestis. The sequence goes on along the minus strand of NC_056428.1, from coordinate 24,460,608 downwards.
ACAAATTATAAATAATTTATTCGCAGTATACATTATTGTGTCGATATTATTATAATATATTCAAAACTTTCATGTACCTAAGATTCAATAAATTGTATCAATTATAGTCTGCATTTCATTTATTTTTATTTGGACAAGCCACGTTTCAAACATGCTACCTGTCTTACGCCTCTTGTCCACCGACGCTGCGAACTGCGAAACAGCGGCGAACCGATTAACATATTGCATCTCGCTCTATTGATGTTTCGAAGAGTTTTCGCAATTCGCAGCACAGCGGTCCGAAATCGCTAAATAGTGGACATTCGCAAAAAAGTTCGATTTCGGTGTGGAAAAAAATACCATCCGATAGATTTTAAGAGGAGTAACAATAAATCCTTTGCTTTTCATAGTTTTGCTATCCATGTTTGTAAATACATATAAGTATTGTTGCTTTTTAAGGACTCGTTTTATATATTATATTATACGCATACAATTTTCGTAATTTTTTTTTTTTTGGCTCTCAACATCATTTTTGTACAAAACTTATAAAGGATTTATTGTTACTCTTTAGAAAAATATTTCAAAATTTTGAACCCGTCTACTGCAAAAGGCTGCACGTAAATTTTCGTATTTTTTTTTTCTAAACCTTACATACCACTAGAACTTTACATGTTAATCTATTTCTAGATTCCTCCCCATACAACATTTTAGTAATTATTTTTTTTCACCTTAAAAAATACATTTTTATAAAAAACTTATTAAGGATTTATTGTTACTCTTTAGGACATCTTTCGAATAGTATTTTTTCCACACCTAAAAAGTTAGTAAAATTATTTCAAAATTTTGAACCCCTCTACTGCAAAAGGCTACACGTAAATTTTCCTAATTTTTTTTTTCTAAACCTTATATACCACTAGAACTTTACTTGTTTCAAAAATGAACCAGAATGACTTAGTAGTTTTTGCAAAAACTCTATTTATAGATTCTTTCCCATACAACATTTTCGTAATTATTTTGTTTCACCTTAAATATACATTTTTATAAAAAACTTAATAAGGATTTATTGTTACTCCTCTTAAAATCTATCGCATGGTATTTTTTTCCAAACCAAAATCGAACTTTTTTGCGAATGTCCACTATTTAGCGATTTCGGACCACTGTGCGTCGGTGGACTGGAGGCGTTACTGATAGAGATATATTTACATAACTATTCATCTGCAGTATGTCATGTGACGATTTTGCAGGAAGAATACATGCAGACCTCTTTATTTATTTACATGCAGAAATTCGGCCATTGACCTTACGCTACTTGTCTCTTCCACTCAAAAGACAAGTAGCGCTAGGTCAATGGCCGAATGTCTACGTGTTTAAAAATTTCAGTCCAAATGATATAAAAGTAAGTAAAGATTCACTGATTTATTAGTCATAATGCAATACTTTTTAACAATATTATAATTATTACTAAATAATTCAGTAGCTTTTTAGTTGAACAAGTTATTCAGTTCTTGTAAAGTTTTCAAACTAAATAAATTGTGCCATTCTATTACAAACTAAGGGTCAATTATTTATGTTAGTGCAGAGTCGAAGCGCATCGAAGCGAATTATTAAAACTGCGTTAACGCAGTTTATTACTTCTGAGTTCTGAGAATATAAAAAGGCGCGCGCATCCGCGCGAATTCGCGTTAATGCGCCCGACCAACTCGCCTCGCAGAAGTAATGTATGCGTTACGCTCTGGAGTTAAGGTTGAATTTTCTGTGTTCAGTTTTTGGGAATTCGCTTCGACTCGGCGCTATTATAAATTGACCCTTACTTAAATTATATTTATATTAAAATTTAATACTAAACTTAAATTTTAAATTACTATGGTTTTGTTACATTAACATCTTATAGGCGTGCCATCGGGGTTTCTCGGTATTTTTGGTTTGCAAACCTTCTTGCGGCCCTCCGCACTGCTCACCATCGTACAAGTAAACGTGAAGTACCCACATGAGGATGATTTTGTGTAGTAAGTGTGTGAGTACTGCTTCTTAATGTTATTCTCGCTGTCCAAATCTCTGGTGACCGACTTGGACACTGAAACGTATCTGTTGTCGTTGTCGCTTCCACTGTTCAAGTTTCTCAAATCCTTTGGCTTAACATATCTGTTGGCGCTGTAAGTGTGAGGATGGTTGTAACTAAGTCTCCCTGTACCTGGCGTCAGAGTGACAGTTTGCGCCTGCGAAGGAGAATGCCTGGAACCTACTACGTATGTTTTATCTTTGGAAGCGACTGATTTGACGCTCCCTGTGAACCCTTGAGGTATGATGTAGCCTCCGATTCCCGGCACTCTCTCGCCTGGTTGATAGACCCTACCTTCGTCTGGCCGCTCAGAATTTCTTTGAGTTATTTCAGCGTCCTGGTTTTTCAGTGAACCGAGCAAAATATGCTGCGTATTGCCACCAGTCGACTGCTTAATTTCTAAACCTTTATGATTTGTGCTCTGAAGGGGCTGGTGAGTTTGAGGATCTTTGGTGTAATCGTCGTAGTTGGAGTATTCCCCTTGCTCCACGAGACCGTCGTTACTATCTGGACCGAAACCTGCGTCGGTGTCGTAATCCTCTGGTTGATTCTCCGTTTCATCTTTATCCGTAGTGAAATCGTAATCATGATTCGATCCGTAATTATTATTTTGGAATGATTTATTACTTAAAACGGGTGGTCCTGGTGTATTGTCTATTTCATCTGACTTGTGATGATCCGAATGGCTGTGACTCGAATAATCAGTTTCCGGGTCCGTTCCACTTTCATCGATAATGTTTTTAACGGTGGTAAATTGATCCGTAACCTTAGTTTCGAATGGCACGGACGTATCTGCAGATTCTTTAGGCGGTTCATAAAGACTTCTATCTTCTGTAGGCTCAGGTTCTTCTGTGATATCTGTCGTATTTATAAGTTTGTCGTCGTCATTAAAGACATCTATTTTATCAAACGAAAGACGGTTTGGGAATACCGCTGCCTTGTCTAGACTAGCTCCTGCCTGTGCAGCGCCATTATAAGTGATACCATATCTAAACGTTCCATGAAGCTGTGATTGTGATTGACCAGTGCGGCCGCTGGATTGTGCCGAAGCTAAACCTCCACCGATGAAAGGAGTTCCCTGTTTGTCATGAGCGGCTTTGTCTCGATCCTTGTACGGAGTAAAACCAATTTGGGCTTGAGAAGACGTGCTACCGGGACCGCGAGCTTGAGCATCGGCCATACCTCCCTTAACACTACCCTGCACTTGTGAGTTTGAGGAATGCATTACGCCATTACTTTGAGACTGTGTTTGTACAGCTCCAGTTTCTGATCCGAGTTGCACACTGGCTTGTGACTTATTGTTTCTTCCGTTTCCTGATGCTGAACTCGATGCACCTTTTTTACCCCCGCTAACTTCGCTTTCAGCTCCTTTAGTGTCACCTGTGATCTGAGCCTGCGCTTGGAAGGATCCGCTACCTGTGTAGGTTCCGTGAACATTTGCTTGAGCTCGTTCTCTACTATTTCCACCTTTTGAGGAGGCGCTAGCGGTTGTTCCATTTACTGCTTGATTCACACTCGCTTCAGCCTCCGAATCGTCATCATCAGACGCAATCGTATTTGGATTAGCGAAGTTTTGTGGAATGTCTGAAAATTTTAAAAACAATTTATAAGTACTTATGTGGTACTTATATCCTAAGATCCGACCGTAAAATCCTGCATAAATCGTTTTTTTCGATGAAATGTATTTTAAAATAACCTTTAGAACGTATAGAATGGATTAATGTTGGGTTGCCTTGTTAAAAGTAGCCGCAAGTACCTCTAATTGAGTAAAATGAAAGCCCGTAATACAAACTTGCGTGTATTCAATGGAAAAATTAGAACTAAGAAGGAATGACATTGAGGAATGACAGGACACTACGCATAAAAATAAAAACACCTGTTAAATAAAAATTGCAATCTCGACGTCCTCAAATTCTCCCAGGCATAATAATTGTAGGCATGAACATTTGTCTTAAACAAAAGTGATGGCAACCCCAGTTTGCGGCTATCGTGCAACTGGCAACCATGGATATTCATGCACAAAATGCATAAAACTTTAATTTTGTATCAAAATTATTTAAAAAATCGATGCTTCAATTTTGACGATGAACTATGTCTGTTTACGGGCTGGCAACCCTAGGTTGCGACCTACTTAGAGCTGGCAACCATTTATACCTTATTTTGTCTCGTCATTTTCTTTCAAATGATGTAAAATTTACTGAAAAAAATATTCAAACAAATTATGCATTTATCTCATGAACATTAAACTTAATTAGAGGTACTTGCGGCTACTTTTGACAAGGCAACCCAACATTAAATCATTGTATACGTTCTAAAGATTATTTTAAAATAAAATTGACCGAAAAAAAAACGATTCCTGCAGGATTTTACGGTCGGATCCAATACTATTAAGTTTTAAAATTGCCCGACAAAATGTTTGTAAAGAAGAAGGGGCACTTCGTACCCACCAATGTAGCACGTTGAGACATATACCAAATTAAAGGGCTTGAAAAATGGAACATTTTATTGTATGACGAAAAATCTCTAAACCATGGGAGAAAAAAGTTAATGAGGGTAGAAGGTAAGAAAAAATCACAAAAAACACCCTGTCTTATTACATCAATTTATAGTGTTGTTGGTAAGGAATCATTTCTAGAAAGTAATCGTATATGACAAACTTAAGGAAAGTGTTATATTTTAGTATATTCTTTCATATTTTAAAGAAATGTATGGGAAAACAATAAAACCTTAAAAATCTAACCTTTCCTGGATTTTACCGTATATTGTTACTTTGGAGAAATCTATACTAATATTATAAATGCGAAAGTATCTCTGTCTGTCTGTCTGTCTCGCTTTCACGCCAAAACCACTGAACCGATAGTAATGAAATTTTGTACACAGATAGTCTAAAGCCTGAGAAAGGACATAGGCTACTTTTCAACTGGAAAAAGGGGTGGTAAGGGGGTGGAAATGCGTAAATTTGGTCAAATTAACTTAGTTCCAAAAACTCAAAACAGATGGCGCCAAGAGTCCTCTAGATCTCGCTATTGCTTGCTCATGCGTATTTCTATAAGAGGTATTACCATGTTGAGCTAGGTTTTTCGATTCTTTCGATTGTTATACACGTTATTAACTAATAACTCACCTACCAACTTAGATATCAAGTTCAAAAACAACAGCGCCTAAACTACTGAACCGATTGTAATGAAATTTTGTGCACAGATAGTCTAAAGCCTGAGAAAGGACATAGGCTACTTTTTAACTGGAAAAAGGGGTTGTAAGGGGGTGAAAATGCGTAAATTTGGTTAAATTAACTTAGTTCCAAAAACTCAAAACAGATGGCGCCAAGAGTCCCCTAGATCGCGCTATTGCTTGCTCATGCGTATTTCTATAAGAGGTGGTACCATGTTAAGCTAGGTTTTTCGATTCTTTCGATTGTTATACACGTTATTAACTAATAACTCACCTACCAACTTAGATATCAAATTCAAAAACAACAGCGCCAAAACTACAGAACCGATCGTAATGAAATTTTGTACACAGATAGTCTAAAGCCTGAGAAAGGACATAGGCTACTTCTTACTGGAAAAGGGGGTTGTAAGGGGGTGTTTATGCGTAAATTTGTTCAAATTAAGTTAGTTCCATAAACTGGAACAGATGGCGCCAAGAGTCGCCTAGATCGCGCTATCGCTTGCTCATATGTACTTCTATAAGAGGTGGTACCATCTTGAGTTATTATTTCGATTGTTATACATGTTATTAATTAACTCACGTACCAACATAGATATCAGAAACAACAGTCTACCAATAATAAATACTAAATAGTTTATGGGTATTGAGCAAAGCTAAAGTTGTGTAATGCATTATGCAGCTAAGTTGTGTAACGCTAAATAAGCTTTAGGTATAAAAAAGTTTAATTTAAAAAAAATATATATTATGTGCACACTACACGGCTGTTTTGGGTATTTTGATTTAAGGGGTACCAGGGTTTTAAAAAGCTTTTGACACCAATTTTATTGACACCGCGCGCTATAAACTGAAGTCCACGCGGACGAAGTCGCGGGCAATCATATATGGCAAACTCAAGGAAAGTGTTGTATTTCAATATATTGCTTCATATTTCAAAGAAATGTATGAGAAAACAATAAAATGCTGAATTTTGAACCTTTGCCTGATTTTTTCGTTAATAATCACTTTAGAGAAATTGGTTATAATTAGCAATGTTTTATTTTTTCCTAAGAAATAAAAAAGAACATCCTTTATTATTGCACCATGCGATAGTATTGCTAATTATAACCAATTTCTCTAAAGTGATTATTAACGAAAAAATCAGGCAAAGGTTCGAAATTCAGCATTTTATTGTTTTCTCATACATTTCTTTGAAATATGAAGCAATATATTGAAATACAACACTTTCCTTGAGTTTGCCATATATGATTACTTTTGAGAGATTATTCCTTACTAGCAACACTACAAATTAATTCAATAATACAGGATGTTATTTGTTCATTTTCGGAAAAAAATAAAACATTCCGTATTATTACGCCATTCGCTAGTAATGCTAATTATAAAACATTTCTCCAAAGTGATTAACTTTTTTCTCCCATGGTTTAGAGATTTTTCGTCATACAATAAAATGTTCAATTTTTCAAGCCCTTTAAATTGGTGTATGTCTCAACGTGCTACAGCTTGGGTACGGGTCCCATACCAAAATGCCCCTTCTTTAATTTTTCTTGAGTGACTTAACTCAATCTTACCTGTATCAGGATTCTGACCGGTGCCCTGAAAGAGTACGAAGAAGTTGTAATTAGAACGTCATTCTACCAAAGTTCTATCTATGAGGTATTTAACATGCTCTTATTTTAAGACTTTATAATTTACATTCATCTACAATGTTATCTCTATCTCTGATATATAAAATTCTCGTGTCACAATGTTAGATAGCGTACTCCTCCGAAACGGTTTTACTGATTATAACCAAATTTTATACGAGTATGCATATTCAGTGGGTCTGAGAATCGGCTACTGGGTACTTTTTATATTGATAAGTGATTTTCAAAAAATGCACTTATCGATATAAAAAGTACCCAGTAGCCGATTATAAATAAATAATAGTAAATTATTACAACTCGACACCGACGGCGACCATTGTTTGTGCGACGGGATGGCGATGGACGTTGCCATGGTGACATACTTATTTAGTCACTTCAATAAAATAATACGGGCGAAATACTTTATAGGGCAAAGAAACGTTTGCCGGGACAGCTAGTATCGTATAAAAATATAGGTTTTCTAATATAAATAAGCCATTAAAAATAAGTAGTGTAAAAAGTAAAGATGACTTACTCCTTGATTGTAATAACCATTGGTGCCTGTGCCTCCCGGGCCCAAATTTTCACCGCCGGGGTAGAAGCCTGGTCCATAAGGCTGTTGACCTGCCCCTCCCCCTTGAGCACCGGGATAGGGTCCGCCTGCTCCAGGACCTTGAGCATTTCCGTTTACTCCATAGTTTCCTGCAAATATAAATTTCGTAATAGGTTCAAGGTTAAGCTTATAACTAACTGTCCCGAAACATTTTTACGTTATATTTAAATGAGTTGTTAACTAACCTTGATTAGGCGCTGCTCCTGGACTGACCATGCCTGGACCATAAGGTCCTGTACCAGGACCATACTGGTTGGTCGAGTCCGGTCGTCTGTAATTATCAGGTTCCCCTGCACCTCCTGATCCACCAGGGCCATATTGACCTCCAGAACCGGCGGGACCTCCTGACCCTCCTGGTCTGTAAAGTCCATCTGACCCACCAGGCACATTTTGTCCTAACCCACCCGGTTTGTTTTGTCCAACAGCCCCACCAGGTCCATATTGTCCACCTGTGCCTCCACCAGGAACATTTAGTCCTACCGATCCACCAGGAATATTATGTCCACCCACACCCCCAGGTCCATATTGTCCACCGGAACTTCCGGGCCCTCCTGACACACCGGGGCCATATTGACCACCTGTGCCACCTGGAACATTTTGTCCTGTTCCTCCGGGTCCGTATTGTCCACCAGGACTACTGGGAGTTATAGGGCCTCCTGTTCCACCAGGTCCGTATTGTCCGCTTGAGCCACCGTGACCATTCAGACCTGTTCCACCGGGTCCATATTGTCCGCCTGAGCCACCGGGAACATTTTGACCTCCTGTTCCACCGGGTCTATATTGCCCACCTGAACCACCGGGAACATTCTGGCCTCCTACTCCACCGGGTCCATACAGACCTGAGCCACCAGGCATATTCGGACCTCCTAGTCCACCGGGTCCATATTGCCCACTTAAGCCACCGGGACCATTCTGACCTCCTGCTCCACTGGGTCCATATTGTCCGCCTGTTCCACCGGGTCCATATTGTCCACCAGAGCCACCCGGAATATTTTGACCTCCTGTTCCACCGGGTCCATATTGCCCGCCTGAGCCAGCGGGACCATCCTGACCTCTTGTTCCACCGGGTCCATATTGCCCGCCTGAGCCACCGGGACCGTTCTGACCTCCTGTTCCACTGGGTCCGTATTGCCCGCTTGAGCCACCGGGACCATTCTGACCTCCTGTTCCACCGGGTCCATATTGCAAGCCTGAGCCAGCGGGACCATTCTGACCTCCTGTTCCACCGGGTACATATTGTCCGTCAGAGCCACCAGGTCCATATTGTCCTAAGCCACCGGGAACAATCTGACCTCCTGTTCCGCCTGGGCCATATTGTCCGTTTGGACCACCAGGAACATTTTGACCCCCTGATACACTGGGTCTGTATTGACCACCTGTGCCACCAGGAATATTTGGTTCCCCTGCTCCACTAGGTCCATATTGGCCACCAGAACCACCGGGCCTGCCTAGTCCTCCAGGGCCGTATTGTCCGCCCGTACCACCAGAAACAGCTTGTCCTAAACCACCAGGAATGTTTTGTCCTCCTGCCCCACCAGGTCCATATTGACCTAAGCTACCTAGTGCATATGGTCCTCCTAAAGCACCTGGAACATTGTGTCCACTAGATCCGCCAGGAGCGATAGACCCTCCAGCAGGACCGTATCCGTTACCAGGTCCTGGATATAAGTTATTCGCGCCGTTAATAGGTATTGTGCAGCAATATACACTGCTGCCTCCAGGACCGGGGTAAGGGCCAGATGCCAGAGGCCAATTAGATCCAGATTGACCTCCAGGCCCATTTTGTCCACCAGGTCCTCCTAAGCCCGGGCCACCTGGAGTTATTGCCCCCCCTGTAACACCAGGTCCGTATTGTCCGCCTAAGCCACCAGGAATATTCTGACCTCCTATTCCACCGGGCCCATATAGTTGTCCGCCTGAGCCACCAGGAATATTAAGACCTCCTGTTCCACCGGGTCGATATTGTCCGCCTGAGCCACCAGGACCATTCTGACCTCCTGTTCCACCAGGTCCATATTGTCCGCCTGGAACACCGGGTCCATGCTGTCCACCTGCACCACCAGGAACATCATGCCCCCCTGATCCACCGGGTCCGTATTGCCCACCTGAGCCACCGTGACCATTCTGACTTCCTATTCCACCAGGTCCATATTGCCCCCCCGATCCACCGGGTCCATATTGCCCGCCTGAGACACCGGGACCATTCTGACCTGTTCCACCGGGTCCGTATTGCCCGTCTGAGCCACCAGGACCATTCTGACCTCCTGTTCCACCGGGTCCATATTGCTCGACTGAACCACCGGGAACATTCTGACCTCCTGTTCCACCGGGTCCATATTGCCCGACTGAACCACCGGGAACATTCTGACCTCCTTTTCCACCGGGTCCATATTGTCCGCCTGAGACACCGGGTCCATTCTGACCTGTTCCACCGGGTCCATATTGCCCGCCTGAGACACCGGGACCATTCTGACCTGTTCCACCGGGTCCGTATTGCCCGTCTGAGCCACCAGGACCATTCTGACCTCCTGTTCCACCGGGTCCATATTGCCCGACTGAACCACCGGGAACATTCTGACCTCCTTTTCCACCGGGTCCATATTGTCCGCCTGAGACACCGGGTCCATTCTGACCTGTTCCACCGGGTCCATATTGCCCGCCTGAGACACCGGGACCATTCTGACCTGTTCCACCGGGTCCATATTGCCCGTCTGAGCCACCAGGACCATTCTGACCTCCTGTTCCACCGGGTCCATATTGCCCGACTAAACCACCGGGAACATTCTGACCTCCTTTTCCACCGGGTCCATATTGTCCGCCTGAGACACCGGGACCATTTTGACCTCCTGTTCCACCGGGTCCATATTGCCCACCTGAACCACCGCGAAAATTCTGGCTTCCTGCTCCACCGGGTCCATACAGACCTGAGCCACCAGGCATATTCGGACCTCCTAGTCCCGGTGGTCCATATAGCCCGCCTGAGCCACCGGGAACAGTCTGACCTCCTGTTCCACCGGGTCCATATTGCCCGCCTGAGCCACCGGGAACATGAAGACTTCCTGGTCGCCCGGGTCCATATTGTCCGGCTGAGCCACCAGGTCCGTTCGGACCTCCTGAACCACCGGGTCCATACTGTCCTCCTGGACCACCGCGTTCATAATGTGCACCTGGAGCACCAGGGCCGCTTTGCCCTCCTGTGCCAACAGACCCATAATGTCCGTTTGAACCATCGGGAACAGGTTCGCCCGAACCTCCAGATCCATAATGTCCGCCTGAGCCGCCGGGAACATTTTGTCCTAAGCCACCAGGCCCATATTGTGCGCCTGGATCACCGGGCTTATTAGATCCACCTGTTCCGCCTGGTCCAAAGTAGCCATTGACATTATCAGGCTTAAGATTATCCCCGAACGTTCTTGGGTCTAAGACATTGTCCGGTCCGAAAGTTTGAACTCCACCGGGTTTACCGTTTCCATTACCGCCATATTCTCCATTTGGTTCGCGATTGCCACCTGGTCCATAATAATTAATCCCAGGACCGTATGTACCGCCAGGTCCTCTTGAGCCTAAATTGCCTGCGCCTTCACCATAAGGTCCAAATTTTCCAGGTGCGTCAGATTTTCCATAACAGTCATCGCAACTGGGATCGTATATGGACTGACTCTGTGCTTGCCCCATGCCGCTGTTGCCACCTAAAACGATGTTTAATTAATTTAACTGTCGTGTTTTATCGGCATTTTCAGTTTGTGATGAAAGTGATGCTTATAGGGTAACAGGTTGTTTGGAAATTCGAATGGTTGGTAAGTTGGCAACATTTACTGAACATTCTTACTGTCAAATATGAAAAATGCGCTTCCAGTACTTACTGACACTCGCTCTTGATGAGTCTGCGGCCGAATGTGCTTCTGCCTTCCCCTCATCCTTTCCATTGCCTCTGTCAATTGCCAAATATTGAGACTGCGTTTGACCCCTGTATCTACCTCTGGGTGGATAACTAATCTGCCTTCGAGGTCTACTGTATCCAGATTGACCGATAATGGTCTTCAGATCGCAAAGTAATCCATTAAACTTTATATTATCGCAGGAAAATGAATGTTGAGAGTCTCCAGTATCATCCTGAAAAACAGAGAGAGATAGTATTTTAAACGGGCTGTAGAATCTAGTTATAAACAAGATAATGACATATACTGTCATCAGGGCAGATGTGATGTAGACGAAATAGAGCTTGTATTATTTTGATGTGAATAAAGGTTTAAGGAAGTGTTATTGGTATTTTCTTCACGGGCAATCTACAAGGGAGAAAGAGAAGAAGATTTATAAAGGTATGTAGTTTATTCATTTTGCTACACGATATTTAGCTCAATGCAACAAATTGGGTGGTAGGTGTACGCTAAATAATTTAAAGAAAGGAACAATCATTTATAGAAAACAATTACTGAAGAGATAAAATAATTCATCATAATAACAAGTGCTTTTAAAATAGGATATCGCTTAGCATTGACATTAATTTTAGTGATATTGAATTGGGCAATAAATAGGTCGATGGAGCGTGTTTTGTTTTTGTCAAGGAAGTAAGTCAAATCCGTACAATTTTATCCGAAAAGATGGGATTTTTTTGCGTGCTCACTTTTTGTTTACTTATAGTTTTTAAATTCATTCCTCCAAAAATCTTAGTTTTAGGTCACAAAGCGTAACATATGGTCGAAGACTCACTGACACACATTATTAAGGGCAATAACAGATAACCCCAGACCTATCATTAAATGCCTACTTCTAACGTCTTATCGTGAAATTATTGTTAAATTTAATTTTGTAGGTCTTGGTATTAGGCTATTGTTTACTTATAATTATGTCTTGTCATGTTTTGCATTGTCTATAGATAAATGAAATTAATAAAAATAAAATTTTAGGGTCGAGAAAAAAGTGATTTTGACTAAGCCCGAATCCTAGCATTACAAGTTACAAGTTACAACAACGATGCTAGTTCCACAGTGGTTTCAGATTATTGATTTATTTAAAGGTACCAAAGACACGTTATCGACTTTTGGTGGCGTTCAGCATCAGTCGGTATGAAAACATTAAATTGATAAGGAATTATTGTGTATATATCGTTTATAATCTTGTGCTAGATTGTCAATTTGGATTCAATAGTGGAAAGACAATCAGTATCGAAAATAATCTAGATAAGTATTTTTTTTTTAACATGGGGAAATGCTTTACGCATCCCCGGCAAATTGAGGATATCGGCCGAGGTATGTGGGACTCCTGCTACCCACTAAAACCCCATGGTGTTCCACTCATCGCTTAAGGCAGAGTTGCGGGTACAATAGAACCTCAACTCTGCCAGCGATCATCTACAGCCCCGACACCACCCCGCTACTCGGGGGTCCAGATAAGTACCGTACTTAGAGGATTTTAAAAATTGTGGTTGAGACTTGAGAATAATGAGAATAATTTAATATTTAATATAATCCTAATATTATTAATAAATAAATAAATAAAACTAGATTACCCTGTGAACATCATATCACTTTTCTCTTAATGTAAACCTTCCCTGAACTTCCACGAACAACAAGACTAATGTTAGACAAATCGGTTCAGAGCAAGCGAGACAAACATTATATAGATCATAGATGTAATAAATAATGGGATTATACAAAATTGTTTAAGGCTTTTGTATACTATGATTTTAGTAATAATAATAATAATTATTATTATTAGTATCTACTTACAATATGATATGAAAGTGTTCCGAATGATAAGCTTCTTGCAAAAAGTAACGGTTTTCGTCAGTCTTATCAACAAGCGAAGCGTCTTTAATTATAAACATTTACAATAAATCTAAATGATATGAACCTAACCGAATGGTAATTTTTTTAGTAAAATTTTTGAATATTTAAATATGTGTGACTTTTTTTTTATATAGTAACGAGTTTTTTCGTCGCCACGACACCGTTTTGGTTGTTTTAATTCATTTAATCAATTTGATGCAAAATTTCAATGTGTATACACAATGTGTATACACTTATTTAAAAAATAATTTCATATAACACGCAACGTCGCACTGCAGAATTCAATTTTAAATAATATTCGCAAGGCAAGCTTAAATTAATATATTAAAGAGAATTAAGAGAGGAAATTACCGAAATCACATTCCTGAGGGATGCAACTGGTCGAGTCCTTGTCACGACACATGAAGTCAACGATTTGGCGGTCCCCTCAACATTGTTCTCAGAACTCAAGATCCATACCTGACACACGCCATCAGATTGCTTGCACACAAAGTAACTCTGTAGAAGGAGAGAATAAAATCAATAGTAATAAAATTAGAAATAATCGGCCAAGTGCGAGTCGGAATCGCTCACGAAGGGTTCCGTACCGTTATAGAGCAAAACTAGGCCAAAAATTGTGTTTTTTGTATGGGACCTTTAGTATTTTATTTTTATTAGTTAATCAATCCATAATCGCAACATGTAGAATGTAGATACTAGAAATTTTCATAAAATCCTCAATTATATGTGTACTTTAATATTATACAGGGTGTAACAAAAATAAGTATTAATACTTTAGGGTGTGTACGTGTTCCTTGTAGAGAGTTCACTGTGAAAGTAGCAGCGCTGAAAGACCAAATTTTTTTTTCACTTTTGTATGGGGAAACTTGTGAGACTCGGGCCCTTGCCCATAAAAGTGAAAAAAAAATTTCGTCTTTCAGCGCTTCCACTTTCACAGTGAACTCTCTACAAGGAACACGTACACACCCTAAAGTATTATCACTTATTTTTGTAACACACTGTATAGTACACATATAATTGAGGATTTTATGAAAATTTCTAGTATCTACATTCTACATGTTGCGATTATGGATTACGAGCCAAAAAGGCCAAAAAAATCGTGTTTGTTGTATGGGAGCCCCCCCTTAAATATATATTTTTTTGTTTTTAGTATTTGTTATTATAGCGGCACCAGAAATACACAATCTGTAAAAATTTTAGAAGTCTAGCTATAGCGGTTCTTGAGATACACCCTGGAGACAGACAGACAGACGGACGGACAGACATCGAAGTCTCAGTAATAGGATCCCGTTTTTACCCGTTGGGTACGGAACCCTAAAAAGATAGATAATTCAAAGAGTTAAAAAACTATGAGGTGTTAGTAGAATTTACCTTCGTTGGATCGGCTGCAGCACAAGTTAAAGTGAGTAGAATCGCCGCAAGCGTGAGCGGGCGCGCGCGCGGTGGCCGCATGCTGGCTTGTGAACACTGAGATGTGGCGACGGCCGCCGTCTGACCCGCGAACCCAGATGAACCCAGCCAGATATACAGTTCAGCTACCCAATTTTGATACCATACATACGCATAAGGAAGTAAATCTGCTTGATATAGGATGCTCCAAATTTGCCAAGATACGCTTAGCCACTTGCATCATTAACCGTCGCTTTTTGATTCTAGTTAGTTCTCAGTGAGTGACTTCTTTCAGGTAGTTGTCAGTGATAATGGGCTTTTAAAAATAAATAAGTTATGAAATGAAACAAAATTTAAATTGTTTTTTTATTGAAAACTATAAACCAACGAGTATAAAGCTGAAAAGTTACAGACCTAATACCACCTCGTTAAGATGGAGAAAAATTGTGCGTATATATCAAACCCATCTACAATAATATTACAATTGAACAGTATGTCATGATTAATATTTTTCTAAATCCAAAATTATTGTTTCACGTTTCAATCCTATTACTATCGATGTAAAAATCTTATTACTTAACCACTTAAAATGGTTTTAATGGAAAAATTAGGCGCCAATTTGAGCATAACAAATGTTTATAACCTAGTTATTTCTGAGCTAACATTTGAATCTTTCTTCTTATATGTATGGGAAGGGTAAACGAAGCGTTGTGAATAGTATCCCGAATGCTGTTCGCCGGTACTTTTAGATGGACCCCGTCTGTAGTACTCTATAGAGTCCACGCAGTCGCAAGCTAATCTACTTTCGGATCCGCTGCTTTCCAGTTGGTATTTGGGAATAACGATCAAACTCTCCGTGGACTTAGTCGGGGGACAGTGACTGTGGCTTCTTTGATAGACGGGGTAGTGGTGTGGTGTCCCACTCTGACGATGAACATGCTTTTCCTGGACGTAGTGCTGATGCTCGTGATGATTATGCGAGCTCCGACCCGTGTGGGTGCGACCGTGACTCTTTGATCTATTCGAATGCTTCGTGCTCGTGTCCAGATATCCATAACCGAATCCGTAACCGCCGATCGCTTTTGTTGCTAAGTTGTCCCAAGACTTTGGCTTCACGTGCTGATGTGAACTCTGGTACTGAATTTTAGGAGATGACTTGGCTTCAGATCGATCGTTATCCCAAAATAGAGTGTCACTACTCAATGAAGTGCTGTAGCTTGAAGCGGAATTTTCGCAAGCGACTGTAACATTACTCGTTGCATACGACTGAAGACTACATTGACTAGTTTGTGTGGACTCCGTAGTCAAGTATCGGTACCGACTAGAGCATTGCCCGGTGCTACAAATTTTCTTCGTATGTGAGTGTGAACAACCCTCGATCTTCTGTGTTGATTTATCGACTTGTTGACATTTGTCTTTTCGTTTAGAACATTCCTTTTTGCGGCGCACTTTCTTTCTGGAGTTGGGGACGCAGTGTGGATCGCAACACGGACTGGCTAGATCGTATGCTTCTAAACTGTTCGCGTCCTGGTTGTTGTAAGCGGGCATGCAGGGAGCGCACCCGTGGCTGTGGCTGTTTCTGTGCGTTTTCACATGTTTACTATTCGCTGGCTTGTAAACTTCGGAAGCTCTATGATATTCACTGGACGTCTTTACTACGTAATGATGGCAGTCGCCTCTGTTGCGAGGAGATCCAACCGTGATTACGAAGCTGCCGGTGTGCATATTCGGCTGGATGATGCAGGCTCCATATCGTGGATCGAGATATTGATACATGAACACACTGGTTTGCGGTGGTTTCGCAGCAGTTACATTTTCGCTAGACAGCGTCGGTCGGCAGTAGCCGCCGTTGACGTCGCTGGTGATATTCTCCTCGGAATCGGAGATGATGTCGGACGGGGACGTTTTCTTCTTCTGCGACGGGAGACTGTGGGTCTTCCAGTTGCCGTCGAAGACTTGTCTCTCTCTTATCGTGAGCTGCTCGAGTTCCCTCATTTTCGTTTGTATGGCTCGTTGTATGTTTATGTACTTGAGGTGGAGCTCGACTTTCCGCACGCAGTCCTCGAATATGACGACGATCCGCATGCGGGAGTCGCAGGAGTTGATGGCTGTGACGATGGCGGTGTGGTCCGCTCTCTCCACGTCGACGCCGTTGATGGAGAGGATGACGTCGCCCTCTCTCATCCCGGCCCCGGCCGCCGGACCGTCCGGCTCCACGTGATCCACATACGTTATCACTTCTATCTCTTGTTCCTAAAACAAATGAAGGATAACGTTATTTTTGCATTGAATTTAACATACAGTAATATGAGTTATTTTGCACTGAAACACATTGAAATTTTAAATCTTGTCCGATTTATATGGCAACTTTTATGGCGTTTTCATTAGAAATAAAATATAAGTAGTTCGCTTATGCAAGTAGTTTGCAAATATAATTAGCTAATAAGTTTTCTTCGAGTTTATGCAAATATTTATTCACCTTCTTATAATGGATGCCGTAACTCTGTAGCGTGAACCCGTAGCTGCCATTTTTCTTCTCGACTATAATGGTTCGACGGCGGCAATCCTCCTCGCCCTTACCAGGTCGATCAGATTTTATCGACTCCCGTATCTACAAAGAAATTCTCTATATAAATCTTATTTAAGTAATTTAATTTCGGAGACATAAAGTTTAAGAAAATGTTCGCGATGGAGAGACATTTAATAAAAATGTAAAAGTTTTTAAATTAAGCAAATAATAAAGCATAATATTGAGTTAAATGCAACAAAGTGAAATATTATGTTATGTACACCAACAACCAAGGTCACAGTAATTCTCTTTATCCAAAAGCAAAAAATGTCTCTATAAAATACACAATTCACAAGGAAAAACATTTTAAATAAGCAAAAACCCGCGTTGAAATGACACGGTAACCATAACCGATGTGTAACTTACGGAATTATCCAAGGAGTCCTCTTTCGAGTCGCCGTTCAAGAGTTTTTTTCCATTGCTCATCCGACTTGGACATCTTTCATTTAGCTTCGGCGAGCTCATTCCACCACCCGGTCCATACGTCACTGAACACCTGAACACTGAATCTAAGCAAACGCTGCCTTTAACACGAATTGCACCCTGTATTCTTGTAATAGGGTGTATTGACGCATTCCGACCGAGGGGGGCGATCGGTACGAACACGCATGCGTCTAGCTCCGTTTGAGGTGAGTCCCGTTTCTAACGCTTTGTGCCAAGCTGACCTTCTCTAAGGCTTCGGAAGAGGCTTTCACCTCTTGTTGACTATCGGTGCTGGTAATTTCGCACCTTGACTCAAATGGGAGAGCGCATGCTCGAATCGCGTAGAGCGCGCAGATGCAAAATAAATTATTTATTATTGAAGCATCGCAACAAATTGAAGACATGATTATATATTGTAAAAAATAGTAGCCAAAAAATGGTTTTTGATAAAATGAATAAAATTTTTAGCAGCTCTTTATTTTAAAATATAGAGTTTAGACTGATGAGTCTTAATATTTTTTCTAATTTAAACAAAAAAGTCAAAAAATAAAATACTTTAGTTAAATATTTATGGCTCAAAACGAAATATTATACAAAATGTACCTACTCTTATAAAAAATAAATACAAAACAATATTTACTCACTTGGATCTAAGCACTTTCTATTTCTACTTTTCTTTCTATTTTTCTGTGTACTTACTAGTTACTTCAGATACTCAAATGCTAATAAATATTAAACTAACATTGCACAATTTTAAATGTAGAACGTTTACTGCCAACTTTCCAATATAAATTATACTAACAATAAAGGCAATTAAGAAGACGGCCAAGTATTACGGAACTAGCACACAGATTTTAAACCACCCCTTCTCTGTGGAACTCATAAGGTTTTATCAGCCCTAATACATGACGTAATACTCGAAAGCCCTAAGGGTCCTTCCATAAATTACGTAACAGTTTAAGGGGGAGGGGGGGGGGGCATACTAAATTTGGCAATGAAGTATGTAAAGGTATTAAAAAAATCGTGACAAGGGGAGGAGGGGTTCCAAAAGTTCAAAATATGTGACGTGATATTATATGTAATGATCTCTAAGGGGAGTGAAT
Source organism: Aricia agestis (assembly GCF_905147365.1). Lineage (NCBI taxonomy): Eukaryota > Metazoa > Arthropoda > Insecta > Lepidoptera > Lycaenidae > Aricia > Aricia agestis. Next base: position 24,441,894 of record NC_056428.1, on the reverse strand, counting down.
CAAAGTGTTGACTTTGGCGTAACTGACAACGGATACGTTGGGTATAGGTACAGGTATCTCGGAGAGATTCTTATTCAGGGTTATCAGGGGTGGTAGGGCTACGGATTGGACTCCCGCCTCCGGTGGTATGACAGCTGATCCTTTGATGATCTTCGCAGGAGTTTCTGCGGCTTCGCGTTTGGTTTTAGGTGCTTCTGTGTCTCCTGTAAAAGAGTTATATAATGTTACTATTGAAATGAATCGCATTTCGTTGCGCTGGAATTCGTTTATCGCGCGAGAAATGTACGATCAGAGAAGTTGATTCCTAGGCAGATGGCGGACCCGATGGCGAAGTAATTTGGTCGCGTTAGGTCAAACCTATCCGACCGATCACAGCTAGCATTGAATTGATATAAGCCGACCACATGACATAGATCCGTCAACTGCCTAGGAATCAATTTCCTCGATGGTACATTTTTCTGCAACCAAAAGTATCCTTTGTCCTTTCCCGTCTTTCAAAGTATCATTTTCATTAAAATCGGTTTTTATGTTTAAGCGCGAAGTGTTAGCGGACAGACGTTGACACACGTTCGAAATTATAATATTAGTATGATGGTTGCAATTAAAAGTTCCAATACCTGTTATACTCGCTGGTGGTTTCAAAGCGGTCCAGGGTTTCCAGGGTATGGTTGAGTTGCCTGCCACGGGAGCGACTCCCACCATATTCTCTGCTGTCACATTAGTCTCCAAAGGCACAGGCAGTGAATCCATATCGATCGCTGACCCGTTGTGCCTGTAGAAGGTTATGGTTTCCTGGTGTCCGCTAGAAGAAAAAAACAAATTCAATATTTTATTGTACTATATTTTGTAATTAATGATGGCGTGTGTGGATGAAGTGGGTAACTAACAAATTGAAAACTAACGTTTTTGGCATATTTTCAGGTCTTGGGAACGGGAAAATGATTTGAAATAAAAAAATGTGGATTTTATGTATAGCCAGATATATTATTATTAGCTAGATGATGAAGTTACAATGTTTGTTCAAATTATAAGGGGAAAAAATAGTAATTGCTCATATTGTGTTATAATAATCGGCCAAGTGCGAGTCGGGCTCGCACACGAAGGGTTCCGTGCCGTTATAGAGCGAAAAATTGTGCTTTTTGTATAGGAGCCCCGCTTAATTATTTATTTTATCTTAATTTTATCAATCTTATATCTTTAAACGAGCAATTATTGTCATATATACAAGAATTGCTCGTTTAAAGATTAACTTATATATAATTGGAATCTCGAAATCGGCTCCAACGATTTTCATGAAATTTAGTATAAAGAGGGTTTCGTGGGCGATAAATCGATTTAGGTAGGAACCATTTATAGAAAAAGTCATTTTTCGTGTTTTTTCGAATGCTCGGTCAAATAGCTTGTAAATATTAAGTACGAATATATTTAAATATTTTGTGAATATTTCAAGTGCCCACCTGTTACCATTATGGATTACGAGCAAAAAAAGGCCAAAAAAATCACGTTTGTTGTATGTTAGCCCCCCCCCCCCCCCTTAAATTTTATTTTTATTTTGTTCTTAGTATTTGTTGTTGTAGCGGCTACAGATATACATATACACAATCTGAGTAAATTTCAGAAGCCTAGCCATAGCGGTTCTTGAGATTCAGCCTGGAGACAGACACACGGACCGACATCGAAGTCTCAGTAATAGGGTCCCGTTTTTACCCTTTGAGTACAGAACCCTAAAATATGTTACTTATTGGGTTCATCCACTCACATCCTTAAGACGACTCCTTGATAATTTGGCTGTAGCGATATCGATTTTTCTCAGCAATGACTTAAACTAAGAAATTAAAGTTCATTGTCAGTATTTATCATGTCTTTGTCTTTGAATTACCCATAGCATAACACGATTGGTCAACTTTTATAACACAGAATAATCAATCAAAAAGACCTCTGTAAAAAAAGGGATTCCTATTTTGCCAACAGAGGAGAGTGCTTTAGCTTCCAAATTTTGTACATAAATTGGTTCAAGCATACACTTTAATTTGCCCATCGCTTATATGAAATGTATTTATGGTTTTTAATTTACGCCATAAAAACCATTTTGTCGCGTAATTTAGGCCGGGCCTGCCTCTCATAGAAAACATCAATTTAAAACATATCCAACACGGTTTTTTACTTTAACGCGGCGTCACCTTAAATATCATAATATTTATTTAAGGTGACGCCGCCGATAATTTTAGAGTAAACGAACAGGAAAAGCTCGGAACATTCTATATGGAGATTCCTTTAATTTAAGTTCACTCACTTGTGAAAATCTTCAGTTTCGTTAGTGCTGTTTGTAAGAATTCCGACTTGGTACACTGTAGCTCGAACTACATACCTGGAAAATGCTTGATTTGTTTTACTAATTAATATAATTAACAAACTGCAGAAAATTATTATTAAAACCAAAAGCGAGTACGCAAACGCTTTTCAAAGGTGCTGTTTCAAGCAGAAATTATTCCATTTTTTAACAATAATTGACAAAGATATCAAGACTCTACATTTTTGTCATAGTGACCATATCACAAAAGTTCATACATAAGTTAGAGGAAGATTTGAAATAAACATACATATCTTTAGGCGCTGTGATATTTGCGTCTTCCGTCTCCAGACCTGAACCCACTACTTGTCGCGCTGTCACCAACAACACCTGAAATATAAACCAGGTGAAGACCCACACATATTTTTAACACAACATAGAAAAAATAGGAACATTCGCAAGTACAGATTTATATATATAATATTATGCAAAATGTCATTATAATCCATACTAATAATATTATAAATGCGAAAGTGTGTCTGTCTGTCCTTTTCATACCTAAACCGGTGCAGGTGTAACAATTTTGATGAAATTTGGTATAGATATACTTTAGGTCCCGAGAAAGGACAAGATACTTTTATCCCGGACAAACAAATTTCGATACGGAGATGCGGGCTGCGGGCATCAGCTACTAATATATCAATGCAGTGTCTTTTTAACTGTTAATATTTTACCATTACGGTTTACGAATGCCAGAAACTTATGTATAAATTTCTCAAACATACCTACTATACAATTTAAAAAAACTCTTCAATATCTCTATCAATCATCATCATCATCTATCAGCGTCTACTTAAAACGCTTAGCATGACCAGGATAGAAAGATTTTCTTGTTATAGAGTTCAAAAATTAGACTTAGGAATTTACAATGAAAATATGTCGTATTGTCGCTAAAATTCGCTAGCGTTTCTATTTTTCACAATTTTTGTATGAACATGCTTAGCCTGTAGAGTGTAGAGAAAATGACTTACCAAGCATATCAGCATTTTGAACAAAAACGAGAAACTTGAAAATCCTGCCAACGAAGTTCTTTATATACGTTTGATGTTCATTAACATACGTCTTCTAATCTAAGTCGCTAGTTGTAATAATTAGTGTAACCAGCATAAATATATAAATTAGAAACACCAGCATAACATTTCTACATGATTATGGTGTATATAGGGTGCAATTATAATACAAATATTATACCTAATGCAAAAAAAAAGCCTTCCGGCTAATTTTTTTTAGGGCTTAGCCGGCTTAGGTATCATTAGGAGAGTCCATTTAACCAAAAAAGGGTGTTAATTTTTTTACAATTACATATTATCTCACTTAAAATCGTTGCAGGACGGTCACTTCGCGGCGGTGGGTAGAGCGGGGGTAAGGCGTGGGAGGCCCGGCCGTGGCACGCGCCGACTAAGCGTAGTGTCCAATTATGGTGGTATCTTTTAGGAAAACTTTCGGAAGCTATTTCTCAACATTTAAGTACTGAGTGATTATAAAAGAAAAAATACTTGTATTTTTATTTTTAACAAGGATCAAGATTTAATTGCACCCTGTTTAAGTACTTCTCAACTTGGTTGCGCACCAATAGGGAATATTACGCACAGTAGCAGAGGGTGCTACTAGTACTATCAGAGAAGTTGATTCCTATGCAAATCGGGGACCTAAGTAGTTTGGTTTCGTTACGTCAAACCCAGCTGACAGATCACAATTAACATTGAATTGACATATTCGACCAAATAACGTTGGTCTGTCAATCGCATAGGAATCAACTTCCTCGATGGTACATAGGTACAGTAAACAATATTATAACAAATAAAACAGTTGCACATGTCATATCAGAATATTGACAGAAACGTTATCAAACGTCAAACAAAACTTTTTGTTTATTGTCTGTGCTGGTGCTGCCTCTAGCGTAAAAACATTACACTAATATAATATCCTATTTAGAATACGAAAACCGCACTTTTTGGGGCCATAAACACTATCCTATGTCCTTTCCCGAGGCTCAAAGTATATTCGTACCAAAATTTTCCTCACTCTGTTCAAGCGTTTTAGCGTGAAGTAATAGTCAGACATACTTTATATTTCCAACGAGCTTTTGCCCGCGGCTTCGCTCGCGTTAGGAAGTATTATTATATACAAACTTTTATCCCCTATTTGAACCCCTTGGGGTTAGAATTTATCAAAATCCTTTCTTAGCGGATGCCTACGTCATAACATCTACCTGCATGTCAAATTTCAGCCCGATCCGTCCAATGGTTTAGGCTGTGCGTTGATAGATCACTATGTCAATCAGTCAGTCAGTCACCTTTGAGTTTTATATATATAGATATATTAATATGAAGTATATCGATAGTCGATGTTATAATATTATTTCACATGTAATATTTCGATATTTAGCATGATATTTTCACATTCTTCGCTTTTGAAGTCTCTTCTATCTGATCTATAGATTACGAATCTTATCGCCTGAGAAGCGAAATATTTGATCTAATTCATTGCAATGATGTCGTACACTCCTCTCGGATCGTAGTGATCCAGTTTTATTATATTTTAGTGAAGATTTTAGACATAAACATGTATATTTAGTTACATAGTGCAATCGCTACTACAAATATGACTAGAAGCAAGTTGATTTTGGCTGCTGGTATTTATACTGTGGTATGTTTCGGTCTAGTGTTTACTATTAGGATGTAAGAAGTTTTTCTTACATCCTTTCCATGTATATTTTGTATAATATTAAGTGTCCATGATTTTGTTATCGCATTAGTGTTATAAAATCCCTATCCACGTTCGTCTATGATATAACTATCATGGCCATCAACGTCGATCATGGACAATCGTTAATTCACTTTTACTATCGCATCTATTAGTTCATCGTAGACCAACATAAGGAGGAAGCGTTAACTTAAGTAAGTTAATGCTTAATTTAGTAATTTATAAATTTTGATAAAATTGTGATACAATTTTGTAAACTGCGAATTCCTCATATTTTGCTAGCGTTGCATTGCGAATGTTGTTGCAAAATTGTAGGGGTATTTGTTTCAAAACGTTACATAACGACAATTTTCTAGTTCTGTCTATTTACATTTTGTTCTTTTGTCACGGTCTTTATATTACTTTACCAAATAATGGCTCTACAAGATACGCTACAAGTTACACACAATACAACTTTAGATATTATAAGACTGGTGACAAGAAAATTGTAGAGATATCACAATTTTTATTATCATAATATTAAGTACACAGCTACAAACTTAAGCGAATACGTCATTTCAATAATACCTGCAAGTAAAACCATATAAAACATATGAAATCCACCTGTTCACGTTGGTCCATTAGGACGAATTATTGCGAATAGGACGTGGCTACTATGGCTACTTATCTAGCCCAACGTAAAGAAGGGCCTTAAGAAGCTACATTGGTCTCACAACTTTTAACCTTTTTAAGTTTAACCTTTTCGAGTTAAAAGGCTAGTAACCTCCTTATGTGAAGATGTTTGAAACCTCAGCACACCTACTTACCTGATTATCGAGTATCGCGACTATTGGCAGCGAGCCAAAGTGTAAATTGAGTCTGCGCTTTGTCAGTCAATTTTAAAGACTATCGTCTAATTCTGCTTTGATTAATTTAGTTGCATACTCATTCGCAGTCATCCTATTATGTGTACCGTCGATTTTATATTTGAAATACTGAGGATTAAGGACTTTCTGCAGTATGATTAACTCTTGAAGATATACATAATATTTTGCTTGTTATCTCGCGGTGTAGCCGCCAAACTGCGCGTTGAGGTAGACGCATATAAATCCAGCCTTATTTTTCTAAAGGTACATGTTACTAACTATAATTACTATTTGTTTTTCTGCTCGTTTAATCTTTTTCGTTATTTCAATAAAGTACTAAACATTGAAGGTCCCCAATGAGAGACCTTTGCGCCATGATTATCTCATCTCAATACGATTGATAACTGGTTCAATGTCGTGGAATTAACAAATGTTGACCTAATATTATATGAACGTTAAACTTGATAAAAAAACGCTTGAAAAAAATATTGATTGAATGTGAAAAATGTCGCCATCACAAATTTTAGAATTTTCCTGTTCTGAGGTTGCCATACTTCTACAAAACCATTTGTTGAAATTTTATTTGTTTATCCTGTAGCTTTGAGTTACCAATATTCGTAGACGGGAGAATGCTGTGGCACCAAATCGCGCTAATCATTTTTTATTGGAAATTGTCCAAAAAATTATAAGATTGTAGACATTAGAGCCTGCCCAATCGGTAGTGTGCAGTAATCTTATAAGACTGTTTTATCTGTATTACAATGTTACTCTTATTATTAATATTTTACTTGTTATTTATTAATTAGACCTAAAGGCTCGGTATCCCGGTATTTTCGAAATTCGGTATCCCGGTTTGCGACCCCTACCCTGTATATACCTATAGATGTGTGTTCAAATCCCAATAATTGGGATTTTAAACAATTCATCATAAATTAGTGATCCATGATAGAAGGCATCGAAACCAAATCCTGTAAAACATGACATAATATAGTATGTCTTCAAAAAGCTTTTTTGTAAAACTGGGTTTTTGAACATTATATACGATTATTTATGTAGGAGGCATTTATATACTTTGGCGATCAATGCCAATTAGGGAATGTTATTATTCGACAAATTTACTATTCGAATAATTCGAATATTTTACAAAACTTTTCGAATAATTTGAATATTATTCGAATAATTAAAAAATATTGAAAAATGCTGAAAACTCTCAATAAAAGTAACAAAAAGCTTCGTACAACCATGTACAACCTATTTTGTTAATACTATAAAGTAAGCAATTCTTATTTTTACTTTTATCAACATACATCTTTATAAATGACATAGTTAATTTTTATTGTTAAACACTTTAAAAATGTATATTTTAAGGTTACAGCTGGGCAATAAAAGAAAGGCTGTAAAGTGCAAACCGTTTTGGATCGTAGCACCTTTTACTTTTCTCATGTGATTATGCTTAAGTCTTGCTAGGCAGCAGTTGAGATTAAATAATAATATGATATTCGACGTTATGATATCTGTTCATTAATACTAAGCCAGCTTAACCTTCTTTTTGATATTTTCGATCCACGTTTACCTAGTTCACCTAGTCGGCTTCACCTGTGTCAATGTGGCACGAAATTATAAAAAAGGCCATTAGAAAACTAACCCCACAACAAAGAGAAAAAAATGCAACCAAGCCCTAGAGCTGGTGAATTTAGTAACTTGAAGTTTGATAACTCCAATGACATGATATTAAGGAGCCATCGACATTTTTTGATACTGTACTAACTGTTTCAATTATCAGTCGAGGACTGCCGTGGTAAAGCTATTAAATAGCAAATTTTTATCAACTTGTCGAATCATAGATCACATCGCGAGCTTCAAGCCAGAAAGGCCGTATAAAAAAAAAATATTTTGTATTTTAACTACATATTTTAAAAATCTCAATATTGCACTTACATTTATTACCTTCTTAAAAAACGAGTTTGTTTTATATATACCCTTCTGGCGTAATGAACATGAACAACAATGAACTAAAAACATGGTCAACGGTGACGATGAATGGTCGTATACTCATTAGTTAGACTAAAAACAGATTTATATATATCATTAAAGATATAGAATATTCATAAATAATATTATTTTTTTGAAATAAACATAATTATGTTCTTATTCCATGTTAATTTTATGTTTAATAGCATTTTAAACAAAAATAAATAATATTTTTAGTATTCGAATTATTCGAAAAATAATTTGGCGAATATTCTAATAATAAAATCGTCGAATATTCGAATAAAACGAGTATTCGAATATTCGAATAACATACCCTAATGCCAATGGCAAATGTTGTGACACGAGAATTTTATATATAAGTTTATATATATACAAAATTTCATGAAAATCGTTGGAGCCGATTCCGAGATTCCAATATCCATATATTAGTCTAAGCGATAAGTTGAGAATGGCGAAATATAGAGATAAGGGTCATAAAAATAAGTGCGATAGGTCATTAGATTCGGGAAGACGTCTAGAAAAATGTAACGGAAGCGTGTATTAGTATTTTTGTATATTGATAGTTAAATAGACATGCAATTTAAGAGTAACATTGTCCTTTCTATCTCTGTTAGAGCTACCACTTTTGAGATTTTTCGCTAATACAAATGTTGTTCGTCATATCAAAATGAAGCTACTCACAAAAAATTTGCTTGATAGTAATAAAAAATTGTTCTAGGGCTCCCGTACTAAAAGTTATGGGGAAGTCGAATTTTCTGAACTAAAGAATGTTTTACGATTGGTCGCAGATAGTATTGACTATGTCATTATCTCTAACAGGATAGATAATATGGATCACTCGATTATCTCTCTACGTTACGATATCGCATGTTTAGTAAATACTGGTGAGGATAACTATATTTTTATAAAATAATTATTCGATTCACATAGTTTTTATAGTGGGTAAAATAAAACAAATTGATAATACTTAAGGGGACTTTTTACTGTAAAAGTAGCTGCGCTGAAATAAATACTTCTTTAAACTTTTGTATCTGCAAATTCACGACGCTCGCGCTGGGGCGCTTGCCAGTTGCCCACACAAATGACAAAAAATTGCTCTTTCAGCTTTATGTAAGAGACACATACACACCCTAAAGTGTTATCACTCTGTTTTTTTATAACCTGAAGTATATTAATTGAATCACAATATACGCTTTCTTATATTTTTTCTCAATTTTTGACAGAATTAAGCAATGAAAGACTGAATACATATTAGATCAAAGCACACAAAATTACAAAAGTACACAAACTTATTAGTTTTTAGTAGTTATTAGTAAGTACTTAAATGGAAATTTCATCTTAGAATTTTACTATTAGTAATTCAATAATTCGTCCATACTATGTCATACTAATAGAACTGCGAAAATGTTTGACTTGTTTTATGTCTATGTCAGTCTGTGTACTTACATGGTACTTACACTGCTAAACTGAATTTCATGAAACTCAATGTAATACTTGGAATTATCTTCTTTAAGTAAAAGCGTTTTAAAACCGAAAAAACATACAAATTAATTATTTAGACATCAAGTAATCCAATTGTAAACAAAAATATAGGCTCAATTACGTTTAAACAAATATTTACAATTATAACAATAATTAATAGTCTGGCGAGGACTTTTGCTTTGCTAATTGCTTCCTCTATTTACAAAAGTATTTTTAATACAGAAATTTTAACAAAACTAAATTTCTAAATTAAACAGATGGAATATAATAAACTAGGAAAATAAGAATAAACTATGATGTATTCTACGAATATTAAATACCTTATTCGTAGCTTGCGGTCTATATTTTAATTATTAAAAGCTTTTATTTAACTTGCTCAGAAAACCGGTGTGAAATAGCGCTAGCGCTGTGTTTCGCCGCCGAGTGAGTGAGTTTACCGGAGGCCCAATCCCCTACCCTTTTCCCTTCCCTACCCTCCCCTATTCCCTGCCCTACCCTCCCCTATTACCCTATTCCCTCTTAAAAGGCCGGCAACGCACCTGCAGCTCTTTGCTGCGGCGAGTGTCCATGGGCGACGGAAGTTGCTTTCCATCAGGATTCACGTGTTGTGAGTGATCAGGGTGACACGTTTGCTCGTTTGCCCCCTTATTTCATAAAATTATTATTTTTAACAAAAAATTAAAACCGACTTCCAAGGTAAAAACAATAATAATATGAACTAAAAAGTATTAAATAACTCTTATCTTTAATATTGCCTTTTTCAGAATTCGTCTAAATTTCAACTATTTCTGTAGGTACATAGACATTAGACATACTACAGTCTTCATTACTTTGAAGTCGGTACCAGTCCCAAAAGTTTCAGATATTCTGACTGAACTCACGATTAAATTAGGCTCTGGTATTTAGATGACGTCACTTTATCGCACGAGAGCACGCGTTCGACACTTGGAACGGCGTGTAGGAAAATTAAAGTTTAACACAATTTTTGGTAAAAAATATGCTTCTACTCTAATCAAAAGGCTTTAAATGTTTAAATTCAGCAACTTTTAAGGAAAATTAGTGGATATTTTAATAAGCAAAGATACACGAACAACTAATAGACATTTTTTTTAAATTTCTTTCGATTAATTCTATTTTCGTCTTCGTTCATTAACGAGGCACATTGTTCTAGGAAAAATAAAAAATTGGAGCAGAATAATTTGTGCATGTGCGTTTATCAGCCGGTCGATTTTGATAACACGCTGGACATGTTGTCATGACTGTACAAATACGTAAGCGATTAACATTACTTAGCGTTTGCCTGCAATCTTATATTTACGACCATAACATACCACAATTGTTTCTTTGTTCCTATTCCTGTAATGCTGCCCTACCTCAAATTTGATTCTAGCTACAGCCCTAGCGGACAAATACAAGCTATTATAATAGTGTAGGAACCATTCTCCTGTAAACCATGGTCCATGATTGGCTTTGAGTGTGCTTATTATAGAAAACGTAATCGTGACAATATTGACCACTAACTAACAAAAATAAAAAATAAAAATCTCCACAGCCGAACATATAAATAACCTCCTCCTTTTTGGAAGTCGGTTAAAAATATTAACCACTAACTTTGACTAACAACAAACCCTTCCAAAACATATTTTAACAGAGTTCCAAAATAATACTTGGTCTGTTAAGAAAATGCATTATACTTTAGGAATCAATAGTCTTAGCACATTTCTTTCTTTTTATATTCTTAGAGCATGCGCGTTGTATTGGAATTCGAAATGAAATAAAGAATTTCGCAAATAGTTTTCAATCTTATCAGATTCTCAAAACTCTATATTTCCGCCATTCCATTTGGATTAGGCATTCCTTGATTAGGTATGTGTAATACACACTGATAACTAATACGGAATACCCAATCTCCGGGAAAAAAGTCAGCGCTCTAATATCAATAAAAATACTTATTCCACCAAATGCAAACTATACTAATAATACCTATAACGCATAGGCTTAAACCACTGCATAGATATATATTTGGACTTGAGGCACTTCGAGTCTCAGTAATGTAATTTTTTAACTAACTCTTAAGATTTACTAAAATGATATAGAAATTTTACAAATTCCCGTCTATCGACGAATCAGATGCCAGCAGGGTCTGACGTCTGTCTATTGCCTCTTCAGTCTTCACGGTTAAACAACAAGAACTCTGATATGGATTATGGAGACACTTTGGTTTTCGGTAAAGATGTTTTTCACCAAAAACACATCATTATCATTATATTAACATTTGTTACAGATTCAATCTGGTGCTCAAGTGGCAATCAGTGCCTTGGCAGTAGCTCAATATTTCTGCCTGATAGACTTCCTACAGAACCTGCCGATCCTGTTGTATATACGAGTATTATACTATCACAGTAAGTAATACACTCATTTAAAATAAGTTTATCCCAAAAAGAGTTACAGAACAGATAATAATGTGTGCTTTGTTTTGTGCAAGCCTTTCAAGCGGCTTCTCCAATTTGTCCCTTAGGACAAAATATTGTTGAGTCAGCCATCAGCGTCGATAAAAACCAAGGGTAGAGTCAGTGACGGATTAAGGCTACTTGATGCCCTCAGCAATCCACGCTTGTTGGCCCCCCTATCCGTATGACAAGTGACAACTAGAATAAAATCGGTCTTTAAATCTTTACCGCCTAAAGCATTCAATTTTTCCTAGAAAGTTTTTTGGTTTGGTTTTGGGTGATGCAGATGTGAGAGTGAGACGTGATACCCTATTACGGATTTTTTGTGCTTCTTTTGGTGCCCCCTCAGACGTAATGCCCCAGGCAATTGCTTAATTTGATTAAGGGTTAATCCATCACTGGGTAGAGTATAATATTGTAGAGCTAGGTACGCATCATCAATTTTTAGCTTATACAAAACAAAAATAATTATGCAAAATACAATGATGTACCTGAACAAAAAAGCTAAAGAGCCAAATCATTTTCAAAGAGCTATGAGGAATCCCACTTTGTGGAAAGCGTTACAAAGGCAAAAGTAAACATTAAGATTATTAATTTGCTTAATTCTTTCTCAGACCCGAGCTCCTGCGGTAACAGCATCCCTATAGGTCACGCTATAGACGGTATCTCCGACCAAGCGTTTGTGTTGCTGAGGAGCGAACCCCTTACATCATTCCGGACCTTTATCATCAACTGCACCAGCCTTGGAGTAGGGTTTCTTTGGCTATTGGCGAGTGCGCTGCTATTGAGTAAGTTGTTTTTGTTACTATAATTCTTCATGTTTTAACATTGGCTTGTTGAAGGCTGAAGGAGGAAGTTTTGGTGGTATTTATGTACGTTCTTTGTTATACCTTGTACACACTACCTTGAGGCTAACCGATTACGACTCAAAAATATTTAGCCTAAGAGGAATTATTATATTTGTTTAGTAAAGACAAAAGAAGAGTCCATCACAACCCACCAATAGCTTCACGAGGCCTTCAATCACAATAATTTATTTCCGTATTATTTTGCAGGCGGTGGAACCAAAGTAGACAAGACAGAACCGACAAAATGGCCGTGGATATTGACGACAATTGCGATCTGTGCTGTAGATGTAGTGGCGACTGTTATATTCGCCAACGATTCATTTTATACACGGGTGAGTTTTTTAATTAAGTATAATAACTCCCACACCGGTTTCGGTGACGGTGGCCGGTTTCATTGAAACCAGGCCAGCTACGCAGGAGTAATTTTATAGTGCCCAAGTGTGTGCGTAGTACATAAGAGCACCCTCTATTGCTTTACTCTCATAACCCAGTGGGACGGAAGACCGACACGACCGGCGAGAGATCAGGCGCAGGACCGACTTTTTACATGCACATCCGACGCACGGATCATCTTACTTGTCAGATAATCAGGTGATCAGCCTGTATTGTCCTAACCAAACTTGGAAATAATATTTTTCCAACGCGGGAATCGAACCCACGACCTCCGAGTCAAGAGCCGCGCTCTATACTACTAGACCACGGAGGAGTTTTTAAATTATCACAGGTTTGAGGTCCTAATTATTTTGTGAGCGAGTATCGTACGTATATCTACTAATTGCTCTATCAGGTGCTCCTTTAGCACTTTGTAACACATAAGATCTGCCAAGGTTCAACTTTCTAGCACTTCACAACAAATAGGTAAAATCTGCTAGGTAGGTAACTACTGGCACTCTGTTCATACATGAAATCTATCGATCTATCAGGTAAACCAGCTATGTTAATTGATCCTAACCTGCTTGACGACTGATTCTAGCCTGATTGACGAATAATACTAGTCCGATTGATGTCTGATTCTAGACTAACTTACAACCGTTTCCAGACTCTATCCGATATAATGGACTACATCGGCGGTACATTAAGCGGTACGGGCAACGCGCAGCTCGACACTGCGATTGTGTCGTGGATCATGGTAATCATATACTCACGGTTCGTCGTCTTCTTCCTGCTCAATGTGCTCTTCGTGGTGCTGGTCGCGACTGCTAAACCGGTAGTTGTTAACCATGTAAGTAGACCCTTAGTTTTATTTGACTTTTTATACAATTGCGTTGACAATATTTTCGGTGGTAATGACTAAAATGTTTCGAGATTTGACCATGGTGTAGTTGGTACTAATTTTAATAAGATCATGACTATAATGACATAACATAAAATAGAGACTACAGAGATAGATGGTGAATTATAAAGTAATAATTTTTAGGAATCCAATAAAACTATTTAAAATTCCTTGACAACGAGACATGAGTGAGTAAAACATCGTGGTTTTTTCAGGTGGAAGCACAAATTTTGCCACCAATCACTCAAACGACCACAGCTATTCAGACAACCTCCACAGTTTCCACAGAAGCGCAGACCAGTCCGCTCCCAAACCATGTGGAGACAACCACAGATACAGCGATAGAAACCCCCCCTATACCTAGCGACAGCCCAAGGGAAACGGATCGGGAGTCCAGTATACGCACCTTTAGATTACCGAGAGCGGATTTCAGCTATGCCTTCCGACGCATGAAAACTTTCCTGTTCAGGAAATCGGACACATCACCCAAGGAATCGTTCATCACGTACTCTGTGAATATATCACCAGAAAGGTACGCTACGCAATTTTGAAAGTTACATTTTTTTAAACGAGCAAACGGGTCACCTGATGGAAAGCAACTTCCGTCGCCCATGGACACTCGCAGCTTCAGAAGAGCTGCAAGTGCGTTGCCGGCCTTTTAAGAGGGAATAGGGTAATAGGGTAGGGTAGGGGGCCTCCGGTAAACTCACTCACTCGGCGAAACACAGCGGTTTTCTGTGAGAACGTCGTATTTATCCGGTCGAGCCGGCCCATTCGTGTCGAAGCATGGCTCTCCCACGTATAAACATAATATCGATCTTCAAAAATAAATATTATATTCACCACGTTACTTACAAAACTATACAAAATACACCGCGATTACGCTGGTCCCTGTTGCCATATTTGCCTGTCAAGTGGCTTTCTCAACGTATCAGGCTGATACGTTAGGATTTTTATTCCTAACTTAGGGATAAAATTCTGCCCTACAAAGGCTACAAAGCTGGCCTTAACGCAAATGGCTTTAATACCGGACTTTTTGCAACATACAGTCAAACATAGCAATCCCATTTTCCAAGAACTATCTAGCAAGTATGT
Organism: Aricia agestis; assembly: GCF_905147365.1. NCBI lineage: Eukaryota > Metazoa > Arthropoda > Insecta > Lepidoptera > Lycaenidae > Aricia > Aricia agestis. The sequence continues at coordinate 24,426,853 of NC_056428.1, read as the reverse complement.
ACTCTTTCTCTGCACAGATCTCCGCAAAGACGTCGCGAGGACGACAAGAAGAGAACGGTGAACTTTCCAGAGAACATTCCAGACAATTTCCAGACGTTCCGCCAGCACCTCGAGAACAAGATCGCGGACCAACAGAGGAGGCTGAATCAGTCGGTGATAGACACGTCGTGTAGACAACAGTCGCAGTCACTGCCGCAGTTGAACGAGGAGACTGAGGATGCTGTGTCAGTGAACCGCCAGTAAGTTCTAGGAAATGTTTTCACGGGGCAAGGGTATTTGATTGGGTTCCGTAACCAAAGGGTAAAAACGGGACCCTATTGCTAAGACTTCGATGTCTGTCTGTCTGTCCCATACAAAAAATAATGGCTACACGTAGGCTCCTGAAATATTGACAAAATACTCAATTGTATTTGTTCTTTAATAATTAAGAACAAAATTAAAATATAGGCAATTTTTAAAGGGAGGCTTCCATACAAAAAACACATTTTCACTAAGACTTCGATGTCTGTCTGTGCATCTGTCTGTCTGTCTATCTGTCTGTCTCTAGGCTGTATCTCAAGAACCGCTATAGCTACATTTCTGAAAATTTTACAAAGTACTTACGTATATCTGTTGCCGCTTTAACAACAAATACTAAAACAAAATAAATTAAATATTTAAGGGGGTATCCAATATCCATTTACAACAAACGTAATTTTTTTGCTATTTTTGCTCGATATCTATCAATAATGGCAATAAGTAGGTACTTGAAATGTTCACAAAATACTTAGTTGTATCTATAATACTTTAATAATTACATAATAATATTTTTTAAATAAAATACTTAAATAATTAATGGGGGCTCCCATACAAGAAACACATTTTTACCTGTTTTGCTCTATAATGGTACGGAACCCTTCGTGCGCGAGTCCTACTCGCACATGACCGATTTTGTTTTATAAATTATAATGGTACGGAACCCTACATGCGCGAGTCCAGGTCGCACTTGGCCGATTTTTATAAAAGTTGGGAACTAACTCTAGTTTTTGGTTGTGTCCAGATCAGATGTTTATAGTTTATACTGGAAGACGCTTTGAATTATACGATGTAGATAACTGCCAACTGGATACTCTTAAGATCGTTCGGTGAAGCAAGGTGAATTGGGGCAGTAGCGCATCAATAGCCTCGGATTTCACATTCCATGTTTGCCAGGATCTTTAGTTTCTGCGCGGTCTAACATGTTTTTTTTTATATTATCGTTTTTACTGTTGTTCAATCAAAGCGTCAAAATCCTCGTCATCTTCTACCACCTTATCATCTTCTTCCTCGTCTAATTTTTTTTTCAACATATCATCATCCCTAACATCATAATCGTCATCTTCGTCCAGGCGTCGCGGTACCCTCCCGGACCTGCAAAGCCAGCTGCCTTGGGCGTATATTCCGGCGTCGATGCACCGCATGCGCGACCAGTTACCCCCAGATGAGGACTTACCTCCCGTACCGTTACCGGACTATAACGCGCTGAGGAAAACATGTAAGGGTTAGGAGGCAGTTAGACAGTACGAGCAACTGAAGTGACAGTAGGCAGCTACTGTGCCTGTGCCCTGTGTACTCGAGTAGCTCGACTCGCCTCCCTGGGTTACACCATGCACGCCGCTGTCATCGCAGGTAATGTCACAGTGACATTGCGTAGTCGAGAGTTCAGTAGTGAGGGAAGGCGAGTGGCTTTGGCGACTGACGAAAGTAACTCGTATGTTCGCATCATACGAGTTACTTTCATATGTGAGCACGTCCCACAATGCACGGCAACAGCGTGCATGGTGGGACTCAGGGAGGCGAGTCGAGCTGCTCTCGTGCGAGTGCACAGGCACAGCAGTAGCTGCCTGCTGTCACTTCAGCTGCTCGTATTGTGTAACCTATCCCTGGGTTACACGGTGCGAGATGACATGCGAGCTGGCCTAGTCAGTTACTGCAGTGCAGCTACGTCTTGCACCGTGTGACCGCATCAAACGAGTTACTTTCATGTGCGAGTGGGTTGCTAGGGTGCGAGTTACTACAACATTTTTTATTTTCCCTCGCTACTCGCCTTCCCTCACCAGTCACCACAGACACAACTTGACTAGGCAGTAGACTATGTCATTGGGACATTTCCTATCTAATGCGACGTCAACAGCTGTCAACGATTGCATGGTCAATGGTGTGCAGTGAACCAGGGAGGCGAGTCGAGCTGCTCTCGTGCGAGTACACAGGCGCAGTAGCTGCAGCCTACTATCATTTCAGCTGCTCGCACTGTGTAACTTATCCAAGTCTCAATTATATTAGTATCAGTTTACTCGCACGTAATGTCGATTCGAGTTGTCGGGATCCCATAAATTACGTTATTATCTTTACTATAAAAGTGAAAGTGTGTCTGTCTGTCGGCTACCCCTTCGCTCTCGAGTTTAAGATGGGTATGGAGGTAGGTATTTATTTTGAGAGACGGAACAGGACATAGGACGGTTTTAGTCGTTGGAAAATGTGCGGTTCCCGCGCTGTAAAAAATTTTTAGCGCAACAGAGAACAGCTTTAATGAAGGCATAGAACATTATGTGTTTGTGATATGTATTTTGCATTCAAGCCAGCACTCTATGAGTAATAATAAGTAGATAATAGGAGATGCATAGAACTTTCATACGATGGTTGCCTTATCAAGTTTTTCATATTTTAGCCGTACATCGCACAGCGTCAAGTCTGAGCTCTCTCACGCATAAAAAGGAGTACACACCACAAATACAACGGACTAAATGTAAGTTTACACATAAAATAACTTGAGGTCGTTAATATAATTCATCACGCAAGAATTCCATCTTTTCCTCTTTTCTTTATGTCAGCCTTTTTTAGGATTCCTTCAATTTCTCTTCTCCGCCTATTTCCTCGAACTGTGACCAGGATAAATGAATCAGTTTTGGAAGATGGGACATTATGTATCGCAGTATCTAACTTGTTTTACATTTTTCAGCATCCCTAACACAATCTGACGTGTTATACTAATCAAGAGTTTATTGTGGAAGATACGTTACAGTACCTATGCGCAAGCATCCCCATTTCGTTACGACTTATGAGTATGATGTACGTCCATTTTAAGGACAAATTCTGTCTGACTTTCTCCTTGGATGTAAATGGCTTTTCCGGTAATTTTGCTTTGGTATGCTTGGACGGAACAGCCATTTTGAAGATTTCTGGAAGACATGGCCGACTCACACTCAGATGGACGCACGTACGTAAATATTTCGTACTTTTGAAGTTCTGTCGGCCATTCGGTTGAACAGGCGTACCATAAATACACACCCTTATCGACAGAAACAAAATTTTGGGAAAAGTGTTACTTATTAGGCAATTTCCCTTAAATGATTTAGTTTTAATTGTTTTAAATATGTTAAATATTCAGCTAGTTTTGTGTGAAATAAGTTCCTGATTATAAGTTTCCATCTTGTCTTTTATATGATGAGTCTGGAGACAAAATTATGTAGCGTCAAAATAAAACATCAGGATTAGTAGATAATTCTGTTTTGGTTTTGTTTTGATGAATTACTGAGTAGGTGTATTTCTTATAACTTTATCAAAATAATATTATGTAAGGTATTCGTAACTTTTGGAATATTAACAAACGTTTTGTACGGCACTTTTAACGAAGTGATAGGTTATATTATGTATCTATAACCTATAGGTATTTTCGTATTCTAAGCAGTTAGAAATAAGACGAACTTTGTAAATTTTAAGACGCAAAATATAATTTTTAATACTATTTTATCGTGGTTTTATTACAATATATAGTGGATAAATAAATAATAAAGTAGAGCTTAGTTTCTTGGGAGCTGAGGTAAAATTAAACGTAAATATACACACCTATATTTTATTAAAATTTTAGAACCACACATACTTAATTTTTTATTAAATTCCACCCGAAATGTTGTGTACAGACAAGACCATGCACTACCCAGTTTTCTTTAGGCATATTCTATTCTATTCTACTATAATCCAGTTTTATCATGTATAGAGTTTCCAACATACACAAGACGCCCACAATGCTTATTAGTGCCGTTAAATTAATTGCATTTAGCGTTGGACCGATGTATTTGACGGCATAGTACGTAGTATACAGCTGCGAAGGTATGCTGAGGAGTCGGTTGGCTAGACTGATCCTCGGGAAATGCGACAGTGGCAGCATATCGAAGATGACAACTGCTAGCACTTGTAAACAGATGATGGCCCACTTAGCATATCCCAGCGGGCCAGCCACGAGGCTAGAGACGGTGTAGGCGGATACTACAGCACTGAAGAGTCGCCATAGCCAGGTGAACACTCGTACACACATAAGAAGCGCCTCAGGTAACATCACATTTTGGCATCGCGTAAACTACGACAGTATATATTATGTCTATGGCGTAAACCATAAACCTATAAATATATTAAGTCTATGGCGTAAACCACTTTTTATTTTTGAAGTAGTCATAACAATACTACCAAAATAATACTACCGAATAAATAAAGTAGATTTAAAAATGTTTAGTTGTGTATTTAATGACATTGGCAGCGTCATGGCAGTGTCAAATACACTTTTTTTATGTGTTCGATCAGTTGGCATGGCCAACACTGTACAAAAAACTAGCTCTTGAACATTCTTGAAGCTGGTTTCAGACTACGCTATAATATAATACTTACCATAATTATAATATGGTGTGCGATATTCTTTTGCATGAGCCATATACTTTATGCTATTATGTTATAGTGTAGTCTGAAACCAGCTTGATTCCATTTTTATAGAATTGTAAAAAAAACCCATCAAAAACATCCTGTAAAAAAACCAAGTCTCGCAAGTCAGTTTTTATACCGTAAAAAATTATGAGATCCATGCAATACCAAGTCGGCTAATTTATTCAGTCCCTACCTAGGGGACCTTCTGTCTGAAGTTATTACGTAAGTTATTATCATATCAATATTAAAAATCTTTTACGTTTTAAATAAATAGATCAACTTGGACATCGCATGGAGCCCAAAAGACTAAACAATCTAATGATAATATAATAATTACTTGTGTATAAATTGTAAGATACATTGTGTTTTCATGCGATGTCCAAGTCGATCTATTTATTTAAAACGTAAAAGATTTTTAATATTGATATGATAACAACTTACGTAATAACTTGAGACAGAAGGTCCCCTAGGTAGGGACTGAATAAATTAACCGACTTGGTATTGCATGGATCTCATAAATTTTTACGGTATAAAAACTGAGTTGCGAGACTTGGTTTTTTTACAGGATGTTTTTGATGGGATCTCACTTCTTTTTGTAGAGTCCTACTTTTCTCCTTTTTTACCATTTACTACTATAAATATCAATAACGATTTTTATAAGAAACAAATAAAACTAACAATTAATAATAATATAATCATTATGTATACAGTATTACTATACTACTTGCCTTTCATGACTATCCAATATCCATACTAATATTATTATAAATGCGAAAGTGTGTTTGTTTGTTTGTTTGATTGTCCTTCCTTCACGGCCTAGCGAAGCAACCAATCGACTTGATTTTTGACGTAGACTTAGTTGAAAGGATGAAGAGTAACATAGGTCTTGGAAAAACGTCAGGTTTCCAAAGGAGGTTTACAAGAATATTCGTATTTTACGCGATTTTTGAATTCCACGCGAGCGAAGCCGCGGGCAAAAGCCTGTGCTTCATACATTATAAAGATACCTACCTACAACAGCTATTACTGCTTCGAATATACGTACGGTACCGGTACAATGATTTAAAAATTGCAATTAATGTAACTTTGTAATCTTATACATGTATATGGGATTACAAAGTTATTCACGAAGTTAGAGAAAGAAGAAGAAAACTGGACAGTAATTATGAAATTTTTATTAGGTTTTCCCTTAATTAAGACTCTAAACAAGGTAGATATCTCTCTACCGACGATAAACTGGAGATATTGAAGGTACGGGTACAATGATTCATAAACCGCAAATGTAACTTTGTAATCCTATACATTTCTATCGGATTACAAAGTTATTTACGAAGTTAGTGTATCTAGAAAACTGGACAGAAATTTTGAAATATTTGAATTTTTCCTTGATTTAGATACTAAACACTAATTATATTCTAAATATGAAGGTTCTATGTCTGCTAGAAGTGCCTTACACTTTTGGTGATCGGTCAGTCAGTCAGTCAGTGACAAAATTAAGAAACTTTAAGAAGTTATAGTTCTTAAACTACTGGTGAAAATTGAATGAAATTTTAAATATACCGTGTTTATAGAATGCTTGCTTAGCACCTCAAAATTCAGGCTTGTTGGTTTATCCACAATGAAGTTATAGGGGGTCAAAAATAGCCTGAATTGGTTGAATAGAATACAAAGAAACTAATTTTACTAGGTTAAACTAGGTGGTAGTGCGGCAAGGTCAAAGTGAAATACAAATTACAATGTGCATTTTTCTCTTCTGTAGTCCGCATTAGGACATGATGATTTAATTGTATCTAGTCGATGGTTAAGCCGACCTAAACTTCCCAAATTCTCTACCATAGTAAAATAATCTTTAATTTATTTCCTATGCGCATATTATGCACAAAGCCCAAAGGATATGAAAGGGACAGATTTCCTTGCGTTTGGAACCCGCTAAGTGCTAACGCAGCGTACCCTTGATTTTGCAAGCACATTAAGTATGTGTGGCGTGTGGTGTCCATGAAAATATCAAACTGTACATATTAATCACTATCAATTGATACGATTGTTTATTAAAACCGATAATAATTATCGTGATGCGACCGCCGATGCCCGATACACTCCTTTACGTACACCGAGCGGCCGCGAATGACGTGTATAGTGAAAAAATATCCATAAAATAACCTACCTCCTTGAGAAGTCGGTTAAAAATGAACAGAAACAACCATAGAGTTCCGGAGCAATTCGTGCTGGCCGCTATTCTTTCTGGAGGACTGACCATAGTAAGTTCTAGTTTTAACCTTTCTTTGTTATGTTTTATTGCTATGTTCATAATTCTTTTACCTCTGGTTCAGATCTTTATGCCGGGTGTATAAGTATCATAGTAACTCCGACGTAAATCAACAATATACGGACCGTAAAATGGGAACGGGAAACGGGGAAATCCCGCTCTCATATATTTTTCGACTTTGCGAAGTTATTTTGTATTGTGTTAGCAATTAGCATTGATGACAGTCATTATTCTAGCGTATTCCTAGTGTCCTCTTACCTTTATTACAACCGTCTGATATAGAAGTTCGATAGTGGGAATCGCAGATACAATATATTTTCAATTGTTATAGGGCAGCCGGGTGCCGCTTGGGAATTGATGGGTTAATGTGAAATAACTAAAACCAAAATAAATAATTTTTATATGCGAGGACCATAGTTTATGTTCTTAACTATTTAATAATATCTGTATCGTAGCTGTCGAAAACATTTTTGTATCAACACAAGGATACTCTTGTACAAATTATTTCTAATTTTGATACCATTTAGGCAATAAAATATTAATTCTGCCAAGCGAATGTGCATTACAGAAATACCCATAATTATGCGAATAATGATAATAATAAGTACTTACTACTACTTATGTGACCTACCTACTCGTAATAATTATTATGATGTGACTCATACGATTTTTTTTCAGATAAGTAAGTACCTATTTCACATTACAATAATTGAAACTTTTAATTTTTATGAATTTTCATAACTTCTTTCATTTTCAATAAGTCACAATGCGGGAATTTCCAAGTTTCATTTCTTTGAAGACCTAGACCTGAGAAATCTAAAAGTGACTTGAACGAAGAATTATTTCTGTGAGTCAGTTACGAGTTGCGACTCATGACAACTCATTCATGTTAAGTTTGCAGTGTGATATCAAGTGCGAATGGATGCTACGCTTTTAATAATTGAGGAGTACTTATTTCAATAAGTTTACATGTTATAAGCAATCACCTTAGATATTGTTAATTAATTGTCATTTATGTAATATAATTTCCTAATAATATTGATTAGTGAATAGTGATTAAAGCTAAGTTTAATCAAAGGTACTAATTATATAATATATATTCCGTGGTTTAATGTAGATATTATACTGAAGGTTATATTGTTATACTAGCTGTTGCCCGCGACTTCGTCCGCATCAGTAAAATGTGATATACATTCATATGCATTTAGTAAAAAACGGTTCTTTCAATATTACAAACAGACACTCCAATTTTATTTATATGTATAGATAGATGTATAGATTGCTTATAATAAAACGAATACTTCGCATTGCGATATTGTTTTTAATGCACTCCCGAAAAGAGGTTCCGTGTTGGGCTAGTGTGGCCTGTGCCCTGTGGACATTTTTTTCATAGTCCTATCCATGCTATGTTCCTGTATAACTATTATAATGTGTACTTAGTTAATTCGCTTATTAGTGTGGTGTTTACATCACAATTCACAACTTATCAACTTATCTGTCACGATCGATACTATATCTATCGGTATGCGCGGATGTAAGGCATAATACCTATTAAATTATAATACATAATAATAGATATTTTGAAAAATAATTTGTAATTTTACTATGTACGGACTACTTACTAATTACTATTATAGGTAGGTATAATAATTTACATTTCTGAAAGCTGAAAGATAAACTTTTTGCTAAAAAATTAAGTAATAATTATACTTACTTTAAACTTTAAAAAAATCTACAAAATATGTAGAATCAGCGAGACCTACCGTTTATCGATTTGATCGTCCTTAATATTATATTTTTAGGGTTCCGTAGCCAAATGGCAAAAAACGGAACACTTATAGATTCGTCATGTCTGTCTGTCTGTCTATCCGTCCGTATGTCACAGCCACTTTTCTCCGAAACTATAAGAGCTATACTATTGAAACTTGGTAAGTAGATGTAGTCTGTGAACCGCATTCAGATTTTGATACAAAAATGGAAAAATTATTATAAATTTTAGGAGTCCCATAGGTACAACTAAAACAAAAATTATTTTTTTCATCTAAGGTTTGCGTGTGGGATATCTATGGATAGGTCTTGAAAAATCATGTTGAGTTGTCAATTTTTTTCTAACCTGAATAGTTTGCGAGAGAGACTCTTCCAAAGTGGTAAAATGTGTGTGTGTGTGTCCCCTCTAATTTCTAAAGTAGGGGCAAGGTAAGTCTAAAAAAATATATGATGTACATTATACTATAAAAACTACCAACGAAAATTGGTTTGAACGAAATCTAGCAAGTAGTTTTTTTTATACGTCATAAATGGTAAACCTAAAACCAACAAAAAAATTTTTTTTTCATCTAACCTATGCGTCTAAATCAACTGAAACATAAAAATAAATCAAAAACCTTTTAATTTCATAAAACATAAACCTTATTGTTGCTGCGGAACCCTTCATGGGCGAGTCCAACTCGCACTTGGCCGGTTTTTATTTTATTTCTCAGGGCTTTATCTTTAATAATCTCTCTTCCGTATCTACAATGTTATAATGGGGAATGGGGTAAGTAATATAATTTTAAACATTCTGATGCTTCCCGCTAAACAATTTCTTCTCACTAACTCAAATAATAGCGTGTGCTTTAATTAGTAACACTTAACTAGGTAATAACTAATATTATTATGCTCTAGCGAATAACATAGAGTTAGTAAATTATTTTATTAAGACAATGTAAACCTTGATTTTACCAATTAGTAAGGACAAATTCAAAATTATATTATACTCAAGGCGCGGCGCCCTTCTTTAATTCTACGGCGCACCAGGGCGCCGCGGCGCACACTTTGAGAACCCCTGCTCTAGCTCTATTTAGATTTTAGTGTTTGATTCATATGTCTTATCCATATTATTCTTTCACAGAAATTGACTTTAAGTACTGAATGATTTGTACAGCCACTATATGCCCATTTTTCAGCTAACTTCCCTCGCGTACATAACGTTATGTACGGTAGCTCTGATATTCCGGTTTGACTGCTCAGCTGGTCAGCTGTCCAACACCGACGGCTCTCAATACTTCCTCACCACCATCTACAGAGTCTACATTCAGAGTAAGTCCAAAATATCGTCGAACCGGTCCCCCTAGTGGCGTAACTATAGGGTGGCAGAGCTGGCAAAATGCCACGACCAAAAAGGGCCAAAAATTTTATACATTGTTTTATTTTAATTTGCCACGGGCCCCGGATCTAGAAGTAGTAGCGTGTCAAGCCAAGTTATAGTTACGCTACCGGGTCTCCCGTTCATGTTGGGTACAGCTTTAATATTTGGGAGAAACTCAAAGCTTAGGAGACTATAATACCAATTAAATGGTCACATATCAACCAAGCAGATATAATTCTATAGCCATTTTGACTTTGGAGAGTTACATTTTTGTTTACATTAAAAATAAAATAAAACTGTGTATATATAATATATTAGGTACTTTTGAAATGGGCTATAGGATTTTTAGTAGGTACTTTACTACGCTTATACTCCACTCGGGCTAACTTGTCGCTAGCGGTCATTGACTATCTGTCAAAAACTTGTCATTTTCCATATAAAACCACGATTGACAATATCTGACACTTTATTGTCAATCGCGGTTTACATGGAATATGACAAGTTTTTGACAGGGAGTCAACGACCGCTAGCGACAAGTTAGCCCGAGTGGAGTATAGATAGTATCATATTATGGTACAATTCCGAAAGCGTTATTTTCTAAGCTATGTAGAAGTCATCTGATGAAGATGATTTTATTTTCTTCAAGCTTTTAAAATAGGGCATATTACGCCAACGCTGGAGCAGAGGGCGCTACTAGCACATACAGTTAAGTGATAACCATAAAGTTAATATACTTATCGGAATATTAACTTTATGGTGATAACAAAAAATAATCCGACTAAAATCCACATGTTTCACATCGTACACGTCTTATCAGAATATTGACAGAATATATTTTGTCAAACGCCGAACAACACTGTTTAGTCCGTAGTCAACAAGGTCTGTCCGTCCGTCTGTCTGTCTGTCCGTCTGTCTGCCCTCGGTTTTGCTCAGAGACTATAGGACCTACAAAGCCTTCAAAAGTTATTGAGTAGATCAGGGCTTCCCAAACTGTGCGTCGCGATACTGTCCCAGGGGCGTCACATGTCAACACAACCAAATCGAGTCACACAGTCAATCATAATATCTTTCATAAATATATCTTTCATAAATATCTCTTTTAATTTTTATGCTTATGTTTTGATTTGGTCATTATTTCCTAATAAAAATATAAATAAATAGTGTTTATATGATAATTGATAACCTATGTAGGCTGGTTCTAAAATTAGAAAAAAAGAAAGTAAGTACCTATTTTTTGGGGCTGGGTTAAGGGCACTTGAGGGGCGTCGTAAAGAAATGGCAAAGTCCCAAGGGCGTCACAGTACAAATAAGTTTGGGAAGCCCTGCCTGCCTAGCATACGCCAACGTGATATCTTACTCTACACTCTACATGTTTTCTCGATGTTTGATGGTTTGTCTTTTCATCTCTATTGACCCTAGCATGACAAACATTTTTTCTCGCGTAGATCTATCATCTAAATAACACATTTTTATAGAGTTTTGTCGAGATAATGTCGAGATTTGGACATTATGAGGCGAGTAGTTTTTAATTATCTCGAGAGTGACATATCTCGTTGGCGTATGCTAGGCAGGCTGGAGTAGATAATAGTTGATCAAAAAAAATAATTATGCGACGTACCTATAAAGGAACTTTTCGTTCACATCATCTTAGTTCCGTTCAAAGGAATTTAAACAAATTCCTTTGAACGGAACTGAGATGATGCTAGTAACTGTAAAACACGTTATAAATGTACCATCGAGGAAGTTGATTCCTATGCAATTGATAGACCAATGTTATTTTTTCGACGACCTCTGTGGCTCAGTGGTGAGCATGTTGGTAGCTCAAGCCGTGGGTCGCGGGTTCGAATCCCGCCGACGGAACAAAAAGTTTTCAAAGTTCCTGGGTCATGGATGTGTATTAAATATGTGTATCATATAATAAAAATCTTAAATGTATGTATAGTATAAAAGTATAAAATATATTTCCGTTGTCTGGTACCCGTAACACAAGTCCTTCAGGTACTTACCACGGGGCCAGACTAACGTGGTGTGAAGCGTCCATAGATATTATTATAATATATATTATTATTATTATTATTTGGTCGAATATGTCAATTCAATGTTAATTGTGATCTGTCAGCTGGGTTTGACGTAACGCAACCAAACTATTTAGGTCCCCGATTTGCATAGGAATCAACTTCTCTGATAGTACATTCATTGACCATACAAAAATTTACAAAAACTAGCGGTAAGTAGGTACTAAGTACTACGGAACCCTAAATTGCGTTGGCCGGTTTTATTGTTTTCTCTCTGTGCTGGCGCTGCCTTTAGCCAACCTCTAGCGTGAAAACATTGCAGCATTATCCTTTATGTTGTATTATCCAGGTGCGGATTGTGAGAACGCACTCAGATATGGCGGCATCACGCAGTCACATTCTGTCTTTATACTCATCACGATCATACTCTCCTTCTCCGTGCTCAGTCTGTGCTCTTCCATCGCCATCATTGCAGGTACGTAGTTAGTTAAGAGGAGTCCACACCGCCGTTTTCCCATACAAACGCTGTCCCCTGTTTCCACCCTGGATAGTGCCGGTAGAGTTATGATTTTTTTCCTGAATATCTATGGCCACTATTAGCGTCTCTATGTTTTATTTTTCATAATTTTAATATTAAAAAAGATAAGAACGTCCAAAAACCCAAAAAATGACAAGATTTTCCTCTGTGTTCAAACACCCAGAAAACAAAACTGGGTAAAATATACAAAAAAAAAACATAGGGACACAGCTCAAGCCTTGCTTTAATTCTTAACGAAAAAAGTACTTAAATCGGTTAAGTTTTGGAGAAGGAATCAGCGGACAACGAATCGAAGATTTTATGTTCTTTTATTAGAACTTTTGTCGTGTTGTCTCTATCGCGCTCTGCGGTGGGAGACTTGAGATTGGTGAGACAGCAATACATTTTCAAATACCTATTTTCAATTTCTCACGCCCCTGGTGTATCCTCTTAAGGGACCTTCCATGAATCACTTAAGAGTCCGGGTGCCATCGCAATTCTCATACAAATACCAAGACCATTTCCCATACGAGAATATAAATTACTATATTTGAGTTACTACCCACTTTGTGTTTGACGTGGCTAATGGATGACCTCTGTTACAATTTTCGTTCTTTGCAAATAACTGCTGCCTGCTGGTTTATGTGTAAAATATGTTTTCAGTGGCAAACAGCGAGACAGGCAGTTCGACAATAAATATATACTCGTGTGTACACATAGGAGTGTATGTTGCTATGCTAGTGGTGGACTTGACTTTGGCTATCCACTTTGGAATGGACCACACCCTACTTCAAAGTGAGCTGGTACGTACTTTTAAGCGTATTTTACTTTAAGCTTCAGATTGTTTAACGACATCCAAATTAACTTGGTTTTTCCATAGTCTTTGCCCGCTTAAAATTGTATTTCTTATATTAAACTTTTTTAAAAATCCTTTCTTAGTTTATGCCTACATATTCTAGAAGATCTATTTTTTTTAAAGCCTGCAATTATTTTACAGGCAATGAGCACGCCAGGTCTGGGTATGAACTATGAGAAGGACATGATAAGACTAGGATTACTGCTCCTCATGACGATATCATTAAAGGGGTACATCATACACGCGATCAATATAGTCCTGTTGATCGTGCTGGCTGTGTACGCTGTGAGACACCAGAGGAGGAACGACAATGTGGTAAATACTCTTTTTTTTTGTTCCGTACTTAAAGGGTAGAATCGGGACCCTATTCCTAAGACTTCATTGTTCGTCCGTCTGTCTGTCTCCAGCCTGTATCTCAAGAAACGCTTTAGGTAGACTTCTGTAGTTTTCATAGATTATGTGTTTCTATTGCCGCAATAACAACGAATAACTACAACAACATACAAAAAACACAATTTTTATAATAATGCTACGGAACCCTTCGTGGGCGAGTCCGACTCGCACTTGGCCGATTTTATTATGAATAGTATACCTTACATTGCACGTTTTTTGAATCCCTCTTGACCTTTGTCGTAAACAGAGGTTTGAGTATCGTAATGTTTCATGAAATTCCTCATTCGTAAATTTTGAACGGTTCTTATAAAACAATTTAAAAAATAATATAAGTAAGTAGGTATAATTAGGACGTATAGGCCGCGTCCTAGGGGGGCTGCCTATGGGCGGCAGATTTCGTACATGGGGCGGCGGAAATAAAGTGGCCTACACTCATAAAAAATATAAATCCGGCACTGCTCGGAGGTGAAAATGCCCGTCCATATTTTCATAACGTAATGTTAGTACTATGAATAGCTGCTGTTAGTTTACTTACCTAACGAGACGTTTGTATTTTTCAGCACTCCATTCATAATTTGGGTGTCCTTAATGCTTTTGAGTGAGTATGAGAATTTTTATGATCTTTTGATGTTAAATGTTGTGAATATAATAAAGTCCTTTTTTATATAAAATGTAATTTTTTTTTCAATTATTTCTTAGACGACCAAAGCGAGTGGAAGACCCATGGCAACAAAATAATGAAATGTTCTACGCGCGTGGGTAAGTTTCTCTGCTGCTGCTGCTATTTGCTTATTTATTCTATGCCTAATAATATAATTATCCCTTCTCTGTCACAAATAGGTAATGATAACAACGACAGAGAAAGCACATTTTTATCCGTACGTTTCATTTTAACCTGGAGCACAGCCCACAGGGCATCATCCTCACTACCATATTATATTATAGCATATAGCAAGACTTACGATCATCGAGGTCTTACGATCAGACTGTCATTGTCTTGTATATTATACTGAGAGATAAGGGCATGCCTCAGGCATCACCCAATATTGGAACCTTTCAGTTCGTTATAAGTGGTGTCTAAAGCTTTAAATTATTTTATGGACCTAGGACGTAGTTACTGAATACTGATCAGTTTATTAGATACGCTTATCATCAGTCGATGAGTCGACTCGTTTTAACACGCTTTTATAACTTTGGGCTGTATATGTATGTAACTGAATCTTTGAGCACGATTTTTACATAATATCTAGTCGAATTAATTCGAAACATTGCATATAACGTGCCAATGACAATACAATACTTAATTTGATTTTGATTTTATTTGAATAATATGTTAAATATTAAAAATGTGTTAACAAGTAAATTAAAATAAAGAAAGCGTGTTTTTATAGTTTTTTTGTTAGTTCCATTAATAATATTAACCAAAATATCTATATTCTAGGCCCCACTCAAACAACGCGTATAGCCACGACGAGGACTTCAACAGAAATCCGATAAGGGAATCCCTGCATATGTCCAAGTAAGAATACTTCCTTAACTTGGATGTACTGGACTCTTTGAATCAAAACTAATCATTACATTCAAATCGGTCTACTTAATTTAGTTCCGACTGGAAACCAGGTGTCTGGCGCGGTCCCAGATAGAAAATACTTAGGTACACTTAGATTGGTCCCCGCGCGATCTTAGCGCACGGACTTAGGTACATTAGTAACTTTGGGAGCTTTAGTCCCTATCACCCTTGTAACTGCGCATGTAAGAAAACGATCTAAACGATAAGGAGACCTTCCCTACACATTTATTAAACTTTTTTTCAGTAATCGTCCCCACGACCGCTCCAATTCGTGGCACCGCAGCGAACCCGCGCCAGTCGGTTCCCGGCCCTTCTCTTACCTCGAGGAACCCAAGCGGCCGGTTCCCGTCAAACCACCCACCACGCCCACCAAGGACCCGAATTGGAGACGAGACCCGTGGCCGCCTGCGCCGTACGTCCCCGATCCTGACTACAGTCCCCCGCAGTCTAGAAGACTAAAGTCAGCGCTTAAGACTGGATACTAAGCTGTAAATAAATATCTACTTGTTAATACGGTGTTTTGTTGTTTCTGCCTTGCCCAAAAAACTTAAGAGTCAGTCAGTTTAACCCTTTACTGCATATGAAGCCATTTCTGGCTCTTCAGAATAAACATTTTTTCTGCCTTTATTATAATGAGAATGGATTATACATTTTCACTCCTATATCAACTACTCCGTGGATCGAAACGTATTTTTTTGCTGATGGAAAAATGTCATCTGCGAATGTAATTTCACTTTTTAGCGGCGCAGGCGCATGAAACATACGAAGTAAAATTTTATGCGACTTTGACGATGTATAATATTGAAAAAAAGTACGATATTCGTGTGTTAAAAATCTGATTATA
The DNA here is from genome assembly GCF_905147365.1 of Aricia agestis. Taxonomy (NCBI): domain Eukaryota; kingdom Metazoa; phylum Arthropoda; class Insecta; order Lepidoptera; family Lycaenidae; genus Aricia; species Aricia agestis. Next base: position 24,410,552 of record NC_056428.1, on the reverse strand, counting down.
ATGTTCAAAGGTTCTTTTTACTTTCCGTAATATTTGTTTTACTATAGATTTGGTTTTTCTGCTTTATTTTCTGAATTTTCCGCGGGAGCCACTTCTGGCTTCGAATGCATTCACAGATCTTACTTGCATGCTTTTATAGTACCAATAAGTTCACAATTACTATCCCTGGTGATGATTTCATTAGTGATTAGTTAGGATCTGACTCGAATGATGATAAATTACCGTTTTCTAACTTTCTTATTTCCATGATTTCAGTATAAGATTTTTTCTAAATTAGAATGAATGATACAACGAATATAAATCAAAATTTAGGTATATTATGTATCAAGTACATATTTGTTACATTGAGTACAATTATATACATATACTGCATGACTGTGAGACATTTGCAATACTAAAGGAATGTACTCGGTACTCGATTCTCTTCGTAATTATGTATTAAAATTAGGTACTTAATTTTTTACCAAATTTCCCTTTAAATAAATGAATCATGGAGTGTGAGTGAATTACGCAGCTATTCAAGTTGGCATACTATGCGACCGGCGCGGCGGCGTGCGCCATCAAAGAAACACCGCGCCGTTACCCTTCCCGTGCACGGTGTCCATGCGTTGGGTAAATAATTATTTGACTTTAAGCTCCATTTACTCAGTAAACAATTGATTTTTTTTTCATCTAATATAATAGCCAAATATCACGTCGTCAAGTATTGAAAATGTCTCACCAGTCATGTAATCATGTTGTAAATGTATTTTACACCAAATAAAATCAGTGTCGAGTGTCGACCTGTTTAGTAAATTAGTGTTTACTGCATAAAATATGTAACATCTGTTTTCCTTAGATCAATTTACAATAATAATTCTTATATCTATAAAACCTGTACTCAAACCTCAGACATACTTAAATTGGGTTTTGAAATGGTACTTACAATAACCAATTTAAATTCACAGAACTGAAATATCTTTAAATTTTGTAGACTTTAATTGGCTTAGTACATGACAATGAACAAGTATTTAAATTAAAACTTGGAAAAACATTTTTACCTTCAATCCACACTTAAGCAAAGGACGCACGGACGACAAAATTATTTCCATTCCCTTGCTTTTCTATGAAAGATTTTAGCGCTGGTTAAAAAAAATAAAGTGCAGACTACTACAGAAGAGTGACTGAATCAAAAATTTTAAGCATCGAAATGCTCACCTAGGCGTGCCGTACAAAGGCCGAAAATATATGACCGCCCCGAATATGACAAGTGACAACCAATATAATAACCAACATTAATTTTGTCGCCCGTACCCGCGCTTATCTAGACGTTAGTAAAAATCATAATATCCAAAACAACTATTTAAGGTACAAGTTGGAACTGAGCGACACGCGACAACTGCAGACGGAATGTCGTCGCGACACTACTGGTTTTTATGTATTTCTATGAAATACCCCCCGCAGCTAGCGACACGAAGCTAGCGACACTGTTCATAGAAATACAAAGAAACCGCGTGTCGCGACGACACGTCGTCTGCTGCCGCTTCATGTAGCCGGCTTCCAACTTGTACCTGTAGGGTTGATTCAGACCGCAATGCGACGCGTAGATGCATTTCTAAATTAGTATGGATTTGACAGATTCGCAAGACGTCTGACGCAATTGAAATCTGTCAAATCCATACAAATTTAGAAATGCATCTACGCGTCGCATTGCGGTTTGAAATTCTGAATCAACCCTTATTCAGCAGAATATAAATATAAGATTTATATTCTGCTGAACAGTTAAGCATAATGACACATACAACAGCCATAATGAAGCGAAATATAAAAATTATTGCTACACATTTCATTGAATATTTTTAAACCACATTATTATTAAGTAGTAAGACACAAATATATTATTATTACTTAATATTTTATGTAACACTTAATGTTTAATATTTATACATTTTACTCATATTTTTCAAACTCTAATATTATACAGTCTATATTAAATTTGTAACTTACAAATGATTTTGCACTCTACAATTACAGGCTGTATTTTGACAGTAATTTTTTTATGATTATTTTCTAATAATATATGCTATAAAATGATGTTTTTTGTGATTTAGATAAGTTTTAATAGATATAACAACAATTAATACATGAAAAAACACAAAAATATGTTTGGTTTTTTGTTTCTCGTGCCACTTATTCGAAAACGAACCGGATTGAGTAATGTCATGATGACGTCAAAGTCGCGTAATGGCGTTTAAACAACAGATTAAAATAATTAGTCGTATTCGTATCGCTTTTCAACGCATTGCGCATGCGTAAGGTTGAAATTTTGTGTCAGTGCCAGTGTCATGTGACAAAATCTGAAAGAAATTGACTATAATAATTTATATTATAAATTCTATATTGCGCAGTTGAAAAATGAAACGAATACGATTGATTTACTCGACAGTGACGTCACTTACAAAGCGCGACGCCATAAAGCGTTTCGGCGACTTCTTTCAATTTGGAATTTTTATTTACATGTTTCTTACGAAATACGTATTTAAAAAAAATGCTTTCGATGAACTTCAATCGCAACCAAGTAATTCAAGATAATAGATTAAAAATCTGTCAAATACGCTCTTTAATAATTATTGTTACAATGGTTACTCTGAGGCTGTCCGGGGCCCGATTTTCATGCGAAATAACAGCCTGAGATAATGTCTGTGGACTCTTCACACCACGTCAGTCTGGCCCCGTGCTAAGTACCTGAAGGACTTGCGTTACAGGTACCAGACAACGGAAATATATTTAATACTTTTTATACTATAAATATTTTAAAGATTTTTATTATATCATTGGTACAAATATTTAATACACATCCAGACCCGGGAGCATTGAAAACTTTTTTGTTCCGTCGGTGGGATTCGAACCAGCGACCCCCGGCTTGAGCTGCTACCGCCTGCCACACACTCAACCAATTGAGCCACAATGATCGTCAAGAGATCGAAGGGACGTACGTGGTATAAGAATAGGACCCCTAGCTTAGGTACAGTCGGAAAATGCTTACTTTGATTGACAAATCATTTGGAGCGTAATTATTTCTAATCAATTTGCAGTTAATTTCGTCACTCGTTATTTGAGGCGTAATAGGGAATATTACGCGAAGGTCTGAGCAGAGGGCGCTATTAGCACATACAGTAAATAATCCAACCAAAATACGACGTCATATCGCAATATTGACAGAAATGTTGTCAAACATCTAACAAAACTTTTTGTTTACGGTCCATACTGGTGCTGCCTCCAGCCTGAAAATATTGCAGTAATATATCCTATTGATACAACATCATTTGACACTGAATTAAATTTATTTAATTACAATAGTCTTCTGATATTGGCCAGGAGACTATCTCTAGATTTTTAGATAATACTTCACACGACGTAATGTTGTTATTCACGGGATATTCAATATTATAAAATAAACATACTTAGTACTTACATGATACCATTTATAATAATATACATTTTTATCACTCTTTCGCGTATTAAATATTGATATACAGAAAATATTAGTTGGAACTTGGAATATAGTCTACTGAAAATATGATATGGTCGAATTTTCTATTTCTCAAGGGCTCAATTCTCATACTTCGAATCTTAGAATAATTGTAGGACGTTCATAAACGGCGGATCTACGACAGATATGTTTCACTTGGGTGATCGAGGTCTAGGGCCTTGAAGGTAATCGAACGAACACGATTTACGTGAATTGGGTCCCTGAGATTGTTTTAACAGTCTTTACCTATTGTATCTATTTTTAGACATATAAAACGTACATTTTATTAAATAATATATTGTATTATTAAACATTCATGAGCATAATATTATCATCTATAATCTAGCCCGCGTCTTCGCCCGCGGTAACCTAAATTTTTACACGAAATTACAGTTATAGCATACAGAATTTACAGCCTTATAAGCTTATTTAAAATGTGTAAGCTTTTATTATTGGTAGGCTTTATTTTATTATAATTATTTTGACAATCTGTTCAGTAGAGTTCGACAAGGCTGTTTATGAACGTGGCGAGAAAAGGAACTAACGCTTCTATCATACAAAAACGTCATTTTTGACAGTTCTCCTTTACCAGCAGCGCACATTGACTGACATTGGCACATTCAAGTAAAGCCTTGTCGAACTTTAGATTCAAACGTCCTAAAGTCACTCAAAATAATAATATGTACGTACAGAATTTAAGATTAGGTCTATTAAAGAAGAAAAGTTAGGAACAACATTTGGAGTTAAGGCTAGGTTTAGCAACCTGAATTTTATATTTTTCTAAGGTAAATTTGAACAACAAAAATACAACAGTCCGATAAATTACCTCGAATATAATTTTAAACATAATAGTTAAAAGTGTTGTCAAAATACAATATTTAATTTTGTCTGATATTGTTTCACACTAAGCTATATAGCAGTAAGAATAAAGAATAGAAAACTAATATAAAATTATAACGTTTTCTTAGTGCTAACATAAAAAATAACTATATAATATTATGTACTTCATTTATGATTTAACATATTTTATTTAAATCTTCAATGTTTTGTGAGCAAGTTCAAAATAAAGTAGAAGATACATAATAAAATTATTATTGATAGAAAAATTAATAATTACAAAAATAATAATTATTGCATATTATCTTAAGCATATTTAAACATTCTGGCGTGACTTCACTAAATAAACATTTTTAAAGTCTTTAGGCCCAACTAAACTTGTTATTTTAGAAATAATTCAATTTCATTTTATATTTCGTAACCAAAAACCACGCGTTTTTGAAAAGGCACCAAATCGACTTTAGCACTTACAAGTGTATTTTATATACATATTTTACAACTAATGTACACATGTCCTATTCACAACTGTCAAGGAACATTCGCTGTCAGACCTTGTCGGAGTTTTCTACGTCTTCCAAGTAGTCTCTTTTGATGTCGCTTATAACGGTCGACATGGTTTCGTGTTTGCTTCCAAGTTTTGTGACGGGTTCTACTTTGCTTATTATCGTAATCGTGTCGTCCTTGTTGAGGGCTTCCGATCTGTCGTTGCCTAGTGCAGTTTCGAATTCGTCTATTCTAGTCACCGTAGTAATGGTGTCTCTTTTGGCGTCCGCATCACAGGAATCGGGAGGGCCCCCGTCTATGGAAACAGACAGGTCGAATTGGGACGCCAACTGCGAGAGAACTTTCTTTAATTCCTCAAAGGATTCTTTGCCGCTCGGCACCATATTTGTCTCCAGAACTGTCTCGCATTTCCCATCTTTGCAGTCGCTCTCCTGCTTCATATGTTTGAGTTCACCGATTGTTACGATAATGTCCGGTTCATCTTCCATCGCCGCTTTCAGGTAATCTCCCTCCTGAGCGAAGAGGAACGCTGCAGGTATTTCGATATCATCCTTCCCGTTGCCCGACATCGCGAATAACGCTGTTGTGGTGTAAGACGAGTCCCGCACGTTATCAATGATAATGGCCAGTTTGACTCCAGCATCCTGCATCATCTGGACTTTGGTGGCAAAGGTGCAGACTCCGCGGAAGGCCACGCCGAATTTTCCGACTACTTGCTGCTTATTCGTGATCTCTGTGCAGGCGTCTTTGGGCTCCACGAAGACAGGGTTCCCGGTAAAGCGGACCCGTCCGACCAGTTCCTTGCCAAAGTGTCCGGGGCCAGCCGGGAACACGATGTCCCGGACTTTCACGCCGACCGGAACGACTCCGTTCTCCATGTCACTTAGTCTATTCCACATGAACATCTCCTGCATGAATGTCAAACCCTCAGCGGCGTCTTTCGATGACTTTGCCTGGAAAAAAAACATTGACTAATGTTATGATATGCACAATAGGGAAGATGCAATATTTTTGTTTTTGTGTTTATGTTAAAGAACTCCATGTACAATAGACCACAAATATATAAAAAAAATTAAAACACTGGAATTAACTGCAAAAAATGCTGTTTAAAATTGTCAATTTAAATTTTGGCGCATTGGAGGCATTTTGATCGTTTTTAACGCTAAATGGAACGCATGTGTGAACGTCACTGAACGCTGATTGGTGTTTTGAAATCCGTTCCGTTTCAAGTTACTTTTAATTCGTAATTTTTGTAAAAATCAATATTTTATAAAAAAAAAATATCCACAGCCGAACATATAACCTCCTCGTTTTTTTGGAAGTCGGTTAAAAATATTAACCTTGCAGTGGCAGATTCTTTTGTACTTTTTTAACGTTTTAATAGCAAAATTTTCATAAATATTCTATTTGCTCATATCTGTGAGTGTGTGGATTTAACGAAGTTGTCGGACATAGTTTAAGAGGCAGACGTATTCTAGGAGACTGTGAAGTCTAGAAGGCAGAGGTAGTCTTGGAGGCAGAGGTAGTCTCGGAGGCAGAGGTAGTCTAGGAGGCAGAAGTAGTTTAGGAGGCAGAGATAGTCTAGAAGGCTGACGCAATCTAAAAGATGGACGTAGACAAGAGGCAGTTGTAGAATGAGAAGCTGACTTAGTCTAGAAAGCGGACGTAGTCCAGGAGGCGGCTATAGTCCGGGCGGCGGACGTGGTACTCACAGTGCTGATGGTGTACAACAGCTGCACTCGGCCATCGGGCAACGTGAGCACGGATATGCCCATGTCGGAGAGCACGTTGATCTGGCGCGGGTCGTTGAGCGGTCGTAGTCTAGGAGGCGGGCGCGCGGCGGTCGTCCCCAACATGTGGCGCATCGGCTGGCGTACCTTCTCCGCGACTAGCGACGCGGTGTTCGGACATGTTCTGAAAGAAACATAATAATAATTGGCTAACGGCCGCACTTAACGACTATTGTTAATAACAGACACAATGTGGACACAATAAACATTTATAGCTTATTATGCGTATTTGAAACTTGGAATGCGCTCAATTAAATTTTCCTTACAATTGCAATAGCACTATACAATATGAATACATAGTCATACTGCATCTATTTATAACAAAATAAAGTAAATGAAACTCACTTTCTATAAGTTTCATCGGTTTTTATGTCGTGTTTGAAAATTGTGGTATTCTTGCCGTCCATAGCCAGAGAGAGAGGTAGGAAATGCGCCTCTGTGGTTAGAACATAGTCTTCCAATTTCACCGGTAGATCTTTGTCTTCACCGAACAACATGTATAAGTATTTAAACGTTTCCGCCAGCACGAATGAATCCATCCTATCTTCGTGAGCACGCGTTCTGAAAATTAATGTAAATGTAAGTTGTAGGTATAACATGCCTACAAAGACTATTTCTTTGAATTTCTTCGTCGTAGGGGTGAAATATCTCTGCGGAGGACGCGATGCGTTTTCGATCCCGCTCCGCGTGTAGCGTTGACGAGGGCATGAGGGGGTTTTAGTCGATAAACCTCCGGCGTGAGCCGGAGAGAGTCCGACATGCCCCTGCCCCTTCCCCCGAGGAGGCGGGGGATCGTAATGCATTTCCTCTCCTCAAAAAAAAAAAGGGGGTGAAAGATTTATTTTTTATTTTGTTTCGGGCAAATTCATGACGCTGGGGTGCTTTAACCATACAAATCACAAAAAACATCTGTCGGTTATTTTTTTTCGTGATTTTTAGTGTTTTACTCTATTTTTAGTAAAATAAAATAAATAAAATAAAAATAGTTTTATTTCTGAATAAATTTGAATCGAATATTTCAGAACGTTGAACTACATGTTGCCTACCACCGGTTCGGGAACTAAGCCGGCGAGAAGAACCGGCGTAAGAAACTAGTGTTTAAATAGTTAGTAGTAAATATGCTACAAAATATTTAAACACTAAAAAATATTTTTTGTGCAGGAACCTGGTAATTACTATTTTAAGCTGAAAAATAACTCAAGCATGTTAAATATTTTCGTATGAGAAAATTCTTTTGGTATAACGTAAGTATGAGAATTTCGATGGCATCCGGCCCCATAACGCAACCAAACTACGTACCGTAGGACCCCCATCTGCCAATGAATCAACTTCTCTGATAGTGCATACAAAAAATAATTAAAAACCGTTTCGGAGGAGTTCTCGCACAAACACTGTGACACGATTTTATAGATATCACTTACCTGACATCATTGACGGCGGCGTAACCGCACGGCACTCGCGTATACTGCTGGAGGGACTTGAGCACCGCCTTGCCGACCTGCAGGTAGTGGTCGTCGTTGGTGGCGCGGTGCAGGTAGTAAGTGGATTCGATGAACTCCGGCCGCAGCGGATGCTGGCCCCAATGCACCTGATAAAAAAAAAAACACGTGTACACGGTGCCCACCACCGGTTCGGGAACTAGCCCGGCGAGAAGAACCGTCGTAAGAAACTCGCACGGGGCTCACTTTTTACCAATCACTACCTGATAAAGCAGGGATTCCCAAACTTATTTTGTCTACTGCCCACTTTGAGAATAAATTATGTTTTAGCTCCCCCATTCACCACACAGTATCTCCATACCAAATTTCAGCAAAATCGATTCAGCCGTTTGGGCGTGATGAGGTAACAGATACAGGAAGGTAGAGGAGATAGAAAGATATAGGCTTTATTTTACACTTAATTTTTTTATTTATATATCATTCGAAACATATAACCGGTAAAATTGACAAGACTGCGTTATATTTTTTTATGTAGAATTTTAACTTTAACTATAATAATTACTTATTCCAATTTCCGTTCCTTTTTTCCTTCCGCTAGTTCCTTACCTTTTTACTCGTCTGTGGCACAACATACGCTAGTTTGTGTCAAGTTGCCAAAATAATAAAAAAAGACTGCGTTACAAGTTACTATTTATAACCAGTTGCACACATGATGTCATAAAACGTGTATGGAAAATGCGGCTCGCTACGCTGCTCAACGTCATAACCTGGTGCATTACTTTACACTAGCCATAGTCACAACAGTGCCATGGTGGTTTCTGTGTGTTAAAACTGAACCTAGGCTTTATGCTAAGTACTCACATACGGTTTTGCTCAATAGTTTTACTCCAAATCGAGTAATAATTACTGTGTGGACCGCAAAACTCACAGCTCGAAGGCTCTCATCGAGCCGGCTCGATGGAATTAAATATATCGATTTGGAGTAAAACTATCGAGCAATGCTGAATGTGTGGACGAAAGCCCGAGCCGTAGTTTTTACTCTACGTGATTGCTCGATCGAGCAAAACCGTATGTGAGTACTTAGCATAGGTTTCACTTTACTTTGCGCCATCACAAAGCAGCTGCGGGAGGGATCACTATAGGTAGACTAATGTCGGTACATAATGAAACCTATAGAAAAGAAAATAAAGCCTAGGTCACCTATACTCAACCTGCTGCGCGCATGCGGCCTGCCCGGGCCGGGTCTTTATCAGTGGCCCGTGTGAAGTTAAACCATTTTCAATTTCATGCCCATAAGCACGGACGTAAAAAAAATACGGACGGATCGCCATTAAGAAATGAGTGAAGCACCCATAATAAGCCCAGGCGATCATATGTACACATCTTGCACAAACACTCGCACTGTAATAAGCCGATCGTACCGCCATTACGCAATTAGACTGCATCGCGGTGACACATCTTTGTCATTCATAAATAAAAATAAATATGCCATCTTGTGTTGTAAAATGGTGCAAGAACAATACAACCTTACACAAAAAACATCAAGGAATAATATTTCATAGGTAAGATAACATATTTTTAAAGTATTTTGATAAAATAATGTAAATATTAATTCAACTTCAACAGGTCAGTAATGTCCATAACAAAGTGGGGAAATTTTCCCCAAACCGGGGAAAATTTTAAATTATTTTTAAATAATCAAATAATTAATTTTATTGTCTTTTATTAGTGTCACGTAAGTATTTAGCATACTATTGACCAGTAATTAGGCAGGAATACAATAATAGGGGTGTAGACAGTAAACGAAATCTAATACAAATTATTGTTTTTTTGAGAGTTTGTATTATAGAATTACCGAAAATGGACATATTTTACTTAATAACTTTATAATATTTTTTATATTTAATAAGTGATTTTTTATTGAAATAAGAGTGTATTTATTTTTTATACATATTTTTAGGTGTAACAAAATACTTATGTACTATCAGAGAAGTTGATTCCTATGCAAATCGGGGACATAAGTAGTTTGGTTGCGTTACGTCAAACCCAGCCGACAGATCACAATTAACATTGAATTGACATAAGTATTCGACCAAATAACGTTGGTCTGTCAATTGCATAGGAATCAACTTCCTTGATAGTACATCTGTAAAATAAATATATTTCCTAAAAATAGTCTACACCCCTATTAATTTCTTAATTTACAAAAGTGGATATAACTGTTGTTTGACGACCTCTGTGGCTCAGTGGGTGGGCTGTCGGTGTTTCAAGCCGGTGGTCGCGGGTTCGAATCCTGCCGACGGAACAAAAAGTTTTCAAAGTTCCTGGGTCATGGGTGTGTATTAAATATGTGTATCATATAATAAAAATCTTAAATATATGTATAGTATAACAGTATTAAATATATTTCCGTTGTCTGGTACCCGTAACACAAGTCCTTCAGGTACTTAGCACGGGGTCAGACTGACGTGGTGTGAAGCGTCCATAGATAAAATTGTTGTCTTAGATTTCCTTCAGTAGTAGGGGAGGGAAGGTGCTATTGGTGTAGTCACCCGAGCGTCATTGAGACCTAGTAGGAATGAAAATATTGAATGGACCTCTAGACCAGGAATAAATTTAACACCATGTTATGTGATTTGATTTGACATTAGCGCATGGTAGAACTCTGGATAGCTCTAACAGGCCGTTAACTGATTTAACAAGCCATTATTTATTTAAAATTACTTGATTGTTTGATGAAACGGGTTATGGGACTTAAGTATCTTATATCTTTTCGTATACAGGTTTCTTATATAGGTTTCGGGGGCGATAAATCTGTCTAGCTAGGAATTATTTTTAGAAAATGTCATTTTATTCGTGTTTTATCGAATACCGAGCAAAGCTCGGTCAAATAGCTAGTAATAATTTTATTATTGTAAATGTTTGTACATAATCATTATTACTAATAATGTTATGTAAATAATATACTTCTCTGTACGTAACATGTGTTTTTTTTTCTATCTATAGTGTCATAAAAATAATATTTTCATTATGACATCTTTAACAACCGCTTACATTTCTGAAGCAAAAAAAACATAAAAATATGTTTAAGTATAAAAAATACATTTAACTTGTCTGAGTTTACAAAATTTAAAAGTAGGGAAATTTATGATTTATATGGCAACCCTCATATCACGCACACGTCCTACACGGGCGGCCATAACTAGGCTTCACTCGTGATTAGAGAAGGTTACGTCCGTTACGTCCGTACTTTTTTTACGTCTGTGCCCATAAGCAATATCGTCGTGAAAGTCATGTTTAACCTCTCAACCCCCATAAGGACACCGGTGACCGCGACAACAATAGATTTCCAAGAAACCGCGATCGAAGGATTTTTTAGATCGCTAAGTAATTTGAATTTAGCGAACAAAACTTTTTGATCGCTAATTTTGAAGAAAGTTATTGTTCTAACCCTAAACATTTTTGATTGCGGAGTGCGGACCCAAGACACCAAGACCAAAACGTGTTTGTGGCCCGTATAATAAAGGTTGACTACCGGCCTAGATCATAAAGTGACATTTTTCCTGAATTTTTGTCGGTTGCGGTCGCTTGCCGCAAACATCGGAAAGACATTTGATTACAATTTTGATTTGCATTTGACCTTTAAAAAAACTAGGCCTTTGCATCCATTGTGGATGATTTATACAGTATTTTCAGAGCAAAGTCACCACTCTTCAAATACCGTAGTGCCTGGGACAAGAGTCAAGATTTAAATATCCGCAAGGTTGCCCAAGCGTATACGGCATTCTCGCAACAAAGTCGGCCTTGTTCAGAGGAAAGAACAGGTCTATACGTCTAGGACTAACTATGTGCGGGTTTCCTCATGATGTTTTCCTTCACCGTACGAGCGTCCGTATTGTGTACTTGGGATCACAAAATGTCTCATTGGTAGCCTTCACCCGGGATCGAACGTGCACCCTCTGCGAGTGCGAGCTAAATGTCTACCCATTAGGCTACAGACGCTCTTTAGAGGATATATAAATTCCTGTCGAAACACCTGTCATTAGTATCACCTGGATGTGAACCTCGCATTATAAGTATCACCTGGAAGTCGGAAGTGAACGCCTCGGGTATGAAGGTGTGCCGCTGCATGACCTGGTACAGCATCTCGTGTGTCTCCACCGCCGGCTGCACTTCCCCCAACAGCACCTGCAGACCAGGCCAGAACGCCAGCAGGGCATCCATGAAGTTCCGAGATTGCAGGTGTGGCCTGGAATGAGGTACTTTATTGAGCTACACTGATGGAGGAGTTAGATCTTTTAGTATATTTCTAAACAGGGTATAAAATAACAAGTATGGTACATTAGTTTACTATAAGAAAAGCACTGTAGTTACTTTTGACTTGTATGTATGTAAACACCACAAGAAATACAAAAATGTAAGTAACTTTTACAGTGTTGCTACTTTCACAGTGAACACGCATGATGAACGCACATTACACACCCTAAAGAACTCACTTATTCTTGTTACAGGTTGTATACCTAACGTGAGTCCGGCGTCCGGCTTTGGGCGGGACAGTTCCGCTTTCAGGCAGTCTGTCCCGCTGTCCCCCGCGAGACAGAAATTGTCCCGCTTTTGCAAACAGACCGAACGACAATTAAAAACTATTTTTATGTTTGAAATGCCTGTATAATGCCTGGAAGTATTACGCACTCCCATTCAACAATTAATGTGGTTATTCTGCCATAATATGCTTAAATACAGATAGGCACTAGCACATTCACAAAATACTGAATCAATTGTATCTACCTCTTTACTTTCATAATTAATAAATAATTTAAAAAAAAATTGGGATAGGGTCTCGTAGATGTCCCGCTCAGACAAATAAAATAAATGGTCACGTTATGTATACCTATATCTCAAACAAATTATTTGATCTCCTTCTGTTTAATGGAAGCGAAGAATTTTGAGCGAAAAAAGGGACAACATTCTTCTTGTTGACAAATGTATTTGGTTCCGCCATTTTAAGTGCCGGATTTAGGATGGTGTTGTTTTAAATGTAATTGTGATTGACAAATGTTTTATCTTTGAAATAAGTTGTTTTGATATAGATATGACTCATAATTTTGACGTGTTACATGAAATTATCTCTCTGAATACAATAATATAAATTACAACATTGAAATTTTATACTTGTTTAATTTGAACGTCACAAATTAAATTAGTCAAATGCTAAGCAATAAGAAAATTTCTCCATAACAACAAGACTAATTTGACTAGACACCTCGTATTAAGAAAGCCCTTAATACGAGGAACCAATTTTCTGTACGTACCTGTGCATATGAACGGCCAGCATAATAGGACCCCTGCTTATATACTTCATAACGGCGTTGTAGTGTCTATTGAACCTGGCCAGGTACTTCTCATCACCGAGTAATATGTAAGCCTTGAGACAGTACTCGTAGTATGAGTCTATACCGGCTCCGACTCCGGAATCCTTCCTCACCCAATCTCCTGAGTGTATGTTTATCACCGTACCCATTAAGTCTGAAGTCCTGAAGGAGATGGAAATATAAATATTAGTAAGAGTGATAGAGACACAGAATAAAAAGTGAAAAGTATTTGGTTGGTTTTTATTGTGAAACTAAACTAATAATGAAAAAAGTAAGCAGTTGAGTATTTGGATAGTATAGTCTCGGGTCAACCATGCTTTGGCACGGTTAAATCAACTTGCTTCATAATATACAATAGTTGAACGCAAAATCGGCATAGAACAACACTTGCCGTTTGCGTTATATTTTGGACGAGTCTTTTCTTAGATATCGACAGGTATTACAGGACTAGCTGCCGCACTCAGAGTGGAACATTAATTTCTTAAATGTATTTAATTCAAAATTTTGATATAAGCCCCATACATTATCTGTCAAACTCTTCATTTCATTGTAGGTAAATCATAATTAAATGTCTCTTAGTACAGTGGTAAGTCCTTATAAGACAAATCCATTAAGATATAGTCTGGTGATAGACAGACATCAGAATCCCAGTGTCCTATCCATTATCCAGCCTACGAAATACTTACCTATTCCTAATCTTCCAAAGTCTATCCATGGCTTTATGCGCTTTCTGTTCATACACGGGATTGTTGGTAAGTCGAGACAACGCTGCCATTTCTAGAATCATAGTTCCCGCACACGCAGTGCAAGTCTCCTTCGATTCTAGGAGGTTTTTGATTCCGTGACGTAGGTTCACCTGAAAATAGGAATATAATCTGAGGCCGTACCACGAAACCTTTAAGACTCAAACAATCGAATGAGAATACCGCGTCCTACTCTAGCAAACGAGAAATGACGTTGTTAGAGCAGGACGCAGTATTCTCATTCGGTTGAGTCTCAAAATGGTTTCGTAGTAGGCCTCCAGAATTTGTATGGGTTGCGCATAATATATTTATAGAATAATTTTACATAATTATACCCTTTTCTTAGCAGTGGGACAGCATAGGCTCTTAAAAAATCGGCCAAGTGCGAGTTAGACTCGCGCACGAAGGGTTCCGTACCTCAATCGAGCAAAAATAGGCTGAAAATTGTGTTCTTTGTATGGGAGCCCCCCTTAATTATTTAATTTATCGAAATTTTATTATTGATTATTATTAAAGTACAAATACAACTGAGTATTTCGTGAATATTTCAAGTGCCTATGTGTTGCAGTTTTTGACATCGAGCAAAAAATAGCAAACTCACACCTTTAAATATTGAATTAATTTTATTTTTAGTATTTGTTGTTATAGCGGCAACAGATATACACAATCTGTGAAAATTTCAGAAGTCTAGCTATAGCGGTTCTTGAGTTAAAGCCTGGAGACACACAGACAGATGGACAGACGGACAGACATCGAAGTCTTAGTAATAGAGTCCCGTTTTTACCCTTTGTGTACGGAACCCAAAAAATTAAGATTGCTTGATAAAAGTCGAAGGGAAGACACGGTGTAATTTAAGGTATCTTTCTGTTTTAAGGTTGGAAGTGAGCGAGCGGTATTAATTAATATTTAATATTAATAGGTCATTTATGATTGGACAGAATTGAGTAGATAGAGAGTACTATCAGATAAATTCATGGGTTCATGGAGAGATAACGGACCTACATGGTTTGGTCGCGTTATATCCAATTCAGCCGATAGATCACGATTAATAACATAGGTAATTTCTTTGATATTATGTAATAGAAGTGGCAAGAAATTTCGCTTATTACGGCCTATTTATCGAAGTAAGTACATACATAAATTTAAATTACACTAGCTATTTGACCGAGCTTTGATCGGTATTCGATAAAACACGAACTAAATGACATTTTCTAAAAATGATTCCTAGCTAGATCGATTTATCGCCCCCGAAACCCCCTATATACTAATTTTCATGAAAATCGTTGGAGCCGATTCCGAGATTATTATATACTTACATATATATATACAAGAATTGCTCGTTTAAAGATATCAGATATCTATAAAAAAACCTAGCTTCGAAGGCTATTATTATTTATTTAAAGAGTTATTTAATGTATATTATGCATTTGCATACTTGCATATGCAAATGCATATAATGGCAATTTTTCGTTGATAGTGCATAGTGTTCGTTAGTTTTATGCCCTCGTAGTCACCAAACTATCTGTCATGACACACTCTGAGGCCACAAAACAGAGGAACGATAGAACAAAACACTTAAAATATGTGGCTAAAGAATGCAATACACCCGATAGGTACAATATTATTATCTTTCTAGAAACAATTTTTTAAAAGCTTTTATTTAAGTTGTTCTGTATGTATGTAAGTATGTATGTTCGGGTGAAATTTTGGAACTCAATTTTGAAGTAGATATATTTAACCGATTGAGCTGAAATTTTGCATGTACGTTTAGTTGGGATGACAATGCACGATATTGTATTTGACATCACTCTAAATCCAATATGGCCGACCACCCAAGATGGCGAAATAGTTATTTTCTATGCAGTCCTACAATATGGATATTAAATCAATGGGCTTTTTGAGAGTAACTCGAAAACGAATGCAATGTCATTCTACATCCAATATGGCGGCACGTCCAAGATAGAAGAATAGTTATTTTTAATGCACTTCTGCAATATGGGTATCAAATGAAAGGATTCATTGAGAGTAACTCGGAAACGAATGTAATATCATTCTACATCCAATATGGCGGCTCATCCAAGATAGGGGAATAGTTATTTTTATATCAATCAAGTAGACTCAGAAATCTAGCCAGAGATACCTAACTAAAAAACAAAAAATAAATTATAAGCAAAAAACGTTTTGAAAAAAAGCTTTTATTTTAAATACTTACTTTAAAAAGAAGAAAATAATTTTCTCCTTAAAAATCCTAACTATTAAGTTATGACCTCAATATATTATACAATTTGCATGATAATAAAAGCTTATCGCGAGACTTTACAATCTGCCAGTATTTATTTACTTTTATAAAATAAAAAATATAATAAATCACGCGACAAGCTTTTATTATCATACAAATTGTATAATATATTGAGGTTATAACTTAATAGTTAGAATTTTTAAGGAGAAATTTATTTTCTTCTTTTTAAAGTAAGTATTTATAATAAAAGCTTTTTTTCAAAACGTTGTTTGCTTATAATTTATTTCTTTGTAGTTGGCAACATAAGTAAAAAAATTTGAATAAAGTAGTTACCGATTTAGTGAACTTCCATGGGATTGCAATCGGAAAAAGTTGGTAGAAAATTAATATTGAATTTGTGCTGTAAAAAATTAAAAAATGAAAAATCCTGGATTTTATGAAAATATTATAAAAAATGACGCTTTTCTTAATGGCAACACCGGAAAGGTTTTAAAAAAAATCTAATAAGTGACTTTTGAATTTTGATTGAGCATATTTCGGCCATTTATCGTGCTTGCATGCATATTTCGGCACTTCGGTCGTGCATATAATCCGATGTCTAGTTACAAATATTCATTATCATTAGTCAACAAAGTTTAGAAAAACGGGACATTTTAAGCCTTGTCCCCCACATAGGGACAAACGTCCCGAAAACAGGACTGTCCACCCCGAAAGCGGTACGAATCGTCATTATCTTGGACAAACGCGTAAACGTCCTGAAAACGGGATTGTCCTACTGAAAACGGTAATTATGGACACGCTAGCCAGCCTTGCTGGGGACATGAGACATCGTCACAAGCAGGACTGTCCAAACGAAAACGATACACATGGTCATCTCAACCTACCCGACCGTGTGGAATGCCTGTGGACGTATTGAAAGCTGGCAACAGCCGTTTGCCCAAGTCCTCAGCCATAACCAGCAGTTCTCCATTGTACCAGCTCAAAGAGTTTACGTCGTTCTTGAGTGCCGTCGCCAGAATGTGAGCTGATAGGAGGCCGCTGAAATATTAACATTATTATTAGCTTACACCTTTCCTAATAAAAGGTAACCCATCTGTGCATGGGCGTACCGACGGGGGGGGGGCATGAGAAAAGTAGGTATGAATTGTAGGTAAAGTCGACAGCACATGAAGCTCTTTACGTGTACTACGAGCCTTACATCTACGTTTGTTTGTTTGAACGCGCTAATCTCAGGAACTACTTGGTTCGATTTGAAAAATTCTTTCAGTGTTAGATAGCCTATTTATCGAGGAAGGCTATAGGCTATATTTTATTACGCTAAGACTAATAGAAACGAAGAAATAGAGGAAAATGTGGAGAAAACGGGGGGAAATTATTTTAAAGGGCTTATTTGAACGCGCTTATCTCAGGAACCGGTCCGATTACAAAAATTCTTTCAGTGTTAGATAGCCTATTTATCGAGGAAGACTATAGAGTATATTTTATTATTCTACGACTAATAGGAGCGAAGAAATAGAGGAAAATGTGGAAAAAACGGGGGAAATTATATAAAATTGCTTATTATCTTAAGATTCTTAAGAACTACTGGAGCAATTTTTATGTTATTTGGCAAACATGAAGAATAGACCACGTTAAGGGACATAGGCTATTTTTTGCGGAAAAATGTACGGTCGCGTGAAATTCCTAAATTACGCAAGCGAAGCCGCGCGGAACATCTATATGGGTGGATCAACTTTTCCTTGCCAAAACCTGTCCCTCACAATTGGAATGCTCTGGTCACAAAACTATTGGCAATAATAATATTTAACTGCTTTCATATGTATATCAAAACTACTGCCATCATATTAACGTAGGGATTAATAGACATTTTCTGTTGAAAAATATAATAACTTACATGTCCCCACCGACAAAAATTCACTTTCATACAAATTTCTGTTGCCCTTTTGACAAATCGATGTATTGAATTTAATATTATGACAAAAAGTTCCAAAGCGAAGGCTGTTTTAACATTCCGTTTACGTATTTGAATGTGTAACGCTTCATAAATCTTTAATTATAGGCTACTAAGTTCTTTTTTATTTGATAATTTGACTTTAACAAATTTGTCCCCACCAAAACTAAAATACGCTGGTCCGCTGTCTAACGACACATAAGGTGGGGTAAGTGCGACAGACACAGCCTTTAAATAGCTCGACCAGTAGGAAACCTTTTTGGGTTCCACCTGATACTCGTCACGCCACTTTATTTTCGCTAATTGATCGGCAATTTCATCTGAGACTCTGAGTGAGGCAGCGTGTTTTATTGTCGAGCTGCGGGGTAGCATCGAAAATAAGGTAAATATCAGTGTTGCCAACTTAGTGGAATTTCCACTAGATCTGGTGGTTTAGACGTACCTTTCGGCGGGAAAAAATTGGTTTTAGTGGCTAGTGGATTTCTTAGTGGATTAGATTATTCAAGTTAGTGGTAGCTTCGACGTTAAACCACTAGTTTTTTTTTTATTATGTTTCTAACCCTTGAAGACGCACACTGGAAACTTAATTATATTATTATTATCTTTATTCCTTTTGCCGCATTCTAACGCTGATATAGAGCGATTATTTTGATGATTGCATGATAAATTTTGTCAAGACTTAACAGAGAAACCGGATGAAGTTTGATCGCCTTTCTTTCGTGCAAGGTTAGCACGCGAAGGCAAATGCTGTAATAACAACTTAATACCAAATACCGTATTATAAAAATTAAAAATTTATTCTTCACAAACTGAACAAGTAAATGACAATGATTCCTCTGAAGACGTTCATCTTTACTCTTTAGTTAAGTACCTACATATACATAGGTACATAGGTACAGTCTGTCAAAAAAGTCATGAAATTAAAAAGTGGCAACATCGTAGTGTCATCCCTTTCAAATCAATCTAAGAAAAAAGGGATGGCACTACGATTTAACTATAACTAAAGTTTTCCTTTTTGTAGTAACAAAAATAATTATTTCATAATAATAATGACGTTGTTGTTGTATTATTTTCAAATTATATACAGATAGGTTGTTGTTGTCTTTACGTCATTTAGTGGAATTCTGGTGGTTTGAGAGGCCATTTAGGTTTTAGCGGTTTCTGGTGGTTTACGCTGCTGAATTTGGTGGGTTAGTAAAAAAAAAGTTGGCAACACAATATTTTTTGTGTTTGTGTTCAAACAAAAAATATTGTGTTATTACAAGAGAAGCAAAAACGGTACAAGGAAAAGTTGAAACTAAATAAAGAGAAGCATGAAAAATATATTGTTTTAGTGTTAGTGTTAGTTTTTAGTATAATTGTATGTTAGTCTATAAGGTATTTATAATATGGGCCAAGATGCCTGAGTTAAATAAATAAATAAAAATAATAAATAAAATATTGATCACTTTTCATACCTTTTTGCTTTTTTGGTAGAACTTTTCTGATTCATCAAAATATATTCATAGACAAAGTCGTAATGACTTTGTCTATGTATAAAGTATTTTGATCTATCAATATCTTTTATTATATTTAAGTTAAATCCAACTAATTAAAAGTGACGTATTTTTCCCAAAAAAACGCTCAAAAAGTCAACGAAAATCGGTGCTGAAACTACTGGTATAAAATTAAATGTATAATTAAGATGATTCTCTATAGTGATCAGTAAAAAAAGTATGCTTGAATTTTTTGAAAAAAACTTGATCGCGTGCAAAGAATAGTTGATTCACCCATATATAATAATATATGGGTGAATCAACTATTCATAGGAAAGTCAATGCTGTACATTGAATATTTTTGTACAATAAATAAATAAATACTTGGGACGATCACGTCCCAAGTATTTATTTATTTATATAAGTAATATAAATAAATAAAAAAAAATATAAAATTATATTACTTTTAAATAAATAAAATTATATTACTTATTTATATAAGTAATATAAATAAGTAATATAATTTATAATAGTAATATTACGTTAGTATATATTACTATACTAACGCGGACGAAGTCGCGGGCAACAGCTAGTAAATTATATTCTGTGACAGTACAGAGTCCAATGTGTAAAGACGAGATAAAGACTAAAGCTATATGAGCTCTTGACTATGCAATAAAAAACTTGTAAATAACTTGTAATAACATTTATTAGAAAAATAGAATTAAAAAAAAAGACTTTGAATTTGAATAAGTGTACAGCGTACAGCGTATTTTTTTTAATTACCAGATTTTAATATTATAGTGGTCGTTGTTTGCATTATATTTGGCAACTTTTTTAGAATCTCTAGGGGGGGGGGGCAGCTGCCCCTTCCTGGCGACGCCCTTGTCAGAGTGCAATCTACCAAACTGGAATTTATTATTGGGAACCAAACCTACGACTCTTTAACTCAAGCCGACTAGACTAGCGTTAACAAAAGTTAGATCTTACCCAAGCATACGAATATTCGTTTCAAATACAGACACCACGATGTCGTGATCAAAACTGACGTCCTTGATCACCAGTTTGATGGCTTTACTGAACTCCGCGAAATCACCCATTACTGCCAAAGTGTCCATACTGTCCACCAGCGTTAGAGAGAAGCTAAAATAGGAGGCATTGGTTATTAAAACATAACATACTATCTATAGTAATTATAAGAATAATACACTTTAATTTTAAACATCATACAACACAATTTTAAAATCTTATCTTATATCTTTAAACGAGCAATTCTTGTATATATATATAATTGGAATCTCGGAATCGGCTCCAACGATTTTCATGAAATTTAGTATAGGTATAGAGGGTTTCGGTAAATCGATCTAGCTAGAAATAAATTTTAGAAAATGTCATTTAATTCGTGTTTTATTGAATACAGAGCAAAGCTCGGTCGAATAGCTAGTAGTATTTTAAAAAGATACAACCTAGTACTGAGTACAACAAAAAAGTCCGGAGATATGCACACACAAACATAAAAACATACATACACATACATACGGGTCAAATTGATAGACTCCTTTTTTTGAAGTCGGTTAAAAATGAGCAAACAAACGGAAAGACAATACAATTAATAACGCAACATTATTACAAAAATTGACCCCAACCCCCAACTCAGCATTAGCAGCGAGTCTGCTGCACTGATATTCTGCTGGGACCAAATTGATGCAACTCCATAGCGTAGAAATTCATTTATAGCGCGGGAACCATAATTTTTTTCGGGATAAAAAGTATTATAGGTCCTTTCGCAGGACTTAAAGTAAGTTTTTGAATACCAAATTTAATCAAGTTGGGTTCAGCGGTTTATAATAAGTGTGAAGAGGTAACCGACAAACAGAAAGTCACATTTTAGAATAATAATAAAATCTATACATATTTATAATAATATGTGTAAGGATTCGATACAGGTTGTTCACGTGCTTACGTTGAGAAGTAACACAGTCTCACACTTAGTACCTGTCGGCCATGATTTGACTCGGATTCGGAAACTTTACCGCGCGACAGCCAATAACCGCTCAATGCACAGAAAGTTTCCGAATCCGAGTCGACCGGAAATCGTCAATCAGCCCGTTCGAGCACGTAAAAATTCATACACAGAGTTGCTATCGTGTACTTAATAAACGACTAGATGACGCCCGCAACTCTTAATCGTGCAAGAACCGTACATTTTCCGGAATAAAAGTATCATATTATAATATGTCCTTTTCCGGGACTCAAAGTATCTCCATATCTATCAGCAAAATAAGTTTAGCGATTTAAGCATAAAGAGGTAACACACTTTCGCATTTATAATATTGGTTATTACCACAGTCATAATAAAATATTATGTAAGTACTTTTATTTAAGCACAATGTTATATGTTTACAATTCGCACTCTTGTGAGCATAGCATTGGCGTATAAATTTGCAACGCATTTTTTTTGACAGTGTTTCCATTCGGCTCAACAAAATAAAACCAGTGATCAAAAGTCACCTTCACATTATAGCTGGCATTCAATTATGAAGGACACTAAGTACAAAATAAATATATTCGGTAATGTAACTTAGCCAAAATATCTTCCTTAAAATCAAATTGTTGAAACAGGGACGACCACCTACACTGTACATGCGTGATTCTGCATTGGTCTCTTCTCTGCTTTGTTATCTTTGAAATATTTGGAGGGTCTACTATGAAGATGATCTACTGTACAATATTTATATTGTGGTACAACTGCTTGAGTGATAGCAAGATTATCTAATAAGATATTAAAACACTGATAACAAATTAATCAATTATTTATCAACAGCAGCCACTTGTATACTTTATTCTATATTATACCGTACTCGGAGAAACATGGCGGTAGCGGTTATTGACTCCCTGTCAAAAAACTTCCTATATAAACCGCGATTGACAATGAACTAGGAACATCTGACACTTCATTGTCAACCGTGGTTTATATAGAAAATGACAAGTTTTAAAGAGTCAATGAACTCCATGTTTCGCCGAGTAGAGTATAGTAAGTTAAAAAACGTAAAAATTTACGCAAGCAAATTCGCAGGCCAAAATTTTTAAATATTTATGCCTACATCTAAAAGGGCATAAAAGTTTTACTACATTCATTTTTTATATATTTTTTAAGTTCTTCCAGCTATGTCATATTTTGGTAGAAGGAAACAAAAACATTGCATACTTAATTGTTACAATATAACTGTTTTGCATTACAACAAAACAATTATTATGTGCTAAATAAAACACAGTGTTGAGTTGAAGAAGTAATTCGTAATCTTAGCCTATTTAAGTGTTTATGGATTAAAAACTTACCAAATCGTCTCTGGTTTCTCTTAGTTCACTGCTTTACTCACCAGCTGGCGCCCTCTTCTATGAGAATAGGCGCGACGTCATCTGTCAACTTTAGTGTCTTCACTCACCAGCAAGACCTTGCTGCAACACTGTGTTTTATTTGGCACATAATAATTGTTTTGTTGTAAATTGTAATGCAAAACAGTTATATTATGTAGCCTTCCTAAAATACAGTGTTGAGTTGAAGACGTTACTGATATCTGCTGGTGCATGAACGCTATTGTGATAAATTGTTAAATATACTATATTCTCTATTAAATTATTATTAACAACTGAAACAAACTTCCTTATAAGTATGCACTTTTATTATGAAATTCTTATTCATTAACAAAAAAAATATATAAAACTCTTTTTTTTTTAAACAAAACAAATCAAATTCTTATCTTTAAAATATCACAAATTGTGAACAATATTGAATTATCAAAAATATGGCACATTACATCCTTATTCCTAGGATGATAGTAACTTAACTTCTTCTAATAAAATTGCACTGAGAGAGATCATTTTCTTATCAAACAAACAATAATATTATTAAAAATATAAATTGTCAACTTGTTCTCACAAACAAGAAAAATTATTATGTAACAAATCAGCTGAAGTATTCTCATTATTGCTTTGCACAGGGAGACAATAATATTTAGTAA
Source organism: Aricia agestis (assembly GCF_905147365.1). NCBI lineage: Eukaryota > Metazoa > Arthropoda > Insecta > Lepidoptera > Lycaenidae > Aricia > Aricia agestis. Next base: position 24,386,669 of record NC_056428.1, on the reverse strand, counting down.
AAGTCTGAGCATTTTTAAAGTTTTCTCTACTCAATATTTCTTCTACAGGTCTATTTTCAAGCCATCCTCTTGAGGCAACGGCTGAACGGATGCTACCAGGAGAAGCTCTTATATCAATTTCTTTAAATATTGATTTGATCCATCCAGCAATCATTGTTCTTGATGCTGGCCTAATAGGTCCAGTTACAGATAAAAATAAATTATTAAGATCCTGCTGCTGTGATCTTCTATTTTGAGATTTTGAAATGAGAGATGTTTTACTGGGCATATGTTTTTCTCAGGATGCTGTAGGAGGCACCAACCAGATTGTCTGTGTGTACCGGAATCAGTTTTGGAGCCAAATTTAGGAAATAATGTGATCTTGTTCTCATCATTATGAAAATTATTTTGTGAAATATCCAGTAAGGTTAAATCGTGTATACGACGCCCAGATGCTAATAAAAGAATTAAATCTGTTCTCCGGGATATGTCAAATAATGAATTATTGGAGCAAGTACTTTTGAGCCAATCAAACAGTATTTTTATGTCAAATATTGGAGGCTTAGGAGCCGGCGGTTTAGCGATGGATATAGCTCTCAAAACCTGACTAACAAAAAAGTTTTTAGAAAAATTTTCCGCAGGTGTAGCACAAAATGTTGAAATTGCTGATTTGAGCAACAGGATAGTGCTATAGGCTAATTTGTCTACTAAAAATAATTTTGCCAAAAATCTTGCCACAGCGTTACCATCTGGTTTATTTGGGTTTATATTTTCAGACTCACACCACAACAGCCATCTATTGATAGGTGCTTTGTATGTAGTAAGGGTGGACTCCCGCCAGCTTTGTTTTAATAAGTTTTGTTCATCTAAACTCCAGTGTCTCACTTGGTCTGCCCACCCCCAACTTTCCAGGCTAGAAGAGACAACTTGTCTATCTGTTCCGGCACTCTGCCTGTTGTCTGATCTATCAAGGTCTTCCTCAGATCCTTGATTATTATTGGCTCTTCGAGAGCCCTCGCCTGTAGGTCTGGATGCCAAAAGCACCGAGTCCAATGAGGTGCTATTAGAACATATGTTCCTCTTGCTTTGTTCAGATGGGCCAATACTCGTGGGATGAGGTTTGGGGGAGGAAACACCCAGGCCAGCTGATAATCCCACCGAAGGCTGAAAGTTGCGCATCCATCTGTTGAGTCCAATGTGGCGTAGCTTCGCACGACGGCGGTCTCTTTTGACGCGAACAGGTCTATATCTGGGACCCACCACTCTTCGAATATGGCCTCCGTGGCCTGTGGAAGTAAGTGCCACTCTGGGACTGGGCGACCTCTCGAGAGTCGATCTGCTATTCCGTTTAGCCTCCCTGGGAGGTAGCAGGCCGACAGCGTTATATTGAGCTGCTCGGTTAACTCTAGAATCTTGCCTGTCAGTTCTAATAGGGCTAGCGATCTTCGCCCGCCCTCGTTCCTTATGTATGCAACGAGAGTACGGTTGTCGGTCTGCAACAGTATGTGAGTCCCCTCTAGGCTCTCCTCTTGGCACTTTATTGCCGCGTATACTGCATAAAGTTCTTTCAGATTTGAGTGCCACTTCTTTTGGTAAGGAGCCCATTTGCCTGATAGAAGTAGGCTGTTCAGATGTGCACCCCATCCTGCATCTGCCGCATCTGTGGTAAGGAAGTGTGTTACTTCTTTCGGATGTAATGGGGCCTTGCTGTTGTTTACAGCATTTAGCCACCAACTCAAGTCCTGACTTACCGAAGGTGGTATTACTTTTCTGTCTCTGGGTCGGTTCTGATGAATTTTTTTCAAAAATATTTGCATCCTGCGGCAATGCAGACGTCCTTTTGGAATTGAGTAATTGGCAAAATTTAACATGCCTAATAGACTTTGCATCTCTTTCAGGGTGCAGTATCCTCTTTTTAGCAGCCTTGATATGATATTCTTTATTTTCATTATTTTTGTCTGGGGTAATGAAAGGCAATTGGCTTCGGTATTCCAGGTAAGTCCTAGGTATTCCAACTCGTGTGTTGGTATCAGACTGGACTTTTGATAGTTGACAAGCCAACCTAGTGATTCCAGATCGCTCAGTGTTTCCGCAACCTGAGTGACAAGTTTGGAACGATTCTGATGCGCCAGGAGGTAATCGTCCAGATATGCAAGCAGTCGCACTCCCTTTGCCCGTAGAGTTTCCACAACCCAATTGGACACAGTTGCAAATATATGGGGGGCAAACGATAGGCCAAATGGTAGGGCAGTCAACTGTAGCACTTCCTTGTATATCACCCTTAGAAAGCGCCGGTGTTTCTCGTCGATAGGCAGGTGAAAATATGCTTGCTGGAGGTCGATCTTGACCAATCAATCCCCGTCCTGTAAAAAGGTTATCACATCTGCCTGTGAAATGAGCTGAAAGTGCTTTACGGCGACATGTGCGTTGAGGCCCCTGAGGTCGAAGATTGGGCGTATTCCTCCATCTGCTTTGGTCACAAGAAATATCTTTGAGTGGAAACCTGCATTGAGTACTTGAGGGTGTTCTAAAATTTTCTTTTCTTTCAGCTCGTTGATCACTGCTGACATCTTTGTAGTTACTCTTGTTGAAAACTTGTTTTGGATACTCTTGTTGGGGTAATGTAGAGGAGGTGTTGTCTTGAATGCTATTTTGCCATTGGATATAATTCTTAGAATGAACGGGTTGGCACCCAACTTTTTTCCATGCCTCTACATGTTCTCTTAAACATCCACCCCTGAACACCCTCGTTGGATTGTCACTTTTGTTTAGGGTGGGAACTTGTATTCTCTGTTTGGTTGTTTCGACGAAAGGGCCGGTTCTTTTAGGGCATAGTCTTTGTTTTTCTCTCATCTCTATAGGATTTAGTAGATGGAAATCTCTGTTTCTTATTTGAATGTTGATCAAATGAAGTAGTAGACCTCTTCTCTTAAGTAACTTGGCGTATTCAACCAAGTCTGTGGACCACCTAATGACTGAATAATAGGCTGTAAGCCCTCTCGACTGAATAAGTATTCCGAGCCGGGTGGAATGTTTTGCAAAGTAACTCTGAGGTTTGAATTTGCTATTTCTTTAAGAATGCGATCCCGCCTTATCTCAATGCACTCTGTCCTTTTCCCATAGATTATCTGCATGGACAGCTCAGAATTCCTTGAAATACTAGATCCAGGACCAAATGTTGTTAAAAATTTCTCACAGAGAGAACTGGCATTAAGATTTTTTGAATCCGCTGAAGCCCAGTCAACAATCCCCTGCAGTCCTGTTTGCAGTAATTGTCTTTGTTCTAGTAACACATTAGATAAGCTAGCTAATAGCTGCTCTGTAGATGCTAAATAGTCCTTATTTTTACTAAAATGACAAAGCTCTTCATTTATTTTAAGACCTATAAACCCATAAGGTGTTGCAGCATAAGACTGCATCGCTTTTTAATAACGGATGCCGTTCCAGGCTTCAGTGTTGAATTTTTGGTGCTTTTCCAGCTCTAATAGGCGGTCTTTTTCAGCAGAAGGTATAATCTTCTTGTCATCATAATCAATGTTTAATTCACCTAAAGTGAGGTTATTTGATGAAGTACATGGTATTTTAAGAAAAGTTGACTCCAAATTACTAGACTGAACAGCGTGACTAGGGCCTGGTAAGCAATTATTTATAGTCTGGTGAGTGTTGGTGTTCTGCGTTGTTTGACTAGTTAGTTCGGAAACGAAGATTGAAATCCGACTTACTTGATCCATCAATACATCGACGCGTGGATCGGCATAAGGATTTTGTACATACCTACGACGACGCTTGTTAGGTGGTGGAGAAGCAAAGCCAGCCTCATCATCCGAGGATGAGGAGCCTGCATCGGCCCCGCTACTGTTACAAGCCTGTCCCCTGTCCGAGGCGACAGGACTTGCACATTTTGTATTTCTATCCACACTCATTTCACCCCGAAACACTTTTTTAACACCAACACTAAACACTGTGTTCTATTATAACAATAAAAAACACTAAGACTGGGGTGCACCAGAGGCGTGGGTAAAGTTAAAGTTATAGTTAAGGTAAATTTAACTTTAACTTTAGCCTTAACTTTGCCCGGAGAAATTGACAGATGACAGCTGATCCAACAAGGTTATACATGCGCGTGGGCGAGGGCGCTGCTGGTAAAGGAGAACTGTCAAAAATTGCGGTTTTTGTATGATGACAACGTTAGTTCCTTTTTTCGCCACATGCATTTAAAACCTTGTCGAGCTCTATGGTTATAGTTAAATATGGCGTCTTGATGGCGTCCATTTTTAACTTTACCCAAAGATTTGACACTTTACACTGTAGTCAAAGTTAAAGTTACAGTTAAAGTTAGTTGGTGCAAATTTACGAACGCTATGAAGTTGACAGATGACGTCGCACCTATTCTCATAGAAGAGGGCGCCAGCTGGTGAGTAAAGCAGTGAACTAAGAGAAACCAGAGACGATTTGGTAAGTTTTTAATCCATAAACACTTAAATAGGCTAAGATTACGAATTGCTTCTTCAACTCAACACTGTGTTTTAGGAAGGCTACATAATAACATGGGCAATAAAATAAGCAAGCCATTGCTAATTGCAATTTGTTTCACTAACCTTGCAGATAACATTTCAATACATACAATATATAAGTAGTTTATAGGAGTTGAAAATCGCAAAGAATAACACTCTGATAATAATACAATTTGATACACTGATAAAACAACCACAATTTTCATAATAGTTATATCTCCTTAAGCTTAATAAAATTTTAAATAATAAGTTTTAAAAAGTAAGGAATGAGCATAGGTTTTAAATATTTTTAGTTTAAATAAATGTATTCTAATATGCGAGTTTGCTAGCACTCATGAAAGCAAAATTACAACAAACAAAGAACAGAGTATAAAATATACTAGTTTTTCATCTGTTTATATGTTCATTTCTTTTCATTTCTAATAAGTTTATTATTGAATAAATAAAATAAGATTTTCTATGATTTCAATTTAACGCTTCAACTCCCAAGCGGCCACATGACTCCCAAGAGGCCACATGTATCCGCAAAAACAATAGATTTCCAAGAATCTGCTATCAAAGGATTTAATTAGTTGTATAATTACTTATAAACAATAAATCCAAACTTACTTTCCAAGGACATCATCCAAATCTCCTCTGCTTGGAGTAATTCCTCTCATTCTTCCTTTGCAGCTGAGTGGCATGAGTTCATCGGCTGGATATGCATTGTACATGTATGCATGGTACGCATGATAGAACATGCTTCGTGCTTCCTCTCTGCAACAACATTTACAAACCATACTCATAGCTAAGGAATATGTACTAAAGAATACTCTATTCATTATGTGTGTAACGATATCAAAATACTTAGATACGATGTATGCCATCAAAACTGTAGCAATGTTTTTGCATGCAAAATGTGCATCAAGAAAATATTGCCGTCCTTTTTTGTCATAGAGTAATAGCATATACTACTTTCTTTTTTGCTCATTTTACGCTTTAATCGAATCGAGAAAATATTGTCGTCCTTCTTTGTCTTACAGTAATATCATATACTACTTTCTCTTTCGCTCATTTCACCCTTCGCTTTGATTTTTCTCTTAAAATGGAAGACAATAATTTAAATATTAATAAAATCTTAGTAATTACGTGTGAAATATTACACCTTTGGCTTTATTTGTATTCCTCGTTTTGTTACTGCAGTGTCGGAAAGCGAAATGTAGCGAAAAACAACACGGTAATTAATGAATTAATCATGTCTGGCTGTTACCGCGTCCTAAGGCATACTGCTCTCAGATGAGTGAGCTCACTTACTTCGAGGGTGACATGACACATTTTGGCACTGACGATTGTATGGAATGCCTTTTCTAACGTTATAATTCTATGTAGGTTTTTACATTTAGAGATAAATTATACAAAGTATCTTTGTTTTTTAAGTGACATAATATCTAATGTTTAAAACGGCATCCTTTTTTTAGTAAGGGATTATTCCTAAAGGCTATTGTTATTTGACAAATGTTTTGCATTACATGAAAGATACAATTTGTTATTAATAAAGGCAACATATTATAAAGGCTTAGAAATACTAAATTATACCAATACAAGCTCAGAGATGGAAGCCAAGCAAAGGCTTCCATTGCCCCAAAAACATTGAAGAATAGCTCTACACATTATGTAGTACAAAAATTAGAATTCATTTGTAATTATAACACCTAAGCTGACTATAGCTAAGTGCATGATGATTGACAAGACAAGTGGATATGCAGAGAACAGCTGTTGAAGCGAAGGAAAAAACTATCTATGACTATTTTTTGACTGTGCACTAAGTAACTAGGATTAGTAATACCACTGGTTTAGTCCGGAAATTATACATATCTATATCCTGTTATAGAGAATTAAAATGAACGTCCTCCTTTAGGCTTAAATTACATAGAAATCATTGGGGGGGTAAATATTTACCTCAACTCAACCCTCTCAGTCTTGGACATTTTAGAAAAAAGATCGTCTTCTTCGGGTCTCACACATGTTATTGTTGTAAAAATAAAAACTACAAGTACTTGATAACTTAACATTATTACGATATCACAATAATTTCCTTTGACTAGTACACTTGTAAAAACTGTGATGGAAACTCAATGTTTTTGCGATTAAAACAAAATCTAAATAACTTTAATATTAAATTATGATTCACATTGCAAATAAAATACTATAATGATAATTTTATTATTAAAATTTTATTGTAAATACAAAGAATCGTTGATAATCCTACAGCTCAAAAGTCAAAGCTCATATTTTTGCCAGACGTGGTCAATTTTTTTTTTTTTTTTTTTTAATTTATTGGGAGCTGGAAACGAGTCCTTTGCTCCAAAAAAAATACAATAATAATACAAAATACAACAGATTAAAATTAAAAAAAAGGAATGTCTTTCTTCTATGTTGGTTCTCACCACAGGCTCTCACCAATGTTCACACTAAGCACTATTTACAAAAAAAAAAAAACAAAACACTACGGTACCTATTTACAATTATTTTTAAACTTTTTCCATCGTTGAGCATATATAACGGTATAAACATTTGAAGAAATTGTAATTAGACAGTAAATCTTCTGGGCGGCGGGGTACACTTATATCTTCATCTTTACAAATTTTATCTATTTCAGAGCAGAGTAAAATTCTGTCCAGACCTAGTGCTTTGCAATCAAAGATTATATGTTTGAGGTCAGCATCATTTTCTAAGCATTTGGGGCATTTTGCATCATCTAAAATTCTTAATTTATGGAGGTGGGAGGGGACCAAGCAATGTCCAAATCTCATCCTTGTTATTACTGATGTGAATTTTCTTGATTCAAACTGTACAGTGTAATACCATGGGACTGAAAAATCTTTCTTTATGTCACTGTACCATTTACCCTTATTACCCTTTACTATATTCCAGATTCTTTTCCATAGCTCAAACATTTCATCTTTGACAGTCAAAAAGAGGTCTGTAAATGGCACTTTTATGATGTCCTTATGATCCTCATCTGGTGGTCCTCTAGAGGCTGTATCCGCCCTCTCATTTCCAGCAATTCCTCTGTGGGAGGGAACCCATAGAAATTCAATATTAATGTTATTACTGACTAATTCATGTAGAATGTTTTTGATCTTAAAAATTAAATAATTACTTTTGAAACTTAAATTACTATTATCTAGAGCTACTAACACACTTTTACTATCTGATATTACAAGAAAATTATTTACATATGACAAAGTTTTTATATATTGTAATGCCATATAAACAGCATAACATTCGGCTGTGTAGATAGAACACATATTACTGATTATAAAACATTTGGTAACATCCAGAAATTCATCATAATAAGCCGATTTAACCTCATCTATAGTTTTCGACCCATCTGTATAGATTTTGTAAAAGTCTGTTTTCTTTTCTATAAAACTGAGAAAGTCGGTCTTACCATAGATGTCTCCAGTTGTTACCAAATATTTTTTCTCTAGAGAACCTTCAAAGTTGTCATAAATTGGCCATAGATCACTAGAATAAATGTCATTTGTCATATTTAAAACCAACTGTAACAAAGTCGGCATCTGTGGCAAAATCCTTGTAGAAATAATTTGTGATGTTATTACAGAAGAATCTAATAAACTAGTTATTTCCTCAGATACTTTAAGTTTTCTTACAGGAAGTGAGGACTTAATTGCAATCATCTTAACAAAGTATTTCTTAGCTAACATGAGTCGTCTCAAGAATAAAGGAGGAATATAAGTTTCAACTTCCATTGAGTTTATAGGGGTGGATTTCATCGCACCAGTTATAATGCGCAGTGCTTGATTTTGAATGATATCTAACTTTTTTAGAAGACTAGCGCTAGCATTAATATATGCTAAGCAACTATAGTCAAAGTGGCTCCTAACTAAACTTTTATACAACATTGAGAGAATTTTTGGATCAGCACCCCAAAAAACTCCTGCTAAACATCTCAATATATTGAGTCGCTTGTAAGCTTTATTACATATATAATCTATATGTACATTAAATTTAAGTTTGTTATCTAAAACTATACCTAGAAATTTATGTTCATTTACTAGTGAGATGATTTCATTATTACATTTAACTTGAACATTACATTGACTTTTACCAAAAGTCATAACTGAGCTTTTTGAAGAATTAATATTTAGTTTTAGTTTGTTATTATAATAATTTAACAGTTGCTTAAGAGCTAAATTAATATTACAATTGGCCGAGCGTAGTAGACGATTAATACAATAGATAACTATATCATCAGCATATTGTAGAACATTAACACCTAATACTTTTACATATTTACAAATTTGTGATGTATATAAATTATACAGGATTGGAGACAATATCGCTCCTTGCATTAAGCCTTTATGTGCAAATTTTGGACCATGTAGTATATCATTAAATTTCACATAGACAAGACGGTGATTTAAGAATCTATATATCCAATTTAAAAACCTACCAGGAATCCCCAATTCACTTAAAACCTTAATAAGTACAGACAAATTTACATTATCATATGCACCTTGCACATCTAAAAATACACAAATTGCATTTGAATGAGCCATTATAGAATTCTTAATATCATTTATAAATGAAACAAAGCCATCAACTGTACTTTTTCCTTTACGGAAACCTAACTGAAAATCTGGTAATATTGAATTAGTTTCTGTAAAATAGTCTAACCTAACTTTTATCATATTTTCAAAAACTTTTCCAATGCATGAAGTGAGTGATATTGGACGGTAAGAATTATGATCATGGATTGGCTTATCTTTTTTCAGAATGGGCAAAACACACTGAGTTTTCCACTCGTCGGGAATAACTTGTTTGGACCATAGGTGATTGTAGATATTAAGAAGAACTGCTTGTGCATTTTTGTGTAAGTTTTTAATCATTAAATATGGAAAATTATCCAGTCCAGGAGTAGAATCTCTTCTTGACATTAAGGAACTATAAAATTCATCCCAGCTAAAATCTTTCATAAAGAAGTTGAAATATTCACTATCATTATTACTTTTAAATATATCTTCTAATGAACTTTCACATTCTTCATCATTTGTAAATTTGTCTAAAAATTCTGGTACAAAACTATCACATTTACTATGTATGCTAGAACCTACACGCTTATATTTTTTGATAAAATTCCAAATATTCGTGACTGGGGTGTATCTATTAAATGTAGAGCATAAATTTTGCCAACTTTTTCTCTTTTCCTCTTTTATAATCCTTTTTTTGAGTGCATCTAATCTCTTATAATTTATATAATTTTCCATACTTAAATTACTTCTATATTTTTCCAAAGCTTCTCTACAATCCTTTACAGCCCTATCACAAATATCATTCCACCACGGAGCAGGTACCTTTTTTTTAAATTTTTTAGATGAATTAGTTATTATAATTTTTGGAACACATTCATCTCTTAAAGTGTTTAGTAGATCACAGAAATGATTATAACTTTCTAAAGGATTTTGTAAATTATATTCAAAATCTTGAAATAGATCTTTTGACATATTAAAGAACTTATCCCAGTTAGCTTTTTTGAATAAATACTTATTTACATTTTTATTTATGTCATATTGCATAGGAGAAGTATTAAGTTTTGTAAAAGTTGGAAAGTGATAACTTCCCAACGGATCGTCACCGACATGCCATTCACAATAGGGAGCCAACTCTGGACTCACTAGTGTAACATCAATTGCAGAAGTGTTATTGTTTGGTCTGCCTACTGTAGTAGCACAACCTGTATTTAAAATACATAAATTATATTCATCTATAACTTCATACAAGTCTCGTCCTCTTGTATTATTTATTGTACAACCAAAAGCTATGTGATGGGCGTTACAATCACCCGATATGATAATAGGTTTAGGAAGATTATTAATTATTCTTTTTAATTTTGTTTTATTAATTTTGTTTCTAGGTGGACTGTAAATGCAAAGGATTGTAATGGAACCTATACCTGTTTCTATGGTTATGGCAATAGTCTGTATATCTTGATAATTTGGAGTCGGATGCTGCACATACTTTATAGAATTCCTAATAATTATTGCCACTCCTCCGTGTTCATTTGTAGCATTTTTATAAATGAAATTATACCCAGGGAAATGAACCCGAGGACTTGAAGTTTTAAGCCATGTTTCATTTAATAAAGCTATATCTATTTCTTTATCTATTAAGAGTGATTGAAGTAAAGGTTTTTTATTATTTAAACTCTGGATGTTATGCTGTACAATATTAATACTATCCATTACTTATTAAAGTTTTTAATGAATGTTTCTTTAATATGTGTTGTAGTCTTAATCTCATTAGAATTTCCTATACTTACAATAGTGCTTATTATGGCTTCTAAAATTTTTTGATTATTAATAATGTCCTGGGCTGATATCTTTTCTGGAACAATTTTAACATTTTGAGGATTAGCTTTTGTAAGAGGTGGGAAAGATGTTAAATTATTTGTTATGTCTGCATAAGTAGAATTATTAACTCTCAAAGATATGTTTTTCTTAATTTTAGAAGCCTTAATTGGGCACTCCTTAGAAATAGCTAGGTGATTACCTCCACAGTTTTTACATTTTAAAACTTCTGATGTGCATTCTTTATAAGAATGATTCTCTGCACATTTAGAACATGCTTGTTCATTAAAACAATATTTTGCAGAGTGATTGAAAAGTAAGCATTTAAAACATTGTAAAACTGGAGGTATATAATTATGAACCTTATATCTCCATCCATCTAAGAAAATGCATTGTGGTAATACAGTGCCAGAAAAAGTAACAGTAATAGTATTTAACGGAACAAATGTATTATTTTCTTTTTTCATAAATCTACGTATACCAATTATGTCAATATCGCTACTTATTTTTTCAAACAAATCCCTATTACTAATTTCCTTAGGAATGTACCTAACTACCCCAACCCTTTCCACAGAGGCTGCTGGGATATATGCTCTTAGATTGTTTTCTTGAATAAATGATGCATTGAGGAAATCATTAGCTAATGCCGCTTGTTTGAAAGTTATTTTTATTTTGCGGGCGCTTATTCTAGCTCTTTCATAAACTCCTTTTGCGTTTTTGAAAATTTTCGAAAGGCTAAGGGGGTTCATGTTTCCTATTTTTGTATCCTTATTACAATGTTCGACAAATACAATAAAATCTCCGTTGTAATTATTGTCAGGATATTTTCTTGAATATGAAGGTTTAAGAAAGGGTTTGTACTTATCGCCTGAGTTTTCAATTATTTTCCTTTTCTTCGATGACGAAGATTTATAGTTAGGATCATCTCCGTCGCTCTCGTCCTGCATATTATCTACTTTTAACTTACTTTTAATGTATAAAAACTATAAATATAATTTTTTGCAAATTGTTATTCAAAAAAGGCGCCTTCCTCTTCCCGCCAAAAAGAGCAAGTCATCAGACGTGGTCAACAATTTTCAGTGTTGCTACTGTAATAAATAATAATCAGATCAGTGCATTGAGGTACTATAGACTGGAGAGAACCTTATATCGGTGTATAAGCGTCAAAAGCGTGTAATGTTATGTCCTACTTACCAGGACATAACAAAGGAGTCGCTCTGCTTAATTCATGGAATAAAAGTGTTAATAAAGGTTTTTAGTGAACATTTAATGCTAGATATTGTTGAGTTTTGTGGTTAGTTGGTTACGCTAAATAATAAACCATAAGAATGGTCAAAGAATGCCTCAAACACGTGGATTTAACATTAAATACGTAAATTTTGAACAAAGTTTTCTGTTCAATCGGTATTTTTGTAAGCTAAAAAGATAACTTATAAGTTTATTAATCCCTTATTCGTGCTATATAAGGCATTAGTGCTAAATATGTGACATCAATTAATAAATTGGCTATAAAAATTGCATAGCTATTTACGTGTGTTTACGGATTCTCATCACCTGAACTATAGTTAATCGATATCATGAACTAATTGACTTTCTTTCCTGTATCATAATGTGCTTCGAAATAATCGACAAATAGAAATATTCAAGAAAATAAACGCACACTACTTAACTTGTATGAAAATAAGCACAAAATGGCTACGCGATGACGGGCTAAGACTACATCTTAGATACTATAATCATAAACATATAATGCTATACATTATAAGTCTATGACTATAATACTTTATCTATCGATCAGTGATTGTCAAAAATATTGTTTTTTTTAAATATGGCAACTCAGCTAAAGCGCTCTGGCCGTAGGGACCCATGGTAGGGACCATAAAGTTAAGATACCTAGCGGAATACAACAATATCGAGCTGTCAAACGAAACCAAAATTGGTTTTCATCTGTGTAAAAAATATGTACTGCATGCACTTATACAAGCATGATTGAACATGAATTCTATAAGATTAAATTGTCAACTTGCGGCACGTGCCGACTGGATGTCAAAAAAAAGAGTGCTACTGTCATGTATCACACATCTCTTTTTACCACGCAGTGTTACTGATAGTGACATCTCTCTTGCTCTGGCCTTTGTTTCTCTATTCCGCTAGATATTAACTTTATGGTAGGGACTTGCTCTTTTTGGCGGGAAGAGGATGGCGCCTTTTTTTAACAAAATTTTGTTAAAATTTTTATTTTATAGTTTTCTTACATAAATAAAAGTAAAAACAAACAAAATGCAAGGTGAAAGCAATTTAGATGATGCAAGTAGTTACGAATCGTCTTCATCAAAGAATAGAAAAATTTTCGACAGCCCAGGCGATAATGAGGGATTTTCATTTATATTTTTTAATTTTAATTTTAACAATCTTAACTAGATGGCGTAAGGATAGACACTTCTAGATTTTCTATTCCTCACCGATCTGAAATTATCTGCAGGTTGGTTGTCTGCATAATAAAAACTTGTCAAACTGAAACTTGACAACTGAAAGAGTTTTGGCGGGCATGTCACTTTCAAACTTCTTCTACTTTTTATTGTTGGTGTGGTTTTTATTATTTTTTCCCAAATTGTGTTATTTGGGTTTTTGATATTCATTATTGGTAAAATATTAGCCATTAAATATCCGTTATCTTGCACAAGTGCAGGAATAATATATATTTTGGTTTTGGCAACATCTTAATGTTGTCAAAACCAAAATATATATTATTCCTGTGACATTTGGTGTGAATATCGGTAAATAGGGCTATTTCTTCCGTGAATTTTAGCTAAAACATTATATAATAACTTTATTATCCTATTCATTGGAATATTATTGCGTCTTTTTCAAATTGAAATGTATCAAGTTTTACATTCTTTTGCCCAGTTTTGTAGCAATTATTGATGGTATTCCCTGGTATTACCCTATGGTATTACCGATAGTTATCTACCCATGCGCCATCTAGTTACTAAAATGGAAACTGTTTGACAATCAAATTAAAAATATAGGAAAATCCCTCATTGTTATATTATTAGATTGTTTTCGTCTATTGCAGGTGGGTGAAACTTTCGAACAAAAAAAAATTGTGTTCCAAATTTAAACGTAGCAACTAAATTAAGTTGGATAATCTGTGCAATTTTTAACCAAGATCGACTGTGATTGGTTGATAAAAAAGACGAAGAAGAAGTTTAGGTAAAACTCAAAGTTCGATTTTCAGTTAGTGAAAATTATTTTGTAGCAACTCTTTCAAAAATTGTAAATTAGTGGATTAATTATTGAAAAACAAAAGGTAAGCTATTGTAAAATGTAAATATAACCGTAAATTGATAAATTGAAGCAAAACATAACTATGTCATACCGTGTTCTAATATAGGGTTGCTGAGGATTCCTCTTCCGCTTCCTCATAATGACTTCCTCATTATTTTGGGTTCCTCAACCGTTACCGCATCCTCATAAATAAAAAAAAATCCTCTTCCGCTATCGCTTCCTCAAAATTTATGAGGAATTTATGAGGAATTTCACTGCGCATGCGCGTCGCGTATCCAATCATGGCAACGCACACCCCAGAGCCAGAGAATTATATCATTCACTCATCTTTTTTTTGTGTGCGTTGTTGTGTATGTTTAGCCTGGGAAAATTAAGAAACTCAGATCGAATAATTCGTGTAGTTTTGAATTTTGGTACTGTTGTTCCTAAAGGTGTCCAGATGAATATGTAATAAAAGTCTCCGAGGGTGGGACAAGAGCCGGCAGTGGGGGAGGGGGGGAAGGCTCTTTCTGAAAATATTAATAAATAAATAAAATTAGATATATATAATCGAGGTAGCGTATTCCCGTGATTCCTCCTTCAAAGTTGATCCTATCTAAATTTATTCTTTTTAATATCTTCAGGAAGAGTGAGTCTAGTTTTTATTTTATCGTAAACATCTTTCAAATTTATTTTTGGTCGGTCGATTGGCAGGGTACGGGGCATTCATTTTTTTTTGCAATTTTTAAGGGTCATATTATTTTTTATTTATTAGTAAATTTAGAAAAAATCTAACGTAGCTTTAACAGAGCTCATAGTATTGTATAAAAATCATTTGTCTAAACGCATTGTCCAGGGAGTTAATTGAAGAATACGTTTGTATGGAAAAACAGTGCGAGCGTACCCTTTTGATACTCTGTATTTACTAAAGTAATGATCGTACAGTAAAAATGTTTGGACGTAATTTATAGTAAATTTAATGTAGATAATTAATGTAGAAGTCACTAAAGAGATATTTTAAATAATTTTCGAGTCACAAGCAAAAACCTTGAAAAAGATACCTGTCCCCCCCTCCCCCACCGCCGGCTCTTGTCCCGCCCTCGGGGACTTTTAGTATATATTCATCTGGACACCATTAGGAACAACTGTACCAAGTTTCAAAAGTAAACGAATTATTCGGTCTGATCGTCGATTTTGAAACTAATTTTCTGAGACTAGTTACTGAACTCCTCCTTAATTGATGGACCGATTTTGATGATTCTCAAAACATACACAATAGTGTATGTTTTGAGAATGGTGTAGATTCATAGTTTGGTCCACTGGAAAATGCCCTTTTAATTTATTTTTGTGTAATATACCTATGTAGTATGTACCTAGTTATGTATAGACAGGACAAAGACTTTTGGGTTGGGTCCGCTAGTATTTATAATTTCCTATCATCCTCTTCCTCATCCGCTTCCTCTTTCGCTTCCTCATCCGCATCCTCTTCCTCATAGTCACTTCCTCAACAACCCTATTCTAATACAAAGTATGTCATAGTGATTATTTGCATATTTGTATAATAATTTACAACTTAAACTATAATAATATGAAAAAGATAGATTATTATTTCATGGAAAATATTATAATGTATCAATATGTATGCAGTTAATTTCGAAAATGTTGAAATGTGTCTATTGATTTATTGTAGTAATTAATTGCACGTTAAGGTCATTAACTATAATAATTTATGTATGGAAATGTAGTAAATGAAAAACTTTTCATTAATTTCAGATTTTTAGGTCCCTGTACTAGTTTGCAACATTTTAGTCTGCAGGCAATGGTTGTTAAGGAGATTTAAGGAGGAGGAGAAGGAAGGTATGGGATTATGAGAGGTGCGGCCACTAAGGGAAAATCCTCTGATCAAGTGAGGTGGTATACAGCTGGCCTAGCTATGTACAATAATTTTTATTGAAATAAAACATTTATTTGAGCTCATTTCTTTTTTTTTTATAATTTTTGGTATGTCTAGAGTGGAAGGTTTTGCACTTAAAAATTATAACTTTAGTTTCAATTAAAAAAAAAAGTTAATTTTTTTCTTCTAAGTCCGACCTCTTGTTACGTTGTATATGACATTCTCTTTGGTCTATTGCGCTCCATGCGATTGATGCAGGCCCGTAGTGCTGTGTGATACTGTATAGTGTTAAACTAAACAATCTTATCATGCGATGTCCATGTCGATCTATTTATTTAAAACGTAAAAGATTTTTAATATTGATATGATAATAACTTACGTACAAACTTGAGACAGAAGTTCCCTTATGTAGGGACTCAATAAATTAACCGACTTGGTATTGCACTATTGCATGGATCTCATAAATTTTTACGGTATAAAAACTGAGTTGCGAGACTTGGTTTTTTTACAGGATGTTTTTGTTGGGATATAATTATTAAGGCCTTGGTGAAAATTTCAAATGCCTACCTGTAATTGCCGTTATTGATAAAGAGCAAAAAAAAGCTAAAAAATCACGTTTATTCTATGGAGCCCGCGCATATGACGTCACACCGTAACCGGGCGCTCGCGTCGTACTGCTCGTACAGTGACAACTTGTTTTACCTAAAGGGACCGTGCACAAACTATAGCGCAGGGTTGTTGAGGAAGTGATTATGAGGAAGAGGAGGAGGAAGAGGAATTTTCACGCCCAAATTTAGAGGATGCGGATGAGGAAGAGGATATTTTTTTGAGGAAGAGGATGCGGATGAGGAAGAGGATGATAGGAAATTATAAATACTAGCGGACCCAACCAAAAAGTCTTTGTCCGGTCTGTACTCTGTACATAACTAGGTACATACAAAAATTAACTAAAAGGGCATTTTCCACTGGACCAAACTATAAATCTAAACCTTTCTCAAAACACACACAATAAAGAATCATCAAAATTGGTCCAGCAATTATTAGGAGGAGTTCAGTAACATACACAACACACAATTTGATTGAAATTTTATTGTCAAGCTACGGAAAATTATAAGATTTCTTGAGAAATTTGAGTAATTTCAAGAATGAGGGATTTACATTTATATTTTTTAATTTTAACAATCTTAACTAGATGGCGTAAGGATAGACAATTCTAGATTTTCTATTGGTTCCTCACCGGTCTGATTGTAGTTTGTTTTGGTTTCAAGAATTTGTTAAAATCTGATTAATTTAAGTCCAAGAAATCGTACTTGATTTTGATCAGTGAAAAACCGTGCCTATATTTAGCGAGTTCCGTTTAGTCCGTTTATTTCTGCGTGACAAAAAAATTAAATTTCACTTAACAAAAGTAACCGAATTCAATCGGGCATTTTCTGAAACCCGGCTCGATTTGATCTGAAATTTAAACATGACATGACGCCATACGACACGACATGACATGACACGATACGACACGACACGACACGACGCGACACGACACGACACGACACGACACGACACGACACGACACGACACGACACGACACGACACGACACGACACGGCACGGCACGGCACTGCACGGCACGGCTCGACACGAAACGACACGACACGACCCGACACGACACGACACGACACGACACGACACGACACGACACGACATGACACGACACGACACGATACGACACGACATGACACGACACGACATGACACGACACGATCCGACACGACACGATCCGACACGACACGACACGTCACATCACATCACGACTCATCACGAAACGACACGATACGACACGACATTACATTCGTTTCCGAGTTACTCTCAACGAGCCCTTTCATTTGATAAACATATTGCAGAAGTGCATTAACAATAACTATTCCCGTGTCTTGGATGAGCCGCCATATTTGATGTAGAGTGACGTTACATTCGTTTTCATGTTACTCTCAATGAACCCTTTCATTTGATACCTATATTGCAGTAGTGCATAAAAATAACTATTCCCCTATCTTGGATGAGCCGCCATATTGGATGTGGAATGAAATTACATTAGTTTTCGAGTTACTCTCAAAAGCCCTTTCATTTAATATCCATGTTGTAGGACTGCATAGAAAATAACTATTTCGCCATCTTGGATTTAGAGTGATGTCACATACCATATCGTGCATTGTCATCCAAACTAAACGTGTATGCAAAATTTCAGCTCAATCGGATAAATATATCTACTTCAAAATTGAGTTGCAAGATTTCACCCGAACATACATACTTACATACATACAGAGCAAGTTAAATAAAAGCTTTTAATAATAAAATAGTGACAGACAAAAGTTGTAAAGATGGTATCGAGCGAATCGTAGAAGGTTGATGAAATAAAAGCATTTATTTTAGTGAACTTGTTTTATTTTATTAATCCACAAGCATTTTCAATATTTATTATAAGTATTTTTGCATCTTCATTATTCTATTGCAATATTTATCGAGTTTTTACTTTGTATGCTGATGGATGCTGCTAATTACTTTTTCAGATATTTTCATAGATAACTAGATAAGCTTTATACAAAATACATTTTTATTCACGCTTTTGTTCTTTGTTTACGGTTAGAAACTCATCCATATTCCATACTCAATATTATAAATGCGAAAGTGTGTCTGTCTGTTAGCACTTCACGCCCAAATCGCTGAACCAATTTTGCTGAAATTTGGTATGGATTTACTTTGAGCCCCGGGAAAGGACATAGGATACTTTTTATCCCGGGAAAATGTACCGTTCTCGCGCGTGTTAGAGAATAGTAAAAGTCTTGAATTATACATTGAGCGATATTTATTCGAGCAGAGATTTACCTTACATGTCTCAAAGTTAATTACAGAATGAATCAATCAATGCAATATGGCTGGCTTTTATACCATTTTACACAAAAGAAACGAACTTCCGTTGACCATTCAAATATAGCAAAATCATAAAGAAATACATTAAAATTATAAGAATAAATAATCCTCCCGCCCATTTATAACTAACTAATTGTCAAAATCAAGTACCTATTTAAAATATAATAATCACTTATTAAAATTATATAAGTATAGTGACTAACATATTATACTGATTTAAATAAATAAATTTATTATCATGTAGCTTGTCCATTGACATCCGCTAACACGCGATAAATGATTTTTGGCGCAACGGAGTTGCGGGCGTCATCTAGTCTTTTACTTTAATTCATTGTATAGTCTTAAACATAAATAAAATCACTTATAAACTAGCCGGGGTCAAAGAGAATGCGAAGCCAAAGTCACTCGAAAGTTAGGTACTTCTTTTACACGCATCGTGTCGCTGCTGTCCAATTACGACGCCCCATATTGTTTCTGCACGGTCCCTATACACTATTACGGAGTACTACTTATACTTTTGATGCAACTTGTTGCATTCTAGTTGATGAGTTTTTTTATTTTCTTCTCCAGGAAAAATTGTAGGTAGGTAAGTATATTATATGTATGGTGTAAGTACAGGATTTTCCGATCTTGGTCAATTAAATGAGCGGTGCTTATGTATGTAAAATTTAGATGGAAGCCAGTTTGGATGTTTACTGCTGTTTACTGAAAGAGGACAACGGTTAAAGGTTAGGTCAAATTGTGATTTGTGTTCATCAAAAATGAATTTACGGTTGTAATCTACAAAATTCAGTGTTTTTACGAGTCTGCACATAACATTAAACATTCATGGAACTCTTTAAATACTTACGTATGTTTTTACCGGCTTTTGTCCATTTCTTTCGTTTTTCAGTAAGCCATGGCATGTGAATACTTTTGGCAGGAAAATAGTATTTTACATCATTCGATTTGCCTTTATTTTTCTTGTATGTATTAGAACATCCGGGAATACAACAATGCATTTGAATTCTTGAAAATACTCAAATTTCTCAAGAAATCCTTTTTCGGCTACTTCGTACTCGTCACTTGTGGCAGTGTCATCGCTCTGCACGGTCCCTATAAATCGTAAACTAATTAACGTATTCAAGTACCTAATTCTTTCACTAGTGTTTATTATTTTTGACAGAGAATATGGACTGCTAATAATCAAAATTAGGTAACATTCTCCCTAAGAATAATAAAAACTAAGGAATCGTAACTTCCATAGTTAAGCTGTTTTAAATTTGGTTCCTTTTGATCTGTCATGTAACGTCAGCTTAGTATCGCTCAAGGTCACCTAAATATTGCAAATGTATTGAAATGTGGAGGTACAATGGTAGGTAACAGGTACACTTTTTGACAAGTATTGTGGAGCATGTTTTTTGACGGAGTTATTTTTCCTCAGTTTTTATTATGCGTAGCATTCTCCATCCCACTTCCTACTAGTCCTACTATCCTACTAATCCTACTAATATTATAAAGGCGAAAGTTTGTTTGGATGTATGGATGTATAGTTGTATGGATGTGTGGATGTGTGGATGTATGGATGTTTGTTACTCTTTCACGCAAAAACTACTGAACGGATTTTAATGAAACTTTACAATATCATAGCTTATACATCAGAATAACACATAGGCTACAATTTTAACCGACTTTGAAAATAGGGAGGTGTTATATTCGTTTTCTTATGTTCAACGATTACTCCGCCGTTTGTTCACCGATTTTCAAAATTTTTCTTTTGGTATATAGGGTAATATCCCAATTTGGTATTATATTCACAAAAGTGGTGATCTGATGAAGGATCCATAAGTAATCGAGGGAACTCCTCAAAATTTATAGGAAAACATGTGGTGACTTCGGTTTGGTGAGAAGTATTCTAAGCATATGCTACCAACAAGTAAGATTTTGCACCGAGGTATACCTGATATACCGTGGTTCGGAAGGCGCTGAAAGAACTCCTGATTCTTTATAGATACATCATACAAGTTTGGGAGTTTCGGCGTTGTTTACAGAACGGAAAGCATAATATGCTACTATACAAA
Source organism: Aricia agestis (assembly GCF_905147365.1). Classification (NCBI taxonomy): domain Eukaryota; kingdom Metazoa; phylum Arthropoda; class Insecta; order Lepidoptera; family Lycaenidae; genus Aricia; species Aricia agestis. The sequence goes on along the minus strand of NC_056428.1, from coordinate 24,365,678 downwards.
TTACATTCATCATCATCATCATCACTACCATATTATACATAGCTGGGCATTAACTCGTTAATCCGTTAATCGTTAATTAACGAAGTTAACATTTTGATTAACAGATTAACTTTTAAGTTAACTTTTAAAAATATTAACGGACTCGTTAACTTCCGTTAATATGCAGAAGTCTGTTAATCGTTAATCCAATGCCTACTACTCAACGCACGGCACCGCGGCGCGGCGCGAAAACAGGTTCAGACAGTTAACTGTATGAAACGACAAGTGCCGGGCGGGCGGGCAGCGCGGCGCCGTGCCGCAGAAGGGCAGCAGCGAAACTAAAAAATACTAGATACATTTTCAGGCGCATGGGAGTGAGAAGGGGTTTGTTTCGTTTTATCATTTTATTACTCAGCGCCGGTGCTTATAGAGAGAGTAATTTGTTTATTGTTATTATAAATCATTTGCATGTTGATAAAGAGGAGTGCAGTATAATTTAGTTAGGTAGAACACAATAATTAAATAAGTATTTTGTTTTGTCCCTAACATGTTAACTTTCAAAACCTTAAACTAACAGGTTTTGTAATGTACACTAAGGCTGCGTCCCCATCTGACACGGCACGGCGCCGCCACCGTGTTACGGCACGACGCCGCCACCGTGATACGGTACGGCGCCGCACCGTGACACGGAGCCGTGTACGGTGCACCGCGCGCCCCTATTCTGGTGTAACTTCCGAACAAAATTTGTGTCCAAACTTAAACGAGGCATAATATGAAAATACATATCAAAGTCGCGTAATGCAAATATTGTCATGTATACCGAGGAAATTTTGTCTATAATAAATAATAGATAAAATTTCCTCGGTTTCTTTTTAACCGACTTCAAAAAATATTTAATGATTCTTTTTCAATAATTTTTTCGCGATCCATATCCATTATCCAGACAAGCACTCTCGTTCGAGCGCAAATATCGACTGAATAGGGACGCTCCGTACGCGGCACCGTGACGCGGTGCGGTGCCGTACCGTATCACGGTGGCGGCGTCATGCCGTAACACGGCGCCGGCGCCGTGTCTGATGGGGACAGAGCCTAACGCAATTATATCAGTTACAACAAGACCATATTACACATATTAACGGATTAACGATTAACGTTAACTTGCGTTAATTCGTCCGAAATGTAACGCTTTAACGTTTAGCGAAGCTAACATTTTTTTTAACGGATTAACGATTAACGAAGTTAACTATTTGATTGACGGTGCCCAGCTATATGATTATACCATGCATCGTCCCATGCAAGGACGTTGAAATAATAGCGTCCCATGGTTATGAACTTATGACTTATGAGCCTATAATGACCCTGTGATACTTATTGGTACTTTTCATAGTCTTTAAGATCGAGGCTCGAGTAATTTGTCAAGCGATAATTAAAAAAAATCTACCTACCTCATATTACAAACCTGAAGAGTAAGTATGTTTGCTTGAACGCGTTAATCTCAGGAACTACAGGTCCGATTTAAAAACTTATTTCAGTGTTAGATAGCTCATTTATCGAGTAAGGCTATATAATATTATCACGCTAAGACTAATACGACCGAAGAAACTCAGGAAAATGTGGGAAAATCGGGGAAAAATTAGAAATTATGAACTACTGGAGCAATTTTTATGGCAATATTTGGCACAGATATAGAGTAGACCAAGTGAAGGGAGTAGGGACATAAGCTATTTTTTATGGGAAAATATTGTACGGTTTCCGTAAAATTCCTAATTTACGCGGGCGAAGCCGCGCGGGACATCTAGTTAAGTATAAAAACGTGTTACCGACTCTGCGCAAATTGAAGTCTTGAAAACAAAATATTTTTCAGTATTAATAAATGTAAATTGATACCTAGGTACTCACTACTTATGATTTTTTATTTCAAGATAGGTACGATACGGTACCAGAATAACCATATTTATATAACCATATATAGGTAATTCTCGAAACAGAGCTGCCCTCTCCTAACTGAAATCCTGGGTACGCCCATGCACGGACGGACAGACCGAAACTATTTAGGGTTCCTTGTTGACCCCTGAAACCAACCTGGAACCCTGTAAACTCCCTGTATTCAGTTTGATTTTCTTTACACATCTATTTCATTTTTTTTTGGCGGATTTTTTAAATCTGGGGCCAAAATGAACCCATTTTGGCCCAAGATTTAAAAAATCCGCAAAAAAAAATGAAATAGATGTGTAAAATGGGTTCATTTTGGCCCCAGATTTCTTTTTTTGATTTTTTTTGAATAGTCTAAGTCACGTGACCATCTTGACTTGAAATTTGATGTTGCCGGCACAGGTCGCTCGCCGCCGGCGGCGGACTTGGGTCTTGGGTCTTGACTCTTGGCGGCTGGCGCCTGGCGGCGGCCATATTGGGTTTGTGAGTTGAGCTGTGTCTAGAGTCCATGTTGCGGTCTCCCAATTTTTTTATATTTTCAAGATTTAGTTTAAAGTTATCGTTATAGTTATAAGCTAAATTTAAGTTGTTTGTGTGTGATATCAATGTTGATATAATCAACTGCTATCGTCGATTATTTACTCTAGCAGAGGCAATTTGGGTTATACCATTGAATTAACCAAGTAGCTAGTGAACGTCGGACGAGTACCAGAAAAGTGTCAGCTACGTGAACGACGGCAAACTGTAGATCGGATCAGGTACTATATAAAATTATACAAGAAACGTCAAGGAAAAGCAGAAAATCGTATTGTTATATGTAACTTTATAGTGGCAATCTAAATACCGGCAATCTTGTTTACCTCGAGATCAAAATGCTTTATCCCACTTTTTCTAACTGGACATGAAATCGAAATTTTGTTATCTCGGTTATTCTATGATATGGTTAACGGCCTACATTTAATGAATTTGTATTTCGAATAGAAAATAGTGGAAATAATCATCAAAATCGGGAGTATGTAGTGGTTTGTTTATGTTTATTGAACAGTCGGGGCCGAATATCGAGTGTGGTAGATTTCTGACTTTAGTATGTCGAGACGAAGATATTTACGTGTAATAAAAATATAGCATCGAGACCCGCCATTTTGATTGCCAGCGCCTTGCCAGCGTAGTGGGAGGAGGGGCGAGGGGGGCGGGCGGTACAAAAAAAAATTACGCTCGTTCTGATAGTAAATAACATAACCTAAATATACACTTAGGTGGGAAACTCCTCCATATGGATCTACACCTGCTCACATGATGAATATGGAGGTCGAAGGTGCTACAGAGGAGCCCATGGTCCTTACTGCTAAGTCTGAGGAGGTCAATGATAATGAAATGGAGGAGCAAGTGACCAAGGACATTGAACCAAAAATTAATGGTGCCGACACAGACATAAGCAATGTAAGTAACATTTGTTTACAAAGCAGCTGATCTAATTAGGTTCTATTTTAACAATTACAGTCATACTGCATTTTGTAAACATTTAGTCCTACAATTTTAACATGAAATAACATTGCAGCAGTTAAGCTTAAATACCTAGTTCTAAATTTATCTTGTATCTGTCTCACTAGACATGAATAGGCTAGGTCACTACCTAGCCTATTCATGTTACAATAAATGGTACCATGTTGACTGCAACATCTATACTATCTACATCATTATCTCTATTAGCATTCAGCTATTCATAATATTATAACATAATATATATCATAATATATAACAGTGTTTTTTTATACCTACTGCGTCGTCAGGTATCATGCACCTAGGAATCTATACCTAAGTTTTACAAATAGTTCTTACGGCTGTACTCAGAGATTTATTAATTACTTAATTTTAATGAAGATTTTGATCCAAGCTCCTTCCATTTTCTGTCAAACCCTGCATTAAATCAATGTTATTTAATCATTAAATGTCTGGGTGCAGCTGTTATACATTTATGACTTGAATACTATTTGAAGATTATGCTATTATATTATCATACAATTTATTATAATTGTGAAAGTAAACTAGGTACAATAGAGAGGTCAGGTTTATGTATATTAAAATAAATTGTATATTTCATTTAGTGTTGATTGAATGATTGAATATTACACAACCTAAATAGAAACATAAACTTAGGCGGCTTTATTGCTAGGCAGCAATTTCTTCCAAGCAACCAAAAAGCAGGAAATTATATTATATAAAAAGCAAAGAGGCAATGTGCAAAAACAATCTACAACTAATTAAATCTAGAATTTTTTTATAAACCTAACTAAACAAATAAATATGATGCATTTTTATATTATATACATATATCCATAAGTAATATATGTACTACTTATTTTACAAATACAATACAGTGTAAACTCTATATAACGACACTGAAGGGACTGTGCATTTGATGACGTTATATGGAGTTGTTGTTAAATGGAGAGAAGAAAAATCAATACTTTTTTGTCATTAATCATTATACAGTGATTTTCTTTTACTAACCGTATTTACAGTTTCAAAGTTTATGTATAACGACGTTTATGTATAAATAGAGTGACGTTACATGGAGTTTACACTGTATATATTCATTAAATACCAAATATACAATATATATTTAATATACAAAATTACATACAATCTGGGGGCAGTGCCCCAGGCAAGCTTTTTAGCAAATGTTGTTTAGAAAATTTATTGGAACTTCCGTAAAGGATGCCCATAATATGTCATATAATATAGGGGCATAATATAGTGTTAAACTTTTAGGGCCTATTAGCCTATTATTATCCTATTATTACCTCCATTGTGGGTATCACAAACACAATAGATTTTCAATTGTTATGGGGCAGCCGGCTGCCGCTTGGGAATTGATGCGTTAATAGTTATAATGGATGTGCTTAAAAATATGTAATTACATAATTTTTTTCATATACCAATATTATAATATTTACACCCTGCATATCGACAGGTGTTTGCAATCCCTTAAAATGCAGATAGGCATTTCTGTGACTTTCAAGAAAAGTGCATAATATTAAAAAGAAATTTGTCTACTTCGTTAAGATTATTCTACACTATAGAAGCTCAAAAGGTTAAAGTATGTAGCATGACAATCTGCCAGACCTCTATGAAGGGCCAGTTTTTAATTTCTGAGCTATAGATTTAAATAGATATAATTATTCATTTTAAACTTTTAAAGTGAAAAACCTATACGTAATATTTATTAAAAAATTCAGCCTACAATTTACTAATTAATTCTCTAGCCTTGCGTTTTATTTCAAATCAGCTTATTATCAAAGGACAACAGGCATTCTGGTTAAAAAAATTATGCGCGGCCAGAACTAAAAATATTTCTAATAGCTTGGCGATATTACAAAATTTAAAAAAATATACAATATATATAAATATAGTGTCCCGACACCGGTGTCCGATCCTTTAATGTCATGATCTATGGCATATTTTATCGACAAAATGGTTCTCAAATTTTTTCTCTCTCTCACGGTTGTAAAATGGCAGCCATTTTAGTTTTTCTCGGGCTTTCACACTAAGCTGACCCGTACTTCTCATGTAAATATCCTATGAAGATAAATAATCGGAAAAGTGCGAGTTGGACTCGCGCACGAAGGGTTCCGTACCGTTAAAGAGCGAATGTAGGTAAAAAAAAGTTAATTATTTATTTTATTTTAATTTTATTACTAAATATTAAAGAACACAATATATAATTGAAAATTTTGTGAAAATTTCAAGTAGTTAATAGAATCAGGCGTTACTTTGCGGAAATCCATAGCTTAAAATTTAGTTTGTTATTATTTTTAGCAATATTCCGCGAAAGGGGATGACTCAGGGGGTGTGGGCAGTGGCCAAAATAAGTTTTGGAACCCCTATATTAGACCAACAAAGTTTCTAAGGAGAAGCAATATTTTTTTTCGTAAATTTCCAGTACATTCTTCCATACCTATGGACGATTAATCAATCAAGAAAAAATCAAGAAAAACGAACAGCATATCAGCCACGACACGAATTTCGCGTTATGGTCTTTTTGTGATTGCCAGAACGCGTCGTGGCCGTTTTCATTAGAGCCACGACGCGAATTTCTCGTCGTGGCTGTTTCACTGTGACCACAACGCGTTGTGAGCCATTTTTTCGCTCATTGAGCGATTTCGGTCTTTGAGCGTAACAAATATAAATCCGAACTACTGAACCAATTTTAATAATTTTTTCAGTGAGTGGCTTAGTATATATATTTTATACCCGTGCGAAGCCGGGGCGGGTCGCTAGTATTCTTTAGTTTTTAGTAAGTAGGTTGCCGATTAAATTGATTAATTTTGTCATATTTTGTACATCAGTGCAAATAATATTGATACAGATGATAAATAAAATCACGAAAAGTTCATATCAATAACGAATAAACCTAACGCGAATAGATTATATGCAGTAGAATTCGTCTGAACTCTAAAGACGCGATTGCAGTGTTATCATAGTAGCCAATAGACAGAACTTTCAGAACTCTCGAACTAGGTGCATTAACACGTTTGGGCGCTTGCCAGGATTCAGGTTTTTCAATGTAATAAAAACGTACACTATGATACATATTTTGAATCAGATTTAGGCCTTTGCTGTACAACGCCACCCAAGATTAGATCTTATTTGTTCTCGGTAAGGCGCATAACATCGCGTCGTCAAACAGAACTTTCTATGTGCAAGGAGGATTAATTGAGTTTATTTTTCATGAATATTTTTACTTGGTTTTAGATACACGAAGAAGTAGATTTAGATACACTCAAAATAGAACAAGGTTCGTCCGAAGGTTCGGATTCCGATGATGAACTGAAAGAAGCTGAACTAAAGGAGGCTTTTCAGCATCTACAGAATTTTAACACACAAATTATAAAAAAGAACTATAACGAAACAGGGCCACCTAAAGATATTGTAAAATTTGAAAATTTAGAAGATGATTTAGAGGATATTAACAATGAATTTGACGACGATTCTAAAGACGATCCAAATCACGATGGCCACGTTTCAAATGTCGATAGTTCGGAAATCATCAATATTTCTACTAGTTTACATGGTGATAGTAATGTAGTAAATGAAAACCTAGATAATGATTCTATCGATGAAAATGATTGTTCAGAGAATTTAAATGAAGAGTCTAATGAAAATTCCGATTCAGGTGTCAAAGAGTCATCGGAAATTAACAATGAAAAGGCAAACAATAAAGAATTGTTGCAACCAAAACCAGTAGAAAAAATGCAATTAAGAAGAAGTAGTAGAGGAATAAAACGTAAACGGTATGATGACGAGGGGCCCGATATTGAGGAGAAAAAAGCATTGCCTCCCATTAAAATTAAATCACCAAATAAGCCTATTTTACCAAAAAATATCATCAATAACATTGCAAACATTCCAAATTTATATCAGAAAGTTTTAGGCCCCAATACTACTTTGACGCCTATTGGTGTTAAGAATAAAAATCTGACGATAAAACCAGCCCAAGCGACTCCACAACCTGCTATATTACCATCCCTCACTGATGATATGTTCGTCGTCGAAGCCCCCTCGTTTATTGTACCCTATGTTTATGAAAAGCCTCCTGTAGAACCGTTAAAACAGTTTGTTGAGAAACTGCGGAAAGAAGTTGCAGAAGAAAAACTTAGGAAGGAAGAGGAGAAAAAAGAAAAGTTAGAACTTAAAAAATTAGAAGATGAAAAATTTGAAAAGGACGAGGTTGATAAGGCGTCTACAAAAGAAAATGGCGATAAATTAGGCAGTTCCGATACAGATGCTAAAGTTAAAAAAGAAGATCAAGACGATGAAGAGAAAGACGAAGCATCTGCTGATAAAGGTAAGATTTACAACATATTTGTTTTACTATTAATAAGAGAATAACTCGTGCATTGAAATAGTTACTATTAACCTAAAAAAAAATTACAGAGCAAGAAAAAAACATAGAAGATGAATCTTGGGACGGATATTCTTCAGACTCTAAGGATGATGATAGCGGCAAGGAAATTGACTCCAATTTAGGCAATAAATCTAAAAAACTAGACTACTTTGATCTCACACTTGGTAAATTTTTCACAAAAATTGGCCTTAATTTAGTTAAGAAATATGTTCAAAACGATTTACTTAAGCAACAAAATAGGAAATTGGTGAAAGAAAAGAAATTGGGACTAGTAACACAAGCGACCCAACTGTCTATTGTAAGTCTAAACAAAAATATAGCTGCTAGTGATAAAAAATGTGCACCGTTTGAATTCGAGCAACAGAAGTGTAAGTTTTGTTCGTTCAAATCGGAGTCACGCATGGTGTTGTCTCATCACATGGAAACGCCGCACATGAAAAACAACATGTACAAGTGTAATTTCTGTACGTTCGAAGTGAAAGGACCACACGATATCCTATTTCACATGGAGTGGCAACACGGTATACGGGCAAAGTTCGAGAGGCCGCCGGCATATCATCAGTGCTCGAACTGTCCATTTGAGGATAACGGAAAAGGGAAGTTGGCGCGGCATCAAATAGCATGCGCGAAACGGTTCAAACCAAATCTCAACTTGGCGCCGCCATTCGAATGGGAACCGCCGGCGAAAATACTCACGGTAAGAACAACAGATTTTATATAAACTAGTAAGTATGCTTGCTCATCTGTCCGTTATTTCTTTACACTCCAATTTGGTGATGGAAATTCTCTTAGTCCCGGGAAAGGAGTAGATTGTTTATATCACCGAAAAACACACGGTTGCCACACGAAAAATTAATTGTAACTAACAAAGTTATTTGCTTGCAAGTTGCTTAGTATCAATATGTAACTCAATTTCCGCCGTTGGAAACTCTCTCATTCTCTCTCGTATTTTTCCCAGCCATAAAACTATGTTACTAAATATGTATTACATATTTTACAGGCGCGAACGAAAACACCAATAATGAATCCGTACCAGTACAACTTCAATCGGGCTCCCATGATTCAGAATCACGTCGGAAAGGCTATCATAAACAGTATATTACCAAACAACTTCCGACCTCGATTACGGACGCCTGTGCCCATGCCCCGAGCTAACTCCGTGCAAGGTGTATCAATACTCAGGGGTGGGGCGACCATCAGGCCCAGTATACCCTCTGCAGCCTTCATGCAGAATAATTTCCCTGTGAGTTAACTTTATTTTTCAATTTTGGTACAGCATTTGTTTCATCTACAGAAATTTACAACTCCGTTTTACAATCAGGTGAAGAGCCTGCTATTGTTATAGATAGGGCTAGTCTGGCATTATACTGTCTATTGTTATGGTACATTAATGTTTAGCATATTTAATACATGGCCAAAAAGAACATATTATGAGATGAAAAATATTTGGCTAAAGTTGTCTTTTGTTGAGTTGCTTGTGCGTCTATGCATTAGCCTTTGATGGACTTATATCAGCGATTTACTAACGAATATTTTGTAGAGGGCTACATAATACACTTATTGTTGATTGTGCTTGCTATAGACAACTTCATTATCATGGTGACAATAATAATAATTATGGTTGTCGGTTCCTATTCACTGTATATTTTGACATTATGGACAACTTGTCCATAATGTCAAAATATACAGTGAATAGTAAACCTTTACTTACAAGTTACAACGCATTTCAGGTCATAATTATTGCTTGTGCAGGCAAATATCACATCAGCAATGTTAGTAGAGATTTTATGTGAATGACAAAGACAACAATTCTTGTATAAGCAATACTGTATCCCTATAGATATTTTAAATTATTATATTTATTGCAGTGATTTTAAATATACCCATTTTAATTTACAGAGTGGCTCCAAGCCGAAGCTATCCAACCATCCGTCAATATCCATAACTCCGTTACCAAGACAAGTTCAGACTCAACGACAGATGGTCCCACCCAACAAGGACGGGTGTGTCATATGTGAGATCTGTGATGGCTACATCAAAGATCTGGAGCAGCTGCGAAGCCACATGCAGTGGATACACAGGGTCAAAATACACCCCAAAATGATGACCAACTCCCCACCTCTCAACTGCCAGAAGTGTCAATTGAGGTAAATAGAATTTTTGTAGGCCTATAAGGCTGTCTTTAACCAAAACTAAAGTCGTCCCTAGAGAGCTGCGGTTGTAAACTGACATTCTCTTACTAATGTCATCCCAGAATCATCATGCAGCAGAAATGTCTTCAATTATGCCTGGTGTCGTTTTTAATCATTATGGAATGTCATGCGGCATGCCTCAGATTGGATGAAAATGTCGTATGGTAGGGCTATGACAATGTCATCCCCGCAAAAAAAAAAAACCTTGTACGAAAGAGTATTATAATTTAAAAAAAAAGTTAAAAAGTATTGATCATTTGTTAACAGAGCAATCGATGATTGCCTCTGTACATTTATTATCAAAATTCACAAGTTATAATGTTTGAATGGATCAAACTATACTATGAAAAATAAGCCCTAAATCAAGACAAGAGAAGAAAACGGCGTATTTTGTTTTCGACATATACACGTAAAATATTGTAAAATTTCAGGTTTTTCACGGACCAAGGTTTGGAGAGGCACCTGCTAGGTTCTCACGGGCTAGTCACCAAGTCTATGCAGGAGGAGGCCAACAAGGGGAATGATGGGGGAAGATGTCCAATATGTGGCAGGGTGAGTTAGCTTGTGCATTTTACTATGACCTGCAGGCTTAGCATGGTCACCATAGATGATAAAAGCAGTTTATTTCTACGGAAGAATAAACAAAGCGACAGTTGACAAAGGTAATCTGCTATGTTGTATCCGAAATCTGTCAACTTGTCCATTCTTTTCCGTTCCTAATGTTGTTTTGCTAAGCCTGCTGACCTACTAATAAATACATCTTTTTTATCGTATTGGCTCACCGCAAATTTCCACTACGTTTCCTGTGTTGCCAGGATAGATAGTGGTTTCTAACCACAATTTTGATTGTGCTATTTGGCGTCCGTCACACTGCGAGCCGACACACAGTTATGGTTGGATTACTCGAAAATTTTATAATATGTCGTGTACCATCGATTCTATTAACATTTTATTAAGACACCTACACATTAAAATAAACCTTGTTTAATAGCATATTCAATCGGATAATAAACTTTTAGATAAAGTGACTTGTGCGAGACCGGGCGGCCCGCGGGCAGCCCGGTAGTGAATTCCCCGCTTTACACGAACCGTTTCGCCGCACTTTTGACTCCCCTGTATCTCAATTTTCAGTGCCTATTGCGAGAGCAAAGATAAAAATATTATACCTACGTAATTATATACTAGTACTTAAGCAGTATACCCAATGTCATAGATAGGTGGTTTGTAGTAGGTGGTAGGTTCGGTAGATCCTAAAAAATATATCCCTGTAAAAATAGCTAATTTTGGCACTCACTCACTCAGTCACTCACTGACCGGTAATCAAAGCCTCTAGGCTACTTCCAATTGTTCTAGCGTTATGAAAATTGGCACACAAGTCGTGTGTTATATGTAGATTAACAAAAAATTAAGAAATTTTAGATATCGGTCAAGCGTGAGTTGGCTCATCTACGAACTTTAGAGGCCACTTCCAATTATTGTCCTAGCTAATCTCTGGAACTACAGGTTCGATTTGAAAAAATATTTCACTGTTAGATAGCCTATTTATCGAGGAAGGCTATAGGCTATATTTTATCACGCTAAGACTAGTAGGAGCGAAGAAATAGAGGAAAATGTGGAAAAATGGGGGAAATTATTTGAAAGGGCTTATCTCACGAAGTACTGGAGCAATTTTTCTGTTATTTGGCACTTATAAGAAATAGAGAGTGAAGGATCATAGTTATTTTTTGTGGACTAATTTGTCTGTGAAATGTCTAATTTACGCGGGCGAAGCTGCGCGGAACGTTATATTTCGCGTGATCACGCGTAGACGGCTGGACCCATTTCGCTGAAATTTGGTATAAAGATACGTCATTTTCGTGACGTACCCGGTCCCCCGGCACACCGTGACAACAATTATGGACTAAAATATCACTTTACACTAATTAGGAATTATTCAAAATTAAAGTCAGTAAAATATATTATTTCATTACTTTTTAAAGTTATTTGGCGGGGGTTTTTTTAAATTTCTTAATTTATGTCACTCACTGACTGACAGATCATCAAAATTCTAAGGTACTTCTAGCCCTTCAGTAAGTGCCAAAATCTTTGCAAAAATGTAGGGTACTTGGTGTGCAAAAAAAAAAAATGGCGCCCGGCCTACCCTCTTTGTACAAATAATGTAATAACCTTACATCTAATCCATATTTTATGTTTGTGTGAAAAATATTATAATATATGTTAAATTTTCTATCTATCAAGCCATCATAATATAGTATTTAGTCAGATGGGCATTTTCAAAAAAATGTGTACCCCTGGTTTTTACCTTGTCCCTTGACTTCGCTACAGATTATTTGTAAAAAATTACATACTAACATTTTGTAATTTTAATGTAGGAGCATAAACAAGTTTTCTTTTATTAAAATACATTCACGTTTGTATAAAATTTTATTTAGTATGAGATTTATAAGGGTTTTTAAGTACCGAAACCTATTAAATTCACCTGTCCCCTTCCCAGAAGTTGTAACAAAATCTTTAATAACTATTTTTTTTCTTAAAGTAAGTTACTTAAAAAACATATGTTAGATTCCTAAATACTTAATGTATCAATTGAATGTCTTGTTATTGAAAAATCTAACATAATTTAACTACAAATTAATTAAAATTATAATCATGAAAAAGCAACCCGACCGGAATGTTCGGTTTAGTGACCGTTTTTTTTAGTTTTATAAACATACTACAAAAATATTTTCGGCACTAAATGATAGCACTATATTTCATTGTACATCGAGAAACTTCAATTTGAATTTAGTAGTTAAAAATCTGCTACAAGACGCGGACGCAGGTTGGATGGTTCTTCAGGAACGGTTTATTTGTTCAGATAAGTGACCATATTTTGTAAGCATTATTATACTTTCTCCAACTGTTTCTACTGTTGACACGTTGCAAAATTAGCTTAGTATTTAGTATAAAAAATGAAATTGTGATAACTATTATCGGTTATTTACAAACACTTTAAAAGTAAAAGAAAGTAATATTACGTGACTTCCGACTTGTGACTTTTCGTATGGTCACATATAATGGAACGGACAAGTCACAACAGGCGGAAAGCATAAGGCTTAGTTCACATTTTAAATAAATTATTTTTTTATTCACAGATTTTATTAAGAAAATTGGAGATTTTTAAACTGGTACGATTAACGTACAAATATATTTTTTATTACTTATGTGTTAAGGTGACGCCGCGTTAAAGTAAAAAACCGTTTTGGATATGTTTTAGATTGCTAGTTTTCTATGAAAGCCCGGCCCGGCCTTTCACAGAAAACAAGCAATGGAACAGCAAAAAATGGAAAGGGCGTAAGCGACAAAATATTTTTGTCGCGTAATTTAAAAACCATAAATACATTTCATATAAGCTATGGGCAAATTAAAGTGTATGCTTGAACCAAGCAATGTACAAATTTGGAAGCTTAAATCACTCTCCTCTGTTGGAAAAATAGGAATCCTTTTTTTTTTACACAGGTCTATTTGATTGATTATTCTGTGTTATAAAAGTTGACCAATCGTGTTATGCTATGGGTAAATCAAAGACAAAGACATGATAAATACTGACAATGAACTTTAATTTCTTAGCTTTAGTCATTGAAAAATCGATATCGCTACAGCCAAATTATCAAGGCGTCGCCTTTACTTAACAATAACAAATATTTAAAATTTAAGTACCTAAAAGTTTTTTTTTTTTTTTTTTTTAATTTTGATTTTATTTCCACTACTTTTCTATCAGTAAAGTTGAAAATCATTTTGTGTCGTTGATATTTGCAGATTTATAATAACTAGACATCAGATTATATGCATTTGCATACTTGCATATGCAAATGCATATAATGTCACTTTTTAGGCGATAGTGCATATTTTGGCAATTTTTCGTTGATAGTGCATATTTCGGTAGTTTAACTTCCATGGGCATTAAGATTGCAATCGGAAAATGTTGGTAGAAAATTATTATTGGCGTAAGTATAATAAATAAATAAAAAGTCTTTATTTCAAGAAATTAAAAATCCTGGATTTTATGAAATTATAAAAAATGGCGCTTTTATTAATGTCACTACCGGAAAAGTCTTCAAAAAAATAATAAATTTTAATATTAAGTGACTTTTGATTGTGCATATTTTGTGCATATTTCGACCATTTTTCGTGCATATTTGCATGGATATTTCGGCACTTTGATCGTGCATATAATCCGATGTCATTAATAACTTAGGAATTCGTAGACATGTGAACACATCTTTATGATTATGAGATGTTCGTCCCTCTAATTATTGAAGTTAAATCTATGAAATCAAAGAATTTTTTACTTTTATAAGTAGTGCAACAATAAAAATGTTTAAATAAAAGGTTTTTGTGTTATAAAAACTCCTTTAAATATGTTAAATATTACTTACTCATGTAAAAAAATGAAAAATAACCTAGTGGTTGGGTCACATAGTCACACTATGGATTAAAAATAATTGCTACTCTTGTTGATCCTTGAAATTATCTAAAATTTTTTTAATAAACAATTAAATATGCATTTCACTAGATTAAATTAACGAAGAAATCCATTTATTGCTGTATTTTTTTGTATTAAATTATATTTTACATTTAGTCGCACAACGGAATCTGTTTCGTCGAAAATTCGATTTTGTTTCAATAATATCAGAATAATATAACGTTTTCAGCGTTCTTTTTAACTTATTCCATTAGTTCAATATTTTTCCTTGTATATGACATTCAAAAAAAGGTAAATAAATGACCTTAAAAAATATAGACATATTTTTGCAAGGGTACACGTTTTTTTGAAAATGCCCAGATGTGATATTCGTCTCACCACTGTAAACTTTGAAATCTATGTTTCTAACTATTTCGCAACAAATATATTAATACATTATTATAATCTCAATAACACAGAGCTATACAAACTGTTTATGTAAATAATTCTTTGCAATAACTTAACTGGTTATCAATAAACAGATAAGAGATAAGAGTAATAAAAACCGGTTTTGGTATTATACACAAGCAAACTTCGTCCTTAGTGCAATACAAATAAAGTTCAAAATGGCCGCGGCCGGCAAAAAGCCGTTATAAATAGGTAATTTTTATCTTGATTATTTTACTAAAACGATACTATTATATACTATTACTAGGATCTAAATCGTTTTGTACACGATAATATAAGCTTTTAACGTCAATTATTTACAAAAATATTAAACAAATCGCGTTCAAATCACATAAATAAAAACCAAATTTTCTCGTGTAAACTAGAAATTATTACGATGTAAGTATTTCTTTCAAATGATTATCTAAAACTATTTATAAATTATAATTAATAAATTAAACTATTTTACTACTTACATTCGTTAAATCCATCAATAATATTAAACAAACAATACAACATGGCAGAACACACACGAAAAATTCACGATTTTCAAATGACTGACAAATATTCGTCGACCACAGATTGTATAATATTTTACATTCAGAATGTGGCAAATTTATCGTAGATCATGTCAAACGTGTTGTATGAGACCCCCGATTAATCATTTATTTTATTTGGACTATTCACTTTTATAGCGACAACAAAAGTTTGTAAAAACTTAAAATATCTAGCTATTGCGGGTCTCGAGATCTAGCCTCGTGACACACGGACGGACGACAGACGGACAGTGACGTCTAGACTCATTAGGAATAGGCTCCCGTTTTCATCCTTTGGGCAAGGAAACCTAAAAACTGAAAAGTATAATATAACTTTATTAAATAAAAGAAAAGATTTTTATGTTTGTGGCTTTGCAAGCACATTAAAAATGAGTTTCGACTTCATAATAATTATTTTACGTACAAAATGAAAAATAGTGTTAACAAAGTTAACAATGAAACTATGATAATTAAATTTGATTAAAATATAAATGAAATCAGAACTGCGAATTACGATGTACATTGTTCACTCCATACTCGCTCGATAGATGGTGTAGCACTCCTTTTAAATCGCGGTGTCGCTTGTTTGTGGAGTATAATTATTATGGTTTAAAAAAATCTGGGATATGTCGTAATACTCAATCGTAAGTAACATCGGTGCACGAATAACCTCCTGAAAGTTCAAAAGTTGTTGGGCTATCGTACCTACCTGTTATTATCAATTAATTTTACGACCTAGAATATATACCTAGAGATAAACAATGGGTGCTAAGCTAAGTACAGAAAAGTTTTAATGTGACCTGAAAAGAAAAGAAACCTTAAAAAAAGAAATGAAATCCCACCAAAACATTAAATATAAAAAGGAGCCAAGCAAAATATTGCATAGTCATGCAATATATCTATCGTAAAAAGTTTTCAGATCACATTCAAGCCAAGCCTTCAACTAATTTTGTAATTTAAATTAACATTAAGTGAATTTATCAATAGTTTTCTTTATTTTATAATTATTATAGTGGCTTGGCAATGAGTACAATATTTTGCTTGGCTCCTTTTTACATTTAATGTTTTGGTGGGATTTAATCTATGGAGATTGGAGATACTAATTTGAATCTGGGACAAGGAATGTTTTTGTCCCGGAAAAATGTGCGGTTCCCACACAATATACTTTTCTGATTTGCGCGTAAACGACTCAATCGATGTACGGGAAAAATTACTATAAATTAAAGTCCACGCGGACGAAGTCGCGGGTAACAGCTAGTATTCAATAAAACTCTGCTTTCTTATTAAACTTTTTAATGCAAACTACAATATTTGTTTGATACAATAAATTGAACATAACATTTCAATAAAAACAATGCCCTGTTATTAAAACATATTTTACAAAAATTAAATAAAGGGTCCCGGGACTAACAATGTCACGGGTGGGACACGTACGATTTAGCAAAATAAGCGCCTTATAAGCTTTTTTAGGGTTCCGTACCCAAAGGGTATAAACCGGACCCCTATTACTAACGGCCATTCCCAATATTTGATCTATCTCTGGTTTTGCCCTACTAGAGATAGGAATAGCTCACAATTGACATAAAATATATGTCTCTAATGTCTAATGTGAGCTATTCCTATCTCTAGTAGGGCAAAACCAGAGATAGATCAAATATTGGGAACGGCCGTAAGACTTCGATGTCTGTCTGTCCCTCTGTACTTTTAAAAACAATATGGTCGTTGCTATAACGACGTTGACAAGACGCCATGTCAACATCTCGATTTTATACGATTTTGTTCCGGAATTCCGTCGCATTAGGATGTTTGTGTGCACTACACGGAATTTTACCACGCCGGACGGTAAAATTCCGTGTAGTGCACACGGAATTTTACCGTCCGGCGTGGCGCGGCGTCCCGATTTCTTACGTTTTGATATGGCAAATGTGAAATGACATTTCACATTTGCCATATCACAACGTAAGAAATCGGAACGCCGCGCCACGCCGGACGGCTTACGATGGCATCAAAAACGAAATCGAAAATAGACTCGTATACGAGTAAAGTTGATATTATCAGTTTCGGGAGTATGGCCCCAGGCTGTTGATGATGATGATTATGATCGATGAAGTGCATCTGAACTTGGCATTGGATTAGATTTCAACTCTTTTTGAGGCCAAAAATTAGCCTATAGGAAAATTCGCTAAATAGTGGAAATAATTGACATTATATTATGGGAACAACACCCTAGAGTCATTTTATCCACAGCACATTAATACACAAGAACAATAATTACAATTGCCTAATATTGCATCCGGCCCTTTGAAAACCACTGTCTAATGAAAGACATGAGAAAGAAGTCTCAATTCTGGCTATATTTTAGTCGGACAAGAGTTAAACCCAATGTGAAAATATGTATGAAAAATAATTCATATTTCACGCGGACGAAGTCGTGGGCAATAGCTAGTGAGAAATATATATCCAACATATTATTATACCCTTTCCACACCTGTTTGTTAAGGATAACTCCATAAATTAACGTTAATTACTATTGATTTTGTGAACATAAGGTGCAAAAATAAATATACTAAAATAATCGTAGCTCAGCTCCGATATTACTTAGAATATTTTTTATTACTAATATATGTTTCTCTAATGTAGTGCTACAAAATAGTAATGGTTTTATCCCTGGCCGCTGAAAAAAAAATGACGCCACAGGTCCATACAAAGTTACCCAATGCCCTTTTAAATAATAAAAAAAGTAGTTGTTTTGCTTAGGTTTTGATGTTTCAACAATAAAGTTAAGATTTTTAATTTTGTCTGTATTTTTCCTCGTCTACTAAGTTTTTTTTTTAATTTAACTATATCTAAAAGTCTATTTTCAGTTTAGATATGCTATTAAATAAGATTTATTTTAATGTGTGGGTGTCTTAACAAAAAGTTCATAGAATTTTAGTTATTTTACATCCCTCGACCATGCAGTTGATGTGTTTATTAATTATTAATTCTTATATATGTCGTAGCCGACTGGTTTAAATAGCCGTTCAATCAAACAGCTAGCCCTTTGACTGAACAACGCCATTCAATCACACGGCTATACGTCATTTAGCCGACTTGTTGACTACAACATTCAACACTACAGCTAGACGACGCTTAGCCAACTGGTTTAATGGCAAATTAACTAGGGCGACCATTAGCTTAATATGTAATTTGGGAGAATAGGAAAACTTTTTGTATTTTATTGAAAGATTATTCTCGGATTAAGTTTAAGGGGTGACCAAAAGTTTAATGCAATAAGTAAAAATAAAAAATTCTGAGGCGTGTTTTGTGGCGGTCGCCGGCTGCTGCCGCAGCACAGTCACAGTTCTAACCTAACCTACTTTTGGACTTTCTGGATTGTGTTTGTTTTTGTTTTGGCGGGGAGCTGCGGCCCCCGAGCCCCCCTTTTGTTTGGCGACGGTCGCCGGCTGCTGCCGCAGCACGCTCGCTGCGCTCGCTCGGCTCCCTCTGCGTTGTGGTCTAAGTTCTAACTTAACCTAACCAACTTTTGGACTTTCTGGATTGTGTTTGTTTTTGTTTTGACGGGGGGCTGTGCCCCCCCGAACCGCCCTTTCCGGTGGGCTACGTCCATCCATTTCATAATCCCGTAATTTCTCCTCGAATATTGTTGAAATTTTGATTCACTCGTATGTGCCTCCACAATTTTTGTCTCTTTAATAACACTTGTAACTTTTATTAACTACTTTCTTTCCGAAAAACAACCATAAACACCAACAAACACCTGCTAGTTGACGCCATATTGTAAATAAAACGCACCTAGCGCCGCTGCGGTGCGCGCTGAACTACTTCAATTAGACGGCGGCTTTCGAATCAGCTGTAATGTTGAACGTTTTGAGCGACTAAAATATTCAATATAAAAGCTAGACGTGTGATTGAATGGCGTTGTTCAGTCAAAGGGCTAGGCTGTTTGATTGGACTGCTTTTTAAACCAGTCGGCTGCGACATATATATAGAGTTATATTTTACATGAACTAAATTAAAGTAAAATATAACGCTTGTGTTGTATTTCGACGATTGAATGAGGTTCATGCATCACAATTTGAGGCGTGTTTCTCTTCTGGTCGATTTCATAGACAAAAAAAATGTCTTTATCTTTTCAGGTTTACCAGTGGAAGCTTCTGGATCACGTGGCCAGGGATCACAAGATGAATCTCAAACCTGCACACCTCTCGTACAAGTGTACCGTGTGCTCCGCCATATTTGGCCTTTACAAACAGTTCGAGAACCACGTCTACTCGGCCCATAGTGTTGTAGCCAAACGGGTCATGAACAAAGGCAAGAGCTTACCACAGTCCAAGATAGGAAACTCCATTCTCAAGCCGCTGAGGAATAGAGACGATTTAACAATTACACCCTCATCAGGACGGAGCCTGTCATCGGATGAGGATTAGTAGGTCAGTAGCTGAAATTGTTTCGATTTTTTTAATATGCAGTAGTGTTTGTTAATTAAGATGTGCTTGTTTGATATTGTAGTTATTACTTCAAAATAACATGAAATTGTCACAAAATAACTAAATTATAGTTTGTGCATTTTAAGATCATATGGGTGACACATTATAATTGACAATAGTAGGGAAGTTACCTAAGAAAATTAATCGATAAATTAATAATATTGAATCAATTCGTAAAGGAATTGCAATCGGAATTATCGATTTCGTACTGACATTTCAGAGTGGCGCCGGCGATTCAAAATGGCCGCCCTTTTTATCGATTTAATTTCGATTCAACAGTGTCAATCTCTATTGGCATAAGTTCCGTTTTATGCATCTGACATTTTTCAAATATTTTCGTAACAATAATTTTCACAGGTAATATTTATAATTTTATATTAATAAGTTAGCATTTGGCAACTTTTCATTTTTATTCATTTACAATTATAGGAAACATTTGTTTCTGTAGATGGAATATAATTTATTATATTTTGTTTTTTTTTTGTTTTCTTGTAAAAAACAAACTCGTAGCAAGGAATATGAGAAGTGTCACCCATATCATCTTAAAACGCACAAACTATAGTATTGAAATGTATAATATGCATTGCGAATTATCTATAGAAGTAAGCCATAAAGCGATAAGGAAAACTAAAAACTAGAAAATATTCATTTTCTAGTTTTTAGTTTTCCTTATCGCTTAGCAATTTATTTTTGTAAATAAGTATCAAAATATGAATGATATTATATTATTATTATATAATTAATAATTTAATATCATTAATAAATAAAATTAATATATTAGTACCTGGATGACCGAGCAATGCTCGGTATAGCAAACACTCATTGACTTCGTGGTTACTTAACAACGCCATCTGCTGGAATAGCTTTAGCTGTTGTTGTGTCGTTAAAGCAATTAGTTGCTCACGAAATAGTTTTGTTATTCGCCAATAGATGTCAGGAAGAGTCATATTTTTCAGTTTATCGATTATCGATAAAACACGAATAAAAAGACTAAATTTTCTACAGCTCTGCAAAGTAACAATATTATTCAATGCTTAGCAATGATTTTTAATGAGTGTATTTGCAATTAGGTGCTTAAAAAGTTCACACTTGTGTATCCACTTATCCAGAGCCAAAGCTATGCTACCGTAACAATTTTTAGTCAAATCCTTTCAGTACCTACTACCTAAAAGAGTAACATCTAAAAAAAACTAAAGTTTATTGTAAACTATAAGGAAGGAAAAGGAAAAACATAACAATTACTGTTTTGTGCCCTCTATTACTTTATTTGTAAGCCAAAATATATCACACTACTGATATGATATAAATAATATAATTTTTGCTTGCGATCACTTTGTTACAAACAGATTTAAATTACCAAAAACATAGTTTCCAGAGACATTTTTCACATTTTGACAACTAATACCTAAATATTAAATAATAACAATTATTATAATAATTGTCACAAAGTTTATTTATGGTAGGGTCAATTCAGACGAAGACGCGCGGCGACGCTTGAATAATCTGTAATATAACGGTGTGCCCTGCGTCGATTTGTATCGATGAAAGTGCGACCCGCATAGCGTCTCGATCTGACTATGACATGTTATCGTATTAAATCGTGTGCACGTGACATTTTGTTTTTTGCTGTTGCCTTTATTCAATAGCGTTGCATATTTTATGACCTCATTCCCATACAGCCGCAAAACAGTAGCTCCGCATAAGTTCCATTCCTATGCATAATGCAGTGCGAAGTGTTGATATTTCTGAATAAAAGAAGGATGGATTTTTTATTTGGTTTTATCCATTTTGTTTTATTTATATTATATATTGGTTGTCCAGGATGTAACAAAATTAAGTTATAACACTTCAGCGCTGATACCTTCAGTGAAATCTGATTAGATAATATTATGTATAAATAATGTATATGTATATGTAGGAACACATATACACCCTAAAGTATTAGCAGTTAGCACTTAGTTTTGTTACACTCTGTATATTCATTTTTGCTATACAGTTTAAATTATTATCAATGTCGGGTGGAGGTGCTAATGTTACAAATTTGTAACGTCTAATTAAAAGCTGTAGTGTCTAAGATTATGTGCAGCAATTTATAATGTTGTCATAATATGTGTAATTCACTGATTAGTGATTACATAGGTACAAAGTTTATTCATTTATTAGAATGGATTTCGATAAGTAACCCCACGGGCTAATATTTATCGTAATCCATTCCAATAAATGCTTGAAAACAATGAGAAAAATAAAAATCTCCGAATCGTTTTGATAAAATGAGTTAAAGATGGTCGCGTTATACGAAAAAAAAAAAATAGTGCGCGTGATTAAACGAATTTGGAGCAAGATAGTTGCGGTCGACATCCAGTATAGTCAGGGATACCCTAGAACAATTTTTGATTTTTTGTGAGTAGCTTCATTTTGATAAAGCGCGGAATTCACTACCGGGCCGCCCGTCACGGGCAGGTCTGTCGCATGTCTGCTCGTCAATTCCTAGGTACGGGCACAGACATGCCCGTTGGCCCGTGCCCGCAGCCTGCCCGCGAGATCGCATTTTTCCCGCGCGGGCACGGGAAAGTCTGTACATGAATGGTCGCGACGGGCGGCCCGTAATCATTCGCGCCTTGGAGAGCGACTGGAGTGCACTCAAAATAATATTTTAAAACATATTATTGTAAACAATACAAACACAAAACTTAAGAATGAACGAACAAAAACAATTTTGACATTCGTTTATTTCCATTTACCGATCGCATCTTTATTTGTGGACAGTTAAAAGCAAGGATTACATGAACACCGATCTACGTAATGACGCTTATACGAACTTATTGAAAAATCCAAAGAAATCATTGGCAATGCTGATCTATTATATTTTGTTAAAAAGAAAATCAAGTCCATGAGTCCACGACCGAGCTGCAGCCCTCTATCTATTCGACTGACTTGTCTGTTCTGTGTGTGTTTAATAGGGGCAAGCGGCAGACTTGTGCCAGACCGGGCGGCCCGCGGGCAGCCCGGTAGTGAATTCCCCGCTTAAGTCGAAAACAACATAGAAAGAATTTCATACTTTGATTTGATGGTCCTAAAATATAGATCGTTCTATTTGTGGGACAATGTTACTTTTTAATGATACACTAGCTGTTTAACCGAGCTTTGCTCAGTATCCGATGAAAATGACATAAATCAGCTAGTTAGGGTTCCGTAGTCAACCACGTTTTATTGATTATAGAACCCTAAAACGGAACCCTAACCAGCAGATTTTTCAGAAAAAACTTTCGATAACGTTACGATTGATCTTTAGCTTGTTCTCTCGTAGATCCCTTTTATCGAAGCGATTATTCGATTTTAGAATCATCTTAATTATTTACAACATAATTTGGTTTCAGGTTAACAATATAGAAGCCCAAGCTTGCCAAGCGATCGATGGACGAAGTGACCGACTAGTGTGCATTCCAATTACTACACAACACCATAATGAGAGAGAGACTCTTAAAATGTACAAAATACTACCTATATACCCCTGGGTTATATTACATGTCATAAATAGGTATTATAAAAGATGAACAAAAACTTCACTGAAATTTTTCACTTTTATATAATTTGTACTGTACACATATAGATAGTACAGAACTTTAGAGTTTAGACTATATCATGAAAATAATTTGTTAATAGTGAAAATCAAATGCTAGGCTAAAAACTTAGAACCATCATAGATATTTAAATTAGAACCTGAGATTGATAAAGTCCTGTAAAAGAAATTTTAAAAAGCAATACAACTTGTAATTTACATTATTGTTGATCAATGCTGCTTAGAGATAGACATAGTTTCTAACCGAATAATTTACACTTTAAACAGACCTTTTAATATTTATGATTGATTTCTCGGCAACTAATCACTTAGGTACTTATTCTAGGAGTTATGACTTATCCCAGAGAAAATTACTCTGTTTTCTAAAGAGATATGAGGTTTTGTCTACGCTAGAATGCAGCACTAGTAGTTCAAGAAAATTAGCTGAAAATTTGGCAAAAATAAAGTACTCGACTTTTATCTATCAAGATATGTTAAATTTAATCTACCCTCCCCTCCGGGGTGTGCGTCACCCCCCCCCCCCCCCCCCCCGAAACGTGGTATTTTCCACTTAAATAAGAAACCGTACTCGATACATAAAAAGTATGTAGGAACGAACGCAGTAGACTAAATTTAACTTTACTCTGTAAGCTACATATCCTGATAGATAAAAGTCGTACTTTATTTTTGCCAAATTTTCCATACGTACATTGAATTTAATTTTCTCAAACTTTAGCATTATATACAGTAAACAAAAAGTTTTGTTTAACGTTTGACAACGTTTCTATCAATATTCTGATACGGCGTGTGCAACATGTCGGATTTTGGTCGAATTATTTACTGTATACGTGCTAATAGAGTCCTCTGTTCCGACCTTCGCGAAATATTCCATTAGATAACTGCGACAAAAAGGACTGTGCCTAGTACCATACGTAACCGTGAACGTGGTTAGATATGTATTCAAATAGGCTTATTTATAAGGATCCCAGATTTATTTATTTATGCATCCCCAGAACAATACATTAAACATGACTGTGTCTGGCGTGGAAATTCGCTTTTATATATTTTATTATCAATTCAGATTTTGACGGCAAAAAGGTCGATCGAGCTGTAAATCGGTTTATTCTTGAAGATAAATAAAACGAAGTGTCTAAAATGACAGCTTTCTGTACATTGTAATTGATGATTAATCATCATATCTATTAGTATATATAATATTTTTTATATATAATAATAGATATGATGATCATTTGAAGAGAAAAATAGCGACCATTTTAAACAATAAAATATTGATTTTAATTTATTGACAAAAAATAAGCTTAAAGACGGTCTATTTCTAAGCAGATTGATTTTATTACGGACTTTTATTCCTTCAAAATTTTAAACAATATAGATAGTCAAGAAAATAAAATTATGCAATAAAACTACTAATTTTAAACTTATGACTGAAACTGAAGCAATATCACATTCCTAATGAATATTATGCGCACTTTACCTAATCCTTGTTGTTGTCGATGTCTGAGACATTGGAAAAGCGATTTGCTAGACACACACGTACCACACACGTACAATGTATTCCATGTACATTGAATGTACATGGAATAGCCTAGCGCAGGGGTTCCCAATCTTTTTTTGCCTGCGGTGCAGTTACACGTTAAATATTTTGTCACGGCGCCCTATTCTTTCTAATACCTAGAAAGAGATTCATAAATATATACCTTTGATGATTATAAGTTAAGCAGGTAAATAGTAATAAACAAATATTTAATCATCTACTTAAACTGTGTGCCGCGGCGCCCTGGTGCGCCACACAGCTTGGGAACCCCTGGCCTAGTGTTAATTAAATGGGTTATTAATAAATCCCAATATGTTTTGACACTATAATTAAGCAGTTAAATAACACTGCCAAGGCCTTTGGCCAAGTGATTGGAAACAAAATAATAAAAGGTGCAATAATGGATGTTAGTTTTAATGGCTTGTAATACTAGTGCTATTTTACACACAAGAAAAATAATATTATTGTACTTTTGGATTTTCTTCTATGTAAGACTTCAAGATTATCTTTTAATCAGGGCGTAACTAACTGCCGTATTCGAAGACGAATGTTAATTTTATTTAACTGTGTGGCCATTTTGACAGATACTGTATTAGGCTTATGACAAAATTTAATATTCTCCTCTGATGCAACAGTTAGTCTGGTTAAGCCCCGTAAAGATGCCGTAATAAAACGCTTATAATATAGGTCTACCAGAATCTGATGACAAAAAGTGAGAAAATAAATTGACTATAGCAATACGGGGGTAATTGGAATAAAACATTTTGATCCTTATTTTTCCTTATAGCGGCTTATTCTGTGTGTGAAACATACAAATATAAAAATTTACCCAATGATCAAGGATATTTTTCATCCATCCATCAGATTCTGGTAGACCTATATCTCTGGTAGACCTATCACTTAGTTGAAAAAAGGCGTTATCTGTAAAAGTATTTGTCTTATTTGCACGAGCATAAAATTTTGATGTGTGTGCGAATGAGAGATAAAAATTTTCAAGTTTTTGATGACAAAAATTGGGTTTTAATTATCTGACAGGTAATAAGGGTCACAGATGACAGAACGTCATACAAATGTTGAAGTTCTGTCATCTGTGAAAGAAGAAGTTTTGTGTCCCGCCTCGTGGTGTGGACCATAGTATTAAAGATGAATTAAGTTTTTTGTATCCTTACAACAAACATTGCTGGGAATTGATCTATATAATTAATATGTTAGTTTAAGACGCTCGGTCTGAATATCTCAAGTCAGTGATAACTGCCAGTAGATAAGTGAGAGATTCTCCCAAATTATTAGTTGGAATGTATACTAAGGAGATATTACCTCAACAAATATCATAATATATGAGACGATTTTTGTAAGATACTGTGCAAAAGTGATATAATATACCCTGTACTTTTATAGAGACGATGCTTCTTATACCCCGTCCGTACGGTCGACAGAAATGACCATTTGCATTAAGATTATAGACTAGCATGTCGCAAAATAGAGTGTAGTTTTCCACAAAACTAGACAAGAGGAGCTCTTTGAATAGAATAGAGTCTTTAATCATATCGTAAGCGATAGAGATATTTGTGTCTACTGTACGCGCGGTGTAACAAAACACACATAATTTATAACAAAGATTGTTACAATGTATATTCAAGTAAAATAAGCAATGACATATATAATAATATATTTTGGGCATATGGTAATCGATAATTCTATGTTTTAGTCGGAGTAATTAATGTTTACTATCTTTTCTTACTTGTATATTATAAGTTGTTGATCACTACCATAGCTACAAAAACCAGTATTGTAAATATAGCGTTCTTTGGTCCATTTAATTTAATTATTGTGTAGATTTTCTGGGCATTCATAAGTTTAACTTGTGATAGGCCCGAATCTTTTTAATTATAATAAATTAATGTTGGTAAAAGTGAATGATGAAAAGTGCAGCCCTGAATTTGGTGTCGGTATTAGGTAATAAATTACGTTTGATTTTATCTACATTGATGCGAATGAGTGAAATAAATATTAACTAGAAGAGTCACTCATAATCAGGATTTATTAATACACACATTGTAATATTGTGTTTGTATTCTATGACTACAAAATGTTTGTACTGCTACTGTAGCTTAAACTTTACTATTTAACTCAAGAACCACATTAGAGTCAGTCTAAAAATCATAAATAATTTCGATAAGTTTTTGATCTACAGCATAATTTATACGGTGTTAAGAATAAAACAAAGTTTAAAAGAGTATATCTACGTAATAAAAACGAATTTATTTAAGTTACAATAGTTGTAAATCTGTTAAGGCAAAATTGATTCGTCAGATTTAATGTTTTGTCGTTTTTTCCTAACATTAAGTTCTAGTAGATGTTCGATTAAATTTTTCATTTAATTTCAAAGCTAAGCTAAAGATGTGTCATGTTTAAACCCGTGGGCTTAGATATGATAATCTTTAATCATTTGGCGCTATTTTTAATGTGTTAAATATAACGTGCGGTCGCCGGTAGATGTTGAAAGTATTTTTTCATTCTTTCTTTAAAATTTGATCAAAGTCGGATCTGTTGATGATTATATTATATATGTTACGCTCAAAGACCGAAATCGCTCAATGAGCGAAAAAATGTTTCACAACGCGTTGTGGCCACAGTGAAACAGCCACGACGCAAAAATCACAAAAAGACCATAACGCGAAATTCGTGTCGTGGCTAATATGCTATTCGTTTTCCTTCTTGATTTGTTCTTGATTGATTAATCGTCCATAGGTATGGAAGATTATATTTAAATTACCACGCGTACTACAAAATATTTTTTCTTTTACTAAATCACTGCATAACGTGTTTTTCATTATTATTTGAAAATATCCATAGTTCCATAATATCCGCGCTAATATTATTACTGTCTGTCTGTCTGGCGCAACGTGTCATTGTTTGTTGTTGTTGTTTTTTTTTAAATATAAGGTAATCTGATCTTAATAAATTATAAAAATTTTGCTTTATTTTTATTTATATAATTTAATTATAATACTACTAGTTGATGCCCGCAAATACGTTGCGCCAGACAAATAATATTAGTACGTATAGTATGGAATCATGGATATTTTATAAATAATAATGATAAACACGTTATGCAGTGATTTAGTAAAAGAGAAAAATATTTTGTAGTACGCGTGGTAATTCAAATATAATCTTCCATACCTATGGACGATTAATCAATCAAGAACGAATTTCGCGTTATGGTCTTTTTGTGATTGCCAGAACGCGTCGTGGCCGGTTTCATTAGAGCCACGACGCGTGGCTGTTTCACTGGGGCCACAACGCGTTGTGAGCCATTTTTTCGCGTCTTTGACCGTAACATATATATTGATCAAAGTCTGTCAAAGGATCTGTTGGCGTTCTCTTCTTTCAATTATTAATTGTGCTTTTTATTTCAGTGAAGTAACATTTCTGTGCACATGTAGTGTATTTTTTTTATTGGTCTTTCCATTGCAACGAACTTTTGATTACCTGATTATTGTCATTTATTTGAAACCAATAAAAAATAAAGAAGTATTATTATTCATATCATGTTAGTCCCAGAAGAATGCTAACATTAATTGAATCATTGTTTTGAATTGTCAGAGTAAGATTTAAAGTAGCGCATTTCGATAATAATTATTATTAATCCTTTAGCTAAGTTGCAACACAAAATGTTACACATTAGTGCTGAATTTATTAATAAAATATGAATCCTTAAAAAAATTAAGTCCATTTGATTTTTGTTTTTATATCTCGACCTGTGGAATAGTGATGATAAAATCCACAATTCCCTTGTATAATTTGCACTGTTAATATATTGTACTGTTTCTGAGATTCTCACCACTAGACGTGTCGAGTCAGCACCATTTTAAATCACAAACCTTCGCCAAGAATTTTGTTACAATAATATTTGTAAATATTAAAATGAATATTTTGTCTGAAACACCTTTAGAATAATATAACGATTAAGACTTAATAAGAAAATTATTTTATTTAATGAAAACTCAATTAAGGTTATTCGTTCTTGTTAAATTAAAGTAGAGATTTTATTTAGAAGTACCAAGCCTTATAATATACGAATATAATACTTGTGCCTAATTCATACGACTAAGATTCACCGAGGCAGCCCTCTGTAAAATCAGATATGCGTGGATGCTTATTGTTTTGTTTTATTGTTTCAATCAACAGTATGTAACGATTTATTTGAATAGCGGCGCGGTCGCGCTGTCTTTAATTACAATAATTGCTTACATACAATTAATAATTGCATGTAATCTCGCGGTGCTGCCTTCAAACGGCGCATTTGTGCAGACGCATATTGTAAATCCAACCTTACCTACTAATAAAAAACCACAGCGAAAATCTTTTAAAGTCTGCTTGTCTTTGTCTAGTAATGGGAAAAGTCATTAAAGATAAAGACAGTAGACCTTAAATAGTGCCTAAACACACTAGGCCGGAAATACGCGGCTGAAGTTCGGCATGATTACACCTGCAATGTATTTTAAATTGCCGATGCGGGCGATGTCACACCATGTCGAAATAATGTCGCGTTATGTTGTATGCGTAGCGCATTGCAAGCGTAATCATGCCGAATTACGGCCGCGTATTTTAGGCCTAGTGTGTTTAGACACTAGACACTTTAAATACTAAAATTATTATTATATATACTCTGCTGTAATACCGTTATTAGTAAGAGGGTTTATGATTACGGCAGTTTGTAATTTTGTATTATGGCCTTGCGCCCTGCTGTAAAGTAACATCGGGAAAACGAAAAGTAGAGTTGTTCCGTCTAGCACAGATTCACTCTTATCGGTTATGATGGAAATAACAATATATTTTGTATCATAGGAGAATTAGAAAACCACACATTAAAGTTGTAGCGAATTTGTCCAAAACGGAAAGACTCGTCTTTTATAATTATTATCTATAATTTCTCACAATGGCCTGTTTACATTATTCCAACCCAGTTATCCGGTTTACATAATTCCAGTAGCATCCATTGCTACTGGAATTATGTAAACGGGCACTGGAATTCAGTGCATTGCAGTGCTCTTTTACATTACGCCAGTAGCAAATCAGCGCTGGATTGGATAACTGGGTTGGAATAATTTGAGCCGTCCATAAAGATTAAGTACAGCGTATGATGCTTTTCATATCTGTTATTAATAATTAAAATTATATCTCAACTACACCTAAAAGCATCTGATTTTGTTGTAATTTGTGCATGATACTTTTTTGATCCACGCATTTTAAAATTTGACAATCGTTCAGCGATAATACATACCTACAGTACATGTTATGTAAGTTTTGTAAAAAATTACCGTAAATGATTGAGTGTTAAATAAAGAGGTTGTTCTTATTATTCAAACATGTTTTTTATTCAGCCCTTTTTACAGTTCCGTACCCAAAGCGTAAAAACGGGATCCTATTACTGAGACTTTGATGTCTGTCTGTCTGTCTCCAGGCTGTAACTCAAGAACTGCTATAGCTAGACTTCTGTCACAGATCGTGTATTTCTGTTGCCGCTACAACAACAAATACTAAAAACGCAATAAAATTAATATTTAGATAAGGGGGTCCCATACAACAAACGTGACTTTTTTAGGTTTTTTCGCTCGTAATCAATAATGGTAACAGCTAGGCACTTGAAATTTTCACAAAATCCTTATTATATATTTTGTACTTTAATAATTAACAATAAAATTTTAATTAAGTAAATATTTAAGTGGGCTCCCATGTAAGAAACACAATTTTTTGCCTACGTTCGGTCTATACCAGTACGGAACCCTTCGTTCGCAAGTCCGACTCGCACTTGGCTGATTTTTTGTGAAGTTAAGTTGCCCTTGTTGTGAACAGTAAACACTATTCTAGTTATGGGATGGGTGGGTGTGGGAGTAGTGGGGTGGGGAAAAAAAAATGTAGGTTCAGCTGTATTAAAATTCCGTTACCTACTTCCCTGAACAACCTTTTTACTATTAATTTTTTCTGGGCACCGACAAAAAATTAAACGATCAGGTGGTGGGAAGAGGTTGCCGTTAATTAAAAGTAATACTTAATTATTATTTTCATGTGGGCTCAGTATAATATATTAAGTCTATGGTGGGCTCAGATGGATACCTACTAATGAATAATCGACCAAGGGTTCCGTATTGGTAAAGACCGAACGTAGACAAAAAATCGTGTTTTTTTGTATGGGAGCCTCCCTTAAATATATAATTACTTTATTTTAATTTGAGCCCCCCCTTAGATATTAATTTTATTTTGTTTTTAGTATTTGCTGTTATAGCGGCAACAGTAGGTACACAATCTGTTTGGAATACAGATACGTTATGTCTCGAGAAAGGATACTTTACATCCTTGAAAAAGGTACGGTACCCGTGTGATAAACAAAAATGATTTGCGCCTAAACAGCTGAACCGATTTTGATGAAAATTGGTGTAGATACACATACTTACTTTTAATCTCGTGAAAGGACATAAGATAATTATGTTCAAAATGTACGGTTACCGCGTTATAAAGTTTCTTATTTTGCGCCTAAACCGCTAAACCGGTTTCGATGAAACTGGGTATGGAGAAACTTTGAGTCCCGGAAAAGGCCATAGGATCCTTTTTATCTCGGAAATATGTATGGTTCCCAGGCATTAAATAAAATGATTTCTGCTTATACTGCTTCATGGTATTTGGTATGCAGATACGTGATGTCTCGGGAAAGGACATAGGCTACTTTATATCTGGAAAAAAATACGATTTGCGCCTAAAAATGTACCGTTGCTGCGTTAAAAAGTTTTTTATTTTGCGCTTCAACTGCTGAACTAATTTTCTCAGGGTCTTTAATATTCAAATAATAATAAGCTGCAGGGGGTGTCACTGCTATACAGGCCAAAAATGTGGTTAGTTTTTGTCTGTCTGTATGTTTGTTCCAGCATCACACGAAATCTACTGATCCGATTTGCATACTGTTTTCGCAGATATATTTTCTCTTCTTTCAACGTAACATTTGTCTGTATGTCTGTCCGTCTGTCTGTCTGTCCGTAGATACTACCAATAACGTTGTATACAGAGAAGCTCTTTGTATCGAATAACGTATAATATATAAGTTGTATCTTATTAATAGCGTTGAGCCACAGTATTACCATAGCTGGGCACCGTTAATCAAATAGTTACTTCGTTAATTGTTATCCGTTAAAAAAATTTTTAGCTTCGTTAAACTTTAAAGCGTTACATTTCGGATGAATTAACGCAAGTTAACGTTAATCGTTAATCCGTTAATATGTAATATGGCCTTGTTGTAACTTATATTATTGCGTTAGTGTACATACAAAACCTGTTGGTTTAAGGTTTTGGAAGTTAAAATGTTAGGGACAAAACAAAATACTTCTATAATTATTGTATTCTACCTAACTAAATTATACTGCACTCTTCTTTATCAACATGAAAAGGTTTTTTAATAACAATAAACAAATCACTCTCTATAAGCACCGGCGCTGAGTAATAAAATGATAAAACGAAACAAATCTCTTCTCACTCGCACGCGCCTGAAAACGTATCTAGTATTGTTTTTGTTTCACTCGCTGCTGCCGTGCCGCGGCGCCGCGCTGTCCGCCCGCCCGGTACTTGTCGTTTCATACTAACTGTCTGAACCTGTTTTCGCGCCGCGCCGCGGTGCTGTGCGGTAAATAGTAGGCATTGGATTAACGATTAACGGACTTCTGCATATTAACGGAAGTTAACGAGTCCGTTAATATAACTAACTAAGTTAACTTAAAAGTTAATCCGTTAATCAAAATGTTAACTTCGTTAATTAACGATTCACGGATTAACGAGTTAATGCCCAGCTATGATTATTACAATAGGTATATTTGGTTAACGTTGTAAATCCTATTTCCTATTATCCATATTTCCGTAAGTACTAATAATGGAAAAATGTGTTTGTTAGTCCTTCCTTCACGCCCGAACGAAGCAACCAATTTACTTGATTTTTGGCATAGACTTAGTTGAAAGGATGGAGAGGAAAATAGGCTAATTTTGGTCTTAGGAAAATATCATGATCCCAAAGGAAGATAGTAAATACAGGGTGCAATTAAACCTTCCTGCCAAATTTTGATATATTGATCCTAGTTAAAAATAAAAATACACGTATTTTTTCTTTTATAGTCTCAGTACTAAAATGTTGAGAAATAGCTTCCGAAAGTTATCCTAAAATACACTACAATTAAGCTTAGAACCACAGAACAAACCTACGCGTCAGTGACAGGGGACGCGGTACGCGAGACGGGAGCGTCTGCAACGCGAAACTGGCCGTGCACACCTGTGCGACTACGGCGCGAACCGTCAAACTTCTTGTTAATGAACAGTCACTGAAGACGCGCGACTTTATATGGTGTATGCTAACTAAGTTGTGGTAATGACATCCTCATGTCTTCTGTTGTCATTGACTACAGATTTGCTTGCGCATGCCGGCTTGAACACTGAACATTGTGCGTGTAGTTGGTAAAACTGTAAACAAGCGCAAGCCCCAAAGTATGTCTTGTTGTTTTTTAAACTTGCTTGAAATTCAGGCATGCCTTCGTGTAGACTTGTCTGCGCGTGTGGTTGGAAGTTCAGTGTTCAAGCCGCTCTTTGTCAGTCAAAATATGGTGTTAAAATGCGCGCACGCTGCTATAAAATGGCAGATTTAGGTACATATTATAAACGTCTGTTTGCAACTGAATTCATTGAATTATAAAAATCTCTGCTCGCTCTGTGGAAGATCAAATCGAAAGATTATTCTGACTGACAGGAATAAGAAAAAAAACGAAATGATGACCATAGGTCGCTTCCATATAAATGTACTTACCACATTTTTACTTACTTACTTTACTTACATACTTAGTGTAAATTAGTTTAAGCTGTCATTGTTATTTTCCACTTTTTAGGTAAAAGGTGGCTCCGTGCGAGTTTCTTACGCCGGTTCTTCTCGACCGACGGGGTAGTACCCAAACTGGTGGTAGGCCTTATGTAGACGCGACGTTCTAAAAGTGTTAACTTTGTTAACTTATTTTGAAATAAATATTTTGATTTTGAAAGCATCGCGATTTTTGGGTGCAGAACCCTACATAAAAGCGATCTGTTTTGTTTTTTTTGGGCGCGGAACCCTAGTCGCGAGGGATTTGTGTTGCATTTTTTATCGTGAGCAGCTATTAGTACAAAGGGGATTCCGCCGTCCGCGTTCGGTTCAGTCGGCGACGCGATGTGGCGGTGGTTGCTTGTGTGGCAGACCGCTGTGGTCTTGGTGGGGGGCACGTTGGACATACGCTTCTTCAACTCCGGAAGATACAGCGGTGGTTCACAGGTGAGATGGTTTTCAGAGAAAATATTAACCATGAAATAATAATATTATGAAACGACGCATGTGTTGGGAAAGCGTAAACATTTTGTAGATATTTTTGAAAATTTTCTACAGGCAAAAATTTACAGCAACATCGTCGCACCGTAATATGTATTGTTTACAGATAGGGTTGTACAGTTCGCTAAACCAAAAAGCCGGACAAAGCAGCCAGCTCGGCTTAATTTTGGCCGAACACGCAATCAAAAAGCCTGACTGTGTCCTGCTTTATCCGGTCGTCTGGCAACCCTATTTACAGATTATCTCATTCAAATGTTGCATCGATATTAGATGTTCGGTTTAGTGTAACTGATACTTAAGTGATAACTGTTAAAATATATATAGTATATACCAAATGTGAATTATTTCAAAAAATAATTTTCAGATTAGTCCATTCAACCACTATAAGAGCGTAAAGCCAATTATTGATATAACTTCTGTCTTCTACCGCAAGAGTAGAGTCACAAGGGCAGCCAATTTTTTCCAATATAAAGATTTATTAGAAATATTATAAAATATTATTTTTATCTCAAATAATAATAATAATAATTTATTTCTTTCAAACCTTAATAATTATGTACTTAACATTCAAAAGCTTCTAAAATATAAGACACTGTTTAAGTTAATTTCAGTACAAATTCAGTAGTTAGCGTTGGTAGTGCTATATACCTATACTATGATTAACACGTGCCATTTTCCTCAAAATATGATCTCATTCACCGAAAATTATGATTTTAGGCTCACCGCTATCAGAGTAGACAGAATTATTTTCTAGATCATTCTATCAAAATTCCAAGAGGGGCTGAAAAAAAATATGCAAAAGTCATAAACAATAAGTTTATTAAACAAAAAAGAACGGTTTGGATTTTTCTTAATATTTCAAAAACTATTTAAGATAGTCAAAATTCGAAAATAGACCCTTAAAGAGAAGAAAATTTCCTAAAAAAGTCCTCACTTCTGGAACTGTATCAACAATCCTTACAACTTTAGGTAATTGTGCGGCGAAAGCGGTAAAAACGCGTAGATCGTGTTTCGTGTGATTTGTCGCAATCAGCCACGTGAGCTAAAACAAATATTTTAACTGATTAAATATTAATATCCAGGAATAAAAAAAAATTGGGTACTAAAAAGACATCAATAAACAAGAATCCGTCAACAAAAATAAGTTATCACAATTTGTTTAATTTATCTAAATTTGTTAATTTAAACACATTAAAAATGTGACTAATACTAACAAATTTTATATGTTAACATAAAAACGCAATTTTTTCAAAACAAGAAATCTAGATTTTTTAAAATTCTTTTGAGCTAATCTTAAAGGGGCTTAGTAGAGATCCCCGTTAGGAAAATTCAAAAATTTTGATTATGTACTTTTTTATGAACAATCAAACGCATTCAAGAATTTTTCATGTAAATAAAGCCATTACGGTATTTTATGTCAAATTATTGTTACTATTTTGTTTCGTTATAGTTAGAAGCCATATATAACAATATAATATATATTTTTTCCAAGAGGTACGACTTTTTTTCGGAAATTTCCTGCTCTTTAAGGATCTATTTTCAAATTTTGATTATCTCAAATAGTTTTTGAAATATTAAAAAACCAAACCCTTCTTTTTTATTTACTTACCTAATTGTTTATAACCTTTGCATTTTTTTTCAGCCCCTCTTGGAATTTTGATAGAATGATCTAGATGGTATTTCAAATCGAATGAGACCAAAATCATAATTTTCCGTGCTTGAGATCAGGTTTTGAGGAAAATGGCACTTGTTAACCAGAGTACTAGTTAAAACTGTGACACAGGCCACATCACACAGCTCCCAGCGTCTTCCACTCTGGGATACTATTTCAATTTACAAAGGTAAGTACATCATAATAAAAATCATATTTTAAAATTATTTACATCTGAACATAATTATTAATTCGCTTAAATTATTAGTTCGCTTTAAAACGTACGCACACTTCGAAGTCGCGGGTATGGCGCGAGAATTTAATTATTATTAAATTGAAGAAATATAGAGTCATCTGTATTCAACTATTATTTTGGGTGCGATAGTTAGGAGAGCAACGCTTTAACACTGGTATTGTATGTTATCAGTTAAATCTTCAAGTAAAGTTAAATAATGAACTAACAACAGAAAAGTAAAAACGGGTTAGCGAGTGTTCGGATTATACGAAGCAAAAAATCTATCAATACGTACTCCAACTTTTACAATATGCTCCAGCAATTAATGGTTTTCTTATTTCTCACGCAGTTTAACGACGTTCAAAGTATTTTTTTATCTCAAACATCAATCACAGACGTAGTTTGTCACCTATGAGGTTGTTTGATTTAATAGCAAACTATATCTATCTACTATAGTTTGTGCGTTTTAAGATGATGGCCGTGTTCGTCGGCGTATTTTTGGACAAACCTTTTATTGCGCATGTCCAAAAGATGTCATGGCAACGCCATAACAAGTTGCTGGTCAAGTCGTAATCCGTCTTAATTGTTTATACCTCAGTTTATACATGATTAAAATAATAAAAGCTAAACATAAATACATGAGCCTAAATTGTCTAACAGCCGCACAAATAATTTATTTAACACTATGATAGTGTTTGATTATTTTATTTTGGAAAATATGGATATGGATCACTTGGAAAAATTTAAAAATTTAATTGTTTTTTTTTTATGAAATAAGAGGGCAAACGAGCAAACGGGTCACCTGATGGAAAGCAACTTCCGTCACCCATGGACACTCGTAGCATCAGAAGAGATGCAGGTGCGTTGCCGGCCTAGTTTTAAGAGGGAATAGGGTAACAGGGGAAGGTAGGGATGGGAAGGGAAGGGAATAGGGGAAGGTAGGGAAGGGAATATGGTAGGGGATTGGGCCTCCGGTAAACTCACTCACTCGGTGAAACACAGCGCAAGCGCTGTTTCACGCAGGTTTTCTGTGAGATCGTGGTATTTCTCCGGTCGAGCCGGCCCATTCATGCCGAAGCATGGCTCTCCCACTAGGTTTGATCATTGCAACGCCACCAACAAATTGCAATTGGGTTAAATGTCAAGTCGTAAACAGTTGTCGTTGCCATGGCATGACATGATTTGGACATGCGCAATAACTAGGTTTTGCAGTGAATGCGCTAAAAATTACGCCGACGAACACGGCCGATATGGGTGACACATTATAATTGACAATTTTTTTTTTTTATTAACTCCTTCTGTCCTGCGATCTGTCCTTAGACATTGAGCTGGATTTTAGTAATTATGTTCTTAGCGTGTATGGAACATATCCAATGATATGACCATTTTGTTAGTAGAGCTCTGTTAAAGCATGTCTTGAGGGGCTCGTCTTTTGAGCCTTTTAAAGGTTCTATTTGGTTCTTCGCTCATTAGATTCTTGGCCAGGTGGTTGGGATGGTTTTCTATTCTCTTAGAGTATTTTTGTAGGCAGTTTTTTATTTCCTCCTTTACAGATTCTAGTTTCAGATCCCTGTGGAGTTGACTGATAATTGACAATAGTAGGGAAAAATACGCCATTTACTTCATTCAGCCACACGCTAACCAGTTTAGGAGGTGGCTGTGGGCTGGGTCGTACCAGTTTCCAGCCAGAAATAAAAGAAAACCGTTTTATCACAAAAGCCCCGATTTTATGCAATTTTGGTGTACTTAAATTATCCTACTTGTGGCAATAATGTCATGTTGTTATTTTGAATATCGGTAGAGTTTTGGTTTGTATGTGCTATAACTTTAGTGCAGGTATTTTTTTAGATTATTTTTTTTCGCAAATTCCAATTTTGGTGGGTAAGAGGGTGTGTAAAACATTATTTTTTCAAAATACCTAATTAATGATTCTTGAAGCTTAAAAATACGCCATTCACTTCATTCTGTCAGACAACCTAATTTGTCTAGGTTGTGGTTGTCGTACCAGTTTCCCGTAAACACCTTATGGGGAATTTTGGTGTCAAACAAAAATTTCCACCAAAATTATATAAAAATGCAAGTTGTTGAAATCCACTCAATCATAAGCTTCATAATATTCTTGCGATAAATAGTGTAATGAGTAAAGACTAGAATTTTCTACAAGTTTTTCCAAAAAATCTTCAAGTAGGTACTCCAGTACCTACTCCAGTTCCAACTGATCATCATCAAAATTGGAAGAAAATTGATCTGTACAGTGTAGAGACTAACATCACTTGAATCTCCTAACGCTTATAAAATTTTTCGTCCTTTTAAATGGGTCTGTCAGTCTTTTTGTTTGTAACTTTGTAGTACACAAATTTTAACAAAATCACACCCGTTTTACCTCATTTCACTAAAACATAACATGACATAACATAAGCTCTAAAACATGAAAATACATTATATGCCTCGAGCGCCATTACCCTATTTTGTGAAGCTCCAGTATTATTGTAACATTTGAGATTGAGTATTATTGTAACATTTGAGACAGATTCTTCTGCTATACTCTAGAGCAGGGTTTCTCAAACTTTCGGCTTCACGAACCCCTGTTAAAATTTCCAGGTGACAACGAACCCCTTACTAACTAATGAAACCCTACTCCCAAGAAAATGATAAAATTGACTGTTGAAGAAAATAAGGTTTTTATTTTAATAAAAGGTAACACATAAAGTGGCAAAAGAAATATTTTTCTAATATTACTGTGATTGGTGTGCTTATTTCTTGTCGGAAATGCATCCAATGTTAAGAGTAATTTTGGACAATTTTAACCTTAATAAGGAATATGCAAAAAAAATAATTCCATCTCAAATATATTTTTCTGTAATCTTTATCATCCCCACATTATAATCAAAACGTATTTTTTTAATTAGTTATCATTTAAAACCATAAAATGTTGTTTAAAAAATGAAAATTAATGGAGGGAAATTCAAACTTACTAAACGAGCCACTATTGGTCGAAACAAAATGTGACGTCAGATGTTACATATCGGCGTCGATATTCATACTGCGGTTATAGTATTTGTTAAAAAAATAGTTTAAAACTGGTGATTTCTACTGAATCTATATTTATAGTGAATAATATTAGCTCGATGCACTCCTTGACCATATAAACTATAACTGTGTAAATTTCAGTCACCTATGTTTCCGCATTTTTCGTCAAAATTTTTCGCTTGCGTATTAATATATAGATTCTCATTTATAAAGATATAAAGGACTAATTAAAGTCATAAAAAAAAATCATGCATATTCCCTATTCTGACTCGGTATCAAGTCGATTTCTGTATTTAGTTTTCATCATGAACAGGTGTGAAAATCCACTTTCATATAAGTATGTTGTGGCAAATTAGCTTTGCGTGAGAATTCGAAATACTCTGCCTGCTTAGCTGCCCGCAAATCTATCAAAGACATCCTTTTAAAATCAGATTGAGGAGGTTCATCTACGGACATTTCTAATAATGACTCCTGTTGCCACCATTACGTAAATCTTGTCGCGAACCCCCTGCCGTCAAATGGCGAAC
Source organism: Aricia agestis (assembly GCF_905147365.1). Lineage (NCBI taxonomy): Eukaryota > Metazoa > Arthropoda > Insecta > Lepidoptera > Lycaenidae > Aricia > Aricia agestis. Next base: position 24,325,805 of record NC_056428.1, on the reverse strand, counting down.
CCCTAGGGGTTCGCGTACCCCACTTTGCGAAACCCTGCTCTAGCTAGAGTCTAGACTCTAAACTCTAGAAGAGTCTAACCTAGCCTAACCACTAAAGTTGGGTAGATTTTACAAAGAAAAGAAGCAGTTACAAATTTATATACTCTTATAATATTATGTTCTTTTAATATCGATCTATCTCACCATGTACCGTACTGTGAGCCTTTGACAGCTCAAATTGTAAAATAATTCGCCTACCCTACTCTACGATCGTTCACATATTATCATTCTATTGTTATATAATAATATGTTATATACAAGCACATAATTGCTACAATTAAAAAAAATCCGACGAAGTTTCTCCTATCACAGAGAATGGCGTGCCTCTTGTAAAAACCTGGCATGATATCTAAGTATATATTTCTTACCATATTATCACGAAATCCAATTAAAATAATTAATTAAATGACTTCCTGAACAACGTTTTGCAAAACTAATTGTTAGTTAAATTATGTTGGATTTGATGATTAATAGCTTTGGAGAATGTTCGGAAGTATGTCTGACTTTGTAGCCAGTGAAGTGTATTAACTAACAGTATTAAGCTGGAATCAATCATACTAACATCTCACTTTTACCTCAAATTACCTATCTAATTTGAGGTAAACGTGCGTACGCGCTCGAGTTCCGACTAAAAATCGTGACAATCTTCGCAATTCCTAGCATCTTTCTCGTAAATTGTACTATAATATTATCTATCTATAGGGTTGCCATCACCTTTATTGCCGTCGCCGGTCTAGCACGACAAAAATCCCGGACATTTAGTCGAAATATGGCTATTTCCCCGGACACCCATTAAAAACTATTTACTTATTACGTCCCAATTTTTTCAACAAAAATTTGTAAAAATGTGATTAACTTATGTCCTTGAAATCGTACTTGATTTTGATCGAAGAAGAAAGGAAGTGTGTACTATTCTTAGCGAGTTTTTATCTTTCGTTTATTGCTGCCTGGCTAAAAAGTTGGATTTCAAAAGTCTCCGGATTTCACCCGGACACTTTTGAAAAACCCGGCCGGACCCCGGGTCCCGGACGCCCTTCAAACTAGGACAAATCCGGGGAAATCCGGACGGATGGCAACCCTATCTATCTATTACCTAGTAAATATCTCTTTTAAATTATAAGGTGTATATTACAAGGTGTAACAAAACTAAGTGATATTAATACTTTAGGTTGTGTAGGTATGTGTCCCCTATATAGAATTCACTGTGAAAGTAGCTGCGTTGAAAGAGTAATTTTTTGCGACTTGTATGGACTACGAGCAAGCGCTGCAGCTTCATGAATTTTTCATTCAATACAAAAGTAGCAAAAAAGTATTATCACTAGATAGAGCACAGTATTTATTGCAGCCATCTCGTAGTGTTGGCCAGCCAATCTGAAGTCTTGACAATTATAAGTTTAAATATTACTAGTTATTTGATCGAGCTTTGCTCAGTATTCGATAAAACACGAATTAAATGACATTTTCTAAAAATTATTCCTAGCTAGATCGAATTATCGCCCCCGAAACTCCCTATAATACCTAGTCAATTTTACCCTGAAATATTTTAATACGGGCTTTAGATTTAGGCTTAGGCTAGGCTTTAGATAGATATTTTATTACGTTCGAAATTTGTTAAGAAGTGCCTAATCTTTTTTTAGCTTTTCGTAAATACTTTAATTAAACATATAAATGAAACTAGTTTTTTGTATCTATATCAATGATATAATAAAAAATATAAGTAGAATATCATTGATCTATATTAGTTCCATATCACAAGTATGTAGTAGTCCATGCTATTATGTTGACTTCAAATTGGGTCGTCAATTGAAATTGGGTTCAAAACCTTAAACGTATTAATAAGTTTTTGTAACCAATTTTTATAGTGATTCTGCAATAAACGGGTACTTTTAGAGATTTATATTTCACTCTTATCCAAAAATTAAATCATAAATATCAAACAAACTGTTCATGTAAGTAATGTAAATATGCTATTTTAAAGCTCAGGAATACAAAAAAAAAACACGATTTAAGGGTTGGTTGCTAAAAGGGTTGAAAAATTAATAAATAATCATAAATCATGAATAAAAATATTAAAACATATTTTATTTTATCAAATTAAACACAATTAGTTCAACCAGAATGGTTAAATCTGCATTTTCTATTACCCCTAAAACACAAAAAGCGCAATACGAGCGTATGTCACTTTTCCAAATCGATGGAGGTTTAACGAAATCGGAGGTTGTACCTGATTTTTGCCTTCAATTACTGTACTACATTATGTTCGGCTGTCTAGGTGTCCACTGTATTTTTTTGTTTCTTGAAAGTCTCTCTGTTTGCGAAATGGTTTCGAATCTGAAATAATCCTGTATTATAAAATTGCGATTTCATTGAAATGTGTCTTGTTTACAACTACGGTGATTTAAGTGTACACAATACAACTACCGTGATCTTATCTCTGTTCGTGCCAAGCGAATGTTCACTGCCGTTCATGAAATTTAAAATAATGCATAATTGTATTAGGTAGTGCACATGACAGCAAAAAACACACAGGGTTTGCACCGGCCACCGACGAGGCAATTAATAGTTGGTAGCGGCGACTTAAAGGGCCGGATTTATATTTTTTATGAGTCACTTCAATTTTGCCGCCCCTATGTACGAACTCTGCCGCCATCCTAGGACGCTGCCGCCCATAGGCCATGGCCTAAACTGCCAATATATAAATCTAATAAAAAAATTGAGTCGCTGCATGGCATTAGCAAATGATGGATTGCGTTGATTCTTGTGTCGAGAGAACACGAAGCGGCAGGGCCCTATTTTGATATTCAATAAAAGAGTGCCGCTAAACACCAAAAATTTTCCGATATTTTTCCGCTATATCAAAAGTTTCGGAATGCTTGCTATAACTTAGCAGCAATGTTAGCGATTTATTATCTGTATGAATCTATGAATACAGAATTGTCTACGTTGCAAAGCAAACTGATGTACCGTCTACATAATATTTATGATGTTTTTCATTCATGTGATGTTTTTAAATCTGCTTTGCGATTAAACTTTGTAATGTGTTGTTTTACATGGAAGGTGATATTTTCTGAGAATACTGAATAAAAATTCATATTTTTCCTCCTCCTGTTTGCGACTTGTGTGAAGAATTTATTGATAAACTTCAATATTATAATCTTTACTCCATTGCGTTTCAGATTAACTGCGTCGATTATCCTTGGCAGACAGATTTTTCGTATACAGGTAAGATAATGTACATAACAGTCATATACTATAAATAATAGTCATGTACTATCAGGGAAATCGATTCATAGACAGATGGCGGACTTACGTAATTGGATCGCTTTATGAGAAACTCTGCCGACAGAACACAAAATTAAGACAATTATCATTAAATTGACATAGTCTGACCAAATGACGTAGGTCCGCCATCTGCCTATGAATCAACTTCTTTGTTAGTGCCTACATATTATAATTAATATTAAAATAATAAGACACGTTGCTTATGTACATCAATAGGTACTTTTTCAAGTTTTGTGTCAAATATCACCCTGAAAGCAGAGCTACGAGTATAACATGCCCACTACTGGTTTAACTACCTGAAGTAACAAAAATATTTCCTCTCCAGGCTGGCGCGCACCCAGAACAGCTCCGTTGTACGCCACCTTCAAGCTCCGACCGACTCCTGCCACCATAGATGGCATCACGCGAAGGATAGACTACCTCCTAGCCAACAGAGACGAGATCATCAAAGAACATGCCAAACTGGTGCAAGATATCAACAGCATGCGCCAGGTCATGTATGTAGCGCCCTTAGCAGACGAAAATAGGGATTACGATGAGTCCATCTACCATGAAATCATTGAAACGACCTCCACGACCAGCAGACCTACTACTCCTAGACCACAGAAGAGGGAGCATACCCAGAAGAACGGGATACCGGTTATTTTACTTGGTGGTTCCAGCCAGAAGCAGCATTTAGTGATGAGTCCACCGGTTAGAGTGAAACAGAGTATTAGTTTAGTTGGATCATCAGTGACTCCGCTTGTCAGACATCCTTACCCGTTTGTGACGACGGCGTCTACTCGCCACCCCGTCAAAATCTGCATGGCATCTCCTGCCACTTATACCACTACAACCAAAAGACCATCATTCTTAGAAAGGTTAATAAGGTCTATTCTACCAAAATACATAGGATAGCACATATTGTGATATAGTTACGAGCGGTATTTTGTGTGATTTCAATGTAAAGTTTATCAATTTAATTGTAACGTAATAAGTGTATTCATAGGGCCTTATTAATAAATATATTTACTCCAATCAACAGGAACAATATTAGTGTAAACGCCAAGTAAATATTTTTATTGATAAGGAATTAGGACTTAAGATTTTTGAGAACGTTTGACCAAATTGAGAAATTTAAAATATGATAGGTTAGGTTAGGATATAAGCATAAATTTAATTTTAAAAGTTTATTCTTGTTTTAGCCACGCGGGGTGGTTATCAGCAAAATTGGCCTTGGTCCTGCTTGGTATTGCTTTTTTGCAAGACCAAGACCAATTGCTGCTCATAACGAACGCTGGGGGACAAGAGTCAAAATAAGTGAAATATTGCTCAATACTAGTAGGTAGTAGATAGTAGATAGTAGGTAGTTAATAGTTGAAGACGTGAGTGGATGCACACGATAAGTAAGTAGTACCAGTAGGAAAATTGAATTTTTTGCATAAATGGAGGCTTTAGGGCCGGAAAAATTGTTTGAAATGAAAAACTGTGCATTTTATGTTTAGGCAGGTATATTAGCCAGGTGATAAAGTAGATAAGTTACAAGGGTTGTTGAAATTATAAGGGAATAATGATTAAATGTCCATCTGTTACAAAATGTTAGTTATTGTGTAATGTGTTCATCCACTCACGTCTTCAGTTATGGTTTTGTGTGTTTAGTTATCTACATGTGCTTTGTAAATAAAATATTGTGTTATCCAAAGTTTTTCAGGCTGCTAAGCATTTTAGTAGTTATAGATATCGTTATAATATAATGTTTCGTTATATATTATATTATATTATTATAGTCCGTAATTTGTACTTAAAAGGTGTTACCGTTCTGAAATTTTTAATTTACCTGGCGCGATAGATTTTGAGCGATGGGTTGTGTGGGTAAGCACATAATGCTTGCTTTTAGTTCTGTTTATATTTTTAATGATTTATAAAATAATTCTGTTCAAACCCCAGTACTAAAAGATGGTAAATGCTCATCATCTAGGTTGGAATAGAGTTTAGTACTTTGTGTAATAAGTAAGGTTATGTAGTTAAGTAGAGTTACGTTTGGAATGTGTAGAGTATTTCTAATTTCTTTTGTCGTACGCGTATTAAAAAAGCAGTAAAGTACTGTATAAATATAAATAATAAATCCATTTGATTAATCTCAAGTAAAGTGTGTAGGACTACTTATATATTTATTTATTTAATTCAGGCGTCTTGGTCCATATTATAAATACCTTATAAACTTACATACATAATTTTATACTCAAACTAAAACTAACTCTAAACTACTAGAAACGTTCAATAATTTCGATAACAAAATTAGATATTATCACAAATGTGTGGTTTTTGACATAACGCGTAGCTAAGTGACATATTCGCGTTTGCTTGGCCTATGTCAAATCCCATACACATTTGATTTCTAGCTTCTATATTCGCCGTCGAAACTATTAGTCATATAATTATTGCTATTTGATTATTAAGTATATTGTATTAACTGGTTTCTTGGTACAGTAGTAACTCGATTGAACGGACTAATTATTGTTGTCTTTAGGTGTTTGGATAATCGAAAATATAATGTGGAAGAGCAAACTTCGGCACGAATGGGACGGCTTGACCGGAGAAATACCACGGCCTCACAGAAAACCGGCGTGAAATAGCGCGCTGTTGCGCTGTGTTTCGCCGGGTGAGTGAGTTTACCGGAGGCCCAATTCCCTACCCGCCTAGAAATGCCGCAGTTGAAAACAAATGTTACCCCAGGAGGGTACCAACTGCACTGGAGAACCCCTTTCTAGACTTCCATGCTCAGGGACCCCTGGAACTGGACGTGGACGTCCAGGCTGCCCCTCGTATTCTGGGGAGGGCAAAACTGCGCTCCAAATGGCTCGGGGCAAGAGCAAACAAATAAGGCACCTCCCTTGATATTTAACATGGACTTTTGTAATATCAGGGGATACAACCTACAACCTTAATGCCGTCCATTACCAGCCATTGAAACGGCAAAGCCAGCTTTGCTCTTCTTGACACAGATATCATCTCCGAGTTACACATTATATCTTTCCCACCCATCTAAAGCTCTCCTTTCTACCCAAAGCTGGTGTGTAAATGTATCTCACAGATGATATCAGCTCTCGCCACCTCAGCAATCTTGAAGTCAAGGACTTCTCAAGTTTATGGCTCCGCAGTCCGCAATGATTGCAACGACCATCCTCGCGTCTATGCGTGATGCTGTAGGTCCGGACCGTCTCTTTATCCACCTGCAAGCTGCTTCAGATTTAGTGCAACAGCAGATCCCATCCGCAGACTTGGCGGACTCACCACGCTGACTGGCTCGACTCCAGTAAAACTGATCATCCGAAGGTCTGTCTGCGACTTTGCCCTTGCAAATGACCTTACACGACTGATTACTACGCATACGCGAGTCCCAGATGTGGAGGGTCAAAATCCGTCCCTGTTGGACCTCCTGCTGATTTTAAATCCAGTGTTTCCAAGTATCCGTGACCGCACCACTTGGTTCATCGGATCATTGCTTTATTAGGAGATTTCTGCCGCTTACGAGGTTTAATTGTGACAGCGTGCTGTTAAAAACCGTCGTGTGTAGCACTACAATTTAGTATTTATTCGGTTATAACAATCCTACTCTTCGCTCTGCAAACAAACTTACTCTTGCGTTTCCATTTCATAAAACTTCATATTTGTATGCAAGGGCGTCGCCAGGGGGGGGCAAAGAGGGGCAGCTGACCCCCCCTAGAGATTCTAAAAAAGTTGCCAAATATAATGCAAACAACGACCACTATAAATTAAAATCTGATAATTAAAAAAAATACAATGTTATTATAACTTATTTACAAGAGTTTTATTGCATAGTCAAGAGCTCGTGCTCGTAGCTTTACACATTGGACTCTGTACTGTCACAGAATATATATTTATATACTTAGTGCTAAGACTGTTTTTAAAATCGCTGTAGATGTAAGGCTAGTAGTACAAGTGAAAACCTTCATGTGCTGTAGACTTTACCTACAATTCATTTTCATTCATTCGTAGAGAATGAGAAAAGTATGAATTGTAGTAGGTAAAGTCAACTTGCCCCCCCCTGCGCCATCGGCTGGCGACGCCCTTGTTTGTATGATTCTTCTTTCACCACCTCCACTAATCGACTCTGGAATTCCTTATTCGATTTTAAAATCTAAATCTATAAATGTACATTAAAAGAATCAGCCAAGTGCAAGTTGGACTCGTGCACGAAGGGTTCCGTACCGTTATAGAAAAAAATTGGCCACTATTGGCCAATTTTTGTATGGGATCCTCTCTTAATTATTTATTTTATTCAAATATTATTATGAATTATCAAAGTAAACATAATATATTTAAGGCCTTTGTGAAACTGTGTGATAATATTACTGATAGTCTGGCATATTTTTACTCTTTAACGGTACGGAACCCATCGTGGGCGAGTCAAACTCGCACTTGGGTGATTTTTTTGTCTTATTCTGTGTAAAGTTTATTTATGTAGTTTATTTTATCTTGTGATAAATGTATATTATGTATGTACATTATATAATAATATATTATATTTTATGTCGTATTGAAAAAGCATGGAAAAGCTTTTGGTCTATGAAAGATCATATGAAAGGGAATCTTCCACTTTGCCTAAAACGTAAGCCCGTGGTCATATTGTGTATCTTGCCTATTCTGACGCCTAATACCGCCATTTTGCACATTTTCGTAATTTTGTTTATTTTTTTGTTGTTATTTCTTTTGTTTTTGACATTTTTATGTGTTTCTTATGTTTTTTATACGTGCCAATAAAGCATTTATTATTATTAATACAAGTTAGCAGACTGGAATGGAATGCGGTCGTTTTTTTGCATCCTATTCTATTCAAGGGCGTGTCTCCGGATGATCCCGACAACACTGCCAACTCTATTGCTGATGTGGTGCCACAAAGGATGAAGTTTTTCATTTCGTCCTCTGCAGTACCACTGGCAGTAGATTTCGGACCTAGTTTGGTTCATCCACCAACAAAGCTTCTCGCCGGAAGCAGAAGGCTTACCAATCCTGGGCCAGTGCAGTGTGCTCGAGATTTTAGTTCCAGCACATATAAAGAGGTGTTCAACTTTGCCTCTAGGTCCTTTAAAAGAGATATCGCTTGGGCAAAGAAAAAGTACGCCAGTAGAATTGGCGAGAGACTCGAGCGTCGCCCTTGTGGAACCCGTGCATTCTAGTCTCTTGCCAAAGCTATTGAGGGAAATTTCTGCAAGCTATCCGTCCCATGTGCTTGACAGTGTGCTCCAGAGTTGGCCCCGGTCTTTATGCGCCTTTTCGGCTCTCCTAGCTTCTTCTGGCATAGTACCGGCTTCTCGGAAGACCAAAGCGGTGAACCCGATAACCAAAAAAGGTCACTGCTCGTTGACGCTGGTGTCCCTCAGGGCTGTGTGCTTTTGCCTACCCTATTCATACTAGTAAATTGTGAATGATAGTACAGGTATATCCCATACCGGCTCCCAGCATATTTCTCACCAAAATGTCACTGAGAGCCGCAACGAACTTGTGTCGAATTCGTTGGAGAAAGTCTCTGAATGGTGTAGACTAAACTTAGTCCAATTTAATCGCACCAAGACACAAGTCTGCGCGTTCACCACAAAAAAGTCACAAATGGTCGTATATCCTCGTTTTGAGGGCACCACTTCCACAATTTCCCCCAGCATTGAGATGCTTGTTGTAAACATTTAGAGTGAAGTCCAGTTCCGGTCTCATCTAGAAAGTAAGGCCAATTTAACCTCGACGAAACTTTTTATTCTTGACAGAGCGAGACAGTATTTCAATCTGTTCTCATTTCTGAACAACCTGACCTGTTTTTTTAACTTACAGTTTTTTCAAGTTAAACCTAAATTTAAACACAGAATCAAAAAACAAATCAATGTTAATTAAAAACTATTAAGGTTATTAAGATATTCCGGATAATCGCGAATCCGTATATCTGAGGGCCTGATGATCGAGTTTCTACTGTGGTTCCTTTTATTATTTGCTTAGCTGTAATTTTCAGGCCGCAATGATAATGTTCAATGTGTGCGGCGAAACAAATCGCGTAACATCTTGTAATTTACTAGATATTAATTGTAAATAATTTTTTCATTGTTTTTACCGAGACACGGAAAGTGAGGGTATGTTACATAAAGGCGCACGCATACGTGCGAGTTCAAAATAATTAGTTTCTAGATTTTGCTATAGGTGGGACGTTTATCAATAATTATAGTGAGTAGTTTTTAGTACTTTATAATAAATTTTGTAGCTATAAGTTTTTCTATATTTATGCGATTATGTTTTTTACTTGCTTATATCAGTACTTAATAGTGTGGATAATAGGAGAGAGATATTCTTTTAATTTTTGATATTATTCTTATTTTAATATGCTTTGCCAGTGTTATTTAATAAGCTTTTGCTCAACTGATATATATTATAATATTTTTAACACGTTACGGGAAAACGGAGGTGTGTTACTAACTTAATATGTAGTTAAATCTAAGTATAGATATTTTTGAATTTATTTAAATAAGTATATATTTATTTTAATGTGGTTTTATAGTATATATTTGTCTAAACCATATAGTTGTATTAGTGAGCCAATACATATTACATATCGCCTAAATGAGTTTCACAGCGGTAACTCAAACTAAGAAAACTCTATGCAAGTAGGTGACAAGTTTTCAGCAGGTTATGCAAAAAATTTGGCCTGAAATGAAAATAATATAATATACATACATAAATACATTTTTTTTAAAGTGCCTAGGTGTCAAATGGGCTGGTTAGTTCAACTTGATGGTTGCGATTTATATAATACATCGCATGCAGTGTAATACTCAATGCCTAGGCCACGGACATCCGTGGCCTAGGCATTGAGTCGGCTGGCTAATTCAACTAGATGGCTGCGATAATATTATATTATCTATTAGATGATGCCCGCAATTACGATGCGCTAAAACTCGTTTATCGCGCGGGAACCGTACATTTTTGCGGGATAAAAAGTATCCTATGTCGTTTACCGGGACCCAAAGTATATTTATACAAAATTTCAGCCAAATCGGTTTAGCGGTTTGGGCGTGAAGAAGAGGTAACAGACAGACAGACAGACAGACACACTTTCGCATTTATAATATTATGATATAATATATAATTATATAATAAAATTATAGTATATAAGTAAAAAGTAAGTATATAGTATAGTTTAAAGTATATTATAGTAAGTATACAGTTATACATCTAAGCATGTGCCGGTTTAATACCGTGCCGGTCTGTCACGGTCAGTGTGCGCCGATCCTCTTATCGCATGCTCTTTAATTATAGATGCCGACGTATTTTTTTATGGCGCGTCGGAATAGAAAAGCCATACGTCATTTTTCAGGGCTGCCAACTTAAAGATTTTTCACGGAAGAAGTAAAACATGCATTTAATACTAAAATTTAAATCCCCTTAGTTTCCCAAAATCTTTGTTTTCTTTAGGTAGTCCCAGTTTTGTAGTCTAAATTTTGAATGCATAAGAGTCGTAATTCTGCCATCGTTTAATTGGATTTTGAGATGAAGTATTTGAGGGCATAGCAGCCTTTTAGCAAACTCCCTAAATTAGTAGATAGTTAGATACATATTATATAATAATAATTACCTATGCATATTATTTTGTTATTTTAAAGCCTTGTCAGGCTGTTTCTATTAACAAAATGTGCCTCTTCTTTATTTCGACTGGGACTGTTATAATTCTATGTAAAAAAAGTATTTATAAATTAACGCGTAGCAGCCCTAGCTATGATGGCATTATCCTTGTGTCAAGTGCGTTACGTGATTGTTCAGTAATTTCAACGTACACGTAATAATCGTTCGATTCTGATCGATCATAATCGCTGTGTGAAAGTTCGTTCACTTCTGTGTGATATTCAAAGCGAGTAGGAATAAGTGTCTAAACAGTAAACACACTATGCCGAATTTCCGTGGCGGAAATTCCGCATGATTACGTCAGCAATGTCCAACGCATACAATAGAACGCGACGGAATTTCGGCATGGTGTGTCATCGGTATTTTAAAATACATTGCAGGCAGAATCAAGCCGAACTTCCGCCGCGGAAATTCGGTATAGTGTGTTTAGACACTAAAGATTTTAATTATATATGTAAATACTAATTAATATCTTCTAACTAACAAAACCAAGTGATAATACTTTAGGGTGTGGAAGTGACCCTTCATAGAGTTTACTCTTATAGTCTAAGCGATAAGTTGAGAATGGCGAAATATAGAGATAAGGGTCATAAAAATACATGCGATAGCTCATTAGATTCGGGAAGACGTCTAGAAAAATGTATCGGAAGCGTGTATTCAAAAAACTCTTTCAGCACTCTGAAAGAGTTTTCTTATGATTAAATAAGCAAATTGATGATTCTAATAGAAACTTTGAAGTCAAAAAAACTCTTTTAGCGCTGCTACTATTACAGAGAACTCTACATAAGGGACACACATATCCACAACAATAATTATCACTTTTTGTAGTACTTTGTAATGTATATCTTGTGTTTGTTCTTTTTCCTAGTTTAGGCCTAGGTGGTAGACTTGTATCTTGTATTTACTATTTTACGCAACACCTATGCAGCTTTATTCCTTATTCGAGTCAGTCCGTTGCCTATCAAACTACAAAATGATATTCTCATGAAACATCAAACCTACGTTGTTAAACGTTTGTTTGACGTGTATGAGAACGCCTTTTTTGGTGTGTGACACAAATGTGGACTGGATCAAATATGGGACGAAGCTTCATTAAGGTTCCGATCAACCCTGCAGGCGACATCATGGCATGGCTCCTGCGATTCGTATAGCGACTGCATTTTGATAAAGCATTATGTTTTCTATAAATCTATAAATTCCCTTCCTATGCTATTGATTTATATGATTTTCATAGATTCTGAAGCTAATCTATGGAATTCATAAAAATTTATAGTGTAGCTGGAACACATCTTTTGCTGTTTCTGTTGTTCTTTACTAATTGTTATTTCATTCAAGGTGATTTTTGCCTCAAGCGAACGCGACCGACAAAAATTGAAATAAAGTGCCTCTTTATGAAATAAACCGTTCCGTTCCATGAAACCGTTTTGAGACTCAAACAATCGTACGAGTATGCCGCGTCCACAGAAATCTAGATCCATTTTCTGTGGCCGCAACCTACTCTAACAAACGTGAATTGACGTTGTTAGAGTAGGACGCGGCATTCTCATCCGATTGTTTGAGTCTCAAAACGTTAAGAGTTTTGTGGTACGGGCCTAGGCTACAGGATAGTTTTCTTTACGCCAATGTTTCCCAACCTTTTTCTGCCACGGACCCCTAGGAAATCATGTACAGATTTAGGGACCCCCTTAATAAAATAAACAGCAAAAACTCTGAATATGTATGGTCCAGAGACGACACCGCGGATCCCATACATATATCGCGGACCCCCAGGGATCCGCGGACCACAGGTTGGGAAACACTGCTCTACGCCACAACAAAGCAGCGCAGCGGCGGCACGGGTCGCTAAACCAATGTCGGTAGATAATGAAGCCTATAGCTTAGGTCATAAAGTAGCATTTTGTTTAAATTTTTGGTCGGCCGCGGTCGCTTTCGGCAGATTTCGGAAAGTCACCTGCTAATTATAAGTTACTAACTTAGAGTTAATTATTTGCAGACTAATCTTTAGTGTATAAGTGTATGATCTCATTGTATAAAACTTTTGCACTGCAATGTAAACTTCAATACAGTACCTCCACAAAATGCTCTTTAACTTTTATTGCTTTTTTTGTTTGAAAGATAAATATAGGAAAGATTATTCCATATCTCCATGATAAACAGGGTGTAACAAAACAAAGTGTAAAATAATATTTTAGGGTGTGTAGGAGTCCCCTCTTTATAGGGCGGACTGTGAAAGTTGCTGCGCTGAAAGATTGTTTTTAACTTTTGTCTGCAGGCACAGAATATATATTAGTAGTGCCAACTGCAAGGCAAACACTGAGCCCTGAGGCGCTTGCCCAAACAATTCAAAAAATTTGCTCTTTCACAGTGTACTCTATGTAACAAACATACACATCCTGAAGTATTATAACTATGTTTAGTTACACCCTGTATAACGCAACTGCAAAAATTTACTATCCAGTCAAGGTAAATGTCGATAGGGCTATTTTATAAATAGTGATCTTAACTTACAATTTTTGGAATATTCACGAAGTAAATAAACTTTTACAAAGATTAACGCCCTTATAAATACAAAGATTTAAACTGGATCTATTTTTTTACCGATTACAACCCTTATAGCAACACAATGTTTGATCCTTGTCTGATATGCTTATCAGATCTTTTTTACGTATTTGACTATAAATAATTGTATACCTTTTTTTTCTTTTCAATCTTTTTATTTGTAAGGGGGTAACCCAATAGACTTCTAATTAAATATCTTTTTTTCTAAATAATAATCTTGGATGTAAGATGATTGTATGTAAAATAACAAATGAATAGCTAGTAGATATAGCAATTTAATTTTTTAAGAATAATTTTTATAACATTAAGTTTTTAATTACTAAGTTTATAACATAAAACTAAATAGTTAACCACTAAATAGTTAATATAAGTACTTATTTAAGAGCGGGCTGCCAAATTTTGCTGTGTTTTCTAATAACACGATTCCGGAAGACGATTGACTTACTCGTAAATGAAATTGAGATTTATTTAATCATTGTATATTTATCTGATATTTGCCTGACGGACAACTATGAATCTCTTTTTTGGGCTTTTTAACAAATATCTGTTACACTTATTGAGTTACAATCATTAAATAACTTGCACTACTACATTCACACACTTTATAAAATAAAGGAAATATTAGTATGGTATTTAATTTTTAAATAATCATCAAAATCATTTTTGGGTCTTACGATCTTTAATTTCGTGCTATAATGCAGGAACCGTTATTTCACGATATTGTTCACTGTTAACTGCAGCGCAAAGCACAATGATCGGTGGCACGATTCATGGAATTATTATATCACGATTGGAAGATAGCGGTTTGTGTAGGCGGGGCTAGCGTGCTTTGATATTTCTGACAGCAGGCTCTTAAGTACTGATACTTAAAAATATGTATATCACTTTAATTAATAAGAATGCGTTTGTTTAGAACTAGGCATAGTAGAACTTATAATAATAGAAACCTTTTGTATGAATAAACATGTGTTTAAAAATTAAGTAGTTTTGTTATTTTCCTTCATTATAATTATATTCTTTCATAACAAATTCATTTTAATAAGTACATTTTTTTACGAGACACTTATTCAATATTAGAGGTAATAATATTACATTATGTATCTTATTGATCTGATTAATCTTAGGTATAACTGACTTCTCTCTTCTTTATTGCAAATATAGTTTCTAGAGTCTAAATTCTTATGCTAGTACATATATAATAACACTATCATAATATTGTAATTGTATGATATAATATATCATATACTATAAGTACAATTACTATATAGTTTATTGGTTTTACTGTAATATCAATGATCTGGGATATGCGAGGTATTTCGCATTGTTAGATACCGGTTTATATACTTTCCCATCTATCTATGCATCTATCATATTCGATAATTCTTTTCTTAAACCGTTCAGTCTTCAACATTATTGGATTTCTTAATTTTATGCCAACACCTTGTTTTGTCACTCTTTTCTCTGTATATCTTTAAAGGCTGTTTTCCAATTTGGACCATGATGGAAAATAACTGCAACGATGTCTTTAGCACACAATTGAAGTCGATTATGGGCAATCTTAGACAAAATATACGCCTCTCTAATCGTTCGTTATTCGTTTTAATCTTCACTCTTGTTCTCCCGTTTGTAAACCAACTCTAAAAAGCTGATCCCTACTATGTCAATCTACCACAATAGCCTTTTGATCTAAGATATTAAAAGTAGTCCTTCCCAACCAACTAACCATCTAATGAGAGCTGATATCTACGTTTTGTAGCAGACTCTCCCTTGGCATTTCAGGCTTTTTAATGTGCGCAAGTAGGCAAGTTTACTACAAAGAACATGTTCAGTTCTATGAGTGTAGCAAAAACTAGGAATCCAAAGTATATGAGCGCGCATGATATTCCTATCTTCCAGTCTAGTTGGAATTTGTTGAAGGCGAGAGACGCGTAGAAGATGATGAGGGTGGAGAGAAGAGAGATGGCACTGTAGGAGAGTCCACTCGAGTTGATTCTCACCTGAAAAAAATATTGTTTAAATCGGCTAGACTTAATAAATCGTGCTCTTAGAACATAAGATATACCATAGACAAAGGAAAATGTCTTGTCTCTGGATATTAAGATTAGCAGTTCAATGGTAAAAATATTGTGCTGAAAATTGGTTACAAATAAGATGGGCAGTAAAAAAAGAAGCCTGAGTAACGGTTCGCTAGGAAATACCACATATTCTACATAGTTTGTAAGTGACATTTTTATAAGATCTTCCCAAAAAATAATAGTCTGTCTTTTAATTGTCTCTATTCTGGTGTCTGATGACTAATGAGCTCCAGGGCTCCGTGGAACTCCACTCCACTTTGAGAATAGCTGCCCTAAAGATCAATGATAGTCGTATATATCTATTAACCTACTGAGCACTGACTATGTTGTCTAATGTAATTTTTTATAACTTTAGTAACAAAAATTAACTAACCCAGTGGTTGCCAGGTTCTGTAGGATAGCACAGCGATTTTATAAGCCACGGTAGTCCCAAACACAGTAATATGTCGAAGGTGTTTGATCCTATTGAGTTGCTGATGCCCATCGTACCGTGACCTGAAAAAGAAATTAATAATATAATTATAATGAATACTCATTCAAATCAATTTAAATAAATACAAAACTAACTGATATATGATTAGAGTTCAAGTAGCAGCAGTATTATCTGTTACTGCCACACTCAGAGACGAATATTAATTACTTAACTGTAATTAAATAAAAATTTGGATATAAACCTCACACAGTTCTGTCAAACTCTGTTATTTAATAACATTGAAGTTTAATGTTTCTGAGCAGCTCTGGATTTATGTGGGGGCAGCGTCCTAGGATCTAAACATAGGGACATAGGAAGGGAGAATTCGTACATAGGGGCAGCATAATTAAACTGGCCTATAGGCTATACTCATAATAAAAATATTAGTTCGGCCCTGTCTCTGAGTTCGGGCGTTAGTCTTGTTTTATTCTGATATTCTCCTTGATCGACATTTTCCATTCTATACGAAAAAAACCTCTGTACCTTGATTCGTGACTAGCACACTGGATACCGCCTCTGGTAAGCTGGTGCCAGCAGCTAAAATGGTGAGTCCAGTAATGCTGTCCGGAACATCAAGCGTATCACCTGAAAATAATACGAAATGAAAATCAGTGGATGGGGATTGGGGCGGTGCTACTACTAGACGATGACCGCGACTCGTTCGCGCCAAAATTCGTTTATCGCTCGGGGACCGTACATTTTTCCGTGATAGAAAGTATCCTATGTCCTTTCCCGCTACTCGAAGTATCTCCATACCAAATTTCAGCAAAATCGGTTCAGCGGTTCGGTCGTGAAGAAGTTACAGACATACGAGTACTTTCGCATTTATAATAATATTAGTGTGGATACATTCGATATCGTTCGTATATTCGGTAGTGCGTATAGCCGTATAGGTGTCAGGCGATATAGGTCAGAGCAATCAACGGCGATTGTGTTTACGAGACACCGAGCTCAATCTACTGCAAGACAATTTTTCAATAGACTATCCATACTGTTGGAAATTATTATCGGTACAGTGCGACCATGATTCAAGTGTTTATGTCGCAGCCGACTATTTTAAATAGCCGTTCAATCAAACAGCTAGCCCTTTGACTGAACAACGCCATTCAATCACACGGCTTTAGGTCATTTAGTCGACTTGTTGACTACAACGTTCAACACAACAGCTAGACGACGCTTAGCCAATTGGTTTAATGGCAAATGGATTCTTGATTGTGTTTGTTTTTGTTTTAGCGGGGGGCTGCGCCCTCCAAGCCCCCCCTTTTATTTGATGACGGTCGCCGGCTGCTACCGCAGCACGCTCGCTGCGCTCGCTCGGCTCCCTCTGTGTTGTGGTCTAAGTTCTAACCTAATCCTTTCTGGATTGTGTTTGTTTTTGTTTTGGCGGGGGGCTGTGCCCCCCGAACCCCCCTTTCGGGGGGGCTCATACAATAATTATAGCTGATTTATTATTTATGGAATTGCAATAAATACCTTGGTGATGTATTTCATAATCCCGTAATTTCTCCTCGAATATTTGTTGAAATTTTGATTCACTCGTATGTGCCTCTATAATTTTTGTCTCTTTAATAACACTTGTAACTTTTATTAACTACTTTCTTTCCGAAAAACAGCCACAAACAATACAACAAACACCTGCTAGTTGACGTCATATTGTAAATAAAATACACCTAGCGCCGCAGCGGTGCGCGCTGAACTACTTCAATTAGACGGCGGCTTTTGAATCAGCTGTAGTGTTGAACGTTTTGAGCGACTAAAATATTCAATCTAAAAGCTAGACGTGTGATTGAGTGGCGTTGTTCAGTCAAAGGGCTAGTTGTTCGATTGAGTGGCTATTTAAAACAGTCGGCTGCGACATTTAAATTTGAAGCGTTCCAATCTATACAGGATGTAACACAACAAAGTGATTATAATTAAGGGTATGTGTACCTCATATAGATTAAAGCGTGAAAGCAGCAGCGCTGAAACAGCAAATTTTATTTTGTTATTTGAATAGGCCAGCGCCCGAGCGGTATGAATTTCCCCACACAAAATTTAATTAAAGTTACTCTTTAAGTACGGCTACTATCACAGTGAACTATTTAGAGGGGACTCAGACACACCTTTAGATATTATCGCTTTGTTTTGTTACACCCTGTATAGTACTGGCGTCTGGCACTCAGCTCTGGGCCTAGGGGCCCAGAGCTGAGTGCCAGACGCCAGTTTGTTTCAGTCTCAAAACCGTTTCGTGGTAGGCCACGAAACGGTTTTGAGACTGAAACAATCGTACGAGAATGTTGTGTCCTACTCTTACAAACGTGAAATGACGTTGTTAGAGCAGGACGCGGCATTCTCGTCCGATTGTTTGAGTCTCAAAACATTTTTGTAGTAGTAGAGTACTTGCTCGTACGTACGGGACGCACACAGCACTCTTGCCTACACCATTACTCACTTTAAATATTTCATACATTCCGATGCTAACAAGACTAAGAAGCTAACTTTATAGATTTACTGACCCAGAAAACGTTGTTTTGCCATATAAATTATTTCTAGTATCAATATAAAAAACCGGCCAAGTGCGAGTTGGACTCGCCCATGAAGGGTTCCGCCGGAGCAATAAGGTTTATTTTTATTAAATTAAAAGGTTTTTCATTTATTTTCATATTTCAGTTGATTTAATGAAAGTTAAATTAAGGTTTACCATTTATGACGTATAAAAAAAAACTACTGGCTAGATCTCGTTCGAACCAATTTTCGTTGGTAGTTTTTGTAGTAATGTACATCATATATTTTTTTTAGACTTATCATGCCCCTACTTTAGAAGTTAGAGGGGGAGACACACATTTTATCACTTTGGAAGAGTCTTTCTCGCAAACTATTCAGGTTAGAAAAAAATGATATGAGAAACCTCAATATGATTTTTGAAGACCTATCCATACCCCACACACATAGATTAAATGAAAAAAATTTTTTTTTGTTTCAGTTGTATTTATGGGGACCCCTAAAATTTTTAATAATTTTTCCATTTTTGTATCAACATCTTAAAGCGGTTTACAGATTACATCTACTTACCAAGTTTCAATAGTATAGCTCTTATGGTTTCAGAGAAAAGTGGCTGTGACATACGGACGGACAGACAGACAGACAAACAGACAGACAGACATGACGAATCTATAAGGGTTCCGTTTTTGCCATTTGGCTACGGAACCCTAAAAAGACGTAGATAAAAACCTATTCTCAGGCCTGCCGCCTAACGAATGTCAATACAAAGGAGAATGCCCAAAAATATATGGTATCCCGTACCATTTTGCGTCATTACAAAACTTGGTTTTTTAAAGTCTATGATTATCATTTTAGCTCCTATAAAAATTTCTTTGTAAACAAAACCGGGGTTTCAGAGTAATTTGATAAAATCTAAAATAACCTCAAAATCTCACAACAAGTCCAAACACATATTTTATTGACAGGTCATACACGAGCGAACGCAAAATCGGTTGAGCCGTTTTGGAGGAGTTCGCGCACAAACACTGTGATATAATTTTTTAAATTAGATTAGAAGGGGGATAAAAAGTTAGAAATCAGAGTGCTTTTTCAATTTTAACATATCGCATCGCAAAAACAATTCCTTACAATTTCGACATTTCACTTCGCTATTGAAACTGGCGAATACATTCCAACTAGGACCTCTGACGCTAGTTTTCATGTCTATAACACTCACCAAGAATAGTTATAATCCACGCCACCAGATAAGATACTCCGCCGATCCAGGTGATGCACATGATGAAGGTGACAGGGTAGAGGTTCTGGTGGCGCCTGCAGTCCGGGATGGTGGCCCACAGCAGGAGACAGATTGGCCAAGTCAGCACCCACAGGAGTTTCTTACCGAGGGACGTCTTCTCATCAGGCCAGGACCACACGGAGCTTACGCTTAGGTCTGTGGGTTAGGAGGAATTGAGAACCAAATTGTTGTGGGGTTAAGCTGTTTCTTATGTCAATTTCCATTTGCCACTAGGTGCCGCTATGTAGCCGGGTCTATCGTGTCAAATAGACATAATATTATAGTGACACATGACAGCTACATCGCGTCGTGACAAATAGCTTTATCCACAATGTGCCCACGGACGTAAAAAAAATACGGACGGATCGCCATTAAGAAATGAGTGAAGCACCCTTAATAAGCCCAGGCGATCATAATATGTACACATCTTGCACAAACACTCGCACTGTAATAAGCCGATCGTACCGCCATTACGCAATTAGACTGCATCGCGGTGACACGTCTTTGTCATTCATAAATAAAAATAAATATGCCATCTTGTGTTGTAAAATGGTGCAAGAACAATACAACCTTACACAAAAAACATCAAGGAATAATATTTCATAGGTAAGATAACATATTTTTAAAGTATTTTGATAAAATAATGTAAATATTAATGCAACTTCAACAGGTCAGTAATGTCCATAACAAAGTGGGGAAATTTTCCCCAAACCGGGGAAAATTTTAAATTATTTTTAAATAATCAAATAATTAATTTTATTGTGTCATGTAAGTATTTAGCATACTATTGACCAGTAATTAGGCAGGAATACAATAATAGGGGTGTAGACAGTAAACGAAATCTAATACAAATTATTGTTTTTTTTGAGAGTTTGTATTATAAAATTACCGAAAATGGACATATTTTACTTAATAACTTTATAATATTTTTTATATTGAATAAGTGATTTTTTAAATTGAAATAAGAGTGTATTTATTTTTTATACATATTTTTAGGTGTGACAAAATACTGATGTACTATCAGAGAAGTTGATTCTCTAATTTGATAAGTAGTTTGGTTGCGTTACGTCAAACCCAGCCGACAGATCACAATTAACATTGAATTGACATAAGTATTCGACCAAATAACATTGGTCTGTCAATTGCATAGGAATCAACTTCCTTGATGGTACATCTGTAAAATAAATATATTTCCTAAAAATAGTCTACACCCCTATTAATTTCTTAATTTACAAAAGTGGATATAATTGTTGTTTGACGACCTCTGTGGCTCAGTGGGTGGGCTGTCGGTGGCTCAAGCCGGGGGTCGCGGGTTCGAATCCTGCCGACGGAACAAAAAGTTTTCAAAGTTCCTGGGTCATGGGTGTGTATCAAATATGTGTATCATATAATAAAAATCTTAAATATATGTATAGTATAACAGTATTAAATATATTTCCGTTGTCTGGTACCCGTAACACAAGTCCTGACGTGGTGTAAAGCGTCCATAGATAAAATTGTTGTCTTAGATTTCCTTCAGTAGTAGGGGAGGGAAGGTGCTATTGGTGTAGTCACCCGAGCGTCATTGAGACCTAGTAGGAATGAAAATATTAAATGGACCTCTAGATCAGGAATAAATTTAACACCATGTTAGGTGATTTGATTTGACGTTAGCGCATGGTAGAACTCTCGATAGCTCTAACAGGCCGTTAACTGATTTAACAAGCCATTATTTATTTAACATTACTTGATTGTTTGATGAAACGGGTTACGGGACTTAAGTATCTTATATCTTTTCGTATACAGGTTTCTTATATAGGTTTCGGGGGCGATAAATCTATCTAGCTAGGAATTATTTTTAGAAAATGTCATTTTATTCGTGTTTTATCGAATACCGAGCAAAGCTCGGTCAAATAGCTAGTAATAATTTTATTATTGTAAATGTTTGTACATAATCATTATTACTAATAATGTTATGAAAATAATATACTTCTCTGTACGTAATATGTGTTTTTTTTCTATCTATAGTGTCATAAAAATAATATTTTCATTATGACATCTTTAACAACCGCTTACATTTCTGAAGCGAAAAAACATAAAAATATGTTTAAGTATAAAAAATAACATTTAACTTGTCTGAGTTTACAAAAAAAAGTAGGGAAATTTTACAAATTATGATTTATATGGCAACCCTCATATCACGCACACGTCCTACACGGGCGGCCATAACTAGGCTTCACTCGTGATTAGAGAAGGTTACGTCCGTACTTTTTTTACGTCCGTGAATGTGCCTTTTTCTGTTCGTCAAGGGCATGCGTTATAGCGCAGTCAACAGCGAACGTGAGGAATGCCCGCGACGCATGCCCTCTGACCGTATCCAAAAAACAAAAATGACAATGTTGGCGTTGCGTTCGTTGACGCATTCAATTATGAAATGCGCCAAAACGAAAATTGAATGAAAGAAGATGATGAAAATTGAAGATGAAAGCGCATAGTGTGGACATAGCTTATGAAAGCAGTTTGACACGATAAACCCTAAGGGTCAATTCAGACCGCAACGCGTCGCGTAGATGCGTTTCTAAAATCTAAAGTATGGATTTACAGATTTGCAAGACGTCTCACGGAAATGAAATCTGTCAAATCCATACAAATTTAGAAATGCATCTACGCGTTGCGTTGCAGTCACGGACGTAAAAAAAGTACGGACGTAACCTTCTCTAATCACGAGTGAAGCCTAGTTATGGCCGCCCGTGTAGGACGTGTGCGTGATATGAGGGTTGCCATATAAATCATAAATTTGTAAAATTTCCCTACTTTTTTTTGTAAACTCAGACAAGTTAAATGTTATTTTTTATACTTAAACATATTTTTATGTTTTTTCGCTTCAGAAATGTAAGCGGTTGTTAAAGATGTCATAATGAAAATATTATTTTTATGACACTATAGATAGAAAAAAAAACACATATTACGTACAGAGAAGTATATTATTTTCATAACATTATTAGTAATAATGATTATGTACAAACATTTATAATAATAATAATAATAAAGCCTTTTATTCCGAACTTCAAAGATTTCTAACTGGGTACCCATTAGTTTAAACACTGATTATAAAATGTCTCTACGTTCGGTGTGCCTTATGGCATAGGCCTCCTCCAACACTTTCCACTGTTTTCTATCAGTTGCAATTCTTGGCCACAGGGGGCCCAAAGTCCATTTCAATTCGTCCTCCCATCTTCTCACTTTGCGACCACGGCTCCTTGAACCATCTCTTGGATACCAGACTGTTACTTGCTTGCTCCATTTATCAAGTTTGCAACGGAGCATATGCCCTGTCCATCTCCATTTTAGTCTGTCTATATGTGCAAGTATGTCAGTTAGTTTAGTTTTCTGCCTGATATCCGCATTCCTGACTTTATCTTTCAATTTTATTCCGAGCATGCTCCTTTCCATGGCTCGCTGACATTTTGCAAGTTTTTCTCTTTGGTTTCTTGTCAAAGCCCAGGTTTCGCAGCCATAGGTGATGCAGGGAAGAATGCACGTATCAAAAGTCTTCTTCTTGGTTCTAATACTGAGTTCCTTACTTTTCATTATTTCCTTCAAGGCCCAGTATTTTTTCCACCCAGTTGCGATTCTTTTGTCTATTTCTTTAGACATTTGGTCGCTTGGAGATATGATCTGCCCTAGATATACATACTCCTCAACATATTCGAGTTTTTGTCCATTGACAGTTATGTCTTCAGCTGTTGCATTTGTCATCAGTTTTGTTTTGCTCGAGTTCATTTCCAAACCCACATCTAAGCTTCTTTCTGCTAAGGTTTGTATCATGGATTCCAATAGTCTTGGGGTTTCCTCCAATATGACCAGGTCGTCAGCGAATCTTAGGTGGTTTAGTCGCGATCCATTTATGTTTAGCCCTAGCTGGTCCCAATCCAGTTTCCTAAACATTTGTTCAAGCACTGCTGAAAATAGTTTTGGTGAGAGGGGGTCCCCTTGCCTGACTCCCCTGTCAATTGGAAAGGTATCCCCTAGAGATTCTAGCTTGATACTAGCTTTACTTTCACTATAGATCTTTTTGATGATGTTTACGTAAGTGTATTGTACTCCTTGCTCCATGAGACTTTTCCATACATAACTATCTTTGAGGCTGTCGAAAGCTTTCGAATAATCTATGAAGGCTAGATAGATAGGCTTGTTATACTCGTTGTATTTTTGTATCAGCTGTTTAATGGTGTGTATGTGATCGATTGTACTGAAGTTTTTTCTGAACCCTGCCTGCTCCACGGGTTGGTTTTCGTCGAGAATGTTCGATATTCTATTCAGTATCACTTTCGCAAAAACCTTATACACATTTGATATGAGCGATATGGGTCTGTAATTTCCAATATCATCCTTTGGACCTTTTTTATAGAGGAGTATAATATGTGATTCTGTCCATTGGCTAGGGATTTTCCCAGTAAACAGTATCTCGTTGAACACCTTGGTTAGTATCGGACTTAATTCACTGACTGTTCCTCGCATCAGTTCATTTTGGATTTTATCTGGACCTGGTGATTTTTCCATTTTCTGGCTATTTATAGCATTTACTACCTCTGATTTTAGTATTTGTGGTACTTCTTCCGTATTTTCCAGTCTGGGTTCTCTAACAGGTGACTCTATATTTGGCTGCCTAGAATATAAAGTGCGATAGTAGTCTGTTGCAATTTTTAGAATCGTACTACGTGTGGTGGTGGGTAAATCTTTGTCTCTTAATTTTGGTATCCATTCTTTACCCTTCTCTCGCAGCTCCTTGAGAGCTTTGCGTGTACCTCCCGTTTTGGCAATGTGGTTTTCTAGGGTTTTTATTCTTCTATTTTTTCTATCTTTTCTCATGTTTTCACGGATGCGTTTACTTATGTTCGAAATGTCTTTAATGTTTACCTTCTCCTTTTTTGCTATTAGATTTTTTCTATTTTCAATAAGTTTTAGAGTTTCTTGACTTATATAGGGTACTTTGTTCTTATCTGTTGTTTTTGTATGTTTTTTGAGTTTACTTTCCACTCTGTCATATTTTTTGCTTAGTTTCTTGTTGGAGGTAACAATTTCTATAAGCTTCTCTGTAGAGTCATTTGGGTCCTTCGCGTTACTGCCCACCTGTAGGTGGTTGCTTTGAAATATTCTTGGCCTAGGTTTTCTTGGAATCTGTGCAGGTAAACAACAACGTACCATACGATGGTTAGTATTAAAGTTGAGGTTTTGTATTACGCTTGTATCACTGAAGAGTTTTGCTTTGTTTGACAAGATATAGTCTATTTCATTTCTGACCTTTCCATCTGGGGATATCCAAGTCCATTTAGATTTGGGTTTTTTGCAGAATATGGAGTTTAGAAGTGTTAGGTTATGTTCAAGCAGGAACTCTACCAGTTTTTCGCCATTTTTGCTTCGATTTCCTTTTCCAAATTTTCCTATGACATTTTCTTCTCCAGGTTTTTGAACGCCTACTTGAGCATTAAAGTCTCCCATGATTACTATATTATTGTCAGAGTATTTTTCTGTAACTTCGCTAAGATTGTTGTAAAACTTGTCGAACAAACATTTACAATAATAAAATTATTACTAGCTATTTGACCGAGCTTTGCTCGGTATTCGATAAAACACGAATAAAATGACATTTTCTAAAAATAATTCCTAGCTAGATAGATTTATCGCCCCCGAAACCTATATAAGAAACCTGTATACGAAAAGATATAAGATACTTAAGTCCCGTAACCCGTTTCATCAAACAATCAAGTAATGTTAAATAAATAATGGCTTGTTAAATCAGTTAACGGCCTGTTAGAGCTATCGAGAGTTCTACCATGCGCTAACGTCAAATCAAATCACCTAACATGGTGTTAAATTTATTCCTGATCTAGAGGTCCATTTAATATTTTCATTCCTACTAGGTCTCAATGACGCTCGGGTGACTACACCAATAGCACCTTCCCTCCCCTACTACTGAAGGAAATCTAAGACAACAATTTTATCTATGGACGCTTCACACCACGTCAGGACTTGTGTTACGGGTACCAGACAACGGAAATATATTTAATACTGTTATACTATACATATATTTAAGATTTTTATTATATGATACACATATTTAATACACACCCATGACCCAGGAACTTTGAAAACTTTTTGTTCCGTCGGCAGGATTCGAACCCGCGACCCCCGGCTTGAGCCACCGACAGCCCACCCACTGAGCCACAGAGGTCGTCAAACAACAATTATATCCACTTTTGTAAATTAAGAAATTAATAGGGGTGTAGACTATTTTTAGGAAATATATTTATTTTACAGATGTACCATCAAGGAAGTTGATTCCTATGCAATTGACAGACCAATGTTATTTGGTCGAATACTTATGTCAATTCAATGTTAATTGTGATCTGTCGGCTGGGTTTGACGTAACGCAACCAAACTACTTATCAAATTAGAGAATCAACTTCTCTGATAGTACATCAGTATTTTGTCACACCTAAAAATATGTATAAAAAATAAATACACTCTTATTTCAATTTAAAAAATCACTTATTCAATATAAAAAATATTATAAAGTTATTAAGTAAAATATGTCCATTTTCGGTAATTTTATAATACAAACTCTCAAAAAAAACAATAATTTGTATTAGATTTCGTTTACTGTCTACACCCCTATTATTGTATTCCTGCCTAATTACTGGTCAATAGTATGCTAAATACTTACATGACACAATAAAATTAATTATTGGATTATTTAAAAATAATTTAAAATTTTCCCCGGTTTGGGGAAAATTTCCCCACTTTGTTATGGACATTACTGACCTGTTGAAGTTGCATTAATATTTACATTATTTTATCAAAATACTTTAAAAATATGTTATCTTACCTATGAAATATTATTCCTTGATGTTTTTTGTGTAAGGTTGTATTGTTCTTGCACCATTTTACAACACAAGATGGCATATTTATTTTTATTTATGAATGACAAAGACGTGTCACCGCGATGCAGTCTAATTGCGTAATGGCGGTACGATCGGCTTATTACAGTGCGAGTGTTTGTGCAAGATGTGTACATATTATGATCGCCTGGGCTTATTAAGGGTGCTTCACTCATTTCTTAATGGCGATCCGTCCGTATTTTTTTTACGTCCGTGGTTGCAGTCTGAATTGACCCTAAGGCTACATAGCGGCACCTGGTGGCAAATAGAATATCAAACTTTCATTGATTGCTAACTGTGAGTCAGAAACATTTTAAGGTTGATTCAACTTCAATTCAATGAAGAGTTTGAGAGATATTGTACGGGGATTATGTCAAAATCTTCATTGATTACAGTTAAGTTAATATTCGTCTCTGAGTGCAGCAGTAACACATGAAAATAATGAAAATGCTGTTACATTTGACCCTATAACGTTACAATACGTTTTTTTTTTTTCGTAGTACAAATACGTAGTAAAAATATGTGTATATTTTGCCCGTGTCGACCAGCACAAGCCTAAGGGTCAATTCAGACCGCAACGTGACGAGGCGAGGCGCGACGTGACGCGACCTAAATTTGTATGGATTTGACAGATGTCGTCAGCGTGAGACGTCTTGCGAATCTGTCAAATCCATACTAATTTAGAAATGCTTCTACGCGTCGCGTTGCGGTCTGAATTGACCCTAAGGGCTTGTTTCACCACTTCCAGATAAGGCTATCCACCAATTAACTTGACAGATCAAGTATGGAGAATCTGTCAAAAAAGTTGTGAATAGCCTATTAGGCACTTTATCAGAAAGTGGTGAAACAGGCACTAAGTGCTTAAACACACTATGCCGAAGTTCCGCGCCGAAAATTCCGCATGATTACGTCAGCAATGTCAAATGCATACAATATAACGCGACGGAATTTCGGCATGGTGTGTCATCGGTAATACTAACCTAACTTACTCTAATAACAGCTTTACTATCTTGAAGTTCTATACTCGTAATAAGTTAACATAGTGAAACTAAAAATACAAAGCATTTGTACATGATAATAAAATAAAAGATAATTTTTATATCTATGTCTAGTTGTCTGGTGTATGCTGAAAATTATTATTATCATAGAGTTAATAAGTAAATAGTTGGTTGTAAACCTTTGGAGGTCTTTGAACTCCCATCCTTGTTAAAGGTAATTTTTTCTAAATTATAAGAAAGTTTAGTGGTGCTGCTGCGACGTTATTGGCTGAATTTTTCGGTATTCAACCCTTCGATCACTAATATCGAAGATTCAACCCAATATTTAAAACTCACAAGTCGCATAGCACGGCCGTTTTAAGAACGAGTGCTGAAAATCATGAGGCCAATTCTAGAAGTTACTTGTTTCATTAATTCTCGTATTTAGTAATGAAAAGGCATGATACTTTAACACAGGGTTAATTTGAACTAGTGTTGGCACAAGTGTGAGCAGCCCTAGCGTGTACCTAGGAGATGTGTACCGATGAGACATTTTCAGATCTGTAATAATTACATAATATAATACGGACGCTCGTACAGTGAAGGAAAACATTGTAAAGAAACCCACACATAGTTGGTCCCACACGTATTGACCCGTTCTTAGACTGGGCACATTTATATTATTATGTTGCGAAAATGCCGCATGTGCTTGGGGCCCAAGCACAAACGGCATTATGCGTATGGTTGCCCAAGCCTTGGGCAACCATACGGTCACTTAAAAATCTTGTCCCAGGCACTACAATACTTGAAGAATGGTAACTTCGCTCTGAAAATACTGTATAAATCATCCACAATGGATGCAAATGCCTTGTTTTAGCGCAAGTGGGTCTTAAGATAAGTGTTTTTTTACCTGAATCAGTAGAATCTCGCCTCTCTCTTAATTCGATCCCTCCTTTCTCCATGTCATTCAGCTTTTTAAGGTTGTTCAGATTGTCAGCTAGGTCAAAGTTTCTGTTTTTGTCTGCAAACAAGATAGTATGTTGTACTATCAGAGTCAAATCAAACTCAGCCGACAGATCACGAATAATTACTATTGAACTGATATAATCTTACCAAATGACAGTCTGCCAGCTGCCTACGAATCAATATATATAATTGGAATCTCGGAATCGGCTCCAACGATTTTCATGAAATTTAGTATATAGAGGGTTTCGGGGGCGATAAATCGATCTAGCTAGGAATAATTTTTAGAAAATGTCTTTTTATTCGTGTTTTATCGATAATCGATAAACTGAAAAATATGACTCTTCCTGACATCTATTGGCGAATAATAATACTATTTTGTTGGCAACTAACTGTTTTAACGACCAGCAGATGGCGTTATTAAGTAACACGAAGTCAATGAGTGTTTGCTATACCCAGCAAAGCTCGGTCATCCAGGTACTTTTTTATTTATTAAACAAAAATAAATGTATGCGATTTCACACTATTAATTCCTAATCTCATTTTTCAGTAAGTAATATTTGTTCAGACTTCTATCTATATAGGTCACATACTCGTAATAGAGGAGTGGTGTAAGGATATAGGATAGTTTTTGGCAAAACCCATCATAAGCCGTCTCTGGTCGAACCGATTCATTCATGCCAAAGTTTGGCTATCCCTCTTATGTTTCAACCATGATTCAAAAGTTTTTGCAGAAACAGTGGATGAATTAAAGTCTTAATAATTTATTGTTTCAATGAACAATGCGAGAAATCAGCTCGTAGCAAACAAATTGATACTGAAGGAAGCATGTAATCCCTATTATCTATAACATTATCAGTTAAGACATTTGTTGATAGATCGCATAATTGTAGTGCTAAAGAATACCTAGAGATAATTCACGAGAACTACTTATAGGAATATATCCTCAATATGAGTAAGAGGGTTGTAGTAATCCGGCCTAAGTCGGGCCAATATTATGTATTTTTTTAATATTTTTTTTTTCTAACCTGAATAGTTTGCGAAAGAGAAAATATATGATGTAAATTACTATAAAAACTACCAACGAAAATTGGTTTGAACGAGATGTAGCAACAACTGAAATATAAAAAATATCAAAAACCTTTTAATTTCATGGAAATAAACTTTAATATTGTTGCTGCGGAACCTTTCATGGGCGAGTCCAACTGGCACTTGGCCGGTTTTTTGCCGACTTCCAAAAAGGAGGAGGTTATACGTTCAGCTGCATGTATCTTTTTTTTTTTGTATGTTCAACGATAACTCAGCCGTTTGTGATCCGATTTTCAAAATTCTTTTTGTGTTGCATAGGGTTTAACTCGAATTTGGTACCATGTTCACAAAAGTGGTGATCTGATGATGGGATCCTGGAGGAATCGAGGGGACTTCTTGAAATTTGTATGGAAATATATAGTGACTTTGGTTTTATGAGAAGCATCCTAAGCATATGCTACCAAAAAGTAAGATTTTGCACCAAGTTATACCCTGAATCCGAAGGTACCCAACAGAACTTTTGAATCCTTATAGATACAGGTTCGGGGATTTCGGCGTTGTTTAAACAACTGAAAGCATAAGCCAACACATAATTTGATCATCATCATCAAAATCATAATTATGACATGGGTTATCACATTATGACCCAATTATTGATACTTTTCGTGATATTTTGCATCGAAGCAGATGTTTTTGATGATTATTTCGCTGTTTGTAGACCGATTTTCAAAATTCTTGTGTTGTTGTATAGGGTATAATCTTGATTTTGTATAATAATTACGAAAATGGTGAGCTGATGATGGGATCTATGAGCAATCGAGGGAAATCCTTGAAATTTATCAAAAGACTCATAGTGGTTAAAATGTTGTTTCTAGAAACTAAAACATATGTTACAAATAAGAGAAAGTTCATACGAAGGTGTCTCTTGGTCGAAAGGCACTGAACAGAACTCCTGAACCTTTAAAGATAAAAGTTTTTAAATTGCAGCATCGCTAAGATAACTGCAAGCATTTACCACAATTTCGCTTACAGTAACATAATGTGAATGTGAAGTTAATATTCGTAGTGGTTATTTACGCATAAAGCCTTATCTTTTAAATAACTAAAAAGAGTGAAATTATTATTTTTAACAAAAAATTAAAACCGACTTCCAAAGTAAAAACAATAATAATATGAACTAAAAAGTATTAAATAACTTTTACTCTATAATAGTGCCTTTTTCAGAATTCGTCTAAATCTCAACTATTTCTGTACATACTACTATCTTCATTACTTTGAAGTCGGTACCAGTCCCAAAAGCTTCAGATCTTCTGACATTGACTGAACTCACGATAAAATTTAAGCTGGTACCGACTTCAAATAATGAAGACTGTAGTATGTACAGAATAGTTGAGATTTAGACGAATTCTGAAAAACGCACTATTATAGAGTAAAAGTTATTTAATACTTTTTAGTTCATATTATTATTGTTTTTACCTTGGAAGTCGGTTTTAATTTTTTGTTAAAAATAATAATTTTTATTGGCATCGTTGAACTTTGGCCAAAGGGCATCCTATAGTAATATAAATATTAATTTATATTACTATAGGATGCCTGTCTGTTGCTATGTAGATTACTACATAGCAACTGATTACCAAAATATATTTATAATAAGGACGATGAGATTAATAATTATTGATCTACTTAATCATATCTCAATCTGGTTGTATTTATGTAATCATTTTCTTTACTGTGGTCAATATTATCTAATATAATTTAGATCTTTGACCCAGCACATTGTAAGTGAAGACTAAGCGGATGAAGTGGATAACTAAAATTTTATTATTAAGAGCAAATACTCATTTTTCCCTTATAATTTGAGCAAACCTGATAAGTAGTTACGTAGTCATTTATCTACTTTATCATTTTGAAAAAATATATACAGCTCAATGATTAAAGGATAAAATCCATATTATTTTATTTTTAATAATATTTCCTTCTTATTAAAAAAATCTAATTGTTAGTTAAGTAAGTACCTACTTCATCCACTGACGTCTTCAATGTTGATTAGCTGTTTTAGTTCATTTTGCTTATCCAGACATGTCAATTTCATCAAAGTTTGGGTAAAAGGTGTTTTCTTGGGATACTACATAATATTATTATTGTAATACCTCTGCACGTACACATCAATCCATTCTAATAATAATTTGTATTAAAGGTGTTTTCGTGGGATACTACATATTATTATAACTAGCTATTTGACCGAGCTTTGCTCGGTATTCGATAAAACGAATAAAATGACATTTTCTAAAAATGATTCCTAGCTAGATCAATTTATCGCCCCCGAAACCCCCTATATATTAAATTTCATGAAAATCGTTGGAGCCGATTCCGAGATTCCAATTATATATATACAACAATTGCTCGTTTAAAGATATAAGATATAAGATACTTCTGTACACACATCAATCCATTCTAATAATATAAATGCAAAAGTGTGTCTGTCTGTCTACCTCTTTTCGTGCAACTGAACTGCTGTAAACCGCTGAACTAATTTTGTTGAAATTTAGTATGGAGATGTTTTGAGTTCCGGGAAAAGACATAGCATACTTTATATCTCGGAAAAATGTACGCTTCTTTAGCAATTTTGGCGCAACGCAGTTGCGGGCTCCACCGCACCAACTACAGGCGCGGTCGCAGCCTGAAATTTTTGGGGGGGGGGGGGGGGGGGGGGGGTCACTCACTAGTCACTACACCAATATTTTTTTTTATCTGCGCCCTCGTACGGTTCTGGGTTGACGGCTGTCTTAAGGTCAGACGCAGTGGTGGTGAGGGGATAGCTAGAAATTTTCTTTTATTATTTGGCAAGATTTTGAGATTTTTCAATTTGACCTTACATTTTGGGATTTTTGATCATGTCCCCTGTGACCGCCCCCGACCCCTTCGGACCGCGCCTGACCAACTCGTGTGCTATATTATATCTCACGTTACCCCAATAAATATGTAGAAGCTCTGGAAGCCCGATCTAATTGCAAAAATATTTTCTTTTCCGCACATTTTCTCTATTCATAATGATGTCAAATACAAACATTGCACTTGCAAATCGCTATCCATCATCCTATGAAATGATATGCAAACTTCCTTAGTGGTGTTTACTGAGCTGTCGACATTGGTACCGACCTTTGATAAGGAGCGGGGTGACCTCCGTGTAGGGCTTCGGTCTGTTGATACAACAACCACTCCTCGCGAACCGACCGAGGTGTCCGTTGAAGACCATGGCTGAAAATAAAGGGATTATGCAGTTCGGTGTAAAATCCAGATCGTAAGGGCTAATTATTGAAGGTCAACCCAAATACTATTCAGCTTCAGGTAATTCTCATTTTGACAAAAGGCAACAATGTAGTTTGTTGATAGGCTCCATCAAAAATCCACAGAAATAGCAGGCGTAACTAATATTTTTTTATCTAGTTCTTGCAAGTTTTCTACGTGCTTTAAGCCCGTAGTACATATTGGGCTGATGTATTAAGGATGAAGCCAAACGAGCGTAATTTGTGAATTTAGAGTCGTAGAATTTCGGCTGGCAGAAATTCTGCTGCCTTCAGTTTCATACAAAAGTCCTGTTTAATTCTCACGAGCGTAATTTTGTGAGTCATGATTTGTATGAAAAGATATTTAGGCAACCGAAATTCTGCGACTCAACAGATTTTTCAATCAGTTTTTAACCAACTTCAAAAAAGGAGGTTATCAATTCGACGCGTATGTAATATTCTCAGAACTGCCTAGTTTTCGTATATGTTAGTCTATATCAGCATCTGAGAAAAATGTGCCAAATTTCAAAAGTGTATGTATGTACGTATGTATGTATGTTTTAATGTTTGTGTAAGCATATCTTTGGAACTACAAGTAATTTAAGTAATTTTTTTGTTGTGCCTAGGTATTGTTCAACTTAGGGAATAGTGCAAGTTTCATCAAAGTCGCAGTAGTTTTTGAGATAAGTACGGAATTTTAATTCACAATAACGTACGATTTTGAAGTCTGTTTTATCTTTTTAAAATTCTATTATCTCTGGAGGGTAGTGGGAGTACCAACAGATTTTTCACATAGTTTTGTCTTGATTTCTTCTCATCTTCATCTATCAAATTATGCTTTAGGGGACTCACCTAATATATACAGAGTGTACATGAGCACCAGCAGCAGAGCCTCGTGCCAGTACACCTTGTCGTCCAGCAGCGAGAGGATCAGAGCCACCACCGCGACAGCATACATCATACAGTCCCGAGACACCGACCACCAGTCCAGTTCTATCACCTGAAAGACGTGATACTGTTACGAGTACTGAGTTGGAAAGAGAGAGTAGAAGTAAGTTAAACAAAATAGGAAGTTGTTAATCATTATTGACGCCATGTCCGAATTGAACCAGAAATATTTAGAAAAACAATTATATCAGTGGAATTTCAAGTCATAAAGGACGACGACTGAAGATAGAGCCCATCACTTCCTAACCCAACTAGAGAACACCTTCCTATCTCCTTATTACAAAAGCCTTTACATTGCTTTATAATGTATCTTAATTAGAGTACGCGCTTTCTCTTTTTGTGTCTCCTTATTTCAATGATAAAACTTTACGTAGCTTTCTGAAGAGTACTGTAACTCTTTCCTTTCTATCTTCTTATCATAGAGCATGGATCTTACCCTCCCAGCAACGAGCGCGCAGCAAGCGGGCACGGCAAGGACGTTGAAGACGGCCGAGCCTACTACGGCTCCCACTCCCAGGTCTCCTTCCGTCACGAATGTCCCCACACAGTTGATGAACAGTTCTGGGCTGGAGCTGGCCGCCGCCATGAACGTAGCCCCGGCTATGTCCGACGCCATGTTTAGACCTGACGGGAATAACAGCATGCTTAGGCCCAATATCACCAACGTCTGTTAGTGTTTAACAGCTTGTTTGAATGTCTTCTCTTTGATTCATAATATGAAAAATGAAAGAGGTAACGTGATACTAATTCGAGCATTAACTTCAACAGTCGTTGGTGAAATTGGATTCTAATATAATACTCATATATTTAAATAGTAACTCCCACACCGGTTTCGGTGACGGTGGCCGGTTTCATTGAAACCAGGCCAGTAACGCGGGAGTAATTTTATAGTGCCCAAGTGTGTGCGCAGTACACAAGAGCACTCTGTATTCCTTTTACTCTAATAATCCAGTGGGACGGAAGACCGACACGACTGGCGAGAGATCAGCCGCAGGACCGACTATATATTGCCCATCCGATGCATGGATCATCTTGTCAGACAATCAGGCTATCAGCCTGCATTATCCTAACTAAACTTGGAAGTAACATGTTTCTAACTAGGGAATCGAACCCACAACCTCCGAGTCAAGAGCCGCGCTCTAAGCCACTAGACCACGGAGGCGACACGTTGGCGCTCAATAAAGCCGTTTCACGCTTGATTTCAAAAGTTGACGGCATGGGCAGTAGTACCGAGTACCGACTACCGAGTACGTGATGGTGAAGTTTTGTTTTAGACTAATCAGTGCCAGTTTTAGCACTTCCAGCGCCCACTATCCCCTGAAACTATAATGAAATATCGGGAAAACATGCTGTGAAATGCAATTAGCAATTTCAAAGTATATTTTGCAGAGTATGCTTTATAGTGCATATTATTCTTTATTGTACCCATAAATTGTTTGTCTCTGTTATCACTTTTTCGTGTTTGCCTGTTATTTTAACGTTTCTGTTTGTAATAATTATATTATTATGATATTGTAAAACTGCATCAATATTTGTAAAGTATTGTTTGAACATGACGAACGTTATTCTAAGAATTTCATACTGTGCCCCTAGACATGTTGCTGACTCTGATTACAACGATTTGACAGAAGTGTGTAGACTGTAGAGTTTAATTAACAGCAATTGAAATAACTAGAGATCGCCCAATGGTCGAAATTCGACCTCAAATAAAAAAATAAATTATCAGATTCAAATTTCAACGCTTTTCTATTGATATTCTATTGTCAAAATATTGACTTTATTATTTTTAGACAATATTAAAAAGTCCTGCGACAGTCTCAGATTAATTAAGTCAAATGATGCCAGACTGGCCGTATAGAATAACAGTATTTTAAAGATCTGGGAGCACGGCAGTGCTCCAGCCAAGCTTTTTAGCAAAGGCACGGCCGTATTATATTTTAAAGATTCAATAGAAAAAAAAAACTATTTTCAATTGGACAATAGACTTCAACCATAAATAAAAGAGTACAATTCGTGTGTATAGGCTTGTCATTCAAAAGATCGTAGTGTGCACATTGTAGTGTGTGTAATGTTTTATTTGTTAAAAAAAATGTATGATAAAAGTATAATTTCAATATAACTTTAACAGCTCAATGTACTCCTTCACCATATAAACTATAACTGTGCAAAATTTCATTCACCTAAGTTTTCGCATTTTTCGTCAAAAGGGATCCAACATATTTCGCTCGCGTATATTGATGTATAGATACTTGTTACTATAGTCAAAATAATTTTAGGTAGTACCAGCGGTCATTGAACTTTCTAGTCTAGGAGTTATGTGAAAAATTCACAGACACAGACTAGCTATTATAGATTCATCGGAAAACCTCTTGATAACTCTGTATCATAATAATCTAAAATTATTTATGAGTATAAAAACTAAGGAAACGTAACTCCCATACATTACAGTTTGAAAGGAACGGTTATATCCTTTCAAACTGTAATGTAACGTCAGCCTGATATCGCTCAAGGCCACCTAAATATTGCAAATGTATTGAAAAAGTGTACCTAATTAGGTACACTTTTTTGACAAGTATTGTACTTAGAACATGTTTTTGACAGAGTTAGTTTTCCTTAGTTTTTATTATTCGTAGGTTCGAAGTGATATACCTCATACTAGTTCATAATCAGTTTACATCGAGTATGCAAAATACGATATCGCCCTTAGGGTCAATTCAGACCGTAACGTTACGCGACGTGTAGACGCATTTCTAAATTTGTACGGATTTGACAGACTTCAATTGTGTGAAACGTCATGCAAGTCTGTCAATTCTATACTTTAAAAATGCATCTATGCGTCGCATTGCGCTCTGAATTGGCCCTTAGACAGAAACATCTGTCACTTCATTGTCAATCGCGGTTTTTATACAAAATGATGAAATATGACAAGTTTTTTAACAGACTGCAATGACCGCCACGGACAGAATTCGGCAATTTGAGAATAGAAATATCAGTTTTTACTTTTTACTAATGGTGCCGTCCTCTGGCACTGAGGGTGCGTTCACATTTGCGTGGCATGACTCATGACTGTGACTGTGACGCGGTTCGCACAGAAAACGTATTTCGCGAACCGCGGATATCCAGGGGCCGTAGCTAAAGTCCCTTTCATTAGAAACGATGACGAAATCCATTATCATCAAATGTATGGGATTTGACATTAGTCTTCGAAAGCGAAATGTCATTTAGCGATGACTTAATATTATGTCAAACCGAATACATTTTGATCGTTTTTAACGAAATATACTTTGTCTAAGGGAGCAGGCATCATAATACTAGATGACCCCGGCAACTTCGTTGCACCAAAATTCGTTTATCACACGGCAACTGTACATTTTTCCAGGATAAAAAATCGATTCAGTGGTTTAGGCGTGAAGAGGTAACAGACAGGCAGCTGGTAGATAGTAGACTAACACATTTTTAATGTTATTACAATGGATATGTCGCGGTATCTACAATAATTCCACAGTTCCATATTCTACAAACTTTTAAAATGTCACGGTTACTGCTAATCTGGATTCTGGACGCACCTGACAGAGGCATATCAAGGTACTACAGTACCACTTGTCAGCCATCAACCTGCTTGAGACCATAGAGGCTTGGCAACAATTACATAACACCTGTCAACACAGCGCTATCATATTTTGCAGTTTTGATAGCAGTGTATTATGTTGGTTGAACAATACTGTCAATATTGATACTTGATACATACGCTCGCATATAATCTTGATAGTAGGCACGAAGTATTGCTCGCAGACTGTGCCCAGGAGAAGAAAACAGTACACAGCTAGCACGCAATGCACAGCGATGAAACCCTAGAATAATATTGCACTTAAAAAAATCGGCCAAGTGCGAGTTAGACTCGAACACGAAGGGTTACCGTTAAAAAAATTTTGAGTTCTTTATATCGGAACTCCCCTTAAAATATAATTATTTAATATTTGTTATGAACTAGCTGTGCCCCGCGATGTTACCCGCGGTTTAAATGATATAAATTATAATATAATAAAATACTATGAAAAGTTCCAATAATAGGGTCAAAACGGGACGATAAATGGTTCTATAATGGTTTATGGTAGTGATGATGATGAATGTAGTTTGCATAGTAACACAGGCTTTCCATTCTTTAAGCAACGTCAAAGCTTCCAAACTTTTGTCTATAAAGAGTCAGGAGTTTTCTGAGCATCTTCCGAACCATGGCGTACCTTGGTACAAAATCTTACTTGTTGGTAGCAAAATATGCTTAGAATACTGCTCACGAAACTGAAGTCACCACATGTTTCCATATAAATTTGAGGAGTTCCCTCGATAATGGATTATGGATCTCTTGGATCTCTGGGATGATACACCAAAGGAAAAAATTTGAAAATCGGTTCACAAACGTTGGAGTAATCGTTGAACATAAAAAAAAAACCAACATAACTCCTTCTCCATTTTGAAAGTCGGATAAAATTGTAGCTATGTGTTATTCTGATTTATAAGCTATATGATTGTAAAGTTTCATTAAAATCCGTTCAGTAGTTTTTGCGTGAAAGAGTAACAAACATCCATACATCCAAACTTTCGCCTTTATAATATTAGTAGCATAGCTTTGTTTCGTTACACCTGTATAAAGTATCTATTGGATATAGAGAAGGGTTCATTCATAAAGGGGAAATCATTAAAGCAGTAACAACGACATACTTGATACTTCTTTGTAGCTATACCTAATAGATGCGCTGAATTACTACCATATAGGGTATCATATTCACAAAAGTGGTGATCTGATGAAGGATCCATAAGTAATCGAGGGAACTCCTCAAAATTTGTAGGGAAACGTGTGGTAACTTCGGTTTCGTGAGAAGTATTCTAAGCATATGCTATCAACAAGTAAGATTTTGCACCGAGGTATACCGGGTATACCGTGGTTCGGAAGGTACTGAGAGAACTCCTGATTCTTTATAGATACAAGTTTGGGAGTTTCGGCGTTATTTTAAGAACTGAAAGCATATTAAGGTACTACGCAAATTACTTTCATCATCATCAACTACCATATTACACTGTGCATCGTCCTGATTATAAGCCTATTATGACCCTGTTATTGGTACTTTTCATAGTATTTTAGATCGAGACTCGAGTTTGTCAAGCGATAATTTAAAAAAATCTACACTTAATATTATAAACTTAAAGAGTATGTATGCTTGAACGCGCGAACCTTAGGAAGTACAGGTCCGATTTAAAAACTTATTTCAGTGTTAGATAGCTTATTTATCGAGTAAGGCTATAGGCTATATCTCTATCTTAGCGTGATAATTCACGCTAAGAGTTAAGACTAATACGACCGAAGAAACTCAGGAAAATGTGGGGAAAACGGGGGAAATAGTAGAAAGGGTTTATCTCACGAACTACTGGAGCAATTTTTATGGAAATATTTGGCACAGATATAGAGTAGACCACGTGAAGAGGGTAGGGACATAAGCTATTTTTTATGGGAAAATGTACGGTTTCCGTAAAATTCCTAATTTACGCGGGCGAAGCCGGGCGGGCGGGCATCTAGTAATACCATAAGTATTAAGTATTAACCAAAGTATTATCCTCCTTATATAGAGTGCACTGTAAAAGTAGCAGCGCTGAAAGGGACAATATTTTTTCGTTATTTGTATATTTGTATAAATTACCCACCTTGGAACGCCTCTGTGGTCGAGTGGTTAAGGCGTGTGATCACCTGATTGTCTGACAAGTAAGATGATCCATGCGTCGGATGGGCCTGTAAAGGTTGGGCCTTGCGCCTGATCTCTCGCCGGTCGTGTCGGTAAAAGGTATAGAGAGTGCTCTTGTGTACTGCGCACACGCTTGGGCACTATAAAATTACTCCTGGGTAACTGGCCTGGTTTCAATGAAACCGGCCATCGTCACCGAAACTGGTGTGAGAGTTATTATTATTATTATATTACCCACACAAAAGAAAAAAAAAACTCTTTCAGCAATGCTACTTTTACAGTGAACTCTATGCATGGGATTCATACACAACCTAAAGTCCTATAAAGGAGAAAATGTGTTCGCTAATGACTCAGTACCTCCTAATACAAAAGTTTAGAAACTTACATGCCGCCTCTGGTATCTGGTGAATCCGTCAGGTGGGAATTCCAAAATGGCGGGCTTCGTACAGTTCTCTTCTCCGGGCAGACTCAGCAGACTACGAGATGAAAACTTCGTTGGAACTGCAGAAAATTTGAATTTAAAAGTAGTAAATATTACCTGCACCTTATATTTATCGTACTGTATGCCAAACCCGGAGATGAATATTAAATAACTAACTGTAGCCCAATAAAGATTTTGACATAGTAAGCTTTATACAGTAATTATCAAATTCTTCATTAAATGAAGATTTTGACAATAATTATTGTATAATACTTCTATTAAATTTTATGACTATTTATCCGTAAGTCATTTAATATTTTTGAAAAAAAAATATTGATGTATGTCGAGGTCGAAATTTTTTCTAGAACTTTCGATTGACTTGTCGTATCAGTTGTAAACATTTGACTATTCGACTGACCTGTTTATTTTTGGCCCTGATAAGGAAGGTCCGAACAGGAGCAAGGTAAAACAGACAGAAAATACTCTACTATTAGTAGTCTAGTAATACTACTAATAATAATCTTATAAAAGAATTATAATACTATAATGATAATATCATGAAGTAGATGAATATTAATAATTATTAATATTATATTAAATTATAATATTTTGCAAGTCAATAAAAATCATTTATGTTAGCTTTTGCGATGCGATTGTAGAAAAATTAAAAAAACTTGATTTTTTAAAAAGTAAGTATTTTAATAGTATATAAAAATGTATATTATATACACGCTTTGAACTGAAAGAATAAATCATAATATTAAACCAAAAATACTTGAGTAGTGTATACTGTAGTGTAGTAAGTATTTTAATTTTTGTAACAACATATTATTTTTAAACAACTTCTCCAATTTAGCATGACAAATTCATGGCTTAAATAAAACCTTTATTTATTAAAATGTAATGAAAATTAAATAATGGATTTACCGATATCATATTCAGCTTTTATTCCAGTAGTGTCGCCGCGCAGGAAACAAAAATAAAACGCGGGAATACCGATGAAGAAAACAATTCTTAGGAGCACTGCGAACTTATATTTACTCACACTAGTCCTTATTAACATGTTTGCCATTAAAATAAACTTATATTAACTGACTAGATAACAAAATAATTTAAAAACAAATTAAAACTAAACTAGAACTGTTCGTTTGTCAAATGAAAAACTCGTAAATTTCCCCGTACGAGCAACTCAATTTCATTGAAAAGTAAATATTTAACGCATGAAATATCATACGTGTTGAAAGTGCCACAATTAGGATCTGACTACACGTTTCAGCTTGTTTATTGATCTGTTAAATCGAATTTACTGATTATAAACATTATCAGTTGAAAGTAAATAGAAGGAGTCTTAGGTGGCTGATATGAGGCGGTTATATTCCGCTATATACGGCAGTCGGCAGGTATGTAAATAAGAGTGTATTTCATGAGATGTGTAATTACTGGTTCGTGTTTACTAAGAATGCATCACATTTTCTCTGAAAACGGTCGTCTCAATATTATTATGCTCCCTGGAATATAAATATCTTGTAAGATAAGTTTCTCAGAAAGAAATATAACGTGAAGGATGAAGATGTAAGCACTCGTAAGTTAATGTAGAACTCGTGTAGAGCAGATAATTGATTTAATTTATTATACTACTGATATTCTTAGTTTGAGTAAAATTAGTGTTTTAGTAAAAATGTTACAAAAGATTCTTTCTTAGACGCCCAAGTCATTTAAAAAACTTCTTACTGCGACACTGCGACGATTAATTACTTAAGGGGGCGACTAGCCCTTAAGTGTCGATTTTATAATTCATTTTTATACTTGAAAATAAGCCCCGAATTGTTTCATTTTCTAAAATTAGATACTACATTATATTTCCGAGAATTCGATCCGAGCAAAAACACGATATCTTAAAATTTTCTCGATAGAAAAAAATC
Organism: Aricia agestis; assembly: GCF_905147365.1. Classification (NCBI taxonomy): domain Eukaryota; kingdom Metazoa; phylum Arthropoda; class Insecta; order Lepidoptera; family Lycaenidae; genus Aricia; species Aricia agestis. The sequence goes on along the minus strand of NC_056428.1, from coordinate 24,283,757 downwards.
ACAAAGATGCATCTAATTTTCACAAATTTTTCATTTATTGCCATAACCGTGCATTGAACTAAGTTAATATTTTAACACATTGTATAAAATTCTATCATTGAGAGATCGACCTAGCGGATTTTTAAAATGTTGTATATTTATCGAGTTATTAAGAAAAAACTAATTCGGCGATGAATCCTCGTCGTCTTTTTTCACCTGGCATATGAAAGACGGGCGTGAGTGTGAAGAGAGAGGGACGATGTTTGATTTTTTGGGTTTATCTAAACAGTAATTAAATGAAGATTTTGACAAAAGCCCCATACATAATCCATCAAACTGTTCATTACATTGAAGCAGATTAAGTTTAGTCATCACTGATCACTAAATGTAACTGGTACTTAGTCTTAAAAATTTGGCCTTAACAAGTAAAAGAAGCGTTTCTAGATGCTTCATTTTAAAAAGTAATCGTGAAAATATTCCATTAAAAACATCAGCTAATCAGTAGATATGACAGGCTTCGAGCACAAAGTAAGTCGTAACTTTCCGTCCATTGAATGTTAACATTAAGGGGATGTTACATAATATTATGTGCTTATTATAATATGCTAGAACTTTATTCAGATACACAACATTTTCTTTTTTTTCGAACGTATCGTTTTTAGGTTTTTATTGATAATGCATGATAATTCAATTATTCAAGTAAGCAAAAAATTTAAATATTGCTTTGAAAGCTAGCTTTCACTAAATTTTAGTTGTGACCCGGCGAAACGTACGTTCATTTTTAATCGTAAATCTTTTAAATAAGTAAAGTAAATCTTTACTATCTTATTGTAATAATAATATGTTGTTAAACAGTTGATAACTTCGCAGTTTATCTTATTTAAATAGAAAATTCATAGTTTGTTTCAGAAAATACGTAATAAGTAGGTAAATGCGCTTATGGGTAAAAACGGGACCCTATTACTGAGACTTCGATGTCTGTCCGTCTGTCCATCCGTCCGTCCGTCCGTCCGTCCGTCTGTCTGTCTCCGGGCTGTATCTCAAGAACCGCTATAGCTAGACTTCTGAAGTTTTCACAGATTGTGTATATCTGTTGTCGTTATAACGCTATAACAACAAATAGTAAAAATAAAATAAATATTAAAGGGGAGCTCCCATTACATGATACAACAAAGAAATTTTTTTTGACCCTTTTTTGCTCGATATCAATAATACAACAGGTAGGCACTTGATATTTTCACAAAAGCCCTAATTATAATATGTCTACTTCAGTTTTTAATAATAATTATTAAAATAAAATAAATTGTTAAGTTCCATACAAAAAACACAATTTTTGGTCTATTTTAGCTCTTTAACGGTACGGAAACCTTCGTGCGCGAGTCTGACTCGCACTTGGCCGATTTTTTTATTATATGCCGTCTCTTCATGTTTGTCCGCGATGGACCAGTACAAGCGATTATGAACGTCCAACCAAAATTGGTAATCAAAAACAAATATCCCTCATATTATTTGTTTTTGAATGCCCATAATATTATGGGAAATTATTGACGAACATGATCGACATAATAATATTATTGTATGTAGGTACACTGTACAATGTGCATACCTAATACATACTGCACCTCAATCATAATTCATAACCTAACCTAACGTCAAGAGGATCTTAATTTATACGAGATATTGAAGAAAAAAACTTCAAAGGTGTCAAGGGACACCCGAATGGAACGAAGTTATTTATTCTGTTCAAAAAACCTTGAGTGTATAATGCTACATAATAAATGTAACATTATACACTCAAAAAATTATTAAAAAAAACGCTATAAATCTATTGACGCCCAGGAATACTATCGTCGTCGGTTTATTCTCAAAAAATGCCATCTAGTTGACGCACAGGAATACTATCAACGCCCTCTGCCCCTACCATGCAGGTACTAATAAAAAAGTGTCGAGGTCAAATATCATTCTGTCTAGCCTATCTAGCCTTTACGCCAAGCGCGCGATAAGGAACTTCGTTACAATATTAAATTTGATATTTATAATTTTAAAATTATAAATAGGCTATGATAAACCAGTCTTCAAGAAGAGAGCGTAAGCGTATTTCCTCTTAAAAGGCCGGCAACGCGACAGTAGCTCTTCTGATGTTGCGGGTGTGCATAGGCGACGGTAGTTGCTTTACATGGTGATCCGTTTGCTCGTTTCCCCCCTAATTTTATAAAAGAAAACTTACAAGGAAATCACAACTAATTTAGGGTTGATTCAGACCGCAACGCGACGCGTAGATGCATTTCTACATTTATAAGCATTTGACAGATTCGCAAGACGTCTCACGCAATTGAAATCTGTCAAATCCATACAAATTTATGCCGCGCCGCGCCTCGCCTCGCCTCGTCGCGTTGCGGTCTGAATTGACCCTTAATGGTAGCTGTCTAGTGTACAGGTGTGTTTATTTGTGTACTGGTTATATTGTCGATAAGTCCACAATGACGGTTACGTTTTGGGTCAAAGATATCGCATGCAATAATACTAGTAGAGTTCAATGATATCTTGATCAAATAAAACCGTGGCAAAGCGCGATCTGAGTGAGCACGGCGGGTTCCATCGTTGTATATTACACGTTGTTTCATTAAACAAATCGGTTCGGTTGTATCACGGGGAGTGCTTTGAGGAATTGTTCGGAATCATACCTCCTGCAACTTTTCTCCATCGCCCACATGAAATATACCATCCTAATCACCTTGATAAGTGGCAGTCTTCTACCGTGCGTTTTTCGTGTAATTTTCTGCCACGTACTGAGAAACTCTGGAATGAACCGTCACCAGCAGTATTTCCGGACTAATACGACCTAAAAACCTTCAAGAAGAGAGCGTATTCCCTCTTAAAAGGCCGGCAACGCACCTGCAGCAATTCTAATGCTGTGAGTGACCATGGGCGACGGTAGTATCTTTCCATCAGGTGATTGTTCGCTCGTTTGCCCCCCCCTATTTTATTAAGGCATCAGCTTGTAATGTAACGTTACAGAGTCGAGCATTACGTATAAGTAGGGAGGAGAACCGAGCATTACAATGCGCACCTTGTTATAATATGTAATACAAAGTTTGAACATCATTGCTACACATAGTGACAGTGAAGTCAACTTGCTATGGAAATTGGAATTCTCTAAGTTGAATTTATAATGTTAGGGCGCTTTAGTGATAGGAATACCCGTACGTGCGGAATCGATTCGAAATTCGCTCTTGTGACGTCACAGTTGGTATGAAAAAAGTAACACGCTCGTGTTCATACAAATTGGAGCGACATGGCGCTTCTATCTTGATCTATTTCTGTGGTTTGTACGATAGTCGGCCAACTTGAAATTGTAAGTCTGCGGGGACCCTTAACGCGTTGTATGTTACATTACACGCGACTGTTCCTCGGTCAGGACTCAGGGAGGCGGTATTGTAATGTAATGCTCAAAGACGAATTATAATGAGTAATGTTACATTACACGCGATTCGCAAATGCTCCCGGTGGGGGAGCACCATAAAAAATACAGTAAATAATCCGACCAACTACACATGTTGCACACGTCATATCAGAATATTGACAGAAAAGGTTAAGCGTCGACCAAATTGTTTGTTTGTTGACTATGCTGGTGATGTGATGCCTCAGTCTAGCGTAAAACATTGCAGTAATATTGAGTATACGACTTATATTATACGAGCTTTTGCCCGCGGCTTCGCTCGCGTTAAGAAGGATTATTATATACAAACTTTCATCCCCTATTTTAACCCCTTGGAGTTGGAATTGATCAAAATCCTTTCTTAGCGGATGCCTACGTCATAACATCTACCTGCATGCCAAATTTCAGCCCGATCCGTCCAGTGGTTTGGGCTGTGCGTTGATAGATCACTATGTCAATCAGTCAGTCACCCTTGAGTTTTATATATGTTATAGTCAAAGTCCGATACACAGTCTCTTCGCGGAAGGACTGGTTTATCCTAGGTTTGGCCAAAGCCGTCAGGCGATCCCCGAAATACATTTCAATTTCGCCCTTTGCCTGAAGTATTTTTAGTCAAACCCAGGAGCTCCTAACTTTTCAGTCAAACGTCGAAAGTAAATTATTTTGTTTCGGTTTTGGCCTAGTCAATCCTAGAAGCGACTGCAAAACTCGGTCAAACGTTGATCTGAACATGTTTAAACAGGTTCATAATGTCTCTCGCGGTGTTCCGACCGATTGTTTTGTCATTTCATGTTCGTTCATTGAGCGTGCGGGCGTGTAATTGTGTAAAATTGAAGATGAGTGAATCATACGGTGTTGTTGTTACTAAAAACGTGGATAAAGAAGCTTTATTAAAACAATTGACATTAACATTAATGCCTCACCATGTCAGAAAAATGATTAATTTGCCACTTTAACTACCTAAGAAATTATTAAAACAATTAACATTAAAGTTAATGCCTCACCATGTCAGAAAAATGATTAATTTTCCATTTTAATTACTTAAGAAATTATTAAAACAATAAACATCAAAATAGGCTTGATGACTATTTTTTTTTTCTTATTGGTAATTGAAAGACCCTTAAAAAATAGAAACATTGCTGAAAGAATGACTCTGATAGCTTCAAAATTCACCAAGATATGACAATTCAAACATCTCATAAAATAGACCTGCCCAAAACGCTCCATACAAAGTGCTACGAAAGACTGACGTCACTCTTTCGTAGTTTGTACGCATCGGGAGAGAACTTTGTTCGATAGGTATATTAAATACTGCGTTTATGAAAGTGTTTTCATAACAAAAGTTGCTTTTAATTGCATAAGATATCGAATGGTATACAAATATTAAGAAATTTAATTTAAAAACAAAACGACTTGATTATCCAACTTTGAAGGCGCATAACAAAAAAAAATAAAAATGCTATCGAGCTGAAATTTTGGGAACACTTATTTTTCACCGTGATTTCTTTATTTTATTAACAAAATTCGCTAATCTTTGACCTTGTCATCATCCCTATTTTAAAAATGTTATTTTTTTATACCTAATTTTACAAACTAACCTCCGTATATTCCAAAGCATTTCTTTATTTATTTTATACTTTATTGCACATCGTACAAAAGGCGGGCCTAATGCCACACGGCATTCTCTCAAAGCATCTCAAATATAAAAGTGAAAATCACGTAAGCTGACCAATCAGGTGTCAGAACTGGCAGAGTTAAGCGGTTAAGACTTGAAAGCTGCTTAAATGATAAAATGCTTCCAAATATACGAAGATAAGACACTTCATACCTATATCGGAGTTTGACTCGTCAAACCCCGATTTAATAAAATTGTGTTTTGACGTTTGCCTGACCAAATTAGTCCCTCCCAGGTTTGACGAAAATTGTTTAGTCAAAGGCCGAAAATTTACATTTGTTTGGGCTTTGACTAAGTCATTCAGTCTGACCTGAGGATTGACCAGTCCAACCTAGGAGCGCCGGAGCTTCGGAGTTTGCCTATAACATATATATAGATTATAATCCTACTAGTTGATGCCCCCAAGTCCCTTGTGCGGTAATTCGTTTATCGCACGGGAACTATATTTTCTTCCGGGATAAAAAGTTTGCTATTTCCTTTCCCGGGACTCCAAAAAATACCAGCCATACCATAATATTATATTTTTTAGCAAAAAATATACAGCGATTTGGACATGAAAAGGTGACAGACAGACAGATTCATAATATTAGTATGGATTTCAAAATAATAAAGTTTTGGCCTACCATTGGGCTTACGGAATGCTGCGCCGAAATTTGACGCGTAGTATTTACGAATTACGTAGATCAGATGGTCTTTTTCAAGTCCATTTAACAAATAGGCCACCTTTGTTATCAGATAATCATGTGATTAGCTCTGACTACTGTCCAGCTATGAAAACAAAAAAAAAACAGAAACAGTTTTAAAATGTTTGTAAAAGTTTTAACATTTTTGTAAAAAAAAAGATAGGTTTATAGGTAAACTAGCTGACCCGGCAAATGTTGTTTTGCCATTTAAATTATTTCTAGTATCGATATAAAAAGTAGATAAAAACCTATTCTCAGGCCTAATGAATGCACATACAAAATTTAATTGAAATCAGTTGAGCCATTTTGGAGGAACTCGCGCACAAATAAGAGAATTTTATATCACTTATTACATATATATACTTAATATATTATTTTGCAGTGTAGGTATACTGTATAGTTTAGACAATTTTTTATGGAATTGGTAAGATGGATATACGATACATTATAGGATCCACAGAATGCCAGGGATCACGGTACAGCTAGTCTATACTGTGATCATAGCCTGAGGGGAATCCTTTTCATCAACGATATGTTCGCATCGCACTGCCTTACACTGGGGTACCTAGTCCATTTCAAAGTTATTTTTTTTATGTTCTTTTTTTTATGTTACTTAATTTATCTTGTTTATTCTTTATTTTTGTACTTTGTATCTGTTTAATATTTAAGTGTAGTGTGGTGTGAATGTTTGTTGAATTAATGTTTTATTATTATTATTATTATACGAAATATCATACGAAATCTTCTTATAGTTAAGTATAACTTATAACATAATATAAAATTATACCGGACATTGTTCTGTCCAGTATGACCGTTCTGGGGGCACGGCAGTGCCCCCGCCAAGTCGTGCAAAAAAGCGGCATGGCCGTACCATCCTTTTCTCGATTATTTTTTACCAGACAGGCCTCGAAAATACCGGACTGTACGCTTAAATACCGGACATCTAGCAACCCTAGTCACAATGTTAGTTCCCGTACTCCCACGAAACGGCTTTACTGATTTTTATATTCAGTAGGTCTGAGAATCGGCCAGCGGGAGGGGTTAGGTTATAATAATACGTATAATATTTTAAACCGCGATTGACAATCGTCAATCACATAAGTGTCAGATGTTGTCAATCGCGGCTTTGTACTAGTTTTTGACAGGGAGTCAATGACCGCTACCGCCATGTTTCGCCGAGTACAGTATAGTAGTTTAATCATTTTTCATCCCGCTCGATAACATCAATTCCTAGAAATAATTTATATGGCAAAACAACATTTGCCGGGTCGGCTAGGACTGATAAAATTAAGACGAAAATGATTTAAGTACATAGAATTTTAAATTACATTAATTAATAGACAAATTATTTATTATACTTGTATAATTTGTAAGTGGTGCAAAAAGTACTCAATAATTTTCATAATTAAATCTTATTTTCTGTTTAAACAGTGCTTATTATTTTAATCACATTTACTTTGACAACTGCATCTTTAAAATGGTTTAAAATGGTTTGACGAATCTAATTTGAAGGTATAAGTTTAGTCATTTCCAAGTTTGAAAACAACACGAAAATGGCGCGTGGGTTCCGCGGCATCGTCTAATTGCGCTGGAGTCAAGTGGCTACGATACTATAAGTGACGCCATAGAGTTTAACAACATATAGATTCATCTGAAAAAGTTGCAGGTGAGAAAACCGTACCTATAATTTATATTGATGGAAAACTAGAGATTGTGGTTATTTCTGGGAATTTTTCCCATCTCAAGTTCCTTAAAAATCTTTGAAAGTGGCTTATTGTTCTGCACTTTGACTTAATAATTAACGACGTAACATTATCATATCCGTACTAACATTACAAATGTGAAAGTGTGTCTGTCTGTTAAGCGTTTTAGACGTAAAGACTTTACGTCCAAATTGCTTAAGAGCGGGGTGTCAAATTTTGCTGTGTTTTTTCTAATACTCGATTTACACTCGCGCGCGAGCCATAGGCAAGCCGCGAGCCCTGAGTGTAAACTCGAGCTCGCGGCTCGTCTCGCGGCGCGGCTCGTGGCTCGCAGGGCTCGCGTCGGAAGCGGTTTCCAAAGGAGCTCCAGGGGGACGCGAGCGAGACGCGCCACGAGCCGAGCCACGAGATGCGAGTATTAATCTCGTATAAGTACTAATACTCTCGTATAAGTAATAATACGATCCCGGAAGACGATTGACTCAAATGAAATTGAGATTTAGCCCGGCCGCACATTGTCCGAAATTTCTAATACGAAACATTAATAAATATATACCTATAATTTGCCAATTAAAGAAATATATCAGCTTTATATAAAATAATAATTATAAATAAATTTTAAACTGAAATAACTATACAAATAATAATATAATTAGATTATTTAGAAAATAAGTACTTTTGTTATTATTTATGTCATAAGAGATTTTAATATATACATGTCCATTGTATTATTTTTCTTTAAATATCATATTATATTCATTCAGTGTGTAATAAATGCTTTCATACAAAGCAATTATTTTGTTTTTTATTCAAATCTACAACTTTTTTGCTAGCCCTACGGACATAAGTCCAAAAGTCATAAAAATAATTACTTGGGACCAATCGCCAGATGAAAAAATGTTAAAAATTCATATCTGGTGATTGGGCCCACTGGGCCCAAAAACCTTGGTTGGGACGAAACTCCAGAGTACTCGCTCGGATGGCAGTTCATATTATGTTTCTGATCAGAAATTTCGGACAATTTGTGGCTAACCGAAAACACGATTCACTTATTTTGACTCGATAGTTTTATTTCTCGAAATTATGAATCTTTCTGGGCTTTTTAACCCCCGACAAAAAAGAGGGGTGTTATAAGTTTGACGTGTCTGTCTGTCTGTCTGTCTGTCTGTTTGTCTGTGTGTGTATCTGTCCGTGGCATCGTAGCATCCAAACGGGTGGACCGATTTTGATATAGTTATTTTTGTTTGAGAGCTGACATGATCGAGAGTGTTCTTAGCTATAGTTCATCATCATCAGCCTGCTCAGTGCTGGACAATCAGGGTTTATCTGGTTCATGAAAGGCCGTTAGCAACTGGTAGTCGTTTGATGGATTTTATATTTCATTCTAGTTCATGACATTTGTGAATATACAATATACATATATACATAATAATAGAAAATTGACCTGGTGCTGCAGCATCACCTGGTAATCAATAGGATATCCAATTCGTCGCCAACTTATAGCAGAGCTTTCGTGTTTGGGCTCATTTTAATTGCGATAATCAGTAAGAAGTAGATAAAGTATAAACAGTAAATATTTACATGCTGCTGCTGCAGCATCACCTGGATTCTATAAGAACCTAGCTTCGTATGAACCCAAAGTGGAGGTTTCATGTTTGGGCTCATATTAACGGCCTCATCGAAAAGGACATTAATAGATCATGAGAATAATATGATTCTGTTGATAGGAATTATTTTGCACTATAACCAACACAAGTTTAAAAAGTATGAAATAAAATAAAATTAAGAAATTTAATAAACCCCCGCCAAAACAACTTTAAAAAGTAATGAAATAATATTTACTGCCTTTAAGTTCAAATAATTCCTAACTTGTGTAAAGTAATATTTTAGTGTTTGATTTCACATAACAAGTTTAAGGATCAATTCACAGCGATCTGAATCGAGATAGGTAATCAGTGACTTGGCGGTTGTAGGTTGCAGTTTACTTGGCGGTCCCCCGACACACCGTGACAACAATTATTATAGACTAAAATATTACTTTACACAAGTTAAGAATTATTTGAACTTAAAGGCAGTAAATATTATTTCATTACTTTTTAAAGTTGTTTTGGCGGGGTTTTTTTTTTTTAATTTCTTAATTAACAAATATCTGTTACACTTATTGAGTTACAATCATTAAATAACTTGCACAACTACAATCACACACTTTATAAAATAATAGCTAAAGGAAATATTAGTATTGTATTAAATTTTTAAGTAATCAACAACATTTTTAGGACCTACGACCTTTCTTTAGTACTATAATGCGGGAACCGTTACGCGATATTGTTCACTATTAGCTGCAGCATAAAGCATTATGCCGGGGAGCACGAATCGTTCTTCCGACTTTCAAAAAGTGTATTAATGATATCTATTTTGAATAAAAGGATATTTTATTTTTTTATTTATTTAACCTGTGTTGGTATGTCTATGAGATTTGATGGTAATTTGAGGTACAAAGCTTTAATATAATTAAGTGTACTTGTCGTCGCGTGCCGCAGGGAACGAACTCTCAACTCGACAGATTACTAAAATCAATGCCGTTGTACCAAATATCATCATTAAGGTCATTATCAAGTTCATCATTATCACACGTATCATCTTTGCCATTAACACACTTATCATTATCATCTTCATCATTATCGTCATGCTGGCGACGCACCCTTTTTTTTTACCCATCGGCGTCAGTTATTTTCCATAATATTTTTATAACGAACAAACGTCATTTGTCCTCTAATTATATAAAAAAAGTTAAGGTCCGTTGCCAGCTCCTTGCTGACATAATTTTTAAGATATCGAAGAATAAACCTTTTGACCCCGTCTTTCTTCTTGGATGCTTTCTTAACATTAGACTTTACTAAAGGATCTGGTGAACTTTATACCACTTCTCTCCTCATGCGAAAATTCCTTGGACTTCCACGAACATTTCAAGGCTATAATTAGCCAAATTGGTTTAGCCGTTACCGAGTTTTAGCTACAATAACAAAATTTAAGATTCATTTTTTTCTGTCTTATTTCTTCTGCCCCGGTACCTATTTGGCCCATAATGGATAATACAAGCAGTAAGAAACGTGAGGGTCGCATTCGTCTGTGTTGCCCATGTTTGATATCCTGTATGTCATAGTTGTTCAGTATGAGTCTTTGGTCCAGCTGCAGGAACGGTTGAGTCACAAGACTTCATTATAAATCTGAAATTTCTGACTACTCTCGTAGTTACTACCGGAATTTAAAGTTTACCATCGAGGAAATTGATTCATAGGCAGTTGACAGACCAACGTCATTTGGTCGGATCATGTCAATTCAATGTTAATTGTGATCTGTCGGCTTTATTTGAAATAACGAGACCAAATTATTTATATATTTTTAGTTTCTAGCTGGCAATAGGTACCTACATGAGCCGTCCATTTGGAATGTTTGGATTAGAATCATGGATATCGGTAAAAAACTTGTTTAAAGTAATATTACAATGTAATAACTACAATAATTATGTACTCAAACATTTAAATAGATATTATAATAACCTGCTAGAAACTTTTCTTATGACTCAATCATATTATAGAGTCGAGATAATAATTGTGATGTAATGAGTAGAGAACTCTAAAAAAATGTGACGGACAGTCTGCCCAGTTATTAATTTCCCTCTTAATCAGGTTTGTCAGTTATTAAAGAACTTCCGTAATAATTAAAACCAAGTACTTAAGTGTAATTACTATGTACCTTAGGACGCTCCCAATAACGGACGCATGTTTCATTCATTAAAATATATGCTTTACTCTATTAGATACTTATATCAGGGAAAACGTGCTCAAAACTCAAAATCCATCTAAACCACACTCGATAAAGATATAAATAAATAACTGGTTTGGAAGGAGTGGACCGCGCTATCATTCTGACTGCCCGCAGCGTATTGTATGAGTATAATTGACTTATTCTTCTTTTGACAAGCTCCCAGGTCGCATTATGTGGCGCGGTGCTGTGGCATTTGGATGCCTCTGAGTCTGGGGCCGGTCGACTCGTGAAAGATGAACGCCTCAGATAGAGGTACGTTATCCCGAGTGTGGTGAAAGTGTTGTGAGGAGTAAGTATGGGAGGAGCAGGTATGTGTTCTCACGGGCGTGACCCCTTTTGTCGAATATAATGGGCCGCACCTTTTGTAATTAGGCCTAGCCCCGGTTAAACAATTATCCTGTAGACATCGATCATTCCGTGTTGGGTATTTTTAGCTCAAGTCCTGCTCCTGCGGTCGAATTTGCATGTGTAATTGTATAATATTCTTCTTGGGATAAGTGGTACCTTCTTTTTGACCGACTTCCAAAAAAGAGGAGGTAATACGTTCGGCTGTATGTATTTTTTTTTAAAGTGCTTGTTAAATCGTGTTGAGAGAAACTTTGATCAAAACTTATAAATTTTGACTAATTTTTCTTATTAATAGCAAATTTACTAATTAGGCGATTTGATCAAAATTAACATTACTTAATATGGTTGTTTCTATATAATAATTTATTATTATACTTAACTGTCAGTGCCTGTTGATAGAATAGCAGCTACTTTTGTGGTTAGTCCCTATTATGTATTATGCGAATTCCTATACAATCATTACTATTATTGTGTTTGTTTACAAATAACGAATTCAGCGTAGTTTTGTCAATTTTTGTATTTTCCGAAAACTAATTTATTAGAATTAATTGTTTACAAACATAAAAATATTGTGGATGTTATTGAGCAGAACTGGTTTTTTTACCAAGCTAATAAACATGTGTGTGTAGAATAATTTTACGTTAATTTTAATGAACATCAAGGTGAAACGAATAGTGATTGTGTAGCAAAGTTTAGTTAATTTAAAATGATAGTTTTTTAGTTGATCGATAAAAAAGTGGATTGCCTTATGTTTTGTCAAATTTTCTCATATAATCTGTTGTATATCTAAACTAGAGCAAAGCAGGAGTACGTTAGTGATGAAATTTCTAATACTTTTCAATACAATTTGGAACTACAATCCAATCTCTCGGCGATGATCATTTTTCAATAAAAGGAACAGGACACTGAGATCTAGTTAGTAGTAAAATAGTGAAATGCGTTGAAGAAAATGTGACGTAATGATGTATGTCGTTCCTAAACTTAGTACAGGGGGAGGCAACACTCAGCGCCTCATCCGGTCCGCAATTGACAATTGGTCGCCGCTCGCCTTTCAGGGCTGCCACTACATTGCTTTGTTGCTCAAATTTCGATCAAATTCGTGTTAAGAGTTTTATCAAATCCATTTTAACGACCAAATCCATTTTTATAGGGTTAGAGATCCTTGGCATCTTCGGTCGGTCTTATAAGGCTTCTGTCTTTAAATTTGAATAGACACATCTACCCCCTTAAGACAAAGGATCTTTTGTTAAAAACGATGAAATTCGTTATAAAAATGTATGCAGTTTGACATCAGTCATTGTTAAATGACATTTCGCTTGCGAAGACTAATGTCAAATCCCATCAATTTTGATAACGAATTTCGTCATCGTTTTTAATGAAAAGGAATTTGGCTACGGCCTCTGGTTCATTACTTGTGGAGGGCCTTTTAAGTATGTATATAAGGTCAAACCCCGTAGTACATCCAATTAAATTACGAAAGTACTAAATCTGTAATAATTGGACACCCAGACACTTATTATCAACTAAAATGATTTTTTATAATAGATTTTTAAAGAAATATTTGATATTTAATTATTATTGAAAAAAATATGTAATTTGACTACCGCAAATGGCAGTCTAGAGCTCGGCAATACAGAACTTTAAATGAATGTGGCGAAAAAAGGGACTAACGCTGCCATCATACAAAAACGACTTTTTTACAGCTCTTCTTTAAAAGCAGCGCCCCGCTCACGTTCGTTTAAAGCTTTGTCGCACCCTTCGAAGGAAAGTTTACATCAATTTCAATTTTAAATATTTCCTCAGAAATACCGGTGAACCCACTTTGTTTTGGGCTTAAAAAATTGCAAATCGTACAAATAAATTGATAAGCAGTTTTTTAGCCGCTTATCTTTGATACAAAGTTCCCAATTCTGATGAATACTAAAAAATGTAACACTTCCGGCCAAAATTACGTATGATAAATGGAAATTTTAAAATTAATTATTTCACATAACTTGCCGGTAAGGTATTGATTTTTTGGTATTAATCGATGCAGGAGGTTTACTTCTACTATATATTTCGAATTTAGGTCAGAATCTTTAAATTTATAAATGTTATATAGGTACATCCTTAAGATATTATACCTACCATAAGCCACCCTTATCATGGGATCTCGTCTTTGGTTGTTTCTATTTGCAGTGATGACCGCCTCCCGTCATCAGTTTGTTATTTCTCTATAATAAGCTGTGATTGGTCTTAAAACTTGCTCAAATAATGAAATAAAATATTGGTTCCTGCTAAAAATGTAGAAGACGTTGAGGCGCGTCTATCTTTCAATAAAGCATTTCATACCGCTACAATATCCATGTTCCCACAGGGTATTACTAAAAGTCCATCTTCAAATTCAGGAAAGGATAGTGGTAGAAATTGACCCAGTAAAACTCTGCAAGCGTCTACACTCTACAATCAACGATAATGTTAAAACACTATAAATCGTCCATCTATAATTAACAACTGATAATTTTATTAACATCAATTGATGAGGCCAAAGATGACGATGACTATTACGTGTTTGACATGATAGGTTGGAATGAATTATTGCCAACGCAATAATCTGTAGAAATTTCACCAAGTAACAGGCTACAACAACCTTTTCTAGTAACTGTTGAGAGTTAAGGGTACCGTAAGTATCCATATTCCATATTTCCTTTCTAGACTAAAAAAATCTCGTTTGGTCCAGGCTAAAAACTTTAATGTCTAGAATGTAACGGTGTCGACAATTAAAATATTATGTCTTGCGATTTAGGGAGATCGCACACTTAAGGGATGGGCGAATTATCTAGTTACTTTAAATGCATTGACTAATGACAAGGAAAATACTACTCAAAACCAACAAAAAGAGGGTCCAAACAAGTAAGAAATTAATGTGTAACAAAACCGTAATATTGGCAAAACTCTCCTAGTCAGATTTTTTACGTTGGGTTTACTTTCTCTTGATAATTTTTGTGGTATCTACTAGTACCTAGCATAGTTTTTGATTGAGAAATATAAAACATTTAAAGGTGATACATGACAGCCCTATGTGCTATTCGGTTGTAGTACGAAACCCTAATTGCGCCATCGGGATTCGCTCTTGGCCGGTTTTTCTTTAGAGCAACGAATTGGAGCCCGTTCCGTTCTCAGTTAAGGTCATGTGCGACAGAGAGATATTGATCGTTGATCTTTAATGATCGTTGGGGTGATACCTAAATAGTGAAATAGTCAGAAAGAGGTAGAAGTCATTTTTAGAGTTCGGTACCCAAAGGGTAAAAACGGGACCCTTTTACTGAGACTTCGATGTCTGTCCGTCTGTCTATCCGTCTGTCTGTCCGTCCGTCTGTCCGTCTGTCTGTCTGTCTCCAGGCTGTAACTCAAGAACCGCTGTAGCTAGACTTCTGAAATTTTCACAGATTATGTATTTCTGTTGCCGCTATAACAACAAATACTAAAAATAAAATAATATTTAAGGGGGGTCTCATACAACTTAAATTTTGGCTGTTTTTTGCTTGTTATGAATAACGGCAGCAGGTAGGCACTCGAAATTTTCATTAAGGCCTTAAGAGGGCGACTAGCCTCAAAAATCAAAGATCGTCCTTCTCTCTTCACACTCACGCCCGTCTTTCATATGCCAGGTGAAAAAGAACGACGCGGAATCATCGCCAAATTAGTTTTTCAATCAAATTTAAAATCAATTTCATTTCAAATTCAATAACTCGATAAATATAAAACATTTTAAAAATCCGCTAGGTCGATCTCTCAATGATAGAATTTTATACAATGTGTTAAAATATTAACTTAGTTCAATGCACGGTTATGGCAATTAATGAAAAATTCGTGAAAATCGCATCTTTGTGATTTTTTTCTATCGACAAAATGTTAAGATATCGTGTTTTTGCTCAGACCGAATTCTCGGAAATATAATGTAGTATCTAAGTTTAGAAAATAAAAGAATTCGGCGCTTATTTTCAAGTATAAAAATGAATTGTAAAATCGACACTTTAGGGTTAGTCGCCCCCTTAATAATTGTACATGTACTTTAAATACTAATTATATAAAAAAAAAATTGAAGGGTAGGGAAAATCCCAGCACACAAAAACACAATTTTTGGCTTATTTTTGCTCTACGGTGAGGAACCCTTCCTGCGCGAGTGCGACTCGCACTTGGCCGATTTTTATTTATTTATTTTAACAATTTGTTGCACATATTTACATGAAAATATAGATAAAAAGAAAGATGACTCATCAGGTCTGCTAATCTATAACAGAGATTTCTTCCTCTCGTGTTTTTAAAAGTCTTGTTTGGTGAAATTTCAGACTGACTGACAATCGTCTTCATCTTTGAGAAGACAATTTACACAAAGTCACATTACCCATTATCAATACTAATATTATAAATGTGATAGTGTGTCTGTCTGTCCGTCTACCTGTCTGTCTGTCTCTTCTGTCCTCTCGCACCCAAACCGCTGAACCGATTTTGGAGGTACCAAAATTTCTTGAAACTTTGAGTCCCAGGAAAGGACGTAGGATACTTTTTATTCCGGAAAAATGTATGGTTCTCGCGCGATAAATAAACGAATAAGAACTTCTAAATAAGCGAATTTTGTGGATTCAGACAAGGTTCAAAATTGTTTGACTACACAAAAAATAATTACAAACAAAATATATAAGTATTTATTTTTACAAAATGGCTAAAAGCTTTACAGGGCTTTACTTCAAAACTTCAAAAGCTTTATTTGCAACCAAGTATATATTGACTTTAGCCCATAAAGTTAATATACCTAGCGGGATAGAGAAACAAAGGCCTGAGCAAGAGAGATGTCACTATCAGTAACATTGCGTGGTTCTATTCCACTAGGTATATTAACTTTATGCTTTTAGCCTCAACCTTTAACCATTTTATAATAGCGTGTGTGTATGACTGAACCACAATCTGATCTTAAATATTTTTTGTTGTTATTAAATAAATACAAATTAAGTTGAAATTATGATTGATTTACGCATTATATTTTTAGGGTTCCGTAGTATACAAGGAACTCTTATAGTTTCGGTCTTTCCATCCGCCTGTCCGTCTGTCCGTCTGTCTGTCCGCGGTTTTGCTCAGAGACTATAAAGATGTAATTTGGTATGAATGCACACATTAATAATGCCGTCAAAATGGTACATAAAATGTTAAAAAAATATTATTTTTGTTGTTTTTATGGTATCTCCCCTACACATCAAGCGGGGATGAATTATTTTTTTCACGTCCACCCGATCGCGTCGTGTGGGGTGTCGTTGGATAGGTTTTTAAAAATATAATGAGTATTTCTAGATCATTTTCCGATTTAGTGATCCATTTGTAAAATATTAAGTTTTGATGTGGGAAAAATTGTTAGAAATTATTGTCCCGCCCTTCTACCAGCTAAACGTTTGTTCTGAAAATGTGAAAAAATTCACGGGAGTAGGAAATATATGCTGAATTTAAAAGGAAAACTATCACGGCTAAGAATACTGATTGAATGAAATATAGTATATAGGGGGTTTCGGGGGCGATAAATCGATCTAGCTAGGAATCATTTTCAGAAAATGTCTTTTTATTCGTGTTTTATCGATAATCGATAAACTGAAAAATATGACATTTTGTGAGCAACTAATTGTTTTAACGACCAGCAGATGGCGTTATTAAATAACACGAAGTCAATGAGTGTTTGCTATACCGAGCAAAGCTCGGTCATCCAGGTACTGGAGTAATAATAATGGATCAACTAAAAAAAATGCATTCGGCGAAATATTGTAAAGGAACTTTTCGTTCAAATTCCTTTGAAAGTAACTGAGATGATGTTGTTAGTAGTGTAAAACACGTTATAAAATATGTACTATCAGAGAAGTTAATTCCTATGCAAATCGGGGACCTAAGTAGTTTGGTTGCGTTACGTCAAACCCAGCTGACAGATCACAATTAACATTGATTTGACATATTCGACCAAATATCGTTGGTCTGTCAATTTCATAGGAATCAACTTCCTCGATGGTACATTTATTGACCATACAAAAAATTTCAAAAATTAGCGGTACTAGTTACTACGGAACCCTATAGATATTGCGCGTGGCCCGACACGCAATTGGCTGGTTTTTCTAAAACTTTTTATGGTGTGTAATTTTGTAAGATTATACGCTTCGCTTTCCTCGTAGAAGCAAAGCTTAACAAATTGTTTCACACCATGTGTTAGGGCCCCTAGACCTATAATACTTATTGAACAATATTTTATTGAACAATTTATTTGACAACTAGATGTCCCGCGCGGCTTCGCCCGCGATAATTAGGAATTTTACGGAAACCGTACATTTTCCCATAAAAATAGCTACTTACTTCCTTCACGTGACCTACTCTTTAACTGTGCCAAATATTGCCATAAAAATTGCTCCAGTAGTACGTGAGATAAACCCTTTCTAATATTAACCCCGTTTTTCCCAGGAGTTCGGTCGTATTAGTCTTAGCGTGATAATATATAGCCTATAGCCTTACTCGATAAATGAGCTATGTAACACTGAAATAAGTTTTTAAATCGGACCTGTAGTTCCTGAGATTAGCGCGTTCAAGCAAACATACTCTTCAGGTTTATAATATTAGTATATTTTTTAAATTATTGCTTGACAAACTCGAGTCTCGATCTAAAAGACTATGAAAAGTACCAATAACAGGATCATAATAGGCTCATAATCATGATACGATGCATAGTATAATATGGTAGAGACATAGAAGAATAAATATATGTAGAGATGATGATGATGAATGTAATTTGCATAGTAGCATATGCTTTCCGTTCCTAAAACAACGCCTAAACTCCCAAACTTGTATCTATAAAGAATCAGGAGTTCTCTCAGCACCTTCTGAGCACGGTATACCAGGTATACCTCGGTGCAAAATCTTACTTGTTGGTAGCATATGCTTAGAATACTTCTCACAAAACCGAAGTCACCACATGTTTTCCTATAAATTTTGAGGAGTTCCCTCGATTACTTATGGATCCTTCATCAGATCACCACTTTTGTGAAAATAATACCAAATTGTGATGATACCCTATATACCAAAAGAAAAATTTT
The DNA here is from genome assembly GCF_905147365.1 of Aricia agestis. NCBI lineage: Eukaryota > Metazoa > Arthropoda > Insecta > Lepidoptera > Lycaenidae > Aricia > Aricia agestis. Next base: position 24,265,002 of record NC_056428.1, on the reverse strand, counting down.
GAAAATCGGTTAACAAACGGCGGAATAATCGTTGAACATAAAAAAATGAACATAACACCTCCCCCATTTTGAAAGTCGGTTAAAATTGTAGCCTATGTGTTATTCTGATGTATAAGCTTTATAAGCTATATTATTGTAAAGTTTCATTAAAATCCGTTCAGTAGTTTTTGCGTGAAAGAGTAACAAGCATCCATACATCCAAACAAACTTTCGCCTTTATAATATTAGTAGGATTAGTAGGATAAAATTGAAAGGCGGGCGCTTCCAATATTATAAATCCTATAGACGGTCAATAAAATTGTACAATACGACGTGATATTGTGCAATAAAATTGATCGTCTAGTTAGACCCGCTTACAGACAATTAAACAATAATTAAGTTTGTTATATTTTTATATCAAAAATGTAAGTTACCCTCATTCTATTGGAATTATTGGTATGGTTGCCAGTTAGACAACAGGGAATATACCAAGGACGGAGCAGAGGGCGCTACTAGCACATAGAGTAATTGATAACCCGACTGTTGCACACGTCATATCAGAATATTGACAGAAACGTGGTCAAATGTAAAACAACACTTTGTTTACTGTCTATACTGGTGCTGCGTGAAGACCAGTTATATGTCACCAGTCACCACTAATAATATACAGTGTGTAATAAAAATAAGTGATAATACTTTAGGGTGTGTTCGTGTTTTTTGTAGAGTTCACTGTGAAAGATGATTTTTTTTTTCACTTTTGTATGGGCAAGGGCCCGAGCCACACGAGTTTCCCCATACAAAAATGAAAAAAATTTTTGGTCTTTCAGCGCTGCTATTTTCACAGTGAACTCTCTACAAGGAACACGTACACACCCTAAAGTATTATCACTTATTTTTGTTACATTCTGTAGATCTATATATGTATGTATGTTTTTTTTAAACCAGTAAGACTTTTTTTCTACATTAACAATATTTTAACGTAACCAGTATAACATAATTGAAGACCTGAGTTGAAGAACACGATAACTGACATTTTGTAACATACGGACATTTACTTGTTTTTAGGGTTCCGTACCCAAAGGGTAAAGACGTCCCGTCTTTACCCTTATTCCTATTACTAAGACTTCGTTGTCTGTCCGTCTGTCCGTGCGTCTGTGTGTCTCCAGACTGTACCTCAAGAACCGCTATAGCTAGACTTCTGAAATTTTTACAGATTGTGTATAATAAAATTAATATCTAAAGGGGGGGGGAATAATGTAATTTTGTTTGGTATAAAGTAAACCGGCCATTAATTAAAAAAATGTCATAAGTTAAGGGTTCAAAACTCTAAAAGTATTAAGTAAACAAACGTGTAGAAAGAACTTATCGAAGAGGGCTTAATTCGTATTTCCTGCGGTCTTTCATCTGTCAATTTCCTTTGCTGGCCGATGAATGAAGCGAGACACGCACTGGATAATGTCCTTATTAGCTCAACTACTGATACCATAATGTCTTAGCCCTTGTGCACTACTTTGGCGAATAATCGTCGCTAAATGCCCTCAATTAAACGGCGTTTACCCAAACTACTTCCCTCTTGAGCGTTTAGTCTAAAATTATCGACGTTCCATTTGGTATTTTAATTTTGACTGTTAGTGCTCTGGTCTCTGGAACTCATAAGTTTTACTCCTGTATCAATAGGGTTCGCGCATTGTCCAGCCAAATGTTTTTGCTATAAGCAAAAACATTTGGCTGGACAAACATTATAAAAATTTATATAGGTATTCCTTGTTAGAGTGAGGAATTTAAGTAAGTGCCAGAGTTTTTGGTACCGTGTCGTTCTGTGCTATGCTCATTGCTCAATTCACATATTATGTGTGAACTGTCAAATATTCTACGGTAGCGAATGTAACCTGGTTAAGCAGTTCTTTGCGATGGTAATTTCAGTCAATTTACTTGTTGACTCGTTATTAGTCGGAGCGTTTTTAAAGTGCAGGATGTTAGTCTGTTTGTTTATCATCCACCGACGTTTATTAGAAAATGTGTTGCGTACGCCATGTATAGGAAGACTTGGTGGACTCTTCCTATTTCTATTCTTCAGTAGGTAGGCAAGCCATTCCCACTAATTCTTGGTAGTTGATTTAGTTAGTGCTTTCGGGATTTGTATAAACAATAATATGAACCGCCAAAAAACAACGTATTTTTTCAAACTCGAACTCAAAAATTATGAGGGCAGGGCCCCGAATTCTCCCTATAATAATATTTCTTATCATTTCTCAAAGTTTGAGGCAGCAGTTTGAGAGCGCAGTATTGACTTGCTTCTTCGCTCCGGAGTCCTAGGAGTTCGAATATATTATAAATTAGCAATTTTATTGGTGGTGTTAATTCGTTAATCAAAAATCCTTTTGAGTAGGTAATAGTAGTGAGATCAATAAGTATCAAAGGCCAACGAACGTAGGATAAAGCATTACGCAACGGTGAAGGCAACAAAGTTGCTAGGTAATTTACGGAGAATAGATACGAATTGCCCTACGAGGCGTTTGTAAGTGTGAAGTAGAGGTGAAAACGTGGATCGCTAGCCGGTAAATCAGTTGATATGGGGAAACATAGGGAATGGGATTATACCCTTCGAAGTGTTATTAAAAGCAGCAAAGACCGCGATGTCGTTATCAATGTGTCAATCGAATTCTGAGATGGATATTATTTTAGTATAAGATATACTGTTAAAAAACTCTACAATGTGTTTGTGTAAACACCGTTTCAAGGAAACTATCAAATGAGACCGTCAAAATGAACAACTTTTTCTTTCAGAACAATGCTGGGAACTCAAAAAAATCCGTCTTCATACCCATACAAATTGCCGATCCGGGTATCCGTTCTCATAGAAAAAGTTGTTCATTTTGACGGTCTCATTTGATGGTTTCAAGGATAATGGTGTTTACACAAACACACTGTAGTTGCTTTAAAACTAAATAATTCACTAAATTTGATTTTACTAAGATTTCACTACGGTAATTTTTATTGATTGTCATTATAAATAATTTAAAGTTACCCGTCGATCGTGAAAAAACGAAACACAATAGAATTTCTATTGTGTCTCGGTCACCGGTGACCGTATGGGGCTTGATGAATTAACTCATAGCTGTGCTCTTATCTTAGATACCTTGTAAGTCAATGATGAGGACTGCTTTGCTAGTATAATTGTCATTCAACAATCATTATCTTCGTGGAACAGAATGATTATAGTCAATTGGATGCAGTTACTTTTGTGATTATAACATTTTTTTTTTATTAATCAGTCGTATGTATTGATATCGATATGTGAAATATTATGAAGTTAGAATGTATTCACAAATCTATAATTTGCGTGCGCGCATATATTACTGATATAATGAGCATACAATATGATTTAGTATTCATAGAAACAAGTGACAAACACTTAATTAATACGACAATGAAGTCGATCATGCGAGTTTTTTTTGCTTTCATCATCAATCTTCGTAAATAAAATTCGATCCAAGTGTCCAAATCAGATTTACTTTTAATGGGTAGCCTTAGAAAGGTACGCTGAGATAGCCAGTTAAACTATATCTGAAATAGACACTCATTATTAAAAACATCAAGGTAGGTTGCTGACATAGCAGCCATATTTTTTTTGAATCAAACGAAGTGGAATCTAAAATTTATTTTCAGTAAGTACCCAGTCTTATCAGTAGTATACGTATTAATATCAATTCCTCAGAAGATAGTAGAAAAGCAATTTCGCATCTCTAATAGGATCGGACAGCAAGTGAGTGTGCACTCGTAACGCTATCTCCCGATCGTATTATGTACCAATTGAACGAGTATTTGTGGCTATAGACCGTCCATGTACCCTAGTAATATCTCACCTACTTGCGGTACAATGTTCTGGAGTATCAGGAGCTTCTTTGGAAATAAAGTTTAAGACTATTCTTAAACCTCGAGATTTGGGAAAGAATTTAGGACATAATACTAAGGAACGATATTTAAGTTAGTATAAATAACTACTCGTAGCGGCTGTCGGCGATGTCGTACTCGCAAAATAAAATCCCGCTGGAATCCACTTCCAAACAAGGAGGAGGTTATACATATATATTCAGCTATATGTATTTTTTTCTAAAACTCTATTTTAGCTTCCTTCCTTTCCCATGGTGTACCTTACAAAGATAAGTACACCAGAAATTAATCAGCGTGAAGCGGGCTGTAAAAATACATATAGCTGATATATATGTATAACCTCCTCCTTGTTTGGAAGTCGATTCCATTTTACCTATAGACATATATTCCTATATGTCTATAGGTAAAATGTCGTTTTTTGAGGCACACCAACTGAACACGGTACACCAGTGTGCCACAGCATACCTTTTGCGGAACATTGCCTTAAGGTACACCTTGGGAAAGGATATAATAATAGTCCCAGCTGTTTAGTCGCTGTGCCGTGACCGTGGAACATTTATTTAATAGACGATCATCCAATTACAGACGTTTACGTCCGCAACTGCACACCGCCGGCCATCGATGACTTCCCCGCGGGTCTGTTCACGGAGCTCCAGAGGCAGCATGGCGCTATCGTCCTCCACGCCTTCATCTCCATCTATCTTTTCGTCGCGCTGGCTGTCGTCTGTGACAAGTTCTTCGTGCCTGCTGTCGATCGGATATGCACTGGTGAGTGATTGTTCATACCGTATTTGATAGTAGCAGAGAATTTCTGGTATTGTATGATCTTAAATCCATACTTCCATACTAATATTATAAATGCGAAAGTATCTCTGTCTGTCTCGCTTTCACGCCAAAACTACTGAACCGATTGCAATGAAATTTTGTACACAGTTATTCTAGAGTCTGAGAAAGGACATAGGCTACATTTTGATGTGGGAATATATCTTATTTCCATGAAAATATCAATGAAAATTAATGCGCATTGCGCGTGGCCAGCGCTCATCCCGGGGGTCCTGGGTTCGAGTCCCGCAGGCGGACAAATAGTTTTCAATGTTCCTGGGTCTTGGATGTGTATTAAAATAATATTTCAAAAATCTTAAATATATTTTATGTATAATATTATAAAAAATCCAGAAATATATCGATGCAATGAATATTTTAGTTCTAATACGATTCAACAGATGACGTTTTATTTTTTACTTCATTGTAACAGAGAACTAATCATACTTATTAGTTATTTATGTTTTTGTTTATAGTTTTTAATACGTTAGAATATAATGTTTAATAATATTATCACTTGGTATAATAATAATCAATCTATCTTATCTTATAGAACTCCTACTGCATTTCTAATATATGTGACAAGTTGACAACAGAAGGCGCTCTAAAATAAAGGAGTTCGAGTGTACCGTGTTGGCCTATATTCCATCCAGAAAACATATCAATGCAATCAACATTTTAATTCTAATATATGAAAACAGATGGCGTTTTATTTTTTACTTCATTATTGTAACAGAACTAATCATACCTACTTTATTATATTATATTGTTTTTATTCATAACTAGCTGTTGCCCGGGACTTCGTCCGCGTGGACTTTAGTTTATAGCGCGCGGTGTCAACAAAATTTGTGTCAAATTCAAAAACTTTTTAAAACCCTGGTAAGTGGTACTTACCAGGGTTTTAAAAAGTTCTTAGGGCCGCGCTACACCGGAATGGCAGCGCTGAAAGGGCTCGCCTCGCTGCTGCCATTCCGGTGTAGCGCGGCCCTTAATTAATCAAAATACCCAAAAACAGCTGTGCAATGTGCACATAATCTATACTAATATTATAAATGCGAAAGTATCTCTGTCTGTCTGTCTGTTTGTCAGTCTCGCTTTCACGCCAAACGCCTACCTAAACTACCGAACCGATTGTAATGAAATTTTGTATACAAATAGTCTAAAGCCTGAGGAAGGACATAGTCTACTTTTTTACTGAAAAAAAGGGTTGTAAGGGGGTGAAAATGCTTAAATTTGTTCAAATTAAGTTAGTTCCAAAAATTCATAATAGATGGCACCGTGCGTCTTCTACATCGCGCTGACGCTTGCTTAAAAGTCTTTCTATAAGAGGTGGTATCATCTTACATTTAAGTTTAGATTTTTTTCGATTGTTATATCTATTCTACGGTATTAAATAACTCAGTACTTTATCTGTGCAGTGACGTAACCTTAAACCTATCAATGATAAATAGTTTGTGGGTAAAGTTGTGTAATTGGGGGGCTAAATAAGCTTTAAAATTTGGCAAAAAATATAAAGTTTAATATAAAAAATGAAATACTTATTGTGTGCACACTGCACAGCTGTATTGATTTAATTATTTAATTATTGACCAGGGTTTTTTTATAAAAGCTTTTGACACCAATTTTGTTGACATCGCGCGTTATAAACTGAAGTCCACGCGGACGAAGTCGCGGGCAACAGCTAGTATGTTATAATCTTTATGAGTATATCTTGCAAATTCCATTTCAACTCCACTAATGCTATCACTAAACGTTGCCCACACTTCTTTTATCACAGGGAGACATTCTAAGACGAAAAATGTCTTTTCCAAATCTCATCAATTATTTGGCAGTTTTAGTTTAAAGAGGTAGCAGCTATAGACGAACACATTTTCGGATTCATAATGTAGTCAGGACCTAATTTCTAATTGTCTACTTTTCAGCACTAAACATGACGAACGACGTAGCTGGTGCTACATTCATGGCAGCTGCTACGTCAGCACCAGAGCTGTTCGTCAACGTCATTGGGACCTTCATCACTGAGGGAGACATCGGCGTTGGGACCATCGTGGGGTCAGCCGTTTTCAATATCCTCGCAGTGGCCGCCTGCTGTGGAATCGGAGCAGGAATGGTGAGTGAATCTTTGATTAAATTGCTTCGCGAATGTCGTAAGGTGAACTTTTAACCGCGGTTAAAAGAGTTGAAAATAAAGGTTGGAGTTTTTTACTTGCTTTTTGGGTGTGTCTTGAAAACTTCAAAAAAAAATTAGAATAATATGTACTTATACATACTGTAATTATGTAGAGGGGATTATTATCTATAGAATGCAAGTTTTTACTTTTCTATCCTTATTCTTTTGATTATTTATAGAAATTATTTTTACCAAAGCAACCTATTATATAGCAAATACATAAAAAACTTTTTGTGGAATCGAAGATAAAAATGAAGTAATTTAATATTTTCAGGTTGTTCCACTTGATTGGTGGCCTCTGACGCGGGATTGTCTTGCTTACGGAATAACTGTATCCATACTTATCTGTATAATGCACGATGAATATGTTCAGTGGTATGAAGCATTTTTGCTGGTCTTACTCTACGGAGTTTATATCTGCATCATGTACTACGACAAGTCAATACAGAACTTTGCCAAAGGTAAAAAAAAACCACAACTACATATTTTTTTTTAGAAAACATTAAAAGAGAATAACAGCTCTTTAAGCTTTTAGTACTTACTACCTATTCTTTACTCAGAAAAAAATACGTACACAACATATTACATAATAATTATTAGAATCAAAAAGAAACTGCAGGGTCGTTGGTCGGCATATAAATAATATTTAAGCATTAAGGATGGTACACATAATATACTGTAGGCGCAATCATTATAATTAAAATACACAAACATGTTCAAGGGAAAGAAGTATTAACCGCTATATATTGATTTCAGGAAGCTGGAAATGTGTATCGAATATGATGAAGAAGGATGACGAAAAATCAGAAAGTGATGTTGCGGTTGAAAAAGGTATCTTGCAAATCAAATACACTATGATTAGATTACAAGGTTTGATACATCACTAATATTTCTTTCAGATCCAAAATCTATAAACAACAGGGCTGATGGAGATCATCATCAACAAAATGGAAATATAAAAACTGTCGCTATCTTATATTCTGATGTAAGTGAAAAGAAGGCGGTAGATAACAAGGGCTTTGATGAAGATCAAATCACAAATGATGAACATATTCCTAAGATAGATAATGAAATTGCCCTTCAAGATGAAATCAACCAAGTGAACATTGAAGAGGGTAATAAAGAGGCTGCAGATGAATACGAACATTCTCTATGGAAATGGCCTTCTGGAAGAAGCGCTATTACTAAGGTTAATAATTTTAATCTCTATTTTCTCAAAGTTAGCGAAAGTCGCTAAAAATACGTCGTTAAATATCAATGGCTATTAGACCGAGCTTTGCTCGGTATTCGATAAAACATGAATAAAATGATATTTTCTAAAAATGATTCCTAGCTAGATCGATTTATCGCCCCCAAAACTCCCTATATACTAAATTTCATGAAAATCGTTGGAGTCGATTAAAAGATTCCAATTACATATTATATATACAAGAATTGCTTGTTTAAAGATATAAGATATTGCAGTATGAATATGTTATAGATTGTACTGGATAAAATGTTTAGCAGTTTGAAATTAGTGAATGTAATTTTAAAGTTTTCTTTATTCCTCAATGTGTTTCAATGTGTGATTTCAGGCAACATGGATAATTACCTGGCCTATCCATTTGGTATACTTGTTTACGATCCCAGATTGTGAAAAACCACGTTTTAAAAATTGGTTCCCACTGACATTCATCATGTGCATAGTTTGGATTGGTTCATTGTCATATGTTGTTGCTTGGATGATAACTATAATCGGTAAGGTTCCATGTTTTATTTATAAGATAAAAAATATTAAAGCCTCAATATTTTATTGTTTACATTACTAACATTCTATTTTATTTTAGGTGACACTTTAATGATTCCGGATTCAGTGATGGGTATTACATTTCTCGCTGCTGGTACCTCCGTACCAGAAGCAGTTTCAAGTGTGATTGTGGCTAAGCAGGGTAAGTATGAAAACATTACCGTCAGATTTTTTTTATTATTATTATAGATTTTTCAATATAAATATATTTCTCATTTCCAGGTCATGGCTCTATGGGGATAAGCAATTCAATTGGATCAAATACCTTTGATATTCTGCTATGTTTAGGTTTACCATGGCTAATCAAAGCTTCACTCACGCCTGCTGAACCAGGAAATTATTGGGTTAGATTTTATTTGTAACGAAATTTGCGATTGTTGTTTGCCGGGCGATTGTTTTTTGGCTTTGCGACATGGGCCCCAAAATTTGACTATGTATGATTTCTTGGGAAAGTATATATTGTAATTGTCTTAGAATATTAATTTAAAGTAACTCGTAATTTATTTATTTTAAAGTCTTTTGAGAAATCACTATAGTCAAATTTTAACATTTTTTGTGCTCGCGTTTAATATTTTCATTATTTCGTGTGTATAATATTTCTTCTTTTATTAGGTGAAAATAAATTCGATGGGATTGGAATATTCGGCGATATCGTTACTGTCGACTCTGCTGCTCCTGTACCTCACCTTCTGGTTTAACAAGTTCAAGCTGGATGCAGCAGTAGGAAGAGCCTGCTTGGCCATGTACGCCATGTTCTTAGTTCTGGCCACCCTCATTGAATTAAACGTTTTCTTCCCCGTAAATGTGCGCACTTGCAGGAGAAGTGAACTGAAGTCTTAAATTAGTAATTAGTGATATGCGTGTTTTCTGTGTGAGGTGTGAATTACATCTGCTTTTTAAAATGCCTTTGTTGAGTCAATGTTGTTATTAGTAAGTGACATACACTTTGATTTTGACAATTAAGTTTTTGCCGTCGCAATTAAATAATTTACCACTATCATAATAACTAATAACTGTTTTAATGCCGGGGTATCTCATTATTTCCGTGTATAGGTCAAGGAATAGTTCTGTGCGACTAATAATAGAACGAAATGTAGATGAAAGTAGTTTTTTATTATTATTTAAAATAGTTGTTATATTTTCATACCTGTTTTGGGACATTAAAATTGTTAGATTGCAGGGGCAACATAACATAAAAGGGGTTTTAGGAATAAACTCAGATTATATCTTTGCCGGAATTAAAGGGTGACAAAGAAGTACTCAATCGAGCTATGACCGGTTTCTAAGGTTTTTCGACAGGAGGTTTATCGATTCACTAGCGCTATTGATTTGTTAGCGTCAAAATATTATTATTAACCAGTCAACGCCTTGAAATAGAGACATTTCTACCTAAGGCTGGCCGAAAACGCACGTAATTCCGAATACGGAAAACGAATTCGTATATCGAATACGGAAAACGTGCGTTTGCGGTCAGCCTAAGACCTCTGGACGGTTCCAGAAAATAACTATCTTAGAATAATGAATAAATATTATATAATAATTATTATTTTTGCACGAATCTGTAATGCGAACGCATCAAAGTAGTGATCTGCTCTTTAAAATTTTTATCCTAGATAAATTAGCGTTGTATCAATGTTGTATTTTAATTAGTATAGAAAAGTTAAATGTTGTAGAAATTTTATTTGATTTTTTTAATAAATATAGGAAACCTGCATCTAGGTTCCGGTGGTTGTAAGCCATAAATAGTATTAAGTTTAAGGTACTTTGTAAATAAATGCAGAAATAAACGTGTACCAGAAAGAAATGTAAACGCATAGATTTTTATTTCGATACCATGTTTAATTTCATTTCAACATTCACAAGTTCAGTCTCGTTTCATAAAATGGGAAATTCTTAATTTTCTGACTAAAATTGTGGCGACTAAGCTCTGCGATTTGCTTATTCCATGGAGCCTACTAACCTACCTATCGTGAGCTTTTGATGGCCTCCTACACGTTACTATGAAGACATTATATTAGTTTTATGTTAAGTAAAATAAAATTTAATTATTACAAAGACTTTAATGTAAAAAATGGCTTTTAATTATGTTATTTTTACCCGTGAAGAAACGAGGACCGAATAGCAAAGGGTCTTCAAAGGGGTCTATCTAAAACATGGTTTTTACATGTCTGTGTCGAAGCAATAACAAAATATATCTGGATTTTTTGTTAAATAAATATTACATTTAATATTTTGTAAATGGGTACTAATGACAAGTGTTTTTTTAAACTATAAAGAAACTGTGAAATTAAAACACTTTTAAAGAAAGTTATTTATTTATAACTTAAAAGTACCTATAAGCTACGTTACAAAATGCCTAAATTGAACACTTTTCTTAGCAACTAAAATGGAATGTCAAAATTACTTAATTACCTATAATATTCTACCCTATATGATATTCTGATATCGAAGGCAAAAAAAATGTTCGCTTCGGTGTGAGACAACAGATACATTAAATCGTAACAAAATACAATTCTATGCTACAAAAAATCAAAAATTGCTACCCACAATTTATGTTTCCCATTTTCTGTTTAATATCCAACAAAATTTTGTTTAAACTAAATAACAAACATCAGATCTCCCTGTTATCTCTCAGCTTTTTTCTTTCTTAATAACTAATCGGCTTCTGTAAAAGAAACAAACAATTTAATATTAATGATGGTATTTTTTGACATACTCGTAGTAAATCATGAAGCACGGTTTAAGGCCTACCTATGCCAACTAAATTCTTGTTAATTTAATCCATTTCCTCCAAATACCATACTAAGAACTTGGTGACATTTGTGTTGACGATAAATAATTTTCATCAGTAGCTGTCAGATGGCATGACCTGGGAAACGCTATATTTTGCAGAATCTATACATGCTGGGCTAGCACGGCCACCAGTAGAAATGCGAAAGTATGGACAAACTGTGGACATAAACTTAAGGTCCGTTCCGATCTTTACCGCGGCTAATCGCGACCGACAAAAATTCAATTAAAATGCCACTTTGTGACAGACTATAACATAATTAATATATCATTTAGTAGGATATTATTTGAATTTTTAGGACTATAGTCTGTCATAAAGTGGCAATTTAATTGAATTTTTCGGAACGAAAAAAGATCGGAACTTCACCTTAAGTTTATGTCCACAGTTTGTCTCTACTCTCGCATTTCTACTTTTCGCCGTGCTAGCACTACTGGTAGATAGTTGTTCCCAGTGTTTCAATTACAGCACTAGAGCGCATTACGCTGCATAATGCTTAACGTTGAATGTCTAAACCAGTGTTTTTTAAACTTATTTATGACGCGACCTGACATGACAAAATATTTCACGACCATTGGCTTTTTTATCATATTGTAAGTATGTATTTTTGAAGATTTCCTTTTGCTAAATTGCATCCTTAATCTTTTTTTTTAAATAAAATAGTCGTTTTAACCTTCAGCGATCCTCCTACAGAAGCTGCGTGACCCCCCCTGGGGGTCGGGACCCACAGTTTGAAAAACACTGGTCTAAACTACAGCAATACAGCAACGCACAACGCAAGTAGCACTCTCAAACAACCTATTTCACATTGTGAACCACTGAGTCGCATGCTCTGCAATTGGAAAACAGAGGTCATTTTCTTACCGAGATGGCAGGGTTGGTGGTTAGGCGGTCGAGCTCACGCGATTGTAAATCAACGGTGTGCTGCGTAAGGCGCGGGCGGCGGCAATGCACGCTCTGTGGTGGCAGCCAGCGATGAATCACAGGCGTTAGGAGGTCACGATGGACCTGAATTAAAATTTGGAGAATTGAACACTATAAAACATTTTTTTTTTCGTGCACTTTTTCCACTATATTAAGAAATTATTAACAAATTACACGACCGGTTTCGAAATTAATCATCTTCAGGTGGTTAATTTCGAAACCGGTCGTGTAATTTGTTAATAATTTCTTAATATAGTGGAAAAAGTGCACGAAAATTTTGTTTTATAAGTGTTCAACATGAATTTCCACCAAGAACCAAAGGTACAATCAATTACATATTTGGATAATTATAGTAATGGAGAACAAAAATCTTACTGGTCCTTGACGATGATAACATTTTTTGTAAATACCATTATATTCCATAGTATCGGCATTAATCCTACGATGATTATTGGACATGTTGGCTATTCTTTTTATCCAGACCTGGATTGGAGACTAACATTATAATTGATGACAATAACATCTAAGATCGGCTTACTTGTTTTGCAAAACGTTAAAAATACTTACCATGGTCGGATCATTAGGTTCCGTGAAGTAGGTGACAATGGAACCAACGATGATACAAACCATCATCCCAATGAAGGTGTAATACAAGTAACTTATTCTGTACAGGAAGAAGGTGCCCGATCTGTAAATATACATATTTTTCTTGAGTAGGAGGTAAATATAGCCAGGAAAGAATGCAGAAAACACAAAGAGTAATGAATCATATTTTAATTACAAGGTTGCGCCCGGTGGGATTGTTTCTCAAAGTTGCAACTCACTCGAAGCATCGAGAGAACCAACCACAATATTATTACGTAATTATTAACATTGGAACTGTCTTTTTTGTGCGAAAGTTGAGAGAGTCTCTCTCTCGTCCAGTGCTATGCAATTACCTGTCAAACTCCACAGAAGGTTGCGTAGCCATGAAGGGTATGGTTATATTCTCCCCGCAGCCAGACACATCCACGGGTTTGGGCACCACGATGATATCGCCTCGCATCATAGCAGCTTGGGTGCCGATTGATATCCAGCCGACGAGTAAAGTGGACGATATACCACCTATTAGAGCGCCCTGATGGAAAGGAAATATATTATATAAAGAAACTAGGTTATTGCTTCGAGATTTTTTTGAAATACTGATGGTAAAAGTATTTTAAGAATCATATTGTAAATGTTAGATGTAATCGCTCTTAAAGTAAGTTTCTATTATTATGATCAGTAATTGATATTTGATAACCACCTAGCTGACTGTCTGAATGTAAATAATGATGTTATGTAACCTTTAATAAGGTGACTGAATGCAAAAGGCAATAGGGGGTTAATACTAACCGTGGAATTAATCCAGGGTATAAACAGGCCCATAGTGAACAGTCCAAGTAAGCTGCCAGCGGTGATGCCAGCGAGGCTCTTGCCAGCTTGTATCAGCGCACCCATGTGTTCCACTAAGAATACTAACGACACACACATGGCACCTGAGGAATGAATTTGTGAATTAATCCATACTAATATTATAAATGCGAAAGTATCTCTGTCTGTCTGTCTGTCTGTCTGTCTGTCTGTCTGTCTTGCTTTCACGCCAAAACTACTGAACCGATTGCAATGAAATTTTGTATACAGTTATTCTAGAGTCTGAGAAAGGACATAGGCTACATTTTGATGTGGGAAAATATCTTATTTCCATGAAAATTTCGATGAAAATGAATTCGCATTGCGCGTGGCCAGCGCTCATCCCGGGGGTCCTGGGTTCGAGTCCCGCAGGCGGAACAAAAAGTTTTCAATTTTCCTGGGTCTTGGATGTGTATTAAAATAAAATTTCATAAATCTTAAACATATTTTATGTATAATATTATAAAAAATCCAGAAATATATCGATGGAATGAACATTTTAGTTCTAATACGATTCAACAGATGGCGTTTTATTTTTTACTTTATTGTAACATAGAACTAATCATACTTATTAGTTAGTATGTTTTTGTTTATAGTTTTTAATACGTTAGAATATGATGTTTAATCCATACTAATCCATACTAATATTATAAATGCGAAAGTATCTCTGTCTGTCTGTCTGTCTGACTGTCTGTCTGTCTGTCTTGCTTTCACGCCAAAACTACTGAACCGATTGCAATGAAATTTTGTATACAGTTATTCTAGAGTCTGAGAAAGGACATAGGCTACATTTTGATGTGGGAAAATATCTTATTTCCATGAAAATTTCGATGAAAATAAATTCGCATTGCGCGTGGCCAGCGCTCATCCCGAGGGTCCTGGGTTCGAGTCCCGCAGGCGGAACAAAAAGTTTTCAATTTTCCTGGGTCTTGGAAAATTTCAAAAATCTTAAACATATTTTATGTATAATATTATAAAAAATCCAGAAATATATCGATGGAATGAACATTTTAGTTCTAATACGATTCAACAGATGGCGTTTTATTTTTTACTTTATTGTAACATAGAACTAATCATACTTATTAGTTAGTATGTTTTTGTTTATAGTTTTTAATACGTAAGAATATGATGTTTAATCCATACTAATATTATAAATGCGAAAGTATCTCTGTCTGTCTGTCTGTCTGTCTGTCTTGCTTTCACGCCAAAACTACTGAACCGATTGCAATGAAATTTTGTATACAGTTATTCTAGAGTCTGAGAAAGGACATAGGCTACATTTTGATGTGGGAAAATATCTTATTTCCAAATATTATAAATGCGAAAGTATCTCTGTCTGTCTGTCTGTCTGTCTGTCTGTCTGTCTGTCTGTCTGTCTGTCTTGCTTTCACGCCAAAACTACTGAACCGATTGCAATGAAATTTTGTATACAGTTATTCTAGAGTCTGAGAAAGGACATAGGCTACATTTTGATGTGGGAAAATATCTTATTTCCATGAAAATTTCGATGAAAATGAATTCGCATTGCGCGTGGCCAGCGCTCATCCCGGGGGTCCTGGGTTCGAGTCCCGCAGGCGGAACAAAAAGTTTTCAATTTTCCTGGGTCTGGGATGTATATTAAAATAAAATTTCAAAAATCTTAAACATATTTTATGTATAATACTAGCTGTTGCCCGCGACTTCGTCCACGTGGACTTCAGTTTATAGCGCGCGATGTCAACAAAATTGGTGTCAAAAGCTTTTATAAAAAAACCCTGGTACCCCTTAAATCAATACAGCTGTGCAGTGTTTTTTTTTTTTTTTTATGATATAAGGGGGCAAACGAGCAAACGGGTCACCTGATGGAAAGCAACTTCCGTCGCCCATGGACACTCGCAGCATCAGAGAGCTGCAGGTGCGTTGCCGGCCTTTTAATAGGGAATAGGGTAATAGGGGAGGGTAGGGAAGGGAAGGGAATAGGGGAGGGTAGGGAAGGGAAGGGAATAGGGGAGGGTATGGAAGGGAATAGGGTAGGGGATTGGGCCTCCGGTAAACTCACTCACTCGGCGAAACACAGCGCAAGCGCTGTTTCACGCCGGTTTTCTGTGAGGACGTGGTATTTCTCCGGTCGAGCCGGCCCATTCGTGCCGAAGCATGGCTCTCCCATGTACCAATGTGTGTGCACACAATAAGTATTTCATTTTTTTATATTAAACTTTATATTTTATGCCAAATTTTAAAGCTTATTTAGCCCTCCAATTACACAACTTTACCCATAAACTATTAATCATTGATAGATTTAAGGTTACGTCACTGCACAGATAAAGTACTGACTTATTTAATACCGTAGAATATATATAACAATCGAAAAAAATCGAAACTTAAATGTAAGATGATACCACGTCTTATAGAAAGACTTTTGAGCAAGCGTCAGCGCGATGTAGAAGACGCACGGCGCCATCTATTATGAACTGTTGGAACTAACTTAATTTGAACAAATTTACGCATTTTCACCCCCTTACAACCCTTTTTTTCAGTAAAAAAGTAGCCTATGTCCTTTCTCAGGCTTTAGACTATCTGTATACAAAATTTCATTACAATCGGTTCGGTAGTTTTGGCGTGAAAGCGAGACTGACAAACAGACAGACAGACATACAGAGATACTTTTGGCGTTTGGCGTGAAAGCGAGACTGACAGACAGACAGACAGATAGAGATACTTTCGCATTTACAATGTTAGTATAGATTATGTGCACACTGCACAGCTGTTTTTGGGTATTTTGATTAATTAAGGGCCGCGCTACACCGGAATGGCAGCAGTGAGGCGAGCACTTTCAGCGCTGCCATTCCGGTGTAGCGCAGCCCTAAGAGGGGTACCACTTACCAGGGTTTTAAAAAGTTTTTAAATTTGACACACATTTTGTTGACACCGCGCGCTAAACTAAAGTCCACGCGGACGAAGTCGCGGGCAACAGCTAGTTAAAGAAATAAATTAATTGCACAGGGCTTGTTTTCACAGGCAGGAGTTTCATACGCGTATGAAAGAGACACAGTGATGGATGTATGTACCATTAGAGAAATTAATAGATGGCGAACATACATAATTTGGCTGGGTTATATCAAAGTAATGTTAGTTGTGATGTCAGAGGCCGTAGCCAAAGTCCCTTTCGTTAACGATGACGAAATTCGTTATGAAAATGTATGGGATTCGACATTAGTCTTCGCGAGCGAAATGTCATTTAGCGATGGCTTATGTCAACCGCATACATTTTGATAACGAATTTCGACATCGTTTTTAACGTTAAAGATACTTTGTGTAAGGGGCCAGGTCTAGGCTTAATATAAGGCGACCAAATGCTGGCCACTAACAGATTTTAAAAACTACGCTACCATTATTATGCGACAAGCTTTTTAGGGCCTATATTCTATCTCTAGAGCATGTCAAAAATATACATACGTCATACATACAACAAAAACCTTAGACTCTTTTATGCGCAGTCGGGCTTGTGTACTCACCTACTACAGCCACAATAATCTTCATGATGAGACTAGCAGTTCTCTCTGAGATGGGTTTATTGTATGTAGGTCGAATCATATCTTCGAATATCACTCCACAGATTGAGTTGAGCCCCGTGGACATGGAACTGAAATATTATAGTCGCTATGAATAGGCAACAAGTGTCATTCACTTGACACTATACCACAATCATAATGTGCACGGAAATCCTTTTTAGGGTTCCGTGCTCGAAGCGTAAAACGTCTATTACTAAGATTTCACAAACTGTCTGTTACCACCTCAATATAAATAAGTCTATGACCTCAATCATGATTGCTAGAAGCCAGCTGCAGGCATACAAAATAATAATTTTACTACATTCTCATTTAGTTTATCAAGGCGGCTTTTCGAAATTGCAAATTGCTAACTTAGAATATTTACTTTATACTGTTACTTATTATTATACAAAAATTTGATAGCCATAAACACTACGAATAATAAAAACTAAGGAAAAGTAACTCCGTCAAAAATCAGGCTCCACAATACTTGTCAAAAAAGTGTACCTTAGTCCTTAGGTACACATTTCAATACATTTGCAATATTTAGGTGGCCTTGAGCGGTAAAAAGGCTGACGTTACATGACAGTTCGAAAGGAACCAAACCATAGTACTTAAAGGGCGGTACCAGCCTCTAAAACTAGCCGAGATTTTGTTGTGTGCCGTGTGGCGACGCATTGATACTATGGCGCACACATACAAGCCGCGCGCGGTGCCTTTGTATGAAGATAACTTACTTCCCCTTCTTTTACTATGACCAAATGTTAATAGCATCCAGGGAGTTACGTTTCCTTAGTTTTTATTGTTCGTAGCATAAATATTATTAAAAAAAAATACGGCGGGTCTCACCGTGAAAGTACCTCAAAGCGGCGCTGAAGACTCCGCTCATGAAGAGGCCGGGTAGTGCAGGGATCGAACCCGTGATCGTCATCACAAAGTAGGGTAGAAGCTGGTCGTTTTTCCTTATAGCGCCCGTACTGAGCGGATCACACTTGGCGAAGGTCGCGTATATGACGAGTCCAGTGTAACAACATAGAGATACTATGCTGAATATACCAGCTGCCATTATGAAGATTGTGCTGAAAGAAAGTGCATATTGAGATTGATAAGCTGAAATATAAATACACAGGATGTAACAAGACTAAGTGATAATACTTTAGGATGTGTATGTGTCCCCATATAAAGAGTTGGCTGTAAAACGTTTTCGGTCGTGGTGGCCGGTTTCTATAAAACCAGACCAGTTACGCAGGAGTAATTTTATAGTGCCGAAGTGTGTACGCAATATTACACACACAAGAGTATTAAATACTCAAGAGTAGTAGGTACAGTCTGCACAACTGGTCTGGTTTCATTGAAACCAGAATGCTCTTATGTATTGCGCACACACTTAGACACTATAAAATTACTCCTGCGTAGGGCCTGGTTTCATTGAAACCAAGAGGCTCTTGTGTATTGCGCACACAGTTTGGTATTATGAATTTACTCCTGCTTAACTGGGTTAGTTTCATTGAAACCAGAGTAAGTGAGAAAGATTTTGGTTCACTATAACATGCATTCCACCACCTTTACCCAAGGATGCTGTTCATGTACCATGCTAAAGTGGGAAGGGAACATCTTTTTAGGGGATTCTTATTTCTAACAGAGAATCTGTTAGAAATAAGAATCAATTAATCAAATAACACTTATATTTAAAAAAACTCGTTAAGTGTTCATTTTAACGCTTAACGATAGTTCCAGCAAACTATCCTTAAGCGTTAAAATGAACACTTAACGAGTTTTAACAGATCCTCTGTTAGAAATAAGAATCCCTTAAAAAGATGTTCCCTTCCCACTTTAGCATGGTACATGATTAAATCTCTATGCGTTCATGATTTGCCCTTTGTGCCATCGAAGAAATTGATTCATAGGCAGTTGACGGCCTTATGACATTTGGTCGCATTATGTCTACATGTCGTCGTCATCTGTCGACTGCATTTGACAAAACGCGACCAAAATACCATCAAAATACGTAGATCCGCGATCTGCCTATGAATTAACTTCTCTGATAGTACCTAATTTGGTAATGAGTACTAGGGCCGGTATAAATAGTCAGTACTTAAGATGCATCTCGGTCTCAAGACGCGGTTCGGCTCTATGATTGGTCCAAATTTTGACAGCCAACCAATCACAGAGCCTGAACCGTGTCTTGAGACCAAGATGCATCTTGAGTACTGACTATTTATACCGGCCTATGACAGGTACTTACATCCTTGCACGTCTCAAGGACGAGAGAGCTAAACACCGTTGTACAGTAGCTTGGTTGACCGCACATAGAGAAAGCCATCCGAAGTAGTTTCCGAAGACAGTAGTCCAAAATGTGTGGCGTATGGTCGGGTCCAAGTCCATGCTGTAACAATATCATTACTTCTTGAAGATCTATTTAATCCGACCTATATTCGAATCGGCACGATTCAACGCAAAGCCTTAAAGTATTTATAGGGTTTATACAGTGTTGGAGAAATCCATAGTATTACTGAAATTATAGTTAAAATTAAATTAACAATTAATTGTTATGTTTTATATCTAAATTAAAAAAGTGTAACGCCACGAAAACTGCAGTTTTATGAGACTAAATATTTCATGGTATCTGTTGTATTCTGCCTTAGCAATGAATTCAAGGAGGTATAAAATATTTTTTTAATAAAATAATAAGTAAATATTGGATTTTCAAGATAAAAAAAAACATTTACTAGTAGATATCTATACATCTATATATATTCTATACATTCTATACATATAAATATAAATAAAATTGCAGTGTCTGTAATATTAAAATAACCGTTTTTTACTACATGCATATGAATATTTAGACGGTACTTACACCAAAATAACAATTTTTAGAATTTTTATCTGTCTGTATGCCTGTCTGTTTGTTCCGGCTAATCTCCAAAATGGCTAGACCGATTTTGACGTGACTTTTATTGGCAGATAGCTGATGTAATAAAGAGCTACTTAGGCTACTTTTTAACCGACTTCCAAAAAGGAGGAGGACATATTTTTACTTTTTTATTTTTTACCTATGTATTTTACATTTTGTTGACGCGGACGAAGTCGCGGGAAGTTTAAAAAGCAAATAGAACTCACTTGAAAAAATCAAGCCGATCACCTTCCTTGTTGATCCTTATAACTTCACCTACGCCACCCAAACGCCAAGTCCCATACACCAGCACTATCAGCACTCCAATGTACATCATGATGGTCTGTAGAGCGTCCGTCCATACCACGGCTTTGATACCACCCTGACAATTACATACAACTATTAATTAAAGGAAATGTAGGGAAAGGTGGAATATAATGGGGCACTTAAGGTTTATAGTATAATGTGAGCTTTCGTCGGGAAGACGTTAAAGGATTATTTGGTATGCTTTGAATCTTAACCACCCCGTCAAGTTGGGGGTCGATGTTTGTCAAGAAAGAACAATTTTAATGGAAATTCGGAAAGGTATAATTATTTATTAATTACTATAACATAAAAAAATCGTAAAAATAAATTGAAACTTACAAGTGTTGTATAGAATATACAGACGAGACAAACTATAGGCGTTATCATGTGAAGGTTCACTCCAGTCACTGAAAGAAGTACAACGTAACTTTAGGTCTGGTAACCCTTAATCAATAGTGCCGTTACAGCTTTAGATACATATAGGCTACAAATAATAAAAACTATTTATTATTCGTAGTATATAGGCAAATATATAAAGGGAGATTTTTTCTCGAGAACGAAAATGTTTTTAGTGTCATAAGCTTAAGCAAATCCTGTGTCCCAAATGAAATATAGACTATACTAGCTGTTGCCCGCGACTTCGTCCGCGTGGACTTCAGTTTATAGTACTTTATAGCGCGCGATGTCAACAAAATTGGTGTCAAAAGCTTTTATAAAAAAACCCTGGTACCCCTTAAATCAATACAGCTGTGCAGTGTGCACACAATAAGTATTTCATTTTTTTATATTAAACTTTATATTTTATGCCAAATTTTAAAGCTTATTTAGCCCTCCGATTACACAACTTTACCCATAAACTATTTATCATTGATAGATTTAAGGTTACGTCACTGCACAGATAAAGTACTGAGTTATTTAATACCGTAGAATAGATATAACAATCGAAAAAAATCGAAACTTAAATGTAAGATGATACCACGTCTTATAGGAAGACTTTTGAGCAAGCGTCAGCGCGATGTAGAAGACGCACGGCGCCATCTATTATGAATTGTTGGAACTAACTTAATTTGAACAAATTTACGCATTTTCACCCCCTTACAACCCTTTTTTCCAGTAAAAAAAGTAGCCTATGTCCTTTCTCAGGCTTTAGACTATCTGTATACAAAATTTCATTACCATCGGTTCGGCAGTTTTGGCCGTTGGCGTGAAAGCGAGACTGACAGACAGACAGACAGACAGAGATACTTTTGGCGTTTGGCGTGAAAGCGAGACTGACAGACAGACAGACAGACAAAGATACTTTCGCATTTATAATATTAGTATAGATTATGTGCACACTGCACAGCTGTTTTTGGGTATTTTGATTAATTAAGGGCCGCGCTACACCGTAATGGCAGCGGCGAGGCGAGCACTTTCAGCGCTGCCATTCCGGTGTAACGCGGCCCTAAGAGGGGTACCACTTACCAGGTTTTAAAAAGTTTTTAAATTTGACACAAATTTTGTTGACACCGCGCGCTATAAACTAAAGTTCACGCGGACGAAGTCGCGGGCAACAGCTAGTTAGTTAATATTAACGTGTATAACAATCGAAAGAATCGTAAAACCTACCTCAACATGGTACCACCTCTTATAGAAATACGCATGAGCAAGCAATAGCGCGATCTAGGGGACTCTTGGCGCCATCTGTTTTGAGTTTTTTGGAACTAAGTTAATTTAACCAAATTTACGCATTTTCACCCCCTTACAACCCCTTTTTCCAGTTAAAAAGTAGCCTATGTCCTTTCTCAAGCTTTAGACTATCTGTGTACAAAATTTCATTACAATCGGTTCAGTAGTTTTGGCGCTGTTGTTTTTGAATTTGATGTCTAAGTTGGTAGGTGAGTTATTAGTTAATAACGTGTATAACAATCGAAAGAATCGAAAAATCTAGCTCAATATGGTACCACCTCTTATAGAAATACGTATGAGCAAGCAATAGCGCGATCTAGGGGACTCTTGGCGCCATCTGTTTTAAGTTTTTGGAACTAAGTTAATTTGAACAAATTTACGCATTTTCACCCCCTTACAACCCCTTTTTCCAGTTAAAAAGTAGCCTATGTCCTTTCTCAGGCTTTAGACTATCTGTGTACAAAATTTCATTACTATCGGTTCAGTAGTTTTGGCGTGAAAGCGAGACAGACAGACAGACAGACATAGATACTTTCGCATTTATAATATTAGTATAGATAATATTCTAACGTATTAAAAACTATAAACAAAAACATACTAACTAATAAGTATGATTAGTTCTATGTTACAATAAAGTAAAAAATAAAACGCCATCTGTTGAATCGTATTAGAACTAAAATGTTCATTCCATCGATATATTTCTGGATTTTTTATAATATTATACATAAAATATGTTTAAGATTTTTGAAATTTTATTTTAATACACATCCAAGACCCAGGAAAATTGAAAACTTTTTGTTCCGCCTGCGGGACTCGAACCCAGGACCCCCGGGATGAGCGCTGGCCACGCGCAATGCGAATTCATTTTCATCGAAATTTTCATGGAAATAAGATATTTTCCCACATCAAAATGTAGCCTATGTCCTTTCTCAGACTCTAGAATAACTGTATACAAAATTTCATTGCAATCGGTTCAGTAGTTTTGGCGTGAAAGCAAGACAGACAGACAGACAGACAGACAGACAGACAGACAGACAGACAGAGATACTTTCGCATTTATAATATTAGTATGGATAACAAAGTGAATCCTGTGTCCCAAATGAAATATAGACTATATAACAAAGTGAATCCTGTGTCCAAAATGAAATATAGACTATATAACAAAGTGAATCCTGAGCCCAAATGAAATATAGACTATATAACAAAGTGAATCCTGAGCCCAAATGAAATATAGACTATATAACAAAGTGAATCCTGAGCCCAAATGAAATATAGACTAGATGACACCCGCAACTTCGTTGCGACAAAATTCGGTTATCGCGTTGGAACCGTACATTTTTCCGGGATAAATGTATCCTATGTCCTTTCCCAGGACTCAAAGTATCTCCATATCTCAGCAAAATCGGTTTAGATGATCGGGCGTGAAGACGTAACAGACAGACATACTTTCGCATTTATAATATTAGTATGGATTTATAAAAAAACGCTTTTATGGATTAATAAAAAAAGACTTTCTAATAAGTCATCATCTTAACACATTTGAATGGCCAAATTTTTATATGGGGAAATGCTTTACGCATGCGTAAAGCATAATAAATACGATATAAACTACCGCAAGCATTAAAGTGATCCTAATAACATAAAAACATGAAATATTTTTGGGCGGCTGAAACGGGTTAAAAAGAAAATTTGAAAATATTAAAATACTCTACCTTGACTAAAAGCTAGAGCCGGTACATATATCACAATGGGTATGTAGAGCAACATTTTGATGATAAATATAATTGATCCCAGCAGTCTTACGTTGCTATTGAATCGCATCCGAAGATACTGAAAAATAAATCTTTATAAGTCATGTTCAGAAAACTTACAATAATTGAGACTGCATAAAAGTGTCCTACACAAACTTTTTCAAACAGCGAGTTAGAGTGACGAGACCTTTGCCCAACGGTGGGACAGTACATCCTAATAATAAGTTGAGAAGTTTTAATGCAAAGTTTTGAAGAAAAATAAATCAACGAAAGAGTAAATAATACCGTTAAAATTAATGTAGAGATGTTTAAAAAGTTTTTACTTAGATACCTACAGCTTAGATACCATGTTTTTACTAAAACTTACCTCATAAGTTGAAGTAATTTGAAGCTTATAGAAGACGGGCAGATAGACTATAGCGATGGTAAGTGACACGGCCCATTCTGATAAAACTATCGTCCATAGCTGTGTGCCAAATGTGTACATTTCAGCGGGCAGCCCAAGTAGAGAAATTCCGGATATATAGCTAAAATTACAAGTCATTGAGCTAAATACTTCCTAATAAGGTAATAGTGCAATTTATCATAGAGATTTAAATTTAACTAGATACCCACAACTTGGTTGCAAGCAATTCATAAATTGTATGAAAGTATATATAGTATATATCCCGAGACTCAAAATGTCTTTACACAGTGTGATAGTGTAAACACCGTTATCCTTGAAACCATCAAATGAGACCGTCAAAATGAACAACTTTTTCTATGAGAACAATGCTGAGAACTCAAAAAATAATGCCGTCTTCATACCCATACGGATGCCCCGATCGGCAATTCGTATGGGTATGAAAACGGTTTTTTTGAGTTCTTATCATCCTACCGGCTCAAGTGTGAGATGGTAACAGACAAACAGAGTAAATTACTGGCAAATATTAGGGAATAATGTTTATAGGGTCGTAGTCGAATTAACCTCGGTCAATGTTACGATGGAATAATTTTATTGCAGACATGTCTTATATCTAAGTATTATTATATAATAACTAGCTATTTGACCGAGCTTTGCTCGGTATTCGATAGAACACGAATAAAATGTCATTTTTCTAAAAATGATTCCTAGCTAGACCGATTTATCGCCCCCGAAACTCCCCATTTCATGAAAATCGTTGGAGCCGATTCCGAAACTCCATATATTAATAATACTTAAAAATAATTATACTTCGCAAAAGCAGGTTGTTCGTTGATTTATAAAACACAAAAATGTTTTGCCAAGTTAATTTTACGCAGAGCTTAATAAAAGTAAGAAAGTGGTTCGAATTTAGAATAGATTAAATAATTTTCAAAAAGATATTCTTTACTTTGGTATTTCTTTAAAATATAATATGAATATATATCACAAGATTGAACTACCAACTCTTTTTCTATATTATGATCTTCATCTTGAAGACAAATTAAAAAGTGTACATTAACCCTCTTACTAATTATTATTGTTTACACAGCAAAATACAAGGTCTGCTTGTCTTTGTATGGCACATTAGAATCAGGTGACAGACAGGACAGCGATCCTTGAGAAATAATAATAATAGTTGCGTAAATATTTTTACCAGTAATGTTAAAAACTTATCAGTAAGCAATATAAACTAAGGGCTCCTACACAAAACTGTCAATTCACATCGCATCCCAATCCCAAAATCTGCGACAAAATTCATCATAAAAATGACATTGCGATGCAAATTCGCACGAATTCGCAGTTCTGTGTGGGAGCTCTAAATGTTAAATCATGTAACTGAACATTTCGCACGCATTTACCTGGCTATCAAGGACATCGAGATGGGGAACATGCCCATGGTTTTTCCACCCATCAGGTATTCCGAAGTCGTATTCTGCTTCTTCTGGGCGAAGAAAGCGAAGTAGACTCCAATAAGCGCCGACAGCAGCAGCATTCCACCGAAAACCACATAATCGAGCCAGTCGAAATATACCACCGCCATCTTATAAACGTCTGATCCTCACGACGCTATAGCATCTCTGCCGATCACTTACCGAGCGGAACAGAATACTATTCTATATTTATCCTCTCCTGGACTCTCAGGACGACCCAATAGAGGGTTGAGCATAATTGGCTACATTGCTCCATTTAACTAATCATACACACCTTCAAAGTCGTATCAGTTTTGTCGGTCACTTTGTGTTTATTTTATTTTAATTTCATTATTAATTATTAAAGTACTCATATAATTGAGGATTTTGTGAAAATTTCAAGTGCCGTTGTTGATATCGAGCAATAAAGGCCAAAAAAGTTTCTTGTATGGGAGCCCCCTTACATTTTTATTTTAAATAATTATTATTATAGCTTCAGAAGTCTAGCTATGGCGGTTCTTGAGATACAGTCGGGAGATAAACAGACGGACAGACAACGAAGTCTAATAGGGTCCCGTTTTTACCCTTTGAATAGGTAACCCTAAAAAACCAGCCATGTGCATGTCGGGCCACGCGCAATATAGGGTTCCGTTTAGTGCCTCTAATTTTTGATTGGTCAATGACAAGGACATTTATATAACGTGTTTTACACTACTAACAACATCATCTCAGTTACGATCAAAGGAATTTGAACGAAAAGTTCCATTACACTTCGCCGAGTACAAAATGTATTCGGCGAAGTAATATGGAACTTTTCGTTTTAGTTGATCGACTATTGCTCAAAAACTTATGAAGTCTTCTTAACCGTGATAATTTCCCTTTTAAATTCAGCATATTTGCTACATTCGTGAATTTTTTCACATTTCTAGAAGCAACCGTTTAGCTGGTAGAAAGGGGGACACTGGACTCTAACGATTTTTTCAACTTTAAAACTTCATATTTCACAAATGGATCCCTAAATCGGAAAATGATCTATGAATACTCATAATATTTTTAAAAACCTATCCAAAGACACCCCACACGGTGGGGTGGGCGCAGTCTGTGCTGCAGGGTGGCTTTTTAAGATCGCTCTTAGCCACGGCCACCCTTGACCACATTTACTTCGTGTTATAAGTTAGTCTAACTTACTTTTAATAATATCATTATGGGTTTATGGGGTCAATAAATAGTTTTAATATCTATGCATTCAAGCCTTAAGAGTTTTCATAATTATTTTTCAATCATATTATTTTATTAGGCGTTAGTTAGGCTGATGATAAGTCCTATCTTAGAATTTTACGGTCCGTCTGGCATATTTTAGGACAAGGTAGTCATAATGTTCTAGAACATATCGATTACTTTAAGCATCTAACTCACCAGCCCCCGTAGATACGTGGCAAAACGCTTACGCTAACGTTAACGCTAGCGCTCCAAAATGTATGGATTTGACATTAGTATTCGCTAGCGAAGCGATGACTTATGTAAAATCGCATACATTTTGTAGCGCTAGCGTTAGCGTTAGCGTTAGCGCTTTGCCACTTGTCTACAGGCCCTGTCCACATGATATGTAAGAAGAGTAGTGCCGGATTTATATTTTTATGTGTATAGGCCATTTTATTACCGCCGCCCCATGTACGAAATATACCGGCCAGGGCCATAGGCCCTGGTCCGGAAAAACCGCTGGCAACAGTTCATTCCACAGTTTAAATGAAAAGGGATCTTATAAATAAAACACGTTCATCATTTTCTTTTTTTCTGCCAACATAATATTTGGCTGAATTTTAATGTTATCTAAAATTTGATTGAATGACAAACTTGCTTGTTGCGATCTAATGATATGATCTTCTAGTGTCGGTGTACAGTGATACGTATATATTAGGTGGATAATAAAGAGAAACATACTTTCATAAATGGACGCTGTTAAGCATTTGTGTCCTAACCCACATTTTTTTGTTGAATTTTAAATACAATCTTGTTACAAAACGTCTAAATAACATAACTGCATTCATCACAATACGTATTTTTTGTGGGTTAGTACACGAATGCTTTGACCACCAATTAATATTAATAAATTTTAACAAAATTAATTATTAACATTGACATCATATAATAATTAGTAATGTAATTAAAAGTTATATTGTAGTTGGTACTTAGTAATTAGTAATTACAATATAATTTTTAATTAATTACAATAATATACTTAGGTTATAACAGCTACAATTAATTATTAACAATTTATTATAAATATTTAAGCAAACAACATTCAAAATACATATTTTATGTAAGGAACTATGATTAGGATTTTTAAAGAGGAATAATTAGTAAAAGTATGTACTCTTGTAGCTGACCTACTACTAGTGTGCTAGGATACCAAAATTATTTACATACGCATTAGGTATTTGAGACTATTTTGGATATCCGATAATAATTGTTTCTTGCCAATTAATATATTTTATGAATCTGCCTTTATTTTTCTTGATTTAGATTTTAGATGATACTGGAGGCGATTTCATACAGTATCATTAATACTGTATGAATTTTATTGCTTTGAATCAAGATTTTTTAATTTTAGGAACGTTCGAGTTTTCTACATTACTCGAGATTTTTTACAATCTCACAATAGTTTTCATAATACTTTTGTTTAGCAGTCACCATAAAAATGTTGCCATAACGTCCTATTGTAATACCTTGTGCAACAATGTTACCAACTAAACAAAAAACAGAATAAAAAGTTCACTTATTCCTCTATAGAATTGACAATTTGTTTAAAATGAAGGCCGGAGAGCCTTGGACGTTTTGGATAAAATATGAAAAGTACCGAAATATAAAGTACCTAATAAAATTTACACTCACACAGATACATTCTGAATGTCCTTTACACTGGAGTATTAATTTTCCCTAAAACTAGCTTTCCGATCCTCGCTGCAAGCCACCGACAAAAGTTTAAATAAAATGCCACTTTATGAATGTCTAAGGTTTAATTTTGCTCTGCGCCACTGCAAAGCAGCGGCGACATGGGTCGCTAGACTAATGTCGGTAGAAAATGGAACCTATAGCGTATGTCATAAAGTGGCATTTTGTTTGAAATATTGATGGTCGCGGCTGCTTCCCGTTTTCCGTATTCGAAAATTCGAGTGCATAGAATCAGTAGAAAATACATTAACTGCTGCACACGTAGGTACGTTAGTCCGTACGGATTGAATTCCGCACGTACGTTCAAAGTGTGACTCAGTACGCTAGCGCGTGAAAAAAACGTACGCTTGCGCTAGTCTCACGGAATTCCGAATACGGAGAACGAATTCGGAATTTGAGTACGGGAAACGTGCGTTTGCGGCCAGCCTTATACCAGAGCTCATACTTCGATTCGTATAATAATTTACAAACTGTATACCTACCACGCCACTGCCTCAGTGTCAAACCCTCAATGTATGTATGCACGTGAAATTATTGACAGTCATCTAAGTTTTTCAGTTAACATATTTTTATTACATTTAACATTGGTACAAAAACGGAATGTTTTTACATACTTTTTCATACATTCACAAACACTCATTATTTTATTCAAAATGAATAATTATAATACATTTTCAAAGTATATTTATAGTCGTGTTCATTTATACACTATACCCCAGGGTTGATTCAAACCGCAACGCGACGCGTAGATGCATTTCTAGTATGGATTTGACAGATTTCAATTGCGTCAGACGTCTTGCGAATCTGTCAAATCCATACTAATTTAGAAACGCATCTACGCGTCGCGTTGCAGTCTGAATCAACCCTTACAAGTAAAAAATCTATTCAACGATTGTCCTCTGTTAAGTTACTTTTGCAACATATAAAACAAGGACCAAACATTGCATTGTGTCCATTGCATTAATTTTATTAGTAAGGGTATTGAAATCATGTACCTATTTTGATGAAAATCGAAAGGTTTGTAATGACTAAAACAATAAAGCTTAAGCAATCTACGAATGCAAGCCTTTGGAAGCGATATATCTTAAATAATTTCTACTTCCAACCAGTATTCAAAGGAATCAGTTAATATCTATGTTATCAAACAAGTAGGTATACTGATATTATGTTAGTACAATATTATGTAGTATACCAATATACTTAGTCGTCTAAAATTCTATATCCTATCTAATCCATATACATTTATAGGTGTACCGCATTCACGCCTATCTAAACTGAGCCTTTAGCCAAGTTGGTATCGCTATAATTACGACGACGAAGTTCGAAAACTGAAATGAATTGTCAGAAAATTAAATTCAGAGGGTTAACCTACGTTATTTGGTCGGGCTTCGTCAAGTCTAAAGTGCTTGACATAACTCGACCAAATTACCTATCCAGGTGCGCTATTTGCATAGAATCAATTTCAGGTCATTCGATATAAACATACCCATACAACAAAATACTGATTATGGCTATAGTTATGTATACTTATTTGTAGCTACTGAAATTTATAGTTTTCTTCAAAAGTAATAAAAAATAATAATAATGAGATTTTTCACCTCCTTTATGTTATACTTACTTCGTAGGAGCCCTTGGAGCAAATTAACTAAGTATGTTTCTTTCTGTCGTACTCAGGACGAATATATAATAGACGTCATGAGCTCCATAAATTATCTGTCAAACTCGTCATCAAATTGTAGTTTAATCATCATTATCTGCCGCACTCAGAGACATTTAATGATGATTCAACTTCAATTTAATGCAGAGTTTGACAGATAATGTATATAGGCTTATCTCAACATTTCACCTAATTACATTTATTAATATTCCAATCTGAGTGCGGCGGTTAGATTACCATATTTTTAGTTTACCTTTTTAGATTTACCTGCCGTGCTAACATACGCCAACGAGATATCTCACTCTACACATTTTCTCGATGTTAGCTGGTTTATCTCTTCATCTCTATTGACCCTAACATGACATACATTTTTTCTCGTATGTCTGTCGTCAAAATTAGAGATAATTTTGTTTTTTTATATGTGCTATATTTTTCTATACACTAACGAACTATATACGAACGAGAAATTTATCTCTCGAGTCTCGACGTATGCATGTTAGCGAAAAAGAGAAATATATCGATATCGACAATATCACTACGCTCGAAAGTGAGATATCCACGAGATTTCTCGTTGGCGTATGCTAGGGGGGCTGTACAGGTAACGTCAGGTATACTATCCTGTTCTTACTATATTATATAATACAAACGATCGAACTACCCTGAGTATCTTTCCCAAAAACTGTACCTAGCTATGTATTTTCTCTCAATAAACTATTTCTAAGTTTATGCTTTGTAAGTGAGACTTCTATTCATTTACTTTACTATTACGGCTATTGTGGAGTGTCGATTACTGCTTACTAACTTTATCCTAAAGATAGACTCGGGATAGTCGATCGTTATTATACCATTTTATTCTAAACGCTAGGCTGCAACTCGCGACACGACACGACGCGAGACTTCACGTCCCATAGAAGTGACGTTTGTGAAACCTTAGATATTAATTGTAATTAAGCGTCAGTTCTAAGGAAAGTGAAGTGTCGCATCGTTTCGTCTAGTACGGTCTTACTGAGCGGGCCCCTAGACGATCAATTTTATTGCGCAATATCACGTATTGTGGAATATTATAGACCATCTACTGTCTAGGGTTAATATTGAACGCGACCGCCTTTCGATCGTATTATCAAATGAGATTGAAAGGGGGGCTCTCAATCTTATTGCACTGAACCCGCTTACACTGAACCAATCTCTACTCTACATATAATAAGTCTACTACATATAATATAGTAAACATACAACTATATCAATCACAGCAAATTCCACTTTCGACGATTTATCATAGATAATATTCGCAGACATTGTACCACTTACAGACATAGATCAAGATAGATACCGCATGTCGCTCTATTTGTATGAAAATCAGCGTGCCACTTTTTTATAGCTACTGTGTCGTACCGATGATAAGAAAAGTGCCCATTATCTAGGCCAACGTTTCTATTTGAATTTCTATAGCTCAATACGGCACTTTTAGGCATTTAGGCATTTTTAAAATTCCGATTGACGTCCGATTCTGATTGAGCATTGATCGTCGTTTGGGGGCGCGATATTATGGCACGCGAAGTAGGTACATACACATGCGGTATCTATCATGATGTATGTCTGTGGTACCACTCTTGTACCGCATGTGCTAAAATCTAAAAGTGGTAACCGCGGTGTCTGCGATTATACAATCAAGAACACTTTCTTATACAGATGAAACATTGTCTTTATCACGCACGCAATAGTCATAGGTAAGTAAACATAATATTGTTATTTAAATATGTAAATTTTTACAATGCTTGTTTAGATTCTAATCTGGAATTATAGTTCATAGCATATTTAAACAGAAAGTAAACTTCATAATATTATATAAAGAATCTCTAACTTTCCCTACCTTTAGTTCAGGAAAACGAGAGTCATTTGGATTGCAAAGATTCTTACTTGCATAATTTCTTTTAGATTTCTCTTTCGTTCTAGCAGGAGGGGAGAAAATTTCATTTAGCGTTGCACTTATATCTACATATTTATATACAGCTATGTTAATGCTGTTTTAGGACAAAATTAAATTTATATTTGTAGTGTATTTGAACCTAACTTTATTCTTAACTATTCTCGTACAAAGCGTGAATACGGCACTAATTCTCTTTACATTAAGACACTCAAATGCACAATAACGACAGTGACTAGAAACCACCAGTAGACCTACCGATAACAAATAAAACACCCTGTTCATAATGCTGGCACCACACTAACATACCGCTAATGTGACCCAAACATTACAAGCACGGCCCCGAATGCAGTGCACGAATCCAAAACAAACTCTTAATAAGCTCAATTAATATAAAAAATAATATATTATTCTATTTTATATAATTTCCTATAACATGATATTATATTCTATATTATTATAATGTAAATATATCGATTAAAATGTATACAATTCTAAACATTTAATCGTCCTATTAGTATAAATTTACATTCCAATAAGCCCATTTTACTCCCGAGAAAAGTTCTCTTCCCGTGAAAAGAGATGCCTCAGAATAGAGCGGGCATTAAGTATGACAGGCGCTATCTAATTTCTACTCTATTCGGCACTCTTTGCTTAAGTTCCTTATAATAATTTTCTGACTTAACATTTTCAATTGGCCGGAGTAATAGGACACGCAACGTATCTAACACAGCCTTTATTTACATATACAATATCCATACTATACGCATACATATACAATAAGAACTTATAATTTATCCCTGAGTTACAAGTTAGCAAAACAAAGAGACAACTAATCATGCACCAAAACATGTTCCGAGTTTTTGTCGGACACAGATTCGATACAAGGTAAATCGTTGAAGTTAACGAATTTCGGTCCCACAAAAAGTCGCGATAAAGAACGAAACGTATCATTAATGTCCTTCGAATAATTCGTTAACGATAGCAAATTTCGGTCTGACAAAAACTCGGTAAATATTTGTACAAAATCACCAACGATTCATTTGTTACCTCCTGACAAAACTCGCTTGATTCTGATCAATCATCATCTGTCCGAAATTGACCATCACAAATCGATACTAAACTAGCCACTGTTTCTTTATCGCTTCCTCATAGAAACGATGATAAAAATGTATCGAATTGACTTAAGCGTTCTGTAATATGAAGTCAACTCGTGTAATCTCAAATCCACACATTTTGCTCGGCGATTCTATGAAAAAGCGATGAAGAAAACGTCTTGGCTGGGCCTGATCATCACAATCTTCCTCCATACTTTACAAATCAGCCGGCGAAGGCAGATCATATCGCGATTTGCGCCTGTCCCTCGAAATGGACAGCTGTCCCGAGGACGACCTCTGTAGCGACGAGGACCGAGGCCGCGACGTTTCCGATTTGGATTTCTTCACTTTACTACCGCCGGAAGCGGGCTGTTTGCCCTTTATTGATGACACTGATATCACGACATCAGTGGACACTCCATCGTGTTCTAAAATAGAATAATGAGGTAATGGTTCCAGTCCGGAGTTGGGTTTCCATGGTTTGAGTTTCATATCATTTGGATTGAAGCGTTTGAAATATTGTGTAGCAGGTAGCAACAGTTTATTTTAGTTACGCACCGATTATGGTGTCTTTGATAAACTTAGAAGTAACAAAAGTTTAATCATTAAATGTTCAACATTTAATAGCAAAATTTGGTTTCTAAACTGTCTAATAAGTTTTATGCTTACTTCCAAACAATTTTGCTTGTAAAAAATTAAAAGTAAGTACTTACCAATACGTTTAATGACTTCACCGGCATTATTTAAAAAGAATTTAGGTTTGCTGTCCTTAATTGATTCCTGAAACAGAAGTAACTTGTTAAAAACTTATCATTCAGCTTTTACCAGGTTTGTGTTACGTTTATCCAATTTTGGATTTGATATGTTCATAAAAATCGGCCAAGCGCGAGTCGTGCTAGCACACGTAGGGTTTGTAATTGTACTTATAGCTATAGCGATTCTTGAGACACAGTTGAGACAGACAAACGGACAGACAGCGAAGTCTTAGGTAGTAGGGTCCCGTTTTTCCCCTTTGGGTACGAAACCCTAAAAATAGAAAAATCCTGTTACTTAATCAAAATGCAATCTTAATTCCAATAGCGAAGTAAGATGTCAAGACTTTATTTATTTTTGATAAGTAAGAAAAACAACAGTGACTTACCTTTGATTTACTAGATTTGGAAGCAGTGTCACTGCTTCCGCGCCACCACGGTCACTGAATCTCACAGAAGGCCCTCGCTATGTCCTTAACGGGGGACGCCTCGGCCTCATCACCCTCGGGCTTGGGGGACCCAGTGCCAGAGGTAGTTGCGCCCCTAGAATATAAGTGTTGGTTAGCATTGACTGTTGATTTTTTGGAGAAGTCTGAATTGTTATTATTATTTTTAATTTCTTTCATATAGGTCCAATATTATACTTCTAGCTAATAATATTATACGACGCGAGAATTTTATACATTATTAAAAATAATCTTGAGCGTTGACTACTAAAGTAAGGAGACATAGCACTCTATAGGTAAAGTCTATGCGGATATAGTAGCTTTCAGCAATACCATCATTCATCAATCATCACCATCATTATCATCATCATCACCATCATCATTACCATCATCGTCATCATCATCACTATCAAAATCATCATCATTATCACGATCAATATCATCATTATCATCATCACTTACGCCATATCCACTCGTACGGTGTTGCTGTTCTGCTGGTTCCGCATGGCGAGGGTTGACACCATGGGCGGCCGCTGCGGCTTGTTCGACAATAACCTTTCAATCTCCACCATCACGTTTGTTGTCAACTGTGGTACTATCTGTTGAAGAAAAAAGTATTTAAATCGGTGACAGAAGTTGATATAGTGATGCTGATTGGTTAACTATTGTCCAGGGATGTCAATTTTTGTAGACGAAATATTTCAAATGATTTAAAGTATAAGGGAGCGAACTCACGGGGCGGTTTTTTCCCGCGCCCGCCGCGGTTGCGGCGGGCGCGGTTGAGAGAGAATGAGCGGTTTTATTTCAGAACTCACGAGACCGCTGATTTGTGCCCGAGGCCACGACGAGTGCGGGAAAAAACCGCGCTGTCAGTTTGCTCTCTACTACGGCTACTGCGATCGCCCGCTAAACTATCGCAAAGCGCGCGGGCACAAACCGCTGAGGCTGCGGGCGACCGCCGCCCGCCGGTGCAGCGGGAGCCGCAAAAAACCGCGGCCGCTGTGGGCGAAAAACGCGCCGTGAGTTTTGCTTTCGATCTTTTCGATACTGGATTCTACGAAGGCTGCGGGCCCACAACCGCGGCGGGTGCGGGAAAAAAACCGCGCCGTGAGTTCTTAGCCTTAGCACAATATACATAACTACTTCTGTCTACTCTGGCCTTAGTGTCTAAATATAGTAGACCGAAAAACGCGGCCGAAGTTCGGCATGATTACGCCTGCAACGTAGTTTATATTGCTAATGACACACTATGCCGAAATAACGTTGCGTTATATTGTATGCGTAGCGCATTGCAAGTGTAATCATGCCGAACTTCGGTCACCTATTTTATGCCTAGTGTGTTTAGACACTAAGCAAGAACAAAGAGGCATAATTAGGAACCAAACTGTTTAGGGTCTAACCCTTGAAGAAGTATTTACAAAATAAGATAAGCAAAGTAAAAATAAACAAAGAATAGAAAGTAATATTACCTGTAACGCGTGTATGTTTTCTTTGAACTGTTCAACACTTGAAGCACCCAGAAGCAGGCAGTTAACAGACTCGTTCTTCAAGCACCAGGCTACGGCTAATTGACTCATCGAACAATCTAGAAAAGAAGAAGTACCTTTACAACTTTGAAAACTTCTTTGAATCTTGAAATTGAAGAAGATAAGTGTATGTTTTAGTTCTTATTGAGTCAGTTAAAAGGAGTTAAATTCTTACTCATAGTGCTGGCTAAATTGGCTAGGTCTCGAAGCTTGTCTCCATACGTCCGAGGTTCCTCTCCATCCACCTGCTCCTTACTTCCGGATATGCGCATCTGAAAATTAAGGATAAAGTAAAACGCGACCAAATTACCAGGGCTGCCATCTGTTTATGAATAAATTTCTTTGGTATTACATTACATTATGGAACAATAATTTACTTTTCTTCGTAAAACTATTGGCAAACTGACTTGGTCTCTTTCTAGAGGTGTCAATTCTGAGAAAGAATAAAAAAAAATACTCTTCTGAGTCTAGTAACTTACTTCAGCAAAAGCTAGATCTTCCTCGCACCAGCTGAAAGTACTGTATTTCCTGTTAAATCGTGATTTTGCGAAAAGTCCAGTTATTTCTTCACGACCTAGTCCTTTCCCTGTTGTAATCGCTGACCAGGCCATCATTCCTATAAAAAAAAAAAACGAAAAATCTATTGATTTGATAGTTGATACACACCCTTGAGTTGTATACATCTTACAAGAAATAAAGCCTAAGCAAAAGCTATTTATACTTTAAGTAACCTAGAAGGCCTTGTCCATTTGCGTTATGTAGGTTATAGTTCTTTCATTCTTGTAATAGGTTTACCTTTATGTTTTAAGTAGGATTTTGTGTAGATATAAGTTTTGAACTGTGTACTCATACTATACAAATTACAATACACTGCCAAAATTAAACGCTCTTCTAATTTTAGTCCGTAGTAGTTTTTAAATACTTTTTAAAGTGGAACATACAAATGCTTTTGGGACGTTATCAGGACTAGCAAACCAGATTAATCAGAAAATAGTCCAAAAAGTAAATAGCATTACTTGCAAAAGACAAACGCTTATGTTTCATAGCTGGTTATGCCC
Organism: Aricia agestis; assembly: GCF_905147365.1. NCBI lineage: Eukaryota > Metazoa > Arthropoda > Insecta > Lepidoptera > Lycaenidae > Aricia > Aricia agestis. Next base: position 24,227,791 of record NC_056428.1, on the reverse strand, counting down.
AGTTTATGCCAGGAGTAGATCTTTTTATAGCATTGTTAATTGGGTATTAAAAAAAATAAGAGGCAAACGAGCAAACGGGTCACCTGATGGAAAGCAACTACCGTTGCCCATTGCCCATGCCCATGGACACTCGCAACGAAAATCTGCAGGTGCGTTGCTGCCTTTTAAGAGGGAACACGCTTCTTTAAGGTTTGTAGGTCGATATTTTGACGTTAGCCAAAAGCAATAGTAAATAGATAAAGTACTTAAAAAAACTAAAAACTAAGCCTTTCTAGTAACTTACCAACGCCAATTTTGTGGTACAACTCAGGCATGTAAAGTTCGGACTTCTCGCGGCAAAACATGTGGTACTCCGTCTGCTCCACGATGGGAGTTATACAGTTGAACTGTCTGCAGTTTGTGTATGCGTCCATTATCTGAATAAAACCTTTGTTATAACTTTATAAGACGTGTTTCATTAAGAGTAAGGGTCAGAGCATATTGCAACGTGACAAGGCGATGCGATGTAATTTTTAAAATGAAACTGAACTCTATTTACTACCTACATAAGATGCACATTGTATCAGACTTTAAGTGGTTCATTTAAAAATGTTGCCTCGTCACGTTGCAATGAGGCCAGACCTTTAAAAGACACGATACTACATTCTTAGCAATGCGAAAATTGAACTTTTTGCAATAGTTCCCAGATTGCCTAAAATACCTAAAACTTGTGTGCAAAATTTGTCTCGCCGCGCCCTATGATAATGTGCGCATTAATATCACAAGAAAAATGCGACCCGCATTCGTACACAATGTGGTCGTTTACCCAATGTCCGCAGTACTTATGCGATCAATGTACGGGTAGTAGTTCCGGATGTGAGTAAGTCCGCAAATACCTACAATGTCAAGCGGAAACGGCGCGCTAGATCGCACATTCCATTGGCTGAAGTACTTTAACATCCTTAAGAGCTATCACGACTCCGCAACTAAGATGTATAGCACAATATAATAGCTGTGGCAATAGTATATTATCTTTATACTAGACCAAGGGCGTCACCAGCTTATGACTGAGAGGGGGATGTCAATTGAATTGGGCAATATTATGGAGAAGAAAGTCAATTGCTCGCTCGGCCTTATAACTTAAGTCGCTTTGAGGCTAGCTACATTTGATTTCTAGGGGGGCTACCCTGCCTCCTTTGGCATCGCCCTCGTACTAGACCTATTACCATATGAACATAATATTATTAGAGTGATGTTAAATAACTCGATGTGATTGAATCCACTGTTACGACGGTTGCGCTTAAAACTCTCTGTTAAGCGAGTTTGATTTCCAGTACACGACTGACTTACTCTACTGTAAGATATAATAATATATACTGTAGGCATAGTCTGAGAGCCAGTGTGCGGACTGTTATCACATTGTACCATTGAGGAAATTGATTCCTAGGCAGTTGACCAATATCAACGGAACGCAGAAAGGCAGAACGAAGGCAGGAAGAATTTGGGTAGGATGTAGGAAGGACGCAGGCAGGTAGGATTTGGGTAGGATGTAGGAAGGACGCAGGCAGGTAGGTAGCTCTCGCAACGACCGCAGAGCCCGTAGAGACGAGTTCGTAGTAATGTACCCGCCGCGGAGATCCCCGTTGTGGTGATGCCCGTCGCGGTCATGTAAAGTAAAGTAAAGTAAAAAGATATTTATTTGCTCAAATTACATATGTTCCTTTATAATGTTTACATAATACAGAAAGTTCAGGCTGTATGTACATTGTACAGATTTAATGTTCTGCTGATACTTAAAATAGGATAACCCTGTGCTATGAGTATCAGCTAACAATCAGTAAAGGTTTTCCAAAATCGTTTTACATTAACATAAATGTCAATTCTATGTTACGAGTAATTGTTATTTCTGTCGGCTGGGTTTGACCAAACTACGTCTGCCTAGGAATCAACTTCTCTGATAGTACATAAACGTTTCCCGCTGTCTTTTTCAACTCTGCCGTTTATATAACCGTTATACCAACCAACATAGGTATATTAGCCAGCCAATATGCCATTAGCAAATTGGTTACTTACCTCAGAGGGTGACCAGCGCGCAGTGCCCCAGTACATAACCCAACCCTGGTTTATAACGAAGTTCATCGCTCGCACCAACTCTATCAAAAACGTGAAAATGTGGATTAGGAGACAATCAGGAGTGCGGCCAGTGTACTTTATGTCATACAATCAAATAAAAAAGTTAGCAATCCGGGGTGGAGGGTCCGATTCTTGAGTCGTAACGATCGCAGACGGTCTTCACGCACGCCGCGCGAGACGTAAGTGAGATAGCCTGCGATCGAAACGACATTCGACGCTTGAGAATCGGACCCCTGGGCGCTTGGCCCAGATTTGTCCGTTAATTTGACATTGAAATGCAATCAAACTCTGTCCAATCAAACTTGTTTTGGATTTAACTGAAGGCTAGACAGTCATGTAATTTGTTATATGATCTGAGCACCAAATGAAGTTTCGAACTTTGAGTTTTCGATCTTCGAGCCAATCCAACATACCTTCCATAGGGCACACTGGGTCTGTCTTATGCAACAATACCACGTCAATATATTCCACCTGCAGCCGCTGGAGGGATGTCTTAACGCTCTCTATTATATGCTTCCTAGACAGGCCTCGTTCGTCCGACCTGTTAGCATGAGGAAACCTAGTAAATTAAGATCTTGTTAGGCACTAGGTAAGCTAGAAGCAGACTAAAGCTGATGTTATGACACAGCTGTTTAGAGCCAGAAGCGCTAATGAGATGCGGTGTAGTCATTGCAAAAACCAGATAGGTTTTGGTGATTTTTTTTGTTTTATCTAATGCATACTAGAAGGAATACTGCTAATACAAATATCAGATAGGTTTTATTCACTAAATTCTATTAAATAGGTTTAAGAAGACTTTAGTGCATATTGAATCTAATTGTCTAACTGGATTTTGGAATGGCGAATAGAATAATAATTTTGCTAGCAATAAATAAATAAAGAAGCTCAGTTACAAGAACAAATATTGTTTGTTATATTTATAAATATTTGTTTGAAGACATGACTGGATGAAGAGGGTAAGTAACAATTTGAATATGGTCTTTTTTTGCATAATTTGGACCGGAATTTTGCTGTAGGTACGGAAAAATGTTTTGAAATAAAAAAATAAAAGGTATCAAGGGACACCCGAATGGAACGAAGTTATTTCTTATGTTCAATAAACCCGTATACATATTATACTCAAAAAAAATTAAAAAATCACCATCTGATTCTATTGACGCCCAGGAATACTACTAACAACGCGTCGCTGTTTAATTAAAAAAAACGCCATCTAGTTGACGCACCGGAATCCTTACTATCAACGGCCTCTGCCCCTAACATGCAGGAACTAATGAAAAAGTGTCGAGGTCAAGTCAAGGTCAAATATCGTTCTGTCTAGCCTTCAGATTTAAGTCGAACGCACGATAAGCAAAATTCGTTCCAAAAATAATGTGGATTTTATGCGTAGCCGGATTGTTACTCAGGTGATATAGGTAAGTTACAAGGTTTGTTTAAATTATAAGAGAAAAAATCGGCCAAGTGCGGGCTCGATCACGAAGGGTTCCGTACCGTTATAGAGAGAAAGTATACAAAAAAGACACAAAATAATTATTGATTACGAGCAAAAAAGACAAAAAAAATCACGTTTGTTGTATGGCAGCCCCCCTTAAATATTAATATTATTGTAATTTTAGTATTTGCTGTTAGCGGCAACGGAAATACACAATCTGTAAAAATTTCAGAACTCTAGCGGTTCTTGAGATTCAGCCTGGAGACAAACAGACGGACAGACAGACATCGAAGTCTCATGAATAGGGTCCCGTTTTCACCCTAAAAATGAGTACCTATTTTCCCTTGTGTTATATCTGTGGTGGTACCCACAATTTACCTAACAATCTTGCATCGCGCTATCGAAGTTTCGAAGAATGGCAAGATATATACAACGTCTGAAATGACGTCAGGGGGCTTCGGCCTGACCGAGCATGCTATCTCGCTCGGTCGGAAGATCTTCCTTTTCGGCCGCCACGAACAACGTTAAATATCCATTATGATATTAATTTCATCCACTCATATCTTCATTTGTCATTCTGTAATTTTAGGACATCTGAAGTCAAACTTAACAATGAGTTGGTGCAATGGGTGATGACAGAAAGATGCTACTAACTTGGTACTCCAGTATATTTTTGTGGTAATGATAACACTCGTGCGTTTAATGTTTCTCTTTTTCAATATTTTACCCAAATCCAGTTCGCCTCTTGCTGGAAATAAGTTAGATAATAAAAAAGTTAGATACGAAAAAACAAAGTTTCAAATGTAAGAAAAAGCCTACGACATAATATTGTTTGCAGCACTAATTAAAAGTTAAGTGTGGTAAATTTCAATTTGTATTACTTATAACGAGATTAACATTTTTGCAAGCAAAATAATCTCTAATTATAAGCTTAATCTTTTCTTTCTGAAAAAGACCGCTTATAGGTGTTTGGCTCAGGGTTCATATAAATGTGGTCTTTGTGTGGTCATCTTAAGGTCCTGCCGAAGTAAAATATACTAAACCTACCACAGTGCGCCTCCGATAGATCAAACAAATTGATCCCATTCTCCAGGGCAGTGACTATAATGTCTTCAATACAGTACTCGTTGAGGGTTGTCCACAAACCCAGCCCAATGTTGGGCACCCTCAAGCCGGATTTGCCCAGGTTCTTGTACCGCAGTCCAGGGGTAACAGACGAAGCCATATTCGCGTGATTACCCATGTACGTTGACATATTCTTCGAGAGATTCAACTCGCCGGGTATGGATAGAACTGAAAAGGATAGTATTCCTATAACATTGAATGTGTATTGTTTCAATACAATTTCCCTGCCACAAATAGACGCAAAATCCTAAAACTTATAGAATTGAGACTTGAGGCACACAGAGAGAACTCGAATGGACGTGTTTTTTTGCCCGTAAGTTGTTGTGTCGTCGCCAATTTTAGTGATTTTATTAAGCTGCTATAAACCGTAGTTAAGAAGTTAAAATGTGCCGTCTCACACGTCAAACTGTAATGTTCCATGTTGCGTCTCGTTTGATTTTTTGCAGTTTACGACGCTATACAGAAAGCATTTCGGCTTTATCACACTAGATTTATACGCCTACTTGCTAGATCACTAGATCATACGCGGTTTGACCGCAGCGAACACGCGGCGGAAACGCAACAACGGAAATGTATCCGTCCCGCTAATGTGATAAGGCCGTTAATGAACTAGAACACGAAAAGTACCTTGGTCCAGCATTTGTTGTGAATTGGCACTGAATTCATCCATGCAGTCCAGTGACGCGATCGGCGCGCGACATCTGTTCAAGAGAGTTATGTTAAACTATTATATTTGCGAGCTATTATTGCTGCGCCGAGCATCGACTTATTTTTGGTTGCAGTGTGGCCTTAAGATAGTTAAAAGTTGAATAAATTATGTTGAATAAAAATTGAAGTATAATAACTAACACATGAATAATATTATATTTATGCGTTAATTTAAGACATTTTGAAATTGCTTTTTATTCGTGTTAGCAATTTTGAGCGAAAACACTGAAGTTGTATGTTTTGTCATAATATTATCGTGGTTATTTTTGAACTCGCAGGAAATGTGTTTTAAAGTAAATGTCTCTGAATTATTTAATAAACTCAAATAATAGTAAATTAATCTAAGGTGTTAATTGTTTAAATTTATCTTAATATTTTATTATTGATGTGTTTATTCATTAAATTACAAATATTATTATATTGTACTATCAGAGATTGATTTATATGCAGATGGCGGACCTATGTAATTTGATCGGGTTATGCCAAACGCAGCCATTATTGACTTGACGTAACCCAACCAAATCACGTATGAATCTCTGATGTTTGTCTTATTAAGTTTTCTTTCTTTACGGCTTAAGTAAAAGTAAGTAAAGCCATAAAGTTAATATACCTAGCGGAATAGAGAAACAAAGGCCGAAGCAAGAGAGATGTCACTATCAGTAACACTCTGTGGTAAAAAGAGACGTGTGATACATGACAGCAGCACTCTTTTTTGACGTTCAGTCGGCACGTGCCGCACGTTGACAATTTAATCTCGTAGAATTCATGTTCAATCATGCATGTGTAAGTGTATACGTACACATATTTTTCACACAGATGAAAACCAATTTTGGTTTCGTTTGACTGCTCGAGATTGTTACTCTATTCCGCTAGGTATATTAACTTTATGAAGTAAAACATTTTTAGTTGCATTCGTTTCAAGTTCAGTTCTTCAAAGCTTTTTTGTACCTTCTTAGCTAGCTGTAAGTTAGACCTACTTTAAATCAGTTAACTGGGTCAGACGTAGCTGGTTCTGTTTCTAGGTCAGGCCAGTTTTGGTCTCCAAGTACAACGATACATTTATAGAAATCAAATACGCCAATACAGTTCTGAATATGGATAAAATCAATACACCTTCGACAGTTATATTTAGTTGCAACATTATTAAAAATATTTTACTTTGTAAGTTTAGTAAATCAATATTATTCGATTACTTATTTCAGTATCTCGATTCTGCTATATAATGCCACATTAAGGCTGTATTTATATGCTTCTGCGCAAACGCGTGTTTGGCCGCTACACCACAACTCACGAGATCACAGCATTAGTATGTAACGATTTCTTTACCGCCAACTGCGTTTTCTAGATCTAGCACGTTGACTTTGTATAAAAAAAGTTTTCTCATACGTGATACACGTCAAACATTCGTTGGTTTGACATTATGATTTGAGAACAAAGCTACTGAATGTAGCTTCATTCCTTTGTGGTCTTCTTCATTCAAATAGTAAAATAATAACATTTTAAAATCAATAGTCTGATGATAAACGTAATGAAAATTTTAAAACACCAGTTTTGTTTGACGTAGACACGTCAAGCTACGTCGCGTCTACGCGTAGATCGGCGTAGAACCTTTACGGCGTAGCGCGTAGCCGTGACGTAGCGCGTAGAGCCTCTACGGCTTTTCGATTGTTTGAAAGCTTGTTATTATACTTACTTGTTTGGTTGTTTTTTGTATCCAAACCTGGTATTAAAGGTTTTTAGTGATTTTTTTTATAGGATTATGTTTTTAGATTTTTTGTTGATATAAATATATTGTAATTCTTAATCTACTTTATTACAAACTGTGACTACTACTGAACTATGTGTAAGTCATAATGTTACATTTGTATTAACTCTAGATACCTAGACTATTTTAATATTTTTACTACAAAACTAAGCTTTACTTGCTAAATATTACTTTAGATGAGCTAATCTAACTACCAGCAAAATGCTATGATGTATGATTTTAATGACCATGACGTCTGGTACCTATTAATTCTATGTTGGGATTTTCTATATTGTTCTACCTATAATGTTTATATTACAAAGTTCACATTGAATAAGTGTAAATGTAATTTTTCTACAAAATGTCATATTGTATGTAAATAATTTAAAATTCTGTTCTATTCTCAAATAGAGTAAAAGAAGAAAATGTACTCAATACTGAATCTAATAATTTACTCAGTTAACAATCCATAAAATATACTCAAAGTTTTGCTAGTATTAATTTCTCTAATTAAAAATACTTCATTAACTTAATATAATTCAACTAAGGACCTGTCTAAGAACTCTAACCAACCCGAGTCTAACCGACAATCTAAGTCAGGTGTAGGCATTTTCAAGGAACCGACGGTTTGCCACACCTGACAAGCGAAGAGAAGCATCAGGGGAGGGAGGTGTGGGCGACAGTGAGAGCAGGTGTGCCTTACCTTTGGCTGATGGCGGAGTCCTCGCAGCATGAGACAAGCTAAGCGGTAGTGCCATTTCCCTTTGAATGTTGTTAATGTTACGCGTACTTCGGTTATTTTGCCTAGGGAAAGCGGCCCGTATGTGGTTGACATAACGGCGATATCGAAGGTAAAATAACTCTGAATGCATGTCACGATCTGATCGCTAGCTCTGTTAGAGAAAATGGTTTGTGTCTATTGTGAGGGAAAATACTGGGCCAATTCTGGTGGGCATTGACAAAAAAAGTTAATGGAAAGAACTTATATAATAGTGGAAATTTCCTTTCTTCATTATAAATTCAATTGATTAGTATTCAGTGATGGAGTAGACCGTACGTTACGTTATGGAATATTTTTGTTGTCATTGGTAACATGGGGTATTTTGCGCATGCGCGATCTTCTTACAAAAGCCTTTGTTTATAACAATAATGTTAATCGTTCGTTTTAAAAGGGAATGAAATCATCAGTTTCAATAGAAGATTGTTTTGTATTTAAAAATTTGATAGGTACTCAAATATTTAGTAGTAATATGTACGTAATGTCGCATTGCATGACGCACAGCAAAGCATGACAATAACAATTTTAAAATAATTATTTCGCATTCTAGCCTCGACTGAATATATATGATGGTCATAAATTGTATAATGTGTTAGCATAGTTTAATATGGAATTTTATTAAAGTTGAGGTTAAGCGAGAAAGTGTGGGGCGACCATCGAAAACCCCGCATTGCCTCTGCGACATTGAGACAATTCCTCGGAGCTCGCGCGCAGTATGCCGTATTAAAATGTAAAGTGTGACGTCAGCGATCAGATCATGACAGTCTGTCATTGTCCAAAGATTGCGTCGTGCCTACTCGCATGCGTCGATCGCAGTGCGCCGAGCGGTGCCCACCACCGGAGGGAGAAGCTGCAAACTAATGGGATGACCTGGCGCGTGCATATGCGCATATGCCATGCACCATCGACCCGAGCCGAGCCGATTGCGCAATGTCTCCCCCCAGCAACCTCAAACAACGTTACCGGTATATGGTCGGCATAGGGTTCGAGTCCACGCTCACGGAGTCCGGCGGCCCCAGGGGTGTGTGCGGAGTGCACCGGCTCACCGTGGACTCACTCCGAGACATGGTGCCCTCCCGCCCCTCCTGCCCGCCCTGCATCTCCAGCCGCCGCATCCTCCTAGCTCAACACCATCTCATCCTACAATCAGACACTCCCACGAGGAAAGGACATTGCGGGTCAATTCACGAGTAAGCATGCATGCCCTAACTAACATCTATCGTCGCGGACACGTCACCTCACTCACCGGCCGACTCTAGTTACCGGACGTGAAGACGGCGACCTAACTGCGAAACACTTACTGCGTCTCACCGCGGTCTGCCACACGGGGATGCGCGCCGCCCCGCGCACGCGCGCGCAGCTCGACCGATCTGACCTACTTCCAGCTTAACGGATGCTATTGAAATCACACGACATGCCTCATCGTTAATTTCTTTTATGCTTTATGACCCCATGAAATTTAATATTAAAAATATTTGAAAATTAACGAGTATCGTCCGTAGAGTTAATGTCGGCTAGAAATGTTCACTTCAGATTTTTTGGATAAAAAAACACACATTATTATGAGCCTATGCAGTTATTAGATTTTTAGAAATGCGACAGAATTAATTAGTGCATAATTTTTCGGATTGAGAAAAATATAGGGGCACATAAACAAACATGAACTTGAACAGGCAGATATATAGGTTGGCCGTATTTTAATAGCGCTGTAAGTGTACCTAGATAGATGCAGTCTATATGCAGCTGCGCTGCCGGCACATCGCTGCGCTCATCTCAGTACATTTCACGACTCCATTGTTTAACAACTTATCGTAGGCATCGTCGGATAAAGTTTAGGTCAGTAAAATTTAATACGGGTAAATTACGAGAAATTTCGGAATCGTGCGTAAAATAACCGCCTCGCGTCATTCTCTAAATAAATATGACGCCGCAAGATCCCGCGCTTCTTGAGCCAACTTGTTGAATGTAACTTTGGCATTTTAATGTCACAACTTTTGCGTGCGTTCCCAAATTATTGTATCTGCGTAAGTAATTAGAATTTTTGGTGTTTGATGTTGTTAACTATTTGCTTGTCTTGTCTGTTATTCGCCATTTCATTATTGCGAAGTTCTAAATTTTACGAAGTAAAATTTTCTTCGCGGCGTTTTTATTTCGAAGAATACCAAAATAAAATGTTATAGGGCGGAACTATAACATTTTATTTTGGTATTCTTCTCTAACATTTAACATTTTTATAATTTTCGTCATAAAAAATAATATGATTTCCTGATGCGTAAATTTGTTTTTAAATCTAAAATTTAATTAATTTTTAAATTACTTTATCCTATTTTATTGTTTATTATTATAATTTTATACTGTTTTCATTGATATTTATTATTGAATTATATGTTTTAAACGTTTTTTCAGATTTTTATTTTTCCCTCCGGTCGCCTCTGTAGGTTTTTGCTTGAAGATATTTTATTATTATTTATGTTTTTGCAAACATTCCTGTGCATGGTAGGTAATAGGTATGTATTAGTGAAACGAAATTTTTATTAAAAAAAAAACAATATGTTTAGTCTACTGTTTAGTCCAATTAATTAATTTGATCAAGCAGATATTATATACTATTTTTATAACCATTTATTCCTAAAAATTAATAGCAAGTTGATTAAAATATTTTATTTTGAAAGTTAGTTCTTTAAGAAGCCGCATATAATATAAGTAACTACACCAGATATTACGATAAAACTATAAGGTTCTCGAAACTCTGGGGTTCAACAAGAATATAATTGCTGAACAGTTAAAAAATTTTAGAAAATTTATGAAAAAAAAAAGAGCGACTTATTATAATTTTTTCCAGTCGCCTAGTATAAAAATAACAACAATAGGTAGAAAATAGAATGTAAAATGTCCACTACCTAAAAATATATATTTTTTAAAGTAGACCCTACTTTCCTTGATTCACGCCTAACCGGTTAAGGAGCAGGATACGGGGAAAGATATAGACTTAAATATGTATGTACTTATTATCACGGAAAAATGCATAGTTTCAACGGGATTTTATTTCCGCTAACAAAGTGGGGGAAAATGGTTCAGGATCATTCGCGCGCGACACACACGCGACATTTGGTCGTTAGCTCCTGCAAAGGCCCCATTGCCCTGGGAATGAGGAAATACATAATTTTCACAGAACTTACAGCAAATAGTATTATTCAATATTGGGTACCGATCGATGGAGCCTTTCGCTCAGTCTAAATATAGCTCAAACGGAATACGATGTAATCGTTTCAAAGTTATACATATTTTATTTACTTACTTCATGCAAAGGCTTAATTGTTCATTATATATACTATGTGACATTTTAATGGTTGTTTTCCGGCAGTAAAATGATTATATCTAAGTAGTACAATAGATTTTTTTTATTCAAATCGTGAATAAATTTCGGCCAGTTCATTGTCGCTCGCGCCTATCGGCATAAATTTGCCACGTACGTCGTACAGAATAAGTATTTTTTATTTTCAAAAAATAACTTGCATGATTCGATAGTAGGTAGTAACTAGTAGGAACTGTGGAACTACTAAAGGTTCCACAATATTAATCGTCCTGCTGTGGGAAAACTACCACTAAAATGTCACGTTGTATACTGTTACTTGCAAATTCCCAATATAATGATATCGACGCCAATATGATATAATATTTTGCCGGTATACCGAATAAAATCTATATATATAAAAATAGATTTTCAAATGTGTTAGTCGCGCTAAAACTCGAAAACGGCTGGACGGATTGGGCTGATTTTAGTCTTTAAATATTCGTAGAAGTGCAGGGAAGGTTTTAAAGTGACACGAAGTTCACCGGGACAGCTAGTTTTAAAATAAAAATAAATTTTCCATTTTGTTAGTCTCGCTTTATCTCAAGAATAGCTGAACCAATTTGGCTAATTTTAGCCAAAAAATATTCATGGAAGTCCAGTGAAGTTTTATATTAACTAGTAGTCAGGTTTTTCAAAATTAGCTGTGAAATACCTACGGAGTACGGACGGACAGACATACAGACATGACGAATCTATAAGGATTGCGTTTTTTTCTTTTTATTCTGATGTAAGCACAGACTCTCCACAAAGTGGCTGTGTCGGATTTTTTTTTTTTGTTATTTTGCGTCTAAAATGATTGAGGTAAGTACCTTATACCTATTCATGAACTTCTTCAGTACATATTGTTAAACTTAAAACATACCTGTCCAGTGTCCAGTGTCCACCTACACAGTCTACTGTTTCTGCTAGACAGCCACTATCTGATACTTTGTAACTTAAGACAGCTCTTTGTTATTTTCTTATGAAAGAAAACTCTGAGAAAAGCAGATTAAGTTACACTAGTTTACTCTAATGCCTTGTTCCATTGTTATAGAAAAATGCCAATATCTTTCATACAAAACAAAAGCGTCAAAATTCCTTTGTGGCATTCCTTTCGAGGCATCTCCTCCTGCAAACAATACGATGCCTCACAAATAAAAATTGAGGGCCATTTTTTAATTATAGGCTGACCACACACGAGATACAAGCGAATTTCAGCCGTTAATACACGAGATAAAGTTCAATTTAAGGCACGCTTATATTTCGGTAGGATCACATTTCCAGAATCGAAAATACTAGCGATTGTGAACTGTAAATATACGAAATAAGGTTGGAATTGCTTCGTAACAATACTGAAAGCAAGGATCAAAGCCGCGTAATGATTCTTTTTCGCTTTAATTAAATATTATTTACGGAAGGTTTTTCAACTAAGCACATATTCACCTATCGGCTAAAATCGATAGAGCTTCGCCCGGGTTACGTTGAATTATAGCTACATTTTAATGGAATGTTAGATCCTCGTTAATGAGCAGGTGCATGTTTTTGTTCATTTCCCAGCGTTTAGGCAATACCCGGAAAATTTTTCAGCAGCTGCACTCACCAAAAAAAAAAACCTACTCGATTTCAACATTATCTCTTTGTTTTGTAAAAAAAAAAGTATTGCTAGAACACTATTCTATTCTCGTATTAATAATAAAAAAACAGCATAATTGGAACAAAGGAAAACAAGTTTTCTTTGACGTAAAGACGTGAGGAAGAGGCTTAACATTGCATTCTTAAATTGGCGACTCCGTAGACGCATGTCGTACTAGTTGCCAATTTAAAACTATGACTATACTATGCTTAATTTTGAGGAGGGTCACAGATTAAGGAGAGGTAGACATAAGAGGAGGCCAGAATGGTCACGAATTGCAATAGACAAAATACTTACCAAAATATAAGACACACGTAGTTATTACGTCATAGACTTCGGGAGGGTCATGTGACACGTCCCTTTGAAATATTTTGATTGTTATCTAAAAGCTAAAAGACAATAATTACAATTTAGATTTTTGATACTACTGTTTACATTGAGTTTAAAAAAATATTAACAAACCAACATAATTTAACCTCTTCTTTCTTGGAAGTCGGATAACGTTTAAAAGTAGAGATGAACAAACACAATATACGGGGTGTAACAAAACAAATTGATAATACTTTTTTATATGAAATAAAAAATTATTAACAAACCAACATAATTTAACCTCTTCTTTTTTGGAAGTCGGATAACGTTTAAAAGTAGACAGTAGAGATGAGCAAACACAATATACGGGGTGTAACAAAACAAATTGACAATACTTTAGGATGTGTATGAATCCCCTGTTCAGAGGTGACTGTGAAAGAAGCAGCGCTGAAAGATACTTTTAAACTTTTGTCTGGACAAATTTCATAACGCCAGGGCGGGCGCTTGCCCATACCAATCCAATCACAAAATAAATTGCTCTTTCAGCGCTGCTACTTTCACAGTAAATTGACACACACATACACACCCTAAAGTATAATCACTTAGTTTTGTTACACATCACCGCTACAGTTTAGGATCCAAAATGCATGTAGGCATGATAATCATCAAAGGAGACTTGATTGCAAATGAAATGGTCAGAGTGGATCAACAATTAGTAGATTAGTAACGATTGACTTCACTATCGCCATTGTCTACCAGGTCAACTGTTAAACTGATTAACTGATTGATTTCCATCAATCTTATTACTGCACTCACATTAAAGGTCCACAAATTACTTGAGATGTTTTTTTTTTAATTTTCTGATTTAATCTTAAGCATACCATGATGAAATGGACCAAAATGGTACTTATATATTTTTCATAATAATGAGAAAAAAAATACGTGAGATTTGTCGAATACCCCCTTGTTGTTTGCTGACTTAAGCTTCTTACATAATATTTTTGTCAAACATCTGTCAAACCCTTTTTAAATTAAAGTTTAATCATGGCGCGGCTTAATTTGTAAATAATGACGTTGTCAGCGGCCACAATGTAATGTGACACCTTTTATCCATTACAGGTACGTGCGGGTTAACCCATTACCTGCAGTAGCGTACGGGTTAACCCATTATCTGTAGCGTACGGGTTAACCCATTACCGGTAACGTGGGTTAACCCATTACCAGCAACGTACGGGTTAAGTTATTAAGGCAATAACCCATTATCGGCAACGTACGGGTTAAGTTGTTAACGGGATAACCCGTTACAAAACAAGGTCGGGTGCAGCTACGCATTAGCCCGGGCGTCACCTTTGACCTTTACACAACAAATCGATGCAACCCCAGAGAGCTCAACCGGCGTGGGCTGATTTTTATCGAACTGGATTTTTTATTTAGGTATATTTTTAGAAGCGATACCTGTGAAAATACACTCGTTATTCGATATCTGTACAGTGGAGTTGGACTTTTTTGATGTTGTTTACTTTCGTGGCCTTAAAAATATAGAGACTGGTATAGTGGCTGTCATCATTCATCATTCATCAATCATCATTCGCGCTGAAACCTACGGCGGCGCGGGTATTGTACATTCCCTATTTAATCCTCTGATTCCCGGGAATAAAAGTACTTTTAAGTAAACTACAAGTTAAGGCGCCTACTGAAATCATTGCTGCGACCGAGTTTTATGGAATAAGCCACTATAATAATTATTATGTTTTGGTGTACACCTATTTGGTAGATTCGGTTTTAAAATATTTCTTTAATTTTTATTTTTATTTTATTACAAAATTATTGTTTTACTAAATATAAAGTACATTTCTTTCTTTCTTTTTTTTATTATAAAATTGGGGCCGTCTATGGACTGTTCACCCCATTTTTTGTTATTTTATTATTTAGATTTTTCGCACCAAGGATATATTTTTCTTTATTTAATATGTCCACCAAGGATAATTCTTCCTTTATTTAATATGTCTCGTCCAACCCGACACTTTTTTCGACACGATACGATTTCGGAGAGCTTCGAATGGAGCTTAAAGTGGCAACAGCTATGATATTGAATATAATATTTGGTAATAGATATATAAATATATATATATATATATATATATATATATATATATATATATATATATATATATATATATATATATATATATATATATATATATATATATATATATATATATATATATATATATATAATATTTGGATCCTTCTAAGAACTGTTATAAAAGACATAATTCCCATTCATAAGCTGTCTATAGAATGGACAATTTAGCAGTCATAGACGATTCTATGATTGCCTATCGATCCGGTTTTAGCAATACTAGCGCCATGGGTGAAATTTCTTCAGCGCCCAGGGTGCTGGTGCCACTAAAAAAGGGACGCCAGCAGCTTCGTTTTTCCGTTTTGTGTGCATCGCCAATCGTCGGTCGTCGCCACAGAAATAAATCAAGATAGAACGGCTAAGCGGGTGGAGTACGCGTGTTTCAATCATGCTCTGTCGTGCAAGATTCATTGAACGTTCATTCAGTCAGCGCGCACGTCTCGACTTGATTACACCGGAGCGGTTGTGCAAAAATGCCTCACTGTGCAGTGTCTAGTTGTAAAAACAGAAGTACGAAAGTGAATCGGTCAAAAGGAGGTATTTCTTTCCACGGGTAAGTTATTTGTTCTAGCTAAAAGCAAAGCAAAAATTGACACGAGCGATTCCTTAGCAACGCACGCGCGTCGCCGTTCTATCTTGATTTATTTCTGTGCTCGCCGCGCTTAAAGCCCGCGACGCTATGCCAGGGGTCACCAATTAGTTTCAGTCAAGGTTATATTATAAAAAAAAAAACATAGGTAATTACGGAAATCACAAAGGTATTTTTTATGATATCAATGACAAATGTAACCATTGAGGAGGAGGAGGAATGAAATATTGGTGCATGCTATAGATATTGACATTAAATCCTGGAGGTGTTGAAGTCCTAAGAGGAACGAAGATCATCTTCGAACATGCTTGGTCCGTACACAATGGGGCGGGGGCGGTCCGGATGCGTATCGCGGTCCGCCATTTGGTGGCCCCTGCGCTATGCAAACGTCATCCCCCGCGCAAACGACCTTGACCATACATTTGCCGCGTTGTCGAGATCGCACTAAAACCCTATTTTTTACTTATCTTAGTTCAACATTTACCTAAAAAATTCGAACGGGGAATATATAGTTAATGAAATTATCGACTTATTGGCGTGTGTTTCAAATAAAAGTAATTTGTAAATACTAGGGAGATACTGAAAGTGTGCTTGAACTTTAACAAATTGGTATTACTTTGGAAGCGAATAAACATAATATCATGAGTATAATAAACAAAAATAGGAAATTAATAACGAGGAAAGTAATGTTCATAATATACTGAAGATTATTGGTGTATTTTTTTATTATAATTATGTAGCTTTTAAATTATGAGTTATTTAAACTTATAAGGCTCTAAAAACGGTAATTTACGGCATCTCCGTAGAGGGAGCGCCTTAAATAGTTAGCCAAGTGCGAGTCGAACTCGCGCACGAAGAGTTCCGTACCGTTGTAGAGCGAAAGTAGGAAAAAAATAGTGTTTTTTGTATCGGAGCCCCCCTTGATTATTAATAATTTTATTTTTAAAAATTAAAGTACATGTATATAATTTTGTGAAGCATTAAAGTGTCTCAAAAAAATAATACAACAGCCATTTTGGCATGTCCTTCATTTTAATAATTATTTTATTAAAAACTTTGACCATTCTTGGTATTTATTTATAAAGTTACTGAAAGAGTGTCCATTGGTACTTTATTTTAGTTAATTAAAAACTTAATTCAAATAGAAAGAAGAAAGAAATTATGGTGATATAATGTATCAACCCTCTCTTTTTCCAGTGTCCCCAGTAACAATTTCAAACTTCCAACTGAATTAAATTAAAATTGTCTGGAACTACTTGACATATTCTATAGTTTTTTTTTTTTGTTAAATGACCCATCTTCTTTACTCTTAAGGCTCAATTTTAGGCGTAAGACTATTTTAATCCATTTAAATTTGCAATTATCTGTTATATGCTATTTCCGGAATATGCTATTTCCGGACATTTCAGTTTTTTTACCATATTTTTTATGATAACATTCTACCATCATAATTATATTTTTTGTGTCCTGATTATGGCGAAACTAATATTCAGTAGGATGGACCATTTTAATACGGAATGGCTGTGTAATTTTTTCGGTGGTGCAAAGAAATGTGTGACCAGTTGGACAGGACCAAAATTGATGGGTAGGGTTTGTTACGATTGTTTGATACTTTTTACTATCTTTATTTGAAACTTAATAGTTTGTAAAGATGTACTGATTTTTAAACTAAAAGTAAGTGTGTGTAGTTTAATTCAGCGTAAAACAGAAAAAGTTTTACACATCTTTGAATGTAAGGTTGACGCATTATGTTACCTCGGTTTTGTTACTACAAGCAACCGAAAGCATAAAGCTAGTCTTACACTGTGGATTTTTAAAGTGAAAAATTATGTAAGAAGTTTAAATTTATACAATTTTTGTAAAGTTAAAGATAGCTGATAGTTTGTTTAAAATTTTTGTTTCACAAATAGGTATATTGAGAGGTTAAAAAAATAAAATCCAGAGGAGATTAAAGAAAATTTTACGAAGATTAGGTAAATAAAAAAAGAACAACATAACGGAACTGAATCCAGCTGAGGCAGATGCAAGAATAGACGAGTGGAGTTAAGAAAAAATAATTACTAATTTTAATATAATATTGAATTCTAAGGTCTTTTACACTATGCCCTAAAATTTTGTTACCGTCGGTTTTGTTACTGTCCCTGCAATTTTTTAAGGTATTTTTAAGATTTTGGCGTAAATTTCTATCTTATGAGATATTATGTCACGTGTATTAGCTAAAAACAATTAATATTTAGCGTTTTTAATTGCATTCAGATTTTAAACAGCTCAATTTTTGAGAAAGCACTATCAAAAATAGACGTAGTTTTGGTACAACAGTAACAAACCCGAATAAATATTGGATTTTCTAAACTGTTTTAAAATGTGCAGTGTCTTAATCTTTTATGTAAGTGCCGTAAAAGAACTGTATTATTTCAATAAAAGATCAGATTCTCAAAATATATTATAGTTTTAAAATATATTATAGTTTTATTTCCATTCAACTTTGATTATGGTAACAAAACGGACACAAATTTGATACTAACTCACAAATTTTTGATTTTTTTACTAGTAAATAGTCTATTAGTCACGAAAAAATATGATATTAAAAAAAATTGTAACATACTATTATAACTAAAATCTCAAAACCGCATTATTTGAAAGTTATTATTTTTAGTGAAATTTTATCTGTTGTATTATTTTTTTGAAACTCCCCCATTATGGATTACGAACCAAAAAGGCCAAAAAATCACGTTTGTTGTATGGGAGCCCCCCTTGAAATATTAACTTTATTTTGTTTAGTACTTATTTGTTGTTATAGCGGCACTAGAAATACACAACCTGTGAACATTTAAGAAGTCTCAATTCTAGCTATAGTGGTTCTTGAGATACAGCCTGGAGATAGACAAACAGACAGATAGACGGACAGACATCGAAGTCTCAGTAATAGGGTCCCGTTTTTACCCTTTGGGTACGGAACCCTAATAATATCGACTTTATGTATAGCAAGGTATATTAACCATTTGGTGAAATAAGTAACTTACAAGGTTTGTCCAACTATGAGGGAAAAAAATTTAATTCATTTAACTTAATTTTTCACTTCATCGACGTTTTAATTTATCCAGAGAGTAGTCCGGCGTATCGCTTAATTT
Source organism: Aricia agestis (assembly GCF_905147365.1). Taxonomy (NCBI): domain Eukaryota; kingdom Metazoa; phylum Arthropoda; class Insecta; order Lepidoptera; family Lycaenidae; genus Aricia; species Aricia agestis. The sequence goes on along the minus strand of NC_056428.1, from coordinate 24,208,756 downwards.
TTCATTGCGACTAGATGTACCATCGAGGAAATTGATTCCTAGGCAGTTGACGGACCTACGTCATTTGGTCCGCGTCAATGTTAGCTGTGATTGGTCGCATAGGTTTGACCGCGATCAAATTACTTAGGTCCGCCATCTGCTTAGGAATCAACTTCTCTGATAGTACTATCGAAAAATTTGTTCATAGTCAGATTGCGGACCTACGTCATTTGGTTCGATTATGTCAATTCCATGGTCGTGCTGTGTCGCAACTCGCATCGGCTGGATTTGACATACTGCGACCTAATTACGTAGGTCCGTCAGCTGCTGTGAATTTACTCTATAGGACATATCGTGATAAATATTTACGTAACATTTGCCAATAAATTAAAGACATAGTTATAATTTCTAGGCAATGCTTTTATGGCCTTTACCTTAATCTCGATCCTAATGCAATGTAATAACTAATTAGCTATGCTGTAAAGTATTACCAAATATGACTCAGTAGATTTTGTATTGAGGAGATATTAGTATGAGCTTGTTGACAAGTTGACAAGACAAAGACAACACATAAGTAAACTTTAGCTTACAAGTTACATCCATTAAACTTAATATATTATTAGATACCATGATTAAATTAATAGACTCAACCTGCGGCCCGCCGAGACACACCGATATACGGTGGCCCGCGTGAAGTTAAACCATTTTGGAAATACACCTACCGGCAAAGTAGATCAAAGTCGTCGTGAAAGTCGTGAAAATCGCTAAGTTCAAAGAACTTTATTTTTTAACCCAAAAAGTTTTGGTTGTGTAATACATTTTTGTGGACCGTATGAAAAAGGTTGAGTGCCACTGCTATTTCCTTATATTTTTTCCTGTCAGTAGTGCTGCAGGCGAGTCGGCAAAAAAAGTTCGGAGTCGGATGTCTGTTTCCGTCCTATTCAATACGTTTTTCATTTTGTTAGAAGTTGGATTGTTGATCACCAGGTACTGCAGCGCATTCCACAAACTTTATAATGTTAAAAGTTTAATATCACTTTTAAATATTTCATAAACTAACTCACATATTTTCATGTTTTTTGTTTACGGCAACTTAGAATTCCATGAACTATGTGGAACATGCAGGGGTCTGATTCTCAGGAGTTGAATATCATTTCGATCAGGCTATCTCACTTGCGTGAGCACTTGTCGCCCTCGCGAGTGAGACGACCCGCGATCGAAACGATATTGGACGTCTGAGAATACGGTCCCTGGTCATTAAAATTCAGAGACATTTACAACGCTTTCAAAACTCGCAGCTCTATGTGTTCAAACACTCGTGTTCAGTGAAAATTACTCTGTGCAGAGCGTTTTTAACAAACTTTTACCAAATGCGAAAATTCATATGATTGTACAAAGCACATTTTCCAAAAAGGAAAAACGAAATTAATATTACGAGGAATTTAATAAGTGTTTGATTTAAACGTTTTTAGGATACGTATGACATTTCGGAGTTGAGTTACGTGGTTACGTGGCAGCAATTTCATTTATCAGTCTCGTGTCGCGCGCTTTTACACTGCCTGTTAAAGCTATTTGATGCTTCTTTTCTAAGGTCATAACAATCCTAATAGCATATTTTGAAAATTAGCCGCGCTTAAGAGTCCGTATACGAAATTTTGCCGAAATTTTGAAGAAAACGACAGAAATAATCTATATAGATAAAATTCTATCCAATTCGAGAAAAAAGAAAAAAAAAACAAATTGTGCCAAAAACACGATTCAAAACAACCTAAATCTCACATTATATTACTCGCCGCAAGGCTAATGTAAGATTTAGGTTGTTTTGAATCGTGTTTTTTGGCACAATTTACTTTTCTTTTTTTTCTTTTTTCTCGAATTGGACAGAATTTTATCTATAGATTATTTCTGTCGTTTTCTTTTTATGAATTACAGCCCCAAGTTGCCGAAATTAACAGCAATTCTTTGCCCATTTTCTCTAAAATTTTGCCGAGTTACATATTTTTTTACTCAACTATTTCATATTAAAGTGGTAAAAAGTAATTCCAACATTGTATAGACGACTTTCTCAACAGTACATTGTATTTTTTCAAACCGTTAAGACGTCAATACAATCCATAAACAGGTGATATTCTAAACCTTATAAACAGGTGATATTCTAAACCTTTTACAGCAAAAATCACAAAACTGTCGCGGGTTTGAGTTGGATTATTTAAAAATACTTAAAAAAAACAAAAATCTAGCTCTAACATTAGATTATAATTGAAATGATCTTACATGTTGTGCATTAAAACTTATAGAAATACTGTATTTTAACTTTTAAATCACGTCTGTTAATCAGCGAAATCGGCAAAATTTCGTATGCGGACTCTTAACTCGTCATTTTTACACAGTAAAAAAAAGGATTTTTACGTAAAAAAATTTAAACTCGATACACGTGACGTGTAAAAATTTGTAAGGCGGTGGGAGACTAGACCCTTTCATCCCTTTTTTACAACCAGGAAACTCTATGCCTGACCGAAGAACGAACCATGCTGGTTCGTTCTGCCGGCACTCCCTTGACCGCTTTGTTTTTTTCTCACTCATTTATGATTTAATGCAACCTCAAAATATGTCTAAGTTGACTAGAATATCATTGCTCTATCGTCAAAAGCCCTTACCGTGCACATTCGTGTGATTCCTCGCAACCCATTGTTCTTTCTTCTTACTACATTACCTGTCACAAGTCCTTACCATGCACATTTTCCTTGCAACCTGTTGTTTTTTCTCTTACTCCATAACCTGTCAAAGTCCTTACCCAGCACACGACGGTGGTCTCGTGAGCTCCATCTTGGGCAGCGGCGATATGTCGGTGGTGGATTCCCTCCATCCGCCGCCGACGTCGCCGCTAGCGTAGCACGACGACTCACCACAACCGTCGCTGTCCATTGAGTCATCTGGTAAAGATTTTAACCGACTATCAAAAAAGGTGGTTTATACGTAGGGAGAGCCATGCTTCGGCATGAATGGGCCGGCTAGACCGGAGAACTTCCACCTTTTTTTTATGAAAGAAGGGGGCAAACGAGCAAACGGGTCACCGGTCGTAGATTTTGTAAGCTATTGCACAACTTTTATCGCGGGCTTTGAGCGCAGCGACCGAATCAAAAAAAAAAAGACGGGTTGCACTCCGGGAGTGCCGGTACAAGTGAAAACTTGATTATTAACGTTGTGCATTATTTTTTTTAACCCATTTCTTATGAAAAACGATTTTTAAAAAATCGATTTCTTTAATTAATCGAAACCCTTACAATCGATTAAAAAATATCGACAATCGAAAAAAAAAACAATCGATTGTTCAATTAATCGATTTCGATGTTACAACACTACTCTCCAACCGTCTTACGGTTTTTCGATCAGCACGAGAATCTAACGCGAGTTTAACAGTTTTTACCCATCCCACAAAAGCGCTCAACGCCATTAAAGAAGTTATCACTTCAAAATTCCAACCTCTCCTATACAAGGTGAAACAAAACAAGTGATAATACTTTAGGGTGTGTATGTGTTCCTCGTTGACTTCCGAGTTCCGACGCTCGAGAAATACGATCATTGCCGAAAAATTACGACTATGCGCATTATCACTTTGGAAGCACTGTACTATTATATCAAAACAAAGATATACAAGTTTTCGATATATTGCTAACTGAGATAATTGAAAACCACATTACGGTCTAATGATCATAATGTAACACGATATTAATTAAACTAGAGATCGCCCAATGGTCGAAATTCGACCTTAGTTTCAACGACATTAGGACTACTACCTATATTTTGTAAAAAAAAATATTGACTTTATCATATTTTATTCAACTCTTGTCTTTGGGACTCAGCTGATCTTAGACTGGCCGTGTAAGCATTGTCTAAATAGTATCTCAGATTCAATAAAAAAAACTATAATCCATTTTCAACTTGTCATCTTGTTGTCAACAGACTTCAACCATAAATAAAAGAGTATAATTCGTATGTATAGGCTTGTCACTCAAAAATCATTTTTCCTAGTGTGTGTGTGTTGTAGTGTGTGTAATGTTTTATTTGTTAAAAAATGTATGATAAAAGCATAATTTCTAAATAACATTAACAGCTCGATGTACTCCTTCACCATAATATAAACTATAACTGTGCAAAATTTCATTCACCTAGGTTTCCCCATTTTTTGTCAAAAGGGATACAAAGTTTTTGGCTCACGTATTAATATATAGATAGATAGGTGTCACTAATATTAGAATTCTGAATAATATTCCATCAGTATGCGCAACCACGTTTGACATTTAATTAGCAAGAATTTCAAACGCGGTTGGATCACGATTCACGAGTTGCATATTATTATATTTTCAGTTTTATTCAAATAGCTAACACCATAGACTTATTTATATACTGCATTATAAGTTTATGGCTAACACGATGGAATAGTGCTATTAAAGCCGAATGTTCGTTTTGTTGGTTCTTCTTGGAAGACTTCAAAGATCCAAAGACTTTATTTGCAAACCTGGTTGTAGGCTAGAATTACAGATTTAGGTGATTTGTTTATTGTTTAATTTGGCAATGTTGTTTAATTTTTCAAATTGTAATTTGAAAAATTAAACAACATTGCCAAATGGCAAAAAAAAATCAAAACTACCTGCTGAATGTATTCAGCAGGTAGTTTTGAGGCTTATTCAAACAAACGTCAAAATATTAATAAATAACCTCCTCCTTTTTGGAAGTCGGTTACAAACAATAAACAAAATCTTTATAGAAATCGGTTCATGGCTTGTACCACGAAACCGTTTTGAGACTCAAACAATCGAACGAGAATGCCGCATCCTACTCTAACAAACGTGAAATGACGTTGTTAGTGCAGGACGCGGCATTCTCGTTCGATTGTTTGAGTCTCAAAACGGTTTCGTAGTAGGCCTACAGGTGACAACTGACATCCCATAATGATCCAAACTGACCAAAATCTGAAATGTTGTACACGTTTTTTTTTTAAGAAAAAGGGGGCAAACGAGCAAACGGTTCACCTGATGGAAAGCAACTTCCGTCGCCCATGGACACTCGCAGCGTCAGAAGAGCTGCAGGTGCGTTGCCGGCCTTTTAAGAGGGAATAGGGTAATAGGGGAAGGTAGGGACGGAAAGGGAACGGAATAAGGGAGGGTAGGGAAGGGAATAGGGTAGGGGATTGGGCCTTCGGTAAACTCACTCACTCGGCGAAACACAGCGCAAGCGCTGTTTCACGCCGGTCTTCTGTGAGGAGGTGGTATTTCTCCGGTCGAGCCGGCCCATTCGTGCCGAGGCATGTCTCTCCCGCGTCATATCAGAATGTTTTGGTGCTGCTAGTCTGTCTAGCGTGAAAACAATCCTATTACCTGCAACTTTGTTGAGCTGAAATTCGTTTGTCACGCGGATATCGAACATATTTCTGTGATCAAAACTATCGTAAAATACTTTTCAGTTTCCCGAGATACATAGTATTCTGTGTTAATTAATACAAATCTGTTCAGCGGCGTAAGCTTGAAGAGGTATAGGTCTACCAAAATCTGATGGCAAAAAGTGAGAAAATAAATTGACTCTGGCAATACCGGGGTGATTTGAAAAAAAAAATTGCTCCTTTTTTTTCTTTATAGTAACTTATTCTGTGTGTGAAATATGCAAATAATATAACTACGGAACCCTAAAAATGTATCCAATAATGAAGGATAGTTTTTTGAAAATCTGCCATCAAAATTTGCCATCAGATTCAGGTAGACCTAATGCTGGTCATACACCACCCTTCCTATCGTCCAATCGGTAGCGTCATGCCGATTGGACGACAGGAAGGATGGTGTATGGCCAGCATAACAGCCTTTCCCAAAGTGGGCGCTTAAGGTCTAAAGGGGGGCGGCGTGGGACCCAAAGAAAGATAGGGGCATTGTATAGAGGCTTAGGTGGTAATTTATTTCATCTGGATACATTTTAAATTGAAACTATATGGGCGCTAAAACATAATATTTTGTTCTCAAAGTGGGCAATAGACAAAATAAGTTTGGGAACCCCCGACCTATAAAACATAATGTAGAGATATTTCATGTTACTTACATAATATTATTATAGTACGGATAGATTGATATTAAATACTTACTAATTATAGAAAAAAACATTTACAAATGATATTGCAATATACATATACGTATAGGTACCATGTACGTACGTTTAATAAGGTCTTACGAAGAAGTGTGGTCTAGAGTACGTGTACTCTAGACCACACTTCTTCGTAAGACCTTATTAAACTTCCTTTGTCTTATTTCCAGGTATTGGAAAGCAATTTGTACTTTAGAATTTATATAAGACTTTGCGTAGGAGGAATCTAGAAAATATATAATTGATTTTGCTCGCAATTCGCAATATTTCTCTAATTGCATTGCAACAGGAAGCAGGATAAAGATAAATAATATTTATAAATGTATGTTTTTATATGACTGGTACCGACTTCAAAATAATGAAGATTGTGTACATAGAAATAGTTGAGGTTTAGGAGAGTTATGCATAAGGCACATTAAAGACTAAGAATTATTGAACACTTTTTTGTTCATTATAAATTATTATTGTTTTTACCCTGGAAGTCGGTTTTAATTTTTTGTTAAAAATAATAATTTCAATCTTTTTAGTCATATTTTATAAGCTGGTTTTGTACAGACTAATGTGTTATGCTTAGTGACTGGATCCGACAGCTCGCTCTTAATCAAGCAATGATAAAATTAATGTTCATACGCCTGTCTTTAAAGGCTCTAAAGTACTGTTCAGTGAATTTATTTCTATCATTACACTCATGGAAACTCATCAGCTCAACATAATATAATATTATGCTCAAATATAACTATAATCGTCCTTATAAATTTTAAGGAGAATAACATACCTCATAGATCTTATGATCAAATTGCTAAATTGGTAACCTAAACACCAAGATCATTTATATTGAAATAACATTATAATTTTGTAAATCGTTCGAAAAATTCGGGTTTCGTTCCTAGAGACGATTAAAATAGTACCAATAATAAGGGTTATTATAATTAGATAATTCATGGTGTGGTGACTGGTGGTAGTGATAATGATGAATGTAACTTGCATAGTAGCATATGCTTTCAGTTCTTAAACCAACTCCGAAACCCCCAAACTTGTATTTATAAGGAATCCGGAGTTCTCTTAGCACCTTCGGAACCATTGTATATCTTATTGCAAAATCTTGCTTTTTGGTTGCTTAGGATACTTCTTAAAAAATTGAAGTCACTATATGTTTCCATATAAATTTTGAGGAGTTCCCTCGATTACTCATGGATGTATGGTGGAATGGTGGTGATGATGATGATGATTAATGAAATTTGCATAGCAGTGTATGCTTTCAGTTCTTAAGACAACGCCGAAACCCCCAAACATGTATCTATAAGGAGTAAGGAGTTCTGTTCACCACCTTCGAACCATGGTATATCCTGGTGCAAAATCTTACTTTTTGGTAACATATGCCTGGAATACTTCATATAAAACCAAAAAAATCATATGTTTCCATTTGATTTCACCATCATCAAGTCACCACTTTTCTGAACATGGTACCAAATTGGAGTAATACCCTATACAACAAAACAAACATTTTGAAAATCGGTTCACAAACGGCGGAGTAATCGTTGAACATACATAAAAAAAAACCACAGCCGAACGTATAACCCGAGGAGGTTATACGTTCGGCTGTGGTTTTTGGAAGTCGGTTAAAAAGTGCACGAAAAATTGTGTTTTATTAGTGTTCAATATGAGTTTCCACCAAGAACCGACAGTACAATCAATTACATAATATATTGCTAAGAAAACTCTTGATCATGACGTAAGTCTTCTCAATCTTGTCGAGTAACCGTATTGAATTTATAGATGCTTATACGTTTGTGGCATACAGGCACGTAGACAGACAGACAAGTCAAACTTGTAACATCCTATTTTCCTGTCGGCGGTTAAATAGAGATTTGGTTGTTTTAATTTGAAATCGATTGAAGCTTAAACCATTAAGTATCAATAATTCGCTAAGCTTTATTGAAATTCACGGGAGGTTAGGATTATGCTTTCAATGTGCTACATCAACCACGAACTAGCTACCAGAAATTAGTTATTAATTATTACCTACAGTACTGTTTATTATTAAAAGATTATGTACCATCAGATAAATTAATTCACGACCATCATGTTCTAACTTCTATGATGGTTTATGGTCCTAATAAGAACTGGACGAATTTAAATGACGATACTTTAGAATTTACTGGATGCACCAGAAATATTTTTTACTGCAAATAATAATAGTAAAAAAAAACCAAGTACCGTACCGTACCGTACAGTCGAACTACGAAGGATTACGTACCGTTGTAGAGCAAAAATAGGCCAAAAACTGTGTTTTTTGTATGGGAGCCCCCCTTAGGTCTAACTATAGCGGTTCTTGAGATACAGCCTGGCGACAGACAGACAGACAGATAGACCGACAGACGGACAGACAACGAAGTCTTAGTAATAGGGTCCCGTTTTTACCCTTTGGGTACAGAACCCTAAAAACTAAAAACGGTGATAGGTTCCAGTAGTAACGGCATTCTGGAAGTATTTGTTTAAAATCTGTAAGTTAGATATTTAACAATATTTATTTATTGATTTAAAAAACACGCGTTTTTTGTCAAAAATGTTAAAAAATGGTTGCATTGTCGTTGGCTCTTAATACCTATGCTAAGTTTTGGATTAATGAGACTACTGGATATAGGTAAAAATCGTGCTAAAATATTCCGTTACCTACATACAGCACAAACATTTAAAAGCGTGTCAAATATATACAGGGTGTAACAAAAATAAGTGATAATACTTTGGGGTGTGTACGTGTTCCTTATAGAGAGTTCACTGTGAAAGTAGCAGCGCTGAGAGACCAACAATTTTCTTCACTTTTGTATGGGGAAACTCGTGACGCTCAGGCCCTTACAAAAGTGAAAAAAAAAATCGTCTTTCAGCACTGCTACTTTCACAGTGAACTCTCTACAAGGAACACGTATACACCCTAAAGTATTAATCACTTATTTTTGTTACACCTTGTATATATTTTTTATTTATGCAACGCTAATATCATTAAAATAACTATACGGATCCTTAAAGGATTACCGCCTCAACCCTTTACTAATGAAACATACGCTATTAACGTCTTACCTCTAGGTCCAAGGTGAGAGAGATTCATGAATATCATGTCATTATCGCAGAAGCTCTGGCTGGAGTGCGGCTTGGGAAGTTGAGCGCTGCTCGACTTCTTAAGACCCGTCTGAAAAGATACCTTGATGCTTTAATTACGTGCCTTAGAGTACCCTGATTCTGCAGTTGACCCAACTTTAATACAGTTTGTTACTAGCTAAAAGCCGAGCTTTGTGTGGGCTCGCGTCGTTTTTACTGCGTGGTATCTCTTTTAGTCAGTTCTTTTATATTTTAATAGTAAGTAATTTGTAACCTTGACTGACCGATGATAACACATCTAATATTATTATAAATAAAAATCGGCCAAGTGCGAGTTGGACTCGCCCATGAAGGGTTCCGCAGCAGCAATAATGTTTATTTTTATGAAATTAAAATGTGTTTGATATTTTGTTATATTTAAGTAGATTTAATGAAAGTTAAATTAAGCTTAAGGTACCATTTATGACGTATAAATTAAACTACTTGCTAGATCTCGTTCAAACCAATTTTCGTCGGTAGTTTTTATAATAATTTACATATATCCTATATTTTTTAGACGTATCATAATATATATACTTTAGAAGTTAGAGGGGGTACACATTTTACCACTTTGGAAAAGTCTCTCTCGCAAACTATTCATGTTAGAAATAAATGATATTACTAAACCTCAATATGATTTTTGCAGACATATCCATAGATACCTCACGCACACAGGTTAGATGAAAATAATATTTATATCTATACTAGCTGTTGCCCGCGACTTCGTCCGCTTGGACTTCAGTTTATAGTACTTTATAGCGCGCGATGTCAACAAAATTGGTGTCAAAAGCTTTTATAAAAAAACCCTGGTACCCCTTAAATCAATACAGCTGTGCAGTGTGCACACAATAAGTATTTCATTTTTTTATATTAAACTTTATATTTTATGCCAAATTTTAAAGCTTATTTAGCCCTCCGACTACACAACTTTACCCATAAACTATTTATCATTGATAGATTTAAGGTTACGTCACTGCACAGATAAAGTACTGAGTTATTTAATACCGTAGAATAGATATAACAATCGAAAAAAATCGAAACTTAAATGTAAGATGATACCACGTCTTATAGGAAGACTTTTGAGCAAGCGTCAGCGCGATGTAGAAGACGCACGGCGCCATCTATTATGAATTGTTGGAACTAACTTAATTTGAACAAATTTACGCATTTTCACCCCCTTACAACCCTTTTTTCCAGTAAAAAAAGTAGCCTATGTCCTTTCTCAGGCTTTAGACTATCTGTATACAAAATTTCATTACCATCGGTTCAGTAGTTTTGGCGTTTGGCGTGAAAGCGAGACTGACAGACAGACAGACAGACAGAGATACTTTTGGCGTTTGGCGTGAAAGCGAGACTGACAGACAGACAGACAGACAAAGATACTTTCGCATTTATAATATTAGTATAGATTATGTGCACACTGCACAGCTGTTTTTGGGTATTTTGATTAATTAAGGGCCGCGCTACACCGGAATGGCAGCGGCGAGGCGAGCACTTTCAGCGCTGCCATTCCGGTGTAACGCGGCCCTAAGAGGGGTACCACTTACCAGGGTTTTAAAAAGTTTTTAAATTTGACACAAATTTTGTTGACACCGCGCGCTATAAACTAAAGTCCACGGGGACGAAGTCGCGGGCAACAGTTAGTTAGTTAATATTAACGTGTATAACAATCGAAAGAATCGTAAAACCTACTTCAACATGGTACCACCTCTTATAGAAATACGCATGAGCAAGCAATAGCGCGATCTAGGGGACTCTTGGCGCCATCTGTTTTAAGTTTTTGGAACTAAGTTAATTTGACCAAATTTACGCATTTTCACCCCCTTACAACCCCTTTTTCCAGTTAAAAAGTAGCCTATGTCCTTTCTCAGGCTTTAGACTATCTGTGTACAAAATTTCATTACAATCGGTTCAGTAGTTTTGGCGTGAAAGCGAGACAGACAGACAGACAGACAGAGATACTTTCGCATTTATAATATTAGTATAGATAATATTCTAACGTATTAAAAACTATAAACAAAAACATACTAACTAATAAGTATGATTAGTTCAATGTTACAATAAAGTAAAAAATAAAACGCCATCTGTTGAATCGTATTAGAACTAAAATGTTCATTCCATCGATATATTTCTGGATTTTTTATAATATTATACATAAAATATGTTTAAGATTTTTGAAATTTTATTTTAATACACATCCAAGACCCAGGAAAATTGAAAACTTTTTGTTCTGCCTGCGGGACTCGAACCCGTCCTGGGTTCGAGTCCCGCAGGCAGATGGGATGTCCTTTCTCAGACTCTAGAATAACTGTATACAAAATTTCATTGCAATCGGTTCAGTAGTTTTGGCGTGAAAGCAAGACAGACAGACAGACAGACAGACAGACAGAGATACTTTCGCATTTATAATATTAGTATGGATTAAACATCATATTCTAACGTATTAAAAACTATAAACAAAAACATACTAACTAATAAGTATGATTAGTTCTATGTTACAATAAAGTAAAAAATAAAACGCCATCTGTTGAATCGTATTAGAACTAAAATGTTCATTCCATCGATATATTTCTGGATTTTTTATAATATTATACATAAAATATGTTTAAGATTTTTGAAATTTTATTTTAATACACATCCAAGACCCAGGAAAATTGAAAACTTTTTGTTCCGCCTGCGGGACTCGAACCCAGGACCCCCGGGATGAGCGCTGGCCACGCGCAATGCGAATTCATTTTCATCGAAATTTTCATGGAAATAAGATATTTTCCTACATCAAAATGTAGCCTATGTCCTTTCTCAGACTCTAGAATAACTGTATACAAAATTTCATTGCAATCGGTTCAGTAGTTTTGGCGTGAAAGCAAGACAGACAGACAGACAGACAGACAGACAGACAGACAGACAGAGATACTTTCGCATTTATAATATTAGTATAGATTTTTATATCTATGGACGCTTCACACCACGTCAGTACTCTGGCCCCGTACTAAGTACCTAAATGACTTGTGTTACGGGTACCAGATAACGGAAATAATATATTTAATACTTTTATACTTTACAGTCATATTATTTTTATTATATTATGATACATGTCATATTTAAAACACATACATATACGGACGGATATACAGACATGACGAATCTATAAGGGTTCCGTTTTTTGCCATTTGGCTGCGAAAACTACTATGTTAAAGCACAAATCAATAGGCGTGATAGTTTTTTCGTAAAGTGTACCCAAAACTAAAGAGTTCAGATTGTGGGATATACTAGGGCTCGCTTCGCTTTCCCTGATTATTATATATAGTAGATTTCTGATTCATCCAAACACAAGAAGAAGAAGAAAAACCTCCAAACCTCTTATAAAAATCAGTTCGGGATTTGAGGAGAAATAAAAAGGGAAAATAATAATTATTCTTTATTCTACATCTATAGAGAAAATAAAACCGCCAAACTTTAAAAACAATCCATTCGATTTTGCTCCTCATTACGAAAAAATCATAACAGCTCTTACATAAATGACAACCGATTCGGAAAGTCTTCGTTTTTTCGTGGAAAATATTTCCCCGGTAAAATTCTAGAAAAATGATTGTAGTAACGTCCTTGAGCTACAAATCAAAATGAAAATCCCTTTTCGATCTCTTTTTTCATGGCAGAATAATAATTGATGTCGCTGTCATCTGGTTGAATCGATAGCAGATTGATTGAATATTTTAATTGAATGACTAATAGACCTGGATCCCAGAAGGATAAGACATAACTTACTCTCTGATGGATGAAACCATAGGTTATTAGTAGTGCCTCGTGTACTTAGAATACCTGCGAATTTGTGTAGCTCTAGGTGTGACACCTGGTCAGGTACCAGGAACCAAAGTGGACTAAAAATGAGTTTTACTTTACTTATTTTCAAATGGCTAATATTTATATATAATTTGTAGATTATTGTTCTGAACTAGTACCATGTAGTGTAAGACACTTTTCAATGACCAAAACTATTGTCAGACGTTTTAAAACTAACTTTGTTGCTATTTTTTTTTCAAAGGCATTATTTTTATTTTATAAATTAATATAACACCTTAGAAAACAATACGATATTGCAAGAATTTATTTTCTACTAGCTGTTGCCCGCGACTTTGTCCGTGTCAGCATACTGCATAGTATAATAACAAAGATGGACAATTTTCCTCTGTTTCCTTACCCAAAGGGTAAAAACGAGACCCGATAACAAAGATATTTCAGCCTGTCCGTCTGTCTGTCCGTCCATATCCAGACTGTACCTGTACCTTAATGACGAAAATATAATTATTTTATTAAAGATTACGATGATTAAAAAATAAACAAATACTTGCTGTTAATTAATTATCCACAATGCCATACTAATATTATAAATGCAAAAGTGTGTTTGTCTGTCTATCTGTCTGTCTGTCTGCCTGTTACCTCTTCACGTCCCAACCACTGGACCGATTTTGCTGAAATTTTGTATGGAGATACTTTGAGTCCCGGGAAAGAATCCCGGAAAAATGTACACTTCCCGCGCGATAAACAAATTTTGGCGCAACCGAGTTTCGGGCGTCATCTAGTAGTATACTATTCTTCTAACTGATATCTATGAATGCACTAAATAAATTTATTTCAATATATTTTATTAAATACGAGATACGAGATAACTTCGTTGCGCAAAAAAAAAATCCGAGACAAAAAGTATCATATTATAATATGCCCTTTCCCAGGATAGGACATAATTATATCATGATACTTTTATCCCGGAAAAAATATCCGGAAAAAACGGATAGGTACACTTTAACGTCAGGGCTCAAAGTATATATTCTGTACCAAATATCAGCAAAATCGGTTACGTGGTTTGGGCGTGAAGAGGTTACAGACAGACAGACAGACATTTTTACACATTATGAGTGAGTGAGAGTGAGTATAGCTCCATGTAGAGCATCACAAATTCGAAGGTATTCTAAGTACATAAGGAACTACTGAGAACCTAAGGGTTCATCCATATTGTGATAGTAAGTATCGCTCTGGGTCTAACAGGTAGGCACTTGACTAGGTATATGACCAAAAAATACTCAATTGTATTCATACTTTAATAATATTCACTACACGTTAGAAAGGAGAGGTACAGTCTGGATATGGACAGACAGACAGACAGACGGACAGGCTGAAATATCTTTGTTATCGGGTCCCGTTTTTACCCTTTGGGTAAGGAAATAGGGGAAAATTGTCCATCTTTGTTATCTGACACGGACAAAGTCGCGGGCAACAGCTAGTAGAAAATAAATTCTTGCAATATCGTATTGTTTTCTAAGGTGTTATATTAATTTATAAAATAAAAATAATGCGTTTGAAAAAAAATAGCAACAAAGTTACTTTTAAAACGTCTGAAAATAGTCTTGGTCATTGAAAAGTGTCTTACACTACATGATACTAGTTCAGAACAATAATCTACAAATTATATATAAATATTAGCCATTTGAAAATAAGTAAAGTAAGACTCATTTTTAGTCCACTTTGGTTCCTGGTACCTGACCAGGTGTCACACTTAGAGCTACACAAATTCGCAGGTATTCTAAGTACACGAGGCACTACTAGTTCTGGGATCCAGGTCTATAAGGGCCGGGACACAAAAACACGATACGACGTCGTATCGTACCACGACGCGACGTCGTATCACGATGCGACGTCGTGTCGTGGGAATCTAGGACACGCGTCGTAAAAAACTACTACTAGAATCCCGTTTGTAGTACGACGTTTTGCTGGTTGGGTAACTACGCTGGGAAAACAGAGAAGCTTAGTGCCTTATCACACTGGCGATTAGCGAGCGATTTGAAAGCGACGCGATTGCGCGGTGTGCACGTCGCGACAGCGCAGCGTCATCGTGGCGTGGCGTGGACGCCATTTTGTACACTCGTCTACACAGATTATTATTATATTTTACTAGATGTTCCGCGCGGCTTCGCCCGCGTAATTAGGGAATGTCACGGAATTTGCGGAAAATGTACGGTTTCCAACCTATGTCCTTTCACGTGGTCTATTCTTCAAGTGTGCCAAATAACATAAAAATTGCTCCAGTACGTTTAAATAAGCCCTTTCAAATAATTTCCCCCGTTTTTTTCACACTTTCCTCTATTTCTTCGCTAATATTAGTCTCAGCGAGATAAAATATAGCCTATAGCCTTCTTCAATCAATGGGCTATTTATTAACACATAACTGATGAACACTGAAATAATCAAATCGGACCAGTAGTTCCTGAGATTAGCGCGTTCAAATAAGCCCTTTCATATAATTTCCCCCCTTTCCTCCACATTTTCCTCAATTTCTTCGCTCCTATTAGTCTTAGCGTGATAAAATATAGCCTATAGCCTTCCTAGATCAATGGGCTATCAAACAGTAAAATAATTTTTCAAATCGGACCAGTAGTTCCTGAGATTAGCGCGTTCAAACAAACAAACAAACTCTGCAGAGTCGCATCGCTTTCAAATCGCTCGCTAATCGCCAGTGTGATAAGGCCCTTGGAAGTCGAAATTTTGGCAATTTAATTCAATTTTTACTTGAAATTAAACACTTAGAAGCCAGCCAATGAGAAAAGATTTGTTTTTTGGTCAGTGTAGTTTTCTCAAAGGCGCCATAACATAGAGTTCTTAGTAATAAATTTACGTCTGACCTTTATGCGTATTTCGAGAGTGTTGTCCCTCTCTATGAGATCCATTATATGGGCAATTTTTCCACTAGAAAGAGAAAAAAAGAGAGAAAAAAAGAGAGAAAAAGGACTCTAAATTTGAACTGGGATCATTTAAAATGTAGTTTTAATAAATTAGTTAAAATGTAGTACTTAAACTCTTTTTCTCATGTTTACCCTGGAGGTCTTGATATCTGGTATAGAAGGCCGACTGTGGCGCCATCTAGCGGCCTGCCGTTGTAGATCACACAATCTATGGTGTGACCACGAAGTGTTCAGCCCCCGCAGCTCTTCTACAGCTTCGTCTATCTAGAAGAATTAAGAAGAAGATTAAATCAATTTTAAATATAGGAACTCAAATTGAATCGGTCATTTTCAAAATCTAGATCTTTTTTTTTTGTGATTACTATCATGCTAATATTTTGTGAGTAGCTACATTTTGATAAGACGAAAAACATTTTTATTTTTGAAAAATCTCGAAAGTTAGGTACACCTAACAGAGATAGAAAGAATTTCATACCAATATACAAAAAATTAGCTGGTTAGGGTTCCAATAATTTAAAAGTTTAATAGCTATGCAATATTTTGCTTGGCTCTTTTTACATTTCATATTTTTGGTGGGATTTAATTTCTTTTTTGAAGGTTTTTTTCTTTTCTTTTCAGGTCACGTTGTAACTTTTCTATACTAAGCTTAGCTGTTAGCACTCATTCTCTATCTCCTTTATATTTTTTCTTTGAGGCTTCGTTAGTTCTAAAGGTGGACAACGCAACGTAAATACTTCTGAGTTCTGAGTCGATTATTATTGTAGTGGATTTTATAAAGAGTTTTGTTATGTTTTTGAAATATTGTTTTTTCTCTATGACATTTTTAGACATTAACTTTTCTGTTAGAATTTTTCCTATGTATTCCGTACAACTGCAATAAAATATCTAATTACAAAACCGTGGATGTTTTAATTTATCAGTAATTTGAAGAATATCCACAACAATTATATTCATATATAGACTCTTCAAGGTGGCCATTTTTAGCATTACCGTTGAACACTTAGCAGCACTGGCCATTTAGCCGAAACTTATTCGTATTCGCTTCGTTATAGAATCGCCGATCAAAATGTATGGAATTGACATAAGACGAGTCGAACGTCAACGTCATATTAACGAACGCTTATGTCAATTCCATACATTTTCATCGGCGATTCTATAACAAAGCGAAAACGAAAAGATTTTGGCTCACCCCCCTGATGTAAGCGTCTCGATGTTCCTCGCAGGAAAGGAGCACAGTCCTTATTTCATGTGATAACTTAAAACTCCCGTATATCGAGCGAGTGTGTATCGCAATACTGATTACATTTATATTTTAATCGAATTTAATTATTGTTTCATTGTTAACGTTGTTAATACTATTTTTATTTAATTAATATTATTTCATTGAGTACATAACTAACAGCCTTTTGTACGTAAAACAAATTATATGTAGTCGAAACTCATACCTACTGTTCTTGCAAAGTTACAAACATAAAAATCTTTTCTTGTATTTGATAAAGTATTATATTATTTATCTATTATTTTTCAATTTTAAGGTTTCCTTGCCCAGGACCACCAGGACCCTATTATTAAAAAGTCGTCCATTCTCGAGAACCGCAATAGCTAGATAGTTGCAATTTTGACAAATTATGTATTTCTGGTGTCGTTATACAAGCTAATAGCCAAAAAAATTTATTAATAGGGAGCCTAATAGTTAAAACAAACACGATTTTTCTCCCTTTTCTTCTCTATATTATCCATAATGGTAACAGTAAGGTTTTTGAAAATTTCCGAAAATACTCAACTGTGTTATAACTTTAATAATTAATAATAAAAATTAAATAAAACTATTTAATAATAATATATAATAATATCTATGGACGCTTCACACCACGTCAGTCTGGCCGCGTGCTAAGTACCTAAAGGAGTTGTGTTACAGGTACCAGACAACGGAAATATATTTAATACTTTTATACTAAACATATTTAAGATTTTTGTTATATCATACACATATTTAATATACATCCAGACCCGGGAACATTGAAAACTTTTTGTTCCGTCGGCGGGATTCGAACCCGCGACCCCCGGCTTGAGCTACCAACGCGCTCACCACTAAGCAACAGAGGTCGTCGAAATTTATTTAACAGTACTCCCATACAAATTAACCGGCCAAGTCCGACTCGCACTTGCCGGTTTCATAATTTTTCCTTTCATTGTGAATAAAGACCTATCTGGGTACCAAATTTCAAGGTTCTAAGTCTGCTTCAAGTACCTTAGAATTTTGATGATCTGTCAGTCAGTGAGTGACAAAATGTAGTAACTTTGACCATCCGTAACTATTAAACTATTTATCGAAATTTCATGTAATTTGGAGGTTAAGCTAATTTTAATACTTGCTCCTAGTGACCGAAATTCTAAATCCCTAGCTTTGTAAACATCGAAGATAAAGTGGGTGTAAAATAGACGTGAACCGCTTCGAGAAAAGTATGGTACGGCCGTGCATTTGCTAAAAAGCTTGGCTGGGGCACTGGTCGTTTTTACCCTTTGGGTACGGAACCCTAAAAAAAGGATCAAAATGTTTTATCCCAAATACCCTGGTATTGCTAGAGTCAATTTATTTTCTCACTTTTTGCCATCAGATTCTGGTAGAAGTATAATTTGCATGTTGCTATGCATGCATTATTGCTTACCTCTCTTCTATGCTCCTCTTCTGCTTCTATGGCGCGCTGTCGCAGCAGCTTAATATCCAACTGCCTGACCTCTTCTGCTTCCCTGGCTTGACATACCTTCTCCTGAAAAGTTTGAGAGGTTATTGATGCGCATCAGCAGACAGCCAAAATTTGCTCTTAATATTACTATATCTTAATTGTGACGTCGCTTTGTAGAACTTCTTACTACTTTTTACGGGTGCCGTACATTTTTTTCGAAATAAAAACACTATGCCTTTTCCCAGGAAAGTCTCCATCTATCATATTACACCGGAATCGTGTCGTCGGAGACTTTGAGGTAACATACACACTTTCGAATTTATAATATTTATTAGTATGGATGTGTTAGTTATAGCTAGGTAAATCAGATTATTAATATTTTACTTTTATTTACAAGTTTGCAGAGCCGAATTTACATTTTTTATGAGTATATGCCACATCAATTTTTCCGCCCCTATGTACGAATTCTGTCGCCATCCTAGGACGCTGCCGCCCATAGGCCTATACTGCCTATACATAAATCCGGAACTTCAAGTTCGACTTCGCCTCCTTCAGAAAATGTGCCTACTTGGATGAGGACAAAGATCGTGGTGGCTGATGCTCAGCAATAGGCTGACGATGATACCGTACCTTTTGCACCTGGCGCTCATGCTCGATCTTCTGCTGTTCCAGCTCCTCCTCCGGGATCGGAGGCGTCTCATCGCCGCCCGAGGTGTGCTTCGCCCCTAAAACGGAGGAGCAGAGCGTCATCCGCCGGCTCACTCGCACCATCAGCGCCGGCGTGCGATACGTGCTAGCCATCATGAGGTCCACGCGAGTAAGTGATACAAGGATGTTTTGGTGGCCACATTGTAAAATAGCACTTAAAATATGCTTCAATGTCATCTAAGCATGCGCTACCTTAAACTGAGTATTTGTTAAAAACATACAGTTTTGCTCGATCGGGCAATAACGTCGAGCAAAACCCTCGGCTCGGGATTTCGTCCACGCATTTAGCATTGCTCGATAGTTTTATTCTAAATCGATATATTTAATTCCATCGAGTCGGCTCGATTCGCATCGATGCGAGCCTCCGAGCTGTGAGTTTTGCGATCCACACAGTAATTATTATTTCTCCATTTGGAATAAAACTATCGAGCAAAACAGCATGTGAATACTTAGCATAAGAATTGCATGTGGCCGAACCCGCAAAACATCCAAACTTTGCACTTCTGCCAGTTATGATATGAATATTTAGTAATCTTCAATATTTTTGTAAATGTTTATGTTGACTATACTTAGTTGCTTTAATTACTATCGCTTGATAAAATTAAACATATTATAATTAACAAAAACACGAAACAAAAAAGTGTGTATTATTCATTTGCTTCAATATTATATTTTGATTTCCAAAGATAAAAGTCTATAAGACGCGACCTTCGAACTCAGGAGTCAGGCTGCATCGCTATGTCTCGGTGCGAACCAACCCTCAGCCTTAAGAAAAAATTTAATAGCAACAAAGTGCAATAGCTAATACAGCATAATATTTAAATATTTCGCTAAGCAACAAGGCATTTAACACATGACTATTACATCCAATGGAGTGAAAGGCCTTAGCCTCGCTAAACTAGATTTTCCCCAAGAGACGACGTTTTGATCTGCACAGAGCCCTAATAGGCTTTCCCGCAAATCCAATTAGGTCCTCCACGACATCGACATTACTTTGAAGGGAGGACGCGCATTGAAATAGGTTAACGAATTTATCCAGCATTTCCAACTTGTTTAGCCTTCAGCCATTACAGCCGTTAAACAAACGCAAAATATAAATTGCGGATTGCGGGCCCGCGCAGAAAATTCCATCTTCAATTATTTTTTTTATTTGCAAGCACTAATAGCAAAGACATACCGGTGGGTGGATGATAAGAAATCCAAAATTGATGCGCCAGCTTGACAAAACAAACACGACAAGCTCTCTACCGCATGAAAATCAAACGTAAACTAAAATCACAAGTAGAACGTAAGAATTTATTCATAGAAGTTATTTTCACAGTGGCGTGTTCCGTCGGAATTGGCGGGCGGCCAATATTTAATCCCTCGCACATTTACACCGAATCGATAAAAATTATACAATCAAAACATTCGTTTTGGTAAACCCAGCCGCGGTCTGAGGAAGTCACTGGTCACATGACCCTTCCCCCAAAAATTAATTAAGAGGAGTCCACACCGCCCTTTTTCCATACAAACGTTGTCCCCTGTTTCCTCCCTGGATAATGCTAGTAGAGTTATAATTTTTTTCCTGAATATCTACGGCCACTAATACAATGTCCCTATGTTTTCTTTTTTTTTCATAATTTAATTATTAAATAAGATATGAACGTTCAAAAACCCAAAAAAATGGCCAGATTTTCCGCTGTGTTCAAACGTCCAGAAAACAGATTTGGCTAGATTATACAAAAAAAAGCAAAACATAGGAACACAGCTCAAGCCTTTTTTTAATCTTTAATGAAAAAATTACTTAAATCGGTTAAGTTTTGGAGAAGGAATCAGAGACAACGAATCGTTGATTTTCTGGATTTTCTGCAGTTATCTCTATCGCGTTCTGCGGTATGGGCTTGAGGTAAGGGAGACAGCTATAGATATTACACGTACTTTTTTTTCATTTCTCTAGCCCCTGGTGTATCCTCTTAATAACGTCTAGTAGACCGTATCCCCAATGTATTATTCTTCCAGTACCGTACAATGTACCAACAATATTATCTTTATTGAGTACCTACTCCTATTGTGGTAAGCGAGGCTTGTATTCATTGAACTAGATACGTGTAACTTTTTGCTCAATAATTCGGTTATCGCGCAGATATAGGTACAGTTTTTCCGGACTAAGGGACCTATCATACAGAGAGCGGTCACGCGTTCAAGCGTTCTGCGTTCGAGCGGTCAGGAGCAATTATGACGCGCTAAGAACGCCCCCTGTGTAAAACAGACCGCTTGAACGCTTAACCGCGTGCGGCGTGACCGCTCTCTGTCTGATAGATCCCTCAAACTATCCTACCATAACACTTTACGGGACTGACATAAACTTACCTAGTGCACAGTTGCGCTGCCACCGAAGCGCTTTTGTTTGTTCGCTGCCACCGAAGGTATAAGAAGCTGGTAATATAATATTATATAAATACTAGATGTCCCGCGCGGCTTCGCCCGCGTAAATTAGAAATTTTACAGAATCCGTAGCTACATTTTCCCATAAAAAATATTTCCCCCGTTTTTCCCACATTTTCCTGAGTTTCTTCTGTCGTATTAGTCTTAGAGTAATAATATAATATAACCTTCTCGATAAATGATGAGTCTTACTCGATAAATGATCTATCTAACACTGAGATAAGTTTTTAAATCGGACCTGTAGTTTCTGAGATTGACGCGTTCAAGCAAACATACTCTTCAGGTTTATAATATTAGGTAGATATAGATTTTTTTTAATTATCGCTTGACAAACTCGAGTCCCGATCTAAAAGACTATGAAATGGTATAATATGGTAGTGATGATGATGATGATGAAGAATGTAATTTGCATAGTAGCATATGCTTTCTGTTCTTAAAACAACGCCGAAACTCCCAAACTTGTATCTATAAAGAATCAGGAATTCTCTCAGCACCTTCCGAACCACGGTATACCAGGTATATCTCGGTGCAAAATCTTACTTGTTGGTAGCATATGCTTAGAATACTTCTCACGAAACCGAAGTCACCATATGTTTCCCTATAAGTTTTGAGGAGTTCCCTCGATTACTTATGGATCCTTCATCAGATCACCACTTTTCTGAATATAATACCAAATTGGGATGATTGCCTATATACCAAAAGAAAAATTTTGAAAATCGGTTAACAAACGGCGGAGTAATCGTTGAATATAAGAAAACGAACATAACACCTCCCCCATTTTGAAAGTCGGTTAAAATTGTAGCCTATGTGTTATTTATTTAATATTTTAATCAGCACATGAATTGAATAACAAATTTTTTTTCAAATTAATCGTAGCACCATCTGTCAGGAGAAACTAAAATTGAAATAGAATAATATTGAATGCGATGATAGCGCCGTCCGCCGGATCTAATGTAAAACATTCCAAAATCAACAACTCCTTATAAATAAGAAATTAATTGAAAAAACATTTTCCAGTAGACCAAACTGTAAATCTAAACCATTCTCGAATCTCCACGAACACACACAAAAAATTTCATCAAAATTGGTCCAGTCGTTTAGGAGGAGTTCAGTCACATACACACGCACACAAGAAATATATATATTAAGATAATATATCTCCAGCTAGTAAGTTGCGCGTTAAGCCAACGTTTTCGAACGTTGGTTTGAAGGGCAAATATTTTTTTGGTCATAATAATATCTCTATTATTTATTTATTTTATTTACAAAAATGCTTACCACATTAGTTGCAAATTTGATTCTCTACAACTTTGGCCCTTATAATTTTTATAAAATTTAATTATCGAACCAAATTCAATTTTCAAATCATCATTAAATTATTTAATATAAATAAAACCCTACGAATAGGGAATGCAATCCCGCAAGAGAATTTCAATCCCGGTATTTGCGGGCCTGAACCATCACAATCTCGTTAGATCCCGGTATTTGCGGGATCCCGCAGGGTGGACTTAAAGTTTTAAAATAAATCGTTATAATGACTTTACTTGATAGATCCCATTTTATTCTTAAAATCTCTAATAAAACAAACTTTTTTAAAGACTGAAGTATTTTATTAAATACTACAGACTTTACATTAAAAAAAATAAAGAAAAACTAATCGTTTTTATGGAAATATCTACGTAATAATAATAGTTAAAAAAACTAAAAAAATACACTTTTTTATGAAAGAAGAATAAACGCTTATTTATTTTCATCTTTTATTAAATTTTTTTTCGAAATATAGGTAAAAATCATGTCCAAATATTCCGAAACGGTTCCTGATATTCGACACAAGGTAGCCAGCAGCTGAAAAAGCTCGATCACACGTACGAAACACATTTCTTTGTAATCCCGCCAGTCCCGCGGGATCCCGCAAAATTTTCGACCGGGATTAGTCCCGCAAAATGCATGCGGGATCCCGGTATTTCGAGATCCCGGTATTGCATTCCCTACCTACGAATAATAAAAACTATTTTTTATAGTTACAGTACCCAGGTAGTGGCCAGGCAAGTGAGAATCAAAAACGTGTTACCTACTCTGCGCAAAATGAAATGTCTGAAACAAAATAATTATCTTTTATAAAAGTTAATTTTCAATAACAACTAGCTTTCAAAAACAACAAGTCTACTCATTGTAACAATTTACAAAAAACCCTGTCCGACTATTTTTTTTTTAATGAAATAAGGGGGCAAACGAGCAAACGGGTCACCTGATGGAAAGCAACTTCCGTCGCCCATGGACACTAGCAGAATCAGAAGAGCTGCAGGTGCGTTGCCGGCCTTTTAGAGGGAATAGGGTAATAGGGGAGGGTAGGGATGGAAAGGCAAATTACGCAGGTTCTGGGCCAGGGGGGGGCAAATCAGATTTCTTATAAGCTAGGTGCTTATAAAGAATAAAAAATTAATAATTTTTAGTTGTACAAATATTATATTGCAAACAAATGGCAAAAATTCGTTTTATTATTTGAAATTTTTCGTTTTATTATATGAAAGTACTAGATAATATACTTAGTAGGGACGTCAACATGACCCTGCCCCCGCCCCCCCTCGGTACGCCCATGCCTGCCATAGCTTTCAAAAACAACAAGTCTACTTATTGTCACATTTTACAAAAAACCAAAAAACCCTGTCCGACTATCTAAAAGTTGCAGTCTACTGTCTAAATAATTGGGATAATAATCCCTACTGCTAAAAATCTTATAGGAGTTAGGACAAAGATCTAGCGACAAATGAAACGTGGCTTAGACCATAGAAATACGTTTACCTACATTTACATCGATGGATAAGACCTACTGGGGATATCACTCAAAAAAGGCGCCTGGAGGTGTGCCCAAGCGGTAGTGCGGAAAAGGCCTAAATATTGATATCTGAAAAAATCCTAAGAATCAAAGAAATTTAACGATCTACAACATATCTAAGTACAAGTTTATTTCTGTTTTTTTTTTGTCATAAACTTGTTAATAATTTGAGATACAAAATATCATACAGGCGAAATTATATCTTGGCATGTTTTTTGCAATTATTGCTTCCGTAAAAAGATACTTGTGGCAGTACCCACAATTCGCCTAACATTCCTGCATCGCGCTATCGAAGTTTTCTGAGCGTGTCGGTAGGTATATTATATACGACAGCTGAGATGTATCACGTGGGCTTCGGCCTGACCGAGCATAACACCTCGCTCGGTCGGAAGATCTGCCTTTGGTCACCACACACACATCCCACATACTGATTGAACGATGAAAATTACAAGGTTCAAGGCTCAAGTTTCAAAGCTATTATCATTTTTGTAAAAAAATATATTAAACAAAAAAATACCAATGCGTAAATGGAATTGACACGACGACGACGCGACGTCGCGTCGTGATGTGGAGATGACGTGGACAGGCCCTTGTAAATGCATCTAGGTACATTCTACGCGTCGCGTTTTTTTTTTATCGGGCTTTTGCCCACCACACATTCCCACCACTGTATCTCCTGTGTCGCCAGGATCGACAGCGGTATCCAACCACGAAAACCCTTTGATATGATCTCAGGGAACCCGAGGGACATGTTAAAGCTGTCTTGGGACCCGCAACGAAATTAATCAGAAGAAAATAGGAGGAGTAGGAAGAATTCCAGATTCCCTCCCCAATATAAAGCGGGAGACAGCACAAAGTTGCAGTGACCGAAAGTCAAAGAACTGAAGGGGAGAAGCACCACGGGAATAAACGTTAATAATAATAGTGACTACTACGCTAGAGCTAAATTAATTTGTTGTGTTAGACTGTTGCCAGTAGTAATTGTGACAAAAATGCTTAAAGGCACGGAAGTTCCTAGCGCTCTCCACGAGATCACCGTAGTATGCGACACCAGATGTGCAGAGTAGGTTGTTTAGCATTGTAGTTCTTTCGTCCTGCCAGAGACTGCACTCCCAGAGAACATGATGAGCTGTTGGTTCAAACATGTTGCCTTCGGTCGAGCACTCGCACATGGGTGATGCTACCAGATTAAATCCGTAGAGTTTGGCCTTAAAATTTTCATGACCGGTCAGGAATTGAGAAACGCAGTGATCAATATCTATCCAGTATTTGGATAGTCGTTCACGAATATTAGCCCTTTGGTGGAACAGTCCCAACGCGTCTGCCATTCGGAGATTAGGCTTTGCAAAGAGTTTTCTAAAGGTTCAAACAATCTTGCTATTTAATTTCTATGCGTCGCGTTCCGGTCTGAATTTAACCTTACACACCAGACGGATTTGGTTGAGTTTTTGGATTTAAGCTATGGCTAGACCGTGGTCCGTGACAAACCTGACTACTTAGGTTATAATTGAATCCAATTAAAGTCTAACGGGATTAGGGTAAACAGAATTTTTTATTGTCGACTATTGCTTTAAAGACTGTGTCTACGCCCAACGCGAGACATCACTAGCGCGACCATCCCATCACTAGCGCGTCGATCCCAACGCTTGCGTTTCCGCCTCCGCGCCGCCATCTTGTCAATGAATCGAACCTCAAGAAGATATTTTCAATAAGTGTAAATCTTACATATTAACATATGAATAAAAGTTGTAAATTTACTTGTAGACTGGTTTTGTGTGCAAATTAGTATTTCTACATAAATCACGCTTCCTAAGAATAAACAGACTGTTATTTGTAGACAGTAAGGTGATTAAGACGTTTACCTCTAGGACCTAGGTAATTGAGTTGTGTAGGTATATTCCAACCAGGGTCGCCAGGCGTCTGGATAAAGCCGGACACAGTCAGGCTCTTAGCTTGCGTGTCCGGCCAAAATTAAAGGGAGTCCGACTTTTGTAGAGCCTAGAATCTATAATTTTATATAATTGTAGAGCTTTATGGGTGAAGCCGTATTTCAGACAGGACTATTGTATGAAACTGAATGCAGCAGAATGTCTGCCAGAGAAAAGATATATTTTACGCGACCGAAATTCTGCGACTCACAACTCACAAATTACGCTCGTTTGGCTTCACCTTAAGATGTTAAATTGTTTTAAATAGCAAAGTTCCGGCTTTTTTCTACTAATGTGCGGCCAAGCTGACTGCTTTGTCCGGCTTTTCGGTCTAGCAACCTCGCAACCATAATTCCAACTATAAAAGATTCCAAATTCGATTTTTAATGAGAGAAGATTAATTGCAATTAAAGTTTAACGCGACTAGGGTAAACATAATTTTTCGTTCACAGCTTTATTTGTATACGGTAAATAGGTTGTTTACCTCTAGGTATCTAATGACTAATGAGTTATGTACTTACGTTCCAACTTTAAAATATCCCAAATTCGATTTCTAATGAGAGATCTTAAAATATTATTTGTGCTAACTTGCATCTATTTTAAACAAAATAGATGCAAGTTAGAACCGCAATAGCTAGATCTCGAGAACCGCAATAGCTAGATCTCGAGAACCGCAATAGCTAGATATTTTATTTTACAAATTATGTACTTTTGTTGTCGCTATAAAAGCTATTAGTCCAACGAAAATAAAATAAATGATTAATCGTGGGTCTCATACAACAAACACGTTTTTTTGCCCTTTTTGTCTCTATATCCATAATGGTAAAAGTAAGGTTTTTGAAAATTTCAGAAAATACTTAATTGTATTTCAACTTTAATAATAAGTAATAAAAAGTACATAAACTTGTGATTTAAGGAGGGTTCCCATATAAATTTACGGTACGGAACCCTATGTGCGCCAGTCCGACTCGTACTTGACCAGTTTCATAATTTTTCCTTTCATTGTGAATAACGACCTACCTTCTTGCCAAATTTCAAGGTTCTAAGTCTGCTAGAAGTACCTTAGAATTTTGATGATCTGTCAGTCAGTGAGTGACAAAATGTAGTAACTTTTTTTTTTTTTTTTTTTGAAATAAGGGGGCAAACGAGCAAACGGGTCACCTGATGGAAAGCAACTTCCGTCGCCCATGGACACTCGCAGCATCAGAAGAGCTGCATGTGCGTTGCCGGCCTTTTAAGAGGGAATAGGGTAATAGGGGAGGGAAGGGAAGGGAAGGGAATAGGGGAGGGTAGGAAAGGGAATAGGGTAGGGGATTGGGCCTCCGGTAAACTCACTCACTCGGCGAAACACAGCGCAAGCGCTGTTTCACGCCGGTTTTCTGTGAGAACGTGGTATTTATCCGGTCGAGCCGGCCCATTCGTGCCGAAGCATGGCTCTCCCACGTATAACTTTGATCATCCGTAAATATTAAACTATTTATCGAAATGTTATGTAATTTGGAGGTTAAGCTAATTTTAATACTTGCTCCTAGTCACCGAAATTCTAAATCCCTAGCTTTGTTAACATCGAAGATAAAGGGGGTGTGAAAAAGCCGCGAACCGCTTCGAGAAAAGTATGCTACGGCCGTGCCTTTGCTAAAAAGCTTGGCTGGAGCACTGCCGTGCTCCCAGATACAAAGCCGCGATCGACAACTGCATCTGACACATAGATGTCAATCGCGGTTTATACCATAAAGTTAATATAGCGGAATAGAGAAACAAAGGCCTGAGCAAGAGAGATGTCACTATCAGACATCAGTAACACTGCGTGGTAAAAAGAGACGTGTGATACATGACAGCAGCACTCTTTTTTTGACGTCCAGTCGGCACGTGCCGCACGTTGACAATTTAATCTCATAGAAATCATGTTCAATCATGCTTGTGTAAGTGTATACGTACACATATTTTTACACACAGATGAAACAAATTTCGGTTTCGTTTGACAGCTCGAGATTGTTGCTCTATTCCGCTAGGTATATTAACTTTATGGTTTATACAGAAAATGACAAATTTTTTGACAGGGAGCCAACGACCGCTACCGCCATGTTTCGTCGAGTAGAGTATGGTAAAATTCTTTAAAAACATAATTACATCCAATGATTTTTTTTATAATAAAATGTCATTGATTAAATCTAATAAAAAAGAAATATTGAATGATATATTTTTTTAGTTAAGTACTTAAATACATTTTTTATTTTTTTAGTAAGTAGTTATAGTAGTTAGCTTTAGTTGGTTTTGTAGTTAGGGCGCTTAGTAGAACGCACCTCGAAAGTCTTCAGACTTTTTGAATTCAAGTATTGTCTACGGTTGGGACTTTATAACATTTTTTGTTTGTAGAACTCAAGACAGCGTAGCCCGAGTCCTCCTATCCATGCTTGGTCCTCTGAAGATTCTTACCTAAGCAGGCTGAGGTTAAGGGACCGACCACCACCGTCCAGCGAACCAATACGATACCAGACTCCCATGAAACGCCCACCAAGGAAGGGCTCAGTAAGTAACAGTAAACTTTAGTTTGGTTTCTAGTTTAAATTATGTTGTTTTTTTTATTTATTAAGACACAACTCTGAGAAAAAAAATTGCGATCTTGGAATTGCAACTTTATTGCATTAAAAAAAACATAAAAATGTTGGACTCCAAGACTAGGACCACCTTACAAAAAAAATCTTATATTAAGGTAACTAGCTGTTTGACCGAGCTTTGCTCGGTATCCGATGAAAATGACATTTTCTAGATATGATTCCTAGCTAGATCGATTTATCGCCCCCGAAACCCCCTATATACTAAATTTCATGAAAATCGTTGGAGCCGATTCCGTGATTCCAATTATATATATATATATATATATATATATATATGTAGATATGAGATAGTGGTAGGGAGCACTTAAACCACAGCACTTCTATTTAAAAGTTTATTTGAAGGAGAGGGACGGTTAAAGTACAGGCTAAAGCAAGCTTACAATTTATGCGAAAGCCAGAAAATCAAATTACGTTCGCTATAATTATTGAGAAAAGGAAGACTTAAATTTAAGTACAATTGATCGAGAGCGTAAGGTGTCGGGCGCGCATCGAGCGATACGCGCTCCGCGTCAAGATAATATTTCTGACTGGCGATCGGTGGCCGCCGGCCGGCGGCAGCCGGTCCCCGTCCCCCGCGCCCCGCGCTCGCCTGAACCGGACCGGTTCGAGCGCGTCGCAGGAGACGCGGCGGAGGGGGGCCGTCCGGCCCGCAACTATATATAACAAAATGTGATTGTCCGTCGCACGTCTAACAAAATTTAAAAATGAAATGTTTTACTTAAATTATTATTTAGTTGTAAGGTTTTAGATGTTTTAGATAATTTTAGAACAATGTAATCTTAAAATATAACTTATGTATATTTTAAGATTACATATAGATTTTTAAGATTACATTTTTAATTAGCTTATGTAATTTATTTATTTATATGATTTTAACAATGTAAATACATATTTTATCAGCTGTTATTTATATTTAATATTTATTTAGCTATATGTACAACTAATTAATTTATTTTATATGCACACTTAGGTAAGTAGTTAGTAAGTTAGACTAGTTACACTACATCACCCCCCTCCAGAGACCGGGTTACGGGCGATAATAATCAGGGAATCTCACCCTACGACCTGATCGAGTAGTGAAAAGAGGCTTCTCCGATCCAGGTAAGTTCTGGTTGTCTGCGTGAGTAGATGTTGGTGTTGTATGTGTGAGTGTTCGTGTTGTATGTGTGGGATGTATGAGTGTTGATTGCGTGTATGGTGAATGGAATGGGGTATCCGGGTCGGACAGTATATAGGCCGGTTTAATACGGTCTACTGATACCGTCAACCTTTTCCCGTTTACCATAATGGTGAAGATCTTATCTCCTCGCTGAATAACTTCGAAAGGACCCGTGTAGGATGGCTTTAAAGAACCGCCGACAGTGCAGTCACGCAAAAATACGTGACTGCAGGTGGCTAAATCTTTAAAAATGAAGATGGTCCTTTTGTTGGTGTGTTGGGAGGTGGGCGCAGGCTGTAACCTACGAACTATACTGCGCAGTCTTGACGAAAATTCAGTCAAGTCCGGAGTATAATCGGTCGTGGCTTTTGCGTCCAACAACTCTCCAGGTAGGCGAAGTGGTTCGCCATACACCAGCTCAGCGGTAGAACATTGGAGATCCTCTTTGAAGGCACTCCGTATCCCGAGTAATACCAAGGGAAGAGTCTCGACCCAGTTGGTGGTCTCGTGGCAGGTTATGGCGGCTTTTAACTGCCGGTGGAACCTTTCCACGAGCCCGTTGCATGCTGGATGGTATGCTGTGGTACGGCGATGTTGGAATCCAGCAATTTGCGACAGACATTTAAACAAAGCGGACTCAAATTGTCTACCGCGGTCTGTCACAATGTCAGCTGGACATCCGAACCGAGAGATCCATCCACTCAGCAAGGCTTTTGCTACTGTCTCAGCAGTCATATCCGGTATCGGTATCGCCTCTGGCCACCGTGTAAATCGGTCTACAGCTGTGAGGCAATACCGGTAACCTTGAGAGACTGGCAGCGGTCCAACGAGGTCGATGTGAACGAACCTGAACCTGGCTGCTGGAAGTTTAAAGGTGCCTAAGGGTGCACTGACGTGCCTTGTGGTTTTAGATCGCTGGCATGCCTGGCATGAGCGTACCCATTCTCTGCAATCTCGTCTCACTCCCGGCCATACAAATCTGGCAGAGACTAGCTCTGCTGTAGCGTTGGCACCAGGGTGACTGTAGCAATGGAGACTGTCAAAGACCTTTTTTCGCAGACTCTTGGGAACAAAAGGTCTCAGACGGTTATTGCTGTCATCGCAGAAGATATTATGTTGCGATCCGGCAAATGGAACCTTCCTGATGTGCAGTGAAGTCGTTCCCTTGATGAGTTGACTAAGCTCAGGATCGGACTGCTGGGCGACTGCCAGCTGGTCCAGATCGACGGGTTGCGCAATCTCGTCAACTCGGGAGAGGGTATCAGCCACCACGTTATCCTTACCAGAAATATGGCGGATGTCGGTGGTAAACTGCGAGATAAGGTCCAGATGCCGGAATTGCCTGGGGGAGCAGTTTTCCTTTCTGTTATGGAAGGCAAAAGTTAGCGGCTTCTGATCTGTGAAGATCACGAAGTCGCGTGCCTCTATCATGTGCCGGAAGTATTTGACACTCTCATAAATCGCGAGCAGCTCTCTGTCATAAGGTGAGTACTTCTGCTGCGTGGGACTGAGTTTGTGGGAGTAAAACGCTAAAGGCTGCCACTCGTTCCCATCATGCTGCTGAAGCACTGCCCCGATAGCAGAGTCCGACGCATCGGTGACAAGGGCGAGTTTTGCATCGCACTTCGGGTGAGCCAGTAAGGCAGCCTGACATAGACCATCCTTACAAGCTTGAAATGCTTGCAATGCCGCGCCTGAAATGTCAACAGGATGCGATCCTTTGACAGATCCTGTCAGTAGTGTGTTGAGGGGTCCCTGGTGCTGAGCTGCGTTGGGAATAAAACGCCTATAAAAATTTACCATTCCCAGGAACCGACGCAATTCCCTTACGGTTTTTGGGGTGGGAAAATTAGTGATGGCCTCGACTTTAGAAGGGAGCGGTATGGTCCCTTTGGCCGAAATCTGGTACCCAAGGAAAGTGACCTGAGGGGCACCGAATACGCACTTAGCTGTGTTAATTACCATGCCGTACTCCTTCAGCCGGGTAAAAAGTTGATGCAGATGTTCTTCGTGCGTCTGCTGGTCTTTTGAAAAGACCAAGAAGTCATCCACATAAGCGTAGGTGAAGTCCAGACCCCGTAGCATCTCGTCGACGAACCGCTGAAATGACTGTCCGGCATTACGGAGCCCGAACGTCATAAACGGGAACTCGTAAAGCCCGAACGGCGTTGTGATGGCGGTCTTCGCGACGTCGTCTGGATTAACGGGGATCTGGTTGTAAGCTTTTACCAAGTCTATGGTCGAGAACACAGTGCAACCTGACAAGCTATGCGAAAAATCTTGAATGTGCCTGATTGGGTACCTGTCGGGGATTGTCCGGGCGTTCAGCATTCGGTAGTCGCCACAGGGTCGCCAGCCGTTATCCTTTTTCTGGGCGAGGTGTAGTGGTGACGACCAAGCTGATTCCGACGGTCGGCAGGTACCAATCTGTAACATGGCTTCAAATTCCGCTTTTGCGATTTTCAGCTTTTCAGGCGCAAGCCTGCGTGGGCTGCACGATACCGGTGGTCCAGGTGTAGTACGGATGAAATGAACGGTGTTGTGTGTGGGTGTGCGATGTAAGCCAGATGGGCGAGTAACCTCGGGAAACTGAGCGAGTATGTCGTGGTAAACAGTACTACCAGAAATCACCTTTATCGAGGAAACATCTTTTTTACAGGTAAGTGAACCCGGGGCCGCGAGCATAGTGTTACCATCAATAAGACGTCGGTGTCGGACGTCAACAATAAGATTATAGTGTGAAAGAAAATCCACACCTATAATCGCTTTCGTCACATCGGCTACAATAAATCGCCAAGCGAAGTCGCGGCGCAAACCTAGGTTAAGCACTATGTGCGCGTACCCGTACGTACTAATAACAGTACCATTAGCTGCACACAATTCATAGTTAGTTTTTGTGCCGTGCGCTTTTAGATAAGTTTTTGGAAACACACACAAATCACTGCCCGTGTCCACTAAAAATTGCATTTTTGTCCGCCTATCCATCACAAACAAGCGACCGGGACTTGGACAGCCGTCGGCCGCGTCTACCGACTGCCCTTTGCATTTCCCGAGTAGTCACACGGCTGGACACACTTATGCGCCTTCGACCCGAACTTGTTGTGGTACCAGCAGTTGGGAAACTTCTTATAGCTGGACAGTGACCTGGTCGAAGCTGAGCGTCCACGACGATGTGACGTTTGGCGTTGCCTAGGTCGTGACATTCGGTCCAGTTTAGCGGATAGTGCTTCGACTTGCCTTGTGAGTGCCGCTATCTGTGCCGACTCTGACGCACCTGGGTGTGACGACGCTGCTGCCACTTGTGGAGTGGACGTGACTACGTCCATTATCTGGTCCGCAAGCTCGGCTAACTCCTTGAGCGTTGACTTCGCCGCCTGGGAGGCAACTATTGTCTGCACGTTTGATGGTAGTCGGCTGCTCCAGACGCTGCGTAGAAATTCGTCTGGGACTCCTGGGCCTGCCAAGTTCTTCAGGTGACGAAGGAACTGAGACGGCTTCCTTTCTCCCAGCTCCTCGTGATTCAGAAGCTGCTGCACTTGCTTCTCGCGCGACGCTGTGAGTCGTTTTGTGAGCTCGCTCTTGAGACGCTCGTACTTATCAGAGGCGGCTGGGGCTTCGATAATGTCTTCCACCAGTTCAGCGATATGTGGCTCCAGGTGAGATATCGCGTAATGATATTTTGTCGCGTCTTGAGTGATATTCGCGATCGCAAACTGGCTCTCTAGTGTAGCAAACCATAGTGTCGGTTTTGCGGGGTAAAATGGGGGTACCCTTACTCCAACTCGATCGACACTACCTCCAACTCCAGATTTTTCACCGTCTTGCATTGTGTTCCGTGGGAAGTCACCAGTTCACGTCAAACAAAAACAAGTGATAATACTTTAGGTTGTGTATGTGTTCCTTGTAGAGAGTTCACTGTGAAAGTGGCAGCGCTGAAAGACCAACATTTTTTTTCACTTTTGTATGGGGAAACTCGTGACGCTCAGGCCCTTGCCCATACAAAAGTGAAAAAAAAATTCGGCTTTCAGCGCTGCTACTTTCACAGTGAACTCTCTATAAGGAACACGTACACACCCTAAAGTATTATCACTTATTTTTGTTACACCTTGTATATATATATATATATATATATATATATATATATATATATATATATATATATATATATATACAAGAATTGCTCGTTTAAAGATATAAGATAAGATAGGTACATATTTTCAAAAAGTTATGATAATCTGAGAAGCTTTTGATCAGAAGTCGAGCGCTTCTTCAATATCCAAATTACTAATAATATTATTACAGTATGAATGGTAATGAATAATAATTACTTATAGTAAACAAAGATATTATATTTTTATGAACCACGAGTTCATTATTGTCATTCATCAATAATGAACTCGTATAATATAATATTACCGAACGAAACCGGAATAAAGCTAAATGCAATATAAGCATCGACGACCTCTGTGGCTCAGTGGTGAGCGTGTTGGTAACTTGGTAGCTCAAGCCGGGGGTCACGGGTTCGAATCCCGCCGACGGAACAAAAAAGTTTTCAATGTTCCCGGGTCTGGATGTGTATTAAATATGTGTATGATTTAATAAAAATCTTAAATATATGTATAGTATAAAAGTATTAAATATATTTCCGTTGTCTGGTACGTGTAACACAAGTCCTTTAGGTACTTAGCACGGGGCCAGACTGACGTGGTGTAAAGCGTCCATAGATATTATTATTATTATTATTTAAAAAAAAAAAACATAAATATTTTTTTGTGGTGTGGCGGGTGAAAGAATCGGTTCGCAGTTCGCAGCCGCATCGGTGTAAGGTTTTCTATATTTTCACCAGGCACTACAAACACCAATGTTAGCGGTTGTATAAAAAACTTATATAGAAAATAGAAATTATTGTTTTTCACGCCACTTCGTTCTAAAAGTTTATTTCATTGCCCAATTCTGCGCAAAAAAATAACCATTGTCTATGGTTGACGCCTTTGACGCTAGTTGATTAATTTTGTTAGATTTTAGTTGATAGACATCAAAACTTGATGTTTTAATAGTGAAATGTAATTTATTTTATAATTGTAACTAGTGTTGTTGAATGCATCACTGCAATGAAAGCCGATGGCGTACATTGCATCTGCCGATGATCGTATAAAAGCGTCTATTAGCGTTTACATGTGCCTGAAAGAAATGTCAGAACAAGAGGTACTTTATGTACGTTCGATTGTTCATGTTTTGACAATGTAATACCGATTGAATTTTAACTAAAATTTCGGTCGTATAAAGTAGTGCGTGTGTGTAATTAAGAGCCGTAGGAAAATCAATTGTAATGTTGCGAACGAGTGCGGAGTTGGTTAGCTAGTTTGACAGCCGGCTGGCTTGTCATAAGTGACTTACAGATTGGCTCCCCATAAAAATGAACAGTCGCAATAGTGTAAATGAAACGAATTTGGTGAATTTCTCGGCTGAACTTTCCTCACTGAATCAATTGGACGCGAAAGATAGGTTGCTGAGTTTTCCCTTTGACCACATATACGCGTGCCATTCACAAAGCTCTGATAGAAGACAGCCTCTGCAGCTCGACAAGGAGGTGGAGGTGTCGGCACATTGTGTTGTGGGAGAGGAGAAGAGCATCGCCACTGCCACTGAGATCACGCAGCTGTCCGAGCAGCTCTGTGCTGCACAGAACCACAATAAAAAACTAAAGGATCTTTTAATTTATCACTTAGATCTCATCCAACAACAAAACGAACTTATCACTAAAAGAGAGAAATTGTATCAAGCTTTAAAACAGGAGAATGATAATGTAAGTTTGCTTATATTTTTATTTTCTTTATAGTTTTCATTTCGTCACACAAAATATTACATTATTATCTAAACAAACTTCATTGTTTTGTTTTCATCAGGGTGTCAAATTGAAACTTGGCTAACTAAACTACTGTGCACTGCATTTTCTTAAATCACAATACAGTATTGGAATTATAATATTAAGTTTTATATTTTTTAAGCTTCATACAGTATTGGAGTTGCAAGTAGCAATTACTTACTACTGATGGTATGACAGATTTTGAGCAACTTAAGTGAAAACATACAAACAAACTTGACAACCTCTGTGGCTCAGTTGGTGGGCTGTTGGTAGCTCAAGCCCTGGGGTCGCGGGTTTGAATCCTGCAGACGGAACAAAAAAGTTTTCAAAGTTCCTGGGTCATGGATGTGTATTAAATATGTGTATCATATAATAAAAATCTTAAATATATGTATATTATAAAAGTATTAAATATATTTCCGTTGTCTGGTACTCGTAACACAAGTCCTTCAGGTACTTAGCACGGGGCCAGACTGACGTGGTGTGAAGCGTCCATAGATGTTATTATTATTATTAATTTAGTTTGTGATATTTAAAACACTGAAGATTTGATAATAGTGGTAATGTATGTTAGGTATATTTATTTTTATAAATTGCCACAGTAGTTATTTCATATTGTAATAAAACTGCTATTTTAAAACAAAGAATAATTACTAGACATAATGCTACAGCTCCTAACTGCAACTGCAACATAACAATACAGCATATTGATTGTTTTTATTTTAATGTGTGGTAGTCTTAAATAATTTATAAAATTTCAATTTTAAAAATGATTGGCAATTAAAAATGGTTATAACTATTGCTGTTGTTTGTGTGTGATAAAGTTTATTATAATTAAAGAACTTTTAATTTTGCAAATGCCATATTATGTTTTTGTGCTATGCAGTAATAATTGTGTTACAATAAAAATAATGAACTGATGATTGAAATTGGCCATGCTGTTATGGTTATGTTGGTCTCAAAATTTAAAAAGAATTGGGTCTATTATGATTTATGATATATCATAATTTCAGAAAGATAATCTTGTACTTATAACACGGTTAAATTACCTTGACGCATCGCCGGAACGCAATAACCTGCCTGCTCCATAATGACGTCATCAAACCATACGTCAAGTTATTAAAATATTTATGCTGCGCTTTGGGATTTTTAAATAATTTTGAATAATCTGGTTTCCTGCTCTGCGTATTACATTGTTTAAAATACAAGCCACCCACCAATAATAATCATTTAAGACACATAATTACTATAACTTGTTACTGTTAAAAATAAAATGTAACTGAAAATCTATGGAATTGAAGGAGGAGCTATGTAACATGTCCTGCATATGAAAGCAGCCAGTGATTAGCTAGCTAGTGTGCTTTTTTTTGTACTATTATATATTTTGTCCTAATTAAGACGTTGATATTTGGATGTTTTTAGAACAACAAGTGATGTATGAAAATCATAGATTGCAAAGCACTCTTAGTGAAATAGTAGGCAATTATAAAATGCTTAGTTGATGTTGCAAATGCGAAAAATATTTATTGATAAATTTTATTGTTCTGATATATGAGATAGAAAAAAAAAACTTTATAACTTTATCTTATAACTATATAAAATACTAACATTAAGG
This sequence comes from Aricia agestis, assembly GCF_905147365.1. Classification (NCBI taxonomy): domain Eukaryota; kingdom Metazoa; phylum Arthropoda; class Insecta; order Lepidoptera; family Lycaenidae; genus Aricia; species Aricia agestis. The sequence goes on along the minus strand of NC_056428.1, from coordinate 24,170,935 downwards.
GCCTGTTTCACCACTTCCTGATAAGGCTATCCACCAATTAACTTGAAAAAAGTTGTGAATAGACTATTAGGCACTTTATCTGAAAGTGGTGAAACAGGCCCTAAAACTTAAATTTTAATTTGTGGTCTAATGTGACTAAATTATAAGACTTGTTTATATTTAATTTCAATGATTTCTATAATTAAGCTTTTAATTAATCTTTGAACACAGAATTGATTATTGTAACAATGTTATTTATTAGCTAGTTTTGTTATTATTATAACTAGCTGTTTGACCGAGCTTGCTCGGTATCCGATGAAAATGTCATTTTTTAGAAATGATTCCTAGCTAGATCGATTTATCGCCCCCGAAACCCCTTATATACTAAATTTCATGAAAATCGTTGGAGCCAATTCCGATATATCTATCTATATATATATATATATATATATATATATATATATATATACAAGAATTGCTCGTTTAAAGATATAAGATAATATTATTATATATTGTATTTACCAAAGCCAAAACAGTTGGTTAAAATGCAGCATTAAATTCAGATTATGAAGTTGAATGTTTAGTGGCAGATCTTAGCCTGTTTTGAGAAATTTGCAGACAAAACTCCATAGTCACTGCATAAAGGGAGAGAACATTTACTGCGGATGTGCCGCAAATAACCAAATTTTAGTTCACAGACCTTCAATTTTTAAATAACATCAGTTCATAATGTTCACATAAACCTTAAATTATTTCAGCTAAAAGCGAAACTGATTCGCATGGATAGACGGATTGGCTTAAGCCAGCGCCACACTGTCAACCCTCTGCCACCGCCGACTTCAACTGTAACCTCAGCGACTATTGTGAAGAACGAACCGGGGACATCGCAGGTTAGCATCTTGTATTGAAAAGTCAAACCATAATATAAATATAACACAATAGGGTGGCTTCCGTTTGAAGATATCAATCAAAGACATATCTTTGTGACAATATTTATGCGCATAAAGATTGTCACAAAAATGTATTTGATCCATTGTGCTGCTACTATAACTAAAATCACTCTATAATGTGTGCGACTCGACTTGCACAGATTAGTAAGAATAAATGGTTTATTTATAGTACTTGTTTTATTGTCATTTTGTATTGTGATTATTGTTATTTTTGTCTCACTGAGATATACATTGCAGGTTCTGCTAAACAGTTTCACTGAGCTACTGTTGCCAGATAAGGGAGGATCTTTCCTTTTCGACAAGAACAAGCCGTTTACGCAGGAGACGTTCGGCATTGCTCGCACAAGCTGCAATCAAGGTAAAAAATATTTTAATATTTAGTGACTGTTTCACCACTTCCTGATAAGTGCCGTATAGGCTATCCACCACTTAACTTGACATATGAAGTATGGAGAATCTGTCAAAAAAAAAATGTGGATATCCTATTCGGCACTTTATCAGGAAGCGGTGAAACACGCCCTTACCCGACTGCGCCAGAAAGGGCTATGTTTTTATTTCAGTTTACTGTTCATCCCGATTCCCGACATAATAAAGTCCATGTTATAGATAGAAATAAAATGTTCTGAGTTTACAGGAACGGTACATTTTATATATTGCCGTTTGTCGCGTCAGTAGATCTATCAGCTGCTTTTTCGCAGTTTACATGGCGTTGGTGCGATGTTTTACCTTTTATTTATTTGCAATGAGTAATTTTTTTGGTTGTTTTTTAGAGACCTTCTCCCCCAAAGACATTGTGGTGCCACCAGTGACAGACCCAACTGTGAAGTCCGAATATAAGATGTTGGAGAACAAGCGTTCTATAAAGAAAGAGGTGAAGTCCGAAAGAAGCTCGGAAGCACTTTATACTGTGACATCTAATAGGTATTTTTTTCATATTAAGTATGTTTTTTTGGATACAAGCTTTTGTAATTGTGATGCAATTTCAAAGTAATGAAAATTCTTAGTTTATTTTATTGGCACTTGACGTAAACCAGTCATAGCCAAATTACCCTTTTGCTCTTTGCCTTCCCAGTACTCGGGTAAAGTGTAAAATGTTATTTGGAGCTTTTAAGCTAATTTTTATCTACTCTTCTATCTTAAACTTATAGTGATAATTTTTTTAGTCAGGTGGTGTCAAAGTACCATCAGAGAAAATACTTCATAAGCAGACGGCGGACCTGTTTTGTTTGGCAGGATTACGTTAAGTCAGTCATTAGCCGCGATCTGCAAGCTGGGCATAGCCCGACCAAATACGCAGGGCCCGTTTTTGCACTACCAGCGCCCTCGGCGAGATTTCTTCGGCGCCCCGGGTGCTGGTAGAGCAAATACGGTAGATCCATCTGCCTGTGGATCAACATCTCTGAAAAAACTGTTGCTTAACTATTCATCAGTGCCATTTCGTGCCCTCAAACTCGCACTTGACGTTTTTTAATTATTATTTTTTTGTTTACAGTGGCAACCCAGTGATCCAAAGAATACAGAGGAACAGGCGGCGGACGTCGTCTGGTATCGGCAGCCTGAGCCGCCTGAGCCGCACGCCCAAAACTGAGATACCTGAGACTGTTACATGTACGATCTTCTATTATATAATATAAAATTTTCGTGTCACAGTGTTTGTGCGCGAATGCTCAACTGATTTTAATTAAATTTTGTATGTACTCAATGTACCATCAAGGACATTGATTCCTAGACATTTGAACGAGCTACGTCAGTTGGTCGTCTTATGTCAATTCAATGTTAGCTATGATCGGTCTGATTGGTTTTACTTAACGCGACCAAATTGCTTAGGTCCGCCATCTGCCTAGGAATCAACTTCTCTGATAGTACATTCGTTAGGCCTGAGAATAGGTTATCTACTTTTTATATTGATACTAGAAATAATTTATGTGGCAATGTTTGCCGGGTCAGCCAGTATTATTAAATTAATTCATTATTGTTAACTAGCATTACCCATACCACAGAATACATTGCCCATACTAATCAAATGCAATAGTGTGTATATTATGTCTGGTACCTTGCCATAATTTTTTTTCTACATCATTATGATGTAGGAAAAAAATGTAATGAAGATAGTTTTGATCCTCGGAAATAAAATAGGATATTTTTAATGTGTTACAATGTACAGCAAACCCTATGATAAATAAAATTTGGTGCAACTGAGTGCAGTTAATATCTGGTTAGATTTCAAATTCGATATCATAACAAACAAAACTGAAAATAGAAATAAGGAATTACACTATAAAAATGTATTATGTCGTAACTTCGTAAGTTTCTGCCATCCTTCATAGTTTTTAAATCGTTTCAGCTAAAACCATAGACCAAGACCAAAGCTTCGATAGTGGTTTTAGTGTGAACAAGAAGTCTAAAACCATCACATACGGCAAATCTCGGAGCTCGTCTTTAGCGAAGCGGGTGACACAATACACTGGTTCCCTGTCAGACAGACTACGGCTCATTGATACTACACCGACTGGGGATGACCCTTATCAACTCGGTGAGGCCGACATGAGAGAACAGTCCCCCATCCCAAAGCTGATGCTGCAGAAAACCAACCACGGACGTATGAAGATCTGCAGTGATCCCGATGGCAAGAAAGTCTATGATGCACCCGAACCAAAGAAGAGATTCGTATCACCATACGACCAGATTAAAAAGGAACCAGACGACAGCAAAACGGTTATTATAACTGAGCCTGATTTGGATCTGGTGAAAACTGAACCAGAAATCGACTGGCGAATTTACAATAATAAACAAGAGGATTCTTCGAGCTTATGTGATTTCTCGTGCAGTGAGTCTACGAGTAATCTAGCATCGATGCTACCTTCCTTCGATGCGAATGAGTTTCAAGAACTGTTTGGTGACACAGCATTGACATTGGATAACTTGAATGATCTGGAATTGGAGCCAACCGAGAAAGATACTCCAGAGAAAACAAAGAAGAGAGGGGCTCGGACTACTAGTCTTGTTAACCCGGGAGAAGTAAGTCTCACTTGTTTCAGAATTCCTAATTGAAATACCTACTATTCCTTAATGCCTACCCTTTACTATGAGTATGGCATAGATGCCAAGTGCATTATAAGCCTCGTCAACAAATTGAATTTAAAAAGAATACTCTTATATTTATATGAATAATAAATTAACCTTATACAATTATACATATTATTTAACCGATTAACTTTTTTGTATAAAGATTAGGAAATCTTTGTAGAAAATTCTAGTTGGCGGAGGACTATCAGTGTCTAACTCTAAATCATGACTAAGTGTCTAAATACGCGGCCGAAGTTCGGCATGATTACGTCAGCAATGCGCTACGCGTACAATATATAACGCGACGTAATTTCGGCATGGTGAGTCATCGATAATTTAAAATACATTGCAGGCGTAATCACGCCGAACTTCGGCCGCGTATTTTGGGCCTAGTGTGTTTAGACAACTAGAATTTTCTACAAAGATTTCCTAATCTTTATACAAAAAAGTTAATCGGTTAAATAATATGTGTAAGGTTAATGTTGTTAATGTAAAGCTAAGTGTTTAGACACTTAGTCATGATTTTCTAATACTATCCCAGATTACCTAAACCACTGAACTTTCAGGGTGAAGGCGCAAAAGGCAAACGCGGTACAGAGAGTCGACGGGGGCGAAAGCGAGCGTTCTCTGCGACCGGCGTGGGGAAGACTCCTAAGGCGCCACCCAAACCCAAGACGACTAAGGGAAAAAGTAATTAATTAGCCATATCATTCATACACTATTTTAATCCACACATAATAGTATTTTAAAAAGATAACCGACTTCAAAATTGTACGTAATCGAGAATTAAAATTCCCTATTAAAAAAAAACTGAACCGATTTCGATGAAACTTGCAGTGTTCCGTAATTTAAACAGTAAGTACCTAGTACAACAAAAAAAAAGAATTACTCAAATCAGACTTGTAGTTCCAGAGATATGTGAATACAAACAGAAAAACATACATGCATCCATACATACACTTTTGAAATTTGGCCAAATTGTTCAGACGATGATCTACACTAATATATGAAAACTGGGCAATTCTGGAAATATTACATACATACGGGTCGAATTGATAACCTCCTTTTCTTGAAGTCGGTTAAAATAATATGTTGGAAACTAAGTAATTGCGGATTTTACACATGGATGGATTCAGTTGAATTTTTAGGTTTGCAGACGTAGTACAAAATATGTAAACACATTATCTTGATAGTTGGTAATCTAGCTGTCAATCAGTAAAAAAAGTTTTTTGGTCGGTTGCGTAGTTTCCGTTGAAAACTGGAAAATGAAAAGGAATATTTTCGTCCTATTTCAATAGTGATAAATGATATCAAATCGTACCTGATTCAGTTTTTTGCTAATAAAAACCAGAAGTTTTGTGAATGTGGCATTATGATGCTGCCTGAAAGATGGGACAAGGTCATTGATCAATAAAGCGGTCAATACATTACATAATAAAGTTATTTAGTTCCATGAAAAAATTGCCTTTGATTTTCTATAAAATCCGCAATTACTTAGTTTCCAACCCAATACATTATATATATTTAATATTTATATTCTTAGCCTTATTTATATTTTTTACTGCTTTATTTAACTCGGTTACACTTACATTTATATTACACGGTACACGGTACATTTATATTATCAACACTTGAGGTTGCCAGATGTCCGGTATTTAAGCGTACAGTCCGGTATTTGCGAGGCCTGTCCGGTAAAAAAGAACGGTCATTCATACCGGACAGAACAATGTCCGGTATTTTGAGAAAAGTCGGTGTTACTGGTACCTAGTTTTAGGTGATTTTAATTTTTTGAGAAGCTTCTACCTTTATTTCGTTATGTAAGTTATAGTTTATGGCGGCCACAATTTTACGACCGCAATAATAATATAAAAAAACTGTATTTTTGCGACCTACCACGGATTACTAATCCTTTTTGATTTAATTAATACCACCTATTTGGAGTTGTCCGGTATTTTTTCGTGACGCACCTGGCAACCCTATACACACCAGTAGCGGTAGCACGGCGACCAGCGGAAATGCGAAAGTATGGACAAACTGTGGAAATAAACCTAAGGTGCCGTTCCGATCTTTTTTCGTTCCGAAAAATGCCACTTTATGACACACTATAGTATATGTCATAATGTAGGATATTATTTGAATTTTTAGAACTATAGTCTGTCATAAAGTGGCTTTTTAATTGAATTATTCGGAACTAAAAAAGATCGGAACGGCACCTTAAGTTTATCTCCACAGTTTGTGACTATAGTCTGTCATAAAGTGGCATTTTAATTGAATTTTTCGGAACGAAAAAAGATCGGAACAGCACCTTAGGTTTATTTCCACAGTTTGTCCATACTTTCGCATTTCCGCTGGTCGCCGTGCTACCGCTACAGATGATGCCCGCAACTTTGTTGCGCAAACAATCGTGAATTGCGCTGGAACCGTTTATTTTACCGGGATAAAAAGTATCCTATTTGACATGGAGATACTTTGAGTCCCGGGAAAGGATTCCCGGGACTCAAAGTAATGATAGATCAATTTCAGCAAAATCGTTTCAGCTGTTCGGGCGTGAAGAGGTAACATTCAGACAGGCAGACACACTTTCGCGTTTATAATATTCAGGGACTGTCTCACCACTTTCTGATAAAGTTCCGAATAGGCTATTCACAACTTTTTTGACAGATTCTCAATACTTGATCTGTCAAGTTAATTAGTGGAAAGTCTATTCCTCACTAATCAGGAAGTGGTGAAACAGGCCCTAAGTATGGATGGTATATTTACTGCTTCATTTTATCCACATGATATATTTATTATTTACTGCTTTATTAAATCAACATGGGTCATTTAGGGCATATTTGAATCCACATAATATATATTACTGCTTTGTTTAATTTTTAACATTATATTTACTACTTAATTTTATTCGCGATAGGTAGTATAAATACCTACCTGCTTCCAATTTTAATATTGTGTAATGCAGTGCAATCGTTTACTACCACAGAATCCACAAAGTGTAAATTAGAAATGGTTACAAAACATACAATATCGCCAAGAGCCAAGTTCCGATCCCTCACAGTCCGTCGCCTAGCAACCGTCACCCGACTGTGTTGCCTACTCGCTACAATTGTTATTTATGAAACTGAATGCCAGACTTTTAAGAGGGCGATTAAAGCAAAAAATCTAACATCGTCCTTCTCTCTTCACACTAACCCACGTCTTTCATATGCCAGGTGAAAGGAAACGACGCGGAATCATCGCCAAGTTGTTTCTTAATATCTCGATAAATAAACAATATTTTTAAAATCCCCTAGTTTAAGTCCCTCGGTAATATAATTTTATAGTACTTATTTATTAAAATATTGACTCAGTTGAATGCAACGTTTTGAAAAGAAATGAAATATTCGTTAAATTTAGATGCATCTTTGTAATTTTTTTCTATAGAGAAAATTTTAATATATCGTGATTTCGCTAGTACGGACCCTCCCAAATATAATGTAGTATTTATGTTTAAAAAATAAAACAATTCGTAGCTTATTATTAAGTATGAAAATGAATTATAAAATCATCTATTTTGCTTTAGTCGTCCCCTTAAGGTGAATGCAGATCTAGCTGCGTAGCCGCAATATTTCTTTAGGGTCAGATACATCGAACCGAGACCAAACGATGGGCTTCATCCTGCAATAAATCGTATAAGTGCGAATCGGACTCGCGCACGAAGGTTTCCGTACCGTTATATTTTAGGCAAAAAATGGTTGGCCTATTTTTTAGGGTTCCATATCCAAAGGGTAAAAACGGGACTCTATTACTAAGACTTCGTTGTCTGTCGGTCTGTCTGTCTCTTTCTCTGTCTGTCTGTCTCTCTGTCTGTCTGTCTGTCTGTCTGTCTGTCTGTCTGTCTGTCTCCAGGCTGTAACTCAAGAACGGTAACAGCTGGACAGTTGAAATTTTCACAGATTATGTATATCTGTTGCCGCTATAACAACAAATACTAAAAACAAAATACAATTAATATTTAATGGGAGCTCCCATACAACAAACGTGATTTTTTTGGCCTTTTTGCTCGTAATCAATAATGGTAATAGGTAGGTCTTTGAATATTTCTCAAAGTCCTTACTTATATGCGTACTTTAAATTTATATATAAAAATGGATTTTCAAATGTGTTAGTCGCGCTAAAACTCGAAAACGGCTGGACGGATTGGGCTGATTTTAGTTTTAAAATATTCGTAGAAGTCCAGGGAAGGTTTTTTAAGTGACACGAAGTTCACCGGGACAGCTAGTCTTATATATAAAAATGGATTTTCAAATGTGTTAGTCGCGCTAAAACTCGAAAACGGCTGAACGGATTGGGCTGATGTCTTAAAATATTCGAAGTCCAGGGAAGGTTTTGAAAGTGACATGAAGTTCACCGGGACAGCTAGTATTTAATAATTTACATGAAGTTCACCGGGACAGCTAGTATTTAATAGTATTTAAATATATTTAAATAAAATTATAACTTAAGGGCAAAAATTAAGACAGACAGACAGACGGACAGACATCGATGTGTCAGTAATAGAGTCGCGTTTTTACCCTTTGGGAACGGGACTAAAAAACAATAATAACAAATTGTAATGTCAAAATATACAGTAAACATAGTGACACTACTTGTCATTTTAATGCGCTCGCGTCATGCCCCGTTTCATCTCTTTTCTGTGTAAACTGACATAATTGCTGATTCACTTGGACCGCACCGAAGAAGTCAGTTAGGATAGGTGTGATAGATTACATAGAACTGCGTTTATTTCTTGTAAAGGTTTACCCTGAGATAAAAATTATTTAGTAACTATGCTCTTATGAATGCGAATGTATATAATATTATAATATAATTATTAATTAATAATTATTAATATTATATTATAGTATGGAGAGATATTACAACTGTGAAGCTACAGTTGTTGGTCCAATATGATATAATTCTGAGGCTAATTTAGGATTATTTCTCTCTTTTTGTTATGGTTCATTGTTAAATGGCCCTCACTCGTTAGGGCACCGCGGTGGCGCCAGGCGCTGATTGCCCGGTCGGCGTCAAATTGGTGGCCACACCAAGCTGACACAAGGTGAGCAACTATACAACCCCACAACGATCCTCTGGCGTGTAGCTGTCATATAAAGTGCCAACTTGTAAAAAAACATGGCTAGTTTATTATTTTATAACAAATCCTTAAATTATTGCTGGTTACAAGCTCCCCATTTTGTAAAATGTAACTTCAACTACATACTTTTCGCAGATTACAAGTGTATCTTGTAAAATGTCACAAATATCAAATATGATTTTTAGATTAATCGAGAATCACAAGTGTGCCATCTTGTATCTCTCATCTCTAGATACTTGCGATTTGTCGCTGGTTACAAGTATGCCATCTTGTAAAATGTCACATAAGATATTTAAGCTTTTTAAACACTTGAATTATCGTTGGTTAAAAGTGTGCCATATTATGAAATGCACTTATGACCTTATGCTTTTTCGCTGGTTACATGTGTGCCATCTAGGAAATTGTTCATTTAAAGGCTTGAATTATAATTCAATTCTTTAACGTAACTTCTTTTTTATTTTGTTGATCTGTGTTATCATCGTTACAAGTATGCCATCTTGTGAAATGTCGCCTAAGATACTTTTTATTTTTCGCTGCTTTGTAGTTGCAATCTTGTCAAATGACACTTAAGCGACTTTTAATAATAGCTGATGTTACTATTTCGCCTTCATATACTATGTCCTCTTGAAACTGTCACCCCATTGCCACAAGATCGTTGTAGGATTGTATATTTTGTTGTGTCACTGTACCCCTATGAGTGAGGGCCTTTATTCTTATATATACCTAGCGTGAGTTTTGGAACCGTAAGTACAAATTATATTATAAAATGTCGATAAAAAAATGGTCATTGTAATTTTAAGTTTCAGTTGAGTATAATACATGCTGTTTAATTTTTCCTTCCTATGTGTGTTCGACAGAGATGGACTATACGACTGATATTACTATCTCCTTCTAAATTTCATGCTTTTTCTGGGTATGATATAAAGACCTCTCCACACGTTGGGTCATGGTGGACAATCACATATTGTGCCACAATTGCAAAGAAAATTAGTAGTCGTTATGCCTCTATACTTGATTGAACCACCTGGCTGTGTCTGAAAGAAGATAATGTTTTTCAAGAGTATGTAGGTATGTGTGTATGATTATTTGACACGCTCTGCAGCCTAAACGGCTTGACGGATTTTAGCTTGAGAGCCGTCAGATTCGTGTTTACTGGGTAAGTGAATCTGGTTATATCAAAATAAAAAAAGGAAAATATGGTGGATTTAAAAAAAACGGAAAAGCACAGTCGGTTCTTAGGTTTCTTTAAATACTTAAGCGTTTTCTTGTCTATCATGACTCAAAGTGTAGTGACGGTATAAGCATGTCGAATGTCGATTTATGTGAAACATCTTTTAGCGTGCTTGGCTGTGTACGCTCGCTTGATGTTTCTGCTGGCATCGTCTTTGAGTGTTCACTACTAATTCTACGCGGTATGTTTTAGCCGCAACCCGTGGCAAAAAGTCCCCTGTACCCGGTATGATGACAAACAAGCCCTACCACACGCTATGCTGCGATCCCGACGTGTCGTGGTACTTTGGGTTAGATCCGAACCTTAAACTTGAAGATATAGACCCGCCGCCGGATAGTCAGATGTCAACTGTTGAGGTGAGTACATAATGTTGCCAGATATCCCCTTACTAACAAAAACATCAGACTGTGTATGGTGGTGGTTATGGTTATAGTTATAAAATGTTTTGCGTTGTCTGTCAAGCGGCTTTCCCAATAAAACAAGGAAAAACATTATATTACTATAGCGTTATTCAGTAATTTATACATTTTTATTGGTAAAAATGATAATGTAAAGACTTACTCGCTTAGGGACATTTCAGACAGAGAGCGGTCACGCGGTCAGGTTTGCGTTATTTGTGTTGTATAACATAGATATATACTCACACAGGGGGCGTTCTGACCGTTTCAGAATTGCTCCTGTGTGACTGACCGCTCGAACGTAGAATGCGAACGCAGAACGCTTGAGCGCGTGACTGCTCTCTGTTTTGTGCATACAGACATACTTAACGTATTCACGTTTCGCTGTCTTTGTCTGACATGTTCCAAGCAAAGACAAGCAGATCGGATTTTGATGCGGTTTTCTTTAATAGATACAGTGATTCAAGGGAGGGTTTATAGGTATGTGATTCAAGGGAGGGTTTATAGGTATAATAACATTCATTAAACATTGGAGAAATACTGTTATTGTTGTGGTTTTTAATGTGATGTCGTAAATAATTACATTTTTCCCGCTTACATTTGCATTGTAAACGCAGGCTGAACCCTACGAGATTTATCAAAATAATGTACCAAGTATTGTACAATTGAAAAGGTCTACAGAAAACTAAAAAGATGGTATATGTCTATTGTCTATCTCTTATGGATATCTTATTGTGGGATTTCATTTCATTTTTTTGTCATTTTCTTTTTACGACAAATAATGGCTAATTTTCGAAGCAATTTTAATAAATATAATTAATCCTTGTCCAATTAAATAACTTAAAATTACATTGTTGATTTAATGTAGATCTATATGGCCCTTTACAGCATAATATGATTTAAATGAATATTTTCGAAGATATTACAGATTTAAAAATTGCGGGAAGTAGCTTTTGCGCGGGCACCGACCAATGCGGGCCACGGGTAGTAATAATGAATACAAGTCAAAATGCTGGATCGATTTTAATCATTTTTTCAGTGGCTATATATTATATTTTATACCCGATGCGAGGCCGGGGTGGTGGCCGCTAGTCTAAATATAAATAAAAATTACTATGTTAAAACACAAATCAATAGGCCTGATAGTTTTTGCGTAAAGTGTACCACAAAATGATTAGTAAAGGGGGTACTGTGCTAGTTAGGTTTAATTTTGGTCTAGTTCTGATAGTAAATACATAATAACTTTTTTGAACACCCAGGTTCCGAGATGGAGGGAGAAGCCGTACACGAGTACGTACACTATGGAGGGGACGGAGGATCTCGACGACAAAGTGTTTGAGAAACGACATCAGAAACTCGAGGCTGAGGAAAGGCGGCAGTTGAGGTAGGGCATAAATCAGTGGTACTCAACCTTTTTTTTTATACGGGCCACAAGGCACAGACACGTTTTAGTCTGGGTGTCGCGGCAAGCAAAATTTTTTAGGGTTAAGTATAAAAATTACGTTCGTCAAAATTAGCCATTTAAAAGTGGAAATATATTACGACTTTCACAATTTTACATTATTTTGCTGGTAAACGTACATTTTAAAGTGGTTAATTTCACGCGGGCCACTGTTAAAAGTCCCCGCGAGCCAGTAGGAGTGGAGTATAAAAGCTTAAAGGCTAGGCGACGTGCTAGGCATAAGGCTGCGTTTTCTACACGGCGGAGCTAAGCCGTGAAACCAGCATCTAAGCCGTCAGAACCCGTCGCTCAGCGCAAAAAATAGTAAATTATTTGATATTAAATTAAATAATTATACACTTTCCTTGCACTCTTTCCACTTTATTATATTAGATTTATTACAAAGTTATTATTTACATGACCACGGTTTCGATAAAATCATCATCAGGTTATTAAATACACATTTCTTGCAACCTAGTTGTAGTAACCGTGTTTTTTAACGTATTATTTCCAGATGGCACATGCGCAGGATAAGGGAGCAGCGGCACGTGGAGCGTCTCCGGCAGCGGCAGCGCGAGTGGTGCTCGCCGACGCCGGTGTACACGGTGTGGCCGACGCCGCAGACGGACGTGCGATACATCGAGATCACCGACACGCTGCCGGTCGTCGCGTTCGGCGAGCCGGTGCCGGATCTGCCGGAGGCGTGAGTGGAATTTCCCTCCCTTTTGACGTGACAACGTCTAATAACTCGATACTACGACTGCACGAAAAAGATGATTCATTAATTCAGTCACTGTCCCGTTACGCTCATTGACGCGTTCCGCAAACGAGAGCGTGGCGCGAACGAGAGAGAAGCATGATCGGCCCGAGCGACTGTAATGTTTGACGTTGTCACGTCAAACTACCGACTGTAAACCGACTTTACGGACAACCAATTTTTTAAGCTTCTTACAGACGAACCTTCTAACCTTTCGAAGACGAACGACTGCCAACGGCAGATACAACTGCAGCCGTCGACACTTGTCGGCTGCCGTCAACGCGTCGACGGCTGCAGTCGTGTCTGCCGTTGGCAAGTGCCGTTCGTCTGTGAAAAGCCTCAGGGTTCCGGACCCAGTAAAGTAAAAACGGGACCCTTTAGGGTTCCGGAGTGACCGGACCCAGAGGGTAAAAACGTGACCCTATTACTGATATTGAATGTATTATCAGAGAAGTTGATTCCTATGCAAATCGGGGACCTAAGTAGTTTGGTTGCGTTACGTCAAACCCAGCTGACAAATCATAATTAACATTGAATTGACATATTCGACCAAATAACGTTGGTCTGTCAATTGCATAGGAATCAACTTCTTCGATGGTACTTACTGTAACTTTCGGTGAATTCGTGTTTCACAGTAATAAATATACACATGTGCATGCACTCATTTTACTTTATGAATATATTTTGTTACAATTTTAATGTTTTACCTGACCGGTTTCGACAAAATCATCCTCAGTAGTGCTAGCACGGCGACCAGCGGAAACGCGAAAGTATGGACAAACTGTGGAAATAAACCTAAGGTGCCGTTCCGATCTTTTTTCGTTCCGAAAAATTCAATTAAAATGCCACTTTATGACAGACTATAGTTCTAAAAATTCAAATAATATCCTACATTATGACATATACTATAGTGTGTCATAAAATGGCATTTTAATTGAATTTTTCGGAACGAAAAAAGATCGGAACGTCACCTTAGGTTTATTTCCACAGTTTGTCCATACTTTCGTATTTCCGCTGGTCGCCGTGCTAGCACTACAGGTGTGAGACACTGACGTTTGTCCGTCTGAGACTTCTGCCTGTCTCCAGGTTGTCTCTCAAGAACGGTGATAGCTAGAGAGTTGTCACAAGTTATGTATTTCTGTTGTCGCTATAACAACAAATACGAAAAACAAAATTAATTAAATAATTTTAGAAGGAAGCTATGCACTATAATTGATTTTAAAAACGATTCACGAGCCAGGTCGCTGACATTCCTTCCTTGTTTTAAAACTTTTTATTAATTTACAGGGTGTAGCAAAAATAACTGATCATACTTTAGGGCGTGTATTAGGTCCCCTATATAGTTCGCTGTGAAAGTAGCAGCAAGAGTAACTTTTTTTCATTTTGTATGGAAAATTTATAACGCGCTTGTCCATACAAATCACAATACACACCCTAAAGTATAAAGTATACTTAGTTTTGTTACATCTAACACCTTGTATATCGATACATATTTTTAGTAAGTAGTTTATAAAATAATTGTGTTTCCATTTTTCAGGGAATTCATGTTGCCCTGGGTACGCACCTCGAAGGCTCAGAAGAGGTCTAAAAGATCGAAAACCCTACACTAAACTAATGCAGTATTTATTCGTTTTAATTTGCTACATTATAGTGTTTATCTGCCAATATAGTTTACAAGAGTCGATGTGCCAGTGATCTATTTCAAAAGACTACTGAATTTAGCTTAAAATTATTTTGCGCCTTGTAAATATTGTTTTGTAGAATGTAGTGGTATGTGTCGGTGTAATTAATGTATCTATTAAATTAACAGAAAAACTACCAAATACTTCATCCATTTCTAAACAGTCACTAGGGTATATTAGCGATTATAGTAGTTTACTCTCTTAGAATGTATTTTATTTTTATTTTTCATATTACTTTAAATGTGTACAAAATCTACAAATGAATAGGTTACATTTTGCATTTCGAGTAGTTTGCCAATAAATAAGTTCTGTTTAAGCATTTTATTGATTCATTATGAAATTTATATTATTTTCTCAACCCGAGTATTTTATTGTAAATAGGTATTTATTTGTAGAAACGAATTCTATAGAATTAGCTGTAAATTAGGAATCTATATGTATAGTTAGCGTTGATATTATACAAGTATTCTATAATAAAAACTCTTAGCTCAACACCACATATAATTTTATACAAGATATAACAAAACGAACTGATAATACTTTAGGGTATATGATGTCCCTTATATAAAGTTTACTGTGAAAGTAGTAGCACTGAAAGAGCAAAATTCTTTTTTCCCATAACAAAGTTGCTCTTTCAGCGCTGCTACTTTCACAGTGAACTCAATACAGGGGACTCATACACACAATAAAGTATTAATACCACTTTGAAACACACATTAAAATGGTCCTAGTAAGTGACAAATAACTTTTGCAGATTTTATCTTTGTCGCTCAGTATAAAGTCAGTATAGACAAATTTTATGTAACAGTTGTGTTTTTCATCACAATTTTTCGTACAAACTTGAAAGTCTTGTAAATTGTAATTTTTCCACATAATTTTTAGATTGTAAATCTATAATGTTGGTTGAACATGACTCAGATGAGCAATTTGTCACTTAATGGTGATTTTCAACAAGGCTTTCGGTGTGTTTAATGTGCTTATTGAAAAATATTTTTCATCTTATATATAAAAATGGATTTTTAAATGTGTTAGTCGCGCTAAAACACGAAAACGGCTGAACGGATTGGGCTGATTTTAGTCTTAAAATATTCGGAGAAGTCCAGGGAAGGTTTAAAAGTGACACGAAGTTCACCGGGACAGCTAGTCTTCTTCATATATAAATATATAAATGGATTTTTAAATGTGTTAGTCGCGCTAAAACTCCAACAGCTGAACGGATTGGGCTGATTTTAGTCTTAAAATATTCGGAGAAGGCCAGGGAAGGTTTTAAAGTGACACGAAGTTCACCAGGAAAGCCAGTTATTTATAAATTATAATTATAAAATATTATTAATTCATTAAAAATTTAATAGTTACATTTGAAATTATTACAAAAAGTATTTATAGTTTACAAATTTCATAAGTAAATAATTTTCAAATTTAAAACTTTAAATTTATTTCACTCTGTGTATTTTTTGCTGATTGTTGATCAATTTTATTGATTTTAATGACTAACGCGTTGAGATCGAACACCATGTGAGCCACGACACGAATTCCGCTATAGGTCGTTCTGTGATTGTCACAACGCGTCGTGGCCGTTTTCATTGGAGCCCGAACACGAATTTCGCGTTGTGGCTGTTTTACTGTCACCACATCGATGTGAGCTATTTTTCCGCTCAATGAGCGTTTTCGATCTTTGTGCGTAAAATATATTCCAAATTAATGCAAAACATATTACGCTAACTATATGTAACTGAAATGTAAAAATTAAAAAATAATAGTAATTGTAGAATGTTTGTCACAACTCACACTCTCCGTAGCCGTATACATTGAGCTATTGTATAAAATACAATAGCAAAAGTTCACGATTTTTTTACATTTAATCCAGTAAAGAATTTTTTACACTACACGATAAGATATCTTAAGCTATTTACGATATTCTATGAGGTACTTTCTTATGTCGTCGGTATAAAAGCGGTTTCACATTTATTACTTTCAATACGATATAGCACCGATATGTCGGAATAACCAAATTGGTTTTAACAAGAAAAATTAACCCTCTTTCTTATAAAATATACGGCGAATAACTATACAAGGTCTGCTTCTGATTCTGATTATTATTCACCTTATTAATAATAAATATATTAAAGCAGCGTATAACTTATTCAATCCGCTATCTTTGTCTATCATAATTATGACTTTTCCATTTTACCAGATAAAGCAGACCTTGTATAGTATGGGGATTGTCCATTTTTTTTTAATTTTGCTTATTACAAAAATATTTCGAGGAATAAGGTCAGTGATCGTTTTTCTGTATATAAAAGAAAAAAAAACCCATTAGTTACTTATATTTTTGAACAAATATGTTTAACCTTAGTTTGACCTTCAATGGCGTTAAATTAGCAATAAATTCGACCAACATTATGTTTCGAACTTTTGGTAAGCTTCTCGTATCAGCTTTCACATACTGAGAACTTGCATTTGACGAACCAGCCATTATAAATAAGATTGAAAGGAAATTTAAAACTTTTAACTAGATTTTAGAGGTCCATTAGCCGCCGATGATGACGTCAGAGCGAAACTTTAAAAATTTATTGAGAAAAAACTAGCCAATGAATTTCAAAATTATTTAATTTATATTCTTAAAATACTCTATTTTAACGAAAAAAAAATATAAAAAGTACATGTGATTTTTTTTGGACAATGCCCATTCGCCGTATATTTTATTAGTAAACATTATAATATAATGTTTGAACGAGAAAAGTTCGCCCAATGCCGAATAATAATTTGTATTAAGTAAATCTTTGCTAGCCTCGTGGCCTGGATTGCAAAGTTCAGGTTTCGTTTAGTTCTGAATTTTGTTTTTTAACTTAGTTTTTTGGATATAACATAACGATTTTAGTTTTGCTTTCATATTATTTCAATGCAATAACTCAATATATACGACAATATAACATTAGTAATGAACTAAAGACTAATGATATTCACACAAGCCAAAAAATATATTTTAGCCAATTTTGGAAATTGCATTGCACAGTATATTTTGGTGTTGAGGTTTTTAGAATTCTCGTAATAAATTATTATTATCGCATAATAATATTTTTTTATATTTGAATTTAATGGAGTGTTACAAAATCATGTCTTAATACACTTTACATTATATTCGAATATTGTCTCTCGTTTGAGTCTTACACATTGTAAATATAGTTGTATGAAATCTTCACATAAGTGATTTCTATTTTTGTATTAGAGTTAGGGCGATGAGCGATCATTCTGTCCCCCTCGTTTGTCGTTTATGTTGAAAACCTCCGTTTAATTATACAGGGATAGTTTATTTTCAGATTTGATGAACATTTATTTTTATTAATACATGATTTTCTTTATTATTGATGCGCTTAATTTGAGACACGTTAGATTATTGTACAACAAATGATCGACAGGTGTTTAACTGATCACGTCGAGGATAGAAACGAATCGCTCGTTGCTGAGATTTTCGAGTTTGTTTTCTCTTGATAATTTAATTGCGTTGTATTTATCGTGTTGAATATTGTTGTCGAGTAGTTTGGGGATAATCCCGCCATAGCGTGTAATTCAAAACGTTTAAATGGTAGCACGTAATTCAATGTTTCTTGGTATTATCGACCGGTACGTGTAACCCTAAACGGAATTTCAGATATCTCCTAAGTTCGCATTTATTTTTGGGAAAATGAGATACGTTTATAAGACTGTTCTATTATGTCTTTATTTTATATATTATATGTATTTTAATTTAGATTTCACTACAATTATTTAATATTTCCTACATTATTTGGAGAGTTACGAATTGATTGATTTCGAACTTATTGCTTGCGAGTGTGAGCCGTCATGTTTTCCCCATAAAACTTTAAAATAATAAATAGGTACAGTTTTAAGTGTATGAGTAGCGATCTGTATATTATTACGTTTGTACAAAATATGGATAAAATATACAACGGAAAACAACGTGTTGGATTATACGCAATATGATATGTAATCAGTAAACATGCCGTGATTTTTAATTATTCTTATTATTCAAATGGTTTCAAAAAGTTTTAAAAGTTAATTAATTACACCTTAATTGATTTCAAAAAAATTCATTAATAACAACGTTACAACAAAATCGCTACTCGTACGATTTGTCGTGTCGTGTTATATTAATCAGATCTCATTATTATATCTACATTGGATTATTAAATATTAAATAGGCATACAATTGTATAATACACATACATGTACGTGTACTTCAAATGTCCCACAAATATGTTTGTGGGACAACGGGTTTAATGGTTTTGGGTTAAACTTTTATGATTTTGTAAAATATAAAATTAAACCAGAATTTAACCCCTTGTTTTTAGTCGGCAGTTATTTTACCCTATTAAATATAAAAATATTTATACTTACCACTCAAACGATAAAATATGTTGATGTGTTTTTTATTCGTTGGAATTAGCTAGGACAGACAATGAAAGACAGAATAGCGTAAAGGTGGATTAAATATTTTAATGAGGCGATTAAGGCTTCAGTCTCGAAATCAGCGGGCAGCGGGGCGGGGCGCGGTGGCGGTGGCGCGGGAAGCCGTCTAGTACGCCGCGCCGCTGCTTTCGAGACCAGTACCATAATATAAATCTATATTATATTGGAAAGAGCCGCACCCGCCCCGCTGCCCGCTGATTTAGAGACTGAAACCTTATTATATAGCTCGTACATCTTGTGTGTTGTCACAATGATAATACAAATTATACAACCACAGTAAAATTACGTTGCTTATTCGTTGATATTTTAAATTTTTGACATAATAAATATTCGATTTTTTATTTTATGTTCAGTTGTAAATTGTAATAATATTTGGTATTCTACAAACTTTATTATTGTCTGACATAAAATATGGATGGTTTTGTATTCTATAGCATATCAATGTGCGTCGATGCTTCTAAAATATTTTCGAATAATTGTTATTACTTAGGTGGTAGGTGTTTAACGCATTTAAAAGTAGGGTGTCCAAATATTACTTAAGCAACATTTAAGCTAGGGAATGGGTAAATCTCAAGACTACAACAACAAGGGCCTGTTTCACCACTTTCTGATAAGTGACGAATAGGCTATCCACCACAGAACTTTACAGACATTTACTTATTAACTTGACAGATCATCATGTATGGAGAATCTGTCAAAAAAGTTGTGAATAGCCTATTCGGCACTTTATCAGGAAGTGGTGAAACAGGCCCTTAGTATGTAAAAGAACTTGCTAAAAGATAACTTTACCAATAACCTGTTAAACTTCGTTGTCACGATGACTCGCTTGTTTCAAATGGAGATGACATGATGATAAGACAAGGGATTTAAAAGCATATTATAGCCCATCAGCGAATATATTGGATAATTCGGCCATGACAACCTATCGCTTAGGCAGTCCCTAAACTTACAATAACATTGAACAATATATTATTGTAATTCAATATTAACCCTAAAACGTTAATAATATTGCACAATAATATTGGGCAGTAAAATTGATCGCCTATGGGGCCGCTTACAGCTCTTTCACTCGAGCATATCTATCTCGCCCTTACAGGTATGCGACAGACATATTTTCTCGTGTGAATGAAAGAGACAAGTAATGGGTGGCCGTATTTCTACGTGTTCAGCGACCGGTCTATACCAGGAGATAAGTAGGGCAACACTGTAGAAACGCTTACGTAATATTTGTATGCCTTGTGGGGTTTGTACAATCTTAAGTTAGCATTAACTAGTAGTAATATTTATCTTCCCGTAGGGATGTCACACACAGGCACTACAAGCGTACCTCCAATGGTTTTGTATTGATAATTGTATGTAGAGAAGGTTACAAACAAGTGCTGTTATAGAATAAGTATGGGGTACACTTGTGGTGTGTGTTTTGTGCCAACCCTATTTAAATTTATGTGATACTTCCAACTAAGTTTTAAATTTGTAAATGAACATTGTCTTCGTTTGTCCTGTTTTATCATTTTATTTATATACCTATCGTATTAGATTTACTAGAACACATGAAGATGTATCTTTCCTTTAATTGTGAAATATGTGTTAAGAATAATATAAGGAAATTATCTCAATGTCAAAATCTGGTGTTTTTTCTATAAGATCTTGTCTACTTTCCCGTGTTTTATAAAGATTAAAATTTAAAACGGTTAATTCTTTGTTTTAAACCTTGAATGGTTTAAAACAAAGAATAAACCGTTTTAATCGGTAGTTAGTTTAGTTTTAAAATGTTTAAAGCCTTACATGATATTAATATTACCATCCTAATTATAAAGATAATTTAGGGTGTGTTTGAGTCCCCTGTATAGAATTCATTTTGAAATAGTAGCTATAAAATAGCAATTTTTTATGGACGAATTCATAATGCTGGGCGTTTGCTTAAACAAATAACAAAAATCGGCCAAGTGCGAGTCGGACTCGCGCACGAAGTGTTTCGTACCATTATAGAGCAAAATTAGGCCAAAATTTGTATTTTTTGTATGGGAGCCCCCCTTAATTTTTTCTTTTATTTTAAAATTATTTTAAATTATAAAGTACACATATAATTAAGGACTGTGAGAAAAATTCAAGTACCTACCTGTTGTCACTATTGATATACTTATTTGTTGTATGGGAGACCCCTTTAATTTTAATTTTTGATTTTAGTATTTATTGCTATAGCGGCAACAGATATACATAATCTGTGAAAATTTCAACTCTCTTGCTATTACCGTTCTTGAGTTACAGCCTGGAGACAGACAGACCGACAGACAACGAAGTCTTAGTAATAGGGCGGGACCCTATTACTGAGACTTCGTTGTCTGTCGGTTTTACCCCTTGGGTACGGAACCCTAAAAAGGTTTTTCAGCGCTGATACTTTCATAGAGAACATAATATCCTTTGTGTTGTTACACGTTTTATAATGTGCATCATCGACGCCAATCATAAACGAATATTTTAATTGTTCATAATCGCCTATATTTGTCCAACGTAAAAAAAAAAGAAAACACCGGCCAGGTGCGAGTTGAACTCGCCCATTAAGGGTTTTAATTGTTCATAATCGCCTTTATTTGTCCAACGTAAAAAAAAATAAAAAAACCGGCCAGGTGCGAGTTGAACTCGCCCATTAAGGGTTCCGCAGCAGCAATAAGGTTTATTTTTATTAACTTAAAAGGTGTTGTTACACGTTTTATAGTGTGCATCATTGACGCCAATCATAAACGAATATTTTAATTGTTCATAATCGCCTATATTTGTCCAACGTAAAAAAAAAAGAAAAAAACCGGCCATATAGAGTATAACTCTTATAGTTTCGGAAACAAGTGGCTGTGACAGACAGACAGACATGACGAATCTATAAGGGTTCCGTTTTTTGCCATTTGGCTACGGAACCCTAAAAATGTAAAAAGGCCATGTTGGGAACTAGCTGTGCTCCGCGATGTTACTCGCGATTTGTTAGGGCAAATAAATTGTGATATTTTCTCGTAGTAAAATGTATCCAGATTCCAGGGTATAAACTAACTCCACACCAAATTTTATTAAAATAGTGAAGAAGTAACAAACATACAGACTCACAAACTTTCGCCTTTATAATATTAGTGTAAAGTGTGATCCCACCAAAAACATGTAATATGAAAATGAGCCAAGCAAAATATTGCATAGCTATGAAATAATATAGTTATCTATCGTAAAAAGTTTTCAGATCACATTCAAGCCAAGCCTTAAACTTATTTTGTAATTTAAAACAACGTTCAGTGAAGGTATGAATAGCTTTCTTTATTTTATAATTAGTACCTGGATGACCGAGCTTTGCTCGGTACTCGGTATAGCAAACACTCATTGACTTCGTGTTACTTAATAACGCCATCTACTGGTCGTTAAAACAATTAGTTGCCAACAAAATAGTATTATTATTCGCCAATAGATGTCAGGAAGAGTCATATTTTTCAGTTTATCGATTATCGATAAAACACGAATAAAAAGACATTTTCTGAAAATGATTCCTAGCTAGATCGATTTATCGCTCCCGAAACCCCCTATATACTAAATTTCATTCAATCAGTCTTCTTAGCCGTAATAGTTTTCTAAATCGGAAAATGATCTAGGAATACTCATTATATTTTTAAAAACCTATCCAACGACACCCTACTACCTATCGCGATCGGGTGGATGTGAAAAAAATAATTCATCCCCTTATTAAATGATGACAGCCACGACGGACCACGCCACCATAACTCATGATTGATCAGCTGTTTTGTTGTCAAACCACGACTAGCGCAATCAGCCGCATTTTCCTTAGTTTTTACGTAATACAAATTGGTCGATGGTACTATAGCTGTAATTAATTTAACACGATTAGCCACAAACGGCTTCCACCGGGCTGGGTCGCCTTGCAACCAACCTAGGACTGCTGTAGAGTATATCCAGCAGTATACTTGAACATTATAATCTGGTAAACATTCTAAGACCTTTTAAGCAAATTTGTCAACAAGACGGCGCCCATTAACTCTAGCCGGGGTGTGGATATGGTTTTACATACAGATGCGAGCCTACTCTTAGCCGCAACTAAAGTAATGTGGTTTTGGTTATTATGGTTAATCCTACAATATATCACGCATGCATAGGCCTTATCCAACGCATCACAAAAGCCATGCAGTTGGATAACCTGGCCCCTTTGTTCTATTCCTAGCCATCTTTTTATCTCAATAGTATTAATGGTATTTAAATCATCCCTCAGAGTTTCCCATTTGGATTTCATTAGTTCTGGTAAAGGCTCATCCCACTCGATTTTTGATAAATATACATCTCTAAATAATAATTTTAAACTAGTATTTAATGGTGTAAGCCACCCTAAGGGATCAAACAATTTTGATATATCCGACAACAACGATCTTTTGGTTTTCGGCCCCAAATTAAACTGTAACTTTGAAAATACAGATTGGTCTTTATGAGGGTCCCAACCTAGGCCTAAAGTTTTAGCAGATTCTGGTTGTTTAAATTCAAACGTATGTTGACTGGTATCTCCTGTCTCTAACTTATCTAACAACAACCGTGGTTCATTCGACATCCATTTACGCAAATTAAAACCACCTGATTTGAGTAACTTAATTAAATTAGACTTAAGTGACAATGCCTCCTCTATCGAAAAACTACCTCCACAATAATCGTCACAGTAAAAATTATTTTCTAGTGCTTTAGTTGCTTCGGGAAAATTATGCTGCTCGTCCTTTGCTAACTGTTTCAAACACATCATAGCGAAGAACGGAGCACTCTAAAAACGACAAAAAATCTTTTAAAATCGGTAGCTCGCAAGGATTTTTTATGGACTCAACCCCCCCCTGCCCCCCCTCGGTACGCCCATGGACACGACGCGTCGCCCGCGCGGTATGTGACCCCGCGTGCGCGCCTCCCCCCGTGTTTCCCCCTCTCATTCCCCCGCGCCGCGAGTGACCGTTCTGCAACGATTTTAAATAGGATAAAATATGTACTTAATTGAAAAAATACAACACCCAATTTTTTTTGGTGCTCCTAGTGATCATAACTGGGCATTAACTCGTTAATCCGTTAATCGTTAATTAACGAAGTTAACATTTTGATTAACTTTAAAGAATATTAACGGACTCGTTAACTTCCGTTAATATGCAGAAGTCCGTTAATCGTTAATCCAATGCCCACTATTTACCGCGCGGCGCCGCAACAGCGAGTGAAACAAAAACAATACTAGATACATTTTCAGGCGCGTGCGAGTGCGAAGAGATTTGTTTCGTTTTATCATTTCATTGCTCAGCGCCGGTGCTTATAGAGTAGAGAGTGATTTGTTTATTGTTATCATAAATCATTTGCATGTTGACAAAGAAGAGTGCAGTGTAATTTAGTTAGATATATACAATAATTATAAAAGTATTTTGTTTTGTCCCTAACCTGTTAACTTCCAGAACCTAAACCAACAGGTTTTGTATGTACACTAACGCAATGATATACTTAAGTCATAACTCATAACAAGGTCATATTACATATTAACGATTAACGTTAACTTGCGTTAATTCGTCCGAAATGTAACGCTTTAACGTTTAACGAAGCTAACTATTTTTTTAACGGATTAACGATTAACGAAGTTAACTATTTGATTAACGGTGCCCAGATATGCTAGTGATACATAAGCCCTGGAAAAAAGTTGGAAGGAAGGTTTCATTGCACCCTGTATATACGACAGCTGAAATGTATCACGTGGGCTTCGGCCTGACCGAGCATACCACCTCGCTCGGTCGGAAGATCGTCCTTTGTGGCCTCCACGCACATTGCCACATTATAACAAGGGAGTGGAAAATGAAATACTTCTTATTTCTATATATTTTTATTGCAATTAGCATAATGAGAAATTTTAACATTGCACAAATATGAAATGGACATAAGGCAATATATTATTATTATTAAAATAATAAGTTTTATACTATTTTCATATATTTTGAACACAGACAGTGTGCACAAGCTAAGACAATATTGTGCTTTGCCAGTAAAATATAATAAATAATTCAAAATCATCAGAAATTGTTCACTAGGCAATCCTAAACATAATTTTTAATATTTACTACTAAGATCTAAAAGCAGTCGAAATCCAAATTATAGACAATAACAAAATTAGTACCTACTTTACAATTACTTTGGATGTATTAAAGAAAAAAAAACATCAATTTTGATATAGATCGGATACATTATTCTTTTTTAAATTACAAAGAAATAACTATAAAAATATTTAATGTATATAGAATATTTAGTAATAAATCACAATATTTATGGCAGGTGTCTAAGATCACCCTCAATAATGGTAAACCTTTTTAATCTAAAATGCTTTTGTCACTTCTTAAATCTTAATAATCGCCAAAGTCAAATCTTAAGGGGGCGACTAGAGAAAAATAGATGATCTAATAATTCATATTTGTACTTGATAATAAGAAATGAATTGTTTCACTTTTTAAATTTACTAGCTAGCAGCTACTAACAAAAACATGATATCTTAAAATTTTCTCGATAAAAAAATCACAAAGATGCATAACCTTTGGTGTATTAAACTGAGTGAGTATTTTAATAAATATTATACGGTTATTATTATATTAATGCGGGATCCGCTAGTACGGTCACTGTACTAGCGGATTAAAAAATATATTATCTATCGAGATTATATTAAGAAAAAACTAACTTGGCGCTGATTGCGCGTCGTTCTTTTTCACCTGGCATATGAAAGACGGGCATGAGTGTGAAGAGAGAAGAATGATGTTTGATTTTTTTGCTTTATTCGCCCTCTTAAGTGAAAACAACACAGTTCCAATGGTCCAAGAGCCAGCGGCAGCCAGACCTTCGTAATTTTTCAAAAGCTGGAAGTTTTTATGTAAGCTGCGGTAATATATTATTCTACCAACTTTGTATGACACAATAATTTTAAAACAACTTTAGGCACTTAAGAATTTACACACAATATAAAATACAATATAGTTAATCAGGGTAAGTTCGGACGCAGGTTAAGTCCAGATAATTGAAGTTTACGTTTAATTAGACTACGGCAGTACCATGCCACACGATGCGGGGCGGCGGCGGTGCGGCGCCTGACCGGTGCCGCTCCGGTTTCCTACATTTAAAAATGTATGATTTGGCACACGGCGCCGCCCGGTGCGATCAGGCGCTGCACCGCAAGCGCACCAGAATCGAGACGAGACGGGGAGGGGTGTATGTATTGGTGGAGCTCGAGAGTCGAGTCCGTCCGGCGAGATGACCTCCGGTGCGGCACCGCACCGCGTCGTGTGGCATGGCTGGTACGGACTACAGTTTGCGGTTGCAGTGCAGTATGACTAATTTAGTGATAAGTTGAATTGTCCGGACTTACCCTGTGTCCGAACTTACCATGATTAGCCTTAAATAATGTAAGTTCATAATAATATTATGCCACTAACAAGCTGCTCATTTTAGCTCTAACAAGCGGTTTGATGGCAAAATAGTAATACTTTTTGCCACAAAAACTTATCTAATATAGTATATTTAGATATAAACTTTAGCATTATAAATAAATAAAATATCTTAAAGCACCCTTTATAATATACTTCAATGTGTCTAATTTAGAATTTGGGATATAAGTATATTTATTAAGTAATACTAAAAAATCCTTTACCTCTTCAGTTAGTCGATTCTGCTAAATAATCTTACCATATTGTAAGAAACAACACAGTTCTAGTAGCAACAAAGTTATTTTTTTAAACGTCTGATAATAGTTTTGGTCATTGAACAGGATCTTACACTACATGATACTAGTTCAGAATAATAATCTACAAATGATATATAAATATTAGCCATTTGAAAATAAGTAAAGTAAGACTCATTTTTAGTCAACTTTGTTACCTGGTACTTGACCAGGTGTCACACTTAGAACTACACAAATTCGCAGGTATTCTAAGTACACGAGGCACTACTAAGAACCTATGGTTTCATCCAAGTTATGTCTTATCCTTTTGGGATCCAGGTCTAATTAGATTAAGATCAGATGGAGAGCAGAATCGTGGTACTGTTTCTATGCATCTTCTACTATAAAACATTTAAGCAACCTTTAAAGAATACCAAACACGTACGGCATTGTTTTTCAACCTGTGGCTCGCGATTCCCTTAGGGGTCGCGAAGCTTCTGTAGACAGAGGTCGAGACAACTATTTCAGTAAAAAAACATAAGGATTAAAAAAAATTGATTTATGTACCTGGATTCAACAAAAGGATAATATATATTCATAAACATGCATACATAGTATGCATGATAAAAAAGCAAAGGAGGAAATATTCAGTAATCGGGGCAAATCACGAAATATTTTTTCACATCATCTAAAAAGGTTGAAAAATATGACTGCCGTACGGATAAGTTATTATATTTTTAAAACTGGCCATTCCATTCATCTAACTTCAAAAGCAAAATTATAATAATAGTTACTATCTACCAAAAATAATTTGTATATTATAAAGCATAAGTATTAAGTACAGTAAATGAACTAAATTATACTAGAGATTAAAAAATATTATGTCGTTTAACGTAGTACGAAGGCTGTTTGAAAAGTTCTCGGTCTAATACTTCTGCCGTCTGCGTGACTTAAGAGGCCGGGTGCCATCGAAATTCTCATACATACGTAATACAAAAATCATTTTCTCGTACGAAAATATTTAACATGTTTGAGTTATTTTTCAGCTTAAAATAGTAATTAGTTCCTACACTTTATTTTTACAAAAGCTCCTTTTTGCTTACGGCAACGGTGGGCGCGTCTAGTTTCGGAGTGGCTACCGACTGGTCAGCGTAATCTAGGCCGACTCAAAAAAAGGTGGCCGACGAATTGGATGCGCTCGACAAAGAGTGGCCAGTAACATCACAAGATCGCCAATTATGGAACAAAAGAGTGGAGGCATTTGCCCAGCAGTGGGATACAGTGGGCCAATAATAATAATAATAATAAATAACATAATATTTGCTTTATAATTTATAAACATAAAAAAAATGTCTGTGCAAAACCTTTGCCGCATTTGCTGACAAAAATCAAAATGCCAGGCAGCTCAAAAGTTAAATAGATATTTTGTTTTTTTTTTCTTATGAAAAAGATCAAATTATATAAATCATTTTATAATCATGTATCCAAATAATAGCTTACACTTTTAATCAGGGTGGAAAATTTGGCCATAGAAAAATCTTGTCATCTTGAATGTTACAGATTGAAACCATATTTTCTGTTAAAATTAAAAAATATATAGATAATATATTAAATGATTTCATTCGAAAAATACTTACAGCCGAGAACTTATCAAACAGCCTAAGTATACTTATATTTGACTCCACTTGTTGTACAGTATTCACGTTAAGTTTGAAAGTCTTTAAAGATACGTGAAACTATATATTTCAGACAAAATATATAGTAAATCGCAAGCACGATGTTTTAAACCAAACGCGAATAGATTAAAACTCTCCTAAACAACAATATCTACGCACTACGCAGGGTGTACCTATCAATGCGGTCCATAATTGACTTTTCCAATACCAGACGAAGGCAATGTCTGCTTTGACTGACACATTGTCAAGCATTACGCTGTGTAAATATGTTTTACCAGTGTTTAGTATACATTATACTACGCATTTGTAAATACAAAACATTGTCTTTTACAATAAAATGACAAAAGTCTTAAAAATAAATATAAGGGACCTTGTAAATTAAGATTGCAAGCAGTTTCTTACACGATTTGTCTTTTACATTTTACAATTAAACTATTTTAGTTACGCAACTACACAGTACCTACTTAGGTAATAAATATACCAAGTACTTTCTTAATTTAAGTCGTATTTAAATCAGGATTAAAATATATTACGCATGAAGAAACAAGAACGGTACTTGCAATATATTGCACGTAAGCAGTATCTATTTAAATTTAAAAATACAGTGTAATACGTTAAAATAATTACGTTTAATTATAATATTATTACGTATATCAACGGTAAATATAGTCAAGATATTCATTTTGATCAAAATGTAAACCTCTAGGGTCTATAATGCTTTCAAATTAAATTGACACAAATAAGCGAAAAAAAAATACAATGGCACATTAATTTGGTAGGGTTTCATTTTTAACTGTCAAGAAGTAAAATATAATAAATATAATATTATTTAAAATTTTATTATATTTTATTTTGATGTTCAAGCAATGTTCGTTAAGTATTAGTTTTTTTTAATGATATAAATATGTTGAGCATTTAATGTGTTGCTTAATTGAATGAAATTGTAATGTCGTTTTAGTAATATAGTATGATAATATATAATAAAATAGTATGATAATCTAATATCCCCATATTAGATTATCATATATATTGGTTCCGAGATCATTGAGTCAATTATATTGGATAATGTAATATAGACATATTATGATTCATTTCTTCCTTGATCATAGATTTTTGACATTTGCTGAGAGATTGGATCCAAATCTTTAAAATCCAAATCTTTTTGACAAATCAAATTCTCTGAGATCTAGTAACCCTGACGTCAATACCTGTCAGCGTTAGCGCTCTCCATTGGCTATTGAAACCACATATGGCGTAAAATAGGATCAATGAAATATGATAATGTAATATGCAGATATGATCAAATGATCATATAATTTATATATATTGGATCCTATATATGATCCAATATAAATGATAATGTAATACCCCCCTTAAAGTAAATAAATAAATACTTGTAAATCTATTTTCAAGTTAAACGACTGATGTAAGTATAATATTATAACGACGACGACGACCTTGTTTGGAGCTGTGTTCCTTGCAAGGCCATTAGGCAGTGACGGATTAGCCCTTAATCAAATTAAGCAATTGCCTAGGGCATCACGTCTGAGGGAGCACCAGAAGAGTAAAGGTTCAAAGACCGATTCTAGTTGAGATACGGATAGGGAGGCCCACAGGCATGGATTGCTTAGGGCATCAAGTAGTCTTAATCCGTCACTGCCATTAGGAAGAGCTTAGCAAAACTTAAGTTTATTAAATGGCTATTGAAGCTAGGTTAAAAAGAGATTTATAATATGATACCTTATAATATGATAAAACAGAGCATTACTTGATAATATTTTGTTTTCTTAATTTATTTAGTTAATAAATGAATAACTAGCATTTTCCCGTTAGAGTGGGCTCACATGGTGCAGGGCCCTTCTAGAGACATCTAGAATCCATTCATTATGTACGTCACACGATTTGTCATGAATTTTAGAACCCTCCTCGCCTCCCTAGTGTGACGTCACAAACTTGCCATTTTACATTGTAAAAATTAAAACCACCTTAACAATTACAATGTTTGCCATTCAATTTATTTCTTTTAAAACGTGATGTCACAACTTAGGACCCCCACTCCCTCCATGTCACACCATGTCACACTTCGTCGACCCCCTACCACCCTTTAGGTGTGACATACTTTATGGATGACCTGCTAGGCTGCATCTCAAGAATATATAGATATATATTTCGCGACTTCCGAAATTTCCATGAACAAGGTGTGCCCCGCGGTGTTACCCGTGCTTTATTAGGGAAAATAAATTGTGACATTTTCCCGCCGTAAAATGTAGCGTGTTAGGGTATCAGCTAAGTCGTTGGACTTAGCTTATCAATCGCTCGAACCGTTTATACGTGAAGACGTAACAAATATACACAGCTACAAAATTTCGCCTTTACAATATTAGTGTATCAGAATTTTTTCATCAAAAAATTCAATCATAATAGCGTCACGTCGCGTCTTGACCCTAACTGCAGTTTAAATGATATTCAAAGTTAAAAACTTTTATAATCTGGTCGCGAAACACATAGAAATTCGCACATTGACTAGCTACTTGTCTTTTCAGACATGCAAGAAAATATCATCTTAGATTTTTGTTTGTAAATACAATGCAAATAATTGTTTTATCTTGCCCTTGTTAGCGAGCCCCTAGACTGGACGATCAATAATTTTAATGTGCAATATCACGTATTGTCCAATATTATTGACCGTCTAGGGTTAGTATTGAACGCGCCGCCTTTCAATTTTGTTGTCATAAGTTGTTCAATAAATATTGTGTGTGATATAGCGCAATAAAATTGATCGTCTAGGGGCCGGCTTAAGGGGGCGACTAACCCAAAATGTTCGATTGTATAATTTATTTTTATACTTGAAAATAAGCCCCGAATTGTTTCATTTTCTAAAATTAGATACTACATTATATTTCCGAGAATTCGATCTGAGCAAAAACACGATATCTTAAAATATTTTCAATAGAAAAAAATCACAAAGATGTATCTAATTTTCACGAATTTTTCATTTATTGCCATAACCTTTTATTGAACAAAGTTAATATTTTAACACATTGTATAAAATTCTATCATTCACAATTTTTAAGATGTTGTATAATTTTATAGAGTTATCGAGAAAAAACTAATTTGGCGATGAATCCGCGTCGTCCATTTTCACCTGGCAAATGAAAGACGGGCGTGAGTGTGAAGAGAGAAGGATGATGTTTGATTTTTTGGGTTAGTCGCCCTTTTAATGTATGGGTCTAACGTGCCTATAGATTACCTTAACCATACAACTTCACTTCAGTCTCCACGCACTTCTTCATCAGATCATCTAATTCGCCCAAAGTTTTCTCCTTCTTGGTATACTTCTGTATGAAGTCAGCAATCTCGGCTATGCATCCATCCTCCATTTCTTGCAGGACTTTGGAGATCTTGTCGTTGTTCGCTCTGACTACGTGCTCTGCGTGTAACTTGTATAGCTTGTGCTCTCTCTTTGGCTGAAATGTTTGAATTCTCAGTAAAATTGTGTAAAATAGTTTTTTCGGTTATAATTGTATGTTAAATATGCCTAATATTATTATTTCACTATTATTTATAACGAAAGAGACAACTTATTTATTCAATGGTGAGCTGAATACATTTGTCTAGACTGCGTAATTCTAATAAACTGTTTTTTCAATCCTTCTCAATATTTTATATTTCAGTTCAAACTACCAACGCCTAAACGTAGACTTGAATTAAATGAATTTAATGGGTTTGATCATACAATCAGTATTAGCAGGGCTTTTGCAGCCCTGCGAATACTGATTGAATCATACCACGCAATCTGTTTAAGGGGTATGAAGATTCTGGCCGACCTACTTTCGCTAAATGTGTTTTTTCGCGTTCACAAATATTTTTTTCAAAAATGGATAGCTAACATCAATACAAACAAAAAATAATCTTAGACAAAACCACTTAAAAAGTCACATTTCGAAGATATGAGCTGTTAAAGTTTTACCAATATATGATATTGCAACTTTGGCAGCTCAA
Organism: Aricia agestis; assembly: GCF_905147365.1. Lineage (NCBI taxonomy): Eukaryota > Metazoa > Arthropoda > Insecta > Lepidoptera > Lycaenidae > Aricia > Aricia agestis. The sequence goes on along the minus strand of NC_056428.1, from coordinate 24,138,480 downwards.
ATCTTCGAAATGTGACACCTTACGTGATTTGGTCCACGATTATTTTTTGTTTGTATTGATGTTAGCTATCCATTTTTGAAAAAAAATATTTGTGAACGCGAATAAACACATTTAGCGGTCAGTAGGTCGGCCAGGCTCCATACAAAAATCTTCGTACCCCTTTATAAAATTATGTATTCTATCGTCTTTTTTTAACTTTGACTTGGTTTATTACATGATATTATTACCATTTAAATTCACATAATGTTATGGGCTGAACCCCAATAAAACCAAATGGTAGTTACGGCCCTGGGCAGTTATAGTTTTTATGATATAGGATCCCTCCATAGAACGACCTTCACCGAGCTGGTTAATGGATAAAAAGTAATTTATATTTAATTACGTATGTCAATAAATTTATTGCAAGTGGGTTTGCAACTAAAAAATTTTAGTCCAGAATAAAAAAAATATCAAAATATTTTTTTTTACATTTTTTTTGGTTTAGTTAATAGAAAAATTCCATATCAATCGAAAGTATAAAGCCCGTAGAATATGCATTAAGCATTAACCAGACCGGTACTATAGTATCGATTTTTTCCCGTCAAAACTCTTGGGTAGGCAACCCAAGAGTTTTGACGGGAAAAAATAGACAACCTAATAGTATTCTAACTTAGAATATGCAAACATTAGGTTGTCTATTTTTCTTTAGAATTTCTAAGGGCTTCATACTTTCGATTGGTATGGAATTTGTCTATTAACCAAACCAGTGAAATGAAAAGTGCAACCCACTAGCAACATATTTATTGACATACGTAGTTGAATAAATAATACTTTTCATCCATTAACCAGCTCGGTGAAGGTCGTTCTATGGTGGGATCTTAGCCATCAAGGCCCAAGGAGACTTTATTGACACAATTACAATAAATAATTAACAATCGTGGTAAAGTTAGTAGTTACTTAACTAAAATTAATCGATCGTTTAAAAATATATAATTAATAAGTGCAGAAAGGAAATCGAAATACATAAAAATTTGCGTAGCACGGAGTGTGAGAACTGTCACGGAACTGTTATATGGAATCAAATCACTAAAGAATCATTTTACCTCGTTCGGACTCTCGGTATATTCGGAGATAGCAGCGTTGGGTGTGAACACGAAGGGTTTGAAGTATGACACGCTGGGATCCGGAGTAGCTGTGAACCAGTGTACACTTATACCCTCTGACGATAGCGATGACACCTGAAACGCATGAACTTACAGAAGTTGAAGATAAGTTATACATATTAAGGTCAAAAAAATTAAAAGGGTTATTATTTCTGAACTTATCACTGATAACCCTAAAAAAAATAAGATTTTTTTTTAATATCAATTATTGGAAATTGACACATGGGAGTTCTACTCTTGCATTTGGAATTATTATGTTTTTGTATCTACTAAAAACATAATAATTCCAAATGCAAGATGTATAGATATCTATCTATAATTTATTATAAAACAAAGTCTCTTTTTTCCCTCATGTCCCTTTAATCTTTAAAACTACGAAACGGATTTTGATGATTCTTTCAGTGTTAGATAGCCCATTTATCGAGGAAGGCTAATAGGAGCGAAGAAATACAGGAAAATGTGGAAAAAACGAAGAAAATTATTTGAAAAAGCTAACTTGAACGCACTATTCTCAGGAACTACTGGTCCGATTTAAAAATTATTTCAGTGTTAGATAACCCATTTATTGAGGAAGGCTATAAGGCTATATTTTATCACGCTAAGACTAATAGGAAAATGTGCTATCGATTTTAATCATTTTTTCAGTGGCTACGACGATTAGGATGTGGGACGCAAGAAGAACCGGTGTTCTTCTTGCGTCCCGGGATTTTCGGGATTACTTGTTGAAGGACCCGGGAGAACCGGGACTTTCGGGACTTTTGGGTATTTTTTTTACGTAGGTAATGAATATAATATATATCCTACGTAATTTTTTTTTATATACGAAAACAGAAACATAATTTGCGTGGGTTGGTTTTTCTTTTTTCTGTAGTTTATGCCCATTTGTGTTGTGATTTACTCATTCAACTAAAAGGACATATCTTTTTCGAGTAGCCTTTAACTTTTAAGGTTTTTTGTAGGCAATTTTTAGCCAAAATGGCGAAAAATTGCCTTCGTTTGCAACACTGCGCAGCGGCGCGGCTACACGGTTAGTTGCGGTGCGGGAGGGGTGGACGAATCGCGTGCGCGCGTATTTTGATTTTATTACTTTAATGGTTTATCTACTCTTTTTTATTATAAAGAGGAAAGATTTTTTGAATATACATATATGTAATCGATAAACTCTGAACTACTGAAACGATTTAAAAAAATATAGCATCATTCATTAGAAAGCCACATCAACTCTGAGCTGAGTATGATTGATATAGACTATAGACTGTTTTACCGCGGGAAAACGCCTTATTCTGACGGGAAAACGGGCAGCAGTAGCAAGCACCGGGTAAACCGATCAGCGAACCACTATCTACACTATTAGGTTAGGTATTACAAAGAGGAAAGATTTGTTATTTGTAGGTATTCTAGGTATGTAACCTATAAACTCAAAAACTACTGATTATATTTTAAAAATTCTTTTACCACTAAAAAGCTATAACATTCCTAAGTAGTAAGTAACAAAGGATATTTTTGACCTCATTCGCTCGGAAAAACGTGTAGCAGCGGGTGAAACCGCAAGGCGGACCTCTAGTTTTAAATAAAATCTTAGTAAGAAACCTTTTATCATGATATCTGAATGGGGAAACTCAAATTCTTAACTTAAGTTTATACTTTTCAACTAAGTCCCGAAGGTCCCGAAAGTCCCGAAAGTCCCGGGACGAGGTTTTATCGTCCCGGTTCTTTAGTCTATACAAAAATCCCGGGATTTCCCGGAATTTTCGGGACCGAGATTTCCCGGGACCATTCCCTAGTGGCTATATTATACTCGTGCGATGCCGGGGCGGGTCGCTAGTATTCAATAAAAGGCGGATGTCATTTTTAAGGGGGAAAAAACACTGTGGGGCGTGAAGAGGTAAGAGACAAACAGACACACTTCCGAATATAAATTCGTATGTTATGTATATATTAGTATGGATAGCGTGCATTGCTTCCGCTAATCCACACCGACATTTTGTCTGTATCTTCATCCATCGGCATTTTTTAAATACTGACAGCGAGTAGCGAATATGAAGCGTACGGCATATGGCCTGATAACAATGCGCTATAGTTTGTGCGTTTTAAGATGATATCGATGACACTTTTCATATTCCTTGCTACGGGTTTTTTTTTACAAGAAAACAAAAAAAAAACAAAATATAATAAATTATATTCCATCTACAAAAACAAATGTTTCCTATAATTGTAAATGAATAAAAATGAAAAGTTGCTAAATGCTAACATATTAGTATAAAATTATAAATTTTAACTGTGAAAATTATTGTTACGAAAATATTTGAAAAATGTCAGATGCATGAAATGGAACTTATGCCAATACAGATTGACACTGCTGAATCGAAATCAAATCGATAAAAAGGGCGGCCATTTTAAATCGCCGGCGCCACTCTGAAACTTCAGTACGAAATCGATAATTTCGATTGCAATTCCTTTACGAAGTGATTCGATATTTTTAAATTATCGATTAATTTTCTTAGGTAACTTCCCTACTATTGTCAATTATAATGTGTCACCCATATCATCTTCAAACGCCTTTATATATACACCTTTTCCGTATTCGTTTTCCTTAGACTAGCCCAAACGTTCAATTTTCTTCAGTTGCAGCGACGGCTTGCACTCGAAACGCGCGTGCAGAATTTATTCCGTTCGGAAAAAAGCCAACGTTTGCGTCAGTTAATGTATTTTCTACTGATTCCATGCTTTTGAATGTCCGAATATGGAAAACGAATTTGGAAATCGAGAACGATAAAAGTGTGTACGCGGCCAGCCTTAACAGAGGCTTTCGATTATGAAATGAAATGCAAAACTGTATACTATCGAGAATACTTTTCGCAAATACACAGTATCTCACTCAGAGATATTTAATGACGATTTAACTTCAATTTAATGAAGAATTTCACAGATAATGTATGGGGCTACAGTAATAATTATGAGTTAAGTAATTAATTTTCGTCTTGAGTGCGGCAGTTTAGGCCGAAATTTTAATCGCAAGTCGCAAAACCCAAAGCAGCATGCAAGGGTTTCCCGTTTAGACAATAACATAGCGTTAGTTAGGTTCAAGTAAATAAATCGATACCACGCCCTTGTAACTTGACCTCGGTGCTATAAGGAATTAGTTTGCGAAGCTTAATGAATTGGACCTTTTAGCGGATTCCAGTAATTTCACCATAAAGGTCAGGTCACACCGAAGCTAGTCTCAACTTTAGCAAAGCATTACAAAATCGACAAATCATAATATTTTCTTCTTAAGGTGATAGCAAATTAATTATTTATAGGGGAGCCCAGCTCAAAGCGGCCATAGGAGGCAAAGCGGCCACCTTAATATTTCGGTTATTTAAAAAGGCAGAGCAACGATGCTGCTCTGGCGCATAGTGAACATCCCGCCCAGCCCCGCTCCATGATGCGGTAGCGGTTGGGGAAGGCGCGAGCTTGTAGCGCCAAAAATATTGGAATTGCACGTTTTATTAAAAAAAAACGCAAAGTAAATTCTTTCTGTTTTAATTATTTTCTTGTACATTTGAATGCTTCTATTTTCCCGGTGTCGTTGCTTATCTATTTAGCTTTATCTATGTTGTTTTTATTCTGGAGTATGATAAAAAATTCGAAAGAAAATTATGTTTAAAACAGAACGGTTGCCAAATGGCAAAGCGGACCGGGCAAAGCGGCCAATAGGCCGCTAAGCTAAATGATAGTTTTTATATGATAATTACTTAAAACAGCTGTTATTAGATGGTGAACAAACTTATCAAAAGAAAACTATCCAGGGGTCATGGGAAGAGACTACGATGGCGCGAGCTATTAAATATGTTCAACAAAATCGGGGTTCAGTCAAATTAGTAAAAAACAAACATGGTCATACTTTAAGGAGACATTTAAAACAGGAATATATCGATAAAACAAAGTTTAATTGATATATTTTGACTATTTTTATTTGAGAAGAGTTGATTATTTTTTATAAAATAATATTGTGATTGTTGGAAGATAAACTCCTGTCAAGAAACCTCAGAAACCGGGCAGAAGCGATATAAGTAGCAGTTTACAGAATTGTTTTTCTATAAATACCTATTTTTGAACATTTTTAGCATTCATTTATTTAATAGAAAAAAATACCATTTCGTGTGAACATTTGGGCTGGCCATGTTGCCCTTACCCCTATGGCCGCTTTAGGCGGGCCCTCGGGCAAAGCGGTTTTTTGGTTGCCGTAATATGTAATCATGAGCTAATTTTAAGATTTGGTTAAATATGAATCACACATAGCAGAAATATAATAAATGCACTATCTAGTAGCACATTTTTTATTTTTAAATATATAATATTTCGTCTTTTTTTTCAAATAGAAAGTTAAGGTGGCCACTTTGAGCTGACCTCCCCTATATATTAAATAAAATTCGTTCTATAAAATGATGTGAAACCTCGCACATTCTTCAGCACCGTACACGCCGCATATCGTGTACTATGGGGCGCGTACGACGCGTACGGTGCTTAAAGCCCGGCCGCACATTCTCCGAATTTCTGATCAGAAAAATTCGGACGCCCCGCCCCACTCATATATTTTGACAAGTAAGAAATTCTGATAGTGTGCGGGTTCTACAACAAAATGATACGAACAGGGTGCGTTCCGTCGGGCGTCCGAATTTTTCTGATCAGAAATTTTGGATAATGTCCGGCCGGGCTAAAATGTGCGATTAGCTTTGTTACTTTTCAGGTAGTTTACAGACCCACAGAACACGTCTTATAAACAGACTATTAGTGTACGAGTTCAGAGTATTTGTAGTTTGGCTGTTTGCACTTTTGATTGGCTAACGTCAAAACCAATCAACAACGCTGTTGAAAAGGTAGTAATGGCGGCATTCCGTTCCTAGCGATACGCTATACCACCACCAATAAAAATTCAAATAAAATGCCTCTACAACTCTACTATGGATTTAATTTTGCTTTACGCCACTGCAATGGAGTGACAGCTTCGGACGCCAGAACAATATCGGTAGATTAGTAGTAGAGTAGATTTTTGTCGATCGCACGACGCGAGGTTCGAAAAGCCACCATAAGATAAGTCCAGTGACGGATTAATCCTTAATTAAATTAAGCAATTAGGGCATCGCGTCTAAGGAGGCACCAGAAGATTAAAGGTTCAAAGATCGATTCCAGTTGACATACGGACGGACGTGATGCCCTAAGCCCCAAGCAACACAATATACATGGATTGTTTAGGGCATTAAGTAGTATTAATCCGTCACTGAATAGTAAAATAACTCCCACACCGGTTTCGGTGACGGGGCCGGTTTTATTGAAACCAGGCCAGGGATACACAGGAGTAATTTCACTGGATAAGCTTAGTACCTGGCTGCCCAAAGTAGGGAAAGTGTCGTCGCAGTCCCGGCATATGGAGCTGTCCTTGTCTCGGAGTATACGGAACATGTCTTTCACGTCGAAGGCCCCGGACGCCGTGCCACTTTCCAACAGCTTCTCACCAGCTCGTTGACGAATCTCGTCACCGCCGGAGGAGAAGGCGTTGGTGAAATCGAACACACCCTGTAAAATGTAATATTCGATGAGAGCTGAGGCAAGACCGCTTAGATATCAAATGTGCAGGATAGAATGATGTGAAGGTTCGAATTTATATTTTTTAAGTATAGGCCACTTTAATTTTGCCGAACTCTGCCGCCATCCTAGGGCGCTGCCGCCCGCCCTAGGACGCCACAGGACGCTGCCGCCCATTATAGGTCATGGCCATGTATGGTGGTAATAGGAGATAAATTACTAGAGGAGTATACTGTAGCATTTTTAAACACTTGAGCCTGATATCATTTAGTGCAATGCAAAGCAATCCTTCCTATTGGTACCAATAATAGTATTAAGTATTTATTTTAATAATATCATATATTTCTTTGGCATGTATTAGAATCCTTACATTATGATAATAACTTCTAAATTTGTATTTTCTCGATATATTTTTAGGGTTCCGTACCCAAAAAGTAAAAACGGAACCCTATTACTAAGACTTCGTTGTCTGTACGTCTGTCTGTTTGTCTATCTGTCACCAAGCTCAAAGCTGTATCTCAAAAACCACTACCTATAGCTAAAATAAACATTTAAGGGGGGACTACTTTACAACAAACATATTATTTTTTCGGCCTTTTTTGTTTCATATCAATAATTGACATTATTGATATACATATTATGTATTATACTGTTATTGTATATATGTAAAAAATAGCTAACGCGTTGTATATTTTTCTCTTACTAAATCACTGCATAACGTGCTTATCATTATCTTCTATATAAAAATGGATTTTCAAATGTGTTAGTCGCGCTAAAACTTGAAAACGGCTGGGCGGATTGGGATGATTTTAGTCTTAAAATATTTGTAGAAGTCCAGGGAAGGTTTTAAAGTGACACAAAGTTTACCGGGACAGCTAGTTTTATAAATAACTAGCTGTCCCAGTGAACTTTCGAGTTTTAGCGCGACTAACACATTTGAAAATCCATTTATATATATATATATATATATATCCATCGTTTCAACTATCTGACGGAGTTACGGGCGTCATCTAGTTATTTTATATTATTTAATTTCTCTGTAAACAATTAAGAATAGCTAAAACTACATTTATTTTCTGTTATAAATATGAGTTTTATGTAAATTTTTATGTAAATTCATGTCTTATTATATTATTTTCTTTCTAAGGTTTTATAATTAAAATAGAAATAATATTAGTATTATTATTAAGGCCCAAATTTTACTTTTTACAAGTGAATTATAAAAAAATTAAATCTTACCTTCCCATCCCAGAGACCCATAGCCTGAGCTTTCTCCTGTAGTTTTTCCGAATGCTTATCAATTTTAGTCCTTATAGTTAGACCATTTGAAATGTTTCTGTAGCCTGAAGTGATTCTTTCTGCCGCCCAGTATTTTCCACTTGTTTCTAGCACCCAGGCTTCTTTGGGATCAGCAATCAGGAATGAGTTGTGGTAGAAGTGGCTGTCATCTGACTCAGAGCAGGGTCCACCTTGTCCGTACTTCTCTAGGAGTGATGTTATAACGTCCAGGGCACCTTCGGCAGAGTCGCCTCTCTCCAAGCCCAACCTGAACAAAGAAAATAAATTGCTTATTTTTTAAATAGAACTAGCAATGTGCATAATAACTGAAACTGTAAAAATCTAGATTCCGAGTACATTGTATTCTTGGCTCTAATACAAATTACTCATAGGTGCATAACTTGTTTATTTTTACCTTTTTCCTCTGTTATGTAACATACCTCTACATAACGTATAATCCTCAACACAAAATTACCATAATAATATAGCGATTTCCTTATCTTACCGCACTAGGTCCATTCCAATAAGTCTCTTCTGTCTTGCATCACCATCACCTTCGTTATGATTGGTCCACACTGCTTCATTTCCAATGGCTACATTCTTGTCATTAGCTCCCATCTCTGCACCCCACATCCAAGCTGGCTTACTTAGAATAACACTATTGATTGGATCGGGACTCTCCTCAATAGTTATATATGTACACTAAAATAGAGTATACAGATTTGTTTTGACGCACATAAGCGTCTCAATTATAGATATAGTTTGAATTACATAACAATTCTTTTATTGGTAACTCGCTGTTGCCCACGACTTCGTCCGCATCAGCAAAATGTGATAACAAAGATAATAAAAAAGAGAAAAAAATCCCCTTTATAAAAAAAGTGAAATATATCCTCCTTTTCGGAGGTCGGTTAAAACGTAGCCTAAGTTATTCCTTACTATATCAGCTATGTGCCTAAAAAAGTCCCGTCAAAATCGCTCCAGCCATTTCAGAGATTAGCCGGAACAAACAGACAGACATACAGACAGACAAAAATTGTAAATATTGCTATTTGGGTATATGTACCGTATGAACATTCATATGCATGTAGTAAAAAACGGTTCTTTCAACGGTTATATTATTATTATATATTATTATTATATGTATAGATATGTATAGATATACTTTATAGCATAGTTTCATGTCCATTTATTACAAAATACTATATAAAATAAAATTATTTTTCTTCCTTGAAGAATAATAAATAATATTAAATTTTAATTATAGTTACTTCAATGCAATTTACTAAAATTTGAAAGGCTCTAAAATATACGTATAATCCACGACGATCACCCTTTTCACTTTATTTGTTGTTTTTTTTTTTTATGTAAAAATTTTACCTTCAACTTGGAGTCTAGTGCCCGGTCCTTAGACAAAATCACTTCTTGGACTTCGTTCTGAGGTCGATCAGAATTTTTACCGAAAATGACTATATTGTTTTTAGTGAGTGGCGGCAGTACTACAAATGTATCGCAAGATCGAGGCATCGTCATTGTGATGATTTATCCCAAATTGAAATTTAGCAACGATAACGTTTATTTATTTATTTTCAATAGATCAAAACGACCGACCGCGAATATTACAATTTTCTGACAGTAATGACAATTGACATTCAGACTTACTTGACAGTTTGACTTTTTTTGTTCTTATTATGGCACTTCGGCTATAGGCCGGCCCAGTGGGCCCAAAAACCAAATATGAATTTTAACATTTTTTTCATCTGGCGATTGGTCCCAAGTATTTTTTTTTTATGACTTTTGGGCTAATGTCCATAGGGCTAGCAAAAAAGTTGTAGATTTGAATAAAAAACAAAATAATTGCTTTGTATGAAAGCATATTTTATTACACACTGAATGAATATAATATGATATTTAAAGAAAAATAATACAATGGACATGTTTATATTATAATCTCTTATGACATAAATAATAACAAAAGTACATATTTTCTAAATACCTAATCTAATTATATTATTATTGTATAGTTATTTCAGTTTAAAATTTATTAATAATTATTATTTTTATATAAAGCTTATATATTTCTTTAATTGGCAAATTATAGGTACCTATATATTTTTTTTTTGTAAGAGAACGACTAATTAATTAATTAATTTTATATAAGTAAGTTTAATTCAATTACGTGCCATTGTTGTGGCAGAATGTTAAAACTATAAGTATTTAATAAAACCTTTATATCAACAACATTCTGGCAATAAAGACATTTAAATTTGAAAATGAAAAATATTTTGTATCACGTAGGTGCTATGGCACTTTATGCCTATAAGCGCGAGCGGCTATAGCCCGGCCGAATTTTATTTATGATTTGAATTCAAAAAAAAAAACTTCCCAAGTCTATCGTACAACCAGTGTAGCCAACCCCTCAGTTTTAGCTGTAGATCTACAGCTTAGGCCTCGAAATCCACAGTTTTTATGAGCTAGCTGGCGTTATCTACTTTATGATATTAAACTTAATATAAAGCGCGACAAGGCTTTAAATGAACGTGGGCGGGGGCGCTGCTGGTAAGGAAGAACTGTCAAAAATGGCGTTTTTGTATGATGACAGCGTTAGTTCCTTTTTTCGCCTCGTTCATTTAGAACCTTGTCGAGCTCTAATCGAAACAGAGGTAATGGTCATCAATCGATTTAATAGATGGCGTTAATTGCAGACAGTCGTAGAAAGTGAGGATTCTAATTAGCGTACTAAACCAGAATAATAGGGGCTTTTGATTGGTGCAATTGTTACGTAGTTTATATTATTATCTCTTTGGGTACAATCAGAAGTCTAAAATTAGTAAGGTAAGCCCCTTACCGACATCGATCGCTCAGTCGATAAAACATAATGTCGGTAAAACAAACATACTTCATGATATTTCTGGTTTTTAATTTCCGGCTTCCTAAAAATATATATTCTATTTATTACCATAATTAAATAATAAAAATCATAAAGGATAAAACTGTAGATTTACTGTTTTTCAATTTGAGATTTACAGTTTTCTACAGTTTTTTTCTAGCATATCTACAGCTTAGCTCTGTAATGTGGTTGGCAACACTGCATACAACTAAGATAGAATCATTTTACTGTGGGAAAACAACCATTAAAATTTCACGCAGTACCTATTAGAGCAGGTATTTTTTAAAAACTTGATTCGACGCAGTATGTTTAGGTAATAATAATAATATAAGTTTTAAAGTGTTAAATTTTTTTTATGAAATAAGGGGGCAAACGAGCAAAAGGGGCACCTGATGGAAAGCAACTTCCGTCGCCCATGGATACTCGCAGCATCAGAAGAGCTGCAGGTGCGTTGCCGGCCTTTTAAGAGGGAATAAGGTAATAGGGGAAGGTAGGGATGGAAAGGGAACGGAATAAGGGAGGGTAGCGAAGGGAATAGGGTAAGGGATTGGGCCTCCGGTAAACTCACTCACTCGGCGAAACACAGCGCAAGCGCTGTTTCACGCCGGTTTTTTGTGAGGACGTGGTATTTCTTCGGTTGAGCCGGCCCATTCGTGCTGAAGCATGGCTCTCCCACGTCATCTCATCACGTCATAGATATTTTTTAGTGTTAGATATGTTTCGGATCAGAAATTTCGGACAATGTGCGGCTGGGCTTAATCGGCATAGTCTCTTCTAACAATATATCTGACTGAAATAAATACAAATAATTTATTTTCCAGAAAAATACAATATTATACAACTTCAGATTAAGACAAATCCCCACACTAGGCGTAGCCTGTCCTGTGGGGCCAGTAGGAACATTTTCGAGAAATTTATAACTTTTACACATAAGAAAACTATACATTTTATTACAACAAAAGATTAGAGGTAAGTTAGGAGTGTGTGTGTGTGTGTGTGTGTGTGTGTGTGTGTGTGTGTGTGTGTGTGTGTGTGTGTGTGTGTGTGTGTGTGTGTGTGTGTGTGTAACGTATTAAGATCTTATACAGTAACCTTTAGTATGTTTTCAGCTTCTTTGTAAGAAGTACTGAGAAGCATTTTTGTAATTATTTCTTTAGATTTACGTAGAGGGAACCTTTCTAGTTGGAATAATTTGATTAAGTTATTGTAGATAAACGGGAATAGAAAGGGCGCTTTGGCAATGCTACCAGGTAATCTAAAGTCTCTCTTTTTAATTAAGGTGACATGTTGTGTAGATCCAAGTACCGATTTGTGGACAGCAAGCGCTACCTTCAACATGTATAGTTTACGAATGCTTAAAATCTGATAGTCGCGGTATATGGCAGTGGTGGAGTATCTACGACGTTTGTGTAGTCCTACCTTGAATATGGCCCTCTGTGCTCTTTCAGCGGCGATTAGGGAGGATATACCTCCCCAAACAAGTATACAGTAGTTGATTATCGATTGGCACAATGCTAGATAAATCATTTTGAGCATACGAAAATCAACTGAGTTACGGATGTTTTTTATTATTGGAATTATTTTCCTAATGCTAGAGCACAACAAACTAACGTGCTGCTTGAAAGACAGCTTTTCGTCTAAAATTATGCCTAGATATTTTATATCATGTGATCTTTGTATTTGAGGACAGTCGCAGCAGACTGGGTTCGCTGCTAGGCAAGAGTGGTTATGCACCTTTAAGGTAGTTAAGGATGTTGAGTCTGAAGCAGATGTTTTATGGAAAAACATGAATTTTGTTTTAGTTGTGTTTAGAGTTAATAAATTGGCACTTAGCCGTTCGTGACGAGTGACATTCCACCTTCCGCCTCACGACAAACTACTTTCTCTGATGGACATGGTCATCCGCGTAGCAGTAGACTTCACAAGACAAGGGCAGAAAGGCAATATCGTTCATATAAATAAGAAAGAGAGTCGGTCCAAGAATACTGCCCTGTGGAATGCCGTAGGAATTATTTATGTAATTATTATATAATTATTATTATGTAATTATTATTTATGTAATTATTAATTATTATTATTTTGAATAGTAAATATTTCCTGTTAATGCGGTGTTGCAATAATTAGTAAAATGAAAACTCGTATATCCAATACGTGACCTATAATATGTAAGATATTATTTTATTTACAAAACAATATTATGGTTATAACTGATTATTTTTGTACCAACCTTACTTTAAAATTTCTTGCCAGCAAACAATGAATCATAAAAGTGGGATCAATCGCCCATAAACCTATAATGCTAAAGACCAACAAAGAGTGCGAGAGAGAAGAATATCCTTTATGAAATTATAACAAGATGAAAAGAGAGAGGCAGTCTAATGAAAATTGTAACCACTTTTATTTGACAGGTCGTCAAAAATCGTCAGTCGTTTTTATGCCCTTTCGGTATTTCCAATATATTGTTCAATTATTTTGTTATTTTTAATAAATATTATTATATTTAAAAGTAGTGACTCGTGATGTAAGTGTTTGCAGTGTAAATCATAAGAATAATCCTGAAAATATACATTTCACAGGCACTTCACAGGTAATTAATCTTCATGTCCTAATTGCTACGATGTGTTTATTTTTGCTATATTCTATCTTTAGTTCTCTATTTCAAATAAAATATTGTGAATCCTCCCTTTTACTTTCATATTTTGCATAACTAAAGGTACTATTATTCTTATATTACACAAATTTTGAAGAAAAATGTTTCATCAAATTTTTTTATGAATTATGCAATTGATTCAAGCACTAGCGTATATGTAATACGCTAGTGCTTGAATCAAATTTATCGATATGCTTATCGATATTTTACAATAACATAAAACTAAAATAAAAATCATTTACCTTTATATTTATGACCTTAAGCCCGGCCGCACATTATCCGAAATTTCTGATCAGAAAAATTCGGACGCCCGGCGAACGCACTCTGTTCATACATTTTGTTGTAGACCCATCATATTAAAAGAATTTCTGACGTGTCAAAATGTATGAGCGGGGCGGGGCGTCCGAATTTTTCTGATCAGAAATTTCGGATATAGTATAGTATAATATAGCTAATATAATATAACTACTATAATATAGAGTGACTCTAAAACTAGAGGAATCTTTATATTTATATATCATAATCATTTGTTTTACAGATTCCCTCAAGATCCTCTAATAAGAGGAAAATGGCTGAAATTAATTGGGCGTGTTGGTTGGAATCCCAAGAAAAATTCAACAATATGTAGCAAACATTTCATTGAAAATTTTTAAAGAAAAAGTAGAATAAATACTATTTTGGTTAAAGGAGCTACCCCAACTTTATTTGTACCAGTAAGTTTGACATACTGTTGTACTTGTTACTGAAGCAATTATTATAAATAAGCAATTATAAGCAATTATTGCTTTTTAGTTTATTTAAGATTCTACTTAAATGAACTAAAAAGTATTAAATAGGTAATCCTTATTCTGTACTCAATCTTCATAATTTTGAAGTCGGTACCAGTCCTAAGTATATAAGTTGCAGTAATTATACCTATTCTGTCAGAGAACTGGCGATTAGGTTAGCTGGTACCGATTGCAAAATAATGAAGATTAAGAACAGAATTAATACTGAGTACAGAATAAGAATTATTTAATACTTTTTAGTTCATTTAAGTATAATATTACTATTGTCATTACCTTGGAAGTCGGTTTTAATTTTTTGTTTAAAATAATAATTTAACTCTTTTTAGCTGTCCTTAAGGTTTTCTATACTTACAGTTGATGTTTTAAAAAATCAAAATCAAAATTGCTTTATTTCTGAACAAATCTAAAATAAAATATATTTTATAATAGTTCGTTTCATGCACTTTCGATAAAAATACAAAGTAGAGTTATTTAGCACACAGAGAGGAAGATTATTGGTGTTTACAAACACTCTCGGAAGCGACTTCCTTTTGCATGTAGTGTCGGTCACGTTTATGTTTGACTAAATAAATGCTATTTAAAAACAACAGTGTATACCATTTTTTCTACATAAGTTAACTAGTTTTATCTGCTACAAAGCCATCTTAAAATTGATACTAACAACATGATAGTAACCATAATATATGACAAAATAAAACGCAAGTCGTATCAAATGTAGAGTCAGTCAAATATGGAATTGCTCGGTAACATAATATAATATACCTATACAATTTAAAATTTAAGATAAATAAAAAGCATTCGACCGCTTCACACTGACCTCACCCGCGCACGCCCTCTGCAGGTACTATTAAATACCAGTTAATTGTAAGTTGTAGTTTAAGTTTAATTTATATTATTGTTAAAAACAATAAACTTAATAACAAAAAAAAATCTTAATTTGTAATAGACTTTTTTGCAGTCAGTACTTGCGGGTGTTGGATCTATCGGGGAGTTACGCTTGCGTTCGGTATGACCGAATGTCATAGGCCTGCATCCTTGTCACTCCTCCTCACCTCAGTTTAAAATATAGAATTCTTTGTTATTATCATCTGTTGCGAATTTTCCCTTCATACTTTGACCGTCAAAATGTAATGGACATAGGTATGTTTAGAACCCGCCACCCTATATATACAAGAATTGCTCGTTTAAACATACTATTTGACCGAGCTTTGTTTTTGTACGTAACGTTTTGTTTTTGTATTAATTCCCCAAAATTGTGTTATTTTAGTTTTTAACGAGCTTTTGCCCGCGGCTTCGCTCGCGTTAAGAAGTATTATTATATACAAACTTTCATCCCCTATTTTAACCCCTTGGAGGTGAAATTGATTAAAATCCTTTCTTAGCGGATGCTTACGTTATAACATCTACCTGTATGCCAAATTTCAGCCCGATCCGTCCAGTGGTTTGGGCTGTGTGTTGATAGATCACTATGTCAATCAGTCCTTTGAGTTTTATATATATTTTTAATGTGTAACTAGCTGTTTGACAGAGCTTTGCTCGGTATTCGATAAAACACGAATAAAATGACATTTTCTAAAAATGATTCCTAGCTAGATCGATTTATCGCCCCCGAAACCCCCTATATTACAAAATTTCATGAAAATCGTTTGAGGCGATTCCGAGATTCCAATCTATATCTATACTTATTTTATAAATGCGAAAGTATCTCTGTCTGTCTGTCTGTCTGTCTCGCTTTCACGCCAAAACTACCGAACCGATTGTAATGAAATTTTGTATACAGATAGTCTAAAGCCTGAGAAAGGACATAGGCTACTTTTTTACTGGAAAAAAGTGTTGAAAGGGGGTGAAAATGCGTAAATTTGTTCAAATTAAGTTAGTTTCAAAAATTCGTAATAGATGGCGCCATGCGTCTCCTACATCGCGGTGACGCTTGCCCAGACTTCTTTCTATAAGAGGTGGTATCATCTTACATCTGAGTTCCGAATTTTTTCGATTGTTATTACTATTTTACGTTATTAAATAACTCAGTACTTTATCTATGCAGTGACGTAACCTTAAAAGTTAAACCTATTTATGGGTAAAGTTGTGTAATTATGGGCCTAATTAAGCTTTAAAATTTGGCATACAATATAAAGTTTAATTAAAAAAAATGAAATATTATGTACACACTGCACAGCTGTTTTGAATTAAAGGGTACCAGCAATGATATTCTACTTATACAGATATCCATACTATTTTCCGGCTTAAATTTCTTCTGAACAATTTTCAAATTCAAAATTGCAGACATTGACAAATTTAACAGATAAGTGAAACAAAGGATACGAAAAACCATTTACATAAAAGAGACAGTTCTATTTTTAAACTTCGAATCGTATCGCTGTCTCTTTCTTCGCCTGAGCTATGACGAATTTTTGATTTTTTCCAGATTGTTCGAAAAAATAATTGAAAATGTAAATAATCGAGGTATTTATTGCAATCAAGACATGTGGTAAGAGATTCCATGTGTTTTGTTTACTTTCGAGTCATAATTGGTACATTTTCGAAACACGCATGACGTCATTTTCAATTTATTTAGGTAAGACAAGACGCGGCACGTTCGTGACTGCCGTTCGATGCAGACTAAACAACAGACGGCCCAATTGGGCCGTATTTGAAGCTTCACAACGCGCGCGGTAGTAACATATCTGGTTTGAGTATTTCATCATTGGGTACCAGGGTACACTGAAGTCCACGCGGACGAAGTCGCGGGCAACAGCTAGTTCTATATATATAAGAATTGCTCGTTTTTGATATTGTCGATGTGGGTAGAATATTAACCATTAAACATTCGATGTCGTGCACAAGTGTGGGCAAGTGAATAGTGATACAACTTCAAGAAACGCGCCATTTTGTGTTCCCTCCAAAACTCCATCGAAAGTTTTAGTAAAGTAAAGTAGTACCACTTTACTAAAACAACTGACTTGACTCGTTGACTTCACTGACTTCTTTTTTAGACTTTCACTAGACTTTTGTGGCGGTACCCACAATTCGCCTAACATTCCTGCATCGCGCTATCGAAGTTTCGGAGAACAGCAAGATATATACAACGTCTGAAATGACGTCAGTGGGCTTCGGCCTGACCGAGCATGCTATCTCGCTCGGTCGGAAGATCTTCCTTTTCGGCCGCCACGAACAACGTGAAATTGGTGACCACCGACAAGAACACGCATCCTTCTGAACATTAATCATCATCAACACTCCCCGCCCCTCCGCACGACGTCAGCAGACATCAAGCATAACCGGGTCGCCTCGACCATAAGCCGCGTTGGAGGTCCGCGCCGGTCGAACCCGCGTCTGGCTTGAACGGGGCAGCCATAGGCTACAACGACCGGTCAGCAAGCAGAGCACGGGGTCCCTCTCCTGGTCATTGCACGCGTAGCTTCGGCCCACACCTGACAACACAAGCGCATCGAAGAATACCACAGGTCTTCGGGGGGAGTGATGTGGCGGTACCCACAATTCGCCTAACATTCCTGCATCGCGCTATCGAAGTTTCGGAGAACAGCAAGATATATACAACGTCTGAAATGACGTCAGTGGGCTTCGGCCTGACCGAGCATGCTATCTCGCTCGGTCGGAAGATCTTCCTTTTCGGCCGCCACGAACAACGTTAAACTTTCAACTTGACGATCATCTGGAATTCAAACGACTTTAAATTTTGTAACCTTTTCACGAATTTTTTCCCGCCATATTTTATTTAACACTGGCCATGAATAAAAAGCCGAGCGTCATATTATGAAAAAAAAGAACAAGAAGAAGAAGACACCAGTTGTCACTTGTGACTTGTCAGTTGTCACAATTTACAATTCACCAAAATAATCAACAAGCGTGAAAAATAATCGAAAAAACGTCAAAATTGTTTTTGTGTAGGTATGTTGCGTGAGTAGAATATGAAAAAAATCATGAACTATTACGGTCGCGCTATCAATTGAAGAAACTGATGATGACTGATGGGTTTTGATTTCAGGCACCAGGTCGTCATCAAGAGACGTAGTAGCTATGGACTTGCGGCCCTTTAGGGAGATCACTGAAGAGTTACTTTTGGGGTATCAACGCGGGTCAAGTTATTGGGTTACCGTCACTAATATTACTACGCCAATTAATTTTTATGTCCGCTCTACAAACTATGATAACCTCCTAGAGCTTCTGCAATCTCATTTTGTAAAAGCAATAAAAGAAGAACATAATGTTTACCCAAACCTTGATGACATTGTAGTGTATAGAGCTTGGGGCAGAGGTGGAAAGATAATGCGTGGTCGAGTAATCCAAATCAACCTATCAGAACTGTCAACAACCTGCCATATATTTGCATTGGATTATGGTTACATAGATGAAGATGTAGAATTAAAAGATATATTCTTATGTGATGAAGATATAGAGGCAATACCACCATTAGCTATTCAATGCCAGTTGTACCAGTGCGGTTTAATTGGTGATTCCTGGCTGGAGGATTCCATAGAAGCATTTAAGTTTTATATAGGTGGAGAAAGGTGCAAAATGATAGTACAAAACAACATACACAATAAACTTACTGTACAGCTTTTTAATACCTGTCCCGAGGATATCAGTTCCATGTTAGCCCTCACTGGCTACTCTAATTTGGGGTATGTGGACCCATTTGCGAGCAGAATTTATTCAAAATCAAATGCCACAAAAACTCCAAAAATAGAAAGAACTCATAAATATTATTATAACTATATAGAAAGAACAGTTAATACAACTCTTTGTGTCCGTATGCTTCATTATATTAATTTTGAAGAATTCTATGTGGCAGTAATTCAGGAATATAGGAAAGATAGAAAACTACTCAAGGATATCACAGGTAAAGATTTTTTCTTCCATATAATCTGACATTATGTTTATGATTAATAATTTCACTAGCCATTATCAGATGGTGTGGTCACTGTTAGTCAGTTTTATGAAAGGTGTTCCACTTAACACACAACACTTCAGCCCCGGATCTTCAATTTTTTTCAGGCGGGACAAAAACTGAAAAATGCCACCCCCCTACCTATGTTTCTTTTCACCTTTATCATCCATATAATTTCAGCTATTAATATTATGTAGGATATATTATATTATATAATTTAATTAACAGGGTAGGGTTTAAAAGCGTGAGAGAGCCGGGCGCATATTTTCAACTATGCCTACGCTCCTCGCGAATAATAAATGTTAATGCAGCACGTCTCACTCCGCAGTCTGCGCTGTTGTAGTCAGGGTATTGGTCAAGTTGATATGGCCATGAAATTGCTGTACTTGTGCTATTATATATTTTATTACGTGGTCAATGATGAGTTGTCCATTGGTCCGTGAAGTATGAATTTGGCCGCCCCCTGAATTTGCCGCCCGGGGCACAGACCCTGGCTTGCCCCCCCCCCCCCCTCCCCCTAGATCCGGGGCTGCAACACTTTTATTAATTTACAGGTAAGGTGGCAAAGGAGAGAGAAATTCGTGAAGAGGAATTAGTAGTCGGCAGACCTGTAGCTGTATTGGTCAAGGAAGCAGAATGGAAAGAAGTTGGCTACCGAGGCATCATTGAATGTGTGATGCCTGAAACCCATGCTAGTGTTTGTTTAGTTGATAGTGGAAGGAGAGTACTAGCAGAGAAGACAAATATAAGAAGCATTCCTCAGTCATTACTGGAGCATCCCGTAACAATTATTTGTTGTAGAACAGATGAGCTAGGCATAGGTATTACCATGTCTAGTTTTAAACAGAAAGGGTTCAAATTTAATATCACTATCAAGGAGCCAGGATCTGAACTTAAAGTCCCTTATAGTGTTTTAACCACAAGACTGGAATATTAAGTCTGATATTTTGATTCTTATATTTTGTGAGCAAACTTTTTTACAAATTACAGCCACAAGGACTGAAAATATACACATAAAAATATACAGATAAAAGTTATAGACCAGGGGTCACCAACACAGATGGCGCCTGGCGGACCGCGATCCGTATCCGCCGACTGATAGTGTTGCGGACCAAGCATTTTCGAAGATGAACTTCATTGAAAATAACTTTCGGTCTCGACTTACTGATAAATAATATAGCTTGCACCAACATTTCACTCTAAACTTCAGAGAGATAATTAGCTACAAAAATTGACACTTTTCTCATTGATAAAGACCTAAGTTGTAAATTTCTTTTTTTTTAATGTGTGGACCACGAAGAATTTCTCAATATGGACCCCGAGCGAAACAATTAGGTGACCCCTGTTATCTACATTCACTAATGAGATCTAGTAGATAGGTAATGTTTAAGAAATTATTACTTGAGCATTCCAAAAGGACATAAGATTTTTTTGGTCTACAGTGAGGCTTCTACTACTTAGGGAGATCGCAGACGGCACACTTTTTGTGTGATTGAGTCTGCGGCGCATATACAGTCTGCATGGCGCGGGCGCGGCCATGCTGACAGACTCGATTACACAAAAAGTGTGCCGTCTGCGATCTCCCTAAAAGTCATAACTTTTAAATTGTATAACTTTATTTGTATTTACACATTATGCATTTATATATAAAACAAAACTAATTAGTTTTTTTAAATCATAAATCATAGTCTTTATTTGCAATAATATGAGATGACTCAATGTCGCAATATATTATTGTCGTTTTAATTGACGTGCAAATATTATTTAATGAACATTTTGTCAAGTACTTAATAATATCTAATTTATTGAATTTATATTATTCTAAGTTAAAATTAAGCCAAAATATCATAATTGAGGAGCTGGCGAACAGAACCGGATTGGTCCGCGAGAAAAAAATTTATACAGTGGCTAAAAAACTAGTCATAACAACTACTGCTACTACTACTGAACTAATCCGGTTTTGTTTGAAAATTGACTTTTTAAAGCCTTTTTAACCGGTTTTGATTGAAAATATTAATAGGAATTAACGCAGATGGGTCAAGAGATAGTCAAGAGAAGACAATCAGAAAAAAAAATTACTTTTGTACTCTGGTGGACTTATCCGGTTTTGTTCGCCAGCTCCTCACTTGTTAAACAATGTCAATTCCTTAAAATAATTCTTAAATATAACATTAATTATTCTTAAAGTTAACAATACATTTAACCTTCAATTTAATAAAGAGTTTGACAGATAATGTATGGGTCTTATGTCAAAATTTGGAATTAATGACATAATTATTCCCCGCGTTCCATTTGATGATGATGATTAAAAACGATCAAAACGCTCAAAATAGGAGGCATTTTGAGCGTTTTAATCGTTTTTAACATCAAATGGAACGCGGGGATTATGTAATTAATATTCCACTCTGAGTGTGGTAGTAAAAGTAATAACTTTTATTTAATATGTCACTTTTTTAATTATAATTGAATCAATAATCACTATCAGTCAGAAGTCAAGTGATTCTTTCTATACTTTAATAATGTTAAAAATTACTACTATTTCTACCAAAAATTTAACAAAAACAGATTGGTTCCTTTTAGCAAAATTATCTTAGTGTTGGATGGTTCTCTTTGGATTTATTAAGTCAACAGGATTTTTGCGCATGATTTCTGTGCAGCTGATTTGGATGTCTAACATCTAATTAGTTATAGAAACAATGATTTTAACTTATAAACTTTAAAATTTTGAAGAAATCCGGCATTTTTTTCGTAGTAAAAGAATGAAATATATTATATTTATTATTTTATATTGTTGCTTATATTCCCAAAAAAAAAGATTGAAATGAAAAATATATACCTAATTTAGATTTAAATCTTAATGAGCATATTATCCTAAATATATCTTGTTGTATGCTTCGACAGTAAGTACCTACCTAATATAATGTGGCGCTCCTACTTTTTTCTGGTTTTACAAGGATGTTCAAAACTAGACGATGCCTGCAACTTCGTTTCGCCAAAACTCGTTTATGGTGCGAGAACCGTACATTTTTCCGGGGTGAAAAGTAGCCTATTGTCCTTTCTTGGGACTCAAAGTATCTGCATACCAAATTTCAGCAAAATCGGTTCATTGGTTTGGGCGTGAAGAGGTATCAAAAGAAAATCTATCAAGACTAAGAAGACTTCGTAAGTTATTAAGTATGTGATAGTCGATCAACTGAAAAAAAATGTATTTGGCGAAGTATAAAGGAACTTTTCGTTCAAATTCCTTTGAAAAGTGATATGAACTGAGATGATGTTGTTAGTAGTGTAAAACAAGTTTTTTTTTTTTATGAAATAAGGGAGCAAACGAGCAAGCGAGTCACCTGATGGAAAGCAACTTCCGTCGCCCATGGACACTCGCAGCATCAGAAGAGCTGCAGGTGCGTTGCCGGCCTTCTAAGGGGTAATAGGGGAGGGTAGGGAAGGGAATAGGGGAGGGTACGGAAGGGAATAGGGGTGGGTACGGAAGGGAATAGGGGAGGGTACGGAAGGAAATAGGGGAGGGTAGGGAAAGGAAAAGGGTAGGGGATTGGGCCTCCGGTAAACTCACTTACTCGGCGAAACACAGCGGAAGCGCTGTTTCACGTCGGTTTTCTGTGTTATCTATACTAATATTATAAAGGGGTAAACTTTGTTTGTTTGTTTAATTGTAACGAATAGGCTCAAAAACTACTGGACCGATTAAAAATTCTTTCACCATTCGAAAGCTACATCATTTACGAGTAACATAGGCTACTTTTTATTTTGGAAAATATAGGGTTCCGTAAAATATTTCAGTTTTTCGGAAACAACCAGAAAATTTACTTATTTTGCGTACGCTGCCTAAACTATAAAAGATAGAACCATACAATGTTCTAAGTAAATGTAGATCTTATAAATATCTACAAAAATATCCGCGACACACTATACCTATTTATGTCAAGTGAGGCGCAACAACCATATTTTTATTTAAAAATCTTGATTTTTTTTGGACTACATTTAAATGCATTTATTTTACTCATGATAATATTCCTTATCAAAATAAATTATTTCATCTCAAAGTACAGTTTATGTGGACAATATTTGGTCTTTAAATGATTAAAATTGGACGTTTGGTTTAGAAGTTATGGCGAAATTAAAATATTGCGATTTACGCCCGTTTCGAAGTGGGCGCTACCAAGGCTGTGTGCGCCCGCGGGAGGGGAGTTTAGGTCTATGAGTATTGACTATTGAGTAGTAATGTATCTATCAGTAGTATCGACGGAGAGCTGACGACCAAATCAGTCATGTTACATGTAGCTTCACCTGTGTTAAAACTCCGTTAGCTACTTCCCTAAACAACCCTTTCTGATAATCTGCGTGCTGGCAGGCCGTGGGCGGTGGGTGTGGGAGTAGTGGGGTGGGGAAAAAAAGAAAAAATGTAGGTTCAGCTGTATTAAAACTCCGTTAGCTACTTCCCTGAACAACCCTTTCTGATAATCTGCGTGCTGGTAGGCCGTGGGCGGTGGGTGTGGGAGTAGTGGGGTGGGGAAAAAAAGAAAAAAATGTAGGTTCAGCTGTATTAAAACTGCGTTAGCTACTTCCCTGAACAACCCTTTCTGATAATCTGCGTGCTAGCAGGCCGTGGGCGGCGGGTGTGGGAGTGGTGGGGTGGGGAAAAAAAGAAATAATGTAGGTTCAGCTGTATTAAAACTCCGTTAGCTACTTCCCTGAACAACCCTTTCTGATAATCTGCGTGCTGGCAGGCCGTGGGCGGTGGGTGTGGGAGTAGTGGGGTGGGGAAAAAAATAAAAAATGTAGGTTCGGCTGTATTAAAACTGCGTTAGCTACTTCCCTGAACAACCCTTTCTGATAATCTGCGTGCTAGCAGGCCGTGGGCGGCGGGTGTGGGAGTGGTGGGGTGGGGAAAAAAAGAAATAATGTAGGTTCAGCTGTATTAAACTCCGTTAGCTACTTCCCTGAACAACCCTGCACGCAGCACGCAGATTATCAGAAAGGGTTGTTCAGGGAAGTAGCTAACGGAGTTTTAACACAGCTGAAGCTACATGAGTCATGAGTCATGACTGATTTGGTCATCAGCTCTTAGTCGGGTAGTAGTAGTAGATCTATGAGTAAACAAACAAAGTTTACCTCTTTATAATATTGGTTTAGATTAAAAACTCATTTATTCAGTGAGTGACATTGGCTATATATTTTTTACCCGTGCGAAGCCGGGGCGGGTCGCTAGTAAATACTATATTGCGAGTGGCCCGACACACAGTGTACGGAGGAGACGAAAAATCGGAAATTTTCTATTTTCTTCAATTTTTAATTAGCATTAATATTATGAATGCAGGAGTAGAACACCCGCGTGTCCATTCGAAATAGTTTTGATGCCACAAGTTACCAATGTTTAGCGTTTTTTTGCGGCCTGGAAGGGAAAAATCCATATTTCTCCAAAACTTTTACGTAATAAATAAAACTTTGTATACCACCTGAAAGCCTATCAAATAAGGCATATTTCAAGCTTTTTTCCTGATTCATGTTAATTTTTAGCTTTTTATTTTTTTTATTTTTTGTATCCAATACTAAACAAAAGATGCAATCGAAAATATCGACAAATTAAAGGTATACAAGCATTCTATATGCGCAAAAAAAAATCATACGTTTACTACCACTGCTAAATCAATTTATTTAATTTACAAACTTAATTGTCAACAGGGTTATCAAACGACGCAACGCTGCATTATTTGTAGTCTTTTCGTTTTCGCGTGACCATCACTTACCTTGATTTTTTAAAATAAATACTAGAAATAATATTAATTCTTTGAAGTATTACGAACCGACATCCGATTTTTTTACCGACTTCCAAAAAAGAGCGAGGTTTTATATTTTTTCTAAGACTTATTTTTGATATTTTTAAATATACTCATTATTAAAAGCGTATATAACTTTCATACTAAAATGTTAATATATTATTATGAAACTATTTCTATTGCATTATTGACAGCCGTCCATTGAAAGTGGATATGGTGGCAGGCGGCAGCCCTAGCGTAGGATTTCACGATCAAATATATCTCCAGTTGTAAACGGATCTTACAGGTGTTTTTTTTGCATATAGAATGCTTGTATACCTTTAATTTGTCGATATTTTCGATTGCATCTTTTGTTTGGTTTTAGATTAAAAAAATAAAAACCTAAAAATGAATACTATTTTATTGTAGCTAAAATATCGACACGGCGCATCAGGAAAAAAGCTTGAAATATACCTTATTTAATAGGCTTTCAGGTGGAATACAAAATTTTATTTATTACGAAAAAATTTTGGAGATATATGGATTTTTTGCTTCCGAGCCGCAAAAAATCGCTAAACTTTGGTAGCTCGTAGAAAAAAACATTTGACAACATTTCAAAATTTTAACATGGCTTTTTTATTATTTTATATGAAAGTAGACTTAAAATAAAGCGACACGTGTTTCTTGCTTTTTCAAAATTGTTTTTATGATACCTAAAAAATAGATTTTAATCCTTCGTATTCTAAAGAGACGTAAGCGCCAAGTGACGTCATACTTACGTCTGAACGGCTAATTCCATTACACTTTAACAAAAGAAAAAATCTGTCAATGTAAGTTTGTTACGTTTATTATGAGGTCTGTCAATGTTATCGTCAACCTGGAGGAAAGGTAACCAATGAGATAATGTTATTTTTTAGAAATGTCATTGTCGACAGGTGGTTGACAGTGACGTTTTCTTTTTTATGCTTCATGTTGTCTTTTTAAAACTATTTTACACCAGGCAAACAACTGTATGATATTATGCCGTAAGTATGACGTCACAGCGTATTTTTCAGTTTTTCTTTATTTTCTCAGTAAATAAGAAATATAAAAAAAATTTGAATATTTTTTTGATATCAGGAGAAGAAACTAAAGAAACGGTATTTTTTATTTTAAGGCTTAAAAATTTTGAAATGTTGTCAATTGACACGCGGGTGTTCTACTCTCGCATTCATAATATTAATGCCTATTCAAAATTGAAGAAAAAAGAAAATTTCCGATTTTTCGTCTCCTCCGTACACTGTGCGACAGTCGACACGCACTTGGCCGGTTTTACGTTACGTTGACGTAAATTTTCACGTCACAACAACGCACCGTGCCACGTTGGCGACGTCGTAACGTGGACATGTGGACAGGCACTTATATTTAAATACAACTCAAACGAATTGTGCAAGGTTGCGTCTAAAAATTTGGACGCGAAAAAGTTTTTCTTTTATGTGGGGGGTTTCGGGGGCAAAAAATATATCTAGCTAGGAATCATTTATAGAAAATGTCATTTTATTCATGTTTAATCAAATACCGAGCGAAGCTCGGTAAAATAGCTAGTAATATAATATTATATGCCTAATTAACCTGAGAGTCTTAAGATATCTATAACATGAGCAAATGTTACCACCGATTCGTTAACTTTAGTAAGATGTAAAGCACGTAAAGTTTTGAACAAAAATCTGCTAGGCTCTTAAGAACCAGACTGTACTTATATAACACTCGGTGACTCGAGTAGTTCAAAAGATCAAGATTAGAAATATAGGAAGATATTAGACACGTTCGATTACCTATTATCTTGACAAGGCACTTTTCTTTAAGATGGTGGCTTCTTTCAAATCGTGCAAGGGGTTTTATAAAAGATCTCGCAAAGGCCTAGCCAGACAATGGGAGACCACCATTTATAGAGTAGGTACATCCTCTTTGGCTTCAATCTAGAAGCAGAAAAATGGACCTTACGCTACAAATTTAGGGCTTATATTCAAGTGGATACTCTCGAGAGGTCCTCGACTTTGTATCCTTTCAACCCCTAGACCAGGGGCTCCCAATCTTTTTTAGCCTGCGGCGCAGTTACATGTCACAATATTTTGTCATGACGCCCTACAGCTCTACGTACCAGGTATTAGAAAAAGATACATCAATAAACACTTAATTACTTAATGATTATTGATTATATGTAGTTAGGTTCATATAAGCAAGTATAATAAACAAATATTGAACCATCTACCTGCTGTACATAATAATTATTAATTAATATTTTAATTTTATTTATAATAATAATATTTGTAGTTTTGGATAATCAATAATGATAGAGTATCGACTCACGGCGCGGGCGCCCCTCTTGCCTTTCCACGGCGCACAGTTCGGAAACCCCTGCCCTTGACGTTGCGCGTTGAGCGTAGGTTTAGGGAGATCGCAGACGACAGACTTTTTGTGCGATCGAGTCTGCGGCGCCCATACAGTCGGCATGGCCACGCGCGCGTCGCGCCGACTAGACTGTATGGGCGCCGCAGACTCGATCGCACAAAAAGTCTGTCGTCTGCGATCTGCCTTAAAGGTCTGGTTGAACGATGAAAAAGGAAGTATTTATATTGCCTAGTGCGTAGCTGATTACAGAAAAAAATGATTATGCCTGTTATTGTGACCCAACAGCAAATAGAAAAGCACTATATTGTCACATTTCCTCAATTCGAAAGTGAATTGTGGATTTTATCGCGCTTGCGGCAAAATACAAAACTGATGGTAGATATAAACTGCACAAAGATAAACATAGATAAAAATTAAAATATTTTTATTGGTATAGTATTTAACGGGCCAGGCAAATCTGGAAAATAAGCTGACCAATTATAACGACCAACGTGACTTTCTACGACGCGACGTCGTGCCGTGTATCGTGGCACGTTACGATGTCGTGACGTAGTTTTTTACGATGCTCGTCGTAGATTCCCACGACGCGACGTCGCATCGTGAACCGACGCCGCATCGTGGTACGACACGACATCGTGTCGTGTTTATGTTTCCCGGCCCTATTATGTGGAACTTTACGTTGAGGTGTCAAATATAATAAAATAAAAAGGCTCCAGGATATATAAACAAGATATAAAAACCGGCCAAGTTCGACTCGCCCATGAAGGGTTCCGCAGCAGCAATAATGTTTATTTTTACGGAATTATGAGGTTTTTGGTTTATTTTCATATTTCGGTTGATTTAATGAAAGTTAAATTAAGGTTTACCATTTATGACGTATAAAAAAAACTACTTGCTAGATCTCGTTCGAACCACTTTTCGTTGGTAGTTTTTTTAACTTATCATCCCCCTACTTTAGAAGTTAAAGGGGGGGGGGGACACATTTTACCACTTTGGAAGAGTGTTTCTCGCAAACTATTCAGGTTAGAAAAAAAAAATTAGAAACCTCAATATGATTTTTGAAGACCTAGCCATAGATACCCCACAAGCATAAGTTAGATGAAAAAAAAAATTTGTTTCAGTTGTATCTTTAAGGACCCCTCCGTGACGCCACTAGACGCCTCCGTGGTCTAGTGGTACAGAGCGCGGCTCTTGACTCGGAGGTCGTGGGTTCGATTCCCGCGTTGGAAACATGTTATTTCCAAGTTTGGTTAGGACAATGCAGGCTGATCACCTGATTGACAAGTAAGATGATCCATGCGTCGGATGGGCATGTAAAAAGTCGGTCCTGCGCCTGATTTCTTGCCAGTCGTGTCGGTCTTCCATCCCACTGGGTTATGAGACTAAAGGAATAGAGAGTGCTCTTGTGTACTGCGCACACACTTGGGCACTATAAAATTACTCCTGCGTAGCTGGCCTGGTTTCAATGAAACCGGCCACCGTCACCGAAATCGGTGTGGGAGCTATTATTATTATTATTATAAGGACCCCTAAAAATTTTAATAATTTTTCCATTTTTGTATCAAAATCTTAAAGCGGTTCACAGATCTACATCTACTTACCAAGTTTAAATAGTATAGCTCTTATAGTTTCGGAGAAAAGTGGTTGTGACATACGGACGGACAGACAGACAGACATGACGAATCTATAAGGGTTCCGTTTTTTGCCATTTGGCTACGGAACCCTAAAAACTCTCGCTGGGCCATTGTCGATAAAATCCTTCATGATTTACGTAAAGATACGGTGGTCGGTGTGATAGTGGCTCTCAACACGTAAATAATTATACTGACATATTGTGAGTTAAGTATAACTTGAGGTCTATCTAGGGTTCCGTAGATTTTTTAAAACCTTTATTTTATACCCCCCCCCTCTCCTCCTCCCACCCTCATCATAATCGCGGCGGCCAGCGCGGCGGCCACACCATACTCTGGGCGCGCACTAGCGGCCTGGTCACGGCGGCCATCGAAAGTATTGTGTGGCTGCTGGCCGCCGTGCGGCCAGGTACGCGTGGTCTATGACGGTTTCAAATTAAGGGGGTAGTCTAAGCGATAAGTTGAGAATGGCGAAATATAGAGATAAGGGTAATAAAAATACGTGCGATAGCTCATTAGACTCGGGAAGACGTCTAGAAAAATGTATCGGAAGCGTGTATTAGCACACAAAAAATTGCAAAAGTTATAAGCAAATTAGGTTGCCAAAAAAAGGTATTACGTTTTTTGTTAAAAACTCCGAAACTATTAACATTTAAGAAGTTTAAAAAAAATATTCTTAAAGAGGAGGAAATTTCCATAAGAAAACTCCCAACTCCCGGAATTCTATCTCTATTATTTATAATTCTAATTTAACGCTGAAAGTAAGCCTCCGCGCGGCATTTTTAGGTAGCGCGCGCGGCTGCAAAACCGAGCACGTCACACTGATTATTTTTTTTAAGGTATTAAATATTAATTTAAAAATTTCAAAAACTTATGGTGTATTCCGAACACTTCAAAGAATTTGCTCCCGTTGGAAATTTAACTTCAAGTTAATTTTTAACAAATTAGACAAATGTTAACTAACGAAATTTTTTCGAACTTCCGTCCTCATTGTACTTTAAATAAAATCTTAAATAATTTTGGTAAAAATTTTTCACTTCGTGGAGCCCTTGATATAAACATACTTAACAAGATCACGCCATAAAAGTTAAAAAAAATGTAATACTTTGTTTATAATAATTTTTTAACTTGAACAAAAAACTAGAAATTTTTATGACCCTTATCTCTATATTTCGCCATTCTCAACTTATCGCTTAGACTAGGGCGACTAACCCTAAAGTGTCGATTTTATAAATTTTCATTTTGATACTTTAAAAAATATAAGCCCCGAATTGTTTCATTTTCTAAAATTAGATACTATATTATATTTCCGAGAATTCAATCTAAGCAAAAACACGATATCTTAAAATTTTCTCGATAGAAAAAAATCACAAAGATGTATCTAATTTTCACGAATTATTCATTTATTGTCATAACCGTGCATTGAACTAAGTTAATATTTTAACACATTGTATAAAATTATATCATTGAGATCGACCTAGCGGATTTTTAAAATGAATCCGCGTCGTTCTTTTTCACCTGGCATATGAAAGACGGGCGTGAGTGTGAAGAGAAAGGGACGATGTTTGATTTTTGGGGTTAGTCGCCCACTTAAGGTATCTATCTCGCCCCCCCCCCCCCCCCGGACCGCGCCTGACGCGTAGATGCATTTCTAAATTTGTATGGATTTGACAGATTTGCAAGACGTCTCACTGACACGAAATCTGTCAATTCAGTAGAAATTTAGAAAGGCATCTACGCGTCACGTTGCGGTCTGAATTGACCCCTAAGCGGAGATTGGAGCACTAAAGGGTTAGGGCTTCTTAAGTCAGAGAATTTTGTGGGTAGACCGACGTCAGGGAAGTCCCACATACACATATTTCCCCATGTAAAAAAAGTATATTATTTGAATACTTATAAAATCACACGAACAGTTTTGGCGGGTACGTCGATAGAATCTATACCGCAACTCCCTGCTGGCTGCTACACAGATTTGCAAAACGTCTCACGTTCACGAAATCTGTCAAATCCACTGACCTCCATTATACAAGTACGCTGGACTTATGATACCCACCTGCTCTTTGTGCCTATTTGAAGCGGAATCAGCGCCCCCAATGCTTGGGAAGAGAACTAAATCTGACGTAAATTGCAAATGGCCGCTTAATCGTTATTGGTTGTTATCACTAGTATTCGTTCCAAGTATTCTCACTACTGCTATCAGCGCCAATATGGCGACTTTCAAACGTCATTTTTACGTCAGATTTAGTACTCTTCCCCCGCATTGGGGGCGCTGATTCCGTTTCAAATGAGCACAAAACATAGCTGTCATTTCAAAGGGTATCATTAGTCCAGCGTACTTGTTTAATAGAGGTCAGTGGTCAAATTAGTAAGAAATGCATCTACCTCAGAACAACCACGCGTCGCGCCGCAGTCTGAATTGACTGCGGGCACGATGGAACCAGCAATCATCCACGCCCTGCAGACCCGTCACCACCCTGCAACACGGGGGATTAAAATATTTACTGAAAATTCACGAAAAACTAACTTTATAATAGCAACACTGTTTCCAATGTTCGGGGTACTCGAGCATAATGGTTGCCATCCTAAAACATCAAGAACTGTTTACTTGGGCACATCGGATAAGCATATGTAACATAATATTTCAATATGTAAGTGTGTTCCCGCACTTACTTTCTATTTTAAATAGCTTACTGACAATTTATTAGGTTAGAAACATGGGTTGTATTTGCTTAAGAGGAAAATGTCTTTTTCATCAACTTAAAAAATAAAAATATATTATATAACATAATTAATCAATTCGATCCGTATACAGTGTACGTATAATATTTCCAGAAGAATTACATGTACGAGAATAATATACAGTGTGTAACAAAAATAAGTGATAATACTTTAGGGTGTGTACGTGTTCCTTGTAGAGAGTCCACTGTGAAAGTAGCAGCGCTGAAAGACCAACAATTTTTTCACTTTTGTATGGGGAAACTCGTGACTCGGGCCCTTGCCCATACAAAAGTGAAAAATAATGTTCGTCTTTCAGAGCTGCTACTTTCACAGTGAACTCTTTACAAGGAACACGTACACACCCTAAAGTATTATCACTTATTTTTGTTACACACTGTATATTATGGAAACTGGACAAGTTTTCGCATACATAAGTATAATAATATCATGTTAGTCTGACCAAAACGCTATTGCATAGTTTTTGTCGCGGGCTTTGAGCGCGGCGACCGAATGCGAATTATGGTTGCTTAATTTGATAAAAAATTACCTGTATAGCTTTACTGCGGCAGTCCCCGAGTGCCACAAGTATTTTGTTGATAGTAGTAACTTAGCGATATGATACTTAGTATCGACATCACATAATATATTTTATAAGTGGTATTTTATTGTGCAATATCACGCTTCAATTATATTAAACAGTTTATATTTTGACAATTAGAATTAAGGCGCGCGACATCAACCCTAGACGGTCAATAATAATACAATAAAGTTGTTCGTCTAGAGGCCCGCTTACACTCTTTCTATTTTAGTCAGCTATCCTACTCTCCCATGAGATTAAGCGGCCGTCAAAATTGTCACGTTAGCGCCGCCGTGATAAATGACGTAAAAATATTTGACAATCTGTAACACAACGCGATCAGCTGATATACCATTTTGTATCGACTTTAGCGGCTGATTCTGTGTGTGAAACATGCAAACATAAAAATTTATCCAATGATCAAGAATATATTTTTTAAATCTGCCATCCAAATTTGCCATCAGATCACCAGCAGAGTAGACAGAATGATATGTCTATTGTGTCACCAGGATCTGATGGCAAATTAACCTATAGTTTCTTATGTCAATGACTTTACTGAACTTGTAGTTGTAATTTGCTTGATGTATGTTGAGAAAACTTATAACCTACCTTATAACTTACAGTTTATATGTTTTTGTGTACTTAATTATTAAATCCTTTATTTTTATCCGATATTTCAGATTTTGTTTGGCCTTTTTGGCCACAAAAAGTCTGTCGTCTGCGATCTCCCTTAACTTTATTTTCTATTTCCTCAATAAATATTAATCTATCTTTGGAAACAAAACACGACGATGAAACACGAGAGGAACGAAATACGCAGCTGTATGCTGGCGGCCGGGAATGTATTTTATTTGTATTTTTGTGAAAATATGGACTTATTCATCGTTCATATGAAAAAATATGGAAAATAAAACTTGGTTTTTCACAGTCTGAACATGATAATTCATGTAAAAACACATTCTAGGCCGAAAATCGCGTAAAATAAAAATATGTTTACATATAAAACCGGGCCCTACCTATAAGTTATCTGTGCACTACATACAGGGTGCAGTTAAACCTTCCGGCCCGATACATTGATCCTTGTTAAAAACAAAAATACACGTATTTTTATATTTTATAATCACTCAGTACTAAAATGTTGAGAAATAACTTCCGAAAGTTTTCCTAAAAAACACTGCAATTAATGGACACTACCTTTCGCCGGCGCATGGCTCCCACGCCAAAACCCCCCTGGCTCTATTCCCCGCGTCACCCCCGCTCTACCCACCGCCGTGAAGTGACCGTTCTGCAACAATTTTAAGTGGGATAAAATATGTTATTGTAAAAAATTAACACCATTTTATTTTTTAATTGGCCTATGATATTGATTAGGTGTGTGCGCTTTTTAGTAAAAAGACACTTACACTGACAATGCTACAAACATGCGAATAAACGAAATGTTTTGCATATTACGTTGTAACAAAAACTTGTATCAACTATTGACTTTTGCAGACACTTATTGTTAATTATTATAATATTAATTACCTACCTGATGATGGCCGCGACTTCGTTGCGCCAAAATTCGTTTATCGCACGGGAACCGATCATTTTTCAGGTACTACAAGTCCTATGTCCTTTCACTGGACGGAACAGACAGCCAGACACACTTTCGCATTTATAATAATGGTATAGATATTACGAATATGTGGTTATCAAAACAGCCTCCGTTTGCGGAAGTCAGTTGAAAATTTAAATATGAAGCCTCCGCAATATTGTAATATTGGCCAAGGGGGTTTAATAAAACCAACGTCCAATACACTATTAATCTTGTCAAGGAGGCTTATAAAAATGGGACAGCAATGTTTGCGGTATGATAAGGAAATATAATTTAAACTTAATGATGCTGAAAAGTAAAAGAGAATCGTTAGAAGTAGTAGGTACAAAGTTTACTTTTGAAATTAGTTAGGGCCTTTCACATATTATTACGCGGGTTAGGTATTCAGGACGCGAAAGAGAGTCGAGGAGTATACTAGGTGTAACTAAACAAAGTGATAATATTTTAGGGTGTGTATGTGTCCCTTTTATAGGGTTAGTCCGGCGTAAAATGTAGGCGGCCTCTGAGAAAACATCGTAAAAATCGTAGTGGTAATGAAAGTTGGAATGCAATTATACAAATTATATATTATAGATACTAAATCAAATTTTCATTTTGTCTCAAATTACATACTAAACTAATGGTCACCTTAATTTTCAATTTAACCAGTTGGCTAAGCGTCGTGAAACAGCGGCTAGATGTTGACGTCATATTGTAATTTCTAGCTGTTGCCCGCGACTTCGTCCACGTGGACTTCAGTTTATAGTGCGCGATGTCAACAAAATTGGTGTCAAATCTTTTATAAAAAAAACCCTGGTACCCCTTAAATCAAAACTGTGCAGTGTGCACATAATATTTCAATTTTTTAAATTAAACTTTATATTTTATGCCAAATTTTTAAGCTTATTTAGCCCCCCAATTACACAACTTTACCCATAAACTATTAATCAATGATAGGTTTAAGGTTATGACTTACGTCACTGCATAGATAAAGTACTGATTTATTAAATAACGTAAAATAGAAATAACAATCGAAAAAAAACGGATTTCAAATGTAAGATAATACCACCTCTTATAGAAAAACTTTTGGGCAAGCGTTAGCGCGATGTAGAAGACGCACGGCGCCATCTATTATAGATTTTTGGAACTAACTTAATTTGAACAAATTTACGCATTTTCACCCCCTTACAACGCTTTTTTTCAGTAAAAAAGTAGCCTACGTCCTTTCTCAGGCTTTAGACTGCCTGTATACAAAATTTCATCACAATCGGTTCGGTAGTTTTGGCGTGAAAGCGAGACAGACAGACAGAGATACTTTCGCATTTATAATATTAGTATAGATAACACACCGCAGTGGTGAGCGCTGAACTAATACAATCAGACGGCAGCTTTTGAATCAGATGTTGTGTTAAACGTTTTGAGCGACTCAAATATTCAATTAAAAAGCCAGATGTGTAATTGAATGGCGTTGTTCAATGAAAGGAAAGTTATAAAATAACCAACAGAATTACTGTATATTAATTACAAGATTACGGTTCGGTTTTATTAGCTTGAACCCATTGCAATGTGTGCGCAATATTAATTAAAGTGTGCCTAAATAAACAAGTAAATGTTCAGTTGTAATTTTCTGTGGTTATAATAATGAAGCAATAAATTAATAATTTACTTTATTTGTATGTAAGTTTATCACGTATAATATTAGATAGCTATATCGTATATTCTATCTGTCGCACTCAGAGTGGAACATTAATTACTTTAATGTAATTAAGTACCTATGTAATTTAAAATTTTGACATAAGCCCCATACATTATCTGTCAAACTCTTCATTTAAAAATATATTAGAAGGTTAATCAAAATTTAATGTTTCTGTAGTATATAATCAAAGGTTTCTGAGTACGGCGGTATGAGTACTAATGTTATTATTATATCTGTTACCTTTCTATGCCTAAACCACTGTATACTTTAAGTCCCGGGAAAGAAAAAAAGATTGTTTTCTATCTGGTAAAAATCGTTAACGGACCATAATGGCCGGCTTATTATTCCAATCCAGTTGTCTAATCCAGCGTTGGAATAATGTAAATATTGGAATGCAGAGTGCATTCCAGCACTCGTTTATATATTCCAGTAGCTCTAGCTCAGTCACTATTATTATTACCTATCCTTTCAGTTTCGGACTTTCGGTCACTGCAACTTTGTGCGGTATCCCGCTTAGCAATGGGAGGGAATCTGGAATTCTTCCTACTCCTTCTAGTTTTTTCTGATTAATTTCGTTGCGAGTCTCAAGACAGCTTTAGCATGTCCATCGGGCTTCCTGAGATCATAATATCAAAGGGATTTCGTGGCTAGATACCGCTGTCGATCCTGGCGACACAGGAGATACAGTGGTGGGAATGTGTGGTGGGCCAAAGCCCGTTTTATTATAGTAGCAATTTGATTTGAATGATGTGAACTCTCAATAAATTATTAAGTATTAATTTCGGTTCAACGAAGTTGCGGGCAACTACTAGTCTCATAGATAAAAAATATCTGTTCCCAGGAGAAAAACGAGGGAAGCAAAGTCGATGACAAGTAAGTTATTTCCAAAAAGGCTAATAAATCTAAAAGCTGGAAGAAACTTGGAATATTTCATAATTCAATTTCATCTTGAAACTCCTGCAGAGATTTGAAAAACATGATAGTTTTACGAACTATCCAGTTTTTTCCTTTGAGATATAAATTTTTAGTTAATTTTAATATTTTAGTATTTGACATTTAAGAATAAGAAGCTTGCATTTTCTTTCATAGGTTAGGTTAGGTAGACAACATTAATGTTACGAGTATGTTATCGTAAAAATTCGCTAATTGCCGCATTCAGAGACGAATATCATTATTTAACTGTAACTAGCTATTTGACCGCTTTGCTCGGTATTCGATAAAACACGAATAAAATGACATTTTCTAAAAATGATTCCTAGCTATCGCCCGCGAAACCCCCTATATACTAAATTTCATGAAAATCGTTGGAGCCGATTCCAATTACCTATATGAAGATTTTGACATAAAGCCCATACATTATCTGTCAAACTCTTAATTAAATTGAAATTGAATCATCAATTAAATGTATTTAAGTGCGGCAGTAAGTGCGGCTGCAGACACGTCATTTTACTCGTTTTAGACCTACTTTCTTAAACTAGGTACCCACTACCCTATATATATTTTCTTCTTCGAATTTTGTAATGCAACATACAAACAAGCCTATTTTGATACAGACAAGTTACATTTAATAAAGTATAAAATATAGGGACGTGATAAGCGAAATCAATTTCACTGATAGAGTACGTGTCTGTCGCGATGGAAGCCCATCTATTATTTCATCAGCCGTCCGACCGAACAATTCGGCCCCACAAAGGATTATCACGAGCGCTTAACGTGTTTTTAGTTTCGTATTTGTGATGCTTTATTAGCCCACCAGACGTAGTTTGTGGTATATGTCACACTGAAATATATTATGTATTAGTATTGATAGTTGATACTAAAAATAAATAAATTGGAATCTCGGAATCGGCTCCAATGATTTTAATGAAATTTATTTATTATATTATATAGGGGGTTTCGGGGGCGATAAATCGATCTAGCTAGAAATAATTTTTAGAAAATGTCTTTTTATTCGTGTTTTATCGATAATCGATAAACTGAACAATATGAATCTTCCTGACATCTATTGGCGAATAATATTACTATTTTGTGAGCGGCTACTCGCTTTAACGACACAACAACAGCTAAAGCTATCCAGCAGATGGCGTTGTTAAGTAACACGAAGCAATGAGTCATCCAGGTTCTGTATATTAAGACTGAAAATAATAACTGTTGCATCTAATTATTGTAGGTCTACATTCTAAGCAAATAAACGATCTATTTTTGATCTTGAATCACATTTATGACGCGTTTTAGCGTACAAGTGACCCGTACACGTTATTTTGCCTTATTCGTTGTACTATTTTAAGAGGAGTCCACACCGCCCTTTTTTCCATACAAACGTTGTCCCCTGTTTCCTCCCTGGATAATGCTAGTAGAGTTATAATTTTTTTCCTGAATATCTACGACCACTAATACGATGTCACTATGTTTTTAGATTATACAAAAAAAAGCAAAACATAGGAACCCATCTCAAGCCTTTTTTTAATCTTTAATAAAAAAAGTACTTAAATCGGTTAAGTTTTGGAGAAGGAATCAGGGGACAACGAATCGTTGATTTTCTGGATTTTCTGCAGTTGTCTCTATCGCGTTCTGCGGTATAGGCTTGAGGTAAGGGAGACAGCTATTGATATTACACGTGCTTTTTTTCATTTCTCTAGCCCCTGGTGTATCCTCTTAAGCTTGTACGGGAGCCATAGAACATTTTTTTTTATTACTATCAAGCAAATTTTTTGTGAGTAGCTTCATTTTGATAAGGCGAACAACATTTTTATTTGCGTTTTAGTGTTCAGTAGTTAACCAACTTTTGTTGATTACAGAACCCTATAACGGAACCCTAACGAGCTGATTTTTTGGATATCGATAGACTAATAGTCATATAATTTAAGAGTAACATTGTCCTACAAATAGAACAATCGATATTTTAGGACGATCAAGTCAAAGTATGAAATCCTTTCTATTTCTGTTAGCTACCACTTCCAAGATTTTTCGCAAATAAAAAAATGTTTTTCGTCTTATTCAAATGAAGGTACTAACAAAAACTTAGCTTGATAGTAAAAAAAATGTTCTAGGGCTCCCGTACTTATTATCTTTATCGTTTAAAAACACATCGAATTTGTCGTGTTCACATAAAATATAAATTACGTCACATACACACAGTGTGGTTGTGTAGGACGTCAACTCATTCATGTAATACACAGTTCGAACCGAATTACATGTGTGTAAGTGTAAAATAATAATATTATTAATAACTTCATCAAAACACAATCTTCATGTTTAATGTTTATCAAGAGCTTACTATGCATTTTTTGATCAAAATACACCATCAATTCTACTGCTTCAAATTTGCATGCAAATGATACAGCTTCAAAGTTCGAGCTTGAAGAATCACCTATGGTCAAATTATGTTAATAGCACTAAATATGGGTCACATTTTCACACCGGGCACTTAGAATAATCAACACTTAAGTATGATAAAGTAGAGCTTGTCTATTATGGTAATTTTAGAACAAGCGCATTGGACGCTTTTGAAATTTCGCTACAATATGCATGTTCCTTAATTAACAATACCCACACTGTTCACAGCTCCATTTGAATAAATTATTATGAGTAAAAATACAAGTTCTTTTGCTGTTTATTTAAAAAACACAGATCGCTAGGGAAAAAATGAGTTTTTTGTATGGGAATCGGGAAACCTTAATTTTTTTTTATTTTAATTTTATTATTTAATATTAAAGTACATACTTAATTGAGGAAATTGTGAAAATTTCAAGTGCCTTCACATTGCCATCATGAATTATGAGCCAAAAAAGCCAAAAAAATCAAGATTGTTGTATGGGAGCCCCCCCATAAATCTTAACTTTATTTTGTTTTTAATATTTGTTGTAATAGCAGCATCAGAAATACACAATCTGTGAAAATTTCGCCTGCCTGGAGACAGACAGACAGACGGACAGACGGACGGAGATCGAAGTCTTAGTAATAGGGTCCCGTCTGAATTGACCCTAAGAAATCTCTAACCAATAACAAACAGAATATACCTGAATGTGTATATTTCATATAATTTATGAAAAATGCTACTAGGAGCAATGTTTCTGTTATTTGGCACAGATAAGAAGTAGAACCATGTGAAGGACCATAGGCTATTTTTTGTGGACTAATTTGTCTGTGAAATATCTAATTTACATGGGCGAAGCCGCGCGGAAAGTTATATTTCGCGTGGTCACGAGTCACGACGTCACGCGTAAACGCCTGGACGCATTTTGCTGAAATTTGGTACAAAAATACTTTGAGTCCCGAAAAAGAACATAGGATACATTTTGTCCCGGATAGAGGTACGGTTATTGCTCAATATACTTTTATGATTTGCGCGTAAACTATTCAATCTATTTTGATGGAATTTGGTATGGAAATACTTTGAGTCTCGGGAAAGGACAAGGAATACTAATTTTGTCCCGGAAAATGTACAGTTCCCGCACAATAAACTTTAATTATTATCGCCTAAGCCCTAAACTATTTAATCTATTTTGATGAAATTTGGCATGGAGATTGGAGATACTAATTTGAATCTGGGACAAGGAATGTTTTTGTCCCGAAAAAATGTACGGTTCCCACACAATATACTTTTCTGATTTGCGCGTAAACGATTCAATCAATGTACGGGAACAACTATAAATACTATTAACTAAAGTCCACGCGGTCGAAGTCGCGGGCAACAGCTAGTTTAAAATACATTGCAGGCGTAACCATGCCGAACTTCGGCCGCGTTTTTTTGGCCTAGCGTGTTTAGACACTGCCGAGCCGCTAGTTTGATATATAATATAATTATATCACGAGTTCAAATCTTTGAATATTGCATGTCACTTCATCTAAGCTGAACAACCATGAACAACAGAGATCAGGCCATCAATCTAGCGATACGTCAAGCGGTATATCTTAGCAATTAGCTTACCACTTCATAACTCGAGCGGTCAGCCGATCAGTCGGCCGATATATCTTAACAATTTGCTTACCAGCAGCGGCGTATTCGGCTGGCATAGCCTTTAGAGTGAAAAGTGATTATAAATTAATAAAAAAATACGTCAGAATGTGCCGTGGCCCGTGGCACATTCTGACGTATTTATATAATAATTATAATTTATAATTACTATTCTCAAAGTCGAAAAATATTTTTACCTATTACTTATCAGAATTATTTTCACAAAATTTACAAAGTAAAAGTGTGGCTTTATATAATATACTTAGTAAAAAATCAATTTTTTACCGAGATTATTTTAAGCACAAAATTTACTTTAAAAAAATATTCATTGGTTAAAACTAAAGGTAAAGGCGGACCTACGATAACCCTAAAAAATAACGCAGGTCTGGCTTATGAGTAAATTTTTTCGATAGTACAAAGGAAAAAACCTTGTTTTTTAGTCAAATATATGAAAAATATTTTAACGTGATGCGCGTCCTATTATAAGTGCAGGGTCTAAAGCGCGGGGCCCATAGCACATGCTACAAGTGCTATAGTTAATCCGACTCTGCTCACCACTCGGATAAATTGCATAGTCTGTTGGAACAAATAGTGTCGGCCTGACCGATGCCGTTACTGGGTCATCGCCGATAATTGAATACGACTAGCCCTGGAAATAGTTTGGCCAGGCTTAGGTCCAACCCACACGTACCACAACCACACCACATCGCAACGACAAAATGTCGTCGAGCAGTGGTTGGTTACGTGTGAATGGTGTCGCTGCAGCTTTTTGTAGTTGCGTTGTGCTACCGACAATATGTCGACGTGGTTGCGTGGTACCTACTTAAGTCAATAAAACGGAGGGGGGAAGAGCGCGGCTGTCATTGCATCGACGCAGCGTTGTGGTTGCGATGTGGTCGGCCACTAGTTCGCTTGTGGTTGCGATGTGGTTGGTATCACACAAGTGGTCGACCTCGACTGCAAAATGTGGTACGTGTGAATGGTCTAGTTCATTTCCAATACGAAATATACGCCCGACCACGTGGTGTGGTTGTGGTACGTGTGGGTTGGCCCTTACATTAATCTTTATACTAGCGAGGACTACGAGGGCCTGATTATTACCGAGTAGAGCGAGACAGTGCTCTCGGCCAAGCACTCCACGGTATGTTCATTATGGACTAGATGGGGCCGGAAACTCCGTTGTGCCAAAATTCGTCAAAAGCGGTACATTTTTCGGGACAAAAAGTATTCTATGACCTATGTCCAAACAGTAAAATACTTAGGTTCAGCGGTTTGGGCGTGAATAAATAACAGGCAGGCACACTATTATTGAACTTAAAATATTAGTATGTATGTGCTCGGCACATCATATCTTAGTATGGTACTATGGAGGTAGACCGTGTAATCAGGCCCATAGCAATAGAGGCTCTATTGCATGATACGTGTACCTAACCTTAGCAAAGATAAGGGAATTACTTACATTTAAGTTGCACATACGTTCAATATGACTAGCAAAGAATGATAAGATCAGCCCACATGCATTTATTTTTTTGTAACCGAACATAAAAGAAAACAACTTTAGATAAATGCATAGCAATCTATGAACCGGTACGTTATTTCTTAACCCTTAATCAGGCCCCATGTGCACTGGCATTAAAAAATATTTTAAATAATATGGATAATATGGTGTGGTCCTAATTTTTACCTGTACAATGTATACCTAAGAATTGTTTCTTAAAAAATATTAAAATTAAGACAAAAACTAAGTAGTCGTATTAAGTGGCAGTAACGAAGTGCCCTATGCCTGTTAAGGAGCTCTCTGGCGTTTTATAATTTGTTTCTATTATCCCTATTTTTACTTAGGAAACTGCATACTTTGAACTTTGATCTCTTTCTCTGTCATATGAGGTGGTGTACTATTCACTGTGTACTATTCACAAGAATGAAATAATTTTTAATACTTACCTAAGATTACTGTTTTGTAAGCGTATAATTACCACTCGTAGTATCGACTAGAAGAATGTTATTTTTGTTAAAAATAAACCTAATAATTTACAATCATATTATTTTTATTTCAAAATCATCTCTTGTATAATGGAAACAGTGTCCATATCATACTACCGCCAGTCGGGCATAGGGTATAATATAATTACCACTTACTTAGAATAATGATTTTTCCCAAAATGAATTGTTCAGTAAAAAATTTTTAGCTTCATACGAAAGATACAAATATTGGTAATCAAAAAAAGGTTTTATAAATTAAAAAAAGACAAAAATCACTATAAAACTCCAATTACCTAGGTGGTTGATAAATCGTACTATGCCTGATTAAGGGTTAATTTATTAGTTGTACTATTATCTATCCTATCACATTTTAGTAGGTACTTACAACTTTTATTAGGTTAAGAATTTCCATGAAAATGATTGTGATAAACCAAGTACAAGTAATAAATTAAGCAATAATGTACCATTCATGGATTGCTATACATCTATTTAAAGTTTTTCCTTTTATGTTCGGTTACAAAAAAAAAATGCATGTGAGCTGATCTAATCATTCTTTGCTAGTCATATTGAACGTACAGTTCGACAAGGCTTTAAATGAATATGTCAATGGGCGCTGCTGGTATAGGACAACTGTCAAAAACGACGTTTTTGTATGATAGCAGCGATAGTTCCTTTTCTCGCCATGTTCATTTAAAGCCTTGTCGAACTGTTTGTGCAACTTAAATGTAAGTAGTTCCCTTATATTTGCTAAACATAAGCATCACAATTGTGCATTTCTTAGACATAAACAACGCAACTGTCACACATGCGTTGGTTATGCTTAGTATTTCATATAACGAAATTCTAAGTAAAATAGTCATAAAAACGCATGTTTGCTTATGATGTATATTACTAGTAATAAGTTTGGAAAATATCACATACGCTGTTTATGACTAACAATAAAATGAAAACTATAGAAGATATTTAAAAACGAGTGATTGATCCTGGTAGATCTTGTTTCAGCGATTCCGAATATACTAATAACTCAATTTCGTAAAAAATGACGATTGCGTTGTTTATGCTTAGGACGGCAGTATATTGCATGGTTATGCAATATTTATTGCATGGTTATGCAATATTTTGCTTGGCTCCTTTTTACATCTAATGTTTTGGTGGGATGTTATTTACAAGATATTTTTTGGGACTCAGTATCCTTAAACTGAATTTTCGAGTAGTTTCAATCTATTCATTACTATAAATATCTCGAGCAAAATCAGTCAATACATAGCGTATCCCTTTTACATAAGGTTTATAAGATAATCAATTGTAAAGGATTCCCATCCCGATAAGGATAATCATATTCATAATACGAAAATACTTTCAATAGAATATCTCTAATAAAATTTTACGGAAAAGGAGGTATTTTTGTGCTCTGATGTAAGTCTGATGTGGAATATGAACCTTACGTCATGGTAATAACGTCGACATAGGCCTCAATAAATTGGAACATCTTTATTTAATGTCTGAAATACCATCGAATTGATTCCTAGGCACATAGCAGGTCTTCGTAATTTGGCCGCGTTGTTTCAGGCAAAGCTAGATCACGATTAACATTGACTTGACATAGCCCGACTTAGTAATATAGGTCCGTCATAATAAATGCCCCAATTACTCTATTTTTACCTATCGAATCAGCAAGTCGATATTTATTGTGAAAAATTTGTTTGTTAGGCCCGATTTACATTATCTTAGTGTTTAGGAGAGTATTTTAGTGCAACTATAAAAGCATGCACTTTTTATGCGTTTACATGTTTCAACTAAAGTATTATTCTAAAGCACTGTGCTAAACACTTTTTTTTTATTTGCAGGGGAAACCCTTTATGGGTGCCCCGGGTTGGGGGTGTGCCACAGTCAAGCTGAAGCACCTCTTGACAAATCAAATTA
The DNA here is from genome assembly GCF_905147365.1 of Aricia agestis. Classification (NCBI taxonomy): domain Eukaryota; kingdom Metazoa; phylum Arthropoda; class Insecta; order Lepidoptera; family Lycaenidae; genus Aricia; species Aricia agestis. The sequence continues at coordinate 24,094,035 of NC_056428.1, read as the reverse complement.
AATCAAAATTGTTTTATTTTTGAATAAATTTAAAATAAATGTTTTCAGAATGTCCTACATGGTGCCTACCACCGGTTCGGGAATTAACCCGGCGAGAAGAACCGGCGTAAGAAACTCGCAAGGGGCTCATTTTTTCCATCTTTTTTTAAAATAAAGTTTACAATTTTGTAACTTAATATTATTTATATACAATATCAACATACAAAATTGTAAGTCATATAATAATGTAGAAGTAGCCTTGCAAGAAGCCATCCTACTCCCAAGATGTGCCATCGTTTATGAAATCATTGACCTTATAATAGGCTTTGGCACACAAACGCTCTTTGACTACTTTTTAAATTTATTAATGGAAAGATATTGAACGTTTTCTGGGATTGTATTATAAACACGACACAACTTGAACTCCCGATTCTGTTATTTAATGCAACATCATTACATCTTTGATCCAATACAATATCACTTATTAAACGGTGAAACATAAGAATTCTCTTTGTGAAACAAGTGTCAAATTGTAAGATTACTTCGTAGAATCTGTACACTCCAGCTACGAATGTTCGTAGCAATGCTACGAAGCTACGAAAATACGTAGCATATGTAATATTATTATGCTACGATCACTGACCTCCATTATCTTGTATAATAGTGGCTACGATACATGAAATACATTAGGGCCTGTATTCACTTTGATTAGTCCGAGTGCAGGTGATTAGTGATTAAGACAAATTAAAGGACTTGCACTAATCAGTCGCTGTCCACACGTACTTTTTCTTGATTACTAATCACCGGCACTAATCATCTGCAATTATCACTAAATCAAAGTAAATACAGGCCTTTAAGTTATGCATTCCCACCGTTCTGACGTGCGCGTTTTCTGCTGTAGCTTTTGGGAAAACAATGAATCCGCACGCACAGTAAACGCGATATTATATTACTAGAGTTAGTCTGGCATCAGTCTCAGACTAACGCTAGAATGGCCGGCCCACTGACATTTGGGACGAATGGGCCGACTCGACCGGAGAAATACCACGTTCTTACAGAAAACCGGCGTGAAACAGCGCCTACGCTGTGTTTCGCCGAGTGAGTGAGTTTATCGGAGGCCCAATCCCCTACCCTATTCCCTTTCCTACCCTCCCCTATTCCCTTCCCATCCCTACCCTCCCCTATTACCCTATTCCCTCTTAAAAATCCGGCAACGCACCTGCAGCTCTTCTGATGCTGCGAGTGTCCATGGGCGACGGAAGTTGCTTTCCGTCAGGTGACCCCTTTGCTCGTTTGCCCCCTTATTTCATAAAAAAAAACATAATCATGATAGATACCGCATGTGTATGTACTTCGCGTACCATATCGCGCTCCCAAACGACGAGCAAAACTCGTCTTTCGAAAGTCTGTTCTTTAGTCTGCTATTGGAATAGGACGTCAATCGGAATTTTAAATGCCTAAATGCCTGAAAGTGTCGTATTGAGCTGTAGAAATTCAAATAGAAACGTTGGCCTAGATAATGGACACTTTTCTTATCAATCGGTACGACACAGTAGCTATGAAAAAGTGGCACGCTCGTTGTCATACAAATGAAGCGACATATGGTATCTATCTTGATCTATGTCTGTGGGCCGGCCGGAAAGTACAGTTTATTAAAAAATGATCTGTTCGTCAATCACACGGTTACACGATCATTCTTTCGTCAGTCTGAATCAGACTAATGGCTGGTTTACACGTTTTAAGTTGATAAGTACTTAAGTATTTAACTAAATTTTAACTTAATTTTAAGATATTTATTGCATGTAAACACACAATTTGGTAGCAAGTAGCAAGTTAAAATTTAGTAAAGTACTAAACAAGGAAATTAAAATTTTGACTATTTTCTGTTAAGTTGGCAGGCGGGGCTTGTCACTTGACACATTTCGGGCAGGCACTTAAAATTAAGTTAAGTTACTACTTATCAACTTAATAGGTGTAAACCAGCCATAAGGGCGGTTTCCCGTCATGCGTGTTGTCAGCCGCGGCCCGCGCGCGGATCTGGTCTGCACATAAAGTTAATATACCTAGCGGAATAGAGAAACAAAGGCCTGAGCAAGAGTGATGTCACTATCGGTAACACTGCGTGGTAAAAAGAGACGTGTGATACATGACAGCAGCATTCTTTTTTTGACGTCCAGTCGGCACGTGCCGCAACGCACGTTGACAATTTAATCTCATAGAAATCATGTTCAATCATGCTTGTGTAAGTGTATACGTTCACATATTTTTCACACAGATGAAAACCGATTTCGGTTTCGTTTCACAGCTCGAGATTGTTGCTCTATTCCGCTAGGTACATTAACTTTATGGGTCTGCATGCGTATGACAATATGACCTCGCGTGTGTTGCGCGCATGACAGGAAAAACATCTATGAAATGATAGGGTTCGAGCAACTTTCATGGCCGCAGATCCGCGTGCGGGCAATGACACGCAGACGGGAAAAGCGCATTAATGTGACATATAAAATAGGTAAAACCGCTAAAAACTTAAGCCAGTCAGTAGGTATATTCTATTTTAAATGTTTTTCATGCAAGAGAAGGAATGAAAATATAATGACAAAAGACTAGGACTAACGTAGACCGGCAAAGAATATGACGCAGATAAAATGTAGTATTTGTTTAATTCTAGCGTTTTATTCCTCAAAGGTACGGTACAGAATAGTGCATAAAAGAAGAATACAATTTCATTTACTTCCGTTACATAGACTGAACCGACTACATTCTAATTCTATTCCAAGCAAATCCATACTTTACAATTCTTACAAAAGTAAGGATGCGCCTCACCTTACGGAAAGTCGGAGAGATAAAACTGGCACGATATTATATAAATGATTGAATGAAATTATTTTATTGTACCAATACATGCAGGAAGACGATAGGATGCTAGCATAAAAATATTATAAGCCCGGCTACGGTAGAGCTAGAGCGAAAGAAATGGAGGACATGTGGAAGGCGCAGGCCTTTCCACATCACCAGGACAGCATAATTCCATTAAAAGACTTAAATTAATATCAATGTTGGCGTCTGCTCTATTTGCGTTTCTAGAAGACAGGCAATTAGTGTTTGTTTCGAATCAAAATAAATTTTCTTGGTCTTGAACGAAAAGTCTCTATTTTTTAGATTATCGTAGACGACAGATAAAATATAATAATGCCAAGTATTGGGGCACTCTCGATGGAGTTATTTTATGGGAAAACGTGACCTGTCCTAACGTATGATGCGATAAGGCTATTTTAGTACTTGCTTTAAAGGTTTAAAAACCTTTGAAGGATCTATTTAATCCCAGTTTTATGCGTTGATACTTCCATTGGATTGAATGTATCAAATAGCATTGATACATTCTATGATATTTACATGCCACATGGTTACAACACATTCAGGTTTGAAAAGTTCTATTTTTAATACTCTAAGTACAGATCATGTGGAGATATGTACCGCTGTTTTTGAAACATTATTTTCATTTTTCGGTACCAATTTCGATAGATTTTGACAGTTAGAGCGCGTTCAGACGTGCGCGTGTTCTACGCGTGTTCTACTATAGCGTATGGGAAAACACAAGCGCGGCCCGCGCTGTACCCTCGCAGAACACGGGCACGTCTGAACGTGCCCTTACGGCCGCTCTCCACGTTATATATTTTATTTTATTAAGTTTCGAAAACTTACAGCCAACATTCAATAATTATAGAATCTAAAATTACAATACAAAAGGCCAACAAAAAGTTTTCGCAGACAGAAAAATTTTAATGAAAACAAGGCAGCGATAGACAATGGTCACAATTACAATTTAGGATTGTTATCGATAAAATTAGAAATGAAAATTAAGGAAAAGAATTGAGAAGGTTACAATATTTAAATTTAAAAAAATTAAAATCTGTCTTAAAAGTAGTAAGTGTAGTTTGTAGAGCAAATAATCTGAAATACTGATGATAAAGTCGGGGACACAAGCGAAAACCCATCATAATAAGAATTCGTGTCCCCAATGTGTTCCCCCGGGAGGGTCACGAAAGAATGGCATTATACCTTTTCATATTGGCGTGATAGTCATCATTTACTACATTCACAAACGGTCAAATTAAATACGTGTCCAACTTATTCTTTCCGTCAAGCTGATGGCTTTGATTGTAGTCAATGATTGCAAAGCTATAACCAGAGTAGATAGAACTAAGTAGTACCTCGACTTCAAACAAACGGGCAAATGTACGCGAATTGGGAGCGATTGTTATTTTCAACATATTTCCACAACAACATTTTAAACTTTCGCGTTGCATTATAATTAAACTTTTTAATCGGGACTTAACGCGACTTATTTAAGTAGTAATGCTACTACGAGTACATACTTTTTCTCGACGTTTCACGACGGCGAAAAATCGCCAGACAAATAAATCCGCGGTAGCAGAACATCTGCTCGATATGGGGACTAATCACTGGATGGAGCGACCCTAAAATCCTCTCTACGGATCGTCATTACTATAGTTGCAAAACTTCTGAAAAATTCCGAATAATTCCGGAATACTTCTGGGAAAGTTTCTTTAAATTTGAATAATTCAAAATGAATTTAATAAAAAAATATATGAATTTTTATTTATGCTGAAAAATCGTATTTTGCATCAATCATCGATCGCCGCCGCGCATAGAGCGTCGCCCGCCGGCCGCTATCACCGCTTCGCACGCGCCGACTGCCACGGCGAAATATTCGGCGATAATATCGGTGAGGGAAAACTTCTCCGGGGAGCATCTCCCTTCCGCGCCGCCGTCGCCCGCTCGCACGACTCGCTCGCCCGTACGAGCGGGCGACGGCGGTGCGGAAGGGAGATGCTCCCCGGAGAAGTTTTCCCTCACCCCGCGGAAAGATTCGTACCCCGCATTCGAATGTTTCCGTCGAATATTTCGCCGGAATAATTCAATGGAAATATACGTGTTTGCTTGTGGTTTGTGGTGGTTGAGTGATTTATTTGTTCAGTGGCACATTACGTACTTAAGTAAAATATAAATTGTTTATCTATACCTACTTCTAGGTTTAATATTATAAATGCGAAAGTGCGTCTGTTTGCCTGTCTGTCTGTTACCTCTTCACGCTCGAACCGCTGAACCGATTTGGCTGAAAATTGACATGGAAATACTTTGAGTTCCGAGAAAAGACATAGGATAGTTTTTATTCCGGAAAAATGTACGGTTCCGGCGCGATAAATGAATTTTGGCGCAACGGAGTTGCGGGCGTCATCTAGTTTTATCATAAATTAGTACTTAATGGCCAATGGGATTGATTAATCTATACTTACCTACTTATTACCTACTTATATCCTATATATCCTATTGTAAGTAAATCAGAATAAAAACCATAAAAAATAAACGAACTTATATGATTAGGTATTATCAAAGAAAAGTAACAAGCCGTTACCAGCCGCTATTTATCGCTAGTAATGATAATAAGCCAAAAAAGCCGTTTCTCGCCGCTTGGCTAATAATGTTAGTAACCGGCATCACATATTCTTACATACACAACTAAAGATAAATAGTTTACAACTTCCAAGCGCAATTTTCCTCGTTATTTTTGACAGTTGAAATATTCCCAAAGTTTCGGAATATTTCGAAATACTTCCGAAGTATTCGACGGGAATAATTCGGAATCTTTCCCGCCAGCATCTATAGTCATTACCACACGAGAGTAATACGTGAAGCCATTGAAATTAAAAAGTACAAAAATTTCAATCGTGTGGACGGATTTAAATTGTCGCCCGCCTGGAATCCAGTGATCAATAAGTGCAAACCGCGTGTGTCACCTGTGTCTATAAGTGTAAACCCGGATACAGTTAGTGTTGTGTGTCGCAGTGAACCTACTGACTTTCAGTGTATTGGAACACAAATATTGGACAACTCGAGGGTAGTCGTAGAACCGACCGCCCGGTGCAAACGAAGACGTCGCGCTCCCGCAGTCCCCTCGTGACCACGGCCGTTGCAACACGGCCGAAACGTCGAGAAAAAGTATGTACTCGTAGCATTACTACTTAAATAAGTCGCGTTAAGTCCCGATTAAAAAGTTTAAATATTTCCACAGTGCTGAGGAGCCAGTTCAAACGGCGTGTTACTACGCTGCCGTTGCATTGTTTTACATACAAATAAGTAATAACCAAGGTGTCCACAGTCCACACGGCGCGCTGCGTCATCGCAACTTCCAGTATATAATAAAGTACTCTGTGGTCGCAACGCACACATGACGGACAGCAGCCCCGAGACGAAGCGGGAGGGGGTGTTGACAGATTGCTTCGTAATAACGCTGCGGTGACGCAGTGCCCGTGTGGCCGGCTACGCGCCAATCGGCAGCGCTGCGTCGACGCAACGCTGACGCAACGTGCCGTGTGGACTAGCTAGATTTTCTAAAATTCGGTGTGACAACACTGCATATGGCTACAGTTACATTTAATTTTATTTGAATTATTGTGTGACCAATTTCATGACGTTGGGCCTTTCTCATAGAAGGCAAGAAGTCAAAAGTACCCAAGCCCTGCTCCATAGAGACACATACCTACACAGTTAGACACCCTAAAGTATTATGACCTAGTTTTCTTACACCAGGTTAACTAAACATATTATTCTCTTATCTTTATAAATATTTAACAAGAACCGTTTAAAGTAATAGCATTTCAATGAATATTTGAGCTGAGCTTAAGTGGGTTAAGCTGTGTCTTACTAGCGCTCAACAAATTGGATTAATGTGCAATCGATCGGTGAGCTAGTTTGAGAAGGCATTAACTGTGCCAATACCTAGCGGCAAATGTATAACTTAGGTTGATTCCTCGAAAATAATAAATATATTCACATAAAAAATAACTACACAAGGAGACTTAGCCAACACTTGTTTATATAATGGCCGATCAAAACGTATGGAATTGATATAATATTGTTACGTGCTAGGGTTCGAGGATTTGGAGAGAAAGACCTGGTGACTCTCTTGAAGACTTTATTAACACTGCACTAAACACTAGGTCACAACACTTAGCACTAAGTCCAAACACTAATCACTAGGTCCAATCACTAAGCACTATCACTGTCCTAGGTCGTAGCCAAGTCGCAGGTTTCACTGGTTCACTCACTATTGATCACTTGATGTCGCTCGGAAATCGCCTTGATGATCGCTCGAACCGAACTAACTTGCCGGGCCTGCCTGCGGCTCTTTTTATATGGCGAGACGAATTCCAGAAATTTCCCGATTCACGTAAACAAGTAAACAACCGTGGGAAATTTCTAGGAGGCTCGGGCATGTACCACAATAAAACTGCCGTCCTTGCGATAAGTGCAGTAAGTTGAATTTAATTTAGACCTTATGGACTCAGTCATAAGGTCTAAATTCAAACACGCTAACAAATAAAGGGTAAACACGTAAACAAACATTGGACTTTTCTAGAAGGTTCGAGTATGTACTTGCGCACCTGATGCCGTACCGTAAAAATATTATAGAATGGCCGATCGAAATGCATGGAATTGACATGACATGAGTCAAATGAAAATATTACTTCATACTATTGAATGTGTATTCCGCAATGATATTGTACTTAAACAGATATGTTACGTCCATACTATTTTCCGGCTTAAATCTCTTCCGAACAATTTTCAAATTCAAAATTGCAGTCATTGACAAATTTGACGGATGAGTGAAACAAAAGATACGAAAAACCATTTACGTAAAAGAGACAGTTCTATTTTTAAACGTCGAATCGTATCGCTGTCTCTTTCTTCGCCTGAGCTATGACGAAAATTCGATTTTTTCCAGATTGTTCGAAAAAATAATTGAAAATGTAAATAATCGAGGTATTTATTGCAATCAAGACATGTGGTAAGAGATTCCATGTGTTTTGTTTACTTTCGAGTCATAATTGGTACATTTTCTATACACGCACGACGTCATTTTCAATTTATTTAGGTAAGACAAGACGTGGCACATTCGTGACTGCGCTTGATGCAGACTAAACAACAGACGGCCCAATTGGGCCGTATTTGAAGCTTCACAATGCGCGCGGTATGTTACATATCTGGTTTGAGTATTTCATCATTGGTATTCCGTATATTTTGATCGGCGATTCTATACAGACGATAAAGAAAACGTGTTGGCTAAGCCCCAAGGTCTACTTGTCTCTGTCTAACATGACAGACACTAGACAGAGAATCTAATTTTTCTACTAGTTCAATACACTGACCGCCATTATAATACAAGTACACTGGACTTACGATACCCAATGAAATGGCTTCTGGTTTTGGTGATTATTTGAAGCGGAATCAGCGCCCCCAATGTGGAGGAAGAGAACTAAATCTGACGTAAAAATGACGTTTGGAAGAGTCCATATTGGCGCTGACAGCAGTAGTGGGAGTTTCTACAACAAGTAGGTTTCTACAACCAATAGCGATTAAGCGGCCATTTGCAAGTTACGTCAGATTTAGTTCTCTTCCCCTGCATCGGGGGCGCTGATTCCGCTTCAAATAGGCACAAAGAGCAGGTGGGTATTATAAGTCCAGCGTACTTGTATAATGGAGGTCAGTGGTTCAATGCCTATTTATTATTATTTTGAACACTAAACATTCAGTTTAAAAATGCAACCCCCGAAGTACATGATTTAAAATATTACTAGAGATCGCCCAATGGTCGAAATTCGACCTTAGTTTCAATGACATTAGGGCTACTACCTATATTTTGTAAAAAAATATTGACTTTATCATATTTTTTTCAACTCTTATCTCTGGGACTCAGCTGATCTCAGACTCGCCGTGTAAGCATTGTCTTATAGTTTCAATAAAAAAAAAAACTATACTTAATCCATTTTCAATTTGTCACCTTGTTGTCACCAGACTTCAACCATAAATAAAAGAGTATAATTCGTATGCTCTTTTATTTATTGTCACTCAAAAATCTGTCATTTTTCCAAGTGTGTGTGTTGTAGTGTTTGTAATGTTTTATTTGTTAAAAATATATATGATAAAAGCATAATTTCAAAATGATATTAGCTCGATGCACTCCTTCACCATAGCAAGGGATACAAAGTTTTTGGCTCACGTTTTAATATATAGAGATGGTCTTTTAGTTTGACAAGGCCTGCCTTCAATTTTATTTTGTCCATAAATATTCCCAGTGCTCACGGTAATCTTATTTTCCCGCGAGGAAATGAAGAGCATTCCAATCTACGCGCAGACTCTACCAATATCCTTATTCTTCATATGAACAAACATACACGTAATATTTCTTCCGTTATATTAAACTCTGTTTCTATTCATTGATGTAAATTGTAAACAAAGACACATTTTATTTGAGTTTTACTTTATTTTATTCGAAAAACTTACAGCTTACAGTAATTAAAGTATGAGTACAACATAATTATAGCATAATATAAAAACATATTACATGTTACTTATATTATGCTAGATGACGTCCGCAACTCCTTTGCGCCAAAATTCAACAAAATCGATTCAGCGGCTTGGGCGTAACAGACAGACATACACACTTTCGCTTTTATTATGAGTATGGATTATGTAAATAGTACAATCCGCGCAAAATACTCATATAAATACCTACATTTTACTTATTTTTAATGTTCAAGTCCATTAAAATTTGATGAAATATTTGTTTACTGGGTTATAGTTATTCTGGTTAAAATACTGTTTTATTATTAGTTATTATTTTTTAGTATGTAGATCTAAAAGACTTTTTTTTGTGATTGTGCACGCTCTGTCCATTTTCTTATATCGTATTTTCTCTTCGTAGGGCTGCTGTAAGAAATTTCTGTAGAAATAAGCAGTTCCTTTGTGTCGTCTTTCCATGTCAATTGTGTTAGAATAGATTCTTGTGTACAATAAATGTTAAATAAATAACAAATATATCAATTTTAAATCAGAGAGGGCCAAGTACAGGCCATATCCGAATTATTTAAAATTAACAACCTATTAACATTGCTACACAAAACTACTTACACCAAGTCTCTTAAAAATATTGAAATTATACCATTGCAGCATTGCTATGAAAACTTATTACTCTATATTATGTTCTTATCAAATAATACTTTTAGATCATTGGCTTATACTTTAGATCTACAAAGGGAGTTGCGGACGGATATCTAGTTATAAATACATGAAAACCCGAGAATATACGAGATAGGAAGCAAAGCAAATGTTTCAATAAAACATCCAGTCTCTACAAATGTGTGTCTATACATTTTCTATTCTTCACTCAAGTGCCCTCCCTTTATTTCTACGTATAAAATAAGATGTAAGATCTAATAATAGGAAACATTGGCTTTTCAATCTTATTCATATGGAAGAGTAAATTATATATTACTAGCGACCCGCCCCGGCTTCGCACGGGTATAAAATATATAGCCTATGTCACTCACTGAATAAATGATTAAAATCGATTCAGTAGTTTTTAATCTATACGTCTTACTAATATAATAAAGAGGTAAACTTTGTTTGTTTGTTTACTCATAGATCTACTACTACTACTCGACTAAGAGCTGACGACCAAATCAGTCGTGTAGCTTCAGCTGTGTTAAAACTCCGTCAGCTACTTCCCTGAACAACCCTTTCTGATAATCTGCGTGCTGGCAGGCCGTGGGCGGTGGGTGTGGCCGGTGTGGGAGTAGTGTGGGGTGGGGAAAAAAATGAAAAAAAAAATTATGTTCAGCAATTTTGATTTTTTTTTCGTCTGTCCGTCTGCCCGTCTGTCCGTCGGTCCGTCGGTCCGTCTGTCTGTCTGTCTGTCTGTCTGTCTGTCTGTCTGTCTGTCCGTCTGTCCGTCTATATTACTCTAGGCTGTACCTCAAGGACCGCTATAGATAGACTTCTGAAATTTTCACAGATTATGTATGTCTGTTGCCGCTATAACAACAAATACTAACCACAAAATAAAATTAATATCTAAGGGGACTCCCACATAACAAACGTGATTTTTTGTCCTTTTTTGCTCGTAATCAATAATGGTAACAGCTAGGTCTTCATACAAAAAACACATTTTTTTGTCTACTTTCGGTCTATACCAGTACGGAACTTTTCGTGCGTGAGTGCGTATTAAGTATTATGTGCTGATTATTCATTATTATCCATGTGAAAAAAATATAAATTAACATTTATCATCGCAAACACTATTAAGTCGCTGAAACTACATTTTTTTCCAATTTTTCCTAACCCTACTACACCCACCACCGCCCACGGCCTGCCAGCAGGCAGATTATCAGAAAGGGTTGTTCAGGGAAGTAGCTAATGGAGTTTTAACACAGCTGAAGCTACACAAGGGTCGTCAGCTCTCCGTCGATACTGCTGATAGACTATAATATATTACTACTCAATAGTCAATACGTCTCATAGATCTAAGCTCCTCTCCCGCCTTGGTAGCGCCCACTTCGAAACGGGCGTAAATCGCAATATTTTAATTTCGCCATAACTTCTAAACCAAAGTCCAATTTTGATCACTCAAGGACCAAATATTGTCCACATAAACTGTACTTAGAGATGAAATAATTTATTTTGATAAGGATTATTACCATGAGTAAAATAAATGCGTTTAAATGTAGTCCAAAAAAATCAAGATTTTTAAATAAAAAAATAGTTGTTGTGCCTCACTTCACATAGTATAGTGTGTCGCGGACATTTTTTGTAGACATTTATAAGATCTACATTTACTTAGGACATTGTATGGTTCTATCTTTTATAGTTTAGGCAGCGTACGCAAAATAAGTGAATTTTCTGGTTGTTTCCGAAAAACTGAAATATCTTACGGAACCCTATATTTTCCAAAATAAAAAGTAGCTTATATTACTCGTAAATAATGTAGCTTTCGAATGGTGAAAGAATGTTTAAAATCGGTCCAGTAGTTTTTGAGCCTATTCATTGCAATTAAACACACAAACAAACAAACAAAGTTTACCTCTTTATAATATTAGTATAGATAGTATAGATAACGAGTAGAAGGATTGCCTTATAAGAGATATGTACTATCGAGGAAATTGATTCCTAGGCAGTTGACGGACCTATGACATAATATTTTGGTCGGCTCATGTGATCGGTCGGATAGGTTTGAACTAACGCGACTTACGGCCGTTCCCAATATTTGATCTATCTCTGGTTTCGCCCTACTAGAGATAGGAATAGCTCACATTAGACATTAGAGACATATATTTTATGTCAATTATGAGCTATTCCTATCTCTAGTAGGGCAAAACAAGAGATAGATCAAATATTGGGAACGGCCGTTAGGTCCGCCATCTGCCTAGGAATCTACTTATCTGATAGTATTTCATGGTCTGCTTAGCATGACCAAGTGACAGCTGTAGAAATGGGTAAAAACTGGTAAAAAAGATAGATTTTGGGGAAAAAAAATCAGATTTCCTTTGTCATTCTACCTCATTGTCTATATAAAAAAAACAATTATGTAGTGGCCATGTTAGGGCTATACCTCACCGGGACGCTATGGCGACATGGCCAGCGACGTCGCCAACTAGTTCTATTGAGATGTATGACGCTTAACTCACCTGGCGACCGACTGGCGACGTTGCCAAGTAGCCAGCGTAGCCAGAGTCGACCCCTCCGCATGCGGCGACGTTGCCAGTTGTTTACACGTCTTTGTATACTCCGTTACTCAATCAGTCGCTGATTTAGTGATATCCTCAAATAAATCGTACATATTTTCATAAATTTTCATAGAATTTAAGAAAAACGCCGCTTTGCGGTGACGTAGAGACGCCAGACGTAGCCATGGTAACGTCGCTGGCCACGTCGCCATTGTATCCCGGTGACATCCCTTAATGTATCGCCTACCGTGTTTTATTAGTTTCAAAGCTGTGCTAAACATGCCAAGTATTTAGGCACAGAAAATTATCTCGACAACTACAGAAGTGGTAGAAATGCGTATTTGTAGGTGTGTTTGTTTGTGCGTGTGATTCAACGGAGCTGTTAAATGCTTCACATTAACAGTGGCGTATCTATACCATCTGGGGCGCGTGGAAATATCGTTTTTTATAAAATCAGAAGTAAACGAGCTTACGGCTCACCTGATGAAAAGCAACAACCGGCACCCATAGACACTCGGAGCATAAAAGATTTGCATGTCGTTTTGATATTTTTGATTGGGCCTTCGTCGTTACCTTATTAATAAAACAGTTACAATATAAAAAAAATATTTCTGAACTCGCGACCTCTTGGGCCCTTTGTGTCGGGGGTCCGTGGCATTTTGCCAGCCCTGCAATCCTATTGTAAGGCCACGGCATTACCTGCAACTTTACCGCTAGCTTGTAACGCAATTATAATCAGTCTGTCTTGGGAATTCACGCAAACAGTTGATCAGCTGATATAATTATTGCGACAGAAGCCGCAGTCAATACGGCTTGCCACTAGATCGAATACTGAAACACTTTAAGCGCTACTCAAGTCACTTGTAACCTAATTTTACCGCGCTAGTATTACGACTTTGAATAAGATGAGAAACCGTCTACATTTTTGGACTCCAAAATTAGGACAGCCTTAAAAATGTAGACTCAAATGTTTTTTCCCTTGTATAGGCAATTTTTTTTCAGGGCTTAGGTATTATAAGGAGAGTCCATTTAACCAAAAAAATTGGGTGTTAATTTTTTTACAATAACATATTTTTATCTCACTTAAAATCGTTGCAGAACGGTCTCTTCGCGGCGGTGGGTAGAGCGGGGATGACGCGCCGGCGACGCGTAGTGTTCATTAATTGTTGTTTTTAGGGTTCCGTACCCAAAGGGTAAAAACCCTATTACTGAGACTTCAATGTCTGTCCGTCTGTCTGTCTGTCTCCAGGCTGTAACTCAAGAACGGTAATAGCTAGAGAGTTGAAATTTTCACAGATTATGTATTTCTGTTGCCGCTATAACAACAAATACTAAAAACAAAATAAATTAAACATTTAAGGGGGGCACCCATACAACAAACGCGATTTTTCAATCATTTTTTGCTCAGTATCAATGATGACAATAGGTAGGCACTTGAAAATATGTACACAAAATACTCAACTATATAAATTATATTTTAATGATAAATAATAAAATTTAAATAAAATAAATATTTAGGGGGGCTCCCATGCAAAAACACCATTTTTACAATTTTTGATTTATATTACGCACGTAGAGTACGGAACTCTACGTGCGCGAGTCCAACTCGCACTTGGCCGATTTTTTAGGAAAACTTTCGGAAGCTATTTTTCAACATTTTAGAACCGAGTGATTATAAAAGAAAACATACGTGTATTTTTATTTTTAACAATGATCTATACATCGAAATATTGCCGAAAGGTTTAATTGCACCCTGTATAATTATTATTATTTACAACCTCCAGAATTGCCATTTATTTTGTAACTCTCAAATGTTATTGCAAAATCGGTTTTATTAGAAGTAACTCAACCGAAAACATTTACAGACTGTTTGAATTTAATCAAAACTAACCATATTTAGTAAAAGTACCAAATCCCACGTTGATGTGTAGTAAATTGGTTTTTGAACATTTAAATTATTTGTATCAACTGCGGTGAAATAGGTTAATATTAAGTACAATAGAGTTCAGTTTCCTATTTCTATTGCCTTCTAAATTTTTGCGATCAGTTTTTAATTCTTTTTTTGGTTTTACTTTTCTTTACAATAAAGATAAAATTTTTAAATTGAGTATTTAACGCGAAGAAAAGCTTTTTTTGCAAATTGGAACCAAAGGGAATTTTCAGAATGAAATACAGGGTACCTTTTTTAAATTAGCAGATAATTTGATAATAAATTTTAAAGTGATGAAGTGGCGATGCAATGCATTTTTAAAATGCATTTATTTTTTTACTATACTCATTTAGAAGAGCATAATATAGCTGATAACTTTATATTTATATTGACAATTATTCTTCTATAATACTCTTCTAGAAGAGTATAGAATAATTGTCAATTGACAGACATAATGTATGTTAAAATCTCTGCACATAAATATTACTGGTCAAATCGATTTTACAAAAGTTTTTCGTCATTTTACAGTAAAATTTATTCGGACGTTCGCGTGCTGTATGCAAAGATTTTCGCAAACTTTTGTTATATCATTTTTTAAACAAACTTTAACTGTTTTAGTTTTGTGATCACCGACCGCTTATAATGTTGTTATGAATATGATGTTAGAAGTTGCTAGATTTAAATAATATCCCACCTCATGGTTTGGACTTTATCCATAATATGAGGTAAGTCACATGAATTAATCCCTTTTGGGGCTACTTTACTAAATCAGACATTAAACATGTAAAACACTACACAGTTTTCATCGGAGTTAAAAATGTTTACAATTTATTTAATAGACACATAAAACATAGTATTTACACATAATTAGACGCGAATAACACGACATGAGTTCTCATATTTTAATCAAAACCGGCAAGTCTCTCGCACTACATGATACTATTAAAAATGTTTTACTATAATTTCTTTAAATGACTGAAATTATGTTGAGACTAGCGGTCGCTCCGAATCCGCTCGTGGTACATAATATTATACATAGCCTATAGCACTCAGGGAAAGAGTTTTTGAAATCTAGTAGTTCTTGAAACTATCGCGTTCAAACAAACAAACTCTTTAGCTTTATCTTCTTATATATAAAATTCTCGTGTCACAATGTTAGGCCGCGTACCCTCCGAAACGGCTTTACTGATTTTAACCAAATTCCGGCCGGATTAAAATCTTCTTAGACGTAATAATTTTCCTTTTAAATTCAACACATTTCCTACTCCTGTAATTTTTTTCACATTTCTAGAAACAACCGTTTAGCTGGTAGAAGGGACACTGGACTCTAACGATTTTTTCCACTTTAAAACTTCATATTTCACAAACGGATCCCTAAATCGGAAAATGATCTAAGAATACTCGTTATATATTTTTTAAAAATTAACCAGTATCCAAAGAACACCCCACACGGTGGGGTGGACGCGAAACGGCATGTGACATGCGTTACATGCGCAGCACAGCATGCGCATGTGTACACTCACGGCGACCATTGTTTGTGCGACGGGTTAGCGATGGACGTTGCCATGGTGATATACTTATTTAGTCACTTCAATGAAATAATATGGGCGAAATTCTTTATATGGAAAAGAAACGATTGCCGGGACAGCTAGTATTATGTAATTTTAAGATTAGGCGCAGGATTTTTTATATCATTCGACGTTGCTGTTTTTGTAAGACAATTCTGTATTGTCGTAACCAAACTAGGAAATAACGTTTTTATTTTTTCAAACGCGTGAATCAAACCCACAACTCCTGAATCAAGAGTCACTAAACAACTGGAAGAAGAATTTTTGCTCTTTATATTCTATCGTCACAGATTTTCACAGTATTAATAGAAAAAAACCCATAATCAGGGGCCCGATTCTCGGTTCGACGTCCCAGTTCGAGCCCAACACTAACTTTCTTAAGTTTATAGCTCGGTAACGATGTCAGGGACAACTCGTACTTTGTACCGGCTGTGATTTTTTGTTGGAAATCTTAACCCATATAATTCTTGCCGCTAACGAGTGAAACGTTTCCTGCAACTTAAACCAAACATAGAGTGTGAAAAAGTGTAGAGGGAACGAATTATAGACAGACAAAAATCGTGATATTATTATTCATGAATCATGATGGTGTGCATAGATGGCACGTCGACTTTAAGAAGACTATAAAAGACTTCCTGATGAAATACAATCCAAACATTGGGCAATCATCCGAATGGGCGGACGTGTATTTTTAAGCGTGTAGACTTTGTCAACACTGTCATTTACTTGGAAAAGTTTTGACGCAGCTACCAAATTTCATAAAAATAAATACAGCCATTTCCATCTATATAGAAGTAACAGTAAACAGACAGTCTTTCTTACGTTGTAGTAATAAATATTATTCGTTAAATGTTATAACAGAGAATGTACAAACACAACTAAAATAATTATAATAAAATTTGTTTGAAGTTATAATATTGTATTCTTATTTTTAAGTAACTATTATAAGTATATTTTTCCATAATATTTGCAGGTCGGGATATTATATCCTACAAAATGTGAGTGCTATTATATAATATATTAAATAAGATATATATATATATATATATATATATATATATATATATATATATATATATATATATATATATATATATATATATATATATATATATATATATATATATATATATATATATATATATATATATCTTTACCATCTTTTTGTGACCACTTATTCTACCATCTTTTTGTAAACGTACCAAATCCCACGCAATTAAACTTAATGATTTAATTATTATCTATACTAATATGTTTTTTAAATGATGTTGGCCATATTTTGTAATTAAACTTTATACAAAGTACGACTCTGCCGGTATTACAAGATAGAAATAAGAGAAGACTAATAACTGAGGTATGAGGATATTTAAGTAAACTAATGCAATAAATAAAATTAATTAAAAGCTAACCTCGACGCAGCGGAGCTAGGAAATTACGTAATTAACTAATAAATATTTGTTCTGAGCACAATCCGTACCGTGGCTAAGGGAATACCGCAAGTTGCATTCTTGAACATGAATATCGGAAGTAGAACCTCAGTCTTTGATGTGGGTAAGAAATTGTAGTGTTATCAGAGAAGTTGATAGGCAGAGTGGACCTACTATTTTGGTCGCGTTTTGTCAAACCCAACCCACAGCTGATGACGTCTTACATTAAGTTGACATAATCCAATCAAATGATGTAGGTCCGTCAACAGCTGCCTATGAATCTTCTATTTCTAATCTAATCTATTTCTTCGATGGTACATAAAGGTTATTCCACCTTGCGACGTGACGAGGCGATGCGATGCGTTTCAAAGTGAGTGAGCTAGTCAATTCATCCTAGATGAATGTATAATATACGGATATTTTTTTCACAGTACGTTCACTGTATCGGTAGCGTACGTATTACCGACTAGCCAGTAATATGTTTATCTCCTAATTAGTCCAAACAAAGTTCCTAAGTCAAAATTTCTGCTTTCGACTTTTCCATCCACACCCCCCATTTTGAGCACTCATTTAATAGGCTAGTCGGTAAATCGTGCGCTGCCGATTCAGTGGACGTACCGTGAAAAAATTATCCGTTTGATGCGAGACGTCCGTTGCGTACGATACCGACCTGTGGACGCTTACCTTTACCGGTACGTCATAACTGCAAGCGTCATAAACTGTCAACGGCTGCCGTCGACTGCCGTGGACACGTGCCATCGACTGCCGTTGACTGCCGCCGTCGCATGCCGCTGACTGCCGTCGACTGCCGCGGACGCGTGCCGCCGACACGTGCCGTTCGTCTGTAAGCGCTTTAAGTAGATTTTTTATATTGTTGTTGACTGTGTTTTGTCCCGATGTTTGTATTTTTTACTTTATTTTTATTTAAAACTATTTTTCACTATGTTATTGCCTCTAGTGGATAAACGACATAAACGAGGATATTTGTCGAATTCCGGTCTTGTTACCTATCATTTCTAGTAGCACTAATTTTCATTTAATGTTATTATATGTGAATCATCATATTATACGAGACGATATATACACGATATTATAATTTTCAAACTTTTGTTTTCTGTACTTAACCGGTTTGCACTAGTTAAAGTAAGATTTAATAAAAATGTCGATTTCATAAATTTATTGGATACCTGATAAAATTTTGGAAGTTTGTGGAGAATTTGTGGCTGCGGACGTCGTTTCCGTAAGATATTGACCACCGGACTTACCGGAATCTTTATTGCCGAAAGATTGGTCACAATTTCAAAATTAAAAATAAATCCTTTGTGATATGATTTACTTTTGTTACTTTTTATTTTAAAGGTTTTATTGGATGAAGTAGTGTATGTTGTCTGGAAAAGTAAAGCTTATTAAAAGCTCTACTCGAGGTAGAGTATTTAGTATGCTGATTTTAGTTGCTTTACCAAAGTGACGCGCACGTTGCTAGGAGCGCAGGGTGGGCCGCATTTTACCATCGCTCATTCAGTCATGAGTCATGACTCATGAAACATAAATTTATAATTTTAAGAGGGCGACTAATCTCAAAAATCATACATCGTCCTACTCTCTTCACACTCACGCCCGTCTTTCATATGCCAGGTGAAATAGAACGACGCGGATTCATCGCCAAATTAGTTTTTTCTCAATAATTCGATAAATATATAACACTAGCTGTTGCCCGCGACTTCGTCCGCGTGGACTTCAGTTTTTAGCGCGCGGTGTCAATAAAATTGGTGTCAAAAGCTTTTTAAAACCCTGGTACCCCTTCAATCAAAATACCCAAAACAGCCGTGTAGTGTGCACGTAATATGATTTTTTTTAATTAAACTTTTTTATACCTTTTAAAGCTTATTTAGCTTTATACAACTTAGCTGCATAATGCATTACACAACTTTAGCTTTGCCCAATAGCCAATACCCATAGGCCATTAAACTATTTAGGGCGGATTCGACCAAACTGGAGTAAAATTTTACTCGAGTATAACTGTCTCCTAATCTAAGTGTAAGCTGGTTTTGCGTTTTTCCAACTTTTAATCCAAGAATGAGGCAACGGGAGTAAATAATTAAACGGGCTATTTTGGTGGAATAAATATTAAACTGAGAATAGTTGCTGAGAACTGAGAATAACAGGGTTCACCTGTCACGGTCGGTGTCATTGTGAACTATAATTGACATTTTATTTCATACTCTTTGAGTAACTTGGTAAAATGCAAACGATAATACCCTAGAGTAAATTAAAGGAGTAAAATTATTCTCATGATAGTTATACTCGTGTAACTTCAAGTTTGGTCGAATCGGGCCTTAGTATTTATTATTGGTAGACAGTTGTTTCTGATTTCTATGTTGGTACGTGAGTTATTTAATAACATGTATAACAATCGAAAGAATCGAAAAGTTTAATTTGACATGGTACCACCTCTTATAGAAATACGCATGAGCAAGCAATAGCGCGATCTAGGGGACTCTTGGTGCCATCTATTTTAAGTTTTTGGAACTAACTTAATTTGACCAAATTTACGCATTTTCACCCCCTTACAACCCCCTTTTCCAGTTAAAAGTAGCCTATGTCCTTTCTCAGGCTTTAGACTATCTGTGTACAACATTTCATTACAATCGGTTCAGTAGTTTTGGCGTGAAAGCGAGACAGACAGACAGAGATACTTTCGCATTTATAATATTAGTATAGATAATATTCTAACGTATTAAAAACTATAAACAAAAACATACTAACTAATAAGTATGATTAGTTCTATGTTAAAATAAAGTAAAAATTAAAACGCCATCTGTTGAATCGTATTAGAACTAAAATGTTCGTATTAGAAATTGCATCGATATATTTCTGGATTTTTTATAATATTATACATAAAATATGTTTAAGATTTTTGAAATTTTATTTTAATACACATCCAAGACCCAGGAACATTGAAAACTTTTTGTTCCGCCTGCGGGACTCGAACCCAGGACCCCGGGATGAGCGCTGGCCACGCGCAATGCGAATTCATTTTCATCGATATTTTCATGGAAATAAGATATTTTCCCACATCAAAATGTAGCCTATGTCCTTTCTCAGACTCTAGAATAACTGTGTACAAAATTTCATTGCAATCGGTTCAGTAGTTTTGGCGTGAAAGCAAGACAGACAGACAGACAGACAGATAGAGATACTTTCGCATTAATATTATATATGGATATATGGATAGTATTGATTAGAAATGCAGTAGGAGTTCTATAAGATAAGATAGATTGATTATTATTATACCAAGTGATTAAATTATTAAACATAATATTCTAACGTATTAAAAACTATAAACAAAAACATACTAATAAGTATGATTAGTTCTATGTTACAATAAAGTAAAAATAAAGCGCCATCTGTTGAATCGTATTAGAACTAAAATGTTCGTATTAGAAATTGCATCGATATATTTCTGGATTTTTTATAATATTATACATAAAATATGTTTAAGATTTTTGAAAATTTATTTTAATACACATCCAAGACCCAGGAAAATTGAAAACTTTTTGTTCCGCCTGCGGGACTCGAACCCAGGACCCCCGGGATGAGCGCTGGCCACGCGCAATGCGAATTCATTTTCATCGATATTTTCATGGAAATAAGATATTTTCCCACATCAAAATGTAGCCTATGTCCTTTCTCAGACTCTAGAATAACTGTGTACAAAATTTCATTGCAATCGGTTCAGTAGTTTTGGCGTGAAAGCAAGACAGACAGACAGACAGACAGACAGACAGACAGACAGACAGAGATACTTTCGCATTTATAATATTAGTATGGATTTTAAAAATCCGCAAGTTCGATCTCTCAATGATAGAATTTTATGCAAAGTGTTAAAATATTAACTTAGTTCAATGCACGGTTAAGGCAATAAATGGAAAATTCGTGAAAATTAGTTGCATCTTTGTGATTATTTTCTATCGAGAAATTTTTAAGATATCGTGTTTCTCGCTCAGATCGAATTCTCGGAAATATAATGTAGTATCTAATTTTAGAAAATGAAACAATTCGGGGCTTATTTTCAAGTATAAAAATGAATTATAAAAGTTACACTTTAGGGTTAGTCGCCACCTTAAGGGAAATGTGGCCCTCTCCGCTGCCGTCCCGTCGTGACTCGTGATGTGATGTGTGGCATAGAGTAAGATTTTTCTGTCAACGTAGCCAAACCATTCGTGCAAATATCTTATTATATAACATATTCAGTAGATGCCCATTAAAAGTCGACGAAACTTTACTTCTTTTAATTATAACCAACTTAATAATTATTTCTTCTTAGCTTTGCGAAACTTCGTTGTTAAGGAACGTCTTTAGTTGCAACTAGATTCTTATGAACGATGTAACTGACAAATTTTTGATTATATTTGATTAACGTTAAGTTAATAATAGTAAATTAGATCTTCTCGTCAGTGAAATTATCAATTTATATTTTATACCTACTAGTGCAGAGTCGAAGCGCATCGAAGTGAATTAATAAAAGTAACATTACAAATTCAACCTTAACTTCAAAGCGTTAAAGGACTTTATTACTTCTGAGAAATTAAAAAGGCTTGCGCATCCGCGCGAATTCGCGTGGATGCGCGCGACCAACGCTGATTGGCCTCGCAGAAGTAATGTATGCTTTACGCCCTGGAGTTAAGGTTGAATTTTCTGTGTCGTTTTTTGGGAATTCACTTCGCTTCGATTCTGCGCTATTATAAAATTTGACCCTAAAGATATTCAATAACTCTATTGAACTTATTTACCCTACAAATACAGATATTTTAATGATAAGAGAGAAAAAGGGTCACTAGACTCGCATTATTATCTCTTGCCATGATTGGATGTTAAGAGAAAATACAGAGATCATGTGACTTTTCTTTTCCTGTTTGCCAGAGCCCTTATACTACCCAACACTTTTCTTTATCGCTTGATCGCTTCTTTTCGAATCGCCGATCAAAATGTACAATGGTATTGACATTAATTTAGATAATATGAAATCGTCATTCGACGCATGTCATGTCAATTCATTTTGATCGACTCTATAAACAAGAGATAAAAAAAATAAAAAAATAATAAATTGCTTGGTTTTCGATCGAATTTTGAGAGAAAATTGTTGATTCTTTCCAACTGGTAACCTCCGACAAAAAAAAGGGGTGTTATAAGTTTGACGTGTCTGTCTGTCTGTCTGTCTGTCTATCTGTTTGTCTGTGTGTGTATCTGTCCGTGGCATCGTAGCATCCAAACGGGTGGACCGATTTTGATCTAGTTTTTTTTGTTTGAAAGCTGACATGATCGAGAGTGTTCTTAGCTATAATTCATCATCATCAGCCTGCTCAGTGCTGGAAAATCAGGGTTTATCTGGTTCATGAAATGCCGTTAGCAACTTGTAGTCGTTTGATGGGTTTTATATTTCATTCTAGTTCGTGACATTTGTGAATATATAATATACGTATACACATATTAATGGAAAGTTGACCTGGTGCTGCAGCATCACCTGATAATCAATAGGATATCCAACTCCTCGCCAACTTAGAGCAGAGGTTTCGTGTTTGGGCTTATTTTAATTGCGACACCCAGTAGGAAGTAGAAAGACAGTAAATTTTTACATGCTGCTGCTGCAGCATCACCTGGATTCTATAGGAACCGAGCTTCGTATGACCCCAAAGTGGAGGTTTCATGTTTGGGCTCATATTAACGGCCTCATCGAAAAGGACATTGATAGATGGTAATCATGAGAATAATATAATTCTATTGATAAGAATTATTCTGCACTATAACCAACACACGTTTAAAAAGTATGAAATAAAATTAAATTAAGAAATTTAAAAACCCCCCGCCAAACAACTTTAAAAAGTAATGAAATAATATTTACTACCTTTAAGTTCAAATAATTCCTAACTTGTGTAAAGTAGTATTTTAGTCCATAATTGTTGTCAAGGTGTGTCAGGGGGCCGCTAATGTAGATGTTTGATTTCACATAACATTATAGTTTAAGAGGAGTCCACCCCGCCATTTTTCGATACAAACGTTGTCCCCTGTTTCCTCCCTGGATAATGTCGGTAGAGTTATGATTTTTTTTCCTGAATATCTATGGCCACTATTAGCATGTCCCTATGTTTTCTTTTTTTTTTTTCATATTTTTATTATTAAAAAAGATAAGAACGCCCAAATACCCAAAAAAATGGCCAGATTTTCCTCTGTGTTCAAACACCCAGAAAACAAAACTGGCTAAAATATATAAAAAAAGTAAAACATAGGAACACAGCCCAATCCTTGCTTTAATTCTTAATGAAAAAAGTACTTAAATCGGTTAAGTTTTGGAGAAGGAATCAGCGGACAATGAATCGAATATTTTCTGTTCTTTTATTAGAACTTTTGTCGTGTTGTCTCTATCGCGCTCTGCGGTGGGAGACTTGAGATTGGTGAGACAGCAATACATTTTCAAATACCTATTTTCAATTTCTCTCGCCCCTGGTGTATCCTCTTAAGGATGTTCACAGCGAAACGAATCGAGATAATCAGCGACTTGGCGATTGTAGGATGTAGTTTACTAGTCGGTGCCCCGACACACCGTGACAACAATTATGGACTAAAATATTACTTAACACAAGTTAGGAATTATATTTTGAACTTAAAGGTAGTAAATATTATTTCATTACTTTTTAAAGCTGTTTGGCAGGGTTTTTTTTAAATTTCTTAATATCTTCAATTTTCGTCATCAACTTTCATATTGGTGCATTCAATAATTGAGTGCGTCAAGGAACGCAACGTTAATATTGTCATTTTTGAAGTTTTGGATACGGTCAGAGGGCATGCGTCGCGGGCATGCCTCACGTGCTATGTTGACTGCGCTATAACGCATGCCCTTGACGAACAGAAAAAGGCACAGTGTGGACAAAGCTTATGGGTTAATCAATCTATTTGTCAGAAGACTGTCAATAATAGTAGACCGTATTACAATGATTATTTTTCCGACCCAAATATCGACCAATAGAATTGCACCATTCGACGTCACGTGGTACAACCTACATGGTATTATACTGATAATTTTTTGAAAATTTTCTCTGGTAGTTGCTATATATAAAAAACAAATTCTAATTCTATTGGCCGACATTTGGGATGGAAAAATAATCCCCCGAATACCACACGAGCTTCAAAATTATCTGGCATTTCCCTCAAGGTTCCCTGCAAACAAATAAAGTCGTCAAGTTTTTCAGGAAAAATCACTCGCGTTTTGCGCTCGTGATTTTTTAACCAGAAAAGCTTGACTCCTTCATTTGTTTGCAACGAACCTATCGGGAAATACCCGATAATTTTGAAGCTCTTGTGGTATTATAAGTGAAAATTATTATATCTAGGTACAATATTATGACGTAGCTGCTTCATCTTTGGCTAATGTCTTGAAGACTGAATTGAAATCACAGTATAGCAATATTAGTCCCTATATGTCATATTGCTATACTGTGATTGAACTCTTGAAGTTTTTTTTAGTGCTTAATTCATTATTCCAGATTTTTATGTTTCGTTAAAGACAGAGCATGTCCAAACTCCAATGTGAATTTACTAAGAAGAAGAATTATAGTCCACTCAGCGACCGCGTATTAAATATTTTCAAAACATATTATATGTTGGGATCATTCATTTTACGGGACACAAAATTCCTGGTAGAACTTTCTGTGATAATAAAAGACGGTCATGATACGCAAGTTTTTATTGATCAGGGAACCAATGAAGGGTAAAACCGTACTTGACATGTTCTATGCATCATTTTATTTAACTACACCACTTGAACATAATATTTTTTATTAAAAAATATAAGTGGCACTCGTGACTCGGGGACTGCCGCGGTATGGTAAAGCTTGTGAAATGTTACCTTTATCTGTTAACTCTTATAAGAGTTAACAGATAAAGGTAACATTTAGCAATTAAATGTATCTTATATCTTTAAACGAGCAATTCTTGTATATAAATATATAATTTTTTTATAAATATATTATTGGAATCTCGGAATCGGCTCCAACGATTTTCATGAAATTTAGTATATAGGGGGTTTCGGGGGCGATAAATCAATCTAGATAGGAATCATTTTTAGAAAATGTCATTTTCATCGAATACCGAGCAAAGCTCGGTCAAATAGCTAGTTATATATAATACATTTAATTAAAAGTACTGCTAAAAGTACTAATTAATGTATCAAGTAGGATTGAACACATTCCGACTTCATACGGCTGATTATTTAACCAAAGGAAAATCTCTAATAGCGGGGATAATAGAAGGTTGGAAGTTGATCAAAGGGATATTTTTGCACGATTGCTCAAAAGGTATGCGGCATATAGAAATCGTGTTGGTGAGGATTCGACTTATTGGATTCCGTTTAAAGGATAGCGCACATTGTGACGACGCAGCGAGCCGCATTTTTTGTACAAGTTTAAAGGCTTATAGCTCACTATGGGCCGCCCAGCTGCAGACATTATAATTTTCGTGGAGGTTTAGAGTCGGTGGGCAATAGGTCGTCATTTTACTTAAAATTGTAAAATTCATACTTAATATTATAAATGTCAAAGTGTGTCTGTTTGTCTGTTACCTCTTCACGCTCAAACTGCTGAACAGATTTTGCTGGGAATGGAAATACTTTGAGTCCCGAAAAGGGCATAAGATTCTTTTTTCTCCGCAAAAAAGTACGGTTCCCGCTCGATAAATTTCGGCGTCATCTAGTTTATTATAATCTATATAATATTATCATCGTCGGCTTAGTAGTCGTTCACGCGGTTCGTTTATGTGTGAAATCTTCCAAAAGTATTTCTAAACGACAATCGACGACCTCTGTGACTGGATCATGGATGTGTATTAAATATGGTATCATATAATAAAAGTATTAAATATATTATGTATAGTATAAAAGTATTAAATATATTTTCTTTGTCTGGTACCTGTAACACAAGTTAGCTATGTCCACACTGTGCACTTTCATCTTCAATTTTCGTCATCTTCTTTCATTCGACTTTCGTATTGGCGCATTCAATAATTGAAAGCGTCAAGGAACGCAACGCCAACATTGTAATTTTTTTGTTCAGTTGAAAAGTCTGTCAGCTTATTGTAACATGTGTGACGAGAACATTTTACATTTTTTTATGTCAAATGTGTGCCTTACGCTTAAAGGTTGAATTTGTTACTTATGTTCAATTTTGTGGTACTCGAAAAATGTATTTTGAATCAACATTAAGTATATTTTTTTTTTAAATTAAAATCGCTATGAAAATATATACCAAATAAATAAGGATATAACGTGATGACTGTTGATATATTTATGGTGTTGTGTGTATATTGTATCCATATACAAACATGTGAGTTGTGACATTGGTGACCCTGACATGGTAGTGATGATGATGATGATGAATGTAATTTGCATAGTAGCATATGCTTTCTGTTCTTAAAAGAACGCCTAAACCCCCAAACTTGTATCTATGTATAAGGAATCCGGAGAACTTACTACCTATCTTCGGAACCATAGTATACCTTGGTGTAAAATCTTGCGTTTTGGTAGCATATTCTTAGGATGCTTCTCATAAAACCAAATACATTCGCTTCTTAATTATTATGTTGTTTTTTTTTTAATCTACCCACACTGTCGATATTTTAAAATGTTGTAATATTCTATTGTTCTCATATAAGTGACGAAAAATGTCTTAAATGAGAAATAAAGATCTTTAAGCCGAAACCAAAATCACCACATGTTTCCATATAAATTTTGAGGAGTTCCCTCGATTACTCATGGATCCCATCATCAGATCACCACTTTTGTGAAAATAGGACCAAATTGGAGTAAAACCTAATATAACAAAACAAAAATGTTGAAAATCGGTTCACAAACGGCGGAGTAGTGGTCGAACATACAAAAAAAATATCCACAGCCGAATATATAACCTCCTCGTTTTTTGGAAGTCGGTTAAAATGTAAAGTAATTCTTTCATCCATCCCACACAGGTGGTCTGGTCTCAGATATTATAGCCAGTTCATTTAAGGAATTGTGAAGTTTTCTATGGAGAGACTGCAAAAACGCAAAACATGTATAATTTTTTTGGCAATACACTAAATTGGATATAAAGTGTAAAAAATTTCATCCAATTACGTAAAGGTATTTGAATTTCGAACTTGAATAATTTTCTTTTAGGTAACTAAATAATACGTAAGTGTAAAAATAATGAAGGGAAAACCTTATCTCCCCGAATTACACGGTCTTCTAGTTGAGTGGCACACGATTGATTAATTGCGAAGAGAAAAGATCAAAAGTAATTCTCGATTATTATGTGAAGAAATAGAGGCCGATGTACATTATTCGAATACAGCGCTTTTTGTGCAAAATTGCATCCCCAGTACATTCCAATGCCCGTTTACATTATCCAGCGCTGATTGGAGCACTTGATTGGGATAATATAAAATGTAGACCATAAAAAAAAGTATGTAGATCGCTTTCATCGCTTTTATTGTCTCTCTCGTTTTTGTATTAATGAAAGAGATATTTTATTTCAACATTTCGTCTGATTAGCCAAGATTGAAACGAGGGCCGGATTTATATGTTTAATAAGTATAGGCCTCTTTAATTTTGCCGTCCCTATGTACGAACTCTGCCGCCATCCTAGGACGCTGCGCTTCCCCTAGGACGCCATGAGACGCCGCCCATAGGCCTATACTGCCTATACATAAATTCAGAGCTGATGGAAACGAAAACCTTGTTTGTTTGTTGCCAGTCGTTGATTAAATTCGTATGACCGCCTCGCAAACGAAAAAGTAAAACGTTTACTGTGCTAGCATGCGAGACAGGCAAACTACTAGCTGATTTAAGTTAACAATAATTATGTTAATACTGACGAACCTTAATTGTCATAGCGAATGGAATAAACTTTTTGTGGAAATAATTAAATGAAGCCAGAGTGAGCCTTCACGTGAGATTTGCAGAAGTGGAAAAATTTATTTATTCTTTTTATGTACAAAATTAAGACATATTTATAAAAGTGACAATATAACATTGGCGTACTTATCTCTAAATATAGTTACGGGTCGGTGTCTATAGACATCTTATATGTAAAGAGGATAATGTAAAAATGAAAAAACAGCTATTTAAAGTTTAAACATAATACAAAACTTTAAAGCTGTTATACCAACTGACAACTGCTAAAACTTACAGCTGTCTAACAACCGAACACAGAGGTCCCGACACCAGTGTCATATTTTATTAGCATTGTTTATCGACGGATGAGCTCTTATTTTTTCTCTCTCACACGGTTGCGAAACGGCAGACATATTTTTATGTTATATTCGGGCTCTTATACTAAGACCAATATTTTTCATGTAAATATCCTATGAACATTAAAAAGGTCGCATTTGATAGACTACAATTACACAGACATTATGTTTTAATTTTTGTGGAATAAAACATAGAAAAGCAAAATATGTTAAAACTTAAAATATAGAGAAGTTTTTATTTTTTACCTAAAATAAATTCCTTAACTTCTTTGATCTCTAATTCTTAAATTCATCTTATTATTAAATTAAAGTTACTTTGTGTACGATCGACGATCGTAAATTAGCTATAACTAGAGATCGCCCAATGGTCGATATTTGATCTGAAATTCAATTATCTTCTTCTTTTGGCTCCCCGTTTAAAGTATTGACTATTTCAGATTTAATATTATAAAAAAACAACAATCCATTTTTAATTTGACAACAGACTTCAAACATAAACAAAGGCATAGGCTTGGTAACATGGTAGTTGGCGCGTTATTGTAATGTTTTATTTATTGAAATAATGTATGATAAAAGCATAATTTTAAAACAATATTAGCTCAATGTCCTCCTTCTCCATATAAACTACAACTGTGCGAAATGTCATGCTCCTACGTTTCCGCATTTTTCGTAAAAAGGGTTTCAAAGTTTTTCGCTCGCGTATTATTTATAAATACTAGAGATCGCCCAATGGTCGAAATTAGACCTTAGTTTCAACGACATTAGGACATAGGTAGTAACCTATATTTTGTAAAAAAATATTGACTTTATCATATTTTTTTCAACTCATGTGTCTGGTACTCAGCTGATCTCAGACTGGCCGTGTAAGCATTGTCTAATAGTATCTAAGATTCAATAAAAAAAATATATAATTCATTCTCAATTTGTCACCTTATTGTAAACAGACTGCAACCATAAATAAAAGACTTTAATTCGTATGTATAGGCTTATCACTCAAAAGTCTGTCATTTTTCCTAGTGTGTGTGTTGTAGTGTGTGTAATGTTGTATTTGTTAAAAAATGTATGATAAAAGCATAATTTTAAAATAATATTAGCTCGATGCACTCCTTGACCATATAAACTATAACTGTGCAAAATTTTATTCACCTACGTTTCCCTATTATTCGTCAAAAGGGATACAAAGTTTTTGGCTCACGTATATAGATTAAATAGATAATATTATATCAAAAACACTTTTAAAAGAATTTTAGAAAAAAGCCCTCAGTTTTCTTTATCTCATTAAAAGTTTTTATTTCAGGGATAATTAAATTACCCTAGTAAGATCTTTGTGTAAATAAGAAATTCGCCGTCTAGGTATTTAAAATGTAAATTATAAAATATGTAAATCTGATGTTTGTCGCCTCTGTTATTTTAATTCAGATTTGACTGTGTGAATTATTTCTGTTTTCTCTTTTGTTTCATTTATCTTTGTTTTTAAGCTACAAATCTAATATCCATACTAATATTATAAATGCGCAATTGTGTCTATCGGTCTGTCACCTTTTCACGCCGCTGAACCGATTTTACTGAAATGTTTGGTGATAGTTAATTGAGTCCCGGAAAAATATTAAATTTTCTTGTACTGATGCTAGTTGCCAAATTCCTCTGAAACCGATTTTATTTTGAGTGCTTATAAAAATACTTTTACGAGTAGATAAGTTGATTTATGGGCAGTTGGCGGACCATCGTAATTTTGTCGAGGTATGTCAAACCAAGCCAAGCCACAGATCACGACTAACATGATGAAGCAGGTCTGTCAACTGTCTATGAATCAATTTCTTTGATAATACTAGATGCTACTGCAGAAAAGAATAATGATTATTTTAGTTCAAAGATCACCAATCTTCCATTGGTCCTCGTCCAATGAAAATATTGGACGAACTTTAGGGCTCTTGACTCGTGTAAGCGCTCTAGTAGTGTTTACAAACTTAGCGACAGCGAGTGCCGACAACACTCCGTATAAAATATGCTAATCCACTTCAAAGTCCAGAAAACTTGAACCGTTTCAACCAAATTTTGTATTGAAATATTTGAATAAACAATATTTCATTGCAAAATTTGGTTATTTCAGAATAAACAAAGAATAAAGAGCGAAGAAGCTACATTATTAATACTTATAAATCCACTTTCATGCTTATTGATATTAATAAAGCTACTTACAGTCGCACTTGCACACACGCATGCATTATTAACTCTTAAGGCCACTTTCATACGCGCTTACGCACACACATGCATGAAACTACGCTACTTTGCGTTGTTTTTCATTCGTGGCGTACTCTCCTTAAAGCTCATTTTACTTTTTGTTCGGCCTGACTCCTGAGTAACAATACATGACATAACAACTAATCACTTCTTTTCCCTTCTTCAGTCTTCTGCCTCTATAAAGTAGTATTTTATGATTTAATGAGTAAAATATTATACTTCATTTTAAAGTGCGTAGTATTGGGAATCCAAAATACAGATAGACATTGAGATTCTACACAGAAGTGACTATTCAAACAGTCTACCGTAGACTGTATCTATATAAAATAGAGCTAGCTGTTTGTATGTTGTCGCTTTCACACGTTTAATGAGAATCCAACGTGCATTCTAATGAAACAACGTTACAATCTGCACGCACAGTCAGCGTTTATACATTACTGTATTTCGTTTTAAATGTAAAGAAATAGAAACTCGATCGTGTGCCTTTTCTTTTTAACTGACTTCAAGAAAAGACGGAGGTTGTATATTTGCATGTAAATATTTTTTTAATAATCTGAGTTCACGTCAGATTAGATTTAAGAACGGGCAAAGCTACGGAAAAAGTAACTTTTCAGATTTAAGGATTAAGTTTTTTCCGGAAAATGTTAAATCTACATTTTAAAAGCTTGTGTATATTTCTTTTCTTCAGTCATGAAATAAAATCGTATAACTTTAATATTATAGTAAGATTTTTTGTATACACAATATTATTTTATACTAGCTGTTGCCCGCGACTTCGTCCGCGTGGACTTCAGTTTATAGTACTTTATAGCGCGCGATGTCAACAAAATTGGTGTCAAAAGCTTTTATAAAAAAACCCTGGTACCCCTTAAATCAATACAGCTGTGCAGTGTGCACACAATAAGTATTTCATTTTTTTATATTAAACTTTATATTTTATGCCAAATTTTAAAGCTTATTTAGCCCTCCGATTACACAACTTTACCCATAAACTATTTATCATTGATAGATTTAAGGTTACGTCACTGCACAGATAAAGTACTGAGTTATTTAATACCGTAGAATAGATATAACAATCGAAAAAAATCGAAACTTAAATGTAAGATGATACCACGTCTTATAGGAAGACTTTTGAGCAAGCGTCAGATGTAGAAGACGCACGGCGCCATCTATTATGAATTGTTGGAACTAACTTAATTTGAACAAATTTACGCATTTTCACCCCCTTACAACACTTTTTTCCAGTAAAAAAAGTAGCCTATGTCCTTTCTCAGGCTTTAGACTATCTGTATACAAAATTTCATTACCATCGGTTCGGTAGTTTTGGCGTTTGGCGTGAAAGCGAGACTGACAGACAGACAGACAGACAGAGATACTTTTGGCGTTTGGCGTGAAAGCGAGACTGACAGACAGACAGACAGACAAAGATACTTTCGCATTTATAATATTAGTATAGATTATGTGCACACTGCACAGCTGTTTTTGGGTATTTTGATTAATTAAGGGCCGCGCTACACCGGAATGGCAGCGGCGAGGCGAGCACTTTCAGCGCTGCCATTCCGGTGTAACGCGGCCCTAAGAGGGGTACCATTTACCAGGGTTTTAAAAAGTTTTTAAATTTGACACAAATTTTGTTGACACCGCGCGCTATAAACTGAAGTCCACGCGGACGAAGTCGCGGGCAACAGCTAGTTAGTTAATATTAACGTGTATAACAATCGAAAGAATCGTAAAACCTACCTCAACATGGTACCACCTCTTATAGAAATACGCATGAGCAAGCAATGACTCTTGGCGCCATCTGTTTTGAGTTTTTTGGAACTAAGTTAATTTAACCAAATTTACGCATTTTCACCCCCTTACAACCCCTTTTTCCAGTTAAAAAGTAGCCTATGTCCTTTCTCAAGCTTAAGACTATCTGTGTACAAAATTTCATTACAATCGGTTCAGTAGTTTTGGCGCTGTTGTTTTTGAATTTGATTTCTAAGTTGGTAGGTGAGTTATTAGTTAATAACGTGTATAACAATCGAAAGAATCGAAAAATCTAGCTCAATATGGTACCACCTCTTATAGAAATACGTATGAGCAAGCAATAGCGCGATCTAGGGGACTCTTGGCGCCATCTGTTTTAAGTTTTTGGAACTAAGTTAATTTGACCAAATTTACGCATTTTCACCCCCTTACAACCCCTTTTTCCAGTTAAAAAGTAGCCTATGTCCTTTCTCAGGCTTTAGACTATCTGTGTACAAAATTTCATTACTATCGGTTCAGTAGTTTTGGCGTGAAAGCGAGACAGACAGACAGACAGACAGATATACTTTCGCATTTATAATATTAGTATAGATATAGATAATATTCTAACGTATTAAAAACTATAAACAAAAACATACTAACTAATAAGTATGATTAGTTCTATGTTACAATAAAGTAAAAAATAAAACGCCATCTGTTGAATCGTATTAGAACTAAAATGTTCATTCCATCGATATATTTCTGGATTTTTTATAATATTATACATAAAATATGTTTAAGATTTTTGAAATTTTATTTTAATACACATCCAAGACCCAGGAAAATTGAAAACTTTTTGTTCCGCCTGCGGGACTCGAACCCAGGACCCCCGGGATGAGCGCTGGCCACGCGCAATGCGAATTCATTTTAATCGAAATTTTCATGGAAATAAGATATTTTCCCACATCAAAATGTAGCCTATGTCCTTTCTCAGACTCTAGAATAACTGTATACAAAATTTCATTGCAATCGGTTCAGTAGTTTTGGCGTGAAAGCAAGACAGACAGACAGACAGACAGACAGACAGACAGAGATACTTTCGCATTTATAATATTAGTATGGATTATAATAACCGTCCCGAAGATGGTTAGATTTCAATCAAATAATGAATTATTTTATTGACGGATTAAATTATCCCATCAAAAACATTTTCATGTAAAAATGTTGCCAAGATGAGAACATAATATTATAGTTATTCGTCGTGTCAAAATGTAGTGAGAACTCATGTAGAGCCAAGTTTCTAACCTTACATACTCAGCCCTAAATCTAAAAACCTTAATTTTACACTAAAGCGCTGCAAAATATTTGATAATAATATAATGTGTTAGCCGCACGAAAAGAATCTAAAAACTCTACACATTAGTCAAAATCGGTGGCCTGGCCATTTTTCATTAGTTACGGAATATTAAGTTCAAACCCTGACGTTATTATCAAATATTTTGCAGCGCTTTAGTGTAAAATTAAGGTTTTTAGATTTAGGGCTGAGTATGTAAGGTTACAAACTTGGCTCTACATGAGATCTCACTATTTTTGATACGACGAATAACTATAATATTATGTTCTCATCTTGGCAAAATTTTTACATGAAAATGTTTTTGATGGGATTTCATTTCTTTTTGTAAGCTCATAAGCTGGTTTACGTTATTTTTTCTTTTAGTTCATTTTTTAAGGTTCCGTACCCAAAGGGTAAAAACGGGACTGATTATATTACTGAGACTTCGATGTCTGTCCGTCTGTCTGTCTCCAGGCTGTAACTCAAGAACCGCTATAGCTAGACTTCTGAAATTTTCACCGATTGTGTATTTCTGGTGCCGCTATCTATAACAACAAATACTAAAAGCAATATAAAGTAAATATTTGAGGACGAACATAATTAAAAAAAAAAACGTTTTTTTGGCCTTTTCGGCTCGTATTCCATAATGGCAACATTAAGACACTTGAAATTTTCACAAAATCCTCAATTATATAAGTACGTTGATAATAAAATTGAAATAAAATAAATAAATAAATAAAATAATAATCCCATACAAAAACACAATTTTTTCCCCTACTTTCGATATATAACAGTACGGAACCCTTCTTGCGCGAGTCCGACTCGCACTTGGCTATTTTTTTTTTGTGTGTATTTCTTTTAGGTTTCCGTACCCAGAGGGTAAAAACGGAACCCTATTACTAGACTTCATTGTCTGTCCACTATCCGTCTGTCTGTCTGTCTATCTTGGATGTATCTCATGCCACAGAATACCTATATAATATTAGTCGTACCAACTCATGCATTTAGCGACGGCCGTCGTGACTTACCGACTATCATAATATAAATTATAAACTTTCACCTTATTTTTATGTTTCCGTACCCAAGGGGTAAAAACGGGACCCTATTACTGAGACTTCGATGTCTGTCCGCTGTCCGTCTATCCGTCTGTCTGTCTGTCTATCTGTCTCTAGGATGTATTTCAAGAACAGTAGAAGCTAAAGAGTTGAAATTTTCATCGATTATGTATTTCTGTTGCCGCTATAGCAATAAATACTAAAAACAAAATAAATTTAATATTTCGGGGGGGTCTCTCTGAATACAACAAACGTGATTTTTTGCTATTTTTTCCTTTTGATAATAATAGATGTCGCTGCTGGTCGTCTACATCGCGGTATAGCTAGCACGAACAGTTTCATATACTTGTTAATGCACTCTAATCAACAAGAGATGTCACTGTTGGGCACCTGCATCGCGCTATCGATGACGCGAAGATGTTTGGTATTATAGACGTTTAACTTTCGTAGTAATATTTAATAATATTTGTTTTTAACTAACCTTAAACCGAAGTTGTTTGCATAAGAAAAATATTTTAAGACCTAATAAATTAATTATCCTAAAATTCCTGATCAATCTGTTTCAAGTTTGTAAACTTGAAATAGATTGATAGTTAAGTAACTAATTATTATTATTATAATTAATGAAATATTCTTATTAATTAAATATTTGCAAAGGAATGCTAAGACTACGAATATTCTTTGAACTTACGTACCCAAAGGGTAAAAACGGGACCCTATTACTAAGACTTCGTTGTCTTTCCGTCTATCCGTCTGTCTGTATGTCTGTCTGTCTGTCTCCAGGCTGTAACTCAGGAATGGTAATAGATAGAGAGTTGAAATTTTCACAGATTATGTATATCTGTTGCCGCTGTAACAACAAATACTAAAAACAAAATAAAATTAATATATAAGGGGGGCTCCCATACAATAAACGTGATTTTTTTGTTTTTTTTTGCTCTATATCAATAATGGCAACAGGTAGGTACTTGAATTTTTCTCAAAATTCTTAGTTATATGTCTACTTTAATATTTTATAATAATATTAAAATAAAATAAAAAATTAAGGGTATAACGCCCCCATACATACTCGTAAAACACAAATTTTTGCCTAATTTTGCTCTATAATGGTACGGATATAGGTTAAGTTGGATTTGATAATTTTTTTGTTGTTTCAGTACTAATATTATGTTACATACTTACCAAATTTCAGCTTTCTAAGACTTCAGGAAGTACCCTAACAGTTTTGATGATCGGTGAGTCAGTGACCAAATTGTGGGTTTTTGGACACCTATAAAATCTAAAGTATAATAGCTACGATATTCAAACTTTGCGCATTTAATAACTATACCCATGTCATTACTTATATCTTAAAAATTTCAACTATCTGGCATCATTCAAACCAAAGTTAGGAGGGTTCAAAAATACGACGAAACGTTTCGAGAAAAGGTAGGTAGTACCCTTGCGCGCTTCGCTTGGCTCATCTTGGCGGGGGCACTCCCGTGCCCCCAGATACCTAATTAATCCGTCTATAAAACTCTTAGGATATTGAAAAAAATCTGAATCATCAAATTCTGATATGATATGTATAAAATAATTTCTCGTATGAAATTCAGGCCATATGTTCATAACTCTTAACTTTTCAAGCTATACGTTTAACTTCTTTCAACTGTAAGTAAGCGTTTAACATAATGAGCTGTGGTAATTGCTGGCGTTAAGAAAACATAACACTCGGTACGTGTGACCTAATTCCTAGCTTCAGGCCGTTTGTCGACCGCCACCGTCACCGGCACGTCACCGCGAACGAGATGACGGCGCCGATTTAGCGATATATACCGCCACCGTCACCGGGACGTCACCGCGAACGAGATGACGGCGCCGATTTAGCGATACATACCGCCACCGTCCCCGGGACGTTTTTGAAAACTAGATGACGGTGTCGATTTAGCAATACGTACTGCTAGCGTCATCGGGACGTCATCGAAAACTAGAAGACGGTGTCGATTTAGCGATACATACTGCCAGCGTCTTCGGGACGTCATCGAAAACTAGATGACGGTGCCAATTTAGCGATAAAAACTAGATGACGGTGACAATTTAGCGATACAATACATGACGCTGGCAGTATGTATCACCAAATCGGCACCGTCATCTAGTTTTCGATGACGTCCCGATGACGCTGGCAGTACGTATCGCTAAATCGACACCATCGTCTAGTTTTTAATGACGTCCCGGTGACGGTGGCGGTACTGTCACCGGGACGTCATTGAAATCTAGATGACGGTGTCGATTTGGTGATACATACCGCCACCATCACCGGGACGCCATTGAAAACTAGATGACGGCGCCGATTTAGCGATACATACCGCCACCGTCACTGGGACGTCATCGAAAACTAGATGACGGTGTCGATTTAGCGATACGTACTGCCACCGTCATCGGGACATAATCGAAAACTAGATGACGGTGCCAACTTAGCGATACATACTGCCAGCGTCATCGGGACGTCATTGAAAACTAGATGACGGTGACAATTTAGCGATACATACTGCCACTGTCATCGGGACGTCATCGAAAACTAGATGACGGTGCCAATTTAGCGATTCATACTGCCAGCGTCATCGGGACGTCATTGAAAACTAGATGACGGTGCCGGTT
This sequence comes from Aricia agestis, assembly GCF_905147365.1. Taxonomy (NCBI): domain Eukaryota; kingdom Metazoa; phylum Arthropoda; class Insecta; order Lepidoptera; family Lycaenidae; genus Aricia; species Aricia agestis. The sequence continues at coordinate 24,056,276 of NC_056428.1, read as the reverse complement.
TGGTGATACATATTACATACTGCCATTGTCACCGGGACGTCACCGACAAAAATTAATAAACTCCTTTTTTATAACCTAGGCCTATACGTATCATTTTGCTCTACACCACTACAAAGCAGCGGTGGCATGTGTCGTTAAACCAATGCAGTTAGAAAATGGAACCAGCCTAGGACAGGTGCCATTTTATTTGAATTTTTGTCGGTGACGTCCCGGTGACAATGGCAGTATGTATCGCTAAATTGTCACCGTCATCTAGTTTTCAATGACGTCCCGATGACGCTGGCAAGTGGCAGTATGTATCGCTAAGTTGGCACCGTCATCTAGTTTTCGATTATGTCCCGATGACGGTGGCAGTACGTATCGCTAAATCGACATATATACGTATCATTTTGCTCTACACCACTACAAAGCAGCGGTGGCATGTGTCGTTAAACCAATGCAGTTAGAAAATGGAACCAGCCTAGGACATAAGGTGCCATTTCATTTGAATTTTTGTCGGTGACGTCCCGGTGACGGTGACGGCCACTTGTCTACATTAAATGTAGAAAAAACAGAACTAACGAGTAGGCCGACTCAGAAGATATCTCGAAATTTACACGTTTGACGTAGTATGTCATATCCGCCGGCACGCGCCGTATATTAGCTCTGGTTTCCTAAAAGAGCAGGGCCGTCGTGTCACGTGTGGCGGCCATGATGCAGCGGTTCATGACGACACTAGAACGTTGTCAATGTGGGCGGTATGGCGCGGTTTTTTAGAGAACGGTGCAGTCATATACCGTTCTCTAGGAAACCGCACCATATTATTGCTTATATGGACAACGTTCTAGTGACGTCATTCACCATTGTATAGCGGCCGCTGCATGACGGCGCCGCTTTTGGAGGAAATGAGAGCTTTACTCAGCATTGTAAACATGTCGAAAGTGGTACTCGCGTCCAACTCTCGTAGATTCGCCCGTCAGTTTAAGTTCGAGGTACTCCTTAGTTCTGTCTACTCTGGTAAATGTATGTCTACACGTCACGCAATCGGCGCCGTCATCTTGTTCTCGATGACGTCCCGGTGACGGCGGCTGTGGAAAACGGCTTCACTGCCTTAAAAAGGCTTTAAAGCTGGCGTAAATTACCGAATTGTTAGTTTCCGCCCATGTAATGGAGCCTTATTAACTTTAACGTGCTACTGTGACAAATGTTACGCTTTTTTGTGCCTTTTTACGGGTGTACTGGAAGTGGAGTAATTTTTGGGTCTCATACGTACCAATTGATGAAATGTTAAAGTGTGTCTGTATGTCTGTATGTCTATCTATTTGTTGCCTCTTCACGCTTAAATCAATTTTGATGATTGACATACAGATATACTAGTCCGCCGAAGGGTTCCGTACCGATACAGAGCAAAATAAGCTAAAAAATATTTTTTGTATGGGAGGCACCTTAAATTTCTTTTTTGTTTTAATATTATTAAAGTACACATATAACAAAAGCATGTGTGAAAAATTCAAGTGCCTACCTATTGCCATTATAGATATTAGAGCGAAAAAAGCTGAAAAAATCACGTTTGTTGCACGGGAGCCCCTCTTAAATATCAATTTAGTTTGTCTTCAGTATTTGTTGTTATAGCGGCAACAGATATACACAATCTGTAAAAAATTCAGAAGTCTAGCTTCAGCGGTTCTTGAGACATGCCTGCCTGGAGACAGATAGACGGATAGACACGGACAGACATCGTAGTAGGGTCCCGTTTTTACCCTTTGGGTACAGAACCCTAACAACACAGTAAAAAGGAAATAAGATGGTATAATAATCCTTAAATTAAAAAAAAATATGTTACATGAATCATGAACCACGATTAACTTCAACTCAGAGTAGCGCATTTCAACTTGACTGTATTTTACAGTGAGACCAAAATTTGCGGCTAACTTCATAAGTGTACCGCAGGCGACTCTATTTACATACATCGGAACACAATAGAAGTTTGCAAGTTATTGTGACATTTCCGTCACAGTGAGTTGTGAGTTCTGACCATAAAGTTAATATACCTAGCTGAATAGAGCAACAATCTCGAGCTGTCAAACGTAACCAAAATTGGTTTTCATCTGTGTGAAAAATATGTGTACGTATACACTTACACAAGCATGATTGAACATGAATTCTATATGATTAAATTGTCAACGTGCGGCACGTGCCGACTGGACGTCAAAAAATAGTGCTGATGTCATGTATCACACGTCTCTTTTTACCACGCAGTGTACATTAACTTTATGGTTGTGAGTCTAGGGCATCGAGACCGGGTTTTCCCGAAACCCGAAAACCCGGGAGAACCCGGGTTTTGGGGATCATTAAATAACCCAGGTTTCAAAAATGGAACCCGGGTTTTTCGGGCTTTTCGGGTTTTTCGTTTTTTTGATAATTAATAAAGGCCAGACCTAATTTAAGGTATTTATAATAAACTAACATACAAATTATTTATTTTTATAACATATTGTATGGTTTAATTATTTATATTGGTCATAATTAAACAAAATATAATATTTTAAAGTAAAAGTTTCGTTTTAAGAGCATTAAAGACTAATTGTCATAAAAATATTTATTAATAATAATTAATAATACATATTATTTTAAAAATCCTACCAAAACTATCCAATGTAAAAAAACCAAGTCTCTTCAAACAATCTATCCTTCGCAAAAAGTTTTCAAATTTCATAGAAGCTAAGTCTTGTTAAACTTATTTTATAATTTTCAATCAACATTCAGTGATTGACCACAGTTTTGTTTATTATGTGACCAAAGGCTTACAAAATAAAGAATGGACAGCTTCAAAGGGTTCTTACTTCTAAGTCTGCTGAAAGTATCGTAGACTTTTGATGATGGGAAAGTCAGCCACTAGTTAGTGACAAAACGTTGAAACTTGTATGGACCGTAATTGCTGATAAAATACACCCAAACACACAACAAAGTCTACTGGATAATTGTATTTTTGAAATATCTAAAAACCTGTCAGGAATTTTTGAAGACAGTGTATGGAATAATGATAGCTTATTTTTTCGTATTTAAAAAAACATATTATTAAAACACTTTTCAGAATTTTACTGTTCCTAAAGCAATCACAGGCAATCAAAGCAACCAGCCCCTAGAAACTGACAAAACTATGCCGGGGAGTTTCCATCAAGTATAACCTGAATCCATATTTTTGTATTGCGGTCTGGCAAATGCGGCAGATTGCTTTTCATTGCTTGAGAGACTGATGTTGATAACACCTAATAGGACGAATGGTGGCTTTCTTCAGCCGGCCGTGGATGTCATACTCACTGCGGAATTATTAAAACACGTGATTTTAGTGAATAGAGATGAAATATAACAAGCAGACTTTTTACCAACACCAGCGCCAGAGACAATTTCTTGTGTGTAACAGCATGCCAACCATGGGGTTAATCTTCCAAATTCATTAAAAGCAACCTTCCGCATTTGCCATAATATTATGGTCTGGTCTGATCAATTATATCTGACATGAATTTTGTCTATTGTGACTAGAACTAATGACTACAAAAAGCTTTGAGGTGTAGTGTAATGTAAAAATTTTCAGTAATTTATGATTTCCCAGTAAGTTAGATGACAGAAAAGTTACCTTAAATTGCAAAGAACATTCAGCTTCATACCGTAGCAAGGCAGACAAAAGGCAAATTCAAGTAAAAACTAGGCACGCACATTTAATTACAGGTATAATATTATATGCCAACATCATAAGGGCTAAATAACTATTATTAATAACTTGAGAATCAGCAATAAAAATGTAAAAGATTAAATTAAGATTTATTGGCATACGTTTTATATTAAGGTTATTCTTCCATTTACTGTTTTCAAAAATTATTGACAGATTTTTATATATTTCATAAAATACAAATACATGTAATAATATATTATGTAATTTGGAGGTGACGCTTGTTGTAATACTTAATCTTGACCCGAAAATCTTAATCCCTAGCTTTGATAAGATCCAATATAATATAATAAAATAGGAGATGTCAATAGTCGCTTCTATAAAAGTATGGTACGGCCGTGCCCGTTCACTCGAGGCTTGGTTGGGCACTGCCGTGACCGCACAGTATGGTATTTAAACAGTATTTTACTGGAAAGGTGTTGGCAATCGCTGAAAATCATATTTAAAGTATTTTCGCATCGTTAATCTTTGAATTTTAAGAAAACACGAAAATACCCGAAAAACCCGGGTACCCGGGTTTTCATTTAAAAATACCCGAAAACCCGGGTTTTGGAAATTGGGTCCGGGTTTCGATGCCCTAGTTGTGACCGACCTACGAGGATCTCGTGGCACTTGGCTGACATTGTCACAGGAGTGAATAATAATATAATAATAATATCTATGGACACTTCACACCACGTCGGTCTGTCCCCATGCTAAGTACCTGAAGGACTTGCGTTACGGATACCAGACAACGGAAACGGAATGAAGCATCTGAAACCTAAAATAATTTAAAACGAGTGTTACTTTTTAACCGACTTCCAAAAAGGAGTTATAGGTTTCTCAATTCGACCGTAGATAATAGATATATTAATAGTGAAAATCTTTATTGAAACCAAATTATTTTTCCATATTCTAATAGCTCGCCAAACTGCACAGCAATGTTCTTTTTATTTGGGCCAAATGCAAATCTTTAATATTGACTGAAGCAATGAGTTTCTAAAATACTAGAGTAGCAATGTCTTACAAAAGATTCTCAGAAATGCGTAACCACTTTTTTGTTCAAAAGACAATGTCAAGTCATATATTCGTTATGTCATTATGTATGTGAGATATGCCTGCAGGCATCTTCGAAGTGGCAACGCGTTGCTACCGTAAACTTCCAATCTAGTTACGTTAGTAACATAGAATATCATTGGACTGAAGTGTGAGGGAAACTGCTGTAGCTATGGTGACTCTTTACACTGGCATCTCAGTTTTAAACAGAAAGTTGTAGGTATGTCATCATATATATTTAAAATTCTCGTGGTAGATCGCGTAGGTACTCCTCCGAAACGACTTTACCTACTCATTTTAACCAAATTTCATATGCATATTCAGTGGGTCTGAGAATCGGCTATTGGGTACTTATTATATTGATAAGTGTATTTGTTGAATAATCTTATATATAAAAATGGATTTTCAAATGTGTTAGTCGCGCTAAAATTCGAATACGGCTGAACAGATTGGGCTGATTTTAGTCTTAAAATATTCGTAGAAGTCCAGGGAAGGTTTTAAAGCGACACGAAGTTCACCGGGACAGCTAGTTAATAGTAAATTATTACAACTCGAGACTGACGGCGACCATTGTTTGAGCGACGGGATAGCGATGGACGTTGCTATGGTGACATACTTATTTAGTTACTTCAATAAAATAATACGGGCAAAATACTTGAAATATAAATAAATAACTGGCAAAGAAACGTTTGCCGGGACAGCTAGTAAAAGTATATAAGTAAGTAAAAGCTTTTCATTTTCAAGCAACTGATAGAAAACAAAAGAAAAAAATCCGTACAAATATAATAGAAAATATTGAACAATCAAACCAGGAGGAAAAACGAGATATGATGCTGGTAAAACCGCTTTGAACGATATATAATTTTTATTTACATTCTCGTTAGTAAATAAAAAAATGTATATTATCATTCGAATCGTGTTTATATGTGTTTCTATACGCATGAATATTCCACGAACTATATTTTTGTTTATACTTTTTTTAAGTATTTCATTTAAAAATATAGGGTATGCGCTATTTAAATTTTAAGCTCCTTTTCCGTTCGCATTTCCTGTTTCCGGCGTCGAAGCCGATTTACGAATTAATGTATTTAAACAAAGGACATTTATTTTATTGCGATGTTTATTTCAATTTTTTACGTGTGTTACCTCATTACACTGTATGAATAAAATATGTTACTGGGAAAGTATTAAATCTTCGAATTTTATACAATTACAAAAAAATTATAAATAGTCTTGGATAAAATGCCTAATTTTAGGAAACGGATTACGTTTGAATAATGATTTTGATGTCCTCTGATACTCCATAAAGTTAATATACGTAGCGGAATAGAGCAACAATCTCGAGCTGTCAAACGAAACCGATTTACGTCTGTGTGTAAAAATTTGTTTACGTATACACTTACACAAGTATCTTTCTAAGAGATTAAATTGTCAACGTACCGATAAGTGCCAACTGGACGTCAAATAGATGAAAAAAATTGGTTCTGCTGTTATGTACTCTCACGCGTCTCTTTTTACCACGCAGTGTTACTGATAGTGACATCTCGCTTGCTCACCTTTGTTTCTCTATTCCGCTACGACCTAGGTATATTAACTTTATGGTTTACTCTTCATGATAAAGCGGCTGAAGTTAGATGACACTAAATGACGCCCGCACCACCGTGGCGTCAGAATTCATTTATCGCGCGGGCTCCGTACATTTTTCCTTAATAAAAGTATCCTACGTCCTTTCCCAGGACTCAAAGCAAAATCGGTCCAGCGGTTTGACCGTGAAGAGGTAATAATGCAAAAGTGTCTTTGCATCTATACTAATATTATAATTCTGCAGAGTTTGTTTGTTTGTTTGAACGCGCTAATCTCAGGAATTACTGGTCCGATTTGAAAAAATCTTTTACTGTTGGATAGCCCATTGATTGAGGAAGGCTATAGGCTACATTTTATCACGCTAAGACTAATAGTAGTGAATAAATAGAGGGAAATGTGGAAAAAACGGGGGAAATTATATGAAAGGGCTTATTTGAACGCGCTAATCTCAGGAACTACTGGTCTGATTTGAAAAATTCTTTCAGTGTTAGATAGCCCATTTATCGAGAAAGGCTATAGGCTATATTTTATCTCGCTAAGACTAATAGGAGCAAAGAAATAGAGGAAAATGTGGAAAAAAACGGAAGAAAATTATTACTGGAGCAATTTTTATGTTATTTGGCAAACATGAAGACGTTAAGGAACAAAGGCTATTTTTTGCGGAAAAATGTACGGTTGCGTGAAATTCCTAAATTACGCAAGCAAAGCCGCGCGAAAAATCTGTATATAATAAAATCGTAGGAAAGTCAATTCTGTATATTGAATATTTTTGTACAATAAATTATTTATTGTGACTTGGCATGTGATCTACTATGCTAACGCGGACGAAGTCGCGGGCAACAGCTAGTGTATAATATTATTAGTATGGATTTGGTATGAAAATACTTAAAAACTGTCCTATGTCCTTTAAAGAATAATGTAGTAGTCCTTTATTAAATATACTGCACGATAAACGAATTTCGGCTCGTTAACGTAAAAACGAATCTAGTGAAAATACGAAGCATACTGAAGTACTGCGGGGCTAAAATGGTCGCTTTGAAGAATCATGATATGAATCATAATATGATTCATTTTTCTAAAATCGCAAAATGCAACTCTGCTTGCAATTAATTTCTGTATTTTTGTACTGATTTGACATTTGTCAGTTTGACAGTTTTAACAATTCATTTGTTGAATTGATTTACAGGAATTGCTAAATGTGACCATTTTAGCCCTGCTGTTGAAATATTATATGCGATGAATGGATGATACATCATACAATATTAAATGAACTGTCTTTCAAAAGCATTAATGCAATTTACTCTTCAAATTCTCTACCCGACTGTACAATAACTAGGACGCTGATGTAGTCAACATTACGGATGAATCATGTTTCATCACCACAATGTTTGCCGCTTACGGCTCAGGTCTAAACTATTGGTTTCTCCAAAATCATCTCTCGTCCGTATTTGTCGCTTTGCCGCCAAACCACATCGTTAGGATTGTCAATTAATGTTTATTATTAGTAAGTTTCGATATTAATCTTTGATTTAATCTACGTGGATTAAATTATTGAATATTGGACATTGAATAACGCATCCGTGGTCTAGTGATATAGAGCGCGGCTCTTGACTCGGAGGTCGTGGGTTCGATTCCCGCGTTGGAAACATGTAAATTCCAAGTTTGGTTGACAATGCAGGTTGATCACCTTATTGTCAGACAAGTAAGATGATCCATGCGTCGAATGCACATGTAAAAAGTCGGTCCTGCGCCTGATGTCTCGCCGGTCGTGTCGGTCTTCCGTCCCACTGGGTTATGAGAGTAAAGGAATAGAGAGTGCTCTTGTGTACTGCGCACACACTTGGGCACTATAAAATTATTCCTGCGTAGCTGGCCTGGTTTCAATGAAACCGGCCATCGCCACCGAAACCGGTGTGGGAGCTATTATTATTATTATTATTATTATGTTTGTGTTAAGCACTCCTTGCTCACGGACAATTAAATCCCGGACCTTTGGAAGGCATGCGTGGGGCCGAAGCCAACACGTAGAGGCCCCGTAACACAGTTTTAATCTAAATGTAATGTGACACTAGCCGGCGACTCTCCCTGTCCGCACTATGACAGTACGCCCAAGGAGAGCCAGCGGCCAGTGTAGGACTATTGCAGGGAATGGAAAATTAAAATGAGACCGGGCTATGGGGGTGAGGTGCTAGTGGACTGGGTAACCGGGAGGTATGGAAGGACTATGGCGTCTGCCGATACAACGTGGAAATATGTATCATAAAGTTGGCAGACGGTGACTCGCCAACTCTTTGAATGGGCCCCTCAAAATGGTCGCACGCACGGTGCACCGAGGCGGCAACATTGACAGAGTGGTTTGAGGCAGGAGAGGTGTCGCTGGACTTTAAACGCCGATCATTTGCACCCTCAGAGGGTCCCATCACGTCGCCCACTCGCCACTTACGCTTCACATCCTCCCGCGGAGCCGAAGCTCTCGCGACTCCACTCTGACCGGCCGGTTAAGGCAAGGCAGAGGTAGGGCCTGATTCTCCGTCAGTGTTAACTCCAGCCGGCTAGTGAAGGCAAGCCGGAGATGGAGAACAGGGGCTTCCCTGGGAGCACTCGGGTACGTGGGGTCGCTACTCCCCAACAGCTCGCCACAAGCTGCCCTGCGGGCTTATTATTATTATATTATTATTATTATTATTGATATTTCAGTCGAAAGCATTTAAGAGTGCGGTAACACGGTCATTCTCGCACTCCGCATCAGTCGTATCCAGACTGACGAAAGAATGATTTATGATCGTGTAACGTGTGATTGACGGACTGTTTTTTTTTCTGTTATGTATTTATTGCGGTCTGAATGAGGGTGTTGGAATTATATTTGCCACGGTGCCGCTATGTAGCCCTATGTTCTTTCGTATCAAATAGGCATATATTATAAAACATGACAGCTATATCGTGACATATGACAGCAGTTTGACACGTTATACCCTAAGTCTACATAGCGGCGGCAAAATAGAATTTCAAACACCCTCATTGACCCTTAAAGGCATGCTTATGCTAAGTACTCACATACGGTTTTGCTCGATAGTTTTACTCGAAATCGAGCAAAAACCACCGTGTGGACCGCAAAACTCACAGCTCGAAGGCAATTATTCGTAGCTAATTTCCTTCGAACTGGAGTAAAACTATCGAGCAATGCTGAATGTGTGGACGAAAGCCCGAGCCGTGGTTTTTACTCTACGTGATTGCTCGATCGAGCAAAACCGTATGTGAGTACTTACCACTGACCTCTGTTAGAGGTCAGTGGTACTTACACTTACGCGACATGACTTTAATCCTTGCCGTTACTTTGACATAAGGAACTCTTCAAATCTCGCGTTAATAAGCGGAAAACCGACGACGCTGTACTTGCCCGTTCCTTTTGACTAACAACTGTTCCTTTGCACGCTTTCCTGAGCTATAATTACATGAACGAAGCGCATAAAATCTGTTGTTATGCACTAAAAAGTATCAAAACTATTCAAAATAACAGGTCTCGCGGAGTATCAAGAGTAATTGCTGGCAATAAAACGTGAATCCACTCATAACTCTCACGAAATGTAATTTGAATAAGTATTGCCGCTTAACAAAAATGCACCAATTACACCTGAACCAAAACATTAAAACACGGGCTTAAATCTAAACCGGTGATTTTGCTAGGGCTGCCACTCAAAGTTAAAAAACAATTTATGGTTATATATTTTACGATCAATGTAGTTTATTCACAGTAGACAATGATTTATTTATTTTGTAAGCAAATAATAATAAAAGTACCTTTTGAATGAAATACCAAATATGGAAAAAGAAAAGTTTCTTTCAGTAAGCTAAAAAACATCGCTTGACGACAAAATAATATGTTTACCGAAACAAGACTAATACAAAATAAATAATAATATTATTAGATAAAATATTTAACTATCTTCTGCTTGCATAGCTAGCTATTTTAAATAATTGGTAATACCCATTAGTAATATGATGTCAATAAGAGCTTTAGCTAAGGAACATTTTTGAAATAGAAATTTAAACAGGGACGTTGTACAACCCTACCTTTTTCCGTAGAAAAATATATTTGTTTAGGTCATTTCACTCACAACGGGGTAATGGTTGTTTCGTATTAAAAATGCACCGATCGGTGCTGTAGGGAGTTGGGAACGAACAAGATTCTCGACCAGACCGGATTATATTTCATTGTTTATAAGATGTTTCTTTTCGAGTTGAAAAATTAAAATAAAATTTTCAGCTCTTTTGCCTAGTACCAATTTTGGAGCCCTAGAGAGAGAAGGTATCAAAAGTTATCACCGCCAAGACATCATCTGATATTATCTGGCCTACTTTCTGCTTCGAAATTATTTTTATATTTTCTATGTTGCACTAGGCTAGCCTACAAAAAATAGCCTATGATCCTTTACGTGGTCTCCTTTTGATCTGTGTCAAATAACATAAAAATTGCACAAGTAAGTAGTTCGTGAGATTTCTTTCAAATAATTTCCCCCGTTTTTTCCACATTTTCCTCTGTTTCTTCGAATCTATTAGTCTTAGGGCCAGTTTCACCACTTTCTGATAAAGTGCCTAATAGGCTATTCACAACTTTTTTGACAGATTCTCCATACTTGATATTCTGTCAAGTTAATTGGTGGATAGCCTTGTCAGGTAGTGGTGAAACAGGCCCTTAGAATGATAATATTTAGCCTTCCTCGATAAATGAGCTATCTAACACTAAAATATTTTTTCAAATCGGACCACTACTGACCTATCCCAGAAACTACTTTCTGAGATAAGCCCGTTCAACAAACAAACAAAGAAAAACTCTTTAGCTTTTTAATATTAGTAAAGATACGTTACTACCATTACTACGTTCCAAGGACGCAACACATAATATGTAGCGTAATATAACAATGGTATAGTCATAGAATTATAGTCAGAGCGACGCGGAATGCTTAATGCAGAAGCAAGCACTTCGCGAGAATTTGTTTCCCGTACAAAAGCAGAGAGCCAGCGTTTGTGGAAGTGGATTAGGTAAATACGCGTGAGCACGTTATCGCCAGGAGGATGACAAATTCCGAACAAAAATTGTATGCGATTTTTGCAACGTGTAGGATTAGTTTATCTGTTAATACGAAAGAGCCACGTGTGAAGGTTCCCATTTATTTAGAAAGTTTGAGTATTAAAATAAGTTTTGAAGTACCGCACTCAGAGACGAATATTAATTACTTAACTATAATTATTAAATGCAGACTTTAAAAGATAATGTAGGGGGCTTATGTTAAAATATTCATTGCTGAGTTAAGTAAGTCTCTGAGTACGGCAGTAAAACCTACAAAACCATAATATTGCTCTTGGACGTGAGTAGAACGGTAAAATCGAATTCATTGTTTTACTGCGTAAAATTCTATTTTCGTCATCTATAGCGTCAAAGAGACAATACTACGTGAAACGAAGTTTTCAAATAAACTAGCACGAATTGAACCAACTCCAATAAAACTATGAAACGAGCAGCTGAAAATCGTATTCAAATATTTGAGTCAGAAATCAGCTATTAAAGCAGCGTATTCTTCGAGATCATAAACCTTGGATTTTATGCGAGTCTTCGAACCACATTACCCCGCTGCATGCAAGGACATGAAACGCAAAGCTCTGTTCTTTTCGGCGTTTAAGGGTCGTTTCACATCATACGTTCACGCTGAAACTGTCAAAGTAACCTGGAGCTGTTATTTGCAGAGTAAGAACGGCATTATTTTATCGTTCTTCGATAAAGTCCTTTTTTAAAAAAGAATATTGCAGAGTCTCCCACATCTTAAGGCGTAAAGAATGATAAGCATTTCAGTGCATTATCCCTTAACACTTCCGTTAAAGGTATAGTGTAAAACTAGCAACGAGTGAGTTATTTGCAACAATCTGGACGCGGATGACAGAAAATCGGCTATTGACCGAGCCTTCGTCTTGTCTTTTTCACTCATATGCTGCTGTCGCGATCTTATCGCATATATGAATTGTGTAAGTAATAAGTTGTGAAAGAAATAAACGGCTAAGTGGGAGTTGGACTCGCGCTGGACCATTTCGTTCCGTACCATTTAAGAGCAAAAATAGGCAAAAAAATAAGTATTTTTGGATGGGAAATTTTGTATAAATTAAAATAAAATAAATATTTAAGGGTGGCCTTTAAATATATATTTTATTTTAATTTTACTATCAATTATTAAGGTACTAATACTATTAAGTATTTTGTGAATATTTCAAGTGCTACACGTAGCCATTATTGATAAAGAGTAAAAAATGCAAAAAAATTAAGTTTGTTGTATGGGAGCCCCCCTTAAATATTTGATTTATTTTGTTTTTAGTATTTGTTATTAGCGGCAACAGAAATACATAATCTGTAAAATTTTCAACTCTCTAGCTGTCACCGTTCTTGAGATACAGCCTGGAGATAGACAGACGGACGGTCTGTTTTTACCATGTTATCCTGATTATAGGGCCTTTTTTTGGGTCGGGAAATGCCATTATGCATCCCCGGCAGTGCTGGGGAGGACAACTGGGGTATGTGGGACTCGCTGCGACCGATGGATGGTAGTGGCCGCAGCTCTACCCACTAAAACCCGACCGTGTTCCTTTCTGCGCCGCTACTGACAGATCCACGGGAAATGTGGGGCAACCGCAGTTCTATCGGCGGGCTGATTATAGCGCCTGCTTCATCAATAGTAGCTACTAGAAAGGCAACTCCAAAATTCAAAAGACGAATTGAAGCACAAAATATCATATAAGATATCAAAATTTCGATTATAGTACAGTATTGTCCAGTGAGGCAATCAAGTCGCCATGTTAGCCAATGTGGCGGTCGCGCGGTTGCCGCGAAGTGAAATTAGTATGAAATTCGGCTGATATTTATTTAGTTATACTACAATAGTGTTGCGCAGTAAGGCAATCAAGACGCCATGTTAGCCAATATGGCGGTCGCGTGGTTGCCGCAAAGTGCGAATACATCCTTATGTTGGCCGATATTTAGGTGACGTCGCTGACATCACGAATGAGGTAGGTACTGTCACGTACAGCACCGAGTTGTTAAACGTTTTCACACAAAAATCATTCGAAAAGGCTTAGAGCTATTGCGTAAGCTCTAATTTTTATTATACGTGGGAGAGCCATGCTTCGGCACGAATGGGTCGGCTCGACCGGAGAAATACCACATTCTCACAGAAAACCGGCGTGAAACGGCGCTTGTGCTGTGTTTCGCCGAGTGAGTGAGTTTACCGGAGGCCCAATCCCCTACTCTATTCCCTTCCCTACCCTCCCCTATTACCCTATTATCTCTTAAAAGGCCGGCAACGCACCTGCAGCTTTTCTAATGCTGCGAGTGTCCATGGGTGACGGAAGTTTCTTTCCATCAGGTGACCCGTTTGCTCGTTTGCCCCCTTATTTCATTAAATAAAAAAAGTACATGTATGTACATGTAATATTCAGTAGGTCTGAAAATTTTATATGCATGTAATATTACAAGTTACAACTTGAGACTGACGGCGACCATTGCTTGTGCGACGGGATAGCGACGGACGTTGCTATGGTGATTGGTGCCATACTTATTTAGTCACTTCAATAAAATAACATGGGCGAAGTACTTTATATGGCAAAACTATGTTTGCCGGGACTGATATGGCAATCAGGCAACGAATGACATCCATAAAAAATAAAAAAATTCTTTTCAGGTTTGTACCCAATCACTAGACATCTTGATTACTTGCCAAACAAAAGTTAAACAACAAATAAATACAGTTAACCTACTACAGAATCACCATCTGTGCACATAATGTTTACACGAAAGCCTACGCTTGAGAATTTAACTCGTAAATAACACTGTATGTCAAAGTCTCTGACAATTTGATAACAAGCTGATGCAGAACGCAAGTGACAATGTTTGCGGCTAAATATATCATGGCAACATAGCTAAATATATGGTGGCAACATAGCTGTTAAACAGTTTATCTTGCTGGTGAAGCTTCACGCAAATGGGCGCAACGGGCCGCATTTTTGTCTCTTATGACTCCGCTCCGCCCCGTCAATGAACGCGAAGCTTTACTGTACTAGTTTTCATTGCAAAAAATTATTTATTGCGTGGAAACCGTACATTTTGCCAAATTATAAACTAACGTTTAACGGTTTAGGTATAAAAAGGCATAAAGACAGACACACTCTCGAAATTATTGGATTTTATTTGCTTTTAAAAATATGGAAGTGATTTTGTGATACAGATAGATAGAGTTCACGAGTTCATTCTTAACAATATTTTACACGTGCAAAAGTAATGACAATGCTCTTTGCTACTATAAAATAACAAAACGATGAGAGAAAAGCATTGGAGAAATCACTCGAAAATGTCACTAAAATTCAAGAAACGTAAAATATAAAATACATAGCTTTAATGTTTCTTGAAGTTGGTCACATCTCCTCTGGGGTTAGGTATATAAAATATGAGTCTAGATTGCTTCAGCTGATATTATAATCTACTAAGTGGTTCAATTGAGTTTAATAGTAGTTGAACATCTGGGAAACTCTTTTTGTAACTAACAACTGATATTAATTTACGATTTGCACCTTTAGGAAAAAAAATTAAATACCTTTATAATTTTTTTTTCGTATACAGCCTACGAAAAAATTATACATTTGTCGTCTTAAATTAATTTCAAAATATCGATTGAAAGCAAAATTCAACTACAATAATATTATTTCACTAATAGCTACAACAAAACGATGACATGTCCTTGTTGGAGACGTTAGAAAATTAGTTAGGTAAACGTAAAAGGAAAAAATGTTTAACTATAACGTTTGTGTACAAAAAAAATCTTAGAAATAACTACTAATAAGTATTTCAAATTAAACACATCAATTTCTCCAAATGACTTTTCAAGTTCTTCATTTATTACTTGAGTTCAGAGCCAACACGTTTTTTTTACCGATCAAAATGTATGGAATTGACATGACATGAGTCGAATGTCGACTTCATATTATCGAACGCTTATGTCAATTCCATGATGAGGAAAGGATAAAGGGCAGCCCTCTAAAAAGATGGGAAGATGTTATAGTACAAATGACTGGCAAAATGTGGACAAGAGTGGCATGTCAGAGAAGCGAGTGGAAGCTGTTGGGGGAGGCCTTTGCCAAGAGGCGCTACCGAATAAATATTTGAATATTTTGTAACGTATGTAAATTAAATGTATTGTTCTAAAGAAAGGCTAATAATAATATGTCAATTCCATAAGCATATATAGGTACTTACTAGAGATGTGCCGATCATGACTTTGGCTGATTAGCCGACTAGCCGATTAGTCGGCTGCAAAGAAGCCGACTAATCGGCCAAGCCGATCATTGTTTCGGATGTTTCCGTAACGCTTTTTTACTGTTTTTCGCGTCGCACACGCCGCCTGAAAACGTGTCGAATCGTGTTAAGTATGTTTACTTCGCGTAGGTACGTTACTTTATATTGTTTAGCTATGATACAGTTGATGGTTTTCATTAAATATTGCATGTACATGAAATCTCGATTAAATAATACATACTTACTTAATTTGTTTCTTAAAATTAAATTTACAAAAATAATTTCTTTACTAGCAAGCAACTTCCGAAACAATTCATTCAATTTTAAAATGTGTACTTAACACTGATTGAGTGTGATCAACATAATATTATAATTTATAAATAACTAGCTGTCCCGGCAAACGTTTCTTTGCCATATAAAGTATTTCGCCCGTATTATTTTATTGAAGTGACTAAATAAGTATGTCACCATGGCAACGTCCATCGCTATCCCGTCGCCCAAACAATGGTCGCCGTCAGTCTCGAGTTGTAATAATTTGCTATTATTTATTGAACAAAATATGCAATTTTCAATATAAAAAGTACTCAGTAGCCGACTCTCAGACCTACTGAATATGCATATAAAATTTGGTAAAAATCAGTAAAGCCGTTTCGGAGGAGTACGGTAACTAACATTGTGACACGAGAATTTTTTATATGTATAAGATAATCAAGGTTTTTCTTTATTATAATTTCAATAATAGCAAAAAAGTAAAAAGCCGATTAGTCGGCGAATAGTAATAGAATAGTTGGCCACTACAAAAGTGGCAGGATAGTCGGCTTTACCGACTAGTCGGCGACTAATCGGCACATCTCTAGTACTTACCCATTCATACATACTTGGGTTCTGAGCCTTTAGCCAAAACATATATTGCTAAAGGTTCAGAAGCTTTTTCAAGATTATAGTCTATGTTATAAGTAATCTCTAAGTAAAATGTATCAGACTTAGTTTTCATTATTCGTCGATCACGCTGTTATTGGTCTTGCTTAGACGTATTGTTGGCGACGTTCCAACGCACTTACAAGTCTTCGGGTATCGCAGACGCGAAGACTCTACAATATATTTCACCATTCACAATACTTGAATCTATCACCTTTAAAAATATACAATACTAGCTGTTGCCCGCGACTTCGTCCGCGTGGACTTCAGTTTATAGCGCGCGATGTCAACAAAATTGGTGTCAAAAGCTTTTATAAAAAAACCCTGGTACCCATTAAATCAATACAGCTGTGCAGTGTGCAAACAATAAGTACTTCATTTTTGTATGTTAAACTTTATATATTATGCCAAATTTTAAAGCTTATTTAGCCCCCCAATTACACAACTTTACCCATAAACTATTTATCATTGATAGGTTTAAGGTTACCTCACTGTATATAATATAAGGTACTGACTTATTAAATAACGTAAAAAAGAAATAACAATGGAAAAATATCGAAACTCTGATGTATGGTGATACCACCTCTTATAGAAAGATGTTGGGCAAGCTCCATCTAGTATGAATTTTTGGAACTAACTTAATTTGAACAAATTTTCGTATTTTCACCCCCTTACAACCCTTTTTTCCAGTAAAAAAGTGGCCTGTCCTTTTTCAGGCTTTAGACTATCTGTATACAAAATTTCATTACAATCGGTTCGGTAGTTTTGGGGTGAAAGCGAGACAGACAGACAGACAGACAGAGATACTTTCGCGTTTATAATATTATAGTATAGATTATGTTGCGCCCCAGGAGTGGCGGCAGAAGTAATAAAATCAGCCAAGTGTGAGTCGGATATGCGCAAGAAGTGTTCGGTATAATTTTTTAAACAAAAGTCGGCAAAAAATGTGTTTTTTGCTTTACTATTTATTTTATTTAAATAATATTATTAATTATTATTAAAGTACAAAATATTTAATTGAAGATTTTGTGAATATTTATAATGATTTTTTCCTTTTTGCTTGATATCAATAATGGCTATTGATATCAAGTAAAAAGGAAAAAAATCACGTTTGTTATAAGGGAACCCCCTTAAATATTTATTTTGTTTTGTTTAGCGGCAACAAAAGTACACAATCTGTGACAAATGTCAGAAGTCTAGCTATATCGGTTCTTGGGATACAGACTGGAGACAGACAGATGGATAGACAGACGGACAGACATTGAAGACATTGAAGACATTGAAGAAGAAGAAGTAATATGGTCCCGTTTTTACCCTTTGGGTACGGAACCCTAAAAGCAACAGCACAGCAAATACTTACTTCTTTCTTGATTACACTTACGAATTTTTGATCAGGTCACATGTTGTGTCGCGAGTTTGACATTTTTATCCATCCCATAAAAGTACACAGCCGCTGAAGAAGACTCCAGAAGTGTCCAGGCTTACGGCGATCAATTTGGCTGTCATTGTTTGCAAAGTGGATTTTCCAATGTGTCAAAGATGTTTACAGTAAATGTTTATTTCTTTTTGTTTGATGAATAATATTTCAGCTCCAAGTTCCGAGAAGGTTGTTGTGACTATAGTCTGTCATAAAGTGGCATTTTAATTAAATTTTTCGGAACGAAAAAAGATCGGAACGGCACCTTAGGTTTATTTCCACAGTTTGTCCATACTTTCGCATTTCCGCTGGTCGCCGTGCTACCGCTACAGGGCTCGGAAACCTGGTTAATCTTCGCGATCCTGTTCGTTAGAACCGCCATACATTTCCAAAAGAGCGTTTTCATTTTTATTCCGCTCTGAACGCACCGAAATTATTTCTGGTTTTGTTCTAAGAGCAAAATGAAATTGCTCACTGCTCAAAATACCGGTTAGAACCGTTCCCATTGTTTACACATAAACAAGTTATGGTCTATTGGCTATTAGATGGTGCACTAGAAAGGGATAGAAGATATCACTGCACTAGTTACTTTCCGCGAGAAATCGCATCTCTATTTCGCTCCGAACGAACACTTATCCAAAAACCTGGTTAAAGAGCGTTTTAACCTGGTTAAAAAAATACCGGTTCCAAGCCCTGCTGACGACTACTGTTCGTTCGAGAGTTTTACTGTGCGTGGGAGATAGTTACGCAGAAAACGCACGATGGAAGCCACTTAATCAAATTGATGAAGATGGCATACTTTTCGGGTGGAACGATGGCGAAAAGATGTAGGAGGTGTGATTCTGAACAATTCCTCGGAGCACTCCCCGTGACACAACCGATAGAGGATGCTGACCGAAGATTGCGTTCATGTAACCTCCTGACGACCTCTGTGGCTCAGTGGTGATTGCGTTGGTAGCTCAACCCGGGGGTCGCGGGTTCGAATCCCGCCGACGGAACAAAAAGTTTTCAATGTTCCCGGGTCTGGATGTGTATTAAATATGTGTATAATGTAATAAAAATCTTAAATATAATTATGTAAAGTATAAAAGTATTAAATATATTTCCGTTGTCTGGTACCTGTAGCACAAGTCCTTTAAAAAGTCCTAAAAAAAAAAAAACAATTGAGGCTCGATTTTATGCATCCACGAGAACGAGGGGTTGGCCGCAACACCGCGAGATCACAAGTAATTTATATTATGTAAAGATTTATTTAAGTTGCGGTCGCGGTACAAGCGCAACTTAAATAATGTATAAAATCGATCCTTAATATTACTGTCGCTAGTTATAAAGTTTTCAAAAAAAAAAAAAACAACATTTGTATTTTCAAAACAAGTGGAATCC
This sequence comes from Aricia agestis, assembly GCF_905147365.1. NCBI lineage: Eukaryota > Metazoa > Arthropoda > Insecta > Lepidoptera > Lycaenidae > Aricia > Aricia agestis. Next base: position 24,036,902 of record NC_056428.1, on the reverse strand, counting down.
CATCACGCGCTCCGCACTCCGCACGCTCGTGTTTCTTCGCGTTTCATTAAAATTCAAATTTGTATTTTCAATAAAACAAAATTAACATACTCCTATCTCTGTTCGATTCGGTGCCATTACACTCGACGCAGAAAACAATTTAACGTATACTTCCATGTCATTAACTCACAGATAAAAATTGCCGGTGTAAATATTTCAGAACTCCCGCCGTTTGCGTTTTCAAAAGTTTAGAGGGAAATATCGAATTGCAGTGTTCGAATATTTTATTTAAATATTCCAAATAAATGCCACTAAAAGGATTTTAAGGAAGTGTATTTTTACCTGTTTTTTTTTTTATGTAATAAGGTGGCAAACGAGCAAACGGGTCACCTGATGGAAAGCAACTTCCGTCACCCATGGACACTCGCAGCATCAGAAGAGCTGCAAGTGCGTTGCCGGCCTTTTAAGAGGGAATAGGGTAATAGGGGAGGGGAGGGTAGGGAAGGGAAGGGAAGGGAAGGGAAGGGAAGGGAAGGGAAGGGAAGGGAAGGGAAGGGAAGGGAAGGGAAGGGAAGGGAAGGGAAGGGAAGGGAAGGGAAGGGAAGGGAAGGGAAGGGAAGGGAAGGGAAGGGAAGGGAAGGGAAGGGAAGGGAAGGGAAGGGACTAGGATAGGGAATTGGGCCTCCGGTTCTCTGTGAGAACGTAGTATTTCTCCGGTCGAGCCGGCCCATTCGTGCCGAAGGGTGGCTCTCCCACGTACTGTGTTGACTAAAATCTGAAATATAGTTATCAACATAGTATTGGTACTATCGTATATCGATGGTAATCTACATTCAAATACAATATTGTATTGTATGTATGCACATCAAAGTATTGTTTATTTATACTAGTAATAACACAGGCCCAGTTCTTATACCTCCGATCTAAGTCGAAGAGCGATCGAGCCCTAATTTTCAACTTAGAATCCAGTTTATTTATTTATCGTTTTTGAATCTGATCATAATTAATTAATTTAAGGTAGCGGAGCGGGCCGTATTTTCCATATTATCTTTTAAAACCTATCATCGCACACTCGGAAAATATGTATGGAAAATGCAGGCCGCCGTGCTGTATAAACTTACGCGTACATTAGGACAAAGTCATAATGTGTGCGTAAGTCTACTATTTCAAGGGTTGTAACAGCGTATTATTCAGGTCGGTAAAGTCATCAAGCGACATTTACTAATATTTATGTGCCGCTGAAATCTAAGTCAGTCAGGACTGCACATGAAATATGACTATAGTGCACATGACGAAAAAGGTTATAAGTCATGTTTTAACAATAAACTATTTTATGTAACCTATAAAAACGTGGAGGTACTTAAAAACTTATTTATTAAACGTAAAAGGAAGAATATATTATAATAGTAATGCTAGAGAAAAAAATACCTAATATTAGGTATACACAATGACAGAGCAATTAAAAACAATTGCATTTCTTATAAAATGACAAACATAAAAAATAAGTACTTACAATAAAACTAAGTATTTAAATTTTTTAAAAGATGTAGGCTGAGATCGCTTATATTTCCAGCGTTACTAAAAATTTGTCCGTTTTTACGAGTCACAGAATAAAAGGCTGTTTCTGTCAAAGAACTGCGTTCGAAACTGAAAATCATTCCAAAATTACGTTCGTAAAATGAAATTTTCGACTTGTTCCCTTTTCGCTGCGAGTGCTGAACTAAGTAATCATATTCCTTTGTATGTCGTTCCTGACGCGAGCTCCACTATGTGGCAATTATGCAAATAAGAGACGTAGTATGGATGAATTTAAAGATTAAGCACCACTTAATAAATAGGACACATAAGTTAATTTATTACTTTAAATTTTATAAAAATACCTATGTAAAATCAGAAGCATTGCAGTAATAAATAATAATTAATAATACTGTTTTCATGATCTGTCTTTTTCAATACGAATGGAGTAACAAACTAAATTTACAAAACAAATTAATGATTATTATTACTAATTAGTGATTATTATTACTAAAGTTAGCCACAATCTTGCGCAATGTTGAGGATTGCAAAAATGTGTTTTAAAACTGTTGTATCAAAGCTGTGTCTATAGCTGTGCTACAACTTTCAGTTGTTTTTTAAGAAACCAATAACTCGTATTTTGGGCAAATGCAGCTCCTTCGACGTTTACGCAGAATTTTGCCAATTATTTTCTAACACATATTAAAAAAAAACAAATCAAATAGATTTCGTTACAAACTACATAAGGATTATTTACTACTCTGTGTACATAATGTCACTACAAAACCGTCAGTAAAGACACAAAAATGCGCAAACATCGAGGGATTTTTATTTTGAGTTCCTGTTAAGTTGTGTCAGCAATACAATCCTTCGGGCGAATTCGGCGGCTGCGGGCTCGATTACGTCAACGATTGATTGATATTTGCAGTTTGTTCAAAGAATTGCCAATTCGACACAGTTCCATTCGGGTTCCATTCGGGTGCGCGTCATTTTTTTGTCACCTGTCAGTTGACATCAAAATGAACAGGTAACTCGCGGGCTTTTCGCGGTTTAAAAAGTTGGAGGCTCCAATTTCTCTCTTGCTTTACTAGAATACAATGGAAATTGCTTAATTTTTTTTGCTGTTTTAATTGCTTTAGCTTTAAAGTAAAGATTTTCTTTAACTCTATTTTCTTTTAGCAGCAAAGTAATAGTAAGTACAAAGATTTGCGTGCGGTGTGGTCCAACCCTAACAAGTCTAGCATACATAATATTAGTTCAGTAGTGAACAAAAAGCTCTCTTGATAAGCATGTCATAATTCCCAGCTTGCTCCTCAAAGTTTAAATAACATAATATGTATTTAAATATACTAGACTAGTAATATTTCTAGCTAAATGAGGAAACTTTATCTTGTTCATATTATTAGTATTCAACTGAAAGCCCGGTTTAAACATACATAATATATGAGAATTATTGCCTGACTGCGGTAGTAAGAGTTGGTAATTTCTTTTGTGTTACTCTCTCAGAGACTAAAATTAAAATGAGAGACCTTATAGTAGTCACAGGTTTTTTGACATCTATATTAAGCTCTGGTGTGTATCTTTCTGGCATTCATCCTATATCTTAGGCCTTTGAACTCCTAAAAAAGATCAAAATTAATTTGAATTCAACTATTTCTATTGGAAATAAAAAGGCAATATAATATGCTAATATACGACCGCTGCATACAGATTAGTTTTGCAAGCTTAGTGAAATTACATGGCTAGGCATCTCTTACTGAAATTCCTAAAAAAGTTTAGAAATTTTAGGGCCTTTTTCACCACTTCCTTATAAAGTGCCGGATAGGCTATCCATAACTTTTTTGACAGATTCTCCATACTCTATCTGCCAAGCTAAGTCGTGTATAGCCTATCCGTCACTTATCAGGAAGTGGTGAAAACTCTTTAGAACTTTGCAGCTCAAAATTCAAGCATCATCGCGCGTCGCGTTGCTGATCTTCACGCGCATCGTTGTGCATTATGGCGCTTGGAGAGTCAATATTAACTAAACCTTACACTAAAATGACGCCTGACACACACACACAGTGCACAAATCAGACAAAAAATATTTGTAAATATTTTATAAATCAATGTCTGTGCGAAAAAAAAATTTAGTACGAAATTACGTCTACAGTGCAGCTTTATCCTATAACCTCAGAGTTACATACACTCCATTAATCTGGCTTTGAGCCAGAAACAGAATCGTTTGAAAGCTTAGTGAGGAAGCAAGAACAGTTATATCTATACAACTACGAGTACCTACATACTATTGTGTAAAATCTTGAGCCTTTTTACTTAAGATGTAAATAGAGAGAAAATGGGTTCATGGAAACGTAATTTGGTCGAGTTATGAGCAGTCCAGCCGACAGATCAAGAATTCATTACTAACATTGATATCAACCGACTGAATAGCTTTGGCCCGTTATCCTATGAATTATTTTTTTTCCATAGTACATTACATAAAAATCAAGAAGTTGAATCTAACATAAGCCTATAAAAAGTAGGAAGTGATCTCTGACAAACACACAAGAAAGCACTCGGCCTGAAAACGGCCCACGGGTATCGGTTGCAGTATCGGTCAGGATTTCAGTTACCTATCTTAGAAAAGCCTTACCTATCTTAGAATTTAGAATATTAATCTACGAAGATCATGATCATGAAGGAGAATACAGTAGTTGTAGGAAGCCGGAAATTTCACAGTTGTAATTTCACGTATTGACGTGTGTTTAGAGCGAAGCCACGTTGATATTATATTGCGTAGCGTCGCCGTTGCCGCAACGCACCGACGATGATTGACGGAGAAGAGACGACCCACTTCGTCTCTTCTCCGTCAATCATCGTCGGTGCGTTTGATTGATGCACCCCGATTTAGAGCGAAGCCACGTTGATATTATGTTGCGTTATGCGTACCGTCGCCGTCGTTGCCGCAACGCACCTACGTTGATGATTGACGGAGAAGAGACGAAGTGGGAGATTGATGCACCCCGATTGATATGAAGCAGATATAAGACACGTAACGAACGTGAATTATTGTATATTCCATTTCTGCAGCGTAAACGAAAAGTAGGTGTATCATACAATACGTTATTTCATTTCATAAGCACAGTGGCGGATTAAGACTACTTGATGCACTAAGGCCCACTTGCGCCAGACTGGGTTAACACGCTTAACTCTGAGTTAAATTATACTTCGAATTTAAATTGACATCATATCTTGCACCACCAAGATTTAGGAGTTAACCTCGAGTTAATTTTTTAAATTTTTAACCCACCGATGTCGGAGGGTTGAATCAACTAACTCTGGGTTAGTAATATCAAAACTGAGATTTTTCGGTTATGACTTAATATGTACTTTGTTGTGTTCAGTAATAGGTACCGGTTTTATTTTGTGTTTAACCATGATAAATGATCAGTGGTTGTTATCTGATGATGATGAAGAAATTATCGAACACATTAGTTCGGACTCGTATTACAGAAGGATTGTAGAACGGACCGATCTGTTTAGGGTCCCGTATGTACTCACGAAGAGACAAAGATTTCCATCGAAGATTTCGCCTAAAAAAAGAAACTGTTCTCTTTTTATTACTTAAATAAACTTGAAAATAATTGCAATATACAAATGAGCATAAAAAGTAATTCCCTACCAAAGTTTAATAATAATATCATTGGATTAGTGCGTCTTTAGTGAACTCCTTAATAAATAGGTAGACTAGATAAACATTGGACACAAGTGTTTCTTTCCAATTTTTATCATTTTCCGCTTAATTTATTTGCACAAAATATCACAATTCACAACACAATGCGACATAGAACCACGTGTTATTTCAAATCTGACATAAGGAGATAGCCTTATTTAAAGTACTGTGGAACGAGTGAGAGCAGTACACTTAAATTATTAGCATTCGCTCTATCATATTTGGCGGGATGTAAAAAGAATGAATGAACATGACATAAGCCCGGGTTAGTTGACTCTGGGATAAATTCTTCTGGTGCAATATGTAGTATGAGTTAAAAATAAAAAAAACGTTAACACTGAGTTATTAAGTCCTGAGTTATTTATTTAACTCAAAGTTTTGGCGCAAGTGGGCCTAAGCAATCAATGCCTGCCTTCCTATCTGTTTACAGTCAACTAGAATCGGTCTTTGAACTTTTACTCTTCTGGTGCCCCTCAGCCGTGATGCGCTACTCGCTAGCAATTGCTTAATTATTTCATTTAGGGTTAATCCGTTACAGATTAAGCACTTACTTCGAAGAGACATTATACTATTGTGAAATATGCGAGGCCGCCACAAAGGAAGATCTTCCGACCGAGCGAGGTGTTATGCTCGGTCAGGCCGAAGCCCACGTGATACATTTCAGCTGTCGTATATATATACTGACGCACTCAGAAAACTTCGATAGCGCGATGCAGGCATGTTAGGGGAATTGTGGGTACCGCCACATCACTTCCCCCCGAAGACCGGAGGTCGAATCTTGAATTCTTGTCGCTTGAGTCGCCAGTGCCAGTGAGTTCCAGTGAGTCGGAACTGTTGCAGTGAGTCCCAGTGAATCGGAACTGTAAGCTGCTGCACGGGATCCAGTGAGTCGGATAAGCTGCCGTGCGGGGCCGATGCAATGCTACGTGCTGACCAGGAGAGATGTGCTCTGCTTGCTGACCGGTCGATGTAGTGAGAAAGCCCGATGATGCCGATGCGGAGTCGCCCAGGCCGCGGTACATTGCGGCTAGTGGACGAGGTACCCGATGAGGCGATGCTGGCTGGCGCGGTGCGGAGGGGCGGGGAGTGATGATGATGAAGGAGGCGTGTTCTATCGAGGGTCACCAATGTGGGATATGTGTGTGGCGGCCAAAGGAAGATCTTCCGACCGAGCGAGGTGGTATGCCCGGTACGGCCGAAGCCGCTTCAGCTGTCGTATATTATATACTGACGCGCTCAGAAAACTTCGATAGCGCGATGCAGGCATGTTAGGCGAATTGTGGTTACCGCCACACTATGATTGACAACCTCAGAACATTGACAACAGTTAATTGTAAATTTTTCGCTGACTTATTACATTGATACAAAATCAACGCAAATTACCGCAGCAGTCTGGCACCGCATCTACTCCCTTCCAATGACTCCCACTCAACGCAGTAGCATCGAAGCACAGTGGCTTCCAACTTATCGCGTTTCGACAACGCACCGCAACGCACCTAAGTTTTGTGGCTTTGTCGTTGTAAACAGGAACGGGTAATTTGTGTACAGACGTGAGAGGCGTGGGGCAGACGCGTCTATTATTATACATTGCACAGCGAAACGATCCTTTTACACTTGAGACGTTCACTGAATACGTGATGACTGAAATATGCAAGTGAAAAAATGTTTTGTAACATCCTAACCGACGCGACGTGAGGAAGCGTTCGGTATAATTTTCTAAAAGATATAAATTTAACCACTTAATAATATGAATATTATAATAATATACGTAATATTGTTGTAAGTACTGGGAGTTGGGACAAGGAAGAATAGTTGTTGTTTGAATTTTATCTTCGTTCTTAAAGAGTTTCAAAGTTTTTATCTTGTTTCTTATTTAAAATAAAGCATTTTTAAGGTTCCGTACCCAAAGGGTAAAAACGGGACCCTATTACTAAGGCTGCGTCCCCATCAGACAGGGCGCGGCGCCGGCACCGTGTTACGGTGACGGCGTCGTGCCGTAACACGGTGCCGGCGCCGCGCCGCGCGCCGTGTCTTATGGGGACCCAGCCTAAGACTTCGTTCTCTGTCCGTCTGTCTGTCTCCAGGCTGTATCTCAAGAACCCCTATAGCTGGACTTCTGAATTCAAGTGCCTACCTCTAATGGCAAGAGGTAGGCACTTGAATTTTCCACACATTCTTTTGTTATGTGTGTACTTAAATATTTTATAATAATAATTTAAATAAAATAAAAATTTAAGGGGGGCCCCCATACAAAAAACACCATTTTTAGCCTATTTTTGCTCTGTATTGGTACGGAACCCTTCGTGCGCGAGTCCGACTCGCACTTGGCCAATTTTTAAGATTAAAGATTTTCGTATTGCCTCATATAACGTTTTTACCTATTACAGGAATAGGTAGATTGCACTTGCTCCGCTCTCTTGCGTTATCAAAGAGAACTTTTAGAAGCGCTTTTATCTTTCATTAATATTGACAAGGGATCTTAAAATTTTGCGCGGACGTAATCTTTTTATTTTTTCTTCATAAACGAGCATATTTTAGCTACTAAGTAGCTTTACTTAGATACATTTAATAATTACTTAACTTTAATATAAATAATAGTTTGACATAACGTCTGGAGCGTTTGTGAAAATTTTCATTCAATGCAGTAAGCTTACTAACTTTTCCAGTAGGTACAATATCCACCCTAATAAGCGATATTGCGTCCTGCAAATCAAGTGTTATTGGATTATAGTTTAATTTGATGATTGAGCATCTAATCACAGTTATGTGCGTTAATGAAAGCGACTAGTAATATTGGACGACAAATCTTGTCCGTGCTTAATTAATTATTTCTCACTAGATGCCGCCCCAACTCCATTGCTATATGATTCGTTATTCGCGCGGAATGCGTTTTTTTGGGATAAAAAGTGTCCAATGTCCTTTCACGGGACGCAAAGTATGTTCATACCAAATTTCAGCAAAATGAAAAGGTAACAGACAAACAGACATACGTAAAATACGGTTTTTTAATTGACACTTCCTTTATTTCTTATGCGTATTTATCGAAGTTGGATTCTTGGTTAGAAATTATCGCTTTCAACATAATCCCTATAGTAGAAATTTTAGCATTAGCAAAGCATATTTACAATATTATAAGTATGAATTGGCTCGGACTCCGAACAAGTTAAAGTTTTGTTAAACCCCGTGTATTGCCAGAATGGTGAGTAAGAGCCTGCGACGGCCAGACTTTCCTCAATTTAGGAAAGATGAAAGTTTACCTGTTTGGGACCTTTACAGAGGTAAGAGCAATCAGCAACTATGGAGTTTCGGTCGCGGTCCATAGTAAAAGGAGGGGATGTAAGTTATCTTCATACAAAGGCACCGCGCGCGGCTTGTATGTGTGCGCTATAGTATCGATGCATCGCCACGTAATCTCAGCGAGTTTTAGAGGCTGGTACCACCGAGATTTTGTTGTGTGCCGTACGTGGCGACGCATTGGTACTATGACGCACACATACAAGCCGTGCACGGTGCCTTTGTATGCAGATAACTTACTTCCCCTCCTTTTACTATGCGGTTACTTCAGGAGGAATCAAGTTGTGAAAGTCTACCTGACCTTCTAGGAAGAGTAAAGTTCAATTTCATAGCTAATTTCTTTATTTAATCAATTTCTTTGCGGTGAGTGGAGGAATTTCATCTTCAAGTGCCGGACATATTTGACAGTTGCTTTCCACTGATGGACACCCTCAAAGTCTAATACTTTAAGAAAGTTTAAGGGGTAAACACAAAAAACAGATAAACTTTCAGCTTTCCTAAATTGAGGAAGGTCTGGCCGTCGCAGGCTCTTGGTCCACTATTTCATCCCTAGAGTTCAATCATTGTGTCCAACTTACGAGGTAAAAGTTTTCAAGTATGATTTGATAACATCATTAAACATGCTTGATCGTGTTTGTGGAAGTTCCTTACACTTACACTTGTTGATTGTCCAAACTTACTATCTGATGGACAAGTATATATTTTCATAGAAAATATTATTTATGGTAACTTGTGATTCTATTATGAGAGATGTTATTATTAAATACAACAAATAAACATTCTTCCGTAAAACAATAATAGCACAGTAGTTTAATCCGAAATCGATTGAATGACTAGCGCGTTCGTTGAATGACACCATTGACTGCGACATAATATACACTATACAGCTGATAATCTTCATACTAGAGTCTAGACCATTCGATTGAGACGCATGCTGTAATAATTGTACTATTATAGTACTATAACGGTGATTTTAGATTTCAAATAGCTCTAGAGAACCGTGGTATAAGTATTCTAGCGGTTTTCATACTTTTTTTGTGACGAAACCCTTTTTAGAAGTGTCACTTTTGACGGCCTAATATGCGTATTATATTGGATCTTCGGAGAAGGGCTTAGTAGCAAAGCAACACTACGGCAGCCTTCACACGAAACTGATTGTAAGCAAGCTCGCAAGCTCAAACGCGTATTAACGTGTTGTCGGTTAGGGTCTAATAATTGTGTAGGTGAATATCAAAACCCGGCAAGTCACACCCATACTCGAAACTGAACTCTTGTCGATTTTATTGAATTTTGTGCGAAAAATGGAACAACGCAGTATACAAATTAGTGTGGTGAATCCTGAAAGAGCAATAAAGATCTCTGTGTCAAAAGTTAAAAAGAAAAATGCCAAGAATAAAGTAAAAAAAACATATTTCCCTCATTTGCCAAGTTTCGCTTATGGTGGACTTACCGGGATTTGATATTTGCCTACACAATCACACCCATCGAGTAGAGCGGCGAGACAGTACTTTTGGCTAATTTTATTTCCTCTACTCGGTAGGTCCTTAGGTGTGAACAAAAAGATGTACGAAAATATCATAAACTACGTAACGCCCATCATTTTTGGCGGTTGACAGTTAGGGTCAATTCAGACCGCAACGCGACGGGTAGATGCATTTCTAAATTAGTATGGATTTGACAGATACGCAAGACGTCTGACGCAATTGAAATCTGTCAAATCCATACAAATTTAGAAATGCATCTACGCGTCGCGTTGCGGTCTGAATTGACCCTTAGGCGTGAACTCTGCCTACTGTATACCTTTCATATTGTGTCAGCAGACAAACTGATTCGAGGGCTGAAAAATATAATTTGATACAGTATTAAATAAGCGTGAAATGACCTGCCCCATCCGAAATTAACTTTTGAGAAAAACGCGCCGCGCAAAATTGCAACGCCATTAAAGCATTTTCAGCGAAGTGAGACGGTCGTTTATGAATTTTCTTACAAATTCAGAGCTACAATTTCTTGAATTACTGTTTTACATGATTTTTCAGCTGTTCCGAATGTAGACGACAATTTGAAATGAGCTGGGTTATTTAGGTACGAAAATGGGTCAATTTGTTGAATAATTTCCGGTAGTTTTAGATTAGGTAATCCTTCTTTTTATAGCGGTGGGTACAATCGAAAATCAGATCTGGTTTTCCAACCGTATTTCTTGGTAATGAGGTTTGAAAGGGGTAGACCGGATCTGTTCTTTGACTGTACTTCGCTGATAAAAAACAACGAGTAACACTCCGGGAGTGCCGACAGTGAAAGACGGACAGGCAAATATTAAGTGCCGTAGAAAGTAAAGGGTAGTTCCTCCTCTTTTACAGGCCACCGTTTTACTCTCATATCGTCCTACGACTTTTCAATCAGATCTCGTGTCCTGACTCCTGACGTAACTTTATATTTTTTTACTCATCCAAAAAAAAAGTGCGCAATGCCGCCGAAGAACTTCAATAAAATATAAGAATTGCACACAGAAAAAAGAGGAATATTACTCATTTGCCCCGAGCAAACGACCATTTTAAAAATTCGGCCAAATCAAATCTGACGAGACAAAATTGTGCCTTCTTGAACCTTCAAATGAAATTCGGTGGTCCTCCACGGCTTTAATTGAAAGGTCTTCAGTAAGTTGACGTTCCTTTGAGGATTTTGAAGCAGTTATTATACAGATTCAATCATCTTATCTCACATTAATTGGTTTTCAACTTCAATTGCAAGCGTTGTCTTTGTGTCTCATGTGAAAATAATAAGATACGATAGAAGTCAAGGCCATACGTTTTATTATTGTTCATAAAGAGGCGACTAAAGCAAAATAAATGATCTTATAATTAATTTTAAACCCTAGTTCCGTACCCAAAGGGTAAAAACGGGTCCCTATTATTAAGATTTCGATGTTTGTCCGTCTGTCTGTCTGTCTCCAGGCTGTTAATCAAGAACGGTAAAAGCTAGAGAGTTGAAATTTTCACATAGTATTTCTGTTGCCACTATAACAACAAATACTGAAAACAGACCAATTTTAATAATTAAGGGAGGCTACATACAACAAACGTGAAAATTTTTGGGCTTTTTTGCTCGATATCAATAATGGCAACAGCTGGTAGGCACTTGAAATTTTCACAAAGTCCTTAAATATATTTTTGTGTGAAATATTTATTTATCGTTGGCCCAGTCGGTTGTTAACTATGGACTGAGTAGTTATGGAAGATCGTTTGAAAGTCACTTACTTAATATACATTCATTAACGTTACGCATATTAAAAGTGATTGTACCTAAACCGGTTAAAAATAAATTTAAAACAAATGAGGAAGGCTTATTTGAGTATTGTAATGTCATGCACATTTTTGATCTTGTTAAATTTGCAGTTTTAAATGAAGTTATTGATCCTACACTTTTAATAGAAAAAATAAGACCTAGCATTTTAAGACAAACCTGTAAAACAAAATTTGTTAAGCCGGACTGTAATAATTATTATGGAAGCAGAATGCTTAAGACATTAATACCTTCATTTGTAGAAGAGCTGCCAGAAGACCTGCAAAAGTTGTATCGGGACAAGTGTAAATATAGACGACAACTTAAAAACATCTATTGAGTAAATTCAACTAATGCGACCACATCTTGTCCAGATAAACTCTTTGTAGTTTTTGCGGCAAGATTTCTTGTATTCAGTAGTATCATTGTATACAGTATCGAACAAAATAAATAAATAAATAAAATAAAACCTTAATATTTAATAATAATTATTAATTATTTTAAGTAAGTAAAATAAAAGCACATACTTACCAAAAACATTTTTACTAGCCTATTTTTGCTCTATAACTGTACTTCCCAATTCGCACTTGACCCATTTTTATACTAATTGGTAGGCTACCTATTATTTCATTTTTAGGGTTCCGTACCCAAAGGGTAAAACCGGGACCCTATTCATTTCTATTCACATAGATTGTAAGCGAAAAATAGTTCTATTATACATATATCAACTAGTTGTTTGATAGCGTCTAGCTTTAGTCAAGATCTGTGTTAAGATCTGGCCGTCTTCCACAACAATGCCCGTTATCTTAAAACGTGAAAAATACTTTTAAAATAGGGAATAATAAAACTTATTTAAAACAATATGCTTTAAATGTACTTAAAAATACATATAACAAGGTGTAACAAAAGTTAGTGATAATACTGTAGGATGGGTATGTGTCCCTTATATTGAGTGCACTGTAAAAATAGCAGCGCTGAAAGAGACGATCTTTTAAAGTCATTTGTACATAGTAAGCTCACCTGCGTCATGAATTTTCCATACAAAGATGAAAAAAGTCACTTTTTCTGCGCTGCTAATTTTAAAGCAAACTATATAGGGGACACACACCCTAAAGCATTAGCACTTAGTTTTGTTACATCCCGTATAAATATACATCTCAAGGCTCTACACATTTGGCCGTGGTGGATAACCATGATTGCCCAGATGTCTACGGCACGCATTCAACGACGATCGTGGGCAATTGAAGACGAACACGCTTTTCTACAGGTTCACACTTCGCCTATCTATGTTTATCATCTACCAACTCAGATGCCTTACCAAAAACAATCACCAATAATAGTATTTCAAAGATAAAACCGACTTCAAAATTGTAGGTAATTACGAATTAAAATTCCCTATCTCAAAAATTACTGAACCGATTTTGACGAAACTTGCAGTATTCACTAAGTTGAATAATACCCATTACAACAAAAAAAGAATCACTTAAATAGGACTTGTGGTTCTGGAGATATACGAACACAAACATAAAAACATGCGCACATACCTACTTATACAGTATGTAACAAAAATAAGTGATAATACTTTAGGGTGTGTACGCGTTCCTTGTAAAGGGTTCACTGTGAAAGTAGCAGCGCTGAAAGACAAAAATTTTTTTTCACTTTTGTATGGGCAAGGGCCCGAGCGTCACGAGTTTCCCCATATTATAAAGTGTATACCAAGTATCAATGATGAAAACACAACTAACTCTACAAAGTTAAAGTATCATACAAAATCTAGAAATAAATCCCAAAGTAGGCCAGCTATAAATATTATTAATAGCTAAGAAAAGCACGTATTGAATTAAAAATTGCGAAAAGGAAATTAAATAGATAGTAGGAATTTTCAGTTACATTTTTTATGAAAAAGACGAGGAGCGTTTGTGTCTAAAAGCTTTTCCTTATTTAATGTCAAGGATTGATAAGTTTAGATTCACTTGATATTGAAAATGTTGAGAGCTTAAAGGTCAGGTCACATTGCGACGTGGTGATGTGATGTGTTTTAAAATGATTTTTTAAATAGCAGTCATATCCTCCAAAAGAAATAATAATATTATCTAAAGTAAGTGGACAGATTTGGTTGTTTGAAAATACTAGACCGATTAACGAAAGTTAATAACATTCCGTTCTTTACAGGCTGCAACTATGTTCAGAAATCGCGCTCGTTCATGTGAGGCAACCATTCATTTTGGCGATAGTTTTTATTATTCGTAGGGCGAGACAGTGTAAAGAAGATCGAGTAGACCACAGTCCATAGAACAATGTTTATATTAAAGCTTATTTAATGTTCTTTTGCAAATAAGCACAACCTAGAATTATTATGTGAACAGTGAAAGTTGCTTAACGAAATAGCTCATCTTGTGGCAACCCGGAAAATGATATGTCACGGAAGTATTATATTTAGATTAAACTCCAACGTCAATTCTTGGAAATGGTCCCCATTTCGCTAGTTATGAAATATTACGTAGGGTTTTTGTGAACGTATTGAATGACGTTTGCTTGGGGTAATTTGTATGTGAAGCGTTCAATTTGTTTGAAGTAAAATATCACAAAGATTCACCAAATTATTAATAATGATAATAAGCCCGCAGGGCAGCTTGTGGCGAGCTATTGGGGAGTAGGGACCCCACGTACCCGAGTGCTCCCAGGGAGTTCTTGTTCTTTATGTCCAGCTTGCCTTCACTGGCTGGCCAGAGTGAGCACTGACGGAGAATCAGGCCCTACCTTTGCCTTGTCTTAACCGGTCGGTCAGAGTGGAGTCGCAAGAGCTTCGGCTCGGAGGGAGGATGTGAAGTGTAAGTAGCAAGGGACCCTCTGAGGGTGCAAGTGATCGGCGTTTAAAGTCCAGTGATACCTTTCCTTCCTCAAGCCAGTCTGTCAATGTTGCCGCCTCGGCGCACCGTACGTACGGCCATTTTGAGGGGCCCATTCAAAGAGTTGGCGAGTCACCGTCTGCCAACATTATAATACCTACATGTTTCCACGTTGTATCGGCAGACGCTATAGTCTTTCCATAGTCCTAGTTACCCAGTATACATTTCACATTAAATTAATAATGTCTTAATATCTTATACCTTTAAACGAGCAATTCTTGTATATATATATATATATTAGAATCTCGGAATCGGCTCCAACGATTTTCATGAAATTTAGTATATAGGGGGTTTCGGGGGCGATATATCGATCTAGCTAGGAATCATTTTTAGAAAATGTCATTTTATTCGTGTTTTATAGATAATCGATAAACTTTTATACGTGGGAGAGCCATGCTTCGGCACGAATGGGCCGAATGGCCATGGCCATGTTCTCACAGAAAACCGGCGTGAAACAGCGCTTGCGCTGTGCTTCGCCGAGTGAGTGAGTTTACCGGAGGCCCAATCCCCTAACCCCTACCCTATTCCCTTCCCTACCCTCAACTATTCCCTTCCCTTCCCCACCCTCCTCTATTAACCTATTCCCTCCTAAAAGGCCGACAACGCACTTGCAGCTCTTCTGATGCTGCGAGTGTCCATGGGCGACGGAAGTTGCTTTCCATCAGGTGACCCGTTTGCTCGTTTGCCCTCTTATTTCATTAAAAAAAAAAAACTGAAAAATATGGCTCTTCCTGACATCTATTGGCGAATAATAATACTATTTTGTTAGCAACTAATTGTTTTAACGACCAGCAGATGGCGTTATTAAGTAACAAGAAGTCAATGAGTGTATTCTATACCGAGCAAAGCTCGGTCATCCAGGTACTAATTATATAAACAAAAATGCTGATACTTTAAATAATAATAATTCAGCACATAGTAATAAAGTACAATGGAACATATAATATTTTGTGTTAGTATGGAAAGTAAGCAAAAGTAAAAAAACCGGCGAAGTGCGAGCGAGTTTCAATAGTATAAGAAGAGAGAGAGAGAGTTTCAATAGTATAGCTCTTATAGTTTCGAAGAAAAATGGCTGTGACATACCGACGGACAGACAGACAGATATGACGAATCTATAAGGATTCCGTTTTTTACCATTTGGCTACGGAACCCTAAAAACAGACTAAAAGAATTTTCTGTTCTGATTCTGATTTAACTTTACATTTAAGATAGAATGAACAGTATATGCTACTTTTAAAGCATTAGAAAAAAACTACGATTCCGCAGGATTTTCCGAAGTCGTAATCACTGTCACCCCAAGATTACATTAAATTAAGAACTGTTTGTACCTTGATACCTAAGTGGGTATACTTGTTGCTTTTTAAGCCAACAATTACTGGACGGATTTTAACGAAGTTTTGGAGGTCGCCAACTAATTTATGCTTTGAATTTTCATATAGATTCTCTCAAAAATAAGAAAAAAAGCTAGTTAAGTGTAGTATAATTTAGGCAGCAAAGTGTCAGAAGCCCGCGTGGGTGTAGTGGCGTATCTCGGTGTTCGACTTAAGTCAGGGGCGGATTTATTTATTTTTACAAGCGCTTGTCACCGCCAGGAGGGCATTTGTCTCCCTAATCTAACGGCGCCCACACACGCTAAATCTGAATCCCGATTTCGGTGACGGTGACCGGTTACATTGAAACGCAAGACTGATTTTAATACTTTAGTCAACAGTGTAAATAACAACGCCGGATGTTTTCGCAACTAATTTTATTCGGTTTTTAGTACAAAATATATTCTCACAGCGTTTTACACTTAATAATTAGTAAGTTCAACAACGGTAGCGAGAACATGAAGTCGTAAAAGAGATCACAAAATGGCGGCGCGGCCGCATGCCGTGCTGCGCGAGGAAGAGAAAGAGCGAGGTCTGAAGAAGACAGCGCGAGTAGTGATGTGGTACAACTAGTGTTGTGCTGTAGGCGTGTTACAACAGTGATTTTTATACTCTCATAAGTCATAGTATCCCTATGGGGCGGATGACTGACACGGCTGGCGTGACGTCATGCTCAGGTTTCACTTAATCTTACATGCCCATCCGAAGTACGCGGGTTATCTACGGATCATCATCACTCAGTCACGAGAATGAAAAAAACAAGCCTTGCGTACTTACTAACAAAAGCAGCTTCACTCTCGACCGAGAATCGAATCGTGCCTTACTCCCGAAACTGATATCGATTTCGATTTTCGATTTCAACGGTTTTTGACACTTTAGATATCTAAAATAGCGCTATTTTAGATATCTAAAGTGTCAAAAACCGTTGAAATCGAAAATCGAAATCGATATCAGTTTCGGGAGTAAGGCACCAGCTCGATCTGGAAGTTTTTGCAACTTTCGACATAATATTATATACTAGCGCAAAATCACGCTGCGGCATAATTTGGAAATGATTCGATCTCAACGGCTTTTCCCACCCCTGACGCTATACTAGCTCATAATCGTACTGCGACTCAATTTGAAACTAATTAGTATGAGTTTCGGGTTAAGACTGCAGACATTTGCAATTTCAATGAAACTAGCGTCACCAAAATCGATTTCTATAATGCCCTAGAGTGTGAGCGCCTGAACACACGACGCCACGGTACGCCACGCGACGAGCGTCACTTTACATCAGGAATTCGCCGTAAATTATTCTCCAGACGGTTTTATTATCGCGATCGAGAATTTTTATCCCATTGTTACCTTTTTATGACAGTAATGCACGCGTAAAATTTTATTACTTTTCATCGAACATGACCGAGATTTTTAGCATTATACGGTAGCGGTATATCATCCATGTTACGAGCATGGTCTTATAATTTCGGATGTGGCACATCAGAAAATTGATTCATGGGCTGATGATGTTATTTGTTAGGGTTAATATGTTAAGTCTACGTTACGTTAGTCGACCGGGCAACTTAACCATAAAATGTAGCCCAGCGCATTAAATCATTAGAAAAATTACTTAGTTGTGTGGTTCGATTTACTATACACTTTAAAATACTATAGAAAAATACATACCATTAAAATATAAGCTTTTTAGTGTAAGATACTCTTACATAATATATTTGATATCTCTCTAAAATATTCACTCTAAAGAAAACTATATAGGCACCATAACCTAACAGAACAGGTATAAAATCATAGGTCCAGTTGTAAAGTTTATAACTTTATCGACTTAACTTGGTATCGTTAAAGTCTAAGATTTTATAACACCAATAACAACTTGGGGTCGCCGGTTACAATTCTTTATAACTAAACCCCAACTTAGAAAACAATTTCCGATTAACGAAGCTTTAAGCGTATTAGCTTTAACTTTTGATTTAAAGTTTAGGGTTATGAGTTTTATTGTTTACTAGAGGACTCCGTTGTGCCAAACTCGTTCATCAAGCGGGAGCCGTGTGTTTTCCAGGTTAAAAACAATCCTATGTCCTTTCCTGG
The DNA here is from genome assembly GCF_905147365.1 of Aricia agestis. Lineage (NCBI taxonomy): Eukaryota > Metazoa > Arthropoda > Insecta > Lepidoptera > Lycaenidae > Aricia > Aricia agestis. The sequence continues at coordinate 24,018,759 of NC_056428.1, read as the reverse complement.
GACTCAAAATATCTACATAACAAATTTTATCGAAATCGGTTTAGCTGTTTAAGCGTGAAGAGGTAACAGACAAAATATAGATATATGTTCACATTTTCGCATTTATAATATTAGTATCGATATTTGGTATTGAACTTCTCGTACTAAATTGATTCATAGACAAACGGCGGATCTACGTAATTCGGTCGGTTTATTCAAGTCAACAAAACAAAACCGACTTGACGTTACCCATGGCCCATGGGTAATCAACTAATCACAGACGAATATGGCACTCGCCACGTTTGAAATCTGGTTATATTGGTCCATTATGGACTTACGTAGACCGCTTTAAAGCTAGACAGATCTAGATGTAAGTATTTGCGTATTTTAGTCACAGCATTTTTAATCGAAAATACCTAAAAAGCATCACTGAATAAACATTGTATTATGCATAAACCTGTCACAAACCCAAGAGGGCGCGGATAATTGTAATTACTGTTTAATTATAAATAACCCAAAGAGCAATACACCGAAAAAGGTATTTTTAACTGAAGCCTCGTTGGCGTTGAATAAATAAATACACTTCACAAACAAAAGCACAGTTAAGTAATGAAATTTCGATAATATGTTATTCTCTAAAATACATAAAACACAAATTGATAAAAGCACCCACAGCTCACAAGGCAACAGTCACGGAGAAATGGTAACAATTCACATAGGAGAGTTGGTCACAGAGCGGCGCGTTTAGTATGTGAAAATTTGTATATAAGTAGCTAATCCAGAATACGATGAATATAACACGGTCAAATTAACTTGAGGCGTCGCTGGAATGCAATAACATGCCCGTTCCATAATGACGTCATCAAAACATGCGTCAAGTTAATGTGACCGTGTTATACATAATATTATATACCCTCAGCTTTAATCACTCTCTTAAAAAAACCGCGCCAAAATCCGTAGTGTAGTTTAAAGGAGTGAGCACACTGAGACGGGCCGTGCCGGGGCTCAGGGACTCATCGCAAAAATCCGCCTCCATACAATTTGTATGGAAGTGGATGCGCGTATGATCGCACACTGTGCCGGGGTGCATCGGCGCGGATTTTTACTCGGCGGATTTCCATCAATGCCACACGGCCCGACAAGACCCGCTGCGCCCCGGCAACAGTGTGTTATAGCAAGCGGCGCGCGGATGTGATGCGATGCGGCCCGGCAAGCCTCGGCTCAATATCCGTCAATGCATTGCGCGCCAACCCGCCCCGGCACGCCCCGACACAGTGAGCGTTAAAATTCGTCAATGCGGTGCGTCCCGACACGGCAATAGTGTGCTATAGCGCATTTTGCGCTGCGCTGCGCCCCGACCCGCCCCGGCATGCCCCGGCACGCGCCGACAAAGTATGCGCAAACCTTAAAATAACTTAGCATAATAACTAGCTATTTGACCGAGCTTTGCTCAGTATTCGATAAAACACGAATAAAATGACATTTTCTAAAAATGATTCCTAGCTAGATCGATTTATCGCCCCCGAAACCCCCTATATACTAAATTTCATGAAAATCGTTGGAGCCGATTCCGAGATTCCAATTATATATTTATATACAAGAATTGCTCGTTTAAAGATATAATATATAGGGAGTGGGGACAGACAGCAGAAAGCTACTTTGTTTTATACTATATACTTACTTAGAAATATTTTGTGATTGATAATAATAGTTAACACAGAATTTAAATGAAAAATAATTAATCAATAATTTCTAAATGGCATTAAATAGTTCAAGATATCATATAAAATTAGGTTTTTATATATTTTATACAACACGAAAAATAAAATAGTGATTGTAAAAATAATTCGAAATATAGCTTGACATTAAAGATGAAGGTCACATAATAATATTTTAGTTTCTAGTTCTATTCTCCTATTCTTCATCAAGTTAAAGGTACTTCTTAGGCCATAATATCACCATATAAACAGTTATGTCTTAAGTACACACAATCGACGATCATGGGCAATCATAGACAGTATTCCCGCTCTACTCGTAGTGTCTTATGTTTGTCCATCAGATGCTAACAAGGAGATGCAACATAACTGTTCAAAACTATATTGCCGTTGCATTCGCCTGTGACGACAGAAGCGTCCTCCCTCTTTACGTTCAAAATTAACGTCTGACTTAATAATACCTTCTGACATCGCGCGAGTAGATTAAAAGCACTAACTTCTCTAGTATTCTAATGCTATTGGCACTAAAACGTTAAATGTTTCATTAAAATTGATCTAGTTTCACTACATACAATATACATAATATAATTAATAACTAGTAGTTATACTATCTATGCATTTCTAATTATTGTAGATTACTTTTTTTGTATTATATCAAATTTTTTTATAGGCTACGTAATTTGATCGGGTTACGTCAAGTTAATGATTTTGGTGTGACGGTGACTAGACGGCTTGACATAGACTTAACAAAGTACTACAGTATACATAAGTACGCTATTTGACAAAGAATCATTATCTCTGAAAGTACTTGTACCTTTTTTTATTTTCGACTTTTTGGCAAGAAGAATATGTTTTGCAGTTTACGTAGTTGTCGACTAGTTAAAGACTAGTAATTAAAATTTATTGGTCACAGGTTATGTTATAAAATAACTTATTATATAAAATAATAAGTCCCAATTTCACCAAAGTCTGTTAGTGTTAACAGCTTGTTAAAACGTCATGCCTTCTCTTTCATTCGAATATGTAAAACGAAAGAGGTAACGTGATACTAATTCCAGCATTAACTTTAACAGTCGTTGGTGAAATAGGGCCTAAGTTTTGTAACTACAATTAACAATTACGTAATATTTTTCTATAAATTACTAAGGAAAATCCAATTAATAAGATTAAAACAATTCTGTAACTAAATGTAGGCCAGTAAAACTTACAACATTAGTCGAAGCGAGATTTCCTGCTCGAAATCATATCTAATGTCAACAAGTAACTTGGCGACTATCCCAGAATTTATCATCCGTAAAAAACATTAGTTCAAGCTTTGGATAGAGTAATTACGGTTGTCGAAAAAATTGACTGAATAAGGGACAGTTCACATTGTGACATGGTAATACGACGCATTTTTATATGAGAGAATCACGCATTTCTATACCATTCAGATCTTCTGGAAGACATTCCATTTTTGGAATAAGATGTACCTTTGTACAAAACATATTTTTAGTTTCAAGCTGTTTTTTTTTACTTTTTTGTGTTTAATAGATCGTAAAATAAAAAAATGAGTTATACAAAATTGGGATAAGGTCTAATATCTGAAAATCTGTGTTCTTGTGTAGTAAATATAGTTCAGTTTTTAATGGCTTACTTAAAATTTCATCGTATCGCATCGACGCTCTACGATGCAATGTGACCATGTAATGTTTACTTCATCATACATTTCTTGCTGTGCAACTTTTGTCTAATATAACAATAAATCTATCAATACCTAAAATAGCAACTACTCTTTGTAGAGGACTAAAATCATAATCGTGGGGCCGTACAACGAAACTTTTTTGAGACTCAAATGAATGAATGGGAATGCCACGTCCTATTCTAACAAATGTTAGATGACGTTGTTAGAGTAGGACGCAGTATTCCGATTCCAGTCTTGTCTCCAGCTTGACTCCCAAAACTGTTTTATAGTAAAACCTAATTAGCCCCCTAAATAGCGCTATCGAAGTTTTGAAATTGGCTCGACATACAAAACTCTCGGCTCGGCTCGCCTGTATGCTTTGGCGGGACCAAGCAGACCTCAGACCAAATACTTCAGACTGTCTGAAGGTCTTTCTTTGAGGTTTTTACCATATTATTATACCTACATCGAAATTAAAGCTACAGCTAAAACCAAAATATTATATTCTTAGCGTTGATGGCATCACGTCTAGCTCAGCAATTATGATGATTGAATGATTACCGCACACTGTGCTACTCGAATTTACTCGTAAATTACCATTTAGAGCATCCACGTCGCTAACAAGTAACTGCAACGCAAAACCATAACTTTTAACAATAATATAATATTACTAGCTAATCCAGCAAACGTTGTTGTGTCATATCTCGGGTAGGAAAAATATAGAGTCAGGGTCAATTCAGACCGCAAAGCGACGCGTAGATGCATTTCTTTTGTACTGAATTGACAGATTTCAATTGCGTGAGACGTCTTGCAAATCTGTCAAATACATTAAATTTAGAAATGCTACGCGTCGCGCTGCAGTCTGAATTGACCCTAAGGGCCAACCCACACGTACCACAACCACACGACAACCACAACCACACCACGTGGTCGGGTGTATATTTCGTATTGTAAATGAAGTGGACCATTCACACGTACCACATTTTGCAGTCGTTGTCGACCACTTGTGAGATAACTTGTCAGACGCAACCACGGCCGACCACATCGCAACCACATCGCAACCACGTCGCAACCACATCGCAACCACAACTTTGCGTCGATGCAACGACAGTGCGCGCGCACCGCCCGCGCTCTTCCCCCCTCCGTTTCATTGACTTTCGTACGCAACCACTAGCGACATCGCAACCACGTCGGCATTTTGTCGGTACCACAACGCAACCACAAAATGCTGCAGCGACACCATTTACACGTAACCACTGCTCGACGACATTTTGTCGTTGCGATGTCGTGTGGTTGTGGTACGTCTGGGTTGGCACTAAGAGTCAGTGGCAGACACCGTTCAAGATAATGGTTGAAATTTCTGCAAAATCGAGTCCCGGGAAATGACATTCCCATAAAAGAATTTTAGCGCAATAATTATTCCATCCGCTAATCGCTTTTGCGTTTGCCCAAGCAACGGCCTGTCTGTAACAGGGATCTTCGAGAAAAACAAAAGCATTAATGTCCGAATCACTCCATTCAAGGCGGTCCAGTGACAATGATACGGACTTTTCACTGAACTGTGGATTCATTTCGTGAGATTTAATTAACGTTACTGTCTGGAGTCTACCTGGCCCGGGAGACAAATGAAACTCTATTTTAATTCCTAGTTAACTTAATCAGGTTGAAATTACGTAGACTGATTTGTTAATGTCGCGCTGCGTTAAATGAGATAACAATAAAAAAGATCTTGAAATAGTACGACGCGACGCGGCCGTTTATTGCATAATTGCAGTCTTTAGGGCCAGAATATTCATTTCAAATAACTGTGGATTTTATGTGGATCTATATATATTAGCAACATGATAAAGTGGTATAAGTTACAAGGCTTGTTCATTTTATTAAAAAAAAAAGAGAAATAATTGTCCGTTATAAAATATTAGTTAAGTATCTAGTTCTTCCACTCACTTCTTCAATTTTCTTATTCATATGCATGTATTGATTTTAAAACTTATTAGTAACAGTAACTGGAAATTTCAAACATAACTGCGTCAATGTATTTAATATATTGCAGCGGAGCTACAATGGTCACATTTAGCAATTCATCTCAATCAATTCAGCAAATGAATTGTCAAAACTGTCAAACTGACTAATGTCAAATTAATACGAATTACTACAGTGCGACAAGGTTAAATATGAACGTGGGCGGTGGCGCTGCTCGTAAAGGAGAACTGTCAAAAATGACGTTTTTGTATGATGGCAGCGTTAGTTCCTTTTTTCGACACGTTCATTTAAATACTTGTCGAGTTGTAGACATGAATTGCAAGCACTTGTATTTTGCGATTTAAAAAAAATGAATCATATTATGATTCTTAGTGTGAATCTCCAAAGCGACCATTTTAGCCCCGCAGCTCGAACTGTTTTCGTAGAGGTCGTAGCAGTTGCGTAGCACATGGCGTAGCTCAGCAGCATCTACGTTCGTAGACCTACTCGCGCCACCCGTGCTGGCAGAGTTGGCATTGCAACGTGACATACTTAAAAAAGCATCGCAACGCTTCTTTAACCGACTTCAAATAAAGTATGATTTCTCAATTCGACCGTATATTAATTATTATGTTCATCTTTTTAGTACATCGTCTGTAATAGGTTCATAGAAAAACTATATACTTAACCGTAATAAGAAAGCTAAGTATGTTTTATTTTGTGTTTTACTTGAATCTTGTATTTTTGTCTCTGTGAAATTAATTTCAAGGCAGCGTACAAACAACTTAACTTTTTTGTTTTTAACGTTAAAAAATTATAAAACTCTAATAGTTATAAAACTTGTTTAGATTATATTATAATTAATATCATAAATCTGCACACGTTCTACAGTAAGTCACACATTGTAAAGACAACACATTTTTCCGATCAGTTGGGTATTTATACAGCCTAATACTAGTGGTTATGATCGCCCATAATGGGTTATGAACTACGTGCGTCCTTGTCATTTTATTTTCAGTTTTATCGCCGAAACAATACACTTGTTACTTATGAGCTTTGATATTATAACTCAGGAGTAGTACAGGTTAAATTAATCCCAGGGTTAACCCGGGTATAGGTTTAAACCAAGGTGATAAAAATAAGATACTGATGTCACATTTTTATGTAACACTAGATGACGCCTGCAACTGGGTTGCACCAAAATTTGTCTGTAAAGTACTGGGAAAGGACATAATCCTATGTCCTTTCCCGGCACTCAAAGTATCTCCTTATCAAATTTCAGCAAAATCGGTTCAGCGGTTTGGGGGGTAGAGGCAAGACACAGATAGCTGATAGACAGACACACAGTCACATTTATAGTATTAGTATGGATGTAATGATTTGTCTTCACCAAGGCCTCGAAGGCCAAGAAAGATAATCACATAGACTATTATAATCATTACCGTACTCTTCTTTTTACGTCGGAATAACTTTGTTGTAAAAAAATACTTTATAACTTTTAATTTCACCTTAACGAGATTTTCATCCTCAGTTTCTTGAACATTAATTTAATTAAAATTAAACAAATCTCGATGATTTTAGAATTAATTACGGAATTAAGAAGATAAAACAAATGAAGGCTTGTCTTTAATTTTATAACATGGTTTTGGCTGAAAGGTTTTAAGGGCAGGTCTTTTGCCCCTAGGGCGGAGTTACATGCCCTCTCTTCCTGATTAATTCCAAGATAAAAGTCATGGTTAAGTTATTTAAGAGACCTCTCGTAAAAATCCACAATTACCTGAACTTTCGGGGTATTTTTAATCTTGAGGGTCCTAAATCAGTAACTTATTATCATTAGGATACCGCTGTAAGTACCAAATACCTTTAGGCTACGAATAATAAATACTATGGTAGAGTAACTGAGTAAAATAATTGGTTCCACGAATTGCACACCAAGGTTTACATATTTTCCTGGAACTTTCGTACTTTCAGTTTGTGGTCAAACACGGTTCGGTCATACAGTTTTTGTTTCTCTAGCTATAATAAATACAATTATGCAAATCGATAAATAATAACTTCATACAGTTATGACTTATATAGTAGTTCAAAAATTAAACACTTTAAAGGTTGGATGAGATAACAATTACTTACATTATTTTAGTTAAGCACAGCAACTGATACTTAAATTGTTGAAGTGGTAAGATTATAAATTATATTATTATAAAATATTATCATTTTGGTCTTTATTCATGTAAAAATATTATATTCAAGTGCCTTTAGGGATTTAAGATTTATACGTAGGTAATTTTGAATTCTTCTTTTTTTTTTTTTTTATTAAATAAGGGGGCAAACGAGCAAAAGGGTCACCTGATGGTAAGCAACTACCGTCGCCCATGGACGCTCGCAACATCAGAAGAGCTGCAGGTGCGTTGCCGGCCTTTTAAGAGGGAATACGCTCTTTTCTTGAAGACTCAAGAAAAGAGCTTATCTTAAAAGAAAAAAAACGGTCTTTTCGCTTTTTTCTTCGTTTTATTAAAATGAAATGAAATAAAAAATATTTTTTTCTAAGTAGGTTAAGTAGCTAGAACGTCGTGTCTGCATGAGGCCTATTTAAACGTTTACTTCAATATTTTACGAGAAAAAAAAAAACAGTCGAAATCTATCAAAACCATATTTATAATATTGTACTTATCTATGTGGCGGTAACCACGATTCACCTAACATATATCCCACATCTATTTGTACCGTAGAATTTGTAACATATAAAATGATCGAAAAATTAATAAACATACTTATAACAATATTTTACTTGGGCATTTCATATTAAACTCCTAAAAAGTAAGATCGTGATATAATTTTAGTAATAAACAATACTGCAAGTATTGTTTATTACTAAAATTATATCACAATCTTACTTTTAGTTGTGTAGGTAAAAAAGTGTAAGCAATATTATGTGGAGTTGGTGACAATTTATGGGGTACAGGCGAGGACAGGCACGTAGAGGGTGGGCTAAATTATACCCAACATTTTAGGGTTAACACACCATTCGCCGTGTTTTTATGAGACTGCCAACGAGTGAACGGATCAGCTGTTGTAACACAGAGAACATCGAAATATCATGTATAGAACGATACTTTTATTTTGAGCACATAATATGACTACATTTACTAAACACTAGTCCAACGAAATTATTTGACGGACCCAAGTATCACAATTATGGCCTAACTGAAGGTTAGTAAGAAAAACACCTAGATGTGCAATGTGCATTTCGTGGAACTTCCGAGTCAGTTACTCTTTCATAGTAGTTAATATTATTCGCAGATCGAGTTACAAATTATGCATTGATCATGAGCTCATTTCGTCTTATACCTAAATATCTATCCTTATAAGGACATTAGGGCCTTTAAGTTCATGATTGCTACCATGATTGAGCTGTCTACATTATCCACAATCGTCGATTATAAGCCATTAATGACGAATGTGCCTCTCTTGTGATCGCGCGCATTTGCTCCCATTTCATAGCACCAGATGATATCACTATAAATATTGTATTAAACAAGAATAATATAATAACGGCTTCTCGGAAAAATATCAAGCAATATCCTGTCAATGTTATTTTGTTTCCTTATTCTTGACGCAGCTGGAGCCATTGTTAGTAGCGGCAGGAAGTGCCTGGCACATACTCTTTCGAATGCATTGGCATATAAAGTTTGATAATATTGTAAATCAATTTCTATAATAAAGCTTCTGGCGGTACCCACGTTTGTGTAATGTAAAACAAAACTATGTGATAATACATTAGAGTGTGTATCTGTTCCATGTAGAGAGTTCACTGTAAAAGTAGAAGCGCTGAAAAATCAAACATTTTTTTCACTTTTGCATGGGAAAAATTTGGTCTTTCAGCGCTGCTACTTTCACAGTGAACTCTCTACACACACTACGTGGGAGAGCCATGCTTCGGCACGAATGGGCCGGCTCGACCGGAGAAATACCACGTTCTCACAGAAAACCGGCGTGAAACAGCGCTTGCGTTGTGTTTCGCCGAGTGAGTGAGTTTACCGGAGGCCCAATCCCCTACCCTATTTCCTTCCCTACCCTCCCCAATTCCCTTCCCTTTCCATCCCTACTTTCCCCTATTACCCTATCTTAAAAGGCCGGCAACGCACCTTTTTTTTGTCGTTGGGGGAATGCCTTTACGCATCCCCGGGGCCTGGGGAGGACCATCGAGGTATGTGGGACTCCCCGGGACTACCCACTAAAACCCCAACGGAGTTCCTGCTCCTGAAGATGGGACTACGGCAAATGCGTAATACACAACCGCAGCCCCACCACCTCTGCCTCTTCAGGCTCATCTCGTGGACACCTTTCCACATTACTCCGCGACGATGCGCTGGAACACCTAGCGCATCGTGGCCTACCCGGGACTCGATGTCATGGGCGACGGCAGCCCCATGCCGACGCCCCGAGTTCCTCTGCTAAGGCGGTACGTCGTGACCATGTCTGGCCCTTGGTCTCTGCCTGGGCCTTCTCCGAGGATCGAGCGCCTCCGCCTCTCGCCTGCGCTCCGCCTCCTCTTTCGACGACATTACCTCTTCGGCGAATGTCTCGACTGCCCTTCAAGAGAGTTGGCTGTCCAGCATCGCACGAACGATGGCCGGCAGCGTGATGTCAGGTCCAATAGTGGCCTGTAGGGCCGCTCTTTGTCTGCTCCAAGCGGGACAGACGAGCAACGTGTGCTGCGCCGTATCCCGATCGTCACTGCAATGATGGCAAGCAGTGTTTTGCTCGCGTCTGGCCATGTCGCACAGATACTGACCGAAGCAGCCATGCCCGGTCAGTACCTGTGTGAGACGGTACAACAACGCACCACTGTTTCTGTCCTTCCTCACGTTTCTCCTGGCATAGCCAAAATATTTCGGCTAGTGACTCGGCTTCAATGTCCCACGGGATACATACAAGAACACACGCGGTATTTTTAGAGACGGTGCGGTATCCCCTTATCGCCCTTATAGCTATCGTCCGTTGTAACTCAGTTAGGATCCTTCTGGTCCTGATCGTCAGTCGCTCGGCCCATATCGGCGCACCGTACATGCACATGGAGCGGATTACTCCCATGTACAGGCGCCGACATCCCAAACTGTGATACCGGCGGACTGGCGGGTCTTCTCCCGAATCGGGGGGACCCCCACCGATTCGGGAGAAGACCCGCCAGTCCGCCGGCAGCCTTGGAGAATTTTGCCGTTAAGCGGCGGAAGTGCTCTTTAAAAGTCCACCGGCCATCCAGCACTAGACCCAGGTAGGTCATGGACTGACTGACCTCAATCCTTGTACCACCTACCATAACGGCAGCTCCCGTCGGTGGCGCGTTTCGTGGGCCATGAAAACAGATCGCCTCGGATTTCTCCAAGGCGACCTCCAGGCCCAGAGCGCGGATGCGGCGCACCACCTGGGCAACCGCAGCTGTCGCAAGAATTATGACCTCGCTGTAAGTTTTCCCGCGACAAATAACTAGTGTGTCATCGGCATAACATAGCAGCACTACTCCTCGCAGGTTGGCGACACGTAACACCCAGTCGTATCCGATGTTCCACAGGTGAGGGCCTAAGGCAGACCCCTGCGGAACACCGCACACAACTGCCATTCTTTTCCAGCCTTCTTTTGTTGGGTACTCTATGTATCGCACCGAAAGGTAATCTCCAAGAATCCTTCTCAGGTACTTGGGCACCTTATGATACCAGAGCCCTTCCTTTATCGTTGCCCAGGGCAAGGAGTTGAAGGCATTAGAAATATCCAGGGATATTGCTAAAACTACCTCACCCCGACTGGTTCCTTCCCTTACGATGGTCCGCAATTGATCTATCGCCCCGATGGTGGATCGTTCCAACCGTAAGCCAAACTGATTGGCGTTCAGGTTCGGGCCAGCACGATGAAGGTGCTCGGTGAGGCGCGCAACGAGCACTCTCTCGAGTATTTTGCACACCTCATCAAGGAGAACGATCGGGCGGTACTCGTACGCCGAAGGCTGAATCTCTGGTCTGCCCTTTTTACGGAGCAGGACCAGCTTGCCGCGCTTCCAGAAACTCGGAAATCGGCATTGTGACAGATAGATATTCAGTACGGTGAGTACCCGCTCCCCCATCTCTTCAAAGGCGAGCGACCACACGCGTTCTTCTGTCGCATCTTTGCCACTGCTGCTGCAAGTTCCGCCGATGTTATGGGCGGAATTTCTCCGTCTGACTCATCGCCGGAATCATTTGGTGGCGCCATCGTCGGCGGAGTCCAGTTAGCCCTTGAAGGGAAAAGGGTGGAGAGGACAGAATCCCTTAGCTGTGGATCCAGGCTTTCGGTGAGAGGTGAGGCGGCCGGGTGAAGCTTTTGCCTTATACATTTATAGGGACGACCCCACGGATCCCGGTCGAGAGTCTCCAGCCACTCTGTCCAGGCTTCGTTTTTGGCTCGGCCGGCAACGCACCTGCAGCTCTTCTGATGCTGCGAGTGTCCATGGGCGACGGAAGTTGCTTTCCATCAGGTGACCCGTTTGCTCGTTTGCCCCCTTATTTCATAAAAAAAACTAGTAGTTTTATTACATACTGACAGCTAAAATGTATAACGTGGGCACCGGCCTGACTGAGCATACCATCTCGCTCGGTCGGAAGATCTTCCTTTGTGGCCACCACGCATATTCCACGATGCCACAATGAATATTATGACCATGATTGCGACAATAGTATGAATCTGTACATTTTCATAATCTCTTGTTCTAAGGCCCGTTTCAGTAAAATATATTTCACTTTAAACGAATAAATCGACTGCCTCTACGAATAATATTTACGATCACATTCACAACTTTGCAGAAGAGCCATTTTGAACTTTTGATGACATATTTTTTTTTTATTTTACATAATTATTACAGAATACAATAATATTGAATTTATGGCATTTTTGTACTATTTTACTACGTTTTAAATACTACTCATTAGCATAATATCTATTCTATTGTAGATTCTAGTATTTTTTCAAGTAATTTGCCAGACAAGTGACAGGATCTAGCCATCCCAAGTTTTCATTTAATTAAATGCCAGTTTATGTATATGTCACGGTAAAATGAACAATACCGTTAGATTGCAATATCACTAAGTGATCGATTGTTAACAGTGGTTCACTAATTTCGAATGATTTCGTGTTCAAAATACCTTACAGCTTTAGAATTATTATACCATCGTCAAGGTAAATTAAATTTGTTACTAGATAAGTAAGGGCAGTTTGAATGATAAATCAGTTAAACTTAATATCCCGAGCCTAGCTTAAAGTTAAACCTTATATTTTTCATATAGTCATTTAATTTAACACTACGAATTTGTAACACAAAAAACCATATAATCGATTTCTAAAACATACATCGATATAATTATCATATTATATCAATTTGCGTCCGCGACTGCCGCGTGGATTCCGTAAATTTTTCCGGGTTAAAAAGCTTCCTATAATCTTTCCCGGGACTCAAAGTACAGCTATATACCAAGTTTCAGCCAAATCAGTTCAGCGGTTTGAGTGTGAAGAGATAACAGAGAAAAAGAAACAATTTTGCATTTATAATATTAAGTATAGATATAGGAACATTACAATCTTACGGTATTTGGAATTTTACGGCAATAATACAATAAAACGAGACAGGAGATTGAGATTTAAGTTTACGTCCGCAAAGTTTACTCACTGACTCCCTTTAATTAAACTACGCTTAAAATTATGGCACGCGAATACACTCGTAGTTACGATCACGATTACAAACATTGACAGATTACAAGTTTCCGTAAAATACATTATACGGTGTACAATGTAGGTAAAATGGTTCAGAAGTTTTGGTTGACAATCTTAATAAGTGCATCATCAACACATCATCCATACTAATATTATAAATGCGAAAGTGTGTCTGTCTGTCTGTCCGTTACCTCTTCACGCCCAAACCACTGAAGTGATTTTGAAATTGAAATTTGGCATGGAGATACTTTGAGTCCCTGGAAAGGGACTCAAAGTATCTCCATACATACATAGGATACTTCTTATCCCGGAAAATGTACGGTTCCTGCACGATAAACGAATTTTGGCGCAACGGATTTGCGGACGTCATCTAGTAATAAAATAAGTTTTAACATAATATAAGGACCTCGAAGTTATGAAATGGCTTGAGTATAAGTAATATATATTTTTATCGATGTTCTATAAAATATATAAAAAATTATATATTACTTATACTCAATATGACACTGTTTCTTTATAGATAGTCTATAAAGAAACAGTGGATCACATTTCAAATATATTTACAGCTAATTTAATTACGCCTCGTAACAACTTTACGAATGAAAGAATGAAACTATTTGGTACAACAGAAGCGAGATTCAATTTTCATATGAAATTCTGTGAAGCTAGTGAAAAAATTCAAAACTCTGCAACATTCGATCAATATTGCATTCAATCATACATGGGTCTGTATAAACCCTTCATTCTGTTACCATCTGTTGAAATGTCTGTATCTCTTTTTAACTAGTCTATGAAGCTAGCTGGTTCTTTCGTGTTAGATAACTCAGTTCTTTTATCTGTACCCATATTATAAAGGTAAAAAGTTTGTTTAATTTATTTAATTTCACTGACTACTGGACCAAATTTTATGTAATTTTCCACAGCTTACAGTAAGCCCGGGTAAAGGACAGAGGCTACTTTTTTGCGGCAATATTTACGTGCTGAGCTTCGAGAAATATCTAGTACTCAATGATATTTTTATAAGTACTATTAGATGAGTCGAAAAATGTGGTTTTGCCACGTACGTTACTTCGGGCATGAAAAATATAATATTATGTTTGTCGAGTAGACCTTCTCGATAAGCACAAAAAATGTCACCAAAATCCGTCCAGCTGTATAGCGAATATAAATGAAACATAATTTGTAAAACACCAAAAATAAATAAGTATATTTTACAAAAATAAATAATTTTTAAACACATTATCAACTGCTGGGTTAAGGACGCTATCATATTTTTCCACAAATATCAGCGATTTTCAGGTACCATTTTAAAGAATTAGAAGTCACACTGCAAGGATATTTTGGTTTCAAATGAAAGATAATATTCATCTCCACGTCTACACCATAAAAATTTTATAGCCGCATATAAAATTTTCACATAAATACGTTTTAACCATCACAATAATCGCAAAAGATTAAAAAATGGGGTTTGATTAGGTACCATTATAGCTAAATACACTGAACTAAGGAAAATAAATATACAAAAAATTGTTGCTTATTTAGTCCCCTGTACAAATAGCTAAATATTTTATATAAAAATAAATAACATTTCCATTTATAAGAAAAATAAGAAACACTCTCAAATTTCTTCATACATTTTCGCCCTATCAAGAAAGCGGCGAGCGTCGTAACCGCCACTGTACAAGGCGCGCTGATATTGAATGTTATTTTAATGTCCTTAACGTCGATATTCGTACTGACCTGCTATAATTTTTGTGATAGCGTCCTTAATAACAATTATAATTTAAGGGGAAACTTCACAAAAAGGCTCACTATCACCCTTTTATTACATACCTTGAGATCCTTTGAACGAAACAATCAGTATTTGATTTAAAGCGATTCCCTCGATTCCTACGATGCTCACGTACCTTCCGAGAAATTGGGTGACATAACTGAAAATTAGACCACTGAGGAATAACTGGGGTATGTTTCCCTATCGATATTTCGAGTGACCGTTTCGGCAATGATTGGACTCGCTTTGACTTGAGTCTGTTTATTCCATGTGCAATTTGTTTTTAATACCTGGGGGACCGAGCTTTGAACGAATTTTAAAGAGGGAAGAAATATTATAAAAAATGTTTAGCGGTTTTTAATGGATAATGATTAGCTAGACTGTTTCTTCTTTTTAAAACACCTACTTAATAGTAAAATACAATCGTCGCGTTGCTGAAATGCCGATTAATATACTTAATAAAATATCTAAAATATTGTGTTGTTTATCGCCTCTAGTACACCGACGCTGCGAACTGCGAAACAGCGGCGAACCGATTAACTGTCTCATCCGCCACACGACAATGGCGTATATTGCATCTCGCTCTATTCCTGTTTCGCTTCGCGTTCGGTTCGCCCTCGCTGTTTCGCAATTCACAGCGTCCCGTCGGTCTACTAGAGGCGCAAAAGTAATCCAGAGTTCTAACAATTTATTATTATTATTAATATTTATGCATGTAGTGTCAGAAACTTACCTGAATTGGACCTAATAACTGTGGTAATACTGATGGCAATCTCGTCTTGGCCTAAAACTTTCAAATGTTTTAATTGAAGGAATTTGATGAAGAGGATAATTTGCTAATATTTTACCACACAGGGGCAAATACTCATTTTTTCCCATATAATATTTAACAAACCTTGAAACTCACCTACTTCATCTGACTAAAATTATATCTGCGGGGCCTAAATGGTCACATTTAGCAATTCCTCTCAATCAATTCAGCAAATGAATTGTCAAAACTGTCAAACTGACGAATGTCAAATTAGTACGAATTACTAGATATGAATTGCAAGCAAAAGACCATTTTGCGAATGTTAATCGTATTATGATTCATAATATGATTCTTCAAAGCGACCATTTTAGTATGGCCTACTATAATGGCCACTATAATGGCCCGGTCGGTTCCTAAAGCGTCCTTTTATGCAAAAAACGAAAATTTTCAAATTGTTACCCACTTCACCCACACAAATCACGACTCAATTTTTTTTGTCATAACAGTAAATACCGGAAATAAAAAAGGGTGTAAGTGCCAAAAACAAAATGTGGAGGAATTGTTGATCAAAATAGTAGCTCATCTTCGTAATAGATTTTGTTTATTTTTTTAAAGGAAATACTTTAATTACGATAAAATCTCTTTGTGTGTAAGTCTCGAACCGGTAACAACAACAATGTGCTATGTCCACCATTTTCATAACACTCGCGGCACGCTGGCAGGAACTTAAACCCTTTTTTTTATATTTATAAGTATTTTAAAAGATGTAAATACCAAGCAAAAAACTACGCTAGTCACTTAATACTTATTTTAGGTTATTGGCGATGGCACATAATATAATACATTTTTGGTAAAAAATACGTTTCGAAAATTTTGGCGTACCCTTTTTTTATTTCCGGTAATCCTTATAGAACTTTATCAACTTCACTTAATATTCATAATATTACTAGCTGTTGCCCGCGACTGCGTCCGCGTGGACTTCAGTTTATAGCGCGCGATGTCAACAAAATTGGTGTCAAAAGCTTTTATAAAAAAACCCTGGTACCCCTTAAATCAATACAGCTGTGCAGTGTGCACACAATAAGTATTTCATTTTTTTATATTAAACTTTATATTTTATGCCAAATTTTAAAGCTTATTTAGCCCTCCAATTACACAACTTTACCCATAAACTATTTATCATTGATAGATTTAAGGTTACGTCACTGCACAGATAAAGTACTGAGTTATTTAATACCATAGAATAGATATAACAATCGAAAAAAATCGAAACTTAAATGTAAGATGATACCACGTCTTATAGAAAGACTTTTGAGCAAGCGTCAGCGCTATGTAGAAGACGCACGGCGCCATCTATTATGAATTGTTGGACCTAACTTAATTTGAACAAATTTACGCATTTTCACCCCCTTACAACCCTTTTTTCCAGTAAAAAAAGTAGCATATGACCTTTCTCAGGCTTTAGACTATCTGTATACAAAATTTCATTACAATCGGTTCGGTAGTTTTGGCGTTTGACGTGAAAACGAAACTGACAGACAGACAGACAGACAGAGATACTTTTGGCGTTTGGCGTGAAAGCGAGACTGACAGACAGACAGACAGACAGAGATACTTTCGCATTTATAATATTAGTATAGATTATGTGCACACTGCACAGCTGTTTTTGGGTATTTTGATTAATTAAGGGCCGCGCTACACCGGAATGGCAGCGGCGAGGCGAGCACTTTCAGCTTTGCCATTCCGGTGTAGCGCGGCCCTAAGAGGGGTACCACTTACCAGGGTTTTAAAAAGTTTTTAAATTTGACACAAATTTTGTTGACACCGCGCGCTATAAACTAAAGTCCACGCGGACGAAGTCGCAGGCAATACCTAGTTATGAATAAAAACAATATTATATAGTAAAGTAGGTATGATTAGTTGTGTTACAATAATAAAGTAAAAAATAAAACGCCATCTGTTTTCATATATTAGAACTAAAATGTTCATTGCATCGATATATTTCTGGATTTTTTATAATATTATACATAAATTAATACATTTAAGATTTTTGAAATATTATTTTAATACACACCCAAGACCCAGGAACATTGAAAACTTTTTGTTCCGCCTGCGGGACTCGAACCCAGGACCCCCGGGATGAGCGCTGCCCACGCGCAATGCGAATTAATTTTCATCGATATTTTCATGGAAATAAGATATTTTCCCACATCAAAATGTAGCCTATGTCCTTTCTCAGACTCTAGAATAACTGTGTACAAAATTTCATTGCAATCGGTTCAGTAGTTTTGGCGTGAAAGCGAGACAGACAGACAGACAGACAGACAGAGATACTTTCGCATTTATAATATTAGTATGGATTAAGACTTCAATGTTACAGCTGTGTTTGCTAAAAAACTTGATTAGCTCTGAAGCAATTTTAATTAAAATCACTTATGTATTACCTCTACATGTATTGGAAATTCGTGGTTGTAATTTTAAAGCAATCTTCATCCAATTATGATGAAATTCAGGATGAGCTTAATTTTATCTCCCCTACACCTCTTAATTTCAATCCTGTGGTACACGAAAAATTATTTTAAAGGGAAATATCACAGTAATGAAATAACACGTACTATCTTTCAACATTAATTTGTTTTAAAATCTTAATAGCATCTTATATTGTAATAAGGAACGTATTTTAAGCAATTACTTCGAATGAAATATACTTATTTATTTCTATATAATAAACTTCCAAGCAACGGCTGTAAGTATAGCAAAAGTGTCTGTCTATCTGTTACCTCTTCACGCATAAACCGCTGAACCGATTTTGCTGGGTATATCCATATTTTGATTCCTGGCAAGAACATTAGAATACTTTTAATCCGGATAAATGTACGGTTCCCGCGCGATAAACGAATTTTGGCGCAAAGAGGTTATGCAATTATTGTTGGCTACAAATTATAATTATTAATTTATATAATTTAACTAGCGACACGCCCCGGCTTCGCACGGGTCGGGGCCACTGAAAAAAATATTAAAATCGATTCAGCACTTTTGATTTAAGTATAATACTTAAATCAAAAGTGCTGAATCGATTCATTAATATTAGTTACTGCCCGTGGCCCACATTGGTCGGTACCGCCGCAAAAGCTACGTCCCGCAATTTTTAAATCTGTAATATCATCGAAAATATTCATTTAAATCATATGCTGTAAAGGGCCATACATTAGATCAACAATATATTTAATTGCATAAGGATTAATTCTGTATTTATTAAAATTGCTTCGGAAATTAGCTATTATTATTGAAAAGTATAACCATAAGTGATAGATATATTACCACCGCGAAGTTTTCTGTAGCCTTTTCAATATGTACAATAGGTACTTGGTATATTATTTTGATAAATATCGTAGGGTTCAGCCTGCGTTTGCAAT
Source organism: Aricia agestis (assembly GCF_905147365.1). Lineage (NCBI taxonomy): Eukaryota > Metazoa > Arthropoda > Insecta > Lepidoptera > Lycaenidae > Aricia > Aricia agestis. The sequence goes on along the minus strand of NC_056428.1, from coordinate 23,999,765 downwards.
GTAAGCGGAAAAAAATGTAATTATTCACGACATCACATTAGAAACCCCAACAATAACAGTATTTCTTCACTATTTAATGAATGTTATTATACTTATAAACCTTTCTCTTGAATCACTCTATCTATTTAAGAAAACCGTATCAAAATTCGTTGCGTAGTTTTAAATATTAAAGGGAACAAAGGGACATGAGAGAAAAAAAGCGACTTTGTTTTATAATTTGTAGTGATGATGATGAAGTAAGACAATTTAGTCACGCTGAAATACATTTGTATTGCTTAGCTTAATAATCGAATAAACTAGTAAAATCACTTTAACAAAGCAAAGAAAAAAAGCAAAGAAGCCCAGGAATAAAAAGTAAAAGCGAAACTTAATTAATTGTAGGTGAATGAGTCGATGCCAATTAAAAAGTTAATTTATCTCACTTTTAACTATCTCTTTTAACTTCTTATATCGCTTTTTAATCAGTCCAGTTTCTGTTTCAATTTTCGTACGTCACTTTGAAAATAATTTTATACCTGGATACTAGATGAAGGCGGGCGTCATTAATCATGATGTAAAATCTACGAATAATAAAAACTATTTATTATTTGTAGTGTAAAATAGAGTTTAAAAAAATATAACACCTGTGTAGGTCCATATTGATGAAACCAGCCACTGTCACCGAAACATATTGTTACAATTAAAGCAATAACAAATCAACGATGTTATACTAAAAAAATCCCCATCGGATCAAGATCGAAGCTAAATCAAATCATCAGACTCGTAATCGAAATGGAATCACTTTCGAAAGCATTTATACTTAGCATTGTGATTAAAACGAAACAGAAATCCCATTTGAGGCGAGTGGCATAGTTTGTAAAGCGTTAACATAAAATTGTTTGTAGAGCGACCACGGATATCCTGGCAACAAAAACAAGTCTTTGTACCCAACACAAAGGTCGGGGTGCTGCCTTCCATGCTAATTGTCACCCTTATAAACTGGTAAAAAGGGGTGAATCGAGAACATCCATAATATTTTAATGCTGTTGTCTCGCAAAGTGTCTGTCTACTATACCCTGCAATCTTTCCGCATAAACTAGAGCGATTTAGATAAAATTTGGCATGGAGATAATCTGCAATGGAAATGGTTTCTTTCTACGAAAGAATAGACGAGGCAATTCTTTCGGAAGTCTGCTGTGGCCTGTGGTCATGCTAAACCATCACTCTGAAGATAGATTTGTAATGGAAAATGTACGTACAAATTTGTGAGCCAAGTAAATTTTATTTTCGCTGGAAATACCTAGTAAATTATAATAGACTAAACAAAACTTATACTTTGATTAATTTACTAAAATTGAGCATATTACCTTCGCCAAAATTCGTTTAGCGCGGGATTGGTACTTTGTGGTTTGTGGAGATTTTTCCGAGATAAAAAGTACATCCTATGACTGACATCCTTTCCCGGGACTCAAAATATCTCCATACTTTTCAGCCAAATCGGTTCAGTGGTTCAGACAGACAGACAGACAGAATATTAGCACGAATTTATATTAATACGCGAGTGAAAAGCTTTCGATCCCTTCATAGGTGATTAAAATTTTGCACAGTTAAAGTTTATATGGTGAAGGAGTGCATCGAGATAATATTATTTTGAAATTATGCTTTTATCATACATTTTTTAAACAAATAAAACATTATACACACTACAACACACTCTCCATGGGCGACGGTTGCTTTTTCTTTTGTTGCTTTTTCCAAATTTCAGCAAAATCGGTCCAGCCGTTTACACGTGACCACGCGAATAAGCATTAATTTTTAAATATAGATTTTTTATTTGAGGTCGAATTTCGACCATTGAGCGATTTCTAGTTATATTAATTAACGCTAGCCTGTTAGAAAACTTCGATGGTGCGATGTAGCATTGTGATTTGTGGCGCTAATTGGTCCGCTTTATCCGATTTCGATTCTGTAGTGTTAAAGTAGCAATTCAAGCCGAAACAATAATAGAAGTGAAGAAAAACACAACCGTATTGAAATATCTCGTTCGAACTTAAACTTGTTGTTTGCGATGGTTTTATTTAACTTAGTCAAAACAAAGCGAATTGTTTAACTTCCGAGTCCATTAAAACAACTTCCTTTGATTTACATAATATAACATTCTTTTTGCGTAGAAAATAATTATAAAGTTCTTGTAAGAGCAAGATAAATAGAAGGAATTTATAGTATAAACAATTCATTTCTGGGACTTATATTGTTATGATAATTTATTATAGGAATCACTATAAATGATGCTAACTAATCCGACATACGTTGTCCTGTCTTAAAAAGAACATTTAAAAATAAGCTGTTACAATCTGAACCAACATAAACATTATTTACTTATTAGTAGGATTCTATTTTTGGTTTTGATGCTATAATAATAAAATTATTGATAATTATAATTTCTTTAAAAAAATCGAAGAATGATATAAAAATTATTGCATATTAAAAGCAATAGTTAAAATTATAACCGCTCATTAAAAGCATCAACTTTATAAAATCACTTTTTTGGGTTTGCTTGCTGTAATTACCGAATTTATTGTTCGATGTCTATAAAATAATTAGTTATTTTAACAAAAAATTGAAACCGACTTCCAAGTAAAAACAATAACATTACTTGCTATTAAATGAACTAAAAATAATTAAATAATTCTTACTCTTTAGTAGTTCTTGTTTCAGAATTTGCCTAAACCTCAACTATTTCTGCATACAATCTTCATTATTTTGAAGTCGGCTCAAAATCGTGAATTTCAAGACAAAATATTTTGGGACTTTGTCTTTGTCTGTATGTTGTCTGTATCTATCATAAGTATAATACCTTTTTTTTTACACAGTGAAATGCTGTGTCGCATTCGACGCAGGCGATGGGGATTCTCGCTGCGGATATGTGGGGCTCATCGCGGCGAAGATAGTGAGTGCCGCGGCCCTATCCACTAAAACACTGCGATGTTCCTGTCTCCTACAGCTGGCGGATGCACGGGTCCCGACGAGCATTACTCCGTAGTTCCGTCAGCGCAGCGCCTGCTTGGTAATACCTATTAAGTATAACTAGAGATCGCCCAATGGTCGAAATTCAACCTTAGTTTCAACGACATTAGGACTACTACCTATATTTTGTGAAAAAATATTGATTTTTTCAACTCTTGTCTCTGGGACTCAGCTGATCTTAGACTGGCCGTGTAAGCCATAAACTTATAATGCAGTATATAAATAAGTCTATGGTGTCATTGGTAGCATTGTCTAATAGTACCTACTTAGATTCAATAATTAAAAAAAACTAAAATCCATTTTCAATTTGTCACCTTGTTGTCAACAGACTTCAATCATAAATAAAAGAGTATAATTCGTATGTATAGGCTTGTCACTCAAAAATCTGACATTTTCCCTTGTGTGTGTGTTGTAGTGGGTGTAATGTTTTATTTGTTAAAAAAATGTATGATAAAAGCATAATTTCAAAATAATATTAGCTCGATGCACCCATTCACCTTATGTGTCGAAGTCCGTCTGGGAGGTAAGTCCGTCTAGCGGCAATAACTTCCATATTTGAACTAGTTTCATATGGCTCAGTGGGTAAAACAATATTGCAAAGTTAGTTTGACCTAAGAAACAGGCATGTCGCTACTAACTATCTGTTACGAAAAAAACGATCTCAATTTTTTTTTTTTCCGTTTTGTACTCGCAGTCGGAGTGTAAGTCTCTGCCAAAAAAATTAAAAAAAGTGGAAATACGAAGGAGTTTTTGGAGTTTCTTGGATTACTTAAGTAATTTAGTGATCCTTTTACTTATTACTTGTGTTCGATTCGTTAATATCGCTTTAATTTCGTTATTATCACCTGCAACATGTGTCTAACCTAAAATTGCAATAATTGGGAAGTCCGTCTAGTTTTCATAAGGAAAGGCCGTCATATGCCGGTCTTGCCTCGAATCAGATATTGTCAACATTTTCAAATAAACATGTCTTTATTGTTAATTTGCATTTAAACTTAGGACTACTAAATCATAGTATTGTCCAAATTTTACTGCACGAAAAGAGCATACAAGAGGGGCTGATAAAAATGGCAAAAGTTATAAACAACAAATTAAAAAAAGATTGGTTTGGTTTTTTCAATATTCCCAAAACCAACAATTATTTGAGATAATCAAAATTTGAAAAAAGATCCTTAAAGAGCAGGAAATTTCCTTAAAAACTCCTACCTCCCGGACCAACAAACCTTATAATTTTAATTGAGCGGCGTAAATAATGGTAAAAACGCGTAACTTTCACGTGCATGGCCTCAATCTGCCACGTAAACTAAAAAGTTATTTTAACTAACTAAATATTAATATTACAGAATAAAAAAATAGATACTAAGTAGACGTATCAATAACAATAATCAAATCAAAATTTTATACGTGGGAGAGCCATGCTTCGGCACGAATGGGTCGGCTCGACCGGAGAAATACCACGTTCTCACAGAAAACCGGCGTGAAACAGCGCTAGCGCTGTGTTTCGCCGAGTGAGTGAGTTTACCGGAGGCCCAATCCCCTACCCTATTCCCTTCCCATCCCTACCCTCCCCTATTACCCTATTCCCTATTAAAAGGCCGGCAACGCACCTGCAGCTCTCTGATGCTGCGGGTGTCCATGGGCGACGGAAGTTGCTTTCCATCAGGTGACCCGTTTGCTCGTTTGCCCCCTTATATCATAAAAAAAAAAAAAAATGCAACTGTGCACTGTGATTTTCAACTAGGTCCTGACGTCATCATTGTGGGCGGGGCTTAAGAGGATACACCAGTAGTGTTAGCACGGCGACCAGCGGAAATGCGAAAGTATGGACAAACTGTGGAAATAAATCTAAGGTGCCGTTCCGATCTTTTTTCGTTCCGAAAAATTCAATTAAAATGCCACTTTATGACAGACTATAGTCACAAACTGTGGAGATAAACTTAAGGTGCCGTTCCGATCTTTTTTAGTTCCGAATAATTCAATTAAAAAGCCACTTTATGACAGACTATAGTTCTAAAAATTCAAATAATATCCTACATTATGACATATACTATAGTGTGTCATAAAGTGGCATTTTAATTGAATTTTTCGGAACGAAAAAAGATCGGAACGGCACCTTAGGTTTATTTCCACAGTTTGTCCATACTTTCGCATTTCCGCTGGTCGCCGTGCTAACACTACAGGGGCGAGAGAAATTGAAAATAGGTATTTGAAAATGTATTGCTGTCTCACCAATCTCAAGTCTCCCACCGCAGAGCGCGATAGAGACAACACGACAAAATTTCTAATAAAAGAACAGAAAATCTTCGATTCGTTGTCCGCTGATTCCTTCTCCAAAACTTAACCGATTTAAGTAATTTTTTCATTAAAAATTAAAGCAAGGCTTGAGCTGTGTTCCTATGTTTTATTTTTTTTGTATTTTCTAGCCAGTTTTGTTTTATGAGTGTTTGAACACAGAGAAAAATTTGGCCATTTTTTGGGTTTTTGGACGTTCATATCTTTTTTAATAATTAAATTATGAAAAAAAAGAAAACATAGGGACATGCTAATAGTGGCCATAGATATTCAGGAAAAAAATCAGAACTCTACCGGCATTATCCAGGGAGGAAACAGGGGACAGCGTTTGTATGGAAAAACGGCGGTGTGGAATCCTCTTAAGTCAGTACACTTTCAGCGTTTGTCAGGTGCACACGTAACGAGACTCCCAATAAATTGGTGTTTTTTGCGTTTTTAACAAGGAAAGGATGAAGTATTGTGTTTTACAATGTCTAAAACACTCAGACAGACGTTCTGATAATATAAATACCATCACATTTCATTTGTAAATAATTTTAAATGTAATTTACATATAAAAGATCTAGAACATTTTAGCTTTCAGCGTTAATTATACTACTTGACACTAGGTGGCCAGACCTTTGAAAGATAATACAGACGTAAATGCTTATAATTTTGCATAAGTTTATTGCAATAATCATACTTGAATACTTAAAACCGTGATACACTTTGTCTTAAACACATTTAATAGGTAAAACCGTACTTATATAGCTTTTATTGTCATATTACTTATAAAGCGCCATCTGTCGTCATCTTGGATAACTATTATGAACGTAACAAATATCCAGGGCCGTATTTAGAATTAAATTATTAACCGACTTCCAAAAAACGAGGAGGTTGTATTTTTATTAAGTATCGCAATGACAGTTTGTTTGCTAATGTTGATTGTTGACGCGCGCGTTTTTATTTGCGGACATTTCTTTTAAGTTTTTATTTTAATTTTTTTTGTGATAATAATAGGTGATGATGTGATATTATTATAGTAATTGATAAATAAAATAATAGCTGAATCACATTCATTGATAAAATATTACCACAAATCTTTTTCATGAAAGTTTTGGATTCGCTCAAAAATAAAAAAATAAAGTACTTAACGGAAAGAGTTGAAGTTGCCACGGGGTTGACCAAAAACAAGGTAATACCTTAAGGTTGGGTTGCACCAGAGGCGTGGTTAAAGTTATGGTTATAGTTAAGGTAAATTTAACTTTATCTTTAACCTTAAGTTTGATCGGAGAAATTGACAGCTGAAGGCTGGTCCAACAAGGTTATAAATGAACGTGGGCGGGGCGCTGCTGGTAAAAGAGAACTGTCAAAAATGGCGTTTTTTGTATGATGACAGCGTTAGTTCCTTTTTTCGCCACGCGCATTTAAAACCTTGTCGAGCTCTATGGTTATGGTTAAATATGGCGTCTTGATGGCGTAAATTTTTAACTTTAACCAAAGATTTGACATTTTGAATTATAGTTAAAGTTACAGTTAAAGTTAAAGTTAGTTGGTGCAACCCAGTCTTAATGTACAGAATTGGTCGATTACTTACCTATAAATTAATGCTATCAGAAAATTTTGCTAACGCTACTTTTTTAGCAAACAAAACTATCATTGCGATCCCATTCTGATCGCGCGTGGATTATCATCTTTCATGTACTTATCATCGAAGAAATTGATTCATTTGTCGGAAGTTGATTTCTATCACTGGTGGTAGGCATCATGTAGACGTTCAGAGAACATTAATTGCAAAAATTTATTCTGAATAAAAAGTTTGAGTTTGAGTTTATCAGGTGACTCGTTTACTCGTTTGTCCCCTTATTTTATATTAAAAAACCGGTCAAAATACTAATCCTTATTTTATTAATTGAACTTATTATAATTATTATTATACATTTTTTAAAGTTCTGAGTACGTCCCATAATATTCAAGAATTTTGACACCTAGTGTTAGATAGCTGAACTACGTAGTAACATTAACATCGACCTAAGCTAGTAGTTTTGCTTTTAGCCGATAGATGAAATACTGAAAAGTGGGCGGAGCTTGACACCCCCTCACCCCGCAAATTGTCACGCTTTTCTTAAGGAAATTCGATTACGACACCTCCTCTCTATATTAGCTTCATGGGCGTGCTAGTGTAATAAAGTAATAAGTGTAATATGAGCAAATTGAAAGTAATTGAAATAATAATTACATTTCAAATTGCTCCATTCAAATTTAGTGATGTAACCTATTAAAATATGTATTACTTCAAAGTTTTGTTAAGAAAATAAATAAACTGTTAACGAGACCACTTCATTATATGTTTTAAAATCTTCAGTCGAACTACTGTATGTTTTACAGCCGCCACAAAATAGAATAAAACCCAGAAGGCTACTTTCGCGTGAATAAACGATAAAAAATTAATTTCATTGCTTGGAGCTTAAGATTCGTTTTAGAAAGAGAAGGTGCTAGTCTAGATAACAAAATATTTTAAATCATCCTCCTTCCTCTTATTATGGGGCTAAAAAGAAAATATACCGGCGTGATACAGCGCTTGCGCTGTGTTTCGCCGAGTGAGTGAGTTTACCGGAGGCCCAATTCCCTACCCTTCCCTTCCCTATTCCCTTCCTTACCTCCCCTACCCTGTAATCCTATTCCCTCTTAAAAGGCCGGCAACGCACCTGCAGCTCTTCTGATGTTGCGTGTGTCCATGGGTGACGGAAGTTGCTTTCCATCAGGGGACTCGTTTGCTCGTTTGCCCCCTTATTTCATTAAAAAAAAGTAGTATAGTAACTCAACATACGTACCTCCTAAGTAAAGAGTGCTAATTTAAAGTGTAGCACACTGCATGCTCTTTTACTGTGGTTTTTGTACGAAGCGGCAAAAGTACTTTAAAGTTAAGAGGGAATGTCTCGCCAACTTCCACGCCGCGGCACATTTTAAAGATGAAAGCATTTTAGCAAAATTATGTTTGGGAACTTTAGTGTTTTAGATGACTTTTAATAGAGACCCAGGTTTATGATTGAATTGTCTGGATCGAAATTCGTGGTGGTAATTTTGAGTCTTATAAATTATACGTCGGGTTAAAGAGACAAATGTTTGCTTTACATAGGATGTAACATAAAGAAGTGATCTAACATCAGGGTGTGTGTCTTTGAATAGTCTAGCTGTAAAAGTAGCAGAGCTGAAAGAGTATTAATTATTAATTTTATATGCACAAATGTTTGATGTTGGGATACATTTTCTCATAGAAACGCAGAAATCAGAAGAAAATCTTTCAGAGCACGTATACACACGAAGTATGATGACATCTTTATGTTACACCCAGTTTGATTGCCTCTTTTTATCCTAATTTTAATCACCATGACTAACATTACGATTTCTAACATATCGATTTTGTGTCTGTAGCTAGTATAATATTATAATTATACTAGATGACACTCGCATTTCCCGAGAAGATAGGTTCTCCCGGTGCCCCGGGAGCCTCTCGGTGAAGACAGGCGGCGGCATAGGCCGGTGCAGTGATGGTGGTGCCGGAAGCGGCAAGCGCTGCGGAGGACGCGGTAAAATGCGTAGCAATCCCGCTCCTCCGCGTGTAGCGTTGATGAGGGCATGGAGGGGTTTTAGTCGGTAAACCTCTGTGGTGGGAGTCCGACATACCCCTGTGCTTTCCCCCGAAGGGGCGCGGGATGTGTAATGCATTTCCCCTCCTTAAAAAAAGATGACACCAGGATTTCCCGGGACTCAAAGAATCGCAATACCAAATTTTAGCAAAATCGATGCAGTGGTTCGGGCATGAAAAGATAACAAACGGACTTTCGCCTTTATAATAGTAGGATAGGAGGATTAAGATACTATATTCATAAAAGCAGAAAAGTCAATAAGGTAAAAGACAATTTCGAGCCAAACTAGTTAAATATAGTGATAGTGTATAGTGTCGCTTCCTTGAGAAGCCGGAAACTTCGTTAAGACGGTGTAGACTCGACTTTCACCACAACGCTTAACTTAGGGCCCGCGCACATCTCCTCCAAGTATTATAAAATACTAGATGTCCCGCGCAGCTTCGCCCGCGTAAATTAGGAATTTTACAGAAACCGTACATTAGGGTGTGTACGTCTTCCTTGTGGAGAGTTCACTGTGAAAGTAGTAGCGCTGAAAGACCAAAATTTTTTTTCACTTTTGTATGGGGAAACTCGTGACGCCCTTGCACATACAAAAGTGAAAAAAAAAAATTCTTCTTTCAGTGCTGCTACTTTCACAGTGAACTCTCTATATATATATATATATATATATTTAAATCGCCGAAGACTTGTTGCGTCTTTTCAAAGTCGAACCCTATGGCGTCTACCATTTCCAATGACTTTTTAATTGTTATTCGTGCGAATATAGTTAAATTGCTGTCATGTGAATTCTATTGTCGACGAGAAATTTTGTTTACGTACGAAAATGAGATATTCAATTTGAAATAATTCTCGCTGGTTTTTTGCTTCCGTTCTCGATGGAAATCATGTGACACATTGTATATTTTTGTATTCGTTCCATGCGTTTAATCGTTTTTCCTACATCCATTTAAATGTATGCATATATTGATACCGTATATTGTACTATATTAATTCCATGCATTCTACTAATTAAGTGACTCCTTACTATATTTGAGATTATATCGGTACCGTATATTATTTTTGTATGTACGCCATAAACTGTTGAGTTTGTTGCTTCCTCCTAACATTATATGTTATATCGATACATACATAGGTACCTATATAATAGATCCCAATATTGCGTTGCGTCGGTCCCATTGCGTGATGTGGTCTCTGTCTACCCCAATGAGGGACAGGAGTGACGATATGTATGTATGAATAGAGAATCATCCCTCTTTATGAAGTCGATTAAAATGAAATACTTATTTCTATAACTTGGAGTACATAACAGACATTAAAAACAAGTTATCCCTATATTACATAGATTAATTAAATTTTAAATTATAATTAGGTAAGTCCGCTAGGCTAACTAAAAAATATTAAGGATAATTATGATAGATATGATCATTTTATTTATGTGAGCGTGTTTCTTCTGAACTTAAGTATGAACACAAAATAAAACAATTGTTTCGGTAGTAGGTATTTTTAAGTTTTATTGTTTAAAATCAAGTAGGTACAATAATAAACCCATAGTCATAATAATCAAAGTGTCGGACAAATCAAATACACCGAAATAGGAACATAAAAGTAATTTAAGAAATTAACAATTTTAAGAACGACCAGTTGAGAGGCAAATTTACTGTGACACTGACTATAATTAACTTGTGTATGTAAGCAATACTAGTTTTCAATCGTGGCTCTGCCCACGTGACAAGTTGATAAAATTTAACAAATTGAAATTCGTTATTAGCCGTTTAGGCGTTAAAAAAATAAAACAAAAATGCTTAGAAAAATATTAACCTGAAGAATCACATATCAGACATACCTATCAGTACAAAGTCTCAAAAAAGGCCCTTTAGGCGTCGAAAAGAAAAATAAAAATGCTTAAAAAATTATTAACGCACCTATCAAAAATAAGATAAATCAGTCCAAAATCTCAAAAATTTACACAACTACACAAAAATTACACAACAATATATATACTTACTTTGTTTGTAAATTTAAATTATGGTTATTATCAATAATAGTACCTATTATTTCTGTTCATTTGTTTTGTACAAAAAGAGGACGGTATTTGATTATAATAATAATAAATTTTTTCGTAAGTAGTAGGTTAACGAGCGCGCGTAAACAAACACGACGCGACGTTGCGTTCTGTGCTGTGACAGTCATAGTCAATCATGGTTGTCGTGATTGATGTAGATCGTTTCGATCGTTTTTTGTATTGTTTATTGTATCTTCTTCTTCCTAGTCGTATCCTCATGGCTGAGGGACGTGACCACCAAAATTTGCTTTCTGGGATAGGGCTCTCCACTTGTCTCTATTTTTGGCCTGATGAAATGCCTCCTGGAACGTGCAGTCAGCAGCCTTGACAATCGCGTCTGTCCATCGTGTAGCCACTCTGCCTCTGCCTCTTTTCCCCTCTAATTGCCCAGCTAGTATGAGACTCTCAAGATTATTAGGCTCCCGGCGGGCTATGTGGCCAAAAAAGGCAAGTGATCGTTGTAGACAAAGCGTGGACAGGCGGGTGGTAATTTTGAGTTGCTGAAGTATAGACGTGTTGGTCCGGTGTGCGGTCCAAGGGATGCCGAGCATTTTACGCCAGCACCACATTTCAAAAGCGTCAATCTTAGCTCGAGTACGTGCTTTTAGTGTCCATGTCTCGGAGGCATATAAAAATATTGAAAAGATTAGGGAACGCATTAGTGTTATTTTTGTGCTACGATAGATGTTCTTATTCTTCCATATCTTTTCTAAGCGCCCAACCGCAGATTTAGCCATCTGAGCCCGTCGGACTGAGCCTCTCGCAGTTACCATTGTTGCTAATCAACGATCCCAGGTAGACAAACTCCTCTACGGGTTGGAGATCTTGTAGTAAGGATGTCTTTTGTATTTGGTTCAGCTTATCGACGTACATCAGTTTGGTTTTATTGCGATTGATTTGGAGGCCAAAGTCTCGACTAATCTTTTCGAGCCGCACTAGAAGTTCAGCAAGTTTCACTTCGCAAGTACTTATAAGCGTGGTGTCGTCAGCGAACCTTAGGTTGTTGAGAAGGTATCCGTTAATTTTAATACCATCCTCCCAATCTTCCAACACTCGACGCATTATATATTCGCCTACGAGGTTGAACAGCTGTGGAGAGAGGATGCAACCCTGTCTGACACCACGCTCTGTAGCAAACGGCTCTGACAGATCATTGTCTAATCGCACCCTTGATCGACCTTCCAGATAGAGGTTTTGTATGATCGGGGACGCCCAACTCTCTCATCACCTCCAGCATTTTGGACCAGACGATGCAGTCAAAGGCCTTAGCGTAATCCACAAAACAGAGTACTATTGGGACATTGAATTCTCTGCTCTTTTCTATCAGCTCACGGATGTTTAGGATTTGTTCTCGGGTACCCCTGCCCTTTACGAATCCCGCCTGCTCTTTGGATATCTGTCTAGTGATATAGTGTGCCAATCTGTTGTTTATAACATGGAGAAGAATCTTACTGGCGTGTGAAATTAGTGAGATGGTCCGATAATTTCCACACTTTTTAGTCGACCCTTTCTTATGTAGTGGTATCACGAGAGATTCTGTCCAATCGTCTGGCCACTGTCCTGTTCTCCATACTTTAAGACATATTGAATGCATTACTCTGATTCCAGACTTACCCAAGCTCTTAAGCACTTGTGCCTGTATACCATCTTCACCGCAAGCTTTTGTTTTGAGCTTATTTATAGCTGCTTCTACTTCATGGAGAACGATGTCGGGTTCTTTATCTGTAAAATCTAATCTAGTGTCAGGTTCATCAGCGTCATATTTGTACAGGTCTTGGCAGTAGTTCCTCCATCTTGTCATCACTTGTTTCTTGTCTAAAATCAGGTTACCCTTTTCATCTTCTATGTTCCAAGATTTTGATTTTCGTTCCCGTGTGAGAATTTTCACCTTTTGGAACATGTCTCTTGGATGTAGGGTATCAGAGTGTGTTTGTATATCTCTACATATGGAATTGATATATGCATTCTTGTCATGTCTACAGAGACGCTGTACTAGTGAGTCAAGTTCAGAGTATCGCTGTTGTTCTTCCTTTGAACGAATTCCTCCAGTCTTTAGAGCCTTTCTTTGTGCGATTGCCTCCCAAGTGGTCATCCACTCAGATCTAGGGTTTTACTTTCCGTCCATTTGTGATTGTTCTAGTTGTCTCTTCTAATGCGGCCTTAAGCTGATTCCATGATGTATTGGCTGAGTCAAATGGGCAATACGTTTCACTGTCCAGTCAAGTTTGTAGTGTGTCCTCAAAAGCTTTCGCTTCTTGTGTTAGAAGAATATTTTTGGATGGTGGAGGCTTTGAAACTACTTTGAGGCGGACTCTGTATTGAGCTATTAACAGCTGATGGTCGCTGCCACAATCTGCACCCGGAAAAGTCTTTGAGAGAGTTATGCACGACTTCCATCTGCTGCTGATCAATATGAAGTCAATCTGATTTTTATGACCTGTTGGCGATCGTAATGTCCATAAGCGTCTTGGATGTTGTTTATATGCCGTGTTAGTTACGAATAGTCCTTTTTCAATGCAAAACTCTAACAATATCTCACCTCGACTGTTGCGGGCTCCTAAGCCGTATTCCCCAATAACATTCCTTAGGTGTTGATCATTATCAGTGTGCCCTATCTTAGCATTAAAGTCTCCCAGGATGATAGTACATTCCTTCTTTGGTAACGCTTTGCAGGTTAATTCTAGCTCGTGGTAAAATTCCTCCATCTCTTCTTCGGTGGCTACAGTGGTCGGCGCATAGACCTGTACAAAGTTAATTGGGTGTGGATGGGCTGAAATTTTTAAGGATATAATTCTATTGTTGATGGTATTATACCCCAATACCTTGTCTTGTAGCCAGCTAGCAACTATGAAGCCCACACCACTAAAACTATTGTCTTGCCTGTCAGAGTAGATTACCATATTTCCTTCAGGTGTGATGTGGTATCCGTTATCTTTGACATGGGTCTCACTCAATCCTAGTATAGCCAGATTATAGCGCTCCATCTCCGCTTCAACAACTTCGGTTTTTCCTGGCCTTAAAAGTCCACGGACATTCCAGGTTCCTATTGTTACTGCCCTTCCCTTGGGTGTTAGTTTGCTAGAGTAAGATGTTATGTTTCCAACAGTAGCAGAGTTTCTGCAAGCAGCCTGCTGGTTAACTGACCTGCAGCCGGTAGCCAATTTCACACCAGTCGGCCCGGAACTAAGCTGGCGCCGAGCGTTAGTCGGGTCGCATGACATCATATTATCTCTGGTGGCGTTCTTAATCATGGTGGTTTTCTTGGGATTATAGTCGCGGTAGTTTCCCGTTGCTTTCCGCGCTAGACTTTTTGAGGGTATTTAGTCCTCAAGGCCACTACCGCCTAGGAGTCAGGTTATCATATCCGCCGCCTGAGACTCGGCGTTGTTACTCGTTTAGCACCACCCGGGGGACACGTGTAGGGTAGTAAAAGGTAATTCCTACGGACGCGAGTAACCACCGCCCCCGTTTATTGTATCAAGTTTGATTAATTTTAAACATTGATTTAATTTGTAATCTAATTGTAATTGCCTGAATGTAAAATCAGCGATATGCGATCAGTAGTTGGGAAAGGGTCCGGTGGCTTTAACACAGATTATACTGTAACCTAGCTAAGCTACCGGTTGCGATCTTAACATTCTAATATAAAAAAAAAAACCATTGAAAATAAAATAATTTGCATGTTGTAATTGTCTAGATTAAGGTTTTTATGTTATCAAGCTGAATAAAAGTACATTATTATTATTATAAGTATGCCATCACAGTTACTATAAATCTTGTCAAGGGTGTCGATTTATGAATGAAGAAAGTCACCAAGTCAAGATTTAAAAAAAATCTCAGAACACTGTACAGTGTACAGCCTAGCCCATGACCCGGTAACCACTTGACGTTGAGTTTCGATGCACTTGTTTGGGCTATTTTCTCATTACCGTGGCTTTCTAATAGCGAAAGAATTATTTAAATTGGTTCAGTCTGGTAACTCGTAAGTTAAATAGTAATAAGCAAACGATTAAATAGTTCGTCTCTACAATACGAATATTAGTTAGTATAGATATTTAAAAATACATTAGTCCCAACCCAATTCGCAGTCTAAACTCAGTCACTGATGGGCTTTTGTTTAAAATATACAATAGGTAAGTACTTATCAAAGAAAATCATATACGTAGGTATGTAGGTAGGGACATAGTAGTTAATACAATCGATCCAAAATACTTTTAGACAGGTAAGTACAGTTCAACAACAAACAGGACACTGGACGTCAGGATAATGATCGTAAATTGCATATTTATTTGTAAATAAATATGCTGCACCAGAAAAATGAAGATTTATATAGCGATTTTATGTTCTTTCGTTTCATAGGTAGAACAAAATGATTTGTAATAATATTGATATTATTCTTGGTCGTTGCACCACAATTAAAACATTTTTTTTTGTATTACAAAATGGGTCGACGGCCAAGGCCATTTTATTTTGTCTTTAAAATAGTTTTTAAAATCACTTCTTTTAAAAAAAAAACGATCTACATCAATCACGACAACCATTGACACGACAATCTAACACTGAAAGAATTTTTCAAATCGGACCAGTAGTTCCTGAGATAAGCGCGTTCAGATAAGCCCTTTCAAATAATTTCCCTCCGTTTTTTCCACATTTTCCTCTATTCTTCTATATCTTCGCTCCTATTATTCTTAGCGTGATAAAATATTGCTTATAGCCTTCCTCGATAAATGGGCTATCTAACACTGAAAGAATTTTTCAAATCGGACTAGTAGTTCCTGAGATTAACGCGTTCAAACAAACAAACAACCTCTCCTGCTTTATAATATTGAAGTGTAGATAACATTTTTACTACTTTTCTTACTATTCTACTACTATTTTTCGAAAATGTGTCAAATAACTACCTAATTGTAATATCGACATTGCATCGATTCGATATATTTGTTCCTGTTTTCCTGAAATACAGTTACAGATTTCATCATTATTCTGAATGATCGTCATTATGTTTTTAGGGCTATTCAGCAAAAAGACGTTCAGGAAAATGAGGAATTCACTAAATTCGTTTATAATTAAGTATTGATATAAAGAAAATTATTAAGAACTTAGAAATGTTGCGGGCCTTTATAACTTGGTAAGTATAAAAAAAGTAGTGAAAAACAGACAAATGTTGGCACACATCGAGAAATGTAAATGACGTCTTATTTGGAAATTTTTGTAGAACGTATTTCAAAGAGAGAGAGAGAGCATAAAACGAAGACCTCAAGACGAACAGAAAATAAAGTGAGCCAGCAGATTTTATCGCAAAATAGGTTTCAACCCGTCTCGTTGAGTATATCGGCAAGGCATTCAAAACAAACAATGCGCAGGACAATGACGCGAATTTCAAAAATATAATTTTTAGTTATTTAATGTAAATTGATGTGTTATTTGTTGGTATCGGATTCTTCTCTTCTTTATCTTCAAATTAACATTAAATTTTAATCCTTTCTAGCTCATTTTTTTTTTATAAATAATAAATTGTGAGCGGCAGTATCGAAACGACACGCAAAAATTTCATAATAAAAATTTCATAAATTTTTTTATAATAACTTTTGAAATAATAACTCTACTTTCAAATAGTTTTAGCAGCATTTTTGTAAGTTAATTAGACATTGAAATGTGTAATGTTACATCAAATTTACGAAGGCGTTGTGAACCCAACTTTGAAGACATGAATTTAGTCTCTCTCAAATATTCGCCCCACTACACAATATTTATACCACAAGCGTCATTACGTCCGCGCTGGCCGGCAAAAAATATAAACAAAAACATGCCCTTGCATGTCGCGTGCGAACTCCGCCCCCTCGCCTCTGTCACCCCCGCGTTTCCTCTGGGACGATGTCGTTTTGTGGGACGTAATTAAATCGCACATTAGAATTGATAAAAACTTTATTATATACAGGAATCCACATTATCGGCGTGTTATACGTAAACAAAGTATCGAATATACGCCACCGATATACGGCGCACAGTAGCGACCTCCAAAATTCGCGCGCCAAATAGCGGAACTAAGAAATACGCCGAAAAGCACTCCGGTGACAAAACAACGTCCATGCCAATATTTCACCCAGCCATTGTACTAACCTTAACACTACTTCTGGCTGAATTTGAGAGATGGTCAATCTTGCGTCCGTATACAGGATGCAACAAGTCAGTCGGACGCAATATCATCGGTAAAAACCGCCATGTAGGACGTAATATCAACTCCGGGGTGGAAATATATATATATATATATATATATATATATATATATATATATATATATATATATATATATATATATATATATATATATATATATATATATATATATATATATATATATATATATACATACATATATATAAATACATATTATGTGCCAAATATTGCCATAAAAATTGCTCCAGTAGTTAGTGAGATAAACCCTTTCCCCCGTTTTTCCCACATTTTCCTGAGTTTCTTCGGTCGTATTATTCGTAGCGTGATAATAATATAGCCTATAGTCTTACTCGATAAATGAGCTATATGTAACACTGAAATTAGAAATAAGTTTTTAAATATTTCTAATTTCAGTATATCTGTAGTTCCTGAGATAAGCGCGTTCAAACAAACATACTCTTCAGGTTAATAATATTTTAAGTATAGATTTTTTTAAATCATCGCTTGACAAACTCGAGTCTCGATCTAAAATAATATGAAAAGTGCCAATAACAGGCTCATAATCATGGGACGTTGCATGGTTAAGTATAGATTTTTTTAAATTATCGCTTGACAAACTCGAGTCTCGATCTAAAATAATATGAAAAGTACCAATAACAGGCTCATAATCATGGGACGTTGCATGGTATAATATGGTAGTGATGATGATGAATGTAATTTGCATAGTAGCATTTGCTTTCCGTTCTTAAAACAACGCCGAAACTCCCCAACTTGTATCTATAAAGAATCAGGAGTTCTCTCAGCACCTTCCGAACCACGGTATACCAGATATACCTCGGTACAAAATCTTTCGTTGGTAGCATATGCTTAGAATACTTTTCACGAAACCGAAGTCACCACATGTTTCCCTATAAATTTTGAGGAATTCCCTCGATTACTTATGGATCCTTCATCAGATCACCACTTTTGTGAATATTGGTAAATTGGTATGATACCCTATATACCATAAGAAAACGAACATAAAACCTCCCCCATTTTGAAAGTCGGTTAAAATTGTAGCCTATGTGTTATTCTGATATATAAGCTATATTATTGTAAAGTTTCATTAAAATCCGTTCAGTAGTTTTTGCGTGAAAGAGTAACAAACATCCATACATCCACACATCCACACATCCATACATCTATACATCCTAACAAACTTTCGCCTTTATAATATTAGTAGGACTAGACGCGCGCCCGCAACCCTGTCACACCAATGTTCGTTTATCGCGCGGGAACCGTACAAATTCCGAGATAAAAATTAGCATATTATGTCCTTTCCCGGGACTTAAAGTATCTCTCCATGCCTAGCAAAAAGTATATTTTGTCGCCCAAAAAATGTATACGCACTATATTTGGTGCAAATTATACAAAAAGCTGTAGACCACTCTTTAAAAAAATTTATTGTCTGCCTCTACCGTGTATGTACATAAACTAAATAAATGTATAATTTACTTGTAAATAATATTCATCTTTTACGACCAAAAATCGGACAACACAAGCCGATCTATTTAAGACACAAAACATTTTATAAGTACCAACACAAAGGCTAGACGTATACAAAAAATGCTTTTTGTATGGGAGTTAAAATTTATAACCTTTTTCCTGGCGTAATAAAAAACAATAACCCAAGAATATAAATTAAAAATGATTATTTCAATTATTGATAAAAAATGTTATTATTCTGTAAATGAATATTAAATTAATGATAAAGAATTGAATAAAATGTAATTAATAAAAAATAAAAATATGAATTGTGTACTTATATTATATAATTTGAAATCAAACCTATCGAAAGCAATTTGGCTAAGTAATCTTTGATATTTTTTTTTAGTCTCTAGTCTAAGTAACCTTGGTATGTAGTTATTAAAGTAAAACCTGTTACTACAGAAGCAACGTCAAACTCATAGAATCAGTCGCTGGACCTTGATAATAAATAGGGTAAATGGGGTGTAGGTCGATTACCAACTAGGTGGGACGACGATCTCCGTTTAGTTGCGGGCCCACGTTGGATGCGAGTAGCAGATCGGTCATCTTGGCGTTCAATAAGAGAGGCCTATGTCCAGCAGTGGACGTATATAGGCTGATTTGATTGGACCTTGATAATACTTACTGTTTGCTGTATCAAGGCATTCAAACTGGATCGAAGCTGTATTAATGTGGGATTAAAATCACAGAATAGGATTAATCGATTTATAAAAAATAAAAGGCATTGTTGCTCCCGAATTTCCGAGGTACGGGCTCCCACACATAAACACGATACGACGTCGTAACGTGTCTTCTGCTGTTAATAAGAAAAGTGAAAACGAAGAAAGAAAAGTCAGATACTTAGAAGATACTAGGAATCCACCCATTTATTTCAAACATGAATAACGGGAGTTATTTTATAAAGAAGTACACTGCTTTAAAAATACACCACAACTTTTTCGTGACATGTTACGACGTCGTGCCGCAGACTACAGTGCTATCCGAAAAATATTTTTAGTTCCTTTTCTTAAAAGAAGGTCCATTTGGTTACAAAAAGAAACATAAATTTACACTGGCTCGATTAAAATGCACCATACTTTTCATCAATCATTTCACCGATTTCAGTCTGAAGAGATAACAGACTTTCGTATTTGTAAAATTGGTGTTTTTAGGCCTGTTCTTCTCGTCGGGCTATTTCTCGAACTGGCGGTAGGTGAATACGTAGGACGATCTGAAAGTATTAGCTGCAAAGGACAGGGGGAATTTTTGTATGGAACCTGTGCCCAAGCCGTAGCACATCCCCACATAATATATCACATGAAAGGACTTAAAAAGTTAAACATTTTATTGTACGACGAAAAATTTCTTAACCACGAGAGAAAAAAGTTAACCAGAGCAGAAGGTAAAAAAATATACAAAAAACACGCTCTATTATTGCGTCAATTTATAGTATTGCTAGTAAGGTCTAATTTCAGGAATTAACGCCTCCGTGGTCCAGTGGTTTAGACTTTAGAGCGTGGCTCTTGACCCGGAGGTCTTGGTTCTGAATCCCGCGCTGACCACCTGATTGTCTGAATAGTATGATGATCCATGCATCGGATGGGCATAAGCCCTATAAGCCTTTTTAATCCCTTTCATTTGGTGTATGTCTCAAAGTGCTGCAGTGGTGGGCACGATATGCCCCTCCTTCTTTATTAAAAAAAAAAGTTTTATTTTTATTATGTTGTGTGACAAAACAAAGGGTATTTTTTATCTCATCTAAACCTAGTGAACTTTATTGACACGGTAGCATGTGTGAGTGAAGTATTGAGCTAGTCACTTCTCAAATGTAATTCGTCACGGCTTTGAGGCTGCGTTGAGGCTTTCGAGGTAAGCCCTATTGTTCCCGCGCTACATATTGAAATCTGACTGAAACGTTTTGCGGTACAGACTAAAGTTTAGTAAGAAATTTTATAGCACACAATTCAAATAAGTTTTAATCTTATTTTTTATGATACTCGTATATACGAGTATTTTT
Source organism: Aricia agestis (assembly GCF_905147365.1). NCBI lineage: Eukaryota > Metazoa > Arthropoda > Insecta > Lepidoptera > Lycaenidae > Aricia > Aricia agestis. Next base: position 23,979,076 of record NC_056428.1, on the reverse strand, counting down.
ATACAAGACAGCTGCTCAAGTTTCAATTATCTTTTAAAAAAAAGACCGGCCAAGTGCGAGTTAGACTCGCCCATGAAGGGTTCCGCAGCAGCAGTAAGGTTTATTTCTATGAAATTAAAAGGTGTTCGATTTATTTTTATATTTCAGTTGATTTAATGAAAGTTAAATTAAGGTTTACTATTATGACGTATAAAAAAACTACTTGCTAGATCTCGTTCAAACCAATTTTCATTGGTAGTTTTTATAGTAATGTACATCATATATTTTTTTAGAATTATCATGCCCCTACTTTAGAAGTTAGCCCGGTACACACATTTTATCACTTTGGAAGAGTCTCTCTAGCAAACTATTCAGGTTAGAAAAAAATTATATAAGAAACCTCAATATGATTTTTAAAGACCTATCCACAAATACCCCACACGCATAGGTTAGATGAAAAAAATTTTTTTTGTTTCATTTGTACCTATGGGGACCCCTAAAATTTTTATTATTTTTTCCATTTTTATGTCAAAATCTTAATGCGGTTCACAGACTACATCTACTTACCAAGTTTTAATAGTATAGGATCTCTTATAGTTTCGGAGAAAAGTGGCTGTGACATACAGACGGACAGACAGACAGACAGACAGACAGACAGACAGACAGACATACAGACAGACATGACGAATCTATAAGGGTTCCGTTTTTTGCCATTTGGCGACGGAACCCTAAAAATGGTAAGTACATAATATTTTCTTTTCTTCACGTCTCATTATTCTTTCTTAAGAAAAATTAAATTGAAATCTAGACATTGTCAGCGTGTAAAAAAGATTTCACGGGAACCGTACATTTTCCTGACAAAAGTAGCCCATGCCTTTTCCCTCTGGGTGGTCTACTCTATCTGGAATATGTGTGCCAAATAACATAATAATCGCTTTAGTATTCGACTTTAAATTGTACAATCATCGTATTGTGACTTATTGTACAATCATCATAATACGATGATTGTACAATGTACATTGTAGGAAACAAAAATAAATTTGCGTACTGCAATCAATTTACAAACAATATATTTCTGTCTTTAAATTCGGTAAATAAAATTCATACGGTTTTCTGCTTACACAGCTTTAAATTCGGGACAAAAAGCTCTTTCTTTTTGTTCAGTTAAAAGCTTTAATGATGAAAAGAATAAATTTAAATATTATTTCCGCCAATCAAAAAACGAATAATTGACGTACTAGAACAAAAACAGTAGCCAGAGTATTAGTGATCGAAGGCCAGAGTAGATAGAATAGCGGTGAGTAAACAACACGGCGCAACATTATTTAGGTTGGTGACTGTCTTAGCAAACATCATCATCATACTACGTAAAGACCAACATGTTATATGAGGAGGCCGATCAGGTCGGGTCCTATCAGACAGGAACAGGTGCAGAGACATAGAACTGCTGCACAAAACGGGTTATATCAACTTTTTTTGCTACAGTCAAAATAATTTAAGGTGGCACCAGCAGCCATTGACCTTTCTAGTCTAGGAGCTATATGAAAAATGCTCGCACTATATTCTGTTACATTGAGCCACCAAACGATGGTGCGATTATGGATATTACCTGGCGAGACAGTGCACTCGGTCGAGTACATCCATATTAAACATGCTGAGTGTCCGACGAGAGCACTGTCTCGCTTTACTCTTAACGGGCAAATGACCCACCACACATTCCCACCACTGCAAATCCTGTATCACCAGGATCGACAGTGGTAACCAACAACGAAAACCCTTTGATATGATGTCAGCTGTAGAGTGTAGGTGTGATCATGGCAACAGAGATCGAGTTGGTTCGATTCTCGATTGTATCAGGAGTAATAGAATTGTACTGTAGGTATTAATAAAATAAATAAAAATAAAATAAAATATCTTTTTATTCAAAATGGGTATCATGATACACTTTTTGAAAGTCGAACGAAGAAACTACGTTGCCTACCACCGGTTCGGGAACTACCCCGCCGAGAAGAACCGGCGTAAGAAACTCGCACGGGGCCATCTTTTGCAAAAAAAAATGGAAAATTACAATGTTATGGCTTACAGCTATGTAACAAAATTAAAAGAAAAGTAACCTGCATGGAGCCACCCTATTCCCAAGGTGTGCTGACCTCGAAGAAATCATTGACTTTATAATACGCTTTAGCACACAAACGTTCTTTAACTGCTTTTTTAAATTTGTTTAAAGGTAGATTTTGAACATTTTCTGGGATTTTATTGTATAGGCGTATACATTGGCCTTTAAAGGATTTGCTTATTTTGGCTAGTCTGAACATTGGTATTGCTAACTTGTTCTTATTTCTAGTATTTACATTATGATTATCACTTTTCTTTTTGAAAATATTTATGTTCTTTCTAACATATAAGAGATTTTCCAAAATGTATTGAGATGTGACGGTCAGAATTCTTATTTCTTTAAATTTTTCTCTTAGAGATTCCAAAGACGACATCTTATAAATGTAAATGATACATCTGGTAGTAATCCAGGAGTACGCGTAACTTACTTTACCTAGGTACATTAGAATGGCATTACACATCATCTGTTTAACATCGTCCGACAGTACACATACTGACGGTGCAGTGTACACACATTATATTATTATGTATTATAATAATTATTATTACTATAAGGCCCGATTCGGCCAAACTTGAAGTTACACGAGTATAACTATCATGAGAATAATTTTACTCCTTTAATTTACTCTAGGGTAATATCGTTTGCATTTTACCAAGTTACTCTTCTTCTTCTTTTAAAAATGGCCGCCTCGGTGAGTTGTTACTCAAAGAGTATGAAATAAAATGTCAATTATAGTTCACAATGACACCGACCGTGACAGTTGAACCCTGTCGTGCAACTATTTTCAGTTTAATATTTACTCTATGATATTCTATTATAAAAAAAACATCATTGTATTTACTCCACCAAAATAGCCCGTGTAAATTTTTTTTTGTAAAATTTCCGCCCTAATGGCCGCACTCACGCACATTGATTAAATTATTTAACCTTAATTTAATGAATATTTTCATTATAATAATAATAATCGTTTATTTGTATCTAAGAATGTTTTTAACAAAAGATCTTAAAGTATAGGTGCAGTAGCGAACATTTTGCTTTTGAAGCATGCAAAATATATTTTAGCATATACAACTATTTTACATTTTAAGTTCACTAATTAAATTAATTGAAGACAACTATACAATAATAATTTAAATTAATGAAAAGGAATAAGCTTTGATTACCTATATTATAATCAAAGGGAATAAGCTAATTAAAAAAAACTAAGGTTCACTTGGCGTAACTGGGCGGTAGCGGTCATTGACTTCCTGTCAAAAACTTGTCATTTTCTATACAAAGCCGCGATTGACAACACAAAATGACAAGTTTTTGACAGGGAGTCAATGACCGCTACCGCCCAGTTACGCCGAGTGAACCTTAGGTATTTGTATATCAGACTTAACTTCTGTCAGAATATGATGAGGAAAAAGAAAAGACAAAAAAAACTTGTACATCATGTGTCATTGTCTTGAGCATAAACTTATAATATACTGTCGTAGTCTTGAGGTTATGTCTCATCAAATCTGCAATGTCATGTTTAATTTACTGGCCATGTGGCATTGTGCAAGACAACAATATATATTTTGTTGAATAATCATATTTCCAGCAATGCTTCGCTATCCTGAGGTGCACACATCGACGACGGTATGTACATTTAACGACCTTTTTCTAATGCAGGGCCTTCTCTCTAATCTCCTTTTAATCTTTAATTTTTGTTTCAGCACTTAGATAACGGCAGTATCGATTACTTAACTTAAATTTGAATTTAACTGATGTATTTATGAAGTATTCAAATAAAACTTCATAAATACATCAGTTAAATTCTTAATAAGTACCTAAAATTTAAGTTAAGTAATCGATACTGCCAGGTTGGCCGACGGTGGCGATGGATCGGGTTGAATGGAAGGACTTGGTCCCTTTGCCCTTTGGCCTTTGCCCAGCAGTAGGACAGCATAGGCTCTTTAAAAAAAATCGATACTAATATTATAATTGTGAAAGTGTGTCTTTCTGTCTGTTACCTCTTCTGTCTATTTTCTACGGTAAAACGGCCAAGCTGATTTTGCTGAAATTTGGTAGAGAGATACTTATAGTGTCAAGAAAGGAAATAGGATACTTTTTATTCCGGAAAAATGCACGGTTCCTACGCGATAGATAAATTTTGGCGCAACGAGTTGCGGGCGTCATCTAGTCATTAAATATTATCTCTAAGTGTTAGTGTAGTAATTTAGACTTATCACCTACCCCGTTACTCAAAGTATTCCCATACCAAATTTCAGCTAAATCAGCTCGGTCGTTTTACCTTAGAAGATAGACAGACAAACAGCCACACTTTCGCGTTAATAATATTAGTAAGGATTTATGTATTTTAACACCTTCGCTGCGGCAAGTATAATCTTAAACCTTCGTCTGGTGCGGCGGCGGGCCAAAGTGTGCCCCCAATGATTTTTCCGCCAGTGCGTAGTAGGTCTTTCTCGACCCACCAGCACAAGGTTAGATTAAATTGCTATAACTTTGCGAAAACATAATGAAGGTACACCGTTTTTGGACTGTTGGAATAGCCTTGAACCCAACTTCTTTAGATTTGATTCTCCCCGGGATCTGCCAAACAAGAAACGAGAAATAAACCAAGGAAATTGGCAGATCGATATCGACCAGCACAAGAAAGTATTTATAGTAGTGATGGGAAAGACAAAAATAAGGAGATATCGATAATAAACAAGAATTATAGTAAACAATTAAAAAAAATACTTTATTTAATTATGTATTTAACTGCCTGTCTTTGAAACACTTTGCACAAAAATTTTTCATGCACATCCTGCAGTATTTTTAATTTTTTTTTAACTTTTTTTTTGCTTCGACACTCTTTAGAATACCCGATCTACAGTGATAACATCACAGTATTCTTCAAAAACATAATTTATAAATAATCGACCGTATGGTTTAAAATATTATTGTAAATATTATATTGTAAAAGTAATAGTAGAATAGTATGCTTAAATAGCAAACAAAACTTACCTTGTGTTTGTATCTTTTTCTAAATATATTTTTTCTTAAAGGAAAATATTTCCTCACTGCTGTCACTATCACTTTTATCTGCACCGCCAATTATTTTATTTTCCAAAATTTGTATGTTTCTTTTGTTTCCTGCCATCGTGCGTTATTAATGTTATGGAATTTAAAAAATCGATGTACATCAGTAACGATATATTGCACAACACTAACTGGCGAGGCGGGCGCTCGGTGCGGTATCGGGTCGCCATCCGCCTGCTTGGTCGGCGGGCCGCAATAGGCCCACTGCCGCACCGAGTTGATTTTTGACACCGTCAGTGCGTGGTAGGCCGATAATGACCTACCATTATATTTTATAGGGAGCACCTATAATTTTGAACACAATCTCAAATATATATATTTGTTTCTGTCGTAGCTTTACAAACAACTGAGATAATCGTTCCGCACCGAGTGAGAGGACATAGTTTTCTTCGTCCGCACCAGCTCTTGTCTCTGGGCCGATTTAGGCCTGATCCGCAGCGAAGGTGTTAAAACGCACAATAACGAGAAAAGGTACTTATTGAAAATTCAGCCTAGGTAAATAATATAATTTTAATCTATATATTAATACGAGAGCCAAAAACTTTGTATCCTTTTTGACGAAAAATGGGGAAACGTAGGTCAATGAAATTTTGCACAGTTATAGTTTATATGGTGAAGGAGTGCATCGAGCTAATATTATTTTGAAATTATGCTTTTATCATACATTTTTTTAACAAATAAAACATTACACACACTACAACACACACACTAAAAAATGACAGATTTTTGAGTGACAACTGACAAGCCTATACTCTGGTCTAGATACGACAGTATATAAATAAGTCTATGCTCTTTTATTTATGCTTGAAGTCTGTTGACAACAAGTTGACATTGAAAATGGATTATTTAGTTTTTTTATTGAATCCTAGATACTATTAGATAACGCTTACACGGCCAGTACTTATAAGATCAGCTGAGTCCCAGAGACAAGAGTTGAGAAAACTATGATAAAGTCAATATTTGTTTACAAAATATAGGTAGTAGTCCTAATGTCGTTGAAACTAGGGTCGAAATTCGACCATTGGGCGATCTCTGGTTCATATAAATAGGTACATTCTTATAAAAGCTGAAAGTTTACCTGTATTATGTATACGATCCCTAAAGAGGTAAGAACGACTATAGTCAGGAAAATTTAAAGTGATACCAGCGGTTGACCGTTCTAGTCTAGGAGCTATGCGAAAAATACTCGCACTGAATCCTGACACTAGCTATTATGAAACAAGCTATTACATTTTCATCGCAAAATATACCTATTTTATGAGTTTGAAGTGATATAATTCATATTATTGTAAGTATAATCTAAGACGTTTAATCTATATCGCTTGCTCTTGGCCAATATTAAAAAATATATAATAACGCCTCCATGGTCCAGTGGTTTAGAGCGCGGCTCTTGACTCGAAGGTCGTGGGTTCGATTGCCGCGTTGGAAACTTGTTATTTCCAAATTTGTTATTAGGACAATACAGGCTGATCACCTGATTGTCTGACAAGTAAGATGATCCATGCGTCGGATGGGCATTGGGCATGTAAAAAGTCGGTCCTGCGCCTGATCTCTCGCCAGTCGTGTCGGTCTTCGTCCCACTGGGTTATGAGAGTAAAGGAATAGGGAGTGCTCTTGTGTACTGCGCACACACTTGGGCACTATACAATAATTACTCCTAAGTAACTGGCCTGGTTTCAATGAAACCGGCCACCGTCACCGAAAGGTGTGGGATTGTTATTATTGTTAATAACCACATTAACTGTTCAACACTCGTCCATACATTGCCCTGGAGCAGTAATTACGAATAATTATAATTTGTACATTATGTGATTGCTGATTAACATATTGTATTCTTGTATCGTGATAAATAATAATTTACTCGTACAATAATTATTTTAGGCCCCGATTCTGAATCGTGGATCCAGAATATAAAAGCTTCTATCTGCAAATCAAACAACATAATATAAGTTAAAATCAAAATATAAGGTGTCCCCAACCATAAACCTATAATGCTACGTATATATATTAAATTAACAGCATGTCTTGTACCACCAAGAGTTAGGAGTTAACCTCGTGTTATTTTTTTAAATTTTTAACCCACCGATGTCGGAGGGTTAAATCAACTAACTGTGGGTTAGTAATATCAAAACTGAGATTTTTCGGTTATGACTTAGGTATGTACTTTGTTTGTATGAAGAATTTATCGAATACATTAGTTCGGACTCGTATTACGTACGATTCTAGAACGGACCGATCTGTTTAGGGTCCCGTATTTACTTACAAAGAGACAAATATTTCCATCGAAGATTTCGCTTAGAAAAATCTTTTTTTTAAATAAAATTTAAAAAAATGAGCATAAAAAGTAATTCCCTAGCAAAGTTTAATAATAATAATATTATCATTGGATTAATGCGTCTTTAGTGAACTTCTTTATAAATAGGTAGACTAGATAAACTTTGGACACAAGTGTTTCTTCCCAATTTTTATCATTTTCCGCTTAATTTATTTGCACAAAATTTCAAATCTGACATAAGGAGATAGCCTTATTTAAAGTACTGTGGAGCGAGAGAGAGCAGTACACTTAAATTATTCAGCATTCGCTCTATCGCTATCGCTCTATCGCTGGATGTAAAAATAATGAATGAACATGACATAAGCCCGGGTTAGTTGACTCTGGGATAAAAATGGTGCAATATGTAGTATGAGTTAAAAATTAAAAACGTTAACACTGAGTTATTAAGCCCCGGGCTATTTATTTAACTCAAAGTTTTGGCGCAAGTGGGCCTAAGTATATTAATAATAAAATCAAATTATAATAAATCCCATATGAAAACTACAAATTTAGGCCTATTTATAGGTACGCAATCCTTCGTCTTCAACTTGACAACAACAAATTTTGATAATAATTGACAACGGTATAAAAAAAATCGGCCAAGTGGATTTTTTTTATACCGTAAGTGTATTGTCTAAAACGTAGTGATTATATTCTCTTTGTATTGTCATGACGCACCGCGCACGAATAAATTTATTTTCATTTAAGTATATTTATTTTATTTTAAAAACAGTAAATTGAAAGTATCGAGGTGATATGCCGTCATCTTCAGACCTATTGTTCTCTCACATCTTATTTCCCTCGGGTATAGAATTGAAAACACGTACGATATTTTTATCGCGAGATGAAACAAACTGTATCATGTATCTATCCCGGGTGCTCCAGATTTCCACGTGGATTGGTTTTGCTGATAGCCTTTTTAACCGACGCAGAAAAGATGTACGTGGTACTTATATTGGTATACGTTTTTTAGGGTTCCGTACCCAAAGGGTAAAAACGGGACCCTATTACTAAGACTTCGATGTCTGTCCGTCTGTCTGCCCGTGTCTGTCCGTCTGTCTATCTGTCTCCAGGCTGTATCTCTAGAACCACTGTATCTAGACTTCTGAAATTTTCACAAATTGTGTATATCTGTTGCTGCTATAACAACAAATACTAAAAACGAAATAAATTATATTATATTTCATTTATTTAAAGCCCCCATTGGGGCTCCCACACAACAACATGATTTTTTCTCAAAGTCCTTATTTGTATGTGTACCTACTTTAATATTTTATAATAATATTAAAATAATACAAAAATGAAGGGTCCCATACAACAAACACAATTTTTGGCCTGATTTTGCTCTATATTGGTACTATCTATTTTTTAATTATTTGTTCGCGTACAAGGTTTTATTGGAATAATTACGTTTGTTAGATCTTAAACTAAAAGAAGCTAAAATTAAATTATCACAGTTAACTTATTTAGGTTGGATCATGAACATGATGATAATATTAATATACTCATTTACCATGATTGAAAAGTTATCTAAGTACATCATAATATGCAATAATTACTCGTAACGTCAGCTATTGCCTATTGGACAATCATAAACGAATGATTTTACCTTTATGCCTTCGTAATCGCTTGTATTGGCCCATCATTCGTGAACATGGAGTTGTCGCTAAAATTGGTTTTGGCCGATAGAATTGGGTTTGCTGGCAGCCTTTATAACTATAAAGGTGAGACTACATTACACGACGCTACTTGGTCGCGGCAGCAACGCGACACGACACTAATAAACGTTCTATAAAACTGACACTTTACTAACGTGAATCTGACGTTTTACAATTAACGTCAGTTCTATGGAACATGAAGTGTCGAGACTCGAATCGTGTTATTTAGTTGAGTTTCGCCTTAGGGTCAATTCAGACCGCAACGCGACGCGTAGATGCATTTCTAAATTTGTGCTTATGGATACTACTACTATATATATATATATACAGAAAATGTCTTTTTATTCGTTTTTTAGACATTTTCTGTATATATATATATATATATATATATATATAGTAGTACTATCCATAAGCACAAATTTAGCGTTGCGGTCTGAATTGACCTTTAACGAACCAAGTAGATTCCAAGTTTTACATGACTATTAGTTATGTGTGTCTGCTGTGCCGATTAATATAATGCTTAAAGTTATAGTATTATAAGGACTTTTTTTAAGTTTTGAATAAACTAGGGTTGTTGAGGAAGTGATTATGAGGAAGAGGAGGAGGAAGAGGAATTGTCACGCGCAAATTTTGAGGATGCGGATGAGGAAGAGGATATTTTATGAGGAAGAGGATGCGGATGAGGAAGCGGAAGAGGAAGCGGATGAGGAAGAGGAAGATAAAAAAAAAAACTAGCGGACCCAACCCAAACTTTTGTCCTGTCTGTACTTTGTACATAACGTACTAGGTACATACATTACACAAAAATTAATTAAAAGGGCATTTTCCAGTGAACCAAACTATAAATCTAAATTCTAAACCATTCTCAAAACACACACAATAAAGAATCATCAAAATCAGTCTAGCAATAAGCCGGGGGTCGCGGGTTCGAATCCCGCCGACGGAACATAAAGATTTTCAAAGTTCCTGGGTCATGGATGTGTATTAAATATGTGTATCATATAATAAAAATCTTAAATATATGTATAGTATAAAAAGTATTAAATATATATCCGTTGTCTGGTACCTGTAACACAAGTCCTTCTGGTACTTAGCACGGGGCCAGACTGACGTGGTGTGAAGCGTCCATAGATAAAAAAAATAAAAAAAAAATAAGGGCCGCGCTACATCGGAATGACAGCGGCGAGGCGAGCGCTTTCAGTGTCATATTATATATGATTTTAAACTTTATCTTCATTATTGTAATACATAGTACCGCTTGAGAAGTCTACGGCCGCCCGTGGCCGCTGTACTTTGTATTACAAAAATGAAGATAAAGTTTAAAATCTTATGACACTGAAAGTGCTCGCGTCGCCGCTGCCATTCTGGTGTGTCGCGGCCCTTAGGCTGTTTAGACACACGCCGCAGCGGCGCCGCTGCAATACTCATCTTTGCCCTCAGGGTGCGGTGCGGCACCGCTCCGGCGCCGCGCCGCCGCGCCAGAGCGTGATTGGATACGCGACGAGCATGCGCAGTGTAATTCCTCATAAATTCCTCTTAAATTTTGAGGAAGCGATAGCGGAAGAGGAATTTTTATTTTTATTTATGAGGAATGCGGTAACGGTTGAGGAACCCAAAATATTGCGGAACTTCCTCATTATGAGGAAGCGGAAGAGGAATCCTCAGCAACCCTAGAATAAACATAATATTTATTTAAACTACAATTAGAGTTCCTTTCAATGGAAAAGTTTTTTAATCCGTGTTAAAAGCTAGCCATCTGATATCCTAGATAGCATTTTCCTGAACAGCACGATATATTTAGCCTGGGGCAAAGTTTATCCCAAATTGACGTAATAGGGTTAACTATGTGTGACAACCCTAAGAATAGAGTTCTTCCTGAACATTGTGACATTAAGGGTGGGTTGCACTAACTTACTTTAACTATAACTGTAACCTTAACGATAACTTTAACTACAACTACAATTCAAAACGTTAAAATCTTTGGTTAAAGTCAATAATGGATGTCATATTTAAAGATACCCATAGAGTTCGACAAGGCTTTAAATGAACGTGGCGAAAAATGGAACTAACGCTGTCATCATACAAAAACGCCATTTTTGACAGTTCTCCTTTACCAGCAGCGCCCCTGCCCACGTTCATTTAAAACCTTGTCGGACCAGCAAGAGACATCTGTCAAATTCCTACCTAACCTTTACTATAGTCTGTCAAAGAAGTGAAGAAATTAAAAAGTGGCAACATCGTAGTGTCATCCCTTTTTTCTTAGATTGATTTGAAAGGGATGACACCACGATGTTGCCACTTTTTAATTTCTTCACTTTTTTGACAGACTATATAACCATAACTTTGACCATAACTGTAACCATAACCACGCCTCTGGTGCAACTCAACCGGTACCGTTCCGTTCAACGCGGCAAGCGACCACGACCTTACAATTGAGGTCGTGGTCGCTTGCCGCGCTTGTTTTTAGAAAATATTTTAAAAGCCATTAATGGCTTTTAAAATATTTTCTAAAATAACGTACAATTTTTTTATATAATTTTATTGAAAAACACCGTACCAAAACCAATATTAACCAGTAAAACATGTTTTTCTTCATTCTATGATAATAATTCATGCAATAAAGTTTTAAAATCTGAAATAGCAATGCAAATACAAAGTACTGTCCATTTCACAGAATTTTGAAGCAGGACGCAGAGTAATAAAGATTAATGCATCTTTATTATTCTGCGTCCTGCTTCAAAATTCTGCTGACCAATTATATTCCAAAATGGATGTACTAAAAGCTACGATAAAGTCTAATCTGCCTGTAATTCCTAGCAAAGTTTTGCGTGGGACTTGGAGCTTAAGGTAAAATAATTGTGCCACATTCAAATTTTTTTTTTATTAACCCGGCGACTGCCAGGTTGGGTCATAATGACTCGTGATGTTTTTAAATGCGTGTAATTTAAGAAAATAATAGTGTAACGTTGCCACGATTATCAATAGCTGGAGTTAGAGCCCTGCCCTCCTTGTTTCTTATGTCAGCTTAGACGGTGTGTGTCAGGACTGGAAGATAAACGTGGCCAAACATACAAAAGGGTAAATATAATACAACTATGCATTCCATGATGCCATTTCGTGCCAGTGAAGTTGAGTTAATTATTTCATTATTTCGTTTATTTATTTGTACTGACAGGTGAAAAAACGTATAACACTCTACACATTACGTTATTTTTAGGTTTCATCTCATAAATAACCACTTGAGGGCTTTTACATGGATGTAGCTCATCTATAAGCGATATTTTTATAGGAATAAGGTTCTTTACAGAAGAAACATTAGAAGAGCACCTTGTCAAAGTTTTTGGTGTTTGTAAACGATGCCAGAAAATATTTCCCAATAAAAATGACAGGAATACTACCCATTCCTCTCAAGATGCAAAAATTTCACAACACTGCATTTTTTCTGTGGCGGTTGCGTGGATGACAGCGCTTATAGTGACTTTAAACCTAAGATTCTTAATAATTTTTACGTATACTTACTTTAAGATCTAACGTTTTTAGTTCTAAAAAGTAAAATGCAAAGTGTGGATAAGTCACTTTTTGTTCATTTATTAATCAATTTCGAGATGTAAATTTTTTAAGTGGTAAATTTTACACTGTCTTTATAAATAGGAAAAACAATCGTTATATTGCTTATTTGTAATGTGTCTCTTCAAAGCGTTATAAACTAAGACCTTTTTAAGTTAAAAAATAATTTGCTTTTAATATCGTTGAAATTGGTAAAATTAACAACGTATTAAAATCCGGGTAATTATGACCCACCATGCAGCTGTTGTTCCTTTTTTCTACCAGGCAGACGCCGGGTTAAGGCTTACGCACACCCGTCCCCTCGAGCGGCTCAGAATTATACATATTTTGTATGAAACCCCCTACTGCAACGTAGACTAATCGGAACCGTAACGGTATTCCGAGACGGGGCGAGAAACGAAAAACGCCCGAAAAGAAATAATAATCGGCCAAGTGCGAGTCAGACTCACGTACGGAGGGTTCCGTACCATTATAGAACAAATAAGGCCAAAGTTGTGTTTTTTGTATGGGAGCCCCGAGCCCCCCTTAATTTTTATTTTATTTTAATATTATTATTAAATATTACCACACATAATATAACTAAGTACTTTGAGAAAATGTCAAGAACCTACCTGTTGCCATTATTGATCTATATCAATCGTGATTTTTTTTTAACTTTTTTGCTCTACAGCAAAAAAGGCCAAAAAAAATCACAAAAACAAAATAAAATTTAATATAAATAAAGTTTTATATAAGGTGGGCCCCTTAAATATTAATTTTATTTTGTTTTCAGTATTTGTTGTTATAGCTGCAACTGCGGATGAACATAATCTGTGAAAATTTTAACTCTCTAGCTATTACCGTTCTTGAGTTACAGCCTGGAGACAGACAGACAGACAGACGGACAGACAACAAAGTCTTAGTAATAGGGTCCCGTTTTTACCCTTTGGGTATGGAACCCTAATAGATTCTAAGCGGTAAAGAGAACAAAAAAAAAGCAATGAAAGAAATAAAGGAAGAAAAGGCAAAGATCGAATTACTCAGTTCGCGTCATAAATTTAAGCTCTCATGTACACGTACAGGCCGATCCGTATACCCAGCTGGTCGCAGGCCAACCTGCGGGATCGTTCTGTGCTTTCCCATGTTTGCGTATAAACGCAACCACCCAATATAGGAATTATTCCTACATATTGGGTGCCTGTACATGCCCTTAAGCCCGTCACAGACTTTATATTATAGCTTAGCTACCACATACTGAGAAATATATATTTTGCCTTCATTTTATTGATGGTCGTCCTAGTGTTCGCACGTATTTTGTAATAAAGGGTGTTCTTATTTCAAAATACTAGCAGTAATTATGAATTCAACAAGTACATTGTTAATGGACTTATTAGACAGTTCTTCAGAAGACGATTCCGCAGCTGCTTTCGATATGTTAGTTGCCCGGTCAGGCACAAAAACTAGATCCAAATGGATCGAATCACATATAAGAAATAAACAAACTCGTGGCGAATTTTATTTGTATCGCGAGTTATCCTCAAAAAAATTTGCCCAATATTTTATAAGTTCAAGATCATTATTTCAGGAATTATCTTAGAATGAATAGTTTACAATTCGATTTTTTATTAAACTTAGTTACAGGTTTTATTCAGAAACAAGATACAATACTGAGAGAAAGCGTCACTCCAAAACAGCGATTAGCTATTATTAGCTATTATTAGCTTAGAGACTGATCGTCTTATGTAGGCGCACGTCTACCTCCCTACTTGTGATTGCACTGCACTACATGTAGTAATGTAGGCGATGTAGACAGGTCGGGCTCTTCCTGCTGCCCTAAGCTAGGGTCCTATATCCCATCCCTACATCTCTAGTGCCCTACATGACGTAGTGCACTAGATGTAGCACAGTGTAATCGACGCTTTAGTTTCTCTGACGTGTCAAGATTTGCACTGCTATGTGGAAGTGCAAGTTCTTGTCTCACAAATCCACAAAGTAGGGGAAACATTGGGGACTGGTCTCCTTTTTTAGGGTTCCGTATTTATAGTTGCAACATGTTTTCAAAAGACTTCGGGCTCAGGATCAGTCTTTTAAACGTTTCGGTTCGCGAAAAAACCAAATGTATTGTTGTCACCACTCTTGTAATGTTTCGGACCGTTCACAGCAATCACAGACTAATCTGCGTTTCGAAAGTGAGTGAGCGGCTCAGAACAGCAGCTGCAGCTCGTGTAGTAGCGGTCCGTTTTTTTTAATGATAATTAATTGCTGAAGGAAGTGTTGTACCAAGACGACTCAGTGTACCAAAATGCAATCCGAGTAGCATAATATAACGTTTATTATTTGTACGTGAACAATGATAAGTTGAAAAATAGGTAGATTTAATACCGAAGTTGGTAGATAGGTAGAAGGGAGGTGAAATAGGTAGATCTACCATAAAGTTGGTAGATGTAACAACACTGCTGCAGGCGGAGGAGGGGCCAGTGTTGCCTACCCTAAAAAATGAGACGAAAAGGCAAAGCGGAAAGGTGTGCGGGGATCGGAACACGCTGTACATATTATATGTCGAAATATGTCTTGCTATACCATAATTTATAGTAATATGCAATAATATATATTACGGTATCGCTTGGTGACGTCACAGAAATATATATTATAGCTGAGTGTGCGGTCACGCGAAAATATTATAGAAAATATATAGTAATATGCCTAGCTATAAATATATTAATATATATTATAGCTAAGTCTGTGACGGGCTTAAGGCTGTTCTCCATGATGTACCTTTAAGGACAACCATTATTGCCACTATGATCAGAAAAATTAGTAGTTCAGGCATGATTTTTGTCATACCTTTGAAGCGGGCAAGGTCCTCGCAGGATTGCGAGGGTAATAGCTTGCCCGACTTTTAGTTTGGAAGGTGCAAAGGAATAAAATATCACGTACGCGACAAAACCAAACTAAAAATCGGGCAAGCTATCGCCCTGGCAATCCTGCGAAGACCTTGCCCGCTTCATTGGCGACCCCAAAGTGATACATTTCAGCGCTTCGTATATATTATGTCGTATAATGATTTGATAAATCGGATTATCGCGAAAATTCTAGGGACTTCGCGAAAACACGGATAATTAGACAATGGTGATTACATTTTTCAACCTTACTGACAAAAGGTCGTGTTTTCGCGAAAACGCGAGTCACCTTAATAAGATTGCGAAACGAATCGTTAGTTATTATCGAAAAAAGCACTGATTGGTCGGTTTAAGCGCCCCACAACAACATCTTCTCTGATTGGTTGAACTTTGAAGACTTGACGTTTTAAATGTCAATTCATTGTCACGCGTTGTTTTTTTTTGTGGTCGTTTTTGTAAGCGAGCTGTTGAGCAAAGAGTTGGACTTGAAAAACAGTGCGAAAAGTTATATAAAAGTGTGTATGTAAATACAAAATGATTGATACAAGACGTGAAATTAGTGCTGAAAGTTCAACAGATCCAGAAACTAATTCTGAGGTTATGGTTGAGATAGGAAAAAAGGTTAAATAAAAAGTAAAGTTCCTATGAAGAGGAATTGTCATTTACCTCCATAATATAGGTGTAATACCTGAAAGATACATATAGAAAAAGATAGTAACCAATCAGAATAAGAGTTGGCCAGTAAGCAAAAATCAAGCCAATCAGCGTTAAGAATGTGCAATGTTACTAAGGCAACTCGCGTTTTCGCAAAAAACCTAACTTTTTTTAGAAAAATTTAAAAAATATAAACAGCATTATCTAATTATCCGTGTTTTAGCGAAATCCCTAGAATTTTCGCGATAGTTCGATTTATCAAATCAACCTACGACATATATATCGACGCACTTGGAAAACTTCGATATTTTTAGGGTTCCGTACCCAAAGAGTAAAAACGGAACCCTATTACTAAGACTTCAATGTCTGTCCGTCTGTCTGTCTGTGTGTCTCCAGGCTGTAACTCAAGAACCGGTATAGCTAGATTTCGGAAATTTTCACAGATTGCAGTGTGTATCTGTTGCCGCTTTAACAACAAATACTAGTAAAAACAAAATAAATTTAATATTTAAGTGGGACTCCCATACAACAAACGTGATTTGTTTGCTATTTTTTTGCTCGATTTCAATAACTGAAACACATAATATTTACTTAAAATATTCACGAAATACTCAGTTATATATTTTGTACTTTAATAATCAATAAAAAAATTAAATACTTAAATTAAATAATTAAGGGCGGCTCCCATACAAAAAAAAACACAATTTTTATCCTATTTTTGCTCGATTGAGGTACGGAACTCTTCGTGCGCGAGTTAAACTCGCACTTGGCCGATTTTTTTTGTTACTATCAAGCTAAAACATGTGTGACTGTGACAATAATTATATTTCTAATAATAATTAAGTATTATATATTTAAACGGTTCTCTTTTTACGCTAGTTTTTATTGTAATTTAGTTTTATTGTTTTAGTTTAATAAAGGTGTAACAACAGTATTATTATTGTATGACTTGTTTAAATATTTTAGTGTAAGTAAATTGAGTAAGTATTAATTGACATTTGCTATTATTATTATTTTATTTTTTCTGGATGTGTATGTTGTGTATATAGTATTTAAGGAGTGCATGGTAAAATGTTACTTCTTTTTGTATATTTTTGTTAACTGCATTACTCTTACTGTGTTGTCTGTTACTATACCGAATAAATAAATATTTTTTTTGTAAGTAGCTTCAGTTTGATACTTAAAAGACGAACAACAATAATTTATCTGCGAAAAATCTCAAATGTGCTAACAAGAGATAGAAAGGATTGCATACTTTGATTTGATGGTCCTAAAATATGGATTGTTCTATATTTTGTAGGACAATGTTACTTTTAAATCAGTTTACAAAAAAAACAGCTGGTTAGGGTTCCGTTTTAGGGTTCCCTAGTCAACCAAGTTTTGTTGGTCACAGAACTCTTAAACGGAACCCTAAAATATGGATTTTTTAGGACCATCAAAATATCAAAGTATGAAATCCTTTCTATCTCTGTTAGTTTATAGCTACCACTTTCGAGATTTTTCGCAAATAAAATTGTTGTTCATCTTATCAAAATGAAGCTACACACAAAAAATTAGCTTGATAGTAATAAAAAAATTGTTCCAGGACACCCGGACTATAAGCGCAATGAAGGAATGTTAGGCGAATAGGGATGATGACAAGGTCAAAGATTAGCAGATTTTTTAAATAAAATAAAGATAGGTATAACCATGAAAAATAAGTATTTCCAAAATTTCAGCTTGATAACTTTTGTATTTTTTTGTTATGAGCCTTAAAAAATCTAAGTACTTATTTATGTAACTACATAGATATGTCGATTCTTTGTACATATTAAATTAACTAAATATTTACCATTCGATAACTTATGCAATTAGAAACAACTTTTGTTATGAAACCACTTTCATTTAAAACGCTATAATTATTATACCTATCGAACAAAGTTCACCCCCGATGCGTACTTGCTGCGTACTTGCAAACTACAAAAGAGTGACGTCATAATAATTTCGTAGCATTTTGTATGGGGCATTTCGGGAACGTCTATTTTATTAGATTTTTGAATTAGGTATGATATATCTTGGAAATTTTTTGAACTAATAGAGTAATTATTTCACCGATGTTTCTACTTTTGAATTGTCCTTTATTTACCAAGAAAAAAAATGTTGTCATGCTTATCGTGGGTACCGCCACATCCCTTCCCTCAAAAGACCGGAGGTCGAATCTCGAAGTCTTGTTGCTTGAGTAGCCAGTGCCAGAGAGTTCCAGCGAGTCGGAACTGTTGCAGACAGTCCCAGTGAGTTGGAACTGTGATGCTGATTGCTGCTGCATGGGGTCCAATGAGTCGGATAGCCAGTGCCGTGCGGGGCGATGCTACGTGCTGACCAATACTAATTACTGGAAGTATTTTCGGTAGAACGGTACCGGCTACCGCCTTAATTTCTTTATTAACTCACATTTAACCAAATTACTTCGAAAATTTAAATAACAATTATTTTAACGCAAATCTGTGAAATTGTTAGGGTTCATACCGTAATGGAAGTTTAAAGTAAAGCTAAATTTGAAATAATAGCAAACGACATCGCTATTAATTCCGTATTTATTTTAATTACTGGTTTCGTACAGACGTTATCTTATTATGTTTAAAATGTATTTATAATGAACTAGCTGTTGCCCGCGACTTCGTCCGCGTGGACTTCAGTTTATAGCGCGCGATGTCAACAAAATTTGTGTCAAAAGCTTTTATAAAAAAAAATCCTGGTACCCCTTAAATCAAAACAGCTGTGCAGTGTGCACATAATATTTCATTTTTTTTAAATTAAACTTTATATATTATGCCAAATTTTAAAGCTTATTTAGCCCCCTTAACTTTACCCATAAACTATTTATCATTGATAGGTTTAAGGTTACGTCACTGTATAATGTATATTATAATGTTAAGCACTGACTTATTAAATAACGTAGAAAAGAAATAACAATCGAAAAAAAGTCGGAACTCGAAGGTGTGATGATACCACCTCTTATAGAAAGATGTTAGTCAAGCGTTAGCGCGATGTAAAAGACGCACGGCGCCATCTAGTATGAATTTTTGGAACTAACTTAATTTGAACAAATTTTCGTATTTTCACACCCTTACAACCTTTTTTTCCAGTAAAAAAGTAGCCTATGTCCTTTCTCAGGCTTTAGACTATCTGTATACAAAATTTCATTACAATCGGTTCGGTAGTTTTGGCGTGAAAGCGAGACAGACAGACAGACAGACAGACAGACAGACAGACAGACAGACAGAGATACTTTCGCATTTATAATATTAGTATAGAAGTATAGATTATTAAATCTGGTAAGTACTAATACCTGCTGATAAGTAGTTTGGCATGGTTTGTACCAGCGCAACGTTACTATTGCATATTTTTAGATTAAAAAGTAGTTATTGTAAGATAATAATAATTGTAGTAGTCAGACATACGATATCGCGGACTATTACGTTGATATTAATGTCCTCTATAAGACTATAGTACATCACTTTGCGATAAGTAAGTATAGTCTATAATTTATAAAGCATAAGCAAGAAGGAATATTTTGGTAGATTTTTCACACAAATATTAACACTTAATACGGTTCCCTTTTTTCTCTCATTAAATATAGCCTATATTCAGCAGAAATAGTGTGGATTAAAAAATATGCATTAATACTTCCATCGTGCATCGGCATCGTGGGTATCGCAGACACAATAGATCTTCAATTGTTATGCTGGCAGCCGGCTGCCGCTATTGGAGATTTATAGTTAAAGAAATTAATGAATTATAATAGCAATCAAAAATAATAGTCATTCAAAACTTATTTTAAAAAGTTCTAAAAATATTACTTTCGTAGTCATAACTTTTAAAGCTTTTTTGAAATTAGGATTATAATAATGAAGCACGATAGTCTATATCAAATCAATAAAGCAGCACCCGGCTGTCGCATAACTATTGAAAATCTATTGTGTCTGCGATTCCCACGATCGAGGTAATATTTACGTGGACTCTCCGGGCGAGTCTGTGGCACTGATAATTAAATCTCTCCCCTACCGCACGCACACCCGCGCATCGCGCCTTGACGCCCAATTCGCAACGTGCAGCAGAAATCGTAATATTTTAATTTCGCCATAACATTAAAACCAAACGTCTAATTTTAATCATTCAAAGACCAAATATTATCTACATTAACTGTACTTAGTGATGAAATAATTTATTTTGATAAGGGTCAATAGCATGATTTAAATAAACGCATTTAAATATAGTCCAAAAAAAAATCTAGATTTTTTAATAAAAAAATGGTTATTGTGCCTCACTCAACATAGATAGGTATAGTGTGTCGCGGACTTTTTTGTAGATATTTAAAAGATCTATAATTACTTAGAACATTTTATGCCTCTATCTTTTATAGTTTAGGCAGCGTACGCAAAATAAGTAACTTTTCTGGTTGATTTTTTAAACCTTGCGTCCGAAAATTCCAAATATCTTACGGAACCTTATATTTTTCCAAAATAAAAATTAGCCTATGTTCAGCAGAAATAATGCAGGATTCCAATGGTAAAAGAATTTTTCAAATCGGTCCAGTAGTTTCGGAGCCTATTCGACTCAAACAAACAAACAAACAAACAAAAAATCAAATCTTTCCTCTTTATAATAGTAGTGTAGATGTGTTCAACAAATAAAAGCATTTCTAATTCAATTTAAATAAATAACAAAACTATTTTATAGGTCTACCGAGGGTCTACCAGAATCTGATGACAAATTTTGACGGCAGATTTTCAAAAAATATCCTTCATCATTGGATTTTTTTTTATATTTGCATGTTTCACACACGGGTAGGCCGCTAAAGGAAAAAAGGCATCAAAATATTTTATTCCTATAACCCCGGTATTGCTAGAGTCAATTTATTTTCTCACTTTTTGCCATCAGATTCTGGGAGACCTATTAAGTATACCTACTCGACATACGAACTTGCAATCTTATTAGAGTTTTGTATTTTATGACCGTTACAGACGGTGAATATTATTTATTATATTTTTATCTTAAAATAAGTGCTAAGATAAATTATATTTCACATTCAATAGTAAATTCACATTAAATATCTATATTAGTTATCACAGTTTTCTATGCTCTCCATTATATTTGCAACATTATGAGCAAAGCATCCATTATAATTAATACCAATTTGGTGAAGCCTAATTATTATTTATCACGTGTTACAAAATTTTAAATAGGTAGGTAATTTATTGTTATAATATAAAACATAAAGCTCTTGTGATAGGTACCTAGTTCTATTAGCAAAACGACGGAATTTTAGAAAAAAATTATAATAAAATAAGTACTTACTTAAGTGTAAAAATCGGTTCAGCTGTTTAGGTCCAATTTGGCAACAGACATCACAACATTGCAATTTTTTATAACTTTTAAGAGAAATCTTTGGATTTATCTCTGGTCTCTGGTCCAGACCCATCAATAATTATTAGGTGAAACTTCTCCTTAAAACTGTATATCGTGTGTTTGCAGTTTATATTTCACCTTTAAAATTGCGTCAATATAAATATTGAAACAGCAGGTGAGCAATTTTATAGTTCTCAATCACTTTGGCACTTTTTATTGATATATCTGTCTTCTCCTGTTATTTCTATTTTGCTGCAAGCAAACACAACCATGACTGTGTAATTATAAGCTATGTCCATACTGTGCGCTTTCATCTTCAATTTTCGTCATCAACTTTCATATTGGCGCATTCAATAATCGAATGCGTCAAGTAACGCAACGCCAATATTGTAATTTTTGAAGTTTTGGATACGGTCGTGGGCATGCGTCGCGGGCATGCCTCACGTTCGCTGTTGACTGCTCTATAACGCATGCTTTTGAGCTTTTGACGAACAGAAAAAGGCACAGTGTGGACAAAGCTAATAGGGAATACGCAAAGGTCGGAGCAGTTAGGTTATAAAAATATGTCAAGTCAGGGTCCGTGATCTAAAAATTTTAACTATGAAGTTATAATCTTCAATATATTATACAATTTGCATGATAATAAAAGCTTGTCGCGTGATTTGTAAATAAACTAGTACCAATTTAACTTTCATTTAACTGTATTCAGTTATTTGATATTATATTTTAATTTTAATAAATTTATCAAGTACTGATAGATTGTTAAGTCTCGCGAGTCGCGACAAGCTTTTATTATCATGCAAATTGTATAATATATTGAAGATTATAACTTCATAGTTAACATTTTTAAAGGAGAAATTTATTTTCTTCTTTTTATACTTAGTTTAAGCTTTTTTCAAAAAGTTTTTTTTTAATTTTCTTTGTATTTTCACAGAGAACGCTTATTACATTTTAAATATTGTCAATTGCACATTTTTATCTCGAAATAATAAGGTCAGAAAGTTCTCTAATTTTATATTTCATTTAAAAATTTCCCGCCTGTCATGACTTTCTTGACAGACTATAGTTAAACCTATAACCTGACGACTGACGCCTATACATATAATATAAAAATAATATTATATTATTATAGTATAGGCATTATCTAATGTCTAGAATTCCAGATACACAAAATGATGTACAAGCGATATTAAATACTGATGATAGTACCTCCGTTTCAGTACTTTCTGATTCACTCGCAAGCCTTCGGGTTTAGTACTGACCTGAGCTTTCTGTTTGCACGTGTTAAGCATAGTTTTATCGTTAGTGAAGTGTTTGGAAAAATAACAAAGCTTTTGTTATCGAGCTTAAGCTATCGCAACTTTGTGCCTCGTTACTGAGTTGGAAACTGTTAATAAACACTTGTTTAAAATATAACTTGATATTCTTACGTTGTAAAAGTGCCTGTATTTACTTTGATTAGTGCGAGTGGAGGTGATTAGTGATTAGGAGAAAATAAAGGAATAATTGCACTAATCATTCGCTGTCCGTTAGCTTTCACCTGATTACTAATCACCTGCAATAATCACTTGCACTTATCAGTAATCAAAGTTAATACAGGCCTTAACACATTATAATTATTGAGATGAAATATTCTGTGCTATGCGATTTGACATTACACATCGTTGACATTCGATGCGACATAAACTTACTTGATACCTCGAGTGTCCATGGGCGACGGAAGTTGCTTTCCATCAGGTGACCCGTTTGCTCGTTTGCCCCCTTATTTCATAAAAAAAACCTGGTACTCCGTTGCGTCAAAATTTGTTTGTTGCCAAAATTTCATCAAAATCGGTTCTACGGTTTGGGCGTGAAAATGAAACAGATAGACAAACACACTTTCGTATTTATAATATTAGTATGAATAGCAAATCATTTGTATCTAACTATCTAACCTATCTATCTAAAATTTCGATAACACAGATAAAATTTATCTGTGTTATCGAAACAGCAGAAGGATGCATACATTTTAGATAGAAAAAAAAACTAGAAAAAAACAGTGCCTGTGCGATGAACGACGACATATCGTTTACCCTCATTGTAGGCTAGTGAAACGGGATGAGGAATTCAACATGCGCTTTAAAAAATCGGCCAAGTGCGAGTTGGACTCGCTCACGAAGGGTTCCGTACTGTTATAGAGAAAAAAATGACAAAAAGTTGTGTATTTTGAATGGGAACCACCCTTAATTACATAATTATTTTATTTTAATTTTATTATTAATTATTAAAGTACACAATATAATATAATTAAAGATTTTGTAAAAATTTCAATTACCTATCTGTTGCCATTATTGGAATCGCGGAAATATGGCCAAAAAATCTCGTTGTATGGGGAGCCCTCCTTCAATTTTAATTTTCTCTTGTTTTTCGTATTTGTTATTATATAACAAATTTATTTGCGTTCAAAAATATATTCGTATTTGTTATATTTTTGAATAAATATGTAATTAAGGGTGGTTCCCATTCAAAATACACAACTTTTTGACATTTTTTTCTCTATAACAGTACGGAACCCTTCGTGAGCGAGTCCGACTAGCACTTGGCCGATTTTTTAAAGCGCATGCAGAATTCGTCATCCCGTTTCACTAGCCTACAATGAGGGTAAACGATATGTCATCGTTCATCGTACAAGCACTGTTTTTTTCCAGTGCAGTGTAACAATTTTGCAAATAAAATACCTTTTACTACAATATTGCACTTACTGCTATAATTGAAAAGCGAATTACACTTAAATTAAAACTGTCACTGGCAAGCGAGTTCGACCTAATGCAAGAAATTAGACAAAACCGCTCCCAAACAATTCCGGGATAGACCAACAATAACTCTCTAGCGGACGAATTCTCAAACGCTACTTAAAGTTAGGGCTCCCCTAAACTCTGCTTGGCATTAAAGCCTGGTTTGTGCATACTGCAGTCACAATGATGGATATAACCACAGAATAGATAATAGTACAAGTAATATAACCATGATTGTGACTGCAGTATGCACAATCGTCGTCGATAATGGGGAATCGTAGACAAGTACAGCGTACAGTCTTTATATTGGACTGAAGTATATAATTATTATTATATTACTAGCTGACCCGGCAAACGTTGTCTTGCCATATAAATTAGTTGTAGTATTAAGTAAGTAGATAAAAATCTTGTACTGGTCAACGCCCGTACAGCGTGTGTTGCCTTATTACCTACTATGCAACTTAGATAATAATGCAACTCTGCATCTTTGATTAATTATTACTTTTGAATAATGTAATAAAGTTTAGTTCACGTCGCGACATCTCACCGAGTGCGTGGCTCGATCTCATATCCCATTTTAGTTATAGTAATAGATCTATGCAATACAGGAATATCCTTTCTTGATCTCTTGTTTATCTATCCCAACCCTCCTAACGAATGTACTATCAGAGAAGTTGATTCCTAGGCAGATGGCAGACCTAAGTGATTTGGACGCGTTATGTCAAACCCATCCAACCGATCACAGTTTCCGCTAGGTATATTAATTTTATGATCAAAGCTAACAAATTAAATTGACATAATACGACCACATGATGTAGGTCCGTCAACTGCCTAGGAATCAATTTCCTCGATGGTACTTACATACAAACCCTTGCTTGCCGTGTTTGTACCCTTGCTCGAAAAGTTTTCTATACAAAATGTAATGATATCCCACCAAAAACATAAATGTCAAAATGGAGAGCCAAGTTCCATACAAACATTATTCTTGTCTATGGACTTCGCCGTAAAAAGGTTGGAGATCCTAAATGAGTGCCAAGTTCCATGGAGAATTGAAATATGTATCTATATGAACCATAACATTATGAACAAAATATATTTCTTTGCTTTATTGAATATCTATAACAAGTAACAACTGATGTTATTTAAATAATATGCGATCTTAAACTAGATTAGATTTGACTTGGCTAGTTTTCATCAGAATTAAAATGACTCAGACTGATGTAATGAAAACTGGCCAATAAAATCTACTTTGTCACTAATATTATAAAGAGGAAAACTTTGTTTGTATAATTGTAATGAATAGGCTCAAAAACTACTGAACCGATTTTTAAAATTCTTTCACCATTCGGAAGCTACATTATCCACGAGTAACATAGGCTAAATTTTATTTAGGAAAAAATAGGTTTCCGTAAGATATTTTGGTTTTTCGGAGACAAGGTGTAAAAAATCAACCAGAAAAGTTACTTATTTTGTGTACGCTGCCTAAACTATAAAAGATAGAATCATAAAATGTTCTAATTAATTGTAGATCTTATAAATATCTACAAAAAAGTCTGCAACACACTATACCTATCTATGTCGAGTGAAGCACAACAACTATTTTTTTATTTAAAAAATCTTGAATTTTTTGGACTACACTTAAACGCGTTTATTTTACTCATGCTATTAATCCTTATCAAAATAAATTATTAATCACTTAGTACAGTTTATGTAGATAATATTTTGTCTTTGAATAACTAAAATTGGACGTTTGGTTTTGAAGTTATGGTGAAATTAAAATACCTATGTATTACGATTTCTACTGCACAGCCCGTTGCATAGTGGGCGTCATCAAGGGGAATTTAGATCTATTAGTTCTTTTCAGAGCTAGAATATTACACGCTAATAACATTTTCTTAAATATTTGAAAATGCCTAAGAGAGCCAGGTCGGACGACCATGGCGCCAGACTTATATATTAATCACTTCAATAAAATAATATGGGCAAAACAACATTTGCCGGGACAGCTAGTAATAAATAAAAAAATGACTTGTAGAGTGACTTTGATAAAACGCAAACTTGTGCTGTGTGATACAAGCTCGCCTACACGTAAAGTTGTGATTATTACTAAACTTATAACTGACGCAATATAACTTAAAATTAATAACGTAATGGCGAAACGTTTGCGTGATGTCTTTTGATTAGTTCTACAACAATAAGGCTTAGCACACACGAACCAATCGCTTAGTTTTGAGTAGTAAGTATTTGTTAGCACTATTCCGTCGCGTTCCGTCCGTATTTTGTATGCGTGAGTCGTGACATTGCGGACGTAACCATGACGGAATTTACGCCGCGTAACTTCGGCCTAGTGTGTGTACACTTAGACTATTCGGCGCGCTGAGAAATAAGCGATCAGCTTAAGCTCGGCCGCATATTATCCGAATTTCTAATCTGAAAAATTCGGACGCATTTCCGAATTTTTCTGATCAGAAACGGACAATGTGCGGCCAATATAAAATTCTCGTGTCACAATGTTAGTTACCGTACCTACTCCTCCGAAACGGCTTTACTGATTTTTACCAAATTTTATATGCATATTCAGTAGGGCTGAGAATCGGCTACTGGGTACTTTTTATATTGATAAGTGTATTATTTGTTGAACAAATAATAGTAAATTATTACAACTCGAGACTGACGGCGGTCGGCGACCATTGTTTGTACGATGAGATAATAATAATAATAATAATAATAATAACGTTTATAGATAGATAGTGATGAACTTTGCCATGGCACAGAATATATATATTAGTAGTACCAAGCCATGGTAACATACTTAATATTTAGTGACTTCTATAAAATAATACGGGCGAAATTCTTTATAATATTATGGCAAAGCGACGTTTGCCGGGACAGCTAGTAATATGTAAAATGTTAGACTTTTATTACAGACCTGCTAGACAGCACCAGCACAGACGTCAGACAGTTCCTACATAAATATTGTGTTCGACTTTTGAAAATGCGAATCTGTCTATGTTCTGATATTATGACGTGTGCAACATGTCGTGATCTTCTTTCTAATAATGCCTTCTCACGGCGCGTATTATCGCAAGCCGCGCCGCGCCCGCTCGAGCCACGCGCCGTGTGAAGGGGTGGCTCGGGCTGGCTCGAGCAGGCGCGTTTAATATCACGCGCCAGCTCGAGCCACGCGCCCTAAGGAAGTAGTGGCGTGGTTGCGTTTTCACGGCGCGTGCTACAACGAGCCGCGCCGCGCCCGCCCGAGCCACACGCCGTGTGAAGGGGTGGCGCGGCGCGGCTCGTGCAGGCACGTCCCGATCCGATTAAAGTCGGTAACTTCAAAGGCGCGGCTTGAGCAAACAGGCGAGCACGAGCCACCCCTTCTCACGACGCGTGATATCACAAGCCGCGCCACGCCGACAAAAATTCAAGTAAAATGAAACTTTATTTACACGAAAATAAATATCATTTTGCTCTAAGTCACTTCGTTAAATAAATAAATTTTAATGAAATGCAACTTTATTCACTAGGCAACTAGGTTGAATTTCAATTAAAATTAAATGTAATTCATTTATTTGATAACACTTTTGACGTGGGAGAGCCATGTTTCGGCACGAATGGGCCGGCTCGACTACATCGCAAAATCTTAGCACGAAGATTTTTATTATAGGTGATTAACTAATATTTTCACTTACACTTATTCTTGGTGTTGTAGAATTATAACGCCAGAGGGATTTAAGTCCCAGGGATCCTACTCTGGGGGCTGGGACTAAATTCCTATGGCGTGTATTGGTACTCAAATACTGGTGGCAGTTCATTCCTGAGTTTTACAGTGCATGGCAGGATGTTACGCAAAAAACGCACGGTGGAAGACTGCACCTCACCAAGGTGATGAGAATTGATGATGGTATGTTTTTCGCGTGGAATGATGACGAAAGCTTGCAAGATGTACGATTCCGAACAATATTAATTGCTCAAAACCTTCCCAGTTCCCCGTGATGCTATACTACTTTTATAATTCACAATAATAATAATTATTATGTTTCCACTCGTACTAATTCTTTTTTTATGAAAGAAGGGCGCAAACGAGCAAACGGGTCACCTGATGGAAAGCAACTTCCGTCCCCCATGGACACTCGCAGCGTCAGAAGAGCTGCAGGTGCATTGCCGGCCTTTTAAGAGGGAATAGGGTAATAAAGGGTAGGGATGAGAAGGGAAGGGAATAGGGGAGGATATGGAAGGGGATTGGGCCTCCGGTAAACTCACTCACTCGGCGAAACACAGCGCATGCGCTGTTTCACGCCGGTTTTCTGTGAGAACGTGGTATTTCTCCGGTCGAGCCGGCCCATTCGCGCCGAAGCATGGCTCTCCCACATATAAACTGGTGGAAGAATGATGCTTCTGTTCGAGCACAACATCACGAAATCCGTGTGTACGGCTACCCTGGGACTAAAATCGCTCTGGCATGATAAATCTACAACACCAAGAGTGAGTGTGAATGGAAATATATTCATACTTGGTAATCACCTTATACTTACCTATAAAAATATCTTCGTGCTAGCTATAGCGCGATGTAGCCGCCAAGCAGCGGCATCTGTTATCAAAATAAAGGAATTAAACTTAATATAATAAAATTAGCGGCATAGATTGAAATGCAACCTAGTTGCCTACTGAATAAAGTTGCATTTCATTAAAATTTACTTATTTTACGTAGTGACTTAGAGCAAAATGATATCTGTTTTCGTGTTAATAAAGATTAATTTTACTTGAATGTTTGTCAGCGTGGCGCGGCTTGTGATATAACGCGCCGTGAGAAGGGGTGGCTCGAGCTCGCCTGTGGCTCGTGCTCGCTCGTAGTAGCTGGCTCGGCGCGGCGCGGTTTGTGATACCACACGCCGTGAGAAGCCAGCCTTATATATAAAATTTTCGTGTCACAATGTTAGTTACCGTACTCCTCCGGCGGCTTTACTGATTTTTATCTATATGCATATTTAGTAGGTCTGAGAATCGGCTACTGGGTACTTTTTATATTGATAAGTGCATATTTTGTTAAACAAATAATAGTAAATTCTTACAACTCGAGACTGACGGCGACCATTGTTTGTGCGACGGGTTAGCGATGGACGTTGTCGTGGTACCATACTTATTTAGTCACTTCAATAAAATAATCAAGAATGACATTACAACCATAAATAGTTTATATGGTAAAACAACGTTTGTTGGGTCAGCTAGTATATCGCTGGCCCCGGGCAACAAAGCGGTAAACGCCGGTTACACCCTTTTTTAATGTTATTTGATTTTTGGCTTCTCTGAGTATTAGTCTATCACCCCTATTTATTTCATATTTTTAAATAATATTTTGTGTATAATAAACTAAAAAAACCGGTGAAGATACAATACAACTAAGCTTTCGCTGTAAGATTCCCCAGAAGAACGGAGTAATCGGCTGGTACGCTCGAAATCTAAAGCGAGAAATACGTCGTATTATGTTCTTACAGCCGTAAATCTCAAGCGGTTTGGTGTTTTTATAAAGACAATTGAAACAATATCGCTTATTATTTGTATTATACTTTTTTCAATTATTTCAATAATTTTTTATACTATTACAATTATTTTGATATGGTTAAATAGGTAAAAAAATTAACTTTCATATGAGACATCACACATTTGTTTTGGACCACTGTACGCTGCACTATAAACAAAATAGCTTATTTTGTCTCTCCTGAACAAAACGATTTTTGATATTACGCCTTTATTGCCCGGGGCCAGAGATATTATATTTACTGCATTGACGTAAGAAAAGGTATTTGATCGTCCTCTACTCCAACCTAAAATTCCCTATTGATTAATCATGGTTGTAATTTTAACATTTTGATTTTGAATTTGAACATTTTAACATTTTATTTCAAATTACAAGAACCTATTAAATTAAGTATATTTTGCGGATATTATTCATCAAGGTAGCTTCATAAAGAGTACGCTTAAAACTCATTAAATTAGATAAAATAAGGTAAGTACAGGTAAGAATATTGAGGCTTCGAGTCTAGTGTAGATGATTAAAATTTTAGTTTAAAATTTTAATTTCCATGCAGCTTACCTTATTTAAAAGTATATACAGGGTGTAATAAAAATAAGTGATAATACTTTAGGATGTGTACGTGTTCCTTGTAGAGAGTTCACTGTGAAAGACCAACATTTTTTTTTAACTTTTGTATGGGCAAGCGTCCCAGCGTCACGAGTTTCCCCATACAAAAGTGAAAAAAAAGTTGGTCTTTCAGTGCTGCTACTTTCACAGTGAACTCTCTACAAGGAACACGTACACATCCTAAAGTATTATCACTTATTTTTATTACACCCTGTATATAATAGCTAGTACACTAATAATTGCTCGTTTAAAGATATAAGATTTAGTAAAGTTAATTGAGAAGTAAGTATATAGAATGATAATATGACTCTTAAGAATTTACCCCAAAGTAATATTTTGTGTATATTTTTTTTTATAAATCAGTGATTTCGTTGATATTTTGATGGTAGTGGATTATTCTCTGAATAGATACAAGGCATTATTATTTATTGCTCAAAGAACATGCTTGCCGTGTGTAAAGTATTTACATCGGCGACTGATTGATTGACAATTATCATTATCACAAAAGAGAAAACTAAGTGTTACCTAACACCTGTTTTGTAAAAGCTCTGTAACTGATTTTAAATGCTAAAGTAAAACAAACTTCGGAATTCGGATATTACGACAGAAGTAGTAACCGTCATTTATCATCGTTACTGTCAAAAGCGTTATGGCATAAAACAAATCCTTTGTCAAAAAAAACTAGCTGTCAAATAGTGGAACACGGAAATTAGTTACGTTTTATTGCATTCTATTTTCAAAGTTAATTTAACTAGGTACAGTTATGACATTACAAGGTATTTTTAACGAAGAAGTAGTTAACCGACTTCCAAAAAACGAGGAGGTTATTATGTCTATTGTGGCTTCGTTGTTATATTTTTTTTATAACCGTTAAGGTTAGTTCACATTGCAACGCGTATGATGCGCCCATGCAATTTGTCGCATTATTATTCAAGTTAACTATTAAGTAAGTACATTACTTTAATACTAGATGACGTTTTGATTTTTATTAATATGAATTTCTATACAGGGTGTAACAAAAATAAGTGATAATATTTTAGGGTGTGTACTAGTTCCTTGTAGAGAGTTTACTGTCAAAGAAGCAGCGCTGAAAGACCAAATTTTTTTCACTTTTGAATGGGTAAGCGCCCCAGCATTACGAGTTTCTCCATACAAAAGTGAAAAAAATGTTGGTTTTCAGCGCTGCTATTTTCACAGTGAACTTTCTACAAGGAACACGTACACACCCTAAATTATTATCACTCGTATTTGTTACACCTTGTATAACGTGAAAACTCTAAATTTTTCCACGTCAAAAACTTCCGCATCTTATATACGGTACTTTGAGAGGCGGCAAAGGACATAATATCACATGTGACATGTCCGCCTCTCAAAGTATCTCCATAAAACAAATCATCTTAGCCAGCAAGCTTGAAGAGATAACAGGCAGACACATTTACGCATTTATAAAAATATTATCTATATATGGAAATAAGGATAAGAATATTTACTAACGTCGGTTTTATGTACAGGAGGGCCTATCGTAAACGCCAACGCCAACGCCACAAAATGTATGGGATTTGTCATTAGTATTCGCTAGCAAAGCGATGACTTATATCAAATCGCATACATTTTGTTAGCGTTTACGATAATCGCTTGCCTACTAGGTCAAGTCGTTTATCCGATCAAGCCATGGCCGAAGCGAATCGTGAAAACAAAATCTTACGATTACTTTACAAAGTTAAAGTAGTAAAGGAAATTCAGAAGCACTATTACCATTCTTTAGCGGCTAGTTCGCTTGGCAAGCGGCCGGCCGTTCCCTGTGAAACTTAAACTATCATCCACCGCTTCCCAAACTATACAATATTGCCAGAAACCACGATATAATATTATTATGATAATAATTTTGTATTGTTCCTTGTACTTATGAGCTACTAGGTATGTTTGGACTGTATGTGCGCCGCAGACTCGATCACACAAAAAGGTGTGACGTCTGCGAGCTCCCATAAAGTTAATATACCTAGCAGAATAAGCAAGCGAGATGTCACTATCAGTAACACTGAGTGGTAAAAAGAGACGTGTGATACATGACAGCAGATTGCAGAACCCTTTTTTCATATGTTTTGACAGTCAGTCTGCACTTATCGGCACGTTCACAATAATTTGGGCTCTAAGAAAAATGTGTGTAGGAACATCATTTTCACGCACACGTAAATAGATGTGTACACACAGATGTAAAATTAAATTTAGTTTCGTTTGACAGCTCGGGATTGTTTCTCTATTTCGCTAGGTATAATATTATTAACTTTATGGTTTGTCACCATAAGGCGGAATAGAGCAACAATCTCGAGCTGTCAAACGAAACCGAAATTTGTTTCATCTGTGTGTAAAAATATGTGTACGTATACACTTACACAAGCATGATTGAACATGATTTCTATGAGATTAAATTGTCAACGTGCGGCACGTGCCGACTGGACGTCAAAAAAAAGAGTGCTGCTGTCATGTATCACACGTCTCTTTTTACCACGCAGTCTTACTGATAGTGATATCTCTCTTTCTCAGGCCTTTGTTTCTCTATTCCGCTAGGTATATTAACTTTATGTTTGACACCAACTGACCAAAAATGTTGGAATATACAACATAAGTAAATTTTTTTCTATAGACTACATATTCTGTGGATAGGACTACATTCAGCTTTTAACTAGACTTTGATGACTTTTAATACCAGTGTTAGATCTTACTCTTTGAAAAAAAAAAAACTCACTTAAGAGGGCGACTAACCCCAAAGATCAAACATCGTCCTTCTCTCTTCACACTCACGTCCGTCTTTCATATGCCAGATGAAAAAGAACGACACGGATTCATCGCCAAATTAGTTTTTTCTCAATAACTCGATAAATATACAACATTTTAAAATTCCGCTAGGTCGATCTCTCAATGATAGAATTTTATATAATGTGTTAAAATATTAACTTAGTTCAATGCACGGTTATGGCAATAAATGAAAAATTCGTGAAAATTAGATCTTTGTGATTTTTCTATCGAGAAAATTTTAAGATATCATGTTTTTGCTCGGATCGAATTCTCGGAAATATAATGTAGTATCTAATTTTAGAAAATAAAACAAATCGGGGCTTATTTTCAAGTATAAAAATGAATTATAAAATCGACACTTTAGGGTTAGTCGCCCCCTTAAACTAAAATGGAATCGACAGCACAGTATAGCAATATGACATACTAATATTGCTATACTGTGTCGACAGTTTGAGCGCCACAGCTTAGTACTTTCCTGTACTCTTATAGTGTACGAAAATAGACGGGCTCGGTCCATTTCTGTATTCTGTGATAAACTATCACGAGTCATCATTATCATCAACATTATTTACTAGTAGGTCGCGCAAAACTGTTATAGTCAGGACAATTTAAGGTGGCACTAGTGGTCATTGACTTTTTTAGTCTAGGAGCTAAGTAAAAAAAATACTCGCACTGCGTTCTGTTAACTTAAGAATAAAATTGAATTCTTGTAAAGAAACAGACTATTATAGTTTCATCGGAAAACGTCGTTGATACCTCTTCGCTTCTACTTACGACAATTAAAAAATTGACTAGTTATTGGGTCTCTTTGGTGGCACGAGGAGTGAGCGGCGCGGAAGCGTGTCTCGGGGATACGCTATTGGTTGGTACTACTAATATAATATTATATTCTGTGCTGTGGCGGTACCCACAATTCGCCTAACAGGCCATGGCAGAAAATACACATCCATACTAATAAATGCAAAAGTGTGTCTGTTCTAACACTGAATCGAATTTACTGAAAGGTAACGATTTGCTACGAAGATACTTTGAGTCGCGGGAAAGACATAGGACACTTACTATCCCGAAAAAACGTACAGTTCCCACCATAAAGTTAATATACCTAGCAGAATAGAGAAACAAAGGCCTGAGCAAATTAAGAGATAAAGAGATGTGAATTGATACTTGACAGCAGCACTCTTTTTTTGACGTCCAGTCGTCACGTGCCGCAAGTTGACAATTTCATCTCATAGAATTCATGTTCAATCATGCTTAAGTAAGTGTATACGTACACATATTTTTCACACAGATGAAAACCAATTTTGGTTTCGTTTGACAGCTCGAGAGTGTTGCTCTATTCCGCTAGGTATATTAACTTTATGGTTCCCACGCGATAAACGAATTCGTTCTAATGAAGTTAACGAAGCAATATAGGGGTTGTAGGCAGCTAATATAAATATTCGTTTATATAATATGGCTAGTAAACTACCTATCTCATTGACAGTGCCGCTTCGAAGTTAGGACCGGAATCTGTTCTAACATTCTAACTATCGTGTGTCTGCTAGATACTCAACTAATTGTTTGTACTATAAACAAAGTTTATTGTTTTACTCTGTATTTACATAGTGTTGCTGTGACTTCTATTAGGAGAGAGAAAAGGCAAACGTAGTTGAGCTATATAGGACGTCAATTCGAGCATAAAAAATGTATGCTGTCGCTTCTCAGACCTTCCCAAGTTTTACTACCTGATAAGTGAAAATTTTTAACCGACTTCCAAAAACGAGGAGGTTATATGTTCGGCTGTGGATATTTTTTTTTTATGTATGTTCAACGATTACTCCGCCGTTTGTGAACCGATTTTCAAAATTTTTGTTTTGTTGTATAGGGTATTACTCCAATTTGGTACCATGTTCAGAAAAGTGGTGACTTGATGATGGGATCCATGAGTAATCGAGGGAACTCCTAAAAATTCAAATGGTGTTTCCATTTGAATGATTTTTTTTGGTTTCATATGAAGTATTCCAGGCATATGTTACCAAAAAGTAAGATTTTGCACCAGGATATACCACGGTTCGAAGGTGGTGAACAGAACTCCTTACTCCTTATAGATACATGTTTGGGGGTTTCGGCGTTGTCTTAAGAACCATCGTCATCATCACCACCATTCCACCATACATCCATGAGTAATCGAGGGAACTCCTCAAAATTTATATGGAAACATATAGTGACTTCAATTTTTTAAGAAGTATTCTAAGCATATGCTACCAAAAAGCAAGATTTTTCAATAAGATATACCATGGTTCCGAAGGTGCTAAGAGAACTCCGGATTCCTTATAAATACAAGTTTGGGGGTTTCGGAGATGGTTTAAGAACTGAAAGCATATGCTACTATGCAAGTTACATTCATCATCATCATTATCACTACCACCAGTCACCACACCATGAATTATCTAATTATAATAATCCTTATTATTGGTACTTTTAATCGTCTCTAGGAACGAAACCCGAATTTGCCGAACGATTTACAAAATTATAATGTTATTTCAATGTAAATGATTCGATCTTGGTGTTTAGGTTACCAAGTAAGCAATTTGATCATAAGATCTATGAGGTATGTTATTCTCCTTAAAATTTATAAGGACGATTATAGTTATATTTGAGCATAATATTATATTATGTTGAGCTGATGAGTTTCCATGAGTGTAATGATAGAAATAAATTCACTGAACAGTACTTTAGAGCCTTTAAAGACAGGCGTATGAACATTAATTTTATCATTGCTAGATTAAGAGCGAGCTGTCGGATCCAGTCACTAAGCATAACACATTAGTCTGTACAAAAACCAGCTCATTAAATATGACTAAAAAGATTGAAATTATTATTTTTAACAAAAAGTTAAAACCAGGGTAAAAACAATAATAATTTATAATGAACAAAAAGGTGTTAAATAATTCTTAGTCTTTAATGTGCCTTATGCATAACTCTCCTGAACTTCAACTATTTCTATGTACACAATCTTCATTATTTTGAAGTCGGTACCAGTCTTAAATATTTTGTCATAGAACTCAGCATCCTTAGCTGGTACCGTCTTCAAAATAAACGTATAAAATAATGAATTTTATACGTGGGAGAGCCATGCTTCGGCACGAATGGGCCGGCTCGACCGGATAAATACCACGTTCTCACAGAAAACCGGCGTGAAACAGCGCTTGCGCTGTGTTTCGCCCAGTGAGTGAGTTTACCGGAGGCCCAATCCCCTAACCCCAATCCTATTCCCTTCCCTACCCTCAACTATTCCCTTCCCTTCCCTTCCCTACCCTCCCCTATTACCCTATTCCCTCTTAAAAGGCCGGCAACGCACTTCTGATGCTGCGAGTGTCCATGGGCGACGGAAGTTGCTTTCCACCAGGTGACCCGCTTCCTCGTTTGCCCCCTTATTTCATAAAAAAAAATAACATTTTTTTGTTCATTATAAATTATTATTGTTTTTACCCTGGAAGTCGGTTTTAATTTTTTGTTAAAAATAATAATATCAAATTCTGTCCACTCACTTTAAAAGAGTTTGGCAACAAACACCACAATCAACAATAAGCTAACTTTATAACATTTTCTTTACTTAAATTTATGAATCCAAGAATTGAGTTTAATATGAAAACAGCAAATATAGTGAAATTGTACAACAAAAGTTTATAACAACTATTACAGCTGTAATATTGTACTGTTCTCTGGCAGTATAAAAATTTGCGGTGACGAAACGTGACAGAGTTGCTTAAGTTTGTTTTCACCGTTTTCTAGCATGATGTAGATGGTCGCTTAAAATATTACTAAATAATAATAGCAGGTACCTAAGTAAGACTTTTATTAAGTACTACTTAAGTATTACAATAAAACAGGAAAAACTACTTAAGTAAGTTTAATTTAATGATTTTAACATAAAAATTAAACCTTTCTTTCAAATTATTCATTTAGGTAAACTTATCATAATATTTTATTAATGTATCTAAGTGCTGTTGTGAGGTTAGGTAGGTTTTCAGTCTTTTTAAAAGCGATTCTTTAAGTTACATCCAATCGGTTAAGTTTTATTAAGATAGTAACTGGTCTGCAAAACGAAAAAAAAAACAAGATTTTAAAAAATTCGACCTAAAAGAACAAGTAACTGCAAGACACCACAAAGTTCTATAAAATGAGATATGTGTTGCCACCTTTTGGTCTTTGCACCTAATTGGCGTATCTCTTATTGTATTTGCTACACCCAAATTGATACCCTACTGACTACACATAAGGTTCAGATTAGAACTAACAATTTCAGTATTGTTGGAGTACGTAACATTGCAACGGAGTGGTAGTTTCAATTATTAGCTGGCCATTTGCTTGCTATTAGTTTGAATTCCAGTGCTCTCGAGCTCCAAGGAGCATTATAAAACAATTGCACTGTGATTCTTACTTCTATTGCGTCCATTTTCTTAACTTTTTACCTTTTTGGCACAGAAGAGGTGATTTGGTGGAAGAGTCCGAATCATTTGCCTGAAAATACCTGAATAAATTAGAAATAATGATTGGTTAATAAGAAAAGACGTAAATTTTAATTTTTATGTTCTAGTCGAAAACACGTCTTGGTAAATTGCGTAATAATATCTAAGGGCCTGTTTCACCACTTTCTGATAAAATGCCGAATAGGCTATTCACACCTTTTTTGACAAATCCTCCATGCTTCATCTGCCAAGTTAAGTGGTGGATAGCCTATTCGGCACTTATCATTAAGTGGTGAAATAGGTCCTAAGTGTTTATAGCAATTAGAAACCTACTAACTATATTAACGTTCGCAACTCCGTTACGCCAAAGGATCTCCTTACCAAAACTATCTTATATCTTTCTCTCTCAATATATCTAAATCGGTTCAGCAGTTTCAAGGGGAAAAGATAACAGACAGATAACTTCGTATTTATAATATTAAGTAACGATGGCAATAAAATATTAGCTTCTACACATTAGTAATTCGATATCGTAACGCAGCTGTAAAATTCTTTGAGCCAAAAACTACTTCCGTCATAGGCCATAGCACGTATCCCCCATAGGGCCGAAACTACATCACACTTTAACACACCTGTACCTTCGGGGAATGGAGCCTGACTCAAGCTCGGCGTGAAGAGCATTATTTTTCGCGTGCACGTGACACGTCACCTACATAATTGTCTTGTTCTCGCCTTCCCGCACAGACAGGCCACTTTCCAGGTACACTCGACGACGACGACGAAAACCTTAAAATAAATTGTATCTTACACAAGACTTACTACAAGTCAAAACTTACACAGTGTATGTGTTGCAGTCATCTGGTTTAATCTGTGATTCGATTGAATGACTGGCGCTTTCATTGAATGACACCATTCAATTCAATGACAAAAGGACAACTCGTCAAGGCGTTAACTGTGACGTATAACGTCTTGACTAAAAGTCTTTTATTGGTAAAGTCTTTAAATGGGATGTTATAATCCACTTATTATAGTCCCTCTGGATCGTATCCAACGAAGGGCCGCTCGGATTGTTAACTTCCATAGTGTTTCAAACAGCCTAGACCCCTTGGAATTACGCCGAGATGTAGCTTCACTCTGCATCCTCTATCGGTTGTGTCACGGGGAGTGCTCTGAGGAATCGTTCGGAACCATACCTCCTGCAACTTTTGGCCATCGGCCCACGCGAAAAATATACCATCCTCATCACCTTGATGAGTCTTCCACCGTGCGTTTTTCGCGTAACTTTCTGCCGCGCACTGTAAAACTCTGGAACGAACTGTCACCAGCAGTATTTCCGGACCTATACGACCTGCACACCTTAAAAAAGAAAGCGTATTCCCTTTTAAAAGGCTGGCAACGTACTTGCAGCTCTTCTGATGTAGCGAATGTCCATGGGCGACGGTAGTTGCTTTCCATCAGGTGACCCGTTTGCTTGCATGTCATAATAAAAATCCACACTGTCATAATATTATTCTTTTACAAATAAAGCACTTTAAAGAAAATTTTATCGAAAAAATATCAACACAGTGCTATCAGCTGTGCAATCTGTTTGACGACATTTATGTTTTGCGTACTACTAGCCCCGCAGTGAGAAAAAAAATACATTCAATTACCTGACTGATTTCATGTCCACTCTCTTCAAAAGGCTTTATTACAAATCGCTAACTAGTTGGACGTTGAGTGACGATTGTTCAATCAACGTTCAGCCGAGTCACTCAATTGAATGGTGTCATTCAATCAATGCGCTAGTCATTCAATCGAATCGCAGATTGAACCAGATGACTGCGACATATACATTAGTATGATCGCGAGTTTC
Organism: Aricia agestis; assembly: GCF_905147365.1. Lineage (NCBI taxonomy): Eukaryota > Metazoa > Arthropoda > Insecta > Lepidoptera > Lycaenidae > Aricia > Aricia agestis. Next base: position 23,939,437 of record NC_056428.1, on the reverse strand, counting down.
AAGTGCCGAAATATTATTACAATAGATGACACCCGTTACTCCGTTGCCCTAAAATCCATTTATCGCACGGGAACCGTACATATTTCGGGATAAAAGGTATCTTATATCCTTTGCCGGGACTTAAACTATCTATCTGTTCAGCGGTTTGGGCTTGAAGAGGTAACAGATAGACAGACAGACTGAAAGACAGACACACTAACGCATTTATGATATTAACTATGGATAGTGTCCACAAAGTATGTAAGTCTCAACCATAAAATTAATATACCTAGTACCTCTAAACTTATAAGTTTAGGGCGCTTTTCCTGTGACAAGAAAACTTATAAGTTATTTGTGTAGGGCGCTTTTCCTGTGACAATAGAACTGAGTAACCGTCAGCAGTTCCTTTACAGTAACCGTCAGTCAGTTTCTATACATGGGTATTTCCTTGATAATTTCTCGATCATAGAAACAGTCTAGTTTTATATTTTCGTAGCCAACATTACGTGTAGTACCTACGTATTATTCATACAAATGTAGATTTTCAACTGTGATGTTTGAATAAGTAAACGTAAAGTACTGGAAGATTACGTGTGACATAAATTTTGCACCTTGGTCTTGCCAAGTCTTGACTGTCGAAAAGCCTTCCATATTATTATGTTCTGGGGTATAAATAATGGTTTATACATTATGAGTTGCAAATTGTTTAGAATTTATTGCAAACTAGCAACATAATGGTGATAATAGTCTGGGAGCCCTAGAACAATTTTTTTTATTACTTTCAAGCAAATTTTTTGTATCTTCATTTTGATAAGATAACCAAGGTTTTTATGCGAAAAATCTTGAAAGTGGTAGCTAACAGAGATAGAAAGGATTTCATACTTTGATTTGATGGTCCTAAAATATGGATTGTTCTATTTGTAGGAAAATGTTACTCTTAAATTATGTATAACTATTACCAATATACAAAAACGCAGCTGGTTAGGGTTCCGTTTTAGGGTTCTGTATCAACAAAACTTGGTTGACTACGGTTCCCTAAAACGGAATGGTTGCATAAGCATAAGCAATGGTAATAGTAGGGGAGGGAAAGGTACTAATTTTGTAGTCACTCGAGCGTCATGGAGACCTAGTAGTTTTTTTTTACATTAGGTAAAACTGATAACAAAATAATAAGAGAGTTTTTTATTTTAGCGGTGGGTTCAGAAACTTCTTAAGGTTTTGAAAAAGAAAATATATCCAGAAAATTGCTTATTTAGGTTAATTATAAATATATTTTAGACAACAAGGACTAAATCATATTTTACTTTAGTGCAAAATAAAATATCTGCGAAGCTTAGTTAGAAAAATATGAAGCTTCATTTTTTATATTTTAAAAAGTCCCTACAGGCTTACCTAACCTTTGAATCGTCAGTGCTTTATATGGAATCTTCTTTGGGGTATACTAAACATCCCCTATCTTAATCTGACAGATCCGATGACATTTCAATATTATTATTTTTTTAACCCACCATGTGAGAAATCTGATTTCTATACCATTATAACTATTAACTAGACACATGTCGGAAGCCTTATACAAGCTTAATATGACACGCTCCCGAAATCCCCTCTTGCCCTCCCCAACTAATTCATAATATTGTGTATAGTATTTTAGTAGAATTCTACTAGGTATTTACCAAAACTATTTTATACTTAAAAAGCATATTATATAAGCACTCTTTTTCTCCGCAATAAGCGCTTTTTTTTAAGGAACTGAACTAGAACTGTTGAAATTTAATTTGGTGTAAGTATAATAATATTATGATAAGTTTTATTAAATAAAACAAATATAAGGATGTGGCAAATGAGACAAATTAATATTTTCAATCAATCATTGGGCAGGTATTCCATTTCGATAATATATTCTGCAATATTTACTCTTATTTCTCACTTAATGTAATATAAAGTTTTAATTCTAGTAATGGCGCCGGAGAATCATAATGTTGGAAATGTACATTTATTTTAGAAGGAAAACCTATTGTTACTATACATCAAGGTAATGAGTGATTGTGACTTTTGTAAACCTAAACAAGGAAACCTTACGTTACAATCTCTAGTTTTCTAAATTAAAAAATAAGGAACATTTAACACCGAAGTGTAAAAACAGGTGAAAATTTTATATAAGTGGGTAAAATCAACTCGAAAACAAGTTTATTTCAAGCATCGAAGATTAGAAGAATAAGATGAATACGTTAAAATTACCTCTTTACTATTAGAAAAATAAATATTTTCAAAGAATATCCATTAGTGAAAGTTGATAAAAGAGATGACAAAACTAAATTTAAAATTACCGAAGTGCTTCCACGCATCTGTGCATCTACTTGACGCAGGCTACGTGCGATTATGCTGACTACTTGACGCGGGCTACGTGGTATTATGCTGGCTTTTTGACGCGGGCTACGTGGTATAACGCTGGCTACTTGACGCGGGCTACGTGGTATAACGCTGGCTACTTGACGCGGGCTACGTGGTATAACGCTGGCTACTTGACGCGGGCTACGTGGTATAACGCTGGCTACTTGACGCGGGCTACGTGCGATTATGCTGACTACTTGACGCGGGCTACGTGGTATTATGCTGGCTTCTTGACGCGGGCTACATGGTATAACGCTGGCTACTTGACGCAGGCTACGCAGTTAACGTGGGACGTGCGTGCGATCTACACGAGCTATGTTTTGTTAAGTATATAATTTAATTGTGAATAAAATCAACAGAAAAACGTAGCATAATATTAAAAACTTTTTTTTTTTAATCCATAATATTATACGGTGTGGTAGTTGTTCACTTTGATGGGCTCATTTGATGGTTTCAAGGATAACAGTGTTTACACTAACATCTTGTATATTATATAATTAATTAATTATAATTATAAATGGGAAAGTGTGTCTGTCTGTCTTTCTGTCCATCTGTCTGACTGTCGGTTACCTCTTTACACTCAAACCGCTTAACCGATTTTGCTGAAGTTTGGTATGGAGATACTTTGAGTTCCGAAAAAAGACATAGATACTTTTATACTGGAATAAAATACGGTTCCTGCGCTTTAAACGAATTTTGGCGCAACTTAGTTGCAGGCGTCATCTAGTCATTAATAAATCGACAGTCATTTTTCCCTCAGTGGTTTCAAATTTTTAATCCTCTGGGAAGACATTTTTTGTTATATCGCTTACAATTTTCTATCAACATCTTTCGATTTATTTTTAAGCGCTTTATAGAGCAAAGAAATTCTTGCACCGTAAAATGCTTCGATTATTAAATAAATTTTGCACCGGAATCTGAAATATTTGTATCAGTTGCACTAGGAGCTTCGAGCTTGAAGGAGACTTAAATCACTTTGTGCATCATAACACTTGGGAGGTGCTCGCCGAGCTGGCTGGGAAGTATTTATCGACTCTTCGAGCAGGTGACGATTTTCAGATCTTATAGAATGAAATATTTGTTCCGATATTTTCAAGATAAAGTTTTTCAAGGTATAATAGGATATTTCATTTTTATTCTGTTTATCTTTAAACATTTCATAGTTCAGACGACCTCTGTGGCTCTGTGGTGAGCGCGTTGGTAGCTCAAGCCGGGGACGCGGGTTCGAATCCCGCCAATGGAACAAACAGTTTTTCAAAGTTCCTGGGTCATGGATGTGTATTAAATATGTGTACCTATCATAAAATATAAATCTTAAATATATGTTTTGTATAAAAAGTATTATTAAATATATATATTTCCGTTGTCTGGTACCTGTAACACAATTCCTTCAGGTACTTACCACGGGACCAGACGTGGCACAGTGTTTTAGAAATCCCCAAAATCGGACATGACTAAGTTACTGCAATAAGTCGATGGCGTCTTACAAAAAATAAAAATATTGTAGTGTAAAGACTATACCAAAGTATTTTCAGTTTTGACAGAAGGTGCGGAAATCATATAGGAAAGCAGAAAAAAAATAAAGTCTAAATATTTAAAAACAGGAACTACTTGAATTGTAGGAATGAAATAAAGTACAAAATTTGTATCTCTTAATGATTAATCTAATTAACTGGGTAGCAAGTTTACAAACCCTCGTAATTAATTTAAATAAAATAATTTCGTTTTCAGGGAGTCAAAAAATGACTAATTTAAAAATTGATTTTCTCAAAAACGAAGTAAAATGCGCACACGGAAGTTCTACTCTTGCATTTAAAATATAAGACGCCATCGACTTATTGCATTAACTTAGTCATGTCCGATTTTGGGGATTTCTAAAACACTGTGCGTGGTGTGAAGCGTCCATAGTTATTATATATAATGTTATTATTATATATAATTCAAACTTTAAATTAATTAAAACAATTGTACCATCGAGGAAGTTGATTCCTATGCAATTGACAGACCAACGTTATTTGTCGAATGTGTCAATTCAATGTTAATTGTGATCTGTCAGCTGGGTTTGACGTAACGCAACCAAACTACTTAGGTCCCCGATTTGCATAGGAATCAACTTCTCTGATAGTACTTAAACTGTATACAATCACAATTCGTAATATTGCGGCAAGTATCTTTGTACTATCAGAGACGTTGATACATAGGCAGATGGGGGACCTACGTAGTTTGGTCGCGTTATGTCAAACCCAGCCAGATCACAAATTACAATTAACATTGAATTGACACGATCCGACCAAATGATATTGGTCTATCAACTGCATATGAATCAATTTCCTCGATGGTACCAAATAAGCAGTTTGATTTGCAATAAAAGACACTTTTATATCTATAACATTGTATCAATGTATCACTGTTAAGTTAAGGCTATTTTTATTCATAGACCATTTAGCCTCATCTCATAATTGCTTTTATTTTATCCATTGTCGAGAATCAGAGCAGTTAATATCAAGCAAAACGGTTTTATAATAGAAACGTAATAGAGTTAAACGCAACAAAAGGTAGTTATAGTAATATAGGAGTAATTTAATTTTTTGCCTCGCTCTGTCCTGAAATAATTAGAAACGAGGGAATGCGCTTTTGAATCGTTTTAATGAGAACAACTTTCTAATAAATTTTAAAGATGTAGGATGCTGGATGTGAATATAAAGGTGATTGTGACCTTTTTTGACATCACACCGAATTTTGGGCGTTTCAGGCACACAGGAAGTATCCATACTAATATTAACTACTCCATACTAATATTATAAATGCAAAAATATGTCTGTCTGTCTGTTAACTCTTAAGTCTTAACCGACCGGACATAATTTGAGTCCCGGGTAAATTAGAATATAATAAACATTATACTACTCGACCAAGCCAACTAGACGACTGTCAAATCATGCTCTCTTGCACTTATGCATTGCTAGCGACGTGCGTTAGTGCGAGATTAGAGAGCAAGCTTTGACATTCGTCTAGTTGGCTTGGTCGAGTAGTACTATTATCATGGAATTATCACGTAAAGTGTACGGTTCCCGCTTGTAAAACTAATTTTAGCGCAACGAAGTTGCGAGCGTCTTTTTTTTTTAATGCAATAAGGGGGCAAACGAGCAAACGGGTCACCTGATGGAAAGCAACTTCCGTCGCCCGTGGACACTCGCAGCATCAGAAGAGCTGCAGGTGCGTTGCCGGCCTTTTAAGAGGGAATATGGTAATAGGGGAGGGTAGGGAAGGGAAGGGAATAGGGGAGGGTAGGGAAGGGAATAGGGTAGGGGATTGGGCCTCCGGTAAACTCACTCACTCGGCGAAACACAACGCAAGCACTGTTTCACGCCGGTTTTCTGTGAGAACGTGGTATTTCTCCGGTCGAGCCAGCCCATTCATGCCGAAACATGGCTCTCGCAGGTGTAAAATTAATGGTATAATATTATTCTCTAGCTATAAGAATATAATAGTACGCGAGAACTCGATCTTTTTTGGAGCGTCCGTAACATAAATTACTTACATTAAAAGTACTTCGGTATTTGTTCCAAAGTATACATTCTACTTAAATATAACAAGATTTATTTGGCGGTTCCATTTCATTGAAAAATTTTAGACAAAAAATACGAGAAGTGTGATAATTTATAACGCACACAATGCTTATTTAGCAAGAAAGATGCACACTGAGAAATGACTGAAATTTAATATATTGTACCTGGTGGTCACGGAAAAGTAATATAAAATTTTAATTAATAGTTAGGTACACTGATAACAAGTAGCTGCTAACTTAAATTATTGTGTAATATTGATGAAAATGTTTACAAAATCTGACAGTTTGGATCTTCATAAAGCAAGGATTTGTTTTTAGGGTTTCGTACCCAAATGGTAAAAACTGGATCCTGTTACTGAGATTTTGATGACGTCCGTCTGTTTGTCTGTCAGTCTCCAGGCTGTAGAACCGCTATAGCTAGACTTCTAAAATTTTCACAGATTACATTAATATTTGCGGGTCAACAAATGTGATTTTTTTGGCCTTTTTGCTCCTAATCAATAATAATAATTAATGGCAATAGATTAGGTTTGGGTACAGGCACTTGAATTATTCACAAAATCCTTAATTATTTTTGTAATTTAATCTTATACATATAAAATTCTCGTGTCACAATGTTAGTAACCGTACTCCTCCGAAACGGCATTACTGATTTTCACCAAATTTTATATGCATATTCGGTAGGTCTGAGAATCGGCTACTATCTACTTTTTATATTCTTAAGTGCATTTGTTGTATAAATAATAGTAAATTATTACAACTCGAGACTCACAGCAACAGCAATTGTTTGTGCGACGGGATAGCGATGGACGTTGCCATGGTGCCATACTTATTTAGTCACTTCAATAAAATAATAATATGGGCAAAATACTTTATAATATGGCATAAAAGGTTTATAATATGGCATGACAGCTAGTAATTAATAAAAAAGAGGTTCCCATACAAAAAAAAACACAATTTTTGCCTAATTCCGCTCTATAACGGCACGGAACCCTTCGTGCGCGAGTTCGATTGGCACTTGGAATATTTTATTTATTTATGTCTGATGGGTCTTATGACGTCACCCACAGTTTGGTCAAAGCTTCAAGCTTTCACCGTTCATGCGAGTATGCAATCAAACCAAAATTTGGTACTGATAATTCGAACCGAAACGAGAGCTCAGAAACGCTAAAAAGAAGAGTCACTTTTTGGACGTTCACGTTACCTTGTGTGCGTCGCTCTTTAACGTTACAATTTTTATTTGTTCCAGGCTCGAGCCTTTATAATGAGTGTCGTTAATTCTGAGCTCAAAGATTTTGTTAGATTTTACTTTTTATTGCGTTTACGGGAATGCCGTTTTGTAGCGTTGCCTTTTGTTGGCATTTTAATAAGTTGTACTCGTAGAGCCGAGGTAGCAAATTGCTACCATTATGAAAGACATATTCGCGAGGAAACCTAAATTTGGCTTATTTTAGTATTTTTTATTGCAAAGCGCTCTTTATTATTATACAAAGTCTATTTTGCTAAGTTTAAAAGCGTTGTTTTATTGGATTCAAAATTATACTTTGGTATATTTATGGTCAATTTATACTAGCGAATTACCAATCGCATCGAAGCGAATTACCAAAACTGAACATGCAGTAAGCACAACATTTTTAAGATGAATCACAAAATTTTAATGCTAACCAGCATCCCGCTATATTTTGTAATTTCAATTATGCTTTTATTCATCAGCAACTCTCGCTTGTTATGGTTTATTACCCTACCGTAAGGCTCAATTTACACCGCCGCGGAATGGAACGGAAGTGACTTTTTGCAACGAAACTATACATAGCACAACACAATGGACCTTACGTCACACAAGATGTAGCTCGTATTTTAATCAATTAATTGTGACGACCTCTGTGGCTCAGTGGACTCAGTGGTGAGAGCGTTGTTAGCTCAAGTCGCGGGTTCAAATCCCTCCGACGTAACAAAAAGTTTTCAAAGTTCCTGGATCATGGATGTGTATTAAATAATATGTGTATCATATAACGCCCATTTCTCTTCTATCACAACACTAGACGCAAGCACTAAGTCTTCAACTATTACTTATGTCGATGGATTACCACGTGCTAGTCAACATTTGTTTCAGTTTGAACCGGTTTCTTCAGACGAGATCAAAACGATTATAAAATCTTTGAGCTCCAAGGCTGTTGGCTGAGACGAAATCAGTCGTCAAATTATTATCGCCATTGTTGATAGTCTTTTGCCAGCAATTGAACATATAATTAATTTTTCCCTCGTATCCTCTACCTATCCCGATCTTTGGCGTAAGGCCTACGTCTGTCCCATACCAAAAGTTAAAAATCCCGCACAACCCTCCCACTACCGTCCCATTTCAATACTTCCTTTCATCTCCAAAGTAATCGAGGCGTGTGTTCACAAACAATTGTCTAGGTTTGTATTCGACAACAATCTTCTCTCTCCACTACAGTCTGGTTTCAAGCCTGGACATAGTACCACCACGGCCTTATTAAAAATTATCAGTGACATTAGGGTAGGCATGGAGGAATCAAAAGTTACTGTGCTAGTGCTGATTGATTTTGCAAATGCTTTTAACAACGTGAACCACGATATCCTCTTGTCCATCCTATCCCACCTCAATATCTCGCCTGAAGTAATAAACTGGTTTTCTTCCTACCTTAAGGGGCGCCAGCAACGCGTACGTGCCGACGGGTCCTTCTCTGATTGGGTCCTTCTTGAGGATGGGGTCCCTCAAGGTGGTATACTATCTCCCCTTTTATTTTCAATATTTATTAATTTATTAGTTTATGTAATAAGCAGTGTGCATCATTTATATGCTGACGACTTTCAGCTCTATAGACAGGAAACAATTGAAAATCTCTCCACTGCCATCGATGCTGTAAACCGGGATCTTGATGCAATAAACACCTGGTCTGCTAATTTCGGACTGTCACTAAATGCGGCTAAGTGTCAGGCCATTTTAATAGGAAGTCCGAGAATTCTAAGAAGAGTCGACACTAGATCTATTCCGCCTTTACTGTTTGACGGTAGTATTATACCCTATAACTCTTGTGTTAAAGATCTCGGTTTACACATCGACGCTAACTTAGATTGGCATGCGCAAATTGCTAGCGTTAGTAGTAAAGTCACATATTCCTTGCGAACGTTATACCGACTCAAAAATTTCTTACCATCTTATATAAAACTAATGCTAGTTCAGACTCTCATTCTCCCAATAATTGATTACTGTGACGTTTGCTATCTTGACCTTAACGCAAACCTCCTTAACAAACTAGATCGGCTTCTTAATAGCTGCATAAGATTCGTTTTCGGCCTCCGCAAGTACGATCACGTCTCTTCCTACCGCTCAAAATTACGCTGGCTCCCAGTTCGCCAACGCCGATCCCAGCGGGCAGTGTGCACGCTCTACTCCATACTTTACTCCCCCACCGCTCCCAGCTATCTAACTCCTCATTTCAACTATCTATGCAGTAATCATGACAGAAATCTCCGTTCCACCAATAATTTGCGCCTCCAATGTCCTCCCCATAGTTCCACTCTCGTCCACTCTTCCTTTCATGTTCAATCAATTCTTCTTTGGAAATTCACTGCCAAAAGAAATTAGGATGTCCGAGACCAAACAATTGTTCAAACGCAAAGTTCATGAACACTATCTCAAATCGTTGACTAAATAAGACAACAAAATCTATAATAATTAGTTATTTTATCTATATAGTATTATGTAATATGTACCTATATATTTATTTTATATTAATTATTACTTATATAATATGTAATATTGTATATAATATATGTATATTATATTGTATATAATGTGTTTATTTTACTTTGAATTGTATATATGATTATGAATATATATATATATATATATATATATATATATATATATATATATATAATTGTATTATTAATTTTAAGGTATTTTTAATCACTTGTCCTCTAAGGGTTTGCATCTACCTCACATTCTCTGCAACACCCTAAGGTTTGGCTGGAAGATAATGCCACGAGGCATTAAGCCCGCCTTTGTACAGAAACGTGCAAAAGTTTTAAATAAATAAAAAAAAAATAATAAAAATCTTAAATATAGTATTACATAATATATTTCTGTTGTCTGGTACCTGTAACACAAGTCCTTCAGGTACTTACCATAGGGTCAGACTGACGTGACGTGGTGTGAAGCGTCTATAGATATAATGCGTCTATTATTATAATGTTTGTGTAAGGTATTCCTTGCTCACAGGCAATTCAATGAGTGGGGCCGCCGCGCCGGCCCACGCATGCCCGTAAACACGCTTTACACAGTTTTGATCTAAATGTAATGTGACACGAGCCGGCGACTTTCCCTGTCCGCACTATGAGAGTACGAAGCCAGCGGCCAGTGTAGGACTATTGCAGAGAATGGATATTAGAAATGATAACGGGCTTTGGGGGTGAGGTGTTAGTGGATTGGGTAACTTATAGGACTATGGAAGGACTATGGCGTCTGTCGATACAGCGTGGAAACATGTATCATAATGTTGGCAGACGGTGACTCGCCAACTATTTTAAGGCCCCTCAAAATGGCCGCACATTCAGTACACCGAGGTGGCAACATTGACAGAGCGGCTTGAGGCAGGAGAGGTGTCGCTGGACTTTAAACGCCGATCATTTGCTCCCTCAGAGGGGCCCATCACGTTGCCCACTTCCCACTTACGCTTCACATCCTCCCTCCGAGCCGAAGCTCTCGCGACTCCACTCTAACCGGCTAACCGACTCGTGGTTAGAGTGGAGTCGCAAGAGCGAGGCAAGGCAGAGGTAGGGCCTGTATCTCCGTCCTAGTGTTCACTCCGGCCGGCCGGTGATGGCAAGCCAAGAGATACAAAACAGGGGCTTCCCTGGGAGCACTCGGGTACACGGTGGGGTCGCTACTCCCCAACAGCTCGCCACAAGCTGCCCTGCGGGCTTATAATTAGTAATTATTAATTAAAATACGAGCAAAAAAAAAAATTGGACACGCGTCTTTTACGGAATTCTCGAGAATCATCCAGTGCTAATTCCCGCGTTATGAAGCGAAATTTACGCATCCATTTCGCTCCATTCCGCGGCGGTGTAAATTGAGCCTAACTCTTCCGAACTTTGTCGTAATACTTTCAAACTTTCCAATAACCACGATTAGGAGTCAAAATGCCAAATACAAGTCATGGCGGTTACCGTCCATCACTTCTATATTTACTCTCACTTAACGTGCTATAGCCTATATGTTACAAAGTATATGTGGAATTCAGGCGGCCACAGACATTGGGAGAAGTGAACTTATTTTAGATTTCAAGAAATTGCGCGCAGCTTCGCCCACGTAACAAGGTCTCTCGGTAGTCGTGCATTTTTCCACAAAAATAAGTCTACTCTGTATTTATGCCGAATTTCATGAAAATTGACCCAGTTGTTTCAAAGCCTATTTGATACAAAGGAACAAACTGTCTTCCTTTGGAAAACTTGGTATAGATTACCTATGTACACATTAAAATCGGTTGAGCCGTTTTGGAGGAGTTCGCGCCTATTCACTGTGACACGAGAATTTTATACATATATAATATTAGAAAATAATAAGTATACCTAGATGATGCCCGGAACTCCGTTGCACCAAAATCCGTTTATCAGTTAACCGTACATTTTTCCGGGATAAAAAGTATCCTATGTCATGGACATTTGTCATGGACACCCGGGACTTAAAGTACCTATTTCCATACAAAATTTCAGCAAAATCGGTTCAGCGGTTTGGACCAACATGCATACACAGTTTCGCATTTATAATATAAGTATAGATTATAGAATATGTTATATGCAGCGGCTTTAAGTGTAATGAGCATTGTCTGGTTTCACATTTCAATCGCCGCTGAGTAGTTTGGCTAGGTATCACAAACACCTGCATATTGATATACGATTATACCGTTATGTCGTATTATTGTTTCATCTATAATTATGTACTGGACATATAATTATTAAAATTAATATTATATTATTGTTACCGTAAGGGCAAGCACCACAGAAATGGATATAGTCAACGATTCGTTGTCCCCTGATACCTTCTCCAAAACTTTACCGATTTAAGTACTTTTTTCATTAAAGATTAAAGAAAGGCTTGAGCTGTGTTCCTAGGTTTTATTTTTTTGTATAATCTAGCCAAATCGGTTTCCTGGATGTTTGAACACAGCGGAAATTCTGGCCATTTTTTTGGGGTTTTGAACGTTTATATCTTATTTAATAATTAAATTATGAAAAAAAAAAGAAAACATAGGGACATTGTATTAGTGGCCGTAGATATTCAGGAAAAAATTATAACTCTAATAGCATTATCCAGGGAGGAAACAGGGGATAACGTTTGTATGGAAAAAAGGGCGGTGTGGACTCCTCTTAAGGAAACCTGTGTGGGAAACGTACACAATAGTAGGGGAGCCCAGGGTGCTAATGTGGTGCTAATCGTGTAGTCACTCGAGCGTCATGATACTCATGAAGACCTAGTAGTTTTATTACATTAATTAAAAATTAAATAAGGAATTAAAAAAAAACTGGTCAAATAACTTTAAAAAGCAATGAAATAATATTTACTGACTTTAAGTTTAAATAATTCTTAACGGCCGTTCCCAATATTTGATCTATCTCTGGTTTTGCCCTACTAGAGATAGGAATAACTCACATTAGACATTAGAGACATACATTTTATGTCAATTCAATGTTAACTGCGTTCGGTTGTATGTCAAACCAAAGATAGATTGAATATTGGGAACGGCCGTAAGTGTAAAGTAATAATATTTCAGTCGATAATTATTGTCAAGGTGTATCGGGTGACCGCCAAGTAAACTACGATAACAGTGACTTTTGCATTTTGTATTGCCAAGTCGCTGATTGTCTCGATTCGTTTCGCTGTGAATTGACCCTTAAGAGGATACCACAGCAGCTAGAGAAATGAAAAAAAAAGTACGTGTAATATCTATAGCTGTCTCCCTTACCTCAAGCCTATACCGCAGAACGCGATAGAGACAACTGCAGAAAATCCAGAAAATCAACGATTCGTTGTCCCCTGATTCCTTCTCCAAAACTTAACCGATTTAAGTACTTTTTTCATTAAAGATTAAAAAAAGGCTTGAGCTGTGTTCCTATGTTTTGCTTTTTTTGTATAATCTATCCAAATCTGTTTTCTGGACGTTTGAACACAGTGGAAAATCTGGCCATTTTTTTGGGTTTTTGAACGTTCATATCTTATTTAATAATTAAATTATGAAAAAAAGGAAAACATAGGGACATTGTATTAGTGGCCGTAGATATTCAGGAAAAAAATTATAACTCTACTAGCATTATCCAGGGAGGAAACAGGGGACAGCGTTTGTATGGGAAAAATGGCGGTGTGGAATCCTCTTAAACTATAATGATATGTGAAATCAAACATCTACATTAGCGGTCCCTCGTCCATAATATTATTGTCAAGGTGTGTACCTTATGGACTACAATATTACTTTACACTTAGAAATTATTTAAACTCAAAGTCAGAAAATATGATTTCATTACTTTTTAAAGTTATTTGGCGGGATTTTTTTTTTTTTTTTATGAAATAAGGGGGCAAACGAGCAAACGGGTCACCTGATGGAAAGCAACTTCCGTCGCCCATGGACACTCGCAGCATCAGAAGAGCTGCAAGTGCGTTGCCGGCCTTTTAAGAGGGAATAGGGTAATAGGGGAGGGTAGGGAAGGGAAGGGAAGGGAATAGTTGAGGGTAGGGAAGGGAATAGGGTATTGGGCCTCCGGTAAACTCACTCACTCGGCGAAACACAGCGCAAGCGCTGTTTCACGCCGGTTTTCTGTGAGAACGTGGTATATATCCGGTCGAGCCGGCCCATTCGTGCCGAAGCATGGCTCTCCCACGTATGAATTTCTTAATTTTATTTTATTTCATGCTTTTTAAACTTGTGTAGGTTATAGTGCAGAATAACACCTATTAACAGGATCATATACCCATGTATACCATCTATAAATGTCATTTTCGATGATGAGGGCGGCCTGCTGCAGCAGCATGCAAATATTAGCTGTTTATTATTTTTATTATTTTTTATTATTTATTTATTTATTTAATCTTATTTAATCTTATACTATACCAGAGACCTATATTTATTACTCTATGGTAATACTTAACAAATATACACTTCTTGCAAAACTGCTTTCGAAGTTTGACTGCAAGTTACAGTCTCTTTAAGCTTTTAAATATCTAAATAAATATAATTACACTAATATTAAAAAGTCATTTCTGCTAGTGAAGCCTCAGTAGGTATCGTATGAAATACTAAACTAAAGCGTCTCTAACAAAAACTCCCTCAACATCCTTTTAAATTTACATAAATTATGTTCCAGTCTAATGTTTTCAGGTAAGCTGTTTAGTAAGTATGGCAAGCGTTTTTTAGTGTTATTATGTGCATAGCAATCGAGTGAGTAACTGTTAAAGAAAACTAACTGATAAAGAAAAGAATATAGTGCCAATGCGTGTGCATTGGCACCATATTCTTGGAGGGTATAAAAATAAACATAGCATTATAATAATAAACTAGCTGAGTCGACAAATGTCGCTTTGCTACATAATGTTTCGGACCTGAAAATATGTTTTTCCCATTCTCAGACCAATAATTAATAAAATATAACTGTCATAGATTCGGTCCATGGTATTTCATACAAAATACATTTTTTATCACAAAATACAATATATTTTAAAGTCTGCGTCATTCCTAACCCGAATATAAAATGTTTATTTGTATTCAGTCCCCGCGCGTACATATGGGCCTCTACACCTGCCACAAACTCACCTATCCCATCTATGACGTGCAACTTATTTATTTATTCATTTACAAATCATATTTTTGCAGATTCGTTCTGTGACTTTTTTCTCGCTAGGTTTGAACAATTAAAGCTTATTAGTGAAGAAAAGTTTGATACAAAAAGGAATATGAAAATTTTAAAACTACTAATAATAGTAAGTATTGTAAATTTAAAATTTACAATACTTACTATATTGTGAAAATGACATTTTATTCGTGTTTTACCGAATACCGACAAAGCTCGGTCAAATATATAGTTAAGTTTTAGTTAGAAGTCGGTTTTTATTTTTTGTTTAAAAATAATAATTTAATTCTTTTTAGTTACCCTTAAGGTATTATATACAGTTTTGTTGTTTTGATCTACAACTTAAGATTCATAAAAAGTCACAATAGACCTGGATCCCAGAAGGATAAGACATAACTTACTCTCTGATGGATGAAACCATAGGTTATTAGTAGTGCCTGGTGTACTTAGAATACCTGCGAATTTGTGTAGTTCTAAGTGTCTGTCCTGGTACCTGGTCAGGTACCAGGAACCAAAGTGGACTAAAAATGAGTCTTACTTTACTTATTTTCAAATGGCTAATATTTATAAATAATTGTAGATTATTGTTCTGAACTACGAGTAGTATCATGTAGTGTAAGACACTTTTCAATGACCAAAACTATTGTAAGACGTTTTAAAAGTAACTTTTTTAACGCAGGTATTCTAAGTACACGAGGCACTACTAATAACCTATGGTTTCATCCATCAGAGAGTAAGTTATGTTTTATCCTTCTGGGATCCAGGTCTATAATACCAACTACTTAAAACAATATCACTGTCGCTACAATTGTCACAATAAATTTCGAGGAGTTCCCTACATACCACATGAACCCCTTAATCAAATTTCTACCTTGGTAGCCATTAAAATAACAAAATAATATTAAAATCGATAGGCAACCTACTTATTAATGATCAAAAACATCAGTGTCGATCTACAAGATTATGAAGAGTACCAATAATAGGATCATTCATCATACTATTAATATTGTGATGATGCATAGTGTAGTGTAGTAGTAGATGATGATGATGATGATGATTAATGTAATCAGCATAGTAGCTTATATGGTTTTGGTGGTTTAAACAACGCCGAAACTCCCAAACATGTATGTTTTATTCAGCACCTTCGACCTACCAACCATGGTATACCATGGTGCAAAATCTTACTTTTTGGTAGCATAATATGGTCACTATGCATCACATGCAACCAAAAAAACCACATGTTCCCATTTGAAATTCAAGAAGTTCCCTCGATTCCTCATGGTTCCTATCATCAGACCACCACTTGTGAACATGGTACCAACTCGAAATAATAAGTACCCTATAGAACAAAATAAAAATTTTGAAAATCGGCTCACAAACAGCGGAGTAATCATTAAACATACATAAAAAAATATCCACAGCCGAACGTATAACCTCCTCCTTTTTGGAAGTCGGTTAAAAATAGTTGTACCATTATAATTTTTGGGACCTATTTTCTTGCCGTAGGCGAAAGTTTGTATTGTTTAAAATATTATAAACTACAACAATAAAAATAGTAGATCAATAAATTTATAACGTTTAAACTAAAAGTTTTAAATGGTGAAGTCCCTGTAAGCCATTTAGTTTTTTATTTTTTGTTAAATTCCTGATTAAATTATTTAGCTTTGAAAAGTTACACAAATATAGATCCTCGTTTACGGTATCACTGTTTTAAAAAACGAGATTTTTATTGCCATATTATATTTTGTGTTTCATTAGATTATATGAACAATACAATGTTAAAATCTTAAAATAAAATCGCAAGAAAGTAGCCACCGCAACTTGAGTTTTCTTTATAAAGAATAAAGGTCCAAACAATGTGACGATTTTAAAGTGACTGCTTTGAAAAATTTCATATCCCAGCCAGTATAGAGACGTTTTATTAAATTGTCATAACTGGTAACAACCGAGCTACGTTTCTAGATATTTTGTATTTTTTGAAAAATTTCAATGTTGGAATTCCTCGCTCGAGTCGGAGCTGACAGCATTATAAGTTCCTGACGAAAAAGCTGCTTAATAAGATTTAAAAGCAGTTCTATCGGTATTTTATCCATTCTTCAAATTGTCTACGCAATATGAACTTGGCGCTTTGATATTATTTATTTATTTATGCTTTTTGCACAATGTTGGTATATTACGTAATATTCAATACTTAACAAAACTACGTATTCTACAAATGACATCTTACACGGTACAAAACTACCTATTCCACATAGTTATCCATTGTTTGCAGGTTCGGTGCGCGTTGCTTAAAAAATTAACTAGATGTTTGATACTACAGCGCCTTTGAAGTTGCATATTTTTTATTATTACTTTTTTCCACTAGGAGAGTTTCTACCAGGAAAAAGTTGCTTATTGAGGACTGTACTTATTATATTTCTGCGAATACGAAACGACAATATCCTGGTATCGCAAGGGATAAAATCGCCACATTCATTTAAAAAGTACCCGGATTTATAAAATCTCTTTTAATAAATTAGACGTAGAAAGCTAACAGGAAACTGCAAGCTAGAGGCGATGTAATGTATGTTAGTTTTTATTTAATTAAACTGCATTTACTTCAGTTAAGGGGCTTTAAGTGAATCTAAACTCGACTTGTTTGCGTTGAGATTGTTAGCCATTAGATACTAAGAAAGAGGAGAAGTTTTAATAATTAGTAATTAGATGTTCTTCACTAATATTATAAAGAGGAGAAGGTTTTTGAAATGAAAAAAAAATATTTACCGGCGTTGTGGCCGGCACAGTACAAATCGTATTTTGCATTCAATAGAAACCAAATATTTTCTCTTAATTAAATATTCGGTTCCTGTGTTATAATATATAAATTATAATGCACAGTTCCCGTGGCATTTAATTTTGCGAAATAATATCATTGAAAATTGAGGCCGAATCAATTTATCTAAGAAATCAATTTCAACTTTCCAACCACGGTCCACGAGTAATGAACAGCTGACATATTAATAAGTACCCAGCGCCGATCTTGCGCTAAGTACGGAAAATGTTTAAAAAAAGTGATATAGAAAAAAAAGATATTTAAAACCTACAAAACCAATTAATAGATGTGCCTATTATAGAAAAGATTACGACCTACTCATGTCTCATACAAAATATATCGTTGACTACACACTTCTTAATTGAAATTTATCTTAATTAACTATTTTTATTAACTTTAAGTAGATGTTACTCGCCACTTTTCTCGAACAGATATTCATTTATCGCCAGATACTGCGGGGCTAAAATGGTAACTTATAGCAATTCCTCTCAATCAATTCAGCGACGATATTACGAGCAATATCGTCGGTGATTCATCTAATTTTGTAAAATAACGTCCTACGTCAACGCATTTCAATTCATAAGCAGATTCATAATTGAAACTGTATTGCCATTCTGAAAAACATAAAAACGAACATGACCGGTTTTTTTTCTACATTTATTTATGATTTTATGAATGATCCACGAAATATTTCAAACTCAAACTCACTCAAACTCAAACTCAATTTTTTTTATTTAGAATAAATTTTTTCAAATATTCTCTGAACGTCGGGGCTACACAGATGCCTACCACCGGTTCGGGAACTAACCCGGCGAAAAGAACCGGCGTAAGAAACTCGCACGGGGCCATCTTTTTCTAAAAAGATGGAAAATTACAAGAAATATATTATAAAATAACAGTGTGACTAAATAAAATACAACGAGTGTACAATTATTATACTCGTACATCATATTATATAGAAACAGCTCTGCAGTGGGCGACCTTATTCCCATGGTGTACTGTCATTCATGAAATCAGTAACTTTATAGTACGCTTTGGTACACAAACGTTCTTTAACAACTTTTTTAAATCTATTAATTGAGAGATTTTGAACGATTTCTGGGATCTTATTATAAAGGCGTATACATTGACCTTTAAAAGAATTTTTGACTTTAGTAAGTCTAGTCACCGGAATTTCAAGCTTATGTTTATTACGAGTACTCGTATTTCTCCCATGGGTATCACATTTTTTCGTGAATTGATATAATATATCAATTCACGAAAAAATATATTATATTCTTTTTAACATTTATAAAGAGTAAACTTTGTTTGTTTGTTTGTTTGTTGGTTTAATTGTATTGAATAGGCTCAAAAACTACAGGACCGATTTTAAAAATTCTTTCACCATTCGAAAGCTACATTATTTACGAGTAACATAGGCTACTTTTTATTTTGGAGAATATAGGGTTCCGTAAGATATTTCAGTTTTTCGAAAACAACCAGAAAATTTACTTATTTTGCGTACGCTGCCTAAACTATAAAATATAGAACTATACAATGTTCTAAGTAAATGTAGATCTTATAAACATCTACAAAAATGTCCGCGACACACTATACCTATCTATGTCAAGTGAGGCACAACAACCATTTTCTTATTTAAAAATGTAGATTTTTTTTGTACTACATTTAAACGAATTTATTTTGCTTATGCTAATGATCCTTATCAAAATAAATAATTTCATCACTAAGTACAGTTTATGTAGATTATATTTGCTCTTGGAATGATTAAAATTGGACGTTTGGTTTAGAAGTTATGGCTAAATTAAAATATTGCGATTTACGCCCGTTTCGAAGTGGGCACTACCAATGCCACAGAATAGATAAGCAAGCAAGCAAACGGGTCACCTGATGGAAAGCAACTTCCGTCGCCCATGGACACTCGCAGCATCAGAAGAGCTGCAATTGCGTTGCCGGCCTTTTAAGAGGGAATAGGGTAATAGGGGAGGGTAGAGATGGGAAGGGAAGGGAATAGGGGAGGGTAGGGAAGCGAATAGGGGAGGGTAGGGAAGGGAATAGGGGAGGGTAGGGAAGGGAATAGGGTAGGGGATTGGGCCTCCGGTAAACTCACTCACTCAGCGAAATACAGCGTAAGCGCTGTTTCACGCCGGTTTTCTGTGAGAACGTGGTATTTCTCCAGTCGAGCCAGCCCATTCGTGCCGAAGCATGGCTCTCCCACGTATAAGTATATCTCTTATGGATATATCCCACAATAACATATTTTTTTGTCATTTACTTTTAACTTCAAATAATGACTAATTTTCGAAGCGATTTTAACCAATACGGCAATAATCCTTATTCAATTAAATACTTCAAATACATTATTGATTTTGGCCCTTTACAGCATAATTATTACGATTTTAATTTTAAATATTAATATTTTCGAAGACATTACAGATTTAAAATTGCGGGACGTAAGTAGCTTTTGCGGCAGTATCGACCAACGCGGGCCACGGGTAGTAATGAATATAAATTATTTAAAATCAAACTACAGAATCGATTTTAATCATTTTTTCAGTGACTTAGGCCATCATTTATTTTATGTATACCCGTGCGAAGCCGGGGCGGGTCGCTAGTATTATATAAAACTCAAAGGTGACTGACTGACATGGTGATCTATCAACGCACAGCCCAAACCACTGGACGGATCGGGCTGAAATTTTGTTTGCAGGTAGATGTAGGTACGTCATACGTAGGCATCCGCTAAGAAAGGATTTTGATAAATTCCAACCCAAAGGCGAGCAAAGCCGCGGGCAAAAGCTCGTTGAAAATATGAATAATTTAAATTACTTTTATATAGACTTTTATGACGTAAGTCACTTTGTGTTATAAAACTATGGTGTAAAGCCAACAGATAAAGGTCACTGACAGAATATGAAAACTTTCACGTGAGAACTTTCCGATGATCGTGCATCGGGGGGCAGAACTAATTAAAAAAAACTACGCAATGCATAATGCTATACAATATTTTGTTCTTGTATTTCGAGTGATTTTTAGGGTTCCATAGCCAAATGGCAAAACACGAAACCCATAAATTAATTTATTGCATATTGGCTTCTTATATAATTATACCGCTCAAGATACGACATAATACTAATGTTTTTATTATTGTGAGGAAAAGACCATACTTTAAATTACAGAATGTCTACAAAACGGCATCGTTGGCAGTAGTGGAGCTGGTAGAGGAGCTGGTTACGGATATTAAAAAAGCGAATTAAAAGTTATAACGAGCGTACGGTATAGGTGTCGAGGCGCATTTTAATACAATTTTAAACCACTTTCTTTCACATTTGCATCTTACCTCATTCCCTTATATTTTACAGTCTATTTTTAACACGCTTTTTTAGGCATCATCATCCAGGTACTAACTCATAATAAATAACGCCTGCGATTCCGTTGAGTCCGTACCTAACCGGAACCGTACCTTTTTCCGGGGTGAAAAGTATCCTAATTATGTCCTTTCCCGGGACTCTAAGTATATCCATGCCTAGCAAAATCGTTTCAGAGGTTTGGGCGTGAAGAGGTAACAGACAGACAGAATATACACTTCCGCATTTATAATATTAGTAAAGTATTGATTAACGGACCTAAAATGAAACATCTAAGCTAGATTTTAAAATACACAATTAAGATGTTTGTAATAGAGCTGAATATTAAATTCCATTACGTTCCAGGCCGCGCAAATGCATCAAGGTGCAACTTATATCACATTTTGTACGTTAGGCAGGCCGCATACACACCTTTTTCGTATTCGATTACCGAATTCGTTTTGCGTGTTTGGAAATCCACTGAAATTTTGTCAAAAATTGTGAACTGGAATATTGTCATTTCTTTAAAGGAATAGAGCTAATATTATTTTCCTGACATGTATATGATGATGATGATATAAGAAACGTGTCTTCAGCGTAATCACCACCTTCTTGTAATTTTCTTTAGTAGACAGGTAGCTTTCCACGAGCGCTTTCTCGTTTGAATTGTCCGTATTGCAGGTCAATGGAATTAGTAGAAAACACATTAACCGGCGCACACATTCGCTTTTTTCCGAAAGGAACGAATTCAACATTTACGTTTCAAGTGCAAGCCGGCCTCGGGCCTGTACGCGCGTGGAAAAAAAGAACGTTTGCGCTAGTCTCACGGAATTCCAAATCGTAATTCCACATTAGGAAATCGGATACGGAAAACGTGTGTATGCGGCAGCCTTATATTCAGTACGACAGCACAAACTTGAGTAATTGTCTTGGGGACGCGCTCAAGTCTAACAGCTCTCCATTTTAAATGTACGAGAAGTTCATCTAAAGTTATTTTACCCCTGAATCTTATGAAAAGAATCTTACACTGACGAGATAGGGGTCATTTTATTAGGAGTCAGATGATGTAACTGTATAGGGTGTCTATAAAATAATGTTACTTTTTGTACTTTTGTGGGTTAAATGTATGAGATACTGTTAGATGTTTCAGTAGAACTTGAAGTTAAATTGTAATGACATTGAAATACCTAGTATGTATTTGTATTACAATCATTGAATCATTTCAGGGCAATTCCATTATCGCGGGTGCAACATTTGACGCACTTAAAGCGTCCTACTGACAAAATAAAACACATTTATTAATAAATTATCTTTTGAAGGGATACATTTTAACTAGTTCAATCATAAATTGTAAACGAAAACTAAAATTAAATCTAAAAAAAGCCACAAAACATGTTTGAAGTACTATCGCGGGTGCAACCAAATTTGTCCTCCTTTTAAGAACTCGGACGAGTTCATTTGAGAATACTGCTAATTGTGGAACTTTTAGTAATTTAAACCCATATTTCAAAAGTAAGACAAAGAAATGATTTAACTAGATACAATTAATTTAAGTAATTAGTACTAGGAATTATTAACAATTTTCACGATCGCGGGTGCAACATCAGAATATTGCGGGCGCAACGAGTCTAAAGAAATTGAATTTATTCATAAGTCTGCGACTAATTTCTACATTTTTGATATGCAATACATAATATTATTAGTAAATTGTAATAATACTATTTAAAATTTTATTATTTTTTAATTATCAGTCATTTATCGATCTGAGAAAAGAAATCATCTAAATCACTAAAAACAATTAAATAATGTAACTTAAGCAAACCTTTTTCGATGTATTGTCATAAAACCGAACTACAGCACACCTTTAATTCAAAATTATTATTTATAATTCAAAAGAATATGGGTGAATTATAAGTAAAAATATTTTTTTCAAAGAAAAATATTAAATATTTATGATTTTTCCTGTCATTTGTAGCATTTCTTCTAAAATATTAAAAAATAAAAGAAAATAAATCATCATTTTGAAACATCTGTTAAGTAATACATGAAATATTTCGAAAAATATAAAACACGATGTGACTCCATTCAAATTTTTATAAATCTTGTAATTACATGTAAAGTAATAATAACAAATATAATCTAACGTTATTGTTTGCCTCAATAATATGAAATAAGACGAAAATCACTAGAATACTCAAAAAATAATTTGTTGCATTTCCAATTGTACTGCTTCGATCGCGGGCGCAACCACTTTAAAGGTTCTGTTTTTTTTTTTTTTAAATAATAAAATATTTTGTTCCAATGATTAATTCTAATTTCCCTCACATTTCTCCTTACTTTCACAAAGTTTTAAATTATTAACAATATATTTTAGCGACAAAACTAAACTTTTGTACCTTTTTTATCGCGGGTGCAACCATGGCAATTTTCCTTTAATAATGTTTGAAAACTATTTCAAAATTGTTGTTTTTTTTTTTGCACCGAAATAGAAACTTATATTATACAGTCAATATTATTGTAATGCAATTCAACTTCGAGATAGTGATTTAGAGTAAAAATGATCATGTGTGGCATAAGCAGTTTTTCTCGCGCCGTTAGATGATATCACTTATGCCATTAATCCCTCGGAAGCTATAATATTACTACAAAATAAAAGTAAATAAAATATTTTCAGCTATTGCTAAACCGATTATACTAGTATTAAAACTTACGTAGATTTTAAATTTCTTACTTTTAAGTCACAAAATATATATTTTCTCGTAAGTGATTTTTTAATATTTTGAGAAATAAAGAATTGTTCAACCTAATTTATTTTATCTGGCGGGTAGTTGTAAAGTGAACAGCAATTTTAAGCAGCTCTCTATTTTATTTAATTTAAAATATTAGAAGTATTTATTTTTGTGCTAATTATATGTTGTTCGTTTATGCATAAATAGTGCTACTTGCCTGCAGTGTTTTTCTCATTTTTAAAAAACATACATATTTAATTTTACTTTCACAATGGACTACACTCAAGTACAATCAAATATGGAGGACATGATTAAGATGTTTCACTCAAAGATGGCTGAATTTCAAGCAGAATTACATCAGGCCACTTCACGTAAGCCACCTAACACCATTGCGGCACTGAACACTGATTTTCAAGCATTCAAATCCTTTGTTTGCGGTGCACTCAATATCCTTCGGGCTGAGGTGGATGCTTTGGCCAGAGGACTTGACCGTATGGAGACACGCTCTCGTCGAAAAATGCTGCTCATTCACGGTGTTCTTGAGGCCAAGGATGAGGATACCAGTAGTGTTGTAGTGAAAGCCTTAACCACTAAATGTAATCTTGCCGACATTACTCCCAACAAAATCCGTACTTGCCAACGTATGGGGAAGCTTAAAAATGATAGTGGTAACCCTAAACCAAGGCCTATTATAGTAAAATTTAATGAAAAATCTCTCCGAGATCGTGTATGGAACGCTAAGAAGGCATTGAAGGGAACGAAAGTCACCCTCTCAGAGTTCCTTACTAAGCAGCGTCACAACATCTTTATGGCTGCCAGGGACTTCTACGGTATCTCATCGTGCTGGACTCGAGACGGTTGTATATATATAAAAGGTCCAGATGGCTCAAGGCACAAAATAGAAACATTAGCCGAGCTTCAGGAACTGCAGACCAAACATCATAAAATGTAGTTTAGTAACTTTAACCATATTTTGTGTCGTTCACGGTTCAACCCACATAATTATATACTTGTATCGGCTATTGTTTCACTCAATTTGTAACTTTATATTTTGTGGGTCTATACTTTTTATCAATTTCACTTAATTTGTTTGTTTAATGTTTACCTCCGACTCCGTATTATTAAAGTTCATGGTTCCTACTGTCACCTGTCAGCAACCTGTCAGTTGTCACTGACAACCTGACAGTAATAATGTCATCACTCTTCTTCTCCATCTTTTTATAAGTATGTGTTGCTAGGAATTCCTAATAATTTGCATAATTTTATTTTTCTTTGTTTAATTCGAAGTGTCTTAAAAGTTATAACATTTTGATTATTTCTTAATAGTACAATAATGTTTTGTATGTTTTTTTTTTATTATTATATTTTATATTCTTAATATTTACAAGCACTGTAGGCAGGCAGAGTGAAATTAATTTATTGAATCTTATTTATTTTAATCTTGATACTTGACACATTTTTTGCTTTCATTTATTAAGTATTATATCAATATAAGTAATATTGTGTAGGTATTGGTAAAATTCATTTATTATAGTTTGATATATATAATATTTACAATATTTAATTAGTTTATTACTATGCAAGTAAATAACAGTGATGACGACTTTCCGGATGATGACTTTCATTCTTTAACGTCACATTCCTCAGATAGTTTTCAGAGCCTCTCGCAGCCTCTTGATGTTTCTGTAGAGACAGCGTTCGCACCATTTGCACGGAATTTTAACGCAGTTCACATAAACTCCCAAAGCATCCCTGCACACTATCCTGACCTCCTAAGTACTTTTTCCAAAAACCTGAATATCCATGCAATCCTTGTCTCAGAATCTTTCCTTAAGCCTTGTCTCCCTTCATCCTCATACTCCTTACCTAACTTTGTTCTTATTCGGAATGACAGAACTGGCAAAGGCGGTGGCGGAGTAGCTATCTACCTTAGAAATCACCTTTCCTATAAGATCCTTGATCAATCTCCCTCCGATTACTCAGAATCCTCTGAACATTTATTTATAGAGGTGCTGTTCGGTCATACTAAGCTTTTGCTGGGCGTTTTTTACTGTCCTTCGCTACATATTGACTACTTCCATAAGTTTGAAGTCCTGTTAGAAAAAAATGTCACTAATGTAGATCACACCATCATAATGGGTGACTTTAACACCTGCCTAGTCAACAAAGAAAATGTACATATGACCCGAGCCACCAAACTACGTTCCTTACTAAATTCCGTTAACCTCAATATCCTTCCTCTTAACCCTACACACTTCTTTCCTAACTGCGCCCCATCTTTGCTTGATCTGATTATAGTCTCTTCCTTGAATCACGTTAGTACACATGGGCAATTTAACGCTGAAGCCTTCTCCTACCATGACCTGATCTTCCTCTCCTATAAAATCCGTTGTCCTAAGCCCAAACCTCGCATAGTCATGCAGCGTAACTACAACGCAATTGACCCGGATAAGCTCAAAGTTACCCCTTTTGGCTATTAACTGGGAGGCGGTGTATAGTGCTACTACTGTGGACGAAAAGATGGAAATTCTTAATACACTTCTATTACAAATATTTGATCTACATGCACCTTTACGACCTGTTAGGCTAAAACACCTGCCTGCTCCGTGGCTTACCGATGAGATAAAGGGACTTATGGCTAAAAGAAACGCCGCCAAAGTCAAATTTAGAAACAGTCCTTCTGAATTCAATCATCAAAAGTATAAAGAGCTAAGAAATAGATGTAGTAGATTGTGTAGGGATGCACAGCGTCGCCACATACACTCTTCAGTTAGCAATGGAGATCCTGCTAAGGTTTGGTCTTTCCTTAACTCCTTAGGAATTGGTAAACCAAAGTCCTCCCCTTCTCCCAATCTAGACCTCGATGCCCTCAATCATCATTTTACCACTACTTGTTCCATCCCAGCCTCCGTTAAGCAGCAGTCCATAAATGCCCTTTTGACATCTCCTCCACCTGATCCTCAGTTATCTCCTTTCGTATTTAAAGCTGTTTCTTTGCCTGAAATTGAGAAAATAATTGCAACCATCAAGTCTAATGCTCAGGGTGTTGATGGTATAAGCCGGAAAATGATTACCCTTACCCTCCCCGTTACACTTCCTATCCTCGGTCACATTTTTAACTTTTCCTTAAGCTCTAGCACATTTCCAAGCTGTTGGCGAAAAGCTGCAGTCATCCCTATACCCAAAGTTCAGTCACCTACGTCTCCTTCTCACTTCCGACCCATATCCATCCTTCCTTTCTTATCCAAAGTCCTTGAGCGCCTTGTTTATCAACAACTAAGCTCCTTTATTAATAACAATGGTCTGCTCAGTCCTCTCCAATCCGGTTTCAGACCCGGCCACAGTACGGTTACTGCTCTAACTAAGGTATCTGATGACGCACGCCTGGCCATGTCAAATCAGCAACTTACAGTGCTAGCTCTGCTGGACTTCAGCAATGCGTTTAATACCGTAGACCTTGACATACTATTAGCAATGCTAGGTGCGCTTCACTTCTCTGATCCTGTTCTTGAATGGTTCCGTAGCTATCTTTATGGTAGGACTCAATGTATAAGGGTCAATGATCGGATGTCTGGTTTCTGCAGTATCTCTGCTGGCGTGCCTCAGGGTGGTATCTTGTCCCCTCTCCTTTTTTCCATATTCATTAATTTCCTCACTCCCCTCCTATCCTGCTTCTTCCATCTTTATGCGGATGATCTTCAAATTTACACCCACGCTCCTGCCAATGATCTTAAGTCTGCCATTGAAGCAATTAATCATAATCTTGCAACAATCCTTCATTGGAGTAAATCTCATGGCCTAATTGTCAATCCCACCAAGTCACAAATTATAATTATCGGAGGATCGAAGCAACTTAACCGGCTTGATTACAATTCTTTGCCTACCATATCTTTTGATAATGTAACATTGCCTTACAGTGGGGTTGTTAAGAACTTGGGTGTTTATTTTGACTCGGCCCTTAAGTGGTCTCACAACATCTCACAGGTAAGTCGTAAGCTCTTTGCTACGGTGGGGTCACTTAACCGGTTGAAGAATTTACTGCCTGTTAAGACTAAAGTCGAGCTTGCTCAGTCATTACTTTTACCAATTTTAGACTATGCAGACGTTTGTGCTATAGATCTTAATGAGGAATACCTAAATAAACTTGAAAGGTTGCAAAATGTCTGCATTAGGTTCGTATATGGGCTGCGCAAGTTTGACCATGTCTCTGAGTACCGTCAGCAGCTTGGTTGGCTGCCCATCAGGCTCCGTAGGGAAGAACATGTCCTTGTGTTCCTATACAATATCCTGTTTGACCCACGTACTCCCTCTTACCTTAAGGACTGCTTTTGTCTTCGTAGTACTGAACAAAGCCGTGCGTTAAGATCAGCGTACGATAATAAGCTTGTTGTGCCAATTGCTAAGTCCGGATACATTGCAGACTCCTTTGCTGTGAGAGCTACGCACTTGTGGAATGATCTTCCACGTGACATTCGTGACTCAAGGTCACTTGCCATATTTAAATCAAAACTACATGGCCATCTTCGAAATAAAGTCACACGGTAAATATTAATATATATATATATATATATTTTTTTTAATATATTTAGTAATATACATATATACTTTATTTTTATTTATGGTTAAATTATTTTATGTATGTTTAATAAGAAATATATTTTATACATCTTAATTCGTAGCATAAACCTAAACAATTACATCAGTGTACATATTTTATGTAGTCCATTTTGACTTATAATTACCCCGCTATCTATTTATTCGTGAACTCTCCTGCCTTGCAGGGTTGCCTGGTAGAGATCGCTTATAGCGATAAGGCCGCCCTTGCCCACATTAATGTCTTAGTTTTTAAGTATTTTAAGTCTGTTTGTATACCCATTTATATGTGAGCAATAAAGTGTTTATCTATCTATCTATCTATCTAATTTATTTTATTTAAAATATATTCAGTCAAAAACAGTGTAAGGTCAATGGCCGTTGCTGCCTCGTCTCACCATTTCGACCATAGACATAATATATACTGTCTCGACTATGTGTCTAATCTGCGATACAAATTAACCTCGATAGAACTATAATTGTCGTCGACGCCCCATACATCTATTAGTCCGTATGTTTCTGAAGCTGTTTAGTCCGATTAGAAAAATGCTAATGGTCTATATATACATACTAACATTAACGCGAAGTAAATTTAAAAGAACACATTTAATATAATTCGAGAATTTCCTATGATGTTCAATTTTAATAGCTAGGGCTAATAAATAGCTTACTCGTGAAAACATCGACTTCAAATTATTGAATTTTATAATCTATGTCACCAGCTGCATCTTAATTTATGCTTCTCTCTATCTTTTGACACATCATTTGTTAAATCAGACCTGTAGCTTAGCCGCTACGAGGCACATTAGCCTTCTGCCACTGCCAATATCCGTACCCTACTTTACTTCAACGTAGTCGGCCAACAAACTGTTGTACCGCAGAAAGGGAAACAAATCATAATCTATATTTATACGTGCGGCTTTCCTCATAAATCTCAAAGGTACAGCGCAAACACCGCGTGAACCATCGGTCAAAAGGCTTAGCGGAAACGGAAACGAGGCCTTCTACACACAATTTTGCCTATTAAAAAAATACGAAGTTTGAAAGTGTTTGTAGAAAAATTCTACGTACTATGTTACTTGCAACTTGAAGATTTAGGTAGATGCTATAACTTTGGCAGATCACGACAGTGACGACGAACAATCTAAAAGTTGTGAGCGGCCTGTAAAATTAAAGTAGTCTACGCGTTTTCAAGAGCTTAGAATGTTTATTTCGCAAAATCCTACTAATATTATAAAGGCGAAAGTTTGTTTGGATGTATGGATGTATGGATGTGTGGATGTATGGATGTTTGTTACTCTTTCACGCAAAAACTACTGAACGGAATTTAATGAAACTATACAATAATATAGCTTATACATCAGAATAACACATAGGCTACAATTTTAACCGACTTTCAAAATCGGGGAGGTGTTATGTTCGTTTTCTTATGTTCAACGATTACTCCGCCGTTTGTTAACCGATTTTCAAAATTTTTCTTTTGGTATATAGGGTATCATCCCAATTTGGTATTATATTCACAAAAGTGGTGATCTGATAAAGGATGCATAAGTAATAGAGGATCTGATGAAGGATGCATAACTCCTCAAAATTTATATGGAAACATGTGGTGACTTCGGTTTCGTGAGAAGTATTCTAAGCATATGCTACCAGCAAGTAAGATTTTGCACCGAGGTATACCTGGTATTATATACCGTGGTTCGGAAGGTGCTGAGAGAACTCCTGATTCTTTATAGATACAAGTTTGGGAGTTTCGGCGTTGTTTTAAGAACGGAAAGCATATGCTACTATGCAAATTACATTCATCATCATCATCACTACCATTTTATACTATACATCGTCCCATGGTTATGACTTATGACTTATGAGCCTATAATGACCCTGTTATTGGTATTTTTCATAGTCTTTTAGATCGAGACTCGAGTTTGTCAAGCGATAATTGAAAAAAATCTATGCTTGAGAGTATGTTTGCTTGAACGCGCTAATCTCAGGAACTACTGGTCCGATTCAAAAACTTATTTCAGTGTTAGATAGCTAATTTATCGAGTAAGACTATAGGCTATATAATATATCACGCTAAGACTAATACGACCGTAGAAACTCAGGAAAATGTTGGAAAAACGGGGGAAATATTAGAAATTACGAACTACTGGAGCAATTTTTATGGCAATATTTGGCACAGATATAGAGTAAACCAAGTGAAGGGAGTAGGGACATAAGAGCTATTTTTTATGGGAAAATGTACGGTTTCCGTAAAATTCCTAATTTACGCGGGCGAAGCCGCGCGGGACATCTAGTTCGTTATATTTTTATCTTACGTCGACAACGCCAAAAGGAAGGAAATCTAATTACTTAATATGTATCTGCCTTCGTAGTGGCCAAGCTACTGATCCGATTTTAACAAATGAGGTTTCAATAGTTCATCTAGTAATAATGACATGGGCTATTATTATGCACATTGGCTCTCTCTTTTATTAAAAAAAAATGTTTATTATACGTAGTTGAGTTTTTAAATTTATTTTTAAGTAATATGCGTACATAATATATCTATCCATTCTTACAAATATTCACATCCACACTTATATTATAAATGGGAAAGTGTGTGTGTCCTTCTGTCTGTCTGTCTAAGGTAACCTTCACACCCAAACCGCTGTACAGATTTTTCAAATTCAAATTCAAATATTTTATTTGCCAGAATATGGCACAAAAAGATGTTTATAATAATATATTATAATAGCAAAACATATTCCGCCACATACGGCGTGCAAATGTTTAAAAGTAAATAAAACATAATAGCTTGGATTACAATAATTAATTAAAACAGTATCTATTTTAAATAAATTAAATACATTGTTAATGAATCTATAAATTAATAACATTTTATAAATTCATTAACAACATTTTGTAGCTTCTTAATTACATTTTATAAAGGTGAATGCCCAAAAATGTATGAACCAAAAACCCGGAATCGATTGAAACCATTTATATGTAGCATAGTAAACTACTTATACTGTATCCCAAATACAATGTCCTTTTTGGATTAAGCAATCACCGAGTACTTTAAAAACGATCGTAACTAATTGACTTTTCTTATAGGAATCTATGATAGTTAGGACGACGCGATGCTACAAACGATAGTGCGGCGATTAGTACGTAGTAAAAACATGCGTGCGCGAGTCCGACTCGCACTTGGCCGATTTTTTTCTATTTAATTGTACATTATTGTCTATCAACATCGCTTTCACGAGAAAGATCACAAAAACAAAGGAAATAACTAGTTGATTCGAAGTAGATACCATAATGTGTATCTCAGATTTATTTTTTCAAATTATCGGTTTCTGTTTTGGTTTAGAAAAAAATGAATTGCATATTTGCAATCTACTATTTATGCTCTACTTTGCTGTACATAAATTATTTTAATCGACTATGGGTTTTTTTTTTTTTGGGCATTGTCCTTTAAAATTTGTAATCTTTAAAAATATTTCGCAGTATTCTCGGTATATTAAAAGTTAAAAATTTCAATATTCTGATTCTCATTGGTCAAAACTGCAAAATCAATCGTTTGACTTTGAGAATACCATTTTGCTCATTATTTCCGGACTGGATCAAAGCTGTATTGATGTTGTATTAAAAAAGCAGAATCAGGTTTCTAATCTTAGATTCGTAACGTAAATGAGTGCTGCGTTTATTGAGAATATAAAAGTTACATTGTGGAACAAAAGTAACGTTGGAGTCAGTAGTTATGTTCTTTGTAATGGATTAATACTTTGTAATTTTTGTGATACAACTTTGATATTATTTTGGGTTACATAACTTGGATTATGTAACCCAAAATACAATAGCCTGAAAATATCTAATAAAAAACACAATTTTCAATATCTTCAACGCCTCCGTGGTCTAGTGGTTAGAGCGTCGCTCTCGACTTCGGAGGTCGTGGGTTCGAATCCCTCGTAGGAAACATGTTATTTCCAAGTTTGGTTAGGACAATGCAGGCTGATCACCTGATTGTCTGACAAGTAAGATGATCCATGCGTCGGATGGGCATGTAAAAAGTCGGTCCTGCGCCTGATCTCTCGCCAGTCGTGTCGGTCTTCCGTCCTACTGGGTTATGAGAGTAAAGGAATAGAGAGTGCTCTTGTGTACTGCGCACACACTTGGGCACTATAAAATTACTCCTGCGTACCTGGTCTGGTTTCAATGAAACCGGCCACCGTCACCGAAACCGGTGTGGGGGAGTATTATTATTATTATTATTTCAATATCTTCAATATCTTGTTTAAAAAATAAGCACCTACATAAAATATCTTTAGAAACGTCAATCTTGTCCTGGGTGCTCGGTTATGTTACATATTTTGAAAATTTTTACCGTGAAGTTAGAAAGTTGTCGAATGCAAGTTATCTAAGTACACTTTATCGATCTAAAGAGCGTAAAGGCCGGCAACGCACCTGCAGCTCTTCTGATGTTGTGAGTGTCCATGGGCAGTTGCTTTCCATCAGATGACCAGTTTACTCGTGTGCCCTATTTTTTATAAAAAAGAACAAAAACTAGACCCTGCACTATAGAACTAATAAAAATGCATATCCCTACAAGAGATTTGATTTTTTGTTTGTTTGTTTGAATTGAATAGGCTCCGAAACTACTGGACCGATTTGAAAAAATCTTTTATATACCATTGGAATTCTATATTGTTTCTGCCGAACATAGGCTAAATTTTATTTTGGAAAAAAATAGGGTTCCGTAAGAATTTGGATTTTTCGAACGCAAGGTATAAAAAAATAACCAGAAAAGTAACTTATTTTGCGTACGTTGCCTAAACTATAAAAGATACCATAGTAGAGAGTACCATAAAATGTTCTAAGTAATTATAGATATTATATACCTATCTATGTCGAGTGAGGCACAATAACCATTTTTTTATTTAAAAATCTTGAATTTTTTTTGGACTACATTTACTCGCGTTTATTTTACTTATGTCTTATTACTCACTCATGTTTTATTAATCCGTGCCAAAATAAATTATTTCATCACTAAGTACAGTTTATGTAGATAATATTTGGTTGATTAATAACTAAAATTGGACGTTTGGTTTTGAAATTATGGCTAAATTAAAATATTACGATAGTGGGTGTCACCAAGGCGGGGTGCGCGTGCGGGAGGAATCACTCTGTGCAGTGTGCAGCCTGAGCTGCGTGTAATGACTGCGTCGTCAATGTTAGTGTCGGAGTTTGTGAATTGACGAATCATTTTGCTGACCGAGCCTTTCCTGGGTAGGCTTTTTGCAGCGGTAACCTACATCCACGCGGGCGGAGCCGCGGGCGACCGCTAGTGTCAAATAAGATCGATCAAAAACAAATTCATGAGGACACTTGGCTTCTATTTGTCCACAGAATTTCTGTGCTGAGTACAAAATTTGCGTCCACTAAAAGCTTCTGTATCAGAGTGCTGTAGCCTAATTAGCCTGGTCTTTCGGGCAGCTAGCCAAATTAATAAAATGTCGTCTTCAATAACTTGGCTGAGTCGATGGTGAATGAGTAATTGGGAATATTAATTTAAGGATAACAAGAGAAATAAAAATGGTTATCGCTGTTTCAATTTATTTTTAACTAAATTTAAGCAATTTAAATGTCATTAACTGAGCAATAATACGTCTTCAATAAGATTTAATAAGTTGCTATGTTTTGCACGCTAGAGATAGCACCAGTAAACAAAAAGTTTAGTTCGACGTTTGACAAAGTTTCTATCAATATTCTGATATTATGACGTGTGCAACATGTCAGATTTTGGTTGGATTATATGTCACCATGGTAACGTCCATCGCTATCCCGGCGCACAAACAATGGTCGCCGTCAGTCTCGAGTTGTAATAATTTACTATTATTTATTCAACAATAAATGCACTTATCAATATAAAAAGTACCCAGTAGCCGATTCTCAGACCTACTGAATATGCATATAAAATTAGGTAAAAATCAGTAAAGCCGTTTCGTAGCAGTACGGTGACTAACATTGTGATTTGTTACACGAGAATTTTATATTTAAGATGTACTTACGTGTTATAATAGAACTAATAAAATAATAGTAATAAACAAATGAGATGATATTAACATATAAATAAATTATAAATACTTATACTAAATGCTATATAGCTACAACATACAATAAAAATAATTTAAATAGTACATAACTATAATAAATACATTATCATAGTTATTGTTTCGGTTTTATTGCTTTGTAATAAAATAGATAAGCCTCATACAAAATCTAACTTAAGCTACCTTGAAGCACACGAACACTTGTATAAAAGCTTTTTAAATATTTGAAAACATGAGCGTGTTTAACACTTTGGTATTTTAAAATACATACTTAGTATTTTTTATTTTTTACAGTATACTAGCTGTCCCGGCAAACGTTGTTTTGCTTTATAAAGTATTTCACCCATATTATTTTATTGAAATTACTAAATAAGTATGTCACCATGGCAACGTCCATTGCTATCCCGTCGCACAAACAATGGTCGCCGTCAGTCTCGAGTTGTAAATATAATTTACTTTTATTTATTCAACAAATGCACTTATCAATATAAAAAGTACCCAGTAGCCGATTCTCAGACCTACTGAATATGCATATAAAATTTGGTAAAAATCAGTAAAGCCGTGACTAACATTGTGACACGTGAATTTTATATATAAGATTACACATTGTAGACGTATTTACACAACACAACTAACAAATATTTGGATACAAAAACAAACCAAAAACAATACAAATCCCACAAAGCACACTGTAAAAGAATTTATTTAGATTTTATTTATACACGCAATTCACTGTACAGTGTACGTTCCAGGAAAAGCTTACACTCCATTGTAAATGCGATTTCGTTCACGTTCAATATAACCAGGAAATACTCTTTACAGAATCCACCGAATCATCAGTGAAGAGGTAAACTATGGACCAAACGACGTAGGTCCGCCATCTATGAATCAACTTCTCTGATAGTACATAAAATGTAAAACTGCGTTATGCAAGTACAATAAATAGGTTGTATAGCTCAGTCAACTAAGGTAGTTGTAGAATGCGTGAGTTATCTTGATTTCTTAATTTTCACTTTTCCTGAGCGTGTAGTTCGAATACGGATGAGAATTTAAACTGTATACAATCTAATTTATGGAGAATTTAATAAGCTTTAATGTCGTAATAAAATATTTTTTGCTACAACGCATAGTTTTTTAGTGATTGACGAAAAAACAAAAATGTTAACCTTTGCCGGAGGGAGGGGAGGGCGACACCTCCCCTCCCTCCGGCTCATCTCCTAGACGTCAGGACTTTTAGTATGTTTTGTCCCTAATCACCCTGAATAAGTTCGAGCAGAAATCGCTTGGGTTCTCGCGCACGCACTCTAAACCCTCTTTTGAGTTATTCGTTAACCGGACTAGTAACAAAACTAAGTGATAAATAGTTTAGGATATTGTTTACGCCCTTATATTGAGTTCACTGTGAAAGTAGCAGCGCTGAAAGACTAGAGAGCATGGGCGTACCCAGCTTCTGGGCCAGGGGGGGCAAATCAGATTTTTCATAAGCTAGGTGTTTATAAAGAATAAAAAATTAATAATTTTTAGTTGTAAAAATATTGTATTGCAAAGAAATGGCAAAAATTCGTTCTTAATTTTTAATTTTTATAGATAAAAGTACTAGACAATATACTTAGTAGGGACGTCAACATGATCCAGGGGGGGGCAGCTGCCCCCCCCTGGATAATTTTTCCATTTTCGTATCAAAATCTTAATGCGGTTCACAGACTACATCTACTTACCAAGTTTCAATAGTATAGCTCTTATAGTTTCGGAGTAAAGTGGTTGTGACATACAGACAGACAGACAGACAGACAGACAAACAGACAGACAGACATGACGAATCTATAAGGGTACCGTTAGTTGCCATTTGGCTACGGAACCCTAAAAATACTCTTTCAGCAATGCTACTTTCAACTTGAACTCAAATCTCATTAGCTTTGTCCACAATATGCGCTTTCATCTTCAATTTTTTGTCATCTTCTTTCATTCAACTTCCTTTTTGGCGCATTCAATAATTGAATGCGTCAACGAACGCAATGCCAACATTGTAATTTTTGTTTTTTGGATACGGTCAGATCTCCTCACATTCGCTGTTGACTGCGCTATAACGCATGCCCTTGACGAACAGAAAGAGGCACAGTGTGGACAAAGCTATCATAAGCAAAGACTTCTTTTTTATTCAATTCTTTGATTATAAGGGGTATTATTAATACTCATACAGAGGCTTCGTACATACCCAAAAGTATTATCATTTATCACAATATAGTTTTGTTACACCTTGTTTCCAATCTCGAATTTCAGATAAACACTTAACAGTAAATGTTGTAAAAAAGTAGGCGGAAGTAAATAAGGGAAGAAAAGGTATTAGTTCTTTAAAAGATCCCATTTAACATTGGAAATCCGGAAAAAGGAAATGTAGCGTGCTAATCAATTCCAAAACGCTTAAGCTAAAAGGTTTTTATAGATTGTTCGCGATTACAAAAGAACTCTTCGAGCACGATAATGGGAATACATGGAGAAGCAAAAACAGTGAAAGTGTAATTACAATGTCTTTGTGAAACAAATTAATTTTGAATTGTAGATTAAATTGTATTCCTTTTTTATTAGGCTCGATCTTCGATCACTAATATACAAGATACACAGTCCCATACAAAACCTCTCGAAAATCTGTCGCCGAGTAAAAGTGTTTAAAAAAGTATACATTTATCTATAATCAACCTTAATAATAGTTATTAAAGATCTTTTTATAAAACAATGTAAAATGTGTGTTTACAAAGCAATAATTTTTTACGAACGACGCACGCTTCAAACTAAATTCAACCATCCGCGTATATGTCTTAAAGTTTAAATTATTACAATAATTCCAAAAAAGCACTTCAATAATTTTACGGCCGCACTTCGCCGCTGGAACAAGGTGAAGTGAAGTATGAGCGGAGTCGAACTATTCAATATTTTTTTGTTGATTGTAATAATTTTAATAGTCCATTTTTTAATTTTTCCAAAGTTTAATGTGGAGTAATTATTTTTACTTGTAATATTATGTTGTTCTAATATGTTTAATCATATAGTTAACTAAAATATACGTGTATACATTGAATATAAATGCTTAGAACATACAACGCTCGCTAAAGTCGGCTTGAAAAATTGTTCGCATTTTTGCCGTGCTATAACTGATATCCAATCTCCACATCTAACTGGATCTCGAGGAAACCTAAAAAAATATATTCCTCAATAAAATAAATAATAATTAATAGCAACTCCACCAAATGGAACAGAAACACAGTGTATAACCCGAACATTTCAAGTGCGCATGATAAACTACGATAAGTACCTTTAGTATGAGTATTCGCAATTGAGGTGGTTTATACCTCGTGTTGATTTATTAACAACTTAATTTTAAAACTGTTTTTTTGTTGATTTCTTAACGAAATACCAATATTTATAATACAATAATTGTATGAAATATATTAGGATAAAATTAATACTTACCGGAAATATGATATTCCATCCTTTTTTTGCGTTTTTAAACGTATGATTTTTACAATTGTTGAACGAGCACTGGGACATGTTTCGTGACATGAGCGTTCGAGCACTACTAAATCGAAAGTCCACCAGGATGTTGCGTTTGGTGCTCTTTCAGTGAGGTCGTTTTTTGCCGCGGACTGTGTATCTTGTATATCGAAGGGCTCGATCTATATTTGTGAGTTGTGACCTTTACAGAGGTAAGAAAGACCAGCAACTATGGAGTTTCGGTCGCGGTTACTTTAGGGGGTATTTTTTTTATTGAGGGGGCAAACGAGCAAACAGGTCACCTGATGGAAAGCAACTAGTAACTACCGTCGCCGATGGACACTCACAACATCAGAAGAGCTGCAGGTGCATTGCCGGACATTTTTGAAAGCTGCCAGACACCCTTTCTTAAAGTCTTAGACTTTGAGGGTGTCTAGCAGTGGGATAAGCAACTGTCAAAAATGTCCGGCACTGGAAGACGAGAAGAAGGGCAGGTAGACATTTAGAGCTGGATACCTCTTAAAGTAACCGCAACCGAAACTCCATAGTTGCTGGTCGTTCTTACCTCTGTAAAGGCCACAGGTAAACTTTCAGCTTTACGAAACTGGCCCGTCGCAGGCTCTTGGTCCAATATGCGTCCGACCGAAGTGCTTACGTCATTGTAATGACAGGGTTCTGTAATGAGTTTTATAAGATCTTCTATACACTTAGCTAAAACTGAAAAAGAAGAAGAAAACAGCTAGTAAACGAATTTACAACAGTTCTGTGACCAGGGTATACATTTCCTTTTATGTTCCAAGCATGTATCTTGTCTTGAACTTCAGTTGGCCAGTTGCACATTGTTGGCAGATGTTTTCTGGCGTTCCTGGGGAGAACACGTTTGGAGTTATTTGACCTTTGGCACGACCTTTATGCCCTTGACATAAGGATCACACATATAAACCCCGATGTAAAATAACTATGAACAAGATTTAATTTACGTGACCAGAGTGAAAATCGTACGAGCTCGCTGCCAACATTTTCTTAACGCACTGATTGTGCCATTTTGAAAATTGAATCCCCTTGTTCTAAATGAGGCCTTAAGCAGTCTTAAGTGGTCTCATTTTGAATACCCTGTGCGAGTTTACGTTATTCCAATCCAGTAATCCAATCGACGGGCAAAACAGGCACTGGAATGCAATTCAGTGCATTTCAGTGCGTTCCAATGCCCATTTACATTATCCAGCGATGGAATGAGATAATGTAAACCAGCCATTATTATGTTAATTACACCACGATGTCTCATTAATACAGTGTTTGCTGATCTATTACTACATATAAACTAATGGCAATGATCGAGGGATTTAGTTCTAAGTTCATAGATCACTCAAATCACAGGGGTAAATCTAATTGGATGGAAACAGTATACGTATGCCGGCTTAAGCCAGCTACACACGTACAGTTCAGTCTTAGTAGATCATACATTAGTCACTTATAATAAGTATGTATAAGTATACATAATTATTATGATATATTCAGACTGAACTGTTACCTACCACTAATAATTAGTGGTAGGTCAAAGATCGATATTCTTGCGATAATATTACGTAGTTGTCGAAAGGACACCTATGTTTAGTCACATCTAACAACAGACCAATATTATACTGATAATACACACCAGCCTGAGCCTTGAACCAGCCACATGATCATTTTCAATTGTTTACCGTGGGCAAACTGCGCAGTTTCGTCCTCAAGTATGTAACTGGGGTAATAGATACTTATCAATTAATTAGGTTCAGTTACCAGTTCATCAGGTGATCCGTCTGATTGTTAATGGCCAACAGACCGAAACAGTCGTCTTACTACATTTTCTTAGAAAGCCTGTACCTTAGAAGTTATTATTATGAACCAAATGACCTGAAATAAAATACATTAAGCCATAATAATTATTATTAAAATAATAAAATTAAATACTTTAGTGAACAAAACGTACCCTTAATATTATAAGAAAAAGTTTGTTATTTATTTGCTTTGAAAGTTGAAAGATACTTTGGAGCCTAAAAAACATGCCAATAGCTATCTTTTTCATCATCATCATCAAATGATGATTATGAAAGAAGGAGGTTATTGGTATATTATACAATATAAGTACATAATAAAATATTATGCGACAGATACGAACAGCTACGTAAGACAGACAAACTCACATAAATAACATTAGATTAGAGAGTGTAAATAACAAAATAATAAAAGTTTTATTTATTAATAAAACTTACAATTTCAATACTAGCCGTCCTGAATTTCATAAATATGTTTTCGTTAACAACTTTCAAAAACCTGCAAAAGTTTTTTTTGTTTCTTATGCACACTAAACTTGCACGCTGAAAAATAATGTTAAAAATGTTATTTTGTTTCAGAAATCACCTTTCAGGTGTTCGTTAACTTGTTTGAAGCTATTTGTTCAGCTTTTAAGTGCTTTCGTTAAAGCTCGTGTTAAAATTTAAAGTGTTTTTTGTTTGGGTTTTAACAGTTTTTCAGACTAAAGATTTTAGTATTAAACTTATCTTCTTCATGAATGTATATGATATAAAAGACAAAAAAGTCTAAATGGTTCCAAACAAGCCCAAAATTAGATAGTTTAAAATTGAGCAGGAATTTTGCTTTAAAGTATTTTCTTTTCTTTCTACGTGTTTTTCATTTATATACTGACATATGTATGTATATTTCAGCGCTAATATAAAATGGTAAAAGGACATAACTTACGTTTAACTAGGAATATGTTAAATAATAACTTAATAATACCACACTTAAAACACACTTTGTTTATTGTATCACAACAATCGAACTGGAACTGACAGCTAGAATAATCAACAATAATTTTTATAACTACCCGCATTATTTGTAAAATGTAAACAAATAGTTAAAATCAAAATAATGACCAATAAATTAAAATGAAATATAAAAAAAACATGTATCTGCATCTATAGTGTCAATTAAACATATAAATTAACCTAAGTAAGCGCTGAGCATTTTTATACAGCGGTATACGGTGAGAGCCTGCATCGCGCTATCGAAGTTTTTTCGCGTCGTTGACTTAAAGCGTTTGAAAAAATTGTCCCGTCGGAGGGTCCGTTTCTACGCAGGAAGACGGTGTATCCAGTGCGCCGTTCTAACCACTGGACTTGGGGGACGCATGGTCTAGACGCTAGCTACCATACCGTGAGGTACACTATCATCCGACGCCCCCTAGGATCAAATTATCATAAAACTAAATCTCCTCATTCGCTAAATCGCAACAGCCAACCCCACTGCTGTAGAAGCTTCGACCCTCTTTTGGATTTTTGAGCCTTTTTTAACTTACTTCCAATTTTTTTTAAGTTTCTTCTTACAAAATCCATACTAATATATTAAATGCGAAAGCGTATTTGTTACCACTTCACGTCTAAACCGCTTCACCGATTTTGCTGTTTGGTACGGAGATACTTGGAGTCCCGGGAAAGGCCATAGGATACTTTTTATCCCGAAAAATTCCCGCGAGACAAACTAGCTTCGGCGCAACGGAGTTGCAGGCGTCGTTTAGCCTAAGCAAATTTTTAAGCCTTAAGCAAATTTAAGACGTCTATGGGCTTTCCATCCCATAATATCCTTTTTACCGACTGCTAAGGCCGACTGTTCAGCTGTAATAATTTTTAACGTACTCAACTCAGGGGTCTTCCTAAGTTGAGACGTCTATGAATTTTCTACTCGTTTCCTTTCTAACTGACTTCTATGGTCATATCAAACTACAAAATGGTATTCCCCTGAAATATAAAACCAATATAAAAAAGAATAATATTGTTTATACATTTTTATATACACTTTAAATCTGAATAGATCGAATAAGGATAAAAGCAAAAATATAGTAAAATCGTTTTCCTGGCTACTGGATATTTCATTATAAATATCGACGATATTAGCTAGTTCAAGCTATTATAGAAGTAATAGCAAGCTGGGTTAAAAGCTTTAAATAATTTTAGCTAACAATATCCGCACAATTCCCCAATAACCAATTTCGTGCTTAACCTCGAGTTACTCTAAAGCTAAGTTTACACTCCAATATGCCAGCTGACATGATTTTTAACCCCCAACCAAAATTGTATACAATATCCCTTGTATTATATTAAATTTTAATACTTACTTGTAAGTATATTTTCACATTTGGTAAATAAATGAATAAATAAATCTTACTGTGTATAATTACTATTTTGTGAATATTTCTTCATTCTTGTGCAAACGGAAGATTGCAGATGTAACAAAATTGCAAGACTTGTTATAAAACATCGAAAGTAAAGTTTTGGAATTCAGTAATGTACTTATTTAAAAAAATCCATATAAACTCGAATAAAACTCAAATATCTTGATAAAACACGAAATAAAATACATTTTCTAAAAGCGCGGCCGCTATTTCAATAAATAGTTACATAAATAATTAGTGTATGTAACTATTTATTTAAATAAGAAAAATTATTTTGCTTGTAATCTCGCAGTATAGCGGCCAAAACGCGCGTTCGGACGAGCGCATCAGCCTCAGCATAGTCTGAACTTAGCGTAGATTTCATAATACCTATTCGATAGCTGTATTTAATACACTTTAAACGTGATATCAATAACTAGAAGACGGCTAATATTCAAATACCTCTATCGTTTTAGGAATTAGGTTTTTTCGCTAAGACCCAGTTTCATCAAGCAATGTTAAATAAATAACGGCTTGTTAAATCAGTTAACGGCCTGTTAGAGCTATCGAGCGCTACACCATACGTTAATGTCATGTCAAATCGCCTAACACGGTGTTCAATTTTAATTCCTGCTGGGGAGGTCCGTTAAATATATAACATGCCGTTATAATAGTCAAAACAACAACTTTCAAAGACAATATCTAATTATCAATAAAATAATCTGTTTTGATTTTTGAGTGTTGCCGCCATGTTTCGCCACATCCTTACATATTATTTATTATTTTTCATGCTATGCATAATAATTATTTATTTTCATTTTGACAAAAATTCAGCCCTCGGATTTTCCTTGACATTGCAAATACATTGACTTGTATAAAAATTACCAAGCCGAAATAAGTAAATAAAAGTTTGTATTAAGATTCATGTTTTCAGCTTTGACAGATCATAATTATTAACCTGGTAAATTAAAAATAACTATTGTAGCGTAACAAATGTATGCGATCAGTGATATTTTAATTTGGTCGCATTATCTACCAGATGACGTATTATACGATTAAGGTGAAAATTATACATTGCAGCCAACATGTCGTATTAAACTTGTACATTGCAATTTCGTCGCCTTATAACACGAATGTTATTCACTCGTTGTTCACTTAACGTTGTATTTACTAATCCGCTGTTAAATTTTTACTGTGTGACATAAGTATTTTAACAGTCTGTTTAATTTTCCGAGGTCCGTTAAGTAATGCCTTGTTAGGATTTAACAAACAGAGGTTGGTGAATTTGGGTCTAAACCTATTTTGAATCTAGATCGGCTATCTCTATAGGAAAATCATTTACATATCGGCTTAAAGTGTTATCCTTTTTTGCCGGGAATTTTTATAAAAAATATTTTCGTAGCTTTATGTTTTTAATCAACGTATTATATAAAACGTTTTGCTTCTTTATTTTTCGTCTTGATTTTTCAGGATTCCATAGATAATGGTGATTGGAGATTAAAATATTTTATTAAATAATAATAGTATTTTAAAAATATAAGACCCGACTTCAAATTGTACGTAATTAAGAATTAAAATTCCCTATCACAAAAACTACTAAACCGATTTTAATGAAACTTGCAGTATTTCCTAAGTTGAACAATACCTGGTATAATAAAAAGAGAATCACTTAAATCGGACTTGCAGTTCCGGAGATATGCGTGCATAAACATAAAAACATACATACATTACATACACTTTTGAAAGGCACATTTGTTCAGAAGCTGTTATAGATTAACATAATATACAAAAACTTCTGTTTTTGTATATTTTGTCGGGCAGTTCTGGAAATATTACATACATATGCGTCGAATTGGTAACCTCCTTGTTTTGAAGTCGGTTAAAAATATCTATATTCGACACCGAAGTGACGATGTGATACATGATTTAAATTTAATAACCCTCCTGGCAGTCGGGTAAAAAGGGAAAGGTACTTACCTACCTATTTTGTTAATTAATTCAATCCTTACATCGAATAGGCATATAGCCGATATAGGCATATCGAATAGAAACTACTGTACTGTTTTTAGGGTTCCGTACCCAAAGGGTAAAAACGGGACCCTATTACTGAGACTTCAATGTCTGTCCGTCTGTCTCTCCGTCTGTCTGTCTGTCTGTCTGTCTCCAGGCTGTATCTCTAACTAAATCAAGAAATAAAAAAAACCGCCAAAAAACATAAAAAATGAATGAAATAATATTTATTGACTTTACTGACTGTAAGTTTAAATAATTCCTAAGTGTAAAGTGATATTTTAGTCCATGTTGTCACGGTGTGTCGGGGTCCGCCAACAGCGACTTTTGCATTTTGCATCGCCAAGTCACTGACTGTCTTGATTTGGTTCGCTTTGACTTGACCCTTAAACTATAATGTTATGTGAAATCAAACATCTTCATTAGCGGTCCCCCGGTACACTTTTATAACAATTATTATGGATTAGCAAAAACCGTACATACGGTTTCCGTGCGATCCTATACTTAACAGGTACAATAAGGGTCAATTTATAATAGCGCAGAGTCGAAGCGAAGTGAAGCAAAAAGCACAGAAAATTCAACCTTAACTCCAGAGCGTAACGCATACATTACTTCTGTGAGGCCAATCAGCGTTGGTCAGGCGCATTTACGCGAATACGCGCGGATTCTTGTGCACGCCTTTTTAAATTCTCAGAAGCAATAAAGTGAGTTAACGCTTTGGATTTAGGATGCAAGAATTTGTTATGATCAGTTTTAATAATTCGCTTCGATGCGCTTCGAATCTGTGCTATTATGACTTGACCCCTAGGCCATCACCAGTCTATTATTATAATGA
This sequence comes from Aricia agestis, assembly GCF_905147365.1. Lineage (NCBI taxonomy): Eukaryota > Metazoa > Arthropoda > Insecta > Lepidoptera > Lycaenidae > Aricia > Aricia agestis. The sequence continues at coordinate 23,894,538 of NC_056428.1, read as the reverse complement.
TGTTAAATAAATTAAAACAATTAAAAATACTCCCGATTCAAAAATTTTAATTAGAAAAATCCAAATTTTTAGCATTGAGCGGGCGTCATCATTATCAAATGATGAACTTTAGACAAATGATGATGTCACAAATTTGTGACATCATAATTTGTTGCAAATTATTTTTCCTACAAAAAAGTTGTGTCTGCAGAAAAGCAGGCCTTAAATTGTAACATTTCAATGGACTAATTGCATATTTTGTAGGGAACATCGGCAAAAGTCTCGCTTTATCAGTCAAAACTTTGTATTTTAGGAATTAGAAACCAAGAAGTTATTTTATCTATCGTACCATAATAATTAGGTATTATCTGTTCGAGACCTAACTTTAATAGTATTATCAGAGTTAATGATGCATATAGCTAGTTAACGTAGGTCGTAATCTTTAAATAGAAGTCTTTGCCAAATAAACATTTGGCAAAGACTTCTATTTAAAGATTAAATAGAAATTTTTGTTATTAGGTCGGGCTATGTCAAGCCCAGATAACAGAAAGTGACCAACATTACTTGACCAAATAACCTAGGTCTGCCAGTCTATGAGACGATTTCTCTGATGGTACTTATATTATAGTTGTATAAAATATGTAGTCAAATAAATAACATTCTCCTATAAACAGTATACCTATTATAAGTAGAGTAATACCCAATGGTCGAAATTCGACCTCAGATAAAAAAATAAATGACTTATTATAAGTTTCGAATTTCAACGCTTTTGTACCGTGTTTTCTTTTGCTACACCAGCGCCATACACATTGTTAATTCTTCGAGCTATTTCTGCAGCACTCGTGCCACGGTAGAACTTATATTCGTAAATTTAAAGCGATAAGTAGGTATTTCAATTTTTCCATTGTGCGAGAACAACTCCAAAGAAAAAGTAATCAAGAAAAAAACAAGTGAATGATTGTTTTGGAAACTCAAATGTACCAAATAAATGAATATAAGAATTTGGAATTCATAACCAAAGAGGAGATATTTGAGATCAAATTGGCCTGTACAATAAAACGCCAATTTCATATTATGTAAGGACCTAATATTTCCCCATGTAAAAAAATACGTTAACTTTAAGAAGTGTTCCGTTAAATACTCTGCTTTATTAAGTCCCGTAGCCCGTAGGCCGTAACCAGAAGATTTACAAGAACTGCTGGTGTGTTTATTTTGAGAAATGCTGGTCTAGAAGTCCTTTTATAGCTAGTAAAAGTTAAGCAACAATCGGCCAAGTGCGAGTTGGACTCAAGCACGGAAGGTACCGCACATGACTTAGGTAATACATGTAATATGTATTAAGTCATTTGACGTGGGAGAGCCATGCTTCAGCACGAATGGGCCGGCTCGACCGGAGAAATACCACGTCCTCACAGAAAACCGGTATGAAACAGCGCTTCCTCTGTGTTTCGCCGAGTGAGTGAGTTTACCGGAGGCCCAATCCCCTACCCTTTTCCTTTCCCTACCCTCCCCTATTTCCTTCCGTACCCTCCCCTATTCCCTTCCGTACCCTCCCCTATTCCCTTCCCTACCCTCCCCTATAACCCCTTAAACGCACCTGTAGCTCTTCTGGTGCTGCGAGTGTCCATGGGCGACGGAAGTTGCTTTCCATCAGGTGACCCGTTTGCTCGTTTTCCCCCTTATTTCATAAAAAAAATGTATGCTATGTCATAAAACCATGCATTAAACTGAGTTAATATTTTTACACATCATATAAAATTCTATCACCGAGGGTTCGACCTAGCGGATTTTTAATATTATTTATATTTTTAAAGATATTTAAGAAAAATTACATTGGAGCTTCACCGCTAGATTTGTCTCATCTCTCAGTCGCCAATAGTCGCGTTCGCGCGCGCCTGAGGAGAGGATGTACTTCTTTTTCCCTTACTCCGGATTGAGAAATATTTAATCGAAACCATGGAAAACAAACAAAAATTAAATAAACACACTAAAAGCAACCATTACAGGAGAAAACGGGAGCCGATGAACAATTGTAGAAGGCTTTTTAATTTAAAATATAATGTTTATTTGTTTACGAATATGATAATATTATCAAGACAAATAATTTGTCAAACCCAATTGTTGCCGCCGCACATGCGTAGTGATTCGTGCTTGAGATGATACCATTGGACGATCTGCGTGTATCGTCCAATGGTATCGTCCCATAGCACGAAGCTTCGTGACGATAGACGAATCAGCGGCCGCGGCAATAGAGATTGAAAAAATAAATCGGCTTTAAATCGATATCGTTTTGACAAAAACTAGTGTATGACAGCGATTTGAAAATCGATTTGATTTCAATGAATGTCGTACTCGATACTATGGAAATATCGAATAAATTTCTTCGGAACAACGCTACGGTCTTGAAATGATAGGCAAAAAGTATTAATTTGATTCTCAAAGTACAGATAGAAAATGTGACTCGAACTTCTCAAAATTTTATCTGATATATTTAGTTATACTACGTTCGTACAAAAAGTGATTACGAGAATAATTATTACACAAAATAGGCGCGGTGACATTTATTAACAACTTAATTTTAAAACGTTTTTTTGTTGATTTCTTAACGAAATACCAATATTTATAATACAATTGTATGAAATATATTAGGATAAAATTAATGCTTATAGGAAATATGAAATTCCATCCTTTTTTTGCGTTTTAAACGTATGATTTTTACAATTGTTGAACGAGCACTGGTACATGTTTCCCAGGGGAGCGTTCGAGCACTACTAAATCGAAAGTCCACCAGAATGTTGCGTTTGGTGCTCTTTTAGTGAGGTCGTTTTTTGCCGCGGACTGTGTATCTTGTATATTAGTGATCGAAGGGCTCGATCTATATTTGTGAGTTGTGACCTTTACAGAGGTAAGAAAGACCAGCAACTTTGGAGTTTCGGTCGCGGTTACTTTAGGGGGTATTTTTTTTTTATTGAGGGGGCAAACGAGCATACAGTTAACCTGATGGAAAGCAACTGGTAACTACCGTCGCCCATGGACACTCACAACATCAGAAGAGCTGCAGGTGCATTGCCGGACATTTTTGAAAGCTGCCAGACACCCTTTCTTAAAGTATTAGACTTTGAGGGTGTCTAGCAGTGGGATAAGCAACTGTCAAAAATGTCCGGCACTGGAAGACGAGAAGAAGGGCAGGTAGACATTTAGAGCTGGATACCTCTTAAAGTAACCGCGACCGAAACTCCATAGTTGCTGGTCGTTCTTACCTCTGTAAAGGCCACAGGTAAACTTTCAGCTTTACGAAACTGGCCCGTCGCAGGCTCTTGGTCCAATATGCGTCCGACCGAAGTGCTTACGTCATTGTAATGACAGGGTTCTGTAATGAGTTTTATAAGATCTTCTATACACTTAGCTAAAACTGAAAAAGAAGAAGAAAACAGCTAGTAAACGAATTTACAACAGTTCTGTGACCAGGGTATACATTTCCTTTTATGTTCCAAGCATGTATCTTGTCTTGAACTTCAGTTGGCCAGTTGCACATTGTTGGCAGATGTTTTCTGGCGTTCCTGGGGAGAACACGTTTGGAGTTATTTGACCTTTGGCACGACCTTTATGCCCCTTGACATAAGGATCACACATATAAACCCCGATGTAAAATAACTATGAACAAGATTTAATTTACGTGACCAGAGTGAAAATCGTACGAGCTCGCTGCCAACATTTTCTTAACGCACTGATTGTGCCATTTTAAAAATTGAATCCCGTTCTAAATGAGGCCTTAAGCAGTCTTAAGTGGTCTCATTTTGAATACCCTGTGCGAGTTTACGCTATTCGGGCAAAACAGGCACTGGAATGCAATTCAGTGCATTTCAGTGCGTTCCAATGCCCGTTTACATTATCCAGCGATGGAATGAGATAATGTAAACCAGCCATTATTATGTTAATTACACCACGATGTCTCATTAATACAGTGTTTGCTGATCTATTACTACATATAAACTAATGGCAATGATCGAGGGATTTAGTTCTAAGTTCATAGATCACTCAAATCACAGGGGCAAATCTAATTGGATGGAAACAGTATACGTATGCCGGCTTAAGCCAGCTACACACGTACAGTTCAGTCTTAGTAGATCATACATTAGTCACTTATAATAAGTATGTATAAGTATACATAATTATTATGATATATTCAGACTGAACTGTTACCTACCACTAATGATTAGTGGTAGGTCAAAGATCGATATTCTTGCGATAATATTACGTAGTTGTCGAAAGGACACCTATGTTTAGTCACATCTAACAGCAGACCAATATTATACTGATAATACACACCAGCCTGAGCCTTGAACCAGCCACATGATCATTTTCAATTGTTTACCGTGAGCAAACTGCGCAGTTTCGTCCTCAAGTATGTAACTGGGGTAATAGATACTTATCAATTAATTAGGTTCAGTTACCAGTTCATCAGGTGATCCGTCTGATTGTTAATGGCCAACAGACCGAAACAGTCGTCTTACTACATTTTCTTAGAAAGCCTGTACCTTAGAAGTTATTATTATGAACCAAATGACCTGAAATAAAATACATTAAGCCATAATAATTATTATTAAAATAATAAAATTAAACACTTTAGTGAACAAAACGTACCCTTAATAATATAAGAAAAAGTTTGTTATTTATTTGCTTTGAAAGTTGAAAGATACTTTGGAGCCTAAAAAACATGCCAATAGCTATCTTTTTCATCATCATCATCAAATGATGATTATGAAAGAAGGAGGTTATCATCATCATCATCAAATGATGATTATGAAAGAAGGAGGTTATTGGTATATTATACAATATAAGTACATAATAAAATATTATGCGACAGATACGAACAGCTACGTAAGACAGACAAACTCACATAAATAACATTAGATTAGAGCATAGACATAATATATACGATGGATTAGAGAGTGTAAATAACAAAATAATAAAAGTTTTATTTATAAATAAAACTTACAATTTCAATACTAGCCGTCCTGAATTTCATAAATATGTTTTCGTTAACAACTTTCAAAAACCTGCAAAAGTTTTTTTTGTTTCTTATGCACACTAAACTTGCACGCTGAAAAATAATGTTAAAAATGTTATTTTGTTTCAGAAATCACCTTTCAGGTGTTCGTTAACTTGTTTGAAGCTATTTGTTCAGCTTTTAAGTGCTTTCGTTAAAGCTCGTGTTAAAATTTAAAGTGTTTTTTGTTTGGGTTTTAACAGTTTTTCAGACTAAAGATTTTAGTATTAAACTTATCTTCTTCATGAATGTATATGATATAAAAGACAAAAAAGTCTAAATGGTTCCAAACAAGCCCAAAATTAGATAGTTTAAAATTGAGCAGGAATTTTGCTTTAAAGTATTTTCTTTTCTTTCTACGTGTTTTTCATTTATATACTGACATATGTATGTATATTTCAGAGCTAATATAAAATGGTAAAAGGACATAACTTACGTTTAACTAGGAATATGTTAAATAATAACTTAATAATACCACACTTAAAACACACTTTGTTTATTGTATCACAACAATCGAACTGGAACTGACAGCTAGAATAATCAACAATAATTTTTATAACTACCCGCATTATTTGTAAAATGTAAACAAATAGTTAAAATCAAAATAATGACCAATAAATTAAAATGAAATATAAAAAAAACATGTATCTGCATCTATAGTGTCAATTAAACATATAAATTAACCTAAGTAAGCGCTGAGCATTTTTATACAGCGGTATACGGTGAGAGCCTGCATCGCGCTATCGAAGTTTTTTCGCGTCGTTGACTTAAAGCGTTTGAAAAAATTGTCCCGTCGGAGGGTCCGTTTCTACGCAGGAAGACGGTGTATCCAGTGCGCCGTTCTAACCACTGGACTTGGGGGACGCATGGTCTAGACGCTAGCTACCATACCGTGAGGTACACTATCATCCGACGCCCCCTAGGATCAAATTATCATAAAACTAAATCTCCTCATTCGCTAAATCGCAACAGCCAACCCCACTGCTGTAGAAGCTTCGACCCTCTTTTGGATTTTTGAGCCTTTTTTAACTTACTTCCAATTTTTTTTAAGTTTCTTCTTACAAAATCCATACTAATATATTAAATGCGAAAGCGTGTTTGTTACCACTTCACGTCTAAACCGCTTCACCGATTTTGCTGTTTGGTACGGAGATACTTGGAGTCCCGGGAAAGGCCATAGGATACTTTTTATCCCGAAAAATTCCCGCGAGACAAACTAGCTTTGGCGCAACGGAGTTGCAGGCGTCGTTTAGCCTAAGCAAATTTTTAAGCCTTAAGCATATTTAAGACGTCTATGGGCTTTCCACCCCATAATATCCTTTTTACCGACTGTTAAGGCCGACTGTTCAGCTGTAATAATTTTTAACGTACTCAACTCAGGGATCATCCTAAGTTGAGACGTCTATGAATTTTCTACTCGTTTCCTTTCTAACTGACTTCTATGGTCATATCAAACTACAAAATGGTATTCCCCTGAAATATAAAACCAATATAAAAAAGAATAATATTGTTTATACATTTTTATATACAGTTTAAATCTGAATAGATCGAATAAGGATAGTAGCAAAAATATAGTAAAATCGTTTTCCTGGCTACTGGATATTTCATTATAAATATCGACGATATTAGCTAGTTCAAGCTATTATAGAAGTAATAGCAAGCTGGGTTAAAAGCTTTAAATAATTTTAGCGAACAATATCCGCACAATTCCCCAATAACCAATTTCGTGCTTAACCTCGAGTTACTCTAAAGCTAAGTTTACACTCCAATATGACAGCTGACATGATTTTTAACGCCCAACCAAAATTTTATATAATATCCCTTGTATTATATTAAATTTTAATACTTATTTGTAAGTATATTTTCACATTTGGTAAATAAATTAATTAATAAATCTTGCTGTGTATAAATTATTAATTAGTGAATATTTCTTCATTCTTGTGCACAATAAGTGATTATATCGGGCGGGCGCATATAAATCCAGCCTAACAAACGGAAGATTGCAGATGTAACAAAATTGCAAGACTTGTTATAAAACATCGAAAGTAAAGTTTTGGAATTAAGTAATGTACTTATTTAAAAAAATCTATATAAACTCGAATAAAACTCAAATATCTTGATAAAACACGAAATAAAATACATTTTCTAAAAGCTCGGCCGCTATTTCAATAAATAGTTACATACAATAATAAATAATTAGTGTATGTAACTATTTATTTAAATAAGAAAAATTATTTTGCTTGTAATCTCGCAGTATAGCGGCCAAAACGCGCGTTCGGACGAGCGCATCAGCCTCAGCATAGTCTGAACTTAGCGTAGATTTCATAATACCTATTCGATGGCTGTATTTAATACACTTTAAACGTGATATCAATAACTAGAAGACGGCTAATATTCAAATACCTCTATCGTTTTAGGAATTAGGTTTTTTCGCTAAGACCCAGTTTCATCAAGCAATGTTAAATAAATAACGGCTTGTTAAATCAGTTAACGGCCTGTTAGAGCTATCGAGCGCTACACCATACGTTAATGTCATGTCAAATCGCCTAACACGGTGTTCAATTTTAATTCCTGCTGGGGAGGTCCGTTAAATATATAACATGCCGTTATAATAGTCAAAACAACAACTTTCAAAGACAATATCTAATTATCAATAAAATAATCTGTTTTGATTTTTGAGTGTTGCCGCCATGTTTCGCCACATCCTTACATATTATTTATTATTTTTCATGTTATGCATAATAATTATTTATTTTCATTTTGACAAAAATTCAGCCCTCGGATTTTCCTTGACATTGCAAATACATTGACTTGTATAAAATTACCAAGCCGAAATAAGTAAATAAAAGTTTGTATTAAGATTCATGTTTTCAGCTTTGACAGATCATAATTATTAACCTGGTAAATTAAAAATAACTATTGTAGCGTAACAAATGTATGCGATCAGTGATATTTTAATTTGGTCGCATTATCTACCAGATGACGTATTATACGATTAAGGTGAAAATTATACATTGCAGCCAACATGTCGTATTAAACTTGTACATTGCAATTTCGTCGCCTTATAACACGAACGAACGAATTGAATGTTATTCACTCGTTGTTCACTTAACGTTGTATTTACTAATCCGCTGTTAAATTTTTACTGTGGGACATAAGTATTTTAACAGTCTGTTTAATTTTCCGAGGTCCGTTAAGTAATGCCTTGTTAGGATTTAACAAACAGAGGTTGGTGAATTTGGGTCTAAACCTATTTTGAATCTAGATCGGCTATCTCTATAGGAAAATCATTTACATATCGGCTTAAAGTGTTATCCTTTTTTGCCGGGAATTTTTATAAAAAATATTTTCGTAGCTTTATGTTTTTAATCAACGTATTATATAAAACGTTTTGCTTCTTTATTTTTCGTCTTGATTTTTCAGGATTCCATAGATAATGGTGATTGGAGATTAAAATATTTTATTAAATAATAATAGTATTTTAAAAATATAAGAGCCGACTTCAAATTGTACGTAATTAAGAATTAAAATTCCCTATCACAAAAACTACTAAACCGATTTTAATGAAACTTGCAGTATTTCCTAAGTTGAACAATACCTGGTATAATAAAAAGAGAATCACTTAAATCGGACTTGCAGTTCCGGAGATATGCGTGCATAAACATAAAAACATACATACATTACATACACTTTTGAAAGGCACATTTGTTCAGAAGCTGTTATAGATTAACATAATATACAAAAACTTCTGTTTTTGTATATTTTGTCGGGCAGTTCTGGAAATATTACATACATATGCGTCGAATTGGTAACCTCCTTGTTTTGAAGTCGGTTAAAAATATCTATATTCGACACCGAAGTGACGATGTGATACATGATTTAAATTTAATAACCCTCCTGGCAGTCGGGTAAAAAGGGAAAGGTACTTACCTACCTATTTTGTTAATTAATTCAATCCTTACATCGAATAGGCATATAGCCGATATAGGCATATCGAATAGAAACTACTGTACTGTTTTTAGGGTTCCGTACCCAAAGGGTAAAAACGGGACCCTATTACTGAGACTTCAATGTCTGTCCGTCTGTCTCTCCGTCTGTCTGTCTGTCTGTCTGTCTCCAGGCTGTATCTCTAACTAAATCAAGAAATAAAAAAAACCGCCAAAAAACATAAAAAATGAATGAAATAATATTTATTGACTTTACTGACTGTAAGTTTAAATAATTCCTAAGTGTAAAGTGATATTTTAGTCCATGTTGTCACGGTGTGTCGGGGTCCGCCAACAGCGACTTTTGCATTTTGCATCGCCAAGTCACTGACTGTCTTGATTTGGTTCGCTTTGACTTGACCCTTAAACTATAATGTTATGTGAAATCAAACATCTTCATTAGCGGTCCCCCGGTACACTTTTATAACAATTATTATGGATTAGCAAAAACCGTACATACGGTTTCCGTGCGATCCTATACTTAACAGGTACAATAAGGGTCAATTTATAATAGCGCAGAGTCGAAGCGAAGTGAAGCAAAAAGCACAGAAAATTCAACCTTAACTCCAGAGCGTAACGCATACATTACTTCTGTGAGGCCAATCAGCGTTGGTCAGGCGCATTTACGCGAATACGCGCGGATTCTTGTGCACGCCTTTTTAAATTCTCAGAAGCAATAAAGTGAGTTAACGCTTTGGATTTAGGATGCAAGAATTTGTTATGATCAGTTTTAATAATTCGCTTCGATGCGCTTCGAATCTGTGCTATTATGACTTGACCCCTAGGCCATCACCAGTCTATTATTATAATGATGTTAAATAAATTAAAACAATTAAAAATACTCCCGATTCAAAAATTTTAATTAGAAAAATCCAAATTTTTAGCATTGAGCGGGCGTCATCATTATCAAATGATGAACTTTAGACAAATGATGATGTCACAAATTTGTGACATCATAATTTGTTGCAAATTATTTTTCCTACAAAAAAGTTGTGTCTGCAGAAAAGCAGGCCTTAAATTGTAACATTTCAATGGACTAATTGCATATTTTGTAGGGAACATCGGCAAAAGTCTCGCTTTATCAGTCAAAACTTTGTATTTTAGGAATTAGAAACCAAGAAGTTATTTTATCTATCGTACCATAATAATTAGGTATTATCTGTTCGAGACCTAACTTTAATAGTATTATCAGAGTTAATGATGCATATAGCTAGTTAACGTAGGTCGTAATCTTTAAATAGAAGTCTTTGCCAAATAAACATTTGGCAAAGACTTCTATTTAAAGATTAAATAGAAATTTTTGTTATTAGGTCGGGCTATGTCAAGCCCAGATAACAGAAAGTGACCAACATTACTTGACCAAATAACCTAGGTCTGCCAGTCTATGAGACGATTTCTCTGATGGTACTTATATTATAGTTGTATAAAATATGTAGTCAAATAAATAACATTCTCCTATAAACAGTATACCTATTATAAGTAGAGTAATACCCAATGGTCGAAATTCGACCTCAGATAAAAAAATAAATGACTTATTATAAGTTTCGAATTTCAACGCTTTTGTACCGTGTTTTCTTTTGCTACACCAGCGCCATACACATTGTTAATTCTTCGAGCTATTTCTGCAGCACTCGTGCCACGGTAGAACTTATATTCGTAAATTTAAAGCGATAAGTAGGTATTTCAATTTTTCCATTGTGCGAGAACAACTCCAAAGAAAAAGTAATCAAGAAAAAAACAAGTGAATGATTGTTTTGGAAACTCAAATGTACCAAATAAATGAATATAAGAATTTGGAATTCATAACCAAAGAGGAGATATTTGAGATCAAATTGGCCTGTACAATAAAACGCCAATTTCATATTATGTAAGGACCTAATATTTCCCCATGTAAAAAAATACGTTAACTTTAAGAAGTGTTCCGTTAAATACTCTGCTTTATTAAGTCCCGTAGCCCGTAGGCCGTAACCAGAAGATTTACAAGAACTGCTGGTGTGTTTATTTTGAGAAATGCTGGTCTAGAAGTCCTTTTATAGCTAGTAAAAGTTAAGCAACAATCGGCCAAGTGCGAGTTGGACTCAAGCACGGAAGGTACCGCACATGACTTAGGTAATACATGTAATATGTATTAAGTCATTTGACGTGGGAGAGCCATGCTTCAGCACGAATGGGCCGGCTCGACCGGAGAAATACCACGTCCTCACAGAAAACCGGTATGAAACAGCGCTTCCTCTGTGTTTCGCCGAGTGAGTGAGTTTACCGGAGGCCCAATCCCCTACCCTTTTCCTTTCCCTACCCTCCCCTATTTCCTTCCGTACCCTCCCCTATTCCCTTCCGTACCCTCCCCTATTCCCTTCCCTACCCTCCCCTATAACCCCTTAAACGCACCTGTAGCTCTTCTGGTGCTGCGAGTGTCCATGGGCGACGGAAGTTGCTTTCCATCAGGTGACCCGTTTGCTCGTTTTCCCCCTTATTTCATAAAAAAAATGTATGCTATGTCATAAAACCATGCATTAAACTGAGTTAATATTTTTACACATCATATAAAATTCTATCACCGAGGGTTCGACCTAGCGGATTTTTAATATTATTTATATTTTTAAAGATATTTAAGAAAAATTACATTGGAGCTTCACCGCTAGATTTGTCTCATCTCTCAGTCGCCAATAGTCGCGTTCGCGCGCGCCTGAGGAGAGGATGTACTTCTTTTTCCCTTACTCCGGATTGAGAAATATTTAATCGAAACCATGGAAAACAAACAAAAATTAAATAAACACACTAAAAGCAACCATTACAGGAGAAAACGGGAGCCGATGAACAATTGTAGAAGGCTTTTTAATTTAAAATATAATGTTTATTTGTTTACGAATATGATAATATTATCAAGACAAATAATTTGTCAAACCCAATTGTTGCCGCCGCACATGCGTAGTGATTCGTGCTTGAGATGATACCATTGGACGATCTGCGTGTATCGTCCAATGGTATCGTCCCATAGCACGAAGCTTCGTGACGATAGACGAATCAGCGGCCGCGGCAATAGAGATTGAAAAAATAAATCGGCTTTAAATCGATATCGTTTTGACAAAAACTAGTGTATGACAGCGATTTGAAAATCGATTTGATTTCAATGAATGTCGTACTCGATACTATGGAAATATCGAATAAATTTCTTCGGAACAACGCTACGGTCTTGAAATGATAGGCAAAAAGTATTAATTTGATTCTCAAAGTACAGATAGAAAATGTGACTCGAACTTCTCAAAATTTTATCTGATATATTTAGTTATAACTACGTTCGTACAAAAAGTGATTACGAGAATAATTACACAAAATAGCCGCGGTGACATTTTGAATGCGTTGGGCGAGTGCGGGGGGTATGAAGTGCGCGGGTGAAAACCGATTTTTTTCTGTCATAGGTCGCCCCCTTAAAGGTGCGCCTGAAGGATTTGTGTCAGGGGTACCAGACATCGGAAATATTATGTTTAATACATTTATGCTACGAATAATAAAAAAATATGCTATACATAATTATCTAAACATATAATACAACTCAAACGTGACTGACATAGTGATCTATCAACGCACAGCTAAAACCACTGGACGAATAGGTAGATGTTACGACTTATGACGTAAGAATCTGCTAAGAAAGGATTTTGATCTATTCAACCACCAACAGGCGTAGCATAGTCACCATAGAAACTGTTTCATTCTACGGAAGAATAGACAAAGTGACAGTTAGACAATGGAAATCCTGCAAATTTGTCGATAAAATCTGTCAGTATGTCGATTCTTCCGTAGAAAAGGACCGTTTCTATGGTGACCATGCTACGCCTGCAAGGGGATAAAATAGGGGATGAAAGTTAATAATAATATGTCAATTTTAAACCGGTTGGGCTGAGACTTTGATACCTAATTAATAATAATACTTATTAACGCGAGCGAAGCAGCGTGCAAAAGCTATATATTAATTTTATTATATAATGATACACATAATATAATAATATCATTGATAATAATACACATATTATATAATACACAACTATGATGGCAACAACAACAACAAAAAGTTTTCAAAGTACCTGGACTTTGAAAACTTTTTGTTGCGTCGTCGGCGGGAATCGAACCTGCTTGAGCGGCCACACGCTCAACCATTGAGTCACAGAAGTCATAAAATTTTGGGGGTTCACGATAATTACTTAATAAATTAATTTTATTAATAATATAGATAAATTATTTGATTCTTGGTGTTTTTTATCCTTTCACGGAACCCTGAAATTCACCTTTTATCACTGAGTGCTGATACAGTTAGTGGTCTACGGATAGACGTGACGACAGACAAATTACGATTGGACAATTAATAGTCGCTTGTAAATCCCGTCGTTAATACTAAGTGGATTGGAAGTTGGAGTTTATATTGTTGTATTTCATTTAAGTGCGAGAACATTTTGATTTCAGGGGGGTAATAGCGAGAAACAATAGTATTTGTAGGGTGCGCGCAAATTGATGATCGCTCGCTAATGTAGTGTTAACTATCTAATTATTCATACCTACTCATCTATATACAGTGTGTAACAAAAATAAGTGATAATACTTTAGGGTGTGTACGTGTTCCTTGTAGAGAGTTCACTGTGAAAGTAGCAGCGCTGAAAGACGAATTTTTTTTTTTCACTCTTTTATGGGCAAGGGCCCGAGCGTCACGAGTTTCCCCATACAAAAGTGAAAAAAAAAATTTGGTCTTTCAGCGCTGCTACTTTCACAGTGAACTCTCTACATGGAACACGTACACAGCCTAAAGTATTATCACTTATTTTTGTTACACCCTGTATATATATGTTACGGCTAATAGCCGAAGTGCGGCTACACCTAGTTTTACCCGGCTACAACTAGGTGCAGCTCGCCACATGCGGTTAAACTTAGGTGTATCCTACTTATCTTCGGTTACAACTAGGTTTAGCCTTCATTATAGCGGCTAGAACTAGGTGCAGCCACACACCGGTGGTTAAACTTAGGTGTATCCTATATATCATCATCATTTGCGTTTCCCGATTGATTCGATTACATGGAATAAATAAAAGACAGGGATGTTTAAGTGACATTTATTATTTATTATTTGACAGGCAAATATCTTTTAACAAAAAAGGGCGTTATTAAGTATTTAAAACACAAAATATTATAAACTAGATGTCCCGCGCGGCTTCGCGCGTAAATTAGGAATTTTACGAAAACCGTACATTTTCCCATAACAAATAGCGTATGTCCCTATTCCCTTCACGTGGTCACTCTATATCTGTGCCAAATATTGCCATAAAAATTGCTCCAATAGTCCGTGAGATAAACTCTTTTCTTCTTGGTAGCATATTCTTAGAATACTTCTCACGAAACCGAAGTCACCATAATGTTTCCCTATAAATTTTGAGGAGTTCCCTCGATTACTTATGGATCCTTCATCAGATCACCATTTTTGTGAATATAATACCAAATAGGGATGATACCCTTAAATATACCAAAAGAAAAATTTGGAAACCGGTTAACAAATGGCGGAGAACTGGCGGAGAAATGGTCGTTGAACATAAAAAAACGAACATAAAACCACCCCCATTTTGAAAGTCGGTTAAACTAATAATAAATAATAAAATATGCCACTTAAACATCCCTGTCTTTTATTTATTCCATGTAATCGAATCTATCGGGAAACGCAAAATTAGAATCTCAAAACAAACTGAAAACCTAGCTCTAGCTGATGATAAATAGTAGGTATACACCTAAGTTTAACCACCGGTGTGTGGCTGCACCTAGTTCTAGCCGCTATAATGAAGGCTAAACCTAGTTGTAACCGAAGATAAGTAGGATATACCTAAGTTTAACCGCATGTGGCCGGCTGCACCTAGTTGTAGCCGGGTAAAACTAGGTGTAGCCGCACTTCGGCTATTAGCCCTAACATATTATATACATAAGTCAAAGGAGACTGACTGACTGACTGACATAGTGATCTATCAACGCACAGCCCAAACCACTGGACGGATCGGGCTGAAATTTGGCATGCAGGTAGATGTTATGACGTAGGCATCCGCTAAGAAATAATTTTGATAAATTCCAACCCCAAGGGATTCAAATAGGGGATGAAAGTTTGCATATAAAAATACTTCTTAACGCGAGCGAAGCCGCGGGCAAAAGCTCGTATAATATTACAAATGCGGAAGTGTGTCTGTCTGTCTGTCTGTTACCTCTTCACGCCTGTATTTTATTTAAGTGCGAGAACATTTTGATTTCATGGGGGTAATAGCGACAAACTATAGACGTATTTCTGGGTTCGCTCGCTCGTTAAAAATGTTAACTATCTACTTATCCATACTTAATATTATAAATGTTACGCTCAAAGACCGAAATCGCTCAATGAGCGAAAAAATGGCTCACACGCGTTGTGGTCACAGTGAAACAGCCACGACGCGAAATTCTCGTCGTGGCTCTAATGAAAACGGCCACGACGCGTTCTGGCAATCACAAAAAGACCATAACGCGAAATTCGTGTCGTGGCTGATATGCTATTCGTTTTTCTGATAATCTTCCATACCTGTATGGAAGATTATATTTGAATTACCACGCGTACTACAAAATATTTTTTCTTTAAAACACGTGGTATATCTACCACGTATTTTTTTGTCCTCCTGTCATGCGGGTAACACGCGCGGCCAGGACCATTTGTCATCCGCATGCGGACCAAATCCGCATACGGGATAACACGCATGACAGGATTAACGACCTTATTTCAGCCTGACGCTACATTAAAAAAAACTCGTCAAACTTATTATATTTTCGCGTTGGCGCCAATAGATAGCATCATCACGCACCACTGGGCACATGAGAGGTTTTATCTAAATTAACACTGAAAACGCCGCTCCCGCATTATAATGCGAAAAGTCCAAAACTATTTTAATTTTGGATCCTATCAGTTTTAATGAGAATCTAGAATCGACGCTTAATTAAGCTAAAATATGTTGGCCATGTAAAATCCAATACCGTAGAAAACGTAATTTTGTTGTCTATTAGGGCTTAACTCGACAAAAAAGAGGGGAGTTACAAGTTTATCGTGTCTGTAAGTAGCTGTCTGTCTGTGTGTCCGTTGCATCACATCGTAGCATCTAAGCGATTGGATCGAATTTAATCTAGTTTTTTATTTGTTTGAAAACTGACATTAGGTATCGAGAGTATTCTTAGTTTGTAAGACGTATAGTTTTGGCGATTTCGTGAAAATATTGTTGTCACCCCTTTTTTTTCAAGATGGCGGCCGGGGGACAAGGGTGGCGACCCCACAAACTTAAAGTTAAGCTTGATTGATCCCACCAACATATCCCAAAAATAAAATTGCATCCTGTAATAAATTGCAAAGCTCATGTAACATTTCGACGACCTCTGTGGCTCAGTGGTGAGCGCGTCGGTAGCTCAAGCCGGGGGTCGCGGGTTCGAATCCCGCCAACGGAACAAATATTTTTCAAAGTTCCCGGGTCTGGATGTGTATTAAATATATGTATGATATAATAAAAATCTTAAATATATGTATAGTATAAAAGTATTAAATATATTCCCGTTGTCTGGTACCTGTAATACAAGTCCTTTAGGTACTTAGCACGGGGCCAGACTGACGTGGTGTGAAGCGTCCATAGATATTATTATATTATTATTATTATTATAATTTCAATGGATTTACTGAACTATAATTGACGTTAGTTTTGATTTGATTTAACTCGGAAACGATCGAATCGCATGCTGAATCAAGAACCAAATATAATAATATTATTTTGAACTGTCTTCTAATATCAACTAGGTCGGGTATCAACTCAAACTGAACCTTCTTCAGTTTCTTTATTTTTTGACCAAAACATTTCGATATTACCTTTCCATTAAATTCACATGAAACCTTAACCATACTTTTAAAGCCAAAGATACCCTATGACCGGAAGCAGGATGTTGTATCTTGGATAAGCGAAACGCACATGATACCGACCCGACATCGTAAACGAGAGGAAGGGTCACTAATTACAAATAGAAATATAATATTATGTGTAATGTGTAGGTACATAGTATGTTACATATAGATTGCAAATAATATGTGTATCATAATATTATCTAGTTTATTCTGGGTCCGGACAAACGTCGGTTTCAAATCACATATTTATAATACGTCGCTGACATTAGTGTCCTAAATGCCGCACTCAGAGTGGAACATTATTTACTTAATTGTAATTAATTCAAAATTTTGACAAAAGCCCCACACATTATCTGTCAAACTCTTAATTAAATTCAAGGTTAATCGTAATTAAATGTCTCTGAGTACGCAAGACTCCTAAATCCTAACCCATTTTTTTGTTTGAATGCAGTCTTGTTCTAAATCATCTAAATAATATAACTGCATTCATAACTCAATACATATTTTTTTGTAGGTTAATACATGAATGCCTAACAGCGTCCAATTAATAAACCTAGCTTTTGCCCACGGCTTCGTCCGCGTAAAATATTATTTTCCGACTAACAAACCTTCCCAGTGGAATGTTTGTAGCCTAGATGATTTTCATATATTTAAAAGTATAAATATTTTCTCAAAGATTGGGGTACTTAATTGTATAGTTTTATCGGATGTAAGCAGTACGGTGCATAAAGGAATATCTCAGCAACAAAGATACGGCTAACATATTGCAGATAAACAAATTAATAAACAATTAAACGATCAAAGATGAATCTTCAAAATGATACTCACTGCCATTCTCTTTAATAAGCCTTTGACAGCGAGTTTTTTAATTAAAATTTGGCTTTACGAGTAGATGATAAACATAAATAACAAACAGAAAGTATCTAATCTAAGTGAACAACGAATAAAAATGTAATTTTCGGAGCGCGACTCGTGTAGTGTTCTTAGAAATGTAAAATGCTTTGTGAATTTTGTTATGTATGAAGATTTACTGTAAGAAGTAAAAATGTTTTGTGTTGTTAACGAGTTTGTGGACTTTGTGGTGGTCAACATAATATTATTGTGGATATGATGATGTTTACAAAAAAAAAAAATTACGAGATATCTACTCCGTTGCGCGAAAATTCCTTTATCGCATGGGAACCGTGCATTTAAAGGGACTTACTGTATTTCTCTTTATCTTTCCAAAATTATATAGTTGGTTCGACACATTTTTGCTGACTTGTATTATCTTTTTACATAAGTATATTATGTGGAGGCTTGTAATTAGCTATTTGTTTATCTAAATTATTGTATTAGCTATTAAAGTTATTTAGTCTGTAAGTATTCTGAATCCTACTAGTCCTACTAATATTATAAAGGTGAAAGTTTGTTTGGATGTATGGATGTAGGGATATGTGGATTTGTTACTCTTTCACGCAAAAACTACTAAACAGATTTTAATGAAACTTTACAATAATATAGCTTATACATCAGAATAACACATAGGCTACAATTTTAACCGACTTTCAAAATGGGGGAGGTGTTATGTTCGTTTTCTTATATTCAACGATTACTCCGCCGTTTGTCAACCGATTTTCAAAATTTTTCTTTTGGTATATAGGGTATCATCCCAATTTAGTATTATATTCACAAAAGTGGTGATCTGATGAAGGATCCATAAGTAATCGAGGGAACTCCTCAAAACTTATAGGGAAACATGTGGTGACTTCGGTTACGTGAGAAGTATTCTAAGCATATGCTACCAACAAGTAAGATTTTGCACCGAGATACCTGGTAAGTATACCGTGGTTCGGAAGGTGCTGAGAGAACTCCTAATTCTTTATAGATACAAGTTTGGGAGTTTCGGCGTTGTTTTAAGAACATAAAGTTTTAAGTAAAAAACAAATTACATTCATCATCATCATCATCATCATCATCATCATCATCATCACTACCATATTATACCATTTCATAGTCTTTTAGATCGAGACTCTAGTTTGTCAAGCGATAATTAAAAAAATCTATACCTACCTAATATTATAAACCTGAAGTGAAAAACTTATCTCAGTGTTAGATAGATCATTTATCGAGTAAGACTATCGGCTATATTATATTATCACGCTAAGACTAATACGACCGAAGAAACTCAGGAAAATGTGGGAAAAACGGGGGAAATATTTTTTATGGGAAAATGTACGGTTTCTGTAAAATTCGTAATTTACGCGGGCGAAGCCGCGCGGGACATCTAGTATAAAATAAATATAAAAAATATTCTCTATAGTCTATCCTTTTCTGGGACTCAAGTATCTCCATATCAAACAGTAAAATCGGTTCAGCGGTTTGGGCGTGAAAAGATAACAGACAGGCATACAAATGGACTTTCGCATTTATAATATTAACTGTATGAATACATAAATTTATCGGGTCATTCTAATTTTGAATGACGCATAAGAATACATCGCAGCGACTCGGCACGTTGCGATGTGAAATGACCCTAATAATAAACTGAAGATAAATTACTAATACACTCTAAACTTCACCACTATTTCTACTTTGTTGCTTAGCGATGAAACTTTAGGAAAGTAGCCATTTCGTACAATTTACAGTACTGGAGGATTTGAGAAGCTACATTAAATTTCAAAGTTGGCAACACTTGTAATAAATCTATTCAAGCTTTTAATTATAGCGTTAAAGCAACATTGAAACAGCTATTTGCTAACTATACTTTATGCTTAGGGTGTCATCAGAGTTTTGGGAATGCCTTCATATAGTTTCATGATAATTATATTCACGCATATCTAAGAAATTTTCGTTTTTATCTCTCGTTGCGTACAAATTATAACTAGCTATTTGACCGAGCTTTGTTCGGTAAAACACGAATAAAATGACATTTTCTTAAAACGATTCTTAGCTAGATCGATTTATCGCCGAAACCCCCTATATACTAAATTTCATGAAAATCGTTGACATGACATTTCGCACAGTTGTAGTTTATATGGACAAGAAGTGCATCGAGCAAATACTGTTTTAAAATTATGTTTTATCATACATTTTTTTAACAAATAAAACATTACACACACTACAACACACACACATGAGAAATGACAGATTTTTGAGTGACAAGCCTATACATACGAGTTACACTCTTTTATTTATGGTTGAAGTCTGTTGACAACAAGATGACAAATTGAAAATGGATTATAGTTTTTTTATTGAATCTTAGATACTATTAGACAATGCTTACACGGCCAGTCTGAGATCAGCTAAGTCCCAAGGAAGAGTTGAAAAAAAATGATAGTCAACATTTTTTTACAAAATATAGGTAGTAGTCCTAATGTCGTTGAAACTAAGGTCGAATTTCGACCATTGGGCGATCTCTAGTATTTTATAGTTAGTTGATCGAGTATTGCTCAATAACGTATGGAATCTTCTTAACCGTGATAGTTTTCCTTTTAAATTCAGCGTATTTCCTACTCCAGTGAATTTTTACTAACTGTTTAGCTGGTAGGAGGGGGGGACACTGGACTCTAACGATTTTTTCCACTTTAAAACTTAATATTTCACAAACGGATCCCTAAATCGGAAAATGATCTATGAATACTCATAATATTTAAAAAAATATATCGCGTCCACCCCACACGATGGGGTGGACGCGAAAAAAAGGGAAGGTACCATATATTATTATTTTTTTAAAGATTTTATGTACCATTTTGTCGGCATCAATAATATGACGTGCATTCGTGCCAAATAACAGCTTTTTATAGGTCCTATATAGTCTCTGAGCACAACTGCGGACAGGCAGACGGACGGACAGGCAGACGGACAGACAGACGGACAGACGGACGGACAGACGGACGGACTGACCGAAACTATAAGGGTTCCTTGTTGACTACGGAACCCTAAAAATGGATTGTTTTTTTTTTATTAAATCTAAAATAGTCAATACTTTAAATGGGGAGCCAAAAGAAGAAGATTATTTTTAAGGTGGAATTTCGACCATTGGGCGATCTCTAGTATTATGTAAAATGCGGCAAGGCTTTAAATGAACGAGGGCGAGGGCGCTGCTGGTAAAGGAGAACTGTCAAAAACAGCGTTCTGTATGATGGCAGCGTTAGTTCGTTTTTTTCACCACGTTAATTTAAAGTTGATAAAGCCTTGTCGAGCTCTAACATACAACGCGACGCTATACATGATAGGTACTATTTTTTATGATCTCGCGGTGTAGCCGATAAGCCGCGCGTTCGGGTAGACGCATATAAATCCAGCAAGGTTTTCACTTCTGTCGGCACTCGGATGCAATTAATTGTTACTCGTATTACAATTCCAATTAATTTGGCACGCTATCGCACTAGTATATCGCGATTCGCGGGCTAGCGCGGCGGCCGGCAACCGAATCAAGAAATTCCGTAACGAAAAACCTAACACCGGTCGTAATGGGGGGCACTGCGACCTGCACAGCAATGGCGGCGTTGCCAGACTACCGCACGGTATTTATGTGCGTGCAAATAGACCTATCCGAATTGTAATAATTGCAAGAGTTAATAAATAATGCTATGCAATAGCTTTAGGAGGCAGTCCCCGATTGCCGTGCATTGCGGCTTGGGCTAGACTGAAAAAGTTGTAACGACACTTTTTATTAGTAAGTACCTGCATGGTAGGGGCAGAGGGCGTTGATAGTATTCCTGTGCGTCAACTAGATGGCGTTTTTTGAAAAAAAACAGCAACGCGTTGTTAGTATTCCTGGGCGTCAGTAGTTAGCGTTTTTTTTTTGAGTGTATAATTATGTATGTACCTACTTACAGGTTTTTTAATATAAGTAATAACTTCGTTCCATTCGGGTGTCCCTTGACACCTCTCAAGTTTTGTTGTTTACATTCAGATCAATGATAATTAAAAAATAAATAATGTTAGTCCGAGCATACAGAACTATAGCTTTACTAGTTACTCTGAAAAGCATCAAATAGGTACTTTATTTGCTTAGTATTCATGAATGTCTAGAATACCCTAGACTCCTGTATAGAAACTACACTTTCCTAGTTTTAAGACCTACTTCCTGATTATACAGCTCGTGGTAATCTTGTTTATACAAACCTGGATTCGTCGAGAACCGAGATTCCTAACATTTCAGTTCGACCATTAGATGAATTAAATTTTTGGTTTATAGCTTCAAAATGTCCTGGATTCTAATTAAGATATTTACTGGGATTAGACTGTCTGGACTGAAATTGATGATGTCTTAGGTTTATTTTTTATTAAAAATTATTAAATTCTTAATGCGGTCGACGGTCGCCGTGCTCAAAGCCCGCGATAAAAGCATAATTTTTTTATCTTAAACGAGCAATTCTTGTACTTACTATATAAGTATATATTATATAATATAATTGGAATCTCGGAATCGGCTCCAACGATTTTCATGAAATTTAGTATATAGGGGGTTTCGGGGGCGATAAATCGATCTAGCTAAAAATCATTTTTAGAAAATGACATTTTATTCGTGTTTTATGGAATACCGAGCAGAACTCGGTTAAATAACAAGTGTAAATAAATAACATAAGGTAGTATACATTTTTAAGAGTGTGAATTTGATAACAATATCTAATATAACTTATAAGCCTTCCATGGACTTCCACGAATATTTTAATACTAAAATTAGCACAATTGGTTCAGCAGTTCTCGAGTTCTAGCGAGACTAAAAAAATATAATAAATTTTTATTTTTGTAGATATCCTTAATATAACTTCGATATAATAATACATATATCTTTGGTAACTTAAGCATAAGCCGAAGCAATATTTGTTATTGCATTTCACAGATAAAATAGGTCAAAACTCAAACCAAACTAACAATAAAAGGCGTCAAGTTAGGGCATACGAAACCCGAACAAACTTTAGACATTTATTGAAATAGTACCTACTACCTATTCGTTGGGGAATTTTTTACGATATTGTTATGAGTGAAACTACGAAACAATACTTTTTCTTCGTCCCACTTTTGTTTTATTACTGTAATATTGTGCCGCGTATAAAGATTATATTTGAGCTACGAACAAAAAACTCGACCCAGCGAACGGCAAATGGAATGCGCTGAAATTAATTAAGTATAGTTTTAGCCTGCCCACAGAAGTTCTTATTATTCGGGTTTGTACGGAACAAAACACTTATATAGACTACACTAGTACACACCTACTTAATCTTAAGTAGGTGTACAATAGTAGTACTACACAAAGGTGGGAGCGGAGCAGAGGGCGCTGCTAGCACAAATAGTAAATAATCCGATCAAAATCCGACATGTTGCACACGTCATATCAGAATATTGACGGAGACGTTGTTAAACGTCTAACAAAACTTTTTGTTTACTGTCTGTGCAGGTGCAACCCTCTAGCGTAAAAACATTTAAGTAATACATCCTTTTCTGCTCACGGCGTAACTTTTAGTAGGTAGGTATGACATCACATTTTTATACTTGGTTAGGGTTTCGCAAAAATATACTTGGTGCAAATAAACCTTCCGGCCAATTTTTTTAGGGCTTAGGTATCATTATAGGAGAGTCCATTTAACCAAAAAAATAGGGTGTTAATTTTAACGTTTTTTAGTCAAAATGAGATCGAACGAACGATCAAACTATCGCAATTATCAAAATAGCCACCTGTGGTGTTCAAAAAGGCCAAAATTCCCAGTTTCACGACGACAAAACTGGCGCAGAAATAAAGGTAGATAGCTAGCCGGGCGAAGCACTAAATAATTTTGATGATAATGAAATTTAATGGACCCTCATCCGAGGATAACGATCGGATAAATTGAAATTTTCTTCTTACTGCTCTTTTGTTCCGTAATAACTGTACCTGAATGTATTTTAAATTTACTCCGGGACAATCCTTTTCTCTTTTATGCGAACAAGATTGTTAAAGTCCATTTCGGTTGGTTATTTATTGACGGAAAGTAATAAAACATCTTCACTGTGTATACAGATATTTTTTTAGGGTTCCGTACCCAAAGGGTAAAAACGGGACCCTATTACTACTCGTAAGACTTCTTGGCTGACTTGGCCGATTTTTCCTTATGTATCAAACGTCTTTTCTATCGTGTAAGACAGCTACAAAATTTCTGTACTTATAGGTATGTACAAACTGTTAGAGGGCGACTAACCACAAAAATCAAACATCGTCCTTCTCCCTTCACACTCACGCCCGTCTTTCATATTATGCCAGGTGAAAAAGAACGACGCGGATTCATCGCCAAATTAGTTTTTTCTCAATAACTCGATAAATATACAATATTTTAAAAATCCGCTAGGTCGATCTCTCAATGATAGAATTTTATACAATGTGTTAAAATATTAACTTAGTTCAATGCACGGTTATGGCAATAAATGAAAAATTCGTGAAAATTAGATGCATCTTTGTGATTTTTTTCTATGGAGAAAATTTTAAGATATCGTGTTTTTGCTCAGATTGAATTCTCGGAAATATAATGTAGTATCTAATTTTAGAAAATGAAACAATTCGGGGCTTACTTTCAAGTATAAAAATGAATTATAAAATCGACATTTTAGGGTTAGTCGCCCCCTTAACGGGAAGCTGACGTTGCTTACGACTTTGCACTCATTGCAGAAATGTGTTTGTCGTTAAGGAACCGTACATTATTCGGTCTTAACTATCTGATGTATTTTCCAAGAATTTAAAGTATTCCCATATTCTATCTTATCAAAACCAAGGTCTTTTAGGTCTTACTAATTTTAATTTGTCAACCTTATTTCTAAACCAGTGGTTCTTAACCGGTGGTCCGCGGAATATTGCATTCCAAATGGTCAGCGAAGCCATCCTAATGCTCGTAATATGTGAGAAAAGAAGTTAGTAAACAGTATGCACTATGCAGTCACAAAAATCACATCTGTAACTTTTACATTTTTGCCAAATGAAAAAAATGAGTGCTAATTATAAAGTTGTGTTTGTATTCTTTCTCAAACAACCCTTTATTTGGGTAAAGCAACTGGATGGTCCTCGACAAGACAAACATACTTTGGAAGATGGTATTTCATGAATAAAAGCCTAAGAACCACTGTTCTAAACTATCAAACACGAATAGAATTTTAATTTATTATATTCTAACGTCTGTAGGGTGGATCTAAAGACTATTTTAATATGATTTTAATATCCTGGTGAAAGGTGAAAGTAATTTAAAACTTTATGGAGCCGGTAAAGCTTACCAGCTTTACCGGCGTAAAGTACCAATAAATGCATTTGCAAGTCTATCAGTTAAGTCCGAGGACCGTCCCTGGGGTCTCTATTGTGCATTTCAGTTTTAGGACCACGCTTTTACGATTCAAGTAGAAATCTAGTATTCCTAATAGTGCGGTAGACAAACTTACTTCTAGAAATCTAATATTCAAGAGGAAACCTAATAGTATGGTAGACTTTAGACTAGTAAATTTTGGTTTTGAACTGAACTGGGATCTTTGACAAAAATTCTGGGTCCAAGTAGCGCCAATTTTTATCAAAAATGAATGCCGAGTTATAATAAAATATGATGTACTCATAATTAGTTCTAGATGATGCCCGCAACTCTGTTGCGCCAAAATTCGTTTATCGCATGGTAACCGTACGACATTTTTCGGGATAAAAGTATTCTATGTCCTTTCCCGGGACTCAAAGTATTCCTATACCAAATTTCAACAAAATCGGTTCAGCGGTTTGGGCGTGAAGAGGTAACACATAGACAGACAGACCAACAGACAGACAGACACACTTTCGCATTTATAATATTACTTATATCATTAGTATGGATATCCAGCAATAAACACTTTGTAGTCAAGATTGGTGATTGCGATTTGCGACCATGATCACAAAGTTGTTTATACTCCCTCTTGATCTCAGAATACTCGAAGCATCGAGACTTTATGAGATTAAGAAGGGAGTGTCGTACCCGGCATTGAGGGACAGGGAGGTGGAACGAATGGCTCTTGCGATTGAGGATCCACATCCGGCAGAGCAGGTAGAGCTGGGGTTTGGGATGGTAGACGAGGATTCGTATGCTGATGTGGTCAACAGCCACGGCCATAGGATCTATGCGGACGGCAGCAGGATTGAGGGCCGAGTTGGGGCCGCACTCTCCGTATGGAAGGGTGAGGCCGAGACAAAGGCCGTCAAGTTTGCTTTGTCGCCGTATTGCACCGTCTACCAGGCCGAACTTATATCGCTCCAAAGAGCTGTAACTATAGCCTGCAAGAGTGGAGAGGTGAAGGTCGGTATCCTGAGCGACTCCAGGTCGGCTCTTCAGGCGGTCACCCATAATTCCCCTCATCCCCTAGCTGTGCAAACAAGGGCGGCTCTCCGAAAAGCTACATTGCAGAGGCGGGAGATTTCCTTGTTTTGGATAAAGGCGCACGCTGGGTTGAGGGGGAATGAGAGAGTTGACGAGTTAGCCAAAGAAGCCGCCCTGGGGTTGAGAAGGAGACCCGACTACGATCTGTGTCCTGTGTCATTCGTCAAGCGTATTTTAAGAGAGGATACGATTGAGGAATGGGACAGGAGATACGAAGTGGGAGGGACGGCCGTAGTCACGAAGCTCTTTTTCCCAAGCGCTGCTGCTGCACACAAAATAGTCAAAAAGATAGACATTACACCTTACACCACGCAGATACTGACCGGTCACGGCGGATTCGCCTTCTACTTGAACAGATTCAAGCTGAAGGAGGATTCGTCGTGTCTGTGTCAGCCCGGAGTCGAGGAGACGGTTCCTCACCTGCTACTCGAGTGTCCAATTTTTGCTAGCAATAGATACGATATTAGAATTGAAATGTTGATTGCATTGATATATTTTCTGGATGGAATATAGGCCAACACGCTTGAACTACACTTGAACTCCTTTATTTTAGAGCGCCTTCTGTTGTCAACTTGTCACATATATTAGAAATGCAGAAGGAGTTCTATAAGATAAGATAGATTGATTATTATTATACCAAGTGATAATATTATTAAACATAATATTCTAACGTATTAAAAACTATAAACAAAAACATAATAACTAATAAGTATGATCAGTTCTATGTTAAAATGAAGTAAAAAATAAAACGCCATCTGTTGAATCGTATTAGAACTAAAATATTCATTGCATCGATATATTTCTGGATTTTTTATAATATTATACATAAAATATGTTTAAGATTTTATTTTAATACACATCCAAGACCCATTGAAAACTTTTTGTTCCGCCTGCGGGACTCGAACCCAGGACCCCCGGGATGAGCGCTGGCCACGCGCTATGCGAATTCATTTTCATCGATATTTTCATGGAAATATGATATTTTCCCACATCAAAATGTAGCCTATGTCCTTTCTCAGACTCTAGAATAACTGTGTACAAAATTTCATTGCAATCGGTTAAGTAGTTTTGGCGTGAAAGCGAGACAGACAGACAGACAGACATACAGACAGACAGAGATACTTTCGCATTTATAATATTAGTATGGATAACTGTGCGAAATTTCATGTTCCCACGTTTCCCCATTTTTCGTAAAAAGGGTTACAAAGTTTTTCTCTCACGTATTAATATACAGGGTGTAACAAAAATAAGTGATAATACTTTAGGGTGTGTACATGTTCCTTGTAGAGAGTTAACTGTGAAAGTAGCAGCGCTGAAAGACCAATTTTTTTTTTCACGTTTGTATGGGGAAACTCGTGACGCTCGGGCCCTTGCCCATACAAAAGTGAAAAAAATGTTTCGTCTTTCAGAGCTGCTACTTTCACAGTGAACTCTCTACAAGGAACACGTACACACCCTAAAGTATTATCACTTATTTTTGTTACACCCTGTATAGATGTTAATACGGTTCCCTTTTTTCTCTCATTAAATAATTATTATAGGCTATAGCCTATCCGGTGTAGCGCGGCCCTAAGAGGGGTACCACTTACCAGGGTTTTAAAAAGTTTTTAAATTTGACACAAATTTTGTTGACACCGCGCGCTATAAACTAAAGTCCACGCGGACGAAGTCGCGGGCAACAGCTAGTAGTTTATATGAAGGAGTGCATCGAGCTAATATTATTTTGAAATTATGCTTTTAACATATATATTTTTAACAAATAAAACGTTACACACACTACGACACTACTACTAGGAAAAATGACAGATTTTTGAGTGACAAGTCTATACATACGAATTATACTCTTTTATTTATGGTTGAAGTCTGCTGACAACAAGTTGACAAATTGAAAATGGATTATTGTTTTTTTACTATTTAATTTTAGATACTATTAGACAATGCTTAAACGGCCTGTCTGAGATCAGCTGAGTCCCAAAGACAAGAATTGAAAAAAACTATGATGATGTCAATATGTTTTACAAAATATATAAGTAGTAGTCCTAATATCGTTGAAACTAAGGTCGAATTTCGACCATTGGGCGATCTCTAGTTAATTTTAATTGTGTAAAAAACTAGATACCAAAATATTCCATATATTGTAAGCTTTATAAATTATAGACTCAAAGTGATGTACTAGAGTCTTATAGGTTATAGAGGACATTAATATCAACGTAAAAGTCCGCGATATCGTATGTCTGACTATTACAATTATTATCCTACTTTTTAATCTAAAAAAAATATCCACAGCCGAACATATAACCTCCTCCTTTTTGGAAGTCGGTTAAAAATATGCAATAGTAACGTTGCACCGGTACAAACCAGGCCAAATTACTTACCAGCTATAGCTTAGTTAGTATTTACCAGATTTAATAATAATAATTGAATTATATTTTAATCAAGTGTAACAATAATTATCCCAACCATTACATTTACCACGTTTACTCAATTAATAATGGTAAGGATAAAATAATCAAACATAACACTTAAAATATAAACAAATACCTACAATAAAAATGTGTATAATAATTATAATATAGTAGTTACAGGCTAAATAGTGTAAACCATTTTTATGTTCTGCTTAACATAAAGATTGACTAAGAAATAAAGATTGAAAAAAAAATAATTTAAAAATCAATGTCCACCCGTGCGAAGCCGGGGCGGGCCGCTAGTAAGTAATATACTTATTTTTTATAATACCGACAGATTTTTGGTTGGTTTTACTATAATTTTACTGTAACTTACCCAGGTGTTAAATCGCCAAGGTTCGATACTGTCATTTATTTTTATTTCGACACAATACGTCGTTATTTCGCAAATCCAGCTGTATGAAAATTTTCACATATAAATTCAACACGGCCATAACAGTATTTCCTAAAGGTATTTTATGTGCATATTTGTTGATACTGCGGATGCAATATGCAACCGACGCCGACGAAATCGACGACGTGCATCACAACGATAAAACTGTACAGTTTGGCCATGACAGTTCGGCCATGGTGGTATCAGGAGTTACATTAACAGCTGCAGAGTTCTGTAGCTTGATAATAATAATATTATCTAACATTCAGCGGTTCTCAAACTTTTTTGGAGGTGACCTTTTTGACATTTTTGACGGACCTCCCAAAAAATGTTTTTTTTTTTTTATTTAAATGAATTGGTCGTTATGCTGTGATGATGTGAGGTGTCTGATGAATATAAAAAAAACTATTTAAGTAGGTACTTAACACTCGTGGAGCCCCTGCAAGTCCTTTGCTGAGCCCCAGGGCACTAGGGATCAATCACACTTTGAGAACAGCTAAATTAGCGAATGTCAGTATCGACCATCTGATGGCCGTTTGTGGTATCTAATATTGCTATTAGGGTTCCGTACTCAAAGGCTAAAAACGGGACCCTATTACTGAGACTTCGATGTCTGTCCGTCTGTCTGTCCGTTTGTCTGTCCATCTGTCTGTCTGTCTCCAGGCAGCACGGAACGTACGACGATTAATAATTTTACGGGAACCGTACATTTTCTTTAACAGAAAGATCTTATGCTAAAAGAATCGACAGGTAATGATGATCATGAATTTGCGGGTTTGTCGCTGGTTCACACCACAGTTTTTCGAACCGCGGTTCGAAACAGCGAAGGATTGTTTTTTAATTACGAGTAGCCGACTCATACCGCGGTTCGAAACAGAAAAGACCTGTTTTTGAATTAGCGGATTCGAACCGCAGTCTAGATAGTTCTATTATTACATATTCCTTTAAGTACAGTTAAGCTCAACATAATTAAGAAATCAAAAATATTAATTTTAAGTCTTAAGACCAAACTAAAGTAGAAATATGCGAGATGGGAGCAAAAAATTCCCGACTTAAAAGAATAGGTAACATCATAAAAGAGTTATTAGCGGGTGAAATAACCATGGGTCACTGCCTGGAAAAATTAAGGGTTTAAAATTAACTTTATAATAATAGTAATTTTACTCCTTTTGATTGTTTTGATTGTTTTGTTTTTTTTATTATTTTTGATTATTTTAATTCTTAGACTAAGATTTTATACAGTTATGTAATATGATTTATTTTATTTACATTAAATATTATTCCGTTTAATTTTTTACTGTGATTTTATACAATTATATAGTTTTAATTATTTTCATAAAGATTATTTTCTTTTTGAATATTTAAAATTTACGACTGTGATTTAATGCAATTATAACCTTATTATTAGTATTGTTATTAAAGTTTCCCATTTTTTATGATTTTGAAAGAAATGTAATTTCTTTATTAAAATGTGTTTTTATTCCGTTTTTTTCACTTTTCTATACGTCTGTACAAATAAATAAATGAGACTAATAAAAGTTTGTTACAATAATTATTGGCTTAAATTCGTGGTCCGAATCCACCCATAGCAAAAAATAATTAATTAGTGGTTTCACACCACTCCAATCACCGCGGTATGAATCGAGAATACAAAATATTTCAAAAACGGCTCTTCGCTGTTTCGAACCGCGGTTCGAAATTCTGTGGTGCGAACCAGTGAAAGACTCGCTTTCGCATCGCACATAATGAGTCATTGAGTCCTCCTTTAAAAATACTTCTTATTGATTCGTCATGAAGACACGTTCCCTTTTGGGGACGTCGAAAAATAAAGAAATCTTTATAAATGACTCGTAATAATATTGTTGCAGATCTCGAAACTTTGAAGGCCTGGATGGCGTAAAGCAAAATTAAACCTACCTTAGTCATAATTCGTTGTCGATCGCGGTAGTTTGAGGCAAAGAACGGAAAGCCATTTATGCCATACAAAAGTAGGTAAACGTAACGTACGTGTATCATATTGCTGTCAAAACTATTACCCCCCCCCCCCCGGGCTTGATGTGCCCTTCACTGCCCTTCGTGTAGACGAAGGGTCAAGGAGTCAGGGCGTCAGCTAAACCACTTATTTAATGCACAGGTAAACCTAATTACAGGTAAGGGTGTGCAAGCAATAATTAATACCGGGGGGCATTGAGCGTCCTCTCTTGGGATTAATTTAGTTTAGATATTATGATATCCTGTGCAATATCATAACGTCTAAACTAAATTAATATAAAAATATATTTATATACAACCTCAGACGCCATAAGTACCTAAAGATTTTTTAACAGCTATAATATGACGCCCGCTACTGACTTGCCCCAAAATCCGTTTATCGCGCGTGAACCATACATTTTTCTGGGATGAAAGTATCCTATATCCTTGTCCGGGACTCAAAGTATTTTTATACCAAATTTCAGCAAAATCGGTCCGCAGTTTGGTCGTGAAGAGGTAACAGACAGACACACGTTCGCATTTATAATATTAAGTATGGATAGTAATATGGATCTCCGACACCATAAAGTGCTAATACTACACCAAAAACCCCCGTATAGCTAAAGCTAGCTAGCTTTAAAATCTTCAGTTTATTGAAAATTGTAGCTTGTAAGTTCGTTCGTTGTAATCACAATACTTAGTTCAAGACGTGAATTTGAACACAACTAAATGGAAAATCTACTAACCCATAACTGACGACAAGGAACAATCTCTAAACTATTTCAAAACTTTGTTTTCTTCATTACGTTGAGTAAGTCTGTGACATAATAATATTATACCTCTCAGTGCGACATAAAAACATAAATCGTTACGAAATGCGAAGATAAGTTTGAAACTTTTAAAGTATCATATCACTGCATTTTGAAATTACTATCTCTCGATGTACAATCGAGGAAGTTGATTCCTATGCAATTGACAGACCAACGTTATTTGGTCGAATATGTCAATTCAATGTTAATTATGATCTGTCAGCTGGGTTTGACGTAATGCGACCAAACTACATAGGTACCCGATTTGCATGATAGGAATCAACTTCTCTGATAGTACATTCATGTGATTGCTAACGTGTTTGCCCTTTTATATTTTAAATAAGGGTGCAAACGAGCAAACGGGTCAACTGATGGAAAGCAGCCGTCGCCCAAGGACATTCACAACATTAGAAGAGCTGCAGGTGCGTTGCCGGCCATTGCATTGCATTGAAGAGAAGGTGTATTAGAAATGAGTCTTTATTACCATGCCGAAAATTTTAATTACTAATTTCACTACAATAACGATTTCAAAAGATTACAATAAAATATCATACTTGGAATGAATATAACTCTTGCGACAAACGATAAATCAATAAAAAAAAATAACGCAGTGCTTTCTGCATACGTTTTCTAAATTTCTCTTGAATATAAAATACTAAATATGCAGAAGGATCAGCGGTAAAGATGATTATCGTGTATATTGCTGACGATTTCTGGCTCCCATCTGTCTCCATTGCTCAGCAACTTCTCCTTATTGTAAAGCAGTTCCTCGTGGGTTTCCGTGCTATACTCGAAATTTGGACCTTCCACAATGGCGTCCACTGGGCAAGCCTCCTGGCAGAAGCCACAGAAGATACACTTGGTCATGTCTATATCGTACCTCGTCGCACGTCGTGACCCATCAGGTCTTTCCTCCGCCTCGATGGTTATGGCCAGCGCTGGGCAAATAGCCTCGCAGAGCTTACAGGCGATGCATCGTTCCTCCCCGCTCGGGTACCTTCGGAGAGCATGCTCGCCTCGATAACGAGGGGATATGGGGCCTTTCTCGAACGGATAGTTAATGGTGGCTGGCTCCTTGAAAAAATGACCCAGGGTTACTGCCAAACCTGGGAATTAAGAAACATTGTATCAGACCAGCGGGGCTAAAATAGTCGCTTTGGAGAATCGTAATATATAATATGAATCATAATATGATTATATTTTTTTAATCGCAAAAATTGTCACTCTGCTTGCAATTCATGTCTAGAAATTCGTACTAATTTGATATTCGTCAGATTGACAGTTTTGACAATTCCTTTGCTGAATTGATTGAGAGGAATTGCTAAATGTGACCATTTTAGCCCCGCAGATTCGGCAGGGATTTTGGCAGTGTAAGGCTGCGTTTCCACCAGAGATGTGTTGCACCAGGAATGTGTTTTTGGTACTCGCAACACATCTCTGGTGGAAACGCAGCCTAAGAGGGTACACACTACACATAGACTGCCAAAAATCGTGTCTCTTCCTTTTCGCCTCGATGTAGTCGGGTAAAAATGAAGCATTTAATACTTTTGTAAAAATAATAATAATAACTCCCACACCGGTTTCGGTGACGGTGGCCGGTTTCATTAAGGCCAGGCCAAGTGTGTGCGTAGTACACAAGAGCACTCTCTATTTCTTTTAAAACAAAGAAACATTGTCAATTACTTATATTGCAGGGTTATGTCGACCTGGAACTTAATTGAAAACACAGGGGTGAAAAGTACATAAGTAATAATATAATAGATGTGTATACCAGCGGACCTAAAATGGTGAAATTTTGCAATCCATTTGATTCACAAAATAAATCGTCAAAACTGTCAAACTGACGAATGTCAAATTAGTATGTACGAATTGCACGCAGAT
This sequence comes from Aricia agestis, assembly GCF_905147365.1. Lineage (NCBI taxonomy): Eukaryota > Metazoa > Arthropoda > Insecta > Lepidoptera > Lycaenidae > Aricia > Aricia agestis. The sequence continues at coordinate 23,860,756 of NC_056428.1, read as the reverse complement.
GATTATAATATTATGATTCTCCAAAGTGGCCGTTTTAGCCCCGCATACCTAGCATACCAGTTGTTTTAATTTCGTTAAAATAACCGGTATGCTAGGTGAATGTTGGCGAAACGGAGTTGCGAAGATGACGCCCGCAACTCCGTTTCGCCAACATTCATTTATCGCGCGGAAACCGTACATTTTTCCGGGATAAAAGTATCCTATGCCCTTTCCCGGGGCTCAAAGTATATTATCTCCATACTTTCCTGAAAATCAGTTCAGCCATTTGAGAAAGGGTGTCTATCTATCTGCTACATCTTTATTCTTAAATCACTTAACCATTTTGGTGAGGTGTATATTTACCAGTATCTATGTACCAGTAGCCACATAAATATATTATGGTTCCAGTATTCCAACACGAGAAACATCTGAATAATAATTAAATTACATGTTTTCGATACCATAATACCCTGCGGATTATTTGGGTTACGATCAAAGAAAATAATATTATGTACTTATCCTGGTGAATTGGATTTGTCATAGCGGGCCCCTAGACGATCAATTTTATTATGCAATATCGTCGTATTGTGCACAATATATTGTGCCTAGGGTTAATATTGAACGCGCCTTTCAATTTTATTGTCAAATACGTTGTCCAATATTATCGTAGGGTCAAGGGGCCACCCAATTAAAGACACGAGTGGATGAAGTGGATAACTAGCAATTTGAAAACTGTTTTTTTTTTTTGCATAAATAGAGGCTCTAGGGCCGGGAAAATTATTTAAAACTGAAAAATATGGATTCTATGTATAGCTACATATTATATTAGCTAGATAATGAAGTACAATATACGTAAATTACAACGTTTGTTCAATACAATTTATAAGGGGAAAAATTAGTAATTATTGCTCTTAAGTTGTAAAATGTTAGTTACCCCCTAAATTTTTCCCTTCAACTGGTCACTCATAATTCATAAACCTTTGATCTGAGAAGTCTAACGCCTTCGTGATCTAGTGGTTTAGAGTGTAGCTCTCGATTCGGACGTCGTGGGTTCGATTCCCGCATTGGAAACATATTATTATTTCCAAGTTTGGTTAGGACAATGCAGGCTGATCACCTGATTGTCCGACAAGAAAGATGTCGGATGGGCATGTAAAAAGTCGGTCCTGCGCCTGATCTCTCACCAGTCGTGTCGGTCTTCCGTCCCACTGGGTTATGATAGTGAAAGGAATAGAGAGTGCTCTTGTGTACTGCGCACACACTTGGGCACAATAAAAATACTCCTGCGTAACAGGCCTGGTTTCAATGAAACTGGCCACCGTCACCGAAACCGGTGTGGGAGTATATTATTATCTGAGGAGTCGGGACCGCTAGGGTGTCCAAGGAATATTGCAATAAGCAATTCTTGTTAAAAGCCCCCGCTATTGATTTCGCTCGTAAAAAGGTTATTAATTAATAATTATTATTATTTGTAGATTGGAGATAGCGCCGACTGGCGCGAGTGTACAGCTTGTATTATTAGGCGTTCCACGAAAGAAGTTTCATTATTATACAGTAAAAATGTTATATCAATTCCTTATAATGTTTATTATGTTATAGGTATCGCGGATATACTTTAGGACGTGCACAAACACAAATGGATTGGAAGAGAGCGTGGCAAATACTAACACGGAGAGATCTAAGACAGAAGACTGAACTAAGAACATTAGATCAGTGATTGCTTAATCTACCATATATTATAGGTATACATAATATTATATTAAAATCGTAGGAAAGCCAAAACTGTACATTCAATATAAAAAAAAATTGGTGCGTGATCTCGAAGCCAAAAATATAGTTTTTAGAATTTATGTCAGTTTGTCTGTATGTATGTCCGGGCTAAACTAAAACAGTACTGCATGGATTTACTTCTTTTGCATGAATGAGATGAATGATGCTAAGAGGTGGAGACGACCTGAAGGCTATATAATATTATCACGCTATCACCTTTTTTTTGGTGCTGTAGGACCTTCACGCAGACGATGACGCGGGCAGCAACTAGTGTAGGTATAACTCACGTGTCATGACTCGAGGTTATATTAGCAATCGGTATTGGCTGCTAAGAATGCTAAGCTGTGCATGTACCATAGATCACTAGACGTGGGAGAACCATGCTTCGGCATGAATGGGCCGGCTCGACCGGAGAAATACCACGTTCTCACAGAAAACCGGCTGAAACAGCGCTTGTGTTGTGTTTCGCCGAGTGAGTGAGTTTACCGGCGGCCCAATCCCCTACCCTATTCCCCTCCCTACCCTCCTTTGTTCCCTTCCCTACCCTCCCCTATTCCCTTCCCATCCCATCCTTACCCTCCCCTATTACCGTGTTCCCGCTTAAAAGGCCGGCAATGCAATGCAGCTCTTCTGATGCTGCGAGTGTCGATTATCAATATATTTTACGTCCATTCAACCAGCTCAGTCAATTCGGGCGTATTTTTTTACGGAAAATCGTACGTTAGAAGGAAGTCGGCTATGTTTTATTTCAACTGAAATTCCATGGCTCTTTCAATTTACACCATAAGAATCGTCTGCTGATTCCCATTATACTTTTCCAAACCTTTTGTTACTCTCTTTGAATGACATTTGAAGCACCATGGCTGGTTGTGACAACCTCGTGACAAACAAAATGATAAATTAATACCCTTATTACCTCGGATGATTTCAGTCCAGAACACGACTTGCGCGGCTCTGTCAACGAAATCCCTTAAGCCAGTTTTTGGTGGGACGTTGTTGATGTAAATGAAGTTTACTTGGTCTTTCGTCCTTGGGCGGTGGTAGAATGGTGGAAGCTTCCTTTCAGCCTTCGGTGGGCATTGTTTGGACGCATCTTTGCATATGAAAATTTGACGCACGTTCGTGTATTTTAAATTAAACAACGCTTTTCTAGGGAAATTCATTGATAATAATTAATATTATTGAACAATTATATTTGATAGATAGGTATTTATGTTGTCAATGATAAACGTAAATGCCCAGTCAAAATATATTTTTTTCGTAAAAATTAGAGCAAAGAATTTATTGGTCCGAGGCAATTAAGTCCTAAGAGAATATCAATTTACTCTCGTGCATTTTTTCACTATCGTCAGCTGTTAGGCCAGGCGCGCACTAGCGGCCAGGTCGCGGCGGCCATCGAAAGTACATGGTGTGGCCGCTGGCCGCCATGCGGCCAGTTGCGCGTGGTCTATGGCGGTTTCATACTAAGGTGGACCAAGAGATCTATCTCGATGGCCGTCGCGACCTGGCCGCTGCGATTTGGCCGCTAGTGCGCGCCCGGGCTTATTTTCCGAAGTTATTTTCATAGCAAAACCATTTATAACCATATCAGCAGCCCGATTCACAAAGCGAATGATTTGTGAATCAGTCTGCAGGATCATTAAAAAGTCAGTTGTTTTCCAAGTTACGGGACGAGTCTAATACATCCATTTTCATTAAATACGCATTTTTCTGATCCAATCATTGCTGTTCCCCATCCAGGAATGTGTCAGAAGACGGCAAATAAATTTAATTTAAAGTTATTTCGGCGCTAAACTAAAATAGAATCTAAAATGGGTCGGGGAGTGACACAGACTTAATTTGACCTCGAGCTGGGGCTCTATTCTCATACCTCGATTAGAGTAAACAGACTCGATTGTCACTTCGGTCGCAGGCTGTCACAAAATATCCACTATCACGAATTTCTGCACACAGCACAACGGAGTTACGAAAATTATCTTTAGGCTGGATTTATTATGCGTCCGCTCGAACGCGCGCTTTAGCGGCTACACCGCGAGATCATAAGGAATTGAATGTAACGATTAAAGTACCTGTGCGGTCGCACCGCGTATGCGCGGGTCAAGGTGTTCCCACACAGCAGTTATATATAACGTTATAAAACATATTGTGTAACATAATAACATTTCATAACATCGTGTAACATACGCTACAACATGTCAAATAAACGTGCCTCTTGTTGGTTAAGAAAGTTAGACAAAAATGTTATCTAACGTTATAATAATATCTCCTTACATATTATGAAATTGGCGTTTTGTATGGGAGGAACATAAAGTCGATTTTTTTATAATATATTTAATTAATCAAAGTATGTAGGTACCATTGTTATCAATGCATTTTTGTCATCTTTTAGTCTAGTTCGTTGATCCCTTTACTCAAAGAAACGGAGGGTCAATAAATTATTTGAATGCGGTTTGGACTGCCACATCAGAATTGAATTTTTTCCTTGTAGGAAGTAATCCAAATTCCGAAAAAAATGGTAATCTGTTGGAGCAAGGTCCGGGGTCTTCGGGGAGTACGGTGGATGTCGCAGACATTCCAATTGCAGCTCCTCCAGTTTTGCGGCTGTCTGTTGTGCAGTGTGTGGTCTAGCGTAGTCCTGAAGCAGCAGTGGCCTAGAGCGATTGACCAGCTTTGGTTGTTTAGCAACTAGTTCTTCCATCATGGTTTGCAGTTGCTGGCAATAGATATCTGCCGTAACCGTTTGGCCTTGCCTCGCCTCGTCACGTTGCGGTCTGAAATCTGAATTGACCCTTAGACAGCACTCGAACAACAAGAAGCAACTCTCGAGCCATGAGAATAGGTCCCCCTGCAAGGCGGACGTTTATTAGAAACATTTCCGATTCATTCCGATTTTAAAATCACTTTTTCAACTATGTTGGGGAATTGATGAGGGTCGAGGCCATGAATGAATGATATCATTTTAATGATGTCCGGTTGAATGGTGAATGAATAGACCGATGGCGAACGAGCGCAGTGATGGCGCACTGCTATTAAATTTATTCTGACTGTACTAACTCATACGCCGCGCACTATTTTTCGATCGCTAGGCGTAACTGTGTTAGGGAAATTAGCACATAATCTTATAAGTATATAAAATTCTCTTTTGCGAATTTTGTTAATAAAATAAAGAAATCACGATAAAAAATAAGTGTTCCCAAAATTTAGCTTGATAGCATTTGCATTATTTTTGTTATGCGCCTTCAAAGTTGGATATTCAAGTCAAATTTTTTTTCAATTAAATTTCTTAATATTTGTATACAGTTCGATAACTTATGCAACTTTTGTTATGAAACCCCTTTCATAAACGCAATATTTAATATACCTGTCGAACAAAGTTGTCTCCCGATGCGTACAAACTACGAAAGACTGACGTCATACTTTCGTAGCACTTTGTATGGAGCGTTTCGGGCCGGTCTTTTTTATGAGATATTTGAATTGTCATATCTTGGTGAATTTTTAAGTTATCAGAGTCATTCTTTCAACGATGTTTCTATTTTTTAAGTGTCTTTCAATTACCGATAAGAAAAAAATAGTCATCATGCCTATTTTTATATTGATAAGTGCATTTGTTGAATAAATAATAGTAAATTATATTATTACATATACTTACATTTTATTACATACATAATTATTAAAACTCGAGACTGACGGCGACCCTTGTTTGTTCAGGCGGCATAGCGTTGGACGTTGCCATGGTAATTTATACTTATTTAGTCACTTCAATAAAATAATATGGGCGAAATACTTTAAAAGACAAAACAATATTTGCCGGGTTAGCTAGTAAGTAATAATATTATTGTTTGCGGCCTTTAATACGTATCATGACAGCTTCCAGATCATCACGATAACGAAGCTCTCAACTCCAGACTAATCCAGTTTAGAACCATAATAGCCTAAAAGGCTGTATCCTTTTCCGAAGGTTCAGGAATTCCTTAGTAATCCACGTTATCAGGTACATTACGCGGAACAGCTTAAAATATTCCAAAAATCTGAAACCGTATTGATCCAGTTGAAACGAGCACAGAGATAAGAGAACCCTTATTTTTTACAAGCGTTAACCATACGAGATACTTACATAAGATCCGCTCCACGAGTGTTTGTACTGGGTGGAAGGAAAATATTAACTTAGTATCAGTTACGGATCTATACGATAAGTATTAAGTATACAGTATATTATTATATAGTTATACTAAATATTTTTAAGTTACTGCATATCTTTTATCGCGGGATTTGAGTAAACCGAATCAAGAAATTCCGTAACGAAAAAAACCTAACCCCCATTCCGGTGTGCCTTTCCCCGGGGCCGGGTGCCGGCCGGTGCGGCGTTGCCAGCGTCGCCAAGCCAAGCGTTGCACGGTCATTATTGTGCGTGCGACTAGACATAATATGCGAATTATAATTGCATGAGTTGAGCTTTATAAAGGTACGGAACTCTTTGTGCGCGAGTCCGACTCGCACTTGGCTGATTATTCTGATATTTCGTATGGGGATACTTTGAGTCCCGGGAAAAGTTTGCAAGAAAAAAGGACTTTGCCCAAAAAAACCCATGGTCTATAAAAATAATTTATGCACCTTCACTAAAGTAGACTAACTAGACTAGACTTGTAAATTTAGTTTTATTTTCTTTAATGGAACAAAAACAGTTACATGTTATAATCTTAAGGTAAGTACAATTACATAAATAAAAGTGATAAACATTTTATATAACCCACACCAATGTTCGCGGCATAACAAAAAATGAAATAAAAAATATTCCTAAATCCTAACAAAGAGAAAGAATTTTAAATACCACAGAATATATATTAGTAGTACGACAGTATATATTATGTCTATGGTAGTACCAAACATTAGTGCATTGCGTAATGCGTTGAGTGCTTCGTAACAGATGAAAAACATTTATATTTTCTAATATTAAATTTAAAGACAAAAGAAGAAAAACAATATAACAGCTACGGATGATTTTCTAATGATTACAATTTTTTAAATAGTCATGGATTGGTCATGGACAGGTTTTTTGGATTGATTATTATAGTAGATTATAGGATAGTGCCAAAATGTCAATAGTAGTCAATAGTTAATCGTAAATATGCAATTCATTTTATTCAAAACCATAACCGAAACAGATAATTTGAAAAATAAATCTGAGATACACAGTACTTCGAATCAACTAGTTACTTCCTTTGTGTTCTTTCTCGTGAAAGCGATGTTGATAGATAAGTGGAAAGGCAATAGCGTGTAAATAGCTAAATTGCCTGCGGGATAATACAAAGTTCTCAAAAAAAACACTCCGGAATCCGTATCATGCCCGACTAACCTGTTCCATAGTCAGCAGGGGTGCTCCTCAGGCAATTGCAGTAGCAGCAAGCCCGTTGGATCTTGTAGGAGCAAGATGATTGTCTTCTGTAGCGCGTGGTCCGCTCCGGAGCGTAGCTGAAATACTCTTGAATTTTGATGCACTTTGGTCGGCCGACCACACATAAGGTTCACAGCGATTATATTGAAAAACCAAAAGGGAAAGAAACTTGAAATTCCAGCTGGATTAAGCCTTTTCAAGGAAAAATTATCTAAATTAATTATAATAGCAATCAAAAATAATAGTTATTCAAAACGTAATGAATTAATGAAGCACTATAATATTATCCCATCAATGAAGCGGCACCCGGCTGTCGCATAACTATTATATTATAAATCTATTGTGTCTGCGATTCCCATGATCGAGGTAATAATAATTAATATTTACGTGGATTCTCCGGGCGAGCACACCCGCGCGGCGCGCCTTGACGACGCCCAATTCGCAATGTGCAGCAGAAATCGTAATATTTTAATTTCGCCATAACATTAAAACCAAACGTCCAATTTTTATCATTCAAAGACCAAATGTTATCTACATTAACTGTACTTAGTAATGAAATAGTTTATTTTGATAAGAATTAATGCCATGAGTAAAATAAAGGCATTTAAATGTAGTCTAAAAACATTTCAAGATTTTTTAATAAAAAAATGGTTATTGTGCCTCACTCAACATAGATAGGTATAGTGTATCGCGGACTTTTTTGTAGATATTTAAAAGATCTACAATTACTTAGAACATTTTATGGTTCTATCTTTTATAGTTTAGGCAGCGTACGCGAAAAAAGTAACATTTCTGGTTGATTTTTTACACCTTGCTCCCGAAAATCCCAAATATCTTACGAAACCCTATTTTTTTCCTAAAATAAAATTTTGCCTATGTTCAGCAGAATCAATGTAGGATTCCAATGGTAAAAGAATCTTTCCAATCGGTCCAGTAGTTTCGGAGCCTATTCAAGACAAACAAACAAACAATCAAATCTTTCCTCTTTATAATAGTAGTGTAGATAAACTAAATCACAAGTGGCATGAGGCTTCTCTCTACATCCTCTATCGGTTGTATCACGGAAAGTGCTCTGAGGAATTGTTCGGAATAATATTACCTCCTGCAACTTTTCGCTATCGTTCCACAAGAAAAATATACCATCCTCATCACTTTGATGAGTGGCAGTTTTCCGCCGTACGTTTTTTTGCGTAACTTTCTGCTGCGCACTGTAAAACTCTGAAACAAACTGTCACCAGCAGTATTTCCAATACGACCTGAAAACCTTCAAAGGCCGGCAACGCACCTGCAGCTCTTCTAATGTTGCGAGTGTCAATAGGCGACAGTAGTTGTTTTCCATCAAGTGACCCGTTTACTCGTTAGACCCCTTATTTTATAAAAAAACAATTCTAAAAAACAGTACATAATAATAACTGATTAATTTCTATGCAAAACTAACATTATATACAGCTGTCAGATATAAAAGTGATAAATATTTTGATATTAAATAAGTACATAAATATATGATAATCACTTTAGTGCGACCAGTTTAAACGCGATCTTCGTAGCATACTAAATGTATGCTACGAGTATGCTACGAGAGTTACGCTTTAAGTGGTCATAGTATAGACAATATAATTATTATAAATAAAATGTCTTTATACTACATACTAATCGCCACACTATCGTTTGTAGCATCGCGTCGTCCTAATCATAGATTCCTATGAGGAAGGTCAATTATTAGTTACGACCGTTTTTAAAGTACTCGGTGATTAGCTATGTCCACACTGTGCAGTGTCCACTTTCATCTTAAAGGGGTTTAGGTTTAGGTTTAGGTTTACCTTTGTGGCACAGGACATCTTGATTTTTTTTTTCAAAATTTCTGAGCATGTATTTAGGATACCATGTTATTTAACATTTTTTGTTTGTATAATTAGTGCTCTCTATCCAAATATACCACTTTTATCGTGCTCGGAGATTTTGAAAAAAAAATCAAAACAGCCGGCGGCTAGATATGACAGGCATACAAAATAGTTCGAAACCTTTTCGTCATCTTGTTTCATTCACCTTTCGTATTAATTAACGCATTCAATAATTGAATGCGTCAACAAACGCAACGCCAACATTGTCATTTTTGTTCAGTTGCAGTGTCTGTCAGCTTATTGTAACGTGTGCGCATAAAGTTAATATACCTAGCGTATATTAACTTTATGCTTGTGCGACGCGAACATTTTACTGGGTGGAATATAAAGACCAAAGCGAAATTTTTGGATACGGTCAGAGGACATGCGTCGCGGGCATGCCTCACGTGCGCTATTGACTGCACTATGATGAACTTCGAAGTCTGTCCGTCTGTCTGTCACCAGGCTATAACTTAAGAACCGCTATAGCTAGACTTCTGAAATTTTCAGAGATTGTGTATATACACAATCTCTGAAAATTTCAGAATCTATTCGCTCGCGCCCTCGCTCACTTCAGTGGAGATGGGAAAGTGAACGAGGGCGCGAGCGACATGCATCTCTGTTCGCTCGCGCCCTCGCTTATACCTTTGATAATCGTATTTAGCGCTTCCTCAGTCCCACGGTAGCGGTTACTAAGACTATAACATCGTTAGCAATTCATCCCAATAATGTAAAAAAATAAATTTTCTTAGTAGGTACACATGTAGCCAGTGTACCAAAATTGGCACAGCGATGTTTCAGGTGCTATAAAATGGTAAAAAATTAATTTGAAAAAACTTTTTATATGTATTTATAGGATACATTATTTATTGTTTTTGAAGAATAATGTCTATTTACGATGATATACTTGTACTTTACGTGTAAAATGTAATAACTACAAACATGAAATTACCTCGACGTCTCCTTCGAAAGCAAATTTAAGCCAAATTTTGCTATAAATGTATAATTTGCGTCATTACGTATAAATTTTAACGAAATCGTTCAATTTTATACGTAATCAAATTACGTAATCAAAGTACTTTCAAGTACGGTATATATACCTATAGTTATTTAAGATTTTTTTCACCTAATGTGATATTTTAGTGTTCCCAAATTGGTACTATTGTATGGGTTAATCCACTTTTCACCGTGAATTTTCATAAAATCTTAGTGGAAGTTCTAATAAGTGGAGATTTCACGTTAACGTACTCTTTGCCCTACAGGGAAAATAAACACGATCCACAAAATAAAAGCTAGTATGTATTTGGTAGAACATAGAGACGTTTATTTGGCACCGTCTCACGCCTCGCCGATTTTGATGGATCTCCCACTCGATCATGGAAAAACAAAGCTGAAATGTAGCCTAAATGTAGCCTTTAAACGGTTTACGATGTAGCTTTGATTGATATGAAATAATTGGCGATGTAGGAAATAACGCTTCGAAATAAGTTTGCCCACGTTGGCTGATGGACAACTACAGGCGATCACGAACATTCGTGCGTGCTTATTAACAATCATAAGTCGTTTGTTTGCATTGAATAGTCTTAAATAATATACTCGACCGGTTTTTATGAAAATAGCCAAGGACACACAATTACATGTATAGTCCGTCAAGAAAGTGAAGAAATTAAAAAGTGGCAACATCGTAGTGTCTTTCAAATCAATCTATGAAAAAAGAGATGACACTACAATGTTGCCACTTTTTAATTTCTTCACTTTTTTGACAAATTATAACGCTATTTTTCTTCGCTGTAAGTTGTAACTTATACAGTTCTTGTAGGTTCCTCTATTTATGCATATCCGCGTGCAAAAGCTAATTCTTGACAAATAAAATTTTATTCCTGCATAGCTAGCACGGGGTTTCCCAGTCGATTCTTCGGAAGAAAGTAATGGCAGTTTCTTTCCCATGTCTACATATCTTTTTCCCGAGCATGGCACCACCCATCGACTTGAGTTTCAGTGGACAAAGAAGACAAGAAACTCATTCCATAGCAACCATTATAGCAACGGCAATTATTTTTTTTACATTTAGTTTCTTGGTTCTTTTTTTTTATTATGGCACCTCGGCTATAAAACCATGGCCAGTGTCGAATAAATGGCGGCAAATTCAAAAAATCGACGTGTAGCAACCTTGTCTATAGCCGGAATTATAGTTTTGATCTACGAAATACGAATAATAAAAACTAAGGAACTTTATTATTCGTAGTTTGTAGATCAAAACTATAATTCCGGCTATAGACAGGGTTGCTATACATCAATTTTTTTAATTTGCCGCCATTTACTCGACACTGGCTATGGTTTTATAGCCAAGTGCCATAATAAAAATAAAAACAGAATCAAGAAACTAAATGTCAAAAGCGGATCGTCATGCTTGACTTATAGATTTTCAAAAGCGAAAGATATCGAGATACGAAAGAAACTTTTACTCCAATGTTTTTCCGGTAAAACTGTCAAAATTTAGTTTCTTTCGTTTGTCTACGTGCTTATGCTAACTATGCTGGTATATCTACGAATAATAAAAACTATGGTATTTAGATTTTTTTTAAGTAATAAAAAATATAATAATATACTTGAGCGGAAAGAGATAGACGCGTGACGCCATGGATGAATTTAAATTGTTATAAAAAAAATATATAATATTATTTAAAGTCTAATGTACCTAATAAAAAATACTTCAGTGTAGCACCACAATGAATAGTTAATCTTAGTATTTTGATATCGTTGTTAATCTTAAACACTTTCAATAATCTTATCTTATATCTTTAATCGGCTCCAACGATTTTCATGAAATTTAGTATATAGGGGGTTTCGGGGGCGATAAATCGATCTAGCTAGGAATCATTTTTAGAAAATGACATTTTTTTGAATACCGAGCAAAGCTCGGTCAAATAGCTAGTGAACACATTATTGCAACAATAATGTCATTCCCGGCTTACCATCTTCCGTATTAATTGATTGCGGTGAACAGACACAACCGCAAAATACGCAATCATTGTTCAGTGACGTTTTGTTTATTCAGTAACTGCTTTTATTCAGCTAACAGCAACAGAGTTGATCAACAATTCATTGCTTTTTGTGTTTCGTGATATTTTTGTTGCATTTTTTGTGTCGTTTCCATCGTCTTGACTATAATTGTGGTCATTACTTTAGGTACTATCAGACTATCAGAGAAGTCAATTCATAGGCAGATGGCGGACCTATGTAATTTTTTTGCTGTATGTCAAACCATAACATATTTTATGACATAATTCGACTAAGGCCCGATTCGACCAAACTTGAAGTTACACGAGTATAATTATCATGAGAATAATTTTACTCCTTTAATTTACTCTAGGGTATTATCGTTTGCATTTTACCAAGTTACTCAAAGAGTATGAAATAAAATGAAAATATAATTCACAATGACACCGACCGTGATTGTTGACACCCTGTTGTGCAACTATTCTCAGTTTAATATTTACTCCACCAAAATAGCCCGTGTAAATATTTAATCCCGTGTAATTACCTCTTTATTGGATTAGAAGTTGGAAAAACGCAAAACCAGCTTACTCTTAGACCAGGAAACAGTTATACTCGAGTAAAAATTTACTCCAGTTTGGTCGAATCCGCGCTTAGTTTCGTAGGTCCGTCAACTGCTTATGAATCAATTTCTTCGATGGTACCTACTTGGTTTAACAATAATTGATATAAGGGTTCCCACTTAAAACTGCGAATTCGCATAGCATCAAAAGTCAAAGTCAAAAAATTTTTTATTCAGAATCAGAATAAGTTTTTTTTCAAACACTTTCTGAACGTTGATGCTACTGGGGCCTACCACCGGTGGCAACTAACCCGGCGAGAAGAACCGGCGTAAGAAACTCGCACGGAAATATCTGCGACAAACTTCATAATAAAAATGATATTACGATGCGATGCGAATTTTCAATTTTATGTGAAAGCCCTAAATGTAAACATAACACGTGTGTAAACATAATACGGACAGACTGACTTATTATGGACCATCTTTCTTTTCACATTACCAGAGAAGCGGCCTGCATTTTTTACTGACTGAGCTTGCAACATTTTATTTGTTGTTCCAACATCGATCCTTCTACCTTCGAGCCAACCACTGGACCACCAAGATGCTTGTAATACACGTCAATTTAACATAAACTTTTTGTTTTTGCATTTTTAAATAAACCATGGAGACCTTAACTAACACAAGAAGATACACATTGAACAGGGGGATGACGACAAGGTCAAAGATTAACTATTTTTTTTAATAAAATAAAGTCACAGCGATAAAAAATAAGTATTCTCAAAATTTCAGCTTCATAACTTATGTATTTTTTTTGTTATGACCCTTAAAAGTTGGATAGTCAAGTCGATTTATTTTTAATAAAATATCTTAATATTTGTATACCTTTCGATAAGTTATGCAATTTATAACAAAATGTCTTACGAAACCACTGTCATAAACGCAATATTTAACATAGTTATCGAACAAAATCTTCCCGCTATGCCTACAATCTAGCTAGGCGTGATGTTATAGTTAGCTAACATTTTATTTGGAGAGTTTTGGGAAGGTCTATGTTATGTGAGCTTTGAATTGTAATATTTCGGAGAGGTTTTAAACTATCAGAGTCATTTTTCCACCAATGTAATATCTATTTTTGAATGGTCCATTACTTACCAACCAGAAAAAAATTGTCGTCATGTCTATAATTGACAGACTATCCAGGTGACCGCCTGCCTATTTTCATTTCTGATGGCTCATCGTCACGTCTCCTTGCAATGAACTGACCCTGAGGCGGAATGGAATCCACGTCCGAGTGAAGAGCCAGTCCAGAATCATTCGATTCAAAATACATCCTGCTGACGCCTCCGACGTCACGGCACGATTAATTTTAAACGATCTTAATAAAATAAAACGAGCAGTAAATCGCAAATCGATGCGTGCCGAGCGTGTGGTGGTTGTATTAGCATAAAGACCTTAACGACGTTACTACGTGATGTGGCCCCTGTTTTTATACATACAGAGCCCGATTCTCATCACTCGAATGCCCCTTGTAATTCAGGGATCCAATGATCATTCCTCGAATATCAATTCAAGCGCAGGATGTCTCGACGCACGCAATCTGTCTCACGCAAGAGCCTTAAGACCTTACTCTAGAAGCGACATTCGAAGAATGAGAATTATACCCCGGCCCTGTATAGTAAGACTCACCAACTACTGGCACAACCTCCATTTTTATAAATCTTGTATAGCAGGAGTTATCACAACACGACTATCGATACATTTCATTAAAATCGATCCAGTCGCTTACGAGGAGATAACCACTAACAAGTAACACACATACAAAAAATTAATCCAAGAAATAAATTAAAGATAGATAGAACTTTTTATTGCTCACAAATTGGTACTAACTAGTTCAAGATTACAGTAAAATATGGGCAAGGGCGGCCTTATCATAATATATAAATTATATAAAAAAACAACGCTGTTCGTAACTCTATTGGGTCTATCATAAAAAAGGTTGGTAAACCCTGCCGTATAGGCACGTATAGGGTACAAAAAGTGCGACGGTAAAAATCGTTTTTGCCCATAAATGGAGAAAACCCACTAAAATATGTACTCACATAACTTCTTACTTCGCTCTGGTGGTTGGATCTATATGTTGTAAAATATAATAACCAAAATATTATTACTTAAACATTGTTTTTCAGCACGGTAAAATATAATGTTCTGTGCTCAATATATTACTAGCTATTTGATCGTGCTTTGCTCGGTATTCGATAAAACTAAAAACACGAATAAAATGACATTTTCTAAAAATGATTCCTAGCTAGATCGATTTATCGCCCCCGAAGGCCCCTATATATAGTAAATTTCATGAAAACACTGTGGGAGCCGATTCCGAGATTCCAATCCATACTAATATTATAAATGCGAAAGTATCTCTGTCTATCTGTCTGTCTCGCTTTCACGCCAAAACTACTGAAATTTTGTACACAGTTATTCTAGAGTCTGAGAAAGGACATAGGCTACATTTTGTTGTGGGAAAATATCTTATTTCCATGAAAATATCGATGAAAATTAATGAATCTTACAGAAACCGTACATTTTCCCATAAAAAATATTTCCCCCGTTTTTCCCACATTTTCCTGAGTTTCTTCGGTCGTATAAATACTACTTAGTAGGCTATATTATATTATCACGCTAAGACTACTTAGCGTGATAATATAATATAGCCTACTAGATGTCCCGCGCGGCTTTGCCCGCGTAAATTAGGAATCTTACAGAAACCGTACATTTTCCCATAAAAAATATTTCTCCCGTTTTTCTAACTGTTTCCTGAGTTTCTTCGGTCGTATTAGTCTTAGCGTGATAATATAATATAGCCTATAGTCTTACTCGATAAATGATCTATCTAACACTGAGATAAGTTTTTAAATCGGACCTGTAGTTCCTGAGATTGACGCGTTCAAGCAAACATAGTCTTCAGGTTTATAATATTGGGTAGGTATAGATTTTTTTTATTATCGCTTGACAAACTCGAGTCTCGATCTAAAAGACTATGAAATGGTATAATATGGTAGTGATGATGATGATGACGATGATGATGATGATGAATGTAATTTGCATAGTAGCATATGCTTTCTGTTCTTAAAACAACGCGGAAACTCCCAAACTTGTATCTATAAAGAATCAGGAGTTCCCTCAGCACCTTCCGAACCACGGTATACCAGATATACCTCGGTGCAAAATCTTACTTGTTGGTAGCATATGCTTAGAATACTTCTCACGAAACCGAAGTCACCACATGTTTCCCTATAAGTTTTGAGGAGTTCCCTCGATTACTTATGGATCCTTCATCAGATCACCACTTTTGTGAATATAATACCAAATTGGGATGATATCCTATATATACCAAAAGAAAAATTTTGAAAATCGGTTAACAAACGGCGGAGTAATCGTTGAAAACGAACATAACACCTCCCCCATTTTGAAAGTCGGTAAAAATTGTAGCATATGTGTTATTCTGATGTATAAGCTATATTATTGTAAAGTTTCAGAGTAAAGTCAGTCAAGTTAAAGAGTAACAAATATCCATACATCCAAACAAACTTTCGCCTTTATAATATTAGTAGGATTCCACACCTACGTCCTACGGAGAACACTTACCCCAAATATCAAGTCTCTACGATCAGTGGTTTAGGCTGTACAGAGTACGGTGATTCCATTTTCATGTCTTTCGGTAAAATGTACAGCTACACGTGGCGTGGGAGAATAAGTAGGTTCTTTTTGGCGAAAACGTTTGCCTGCTTCGGTCTGCCGGCACACCCAGAGTGCAACCCATTGATTTTTGTGGCTCCAAAAGCAGCTCTAACTTTAGTAATTCTGGGGCTGTCTAAGAGCCTGTCCAATGTCCAAACACAATAATATGTTGACGCATAGTCACACGGACGCTGCGTCATCGCAAGAAGCAGTCTTAACGTCACCACCCCCTCCCGTTTCGTCTCGGGGGCTGCTGCCCATCGTATGAGCGTTGCGACGGCGCAGCGTGCCGTGTGAACACCTTGGTTATTTGAACTTATTTGTATGTAAAACATCGCAACGGCAGCGCTGCGTCGCGTCGACGCAACGCGCCGTGTGGACTGGCTCTTACGCCGCCGCCTGCACGCGCACCGTCGGCGCCGATGGCCGGAGATGTATGAAATAGGAAGCGTTTTAAAATAACGCGAAGCTGTCAGCGCCATATACATTGGTGTCAGCGAGCGGTCACCACTCACAGTGACTAAAATCAGCGTAATCAAGTTATATGAAGAAGCCATTCGTCTTAACGTAGGTCTTAACACTTACCCCGATGTTGTGAGATTTGTATTAATTCCCTCAATCTATTTTCATTTGCTATCGCGTACTATCAGTACGCTAGTTTTGAAAGATTGCCAAAAGTTAGGTAAGCGGGGAACTGGTTGATTTTGTACGGTCACGTATCATAATTGGTCGCTGTTAAGCATCAGTGTCCTAACCCACAATTTTTTTTGTCGTAAAATTTTGAATGCAGTCTTGTTCTAAATCATCTAAAGAACATAACTGCATTCATAACTCAATACGTAGTTTTTGTGTGGGTTAGCACACGAATGCTTAACAGCGTCCAATTATTCTGTTACTAACATTGATTGTAAAATAATATTATATAAAACCCATTATTTTATTAACTCAAAAGTGTGTATGTCTGTTACTGTAACGCTAAACCGATTTTGATGAAATTCGATATTATAAAGATTAAACTGTCCTGGGAAATAACATCTAAGGATAGTTTGGTGGACAAAATATTATGTATGTTTACTTTCTTCATAAATCATAATAATATGGGCTGCTTAGATCACATCATCAATTTTGATGAGTTTGTCACCGTGTTCACACCAGCAGACCAATTACCTAGGACTTCATCACATCCAAAATACGCAAGGTACGAAAGCATATTGACACTGAGACAGGAGGTCCTTGACATAACAGTATGCACAGGCCCTATACGACATCGCGCCTGTAACTGGCATGTATCGGACGATAACTCACTGTCCGACCACTGTTACATTAGGTTTGATATACATGACAGTATGCCTGGGAAAGAGGTAACTTATAGGAATCCAAAGGCCACAAACTGGAGTGTATTCAGAGAGGAATTTCAGATAAACCTCGCAGCAGTCAACAAAGCTGTCAAGACCGCAGAACAACTGGAACTAAAGGTGGGAGAGCTGGAGCATAGCTTGAATGTTGCTTACCTCAGAAGCTGTCCTGTTTAGAAAACGTCAAATAATCGTAACGTACCTTGGTGGAACGGTACTCTGGCGCAACTCAGGAAAGAGGCCCGAGCTCTGTTTAACAGAGCCAAAAGAGACGGGAACTGGGACGCATACAGAACCGCCCTGACGACGTTTAATAGGGAGCTAAGGAAGGCCAAAAGACGCTATTGGGCAAGGTTATGTGAGGAAGTGAATAGCACCTCGCAAACCTCCAGACTATATAAAGTCATATCTAAGGCCCCTAGCTCTCATCCCAGCACTCTGAAAAGGCCAGATGGTACTTATACTAAAACGGCGGAAGAAACGCTAAGATTAATAGCCGACGTCCACTTCCCCAACAGTATCCATCTCGAAAATCACGAAGCCTTCTCTCATACGATTATTAAAACGAGACCATCAGTTGACGACTGGAGAAGAACTTCCGTGATCTTTAAGCCTGACCGAGTCACTTGGGCAATTGACAGTTTCAAGCCTTACAAGAGCGGCGGCGAGGATAATATATTTCCGGCCCTCCTACAGCAGGGCAAGGACATTATCCTTCCTATGCTACTGAAAATATTCAGAGCAAGTTTTGCGTGGGGCTACATCCCATTGGCATGGACAAAGGTAAGGGTGTCCTACATACCCAAAAGTGAGGACAGAGACAAAGCTCTACCAAAGTCATACAGACCAATTAGCCTCACTTCTTTCATGCTTAAAACAATGGAGAAGGTGGTCAACCTACATATAAGGGACACCTATCTCACTAAAATGCCGCTGCATGAAAGACAACATGCCTACCAAAAAGGCAAATCTACCGAGACGGCCCTAATGGACTTGGTAGATCGGATTGATAGAGCAATTGACGATAAATAGATTGCGTTATTTGTCTTCCTCGATATTGAAGGCGCATTCGACAACACTTCAACCAGCTCGATCACAAATGGCCTGGCTTCAAAGAATATAGATCCAACAACTAGGAAATGGATCAAAGCCACGCTTGACAATAGGGTAGCCTCATTGACTATTATGGACCTGACACTCAAAATCAGGCTGACACAAGGTTGCCCACAAGGAGGTGTGCTGTCACCCCTGGAATGGTCCCTGGTAGTGGATGAGCTACTAAGGGAACTGAACCTCATAGGTTACTACGCTCAAGGGTACGCTGACGACCTGGCGATTATGGTGGTGGGAAAATGCGCATCGGTGGTCACTGGGTTGATGCAGTCAGCACTAAGAGTCATCGAGGATTGGTACCAAAGGGTCAGGCTAACAGTAAACACTGATAAGACGGTCTTGACCTTTCACCAAAAAGAGGAAGTTGGAGGGACTAAGACCCCCAACACTCTTCGGGAAAACTATTAAGTTTGCGGGTGATGTCAAATATCTAGGAGTAATCCTAGACAAAGGACTCACTTGGAATAAGCACATCGACTATAATACGAAAAAGGCTAGATGTGCTCTGGGTTC
The DNA here is from genome assembly GCF_905147365.1 of Aricia agestis. Taxonomy (NCBI): domain Eukaryota; kingdom Metazoa; phylum Arthropoda; class Insecta; order Lepidoptera; family Lycaenidae; genus Aricia; species Aricia agestis. Next base: position 23,841,457 of record NC_056428.1, on the reverse strand, counting down.
CTGTTGGAAGCTTGTCAGCTCTAAATGGGGTATTCGGCCGAAGGCAATGCTATGGCTATATACAGCCGTAGTGAGACCGATTACCACATATCTATATATCTATATAGGCTGCGCAGTGTGGCATAAAAAGGCTGAACAAGTAAACTGTAATAAAAGACTAAACAGCGTACAGAGACTGGCATGTCTAATAATCACGGGTGCACTCTCGTCAACACGTCAACTTGACTCCGCTTCCTCTGCTTGTTCAGATGGAGGCCAAAAAGGTGACTCTCAGGGCCAGGACGGCGGGTAGGACGAATTGGGTCTCCACCCCATTTCGACAGCTGGAACAGTCTCTCAGTGAATCACCTATCATGGCCATGCCATCAGATGCCATGATCAAGGTGTATAGCTTTTCGAAGCAGTACCAGGTTTTTATACCTTCCAGGGAGGACTGGGAAAGAAAAATCCCAATCTATGTCCGCCCTAGCGACATAGTTTGGTTCACGGATGGATCAAGGAAAGACAAGCGTGCGGGAGCCGGATTCTACGGGGGCAGGCCACCAAAAGGCAAATACGCCTGTTTGGGGGAGTTTGCGACCGTGTTTCAGGCTGAAGTCTTCGCTATCCTCGGTTATCCACAGAGGAAATTCGTGGCACCAACCCCAACCATATCGTTCAATTTATGAGCAGTATTGGGTTGGGGATGAAACTCTAGTGCGAATTAGTCACAATAGATCCTCATGGGTCGCAGTGACGTCAGGTCTACAGCGACCTGCCTTCTTTAAAAAAAAAAAACTGTCATCTCCCACATGAGTTTGGCTGCAATACTTATTTATACTATACATAACTATTATATTAAATTATATTATATAAATACTAGCTGTTGCCCGCAACTTCGTCCGCGTGAATGTATGTTATTAAAATCGAGATTTAGAAAATTGAACACCCATCTACGACTATTTTAGTTGGATCTATATTACACACGAAATTGTTAATTTACATCAAAGATCCAGGAAACTTGAACCTCAGATACTTATCGTTTTGAAAAATCCTTTCTTTGAATTCCGCTTGGAGTGGACAGGGGATGGGAGCCACAGTAGGTATAGCTAAATTAATATTGGAATTTCTTGTGGACTGTTGCCAATAATAATTATTGTGACAAAAACGCTTGAAGGCACGGATCAAGTTCTTATAGCGCTGTCCACGATATCACCGTAGTGTGCGACATCAGATTTACACTGTTGTAGATTGTCTAGCATTGTAGTTATTTCGTCTTGGCAGAAAAAACTCTCCCACAGAACATGATGAGAGGTTTATTCAAACATACTGCCTTCGGTCGTACATATTCTACCATTTCTACCTATGTGCTCGACTGATGCTGGTGCCTTAGATCCATAAAGTTTGACTTTAAAATTTCCATGGCCGGTAACGAATTGAGATACGCAGTGGTCAATATCGTTTACGAATAAAAGTTTTAAAGATCGACCTTTGCTTGAATTGGTAATCACTTTGGTTGTCGTTGTTAATTTCGAGGAGTTCCTTCAATTCCATTACTTATCAAGTCACCGTTGTTAGGGTTCAGGTCTATCTTCAGGCTGTATCTCAAGAACCGTTATAGCTAGAGTTCTGAAATTTTTACAGATTGTGTATATCTATTGCCGCTATAACAAAAAATACTGAAAATAAAATAAAATAAATATTTAAGGGGGGTTCCCATCCAACAAACATGATTTTTTTGGCCTTTTTTGCTTGATATCAATAATGACAACAGGCAGGCAGTTGAAATTTTCATAGAATTCTTAATATATAATTAAGTGTAGTAAAGTGTACTTTAATAATCAATAATAAAATTAGAATAGAATTAAAATTTACGGGGGGCTCCCATACAAAAACACAACTTTTGACCTATTTTTTCTATATAACGGTACATAACCCTACGTGCGCGAGCCCGACTCGCACTTGGCCGATTTTATTGTAAACAAATTCGGGCAATCTATACAACAAAAAAAGAATTTTGAAAATCTGACCACAAACAGCAAAGTAAACATTAACTCCTCCTTTTTTGAAAGTCGGTTAAAAAAGTATCTAAGATGTTGACCAGGGATGTAAGGTATCATCATGCCAAATTTCATTGAAATCGGTCCAGCGGATTCAGAGATTAGCCTGTACAAACAGACAAACAGACATACAGACAAACAGACAGAGAAACTAAAATTTCAAAAACAGTTAAAATGTGTTCTACTACTCTTCTTACATGCCCCTGACTCGTTTTTTCGAGTTTATTTTCAATGTACAAAAATTTTACCTCTACGATTTTATTATAAACTGTATAGATTAATGGAATATTTAAGATTTTTATTAATTGACATTGGCGCGGGTTCGAACCCGCCGACGCGCGATGACGCGCTCATCCACTGAGCCATAGAGGTCATCAAAAGATAGTTACCTAATCTCCTCTCCCTTCCAAGAAATTTCTTTTGCATTTACAAAAGAAATTGTGTGGTAATTTATTACAGAATTAAACCATTAACTACCTATCATTTAGGAGGGATCTTAATTTTATATACCGTTAGAAATCAACCCGGGAAGAGTAAATGGTGAAAGTTGAACGCAATTTGAGGAAAAGCTATCAATCTTCTCATTGTCCTGTTACGATTCAGCCGAACTGGTATATATCTTTACAATTGTACAGGTCGTGTATGTGGGCATAGAATATAATATATAGACCACATTTATAAATAAAACACACTTTTCTTGCACTTTTTCCACTATATTAAGATATTATTATAACTTTTAACAAATAACTTAAAGTTATTTGTTAAAAGTTATAATAATATCTTAATATAGTGGAAAAAGTGCAAGAAAAGTGTGTTTTATTAGTGTACAACATGAATTTCCACCAAGAACCGACAGTACAATCAATTACATACATTTATAAATACTCGTGTTTTTATCATAAAGTTAATATAGCTAGCATATTAACTTTATGGTTTTTATAGACACAATATTACACTCCCAACTAGGGAATGCAATCTTGGACCAAGATTGACTATTCAAGATCTTGGCGTCTTTTTTCTGAACCAAGATTGGTCAGTTCGAGATCTTGTTGAGATTCGGGTCGAGATCTTGGTCGCGAATCAAGATTTTCGGGATTTTCAAGATTGAGCAAAAAATGAAAAAAAAAAATGCGTTTTTTTGCTGCAAATTGATAGTAACCAATATTTTAATATTAATTAATATATTATGTAATACATAACAAACTCAGTTTTTACAAATTCAAGTTTTTTGAAACATAAAAATCGGCGCAGCGCAGACGACGGACTATCCGTGACGCACTTTTTAGTCCGTAGAAATAGAACCTATATGCAGTAACGCACACGACGCGCAGCGCAGACGTGTGCGTTACTGCATATAATTTGGCAATTGCATAGGTTCTATTTCCACGGACTAAGAAGTGCGTCACGGATTGTCCGTCGTCTGCGCTTATCTGTCTACTATATTATATACCCTTAAATCTGTGGTTCGCGCTTTGCAGCGCAGGTATGAACTGCAGTCTGAAAATCTCGAAATCTTGTTACAATCTTGGACTATTTTGTCAAGATCGCGAACAGGATTTCGAAATTCAGGATTGATGGCTTTCAAGATCGAATCTTGGAAAATCACTCAAGATCTTGGTGGAATCTTGATCTTGCAAGATCAAGATTGCATTCCCTACTCCCAACTGCCGCGGCAAAGTTATTGCATAGCATTTTTATCAACATTATGCATCTATAATTTCAATTCGCATACCTAGTCGCACGCACACAAACACCGTGCCAAAATCTGGAAACGCCGCTGGATCACTACTGGAATAATGAAACGAATACTGTAATGCGCTGGAAAGCACTGAATTGCATTTGAAAATGCAATAATTGCAGGTTATGTCAGTAGAACTCAATCCCTGGCTTGGATCACCGGATTGGAATTGTGGCGGTACTTTCGACCACTAGTATATTAGTGATTGAAGGGCGGTACCCACAATTCGCCTAACATTCCTGCATCGCGCTATCGAAGTTTTCTGAGCGCGTCGGTATACAGTGTGTAACAAAAATAAGTGATAATACTTTAGGGTGTATACGTGTTCCTTGTAGAGAAGTCACTGTGAAAGTAGCAGCGCTGAAAGACGAAATTTTTTATTCAGTTTTGTATGGGCAAGGGCCCGAGCGTCACGAGTTTCCCCATACAAAAGTGAAAAAAATTTTTTTGTCTTTCAGCGCTGCTACTTCCACAGTGAACTCTCTACAAGGAACACGTACACACCCTAAAGTATTATCAATTATTTTTGTTACACCCTGTATATACGACAGCTGAGATATATCACGTGGGCTTCGGCCTGACCGGGCATACCACCTCGCTCGGTCGGAAGATCTTCCTTTGTGGCGGCCACGCATAATCCCACATTGGTGACCCTCGACAGAACACGCCTCCTTCACCATCATTACTCCTCGCCCCTCCGCACCGCGCCAGCCAGCACTGCCTCATAGGGTACCTCGTCCACTAGCCGCAATGTACCGCGACCTGGGCGACTCCGCATCGGCATCATCAGGCTTTCTCACTACACCAACCGGTCAGCAAGCAGAGCACATCTCTCCTGGTCAGCACGTAGCATCGGCCCCGCACGGCAGCTTATCCGACTCACTGGATCCCGTGCAGCAACTTTTTTTTTAATTTTTTTTTATGAAATAAGGGGGCAAACGAGCAAACGGGTAACCTGATGGTAAGCAATTACCGTCGCCCATGGACACTCGCAACATCAGAAGAGCTGCACGCTCTTTTCTTGAAGGTTTGCAGGTCGTATCAGTCCGGAAATACTGCTGGTGACAGTACATTCCAGAGTTTTACAGTGTGCGGCAGAAAGTTACGCGAAAAACGCACTGTGGAAGACTGCCACTCATCAAGGTGATGAGGATGGTATGTTTTCGCGTGGGACGATAGCGAAAAGTTGCAGGTGGTATGATTCCGAACAATTCCTCAGAGCACTCCCCGTGATACAACTGATAGAGGATGCGGAGTGAAGCTACATCTCGGCGTAATTCCAGGGGGTCCAAGATGTTTGAAACACTATGGCAGTCAACAATTCGAGCAGCCCTTCGTTGGATACGATCCAGAGGGAGCAGTTGGTATTTTGGCGCCCCTGCCCAGAGATGAGAACAATATTCCATATGAGGCCGAACCTGCGCCTTGTAGAGTTGTAGGCGTTGGTCCGGACTGAAGTACTGTCTCGCTCTGTTAAGAACGCCAAGCTTCTTCGAGGCTAATTTGGCCTTACCCTCAAGATGATATCGGAACTGGACTTCGCTCGATATGTTGACGCCAAGTATCTCAACGACCATTGGTGACTTTTTTACAGTTCCGACTCACTGGGACTCACTGCAACAGTTCCGACTCACTGGAAATCACTGGCACTGGCGACTCAAGCGACAAGACTTCGAGATTCGACCTCCGGTCTTCGGGGGAGAGTGATGTGGCGGTACCCACAATTCGCCTAACATTCCTGCATCGCACTATCCAAGTTTTCTGAGCGCGTCGGTATATATACGACAGCTGAGATATATCACGTGGGCTTCGGCCTGACCGGGCATACCACCTCGCTCCTTTGTGGCGGCCACGCATAATCCCACAGAATAATGTAATCCGGCCAATTAAAGGAAACCCAATTATCTTGTAATGTATAGTAATACGCTGCGTTTATTTTAATAGTATGGACTATGGAGGTAAATACTTCGCACAAAGATGACGATGTGGAATAATAATAACAGTTCCTCTCCTATGCTGCGCCGGCAGTCTAATCTCAGTCTTAAGCATTTTCGATCATGTAATTTTTTTACCTTCCAGGGTCAATTCGGACCTCTAAATCTGTCAATTCAGTACAAATATAATATTATATAGAAATGCATCTATGCGTCGCGTTGCGGTCTGAATAATTGAGTCTTCACAAAAAAGTGTAGAACACTAAATAAGTTTCCATTTCGAACTTTCTATTATGTACTTACTAATGAAAGATATCATTTTCAATAGTAAGTGTTTTTTTTTTTTATAAAATAAGGGGGCAAACGAGCAAACCTGATGGAAAGCAACTTCCGTCGCCCATGGACACTCGCAGCTTCAGAAGAGCTGCAGGTGCGTTGCCGGCCTTTTAAAGGGGGAATAGGGTAATAGGGGAGGGTAGGGATGGGAAGAGAAGCGAATTGGGGAGGGTAGGGAAGGGAATAGGGTAGGGAATTGGGCCTCCGGTAAACTCACTCACTCGGCGAAACACAGCGCAAGCGCTGTTTCACGCCGGTTTTCTGTGAGAACGTGGTATTTCTCCGGTCGAGCCGGCCCATTCGTGCCGAAGCATGGCTCTCCCACGTATAAATTACGCTTAATTGAAATACAAATCTATATACATCTATATACATATAAATAAAATTGGAGTGTCTGTTTGTAATATTAAAATAACCGTTTTTTACTACATACATATGAATATTCAGATGGTACTTACACCAAAATAACAATTTTCAGAATTTTTGTCTGTCTGTATGTCTGTCTGTTTGTTCCGGCTAATCTCCGAAATGGCTGGACCGATTTTGACGGGACTTTTATTGGCAGATAGCTGATGTAATAAGGAGTAACTTAGGCTATTTTTAACCGACTTCCAAATAGGTGGAGGACATATTTTTACTTTTTTATTTTTACCTATGTATTTTACATTTTGTTGACGCGAACGAAGTCGCGGGTAACAGCTAGTAACTAAATATAATTCAATGAAGGTGTTTTCAAAATTAACACCAATTTTGAAATTTGTCAAATCCTAGCACGAAGTTTGTAGAAAAGCCTTATTTATTATCAAAATAATTTGGAAATTACCACGTTTCCTAAAAACATTAATGTCATAGCCCTCTGAATAAATCAGATAAGAGGCTAAGTGTTGAGTTACAAATAAATTATTTGAGCAAAATGAAAATCTCCTTAAAATATTTTGTGAATGTGTTTCGATGGGCCAGTATTATAGAAATGTTGCCCAAATAAAGTAAAAATTAAATTAAAACTAGTTAAGTACGTCAATTAAAAAAAAATCATGATTATTATTTTATCTCTAATAGTCGAAGACTTACCAAAAATGTATAATATTGTATATCGCTATTCCTATTAGTTTTGAACAAAAGTGAATATTATAATTGAAATAGATTATATTCATTCAGCTGAAACTTTCAGAAGGTAACATGATGATCAGATTAAAATTTAAAATAGCAGAATTGGGGTATCTAACTATAAGAGATACTCCTAATATCGGGTTTACATTATTTTCAATCCAGTGATCCAATCCAGCGCTGGACGAGTACTCCTTAAAGCCAGTCCATACGGCGCGTTGCGTTGCGTCGTCGCAACGCAAATATTTTGACGCATAGCCGGCCACACGGGCGCTGCGCCATCGCAGTGTTATTACGCAGCAGTCTCAACGTCAACACCCCCTCCCGCTTCGTCTCGGAGGCTGTTGTCCGTCATAATATTATGTGCGTTTGCGACGAGGCAGCGCGCCGTGTGAACACCTTGGTTATTTGTAATATTATGTAAAACAACGCAACGGCAGCGCTGCGTCGACGCAACGCTGACGCAACGTACCGTGTGGACTGCCTCTTACTGGAAAGCAATGAATAGTGAATTGCATCCAATGCATTCCAGTACCCGTTTACATTATTCCAGTAGCAAATTTGATCATTGGGTAGGACGAATGTAAGCCCGCCAAAACTATAACAGGTACTCCTAAGGGCCCCGCGCATTAGGCGGCCAGGTCGCGCGGCCAGGTCGCTGCGGCCAACTAATTCTTCTATGATATACTAGCTGTTGCCCGCGAATTCGTCCGCGTTAGCATAGTAGATCACATCCCAAGTATTATTTATTGTACAAAAATATTCAATGCACAGAATTTATGTTCCGCGCGGCTTTGCTTATGTAATTTAGGACTTTCACGCAACCGTACATTACGCGCGCCGCCTAATGCGCGGGGGCACTGCCTATTAGCGTTATAAAGGAGTATATAATATTATGGCAGTGCATATTTTTGCATGATTTATGTCTATAGATGCACTCACGCAGCTCGCAGTGGTAAAACAGAAGTAAGAAATGAAAAAATAAATACGTTTTCCAAAGAGTATTTATTATTTTAAGGATTACATCCATACACATACAACTACGAAGTCTAAATCGATCGTGTCGACAGTATAAAATAAACTCTACCAAATTATAAACATTTATATCATTTTAAATATAGTAATTATTCTTAGGGATATTAAAATGTTATACATAATATTATTATTCTTATTTCTTTGTTATAATTATTATTATAAACACGTGAAACCTATTCTTATACACATACAATATTAGATATTTTATTGTAAAAAATAAAAATACAACTTTATTTGTTAGTTTTAAATGCAATGTCAAAATTCACGATCGGTTTAGCGTTGAGTTCGGAACTGTATTTTCAGGATTTTTTGGTATTTTCTTTGATACTTAATACATTTCAAATGACTACATCGGAACGTAAAAAACTACAAAAAATTACATTTCTTTTTCAAAGATCTGTGCTATACTATAGTGCCTATTAATAAAAAATATTTAAAACATTGAATTATTTGACACACAAGTAATTTTATATTCAAAACAATCAAGATTAACGTTAATATTTTGATCCTAAAGGTTTAGGTAAATGATACTTACCTTTATATTCATAGTGCGTTTCAACCCCACTGATCCAGATCAAACTATGAGCTGATCTTTTCTGTACGAAATGGTATTTACTATATTTTTGTAAGTAAGTAAATAAAGGGTAAAACTAAACCACTACTAAAATAAATTAATTTGGTCGCTTACTTGAAAAAATATTTTTATTGAATTTTTGACTAAGTGGTGAAATAAGAAGCAATTAAAAACTTCAATATAGTAAAAGTAAGTTATAGGGTTAAACTAAATCATTTTTAAAATAAATTCATTTGATAGCTTACTTGAAAAAAAAAATTTATTGAATTTTTCAGTAAGTGGTGAAATAAAAAGCAATTAAAAACTTTAATATAAGTAATAAAAGTAAGCGGATTTTAAATAGTTTTTTCGAAATAATTTAAACAAATAAAATTATAGGTGTCTTCTTTTTTACAATAGCAATTTCACTATTGTTTGTCTTTATCTTATTTTAAAACTCACTTTAAACTTTATGATAGATGGAGCAGAATGCAGATTACATTTTTATTCATCCAATAAATGCGACAGTATGAAAATTCGTACGTCATAAAATTCAATTCATTTCATTTCCTTTCGTAAATTAAAAAATCATAGAATAACTCGACCACGTCGACTCGTCGCGAGTCCAAAAAGAAGCGTACAGTGCATACTCTTCATTAAAACTTTGGATTCAATTATTTTCAAAAGAGATTATTTTATGGGAAAAGTTCTCTTATTTTGCCCATCTTTTAAAAATATTAAAAAGTTTCTGTACATTCAAATGAAGACGTTCGTCTAAATGAAAAATTAATTCAACGTGAAATACAAAGGAAATTTTATAAAGCGTCCTTGTCAAATGATTCAATTTTAATAGTTCTGTATTTTGGAGTTTGGTACATTAATCATGTACTTACCTTACTTTATGTATTTCATAAAAATGTGCCGTCTAATTACGTCTTTAGTAATGAAGATAATAAGCAGCGTACCTATAATTGTGCGAAATAATTATTTGTCATAAATCATAATAATATTTTATATTATGCATTTTCTAATATGCTACACAAAGATACCTTGCATAGTTATTCGCTAAATCGCTAAATATTTTTATTAGTGGGTTAAATATGGACAAACAACTTTTCGGTAAGTATTTCTTTTTCTCTCTCTTCCTCTTGTCTGTAATAAAACGTTTTATTTATATACAACACGTTTCCCCGAACTAATTCTAACGAGAATCAAGTATTCCCTAATCTCTTTATGAGCTATAAACGTAGGACATTATTACAGCTAATCCGCTTTCCTTGTTATTATTTAACGAACAAATTGTATTTCTAGGTAGGTTAATATGTATTTTTGAAATAAAATGAATAAAAATCGTTTAATAGTTGAATTTTAAAACAAATGTTTTCAATATTTTGTAAAATAAAAGATTTGATGCAAATATAACTTTTTACCCGATGTAAAATAAATATTGATTTTAAAATAGCAATGAACAAAAGATAGCTTAGCTATTATAAATTTAAAGTTAAAAGTGACATTCACTTTAGAAATACTAGAAATAAGCACAAGCTGGATATGCCAGTGATCAGATTTAGTAAAGTCAGTAAATCTTTTAAAGGTCAATGTATACGCCTTTACAATAAAATCCCAGAAAATGCTCAAAATCTTTCCATTAATAAATTTTAAAAAGTAGTCAAAGAGCGTTTGTGTGCCAAAGCTTATTATAAGGTCAATGATTTCATAGAAGATGGCACATCTTGGGAGTAGGATGGCTTCTTGCAAGGCTACTTCTACACTATTATATTATTATGACTTACAATAATTATGTATGTTGACATCGTATCTATATAATATTAAGTTACAAAATTGTAAACTTTATTTTAAAAAGAACAATTTTTCACTCACTTTTTTGTAAAAAGTGGGACCCGTGCGAGTTTCTTACGCCGGTTCTTCTCGCCGGGACAGTTCCCGAACCGGTGGTAGGCATCAGGTAGACATTTTGAAATTTTTTTATTCAAATTTACTCAGAAATAAAACATTTTTTATTATTTATAAAAATGAAGGCGTTTTTAAGCTAGTTTTTATTAGGGTTCCGTACCCAAAGGGTAAAAACGGACTCTAATACTAAGATTTCAATGTCTGTCCGTCTGTATGTCTCCAGGTTGTATCTCAAGAACCGATATAGCTAGACTTTTGAACAAATAAGTACTAAAAACGAAATAAAGTAAATATTTAAGGGGGGCTCCCATACAACAAACGTGATTTTTTCGGCCTTTTTTGCTCAATATCAATAATGGAAACAGGTAGGCACTTGAATTTTTCACAAAGTCCTTGATTATAATATTAAGTATGTGTCCTTTAATATTAAATTATAATGAAATAAAAAATTAAGGGAGCTCCCATACAAAAACACAATTTGGCCTATTTTTGCTGTATAGCGGTACGGAACCCTTCGTCCGACTCGCACTTGGCCGATTATTACAATAAGCGTACTTAGCGTACTTCAAAACGCTATATTAGCCAAGTGTGTTACTTATAAATTATAATATTATGTTTCTACTAAAGTTGATTTTTTTTATTAAAAAAATTATGGAAATGTCAATTCATTTCATTTTTAGTAGACCAGAAAAGTGTTTTTCGTCTACCCGTAAAATCTTTCCAAGATAATACTTATAAGTAAATAAAACTTTTAAAATACCCAGAAATGTACGTGCGGTCTCAGATTCTATTTAAAAAGTTCCGACTCAACAGGGAAAAGATTTTAAATATTAAAATAATTTTGTATGCACAACCAGCGATTCCATACTTCAACGAACCATTAGATTTCACCTTCAAATATTAACAGACCTGGTGCCTTACTCCCGAAAGTGATATCAACTTGATACGAGTCTGATTTCGATTTCGTTTTTGATGTCATTGTAACGCGTAGGAATTCCGGAACAAAATCGTATCAAAATCGAGATGTTGCCATGGCGTCTTGTCAACGTCGTTATGGCAACGTTGTATTGTTATTTAAAATTATTAGAAGGTTACGAAAAATATGAAATATTATGTAATGTTTGTGTTTTTCGTCATACCATAAAAAAACCATTTCTTTAGAAACATTTGATGGATGTTCTCATTTTCCACTTTAGTGGGTTTAAAATGGTTATTTTTGTTAAGGAAAATTTGACATTAAACAAATATGTAAATTCTCTTTTGTAGTTACACTTAACATTGTCATAAGTACCTATACATATTCTAATATATTTTGTAGACATCAAAAATTAGTTTTTATTTGGACAATAATGGTCCGTCCGACGCACCTTACTTATTTATACGTGGGAGAGCCATGCTTCGCCTCGATTAGGCCGGCTCGACCGGAGAAATACCACGTTCTCACAGAAAACCGGCGTGAAACAGCGCTTGCGCTGTGTTTCGCCGAGTGAGTGATTTTACCGGAGGCCCATTTCCCTTCCCTATCCTCCCCTATTCCCTTCCCTTCCCATCCCTACCCTCCCCTGTTACCCTATTCCCTCTTAAAAGGCTACCAACGCACCTGCAGCTCTTCTGATGCTGCGAGTGTCCATGGGCGACGGAAGTTGCTTTCCATCAGGTGACCCGTTTACTCGTTTGTCCCCTTCTTTAAAAAAAAAAAGAAACCTATAAATGTTGTTGAGATTCCCGGAAGAAAATCCAGGAATCGCAAAAGGGTACATGCGGGCGAGCCAAGCTAAGCACGATACCAAACTTAAATGGGACTGTATAGCTGTAGAGATACATCATAGATTTTTTAATGTGATTGAGGTGACATCAATCACATTAAAAAAACTTGCAGGCGAGCTAATTTATTATGTTAAAATAATAATGAATCAATATTTATTATCAACAAAAAATAAAACGACACCATACAATCGATACCATAGTGACCCTAAAATTTAAAAACGTTTACATTACCTAACTCGGCAACAATCGATCTCAATCTATGTCGATGCCTCTGTTGCTACCGTGAAATTTGACGTTTGTAAACGATCTGAAATTCGATTCTCAGACAATTTTGTTACTCGCGAGCACCTAAGATTTCGATTTGGCGAATGTTTCGATGCTGATTAGTTCCAAATTGAGCCACATCCCGATCGTGCGCTAGCATAGCTGTCAGGAATAGCAAAATCCATTGAGGTTGAATTAGTTTCAAACCGATCCGCAGCACGATCGTGCGCTATTTTAGATGTCTAAAGCATGTCTAAAGTGTCAAAAACCGTTGAAATCGAACATCGAAATCGATATCAGTTTCGGGAGTAAGCCGCCAGGGGCTGTGCACGATGTCAAAATCAGTTTAGTACATCAGGTATCTACTATAAATTCTTTAGGATTTAGGTTTATCTTAATAGGGTACACTTAGTTTTACATCGATAATACTTCTACATTTACTTAGAATTAAAGGACAGGCCTTCAAGATAGACTTAGTTTAAAGGTACGTTAGGATAAAATTAATCTTAGTAATTTAAAATTTGGGAGATAAAACAAATATTAAATTTTTCAAACAATAATTATATAAAATTATAAAAAGTAGCTTTGGAGTTAGCAGACAGTGAAATTTACATAAACACTTATTTGAAATTCGTCTATTTCATGCAATAATTTATCTCTTGAAAGTACTACATTATATGCTTGTTTTTCGTATACTTTTCATGCAACAATCGTTAGGAACAATATTTTGGAAGTGGTTGAAAGTTGAGCGTTATAATGTAGCTTTAATTTAAAAGTCGCTACTATAAAAAAGTTATACAAGAATTTTTAACTTAGTGGTTGTCGCATAAAAATTATACACACATGAAAATATGCACTAATCTACCAGTGTATTTTTTAAAAATATACACATAATGTGACGCTACGCTCTACACTGATAAAAATACGCAGCTCTTGCCAACTTCAAAACGCTATAACCTACAATTTTGAATATTACAATTTCAGTCGAACCTTAAATTTAGACTTCAGTCTACAATCCAATTTCTTTAACACTTGATGATTATCTTCCAACGTGAAATATACAGACGGCAATATAAATTGTGCAAAGCATTTCACACAAACAACCAGGACCATAAAATACGGATTGATTCATGAGTTACGGTCTTTGTTTGGGTTCTATTAAAATACTTATTATAATGGTAACAGTACAGTATGTACAACTGTAATTTTTTTGTCCATACCAATTTTCTTACAAAGACATCCGTATTTTTAATCCAAAAACGATTTTGAATAAATACAACACATCGAATATAATTATAAACACCTAAGTATATAGTCGATCGGTCAGAACATCCACATAATATATTATATGCAAATATGTTACAGTTTCTGTGTACTTCGTTTAGGTGCATGAAAAAAAAGAACAGACGGATAATTATATATTATACACCTGTCGTTGACAAAATTCCCTAACCTATCTTATGCCACATACGTTGTTTTGGATATGTGGGTTTTATCACATATTAATTATATGTTATGATAATATTCACTTATTTCTAAAATATTATTCTCTATGTATTTACAATAATCACCTTAGCACTAATAATTTAGCTCTTTATAATACTTACTTAATTATTATTATAGTGTATAACTCTATATTTTTTTTAGATTTTCTGCTTTGTTATAAAAATAGTATTATATTATTATAAATATAAACTTTATGATAAAATATTTACAGTTCTAACAAAACCTAAGAAGTTAATACCAATATAATTTTCTGAGATACGAATACAATGATGTATGAGTTAGGTACTTTAATGAAACACTAATTGTAAACCTTGGTCGTCTGATAGAGAGAAATCCAGCCTTTGAAGTAATTTGAAGTAAAGCTTTTATTCCACACAGATTTTATTTCTACCCACACATATTATGTGAGTCGGAGACCCATATGAAAATAGTTCAAAGGACGAATTTCTCTCTATCTAACGACCGGACTTAAACTCATACTTCGTCCTTAAAATACAACGGATTTTCGTGCATAAGTAAAGTTTTTAAAATTTTTAAAGAACATAATTCAAGAGACAAAGAAAAACTTAAGAGAATTAATGAGAAGGATACGCCGTTATTTTATCTGGTTTTGCAGTCCAATAACTTTAGATTTTCTTTTTAATTAACTTCCACGCCTAATAAATTATACAAAAAATGTTTTAACGAATATCATATATTAGATTATATTCAATATTATAAACAAATTCGATTATATTTTGCTTGTATGTTATCATACTTATCAGATTCAAATGCTGTTAGGACCTTTTGGAGTTGCATTACGAGCCTGAGATTTTATTGGTCACTACCTCAGGTCACTACTGACTAGTGCACTAGCAGCGTTGCTTTTGGCTGTTTTGCGTCATACGCCGCTCCATTTTATACTCGTAAGGTCCTTTAGCATGAGAACATGATAAACGTCTTAATATTATTATAATATAGATACACTTTCCATAAAGTAACACTGACTATCCATGTAAGACACAGTTGTGTGTTGCCGTCACATAATACATATTTTTAAATACTAAAACTACTGTTGTCACTCAGTTTAGGAATCAAAAAAATCAGAAAAAAAATATCAAAAACAGTCAATTATAATGTTGTAGTAATTAAAAATAATAACACAATATTTTCTTCTGGTTGGGTAAAGTTTAGTCCAAAATGTAACACATTTTAAGATAAACCTCAGTAGTTTTTATATCGTGTAAATTGTATCTCTTTTATTGGACAACTAAATTTTAAATACCTAAACTCCCATTACAGCTCACATCGATTCAAAATAATTTAACTCAAAAACAAAAGTACCTTCTCCTAAACTGAGCAAAATATTGTACACTTACGTTATATTTATTCAGTTTAAATCACAAACATAGCTGATCAAGATAGATACCGCATGTCCCTCCATTTGTATGAAAACGAGGGTGCTACTTTTTCCTACCTACTGTGACGAAAAGAAACGTGTCCATTGTCTAGGCCAACGTTATTTGAAATTCTACAGCTCAATACGGCACAATTAGGCATTTAGGCATTTTTAGGGTTCGTTAGCCAAATGGCAAAAAACGGAACCCTTATAGATTCGTAATTTTTTTTAATTCCGATTGACGTCCGATTCCGATAGCAGGCATAATGAACAAACATTCGAAAGACGAGCATTGCTCGTCGTTTGGGAACGCAATATGGCACGCGAAGTTCATACACATGCGGTATCCATCTTGATCTATGTCTGTGGTTTAAATATACTTCTACAAACGGGATTCCAAACGATATACGTAATATGTACAAAAATTAAAATAAGAAAAAAAAACAGTTTTTATTTTTTATCGGCATCGGGTTATTAGTGAATATGACTCATAATTATATCTATTGGTAATGGTAAGTAGGTACTAGTGTGGCCAAATATTTAAATATTCAATAATAAACTTTTAACCCGCCATCACTCGCGCGGGGTGCTGTCAGCACCCCACGCGTTTTTGAACGTAAAAATGAATAATAATTTCTCTGGTTACGAATTCGCGCTTCCCGGTACCTTCAAGTGACCTTCAAACGCGTCGACACAAGGTGGAAGGGAAAGTGTAGCGCAAGTGCTTGTAGCTTGACAAGGAGTTGAAAGTTGCGTGGGGTGGTCACGACACCCCGCGAGTGCTCGTGATATACTTTTTCAGAAGTTACATTACCAGTAAGGTATGTGTTTTTAATTCTTTAGTAAAAGTAAATGACTTTATTGTGCCGTTATTTACTAAAAATAATAAATAATGGTTTATTTCTTAGAATATATTCAATGATTTATGGAGCACAAACTTTTTATTTACATATTTTCTTTGTTCGTATATAACATTTTTTTTTCAGATATTTGTGTGTTTAGATGAGTTGGGAACAAGAGAAAGAGAAATAATTGGTGCCATTATTAGAAGAAGTAATTCTGTAGTGGAAAGCAATGCCAGAATGAATGAAGATTTTATTCAAGAATCTGATCATGATTCTTTATCAGCACAGGATGCTTCAGCAAATGAAGAGTCTAAAGTAGAAGAGGCTGGATTTGAGGGTCCTAGTAGTATACGTCTGGCATCAATGAAAATGTTATCTACAATTGGAATATGGCGCAATCGCAAGCTAGCATGAAAAGGTCTGAGTTTGTGGAATCATTGGGTTCGAGCATGCTTCAGGGCCACCTTGAAAAAAGATATGTACAACCAGGGTTGCCCAAAGCACTCAAGATGATGTTGAATGCTCCTGGACCAAGCACCGAATGAATGTCACAGTCAAAAAAGCAATGCTGTATAAGTAAAGACACCATAACCTTGAGTCACTGTAATTTTCGCAAAAAATGTATGTGTCAAAAACATATGAAGTTAATTTTCAGTTCCTGTTGGGAAAAATAAGAAAATTTTATTTTATTTAATAAATTAGACCTTATATTTACGATTTTGAATGAGAAAATTTATGTGAAAAAGCTAGAAGTATTTGTTTTTTGTCTGTTTTCAGAAAAAATCTCAATATTACGACTAAAAAAGGCTGATACTTGAATGTTTTATAGAACAGCAATAAAGTTGATTATACAATTTAAATTTTCTTATTTACATACATCAAACCAGACAAAATAATAAGGTGCTGGTTTAATTTCGTTGACTGATATTATATTGCATACAAAATCACTTAGAATATGTGGGGTGGCCACAACACCCCGCGAGCGCTCGCGGGGCTAAAAACCGCGCGAGTGATCGAGGGTTAAAGGAATGCACATAATATTATGTCGGGCCGCACTGGGGCGGGCCGCGTAATCCTCGCGTACTCTGCCAAGTAACGTAAGACTGATACGATTCTAAGCTGTTAGCGGTTAGCCTCCGAGAAGAGTAAAAATAGTGGTCACTCTCTTGCGTGTTACTTTTCTGATCTCCCGTAAAAGAAAACTTTTCTTGAGGCTTCTTAGTTCGTTCTCGAGCATAATTAAGATAGGTTATACTAATTCGGGTAGCCACCATAATGTGATCTTTTCTAATCAAGCCATGTTTGCACATACTAGCACATATTTGCGATGTCCCGTTTAATTGTAAAATTAAATGTAGATTAAAATAAATTATTCAACCGCATAATTGTGTATTTGACAAACACTAGTACCGACATTTAGCAAAGTTACAAAGCGCTTTCGATTCTGTGTCCACGATCTATCTTATAATACTTTGAATTATATTCTTCTTTCTTATGCAACTTTGTTAGAAAAATAT
Source organism: Aricia agestis (assembly GCF_905147365.1). NCBI lineage: Eukaryota > Metazoa > Arthropoda > Insecta > Lepidoptera > Lycaenidae > Aricia > Aricia agestis. The sequence continues at coordinate 23,823,524 of NC_056428.1, read as the reverse complement.
TTCGTTCGTTCTTTATTTACAGACTAAGTATATTTGGTGTTTGTCCTTACAGTGAATATTTTATGAAAACAAAAATAAGCATAAATTAACTAACTCTATGGTAGTAAAGCAACATTACAAGTAAATCGAGAATAAATAGACACTTACTTAAATAATAATGTCTCTTAAATCACTAATCATAAGAAGCCACGGTTTACTCATTGTACAATGAACAGCCAAGGAAAATAAACATTTAGTACTTTGATCATTCACCATCGTTAATATATTTTACCGAATAGCACACTATGTCTTCAGTCGTCCGAGTCCGAGAGAATCTGCAGATTTTAGAAATATATCAAAGCATTAAAGATTACATTTCCTCGACCATGCAACAAACACGAATACTTAAATAATAACATGCTTATATACATTTTAAGAAAAAGAGCTTTAAAAGTAATCTGTTTTTATCATTCGATCAAAAAATGTAAGTGGCTAAAGTGGGTACCTATGAAGTTATTATGTTGTTTAGCAAACGTAGACAATTAAATGTTATCTTAGAAAAACGGTGCTGGTGTCTGATGTTTAGGATGAAAGACCGAAATGCGATGCTACATTCACTTTTTTCCTACAAAATGATGAATAAAATGAAAGACGTCGATTTCCAAAAGATATACCCCCTTACTAATAAACGTTGTATAAGTTATACAGTGTTTTGTTCCTGTCACACAAGTGACATTTTTAATTGGATTGAAGAAGACAAAACACTGTATAACTATTCAAAATCATCAGTCATGGTTTTTAGCCGAGCGGCACCCGGCATGTTCTGTTGGAACAGCTTTTGGGGTCATATTATTATTACGGACGTGATTTGGATTGTGCGCTATTTGGTTCGCTCCTATTTTTTTATGAAAGCGATTTCACCTGTAATAAATCTTGAACATCGAAGGTGAACGGAAGCAATAAATAATGGAAAACGCCACAAAATAACCTTGCCTAATTACTGTTTCGCATGTCACCAGAATTGGTGATAACTTCAGTGCCAATTTCACCAAGGTTTGTTTAAGTTAATGGTCAATTAAACACCTTGTTATCTTTTTCATTCTTCATATTAAGGTAAGGAAAGACATGATATTCTGAGTAACGATTAGCATATGGGTTTCTAAAGGCAAAAGATTGGGAACCCCTGGATTAGCACATTGGTGAAATTGGGACTTAGCCTATAATGTACCTAGTCATTAAAATATGTCAATGAGTATAACAATAGGCAAATTAAGTTAGAGTTAGGTTTCACAGTGGAAATGTATGTGTTGGTGGTTACTGGTTAGTGGTTAGAAATAAAAATATTTCCACAGCGATTAAAGTTCTGCTTGTCTGATGAAAGTTACATGACATACAAAAACAAAAGATCTCAAATAAATGCTATATATTAAAGGTACATTTATATTAATTTAGTAAAACATATTTAAATTTTTAGCATACCTAAATGAAAAAACTACGTTCTTAATCTTTCGGAAATTGAAGCGCCTCGGTATAATGTGTGCGTTTTTTCGTGGTTTATTAAATACTGAACAAATTCTTTAGAGCTACATTATTTCCCAGCGTAAAATGTTTAAGACAAAATAATATTTTGGTGAGAGAAAAAAAATATTTTCCTTCAATAGGCATATTGAAAGTATAGTAGTTTTCTAACATAAGAGAAATATAAATACTTACGTCTTAACAAAATATCGGTATGTTTAAATTAAGTATCCATATCTCTATATTATTTAGACCACACAATATAATAATTAATAAGTATTACAATATTATTTTCTATTAATACTACACATACTATGCATCCCTAATGTCTTTATAATAATAGGTAGGTACTAGGTGTTCCGCGCGGCTTCGCCGGCGTATTTTAGGAATTTCACGGAAACCGTACATTTTTCCGCAAAAATAGCCTACGTCCCTTCACGTGGTTTATTCTTCATGTGTGCCAAATAACATAAAATTGATCCAGTAGTTCTTAAGATAATAAGCAATTTCATATAATTTTCCCCGTTTTTTCCACATTTTCATCTGTTTCGTCGCTCCTATTAGTCTTAGCGTGAAAAAATATAGCCTTCCTTGATAAATGGGCTATCTAACACTGAAAGATTTTTTCAAATCGGACCAGTAGTTCCTAAGATAAGCGCGTTCAAACAAACAAACAAACTCTTCAGCTTTTTAATATTAGTACATATAGATTTTCATATTATGTTATTTACACAAAATTATTGATTGTTAATGCATGAAAAATTAATATAACTTTTCATTACATATTTGAAACATATACTTAAGTATTTGAAGTTTTATTCCATAAAATAAAACCTTCTACAAAAATAAACTTGTTTCCATTAAAAAAATAAACGGAATTGTATTCGAAAATCAAATATTTATAACACAACAATCATACACGAGTGTTGCCACACTTAAATAAGCGGGAAAAAGCAATTCTCGATACAGCAATACTTGACCTGACCTTTTTATGTTGAGCCCCTGTTTGCGTTGTAAGAACTAGAACTTTCGATTAATCGAAAATGTTTTTTTCTGTGATGCCTAAATTAATATGATAAGCATTGACGGTACACGGTAGGTTCATCCATTTTTGACTTTTCAATGATATTATACGAAAAACTCAAAGTTAAGTAGAATATCATTGTGACTTTTCAATCCATCACAGTTGCTATTGTGCTTTCATACTAATTTAGAAATTGATGATATTTTAATTATCGGTAATCGGTATGGACACTGTTGTAAAATAATATTATTAAATCATCTATTGTAAAGTAGATTGTAAAATTTGTATTTCAGCGGAATCACAACGATGATAAATTTTAATCATAAGTACTTTAAAAAACTAAAAAACACGTTTTTAGCACGCACTAAGCCAATCTGCCATCGTGGGACTTGGATGTCCGCCATGTTGGATTTAAGTCACGTGACTTTTTTTTTCGTATTCCTGATAGCAAACAATTTCATTTGATACCATACCCATATTATGGGGGTGCATTTCAAATAGCCTGTCCGCCATTTTGGGAAGGCTGCCATATTGGATTTGTTACGACGTTTCTTAGCTACTCATGTATAATTGTCACCAGAACTCAGAGCATGTGCAAAATTTCATCCTAATCGAAGACCGGGAAGTGGGTCAAATTAAGATTCTAAACGCAGCATAGTGCTGCGTTTCCATGCTTGCCGCCAAGGCTTGAGCAAAGTCCACAAGCACAAGCATGTAAAGAGAGTATCAGCTGGTTTGACTTGCGTGAGCTTGTGGACACTTGACGTATCCGATCCGGTGTAGTGTCGGTTTTTGGACACAGATCAAAGGGCGCTTGCTTGGGATGTACGTAATACGCAGACGATCACAACGTGCAAACGAATTCCAAATGCCAAGCGAGATTCGCGGACACTTGTGCCTTGTGGATTCTTGCCAAGCCTTGGCAAGCATGGACACGCAGCAAATATATTTTCTTACATAGTTATATAGTTACAAGTGAGGCAAGGACGTAATAATAATTATATTAAACGTGTTAAAAATGGATAAGTGGACCTTACGACAAGACACACTCTTAAATTAATCCGGCTGTGGGGATTAAGAGGAGACACTAGGGCCGTTTTTCCATACAAACATTTCCCCCCTGGAGAATGCCGGTAGAGTTATAATATTTTTCCTGAATATCTATGGACACTATTAACAAGTCCCTAATTCTTTATTTTTATAATTTAATTATTAAAAAAGATATTATGAACGTTCAAAAACCCAAAAAAATGGCCAGATTTTTCGCCGTGTCAAACATTCAGAAAACAAAGGGGTACGAACCTTTGTGGCACAGGCCATCTTGATTTTTTTTTTAAATATTTCCGAGCACGATAAAAGTGTATTTGGATAGAGTATTACACAAACAAAAAATGTTAAATAACATGGTATCGTAAAGTGTCACGTTTCCGAGATATTTGGAAGTAAAGATAGCACTTGTGTTTTTTGGACTTATATGGCGATCTTCGATTATTGAAAAAAAAATCAAAATGGCCGGCGGCTAGATATGCCAGGCTCCATACAAAAATTTTCGAACCTTGGAACAAAAAAAAAACATACGAACACAACCCAAGCCTTGCTTTAATTTTTAATGAAAGTACTTAAATCGGTTAAGTTTTGGAGAAGAAATGAGGGGACAACGATTTGTTGATTTTCTGTTCTTTTATTTAGTATTAAAGTGTTAGGGAGACATCAGACATCAGACAGCAATAGATTTTACAAATACTAACTTTTCTTTCATTTCTCTACCTCTGGTGTATCCTCTTAACAGTAATAGGGTTTTCTTTAAATATTATCGAGAAAAACCGTCTAAATAATCTTTATAAAGCTAAGATCTTCTTATGCTTACAAACTTATGAAACTATACTATTACATAGGTAGATGTGTAATATTAGAAGATGCTTAAATCTTATGTATCCTATTTGGCAGCTGACCACCCCATAATAATATTATATAATATAGACTACATCAGATATATAGGCATGTTGACTAACATTATTTAGTTGTTAAAAACATTTTTTATGTAAAAAGAATAATAATATTAAACAAGGTTAATTTTTTTTTTTAAGAACATATCCTCGGACGACATTGTACGCATACAGTTAACATGCCTATTGATGTAGAATTCTTATTATAATATTATATATATTTACACCACGATATAATGACAGTATTTGTATGATATTATATGGCAACGACCGTATCTTAAATTAGCTACAAAGTTACACGTTAATTCAACCTGCATAACCCGAAAACTATATTATTTTGGATGGATATGAAGCTTAGAAGTGTGCGCAAAGTTACAGTAACACAGAACAGTTCTAGATAATATAATACAGGAATTTATAACAATTAAAAGACGAAATCTAAAGCAAATTATAATTAAAATAATAATTGTTGTTGCTCTAAATATAAAAAGAATTATTATAAAAGCTTTTCGAACACTTTTATAATATACGCACTGAACTTTTGCCTTGGAACTTGGAAGTCAAATAAATATTATTTTGTATCAAAAAAGTATAAATACTATATTTTTTAATTTGTTAAAATTATCCAAAATGAATAAAAGTAATCTACATCTATTCGTTACTTCCTACCATAAAAATAAAAATAAGAGTATTTTTTTTATATTTTTATCAGTCATTTAATTACCATAGTAATTGGTAGTAGTAGTAAATTACGCTTAATGTTAAATAGACATATTTATAATTATTATTATCTTAAAATATTATTATTTTAAGTGCTTAATTAAAATTCGTTTAATTTAATGGTTACACCTCACATAACGTAATGATTAAATATTTCATAAAATTTCGTTTGTAAAAAAATATTTTTTCTTTGTATTTTATAATTTTACACATCTTAATAAACAGCTACGTAAGTTACTCAGATCGTCCTCAACCTACCCTCGGCCTCGGTGAGTCCTTTGGCTTAGACCAGATCGTCCTCGTACTCGTATCACATAATGTCTTTGGAAACGTGTAACAGATTAGACGGGAGGTAATGCATAGGGGCGGAATCGTGCGGCGGAGCAGTCGTGATGGTGGGCTCCAGCGGCAGCCTGTAGCGCCTCGGCAGAGCCGGCGTCGGGGCATTTTGCTAGCTGCGCTTAGCCACGAGGGTGTACGGAGCATTGATGGTGGCGACGTTGGCCACCTCCGTCCGGCCGAGCAGCTCCTCTGGGTGCTCGTGCTCGTGCTCCCTCCGCTTCTCCTCGTTCGTGTAGTAGTGAGCGGCTCGCCGCCTCGAGCAGCAGAGCGCAGCAGTCGCCGCCGCCAGCACGGCCACACAGAGCAGCATCACGCCAGCTATGACGCTCATCTGGGCCTCGTGCGTCGTCGTGCACGGCTCCACCTTATGATTCTTCAGCTTAGCAAACGAAACGCCTTGCAGCCGTATCGGTGAGTGGCACTTTAAGTTCCGTATAGTCGCGTTCAATACCGTCGTCGACATGTAAAGGAGCATCGGCCCCACCGAGCATTGATCGCAGCGCCAGTGATTTCGTGATAAATCAACATGAGCGATCGCTTCCAGTCTCTGTAAATCGTCCTCAGTCAAATATTGAATCTTGTTCCTCGAAATGTCGAGGCGTTGTAAAAATTTAGTCTTCGTCAGGAGCTTGTAAGGGAATTTATTGATTTTGTTCCAAGATATATCCAGCGAAATCAGGTGCTCATTGTACGTGAAAAAATTCGGCGGGACGACTTCCAGCGATAGATTGGCGAGGCCGACGCTGTGGATTTCCGGCAGAATTTGTAAAACAATGGCTATCTCGTTCAGCGGCAGGTTGTTGCCGCTGAAATAAATATTCTTCAAAGAGTCGACGGCCGGCGCGAATGTTTGCAAATGGAATCTGTCAATTTTATTGTGACTTATGTCCAGGTGCACGAGGTTCGTTAGGTTAGTGAGGGAGGCGGGCGCCAGCAGGGCGAGACGGTTGCGTGCCAGCGATAGGTACCGTAATTCACGGTTTTTACTGAACATGTTATCCACGACGACCGAAAGCTGATTTCCGTCCAACCTGAGTCGTTTAAGTTTCTTCAAACTTATGTATTCATCGGATGTTAAATATTTAAATTGATTTTCGCCCAAGTCCAAGTCCTCTAAATGGGGGACTAAATGGTAAATCTGAGTATTAACTCGTCTCAGCAGGCAGCTGCGACACTTGAATATTCTGAGGTGTTGTATATCTTTGAAAACTTCGGGGTTCAAATCCGCCAGCGGATTGTAGCTGAGGTCCAAATGTTGGAGTTTTGCGAGCATGCGAAATAACCGGGGCACCAATGTCGTTATCTGATTGTTTGCCAGAATTAATGTTCTCAGTGCGGTCAGATGTCGAAACGTTTCGCTCGGCATCTGCTCGATATTATTATGGTCGAGATGTAGTTCCGTTAGGTTTATTAGGCCGCGAAAATTGTCCGCCCCGATGCTCGTCAGGTTGTTGTGGGTTAAATTAATGAGGCGTAAATTTTGGAGGCCCCAGAACGAGTACTGTCCTATGGAGGGGACGTTGGAGTTGACGATATGGAGCTCCTTGAGGTTGCTGAAGGGTATCGGTTGGGTGAATATGGGTCCGATGGTGAGATAGTTGGGTCTGTCGGGGGGCGCCGATATGATGACAATATCGGAGCTGTGGTCAATGTATTCGATCGGTATAGAGCTCATGTCGCCTTTGTTGCAAGTGACACGCATTTCACTTCCATAGTTGGGGTCGAATGCGCTCCGGCATGTACACTCGCCGGGGCACGTGATTTCCGCACCGTTGCAACTCATCGCCAGAAGTATGGTCCATATCAATCTTTTGAACTTGCTCGGCCTCCTGAAACAAATAGAAAAAACATTTTAGTGAAAAGAGATTTTTAATTGGAAAATATTTTTAACGCGTTATTATAACCGTGGTACCTTTTTGTCGTGTTTCTAAACGACAATTTGGAAAATAATTTCGCCTAGTTTTTATATTTTTTGCTTATTATACTCGTATTAATACATCTATTAATTATTGTAAGCGACACGAAGCTTAAAATTTTAAATAAATAAATTGTAAAAATTAATTAGAGTAGGTATATATTATAATTATCCAAACGCTATAACAAACAGAATTTACTCCACGTTCCGAGCAAATGTAACATTTGGGTGACCCAAAAAATGATATTACACCGCTTCACGTTAAATTGAAGCTAATGGAAAATTTCCAAAGCTTTGAAATTAGGCAACTGAGCTCGCCACGTTTTTAATGTAACCCTCGGTTTTTTTTTTTATGAAATAAAGGGGCAATCGAGCAAACGGGTCACCTGATGGAAAGCAACTTCCGTCGCCCATGGACACTCGCAGTATCGGAAGAGCTGCAAGTGCGTTGCCGGCCTTTTAAGAGGGAACAGGGTAATAAGGTAGGGTGGGGTAGGGGAGGGTAAGGAAGGAAAGGGAAGGGAATAGGGGACAGTAGAGAAGGGAAGGGAATAGGGGAGGGTAGGGAAGGGAATAGGGCAGGGGATTGGGCCTCCGGTAAACTCACTCACTCGGCGAAACACAGCGCAAGCGCTGTTTCACGCCGGTTTTCTGTGACAACGTGGTATTTCTCCGGTCGAACCGACTCATTCGTGCCGAAGCATGGCTCTCCCATGTATAAACTCTCTCCCACGGCTAGTCACGTGGGGTCTTTAAAAGTCCGAAGTTTACGAAAACGTAAAAAAACTATATTTAAATTAATCGTAGCAACTCCTCTCTTTAGGTAGCTTGTTAAAAGGAATTATATTTCAATATAATCGCCGCTCGTCTGAGCTCACGTGTTGAGTCTGCATGTGTTGTGTTACAGATGCGTTTATTCACGCTGGGGTCTTATCCAGTCCCAGGTGACCAACGGCGTTATTTTATAAGCGTGACCAACCGGGTTAATAATGTGGCCTTTATAAATTTAAAAGTATTTTATTATATTTATATAAGTACAACAAATAATTTCTTGGCATAAATTAGTCATTAGTTTGATTTTTTATATGAATATACATGAAAAATAGTTAAGAATTTCTAAAAATGTTAAATTGACGACATAAAAATTGCATCAAATATTTCTGAGATGCCAGACACACACTTAAACTTATAATACAGCTTCAACTTAATAATAAATACACGGGAGCAAAACATTAAAGATTCTGCAACAAATTCCAACTTATTTACTCATCGCTCGGTGTCTTAATACAACTTGGTAGACTTATGCACTTGAACCGATGTTTTCCGATCTTAACTAACACAACTCGTTAAAAATTTAAATGTGTTGAAGTAGCGTATTTATCTTAGCATACATTTTCTACCACTTGCGTACTTTTAAATTGCGTAATGAGAAGCAAAACGTAAACGGATAACGAGGTATCGGATGTTTATTAGAAACTATATCCGTTACGCCATAAATCGTTTATTGCGCGCAAACCGTATATTTTTCCGGGATAAAAAGTATCACATGTCCTTTCCCGGGACTCAAAGTATCTGCATACCAAATTTCAGCAAAATCGGTTCAGCGGTCTGGGCGTGAAGAGGTATCAGACAGACAGACAGACACACAGACTTCCGCATTTATATTAACACTAGATAACGCCCGCAATTCCGTTGCGCCAAAATTCGTTTATCGCGTGGGAACCGTACATTTTCCGTTATAAAAAGTATCCTATGTCCTTTCCCGGGACCCAAAGTATCTCCACGCCACATTTCAGCAAAATCGGTTTAGCGGTTTGGGCGTGAAGAGGTAACAGACAGACAGACAGACAGACAGACAGACAGACAGACAGACAGACAGACAGACGGACAGACAGACAGACACACTTTCACATTTATAATATTAGTATGGATTTGTATGCAAGTATGGATATTGGATAGTTGTATGGATTAAAACATTTTTGTTGCGCATTATTGTTCGACTTGACGGAAGCACATACCGTACCCCCAGATATGAGAATACCATCGAATTTCAGAATTCAAGATACCTGGTATGCATAAAATATACCATAGCATATTGACAGAAATTGATTGCCCATTTTACCGACTCCAAAAGGGACCAATTCGTTGTTTTTTTTCATCCCTCTTCCGTCCCGGCATTTTCTTTTTCACAATTTTACTAAATTGGGTTAATAAAAAACACGCGATTCTATTAGCTGTGACATGCGAGGATACATCAAGGCGTATTTTACTTTTAACAAAAGCAAACCTCTAGATAATTTCTTGTGATAAAATGTTTTTTTCTGTCTCGTCGCTTATTCTATTTATGCCTAAAAGCGTTGTTTATTTAGCTTCTTTAATTATTATACAGTGTGTAACAAAAATAAGTGATAATACTTTAGGGTGTCCATGTTCCTTGTAGAGAGTTCACTGTGAAAGTGACAGCGCTGATTTTTTTTTCACTTTTGTATGGATAAGGGCCCGAGCATCACGAGTTTCCCCATACAAAAGTGAAAAAAAATTTTGGTCTTTCGGCGCTGCAACTTGAACTCTCTACAAGGAACATGGACACCCTAAAGTATTATCACTTATTTTTGTTACACCCTGTATATTATAAAGAAGCTAAATAAACAACGCTTTTAGGCATAAATAGAATAAGCGACGAAACAGAAAAAAACATTTTAAAATTCAGTGAAACTTGCATCATATTAATAAAGTTTTAATAATTAACTACTCTTGATGACACTTATTATATAGTAACCCCGAAGGGCTACAGTAGCACTAAATAGATTGTGGATTTATTTATGAAACAAAAAGGTTTTATATTACGTATACACGCGGATGCTTTTAATCGTCCTAAGCACTATAGGTTTTTTTTTTTTTTTTTTTTAATGAAATGATGGGGCAAACAAGCAAACGGGTCACCTGATGGAAAGCAACTTCCGCCGCCCATGGCCACTCGCAGCATCAGAAGAGCTGCAAGTGCGTTGCCGGCCTTTTAAGAGGGAATAGGGTAATAGGGGAGGGTAGGGAAGGGAAGGGAAAAGTTGAGGGTAGGGAAGGGAATAGGGTAGGGGTTAGGGAATTGGGCCTCCGGTTAACTCACTCACTCGGCGAAACACAGCGTAAGCGCTGTTTCACGCCGGTTTTCTGTGAGAACGTGGTATTTATCCGGTCGAGCCGGCCCATTCGTGCCGAAGCATGGCTCTCCCACGTATAAATGTTAATTAAAAGGTACTTATGATAATCAAAACACTCAACAATCTATGGCTGTCTAATGCATTAAAAATACATTAAATATTTTATCCCCTTAAATCTGTTAGATTCAGTGTCGATTTCGCACCGGATGTCCGGATTAGTCAGCACTTCTGCGATATTAATGAACCGCCCCACTTAATAAAAAGTCATGTTTGATCGAACATTGGCTGCGTGTTGCAAAAAAAAATCTTTGCCGCGCTGACTTGAAAACATGATCATTTCGTGTGGTTAAATTCAGAACAGGAATGAATCACAACAGATCAGGTACATTATTTTGTAGAATAAATCCAGTAGATATATTAATATTATTATGAGTGGGACCTACCTATGATAACTTGCCGCTGCTAATTGGTTAATGCTTAAACGTAAGACAATCGAATTAGAGCTACTTACATAATATATAATATTATAAACTCTTATCAAAATAACTCAGATATCGGAAACCAATAGTTAGCGGTCTTTTAAATCTTCTTAAATTTGAAAAAGAAGTATTCGTAGCCAAATACTAAGGAACGCGTTCAAACATAAAAGTTATAGGCGATTGCTTCTGAAATATGGACGCACTTTGTCCAAATTCCCACTGAAATATAACTTGTGATAAAAAGGATTTGACTGACGACAGGCATTTTGCATACGTAAGATAATTTTAATGTAGATATACGGGTGCCGATTTAGTTTTCTCAGTTCATAAAGAGGGGAGATTTTTTTCAGGTTTTCATGGAATAACTTCTGAAACTACTGTGCTGTGTTTGATGAAGTTTGCGCAGATGACGAATAAGAACACATCGGGCCTTTGCCCATGTTGTCACAGTAACTTCACCTGGCAAAATGTATGGTTCCTGTGTCGCTTTTGCGCGTACGAAATCGCAGAAACATTATTTTACTTAATATTCTGTGTAAAAAGTGTTAAGTCATGCTTAAGGCAATAAACCGTTTGTGTAAAATTTATATATGAATCAGCAAATATATTTACCAATAGATGACTTTTACAATTCCGTTGCGCCAAAATTTGTTTATCGCGGGGGACCGTACATTTTTAGGCTGGTTTTATCGTTAAGCGTTTCAGCAGATACATAACAATAATATCTCCATACATAACATTCGAACACACGCGCTCCAACGACGTTGGGATAAAAAGTATCCTGTGTCCTTTTCCTTTTCCGGGACTCAAAGTATCTCCAAATTTCAGCTAAATCGGTTCAGCGGTTTGGGCGTGGCAGGTAACAGAGTAGACACTTTCGCAATTATGATATTAGTATGGATTACCAGCTAATAATATGGGTTATTGATTTTTTTATAAGTAACCTGTGTGCTTCGATAGTTTCATTAGAGACGACACGGCGGGGCCTGTGTTCCCATAAATTGTAATCCATCGATTTCCTGTCAACCAGTAGCTTACATACAAAAATATTTTCTTAGAAAAGATTTCGGTTAGGTATTTGGTTAGTTAGAAGATAATATAAATAAAATGTACAACTCGAAGGAGTAAGGATAAGATAAGAAGATGATTAATAAATTACAAGTAATATTGTGTATAAATATAACCTGTTTGACCACTTCCTGATAATGTACTGGCTGTATATAGGCTATCCACAACTTATTTGACAGATTCTCCATACTCTATCTGTCAAGCTAAGTGATATGTCAAGCTAGGTGGATATCTAATTCGGCACAGCAGGAAGGGGTGTAACAGCTAGCCATGTCTAAATTCTGTATAAATATTTTCTCCTTTAAAAAAGCTTTACCCTCGAGTTGCTTATCACTGAGCAGGAGCAATCTATCCAGTTTTTGCTCTGCTGAGGATACTTTCTACAATGATGATGATGATTCCATTTCCCAATTGGCAAGGTCCAGGGATACAACTTGTAATATTAACACTTAATGGCGTGTTCCTTTTGGGGATTAATTAACGTAATCATCTCATTAAAAGACTGAATGGTCCGCCATTTTCCAATTAACCCAGCCAGCTTCAGGTAAATGTATGTACATTGTACGTATATTATACTGTATACCAGTGGTCCTCAACCTTTTTTTACACGGACCACAGGTCTTACACTAAAGGTTGTGTGTTCAAGATAGATCCTTAACGGATTTCAAAAATCGCTAATTGACAAACAAACATTTCTATTGCAGTGCAAGACTAACTCGCGGACTCTTTGTTAATAGAAAGTTTCTACTAATTGGTTGCAAGCGCAGCAATTATAGAGAGCAAAAAGAAATAAAAAAATGTTTAGTTGCAATAGAAGCGTAGGTAGTGAAAATAAGACGTAGCACGGAATTTCACAGGTTTTGTAACTCGACTTATGATTTTGGCTACATTGGGTTGCCTGATAAAAAAATCTCTACCTTAACTCATTAAGATGCAAAATTTTACTCTGTGCAGGGTAAAATTATTTATTATACCGGCTGAAAAAAGTACTAACTTTTATCGAAAAAAAAAATTAAAAATAACTCCCTATTAATTTAGACCTACACAAGACTAAGGGTCTGTTTCACTACTTCCTGATAAGTGCCGGATAGGCTATTCGCAACTTATCTGACAGATACTGTATAATCTGTCAGATAAGTTATGGATAGCGTGAAAGTAAAAGAAAATTACCGTTTCAGTATTGCTGCATCGCGTTTGAAAAAAAATACTTTAGGGTTTGTATTTTAGGGCCCTTATAGTCTTTCACTGCTGCTACTTTCACAGTGAACTCCAATACATACCCTATAGTATTATCACTTTGTTTGGTTACACCCTGTATAGCATACGAAGTTAAAGGTTACATACAGCTATATACAAAGACTGCTTGTTAAAAGTGTAAATCGTGTGGTGGGAAGATTTGTAAGGAAATCCGTAATGGGTACATTGCCATTATCATGACAGGAACAGATAGCAGTACTTAACCTGAATAAAAGAAACTTGTTATCGGCTTTTAAAGGATTTTTTAAATCCTGTTACAAGGTGCCTACAGTATTTTCAGGTGCTTATTTTTTCGTAAAACTTTGTTTCATATTTTGGTAACACGTGTAAAATGTTTAATCTTTTTCCCCTTATAAAATGTTTACTCCATGTTTATATGCCGTTTTTAAGAAGAATTATATAATAGGGATGATGACAAGGTCAAAGATTAGCGAATTTTGTTAATAAAATAAAGAAATCACGGTAAAAATAAGTATTTCCAAAATTTCAGCTTAATAGCATTTGTATTTTTTTTTTGTTATGCGCCTTCAAAGTTGGATATTCAAATCGATTTTTTTTTCAATTAAATTTCTTAATATTTGTATACAATTCGATAACTTATGCAATTAAAAGCAACTTTTGTTATGAAACCACTTTCATAAACGCAATATTAAATATTGCGTTTATGAAAGTATACTATACCTGTCGAACAAAGTTGTCTCCCGATGCGTATAAACTACGAAAGACTGACGTCATACTTTCGTAGCACTTTGTATGGAGCGTTTCGGGCAGGTCTTTTTTATGAGATATTTGAATTGTCATATCTTGGTGAATTTTTAAGCTATCAGAGTCATCCTTTCAACGATGTTTCTATTTTTTAAGTGTCTTTCAATTACCGATAAGAAAATAAAAATAGTCATCATGCCTATTTGGATGTAGATGACTATCTCATATCAATAAGTACTTATATTATAATTCGTCCCTGTCGTGGCAAAACAAAATGACTGACAAAACTTAAGTTGTTAGATATGCAAATTATTCTTATTTATTTATAAAAATGGCGATAACTCTTTATCAACATAAAAAATACGTGTGGCACTCGGGGAGAGCCGCAGTAAAGCTATTTCATACCATTTTTTATCAACATAAGCAATTATTATAATTCGCATACGTCGAGTGGCACGCACACAAACACCGTGCAGAAGTCTGGCAACGACGCGCCTAGTTGGAGTAGGGAGTGTTAGGATGTTTTCGTAACGGAATTTCTTCATTTAATTCTGCCCAGACGGAGACCATAAATGGACGATAAAAAATTATTTTGACCTATTAAGTAGTGTTTTTGATATCTAGATAAACTTTCGCCTTTATAATATTATTAGTGTGATAGTGTTGAAATATTAAAAGTGCTACAATTTATGAAAAAGGCACCTTTAAATAATGGTATTTTTTATTTGATTTTTAATTTGGGTTGTAATTTGTCGATCGACTAACGTCGTTTCAATCTCATAATATTAAAATGGTATGATCATAATCACAACAATTAAACAAAATATACAGTCTTACCACATAAGGTCTATTTAACATTTATAACTGAATACCTTGTTTTGACACCAATATGTACAGATTTTTTTCTAGTCAACTGTTCAACAGGTGTTTAAATGTTATGTAGCAAGACCGTAAATTATATTCAAAATCCTCTTCCGTACAAACTTTTATAACTTCCTGCTTTAACTTAAACTTAAATAACTTCCTGCCATCACGACTAATTAACAGACTCCAAATCTATCAGATTCCATAAAAGCCTTTTAGGAAACAATTTCACCGACGCCATTGTCTCATTGTGTCAAAATGTTTCCGAACTTTGTAACAAGTATGGCGCAGTTTACCGAACCAACGATTCGATTAGCGACTCTTTGAACTTCGTAGCTCGACTACGACGTTACGACGCGTAGCTACGCGGTATCTACTGTACCATCGAGGAAATTGATTCTTAGGCAGTTGACAGACCAACGTCATTTGGTCGGATCATGTCAATTCAATGTTACAGTTTGTGCGTTTTAAGAAGATATGGGTGACACTCCTTATATTCCTTGCTACGGGTTTTTTTTTACAAGAAATAAAAAAAAACAAAATGTAATAAATTAAATTCCATCTACAAAAATAAATGTTTCCTATAATTGTAAATGAATAAAAATGATAAGTTGCTAAATGCTTACTTATTAATATAAAATTATAAATTTTAACTGTGAAAATTATTGTTACGAAAATATATGAAAAATGTCAGATGCATGAAATGGAACTTATGCCAATAGAGATTGACACTGTTGAATCAAAATCAAATCGATAAAAAGGGCGGCCATTTTAAATCGCCGGCGCCACTCTGAAACGTCAGTACGAAATCGATAATTTCGATTGCAATTCCTTTACGAAGTGATTCGATATTTTTAAATTATCGATTAATTTTCTTAGGTAACTTCCCTAAACTATTGTCAATTATAATGTGTCACCCATATCATCTTATAACGCACAAACTATAATTGTGAGGCTGGGATTAACGTAACGCGACTAGGGAATGCAATCTCGTTCTCGCGAGATCTCGGCCTTTTTTTGCGAGATTGATCTCGGACGAAAAAAAGGCGAGATCTCGCGAGTTTAACGAAATTGCACTTGAGTATAAAACGTCTTATTCGAAGCGCGGACTGACACGGACGGAGTTGCGATCACTGAGTAAAAACAAAGAGGAGCTAGCCTAAGCAACTGTGCACTGTGATTTTCAACTAGGTCCTGAATTTTTACTTCTCGTTGTTTTGTTAGTTACAAAAGAACTATTTTATTACTAAGAGATTTGTGTTTGATAGTGTGCGCTTTTATAATTCTGGACGTCACGTTATTGTGGACGCCGGCTTTTTTTTATGATATAAGGGGGCAAACGAGCAAACGGGTCACCTGATGGAAAGCAACTTCCGTCGCCCACGGACACTTGCAGCATCAGAAGAGCTGCAGGTGCGTTGCCGGCCTTTTAATAGGGTAATAGGGGAGGGTAGGGAAGGGAAGGGAAGGGAATAGGGGAGGGTATGGAAGGGAATAGGGTAGGGGACTGGGCCTCCGGTAAACTCACTCACTCGGTGAAACACAGCACAAGCGCTGTTTCACGCCGGTTTTCTGTGAGAACGTGGTATTTCTCCGGTCGAGCCGGCCCATTCGTGCCGAAGCATGGCTCTCCCACGTATAAAACGTTGGGTACGTTCAATACCCTTTTGATTTTACGCACCGCGGACATTTTGTGCGGTTCAGAAGTGTAGACGTCGTGATGTCCTCTAACGTGCACGTAAAAAGTTATCGTCGACGGAAATTTAAAAACTTCTTCATATTATATTTCCATACATTATACTTCCCTATGTGTCGTTTTATCGCGGACGTCCACGATATTACCGCCACGTCCAAAATTATAAAAGCGCACATTAGAAGAGAAGACTGGTTGTTTCATTCATTTGTTATTCGATAGATAGAAGATACGTACTTATGCCAAAGTTTATTACTAAAAACTTATAGACATACGTCAAACAATGTTTGATGCATAAAATTCAATTGAAAAAATTCGTGAAAATGAACGTTAATCTTATAATAGGTACTTATAATATTCATTACTATTTTCGTAATTTATTCAAATATTGTGTTTATTTGCAAAAAAACCCACCAAACTGCTAATCTCGCGAGATCTCGAAATTGGCGAGATCTCGCGGTATTGTATTCATAAACTCGCGGGATCTCGCTTGAGCCCCAATCTCGCGAGATTTGCATTCCCTAAACGCGACCAAACTACGTAGGTGACCCATCTGCCTAGGAATCAACTTCTCTGATAGTACATTTTACATACTAGATGACGCCCGCAGCTCCGTTGCGTCAATATTCGTTTATCGTTCGGGAACCATACAGTTTTCCGGGATAAAAAGTTCCTATGTCCTCACCCGGGGACTCACTCCGTACCGAATTTCAGCAAAATCAATTCAGTAGTTTGGGCGTGTTGACATGACAGACAGACACCCTTTCGCATTTCTAATATTAATAAGTATGGAAGACGGAAGTATGGATTGAATGAAGAACTTTTGACCCCCAACGAAAAGTTGTTGTTATAAGTTTATCCGAGTCGCACTTGGTCGATTTATTTGTTTGAAAGCTGACATGATCGAGAGTGTTCATATTATTAATATTATATCACCTCGCTCAGTTTTGAAAATTTATTTCATGACTCTAACGCAGTACGCAGTAACGCAGACGATCACCGTAGCAAAGACTCAGGAGTCAGGAGTCGTATTGGTCAATTTTTTACACCAATTGCGACAAACCATAGCATGTTCATATTTTGCAGACTCAACTCCACCTAGCAATTCTATGTAACGTTACAAATAGATCATCTTGCCGGCAGTTCATCCGACATTCTGAAGGTTGTCGCGTCTGCTCAGATATAGTAAAATCGATACCATTTTAAAAACTAAAACCGTACCAGAACTTTTATTTTTGAACTAACTCCGATATCGGTTTGACAGTTCTTTATTTGGGTTGTCTCTGTTTACTGAGGGAACATCCATAAAGTACGTCACACGAATATCATGATTTTTAAACTACCTGGTGTGACGTCACAAATTTGCAATTTTAAATCTAAAAATTAAAACCACCTTCATTTTTCAAATTTCGCGATTTAATTTAGTAAGTTTGAAATGTGCTATCACAAAACTTAGAACGCTCCCCAGGTCTTGTCACACCATTTCACACTTCGTCGACCCCCTCTCCCCCCTTTACGTGTGACATACTTTATGGATGACCCTAAGCTGGACAGAACCCGCGTGGGATTTGATTTATCGTAAACTTTTGGGTATTAGTTTAAAAGTTGTGCATGAATTTTAAATTACTTATAAACTTTTTGAATATTTTATAGATAGTATATTAAATTTGGTTACCGCACAAAGTGCGTGCGATTAATATAATAGCATCGAAACTTTTGCCAAATATCATCAAAATCTTTTTCGAGCCTAGTCTTTATTTTAACGCAAATTATAATCATAATTCCGAGATGAGATATAAAAGCCTTCTACGAAATAAACCCAAGGTTTTTTTTTATGAAATAAGGGGGCAAACGAGCAAACGGGTCACCTGATGGAAAGCAACTTCCATCGCCCATGGACACTCACAGCATCAGAAGAGCTGCAAGTGCGTTGCCGGCCTTTTAAGAGGGAATAGGGTAATAGGGTAGGGTAGGGGAGGGTAGGGAAGGGAATGGGATAGTGGATTGGGCCTCCGGTAAACTCACTCACTCGGCGAAACACAGCGCAAGCGCTGTTTCACGCCGGTTTTCTGTGAGAACGTGGTATTTCTCCGGTCGAGCCGGCCCATTCGTGCCGAAGCATGCCTCTCCCACGTGTGATATGTAGATATTATGTATATATTAAGGTATAAAGAAACTAAATCAGACCTATACACTATAATATTTTCATCAATGTGTATTTTTATCTTACTTTGAGGTAAGATAAAAATACACATTTCTATTGCACCTAAAATTCTCTTCTTTCTGGTCGTTGAAAATAAATAGAAACACTCGTCTACGCGTAAAATGTAACGCGAAAAAATATATTGTAGGTGTAAAAATATAAAAACATTAATCACTCGCCTCCAAAATATATTTCATATCGTAATGTGATTGCATACGTATGAGAGTGTTTCAAATTGTCACTGTTTTTAACACATTTATACACGAATTTCGTTTTCAAACTGTGTAAATTTTTTAAGCCGATAATATTATTGTATTGATACTTTTATATAACACTGTTACCGGTGATAACAATAATTAATTATCGCTCAATGAAGACTCTGATAAAAAAATGTATGGAATCGTCAAAACCTTTACTTAGTAATAGCTTAATATAATCAGTTTAACCTACGAATAATAAAAACTATTTATTATTCGTAGAGTTTAACTAATCATTAAATGTCTCTGCCTGCAGACGTAAGATTTTATTCATCAAACAGTAAACACATAATCTGACAATCCATTTCTACGAAAGAAATATAACATATTATTATATTTGAAAAACTTAGCCGTATTTAAGCGTAGTCAAGAAAAAACAGGAAACATTTTTACAACCTGCCTATCCGCGTCTTTTCCATAACTTCGTAAAGCCCTTCATGTCAACAAAACAAACTCATGCAAAGTCGGATTAGAATTTGTTACAACGGAAACAAAAGGAATTTTGATACTTATGTTTATAAGGCCCCTTTTGCATCGATCTGGATTTTCGTTGATCGTTGGTCAAAATATAATAATAATATCTTGTCTATCCTTACTTCTACTACTTAGCTCTTTCCCACTTTCTGATACTTATGTTTGTAAGGCCCCTTTTGCACCGATCTGGATTTTCGTTAATCGTTGGTCAAAATATAATAATAATATCTTGTCTATCCTTACTTCTACTACTTAGCTCTTTCCCACTTTCTGTTTGGTCGCATTGTGTCAAACGCACAGGTCACAGTTATCAATGTAAATAACCTTGAACTGACATAACCTGACCAAATGTGAAATGACGCAGGTCCGCCATCTGCCTATGTATCAATTTCTTCGATGGTACCAAGCAAATATTCTCTTGACGCAAATATACCATCGAGGAAATTGATTCCTAGGCGATTGACAGACCAACGTCATTTGGTCAGATCATGTCAATTCAATGTTAATTGTGATCTTTCGGCTCGGTTTGACGTAACGCGACCAAACTACGTAGGTCCCTCATCTGCCTAGGAATTAACTTAACTGATAGTACTTACTTGCATCGTCGATTTTTTACATTCAGTGCTTTTTGTAATTGTGAAATTAGTTATGGAGATACTTTGAGTGACGGGAAAAGACATAATAGTTTTTGTTCAGGAAAATGTACAGTTTCCAGTTTCCACGTTATAAACGAATTTCGGCACAAGGAAGCAATGGACGTCATCTAGACGTATATTTATGAATGGTATAGCAATACTACAGTATCGTATAGCAACTTAAGTAAAACAAATCCAAATACAAAAAAGTAAAGTAAACAAATATACAACTCGCTCTTAGGGTATACAGTAAATCTTTACTTGTTTTTCTCGTTATGAAGGTTCAGATTATTCATACGAAACCGTACTTATGATAATAAGTGATTCCCAATATTGGCATGTATTTATTATAAGAATAGTATAATAAGAAAATATATCAGCAAAATAAGTATAAAATAGAGAAATAGAGATGGAAAAATGCATATTGCATAATGCTAAGTGGAATAATTTCTATGTACGAAAAAAACTTACAAAAAAGTAACATCAAAGATCATTAAACTTTTATTAGTTGATTTTAAATAGATCTTAGTAATCTATCATATTTTTTGTTAAAACATTTTTTAAAAGCTTGGCTTGGCTTTTTATTGGTCAAAAATTCAAATACTTAATTTACTTTATTAAAATTAAGCAATATACAAGAGTTTATTAATTATTGTTGTAGATTTTTAAATATTGTTAAAGCAATCCTAACACAGTTACCGCTTATAATATTGTACAAAACAACACAACTAGTGTGGAAATAAAATTAAAAAATCCTTTTGTGAGCCGAATGATAAAACTTTAAGCCATTAAAAGTTTAAATATGGACACTATTGTTTGACTTTTAGTTCAGAAGTTTAATAATTTCATTCGAGCTGCATAATGAAATAATAACACAGACAACGAAAATGAGGTTCCAATTGTCATTTCCTCATTTCGGGTGTACGTAGCGTGGGGATCGTACATTTTTCCACCACTCAGATTTGCAAAAAAACAGACATACAATATACTCTGATTATCGCACTCTGAGCCGAATAAAGCCCGTCACAGACTTAGCTATAATATATATTCATATTTTTATAGCTAGGCATATTACTATATATTTTCTATACTAATTTTCGCGTGACCGCACACTCAGCTATAATATATATTTCTGGTAGCTACTATAATATATATTATAGTACGGTATATTAATATATATTATAGCTAAGTCTGTGATGGGCTTAATAAGAAAACTTAACTTTAAATGAACATTTTGACACAAGTTCCATGCATTATATTCTTTTTTTTTTAATGAAATAAGGAAGCAAACGAGCATACGGGTCCTGATGGAAAGCAACTTCCGTCGCCCATGGACACTCGCAGCATCAGAAGAGCTGCATATGCGTTGCCGGCCTTTTAAGAGGGAATAGGGAAATAGGGGAGGGTAGGGAAGGGAAGGGAATAGGGGAGGGTAGGGAAAGGAATAGGGTAGGAGATTGGGCCTCCGGTAAACTCACTCACTCGGCGAAACACAGCGCAAGCGCTGTTTCACGCCGTTTTTCTGTGAGAACGTGGTATTTCTCCGGTCGAGCCGGCCCATTCGTGCAGAAGCATGGCTCTCCCACGTACAGCTAATCATTAAATGTTTCTGAGTGCGGCTCTTAATCTCCTTGAATGCAAGCTTCATCTTAACAGACGCGTGCAAATGATTTCAAAGGGTATATTTTAAGGGTATACGAATAAATTTTCATAGTGAAACGAAGGGTAACCCTCTTTATACTTAAAGGCTAAAGCAGTTATGACCATCTTTTAATACAGTCTGTTGAGGAAACTGTTCACCAAACAATAAATCTTTTTCGACGGGTATAATAAGGCTTTACAGCTAATCTACTATGACGAAGGTATGGATAAAAAAGTGTTGATCTATGATGTAATAGATGTTATAAATATTAGAATCTGTTTAGATAAATAATTCCATTTTTGTTAGTCTAAAACTCGACAGCATCTGAAACCGATTTGGCTATTTTTTTGGCTTGAAATTCATACATACATGCTTAGGTAAGCTTTATACTAGTAAGTGACACGAAGTTAACACTTAACCGTGTATAAATCTACTTAGTACGTATTATAATATAAAAATACATAAAAGTTTTAAATTCTTTGTACGGATATTGTTTTAAAAGTCTTCTAATACGAGGGATTTTTTCATACGAGCCGGTTTGTATACGAACAGAGACCCTAGCCAAGACGTTTTTTTATCGCTTCTTTATAGAATCGGCCGCACCAATCAGAATGTATAGGATTGACTTAAAATTGAACTTCAACTTCATAATTATTATCGAACGCTTATGTCAATTCCATTCATTTTGATCGGCTATTCTATAAAGCGATAAAGAAAACGCCTTGGCTAAAGCGCCGGACACTTTGCCGTAGAAGAAAACAGACGATATCGTATTTTCGTTAAATAAAGCCAGTGATTTCGTGGAATGCGGTGATTAAAAACCTATGCAGTGCACATTTCAAACTTTTAATCAAAGCTAGAAAACGCAGCATCCGTTGATATTAAACCTGTGTATTTCAAACCTGTGCGTTTGAAATACACATTACTCCAATGTGACATGCAATATCATAATAATATTATGTGTAGATGTCCTTATTTATTTTTTATAGTATACATTTTAATGAAAATAGTTCTGACGTTCCCCACGTCAGAACTATTTTATATTATTGGCTATTTCGTTATTTGCTTCTAAACCGCCGGTGTATGGTCGTAGACCGGTGGTGTACGTCACAAAATATTTTATAGAAACATATTATTTATTACAGACCCATTAACATTTTAAATATGCTTTGCGACCCCCAGCTAGAGTACACGCGCTCAACCACTGAGCCGTCGTCAAAAACCGAAACATTAGAAAAACAACCCCCGAATCTAACATTTACATATAATTTTCAGCACTGAGCAGACTGATGATGATGGACTTTAGCCAAGAGCACTCTCGGTAATGTCAGCTTTCAAACAAAAAAGAACTAGATTAAAATCGATCCACCCCTTAAGATGCTGCGATATCACGGACAGACAAACAGACAGACAGACACGTCAAACTTATAACATCCCTCTTTTTGTCGGGGGCCAAAAATAAAATACGATACAGAAAATCACAAATATACGGTACGTGGGAAAGCCATGCTTCGGCCCGAATGGGCCGGCTCGACCGGAGAAATACCACGTCCTCACAGAAAACCGGCGTGAAACAGCGCTTGCGCTGTGTTTCGCCGAGTGAGTGAGTTAACCGGAGGCCCAATCCCCTACCCTATTCCCTTCCATACCCTCCCCTATTCCCTTCCCTTTCCTTCCCTACCCTCTCATATTACTCTATTCCCTATTAAAAGGCCGGCAACGCACATGCAGCTCTTCTGATGCTGCGAGTGTCCATGGGCGACGGAAGTTGCTTTCCATCAGGTGACCCGTTTGCTCGTTTATATCATAAAACCTTTATATCATAAAAAAAATATAAAAAAATACCTATATTATATTTGCTACTTGATGTGAGGGAACTTTATATGTTTTTGTTTACCTATTCTCGGGTGTTCGGATTTCGCTTAAAAACATCTTATGTTAAACAAGTTTTGGATGTTTTATTAGACCTGAGGCTGTCGAGGTTTCCCGGTAGTATTCGCAGATAACGTTATATAATCTTTTTATCTTTATCTATATCTTTTATAATCCGAATCTGCCTAGTCTAAGGGTAAATTCAGACCGCAACGCGACGCGTAGATGCATTTCTGTACTGATTTGACAGATCTCAATTGCGTGAGACGTCTTGCAAATCTGTCAAATCCATACAAAATCAGAAATGCATCTAATTTCGCGTTGCGGTCTGATTTAACCCTAAGTCACAATAGACATAACTACCAGTAGTTCGACTGCAAAGAAACGGACAGGTTTCAATATCTGTCAGATTTGTCGGGTTTCACTAGGATTATGAACGGAATGTGTCCCGCACTGGCTAATATAATTTATTTTTAAATATTTAAAATAAAGATTTCAAAATTGGATTCTGACAATTTTAATAGCATGTGCCAAAACACAAACAACAATACGACCTAAGAGGAACACGTCCTGCGAATATGTCATAGTTTTAAATTCGTAGGTAACAAGTTAACAACCCTAGCGATGATTTTCCTCATAATACGTCAAATTAAAAAATTTCAACATCAGTTCTAAGTGCCGACTTAGAACTGATGTTGAAATTTTTAAATTTGACGTAACGACTCTATCATTCTGTCTACTCTGCCTAAGTTCTGCTACAAAAAGTTCATAATCGCATCGCTGCCGACATTATCGCAAGGGTGGAAACTATACATTTTTCGCAATGAAAACCATAATGTTACTTAATATGTTACATAAATCTAGAAGTAAGGAAGCAAAATTAGAATTATTATGAGCTGCAAGAAGTAATAGGGAATAAAGGTGCCTCTTCGTGGACCATGCTGGCCCACTGAAGGCAATCGCCATTGTGTAGACATATGATACTGACATGACCATCTTCCGCCATCATACACCATTACGTCTACACAATGGCGATGGCTTATAGTGGGCAAGCATGGACCAGTGTGTAGAGGCATCTTAACGCACAGGTAGGAGCAGACGACACTACTGACGTGACGTGTACTACACGACGTCATGTTGAAATATTGACAGAAACGTTGTCAAACGTCGAACGAAGCTTTTTCTTTACTATCTGTGCTGGTGCTGCCGCCTAGCGTGGAAACATTGCAGTTATATATCCTACTTAGAAAAAGTACCTGTAAACAATAGAAAATTGACAATTTCAATTTGAAAAACCGTCGGGCAGGTTGTATTATTTGTTAATAATGTTAGACTGACCGTCCCCTGTCGTTTTCAATTCGGAGGGCTTTCGGCGAGTGGTCAGTCCCTAGGCCGTGACCACAGAGTACGAATATACAGAAGGTAACATCACTTTTTAGCAAAAGAGATTCAAGGAGATTCAGGTGACTGGGGGTTGGCCATTGGTGGTTGTGCTGGCGGCAAGATAATATCATTATTATTATTATTATTATTATTATCAGCCTACAGTGTCCCACTGCTGGGCAAAGGCCTCCCCTCTCTCTTTCCAAAGTTCACGATCCTGTGAAGTTGTTGGCCACTCTTTATCAAACGCATCTAGTTCGTCGCGCCACCTTTTCTTGGGTCGGCCTCTGTAATATCATTAATAAGAATTTTACGATGTTGGTAAGCCATTCCTGCCAGATTGTCACCTATGACGCGAATAGCTGCGACGAGTCATCTAACGAAAAAATAAAGTTTTGAACATAGCGATTAATTTCTATGTGACGAACTTTTATGGGACGAAAGACTCAAATACTCACTATAAAGAGAAGCAGGCTGCTGCTTTTTGAAAACTGCTATTCAAATTATATAATACGTTTACTGATTAATAATGAATTGATTACACTAACAAGAGATTAAAAAGACAAGAGTGATGAGGGTCGTATTGCAATAAATTTTAAATCGAGATTGTGTTTCAAAGGACCATGAGTTTTCGCCAGTTGTTGCTAGTCTTCTGTCTTTCTGTATTCTGTGGCAGGGCCGTGTCGGTCGTTATCCCTTGTCCGTTCTCAATCGAGCCAAATTTACGACAGAAAAATCACATTTATTGACTACAAGTCATAGCATTGTGGGAAATATTACCTTTTGTAAGCTCGAATATTAAATGTGAAAACATGGCTTTCCATTTATTTCTTTTTCAGATGCTGAACTTTTATTTGTACTTTACTTCAAGCGAAATGTAATGTCGCCTATAACCTTTGCTTGACCTAAAAAAAATCGCGTATATATCCTTTGCTTTACCTCAAAGTAAAAAAAATATCGGTCGCCGTTTCAAAATCATCAAAGCCTACCTTGGAGTCAGAGATGTTTGTTGAACAATTATCAAGGAGTTCCTTAAAAATATCGTTTCTGAGGTATTTTGACAGTAATTTATCCTCAACAAAGTTGTTGATACGTTATAGTCGGTGCAATCCACGAAGACGCGCCCCACTAGTCTTCCTAATCGTTTATAGAATATTATGTGTGCAAGCAATTTATAAAATATTATGATTGCACGCGTACACTACAATAAATTGGCCAATTAAGAAAAAGCGTCACGGTCAAAGAAAATATGCTTACCCAAAAAGTGGTGGGGCGCGACTTCGTGGATTGCACGGACTATAACTTTCTGACGACACCTAGCCAATCAAAAGCGCTAGTTAAAACAAATTTTGACAATTCATATGAAGTTTTGTGTCTCATCTCACTAAACTACAGTCTTGGTCATTTAGAATTCTAAACGTTTATGACATGCAAGCTCTACAAAGCATACTAACGCGGCGAATCGCCGGGCATTCCTTGGGATAAGATCTGCAAGGATCCGCGAGCATTCCCATGGGAAACGACAACGTGGTTTAAATAGGAAAGACTGTTTTTGATGTTTCTAGAACCTTTTAACATGAAGTATGAAAGTTGCTATGAGAATATGTGACTTACACCAGCAACAGCAAGTCTTTCGTCATTTAATAAAATAATAATACCTCAACACCAGTTACGCAGGCGTAATTTTGTAGTGCCCAAGAGGGTGCACAATACACAAGATGACAAGAGCACTCTGTATTTCTTTACTCTCATAACCCATTGGGACGGACGACCGATACGACTGGCGAGAGATAAGGCGCTTAACCGACTTTTCACGTGCCCACCCGACGCATAGATCATCCTACTAGTCAGACAATCAGGTGGTCAGCCTGCATTGTCCTTACCAAACTTGGAAATAAAAAATTTCTAACGCGGGAATCGAACCAACGACTCCCGAGTCAAGAGCCGCGTTCTAAGCTACTGGACCACGGAGGCATTACAATATTATTTAATTGTTTTATGAAAGCTAAAAAACCCCTATTATAGAAATAAAAACGACCAGTAGCTGTGGAGTTTCGGTCGCGGCTACTCTAGCTGGTATCCAGTTCTAAAGGTCTCCTAACCTTCGACAAAATATCGCTCATTTTTAGGGTTCCGTACCCAAAGGGTAAAATCGGGACCCTATTACTAAGACTTCGATGTATGTCTGTCCGTCTCTCTGTTCGTCTGTCCGTCTGTCTGTCTGTCCGTCTGTATCCCAAGAACCGCTATAGCTAGAAATATTAACAGATTGTTTTTATCTGTTGCCACTATAAAAACAAATACCGGAAACAAAATAAAATTAATATTTAAGGGGGGCTCCCATACAACAAACGTGATTTTGCGGCCTTTTTCGCTCTATATCAATAATGGCAAGAGGTAGGCACTTGAATTTTTCACACATTATTTTGTTATATTATGTGTACTTTAAAGTTTAATAATAATATTACAATCTTAATATATATATTTCTTGTGTGCGTGTGTATGTGACTGAACTCCTCCTAAACGACTGGACCAATTTTGATGAAATTTTTTGTGTGTGTTCGTGGAGATTCGAGAATGGTTTAGATTTACAGTTTGGTCTACTGGAAAATGTTTTTTCAATTAATTTCTTATTTATAAGGAGTTGTCGATTTTGGAATGTTTTACATTAGATCCGGCGGACGGCGCTATCATCGCATTCAATATTATTCTATTTCAATTTTAGTTTGTCCTGACAGATGGTGCTACGATTAATTTGAAAAAAATTTTGTTATTCAATTCATGTGCTGATTAAAATATTAAATAAATAACACATAGGCTACAATTTTAACCGACTTTCAAAATGGGGGAGGTGCTATGTTCGTTTTCTTATATTCAACGATTACTCCGCCGTTTGTTAACCGATTTTCAAAATTTTTCTTTTGGTATATAGGGTATCATCCCAATTTGGTATTATATTCAGAAAAGTGGTGATCTGATGAAGGATCCATAAGTAATCGAGGGAACTCCTCAAAACTTATAGGGAAACATATGGTGACTTCGGTTTCGTGAGAAGTATTCTAAGCATATGCTACCAACAAGTAAGATTTTGCACCGAGATATACCTGGTATACCGTGGTTCGGAAGGTGCTGAGAGAATTCCTGATTCTTTATAGATACAAGTTTGGGAGTTTCGGCGTTGTTTTAAGAACATAAATCGTATGCTACTATGCAAATTACATTCTTCATCATCATCATCATCATCATCACTACCATATTATACCATTTCATAGTCTTTTAGATCGAGACTCGAGTTTGTCAAGCGATAATTAAAAAAAATCTATATCTACCTAATATATAAACCTGAAGAGTATGTTTGCTTGAACGCGTCAATCTCAGAAACTACAGGTCCGATTTAAAAACTTATCTCAGTGTTAGATAGATCATTTATCGAGTAAGACTCATCATTTATCGAGAAGGTTATATTATATTATTACTCTAAGACTAATACGACAGAAGAAACTCAGGAAAATGTGGGAAAAACGGGGGAAATATTTTTTATGGGAAAATGTACCTACGGATTCTGTAAAATTTCTAATTTACGCGGGCGAAGCCGCGCGGGACATCTAGTAAATTAATAAAAATGTTATGCCCCCATACAAAAAATTCAATTTTTAGCCTATTTTTGCTCTGTATGGTACGGAACCCTTCGTGCGCGAGTCCGACTCGCACTTGGCCGATTTTTTAAATCTTATTTCCTTCGGGATAGCTGTAATAATCTTGTCTCTATCTGCCGGATATTCTTGAGTGCTGCTTCCCACTGCCAGATTATATACCAGTATTAGACATTGAGGTAGTCTGGCAGTGGGAAGCATTTTCAGAGATTCTTACAATTCCTATTCATAATAATATAAGTACTAATATTATTATAAATGCGAAAGTGTATCCGTCTGTCTGTCTGCCCTCTGTCTGTCTGTTACCTCTAGATACTTACTACTCTAACGAGGTACTTTGAGTCCCAGGAAAGGACATAGAATACTTTTATCTCGGAAAAATGTTCGGTTTCCACGCGATAAACTAATTTTGGCGCAACGGAGTTCCGGGCGTCATCTAGTAGAAAATAAGATAAAAATATTTGCCTTATACTTTCTTAAAGGTTAGGTAGACTAGACACTGATTGCTATAACAATACTCACAATACAAAATAGCTATGAACGGTCTAAAACACTGAAACACAAGGCGAAATACGAGTTAACATGATAATTTAACAGCAAAGCAATGTCTTTGTTAACGATCGCTTTGACTCCGTAATTCACTACAAGTCGGCAAAGCATGTCAGTAAACCAAAATTCTTGAGCATTACATAACATTACAAAGGAATATCATATTATACTATGTGGAAGCGCAAACCATGAGGGGAGTCAGAAGGTGTCAAACAATGGAGCAATGTTGCCGAGACACCTATGCAATGATATACTATAATTGGAAAAGATTTTTTATATTTAGCCCTAAAACAAGTTTAAAATTTTATAGTAGAACCATATTCGTCATTTCTATGAAGAAATTCTCCTTCCTGTTATTCTCTAAGATATTACATCATCTAATATTATTTCTATATATCCTAGAGAATATCCTATGTCTAGGCCAAAGACGTTATATCGATTTTGACCTGTAACTTACTAAATTAATATTACAGATATTAATCTTTAGCAAACTCAAACCAAGGGGCAGCCTGTATAAACTTTGATAACCTATTAGCATTATTTCGTATTAATATGAATATTTATTCGGAAACTCATCTATTATGTATGAGATGACCTGTGCATACTATGTTATGCACCGCGCGTCGCTCGCCCAAATTCTCGAGCCCTTAAGGTCGGATACCTTGGCGGTCACCCTAAAAGCCATCTCCATACTGAGACAGGTGTCACATAACGGGTTTAATTAAAATGGAAGAAGGAACGGACTTTCGGGGGATTGGGTCAAAGACGCCATTTAGCTTGAAAATGATGAGTAGTTGAGTCTTTCGTCCCATAAAGTTTCGTACCAATGGTCGTCCCATTGGAACGAAAATTTATGGGACGAAAGACTCAACTACTCAAAATGATGATGGCAATGCCGCCTGAAAATGATAATGGTAACATACATAAAAAAACTCCGTTAAAGAATTTCGTTTATCGCGTGGGAACCTAACTTGTCTCCGAGATAAAATTTAAAAATCCTAAGTCATTTCCCGGGACTAAAGGATCTCTATACCAAGTTTCATTCAAATCGGATCAGCGGTTTAAGTGTTAATAGAAAACAGACAGACATAAATACTTTCGTATTTATAATATTAGTATGGTTAGCCTGCTAAGAGTTAAAAGTAACCCAAACCTTGAAGCTTGAAATAAGTACTTCTAACTGTAAATAATACCACTACTATTTAGTATCTTGAAAAAAAAGTGAAATAATATGGTTTTGTATCTAAAACTTCGTATGTTTCACTCACACGAGGGGACAAATAACATGAACAACAAATTCTGGACATTGTATTGTACTAATAAAAATCTTATATCTTTAAACGAGCAATTCTTGTATATATATATATTTGATTGGAATCTCGGAATCGGTTCCAACGATTTTCATGAAATTTAGTATATAGGGGGTTTCGGGGGCGATAAATCGATCCAGCTAGGAATCATTTTTAGAAAATATCATTTTATTCGTGTTTTATCGAATACCGAGCAAAGCTCGGTCAAATAGCTAGTAATAATAATACAGGGCCCTCCTTAATACTTTAACAGCCACTTAACATCAAAAGGTTACAAATAGTTGACAAGTAGTTACTGACAATCAGTAACCAATCGGTGTTATTGAAGTTTATTACTCCATGGCATCCTATGTTTATTATATTGTAATAGGTATATTTAATGCTATTACAAATCAGGAATGTGTTTCAAATGTTATTTCGTCAGGTTTTGTTAAGTAGGTAGACTTAAAATTTAGGGCCTGTTTCACCACTTCCTGATAAGGCTATCCACCACTTAACTTGATAGATAGAGTATGGAGAATCTGTCAAATAAGCCTATCCGGCACCTTATAAGGAACTGGTGAAACAGGCCCTTAGTCTAATATTATTTTTAACAATATTCCGCGAAATATTGCTAAAAATATATATAAAAAATTTAAGCTATGGATATCCGCAATATTACCTAATTCTACTAACTAAAATATAGACTAGATAATTAGATATAGCCTGACCTATAATAACTAAGGTATAATTGTGATATCCGTTTGACACGAATAAATCACAAACGCTATCTGGCATCTGCCTTTACTTTTAGAGAAATAGATTTAATTTCTCTGAACATTCTGCATTTCACCGGTAATTGGCGCTGATGTTGACAGACAAACAAGCAGTTCTGCTGATGCTGGACCAGCGTCTCCCGAATTATTCATAGAAGCCAGCTTCTAATTGGAAGGAAGTGCAACAATTCCACAATCTATAATTGCTGTAATTGTGACGAATAAAGACCAGAAGATTGTAAAATGTGAATCGGTTGTAAATTTGGTGTCATCAAGTTTTTAGGGGTTAGGCCTAGAATGTTTGTTTTTAGGGTTACGTACCCAAAGAGTAAAAACGGGACCTTATTTCGTTGTCTGTCTGTCTGTCCGTCCGTCAGTCTGTCTGTCTGTCTGTATGTCTATTTGTCTGTCTGTCTGTCTGTCTCCAGGCTGTAAATCAAGAACAGTAATAGCTAGAGAGTAGAAATTTTCACAGATTATGTAAGTAATAAGTATATATTATGTTGCCGCTATAACAACAAATACTGAAAACAAAATAAAATTGGTATTTAGGCTGCCTTTCCACCAGAGCTGAGCGGAGCTGTGTTGCGAGGAATGTGTTTTTGAAAACCAATAGAATCGATTCATTGACATTATTGACTATTATTATTATTGACATATTCTACTATAAGTAATGTTTTTATTTTGTAATGTGTTCTCAAGTCAATAAAAAGTTTTTTTTTTGTTTTAAGTGACTGTTACATTTTAAGTTTCAAGTAATCAAGTAGATAATATCTAAATTAATATACTGAAAAAAAATTTTTGAGAGCCCTCAAGGATTCAAGGTTGCTTGAGTATTCAGCTGGCAGTCTTCCTAATAAAACGTTACTTTGTTTAGTACCTACCGATTGATCTTGATACTTTGATATGCCATGTACGTTTCTTACCTCACAATTCAAAACCAATCTTATCATAACGGTTTAGAATACAATTTCCCCTGATGGGCTTAGTGGTCATTATAATGTTCAAAGCAAGCGCCTTATGGATAGAGGAAATATATTCACTAGGGTCCACCGTTTATTGTTCTTTGATACGTGAGGTCAAAGACACTAGGGCTAATTGAAGCCTATTGTTGTATCATCACCCTTCCATAGGTGATCATTACGCAATCATTTTGTTCACGATACGCGATTATGACAATGGATCATGGACACAGGCTCACATGATATGTAAGCATGCATCGGGACACTGGAGAATAAAGGGTATCATGAGGCTCTTATGCTATGCAAGCATGCATTTGGACACTGGAGAATAAAGGGAATCATGATGATACCCTTTTTAATCTCCAGTGTCCAAAGATGCATGCTTGCATAGCATATGAGCTTTTGTCCGTATCCCCACTAATATTGTAAATGCGAAAGTGTGTCTATCTGTTATCTTCTTTTTATGAAATAAGGGGGCAAACGAGCATACCGGTCACCTGATGGAATGCAACTTCCGTCGCCCATGGATACTCGCAGCATCAGAAGAGCTGCAAGTGCGTTGCCGGCCTTTTAAGAGGGAATAGGGTAATAGGGGAGGGTAGGGAAGGGAAAAGGGGAGGGTAGGGAAGGAAATAGGAGAGGGTAGGGATCGGAAAAGGGTAGGGGAAACACAGCGCAAGCGCTGTTTCACGCCGGTTTTCTGTGAGCCCGTGGTATTTCTCCGGTCGAGCCGGCCCATTCGTGCCGAAGGATGGCTCTCCCACGTAGATCTTCACGCCCAAACCACTGAACCGATTTTGTTGAAATTTGGTATGGAGAATGGAGATACTTTGATTCCCGGAAGAGGACAATATTATGATACTTTCTATGCCGGACAATTAATGTAATAAATTTGACGTAACGGAGTTGCGGGCGTCATCTAGTATGCAATAAATCATGGACTTTTATTTTATGTAAACAAAAAATTAAAAAGTTAACCGCCTGAAAGTACCTCCAGTACCACCTACCAATTGCCAGTTACCACCTTTGCTATAATATGGAAATAGAGTGGGAACTCGCATTTTGCCAGTTTTTTTATAATAAAATCCAGTCCAAATTTATCGCTTTCAACAAACGCAAACAAATCGTATGCAGAATTCTATCAAAAGCTTTCTATGAATCGCAATTTGCAGGTGATAAATTAATGTACGATAGAAAACAGATTGTTTTGATATAGTTAGTTTAATTATCTGAAATGGGAATATCGCGTGTCTAGGTATTGTATTCCTTTAATGTTATATATCAACGTATCATATATCTTTGGAGCTGGTATATTAATAATAATAATGTAATGACCAGAAATGTTATATCGGTATCCAAATTCAAAAATATGTGGCCAATACCTAGAGATCTCTCTAAATCTGTTTAGATGTTATTATTCAGTCGGAACCGAATGTTTAAAGAATTTTATAAATAAATAGTTAAATATTATACTTACTGTAGAAAATATTCACCGTTTAAGTAATAAAAATATCTGCTCTATAGAATAATGGACTCTGTTAAGCATTCGTGTACTAACCCACAAAAAAAATCCTTATTGAGTTATGAATGCAGTTTTTTTAGATGATTTAGAACGTCTGCATTCAAAATTTAACAACAACAAAAATGTGGGTTTTGAGTTAGGACACTTATGCTTAACAGCGACCAGATAATAATAATGTTGAGCCTTGTGTGATAGGTTATAAAAGTGGCTTGACGGACAAGGACATTGTATAATTAAGTATACAGTATGTGTTCACAATGTAGATATTAATATTAGTTAAAGAAAAATACAGAAAACATTATATAATTATTATAATCATAAAGTTAATATACCTACCTACCTAGCGGAATAGAGCAACAATCTCGAGCTGTCAAACGTGTGTACGTATACACTTACACAAGCATGATTGAACATGAATTCTATGATATTAAATTGTCAACGTGCGGCACGTGCCATGCAAAAAAAGAGTGCTGCTGTCATGTATCACACGTCTCTTTTTACCACGCAGTGTTACTGATAGTGACATCTCTCTTGCTCAGGCCTTTGTTTCTCTATTCCGCTATGTATAATAACGTTATGATTATTATTTATAATATTTATTTAAGGTGACGCCTTGCTAGTTTGGCTGTAACAATATCGATTTTTATCAGCAATGACTAAAGCTAAGAAATTAAAGTTCATTGTCAGAATTCGTCATGTCTTTGTCTTTGAATTACCCATAGCATAACACGATTGATCAACTTTTATAACACAGAATAATCAATCAAAAATACCTGTGTAAAAAGGGGATTCCTATTTTACCAACAGAGGAGAGTGATTTAAGCTTCCAAAATTTGTACATAGATTAGTTCAAGCATATACTTTAATTTGCCCCTAGCTGATATAAAATGTATTTATGATTTTTAGTCGCTACGCCCTTTCCATTTTTTGCTGTTCCATTGCTTGTTTTCTGGGGCCGACCCACACCGGAATGTCCGCTGCCGGCAGCGACGCGACTTCGAGCATTTTCAGTGTGAAATAATTGTAAGCTTTATTTACATACTTATAACTTAGTAGTTGTATAGCTTGAAAATTTCAAAAAGGTCACGCGGGCGGCCGCTCGACGCCGCGGGTTTGTCGACGGAAAGTGCTCGCGCCTGCCTGCGTCCGCGCGCGTCTCCGCGAGGGGCCGCGAGGTGCCGCGCGCTCCTTGCGTTGGCTCCCCGGCACCCGCCTGGACTGGATAGGCCGTTGTGTCGTCAGAAATTACCTAACTATATTTAAAAACGAAAATATCGTTATGCAAACCAAAAATAGTTACTAAGGAGACGCTAATTACTATGCTACAGATTGGCGCTGCGTTGACACAACGCTAATGCAACGCGCCGTGTGGACTGGCTCCTACGGTACTGAATATTATATCACAAAATATTAACACTGAATTGTGGAGCACACAACTTGGCAAAATAATTTAAATTTCTATCAACACACGACATTGCATATTTCATAACTATTGTTTCCTTTCCTGAGATGTTTGAGAAGCGAAATATGGAGATGTTAAAATATATATTTTAAATTCAAAAGTAGCGAAAACCGCAATGGTTGCATGTTACTTTAAAATAAACTAAAATGCACTAACTTAGAGAAAACTTAGACTGAAATTCTTAGCTCATTTCCTCTGCTTCCTACTCGTGAGATTATATCCTAAATAATTTTTAATCTGGAAGTATTTCTGTTGAAACTATTGTTTCTCTATGTCGGATAATAAGCAATAGTAGTAATAATAATAAATCAGCTGATTAGGGTTCCGTTTTAGGGTTCTGTAATTAACAAAACTTGGTTGACTACAGAGACCTAAAACGAAACGCTAACCATTAGATTTTTTGTATATTGGTAGGTCAATAGTTAGTAGGTAAACAGTTAAATAATTTAAGAGTAACATTGTCCTACAAATATAGAAGAATCCATATTTAGGAACCATGAAATCAAAGTATGAAATCCTTTCTATCTCTGTTAGCTACCACTTTCAAGATTTATCGCAGATAAAAAAATTGTTGGTCGTATCAAAATAAAGCTGCTCACCCAAAAATTAGCTTGAGAGTAAAAAAAATGTTCTAGGGAACCCTGACTATAACATATAAGATACATGGAGAAAAGTAACGAGAAAATAAAGTATTCGATGAGCAGAATTGAATTTTGAAATATCGACAAGCTCAATTCAGCCGCGACCGAGCGTCGTATTAATTTTTATGCGATTATGAACCTAAAACTTCTCAGATAACGAGTCGGACTCGGTTCCGTACCGCTATAGAAGAAAAATTGGCCAAAAAATGGGTTTTTGTATGGGGGAACCCTCAAATTTTATTTTACTTCAATATCATCATTAATTACTAGATGACGCCCGCAACTCCGTTGCGCCAAAATTCGTTTATCGCGGGAACTGTACATTTTTCCGAAATAAATACTATCCTATGTCATTTCCACGTGCAAATATAAGTAAGTGATGCACTTGACCCTATATACGTCATTTTATTTTAGGTATTAATAAAGATACAAACTTTTTTTAAAGCCAGCACGTAGAATATGATCTAATTATAATTTTTATTATTCGTAGTCTAATTACTGTAAATATACCAGAAAGTGTAATTTGGATTTGTCAGTTGACTCAGTATACATAGGGGCAGTCGATATTTTAATTTTATTTTTAAAAAAATTCGTTATAGTGGCAACAGAAATACACAATCTGTGTAATTTTCAAAAGTCTAGCTGAAGCGGTTAATTAATAACTTAAACTTAAGTGAGTACCTCATAACACAATGTCCCTAAAGTATAAGTCTCCAGGCTGTAACTAAATAACCGCTATAGCTAGACTTCTGAAATTAACACAGTGCTTGCTGTATGTGCTGGTGCTACACTCTAGCGTGAACACATTGCACTTTGCAGTAATATCTTATATGAGGAAGTCAGTAAAAGCTCTTAAGAGTCCGGGTGCCATCGAAATTCTCATACAAACGTAATACCAAGATCATTTCCCATACGAGAATATTTACCATAATATTTGAGTTATTATTCAGCTTAAGATAGTACCAAAAATATGAACGATTACAATATTTACATACTAAATTGTGATCGTTTATATTTTTTGGTGAGTAAATATTTTGCTGTGAATCTTTGTGCAGGAGCGTAGGAACTATCTTAAGCTGAATAATAACTCAAATATGGTACATATTCTCGTACGGGAAATTATCTTGGTAGGTATTACGTTTGTATGAAAATTTCGATGGCACCCGGACTCTTAAGTTGCAAGAAATATTCTCTACTAGATGTCGCCCGCAACTCCGTTTCGCCAAAATTCGTTTATCGCGCGGGAACCGTACATTTTTTCGTGATTAAAATGATCCTTAGACGTCCTTTCCTTGGACATAAAGTATCTTGACACGTAATTTCAACCGAATTGGTTCAACAGTTTGGGCATGAAGATGTAACAGACAGACAGGCAGGCATACAGACAGATGGACAGAAGGACAGACAGACACACTTTCACATTCATAATATTAGTATGAAAGTATGGATATAAAAGACTATTAAAATAGACAGTGAGCACCCGCAAACGGATACCTTGCCCAACTTATCAGAGACAGATTGCCCGCAGAGGCAGAATATTATTTCTTTGACAATTTGGTCCATAGCCGTGTTAGTTCTCGTACAGGTGACAAGTAATCCTGGTTTATTCGTCACAGAGCTAGTTCAAATCCCCTTAATCTTATGAAGCTTTAGCGTAAAATTACCTCCGTCTCTACTTGTTTTTATAGGATTGTTGGCAATGAAATGTTATGGCAGTAACTGAAAATACCTGCAATGAGCCTATCAAAACAAAGCTTATAGAATTAAGATTGTAAAAATACCCTTTATTACCTACTAGGTTTTAACTTTTTCACTAATATTGAGTAGTCCAAACCGTATTTCACCGTTAGAAAACTATTCAAAACTATTGGATGTATGGCTATATAGGCAATATTTACCTATTTACAGAAGCAACGACGGCGTAAAGCGTGGGTGACGCGTATGCCACCGCCGCGCCCGCCTACGGCCTCGCGGTTCAAAGGACCTCGTGGCCGGATTTTTTAAAGATTAACCAGTGATACTCAAACTTTTATAAATAAAAGTTCGAGTAAGTATTAAAATTATTTTTCTCAACAAAATCCGACACCATTCATCGTCCATCAGGGGCCTCGCAAAATATAATTATCTTGCCCACATCAAATTCAGGTCTTGCCCCGCTGCCTGTACAGAAGGCAGTAGGGACTAAAATTACAAAATTGGTCTAGCGCAATACTAACAATCTATGCAGACATAGAGAAGACATCAGTTCAACTGTTTTGTGATGAATGATACAGATCATTATAGATCGCCATTCGCAAAATTTCGTTACGTAAGACAAACTTTTGCTTCCCATCACTTCCTGTTTAGTTCACGAGCTCTAAGCGCAAACCTGTAAATTCAAATATAAATTATTCATCTAGAGGATTTTACAAGGTTGAACCTGGCTAGCAATAACTGCTAAATATATAAAGAAGAATAATAATATTATGAAATTCCTCACCTAAGATTATATATAATCTGACTGACATAGTGATCTATCAACGCACAGCCCAAACCACTGGACGGATCGGGCTGAAAGGCATGCAGATAAATGTTATGACGCAGGCATCCGCTAAGAAAGGATTTTGATCAAATTTTGATTTGATCATTACAAAACACAGACAGAGAAAGAGAAGTCAAATGATAAATAAAAATAAACGTAAATACGTCGAGATCTCTTTAGGTTAATTACAATTTCAATCAACTCGATTGCAAATAAAATCATATTATTTCAGTTTCATTTCAATATCTGATATTAATTTTGTTAACGCAAAAGTTTTTCATATGTTATGGTCTATGGATGAAATTTTCAGCCATGAATCATACAATACTAGAAAATAGATGATGACAACAACTCAATTGCGCCAAAATTCACTTATCGCTATGTCCTTTCCCGGGACTCAAAGTGTCTCCGTAGTCCATAACTTTCAGCAAAATCGGTTCAGCGGCTAGGGTGTGAAGAGGTAGAGTAGAGTGTAGAGGCAGGCAGAAACAGGATCGCATTTATATTATTAGTATGGATTATGAATGAATTCCACCAAAAGAGATGAGATAAAAGTGACGGATAGCACTCTGGAAGTGCCGGGCGCCGGCGCAAGGGATAGTAATTCCCCTCGTACGCTGCACTGGCGGTCTCAGTCCGCCCATTTTTTTCGGCCTTACGAATTGTCGATAAGCCCACATGACATGACGCAAGTTTAAACTTTTTTACTCTTTCCGAAAAACTAAAAAGTTCCCAAACAAATTGATTTAAAAACATAGTAAAAAGACGTGCACGTAATAATTTTGTACTACATTTTTTATTTAACCTACTGTATTTTGTAAATACATTTTGTATTATAAGGAAAATAGAAGTGATATAAATAAAGGATTGTTTTCGGATACACCCTATACTATTATGTGTACTCAGCACATCAGCCGGGATAAATCTTTGTGTTTCGTTGAATACTTTAAATGGAACTATCTGAACCCTTACGGAAATGTGATCTTTATATCCACTATTTTTCCTATGTTATCCCTTTTCGGAAACTTATTTAGGAGAATCTTTCGTATGTTATAAGTGAGTATAGGGATTTATTGAATGAAAACAGTAAAACACACTAAGGGGAAAGCGTCGACGTAAAAGGCGTATTTTTATTGTTATAAATTTTTTATAATAATAACAGTTTTATAAAATAAAAGAAGTACCTTATAATAAATTTTATATTATAAATATTTTAAGGCGGGTTTACATTACTCCAATCCAGCGCTGATTGCCACTGGAATAATGTAAACGGGTACTGGAATGTACTGAAAAGCAATTATTTTACTGGATTGGAATCATGTAAACCGGACGTTAGGTTTGTTTTTGATTGTGTGCGTCTGTTAAGTTAGTAGCATACTGCGTATTCTAATTATCGTTACAGGCCTTATTTTTTGCTTTTAGTTTGGCCCATGGATCATGGATCATTGGTGATCATAGAGATGATAACAAGCAAGCTTATCATCAGTTCGCTTACTGCTTATATTATCCTGCTTACTGTTGTTATAATAATATTTTTTTTGAAAATGCAGGTGCATTTTCTGAGACGATAACTCAAAAATATATATTATAACTTTACTATGACTTCATAGTAGTAGTTATGTTAAGCTTAGCTTGTTGCGGTGAGCAAACTAAGCCATTGTATCTCTCCAAATTGCTAGCAGCTTAAACCGAAGTTAAATTTATGTAGCACAAAAAGTAAACATTAACACCTTTATATTATTTTTAGATAATGATTCTTTTAGACTAATTTACATTAGTTAGTTCGGAAAGGTACAATGTTCTATATAATATATAATATTATGTGAACATGACATAACGGATAACCTCATCCAAAACACACAAACACAACCTATATTGCAAGAGGTGGCGTCAGACCACTAAGACCGCAACCAATGCAACCTACACAACCGCAAAAACGTTTGACCACGGTAAGATATATTGTGTAACACAGTCAGGTGTTGAATTAATAGTTCATTTAAAATTGATAAAAAATATAATAACAAATTAGAAAACGATACAAAGAACTTAAAAAAACAAGAGGATGTAATTTTGTAGAGAAAATATTTAGTCAGATCTACACCTAACGGTCGTGTTTGATATAAAAAAATGGAAATCGCATGGACAGCAAACATAGATTTTCGGTACGACGTAAAGAAAGGGGAAATTACTTTGTCTACTGTACCTCTATCTTATGCTAAGTACTCACATGCGGTTTTGCTAGATAGTTTTACTCCAAATCGAGTAATAATAATTAATTATTACTGTGTGGACCGCAAAACTCACGGCTCGAAGGCTCGCATCTAGCCGGCTTGATAGAATTAAATATAATACCGATTTATAATAAAACTATCCAGCTATGCTGTAGGTGATTCTACGTGTGTGATTTCGTCCACACATACAGCATATCATGTATGTGTGGACGAAATCCCGAGCCGCGGGTTTTGCTCGACGCTATTGCTCGATCAAGCAAAACCGTATGTGATTACTTATGCTAAGTAAGGAGTTTTACTCCGAATCGAAGGAAATGACATATTTGACATATTTAATTCCATCGAGCCGGCTCGAAGCGAGCCTTCGAGCTGTCAGTTTTGCGGTCCACACGGTGGTTATTGCTCGATTTGGAGTAAAACTATCGACCAAAACCGTATGTGAGTACTTAGCATTACAAATTGTCGAAGACGTGGAAATGTCTTGATCGCGCGTCAATATTTTTGACCCATCCTACACACAACAGCGCTGATGTCAAATAATCGGCCGAGTGCGAATTAAACTGGCGGACAAAGGTTTCAGTGAAAATTGCAGAAGTCTAGCTATAGCGCTCCTTGAGACAGATAGACGGACAGATAGATGGACAG
Source organism: Aricia agestis (assembly GCF_905147365.1). Taxonomy (NCBI): domain Eukaryota; kingdom Metazoa; phylum Arthropoda; class Insecta; order Lepidoptera; family Lycaenidae; genus Aricia; species Aricia agestis. Next base: position 23,782,139 of record NC_056428.1, on the reverse strand, counting down.
ACAGACGGACGGACAGACAGACGGACATACGTTGAAGTCTCAGTAATAGGGTCCCATTTTACCCTCGGAACCCTAAAAAGACCAAAGTTGTTTTTACGTATTTACATTTTAGTACTCCAAGGCAGAGCAGTCGCAAACAGCTAGTTACATAATCAACAGCACGACAGAATACAAATTAATTGGAACATGTATTCCGTCCCTCACGGGAACATTCGATCCGCGATATCAAAATATAGGTACTCCACAGTCAAAAGTCGAAACACAATAAAAGACGTAGATTCTCGTGTCACAGTGTTTGTGTGCGAACTCCTTCAAAACGGCTCAACCGATTTTAATATAATTTTGTATGTACATTCACTACTCCAGAGAATAGGTTTTTATGTACTTTTTATACTCATACTGGAAATAATTTATATGGCAAAACAACAATTGCTGGGTCAGCTAGTAATACTATAAAGCTAAAGAGTTTGTTTAAACATGTGGTTCAAATAGAAAAACTCTTTTTGTATTGCAAGTATTTTTATCGATGAAGGTTTAAGAGGATTCCACACCGCCCTTTTTTCCATACAAACGTTGTCCCCTGTTTTCTCCCTGGATAATGCTAGTAGAGTTATAATTTTTTTCCTGAATATCTACGGCCACTAATACAATGTCCCTATGTTTTCTTTTTTTTCATAATTTAATTATTAAATAAGATATGAACGTTCAAAAACCCAAAAAAATGGCCAGATTTTCCACTGTGTTCAAACGTCCAGAAAACAGATTTGGCTAGATTATACAAAAAAAGCAAAACATAAGAACACAGCTCAAGCCTTTTTTTAATCTTTAATGAAAAAAGTACTTAAATCGGTTAAGTTTTGGAGAAGGAATCAGGGGACAACGAATCGTTGATTTTCTGGATTTTCTGCAGTTGTCTCTATCGCGTTCTGCGGTATAGGCTTGAGGTAAGGGAGACAGCTATAGATATGACACGTACTTTTTTTTCATTTCTCTAGCCCCTGTTGTATCCTCTTAAGGCTACTAGAGATCGCCCAACGGTCGAAATTCGACCTTAGTTTCAACGGCATTAGGACTACTACCTATATTTTGTGAAAAAATATTGACTTTATCATATTTTTTTCAACTCTTGTCTCTAGGACTCAGCTGATCAGACTGGCCGTGTGAGCATTGTCTAATAGTATCTCAGATTCAATAAAAAAACTATAATCCATTTTTAATTTGTCATCTTGTTCTCAACAGACTTTAAACATAAATAAAAGAGTTTAATTCGTATGTATAGGCTTGTCTTCTTCTTCTTCTTTTATTTACGGCAAACCATCGCTTTTTGAGACATTCCTCAAATATATATGAAACTCAAACTGACTTATTGACATAGTGATCTATCAACGCACAACCCAATCCACTGGACGGATCGGGCTGAAATTTGGCATGCAGGTAGATGTTATAACGTAGGCATCCGCTAAGAAAGGATTTTGATAAATTCCAACCTCAAGGGGTTCAAATAGGGGATGAAAGTTTGTATATAATAATACTTCTTAACGCGAGCGAAGCTCGTGTATGATAAAAGCATAATTTCAAAATAATATTAGCTCGATGCACTCCTTCACCATATAAACTATAACTGTGCAAAATTTCATTCATATAAGTTTCCCCATTTTTCGTCAAAAGGGATACAAAGTTTTTGGCTCACGTATTAATATTTATTTAATTCGTATTTACGCGAAGCCGCGCGATTCGTCTAGTGCTTCACTAGATAAAAGGTTGTAAATGTAATGTAAAAACACCTAAAAGTTTCCTTTTTCAGGGCACAAAATATTGTGCTTGCTCGAATAAAAAATTACTGTGGCAACCCGAGGAAATTCGGGGTAGCCGTCGCTTAGGAGATAATGCGTTACATAAAATAAACAGTCCCGCGGATCAAATGGTTCGTTGCTGTTTTCCTTAAATTCACAATTACTTCCTTTTACACTCGAACATTCGTTTGAAACATTGTGCTTATCTGTACAGCTTCACAGATATGTGTTTACGAAGATTACAACTTGTAAAAAAGTGCATTTAAAACATAAACTTTTTAAAATGAGGGTGTTTTTTTTATTATAGACAACGCTCTATAGGCTTGAACCATAATTAGGTATCTGTATTAACTTTATGGCTTGAACCATAAACTTATAATGGCTTGAACACACTTTTGACACAAAATGTACTAGTGTTGACAAGAACTAATGTAAAATAACTTCCAGGCTCTTTTTTCAAGCTGTACATAGAGTACTTACGGCAAAGCTGAATTTTTATGGTGAAAGAGATCTTTCACGATTGTAAATGTAGCTTTTCTAATGTGGACTAATCAAGTTAATTTACCAATACAAAGCGATTATGGGCGTATAGAAGGCCTTTATTTATATAAACGGATTCAAATTATAGTGAATATCATACTACCCATCTTGCACGACGTGGAAAGAGGCTTTAACCTAGGGTATTTTGTTCGAATTATCTCTCCCAATATGAAGCTAAAAAATAAAATATTATAGTTTATTTTAAACTTCCAAAAAGCTAATATTTAAAAGTTATAATTTTTCAGTGTAAATATTGGTATTGAATATCGATATCCGAATGGTGCCATCAAAACTTGATGGACTAGTTGTAAAATAGATATAAAATCACTTTTAGTAAAAATATAACGGTGTCATTTACTATTTACTACTTTTATATTTTATACTGGAGTTCTGATGATGATGATACAGAAAACTAACTGGAGCCTCGTCGTACCTAGAAATTATTATTCCATGGAAATAACGAGCATGTGATATGACATGCTTTTCTAATCTTTCTCATGTTCTAATTTTACCTGTTATAATATAGTTCTCAGTGAGCAGTGCGGCGCTGGTTGGTAGACATTATGTATTTCTGTCTTTGTGTAGACAGTGGATAAAGTTTTGTTATGTTAAATATTAAAAAACAAAATCGTAATATACTTATAACTAAAATCATATAAAAATCTTACCAAATATTTTTTTTTTATCTTTGTCGGTAATCCCGTTGCACTAAAATAATTATGACAATTAGTTAGTTGAAAATGAACATTACCTGTAACAAAATAAGAAAAATTTAAATATATGAAACAAAACGAATGACTTTTAATGTTCTAAACTCTAAAGTAAGTCTAACAACTATTTCACATGTTTCTGTGAATAAAAACGCGATGATGTGTACAATTGAATGAACTAATTGCATATTATAATATATTTCAGTAAGAAATAGTATTATAATAAAAATATAATACGTGTGTACCAAATGCGACCAAGAGCCAGTCCACACGGCGCGTTGCGTCAGCGTTGCGTCGACGCAGCGCTGCCGTTTGACTCATCGGCCACACGGGCGCTGCGTCATCGCACCGTTTTTACGAAGCAGTCTTAACGTCAACACCCCCTCTCGCTTCGTCTCGGGGGCGGTTGTCCGTCATGTGTGCGTTGCGACGACGCAGCGCGCCGTGTGACCTTGGTTATTTGTATGTAAAACAACGCAACGGCAGCGCTGCGTCGATGCAACGCTGCCGCAACGCGCCGTGTGGACTGGCTCTCACGCGCGGTACTAGCAACGCTGTCGAGCGTTTACGCAACGTAACAGTGTCTCTACAAACAGTCTCTGTGGACGCGGGCCCTGAGCTCGAAAAAGTGCAAAAACTTTCCTCATACATCGCGCTACATCAATCATTTGGATAGATATGACGCCGTATTATCCGGACATCGATATTATCGCCGCTTAAAACTAAACCGATAAAACATTATGACGTCGTCACAGAAATACTAAATACTTTATCCCTCTTACTAATAAAGATATTTGTTAAAAGATAAGATGTCGTTGTCTGTCATGCAACTTTTCCGAATCCGACGACACAGGACACGTAAATCCGTAATATTATAAATAAATGCGACTGTGGCAGTCTGTTACGCCTTTACGCCCAAACCACTGAACCGATTTTGTTGAATAGTACAAAGATACTTTGAGTCCCGGAAAGGACATGCGATACTTTTTATCCCGGAAAAAATTACGATTCCCACACGATAAACAAATTTTGACGCAACGGAATTACGGGCATTGACTATAGTTTAGTTAGTTTTTTTAGTTAGTTTGTTAGTTTGTTTGTTTGTTTGTTTGTTTGTTTGAACGCGCTAATCTCAGGAACTACTGGTCCGATTTATAAAAATCTTTCAGTGTTAGATAGCCCATTTGTTGACGAAGGTTATAGGTTATATTTTATCACGCTGAGACTAATAAGAGCGAAGAAATAGACAAAAGTGTGGAAAAAACGGGGGGAAATTATTTGAAAGGGCTTATTTGAACCTATTTGGTCCGATTTGAAAAATTCTTTCAGTGTTAGATAGCCTATTTATCGAGGAAGGCCATAGGCTATATTTTATTATTCTACAACTAATAGGAGCGAAGAAATAGAGGAAAATGTGGAAAAAACGGGGGAAATTATATGAAATTGCTTATTATCTTAAGATTCTTAAGAACTACTGGAGCAATTTTTATGTTTTTTGGCAAACATGAAGAATAGGCCACGTTAAGGAACATAGGCTATTTTTTTGCGGAACAATGTACGGTCGCGTGAAATTCCTAAATTACGCAAGCGAAGCCGCGCGGAACATCTATATATAACAAAATCGTAGGAAATTCAATGCTGTACATTGAATATTTTTGTACAATAAATAATACTTGGGACGTGATCTACTATACTAACGCGGATGAAGTCGCGGGCAACAGCTAGTTTATAATAATATGAGATTTAAATAATAAGAGGGCTAACGTGTATCTGCCATTGAAATTAATTGAAATTAAATCCATAAATGACCACTACTAACAGCTGGGCCGTACCTCAATAGGACAAAGTAAAATAAATACTTATTATGGCTACTTTTTATACCAAAGAATAAGCATAAAAAGATGAACAATTTCGCAATAATAAATCACAACAGTCACGTGCAATAAAGAATTTAAAACTTGTATTTTGCTATGCAACTGGTAAGTTTTGTTATCACCCCATACGGGGTCAGAGTGATCAGACCCCTACACAGCTGTCCACTCACAAAGACAGCACGTGTCGATTTGGATAATGCTTTGTGCCGTTTTTAGGGTTCTGCGCCCAAAGGGGTCACTATTTATATAATATATAGTACTATATCTCAGGCTGTATCTTGAGAACCGCTAAAATTTTCACACATTGTGTATTTCTGTTGCCGCGCTGCAACAAACACTAAAAATCTATACTAGTATTATAATTCTGCATAGTTTGTTAGTTTGTTTGTTTGTTTGTTTGAACGCGCTAATCTCAGGAACTACTGGTCCGATTTGAAAAATTCTTTCAGTGTTAGATAGCCCATTTATCGAGGAAGGCTATATATTATCACGCTAAGACTAATAGAAGCTAAGAAATAGAGGAAAATGTGGAAAAAACAGGGGGAAATTATTTGAAAGGGCTTATTTGAACGCGCTAATCTCAGGAACTACTGGTCCGATTTGAAAAATTCTTTCAGTGTTTGATAGCCTATTGATCGAGAAAGGCTATAGGCTATATTTTATTACGCTAAAACTAATAGAAGTGAAGAAATAGAGAAAAATGTGGAAAAAACGGGGGAAATTATATGAAAGGGCTTATTTGAACGCGCTAATCTCCAGGAACTACTGGTCCGATTTAAAAAAAATCTTTCAGTGTTAGATAGCCTACTTAGCGAAGAAGGCCATAGGCTATATTTTATTATTTTACGACTGATAGGAGCGAAGAAATAGAGGAAAATGTGGAAAATAACGGGGAAAATTATACGTATATCTATACTATCTATACTAATATTATAATTGGGAAGAGTTTGTTTGTTTGTTTGAAACCGCTAATCTCAGGAACTACTTGTCCGATTTGAAAAATTATTTCAGTGTTAGATAGCCCATTTATGGAGAAAGGCTATAGACTATATTTTATCACGCTAATAAAAGCTAAGAAATAGAGAAAAATGTGGGAAAAACGTGGGAAATTATATGAAATTGCTAATTATTATCTTAAGAACTACTGGAGCAATTTTTATGTCATTTGGCAAACATGAAGAATAGACCACATGAAAAGACAGGTTATTTTTTTGCGGAAAAATGTACGGTTGCGTTAAATTCCTAAATTACGCAAGCGAAGTCGCGCATAACATCTATATATAATAAAATCGTTGTCCGAAAGTCAATTCTGTACATTAAATATTTTTATACAATTAATAATAACTACGGTACTTGGGATGTGATCTACTATGCTAACGCGGACGCGGGCAACAGCTAGTAAAATGAATATTTCAGGGTTGCTCCTTATTAGCGTCTAATCAATAATGGCGACAGGACATAATATTTCTACTTTAATAATCTACTTATATTATATAAAAATAAATTCATATTTCGCATGGTCACGACATCACGCGTAAACGGCTGAACCGATTTTGCTGAAACGTATAGAGATACCACCGACCGGTACTTTGAGTCACGAAAAAGAACATAATATTAGGATACATTTTGTCCCGGAAAAATATACGGTTACTGCACAATATACTTTTATGATTTGCGCGTAAACTACTCAATTGATTTTGATTAATTTTGGTATGGAGATGCTTTGAGTCTCGGGTAAGGATAAGGGATACTTTTTATCCCGGAAAATGTACGGTTTCTGCACAATAAACTTTTATGATTTTCGCCTAAACTATTCAATCTATTTTGATGAAATTTGGTATGGAGATACTAATTTTAATCTATCTATCTACTAGCTGGCCTGACAGACGTTGTCTTAAGGATGATTACTTAATTGAAATTGGTATATTTAATAAAAAAGTGTGTTTATTTTTGCTTGCCATCGTGCACTCATCCCAAACTATTAGATTGCTTTGCTGCAACACTTAGGCCTTCGCAGAATTTCTCGAAAGGTTGCAAGTTGGTGTTTCATTTAATTGCAAGTTCAACGGCAACTTGGGTGTGGAATAATAATAAATAGTGTATATTATAAGTGCACAATGGCAAGGGAAAATAAACATACTTTTTTATAAATTATACGAATTTTAATTAAATAATCGTCGTTAAGACAGGACTACGTCTATCGGGTCAGCTAGACGTAGACGTAGACGATAAAATTAAAATTTAATAAATTATTAAGGGGGCTCCTAATTCCTATAAGTACAAAATAAAAACCGGCCAAGTGCTAGTTGGACTCGCCCATGAAGGGTTCCGCAGCAGCAATAAGGTTTATTTTTATGAAATTAAGAGGTTTTTGATTTATTTTCATATTTCAGTTGATTTAATGAAAGTTAAATTATGGTTTACCATTTATGACGCAAAAAAAAAGCTAGATCTCGTTCGAACCAATTTTCGTTGGTAGTTTTTGTAGTAATGTACATCATATATTTTTTTAGACTTATCATGCCCCTACTTTAGAAGTTAGAGGGTTTGCCACTATAATAATTATAAAATAAAGAAAACTATTGATAAATTCACTGAATGTTGATTTAAATTACAAAATAAGTTGAACGCTTGGCTTGAATGTGATCTGAGAACTTTTTACGATAGATATATTGCATGACTATGCAATATTTTGCTTGGCTCTTTTTTACATTTAATGTTTTGGTGGGATTTCATTTCTTTTTTTAAGGTTTCTTTTCTTTTCAGGTCACGTTAAAACTTTTCTGTACTTAGCTTAGCACCCATTCTCTTTCTCTAGGTATATATTCTAGATCGTAAAATTAATTGATAATAACAGGTAGGTACTTCTACAAAGTACAAATTCTATGACGATAGCCCAACAACTTTTGAACTTTCAGGAGGTTATTCGTGCACCGATGTTACTTTCAATTGAGTATTACGACCTATCCCGGATTTTTTTTAATCATAATAATTATACTCCGCAAACAAGCGATACCGCGATATAAAGGGAGTGCTACACCATCTATCGAGCGAGTATGGACTATGGAGTGTACATCGTAATTCGTAGTTCTGATTTCATTTATATTTCAATCGAATTTAATTATCATAGTTAAATTGTTAACTTTGTTAACACTATTTTTCCTTTTGTACGTTAAATAATTATTATGAAGTCGAAACTCATTTTTAATGTTCTTGCAAAGCCACAAACATAAAATTCTTTTCTAAAAAGTTAGTTTATTAAAAGTTATATTATACTTTTCAGTTTTTAGGTTTCCTTGCACAAAGTATGAAAACGGGAGCCTATTCCTAATGAGTCTACTTCGCTGTCTATCTGTCGTCCGTCGGTGTGTCACGAAGATAGATTTCGAGAACCGCAATAGCTAGATATATTAATTTTTCACAAATTATGTACTTTTGTTGTCGCTATAAAAGCTAATAGTCCAACTAAAATAAAATAAATGATTAATCGGGGGTCTCATACAACAAACACGTTTTTTGCCCTTTTTTGCTATAGAGCATTAAATATTTTCTGAAATTTTCAAAAACCTTACTTTTACCATTATGGATATAGATCCATAATGGTAAAAGTAAGGTTTTTGAAAATTTCAGAAAATATTTAATTGTATTTCAACTTTAATTATAAGTAATAAAAAGTACATAAACTTGTGATTTAAGGGGGGTTCCCATACAAATTTACGGTACGGAACCCTATGTATGATTCGCACTTGGCCAGTTTCATAATTTTCCCTATCATTGTGGATAACGACCTACCTTGTTACCAAATTTCAAGGTTCTAAGTCTGATAGAAGTACCTTAGAATTTTGATGATCTGTCAGTCAGTGAGTGACAAAATGTAGTAACTTTGATCATCCGTAACTATTAAACTATTTATCGAAATGTTATGTAATTTGGAGGTTAAGCTAGTTTTATTACTTGCTGCTAGTCACCGAAATTCTAAATCCCTAGCTTTGTTAACATCGAAGATAAAGGGGGTGTGAAAAAGCCGCGAACCGCTTCGAGAAAAGTATGCTACGGCCATGCCTTTGCTAAAAAGCTTGGCTGGAGCACTGCCGTGCTCCCAGATATTATTATCTTCAATAGGGTTGTTGATTTTTGAATTTGAAAAAAGAATTTGAATTTGATAGTTAAATCATTATCTGGTGATAGCCAATGAAAGACGCTATAAGTGATAAAAATATATCAATTTTAGCAATGTCTAATTAATTAAATTTGACACCTAATTAATAAAATTATTTATAATTGCATTTTTCGGAAACTAGGGAATATGTATGTAAATAAAAATTCGCTACTAGCCATTCGTCCCACTGGGACGAACTTTTTTGAACAAAAGACATTAACTACTCCGACTGTAGGTATGCATCGAGCCTTTAAAAAAGTCTGATACACTTTGGTAAATTCATAAATGCCCTTTGATGGAATTGGATTTGATTGATCGTAATGGAAACCTTTCATACGTGATTGCGTAAAAACAACGTCAGTTTGGAAATATTGGTTTTGAATTTCGTACGAGTTCGACCTGTAGATGTGAGTGTGGGCATTTTCGATCGAACCGTGCTGTTTTTTTCGCTAGGGTAGGTGAGAGAGTCTTTTAGATCTTGGAATAGACTTTTGCTCAGCAAAGGAACTTTCTGACTGTGTAGCGGCCAAACCGCTCGTTTACGCGATTGCATATGAATCGAGAGTAAGAACAAAAGTCGAAAGCAAAAATTATTATACAGCAATCCAGCTGCTGTTTGCGAGGTAATTAATAAATACAATATGTGTCGGCTTAGCTGGTACTTTGGCATGTGAAAAATACATGTTTGCATATTTAATGCAGAAACCGCATAGTCACGAATTGGTTTATTAATAAATGATTTTCGCTAATTATTATTTTCACAATTGGTTTCACGTTTGGTTCCGTGTTGTTTAATAGGGTTAAGTAGGTCTAAATACATTTTTTGGATAATTTCAGTTGACTTTGTATGAAATATACAATTATACGTTTTTATCGCTTTTTAACCTCCGAACAAAGAAGGGGTGTTATAAGTTTGACGTGTCTGTCTGTTTGTCTGGCTGTCTGTGTATGTGTGTGTGTGTGTGGCATCGTAGCATCGAAATGGCTGGACCGTTTTTGATGAAGGTTCTATTGTTTGAATCGGCGGTTGTTATTAAAAATTTTATCATTATAGGTGGATATATTAGCTGAGTGTGTGAGGCGATTATGTGTAAGTATACTATTATGACATCGCAGTGGTCTTGCAGAAAACCGATGTCAATCGACACCACTAATCATTGAAGTCTAGGCATATTATTCAGAATCAATATGCCCTAATCACATATTGCACTGCTTGTAATTAATCGGAGAAATTATTATAATTAATGATTCCAATGTAGTTTGGGCAGCGACATATAACTAGCGACATACAACTATTATTACTATCAATTAAGTTGAAGTATTATATCGATAACAGAGTCGGTTACATACCAGTACAATGTGCTTTGTAATTTAGTATTAAACTCGGTATACCATTGAGTTATGAGTTACTAGCGACCCGCCCCGGCGTCGCACGGGTATAAAGTATATAGCCGATGAAAAAATGATTAAAATCGATATCCTATGATCCTTCACGTGGTCTACTTCTTATCTGTGCCAGTAAGTAGTTCGCGAGATAAGACCTTTCAAATAATTTCCCCCGTTTTTTTTCACATTGTCCTATTAGTCTTAGCGTGATAAAATATAGCCTATAGCCTTCCTCAATAAATGTGCTATGTAACACTGAAAGAATTTTTCAAATAGGACCATTAGTTCCTGAGATTAGCGCGTTCAAGTTAGCCCTTTCAAATAATTTTTCCCGTTTTTTCCACATTTTCCTCTATTTCTTCGCTCCTATTAGTCTTAACGTGATAAAATATAGCCTTCTAAAGAATTTTTCAAATCGGACCAGTAGTTCCTGAGATTAGCGCGTTCAAACAAACAAACAAACTCTTCCCAATTACAATATTATGATAGGGGAGGTCGCGCTCATTTTAAAAAGTAATTTCATACTGAGCGAAAATCGTAACAATAATACTATTCTATTAATACATAAGAGTTTTGATCGTCAGTTACTACTCCAGTATGGGGGGAATAAAAATTGAGAGTATCTCAAAGTTGTTGTTGGGAATCGTATTGAATTGACATTAAAAAGTTCCCAATTCGCACCCAATAAAGCTTCATATCTAGATTATACACGTTCAGGTTCGGTAGGTGTTATTTTAGTTTTAGTATATAACAACGTAGCAGGAGATCGATCATCTTGGCGTTCGTTAGGAGAGGCCTATGTCCAGCAGTGGACGACTATAGGCTGATATGATGATGATGATGATGATATAACAACAGATGGCGCTTTTAAAGTAAAATGTATATAATTTTTCTTCACAAATATTGACTATCAAATTAATTACTTAAAATTGCTATGTGAGACAATTTTATGGTTAATTCAAACGAAAATCGCCGTCAGCTGAATATTTGCAGGTGGAAATGTCGTCTACGCGATGCCCTAGGATACATTGAGCGCGAAATAGGGCTGTATTGGTTATAACTTATATCGCTGGCTGACCGGCTTTCCACCCGCATATTAATGACTGACGGTGGTCTTTATTATTAAAAAGGTATCAACAACCTGTATAAATTTTGTACGGTATGAAATGAGTGACTTTATATTTTAACTTTTTTAACATAGTTCAGTAACGCGACTGACGTTGAATCCCCCATCTGCGATACGGCTGACGGTGCATTTTTGGTTAAGCATGACCTCAATAATCATCCATAAAATTCATTCGGTATAAAATCACTTTTAGCAAATTTTTTTTTACAACTTTGAAATACTCTCAGTTAACATTCCACCACGGGTGCGGCGACTGACGCTGATTATATTGATTGATAAATATTAAGCTACCGCTGAACAAAAATTTGGTCGGTATGAAATGACTTAGCAAACGATAGCACTACCTCCCCTACTATTAGTACAGATGTATAGAATATAGAATAGAATATGACTAGATGGCGCGGGCGCCCGCAACTCTGTTGCACCAAAACTCGGTTATCGCGAGGGGATCGATGATCGATCCCCCAGAAATTTAACGTGAAAAATAACTTGTCGATGCGCTTCAAAAAGGATAAAAATATACGAAAATAAAACAGGCAAAGCAATTGTGGAGAAAAACAAATATATTTTAGTAGTTCCATTTCAAAGTGTATAAATTTACATACACACATTGTCCTTTTGTGAACATGAAAATTGAAAACACTTTACGTAACAATTCTGTTAACATTGGTAAAATTAGGGTTTTTCTTGTTTTATTACTTTAATCTTGATAACAAAACAAAAAAAAAATTGCGTTTATAATATAATATTAGTATGAAATATGAATAGAAAATATCGCTTCAGGCGATTGTCATAAATATATCTTATATTTTTAAACGACCAATTCTTGTATATATATATAATTGGAATCTCGGAATCCGCTCCAACGATTTTCATGAAATTTAGTATATAGGCGGTTTCGGGGGCGTAAAATCGATCTAGCTAGGAACAATTTTTAGAAAATATCATTTTATTCGTGTTTTATCGAATACCGAGCAAAACTCGGTCAAATAGCTAGTGAATAATGATAAAGACAATAATTTTTATCTGAAAGGAATATTAAGCATCGGCCTTTCGGCATTTCGGGGATTTTGCAAAATGTAATGTAAAGGAACTCCTCATGGGGGAAAAACTCCAAATTACATAAATAAATAATGTCTGTTACATTGACTCCCGTATTTACCTCAAAGTTAATTTTATGAAAAAATATCCTTTAATCTCATTCAGCTATGGAGAATTTAATTAAACAACCATGAACAGTATAACCGCGGTTTAAGCATTGTTGTTTAACATTTATATGTTTTAATTATGCTATGATACTATGTTTACCGATTTCAACCGCAGATTAAATATTAACTTGTCAAAAGGTTTTTTTGTTAATGCAAGTGAAATACTCACTTTTTGAAAATAAGGGGGCAAAAGAGCAAACGGGTCACCTGATGAAAAGCAAATTCCGTCGCCCATGGAAACTCGCAGCATCACAAGAGCTGCAGGTGCGTTGCCGGGCTTTTAAGAGGGAATAGGGTAATAAGGGAGGGTAGGAAAGTGAATAGGGGAGGCTAGGCGAGGGAAGGAAATTGAAGAGGGTAAGGAAGGGCAAAAGGGTAGGGGATTGAGCCTCCGGTAAACTCACTCATTCGGCGAAACACAGCGCAAGCGCTGTTTCACGCTGGTTTTCTGTGAGCCCGTGGTATTTCTCCGGTCGAGCCGGCCCATTCGTGCCAAAGCATGGCTCTCCCACGTCAAGTTACGCAAGTGAATGCGTTTGCTTTTAATAACAAAATATTGCAACTATAAATAAAGGTATATCAAACTTAAAGCCGAGTTTTGTGAGGGCTCGCGTCGTCACACCTTGACTGACTGATGATAACGCATCTACATATAAATAATAATAATCGGCCAAGTGCGAGTCGGACTCGCGCACGAAGGGTTCCGTACCGTTATAGAGCAATGATAAATATTGTGTTTTTTTATATGGGCCCCCCTAAAATTTTTATTTTAATCAAATATTATTATTAATTATTAAAGTACACATATAATTAAGGTCTTTGAGAAAATTTCAAGTGCCTGCCTATTGCCATTATTGTTATCGAGCCTAGGCCAAAAAAATCACGTTTGTTGTATGGGAGGCTATTAATTTTGTTTTTAGTATTTTTTTCTTATAGCGGCAACAGATATACATAATTTGTAAAAATTCCAGAAGTCTTGCTATAGCGGTTCTTGAGTTACAGCCTGGAGACACACATACAGACAGACAGACAGACAGACAGACGGACAGACAATGAAGTCTTAGTAATAGGGTCCCGTTTTTACCCTTTGGGTACGGAAGCCTAAAAATTACTATGTTAAAAGCACAAATCAATAGGCGTGATAGTTTTGTAATGTACAGAGCTTACCGCTTGCCGCTAGTCTAGGCCTAGCGGCAAGCGATTATCGTAAGCCCCAACGCCAACGCCACAAAATGTATGGGATTTGACATTAGTATTCGCTAGCGAAGCGATGACTTATGTCAAATCGCATACATTTTGTTGGCGTTTACGATAATCGCTTGCCACTTGTCTACTAGGGCAGGTTGTGGGACAACAAGAAACAATATATCGATACTTCATTTTTGACTGTCTGTCTGCTTTTTCTTTACGCGTAATACGCTGAATAGATTTTGATGAAATTGTATAAGGACTATTGAGTCCCGGGTAGGTCCCGGGATTTGTTTTTCCAGGATAAAGACTATCCTGGAAAAAATACAATTCCTAAAACCAGCGAATGGCTTAACGAAATTTCGGACTACATCTAGGTACTTGTATTGTAAACTAACTCCTGTTGCTGAACTATTATTATTAACTAACAAAGGGACAAATGAACTAAATGTATTTGAAGTTATCTTAAACATCATTAAACCCTTCAAAGCCTATTTAGTACTGATTTGGATTTCATACACAAGGATAAGGCTGCGTTACCACCAGAGATGTGTTGCGAGGAATGTGTTTTTGAGAACCAATAGAATCGCTTCATTGACGTGAGCTTGCCATTAGGCAGCCATTACACAGTCAATCTAGATCGCGATCCGTGATCATGATCATTGATCGCAATCCTGGAATCGCTTCATTGACGTGAGCTTGTAACGTGTTGGATTGATTGATGGATCACGAAATCGGATCTCAAATATCTAGATTTTTTGAAATCCATGATCGCGATTCCAAAATCGCGATCATGGATCATCGGTCGGATCGCGATCTGGATTGGCTGTGTATTGGCTTGCCTTACATCGCTCAGCGCACCGATTCTATTGGATTTTAAAAACACATTCCTCGCAACACAATAATTTATATCTGGTGGTAACGCAGCGTAATGCTCATCAAAGTCCAATACAGACGGGTATTCTCTCAATAAATGTCAAATCTAGCCCTATCAATAAAAATGTTACTATGAATTTAATGATAATGATATAATAAAATAAATTTTATAATGTTATGATTAAATTCATATACTATTAAACGACAATACCACAATAATATTATAAAGGCCGAAGCCATAGCACGAGAGATGCATATATTTTGACATTGAACTTGAATATTTCGGGGGGGGACAAGCGTCCACAAATCTCGCTTGGCATTTGGAAGTCGTTTACACGCTTGTGAATGCGTCAGTGTATACATCCAAGCAAGTGCCCTTTGATCTGTGTCCAAAAACCGCCACTACAATGGATCGGATACAAGCGTCCGCACTCCGCAAGCTCACGCAAACCAAGCCAGATACTCTCTTTACACGCTTGTGTTTGTGGACGCTGGTCAAGCCTTGGCAAGCATGGAAAGGCAGCATTAAGTTTTTACTTACTTACTTTATTACTTCTGTTATACATTTACATGCATGCTATGTGCTACATGGCCCACAATGCGTAAGATATGAACAACGCAACGAAACCATTTTATTTAGCTAAAACTGTATTGTACATAACATTATTATACTTAATCGAGCACACATCCTAAACCAATAATACCTACTATTAGTAATCAAAGTATGTAACAGAATATAATGGAAAACCGAATAAAAGACTAACAGCAATTCTTATTAAATTACGTCACGCTTTTAAAATAAAAGCGACATTAGGTTAGGGTTCGACCCCACGTCATGCAAGAGGGGAAATATAATCGATATCCTTTCATGTCTTCGCAATTTGTGACCTTGCAATGATTTTTAACATGTTATTCCGAACGAATTTTTTGGTACGGTCTAAAATTACTATGCTCCCGACTTAAGATTATAATTTACTCATTATGAATATAAATATATTATTATATTAAGTTTGTATTAGAGATGTGGCGATCATGACTTTGGCCGACTACCCGACTAGCTGATTAGTCGGTTGCAAAAAAGCCGACTAATCGGTCGGTCGGTCAAGCCAATCATAGTTTCGGAAGTTTCCGTAACGCTTTTTTACTGCTGTTTCGCGGGCAAGTCGCACACGCCGCCTGCAAACGTGTCGAATCGTGTTATGAATCGTGTTGTTAAGATTATATTTACAAAAATAATTTCTTTACTAGCAAGTTATTTCAGAAACACTTCATTTAATTTTAAAATGTGTAAGACTGATCGAGTGAGATAAACTTAAACACATTATAAATAATAATCAAGGTTTTTCTTAATATACGTAATTTCAATAAGAGCAATAAAAGTAAAAAGCCGATTAGTCGGCGATTTTTGCCGACTATTCTCCGACTAGTCGCCGACTACAAATGTGGCCGGATAGTCGGCTTTACCGACTAGTCAGCAACTAATCGGCACATCTCTAGTTTGTATATATCTGTATATTTTAGGTTGTATTTTTATGCTTAGATTGTTACCCTTATCCTGTTTCTTTACCGGTTTGATCGTTATATCACATCGTAAGTGAGTCAGACTTTATTTAGTTATTATAACTATTAAAACTAAACACAAATAATAGTAAATTGTGCTGTGAGGTATTTTCCACGCTACTTCCTCGCGCTTAGACTGCTGAACAGATTGTGTTGTTTAGTTTGATAATAATTTCAGTCCCGGGAATAAGGAATAAACTTAGATTTGTAATTTGTGTAACATAAAACATTAATTTTAAGTTAGTTTGTCTCTAAAATCTCAGTCAGTGCTTGTGTTATTTCACATTGCTTCAGCGTTTAAGTAAAGTTAACCGTTTCCAAAAAAAGTCATTGGAAAATAATAATATTTTAAAAAGATAAAACCGACTTCAAAATTGTACGTATTTGAGAATAAAAATTGCCTTATCTCAAAAACTACTGAACCGATTTTGATGAAACTTACTGTGTTCCCTAAATTGAACAACACCTAGTACAACAGAAAAGAATGACTTAAATTGGACTTGCAGTTCCGGAGATAATATGCGAACACAAACATAAAAACATAGCTACATACATACATAATACTTTTGAAATTTGGCACATTTGTTCAGACACTGAAATAGACTAACATAATATACAAAAATCTGGGCAGTTCTGGAAATATTACATACATACGCGTCGAATCTATAACCAACCTCCTTTTTTGAAGTCGGCTAAAAAAGGAGAAGTCCGCTGATGCTGATTGCGTAGGAAGGTGAATTACGTTTAAATATTAAAGTTCGTATTCGAATTGGGTTAAACAAAATAACCCAAACAGAATCGAGATTGAACGTGGCTATTTGTACGGGGACGAGTCTAAATATTTTAACTAAACATAACAACGTAGAGCTCTGATACCCTCCAGTTAGGTACGAGGTAAATATTAGTGAATTTAGTTTGAATAGAGTGTTTTAACTTACCAACCCAATCAATAATTTTATATAATGCCTGGTCAATCGTCATCCAATACTACTCTCACTTTTTTATACAAAACTGGAGCTTTTTCCATCAATTCGATCTATGTGTGTAATTCAAGAACAGTGTTGCAATGTATAACCAAATACTCTATATACTATACTAAATACTTTTTTTTATTAGAAAGAGGGAATATTGGGTATGGGGATACCCAATATTCCCCCTTTCTAATAAAAAATAAAATAAAATGAATAAAACAATAAACACTTGTACAAAGTGTCTCGTCTGTGCACTCGTCTTTGTGTGACCCATTGGAATAGTAACACGACAAAGGAAGCAGATCTTTTAAAGTTTTACCAGGTTTTACCATTAATATTAAGTATGGTTTACCATAAAAACTTTTTTTTATCATAAAAACTTTAATATTTTTTGTGTGAAATTGGTAAATAAATTGTATTATACTTAAGTATAAAGATATGTACACATTTGGGTGTATTTTTTATTTAGCGTAACTTTCACAACTTCTAAATTCCAGCTTCTGAAGTCAACACACAAATTCTGGAATCGCTTTTATCGTAGTACAAACATGGCCACAATTTCTGTTCTGGAGATTTATGTGAATACCGGATATTATTTTTTCACGGTTTAGTAAAATACTACGTAACAAATCATAATTTCTGTCGCTAGAAAACTACATCTCACGCCGGTAGGACTAGGGGACCAAATTATTGCTAGGCAAATCGTATCTCCTTGACTTAGATCAAAGCCTTTGTGGCTTAGTAATTTAGAGCGTTCGATTCCTGCTTCGGAAAAATATTGTAACCAATATTTTACGTCGGTCGACGTCGGTCATCCGTCCTATTCGGTTATAAACTTAAAACACACACACATTTGGACACTAAAAAAGTACTCCTGCTTAGAATCCAGCTACCGTCACCGAAATCCTTGTGGAAGCCATTAGATCTGTAAATTATAACCACTTGCCCAGTTTTTTTGCCGGATTCACTCTATTTTTACTGTAACTCTACATTCACTAAAATTTTCGTCCGTTCTTAAAATCCTCTCGCGAAACTATTTTTGTTAAGATTTTAATAGCGGTTCGTTCCGTCCATTAAAGTTAAGAGAACATTTGCAGTTTTCAAAAATTTACAGCGAAAGGAGAAACTACAAAATGTATTTTATGATTCGCTCTAGTTTTAGTTGGCTTCTTAATAAAATATGAGATGAGACAAAGAACCAACGAAAAACCAATGATAGAGTCATTCTAAAGTCCTTCAAAAACAGAGTGTTTATTTTCTGAGAAGAATTAGAAGACAAAACGTATGTCCACAATATGATACCCTTAGAGATATTTATATATTTTAATTGTATGCTCTGTATTTAACGGAAAAGAGACTGCTAGCTCTAACTTCACCTCACTTGATTTTTATGTAGTGTCTAATAAATTTTATTTATTTATTTATATTTGTAAGGGAGTAAATCTTCAGTTTGATAGCGAATTCCTACTGAAGACCATAACTGCAAAATTTAGGTTGAAATTGGGTTTAATATTATTATATATATTAGATTGCTGGGTTAATGTTAACTCCACTTAAATATTATTGTAACGTTGGATTTTTTCAGCGTCTAATGCAGATTGCAAACATTTTCGAAGGATAGCAAATAGCAATTGAATGTAAAGACATAATAATATGCTATTTTAAGACAGCGTTAGCTTGAATTCGTTTTTGAACATAATTATAGTCCTGATTCATTTAATTTTAAAGGTAACACGAAAATACATAAATATATTTCCGTCAAAACATCATCACCGGATCAGCGGTGTGACAATCCGGAATGAGGTCGTTAGGGGAATAATAGCTGGGATTTGGTTCATAGTAAAAAGATTACAACAGCCTACCTCGGCTTACGTAGATCCCGCTTAATGTACTAAACGATTATTTCTTACCGCACGTACATTTGGGTATCACAAAAATACTCATCGTCGAAATGAAAAATGAAGCGTAGTTTCAGGCGTTTTTTGCGTAATTAGTAAACTTTTTTTTGCTCGTCCATCGCCGAAAAGCCTTGAGAAAATTTTGACATTTGACTTTTTCGTTTGATCTTGAGTCGTACGGTACCTAATGAGCTTACAAATTACAACAAGTATCTTGTGGCAGTTGGATGACATTGTTATGAGTGCATCAACGTTTGTATGGATGCAGCTGTCTACTTTACTGTTACTTAACGGCGGCATCACTTCCAAAAGTCAATGAGACCGAAAAGCCCCTTGTTTTCCTATTATGGTAGCTGAAAGCTGCCTACTGCCTAGCAGAGAAGCCAGTAAGGCTCGATTTATATGACACCGCGAGATCACAAGCAATTGTACGTAAATGACAGTGCGGCCGCGCCGCTATATAAATAAATCGCTGTATACTATAGCTTGTGATCTAGCGGCGTACCGGCCAAACAATAATAAAAAACAAATATAGTAAAAAACAATAATAAAAAACAAATATAAATCACAATATTCGTCAAGTTTTACAATACTTGTCTGTGTCATTAGCTTTGTCTACACTGTGCCTTTTTCTGTTCGTCAAGGGCATGCGTTATAGCGCGCGTGAGGCATGCCCGCGACGCATTCCCTCTGACCGTATACAAAAAACAAAAATGACAATGTTGGCGTTGCGTTCGTCAACGAACGCAAACGAAAGTTGAATGAAAGAAGATGAAGAAAATTGAAGACGAAAGCGCATAGTGTGGAACTGTGGACATAGTGATTTTTCGTGAGTAGCTTCATTTTGATAAGACGAACAACAATTTCCTCTGCGAAAATACTCGAAAGTATAGGGTTCCGTTTTAGGGTTCCGTAGTCAACCAAATTTCGTTGATTACAGAACCCTAAAATGGAACCCCAACGAGCTGAATTTTTGTATATTGATAGGTTAATAGTTAAATGATTTAAGATTAACATTGTCCTACAAATAGAACAATCCATATTGTAGGACCCTCAAATCAAAATATTAAATCCTTTCTATCTCTGTTAGCTACCATTTTCGAGTATTTTCGCAGAGGAAATTGTTGTTCGTCTTATCAAAACGAAGCTACTCACGAAAAATTAGCTTGATAGATATAAAAAAAATGTTCTAGGGAACGCGGACTATGTTTTGACATAACAGTGTAATCACATGTTGTGAAATATGACGTGAGCATCAGAAACGATGTAATGATGAATTGGACTCCGGCGGTAGCGACACAAATCTATCACACAAGTAATTTCCCGACACACATGACGTCTTCAGTTTCCCTACTGGAGACTGTAGTCCTCCCGTTTTAGTGTTAAGCTACTGTTTTCTTTTAATAATAAACGTATTACTATAATACAAAATAAAAACTTCTACGGTCTTACCACAAAAGATTTAAACATCTATTGAACAGTTGTTTTGAGACCATTTTGTACCGAATTTTTTTCTAATCAACTGTTCAACAGGTGTTTAAATCTTTTGTAGTAAGACCGCTAATTTTTATAATAAAAGTATTAGCAATGAAAAAGTTTATTTTATTTTGTAGTAAAAACCTCTTCAGCGGAGTTGTGAATTTTATGGGGGTAGGTAAAAAATTGACTAGTGTTAGGGCACGTGACTTGGCCGTAATTTCGCAAGACGGTGAGCAGAAGTATAATATCTACTTTCTTTTACCATAAAGCTATACAAATTCTAGGCTAGCTCTCCAACCAAAACCAAATCCAATATTATCCGAAATTCAATATAATTTTAATATCCAAAGTCATTTTAAGTCTACGTGTTATTCTTATTTTTATGCAAAAAATCATATTATGCTAGCTAGCACGTGTATTTTTAAAAAAATTGATAATGTCAGAAATTATCGAATATAAGGAATCGATTAGCCTCTATCGAGCTTTTAGAAAGGTAACGCTTCAAACAAGGATCCTCGTTAGGTCGTTGAAATAATTATTTAATTTGTCTGAATTGGGAATGCGGAATGCGAGCTCGAGGACACTGCGACTACTTTTTAATTAAAAACGTCAAAAACAGATTACCACTTCGAGTTAGCTACTTCTACCCGCGACTTTACTCGCAAAATTGTCTGGCGCGGATTAGCGGCTACACCGGGAGATTACAATAAATCTACGAATAATAAAAACTAAGGAAACGTACCTCCCATACTATTACCGTTTTGGTTCCTTTCGAACTGTCGTAATGTCAGCCTAATACCAGGTCACCTACATATTGCAAAATATGTATTGAAATGACATTTTTGACAAGTATAATTGTAGAGCATGTTTTTTGACGGAGTTACTTTAGTTGAGTTTCCCTTAGTTTTTATTATTCGTATAAAATGTGTGTTTGTGCGTGTGTGTGATTGTGTGTGTGTGTGTGTGTGTGTGAGTATAAGCGTCGGGACGAGCATACAATGTGCGTTATTTGTACACTTAATCTACCTACTAGGTTTTCATATTCGTCGTATGACCAGGAAAGCAGTGATTGTGTAAGTACTATAAGAGAAGTTGATTCCCAGGCAGAAACCTAAGTGATTTGGTCGCGTTACGCGTAACGTCAAACCCATCCAACTGATCACAATTTCACAGCTAACATTAAAATACATAAGCCGACCACGTCATGCCGTACGTCCTTCAACTGTCTAAGAATCAATTTCCTTAATGGTACCTTTTTTAGGGTTCCGTACCCAAAGTAGTAGTATTATTAATTGAATTCAAATAATTAAAAAAATCATATAAACTTGAAATTTCACCATTCCATAAGCATACTATGTCATCCACATAAATTATATATTCTTTATATGAGGTTTTTAGTATCGTTTCTTCAAAATTATTCATAAAAATGTCTGCATAGAGAGGAGACTAGGGGCTACCCATCGCCAGTCCATCCTTCTGCTTATAAGTTATACCACTACACATAAATGGTTACCCATTTTCCAACTAAATATTAATTTTAATATCAGTAGAAAATAGTCGTATTTGAAAGAAAAATTCTACCAAATTGTAAAAAATACCATGATGCTGACAACCCTAATATTTGTTTTGATTATATTTAATCATTCAAAACTACCGACGTTAAGTACACCTGATGATGATTTATATCGAAACCGGTCGTGTTTAAGTTAAATTTGAATGAATATAAAGGAAAAAGTGCAAGTAATATTGTGTTTTATTTTTGTTCTTAAATTTTCACAGATTATGTATTTCTGGTGCCGCTATAACAAGAAATACCTACTAAAAACAAAATAAAGTTAATATTTATGTGGGGCTCCCATACAACAAACGTTATTTTTGGTCTTTTTGGCTCGTAATCCATAATGGCAATATATAGACACTTTATTTGTGACTATGTTAAATAACAAAATAAAATTAATAATTAAGGAGGGCTCCCATACAAAAAACACAATCCTTATTTTCGCTCTATAACGGTACGGAACCATTCATGCGAGAGTCTGACTCGCACTTGGCAGATTATTTCTTTATGAAATGAGTATAGCTTTTTTGCTTGTTAGTTTTGTGTTTATGCCTATTATTTACTCACTATAATTTAAGAAGATAAACAGCGCTAAACATAGTCACAGAAGTCAATATTTTTATTTAAATAATTTATAACTTTTCGTGAAAGTTCCTCTAAGTTATGAGTTATTACCTACGGGCACAACTACGAGCTACGTCCGAAGGCACAAATTAAATCCTGTTTGCACTATTTTGTGGCTCATTCACAACACATTGTTGTCGTTTTCACAATGAACAATTAAAAAACTATAATAGTACTCACAACACTTAACTCTCAATTAAATTTAATGAGCAGTTTACTAAATTTCCGTTCAAAAACAATTTACTTACGGAACTCAAACAAAAATATTGTGTTTACTGTTTCGTTGCCACTAGTCGCGCGCCAATCAACCAGCTCAACCAAATCCAAACCAAAGACTATCTGGGGCTATCCCATGACTAAAACGACTAAACGAAATTATCATTGTTTCTACTAGCTACGAGTTTAATAAGCAAACAAAATATATCGCGGGCTTCAAGCCCGAAGGGCGTTTAAAAAAGTAGTTTTTTTTTTTATAAGAAAATAAATCTGAAAAGCATGTGTTTACGAAACTACATGAAATGATCTTTTGTATTTAAACTACTCCAAAAGTCCCAATATTGTGCAATACCATTGGCAATACCTCTATTTTCGTCTTAAAAAAACGTTTTTGAGTGGATTTCAACAACTTGCATTTTTTTATATAATTTTGGTGGAACTTTTTGTTTCCACCAAAATTGGGGATAAGATGTTTACTGGAAACTGGTAGGACAACCACCACCTAGACGAGTTAGCTTGTGACGAAATGAAGTGAATGGCGTACTTTTTATGCTTCAAGAATAAATGGTATTTTGTAAAAATAATGTTTTACACACCCTCTTACCCACTAAAATTTACCCACTTAAATTGGAATTTGCGAGAAAAATAATCTTAAAAAAAACTACGTGCACTAAAGTTATAGCACATTAACTTAACTATAAACAAACCAAAACTCTACCGATATTCAAAATAACAACATGATATTATTGCCTCAAGTAGGCTAAATTAAGAACATCAAAATTGCATAAAATCGGAGGTTTTGTAATAAAACGGTTTTCTTTAATTTCGACCGGTCGGTACGACCCAGCCCACAGCCACCTCCTAAACTGGTTAGTGTGTGGCTGAATGAAGTAAGTGGCGTAATTTTTATGCTAAAGGGATCAATGGTATTTTGTAGAAACAGTACGTTTCCTAAATCCCACCAAAATTTAAAAATTCTCCGCGACATGTGTCATAAAAACTCAACTACAGAAGTTAGTACAATAAAATTCATATTATATTATGAAGAGTCAACTATATAAAACGACTGCATAAAAATAAAAATCTAATCCAATATCAAGTTTTCTGTTAATCGGTCTAGATATTGAGTAAAATAGTTCGGCGACAAGCCACCAAAATTGGAAATCGCCTATTTATGTTTATTTTCTTGGAAAATAATAATTATTTTTAAAAATAAGGATAGCCCCAAATTATAAGCGTTATGTTTTACTTTTAAAATCAAAAATGAAAACGATATCTTGAATAAATTTAGCTTTCATAAAAAATATATACTTATACGTGGGAGAGCCATGCTTCGGCACGAATGGGCCTGCTCCACCGGAGAAATACCACGTTCTCACAGAAAACCGGCGTGAAACAGCGCTTGCGCTGTGTTTCGCCGAGTGAGTGAGTTTACCGGAGGCCCAATTCCCTACCCTATTCCCTTCCCTACCCTCCCCTATTCCCTTCCCTTCCCATCCCTACCCTCCCCTATTAACCTATTCCCTCTTAAAAGGACGGCAAAGTACCTGCAGCTCTTCTGATGCTGCGAGTGTCCATGGGCGACGGAAGTTGATTTCCATCAGGTGACCCGTTTGATCGTTTGCCCCCTTATTTCATTTAAAAAAATATAGTTTTCAGCCAAAGTGCAAAAAAGCGGTTTGGGAAATCCAGTCTTTTATCTATAATTTTCGCCTTAAAAAACTTTTTTTTTCTGGCTTGAAGCCCGCAATATCTGGTGTAAGGTCAGACACCAAAACCGTGTGTAATAAGAACACACGGCTTATTTAAGCACATTACAGACTTAATATTGGTGCAAAGATAAAGTGAATTCGTAACTGGATTATGCCGATAAGGTTCGAAGAGTATTCAATAATGCACACATCAATGTAAAAGGGCTGTAAGGGTGTTTATTGTAAATTATATATTTATGAACGACCGCGATTTAAACTCTTAGGGCGAGAGAATTTTTTATTAAATTATGAAAACCACATGAAACAAAAAAATTAGGTATCATAAATATACTCATGATATTTTATACGTTGAAGAACCATGATTTGGCACGAATGGGCCGGCTCGGCCGGAGAAATACCACGTTCTCACAGAAAGCCGGCGTGAAACAGCGCTTGCGCTGCGTTTCGCCGAGTGAGTGAGTTTACCGGAGGCCCAATCCCCTACCCTATTCCTTTGCCTACCCTCCCCTATTCCCTTCCCTTCCCTACCCTCCCCTATTACCCTATTCCCTCTTAAAAGGCCGGCAACGCACTTGCAGCTCTTCTGATGCTGCGAGTGTCCATGGGAAGTTGCATCAGGTGACCCGTTTGCTCGTTTACCCCCTTATTTCATAAAAAAAATGTTTTTGTGCTCTTTGACCCGGCAAATGTTGTTTTGGCTTATATAATAGAAGATGACAACCGCACTCCGTTGCGGCAAAATTATTTAATTGAGCGGGAACCAAGGGTTTTTCAAGGGTTAAAAGTATTCTATTTCCTTTTCTAGAACTCAAAGTATTTTCGTACCAAATTTCAGCAAAATTGGTTTCTGCAGGCAGACACAATTCCATTTATAATATTAGTATGGGTGTACGTTGTGGGAAATGGCTTTGGAACCTCAAAGTCTTCGGAGGAGTCCTTAAAAAAGCGACAAGAAAATATACATAATACATTTCTTCCTTTTGCACTTCTGCCGAAACTGCCAAAGTGCTGTTGCTTTTTTTGAACCAAAAAACCGTATTGTTGGACAGTAAAAGCAGTTCTATCAAAGAATTTAACGCAATGTACGAGAGCGTTTTTTACAAAAAAAGCGTGAACTAACCTGTACTTTTTACGAATTCATTAAACGACAAACAAGGGTTGACATTGTTGTACAAATTAAAAGTGTCCAACAAATGAATGCTGGTATTTATACAATCCACGGCAATAAAGCTGCGAACACAATATCGTTCCAAATTACGAATAATAAATACTAGGAAGAGTAACTGAGTCAAAAATGGCTCCACGAAATACATCAGCTTTGCCTTTCACTTTCGTACTTTCAGTTGGTTAAATTTAGTCGTTCATCATTGTCTTAACTACGTATTTATGTCAATAACTGGATCCTTGTCCAAATGTATGAAAGTTACCGTTCTAAACTCAGGTTCTAAAATAATATAAGAACAATGGATATAAGAACTGAAATAATAACGATCATGGCCCATGGAAGGCCACGCTCCTTCCATGGGCAATGACCAACTATTAAGAGGATACACCAGGGGCTAGAGAAATGAAAAAAAAGTACGTGTAATATCTATAGCTGTCTCTCTTACCTCAAGCCTATACCGCAGAACGCGATAGAGACAACTGCAGAAAATCCAGAAAATCAACGATTCGTTGTCCCCTGATTCCTTCTCCAAAACTTAACCGATTTAAGTACTTTTTTCATTAAAGATTAAAAAAAGGCTTGAGCTGTGTTCCTATGTTTTGCTTTTTTTTGTATAATCTAGCCAAATCTGTTTTCTAGACGTTTGAACACAGCGGAAAATCTGGCCATTTTTTTGGCTTTTTGAACGTTCATATCTTATTTAATAATCAAATTATGAAAAAAAAAACATAGGGACATCGTATTAGTGGCCATTCATATTCCGGAAAAAAATTATAACTCTACTAGCATTATCCAGGGAGGAAACAGGGGACAACGTTTGTATGGAAAAAAGGGCGGTGTGGACTCCTCTTAAAAATTCATAGTTATCGTCATGGTAAGACATAATATTATTTCTGCTACACACTTAGATCCATCAAACGCAAACGCGACGGCGGCGCGGCGAGTCAATCGCGCCGCAATTATTCTGGCTGTGCAATCTCACTGTTCATAGACTTTGGTTGTCGAGCTTACAATTGTAATTTCCGCACACTGCAAAACTTAAGTGTTTAGTTACATAACCTATATCTAACCACAGAATATATAATAGTACAAGATCTAACTCACATTTTATTACAGTGAATTGTAGAATAAGGAAATATTATGTATGGTACTAATTAAAGAAAATCTACTGCCTCGATTTAAGTTAAAATATTGCTAATGTTCCTAGGAAGGCCGGTGGTTCCTTATAAGGCCTAACCAAAGATTTGATGGTTGGCCTTGCTAGGGTACATGGACTTTACAAGGAACATCTTAAAATCATTAAAATTTATACAGTTATTTTTTAGTTATACATGCGTATCGTAATAATAAGAAAATATTTACTTAATATGATTATTAAACTAATGCACGCATATTGATCATTTTGGCTTTGGACAAAACGGGCCCTTATGAAGGCCCTTTTAGATAAAAAAAATGTATTGGATTATAAAACGCGTTGGTAATTAGTTATAAGGTGTCAATATTATGATACTTATTACTACTATTTTTAATTTCCATTAATAAAGTCTTAGTTATAAGATGATGTTCAAGCAATGTTCGTTAAAGTTTTTTCAGATGATATAATTCTAAGGTACTTCCTCACCGGGATTCACCTGTAATGTAACGTCACAGAGCATTACATCAGTGAGGGAGGAGAACCGAGCATTATAATGTGCACCTTGTAAACCATACTTAATATTATAAATGCGAAAGTGTGTCTGTCTGTTACTTCTTCACGCCTAAACGGCTGAACCGATTGGGCTGAAATTTGGTACAGAGATACTTTGAGTCCCGGGAAAGGACATAGGATTTTTTTTTTATGAAATAAGGGGGCAAACGAGCAAACGGGTCACCTGATGGAAAGCAACTTCCGTCGCCCATGGACACTCGCAGCATCAGAAGAGCTGCAAGTGCGTTGCCGACCTTTTAAGAGGAAATAGGGTAATAGGGGAGGGTAGGGAAGGGAATAGTTGAGGGTAGGGAAGGGAATAGGGTAGGGGTTAGGGGATTGGGCCTCCGGTAAACTCACTCACTCGGCGAAACACAGCGCAAGCGCTGTTTCACGCCGGTTTTCTGTGAGAACGTGGTATTTATCCGGTCGAGCCGGCCCATTCGTGCCGAAGCATGGCTCTCCCACCTATAATACTTTATAGTAAGGATCTATATAATAAGGATACTTTTTATCCCGAAAAAATGTACGGTTCCCACGCGATAAACTAATTTTGACGCAACGGACTTGCGGGCGTCATCTAGTAATACAAATTACAATATGTACTGAATATATACCTATTTTGATACAACTAGTAACATCAGTGCTACGTGACAATGAAGTCAAATTGTACAGCTCAAAGTCGAATCTATAATGTTACACTACACGCGAACGCTCCCGGTGAGGGAGCACCTTTAGGTTAACTTGTTCTTGTTGGTTTAAACCCAACTTCATGATTACCGAAGTTATTATTTAAACATAAGATTCTAACCTCCAAAACCAGCGCGGAATGCCTTTACAGCCTGAATATCGTTAAAAGTTTTTAAGACCTTACAGAAGATAACTAATAACAATTTTGAATCTGTCGCGTGTGTTTCTAAAAAACTTTAAAGTTAATAAATTGAAAATACTTTATTCGATTAAAAACTAGATGACGCCCTCAAGTCCGTTGCGCCAAAATTCGTTTATCGGGATAAAAAGTATTATATTTATGTCCTTTCCCATGTCAATCACTTCAGTCAAAATCACTTCAGCGCTTTAAGTGTGAGAAGGTAACTGACAGACAGACAGACATACACACTTACTCATTTATAATATTAGTATGGATGCTTAGAGTGGAAAGTTCATTTGAATGTAAGTCACATTCTTATTTCTACCATACTTGCATTTCATTCAATTCAAGTCATTCCACAGGCCAAAATAAACCATTTTTTATTACTAATACCAATACTTAAATTTTTTTATTACTTATACCAATACTTAAAAGTTAAAAACTTTTTCGTGTATTATCATGGAATTTGCGTTCAAACAAAATGACCTATGTAGTATGTCCAAGTCCCTATCATAACAAACCTACGTCAGAAGCAGGCTGATAGTTTTTTCCCTATTTTTATTTCCTTTCTTTTTAACCGACTTCAAAAAAGGAGAAGATTTCTCACGTCGACCGTGTATTTTTTTTTTATGTAAGTTCGCGGTTTAGCCGTTCGTGAACCAATTTTGATGATTACTTTTTTATTGGAAATAATGTTGGGGACACCCATGACAAGGAAAGTCAGTTCAAATTCGGTTATTTTATAAAAAATATTTTCAGTTGTAATAATATTATGGTTACATGTTTTATTTTCACAGATCTACAAGGCTGGTTTTCTATTACCAAATAAGTGACAGAAAGCTTTTTTTTTTTATGAAATAAGGGGGCAAACGAGCAAACGGGTCACCTGATGGAAAGCAACTTCCGTCGCCCATGGACACTCACAGCATCAGAAGAGCTGCAGGTGCGTTGCCGGCCTTTTAAGAGGGAATAGGTTAATAGGTAAGGGGAGGGTATGGATAGGAAGAGAAGGGAATAGGGGAGGGTAGGGAAGGGAATAGGGTAGGGGATTGGGCCTCCGGTAAACTCACTCACTCGGCGAAACACAGCGCAAGCGCTGTTTCACGCCGGTTTTCTGTGAGGACGTGGTATTTCTCCGGTCCAGCCGGCCCATTCGTGCCGAAGCATGGCTCCCCCACGTCCAAGCTTTTCCAGAAGTTTTATCACAAATCGGTATTAGGAGATTCTGAAACAGATAGCTAAATATTGATCTCTGTATAAACTTTACTAGTAGTTAAGAATTAATTCATAGGCAAATGGCGGACCTACGACATTTGTTTGGGTTATATCCAGAGGGATCATGTTTACCATTGACATAATCCGACCAAATAATGAAAGTTCGCTATCTCTGATATTAACTAATATAATACTCCTCCGTATATTTTTCGTTAAAACGTCACAAAACTTTGCATGATACTATAAAATAATATATTGTAATACAGTACGTATTTTAATTATACACTAATTATTTCTGTAATGATATTGTCTCGATATTTTAATGACAGGCATAATATCCTGAAGAAGGCAATTGTTATCCTTGAAGCCTTTTATAAGCTGTTCATTACTCGTTTAATTGCAAAGACCACAATCTCCACTGTCTTAAACCATCAACGTAAAGTGTATTATTTTTTAGACTAGATTTTAATAGAATATTTAAATAGATTTCTGAAAAAAATCTGTTAGGTATATAAATATCTTTGAGTTACTTAAAAATCAAAATATTATTATTGTTATAGCGATTGATGTTTTTAAAAGATGTACTTACTCTAGATTTTACGATCATCAGTTAACAACTTTTACGATTATTTATCAATTTCAATTCATACTGTATCAAAAAAATCATACTTTTGAAATCGCTTCACAAATTATAGTAGAATTATCGTTGAACATATAAACATAATGCCAAAATAAAACCACCTCTTTTTGGAAAGTTGGTTAAGAACTAAGTATGTAGAAATGACTCAAAGGAATCCACATTTTGACAATGCAGCTTCCACTTTAACAATAATTATAAACTGGAACGAATTTAAGCTCGGCTATAAGTTAACAACTTTGGAAAGCTTTTAAACATTATTTTATAACTTTGGCGTTTTATACTAAAACTTATTAATTCATTTGAGAGTGCACTAAAGGCTGTGGCATTGTTAAGGTTGAAACTTGCAATTAATACTGGTGTTGCCAGCTGAAGAATTGAAACGTGCCTGGAAAAACCTTCATTATGGTATTTAAAAATTCTTAATTTTTAATGTTTTGGAAGTGCCTAATGCACAACAGTAGATACACAATCAAGATATTAATAATATGTTCTTTCTTATATTATGTATCATTGAATTACTATGTGATGAAGAACTATTTATTGTTTTTAAGTTTTTCTCAACTGAATATCAATTTACCAAATCGCACTCGAAGTGACTTCAAAATAATATTATTAGCTATTTATTTCGTTAAAGTAATTTAAAATTAATACAAACTTTTAATATTTTATTTAAAGAAGTAGTATCCCAATTCACCGCTCGGAATATAGTCAAAATTTTAATTTAAAAATAGTAAAAGTTAATTTAAAATGGTAAAATCCATAGAATATAGCCAGGTAAGGGCAAACCGGACAAACAGCAACCCTGCGAGCAACGACCGAATCCAACATGGAGTGCAATTTAAAAAACGCTGATTTGCCAATTCCTTTGCGTTGTAGTTGGAAATTATGTCCGACCCGATTTTACAGTAGTAAAGTAGGAGCATATGTGGATGTTTGTTACAAAATATTTGATCAATGCAAGCCCAATATTTAAATTTCTTAAACCTCTAATAAGAAAATTCCTAAAGAGATACCATTCCATTTTTGAATCGCTTAAATTTAACCGATCAACGGCTCTATCGAAAAGAACTCAATTCAAAGAACCTCGTAATGTTTGTGCCCTGCAAGATAAATAAACATTTCTTCCTATTTACCGAAGCCATAAAAAGTTATGGTTACATTAAAATGGTTTTATTATAAAGTTTAGTTTTTTCATACTTTTATTAAGAAATTTGATAACATCTAAACTGTTAAATTGAGGTCATCGATAGACCGAAGATTTTATAGAAACCATAAACATCAGTGTAAAAAGTTAAAATCAGACATAATAATCCTACATGTAAGTCAAGTGTCTGATATTTTCGAACTACCTTCGAGTGGCTGATTACACCATCTGATTAATCCATATGCCCTTTGAATCTCAAGATGGTCTATAAATATTCGACAACATCTGATTTTGACAGTACGTTGTATTAAAATAAAATAGAACTACATGGTTAGGTAAGTAACCTAA
This sequence comes from Aricia agestis, assembly GCF_905147365.1. Lineage (NCBI taxonomy): Eukaryota > Metazoa > Arthropoda > Insecta > Lepidoptera > Lycaenidae > Aricia > Aricia agestis. Next base: position 23,750,191 of record NC_056428.1, on the reverse strand, counting down.
TCTTATATCTTTAAACTAGCAATTCTTGTATTATATGTATATATAATTGGAATCTCGGAATCGGCTCCAACGATTTTCATGAAATTCAGTATTCTTATAGGAGGTTTCGGGGGCGATAAATCGATCTAGCTAGGAATCATTTTTAGAAAATGTCATTTCATTCGTGTTTTATCGAATGCCGAGCAAAGCTCGGCCAAATAATAATAATAATAAAACATTTATTCAACACACATTTCACATCACACTACACTTAGATACATATAAAATATTAAACATTAAAAACAAAGTAAACTACAACAATAAACGGTAAAAAAATTATGATAATGATAATAATAAAAAGGACATAAAAAACTTAAAATTAACCTTGCTACACTATCAGTAGGTCGTAGTAGAGTAAGCCAGTGCGATGCGAATATAACGTCGAAAGGGATTCCACTCAGGCTATGATCACGGTATAGGTTATAATCCTATACCGTGATCCCTGGTATTCTGTGGATCCTGAGTAGTTGTCAAGCGACTGGCAGACAACAAGCAGTACCTATTAGAAATAAATGATAAGAAAATAAATACATACATTAATTAAATATAATAATGCGTAAAATATTATTAATATAAAATGAATTAAATAAAATAGCTAGTAATGTAATTATAGGTGGCAGGACAATATACTTTTACGAATTAAACTGGCTTCTTCGGCATAGTTGTTAAGAAATATACGTTATATTTTACAGATCTAAGCTTAAACAGATACAGCAACAACTTTGTTTCAAAATGTTATGAAGATATAAGTTTATTGAGTTTTTTTAAGGTCATTAAACTTAGCAACTAGGGCTGAAAACCTACTAATTTACGAAGCTCAGAAGCCAAAACGCTAACAATCAAAGACAAAATAATTAATATAATGCATTAATATACATTCCATTTAAATTGTTTTCGTTAGGGCGTTTGAGATATTTAAGGGTATTAATTCCCTTTTAATAATACTCTGGCAAATTAATGTAATAAACATTAAGGGTCCGACCCTGGGCTCTTTTGTACGTAATAAATGTTACAGTTTAGTATTTACATTTCTTATTGAAAAAAGAGAATAAGCTTCTATTGACACCCCCAACATATTCAAAAAATTAAATTGTCCTTAAAATGTAACATTTCAATGGACTAATCATAATTTACAACAATTAAAAAGGAAAATTTTCTAAATATCCCAATGATTATCGTCTTACAAAACCCAGGTACGAAGTTTAAAAACTTACACCTTACTACTTTACTAGTTCTTTCAAATGAAGTCGCGAACATTGAATACGTGCTAGGATTTTATTTGATTCGAATGTTTTACTCAACGATCTGCCAAGTAAATATGGAAATTCCAAGTTGCTGCAGACGGGATGCAATTCCAAATACTGTACCGCAGACTACTTGTGTGTGTAGACCATAACTGGGATACAATATTATGTAAGGACAATCATAATTCAAGACGTAAGTGGATCAACCAGATAACTATAACATTTTATAATGAGAGCCTTTATGTATGCAAAAAACGGCAATTTTTTTACTGTTACGTACCTTTTTTGTTTTCGTTCCCCGTCCTGGACTGGACCTGGACTCCCCGGGGCGGACGTAATATCCGCACCCGGGACTACCCACTAAAACCCCAACGGTGTTCCTACTCCTGAAGGTGGGTCTATGGGAAACGTGTGATACACGACCGCAGCCCCACCACCTCTGCCTCTTCAGGCTCAACTCGTGGACACAACACATTCCACAGCACTCCGCGACGATGCGCTGGAACACCTAGCGCATCATGGCCTGTTCCGTACCTGCTTCATCCACTAACGTCTTTAGTTATTATAATCTGTATTCTGTATTAATAGCATCTACGACCTCATTAAAGGAATCAAATGACAACTTAAGTTTAGTTTTGTAATGAATTTGATATTTCAGTCAAACTTCATAAAATAAAGTGAGTCTAACTGTCGCTGGTCGCGTAGGCATGCTGCTCGTTTACACAGACCCTAAATATGTAGATTCTGTACAACTGGGCCAAATGTCGCACCTGCGCAGAGTATCCACTATCCTTACTAATATTATAAATGCGAATGTCTATATGACTGTGTGTCTATTACGTCTTTGCGGTGCTCAACCGATGTAAGTGAAATTTGGTATATGAAATGCTTTGAGAAAGGACATGATAGTTTTGTTGCGGGAAAATTAACAGTTAGTGGCCAGTTAACACGCGGCCGAATTTCGGCATGACTACGCAAGCAATGTGCTACGCATACAATATACGGCGACGAAATTTCGACATGGTGACGTGTCATCGGTAATTTAAAATATGCCGAACTTCGGCCGCGTTTTTTCGGCCTAGTGTGTTTAGACACAAGCGACAAACGAATTTCGTCGCACCGGGGTTGCGGGCGTCATCTAGTCTACTAAAATGTAGTGTTTAGTGGCCAGTAGCGGCCACATTGTCAGTAAACGTCTGTGTCACATCTGTGTCGGCTTAAATGTCAATTCAATGTTAGCTGTAATCGGTCTGATGGGTTTTTTTTTTTTTAATGAAAAAAAAAGGCAAACGAGCAAACGGGTCACCTGATGGAAAGCAACTTCCGTCGCCCATGGACACTCGCAGCATCAGAAGAGCTGCAGGTGCGTTGCCGGTCTTTTAAGAGGGAATAAAATAGGGGAGGGTAGGGATGGGAAGGGAAGCGAATAGGGGAGGGGAGGGAAGGGAATAGGGTAGGGGATTGGGCCTCCGCTAAACTCACTCACTCGGCGAAACACAGCGCAAGCGCTGTTTCACGCCGGTTTTCTGTGAGAACGTGGCATTTCTCCGGTCGAGCCGGTCCATTCGTGTCGAAGCATGGCTCTCCCACGTATTATGGCTTATGGCTCTCCCAGGGTTTGACTTAACGCGACCAAATTACGGTCCGCCATCTGCCTAGCAATCAACTTCTCTGATAGTACATGAAATGCGGCGCGTACGGTGCGAACGAATGTGCGAGGTTCCACATCATTTCATACAACAAACTCTAAAATGCGGCGCATAACGCATTCGACGCGTGCATGTGCTTATGGTGATAGCATATTTATCAAAACCTTAAGCACAGTATTACAATATTGTAATACTGTGCCTTAAGCCTTTAGCAATGATGGTTTCTATTAAATTAACTGTAATAAAATACTTTGTCGACTGTATGTATCATTGAATCGCTTGCATTGCAAAGTACAGTCGTTATGTCGTATCGCCCGCGTCCGGTAGACGTGCGCTATTAAAGTTACAATGTATCATACCAAACACACATACAAGTTTCTTCCGTCAAGGAACTAACAAAACCCATATATATAATATATAAAATATGATAAATGCGCAACTGTAAACAGTTTGAACCGATTTTGCTGGAATTTGGTATGTAACTGTACTTTGAGTACCGAGGCCCAATCCCCTATATCCTATTCCCTTCCCTCCCCTCCCCTATTACCCTATTCCTTCTTAAAAGGCTGGCAACGCACTTGCAGCTCTTGTGATGCTGCGAGTGTCCATGGGCGACGGAGCTTGCTTTCCATCAGGTGACCCGTTTGCTCGTTCGTTAAATCAATTTAAAAGAATTTCGAATGAAATTGGTTAAATACCAAAAATCAAAATAATTTTTCTTCCTTTTTCCTTCCCTTTTTAGGGTTCCGTAGTCAACAAGAAACCCTTATAGTTTCGGTCCGTCCTTATAATATGTCTGTCCGTCCTTCTGTCTGTCTGCGGTTTTTCTTAGAGACAATAGGGTCTACGACGCCGTGATTTGGCATGAATGTACGTATTATTAATGCCGATAAAATGGTATAAAAAATCTTAAAAAATATTTTTTATGGTACCTCCCCTAGACATCAATCGTGTATGATTTTATTTTTTCGCATCCATGTCGTTGGATATGATTTAAAAAAAAAAATTACGAGTATTCACAGATCATTTTCCGATTAAGCGAGCCATAATTTAGGAATTAATTTATTATGAAGTTTTAAAGTGGGAAAAACCGTCAGAGTCCAGACTCCGGTCCCTTCTACCAGCTAAACGGTTGCTTCTGGAAATGTGAAAAAATTCACAGGAGTAGGAAATATGCTGAATTTAAAAGGAAAACTATTTTCAATTTGTCACCTTGTTGTCAACAGACTTCAACCATAAATAAAAGAGTATAATTCGTATGTATAGGCTTGTCACTCAAAAATCTGTCATTTTTCCTAGTGTGTGTGTTGTAGTGTGTGTAATGTTTTATTTGTTAAAAAATGATAAAAGCATAATTTAAAAATAATATTAGCTCGATGCACTCCTTCACCATATAAACTATAACTGTGCAAAATTTCATTCACCTAAGGGTTGATTCAGACCGCAACGCGACGCGTAGTTGCATTTCTAAATTAGTATGGATTTGACAGATTCGCAAGACGTCTGACGCAATTGAAATCTGTCCAATCCATACAAATTTAGAAATGCATCTACGCGTCGCGTTGCGGTCTGAATCAACCCTAAGTTTCCCCATTTTTCGTAAAAAGGGTTACAAAGTTTTTCGTTCGCGTATTAATATTATGATGATGATGATGATATATAGATATACTACTTGCTTGTGTGACATTTTTTGGCCTAGTCTTAATTTAGAAAATATAATCTATACTAATCTATATTCTATACTAATATTATAAATGCGAAAGTATCTCTGTCTATCTGTCTGTCTGTCTGTCTCGCTTTCACGCCAAAACTACCAAACCGAATGTAATGAAATTTTGTATACAGATAGTCTAAAGCCTGAGAAAGGACATAGGCTACTTTTTTACTGGAAAAAAGGATTGTAAGGGGGTGAAAATACGAAAATTTGTTCAAATTAAGTTAGTTCCAAAAATTCATACTAGATGGCGCCTTGCGTCTCTTACATCGCGCTAACGCTTGCCCAACATCTTTCTATAAGAGGTGGTATCATCGTAAATTCAGGTTTCGATTTTTTTCGATTGTTATTTCTTCTTTACGTTATTTAATAAGTCAGTACTTTATATTATATACAGTGACGTAACCTTAAACCTATCAATGATAAATAGTTTATGGGTAAAGTTGTGTGATTGGAGGGCTAAATAAGCTTTAAAATTTAGCATAATATATTATAAAGTTTAATTTAAAAAAAGAAGGGTTTTTTTTATAAAAGCTTTTGACACAATGAGTTTCTAAAATACTAGAGTAGCAATGTCTTACAAAAGATTCTCAGAAATGCGTAACCACTTTTTTGTTCAAAAGACAATGTCAAGTCATATATTCGTTATGTCATTATGTATGTGAGATATGCCTGCAGGCATCTTCGAAGTGGCAACGCGTTGCTACCGTAAACTTCCAATCTAGTTACGTTAGTAACATAGAATATCATTGTTTTGACACCAAATATTGTTGACATCGCGCGCTAAAACTGAAGTCCACGCGGACGAAGTCGCGGGCAACAGCTAGTATAATATAAAATATAATGGCTGTTTTATTATTAATATCCCTAGTATTTCCCCAAAATAACTTAAGTAATCCTGTTTACTAAACTGAATTGAAAAAAATATCATGGAAAATGTTGTTTGTTTTGATTATGAAATAACTTGAATATGATAATGGAGTGAACGGAACACTTCTTTGATGTTCCGACCTTCATCCGATGCTGACGTAGCTGTAGGCGTAGGTATCTTACGTTAACATCATCTCCTAAAATATTTGGTAACATTATCTTTTGAAATTCAATTTAATTAGGACATCAAAATGAGTGTAATTATGATATAAAATTTTTTGCTTACTTAAAATTAGCATAGATTTTAAGGATGAAAACTGACACGCGCAATACAGGGTTCCTGGTTTTTGATAATTTTTGTATGGTCAATAGATGTACATATCTCATATCTTTAAACGAGCAATTCTTGTAATATTAATTATAAAAAATATAATTGGAATCTCGGAATCGGCTCCAACGATTTTCATGAAATTTAGTATATAGGGGGTTTCGGGGGCGATAAATCGATCTAGCTAGGAATCATTTATCATCGATAAACTGAAAAATATGTCTCTTCCTGACATCTATTGGCGAATAATGATACTATTTTGTTAGCAACTAATTGTTTAAACGACCAGCAGATGGCGTTATTAAGTAACACGAAGTCAATGAGTGTTTGCTATACCCAGCAAAGCTCGCTCATCCAGGTACTTATTATTATATTATAGTGTTTTTTGCACTATTAACAACATCATCTCAGTTACGTTGAAAGGAATTTGAACGAAAAGTTCCTTTAAACTCCTCCGAATACATTTTTTTTTTTATCGTCTTATGACTCAATAACTTATGAAGTCTTTGAGCCGTGATAGTTTTCCTTTTAAATTCAGCATATTTCCTACTCCTGTGAATTTTTTCACATTTCCAGAAGTTAATTTTGTGGTAGAAATTAAGTTCACTTTAACGGCTATACTATGTTGCACTGATTAGGTATCGGTCGACGTATGTAATTGATGACGATGTTTTTCGAGTATACCTGTGATTATTATTGGCCATAAATAACTTTGTCTGGCCTTAACGTCAAAAGCAACAAACCCTTAAAAAAAATCTATTTTAACCATGCAATATGTTTCTGGTTAAGTTTAAGAACATCGCAGCTAAAACCGATAACGGTCTTAAGCGATTAGGAGACAACAATTGGACAATAAGCGTGGCCAACAAAGAATTGTTAATCCACCTCACTTAGCTAAATGGATCAGCGATATTGTACTCAAGGTCGGTCCAGACTAGCTACACGAAACAAGCCAGAAATGTAAAGTGGGAGCGTGAGCGGAGGCGGAAGTGGAGGCGGGAGCTGAGGCGGAAACGGAGGCGCTAACGGAAGTTCAAATGAGCAGCCAAAAACTAATTATTTTTGGCCCCTCGTTATGTTTGGAAGCCATTTTAATTATTTATTATTGAAACACTTACGGATTTTTGTCCGGAGCACTTGTCAGTCCACCCGGTACCCGTGACCACGACCGCGGTAAAGCAGCCGAAACGTCGGGATTAATAAAAGTGCTCCGCGACAAAATCCGTAAGTGTTTCAACCTAGTTATAATATCAAGAGTACTCGCGTATTTTTAAGAAATCATTATTTATTATTGGTAGATCATAACAGTGACACGTTATAGATAGTTCTATAGCACAACGCCTCCGTGGTCTAGTGGTACAGAGCGCGGCTCTTGACTCGGAAGTCGTGAGTTCGATTCCCGCGTTGGAAACATGTTATTTCCAAGTTTGGTTAGGACAATGCAGGCTGATCAGGTGATCAGCCTGCATTGTCTGACAAGTAAGATGATCCATGCGTCGGATGGGCCTGTAAAGGTCGGTCCTGCGCCTGATCTCTCGCCGGTCGTGTCGGTAAAAGGAATAGAGAGTGCTCATGTGTACTGCGCACACGCTTGGGCACTATAAAATTACTCCTGCGTACCTGGCCTGGTTTCAATGAAACCGGCCACCGTCACCGAAACCGGTGTGGGAGCTATTATTATATAGCACAAAATTATTGATAGGCATAGGATTCCACTCAGACAGGATTTTTCCAAATTCTACCTCTAAAGGAATACAAAAAGAATAAGTTATTTAACACAAGCGAAAACGATGAAAAAGCTGGCTAGTTACCAATTTTTTTCAGCGAAAGCAGTTTGTGGTCGCTTGCTGCTCGTCTACACCGACCCTAAGCTAAATGGATCAGATATTGTAAGCTTAAACGTACAATAGGACAATGTTACCGAAAGTTATTAGGATTGCTGAAAATCTAATTCTCAAAAGGATCCTCATTTTACAAACTCAATCGGGCTCAAGTTATTCTAGGATTTCTAGGATCTATTTTATCTGATACTGATCTTAACTTTATCCAAATCAACCTAATGGTGCATTGTCAAAGAAGTTAATTAATCGGCAGATGACTGACCTACGTTCTTTATTCGGATTATATCAAGCCATTCGTATTGGTTTCAAATTCTTCATTAGATTAAAGTTTAGTAATAGTTTTTGTGTCATGCTACAACAACAGATTCTGTTGCAAATACATCGCTTTTAAAAACGCAGCGTCGAAAATCAGAGTAGTCGTTACGTTTCGTTACAGCGCTTTTAAAAATGCAGCGTCGCGTCGCGTTGCGTTGTAAGCTAACCCTTACCGTAAGTAGAACCACTTTAATCGTGATTGTATTGAGTGCATGGCGCTCTCCAATTTACACTTGACTCTGTCAATGCCAACCTGCGGTGAGAAGCAGTAAGAAAACACGCAAGGCGAGAGCGTGGTTTAACCGACTACTAAAAAGAAGAGGGTTTATTTTACTGTCTGAAACTATCTTGTTTTCTTTACGCGAGAAAGTATACACGACTTTTTCCCTTAGTAAAAACTTTATAATAATAATCATTTATTCACTTGATGTGGTTTTACAAAAATGGTTTCTATTTATCATTGGTACATAAACATCATACCATTACATCGGTGTGTGAATATTGTCACCGCAATAATTATTTTCGTTTTACTAAATGTCAAATACGCGTTACAAGTTACATTTTTATTTCTTCTTATAGTTAATCATTTTGAGTTTATTACGTCATGACTCATGATAGATAATTTTATTATTGTCAGCACTTACTATAAATAATGTCAAAAAATAAATAAATCCAAATAGCAAATATAAAAATTCATAGTCAATAATATAAAAAAAAAGAAAATTATTTAAATTCCTACTTAAAATAAATAATCATATGTTAATATATTAAATTTACGATTAAAATCCAATAAATATATGTATAAAATTAATAATAATAATAAAAATTTAGTACTTAATACTTAGTTTAAAAAGTCTCTAACAGAGTAATAACATTTGTCTATCAAATATTCCTTTAAAAGTTTTTTGAACTGTCCAATATGTAAAAGCTTTATTTGCCCCGGTATTTTATTGAATACTAGCGGCCCGCCCCGGCTTCGCACGGGTGGACATTGATTTTTAAATATTTTTTTTTCAATCTTTATTTCTTACTTAATCTTTATGTTAAGCAGAACATAAAAATGGTTTACACTAAACGTAATAATTGATGAAAGTCGAGAGAGTGAGTGTGAGAATTTTTCCATAAATTATCTACTTGTGTTTTCCAATTAATTTTACTGTCAATAATTATGCCTAAGAATTTTGTATTAGTCACTTCTGTAATGTCAATGTTATTATTATTTATTCTTAATGTTAAGACCCAGTTTCATCAAGCAATGTTAAAAAAATAATGGCTTGTTATATCAGTTAACGGCCTGTTAGAGCTATCGAGCGTTCCACCATTGATAGTTGAAATGAACGAATTGATAGTTGTTCACTCGTTGTTCACTTAACATTGCATTTACTAATCCGCTGTTAAATTTTTACTGTGGGACATAACAGTCTGTTTAATTTTCCAAGGTCCGTTAAGTAATGCCTTGTTAGGATTTAACAAACAGAGGTTAGTGAAATTGGGTCTAAAGGTGATAGTTTTTGGCAGAATTGTATTATATTAGTTTTATTTAAATTATTTTTAAATTATTGTTAGTCATCCATTCTATAATTAATTTTAATGTCATATTTATATCATATTCATATTGGTTTCTATCATTACATCCTATTATAACAGTGCTATCATCCGCAAAAAGGGACATATTTATCTTAATAGCAAATGGCAAAAAAATATTTATTTCCTTTCATGAGACTCGAACAATCTACATACCAAAACTTAAATTTTATCTTAGCACGTACAGACAGACATACAAACAGTGTATGCTATAAAAAAATATCCAACCAAAATCCGACATGTTGCACACGTCATATCAGAATGTTGACAATCCAATTTTTTAAATTTTAAATAATTTTCCCGGGTCTTTTCAAATTACTACTTATCCACATCATCTGCTCATGTCCTTAATTACTATCTACAACTTATAGCTAAATTATTTCATTGTATATTGGACAAAAGAATTCTCGATCGATCCCAGCTATTGTTATGACCAATAAATATGGAGAGGGCTAATTGGCCTGGTTATAACAAGCTAGGGTTTGAACAAACTATCATCATTATCAAATCAGAGGCTTTTCTCCCAAAGCTGTAGGCCTACTACGAAACTGTTTTGAGACTCAAACAATCGGACGAGAATGCCGCGTCCTGCTCTAACGAGTCATTTCACGTTTGTTAAAGTAGGACGCGGCATTCTCGTACGATTGTTTCAGTCTCAAAACCGTTTCGTGGTACGGGCCCTGATACGATTTTGATTTACGAGTCTGATTAGTTTAAATTGAGCCGCAGCACGATCGTGCGCTAGTATAGCTGTCAGGAGTGGGAAAAGCCGTTGAGATCGATTTAATTCCAAATTGAGCCGCTGCATGAATTTGCACTAGTTTATGAGTCGGAAGTAGCAAAAGCTTCGAGATCGAACTGATTCGATTCTCGATTCGATTCTGATTCTGTCAGGAGTAAGGCAGTTACAGGATGCAACAAGCTAGGGCTTGGACAAACTATCATCATCATGAAATGTTCTGTACTCCCGAGACCGATTTTTTGAGTCTGATCCAAAGTAAGCTTAACCTTCTCCTTGCGTAATAAGTGGATCCCCCCATGTGTATAAAGTGCAACAAGAGTAACTTTTTTTACTTTTGTATGGGTGTACCAACTACCGAACGGTTATAGAGAAAAAATAGGCCAAAAGTTGTGTTTTCTATGGCCCCCCTTAAATATTAATTTTATTTTGTGTTCAGTACTTGTTATCTGTGTATGTAATCTGTGAAAATTTCAGAACTCTAGCTATAACGGTTCTTGAGATTACAGCCTGGAGATAGACAGACGGATAGACAGACGGACAGACGGACAGACGGACAAACAGACAGACAGACAGACGTATATTGTTTTTAATATTATTCGCCCGAATTAATGTCCTATATTAAAGTTAACAAACTCACCCTAAATATTTATGACGTATTAATTAGCTTAATCTCGCTTTAAATGATAATATACAACCCGTAACCTTAAACTTGGTTTATAATTAAAAGTACAAATCGCTCGTGCCCTTATTTTAATATTTACGGAAACGAAAATTGTGTTCCTTTTTCATCGGGATCGATCTTGTCAGATCAGGTTATAAACAGCCTGACTCCGGGAATAATATTTTTCCAACAGGAGTCAAAGCCACGTCGTCCGCGTAACCAGCCAACCACTAAACCACGGGGGCGTACAATCTTGATATCATACGCGAGACAATCTTGATCTATTTAGAACGACGAGGGGCGTCCCAGTAATGACATTAAGATGAAGCGACGATCATCAGGTGACAGAAAAGCAATTTACTCCCATCCCCCATCCCGAGATCTTCGATATAAACTTTCGTCTGGATTCGAGATTTTTACTCCAGTTGAAAGTAAATTTTGATATCAAAAGAATAAGACGATTTTTATTCTAAGAGTATTGGTAGAAATAGGAATATGGTTATTCGTTAAAATTGTAAATTTTATTTTGAAAAGGAGTTTTATTCGGTTAACGTGGGCTATAAAATTACTGGATATAGCCAGCAACTCCGTTGCGCCCAAATTAGTTTATCACCTAGGAACTGTGCATTTCTTCTGGGATAAGATCCTATATAATTTTCCGGAACTCAAAGTATCTTCATAAAAAATTTCAGCAAAATCGGTTCAGCGGTTTGGGCGCGATGAGACAGATAGACGGACACACTTTCCTATTTATAATATTAGTATAATAAAGATGGTTGTGGTTTTTAGGGTTCCGTACCCAAAGGGTAAAAATGGGACCCTATAATTACTGAGACTTCGATGTCTGTACTCTGTCCGTCTGTCTCCAGGCTGTAACTCAAGAACCGCTATAGCTAGAATTCTGAAATTTTTACAGAGTGTGTATATTAACTGTTGCCGCTATAACAACAAATACTAGAAACAAAATAAAATTAATATTTAAGGGAGGCTTTCATACAACAAACGTGATTTTTTTGGCCTTTTTTGCTCTTTATCAATAATGGCAACAGGTAGGTTTTTTATAACAATATTTATAATTTTATAATAATATTAAAATAAAATAAAAAATTAAGGGGTGCTCCCATACAAAATACACAATTTTTGGCTTAATTTTGCTCTACAATGGTACGGAACCATACGTGCGCGAGTCTGACTCGCACTTGGCCAATTATTATTATATTAGTATGTAAACGTCTATTATTTTTAATTATTGAGGTTCAAAACGAAGGACGGAGGACATTAATCATTATTGCAGAAGGCCCTTCATAATATTATCTTATCTTATATCTTTAAACGAGCAATTCTTGTATATATATATATATATATATATATATATATATATATATATATATATATATATATATATATATATATATATATATATATATATATATATAATTGGAATCTCGGAATCGGCTCGAACGATTTTCATGAAATTTAGTATATAGGGGGTCTCGGGGGCGATAAATCGATCTAGCTAGGAATCGTTTCTAGAAAATGTCATTTGCATCGGATACCGAGCAAAGCCCGGTCAAACAGCTAGTATTATATTATAGCGCTATTAGCATTAGACCTAGATCCTAATCCAGAGGTTCATTGCTATACTTTGTTTTGAAAAAGTAGTGTAGAATATATATATATATATATATATATATAGGTTATAATTACTGACAGAGTCTAAAAATTTTTTATTTTTAATTTTAAGGTGTATAATATAGTAAAACACACTATTATTAAATTACATTGGCACTTTAAGGGTGGGTTGCACCAACTTACTTTAACTATAACTTTAACCATAACAAAATGTCAAATGAACTGTCAAATCCCTAGTAAGAGTCCATAATGGACGCCATATTTGACGATAACCTTAACCTTAACTGTAACTACTCCTCTGGTGCAACCCACCCTAAAAGTGACATAATGCACATTGCAGAAAAACCTATTATTGGATAACTAATATTATTTTCAAACAATAATTTCAAAAATTGGGTACTTTGACCTAGGACATTTTAATTATTATTTTTCAGTACGTACCCATGAGCGTACCGAGGGGGGGGGCAGAGGGGGCAGCTGCCCCCCCCCCCCCCCCTGGATCATGTTGACGTCCCTACTAAGTATATTATCTAGTACTTTTATCTATAACAATTAAAAATTAAGAACGAAATTTTGCCATTCGTTTGCAATTAATATTTTTTTATTCTTTATAAGCACCTAGCTTATGAAAAATCTGATTTGCCCCCCCCCTGGCCTAGAACCTGGGTGATTTGCCCCCCTCCTGGCACCAGAATCTGGGTAATTTCCCCCCCCCCCCCCCTGGCCCAGAACCTGGGTACGCCCATGTACGTACCTATAATGAAATAAATATACAGTAATAATTCTTCAGTATATAATAAAGCAGTAAACTTATATGAGCATTCCAATAAGCATGATTAGTGAAGTACTACTATTTTCAAGCTATAAAGTAGTATAAACGTAACTGTTACACATTGTAAGCTACAAGCCAGCTATACGACTATATCCACGGACTCAAGAGCTCATTAGTGATGAAATAAGTGCACTGAGAGTACTCGGTGCTATTTCTGAATAGAAACTCAAATTCGCTTATTAAATAAAACTTAAATGACATGTTCGAAATAAAATGCACTTGTATGAAAATAATGTGCACCCAAAACTATGAAATAGTATAACCATTTGTTTTCTTAATGCAATTTTTTGTCGTCGTAGTGCTTTTCTTTTAGCACTTTAGTTATTTTGCATAAAGCTAATTAATTTTATAAACTGTTTGTGGCAAATGGCAATAAACAGTAATAAAATCAATAAGTACCAGTAATTTTCTGCATAAAAGGAGATCAAAAATCATGAAAATAGTGTGACGTACTTTAATTTAAAAATTACCGAATACTTGACTAAAACCCTGAATTATTTATTTTTAAGATTATTTGCTGAATAATAAAACTGAAGCCACATAACCGTTCTATCAGCAGTCAGCACTATCTAAACGTTATTGTCAATAAAATATCTCACTATAAAAATATAGGGGTTGTTCATAAAGTACGTAAGCAAGTGCTTTATGGTTTTTATATGAATGGTTTTTATCGATCGTATATAAATATTAATTTCCGTTTTGAAGTTGGCGAGATACGATATGCAAGCTTGGGCGAGCGGCGGGCTCACTAAATCCTAACTTCTGCTATCTCATTCCACTCTCATGAAGTGTTAGATTTAATACCTAATACAATATACACTATAGCAAACTTTTCAAATCAAACTTATGAGAGAGAGATATTTATATTCAGAATGTAACAAAACAAAGTGATAATTCTTTAGGGTGTGTATCAGGGATGTTGCGAATATTCGCATCCGCATCCGCAAATGCGGAGCATCCGCGCAAATTTGGACATCTGTATCTGCATCCGCATCCGCATTAAATCAATGCGGATTTTTATGCGGATGCGGATGTCATACGAGTTGCGACAAGAAAGAAAAGGGGCGGGTTTGAACCTCTGCGTAACCACCTTGACTCGGACAACGCGGCAATTTTACTATTTATTAAATATAATGCTCCTATTTTTAACTTCGAGTATTAATAAAAAAGTTCGTGAAGTTAAAAATAGGGAAATTAATTTAATTTAATTTAATTTTCATTTACAAATAATTGCTTCTGTATCACAAAAGTAACACATATAAATAAAAATTATATACATACTTTTTCATTGTATTAATTCTTCATTTATCTTCACTACATAATATATAAAACAAAGTCGCTTTTTTCCCTTATGTCCCTTCGTTCCCTTCAATCTTTAAAACTACGCAACGGATTTTGATGCGGTTTTTTAGTGATTAAAGAGGATGGTTTATAAGTATAATAACATTCATTAAATAGTGGAGAAATACTGTTGATTTTGGGGTTTCTAATGTGATGTCGTAAATAATTACATTTTTTCCGCTTACATTGCAAACGCAGGCTGAACCCTACGACATTTATCAAAATAATGTACTAAGTATAATAATTGCACACTATGAAAAAGTATACAGAAAACTCCGCGATGGTACATATTATGTCTATCTCTTATAGATAACCCACAATAATATTTTTTGTTATTTACTTTTAACTTCATATAATAGCTACTTTTTGAAGCAATTTTAACCAATACGGTCCTTGTTCAAATCCTTGTTCAAATAAATACTTAAAATACATTATTGATTTAATATAGATCTATAACTATTGAATCGATTTTAATCATTTCTTCTGTGAGTTACATAGGTTATAATATATTTTATACCCGTGCAAATCCGGGGCAAATATTTATAAAAATCTTCTGTATGTGTGTTTGTAATTGAACTCTTCCTAAACGGCTGGACCGATTCTGATGGCTTTTTTGTATTTTATTGAACCCGTCGATCGTGGAAAAACGAGACACTATTGTGTCTATTGTATCTCGGTCACCCGTGACCGTATGGGGCTTGATGAATAGGTTCGAAAATGTTTCAGATTTACAATACGGTTTAAAAAATCGTGGCTACTTAGGAAAATTAAGAATTCCTTACCACCGTTTAGAATAATCGGCCAAGTGCTAGTCGGACTCGCGCACGAAGGGTTCCGTACCGGACACCGGTATAGAGTGAAAGTAGACAAATTGTGTTTTTTGTATGGGAGCCCCCCTTAAATATTAACTTTATTTTATTTGTAGTATTTGTTGTTATAGCGGCAACAGATATACATAATTTGTGAAAATTTCAGAACTCTAGATATAGCCGTTCTTGAGTTACAGCCTGGAGACAGACAGACAGACGGACAGACAACGAAGTCTTAGTAATAGGGTGCCGTTTTTACCCTTTGGGTACGGAACACTAATTATTACGAATTTGACGATTTAAACTTCATAGATATGAGTTATGATTATGACGGGATGTCGTCCATCGGGCCCGCTAGTATAGTATATTTATATAGGATCCGAAACATCCGCATCCGCATCCGCGGATGTGAGCCCATCAAAATCCGCATCCGCATTCACATCCGCGGATGTGAAAAAATCGGGATCCGCAACAACCCTGGTATGAGTTGAGAGTCGTTGAGAGTTCACTGTGAAAGTAGCAGCGCTGAATGAACAGCTTTTTACACCCTATATAATATTATTTTACCTAAGTGAAAACGACGAAGATAATTAGGTAATCACAAGTTTGGCAGAGTATAAAGGTCTCCAAACATACTTACATATTACTTACATACGTATTACATAATATCTATGTCCACAATGGGCAAACATTTAATAATGATTGTGATGATGATAACATGGAAATCCATATTAATATTATAAATGCGCAAGTGAGTCTGTCTGTCTGTATGTCTGTATGTCTGTTTAGTGCCAAAGTTCATTTTGTATCGCGATTCGCGAGGGGACCCTTACATTTTTCTGGGATAAAAATTATACTATGTCCTTTCCCGGGACACAAATTATCTCCAAACTTATTGTCATCAAAATTGGTTCTGCGGTTTGGACGTGAAGAGGTAACAGACAGACAGACATATACACTTTCGCATTTATAATATTAATATTAAGTAAGTATTATAGAGATAGACATAATATAAGTATTGATGGAAATGTACGACGCACGCGCCGTTGATTGTAGTCTCTGACACAGATATGATAATTAAGTCACAGTCTTTGAAGATTACAGCATTACACCATAAAGCTGGTACGGTCTAAAAATTTACTTTTAATTTTAAATTCTTTGTGGTCTCTTGTTAATCTTCCATCCCGGATACGTATTGAACTCAAAGGAGACTTTATTGGGGCTCATACGAAGACGTAGCCTTTGAATGGACGCTCCTACTTAGAAATAGCTAATCTAAAATGAATTAGTACCTATATAAGTTTTAGAAGAATAATGTAATATGACGTCAGATTTCGTGGCAGATAAAAATCTAAAATTATAATTTTGAATAATGCGAAATAACTACAAACTGCGGAACAGATTTTCGGAAATTACCTATTATTTTTTATTCTATTTTAAAAACATACAAAACAAATAACATACACAACTTCAATAAAACATCTAAGCGCCTGAGAGCTATTAGATCACAAGGATTTAATTAATTTAACAAATTAAATTGTAAACTCGACACACTTTAAATGGTTTTTCTTGCAACACATTAACGCCAGGGAATTCAGCTCAGTAATTCCAAGTTAAAAACTTAAACACAAAAACATAAATAACCCCAGATAAGGGAAAAGCGAATAAAATCGTGCATTATTTTAAACATGGAGGAACTTTTAGTTTTAGCAGTTTATTATAGTAAAACCTTTGAAGAATAAAGAGTTTTATTGGTACTAATAATTAATAAAAACTAAAAACATTTTATCATGTGAGTACATAATCTTATTAAAGTTGTAGAGAAGTAAAAATAAATTTCAAATAATATATTACTTATATCAAGAACAATTCAAATAATAATTTATCGATAAATATTACTGCTAGATCAACTTCAAGAAAAGAATTGTAGAATTGTGTCTTTCGGTAAAATATGGACAGTTGTATCAGTATGGAAAATTCATAAAACTTTATTGGTCCATTAATAAAGATGTTTATTGGTATATAAAATTGTTATTTCTTACGTACAAAGTTATCTGATTACCGAAAACCGCTCCTGCCAACTAACTACGCTGAAAATGAGCAAAATATACCAGCCATGCCGAAATTGAGCAAAATATACCAACTACTCTCTAAATGAGCAAAATATACCAGCCATGCCGAAATTGAGCAAAATATACCAACTACGCTCTAAATGAGCAAAATATATAATATCGCGCACCCTAATGCATAATTAGAGTCGCTATAAAGCTTCTAAATAAAACTAAGCGAACTCAGGATTTTTAGTCGCGTGTGTTGCCAAATTATATGAAAAGCAAACTTTATAGCTTTTTAACTTTATAGCTAGTAAACTTTGACATATTTCGAATAATGTATTATTTACCTATTCCGTGATCTAGATAATAGATTCTACCGGAGGCCCAATCCCCTAACCCCTACCCTATTCCCTTCCCTACCCTCAACTATTCCCTTCCCTACCCTCAACTATTCCCTTCCCTTACAAAAAACACAATTTTTGGCCAATTTTTGCTCTATAACGGTACGGAACCCTTCATGCGCGAGTCCGACTTGCACTTGGCCGATTTTTTCCGCTCTACCAGCCTTATAGGTAATTCTGCGTCGTTCGACTTTTTAAATAATCGACTAAGCTGATCAGTTTTCGGTACGAGCCGACAATCCTACTACCTAGTATCTTTTTATTCCAACATCTAACCAACTAATCTGTCCCGGAGTTAGATATAACCTGGTCGACGAATAAATAAAAGCTATTATAACTGAGGTAAAGCTGTGATTGGCAAATCAATTTACCAGATTAGCCGAACTACCTTAATATGGATATTTCACGATGGACGTGAGAACACCTAGTGATGGAATATTTCAGGCTTAATCAAATTGACTAGTGGCCATTTCGGACGAATAAGATTTAGATTTGAATATCTATCTAAATTAGTACTTAATTTAGAATTTCATTAGATTTGAATATATCCACCCATCAGTATTATTTTTTAATTATTTCTCTTTTTGCCATCTTTGCTTTTTCTTTTCTATTAATTGTTTGTAATATATTTTATTGATACAAAAGTGCATGTGGCTACCGTTACCTCTTCACGCTCAAACGGCTGAATCGAATTAGATGAAATTTGGTATGAAGATGCTTCTAGAGACAGGGAATGACATAGGACAGTTTTGGTCGCAAAAAATTTAAAAAATTCAGGTGCATCGGAGTTGCGAGTATCTTGTAGTCAGTAGGTACATTTTTAATATCATAATATTTAATTATCTTCTGTAACTGTTAGGCTACAATATGGGCTATTTGGCCTGAAATAAAGATATTATTATTATTATTTTATAAATTGTACGAATAATTGAATTTCAACTAAGTACATGGTAAGATCTGTTGTCGCTCGTATTTAAAATTTTGATTTAGTCTATGGTTAGCGGAAAACTTAGAACATATTTTTATGTACTTAACTTTATTTTTCTATCGATTTAAAAAATGTGATGACGATAATTACGCACATAGGGCATAATTTTATTTCCTTATTTCCTGCTCATGGTGCGTATACTATTTTTTCTCCTCGACGCGACGCGACGGCGCGGAGGCGGAAAACGGCATCATAGGTAACAATATATACATATATTTCATATAAGCTATGGGCAAATTATAGTGTATGCTTTAACTAATCTATGTACAAATTTTGGAAGCTTAAATTACTCTCCTCTGTTGGCAAAATTAGAATCCCTGTTTTTATAGAGGTCTTTTTGATTAATTATTATGTGTTATAAAAGTTGACCAATCGTGTTATGCTATGTGTAGTTCAAAGTTAAAGACATGATGAATACTGACAATGAACTTTAATTTCTTAGCTTTAGTCATTGTTGAGAAAAATCTATATCGCTGCAGCCAAATTATCAAGGCGGTACCTTAATTGGTGTAGCGAATATAAGTATTAAGTACAATTATAATAGCTCCCACACCGGTTTCGGTGACGGTGGCCGGTTTCATTGAAACCAGGCCAGCTACGCAGGAGTAATTTTATAATGCCCAAGTACGTGCGCAGTACACAAGAGCGCTCTCTATTCCTTTACTCTCATAACCCAGTGGGACGGAAGACCGACACGACTGGCGAGAGATCAAACGCAGGACCGACTTTTTTTTTACATGCCCATCTGACGCATGGATCATCTTACTTGTCAGACAATCAGGTGATCAGCCTGCATTGTCCTAACCAAACTTGGAAATAACATGTTTCCAACGCGGGAATCGAACCCACGACCTCCAAGTCAAGAGCCGCGCTCCATACCAATAGACCACGGAGGCGTAAAGTTAAGTACAATAGATGAAACTGTGAATTGATAAGAGGATTTGTAAATAATAATAATATGTGTTTACTGATGTTAATGTGCGTTTTGGCTTCTACGTCTTCTTTTATTATACTTCTTCTTTGGAAGTTATCGTTTCAACAATCTACCATTGACAAAGACGTATTTTTGAGGCCTACAGGCCTGTGCAATGTAATGGTTGCTCCAGTTGGCACATGGCGCGCCAGACCGAGCCAAGCCCAGCCTTCGATTAGTACAGAATTACAGATATTGTGTAGCAGCTTAACGCGGCTATTATACGATTACCGCTGACCCAAAATAGTTTTAAACTTCGAATATCGACGATTTTAGATTTTCATGCATGGTTGCCTTTTGGAATATCTGCTGCGCTCGATTCCAACTTTATTGACTAGCTTTTGATAGGCACTCTAACGTTGTAAAAGTTTTTCCGGATGGATTTATGATTTTTTATTAGGCAAGTTATGTATTACAAATAACTTTAAATATATTACTTCAATATTTTTAACACGATAATTAAAAATATATAATTATATAAATAAGTATATTATATTATTTAATATCATCAAAATTTTAAAACATAATATTATAATAAACTTAGGATAAGGCTGCGTTTTCACCAGAGACGTGTTGCAAGGAATGTGTTTTTAAGATCCAATAGCATAGTTTACCGGAGGCCCAATCCCTTACCCTATTCCCTTCCTTACCCTCCCCTATTCACTTCCCTTCCCAACCCTACCCTCCCCTGTTATCCTATTCCCACTAAAAAGGCCGGCAACGCACCTGCAGCTCTTCTGATGCTGCGAGGGTCCATGGGCAACGGTAGTTGCTTTCCATCAGGTGACCCGTTTGCTCGTTTGCCCCCCTTATTGCATAAAAAAAAGCAACACCGCGCTTTGCATGTCATGGGCCATGCCAAGCTCACGTCTATGAAGCGATTCTATTGGTTCTCAAAAAAACATTCCTCTCTACACATATCTGGTGGAAACGCAGCCTAAGGCTGAGGCTATAATGAAGAAGACAACCTGTGTCAAAAAAGCCAATTCAGCACACTCTATCTATCATCTTCTTTCGTCCTGCATCATTTCAATTGGTAGTGTTTTGATATTACTTATAGAAATTTAATTTAGAAAGATCAATAATTAAAATTATTATTTATTTTTGTGTTTTTTTCGTTTCTTAATGTGCCTTTCTAATACTTAAATAATTTTGAAGGAGTTTTTGTTCGACAATTTGCATTGAAATAGAATGTTTGCCACGGTACCGTAACGAACTATTGATTTGTGTCAAAACTGAATTTAGTTAGGAGTTGGAGACAGTGTCCCGAGATAAACCTGTTACTAGTACTTAGTACTTAGTAGTTTAGTATTGTACGAACTTTATACTTGTAGGTAATGTATAGGTATTGAGAGCGAACTTCTAGAAAATTAGTACAATAGCTATCTAGATATACTATTGTAAAAATTATCCCAAAATATTGTAAAAATATTAATATTTTTACAATATTTTGGGATAATTTTATAATAATGTAGATACAATCCATTATTCTCCATAAATCCATTATTATGGATCTACTTATAGATCGAAGTTACGCGGCCTAAGTTCGGCATGACTACGTCAGCAATGTGCTACGCATACAATAATGCGACGTAATTTCGGCATGGTGTGTCATACTCATCAGCAATTTAAAATACATTGCAGGCATAATCATGCTGAACTTCGGCCACGTTGTTTCGGCCTAGTGTGTTTAGACACTAAATCTTTAGTGGCGTTGGTGAAAAATATAATATGACCTGATCAAATCGTAAGACGGTGTGAGAGTAGGAAATTCATCAGACGGTGTGAGAGTAGGAAATTCACAAGACGGTAGGAGAGTAGGAAATTCACAAGACGGTGGGAGAGTAGGAAATTTATAAGACGGTGGGAGAATAGGAAATTCACAAGACGTTGGGAGAGTAGGCGTAGGAACAAAACTTTTATTTTACTTAAATTCTTAACACAGAGCACCATAATTATAGACGTTTTATAACATAAGGACAATTAATCATTTTTCCCTTAAAATTATAACAAACCCTGTAACTTACCTACTTCACCCTTTAGCACATCTACACGTGAAACACAGTTTTTTATTTAAAATATTTTTTCCAGCCCCAAAGCCTTTATTTATGTAAAAAAGACAATTTTTTAAACTGTTCCTTACCTGCTTCTCCCACTACCGTCTTCAATTATTACCTGACTCCTGAGTCATGTACAATATTGCACCACGAATAACATCCTGCTGGTATCAAATTCAAGACTTAATCAAAATAGTTATTAAAGTTTTAAACGCAAAGGAGTTAGAACGTAGTGTACAACTTCGGAATACTTGGAATAACAACAATAAACCCAGGCGTAAACTATAATGTTATACTATAAATACAGAGTGCAATTACCGGCCAATTTTTTTAGGCCTTAGGTATCATTAGGAGAGTCCATTTAACCAAAAAAATAGGGTGTTATTTTTTTAACCGACTTCCAAAAAGGAGGAGATTACAATTATGTTCGGCTGTGGATGTATTTTTTTTATTTTTTATTTGTGTATGTTCAACGACTACTCCGCCGTTTGTGAACCAATTTTCGAAATTTTTGTTTTGTTGTATAAGGTTTCACTCCAATTTGGTCCCATTTTCACAAAAGTGGTGGCCTGATGATGGGAACTATGAGTAATCGAGGGAACTCCTCGAAATTTATATGGAAACGTATAGTGATTTTGATTTTATGAGAAGCATCCTAAGCATATGATACCAAAACGTAAGATTTTGCACCAAGGTATACTATGGTTCCGAAGATACTAAGAGAACTCCGAATTCCTTATAGATACAAGTTTGGGGGTTTAGGCGCTGTTTTAAGAACTGAAAGCATTATATGCTACTATGCAAATTACATTCATCATCATCATCATCATTACCACGACAGGGTCACCAATGTCACAAAAATTGAACATAACAAATTCAACCTTAACTCCAGAGTGTAAACTAATCAGTCGCTGTCCACACTTACTTTCTTCAGATTTACTAATCACCTGCAATAATCCCCGGTACTTATCACTAATCAAAGTGAATACAGGCCTCAAGGGTCAATTCAGACCGCAATGCGACGCGTAAATGCATTTCTGTATGGATTTCACAGATTTGCTAGACATCTCACGCAATTGAAATCTGTCAATTCAGTGCGGAAAAGCGTCGCGTTGCAGTCTAAATTGACCCTAACTCAGCTATACTCAACCTGCGGCCCGCCGGGTCTTTATCACTGACCCGCGTGAATTTAAATTGAAATTCACGCCCACCAGCAATATAGAGCAAAGTTGCCGTGAAAGTCGTGAAAAACTTCTAAATCACTAATTATTGTAAATAACGTTTTTTACCCTAAAATTGTTTTAAAATATTAAGTATAAGTAAGTACAAAATGTTTTTATATAAAGTTGGTATAAAAGTTAAAATATCTAAGCGTATTAATTTTTAACATCCTGTGTTACTTATCAATATTAGAACAAACCACATCTGCGGTATTTTAAATGAAGACTTCCAATGAGTAAATAATCGTTATTGATTTTATATCACCTCGCCTTCTACATTATTTGACTCCTTGCGATTAAAAAGCTTCGGCATAAATGGGCGGGCTTAAAAAGCTTATAGAAACCAGTCTTGAACTGTCTAGCTGCAAGACATTGGCATTTTTATAGGCCTAAAAACTTGAGATTTGGCAAAGTTATTTAAACATTTGTAGGACAAAACTCAATATTATGATATTCGTTTCTTTATAGATTTTTATATAAATACTAACGTCACTAAGGAATCTTCGGCCGCAATATCCCCATTTTTTCCAATGATATACAGACGCTTGCGTATTATTTAGTACCCTATCAACAAATTAAATGATATTTTACGATATTTAACTTTATATTTCATAAAATAAGGGGATAAAATTTTCTTTTCGCTCGTCACAATGGAGTTTAGCTCTTACGAAACAGATGTAAGGTCGTTATTCGCTTGTGCTACGATCAGATACGACTTTACACGTTTCATGATCGGATTCGCAGGGGAAATTTTTCTAAGGTGCTCTATTGCCTTAAACTGTATTTATATATAGTATCTGCAATGTTCGGCGCATCGACAGTATTTCATTTCCGGTAAGTAACCAATATACATTCGTGTAGCAACTTAAAATATTCAAAGTTATATTTTTCTTTGGGTGGCTCTGTATATATTTTATCTGAGTTGTTTATTGGTAAAAGTTTTATTGCGCAATGGATATTTGGAATTTCGCAGTTTCTGATGAATAAATTCGGTCTACATACGGCTCGGATGTAGCCCAATTCTGTAATTTTAATTCCACATTTATAATGTCTCTCACGACGGTTTTGGTGACAATGGCAGAACCAATGAAACCATGAACCATGCCAGCTT
This sequence comes from Aricia agestis, assembly GCF_905147365.1. Lineage (NCBI taxonomy): Eukaryota > Metazoa > Arthropoda > Insecta > Lepidoptera > Lycaenidae > Aricia > Aricia agestis. The sequence goes on along the minus strand of NC_056428.1, from coordinate 23,725,786 downwards.
CGCAGAAGTTTATATTGCCCAAGTGTGTTCGTAGTACATAATATCTCCCAACTTGCTTTACTGGAACAGTGCTAGGCAAACCTTTTCAAGCAAATATTATGAGGGCGACTAAAGCAAAATTGATGCTTTTATAATTCATTTTTATACTAATTTATAAGCTACGAATTGTTTCATTTTTTAAACATAGATACTAAGTACATCATATTTTGCGAGGGTTTGTATTAGAGAAAACACGATATCTTAAAATTTTCTCGATACAAAAGAAACACAAAATGGGGCAACGCCGCATCGCTGTGTCGGTCGGAGTGGGTGAGGTGTTAGGTTATTTCGTTACGGAATTTCTTGATTCGGTCGCCGTGCTCAAAGCCAGCAAAAAGCTATGCAAGAGCAAGCTTATAAAACTAACTGGGCGCTGATTCCGCGTCGTTCTTTTTCACCATCGTTTGTTTTTGTTTTTAAGTAGTAGATAGAGTAGAATGATGTTTTACTTTTTGCATTATTCGCCCTCTTAAATGTGCATTATAATAAAATCAATGCAATTTCATTGATTCTGTAAAAACGATCACAACTGTCGGTTTCACACCTGTCGTTATTGGAACACCAAAAGCGAATCGTTGAGCGTCGGTAATTGTAGAACAATTGCGGCACAATTTTGTCGACTCTCCAATTTATCACTATTTCGGGCGCCACATAGCGTTGTTCGATTAAAATGACTCTTTTTACGGTACATTAAGATTAAATAAATTAATAAGTAGCCCGACTGCGTAAAACATCATTTTGAAAATATATTTTGTTTATTGTATTTTAGAAGTTCCCAACAAAGAAGACAATACTTAGTAGCAACAAAATCTTATATATAAAATTCTCGTGTCACAATGTTCGTTCCCGTACTCCTCCGAAACGGGACCGATTCTCATGAAATTTAGTGAGCATATTGAGTAGGTCTGAGGATCGGCCAACATCTATTTTTCATACCAAAAATTATTTATATGGCCAAACAACGTTCGCCAGGACAGCTAGTATATTAATAATAATATTATGAATTATTTAGTAATTAGTATGTTAGTGTTATGAGTTATCCGAATAATATTATAAATGCCAAAGTGTGTTTGTGTGTGTACCACATCATCACACATGCCGTTAAAGTGATTTCAACGGCAGGAAGATGGCTATTATTTATTTGTTATACGAATTTCCTAACCAAAATTTAGAGAAACTCGCCATTTTTCAATATTTCAGATTTTCCCCACGGTTATTACGAAATAAAATGCACGGATAACAAAAGCGATTCCCGGCACGTTTTAAAGTGTAAAAATTTTTGCGACATTAGTACTATGACCGAACGGTTTTTGTTTGAGTAAAAAAGGACGGAGCTAATGCCGCAAAAAGTTTCCGGCGAAAATGTTATGTAGATGTGAAAAAGTTTGGCCATCCCTGAATACGTTTATTATCTCCTCTTCGTTTTTACATCTTAATCATGATGCCTTGAGTTTGAACAAAATAATTATTTACGCGTGTAAGATTTAGCTTAGTAACGTGACAAAGTGATGCTTGATGATCCATTCAAAATTTGATCAGGTAGAGCAACCACGATAGATCCTCATGGGTCGCAGTGACGTCAGAGCTACAGCGACCGCCTTCTCTAAAAAAAACCACCGCGGGGTGCAAATCTGTCAATTCAATGCAATCTCAGAAAATTCCATAAGTGCGATTTAAACCTTCACTGTATAGTAATTGTAATTAACTACCACGTTTATTGGAAAATGGAAAAGAGATGTTGGCCTATTCTCAAACCTACAAAATAAGCACACGACATTCTAAAACCAGCCGTTTCTGTGGAGCTCTTCTGATGCTGCGAGTGTCCATGGGCGACGGAAGTTGCTTTCCATCAGGTGACCCGTTTGCTCGTTTGCCCCTCGCTACATAAGAATTTCATAATAATATACTAGTTGACGCCGTTACGCCAAAACCGTACATTTTTCCGGGTTGAAAAGTATCCTATGTAATCTCTCGGGACTCAAGGTATCTCTATGCCAAATTTCAGCAAAATGGGTTTAGCGGTTCGGGCGTGACATAACTCTTCACGCCCAAACCGTTGAACCTTATAAAATTATTATTATAAGTAAATTAGTATGCATATTATTTATGAGATAACTGATTACTAACAGAACTTCTGTTGACTGGCATTATCATATAACCAAAACTATAACATTAAAACCGACGTAGATAATAACGTCACAGTCACCGAGTATTATATTTCAGCATCACGAATTTCATGCTTATTAGGGTGAAGCCAAACGAGCGTAATTTGTGAGTTGTGAGTCACAGAATTTCGGCTGGCAGAAATTCTGCTGCATTCAGTTTCATACAAAAGTCCTGTTTGATTCCCATGAGTGTAATTTTGTGGGTCATGCTTTGTATGAAAAGATATTTATGCGACCGAAATTCTGCGACTCACAAGTCAAAAACTATGTTCGTTTGGCTTCACCTTTAAAATATGATACGGTAGTAAAGCGTTTATCCTAATTAATTCTAATTTAACCTCATAATATGAGTTATATGTTTATTACTCTCTAGCACTAAATTATACTGTATAATAGAAACGAGTGATAATGTTTTAGGGGTGTATGTATATTGTATAGAGCTTGCTATGAAAATAGTGGTGCCATATGAGTTTTAACTTCTGCATCTGTGAGCCCGTGGTATTTCTCCGGTCGAGCCGGCCCATTCGTGCCAAAACTAAATTTAAAATAATTTAAAAAAGGTAACTCTTTCAGCGCTGCTACTTTAACTGTGAACTCGATACAACTACACAAGGGACACTTATACACCCTTAAAGAATTATCTTACCTAGTGTCGCGGTACATCTGCAGAGCGTTCGGCTCAGGTTCGGCTCAATACGCTCGCAATGTATTTCAAGTTCTCTATGAGCTATGCCACATCAGCGTAAATTACAGCGCGTTCAGTTAGTGCGTAACCTTCCGTCGGCGGAACTTTCGGCTCGGTACGTTCGGCAGATGTGTCCTTACGCTAAAGTTAAACTTTATTACATAATACTAGACGTTGCGCAAACATTAGTTTATCTCATATATTTAAATATCTCATTTTTTCGCACATAAAACTTCCTATGTCCTGAATTATATAATATAAATTCAAGTACTCATTAGCGGCCCCTTAGACGATCAAATTTATTGTGCAATATCACGTATCGTGCAATATTATTGTCCGTCTAGGTTTGATATTGAACGCGCCCGCCTTTGAATCTTATTATCAAATAAATAGTTCAATAACATTGTTCAATAGGTGATATCTATATACTTCTATACTTTAATATTATGAAGCGGAAGAGTTTATTTGTTTGTTTGTTTGAACGCGCTAATCTCAGGAACTACTGGTCCGATTTGAAAAAATCTTTCAGTGTTCGATAGCCCATTTATTGAGGAAGGTTATAGGCTATATTTTATCACGCTAATACTAATAGGAGTGAAGAAATAGAGGAAAATGTGTAAAAAACGGGGGGAAATTATTTGAAAGGGCTTATTTAAACGCGCTAATCACAGGTCCGATACGAAAAATTCTTTCAGTGTTAGATATTCCATTTATAGGCTATATTTTAATACGCTTAGACTAATAGGAACGAAGAAATAGAGGAAAATGTGGAAAAATCGGAGGAAATTATTTAAAATTGCTTATTATCTTAAGTAAAACTATTCGAGCAATTTTTATGTTATTTGGCACACATGAAGAATAGACCACGTTAAAGGACATAGGTACGCTAAATTACACGGGCGAAGCCGTGCGGAACATCTAGTTGCCCAATAAAGTTAATCGTTTAACTTACACTTTGGCATAAATTATAATATTAGTGCTTATGGATCTTCTCCACTGCATGATGTACTAAAACTAACTGGAACTGGAATAAACAAAACAACTTCCTTTTATTACGCATTCACTTTATATTCTCATATGTATACGAAATAGTTTAGACAATAATAAAATATTATATCCTCCTGCATGTACATATTGTTGTACGAGTATTATTTTCTTCAATTTAATTATTCTACAATTTTACGCTTAGTAAAACAAATAAACTTAACCTTTTTAGGCAACCGTTGTAGACAGGCAGAGTTACAACGTGTCTATAACTAAACTCCTTCGAAATTGCTGGGTCTATTTTGATAAAATTTCGAAACGAAAGAAACTGACAACATACTGATATATTTAAATTATATGCCATTTACGTATGGCATATACAAATTTAAATAATCTTTCTACAGATATACAATTTACAACCCGTCAAATATTGTAAGTATATAACCTTTTATGTAGAACCATCAACAGATGATGTTTAACACTGTATATACGTATATATTACATGGAAGGTTAGATCCCGAATTAATTTGTGTATCAATCAGGAGACCCTGGCTTAACTGTTTGTTACCTTTGAACCGCAAAGGGCTCAGTTCAAATACTTAATTAACTGTCCGTCTGACTAACCGGGAACAAATTGCAACTATTATTTTGTAAACATGGCCTTGCCAGCGTGAAATAATAATGATCTCAATTTCAGTGACAGTTGGCATTAAAATTGACCAGCGTAAAAGTTTATAGTGCCCAAGTGTTTCCGTACACAAGAGCACTCGACTCTCTTCTTTATCGCTGCCCAATGGCCAGTGGCTAGTATTGCATTGTAACAACAACCTCTAGTCAAGACTTTTTCTTTGTCACTTTTAAGGGTTCCGTACCCAAAGGGTAAAAGCGGGACCCATATTTAGGTACTACAGCTTGACCGCTGTAAAGTTGACCCTGGTAGCATACTTCTAGCATACTAAATATATGCTACGAGTATGCTACGAGGGTCGACTTTACGTACAGCGGTCAAGCTTGACTTTGATATCTGTCTGTCTGTCTGTCTGTTTTCAGGCTGTACCTGCTATAGCTAGACTTCTGAAATTTTCACAGATTGTGTATATCTGTTGCCGCTATAATAAAAAATAATAAAAACAAAACAAATTAAATATTTAAGGGGGGCTCCCATACAACAAACTTATTTTTTTTTGTTACTTTTGCTCTATATTAATAATGGCAATAGGCACTTGAAATGTTCACAAATTTTGTTTTTAGTATTTGTTGTATAACAACAAATACGGCGTCAACAGAAATGCACATTCTGTGAAAATTTAGCTATAGCGGTTCTTGAGTTACAGCCTGGAGACAGACGGACAGATGGACAGACATCGAAGTCTCAATAATAGGGTCCCGTTTTTACCCTTTGGGTACGGAACCCTAACAAGGAATATGATACTTGTTTTCTTGTTTATAATCTAGGGACCAAAAAAAATCAAATGTTAAAAAAATATACTTACATCAAAAAGTAAAAATATCAAAAATATGTTTAGAAGCAAAACGGCATGAAATTGGTGTAATGGAAGTAAATCGCATTCGCGCCATAATCTGAGTACGAAGCCGCAACCTATGAAAACCACTTTGGGTCTTGGGAATAGAATATTGAATTTGCCAATTTGCCGTAGGTCTTACCTCTCACGCTTTTTTAGCGTGGCGTAATTTGTGACTATTTTCTCAAGACATCACAATGTTTTATTTGAAGTTAAAGATCAAAGTGTTCGGCTCGATTTATATAGTTTGGCCGCTTTGTTCTTTTTCGGGACTCAAAGTATCTCTATACCAAATTTCAGCAAAATCGGTCCAGCCGTTTACGCGTGATGTCATGACCAAGGGAATATGGATTAATTTTTATTTATATAAAGATGAGATACGGAGTTTTATACGCAAGCGCCATGTCATCTAGCGATGAGTTATGTCAACTTCTGTCTAACTTCTCCGTCGAACTATCGAATGCAATAGTTTTACTATGTAGGTACCCGGGGGGCTTAGCCGGCAAGTTTTCTTTATCGCTTCTTTATAGAATCGCCGATCAAAAACGTGTGGAATAGAGAATACAAGACATATAAGCGTTCAATAAAGAAACGGTAAAGAAAATGTGTTGGCTAAGCCCGTTATAGTTGAAAATTCAAAATTTGACTGAAGTTTCTAATTAAATAAAACTTGCCTAAAATAAGTCTTAACCGTAGACATAGCTCAAAATAAAGTTTGTCTCTTTGAAATTTGAATCATCGCCCTACACGGATTTAAATTATAGAAATAAAGGTAAATAAAAAATGTTAACAAGTTATTAGTTTTTATGAGAGAATGTTTGTTTTTTTGTTTGCTATATTATGCAATGTCCACTAACATTATTATCAGTAGTATACGTGATATTAATATTGCAATATTTAATGATATTAGAATATGATCTGCCTGTTATGCGAATTAGATAATACAATAGCTTGCCCACTCCACATAAGCTCGATATGTATTTAACTATACAGAAAAACTCAATTGATTATTTGCCGTCAACAAAATACAGACAAAACCACAGCCTAGTACTTATTAAACTTTGCTCAAATCCTCCCCCAGTTGCACAAAGAATAGAAATATCTCAACGTTTTCAACCCTTTATTTTTGAACGCTTGCGGCGAATAATGACTGAAGGGTTACATCACGTATGTACTAAGTAGGTAGTACCAGGTGAGTAGATATACGAAGAAATAATTTAATGGACGAAATTCGACCTTAGTTTCAACGACATTAATACTACTACCTATATTTTGTAAAAAAAGATTCACTTTATCATATATTTTTTTCAACTCTTGTCTCTGGGACTCAGCTGATCTCAGACTGGCCGTGTAAGCTTTGTCTAATAGTATCTAAGATTCAATAAAAAAACTATAATCCATTTTCAATTTGTCAACTTGTTGTCAACAGACTTCAACCATAAATAAAAGAGTATAATTTTGACGACCTCTGTGGCTCAGTGGTGAGCGCGTTGGTAGCTCAAGCCGGAGGTCGCGGGTTCGAATCCCACCGACGGATCAAAGAGTTTTCAAAGTTCCCGGGCTTGGATGTGTATTAAATATGTGTATGATATAATAAAAAATCTTAAATATATGTATAGTATAAAAGTATTAAATATATTTCCGTTGTCTGGTACCTGTAACACAAGTCCTTTAGGTACTTAGCACGGGGCCAGACTGACGTGGTGTGAAGCGTCCATAGATATTTAAAAAAAAAATCGTATGTACAGGCTTGTCACTCAAAAATCTGTCATTTTTCCTAGTATGTGTCTTGTAGTGTGTGTAATGTTTAATTTTAAAAAAAATGTATGATAAAAGCATTATTTCAAAATAATATTAGCTAGATGCACTCCTTCACCATATAAACTATAACTGTGCAAAATTTCATTCACTTACGTTTCCCCATTTTTCGTCAAAAGGGATACAAAGTTTTTGGCTCACGTATTAATATATAAATATATTATATAACATAATAACAATTATAACAGATTGCAATGTACCCAGTCACTCCTAGTCTCATACTACACTACTACAAAACTATAATAATTAGAGTTTCTTCTTAAAATTTGATGCCAATGCCAAGAACATATAAATACATAATATCGAACAATCTAAAAATATAACCCTCCGTCGGATTAAGTCGGTAATATAACAAAAATGCCATTTGATAATATTAAATTTTGTCCATATAATCGGATGCTACGAAGTGCTACGATATTGCTACGAATCTCGTAGACACAACGTAAAACTTTAAGGGTCAATTCAGACCGCAACGCGACGCGTCAATGCATTTTTAAATTTGTATGGATTTGACAGATTTGCAAGACGTCTCACGCAATTGAAATCTGTCAATTCAGTACAAAAGAAATGGATCTACGCGTCGCGTTGCGGTCTGAATTGACCCTCAGTCCACAAATTACGCTATTATATTAGGGGAGAAGCGACCCAGCCAAAACTCACAGACTCTCATGTAGAGAATGTTAAAAAAAACTCACGTAACTTTTCGAGCATTATTTGGGTAAGACTCTACAAGTAGCTTCATAGACCAAACTATGAGACGAGCCACACATACAAAATTTTGACATAATTAAGAAATTTAGTTACTTTTTGGTTTGGATCAAAGAATAATTATCACGTAAAACCCTTATTATTTATATGAGTCCTCGTGAACGAGCGGTTTGGCCGCTACACCGCAAGATCATATTTTACATACAATTGTGATCTCACGGTATAGTCGCCAAAACGCGCGTTCGGGCGGATGCATATAAATCAAGTCTTAGAAGTACAAAAGGTGAAATATTAAATTTACCCAAGACAATATTTTGTTACTGTGCCCTTAACGAGCTTACCTATTTACCTCCTTAACAAGATTTGGTCAGGCAAGGTCGAGCAGGTAAACAATACTTTTAATTACAGAAAACGGTAGAGAAAAACTCCTAAAACGCCATTAATTTGGAAAAGATAAGGTCTCAATTAAACTAAATACTTTAGATTCAAGGAAAGTCTTAAAAGAAAAAATGTTTGTATAAGGTTTTCCATCACTATTAACTTAACACACCTTTAATCTATATATACGATTAATTTATATAGGCTTGTAAAGTATTTTATATTTCTCTGTCAATGACAAAATTCAAATAATTTATCATTTTCCTTTCAAGTGGCTTTTAAAACTTTAAAGTTAACATTAACTTTGTGGCTTAATACGTTTCAGATAATTTTATGTGTAAAGGTGCTCCCTAACTGAGAGCATTCGCTTGTAATGTAACGTTACAGAGTCAAGCATTACATCAGTAAGGGAGGAGAACTGAGCATTACAATGCGAACCTTGTATACGATTTATAATATCTTGATACAACTTGTAAGATCAATTTGCTACGACGTGATTCGTGACAGTTAAGACTGAAGTCAACTTGCTAAGGAATGCTCAAAGTCGAATCTGTAATGTTATAGCGAATGCTCGTCTGTTATAGAAGTACCGCTACGAATAGTACCGTAATGCAATGTATCTAACTATCTAATGGACGAATCTATAATCTTATATCTTTAAACGAGCAATTCTTGTATAAATATATATATATATATATATACATATATGATTGGAATCTCGGAATCGGCTCCAACGATTTTCATGAAATTTAGTATATAGGGGGTTTCGGGGGCGATAAATCGATCTAGCTAGGAATCATTTTCAGAAAATGTATTTTTATTCGTGTTTTGTAAACTGAAAAATATGCCTCTTCCTGACATCTATTGGCGAATAATAATACTATTTTGTTAGCAAGTAATTGTTTTAACGACCAGCAGATGGCGTTATTAAGTAACAGGAAGTCAATGAGTGTTTGCTATACCGAGCAAAGCTCGGTCATCCAAGTACTATTACATTACACGCGAATGCTCCTAGTGAGGGAGCACCTTAAGGAGGTAATGAGGTAAAATTGAATAATAATCGGCCAAGTGCGAGTCGAACTCGCGCACGAAGGGTTCCGTACCGTTATACAGCAAAAATAGGCCAAAAATTGTGTTTTTTGTATGGGAGCCTCCTTAAATTTTTATTTCATTTAAATATTATTATTAATTGTTAAAGTCCACATATAATTAAAGCTTTTGTGAAAATTTGTGTGCCTACCTGTTGTCATCATTGATACCGAGCAAAAAATGTTTGATAAATCACGTTTGTTGTATGGGAGCCCCCCTTAAATATTTAATTTATTTTGTTTTTAGTATTTGTTTTTATAGCGGCAACAGAATCATAATCTGTGAAAATTTCAACTCTCTAGCTATTACCGTTCTTGAGTTACAGCCTGGAGACAGATGGACAGACGAACAGACGGACAGACATCGAAGTTTCAGTAATAGTGTCCCGTTTTTACTCTTTGGGTACGGAACCCTAATAATAATAGTTCCCACAATAGTTTCAGTGACGGTGGCCGGTTTCATTGAAACCAGGACTATGTGGGAGATATCCCACTATATACGTGGGAGAGCCATGCTTCGGCACGAATGGGCCGGCTCGACCGGATAAATACCACGTTCTCACAGAAAACCGGCGTGAAACAGCGCTTGCGCTGTGTTTCGCCGAGTGAGTGAGTTTACCGGAGGCCCAATCCCCTAACCCCTACCCTATTCCCTTCCCTACCCTCCCCTATTACCCTATTCCCTCTTAAAAGGTCGGCAACGCACTTGCGGCTCTTCTGATGCTGCGAGTGTCCATGGGCGACGGAAGTTGCTTTCCATCAGGTGACCCGTTTGCTCGTTTGCCCCCTTATTTCATAAAAAAAAAAAAAAATGTTGGGGTACACAAGACCACTCTCTATTCCTTTACTCTCATAACCCATTGGGATGGATGACCAACCGACTTTTTACTTGTGCATGCCCATCCGACGCATCGAGATCGTCTTTTTGTCAGACAATCAGGTGATCAGCCTGCAGTGTTCTAACTAAATATGGGGAAAACAATAATATTATGTTTCCAAAGTGGGAATCGAACCCACGACCTCCGAGTCCTGCTCCAAGTGCCTTAGAGCGGGGACACGGAGGCGTTTTAAAATGTAAGGATGTATATTATGCTTGTAACATTACCTAATATTTTGTTTGTCTGTGTGTACGCAACTGAAATATCACACTGACAGCTGATGGATTATGATAATTTTTAATTTTTTCCTCAGACCAAAAGTAAATTTCCCCAGAGATACATTTCCTTTTATGGTAACGTATCGAATCGCCGCAACTCCTCTTAGTATAACTGTATTAACTCCCACTTTAAAGTTCTTGGAAAGATGAAGATTACCAAGTAATTTTAAGAGCTTTGCTACTTGTTATAGTTTGGAATGTAGGCGATACACATAATTATCGTGGGTTTAGGTCATATTATACTCGGAAAAGGAGCCGTATCGACTTGAGCAAGGACTGTTCGTACCTTCATATAGGAGGAGGCTGATCGTCGCAGGCCGACCTGACTAGACTAGTGCACACACACAAATGATAAATCCAAAAAAAGAATCATTGATTTTTGAGATCAATCGGCTACCTTATCACGTAAAAATAACGATCAACAATCCGCTAGCAATAATCGCGCGAGTGATTGCTGGGTGTCATGAATGTCACACACAATGGTGTCATGTATAGTGATCGATTCCAATCGTATTGTTTTGGCTGATACGAAATTGCGATTTTGGAGCAATTAACGCGCAATAAACGCTATGCTATCGCATTGCTCTCGCAAGATACGTGATACGAGGGCCGACCGAATTCGATAGGCCTCCTCGCAAATGGAGGCCTATAATTTTACCCAAAATGTCTTCGAATTTTAACGAACCTGTAAACAATATACAGGTTTGACTTTAATTACTTAATTATAAGGCTTAGAACAAACCTACGTGTCAGAGACGGAACGTCAAGTTGCGTCAAGTTGTCAAATGTGTTTTTTGTATACAAAACACACATTTGACAACTTGACACTCCGCTTCGCAGTCGCCTGATCGCGTAGGTTTGGCCTTAGCTTTAATGAAGATTTTGACATAAGCCCCAATATTGTCAAACTCTTTATTAAGTTGAAGCTTAGGGCCTGTCCACATCTCCACGTCATCAACGTGGAACGGTGCGGTAACGGCACGTGGACGTGACGTGCAAATCTACGATAATGTGAAGTAAAATGCATGTCACGATATAGCAACATTGTACGTCGCCATGCCTTGTAAAACTGCTACATTCTTCACTACTGATCTATATTTATGTGTACCGCACAACACGTATTCTGCTTTTGCTATTGTTAAAAACGGAGAAAGTGAAGAAAAAAAAAGTATGTTTACGTTACGTTGACGTAAACTTACACGTCACGTCAACGTACCGTGTCACGTTACCGCACCGGTCCACGTTGACGATGTCGTGACGTGGAGATCCTTAATCATCATTTAAATATGTCTCTGAGTGTGGTAGTTAAACAAAAACTTAATTGCTTGTTAAACAGCAGTAAGTTAGCTGTGCAGTGCTAAAATGAACGTGCCATTTTAAATACTAATACTTGTCACGTCATAATTTATGCTAATGTGTTAATATGCATGGAACAAGCTTCTGGAACATTCATTAGGAGAGTAAAATGCAAAGTCTCAAATAAAGAGAGTGTGAGCTCGGAATAAAAAGTACAGACAGAATTCTACGGACAACAAAGTGAGATTGGTTATATGTATAGGGCGAATTGCTAAACTATAATGCAATATAATCGACCAATCAGGTGCAAACTTACATCTTCTGCAATAATATAATCGACCAATCAGGTGCAAACTTACGTCTTCCCGATTCAAGTTTTCAGACGCGATTTCCATTTTTACACATTCCAAAAAAGTGCACCGCACCGCTAAATAAAGTTGTCACTTTTAATACCGGCAAATATTAAACTACGTCAAATCCAAACTCAAAAACGTTCACGTGAGCTCAAAGTAACCTATTTCCTGTTCACATACATCCATAATTACAGCCAACATTTTTGAATGTATCGAAAATATTCTACATATTCAAAAATTCATGAGCTAAAAGCAATATCAGGTGATCGGCCCAGTTAATACAAAGTACAACGGGGACTCAACATACCAATACGGTTTATCTGCAGTACTAAAAGCGGTAATGTTTCATTAAAATAGCATTTAGCGCACACATTAAAATTAAATCTCAGTTCCTTGTTTTGTTTTAGGGCTCGTTAGCTAGTGTAATTTTTGCTTTAACATAATAAATAATTTGGTTTTGCGACAGGTGACCATTTAGAAGATACTTGATGTTAAAGTCTGCAGTAATAGTACATAAGCAATCTTATATATAAAATTCTGGTGTCACAATGTTAGTCCGCGTACTCCTCCGAAACGGCTTTACTGATTTTAACCAAATTTTATATGCATATTCAGTGGGTCTGAGAATCGGCTACTGGGTACTTTTTTATTGATTATTGCATTTGTTGAAAAAATAATAGTAAATTGTTACAACTCGACACTGACGGCGACTATTGTTTGTGCGACGAGATAACGATGGACGTTGCCATGGTGACATACTTTATATAAATACTTTATATGGCAAAGAAACGTTTGCTGGGACAGCTAGTATAAATAAAATATTTCTCTCTAAATAATATTCACTACAAGTGTATAACATTTAAATGTTATTTTTATTTATGTGCACAATTCGCGTAAAACAATATCTATTTAAATACACTGTTTTTTACACCCAACTCCCAATTCCATGTAAAATTTAAAGTTGCTCGGTTATTCAAACAATGTAACCCATTAGGGTCTGCACAGACGAGCCACAGGTAAATAATAATCGTAAATAATAATCATCGACAGCGACAGTTTTAAAGCCTTTATATTATGTAAAGCGATTTTAAGAGGCGTCAGTATTCTCGCTTAAAATTATTACATACGTCATGTATTATTTTATTATATTTTGTCTTTCCCTTGGTGATAGCACCACGCTTGAGCGGCTGAACATAGTTTGAAGTATTTTGAAAAGATGTAACGAAAACCACGGAGATGTACAAACTGTAGCAAAATGCACGGCTGCTGTAATAATAAATTGCTGTGCGCGGGCAAAGTCACAACACAAAGTGTACAAAGTGTAGCAAATTACAAAACTAAGTATAAAATAAATAAAAAATGTTTAATTTCTAAATAAATTTGAAACAAAATATTATGTTCTCGGAAAGTTTACATGGTGCCTACCACCGGTTCGGGAACTAACCCAGCGAAAGAACCGGCGTAAGAAACTCGCACGGGGCCCACTTTTTACCAAAAAAGTGAGAAAAATTAGTATTTTTAAAATAAAATATGACAATGTCTGTGTAAGTGATTTTACTTTTATATAGAGTTCGCTGTGAAAGTGGCAGCGCTGCAAGAGCAAATTCTTTTTGTGATTTGATGGGTAAGCGCCCGCGCGTCATTAATTTTTCCATACAAAGATGAAAAAAGTTACTCTTTCAGCACTCCTGCTTTCACAGCGAACTCTATATAGGTGACCCATTCACACCCTAAAGTATTATCACTTAGTTTTGTTACACCCTATACATAATATAAACATTTAGTTACTTATCGACGCTTGGTATAACAACATGCATCAGTGAAAAGTCGCGGTCGCGAGTCGCCAGTCTGCGCTGAACCAGTAACCAAGTTACTATGTAGGATTTTTACGAGTATGTACGCGTTAAGTATTTACAATACGAGAACATTACTATTAACTATATTTTCTTGAGGTATCCCAATTTAAAATTTAATTTAGAATTAAAAATAGCTGCTTGATGCTTGAATTACATGAATCCCAAAAATCTAGGATATGAATTGTCAGGGGCGTCGTAGCAACCAAACAGGTAGCTTGATTGTAATCTATTTCTTACATCGGTTTTCAGTAATCTTTACATATTAATTATTATAAAACAAAGTCGCTTTTTTCCCTCATGTACCTTTTTGTTACCATTTACCCTTTAATCTTCAAAACTACGCAACGGATTTTGATGATTTTTCAGTGATAGATAGCCCATTTATCGAGGAAGGTTATATTTTATCACACTAAGACTAATAGAAGCGAAGAAATAGAGGAAAATGTGGAGGAAACGGGGAAAATTATTTGAAAGGGCTTATTTGAACGCGCTAATCTCATGAACTACTGGTTCGATTTAAAAAAATATTTCAGTGTTACATAACCCATTTATTTAGGAAGGCTATAGGCTATATTTTATCACGCTAAGACTAATAGGAGAATGTGGAAAAAATGGGAGAAATTATTTGAAAGGGGAAGGGGAAAGGTTCTCGAGAACTACTGGAGCAATTTTTATGTCATTTTGGCATAGATAATAAGTAGACCACGTGAAGGATCAAAGGCAATCGATTCCAATCATTTTTTTAGTGGCTATATATTTTATACCCGTGCGACACCGGGCGGGTCGCTAGTAATTAATATTATGAAGTCATAGAACAGTAAAACATAATATTATATACGGTACTGCGTCAGCTCTCTTGCAATCATAACATCCAGTGAAGTCTCAATAACAGGCTTCCGTTTCAACGCGTTGGGTACGGAACCCTTAAAAATGTTTTTGTCTGCATAAAACCCCAATTAACTCCCCTCTCAAACCCTTAACATTCAGAGGTATCATCGCAAAGGTATTGGAGTACTGTGAACAACCCTACTGAAGCAGGTACCCTCGGGGTATAAATGTACGCGTATGGTTACGATCTATACTCATAAATACGAAAGTGTCTGTCTATATGTCTGTCTGTAACCTTTTCAAGCCTCAACCGCTGACCCGATTTTGATGCAATTTGGAATGGAGATATTTTCGGAAAAGGATATAGAATACTTTTCATTCCGGAAAAACGTACGGTTCCCGCGCTATAAACGGACAACGGAGTTGCGGGCGTTATCTGCATTTTTTAAAATATATTATTATTATAAAATTGTTGTATTTATTGCTACTGCGAAACGGCTTCCGAAAAATTTTGGGTGCTTGTTCTGTGAATCTGAAAACCAGTCAACATATTTTTCCTCACCAAAATAAAGTCTTTAATAAAACAACACTTGCCGGGTTGCTAGTACCGTTATAATATTTTAATTACCAAAGTGTCTGTGATGCTTAAAAGCAAATTGGAAATTACGCTTTTCCGAACATTTCTTTTCTCTTTTTCGTTACTAACTATTAGCAAAACTTGCTAATAGAAATAGTTTGCGAACAGTAGTTTTTCGTAAAAAAGCTCGCTATGAACAAATTTTCAAGCGACTTGAAATCAGACATTAATTTACCCCACTACGCCTAAAAAACTGGAGCTACTTTAATGAATCTTGTGTCAAAATATTTATAATCAATACTTTTATTCTAAATACATTATAATGTTCATCTGTATTTTTGTCTATCGCCTCAGCACGCTAGAAGCAGAACCGACTTTTATAAAAATGTTTCGGCTATTCTTGCTCTATAATGGTACGGAACTCTTCATGCGCGAGTCCAACTCCCATTTGGCCGATTATATTATTATCTATTGAGACTGTGATCATAATGTATTTCGAAAATTAAAATCCAAAACGGTGAAACGAGGCTAGTGCCTTTATTTATATCAAACTAGATGACGACCGCAATTCTGTTGCCCCAAAATTAGTTTATTGCGGAGGAACCATACATTTTTTGGGTTAAAAAGTATCCTATGTGCTTTCCCGGGATTCAAAGTGTCTTTTTATCAAATTTCAGCAAAATCGGTTGAGTGGTTTGGCACGCCCAAGGGTGCCCAGAGGTAAAAGACAAAGGCAGACAGACACACTTTCACATTTATAATACATATTAGTAAATTTCGCATTTATAATATTCTTCTATCTAATCTAATAATCTAATAATCTTAGTAAAGTATGGATATCAAAATTTGTATGAAATTTTGTGCTATGTGTGTGGTGTGTGGATTTACAATTTAAAATGTAAGGAAATGTATGAACTTCTGTGTCTCGTGACTCGTGAGGCACATAAATCGTTAGATACTTTAGCCTTTGATCACTCGTTCACGCATAAAAGTACAACGTTAGTAAAGCACACTAGATGTGGATTTACTATACTATTTAAATGTAAAAAAGGTAGACAACTTTTCACCGCTTCT
This sequence comes from Aricia agestis, assembly GCF_905147365.1. NCBI lineage: Eukaryota > Metazoa > Arthropoda > Insecta > Lepidoptera > Lycaenidae > Aricia > Aricia agestis. Next base: position 23,709,258 of record NC_056428.1, on the reverse strand, counting down.
CCGAAACACAACCAAATGTCCCTTGGGACGGATTTGAAGTGACACGAATATTATGAATAACGAGACAACTCTTAAACAACGATTTGCTACCTCCACGATACAACATCCGTGCTAATATTATTGCGAAATTTTGTTCTGTCTGTTTCGGTGTAATTTTGTCTGTCTGTTTTGTTTTTCCTTTGCGGTTAAATCCCTAAACCGATGTTGATAAATTATGAAAAATCGAGATTAAGAAAGGATTATCGGTAAAGGATTTTAAATCATTTCATCCCAAAAAAAATATGGTTTTCGAACAACGCACATTTATAACGCATATTTTGGATCAACAAAGTTGAGTGCAACTTTTTTTAGGTCGACTTCCCAAAAAGGTGGAATTATTATTTACTTATTTTACTTATTTATAATATCGTTCCGTAGTATTTGTTGTGATATGTTCAACGATTATTCTGCCGTATGTAAACCGATTTTTAAAACAATTGTTCGTTGTATAAGTCAAATTCCGAATTTGAACCATATTCACTAAAACCAGAGTAAACTGAACTTAGTTCTGTCTACTCTGCTAAAACTGTGAAAGAATGATGGTGGGAAATAATCGCACACAAAAACACTTTTTACCTCTTTAATGATTTGTTGGGACTGATAATATTATTACTTCAAAAAGGAAATTTAATACTTTCTACAAACTTATTTTTATAATGAGGCCATGGTTAACAAACTCTTTTGTTATGTATTCTGAAAGACAAGTATTAAATTCCTCTATAATTAAATAATACCTTTTTAAATATTGATCGACTTTGTGTGTGACTTAAAAAGCAATATCGTATTTCATTGCTTCTTATTAGTTCAGAGAGTGCTTCCTTCAGCCATCTGTCCGGTACTGTAGGAGTCACTACGGGTATGCGACCCCTAACTGCTCTAGCTACTGCTGTCATGACCCTTCTCCTGTGACAGTAGTATCCTATCCCCCATTCCCTCCCAACTACCCAATAGGGTGGAAGCCCCCCGCCAACACCGACTGGCGATCCTGGCCAGTCACAAGATCTGCTAATGTAGTAGCTTATATTAACGTTAGGGGTCTCGCTAACGTTCACGTCCCTACTTCTCTCCAATTGTAGCGGTTCCCCGTTCCATTGGACTCAGAGTGGCAGGGGCAAGAGTGCACCAGTGTTAGCGCGAACACTGACATTTTTGTTGTATCGTGCACTATAATATCTCCTGCGCAAATGACTTGGCTATGGACATGGTTTTCCGATTAGATATAAAGTCCGGCGGCGATGGGCAGAGGTAGAGAGGTCTGTGTTTGATGCAACCAGGCCTTGTCTGATGTCTGCACGCTGGCGGCTGAGGGAGAGTGGTCGCTTCGCATTGCATGGGGCTGACAGTGTGATTCGGCAGCACCCTAAGTGACAAAGCAGCTCTATTCAGGGAGCTGCTTTGTCACTTAGCTTGCTTTCCCCAATGACCGCGAAGACAATCTGTGTCCTCCTCGTAAAACTGCTCTCGTGTCGCGAGAACTTCGACGCTACAACATGGATATCGCTGCTCTCAGTGAAACACGCCTGGCTGACGAGGGGGAGAGGGTTGAGCGCCTCGGCGGGTATACTTTCTTCTGGAAAGGAACTCCGTCGTCAGAGCCTAGAAGGTCTGGTGTTGGATTCGCGATCAAAAACAACATTGTACGCAAACTGGAGGAATATCCAATTCACATCTCGGACCGTGTTACCACGTTACGTTTACACCTGGCCAATGACAAACATCTTAATGTCATCAGCGTATATGCGCCAACCATGGACAAAGATAAGGACATCAAGGACAAGTTCTATGAGGAAGTCACGCGCACCCTCTCTAGGATTCCACATAGAGAACAGGTACTTATGATGGGCTACTTTAATGCGAGAGTCGGACGTGACTTTGAAGCTTGGCCTAAGGTCTTGGGAAGACATGGTGTAGGGAACATGAATAGCAATGGGCAACTTTTACTTACGCTTTGCGCCCAATTCCAGCTTGCTATAACCAATACCATGTTCAGACTCCCGGCAAAGTATAAGACCACATGGATGCATCCGAGGTCGAAACACTGGCACCTGATTGACTATGTAATTGTCTGACAACGTGATATTTCCCAAGTGCATATTACGCGTGTTATGCGGGATGCAAATGCGATCTGCTCTACTGATCACAGACTCGTCATCGCCAAACTGAGGCTTCGCCTACACCCTCCTCGTAGATCCCAACGTATAAAGCCTAAATGCCTAGACATTGGAAAAATGCAGAACCCAAGTGTGCGTGAGTCTTACAATCAGCAAATTGGTGATACTCTTCGATTGCTGGACCTTGAGAACGGTGATACTATTGCCAACTGGCAAACGCTCTCGTCCAATATAGTCGTCGCTGCATCGGAAACATTGGGTATCAAATCCAATGTGTACGAAGATTGGTTTGATGACAATGACGAAATTTTGTGCAAGGCTTTTCAGAAGCATCGTTCTCTGTTACGTCAGCAACTCAATAACAACCGATCGGAGAAAGTTAAAGAAAGTGGTGCGGAGTTGCGCAGGCACGTAAGGGAAATAAAAGACAAGTGGTGGAAAAATAAGGCCCAACGCATGCAGTGGCTTGTTGACAGTAACCAACTGGGAGCTTTTTATGTTGAGGTCCGTAAACTTGTTGGTACTGCTAGCCGTATTAGTGTGCCTCTTAAATCACTCGACGGCACAGAGCTGCTGACCAACAAGCATGTTCTTAATCGTTGGGGAGAGCACTTTAACAACTTGCTCAATATTGACCGAGCTGCAGACCTCGCCCACATCAGCTCAATGTCTGCATTGCCCACGAGTAATGAGTTGGATAGCCCGCTGACGCTGCAGGAGGTCGTCGTTGCTGTACAGCAACAAAAGAACAACAAAGCGGTCGGCGTTGACCATGTCCCCGGAGAATTGTTGAAGTATGGTGGCTCAGAATTGCATCAAGTCATTTTCAAACTTTTCGCTCAACTATGGACTGAAGAACGTGTTCCCGATGACTTTAAAGTCTCTTGTATTTGCCCACTTTACAAGAACAAAGGCGACAGAGCTGAATGCAATTCTTATAGAGGTATTTCCCTGTTAACTGCCCCGGGGAAGGTTTTTGCTCGAATCCTACTAAACCGCTTGATACCCTTGTCTGAAGACATCTTGCTCGAGACCCAGTATGGCTTCCGGCCTAATCGGGGCACATGTGAGGCTATTTTCTCTATCCGCCAACTTCAAGAGAAAAGCCGAGAACAAGGTCAACCACTTTTACTAGACGTTTCGTTGACTTAGAAAAAGCCTTTGATAGTGTGCCTCGAGAAGCTTTACGAGTATGGGTGGTACTATCGAAACTTGGATGCACGGATAAGTTTGTTAGAATGATCCGACTCCTGCATGATGGTATGCGTTGTTGTGTCAATGTACACGGCGAGCAATCAGAGTTCTTGACGGTGAGCTGCGGCGTTAAGCAAGGCTGCGTGCTCGCACCAACTCTGTTCGCTTTGTACTTTGCAGTAGTAGTTCGGGATGCCCTGCAGACTTTATCCGAGGGAATTCGTATTCGATATCGTATCGACGGCGGCGGAGTCTTCAACCTAGCCAGGCTTAAAGCTCACACCAAAGTGTCTCACATGATCATCACCGAGATGATGTATGCAGACGATTTGTGTTTTGTGGCGGAATCCTCGGAGGGTCTACAAAGACTTATGGAGAGTCTCAATGAGTCATGTCGAAGATTTGGCCTAAAAATCAGTGTAAAGAAAACCGAGGTAATGGCTCTGGATACACTGCGTAGACCTTCGCTCGACATCAAACTCGGTAACGACTCACTTAAAATTGTGGACACGTTCAAATATCTAGGCAGCACTATATCATCTAAGTGCCTCCTTGATGACGAGATCAACAGCAGAATTGGAGCAGCTGCAGCAGCATTTGGCAAGCTTCGTCTCAAGGTGTTCCGCTCACACGACATAAAGCTCACTACGAAGGTGGATGTATACATGGCAGTCGTTCTACCCAATCTGCTGTATGCATCTAAAACGTGGGTCCCATACCGCAAGCATATCTGCACATTAGATAAATTCCATCTAAGATGCCTACGCGACATTATGAACATCCATTGGTCCCAACGTGTTCGAAACACGGAAGTTCTACGACGAGCTAATGTCAGCGGTATCTCTATTGCATATCTAATGAAACGGCAATTGAAGTGGTGCGGCCATGTCTCTCGGATGCCTAACACTGCTGTGGCCAAGCGCGTCTTTTATTCTGAACTTAGTAATGGCAAGCGAAAACAAGGCGGCCAATTACTGCGGTACAAAGACGTGCTCATGCGCCACATGAAGAAGTGTGACTTAGATCCGTCACAATGGGAGACAATGGCTGCGGGCCGATCACTATGGAAGCGGACCGTGAGCACTAAGGTGTCAGAGTATGAGAAAGTGCGTGTGGCCGAGCTAGATGCTAAACGCGACGCGCTCAAGGCTTGACCACCTGTAGCCATACACTATCATTATGTAGGAGGGGTACTGACCTACGCTCAATGTTCTCGCACGTTTAGTGCAAAAATCGGTTACGTCAGTCACCTGCGAGCTCACGAACGACGCTTGTAATAGTCGTAGACCCAAAGTCGCTGTGGCCGAAATCGGTAAGGATAGATAATGTTACGCAAAGGCAGAGGAGGCTACTAGCATATACAGTAAATATTCCGACATGTTGCACATGTTAACAATATATACTGTCCTACTACTGTCTCATCGTGACAGACGTGCGAGTAAGTACGCGGACTCGGCTCGCATGCCGCGGGGCATTCCATGTGACTTGTGAGCTACGAGTATTCTCGTGTGTCACCGACGCGAGCCGAGTAAGTTCGCGAACTTAAAACCCGTGTACTTCAAGTTCGTACGTCTATCAGGCACTTTATCTAAATCAAACAAAACTTTTTGTTTACTGTCTTTGCTGGTGCATTGACAGTACAATGATTACGGAAAAAATTGCAACCGTGTACCTCAGAAGTAATTTAAATACTAAAATGAAATTTCATAGGATTGGCAAAGAGGTCCTGGTATAACGTGACAGCTAATATTATATTATTATGATAACTTTAGAAATCAGAACATTGCAGTATCGGTAAGTAAGACATCCACGCTAGGTTAGGTTAGGTTAGATTTATAGCCAAAATTTAGTCTATAACCTAGACTCTAGTTGTCTATGTTTCCCAACCCGTGTTCCGCGGACCCATGTGGCCTGATTTCTTAAGGGTCCGTAGCGGATAAGGTTAGGAAACACTGATCTAGAGAACCCAGGAATTTCATCCGACTTTAATAATATTATAATGATATTATAATAAAATTTGCAGTTGTTCAACAGTTGTGACTCTATAACTCAACGTTATAGACACTACTGTCTATAAAAAAAAGATGACGCCCGTGCAACTCCGTTGCGCCAAAATTTCATTATCGCGCGTGTGCAAATACATTTTCTGCGATAAAAATTAGCAATCCTTTCCCGGGACTTAAAGTACCTACCTGCAAATTTCATCAAAGTCTGTTCAGTGGTTTAAACGTGAAAAGGTAACAGACAGACACACTTTCGTGCTTATAATTTTAGTATGAATGGGTCAAAAATCGTCAAAAACTCCCTACGCATTCATGGACGTCCCTTATTATATTTATATTGTGCACCTGGCCTACGGGCTTACAATAGGGACGCGTGTATAGCGCTTAACACAAAAAGTAAAAACATTTAGGGGACTCTCAATATGTTAATTTGTGTCACAGCTGTTATCTTACTACTGGACACTGGACAGTGCTTAATATTTACTTGCGAGTCTGTGACACGGGACACCGGTCTCATCGAAATATTGTGTAAATGTGTCTATTACCTCCTGACGCTTAAACCGATGAACCGATTTTGACGAATTTCGGTGTGTATATAGTGTGAGTCCCGAGAAAGGAAACAGGATACTTTTTATCCCGGAAAAATGTACGGTCCCTCATGATAAGCAATGCGCAACGCAGTGATGACGCTCGCTCGTTACCTAGTACTATAATAACTTAGTTGAATTTAGAGTACCTAGCAGATTTCGCGTTTATGTAATATACACTGGTACTTGATATTCCTACGCATGGTAGAACATCGCAGAACAGTGTTAAGATATTATATTATTACGAATCTAGTAATTGTATTATAGTTGCAAATTATATTATTTGCACAGCAAGTTGGTCAATCAAACTGTATAAAATAAATCTTAGTTTTGAATGGTATTTAAAAATGCATCGCATCGCCTAGTCGTTGCATAGTACGCGACGGACGCAACGAAACAAATACATGACACTTTAGGGTCCATGTCCAACCGAAACGCAACGCGCAGACGAATATTGGAACTTAGTTCCTTACCACGCCTTGCGCCTTGGGCTAGCCTGAAAAAGTTGTAACGACACATTTTTATTAGTACCTGCATGGTAGAGGCAGAGGGCGTTGATAGTATTCCTGTGCGTCAACGTTTTTTATTAGAATAAAGTACAGCAACGCGTTGTACTATTCCTGGGCGTCAGTTAATGAGGTTTTTTTAATATTTTTTTTGAGTGTAAAATATGTAAACTTACAGGTTTTTTCAACATAAGAAATAACTTCGTTCCTAATTCGGGTGTCCCTACACCTCCCAAGTTTCTTTTCAAGTATGGATTTGACTTTAATTATTGCGTGAGACGTCATGCAAGTCTGTCGATCCAATACAAATTTAGAAATGCATCTAAATTGATCCTAAAACGTTGACAAAAAAGGACTTATAAAACAAATTGGGCCCTTTATCGCCGCTATCGCCTCTATTTCGTTACTGGAGCGGCAGCACGATTTGCATCTAAAAGAAAATACATTGGCCGGCGCTAACTATATTGACTTCCTGCACAGACACTTTATACAATTGCATCAAAATGTTCTGCTCTAATTGGGATGTTTTTATTTATATTGTCACTTGTCAGTAACTACGTTCTGCGCGGCTTCGCCTGTAGCATGACATCAGCCCCGGATTTATGAATAGACCGTATAGGCCGCGGCCTAGTGCATGAGGCAACGGAAATAAAATGGCCTACACTCATAAAAAATTGGCACTGATTAACATTCCCCGGAAACAAGTTACTCAGCTTTATAATCAGCAAACTCTTCAGCTTTATATGTCATATTAGAATACATTTTCGAAGAGTAATTTTACCTTTAAAGGAAGAAATGGCGTATAATGCTAGCATCACTATTATTGGGCACCATAAAAGCAATCGGCGAAAGTAGCAATTAGAGTTTTATAAAAACAAAGAATTTGAAATTTCATAAAAGTTTGGAAATCCCTGGCTTATTCCAATAATAGCATAAAATTACAAGCCCGTAGCTCTTCAATTGTTGAGAAGCGCTAAAAGGCCAAGTGCACTCAAACTTTGATTACGGTGAGAAGGAAATGCGCATCATAAGAATCGTCTTCCTCCTCAATCCTCATACAATCACTCGGCATCGAACCGTGACCTTGTCCGTTGTTCCATTAAATTTGCAAAACTTTTGTCGCAAACATTTATGTTTTAGTATAAAAACTATCCATAATATTGTTAATGCCTATTGCCTATTAAATCGCTGAGCCGATTTAAATGAATTTTGGTATAAAATTCTTTAAACTCCGGAAAGGACGCATAATGCTTCGTCATAGAAATGTAATGTTATTATTGCTGAAATGACAATAATTACGTAGGTTACTTTTGAACCGACTTCTAAGTTCTAATTAGGCATTTATTATCAAAGAATTTTGTTTTGCATTTTTCCCCCAAAACATAATACGAGACAGAACAATCTTATATCTAATATATAAAATTCTCGTGTCACAGTTTTCGTTGCCATACTCCTCCGAAACGGCTTGACCGATTCTCATGAAATTTTGTGAGCATATTGAGTAGGTCTGAGAATCGGCCAACATCTATTTTTCATACCAAAAATTATTTATATGGCAAAACAACGTTTGCCGGGACAGCTAGTATTATATAAAATTCTCGTGTCACAATGTTAGGTTAGGTTAGGTTAGTACTCCTCCGAAACGGCTTTACTGATTTTAACCAAATTGTATATGCATATTCAGTGGGTCTGAGATTCGGCTACTGGGTACTTTTTATATTGATAAGTGCATTTGTTGAATAAATAATAGTAAATTATTACAACTCGAGACTGACGTCGACCATTGTTTGTGCGACGGGATAGCGATGGACGTAGCCATGGTGCCATACTTATTTAGTCACTTCGATAAAATAATACGGGCGAAATACTTTATATAGCAAAGAAACGTATGCCGGGACAGCTATATTATAATATTATGGGTGAAATATAATCCTTCCAGCTATAATTGTGGCAAGACAATTACAATGGTATCGAATGAAAACTATTTCAAGTCTTTGATACCATAGTTTATTATTCGTAGTTCCAATTACTCTATTTAGTTCAAATTTAGTTGGAGTTTTTTCGTTTATCTTTCGTCTGCGGGTAAACTTTAAAGTGGTTCCATTAGTTTTCTCTCTAATTTAGAAGTTTTATAAGATTTAGATTACTAGACAACAGAAAATAAGGGTTTGCATTGTTTATCAGATGTTTCAAATTAATTAAACAACAACATTTTAAAGTCGTAGTACGTTTTTACCGCTGTAGAGTCAAGACGTGAGTGGAAGAACCATGTAAGTAACATAAAAAAAATTGCCGGTTTTTTTTTTAATGTAGCCTTAGGGCCGAAAATTTATTTGAAAAAAAAATGGATTATATAATATTATGCAGCCAGGTGATGAAGTAGATAAGTTACATGGTTTGTTCAAATAATAAGGGAAAAAATGAGAAATTCTTCGTATGTTAAGAAATGTTACAGTTTATTTGATTCTTCCACTCACATCTTCAGCATTATTTATCTATTTAATCCTCGTTATTATAATGAAAAAAACAAGATTTAGTAACATTTTTATAATTTCCTACATAATATTTTTACAAATAATTTTGTGGCTAAGCCAAAAAATTGGAAATTACCATTAATTTTTTACCAATAAAACAGATATTGGGGTACCTAATTGGAAACGAATGTCGGCTTCAGAGCGAAATGGGCTAAGCAAGTTGATAGGTTAATGAGTAAAGCACATAGCAACAAAAGTGCAACTACAGACATATTATGGCAACAGCTTTAAAATTTTAACCCCAAAGAATTTAATTTATCTATTTTTTTTAAATCACAATTAATTATATACTATAATTGAATATATTTTAAAATTTTTATTTTATAGCAATAATTTTGTTGTCTCTTCTTCTACACAGAAAATTCAAAATTGTAGACGTTTACGACAAAATATATTTTCAAAGAATGTAAATTTATAATAATAATTAATTATAGTTTATCAAAAATCGCATCGTATAAAAACAGATAAATATTACTAAAAACGAAATATAAAACGCTTAAAAAATAATCAAAACCGCACAGCGTACATTCGCGCAAAGTTCGCAAAGTCACAATAAAGTCGCCGAGTTCGAAATTCGAATAGAATACAAAAAATCTACAAACCTCTTTCTCCGATAGTACTCCCACATTTCGCACTTTTACTGATAGAAGTCAATGAAAACTTCGCCCGTACTCATGGCCCGATTAACACACGACCGATCGCGACGACGCTCGGGAACAAACTGAACTCGGCAACCCTATCGAGTAGCGGGGTAACGGGGAGACCGGGGCTAATTAAACCACTTTTAGACCCTATGCCTTAGTAATAAGTACGTTTGCTACCATTGGAATCGTACCCCATGGTAGTAAGATTAAAAAGTAGCGAAAATATTTCCATTCGATATTTCGATCAACGTTCGATAAAAAATGTTTGAATAAATTGTTATTTGTTATATTTTATTTTATACATTATGAAATCAAACGACAAACTCAAACCACGGTAAAAATTTAGTATACTTTTTACCGTGTTCAAATCCAATAAACTAATACAGGGTGCAACAAAACAAAGGGTTAAAACAAAAGGTTAGGGTGTGTATGTGTTCCTTGTAGAGAGTTCACTGTGAAAGTAGCAGCGCTGAAAGAGCAAAAATGTTTACACTTACACATACACACACACACCCTTAAGTATTATCACTTAGTTTTGTTACACCATATAGAAGTTTCTATTTTCTATTTGCAAATTCAAAGCAGTTTTATGTAGTGCTCAGTTATATCTACAATTGAAAAAATTACATAGTCTAATAAGTAATAATATTTCAAGAAATTATTTTATTAACGTACTGAGAAGATGAATTATATGATAAATCACACAAATTAGCGAGCTTAATAATTTTAACTCATAGCTCGCGCAAGTGAGTTCGTTTAAGTCTTTTAATAGTGAAAAACCTGTAATTAGGAGCGCGGGCGAAACAATGATTAAAATACTTTATTATTAATTGTTTCTAATGTGTCCTAAAGTGTATCTGTCGTTACATCTCCTCGATTAAGCGGCTAAACTGATTTAGACAAAATTTGTTACCTATAAAGATACTTTGAGGGAAGGGAAATGACGTAGGATAGTTTTTGTTGCGGAAAAACTACTGCGGGGCTAAAATGGTCACATTTAGCAATTCCTCTTAATCAATTCAGCAAATGAATTGTCAAAACTGTGAAACTGACGAATGTCAAATTAGTACGAATTACTAAGCACTGAGCTTAATACTTCAGACCATTTTGCGATTAAAAAATATGAATCATATTAAAAAAGCGACAATTTTAACCCCGTCGATCCCGTGCGATAAACGGTTTCGGTACAACTTACTTGCGGGCGTCATCTAGTAATAAAAAAAATTGTATGTTGGTAAAAGTATTACAATCATTATTTTCAGGCTGAGGGCCAAAACACATAACCACGTTGCGTCACCGCACTACCAAAATCGGTGCAAATTGTTCAAAACTCATAATTAACTAAAGAATTCCGCCAATTATGGCGTCGTGGTTCCGCAACGCGGTTATGCGTTGAAGCGTAGCGTCGGATGGAACTCTCATCTCCATGTAAAGTTTGCAAAGCCCACATCATAATTCTTGATAAAAAATGGACGGGGATAGTTCTCATCATGCAGAACCCGTTTATTTAAAATTACATATTCACACTAAGGAACTCTTAATTCTTAAGATCCTCAAAGATCACGTGGGTTCGAGAACCACTCCAATTACGCGAGTTTCAAGATGAAAGCCTGCACATAATATACTATATTAGCCTCCGCTTTGCACGGGACCAATACCTACTGATGCCAAAGTATTTTCCATCTTTTTGGTGAAAGACGGCCCCGTGCGAGTTTCTTACGACTTTTTTTTCAGAATAAACCGGAATAGAAATTATCCCTTATCATTATTCATGACTCAAGATATCTCTTTACTTTTCTTCTAATGAGACTAACAGCGTGAGACACTTAATATCATGTTAAATATAAAATTGTGGATAGATTTAGGCAGAATATTAACCTTTAACGTCACGGGCGGGGTCTACGCAGACCCCACGCGCTGTTTTTTGACGGTATTTTTTTAAATTGACAAGTTACGATCGCACGTTTTCGGCTAATCTCAATGCAACGCGAGGTCTTTCAGTGAGTAAAAGTCCGTCGCTCCTCTGTTAAGAGAAGTAACATTTTTGCTTATGTGGGGATACCTGCAGACCCCACCCGTGATTTAACGTATATACTTTTTTCACATTGGTTATGTGTTTATTTGTTTGTTTTTTTGAATTGGCTATATATATAAATGGAAAAATGTGTTACCGACTAAAAGAAAATCAAATTGCTCAAATTATATACATCATCATTAATGTCTCTGAAAGTTTTGGGAAACATTTTGGAAGAGTTAGAGGTAGCTAGACCTAGTGCACCAAAAATGAAGCGAAGATGCTATTTTTGTCCCAGAACGAATTATCATTGTCCGTAAGCCTTGCTATAGAACAATTTTAAGCCTCATTCAGTAAAATTATTCATAACTTACGCTTGTTCAATGAATAATTTTAGTTTAGGGTAGTTCTTTTCTAGGATTGTCAATTTTTTTTCTGTAATGTTTAGTGTTAATTTTTCTTTTGACTACTTATTTCTAAGTCTTATTTTATAATAAAAAAATAATAAGTTAGTCAGAAGCAGACATTTTTGTTGAATTTTTGTACATTAAACATATGCCCTAAAAATTCTATGTACGAGATTGGTTAGTTCATAAAAATGTTCTTTATTGTCTAAACAATGGTTAGTTTATTTATAAATGCTTTTCATAAATAAAATAATATATTTTCTTATAATATAAAACGGGGCTTAAAAAATATTAAACAATTCTGAATTTATATTTATATTTATATTGGAGTACTTCTAGACCCCACACGTGACACAACGTTACCCAAAACAACGCGTGTACTTAAAGGTTAAGAGGTCACTTTGAACGTAAACAAAAATGTACGTATATTAAGTAATAAAAATACCAGTGCTCCTTGCTCTACAAACAAAAGGATGTCATTTATTTTATACGTTGTTGGATCAAAATTGAAAATGCCGCCGGCCCGAGACAAAATAGCAATAGCAATTCGCAATTATACGGGATGAGTTTTTAACTTTCTTTTTAATCTTTAACCCTCATTATCTTACCCTATGGCTTATAGAGATATTAGGCACGCAATCCATATTAATATAATAAATGAGAAAGTGTGTCTTACCGTCTGTCTGTCTGTCTGTCAGTGTGTGTCTGTTCGTTACCTGTTCACGCCCAAACCACTGAAACGATTTTGGTGAAATTTGGTATGGAGATACTTTGGGTCCCGGGAAAGGACAATATGGGAATGGGATGTATTTTATCCCGAATTTAAATATCGTGTAACGTTAGCGGCGTTGTGTCGTTACTCGTACATGGTGACGGTGCCGCACCGTGTTTGATAGGAACGCAGCCTAAAGCGCTCCCTAGACGGTAATTCAGCATGACATGCATTTACGTGACAGTCTTTATTGTTGCATGACATGCCGATCGCGAAACGATTATTCGATGTCATGCGCATATTGCGGGACGTAAAATTAAACAACGTGTAGTTTGCATGTCATTCGCATCAATCACTGTACAATAAACGATCATGCGTGCATGACAGCACGTAACGCATGTCATCCTGAACTACCGTCTGGGGTGCGCTTTAGGGCGCGTTCAGATGTGCGCGTTATTTCCCAAACGCTATGAGCGGAAAACGCGCACGTCTGTACTCGCCACATTTTATTTTTCTGAGTGGCTTTATGTGCATTGTCTAAAGCGATATATTTGTTAAGTAGCTTCCTAAACCGTAGTGAATAGTGTGGTCCTGTGGTTTTGTCTGGGCGTCCCACTGGGTTACGAGAGTGATGAAATAGAGAGTACTCTGGAGTCTTGGATACTATAAAATCACTACTGCGTAAGAATAAATTTGACGACCTCTGTGGCTCAGTGGTGAGCGCGTCGATAGCTCAAGCCGGGGGTCACGGGTTCGAATCCCGCCGACGGAACAAAAAGTTTTCAATGTTCCCGGGTCTGGATGTGTATTAAATATATGTATGATATAATAAAAATCTTAAATATATGTATAGTACCTATAAAGTATTAAATATATTTCCGTTGTCTGGTACCTGTAACACAAGTCCTTTAGGTACTTAGCACGGGGCCAGACTGACGTGGTGTGAAGCGTCCATAGATATTATTATTATTATTATTATTAATAAATAGTTTCAATTAATCTGGCCACCATTATCAAAGTCGGTGTGATCGGTGTGGGAGGCATTAAATTTTTCTTTATCTTTAGAGCCCAAATAATTAAAAAAAAAGAACAATTCCAGTCAGGATAACTGGAATTGTTTTTTGCCAAAATGCTGGAACTTATATTTTTTTTATTAAAAAAAACATGGCGGTTGAAAGCGGTAATTCTAATAAATGTCAGTCATAATCCTTCGCATAAAGGCCTGAATTCACTTTAATTAGTAATAAGTGCCGGTCATTATGCAACTAATTAACTGATTAGTAATCAGGAGAAAGTAGGTGTGGACAGCGACATGATTAGTGCAAGTTCTTTAATTTCTTCAAATCACTAATCACCTGCACTAATTACGTGGACTCGCACTAATCAAGGTGAATACAGGCCCTAATGGATGATATTATATTACATGTGCATATTTTACAGATAAAATAGCATTACTAGATGACGCCCACAACTCCATTGCGCCAGAATTCGTTTATCGCGCGGGAACCGTATGTTTGTCCGGGATAAAGAGTATCCAATGTCCTTTCCCGGGACTCAAAGTATCTCCATGTCAGCAAAATCAGTTCGGCAGTTTGGGTGTGAGGAGATAACAGCTGTCTGCTACTTTCACGGCGAACTCTATACACACCCATACTCACCCTAAAGTATTTTGGTATTATCACTTATTTTTGTCACAGCCTGTAGTGACAGACAATTTATAATATTAGTACGGATGTACATATAACACCTGAGCGGATTAGACGCGGGACATCTAGTATTTGCGGCAACTTCGCATGCGGTTTCATTAGCAAAGTTGCAACGTCACAGTTTCGGCCTTTTGTCTTTTGCGTATGTACTTTATGAACAAGAGGACTAGCTGATAATGTTTTACATAATATTATGTAAAATTCAGTGAGCAAGCTGATGATGATAAAACTAAATAGTTTCGACGTAGTCTTGATTTTATATGATGAAATATTATTATTATAATACTCTCATTAAATGTCAAACAAATACCAAATACATTCTGATTGGTCCTAATTCATTGGAGCTATGATGGAATACTATGATTATCAACATGATTGCGAATTTGCTACAGCATACACAGTCATTTATGTGCAATCATACACTTTTTACACGTTCGTTACTCGTTTTCTTCCGACATTGGTCTAGTGACCCATGCCACCGCCGCGCTGCTTTGTAGCGATATGCAGAGCAAAATGAAACCTACAGCCAAGGTTAAGAAGTAACCATTTTTTCGTTCCCAAAGTGTATAGACGGGAACCTATTACTAAGACTTCGATTTCTGTCCATCTGACTGTCTGTTAGTCTGTCTGTCTCCAGGCTGTATATCAAGAACCGCTATATCTAGACTTCTGAAATTTTCAAAGAACGTGTATATCTGTTGCCGCTACAACAACAAATACTGAAAAGAAAATAAATAAAATATTTAAGGGGGCTTCCATACTTACTTTGCCTCTATACGGGTAGGGAATCCTTTGCGCGAGTCTCGCACTTGACCGATTTTTTTTTTATTTGAGCTAGCTTTTAATTGTTACAACTGGTAGGAGTTGACAGTATGTTGAAATAATTATTAAATTTTATAGTTTTATTGATAAAAACGCTAAAACAATACAAATAACGAAAAATTAATTATTGATTTCTTTTATTTTACATTGAAAAAAAATGGATTTATTAATTGTAAGTCACGTGATTGGAAACGCTAATCTGAAGTAGTTGCGTCATCGTTCAGTGTCAAACAAAATTGACAGTTGTTAGGTTATACACTTTAACTCACTTTTGCTCTGTCTACGCTTGTTTTGTTTCATGAACGATGACGTCGCACATCACGTGACCATAATACCGCGTTTTGTGACATATTTTGAATTCAGTATTTAAAATATTTTTTAACTCATTTTAGGGCATAATAATGAATAAAATATTAATTTACAGGTATTATTGTAAACAAAAACAACTAAAGCGCTTAAAACTATTTTTAAAAAGTAGTCAACTCCCGGATAGTATTTAGCCACGCATAAATTTTCACACGCGTGGCTGATCGACAGCTGCTTATAGGGATTGAATGTTATATGGCAAAAGGGTAAGAATAGAAATACAAAATGTTGCATCAACGCCATTTCAAAAGGTTTTTTGGGATTAGAAAGTCCAGAAAATTGTCTTTATAAACAATGCTGTCTCAAAATTGGAGCCTGAAGGCGAGGGTATTAGGCACGTATTAAGCCTTTTCAGGTGATCATTTCAAATTTTATTGTTTATTGCTATTTTATCTCTCAAACATGAAAAAACATTAGACCCACAAGTCACAACCTCCAAGTCAAGAGCTGCGCACTAAATCATTGGATCATGATTCATGCGACGTTATAATAATTCGCTGTGTAATGATGCCACCGGACTGTCACCGGGAGCATTCACGTGTAATGTAACATTATATAGATTCGTCTATGAGCATTACATTACAATATTGCCTCCCTGACTGACGAGCATTCGCGTGTAATGTAACATATAGATTCGACTTTGAGCATTGCAAGTTGACTTCACTGTTACGTAGCATTGATGTCACAAGTTGTATCAAGATATTGCACGTTGTATCATTACAAGGTGCGCATTGTAATGCTCGGTTCTCCTCCTTCACTATGTACGCCCGTTTTGTATCATTTTGTACTGCTCGGTTCGCCTCCCTTACTGATGCAATGCTCGACTCTGTAACGTTATGAAAATTACAAGCGAATGCTCCCGGTGAGGGAGCAGTGAGCACCTTAATATTAACGGCGAGTGTATTGAGCACAAAAATTACATTAGTAAAAACGTTTAAATCATTTACGATAAACAAATTATTAGGTTTATTATTAAAAAAATATGTACTCAGTTCACATTAACATTGACTTTGCTGTTCTCTCAGTCGATCATTAACCGTGACTGTCGAAATTTTAGTAAGCATCGGCGTAACATGCAGCTTATGTGTCGACAGCCTAATCTTCAAATTAAGTAGAGTGGACGTCATTTAGTATGCACTGTATGCGCTGGCTGACATGTAGGTCGCACATATTAGGGCAAGTACCACGATTAACAGTTAGCCTGTAAGATGCTAATTACTTTCCTGTGTACCTTAATCAGATCGTCCGATTTGGTAAGGGAACGTCCATGAATAACATGATAAGTTTGAGGCCCGGGTGCTTGGCCCTTAATGAGATATCGTGTTGAAGAAGACACACGGACTTATGGAACGGGAAAGGTCAAAGGATATAGGATAGTTTTTGTTGATAAAAGATGTACGGTTCTAACGGTAAACGATTTTCGGACTAACGGATTTGCGGCCGACATCTAGTCACTACCTACTGCACTAGTAATTTTTATGTAAGTAACTATAACATACACTAGTAGGTAAACTGTTTATCTTCTAGTGTCATTTGATATTCACAGACTGATATCAGATCGGTTACTAGGATTTCATTCCATTCTGTAGAATTACAATGGAATCGTCTAAAATATAATATATAAATAGAGAATATTAATCGTAAAAGCATTAACAATCTCACATGCTCGTGCATATGCAAGTACAATAATTGGCCTGACCATGAAATCTGGTGTCGATTTGTATAAACCCACAAAGCGGTATTGTACGGAGAGCCCAGGCCAGCTTCACAACACGGCTTTTCAGTTAAATTATTAGAATTTCTTTTAATAAAATAGCTCCCACGCCGGTTTCGGTGACGGCGACCGGTTTCATTGAAACCAGACCAGTGGCAGTTACGCAGGAGAAATTTTATTGTACCCAAGTGTGTGCGCAGTACACTCTATTCCTTTTACTCTCATAAGTCATAACCCAGTGGAACGGAAGACCGACACGCTACATACCAATACATCGCTATACATCGCCTCGTAATTTTGCAATATGGTCTAACCCTTAACATGAAAGGGTCAATAATTAAGACCGCAACGCGACGCGCAAATGCATATTTTCTAAAGTGTGGATTTGACAGGTTTGCAAGACGTCTCACGTCCTGCACGTTTATAGGGTTCCGTACCCAAAGGGTAAAAACGGGACCCTATTACTAAGACTTCAATATCTGTCCGTCTGTCTGCCTGTGTGTCTCCAGGCTGTAACTCAAGAACCGCTATAGCTAGATTTCTGATTTTTTTACAGATTGTGTATATCTGTTGCCGCTATAACAACAAATACTAAAAACAAAATAAAATTAATATTTAAGGGGGGCTCCCATACAACAAATGTGTTTTTTTTTTTGCTTATTTTTTGCTCGATTTGAATAACTGCAACACATACCTAGGCACTTGAAATATTAACGAAATACTCGGTTATATTTTTACTTCAATAATCAGTAATAAAATTTAAATAAATTAAATAATTGAAGGGGCTCCCATACAAAAACACACAATTTTCAGCCTATTTTTGCTCGATTGAGGTACGGAACCCTCCATGCGCGAGTTTAACTCGCACTTGGCTGATTTTTTTTTTGGATTCGTTTGGCGATGGCTTGTAGTGGATTTGTTGGTACACGATATTTTGTTTCAGTACAATCGACGTGTGAATGGTTATATGTATATAGATCGTATGCGCCACTATTTATCTGTAAAGACGTATAAGTACTGTAAAAAAGCGTGCAGGAAACGTGCAGGATTGTGAATTGTGCTGTGGAACCAACCTTAGAGCGCTTTCACATTACGTCGCAAGCAGTGCGGCAGCAGCGCTGCAGCCGCACTGCTTGCGACGTAATGTGAAGGCAGCCTTAGTGTAGTCAAATGGACGTGTGATCTCCGTCTATATGAAGCATTAACATTTATACCGGTTAATTAACAAGTCATTAAATATTTACATTCGCAATTTTACATCATCACTGGCAAATTTTCCACTCATTTTCCCTACCGCGGATCCACATGATGAGTTTTCACGTAGGCTTTCAACAAAAGAGAAAATGGATGATGGGAAGCGATTACCATCACCTACAGCAAAGGCATTACAAGAGTGCGTTGCTGCCAAAAACTATAATAATACTAGATGACGCCCGAAATTCCGCTGCGCCAAAATTTATACAGGGTGCAATTAAACCTTCCTGCTAAATTTTGATATATTGATCCTTGTCAAAAATAAAAAAATACCTATTTTTTAAAATGTTGAGAAATAGCTTCCGAAAGTTATCCTAAAAAAACTCTACGAGTCGCCCGCGCGTGACCTCTTTTGCGTACCGTTTTGAAACATTCCTGTCTCCTTAAATATACAATAGACTTGTAAACATTTTCGACTTAAAATTATTCTCAACTCAAAAAGGCAAAAAGCTACTTACCAAATCACTCATACGAAGAAACTGAAACTGAAAACACTGAAAACACAAACACTTACACACACATTATATACAATGTGTCCCGACACCGGTGTCCTATCCTTTAATGTCATGATCTATGGCATATTTTATCGACAAATTGGCCCTCAATTTTTTTCTCTCTCTCTCTCACGGTTGTAAAATGGCAGCCATTTTAGTTTTTCCCAGGCTTTCACACTAATCTGACCAGTACTTCTCATGTAAATATCCTATGAAGATAAAAAAGGTCTCATTTGATAGCTAAACTTGTGGACTACGGTTACATAGGCAATATGTTATAAATTTCGTGGAATTAAACATAAAAAACCAAAGTTTAAGAAAAAAATTGTGTATTTTTTAATAAATGGCTTTTTGTGAAAAATCTAGCGCATTAAACTGGTTCTTTTTTAAGAGCCAATTTGTCGATAAAATATGGCATAGATCATGACATTAAAAGATCGGACACCGGTGTCGGGACACATTGTATTATATATAGGGTGTAACAGAAATAAGTGATAATACTTTAGGGTGTGTATGTGTTTCTTGTAGAGAGTTCACTGTGAAAGTAGCAGCGCTTAAAGACCAATTTTTTTTTTCACTTTTGTATGGGTAAACTCGTGACGCTCGGGCCCTTGCCCATACAAAAGTGAAAAAAAAAATCCGTCTTTCAGAGCTGCTACTTTCACAGTGAACTCTCTACAAGAAACACGTACACACCCTAAAGTATTATCAGTTATTTTAGTTTCACACTGTATGTATATAATTTATATAAAATATATATTTCTAAAAAATATAATACTTCAGATATAAGAATAAGAATGTTTTTTTTACCTGTTTGTTTAATAATATAAGTTGTTTGTTGTTGTATCTGTTGTTAGCCGTAATATTTAAACCAGTACTATTTTAAACACCCCCTTATACTCGTAGGACGGGCCTTGCCTAGTTTGGGGGACCGAAATTGTATACTTTTTTGTAAACCTTATTATGCTCAATAAAGTATTGTGTATTTTTGTATCTCCATACCCAGCAAAATTGGGCGTGTTTGGGCGTGAAGAGGTAGGTAACAGACAGACAGAGACACTTTCCCATTTATAATATTAGTATGGATTTTCTTGACGGTTTTAAAATTGTAAAGACCGCGAACTTTAAGGATCCTCGGCCAAAATGGAACAAGAAGGCGCAGTGTTCGATTATCTGCGGGGCGCGTGGGAACTGGGAACACGCTATTGGTTGATCGCGATCAGAATATGTTGACACGTTATTGGTAGGTCGCGATTAGACGGTGACACGTTATTGGTAGTCGAGAGCAGTCGATGACACGTTATTGGTAGATAGCTAGCAGAGAGTTTATTTTCTAGAAATACTCGCTAAAACTATTTTAAGTTTATCCAGTTTTTGTAAAAACTTTAAAAAAGAGCAAAAAAAATTCTCACGCGGTTAGTTACTGCATTCAATTCAAACAAGCACGTTATAGAAATGTTGTTTTCAATTTTCAATCAGAGCTGTGGAAAACTTTTTACATTCTAAGGGTGGGTTGCACCAGAAGCGTGGTTAAAGTTAAAGTTATGGTCAAAGTTATGGTTATAGTTAAGGCTAACTTTAACTTTAACCTTAACTCTGCTGGTCCGACAAGGCTTGAAACGAACGTGGGCAGGGGCGCTGCTGGTAAAGGAGAACTGTCAAAAATGGCGTTTTTGTATGATGACAGCGTTAGTTCCTTTTTGCGCCACGTTCATTCAAAGCCTTGTTGAGCTAAAGGTTATGGTTAAATATGGCGTCCATCTTTGACTTTAACCAAAGATTTGACATTTTGCATTGTAGTTAAAGTTATAGTTAAAGTTACAGTTATAGCCAAAGTAAGTTGGTGCAACCCACCCTAAGTGAACGTACACTATTCCATGATCAGTTTACCGCCCTTTTTAGCTATCCCCCTTATTAGTAACATAATTTAAAAATAATTATCTGTAAAATCGTGAGAAAAACCGGGCAATTTAGAGGACTTTCCAACAAAATGTAAAAGACCTACTCTATACTAGATGGCGTTAGGTGTACGATTACGTGCGCGTATTTTCCATAAACGTTCAACCCATGTTTACGCGAGGCGGTGAGTCAGATACGTTCTAGAAACGAATTCTCTGGAATATTGTGGCACTTGACTTGGCTACAACCTAGGACAGTGATAGTGCTTAGTGTTTCGGGCCTAGTGCTTTGTGTAAGACCTATTTGCTTTATGTTAGACTTAGCACAAGTGATTAAAGTCTTGCGAAGAGTCAGCAGGCCTTTCTCTCCAAATCCTACGAACCCTATCACGTAACAATAGGTTGAATTCCGTATCATGCACACTCTTTTTTTATTTTATTTTTATTAGCCTATAGTGTCCCACTGCTGGGCAAAGGCCTCCCCCAGGATCTTCCACTGTTCTCGCTAATGAGCCAACGATAGCCAGCCTGGCTGGTATGCCTCCAACTCGTCACGCCACCTTTTTCTAGGCTGGCCTCGGCGGCGGCGTCCATCTTTGGGTGCCCACTCTGTTGCCCAGCGGTCGGGATGCTTGCGGCTAACGTGACCCGCCTACTCCAACTTCAGCTGGGCCGCCTTGACATCTACGTCCTTGACGCCCGTTTGGGAGCGCTGTATGGTGTTTCTTATTTTATCGAGAAGCTTTACTCCTAACATACTGCGCTCCATTGCTCTTTGGCATACCCCGAGTTGAGACCTTTGCGAATCGATCAATGACCATGTTTGCGCACCGTAGGTTAGGACAGGCAGAATGTACATGTCGACATCGACATAATTGGTACATCCCCCTTCATCAGCGTCTTCATGGACCAGTAGCTCTTCCAAGCGTTCTCGATTCTACGATCGACTTCCTTCCCTTGTCTATTTTCAAAAGAAACTATCTGGCCCAAGTAGATATACTCGTCGACATATTACATTACTTGCTGATCTACCTCGACCCTATGCTTCGTACTATTGGACAGTTTTGGACCTATTCATAACTAGTCCCACCTCGAGGCTTGCCATTCTCAGGTCTTTGAGCATTTTTTGCAGTTCTGAGGCTGTGGAAGCAAACAGGACAATGTCGTCCGCAAAACGAAGGTTGGTGAGCCTTTTTTTGCCAACTTCAATGCCCAGTGCCTCCCAAGGATCATCCAATTTTCTGAAAACCTCTTCAAGCGTTTGTCTAATTTATGGTTGATACGGTTTAGTATAACTTTAATTAATATCTTATAAAGGTGCGAAGTAAGGCTAACAGGACGGTAGTTTGTAATGTCACTTTTATCCCCTTTTTTGTGAAGCAAGACAATATTTGAATTGCACATCTTATTTGGAAGCTTACCGGATTTTAGAATGGTTATGAAAAAAGTTGTGATATGTGGCAATAATTGTGGTGGAGTGTGACACACTCTACAATATACATATTATTTGCACATTACAACTAAAAACTAAAGTAAAATAAAGTAATATTGTACTATCAGAGAAGATGATTCCTAGGCAGATGGCAGAACTAACTAATTTGGTCGTGTTACGTCGAATTGGCATAAGCCGACCACATGACGTAGGTCCGTTAACTGTCTAGAAATCAATTTTATCGATGGTACTGACCATAATAATATTTTCTCATAAATTATTTAGTTTGTGAAATTAAGAAACATTTCAACATAACGGTGTGTTATATTAATGTTCTCTAGATATTCAGCACGATTGCCCTTATTGTGAGGTACTACAAGGGTTTTCAATTTCATAGCACCGACAGTATTGTTAACCTCTTTATAGCATAATATGGGAAAATCATGCTTTGCTGGGTTATACCTGCTACTCACGTTCAAGCTTTAAAGCAAGCCATTACGCTAATGTTATAAAGGCAAAAGTTTATTGGTTTAATGTCTATTGCTTTGCGAAAAATCTACTCAACTGATTTTGATTGACACCGATATAGAGGGAAGGGTAGTTTATCATAAAATGCACGGTTCCAGTCAAAATTGATCCGGTCAAAAGCTTCAAACATATTATTATGTATCACGAGGACTTTCTGTATGACCATTTAATGCATGCAATGAGTTTATATTATACTAGCGATCCGCCCCGGCTTCGCACGGGTATACTCGTAAAATATATAGCCACTGAAAAAATGATAATCGATTCAGCAGTTTTAATTTGTATTCATTATTACTACCCGTGGCCCGCATTGATCGGTACTGCCGCAAAAGCTACGTCTCGCAATTTTTAAATATGTAATATCTTCGAAAATATTAATATAAATCATATCATGCTGTAAAGGGCCATATAGATCTATGTAGTGATTATGACATCGAATTTAGTATTATGGGTCAATTCAGACCGCAACGCGAGGCGTAGATGTAATTCTAAATTTGTATGGATTTGACGGATTTGCAAGACGTCTCACGCAATTACAAAGCTGTCGATTCAGTACTTTAGATATTATGCATCTACGCGCTAAGGGTCAATTAAGACCTCAACGTGTGAGGTCATAATTGACCCTTAGAGATTAACTTGGTAATATACTAATATAATATGTCATTTATTTTCAGTCCTTTGTGGTTTTTTGTTACCAAATAATATATAATATATTTGCCACTAAGCCACAACTTAAAGTCAATCTCACTACAATACTAACTTAGCACTGATGATGAATTTCTTAGTTAATAAATGAGTCATCAAGATGAATTTAAAGGATCAATAGGTTTCAACAAGGACCTTTATAAATCACTGGATATGAATAAGTAATCTGTATTTATGTGAGTTGAGCAAACTCTAACTACGCACAGGGTGTTCCGGAAATAATATGTCACTGTGTTCTGAACAGAACTTAGTATGTAGATAATTTTGTAGGAATACAAAAAAAAAATAATGGTAAGCCTCGAAAAGCTTTGCCATAGAAGTCATCTAGATCATTTTCAGTGTCGCGGTGTTTGTTGCCATAATTTTATCTCCAAAATGGTTGGATCAATTTTTTTTAGTTTTCGTGCTTACTCTATAGGTCTGAGAATCAGCCAAGCTATATATTTTCTTCTTTAAATAACGCTGTAGCGACAGCGCACAATCCTGAATCACGCTATTGAAGTTTGTCTAAAAGTCTGAACTCTGAGGTTCTAAACGGAGTAATTACGTCCGTGATGAACATTATTGTGTAAGCTACAAACAGCTTTATATGAATACCTACTTATCATTGCCCAACATGAAGGTTCCTTTATCCGTGACTAACCCAGATAGAACAAAGGCTATAAGTATAAGAATTTTCTTAAATCGCTTTTGGCTACATTAAAGTGATGTAGCTGCGATTTACAACACAAACAGCCGAAAAGCGGCATATTACATTGCCAATTATATTTTTTCATTAAAAACTAGCGTTATTATGTAGCTGTCATATGAAAACTCAAATTACAGTATTTTCTAGCCGAGTAAATTCCATTTCTACAGCTTTTCGCCGATTAGAAGCTATTAATATAGCCACTAGTTTGCTGACTGCCATATAATTCAGCTTTCATAACTTTTTTCTTTATTATTGCTGAGTAATTTGCTTCAACATTGCTTTGAGTGTATGTATTTAAAAGCGATATAACTAGCAGTTACTCAGTTTCGTGGAAATTGCCATAAATATGCCGAGAAAATCGCTTTGATATAGCTTTTAGACGATTTTTTTGGCTTATAGATCTGTAATATACGTTTAAATTGCTTGTCCCTATGAAATTCAGTTCAGTAATGACGTTACATTCGTTGTCGAGTTACTTTCAATGAACCCTTTCCTTTGATACCCATATTGCAGAAGTGCATTAAAAATAACTATTCCCCTATCTTGGATGAGCCGCCATGTTGGTTATACTCGAAAATGAATGTAATTTTATTCTACATCCAAATGTAGAATGAAATTACATTCGTTTTCGAGTTACTCTCAAAATGCCCTTTCATTTAATATCCATATTGTAGAACTGCATAGAAAATAATGATTTCGCCACCTTGGATGGTCGGCCATATTGGATTTAGAGTAAAGTCACATACCATATCGTGCATGATCATCCAAACTAAACGCGTATGCAAACTTTCAGCTTAATCGGTTAAATATATCTAACTTAAAATTGAGTTCCAAAATTCCACAGTAACATACATACTTACATACATACAGAGCAAGTTAAATAAAAGCTTTTAAAATATGTTTTAATTATCTATACAATTTATGAAACCACCGAAAATTAGAAGCGCATTAAAAATTTACTTATAATTCATAGATACAATAACAGTAAGTCACAATAGATCCTCATGGGTTGCAGTGACATCAGGGCTACAGCGACCTGCCTTCTTTAAAAAAAAAACAATAACAGTAAAATTTAATTTGTTAATATGAAATTAGGCTCACCGCTCATGTAACAATTTTCATAAAATATGTCAATGTTGTAAAAAAATATTAATTATGTAATCCTCATATTGTTATATTTATAGTCGTGATCTGTACACACCATATTTCTGATTTATATTTTTATTATCTATGTTTTTTTGTTGATGTGAAAGCGACTTTAATGACAAAAACGTCTTAGCAAAGCGTCTTACATCGCTTTCATATAGCAAAACGTGCTGTGCTACCTGGGAGATGACGCCCGCAACTCCGTGTTGCCAAAATTGGATTATCACACTGAAACCGTACATTTTTCCGGAATAAAAAATATCCTATGGCCTTTCCCAGGACTCAAAGAATGTCCATAAAAAATTTCAGCAAAATTGGTTTAGCGGTTTGGGCGTAAATAGGTAACAGACAGACAAACAGACAAACTGTCCGTTTCTCTGTCTGTCTGTTACCTACTAGAGCCACTTTCACATTTATAATATTAAATATATTATGGATATTAAGGTCATAAATTAAACGAAAGTTTTGTAACACCCTATATATTATTTGACCGTCGTACCTAGCAAATTATAATTAATGAGCAGGATATTTCAGGAAGTCGTGGAGGGCGTGCGTGGAGAACTTATCTGCTCCCTTTTAAGCTCTCAGAGTGCTTCGGCGCGCTTTGGCCAACTCCCCCTTAATGCGGAAAAACGGCACTGGGTGGGTATGTTTGCATGTGCGTTTAGATTACGCGTGTTGAATTTTATTCGGACCGTAAATATGCAAAAGGGCGTTTTCGCGAGTAAAATATAATTATGTAGTTGAAAACGCTCGCGCTTTATACATTATTCAGACCGGTATAATATATTATATTATGTAATTGTAAACACGCGATAACAAATCGCGCGTTGAGCGTTTGTCATAGCTGAACATGCCCATGTTCGTTTTTAAATCTGCGCATCCTTATTTGTGAATGTGTTCTGCTATTATCAAGCATTTTTCAATTGTATTAGATTTATTAATTAGCCAAAACAATGCAACATTCAATGAATGGATCCAATCACCATAACAAGCTCTTCGGCTATTTTAGTCCGAGAGCCATAGAACAAGAGCCAGGGTTTTTTATGGTAATTTTAATGTGTGTCAACCGGCAGTTTCGTGTTGTACATTCATTAGACGCGTTTGCATGCCGGGGGGCGGTATGCGTACGGTCGGCAAAAAGTACACATGCAAAAACCTAGATAAAAATAAATAGGCTAACGGCCCCACTGCTGCAGTGAGTGACGAATATAAACCACTTAATTATCATTAACCCATCACCTCCCAAGCGGCACCCGGATGCATGAACAATTGAATATCTATTGTGTCTGCGATTCCCACGATCGAGGTATTAAATGAAAATTTTGATAGAAAGTGTATGACAGGCTTAAGCAAAAATCTTCATCTAATTACAGTTAAGTAATTAACATTCGTCTCTGAGTACGAGCCGGGACACAAAAACACGACACGACGTCGTATCGTGTTTTTTTGTCCCGGCCCTAGCAGTCTAATAAGGCAATTTAAAAAAAATTGACAAAAGGTATGCGTTTTCTGTCAACTCTTCATTACGTTAAAACTTAAAGTTCTTTGAATGCGGCTGAGAGGTAGGTTACTGAGGTTTCCGACAAGAATATGTTCCTGGAAAGCACATTTGATTGATTCATTGTCACGAATAAACCAGCATTCATTTAAAATCGGACTTAAATACTTGTTTGTACCAGTCGTATTATACAAGATTACAGGTAATATAATGCAGTATTTTTCAACTTGTAGGTCGCGACCTGGGAGGTAGGGTCAGGATCGCTAATCATAGCAGCTAGAGTCACATCACAAAACAATTGAAAAACATTGTTATTATGCAAACCGTGAAAATTGAATGAGGCTACATTGTACAACCGTAAAATGCACAGTTCCGCAGGATTTTATCTTGGAACTGTACATGTTGCTGCTGACTGTACCGCGATTCAGGCGATAGCATCGTGAATAAAATGTATCCTCCGCATCGAACTGCGTTACCAAAATGTTTGAACCATTTTTTTTCTGGTCGTATTATTAAGCTCGCTCGCTCA
This sequence comes from Aricia agestis, assembly GCF_905147365.1. Classification (NCBI taxonomy): domain Eukaryota; kingdom Metazoa; phylum Arthropoda; class Insecta; order Lepidoptera; family Lycaenidae; genus Aricia; species Aricia agestis. The sequence continues at coordinate 23,681,721 of NC_056428.1, read as the reverse complement.
TATTATTAAGGTATTTTTCTTGTCACCTTTGTGGTCCAATAGTTTAGAGCTTAGCTCTTGACTCAGAGTCCATGGGTTCGAATCGCGCGTTGTAAGAATGTTGTTACCTGTACAAGGTGTAACAAAACTAAATGATAATACTCTAGGGTGTGTATGTGTTCCTTGAAGTGTCATATTTTCCAAATTTATATTTTATATTTTCTAAATTAATTATTATGTATTACAATAGCAACACTGATAACACGCCACCACCCCACTCCGGTTCCGTCCGACGGGACGGGAACGGAGGGGAGGTGGACGGGTATATAAACAGAGCTCATCCCGCAAAAGGCTCAATTCCCGTCTTCCTGCAACTCGCCTACAAGTGTGAAGATCATATTGTACTCATCGGTAGTTATTAAGGAAAATAAATAGCTAAGTATAATTGTAACGTGTGTTTATCTTCAAAGAAGGGAGTTCGCTGTGAAAGTAGCAGCGCTGAAAGACCATTTTTTTTCACTTTTGTATGGGGAAACTCCTGACGCTGGGGCGCTTGCCCATATAAAAGTGAAAAAAAAATTGGTCTTTCAGCGCTGTCACTTTCACTGTGAACTCTCTACAAGGAACACATACACACCCTGTATAGTTATGACAATGCAAGCTGACCTTGCTGTCTGATGGTAAGATGCGTTGGGTATAGTATGTCCCGCTTTTCAGCTGTGGCGATCATACATTCCACTTAGTTATGTCTAGTGAAGGTGAGAGCACAGAGATTTTTTTCCAGGTTTCAATATAACCTGCCATCATCACCAAGATCAAAATGAAAGGCATTATTATTTGACTTTGAATCTATTGTGGATTTTTTATTCAGCATTCACCGAACCGAAACGACGCTATAGATTTTTTTTTCGTCCCCTAACATTATCAGGGCTATTTATTTTCTATTTGTCTATAAATACAATTTGTCTAATTAGCCTTAGGTTCAAAGAATGGCCAAATACAGCAAAGGACTCTGTCCTTTGACTGACTATTAACAAATAAGCAGGTAGAAATGGCTATTAATATTAAACACTGAATTTTGTTTCTAAGTGTAACAATTTCCTGTAGGCAGAGTAGATGTAGGTATGCTTGTTATAGTCACTTTCTTGGTAATGGCACAGTATAGCAATATGACATATCCCTACAGTAGTGAAACGAATGTACTTGCGCAGAGCAACGGAGGGGTACCCGCGGGGAAGCGGGCGGCGCGGGCCCGCGTACACAAACTCGCGGAGTTTGTATACCTGCGCCCACAGGGGTGACGTTGGCGCATTGTCTACGAATTTTGTGTTGTAAAACGATAACTTATCTTATAAACAATGGGATATTATAATAAATGTTCAGTGTACGGATGTAAATCTGATTCAAAAATCAAAAAGGATTTAAATTTTCATAAATATCGGCTCACAGTTTACACTAATATTGTGCTGGCCTTGGCGGCATTTATTTGCATCTCTGTTTTATTATTTACGTTGTTAAAAGTAAGCGTCCGTGGCCTAATGGGCAGACCTTCGGTTCGCACTCCTAGAGGGTGCAGGTTCGAACCCGGGTGGAGGCGTGTACCTATGAGACATTTACTGATCTCAAGTACATAATACGGACGCTCGTACGGTGAAGGAAAACATCGTGAGGAAACCCGCGCATAGTTGGTCCCAGACGTATTGACTAGTTCTTTCCTCTGGACTAGGCCGACTATGATGCGAGAATGCCGTATGCGCTTGGGCAACCATACGGACATTTAAAAATCTTGTCCCAGGCACTGCAGTATTTGAGGAGTGGTTACTTCGCTCTGAAAAATACTGTATAAATCATCCACAACGGATGTAAAGGCCTAGTTTTGTTAAAAGTGTAACAAAGAGTTACATACTAATTAGTACCTACCTAGCTAGGTACACACACCAAGTGTAACATTTTGTCCTTTGGACCGCCCTTACCGCGCACGTAATAAGAGTTTTGAACAGGGATGTTAGACGGCCACTTGGAAATCCTTGTATCGAGCTGGCTGAAAACTGGTATAGGAGACAGAAAACTGGTACGCCTGTGCTCCGCTCCGGCGCTGCGAACACTGATGACAAACTATGTCGGAAGTCGCATTCTAGTGAAAAAAAATAATAATTTAATTTCGTATACTGTTAATAGAGGGCAGTAATCATCGAACGCATGGAAGAAATATAATTTTGAACTGCATTATCTTTTTGATATTATACTGCATAATTCGGGTATAAAATGTAAAATATATTGAAAAAAATAGATAAATGATTCATAACGAAGATTTTTATAAGAAACAAGGGTTCGTTTGCTTAACCAAACAATGGAAAAGAAGTCCGAAGTAAACAAATTGAGATTTCGAAAAAACATTTTTACACACAACACAACAGTTTATCGAGACTGCTTGCTATAAAAAAGTTTTATATTATAAAGGAAATCTGATTGGAATGTTTTTTACATGCATCTTTGAAATTCGACGGTTATTCTATATTATGGTCAGTGTATTTTGGTCGGTCAAGGGCCAATCTTGGTATTTTTGCGTACAAGGACCGAGTAGTCTTGGCACATGGTACGTGGAACCGACATCCCTGGTTTTGAAGTGCTTCTCTTACACCTGACATGTGATTAATTATTGGATATTTTATATATTCGAAATTTCGAATGCGTCTTCATTATTAATCCTTCGATCATGATTCATGGATCCTTGGAAATCTATTGTTATTCTATGGTGTCTCGCTCACCGGTGAGCTTATGGGGCTTGATAGGTTAAGTAAATTTTTATATAGAGAACTAAAATCATCTAAAAATAAAGTTTCACGTAAATATCTGGCAGTACGACATAATATAATAAAAGTAAATAAATGTAAATATAACACGCTGATTAAACAGATTAAATGATAACATTTGCATCACAAGCACTATATTTTATTTATATTTTATTTCCCGTTTCGTGGCAACCCTGGCATATCTGCTCGGTACCTGTCATCGGTGGCGGCATCGTGCAACATCAAAGGCGTTTCGTTACTGTAGGGACTAATATTGCTATACTGTGGTAATGGTAAAAACCTATCATTCGCTTCTTGTTTTTTTCTATATTTTAGCTATTTATGTAAAAAATTTAAGCTTTATTTTTTATAAAATAAGGGGCAAACGAGCAAACGGGTCACCTGATGGAAAGCAACTACCGTCGCCCATGGGACACTCGCAACATCAGAGAAGCTGTAGGTGCGTTGCTTGCCTTTTAAGAGGGAATACGCTCTCTTCTTGAAGGTTTGCAGGTCGTATAGGTCCAGAAAAACTGCTGGTGACAGTTCGTTCCAGAGTTTTACAGTGCGCGGCAGAAAGTGGTTTTCCAATATAAAATAAATAAATAAATAATAAGTTAATTAATAATTTACCGATAAGTGTGGATGGATCCTCGGACAAAAGCCAGATGTGAGTCTTGGAAGCTAGACTTAGAAATCGCCGTACTGGAATAGTTTCGGAGACCAACTTAAGTTAGGGATTGAATTACCGCTCATTGATTTGTGGCGACACAGCAAACAACAAACAACGACAAACAACGAGACACAGGAATCCCAAACAACACAACTGTCGTACTAAATTAGTGTGCGGTTTGATTCGCAAACATGACGTTTTCTTAACCTGCCTTATTAGGTGTGAGATTCTGGAAATCACTGGAGAATATGATAACGCTTCACAGACGTGGTTATGCATCACCAGCACCATGATGGAAAACTATGATCGGTTAGCCATATGGCGACGCCCTACAGTATGCATAATAATCGACGTAAATTTTTAGGGATAGGCGTAGGGGATAAGTGAGTTTTTTATGCCGGTTCTTCTCGCCAGGTTTATAGTTCCCAGACTAGTAGTAAGCTTGCATCATTGTAGACTGACTCAATAGGTAGTACAATAGCAATTTTGAAAAAAAAAAAAGAATTGAATCATCGGACTTAATAGACGAACATAATTCACAAAATATGTTAATAGTCCATCTTGAGCTAACGTAGTGCCGCCTAAAATTAAGATCGGGGACGCGTTTATTAAACCAATAAGTTTTCTTTTTCAAGCAATTGAAGCCAAAAATTGTGTCGTGAAAATTGTTTATACTGCTATTTCTATTGGCAGCGTTTTCGTCGACGCGATAAATGCCCAATGCGTTTTACAGAGAGGAAAATAGATATGTCAGGGTGAATACCAATAAACAATATTCAGATATCAGTGGGTGCAAATGTTTCACAAACACTTTTTTGCCAGATATTGCAAGTTTTAGATTTTTAAGTCTACATTAGGTTTATGAAAGGATGATGACCGTCCTTTAATTTCAAGCATAATATTATTGTATTGACAATAATAATAAGTAATAATTTAATTACATAGACTTTCGTACTTTGTACGAGATAATTTACAATATTAAGGGCCTGTTTCACCACTTTCTGATAAAGTGCCTAATGGGCTATTCACAACTTTTTTGACAGATTCTCCATACTTGATCTGTCAAGTTAATTGGTGGATAGCCTTATCAGGAAGTGGTGAAACAGGCCCTAAATATTGAAATCCTTATATTATAATACATACTTATATGGTTAGTACCATCTCTCTAACAAAACACCAATTTAGTATTTCGGCATAGTAAATATTATCAAAATACAAAAAAGGAATCCTAGAGACATAAGAATCTTCGTAATGTAGAATGAATAGAACTGGGAAAATATTTTTCAATCGTTCCGGGATTCTTTTCCGCTGAAACTAAAGAATAAAGTCTCGGGAAGCTAAATTGAAATACTGGCAGGTTTCACGGCAAATCTCATGTGATACTCCCAACTTCGGAATCTGAAGCCTAGATTTAAGTGAACTAAAATAATAATTTAATATAAATAATAAAATATATTCTATAATACAATATGTTGCTCGTAACTTTGTTGTACCGTATAGTCCGTGCAATCCACGAAGACGCGCCCCACCACTTTTTGGGTGAGCATCTTTCCCTTTTACCGTGATGCTTTTTCTTGGTCTAGTGTGCGCGTGCACTCATAGGTAATAATTAGTGTGTACCGATAACACTCAAACATTGGCGAAAGCTTGCACACGTCATATACTATATGCTACGAATAATAAAAACTAAGGAATCGTAACTCCCATACTATTACCGTTTTAAATTTGGTTCCTTTTGATATGTCATGTAACGTTAGCCTAGTACCGCTCAAGGTCACCTAAATATTGCAAATGTATTGATATGTGTACCTAAGGTAAACTTTTTTGGCAAGACGTATTGTGGAACATGTTTTTTGACGGAGTTACTTTTCCTTAGTTTTTATTATTCGTAGACTATATTATGTAAACGATTAGGAGGAGTGGGGCGCGTCCTCGTGGATTGCACGGACTATATCGAAAGAAAGAAGAAAAAAAGAAAATAATATTTATTTGGTAAAACAGTAGATGAACACTAAAATTATCAAGAACATTTTAAGATAAGTCTTAGTTCTTACCGAATTGGCACCTACTCAGCATCTGTTGCGAACGCAGTTCGCAACGCTGGTTTTCAGTAAGCGCCATTACAATATAATTATAATTAAAAAAATAAATTAAACACTTAGACTATACTTAGACTAAGCATTTGTCAAAGTTATACATTTTTCCGGGATAGTAATCTATGGGCTATGCAAACGATATAGCCAGGTTACCTACTAAATTCTGCGCAACGGAGGCATCAACTAGTCGCAAGTGCATTATTTGAAAAATAAATTATTTTCAAAATGGCTTCACTTTGACTAATTAAGGGTTAGAGCTAGTACACATGCAAGCGCGCGTTACTGGCGTACTTGCATGTATATGCTTCAATAGAATCCGGGGTTCTCAAAACGCGCGTTAGCAAAGCGCGCGCTTCAAAACGCCCAATGTGTACCAGCTCTTAAACAACAATGTCGCGGCAAATAGAAGCCGCAAATTAGATTTAGTCGAGCGAAACGATGATGGGCGAATTGATGAAAACGACCCGTGACCGAGTCACGATTGAACGAATGAATGACGTGATTAGCCGTTATGTAATTGTTTTATAATACAGGCGCCAGATCATTATAATATTATGCTCTGGCATAATATTATGATCTGTTTTTATGGGTACGGTAATTGGACAATGTAATATTTTATGTAACGGTAATTAGAAAGCATTTATGTTCAGATTCTCTTTAGTGTTTTGTATGATCTAAAACATAATACAAAACACTAATTAATAAGTTGCACATGTATAATTGTAACAAAAGGGTCGAATTAACGATGCCCTACAACTAACAACCATAACCTGCCAATAGTAAAAAATAGACACTTTCAAATAAAATCTGAAAAGTGAGCAAATAACAACAAAATTGTTTTAATCGGTAAATATTTATTAAGAGCCAAGTACGATGAACCTAAAAATAATAATATTCTAATTAACACGGGCCAAGCGCGGGCAAAAGCTAGTATTATTATAGACTTATTCATGATAATAATAATCTATGAAAACCGGGAGAAAACTTCAATTGATAAAAAGTACGTATTTTACCAATTTATTAGCCTATTGTAATTTAGTGAACAGTTAATAACAGCAACACAATCCGCCCAGCCGATACGAATGAGTTTGGTAACATTTAACAAACACCGTAACACGAGAGTTTCATAATTTATCACATCATCGTATCATCTAGGATATTTATTTTTATCACCTCCGGGCGGAAAACATCATCTTTCGTCCCGCTGCGCTTACCGATGATGCCGTTTTCCGCCTTTGTCGAGGAGAAAGTAGTACGCATCATGGGCAGTAAATAAATCCTCAGACCTCAGTTCGTCTCGACTCTCGGCCAACATGTGATCTGAGACATTTTTTTCCTGTCCTAGGTGCGTAATGTACTAAGTATGCTTTCTATTCAACAATATAATGTTTCGACCAACGTTTCTGCGCATCCCTCTTCATTTATCGCGGCTTATTTTTTCAAGTTAAAAAATTGAGTCGCATCGTTTGTAATAACAATGGAAAATTGCCAAAACGGTGTGTCATTTATCAACGCCAACTGAGTGACACTTCCTCGCTTTGAATGTTAATAGCAACCCGTAGAGCAACCACTAGCGCCATATAACGGCCTTCGTGTCCTGTGATTTATCCGTACTAATAATATTAAGTTATGTCTGTTATTTCTTCACGCAGGGGTCAGTTCGGATTGCAAAGTTATACGGCAATGCATTGTAAGCCGGGTTCAGACGAGTGTAACGTGTAATGTAAGATTACGTATAATTTAGCGTCAACAGTGTGGACGGCACACGAACTCAAAGCGAATTGTCCAAACGAGCCTGTGCTCGCCGAGTCGAAAACCGATAGCCGATGGATAAACCCCGAGCGTTACATGTAATGCTCGTAATGCCGTCCACACGTAGGATTCGTGTTACATTACACGGTAAATTACATTACACGTTACACTCGTCTGGACTCCGCTTTATATGCTCCAAAATTGAAACAGGCAGACCGACAACGGGCAGCATTTCTTTCAATGTGTATATTTTTATACAGAAGAAAATGATGTTTAAGCTGCGCGTCCACTGCATCGGAATCGGAGCGTACGGAGCGTACGGAGTGTCGTCATTTACGAAATGCCGATGGGGTGCGTCCACTGCATTCGGATTCCGCATCGGCAATTTAGTTATTAATGTATGTATGAAATGTGTGCGTTAACGCTTTAGAGTTAAAGTTGGATTTGCTATGTTCAGTTTTGATACTTTGTTTCGATGCGCTTTGACTCTGCTCTAAATATGTATATAAATAGACACATAGACGCGGCTGCGGATGACGTCATCGGCATAAATTCCGGTCTCAGGCGTAGAAATGCCGATCCAGTGCACGCAGTACCATACAAATCAATACAAAGCAACAAATCCGTACGCTCCGTACGCTCAGTGCACGCGCAGCTTTAGTATTCAATGGCTTATGAAAAAACTGCATCACAATGCTGCGTTACGTTGCATCGTGAACTGCAGATTGTGTGGCTGTATGATGATTTGGGTGTTTTGTGGTCAGTCAGTCTTGGAAACAGACCCGTAATTTTTATCACAAAAATTAATGGTTCCCTTGCTGTATCTTATATACGGAGTGTAACAAAATCCTACTCCTACTAATATTATAAAGGCGAAAGTTTGTTTGGATGTATGGATGTGTGGATGTATGGATATTTGTTACTCTTTCATGCAAAAACTACTGAACGGATTTTAATGAAACCTTACAATAATATAGCTTATACATCAGAATAGCACATAGGCTACAATTTTAGCCGACTTTCGAAATGGAGGAGGTGTTATGTTCGTTTTTTTATCTTCAACGATTACTCCGCCGTTTGTGAACTGATTTTTTTAATTTTTCTTTTGGTGTATAGGTTATCATTCCAATTTGGTACCATATTCATAAAAGTGGTGACCTGATGAAGAGATCCATAAGTTATCGGGGGAACTCCTCAAAATTTATATGGAAATATGTGGTGACTTCGGTTTCGTGAGCAGTACTCTAAGCATATGCTACCAACAAGTACGATTTTGCACCAAGGTATACCATGGTTCGGAAGGTGCTGAGAGAACTCCTGATTCTTTATAGATACAAGTTTGCGAGTTTCGACGTTGGTTTAAGAGCGGTAAGCATATGCTACCATGCAAATTACCTTGATCTTAATCATCATCACTACCATAAACCGTTATAGAACCATGTTTCATCCCGTTTTGACCCTATTATTGGTACTTTTCATAGTCTTTTATGATAATATCATAAAAGAAGTGATATATTATATCACTTAAACCGCGGGTAACACCGCGGGGCACAGCTAGTTTAGTAATAATACTTTAGGATGTGTATTGTGTATGTCCCATTTAAAAAGTTCACTGTGAAAGCAGCAGCCTACAACCTGTATATTATGAATGTTTGAAATTTTGAAACCGCTATAGATTATTTTGGAACAATAATTGAGGATGACAAAACAGGTGCGGTTGAGTAGTGTTGGTGCTATAATATGATAAATTCTACTATAAAAATAATGAAAATTATGCTGCATGAAACTCAGCGACATAATATTGTAATGAATAATGATGTATAATGAAAACAATTGTGCTAAAATGATAATAATTATGTTGATAATAGTAGTGTTTAACAACGTTTTTGATTGGTTTACATTTTGACGGTAGTCATAGAAAAGCTAACCACTTAATTATGTACTATCAGAGAAGTTGATTTACAGATGGCGGGCCTACGTAGTTTGGTCGACTTAATTATGTTAAACGCAGCCGACGGATCACGAATTCATGACTTTCACGATTAGCCGCGGTAAAGATCGGAACGGACCTTAAGTCACACAACACAAATTATGTCCACAGCTTGTCCATACTTTCGCATTTCTACTGGTGGCCGTGTTAGCCCGGGGAAATGATCGCTTATAGCGATACAGCCGCCTTTGCCCACTAATATTATTAAGTTAGTCGAACTATTTATAGTACCCATTTGTGAGCAATAATGTGTTTTATCTATATATCCATCTAAACTGTTGTCAAAAAACCTTAAACCCGGACTGACTACTAGACCAACTGCGTTATAGTACTTACGTTATTTATATTTCAAACTATACAAGGTGTAACAAAACTAAGTGATAATACTTTAGGGTGTGTACCATAGTTACTGTGAAATTAGCAGCGCTGAAAGACCTTTTTTTTCAGTTTTGTATGGGGCCTCTCGTGAGTCGTGACGCTTGGGCGCTTGCCCGTACCATAGCTTTTCATTTCTTTACGGGTCCCAAGACAGATATGGCTTGTCCCTCGGGCTACCAGAGATCGTATCAAAGAATTTTCGTGGTTGGTTACCACTATTGATCCTGGCGACACAGGAGTTGCAGTGGTAGGAATGCGTGCTGGCCGCTGGGCCATTTGCCCGTATAAACTTACCCATGAAGGGTTCCGCAGCAGACATAAGGTTTATTTGTATGAAATTAAAAGGTTTTCGATTTATTTTTATATTTCAGTTGATTTAATGAAAGTTAAATTAAGGTTTACTATTTATGACGTATAAAAAACACTAGATCTCGTTCAAACCAATTTTCGTTGGTAGTTTTAATAGTAATGTACATCATTTTTTTTTAGAATTATCAGACAATACACAGACAGACAGACAGACAGACAGACAGACAGACAGACAGACAGACAGACAGACAGACAGACAGACAGACAGACAGACAGACAGACAGACAGACAGACAGACAGACAGACAGACAGACAGACAGACAGACAGACAGACAGACAGACAGACAGACAGACAGACAGACAGACAGACAGACAGACAGACAGACAGACAGACAGACAGACAGACAGACAGACAGACAGACAGACAGACAGACAGACAGACAGACAGACAGACAGACAGACAGACAGACAGACAGACAGACAGACAGACAGACAGACAGACAGACAGACAGACAGACAGACAGACAGACAGACAGACAGACAGACAGACAGACAGACAGACAGACAGACAGACAGACAGACAGACAGACAGACAGACAGACAGACAGACAGACAGACAGACAGACAGACAGACAGACAGACAGACAGACAGACAGACAGACAGACAGACAGACAGACAGACAGACAGACAGACAGACAGACAGACAGACAGACAGACAGACAGACAGACAGACAGACAGACAGACAGACAGACAGACAGACAGACAGACAGACAGACAGACAGACAGACAGACAGACAGACAGACAGACAGACAGACAGACAGACAGACAGACAGACAGTCAGACAGACAGACAGACAGACAGACAGACAGACAGACAGACAGACAGACAGACAGACAGACAGACAGACAGACAGACAGACAGACAGACAGACAGACAGACAGACAGACAGACAGACAGACAGACAGACAGACAGACAGACAGACAGACAGACAGACAGACAGACAGACAGACAGACAGACAGACAGACAGACAGACAGACAGACAGACAGACAGACAGACAGACAGACAGACAGACAGACAGACAGACAGACAGACAGACAGACAGACAGACAGACAGACAGACAGACAGACAGACAGACAGACAGACAGACAGACAGACAGACAGACAGACAGACAGACAGACAGACAGACATGACGAATCTATAAGGGTTCCGTTTTTTGACATTTAGCTACAGAACCCTAAAAAGGTTGATAAACAATTGCGAGAAACTTTTTTTTTAATTGGCCTAAATCGCGTAATTTGTGGACCTTATCATGAAATAGTAATAAAATTTTAAGGTGATGAAAAAGTTTCAGTTTCTAAAGTTTGGCAATGATTTTCGAGATGGATTCAATGTTTATTGCAGTTGTTTGGTGTTTTACGAGTCCGTGCAAAATATGGCATTCGTGGTTAATTTACTTCCACTCAATAAAGAGTAGACGAACATTATTATAGATCACATGACAACTATTTATAACCTCATTCAGTGACATAAAAAGATCAGCTAAGTGCGAACCAGATTGCGCGAATCTGGTAATTGTTTCGTACCGTTATAGAGAAAAAAATGTGTTTTTTTTTGTATGGGAGCAACAAACAATAATACAACACTAACTGTAAAATTTTCAAAAGTCTAGCTATGGTGGTTCTTGAGATACAGTCTGGAGACAGGCAGACATATTACATTGAAATCTCAGTAATAGTGTCTCGTTTTTACCATTTGGGTACGGAACCCTATGAAGCAACCAGCGAAATATTATGTTTATTCTCCTTATTCGGGCATTCGAACCGTAGCGAACTTTAATTTGATTTGAATGTATTTCATATAGTGTTATTATTAGGGTCTAATAGAATTTGGTCACGCTACATAAAATAATATTAATATTAGTAAGTATGTTAGTTGTTGCCCGCAACTTCTTTAGCGCAAGGCGAATGGTGCACATAGTTGCACATTTTCACGATAAAATAGGTTTTTACCCCCATCAAAAAAGAGGTGTGTTATAAGTTTGACGTATCGGTCTGCCCGTGGCAGCAGTAGCGGCGTTAGGGAGGGCGTCGCTAGGCAACCGCCCAGGGCGCCGGATAAATAGGGGCGCCGCAGGCTCCCCAATTTTGAGAACTACCAGCTGGGTTAAAATGGTCGCTTAGTAGAATCATATCATAATATGATTTACTTTTTTTAAATCGCAAAATGCAAGTCTGCTTGCAAGTTGCAATTCATTAATACGTACTAATTTGACATTTGTCAGTTTGACAGTTTTGACAATTCATTTGCTGAATTGATTGAGAGGAATTGCTATGTGACCATTTTAGCCCCGCTGAACCCTGGCGCCGAAGAAATATCGCACAGGGCGCTGATAGTGCTAAAACCGGCCCCGCGAGAGATCGCAGCATCCAAACTGGTGGACCGATTTTGATCTATGTTTCTTTGTTTAAGCTAACAATATGATCTCGAGTGTCCTTACTCCTTAGCAACAGTTAACTTCTTAATTTAACACTATTACTTCATGTGTGTCAGGACTCAGGCAACATTCGGTACCCTATACTGTTAAGAATACTATAAAACCGGCAATCCGACGAAACGACAATTTTATTTACTTTAAATGTGAGTATAAATTTCTCACCCAACTACTTATCTACAATTTCTGTCTAAATTCAATTTATTTACGATAAAAGATTACATGATATTATTATTTGCAACAATAAATATTGTATGCTAGCAAAAACGTATAAATATCAACGCTTTTTCAAGTGATACCAATAAGTGTTCTAAACCTCCTCTCAACAAAATGTCAATAATTCTGGTGCTGCTTTTGGGATTATCCGTATCGTACGGTATTGACCATGGGGATAGTGAGTAAGTACAAAAATACTTATCATAATGGAATATTCATAATACCACAAATTTATTTTCTGCACGGGGACAATTCCAAAATTACTTACGTTTATTTCTAAGAACATAATTAGTAGCCAAATCGATCCAACCAATCTCAAGGTTTAACTAAGGTTCACTCGGCGTAACTGGGCGGTAGCGGTCATTGACTCCCTGTCAAAAACTTGTCATTTTTTATATAAACCGCGATTGACATTAAGGTGTCAAATGTTGTCAATCGCGACTTTGTATAGAAAAAGACAAGTTTTTGACAAGGAGTCAATGACCGCTACCGCCAAGTTATGCCAAGTGAACCTTAGTATCCGTTCATCAAAAAGAGCATGTTGAAATTTTGCTAGTCATGGCCTTTTAAGGACCTATCAGAGAACGGTCACGTGGTCAAGCGTTCAAACGGTCAGTTTTGCGTTATTTGTGTTGTATTACGTTACATAAAGATACTCACACAGGGGGCGTTCTGACCGCGTCAGAATTGCTGCTGTGTGACTGACCGCTCGAACGTCGAATGCGAACGCAGAACGCTTTCAAATGCGTGATCGTCATATATTATAAAGTTCCCTTGCGTCATAACTTACTGATTAACTTCTTACAATGATAAATAATTATAGTGCTATAAAATGATAATAATCTGCGTAACCCGTGTAGTAAGCCACATCCTGACTCCTGACATACTCTCTTGGTTAGATACAGTTAGGTATTTTTTTTTTTACTTTCAGGTCAGGGATCCACGCAGCCGCGTTGCGAATGAGAAGACGCGCTGATCCAATGTAATTATTATACACTAGCTGTGCCCTGCGGTGTTACCAGCGGTATATTAGGGAAAATAAATTGTGATATTTTCCATAGTCCATACCAAATTTTATTAAAATCGCTCCAGCCGTTTAGACGTGAAGAAGTGACAAACATACAAACATAATATTATGTTACTTCTGATACCTCCAAGAGTATGTTTACAAAGTTTCATAATGTTTCGTCAAGTAGTTTTTGCGTGAAAGCGTAACAAACATCCACGCTTTCACATATTTTATAATATTAGTTAAGGCCTAAAGGAAGTGTGATTTTATCAAAATTAAAAAAAAACCTTAATTTTGATGAACTCCCATACATTTCAGGGATTCTTTAAATGTTTTTACGGTGCCCGAAAACTGCCCCGACGGCCAAAGACTGGTGAATGGCGTGTGCAGGGATATATGGAGGAAGCGAGGAAGAGCAGTCACAGCACCGATGGCAGCCGCTGACGAAGGGTGATGTTTATATGTAACTAGTTTATCGCGCGGGAATCGTACATCTTTTCGGGATAAAAAGTATCCTATGTCATTTCCCGGGATTCGAAGTTTCTCCATACGAAATTTCAGCAAAATCGTTTCAGCGGTTTGAGCGTGAAGAGGTAACAGACAGACACACTTTCGCATTCTTCTAACACAAATTCTTTGAAGCACCTTTTGTAACAGAGAACAATCAACTAGTAGTTCAGTCAACAATGTAGTTATAGATTCTATAACTACATTGTTGACTGACTGTTCCCGCTCACACGTTCTATAATATAGAACGTGTGAGCGGGAACCTAAGCGATTTCTTCTTTAAGTACGTAGGTATTCCTTTCTAATTCTGTTAGCACCCACAAAATATTGTTTTCAGTTAAGCCTCAGGCGCTGGTAAGTCGTCTGTTGTTCTTGGCGTCCAAGATATTACCTTCATTTTTCCACTCTCACTCTTGAAGCTCATTCCCGATAATTCATGATGTTTTTTATACATATAACTAAGCTCAAACAAGTGTATGGTCTATCTCACTAACTGGTAACCATATGCCTATGCGACGTCTCATGTAAAATGGTTACCATAATACGTATGCGACGTCCGCAACACCAAGGGTGCTACAGGTGTGTTTCCGCTTTAAGGGGTGTAATGATGGGATGTGTGGGGGGATGAGGAGATGAGGGGATGCGGGTTCGGTTAGTGAGGCCCTCTCACTCACTGAACGAAGCATAGAAGCGACAAAGCTATTATTCAAACAGAAATAGAAAGGTACATTTTAAAATAAAGATTTTTTTTAATTTTCACTATTCCTGAGCCTGTAGTTCGAAAACGGATGAGAATTTGGAAAAACTGTATAGAATTTTCATACAATATTTTTTGCTACAACGCATTGCTTTTTAGTTATTGGCGAAAAAACAAAAATTGAGAACTTTCCCTCCCCTCCCTCCGGCTCACCGCCTAGACGTCAGGACTTTTAGTATGTTTTGTCCCTAACCATCCTGAATAAGTACCTGCAGAAATCGCTTAGGTCCCGCTCACGCACTATATACGGTACCCTCCTTTGTGACATTCCTTAACCGGACTATGGGTGTTTTACATTATGGATGATTGATGATTGGATAAACAATAATTTGTTTATAATAATTAAACAATAATTATAACATAACATTCAACATTATTTTAATATTATGTTTATTGAACTTTCAGGCAAAGCAGAATGAGAAGGGACGCTGATCCAATGTAATTATAGTGTCTATTAACAACTTCGTATAAAAAATATTCTATCGTCATTTAAGTTCTAACACCACGTAAGTCACTTTTTGGCTATTTCGAAATTTTGATGTCATTCGCTAGAGAATCTGAAGACGCATCCTATCAGCCAACACGTACAGCTTAACAAAAACTTCTAAAATAATTAAATAGTAAACACATTTAAGAACTTAAAGGACGCTAAGTATTACCTACTTAAAATACGCAGAAATTCACTCGACTACAGCTTCTGTAGAGTTTTATTAAACAAACGACTTCGTTGAATTATGCGTGTTAAACTAGTTTTAAGGGTCAATTCAGACCGCAATGCGACGTGAAGATGCATTTCTAAATTTGTATGGATTTGACAGATTTGCACGACGTGTCACGTAATTGAAATCTGTCAAATCCGTACAAATTAAAAAGTGCATGTACGGTACGCGTCGCCTAGCGGTCTGAATTAACCCTCACAATGAGGGTTTTTGATATATTATCATTTGCCGCCAAAGGGACGGTAGGGTCTTTCGAGTTAAATGTCGTGTCAGACAGACATATGACAGCTAGATGAGTTATGACAGCTGTTTGATACGACAATTGACAAGATAGACCCTATAATTATGGCTACATAGCGCCATAAAACTCTACTTCATTCAGATACAATAGAAACCGATATAGAATCAACCGATGGCCAATTTATTATAGACCAAAGCCTAAGGCTACAATGTATTCAGTTTATAACCTTAGTTTATCCAAATAAAGAAATAAGTGGCACTCGGGGACTGCAGCAGTAAAACTTGCATAGCATTTCAACTTATGAAATTATAATTCGCATACGTCTAGTCGCACGCACACAAAAACCGAGTCTGGCAACGCCACTATGATAACTGAATATTTGGGGGGGTGAGGTTTTTTAGTTACGCAATTTATTAATTCTCAGGGCCTGTTTCACCACTTCCTGATAAGCCTATCCACCAATTAATTTGACAGATCAAGTATGGAGAATCTGTCAAAAAAGTTGTGAATAGCCTATTAGGCACTTTATCAGAAAGTGGTGAAACAGGCCCTTAATATCTTAAAAGTTGGCCAACAAGTATTATCTAAATTCTGACGAACTCCCATACATTTCAGGGATTCTTTAAATGTTTTTACGGTGCCCGAAAACTGCCCCGACGGCCAAAGACTGGTGAATGGCGTGTGCAGGGATATATGGAGGAAGCGAGGAAGAGCAGTCACAGCACCGATGGCAGCCGCTGACGAAGGGTGATGTTTATATGTAACTAGTTTATCGCGCGGGAATCGTACATGTTTTCGGGATAAAAAGTATCCTATGTCATTTCCCGGGATTCGAAGTTTCTCCATACGAAACTTATTCAGGGTGGTTAGGGACAAAAATACTAAAAGTCCTGACGTCTAGGCAGTGAGCTGGAGGGAGGGGGGGCGACAAAAGGTCTCAATTTTTGTTTTATCGCCAATAACTAAAAAACGTTGCGTTGTAGCAAAAAATATTCTATGATGAAACTAAAGCTGTCTATAATTAAAATTCTACACAGTTTTTCCAAATTCTCATCCGTTTTCGCACTACAGGATCAGGAAAAGTGAAAATTAAAAAAATGATAACTTTTAAATATGCCTTTCTATTTCTGTTTGAATAATAGCTTTATCGCTTCTATGCTTCGCTCGGTGAGTGAGAGGGCCTCACTAACCGAACTATACTCTATAGGTGTTTTACATTATGGATAATTGATGATTGGATAAACAATAATTTGTTTTTATTAATTAAACAATAATTATAACATAACATTCAACATTATTTTAATATTATGTTTATTGAACTTTCAGGCAAAGCAGAATGAGAAGGGACGCTGATCCAATGTAATTATAGTGTCTATTAACAACTTCATATAAAAAATATTCTATCGTCATTTAAGTTCTAACACCACGTAAGTCACTTTTTGGCTATTTTAAAATTTTGATGTCATTCGCTAGAGAATCTGAAGACGCATCCTATCAGCCAAAACGTACAACTTAACAAAAACTTCTAAAATAATTAAATAGTAAACACATTTTAGTATGGTATCTATACAAAATTATGCAATTGGTTTCTCTCTCCTAAAATGTTAGAACTTAAAGGACGCTATGTATTACTTAAAATACGCAGAAATTCACTCGACTTCTGCTTCTGTAGAGTTTTGAAGACAAACAACTTCGTTGAATTATGCGTGTTATACTAGATTTAAGGGTCAATTCAGACCGCAATGCGACGCGAAGATGCATTTCTAAATATGTATGTTTTTGACAGATTTGCACGACGTGTCATGTAATTGAAATCTGTGAAATCCATACAAATTAAAAAATGCATGTACGGTACGCGTCGCCTAGCGGTCTGAATTAACCCTTACAATGAGGGTTTTTGATATATTATCATTTGCCACCAGAGGGACGGTAGGGTCTTTCGTGTCAAATGTCGTGTCAGACAGACATAATATGACAGCTAGATGAGTTATGACAGCTGTTTGATACGACAATTGACAATATAGACCCTATAATTATGGCTACATAGCGCCATAAAACTCTACTTCATTCAGATACCATAGAAACCGATATAGAATCAACCGATGGCCAATTATTATAGACCAAAGTCTAAGGCTACAAAGTATTCAGTTTATAAGCTTAGTCTATCCAAATAAAGAAATAAGTGGCACTCGGGGACTGCAGCAGTAAAACTTGCATAGCATTTCAACTTATGAAATTATAATTCGCATACATCTAGTCGCACGTATACAAAAACCGAGTCTGGCAACGCCACACTGATAACTGAATGGGGGTGAGGTTTTTTCGTTACGGAATTTCTTACTGTTTCACCTCTTCCTAATAAGGCTATCCACCAATTAACTTGACAGATCAAGTATGGAGAATCTGTCAAAAAAGTTGTGAATAGCCTATTAGGCACTTTATCAGAAAGTGGTGAAACAGGCCCTTAATATTTTAAAAGTTGGCCAACAAGTATTATCTAAATTCTGACGAACTCCCATACATTTCAGGGATTCTTTAAATGTTTTTACGGTGCCCGAAAACTGCCCCGACGGCCAAAGACTGGTAAATGGCGTGTGCAGGGATATATGGAGGAAGCGAGGAAGGGCAGTCACAGCACCGATGGCAGCCGCTGACGAAGGGTGATGTTTATATGTAACTAGTTTATCGCGCGGGAATCGTACATCTTTTCGGGATAATAAGTATCCTCTATCATTTTCCGGGATTCGAAGTTTCTCCATACGAAATTTCAGTAAAATCGTTTCAGCGGTTTGAGCGTGAAGAGGTAACAGACAGACACACTTTCACAATCTTCTATCACAAATTCTATGAAGCACCTATTGTAACAGAGAACAATCAACTAGGTGTTTTCCATTACGGGTACATCCTGAATGAATGTATAAAACATTTGTTTATAATAATTAAACAATTATAATATAACATAACATTTACCATTATTGCAATATTATGTTTATTGAACTTTCAGGCAAAGCAGAATGAGAAGAGAATCTGTAAGTATATTATTATAGTATCTACTAGATGACGCCCGCAACTTCGTTGCACCAAAATTCGTTTATCGCGCGGGAACCGTACATTTTCCCGGATTAAAAATTATCCTATGTCCTTTCCCGGATTAAAAATACCTCCATGCCAACAGCAAAATCGGTTCAGCGGTTCGGGCGTAAAGAGGTAACAGACAGATAGACACACTTTCGCATTTATAATATTAGTATGAATATGGATTAACAACTAAATATAATATTTTCATATATTATAATATTATGCTTTGTTTGGCAGCTGCTTCTATAGAGTTTTGTTAAACAAACGACCTCGATAACTTGTGCGTGTTATAATACGTCTTGACTCTTGTACCAATGAGTTTTCGAATTTTCGAATATATTTTAATTTGTCACCAGAGGGACAGTATGACAGCTTTTTGACACGACAATTGACACGATAGACCCGAATGCTACATAGGTCTTAGCGCCATAAAATCCTCATTCGTTCAGAATTTAGAGGATATTTCGCTGAATGTGGTTCAATAGAATCAACCGATGGCCAACTATAGGCCAAAGCCTAAGCTACAAAGTCTTTAGTTTATGACCTTATTCCCAAAATTATAAACTTAATTATATCCAAATAAAAAAAAATACGTGTGATACTCGGGGGCTGCCGCGGTAAAGCTATCGCATAGCATTTTTATCAAGTTATGCAATTATAATTCGCACGTCAAGGCGCACGCACACAAACACCGTGCCGAAGTCTTGCAACGCCGTACTGATGATGATGACGATTGTTGTATGGAATTTCTTGATTCCGTTGCCGTTCTGGATACTTTTTATTCCGGATAAATGTACGGTTCTCGCACGATAAACGAATTTTGGAGCAACAGAGTTGTGGGCGTCTTATTCTATAATCTATACTCCATAGCAGGGGTCACCAAATGGCGGACCGCGGTCCGCATCCGGACCGCCGACCCATTGTGTGTTTCAAGCCACCATGTTCGACCAAGCATGTTCGAAGATGAACTTCGTTAGAAATAAATTTCGGTCTCGACGATACCGATGAACATCTCCATCTTCAATTTGCACCAATTTCACTCCAAACAAGCAACAAAAATTGTCACTTTTCTCATTGATAAGTAAATAAATACCTTTGTAATTCCCGTAATTAGGTACCTTTGTTTATTAATTTTTACAAAATGTGCGGACCGTGAAGGTAATTTAATTTCTGAAAATGAATTACAGCGAAACTAATTGGTGACCCCTGCTGTATAGTATGTCATATTTTTTTAACCCTGATTAATGAAACACTTTGTATTTTGAACTGCAGGACTGAGCCTACATCGTTTGGATTCTCGACGTAAATACTTGACGCAAGAATGGTCTAATAAGGATAAAATGACATTTGAAATTATAAATTATACTGCAGTATTATAAAAACTTTTGTTTCATTTAACAAGTTGTTGTGGTGTTGACATGACACGGCATTGACATACACAATAAAACCTAATATTACATAGTTTCTATAAAATATAATATCAATATTGTAATTATATTATTGATTCATACGATTCATAATATACGCGACGAAAAACTTTGGGTCCCTTTCGACGAAAATGCGGAAACGTAGGTGATTTAAATTTTGCACAGTTATCAGTTAGTTATCTTTAAACGAGCAATTCTTGTATAATTGGAATCTCGGAATCGGCTCCAACGATTTTCATGAAATTTAGTATACTAGAGATCGCCCAATGGTCGAAATTCGACCTTAATTTCAACGACATATTAGGACTACTACTTGCCTATATTTTGTAAAAAACATTGACTTTATAATTTTTTTTTCAACTCTTGTCTCTGGGACTTACCTGAACTCAGACTGGCCGCGTAAGCATTGTCTAATAGGATCTAAGATTCAATAAATAAAAACTATAATCCATTTTCAATTTGTCAACTTGTTGTCAACAGACTTCAACCATAAATAAAAAGAGTATAATTCGTATGTATAGGCTTGCTTGTCACTCAAAAATCTGTCATTTCTCATGTGTGTGTGTTGTAGTGTGTGTAATGTTTTATTTGTTAAAAAAATGTATGATAAAAGCATAATTTCAAAATAATATTAGTTCGATGCAGTCCTTCACCATATAAACTATAACTGTGCAAAATTTCATGCACCTACGTTTCATAAAAAGGGTTACAAAGTTTTTCGTTCGCGTATTAATATTATGATGATAGGGGGTTTCGGGGGCGATAAATCGATCTAGCTAGGAATCATTTATAGAAAATGTCATTTAATTCGTGTTTTATCGAAAACCGAGCAAAGCTCGGTCATTAAACTTTTTAATCGGGACTTAACGCGACTTATTTAAGTAGTAATGCTACTACGAGTACATACTTTTTCTCGACGTTTCGGCCGTGTTGCAACGGCCGTGGTCACGAGGGGACTGCAGGAGCGCGACGTCTTCGTTTGCACCGGGCGGTCGGTTCTACGACTACCCTCGAATTGTCCAATATTTGTGTTCCAATACACTGAAAGTCAGTAGGTTCACTGCGACACACAACACTAACTGTATCCGGGTTTACACTTATAGACAGAGGTGACACACGCGGTTTGCACTTATTGATCACTGGATTCCAGGCGGGCGACAATTTAAATCCGTCCTCACGATTGAAATTTTTGTACTTTTTAATTTCAATTGCTTCACGTATTACTCTCGTGTGGTAATGACGATCCGTAGAGAGGATTTTAGGGTCGTGTAGCTCCATCCAGTGATTAGTCCCCATATCAAGCAGATGTTCTGCTACCGCGGATTTATTTGTCTGGCGATTTTTCACTGCGGCTATGTGCTCTTTCACTCTTTCGCCAATAGTCCGTTTCGTTTGGCCAATGTACGAACTACCACAGCTACAATCTATTTTATAAACCCCAGGAGTTTGGAAAGGTAAGGAATCCTTTGGTGACCGAAGTACTTGTGATATTTTACGTAACGGAGTATACACAGTCTTAATGGAGTATTTCCTCAGCTCTGTTCCAATTTTGTCCGTTACGCCTTTGATGTATGGTAAAAATGCTGCTTGACGGTTCACCTCTGGATACCTCGTTTTCTCCTTCTGTCTTCTCAATCCCCTCGACACCTTATACCCTTACTTAAATAAGTCGCGTTAAGTCCCGATTAAAAAGTTTAATTATAATGCAACGCGAAAGTTTAAAATGTTATCTTAAAGCTCGGTCAAACAACTAGTAACAATATTATGGTTTGTTTACTACAAGATACGCTTTCGGCTAGCGGTATTACGCTACCTGTGAAAAACGCATCGCAATTTGCAACGTCGCAATATAGATTGACCTTTACCCAAAATGTTCCGACCTCGATTCAGAATATATTTGTACTTTATGTATCGTTTTAATATAATTATGTATATTATTATTAATATGCCGAAACTATTGAAATAACGAAAAACACACGTTATATAATGACTGTAAACACAAATGGTAAAAACATGGTAAAAACCATAGACTTATAATATATAGAATTTGTTTAGAATAGAATCACGTGTCAATAAAAATATTTAGGAATACAATACAAGCGAAATTTCGAACAATATTTGGAAACTTTTCACAATTTAATATAAAAAGTTTGGTGAAAAGATTTGTTATTTGATCACCGTTTAAATTATTTTCATATTGTTTTTGGGAATTAATGGAGTACTTATCCTAAAATATATTTTTATTTACCTGTTGTTGCCGGTTCGTTACGTCGAAATTAGTGTATCACGTGGAAACCGGACATATTAAAACAAACCTATTTCCATATTTCCTTCTTCGGATCTCAAAGTATCCCCATGCTTCGTTTCATCAAAATCAGTTCAGCAGTTTGAACGTGAAAAGTTAAACAGACAGACACATTTTTGCATTTTATAAAATGGAGTTTTTATTTCATGACATATCAATGATAAGTATAGGTTTACCAGAATCTGATGGCAAAAAGTGAGAAAATAAATTGACTCTAGCAATACCGGGGTAATTGCAATAAAACATTTTGATCCTTTTGCGGCTGATTCTGTGTGTTAAACATGCTTTAATTAATCCAAAATTGTCATCTGATTCTAGTAGACCTTAGATACATTTTACTTTATTTTTTTTACTTTTTTGAATACAAAACGCTGTTGATGATGAAGATTCATTTCCCGCCTAATATCAAAATAGATTCCCTCACGAAAAAATAATATTTCAGAATATTTAATAAGGCCCAAACTTAGCTCCTTAGCATAATTTACCACAAAAGATTCAGTGAATAATACGAACAGAGAATGGGGCTTCGCTGACGCATTCATTTAAATCTATTTTGAATATCAATGCGTATTAAAAATACTACCTGGGCGACGGGGAATTTTTTAAGGTGCTTCTAGATTACACCCGCATCACTTGCGACAGGTTTAAGCAATGAGTTTCTAAAATACTAGAGTAGCAATGTCTTACAAAAGATTCTCAGAAACTTTTGACAGCAGGCACAATATCTGGTGTCTATCAGAAATTTCGTATACCTACCGATGTTTGTACTTTTTTTTGATGAATAAATCGCGTCAAGCGCAGAACATATTTTGACCTGGTTGAAAACTTGGACCAGGGAGAGAGTAGACCGCCACGACTAACAATGTATCCCTGCTGTTTCGTTTTCATATCTGATAAGGATCTTGTTCCACTTGAATGACATAGAGGCGTACTTATTATAACCTAAATGTACTTTTAAAACCTGTCTCTCTCTCTATCAGCCCCAAATTTATAAATAGGCCGTAAAGGCCGAGGCCTAGGGACGGCAGCGTCCTAGAGGGGCGGCAGCGTTCATAGAGGGGATTTCGTACATCGCGGCCGCAGAAATAAAGTGGCCTACAGGCTTCGATCACTAATATAATATTAGCAGCTGTAGGCAGCCTACAGGTGCCTACAGTCATAAAAAATATAAATTCGACACTGCTTTGTAACTCAACGATCTCAGTAGTTAGATGGACAGTTTACTTACTTACTTACTTACTGCGGCGCAGCGACCCAAATTGAGTCTTGGCCTCTGACACAAGCACACGCCATTTATTTCGATCCTGTGCGACATCTTGCCATGATCCGGCTCGTAACGCCTTCAGGTCCTTTTCTACCTCATCCCTCCAGCGGTATCTGGGACGGCCTACCGGTCGTTTGCCAGTCATTTGCCCCACATACGCTTTTTTAGCCGCTCGGTCATCATTCATTCTTTCTACGTGACCGAGCCAGCGGATTCGGTGAGATTTGTATTCCCCGATAATATTGGGCGTTGCCACGAGTTTTTCAACCTCAAGGTTTTTCCGTGGCCTCCAACTGCCATCTTCATCCCTCGTCGGTCCGAGAATCTTGCGCAGTATTTTTCTCTCAGCTACTAACAGCTTTGTTTCCTCCTTTTGAGTTAGGGTCCAAGTTTCACTGCCGTATAAGAGTATAGGTCGAATTACAGTTTTATATATTCGTATCTTCGTACCTCTACTTAGGATCTTGGACACTAAAATTCTATGGAGTGCCGCACTACACCGAAGAGCACTTTGGATTCGGATGTCGATCTCATCTACTCTAGAATTTGTGTCGGTTATAGTGCAACCTAGGTACTTAAACTTAGCTGTTCCTGTGTATGAGATGTTATCTACTAAAAGATCTTCAGGTGGTTGTCGTTTATCTTTGTATCTCCGCATGTGCAAGTATTCAGTTTTGCCATGATTGATTTTAAGTCCGACTTTATTGGCTTCCTTCTCAAGGGTCCTTACCATATCCACGACATCAGACTTTTTCTCACTCATGAGAGCCAGATCATCTGCATAGCCTATTACTTGATGTTTTCCATTAAGCTGGACGCCCCTGTCAAGGTCTGTTACTTTCCTTATTATGTATTCTAACGCTAGGTTAAATAACATTGGTGAGAGAGCATCCCCCTGTTTTAGTCCAGTCTCTATGTTAAATAAACTCGTATATGACCTGTCTACCCGTACCACCGCACTACTCTTACTCGTAGCTGTCTTGATCAAGTTAATAAGTTTCTCAGGGATTTGGAAATTCCTTAATATCGTGTATAGGGAAGCACGATCTATACTATCATATGCCTTAGCAAAATCTACAAATAGCACATGGATGTTCTGTGCATATTCCCATTTTTTCTCCATCAACTGCTTAAGTAGAAAGATCTGATCTACTGTACTACGGTTTCGCCTAAATCCGCATTGATAGTCCCCTAACAGATTCTCAGCATATGGTTCTAATCGCTTTAGGAGCACGTACGAAAGGATCTTATATGCTGTTGGCAATAGTGCAATTCCTCGGTAATTTGCACATTTCTTCCTCGAACCTTTCTTAAGTATGGGGCAGATAATGGCAGTGTTCCATTTAGAAGGTAGAACTTCATTATTCCAGATTTTACTTAGTAGGTCATATATCCTTAACTGTAACATCTCACCACCACATTTCCAGATCTCAGAGGGGATGTTGTCAATACCTGGTGACTTGTTATTTTTTAGTTTGGGGATTGCTTGCTTCACTTCATCAAATTGCAGTGGTGGTATATCTGACATATTAAGGGCATCATTCTCCTGTATATGTTGGTCCGGGACAGCACAATTTAAAAGCCGCTTGAAATAATCTCTCCATGTATCTTGGATTTCATTCTCTGCAGTTATTAAATTTCCACTTTCATCTTCCATTAAGTTTGTTGTTGCTTGATATACCTTTTTAACTGACTTAACTTCCTTATAAAATTTCCTAGACTCGTTGGCCTTTATTAGGTTTTCCATATTCTGTACCATATTTTCCATGTGTTGTCTTTTAGCGAACCTTAACATTCTTTTTGTTTCCTTTCTTTTCTCTAAATAAATTGCTTTAACATTTTCGTCCTTCTCAGCTAAAATTTTTAGTTTTCTTCTATCCTCTATCATAGCTTTACATTCTTCCGTTAGCCACTTAGTCCTTCCCTTATTTTTCTTTTTTCCTAGTACACTTATTCCAATTTCTTTTACTGTATTTTCTATCGTATTCCACGTCTCATCTACGCTCTTTTCGTTATCTAGTTCTTTGAATCTATTATTTAATTGCAGTTGAAACTCGTTTCTGATTTTCTCTACTTTGAGATTTTCTACATTAATGTCATCCGGATTTTTCTGTTTTTTATTTCTTACTATTCTAATTTTAGCTTTTAATTTAACACCTAACATATAATGATCACTGTCGCAGTCCGCGCCTCGAAAAGTCCTAACGTCTTCTATGTATTTCTTATGCCTGTTATCAATGAGTACGTGATCAATTTGGTTAACAGTAACTCCATCGGGTGACTTCCAGGTGCCTTTATGTATTTCCTTGTGGGGAAACATTGTACTTTTTACAACCATGGACTTAGATGTCGCGAAGCTTATTAGACGTACTCCATTGTCATTAGATTGAATATGTTTGCTGTATTTTCCGATTGTAGGGACGAATGCATCCTCCTTTCCTATTTTAGCATTAAAGTCGCCAACTATTATTTTTATGGACAGTTTACAAGTGCATAATGTTGAATCTTTAATATCCTTTTATATACTTACCATCTACGAATAATAAAAACTAAGGAAGAGTAACTCCGTCAAAAAACATGCTCCAAAATACTTGTCAAAAAAGTGTACCTTAGGTACACATTATATTTAGGTGGCCTTGAGCGGTATAAAGGCTGACATTACATGACAGTTCGAATGGAACCAAATTTAAAACGGTAATAGTATGGGAGTTATGTTTCCTTAGTTTTTTTTGTAATTCAAGAACGGCTATAGCTAGATTTCTGAAATTTTCACAGATTATATATATTATTATCTGTTGCGGCTATAACAACAAATACTAAAAATAAAATAAAGTAAATATTTAAGGGGTCTCCCATACAAGAAACCTGATTTTTTGGCCTTTTTAGCTTATAATCAATAATGGTAACAGCTAGGCACTTGAAATTTTCACAAAAAACTTAATTATATTGTTACTTTAATAATTAGTAATAAAATTAAATAAAAGTAAATATTTATGGGGGGCTCTCATACAAAAAACACATTTTTTTTAACCTAACCCTTGGTGCGCGAGTCCGGCTAGCACTTGGCCGATTATTTCACTTTTGTATGGGGAAACACGTGAACCGGGCGTGCTCACCCATACAAATCACAAAAAATGATCTTTTAGCGCTGCTACTGTCACTTAATTATGTTACACCTAGGGTTGCCAGGTCGCTTAACCAAAAAGCCGGACAAAGAAGCCAGCTTGGCCAGACATTTGTACAAAAAAATCCTGCTATCGAGTACTTAGAATCTGAACTCTTAGTGTAGAATTACGTTCGTAATTTTCTGTTTTATTAAAACAATTTTACATTTTATTAGGTTTTTCCTTCTAAAAATAGTAGATTTTCATATGAAATTATTGATTCAAAGCTCTACAAAATCCGGACTCCTCTTAATTTTGGCCGGACACGCAATCAAAAAGCCTGACTGTGTCCGGCTTTATCCGGACGCCGGGCAACCCTAGTTACACCTATAGTCTAAGAGCGAGTGTTCGGCAGACTTAATCACAAAAAATGTTGCTCTTTCAGCGCTGCTACTTTCAGAGTGAACTCAATACAAGGAATACATAATACATTTACACCATAAAGTATTATCACTTAGTTTTGTTACACCTTGTATTATATATCTACTTACAAATACTACCTCAAACAGCTCGAGATCAAAGCGAAATTCGAGGTTTCAGAATCGGGTCCCAGTATCGTCTCGCTTGATTCTCGCATCGACAATATCAAGCTACTTTCAGAGTGAACTCAATACAAGGAATACATAATACATTTACACCATAAAGTATTATCACTTAGTTTTGTTACACCTTGTATTATATATCTACTTACAAATACTACCTCAAACAGCTCGAGATCAAAGCGAAATTCGAGGTTTCAGAATCGGGTCCCAGTATCGTCTCGCTTGATTCTCGCATCGACAAATAATGGACATAATAATATATGTGCTGTAAATTATACGGGGACATGATATGCAGACGTATTGCCGTACGGTGCAACACTGTGTATTTATTACTGCAAACGAGTGAGCAATTGTATATTTAAAATACTAACAAATAAGAGCGAAACTCTTGTGTGTCAATTTTAACTTGGTTAATATTTGACTCAGTAATTTGATATTCAGGTCAAAGGATATTGGATGTATCGTGTTAATAACGAATGTTTTTAACACGTTGCTTCTCACAAAATAAACAAAGTCTTTCAAAATCTCTAAAACTTATATTTTTACTGTTGTCACAAAACTCTTATAGCGTAATTAAATCTGCATAATATCTCTTTCTATAAATAATAATTAATAAAATTATTTGTGTAAACTGCCTTTATTGAATAAAATAACAATAATAAAATAAGAAATGCTACATACTGAACTGATCAAATAACCAGAAGTTGCTTACAAACTTTTATGAACATTTGAGGCCTGTTTCACCACTTCCTGATAAGGCTATCCACCAATTAACTTGACAGATCAAGTATGGAGAATCTGTCAAAAAATTTGTGAATAGCCTATTGGGCACTTTATCAGAAAGCGGTGAAACAGGCCCCTACCCTTTTTCAGCACTGAGGGCTTAGACAAGCGGCAAGCGATTATCGTAAACGCCAACGCCAACGTCACAAAATGTATAGGATTTGACATTAAAGCAATGTCAATTAAATGTCAAATAGCATACATTTTGTTAGCGTTTACGATAATCGCTTGCCACTTGTCTACTAGGGCTAATATTGATTTTACGGTCGGATCCAGTACTATTATCTAATAATAAAATGTAACACTTGCGAACATACTGTCAGCTTCCAAACACAAAAAAACTGGAGTAAAAATCGTTCCAACCGGACACGGACACACTTAGGGTGACCAGATGTCAGGAATTTTCCTGACATGTCGGGAATTTCAGACATAATATTATGTCAGGAATACGGCCGGAAAAGGGAAATGTTAGGAATTTTCTGCAAATAATTGAAACAATAAAATTTTATTTTTAATCACAATAACAAAAAAGGTAGGTACTTTGGAGTTTCATTAATTGTAACTTATAAATAATCGTAAATATCTTAAAAAACATAAATCAATCAACATTGACAAATTAAAAACTTAAAAAATCAACTTGAAATAAATAGCTCGTGTCAGGAATTTTGTCCGAAAATCAAGAATTTTGTTAGGACTTTTGAAATTTGTATCTGGTAACCCTAGACACACTTGAGTGCCAGATACAGACACACAAACGGACAAACACATCAAACTTATAACACCTTTTTATCGGGGGCTAAGAGCACGTTCTTTGCCTCATGATTCCAGATAACCTGAGACTTGTGTGCAAAGTCTTAATTACAAATCAAACCTATTACCGGGAGATTAGCAATCACAAACTTAGACTTAACTTCATAGACTATCGGAATATCATCTCAAACTTATAATGACTTTTAAGACTGAGGCGAACCAATTTGCTCCAATAAGGTTTTAAATTGTAACCATTTAATAGTCAGTTTTCAACACTTGAAAGAGTTTCTGTTAATTTGTTGAAATTAAATTTTATTACATTTAAGCAAAAACTTATACACTGCATAAGATGCATTGCTTGTAAATTGTAATGCGTAGAGTGTAGACATTATATTAAGTATGCGTATTGGTCAAGAACCGATACCCAAAGTAAAAGATGTAAAAGTGGCCACTATATCGGGAAGGTCTTATGGTTTCCCATCAGAATATGTCATTTTAGAATATGGCATGGTGATTGGTGTTTTGATTTTGACTTACTATTGCACAGTTTCCAAAGATGAATACTGAGCTACAGAGGTTTCTTGACCAAGGTGAACACTAGGAATCGAGTCAGTAGCAGTCATTGATTCCCTGTAAAAAAACTTGTGATTTTCTATATAAACCGCGATTGACAATGAAGAACTTCGAACTCATAAAAAGTTGGAGTTTATCATTCAAAGAGCTACGAGTACCAAGAGGTTTTCCAATGTTATTCTTAAATATTCTAAATATAGTGCGAGCATTTTTCATTTAGTGCACAGACTAAACAGGTCAATGATCGCTACCGCCTTGTTTCGCCGAGTACGGTATAGAACTATTTAACAGAGTTGTTGATTGCTTACTATACTGACTTTAGCCAGTCAAAAGCGCCAGTGAATAGATAAACTTCAGTTAAAAAAATATCAACATTATTCAGCTTGAAAATTCCGTAAACGTAGAATGACTTTTCATTAAAATGAGAGTATAAGGGCCTGTTTCACTACTTTCTGATAAAGTGCCGAATAGGTACTATTCACAACTTTTTGACAGATTCTCCATACTTGTCAAGTTAATTGGTGGCTAGCCTTTTCGTCATTTATCAGGAAGTGCTGAAACAGACCCTAAACCTATCTTTGATGAAGATCAGGACATTAACGTTTATATAAAGCAAACCAAAATTATCGGAAAGGATCAAAATAGTAACAGGTCCGTCATTTTGATAGTTTGGCTTTTGGCGGGAATTCCCAAAGTTTAATTAACGTAATCAGATTTTAGAACACCATCTAATGGAGATTACAAAGTTGAAATTAACATGACTCTGTTGACGATCTGTTTAGCGGACATTATGAGTACCTAGTGTTGCTGTTTTGGTCCTACAATCTAGAAACTAGAATAACACATTACTGGTCCTACAAAGATTGGCGTAATGAATATTTTTATGTGGCTTTCATAAACATAAGAAACTACAAAAGGTCTTGTTATTTTGAGGAAATTTGTTAAGCTTAGAGACTAGTTCCAGGTTTTTTAATAATAAAATAGTTGCTAGCAGTCCACCGATCATTTTTAAACAAGAGCTTCAAAAATGTTTAATTATTACTTAATTAGAGAACTTCAATTTCAGATGAATAACGTGTCCAGTTTTTCACGTGAGTAAAACCTGAGACTACAAAAGTTCGTTTTACTAGTATTGGTCCCAGAACTCCCAGATCCTAGCGCGATCAGACATAACTTATGTTCTCATGGATGTAACCTCAGATTTTCAGCCTCGTGGACTTAGAATACCTGCGTGTTTGTGTACTGATACTAGTTATACTATTCTACAAAATACAGTCAATGTCCGTAAACCAGTTGGACTGCAGATAATTATATAATGATATGCTGCAGATAGTTAGATAATGCAGATAATGATAATTAGCTGTAGAGAATTATTTACTATACAATTTTGTATATAAACAAAGGAATAAATTAATAAATTATTTTAGGTAAAATGTTACTCCACTAATAAAAAATTTAACAGATCGTATCAACTAGAAAAAACCAATCAAATCAACAACAGCCTTAGGTTGACAGTCAGGTTTAAGTCAAAGTTTTTAGGACTTTTACGGGGGACGAGAATGCAAACTAACTAGGTAAAGTGCAAATATAAGATATATTTTATTTTAAAATTTCACACTTTAACGGATTGTATCAGGCAATCTGCAGATTACCTAGGTAATGTGCACAGTAACATATTCTGCATTCTCACGGTAACATAATATATATAAACATCAGCCATGAGAATTTATGTTAAATAAGATAAATTTTTAGTTACTTTTTTCACCTGGTACCTGCCCGTGTCACACGTAGAGCTCCACAAACACGCAGGTATTCTGTATATATGAGGCACTACTAGTACTACCCCTCGCGCCTTTAGGTATCGAACTGTAAGTACCCCTTTAAGAGGATTCCACACCGCCATTTTTTCCATACAAACGTTGTCCCCTGTTTCCTCCCTGGATAATGCTAGTAGAGTTATAATTTTTTTCCTGAATATCTACGGCCACTAATACAATCTCCCTATGTTTTCTTTTTTTTCATAATTTAATTATTAATTATGATATGAACGTTCAAAAACCCAAAAAAATGGCCAGATTTTCCACTGTGTTCAAACGTCCAGAAAACAGATTTGGATAGATTATACAAAAAAAGCAAAACATAGGAACACAGCTCAAGCCTTTTTTTAATCTTTAATGAAAAAAGTACTTAAATCGGTTAAGTTTTGGAGAAGGAATCAGGGGACAACGAATCGTTGATTTTCTGGATTTTCTGCAGTTGTCTCTATCGCGTTCTGCGGTATAGGCTTGAGGTAAGGGAGACAGCTATAGATATTACACGTACTTTTTTTTCATTTCTCTAGCCGCTGTGGTATCCTCTTAAAGGGGCAGATCACAAGGGACTCACAAGCGAGCGGTGACGCGCGCGCAATATTTTTTCGTCGCATATATCTAGTGATGGGTAATTTTCCGAAAAATTTCAAAGCTCGGAAATTTTTCAATTTATTTTTCAGAAAAATTAGAAAAATAATGGAAAAATATTTTTTATTGAAATTATTAGTCTAAATGAATTAGTAAATAGTAAAAATGAAATAAATTATCAAATATGGTTTGAAATTCAAATGCTTGAATGACTTTAGGTGTTGTTTAAAAAAACAATATCTTTTTTTAGCCGTATCACCTTTATTTTTCATTTTTTACGAAAATGGTAAGGACCAAAGTTGTCGAAAATTTTTTTTTTTTTACTAAATAAGGGGCAAACGAGCAAACGGGTCACCTGATGGTAAGCAACTACCGTCGCCCATGGACACTCGCAACATCAGAAGAGCTGCAGGTGCGTTGCCGGCCTTTTAAGAGGGAATACGCTCTTTTCTTGAAGGTTTGCAGGTCGTATCGGTCTGGAAATACTGCTGGTGACAGTTCATTCCAGAGTTTTACAGTGCGCGGCAGAAAGTTACGCGAAAAACGCACTGTGGAAGACTGCCACTCATCAAGGTGATGAGGATGGTATGTTTTTCGCGTGGGACGATAGCGAAAAGTTGCAGGTGGTATGATTCCGAACAATTCCTCAGAGCACTCTTCGTGATACAACCGATAGAGGATGCAGAGTGAAGCTACCTCTCGGCGTAATTCCAGGGGGTCCAAGCTGTTTGAAACACTATGGCAGTCAACAATTCGAGCAGCCCTTCGTTGGATACGATCCAGAGGGAGCAGTTGGTATTTTGGCGCCCCTGCCCAGAGATGAGAACAATATTCCATATGAGGCCGAACCTGCGCCTTGTAGAGTTGTAGGCGTTGGTCCGGACTGAAGTACTGTCTCGCTCTGTTAAGTACACCAAGCTTCTTCGAGGATAATTTGGCCCTACCCCTCAAGATGATATCGGAACTGGACTTCGCTCGATATGTTGACGCCAAGTATCTCAATGCTAGGGGAGATGGTTAAAGATGTGCCCTCGAAACGAGGATAAACGACCATTGGTGACTTTTTAGTGGTGAACGCGCAGACTTGTGTCTTGGTGGGGTTGAATTGGACTAAGTTACGTCTACCCCATTCAGAGACCTTCTCCAATGAATTCTCGACTTTTGGATATCAAGGGAAAAGAGGGCTTTTCGCACTGAGCGCTGATGAAACCGAATATCCGACATGATGCTCGTGCATCGCGGTATGGTCGGCGGTTTCTGCCCCCCGTCATCCAGGGTCGAGTTTGACGCAAAGAGCTTGCCCAGAAGATCGGCTTTGTCCTTTGCGTCCTGGGCCAACGATCCATTTCCTACGTGTAGGGATGGTAGGGTTGGCTTGCAGAAATTTCCTTCAATAGCTTTAGCCAGAGACCAGAATGCACGGGTTCCCGAGGGGAGGCACTCAAGTCTCTTGCCAATTCTATTGACGTGCTGTTGCTTTGCCCGAGTAATATCTTTCTTGAGGGACCTAGAGGCAAGGCAAGTTGTTTTATACAACTTTAGTCCTTATAATTTTCATTGTAAAATCAGTATTTACGGAAATAACTGCAAAAAACAAGTCAAAATATAATTCCGCCTGTATTTCAATAATTAAAATCAAAAGCGCAAATAATTGAAGAAACAAAGTTGTAGATTGTATTTCAATAATTAAAATCAAAAGCGCAAATAATTGAAGAAACAAAGTTGTAGATATGATAGATTATTAAATTTTCTACAAATTTGATGAGGCGTAGAAAAGATCATAAGATCTTTTCTACGCCTATGGTAATAATATGTACCGGGAGTCCGGGACCCAAGCGACTGGATAAAACTGTATATTTCTGATCATGGATTAGACCCTATAATAATAATAAATAATAATAATTATTGTTATTATTTAAAAACTGGCCAAGTGCGAGTTGGACTCGCTCACGAAGGGTTCCGTACCATTATAAAGCAATGATAGGCAAAAATGTGTGCTTTTTGTATGGGAGCTAACAAAATCCCCCTAAATATAAAAGGCCTATAATATCGTGTTTGTTAAATAGAAGCCCCACGAAAATGTATTGAATTTATTTTGCTTTTAGAATTTGTTAGGAAACATCTGGGAACGGGAAATGAAATACGTAATCTATACTTATAAAATTACATGTCCTGACTGACTGACAGACTGATTCATCATCGCTGAGCAAAAACTGTAAAATTTACAGCCACAAAATTTGGTGAGTAGGGTTCTTTTATTAAGTAGACACCCACTAAGGAAGGAATTTTGAAAATTTTACCCCGAAGGGGGTGAAATAAGGGTTGAAAGTTTTAATGAAAGTCCGTCATTTCTTGAGTTAGAAACATGAAACTTTATTTTTGGGTTACTGATTAAAAATGAATGGATACGTATTTAAGCGTTTTTGGAAATTCTACCCCCAAGGGGGTGAAATTGGGGTTGAAAGTTTGAATGAAACTCCGTTATTTCTTGAGTTAGAAACATGAAATTTTATGTTTGGGTTACTGATTAAAAATTATTGGATACGTATTTAAGCGTTACTGAAAATTCTACCCCCAAGGGGGTGAAATTGGAGTTGAAAGTTTGAATGAAAGTCCGTCATTTCTTGAGTTAGAAACATGAAACTTTATTTTTGTGCTTCTGATTAAAAATAAATGGATACGTATTTAAGTGTTTCTGGTAATTCTACCCTCAAGGGGGTGAAATTGGGGTAGAAAGTTTCAATGAAAGTCCGTCATTTCTTGAGTTAGAAACATGAAAGTTTATTGACGTTTGCGTTTGACGTTTGCTTAAATAGGGTCCGTTTTTACCCTTTGTATAAGGAACCACAAAAACAAAAAGGAGAAAACTATCCATCTTTGTTATTATACTATGTTAACGCGGATGAAGTCGCGGGCAACAGCTAGTATATTATAAAAATTCCAACTATCTATCACTGTTCTTGAGATACAGCCTGGAGACAGACAGACGGACAGACAGCAAAGTCTTAATAATGGGGTGGGCCCCTTTTCAGGGTCCGTACACAAAGGGTAAAAACGGGACCCTATTACTAAGACTTTGATGTCGGTCTGTCCGTCTGTCTGTCTCCAAGCTGTATCTCAAGAACAGAACAGACGTGGGAGAGCCATGCTTCGGCACGAACGGGTCGGCTTGACCGGATAAATACCACGTTCTCACAGAAAACCGGCGTGAAACAGCGCTTGCGCTGTGTTTCGCCGAGTGAGTGAGTTTACCGGAGGCCCAATCCCCTACGATATTCCCTTCCCTACCCTCCCCTATTACCCTATTCCCTCTTAAAAGGTCGGCAACGCACCTGCAGCTTTCTGATGCTGCGAGTGTCCATGGGTGACAGAAGTTGCTTTCCATCAGGTGACCCGTTTGCTCGTTTGCCCCCTTATCTCATAAAAAAAAAAACGGTGATAGCTAGAGAGCTTGAAATGACAGATTATGTATTTTATAAAAACATAATAAAATCAAATATTTAAAGGAGGGTTCCCATACAACAAACTAGATAAAGGATAAAGTTATTATAACGATGTTTTAGCTGAAATTCACGGAAGAAATAGCCCTATTTACCGATATTCACACCAAATGTCACAGGAATTATACATTTTGGTTTTGACAACATCTTACCTGCACTTGTGCAAGATAACGGATATTTAATGGCTAATATTGAATATCAAAAACCCAAAAACCACAATTTGGGAAAATATAATTAAAACCACACAAACAATAAAAAGTAGAAGAATTTTGAAAGTGACATGCCCGCCAAAACTCTTTCAGTTGTCAAGTTTCAGTTTGATAAGTTTTTATTATGTCAGCGTGTTCCCAAACTATTACCAGTGTACTGGCCTAATCGCTTAGGCCAATGGTCACTTTGGTTTAAGATATTTTGATTTATGTCACACTTGACAGTACACTGATATTTTTTGGAAATAGGAAATAGTCAGTGAAGCCAACCTGCAGATAATTTCAGATCGGTGAGGAACCAATAGAAAATCTAGAAGTGTCTATCCTTACGCCATCTATGTAGTTAAGATTGTTAAAATTAAAAAATATACGCAAGGCCGGGCGCTCGGCGCAGCGCGCGCGGTACCGACGATACAATATTTTTACCTACCTACAATTCCTTACTGTTAAAAATGAACAAAGGGAATTACTTACCGAGTTAAATCCAATAAAGTACGGGCAAATGTGTTCAAAAACTTACAGTAAACGTAGATTACACCGTTACCTAGCTTTTTACACACACTCAGTACGCAATTAACGATTTTAACCACCGAAAACGATTTTAATTCCCGGAGCGCACGTCAGACGACGTTAACCGTACCGAGTTCGCGGAGGGAGGAGGTGGAAATAAGTTATGTCTGATCGCTCTGGGATCTTACTCTATATTAATAATAGGTGGTCTTTAGTCTTATACCTCATCCCTATCGTACGCCGCAGCTCCTGAGTACTGACTACTGACGTAATCTGTCTCTATCTGTGGTCTCTACATATTCACTGTTGTTTGTGGCAGTTCTTTTAGAGATGATCACAATAATTAATTCCTACTAAAATATAAACCTGTTACTATTTCGCTGCAAAAAAGAAAACAGAAGTAGGCTAGTTGATCGTCTTGAATCTAAGAATAATAAAAACTAAGGAAGAGCGAGTGTGTCAAAAAAATCCGCGAGCTACAAAAAGAGACCCGAATACATGCATACTTTATGCAAGAAGAGACCCGAATACATGCAAGAATTTAACTATTTTTGAATATTATAACAATTATAGGTCTACCAGAATCTGATGGCAAAAAGTGAGAAAATAAATAGACTCTAGCAATACCGGGGTAATTGGAATAAAATGTTTTGATCTTCTTTTATTCTTATAGCGGCTGATTCTGTGTGCTAAACATGCATATTATATATTTTATCCAATGATCAAGGATATTTTTTGAAAATCTGCTTTCAAAAATTGCCATCAGATTCTGGTAGACCTATATTAATTTTATATGCCTAACTGCCGCACTCAAAGAATGATGATTCAACTTCAATTTAATGAGGAGTTTGACAGATAATGTATGGGGCTTATGTCAAAATCTTCGTTTCATTACAATAATTAACTAGTAATTAAAACTCTATTTGTCTTTTGGTCTGTTGTACGAGCAAAAAAAGTCACGCAAAAGCGAGTGATTTTTGTGATCAAAGAGAATATAATCACTACGTTTTATTTGTGATGTTTACTTTATAACGAAAAACAAACGTATATGGTCTACCGCATTATATTTTTGCCCGAAGAGGTTATAATCATAGCATTATATCTCGTTTAAAACGTCTCCGTTGTGCCAAAATTCGCGCGAGAACCATATATTTTACTGGGATAAAAAGTATCCTATGTCCTTTCCCGGGATTCAAAGTATCTCCATACCACGTTTAAACAAAATCAGTTCTGCGGCTTAGGCGTGAACAGGTTACAAATAGACAGACAGAAACAGACTTTCGCATTTATAATAATATTAAGTATAAGTAAGTATCCAGTATATAACATCAGAACCTTCTAACATATTATAGTCCAATAAGCAAGACATATCGAGTGACCGTTTGGAATCGTTTGTACGAAACTTAAATAATTTTTAACAGCGACAGGGTTATAAATTGTACTCGCAGCCTCTATTTCTCTCAACTAAGCTCTTCTGAACTTTATTTATGTTTGTCAAGTTTTTTACTCAACAGGACTTCGTCAGTACGAAGCTTGATCTACGCCTTGGCGAAGATATGATTTAAAATTTAGTATTTTATTATTTTTAGCAATATTCCGCGTAATAAACCTCCACCTAAGGTTTATTTCACGGAACCTCAACCTGTAAATGAGTGAGTGCATGCGTATACTACACTCATTTTCTTACAGGTTTTTTTTTTTAATGAAATAAAGGGGCAAACGAGCAAACGGGTCACCTGATGGAAAGCAACTTCCGTCGCCCATGAACACTGGCAGCATCAGAAGAGCTGCAAGTGCGTTGCCGGCCTTTTAAGAGGGAACAGGGTAATAGCGGAGGGTAGGGAAGGGAAAGGAAGGGAATAGTTGAGGGTAGAGAAGGGAATAGGGTAGGGGTTAGGGGATTGGGCCTCCGGTAAACTCACTCACTCGGCGAAACACAGCGCAAGCGCTGTTTCACGCCGGTTTTCTGTGAGAACGTGGTATTTATCTGGTTGAGCCGGCCCATTCGTGCCGAAGCATGGCTCTCCCACGTATAAAGTTAAGGTTGAGGTTTATTTCGCGGAATATTGCTAACAATAATAACATACTTACTAAATTTTAAGCTATGGATTTCCGCAAAGTAAAGCCTGATTATTATCTATTTAATGACTATTATCGATATGATTACGAAGTTTTCTAGTAATCGGCGTCGATCTTGGACAATCTTAGACGAATATAGACGATGCTTGAACGAAATTGGTCCATCTTGAGCCAAAGACGCGTGTTCCTTGTAAAGAGTTCACTGTGAAAGTGGCATCGCTGAAAGACCACTTTTTTCACTTTTGTATGGGCAAGCGCCTCAGCGTCACGAGTTTCCCCATACAAAAGTGAAAAAAATTTTTGGTCTTTCAGCACTGCTACTTTCACAGTGAACTCTCTAACAGGAACAAGTACACACCCTGAAGTATTATCACTCAGTTTTGTTACACCTTGTATAGTACCCAAATTAGTTTTACGAAATTGATTATGCCAATTTTACTAAAATTTGAATACAGTAACCGTTTCTATTGTCCTTGGGACTAGGGAAAGTATCCAGACAGACAGACTTTCGAATCCATACACACTTTCGCATAACGTGGAAGTATGCTTGGCTGGAAAACAATCACATGGAAGTATTTTCTGAGTAATTGACTTCAGGGAATCACCCGGCTCCGTCAAAGTTTCCTATAAGATTACCTTGAGGCAGCCAGCACGGATTAAATTATCTACAAGGGTTACTTAGGCACTTCTGCCTTCGGCTTAAAGGACTAAGTAACAGGATCAGAGTTACATTCGATACTTAAACTTAAGAGTTCTCAAATTGGGGTGAAGTATCCATGTAGGCACGAAACCTGTTTATTTGAGAGATATTTCTAGATAGTTTTTAATTAAACTTTACATGTGGTAGGTATTTGGGTAGTTTTGCAACTTTTCTGACGTCCACAGGACTCTTAAGTCTACAAAATATAGTAAAAAAATACGTCTTGTTTAAATATATGCGATCATAGGACGACTATAGGTATTTTATCTATCTCTCAACATAAGATATAGGTATTATGCCACAGGGCACAGGCGGTACTTGCTGATTTTATTTTGCAAATTGCAATTTTTTTTCCGGATTTTGTCTTTTGCACTCCAAAAGTGCAGCTATTATCGATAATAGCGTAGCTTCGGTACTTACCTACACGACACAAGTGCTAAACAAAATGTTTCGCCTTTGTATTGCCAAAGGTGCGATATTATTGCGATGCCGAGGCGACACTATGTAATCAGTGTTTGGTCCTACTAATATAATATATTCTGTGACAGTGTTATCTTACAAAATATGCATATTTTTTATAAAAAATCCGCCTTGGTCACTTTTTACGAGGAGGGCAAAAATGAATTAGCAAGTGACTCTAGCAGACGGAGCCTGTAATTAAGCGTAGTATGGGGTACGGGGAATGGAGTATGGGGGAATGGGGTATGGGCAAAGGAATGATGGAAAGGGGGTCGATACCAATTTGCATTTGAATACGCCCATGTCGCCAAAGGCCACGATTAATTTACATGTAAGAGGACTGTCTTGTTACTTGTAGTTGTTTTTTACCCCTTCGTATTAATCCTCTGATTTATTACAACCCCTCTCTTATTTGCATTAAAGAGTTAAGCCGATTTTGGCGACGGTAATGGTTTTAACTGATGGCCAGTTAGAGATCCAAGATATCCGGAGCAGGATGAATTTTTTACAGTCCCAACTTCCATCCAAAATATGGAATTAGGGATGTTCTATGTAGTTACAAATACAGAATGCAGACTGCATTGCCCTAACCCATAGTTTCTCAACCTTATTTTGCTCACCGCCCACTTTGAGAATATGTTTTTTCTAGAGCCCCCCATCTTAATTTTACTTACCATCTGTCGCGGATTTAAAACAGCTATTGCCACGATTATATTTAAACGTAAGATATTATATTATAGTCGTAAGATAGGAATATGACCCCTATCTTATTTCTGAGTTTAAAATGAAGAATGATAGAAGAATGTTTCAATGGGAGCAATTAGGCTTAATTATATGGAGGAATTTTGTTTTTGACATTTTATAACGAAAAATAAACGATATTAATTTTTATTTTATGTGATTAGCGTATATTTTTAAGACTATATTTTTTATTATCTACCCACGCCCCATCTGCGCCATCTCAATGCCCCCTAATTTTCTCTGGGTCTTCTACTGCCCCCCCGAAAGTCTCAAACGCCCACAAGGGGGCGTTATCGCCCAAGTTGAAAACCTATGCCCTAACCAAACTTGGGAACAATTTTTTAGGCAGTAATCGAACCCACGAGGCAAAAGCCAGATTCTAATTCATTACCGTGGAACATCACCGTGGGATGCTATGCCATGCTACGGCACGAATGGGCCGGCTCGACAAGAAAAATACCACCGGCTCGCAGAAAACCTGCGCGAAACAGGACTTGCGCTGTGTTTCGCCGAGTGAGTGAGTTTACCGGAGGCCCAATCCCCTACCCCTACCCTCCCCTACCCATATTCCCTCAACGCACCTGCAGCTCTTCTCATGTTGCGACTTACGACGCCATGGGCGACGGAAGTTTCTTTCCATCAGGCAACCCGTTAGCTCGTTTGCCGTCTTTTTTTATTAAAAAAAATCTTCACCACGGAAGCACATACAATAATCCATTAGATTGACGTAACCTGACGAAATTAATAATTATTGATATTAAATAATTGTCCATGAAACAATTTCTTCGGTTGAATCTATGATCTTCTTAAAAATTCTTCCAAAATTCATACGTTGAAATTACTTTAAACAAGCTGGATAGAGTTTATTATGCTGGCAAGGTTTCGATCTTACCGAGACTCGCTTGGTTCAAACTTGGCAATTAACTACTTTACAACATAAGTTTGTCTATTGGCTCATCT
This sequence comes from Aricia agestis, assembly GCF_905147365.1. NCBI lineage: Eukaryota > Metazoa > Arthropoda > Insecta > Lepidoptera > Lycaenidae > Aricia > Aricia agestis. The sequence continues at coordinate 23,640,361 of NC_056428.1, read as the reverse complement.
CACATCTGTTTTAGTTATCATCAGTATCGACTATGTTATTTTTGTACCTACAGCACAGAATATATATTAGTAGTACCAACCTACAGTCGGTTTGTCGGCAAAGGCAAAACAAGTCTACCAGACTTGTTTCCAAGAAAATTTTCTCAAAAAAATTTATTAGCTTTAAAGTAAAACAAAATATTGTGTAATTTATTTAAATAATCGCGTGTGGTATAATTATCTAATAATTTAGATAAGACACATAGACGTCTTCGAAGTCCGCAGTCGCCACTAGGCCCACTAGGCACAATAATATATTATTATTATCAGATGCACATATTTTTTGGACTAAGTAATTTTAAGGTTTTAGTTGTTATTTTTAATTGTATCCTAAAACGAATGTCAAAGATAAGTATACGTATAAATTAGACGTTACTTAAAAAAATAAGAGAACAACAATAAATAGAAGAGTTTAAATAAAAAGGTTGTGCATATCCTATTCGCTTGCGAAATAAAATAAGAAAACTTTAAAACAATATCATTTCGAGTGCACCCTGAGAATTTATTAAAGTAATGTGCCTTTGAAGCCTTTTTGACGAGTGATTTTCAAGCCAGCCAGCACTTACATATGAACTGGCATCGGTCCAACTGCTCAGGACAATGCCTTTAACCTAAATAAGAATACCCTATAAATACAGACGTTTTGTTTGTAAATTCTTGGCTTTTTAGAACTTCCAATATTTTTCTGTGACAATAGGCACTTATTTTACTAGGTTTGCTGCGATAACTGCGTTTGGGAATTAGTTTTTTTATGTATACATACTATTATAATAAATGGGTTTGTTTGTTTGTTTGTTACGCTCAAACCGCTGTCACGATTGTTATGGGTATGGAGAGGGTTCCAGAAAAGTATGTGCATCTAGGATAATTCCTAACTCGGAAAAATATAATTAAAAGTACTTACGATAAAAAAATCCACGAGCAACATCAACTGAAGAATAAAAACTTCTTTAATTTTGATACTTGCAAAAATAATCCAAATGTCCAACATCAGATAGACTGAGTAAATTAATTATCATAAACTTGAGACTTAATTAAGTTGGCATCGTTCGCAAGTTATCCGACTTGTTGAAATTAATGGTTCTTGTCCGAAATCGCTTTTGCCGTATTTCTATCAACAGATTTTAACTATATTAGCCTGTATTCTGTCCTCGCAGATTTGTAAAGTTCGCTTTATGCACTTATTATGGCCCGTATGGGGGACACAAACGTTTGTGCTACGAATAATAAAAAAAAAATAGTGTTTGTATGAACTTTAAATAATAATATTATCTCTGTTACCACTTCACCCTTAAATAACTAAACCAACTATTATGAAATTTTGTACTTATTTAAAAATTCAGAGTTCCGGGAAAGAGCTATTCGAGATAACTAAAAAGTAAAAACACTTTCTTAAACATTTTTAGAGATTAGAGTACAAAACATTTGAAAACAATTACTTATTTAGATAATAATAATTACTAATTATGTTTGAACTATTTCGTAATATCAAATAACAAAAATAATAATCGGCCAAGTACGAGTCAGACTCGCGCACGTCTCCTCGATAACTGGGCTATCTAACACTGACAGAATTTTTCAAATCGGACCAGTAGTTCCTGAGATTAGCACGTTCAAACAAACAAACTAACAAACTCTTCTGCCTTATAATATTAAGTATAGGCAGAATAGAGATTAATATTATTATTTTTTATAATATAATAATACTTACTATAATCTATACCACAGTATAGCAATATTATGTCATATTGCTATACTGTGTCTATACTATAGGTATAATACTATAATTCTGAAGAGTCTGTATGTTTGTTAAAAGCAAAAACGGTCCGAGATACCCAAAAAATATGTATAAAAGAATTATTCCTCTTTAAATTATCTAAAAAATGTCTATGATAGCATATGTCGATCTTTTAACATTAACTCACAATAATCGTTTTTATCTATACTTACTTAAAAAATAACATGTCCTGACTGACTGAATCATCATCGCTGAGCAAAAACTGTTTAAGTTACAGCCACTAAATTTAGTAAATAGGGTTGTTTTATTAATTTGGAAATTTCACCTCCGAAGGGGGTGAAATAGGGGTTGAAAATTTGAATGAAAATCCGTCATTCCTTAGTTAGAAACATGAAAGTTTATTTTTGGGCTACTGATTAAAAATGAATGGATAGGTACGTATTTAAACGTTTCTGGAAATTCTATCCCCAAGGGGGTGAAATCAGGGTTGAAAGTTTGAATGAAAGTCCGTCATTTCATAGAAGAAACATGAAAGTTTATTGACTTGCGTTTGACATATTTTGGGTCGCGTTTTTACTCTTTGTATAATGAACCACAAAAAGGGGAAAACTATCTACTATGTTAAAGCAGACGAAGTCGCGGGCAACAGCTAGTTTTTAATATTATCATGAAATCGCCATAAAGCTCCATCTATGTAAGCAATATGTACTTCATGCATTGAAAAGGGTTTGTTCACATTATTATGGTTCGTATCTGGGTTGTCTTGTTGCAATAACGATATTCAAAAGTAAATGTAGATGTCGCTAGTAATATGAAAAAGAAAAAGCAATTATAATTAACTTATTTATTTCATATGGGATGTAGATCCAATTTTATACCGTCGTACTCTCTAAGCAATCTCTTTAGTAGTATATTCACTGGTCTCCCAAGACATCGAATAAAATTGTCCAAAATAATATTAATTTATAACGTCTTTTAAATTTAAAAATCATTGATTTTATAAATTTACGTAAATTGTAATGCTTAATTAAAAATATATTAATTTTCTAGAAATATGTCTACACATGAAGGACTTGTATCATGTATATCTATGGCACTGATCAAAGAGAATATAATCACTACGTTTTAGCACTGATCTCCATATAATGGAGGTCAGTGATCTATGGTCATAAATAAATTTAAAAACTCTGTAGTCTATTATACTATACACTGGAGAGAGCCTTATATCGGTGTATAAGCGTCAAAAGCGTGTAATGTTATGTCCTACTTACTAGGACATAACAAAGGAGTCGGTCTGAATATTTCATGTAATAAAAGTGTTATTAAAGGTTTTTAGTCAATGATATTCTACTTATACAGAGCTCCCACACCGGTTTCGGTGACGGATGGTGGCCGGTTTCATTGAAACCAGGCCAGCTACGCAGGAGTAATTTTATAGTGACCAAGTGTGTGCGCAGCACACAAGAGCACTCTCTGTTCCTTCACTCTCATAACCCAGTGGGACGGCAGACCGACACGACCGGCGAGAGATCAGGCGCAGGACCGACTTTTTACATGCCCATCCGACGCATGGATCATCTTACTTGTCAGACAATCAGGTGATCAGCCTGCATTGTCCTAACCAAACTTGGAAATAACATGTTTCCAACGCGGGAATCGAACCCACGACCTCCGAGTCAAGAGCCGCGCTCTGTACCACTAGACCACGGAGGCGTTTAGTTCAGAGGGTGCTTCCTTCAGCCATCTGTCCGGTACTGTAGGAGTCACTACGGGTATGCGACCCCGAACTGCTCTAGCTACTGCTGTCATGACCCTTCTCCTGTGACAGTAGTATCCTATGCCCCATTCACCTCCCAACTACCCAATAAGGTGGAAGCCCCCCACCAACACCGACTGGCGATCCTGGCCAGTCACAAGATCTGCTAATGTAGCAGCTTATATTAACGTTAGGGGTCTCGCTAACGTTCACGTCCCTACTTCTCTCCAATTGTAGCGGCTCCCCGTTCCATTGGACTCAGAGTGGCAGGGGCAAGAGTGCACCTGTGTTAGCGCGAACACTGACATTTTTATTGTATCGTGCACTATAATATCTCCTGCGCAAATGACTTGGCTATGGACATGGTTTTCCGATTAGATATAAAGTCCGGCGGCGATGGGCAGAGGTAGAGAGGTCTGTGTCTGATGCAACCAGGCCTTGTCTGATGTCTGCACGCTGGCGGCTGAGGGAGAGTGGTCGCTTCGCATTGCATGGGGCTGACAGTGTGATTCGGCAGCACCCTAAGTGACAAAGCAGCTCTATTCAGGGAGGCCCTGCTTTCCCCAATCCGGGGAGGGGACTAGAAAAGGTGTCCTAAAAAAGGCTTAGCCCCAATATATTCGGAGGTGGTAGCCGCGGCTGTCTCTGCATCACCTTTTACGCGGTCGAAAGCCACATAAGAAAGGACATAACATCTCAAAAATTTATGACATGACTTTTGCTGCGTGGAACGTGCGTACGCTTCTTGACCGCGAAGACAATCTGTGCCCTCCTCGTAAAACTGCTCTCGTGTCCCGAGAACTTCGACGCTACGGCGTGGATATCGCTGCTCTCAGTGAAACACGCCTGGCTGACGAGGGGGAGAGAGTTGAGCGCCTCGGCGGGTATACTTTCTTCTGGAAAGGAACTCCGTCGTCAGAGCCTAGAAGGTCTGGTGTTGGATTCGCGATCAAAAACAACATTGTACGCAAACTGGAGGAATGTCCAATTCACATCTCGGACCGCGTTACCACGTTACGTTTACACCTGGCCAATGACAAACATCTTAATGTCATCAGCGTATATGCGCCAACCATGGACAAGGATGAGGACATCAAGGACAAGTTCTATGAGGAAGTCACGCGCACCCTCTCTAGGATTCCACATAGAGAACAGGTACTTTTGATGGGCGACTTTAATGCGAGAGTCGGACGTGACTTTGAAGCTTGGCCTAAGGTCTTGGGAAGACATGGTATCGGGAACATGAATAGCAATGGGCAACTTTTACTTACGCTTTGCGCCCAATTCCAGCTTGCTATAACCAATACCATGTTCAGACTCCCGGCAAAGTATAAGACCACATGGATGCATCCGAGGTCGAAACACTGGCACCTGATTGACTATGTAATTGTCCGACAACGTGATATTTCCCAAGTGCATATTACGCGTGTTATGCGGGATGCAAATGCGATCTGCTCTACTGATCACAGACTCGTCATCGCCAAACTGAGGCTTCGCCTACACCCTCCTCGTAGATCCCAACGTATAAAGCCTAAATTCCTAGACATTGGAAAAATGCAGAACCCAAGTGTGCGTGAGTCTTACAATCAGCAAATTGGTGATACTCTTCGATTGCTGGACCTTGAGAACGGTGATACTATTGCCAACTGGCAAACGCTCTCGTCCAATATAGTCGTCGCTGCATCGGAAACATTGGGTATCAAATCCAATGTGTACGAAGATTGGTTTGATGACAATGACGAAATTTTGTGCAGGGCTTTTCAGAAGCATCGTTCTCTGTTACGTCAGCAACTCAATAACAACCGATCGGAGAAAGTTAAAGAAAGTGGTGCGGAGTTGCGCAGGCACGTAAGGGAAATAAAAGACAAGTGGTGGAAAAATAGGGCCCAACGCATGCAGTGGCTTGTTGACAGTAACCAACTGGGAGCTTTTTATGATGAGGTCCGTAAACTTGTTGGTACTGCTAGCCGTATTAGTGTGCCCCTTAAATCACTCGACGGCACAGAGCTGCTGACCAACAAGCAAGATGTTCTTAATCGTTGGGGAGAGCACTTTAACAACTTGCTCAATATTGACCGAGCTGCAGACCTCGCCCACATTAGCTCAATGTCTGCATTGCCCACGAGTAATGAGTTGGATAGACCGCTGACTCTGCAGGAGGTCGTCGTTGCTGTACAGCAACAAAAGAACAACAAAGCGGTCGGCGTTGACCATGTACCCGGAGAATTGTTGAAGTATGGTGGCTCAGAATTGCATCAAGTCATTTTCAAACTTTTCGCTCAACTATGGACTGAAGAACGTGTTCCCGATGACTTTAAAGTCTCTTGTATTTGCCCACTTTACAAGAACAAAGGTGACAGAGCTGAATGCAATTCTTATAGAGGTATTTCCCTGTTAACTGCCCCGGGGAAGGTTTTTGCTCGAATCCCACTAAACCGCTTGATACCCTTGTCTGAAAACATCTTGCCCGAGACCCAGTATGGCTTCCGGCCTAATCGGGGCACATGTGAGGCTATTTTCTCTATCCGCCAACTTCAAGAGAAAAGCCGAGAACAAGGTCAACCACTTTTACTATGTTTCGTTGACTTAGAAAAAGCCTTTGATAGTGTGCCTCGAGAAGCTTTATGGGTGGTACTATCGAAACTTGGATGCACGGATAAGTTTGTTAGAATAATCCGACTCCTGCATGATGGTATGCGTTGTTGCGTCAATGTACACGGCGAGGAATCAGAGTTCTTTCCGGTGAGCTGCGGCGTTAAGCAAGGCTGCGTGCTCGCACCAACTCTGTTCGCTTTGTACTTTGCAGTAGTAGTTCGGGAGGCCCTGCAGACTTTATCCGAGGGAATTCGTATTCGATATCGTATCGACGGCGGCGGAGTCTTCAACCTAGCCAGGCTTAAAGCTCACACCAAAGTGTCTCACATGATCATCACCGAGATGATGTATGCAGACGATTTGTGTTTTGTGGCGGAATCCTCGGAGGGTCTACAAAGACTTATGGAGAGTCTCAATGAGTCATGTCGAAGATTTGGCCTAAAAATTAGTGTAAAGAAAACCGAGGTAATGGCTCTGGATACACTGCGTAGACCTTCGCTCGACATCAAACTCGGTAACGACTCACTTAAAATTGTGGACAAGTTCAAATATCTAGGCAGCACTGTATCATCTAAGTGCCTCCTTGATGATGAGGTCAACAGCAGAATTGGAGCAGCTGCAGCAGCATTTGGCAAGCTTCGTCTCAAGGTGTTCCGCTCACACGACATAAAGCTCACTACGAAGGTGGCTGTATACATGGCAGTCGTTCTACCCAATCTGCTGTATGCATCTGAAACGTGGGTCCTATACCGCAAGCATATCCGCACATTAGATAAATTCCATCTAAGATGCCTACGCGACATTATGAACATCCATTGGTCCCAACGTGTTCGAAACACGGAAGTTCTACGACGAGCTAATGTCAGCGGTATAGAGGCATATCTAATGAAACGGCAATTGAAGTGGTGCGGCCATGTCTCTCGGATGCCTAACACTGCTGTGGCCAAGCGCGTCTTTTATTCTGAACTTAGTAATGGCAAGCGAAAACAAGGCGGCCAATTACTGCGGTACAAAGACGTGCTCATGCGCCACATGAAGAAGTGTGACTTAGATCCGTCACAATGGGAGACAATGGCTGCGGGCCGATCACTATGGAAGCGGACCGTGAGCACTAAGGTGTCAGAGTATGAGAAAGTGCGTGTGGCCGAGCTAGATGCTAAACGCGACGCGCTCAAGGCTCGACCACCTGTAGCCATACACTATCATTATGAAGGAGGGGTACTGACTTGCGCTCAATGTTCTCGCACGTTTAGTGCAAAAATCGGTTACGTCAGTCACCTGCGAGCACACGAACGACGCTTGCAATAGCCGTAGACCCAAAGTCGCTGTGGCCGAAATCGGTCAGGATAGATGTACTTATACAGATCTGTTACGTCCATACTATTATCCGGCTTAAATCTCTTCCGAACAATTTTCAAATTCAAAATTGCAAACATTGACAAATTTGACAGGTAAGTAAAACAAAAGATACGAAAAACCATTTACATAAAAGAGACAGTTCTATTTTTAAACGTCGAATCGTATCGCTGTCTCTTTCTTCGCCTGAGCTGACGAAAATTCGATTTTTTCCAGATTGTTCGAAAAAATTATTGAAAATGTAAATAATCGAGGTATTTATTGCAATCAAGACATGTGGTAATGGTAAGAGATTCCATGTGTTTTGTTTTTTTTTAGTCTTAATTGGTACATTTTCGAAACGCGCACGACGTCATTTTCAATTTATTTAGGTAAGACAAGACGCGGCACGTTCGTGACTGCGCTCGATGCAGACTAAACAACAGATGGCCCAATTGGGCCGTATTTGAATCTTCACAACGCGCGTGGTAGTAACATATCTGCTTTGAGTATTTCATCATTGTTTTTAGTGAACATTTAATGCTAGATATTGTTGAGTTTTGTGGTTCCGCTAAATAAAAAACCATAAAAATGGCCAAAGAATGACTCAAACACGTGGATTAACATTAAATACGTAAGTTTTGAACAAGGTTTTTTGAGCTTTTCAAACGGTATTTTTGTAACCTAAAAAGATAATTTATAAGTTTATTAGTCCCTTATTCGTGCTATATAAGGCATTAGTGCTAAAAATGTCACCAATTAATAATTTGGCTATAAAAATTGCATAGCTATTTACGTGTGTTTACGAATTCTCATCACTTGAACTATAGTTAATCGATATCATGAACTAATTGACTTTCTTTCCTGTATCATAATGTGCTTCGAAATAATCAACAAATAGAAATATTCAAGAAAATAAACGCACACTACTTGTATGAAAATAAGCACAAAATGGCCACGCGATGACGGGCTAAGACTACATCTATACTATAATACTTTATCTATGATGAATACATTGGATGACAACATTGAGGTACTATAGACTGGAGAGAGCCTTACATCAGTGTATAAGCGTCAAAAGCGTGTAATGTTATGTCCTACTTACTAGGACATAACAAAGGAGTCAGTCTGCACTCTGCATATTTCATGTAATAAAAGTGTTAATAAAGGTTTTTAGTGAACATTTAATGCTAAATATTGTTGAGTTTTGTGGTTCCGCTAAATAATAAACCATCAGAATGGTCAAAGAATGCCTCAAACACGTGGATTTAACATTAAATACGTAAGTTTTGAACAACGTTTTTTGGGCTTTTCAATCGGTATTTTTGTAAGCTAAAAAGATAATTTATAAGTTTATTAATCCCTTATTCGTGCTATTTATAGCATTAATGCTAAAAATGTCACATCAATTAATAATTTGGCTATCTGGGGGCACGGTAGTGCCCCCGCCAAGATGAGCCAAGCGAAGCGCGCAAGGGCACTACCTACCTTTTCTCGAAACGTTTCGTCGTATTTTTGAACCCTCGTAACTTTGGTTTGAATAATGCCAGATAGTTGAAATTTTAAGGATATAGTGACATGGGTATAGTTATTAAATGCGCAAAGTTTGAATATCGTAGCTATTATACTTTAGATTTTACAGGTGTCCAAAAACCCACAATTTGGTCACTGACTCACCGATCATCAAAACTGTTAGGGTACTTCCTGAAGTCTTAGAAAGCTGAAATTTGGTATGTAACATGATATTAGTACTAAAACAACAAAAAACTTATCAAACCGAACTTAACCTATATCCGTACCATTATAGAGCAAAAATTTGTGTTTTTTGCATGGGAGCCCACCTTAATTATTTTTTTAATATGATTATTAAATATTAAAGTAGATACATAACTAAGGACTTTGAGAAAAATTCAAGTACCTACCTGTTGCCATTATTGATATAGAGCAAAAAAGGCCCAAAAATCACGTTTGTTGTATGGGAGCCCCCCTTTAATATTAATTTTATTTTATTTTTAGTATTTGTTGTTATAGCGGTAATACATAAGTATACATAATCTGTGAAAATTCCAACTTTCTAGCTATGACCGTTTTCGAGTTACAGCCTAGAGACAGACAAACAGACAGACAGACAGATGGATAGACGGAAAGACAACGAAGTCTTAGTAATAGGGTCCCGTTTTTACCCTTTGGGTACGTAAGTTCAAAGAATATTCGTAGTCTTAGCATTCCTTTGCAAATATTTAATTAATAAGAATATTTCATTAATAATAATAATAATTAGTTACTTAATTATCACTATATTTCATGTTTACTTAAACTTTAAACATATTGATTAGGAATTTTAGGATAATTTAGTATAGTAGGTCTTAAAATATATTTTTAATGCAAACAACATCGGTTTACGGTTAGTTAAAAACAAAAATAAAGGTGCTTCAAAAGTTAAACGGCTATAAATAATACCAAACATCTTCGCGTCATCGATAGTGTCTATTGTCGATTACAGTGCATTAACAACTATATGAAACTATTCGTGCAACCTATATCGCGATGTAGAAGACCAGCAGCGACATCTATTATTATAAAAAGGAAAAAATAGCAAATAATTATTTTTAAATAAAAAATTTAATCCGACTTCCATAGTAAACTGCCTCTAAAAAGTATAAAATAATAATTCTTACTCTATTTAAGTGCCCTTTATAGGATTGGCCTAAGCCTCAACTATATCTTTACTCAATCTTTATCACTTTGAAGTCGGTACCAGCTGACGTAACAATTCTAGCGACGCATTTAGAAGAGAGAAGGGGGGGGGGGGGGGTTTCAAGTTCAGCCTTGGGCGAAGCGAAGTAATTTAATGACACTCAAAAAGTGGATGTTTAGTTTATGTTAGAATTAAATATTCACTTTTAATTAATAACTTAGTTTGTTCCTAAAAAAGAGAATTAAAAATCGACACTAAATAAGGGCCGGGAGCAAGGTCAATTAAGACACATGCCGCCATAACGGCAACAGAAATACACAATCTGTGAAAATTTCAGAAGTCTAGCTATAGCGGTTCTTGAGATACACCCTGGAGACAGACAAACGGACAGACATCGAAGTCTCAGCAATAGGCTCCCATTTTTACCCTATGGGTACGGAACCCTAAAAAATGAACTAAGAGAAAAAACAACGTAAACCAGCTTACAATAAGAAATGAAATCCCACCAAAAACATTTTCATGTAAAAATGTTGCCAAGATGAGAACATAATAATATTATAGTTCGTCGTGTCAAAAAGTAGTGAGATCTCATGTAGAGCCAAGTTTCTAACCTTACTTACTCAGCCCTAAATCTAAAAACCTTAATTTTACACTAAAGCGCGGCAAAATATGTGATAATAATATTATAATGTGTCAGCCGCACGAGAAAAATCTACAAACTCTACACATTAGTCAAAATCGGTGGCTTGGCCATTTTGTTATACGTTAGGGCTTTGAACTTATTAATATACCGTAACTAATGATAAATGGCCAGGCCACCCGCGATTTTGACTAAAGTGCGCGCTGTGTGTGTGTGTGTGTGTGTGTGTGTGTGTGTGTGTGTGTGTGTGTGTGTGTGTGTGTGTGTGTGTGTGTGTGTGTGTGTGTGTGTGTGTGTGTGTGTGTGTGTGTGTGTGTGTGTGTGTGTGTGTGTGTGTGTGTGTGTGTGTGTGTGTGTGTGTGTGTGTGTGTGTGTGTGTGTGTGTGTGTGTGTGTGTGTGTGTGTGTGTGTGTGTGTGTGTGTGTGTGTGTGTGTGTGTGTGTGTGTGTGTGTGTGTGTGTGTGTGTGTGTGTGTGTGTGTGTGTGTGTGGGTTGTCTATCTATATATCTCTCGTAGCAATTGTTCTTTTTCTTGATAATCTAGAGTTTTGAGCCAGTTATTAACTTTTCTCTTTACTTCTATTAATGAACTATCTTCTAGGACGCATTTTCGTTTCGTTTCGTTTTCGCATATATATGTATCTAATGTCTAATCTGAGCTATTCCTATCTCTAGTAGGGCAAAACCAGAGATAGATCAAATATTGGGAACGGCCGTTAGACTACATATTCTATACTATCTTATATCTTTAAACCAGCAATTCTTGTAAGTATATATTCTGATTTAACAAGCCATTATATTTTATAAGTTAAAAATAATTTATATTAAATAAAAAGATAAAGTATTACTAGCTATCTGACCGAGCTTTGCTCGGTATTCGATGAAAATTACATTTTCTAAAAATGATTCCTATCTAGATCGATTTACCACCCCGAAACCCTATATATATATATATATATATATATATATATATATATATATATATATATATATATATATATATATATATATATATATATATGAGGTACTCGACACTGGCCATGGTTATGGCCGAAGTGCCATTAAAAGAAAAAAAATATAAGCTGTCAAGTGTCAACGCTGTCATCAGTGTCGAATACCTACAAGTCTGCCAGCTGGGCGGTTCCAACAAATTTTATAAACTTTTATTAAAACAAATAAAATATCCTTGCCTATTAGTGCCTACTTCACGTAATGTAAGTGTTTTTTTCATTGCTTTTCTTAATATTTTATTTGTCTTGATACATATCTTTTCTAAAAACATTTTAAGGTAGTTTTGAGAAAGTAACTGTTGTGTGTAAAAAATATGTAGAGCACTGTTGTTAGTAAGTCAGTTAATATTTTTCCGTGGCATCTTCGAAAACAGGTGAAACAGAGATCTTTTAAAGTTTATTAGAGTTTTAAAAAGTTATTTACGATGGAAAGCAGAATATTCCAACACTTTTCGTTCTACTTATGTGTTATACACACGAGAGAAAAACTTCATAATAATTTATTATGTATTTCCACATTAGGTTGGCTATATTCGTGTTAATATACATTATAAAACAGTTACCAATCTTTAAAGTCACGAATCATATTAATTTCATGTAATATAGTATTATCTATCTTTTTATAATAATTTTAACTTTTAAAAACATTGTTAAACAAAATGTTAAGTGCAGAAAAGACAGGTATCACATAAGTACCGTAATATTATTTGCCATGTAAGTTTTTAAATGTTTTTAGAATTGTAACTTGCCCCAATTTGTCTACATATAAAATCTTGATTTCTAACTATGTTGCATGTTTCTACACAGAGGAACTTGAAATGGTTGCTTTTACTTTGTTTTCAAGGCCCAGTGTTTGAATGTGCCTTGCTGTCTATCTGTGATTCCTGGTGACTGACATGACTCATCAGAAATCGTAATCTGTAGAGTCCTTAGTGAACCTGGACTGGACATAATTAAATAATACGGGATTTAGAGAATCAGTTCTTTCTCTTTTTTGTTTTCGTTTCCTTTTGAGCTTATAAGAAATCTATTTGTATTTCCCTCCTTGATAATACACTCTACAAACAGTTAGTGCAACATTAGAGTTCAACTTGACATAATATGGTTTTTTGAATTTATTAATCTATAATTAAGTTCCGCAAAAGGTGTTCCGTGGCAAACTGGTGTACCAAGGTCAGTAGTTGGTGTGCCACAAAAAATGTCATTTTACCTACAAATTCCTAGTTTATAAGAACCAATAAAAAGGCTATAATTGTCTCAGGACCATTAACAAAAAAAATGGGAAGTAGAAACAAAGCACCCCCATAATATGTATGCTAATTAATGTGTTGTGTACCCCCAAAAATTTTATTTTTTATAGCTGTACCTTGAACACAAAAAGTTTGCTGAATACTGGTTTAATCCTTTGATTGTGGATTCTTGGATATCTATTGTTATTCTATTGTGTCTCGCTCACTGGTGAGCTTATGGGGCTTGATGGGTTAAAGAACAAAAAATGGACTATGATTGCCCATGTTTTATATTAAGTAATTGAGTTTTACTCAAAGACAGCTGTGTAGTCACTGTCACATTTGTGTTTGTCTAATGCTCAGTATCCAGTTTTTTGAGTGAAGTTCATCTATTCACTAGTGCTTCAATTTGGCTTTTTTCTAAACCTTTCAGCCTTTAGGCTATAAACAGATAAGAGGTTGGCTTTTTGGTGTAGAGTGATATTCCTGTTATATTATCCTTCATTATGTAGTCCGTTTACAAACTGACTATCCTAGTCAAATTGAGAGCTAAAAATGTTATGTTTCATCTAAAAACTGAAAAATAAAGCAAGAAAACATTTATTTACATCATTTTCTATTGGATAGCTTGTATATAATATCTTTGCATCCTTTGTACTATTTTGATATCTTATTTCTGTCCACTGACTCCGGTTTCATGTCTTGGCAGAGATTTGCTTTTACATAACAGGCATTGAACACATTTCGATCTGGCATAATGTCATGGCATTAAAATTAAATGCCTATGTAGTGATTATATTAAATAACATTTAATAATAAATAAAAAACTTGTGTCACGGTGTGCATAATTGGACTCCTCTGAAACAGCTCGACTGATTTTCGTGAATCTTAGCAAGCATATTGGCTAGGGTGGAGAATCAGACAACATCTACTTTTTATATTGATATAATAGAAAATTATTACAACTCGAGACTGACTGCAACCATTGTTTGTGCTACGGGATAGCAAGCTTTTAATAATTTGTTAAGACAAGAATGTCTAAAGACCAGATAATATAATATCTGAAAATACATATTATGTATTATGATTAAAGCGTTTTGTTTACACCTAAAATGACCATTCTGCTTTCCATTACCTACCATTATTTTCTACTTTGTTTCAAATTCTGAAGAATTTAAAGATTAAAAATTTCAATACAACATTCGGAAGTGTTTTGCATTTGTACTATAATCTACTAAAGTATTCAGAAAAAATGGACCACAATAATTACAGTTGATTTTGTACACAAGAACGGATTCCGTTGGCACTTTGTATTATCTGTAGAGACAATAATTAACCTTTTTATAGGCTAGCCACATTAGGCATGCTGGTTGAACAGTTTTGTTATTAGTACCTAAGCCTAATAAAAATAGTACCTAATAGTATATAAGCCTATTATTAACTAATAATACAAATATGAGAAGGTAGGTTTGTTTTGCTTGTACAGGAAACTACCATACCAATTTATATGTATGACACTAGATGCGCCCGCAACTCCGTTGCTCCAAAATTAGTTTATCGCGTAAAAAAAGTATCCTATGTCCTTTCTCGGGACTCAAAGTATATACATACCAAATTTCAGCAAGATCGATTCAGCGGTTCGGGCGTGAAGAGGTAACAGACAGACACACTTTCGCGTTTATAATATTACTAGCTGTTGCCCGCGACTTCGTCCGCGTGGACTATAGTTTATAGTTGTTCCCGTACATCGATTGAGTCGTTTACGCGCAAATCAGAAAGTATATTGTGTGGGAACCGCACATTTTTCCGGGACAAAAAACATTCCTTGTCTCAGATTCAAATTAGTATCTCCAATCTCCATGCGAAATTTCATGAAAATACTTAGATTAAATAGTTTAGGCGAGAATCATAAAAGTTTATTGTGCGGGAACCGTATATTTTCCGGGATAAAAAGTATCCTATGTTCTTTTTCGGGACTCAAAGTATCTTTATACCAAATTTCAGCAAAATGGGTCTAGCCGTTTACGCGTGATGTCGTGACCACGCGAAATATAACGTTCCGCGAAGCTTCGCCCGCGTAAATTAGATATTTCACAGACAAATTAGTCCACAAAAATAGCCTCTGATCCTTTACGTGGTCTACTTCTTATCTGAGCCAAATAACAGAAAAATTTCTCCAGTAGTTCGTGAGATAAGCCCTTTCAAATAATTTCCCCCGTGTTTTTTCACATTTTCCTCTATTTCTTCGTTTCTATTAGTGTTAGCGTAATAAAATATAGCCTATAGCCTTCCTCAATAAATGGGCTATCTAACACTGAAATATTTTTCAAATCGGACCAGTAGTTCCTGAGATTAGCGCGTTCAAGTTAGCCATTTCAAATAATTTCTCCCGTTTTTACCATACTTTCCTCTATTTCTTCGCTCCTATTAGTCTTAGCGCGATAAAATATAGCCTGTAGCCTTCCTCGATAAATGGGCTATCTAACACTGAAATAATTTTTCAAATCGGACCAGTAGTTCCTGAAATTAGCGCGTTTAAACAAACAAACAAACTAACCAACTCTTCCGCTTTATAATATTATATAGATAAGTAAGGAAGTATGGATTTAGTGCAGGGGTCACCAAATGGCGGACCGCCGACCCATTGTGTGCGGACCAAGCATTTTCGAAGATGAACTTCCTTTAAAAATAAATGTTGGTCTCGTCTTACTGATGAACATCTCCAGGATTTATTATCAATAGCTTGCAAGTTGCAGCAGAGAGATGATAATGTAGCTATTATAGCTACAAAAATTGACACTTTTCTGATTGATATGTAAGCTATATGTAAGTAAATAAATACCTTTGTAATTTCCGTAATTACCTTTGTTTAATATTTTTTTTATATAAAACGTGCGGACCGCGAAGGTCATTTAATTTCCTAAAATGGACCCTGAGCGAAACTAATTGGTGACCTCTGCTTTGGTGTATAGTGTACATACTGGGTATATTGAGTCCCAGGACGGGATATTTACAATGCCAGGAAGGGTTGCTTCTAAACAAGTCGGACTGCATTATTAATACCAAGTTAAATTTCAATGCGTTTTCTGTTTAGTTTAGTTAACAATTATGTATTTCGTAGCGACCTTCGGCCGCGGTGGTATTTAATAACATTACTTGTAAGTTGTAACCTTGTACGGTTTATCGTTCTAATCTAAAAAGTGTACACATGTTATTTGTTGTTGTATCAATAACTACCTACCTGCTCTGACTTCGCAGTTCGCACGGGTCCATATCAATAAACTTTCCCTTTAAATGTTTCATAATCCTTTCAGCAATTGAAGGATTAAGCAAAATCTAGTTAATGTATGTCTTTTTATACATTTTTAACCACTTCCAAAAAAGAGGTTTC
This sequence comes from Aricia agestis, assembly GCF_905147365.1. Lineage (NCBI taxonomy): Eukaryota > Metazoa > Arthropoda > Insecta > Lepidoptera > Lycaenidae > Aricia > Aricia agestis. The sequence continues at coordinate 23,623,930 of NC_056428.1, read as the reverse complement.
TTAATTTGACCATACATATTATGTACTTATAAAAAGTTATTTTTAGGGTTCCGTACTGAAATGTACTAATAATTATGTATTCTGTGTCTCCAGGCTGTATCTCAAGAACCGTTATGGCTGGATTTTTTTAAATTTTCACAAAGTTTGTTTACTTTATTGCCGCTTTAACAACAAATACTTACTAAAAACAAAATAAATTAAATACCTCTCCCATACAACAAACGTATTTTTTTTTGCTATATTTTGCTCGATATCAATAATGGCAATAGGAAGATACTTGAAAAGAAATGTTCACAAAATACTCAGTTGTTAATAATAAAATTTAAATAAAATTAATAATTAATCCCATACCAAAAAAAAACACATTTTTTACCTATTTTTGCTTTACAATTTTACGGAACCCTTCGTGCGCGAATCCTACTCGCACTTGTCCGTTTTTTTTTTATGGTCGAACACAATAATATCTCTGGTGCAAATGGCGACAGTTTAACATCCCAAAAAATGCTATAAGTACCAGTATTCAGTATGCGATATCTAAACGAATTGAACAAATAACAAAAGCAAGGCTAGAAAAAGGATGTTAAAAAAAATTTTGCTGCCCATAAAAAATATACGTTCGTTTTTTATCGAAGTTCAGTTATTAGTTACTTATTAGTTATTACTGTTTTGATCATAATATTGGCGATGTGTGTTAGACCACCTGCAGTTTCTTGAGTTTACCGCAATAAGAAGTATACTTTGTCGTTTCCCGTGGTCTACAATTTTGCAATATCTGCCATCTATTTTCGGAGCCTTTTCAGTTTTCGATGCAAACAAACACACATACAAACTCACTCTTTATGATTAATATAATATTACATTATAATAATGAAGCAGGTGCGTTACTGGCCTCTTCTAATAATGCGAGAGTGTCCATGGGCGACGGCCACTATGCTCCCATCAGGTGACCCGTTTGCTCGTTAGCCCCCTTGTTTTATAAAAAAAAATAGACTAGTGACCCAGACAAAAAGTCGCAGCAATACGATATTATGTGTGCATACAATAATAATAGAGTTTTTATCACGCCGATATGTATATCCATATTCCATATGGTACGATATATTATGAAAGAATCCACAGTATATGATCGGAATACTCCATATATCATATGTACCGGCCTAATGTACTAGGAAGTTGCGTGATCGTGTACAACATAATATAACAGTAGCTAACGTATCAGAGAAAAAGCTATACGAAAAATTAATTGGAAAAGTGAGACGCATATAGCGGTGCCGCAAGCGAGAGCGGGACGGAAGATCCCAGGTCGACGCACCTTGCTGTTGTGACTGCGATCTCTCCTATAATGTAGAGCTAGATGAAATGCTTCAGAGCGGTGATGCCAACCACGAATTATTGCTACATTTGTGGCAAAATTTTGGATCAAATTATTCCTATATTTGTGGGTAAATTCTCTACAAATTGTAGGTTTTTCGGATAAATGTTTGAAGGGTATTTTAATGTAACAATTTTAGAGGTTTCCTATTTCGTTGTTATCTTGAACTGGCAAATCTGTAAGCGATTTAAATATAAGCTTTTGGAAGTATGAAGTAGATTTAAATATGAACCTATAATTTGTATAGATACTAAGAGAAAACGATGACTACTGAACACTTATTTGTTATTTGCTATGATTTGTTTGTGATTGTCTGGATAGTCCATGGAGAACCTAGGAGAATTGCACCAGTTGCGCTTTTCCCCTTTTTAAAAATTGTATATTTTGCTCAAGTTTAGGGAGAAATGTTTTTCGAAATTGGCAACACTGCTTCAAAATTCAGACAGAATCCATTTACCATGTTTAATTTATTTCACCAGACTGAGTTTGTCGGCTGCAGCCCTCAAAAATTCAAAGTTTCTCGCTAACTTAATATTGAACGTTCCTCTAGGTCAGTGTTTTTTAACCTTTTTTAATACGCGACCCCCATGGCATGAAAAAATATTTTCTAACCTATTTTGATTGACCTATCTTATATCTTTAAACGAGCAATTCTTGTATATCTATACTAATATTATAAAGATGTAAACTTTGTTTGTTTGTTTGTTTTATTGTAACGAATAGGCTCAAAAACTACTAGATCGTTTTTAAAAATTCTTTCACCATTCGAAAGCTACATTATTTACAAGTAACATAGGCTACTTTTATTTTGGAAATTATATATTAAAATTCGAAAAAGAATTACTATTACATTCTCATATTAAGGCATTGATACAAATTGGTACCACTTTTGGGCATTCGCCTTTCTGTCAATATTCTGATTATAATTATGACGTGTGCAACATGTCGGATTTGATTTTGGTCGGATTATGTGCTATACTTATGTGCGAGTGGCGTCCTCTGCTCCGACCTTTGCTTAATATTTCCATTACAATTCAATTTACATAAATATTATTATAGGTAAGGACTATGCTTAGTCTAAATTTCTCATTGTGTTCGATGTTCCAAATTCCAATAATGACGAATAGTTGACATTTCGAAGCATCCAGGATCGAATGCCAATACCTATACTGTACTCGGCGAAACATGGCGGTAGCGATCATCCCTGTTAAAAAACTTGTCATTTTCTATAAACAATTAAACCGCGATTGACTTGAAGATGTTGTCAATCGCGGCTTTGTATAGAAAATGCCAAGTTTTCGACAGAGAGTCAATGACCGCTACCGCCATGTTTCGCCGAGTACAGTATAGAGGGTTTTTATTGACTTATGAGTTATGCACACAAACGAATGGTACATTGTATCAGTCTGCCTACTCTAGACAGAATTATATAAACTATGTACAATGTAAGTACATAATGTTGTATCTGTAATATCGATTTAATCGTGAGGGAGAGTCTAAAAGCTTATACGTATGTTTCCATAGACTTAATATTACGACAGTATATATTATGTCTATGTATGTTTCAGCGTCTATGTATCGTACTCTTCCATAGACCAGCGGTTCTTCTTCTTCTTCTTTAATGGCAGTTTCGTGGATTGCCAATGTCAGAGTGTATTGACAGATAGACTTTGCTCTAAAATTGTAGGTCTGGTGAAGGTGAAGTAGGGTATGGTTAATTAATTATATTAGTACATATTTACAAGTTGATTCAGCGGTTCTCTCTATCCGTCTGTCTGTCTGTCTCCAGGTTGTAACTCAATAACCGCTATAACTAGACTTCTGAAATTTTCACAGATTGTGTATGTTTCTGTCGCCCCTATAACAACAAATACTAAAAACAAAATAAAATTAATATTTAATGGGGGCTCCCATACAACAAACGTATTTTTTTTGGCCTTTTTGCTGGCATTTAGTAATGGCAACAGCTAAGCACTTGAAATTTTTATAAAGGCCTAAGTTATACGTCTTCTTTAATAATTAATAATAGTATTTAAATAAAATAAAAAATTAAGGAAGGCTCCCATACAAAAACACAATTTTTGGCCTATTTTTCGTCTTATAGACGAAAAATAGGCCAAAAATTGTGTTACGGTACGGAACCCGTCGTGCGCGAGTCTAACTCGCACTTGGCCGATTATTTTTTATATATAAGTCAAAGTAATAATTTTGATAATGGTTCATCAAGTAATTATCTGATTATAATTACCTAAATTATTATGATTCTCATTAACCACTAAGTAGGTGAATAATAATGAATCATCGTCACATAAGCTCTAGTTCGACCTAGCAAGTAGCGACAGTTAAAATAGTTTAGTCGTATTGAATTTTGTGCCGAAAATGTTTTTGTAACTTTAGAAGTGTCTGTTTCTTTTTCTGTTCTATGTTACTGAACTGAATTTTTTTCTATTTAGCCTAAAAGTGAATCAAAAATGCTTTGGAATGGAATTTGCTTTGTTTTTAGTTTTTGTTGTTATAGCGCGAGCGGCACCAGAAATACACAATCTGTGAAAATTTCAGAAGTCTAGCTATAGCGGTTCTTGGGGTACAGCCTAGAGACAGACGGACCGAGTACAGACATCGAAGTCTCAGTAAAATAGGGTCGCGTTTTTACCCTTTGGGTACGGAATCCTAAAAACGTACAGTGTGCGCGTAGTTGTGATCGGTCATTCAACTTCTATGTCCCGTCGGACATTATATCTATTATCTATGTAGGTACTAGATGGCGCCCGCAACTCCGTTGCCGCAATATTCTTTTATCGCGCGGGAACAGTACCTTTTTCCGGGAAACAAAAGTATCCTATGTGCTTTCTCGGGACTCAAAGTATTACTATACTTACCCAGAAAATCGATTCTGCAGTTCGGGTGTGAAGAGAACAGTCTTAACAGATAGACAGACTGACACTCTTTCGCATTTAAAATATTAGTATGGATAATGGATATGCTATGACGATAGTGATTTTCGACAATCGGCCTTCTAATTTTAATCGTTTAGTAAACTCTTTGACTGCAAAGTTGATTCAAAGTTTACTACAGAGTTGAATATGAAGTTGAATCAAAATTTACCGCAAAGCTGTGGAATTAAGCTCTTCTGGACTTGTTGAAAGCCTCTTATGCCCCTGTGTTTTCAAAGAATTACACACTAAGTATTTTTGTTTGAGCTGCGGCCTGCAATTTAATGCGTATCGCTTGAGACCGTACAATTTCCGGGGAAAACGACTTACGGCCATTCCCAATATTTGATCTATCTCTGGTTTTGCCCTACTAGAGATAGGAATAGCTCACAATTGACATAAAATTTATGTCTCTAATGTCTAATGTGAGCTATTCCTATCTCTAGTAGGGCAAATCCAGAGATAGATCAAATATTGGGAACGGCCGTTAGATGTTCTTTCTCGGGGGCCATGAGTATCACCATACCAAATGTCATCAAAATTAGTTCAGCGACTTGAGCATGAAGAGTAGACTGACACAAAGCGTTTCCATACTAATATTATAAATGAGAAAGTGTGTCTGACTGTCTGTATGGAAGAGGTCCTATCCAAATACCGCTGAACCGATTTGCTTACCTAAATTTCGTATGAAGATAGGTACTTTTAATCGAGAGTTTGAGTCCCGGGAAACCGTACGGTTGCTGCGCGGTAAGCGAATTTCGACGCAACTCAACTACCAACTAGCATAAAATATTGGTATGTAAAGTATGGAATATGCATAATTCTTAATTACTAGCTAAAAGCCTAGCTTTGTGAGGGCTCGTGTCGTTTTTCTGCGTGGTATTTTTTAAATATTATTTAAAAGTAACCAAACCTTGACTGACTGCTGATAAGTGATAACACATAGCCACATATAAATAAAATAACTATGTTAAAGCACAAATCAATAGGCATGCCGCGTAATAGTTTTTTCGTAAAAGTTTATGCCACAAAAGTGCTCAGGTTGTGGGATATGGTGGGATATGTGGCTCGTTCGCTCGCCCTACACTTAAAGAATAACAACGCTCTATATCTCTATTTAAGTCGGGTAAAAATAAACCCAAATCGTGCTCAATAAGTGATAGCACTTACCAGTATAAAGGGAGCCTCTTTGTTTAGTAATTCGATAGCGGAGTAGACAAAGCTAGAGGTCAGGTTGCAGTGAAAACTGGGGCTCGTGCCTACAGGTGACGTGCGTTAAATGGCGATTTCTATAATCTTTATCTCTACGAATAATGAAAACTAAGGAAACGTAAATCCCAACTTCAACCTTTTTGAAATTGGTTCTTTTTCGCACACTAAAATATGACAACTGTCATTTGTTATGTCATTCTATTAAAAATTATATCTATTGAATGGACGGTCGATTTTTCTTTTGCTGTAAACCTATTCCCAATTTCCATCAGGTTATGGGCCCAGGTCGCTAACTGTAGCTAAAAGTAAAATACAAGTAATTTTTTGCATAAATAATAATGGATTCGCGCAACAAGAGAAATATCCATCAGTTTACTGGCGAGCGATATAGTACATGGAAATTTCGCATAAGATCGTTGCTGGAGGAACTTCAAGTGCTATGTGTTGTTGATTCCGAAACTCCAAAGGATGCCGATGTTGAATGGTCGAAGAAAAATATGATAGCCAAAGGCTGGACGAAATGGATAAAATATCGCATCTATTGCTCACGCTACCCACTTCATACGACGGCGTTATTACTGCGTTGGAAACACTCGGCGAAGAGCAGCTAAATTTGGTGTTTGTAAAAACTCGCCTACTAGATCACGAAGTAAAATTGAAGGCGGAACCTACGACAGGACTGAAAGCCCTGCAAACAGGGAATACGAAATATGCCAATAATAAGTCGTCAAGTTTTTATAAAAACAAATACAATTACTACACTCAAAAGAAAAATAATTATATGCCCAGGAATTCATTGCATAAAATATCAAAAATGTATTGCGATTATTGTGGACCCTATGACATTTTTACAAGGTGCATCATAATGTACGTCTGAGCTTAAAGCTTCATAATCTAATTTTGATGGAAATGGTGATTTTGAAAGATTACAATCACTCATGGAATACTTATTCAAAACACTTTTAAGGTACAAAGATTGATCTAAAGTTAATAAAAAATAAGACCGGCAACGCACGTGCAACGAAAATGTTGCGAGAGTCCATTGGTGACGGTAGTTGCTTTTCATTAGGTGACAAGTGTGCCGAGCCGTGTGAGTTTTTTTTTGTTTTACATTCGATCGTGAACGCATTTGGCGTTTACTAAGATTTTGTATGGGATTTGTACAGCGTCACCAGTCACCACTCACCTAGCGATGATCACGGGTGTGAGCCCAGCCCAGTGAGTAATCCTAATCCATTCGATCGCCGCACTCAATGCCCGCGATAAAAGCAAAATCAAAATCAAAATTGTTTTATTTCTGAATAAATTTAAAATAAATATTCTCAGAATGTTTATTTTAGTAAATTTTTAAATATTGAAATATTTTAGTAAAGTAAGTTATTAACTTTCAAATTCTAGTAAAACAAAATGTACAAAGTTTACTTTGCCCAATGTTAGGCAAGTCCAAACCAATGTAGTATTAAATAATGAGAAGATGAATTTGGTAGACAACACTATATTCTTAGGTATTACACTTGATAGTAAATTACAGTGGGGTCCTCAGATTGTTAATCTTGCAGGTTGGCTCTGTTCTGCAGCTATGCAATAGCTTAAAAATATTGGTATTTACTATGGCAATCCATGAGTAATGAGTCCCGACTCCCGAGAAATGCTGTAGGATTGTTTTAATTAAAAAGAATAGAATAAACGAGATTTTGTGGCAATGATTGTAGCCTTATATTCCCTTCCCTTCATATTCTTTATATTATCTTCCACCAGAAAAAATGGCATGCCTCTTATAAGTATAGAATGACCGTTTTCATATTCACCTGCGGTTTTTGATGTCGTCATCTTCCGTTATTTAAATCATCTATTCGATCCAAAAACGCGCGGCACTATTGTTCGACGTTTATTCGCTAAAGACTTGAATGGTCCCGAATTCAAGTCAAATGGGAATTCTGAATGTTTCCGTAGACTGATGCTCGAAGCGTAGATCATAACAATAGATCAACCCATCTTTCTAGACAAATTATTTTTACTTAAAGAAAATTTAATTACCATGCAGTCATCATCAAGAAATGTTCGCTTACTTCACTGAAGTGAAGTATCAAAGGTCTGGCCAGGGTCAACAGTATAACACATCTCATAAAAAGTCTTTATAATAACACTAGGATTAACTGTTTAGTATCATGACTGTAGTACCTAGTCTTAATTACTGTAGTAATTAAGACTAAACAATACGTATTACGTGACATTAATCTGGAAGAATCCTGTTTTATGGCACAAAAGCCTTTTTAACTACGAGAATAATAAAAACTATATTCGCAGCTTTTTAATGAACAAGGATGAGGGAAACGTGCTTCGTTATATTGTTTTCAAATAGAAAAGCTTTATTGCGGAGATGTAGGGGCCTAGGGGGCTTAGGATGGGACATGGGTTGCAACTTGCAACAGAGGCGTTGTTATAGTTACAGTAATTATGGTCAAAGTTAAAGTTATATTTAACCCATAAAGTTAATAATATATTCCGCTAGGTATATTAACTTTATGATTTAACCTTTAAATGTGGATATATTTAGCCTTATGTCAAATTTAATTTTAACTGTAAAAACTGAACCCTATTACCTACTGAGACTTCGATGTCTGTCTGTCTGTGTGTCTCCAGGCTGTAACTCAATAACCGCTATAGCTAGACAGAAATTTTCAGATTGTGTATTTCTGTTGCCGCTTTAACAAGGAAACACTAAAAACAAAATAAAATTAATAAGTATTTAAGGGGGGCTCCCATACAACAATCCTTATTTTTTGGCCTTTTTTGCTCGTAATTAATAATGGCAACTGCTAGGCACTTGAAATTTGTATAAAGTCCTAATTAAAAGTTATATGTTTACTTTAACTATTTTTTTTATGAGATAAGGGGGCAAACGAGCAAACGGGCCACCTGATGGAAAGCAACTTCCGTTGGCCATGGACACTCGCAGCATCAGAAGAGCTGCAGGTGCGTTGCCGGCCTTTTAAGAGGGAATAGGGTAAGAGGGGAGAGTAGGGAAGGGAAGGGTGGAAATAAGAAACAGTCATTATGCCCTCTTGTGAGAGCTGAGTAGTCCTCAGGATAAGCTTATCCTATAACTATATGATTACTGTAATTATTTTGCTGAAACCATCCCGATTTCCGACTCTCAACTTTCAACTCTCTGCTGTTTGATTACCTACTGGAATTATTTCGCTGAATAGTGAATACACTGTTTCAACCGCTAGCTTCTCTGTTTTGAAAGAAACGGCTTACAAAAGTTATTTGAATAGCTCATATTTAAATTCGTCCAGCATGAACCAAAAAAATGTTTATTGTGTGGGAATGGAACTCGCACTTGGCCGATTATTTTGAATATTAACCTGACTGGTTATATTTGGTTAGTTTACCTGTTTAATGGTTAACAATAGGTTAGAAGAATAAAAAAATACAATCATTAAATGTTCATATTTTGTTTTCTTGTGCAGTTGTTGCTAGAAGCAAATTGTCGGAAAAAAATCCCAGTATAAATTGACTTTCAAGTAAATAAGACTCATTTGAAATACATAAAACTATATCAAACGTGCGCATACGAGTGCAAAAAAAAAAGCAAAAAAAAGCCAAGTGCGAGTCGGACTCGCCCACGAAGGGTTCCGTACCGATTCAGAGCAAAAATAGGCTGAAAATTTTGTTTTTAGTATGGGAGCCCCCCTTAAATTTTTATTTTATTTTAATATTATTATTAAATATTTAAGTACACATAATATAACAAGAGAATTTGTAAAAACTTCAAGTGCCTAATTTCTTGCCATCATTGATATAAAGCGAAAAAGCCCGAAAAAATCACGTTTGTTGTATGGGAGCCCCCTTAGATGAAACTGGAGTCATGTTACTAATTAAAAAAATGTATTGTCTGGTTCCAAATGTATGCACTGAGCTATTTTCGGACGGATTTCTATACGAGAGATACTTGAGTCCCGTTAGTGGACACTTGAATCCTTTTACTCCTTCAATTAGTAACCTGATCACTCAAATGTGTTGCCAGACTAAAACGGCAATTTAACAAACATTATCCAGCGTTGCCAGACGTCCCGATTTTGGCGGGACGTCCCGATTTTTTCATCAAAATTAAATGTCCCGCGCGGGACAGGCTCAGTCCCGCTTTTCGGGGAAAGCCCGAACGTACGTGCAGCGTGCTGAGAAAGAAAGGTGCGTAATGAAGATAAGAGTGTAGAGGTAGGGGGTGGATTTTCATTGGCTACTTTAGCTATCTATTGTCACGTAAACGTTATTTTAACGCAAATAAAAAGATAAAAATTAAAAAAACTTTTGATTTTATACCTTTTTTTACTTTGTCCCGCTTTTGACCGAAAAATCCCGCTTTTTCACTCAAAAAGTTCCAAAGTCCCGACTTGGCGCAAAAAAATATCTGGCAACGCTGACATTAACAGACATATTGTTAGGTTAGGTTAGATATATACACAGTTTATGCTATATTACAAAACTTCATATTTTCACCCCCCGACCAAAAATCGTTTGTTGGTCGGGGGTTGAAATTTTTGAGGTTGAATAATCTGGAATATACTTTTTTTTTAATAGTGGTTCTATTCATTAGCCTTACAAAGGAAGTCAAAATTTTATTTTCTTTTCCAGTTAATGTTCGAGTCGGCGCCAAACGTGGGGAGTACATCGAACCATTTTTCGCTAATTAGAGGTAAAATTTTGAAATGTGTTTACCCTCAATTTTTTAAAATTAAATTTCCATTTTTCTATCAACATTTTTGTACGTTTATATTAAGTAACTTAAATGAGAAATTATTACTTATTAGATTTTTTATTTCCTTGCTTTTATTTAGTTAGATTAGCCTTTAGGTTTCACTTAGTAAATTGATGATGCTTCGCAGCTTCTAGTTCACCGTATAATTGTCGTTTAGTTGCCCAACTATGGTGACATTTTATACCATTTTCAGATTTTTTATATAGAAGAAACTTTTCTGCAATAAAAATGTCCTATTTTCATAAAAATGTGCGGTATTGAGGCGATTTCGTTCAAGGGAAAGCCAGTAAAACATATACGAACCATACTAAGCAAAATAAAAAGTTTTGCGATTGTGTGTCCTTCCTCAAGGCCTAATCTATTCTTGTATTATGAAGTAAGGATGTATTACATAAGTTTAATTAAAGTATAGCACTTGATATTAATTAAAACCTGTTGCGGTTTTAACGATCAAAGTTGATTGATCCCGATTCCCGGCGGATCCACTCGAGAACTTTAAAAGCAGTACGGGAATATACCGAATACATAATTCCATACTAATAGCAGGTATACATTTGACAGTGTGTCTGTCTGTAATCTCTTAATTCCATACTAATATTATAAATACGAAAGTTTGTCTGTCTATAATAATTTATGTTTAAATCATTAAAACCGATTTTGTTTAAATTTTTCCAAACTAATGTGATAAAATATACAAAAAGGTATCTGTTATCTCTTATGCTTAAATCGTTGAACCGATTTTGATGACGTTTGGTCAGTAGACTAGAAGGGGCATAGCGCATAGGAAAAGCATAACGCGACCGGTTTTCGACATTCCACTAAACCTCAACTAATTCTGTTAGAAATTTTCATTCGTTTGAAGTCGCTACCAGCCGAACGGAGATACTTGACATGACAAAGAACTTAGCCAGTTCAACCTTATTAGAAATCAACAAAATTTGGCAGCCCGCTCTTAAGTCCAACTGCTTATTGGAATACAAAACTTAATGTAAACTATCAATTGTATGACTTATGAGATTATGTGCCATTATTTCGATTATAGCAGAGTTTTCCAACCTTTTTTTACGATGCGACTATCTTGGACTGAAAAAATATTTAGAGACCCTTTGCTTATTCTATCATGTTAAATGCATGTTTATGAATATATCATTTTTTTTTAATTCTCCTACTTTTATTTTATTGAAATATGTAGTTGGCTCGACGAAGAAGCTTTGAAAGTTGAATTCCCCGACCCACAGGTTGAAAAACACTGGATTATACCTCTAGTATAGTTTAAGCTATATCGGTCGCTTGTTAATTTTACCTAAAAGCCCCACTGGTTTGGCGATAAATTATTGCGGGGTGTGTCCAGTTTGTTCCTTTTTGTAGAAGGAAATTGATATATTTCGCAACTTTAGGGAATATTGTTGTAGGCTTCAGAACTAAAATTAGAATTCTAATTAAAAATAAAGAATAAATTAATTAAATTAAAATTAAAGAGTCTACATTATACACACATTCTGTTTAAATCAGTTATTATTCATAATGTCTCTAGTCTTTACCTGGAGCAATTTATATCATTCAGTAAAATAACCTTTAAATAAAGTCTATGTTGCTTAAAATGAATATTTTCAGTCAACCTAAAGCTTTTTTTAGCCTGTAGAAACTTTTTAGTTCATTAATTTATTTTCGCTTCGGGAATAAGTGGTATCACTCGGCTTCCAATTAGAGACGCGTTTAATGCTATGACCCGCCTCCGTTCTCATTTAATACTATAGTACTAGGGAGGCCGAGGTAAGAATAAAAAATAATCGGCCAAGTGCGAGTCGGACTCGCGCACGAAGGGTTCCGTACCATTATAGAGAAAAATTAGGCCAAAATTTGTGTTTTTTGTATGGAAGTCCGGGCTCTTAGTTTTTCATTTTTAACCCCCGACAAAAAAGAGGGGTGTTATAAGTTTGACGTGTCTGTCTGTCTGTCTGTCTGTTTGTCTGTGTGTGTATCTGTCCGTGGCATCGTAGCATCCAAACGGGTGAACCGATTTTGATCTAGTTTTTTTTTCTTTAAAAGCTGACATGATCGAGAGTGTTCTTAGATATAATTCATCATCATCAGCCTGTTCAGTGCTGAACAATCAGGGTTTATCTGGTTCATGAAAGGCCGTTGGCAACTTGTAGTCGTTTGATGGGTTTTATATTTCATTGTAGTTCATGACATTTGTGAATATACAATATACGTATACACATAATAATGGAAAGTTGACCTGGTGCTGCAGCATCACCTGGTAATCAATAGGATATCCAACTTCTCGCCAACTAAGAGCAGAGGTTTCGTGTTTGGGCTCATTTTAATTGCGACAACCAGTAATAAGTAAATAAATAAACAGTAAATATTTACATGCAGCTGCTGCAGCATCACCTAGACTCTATAAGAACCGAGCCTCGTATGAACCCAAAGTGGAGGTTTCGTGTTTGGGCTCATATTAACGGCCTCATCGAAAAGGACATTGATAGAATATGGTAATTATGAGAATATGATTGTGTTGTTAGGAATTATTTTGCACTATTTAAACCAACACAAGTTTAAAAAGTATGAAATAAAATTAAATTAAGAAATTTAAAAAAACCCCCGCCAAACAACTTTAAAAAGTAATGAAATAATATTAACTGCCTTTAAGTTCAAATAATTCCTAACTTGTGTAAAGTAATAATTTAGTCCATAATTGTTGTTAAGGTGTGTCGGGGGACCGCTTATGTAGATGTTTGATTTCACATAACAAGTTTAAGGATCAATTCACAGCGAACTGAATCGAGATAATCAGCGACTTGACGGTTGTAGTTTACTTGGCGGTCCCCGACACACCGTGACAACAATTATGGACTAAAATATTACTTTACACAAGTTAGGAATTATTTGAACTTGAAGGCAGTTAATATTAAAGGCAGTTAATTTAAACCAACACAAGTTTAAAAAGTATGAAATAAAATTAAATTAAGAAATTTAAAAAAACCCCCGCCAAACAACTTTAAAAAGTAATGAAATAATATTAACTGCCTTTAAGTTCAAATAATTCCTAACTTGTGTAAAGTAATAATTTAGTCCATAATTGTTGTTAAGGTGTGTCGGGGGACCGCTTATGTAGATGTTTGATTTCACATAACAAGTTTAAGGATCAATTCACAGCGAACTGAATCGAGATAATCAGCGACTTGACGGTTGTAGGTTGTAGTTTACTTGGCGGTCCCCGACACACCGTGACAACAATTATGGACTAAAATATTACTTTACACAAGTTAGGAATTATTTGAACTTAAAGGCAGTTAATATTATTTCATTACTTTTTAAAGTTGTTTGGCGGGGGTTTTTTTAAATTTCTTAGTTCAATATATTAATATTGTTATTAAATATTAAAGCACACATAAAACTAAGTTTTTTATGATTGTGTGAAAAAATCCAGTACCTACCTATTCCTATTATTTATATAGAGCAAAAAAGGCCAAAAAAATCACGTTTGTTGTATGGGTGCCCCCGTTAAATATTATTTTATTTTAATTATATAGCAGCAACGGATATACACAATCTGTGAAAATTTCAACTCTCTAGCTATTACCGTTCTTGAGTTACAGCCTGGAGACATACAAACGGACAGACAACGAAGTCTTAGTAATAGAGTCCCGTTTTTAGCTTTTGGGTACGGAACCCTAAAAAGGTAAATATGCGCGATTTCCTAAGGATAAGTTAGAGTGGTTTTGAGTGAGAGTTTTTCTTAGTCTAGCTAAAGCTCGAGAACGGCTGAACCGATTTTGCTAATTTTAGTCTTGAAATGCTAGTGGAAAACCAGGGAAGGTTTACATTTAGATTTAGGAGGAAAGCGATACGAATTTCACCGGGTCATCTAGTTTATTATTAAGTACTTACGGTCGCCCTCCGAGGAGGTACTAATGATTAAATATTGACATTATTAAGTACTTACAGTCGCCCTCCGAGGAGGTACTAATGATTAAATATTGACAAATTAGTAATAATTACATATTAAATAATCATTAATTCCTCAAAGTGTGGCCATTAGTTATTCTGACAGTAGAATAACATTTTCGGTTAATACGCCAATATACTCGTAACCAGGCAGCTTTCAGGAGTATTATATTATGTCGTCGGTCTGGATGTGATAGCTCGTATGTGCAAACTATTTTATATGGACAGGCCCCGAATCGCGCCGCGCTGCCACCGCGCCGCTTCCGCCCCGCTACCCGCTGGTTTCGAGACTGAAGCCTTCGTCGTTTTTAGGGTTCTGTACCCAAAGGGTAAAAACGGGACCCTATTACTGAGATTTCGATGTCTGTCCGTCTCTCTGTCTGTCTCCAGGCTGTATCTCAAAAACAGCTATAACTAGACTTGTGAAATTTTCACAGATTGTATATATTATGTGATGCCGCTATAACAACAAATACTAAAAAGTAAAAACAAACAAACAAATGTCATTTTTTTGGCCTTTTTGGCTCGTTAATCGTTATCCATAATGGCAACGTGTAGACACTTGAATTTTTATAAAAGTCTTATGTATACTTATGTATCCTTCGATCGAGGATTCTTAGAAATCTATTGTTATTCTATTGTGTCTCGCTCACCGGTGAGCTTAGGGGACTGGATGGGTTAATATTTAATATTTAATCTATATATATAAAAATCAATTGCTGTTCGTTAGTCTCGCTAAAACTCGAGAACGGCTGAACGGATTTATCTTATCTTGGTCTTGAATTATTCGTGGAGGTCTAGGGAAGGTTTAAAAGGTGAGAAAAATTTTGGATGTGTGGCGGTACCCACAAATCGCCTAATATTCCTGCATCGCGCTATCGAAGTTTTCTGAGCGCGTCGGTATATATACGACAGCTGAAATGTATCACGTGGGCTTCGGCCTGACCGAGCATAACACCTCGCTCGGTCGGAAGATCTTCCTTTAGCGTCGCCACGCATTATCCCACAGATGTATAGATGCATGGATGTATATGTAGATGTATGGATGTTTGTTACTCTTTCACGCAAAAACTACTGAACGGATTTTAATGAAACTTTACAATAATATAGCTTAAACATCATAATAACACACAGGCTACAATTTTAACCGACTTTCAAAATGGGGGAGGTGTTATGTTCGTTTTCTTATGTTCAACGATTACTCCGTCGTTTGTTAACCGATTTTCAAAATTTTTCTTTTGGGTATCATCATAAATATAGGGTATCATCCCAATTCGGTATTATATTCACAAAAGTGGTGATCTGATGAAGGATCCATAAGTAAACGAGGGAACTCCTCAAAAATTATAGGGAAATATGTGGTGACTTCGGTTTCGTGAGAAGTATTCTAAGCATATGCTACCAACAAGTAAGATTTTGAACCGAGGTATACCTGGTATACCGTGGTTCGGAAGGTGCTGAGAGAACTCCTGATTCTTTATAGATACAAGTTTGGGAGTTTCGGCGTTGTTTTAAGAACGGAAAGCATATGCTTCTATGCAAATTACATTCATCATCAACATCGTCATCATCATCACTACCATATTATACCATGTTATTGGTAAGTACTTTTCATAGTCTTTTAGATCGAGACTCGAGTTTGTCAAGCGATAATTTAAAAAAATCTATACCTACCTAATATTATAAACCTGAAGAGTATGTTTGCTTGAACGGAATCGGAGGAACTACAGATCCGATTTAAAAACTTATTTCAGTGTTAGATAGCTCATTTATCGAGTAAGAACTAAGACTATAGGCTAAGACTAATACGACCGAAGAAACTCAGGAAAATGTGGGAAAAACGGGGGAAATATTAGAAATTACGAACTACTGGAGCAATTTTTATGGCAATATTTGGCACAGATATAGAGTAGACCAAGTGAAGGGAGTAGGGACATAAGAGCTATTTTTATGGGAAAATGTACGGTTTCCGTAAAATTCCTAATTTACGCGGGCGAAGCCGCGCGGGACATCTAGTTTAATTATAAAATTAAAATAAAATAAATATTAATAATAAAAAAAAATACAAAAACACTATTCTTCCCTACTTTCACTCGGTATAACGGTACGGAATCCTTCGTGCGTGAGTCCGACTCGCACTTGGCCGATTTTTTGCTATAAAATGATCAAGACATTTACGGATTATTAACCACAAATACTATTTGAAACTTTCTGCAAAATCAAATTTTACAAAAGATGTTAGTTATGAGCTATCACATCTAGAACGATATTTTGAATTTAGAATTGAAATCCAGTTGCAATTGAGTTTGAATTAATGATCATGCATGGACGCATGGACTTCCAATTATGAAATGAAATGGTTAAATGTTAATATTTACAAATGTAAAATTATTATTTTATATTCGCCTGAAATGAGGTTTGTTAGTTACATTACCTTATTAAAAATAGTTGCGTTTCCTGAAAAATGTTATATTATATATTTTTCCCTTGATAATGTCAAAGGGCCTATATTCGTATAGACTTGACCATGGTTATCTGTAGGACAATGTTACTCTTAAATATAACTATTAACCTATTAATCTCTGTTAGCTACCACTTTCGAGAATTTTCTTCTTATTAAAATGAAGCTACTCACGAAAAATTTGCTTGATAGTAATAAAAAAAATGTTCCAGGAAACCCGGACTATAATTTCCTTAATGTCTTAATTATGACCGCCTCTTTCCTGGGTAGGCTTTTTGCAGCGGTAACCGACATCCATGCGGGCGAAGCCGCGGGCGACCGCGAGTGTTTTAATTATTGTGTACACCACACCTAGTCTGTCAATGAAGGTTGATAAGACTGAGTAATGATAATGCCTTTCTCTACATAATCATTGTTCATTAGTGATGGTCAATGAGCAATAGCATATAAATGCAGAATAGCACTTGCTAATGCTTGGAGTCCTTCCGTATATAAAGGCCCCTACATATGGGAACTGATCGCAGGCGGAACTGACTCGTGCACACACACAGAAATTAACAAAATTAGTCCGATCAGGTCGGCCCGTGTTGAGTCCGACCATAAAGTTAATATACCTAGCGGAATAGAGAAACAAAGGCCTGAGCAAGAGAGATGTCACTATCAGTAACACTGCGTGGTAAAAAGAGACGTGTGATACATGACAGCAGCACTCTTTTTTGACGTCCAGTCGGCACATGCCGCACGTTGACAATTTAATCTCATAGAAATCATGTTCAATCATGCTTGTGTAAGTGTATACGTACACATATTTTTCACACCAATGATGAAAAACTCAAAGCAGATAATATGTTACTACCGCGCGCGTTGTGAAGATTCAAATACGGCCCGATTGGGCCGTCTGTTGTTTAGTCTGCATCACGGAGCTCATACAAAGAGGAGCTGGCCTAAGCAACTGTGCACTGTGATTTTCAACTAGGTCCTGACGTCATCCTTGTGGGTGGGGCTTAAGTCAGTACACTTTGAGCGTTTGTCAGGTGCACACGTAACGAGACTCCCAATAAATTGGTGTTTTCTGCGTATTTAACAAGAAAAGGATGAAGTATTATGTTTTATAATGTCGAAAACACTCAGACAGACGTTCTGATAACATAAATACCATCACATTTCATTTGGAAATAATTTTAAATGTAATTTAAATATAAAAGTTCTAGAACATTTCAGCTTTCAGCGTTAATTATACTACTTGATACTAGGTGGCCAAACCTTTGAAAGATAATACAGACGTAAATGCGTATAATTTTGCATAAGTTTATTACAATAATCATACTTGAATACTGAAAACCGTTATACACTTATTCTTAAACACATTTAATATCTAAAACCGTGATTATATAGCTTTTATTATGATATTACTTATAAACCGCCATCTGTCGTTACCTATGATAACTATTTGAAACGTAAAAAATATCCAGGGCCGTAGTACGTCCCATTATATTCTAGACAAAATGACATCTAGTGTAAGATAGTTAAACTACGTAGTAACATCAACATCGACCTAAGCTAGTAGTTTGGCTTTTAGCCGATAGATGAAATATTGAGAAGTGGGCGGAGCTTGACACCCCCTCACCCCGCAAATTGTCACGCGTCGTTTCATAAGGAAACTTGATTACAACACCTCCTCTTAGTATTAGCTCCGTGGTCTGCATTGATCGCAGTCACGAACGTGCCGCGTTCTACTATGAAAATACTATGGATAGATGTTAATTGTTGATGGTATTATTCACGCTTAAAAGCACAAAACAGATTATTATGAAACTCGATATAATTTAGTACTTTTATCCTGAAAAAGTATTTTCAACACGTAGGATACTGTAATTTCACGGGCGAAAGCGAATAATTTAATATGAGAGGCGTATGACGTGAATTTCGTAACTGTACTTTTAAAAATAAAAACTTCGATTCAGAAACAATAATTGTAGTTGAAAACCCATTGTTATTGTAATAAGAGGGTCACCGCGCAAATTAACATAGTATAACTACAATGAGGTTAAAAGAGTAGTATTCTCGTTCCCACAGTAATTATCAAATCAACTAACAGTATTTTAAATACAACAGCGTTAACGATTTTTAAGTACAGGTGTGGTAGGTGATTTTTAGAGGGTATTTTGCCTTAAGTATTTTGAGAAGTCCTGAGAGTAGACCTATAATATGTATTGTTAATTAAATAACAACGTAAATCTAATCTCAACGCACACTTAAGATTGCTCCTCCACACGTCACTTAAGAGGTCCTCACTTAAGATTGCAGTTAGGAGTAGATTTTGTTTAAAATAGATTAGCTCCGGATTTTTTATCCACCTTAACGACCAAACTAGCTAGTCTGTCCGGCTCAATATACCTCTAGGTTTAGCCCTTTATCCGAGCAAAAATTGCCAACGTTCCAACTAAGTTATATTCAGGACTTTCAGGAGATTAAATTCAAGTTATCCATCAAAGGGAATTGAAGCCATATTAAAAATAACTTAATTTCGTGGGGCCGTTCAGATAAGAAAGGACTGCCACGAATGCTGACTGACTCAATTTCATTAATATTCCCATTACGAAACTAGAAAATATCAGTAACGAATCGAATCAACCGCGAAAAATGTTGTTCACTACAATACATATTATAAAACAAAGTCGCTTTTTTCCCCTCGTGTCCCTTTAACTACGCAACGGATATTGATGCGGTTTTTATTAATAGATAGAGTGATTAAAGAGAAAGGTTTATAAGTAAAATAACATTCATTAAATAGTGGAGAAATACTGTTAATTTTGGGGGTTTCTAATGTGATATCGTAAATAATTACATTTTTTTCCGCTTACATTGCAAACGCAGGCTGAACCCTACGAGATTTATCAAAATAATGTACTGAGTATTACAATACTATGAAAAGGTCTAGAGAAAACTCTGCGATGGTATATATTGTCTATCTCTTATGGATATCCCACAATACGGTAATCCTTATTCAATTAAATACTTTAAATACATTATTGATTTAATTAGATCTGTAATAATATGACCCTTTACAGTTTACATTATATTATTTAAATAAATATTTTCGAAGATATTACAGATAAAAAAATTGCGGAACGTAGCTTTTGCGGCGGTACCGAGCAATTCGAGCCACGGGTAGTAATGAATGTAATTAAAAACTACTGAATCGATTTTTATAATTTCTTCAGTGAGTGACATAACCTATAATATATTTCATACCCGTGCGAAGCCGGGGCGGGTCGCTAGTTCGTAAAATAGTAAATACTAGAGATCGCCTTATGGTCGAAATTCGACCTTAGTTTCAATGACATTAGGAATACTACGGTCTATATTTTGTAAAAAAATATTGACTTTATCATATTTTTTTCAACTCTTGTCTCTGGGACTCAGCTGATCTCAGACTGGCCGTGTAAGCTTTGTCTAATAGGATCTAAGATTCAATAAAAAAACTATAATCCATTTTCAATTTATCACCTTGTTGTCAACAGACTTCAACCATAAATAAAAGAGTATAATTCGTATGTATAGGCTTGTCACTCAAAAATCTGTCATTTTCCTAGTGTGTGTGTTGTAGTGTGTGTAATGTTTTATTTGTTAAAAAAATGTATGATAAAAGCATAATTTCAAAATAATATTAGGTCGATGCACTCCTTCACCATATAAACTGTAACTGTGCAAAATTTCATTCACCTACGTTTCCTCATTTTCCGTCAAAAGGGATACAGAGTTTTTGGCTCACGTATTAATATAGTAAATATATATTTCCGACGAGCTCGCGTTTAAAGCGGAAAAAAATCCGTCTGCAGGATTGTTAAGGATTTTTCACTCGAGTTAACGGGTTAAATTATTGTAGTCGGGTGGAGAGGGAATGGGATGATGGATAATTAGTTTGCTGGCTCTACTTTTTATGTACATACTTCCTACCTATTTTCCTTAAATGTTATCTCATACCTCGAATGTCGTTACGATCGCAGTCTGCTTCAGGTTATGAGACAAGATAACCGGGGCTAAGTTTTAGTGACTGTGAGCTGTGATGCCTTCGGGTCAGCCCCGGATTCATAAATAGGCGGTTATAGGCCACCGCTTAGAGGCGGGCAGCGTCCTAGGGGGCCGAAAGATTTCTTACATGGTGCGGTGGAAATAAAGTGGCCTACTCTCATAAAAATATAAATTCGGCACTGCTTCGGGTCATAGCACGCCAGTAGTTTAGACGATACGATGAAGCAAACAATATGCCAATGGAATATGATTACGTTTGGTTTCACCGTCCGCAACTCTGTTGCACCAAACTCGTTTATCGCCCGGGAACCGTAAATTTTTCGTGATAAGAAGTATCCTACGTCCTTTCCCTGGACTCAAAGTAACTCCATAGCAAATTTCAGCAAAATCGATTCAGCGGTTTGGGCATGTAGAGGTAACAAAGTACAGACTACACACAGAAAGACACAATTTCGCATATTTGCATGAATTTTGCCATAAATGATAAAATATATCCAACATAATATTGTGTATTGCTGCATCCATTCACAATTTTCTTAATATATCTAGTATGTGAACGGGTTTTAGACCTCGGTTCATTCAAATATGGACATTGAGTGGGAGATATGTGGATATATTGTGCATAATAATTTTAATGGTGTAATATCATGATATGAGTATATTTAAAGTATGTATAATGTATATGTGTAATATGCATAAAATGCTGTTGCCCGCGACTTCGTCCGAATGGACTTTAGTTTATAGTTGTTCCCGTACGTTGTACATAGAATCGTTTACGCGCAAATCAGAAAAGTAAATTGTGTGGGAATCTCACATTTTCCGGGACAAAATAAGTATTCCTTGTCCTTTCCCGAGACTCAAAGTATCTCCATACCAAATTTCATCAAAATAGATTGAATAGTTTACGCACAAATCATAAAAGTATATTGTGCAGTAACCGTACATTTTTCCGGGACAAAATGTATCCTATGTTCTTTTTCGGGACTAAAAGTATCTTTAAGTATACCAAACTTCATCAAAATGGGTCCAGGCGTTTACGCGTGATGTCGTGATTCGTGAGTCGTGACCCAAGGAATATAACCGCCCGCGTAAATTAGTTATTGCACAGACAAATTAGTCCACAAAACATAGCCTATGATCCTTCACGTGGTCTACTTACTTATCTGTGCCAAATAACAGAAAAATTGCTCCAGTAGTTCGTGAGATAAGCCCTTTAAATAATTTCCCCCCTTTTTTTCACATTTCCCTTTATTTCTTAGCTCCTATTAGTCATTGCGTGATAAAATATAGCCTATCGCCTTTCTAAATCAATGGGCTATCTAACACTGAAAGAATTTTTCAAATCGGACCAGTAGTGCCTGAGATTAGCGCGTTCAAATAAGGTCTTTCAAATAATTTCCCCCATTTTTTCCACATTTTCCTCTATTTCTTTGCTCCTATAAGTCTTAGCGTGATAAAATATAGCCTATAGCCTTTCTCGATAAATGGGCTATCTAACACTGAAAGAATTTTTTAAATCGGTCCAGTAGTTCCTGAGATTAGCGTGTTCAAATAAGCCCTTTCAAATAATTTCCCCCTGTTTTTTCCACACTTTCCTCTATTTCTTGGCTCCTATTAGTATTAGCGTAATAAAGTATAGCCTATAGCCTTCCTCGATAAGTGGGCTATCTAACACTGAAAGAATTTTTCAAATCGGACCAGTAGTTCCTGAGATTAGCGCGTTCAAACAAACAAACTAACAAACTCTGCAGAATTATAATATTATAGTATAGACTAGCTGTTGCCCGCGATGTAATCTACTATGCTAACGCGCGCTTCGTCCGCGTTAGCATAGTAGATTACATCCCAAGTATTATTTATTGTACAAAATGATTCAATATACAGAATTGACTTTCCTACGATTTTATTATATATAGATGTTCCGCGCGGCTTCGCTTGCGTAATTTAGGAATTTCACGCAACCTTCCTCGATCAATGGGCTATCTAACACTGAAAGAATTTTTCAAATCGGACCAGTAGTTCCTGAGATCAGCGCGTTCAAATAAGCCCTTTCAAATAATTTCCCCCCGTTTTTTCCACATTTTCCTCTATTTCTTCGCTCCTATTATACTTAGCATGATAAAATATAGCCTATAGCCTTCCTCGATAAATGGGCTATCCAACAGTAAAAGAATTTTTCAAATCGGACCAGTAGTTCCTGAGATTAGCGCGTTCAAACAAACAAACAAACTCTTCCCAATTATAATATTAGTATAGATTATGTTTGCATAGAATTTATTACATTGATAAAAGGATTTGTCATTCGAATGAATTAAATTATTAATAATATTTAATTTTAAAAGAAACAATTGCAATTTATTAGTTAACAAAAACCTACAATTTTTAATTGCTTTCAAGACATTGAGCTATATTCCTATCTTATGTTCCGGGACTCAGAATATCAAATCGGTTCTGCGGTTGAGGTAACAGACAGGCAGACACCTCATTTATAGTATG
Organism: Aricia agestis; assembly: GCF_905147365.1. Lineage (NCBI taxonomy): Eukaryota > Metazoa > Arthropoda > Insecta > Lepidoptera > Lycaenidae > Aricia > Aricia agestis. The sequence continues at coordinate 23,600,702 of NC_056428.1, read as the reverse complement.
GATGAAATAGGTTTAGACTCAAGGCCTTTGTTCAAGTTGCATTCGATAATTCTGACAGGAGATTTAAGGGCATTGCTAAGTGACATGGTGGAGTTTATAAGGCCTCGCAAAGAACTACCATACATATTTCTAAATACCTCTGTTGACATCATCAAATGCAACTCGACTAATTGCCCAGGCCCCCCACTCGCTAGTCGTAATTCTTTCGCTAGTTTCGATAGCGAAGTTAGACGTCAAATGGTATTTGACATGACGCATCGCTAGTGTCATGGCGCGATGCGTTGTGAGTTGTGACAATTACCATACATTTTGACATCTAACTTCGCTATCGAAACTGGCGAATGCTATTTGACTAAGCACTCTGGTTGGGTGTGATGATCGCACATGGCTCGTTCGGCCTTCATAGCGTGTAGTATGGCCGCGACCGCGCGTAACGACGCAGGCTTTCACTCGCGCTGAGAATTTGCGGCTAACTAAGAGTATTCGTGGCTAATAGCTGCGAAAATCTGTGGCTAAATCGGCATTTATTCGTGGCAAATTTATTTATTCGTAGCTCACTTGTGCCACTAAAATTTATTCCCGGCTAAGTTACACCTCCGACGTAGTTATCCCAAAGTTGGACAAAAAAGTGATTGCATGTGAATGAGTGTGTCTGTGTTTGTTATTGATGTGTGCGTTTACTAACAATCAGTTAGTCATGATTTAGGAGTTTGAATTTAGAAGGTTCCATTATATTTTTCTCAATAAAAAGTTAGGAAAACAGAATTTAATTCTTATTCAGATCTCGAATAAAGCTGATCCTGGATTAAATATCATGTTGCTTCTTTCGTTATTCATTATAATATGAATTACAAAATTATATTTAATCTACGTTTAACTTTAACCAGGATTTAAGCGAGTGGGCGTAATAGAGCTAAAATATGCAAAATTCTAATTAATAGATCACTTTCTCTGGTTATAATTAGTTTGAGTGAGACATAAATTAAACGTAATTAATGTCCGTTAAATTTGTTCATATACCGTAAAAAATGCTACTAATTAGGCTTTATTCAATCGCTTAGGTACTAATAAGTAATAAAGTTTTGAGATAGCGTATCTAAGGTTTGAGGTACATTGACAAGTTTGTCGCATATGAAAATGATGTTAACAATATGAATATTAGTTACGTTTTAGCATTAATGAGTTATGACTACCCAGTACCCAGTGGCGCCCAGTGGCGCAGATCTGGGTGTAAAGTTAACCTACTCTTGCTTCTAGGACTTAGCTGATCTCAGACTGGCCGTGTAAGCATTGTCTAATAGGATCTAAGTTTCAATAAAAAAAAACTATAATCCATTTCCAATTTGTCAACTTGTTGTCAACAGACTTCAACCATAAATAAAAGAGTATAATTCGTATGTATAGGCTTGTCACTCAAAAATCTGTCATTTCTCATGTGTGTGTGTTGTAGTGTGTGTAATGTTTTATTTGTTAAAAAAATGTATGATAAAAACATAATTTCAAAATAATATTAGCTCGATGCACTCCTTCATCACATAAACTATAACTGTGCAAAATTTCATGCACCTACGTTTCCCCATTTTTCGTAAAAAGGGTTACAAAGTTTTTCGTTCACGTATTAATATTATGATGAAGATATTGTGTTACAATTTTAATGTTTTACACAATCGGTTTCAATAAAATCATCCTTAGGTGTAGTGTATTGTAACAAAATATATTAATAAAGTGGAATAAGTGCATGAAAAGTGTATATTTACTACTGTGAAATATGAATTTCCACCAAGAAGTTACGGTACATTCAATATCTAGTGTGATAGTGGGTTTTATAAAGGGAATGTTCGTTATTATAAAAAAAGCATGACATTTAAACCACGGTTAACACTCAGGTTTAAGGTTATATAGTGCCAATAAATATATTTAGGACATTTTCCTTGTTAGAACCCCAATCTAAAAAATCTCCAATTCATCGAAATTGAAGCGTCTTATTATCGTATTTTTAAAAGTTTGTACTTTCTAACAATGGAAACGCGTTTGCTATTTTGAATAAGTTTTTTTTAAATACGAGTACTAGCATAGGAGCTTCGAAACTCAATTAAAAGAGACAAGACAAGAGACATATCTATATATATAAAAATGGATTTTCAAATGTGTTAGTCGCGCTAAAACTCAAAAACGGCTGGACGGATTGGGCTGATTTTAGTCTCAAAATATTCGTAGAAGTCCAGGGAAGGTTTTAAAGTGACACGAAGTTCACCGGGACAGCTAGTTAGTAATATAAATTACTAGATGACGCCCGCAACTTTGTTGCGCCAAAATTAGTTTATCGCGCGGGAACCGTAAATTTTTCGGGACAAAAAGTACCCTATGTCCTTTCCCGGGTCTCAAAGTATCTCCATGCCAAATTTCAGCAAAATCGGCTCAGCGGTTTGGGCGTGAAGAGGTAACAGACATACACACTTTCGCATTTATAATATTAAGTATAAGAAGTATGGATATGCAATTATTGTCCAAGATCCATTAGTACAGATTTCATTACGGCATGATTTCGCCATAACTCTGTTATCTCTGTGAGTTCAGTCACACATTAACATCCATTGTGTATGTCCATGCGATTTGATCATAATCATCATAGTGCCAGATGTCCGTTCGTATGACAAGCTGTTCCTTAGCAACTCTGTAGAGAAAAAACGAACTACACTCCGAAAATGCCGAAAGAGAAATTAAACTAAACAGCAGGGCTGATATACATTTTAGACGCGCGGTAGAAATAGAGGTAGAATATTACTTTTTCTCCTACGCCGCGGTGCTGGTTGTTACCTGCTGACGCTAGTTTAACATTTTTACTTATCCTAAAAAGTGTACGACTCCGCTAAAGAAGTTTGCACTTCAAAAGCCAACCAAGTACCTGTAATGGCCCGCGATAGTATCTCAAACTATTTTGAGAGTAGAGTTGGTAAATTTCAAACAAATCTTCATCTTTACATTAAATACATCAAGTTTTATTAGTGTCTAAAGGGTCTTTTATATATAATTTTTCGTGAAACCCTTTTGCTTTCCACATAATATATTTTTCATGCAATGTTAATCTCAAACTTGTGATGTTAAAAGTGGATGTAGACTTTGATAGGGAAATTAAGATATTAAAATGTAAACATAGTGATTCATACCTTATACCTTAAAGATAAAAATAACTTAAAAGATGAACAGAGTGATTCACTATTTCTTTACAAAACATACCACGCGATCAATGATCATTGCCATGGTCATTGGTCAACGCTGAAAATCGCGAGCATTGGCTGTTGTGGCTGTTGCACATAGTTGTCGGATCCGAGTGAAACCGCACATTGTGAATCTGGGCCCAGTAGGTCTGAAATGGGACCATTGAGTGAATCGTATGTCAAAATGTTCATTAAATTTCAATTAAGTAATCATTAAATTTCTCCCAGTGCGGCCGATAAATCCATTTTCGAATACGGGTAGACACTAAATCAGAGTCTGACGGAACTCTGACGGACTAAGTGCATATCTTGGATTAGAGTCTGACTTGAGGATTGGTGCAGAGTGCGAGCAGTTTTGGTCTATATGGCGCCATGAGGGTGGACGTCGACGGGCAAGAGGCGACGCCGGCGAGCACCGAGACCACCGCTAGTAACACTGACTCCCCCGCCTCGTCACTCGATGGTTTGTCTCATAACTTGCAACTAGCACACGATCAATGGGTGGATTATGTCTGAGAATGTAATACTGGCTTCTCACGGCGCGTAATATCGAGCCGCGAGCCGCTCGAGTTGCGCCGAATCGCGCCTTTAAAGTTTGAAGATACCGACTTCAATCGGATCGGACGCGCTTGCCCAAGTCAGCCCGCGCCACATCGAGCCAGCCCGCGCCAACTCAAGCCACCTTCACACGGCGCGTGGCTCGAGCTAATTATTACGTCCTAATAATATTACGCGCCGTAAGAAGCCAGCATAAGAATAGCCTCACCTCCAGTAAAGGCTTAGGGACTCAAGTTCTGTAAGGGCGAATAACGCAAGTATGTCGCAAATTCGCGAGTACGCGACAGCATATACCTATTGGAATTTGGAGCGCGTAATCTTAACGCGCCTTTTCTCTTAGTATGCGCCCTTTCTGGACGTGTTCAAAACTTCAAGAGTGATTTTCCCCTACGTCAATTGAATGAGGGTTTTCAATATTTCATTTGCCACTAGATGGACCTGAACCCGTTAAAACTTAAAATACTTTCCGGAGTAGACATGTTTCTATGATATGCACTAAAAGTGCGCGTCCACCGGATAGAACCGGAGCGGACGAAGCACTGGTTGCTGGAATCAGGCGCAGAAATGCCGATGGAGTACGTCCACTGCAATCGGCAATTTAGGTTTTTATAAAGCAACTGTCATCGCGTATTAACATCTATTGAAACGGTCGAAATTCGATTGAAGCGTTCACTGCGGATGACGTAATCAGCACAAATACCGGTATCAGGCGCAGAAATGCCGATCCAGTTTACTGCACCACAGAAATCAATGCAAAACAACAAACCCGTCCGCTCCGTGGGTACGCTCCGATTCCGATCCGTTGGAGGCACAACTTAAATCCGGCTTCGGAATTCGGATACCTTGCATGACTCCGTCATCCGTGAATAATGAATCTCTGGTTCGCGTCCTACTTTAACAAACGTGAAATGACGTTGATAGAGCAGGACACGGCATTCTCGTTCGATTGTTTGAGTCTCAAAATAGTTTCGTGGTACGGCCTCTGGTTCCAGTGCGAAAGCGCTCTTAGGTGATCAAGAGTTTCTGTGGTCAAAGAAACCGTTACATTATCGAAAATGGTCGGAGGAACATTGACAGCTCTTATTGAATACATACTACTCCTTATTTCTTCTGATTGATTTTGGGTTCCGACTCCCGAGACTTTAGTTTGCCTCTTGGACTTCCTGAGATCATCAAAAAAAATTACACCATATTCGTTCATCCATCTATTCGTTTTTGTCATTCGACAATGGTGGAAATTATTGGTTCATAAGAATTACATCCTGAAGTATCGTCGTTTCCCGTATCTATTTATGATGAAAAAAGCTCTATGTGTCTATTGGGGCATTTTTGTTGGGGCCTAAATCTAACATTCTTAAGACATAATTTATACCACCCATTGATAAACTACGCCACTAGTGGGGATATCGGTATTGGTGCGTGATTCCTACAATCCTTTCCCATATTTTGCTCTCAAATCCCGCGGGACGCTAAGAACTCCGCAAAAATAAAATCAAAAGTCTTTAGCGGGCCCCTAGACCTACAATAATATTGAACAACTTATTTGACAATCAGATTGAAAGGCGAACGCGTTCAATATCAACCCTAGACGGTCAATAATATTGCACGATACGTGATATTGCAAAATAAAATTGATCGTCTAGGGCTCTAGGGCGTCAGATTACGTTTGATTGGCTTCGCCAGCGGAGTAAGAGAATATGACGCTTGAGTTATGCTTTGTGATAAATCTCATACATTTTTAATCTAACTCCGCTGTCTAAATCACCGAATGCAATTTGAGTAAAGGTCAGCGCAGACAGAAATTTTATTATGGCACTGGAAAAATATATACTTTTAAATTATTACACTAAAGTGCATAAAGAATTTTACAAGAAATGTTCGCGCGTCCTCGAGGATACGCGGGAATCCCTTATCGCACTTTAGTGTCTAAAGTTTATTTTCAAGCTGCTCTCCGCTGCGCTCCGTTCTGTCTGCGCTGGCCCTAAGGTTTGTTACGCAAAATATTATGCAAATAGATTGGCGAACCTTTTGCAGTTTTTATAAACCTTTAAGCCCGGCCGCACATTGTCCGAAACTTCTGATCAGAAACACTTGAACGTCCGCGCTTCTCTTACATTTTGTACTGAGCCGAGTGAGCTCGAACTCGCCAGAAGGATATTTCGGATAGTGTGTGGGGTGGCGGTCCGGCGAAATTCAACTGTTTATGATCAGAATTCGGACAATTTGCGGCCGGGCTTAAATGCACTGTGCCATGTTGGCCGTGACAACTTGTATGCAAAATCCTTGCAGGTTGTTTGTTTTGTTTAGTGACCCGCTTAACTCGATTTTCGAATAAGTGACTCATACTGTGCAATATGATATCACATGTTTAAACATAATGCACTCAATATTGGGTATCCCCACAGCATACATAACATAGCAAATAACTACACAGCCTAGCTCGCACTGTTACTGACTTTGACTAACTCACTATACAGGGTGTAACAAATAAAGCGGGTGAGCACGAGTCCCCTATGAAAATTCATGACAATGTGGCGCTTCCCCATACAAATATTTACTCTTTCGCTGCAACTTTCACAGTGAACTCTGTATAAAGGACCTGGGACATATTACATACACCCTAAGGTGGTTATCAGTTTGTTACATCCTGTAGAACGTAGATATTATGTTGCTAATTATATATCAATTAATATTTTAACGTAGTGTCATGTACCAGTGAAGATTTTAAACTTGAAACAAACCGATATTATATTCGTGATACAGAGATAGTAAAAATACGGAAATTCTGCTATTGTATTATCCGACAATATTGTGTCCTTGACCCTTGTTCGAATCAATCATTGTCCTATCAAACAGCGAAACAGTGTTCTCGTATATTTAATGTCAATCGACAACAAATAACAACACAATAATTTCATAAAAAACGTCAAATTTTCAGAACTTTGGTTTAACGTAGCTTAGGGTTTAACATTTTAAGAGAATACCAATTTGTAGTTTGATAGTCCGAAACGAACCGACTCGAACTAAGAAGGAACAATTGAGCAGCTTTAATGTTGCATCAAAAATCTTTTTTTTTTCATATTCATTGCATAATTAATACGGAATGTAACGCAAAGGTCGGAGCAGAGGGCGTTGCTAGCACAAACAGTAACTAATCCGACAAAATCCGACATGTTGCACACGTAATAATATTATAATGTGTCAGCCGCACGAGAAGAATCTAAAAACTCTACACATTAGTCAAAATCGGTGGCTTGGCCATTTTGTTATTCGCCAGGGCTTTGAACTTAATACTAAACTAAACTAAAATACACAGTAATGATAAATGGCCAGGCCACCGATTTTGACTAATGTGTAGAGTTTATAGATTCTCCTTGTGCGGCTGACACATTATAATATTATTATCAGATATTTTGCCTAGCTTTAGGGTAAAATTAAGGTTTTTAGATTTAGGGTTGAGTATGTAAGGTTAGAAACTTGGCTCTACATGAGATCTCACTACTTTTTGACACGACGAACTATAATATTATGTTCTCATCTTGGCAACATTTTTACATGAAAATGTTTTTGGTGGGTAGTTTTTTAGTCATTTAGCACACACTTTTTACACATTTTGAATGGAAAGTGTGTGTACTGTGTGAATTGTGATCAATAGCACGCTTACAAGTCGACCGTAGTGTTTTAATAGGATTTAAGTATCGGAGTAGTTGATTTTACAATTAGCCAGTAATTATTGTAAGCTAGTGTATTTTAATGTGTTAATAAGTCATAAGTAGCAGTTACTTAACTGTACTTAACTGTTATTTACAACTACAGTTTTGTACTGTATAGAGTGTTTGAAATATTGTAGGGATTTCGTCGAGTTTTATAGTTTTAAACTAAATATTATAAAGCATAATTTTTTTGGCACTGTTTGAGTGCATTGGCTGTACTGCACTTTGAAAAATACACTTGTATAATGCTATATGTTTTGCGGACGCATATAAATCGTGCCGGTACTCGGTAGTCGTTTTGAAATCAACTCGGCAAATTAATTGAAGTCCTGGGTGTCCTGTGGGCTGTAACTTATAATATAATATACATAATATGTATTCATCTCTAGATTTTCTCAGACACTATGGTGAAAATGGTGAACGTGGCAGGAAACTTTGGTTTGTGTCTTTTAAATATATTGTTTTGCCTAATACTTAATATCTTTGATATCAAAGGGGTTTTTAAACTTAGTATTGAATATTATAAGAATTTATTACTTTTTATGCACTGCTATATTAAAATCAATAAAATGTTATGATTTAACATGCTTTTTATTCCTATTGAAATTTTGGTGATACGCATTTTTTATTGTAATGTATAAATATTTAATGATAAAACGTATAAAATATTTTATGTTTTTTGGAAGCAAAACGTGTATTATTTATGTGTGTATTTCATATTTAATTTTATACATTGTATTTAAGTATTGTAGCAAGTTGCCTTCAACTAGCGGTGATATTATTGGCTAACGCTTTTTAAACTATTAATTGTATAATTGAAAGCAATAAAGCTATACATTATTTTTTCACTGTTCCATTATTATGAGAGCGTGAACGGAAATATGTTATAGGCCTCTTGGATATCTCTAGTGGCGCGGCGAGTGGCAGATTCAGGCAACACGTGGGTGTCAGAGTGCGCTCAGCTATGAAATACGGTTTACTAGTTCAAAATGAAAACAAGTTGAAAACGTTAAAAAGTGCTCTGAATAAGGAAAATATGGGCGGTACGAGGTACTGTTGTGTTGTAGGGTGCAAAAATTCCCAATCTCTGATTTCGATCCCATCGTCATGGATTTCGAAGACTTCATGAACATGATTGCTTTGGAATTAGTTTGTGCTCTATAATTTTTAATTAGGTAAACAACCTGTTTTTAGTAATAAGTAATAACTTAGAAGATGATCTTACAAATAAATAAATGCAAAGTAAAAATCATATTCAATGAATTTGGAAGAATATTTCATGATCGTGTATATTTAAGTAAATAAAATTGAATTAAGAAATTTAAAAAAAACCCCGCCAAATAACTTTAAAAAGTAATGAAATAATAGATTTTACTGACTTTAAGTTTAAATAATTCCTAAGTGTAAAGTGATATTTTAGTCCATAATTGTTGTCACGGTATGTCGGGGGACCGCCAACAGTGTATTTTGCATTTTGTATCACCATATCACTGATTGTCTCGATTCGGTTCGCTGTGAACTGACCCTTAAACTATAATGTTATGTGAAATCAAACATGTACATTAGCGGTCCCCCGACACACCTTGACAACAATTATGGACTATTAAGAAATTTAAAAAACCCCCGCCAATACAACTTTAAAAAGTAATGAAATAATATTTACTGCCTTTAGGTTCAAATAATTCCTAACTTGTGTCAAGTAATATTTTAGTCCATAATTGTTGTCACTGTGTGTCGGGGGACCGCCAAGTAAACTACAACCTACAACCGTCAAGTCGCTGATTACCTATCTCCATTCAGATCGCTGTGAATTGATCCTTAAACTTGTTAAGTGAAATTAAACATCTACATTAGCGGTCCCCCGACCCGACACACCTTGACAACAATTATGGACTAAAATATTACTTTACACAAGTTAGGAGTTATTTGAACTTAAAGGCAGTAAATATTATTTCATTACTTTTTAAAGTTGTTTTGGCGGGGATTTTTTAAATTTCTTAATTTAATTTTATTTCATACTTTTTAAACTTGTGTTGGTTATAGTGCAGAATAATTCCTATCAACAGAATCATATTCTCATGATTACCATCTATCAATGTCCTTTTCGATGGGGCCGTTAAAATGAGCCCAAACATGAAACCTCCACTTTGGGTTCATACGAAGCTCGGTTCCTATAGAATCCAGGTGATGCTGCAGCAGCAGCATAAAAATATTTACTGTTTATACTTTATCTACTTCTTACTGGTTGACACAATTAAAATGAGCCCAAACACGAAACCTCTGCTCTTAGTTGGCGAGGAGTTGGATATCCTATTGATTACCAGGTGATGCTGCAGCACCAGGTCTACTTTCCATTATTATGTGTAGGTATACGTATATTGTATATTCACAAATATCACGAACTAGAATGAAATATAAAACCCATCAAACGACTACAAGTTGATATACGTGGGAGAGCCATGCTTCGGCACGAATGGGCCGGCTCGACCGGAGAAATACCACGTTCTCACAGAAAACCGGCGTGAAACAGCGCATGCGCTGGGTTTCGCCGAGTGAGTGAGTTTACCGGAGGCCCAATCCCCTACCCTATTCCCTTCCCTACCCTCCCCTATTCCCTTCCCTTCCCATCCCTACCCTCCCCTATTACCCTATTCCCTCTTAAAAGGCCGGCAACGCACCTGCAGCTCTTCTGAAGCTGTGAGTGTCCATGGGCGACGGAAGTTGCTTTCCATCAGGTGACCCGTTTGCTCGTTTGCCCCCTTATTTCATAAAAAAAATAAAAAAAAATAACGGCCTTTCATGAACCAGATAAACCATGATTGTCCAGGACTGAGCAGGCTGATGATGATGAATTATAGCTAAGAACACTCTCGATCATGTCAACTTTCAAACAAAAAAAACTAGATCAAAATCGGTCCACCCGTTTGGTTGCTACGATGCCACGGACAGATACACACACAGACAAACAGACAGACAGACACGTCAAACTTATAACACCCCTCTTTTTTGTCGGGGGTTAAAATATCACTTTACACTTAGGAATTATTTAAACTTTAAGTCAGTAACATCTATTATTTCATTACTTTTTAAAGTTATTTGGCGGGGGTTTTTTTAAATTTCTTAATTTAATTTTATTTCATGCTTTTCAAACTTGTATTGGTTATAGTGCAGAATAATTGCTATCAACAGGATCATATTATATCCCAATAAATACCATCTAGGAACGTCCTTTTGGATGAGGCCGTCAATATGAGTCCAAACATGAAACCTCCACTTTTGGTTCATATGGAGCTCGGCTCCTATAGAATCCAGGTGATGCTGCAGCAGCTTTATTTTATTTACTGTTTATCTACGTCTTACTAGTTGCCGCAATTAAAATGAGCCCAAACACGAAACCATTGCTCTAAGTTGGTGAGGAGTTGGGTATCCTATTGATTACCAGGCGATGCTGTAGCACCAGGTCAACTTTCCATTAATGCGTAAATATTCATAAATCTCACGAGCTAGAATGCAATAAAGCCCACCAAACGACTGTAAGTTGCTAATCAACCCTTCACGAACCAGATCAACCTCGATTTTGCAGCATGGAGCAGGCTGATGATGATGAACTATAGCTAAGAACACTCTCAATTAAGTGAGCTTTCAAATAAAAAAAACTAGATCAAAATCGGTCCACCCGTTTGGATGCTACGATGCCACAGACAGACAGACAGACAGACACGTCAAACTTATAACACCCCTCTTTTTTGTCGGGGGTTAATATAGCTTTCGATAAGTACTGATTTTCCGCGGAAAAAGTCTGCGGAAATATTATGAAGTCCACAATCAATAATAATTTGGCTCATTACTTTTTATTGTGCTTAAAATAAATAAAAATAAAATAAAAATAAAAACTTCCGCCGTCAACCGACCCGCGGCGTTGCCGTAGCTTAGCAACGATATCCAAGAGGCCTATATGCCAAGGACGGAAGCGAAGCACACCTGTCCAGTCCTAACTCCTAATATTTCAATAATATGTCACTAGTCTACTTTTTTTTTAAACCACTACCTACCTATGGACGATACTCGCTTTTCATCAAGCGATCGTTTTGCTCATCTGTTCAATCAAAAATTCAGACTGCCTATCCGAATACATTTCCATAAACGTGACATAATATACCTCCTACTGGTTGATTCACGATTTCCGTTCGACTCGGACTCGGAAACTTTGGTTATAGAATCGCCGATGATAATGTATGGAATTGACATAAGCGTTCGTTAATATGACGTTGACGTTCGACTCGTCTTATGTCAATTCCATACATTTTGATCGGCGATTCTATAACGAAGCGAAAACGAAAAAGTTTCGGCTAAATGGCCTGTTGTGCTTCGTCAATTAATTTTTACTCCAAAAGCTTTCGTTCGTTCCAGCCATTAATGTCCCCAAATGTTCTTACCATACGACAATAATTCCAAACTTACACTAATACCCATAATACCCAGTTTTTCTTCTTTTTAAAAATGGCCCCGTAGTAATAGCCAGTTATTAACCACATATATTCGACAGATTGTGGTGTGACAGCCTCGGACGAGATCCCAACGCCCGAAAGGGCTCTGCTGGCCAAACTGGAGGAGGAGAATAGAAGAATCGAGGCGGACGCGAAGAGTCTCGCCTCGCTCACACATGTCCACAGCAGGAAGAGCTCGGATACCTCACAGATTTCGCTCGCTTCGGGTGAGTTCGTCTTTTGTCTCCTTTTCAACCGACTTCAAAAAAAGGAGGTAATCAATTCGATCCGTATGTTTATATTATTATTATTAAAAAACTGAGCAGTGGTTTATAAAGGGTAAATATGATTTGTGTAACGTGTGTTTTTGTGGAATAATAATAATATAATATCAGCATCTGAATTCTGAACGAATGTGCTAAATTTCAAAAGTGTATACAGTATGTAATATGTGAGTATGTATGTTTTAATGATTGTTTTCGCATATCTCCGGAACAACAAGTCTAAATTTAATTGATATTTTTTTTGTTGTATCAGGTATTGTTCAACTTAGGGAATACTGCAAGTTTTATCAAAATCGGCTCAGTAGTTTTTGAAATAGGGAATTTTAATTCTCAATTAGTACAATTTTGAAGTCGGTTTTATTATCATTTTAAAATACTATTATTTATGATGAATTAAAGGTCCGTTTTAGTTCAGTGTAAACGAAGGGCGTTCTTTTTGTAGTAGAAGCATGTAAATGAATTAAGAGTTCCAGAAAACTTGATGCCAGGCTCTGCTAAAGTTATGGTCCGTTTCAGTTCAATGTAAACGGACGCCGGTTTTCGGTGCTATCTGTGGCGTACGGCGATTATTTAATATATCTACGCAATAGGCATCTTACTGCAGATGGTTCAATATCTGCTATCAAACGCCTGTTGCTTCGTTGTCTTAGATCAGGGGTCGCCAAATGGCGGAGCGCGGTCCGCATCCGGACCGCCGCGCCGACCCCATAGAGTGCGAACCAAGCATTTTCGAAGATGAACTCACTTTGTTGTAATAAATTTCGGTCTCGACTTACTGATCAACATCTCCAGGATTCCATTTCAATAGCTTGCACCAATTTCACTCCAAACATCAGAGAGATAACAATTAGCTACAAACAATTTCACTTTTCTCATAGGTTTTTTTATCATCATTTACAATGATGATAAAAAAAAAACCTATGTAATTTCCGTAATTACCTTTGTTTAATTTTTTTTAATCAAATGTGCGGACTGCGAAGGTCGTTCCATTTCTTAAAATGGACCCCGAATAAAACTAATTGGTGATACCTCTGTCTTAGATACTTAATCGCTCTGATCGAAACTGTATTAATGTTGGATAAAACAACAAAATCGGACACAAAAACCGTTGATTCTGACTTATTAATTATTATGTAGTACTGTAAATCGCAGTATCATCGGATTTGCAGATCAATGTACGGTTCCTGCTGGTCTAGTGCGTATGAAACTGCAAACAAAATCTAGCACCTAATCAGCTAATCTAAGTACGCAGTTTGGTAGTATCGAAATATTTGCTCTAATGTTTTAACACACCGCTTATCTCATCTATACTAATATTATAATTCTGCAGAGTTTGTTAGTTTGTTTGTTTGTTTGAACGCGCTAATCTCAGGAACTGGTCCGATTTGAAAAATTCTTTCAGTTTTAGATAGCCCATTTATCGAGGAAGGCTATATGCTATATTTTATCACGCTAAGACTAATAGAAGCGAAGAAATAGAGGAAAATGAGGAAAAACCGGGGGGAAATTATTTGAAAGGGCTTATTTTAACGCGCTAATCTCAGGAACTACTGGTCCGATTTGAAAAATTCTTTCAGTGTTAAATGGCCCATTGATTGAGGAAGGCTATAGGCTATATTTTATCACGTTAAGACTAACAGGAGCGAAGAAATACAGGACAATGTGGAAAAAACGGGGGAAATTGTATGAAAGGGCTTATTTGAACGCGCTAATCTCAGGAACTACTGGTCCGATTTAAAAAAAAATCTTTCAGTGTTAGATAGCCCATTTGATTAGAAAGGTAATAGGTTATATTTTATCACGCTAAGACTAATAAAAGCGAAGAAATAGAGGAAAGTGTTGAAAAAATGGTGGGAAATTATTTGAAAGGGCTTATTTGAACGCGCTAATCTCAGGATCTACTGGTCCGATTTGAAAAACTCTTTCAGTGTTAGATAGCCTATTTATCAAGGAAGATATTTAATTATTCTAAAACTAATAGCAGCGAAGAAATAGAGGAAAATGTGAAAAAAACGGGGGAAATTATATGAAATTGCTTATTATCTTAAGATTCTTAAGAACTACTGCGTAGCTAGCACGGGGTTTCCCAGTCGATTCTTCGGAAGAAAGTAATGGCAGTTTCTTTCCCATGTCTACATATCTTATTCCCGAGCATGGCACCACCCATCGACTTGAGTTTCAGTGGACAAAGACAAGAAACTCTTTCCATAGCAACCATTAAAGCAACGGCAATTTTTTTTTTTGACATTTAGTTTCTTGGTTCTTTTTTTTTAATTATGGCACCTCGGCTATAAAACCATGGCCAGTGTCGAGTAAATGGCGGCAAATTCAAAAAATCGATGTGTAGCAACCTTGTCTATAGCCGGAATTATAGTTTTGATCTACGAAATAGGAATAATAAAAACTAAGGAACTTTATTATTCGTAGTTTGTAGATCAAAACTATAATTCCGGCTATAGACAGGGTTGCTAATCATCGATTTTTTGAATTTGCCGCCATTTATTCGACACTGGCCATGGTTTTATAGCCAAGTGCCATAATAAAAATAAAAACAGAATCAAGAAACTAAATGTCAAAAGCGGATCGTCATGCTTGACATATAGATATTCAAAAGCGAAAGATATCGAGATACGAAAGAAACTTTTACTCCAATGTTTTTCCGGTAAAACTGTCAAAATTTAGTTTCTTTCGTTTGTCTACGTGCTTGTGCTAGCTATGCTGGAGCAATTTTTATGTTATTTGGCAAACATGAAGAATAGACCCCGTTAAGGGACATAGGCTATTTTTTGCGGAAAAATGTACGGTCGCGTGAAATTCCTAAATTACGCAAGCGAAGCCGCGCGGAACATCTATATATAATAAAATCGTAGGAATGTCAATTCTGCACAGTGAATATTTTTGTACAATAAATAATACTTGGGACGTGATCTACATTCTACTATACTAACGCGGACGAAGTCGCGGGCAACAGATTGATATTAACCACTCTGATCTTATCTTGTTAAGATAAGATCAGATTTAGTCACAACTCACATCTAAGAGCGCAGTGAATATGTCCGAAAAAGACTCGTATAGTAGTGTATTAGATTATTATATTACAAATCTCATTGAAAATGTATCGATTGGTATGTTCCACTATATTATGAGTTGCGTGCGTTAGAAAGTACTTGAAGTTGTTTATTGTGCGTTGCGATTTTTGTGTGTCCATTCGGTGCTATCAATCAAGTAATGTTAAAGTATGCCTCGTGTTTTTTTAGCGATTCATTTTATTTTATTTGTGTCTTAAGAACGGCTGCGCATGTAAAGAATTAATGCAAAAAGAAAGTTATACAGGAGAGTGGTGATTAAAATATGCATTTTTAAAAGAAATTAATTCATTTGAGAGCAATTTATAAAGTTATTAAAATTGCACTAGCAATAGTTTTCTTATTTTAAAAACTAAGTGATTATATATCAATGCAAATTATTCTTCGTCAATGATTTGTTTACCTACTTACTTATCTTTTTCTAAAATTGTTACTTTTACATTCATGTTTTTTTATTCAGCTTGCTGTGCTCAAATAGAAGAGAAGTAATTATATCCTAAAACAGATTGAAAATATTTAAAAAATAATTTTGTATTAAGAAATGGAAAATTTTAATTAAAATAATATAACTGCCAGTATTATCATTTATGTTTACTTCATAGAATAACCTGCTGTTGGTGCTGTGCGAATTTTTATCTTACAAATTACCTCTTTTTCTCAGAATTTAATTTAATTGTTATAATCCATTCAAAGCTACTTTACTTCTGACGAAATCTTAATGCCAGCAACATAAGGATCATTCTTACAAACTTGCGATGTCAAATACTGTACTGATTTATTATTTATTTATTAAAGAGGTATTAACACAAGTAATTTCCTATTATCCAACAAAAATATATATGTATAATATTGTGCAGCGTTCTGATAATAATTTATTACGCTTCATAGTAACGATATTCTATCTTCAAACTATACCTGTGGACTGGGATCGTGGGTTCGAATCCCACTCACTACCATAAAGTTAACCAAACACAGTCACTTCATTTGACGTGAGTGCAGAGAAACTGCGTAGATATTTTAAAATTAATGCTTGCGAAAAAGTTAATTTTAAGTATGCAAAAATGAAATATTTTTGATATTAACCATTCTTCTAAATGACGTCACAAGAATCCGAGGATTTTCGATCATCATCATCATCTTCGGAACTTATGACTTAAGTCGTAACGACACATTTGGGATTTTATCTTACCATAGCGAAATAATGATTTTAGTATTTCTGTGACTATTTATGCTTTGTCTATTTTTATTAGCTAGGGCTATATGTATGTAACGGTATCTCTGAACACGATTTTTACCTATCTTTGGTAGTCTAACTAATTCTAAACTCTGCATACGTATTAAGAGCCAATTTTTGACAATGCAATAATTTGTTTAAAAAAAACGTGTTTTTTTAACTATTAATATTCACATTTATAAGATGTATATCATATTATATACGTTGTGTAATGTGCTAGGCACACACATAATGACCCAAACGCTTGCGTACGTTCGGGTTATAGTTTTTAACTTATTCTCCTTCACATAGCGACAAGCTCCAACTACGATGAGGCTCGGGTTGGCAACGGCGAGGAGGACCTCTGGAGTCTCTGGGGCCGTCTCGTGTCCAACTGGGAGACGGAGTGGAGGAGGAGGAACCAGTTCGTCCGTGACCTGGTGCGGCAGGGCGTCCCGCACCACTTCAGGGGTATCGTGTGGCAGCTGCTCGCTGGAGTTGATGCCTCACCAGATAAGAAGCTGTACGCGTCGTATATTAAGGTTGGTTGAACATAGTATAGATATCGCGTCGTATATTAAGGTTGGTTGAACATACGAGGGCTGCTATTTATGTATCCGGAACTGGCCACTTACAAGAACAATATTTAAAAAGTAATTACAACATTTGAAAATAGAACTCTTTGGTTGAAGAATACATTTTGTTTCATGTGACTGTCAATTATTTTTCCATTGTGGCGTCATTTTGAAAATTGCGTGTCTTCATTTGCCATGGATTTAACGCGTGAATATTTTCGTGCAATGATTTACTACGATTTTCGGCGTGGGCTAAATCAACAACAGTGCTTTATTCAACTCACCGCAACTTTTGGAGATGAAGCACCATCAAAAACCACTGTTTATCACTGGTACAGTGAGTTTAATCGTGGGCGGTCTATACTCACGGATGAAAATAAAGAAGGTCGCCCAAAAACAGCTGTTGTCCCACAAAATATAGATGCTGTGCGGGAACTAATAATGCGTGATCGTCATGTTACATATCGCGAGATAGAGGCGTCCTTAGGCATAAGTATGACGAGCATACATAAGATATTACACGAACATTTGGCTGTAAAAAAAATATGTTCGCGTTGGATTCCGCACAACTTGAGAATCGATCAAAAACGGGCTCGTGTCGATTGGTGCAAAAAAATGATAAAAAAATACAACCATGGTACGTCAAAAGTCGTTTATAATATCTACACAGGTGATGAATCTTGGATCTATGCATATGACCCCGAAACTAAACAACAGTCAACGGTGTGGGTGTTCCAAGTGAGCCGAAACCAACAAAAGTTACTCGTGCAAAAAGTACTTTGAAGCAAATGGTCGCCTGTTTTTTTGGAATTAATGGACATGTGGCTACAGTGCCATTAGAGAATCGTAAAACGGTTAATTCTGAATGGTATACGACCATTTGTTTACCAGAAGTCTTTGAAGAAATAAGAAAGGACAACCGACAACGCAGAATCATATTACATCACGACAAGGCTAGCTGTCACACCTCAGCTGAAACAACTCAGTTTTTGGAGGGTCAAAAGATCGAATTGACTGGTCATCCGCCGTACAGCCCTGATTTGGCACCTAACGATTTCTTTTTATTTCCATACGCGAAGAACAAATTACGTGGTCAACGTTTTTCGAGCCGCGAAGAGGCTGTTGATGCGTTCAAAATGCACGTTTTGGAGATACCTCAATCAGAATGGAAAAAGTGCTATGAAAATTGGTTCCAGCGTATGCAAAAGTGTGTCGATCATCGCGGCGAATATTTTGAAAAGCAATAAAACCATGTTAAATGATATATGTTTGTTTCTTTTTTTAATTCCGGATACATAAATAGCAGCCCTCGTAGTAGATATCGCGTCGTATATTAAGGTTGATTGAACATAGTACCTAGATATCGCGTCGTATATTAAGGTTGGTTGACATAGTAGATATCCCGTCGTATATGAAGGTTGGTTGAACATAGTAGATATCCTTTCGAAGATAATTACCATCTCTCTAGAGCCATCAGCGACTGACGAAGTATAGGAGGAGCCAGTTAGTCTGGTTTCTTGGTTTCATCACTTAAGAAACATCGTAATATGGCAACTACTGGCCGGGGTCGACACGTCGCCAGACAAGAAGCTTTACGCGTCGTATATTAAAGTTAATTGATCAAAAGTCAGTATCTCTCTCAACTGTAAATGGAATTGACAGCAGTCAGCAACTGGGAGACGAAGGCTCTAGCTAGGGTCGACGCTTTACGCGTCGTATAACAAATAATTATGTACTAAGGTTGGGTATTAACTGTTTTTGTATCTTTATTGCAAAAAACACTTATGAAGCGATAGAGACGTCTTCAACTGAAAGACTGACTGGCGCAAGAGGAACCAGCTTTTCTGGGACATGTTGAGATGGTTTAAGATACCCAACAATCACCATATCAAAAAGGAAAGTCCAATGATCTCATTGGAGGCGATTCACCTAATTGCTAATTAAACTACTAATATATATTTTGTTTATTTCTAATTTAACTTCATTTTGTCGTTGTCCTCAGGCTAAATCAGCTTGCGAGAAGGTGATCAGACGCGACATTGCCCGCACTTACCCCGAGCATGACTTCTTCAAGGAAAAGGACGGCCTAGGCCAAGAGTCTCTCTTCAATGTCATGAAGGCCTACTCATTACACGACAGAGAAGTCGGCTACTGCCAAGGATCGGGATTTATAGTCGGCTTGCTGTTGATGCAGGTAAGATGTTGTTATAAAGAAGAATTGGCTGGGAAATTTAGAAGATTTACTGTCGCACTCAGAGTGTAACATTAATAATTACTTGAATGTTACTTTAATTCAAAAATTTTTACATAAGCCCCATACATTATCTGTCAAACTCTTCATTAAATTGAAAGTTAATCATAGTTAAAAGTCTCTGAGTTTTATTGCCTATAGTATAGGCAATAAATAAAAATTGGCGCATAAGGTAATTCTACACGGTGATTTTAGAGACAAAGTAACAGATTTCTTTGTCAATCACGTTGTCTAATTTTTATAGAAAACTACCATCAAGTGCTCAAGCAGAATAGTCTATTCACTATTGGGGTTTTAGTCGCCCCACTCTGGTAAACCAATTAGTGTCAATGTCTATTTTTCAACAAAAACCGGATAAGATATTTTAGTCACCTTATTTAGGTTTTAGTTCAACGAACCTAAACCTAAAACTAGTGAGATTTGTAGGTATGAAACATTTCCATTTTTTGCGTGATAGACAGGAATAAATTAAATTGATGTTTATTTTTGTCTATGTAGCACAATGCTTTCATGTTCCATTAAAAATGTACGGCTCTGCCGACGGGCATCATAACATGGACATATCAATTGACAATTTCGGTTGTAGAATTTTGAAATAGTTCGTATTTTAAAAAATGCAAAGGGATTTACATTTTAAATTGAATAGAGCTTTTGAATATCTTTAGCAAATACAAAAATCCAATTTCTATATGCGATTGTCAGCGGGAATCCGAATAGTTTTGCTCTAGGAATAGACGATTGGAAATGTAAAAAAATTATTTCGATACAACCGTCTATTTACCGGACTGCGGAAAGGGAATGCTATTGTGTATAAGCACAGAATAGTTTATAATATGGTATAAGGCACATAATTATTATGTTTGACTATATCTTTGTATCCTATAATCTAAATTCTAAGCGATTGGCTGGAGGCGAGTGTTTTGTTTAATTGTAGAAACTAGAAAGAGTTGAAACAGACACATACGTGTACCATTATTGTATAAATTTTATAAAAAAATGTTCCACCAGGGACTCAAAGTATGTCCATTTCATCACAAACGGCTCAGGGGTTTAGGCGTGAAGACGTAAAAGACAGAACGACCGATAATACGAGTATTGCTTATGGTACTGAATATTATGATTAATAGACTAAATAATATTCCTATTGTTTTAATATTAAAACAAACTACGACGCTCCCGACTTTGTTGTGACGAATGAATGAATAAAATAATACATAGTTTTTTATTTTTTACATACTATACGTGGGAGAGCCATGCTTCGGCACGAATGGGCTGGCTCGACCGGATAAATACCACGTTCTCACAGAAAACCGGCGTGAAACAGCGCTTGCGCTGTGTTTCGCCGAGTGAGTGAGTTTACCGGAGGCCCAATCCTCTAACCCCTACCCTATTCCCTTCCCTACCCTCAACTATTCCCTTCCCTTCCCTTCCCTACCCTCCGCTATTACCCTATTCCCTCTTAAAAGGCCGACAACGCACTTGCAGCTCTTCTGATGCTGCGAGTGTTCATGGGCGACGGAAGTTGCTTTCCATCAGGTGACCCGTTTGCTCGTTTGCCCCCTTATTTCATAAAAAAAAAAAAGAAAGTGTTATTACATTACTGTTTTCGTGGTTAGATACTGCTGTCGATCCTGGCGACACAGGAGATACAGCTGTGGGAGGGAATGTGGCCAAAGCCCGTTAAAAAATAATCGGCCAAGTGCGAGTCGAACGCGCATGAAGGTTTCCGTACCGTTATAGAGCAAAAATAGGCCAAAAAATGTTTTTTTTTTTATGGTAGCCCCCCTTAAATTTTTATTTTATTTTAATATTATGATTAAGTAATTATTAAAGTATATACAGTGTGTAACAAAAATAAGTGATAATACTTTAGGGTGTGTACGTGTTCCAGCTCTGAAAGACGAAAAAAACACCCTAAAGTATTATCACTTATTTTTGTTACACCTGTATACAATTAAGGACTTGAAATTTCAAGTTCCTAACTATTGCCTATTGATATCGAGCAAAAAGACCAAAAAAATCACGTTTGTTGTATGGGATAAAATATTAAATATTAATTTTATTTTGTTTCTAGTATTTGTTGTTGTAGCGGCAACAGAAATACATAATCTGTGAAGATTTCAGAAGTCTAGCTATAGCGGTTCTTGAGATACAGCCTGGAGACAGACAGGCAGACAGATGGTCAGACATCGAAGTCTCAGTAATAGGGTCCCGTTTTTAGGGTTCCGTACCCAAAGGGTAAAAACGGGACCCTATTACTAAGACTTTGTTGTCTGTCTTTGTTGTCTGTCTGTCCGTCTGTCTGTCTCCAGGCTGTAACTCAAGAACGGTAACTGCTAGAGAGAGACATTTTCACAGATTATGTATGTCTGTTGCCGCTATAACAACAAATACTAAAAACAATATAAAATTAATATTTAAGGGGGGCTCCCATACAACAAACATGATTTTTTTGGCTTTTCTTGCTCTATATCAGTAATGGCAACAGTTACGTACTTGATTTTTTCTCAAAGTCCTTAGTTATATGTGTACTTTAATATTTAATAATATTATTATAATAAAGTAAAAATTTAACGGGGGCTTCCATACAAAAAACACAATTTTTATAATGGTACGGAACCCTTCGCGCGCCAGTCCGACTCGCACTTGGCTGATTATTACCCTTTTAGTACGGAACCTTAAAAAGTGTACAATGTACATTACTGAAAGCATAGAGTGTAATAATAGGCTTCGACGGTTAGGGTCAATACTTTGTGACTATAAAAAGTGCGCCTCGCTATGTATGAGTCATCTGTGAGTCAGCAGACTATATTGCTATGTACTATGCCATATTATATTGTTATTAAGGATTTTGTTCGAAAGTTGAATAAACAGTTTCTCGCTTTTAACCGACTTCAAAAAAGGAATTTATCAATTCGACCCGTATGTATGTCATTACAGAACTGTCCACTTTTCGTATATGTTAGTCTATATCAGCGTCTGAACAAATGTGCCAAGTTTCAAAAGTGTATGTATGTTTTGTGTTCGTGTTCGCATATCTCCGGAGCTACAAGTCCGATGTGATTTTTTGTTGTGTTAGGTATTGTTCAACTTAGGGAATACTGCAAGTTTCATCAAAATCGGTTCTGTAGTTTTTGAGATAGGAGAGATAGGAATTTTAAATCTTAATTACGTACAATTTATCTTGTTAAAATACTATTAAGTATATTACTTTACGCCAGCCATTCTCTCATTCTTAAGCCCTAGAGGAGCTCTCATAAAGGCATTATAGAGGCTCCGCGATCGATACATAAATTGTTTTTAGAAACGTCATTACTCATCAGTCACCAGCATGCGCGCATGGAGTCAATTCATTCAAAGACAAAACATTATTTTTATGGGGGTTCCGTCTAAAATATTACTTCTTAAAAAGTTTCCGCCACCAAAAAAGTTTACGAATCGTTACTATACACGGTGTGAGACAGTTTGCTTGACACGGTTTGCTTGAGACACTAAGGCTGGTATAAATAGTCAGTACTCAAGATGCATCTGGATCTCAAGACTTAGTTCAGGCTCTGTGATTGGTCCAAATTTTGACAGCCAACCGATCACAGAGCCTGAACCGTGTCTTGAGACCGAGATGCATCTTGAGTACTGACTATTTATACCCTTAGATCAAAATTATGTAATTTAAACGTGTATAATGTAGGTATACTTGTGAGTGGTTGACCAAGAAGGGACCTGAAGGGATTGAATACGATTTTTTTATTTTTTTTATTTTTTTTTAATCCGTGGTCTTTTAGCTTTGTTATGGTCTAACCAGAATAAAATTCTGGGTTAGATCAAAACAAAGCCTACCAGTCCTATAAGTTGCAGTTACATTCTGTCATAGAACTGGCGATAAGGTTAACTGGTACCGACTTCAAAATAGAAGAGAAATACTGAGTACAGAATAAGATTTTTTAATATTTTTTAGTTAATTTAAGAATAATACTAGTACTACTAGTACTAATAGTCTTCATCTTAGAAGTTGGTTTAAATTTTTTGTTTAAAAATAAGAATTGGTCAACCACTCACACTTATCTGCCTATTACATAAGATCTTTAAAATGTGTTTTTTGTCCTAATTTGAAGGGCGTCCGGGGACCGTCCGGCCGGGTTTTTGAAAAGAGGCTTTTGTTGAGAGAAATCCAACTTTTTAGACATGCAACAATATTAACTCGCAAAGTATACATATATACACATATTATTGGGGAGAAAGAATTATTGACTTGGGGAGGGAAATTGGATATCTCCTACTCCTCCTACATTTCTTCTGATTAATTTCGTTGCGGGTCCCAAGACAGATTTAGCTTGTCCCTCGGGCATCCCTTAGATCATATCAAAGGGTTTTCGTGGTTGATTACCACTATTTATCCTGGCGACACAGGAGTTGCAGTGGTGGGAATATGTGGTGGGCCTTTTGCCCGTTTAAAGTATACACATATTATCTTTTTGATCAAAATCAATTACGATTTAAAGGACTTGATTTAATCAGATTTTTATAAATTCTCTGGGGTCGGCCAAATGTCCGGGATTTTTGTCGTGCCTGACCGGCGAAGGTAATTTAATTTTTTTTAAGGTGATGGCATTCCTATGTACGCCTTAAAATAAATCATTATTGCATTCCACAAAACAAGCATCTCTGGTTTATTAACAACTTTGTTACCCATAAAGTCACCTAAAAACCAACAAAATTGTTTAAAAAGTAGTGTATCGAAACAAGCAGTGTAATTAGGTTTGAAAGCAATTTTTGTTCATAATTGTATCATCGACCTTCGGTATGAAATTCCGCCGGCTTAATATTGTTAAGTTACATATTGAAGGCCTTAACTAGGTTAAGCTGGTTCATCCTAACGTCTTTATAAGTCCGATAAAGTCGCTTTTCAGTACGAGCACGGAGTGAGGGCCTGTTTCACCACTTACTGGTAAGTGCCAGATAGGCTATCCACAAGTTATTCGATATCTGTCATATAAATTGTGGATATCCAGCACTTATCATGTAAATGGTGAAACAGGCTCTAAATATCATACTGTAAAGTAACTCGTCCTTGCAAGAGTAGGTAGTAGGTACGACATAATAATATTATCTTATTCTTTTGTTAATTTCAAGTTGATTTCAAGAGATATCAAACTGCTTCAACATTGAGACAATTGAAGAGAGTGATGCTGATTGTTTTGCTACAATAAGGTTACCTGAATTCACGCTAGTGCGTGCACCCAATTATCCTCGCTTACATAGGTAAATTAGGATAATTAATATAGATAAAAAATAAGAAAGTGGGTGTACCATTGACAAAAGAAAGGTATTAGTCCGGGTTCCGTAGAACAATTTTTTTTTATCACTATCAGGATTTTTTTGTGCGCAGCTTCATTTTGATAAGACGAACTATTTGCGAAAAATCTTGAAAGTGGTAGCTAACAGAGATAGGAAGTTTTTAATAAGTACTTTGATTTCATGGTCCTAAAATATGGATAGTTCTATTTGTAGAACAATGTAACTCTTAAATTATGAAACTATTAACCTACCAATATACAAAAAATCTGCTGGTAAGGGTTCCGTTTTAGGGTTCTGTAATCAACAAAACTTAGTTGACTACGGAACCCTAAACCATACGGACTTGCCCCGGGCACTATACAGTATTTTAGGAGTGGTTACTTCGCTCTGAAAATACTGTATACCACGGGCGTATATATAGCTTTGATAACGGGGGGGTCCCTAACGTAAAAAAGCGGCCAAGTGCGAGTTGGAATCGCCCATGAAGAGGTTGCAAATAGGCAACGTGTTTAGGAAATCAAAAATATTTTTTTTTTATACAATTTATGTACCGCACCGATTTTAATCGGCGAGGTACATATATGCATTATTGTCGAAATTGGACAAGTAAGATGGATAGGGTCCGGACCCCCAGGACACCCCCCTTATATACGCCCATGCTGTATACATTATCCACAACGGATGCAAAGGCTTTGGTTTCGTAAGCACTCGATGTAATTATTATCAAAAGATTTTTTTCCTTGCCAGATGCCGGAAGAAGAGGCTTTTGCTGTGCTAGTGAAGATAATGCAGCAGCACCGCATGCGGGACATGTTCAAGCCGAGCATGGCCGAGCTGGGGCTGTGCATGTTCCAACTGGAAAACCTCGTGCAGGAGCTGCTGCCGGACCTGCACGTGCACTTCCAGTCGCAGGTGAGTGACACGCGCCGGCATACCATCGGCAGGGAACCCTATAGGGCTGGGACTGCTGTTCACTTGCAGGTGTAGAGCCGGCCCTACCATACGGTGAACTTAGCAGCCCCTCAAGGCGCCAACTCCCAGGGGCGCCTCAGTGGTCGACCCATTCGAGATATCACTCCATCCTAAACCTTGCCTCGGGTCGACACTGTGCAGACGCACACAACGCATTTGCCATGTGCTGTGCATGCAGGCAACTGCATAACGTGCTAAGGCGGACTTGCGTAGACCTGGGTTAAAGTTAACTCTGAGTTAAACCTCATGTCAGTTACCTACCTAGCCTAGCTAGTGTTTAGGGTCTTAACCCATCAAGCCCCATAAGCTCACCGGTGAGTGAGACACAATGGAATAATAATAGATTTCCAAGAATCCACGATCGAATGATTAATTAAGGGAAAACCTAATAAACATTTCATAATTACTGTCCAGTTTTCTTCTTCTTTCTCTAACTTCGTGAATAACTTTGTAATCCCATATTGCATAACATTATTATACCTACGGTAGGTATAAGATTACAAAGTTACATTAATTGCAATTTATGAATCATAGTACCGGTACCATCGATATTTCCGTACGTATATTCGAAGGAGTAATAGTTGTAAAAAGGTATCTATATATTATATGAAGCACTTGCTTTTGCCCGCGGCTTTGCTCGCGTGGAATTAAAAATCGCGTAAAATACGAATATTCTTGTAAACCTCCTTTGGAAACCTGACGTTTTTGCAAGACCAACTAAGTCTTCGTCAAAAATCAAATCGATTGGTTGCTTCGCTAGGCCGTGAAGGAAGGACAATCAAACAAGCAAACAAACACACTTTCGCATTTATAATAATATTAATATGGATATTGGATAGTCATGAAAGGCAAGTAGTATACTTAGTAATACTGTAATTAATAAGAAACAAATAAAACTAACAATTAATAATAATATAAGCATTAGCTTATATTATTATTAATTGTTAGTTTTATTTGTTTCTTATAAAAATCGTTATTGATTTTTATAGTAGTAAAAGGTACCAAAAAGGAGAAAAGTAGGACTCTACAAAAAGAAGTGAGATCTCATCAAAAACATCCTGTAAAAAAACAAGTCTCGCAACTCAGTTTTTATACCGTAAAAATTTATGAGATCCATGCTATACCAAGTCGGTTAATTTATTCAGTCCCTACCAAGGGGACCTTCTATCTCAAGTTATTACGTAAGTTATTATCATATCAATATTAAAAATCTTTTACGTTTTAAATAAATAGATCGACTTGGACATAGCATGAAAACACAACGTATCCTACAATTGAAATACATAATTATTATATTTTTAAATTGTTTAGTCTAATTTGAATAAATTAACCGACTTGGTATTGCATGGATCTCATAAATTTTTACGGTATAAAAACTGAGTTGCGAGACTTGGTTTTTTTACAGGATGTTTTTGATGAGATCTATATTACTCACTTGGTGAGTGACAGATATAACATGATGCTTAACTCAGATCTGCGCAATTAGTGTTAAGTAAAAATAAAAATCGCTTTGGCGACGCCTGTTGGCAGCATCGACCTACGCGCGTTTATTATTTTAAACAATAATTGTGACACCTGTTATGTCCTTGTAAATTGATGATGACACTTCCATAGGGTCAAAGGGATTTTAGTTGCAGACAGTCGTAGAAAGTTAGGATCATAATAATAATTAGCGTACTAAATCAGTTAAGAATAAGGGCTTTTGATTGGTGCAATCACTAATTAGAAGCTTCTAATAATTAGAAGCTTCTGAAAAGAATATATTTTTAGGATCCTAATTAGGACGTATAAATTTAGTAAGGTCACAGAATACATTTCAGTTGGTAAGGTGGAATAAGCCCCTTACCGATATAATGTCGGTAAAACACGCATATTTCATGATATTTCTGGTTTTTATTCCCGGCTTCCTAAAATATATTCTAATTTATTACCATAATTAAATAAGAAAAATCATAAAAGCTAAAACTGTAGATTTACTGTTTTTCAATTTGATATTTACAGTTTTCTACAGTTTTTTTCTAGCATATCTAGCCAAGCTTAGCTCTGTGATGTGGTTGACAACACTGAGTATCCTTTTCAAGAACGAGAGGACATTATGGCAGTTCTACGATTAATTTTAATTCAAACACTACGAATAATAAAAACTAAGGAATCGTAACTCCCATACTATTACAGTCTTAAATTTGGTTCCTTTTGATCTGTCATGTAACGTCAGCTAAATATTGCAAATGTATTGAAATGTGTATCTAAGGTACACTTTTTTGACAAGTATTATGGAGCATGTTTTTTGACGGAGTTACTTTTCCTTAGTTTTTATTAGTCGAAGTTCAAACATATAAATTCATTAAGGATAGTGGCAATAATAAAACACATTTTGTTCACAGAGCTTCAGCACATCAATATACGCCAGCAGTTGGTTCCTGACGTTATTCACGACGACTCTATCTCTACCCCTGGCTTGTCGCATCATGGACGTGTTCCTATCTGAGGGCATAGAGATTGTCTTCAAAGTCGCACTAGCCATGCTCACCCTGGGGAAGAATGATCTACTATCACTGGACATGGAAAGCATATTGAAGGTATGTATACCAATATTTCCTGATGACGAAAGCTTTGTTATTATTTCATGTTATGCTCGCATAGAATGGTGTATTTTTTATTATATAAAAGGCACCCGTTATGAAAGTTACCAAAATGCAAGCACACAAATTTTTCAATAAATTTTTGTATAGAAATAATAATAATCTATGAAAAGTTATGGGAGATTCGGAGAGTGTTGGGAAGCAAAAAATAATATGTAATAAAAGAAATAAAAATATATACCGCTGACCGTATAACCTCCTCCTTTTTGGAAGTCAGTTAAAAAAGGGTCCAGTATTAAAATATATCTTGCACCTTTCGATTAGTATCTCCTATGGATGATTAAAATTTGAAAGCGTCACTTTTTAATCTTATAACTATTTGATAGTAGACACCCATAAACGTTCGCATCTGGGTATTGCGGTTTTTAAGACTTGAAATCCTGCTATGCAAAGGCGACACAAACAAATGTTTTTAAAGGGCCAAAATTAAATGCTTAGTTTCGGTTATACTATTACGCCATCTATAGATCATTTAGAGTTCATATTGTATAAGTAATTGTAAACGTATTATAACGATAACACCATATCTAGTAGTTTATTATCATTATTGAATCTGATAACAAAGTGAAGATACAACGTAGTTTTATAAATAGACAGTGATGCATCAACATTGGCATGAAAGTTTTGTTTTATAATATAACGACGCTATTTTTTAGTGATTTAAAGTGTGAAAAAGGTTAGATTGTATTAAATTATAAATTAAAATATAGTTTTGTATTGTAGGTCTATCAAAATTAGTATGGAAATTAATACCAATTCAACATTTATCGCCAATGAAAAGTCATACGTTTATTTATTTTTTTATTGAATACAATATCTAACAGTAGTTAATATAACCTTATATTATAGTATTATGTCATTAAAAATTAATATAGCAGGGTGGAATAGACAGAAACCACCTTTTTTTCTTTAAAATCAGGCGTTTTATTACTTTAAAAATAGGCAGTCTTTAAAGCAACCTCAATAAATATTGTGTTTATGTGCTTTGTCCAATGCAATCATTATAATTTTATATTAATAAATTGGACAGTACCAATGTACTGTCCAATCACTAGTCGTTTCACCCTATGCAATATTTATAATAGTTTAGGTACATGGGAAAATATGGCCATTTCGAATTTATTTTAAGAACATGACTTTTTTTCAGTTACTCGTTACTCCTTTTTTTTAACTGTTTTGTACTTTCCCCAGTACATACAAAAGGAATTACCTCTAAAAGCAGAGGCGGATCAAGACGGTTTTATGAATTTGGCTTACTCCATCAAAGTGAATCCCAAGAAGATGAAAAAGTTAGAAAAAGAATACACAGTCATCAAAACTAAGGAACAAGGCGACATAGCTGTTTTGAGAGTGAGTTCATTTTAATTAATTTAAGCCCATTTACGTCAGTTATTGGTAATCGTCAATCGATTGTTAAAAGGGGTTCGAACGTTTTTGTATGGAGCCTGGCAAATCTAGCCGCCGGCCATTTTGATTTTTTTTTTCAAAATTTCTGAGCACGATAAAAGTGGTATATTTGGATAATATACACATAAACAAACAAAAAATGTCATATAAAATGGTATCGTAAAGTGTCACGTTTCCGAGATATTTGGAAGTAAAGATCGCCATTTGTGTCCTTTGGACTCATATTGGATCTTTACATCCAAATATCTCGGAAACGTGACACTTTAGGATACCATGTTATAAAACATTTTTTGTTTGTTTATGTGTATTCTATCCAAATATACCACTTTTATCGTGCTCGGAAATTTTGAAAAAAAAATCAAGATGGCCTATGCCACAAAGGTTCGTAACCCTTTCATTCCTTCTTTTTCATAATTGGTATTAAGGTGGATCTTTACGAACGTGGCAATTTATAACTTAAAATAATTACAGTTAGGGTTCATAAACTATTTGGTTTCGCGAAAAGTTTTACGTGGTGTCGCGAAATATGTATTTTTAAAATTCAAAAGAATTGCTGCGCTTAACTAGGTTCAGACAAATGAAGCGTATCTAATATTGGTTCTAAAAAACACATTCTTTGTTGAACTGATGGAAATGCACCCTTAGACAATTGGGCATACTCTATACATAATAATGGCGTAATATTGTCATTAATATGCGTGTTTACACACGGCGCCGCAGCGGCAGCGTTTTTCGCCTCGGCGGTGCGTGTGTAAACACGCTAATACTCATTAATCTTGACTCCCTGCAGTAAAATCCTATAGAACTCATTTATTCTGCTCTTGCTGTACCAATAATCAATTTCATATTCATCCTCCAGTGTCTACGCCAAGAGAATCGCCTTCTAAAGCAGAGAGTGGAACTCCTCGAGAAGGAGTCTTCGGCGCTCGCGGAAAGACTGGTCCAGGGTCAGGTAGACCGAGCTGAAGGTGAGGAGGAGACGTTCGCCCTAGCGAGGGAAGTCCAGGCCCTGAGGAGGGCGAATGTGGACGCTCAGCAGCGGTTGGCAGTCGCCCAGGACGAGATTAGGTCCTTGGAGATGACCATAGCTGAGGTGAGTTGTGGTGTTGTTCTGAACACCTACGAACCTTCAACTTCTTTCGTCCCTACGAACAAACAGCTTGGCTGCAAGCACGTACATTTTTGCTAGCTTCAAGCATATTGACCGTATACAATGTTTGCTTGATGCTTGAGTGGGGGAACCACGCTTCGGCACGAATCGGCCGGCTCGACCTGAGAAATTTCACGGGCTCACAGAAAAAGGCATGAAACAGCGCCTGCGCTGTATTTCGCCGAGTAAGTGAATTTACCGGAGGCCCAATCTCCTACCATATTCCCTTCCCTTCCCTCCCCTCCTTCCCTATTACCCTACTCCCTCTTAAAAGGCCGGCAACGCACCTGCAGCTCTTCTGATATTGCGAGTGTCCATAGGCGACGGAAGTTGCTTTCCATCAGGTGACCCCGAAAAAAAAGAGTTAAGCATTTACGTGCTTGCTCAGCGCTTGATGTGCTTTTATATATTTTGCAAATCTGCACAAGTCTACGTGCTTGCTGCCGAGCTGCTTGTTCGTCTCGGAACCCCTTAAGGTGTTGACGGATTGACATGGATGGATTTTCGACTCAATCCTTATTTTGTTATTAATGTTGTGAGTGCAAAAGTTTGTCTGGCTTTTACCTCTTCACGCTTGAACCGCAGAAACGATTTTGATGAAATTTGGTTTGCAGTTACTTCGACTCCAGGGAAATGGCATAGGATAGTTTTTATTCCGATAAAATGTACGGTCCCCCCCTCGTGATAAAGGAATTTTCGCGCAACGAAGTTTCGGACTTCATTTAGTACATAATACAATAATATAGATTTGATGAAGATACTCATTTTAGGTATGAAAGATAATAGATTGGTAATTCTTCTGTAAGCGATGATGAAAATACGACGTTGCACAAATTGTTTATTAAATATACCTAAACACTCATGCGAACATAAAATAAATCCAAGCATTGAATACGATAACTAGGTTAGCAAGTAGTTGAGAACAAAACTAGAGGTATAATCGTTGAAGGCCCCAGCGTTCACAAAGCCGGCAGTACTCGAGTTGAAATGCCATCGTTAGGGTTCAATACAACCTCAATTGGTTCAACTTGAAAAGTCATTTGATTTTCCGAGTTATGGGTTGAAAATATGGATTGTTTGAGATATTAAATGTACCATCATTACTAGTATAGTAAGAACAGAATAAGACGTTATTTTAGGGAAATTCATATCTTAATCCTACTAATATTATAAAGGCGAAAGTTTGTTTGGATGTATGGATGAATGGATGTGTGGATGTATGGATGTTTGTTACTCTTTCACGCAAAAACTACTGAACGGATTTTAATGAAACTTTACAATAATATAGCTTATACATCAGAATAACACATAGGCTACAATTTTAACCGACTTTCAAAATGGGGGAGGTGTTGTGTTCGTTTTCTTATATTCAACGATTACTCCGCCGTTTGTTAACCGATTTTCAAAATTTTTTTTTGGATATATAGGGTATCATCCCAATTTGGTATTATATTCACAAAAGTGGTGATCTGATGAAGGATCCATAAGTAATCGAGAGAACTCCTCAAAACTTATAGGGAAACATGTGGTGACTTCGGTTTCGTGAGAAGCATTCTAAGCATATGCTACCAACAAGTAAGATTTTGCACCGAGATACCTGGTATACCGTGGTTCGGAAGGTGCTGAGAGAACTCCTGATTCTTTATAGATACAAGTTTGGGAGTTTCGGCGTTGTTTTAAGAACAGAAAGCATATGCTACTATGCAAATTACATTCATCATCATCATCATCATCATCACTACCATATTATACCATTTCATAGTCTTTTAGATCGAGACTCGAGTTTGTCAAGCGATAATTAATAAAAATCTATACCTAACTTATATTATAAACCTGAAGAGTATGTTTGCTTGAACACGTCAATCTCAGGAACTACAGGTCCGATTTAAAAACTTATCTCAGTGTTAGAAAGATCATTTATCGAGTAAGACTATAGGCTATATTATATTATCACGCTAAGACTAATACGACCGAAGAAACTCAGGAAAATGTGGGAAAAACGGGGGAAATATTTTTTATGAGAAAATGTACGGTTTCTGTAAAATTCCTAATTTACGCGGGAGAAGCCGCGCGGGACATCTAGTTATTAATACTAGAGATCGCCCAATATTTGAAATTCGACCTTAGTCACAACGACATTAGGACTACTAGCTATATTATGTAAAAAAAAATATTGACTTTATCATACATATTATTTTTTTCAACTCTTGTCTCTAGGACTCAGCTGATCTCAGACTGGCCGTGTAAGCATTGTCTAAATAGTATCTCAGATTCAATAAAAAAAACTATAATCCATTTTCAATTTGTCACCTTGTCAACAGACTTCAACCATAAATAAAAAGAGTAGGTATAATTCGTATGTATAGGTTTGTCACTCAAAAATCTGTCATCTTCTTGAGTGTGCGTTTTGTAGTGAGTGTAATGTTTTATTTGTTAAAAAAATGATAAAAGCATAATTTCAAAATAATATTAGCTCGATGCACTACTTCACCATATAAGCTATAACTGCAAAATTTCATTCACCTACGTTTCCGCATTTTTCGTCAAAAGGGATACAAAGTTTTTGGCTCACGTATTAATATATAGATTCAGTATATGCTTAGAGTAATACTTATCCTGTGAAAGCTTGTTTTTAATTTTGAAAACGCTGGATCCCAAATGGTCTTAGTTATGAATAGAACTAGATGTCCCGCGCGGCTTCGCCCGCGTAAATTAGGAATTTTACGGAAACCGTACATTTTCCCATAAAAAATAGCTATACTCCCTTCATGTGGTCTACTCTATATCTGTGCCAAATATTGTCATAAAATTGCTTGAGTAGTTCGTGAGATAAACCCTTTCTTATATTTCCCCCGTTTTTCCCACATTTCCCTGAGTTTCTTCGGTCGTATTAGTCTTAGCGTAATAATATACTCTATAGCCTTACTTGATAAATGAGCTATCTAACACACTCGCGATTAAG
Source organism: Aricia agestis (assembly GCF_905147365.1). Lineage (NCBI taxonomy): Eukaryota > Metazoa > Arthropoda > Insecta > Lepidoptera > Lycaenidae > Aricia > Aricia agestis. The sequence continues at coordinate 23,566,889 of NC_056428.1, read as the reverse complement.
TACATATAAAATAAGTTTTTAAATCGGACCTGTAGTTCCTGAGATTAGCGCGTTCAAGCAAACATACTCTTCAGTTTTTAAATAATATTAAAGGCCTGTTTCACCACTTTCTGATAAAGTGCCTAATAGGCTATTCACAACTTTTTTGACAGATTCTCCATACTTTATCTGTCATGTTAATTGGTGGATAGCCTTATCAGGAAGTGGTGAAACACGCCCTAAGTATAGATTTTTTTAAATTATCGCTTGACAAACTCGAGTCTCAATCTAAAAGACTATGAAAAGTACCAATAACAGGGTCATACGAGTATTAGGCTCATAATCATGGGACGATGCATGGTATAATATGGTAGTGATTATAGCTATAGCTTAGTAGAGAAATCATCAAACAAGAAAACACAAAATCAGAGATGTACATAACAATTTGCACACGTTGACGTTGCACTAGCTTCTCAGTTTTTGCCAACAATCGCGGACCAAAGACTGCATACATGTAATTGAATTTAGAAAGTACAGTTGATTTCACCAACTGCACGCGTAATGGCACACAAAGATAAGACCTCATCTTGTACAAAATTTTGAGTCTATAAAACACTCGCGTACACAATTTCCTACATGACGTTCAAATCTCAAACCACAGTCCATGTGAAGACCGAGATTTTTGACCTCGTACACTTGTGGCGGTACCCATTTTTTAGGGTTCCGTAGCCAAATGGCAAAAAAACGGAACCCTTACAGATTCGTCATGTCTGTCTGTCTGTCCGTACGTATGTTACAGCCACTTTTCTCCGAAACTATAAGAGATATACTATTGAAACTTGGTAAGTAGATGTATTCTGTGAACCGCATTAAGATTTTGATACAAAAATGTAAAAATTATTAAAAATTTTAGGGGTCCCCATAGGTACAACTGAAACAAAAAAAAATCATCTAACCTATGCGTGTGGGGTATCTATGGATAACTCTTTAAAAATCATATTGAGGTTTCTAATATATTTTTTTCTAACCTGAACAGTTTGCGAGAGGGACTCTTCCAAAGTAGCAAAATGTGTGTGTGTGTGTGTGTGTGTGTGTGTGTCCCTCTAACTTCTAAAGTAGGCGCATGGTAAGTCTAAAAGAAATATATGATGTACATTACTATAAAAACTACCAACGAAAATTGGTTTGAACGAGATCTAGCAAGTAGTTTTTTTTATACTTCATAAATGGTAAACCTTAAACCAACAAAAAAATTTTTTTTTCATCTAACCTATGCGTGTGGGGTATCTATGAATAGGTTTTCAAAAATCATATTGAAGTTTCAAATACAATTTTTTTCAAACCTGAATAGTTTGTGAGAGAGACTCTTCCAAAGTGGAAAAATTTGTGTCCCCCCTCTAACTTCTAAAGTAGTGGCATGATAAGTCTAAAAAATATATATGATAGCATTACTATAACAACTACCAACGAAAATTGGTTTGAACGAGATCTAGCAAGTAGTTTTTTTTATACGTCATAAATGGTAAACCTTAAATTAACTTTCATTAAATCAACTGAAATATAAAAATAATTCAAAAACCTTTTAATTTCATGAAAATAAACCTTATTGCTGCTGCGGAACCCTTCATGGGCGAGTCCAACTCGCACTTGGCAGGTTTTTTTTCTTTATTACTTTCAATTGGAACTCCCATGATTATGTCGATCCTTATGATAATGATCCCTTGATATTATATATTATCAAATCGTACCTGATTCAGTTTTTTGCTAATAAAAACCAGAAGTTTTGTGAATGTGGCATTATGATGCTGCCTGAAAGATGGCACAAGGTCATTGATCAAAATGTTCAATACATTACATAATAAAGTTATTTAGTTCAATAAAAAATTGTCTTTGATTTTCTAAAAAATCCGCAATTACTTAATCGCCAACCTATTATTAAACACTCAACTCAACTAATTTCAAATACGATTTGTACGGCCCACCCACGTACAATGTAGCGCTGAACCAGGCCTGAAACGCTCAACATTCCATATCTTTTCAGAATAACTCTCGTCAGTCGTCCCTCGAGGGTACAGAAAACAGCGCTAAAGGAGAGGAGTTAGCTCGGTGTCTCCAACGAGAGCTGGTCCGCGCTAGGCTGCATGCTGCAGAGCGAGAGGCAGCCGAGAGGGAACTGACCGCTAGAATAGCAGAACTGGAGAACGAGAACAAGAGTTTGAGAAAACAGCGCGTTGATAACAACGTGGCGCATCTACAGGTGAGTGATGCTGAACAAGAATGATCTGTATTTGTACTTATTGTAGCTCCGCTTTTTTGCAAATCAATATATTATATTATTTACTTAGTTACGAGCTGTCCCGACAAACGCTGTTTTGCCATATAAAGTATTTCGTCATATTATTTTATTGAAATGGCTAAATAAGTATGGTCGCCGTTAGTCTCAAGTTGTAATCATGAATATGCATATATATATATATATCTTAATATATATATTTCTTGTGTGCGTGTGTATGTGACTGAACTCCTCCTAAACGACTGGACCAATTTTGATGAAATTTTTTGTGTGTGTTCGTGGAGATTCGAGAATGGTTTAGATTTACAGTTTGGTCTACTGGAAAATGTTTTTTCAATTAATTTCTTATTTATAAGGAGTTGTTGATTTTGGAATGTTTTACATTAGATCCGGCGGACGGCGCTATCATCGCATTCAATATTATTCTATTTCAATTTTAGTTTGTCCTGACAGATGGTGCTACGATTAATTTGAAAAAAATTTTGTTATTCAATTCATGTGCTGATTAAAATATTAAATAAATAACACATAGGCTACAATTTTAACCGACTTTCAAAATGGGGGAGGTGTTATGTTCGTTTTCTTATATTCAACGATTACTCCGCCGTTTGTTCACCGATTTTCAAAATTTTTCTTTTGGTATATACCCTATATACCAAAAGAAAAATTTTGAAATCATCCCAATTTGGTATTATATTCAGAAAAGTGGTGATCTGATGAAGGATCCATAAGTAATCGAGGGAACTCCTCAAAACTTACCTATAGGGAAACATATGGTGACTTCGGTTTCGTGAGAAGTATTCTAAGCATATGCTACCAACAAGTAAGATTTTGCACCGAGATATACCTGGTATACCGTGGTTCGGAAGGTGCTGAGAGAATTCCTGATTCTTTATAGATACAAGTTTGGGAGTTTCGGCGTTGTTTTAAGAACAGAAAGCATATGCTACTATGCAAATTACATTCATCATCATCATCATCATCATCATCACTACCATATTATACCATTTCATAGTCTTTTAGATCGAGACTCGAGTTTGTCAAGCGATAATTAAAAAAAATCTTTATCTACCTAATATTATAAACCTGAAGAGTATGTTTGCTTGAACGCGTCAATCTCAGAAACTACAGGTCCGATTTAAAAACTTATCTCAGTGTTAGATAGATCATTTATCGAGTAAGACTCATCATTTATCGAGAAGGTTATATTATATTATTACTCTAAGACTAATACGACAGAAGAAACTCAGGAAAATGTGGGAAAAACGGGGGAAATATTTTTTATGGGAAAATGTACCTACGGATTCTGTAAAATTTCTAATTTACGCGGGACATCTAGTATATATATATATATATATATATATATATATATATATATATATATATATATATATATATATATATATATATATATATATATATATATATATATATGCATATATATATATATATATATATATATATATATATATATATGCATATAGCGTAACTAAGTAAATAATATAATATATTGATTTGCAAAAAAGCGGAGCTACAATAAGTACAAATACAGATCATTCTTGTGAATGTTCCGGTGAGTGAAGCTGGGGGTAACTTTAAATTTAAGCGAGCGAAATGGCTTTGCCTAATCACGGATTCCCAGCCTTTTCTTGGAGTCAGTTTTACAAATTTCTTGTTTACAGGAACCAGTATGACGGGAATAAAAACTCAATAGAAAATTACATAAAAAGAAAATGTTGTTGAATATTCATGTCATAATTAGCGGACTTAGGTAATTCGGTCGGATTTTGTCAAGCACAGCCAGAGAACTTAAAATAACCCAACCAAAGTCTGTGCGTTTTTCATCAGCCTATAAATCAATTTCGGTGATAGTGCCTTAAGTGATTTTCTAACTTTTTAATGTGTGATTATTATTTTCAGGATGAACTGATAGCGGTGAAACTGCGTGAAGCCGAGGCCAATCTCTCCCTGAAGGATCTCCGTCAGCGAGTCACTGAACTGTCAGAGTCCTGGCAGAGGCATCTAGCTGTGAGTTTGTATAAATTTGTATAAGTTTGTAAAGACCCGACCGACGTTGTCCTTTACATAAATACAGGGTGTAACAAAACTAAGTGATAATACTTTAGTGTTTAGGGTGTGTCTGTGTTCCTTGTAGAGAGTTCACTATGAAAGTAGCAGCGCTGAAAAACCAACTTTTTTTTGTCACGCTCGTTTGTGTCGATAACGCAAGTTGAACGCTCAGCAAACGCAAGGCAGCCTAAAGTTTTAAACTTTATTTTTGCCAAAACGCGATAAAAACGCGCAGAAGACGAGAGCATCAGAAACGCGCGTCGTCAGTGCGCAGAAATTACGTCGTGTGGAAAGGCCCTTAGAAGATACATCTATATATATAAAACTCAAAGGCGACTGACTGATTGACATAGTGATGTATCAACGCACAGCCCAAACCACTGGACGGATCGGGCTGAAATTTGGCATGCAGGTAGATGTTATAACGTAGGCATCCGCTAAGAAAGGATTTTGATAAATTCCAACCCCAAGGGGTTCAAATAGGGGATGAAAGTTTGTATATAATAATACTTCTTAACGCGAGCGAAGCCGCGGGCAAAAGCTCGTTATTCTTATAAGAATTTACATTATCGTTACCAGGAGCACAGACAAGAGCCGACGCCACCGCCAGCCCAGTCCACCGTGGTGTCAGACATCATGGCGACCCCTAAGAAGTTGCTGCGCGCCTGGGAGGGACGGTCGGGCGATATACAGAAGTTGGACGAGGAGCTCATGACCACCAGGATACGAGAGGTGGAGGCGCTGACTGAGTTGAAGGAGTTGAGGCTCAAGGTAATAACTAGTTCTATCTCTTTCTTTTTATCTATTTTTTCTCTTTCTAACTGCCGCATTCAGAGACGAGTATTACATACTTAACTGTAATTAAATGAAGATATTGACATAAGTAAGCCCCAAACATAATCTGTCAAACTCTTCAAAAATTGAAGCTAAATCGTCATTAAGCCCGGGCTCGCACTAGCGGCCAGGTCGCGGCGGCCATCGAGATAGATACCTTAGTATGAAACCGCCATAGACCACGCGCACCTGGACGCCACCCGGCCAGCAGCCACACCATACATTCGATGGCCGCCGCGACTTGGCCGCTAGTGCGCGCCCGGGCCAAATGTCTCTGAGTGCGGCCGTAGATTATGTCATGTTAGGCGCAATGTTCGATTTTTGGTTATCTTTGATGTAGCGAAGAGTGAGCGGAATGATGTACAGACGCATCTGTAAAGAAAGAAAAAATATTTTCCATACACACAAGACACATTTTCATCTGTCTCCCTCTCTCTCTCTTTCGATAATATTCCCTCACATTCTACATCATGTTATAGGCAGAGTAAACCTTTAAGGGTCAAACCTCAATGTTCGGTTTTAGGTCTCTTTCGTGAGTTGAGGAGTGAGCGGGTTGTGCTCGCTGGATACCTAAAACTTGCATACAGTATTTAATAAATCGAAATCAGACGTAGATATATTACTAGAAGCTATTTTACTTTATTGGTAGATTATACAGGCGTATATTGACCACTCCAGTTTAGTTCCATTTTAAGATTCGACCAATCTTAAAATGGTGCAATGTGCATGCCCTATAATATTATTTTTAATTGGCGTCATAATGTTTTATCAATTCATAATATTTGCAAAATATATTTCATTTTAACAATGATTATAGGAGATGGAGCTGCGTACTCAAGTCCAAGTTTCCACAAATCAACTGCGGCGACAGGACGAAGAGTTGAGGGAGCTAAGAGAAGCCCTAGATGCGGCCCTGCAGAGAGAAAGGGCATTACAGGCCCGCCAAAGGGAGTTCCAACACAAATACACTGACCTTGAGAGCAAGGCCAAGTATGAGTCCATGCAGGCGAATATCAAGAACATGGAAGACGCACAGAGAATAGCTGAACTGGAGACTGAAGTTTCGGAGTATAAACTCAAGGTATTTACAACTTTATTGTAACGAAGTTCCTTATCGCGTCTTGCGAAGGGGGGCCAGACGGAAAAAGTTGTAACGACATGACACAAAAGTGTCGGTATATTACAACTAGAGCAAAAATGCTATAGTTGTAAGCCGTGCGGTAGCGCGTGTTTCTCTCTCTCTCTCTCTTTTATAACTTCGTTCCATCCGGGTGTCCCTTGACACCTCTTAAGTTTTAACTTTTTTAGGGTTCCATGCCCAAAGGGTAAAAACGAAACTTTAGCGGGATTACTATTAGTAATAGGGTCCCGTTAAGTCTTAGTAATTTACTAACGGCCATTCCCAATATTTAATCTATCTCTGGTTTTGCCCTACTAGAGATAGGAATCGGACCAGTAGTTCCGAAGATTAGCGCGTTCAAACAAACATACAAACTCTTCTGCTTTATAATATTAAGTAAGTATATATTATGAAGAGATACATTTTCCGGCAGCAGTCCAGATAGTCACGACTTCGCATAACTTACGGCCGAAAAAATATAGTTTCTACTTATTTGTATTAATAATATTCCAGAACGAAGTGATGGCTACAGAAGGTGAACTTCGCAGTAACAATGTCGACGACTCGGACCGAGTGAGGGAGATGCAAGAGCTAGTTGCTGAATTGAAGGCCGACGTAAGTTGTTATATCTGTTCCTATGCGATAAGCACCAGAGGTTATCTTATCCCATTAAATTGGCTTAGCTATCACGTTTTCTTTGTCTCCTCTTTATAGAATCGCCGACCAGAAATGTAATCGACATTCGTGATTCGACTCATGACATGTCAATTCATGAATTGACATATTCGACCAAATAACGTTGGTCTGTCAATTGCATAGGAATCAACTTCCTCGATGGTACAAAAAAACAGTGATATACAACATATAACAGTATAGGGTCAACGATTTCACAACCTTTTTGTTATGCACATAAAAACTATAAAAGGTTACAACTAAAAAAATACTTTATAAAATGTTAATAAATAGCTTTGCTTTATCCACTAACAAAAGTAAGTGTTTTATGCAATTTTTGTGGTTTTAAACAAGATCAATAGATATTTTTAATAGAGCATTAACTCATTTAGAGTTCCGTTTATTTAAAAACATACGTTTTAAACCACATTTAACTTTTTATTGCACTTTTGAGTCATGTTTTAACAGTTATTTGTTATTCATGATTATACTTATCATGATTATTAATAATATCCATAAAATTGCTAATAATATTTTGTAAATTTGCTTTTCATGACTTACACCAAATGTGGCACTTGTGCTGGGTGGTATTACAACTTTTTCAAAAACTTACCGAAACTTACTATTATTCTTCTGAGGAAAGACGCCTCTACAAGTCGGTGGAGGCATCATCATAATTTGTGCCTCTTAACCGGGGGGCGATTCTCAAGAGTAGATCGCAGGCTATCACACTCGCGCGTGAGCGTGTTAGCCTGCGATCTAAATGACTTTTGAGGTTTGAGAATCGGACCCCTGGTGAGGTAAAGAGAGTATCAGAAGTTACGGCAGGTCTAAGCTCAAGTTGAGACCAAAACGAATTAACAAGTGACTATAAAATTTCTTTACTACAGAAAATTTTATTGCGAAACGCACTTTTTTGTGTCTTGCAGTAGAGTATTTTAATTAAAGTAGAGTAATTGCAGTGAAAAAAGCTCAATTTTCAATAGCTATTTTTTATTTTGTTGCCGCATTTTTCGTTTCGGCGTTAACTGACAGAGGCCTCTTGGAATCGTTCTAATATCACCCTATATCACTACAAAAATTATATATATAAATTGGTAACGGAATTTTTGTCTGTTTGTACATTGGCTTTCACTGTTGTCACGTAGTACCCTACGCCGATAACGACGCCGGACGTTGAGCCTTGGAAGTGGCTCGAGTAAGTTACTTTAACGTTATGTTGACCTTCACAGAGGGCATTACAAATCGTACTATAAGAGAAATTGACTCATAGGCGGATCTACGTGATTTGGTCGAGTGAGGGTCAATTCAGACCGCAACGCGACGCGTAGATGGATTTCTAAATATGTATGAATTTGACAGATTTGCAAGACGTCTCGCGCTCACGAAATCTGTCAATACAGTACAAATTTTGAAATGCATATTTACGCGTCGCGTTGCGGTCTGAATTGACCCTAGGTTTTCCGATCCACGCGGCACGCGACCGGCAAATTTTCAAATAAAATGCAACTTTATGCAATGAAGGTTTCATTTTCTTCCGACATTCGTCTAGCTACCGAAGCCACTGCTTTGTAGTGGCGTAGAGCAAAATGAAACCTATAGCCTAGTTCATAAAGTTTCCTTTTATTTGAATTTTTATCGGTCGCGGTCGAAATCGAAAAGCCCCCTTTATGTTAAGCCTAGTCAACAGATCACGATTCACGACTAACGTTTAATTGAAATAACCAAACCAAAGGTCTGCCGACTGCCTATGAATCAATTTTTCTGATCGTTCATTGACCTCGCTAGAAATCGTACATTGACCTCGCCGATTATGATATAGTTTGTTAGTAGCAGAATATACTCTACCTGCTTGCGCCAATCTAGTTTTCCTGTTCCTTTTTTTTAAATTTCGTGTCTTTTCTAGCATATATGAGAGAGATAACATGATATAATATTATGGTATTAAATGTCAACTGCAGGCTTTAGGCCTTATAGATCTTTAAAATTAAACTTTAAATATTAAAATGTGGTCCGTATCGTAAACACCAAAATCGAAGGGCATTTATAAAATGAGATTTAATCCTTCAAGCCCCATAAGAGCACCGGTGATCGCGACAACAATAGAATACAATAGCATGTCCAAGAATCCGCGATCGAAGGGATATAGATATAAGAGATATAAGGGATATAAACCAGACAAGCGCATCAAAGCCGATATGCAATAGATTGAATTTTGATCTTGATCGAATCTTGATCAACTTAGTGTCCGAACCTTTGTGTCAATATACGAAATTCTAAGCGTTTGTGGTCCAAACTAGGAGACGAGTCAATTTTATACGTTTGTCATTCAATTTTAGTGACTCGTCTCGTAGTTCATACCATTGGAACTGTGTCGTAAGCATGAATGTTGCATGATTGTTTTTTAAATAGGATTTGTATGGAGTATGGTTGAGTGTATATTTGCTTTGTTGAGTTCTTATAAAGAAAATTAGGTTGTTAAAGATATTATGTGTTTTGTTTTCCAATTTGTACATGAAGTAAGTATTTAGGGTACTATTTGTATTTTATTTTATAATTAAGTATATGAGTTTATGAGTTTTTTTGCAAATAACATTAGGCACTTAACTGAACAACATAATATCATAAACTTAAACTTGTATATCAACACATAATTTAAAAAATCACTATAAAAGGTCAACATAATAATGCAACATATTAATCGTATACATAGTCATAGTTTGCACATAATTAACTGTATTATTATATTATGTATAAAGCCCAAGAAGATTAAGATCTCGCACTGTACGTATTAATTAAGGGCTCCCACATAAATCTGCGAATTCGCATCGTAATGTCATTTTTAGTATGAATTCGCAGTTTTTGTGGGAGCCCTTTGTCGTCACTTTTTTGTTTTTTTGCTATAATAGTTACATTTCTTATTTTGCTTCTCTAAACCAATCACATTAAGTTTGTAGTGGGTCTTTGCAAATATTATAATTGAGGAGATTTCTACATTTTTAAATGGCCACTTTGACAGTAGCTATGATGACATACTACAATCTTAATGCCAATAAACTGTAATCGTGCAAGTAGTATACCATAATGAAATAAAGCATGCATTAATAAACTTTATTAACCTTATTAAAAATGGGGTTCATTTTTGTGACTAAAATTATAGTTTTTTTTTGTAAAATAATGGATATATTTTAAAGAAAAAATCTTTCTCTGGAAAGCTATCATTTCTATCAGAATTTTGAGAAAAAAAATAGATACATAGTATAAAAATAAATAGTTTTCAATATCACAGATTTAATTTAGGTGAATAAGATATTAAGTAGAGCAAAGGGCTATTATTTAGTTGTGAAAAGCTGTTTTTATGGATGTTTTAAACAATGTTGTAATCAATGAAAAAGCATACTGCAGCTAAGTAATCTATCAGATTGTTTGTGTAGTAGCTATGTTTGTGGTAGATAGAAATATGAGGGAAATTATTGTGTTATAATAATATTGTCGTATATGGCGTGTAGTTAGGTGCTCGTAATGTGTGGTAACTGTCAACTGATAGCCTAGGAAAGATCAGAGTGCTTATACTCCACTCGGGCTAACTTGTCGCTAGCGGTCATTGACTCCCTGTCAAAAACTTGTCATTTTCCATATAAACCGCGATTGACAATGAAGTGTCAGATATTGTTTATTGTGGTTTTATATGGAAAATGACAAGTTTTTGACAGGGAGTCAACGACCGTTAGCGACAAGCTAGCCCGAGTGGAGTAAAGTCAACATTTATTCGCTAGTTTCGATATAGCAGTTAGATGTCAAAAATGTATGGCACTTGTCATAACGCATCGTTGAGTGTCATGGCGCTTGCGAAGCGTTACTCAAATCTCAAACATTTTTAGGGTTCCGTACCCAAAGGGTAAAAACGGGACCATATTACTAAGACTTCGATGTCTGTCTATCCGTCTGTCTGTCTCCAGACTATATCTCAAGAACCGATTTAGCTAGACTTCTGAAATTTTCACAGAAAGTGTATATATATTATGTGACGCTATAACGACAAATACTAAAAACAAAATAAAATGAATATTTAAGGGGGGCTCCCATACAATAAACGTGATTTTTTTTTTCATTTTTTTGCTTGATATCAATAACGGTAATACGTAGGCACTTGAAATATTCAAGAAATACTTAATTTTATTTGTACTTTAATAATTTATAATAAAATTTAATTAATTGAAATATTTGTATGGGATATATTGTATGGGATAACCATACAAAAAACATAATTTTTTGCCTATTTTTGCTCTACTGTGGTACGGAACCCTTCGTGCGCGAGTCCTGCTCGCACTTGGCCGATTTTATTGACATCCAACTTCGCTTTCGAAACTGTCAAAATAAGGTTCAAAATGCACTGGATCTTTCGGGGGCTGTATTATACCTTACTAATAAAAATATTTACACAGCGAATAACCATACAACGTCTACTTGTCTTTGTCTGACACATTGGAAATCGCGTGACCGACAAAGACAGCGATCCTTAAATATACGCAACGTAAATATCTTTATTAGTTAAGCCCACTTGCGCCATTCCGAGTTAACCCTGTGAAACGTTAATATTCTGTCAAAATACGAGAATCGAGAGTATACCCAGGATTAACTTTAACGCAGACTGGCGCAACTGGGCCTAAGATTGAGTAAAATGTTTAAAATATTTAACCATATTTAAAATGATTCTAGGTCATGAGATTAGAGGCGTGGAAGGCTCGAGCGCTGGGGCGGACGCTCACCCACGCCGTCTCAGTAGAAGAGGATTTGGAAGAAGATGACAAGCTAAGACTTATCCTAAGAAGAGAATCGTCAGCATCTCTAGACTTGAACAGAAAGAATTCGACAACATCGCTCGACAGTAGGAAAAACTCGTAGCAATGTTGTAAGCCCAGTTCAGAAGTTGGCGGTTCCGGCGTCTTTATAATTTAGCGGTTAGCGCTGGCGGCCTTATAATTTAGTGGTTAGCGTTGCCATCTTTATAATTTGGCGGTTAGAGCCGCCATCTTGGCGGCTGCTTCTAAAATATTAAACTACAATTTTTGCGCAATAATCGTTGTTAATACACTATTAGGCCAATCACTGAATATAAGTAATAATATTTATTAATATTGTAACATTACAGTGTAGTAAAACAGGGTTGCTTAAATTCCCGAATTCATATTTAGGTTATTCAACGATTGTAATAATATAATTAAAATATATTATTATAGATTCAGTGATTGGACATGATTGTGTATATATTTAGTTTACTGTATTTAATTTTTAATATATAGAAAATTTGTATGTTTAGAACTAAAACTATGCTTAGAACACTTACCTACTGTCAATATTAATGTTCATAATTTCTAGCATCATAACTTCGAGCTCAAAGCTACTCATTGTATCTGATCATAATGATAAGATGAGAATAAAAATAAAAATTTTGGAGACAATTTCAACGTCTAAGACGTCTTAAATAGTATCGTGACGTCGATCTAACATGGCGGTTTCTGCAAAAAGTGGCCGCCATTTTAGATAAGGTATACGGATTAATTCGTACATGGTTCCATTTCTCCTTGTCTCTTTCGCAAACGAATATTAAGCAAACGTAGCAAAATTGGTGCGCGAGTGAAATAGACATCGATGGGTCAATGTACGAATTTCTATGTGATCCGCGACCGGACTATATAACAACATGTGCAATTACCGAGTTGGAAAAATGCCTTTAAAGGCCTAAATACGAATTTTGTAGTGTTTGTAATGGACATGTCAACTGACATATAATAATGAGGTAGTCGTGTTCGTCTCATTTTTCTATCGTGCAAATGTTTTGTTACGTATAATATCACGTATGTCAAAGTCATGTCATGACAACGCAAGTTGATGTGTAACTTTCCTCGCGTTCCATTAAGCGTTAAAAACGATCAAAACGCTCAAAATGACTCTTATTTTGAGCGTTTTGATCCTTTATAACGCCTAATGGAACGCGGGGCAAAACATACAAACATAAACAACTTGTTTGTGGACTTGTGGTGTTGTCATGATATAAGTTATGACAAGATTTTGACATGAGCAATGTCTTGTCAAAAATTTTCGCAATAAAGAAATAAGATGAACACGACTATTAATTTAATCTTTAGTCAATTAAATGTAGTCTAGACGTTAGCGAGATAACATTCCGACAAAGTGTAGGATGTGAATTTTTTTATACTGCTTAGTCGTAAGATTAACGTTTGGTCTGCAATAGCATTTTACTTGTGACAGCTTCTTAAAGCTAGTATAAAATTAGGAATTCGTGTAGTTTGATAATAATATCGAGTTAAAGTTTTACAGTTTTAATGTAAATGTAGTGTTTTTAGGACTTATCTTATAAATAACTCGATGTAATAATATTAGTATACAGTATCTAGCGTGAATATATTACATAGAAAAAATATTCCGGCTGCCAATTTTTAAAGCGTCGGCGCATTGTTTCGTTGCGTCGTAGTGTATCTGTCAGTCTGTCAGTCCGTGTGTCTGTCCGAATTTGATAAAATTTTATAAGCAAATACTTCCCCGGGAAAGGCATATATGATAACTTTTATTCCGAAAAAAATATGCACAGTTGCTTAAAGTGTGTCAAGAAAGTGAAGAAATTAAAAAGTGGCAACATCGTAGTGTCATCCCTTTCAAATCAATCTAAGAAATACAAAAAAAACCACAGCCGAACATATAACCTCCTCGTTTTTTGGAAGTCGGTTAAAAAAGGGATGACACTACGATGTTGCCATTTTTTAATTTCTTCACATTTTTGACAGACTATATTTGATGAACCAATTTTGTTGGAATTTAGTATGCAGACACTTTGAGTTACGATGATGTTATGGATAGCGCAAGAAAATGTATACTTCCTACTCCTATCTTCTTCTGACGAAATTCGTTGCGGGTCCCAAGACAGCTTTAGCATGTCCCTCGGGCTCCCTGAGATCATATCAAAGGGTTTTCGTGGTTGGATACCGCTGTCGATCCTGGAGATACAGTGGTGGGAATGTGTGGTGGGCCAAAGCCCGTTAAAATGGCTTTTGTTGCGGAAAATGTACGGTTCCCACGCGATAATTTTCGGCGCATTCGAGTTGCGGGCGGCATCTAGTATTATTGAGACATGCAAAGCGGAGCATGTGCCAATGCAACGAATCAATGGAGCTTCTGTTGAAGATAGATTTCTCGTTTTTATTTCTTTTTAATAATTTACATTTTATAGTTGTCCCTATAAGGGTCAATTCAGACCGCAACGCGACGCGTAGATGCATTTCTAAATTAGTATGGATTTGACAGATTCGCAAGACGTCTGACGCAATTGAAATCTGTCCAATCCATACAAATTTAGAAATGCATCTACGCGTCGCATTGTGGTCTGAATCAACCCTAACTCGGAATTGGCATTGATGAAAAGACTGCCTATCTTGGCACTATTTGGCAAAGACAACTCGATGATGATGAAATAATTGCCTTCTTGATCACCTTTTTTTCTCAAGAATTTGATCGACCTACTTATATCCACGACCGCGTACGAGTGAATTCGCTAGAGCAGTGTTTTTCAACCTGTGGGCTGCGTAGCTTCTGTAGGGGATCGCTAGAGGTCGAGAAAACTATAAAATATATAAAAATTAAAAAGATTGATATATTAAGTAGAAGAATTTTACACAACGAAAAACTACATACTTGATCAAAAAGCACAAAGGGACGCGAAATATTTTTTCGTACCAAAGGTTTGAAAAAGATTGAAAAGCATTGCGCTAGAATATAAATAGAATATAAATAATTATTATTATACTACTTGTGTGAACTTACCTTATTATCTGTTTTGAACAGCTCCTCACAGCAAAACAAACATCAGATCTAACATATTATAATTATGTTGATATAATTTCACTTATCGAATAACAAATGCCAAAACATAATTGTTATTTTTATAAACGATTTATAATAGTATTTTAACGTCATGATTATTTTTATAAGTATTATAAACGTTATGAAATAAATGAAAGTATTTTGAAAATATTATTATGGTATGCTTTTTAACATTCCATATTTTTATTTAATTTTAATATCTTGTAACATAATATAAGGTAAATACGGTTATAAAGACAAGGAGATAGTGCCGAAAAACTCGTTAAGAACTAAGAAGTATATTATTTTAGTTTTGAATTAAATAATTTATTATTGTTTATTAATATTATGTGCATGAATATTTTATTTTCATTTTATTTTATTAGAGGCAGCTTCAGTTATACATTATATTTTATCTCAAACAGACTTTATAATGCTAGCAAGAGTCAATTCTAAGATAATTGTTTTCTTAAGCTTCTTCTGATTTCCGTCCAATCCCTCCTTCCGTTTTCATAAGGGTTCCGTAGTTAATTCTCAGAACCCCTATAGTTTTTTCTATTTACCCATCTATAATTTGCTCTCAGTATTACTTCTTATTAAAACTTAATAATTTTTCGCACACTATTTTTTATGATGTGCAGTAATTTCTTCATTTATATATGGTGTGGCAAATTAAGATAGGTATATTAATATAATTCTATAGTAATATATTTGATAATTTTTGTAGTTTTATAATATGTAAGTACATGTAGTGTCTTTAGGGTTTTCAAGCACACATTCTTTGTACGAGATTTCACATAATGTACTTAGTAACTTAGCAATTGTATCTTTATAGTTTAAGAGCCAAGTGTCAGTGTATTATATTATGATTTATGCGTAATACTCATAATTTTACCGCAATGAAGCAATGTGTTTTAAAATGAGAAGAATAAAAGTGTTACTTCGATATTAGGATCTCATTTTAATGAAATTCGAAGCATTGCGGTTGTGAATTGACACTGAAGATCTTTTATTTTTTAACTACTTAATGTAAACTTAATGTAATTAACTTTTTTGAAAAATAATATAAAATGCATTGTGAAATGAACTGCAGATTGAGCATATGACCTCCTACTTGTATTAAGACTTTTAGGCAAAAAAAATGTTATTATGTACCATCGAGGAATTTGATTCCTATGCAATTGACAGACCAACGTTATTTGTCGAATGTGTCAATTCAATGTTAATTGTGATCTGTCAGCTGGGTTTGACGTAACGCAACCAAACTACTCAGGTCCCCGATTTGTATAGGAATCAACTTCTCTGATAGTGCCAACTTATATTAAAACAATTACACATTTATAAGATGATTTTTTTACTTCGAAAATATATTTTTTGTCTAATCGTATATACAAGACGTGTAACCAAACTAAGTAAGTGATAATACTTTAGGGCAGCATTTCCCAAAGTGTGGGTCGCGGGTAGATTTTGGGTGGGCCCTGAAATTTTAGGACGATTGTCGTACTTACGTACGGTACGTTTTGTAATTGAAATGGGTGTGGTGAGGAGCTTTAGAAAAGGCCCAAGTCCAGCAGTGAACGGCAGTAGGCTGACGATGATGATATGGTCAGCGGCAGCAACATACCGCTTTTTGTCTTCATGACACAAGGTGGGCCGCGAACTTTAAACTTTCTTGTAGATGGGTCACGGTCCCTACAAGTTTGGGAAACACTGCTTTAGGGTGTGTATGAGTACCCTGAGTTTACTGTGAAAGTAGCAGCGCTGAAAGAACAACTTTTTTACTTTTTTTATGGGCAATTTCCTGACTTTGACATACAAATGACAAAAAAATTGCCACTTCAGCGCTGCTACTTTCAGAGTGAACTCTATATTAGGGACACATAGACACCCTAGACTCTAGTTAAAGTATTATCAATTATTATCACTATGTTTTGTTACATCCTGTATAATATAAGCAGTAGATTATATTCCCAAAATATTGATCATTCTTAATTCGATTTTCGTGTTTCTTACACATTACCAGAAAGTACGGAATTGAGATTAAACGTGGCATTGCTTACAATTAATTTATTAATATAATATGTATTTGCTAAGCGTAAAGACCAATTTTTATGGCTTTAATGTATAATATACCACCAGCACTCAAAATGTATAGTTATTCTATTATGTTATTTTATTTCGTAGCTTTTCAATGATATTTGTTTGATTAATGAAATAAAGGTAATAAAACTGGTACTTTTTCTTTTTACTCTGAGGTATAACAAGCTTGAATGAGCTACTTTTCAATATAATATATGAATGAAGGTGAAACCACACACGTGACACGACGCGACACTTCACGTTCAATAGAAGATAACTAAACGTCAGTTTGCACGCGGCACGCCTCGCGCTGAGTGTGTATTGAAAAATTATAGTACCTACAGACGCGATTTATTTTTATTTCTTCTATTTCTAATCGAATGTTAATCTAGAGGTTTTTCTCGAAAACGGTCAATTTTATCGTAAAATTAGGTGAAACAATGTCAAAGATCGCGCAATTTTCTACAAAAAACTCTTTAACATTTCTTGTAGGACTCATCGTTCCTGAGAAATTGCAGTTTAAAAAATTGGTAAGTTCATAAACTGAGTAGGTACTATCAAGTATCAGAGAAGTTGATTCATAATATGCAGATGGTGGACCTACGTAGATCCATTGAGATATACTATAGGAGATAGCCTTATATCCAGGGGCGCCGCTACCGAATGAGAAAAGTAAATAAAAACTGGCCAAGTGCGAGTTGGACTCACGCACGAAGGGTTACGTACCACAATAGGCTAAAAATAGTGTTTTTTTATATTTATTTTGTTTTTAGTATTTGTTATAGCGGCAACCACTGATTTTAGAAGTAACAGATATAAGTACACGATCTGTGAAAATTTCAGAAGTCTAGCTATAGCGGTTCTTGAGATACAGCCTGGAGACACACAGACAGGTTTTGCCATTAATTTCCTTGATGGTACATGCACTTTTAGTTTTAGAAGTAACAGATATAAGTACACGATCTGTGATTTTAGAAGTAACAGATATAAGTACACGATCTGTGAAAATTTCAGAAGTCTAGCTATAGCGGTTCTTGAGATACAGCCTGGAGACACACAGACAGGTTTTGCCATTAATTTCCTTGATGGTACATGCACTTTTAGTTGATATAGGTAAAGCACTTAAAAGCTGTAACCAAGTGAGGTTTATTAATGAGGACAACAGCTCAAAACACTTCTTGAGCAAGCTCTTAGAGATAAGAGCCAACTATTTATAAGGGCTCTAAAATGAGTTAAGTCTGAGCTCTAACTGCGGCTCTCATGCCCGGTTTCTGAAGTGTTTTGACAGGAGTTTATTTTTTCACCAGCGTTGTTGATTGGTTAATTTGACGCTAGCTAATCAAAAGCAATAGTAAAAACATAACCTCCGGTTATAAACTCAGAAACTGGGTATTAGAGATATATCACATAACATTAATTTTATCAAGATTTCGACTAAAAATTTCAAATTTTTATTTGCAACCAAGTACATATATAAATCAACATACATGATGACATTAGATTAAAGTTAAGTAATGATTAAATCTCTTTAAGTAAGACCTGTAAAAACATCCTGGAAGTTTTACGTCCCACAACATATTAAAGTGTAGCAAGAGTCTTACTTGTAAGAATAAATAATAACAATATAATATCAATATTATTTAATTTACCATCGAGGAAGTTGATTCCTATGCAATAGGGATGATGACAAGGTCAAAGATTAGCGAATTTTATTAATAAAATAAAGAAATCACGGTAAAAAATAAGTGTTCCCAAAGTTTCAGCTTGATAGCATTTGTATTTTTTTTTGCTATGCGCCTTCAAAGTTGGATATTTAAGTTGAATTTTTTTTCAATTAAATTTCTTAATATTTGTATACCTACAATTCGATAACGTATGCAATTAAAAGCAACTTTTGTTATGAAACCACTTTCATAAATGCAATATTTAATATACCTGTCGAACAAAGTTGACTCCCGATGCGTACAAACTACGAAAGACTGACGTCATACTTTCGTAGCACTTTGTATTGAGCGTTTCGGGCAGGTCTTTTTTATTTTTATGAGATATTTGAATTGTCATATCTTGGTGAATTTTTAAGCTATCAGAGTCATTCTTTCAACCATCTTTCAACCAGAGTAGACAGAATGATAGAGTATGCCGACTTAGAACTGAAGTTGAAATTTTTAAATTTGACGTATTATGTTTGACGTATTCAATAATTATGCCTAATGTCCAATGCTGGTAATTATAATAAATAAAAACCGGCCAAGTGCGAGTTGGACTCGCCCATGAAGGGTTCCGCAGCAGCAATAAGGCTAATTTCTATGAAATAAAAAGGTTTTTACGTGTGCTTTAGGGATGCACCTTGCTTGAAGTATAAATTTATATCGATAAAAATATTGTCATGGACTAAATGTTTTTTTTACAGGATTTGAAAATGCTTCAAAATAGACGACGAACAGAAATATTTAGACGCAAGTTTCATGCAAGTTTTTAATCCTTACTCCCATATGAAGGCATCACAATATTGGAATTATCAATTCAAACGTAAGTTTGAAACAATAATTTTATTGAAATAAAAAAGTTCTAACGGAGAGTAAAATGATCAACAGCTCTTACACCTTCCCCCTGTAAGTACTCAAATCGTTACTTGGATTTACTTTTTGAAATAGTATCCTGGCATTACTCTTTTTTAATAAATACCAGACACATCACACAATAGATATTTAGTTGTTATGCGGCACCTGGGTTCCGCTTGGGGCTTGATGGGTTAAGTATGGAAAACTTATATAAAGCATATTGCCCCGTATACAATATTATAATATGTATATATTTTATAGTATTAAGTTCATTTAATGTCACTAAACCAACTATTTTTTTAGGTTTTTGGAATGCTTCTAAAGAAAAGTTCAATATGATGGTGATGACGGAGAGACCTATAATGAAGATAATATTATTTTTAAGTTTAGATTATAACCGAGTAATCTGGTGGTGAGATGGAGTGAGGAGGGATGGTTTAAGTGAGGAAAATCCCCCTTATCACTACCACCCTCAGGAGACCCCCCCGTTAAGGAGACTGTTGTCAACTGTTTTCAGTATAATTCTCGAGGCATACTAAGGTTAGCTAAAGTTTATATTTTTATAATATGGATTTAAGTATTCAATACTCGTATGTACTCGCAGTCATTAATTGTGGATCAAACCACATTTTTTAAGTTATGGATGCCATTTTAAATGATCTAAAGAACATGACTGCATTCATATCGCAATACGTAATTTTTTGTAGCATGATACACAAATGCAGTCATTAAACAGAGTCTAATAATTATAAAGCAGACAACCTTCCCCGTAATCCATATTTAAAAATTGCTAATTTCATATTTTTTTATTTAAATCTTGACATGTCCAAATTTTGTAATGTGCAAAAAATGGAATAAATACTTTTTGAATATTAATACTAATAAACAAATTATTTTTAGGTTAATAGAAATGCTCCAAGAGGTCAATGTGATGATGATGACAATTGGGAACCTATATAGAAGTTAATATTATATTTACTTCAAAAGCTGCGACTAAGAACATTTTCAATTAAAACTTATATTTGAATATTTTTCATTTACATTTAATTTCTAATTTTTAATATGTGTGTACTGTGTAATATTATACAATGTGTCCTAACACCGGTGTCCGATCCTTACATGTTATGATGTATGGCATACTGTATTGACTGAAAGATCGGACACTGGTGTTGGGACAGTGGACACATTATATTATTATGTGTCCCGTCACGAGTATCCAACAATGCTTTAACGTCTTTATTTCTTCGATAATACATATTAATTGTTATTTTACAAAATTGCTGTTAAATAGTAAATAAGTATAATAAAGTATTTTTGTTCTTCTGTTGTTTTCTTATAAAAACTGTTGATTTTATTGATATTACACTCCGGACAAGCCTTCGTGGCTTATGGAGTATACAAATTATGTATATTTTTAACAATTTGTGAAATTATATAATTAAATATTTTATTTATATAAAAGTATTTTCATTTTTCATATACTCAGACGACCTCTGTGGCTCAGTGGTGAGCGCGTTGGCAGCTCAAGCCGGGGGTCGCGGGTTCGAATCCCGCCGACGGAACAAAAAGTTTTCATAAGTTCCTGGGTCATGGATGTGTATTAAATATGTATCATATAATAAATCTATAACGTGATAAAAATCTATAACATAAAATTATGGTCGACTATTGGTCGATGGCTGTAGTCTAATTTTATATTTTTATCGATATACGCCCATCCCTACACGCACACTATGGCAATTGCACACAGGCATAAAATGGCCACGCGCTGGCGAGCTAAGAATCCATCTACTTATATCCTTAATCTATGGATTTGACGTAACGCAACCAAGCTACTTAGGTCCCCGATTTGCATAGGAATCAACTTCTCTGATAGTACAATTATTATCTACTAGATGTTGCCTATCGCGCAGTAACCGTGCATTTTGCCGCGATAAGTTTCGTTGACGATGATTGAAGAATTCACTGAATGAACCTGGATTCCGGTATAAATCTTACTTAGCTACATTTAGGGCCTGTTTCACCTCTTCCTGATAAAGTGCCGGATAGGCTATCCACAACTTTTTTGACAGATTCTCCATACTCTATCTGTCAAGTTAAGTGGTGGATAACTTATCAGGAAGTGGTGAAACAGGCCCATAATAAAATAAACGGTCAAAATAAAACTCCCGAATAGTACATTAGTAATATAATTTGTAAACATGTAAAGGCACGATGCGAATATTTGTTAATAAATATAAAATCTATTACTATAATTGTTAATACATCTATAAATCTTAGTTTTTAAACATACATTACATTATTATTATTTATTAGATTCGACATTTTGTACTTTGTCTTAGGCTTAGGCCATGTTCTTGTATTTTGTGAACAAGTTGTAGAGAACTCGAAGTGTAGATTTCAGATCAAGATTCACGATATCTGAAAAAATAGGAATATTTTATTTGAAAAGGTTGATGCTCTCAGAGTCTTAAGGTGGTTTTTTACCAGTTTAATATCAAGAGTGTGAAGGTTATTACAATATTACTTATTAGTTATTACCTCAGTTATTACAGTCAAAAAACAACTTCTCAATTTTACATGTTGACATCACAATTCACAGTTAATAATACTTTCGCTTTTTGCGCTCAGTTAATTTAAGCCACGCATAAAAACTTAGTACGATACGTTTCTGAATTAATTCAAAACTATCTTAAGAATGATCTTGAGAAGAATCTTAGCTGTAATACACATACGAGTCTGAGTAGTGAGTGGTCCCTTGACTTATGTCCTACAGGCTACAACTAATACAGACCATCGTAAGATTGATACTAAGTAGGAGTATGAGAGTGGTTTATAGTTGGACCAGATAGCCCACGCAACACTGTCCTATGTCCTTTCCCGTCTTACAAAGTACACACTTATAAATCGGTTCAACCGATGCGTGAAGAGGTAACAGACAGACACACTTTCACATTAATTAGATAAGGATTTACCCTCCGGCCTCGCTTTGGGTTTCGCGAGTCCAACGTCTTGCATCAGCTCGAAGGCGAAGGAAACATTGTGGACTTTCTGGTCAAAGTCCTGCGGCGTGAGGTGGAACTCGTAGAGCGGCACGAAGAACCCCTCCAGCAGACCCATCAGCAGCACCAGGTAGACGCCATCATGGAACTGGCTGTCCAGGTCCAACACCTCGAGATTTACCTTGCTGAGATGCTTGTTCACGAACGTGATGAGGGACTGAAAATAAGGAGTGTTAGTTGGTTACACGGTCAGTTTGGTCTGTACTCAGGAATGACGGGAAAATTGTCTAGGCCGGCCATAGACGAACCGCATCTTGCATCAAAAAAAAACTAGGCCTTTACATCCGTTATGGATGATTTATACAGTATTTTTCAGAGCGAAGTAACCACTCCTCAAATACTGTAGTGCCTGGGACAAGATTTTTAAATGTCCGTATGGTTGCCCAAGCGCATACGGCATTCTGGCATCATAGTCGGCCTAGTCCAGAGGAAAGAACTAGTCAATACGTCTGGGACCAACCATGTGCAGGTTTCCACACGATGTTTTCCTTCACCGTACGAGCGTCCGTATTATGTACTTGAGATCAGAAAATGTTTCATAGGTACATGCCTCCACCCGGGTTCAAACCTGCACCCTCTAAGAGTGCGAACAAAAGGTCTACCCATTAGGCCACGGACGCTCAGTTCTTGACCGCTCGAGAAGTTCCTGAGCGGTCGGTGCAAATTTTAACGCGACCGCCCTAGAGCAGTCGGTCAATGGGGATTGTCCATTTTTTTTTAATTTTGCTTATTACAAAAACATTTAGAGGAATAAGGTCAGTGATCGTTTTTCTGTATATAAACGAAAAAAATATCCATTAGTTACTTATATTTTTGAACAAATACGTTTAACCTTTGTTTGACCTTCAATGGCGTTAAATTAGCAATAAATTCGACTAACATTACGTTTCGAACTTTTGGTAGGCTTCTCGTATCAGCTTTCACATAATAAGAACTTGAATTTGACGAACCAGCCATTATAAATAAGATTGAAAGGAAATTTAAAACATATGCAGAGGTCAATTGGCGGCCGATGACGACGTCAGAGCGAAACTTTAAAAATTTATTGAGAAAAAACTAGCCAATAAATTTCAAAATTATTTAATTTATATTCTTAAAATACCCTATTTTAACGAAAAAAAATATAAAAAGTACATGTGATTTTTTTTGGACAATGCCCATTGCGTGAGACGTCTGAATGCAAGTCTGTCAATTCAATACAAATTTACAAATGAATTGCGTTGCGGTCTGAATTGATCGTAACCGGTCGATTGACAGACTGATATTTTCTTTTATTACTTACTTTGCAGCTATCATTCTGCCATCAGACTGATGGACTCTGATGCCAGACTCAGCGTGTAACTATTGTCTTAGACTACACAACTGAAGTGAAACTTTAGGGCAACCTATGAGAGGGATAAGGATATGATATATATGATATCACGAGAGGGAGATATTGATGAACATAAATATCTCCCTCTCGTGACGTTTGACAACGTTTCTGTCAATATTCTGATACCTTGACGTGTGCAACATGTCGGATTGTTTCCTGTAAGTGCTAGTAACGCCCTCTGCTCTGACATTTGCGAAATATTCCCTATTTACGCTGTAGTGATGAGGAGAAATGAGGCTAACTAGTATTGAAAAATGCCTTACTTTTTTAACCACCTGCAGCTTGTCCGGGGCGTGATCAAACAACGCATCGAATGCGTCTCTCTCGCACTTCATACCTAAGTCATCGTATGTCGTTGTTATATCTTCAATGTATGTTCTGCAGACAAAAATATACAAAAAAATTGTAAAATGGTCCAGGGTCCAAAATTTACGATTAAAAGTGATGCCACGCAACGCAGCAGTACAGGTTTAAATTTAGACATCTGAAAAATTTACTCATTACAAGAGAAGGCTCTTGTAATGACTTTTAAAAAGTTAATCGCTATTTTACAATTCCATCCCATGGCATGGTGAAGTAATGATTTACATTCTCTTCGACTTTTTTACCCCATAAGTCAAAGAACCCTAGCATGTGACCCAACCGGCTCAGTGAATTCATCTTTACGACGACCACGAAATTACAAGCTTTCATATAAACTATACAGTGACTGGGTACTATTTTCAAACTTTCGGCATGAAACCCTTTTTAGGGTACCTTACCCAAAGGGTAAAAAATGGGGCCCTATTACTAAGACTTTGATGTCTGTATGTCTCCAGGATGTATCTCAAGAATTCTGATAGTTAGAGTTTGTACTTAAATAATACAAAACAAATACAATTTTTTGGCCTTTTTTAGCTCTCAAATGGTACGAAACCCTTTGGGTGCTGACAAACAATTACCTGTGAGACAGCTGGTTTGGTGCATCTTTCTTCACGACAACCACATTGACACTAACATTCTCTGGCAGACGGATGGGTGCTCGGAAGTGACGAGCGAGCGCCACCAGTAGATGGAGGATGGATACCACATTCTTCGAGTGTACAGAGTGGACGCTCCACTTCTGCACCGACTTTGAGGTCCCATATAACACCTGTTGAACATAGTATTGTAACGCAATGAATTGGTAGCTCCAAAACTTTTGATTCAATAATTAATAAAAACCTCATATTTTTTTAAAAATATTATGTACTAGATGAACTCTGTAAACTTAGTATCACTTTCCTCTTACTATACCCCGGCTGATATTCCCAATCTGCAAGGGACAAGTAAAGCATTTCTCCATGTAACGAAAAGGTTCTTAGGTTAGGTTTCTTGATTTTTATATAGTCACATTCATACATACCCTATTAACAGCTCTGAGGACCACATCCAGTTTTTGTCTCTGTCCCTCTTCTGACTGTGTCACTTCTGGCACGTCAAGCTTGGTCTCAGTGAGTTTCTCCAGCAGTTTCTGCAGTACTTGTCCATCATATAGATCTTCGCTTATGTCTTGTACGATAATCCTCTGTGTAGCCAGCTCATCGTTTATCCAATCTATGAGAACTTGGATAAGCTCTTTGACACGAGGATCCTCCAAAGATCTCGGCTCAATAATGGCTCTCTCTTCATTCTCATCTAATACAAAATACAAATTATTTACCTATTAATGTATAGTATGTAAATGTATTGAATAGCAATATGCTTTTAAAAAGCCTTCTAATTAGCAAGCTGTGACTTTCACTTCTTGACAGGATGACAAAGATGGTATGTGACCATGTATTTAATATAACCATTGCTTTAGTATCAATTTAACAACCCAACAAAAGTTTATTTTGATGAATGGTGTTATAATTAACTTTGACTTACTCAAGCTATACTCCTCGGGAGGTATTTCTGGTGCGGTGGGGCTTCCAGGAGAGTCAATAGCATATTTACCCTCTGCTTGAACTTCTTGAACTATAATAAAAATGTACTGTACAATTGTTTTAAAAATATAGTAATTTTAACATTGTTTGACTAAGTTTTAGGTTTTTACTCTTTTGATAAACATGACATGTTAGTTTTTTTAAAGTGATTAAAAATTAATTATTATTGTTTTTTTGGTTAAGTATAATATACAAGAAGAACAAGTGCATATTATATGAATACAAAACTATATTTCCTTAGCTTGACCTAAGTAGCACTTTAAAATGTTTTAATAGTTCTAAGATACTGAAATAAAAACATCAATCAGTTGAATATTTATTACAGCTATAGATAACTCAAGTGGTTTTAATAATCATAACATTGGTAGACGAAACCCACGCAATTTCCCTGTCCTACTACATATTATATATTATATGTACATTAATTCATGAAGCCCTAAGCGGCCGCCAATACTGGTGATTCCCTTGAATTTGGTTTCATAGTAGTACCATATGTGTTCATGGCCTAATTATGTCAGCCCACATAAAATAACATTCCAAACCTCTTACCTTCCTTTATACGTTTTTTCCTGCCTATGGTTCCGATTTTATCCCAAAAGGACTCTTCTTTATCCTCTTTCTTTGGTAAAACTGGGGTGCGTGGGGATTTAGGGCGTGGTGAAGACATAATTTACCTTAACTAAGGAGAAACAGGACATAATGATTCACTTCACGTATTACCTCATAGCTACTATAACATTAAATTACATCACAGTAATACGGGTTACAGTAATGTGAAATTATTAGTATATAGTATTCTTACCTGCGATATAAAACACATAAAAACCACCAAACTAAATACTTTTTAATTATAAAATCACAAAAGTTTATTTTAGGATTTCTCAACAAGCTATTGACAAGAACAAAGTGACAACTGACAACTGTCTAGTTTACTATCTGCCGATCCACACTCGCGGCGCGATGCGCGCCGCGGATCGCGCATTCTGCCAAATTTACTGATCCACACTCGCAAAGTTCGCGACAAGTTCGCAAAGTTGCCACTTTTTAAAATTTTCTTCACTTTCTTGACGCACTATAGTTTGCGCCCTTGAGCCAAATTTATTTTACTTTATATTATAAACCAGATGTCCCACGCGGCTTAGCTCGCGTAAATTATTAGGAATTTTACGGAAATCGTACATTTTTTCGCAACAAAAATAAGCTAATCTCTCTTCACGTAGTCTACTCTATATCTGTGCCAAATAACATACAAAATTGCTTTAGTAGTTCGTGAGATAAATAAATAAGACTTTATTTCAGACTAATTTTGTCCACTCTTGCTAATAATTTTCCGTGTTAACCACATTTCCTCTGTTTCTTCGGTCCTATTAGTTTGCGTGATAAAATAGCCTATAACCTTCTTTGATAAATGAGCTATCTAACACTAAAATATTTTTTTATCGGACCAATAGTTGCTATGATTAACGTGTTCAATCAAACAAATAAATATTTTTTAAATCGCTTGACAAAATCGAATCTTGATCTAAATGACTATGAAAAGTACCAATGGGTCATAATAGGCTCATAATCATGGGATGCATATAACTTTATAAGGTATAATATGGTAGTGATGATGAATGTAATTTGCATAGTAGCATATGCTTTCCGTTCTTAAAGCAATGCAAAGGAGTTCTCTCAGCACCTTCCCAATCTAATCATGGTATACCTTGGTGCAAAATCTTACTTGTTGATTGCATATGCTTAGACTACTTCCCACGATTATATGGAAACATGTGGTGACCGAAGTCACCGCATGTTTCCATATAAATTTTAAGGAGTTCCCTCGATTAGTCATGGCTCCCAGCATCAGATCACCACTTTTGTGAGTATAGTACCAAATTGGGATGACACTCTGTACGCCAAAAGCAAAATTTTGAAAATCAGTTCACAAACGGCGGAGTAATCGTTGAATATAAAAAACAAACATAACACCTCCCCCATTTTGAAAGTCAGTTAAAATTGTAGCCTATGTGTTATTCTAATGTATAAGCTATATTATTGTAAAGTTGATACATTCAGTAGTTTTTGCGTGAAAGAGTAACAAACATCCATACATCAAACAAACATTCGCCTTTATAATATTATAAAGTAAATAAAGTTTATAAAGTAATAAAGTAGGATTAATTATATTCTGTTCACTAAACAATGCTGGCATGTCTTGTATGGCAAAAGCCCTTATTAAAATAAAGATTTAAAAAAAATCTCTTTGTCGCGGGACCGAAAACCGACAACAATCGAGAAACGGGCCGCGAAGTGCGAAACATATGCGAATCGGATCTCTCATTCATGCTTCGCAGGAATTTCGCGGCGTCGCGCACGGTTCGCGCGCGAGTGGGGATGCAGTCGGGGAACCAGCCGCGAAGTGCGAAAAATATGCGAACCGGATCCACACTCACGTTTCGCGGAAATTTCGCGGCGTCGCGCGCGGTTCGCGCGCTAGTGGGGATGGGGCCACTTATCGACTGTCAAAATCAAAAGTAAAATACGCAGAATCTGTGGTTAAATTTAAAATGTGGTTAAATAAAAAAGTGAAGAAATTTTAAAAAGTTTGTCCTTGGATCGGTACGTTTATATTATTACTAAAATTTTTGTTATTTTACCGATGGCTTGACTTCGTATGTGCTAATTTAGTTAATAATTAGACAATAAATAAGATTTGTGATAGAATAGAATATAACATGGCTTGATTTTCGATATTTAATCAACATAGAAATTAGTAGATTTGACTACCTGATGTATTTGACTACTTGATGTACTTTTTTATCGAATTTAAAAAATACAAGATGAAGAATCTGATCATTTATTTAAAAGATTTTAACCTTAATAGCTCACTTATAACATCTTACTTATCGATATCCTCGACAAATATCAACCGAGTGTCCCATCACTATAGACCGCCATGTTTAGTTCTTGGCAATATGGCGCCGGCCACACTTTTTTGTAGTTATGTCGCTTCCATCTGTTTCCTTATTCTGTTTCCTTATTCATTGGACCCTACAGGACGTGTACAAAGCTGAACATACATATTTGAATAAAAAATAGGCTTATTTTCAGTACACTGTACTGAAAATAAGCCTATTTTTATATTCTATATTAAAATAGGCTTACATTATTTATATGTTCTATATATTATTATGTTATCATGTTATTATTATTATAACGTTAGTACAATGTTATTAGTTATTACACTCGTTTCTTTTTCTTACTAATGCCACATACGTGGCATTAGTAAGTTAACATTGTGTAAACTTATAAGTCATAATTTAAGATATAACACATACAAAAAGATTATATTATTTTGTTGTTAAAGTATAATAAGTATTATATTTATTAGTTTCGCATTTTAGTATTATTATTATTATTATTATGTAATAAAAATGGAGTGGAGTGAAAGGTGAATTTTAGAATTCCTAGAATTTTACAAAAAGGAAGAGCTCATTTGGAACCCAAAATATCGCTATAATAAATGTCATATTTTTCATTCAACATTGCTATCATAATATGAACACGTCCTCCATGTTCGTGTGCGAATATCAAAATGAATCACCCCACGAATGTGTGAACGGTAGTTCGCGACAAAGTTCGCGACAGCATTCGTATACGAATGTTTCGTCCAATCAATGTCGAATGACGAGGCGAATAGCGAACGCGAATGTATAAATGCAGTATTATAGCTGTTATGGTCGGCTTTGCCTGTCCCGAGTCCCGAGTCCCGACCGGGACGAATAAAAAAAATAGTTATGGCAGGGCTTCAAATACCGGTATTTTTTCATAACGTTATTGCTTCAAGGGCATAGATAACGGTATGAACATTTACCCGCTACTAGAAATAACGGTAAAAATTGGAATTAATACCGGTAAATGTTATAACGGTAAATAGGATTTATAACGGTAAATATATGTTCTTTGATAACGTTACCTACCTTTTGTAAAATAAGTACTTAATTTAATCAGTCAATTCAGTATGCAGTATGCACAAAATTAAACTAGACGTGTCTGGTGACCAGTAGGTAGGTATAGGAAAAATGACGTCCAATGAGAATGACATGGTCAGTACTCAGTATCTTTGTTCAAATATTACTAATTTATGGTTTGTATAGTAAATTATTGTATTGTCAGAACGTGCGCCGTGCGCTGGCTGCCGGACTGACTCTGTTGTTTTGCAGACGACGGGGTGAGGTGGTACACAAAGCACACGACGAGTGGAGGCAGTCAGTTCAGGACGTTCGTTCTAGTGGAGATAGAGAGAATAGAACTAGCTGCCGCCTCGCGCCGCCGCGCCGTCTGCGTTACTGCATGTAAACTGGTTTGTGTGATCCACGGACGCCAGGGACCTGCGGAGCGGTCTTTTTGCCCTTGGTGTGCATTGGTAATACATGTTGTAGGATTCTTTGTGCTATCGTTCGCGGCGAAATTGCCCGGTCCGCCCCACCCCGTCGTGTGCAAAGCGCCTCTGATCCGACGCTCCTTAAAATATTCTCCGTGTTATAATACCTACATATTTTGTAAATGCTATCACATAATTCTGTGCTTCCTTTTTTAAATGTGTTGATATTTTTAACTACAGTCTACAAAATATATATGTATTAAACTTAGAATTCTAGTAATAAATACTAAGACATACAAATAATTATCCATATTTTGCCAATCCCCCGCATTCGCCACAATTAAAACAAGTAAATAAATACGGACATAGGTAGGTAGGACCTTGCATAATTTTCTGCATTCATTGACTAAACAAATTGCAGCACCATCTTGAATTGTTAAGTCAAAGTTTTTTTTTAATAAAAATAAGGGGGCGAACGAGCAAACGGGTCACTAGTAGCGTTAGCACGGCGACCAGCGGAAATGCGAAAGTATGGACAAACTGTGGAAATAAACCTAAGGTGCCGTTCCGATCTTTTTTCGTTCCGAAAAATTCAATTAAAATGCCACTTTATGACACACTATAGTATATGTCATAATGGAGGATATTATTTGAATTTTTAGAACTATAGTCTGTCATAAAGTGGCTTTTTAATTGAATTATTAGGAACTAAAAAAGATCAGAACGGCACCTTAAGTTTATCAGTTTGTGACTATAGTCTGTCATAAAGTGGCATTTTAATTAAATTTTTCGGAACGAAAAAAGATCGGAACGGCACCTTAGGTTTATTTCCACAGTTTGTCCATACTTTCGCATTTCTGCTGGTCGCCGTGCTAGCACTCCTGATGGAAAGCATCTTCCGTCACCCATGGACACTCGCAGCATCAGAAGAGCTGCAGGTGCGTTGCCGGCTTTTAAAGAGGGAATAGGCTAATAGGGGAGGGTAGGGAAGAGAAGGGAAGGGAATAGGGGAGGGGATTATGCCTTCGGTAAACTCACTCACTCGGCGAAACAGCGCAAGCGCTGTTTCACGCCGGTTTTCTATGAGAACGTGGTATTCATCCGGTCGAGCCGGCCCATTAGTGCCGAAGCATGGCTCTCCCACGTATAAAAAACTGGTGCTCGGAAGTTGGAAGTTGGGCTGCGAGTGAGATTTGGTGCACGACGCATACCGCATACCCGATACCAGAAAATATCGTTATATTTACCGGTATTTTCATAACGATATTTTTTGGTTATGTTACTAGATTTTGATAAAAAAAACCGTTATCTGGCTACCATTATGAAAATACCGGTACGTAACGATATTTTTTCGGGTATTCGATAACGTTATGAAGCCCTGAGTTATGGTTGGACGAATTAAAAAAAAGTAGTTATGGTCGGCAGTGTTGCCAACAATGGGGATTTCCCACTAAATTTAGTGGAAAAAAATAAATTTAGTGGTAGTTTTTAGGGGATAAAACATTTTGGGGATATTTTGGGGGTAAAATTTTTGAAGAATGGAATATTTTTTTCTATAACAACCTTAAAGTGGCTTTCGAATCTTTGCCGCGAGCGACCGCGACGGACGAAAATTCAAACGAAATGTCACTTTATGACAAAGGCTATAGGTTTCATTTTACTCAACCTCTAGCTTTTACGCCGCCGCCGCGCCGGCGGCAGCATGGGTCGCCACGCAAATGTCAGTAGAAAATGATACCTTTATAATATATTCTATATCATAAAGTAGCATTTTATTGGAATTTTTTACCGGTCGCGGTCGCTCGCGTTCGCGGCAAATATCCGAAACCCACCTTTATGATGGAACTGCCACACAAAGTACATATCTCTATAGTCTATGAGTCGTACCAGCTGACACTGCTGAGAGTAGGCTGACAGATTATTATATTTGTCGTTGTATGTAATGAAAAAAAGATTGAAGTATATTGGTAGGTATAATTAAAAACTGCTGGCCTGTTTGTTTGTTTGGCCTGTTGAAGGTGTATTTCAGCGTTTTGCGCGCTTAGTAGAACACACCCAAATTAATTGTTTTGATTTTTTGGGGAGTTTTGGTTGAAATTTAGTGGGTTTTGCAGTTGCTTTAGGGGGAAAATATTCTGAATAGTTGGCAACACTGATGGTCGGCCCAAAGAGAATGCTAATGCCAAGAAACTTTTGTAGCTGTTATTAAATTTTTGCTACAATTTTGTTTATTATCATATATAAAGCCCAGGTAAACATAAGCTACTACTTTTTATTTTACTCCAATTATAACTACCTATCAATCGCATTATAAATGTATCCATAAGTTCATACTACAAACAATGATAACAGCACTAATAACTCGAGCAAACTAACATCTCTGTCCGTTTCAATGTTTAATCATACCTAAAAATAGAAACGCATTGTGTTGCATCACACGAGAGCGTAAACGTGCGTGCATAACGTCAGTAATACCCTGAATTTGTTACAACTTACAGAGAAATGGAGAAGGGTGGCCAGCCACCACCTTATATGTGGAGTAATGTGCAAAGTATGCAGCCCCCTCCTGCTGCCCCGCCTAGCTACTCTCAAGCCGTTGGGGGAGTGGGCCCATCTAGCCCCTACACCCCACAATACTCACCTAGTAAGTATAAAATTATACTTAAATTTATAGAATAATAATAAAAATAATAATGACCTTCAAAGTATTTTTGAGTATGACTAACACATGCCCTTGTAACAGTTCTTTTGGAGTGGGAAGCTGTTATATATTCTAAATGTGTTTCCTCACTGTGTATGTAATATGTTGAAGATGATTTCAAAACATTGTCTTGTTTATTTAAAACACCTTAAAATTACTGTTATGTATCATACAGACAAACCTACTGAAACATTTCAAATGTCGTTAATATGAGTATTAATAATGTTTTCTATTTTCTATTCAAAAATATGACAAAGAATCTAAAGAAATCGGCCAAGTTCGTGTCAGACTCGCGCATGAAGGGTACCAATATAGAGCAAATGTAGGCAAAAAATTGTTTTTTTTGTATCGATAATATTAACTTACTTAATTAAAATTTAATTATTAATTATTAAAGTACAAATATTTATATTTGTACTTTAATAATTATTAATAAAATTATATAAGTATAAATAATCTTTAATTATAATTAAGTAAAGATTTTTGTGTATATTTCAAGTGCCTAGCTGTTACCATTATTGATTAGGAACAAAAAAACCTAAAAAAATAAAGTTTGTAGTATGGGATAAATATTAAATATTAATTTTATTGTATTTTTAGTATTTGTTGTTATAGCGGCAACAAAAATACACAAGCTGTGAACATTTCAGAAAAGCAGCAGTTCTTGAGTTACAGCCTGAAGACAGACAGACATCGAAGTCTCAGTAATAGGGTCCGTTTTTACTCTTTGGGTACAGAACCCTAAAAACGAATAATTATTGTTTGTTATGATGCTGGTTTATTATAATGTTCATCATTATTATTACCTCAATGCAATTATATTCATATAAAACTTGGAAGTTAGTTAAGTTTTAAACATCATGTTGCTTTTATCACATGTTTCCACTTATTATTATTTACCAGTAGTAAACAATTTAATTCAAAACTTTTTTCAGCATCAGGTCCTGCTATTGTCACAACAGTAGTGCCAGTCGGGTCCCAACCGACCCACATGATCTGCCCGAGTTGTCACGCTGAGATAAATACCGTCACCAAGAAGAAACCAGGACTCATTGCCTACATATCAAGTGCCATAATTGCCCTATTTTGGTATGTATTAATTGAATCATGAAAGAAACTGCATGAAATTACTTTTCTTAAAGTTTTAATGACTTTTAATGGCACAGCACAACAACACTTATAAATTCTATTATCTATCTCAAAGCCATGAATGAAAAAAATTTAATTTACATACTTAAAATTTTATAGGCTGTAATTATTGTGTCTTTCAGACAATTATTAACAGTTTGGACTGCTACTTTGAGATTAAATCTATACTAATATAATAAAGCGGAAGAGTTTGTTTGTTTGTTTGAACACGCTAATTTCAGGAACTACTGGTCCGATTTGAAAAATTATTTCTGTGTTAGATAGCCCATTTATTGAGGAAGGCTATAGGCTATATTTTATCACGCTAACACTAATAGGAGTGGAGAAATAGAGGAAAATGTGGAAAAAAAGGGGGAAATTATTTGAAAGGGCTTATCTACGAACTACTGGAGTAATTTTTCTGTTATTTGGCACATATAAGAATCAGACCACATAAAGGATCATTGGCTATTTTTTGTGGACTAATTTGTCTGTGAAATATATATTTTACGCGGGCTAATATTATATCTGGCAAAAACTTTCATTTTTTTTTTAATTTCAAATCATATTCCCATAAAGTCTCCATTTATGCAAAAAGACGGCAATTTTTTTTACTGTTACAACACTCATATGGTTATTGTGCTCTATTGCCCGGTTCCAATATACACAAAACGAATCGTTTTGCTTACGGATGGTAGATTCGAGGACGAGGCGTAACCCGAAAGTGTTTCTATAAAAAACGTTTCGTAAGCAAAGTTACCGTATGCTTGGTACCTGCGGATGGTAGGCGGTAGGGAGGGCTTTTATAACGGACCGTTAGGTTATTGTATGGGCATGGCAGCATGTGGCGTTTCTATAAATTATTTTGTTACGTCCAAGTTTACTAGACGATAGACGAGACATACCGCGCGAAATCAGGCGGTTGAACGTTGTTGTGTTCTTTAATATTGTGAGAAATACTCATGTCTCATTCAGACAGTGATCAGACTGATCTTAGTCATCTAGAAATTTTATCAGACTGGAATGGATCTGATTCCGACGAAAATAGTGGTAACAATCATAGGATCATTCAGATTTTTAGCTTAGATTTCGACTAGATAAACCGTGCGTTGAAAGCTTACTTGCTGAAAATATAATATACCCTTACTTAAAAGTGAAGGGAACCTGCAGGTATGTATGTAGTGACTGTTTTAATTTGTTGCTTAAAAATAGAATGATCAAAATTATTTTACTTTTGGTGCCTGGAAAGGAACCTACTTACGATGCACAGTGTGATAAAAACCTCAATTTTGTTCCACCTTGTTTTTCTTTCAAAATATTATAGTTGATAGCTATATAAACATTAGAGTAAAACTCCGAGATCGATATTCTTTATAATTTTTTTTAAAGAGAGTCAAATTGGCCTTTTCCGGGTCATTTTGCAAAAAAATTTAGTTTACAAAAAACTAATCAAGTAACATTATTTTTGTTTATACTTACTAATTGAATAAACACTTAATACTATACTTTTTTCCAAATTTGGTTAACCTACTGTGATCAAGTAGGGATATGTTAATTTATTTATTAATTTTAGTTTTTCATTATTTTAAGCATTTTAAATTTTAATTTTAAATATTATTTTAAATGTCAAATCAATGATCACAATATATAATAGGTATTTTGCGTTTTGTTCTCTTCGGCGATAATGGGTAAAACTTGGTAAAACTACATTTTCTACTAAAATGTTTTTTTTCTTCATCGTAACAAAGCAAATTAAATAAAACGCGGATTATTTAAGTGATTATTATGTGATCAAGCCGGTAATAAACATTGGTTACCATAAATTTGAAATGAGTAGGTCTTTAATATCAAAACGCAGTATTACCGTCGGGAGGGCTTCGGTTAGCGCGTTACTAACGACTGTTCGTAGCAGGTAGAAGCTAAAATAACTTTGTGAAACGCCTTTAACGGTTCGTTACCCGTAAGTGAAAAACGTTTGGTAGCTGATGTACAGTGACGATTCGTTAGATATAGGAACCGGGCATATAACAGTGTTTCCCAACCCCTGGGGGTCCGTGAGTATATGTATGGGGGTCCGCGGTGTTGTCTCTGGGCCATATATATTATAATCAGATTTTTTTACTGTTTATTTTATTAAGGGGGTCCCTAAAAACTGTACATAATTTCCTAGGGGACAGTGGCAGAAAAAGGTTGGGAAACACTGCTCTATAACATGCAGAAGTTACTAACACCTTGCTCGAAAATATGGAGGCGAAGTTGATTTTAGCATAATATTGTATAGTTTGTAGTGTAGTTTACCAAAGATAACATGGACCTTGTCATTTAATTTCCAGTTGTATCTGCGGATGCTGTCTT
This sequence comes from Aricia agestis, assembly GCF_905147365.1. NCBI lineage: Eukaryota > Metazoa > Arthropoda > Insecta > Lepidoptera > Lycaenidae > Aricia > Aricia agestis. The sequence continues at coordinate 23,530,473 of NC_056428.1, read as the reverse complement.
ATCCCTTGCTGCATTGAAAGCTGTATGGATGTTCATCACAAGTGTCCCAACTGTGGGACTTATCTCGGCCGCTATAGAAGATAATTTATCTAATAATCTCTTCATATATTATATGCATGTTTAAGGAGTGATGTGAATTTACATATGCACAAAGATTTGCCGTGAATATAAAAAAAAAGTTTGCATGACTCTGAAAACGCCCCTACAAATGATCTGACTTTGCAATCTCTATTTTAAGAGTAGAGTACTGACTAAGTAGACTGATACTAGTTGTTGTTCATCACAGAATAATCACAATCATAGAAGTTAAATTGTAAAGAATATTATAAGTAATATTTTCCAGACATGTCTCATTAAGTAAGGGCTAGATTACAAAAGAATGGTTCAAAATGAACTTTCAAGAGTGGTGATGAGAAACGTGGCGCGATGCAGCTCCAAATTCAAATAAGTTCGATTTTGAATAGTCACCCTAAGAATGTTCCGTGTCACTTATCAATTTGTAATGCTGGAAATTATTCTATGAGCTGTACTATTATCCAGTTAAAAATATATTGCACTAAGCCTCTTTACTACCAATAATATTTAATTTAAGATGTAACAAAAAATATTTATATGGTATCTATTAATTTATAGCTAAGTAATATAAATAAGTGTCCTAACAAATCAGCATTTTTAATATTGATATTTTTATAATATTTACTTTTACAACTTTTATGTCCTTTACAATTTTAGTAGTGTACATAATATGTAGAAATAATCCTCTAACATAAGACTTGCCGTGTAACCTTAGAAGCAATATTTTTAATATTATGAAACTGTTGTCATATATAAGAAACAATAATTTCTTCCAGTTGATTTTCATCTATTTATTAATGTTGACTGATATGTAACTTGTTTGAATGCATGTAGTATTACTTTCTAAGATAGCCTGTTACCTGTATTGTGTTCTGAAAATCCTTAGGAAGTTGTGAATTGAATTTCAAGCTTTTTTATAAAACTTATAAATAAATATAATACATATTATTAATATGTTGTATGTTTTGCGATAATTTGTCACCTAAATACATGTATTTATATTTTTGTTAATAGTACTTGTGTGCAGTGTGTCCCTGTATAATCTATACAAGCAGGCAGCAGTTACTTTTCAGCTAGGTATAAACATAGTTTTAAGGACTTACATAATTTGACTTAATATATAGAATATTGTGATTAATGTTTAAAGGACTATACAACACTACCCTACTTGCCATTATTTAGGCGAGTATGCACCACTTATTTATATTAAAAGTTGTATTTTAATTATACTTACTGCAACTAAATTTACAATATATACATTGATTAACAACTTGTTTGCTTTTTCATTTAGTATTTACAACTCTTTGGACCATAATATGATAATTGATAAGGTATTGTGACTTGTAAGTTGTGCCTGAGAGTCAACTTATGAGAGTTATGAGTAATGCCTGATGACTGATCGACATGTACTTAGCAAAGAGAAGTCATGAAAACAAGTAGGTACCATTGAGGTTTTTTTTTTTGTTAATTCGTCCCGGTCGGGACAGGCAAAGGGAGCGTTGCCCATACAGCCATTTCTATATTTTCTCTATTTAATGAATGATAGTGAAGGCCGAAGCCAATTCTTTTATATTAACCATCTGTAATAGATTTTTCATCAGGCCGAAGCTAATTCTTTGATATCAATCATATGAATAATAAGTTTTTTCATCAGGCCGAAGCCATTTCTCATGTTTTGATAGTATTTTACTGTCCCTTCTTCGATTTGACATATTGCCGTCATTGGTCACAGGTGGGTGAAACTTTCGAACAAAAAAAATTGGGTTCCAAATTTAAACGTAGCAACTAAATTAAGTTGGATAATCTGTGCAATTTTTAAGCAAGATCGACTGTGATTGGTTGACAAAAAAGACGAAGAAGAAGTTTAAAACTCAAAGTTCGATTTTCAGTGAAAATTATTTTGTAGCAACTCTTTCAAAAATTGTAAATTAGTGGATTAATTATTGAAAACAAAAGGTAAGCCATTGTAAAATGTAAATATAACCGTAAATTTATAAATTGAAGCAAAACATAACTATGTCATACTGTGTTCTAATACAAAGTATGTCATAGTGATTATTTGCATAATTGTATAATAATTTACAACTTAAACTATAATAATATGAAAAAGATAGATTATTATTTCATGGAAAATATTATAATGTATCAGTATGTATGCAGTTAATTTCGAAAATGTTGAAATGTGTCTATTGATTTATTGTAGTAATTAATTGCACGTTAAGGTTATGATCTATAATTATTTATGTATGGAAATGTAGTAAATGAAAAACTTTTCATTAATTTCAGATTTTTAGGTCCCTGTACTAGTTTGCAACATTTTAGTCTGCAGGCAATGGTTGTTATGAAGATTTAAGGAGGAGGAGGAGGAAGGTATGGGATTATGAGAGGTGCGGCCACTAAGGGAAAATCCTCTGATCAAGTGAGGTGGTATACAGCTGGCCTGAGCCCACGCGATATATTTCAGCTGTCGTATGTACAAGGTATAACAAAACAAAGTAATAATACTTATGTGTGTATGTATAAAGATGCGCGTCCACTCGGAATCGGAGCGTAAGCAGCGGACGGATTTGTTGCCTAAACCTTGTGGATTAAATCTGTTTTATTGTTTTGTGTTTATTTAGCTATGTACAATATTTTTTATTGAAATAAAACATTTATTTGAGCTCATTTCTTTTTTTTTTTAATTTTTGGCATGTTTAGAGTGGAAGGTTTTGCACTTAAAAATTTTAACTTTAGTTTCAATTTAAAAAAATAATAAATGTTAATTTTTTTTCTTCTAAGTCCGACCTCTTGTTACGTAGTATATGACATTCTCTTTGATTGGTCATTGTTCTCATTATCTTGACTCTTGACAGATGCCTAAAAAGGCTAAAAAGTCTGATATTAAACAGTTCAAAGTTATGTACAACATTTTATTACTAAAACTAAGAAAAACGAGATGAAAAGCAAATATAAAAGAGAATTATTTACAACCACAAAGTACTTATATATAATTAGGAAATTTACAACACATAGGTACCATTGAGGAATATGATTCCTAGGCAGTTGACAGACCAACGCGACGTCATTTGGTCGGATCGTGTAAATATTTAATTTTAATTGTGATCTGTCGGCTGATTTTAACGTAACGCGACCAAACTACGTAAGAAGTTGATACTTAAGCAGATGGGGGACCCCATCTGCTTAGGTATCAACTTCTTTGATAGTACAATAATTCCTTTTGTCTAAAACAATAATAAGAAAAGGAATTCAAGTACTTTCTCGTGAGTTCCTGAATCGTGCAGCATGCTGCGTTACGTGGGGTTTTAAGTAGGTCAACTTGGGGAAGACCGGCATACTTTATTTGAAGTTGGCTTTGAGCTGCCCCTATTTTTGTAATGACTAGAAAGATGGTGTTCACAGTAGATGACAAAGTAATCTTTTATAAACCTAAAGAGGCCCATTCACGGAAGACTGCTGTGCAGTCCTGCCGTGAATGGGCCTCACTGATTGGTTCACACTCTGTGTTAGCGGCGGTAACGCCGAGTGTGAACCAATCAGTGAGGCCCATTCACGTGAATGGGCCCTTTTACACAGACGCTAGATGTACCCACGTATTAATTGTGTGGCAAATAAAGTTGATATTTCAAAGAAACATCTTGTAGACGGACTTTCCTAGTTTTGGGGCAAGTACAAGCCCATCTAAGCTCCGGTTGGAGTATAATTATTAATTATGGTCACAACTCACAGCATACATAATATAATTATTATGGTGTTGTGGGGGCCTTACCTTAACCTTATTCCACCTTTCTAAATTGCTTCCTAACAAAGATGCTAAATGATTTAGTCAGTCAGAAGCTAGACTTTTTCCGATTTAGTACACTAATTATAGGATCCTAACTTTCTAAATGCTATTCCAATTTTCACTTGACTTAATTTAGTTACTAAATCATTTAGACGTCTAAATTTAGTATTTAGCGCTTACTCTACTTATCCTAGCTAGGAAGTCCTAGCTAGGATCCTAAAAAATGTAGTCAAGTGGAATAACATTTAGAAAGCTAGGATCCTAGCTAGGATCCTAAATTGGAAATAAATTGGCTTTAAGCTGACTAAATCAGTGTTGCCAGATGGTTTCAACCTTTTATCTGTAGTGGGAACTGCTAAATCTGTATTAAAGTCAATTTATATTACGTTATAAGATCTGGAATCCATTCGTAGGTAATTTCTTGAGTCTGTTGGTTCCAAGTAGTTCAGAAAGTTCTGAATAATTCATAATTTTTCGTGGAGCAAAAATTCTTTCAACCATCTTTTTCGTCTTTTATTTATTTTTATTTTCATTGAGCCAACAGCTAAGCCTATGAGAAGACCAATTTTTTGTTGCTTTGATAGAACTGGACGCATTAAGAAGACGTCTGACCAAAATGACAACTGATTTCGTCACTAAATTAGGACAAAGGGAATAAGAAGCTTCTAATTAGTCTCCTATGTAGGATCCTAGCTAGGACTTCTAAATAGGACAAGTGAAATAAGCGCTAAAGGTGGAATAAGCGCTTAGTGCACTGGCTTAGTGTTATTTTTTGGGTTCAGGATTTTCAGGAATCAGGGCTATCATATATTTTTTTGACATGGGTAGGGTGTGTCATTTTTTTTCAACTTTCGATTATGTGGCAAAGTCTCTGGCAAAGTACACTCCCGGTGTCCTATGTTTTAGAAAAAAAAAACTTGTCTATGGTTGTCCGGCTGACCTTTGAAGTCTGCTGTCTGTGCTGTCTTGAATTTGGTCTTGAATGTGAACTGGAATTCTAAAATTGTTGTGTTTTTCTCATTTTATTAATTGTTTGATGAATAAAGTTTAACATTTATCAGAAATGTCTTGGTTGTTCGGATACAGTCGGCCTACTCAGCCGCCTGCTGATGAGCCACCGATGGATGGTGGAAATGCCGCTTCTGCTCCCGTAAACCTTACAAAAGCAGAGAAAAAGGCTATGGAAGCGTACAGATTCGACTCCAGTGCACTCGAGAGAGCTGCTGCTGCGGCCAAGGAGCTCGAGCGATCCAGTAAGTAGTCATGATTTTTGAATATAACATCACGTTTTCAAGTATTGCATAATGCAACTCTAACCTCAAATCTTATCATGATGATCGCATTTGGTACATGCTGAGCAAAATTTTTCTATATGTATTTTTTTAAAGTACTATATCATCACGAGCGATAACATTTTGTAAAAAAATAGTCTATGTTTAAATGCTATAAACTTGTATAAATTCCTATAGGACTTGTGTGTAGGGAAGATAGTACTATATTTTCTATATTTTTGCTCGGCTTTTGACTCACTGTGATGTAGTTTTATTTATTGCATGGGCGTAGCCAGGGGGAGGGTTTAGGGGGTTCACAAAATTAAAATAAGAACAGGCGTGCGGCATACCTTAATACTAAAAAATTGACTACACCCATGATTTAGTGTATTATACATTTCATTTGACACTGGTCAATGCTTATTCATTTTCAATACCTGCTATGCTGTTTGATTCTCAATGCTGGCAAATGTTGTAAAAATATTTTTTTTGTGAAATTCTAATGGGCCCTGCACTTAGTGATCTCATTAATTTCCAACCTTTTCTTAGTCAGGGACCACTATGATAAAAATAATCTGTAATCTACTCTGTAATAATCAATTTTAAACTTTAATAAAACCTCAGTTCCTGATTGTTGATGCTTGCAAATATTATAAAAATTTGGTACAAATATTTGAAATTATTTTTACACAATACTTACTACTCCACTCAGACTAACTTTAGGATATGACGTGTTTGCCAAAATCTGTACTGTTAATATTAATTAAACAAGTACAAATTAAACTACATTCAAATAAGACATGAAAGAAGCTTAAAACACTCACTAGATAAACTTCTTTATCTATCTGTAACATAATATTATTTAGAACAGCAATTTGTTATCGTAGTAACCTAATATTTATATACAGTAACCTAATATTTAAGATAGAGATTACAGTAAATATCTTATTTGTACTTATTTGTTACAGTAAATATTGTGTCAAAATCAACCATTCTTAATTATAATTTTTATATGAATAAAACAACAAGAAGCTTGTTTACACCCAAAAACATGTTTGTATTGATTGTTTCATTTCTTATGTATTTGATGTTGATTATTTGATCCTTCTTTCTTTTATTGAAAAAAAGAAGTTATCATATGCCTTAACCACTAGAAAATGGTAATTGTTTCTTTCACTTGCAGATTATAGCATTAAATTCATTAATCAGAAATAAAATATGTCCTTAGCACTTGTTATTATTATTATTAAATTATCATTTAATTATAAGAGTGCACTACCACTAGGCTGCATTTCCACCAGATATGTGTTGCAAGGAATGTGTTTTTAAGATCCAATAGCATTGCCTTGCTGAGCGATGTCATGGCAAGCTCACGTCAATGAAGCGATTCTATTAGTTCTTAAAGACACATTCCTCGCAACACATCTCTGGTGGAAAGGCAGCCTTAAGCTTGAAGTCATATTATTCTATTTTACTATAAAAATATATCTTAAACATAATATTGTCCTTTCACTCATATAAAACTAAAAATCTTATAGGGCATGCAAAGGAGGCATTGGAACTCAGTAAGCTGCAAGAAGCCACTCGCCAACAGGAGCAGATGGCCAAGATCAAAGAGTATGAAGCTGCTATTGAGCAATCCAAGGTGGAGCAAAAGAGGATCGATCATGAGGAGAGACGGAAAACACTACAGGTAATGATTTTTTTGTCTATTAAAGTTGTATATAACTTTAATAGACAAAAAATTAGTATATACGAGTATATATACTACAGTGTTTTTCAACCTGTGTCCTGTGGGTTCAAGCTTTTGTAGAGGGGTCGCCAGAGGTCAAGAGAACTATTTCAATAAAAAAATAATAAAGATGAAGAGACAAGATATAAACTAGCATGTATTCACATTTCACAAACATACATTCATGATAAAAAAGGGAAGGTTGTGGTTATTTTTCCATACCATCATGAAAAATTTTGAAATATACCGATGTACTTTGTATTTAGGTCTTAGGAATTAAGCACACTTCTATTAAGTCACTATCAGCGAGTGACTAGTTAAAATAACATAAATTTACATATTATGAGGTCAATTTGCACTGTGGACATACTACAAACTTAACACAAAATTAAATGCTTTTTCATATTACTAGTGTATTTGTACAAATTCAGGAAAAAGGGATTCAGAACAGCCAGAGATAGAGACAAATGGAATATTTTCTGTGTACTCTATCTTAATAGGTAATTTTATGGTCAGTGGAAAAAAGTTTTTATTTATTTTTTATGCAAATGCAGGAAGAAACTAAACAACATCAAATGAGAGCTCAGTACCAAGATCAGCTGGCAAAGAAGAGGTATGAGGAGCAACTCGTTCAGCAACAGAGGTCACAAGACGAGATATTGAAGAAGTAAGTTGATAATGCAAATTATTATTAAGTGCTACATGTTCCACAGCATTTTGTTTCCTTGAAATTAAAAAAATAAATAAAAACTTCATACATATCTTAATCAGATCAGTGCATGAAAATGAGGAGGTTTATTAATGGTCACTCTTAAGCATTTGTGTAAGTACCTAACTACTAACCCACAAAAAATGTTTTTCTTGACGTCTGTCTGACGGACAGACACGAAGTCTCAGTAATAGGGTCCCGTTTTTACCCTAACCTTAAAAAACGTTGACCAGGAGTAGGTAGTAGCTGATTATAAAAATGTGTTTTATAATCTACAGACAAGAGGAGAGTGTAGCTAAGCAGGAGGCACTCAGGCGGGCCACGATAGAGCACGAAATGGAACTTCGAGAGAAGAACAAACTCAAAGCTATCGAGGCAGAAGCCAGAGCCCGGGCCAAGGCTGACCGAGAGAACAGGGACATCACACTGGAGCAAATAAGACTCAAGGCTGCGGAGAATAGGACTACTATTTTGGAGAGTATACAGTGAGTATACTTGTTTGTCCTTTAGGCTGCCTTCACATTAAGTCGCGAGTCGCGCGGCTGCCGCACTACTCGCGACTTAATGTGAAGGCAGCCTTAGATAAAACTGAAGAAACTTTAGGTTTCATGTTACGTGTCACTGTTACAGAGAGATCAATTTTTTTCTATTTTGTCTTAATTAAACCACAATTAAGACAAAATTGAGAAAATGAGTTATTAATTAAGCACATAACTTAAATAACACACTTAAGCGTGTTGCTAAAACTATAGTTTGTCTAGACTTTTTACCGTTTTGCATAATTTGTTTGTTCACACTGAGGGCCCTATAGCACATCGACTTTAACGCTTGTTAGTCGCATTTGTAACGCGTTTCCTTATCTTCTCCCTAATCGCGTTACGTAATACTCGTAAAAACTTCCAATGGATCTACAATAAGTACCATCGAGGAAATTGATTCCTAGGCAGTTGACCTACGACATATTATGGTCGGCTTATGTCAATTCAATGTTAGCTGTGATCGGTCGGATGATTTTGACATATTATCGCGACCAAATTACGTAGGTCCGCCATCTGAATCAACTTCTCTGATAGTAATAGGATGAAGTAGATAAACATTTTATAACATAAGGGTAATTGCTATTAATATTTTCCCTTATTCCTTTATAATTTGAACAAGCATTGTAACGTACTTTATCATCTGACTATACATAAAATCCACATTTTTTGATTCCAAACTTTTTCACGGTCCTAAAGCCCCCATTTATGAAAAAGATGTAACTAACAATTTTCAAATTGTTAATTACCCACCCACAGACATGAGGGGCCTCATGTCTTCAATTGTATCCATTTCTTGTTAAACAGGACAGCTGGTAGCGTCATCGGCACGGGTCTCAACGCCCTCGTCACAGACTGGGACAAGACGCTAGCTGCGGCCGGCGGTCTCTCGCTGCTCGCACTCGGCGTGTACTCGGCTAAAGGAGCCACCTCGGTGACAGCTCGCTTCATCGAGGCGAGAATCGGTATGTGATAGCCTAGCTGGATATATAAATAGGCCGTATAGGTCGCCGCCAAGAGGCGGCAGCGTCCTACGGGGCCATAAATTTCGTACATGGAGAATAAAGTGGCCTACACTGTTACCTCTTCACGCCGCAAACCGCTGAAATGGTTTTGCTGAAATTTGGTATGGTGATCCTTTGAGTCCCGGGAATAGGACAGTTTTTATCCCGGAAATATACACGTTCTCCAGTGTGCTATGTTTCACAGGCAAACCGACTCTCGTGAACGAGACCTCAAGATTCTCCCTACTGGAGGCAGTCAAGCATCCCATACTGACGGTGTCCAAGGCAGTAGCAGCTTTCAGGAAACCCTCGGATGCCCTAGCCGGGGTGGTCCTAGCGCCAACCCTCGAGAGACGGTTGAGGGATATTGCCATAGCGACCAAGAATACCAGAGTCAATAGGGGATTCTACAGAAATTTACTCATGTACGGGCCCCCCGGTACGGGCAAAACGTTGTTCTCCAAAGTAAGTTTTTAACCACATTGGAGATACTATCAGAGGCATACATTCTAGGCAGGACGGACCTACGTAATTTGGTTGCGTTGTATCAAACGCAGCCGATAAATCACTAACATTGAATTGACACAACCTGACAAAATGATGTGGGTCCACCATCTGCCTATGAATAAAATTCTTCGTCATTGCTTGAAAAAGATCTAACATTGTAAAAAAAAAATTGTCAGTACAATACCTCATATTCATTATTATTATTATGGAAGTCGAGTGGAAGGACGGTCATTGCAGTTAGTGTGGAGCTAAAAATACTTTGGCATTCATAATTTTAAGTTTATATTTGTCTTAGATAATTGGGGCATTTTCTTTTATGCAAGGGCAATACATCTTAAAATTATTACAATTACTATTAATTCGGCCAAAAACACAATTTTAAGGATTAATAAATAGCTGAATACTGAATATTATAAAGTAAAAATTCATATTTTGTATAGTCATTAGCCAACATTACTCTCAGCCTAAACTCTTTAAAGAAGTTTTTTTGTATTCTCTTTAGAAATTGGCAAAGCATTCTGGTATGGAGTACGCTATAATGACTGGTGGTGATGTGGCCCCAATGGGCAAAGATGCAGTGGCGGCTATACACAAAGTGTTCGACTGGGCCAACACCAGCAGAAAAGGTGAGTCTTATCGGTTGCCTGATATGTACTATCAGGGAAGTTGATTCATAGGATGGCGGACCTACGTAATAGACTAGACAGAACTAAGACTTCAAACAAGCGGGCGAATCTACGCGAGTTGGGTGCTAATGTCACTTTGAACATGTTTCACAATGCTTAGGCGGATGAGATGATTTATAACGACCGCCATTCTCAAATTAGGTTCAACATTTTTATTTTTTATTTACCAAATAAGATATACGATTATTAAACTTAATTTAAACAGCATTTAAAGCTAATGAGGTTTGTGCAATGCTATACAGTCCTATTCACAGGTGTGTTTATAAATTAAACAAACTACAAAATATTATATTAGAAGTTGGCACTATAAAGTTATTTTAAATACGTGTTTATAATAGGGATGAAGACAAGGTCAAAGATTAGCGAATTTTGTTAATAAAATAAAGAAATCACGGTAAAAAATGTATTTTTTTTTGCTATGCGCCTTCAAAGTTGGATATTCAAGTCGAATTTTTTTTCAATTAAATTTCTTAATATTTGTATACAATTCGATAACTTATGCAATTAAAAGCAACTTTTGTTATGAAACCACTTTCATAAACGCAATATTTAATATACCTGTCGAACAAAGTTGTCTCCCGATTCGTACAAACTACGAAAGACTGACGTCATACTTTCGTAGCACTTTGTATAGGGCGTTTCAGGCAGGTATTTTTTATGAGGTATTTGAATTGTCATATCTTGGTGAATTTTTATGCTATCAGAGTCATTCTTTCAGCAATGTTTCTATTTTTTAAGTATCTTTCAATTACCGATAAGAAAAATAAAAAGTCATCATGCCTATTAGGAACAAGATAGATAAATATAATTTTAATAAAGCGACTACTGAATCTGTAATTTAGTAGTCAATTTATTTTACGAAAATGTTTTTATTTGCAGGCGTACTTCTATTCATTGACGAAGCAGATGCGTTTCTACGCAAGCGGTCATCGGAGCATATAAGCGAAGACCTCAGAGCGGCTCTTAACGCATTCCTCTACCGCACCTCAGACCAGAGCAGCAGAATTATGTTGGTCCTGGCCTCGAACACTCCCCAGCAGTTCGATTCGGCAATCAACGATCGTTTGGACAAGATGATTGAGTTCGGACTGCCCGGGTATGAGGAGAGGGAAAGACTTATACGGCTGTACTTCGATAAGTTTGTGCTGCAACCCGCTAGTGAAGGCAAGAGGTATGGTTCGGCAGTATTATCTTTTTGATTAAAATAGTTTGCAGGTTAAGTTGACCAATGATGCCTATATGTATATTAAAAATACATATTAGTTAAAACCATCCTATGTCCTTCCCAAGGACTCCAAGTATCCTATAACCAAATTTAATGAAAACAGCATCACACTTGCACAAGCATGCTATAGCTATATTTTGGTCGTACGTTGTCTACCTCGTGTAGCAAACAACGCACGTTTCTGATTCCGATCCCAACAAAAACACGATTGCAAATATTTACAAAGGCGGGATTAATGCTTTGCGATTTCTACCAGCCAATCTTATGGTGATCATGAAAAGGTATAATAGACACATTCCTTACAATAAACTTTACTTACTAAAGCTACAGTTACACATTCATGATTATTTCAAGCACCTAAAAACCTAGCAAATGCTGATTACGAGCATGTGTGTCCACTGTCCATGCATTGCTCAAAATAAGCATGCTTATTTCGAGCATGCTCAAAAATCGACAGGCTTACGATTTTAGAGCATGCTACCTGCGGCGCTGGTGGCGGGGGGCATGGTTTAAGTACGTGTTGACAGGTTTGTGGTGGTATCAATCAGTTTTTCTCTTATAATAAGCATGCTTAATAGAAGCAAATGTATCGAGTTCGAACAGCATGCCTGTTTTAAGCATGCTAATAAGCATGCTGGTTTTGAGCATGTGTAACTGTACCTTAACTTCTGTTTCAGGCGTCTAAGCGTGGACCAATTTGACTATGGTGGTTTGTGCAAGAACTTGGCTGAGCGCACCGCTGGTATGTCAGGGCGAGCGCTCTCCAAGCTCGGTGTGGCTTGGCAGGCGGCTGCCTACGCGTCCGATGACGGTAGACTCACTGAACAGATGTGTATCGAGATTTGTGATGATGCTGTGAGGGATCATAGACAGAAGGTGAGTGTTTCTCTTGAATGTTGTAAGATTTTTTTGTTTATGTGTTTTTTTTAATAGGTACTTTTAGTAACAATATATGATGTAATTTTATCTATACGACTCGACTCGTCCAAACGTAGAAAGGATTCTGAGCCGGCACCTAGACGGTCAATTGTAATATCACGCTTCAATTTTTTGAAGTTTATTTGACAATTAGATTGAAAGCGCGCGGTGTTCAATATCGACCCAAGACGGTCATACACGTATTGCGTAATATACGCAATACGTGTTATTGCGCCATAAAATTGCTCGTCTAGGGGCCCGCTAATGCTACTTGCAACATTTTTGACATTTATTCGCAAAATATAGTCAAACTTTACATCCAGAATATATCTCTGTTGTCTAGTAAATAATAAAATGTTGAACATAAATGGTTAAAAATATGTTTTGATTAAAATAGACTGGACCAAGCTGTGCATTTTAAATATTTTAATTTATCCACAGATGGAATGGTTATCGGCCGAAGAGAAGAGTCGGAGTATGATGCCGTATCTCCTCGACCTGCCGCCACTAGAAAAACCAGAAGAAGAAAAGATAGAAAGAGAAGAAAAGATAGAAAAGGAAGAAAAGATTGAGAAGCAGACGAAAGGCAAAGCGCAGAAGAGCAAAAAAGACAAGGAACCAGAATCGGACAAGTGACCAAAAGAAAATACTATTTCCAATCACAAAAATAACTGTGATACAAGTGTGTATGATTTCACCATAACTAAACTACCAAGTAATATTGTGCTGACTGATCATGATATGATTATATTACAAGAGTTGTCGTTACGGTTGAAAAGTAAAATTAAATAAGGTGAAATATCCTATTTAGGAACTGCAACCAATTCATGTCTTTAAAATTAATATCAGCTGTTTTATCCGCAGTGTATAAATGTGTACTTGCTTTACCATAGTGTATACTGTATACAACCATTAGACATGTGTTTTGTATAACACCGTATATATAAAAAAATATATGCAGTAGTATATTATAAATGCAACTGACATAATATTTAACGAAAACAAATTCAAGCACAAATTTCGTGATCTTTAAATAATAAAATATCATTAAAAGGCAATTTAGATGCAATAATATTCCATTTGAACCAATTTTGTATTTTGAATGCACTGCCAGTGTGTTTGAAAATGTAGCATTTAAAATATATATTCTGCATTTCAATTACCTTTTAAAATATTTTGACGGATTGTAACATTCAAACTTCAAAATAAAATTTAAGATACTAAGGGCCTGTTTCACAACTTTTTTGTCAGATTCTTCATACTTGATCTGTCAAGTTAATTGGTATAACTTTTCATGGTTGTTTGTCCTTGTCTGTCTTGGGACTTTTCCAATTTGTCGGACAAAGACAAACCAAGTATAATAATTGTATTAGTAGTACATTTGTACTAAAACTAAATAGTTTATATTATATACCTACTTCGTTTTGATTTCTTTTGACCGAAATGTTAACAAAGTATGGGTGGCTATAACACAAAAAAATCTTAAGTGTGGCTAACCCGTGACATTTAAATTGGTATTAATTGTCACGGGTTAACCGCGGTTAAGATTTATTTTTTGTTTCCATTTAAAACAAAATTAATTAAAACAGAGTATATTATGTAATTTAAGGAATCAAGTTCTATTGAGTCCTTTTATTTTATTGAAATATCTGTTTATAATGTTTTGTATGAAGCATGGAATGATAAGTAATAAAAAAAGATAAAACTATACTTAGCAATCTGTAAATTCTAATGATAGGAGCATGGCTTTTAAATATTAAACAATTAATACATAACATGTATATGTCGCAGCCGACTGGTTTAAATAGCCGTTCAATCAAACAGCTAGCCCTTTGACTGAACAACGCCATTCAATCACACGTCTAGCTTCAATATTGAATATTTTAGTCGCTCAAAACGTTCAACACTACAGCTGATTCAAAAGCCGCCGTCTTATTGAAGTAGTTCAGCGCGCACCGCTGCGGCGCTAGGTGCGTTATATTTACAATATGGCGTCAACTAGCAGGTGTTTGTTGGTGTTTGTGGTTGTTTTTCGGAAAGAAAGTAGTTATTACGGGATTATGAAATGGATGGACGCAGCCCCCCCCCCCCCAAAAGGGGGGTAGGGGGGGCATAGCCCCCCGTCAAAACAAAAACAAACACAATCCAGAAAGTTTAAAAGTTGGTTAGGTTAGGTTAGAACTTAGACCACAACACAGAGGTAGCCGAGCGAGCGTGCTGCGGCAGCAGCCGGCGACCGTCGTCAAATAAAAGGGGGGCTCGGGGGGCATAGCCCCCCGCCAAACAATCCAGAAAGTCCAAAAGTAGGTTTGGTTAGAACTGTGACTGTTCTGCGGCAGCAGCCGGCGACCGTCACAAAACACGCCTCAGAATTTTTTATTTTTACTTATTGCATTAAACTTTTGGTCACCCCTTTAAAACTTAATCCGAGAATAATCTTTCAAAAAAATACAAAAAGTTTTCCTATTCTCCCAAATTACATATTAAGCTAATGGCCGCCCTAGCTAATTTGCCATTAAATCAGTTGGCTAAGCGTCGTCTAACTGTAGTGTTGAACGTTGTAGTCAACAAGTCGGCTAAACGACGTATAGCCGTGTGATTGAATGGCGTTGTTCAGTCAAAGGGCTAGCTGTTTGATTGAACGGCTATTTAAGCCAGTCGGCTGCGACATATACACTGTAATGTTTCGGAGATTTCTTAAAATATAAAAAGCAGTGCTTTTCGTGGACTTAGTATATACAATATTTTATAAAAGAAAGTACAATACCAAAGTAGAAATGTTATTTGGCGATATTATGTAAGTTATAATAATGGATACAAAATACGAAAATAAATTAGGAATACACTATAGAACTCTTAACTCATTCGCACGGACAATTTTTTAATTCTATATTAATACCTACTAAATAGAAAAGGCCTACTTGAAAATATGAATATAGCAGTAGCTTGTACATACTAGTGATAAAACCATGTTTGCTTGCAAAAAATCGGTTGCGGGACACAAAGAAATTTTTCTATTTTTGTCAATATTTTCTCAAAAGTTTGATAAATCATTGGACGAATTTCTTTCCTGCGACGTGACTAAATTTCCGTACTAATGTAACAGTAAACAAAATAACAGAATTATTAAGTCAACTTGTTATTTTGTCTAAACATTAAAGTGTATGCACAAAAGTCGTGATACAAACTCCTTGAAACGGAGAAAGAAAAAGAAAAGAAGCAAAATAATTAAACACTCGCTCGCTTCGAGCCTAGCTTTTAAAATGCTTTGAGCTGTGAAAAGTCGCGCTGGGTCAAATGTATAATAGCCGTAAAAGTAGTAAATTGTTCGTGTGAATGTAGCATAAAATATGTAAGATGTAACTGCTTTTTGCATTGTTCAAACATGCATACTGTTTATAGGAGGTGTGATTGGTTTACTTTAGGTATCTAGATGTTGTTATGTTGTTGGTATAATATAATATTACCTTTATTATAATTATTGTTTAAAGTCATTCGCTGTTTTATTTCATTCATTTTAAATCTGTGATTATATTTGTTACTTGACCAAAATTACTACATAGCTGCATAGCATACCTACTAGTTGGTACTTTATTTGTAAGGTATATGGAAATATTTTGACAAGGATAATAGTATACTATATTAATTATTATTGCATACCAAGTATGCAATCTTGTAGCACCTCCATCGTGGGTATCGCAGACACAAAAGATTTTCAACTGTTATGCGGCAGTCGGCTGCCGCTTGGGGATTGATGAGTTAATTCACTTAAGTATGTTTTTAAGGAGTGCTGAGAAGAAAATAAAATATACTATAATTATTATGATTTATGATATTCTATTCGCTTTGCATTGAGTAATCAATACAATGGTCTATCTACAAAATGTGAACATAGCTTAGCGCATCGGTATTACATTTCGACAATACATTATTTTAATAAAATGTTATAATAATAATTCGCAAATAGCAATATGATTATGAACATAGAGGAAAGAATGAACAATTATGCTCCCTGAGATCATATCAAAGGGTTTCGTGGTTGGTTACCGCTGTCGATCCTGGCGACAGAGTTACAGGGGTGGGAATGTGGTGGGTCAATGCCCTTAAAATTAGGAAGGAGAAATAAAAGGCACTGTACACGTATAACTATATTACAAAATGATGTTTAATGTTTCTTCTTATGTATAAAACGTGACGTTATTATACTCTCATAACAGCCGTCAAGGATTGTTTATGTAATTTCTGATATAATAAACTCCCTTACTAAGTAAAATAAGTTAACGAAAAACTATATAAAGTTTTATTCTTGCCTGATACATTGGAGAAATCGCTTGGTATTTTTTATTAGTAACGGTGTTAATTAAGAATTGAAACCTACACATTTTATAGATTTAAAATTATTATTTTAAATCAATAAATCGTGTTAAAAGATTTAAAATACAATTAGATATAGGGCGTTCGCTGCGTTGAGACTTGAGCGTGTGCCCGGCGCGGCTGCCCGTCGCAGGCGCCCGCGCCGTGCGCTCGCCATAGTACTCGTGCGACGGCTGAGTGCTGACCCGCCCAACGCAGCGCTGCTCTATAAGATGACATGAAACAAGCACGCCTCACGTGTGGCCGCGCCGGGCGCACGCTTAACGCAGCGAACGCCCATAATCATATAATTAAAGGTTGTACCTTCCCTCATTATGTTTCAATTTTCAGTGAAAATGTAGGAATTCTATAGTCTTCTCTCGTCAAATAACAAGATTTGTTAATCATCAGTCCAATAGGATATATTATTGGTGCAATGTTTTGACGCTAGAGTGCAGCATTAGCATATACAGTAAACAAAAAGTTTTGTTCGATATTTCTGATAATATTCTGATATGACGTGTGCAACATGTCGGATTATTTACTGTATAGTTTTTATTATTCGTTGCTGTATGTGCTAGTAGCCCCCTCTGCTCCGACCGTTGCGTTACATTGCCTATTGATGAAAGCCATTTTGACACTTGCAGTGGCGGCTCGCTGCAGACTTAACGACATTATAGACAAGTATAATACTACCAATATAATATTGAGAAGTAGTCACGTCTTCTCTGCGATTACGTAGAAACATCTCCTCTTCATAATATTAGTACAATGCATCAACAAACAGTGGGTCTGTATGATGGATAATTTTTTTCCCACATATATCATATATATTATACCTACGAAATGGACTAGACTTAGCCAATGACTTGGATACATTTTTTGAATTAATAAGTAAACACTTTTTTTCTGAATACCTCAGACCAAGTATTTAATTTGCAAAAAAATATTTAGCTTATGTTTAAAGTATGTATTTTAACAAAAGATTAACACTTAATCTTTTATTAAGCGCTCCCTAGGCTGCTTATTATAACAAAAAATTATCACTAAATCTTTTGTTAAAATATGGTGCGTTTTACAAATATTGTGTTATACAAATTTTGTTAAACAGTGCGTTATACAAATAGTGAAAGAAATAACAACATAAGTATTTAATTTACTATTAGCTTTTACAGGCATTTCTAAAATCTCCATAATTTTCGTTATTAGATACAGTTTATAATAATGTAAAGTACATTTTACATGGCATATTCTGATATGCATCATTATTGTCATATTTTAACATTTTGTCCAGCAAAACATCTAAATTATAATTGAAAGTGTGACGGCCTCGGAAACATATTATTATATTAATTATTACTTAACACAGAATCTGTATGAAGTTTATGTGTGAATATTCATTAAAATTAAGAAACCATTAAATATCTCTGAGTGCGAATTTTAGAGTAAGTATACTTTTTTATTAAACGCAGATTTAAGTGTGTGGTGGACACTTTAAATTCAATTCTAATTCTGATTCAGATCATAAAGTTAATATACCTAGCGGAATAGAGAAACAAAGGCCTGAGCAAGAGAGATGTCACTATCAGTAACACTCCGTGGTAAAAAGAGACGTGTGATACAGCAATCTTTTTTGACGTCCAGTCGGCACGTGCCACACATTGACAATTTAATCTCATAGAAATCATGTTCAATCATGCTTGTGTAATTGTATATGTACACATATTTTTACATACAGATGAAACCAATTTCGGTTTCGTTTGACAGCTCGAGATTGTTGCTCTATTCCGCTAGGTATATTAACTTTATGATTCAGACAGAGGGCGACTAACAGATTTCTTTGCCATTATTGACTGAGAATTAGATCAGTATTATTTATACAATGATAAGATAAAGACATTTATAAGGAACATCTAGGGCTTTATCCAAGGTTATAAAATAATATTATAATGATTCGTAAAATGATCCTCCTACTATTTACGCAAGAGTAAAAATAATAACAAGAAATATCGAGACGATTGCATAACACTACTTAACAAAATACTTAATTAATAATTTAGTAAGTTTATAATAATTGTTACCGTTAATGTGCGTAAACCAGTTAGACTGCAGATTAACTAGGTATTTTGTAGATTGTTATCTGGGTGAGTCAGTTAAAGTGCAGAAAGTTAATTATATTCTCAAATAAACAGAAAAACACCAATCAAAACAACAACAGTCAACAGTCTTAGGTTGACAAACTTAAGTCAAAGTTTTTAGGACTTTTACGATGGAGGAGAATGCAAGCTAACTACTATAAAGAGCAAATATATAAGCTTTTTTTACTTTTTCACACTTTAACGCATGGTATCAGGGAATCTGCAGATTACCTAGGTAATGTGCACGTTAACGGTAACATAATATGTTAATAATAATTTAGTACTTATTAATAAAGTAATTTTTCAACCATTACGGTACATAATTTTTTCAAGTTTTTATTTCGGGTAAAATTTTACCCAACGGTGTTAGTTATGTAACAAAAAATCACAATGTTACTTGAGTGCTAATGATAAATAAAATTTAATTAGTATGTACATATACAATATTTACAGATTGAAATATTAACTTAATTGATAGCTTACTTTGATCTGTTAGAATACGAATGCTAACCGTAATTCTTGAAATAACTAATTATAGCATATTAAAATTATTAATCATATATTTTAACATTTAATTAACTTCATGTGAAAAATAGCATATAGTCGAATTTTTATAATATTATGTTTGGCTTTTCTGCTTAAAATTAATAGATTATTTGTATGATAGTGTTGATAATATTCATATACTTACTTATATGCAAACATACTTAGATAAGCAGTTGTTGATCATTTGATAAATACTTGCTGCTTCCTATAGTGTGATTGTAGCACAATGATATAATATTATTCTGAATGAGTATATCATTTTGGCAAATAGAAGATTTTTTAGGAAATTTAAAAATTTCAGAGCTGTGTTATCATATTTCACAGGAAACACTATGTATATATTTTTTAATTAAATTATCCTTTTTACCAGATGTGTATAGTCTGTCAAAGTGAAGAAATTAAAAAGTGGCAACATCGTAGTGTCATCCCTTTTTTCTTAGATTGATTTGAAAGGGATGACACTATGATGTTGCCACTTTTTAATTTCTTCACTTTTTTGACAGACTATATATGCTGTATTTAAACTCTCAAAAACGACACACTAACATTTTCAAAATATCCTTTTTTATATTTTTTATAAAAAATTTCAAAGCCGCATTCACAATAACTGTTATATTGTTTTTAAAAATGCGAGGTTACAATAAACGTTTCCAAATATGTAGTAAATATAAAAGGCCGCTATGTACTTTTCGAAGTCATCTGGTTGAATAATAAATATATGATATTTGATTGAAAGAATAGTGAATACATTGAATAAAACCATTTAATTTTATGACTAAAGGACAACTCGTCAATTATTTCACTGTAAATTAAATGGTTTCATTCAATGAGCTAGTTATTCAATCAAATAGAAGATTTAACTAGACGACTGCGACATATTGACAACGTTACATTGCAATAATTTCGCTAACAAATTTCATATGACCAACGCCAATAATGTTAAAGTCCACACAGGCGCAAAGCGGCATTGTGGCATATTATATATAAAATATTTATGTACAAATACATTTTGCATGGCATATAATATTTTGTGAACCAGTCAAAGCACATATTATTATTATAATGAGGATACAACAGGCACTATATTACTATAGTACAAACAGGGCGGGACCGTGAGCTTACGAGGCCCTGGACTGAAACTACTTAGGGCCACAACATTTTAACTGTCATTTCGTAGTATCAACACCTTAATTGTATAATAAACCTTGATCGTAGGATACCAACAAAAATTTTGAAGTCTTTCGTATTATTGTCTATTTTTGACTTAGCTGGGGTGCGGAGGCCCTTGAAATCATGGGGCCCTGGGCTTAACCCCAAATAGCCATATGGTAGATCCGGCCCTGTACATAATCAGCATATTAATTGACAATAATTGTGCTTTTTTCGTTCTAGATGACGCCCGCAACTCCGTTGCCAATTTCGTTTACCGCGCCACCGTACATTTTTCGAGATAAAAAGTATCCTATATTTCAAATTTCAGCTAAATCGGTTCAGCGGTTTGGGCGTGGCAGGTAACAGACAGACACACTGTCGCATTTATGATATTAGTACATGGGCGTACCGAGGGGGAGGGGGGGGGGGGGGCAGGGGGGGCAGCCGCCCCCCCTGGATCATGTTGACGTCCCTACTAAGTACTTTTATCTATAAAAATTAAAAATTAAGAAAACTTTTTGCCATTTGTTTGCAATACAATATTTTTACAACTAAAAATTATGAATTTTTTATTCTTTATAAGCACCTAGCTAATGAAAAATCTGATTTGCCCCCCCCCTGGCCCAGAACCTGGGTACGCCCATGTATTGGTAGGTATGGATAACACATATTTATGCATTCTTATTATGATCCATCCTCCTTCAGACGATTAATATTAATCACATTATCTAAAAACGCACATGAAATGTGAAATAAACATATTAATAAATTTATAAAACAAAATCTGACAATGTAAATTGATACTACTTTATTATAATATAGTCTACGAATAATAAAAATTAAGTACTCCCATATTTCAACCGTTTTGGATTTGGTTCCTTTTCGCACATTAAAATATGACAATAGCTACGAAACACTAACAATGTTTGGCCTTTACGAAATGCCGTTGACAATAATTGTCACTTCTATAAATACACAAAATTGTATACCGAATACATACATAAAGTATGCATGTATTCTAGGGTTGCTGAGGATTCCTCTTCCGCTTCCTCATAATGAGGAAGTTCCGCAATATTTTGAGTTCCTCAACCGCTACCGCATCCTCATAAATAAAAATAAAAAATCCTCTTCCGCTATCGCTTTCTTAAAATTTAAGAGGAATTTATGAGGAATTCCACTGCGCATGCGCGTCGCGTATCCAATCATGGCAACGCACACGCCAGAGCCAGAGAATTGTATTATTCACTCATCTTTTTTGAAGTGCAAACTTCTTTAGCGGCGTTGAGCACTTTTGTGGGATGGGTAAAAACTGTGAAACTCGCGTCAGATTCTCGTGCTGATCGAAAAACCGTAAGACGGTTGGAGAGTAGTGTTGTAACATTGAAATCGATTAATCGAACAATCTTTTTTTTTCGATTGTCGATATTTTTTAATCGATTGTAAGGGTTTCGATTAATTAAAAAAATCGATTTTCATAAAAAATGGATTAAGAATTTAATCGATTGTGAGGGTTTCGATTAATTAAAGAAATCGATATATTAAAATCGATTTTCATAAAAAAAAGGTTAAAAAAATTGTAAGGCTTTTGATTTATTAAAAAAAACGATTTTTAAAAATCGATTTTCATAAAAATGGGTTAAAAATTTAATCGATTGTAAGGGTTTCGATTAATTAAAAAAATGATTTTTTTAAAATCGATTTTCATAAAAAATGGGTAAAAAAAAATAAATTTCATAAAAAATGGGTTAATAATCAAGTTTTCAATTCTGCCGGCACTCCCGGAGTGCAACCCGTCTTTTTTTGTGTTGTGTATGTTACTGAACTCCTCCTTAATTGCTGGACCGATTTTGATGATTCTTAATTGTGTGTGTTTTGAGAATGGTTTAGATTCATAGTTTGGTCCACTGGAAAATGCCCTTTTAATTAATTTTTGTGTAATGTATGTACCTAGTTATGTACAGACAGAACAAAGACTTTTGGGTTGGGTCCGCTAGTATTTATAATTTCCTATCATCCTCTTCCTCATCCGCTTCCTCTTCCGCTTCCTCATCCGCATCCTCTTCCTCAAAAAAATATCCTCCTCCTCATCCGCACCCTCTAAATTTGCGCGTGAAAATTCCTCTTCCTCCTCCTCTTCCTCATAATCACTTTCTCAACAACCCTGATGTATTCGGTACACTAACAATCTTTGGCCTTTACGAAATAAAGCCGTTGACAATAATTGTCACTTTTATAAACACACAAAATTGTATACCGAATACATGCATGAAGTATGCATGTATTCGGGTCTCATTTTGTAGACTCGCGGAACAAATTTTTGACAGTTACTATTCCTTAGTTTTTTTATTCGTAGTATACAGTGAAATTTTCAATACTCATTCGCAGCAAAAATCACAATAGATATCGCATTTCAATACATATTTAAATATATCACATCGCTTGTGCACCTGTGTGAAACAGCCTTTATATAAACAAGAAATCTTATGATGTTGATATGAATTTACACAATCTAAAATTCGTATTAAACTGTAAATTCCCCACTACACGTCAAGGATGTTTGCACACCGACGGCGATGTACGCAAAACAGATGTCTCAAGTTCTAAATGATCTAAAGAACAAGATTGCATTCATAACTCAATACGTAATTTTTTGTGGGTTGATACACAAATGCCTAACAGACGTCGAGATGAGAGTGATAGACTGAGTCTGGAACCTAAATAAAAATGTTTGGCTCAACTCACACTCGGGCAGAGTCGAAGCGACGCGTCCGGCGACGTGTCAAGTACTATCAGAGAAGTTGATTCATAGACAGATGGAGGAGCTACGTAGTTTGGTCGCGTTATGTCAAACCATCCTTATAGTTCTTCTATTTAAGTACAAATTTCTGCTATGAAAATATGGAAGAGTGCATTCACGCCACCATACTATGAACTATCACAGTAGTTTGTACCTAAATACTGTATAACAATCGAGATAAATAGTATGCTGTAGACGGAAAAATATTATGACACGTCGCGTCGCTTCGATTTTGCCCCAGTGTCAGTTAAGCCTAAAACAAACAATTACGTGAAATACCCTTCTGTTAAGCAACACACAATTATGTAAGTTTATTTTCGAATAAAAAATATGGTTATGTTTTTAGCTGTTAGAGCCATTACTCATAAAACTATCAGCACAATCTGGCAACGATGTTCATATTTACCTATGGCCTAAGGGCTCTTATAATATTATCATAGGACAACGCAAAATTACACAAACATCAGTGGTGACACCTCTGAGTCTTTCATACTTTTAAAATTTGAGGCCACGGTGCTGCCTCATCGTAGGCCATGGTGGTTTAAAGGCCTTAAGCGCTCCTATTGGTTATACACGGCCTTAAACGCCCTTGCCCCTTATTGATGATATTACACGACCTTAAACTTAAACGCCCTCATTGGTGACACCGGCCTTAAGCCTTAAGCGGCCTTATTGGTGACACACGGCCTTAAGCCTTAAGCGGCTCTATTGGTGACACACGGCCTTAAGTGCCCTTAAGCTTAAGCGCCCATTTAGGTGACACCACATTGGCCTTCACTTTAAGCACTCCTATTGGTGAAGCAGCACGAACTCTGCGCGGGTGGCTCATCATCAACCACCAGTACTCTGGAGTTTCTGGTGTTGTCTGTCTGTGTGTTCTCCTCAGATTTCACCACCATCTCCTGAGTTAGCTCCAGAAATAGCTCTTCGACTCCTTGGTTGAGTTTGGCCGATGTGTGGAAATGTTTAGCACCGACTTTCTCCGCGTAACTGTAAAGATATAGATTGTTAAAACTTTGAAGCAATAAAATATCGTTAGTTCAATGTTATGCATTCGCACTCGCTGCAAGTAAATATATACCTAATACTTATTTATTATACAAAATATTCTTAATATTATTTATCATTTTATAATGACTGGAATTGGCGTAAGGTATATCACAAACAATACACATTGAGTTAAATTCAAAATAGTTCTAACTCAAAAATAGTTCATACTGTAACATAACTTTTTCTTATAATAACAAAATAATATATTAATAATGCGCAGGAATCAGATTATTAAAATAATAACCACAACAATGTTGAAGTGGTTAATATTGCATTTCCAAGGTTACAGTCAACGCATAAGAACGTCATAAGAACTTATAAACGCATATTACATGAATACTGTTTTTTTGATTTGACACATGAGTTTATGCAAATCGATGTAATGTAATACACACAGACAGATTAAACAATTTTTAATTATGTTAACACTTAAAAAGGTGTAACTCTTTTTAAATGTTAAAAACAGATCTTTTGCGTATTTAATTGCAATTGATAAGCAGAATATAAACAGTAGTATGTTTTTAAATACTGTTGATAAACTCACAAAGATGCTAAAATGTATTATACATGTGAAAATGCGTCTGTATTTTGATGGTAATGAAAATACTTTAAGGCCCGAGAAAGGATATAGCAGTGGTTCTTACTTCTTACCCTTTTAGTTATGAGGGACCAATTTACCAAATGTTTATCTTGCCGGGGAACACCCAGTTGGTTTACCTAAATTAAGGGTTGTTTGATAAAGAAAAAAAGGAAAGCTTTATAATAATTAGCACTCATTTATTTTTAATTTGGCAAAAATTACAATTGGCTAAATTGGCAAAAAAGTTACAGATTTTTATTTAATGTGATTTTGTGACTGCATTCTCTCTACTAAGATGGCTTCGCGGACCACTTGGAAAGCCTCAAGGGACCACTAGTAGTCCGCGGGCCACCGGTTAAGAACCACTGGGATATAGGATAGTTTTTGCGGCGAATACGGTTTCCGCGCGATAAACTAACTTCTGCACACAGAAGTTGCAGGTAGCATCTACTCAATAACTACAAGCATTATTATCTATAGTCACATTTGGCCTATATGACAATACATTTTACAAGACATATAATCAAGATAGTATTATATAATTATATTTTTCAAATATTATATCTACTATCTTGATTCTAGTCCCTGACAATAATGAAAGTAGCAAGCCCCATAGTCTTGTTAGACTATAGAGTAAAGTGTAAACCCTTGTTGCTTTATCATAATATATTACCAATTAAATTAATACTATTCAAATAATCGACTATCAAAAATCAATAATCAATAAAATTAATAATCTGCGCATTCACTATGAAGCGAGGCAGAATTTCCAAAAAATCGCGAAAAAATGTACGGTTACGCTTAATTTTTCTGTCTGTTACAGAGTTCACCAAGTCAGACGCTTGATGTCTTGATAAACTTTCGTACAAGCGATAGCGCGATGTAACTAACTGACAGCGACATCTAGCTGAGTAAACAGAACTAACGAGTAGGCCGACTCAGAAGTCAGAAGAGATCTCGATACGTTTGACCGTTGACGTAGTATGGTCCTGTCCACATCTCCACGTCACGACGTCGTCAACTTGGAAGTTGGAACGGTGCGGTAACGTGGCACGGTACGTTGACGTGACGTGCAAATCTAAGTTAACGTAACGTAAAATGCATGTCACGATATAGGTAGCAACATTAGTAGAACTGCTACATTCTTCTGTCTTCACTACTGATCTAGATGTGGACCACACAATACGTATTCTGCTTTTGCTATTGTTAAAAACGGAGAAAGTGAAGAAAAAAGACGTGCATTTTTACATTACGTTTACGTAAATTTACACGTCACGTCAACGTACCGTGCCACGTTTAACCGCACCGTTCCACGTTGATGACGTCGTGACGTGGATATGTGGACAGGCGCTAAGTCATATCGGTCGGCGCGTGCCGTACTAACGCGTTACTAAGCATTGTTAATTTTAAAGCATTATTAAAATTGACAGTCGCGCCAAACTCGCGTTTGTGTGAATGTACGAACTTACGTGACGAGGCTCCTTAGTTCTGTCTACTCTGCATCTACTGTATTATAATATTTTACACTCTTATGAAAGAAAAAGGAATCAAATACCTTTCTGCCTCCTCCAAGGGAACAGTTCTTTCATGTTCCAAATCAACTTTGTTGCCCGCAATAACAAGAATTATATTTGTTCCAAGCATCTTCCTCAATTCTTTAACCCAATTTTTGACCTTGAATTATAAAAAAAACGTTATAAAACTTTAAGACACTACTTTACTAATAATATGTACAATTATAAGTTTGTAAAAATCAAAATCTTTTTATTTCCATATAGGTAGGTATTTAAAATAAATATAAGTACATATATACTACAGAAATTAAGAACTATTGACATTTAACAATCTATGACTAAACAATGTTTGCACTTGCTTTAACTTAAAGCAAAATTTAAAGCCTTAGAAGACAATTTACCTTGTGTTTCGGAAACAACTTAAATGGTATAATGAATGTTCATTTAAGGAGTGAGCACACTGAGACGGGCCGTGCCGGGGCTCATCGCAAAAATCCGCCTCCATACAATTTGTATGCAAGCGGAAAACCGCTGCACCCCGATACAGTGTGCGATACGCGCATCCGCTTCCATACAAATTGTATGGAGGCGGATTTTTGCGATGAGCCCCGGCACGCTGAGCCCCGGGCCCCCGGCACGGCCCCTCTCAGTGTGCTCACTGCTTTAAGACACTTTCTTAGTTATCCTACTAATATTATAAAGGCGAAAGTTTGTTTGGATGTATGGAATATGGATGTGTGGATGTATGGATGTTTGTTAACTCTTTCACGCAAAAACTACTGAACGGATTTTAATGAAACTTTACAATAATATAGCTTATGTAACATCAGAATAACACATAGGCTACAATTTTAACCGACTTTCAAAATGGGGGAGGTGTTATGTTCGTTTTCTTATGTGCAACGATTACTCCGCCGTTTGTTAACCGATTTTCAAAATTTTTCTTTTGGTATATAGGGTATCATCCCAATTTGGTATTATATTCACAAAAGTGGTGATCTGATGAAGGATCCATAAGTAATCGAGGGAACTCCTCAAAACTTATAGGGAAACATGTGGTGACTTCGGTTTCGTGAGAAGTATTCTTGTACGTGGGAGAGCCATGCTTCGGCACGAATGGGCCGGCTCGACCGGAGAAATACCACGTCCTCACAGAAAACCGGCGTGAAACAGTGCTTGCGCTGTGTTTCGCCGAGTGAGTGAGTTTACCGGAGGCCCAATCCCCTACCCTATTCCCTTCCATACCCTCCCCTATTCCCTTCCCTTCCCTACCCTCCCCTATTACCCTATTCCCTATTAAAAGGCCGGCAACGCACCTGCAGCTTTCTGATGCTGCGAGTGTCCATGGGCGACGAAAGTTGCTTTCCATCAGGTGACCCGTTTGCTCGTTTGCCCCCTTATATCATAAAAAAAAAAAATAAGTATATGCTACCAACAAGTAAGCTTTGTACCTAGATATACCTGGTATACCGTGGTTCGGAAGGTGCTGAGAGAATTCCTGATTCTTTATAGATACAAGTTTGGGAGTTTCGGCGTTGTTTTAAGAACAGAAAGCATATGCTACTATGCAAATTACATTCATCATCATCACCATCATCATCACTACCATATTATACCATTTCATAGTCTTTTAGATCGAGACTCGAGTTTGTCAAGCGATAATTAAAAAAAATCTATACCTACCTAATATTATAAACCTGAAGAGTATGTTTGCTTGAACGCGTCAAGCTCAGGAACTACAGGTCCGATTTAAAAACTTATCTCAGTGTTAGATAGATCATTTATCGAGTAAGACTCATCATTTATCGAGAAGGTTATATTATATTATTACTCTAAGACTAATACGACAGAAGAAACTCAGGAAAATGTGGGAAAAACGGGGGAAATATTTTTTATGGGAAAATGTACCTACGGATTCTGTAAAATTCCTAATTTACGCGGGCGAAGCCGCGCGGGACATCTAGTGTATCATATATCTAAGTATGTTTTAAAGTTAACATATTAGAATGCTTTCTTCCCTAAATCCCTCTAGGAAATAGAAATACTATTTGCTAGAGGTTTGTAGTTATTTAGTATTTGAAGTAAAAGACAAAACTCTGTATTTTAAGGTCTCAGCCTCGAATTTTACAGCTAGCGTAGCGGGAGTGGTGGCTAGGGTTTTCAAACCTCCCGGATTGCCCAGGAGACTCCGGTAATAATGCTCAACCTCTTGTCCTCCCGGAGAGCGATACTTTCTCCAGCTTTTCAAAAAGTAATAATGATTGCATAATATTAATAATAATATTATTATTAATATTATGTGATCATGATATA
The DNA here is from genome assembly GCF_905147365.1 of Aricia agestis. Taxonomy (NCBI): domain Eukaryota; kingdom Metazoa; phylum Arthropoda; class Insecta; order Lepidoptera; family Lycaenidae; genus Aricia; species Aricia agestis. The sequence continues at coordinate 23,501,583 of NC_056428.1, read as the reverse complement.
ATATCTATGGATGCTTATATTGACTTAGTGAAAAATTGTAAGAGGGAAATCGCTTGGATTAACGCTGGCCTTATTAATGACTTTTTTACGAAATTGAAAGAAATGGTCCTGAATCCTGATATTAAGTTCTTTATAACTATTTAATATTTTTAAGCTATTCCAGCTTTTATCACTGGCTTTCATAAATAATCTAGTGCATAATAATATCCGCCCCCCCCCCACCCCGCCTACAATTCTCCTTTCTAGAGTTGGCAACCCTAGTGGTGGCGGCAGGCGCGGGAAGCCATCTAGCTCGTCGCGCCGCTGCCTTGAGGCTAGTTCCGTATAAATCTATACATTGGAACGCACCGCTCCCGTGCCTCCACCGTCACCGCCCTGCTTATTTTGAGGCTGAGCCCTTAGTCCTTTATGAAAAAAATACAAAATAATGTAATACCTTAACAAACGACTCTTCATCTGTTATATCATATACCAGGATGGCTCCATTAGAATTTCTATAATATATTGGTCCTAATGCATGGAATCTCTCCTGGCCCGCTGTATCCCATATAGAGAGGTTGATGCGTTTCCCGTTTATATTCAACTTTTTGTTCAAAAAAGTTGCCTGTAGTGAACACAATACAAGATATTTATAAAGTAATATAATATTACAAAGATATTATTAAACTATCAATTATAGACCCCATCAGATAATTTATTTTAAGTGCAACTAGGGGTTATCTTTGTAATATTATTAATTATTAAGGTAATAATTTTAACCAGCAGGATTTGGTATTGTCAGACAGCAATTACAGGCAATAATTTTAATATAATTGTAACTATAATATTACTGGGACAGTTATTTAAACAAAGCAAAGAGAATGCCAAAGTAAAGAAAGTATACACTCTCTTTATCTGAGAGATAAACATCATTGCAAATTGATAGTAAAAGTGCTTCAAAACAAAACATAAACGAGACTAGGGTTGTTAATGTGTAAGTGAAAGAAAGCACTGTAGCCTATACTCTATTGTGGTGTGAGTATAACTTGACTACGCTATGTTACTAAAGACAATGGCTTGCTCTATTGATTAAATTTTGGGTGGGTGTAAATACTTTAGTAATATTGATTTGGTGGTAAATTGGATTATGTTGTGAAACAACACCCACCTGCAGCGTAGTAAGATGTTTGTCGTTGAATTTGTCTTCGATGTACCGCAGCAGGATCGATGTCTTCCCTACACATCCTTCGCCCAGTAGCACAACTTTAAAATTATGCGTACTAGTCTGAGCAGCGCTCATTGTGGTGGTTAAAAAATAACTAGTTACACTGAGTACTGACCAACGTAAATTAACAACTTCCGATCGTATTTATTGATGTATAACTCACGTTTGGACTTATAAATCACTAATAAGTTTTACGAAAATAATCGCGCACCAATTAAGGATATAAATAAATACAATAAATAATTATTAGAGCTGCAATATTTTCTTCATGAGTATTTTAAAGAGGATTTTGCGGATTTTGACATCAATACATCCATCCATCAATTTATGTGGTTTGACATTTTGACATAATGGCTAATTTTTTTTTTTTTAATTTATTGGGAGCTGGAAACGAGTCCTTTGCTCATAATGGCTAATGCCAAGCCGGTGTTGCCAGACGGCCAACTCGGTTTCTCCCCAAGTGTTCCCCGAAATCCCCCCAAAATTCGGGATTTCAAGAAAAATCCCCCCACAAATTATAAATGAAAATTTTTGTTCATTATAAATGGGAATTTCACAAATGGATACGATGAATGTACATTATTTCTGCAATAGCGTCCAATCTTTACAGAATCAGCATCTTCGCGAGCTTCTTGATCATTTTTATGGTTCCGTAAGTCGTAACCAAAGGGTGAAAACGGGACCATAGTACTTAGATTTCGCCGTCTGTTCCCAGACTTTTTCCTCCAACAATCCCCCCAAAAAATTGTTCCCCCCAATTTTCCCCCATCACCTAAAAAACCCCCAAATTTGGGGGGATTCCCCCCAATCTGGCATCACTGTGCCAAGCTCATAGATGAAGTATTATAGTATAGATGTAGTCTTAGCCCGTAATCGCGTGGCCATTTTGTGCTTTTTTTCATACAAGTAGTGTGCGTTTATTTTCTTGAATATTTTTATTTGGTGATTAATTCGAAGCACATTATGATACAGGAAAGAAAGTCAATTAGTTAATGATATCGATTAACTATAGTTCAAGTGATGAGAATCCGTAAACACACGTATAAAGCTATGCCATTTTTATAGCCAAATTATTAATTGAGTTATAATTTTTTTCCTGAATATCTACGGCCACTAATACAATGTCCCTATGTTTTCTTTTTTTTCATAATTTAATTATTAAATAAGATATGAACGTTCAAAAACCCAAAAAAATGGCCAGATTTTCCACTGTGTTCAAACGTCCAGAAAACGGATTTGGATAGATTATACAAAAAAAGCAAAACATAGGAACACAGCTCAAGCCTTTTTTAAATCTTTAATGAAAAAAGTACTTAAATCGGTTAAGTTTTGGAGAAGGAGTCAGGGGACAACGAATCGTTGATTTTCTGGATTTTCTGCAGTTGTCTCTATCGCGTTCTGCGGTATAGGCTTGAGGTAAGGGAGACAGCTATAGATATTACACGTACTTTTTTTTCATTTCTCTAGCCGCTGTTGTATCCTCTTAAATTTATTAATCGAAAGATTTTGAACGTTTTCTGGGACCATTTGTTCCCATTTGAATATCAAGGAGTCACCTCGATTTCTCATTGTTTCCATCACCAGACCACCACTTTTGTGAAGAAGATACCTACTCAGAACAATACAATGTACAACAAAAGAAAAAATTTGAAAATCGGTTCATAAACGGCGGAGTAATCGTTGAACATACATAAAAATATATCCACAGGCGAACGTCTAGACTCCTCCTGTTTGGAAGTCGGTTCAAAATAATTGTAATAAAATATTATGATATTTTATAATATGTATTTAATTTAAGAATAAAATATAATATACTATGTGTGTTGTTTACTTTCAACGTTTACTTTCAATGTAAGGACTGATTTACCAGATAGATTTTACCTGAGTAATAAATAAGTAACTTTATAATGTGTTAAGTGTAAATTATTTACCCCTAATTATATAAGAACCTCATGTCATAACATATCCGACGATTGAAAAATCATTCCAAAAGAAAATGTGTATCTACTTTTCAATCGTCACCTTTTTTTGCCAATTAAAATTTATGATACCTAATTTGAAATACAAATCTGTCAAAGTTGCATATTATTTATTTCTTATCCTAAACTCCGGTAAAATAACTCGAACGGACTAAACTATCGATAGCAAAATACTATACTATCGATAGTAAAATATACATCACTAGCACACGCACACATTGACAGATCGAAAATTGTCACGCATTTTCGAGTTGTCAGGTGGTCTATACGACAGTATATATTAAGTCTATGGTGTTACTGATAGTGACATCTCTCTTGCTCAGGCCTTTGTTTCTCTATTCCGCTAGGTATATTAACTTTATGAGTAAAAGTAAGTATAGTCTGGTTGAAAATGTTGAGGAGGAAATTAAGCGTAAAACGAGTTTAAATGTTATTATTATTACGAGACTTATAATATGGTTCTAGTAGGAATTTATGTTAGATCCGCAAAATCTCTATTCGGCATAGTTGTAGTCAGCACAAACGTTGGTTTCATTTTTCTTAAATCACCAACATAATATTTATTGAACCATTCCATTACGTTAGTTGTTGGACTAATATTTTTGTTTTGTTTCTTTTGTGGATGTAAATAATTTTCTGATACAACATTTTTAGCTGATTTTGTTGGATGATCGTAGCGTAAAGGACTGTTTCCCTGACGACCGTATTGTATATTTCCCGTTCTCAAAGGACCATATCGAGCATTTTTTTCGAAATGATCTTGGTCTGACTCTTTCCCTGTTTCTGGAGGGCCAGTGTCAGGCTCATTCTCTGTTTCTAGTCTGGTAGTGTCTGGCTCGTTTCCTGTTCCTGGAGTGCTGGACTCTGGCTCACTCTCTGTTTTGGGAGTGCTATTATCTAGCGCATTTCCAGTTTCTGGAAGGTCAGTAGGCTCGTTCTCTGATTCTGGTGTGTATGTATTTAGTTCATTCTCTGTTTTTTGAAAGCCATTATCTTGGTCTTTACCGGTTATTGCAGTGGCATCGTCTGGCGTTTCCCCTGTTTCTGACAGATCAGCGTCTGAGTCTTTCTTAGTTTCTGGAGATTCAGTGGCGGAGGTTGTTCCTGCTTCTGTTTCTGGAGTTTCTGGCTCGATCTGTGTTTCTGGGTCATATTTTGGCTCGTTTTCGGTTTCTGGAGGGTCAGTGTCAGGCTCGTTCTCAATTTCAAGAGTATCTAGCCTCTTCTCTGTTTTTGGAGCGCCATTGTGTAAATCTTGTCCGGTTTCTGGAGAGTCAGTTTCTGACACTGACCCAGTTTCTGAAGAGCCAGCGTCTGACGCTTTCTTAGTTTCTAGAGATCCAATATCTGAGGTTGTTGCTGTTACTGGAAGGCCAGTGTCTAGCTCGTTCCCTGTTTCAACATCGCCAGTATCCAACTCTTTCTCTGTTTCTCGAGGGCCAGTGTCTGATTCGTTCTCCTTTCCTGGTAGGAGAGTAGTTTCTGACTCCAACTCTTTCTCTGTTTCTCGAGGCCCAGTGTCTGATTCGTTCTCCTTTTCTGGTAGGAGGGTAGTTTCTGGCTCCAACTTTTTCTCTGTTTGTCGAGGACCAATGTCTGATTCGTTCTCCTTTTCTGGTAGGAGGGTAGTTTCTGGCTCCAATTCTTTCTCTGTTTCTCCAGGCCCAGTATCTGATTCGTTCTCCTTTTCTGGTAGGAGGGTAGTTACTGGCTCATTCTCCCTTTTCGTTGGGCCATTGTCCGAATCTTTCTCTATTTCTGAAGCGTTAGTAATTCTGTTTTCGTGTTTTTGAATGTCTGTAGAAATTGTTTCATTTTCTATAGCAGTAACATTCAGATCTTTGCCGTATACTGGAGGGCTTGGTGAATGAATGGAGGATTTGATCCAGTCTATAGCTGGTGCGATAGCCATGAAGCTGTAATCTCGAGCGTTACCAAACCCATTACCCAATACTCCATATACACGATTGTTGAGAAGAAGTGGAGCTCCCATTTGAAGTTTTCGGAAGGCTTTGGTTGTACAAACATAATAACCGTCGTAATAAGTAAAGTCCATTTCACAATGCTTCACCAATGCTAACGATTTGCTAATTTTGTCATCAAAGCGTATCACTTCTGCTTCTAGACCAAACGCTGATTCTGGCGGGATAGCAATAATGTGCCTCGGCACTTTAGCTACGTCACTATCCAGTTCAATTAAAGCTATAGAATCTTTGCTGCCTCCAATATATTTATACGGGAAATTATGTGGGTAAACATGGGTTTTGTTTAATGCCACTTTCTTGTTGTCGATGTTGATGTATTGACAAGTCTCTGCGCAGGATTTGGTTGTGATGATGAAATTGGACTGTATAGCAGTTCCGATACAGCAAGATCCGTAACATTTAGAGCAAATAAGTTTAAAAATACCTTCGCTGTTATTCGCTAACACAAATACAAAAAAATGCGCAATGTAATAAAACGTTATGTATTTCATAGCGATATAAATATTTTACTTCCCTATGTTTTAAATTGATTTCTGAGCAGGTACCTATAAAACTAAGTATAAGTCAAGAACATACAATTTTTCCTTGATTCGTACGCTGTTTCATATAATTTTTACCACACTTAAAAAAAAAGAGGTTGTTATTATATAATCTTTCCAGTAAGTATTGTTTTATATCTGTTAAAAATTTATCTGATATACCTCGTCATCTCATGGCCTTTTTATTCAGCTTATCCCCTATCATCTAATGTTATATTATACTGTACTCGGCGAAACATGGCGGTAGCGGTCATTGACTCCCTGTGAAAAACTTGTCTTCTATATAAACCGCGATTGACAATGAAGTGTCAGATGTACCTAGTCCATTGTCAATCGCGGTTTATATAGAAAATGACAAGTTTTTTGATAGGGATCAGTCAATAACCGTTACCGCCATGTTTCGCCGAGTCGGCCGTTCCCAATATTTGATCTATCTCTGGTTTTGCACTACTAGAGATAGGAATAACTCACAATTGACATAAAATATATGTCCCTAATGTCTAATGTGAGCTATTCCTATCTCTAGTAGGGCAAAACCAGAGATAGATCAAATATTGGGAACGGCCGTAATAGCAGTGTAGTTATATATGACATTCTCTTTGTAGCAGTCATAAACCTATCTCTTACGAATCTACCAACGTTTACAGTGCACCTAAGTTTTTTTATTTACCTAGAACTTACTATGACCTAAAGTTCTACTTTTAGTAGGTAAATAATAGGCGACGATTTAGAAGTGTTTGTAAGAGACCTAAAAGACCGCTAGGACGCTTTCGCGTTAGGGGACAGCCGACAGTTGGTGAAAACCTCAGTGAAAACGGTAAAGCAATAGAGTAATTATTGACTTTTAATGAGCATTGGTATTTGGTCCACAACACCACTGCTACTCCGGTCTGTCACCCGGATCGACAGCGGTAAGCGACCACGAAAACCCTTTGATGGTCCCAACTCCCAGGGCACATTGCTAAACTGTGGGATCCACAATGAAATTGATCAGAAGAAAGATAAGAGTTGTAGCTTCCTCTTACCATACAAAGACAGCACAAAATAGCAATGACCAAAAAGTCAAATCGCTAAAAGAAGCGCCACGGGAATAAAGAGATTGTCTTTGTCTTTTTCCTATTGCTCTACAGTTCTAATGGTGGCAATCAAAACACTATTATCAATTTATGTTTATTACTCCCGGGTAGTTATTCAGTGCGCGGTCTATACTAAATCACATGGTGATTTATTAAGTGTTCAGGCGAGATTACTGTTCAAGAGGACTGCACACTGAAGTAATCGGCATTTCATTTTTAATGTATCCAGTAAATGATAAAAGTATTATTATTATAGTATCCAAAATCGACATCAACAACAGATTTTACAAAGTTCTTGTTATTAAATCTGCAAACGGAATTGGATTTTTATTCCTTTTTTAGGGTACAAAAATCGGCCAAGTGCGAGTTGGACTCGACCTTGAAGGGTTCCGCAGCAGCAATAAGGATTTTTTAAGAAATTAAAAGGTTTTTGATTTATTTTTATATTTCAGTTGATCAGTTGATGACGTATAAAAATTACTTGCTAGATCTCGTTCAAACCAATTTTCGTTGGTAGTTTTTATGGTAGGTAATGTACGTCATATATATTTTTTAGATTAATCATGACCCTACTTTAGAAGTAAGAGAGGGGGGGGGGGGCATATTTTACCACTTTGGAAAAGTCTCTCTCGCAAACTATTCAGATTAGAAATTAAAAAATGATGTTAAGGGGGCGACTGACCCTAAAGTGTCGATTTTATAATTCATTTTTATACTTGAAAATAATCCCCGAATTCTACATTATATTTCCGAGAGTTCGATCTGAGCAAAAACACGATATCTTAAAATTTTCTCGATAGAAAAAAATCACAAAGATGGATCTAATTTTCACGAATTTTTCTTTTATTGCCATAACCGTGCATTGAACTAAGTTAATATTTTGACACATTTTATACAATTCTATCATTGAGAGATCGACCTAGCGGATTTTTAAAATCGAGTTATTGAGAAAAAACTGATTAAGCGATGAATCCGCGTCGTCCTTTTTCACCTGGCATATGAAAGACGGGCGTGAGTGTGAAGAGAGAAGGACGATGTTTGATTTTTTGGGTTAGTCGCCCTCTTAATGAAAAGTCATGTTTTTACCATTGTAAGTATAGGAAAAAAGGTGGTCCCGGGTGGTAATCTAGAAACCGTTGAAGTAACAGATAATCAACGGTGTGCAATGTATTTCGTTTGTATAGAGAAAATCGCAATAACAAGAGAGTTTTCATGGACAAAAAAGTTGAGTAGCGCAGAATTCCAGATTTTTGTTGTGAGTCCAGACTCCAGTGAGAACGCACCGCTTCGTAGTGGCGCCAGCGCTGACGCATTCCAAGCGTTCCGGAGAAAAGTGCATTCATGTTTCTATTAAATGAACACCCATCAGCAATAAGCACATCACGCGTCACTGCCTCGAAATAGATACGTTCCATTCATAAACAATGCATATCGGGAATTTTATCAGCTTTAACGCATTACAATCCACTCTTGATTCAATTCTGGCTCGAGATATCAGCCCGAGGGAGCATAAATCAAGATAACGTCGGCCAGCTATGCGGATGGGCGGCCCATTGAGATGCCTTCGCGTGCCAAGTTCCTTGCAATTGACTATTAGTTCCGACACTAAATAATGTCCGATGTACGGACGTGCGTAAAAACAATTCTCCAACAACGCCTACGTCGCGAAATGCACGTCATCGATCCAAAACAGAAAAGTAATTTGCTAGTTGCGAATTGCGATTCATCGTACATGGTTTATACTGAAACCAAAATCCATACTAATACATATTATAAATGCGAAAGTGTGTCTGTCTGTCTGTCTGTCTGTTACCTCTTCACGCCTAAATGGCTGAACCGATTGGGCTTAAATTTGGTAAAGAGATACTTTGTGTCCCGGGAAAGGCCCGGGAAAATGTACGGTTCCCACGCGATAAACTAATTTTGACGCAACGGAGTTGCGGGCGTCATCTGGTATCATATAATAATACTAGCTGTTGCCCGCGACTTCGTCCGCGACCCGCGTGGACTTTAGTTTATAGCGCGCGGTGTCAACAAAATTTGTGTCAAAGGTGAATGCCCAAAAATGTATGGACCAAAAAACCGTAATCGATTGAAACCATTTATATGTGGCATAGTAGACTACTTATACTGTATCCCAAATACAATATCCTTTTTGGATTAAGCAATCACCCGAGTACTTTAAAAACGATCATAACTAATTGACTTTTCTTATAGGAATCTATATGATATTCAGGACGACGCGATGCTACAAACGATAGTGTGGCGATTAGTTCGTAGTAAAAACATTTCTAGTACAGATGTACAGTGTTGTAATTATGTATTTATGAATTTAATGTTTAAATATTTATCACTTCTATATCTGACAGTATAGAATGTTAGTTTGGTATAGAAAATAATCTGTATACAGTAGGTACTGTTTTTTTTAGGATTATTATTTATTATATACACGATATCGGTTATATGATCTTTTTTTTATAAAATACTCCTTATTTTATAAAAAAACGAGCAAACGGGTCAACTGATGGAAAGCAACTATACTGTCGCCCATGGAGACTCGCAACATTAGAAGAGCTGCAGCCTGCAAGTACGTTGCCGGCCTTTGAAGGTTTGCAGGTCGTATTAAAAATATAGTGACAGTTTATTTCAGAGTTTTACAGTGCGCAGCAGAAAGTTACGCAAAAAACGCACGGTGGAAGACTGCCACTCATCAAAGTGATGAGGATGGTATATTTTTTGCGTGGAGCGATGGCGAAAAGTTGCAGGTGGTATGATTCCGAACAAATTCTTAGAGCACTCCCCGTGATACAATCGATAGAGGATGTAGAGTGAAGCTACTTGTGATTTAGTTTATTCTTAAAATATATTATAATTGACACACTTTTTTAGGGTTCCGTACTCAAAGGGTAAAAACGGGACACTATTACTGAGACTTCGATGTCTGTCCGTCTGTCTGTCTCCAGGCTCTTACTCAAGAACCGCTTTAGCTAGACTTCTGAAATCTTCACAGATTGTGAAGTATGTGAACAACAGATACTAAAAACTAAATAAAATTATGATTCAAGGGAGGCTCCCATACAAAAAACGTGATTTTTTGCCCTTTTTGGCTCCTAATCTATAATGGCTATATTATGTAGACACATGATTTTTTTACGAAATCCTCAATTATGTGTGTACTTTAATATTTAATCGCAAAATTTAAATAAAATAAATAATTAAGGGGGGCTCCCATACAAAAAACATTTTTTCCCTACTTTCACTCTATAACGGTACGGAACCTTTCGTGCGCGAGTCCGACTCGCACTTGGCCGATTTTTTTTCTATTTAATTGTACATTTTTGCCTATCAACATCGCTTTCACGAGAAAGATCACAAAAACAAAGGAAATAACTAGTTGATTTGAAGTAGATACCATACTGTGTATCTCAGATTTATTTTTTCAAATTATCGGTTTCGGTTATGGTTTAGAAAAAAATGAATTGCATATTTTCAATCTACTATTTATGCTCTACTTTGGTGTACATAAATTATTCTAATCGACTATGGGTTTTTTTTGGGCATTGTCCTTTAAAAACTTTTTAAAACCCTGGTAATCTTAGGGCCGCTCTACACCGGAATGGCAGCGCCGAAAGTACACGCTTCGCCGCTACCATTCCGGTGTAGCGCGGCCCTTTATTAATCAAAATACCCAAAAACAGCTGTGCAGTGTGCACATAATCTATCTGGGGGCACGGGAGTGCCCCCGCCAAGATGAAAGCGAAGCGAAGCGCGCAAGGGCACTACCTACCTTTTCTCGAAACGTTTCGTCGTATTTTTGAACCCTCGTAACTTTGGTTTGAATAATGCCAGATAGTTGAAATTTTTAAGATATAGTGACATGGGTATATTTATTAAATGCACAAAGTTTGAATATCGTAGCTATTATACTTTAGATTTTAAAGGTGTCCAAAAACCCACAATTTGGTCACTGACTCACCGACCATCAAAACTGTTAGGGTACTTCCTGAAGTCTTAGAAAGCTGAAATTTGGTATCTAACATGATATTAGTACTAAAACAACAAAAAAATTATCAAACCCAACTTAACCTATATCCGTACCATTATAGAGCAAAATTAGGCAAAAATTTGTGTTTTTTGTATGGGAGCCCCCCTTGATTTTTTATTTTATTTTAGTATTATTATTAAATATTAAAGTAGACATATAACTAAGGACTTTGAGAAAAATTCAAGTACGTACCTGTTGCCATTATTGATATAGAGCAAAAAAGGCCAAAAAAATCACGTTTGTTGTATGGGAACCCCCCGTTAATATTAATTTTATTTTATTTTTAGTATTTGATGTTATAGCGGCACCAGAAATACACAGTCTGTGAAAATTTCAGAAGTCTAGCTATAGCGGTTCTTGAGTTACAGCCTAGAGACAGACAGACAGACAGACAGACGGATAGACGGAAAGACAACGAAGTCTTAGTAATAGGGTCCCGTTTTTACCCTTTGGGTACGTAAGTACGTAAGTTCAAAGAATAGTCGTAGTCTTAGCATTTCTTTGCAAATATTTAATTTATAAGAATATTTCATTAATTAGATTAATTATAATAATAATAATTAGTTACTTAACCATCAATCTATTTCAAGTTTACTTAAACTTGAAACAGATTGATTAGGAATTTTAGGATAGTTATGCCCGTTTGCACTAAACTTAGGAATCGCCTAAGTCCTTGCCTAATTTGTTTAGGCTACTCCTAGCGAAAAATTTGCTTGCACTAACCTTAAGCCATTCCTAACTCCACTTAGGAGATTCCTAACTTTAAGGGCCCGAATAGGAAGCGCCCAACGAGTAAGGCGATACTTAAGTAGTGTTTTTTGCGTTACACAGCATAGATATCCTTATCCTGCCCAACCTCGGTTGAAAATAGTCGCACAAACCGTAATTTCTCCTCTGCCGTGAAATTGGGAGTTCTTTTGCGTTTTAAACTTTCCATTTTATTAAGGATAAACACTGACCTTTTACCTTTTAAAATTAATAACCACACGATGACTATCTCTGTTGCCAAAAACACTAGACGATGACAAATTCAAACAGATTTTGTTTTTTTAAATAATAGACCATAAACAATCTGTCATTACAATCGTTCGTCATTCATTTATCATTCACTTTACTAGGCAATTCCTTAATTTCGTCAAAGCTGAGACAAAACTGTTAGTGCAAACCAAATTTTATTTAGGCTGCTCTTAATCTTAGGTGTATCATAACTAGGACAAGCCTAACCCAAGTTTAGTGCAAACGGGCATCAGTATACTATACTATAATAGTAAGTCTTAAAAAAATGATTAGTTCTATGTTACAATGAAGTAAAAAATAAAACGCCATCTGTTGAATCGTATTAGAACTCAAATGTTCATTGCATCGATATATTTCTGGATTTTTTATAATATTAAGTATAATTAAAATATATTTAAGATTTTTGAAATTTTATTTTAATACACATCCAAGACCCAGGAACATTGAAAACTTTTTGTTCCGCCTGCGGGACTCGAACCCAGAACCCCCGGAATGAGCGCTGGCCACGCGCAATGCGAATTCATTTTCATCGATATTTTCATGGAAATAAGATATTTTCCCACATCGAAATGTAGCCTATGTCCTTTCTCAGACTATAGAATAACTGTGTACAAAATTTCATTGCAATCGGTTCAGTAGTTTTGGCGTGAAAGCGAGACAGACAGACAGACAGAGATACTTTCGCATTTATAATATTAGTATGGATGCACTTCCACCTTTCGCTACGTCTAATTATTCTGGTATTTGGACTTGAAAGAAAATAGTTAAAGTCTCTTGCCAGCTGCAGTAAAAATTACTTAAAACAATAATACTATGTACATATTATCAAACTGTTGCCCGCGATTTCGTCCGCGTTGACTTCAGTTTATAGTGCGCGATGTCAACAAAATTGGTGTCAAAAGCTTTTATAAAAAAACCCTGGTACCCCTTAAATCAAAACAGCTGTGCAGTGTGCACATATTTCATTTTTAAAAATTAAACTTTATATATTATGCCAAATTTTAAAGCTTATTTAGCCCCCCAATTACACAACTTTACCCATAAACTATTTATCATTGATAGGTTTAAGGTTACGTCACTGTATATAATATAAAGTACTGACTTATTAAATAATGTAAGAAAGAAATAAGAATCGAAAAAAATCGAAAGTCAAGGGTATGATGATACCACCTCTTATAGAAAGATGTTGGGCAAGCGTTAGCGCGATGTAAAAGATGCACGGCGCCATCTAGTATGAATTTTTGGGACTAACTTAATTTGAACAAATTTTCGTATTTTCACCCCCTTACAACCCTTTTTTTCCAGTAAAAAAGTAGCCTATGTCCTTTCTCAGGCTTTAGACTATCTGTATACAAAATTTCATTACAATCGGTTCGGTAGTTTTGGCGTGAAAGCGAGACGGACAGACTGATAGACAGACAGAGATACTTTCGCATTTATAATATTAGTATAGATTATCATTTCCATAATACGGGATAAGTTTTTTGTTTACTTCGACTATAAAAGACTTTCAACTGCTGGATCGATTTCAATGAAATTTATTAACTGACATAATATAGCTAAAGTTAGGTATTTTATATCGCAAGAATACGTAAATTTTTTATGTGCTCTCCCTGGAATTTTCTGTTGCACGAATATAGTCGCGGACATCATTTAGTAGGTACTTACTTCATAAAAATATAAGTACATAAAAAATAAAAATAAACATGTTTTTACAATAATTATGTAACTAAACTTAGTGATGATACTTTAGAGTGTGTATTTCACTGAATAGAGTTAGCTGTGAAAGTAGCTGCGCTGAAAGAGTAACTATTTTTCTATTGTATGGAAAAATTCATGACGCCGGACCCGGAGAGCATGCAGCCCAAATTGCAAAATAAAAGCTTTTTCAGTGCTGCATAGTGCATACACATATACAAGCGACGCCTACACAGTACACACCCTAAATTATTATCACCATGTTTTGTTACACCTTGTATAATAATAAAACAATGATTGTAGCAAAATATTATATTTTATTGTTAATTATTATCATAGAAATATTGGATATAATCTTATACATAGCAAAGTCTTTTATGATCTAAATTTAGGCACACCATATGTTACGTGGGGAACGCCCTGACTAGTGGAAATGGTGTTGAATTGATATTTGCCAAACCCAGAGGACCCAGAAGATCCAGAAGACCCAGAAGACCCAGAGGACCCAGAAGATCCAGAGAACCCAGATGATCCAGAAGATCCTAAAGTAGAACTTGAGCTTGACCCCAATCCAGAGTTAAAGTCGGAGCCAAACTTGTTTGACCCAGAGAGCAAAGTGTCAGACTGGACATTACCAGTTCCTGAAGATTGTGAAGATCCTGGTATAAGAGCAGTCAAGGTACTACCAATAGGTTTTAAGGTTGAAAAATTAATGTTTCCAAAATTTGCGTTTTGGATTCCATTTGAAATTCCACTTGGGATGTAAGAGGGTAGACTTTGCAAACCTGAAGAAATTCCACTTGGGATGTAAGAAGATAGACTTTGCGAACCTGAAGAAAATCCATTTTGGATATATGTAGGTACAGTTTGAAAGCCTGAGGAAATTCCATTTTGGACGTTATTAAAAATTGAAAAAACACCATTGTTTTCACTAGCGTTATCACCAGCACGATTATCACTAGGTTTTGACTCGCTCGTTTCGTCGGCGCTACTTGCTAAGTTTGCCTCAGCGTCATTAATAATGGAATCGCTTGAACTAGTTTGTGAGGCAAAATTTAAAGATAATTCCAAAGGTGAATTATTGTTAGATGATTCTGATGAAACTGAAGTATCTGATGAAATTGACGAGTCTGATAAAACTGACGAGTCTGATGAAACTGACGAGGCTGAAACATCCGTAGGAGCTGATGAATCTAATGAGGTTATTGCACCAGTCGAAGAAACGCTGCTAACGGAAACTGAACTGTCAGACTGACCAGAATTTGAATTACCAAAAACTGATTGAATGGTGCTATCTAGATCACTTTCAGATACTGCAGTGACTGCGCTACTTGACGAACTACCTTCATTGACCGATGAATCTTCTTCTCCTAATTTAGATGTTAAGCTTGACGTACCGGCACCAGAGAAAGTAGCTGAAATGCCTCCTTTATTATAGTCATTAACTATGTTGTTAATAAGAGACTGTGAGTCATGTTTATTGTTGTACTTAATAAAGAATACGTCAGGTTTAGTTGGTGCCTTTTGGTCGAATTTAGGAAGTACAATGTTCTTAGCGTCTTCGGGTTTCTTAACCAAAACGTATACAATAGTTTTTTCTTCGGTTTGTTGAGGCACGGCTATGATCTGAGGTTGCGGCTGTGGTTGCGCTGGTGCCTTAATGAATATGATCTTATAATGTTTCTGCGGAGGAGGCAGAACAATAGGCGCACGTGGTTTATGTTCTTCTGGTTCTTCGGGCGCAGCATGAACGTAATAATGCTTGAAAACTTGGGCTGGTTGGTTACTTTGAACTACATTAACATGTTCCTGCTTATGTACATGGCTTGATTGGTGGTTTGAAATAAATTGGTTAGCAGAGCTTGCAGCTTGGTAGTAGCTGCCAATTTTGTCAAGAGCGCTGGTATCAACGGAAACAGAAGGGATTGTTTGATAGTTGGGAATATAGGAAACTCCTGAACTTTGGCCCCCTTGCAAGTAGTTGTAGTTGGAACCGGTATTTAAGCCAGCTCCAGATCCACCACTAAAGTGTGAGCTTGACAAAGATCCACCGTTGTAGTTAGAACTTCCAGCATTGTTATAATTGTCACTTCCAGCGGTATTGTAGTTGGAGCCACCAGCGTTGTAGTTTCCGGATCCCGTAGATGCCACGGAACTCGCCGTGTTATAGTTTAATCCAGAGCCAGAAGAACCAGTGTTGTAGTTAGAGTTCAATCCAGAGGTGGAAGACACTGAGCCAATGTTATAGTTTGAGTTCAGACCAGAAGTAGAAGAGACAGAACCAGAGTTGTAGTTAGAGTTCTGTCCTGAACCAGTAGAGGCGGCTCCAAAGTTATAATTGGAGTTTAGTCCTGATCCAGATGAACCCGAGTTGATTAAGTGATAGTTTGAGTCACTCGATCCGGTATTGTAGTGTCCGGAACTTCCAGTGTTGTAGTGGGAATTTGATCCGGAGCTACCTGCTGTTCCGAGGAGGTTGTAGTTCGAGCCTGACGTGACACCTCCTGATCCTGAGCTCGGCCTCGAGGACCCGGAAGACGATGTCTCGCTGTACTCGTAGTTATTGCTGGAGAATACGTTGCCACCGTTTACTGGATAGTTGGAGACAACGCTGAAAGCGTTGTTGCCACTTGGAAAGGTTGATGCTGAGCTGAATGCACTGTTGCTGCCGCCGACTTGGTAGATGGGGAGACCGTAGGAGGTGGTCGGTTTATCGTAGTGGTAGCCCAGGCTCACATCTCCAAGCGCAACCCCCACCGTCAGCCCTAGTATCTGAAAATAAAATGATTAAATATTAAATTAAATACATAATATACTGCGAAGTAGAAAAAAAGTGAATTCGCACCGTGATTGATTTATCCATGCTCATAATTTTTTATCCTATGATATTTTTAAACATGTTATCTACTATTTATTCGGAGTCAGGCCCGTCATCATTCAGCTACTAATTTTTAGGGTTCCGTATATTTAATTGATAATATGTAATAAATAATTGTATACCTAAATTGTGCATAAAATGTCAAGTGTTCATTAGAGCAATTTAAAGGTCAAAGGATCTGCAAATAAACTTTAAAATCTTAGATCTTATCAGTTAATTGGTTATTTAAAATATCTTGTTTCGTCTCCGTTTGCTTATTGATATTTTTTGTGATAAATAGTAGAATACTATTTATCACGAAAAAATGTATGGTGTACTTTCCCTTGAATAATTCAAAGACGATTCCGACTTAAACAATAATATCAGTAAATTTATTAAATTAAAGTTATGTTATGAATTAATGTTATGTAATACCATCAATTGTTATCGGTGCCGGCCTCAGAAGTGCCGGCGTTTGAATTATTTTTAACCACTTTATAAAAAAAAAGAAGCATAACATTCTGAATATTATTAACTTTAAAGCCTAAACTTGACACACCCACAAGGTTACAGTACCGGATTTCCTGTAGTATTTAAGTTTCATCATGATGACATAATGACATGACACGTATGATGTAATGGGCTTGCAACTTGCATCTAAGGCTTAATGCTCACTGCTCACTTCGGCAAAACAGTCGATAGTGACTCTTGAATATAAGTCTCTAAACACACTAGGCCGAAGTTACGCGGCGGAAATTCCGCATGATTACGCCCGCAATGTCAAACGCATACAATATATATAATTACAGGCAGAACGCGACGGAATAGTGTGTCATCGGTAATTTAAAATACTTTGCGCGCGTAACTTCGGCCTAGTGTGTTTAGACCATAAAGTTAATATACCTAGCGGAATAGAGAAACAAATACCTGAGCAAGAGAGATGATCACATCCGTAGTGTCGATTTTATTATTCATTTTTATACTTGAAAATAAGCCCCGAATTGTTTCATTCCTAAATTTAGATACTACATTATATTTCCGAGAATTCAATCTGAGCAAAAACACAATATCTTAAAATTTTCTCGATAGAAAAAAATCACAAAGATGCATCTAATTTTCACAAATTTTTCATTTATTGCCATAACCGTGCATTGAACTAAGTTAATATTTTAACACATTGTATAAAATTCTATCATTGAGTGATCGACCTAGCGGATTTTTAAAGTGTTGTATATTTATCGAGTTATAGAGAAAAAACTAATTTGGCGATGAATCAGCGTCGTTCTTTTTCACCTGGCATATGAAAGACGGGCGTCAGTGTCAAGAGAGAAGGACGATGTTTGATTTTTGGGATTAGTCGCCCACTTAAACTGAGAATAGACCGTGACAGTTGACATTTTATTTCATACTCTTTGAGTAACTTGGTGAAATGCAAACGATAATATCCTAGAGTAAATTAAAGGAGTAAAATTATTCTCATGATAGTTATAGGTACTCGTGTAACTTCAAGTTTGATCGCGTCGGGCCTAAATAGTAAACTATTTAATCTATTGATGATTCTCGCCTAAAGGTGTGAATCATAAAAGTTTATTATGCGGGAACCGTATATTTTCCGGGATAAAAAGTATCCCTTAAGAAGAGTCCACACCGCCGTTTTTCCATACAAACGCTGTCCCCTGTTTCCTCCCTGGATAATGCCGGTAGAGTTATGATTTTTTTCCTGAATATCTATGGCCACTATTAGCATGTCCCTTTGTTTTCTCTTTTTTCATAATTTTATTATTAAAAAAGATAAGAACGTCCAAAAACCCAAAAAATGGCCAGATTTTCCTCTGTGTTCAGACACCCAGAAAACAAAACTGGCTAGAATATACAAAAAAATAAAATAAAACATTCTTTTTCTTTCTGCTTTAATTCTTAATGAAAAAAGTATTTAAATCGGTCAAGTTTTGGAGAAGGAATCAGCGGACAACGAATCGAAGATTTTCTGTTCTTTTATTAGAACTTTTGTCGTGTTGTCTCTATCGCGCTCTGCGGTGGGAGACTTGAGATTGGTGAGACAGCAATACATTTTCAAATACCTATTTTCAATTTTTCTCGCCCCTGGTGTATCCTCTTAACGTTTCCCGAGACTGAAAGTATTGCCATACCAAATTTCATCAAAATAGTCTATTGAATAGCTTAGGCGTTAATCATAAAAGTTTATTGTGCGGGAACCGTACATTTTCCGGGACAAAATTAGTATTTCTTGTCCTATCCCGAGACTCAAAGTATCTCCATACCAAATTCCATCAAAAATAGATTGAATAGTTTACGCGCAAAACATAAAAGTATATTGTGCAGCTTCGCCCGCGTAAATTAGATATTTCACAGACAAATTAGTTAACAAAAATAGCCTATGATCCTTCACGTGGTCTACTTCTTCTCTGTGCCAAATAACAGAAAAATTGTTCCAGTAGTTCGTGAGATAAGCCACATTTTCCTCTATTTCTTCGCTCCTATTAGTCTTAGTGTGACAAAATATAGCCTATAGCCTTTTTCGATAAATGGTTTATCTAACACTGAGAGAGTTTTTTTTAAATCGGACCAGTAGTTCCTGAGATTAGCGCGTTCAAACAAACAAACAAACAAACAAACAAACAAACAAACTCTTCCCAATTATAATATTAAAATATAGATTAAGTATAGATTATTATTTTGTTATATTATATAAGTATTATTAATTCGTCGCGCGCTGCAGTGCGGTCCGCCCGTGCGCAGTTGCTTTACGATCACGCGTATTAGAAATAACCTCGTGAGTCGTGTCAAGTGACGTTTTATAACAATAATAATGCCTACAAAGTGTGATAAATGTGATAAAAGTATCACCAAAATAATTCCTGGTTTGGAATACCTCAGCTGTTCAAAGGTTGTGCACGCTACACAAACTTGTGCAGGATTAACCACAAAACAACTCGCTGCAATACGCAATGCTAATAGCCTAGACTGGACCTGTGGCGAGTGTCAGGCCGAGTCACCACGTAGAAAGTCTTCTTTTATTATACCAGATGACGAGGAGGAAGATTCATCCGTACAACTTGGTGATTGTATCGGTAGTTTCGATCCCAGCAAGTTTTTGAATGATATAACGCAGGAAATTAAAAGGGGTTGAAAAAGGAACTTCAACCTTTTGAAAGATCCTTAAACCTTTGTTGTAGCAAAATAGACGAATTATACAAGCCTGTGGAATGTCACGGCGACGAAATAAAACATATGCAGAACAAGTATAAACAAATAAAAAACGAACAATCACATCAACAACTAGAAATGAAAGCTCTAAAACAGTACTTACTAGACAAAATACTAGAAGTTTCTGGAGTTCCACAAACGCCGAACGAAGATCTATCTAGCATCGGAGTCAAAATGGCCGCCGCCTTAAAAATGGATCATAAAAATTTCATGAAGCGATTAAATGGAAGGCAAGACCGTCCAGGCTTAATACATGTAGGATTGTCAAATATAATCGAAACCGAAATCTGGGTGAAGGCTGCAGAAAAGCAACCTATTACCGTAAATAACCGAATTGATGCCGCCTCTGCATTAGACAAAAATAATTCTACAGTTCGAATCAGAAAAGCCCTTTCCAAAAGCAATAAAACATACAAAAAAACTTCGGCCAACGTTCAAGCACGTATGGTTTCAAGATGGAAAGGTCCTTGCTCGTATAGATGACGGTGGGAAGCCCTACGTCGCGAGATGTGAGGAAGACATCGACACGATACTTGAACAAGTAGCTACTATGAATCAGTAAAAGTAGACCCAGTTGGACATGATTTATCATCGAGTCACTGTGAGTTACAAAATTGTTTTAATATTAATGACTTTAGAAAGAAATTTTCTTACATAAATTCGAAGATGATTAAACTTTCGTTATTGCATGTTAATATTATAAGATCGCTTAAGAAAAATTTTTCTAGTTTATTGCCGTTTGTTATGTCATCTAAATAATTATGTATTGATGTATTAATAGGTATTGTCCGAGGTAAATATATCGCATGAACTTATAAATATGTACCAAATAAACGGATATAGATTGCACAGCGAGCTACGTAAAAACCGTAAAGGTGGAGGACTATTTGTTTACATTAAAAAATTGTCATACATTTTCTAGATACGAGTACGACCATGTTACGCTTACTCACTGTGAATCGGTAATAGGTAAAATCAGCACGTACTCCAATTATTCGTCAGTAATCTGTGCAATATATAGACCGCCGTCTGAGAGTAAGCACTTATATATTAGTGAGATTAAGCATATACTGAATAACCCCTCGTTTACTAATATTGATGTATACTTGCTATTGGACATAAATATTGACCTCAAACAAAGAAATAACATGTGTGATTATTATATGAATAAAATGTCCGCCTGTGGTGTAACGAGTGATATATCTGACTACACTAGATTAGAAAAATTAAAAGATAAAATAACCAGATCTTGCTTAGATCATATTTTTGTTAAAACACACTCATTAGACGTTTACTCGGCTGCGTTGGGCACTTGTCTAGCTGATCACCGCGCTGTAGTTATGTCAGAGTAGACAGAATGATAGAGTATGCCGACTTAGAACTGATGTTGACATTTTTAAATTTGACGTATTATGACGAAAATCGTCGCTAGGGTTGTTAACTTGTTACCTACGAATTTAAAAATATGACATATTCGATGGACGTGTTCTTCTTTGGTCGTATTGTTGTTTGTGTTTTGGAACATGCGATTAAAATTGACAGAATCCAATTTTGAAATCTTTATTTTAAATATTTAAAAATAAATTATTATCAGCCAGCGCGAGGCACATTCAGTTAAAAAAGGACTCAACTAATGCCGTGTTAAGAATTGAGTATAATAAATTTAGAAATAAAACACGTAAATTAATAGAAAAATCTAGAAACAGGTATTTCATTGATCTGATACAGCTGCAAAATACATCATATTTAGTTTATACTACACTATCTTTGTTATTAGCTGTACTTCCCCGTGAAGGATGAATAACTTTAGTCAATAGATTATTGGATAAGTTTATTTGTTTATTAGTTTATTACTAGATTATAGTGATATAATGTTGGGCGTGGTGAACTTTCTAAGCTGTACCAGACAAACCTTGCAGGTTTATGGTACACTCTCAATTAGACATAAGTTATAATTTGTATTACTTAAATAAATAAATAAATAAAAATAATTATTATGTAAATGACAACGCAACTACGCCGCTGTTTAAATAAATCGTTATTCACTTACGGCAAAACGTATTGTCTATATTTGTGTATTGATATTTGTCGTATCGTAGGTGAGCGGTAACCCTAACTACTACACGTGCATCGACTATTATGCAATTTAACCCTGACTTTGGGGAGTTCGATGAACTCTAACAATGAACTTTCTTTTGTTATAGTCATTATTGCCTAATCAATATCTCCATACTCAGCCATAGTACTTTTAAACCATACTAATATTATTATGAAACTAGCTGTTGCCCGCAACTTCGTCCGCGTCAGTAAAATGTGATAACAAAGATAATCACATTTTACTGACGCGGACAAAAATACCCTTTTTAAGGTTCCTTTATAAAAAAAGTAAAATATAACCTTCTCCTTTTCGGAAGCTGGTAAAAAAGTAGCCTAAGTTATTCCTTACTACATCAGCTATGTGCCTAAAAAAGTCCCGTCAAAATCGCTCCAGCCATTTCAGAGATTAGCCGGAACAAACAGACAGACAGACAGACATACATACAGACAAAAATGTAAAAAAAAATTGTTTTGGTGTCTGTACCCTATATATGAATATATGCATTTAGTAAAAAACGGGTCTTTCAATTATTACAAACAGACACTCCAATTTTATTTAAATGTAGATAGATGTTAGTTTGTGGTTTCTTTATTCCTGTCTTTACACTTAAATCACTGAAACTGTTTTAAATGACATTTGTATAGTACAGTACCTACACTTGCTATAGGACTTTAACCCGGAAAACACAGAAAGGTTTTAATGGCGGAAAATTGTACGTTTCCCGCGTGAACAGTTAGACTATGCATAATATAAATCGAACCTTAAATAATTGTTTTGCAACCTTTTTAACCGACTTCCAAAAACGAGGAGGTTATACGTTCGGCTGTGGATATATTTTTTTTATGTATGTTTAACGATTACTCCGCCGTTTGTGAACCGATTTTCAAAATGTTTGTTTTGTTGTATAGGGTATTACTCCAATTTGGTACCGTGTTCAGAAAAGTGGTGACTTGATGATGGGATCCATGAGTAATCGAGGGAACTCCTCAAAATTCAAATGGAAACATATGATTTTTTTGGTTTCATATGAAGTATTCTAGGCATATGTTACCAAAAAGTAAGATTTTGCACCAGGATATACCATGGTTCGAAGGTGGTGAACGGAACTCCTTACTCCTTATAGATACAAGTTTGAGGGTTTCGGCGTTATCTTAAGAACTGAAAGCATATACTACTATGCAAATTTTATTAATCATCATCATCATCACCACCATTCCACCATAAATCCATGAGTAATCGAGGGAACTCCTCAAAATTTATATGGAAACATATAGTGACTTCAATTTTTTAAGAAGTATCCTAAGCATATGCTACCAAAAAGCATGATTTTGCAATAAGATATAACATGGTTCCGAAGGTGCTAAGAGAACTCCGGATTCCTTATAAATACAAGTTTGGGGGTTTCGGAGTTGGTTTAAGAACTAAAAGCATATGCTACTATGCAAGTTACATTCATCATCATCATTATCACTACCAACAGTCACCATGAATTATCTAAATATAATACGATGAGCCTTCTCGATGATATAGTCATAGTGCATAGTAAGAAGCATTTTGGAATCAAAATAAATGCCAAGATCCCGTACAAAGTTAGTTCGGTCTATAGGTACGCCACCAAAGTTATATGGAAAAATTAAAACATTCTTTTTGCGTGTGAAACTGATACATTGGCATTTGCCTATTTTGACAGCTATGTGATTTCTACGGTAATAATCGAATAAATTATTTAAATCTTGCTGTAAGAGTTCGCAATCTGACCGAGTTTTTACTAAGAGATATATTTTTTTATCGTCGGCATAAAGTAAATGTTTAGCATATGAGAGGCACCTATTGATATCAAATATACTAGCACTGTATAGTAATGGCCCAAGGTGCGATCCCTGTGGCACACCAGAGGGTATCACAACGTAATCAGATCTAAACCCTCCCAGAATGACCGCCTGTGAACGTTTAGAGAGGTAAGACTTAATCCATCGCAACAGATCACCGTGAATACCGAATCTATGGAGTTTTTTGAGCAGGAGACCGTGATCCACACGATCAAACGCCTTCTCAAAATCAGTGTAAATCACGTCCACCTCCCACCACGTTCCATGTTTTGTAAGACATAAGTAGAGAAGATAGATAAATTAGAAATCGTAGATCGATTTCTTAAAAATCCGTGTTGTGAGATAGGTATCCCTTTGGATAAAACTGGATAAATATGATTAAATACAAATTTTTCAAATACTTTACTTATCGTGTTTAAGATAGATATGGGTCTATAGTTAGAAATTGATGTTCTACTTCCTTTTTTGATAATTGGTATTATGTGTGCTCTCTTCCAAATGTCAGGAAAGATGCATTCTTTGAGTGATCTTTGAAACAAAATTGTAATAGGTAGGCCTAAGCTATCCGCACATGACTTGAATACAATCGGTGGTATTCCGTCACAGCCAGCACCTTTAGTTTTGTCTAATGATTGTTTCGGTGGAAACAGTGATATTAGATATTGAATCTGAGCTTGTGTAATGTGAGTCATGATAGTATCGGTCAGGGTAGTCAGATGATGGAGGAGTGAAAACGCTTTCAAAGAACCTACTAAATGCAGAACATATAGATTGTCCATCATTATACTTTGAAGTGCCTAATGTAAATTGTTTAGGATATTTGATGATGCCTTTTTTTGAACAAACATATTTCCAGAAGTATTTGGGGGAGTACCTAATGTGTTCCTCTGTTTTAGATATAAAATATTCAAAGCATTGGCTCAAAACCTTGTGATGTCTCTTTCTCAGTAAGGAAAATTCATCATAGTCCAAAGGGTTGCCATGTTTTTTCCACGCACGGTGAGCTTTCCATTTCTCTCGTATAATTTTAATTAAAGGTATTGAATACCAAATTGGATAGTACTGTTTGTTGAGAGAATGATGGCGCACAGGTACATGGAGAATAAAGCAATCATGTAATATATTATAAAAATTATCTAAGGCCTCATTCAAAGATCCAACATTCGATTCATTATTCCAGTCAATATTATTAAAATAGTTGTTAAGGTTATCATAATTACATTTGTTAAAATTAAATCGCGGGACATAGCGCTCAGTAAAAGGCTGTAATGAAATGTCAAGTACATTAATAAATAATATTTCAATGTAAATGATTCGATCTTGGTGTTTAGGTTACCAAGTTAGCAAATTTGATCATAAGATCTATGAGGTATGTTATTCTCCTTAAAATTTATAAGGACGATTATAGTTATATTTGAGCATAATATTATATTATGTTGAGCTGATGAGTTTCCTTGAGTGTAATGATAGAAATAAATTCACTGAACAGTACTTTAGAGCCTTTAAAGACAGGCGTATGAACATTAATTTTATCATTGCTTGATTAAGAGCGAGCTGTCGGATCCAGTCACTAAGCATAACACATTAGTCTGTACAAAAACCAGCTTATTAAATATGACTAAAAATATTGAAATTGTTATTTTTAACAAAAAATTAAAACCGACTTCCAGGGTAAAAACAATAATAATTTATAATGAACAAAAAAGTGTTCAATAATTCTTACTCTTTAATGTGCCTTATGCATAACTCTCCTAAACCTCAACTATTTCTATGTACACAATCTTCATTATTTTGAAGTCGGTACCAGTCTTAAATATTTAAAATATTTTGTCATCTAAGAACTCAGCATCCTTAGCTGGTACCGTCTTCAAAATAATGAAGATTGATCTAATATTATGTGAGAAAAGTCGTTATTACAAATTCTCCAATAAATTAATAATTATTAATCTATCTTGGCATTGACATGACGATAGTGACTCATAATAGACAAAATTAATTATGCATACTTTGTTATTGATTATTATAATATTTAACGCATTATTTAAGATTTAAATATTGTGTTGCGAGATCTATTCGACCTCTAGGGTTTTTGACTGAAGACTGATCAGATATTCTCAGGGATAAGCCTTAAAATATAATAGCAGTATTTAGTGTTTTTCAACCTGTCGGTCGCGACTCCCTGAGGGGGCCGTGAGGCTTCTGTAGGTCGCCAGAGGTCGAATGAACTATTTTAGTCTGCCTAGGAATCAACTTCTCTGATAGTACTTTGCTTTGCTATAATATTGTTATACGTTATTTTTGTAATGAAATTTGGGGTTGATCGTATAATTGTGATCGTGTAACCACTCTAATTACTGCCGCACTCAGAATGGAACTAATTAGGTACTTAAATGTAATTAATTCAAAATTTTGACTTAAGCTTAAAAAGGTTAATCATAATATAATATAATTAATACGCGAACGAAAAACTTTGTAACCCTTTTTACGAAAAATGGGGAAACGTAGGTGCATGAAATTTTTCACAGTTATAGTTTATATGGTGAAGGAGTGCATCGAGCTAATATTATTTTGAAATTATGCTTTAATCATAAATTTTTTTAACAAATAAAACATTACACACACTACAACACACACACATGAGAAATGACAGATTTTTGAGTGACAAACCTATAACTACATACGAATTATACTCTTTTATTTATGGTTGAAGTCTGTTGACAACAAGTTGACAAATTGAAAATGGATTATATATTTTTTTAATGAATCTAAGATACTATTAGACAATGCTTACACGGCCAGTCGGAGATCAGCTAAGTCCCAGAGACAAGAGTAGAAAAAAATTATAAAGTCTATATTTTTTACAAAATATAGGTAGTAAGTCCTAATGTCGTTGAATCTAAGGTCGAATTTCGACCATTGGGCGATCTCTAGTCATAATAATTAAATGTATATGAGTACGGCGGTCAAAAGTGGTTTGGCAGCCTAACGTGTCAATTTCCAATTTTGGCAATTTAGCAGAGGGCACTAACGAAAGTTAGTACCTACTCTTAAGTCTAAACTCTAAAGTACCTACACCGTAGTCCGTTCCTATAAAATTGTATCTAGAAATGTGAACAAATCTTTCGGTTTTGTTACATTTCTGAATTATTCTGAATTAAATTAAATGTTTTCCATAATTTCCTAATGGTAATGGATCATCAGAAGCCACATTACGAAATGACATAAATATTAATGTGGAGTCTTTGCCACTTGTACCGCAGTTATAAAAGTTTCCATCAGTATACCAGATATCTGTTATATAAAGTGTAATAAAATCAGTTTATGATATTTTAGGCCTAACATAACCTTTTTTAAAAGTGAAAAATAAATATTATTCGAAACCTTAAACAAAGTAAATTTTTTCTTGGGGATAACTTTAGGAATCTCGTCTCCCACTGCCGGACATTTTTGACAGACTTGCTTCCCGCTGCATGTCACTCAAATAATTTTTTTAACCCTGATGGTTGCGGCCCGCGTCACCGATACCAAAACGTGTTTCTGACCCGTAAAAAAGGGTTGAGTACCACTGCTCTAGCCCTAAAAAATGTGTGAATCTAAAGTAAACTTTGTATCATAGATCAAGTATGGCTCTGGCATTGGCTAGTAGATAACATTTCGCCACCCCATAAAGTTAATATACCTAGCGGAATAGAGCAACAATCTCGAGCTGTCAAACCAAACCGAAATTGGTTTCATCTGTGTGTAAAAATATGTGTATGTATACACTTACACAAGCATGATTGAACATGAATTCTATTAGATTAAATTGTCAACGTGCGGCACGTGCCGACTGGACGTCAAAAAGAGAGTGCTGCTGTCATGTATCACAGTGACGTCTTTCTTGCCTATGTTTCTCTATTCCGCTAGGTATATTAAGTATTAACTTTATGCGCCACCCGGATCCTAAACCAGAAATCCTTGTAAATAATATCAGCTGAAGACGCTTCTGTGTCACGTCACGGTTACGAAATTAAGTAGGATCAAATAATCGGCCAAATGCGAATCGGACTCGCGCACGAAGGGTTCCGTACCGTTATAGAGCAAAAATAGGCCAAAAATTGTGTTTTTTCTATGGGAGCCCCCCTTAAATTTTTATTTTATTTCAATGTTAATATAAATTATTAAAGTACACATGTAAAATTTAAGGCTTTTGTGAAAATTTCAAATGCCTACCTGTTGTCATCATTGATACCGAGCAAAAAATGTTTGAAAAATCAAGTTTGTTGTATGGTATAATATTTAATTTATTTAGTATTTGTTGTTATAGCTGCAACAGAAATACATAGTCTGTGAAAATTTGAACTCTCTAGTTATAACCATACTTAAGTTACAACCCGGAGACAGATAGACAGACGGACAGACAGGCAGACACCGAAGTCTCAGTAGGTCGCGTTTTTACCCTTTGGGTACGGAACCCTAAGAATGCATCAAAATATGGATGTAACTGCAAAACGTATATTATATTATCTCCTAGATGTTGCGCCCAAATTCGTTTAGCGCGGGGGTCATCCATATTATTGCCGAGATTAAAACTAACCTATGTTCTTACTTCTTTCCCAGGCCTTTAAAGTGTATTCATAATTTAAAATTAAATCGGTTCAGTGGTTCAAGCGCATGGGCGTACCGAGGGGGGGGGGGGCAGGGGGGGCGACTGCCCCCCCCTGGATCATGCTGACGTCAATACTAAGTATATTATCTAGTACTTTCATCTATAAAAATAAAATAAAATAAGTCGAAATTTTGTCATTTGTTTGCAATACAATATTTTAATTATTCTTTATAAACACCTAGCTTATAAAAAAAGCTACCTGGGTACGCCCATGTTCAAGCGTGAAGAGGTAACAGACAAACAAAGAGATACATTTCGACATTAATTATAATATTTTATATTAACAAGGATTTTAATTCGACTTGGTCTAGTTTCGCGAGGCCACGTCTTATTTTGGTCATGATGGATTAGGTATTAACAATATTATTATTCTTAATTTTAATTCAGTCAAGTCAATTATTATACGGAATGTACTAAAACTAAGTGATAATACTTTAGAGTGTGTTTAAGTATGTGTTTTTTGTAGAGAGTTCATTGTAAAAGTAGCAGCACTGAAAGAGCTATTTTTGTGTGATTTGTATGGGCAAGCGCTACTGCGTCGGGAATTTTCCCATACAAAAGTTAAAAAGTTACTCTTTCAGCGCTGCAACTTTCACAGCGAACTCAATATAGCCTATAGGGGACTCATACGACATACGTACCCTAAATTATTATCACTTAGTTTTGTTACACCCTGTAGACTGTAGAGAAAGATCACTTAATTGCAACTAGAATGAAACTTTGTCACCTTGTTACTAAAGAAAACTTAACAGATTGTTATAAACCGCTCAAGTTAAATTTGTAATTCGCTTAGCATCACAATGATATATTTTTTTCTGTTTATGGTCTGTTTTTACGGTTAAAAGTTTTTAAGAGCGTTTCAATTAAAAATATTGTCCTATTTTTTATTTTTATCTGTAAGCAAGCATAAGCCGTCATGACTCAAATAAATGTCAACGTCAAATTAAAAAAAAATCAGAAAAAAAATTGCGCGTTTAAATGATCAAGACGACTTCGATACTTAGGGTGTAAGTACGCACCAATATAGAGTACATCCTGGAGCCACCGACTCCCACTACAATATAGAAGACGTGTGTCGCTCCAAACTTGGGGTCTCTCTTATATAGTGTGATGAAATCCAAATAGCCGATGCGTACAAGTACAAGGCCACAAAACCGGTAACAGACGAAAGCTCTTCAAAATAACTAAAGCATTCAATTTTTCTCTCTTTCAAAATATTTGTACGTTGTCCGCTACTTGCGCCTCATCCTGGACATTTTTGCAGGATAAATAGCCTAAATGTATGCCAGGACCCAAAATAATACCTCCGTAAAATAGTATTTTAAAAAGATAACTCTATTTTTAAAAAGATGAAACCGACTTCAAAATTGTACCTAGTTGAAAATTAAAACTACCTGTCTCTAAAACTACTGAACCGATTTTGATGAAACTTGCACTATTCCCTAAGTTTAACAATACCTAGTTCAGCAAAAAAAGAATTACTGAAATCGGAATGGTAGTTCCAGAGATATGGGAACACAAACATAAAAACATACATACATACATACTTATATACATACACTTTTGAAATTTGGCACATTTGTTAAGACGCTGATATAGACTAACATATACGAAAATTGGGTTCTGGAAATATTACATACATACGCGTCGAATTATTGATAACGTCCTTTTTTTGAAGTTGGTTAATAAAACCGACTTCAAAATTATATGTAATTGAAAATTAAAATTGCCTTATCTCGAAAACTACTAAAGCGATTTTGATGAAACTTAAATTATTCACTAAGTTGAACAATACCTAGGTTCAACAAAAAAATAATCACTTTGAAAATCGGACTTGTAGTTCCGGAGATATGCGAACACAAACATAATTATTATTTTTAACAAAAAATTGAACCCGACTTCCAAGGTAAAAACGATATTCTTAAAATATACTAAAAAGTATGAAATAATTCTTATTCTTCATTAGTGCCTTTTTCAAAATTCGACTATACCTCAACTTATTCTGTACTCAATTTTCATTCTTTTAAAGTCGAGTCGGTACCAGCCTTGAACTGAGATACTTGACATAGAACTTAGCCGGTACTTCAAAAGAATGAAAATTGAGTACAGAATAAGTTGAGGTTTAGTCGAATTTTGAAAAAGGCACTAATGAAGAATAAGAATTATTTCATGTAACTTTTGAAATCATTTTAAGAATATTGTTTTTCAAGATAAAAACAATATTCTTAAAATGATCTAAAAGTCGTGTTCAATTTTTTGTTAATTATAATTTTTTTACAAAAGATTGAACCCGACATCCAAGGTAAAAATAAATGTAAAATTCTTAAAAATAATCTAAAAAGGATCAAATAATTATAATTCCTTATTATAGTGCCGTTTGTAGATTTCGACTAAGTAAACTAAGTAAAGTACAGAAATAAGAATTTTAGATTTATTTTTACCTTGGAAGTGGGTTAAATTTTTTGTAAAAAATAATAATTTTACTCTTTTTAGTTATATACAAGACCACAAGGCTTTATGCGTAGGTAACCACTACGAAAATTAACTGTTCACATTATATTACTGTAAGCGAAATTGTGGTAAATGCTTGCAGTTATCTAAGCGATGCTGCAATTTCCAAACATTTTTTTTAAAGGTTCAGGAGTTATGTTAAATGCCTTTGGATAGAAAGGCACCTTCGTACGAAATTATTTCACTTATTTGTAACATATTATATTTGAGTTACTAGAAACAACATCTTAACCACCATATTGTGTGTTTTTATAAAGGAGTATGGGCAAATTTGTATGGAGCATGGGCTATCTGCGGCCGAGAACAATTCTAACATAATATATTCATACTTAGGAGTCCTACAATTATTACAGTGTCGAAATCTCATCGCCGAAATATACTTTAAAAGTGGATAAAATACATTTTTATTTTTCAAGATGATATTATGCATAACTAGATGTCCCGCGCGGTTTCACCCGCGTAAATTAGGAATTTTACGGCAACCGTACATTTTCCCATAAAAAATGGCTCTTATGTCCCTACTATACTCCCTTCACTTGGTCTACTCTATATCTGTGCCAAATATTGCCATAAAAATTGTTCCAGTAGTTCGTTATTTCTATATCGCTTGACAAACTCGAGTCTCGATCTAAAAGACTATGAAAATTACCAATAACATGGTATAATATTATGGTAGTGATGATGATGGTGATGATGTTGATGATGAATGTAATTTGCGTAGTAGCATTTGCTTTCCGTTCTTAAAACAACGCCGAAACTCCCAAACTTGTATCTATAAAAAATCAGGAGTTCTCTCAGCACCTTCCGAACCACGGTATACCAGGCATACCTCGGTGCAAAATCTTACTTGTTGGTAGCATATGCTTAGAATACTTCTCACGAAACCGAAGTCACCACCCTTGTGTTTCCCTATAAATTTTGAGGAGTTCCCTCGATTACTTATGGATCCTTCATCAGATCACTATATAATATCAAATTGGGATGATACCCTATATACCAAAAGAAAAATGTTGAAAATCGGTTAACAAACGGCGGAGTAATCGTTGAACATATGAAAACGAACATAACACCTTTGAAAGTCGGTTAAAATTGTATCCTATGTGTTATTCTGAAATCTGATGTATAAGCTATATTATTGTAAAGTTTCATTAAAATCCGTTCAGTAGTTTTGCGTGAAAGAGTAACAAACATCCATACATCCATACATCTATACATCCAAACAAACTTTCGCCTTTATAATATTAGTAGGATTTAATAAAACTTGAGATCGCCCAATGGTCGAAATTCGACCTTAGTTTCAACGACATTAGGACTATATTTTGTAAAAAATATTGACTTTATCATTTTTTTTTCAACTCTTGTCTCTGGGACTTAGCTGATCTCAGACTGGCCGTGTAAGCATTGTCTAAAAGTATCTTAAATTCAATATAAAAAAAAAAAAACTATAATCCATTTTCAATTTATCAACTTGTTGTCAACAGAGTTCAACCATAAATAAAAGAGTATAATTCGTATGTTACATACTTTATAGGCTTGTCACTCAAAGATCTGTCATTTCCCATGTGTGTGTGTTGTAGTGTGTGTAATTTTTTATTTGTTAAAAAAATGTATGATAAAAACATAATTTCAAAATAATATTAGTTCGATGCACTTCTTCACCCTGTAAACTATAACTGTGCAAAATTTCATTCACCTACGTTTCCCCATTTTTCGTAAAAAGGGTTACAAAGTTTTTCGTTCGCGTATTAATATTATGATATATCTTAGCTTATGTTTAGAGCAAAAGTGGGAAAGTAAGGTGAAATGTTTTTATAAGAAGGTCCAGTGTTTATTTGTACTTGTGTTTAATAATAGCACTTAATTCCGCTGCTGGTAACCTAACCTAACCTAAACCTTTTTTTTTTTTTGATGCGCAGGGGAACCCCATCATGGGTCGCCCGGGTCGGGTGTGTGCCTCAGTTAAGCTGAAGCACCCCCGGGGGAATGTGAGACTCCTACTCACTAAAACCACCTGCGGTTCGCCTTCAGCTGTATAAAGGAGGGATGTCCCGGATCTACCAAACACAGGACTCCCTCCACGACCGGCCGGTCTACCTCAAAAGAGGACCGGACTTCCACCAAAAATAAGGGAACGCTTAGGCAAACTAAAGCGTTCCCCTCGGCGCCGGGACTAGTCCTTTAGCTAGCTAAGCCGGGCAGGTACCCATCCCAACCCGGAGCCC
Source organism: Aricia agestis (assembly GCF_905147365.1). Taxonomy (NCBI): domain Eukaryota; kingdom Metazoa; phylum Arthropoda; class Insecta; order Lepidoptera; family Lycaenidae; genus Aricia; species Aricia agestis. The sequence continues at coordinate 23,468,647 of NC_056428.1, read as the reverse complement.
CGTGGGACGGAAGTTATTGGAGGTTCGCATAGCGACGCCTCCGCACTCCCGTCCTACGCCGGCGGAGCGGCAGAGAGGTGGGATCGTCCTCTCTGTTCCGCTCCGCGGAAACCTAACCTAAATCTAACCTAACCTAACCCAACCGAGATATCAGACTACAGATTACATAACGTGTGCGCAGCAGCACAAACTGGTTTTATTGTATTGATTGTTTTGGAAGTTTAGAATGATGCATTGGCATATAGGTAAACATAAATAATAAATAATTATTAAGCTTTATTGTTCTATGCGATCACATTTAACTATTTTCTAAACTAAATGGAATATAATAACACGTCCAAAGCAAATGTTGTTTCTAAATATCAGCGGGGCTAAAATGGTCACATAGCGATTCCTCTCAATCAATTCAGCAAATGAATTGTCAAAACTGTCAAACTGACAAATGTCAAATTAGTACGAATTACTAAAGTGCGACAAGGCTTTAAATGAACGTGGGCGGGGGCGCTGCTGGTGAAGGAGAACTGTCAAAAATGACATTTTTGTATGATGGCAGCGTTAGTTCCTTTTTTCGCCACGTTGAGCTGTAGACATGAATTGCAAGCAGACATGCATTTTGCGATTTAAAAAAAAAACCATTTTAGTCCCCCAGTACTTTTATTTGACACTAATTTCATCAGTGGCCGCCGATAGCCCAAATGTGCCCATACTCCTTTCAAGAATTTTCCTCTATTAATTATAATAAATATCACCCATCATCAGATCATCACTTTCGTAATCGTTGTACCAAATTCGGATTATACCCTATAAGTACAACAACAAAAGAATTTTCGAAATCGGTTCACAAACAGCGGAATAATGACCAAAGACATCTGTCTCGGTGTAAAAAACTATGAAAAACACAAAATATAAGACTAATACTTAACAGAGTCATAATGTGATGTTGCAAGATGTAAGATAAAGAGACGGTGATGATGATTAATCTAATGTACCATTAGCATATGCCTTCAATTCTTAAAACAACGTCGAAACCCCTAAACATGTATATAAGGAGGCCGGAGATCTGTTCACCACCTTCGAACCAGTGCTGTAAATAGGGCGGTGCCCAGGCACAGGCAGGAGGTCCCAGGATTATGGCAGGAGTATTATTTTTCGGTTTGCTCCCGATAATAGTTCCCGCTGCACCCCTAGAGCACGATTCCAACAGTAAAATAGACCTATACAATGCTTTGGGTAATATAATGTCTAAAAAAGCTTGGGCGCAATTGTAGAAGCTCGCACAGGGCGCAAAAAAGACTGTTTACGGCACTGCTTCGAACCATCTTGTATTGGTGCAAAATCTGATTTTTTGGTAAGATTTACTTGGAATAGGTACTTCATTATTTATTCAAAATCACTATACTTACTTAAGTTTCCATTTGAAATACTTTGATTATGAATCGAAATCACAATATCATCCAGATAAATGGGTTTCGGTATAAATAGCGAGGAATTCCCTCGATTACTTATGGATCCCATCATCAAGTCACCTTTTTTATGAACATGGTACCAAATTTTTATAAACCCGATACAATAGCGAAAAAATCTTGAAAATCGGTCCACAAACGGCGAAGTGATCGTTGATCATACAAAAATATATATTTAAACATACGAATATAATATAACCTCCTTCTTTTTGGAAGTTGGTTAAAAACGTACATATATACATACTTTTGAAATTTGGCACATTTGTTCAGACACTGAAATATACTAACATACACAAAAACTGGGCAGTTCAGGTAATATTACATACATACGCGTAGAATTGATAACCTCCTTTTGAAGTCGGTTAAAAATAACTATAAAGCATTTTTTTTTCTTCAAAATATTTATGCACGTTGCCGTTGCCCGCTACTTGCGAGTTGCGCCAAATCCTGGAAATTTTTAGAGGATAAATAAGTAAAAGCGGTTTGAGCGTAAGCACAGAATATATATTAGTAGTACAAAGCGTAAGGAAGGAAATTACAGTCTTTAGAATCTCTAACATTAGCATATATTTAGTATCCATGAAAACTTTAAAAACTCATTGTTTAAATTAAAGGTCTGGCCTTGTAAGCTAAGTAGGTTTTTAAAATATTACGTTAACTTTATAGGTAGGGCTACATTTTTACATGTTTATCTGATGTAAATAGTCATCGCCCGCTATTCGTATAAAGAATAATTCATTCATGTTAGCTTATCTGATTAATCTTGTTCATTTAATTCGGCGGCTTTTTAATACAACTTTTGCAAAATTGTTAACTTACTATGTTTTATGTTTTATAAATGCGACGTTAGGTGTCGGGAGAATCTCATGATTATAATTTGTCACAACTGATATTATAATTGATTAGTAATTGATCTATTAACTCATTATTTTAAACCATTTATTTATAATTGTTATTCCAAATTGCTTTTGTAAGATAAATAATAGGAAGTGGGAATAAATAATGAAAAGTTAATTTAAGTAATTGATTTTTTTATGTTTTATTCTTGTCAATTTGTCGGCCTTTTTTAAATTGACTTTTGATTGAAACTGAACTTTGCGACAGTATAAAAAATATAAAATGTTTAGTTTTTCATCTTATCGATTTTAGTAAGTTTACAGAAAACTTTCGTTTATTGCAGAAAATAATTACATTTATTTTCGATATTATATTGATGATTTAGTGTGGGCCTAGAGCAGTTAATATTTGACTGAAATGTCAAACCTTGAACTCTTTGGTAGAATAGCGATATTGATGAACACAAGATGTATACAATATTTTATTGAGAACAAACAAGAATTTATTAAGAATGTATTATATTAAGAATGTTTTCACTTTATTGTTAGAAATATTTTTAATTTTTATTTAATTGAGCATAGCATAATATTTATTTCTATTTAAACGCTTGCTAGTCTCTGACTTGTATTCTAAACTTTGTAATGCGGATACCTGCAGCTACTCATTCATGGATCTTGCACTAAGTACAAGAATTCTCGGACAAGAAAAAAAATTGATAAGAACTCAAAATTATTTCGTATTTAAAGTAAAGCTCCGTGTAGCTATGAATTTTGGAAATACATAGTATGGTGAGATGTTCGAAATTTTGTCGGTTAGTTAACTTATTTAAAAACAAGTTTTAAATATAAAAATCCTGAACGTCCATATCTAATCAAAACGTTTAAGATTGTGGGATTTAAGCACACAAATAGTTTAACTTTTAAACCCGGTCTATTGAAGTCGGTATAAAAACCCAATATGGTAATTGGGTAAAATCGATGATCGTATATCATTTTATTTATAACATTACTAGGTACCATCGAGGAAGTTGATTCCTACGCAATTGACAGACCAACGTTATTTGGTCGAATATGTCAATTCAATGTTAATTGTGATCTGTCAGCTGGGTTTGACGTAACCCAACCAAACTACTTAGGTCCCCGATTTGAATAGGAATCAACTTCTCTGATAGTACATTGCTAGCATTTGCTACTGTTAGTAGTTTTATAACACGAATTTCGTATGTCTAATTTCTATAATTAAAGACGTGAGTCGAAGAACCACATTTTAGTAACATTTTATAACATAAGGAAAATTACTAATTTTTTTCTCTTGTAATTTTAACAAACCTTGTAAGTTATCTACTTCATCTAGCCAACATATCTGGCTAAACTTAAAACCCACGGTTTTTAACACGCTTTTATTAGCTTTAAGTACTAGCACGTTTTTTTCCTATCTCCAATAGGTAGTCTAATTATTTCGAAACTTTGCATTTTTTATTATTCGTAACTTTACATACGTATTAAGAGCCAATGACAATGCAATAATTTGTTAAAATGTTTGATAAAAAACCTTGCATTTTAGTTTTTTTTAACTAAATAGATTTTTTTTTATTTCAAATCATAATCCTGGCCCTAAGGCCTCCATTTATGAAATAAAAAATAGGCCAAGTGCGAGTCGGAGTCGCGCACGAAGAGTTCCGTATACAAGGTGTAAAAAAATAAGTGATAATAATTTAAGGTGTGTACGTGTTCCTTGTAGCGAGTTCACTGTAAAAGTAACAGCGCGGAAAGACCAATTTTTTTTTTACTTTTGTATGGAGAAACTCGTGACGCTGGGGCGCTTGCCCATACAAAAGTGAAAAAAAATTGGTCTTTCAGCGCTGCTACTTTCACAGTAAACGCTCTACAAGGGACACGTACACACCCTAAATTATTATCACTTATTTTTGTTACACCCTGTAGAGATGTGCCGACTACTCGCTGACTAGTCGGTAAAGCCACTTTTGTAGTCGGCGACTAGTCGACTAGTAAAAAAAAAGGCAAATGGGGGCAAATTAAAAAGGGCCCTGCTGCTTTGATTTTCTTGCAGTTTCACTGGCTTTGCACTAGATTAATTCGAACTCATTTCTATATAGCATATAATATAGCAACTTTGCTTTGTTCTCTGTTAAAACTTTACTCCCTTCGCTGAAATTGATGCTTTATTTTGTTTTTGACCGACTTCGAAAAAGGAGGAGGTTATACGTTCGGCTGTATGTATCTTTTTTTCTTGTATGTTCAACGATAACTCAGCCGTTTGTGATCCGATTTTCAAAATTCTTTTTGTGTTGTATAGGGTTTAACTCGAATTTGGTGCCATGTTCACAAAAGTGGTGATCTGATGATGAGATCCTGGAGGAATTGAGGGGACTCCTTGAAATTTGTATGGAAACATATAGTGATTTCAATTTTTTCTGAAGCATTCGAGGTAAATGCTACCAAAAAGTAAGATTTTGCACCAGGTTATACCCTGGGTCCGAAGGTACCCAACAGAACTTTTGAATCCTTATAGATACAGGTTCGGGGATTTCGGCGTTGTTTAAACAACTGAAAGCATAAGCCAACACATTAATTTATTTGATCATCATCATCAAAATCATAATTATGCCATGGGTCATCCAACATTATGACCCAATTATTGATGCTTTTCGTGATATTTTGCATCGAAGCAGATGCTTTTGATGATTATTTCGCTGTTTGTGGACCGATTTTCAAAATTCTTGTGTTGTTGTATAGGGTATAATCTTGATTTTGTATAATAATTACGAAAGTGGTGAACTGATGATGGGATATATGAGCAATCGAGGGAAATCCTTGAAATTTATCAAAAGACTCATAGTGGTTAAAATGTTGTTTCTAGTAACTTAAACATATTTTACGAATAAGAGAAAATTCATACGAAGGTGTCTCTTGGTCCAAAGGCACTGAACAGAACTCCTGAACCTTTAAAGATAAAAGTTTTTAAATTGCAGCATCGCTTAGATAACTGCAAGCGTTTACCACAATTTCGCTTACCGTAACATAATGTGAATAGTTAACATTCGTAGTGGTTATTTACGCATAAAGCCTTATCTTGTAGATAACTAAAAAGAGTGAAATTATTATTTTAAACAAAAAATTAAAACCGACTTCCAAGGTAAAAACAATAATAATAAGAACTAAAAAGTATTAAATAACTCTTACTCTATAATAGTGCCTTTATCAGAATTCGTCTAAATCTCAACTATTTCTGTACATAATATACTACAGTCATTACTTTGAAGTCGGTACCAGTCCCTTAAAGCTTCAGATATTCTGACATTGACTGAACTCACGATAAAATTAGCTGGTACCGACTTCAAATAATGAAGACTGGAGTATGTACAGAAACATTTGAGATTTAGACGAATTCTGAAAAACTCACTAATAAAGAGTAAGAGTTATTTAATACTTTTTAGTTCAAATTATTATTGTTTTTACCTTGGAAGTCGGTTTTAATTTTTTGTTAAAAAAAATAATTATAGGTATGCCGAAACGAATATCAAAAAAAGACATTTTTAGCTCCACCCTAATGTACAACTCTAAGACAACAAGCTATAAGTAAGTTATATAGCTTTGGCCCTTGTGGTCTCATATGTAACTAAAAAGGGTAAAATTATTATTTTTTAACAAAAAATTAAAACCGACTTCCAAGGTGAAAACAAAAGCAATTTTCTTAAAAATAATCTAAAAAGAATCAATTATAATTCTTATTCCTTATTATAGTGCCGTCTTCAGACTTCGCCTAAACCTCAACTATTTCTGTACTCAATCTTCATGCTTTTGAAGTGAGAATCATGATTTGAATCACAATATGATTAATTTTTTTTAAATAGCAAAATGCAACTCTGCTTGCAATTCATGTCTAGACATAGTAATTTGTACTGATTTGACATTTGTCAGTTTGACAGTTTTGACAATTCATTTGCTGAATTGATTGAGAGAAATTGCTGTATGTGACCATTTTAGCCCGCAGCTTACCTTAGCGTAAGTTCTATGTCAAGGATCTCAGAACTTTTCCGGGCTGGTAGCGACTTCAAAAGTACGAAGATTTAGTACATAAGTTGAGGTTTAGGCGAAGTCTGAAGACGCCACTATAATAAGGAATAAGAATTATTTGATTCTTTTAGATTATTTTTAAGAATATTACTTTTGTTTTTACCTTGGAAGTCGGTTTTAATTTTTTGTTAAAAAATAATAATTAGAATTTGTTGTTATTAGCCCAGTAGGGTTAGTTCAGCCTTGTATGGGAAGCTGAAATTAAATATAGTCAGAAATTTTTGAAGTGAAAACTTCTTTAGCGGCGTTGAGCACTTTTGTGGGATGGGTAAAAACTAAAAACTGTGAAACTCGCGTCAGATTCTCGTGCCGATCGAAAAACCGTAAGACGGTTGGAGAGTAGTGTTGTAACATCGACATCGATTAATCGAACAATCGATTGTTTTTTTCAATTGTCGATATTTTTTAATCGATTGTAAGGGTTTCGATTAATTAAAAAAAAAAAGATTTTTTAAAAATCGATTTTCATAAAAAATGGGTTAAAAATTTAATCAATTGTAAGTGTTTGAATTAATTAAAAAAATCGTTTTTTTTAAAAATCGATATTCATAAAAAATGGTAAAAAAGATAATGCACAACGTTAATAATCAAGTTTTCACTTCTGCCGGCACTCCCGGAGTGCAACCCGTCTTCTTTTTTACCAGTGTTTAGAGGAAGTCACAAATATCGACCACTCTGGGTAGAAACGTCGTAAAAGCCATTTTGGCCAAAATGAGTTTTTAACGGTTTCTTACTCGGAATCGCGAGCTCTATCGATCTGTATATTCGAAATATTCAAATTCGCAAAAAAATGTCTTTTACAGCATTTTTCAAGCCATTATAAACCCAGTTTTCTTCTTTGAAAATGTTATAATGCGCAATTAATTTTTGAAATTTATGTAGTAAGCGACAAATTTTTGATTTCGTGGTTAATACTACATAATATATACAATACCAGGCCTGTCCCACTCGCGAGAATAGGTATCGAACTGTAAGTACCACCCGCGGGTGGCCAATCAGTAGGGACTCACAAGCGAGCGGTGACGCACGCGCAAGATTTTTCGTCGCGTATTTACTGTTTACTGATCATAGAGGAATTTTATTCATGATACTGATTTAACAGCTGTGACAAAATCGTTGTAAATCTTATAAAAATGAACAATTGAGAAAGGCCAATGAAATATGTATTTGAATAAGGTATTTAAATACAAAAAGTAGATAAAAACTATACAAACATAGCAAATAAACCAATTTCATACAAAGAAACGCACAAACTACACAGAAATAAACACAAGTTACTATGTTTAAATTGTAAAAGTTTCCTGCACTATAATCGAATAAATATATAAAACTACTATAAAATAAAGGTTGGGTTACTAAAATTTTATATTACTATAAAAAGGTTTGCTATTCATACCAATAGTAATTAAAAAATAATATTTTGTTTTCTAAAAGGCGAAAACCTTGATTTCGTCAGAAAAGGTACGAGTTATGCGATAGACAGAGAGCGGACATGTAGGTGAATATAATTGTAGGCACCTAGCACTGCGCGGTCGGAATTTGAACTTAATAGTATCGTAACATGAGTCGTTATTTCTTTAAACGGGTTTCGCAAGTGAGACTTCTGTTGGTACTACTAATATATATTCTGTGACAATACTTGAAGATAATACTTTCAAACATTTTGTAGTAAAAGACACGTCACCAACAAATATGGCTTTTACAACATTTTCTCGACTTCAAACATTTTTTTATTCTTTGAAGTTATAATAAACTACTATAGCTCAGTTAGCTTAGATTTTTGGATAGTTTATTAAATAGAAACTCAAAATATTCTACATTCAATAGTTTCAGAGATCGCATGGCTTTTACTACAAAAAATCTAGTTGTGAATGGCTTTTACAACTTTTTTTTTGCTTCGCCAGTTATTCATTTGGTTGTATAGTTTTTCATTATTTTAACGTAAAATTGTACTTTTCCGATAAATTTTAATAAAATTATCGAAATAAAATAAACTTTACCCCTAAATAATGCAAAACTAGGTAAGTATTTAACAATAATAGCTTTAGAAAATCAGTTCTTCGTATTGTTACTCTTGGTAATAAGTCTTTTGGTGGAAAACTTCCTTAAAACATTTTCTCAACTTACACATTAATCAATCTTAGATAGTAAAACTAAAAAAAACATGAAAGTTATTAAAGACGTCTTTGAAAATAACCGAAAATTGTATACAAACTTAACAACAAAAATAAATGACAAAACAATCTTAGCTTTTTAAATGAAGTAATCATTAGAGATATTTTCATCTTTGGAATAATAGTGAATGGCACATTATAATTGTGTTAATTTTATTTTAATAATGTTACTGCAGTGATGAGTGAGTTGAATGAATAACAAATTACGTATGTCGTTTATTTTTTGTTGGTAAATTTGTATACAATATCCTGTTATTTCGAAAAATATCTTTAATAACTTTCATGTTTTTAGGGTTCCGTACCCAAAGGGTAAGAATGGGACCCTATTACTAAGACTTCGCTATCTGGTCGCCTGTCTGTCTCCAGGCTTTATCTTAAGAACCGCTCTAGCTAGACTTCTGAAATTTTCACATATTGTGTATATCTATTGGCGCTATAACAAAAAATACTAAAAACAAAATAAAATTAATATTAACGAAGGGCTCTCATACAACAAACGTGATTTTTTTGGCCTTTTTTGCTCGATATCAATAATGGTCACAAGTAGGCACTTGAAATTTTCACAAAGGCCTTATTTATATGTGTTTTTTAATATTTATTAATAATTTTTGAATAAAATAAACATTGAAGGGGGGCTTCCATACAAAAAAAAAACCGGCCAAGTGCGAGTCGGACTCGCGCACCGAGGGTTCCGTACAAACCTGCAAGGTTTACAAAGTTCGTCAATTAGATCTAAGTATTTGATATGAATTTCAACTTGATAGCTCTACGCGTTCATGAGGAAAAAAGTAATAAGTTTATATTTATTAAAAAATATATATTTTGTAATGTAACTAAAAATTTAAGGTTTTCGGAATTTTTCCTTTATGTGTGCTATAAAACGTTGCTTCATGCCAAATTTCAAGATTCTAGGTCGACTGGAAGTACCCTTTAGGTTTTGATTCCCTTGCGAGTACTTGCGAGTTTTAAAATATGCAGCTTAAATTGCTGTTTCTTTTGATTGCGTTGACATAGAAGTTTGATTTTGTTACAGCTTAAAGGTATTATAGACCTGAGTATTTGGTATGAATTTCAAGTTAATACCTCTACGCGTTTATGAGGAAATGGGTAGTAAGTTTAAAATTATTAAAAAAATATATATTATGTGATGTAACTAAAAATTTATGGTTTTCGTAATTTTTCCTTTATCTATGCTATAAGACGTTGCTTCGTACCAAATTTCAAGATTCTGAGTTCACGGGAAGCACCCTGTAGGTTTTGATTCCCTTGCAAGTGTCGAAAATTTGCGGCATAAACGGCTGTATCTTTTGATTGCGTTGGCTTAGAAGTTTGATTTTTTCACAGCTTCAAGGGACAGTAGACCTGAGTAATTGATATAAATTTCAGCTTCATACCTCCACGCGTTCCTGAGAAAAAGGGTCTTGACAGACGGACAGACGGACAACAAAGTGATCCTATAAGGGTTCCGTTTTTTCCTTTTGAGGTACGGAACCCTAAAAACACAATTTTTGCTCTATAACGGTTCAGAACCCAGCGTGCGCGAGCCCGACTTATATTTGGCAGATTATTTTGATAATTTTATTAAATTTTGTCAGAAAAGTACAATTATACATTAAAATAATGAAAAACTATAAAATAATTTGATATTCGTCACTAATGTTTGTCGCATTTAATACACAAATTACACTTTCTTATTACTACACTTGTCTTTTAATTCAAAAAATACCTTCAATAAAACGTTGTTTTAAGTCTTATACAACCAAATGAATAAATGGTTATAGTCGTGAAGCAAAAAAAAAATGTTGTAAAAGCCATTTACAACTAGATTTTTTGTAGTAAAAGCCATGCGATCTCTGAAACTATTGAATGTAGAATATTTTTAGTTTCTATATAGTAAACTACCCGAAAATCTAAGCTTAATGAGCTATAATGGTTTATTATAACTTCAAAGAATAAAAAAATACGCGTGAAACAAAATTACCATTTTTGTTTTTTGGCCGTAATGTAAAATGGCTATTTGGCTTTTACGACGTTTCTACCCAGAGGGGTCGATATCTTAAATTCAAAAACTTGACCAAATCCGACGAGTGCGTTAGCCGCCATATTGATTTGAAGGTCCTAAAGGTAGAGATAAAGCTAAAAAATCTTTTTTTAGCTTTATCTCCTTTATTTTATTTTTTTACGAAAATGATAAGGACTAAATTTGTTGTAAGTTTAATTTTCTATATTTTGAATTATTATAATTTTCATTGTAAATTCAATATTTACGGAGATAAATGCAAAAAACAAAAAATTGTAGTCTAAACAAAGTTGTAGGTGATAGATCATTGAATTTTTTACTAATTTGATCCCTATGACTTTTTTTAGAAATCAATATATTATAAGCTCGACCTATGGTAAATGTACCGGGACCCAAGCGACTGGATAAAACTGAATATTTCTGACGAAATAGACCCTATAACAATTACGGCACAACCTACACCTGAATCGTTATTTAAAAAATTGGCTAAGTGCGAGTCGGACTCGCTCATGAAGGGTTCCGTACCATTATAAGGCAAAGATAGACAAAAATTTGTGCTTTTTGTTTGCTCCCATACACTCTCTAAATATTTATTTTAGCAGGGTTATTCTTTTATTGTATTTTGTTAGATAAAGTTCGAAAGATCAGTACTTACCTAAAAGGGATGACAGATATGTCCTTAGCTAAAGCCTCCAATTTCGAAGCCCTGAATGTGACAAAAATACCAATATCTTGGCATCCTTGTCACACACATTATTGTTAATTAATTTAATGATGCGATTGGAATATTAAATACTTTTAAAACTCAACACAAAAACGATAATATTATTAATTTAGGAATTTAATAGATTTGACATTTAAGTGTTGTAAATTAATGACATAGATGCCTAATAAATAGCTAATAAGAGCATTTTGCCTACAGGCTACGACCATTATAAATGTAAACATCATACTTTTGTAATATTTTATGTTAAATGGGCCAAGTGTATCACTATTATAGACAGATTGTTTTATAAGCTTCGAATATTCATAATTTAGCCCAAAGACATAGACCGACCACGTGTAGATCCGTTATTTGCTTATGATGATTATCTTTTTGAAGGCGATTCATCTAATAGCACAATAATTTAACTATTTTTTATTATAGCTAACTCTATTTTACCGGTCCTAAGCCTCAGTATCAATAAAAGGTCATAGGGTTTAAAAAAATCTAAAAATAGATCACATGGTTTGTTGACTGCTGGCGGTCTCTAAAACTTTAGTTTCTAGGTTCCTAATATATTTCTCGAGCGTAGGAGGTTCTGGTTTTTTTGCTTTTTGTATGACTACGATGCTAATCAAATCCGTTTTCTGGTATTTACAAAACAATTTGATTGAGAATGATCAACCGCAGCTCAGCCTTGGATATAAACAAAATTATTAATATTGGACACCTTGGATGTTATACCACAAAATTATGTAATGTGGCCCATATAAAAATAAGTATAAATTAGTTAATCTATGATGATATTGATTAATTTTAATTAACCCCCGACAAAAAAGAGGGGTGTTATAAGTTTGACGTGTCTGTCTGTCTGTCTGTCTGTCTGTGGCATCGTAGCATCCAAACGGGTGGACCGATTTTGATCTAGTTTTTTTTGTTTGAAAGCTGACTTAACTGAGAGTGTTCTTAGCCATAGTTCATCATCATCAGCCTGCTCCGTGCTGAAAAATCGCAGTTCATCTGGTTCGTGAAGGGAATATTAATAATTAAGTTGAAGCAAATGATGCAACTTCCAAAAACGTGCTTTTTTGTGTTCCCTCCAGAACTCCGTAGAAAGTTTCAGTAAAGTCTACCACTTATTATCTGAATTGACCGACTTGACGCTTTGACTGCTATGACTTCTTTGTGGACTTTGAATAGACTTTGGACTTGACGATTTATAAACGATGCTGAAAATTGTTAGAATAAAACAAGAAGTTTAATAAAATAAAATAATATTTTTTTTCCGCTATTTACTTGACGGTGGCCACGGATAAATAGCCGAGTGCCAAAATAAGAAAAAAGAAAACAAAAAAAGAACATCCGTTTATTGTTACGAAATGAAATGAAAAAGGAACGAAACTGTATTCATGTGGCATTAAAATAAAAAATAAAAAAAATTGGCGAAAACATCATTCTGGCCTTGACAATGACCGAAAGATTATTCGAAATGATTTCCTGTCACTGGTCACTGAAACAGAAACAGTCTAGAAAAACTTGTCAAATAGACGCTGATAAGCATTAAGTAATTGTGAATCGTGTATCATCCATAAATTTAATATACCTAGCGGAATAGAGCAACTATCTCGAGCTGTCAAACGAAACCGAAATTGGTTTCATCTGTGTGTAAAAATATGTGTACGTATACACTTACACAAGCATGATTGAACATGATTTCTGTGAGATTAAATTGTCAACGTGCGGCACGTGCCGACTAGACGTCAAAAAAAGAGTGCTGCTGCCATGGATCACACGTCTCTTTTTACCACGCAGTGTTACTGATAGTGACATCTCTCTTGCTCAGGCCTTTGTTTCTCTATTACGCTTTATGGTAAGTATCATCCCACAAAAAATACGTATTGAGTTATGAATGTATTTATGTTCTCTAGATCATTTAGAACAAGACTGCAATTATAATTCAATAAAAAAATATTGTGGGTTAAAACACATTTTAATGCTTTACAGCGACCAAATCCTCAGTAAACTCATGTAAATAGTTAAATAAGCTGAACCTCATGTTATTTTTAACCGACTTTAAAATGGTTGTCAATTCAGCCCGTAGGCCGTATCACAGTTACTGTGTACCCTGTGAATCCAATACACTGTATCTTAAGATACAGTGTATTGAATTAACAACGTTTATTGGACTTCTTTCAGCCTGTTTTAACTTACTAATATCACAGTTTTTCTAGTCAGTATGAAAAGTACTGAGATATTATTATATGAATTACACTGTATTTACTCAAAACTTAAGGTCTAAAACGGCAAAACAAGGTATTCAAAGATGCAGTGTATTGCTGAAATAATTTCGACGCGTCCCAAGATACAGTGTTTTGTCATAACGGTTAGCAAGAGCCTCGCGTGACTCGAACGCGCCAATCAGAGCAGTGGCGGGAGTCAAGCTTAATCATTATTGGTTTATCGAGTGGGTTTTGACTGTGGTGCGTAATATTTGTTTATTTACAAATTGAAAGCCGTGTAATGCGCTTGCAGTTTTTTGTTCTTGAAGTTATAAGTGAGGTTATGTGATTATTAGTTCTCAATATGAGTAGTAATCGTAACAAGTTGTTGATTAAGTTATCTCAAAACAGTGTACAACATTATAATAACTCTAATTGCGCTACAATGGTGTCTAATATAAACCGTGATCTGGAAACAAACACGAACCGGCCTACTTGCATACCTTATGACCATATCAAACCTGTACTACCCGTAAGTAACCCTGAGTACTTTCCGAGTTTTTTTGAAGATACAGAACATAGAAACTACACAGAATTAAAAACTGTCGATGTCGTTGGGTCATCATCGATTACTCATAGCTTTAAAATTACAGAACATATTCCGATTGACCTAAACGACGATATTGAATTACCAGTAAATAATGATTTTGTCACAGTAACAACGAAGGCTGTTATAGAGCAACAACCACATTGTAACGAAGTTACATTCATCCCCACTACTGAAACTAAAAAAAGGAAACCAAATGTAATGGATAACATTAATTATGACGAGATCACACCAATAACCGAATATAACTCTTCACTATCAATGAAACGTAAAATGACAAGTAATGAAGAGCCAGTTGATATAGAAAATCAGGAACAGGTAGAAATTTTACAACCTAGAAAATTAAAAAGACTGCGAAATCCGAAAGATATTCTAGAAAATCAGAAACAGAAGCATCCCATGAGACCATCTTGCAGTAACTGTAAGAAGTCATGTAGTGAACACATAAATGATTTGAAGAGAGAAGAAATATATAAACAGTTTTGGAACATGGATCGGCAAAGGCGTCGTGATTTTATATCTAGACAGGTGGAAAAAACAACAACTGCGATCAAAACTGCTGGTTCAAATTCTAGAAGGCATAACACATTAATCCGGATGCTTGATGAAAGAAAAGTATGTAAGCGCTTTTTCTTAAGTACGTTAGGCTATTCAAATGACGAAGTTGTTCAAGCAGTCTTAAAAGCTAATTATATGACAAGAAATGTACATCCAAAAGTAGGGGCAGCACCAGATCCTCGAGGGCATCATCCACCTTCGACTGCATTTTCTAGTGATTACCAACAGGAGATAAAAAATTCATCCTAAAATATAAACCCATTCATTCACATTATAACATTCAACATGCCCCTAATCGCCGTTATCTTCCAATAGGAATTACTTTTTCCTCGATTTATAATGATTTTAAAACTTACTGTCAGGAAAATTCTATGAAAACGTGCAGTTGGACCCATTTCCATAAGGTGATTAAAGAAATGAACATTTCTACTGCAGAGCCAGTACATGACATATGCACCAAATGTAAAAATCATAAAACGGCGCATAAGTCAATGCCACTTCCTTGTAATTGTGTGGAATGTATTGATTTGGGTCAGCATTTAAAAAACAAAAGGAATTCGCGAAGAGATTACAAACTGGTGGAGGAAAAGTGTGAAAACAGTGGAAGTAAGGACTCAGTTTATACAGTTGATATGCAGAAAGCTATTCAAATGCCCCTATTGACAACAAAAGAGTTTTATTTCTCTCGCAAACTCGTACTTTTTAACGAATCTTTCGTTCCGCCAGGAAAAAATAAGACTGCCGTATGTATTCTTTGGCATGAGGGTGAAAGTGGCAGAAGAGCATATAATGTGGCTACGACTTATATATTTTTTCTGAAAAATTATTGTCGTGATCAAAAACATGTTTACTTTTTCCTTGATAACTGTAACGCTCAAAACAAGAATAAGGTTCTAATATCAGCCTTGGTACGGTTAATAAACGATAAAACAACAGATATTGAAACAGTGACATTAGAATATTTTGAAAGTGGTCGCACATTTATGGCAGCTGACACTGTGCATGCGGCTATTACCAAAAAATTTAAAATGACTGGAGAAATTTATGATTTTGACGACTTTGTACACAACATAAAGACTTCGCGAAAAAATATGGAAGTAGCTATACTAACTCACAAAGACATGATAATGTTTTCAAATGACTCGAAGCTGTCATATCCAAAAGGGTATAATATTCATAACCTGAAAGTCATAGAATTTAGAAGGGGGCATCTTTCTATTTTTGCTAAGAATGATTATGATGGAGATTTTAAAGAAATACATTTTCTGAAAAGAAAAGAAGCGCAAAAAATATCTAATGAAATTTCAATTGGCAAGGCCGATCTATTTGAATCATTAGCAAGAGAAAGTGAAGCCAGGGGTGTTAGTGACATTAAGAAAAAAGAATTACTAGAGCTTTGTAAATCTATGCCTCCGACAAGGTCAATATTCTATAAAAATCTCGTTGTTTCGTCTGAGCCTGACCTCGACGATTACAACGATGAACCAAATACTTAATGTCGTGTTCACAAAGTCATCATTTATTACGATTATATAGTCTATATTACGTTTAAGCCTTAAATTTTGTTTTCAAAGTTCCTATTAAGCTAAGTTGAGTTTTTTGTTTTCAAAGTTCCTATTAATCTAAGTTGAGTTTTTTGTTTTCTGAAACTTACTTTGTTTTGTTTTGAGATTTTTTAGTATTTTCTAATTCTTTTGAAAACCCGTAAGACTGATTATTACTGATAAGAGTTATATGACATTGTTTAGATAATTTAAATAATTACTGTAAAAGTATAATTTCATTTATAACAAGTTTGTTATTTTTGTTAAGTTGAATTACTTAATTTGTTTTATAGTTATAATATGAAAATATTATACGATTAAAAATAAATACTTGTTTGTTTTTAGTTTTATACCCATCACTTATAATACTTTTTATAATTACCTGTCTGCTATAATGAATCTCTTACCAAGTCAATACCATGTAACTATGAGATACAGTGTTTTGCTTTATAATTTTTTACGTTCGCATTCTTATGCTTATTACGACAAAACAAGTTTTCTATGATAAATCAATATATTTGATGTAAATGCATATATAAAACATACTTGGCTCGATAGCTGATTTAAATACCTTTAAATTGATATCAAACACTTAATATTTACTAACCAACGATTTAGGTAATCATTCAAAAACTTAAAAAAAAAACATTGGCTTCTTTTTCTCAAAATCAGGTTTTGGCAGTTACAGTGTATTGGATCCACAGGGTACCAGTAGTGTTTGACAAGATAGAGATTTATTTTTAAATAAGTTTTAGAATTTTTAGCTGCTCTTTTACCTGTGTTTGTCGATCTACTATTATACTTATAGCTGTGATTTCAGCATGAAATTCTTTTTTTAATTATTAATTTCAGGCTATGTTGTGGGTTATTTGTGGTTCACGATTCATATTTACTAAAGCAGCACACATAAAATATAAATATATAATTTGAATAATTTGAACATCTTCTACTATTACACTAATTAATATATATATATATATATATATATATTAATTATATATTTAATCTATCGGGATCGGCTGCAATTCGACGACGACAATGCGACGAGCAATTCATGTATATATATATATATATATATATATATATATATATATATATATATATATATATATATATATATATATATATATATATATATATATATATATATATATATATATATATATATATATGTATGTATACATGAATTGCTCGTTTAAAGATATAAGATATGCCAATCTTGCTCCACTTTTTCAAAAATGGCATCAGTTTTGTCCGTAACATGGCGACCAGAGCGACTTCGCGACTTGTGTACTTAATACAATTTTAAAGTGTATCGAATTTCCTCATTAGAATCACTCATTTTAACAATAAGAAAAACTAATGAAAATCTCACATTTACCTAATTGGAATTTGGAATTGTCTTCTGTAAAATTAAAACTTTTTAATGACACCAAAATCAGCTAGATACAATAATTATTGGTATAGCCCGGTATTATCCCGGAAAAATGTACGGTTCCCGCACGATAAACGAGTTTTGGCGCAACGGAGTTGCGGGCGTCATCTAGTAAGTAGTAACTATTAACCGTTTATCACAATTCACAACACTTCAGTTATTTTTAAACATGATGCTAAATCCGGATACCATGTGTGTGACAGAAATAATGTGGAATTCCGGGGAATAACCCATTTTTTTACGAGTATAATACCTATGTTAACGTAAATATGTTACGAGTTAATAGTACGAGCGCACTAGAACATTTTTTTTGGATTAGCTTCATTTTGATAAGACGAACAACATTTTTGTTTGCGAAAAATCTCGAAAGTTGTAGCTAACAGAGATGGAAAGGATTTCATACTTTGAATTAATGGTCCTAAAATATGGACTGTTTTGTAGGACAATGTTATTCTTAAATTATATTATGACTATTAATCTATCAATATTATTACAAGAAATCAGCTCGTTAGGGTTCCGTTTCTGTAATCAACAAAATGTGGTTCATTAGTTGACTACTAAAACCCTAAAACGGAACCCTAGGGCACCCTAGGGCTCCACAGAAGCCTTGTAGGGGCTCCACGACCGATACATAAATAATTGCTTTTAGTTTTTAGTGAAATCATCAGTTACCAGCATGGAGACATTTCATTCAAAGGAAACGCAATATTTTTGGGTGGTCCGTCAAAAATGATGGATATTATGGATATATGGATTCTGGATATGGATATGGATTCTTATATTATGGATTATGACACCAAAAGTTTGAGAACTGGTGGTCTAGTACTTCAATTATTCTGCTATTCAAATCCAACATTACAGCTTTGATATGGTTTTCAATTTCAATGCAGTCTCAGTACATTAATAGAGCTAGGTACTAGTCCATTGAAATGTTACATTTGCTTTGCATTTATGGACGCAATTTTATTTATTTAAAAGGGGTGACACACTATTTTCGTGATATCTCGGAAACTATGTAACGTCTTACAAAAAAATTGTAAGAACATAACGCACCTTTAAAGTAATACCGTTACTAAACGAAATTTTTCATAAATTGAGGTATCAATGCCATCTATCTAAAATAAACGTATACTACAAGATAAACTTGGTTTTTTTTGCAAAATATTGTGTCTTGCGCCATTTAGCGGCAAATCAAAGCGTTACTAAGCCGAGTTATGTTCGGGTCGATAAATACAATATTGTGTCTATACCAATAAGAACATGATCGTGATAAAGTGATGATGGAAGTTTTAAACGACAGTGTGTTTATTTGGATAAACACGGCTTTAAGTCTCAAAATATTTTCTTTTTTGAATAGGTAAAGTGTTTCAATTTGTTTAGACACATTTTTCGTGTTATAAAATAACGCAATTTATAATTCAATTTCATTATAAACATATTTGTAGGCAAAATAATTTGCAACAAATTATGTTTCTACAAATTTTTTGCAAGACGTATACCTAGTTTCCGAGATATCACGAAAATAGTGTTGTTACCCCTTTTTTCAAGATGGCGGCCGTGGGACAAGTGTGGCGACCCCACAAACTTGAGGTTAAGCTTCTATCGACCTCCCCAACACATTCCAAAAATAAAATTCCTCTAATAAATGCAATATTCGGTCCTAAAATTGTAACATTTCAATGGACTGTACAGAAAGTTATAAAATGTCTATCTAACACGTTCTGATGCGATAAAACTCCAATGTGTCGTTTGGCGTAATATTATGACGTATTTTAGAATATTTTAGAATTTATATTATTTTGCTGTATGATATTATGATCCGGACTGGATCGAAGCTATATCAACTTTGGATCAGACAGACTCGGGCCTCGGGGCACATAGGTAAATTAAACTTAGTTCTGTAGTTGAGTTCGCTGGCATTTATAATATATTTTGACCTTATATTAATCAGCTATTTATATTTTGAAAAGTAATTTATTTAAAAATTAAAACTGGTAGCTCAATTTATGTAAATTAGCTCATTCAAAAGGTAAAAGAACGAAGAATACAGGTAGGGGCTTATGGTTTATAATAATAACTAGCGACCCGCCCCGGCGTCGCACGGGTATAAAATATATAGCCACCGAAAAAACGATTAAAATCGATAGCCTATGATCCTTCACTTGGTCTACGTGTTATCTGTGCCAACTACCAAATAACATAAAAATTGCTCGAGTAGTTCGCGACATAGATAGATAGATTAGTCTTTGCGTGATAACATATAGCCTATAGCCTTCCTCAATAAATAGCCTATCGAACACTGTTTTTTTTTTAATCGGACCAGTAGTTTCTTAGATTAGCGCGTTCAAGTTAGCCCTTTCAATTAATTTTAACATTTTCCTCTTTTTCTTCGCTCCTATTAGTCTTAGCATGATAAAATATAGCATATATTATCCTTCCTCGATAAATGGGCTATCTAACACTGAAATAATCATCAAAATCCGTTGCGTAGTTTTAAAGATTAAAGGGAACAAAGGGACATGAGGGAAAAAAAGCGACTTTGTTTTATAATAAGTATAGAACATATAAGTAGATTATTTTAAGGGCCTTTAATAATTTTCCGAATATAAGTAAATTTAAAATCAATGAACATTTTGATTTTAACGCAATGGAGTAAGGGAAATCTATACACACGTCATAATATTATGATCTATATATGTATATTATAAAACTCAAAGGTGACTGACTGACCCATGTCAGTCAGTCACCATCTATCAATGCACAGCCCAAACCACTGGACCGATCGGGCTGAAATTTGGCATGCAGGTAGATATTATGACGTAGGCATCCGCTAAGAAAGGATTTTGATCAATCCCACCTCCAAGGGGTTAAAATAGGGGATGAAAGTTTGTATATAATAATACTTCTTAACGCGAGCGAAGCCTCGGGCAAAAGCTCGTTATACAATAAACGCGAATGTCTCTGTGTGCTTGTTTCCGACCGTTTCACTTCAAAATAGAATAATGAATGTACCTACTATCAGAGAAGTTGATTTATAGGCAGACGAAGGCTACGTAATTTGGTTGCGTTTTGTCAAATAGACTAGGACGAGTCGGCGCATGAGTACCGAAAACTTATTATTTTTTAAAATATATTTTTCATTGGTCGAAAGTACCCAAATTTGAGGTTTTTCGAACCTTTAAAAATTCATATCTTTAATTGTTCGGTTGAAAAATAACAATTCCTTGCAATTGTTTAAACAATGTTTGTTTAAACAATATGGCACCGGGTTGCGCCCTGGCAACATGCATTTATATCATCAGGAGGGCAATTTGAAGAGGATCGCATAAAAAAATTGAGGTGGAATAGTTTTCGGTACTCAGGCGCCGACTCGTGCTAGTCTAAAACCCAGCCGACAGATCTCGACTAACCTTATTAGAATTGACACATTTCGACCAAATAACGTAGGTCCTATCGTATATATATATCGTAGTCAATACTACTACATATTTAAAAATTAACTATACTTTACTTTAAGTCCCAGGTGAGATTAAAGGATACTTTTTACGGCATTTCACATTGAAGACTAGCTGCCGCACTGCAATCTGTATTTAAATGAAGGTTTTGACATAAGCACCATACATTATCTGTAAAATATTCATTGAATTGAAGTTTAATTAATAATTAGAGTGCGGCCGTTAGTAGCTAAACTGAAAGTCTCGGCCAAACTCGTGAGAATATAACTAATATGAATTCGGAATAAAATCACACAGTATATTGATTATGTTTAAAATAACATATTGTATTGAATAATCTGTATGATATTATTACGATTGAGGCACGTGGATATACTAGTTACGTCACGTTACCTTGAACCTTTCTAACTATATGTATAAAATTTGGCCGTATGGTAGTGTGACGCCAAGTCTCTAGCCCGCACAAAACTTAAAATAAAAAGTACTATTATTTTACAATTTTTACTTTAACCCCCTTGCTATTGAAATATATTTTACGATGCGTATAATTCATGGTCCTTCTGCCTTTGCCTTTTATGTGACGTTTCTAACATACCCTTATAAATAATTGTAAAAACGCTTTAGCATGTAAGAAAAAAAAGGTATAACTATGTTATATTGTATTAATATTAGGCTATATCTAAAATTATTTTCCATTGTCTATCTGTGCTATATTAAAAAAATAATTGTAAACCAAAATTCCTGGTAGTTGGACTACCAAATACATACGGTACCTTAATTAGTAGTAGTGTTACCACGAGGTAACACTATTAAATTATAAAAAAATATATTATATTCTGTGGTAACACTAAGCTTTGGATTTGGTTATAGGGGTTATTAACCTTAGTTATTAATAATGAACGCTTAAACTGCCAACTAACCAGTATAGCACAGTTATTAATTCTAAACTAGTTTTATGGGAAATGTATCAAAAACCAGGACTATAATATTTTATATGATACTAAATTGTCTTCAAATATTTCAGCAGTTTTAAAATATGCAGATGGGCAATATAATGCTAATTGACTGTCAAAATAGAACGAAACAAGCATTTACGTCATACCTGATACCAGTCATAACATTGAAATTAATTTTATTGAACTGAGAAACAAAGGAATGACTTGTTTCAAACTTAAAGAACTTTATTTTCCAATTTTTAATGAAATTGGGATGCTCCTTAATGTTAACCCCAGTAGGGTTAGATTTTTTCTTAAAATTGATATAACTAGTCAGAAATTTTTTTGCACCAGTGTTTAGAGGAGGTCATAAATAGCTTAAATTCAAAAACTCGACCATACACGACGTGTGCGTTAGCCGCCATATTGGTTTGAAAGTCTAATTTTTTTTTTAGATTTATCTCCATTATTTTTTATTTTTTTAAGAAAAGTCGCAAATTAGATTCTCTACAATTTTATTCCTTGTAATTTTTATTGTAAAATCGATATTTACAGAAATAACTGCAAAAAACAAGTCAAAATGTAATTTCGCCTGTTCTACATGTAGCGCGATTATTGTCAAATAAGTACAGAAACAAAAATATGGAAGTTGTAGATCATTAAATTTCCTACAAATTTGTTTTCTATGTTTTTTTTCAGAAATCAATATTTAAGCCCTTTTCCGCACAACCGCTGAGGTAAAGCTCCAGGCGCGTTTTTTTACGTGGTATCCCCAGTAGGTTTAATCCACGTTTCATTTGTCGTGAAATCATTTTTTTATATAAATCAGTTATAACGCTCTTGTTCTTTCTATTGATGGTCCTGCCAAATCATCATGAATGGTATTAGAACTGTCCACATAATATCTGTTGGCTTCATTGTCATCGAGTAACTACGGAAGTTCGACAACATTTTCGCAAGACTGTCCACTACAATTTTGACATTTAACGGAACATTTTAAGCCCGACTTGCGCCATCCGCACATTTTTCCGCAGTTGCCCTTGCATTTGCAGGAAATCATTTTTAATAGTGATTCAGGTGCCGGTTGTGCCGTAGTTGTAATCGGCTCTAATCCATGAGCGTTTTTCTTCCAACCACATTCTGTAGCATCCATTTCATATTGGAGCCATATCTGTACTTGTAAATATTATGTTCTGTATTGTACTATGTTGATGAGCTGCTGTTGAGGTAGGTGGAAGTGCAACTAAGTTGAACCTATTTTTAACCCCCGACAAAAAAGAGGGGTGTTATAAGTTTGACGTGTCTGTCTGTCTGTCTGTGGCATCGTAGTGCATCCAAACGGGTGGACCGATTTTGATCTAGTTTTTTTTGTTTGAAAGCTGACTTAATTGAGAGTGTTCATAGCTATAGTTATCATCATCAGCCTGCTCCGTGCTGAAAAATCGCGGTTCATCTGGTTCGTGAAGGGCCGGTTAGCAACTTGCAGTCGTTTGGTGGGCTTTATTGCATTCTAGTTCGTAACATTTATAAATATTTACACATTAATGAAAAGTTGACCTGGTGCTGCAGCATCACCTGGTAATCAATAGGATACCCAACTCCTCACCAACTTAGAGCAATGGTTTCGTGTTTGGGCTCATTTTAATTGCGACAACTAGTAAGACGTAGATAACCAATAATTTTTTGCATGCTGCTGCTACAGCATCACCTGGATTCTATAGGAGCCGAGCTCCATATGAACCCAAAGTGGAGGATTCATGTTTGGACTCATATTGACGGCCTCATCAAAAAGGACATTCCTAGATGGTATTCATTGGGATATAATATGATCCTGTTGATAGGAATTATTCTGCACAATAACCAACACAATATTAAATAGCATGACATAAAATTAAATTAAGAAATTTAAAAAAAACTCGCCAAATAACTTTAAAAAGTAATGAAATAATATATTTTAGTGACTAAGTTTAAATAATTCCTAAGTGTAAAGTGAAATTTTAGTCCATAATTGTTTTTAAGGTGTGTCGGGGGACCGCTAATGTAGATTTTTGATTTCACATAAAATTATAGTTTAAGGGTCAGTTCACAGCGAACCGAATCGAGACAATCAGTGACATGGCGATACAAAATGCAAAAGATACTGTTGGCGGTCCCCCGATATACCGTGACAACAATTATTATGGACTAAAATATCACTTTACACTTAGGAATTATTTAAACTTAAAGTGAGTAAAATATATTATTTCATTACTTTTTTAAGTTATTTGGCGGGTTTTATTTTAATTTCTTAATTTAATTATTCATCGACTTAGTAAAGCATTTGAATCGTAGATGATCAAGTGATCTTATTTCTTGTCCGCCTCTAAATAACGTGATTAAAAAGCGTTCTCCAGCTGATACCGACAAAAGCTTGTTCACGCTGTGCTCTTGAAATAAGTTTAAGTCTGGATTTTTTTTTATCTTTTTCAAAAATTTTGCTTTTCCTACCTTAAAAACTACATTCATCTATAACTTTATTTCTACAATAATTATTTTCGATAAATTTGATAATAATTGTCATACAAGCGAAATTATACTTTGACTTGTTTTTGCATTATCTCCATAGATATTGATTTTACAATGAAAATCATAAGAACTCAAAATGTATAAAATAATTTGTCGTATATTTAATACGACAAATTTAGTCCTTATCATTTTCGTAAAAAAATAAAAAATAAAGGAGATATGTCTAAAAAAAGATTTGACCTTCAAACCAATATGGTGATGGTCGAGTTTTTGAATTTAAGCTATTCATGATCCCCCTAAACATTGGTGCAAAAAAATTCTGACTATAATTAATTTCAGATTTCCATACAAGGCTAAGCTAACCCTACTGGGCTATTCCAGCTTGTCAAAAAAGAGTTGCATGTTTGAAACATATTTATAAACATAGAGTTATTTATATATAATATTGCATTATAAGTTTATGTTTATAAAATTAGATGAAAAATATTATGTCACGATGATTTTAAAAGTGTAAACAAATTATTTGGAAATACGAGGTGAAAATACCACCATTTGATCACGTGTTTACGTTTAAGGCCACGTGTTTTTTCATGTGTCACTGGCTTTTCACAAACAATAGTTACAAAAAAATTTACTTCCAAAAATAAAACCTCCAGTATCGATATCTTTAATACCAAAATAAATTTATCGTGCGGGAACCGTACATTTTTTCGGGTTAAATTTATCCTATGTCGGGAAAGGTCCCGAGTCCCGAGTCCCGACTCCCGGGACTGAAGGTATCTCCATACCAAACAGCAAAATACTTTTAGTGAAGTTTTGGGAAGAGGTAGCAGATAAAGAGACAGACACACTTTCACCATAATTATAATATTATTAGTAAGTATGGATTATTTGTACATTCGACAGTTCGACATTCTAAAGATGTACGAATTTGTTACTATACTTGGTCGAAACTGCTTGTCATGCCAAGCCCGTTGCTAAAAACTCTGTCGTCATAACGATCAACTTAACTGCCGAAATATTGTAATATGACGTTAACCTGACCACGGATTTAGGATTAAAATAGTGTTGTTTACTACGATAAAAGATTTTATATGCCTACAGGAAAATACAAATAAGAAACTTAAAGCGGAGCTATTCATAATATAATATATTATTATTTGCAAACAGTATCCGTGTTTTAATTAATTTTGCAGCTACAAAATATGATTTATCATGGTATAGGATACAAAAAAACCGGCCAAGTGCGAGTTGAACTCGCCCATGAAGGGTTCCGCAGCAGCAACAAGGTTTATTTTTATGAAAATAAGGTCCCGTTTTTTGGTGTTTTTTGCTTACTCATCATAAACGGTGCTTCGTACGAAATTCTCTTGTACTACATAATAAAAGTTAATTAAATTCTCTACAAATTTGTCCTTTACACTTTGGATCTATCTCCAATCATTGCCTCGCTATGAGCTTCTAAAATTGCCGGAGTGTGTTTTTTAGGGTTTCGTACCCAAAGGGTAAAAACGGGACCCTATACTGAGACTTTAATGTCTGTCCGTCTTACTGACCGTCTGTCTGTCTATCTGTCTACCCGTCTGTCTGTCCGTCTGTTTGTCCGTCTGCCTGTCCGTCTGTCTGTCCTTCTGTATGTCCGTCTGTCTGTCTCCAGGCTGTAACTCAAGAATGATAATAGCTAGAGAGTTGAAATTTTCAGAGATTATGTATTTCTGTTGCCGCTATAACAATACATACTAAAAACAAAATAAATTTAATATATATGAAAAAATAGGGGGCTCTCATACAACAAACTTGATTTTTCTCATACAAAAAACAATAAAATGTTGAATATCGAACCTATGCCTGATTTTTTCGTTTAATTCACGTAATTAATTAAGTAAAACAAAAACGCTTAATAGTTTAACAGGTAGTTCTATTATGTAGCGATAAATATAAATACACCAATTATAGTGATCAATGCTTTGCGGTGTAAAAAATTTGTAATGTCCAAAAAAAATTTGTAATGTTCAAAACTCAATCTTGAAGATTTATTGAAAAAAAAAACAAGTTAGTTCACCTATTACATAATATAATAGACATGTAATTTAACAGGTTTTTTGATAATAGTTTTTTAATAAATATTATTCCAAGTGAGAAAATCTAAACATTTATACATTACTCTATAGATTATTAAGTAGGTAAGTAAGTATATAATTATAATATAGAATACAGAGAGGTATTTATGTGTACCAATATTATTTAGAGCTTCAAGACTTTACCTTACCAGTTAGGTATGTCATTAAAGAAACTCGACAGCAATAAAAGCTTGCTAACGCATAATTATTATATGTCCATAAAATATGTAATACTTAACGAAAGTATGAGTCTAGTCCTCGTATACGACATAGTGAAATAGTTGATATTTTCAAAACAAGTTTGTATCCGGGCAACAACATAAGTTTGCTTGATGGCGGATTTGCCTAGATGAGTCTACTGTCTAGACTCTAGACTCTAGAGACTAGACTACAGACTCATCTTGACCGTAAATACTAAATGCCAGTAACAAATAAATAAATATTGTATTTTATAAAGCTCTCCGTGTATGTCGATTTTGCGATCGCACCATCTAGAACTCTTACCGCACTCATTACTCAGTAAAGTTTGATTTTAAAACAACAATTTTTTTATTTTTTTTATTTTTCAGGTAATAAACCTGAAAAATAAAAAAAAATAAAAAAATGTTGTTTTAAATTCATTTAATAGTTGCGTAATACTTTATCATCAAATAAATATTCATTAATAATTATAATATTTAAACCTTGATGCATATACCTATCACCACTCTATTTTTTTTATACGTGGGAGAGCCATGCTTCGGCACGAATGGGCCGGCTCGACCGGATAAATACCACGTTCTCACAGAAAACCGGCGAGAAACAGCGCTTGCGCTGTGTTTCGCCGAGTGAGTGAGTTTACCGGAGGCCCAATCCCCTACCCTATTCCCTTTCCTACCCTCCCCTATTCCCTTCCCATCCCTACCCTCCCCTTTTACCCTATTCCCCCTTAAAAGGCCGACAACGCACCTGCAGCTCTTCTGATGCTGCGAGTGTCCATGGACGACGAAAGTTGCTTACCATAGGTGACCCGTTTGCTCGTTTGCCCCCTTATCTCATAAATAAATAAATAGTCATTAAGGTATGTAGATACTATGTACATGTATTGTATGGGCCTACGTAGCCTGATTTAAATAAATCAATAAATAAAAAAATAATAATTAGCGTAACGGAAAACACGATTCACTTATTTTGACTCGACGGATATATTTTTCGAAATTATGAATATTTCTGGGCTTTTTAACAAATATCTGTTACACTTATTGAGTTACAATCATTAAATAACTTGCACTACTACAATCACACACTTTATAAAGTAATGGCTAAAGAAAATAATTATTAATACCTAAATGTATAAGTTATTTTTTAAGTAATCATCAAAACATTTTTGAGACTTACGAGTTACGACCTTTACTTTCGTGTTATAATTCGGGAACCGTTGTTACGCGATATTGTTCACTATTAGCTGCAGCGTAAAGTACAATTCATGCGGGCATGATTCATGGAATCATTATATCACGATTGGATGATAGCGGGTGTGTAGGCGGGGCTAGCGTGCTTTGATATTTTTGGCAGCCCGGTCTTAAGTTGATTAGGTTAGGTAATCAAAAAATCGGTTAAATATATTATCTACTTCAAAATTGAGGTCCAAAATTCCACCGTAACATACATACTTACATACATACAGAGCAAGTCAAATAAAAGCTTTTAAAAAACATGGTTTTTAGCGTGTACTCGATACATGCACAATTCTGCAGTGGGATCTTAGACTAATAGGCAGATGGTCTTAGACTAATAGGTCGCATTACCTAACGTTATCTTAAAATCTCTCCTAAAAGATGATAGAAAAGCTACAACATAGGCAATAAGAATATGGCATGGATTTAAGAATGAACATCCCACAAATGTGCCTTTAAAAATAAATTAGCAAAGGTGCTCCTTAGTCGCTAACAAAATAATCATAACAAACCGTATGTGAAAAGTTGAAAACAACGTGTAAAATAATGGAACTAGACAGGATTGATGGCTCGTACTGTCTCTGCTCTGCAGGCGTAGCATGGTCACCATAGAAACGGTTTCTTTCTACGGAAGAATCGACATACTGACAGATTTTATCGACAAAATGGCGGATTTCCATTTTCTAACTGTCATTTTGTCTATTCTTGATGCCCAGATGCTACTTATAATTAGGAGGCTGGATTTATATTGTGCTGCCCCGTGTATTATTTTCTCTATGTACTTAATATTATATCTATGCGCTCGCTCGAATGCTTGATTTGGCGGCTACACCGCGAGATTACAAGCAAATGTACGTAAAAAATAAAAGCACGACCGCGCCGCTATTAAATAAATAGTTTCATATTATTGCTTGTGATCTCGCGGATTTGCCGTCAAACCGCGTTTTCGCGGACGCATTTCAATCCAGCCTAAATAATGATTGTATTCTATATTATAACATTATAAAAGCTTAAACATAATAATAAAATTATATACTTAGCATAATATCCCACCATGGGCGTACCGAGGGGGGGGGGGGGGCAGGAGGGGGCAGCTGCCCCCCCTGGATCATGTAGACGTTCCTAGTGAGTATATTATCTAGTACTTTTATTTATAAAAATTAAAAATTAAGAACGAATTTTTGCCATTTCTTTGCAATACAATATTTTTACAACTAAAAATTATTAATTTTTTATTCTTTATAAACACCTAGCTTATGAAAAATCTGATTTGCCAAGACCCCCGGTCTTCCATACAACAAACTCGATTATTTTGGCCTTTTTGGCTCGTAATCTATAATGGCATAGCTACATGTAGACACTTGAAATTTTCACAAAATTTTAATTTATATCATATAAATGAAAATTAAGATAAAATAAATAATAAAGGTAAAATCCCATACAAAAAACACCATTTTCCCTACTTTCAATACCTACTCTATGACGGTACGGAACCTTTCATGCGCGAGTCCGACTTGCTAAATGACATTTACTTAAATCGCTTCAGTGAAAAGGTTACAGCCAAGCAAACAGACAGACAGGAAAACAGATAGACAGACACAGTTTCGCATTTATAACACTACTAATAAGGAATAATTGCCGTAAAATTAGTAGACATTTGTAATGACTAATGAGCGTCATTAATTAAATGATTGGATAGGCAGTAGGCACTGCGGCATATACTTATGTTGTGGGTAGGTATTATATTTCATTTCATTAATCGACTTCATAATTATTATTCTTTCATTTCTTCATCATTATTACCATTCACTATCCTGAATAAGCTTCAAGATACTAAATACCCTTCAACTTATTAGACTTTGAGGACGTGGTCTGGCACTTGGCAGTGGGAACTGGGAAGCAGCTGTCAAAAATGTCCGGCAGTGGGAGACGAGCTTCCCTCAGTAAGAATAAAATTGAGCTTAATTCCTTATCGGAGAACTTAGAACTGCATACCTCCTCAATTAACCCCGCGTCCTATTTGATGTTAGAAACGATCAAAACGCTCAAAATGCCTCCTATTTTGAGCGTTTTGATCGTTTTTAACATCAATTGGAACGCGGGGATATAGCCCAGTCACTATAGGGGGTTGACCTCTGAAAATCGAGACACCCAGTATATTAAAAATACGTAAAAATTTGTAGTTTGGCATCCTAAAACAGTTCTCAAAATTCACATCTAATTGGATGGTCGCAACTCGCAAGTTTTAAAATCAATCAGTCACAAAAATCGATTTTTTTACTGTATTTGCAAATATTTAGTTGTCTATGCGTTTTACGTTTTTCGTATTTAAATAGAAAACTTGTAGAGGATTAAATTCTACGTACGTATTCATACGTTGATAATGTTCTTCTTCATACTTCTTTTAGTAAGGACTAAGGACTAAGCTGCTAAGGAAGTAAAGTGTAGCCTTCTGTAATAATTGTCGGGCATTTAGTTCCTCAGACAAATGAATAAAGTAAAGGCAGTCAGGGAGTGTCGACAAAAATTGAAAAAGATCGTACTCAGATGCGACATCAGCTAACCTTTCCCCATTAAAAAAAATATCGAAAAACTTCATAGAAGTCGCAGTGGTGCGGGAAAATATGACGCGCCTATCACCGATGCCTTTAGAAAAACGTGGCAAGTGGCAACGTTATCAAAGAAGGTGGATGCAGGTGCAGGCGGGCCGATGCGCGGGGTGGGCGCGTGGCGCGGCGTGCGCGCTCAGTAGCGCGAGCAGCCCCGCGCGGCACACACGATGTACGCGCTCCCGCTCGTCGCCGCACTGCTAGGCGCGCTGGCCGGCCAGCCCGGCGCCGGAGCCACCCTGCACTGTGCCATGAGACGAGAGATATCCCCCTGCACCTGCACCCAGAACGACCCCCACACCGGCACCATCATCGTCCACTGCAACAAGATCAACACCTTCGAGGACATCACCCGAGCCCTCACCAACAAGTTCAGCCCCGAGACCAAGATCGACCTCCGCGTCTCCTACTCTCAGCTGCCCGACTTCGAGGACCACAGCTTCCGCGAGCTCGGCCTCTCCATCACCAAACTCTGGATGACTCACGACTTACTAAGGCAAGTGTAGCTAAGGAACCGCGGGAGCCCTTTGTCGGGAACGTGACGTGAAACAGTGCGCGAGTCCAGGGGTGACGACGGGTCCGCGATAGGAGAAGCCGTGGTGATGATCGTTATCTGTGGTGTGGGCGGCCTCACCCGGAGCCGACCCGCTCGTCGATAGATTAGCTCGGGGACCCGGCTCGGTAAATTTCCCTTCGATTAGTGCATGCCGTTTGTCAACATGAAAGCGTATCATAAGCAAGCAGTCCGTGAACGCAAACAAGAGCGCACTGGGGAGCACGCTCGGAGCTTAGATAATGTTTCGGTAATTAAGACAACCGAAAGACAATAATAAAATTGTCCGTGACCCACCCGACCCCTATTGACCACAATTGATCTCTCATGATCTTCAAATCGACACGGCATGGGCAAATCATATAGTCATCTTGTTTAATAATTTTTCAGTAACCCAATCGCTCGTCATTTCTGCGGAATCGTGAGTCACACGCGTCGGTACTATCGTCCTTGTCTCTGAAGGGATTTTGATAATTTCGTCCATTTTCATACTCGTTACGTTGTTACGATAGTTTCATTCGTTACGTTTTAATGCGTGTGCAATAGCCGCGGATTATTTGCCGCAGCCGAACTCCACTTTCGTAAGAGGGTCTGTTCTAAGAGGCAGTGTGATAGTTTGCGGGGTTATCGGGGGTCGCTTCTAAAGCAGTAAAATTGAATGATATCGCATTCGTCGTGTCGTATTCACTATATTTGTCCATTAACAGAACTAACAAATTACGGCTTTTATTGTTTATTTTCACTTGTAATAAATTATTATCGTTTAGTGATAGGAGTGCGAAAATTTGAGAATTGTGACAACTTACCAGAACCGAGCTGCGCGTGCGCCTTTTCTGTAGAGTATTTTGCGAAACTCGCGCTGTGAATTCACGATTTTTTTAAGAGTACTGTAATTTCTTTGGTGGAATGGCTACGAAATCTCAAGTTTAATTGAGTCTAAAGATAAAAACATGCAATGTTTTTCTCCAACTTTGTTGACGTTGACGATAACAATTCTAGAAGCTATTAATAACAAAGTAAAATACAAAAAAGATGTTGAAATGAATGTTTTATAGTAAGAATAGTCTGAGCACTCAGTGAACAGGTCAAATAGGGTGGTTAAAATTAGGAGGTCAAAGTGTGAAAGGAATGTACATAAGTAATAATTTTAATCAAATCGTTTCCTACGACAAAAAGCAGTGCTTATGTGGTTATGAACAACAAGGGTTCACAAAATATAAGTATAGTTTATTTTATGGAATCAGGTACTCTAATTATTATCTCGGTTTACCAATCTGCAATCTCAGGAACCACTAAATCTCAGTACCGTAGTAGTTTTAAAGTATCGACAAACTCTACCAATTGTAACAAAACTAATTTATTAAGTATACTTTAGGTTGTGTATCTGTTCCCTATATGAGTTCACTGTGAAAGTAGCAGCGCTGAAAGAGCAAATTTTTCTGTGATTTCAATGGGCAAGTTCGTCACAAATTTTTCCATATAAAATACAAATATGAAAAAAGTTACTCTATATTAGGTGACACATGAACACTCTAAAGTATTATCACTCAGTTTGTTACACCCTGTATACGAGTAAGATTAAGAAGGCGACATACGCTTGTTACTTTCTTTGTTAGAAGTCAATAAGATATTATCAAAATATCTCAAAGAGAAACTTATATGACACGTTCCTCAAAACATAAGGTCTATATAGATCGGTATTCCTATTTCGAATGATACATTATCGAAAAATAAAGCTCTTAATTGCTTGATGTTGTAACTCTTATCAATGTGAGGTATCTATTTTTTTGTCCTTATTATTCGTGATACGAGCTGTCTGCAATCTTAAATTATTCCACTGTTCTGACATTATTAAGTGGACATAATATTATAATACATAGTTCGTTGGTACTATCGGAGAAATGGATCCATAGGCTGTTGGTGGACTTAAGATTATTTGGTCTGGTTACATTAAGTTAACTAGAGATCGCCCAATGGTCGAAATTCTACCTTAGTTTCAACGACATTATATTAGGACTACTATCTATATTTTTATCATATTTTTTTCAACTCTTGTCTCTGGGACTCAGCTGATCTCAGACTGGCCGTGTAAGCATTGTCTAATAGTATCTTAGATTCAATAAAAAAAACTATAATCCATTTTCAATTTGTCACCTTGTTGTCAACAGACTTCAACCATAAATAAAAGAGTATAATTCGTATGTATAGGTCACTCAAAAATCTGTCATTTTTCCTAGTGTGTGTGTTGTAGTGTGTGTAATGGTTTATTTGTTAAAAAAATGTATGATAAAAGCATAATTTCAAAATAATATTAGCTCGATGCACTCCTTCACCACATAAACTATAACTGTGCAAAATTTCATTCACCTACGTTTCCGCATTTTTCGTCAAAAGGGATACAAAGTTTTTGGCTCACGTATTAATATATAGATTTTGGTCGTGATTTGTCATGTGGATTTGACATGGCCCGACTAAATAACGTAAGTCAGGCAGGTCCACCTTGCGTCTAATAAGTAACTCAGGCAGGTTGAGGCAGGCAAACATTTTCAGCCCTTATAGTATCAAATTAAAAATCATTTGTCATCTGCTTCAGAGAAATAATAATTGCTTTATTTGTGGCGGAAAGGCTCTGTTCTACTAGAGCAGTTTTGAAACAAAATTACACATGAGGTTACCCGTCCCTACTTCTTTGTTTTTCGTGGCTTTCCCTACCTACTACTACAAATACTATTTACTAATATTATAAAGCGGAAGAGTTTGTTTATTTGAACGCGCTAATCTCACGAGCTACTGGTCCGATTTGAAAAATTCTTTCAGTGTTAGATAGCTCATTTATTGAGTAAGGCTATAGGCTATTTTATCACGCTAAGACTATAGCAACGCCAACATTGTCATTTTTGTTTTTTGGATACGGTCAGAGGGCATGCGTCGCGGGCATGACTCACATTCGCTGTTGACTGCGCTACTGGACATTGTTCTCGCAATGTTCCAGTACCCGGTACAAGTATATATCACTTTTAACTCGGTCCAAGTCTCGTTGATCGCAAGATCCCGGTAGGTTCGGTATACCGTAATAGAACCAAAGAACAGAGAAAAATATGGAAAAAAAACAGGAAAAAATATTTGAAAGTGCTTACTTATCTCATGAACTTATAACTGGAACAATTTTCATATTATTTGGCATAGATATAGAGAGGACCACGTGAAGAGGGCACAGACATTTCATTTATGGAAAAATGTACAGTTTCCGTGAAATTCCTAATTTACACGGGACATCCATGACCTAGGAACTTTCAAAAAAATCTTGTTCCGTAGGCGGGATTCGGCGTGAACGTCCTTTTTATGTACTTGAAATCTGAAAACGTCTCATTGGTACACGTCTCCACCGGTCTTCCCACTAGGCCACGATAGACTATGTAGAGTTAGCAGGATAACCTAAGACCCTTCCCCTACGGAGATGCCGTAATTTACCGTTTTTAGAGTCTTATTAACTCATAATTTGGAAGTTACAAATTTATAATAAAACACATCAATAATCTTCAGCATATTATACTCATGATATCAGCTTCCAAAGAAATATCAATTTATTTAAATTCAAGCATACATTCAATATCTCCCTAGTATTTACAAATTACTTACGTTTATTAGAAACACACGCTAATAGATCGACAATGTCATTAACTACATATTTGCCATTTGAATTTTTTTATGTCAATTTTGAACTAAGATAAGTAAAAAAATATAGGATTTTGCTACGATCTCGGCAACGCCGCAAATGTCAATGGTCAAGGTCGTTTGCTCAGGGGATGGCCTTAATGCAGTTATATTATTTTAAACACAAGATCCCAAAGCTCATATTATTTTAACTACATGTAGCCCGTAGTCTGTGCAAGAGTATATATTATGTCACTCGTACATAATACATATTACCTACTGTTACATATAAAAGAGTATATGTAACAGTGATATGTTACTGATTAGCTATACTTTTCTCGTGAATTTTCAATTTGACAACATACTTTAACCATACCTAAATAAAAGAGTACAATTCGTGTTTGTTACTCTAAAATGGTAGTGTGCACATTTTTGTGTATTTAATGTTTTATTTGTTAATTATTTTTAACAAAAAATTAAAACCGACTTCCAAGGTAAAAACAATAATTACATCCTTATAATATGAACTAAAAAGTATTAAATAATTTTTCTTATCTTATAGTACCTTTTTCCGAATTCGGCTAAACCTCAACTATTTCTGTACTCAATCTTCATCATTTTGAAGTCGGTGCCAGTTCCAAAAGTTTTTTGGAAGTCGGTTAAAAATGTATGATAAAAGCATAATTGCATTAGTTCGATGCACTCCTTCACCATGTAAATTTAAACTACCTATGTAAAATTTTTATCAATTACATTTCCGCATTTTTCGTCAAAAGGGATCCAAAGTTTTTCGAAGCGCTAAGCTTTAGATGCTAATAATGTGCTAATAATGTCAAAATTTTATCAAAGTCACTTCAGTACAATATGAGACATGAGTCATGACTCGAAGTAAATAAAAAAGTAAACTGTATGATGATAGCTTTATGTAGAGGTGTCTTACTGTCATATTGGCGGTTCATACTTAGCCTTTCTTGACAAATTAGTAAAGACCGGGACGCTATTTCAATAAATCCTTACATACAATTGCTTGTGTCCTTGCGGTGTAGCGGCCAAACCGCTCGTTCGCGCGGACGAATATAATTGTTAAAGCGGTTTTCGTAGAGCAAACAAAAAATGTAGAGCTCTCTTGTTCGTTAATATTTTGAGGTTCACCAATATAACAAAGCACTAGTGAATTCATAAATTCCAGTGAAAGGACCTCAGAAACCATATAAGGTCCTGTCCGCACTGCGAATTTTCGCCGCGCGATATTTATTCACAGGTACTGCGGAGTGCGGAAAATTTCTAAGTGATAAATGATAGTACTTTGAGGTTTTAGACTGTATGAGACCCCGTATTGAGTACAAATGTGTATAGTTCCCCTTTTATAGAGTTCGCTGTGAAAATAGCAGCGCTAAAAGGGTACTTAACTTTTTTTTCATCTTCGTAAGGAAAAATTCACGACGCGCGGGCGCTTGCCCATACAATCACAAAAAATCTTTTGATCTTTAAGAGGAGTCCACACCGCCCTTTTTTCCAAACGTTGTCCCCTGTTTCCTCCCTGGATAATGCTAGTAGAGTTATAATTTTTTTCCTGAATATCTACGGCCACTAATACAATATCCCTATGTTTTCTTTTTTTTTCATAATTTAATTATTAAATAAGATATGAACGTTCAAAAACTCAAAAAAATGGCCAGATTTTCCGCTGTGTTCAAACATCCAGAAAACAGATCTGGCTAGATTATACAAAAAAAATAAAACATAGGAACACAGCTCAAGTCTTTCTTTAATCTTTGATTAAAAAAGTACTTAAATCGGTTAAGTTTTGGAGAAGGAATCAGGGGACAACGAATCGTTGATTTTCTCGATTTTCTGCAGTTGTCTCTATCGCGTTCTGCGGTATAGGCTTGAGGTAAGGGAGACAGCTATAGATATTACACGTACTTTTTTTTTCATTTCTCTAGCCCCTGGTGTATCCTCTTAAGCAGCGCTGCTACTTTCACAGTGAACTCTATATTAAAAACACATACACAACCTAAAGAATTATCACTTAGTTTTGTTACACCTTGTAGATTACTACTAGAGATCGCCCAATGGTGGAAAATCGAACTCAAATAAAAAATTGAGCTCTTACTTTACATTGCTTTATACTCTGATAAGTTTAGATATCGTTAGAAAAATACACTGTATATAGGATGTAACAAAACAAAGTACAAATTTTTTCGACCTTACTTATATGACGTCCCTTTAAAAGAGTTCAGTTTGAAAGTTTACTTTTTTAATATTTTAAGGGCGAATTCATGACAGTGAGGTATTTTTCATAGAAACATTTCCAAGTTAGTTAAAAACTACAGGATGTAACAAAACATATCGATTAAATAGTTTATCGTAATTCGTATGTACGATTTACGAGTCCTTTTTATAGAGTTCACTGCGAAAGTAGCAGCGTTGGATTTTTTTTTATCTTTGTGTGGAAAAATTAATGACTTTTTAGTTTTTGGTGATTTCTTTGGGCAAGACCCCAGCGTCATAAATCCCATACAAAAGTTTAAAAAAGTTACTCTTCCAGCGCTGATAAGTCTTTTTAGGATTTCCTTGTCCTTGATAAGGACCCATACACACTTGGGGTTAATTTATACTATCGCAGAGTCAAAGTGCATCGAAGCGAATATATATATACATCTGAGAATGAAAAAAGGCGGGCGCGCATCGGGCGAATTCGCCCAAATGCGCCCGACCAACGTTGAATAGTCTCGTAATGTGTGCGTTACGCTCTGGAGTTAAGGTTGAATTTTCTATGTTCAGTTTTTGGGAATTCGCTTGAATGCGCTTCGACTCTGCGCTAGTATAAAATGCGCTAGTAGATGCATTTCTTTTGTATAGATGAGAAAGCTGTGAAGCTTTGCAAGACGTCTCACGCAATTGAAAACTGTCAATTCAGTGAAAATTTTGAAATGCATCTACGCGTTACGTTGCATTGCATTAACGGTCTGATTTGACCCTTATCACTTTTTTTAATCTCTGTATTGAAAAAGGCGGCGTCTAAAGATGCTATTAGTTGTTTTTTATTTAGTCTCATTGGTTCAAAGTTCGCGTGGCGCTACAGAAAAAATAACGCAATGATAACGCTGCGATATAGGTTAGATTGATAAACAGACCCTGACCACCGGACAAAATTTCAGAGTTTAGTACAGTTGGTGGTTGGTACACTGTATAGTATAGTAAAGTAGTGTAGACAATAATCCCTGATGGCTGAAGCAGATTATTGCCACAATCAAATCAAAGTGCTTCACACACAGCAGATATAATATATATCTGCTGTGTGTGAAGCACTTTGATTTTAAATTATAATGTAAAGATATATAATATAGCAATCGAGCTAACAGATAAATCGGCTATTGATACAATATATCTCATTAGCTATGTCCACACTGTGCACTTTCATCTTCAATTTTCGTCATCAACTTTCATATCGGCGCATTTAATAATTGTATGCGTCAAGGAACGCAACGCCAATATTGTAATTTTTGAAATTTTGGATACGGTCAGAGAGCATGCGTCGCGGGCATGCCTTACGTTCGCTGTTGACTGCGCTATAAGTTATGACGCATGCCCTTGATGAAAAGAAAAAGGCACAGTGTGGACAATATATCTATCCAACCCAAGAGCCAGCGACAACTAGACTTTCGTCATTTTATAAAAACTGAAAGTTTTCCTGTCTATGACCCCTATAGAGTTAATAAAAACGATCAGCAACATCTCTAGCTCCATTATTGGAGCTCCGATCATGGTTACTTTAGGAGGGATCTAGTTCTGAAGGTCTACCTAACATACGGTGAATTATTTTATCTTATTTTCTTCGGGAAAGATTCAATTGTATAATAAGAATTAAGACCAATCTGTGCTTCATTCTGGCAATAAATGAATTATGAATTATGAATATAGGATAACTGTAGGAATCTTGCCTTCCAGCATAGCTAGCACAAGCACGTGGACAAACGAAAGAAACTAAATTTTGACAGTTTTACCGGAAAAACATTGGAGAAAAAGTTTCTTTCGTATCTCGATATCTTCCGCTTTTGAAAATCTATCAGTCAAGCATGACGAACCGCTTTTGACGTTTAGTTTCTTGATATTTTTTTATTTTTATTATGGCACTTGGCTATAAAACCATGGCTAGTGTCGAGTAAATGGCGGCAAATTAAAAAAAATCGATGTATAGCAACCCTGTCTATAGCCGGAATTATAGTTTTGATCTACAAACTACGAATAATAAAGTTACTTAGTTCTTATTGTTCGTATTTCGTAGATCAAAACTATAATTCCGGCTATAGACAAGGTTGCTGCACGTCGATTATTTTTAATTTGCCACCATTTATTTGACTCTGGCCATGGTTTTATAGCCGAAGTGCCATAATTAAAAAAAAGAATCAAGAAACGTAAATGTTAAAAAAAATAATTGACGGTTGCTATGGAAAGAGTTTCTTGTCTTTGTCCACTGAAACTCAAGTCGACGGGTGGCGCCATGCTCAAGAAAAAGATATGACAGAAAGAAAAAGACATGGGAAAGAAACTGCCATTACTTTCTTCCGAAGAATCGACTGGGCAACGGCGTGCTAGCTATGCAGTGCCAAGATTTTTTGACAGTTGCTTCCCACTGCCGGACACCCCTAAAGTTTAGAATTTATTAGACCTTGTGATGGTCTGGTAGTGGGCAGCAACTGTCATTAGTGTCCATCAGTGGAAGACGAGATTCCTATAAGATAAAAATTTGAGCTTCATACTTTATCGAAGGTTAGGTACACCTTCAGAACTGAGTACCTCCTAGGTATAATTATATCAATAAAAAAATCCATAGGTATCGAGTCGATACTATCGACTGTACACCCGCGCGATCGAAATAATTATAGCAGAGACGAGTGACTGTCGCGGCCGTCCGCGCCGGGCACACGCTCAACGCAGCGAACGCCCTTAAGAGGATACACCTGGGGCGAGAGAAATTGAAAATAGGTATTTGAAAATGTATTGCTGTCTCACCAATCTCAAGTCTCCCACCACAGAGCGCGATAGAGACAACACGACAAAAGTTCTAATAAAAGAACAGAAAATCTTCGATTCGTTGTCCGCTGATTCCTTCTCCAAAACTTAACCTATTTAAGTACTTTTTTCATTAAGAATTAAAGCAAGGCTTGAGCTGTGTTCCTATGTTTTACTTTTTTTGTATATTTTAGCCAGTTTTGTTTTCTGGGTGTTTGAACACAGAGGAAAATCTGGCCATTTTTTTTGGGTTTTTGGACGTTCTTAATTCTTTTTTAATAACAAAATTATGAAAAAAAAGAAAACATAGGGACATGCTCATAGTGGCCATACATATTCAGGAAAAAAATCATAACTCTACCGGCATTATCTAGGGAGGAAACAGGGGACAACGTTTGTATGGAAAAACGGCGGTGTGGACTCCTCTTAAATAACCCCGACCGACACTCCAATCTCCATAGTTTCGTCGTTCTTGCCTCTATAGGGGCAATACACGAAAACTTCCAGCTTTTATAAAATGACAAAAGTCTGGATGTCGCTATTGCCGGGTCGGGTCGTATTGCATTGACGGATTTTAACG
This sequence comes from Aricia agestis, assembly GCF_905147365.1. Classification (NCBI taxonomy): domain Eukaryota; kingdom Metazoa; phylum Arthropoda; class Insecta; order Lepidoptera; family Lycaenidae; genus Aricia; species Aricia agestis. The sequence goes on along the minus strand of NC_056428.1, from coordinate 23,428,124 downwards.
CTCACTGTGCCGGGGCGGGTCGGCGCGCAATGCATTGACGGATTTTGAGCCGAGGCTTGCCGGGCCGCATCGCATCACATCCGCGCGCCGCTTGCTATAGCACACTGTTGCCGGGGCGCAGAGGGTCTTGTCGGGCCGTGTCGCGTTGATGAAAATCCGCCGAGCAAAAATCCGCGCCTATGCGCCCCGACACAGTGTGCGATACACACATCCGCTTCCATACAAATTGTATGGAGGCGGATTTTTGCGATGCGCCCCGGCACGCTGAGCCCCGGTACTGCCCGTCTCAGGTGCTCACTCCTTAAAGGTGGCTTTCCGACCCATACTTCCGAGCCCTTGCCTTGCCCCGATTCCGAGTTTGGAGCCCAGAATATGATGCAAGGTAGTTTTTACCCCGGAATAATGTAAAACGAAATTGCGAGCTACATCTTGTTTCATATTGCTGTCATATCCTTTCATCTGTCACGAATTACTTCAAACCATTTTCGAAAATTCTTCGAAATGCTCTTAGGGGACGCCCATTTTAGGCGCTTGACAGACGAGCTATTATAGTAATTATACTGTATTCGGCGAACCATGGCGGTAGCGGTCATTGACTCCCTGTCAAAAACTTGTCATTTTCTATACAAAGCCGCGATTGACAACATTTGACACTTCATTGTCAATCGTGCCTTTGTATAGAAAATGACAAGTTTTTGAAAAGGAGTCAATGACCGCTACAGCCATGTTTCGCCGAGTACAGTAAGTAGACATTCTTAAGACTCTTTGTGGTACGTGATATAATAATAATAATACCTATACGTATTATTATGATAGTATTAAAATTGTTTATTAATCTATGTGTGATGGCATGTTATATTATGATATACTTATCACATCAATGACACGTCACGTGACTTATCATTATCATCTTGTTATAAACTTATAATCCAGTTGAACATAAAACGATTAAGCATATAATTTTGCCCTCGACTTAATAAGGATAAAAGCCAATATTATACAATACTAGCTGTCCCGGCAAACGTTTCTTTGCCATATAAAGTATTTCGCCCGTATTATTTTATTGAAGTGACTAAATAAGTATGTCACCATGGCAACGTCCATCGCTATCCCGTCGCACAAACAATGGTCGCCGTCAGTCTCGAGTTGTAATAATTTAGTATTATTTATTCAACAAATGCAATTGTTGAATAAATAATACTAAATGCTTGTCAATATAAAAAGTACCCAGTAGCCGATTCTCAGACCCACTGAATATGCATATTATTATGTTACGCTCAAAGACCGAAAACGCTCAGTGAGCGAAAAAATGGCTCACAACGCGTTGTGGTCATGTCTAGTGAAAACGGCCAAGCTGGGTTCTGGTAATCACAGAAATACCACATAGCGAAATTCGTGTTGTGGCTGACGTGCTATTCGACCACAACGCGTTGTGGTAATCGAGAAAAGCCACGACGCGTTCTGAGCATTTAAAACAGCCATGACGCGAATCCTACACGAATAAATACCTACACCAGATTCTACCCGGAAAAGTAATCGACATTGTTTGCTGCCCTTTGAAGGGTTAAGTTAACTCTAGCTAAGATAATTGATAACGATAATATCTGTGTTACAAATACTATCTATTCAGAATATTATACTATCTGTTATGTAATAGCTTTGCAAACCTACGGTATAATATACTGTCTTTTATGATACAGGAAGAATTTTTCAACGCTATCCAAATTTGGACCAAGAGCCAGACCTTCCTGCGTTTAGAAAAGCAGAAAGTTTACTTGTTTGTGGCCTTTACAGAAGTAAGAACGACCAGCAACTAAGGAGTTGCGGTTACTTTAGGAGATATCCAGTTCTGAAGGTCTTCCGTTTTCCTGACCTTCCAGAAAGAGTAAAGCTCAATTTCATCTATACTTTAATATTATAAAGCGGAAGAGTTTGTTAGTTTGTTTGTTTGAACGCGCTGGACTCAGGAACTACTGGTCCGATTTCAAAAATTCTTTCAGTATTAGATAGCCCATTTATCGAGAAAGGCTATAGGCTATATTTTATTACGCTAATACAAATAGGAGCAAAGAAATAGAGGAAAGTGTGGAAAAAACGGGAGGAAATTATTTGAAGGCACTTATTTGAACTCACTAATCTCAGGAACTACTGGTCCGATTTGAAAAATTATTTCAATGTTAGATAGCCTATTTATCGAGGAAGGCTATAGGCTATAGTTTATTGCGCTAAGACTAATAGGAGCGAAGAAATAGAGGAAAGTGTGGAAAAAACGGGAGAAATTATTTGAAATGGCTTATTTGAACGCGTTAATCTCAGGAACTACTGGTCCGATTTTAAAAATTATTTCAGTGTTAGATAGCCTATTTATCGAGAAAGGCTATAAGCTATATTTTATTACGCGAAAACTAATAAGAGCGAAGAAATAGAGAAAAATGTGGAAAAATTTGGGGAAATTATTTGAGAGGGCTTATTTGAACGCGCTAATCTCAGGAACTACTGATCCGATTTGAAAAATTCTTTCAGTTTTAGATAGCCCATTTATTGAGAAAGGCTATAGGCTATATTTTATCACGCTCAGACTAAAAACAGCGAAGAAATAGATGAAAATGTGGAAAAAAACGGAGCAAATTATTTGAAAGGGCTTATCTCACGAACTACTGGAGAATTTTTTCTGTTATTTGACACAGGTTAGAAGTAGACCACGTGAAGGACCATAGGCTATTTTTTGTGGACTAATTTGTCTGAGAAATAGCTAATTTACGCGGGTGAAGCTGCGCGGAACGTTATATTTCGCGTGGTCCCGACATCACGCGTAAACGGCTGGACCCATTTTGCTGAAATTTGGTATTTATTATACTTTGAGTCCCGAAAAAGAACATAGGATACATTTTGTCCCGGAAAAATAACTGTTTACTGCACAATATACTTATATGATTTGCGCGTAAACTATTCTATTTTGATGGAATTTGGAGATACTTTGAGTCTCGAGAAAGGACAAGGAATACTAATTTTGTTCTGGAAAATGCACGGATCCCGCACAATAAACTTTTATGATTATCGCCTAAAGTCTTAACTATTCAATCTATTTTGATGAAATTTAGTATGGCAATACTTTCAGTCTCGGGAAAGGACAAGGGATACTTTTTATCCTGAAAAATATAAGGTTCCCGCACAATAAACTTTTATGATTCTCGCCTAAACTTTTTAATCTATTTTTATTAAATTTGGCATGGAGATTGGAGATACCTCCGAACAGGAAAATAAGGATACTAATTTGAATCTTGGACAAGGAATGTTTTTTGTCCCGGAAAAATGTGCGGTTCCCACACAATATAATTTCTGATTTGCGCGTAAGCGACTCAATCGATGTACGGGAACCTTCAGCTATAAAGTCCACGCGGACGAAGTCTCGGGCAACAGCTAGTAACTTATATTCTTCGTGGTAAGTGGAAGAATGTCGTCTTCCAGTGCCGAACATTTTTTGACAGTTGCTTCCCACTGCTAGACATCCTCAAAGTCTAATACTTTAAGAATGTTTAAGGGTGTCTGGCACCTGTCAGAACTGGATACTTACCTCCTAAAGTAACCGCAACCGAAACTCCATAGTTGCTGGTCGTTCTTACCTCTGTAAAGGCCACAAACAGGTAAACTTTCAGCTTTACGAAACTGAGGAAGGTCTGGCCATCGCAGGCTCTTACTCTATTCGTCTTATGTGCGGCTGTATTTATGTTGCTTATTTATTTTCATAAACTTATAATATTGTATCCACTCTTATAACTTGGATAGTTTTTAATATTTTTTCTGTGTAAGTATAGAATATAGACGAAACCCGAAAATTTACAATGGTTCCGTACGCATTTTAGCTACGCCTTACAATAGGTATTTCAAAATAGCATCAAGGCACTACCATCTCAACTGACCAGTTACATCCCAAAATATGTATATCTAAACTACACGCAAAGTTTACTTAGTCATTGTTTAAAATTGTTTCTCCGTGTATTACCCTTTCTCGCTGATAATTATCTTCCATATTGAAATGTAAGTTGTAACCATTCATTATTAAATAAATTGGACGCTGTTAAGCATTCGTGTACTAACCCACTTAAAAATTACGTATTGAGTGAATGCAGTTATGTTCTTTAGATGATTTAGAACAAGACTGCATTCAAAATGTATCAACCAAAAAAATTGTGGGTTAAGACACTAACGCTTAACAGCGACCATTTAAGAATGGTAGTCCAGCGGAGGTAACGCTAAACGATTACTGAGGATTTTGCGATAAAACTAAACACCGTCCCTGAATCCTGATTCACGATGGGCATTCGACTCGGTTTCGGAAACTTCACCGCACGACATCCAATAAGCGCTCGCCGCCGCCAAGCATTGACCAATGATCGCACGTATAGTTTCCGAATCCGAGTCGAACGGAATCCGTGAATCTGCCCGCAGTTGAGATATTATTGTGCAATTTGTGAATCAGAATACCTGTATCAAACGATCCTGAAAATATTTTAGGAATTTACACACAAACAACTATGTCACATTCTATTATAGAAATTCGTTCAGGCGTTAAAGAATCTATGCCCACTCAGTCACAATTTCATAATTTATAGCGACAGAAGATATTTCAATGATTCGTTTATTATTAAAATAATCATAACGTATAAAAATAGAATTATGACGAGTGAGAACAGTGAGATACATTGGTTATTTATATAATTGCTTCTTAGAGATGTTCTGAGCGCACAGCTGATAGTAGTGATAACCAGCTTCTGTTATTTATTTTATCGGACAAGCGTGTATTCACATGAGCTCTAGAGCATTTTATAAATAAGCTGGGCCCCGATTATTGTGATAAGAATTTCGCTTCGATTCTCGGAGTTTCTTAAGCTTCGAGGTTCGTTTTGGTGTCCAACCCCATGGACCCCAAAACGAGATGCATAAATTAGATAAGAGGCCCACAGCCAAACTAGTACTTCGGCATATCGTCGATGAAGTTCCAACCTTCTAACTGTAGGTGCTTAGTGCTTATTTTATAGGACAGGGGCTCCCAAACTTATTATGTCTACCGCCCACTTTGAGAAAAAAAAAATGTACTTTTAAATTAAAGCCTCTACACAACGCCCGCGTTTTTTTCTGGGTTCCACATCGCCCCTCTTTAGGCCTTCGGCGCCAACAAGGGGGCGTTATCGCCCACTTTGGGAAAGGCTGTTATGGGAGAAGGAAAAGGAAAATCAGCCAAATGCGAGTCGGACTCGGGAACAAAGGGTTTCGTACCGTTATTGAGCGGAAGTTGGCAAAAAATTGTTGTATTTTGTATGGGAGCCTGCCATAAATTTTTATTTTATTTTAATTTTTTCATTAATTGTTAAAGAACAAATATAATTAAGAATTTTGTGAGTTGCTATTTCAAGTGCCTACCTGCTACCATTGATTATGAGCAAAAAAGGCCAAAAAATTTAACGTTTGTTGTACGGTGTACCTATAATATAGATAATATCAAATATGTAAAATTAATTAAATATTTAAAGGGGGATATTGTACAATAAAATTGATCGTCTAGGGGCCCGCTAAAACCGTCAATTACGAGATATTGATCTTGAATCCTTGACGGCGATTTCTTAAAATATGTTAGTTACGAGTATTAGAACTTAGGAGGTATTGGCACTTCAACGACTACATTGTATATTTTTACAGAATTACAAAAACTGTCGAATTTCTTTCTAGTCACAGGCCACAACTAGTCTCTACTTCATGCAATTAAGTTTCCAATAAAGATAGGGTTTTCGTTGTTGGTTAGTAACCAACGACACATGAGTTGCAGTGGTGGGAATGTGTAGTTAAGGCGACGCCTTGATAATTTGGTTATAGCGATATCGATTTTTCTCAGCAATAACCTACGAATAATAAAAACTAACTAAAGTTATGAAATTAAAGTTCATTGTCAGTATTCATCATGTCTTTGTCTTTAAATTACCCATAGCATAACACGATTATTCAACTTTTATAACACGGAGTAATCAATCAAAAAGACCTCTTTAAAAAAAGGGATTCCTATTTTGCCAACAGAGGAGAGTGATTAATTAAGCTCCATTTGTACATAGATTGATTCAAGCATACACTTTAATTTGCCCATAGCTTATATGAAATGTATTTATGGTTTTTATATTACGCGACAAAAACCATTTACGCCCTTTCCATTTTTGCTGTTCCATTGCTTGTTTTCTATGAGAGGCCGGCCCGGTCTCTCATAGAAAACAAGCAATCTAAAACATAATATCCAACACTGTTTTTGACTGTAGGACAATTGGGACCGTAATAATTATTATCCTAAAGACCTTAAGGATTAGCCTAAACTTAGGATATAAAACATTGTAGAGTGCTAGGTGACGCCCGCAACTCCGTTGCACAAAAATTTTTGTTTGTCGCACAGGAACCGTACATTTTTTCGGGATTCAAGTACTAAGTATAACAAATTACGGCCTGTTTCACCACTTCCTGATAAGGCTATCCACCAATTAACTTGACAGATAGAGTATGGAGAATTTGTCAAATAAGCCTATCCGGCACCTTATCAGGAAGTGGTGAAATAGGCCCTTAGTATGGAATTATGGATATGGTTTAGTGTGGATTTTCAAAATCATCATCCCTCCACTGCAGTCGGTTGAAAATCGCAGTATGTAGGTCCAAGTGCAATCACGGGGCAAAGCTAGTCCTCCAATTGGCTCCATTTTGTGATTTAATTACCCTTTGGCCTGGAGACAATTACAAACAGTACTCGGCCTTCTCTCTTATTAAATTATGACATACTAGTTGACCCACGCTACTCTGTTCGATGCGACTATACGTCTCGTCTTTACTACGTCAAAAACGTGTAACAACACATTTTTGACGTAAAGTAAAGAGTGTATAAAGTAAGACGTCACTCAAAAACTAATGATTTTACGGGTAAAATTATGAGTCAATTCAGACCACAACGCGACGAGGCGAGGCGACGTCTGGCGACGTCTTGCGAATCTGTCAATGCATCTACGCCGTCTACGCGTCGCGTTGCGGCCTGAATCAACCCGACTGTAATAATATTTTTGTGGGTTACATAAAATAACCCAAGAACCAGCGACACCCAGACATGCGTCATTTTATTAAAGCTTAAAGTTTGCCTGACTGACCCTAATATGACCCCTATATAATATAATAGAGGCTGGATGATCTACAACTATGGTGTTTCTTCAGGTTTTATAAAATGACGTAGTCTGGCTGTCACTGGCTCTTGATTTAAAAGTGTTAACGTTTTGAGAGACGGATTTTTAATACTGTACGGTGTACCAGTAAGATAGGTAATAATATTATGTACGATCGTAGAAATGGATAGATATTAGATCTACGTATTGTTTGGTAGGTTATATCACTCATAACTTGACATGCGCCGAATAAGTAACGTAAACTTATGCAACTTCTGATATACAGGGTGCAATTAAACCTTCCTGCCAAATTTTTTCCAGGGCTTAGGTATCACTAGGAGAGTCCATTTAATAAAAAAAAATTGGGTGTTATTTTTTTTCAATGACATATTTTATCCTGTTTAAAATTGTTGCAGAACGGTTACTCACGGCGCGGGGGAATGAGAGGGGGTAACGCGGAGGGAGACGCGCGCGCGGGGTCACATGATCACATCACGAGCGGGCGACGCGTCGCGCGTCGTGTCCATTAATTGTAGTGTTTTTAGGATAATCTTCCCAAGCTATTTCTCAACATTTTAGTACTGAGTGATTATAAAAGAAAAAATAAGTGTATTTTTATTTTTAACAAGAATCAATGTATCAAAATTTGGCAGAAAAGTTTAATTGCACCCTGTATTATTATATGTCTTTATCACAGGTATAACATAATAATTATGTAATATAATATGGTTTTCTCCGGACGGAGTCGCGTGCACAAGCATACCAAAAGTATAGCAATATCATATCAAAGACATAGGTACTATTTAACTTTTACAGCTTCTATAAATAGAGAAAATAAATAAATAGAGAAAACTGTAGCGCCTAAAGCTCAAGCGCTCAACTAACTCAACTTGCCTCAAAACTTTACATTCCATAATTGTGTAGAATGTAAAGTTTTTGAGGCAATTTTACATACAAATGTAGACTAAGATGTTAACATTGATCATACCTTGTATAACCTCAAGATATTGTTTATCCCAAGACAGGTATCCGGTTTATTTAAAGTTTTCATTCTTCGATTTCGAACTAGATTGACTTAAAAAAGGCTCTATTTTTGTTTGTTACATAAATTGTCAATTAATTAGTCCTGCGTTTTGGAATTTGGTTAAAAGCGTTAACCAATAATTAATCGATCAATAAGTTTCCGAATTCGAGCCAAAGAACGTTGTAAATTAGGCCCAGAAATTGAAAAGAAGCTCTGAAGAAAGCATAATATTATGTACACAATAATAATTAAAGAATTAGGTAAATCGATTATTTCACAATTTATTACTGCTTCAATTGAGACGTTTGCATATTCATTACTCAGTCCTCCTGCCCGTCAACTTTACCAATGCCGAAAAAGTGTCACATGTTACACCTTGATTTTGGTGTTGTTCGTTATTTTCTTCACTTACCGCATGTAGATAATTACAGAATTTGTACAAATACTAATTGTGTTTTGCATGGCGCTAACAGATGAATCATAATCATAAATTATTGAGTTGTGATATATAATTAATTGCAGTGCTACTACTACTGATACAGAGATCGCGAACATTTTGGCGCCAGGCATGAAACTGATTACGTAGTTCAGGGCTAATGTCATATTATGTCTTAGAAGATATTAGAAAACATGGTCGTACAATTTATTGGCTCGCTAGGGACATCACAATCATTGTACACCTACAAATCTAAATCTAAATATTATTATAATATATTTATTAGAGATGTGCCGACTAGTCGCCGACTAGTCGGTAAAGCCGACTATCCGACCACTTTTGTAGTCGGCGACTAGTCGGCAATAGTCGGCAAAAAGCGCCGACTATTCGGCTTTTTACTATATTACTATTATTGATATTACATTTAAGAAAACCTTTTACATTTAAGAAATTAAGTGAATTGTTTCTAAAATTACTTGCTTGTAAATAAATATCTATGACATTTATTAAATAACAACATAAGATCTTCTTCATTCTAAAAATTTATAATAAAAAAATACGTGTGGCACTGGAGGACTGCCGCGGTAAAGCTTTATGTCATGACGTTAACATAACCAAAACACGATCCGACACGTTCGCAGGCGGCGTACCGCGTATGCGACTTACCCGCGAATCAGCAGTAAACAAAGCGTTACGAAAACATCTAAAATCATAATCGGTTGGCCGACTAGTCGGCCGATTAGTCGGCTTCTTTACAACCGACTAATCGGCTAGTCGGCTAGTCGGCTAAAGTCATGATCGGAACATCTCTAATATTTATAACTCAAAGATGACAGATCGGGCTGAAATTTGGCATGCAGGTAGATGTAATGACGTAGACATCCGCTAAAAAAGGATTTCGATCAATTCTACCCCCAAGGGGATAATATAAAATAGATAAAGATATATATAAGATAAAATAAGGGATAAAAGTTTGTATGAAACTTTGTCAATTTTAGACCAATCGGACTGAGACTTTGATACCTAATTAATAACAATACTTCTCAACGCGAGCGAAACAACGGGCAAAAGCTAGTAATAAATATGGAAGAGTAACTGAGTAAAAATATTATTCCATGAAATGCCATCGAAATGCACATCTAAGTGTACTAATGTCTAATGCACATCTAGGAGTATAAATTCACACCTAGGTCTACAATAATTGCACATCAATTTGTACAATTACTGTACATTTAGGTGTACAAATGCTCATCTAGGTGTACAAATGCACCTCTAAGTCTACAAATGCACATCTAGGTGTACAAATGCGCATCTAGGTGTACAATTGCACATCTAGTTGTACAATTGCACATCTAGGTGTATAATTGCACATCTAGGTGTGCAGTTGCACATCTGGGTGTACAAATGCACATCTACGTTGGTTGTCAATCTCGGATCGGTCAAACAATTTTCGTTGATCTTCGTCTTTATGACAATAACATACAATGATAGTTATCGTTTATTGTACTCTATTCGATATTGTTTGCACATGTCAGAGTACAGCGCGTGTGTCGTAAGTTGGGGAAAACCATGGATGTAAAAGTTATAAAACACTAAATCGCGCTATACATGGAGCCAGCGCATTGTACCAGTGCATTGGGCCAGCTTGTAGAGTATGGAATGTTGCTCCCAACTTACCGTCAAGTAGGCCTAGGTACACTTTAGCCCAATGCGTTGACCGAATATGTACGACAGCTTAAGAAATTACGCAATTTGTATCGAAGGCATATTTTTGATCTTTTAAGCGAATTCAAATTCTTACAGTTTGGTCCCTACTAGAAGTAACCACTTCCCAATACTACTTACAAATTTTTTGCTTAAAAATAATAATTAATCCTATCAATGTTGTACTGCATTTATTGATAGAGTATAGACAAGTCGTATCTCGTTTCGTTTAGGACTTAAGACTTTGACTCTGTAAGATTCCAGTTCATATCCACATTAATGGTCTCTATAACTACGAATTTTGTGCCATTACTCATTTACCAAGAGCATGTTATTAGTGACAAAACAACCTTTGATAAAATTTTATAAGCCAACTGATTTTCTCTTTTTCTACAGAAATAGGCATGACAGTAGTATCAGAATTTATTGGTAATTTCTGGTAGAACGATTACCAGAAGTGCAGCGACCTGCAGCATGTTTGATTTCAAACATAAAGTGAACGTTTAATACATAGTAGAGCTTTAAAATTATTTATCTAGCTGGTTGCCAGAAGCACACCGTGTTTACTCTTGAAACTGGAGTAAAGTTTAAAAAAAATGGTCATTATTATTAGTGGCATACAGGGTGTATGTGAAATTTTTGTTTTGCTTTTGTATGGGAAAATTCGTGACGCTGGGGCACCCATACAAAAGTGAATAAAGTGCTTCAGCTTTTGAGTGTTAAGTCTTCAGTAAAAAAAGGTGGTCATCCCTGATATAACAATTACCAGAAGTGCAGCGTGTATAATCTGGAACCGACAGTTGAGTGTTAAATAGTTGGTCATCCCTGGTATAACAATTACCAGAAGTGTTTCAGCTTTTGAGTGTTCAGTCTTCACTCTTCAGTATAAAAAAGTCGGCCATCCCTGATATAACGGTTACCAGAAGTGCAGCGTGTATAATCTGGAACCGAGAGTTGATTGTGAAATAGTTGGTCATGCCTGGTATAACAATTACCAGAAGTGTTTCAGCTTTTGAGTGTTAAATCTTCACTCTTTAGTATAAAAAAGTTGACCATCCCTATATAACGGTTACCAGAAGTGCAGCGTGTTTAATCTGGAACCGACAGTTGAGTGTGAAATAGTTGTCATCCCTGGTAAGTTTATAACAATTACCAGAAGTGTTTCAGCTTTTGAAAGTTAAGTCTTCAGTAAAAAAAAGTTGGTCATCCCTGATATAACAATTACCAGAAGTGCAGCGTGTTTAATCTGGAACCGAGAGTTGAGTGTGAAATAGTTGGTCATCCCTGGTATAACAATTACCAGAAGTGTTTCAGCTTTTGAGTGTTAAGTCTTCACTCTTCAGTATAAAAAGTTGGCCATCCCTGATATAACTGTTACCAGAAGTGCAGCGTGTGTAATCTGGAACCGAGAGTTGAGTGTGAAATAGTTGGTCATGCCTGGTATAACAATTTCCAGAAATGCTTCAGCTTTTGAGTGTTCAGTCTTCAGTGTGAAAAAGTTGGACATCCCTGGTATAACAATTACCAGAAGTACAGCGTGTTATGTGCGTCTGTTCGACGCCGCTGTGATAACCCGAGGCCGACCTTTCACACTCATGTTTACTAACGTATCACATGTATACTGGATGCATCATAGTGCACTTACCTGCTCTTCCGCACACTTTTGTGGATATACGATGCTTGTAGGTGTTATATGTGCAGATAACACATCTAGACACGCGGTAGCCTGTCAAATCAAGTTTCAGTATAATAGAACTGACGAGCAGCGCCCGTGTGTATCATATGCAAACATCAGATGTCATGTAAAAGTTTTCATGAGTCGTTGGTTTTAAAGTTTTCGAGAGCATTTACGTGGCTTGTATAGTGTATACTCTGTAATATCATCATATTCAAGTATGCAATATTTTCTACGGTAGACAGCATCCGTAACTAGCTACAAACTTAGATACACACACTTAATTTAAGTCGTGTTCAAAAACCGTGTTTTTCTAATTCCCAAACTGTCCTCACGCCAACTTGATCTCAAAACTTGCTTGTAGTTTTTATAACGTATATAACTATATATTTACTTTGATCTATTTCGCATTTCAAAATATAGATTCAATAGACCCAACCTATAAATAGTTATCACTTATCATGAAATAATCGCTTGTCCTATCAAAAGTTCTAATTACCGTAATGCATGCTGTTTTCGGGGCACCCCAAAATAACAGGATTTGGCATATTACTTACAAGTGCACGGGTCGCTTCTCCTTAGCGTATGTATTACTTACATAATATTTCCATCGGTCCACAAACGGCGGAGTAAAATTTAGGTAAAACATAAAAAAAGTAAAAAAATATCCTCCTCCTTTTTGGAAGTCGGTTAAAAAGTAGCCTAAGTTACTAATAAAAGTCCCGTCAAAATCGGTTCAGCCGTTTCTGAGATTAGCCGGAACAAACAGACAGACATACAGACAGACAAAAATTGTAAAAATTGCTATTTGGGTATATGTACCGTATGTACATTCATATGCATGTAGTAAAAAACGGTTCTTTCAATATTACAAACAGACACTCCAATTTTATTTATATGATGATGATGATGATATATATGATATATATATTTATAATTGGGGTCTCGGAATCGGCTCCAACGATTTTCATGAAATTTAGTATATACGTGGTTTCGGGGGCGATAAATCGATCTAGCTAGGAATCATTTCTAGAAGATGTCATTTTCATCGGATACCGAGCAAAGCTCGGTCAAACAGCTAGTTTTATTTATACCTCCTGCTGCTGATACCAAACTTTGTTTGGTATCAGCAGCAGGAGGTATAAACTCCGGGTACTCTACCCTTTATCAACTTTACTACGAACCATTTTATTTAATACAATAATATTAGGTTTATTTATAAAAATACGCATGATAAAAATATAGCTATTACTCACTGGAGCTAGATGATTAAAATATTATAACACAGTTTGTTGTCATTTCTTTGCGCATAATATGAATGAAGAAACGTAAAGCAATATCCATACTTCCATGCTAATATTATTATTTTTTATGAATGCGAAAGTGTGTTTATCTAACTTTAATTCTTCACGTCAAAACTACTGAACGCTGAACCGATTTTGCTGAAATTTTTTATGGAGATATTTTGAGTCCCAGGAACGCACAAAGTATACTTTGTGCTTTCTTGGGGGCTTATTGTATTTTCGGCACGAATGGGCCGGCTCGACCGGAGAAATAACACGTTCTCACAGAAAACCGGCGTGAAACAGCGCTTGCGCTGTGTTTCGCCGAGTGAGTAAGTTTACCGGAGGCTCTATTCCCTTCCCTACCCTCCCCTACCCTCCCCTATTACCCTATGGGAAATAATAAAACGAGCGAATAAAAAATTACTTTGCGACTAATGATGAACATACTGTTTTAATAACATGAGCGGTATTAATTTGACTTAGCGAAAAATAAACTAAACTAACGACTTATATTGATTTATAATAAAATCCAGAACGAGCTTACAAAATCTGGATTGCGATTAATCCTGTATGCGACTGTATTACTAAGTGAGCGACTGGAAATACATAGCGGGCAACTTCAATATTAAATATAGATTCAATTTTTCTAAGTGAGGTTATTTATTACGAGCTACTAAAAAGTTCACTTTGAGCAAACTTTTGTGAGCTGCTTTATTAATGATAATTGGTTACTGATATTCTATTTGAGGCTTTATATTTTATATTTTGATACGTGTTGTAATGAAAACTACATATTAGCAATGCGTGCGAATTCGAATAGGGGCGGGGCGACGAATTGTTGCAGTCAGGTGAGTTGGGCTGCGGCCAATACGACTTTTTTGGGTTAGGCTGCGCTGCGCTATTTCTTTGACGTTCCGTTAAGGTTTATCGTTTGTGTAATTTATTAATGATTTTTTTATATATACGGGGTTTACCCCCACCCCCCCCACATATTACTCCTACAAATACTCCTAAAAATATTCCTACAAATAGAACAATACATATTTTGGGAAAAATTTTACGTGAAAGTAATAAAAAAATATATAAAAATATAAATATAATTATAAATATAAAAAATAGTTATTTCATAATATTCATTTTTTTGTTTTAATGTGTGCTCATTATACTCTGCTCATTAGTGTATTTTTCAAAGTGGTTTTTGTATTCGAAACACTTCATAGATAAAATGCCGCTCAGTATGAAAAATACATTTGCCAAATATTGCAAAAATGCAGGACGTAACGTTGACAGTCAAACAGATATTAGGTCGCTCAAATATTATGAAGCTGCTCATTTTGTATTTTAAGCATTCACTTTTATAAGTGGACTCGGCATAATGGTCTCTACCAAATCAAAATACTGTGGCCGGTCCGCCATTTTATGTTCCGGTTCTTCGAGGTACATAAACTGTCAAAGTGTCGTATTATAGGGATGTCGAAATTGAAAGAAAATATCGATATATCGATACATCGATATTTGAAAAAATATCAATATTGGTCTCGATATATCGCGAAAAAAATAGACACTTGAAATGTTCACAAAATACTCAGTTGTATACATACTTTAATATTAATAATAATTGATGGTAAAATTAAAATAAACTGTAAACACTTCGTGCGCGAGTTCAACTAGTATTTGTCCGACTTTTTGGTAATTTTTGCCCGATTAATGGCAACTTAAATAATAATTAATAAACTTAAAATAAATTAAATAGTTTTATTAAAATTAAGGAGGCTATTTATTATGTTAAAAAAACCGTATTTGCCTATTTTGTCTATATGTACTATAATACATAGAGACAAAATTGGCAAAAATGATATTTTTTTATATAATATAAAAAAAATCATTTTTGATATCAATATAATATATAATATAACAGGAGGCTCACTTATAACATGTTAGTTTATCGATGTCCTCGACAAATATCAACCGAGTGTCCTATCACTATAGACCGCCATGTTTAGTTCTTGGCAATATGACGCCGGCCACACTTTTTTGTAGTTAGGTATGTCGCCTCCATCTGTTTCCTTATTCATTGATTTTAAGTAACCCAAATAAATAATTTCTAAGTTGCAGTTCTGTTAATTTCTCGTCACTCACAGTCAGTCGCTCAAATAGTAATTCTATAACCCAAATTTAGTAATTTTGACAAATAAAACTGTAATTTACAGTCACTCGATTAAATTACCCTTACCCTTACCCTATTCCCTCTTAAAAGGCCGGCAACTTACCTGCAGCTCTTCTGATGCTGCGAGTGTCCATGGGCGACGGAAGTTGCTTTCCATCAGGTGATCTGTTTGCTCGTTTGCCCCCTTATTTCATTAAAAAAACTTTTTATCCCGGAAAAATGTACGATTGCCGCGCGATAAACGTATTTCGGCGCAACAGAGTTGCGGGCGGGTTCTAGTTACTTATATTTAATTACTTATCCTATTTTAAACACATTTTTAGGGTTCCGTACCCAACGGGTAAAAACGGGATCCTATTACTAAGATTTCGATGTCTGTCCGTCTGTCTGTCTATCTGACTCCAGGCTGTATCTCAGGAACCGCCATAGCTAGAATTCTGAAATTTTCACAGATTGTGTACAATATCTGTTACCGCTATCAATAAATACTAATTATTATTTTTTAACATAAATTAAAACCGACTTCCAAGGTAACGCTTTTCATGAAATTTAGTATACAGGGGGTTTCGGGGGCGATAAATCGATCTAGCTAGAAATCATTTTTAGAAAATGTCATTTTATTCGTGTTTTATCGAATACCTACCGAGCAAAGCTCGGTCAAATAGCTAGTTATAATTAATTATATACACCCTAAACTAAGTTACCTGCCTTAAGTATTATCACTAGTCTATAACACCACACGCCACAGTTAACATCTTGACGAGTTAGTCATTCAATTAAATGGCGTCATTAATAAAACCATTTAATGAATTCTAGTCGATTGAAATGTTACAATTTTAGGACCGAACATTGCATTTATTAGAGGACGCGATATTATTTTTGGGATATGTTTTAGGGGTCAATAGAAGCTTAACCTCAAGTTTGTGGGGTCGCCACCCTTGTCCCCCGGCCGCCATCTTGAAAAAGGGGTGACAACACTATTTTCGTGATATCTCTCTAAATATAAGTCCTACAAAAAAATTGTACGTACATAATTTGTTGCAAATTATTTTGTCTACAAATATGTTCATGTAACTTTTTACCCTAAATTAAAAATTTCAAAAGTTATAAGCAGAAACGTGATAATATTTTTTTAAAAGGTTTATTATCGCTCTTTAACTTTGTTTAATACATTTTACAAAAAAAAAATACCTTAGACCAACCTTGTAGATGATCTTTTGAGAAAAAGATCCCTCAATCTCCCCGATCTCATGAAATTAATTTTCTGCAGATGCAATGGAAACTGTGAAAGCATATTATTGTGTGGCTGCTGAAAAGCAGGCCTAAAAAATATGCTCTACAGTGTGCCTACTATTCTGTAAACCTGCTTTTCTGCAGCCACAGTCTACCGTATGCCCACTTTACTACATATGCATACTATATTATAGTATGCTTACTATACTAGTATGCACATGCTAACTATACAGTAGAACATTTGAGTATTCGACTCATGTATACTTAAGGTAAGAAAAATGGACTTTGTCTTTGTCTTATAATTTGGAAAAGATATTGACGAGCAAAAGTACGAAACAATATGGATGGCTTATTCCTTGCGCAATTATTTGAAAAAAAAACCACAGTCGAACGTATAACCTCCTCTTTTTTGGAAATCGGTTAAAAAGTTGTTTCATTTCCATAGTAATATTTCTTTTACGTCGGTTTCGTACATGGGGCGGGGAAAATTAAATATCTAAGGCCATTTTATTTTCGCCTCTCCATATACGAGATCTGTCGGCCCCGTAGGAGGTTCCTGCCCCTAAGCCGTGGCCTAATACGGCCTATATATAAATCCGGGGCTGGTCATAACCGTAGGTCCGGCATTTACTTGTTGATAATTTTTTTTGATGATATCATAATGTATCTGACAAGCCTTTTGTTGTAACTTGTAACAGATAATATGAATGTAAGTATTGTCAAAGCATAGACTTAATATATACTTGTGTCAAAGATTATCCGACCGAATCACACAGCACCACCAACCATCCACCAAGTAACAAGTTACGTATGAACCAACTTCTTTGATAGTATACCTACTATAATAATGGTATTTTAAAACGATAAAGCCGACTTCAAAATTGTGCATAATTTGGAATTAAAATTGCCTGTCTCAAAAACCACTGAACCGATTTTTATAATAAACTTGAAGACGTATTCTCTAAGTTGAACAATACCTAGTACAACAGAAGAACTACATGTATCGGACCTGTAGATCCAGATATATACGAACACAAATATAAAAACATACATACATTACACTGGTAGTTCTAGAGATATACGCACACAAACATAAAAACATATTACATACATACGTACACTTTTGAAATTTGGCACATTTCTTCAGACACTAAAATAGACAAACATATTATACGAAAACTGGACAGTTCTGGAAATATTACATACATACGGGTCTAACTGATAAGTGATAACTTTCTTTTTTTTTAAAGTCGGTTAAAAAATAATATCAATGCCCTTTTCTTTACAGTGACCTGAAAGAAAGCGTCTTCCTGAAACTGGACCTCATCAACTTCCTCTGTCTATCGGAGAATCTGCTGCCGGAAATGCCGAGACACATACTACGACATATACCTCATGTGCACACTCTTGATCTAAGCAAGAACAAGATAACCACACTCACAAAGGAGGATTTCAAGGTATTCCTTTCGGTGATTCTATTTTATGCTTAATTTACCAATGACAATGTTTTATACATAACTATATGACGCCCATAACTCCGTTGCGCCAAAATTCCTTTATCGTGCAGGAGCCGTACATTTTTCCGGGATAAAAAGTATCCGATGTCCTTTCCCGGGACTCTAAGTATGTCTGTACCAAATTTCAGAAAATCGATTCAGCGATTTGAGCGTGTAGAGGAGAGGAAACAGACAGACAGGCAGACGCACTTTCGAATTTATAATATTGAGTATGGATAAAGAGTAGCAAAAGTAAATAATAATACTTTATTATGTGTACGTCTCCCTCATATAGAGTTCACTGAGAAAGTAGCAGCGCTGAAAGAGTTTTTTTTTAATATGTCTCATATAATTAGTGTGTGTCTGACTGCTAAACAAATAAAGACAAAAATTCTTTCTTATAAGATTATTGAAATAAAAAGCAGTATGTTGGAAGCCGTACAAAGATAGTTCCTAATGTTTCGGCACTAAAATATGTATAATATATTCTGTTTACGTAAATAGAGTCACTGTTGTTCGTAAAAAGTAAAAAGAAAAGAAAGAAAACTAAAATCTGCACCCATTGGAAATTATTTGTGCCGGCGCCCATGCCCTGTATACTTATTTTCACTAAATCTTGTCATTCTCTCAGACTAGATCTTTTTTATATAAGTACATAGAGAAAATAAACAGATTTTCCCTATGTACTTATATAAAAAAGATCGGTATAATAATATAATAATAAAACACAAGTAATCTTTTGCTTATATTGTTTGTGATTTTATTGAAAAAATAAAGATTTATTATTCATTATTATTATAATTATGTATTTTAGAAACATAATTTATTACTATTCTATAACATTTTGGAGTTTGGATTTTATAACATGTTCAACGAAATGTAATTTTCAATTAGCGCATGAAAAAATTTAAAAGCATTTTTTTTCTATCTTAGCCACATCCTGCGGCAAACACGCCTATCAAAAAATGTTACATATAAAATACACAAATAACTGAGATACATCTCTTCTTTTCGCCTTTTAGATATTAAAAAATATTAAAGAAAAGACAGCAAACTTCGAAGATCCAAGCAAAAATTGGTCTAAAACAAGATTAAAAAAAAAAAAGAAACTATCGAGCATTTTTTCAGCCTTGAGCATTTAATCTTCATGAACTGAAGTTACTTGTGTCATAAAATCAGTTTTCTAGACCTTACAGATTTTGAGATCTAGGTTTAAGTATGTAGTCAAGTTAGGGTCAGGTGCGCTCTTCAGTATGCTAAATTGTTACGCTTTGCGCTAAAGGCTAAACCGATTTTTTAACCCCCGACAAAAAAGAGGGGTGTTATAAGTTTGACGTGTCTGTCTGTCTGTCTGTCTGTCTGTCTGTCTGTCTGTCTGTCTGTCTGTCTATCTGTTTGTCTGTGTGTGTATCTGTCCGTGGCATCGTAGCATCCAAACGGGTGGACCGATTTTGATCTAGTTTTTTTTTGTTTGAAAGCTGACATGATCGAGAGTGTTCTTAGCTATAATTCATCATCATCAGCCTGCTCAGTCCTGGACAATTAGGTTTTATCTGGTTCATGAAAGGCCGTTAGCAACTTGTAGTCGTTTGATGGGTTTTATATTTCATTCTAGTTCGTGACATTTGTGAATATACAATATACGTATACACATAATAATGGAAAGTTGACCTGGTGCTGCAGCATCGCCTGGTAATCAATAGGATATCCAACTCCTCGCCAACTAAGAGGAGAGGTTTCGTGTTTGGGCGCATTTTAATTGCGACAACCAGTAAGAAGTAGATAAAATACCTATAAACAGTAAATATTTACATGCTGCTGCTGCAGCATCACCTCGATTCTATAGGAATCGAGCTTCGTATGAACCCAAAGTGGAGGTTTCATTTTTGGGCTTAACCCCCGACAAAAAAGAGGGGTGTTATAAGTTTGACGTGTCTGTCTGTCTGTCTGTGTGTCTGTCTGTCTGTATGTCTGTGTGTGTATCTGTCCGTGGCATCGTAGCATCCAAACGGGTGGACCGATTTTGATCTAGTTTTCTTTGTTTGAAAGCTGACATGATCGAGAGTGTTCTTAGCTATAATTCATCATCATCAGCCTGCTCAGTGCTGGACAATTAGGGTTTATCTGGTTCATGAAAGGCCGTTAGCAACTTGTAGTCGTTTGATGGGTTTTATATTTCATTCTAGTTCGTGACATTTGTGAATCCTACTAATATTATAAAGGCGAAAGTTTGTTTGGATGTATGGATGTATGGATGTGTGGATGTGTGGATGTATGGATGTTTGTTACTCTTTCACGCAAAAACTACAGAACGGATTTTAATGAAACTTAACAATAATATAGCTTATACATCAGAATAACACATAGGCTACAATTTTAACCGACTTTCAAAATGGGGGAGGTGTTATGTTCGTTTTCTTATATTCAACGATTACTCCGCCGTTTGTTAAACGATTTTCAAATTTTTTCTTTTGGTATATAGGGTATCATCCCAATTTGGTATTATATTCACAAAAGTGGTGATCTGATGAAGGATCCATAAGTAATCGAGGGAACTCCTCAAAACTTATAGGGAAACATGTGGTGACTTCGGTTTCGTGAGAAGTATTCTAAGCATATGCTACCAACAAGTAAGATTTTGCACCGAGTTATACCTGGTATACCGTGGTTCGGAAGGTGCTGAGAGAACTCCTTCTTTATAGATACAAGTTTGGGAGTTTTGGCGTTGTTTTAAGAACAGAAAGCATATGCTTCTATGCAAATTACATTCATCATCATCATCATCATCATCATCACTACCATATTATACCATTTTATAGTCTTTTAGATCGAGACTCGAGTTTGTCAAGCGATAACATTTATTTTTTATTTTTGTCTATTTGTCTGTCTGTCTGTCTGTTTGTTCCGGCTAATCTCTGAAATGACTGGAGCGATTTTGACGGGACTTTTTTAGGCACATAGCTGATGTAGTAAGAAATAATTAAGGCTACTTTTTAACCGACTTCCGAAAAGGAGGAGGATATATTTTACTTTTTTTATAAAGGAACCATAAAAAGGGGATTTTTTTTCTCTTTTTTATTATCTTGGTCATCACATTTTACTGACGCGGACGAAGTCGCGGGCAACAGCTAGTATACAATATACGTATACACATAATAATGGAAAGTTGACCTGGTGCTGCAGCATCGCCTGGTAATCAATAGGATATCCAACTCCTCGCCAACTAAGAGGAGAGGTTTCGTGATTGGGCGCATTTTAATTGCGACAACCAGTAAGAAATAGATAAAGTATAAACAGTAAATATTTACATGCTGCTGCTGCAGCATCACCTGGATTCTATAGAAATCGAGCTTCGTATGAACCCAAAGTGGAGGTTTCATGTTTGGGCTCATATTAACGGCCTCATCGAAAACGGAACCATAAAAAGGGGATTTTTTTTCTCTTTTTTATTATCTTGGTCATCACATTTTACTGACGCGGACGAAGTCGCGGGCAACAGCTAGTATACAATATACGTATACACATAATAATGGAAAGTTGACCTGGTGCTGCAGCATCGCCTGGTAATCAATAGGATATCCAACTCCTCGCCAACTAAGAGGAGAGGTTTCGTGTTTGGGCGCATTTTAATTGCGACAACCAGTAAGAAGTAGATAAAGTATAAACAGTAAATATTTACATGTTGCTGCTGCAGCATCACCTGGATTCTATAGGAATCGAGCTTCGTATGAACCCAAAGTGGAGGTTTCATGTTTGGGCTCATATTAACGGCCTCATCGAAAACGACATTGATAGATGGTTATCATGAGAATATGATTCTGTTGATAGGAATTATTCTGCACTATAACCAACACAAGTTTAAAAAGTATGAAATTAAATGAAATTAAGAAATTTAAAAACACCGCCACCAAAACAACTTTAAAAAGTAATGAAATAATATTTACTGCCTTTAAGTTCAAATAATTCCTAACTTGTGTAAAGTAATATTTTAGTCCATAATAATTGTTGTCAAGGTGTGTCGGGGGACCGCTAATGTAGATGTTTAATTTCACATAACAAGTTTAAGGATCAATTCACAGCGATCTGAATCGGGATAGGTAATTAGCGACTTGGCGGTTGTAGGTTGTAGTTTACTTGGCGGTCCCCCGACACACCGTGACAACAATTATGGACTAAAATATGACTTTACACAAGTTAGGAAATATTTAGAACTTAAAGGCAGTAAATATTATTTCATTACTTTTTAAAGTTGTTTTGGCGGGAGTTTTTTTTTTTTATTTATTACCTATATTCAGTTAAATCAAGTCCCAGGAAAAGTCATGAGTAGGAACTTTAGGCAAAATGTATGGTTTCCTATGTTTGTAATTAATTGATCAATTTCCAAATAAGTGGAGGTTCTACGTTCGGCTGCATATTTATTTTAGTAGGCTTAATATTTTAACACCTGATCATTTCTATTTCAGGACATACAGGAGGTAGATTATATCGTGCTCGTCGGTAACGAGATATCAAGGATAGACACTGACGCCTTGCCGAAGGCTCTGAGACGCATCAGTTTGGCCGGAAACCACCTGGTGACGCTCAACGGAACCCTGAGAGACATGGAGCATATGGAGTGGATGCTGATCAACAACAACACCATACAAAGCCTTGACAACGAATTGCCTATTGTAAGTAAACTAAGAGCCAGGGGCGTAGCTACCGCCGTATCTGCAGTATTATACGGGGTCCTCGTGCCTCAAAGTGCGCAATCAAAACGTCCCCTTTATTTCACAAATGACAAAAGTAAAAAAAAATATTTTTTGTGAGAAATTTTTACACTTCCTAATAACCGCCAAACTTTATACAGGGCGTAACAAAACTAAGTGATAATACTTTTTTAAAAGAGTAAATTATTATTCTTTACTCTTGTATGAGAAAATTCATGAAGCTCAGGCGCTTACTTATACAAGTCACAAAAATTGTTTAGAGCTATTCCTTTACAGTAAACTCTATACAATTTTTTTGTTTTAGGATTAGCAATCAACAATCGCTCTTAGTACTGGAAAATTTGGGTTTTAAATCTATTACATGGAAAGCAACTTCCATATGATCGTTACAATATTATTATGCCTTCTGATTGCCCGACACTAGAATTTTCATATCGGCGTTCCTTTTAAATTTCTTCATTTTTTTTAGAAAAGCAAGAGAATCGAATACATTCATGCACCGTATAACGAGCTCCAGAAACTTCCTCAAGATCTAAGACTGATGCCGTCTTTAAGATCCCTCTATTTCTACGCGAACAAAATACAAGCAATAGAGGGAGCCATACAAAAGTCATCGAATTTGATCAGACTGACTTTGGCGGACAATCTTATTAAAACTGTAAGTATACAAAAGCTGCCTTTATCAAATATCACAATGTATGTGAAAGTTGATAGATATGTCGCAGTCGACTGGTTAAAAAAGCCATTCAATCAAACAGTTTATTTACCATTTAACTAGTTGGCTAAGCCGCCTAAGCGTCATCTGGATGTAGTGTTGAACGTTGCACTTGGTTGCAGTCAACAAGTCGGCTAAACGATGTACAGCCGTGTGATTGATTGGCGTTGTTCAGTCAAAGGGCTAGTTGTTTGATTGAACGGCTATTTAATCCAGTTGGCTGATCACAGATAGCCAGATCGATGTTTAGCCCGGCCGCACATTGTCCGAATCCTGATCAGAAACAGTTGAATTTCGCCGAACCGCCACCCCGCACACTATCCGAAATATCCTTCCGGCGAGTTCGAGCTCACTCGGCTCATTACAAAATGTGAGACAGCGCGGACGTTCAACTGTTTCTGATCAAAAATTTCGGACAATGTGCGGCCGGGCTTACACTATTCCACGCAAAAACTTCTGAACCCACTTTAGGCGGAGGATCCGTGTATTAATTACACTCCGTCCGTACGATCCGTGTAAAAATTGTAAGTGTTTTGTGTCTAAATACCAACATTTTTAGCTTGCAGAGGATGAGTTTGAGGAAGCACATTCACTCGAGCATCTCGATATAGCGAACAATCAGCTGGTATCGCTGAACGGATCTCTCCGAAGTCTCGTCTCTCTTCGGTATTTGAACCTTACTGGTAATCACCTGCCAGAGTTCTCGCTGCAGGAGATAAAGGGGCTGACGAAACTATCGCTCATCGATCTCTCCTATAACAAAATTACACAAATCACGGGCAATTTGCAGGTAAGCTATTTGGCAATTTACTTGGGTTACGAGTAAATAATTAAGATAAATTGCATCTTCACATTAATAGCTACAAATATGAAATATATCATGAATTTTTTTGTAAATAGCAACAATAAAAGTGATATTTTAACGAGGAAACATGTTCTAGTTTTTTATTGACTGAGCTTCAATACTACTAAACTATATTTAAGGTATAATATTACAGTATAGTATATTTTTGCTGCGACAAATGTACGGTTCCACAGGATACGAATTATGGTTCTCTTTTTGTAAATTAACAATAACATTTTCATAATTACAGGAGGATTTTTACAACGACACAAAAGTATTAGAACTGAGGTTGGACCATAACTACATTCACACTCTGGGCAGCGTGCTTAAGGGGCTGCACGGGCTCATGAGGCTGAACCTCAGCAACAACCAGCTGCAGCAGGTCTCCTCCGACGACCTGATCGGCCTGGACAGGCTCGAGTTACTAGACGTCTCCTATAACCATATCACGTCATTCCTAACTTCGAAGGTTTGTTTTGCTCCGCTCGCGCGCTTCGCGAATGCTGATGTCGCGTCTTCTTCGATTACTGTGTCATGCAACTTTCTTGTTTTTTCAGAGATGCCTGCCGTCTTTGGAGGAGCTGATTGCGCATCATAATAACGTGACAATTCTGGACAAAAATCTCCACGGTCTGCCATCTTTGTGCACAGCAGATTTCTCGTACAATAACATCAAGTCCGTCAACCAAATGGTGGTCTCGAAGTCCAGTTGCACGATCAACCGTGTTCCCAGCACGCTAAAGATATATCTGCAAGGTTGGTTTGATTGTGAAATTGATACTATCATTACCGAATAATTTGCTATGCTACGCTATTTTTTGCTTCTAGCAACTTTTGCGCTGCGAATTTTTGTGTCATTAATTGATTTTTCCTTGCAGTTTTTTCTATTTAGTAAATATTTTCCTGTTGCCGTGTTAAATAGTTTATGTAACACGACGAGACAGTTTGTAATTATTGTGCTTATTAGTTATTTGTATATTGATAAGCAGCATGAGTAGTGTAAAGTATAAGGTTTGTGTCTATACGCCCTGTCTATGCTGTTGCTAAGTACTGACACAATTTTTCCGTCCTTGTATTTTGAATTTCTGTCAATAACTGTGCTGTTATGCGATTTTAATATGTTTTATGTTGTACTACTCATATTGTGCTACTTTTATCTGGATGTAGAAGATATAATATTGTGAAATCTCATGTATCGAAATGTATAACAATGAAAACATGTCAAGTCCAATTATTTAAAATTTTAATCACCCGGCTTATCGACTATTAACAATAAACAAACCGATTTAATCGCTTTATCCAAATACCAAAATCTTTAGTCCCAGTATTACTAGGACTAAACGTTTCGGTATACCCTAGTAACGTTAATGATCGTGAATGATTTTATGATCGTGCTCTTTCAGATAACCCTGTGCTATGCGACGATCGTTTTTTCGACCTCAAAGCCACGCTGGAGAGAATGAACACGCGCGTGATCGGCACATCGAAGTGTAGTCGGCCTCCGACGTCGTTCCGGACTCTGAACGACATCGAACCCGACACGCCCGTCATAGTCGTCGCGCAGATGGAGAAGCGGGTTCAGATGATTGACGGCAGGGAGGTGCAGCCGCCGCAGTTCTCGTACCGCCGGCTGGGCACGATAATCGGCCACGTGCTGCCGGAGCGCGAGGGCGGGCTGCCCGTGCTAGTGGAGCCGCCCGTCACGCTGCCCTCGGAGAACTCCAACGTGGTGGTGAAGTGGCCGGACGAGAGGAGAGATCTCCAGACCCTGTCGGAGCACCTCCGCCTGCGGGACCTCAACGCGAACACACAGTGAGCGCGCTGGCTCCTCGCCTATAAACTGAGTTCGCCCCGAGCGGGCAGGTTCGGTCGGTCGGTGTGAATACGTCCACGATGCCGAAGCGTGTGCCGTGTGATTTGACTGTGTGAATGTTCCATACTCGTGAGCTCTCCTCGGACTTGGATGTGTATACCATAGTGGAAATGTACGAAATGTATTTATGTAAAATGTAACTGATAGAGTTAGTGAATATTACGGAGGCTACGTCTGGCGACGATTTGCTTAAAGCGATACTAACTGTAGTATAGGTTTCGGCTGTACGTAATGGTCTCTTCCAGTTAACGTGCTTTAAATTAGTATACTACAATGTACGATTTATTTATATTATCTCTTTTTCGGAGGTCGCTGATTGTAGCTATAGTATTTGTCGTACGGAGATAAAATAACTTTTGTAGTTGCTGTTTAAATAAATATTATTATGTAAAGTATGGTTCTTTATTTACCATTTGTAACTTATTAATATTAACAGTAATAATACGAGTTAAAAATAAGTAGGTATCATCTTTCCCTTCGCTTTTTGACTTCTATTACGCAAACGTCAGAATGGGCTGACCAAAAACACATATTATGTAGGTACATATTTTGTAGATTATTTTTATTACTATTATGTATATTGTATACATTATGTTACCGTTAGAATGCAGAATACGTTACTGTGCACATTAACTAGGTAATCTGCATTACATGATACCATCCGTTAAAGTGTGAAATTTAAATAAAAAAGCTTATATTCGCACTTTACCTAGTTAGTTTGCATAGTAACGAATTGTACATCGTTAAATTGCCGAAGATAGTAAACGAAACATTTTTGTTTCGCTCCTCCGCTAGGACTGCGTCCCTCTGTTGCCGCGTTCGATGATTTCATCAGTTATATTTTATCGGTGGAGTTACATGGTAGTTAAAATTGGATATTTTAATCCTTAGTTGTTTTTTGTTATGGCGCATTGGCAGTTGGCTATAAAGAGTGTAACAAAACTAAGTGATAATATCTTAGGTTGTGTATGTGTCCCTTATAATATAGAGTTCACTGTGAAAAGAGCAACGCTCGAAGGGAAAAATTTTTTTGTGATTTGTATGAGCAAGCGCCCCCGCCCGCGCCATTAATTGGTAGTTTTTATAGTAATGTACACCATATATTTTTTTAGACTTATCATGCCTGCATACTTTAGAAGTTAGAGGGGGGGGGGGGGGGGCACACATTTTACCACTTTGAAAGAGTGTATCTCGCAAACTATTCAGGTTAGAAAAAAATTATATAGGAAACTTCAATGTAATTTTTGAAGACCTGTCCATAAATACCCCACACGCATAGGTTAGATATTTTTTTTGTTAGTTTAAGGTAAGTATACCATTTATGACGTATAAAAAAACTACTAACTTACTCTCGTTCAAACCAATTTTCGATGGTAGTTTTTATAGTAATGTACATCACATATATTTTTTTGAACCATCATAGAGTTGGTTTCCGATGTGCCAGATAGTTTACATTCGCAGGGTATTATTTCAATAATAAACGATGATATGGGTGACAGTTCTCATGTTCCTTGCTACGATTTTTTTTACAACAAAACAAAAAAAAACAAAATATATTCCATCTTTACAAGACCCAATTTACAAAAAGAACCAAAATCCCACCAAAAATATTTCATGTCAAATGTTGCCAAGATGACCACATAAAGTTTGCCCTGTGAAAAAGATATCAGATCTCATGTAGAGCCAAGCTTTTGATACACGGCCTAACTCTACCGACCCTAACTTAAACAAATTCTACATATCACTAATATGTATGGCTCGGCTGTTTCGCTACGTCCTTCAGATCAGAAACTAAATACTCTTATCACCTCCACAATGGTAGCGAAACGGTGAAGCAATACATAATATTTACTGTTCGAGGAAATAGCAGTATAGCTGTAGGAAATAGCAAACCAAACTACGTCACGTCGTAAGCGTTTTATACTCCTTTTTTAAGAAAATACTACTTAAGAGGATACACCAGGGGCGAGAGAAATTGAAAATAGGTATTTGAAAATGTCTCACCAATCTCAAGTCTCCCACCGCAGAGCGCGATAGAGACAATACGACAAAAGTTCTAATAAAAGAACAGAAAATCTTCGATTCGTTGTCCGCTGATACCTTCTTCAAAACTTAACCGATTTAAGTACTTTTTTCATTAAAAATTAAAGCAAGGCTTGAACTGTGTTTCTCAATGAGTTTCTAAAATACTAGAGTAGCAATGTCTTACAAAAGATTCTCAGAGTTACGTTAGTAACATAGAATATCATTGGTGTTTCTATGTTTTATTTTTTTTGTATATTCTAGCCAGTTTTGTTTTCTGGGTGTTTGAACACAGAGGAAAATCTGGCCATTATTTTGGATTTTTGGACGTTCTTATCTTTTTTAATAATAAAATTATGAAAAAAAAAGAAAACATAGGGACATGTTGTGGCCATAGATATTCAGGAAAAAAATTATAACTCTACCGGCATTATCCAGGGAGGAAACAGGGGACAACGTTTGTATGGAAAAAGGGCGGTGTGGACTCCTCTTAAATATATTTATTTAATGTTATAGACCTCTTTGGCTCAGTGGATAAGCGTGTTGTCAGCGCTCATGTCGGGGGTCGCGGGTTCGAATCCCGCCGACGGAACAAAAGTTCTCTATGTTCCTGGGTCTTGGTGTGTATTAAAAATGTCTATCATATATAATATTTTTTTAAATACTTATATATGTATAGTATAAAAGTATTAAATGTATTTCCGTTGTCTGGTACCTACTACCTGTAACACAAGTCCTTCAGCAGTCAAGCACGGGCCAGACCAGCGTGCTGTGAAACGTCCATACATGTTATTATTATTAAAAATAACAATATCTCTAGAAAATTATTGTAACCAAAACATCACATACTTTTAGAGTGACGTTTGATTACCTAAAACCCGGTTTAAATCGATTAAACCTCCCCGATTATTGAAGAGTTTGACAGAATATTACGTATGGGGCTTATGTCAAAATGATAATAATAATAATATCTTTGGCATTGTAGCACCAATGCAACGTAGAGTCTACGCCGTAGCCCGCGCTACGCTTGCAAATTGCAAACCGTAGCACGTAGCACCACGTGGAGCTACGAAGTTATTCTAAAAACGTAAAAAGTTCAGATGCTCCCCCTACGGAGATGCCGTAATTTACCGTTTTTAGAGCCTTTTTAACTCATGATTTGAAAGCTACAAATTGTAATAAAAATACAGCAATACTCGTAAGATGTTCCTTCAGTATAAGAACGTTCCTTTAATAGTTATTAATTTAATATTTTGGTTTTTTATACTCATGATATAAGCTTTCAAAGTAATACCAATTTATTTAAATTAAAGCATACATTCAGTATCTCCCAAGCATGGGCGTACCGAGGGAGGGTTGGGATGCAGCTGCCCCCCCTGGATCATGTTGACGACTAAGTATCTTATCTAGTACTTTTATAGATAACTTATAAAAGACAGGAGCGATTCTTCACGGAAGACGTAATAAATCGATTTGCCGAAGACCGTCAAAAATTACTTACACAATGTAACCTGGTTGAAGAAATTATATAAAAAATATTATGTATAACTTAATGAAAATAGATAGTTTAGAACTATAGCTACACAAAACGCTCGGTTTGTGTGGATTTGCAAAGCCGGAAGTAAATATTTTTTTCAGTTTTGCCCTCATCATGTGCACCTCGCACTGGTTTGCCTAAAGTGTAAAAAATAGAAAATTTCTTTACCTTTCAGGAAAAAAATACGCAAACCAATTTTTTTGGCCGGAAGTGAGTCAGGCAAGCCTCTATAATATGTGCGTGATGAGGGAGGTTTTTTGCCCTCATTACATGTCATGATTTTTTTTAAATTTGTTCCTTTCATTGTCTTCTTTAAGATTATGTGGGTTTGCGGGCTCAAAAACAGCCGGAAATGTTCAGCAAACCACCTTAAAGTTCATTGACTCTGAACTCGTTTTCTATAAAGTATAGCGAATAAATATTTTTTTACCGTGGGAGAGCCATGCTTCGGCACGAATGGGCCGGCTAGACCGGAGGAATACCACGCGCTCACAGAAAACCGGCGTGAAACAGTGCTTGCGCTGTGTTTTGCCGAGTTTACCGGAGGCCCAATCCCGTACCCTATTCCCTTACCCTACCCTCCCCCGCCCTATTACGCTATTGCCTGACTCACTTCCGGCCAAAAAAATTGGTTTGCGTATTTTTTTCCTGAAAGGTAGAGAAATTGTCTATTGAATACACCTTAGGTGCACACGGTGAGAGCAAAACGTTTATCAAATTTTTTTTTTCAAAAAAATTTTTTACGTACTTCCGGCTTTGCAAATCCACGCAAACCGAGCGTTTCGTGTAGCCACGGAATATATAACACTAAAGGAAAGGGCATAGCAAGTAAGTTTCATTGAAACTGCTATCGGCAAACTCACACAGTAACATTTTACGCACACAAAAGAAATAACCAATCACAAAGAGATTTTTTTTTTAAATACAATGTCGTAAAAACAACCCTAACCCTTTTGAAATAAAGAAGAATTTAAATTTAGCAATACCGGCTCTGACTACCGAGTTCAGTTATTCAACGCTAGACAGCGCTTGACAGCTAAATATGATAAGACTTGAAGTTGTACGCAATTTTACACCTTACGTCAACTAACGTAAGGCTTAAATCCGTACTCACGAATTTCCTTTTGCGTGTGAGTTAAGTTATGTCCAGCTGGACATAACTATGGCACGCGGGCCACGCCCATATGCCCTTTCCTGTAGTGTTATATATTCCGTGCGTGTAGCTATAGTTCTAAACTAGGTATCTATTTTCATCAAAAAATTTCATGCACCTTTGAGATTTACAGCTCCCGGGCCATAACTAGCGACCCGCCCCGGCGTCGCGTCGCACGGGTATAAAATATATTATATTGCACGGGTATAAAATATATTATATAAAAAATTATTAAAATCGATAGCCTATGATCCTTCACGTGGTCTACTTCTTATTTGTGCCACGACCAAATAACATAAAAATTGCTCCAGTAGTTCGCGATATAAGCCCTTGCCCCTTTCAAATACTTTCCCCCGCTTTTACCTCATTCTCTTATTACTTTTAGCGTGATAAAATATAGCATATAGCCATCCTCAATAAATGGGCTATCTAACACTGAAATAATTTTTCAAATCGTACCAGTAGTTCCTGAGATTAAGGCGTTCAAGTTAGCCCTTTTAAAATAATTTTCCCCATTTTTTCCACATTTTCCTCTATTTCTTCGCTCTTATTAGTCTTAACGTGATAAAATATAACCTATAACCTTCCTCGATAAATGGGCTATCTAACATTGAAAGAATAATCAAAATCCGTTGCGTAGTTTTAAGGATTAAAGGGAACAAAGGGACATGAGGGAAAAAATGTTACTTTGTTTTATAATAAGTACTAGCTGTCCCGACAAACGTTGTTTTGCCAAATATATTTTTTTTTTGGTATGAAAAATAGATGTTGGCCGATTCTCAGACCTACTCAATATGCTCACAAAATTTCATGAGAATCGGTCAAGCCGTTTCGGAGGAGTATGGCAACGAAAACTGTGACACGAGAATTTTATATATTAGATAGATATAGATTATACATCTTATAAACTGGGTACGCCCATGCTCCCTAGTATTTACAAACTAGCTGTTGCCCGCGACTTCGTCCGCGTGGACTTTAGTTTATAGTTGTTCCCGTACATCGATTGAGTCGTTTACGCGCTAATCAGAAAAGTATATTGTGTGGGAACCGCACATTTTTCCGGAACAAAAAATATTCCTTGTCCCAGATTCAAATTAGTATCTCCAATATCTATGCCAAATTTCATCAAAATAGATTAAATAGTTTAGGCATAATCATAAAAGTTTATTGTGCGGGGACCGTACATTTTCCGGGAAAAATTAGTATTCCTTGTCCTTTCCCGAGACTCAAAGTATCTCCATACCAAATTCCATCAAAATAGATACGAAATCGCGCAAATCATAAAAGTATATTGTGCAGTAACCGTACATTTTTTCGGGACAAAATGTATCTTATGTTCTTTTTCGGGACTCAAAGTATCTTTATACCAAACAGCAAGATGAGTCCAGGCGTTTACGCGTGATATCGTGACCACGCGAAATATAACGTTCCGCGCAGCTTCGCCCGCGTAAATTAGATATTTCACAGACAAATTAGTCCACAAAAAATTGCCTATGATCCTTCACGTGGTCTACGAGGTCCAAAAGTTCGCGGAATTAAAGGGTTATTAATAAAATATAACAATAAATTTATTTTTCCTTTTCAATATAATCACCCTTAAGTGTAATACATTTATTTGATCTATGGATTAATTTTTCTAAACCAAAAAATTTTTTCGAAAAAATATTTTTTGTCTTTGGCCTCAAAATGCGCCGAAATTGCCTCCTTCACTTAGTTATCGTCGGAAAATTTCCTTCCCCTTAGCTCTTTTTTTAAATTTGGAAACAAATAAAAATTGCTAGGGGCCAGGTCTGGACTGTAGGGTGGGTGAACAAGTGGTTCGAATCCATGCGTGTGAAGAGCAGCCATGGCAACTCGGCGACAACGCACCGGTTCACAAGAGTGAACCGGCGCGTTGTCTTGAAAAAGCAACACACCCTTGGCCAATTTTCCACGACGTTTTTCTTTAATTGCCTCCTTTAACTTTTCCAATATTAATGCGTAGTATTCTCCGGTTATAGTGGTACCTTTTTTTATAATCAATCAGTAATATTCCCTCACAATCCCAAAAAACAGTGGCCATCAACTTTCCAGCCGATTCTGACACTTTGAATTTCTTGGGAGGTGGTGTACCCTTTTTGTGCCATTGCATGGACTCCTGTTTTGATTCAGGTTCAAAGTGATGAACCCATGTTTCATCTCCAGTAACAATCCGCTCCAAAATCTGCACAGGGTTGTTTCCACACACCTCCAAAAAGTGCTTAGACGCGTCGATGCGCTGCTGTTTTTGAAGCGGCGTGAGCATTCTCGGCACCTATCTTGCACTGACTTTAGTCATGCCCAAGTGGTCGTGCAGGATCCGCAAAATGGTTGTATCTGATACTCCAACAAATGCAGATAATTGGTTTTTCTTTAAACGTGTGTCTTCCAGTACAAGTTTTTCGACTTTTTCGACGATGCCTGATGTGGTGGCCTCAACTGGCTGCCCAGAGCGAGGGTCTCGACCATGTTTGAAAAGTCCATGCCACTTATAAACCATTGTTTTACCAGGGCACTGATCTCCATAAACGGCTTCCATTTCATTTAAAATGGTTTGAACGTTTTTTCCTTGCTTGGTAAGGAATTTTAACACAGCGCGATGTTCAATTTTCTCCATAGTTGCAGTTTGCTTCCGGATTAACTTGTTTAGCAGGCGAGTACTCGTAAACGAATGGCGCTATAGGGTTGAGATTTTATATATATACTAATTATGAGTGCTCAATTAGTATGACACTAAGCGAGCTACCCTATCCCCACTCCATCCCCTCCATTCCGCGAACTTTTGGACCTCCCCTCGTACTTCTTATCTGTGCCAAATAACAGAAAAATTGCTCCAGTAGTTCGTAAGATAAGCCCTTTCAAATAATTTCCCCCGTTTTTTCCACATTTTCCTCTATTTCATCGCTCCTATTAGTCTTAGCATGATAAAATATAGCCTATAGCCTTTCTCGATAAATGGGCTATCTAACACTGAAAGAATTTTTCAAATCGGACCAGTAGTTCTTGAGATTAGCGCGTTCAAATAAGCCCTTTCAAATAATTTCCCCCCGTTTTTTCCACACTTTCCTCTATTTCTTCGCTCCTATTAGTATTAGCGTAATAAAGTATAGCCTATAGCCTTCCTCAATAAATGGGCTATCTAACACTGAAAGAATTTTTCAAATCGGACCAGTGGTTCCTGAGATTAGGGCGTTTAAACAAACAAACTAACAAACTCTTCCGCTTTATAATATTATAGTATAGATTACGGTTATTTGAAACACACTCCAATAGATTGACAATTTAATTAACTACATACTGGACGTTTGAATTATTTTAGGTCAGTTTTGAAATAAGACTAGCCGTTGCCCACGACTTCGTCCGCGCCAACATAGTATACCTAATAACAAAGATGGATAGTCCGCTAACAAATATGAAAAAAGTAAAATATAACCTCCTCCTTTTTGGAAGTCGGTTAAAAAGTAGTTTAAGTTACACCTTTCTACATCAGCTATAAGTCCCGGCAAAATAGCTTCAGCCGTTTCAGAGATTAGCTGGAACAAACAGACAGACATACAGACACAAATTTTAAAAAATGTTGTTTTGGTGTATGTAGCGTAGGTAAGTATATTAAAGATTCTTAAGCATGTAGTAAAAATCGGTTCTGTCAATATAACAAACAGACACTACAATTTTATTTATGTAACAGACACTACAATTTTATTTAATATGTATCATGTATGGTGCATGTATGTATGTATGTATGTATGTATATATAGATAAGTAAAAAAATGGGATTTTGGTGCGATCGCGGCAACGCGGCAAATGTATAGTCAAGTTCGTTTGCTCAGGGAATGGCCTTAAATTCCAAATCCATACTAAATTACTAATATAATGGATCATTATTCTCTTTGATAAAGGTATTAAGTAATAATATCGTTATTGACAGTTTTCACGTCGTGATAAACAGAGTTTTGCCCATAGACTTAATATATATACTGTCGGTTTTGCCTAAGTTTTGCCGTTTGCGTAATCAGATTCAAAGATATTATTATAATCATTATTCACTAAGTAGGTAAGTACGTTTCATCTACGTTTTAATCAGATTGACCGACTGGTACAAGACTGGGGTCTGGGAGTAGGTACTTAGAACCACGGATTAGGTATACCGTATATATTATACTTAGAACAATGCACCGGGAATTCTAGGAATAATCAACACGCAGCTAAAAATATCATAGCATATTTTTCTATCTCCCCTATAAATCGATAAATGCAACACACACATGCGCAGGGATTTATTAACAGTGCTGCCAGGTTGTTTAATAGGTTTTAGCTTTAGAAGATAAACTAGAAAACATGTATAATTAAATAATGATTACTAAAGTATGTAATTGCTTGTCAAATGTAATTATTGAGATATTTTTGGTTTACACACAATAGGTGTTCTTTATCCCCTAGTTAAGTATACTGGTTTTCTTTATTTTGTACCCACCTTCAGCATAAAAAAGAAACAAGATACATTGAACTTCAAGAATATTATATGTATAAAAAAAGATATATTATTGATAACGCTAATGACTTCACTAATTTAAATTTTAAAGTGACAACTTTAAAACAAACAAAATAATAAAAATATAAATTGGTACTGGCAGCACCGAGAACAACTGAAATTTCGAAATGAAAATCTAGTTTAGCTATAGTTATATTATCTGTGCCGCGTGCGTAGAAAATTAAAAATATATATTCATTGTCGTTGCGTCGATCAAAATAGTTCTTCGCCTTTCTCGATAGGATTCTTGAATATATTTTTATCAAAGATATTCCTTTTCAATTATCTAGTGAAGACGTAATAAAACTGCAACAAAATGGGATTTTCGCTAAAAGTAACATAAGTAGTTTAAAAAGTTTACAACTGGACATAGTGATTGTTCATGATGTGGACACAGCGAGATTTATTTTCTTTGTACGATAACTCGCCAGACAGATTGTTTGACCTGTGTATGGACTATATTGTGGTTAACTTGAACATCATCACTGAATTAGATCCAGCAAGTCGTTGGCGCAAGCTCAAGGATGACATCATAATGCCTGGTGAGATTTGCGAGAAATTTCTCCAATATTATCAAAGAAAAAATCGTGTCAATGACAACATAGCTAATGTATTCCGGGACACGGAAAACACTACACTACGCTCGATAAAATTACGAAATTCGCGGATAACCGACGAGGGTTTGCGCTGTCTTATGGCTCATAGGCCTGTGCAGCTGGAGTTGTCACAGTGCGACTACTTGTCACAGCATCAGCTAGAGATAATTAACAACAACGCTGACCGCCTGGTGTCCCTCAAATTCGGTCCACTCAATTACACTAGTGATCAACCAGATGAAAGGGCAAAAAGAGGACCATACATAGATGCCCCTATGCTTCAACATCTCACCATTCAGTGCAGAGGAGTAGCGATGTTTCCACTAATCCTGCTGAAGAATTTAAACAATTTAACTCACTTGGACCTGTCTGAATACTCGTCATCCGGTTCCGCATGGGTCCTGTACGAGATGAAAAACTTACGTTCTCTGGTGTTGCACTGTGTGCCGTGGTCTAAAGAAGTGATAGATTGGATTTGCATTCAGAGTCAGCTCAGACATTTGGATATTTCGCAAGCCAATGAAAGATGTGGTAAATATGTTAGTCCAAATGAAACATTGGCAAAAATTATAATAAGTTTGCCACATTTAGTGTCATTGGATATATCTGGCACAAATTTAGCTGGCACTGGAGCAGCTTTGTGGCCAGATTTATCACCACCAGAGGTTATAGAAAATCCAATAGATATTGAGACCCATGTGCGCTGCGACATACCAGGTCTGGTTACCAGAGTCTATAACCCTCTGGAGTTCCTCGGTATGTATGGCACTCATCATGGAGCCTGTAAACGCCACGACATACCTGCCAAAGTGGTAAGTTTCTTTGTGTTTTTATTTTATTACTGGTTGCTATTAATAATTTGTGTATTAACCCACATTTTTTTTAAATTTTTAATTATGAATGCAGTCTTGTTCTAAACTGTTTAAACATGATTGCATTCATAATTCAATATATAGTTTTTTGTGGGACAATACACAAATCCATTTATTATTATCAGTTGACAAAAATTTTCATCATATAGTCTTATAATTTGTGTTTAAACTAAGCAGTTAAAGCTCAATAGTTTTCAAAATTAATACCATCAATTAAATTAATCTATTTGAGGTCTTATTCAGAATAAATAAAATAAAAATAGCCTTTATTTTCTGCTGCAATTTACAAGCATGATTAATTATTAACAATTATAAAGTAGTAATATTCATTTCAAGTAGTAGTCGCCTCTACGGCGTAGGCCTCTCCTAAATCCTTCCAGCAGTTTCTACCCCATGTCATCCTCATCCATAGGGTTCCACATCTCTCATTAAATATATCTCTCCATCTTTTATTTGGTCTTCCTCTTTTCCTTTTCCTGTCTCTCGGTACCCACTCTGTTAAACGTTTCGTCCATCTATGTACCTGTATGTCTGCATACATGTCCTACCCAGTGCCACTTAAGTAATCTGGTCCTTTTGCTCGCGTCTATTACCATTGTTGCCTTCTTATTGTTTGTATTATTTACCTTGTCCGATAATTTGAGGCTGAGCATGCTTCTTTCCTTTTTCCTCTGACTGATGGCTATGCTTTCCTCGTCTTCCTTTCTTAGGGACCACGTCTGACAACCATATGTAAGGCATGGCAGTATTGCAACTTCAAAAACCTATTTTCTTTATTGCTATAATTCATATTTTTATTTTTCATTTTCCTTTAGTGACCAATATTTCTTCCAGCTTAAAGATAATTCTCTTTTTTATTTCCTTTTCCATGTTGTTTTCAAAAGATATTAGCTGTATACATATTCAATTTTTTCATTATCTACTATTATTTCAAATGGTTCCCCGTTGCTCAGAATTTTGGTCTTGGATTTATTCATTGACAATCCTTTCTTTTGACTTTCTGTTGCTAGTTCGGTTATCATACTTTCCAATTCTGTAGAGTTTTCTACAAAAATTACAATATCATCTGCAAAGTGTAAGTAGCTTAGCATTTCTCCGTCAACCCTTATTCCTTTCTTATCCCAATCTAGTTCTCTAAAGATGGATTCAAGGACAGCAGAGAAAATTTTTGGGGACAACGGGTCCCCTTGTCTCACCCCATTTTGAATTTGGAATTCTTCTCCTTCACATTCAAGTCTTATCTTGGATTTACACTTTTTGTAAATATTTTTAATATTGTTGACGTATTTTTATTCGACTCCTTGCTGTATAAGTGTTGTCCATATAGCTTTGAAATATAGAGAATCAAAAGCTTTTGTATAGTCTATAAAACACATGTTACATATAGTTTTCCTATATTCTTTTGATTTTTCAATTAGTTGTGTTACTACTTGTATGTGATCTATAGTTGAGTAGTTTTTTCGAAAGCCTGCTTGTTCTCGAGGTTGATTTTCCTCAAGTGTTTTCGTTAATCTTCCTAGCATGATCTTAGCGAAGATTTTATATAGGTTTGTTATTAGACTTATTGAGAATAAGGTAGATAAATTATTAATTGGCCAAGTGCGAGTTGGACTTGTGCACAAAGGGTTCCATACCATTATAGGACGGAAGAAGGCAAAAAATTGTGTTTTTGTATGGGAGCCCCCTTTAATATTTATTTTAATTTTATTATTTATTATTAAAGTACAAAATAATAATTAAGGATTTTGTAAATTATTCAAGTGCCAACCTTTTGCCATTATTGATTAGAAGCACAAAAGGTTAAAAAAATCATGTTTGTTGTACGAGATAAATATTGCTTTTTTTTATTATTGTTGTTATAGCGGCAACAAATATACACAATCTGTGAAAATTTCAGAAGTTAGCTATAGCATTTTTTGAGATGCAGCCTGGAGACATACAGACAGACATAAAAGTCTTAGTAATAGAGTCCCGTTTTACCCTTTGGGTACGGAACCCTAAAAAGCAAAAAGAAAGAAATATTTTTAATAGCTTGCTATTTAAAATATATATATATATATATATATATATATATATATATATATATACAAGAATTGCTCGTTTAAAGATATAAAATTAAACAAAATGTTTGATGCAACTACCATACTTTAAGCAAGTAGCCATATTTTTTTTCATGTTGAAAATAAATTGGAATAAGAAAACAGGTTTTTGACTAGAGAATAACAAGTAACTCAGTATAAATTGATGTCCATTTGAGCATAACAGCTAATAAAATATTCATTGTCACTCTATAAAGGTGCCAGACCTACTTGCTATTGAAATCTATGCACTGGTAGAACCTCTGTAGCGTTCAGAATTGAATTGAATTTTTGCAACTGACCTTAGAGTTCATTGTAAATGTATGTTGCTGTATATATAATTGGAATCTCGGAATCGGCCCCATCGATTTTCATGAAATTTAGTATATAGGGGGTTTCAGGGGCGATAAATCGATCTAGCTAGGAATCATTTTTATTAGAAAATGTCATTTTATTCGTGTTTTATCGAATACCGAGCTAAGCTCGGTCAAATAGCTAGTTATATTTATAAATAAATTCTTATTTTTAAAGCACAACACGACAAAATATCATGAATCAAAATTCAAATCATAAATCAAAATGATGTTTTGTTCAACACCTGGGCCACTGTAATCTGTATGCATTATACAACCAGGTACTATTGTTATACAGTATGAATACATAAACAATAAGACTATTATAGCGATTCTGATGCTGGGGGACGCTATATATATATATTATATTATATCTTAGTACCTGGATGACCGACCTTTACTCGGTATAGCAAACACTCATTGACTTCGTGTTACTTAATAACGCCATCTGCTGGTCGTTAAAACAATTAGTTGCTTACAAAATAGTATTATTATTCGCCAATAGATGTCAGGAAGAGTCATATTTTTCAGTTTATCGATTATCGATAAAACACGAATAAAAAGACATTTTCTGAAAATGATTCCTAGCTAGATCGATTTATCGCCCCCGAAACTGTTGCCCGCGACTTCGTCCGCGTGGACTTTATAGCGCGCGGTGTCAACAAAATTTGTGTCCAATTTAAAAACTTTTTAAAACCCTGGTAAGTGGTACCCCTCTTAGGGCCGCACTACACCGGAATGGCAGCGCTGAAAGTGCTCGCCTCGCCGCTGCCATTCCGGTGTAGCGTGGCCCTTAATTAATCAAAATACTCAAAAACAGCTATGCAGTGTGCACATAATCTATACTAATATTATAAATGCGAATGTATCTCTGTCTGTCTGTCTGTCTGTCTGTGAGTCTCGCTTTCACGCCAAACGCCAAAAGTATCTCTGTCTGTCTGTCTGTCTGTCAGTCTCGCTTTCACGCCAAACGCCAAAACTACCGAACCGATTGTAATGAAATTTTGTATACAGATAGTCTAAAGCCTGAGAAAGGACATAGGCTACTTTTTTACTGGAAAAAAGGGTTGTAAGGGGTTGAAAATGCGTAAATTTGTTCAAATTAAGTTAGTTCCAACAATTCATAATAGATGGCGCCGTGCGTCTTCTACATCGCGCTGACGCTTGTTCAAAAGTCTTCCTATAAGACGTGGTATCATCTTACATTTAAGTTTCGATTTTTTTCGATTGTTATATCTATTCTACGGTATTAAATAACTCAGTACTTTATCTGTGCAGTGACGTAACCTTAAATCTATCAATGATAAATAGTTTATGGGTAAAGTTGTGTAATTGGAGGGCTAAATAAATTTTAAAATTTGGCATAAAATATAAAGTTTAATATAAAAAAATGAAATACTTATTGTGTGCACACTGCACAGCTGTATTGATTTAAGGGGTACCAGGGTTTTTTATAAAAGCTTTTGACACCAATTTTATTGACATCGCGCGCTATAATCTGAAGTCCACGCGGACGAAGTCGCGGGCAACAGCAACAGTGTTACAATAAAGTAAAAAATAAAACGCCATCTGTTGAATCGTATTAGAACTAAATTGTTCATTCCATCGATATATTTCTGGATTTTTTATAATATTATACATAAAATATGTTTAAGATTTTTGAAATTTCATTTTAATACACATCCAAGACCCAGGAACATTGAAAACTTTTTGTTCCGCCTGCGGGACTCGAACCCAGGACCCCCGGGATGAGCGCTGGCCACGCGCAATGCGAATTCATTTTCATCGAAATTTTCATGGAAATAAGATATTTTCCCACATCAAAATGTAGCCTATGTCCTTTCTCAGACTCTAGAATAACTGTATACAAAATTTCATTGCAATCGGTTCAGTAGTTTTGGCGTGAAAGCAAGACAGACAGACAGACAGACAGAGATACTTTCGCATTTATAATATTAGTATGGATAGTATGGATTAGAAATGCAGTAGGAGGTCTACATAAGATAAGATAGATTGATTATTATTATACCAAGTGATAATATTATTAAACATAATATTCTAACGTATTAAAAACTATAAACAAAAACATACTAACTAATAAGTATGATTAGTTCTATGTTACAATAAAGTAAAAAATAAAACGCCATCTGTTGAATCGTATTAGAACTAAAATGTTCATTCCATCGATATATTTCTGGATTTTTTATAATATTATACATAAAATATGTTTAAGATTTTTGAAATTTTATTTTAATACACATCCAAGACCCAGGAACATTGAAAACTTTTTGTTCCGCCTGCGGGACTCGA
The DNA here is from genome assembly GCF_905147365.1 of Aricia agestis. NCBI lineage: Eukaryota > Metazoa > Arthropoda > Insecta > Lepidoptera > Lycaenidae > Aricia > Aricia agestis. Next base: position 23,386,311 of record NC_056428.1, on the reverse strand, counting down.
ACCCAGGACCCCCCGGATGAGCGCTGGCCACGCGCAATGCGAATTCATTTTCATCGAAATTTTCATGGAAATAAGATATTTTCCCACATCAAAATGTAGCCTATGTCCTTTCTCAGACTCTAGAATAACTGTATACAAAATTTCATTGCAATCGGTTCAGTAGTTTTGGCGTGAAAGCAAGACAGACAGACAGACAGACAGACAGAGATACTTTCGCATTTATAATATTAGTATGGATAGTATGGATATGTGTATATATATATATATATATATATATATATATATATATATATATATATATATATATATATATATATATATATATATATATATATATATATATACAAGAATTGCTCGTTTAAAGATATAAGATAAGATATATAAAATTCTCGTGTCACAATGTTAGTCACCGTACTCTTCCGAAACGGCTTAATACTGATTTTTACCAAATTTTATGTGCATATTCTGTAGGTCTATCGGCTACTGGGTACTTTTTTTTATTGATACTTATCAAGTATAGTAAATTATTACAATTCGAGACTGACGGCGACCATTGTTTGTGCGACGGGATAGCGATGGACGTTGCCATGGTGACATACTTATTTAGTCACTTCAATAAAATAATATGGGCGAAATCTATACTTCTATACTAATATTATAAATGCGAAAGTATCTCTGTCTGTTTGTCTGTCTCGCTTTCACGCCAAAACTACCGAACCGATTGTAATGAAATTTTGTACACAAATAGTATAAAGCCTGAGAAAGGACATAGGCTACTTTTTAACTGGAAAAGGGAGTTGTAACGGGGTGAATTTGCGTGAATTTGTTCAAATTAAGTTAGTTCCAAAAAATCATAATAGATGGCGCCATGCGTCTCCTACATCGCACAAGCGCTTACTAAAAATGTTTCTATAAGAGGTGGTAAGGATAAAATATCTTTTTACGTTTTCTTTGAAGTAAGTTAAGAAGAGTTGATGTTCGACTTCAACCCCACTCCCCAGTTTTCAACCCCCTACGCAAAAATTGGGGCGTTTTATGTGTGACGTGTCTGTCTGTCTGTAAAGAGTAAACATTGAAGTTTGAAGTAAGCGTACCGGGGAAGCACCTATGTCGTGCAAATTTTGCAATTTTCAGTAACGTAGCCAACATGGTTCAACGGGAACTACTGCGCACTATAAGCTGAAGTCCCGGTGGCGGCGGGCGGAAAGTCGCGGGCAACAGCTAGTACTTTATATGGCAAAGAAACGTTTGCCGCGACAGCTAGTAATACTATATACGAGTATATAACGTCCCCAGCATTAGAATCAGACAAATTGTCAAATGCCAATTTGAAGATACACAACGTTTAGGTTACAAATATTTATATAGATTTTTATTTTCCGAATAGATTAAAGCCATTTTTAAATGTATTTTATGGGTATAAGGGTGTGCATTTACAGTAGGTATGTCTATCCATTTTTAACATTTCAATTTGATTCATTCGATTTTTAGCATTTTATTGTTTTCCCATACATAAACAAATAAAATAAATAAATTTTCTTAAGATTGCCATATTAATTATTACACACTTGCTTTCGCTATATTATTATATTGATTGATGCAATACTACAGAATGTTTTCTTGTACATTTTTTTACCTTCTACCCTCATTTACTTTTTTTACCACGGTTTAGAGATTTTTCGTCACACAAAAAAAATTCATTTTCACGAGTTTCCCCATACAAAAGTTAAAATTATAGTATATATATATATATATATATATATATATATATATATATATATGTATATATATTTATATATATATATATATATATATATATTTAAATCGCCGAAGACTTGTTGCGTCTTTTCAAAGTCGAACCCTATGGCGTCTACCATTTCCAATGACTTTTTAATTGTTATTCGTGCGAATATAGTTACATTGCTGTCATGTGAATTCTATTGTCGACGAGAAATTTTGTTTACGTACGAAAATTAGATATTCAATTTGAAATAATTCTCGCTGGTTTTTTGCTTCCGTTCTCGATGGAAATCATGTGACACATTGTATATTTTTGTATTCGTTCCATGCATTTAATCGTTTTTCCTACATCCATTTAAATGTATGGATATATTGATACCGTATATTGTACTATATTAATTCCATGCATTCTACTAATTAAATGACTCCTTACTATATTTGAGATTATATCGGTACCGTATATTATTTTTGTATGTACGCCATAAACTGTTGAGTTTGTTGCTTCCTCCTAACCTTATATGTTATATCGATACATACATAGGTATCTATATAATAGATCCCAATAAATTCATTGCGTGATGTGGTCTCTGTCTACCCCAATGAGGTTTATACGTGGGAGAGCCATGCTTCGGCACGAATGGGCCGGCTCGACCGGAGAAATACCACTGTTTACCGGAGGCCCAATTCTCTTTCCTATCCTCCCCTATTCCTTTCCCTTCCCATCCCTACCCTCCCCTATTACCCTATTCCCTCTTAAAAGGCCGGCAACGCACCTGCAGCTCTTCTGATGCTGCGAGTGTCCATGGGCGACGGAAGTTGCTTTCCATCAGGTGACCCGTTTGCTCGTTTGCCCCCTTTTTTCATAAACAAAAAAAAAAAAAAAAATGAGGGACAGGAGTGACGATATGTATGTATGAATAGAGAATCATCCCTCTTTATGAAGTCGATTAAAATGAAATACTTATTTCTATAACTTGGAGTACATAACAGACATTAAAAACAAGTTATCCCTATATTACATAGTTTAATTAAATTTTAAATTATAATTAGGTAAGTCCGCTAGGCTAACTAAAAAATATTAAGGATAATTATGATAGATATGATAATTATGTGAGCGTGTTTCTTCTGAACTTAAGTATGAACACAAAATAAAACAATTGTTCCGGTAGTAGGTATTTTTAAGTTTTATTGTTTAAAATCAAGTAGGTACAATAATAAACCCATAGTCATAATAATCAAAGTGTCGGACAAATCAAATACACCGGAATAGGAACATAAAAGTAATTTAAGAAATTAACAATTTTAAGAACGACCAGTTGAGAGGCTAATTTACTGTGACATTGACTATAATTAACTTGTGTATGTAAGCAATACTAGTTTTCAATCGTGGCTCTGCCCACGTGACAAGTTGATAAAATTTAACAAATTGAAATTCGTTATTAGCCGTTTAGGCGTTAAAAAAATAAAACAAAAATGCTTAGAAAAATATTAACCTGAAGAATCACATATCAGACATACCTATCAGTACAAAGTCTCAAAAAAGGCCCTTTAGGCGTCGAAAAGAAAAATAAAAACGCTTAAAAAATTATTAACGCACCTATCAAAAATAAGATAAATCAGTCCAAAATCTCAAAAATTTACACAATTACACAAAAATTACACAACAATATATATACTTTGTTTGTAAATTTAAATTATGGTTATTATCTATAATAGTACCTATTATTTCTGTTCATTTGTTTTGTACAAAAAGAGGACGGTATTTGATTATAATACAAGTTCACAATAATAATAAATTTTTTCGTAAGTAGTAGGTTAACGCGCGCGCGTAAACAAACACGACGCGACGTTGCGTTCTGTGCTGTGACAGTCATAGTCAATCATGGTTGTCGTGATTGATGTAGATCGTTTCGATCGTTTTTTGTATTGTTTATTGTATCTTCTTCTTCCTAGTCGTATCCTCATGGCTGAGGGACGTGACCACCAAAATTTGCTTTTTGGGATAGGGCTCTCCACTTGTCTCTATTTTTGGCCTGATGAAATGCCTCCTGGAACGTGCAGTCAGCAGCCTTGACAATCGCGTCTGTCCATCGTGTAGCCACTCTGCCTCTTTTCCCCTCTAATTGCCCAGCTAGTATGAGACTCTCAAGATTATTAGGCTCCCGGCGGGCTATGTGGCCAAAAAAGGCAAGTGATCGTTGTAGACAAAGCGTGGACAGGCGGGTGGTAATTTTGAGTTGCTGAAGTATAGACGTGTTGGTCCGGTGTGCGGTCCAAGGGATGCCGAGCATTTTACGCCAGCACCACATTTCAAAAGCGTCAATCTTAGCTCGAGTACGTGCTTTTAGTGTCCATGTCTCGGAGGCATATAAAAATATTGAAAAGATTAGGGAACGCATTAGTGTTATTTTTGTGCTACGATAGATGTTCTTATTCTTCCATATCTTTTCTAAGCGCCCAACCGCAGATTTAGCCATCTGAGCCCGTCGGACTGAGCCTCTCGCAGTTAACATTGTTGCTAATCAACGATCCCAGGTAGACAAACTCCTCTACGGGTTGGAGATCTTGTAGTAAGGATGTCTTTTGTATTTGGTTCAGCTTATCGATGTACATCAGTTTGGTTTTATTGCGATTGATTTGGAGGCCAAAGTCTCGACTAATCTTTTCGAGCCGCGCTAGAAGTTCAGCAAGTTTCACTTCGCAAGTACTTATAAGCGTGGTGTCGTCAGCGAACCTTAGGTTGTTGAGAAGGTATCCGTTAATTTTAATACCATCCTCCCAATCTTCCAACACTCGACGCATTATATATTCGCCTACGAGGTTGAACAGCTGTGGAGAGAGGATGCAACCCTGTCTGACACCACGCTCTGTAGCAAACGGCTCTGACAGATCATTGTCTAATCGCACCCTTGATCGACCTTCCAGATAGAGGTTTTGTACCAAAAATATGAGATGATCGGGGACGCCCAACTCTCTCATCACCTCCAGCATTTTGGACCAGACGATGCAGTCAAAGGCCTTAGCGTAATCCACAAAACAGAGTACTATTGGGACATTGAATTCTCTGCTCTTTTCTATCAGCTGACGGATGTTTAGGATTTGTTCTCGGGTACCCCTGCCCTTTACGAATCCCGCCTGCTCTTTGGATATCTGTCTAGTTATATAGTGTGCCAATCTGTTGTTTATAACATGGAGAAGAATCTTACTGGCGTGTGAAATTAGTGAGATGGTCCGATAATTTCCACACTTTTTAGTCGACCCTTTCTTATGTAGTGGTATCACGAGAGATTCTGTCCAATCGTCTGGCCACTGTCCTGTTCTCCATACTTTAAGACATATTGAATGCATTACTCTAATTCCAGACTTACCCAAGCTCTTAAGCACTTGTGCCTGTATACCATCTCCACCGCAAGCTTTTGTTTTGAGCTTATTAATAGCTGCTTCTACTTCATGGAGAACGATGTCGGGTTCTTTATCTGTAAAATCTAATCTAGTGTCAGGTTCATCAGCATCATATTTGTACAGGTCTTGGCAGTAGTTCCTCCATCTTGTCATCACTTGTTTCTTGTCTAAAATCAGGTTACCCTTTTCATCTTCTATTTAATTTTTTTTTTATTTTACAATTTATGTACACACAAATAGAAGTTAACAAACCAGCTTAGAACTAAAAATATGTTTGTACAAAGGTACATCTTATTCCAAAATGGAATGTCTTCCAGAAGACCTGACTGAAAATAGGAATGAGTGATTGTAAAAATATAATATGCAAAAATTAGTGTCTATGTTCCAAGATTTTGATTTTCGTTCCCGTGTGAGAATTTTCACCTTTTGGAACATGTCTCTTGGATGTAGGGTATCAGAGTGTGTTTGTATATCTCTACATATGGAATTGATATATGCATTCTTGTCATGTCTACAGAGACGCTGTACTAGTGAGTCAAGTTCAGAGTATCGCTGTTGTTCTTCCTTTGAACGAATTCCTCCAGTCTTTAGAGCCTTTCTTTGTGCGATTGCCTCCCAAGTGGTCATCCACTCAGATCTAGGGTGTTTTACTTTCCGTCCATTTGTGATTGTTCTAGTTGTCTCTTCTAATGCGGCCTTAAGCTGATTCCATGATGTATTGGCTGAGTCAAATGGGCAACTGTCCAGTCAAGTTTGTAGTGTGTCCTCAAAAGCTTTCGCTTCTTGTGTTAGAAGAATATTTTTGGATGGTGGAGGCTTTGAAACTACTTTGAGGCGGACTCTGTATTGAGCTATTAACAGCTGATGGTCGCTGCCACAATCTGCACCCGGAAAAGTCTTTGAGAGAGTTATGCACGACTTCCATCTGCTGCTGATTAATATGAAGTCAATCTGATTTTTATGACCTGTTGGCGATCGCCATGTCCATAAGCGTCTTGGATGTTGTTTATATGCCGTGTTAGTTACGAATAGTCCTTTTTCAATGCAAAACTCTAACAACATCTCACCTCGACTGTTGCGGGCTCCTAAGCCGTATTCCCCAATAACATTCCTTAGGTGTTGATCATTATCAGTGTGCCCTATCTTAGCATTAAAGTCTCCCAGGATGATAGTACATTCCTTCTTTGGTAACGCTTTGCAGGTTAATTCTAGCTCGTGGTAAAATTCCTCCATCTCTTCTTCGGTGGCTACAGTGGTCGGCACATAGACCTGTACAAAGTTAATTGGGTGTGGATGGGCTGAAATTTTTAAGGATATAATTCTATTGTTGATGGTATTATACCCCAATACCTTGTCTCGTAGCCAGCTAGCAACTATGAAGCCCACACCACTAAAACTATTGTCTTGCCTGTCAGAGTAGATTACCATATTTCCTTCAGGTGTGATGTGGTATCCGTTATCTTTGACATGGGTCTCACTCAATCCTAGTATAGCCAGATTATAGCGCTCCATCTCCGCTTCAACAACTTCGGTTTTTCCTGGCCTTAAAAGTCCACGGACATTCCAGGTTCCTATTGTTATTGCCCTTCCCTTGGGTGTTAGTTTGCTAGAGTAAGATGTTATGTTTCCAACAGTAGCAGAGTTTCTGCAAGCAGCCTGCTGGTTAACTGACCTGCAGCCGGTAGCCAATTTCACACCAGTCGGCCCGGAACTAAGCTGGCGCCGAGCGTTAGTCGGGTCGCATGACATCATATTATCTCTGGTGGCGTTCTTAATCATGGTGGTTTTCTTGGGATTATAGTCGCGGTAGTTTCCCGTTGCTTTCCGCGCTAGACTTTTTGAGGGTATTTAGTCCTCAAGGCCACTACTGCCTAGGAGTCAGGTTATCATATCCGCCGCCTGAGACTCGGCGTTGTTACTCGTTTAGCACCACCCGGGGGACACGTGTAGGGTAGTAAAAGGTAATTCCTACGGACGCGAGTAACCACCACCCCCGTTTATTGTATCAAGTTTGATTAATTTTAAACATTGATTTAATTTGTAATCTAATTTTAATTGCCTGAAATGTAAAATCAGCGATATGCGATCAGTAGTTGGGAAAGGGTCCGGTGGCTTTAACACAGGTTATACTGTAACCTAGCTAAGCTGCCGGTTGCGATCTTAACATTCTAATATAAAAAAACCATTGAAAATAAAATAATTTGCATGTTGTAATTGTCTAGATTAAGGTTTTTATGTTATCGAGCTGAATAAAAGTACATTATTATTATTATAAGTATGCCATCACAGTTACTATAAATCTTGTCAAGGGTGTCGATTTATGAATGAAGAAAGTCACCAAGTCAAGATTTTAAAAAAATCTCAGAACACTGTACAGTGTACAGCCTAGCCCATGACCCGGTAACCACTTGACGTTGAGTTTCGATGCACTTGTTTGGGCTATTTTCTCATTACCGTGGCTTTCTAATAGTGAAAGAATTATTTAAATTGGTTCAGTCTCGTAACTCGTAAGTTAAATAGTAATAAGCAAACGATTAAATATTTCGTCTCTACAATATTAGTAAGTATAGATATTTAAAAATACATTAGTCCCAACCCAATTCGCAGTCTAAACTCAGTCACTGATGGGCTTTTGTTTAAAATATACAATAGGTAAGTACTTATCAAAGAAAATCATATACGTAGGTATGTAGGTAGGGACATAGTAGTTAATACAACCGATCCAAAATACTTTTAGACAGGTAAGTATATAAACAGTTCAACAACAAACAGGACACTGGACGTCAGGATAATGATCGTAAATTGCATATTTATTTGTAAATAAATATGCTGCACCAGAAAAATGAAGATTTATATAGCGATTTTATGTTCTTTCGTTTCATAGGTAGAACAAAATGATTTGTAATAATATTGATATTATTCTTGGTCGTTGCACCACAATTAAAACATTTTTTTTTGTATTACAAAATGGGTCGACGGCCAAGGCCATTTTATTTTGTCTTTAAAATAGTTTTTAAAATCACTTCTTTTAAAAAAAACGATCTACATGAATCACGACAACCATTGACACGACAATCTAACACTGAAAGAATTTTTCAAATCGGACCAGTAGTTCCTGAGATAAGCGCGTTCAAATAAGCCCTTTCAAATAATTTCCCTCCGTTTTTTCCACATTTTCCTCTATTCTTCTATATCTTCGCTCCTATTATTCTTAGCGTGATAAAATATTGCTTATAGCCTTCCTCGATAAATGGGCTATCTAACACTGAAAGAATTTTTCAAATCGGACTAGTAGTTCCTGAGATTAACGCGTTCAAACAAACAAACAACCTCTCCTGCTTTATAATATTGAAGTGTAGATAACATTTTTACTACTTTTCTTACTATTCTACTACTATTTTTCGAAAATGTGTCAAATAACTACCTAATTGTAATATCGACATTACATCGATTCGATATATTTGTTCCTGTTTTCCTGAAATACAGTTACAGATTTGATCATTATTCTGAATGATCGTCATTATATTTTTAGGGCTATTCAGGAAAAAGACGTTCGGGAAAATGAGGACTTACAAATGTTGCGGGCCTTTATAACTTGGTATAAAAAAAGTAGTGAAAAACAGACAAATGTTGGCACACGTCGAGAAATGTAAATGACGTCTTATTTGGAAATTTTTGTAGAACGTATTTCAAAGAGAGAGAGAGAGCATAAAACGAAGACCTCTATCCACACCAAAGCACTGCGATCAAATAAAGTGAGCCAGCAGATTTTATCGCAAAATAGGTTTCAACCCGTCACGTTGAGTATATCGGCAAGGCATTCAAAACAAACAATGCGCAGGACAATGACGCGAATTTTATGAACATTTTAAAAATATAATTTTTAGTTATTTAATGTAAGTTGATGTGTTATTTGTTGGTATCGGATTCTTCTCTTCTTTATCTTCAAATTAACATTAAATTTTTAATCCTTTCTAGCTCATTTTTTTTTAATAAATAATAAATTGTGAGCGGCAGTATCGAAACGACACGCAAAAATTTCATAATGTGGTACTTTTTTTTATAATAACTTTTGAAATAATAACTCTACTTTCAAATAGTTTTAGCAGTATTTTTGTAAGTTAATTAGACATTGAAATGTGTAATGTTACATCAAATTCACGAAGGCGTTGTGAACCCAACTTTGAAGACATGAATTTAGTCTCTCTCAAATATTCGCCCCACTACACAATATTTATACCACAAGCGTCATTACGTCCGCGCTGGCCGGCAAAAAATATAAACAAAAACATGCCCTTGCATGTCGCGTGCGAACTCCGCCCCCTCACCTCTGTCACCCCCGCGTTTCCTCTGGGACGATGTCGTTTTGTGGGACGTAATTAAATCACACATTAGAATTGATAAAAACTTTATTATATACAGGAATCCACATTATCGGCGTGTTATACGTAAACAAAGTATCGAATATACGCCACCGATATACGGCGCACAGTAGCGACCTCCAAAATTCGCGCGCCAAATAGCGGAACTAAGAAATACGCCGAAAAGCACTCCGGTGACAAAACAACGTCCATGCCAATATTTCACCCAGCCATTGTACTAACCTTAACACTACTTCTGGCTGAATTTGAGAGAAAGTCAATCTTGCGTCCGTATACAGGATGCAACAAGTCAGTCGGACGCAATATCATCGGTAAAAACCGCCATGTAGGACGTAATATCAACTCAGGGGTGGAAATATATATATATATATATATATATATATATATATATATATATATATATATATTTTTTTTTTTTTTTTTATTTTTTTTTTTTTTCACTAAACTAAACTCATGTACAGTCTACGCAAAAGACTATGATAGACTCATGTCTAATCTTATAATCCTTAAGAAATACATTTTTTAATTTCTAGATCACAGGCGATGCCAATGAGGAGCAGATATTGACCGCTGGAGCGGTATACATGGAGAGGCCGGCTATGCTGACCAGAGTACTCAATGACTTGTACTATCTATTCCGTAGTACGGATAGATATAATGCCTACGTGGGCCGAGCCCTGTGTGTCGTTCTGAAAGCTATGGAACTACATGTGTCTGAGAAACATATACAGATCTCTGGAAGGTATGTACACAACCTGCCTTCAAGTTGTCATTTAATTTCAGTTTCATTCATTTCATTACAGTTAAGTAATTTATATTCGTCTCTGAGTGAGGCAGTCAGTGTAGTCTATAAAGCTATAAAGATTTCATCTTGTGATGTTACAATTACATTAGTTGTTAGGGGGAGAATAATTTCGTTATTTGTTCCATTCAGTGGATGTTTTATTAAAATAGTATTATTACTACTGTTATACTACTGCTACTGGCACTGCGTTTTGTTTTTCTGTTCTGTCTTTAAATATAATTTATTTAAAAATGCCTACAATTCTTTACGATGTCACTTTACGATAATGCAATAAAAGTGCCGATAAATTAAATTGACGCAATAAAGCCAAGATAATTAAAAGCCAGTGCAATTATATTTTTTATGTAAAAATATTTTCTGTTGTATGAACTCTAATGCTTCATTTACTGTTTACCCGGGTCGATTTTAGTCGCGTGGCAAGTCACCAATCGAGTCGCCTGTCCAAGCCGAATTTACACATTCTACAAAAATCGCCTGTGCCGCCCGAGGCCTGCGCTCGCTACAGTGCCGACAAACTATGTATTTGCAGCAAGCGATCGCTTGCGACTGAGCGTTTGCACGGCCGATTTTAGTCACCAGCCGCATGTGGCCATTGGCCCCACGACTTTGGAGCTTGCGGCTTTAGCCGCATGCGGCGTAGTCGAATTGCCATTTAGACGGTCGATTTTCAAATATTGACTTTATTATTTTTTAGACATGAGCATTTCTCAAAAAAAGTGTACTTTCTATCTAAATCTTTGTCCCACATTTTAAAATATGTTTTTCTATAAATAAAATAGATCGTTACCCGTTTCTATTAAATTGTATACGTATTAAGTTAAATAAATTCAGTAAAAAACATTTACAAATTAGAATTATATTAATAAATTATTAACTATAAAAATATTTTGAAAATCGGTCTAATCTAGTCGTATGAAAAGTGAAGTGTCCCAATTTCATACCTTCCCAAACAATTGATTGTATTTGTAAGGCCTTGCGGAAATTTTTGGAACAACTTATGTATTTATTTAGGGCTGCAAGACCCTAAATCATTCAAAAAGAATATTTGGTCGTATTAAACCAAATTTATTTAATAAATAATGTTTTTATTGTATCGCGGAAGAAGTTCCTCTTTGAAATTCCTTTTTTGTGACTATATTTTTTAAAATTTTGGAGTCTATTTTGGTATAAATATGTTTCAGTATAGTGGCAAAATTGTTAAGCGCGATATCCATCTTATTTTCGTTTTGATATTTCTTTTACGTTCCACGTGCGCAAACATTTTATATCTGAAACCAACCTCTATTCCAAATTTTGTAGACATTTACCCATATCTTAAAATAAAAAAATCGGTAATATTTAAACATTTTTATTTTATCATATTTTCTAAAAAAGGGTACAATTTTTTTTTTAAACGCTCACATAATACCTGCGCATAAAGTTAATATACCTAGCGGAATAGAGCAACAATCTCGAGCTGTCAAACAAAACCGAAATTGGTTTCATCTGTGTGTAAAAATATGTGTACGTATGTCGTATACACTTACACAAGTATGATTGAACATGATTTCTATGAGATTAAATTGTCAACGTGCGGCACGTGCCGACTGGACGTCAAAAAAAGAGTGCTGCTGTCATGTATCACACGTCTCTTTTTACCACGCAGTGCTACTAATAGTCACATCTCTCTTGCTCAGGCCTTTGTTTTTTCTCTATTCCGCTAGGTATATTAACTTTATGAAAGTCAAATGATGACAGACTAGCCGTGTAATAATTGTCTAACAGTATTTAAGATTCAATAAAAAACTAAATCTATTTTCAATTTGACAACAGACTTCAACCATAAAAACGAAAGAGTACAATTCGTGTGTATAGGCTTGTCAGTCAAAATCTCCTAGTGTTTGTGTTGTAGTGTGTGTAATGTTTTATTTGTTAATTAAAAATGATTAATATACATTTTGTATTCTAATTCTTGACACATATTAAAGCGAAACTGCAATTCCGCGATTTGTAGGTGTTCAACCACATGTAATTCTTACCATTTTAGGCTGCGCCGACGCAAGCGAATGCGGTGGTGTAGTTTATATTCATGTTTATTGTAACGAGATCCGCCAATCTGTGGTTAGTTTACTGTGCACTAAATCTCGTGATTTAGCGCATGTATGTAATGTATGAACACTTTTTTGGTCTAACATCACTATAATTTGTTTACAGCGCTACACTATTCTACATAGTGAAGGGCAAGGAGAAACAGCGTATGGGTATGAAGCTGAAGCGGCGCATCATTACAGCTCTACTCGATGGTATGGACGCTCATCTTGGCGATGATACGATGATGAGAAACGGCTGCCTCACACTATGCCAGTTCAAGATACCAGTTGATGTGGTGGGTATTGATTTTATTAGTGTATTAACCGACTTCAGGAAAGGAGGGTTCTGAATTTGACCGTATACATATCGACGGGTGAAAGGGGAAGTGGCGTAACTTGAATTTTGGCCAAAATCACTTTTTAATTGATTGTTGTATAAAAAACAATTCTGCGTCGAATGGTCTATATCTCGTCGTTCTACGATAAATTCTAGTAAAGATACGACCATGGATTTTTACCACCTTTTAGCACAGACCTTAAAAAAAATTGTCGTAACTAGACGAAAAACTGCAATTTTTGGATAAAAGATATTACGAATTTTAGAAGTAAGTAAGTTATAAATTAGAAGATACGGCAATGCGTGAGAAATTAGAAAAAGATACGACACAGGTTTTTTAACGCTCGAGTTTGATTTGAATGAGTTACGACATTTCTGTCGCCTAAAATACAACATTCCCAAGGATACGACAATTTCGCTGCGGGAAATGTTGTGTACTTTTATAGTTATTACATTTTAAACACATAATTTTAATCTTAAACCTATACTTACAACCAACTAATATAGTTGAGTTATGTGTACAGAGATAAGTATCGCCATTTCATCTCCCTCCCGCCCCTCTATGATACCTTCGCCGGCGCTCCCTATATGCCGTTCTTAACGCCTTTTAGTTGTGCACGAGCGTCGATTTGAGAAAACGAGTTTGTTGCTGTATTCTTAACACTATTGTGTCAATGCACGTTTATTCGTGTCATAAATGAAGTTTAATCAAATTGTAGTGAAAGCAGTGTGGGCCTTTTTTGATGGGCAGGGCAACCCATCATGGGTGCCCCGGGTTGGGGATGTGCCTCAGTTAAGCTGAAGCACCCCGGGGGTATGTGGGACTATCACTCACTAAAACCACCTGCGGTTTGTCTTCAGCCGTATACGGAGGGATGTCCTGGATATGTCTAACACAGGACTCCCTCCACGACTGGACTTCCTTCAAAATAAGGGAACGCTTTGGCAAACTGAAGCATTCCCCTCGGCGCCGGGACTAGCTAAGCCAGTCAGGTTCCCATCCTGACCCGGAGCCGTGGATTAGACAGAAGTTTGGAGGTTCGCGTAACGACGCCTCCGTATTCCCATCCTACGCCAACGGAGCGGAACGGAGGATGGATCATCCTCTCGCACGCAAGGACGGTTTCGTAGAAAGGGACCGCCGCCTGCCGGGCCTCATCGCTCTCGAGCATGCAGCGAACCATGCTCGAGAGCGAGAGGTCCCGCCCAAGCACCACCAAAAATCATGGTGCTGCACGGCCCAACAAACGCACACCTCGAAGGTGTACTGGGCCGTGTTCTTCGCAGCACCGCACGCATGGCTGGCTGGCGTTGGCTCCCTCCTGGCGACATTACACAAGTACGCACCGAAACATCCGTGTCCAGTGAGTACCTGTGCAAGGCGGAAGGTGAGGGGTTTTCTTTTGCGGTGCCGCAAGAACTGGATACAGAGCCTAAGCAGTACGTTAACCGTACTGGGCCTGCGCCAGACCCTCACCCCACCTCCTCAACTGGGATAGCAGTGGCTGCTATCCCAGCTTTAGGACCCGACGGAGCTCCTCCCAATGTAGGTCTTCGCCCCGTGACCTCTCTGAAACGAGGAGGTGCAACTCGGCAGAGACCGTCGCAACAAGCTCTCACGCCGGGTTTTCCACCAGAGCAGTGGCTGCCGCCCAGGACCCTCACCGCAAAGCCCCGCTGCGCTCTTCGCAGCTGGGCCTCTCATATATTCTTACGAGCGGTGAGGGAATGCCCAAATTGAGGCACCGTACAGGGCTATCCTCCGACAGACTCCGGAGTATAGCCGCTTGCAGGCTTTGCTGGGCCCTCCTACATTAGGCAGAAGCCGGCCCAGCGCTGACGCCGCCCTCACGACCTTCGGTCCCAACTGTTGGAAATGTGGGCCGAAGGTCCACCTCCCGTCCAGGATGAGTCCAAGACATTTAAGCGTCAGACTCATCCTGGCCTCCGTCTCTCCGATAAGGAGTCGTGCTCCGGGTGGGGGGCCTCTCCTCCCGGGTCCGTGGATGAGTAGGGTTTCGGGCTTGCCTAGGCGTACCCGAAGCCCAAGCCACTGTATGCGGCTGACAATGAGGGATGCTCTCACCTCAGCCAGCCGCGCAGGTCTTCTCTCGGATTAAGACATAGGTGTGGTCGCAGTAACAGACGAGCACCATGCTCGAGAGAAGAGCACACCGCAGGACCCAGTCGAGGGCAAGAAACATCCAGATGCGAACCTTATGGGACACCGCACTCCACCTTCCTCCTCTCTAAGTACCCCAACCCGTCCTCGTAGAAAGTAGAGTGGGCCGGCTTCTAAAGTGTGCTCCAGAGTTGGCTCCAGTCTTAACACGTCTTTTTCGTTTCTCCTACACTTCTGGCATTGTCCCGGCTTCTTGCAAGACAGCTTTGGTGTACCCGATCCCCAAAATAGGTGACCGCTCATGTCTTTCCTACTATAGACCAATCGTTATAACCTCCGTATTCTCGGAGATTATGTAATCCATTATCAATAGCCAGCTCTTTCGATACTTAGGCGGCTTGGGATTACTAAGCGACAAACAGTACGGGTTCAGAAAGGGTCGCTCGGCTGGTGATCTCTTGGTGTACCTAACTCATCGTTGGGCTCAGGTGATTGAGTCGAAGGGAGAGACATTGGCTGTTAGTTTGGACATTACAAAGGCCTTTGATCGGGTTTGGCAAAAAGCGCTGCTATCAAAGCTTTCATAATATAGGCTCCCCGAGAATTAATGCAAATGGGTCACAATTTTCTTAGCAGATCAATGACATGTTACAGACCAACGGCATTTATTGCTATGCAAATGATAGTACAGTTAATTCCCTATATACCAGCTCCCCCCTTATTTTTCTAAATGTCATTGAGAGTCGAAACGAACTTGTGTCTGAAATAGAGAATTCACAGGAGAAAGTCTCTAAATAGTATCGACGTTACTTATTCCAATTCAACCCCGCCAAGATACAACTTTACGCGTTCACCACTAAAAAGTCACCAATAGTCATATTATATCTCCCCGTTTTCAAGGTACCTCTTTAACAATCTCCCCCAGCATTGAAATACTTGGCGTAAACATATCGAGCGAAGTCCAGTTCTGGTGTCATCTAGAGGGTGAAGCCAAGCTAGCCTCGAAAAAGCTTGGTGTTTTTAACAGAGCGAACAGTATTCCAGTCCGGGCTATCGTCTACAACTCTACAAGGCGCAGGTTCGGCTTTATATGGAATACTCTTCTCATCTCTGGACAGGGGCGCCAAATACCAACTACTCCCTTTGGATCGTATCCAACGAAGAGCCGCTAGAATTGTTGACTGGCATAGTATTTCAAACAGGCTTGACCCCTTGGAATTACGCCGAGATGTAGCTGCACTCTGATTCCTCTATCGGCTGTATCACAGGGAGTTCTCCTGCAACTTTTCGCCATCATTCTTCACGGTGGAAGACTGCCACTCATCACCTTAATGAGTTGCAGTCTTCCACCGTGCGTTTTTCACGTAATTTTCTGCTGCACACATGTAAAATTTCCTGTTTTCTTATATTATAAACAAATAACAGTAAATAATCGTTTTATTTCTCATAATGACATTCTTTTAAAACAAACAATTCATTTACTTTAAGATACAGCATTCAATTTTAACAACGTCTGTCGCCGATTTTGCACTTAAACCAAAAGTTGTAATGCAATTTAATTAAGTTAACAAGATACGGCAAAAAGAAATTTGTAGGGGCATATTATATTTCGTATAGATACAACAGATCCGTCGCTCAAAAAAAATTGCTTTTTTAAGTTGTCTGTACATTTCCTCTCAAAGATACAACTTTTCTGCTGCATAACATAGAAAAATATTTTATCGTAACTTGTTTAAAATCAATGAAATATCAACTTTAGAACAATTTGAACAAACTCATCGTATAGGCCTCAGATTAATATAAATACGTTCCAATTTTTAACGTTCTATGTTGATAAATATAGAAGTTATGAATTTTTAAAAAAGTTTTTTGGCTCTACTGTAAAGTTGGGTTTTTCGAGATACGCCACTTTTGCTTTCACCCGTCGATATGTTTTTTTTTGTTTGTTCACGGATAACTTCGCTTCGTTTGTTAGCCGATTTTGACGATTATTTATTTTATGGAAAGAGGATACTTCACAGGTGGTCCCATGATGAGGTTGCTGGTTGGAGTAGGGTTTTTTTGTTACGAATATCATCAATATTTCGTTTGCCGCCAAGTGTAGCCGTAGAGTATTTCGTTTCAATTGCTATGTCACACAGACATATGACAGCTATATTATGACATCTCTTTGACACGACAATGGTCACGAAAGCCCTACAGCTTCTCAGTGGTGAAAAATGTATAATAAGTAATATTATAAATTACTAGCTATTTGACCGAGCTTTGCTCGGTATTCGACAAAACACGAATTAAATCACATTTTCTGAAAATGATTCCTAGCTAGATCTATTTATCGCCCCCGAAACCCAATATGCCAAATGAAAATCGTTGGAGCCGATTCCGAGATTCCAATTACATATAAATATACAAGAATTGCTCGTTTAAAGATATAAGATAATATATCTATGGACTCTTCACATCACGTAAATCTGGACTCTAGCCACAATTCCCATATCCAGGTACCAGACAACGGATACACATAATATTATTTAATACACATGACTTAGGAAAATTAAAAAAAAAATGTTTTTCGTGGGATTCGAACCCGGGAGCCACAGGGATCGTCACAGGGATAATGTATGTCTATTTATTTTATATTTTAAGATAGCTTGTTGTTACGTCCTATAGACCCATCAGTCTATTCCCCATCTAACCAAAGATTTTCGAGAAACTCCTTAAACGTTTGTCAAGTGTTATCAGCCAGAAACATCATCCCCTAACAATTAACATCAATTTGGCTTCCGACGTTTACTTCCTTCTTCTCAAGTCCTTCGTAAAAGACAGAGTATTTCAAGTTAAATAATCTGACTCAAGGTCTGGCTTTCATGAAATCAAAGCAGGTATACCACAGGGATCCAGTCCTCGGCCCCTATCTCTACTCTATCTTCACCTCAGTAATCCCGACACCAGGCCATGTTAAAGTGGCCACCTACGCAGACGACACTGCTATTTTGGCTAACCACACGAACCAAAACATGGCTTCAACGATGCTTCAAGCTGCACTAGATGAAATAACTAAATGGTTAAGCAAGTGGCGGATAAAAGCAAGTGCAACCATGTCTTCACACGTGGCCCCCTATTTTTATACATTGTTTTATTATTAAGGGGGCGACTAACCCTAAAGTGTCGATTTCATTTTTATACTTGAAAATAAGCTCTGAATTGTTTCATTTTCTAAAATTAGAGCAAAAACACGATATCTTAAAATATTCTCTATAGAAAAAAAACACAAAGATGCATCTAATTTTCACGATTTTTTCATTTATTGCCATAACCGTGCGAACTAAGTTAATATTTTAACACATTGTATAAAATTCTAGCATTGAGAGATCGACCTAGCGGATTTTTAAAACGTTGTAGGTATATATGTAATAACTCCATAAATTTATTGAGAAAAAACTAATTTGGCGATGAATCCGCGTCGTTCTTTTTCACCTGGCTATGAACGACGGGCGTGAGTGTGAAGAGATAAGGACGATGTTTGATTTTTGGGGTTAGTCGCCCTCTTAACGTGACTATTTTTAAGTAATAGCTCCCCGTCAATTTGCCACGGGCCCCGCATGTTATAGTTACGCCACTGGGTAGTGCTTCCGACTCCAACATACAAAGATACCAAAACATTATTTTGATCTCCAATTCACACTGGTAACAGCAAAATCCAAGAAGTTTTTAAAAAATCCATCAAGAATCGCTTGGATATCCGTCCCAACGATCTTGCTCAGAATCTTCTGAATAAAAGATGTCACAAAAGACTGAAACGATATAACATTCTAGACCTTGATAAGAGATTCAGAGAATAAAGGTAAATAAAATAATATAGAGTTCCAGTCACTGGATCCATCTGCTCATAATCCGTGGATTGATCGTAGATAATACTCAGAAGAAAAAAAGGAAAGCTTGTAAGCAGGTCCCGGTGATTTGATCTGTTCAATATTAATAAATAATAAATTCTAATTAAGAATTAGAATAAACAATATAAAACATAAAGTAAAAACGCAGTGTTGCGACACGACACGAGGCGACACGTTCCATAGGACTGATGTTTGAGAAACGTCCGATTCGTTTGTAAAGTTCCGTGGAACGTAATGTGTCGCCTCGTGTTGTGTGGCACTAGTGCGGCTTCATCACCTTTGTAAAAGCTTTGAATTGGGAGTTAATTTTACTTAACCCTGGGTCGGTCACGTGCCGACTTTAGAAGCCCGGAGATTGCGTAAACGAGACTTTAAATGTTATTTAGGGCCGGTTTCACCACTTTCTGATAAAGTGCTGCATAGGCTATTTACAACTGGGAGAGAACTTTATACGTGGGAGAGCCATGCTTCGGCACGAATGGGCGGGCTCGACCGGATAAATACCACGTTCTCACAGAAAACCGATGTGAAACAGCGCTTGCGCTGGGTTTCGCCGAGTGAGTGAGTTTACCGGAGGCCCAATCCCCTAACCCCTACTCTATTCCCTTCCCTACCCTCAACTATTCCCTTCCCTACCCTCCCCTATTACCCTATTCCCTCTTAAAAGGCCGGCAACGCACTTGCAGCTCTTCTGATGCTGCGAGTGTCCATGGGCGACGGAAGTTGCTTTCCATCAGGTGACCCGTTTGCTCGTTTGCCCCCTTATTTCATAAAAAAAAAACTTTTTTGACAGATTCTCCATACTTCATCTGTCAAATTAAGTGGTGGATAGCCTTATTAGGAAGTGGTGAAACAGGCCCTAAGTTTTTCAAATTTCAAGCTAAGTTATAGTAAATTTAACTGCGATTTTAGTTGTCTTCACATTTTACAACAATTTTAAAATTATATAGATTTTTTTTTAATTTTCCTGGAATATTAAGATCTGCAGTTGAATTTTTTGACTTCTATAGGCTTCTTGGATATCGTCGAAACTCGGGCGCTTTTCTCATTTGATTCTCATACAAGTTACTGCACTTTTTTGGTAATTGTTTATATTTTTAGCACAATAAAAAGTAATGAGCCAAAATATTATTGATTGTGGATTTCATAATATTTCCGCAGACTTTTTCCGCGGAAAATCAGTACTCATCGAAAGCTATATTTACTTAAATATCATGAAATATTCTTTTAAATTCATTGAATATGATTTTTTACTTTGTATTTATTTATTTGTAAGATCATCTCCTTAGTTATTACTTATTACTAAAAACAGGTTGTTTACCTAATTAAACATTATAGAGCACAAACTAATTCCAAAGCAATCATGTTCATGAAGTATTCGAAATCCATGATGATGGAGAACGAATCATCCGTGTAAAAGTAATACCACAGACCAGAGTAGGTAATCGACTGTACGACGTGAAAGTGGAGCTATGTATTGAATAATCTAAACAAATATATTCAGCAACTTTTCAACTATACATGCAAAATAAAAATGGAAAATGCAGATGTATTTCATTATCAAAGAAATTTTTCTTTGATTTTTATGATTAATATGTAATATAATAAATTTACTAGATGACGCCCGCAACTCCGTTGTGCCATAACTCTTGCACAACAGAGTAACCGCGCGGGATTCGGGAACCGTACATTTTCCCGAGACAAAAAGGATCGTATGTCCAGTGGCGTAAATATAGGGCTGGCAAAATGCCACGGGCCCCCGACTCAAATGGGCAAAAATTTTTTGGTACATAATATGTATTATAAACGTGACGATTTTTATTGATAGAGCCCCATAAATTTGCCACGGGCCCCGGATCTTATAGTTACGCCACTGTATATGTCCTTTTTCGGGACTCTTAAGAATATATTATGGAGTTATCCATGCCAAATTTCAGCAAAATCTATTCAGCAGTTTAGGCGTTACGAGGTAACAGACAGACACACTTTCGCACTTATAATATTATTAGTAATATCAGTAATTAGTATATTAGTATGATAATATTATAAATGCAAAAGTGAATATTGAAGGAATGGGTATTGTCCATTTTTTTTTAATTTTGCTCATTACAAAAATATTTCGAGGAATAAGGTCAGTGATCGTTTTTCTGTATATAAAAGAATAAAATACTCGTATCAGCTTTCACATAATGAGAACTTGCATTTGACGAAACAGCCATTATAAATAAGATTGAAAGGAAATTTAAAACACTACAGAGGTCAATTAGCCGCCGATGATGACGTCAGAGCGAAACTTTAAAAATTTACTGAAAAAAAACTAGCCAATGAATTTCAAAATTATTTAATTTGTATTCTTAAAATACCCTATTTTAACGAAAAAATATATAAAAAGTATATATTGCCTGAATCTGCCACTCGCCGCGCCACTAGAGATTTCCAAGAGGCCTATATTTTATCGTGGTTTTAAGATGTTCAAAATATTATATTTTTATTGCATCTGATTGATATTGAACAAAATAACATTTATGCATAAAAATAGTTAAGAAATAATATTATATAAAATGCCATTTTTATGTCATTTAATTTTCGGGCTCTCAAAGATCCCAGGTGACCGGCGGCGTTATTCTAAAAGCGCGACCAACTGAGGGTTATACTTGTGGCGGTACCCACAATTCGCCTATCACTCCTGCATCACGCTATCGAAGTTTCGGAGAACGGCAAGATATATTACAACGTCTGAAATGACATCAGTGGGCTTCGGCCTGTCCGAGCATGCTATCTCTCTCGGTCGGAAGATCTTCCTTTTCGGCCGCCACTAATATCGTTAAATACTTATTATTATTTTTTAGTTGTTCGAGTACGAGCGTGTAGTTCACATACTACTGAACGGTGTTGCTGACGTGAACCAGGAGAGCTTCGTGCAGCGCATAGCAATATACTTGCTGAACTCGCTGGCCTGCCAAGTTGATGGCACTCAGAAGAGATTCCTGGGAAGTAACGGGGCAATCTCGGTACGTTCACTTTCTTAAGTATAAAAATAATACATTACATATTATATTATATAGTATAATATATCTAGTATAATATATACAATTATTATTATGATTGTTGATTGACGAAACTAAAAATATATATTTTTATTATTATTATTTTTCACATTTTTTTACAAATTATTGCATTGCCTTCGGCTCTTAATACGTATGCAAAGTTTCCAATTAATAAGATTACTGGATATAGGTATAAATCGTGCTCAAAGATTCCGTTACATACATACAGCCCAAGCTAGTAAAAGCGTATTAAAAAACTTTACATAATTAGATGATAATGAAGCATATTTTAAAGCGATTCACTTATCCTTGCCTATTGATATATGTATTAATCATAGCTGGCATGAAAAAAATAATCTTTACTTCATTTACTTAATTTACTAGCTTAGCACACACATGTAGGTACAAACTACGCCTTCAATAGCGTAGTTAAACCCACGTGAATATAACGCTAGTGTTTGCATAATATGCTTTGTATTAAGGTGTTGCTTTGCGATATTGTAATTACTTTGTTCTCTGAGCTATAAGTTAATATTTTTTATATCTTTTAAATAATATGTTGTCACTTGATGTTGCTTGCATCTTCTTGGAATAAACTTTCACTAGCTGTTTGACCGAGCTTTGCTCGGTATCCAATGACAACGACATTTTCTAGAAATGATTCCTAGCTTTTTATATATATATATATATAAGAATTGCTCGTTTAAAGATATAAGATATACAGCGGCAACTGCAATCCATATTAATCTTAGTGAAATCAGTTTAAAGCGCTATGCGATTTGGTAATAATTTTTAGATATTTTGTTATGAATTTTGATTTTATTGATTATGGCGCATGCAAATTAATAATATACAATTGCTGGTATTTAAATTATAAATAAATTTAGAATTTTAGTTTATTAGCCGATTCAGCAAATATTGTTTTATCATATACGATGTGGTAACACTACGCTACGAAGTTATTTCATAAATGAAACATATTTGACCGATTTTTAGATAATATCTATGGATAATAATATCTATGGACGCTTCACACCACGTCAGTCTGGCCCCGTGCTAAGTACCTGAAGGACTTGTGTTACAGGTACCAGACAACGGAAATATATTTAATACTTTTATACTATACATATTTTTAAGATTTTTATTATATGATAGACATATTTAATACACATCAGCTTGAGCTACCAACGCACTCACCACTGAGCCACAGAGGTCGTCGATCGATTTAGATCGATTGAATAAGCTCAGAAAGTTTTAACAAAATCGGTCCAGCCGTTTCGGAGGAGTTTGGCGACTAACACCGCTACACGGAAATTTTGTATGTAAGATTTCATTGCGAATTGCGAAAAAAATTAATAATTGTATATTAATAAAAAAGTAAAGTAGTACTGAAGCGAGAAAGCAAACTGAAAGTCTACTCTTAATTAAAAAAAAACGATGTGCATTTTACTTAAATGTTTAAAGCTTTTGCGATTGTAGTTGAATTAAAGAAAGCCTGTTTTACCAAATTATAAATACTGTGTTTCATCATAATAAAGAATGCTCCCATTTTCTTTGCTATTGTAACATACGAAAGGCTTTGTGAGACCTTTGCCCAACAGTGGGATGTGCTTATGCAATTGCGATAGCAATTCATTGTTTTCCTACAGTTTATTATATAAAACAATTACGGAAAATTGTCAAAATAAAATATTGTGCTTGTAATGTTATAATTTAATCAGTATGTTATATAATGTATTAACATAATTATGTAGTACTGCCAGATATTTACGGGAAATTATATTTTTTAGATGATTGCTCTTATCGTTTCAATCAGGTCTTTAGCAAGCCTATATCCAGGATTGGCGCCTGGAAAGCAATATATCCAATAATTTATCACGGGCATTGTCCAAAAAACTCATATGTGCTTTTTATATCTTTTTCGTTGAAATAGGGTATTTTAAGAATATAAATTAAATATTTTTGAAATTCATTGGCTAGTTTGTCTTAAAAAAATGTTTAAAACTCCTACCTACCCCCATGTCCTAAAAATAAAATTGCGTTCTCTAATAAACGCAATATTCGGTCCTTATATAATTGTGACATTTCAATGAACTATTGTAGTGTATGTCACACCATTATTAAGTTAGTTAATAAAGATAAGTCGCGACTAAAACATCTCTTTCAATCAGTATCCCCTAAGCCGCACATTGCACTATGTCCCGATGAAGTTGTCTTATGTCATTTCTCAAGCGATACCTACGTATTACAATAATGAAGATAAAGTTTAAAATCATATGACACTGAAAGTGTTCGCCGCGCCGCTGCCATTCCGGTGTGGCGCGGCGCCTAAACAGATCCTAAATCCTGAATCTTTTCCTGATTGTGTGGAATATTCCAGAAAATGCTCAATCTAATCTCTGACCGGCTGGAGCGGCGGGTGTGCGACGATGTGCTGGAGGTGGCCTGGTCCACCATGTGGAACGTCACGGACGAGACGCCTCAGAACTGTCAGCGGTTCCTCGAAAATAGAGGCATGGAGTACTTCCTCGCCTGCCTCAAGGTATGTACCTACCTACAGCTTTGCTTTGGATGCGTAAGTGTTAAAAAGTTTTTTGTCTGTAATGTCGGTTTACAGACGGTAGTTTGACGTGACAACTACGAACTGAGCCGATCACTCGCGATGATGAACGTTGTCACGTCAAAAATTAACGCAATACAATGGCGCGGGATCACTGGGAGCATTCGCATGTGAGGTAATGCTCAAATGTACGGGGTTAGTCGAATGTACGGGGGTCGGGGTGTCACAAATCTAAGTGATAGTACTCTAGGATGAGTGTGTGTTCCTTGAAGGGAAATCGCTGTGAATGTAGCAGCGAATAACAAATTGTTTTCAATTTTGTATGAGCAAGCGCCCGAGCGTCACCCGTACGCCGTACTCAGAGTAATTTCTCTGGCTCTCATATTAATCTGAACTATTAATATTTCATAAGTTTTCTGACCATAAACTGTGATGAACATAAATGAGAAGTATTGGTCAGAGTAGTATGAAAGCCCGAGAAAAACTAAATAATAATAATAATATCTATGGACGCTTCACACCACGTCAGTCTGGCCCCGTGGTAAGTACCTGAAGGACTTGCGTTACGGGTACCAGACAACGGAAATATATTTAATACTTTTATACTATACATATTATATTTAAATTTTTTATTATGTGATACACATATTTACTGAAATGGCTACCATTTTGCAACCGTGAGAGGGAAAAATATTTGAGGGCCAATTTGTCGATAAAATATTATGCCCTACATCACGACATTAATGGATCGGACACTGGTGTCGGGACACATTATATAACGAACTAGCATTTTAAAGTTTCGAAAGTATGTGCCACGTAATGTAAAATTATGATTACAGTGTTTCCCCGATAAAGAGGAGCTACTCCGCAACATGATGGGTCTCCTGGGTAACGTGGCCGAAGTGCCCCAACTCCGGCCCCAGCTCATGGACAAACTGTTCCTGTCCGTGTTCTACGAGCTGCTGGAATCCTCCAGCGACGGCATAGAAGTGAGTACTTAGAGCTTGATCACACCTATACGACCTGCCAATCTTCAAGAAGAAAGCGTATGCCCTCTTAAAAGGCCGGCAACGCACCTGCAGCTCTTCTGATGTTGCGAGTGTCCATGGGCGATGTTTTTTTTAGTTAACGTTAATAATATAGTGATAAATTGCATTTTTTCATCACATTTTTATAGACATATTTTCTTTAATTTAACTATGATAAAACAACTGGATTAGGTTATTATTTTGACATTTGATAACTAAACTAACGATAACCTGTCAAAATTGACAGGTAAATGTTATATGACTTATGACCAGAGTAGACAGAACCGAGGTAGGCGAGTAGCGAGTACCTCGACTTCAAACAAACGGGCGAATATACGCGAGTTGGGCGCTAGTATCACTTTCGACATGTTTCACAATGCTGAGGATTTGATACAAATAACCAAGGTGTTCACACGGCGCGCTGCGTCGTGACAGCAGCGCGCAACGTACACATGACGGACAGCAGCGGGCAGCCCCCGAGACGAAGCGTGAGGGGGTGTTGACGTTAAGACTGCTTCGTAGTAACGCTGCGGTGACGCAGCTCCCGTGTGGCTGGCTATGCGTCAAACGGAAGCGCTGCATCGACGCAAGGCACACATGATGGACAGCAGCGGGCCGCCCCCGAGACGAAGCGGGAGGAGGTGTTGACGTTAAGACTGCTTCGTAGTAACGCTGCGGTGACGCAGCGCCCGTGTGGCTGGCTATGCGTCAAACGGAAGCGCTGCGTCGACGCAACGCTGACGTAACGCGGCGTGTGGACTGGCTCTTAGTATGGCGCGCGCCGGCCGATATGACATCCCAAGTAGCATTTTACTCCATTTAAGAGTTTACATTTAGTTTACACGTGTACTTTTAGCATTAATGTAGTGTTATTGTAGATCATCCGTGATGTTTATGCTGTATTATTGCGATAAATTCACCTAAACTTCTCTAAAGGTATTAGGTATTAGGTTATTAAGTATATAAGTGTAAACTACTATTGAAAATATAATACACTATAAATACAGCTCCATTAGTCTGCTGGCTGATTAAGAGCATTATACAGGGGTAGATCTGAGCTAATAGATGTTAAGCATTCCACTTGTTCTATAATATAGAACTAGCAATTTAAATGGTCACTGGTGCAACTTACACTAAAACTATCCTATGTACTAAAGACCTCAATCTCATTTACTCGTAGGTAAGTTACAACGCTGCTGGCGTCCTCGCTCATATGGCGTCAGACGGTCCCGAAGCCTGGACAGTGGAGGAACCGGCCCGGGAGGCGGTACTTGAGCGTATAGCGGCTGCCGTGGAGCGGTGGAATCTTCGGGTCGAGAGGAATATAAACTACCGGTCCTTCGAGCCGATACTCGGTCTGCTCAGCGCTCATCACACGCCGCAGTGCCAGCACTGGGCTGTTTGGGCGCTGGCCAACCTCACCACCGTCTACCGTGAGTATTACAATAAGAAATAGACGACGCGCCGCTGCGCCAAAATTGATTACGGCAACCGCACATTTTTCAGGGGTGAAAGTGTCCTTTCCCGGGATAAGAAGTATCTCCATACCGAATTTAAAAAAACATGGTGAAGAGGTTACAGACAGACAGAATATACACTTTCGCGTTTATAATATTAGTATGCATACATGATCATATTAATATCTATCCCCTTAGCTGAAAACTATTTTGAATTATGTCTTCCACTCTTCGCAACGCGGGTCAGATACGCGCAATGACCTTTGTTAATTAAATTATTCTTATATCAATTCAATGTTAGTAGTGATCTATAGGCTAGGTTTCACATAATGTGACCAAATTATGTAACTCTACCATCTGCCTATGAAATATATTTAAGATTTTTATTAAATATGAACATTGAACAACCCTAAAACTTACTGCTAAATATTCCAGCGGAGAAATACTGCAGCCTGGTCGAAGCAGAGGGTGGTATTGGTCTGCTCTATGGTCTGCTCAACAACCCCTGCTCCTACAACATGATCAAGGAGCTGGCCTGGAAAGTGATCGAGAACTGCCAGAACTACTCCCTCCGAGGAGAGACCGGGGATCCACCGGCCATAGCTCCGGACAACTAACTAATGGACTTCTTCGGGGAAATCGATCCCGAACTTGAAGAACAGTGAATAGTGTGGACCGCAGTGGCTATCGAGCTTAGTGTGTGCTTCAACTAAACATAATTGATTTTTTCATACGAGATTATATTATTAGCCCGGGTTCCCTGGAACATTTTTTTGCCTTGATTACTATCAAGCAAATTTTTCGTGAGCCTCATTTTGACAAGACGAACAACAATTTCCTCTGCGAAAAGTTCGAAAGTGGTAGCTAACAGAGACAGAAAGGATTAAATATTTCGATATGATGATCCTAAAATATGGATTCTTCTATTTGTAGAACAATGTTACTGAGTTATATAAATATTAACCAATTAATATACTAAAAATCAGCTGGTTAGGGTTCCGTTTTAGTCAACAAGTCCTTGTTGACTACGGAACCTAAAAAAGGTTACTAACCAGCTGATTTTTTGTATATTAAACTAGCTGTCCCGGCAAATGTTGTTTTGCCACAAAATAATTTTCCCTGTTTTCCTGCTTTTCTCTTGAAGTTTTTTCAGATTTTTTTTCTATAGACCTCACGGAGCCCGAGACCCTTCCAACGAATGCAAAACCGTGGAAATCGGTTCGTGCGTTCTAGAGTTATAACGTCAGGAAGGAAAACCCGACTTATTTTTATTAATATATAAAAATGGGTAATATTGATCTGGAGGGATGGCTATAATTTCTCCTTTCCATCTCTGTTAGCTACCACATTCGAGAATTTTCGCACTGGAAATTGTTGTTCGTCTTATCAAAATAAAGCTACTCACGAAAAATTTGCTTGATAGTAATCAAATGAAAAAAAATGCTCTAGGAAACCCGGATTATATTAGTTTGTGTCGTTAAATGCATGCCGCCCAGGGCCTCATTATGAAATTTAACAATCAGCTGAATATTTTGATCTTCTTATAAAAGGGGAACATTGCCGTCTTTGAGGTCTAAATGAAGACGTCAAATTCATAAACGTTTCAACTTTCTAAAACAATTAAAAAGTAAGAATGTCAAAATTAAAGCATTAAGTAACTTTTTTTTTCAAAAAGTTCAATCATCAGCGACTTCAAGTGTTAAAATTCGTAATGACCCAGAATGCTCTGTGCCCATATAAATATGACTATGTGTAATTTTATTAAATTATTTAGAGTTGAGATGCATTACACCATGTAAATAGCGTGCAATCTGACTAAACGTATTCGCATCGCCCAACTATTTAATAAAATGATTAATATACCTATTTTACTGCATAATGGGAAACTTTTAAACTTAAGTACGAGGGTGGCCGACATTTTCGTGAGATACATTAGGCGCCAACTTTCTTTTGAGTTTGTTTTATTAAATATTAAAATTATCTTTGTTAAAAAAATGTTTGTTTAATATTGTTTGCGATAATAATTGTATATTATTGTGTAAATTTGTAGTTTTTTTCTAATAGAACATCTTTCTTGGAGAATAAGCTGCTATCTACATAAAGACAGCAGCATAATATTTAAAATTGTATATAATATATTTTGCATGATTTTATTTTCTGCTGGATAATGTGTTACTAAAGTAAATATGAATGTGTGTAAATCTACCGTCTTCTTAAATTTTACTGTAGTATTTTCATGTTGCTTTATGTCAGAGTTTAAATAAGTAATACAAAATATTTTCATATTGTAATGTACTATCAGATGATTCATAGGCATATCGCGGGCGGGTTGCCTTGTGTCAAACCCAGCTGATGATCACTAAAATTGACACAACCCGACAAAATTACGTGAGTCCGCCATCTGCTTATGAATCAATGTCATTGATGGTACATTATTGTTTTATTATATTTTATACTTTAGCAATTTTTTTTTTCAATTTGCAATGAGATTTTAACCTGTATTAAAATAAGAGACAGACAAGGCTTTAATTAAATGAACGTGGAACTAACGCTGCCATCAAGGACAAACCCCATTTTTTTCACATGTTTTTGACAGTTCTCCTTTAGCAGCAGCGCCCCCGCCTACGTTCATTTAAAGCCTTGTCGGTCTATAGTTAATAACTTACATTTCATTGTATTTTACAAACTTGGTACATATTGTAAATTATAATTTAAACAAAATTTACAAAGCTAAGAAACAGTCCTTTGTCAACTTGTATTCAATAATTTTGACAGCGTAGTTAAAAATTTAAAAAAAATGTTTTTTTTCATAACGCGACTCTTCCGACATCTTATATCAAATTGCATATTTTTTTTATTTCTAACTTTCCTGCGTTATTATCGAATGCATGTTGACTTAATACCACAGCCAAATATTTTTAATATTTATCAGCCTAGGTATCTTGTTTTCGTTATGTAACCCAGTTTCATTTTGTGTTACTCAATCCTAAATTTTACAATTATTGTTATAAGTCTACGAGTTATCTCAATAGGCAGTAGATGTGTCAATTCTAATAATACAATTATGGAAAACTCTTATGAAAGTAATTTGGATGATAAATAAATTAGGCAGCGTATTATGTCGCCGTTCAATCTGTGATTCGATTAATTGACTAGCGCATTCATTGACTGACACTTCAATTGAGTGACTCTGCCGAACGTTGATTGAACAATCGTCACGTAATTCAATGTATTTCATTTTTTCTTACTGCGGTGGCGCTAGTAGTAGTTTATAAGCCAAAAAAACAAACATGGCGTCTAACCGCTCGCATAACTTGTGTTGATTTTTTTTAGATTAAAGAAGCAGGGGCACTTCGTACCCACTAATGTAGCACTTTGAGACACATACCAAATGAAAGGGCTTGAGAAGTTGAACATTTCATTGTATGACGAAAAATCTCTAAACCATGGGAGAAAAAAGTTAACGAGGTAGGTTAGGTAAGAAAAAATCACAAAAAACACTATGTATTATTGCATCAATTTATAGTTAGTTTATAGTATTTTTATTTATAGTAGCTGGTAAGGAATCATTTCTGGAAAGTAATCGTATATAGCAAACTTAAGGAAAGTGGAATATTTTAGTATATTGTTCAATATTTTTAAGAAATGTATGGAAAAATAATAAAATATTAAAAATCTAACCTTGTTACCTTGTAGAAATTGTTTATAATAACTAATGAGCAATACTTGCGACTGGCGCAATAATACAGGATGTAAATTGTTTATAATAACTAATGAGCAATACTTGCGACTGGCGCAATAATACAGGATGTAAATTGTTTATAATAACTAATGAGCAATACTTGCGATTGGTGCAATAATACAGGATGTAGAAATTGCTTATAATAACTAATGAGCAATACTTGCGACTGGTGCAATAATACAGAATGTTTCATTTATATAAAAAAAGAAAAAAAAAACTGTATTATTGCACCATTCGCTAGTGTTGGTAATTTTTAACAATATCTCCAAAGTGATGATAGCATTTGATAAAATCAAGGAAAGGCCCGATTTTCAGTATTTTGTTGTTTTCTCATATATTTATTTTAAATATGAAACAATATATTAAAATAAAACGCTTTCCTTAATTCCGCCATATACGATTACTTTCCAGAAGTTATTCCTTACTTGCAACACTATAAATTGATGCAATAATACAGGATGTTTTTTGTATTGTGATAAATAAAACACCTGTATTATTGCACGATTCGTTAGTATTGCTAATTATAAACAATTTCTCCAAAGAGATAATATACGATAAAATAAAGGAAAGGTTTGATTCAGGCATCTTATTGTTTTCTCATACATTTCTTTAAAATATGAAAAAATATACTTATATATAACACTTTCTTCAAGTTTGCCATATACAATTACTTAACTGATTTCTTATCAGAAACACTATAAATTGATGTAATAATACAGGGTGTTTATTGTTATTTTTTTTACCTTCTACCCTCGTTAACTTTTTTCTCCCACAGTTTAGCTTTATACGACCGGAGAAATACCACGTTCTCAAAGAAAACCAGCGTGAAACAGCGCTTGCGCTGTGTTTCGCCAAGTGAGAGAGTTTACCGGAGGCCCAATCCCCTACCCTAGTCCCTTCCATACCCTCCCCTATTCCCTTCCCTTCCCTTCTCTACCCTCCTCTATTCCCTTCCCTTCCTTTCCCTACCCTCCCCTATTACCCTGATCCCTCTTAAAAGGCCGGCAACGCACTTGCAGCTCTTCTGATGCTGCGAGTGTCCATGGGCGACGGAAGTTGCTTTCCATCAGGTGACCCGTTTGCTCGTTTGCTTTTATTTATTTTATTTCATTAAAAAAATCTTTCAGTCAAGACAAACGTAGTGAACGTCTTGTGTCTTGACGAGTTGTGCTTTAGTCATTTAATCAAATGGTGTTATTAAATGAACGCGCTAGTCATTCAATCGAAATGCAGATTTAAACCAGAAGACTGCGACATAAGTACATAAAAGTATTTAAATTAATAAATTGGATATAACTAAGTATTATTTCGCAAGTTTTTTGCCTTAACTTAATTTTATTCAGTCTAAAGTAACTAAGGCGAAAAACTTGCGATCTCCCAATTATTTTTAAATAATTTTCTTGTCAACATTTTATTTTGCATTTTAGATCCATAAAGTAATATATATTTTTAATGGCTGGTCCCACATTTTTATTTTGGTTCAAGTGGTTTTTGTATTTTTAGTTAGTTTTCAATAATAGATTTGTCTGATTCAGGGCTTAAAGCCGGTTCAACATTAACCTGTATTTTAAGGGCTAAACTAATTTTGTCATACGGTTTCGTTCCGGATTGTAACCAAATAGGAACGATACTTGAAACCTAAACCGGTTTATAGTGAGATCGGCCGCGAGTCGCGACTTGATCGAAGTGCCTATTTTCAGCGCTCGCAAATGCTCAGTCTGTTCTGTGTGAATACTGAATAGTATAGTCGACCATTACGCACATTCCATGAACATGGGCCGCAAATCATTTCCCGGATTGAAAATTATAACCGGTTAATAAAAAAATACCCATACATATTCTAAAAAACCGGTTTAGAAGGACGAAACCTTTTTCAAAAATTTCCGTTGGTAAATTCGTCATACCGGTTCAAAAAAATTGGTCTCCAAGCCCTGGTCTGATTAGTGGATTACCAATAGTTACAGAAAAAGCTAATCTTCTTGTAAGGATGATTTTATTTTCGTAAATTGTTGCTGGAAATATTATATATTCTTTGCTGTTCTTACAATATTTTAAGTTAATACAACTTCAGTTTTGAATTAATATAACTCATCCATGAACTCGTGTGGAAGAATGTTTGGAACGTATTATTCGAATGTTGTTGGGATACGACCTTTTGGAGTTGTGTTACGCGTCAGTGATATTATTGATCACTCGCACACCAATCGGAGTTGCTATTGGTCGTTATCGCCATATGAAGCTTCAATCCAATCAAAGGTCTATCTTTAAAAAAATGTCTGATATAATGTAATAGTTATTAAAGTACTCGACGTATATGACAATGTTTGTGAATATTATTGGCTAGTCAAATATTGTTTATTCGTAACTAAACTAGCGCCTACCATTCTAACAAAATTATTTGTATGTTGTCTATGGCAAATATTATAACGCTCTAGCTTGTTCCTTCCCCTTATAAAATAAAATAAAAAAATTTAGCGGCAACTATCGCACTTTATAAAATTGTTTACAATCACTGGTATTTTAAGAGGAAACAAATCTATGTACAATATGGAAATAAAACTATTTTAATGTGTTATATGAAAGTGGTTTAGAACCTTTATTAAAAGTACGATTTATTCCCTTTTCAAAGGATAATATTTAAGTAGTAACTATTTTTGTATAATATTTAATTTATTAGTTTTATTAGTTCTTTTGGAACTTTTCATTCAATCATGAAGAGTTAAATATTATTTAAGTATTGAAATTTTATCTCTTATAATAGGTGTGTAGATTTAATATAAAATTGACTAAGAACAAAAATGTAACCATAACATGTTTTTACCAAAAGTCCATTTCGATGTCAGTGTGATTTTTCATGCAAATTATCTTTAATGTATTTAACAATAATTGAATATCATCCTGCACTTTTATTAATCAAATTTTATTAATCAAAATCTTTTATCTTTTATTAAGTCAAAATTTTATAAATAAAAAATTAAGTATTAATAAGAAAAATAAAACAAATCATGTTTACATTATGTTTTCCCATTTTATTCGAATTTCAATTCGAAAAAAGTCTTAAAAGTTGTATTTTCCATAATTTGTGTTTTTACTAAATCTTTAGTGCTCTTATCTACCTCTCACTGTTACTTTCATGACTGTGCGGTATAGGCACTTGATCACAATAGCATAGTTCTCTTCTAAGGCCTACCATTCAGTGCTAACTTCGGAGCAACTGTTATAAATTCGTGTTTAATGTTTAATGTAGTAACTAGTAATTCTATCTTAACATTAAATGTCGTACAGTTACATTATAAAATAAATTATTATCCGTCAATATTATTATTCTTTTATTGTGTACCATAACTGACATTGTAACAAATTGTTATTTTAGTTCAAGCCCTGCGGCTTGAAAGTTGAAACCGGTTCAAAATTAACCGGTATTTTAAGGGTTAAACCAATTTTGTCATACGGTTTCGTTCCGGAGCGGAATCAAATAGGAACAATGCTTGGAACCTTAATAAACCGGTTTAGAGTGAGAACGGCCGCGAGTCGCGACTTGGTCGCAGTATCTATTTGCTGTGTGCGTCGCTCGCGCTTGCAAATGCTCGTGTGTTCAGTTTGTGTGACCATTACGCACGTTCTATGAACATGAGCCACAATTGCCGCAAATAATTTGCCGGATTGAAAATTATAACCGTTTGCAGGAACGAAACCTTTTTCAAAGAGTTCCGTGGGAACATTCGTCGACCGGTAAAAAAATACCGGTTTCCAAGCCGTGGTTCAATGTGCAAAAAAGAATATATCAATGCTTGTTAGAGAATGAGGAAACTGGAATTCTTCCTACTTCTATTTTTTTCTGATTAATTTCGTTGCCGGTCTCAAGAAAGTTTTAGCATGTCCCTCGGGCTCCCTGAGATCTACTTATACAGATCTGTTACGTCCATACTATTTTCCGGCTTAAATCTCTTCCGAACAATTTTCAAATTCAAAATTGAAAACATTGACAAATTTGACAGATAAGTGAAACAAAAGATACGAAAAACCCAGAAAAACCATTTACATATTCGATTTTTAAGCGTCTAATCGTATCGCTGTCTCTTTCTTCGCCTGAGCTATGACGAAAATTCGATTTTTGCCAGATTGTTCGAAAAAATAATTGAAAATGTAAATAATCGAGGTATTTATTGCAATCAAGACATATTGTGGTAAGAGATTCCATGTGTTTTGTTTGTTTTTGAGTCATAATTATTGGTACATTTTCGAAACGCACACGACGTCATTTTCAATTTATTTAGGTAAGACAAGACGCGGCACGTTCGTGAATGCGCTCGATGCAGACTAAACAACAGACGACCCGATTGGGCCGTATTTGAATCTTCACAACGCGCGCGGTAGTAATAGTAGGTACTGCTATCGTTTGTTAAGTCATTTCATACCGACCAAATTTTTGTCCAGCGGTTGCTTAATATTTATCAATCAATATAATCAGCGTCACTCGCCGCACCCGTGGTGGAATGTTAACTGAGAGTATTTCAAAGTTGTAAAAAAAATAATTGTGAAAAGTGATTTTATACCGAATGAAACTTTTATGGATGATTATTGAGGTCATGCTCAAACAAAAATGCACCGTCAGCCGTTTCGCAGACGGGGGATTCAACGTCAGTCGCGTTACTGAACTATGTTAAAAAAATTAAAATATAAAGTCATTTCATACCGTACAAAATTTATACAGGTGAATGTTGATACCTTTTTAATAATAAAGACCACCGTCAGTCATTAATATGCGGGTGGAAAGCCCGTCAGCCAGCGATATAAGCTATAAACATTATAGCCCTACTTCGCGCTCAATGTATCCTAGGACGTCGCGTAGACGACATTTCCACCTGCAAATATTCAGCTGACGGCGATTTTCGTTTGAATTAACCATAAAATTGTCTCACATAGCAATTTTAAGTAATTAATTCGATAGTCAATATTTGTGAAGAAGAATTATATACATTTTACTTTAAAAATTGTCATCTGTTGTTATATACTAAAACTAAAATAGCACCTACCGAACCTAAACGTGTATAATCTAGATATGAACCTTTATTGGGTGCGAATTGGGATCTTTTTAATGTCAATTCAATACGATTCCCAACAACAATTTTGAGATACTCTTATTCCACCCATATTGGAGTAGCTGACGATCAAAACTCTTATGTATTAATAGAATAGTATTATTGTCACGATTTTCGCTCGGTATGAAATGACTTTTTAAAATGAGCGCGACCTCCCCTACTATAACATATCTGCTTTGAGTTTTTCATCATTGCTGAGATAATATTATTAAGTATAGATTTTCGTGGTGTCGATCCTGTTGACACGGGAGATACTGTGGTGGGAATGTGTGGGGGGGCCGATTTAGTTATTATTATACTAGTGCCAAAACTTAAAACTACAGCAAAATAATTTTTGAGGGGAAAAAGTCCTAAAAAGGGAAATGTGAATTGAGGCGCGGGGAAATGAAATCATTAAAGTGGAATCACTGGTCATTTGAGTCATAGACTTTTGAATGGAAAATTTTACACAATTCGGATATAGCTACCAAGAGGGTCAAACAATCGGCGTCGTGTCACGTGTGCGCGCTTAGAAGAACGTCGTACTGGTGCCTTACTCCCGAAAGTGATATCAACTTGATACGAGTCTGATTTCGATTTCGTTTTTGATGTCATTGTAACGCGTAGGAATTCCGGAACAAAATCGTATCAAAATCGAGATGTTGACATGGCGTCTTGTCAACGTCGTTATGGCAACGTTGTATTGTTATTTAAAATTATTAGAAGGTTACGAAAAATATGAAATATTCACGGACGAAAAAAAAATAATTAAGTACCTATGTAATGTTTGTGTTTTTTCGTCATACCATAAAAAATACATTTCTTTAAAAACAATAGATGGATGTGCTCATTTTCTACTTTAGTGGGTTTAAAATGGTTATTTTAGTTAAGGAACATCTTGACATTAAACATCACGGATAGTAGTGGTATATACAAACTTACCTGCGATACATGTCAAGGAATATATATAGGCCAAACGGGTAGAAAATTTAAAACTAGAATTAAGGAACACTTAACAGCATGGAAGAAGAAAACTGACAGATCTACATTTGCAGAACACCTAAATAATAATGGCCATTTCTTCGATCCTGATAAAGGCATTAAGTATCTACACATTTTACCAAAAAGCAGGAAGATGGATGCATTAGAAGCGCTGGAAATAAATAGACACAAGAAATATGGGAATCTTCTTAACGATCAGACATGTCTCTCAAATTCTATATTATTACAGGATACTTAAGAGGATTCCACACCGCCATTTTTTCCATACAAACGTTGTCCCCTGTTTCCTCCCTGGATAATGCTAGTAGAGTTATAATTTTTTTCCTGAATATCTACGGCCACTAATACAATGTCCCTATGTTTTCTTTTTTTTCATAATTTAATTATTAAATAAGATATGAACGTTCAAAAACCCAAAAAAATGGCCAGATTTTCCACTGTGTTCAAACGTCCAGAAAACAGATTTGGATAGATTATACAAAAAAAGCAAAACATAGGAACACAGCTCAAGCCTTTTTTTAATCTTTAATGAAAAAAGTACTTAAATCGGTTAAGTTTTGGAGAAGGAATCAGGGGACAACGAATCGTTGATTTTCTGGATTTTCTGCAGTTGTCTCTATCGCGTTCTGCGGTATAGGCTTGAGGTAAGGGAGACAGCTATAGATATTACACGTACTTTTTTTTCATTTCTCTAGCCGCTGTGGTATCCTCTTAACATTTAATATTTTGGACATAATTTTAGTTTAAGTTTGACATTTTAATTTAGATATTAGAAATTTTATATTTTGACATTGGCATTATTTTGACATGATTTATACGAATTTATTATCTTATGACATTATTTATATAAAGATTGACATTTTATGAATTGTTAAATATTATTATTTATTTATTATAGTTATAGGACATTTAAATTGAATTGTTGATTTATTTAATGTAATTATTGTTTTTTAATTTAATGATTTTCTGACCAATTTTATATTTATGTTGCTATTTAAGTACAACTCCTATTTTAGTCATTAATTTATCAATATCAAAGGTTTATATGAAAAGGTTTTACATTTAAAATTTTATTTGTTTTTTGGTAGAAAAGTATTGTTTTTGGTAGAAAATTGTACTAAATGGTAGAAAAATTTTCATGACGCTGACAACCCTATTTTTGTTTACCAATTATTTAAAAATTTAAAATTACCTGCACTACACCTGATGATGATTTTATCGAAACCGGTCGTGTAAAACATAATTGTTATTAATAAAAGTGGAAAAAGTGCATGAAAAGTGTATATTATTACTGTGAAACATGAATTTCCACCAAGAAGTTACGGTACATTGAATATCATATTAAACAAATATGTAAATTCTCTTTTGTAGTTACACTTAACATTGTCATAAGTACCTATACATATTCTAATATATTTTGTAGACATCAAAAGCAGAGTAGACAGAATGATAGAGTATGCCGACTTAGAACTGATGTTGAAATTTTTCAATTTGACGTATTATGACGAAAATCGTCGCTAGGGTTGTTAAATTGTTACCTACGAATTTAAAACTATGACATATTCGCTGGACGTGTTCCTCTTTGGTCGTATTGTTGTTTATGTTTTGGCACATGCGATTAAAATTGACAATCTAATTTTGAAATCTTTATTTTAAATATTTAAAAATACCTAAATTATATCAGCCAGCGCGAGGCACATTCCGTTCATGTTGACAGATATTAAAACCTGTCTGTTTCTTTGCAGTCGAACTACTGGTCGTTATGTCTATTGTGGCACGATCGTGCGCTATTTTAGATGTCATTATGTCTAAAGCATGTCTAAAGTGTCAAAAACCGTTGAAATCGAAAATCGAAATCGATATCAGTTTCGGGAGTAAGCCCCATAAGCATCGGCCGACAGTTTGCCGATGGTTAAGTTTGGCAATATTATAGAATATAATATAGCCCACAAACTTAATTATCGGCCGACTCGGTATCATACTGGGCCTCTATCATGAGCTCTTAAATCCATTCACTTTACGTCCTTATACAGTAAGTATGAGGACGTAAAGTGAATGGATTTAAGAGCTCATGATAGAGGCCCTGGTCATTGTTCAAGAACGAAACTAAACTATCGGCCGATTATGAGTCTGCAGACTGCGGGGGCTCTAAGCGAATAGATAAATGAAACAAGATTTAAAACAGTAAGATTTATTTTATACTTTTTTTATTTCCATAACATAACTAAATAGTATATTATCAAATATCGCATGCTAGCCAAATGGTTATATCTATAATAATTAATAATTAAATTTAACATAACATCAAATATATTCGTGCTACATGTACTCTGGCTAGATATACACTTTAGTGCAACTTAATTTCATGTGGTAAGTATATATAAAAATGTTAGTCGATAAGTCCCGTTAGTAGATAGGTAGGTATATGGCGTCAAAATTGACAATACTACTTCTATTATAAACCGTTATTATCTAGTATCAATAAAGAGTTGGTAAAAATAATGATATGTGCTCATCGTGTATACACTTAATTTAAACATGGAAATAACAATAATATTCATTATCACATATTATTCGTAATATATTACTATCTATGTATAATATCTCGTGGTCCATTGTAACGTCATGTGTCGCGTCGCATGGAACCATTCTCAATTCCTCTCTAAAAATTAAAAAAAAACAATTCGAATTCATCTATTCTAAATACAAAATCGTTTTATAAATGCGTACCGTACGCCGTACAGTGTGCGTTCTGTCTAGTGTGTAAACATTTTATGCGTTTATTACAATGCAACAGCGAAACGCCGTTTCGGCTACCGTGTAAAATTCTATATAAGTAATATCCTATCCCTAAAAAAGGCCACTAGCTTATAAACAGGCATTTCTATTGTACTTCTTACTATAATATTATTTTAATCCGGTTAAAACATTACAATTATGGATAGATATCACTTAAAGTTTTTTTTTTTATTTATTGACCGGATTATATTCTATCGCTAGCGCGTTTGGTCAAAAATTAATGACAGCTGTCAAACAAAAGGCGACAGCAGTCAGATAGAGGCGACAGCTGCCAAATATAGGCGACAGCTGTCAAATAGAGGCGACAGCTCTCGAAACGACATCTGTCAGATCGTATTCTCGTTTGACCGAACGCGTTACAGACGCTATCTGACACATGACATGTCGCGGATGACACGTTGTTATTCGTTGAGGATGCAGGTGCGCATGAGTGCGTTGATGACAGAGTACGGGTCGCAGTTGGACGCCGGCCGACGGTCCTCCAGGTAGCCCTTCTTGTCCTCGGCCACGCCGCGCGGGATCCGGATACTGCTGCCGCGGTTGGCGACTCCTGGAAATTATGTCAGTTTAGCCACAGTAGACACAACTAAGTGGTACCTCGACTTCAAACAAACGGGCGAATATAGGCGAGTTGGGCGCGACTGTCACTGTCGACATGTTTCACAATGCTAAATAATGCGACTGATACGGGCGATAGTGTTTCATATTCTCTACTGTATGCCAAACATAATAAGGTACAAAACTACAAACCTGCGCTAAAGTC
The DNA here is from genome assembly GCF_905147365.1 of Aricia agestis. Lineage (NCBI taxonomy): Eukaryota > Metazoa > Arthropoda > Insecta > Lepidoptera > Lycaenidae > Aricia > Aricia agestis. The sequence goes on along the minus strand of NC_056428.1, from coordinate 23,346,082 downwards.
GTTAATACTGGCGGTCTCGTGGAGGCCTGTGAGCCGGCGTTCGTTGTCCTTCCCCCCGCGCGGGTCGTATACCTTGATGTGCTTCATGTGGACCTTCGACAGTTTGTCAATGGCCTTCTCGATCTCACTGTCAATAAAATATTTTTTATTTATAAGGACAAATTAACCGCTAATGCAGCATAATATTCATATTATTAGCGAATGCATTTTGGCTAAGGACTATATTATATTCCGAGAGCCTATGGATCAGATACAATAACATTTTTTTAATATCGTCGAGACTATGAAGAGTCCAGAATTATTTACTAGGAGTCTAGGACTACTATATAATATGACTTTAATCGACCAACTTCACATTCCTAAATATCGGAACAAAACATTTTTTAGCTTCTTTCCTATATGCTAGTACAGGCTCGGCGACAAAACCGCAACCGATCGAGAGGATACTCACATAATACCGTTGTCTTCCCTCATCTTCTTTGTGGAGAAGTTGGTATGCGCGCCCGATCCGTTCCAGTCCTGGACTGGTTTGGGGTCGAATGTCACAATGACTCCGAACTCCTCCGCTAGCCTGTGGAGGATGTATCTGGCGACCCAGAGGTCGTCACCCGCGGTCACCCCCACTGAAGGTCCCACTTGGAACTCCCACTGGGAAGGCATCACCTCGGCGTTGGTGCCCGAGATTGGGACGCCGGCGAAGAGGCAGCACCTGGTGATATAACAATATTTTTTATGAGCATATACTATCCCACTGCTGGGTTCCAAGGTCCTCTCTCTCCTCCTCTAATAATATTCTCGTTCTTCTCGTTCTAATAATATTACCTCAAGAAAATAAATTGTACCATCGGAAACATTGATTCAGATGGATTCTTTGTGTTTTGGTCGGGTTACGTGTAGACGTTAATGGTCGTAACTCGTGACCTGTCGACTGACTGGCCTGACCAAATCACAGGCCGGCTATCTGCTTATTAATCAATTTCTCTGATAGTACTTAATATTAATTTTACTGATGGTTGTTTCAATTTGTGCCCCAACAACAAATCTAGGCATTTGTTAAAAATTTGCCCATACATTATTAAAAAACAGTATTTTTAGCAGCGCTGCCACGGTGAACTCTACGTATAAGGGGGCACATACACATTACACAGCCCAGGTTTTGGTTGCGTTATCATTACGTTGTGCAACCACCAATGCTATTGTAAAGATAAACTCCTATCAAAACAACCTAAAAAACTGGACATTCTCTTGAATCGTGTCTCGGTAAGGTATTTCTAGTTACTATAAGTCACGTCATGATGTGCTTTAAATCAAATAAATTTAAGAGGACTAAAGTCGTAAAAGCCGTTAAATACAGTCATTAATATTTAAATTAATACACATAATGTATGTACACTACATAGACAGTAAAGTTGATAAGTTATTGGCAAACTCCACGCATATTATATTTGTATTATTTATAGAGATGTGCCGATCATAGTTTCGGCAGTTTCCGTAACGCTTTTTAGTGCTGTTTCGCGTCGCACACGCCGCCTGCAAACGTGTCGAATCGTGTAAAGTATGTTTACTTCGCGTACGTTACTTTATTTTGTTTAGCTCTATGGTTTTCAGTAAATATTTCATGTACATGATATTTCGATTTAATAATACATACTTAATTTGTAGTTAAAATTATATTTACAAAAATAATTTCTTTACTAGCAAGTAATTTCAGAAACAATTCATATAATTTTAAAATGTGTAACATTGATTGAGTGTGATCTGAACACATTATAATTAATAATAATAATTAAGGTTTTTCTACAACATAATTTCAATAACAGCAAAAAAGTAAAAAGCCGATTAGTCGGCGCTTTTTGCCGACTATTCGCCGATTAGTCGCCGACTACAAAAGTGGCCGGATAGTCGGCTTTACCGACTAGTCGGCGACTAGTCGGCACATCTCTAATTATTTATAATGGCACCAGAGCAGCTATTCTTTATTGTAGAGCTCGAGGTACCTCTTCATTCTCTACCTAAGTTGTGTATTTGGTTTAAGTAAAACTTTGTTTATTTTCAAGCAATATTAGAATTACTTTTTAGCCCAGGAGGTCACGACCGCTAGATTTGCGATAATCATAACTCAATACTCATTTAAATATAACGTGACTATTATGTAATATGCACTCCTAGGTATGAACTAATGCATTGTGTAATATGCTAATAATAATAACGCATATTGCAATATTGCAAGATTATTTCACTGCACATAAAGGCTAGGTTTATTTATTTTATTTTACCAGTGAAAATTATCTTATAGCCATGAATCATAAAAAAAACATACCTACAGCAGAGTACTAAACAGTTAGTAACTAAAAATTATCTTCTTACAGTTGTTATGGTTAAGTAGGTAACACTTTGTTATGTAAAGTATGGTATTAAGAAGGCAGTAAATGTTTTAGGTATTAAAGTGACCACTCACGTGTATTTTTTTGAGTTCCGTACCTGAAGGGTAAAAACGGGACCCTATTACTGAGACTTCGACGTATATCCGTCTGTCTGTCCGTCTCTAGGCTGTAACTTAATAATCGCTATAGCTAGACTTCTGCACAAATTGTGTATTTCTGTTACCGCTATAACAACAAATACTTACTAAAAACAAAATAAAAGGCCTCAGTTATATGTCTACTTTAATAATAAATAATAATATTTAAATAAAATAAAAATTTAAGGGGTCTCCCATACAAAAACACAATTTTTGGCCTATTTTTCTTCTTCTCCACTACGGAAACCTTCGTGCGCGAGTACGACTCGCACTTGGCCGATTTTTTAGCATTATCTATTGTCTAAACGACAACGAGGTCTCTACTCTTTGACATTAATTTAATGAGGTAAAGGCATATTTTTCCTTGGACGTCGACAACTTTGTATTATCACAACTGGAAAAGCAGGTTTGCCTGCCTTTGATATGGCATTGACTGTATATAAAATATTGGAATATAGGTGATGGCCATACTAAAGATAACTATCAACATTGCAATATTGTATCGAGGAGGTTAAAATTGGACGAGTATACGACGAGTTTAGCAGCAATTATCAACCAAGATAAACAGATAACTTATATTGTATGGAAAGATATGGTAAACAATGTATTATCTTTTTATTTAAAATTATTTTTTAATGGTAAAATAGTAAAATGTAGTAATGCCTGAGCATTACTCATAGAAACAGAAATCACAAGTGTCAAATTTTTCAGCGCTGCTACTTTCACAGTAAGCTCATATAGCATAATATAGATACACATATTATACACCTAATGTATTATCATTTTGTTTTGCTACATCGCGTATAAAAGATGAGAGAAATAATCGCAAGATCTTTAACGTTAACAGAAATAAGACATTGAATAATTAGTATTAACATTTAAGTATGTCCGAACTCCGAACCCAAAAAATCCACCGGTATATAAAACCTTCTTTAATCCCCAAATCCATCGGTATATTAAGAGCGCACCTGACCCTAACTTGACTTCACACTTAAACCTAGATCTCAAAATCTGTAAGGTCTAGAAAACTGATTTTTTGACACAAGTAACTTCAGTTCATGAAGATTAAATGCTCAAGGCGAAAACACGATTACTGAAAAAATGCTCGATAGTTTCTTTTTTACAAAAGACCTTGTTTTAGACACATTTTTGCTTGGATCTTCGAAGTTTGCTGACTTTTCTTTATCTTTTTAATATCTAAAAAGGCATTGATAAAACCTAAATTTTCTCAAAACACTTTTTTCATAATCATTATAGTTCGCCTTTTATTCAAGTAAAACTAACTGGGCGATGATTCCGCGCCGTCCTTTTTCACCTGGCATTTGAAAGACGGGCGTGAGTGTGAAGAGATAAGGACGATGTTTGATTTTTGGTGTCAGGAACGCTCTTAAAGTTAAAACTTCCCTTTCTCCCAACAAATCCATAACATAACCTCTTTTCTCCGTAAAAACCTCACCTGTAATGTGCTTCCACGAGATCCCTAGCGAAAACCTTGTTCGCGCCAACACCGCAGTAGTACGGTCCCTGGGGAGGGGGGCAACCGCCTGGGGGCCAGCCGAAGGGCCTCAGATCTGCGTCCAGAAGAATGTACTCCTGTTCGATACCAAACCAGGGTTCATCGTCCTTGCATTTGTCCGATGCTTCTTGGCATTTTACTCTGTTGTTGGTGTCTGTGAAAGATGAAAATTGTATTTAAGACCTCGATCGTGCGAATCGCAGACACAATAGATTTTCAATTGTTATTGTCGCATAACAATTTAAAATCTTTTGAGTCTGCGATTCGCACGCCGGGTGCCGCTTGGGGATTGATGGGATAAGAGGTAAGACTATTAATATTATGTGGTAGGATGAAAGCTCCAAATTCCAATTGATGATTATAAATAAGTAGATTGAGACCCTTGTAACTTCATTCTGGCAATAAATTATTTCTGATTTAGAAGAATCTACATACAATTGGTTATCTAACACTTCGCTTGAAGAATACAAAGTGATATTTTAGAGCAGTCATTCTGAAAGTCCTGAGGCTCCGCAAAGGCATTAGAGGTTCCGCATTAATTGTTTTTAGAACCATCAGACACCATCTTGGAGACAGTAATTCAAAGCCATTTTTTGGGTCCGTCAAAAACAGCTTGAGAATCGCTAACTTAGCGAGACCCTAGACGATCAATTTTATTGTGCAATATCACGTATTGCGTAATATTATTGACCGTCATGAGTTGATATTAAACATCGCGCGCACTCAATCTAATTGTCAAATAAACTGATCAATAACATTGAAGCGTCATATTGCACAATAAAATTGATTGTCTATCGGCTCGCTTAGAGGTCCCTCGCTGGAACTTAATTAGACATACGGCCATACCTGTGGGTTCCATGTTGTATTTGTAGGTGTCGCACATAACTAGTATATGGTTGCCGCGACGGAATGGGTCCTTGTACATGGCACGGGCGACGAGGAATGTATCCGAGTTGTGACCGTCAGCCTGACCTGTCGAGCTACCGTCGAAGTTCCATACTGGCAGATCTGAAAAGATAGATTCAGGGTGTCATTGACATGGTATCCAATTCTCGTAACTCAAATCTCACTCGAATGTTCCACACCAAATAAAACAATTTCAAAATACATACTAAATTCTATTTTTACAAAGCTGTACTTTACTTAAACATGAGCTCCATTCCTCGTAACTTGAGTCTCACTCGAATGACAAATGAACTATCAGGTAAATTGATTCATAGGGAGACGGAGGGCCTAGGCACAGTATAGCAGGGATAGTATAGCAGGGATATTAGGGTATTGCTATACTGTGGCCTAGGTACGTATTTATCGTATGACGTATCGTAATGTAATGTCAAACCCAGCGGCCAGCCGACATATTTTTACAACAGTTGTGAATTCAATGTTAGTAACTAACATTGAATTAACATAATGCGACCAAAAAGCTCCGCCATCTACCAATTAATCTATTTCTTCGGTGGTACAAATAAAAATAATAAAGTTCCATTTACTTAAACGTTCTACTTGTACAGCAGTACATTACTCTAAGTACTTACAATTTCTACTTAATAATACGTTATTTTTTCATGTTAAACTCTTTTAAGCCTTTTTAAACCCCGTTCCTTATTGACACTGGGGTTGACTAGGAATTTATAATAGAAAAACCCTGGTAATTGCTAGCAAACACTACATAATAGTATAACAAAGGAAAAGGTAAAGGTATTTTTTCATTTTACACTAAACTAAAATCGATATCGATAGTATATAGTTACACAGCGAGTAAGTACACAAGGTCTTGCCTTTGTCTGGCTTAACGAAAAGTCACATGACAGAAGGAGACAGCGGACCTAGTTACAATAACTTTACATGCTGTATAAATATTTTATCAGTAAGAGGTAAGAACAGGGCCTCTATCATGAGCTCTTAAATCCATTCACTTTACGTCGTTATACAGTCAGATAAGGACGTAAAAAGAATGGATTTAAGAGCTCATGATAGAGGCCCAGTACTTATATAGTATCTGTACTACTGAAGTGTATTAACCTATCAGAAGCCACAATCAAAACTTCAAATTACATTTGTAAGACTGCTACACAATATCGTTAAGAAACCTTGTAAATTCTCATCGTAACTATCTCGGTTCTGTATCAATTTCAACTTGCAGTCTATATCGAAATCTCTTTCTAGACTCTTCGGTGAAAAATATGGCGTCTCATAATATTTTCCGTACGACGCTCTCAAATTTGCGAATGTTTCCTCCATACATTTGTCAGCTATTCCTTCTAGGATTCGTGTCAATTTATCTAAAATTACATGGTTATGAATAGACATCGGATTATATGCATTTGCATACTTGCATATGCAAATGCATATAATGGCACTTTTTAGGCGATAGTGCATATTTTGGCAATTTTTCGTTGATAGTGCATATTTAGGTAGTTTTATGCCCTCGTAGTCTTCAAACCAGCTATCATGATAAACACCGAGGCCATTAAACAGAGGTACGATAGATCAAAACACTTCTTATTATTTGAAGTGTTTTGATCTATCGTACCTCTGTTTTGTGACCTCGAAGCTACTGCTCCATCCCCATTTAAAGAATGCAATACTTACTCCCAATAGGTACAATATTTTTCCAGAAACAAAATTTTTCTTTGTAGTTGGTTCAACATTAGTAAAAAATTTGAATAAAATAGTTAACGATTTAATGGAAAATGTTGGTAGAAAATTATTATTGGTGCTGTATATGAAAAATCCTGGATTTGAGGAAATTATTAAAATTGGCGCTTTTATTAACGGGGCCACCGGAAAACCTTTAAAAAATAATAATATTTTAATATGAAGTGACTTTTGATTGTGCATATTTTGTGCATATTTCGGCCATTTTTTCGTGCATATTTCGGCACTTTGATCGTGCATATAATCCGATGTCTAGTTATGAAAGATCTTCATGGCCAAAATATTGTGATCTTTAATGGCAAAGTCTAAAATGACATGCTTATGAAGTGCCAGAACCGTGCTCTATTTTATGGCAAAATGTTCAGCTCTACGCTAATATTATCGCCAGCAAAATGGAGCTCACTTTGTAAGCAAAGTCTTTGTAAGATTCTTTTCAACAACCGCTTTAATTTATTAAACTTTATGTAACATTTTAGTTATAATTAACAGAAAACGCTAACTGTTACACAAGGTTACATCAGAGCTGTACTAATTATTAAAATTGCTCATTTTAATGGAGGTGTAACATTACAATGTAAAACTATATTAGTGAGAGAGGATGTTCTAACAACTGCTATTATTATAATATAGTCCAAACCAGAAAACGAGCAACAGAAATTCACATTGAAGCGTGAAGACTGACATTTACTAAGAAAATTTGTGACTAGTGTCGTATTTCGTCTCAATTATTACAAATTTTATTTTCAGTGTCCAATTTAATACCTACCATAATATTATTTTAACTTAGGGTGGGTTGCACCAGAGGCGTGGTTATAGTTACAGTTATGGTCAAAGTTATGATTATAGTTAAGGCTAACTTAACTTTACCCTTAACTTTGACCACAGAATTTGACAGATGTCTGTTGCTGGTCCGATAAGGCTAATGAACGCGGGCGGGGGCACTTCTGGTAAAGGAGAACTTTAAAAAATGGCGTTCTTGTATGATGGCAGCGTTAGCGACGTTTATTTAAAGCCTTGTGGTGGGTAGCTATTTTTTACTTTAACCAAAGATTTGACATTTTGCATTGTAGTTAATAGTTAAAGTTACAGTTAGGTATAGTTAAAGTAAGTTGGTGCAACCCACCCTTAAAGTTTAAATCCATGGTTATGGATCCATATTAATAATATTACATTGATAACACAGAAAAAAATTGGTTTAGTAAATATATTACATTTTGTTCTGGAAATTCATGTATATGTTATAAAATAATTATGTAAAAATGTCCCTGTCTGTCTTTTTGTACCTCGTTCTTGTACCTTGTCGCGCTTGAGGCGTTAAATCGATGTATTTAGTTTGGTATGGAAATAAAATTTTTAAGTCTTGTGGAGGACATACGACATACTTTACTACGTAACATAGAATAGACTGACTGTCTGAATTAACTTTGTAATTTGTATGGTCACTGGTCAGTAGTAAGAGACATAAAATTTTTAATACAAAATTGCAAAGCAATAATCGATAACCTTCTACAGTTTTCAATTTCTATTTATAATTAGTTTTAAAATACAGTGTTCGTGACTTTTAAAATTAGTCACGTTATCTCACATTGTATGTTCTTAACCATGCACATGAGATAAACATAATATTAGTGACTGACGACTGACTGACTGACGTGCGGCCTAACTCACATAATTTTTAGGGTTCCGTTCCCAAAGGCTGAAAACGGGACCCTATTCATGAGACTTCGATGTCTGTCTGTCTGTCCGTGTGTCGTCCCTCTGTCTGTCCGTCTGTCTGTCCGTCTGTCTGTTTCCAGGCTGTATCTCAAGAACCGCTATAGCTAGAGTTCTGAAATTTTCACAGATTGTGATTTGTTTAATGTGTATATCTGCAGTTGCCGCTATAACAACAAATACTAAAAACAAAATAAAATTAATATTATTTAAAGGGGGCTGCCATGATTGATTTTTTGGCCTTTTTTTCTCGATATGAATAATGGCAATAGGTAGGCACTTGATATTTTCACAAAGGCCTTATGGTGGGGATTAATCTCAATCCATAACGATAACTTTGCACACAACCAAAGACCAAGCGTATGCGTACATACGCATCGCAATAAGATTCATTTTAGCTTAGCATAAAACTGTAGTTACTCGGGCGGATCTTCTCTATTTTTCATGTTTTTTTTTAAATATCTTTGGAAATAAACATTAAGAAACAAAATTGTTCGGTTAAGGACATTTTAATATAGATTTACTAATAATTTATTCAAATAAAATGTATAATTATCCTAGTTAATACTTATATTTCGATGAAATAGATTTTTATCGGAGGTGAGTTTGTAAATTAATTACAGCCAAAGTATTACGTTTTATGAAAATGTTTATGGTTTAAGGTATTTTAAATATTGTGCTTTATATCTCATATCTTATATCACTTCGTTATTATATTGGAACTAGGTAAACCGGGAGTCACGGAATAACAAATTGGGGTTTATCCTCGGCTTAATTATATGTCTACTTCAATATTTAAGAATAATATTAAAATAAAAAATTAAGGGGGACTCATATACAAAAACACAATTTTTGATCTATGTTTCCTCTATAACAGTACGGAACCCTTCGTGCGCGAGTCCGACTCGCACTTGGCCGATTTTTTAACTTTAATAAACATTTTGACAAGTTCAAAATTATCCGTTATTAATGTGGCATGCCGGTCGTGGACTACGTCAGGAGCAAGACCCACTTCGTCTTGAGGTTCGAGCGTTTGGAGTCCTGCCTCAAAGTCAATGTTAGCACCTTTGTGGTCCCGACGCATCATCTACCGACCTTCGAGAAGGAGTAGTCTGAGCTGTCTGACTTCTGGCCGATTGGAGTCGTCTACAGGAGGTTCCGAGGACGACTTCCGAACACGAATACGTGTTTAGTGTTAGTGTTAGTTTTAGTATAAATGTATTTATAGACTAACAGATGCCTAATTTAAATAAATAAATATAATAAAAAATATGTTACTTAAGGCGGGGATTAATCTCAATCAAAAACGATAGCCTTGCAAACAACCAAAGACCAAGCGTATACGCATCGCAATAAGATTCATTTTAGCTTAGCATAAAACTGTAACAACAAGGGCGGATCTTCTCTATTTAACATGTTTTTTTTAAATATCTTTGGAAATAAATATTAAGAAACAAAATTGTTCGGTTAAAGAAATTTTAATATACATTTACTAACAATTTATTCAAATAAAATGTATAATTATCCTAGTTAATACTTATATTTCGATGAAATAGAGTTTTTTCGGAGGTGAGTTTGTAAATTAATTACAGCCAAAGTATTACGTTTTATGAAAATGTTTATGGTTTAAGGTATTTTAAATATTGTGCTTTATATCTCATATCTTATATCACTTCGTTATTATATTGGAACTAGGTAAACCGGGAGTCACGGAATAACAAATTGGGGTTTATCCTCGGCTTAATTATATGTCTACTTCAATATTTAAGAATAATATTAAAATAAAAAATTAAGGGGGACTCATATACAAAAACACAATTTTTGATCTATGTTTCCTCTATAACAGTACGGAACCCTTCGTGCGCGAGTCCGACTCGCACTTGGCCGATTTTTTAACTTTAATAAACATTTTGACAAGTTCAAAATTATCCGTTATTAATGTGGCATGCCGGTCGTGGACTACGTCAGGAGCAAGACCCACTTCGTCTTGAGGTTCGAGCGTTTGGAGTCCTGCCTCAAAGTCAATGTTAGCACCTTTGTGGTCCCGACGCATCATCTACCGACCTTCGAGAAGGAGTAGTCTGAGCTGTCTGACTTCTGGCCGATTGGAGTCGTCTACAGGAGGTTCCGAGGACGACTTCCGAACACGAATACGTGTTTAGTGTTAGTGTTAGTTTTAGTATAAATGTATTTATAGACTAACAGATGCCTAATTTAAATAAATAAATATAATAAAAAATATGTTACTTAAGGCGGGGATTAATCTCAATCAAAAACGATAGCCTTGCAAACAACCAAAGACCAAGCGTATACGCATCGCAATAAGATTCATTTTAGCTTAGCATAAAACTGTAACAACAAGGGCGGATCTTCTCTATTTAACATGTTTTTTTTAAATATCTTTGGAAATAAATATTAAGAAACAAAATTGTTCGGTTAAAGAAATTTTAATATACATTTACTAACAATTTATTCAAATAAAATGTATAATTATCCTAGTTAATACTTATATTTCGATGAAATAGAGTTTTTTCGGAGGTGAGTTTGTAAATTAATTACAGCCAAAGTATTACGTTTTATTAAAATGTTTACGGTTAAAGGTATTTTGAATATTGTGCTTTATATCTCATATTTTTAACACTTCGTTATTATATTGGAACTAGGTAAACCGGGAGTCACGGAATAACAAATTGGGGTTTATCCTCGCCTTAACTTTAATTTTAGCTATTGGCATATCACTAAAAGAGTATGTACGGCAGTAGCACTAACTCCATGGTTTCGTCTACATTCTGAACACAATGAGGGACCATAATTATTGGTGATATGTAGCCGTAGAGTCTATCGTGTCAATTGTAGTGTGAAACGGCTCTATATGTCACGAAATAGCTTCCATATGTCACGACTCACGATATAGCTGTCATATATCTGTCTGACACGATATTTGACACGAAAGACCCTGCCGTCCCTCTAGCTCTGGTGGCAAATGATAATATATCGAAAGCCCTCATTTATTCGAATTCGAACCTTACCTTTAGGGGATTTAGGTATGAAGTTGAGCGTGCGGTCCTTGCACCTCAGGTGCTCGCCTGTACCATCAATCCATATGTACGTAGCGAGGATCTTATCGGCCGGTAGAGGGAGATCATTGTATCTCCCAAGCAGGGTCTTGGAGAGGACAGCGTTTGGGGAGTTGGTCAGCACCGGCCCCGACATAATCTTTGGGTTATCTGAAAATAGAGATTTAAGTATGTATTTGAACCATTTTTACTATCAGAGAGTTTATTTATAGGTAGGCTGACCTACGTTTGGTCGCGTTATGTCAAATCCAGCTGATATAGATTTGAAGTGCCTGCCCAAAAATCCCAAAATGTGTCAAGTGACAGGTCTCGCCTGCCAACTTAACAGAAAATATTTAAAATTATAATTATCTTGATTAGTACTTAACTAAATTTTAACTTACAACAGCTTGTGTTTACATGCAAACAATAATTTAAAATTGAGTTAAAATTAAGTTAACTACTTATCAACTTAATACGTGTAAACCAGCCATTAGACAAAGGAAATCCGCCATTTTGTCACTAAAATCTGTCAGTATATCCATTTATTCCCGTTTCTAATGTTGTTATGCTAAGTCTGCTGGGCTATGTCCTGTCTGACCGGTATGACCTGTCAGAGGAAGAAAAAAAAATGATTCCATTGCCATTTGCCACTGCGTCAACTTGGAGACGCAGTATTAAGTTTATTAACCCTTTGAATAATATATTTACGCTGGGCATAAGTCAAATCAAGGTCCGATATTGTGTCTGTTAAAATATTGTGTTTTTCAAAGTGCCAAAGAACAAGCAGATCTTAAATTATAAATATGTATAATATTGTATAATTAATAATTATTATATTATGCTGCGTATTTTTATTAGGTACTGCTACTACTGCCGCACTCAGAGTCACAATAGACATAACTACACTCTGTCAGAGTGGAACATTAATTTCTAAAATGTTAATTCAAAATTTTGACATAAGCCCCATACATTATCTGTCAAACTCTTCATTAAATTGAAGGTTTAGGTTGGGTTGCACCAGAGGCGTGGTTATAGTTAAAGTTAAATATGGCGTCCAAACACCCCATATTCTCATACGACATCTGTCAATTTTTCCGGTTATAGTTAAGGTTAAAGTCGAAGTAAGTTGGTGCAACCCAGTCTAAGACTTAAGAGTACGACGGTAACTCTATTACCGCTGTACTCAGAGACAATTTAACATGCGGCAGTTAGTATTTAGTATCTAACTTGACATAGTAGGATCATTATTATAATATTGTTATCTATTGTTTCACTAACATCAACTGTATGTACCTATTAGTATATTATTGCTTCGATTAAATTATGCAAAAACAATTACTGTTCGTGTGACTACCAGCGAATGACTAATAAATTAATAATGAGTAAGTCAGAGGTTAGTAGAATAATATCACTATTATTTAGATTGTACTTGTAGAGGCTAGAGTAGTTTTCAAACAAATATAAATAGAATACAAGTTGATGACATATCCATACTTCCATACTAATATTATAAATGGGAAAGTATGTCTGTCTGTTCGTCTGTCCGTCTGTTACCTCTTCACGCAACCACAGAATCGATTTTGATGAAATTTTGTATGGAGACACTTTGAGTCTCGGGAAATCACAAAGGATACTTTTTATCCCGGAAAAATGTACAGTTCTCGCAATATGAACGAATTTTGGTCCAACGGAGTCGCGGGCGTCATCTACTTGGTAGTAAGTAGAGCATAGACTAAAGCAGGGGTTGCCTATCTTTTTCAGCCTATTTAGCTGTATATAGTTCAATATTTTGTCACGGCGCCCTTGTTTACCTAGCTATTACGAAAAGGTACATAAATATATTAATAAGTAACCTTTAATGATTATATTATTATAGTTAGGTTAAGCAGCTAATTAATAATGAACAAATATTTAATCTTCTGCCTGCTTTGTATAATTCATATTATAGTTAATTTTATATTAAGTATATTATATTATTTTATGGTTTCGGATAATGATGGCGGATCGCCTCTCGGCGCTCCTCTTACCTTTCCACGGCGCACCAGGGCGCCGCGGCGCACAGTTTGGGAACCCCTGGACTATAGAGTATAATTATAGACTACTAGCTGTTGCCCGCGACTTCGTCCGCGTGGACTTCAGTTTATAGTACTTTATAGCGCGCGATGTCAACAAAATTGGTGTCAAAAGCTTTTATAAAAAAACCCTGGTACCCCTTAAATCAATACAGCTGTGCAGTGTGCACACAATAAGTATTTCATTTTTTTATATTAAACTTTATATTTTATGCCAAATTTTAAAGCTTATTTAGCCCTCCGATTACACAACTTTACCCATAAACTATTTATCATTGATAGATTTAAGCTTACGTCACTGCACAGATAAAGTACTGAGTTCTTTAATACCGTAGAATAGATATAACAATCGAAAAAAATCGAAACTTAAATGTAAGATGATACCACGTCTTATAGAAAGACTTTTGAGCAAGCGTCAGCGCGATGTAGAAGACGCACGGTGCCATCTATTATGAATTGTTGGAACTAACTTAATTTGAACAAATTTACGCATTTTCACCCCCTTACAACCCTTTTTTCCAGTAAGAAAAGTAGCCTATGTCCTTTCTCAGGCTTTAGACTATCTGTATACAAAATTTCATTACCATCCGTTCGGTAGTTTTGGCGTTTGGCGTGAAAGCGAGACTGACAGACAGACAGACATACAGAGATACTTTTGGCGTTTGGCGTGAAAGCGAGACTGACAGACAGACAGACAGACAAAGATACTTTCGCATTTATAATATTAGTATAGATTATGTGCACACTGCACAGCTGTTTTTGGGTATTTTGATTAATTAAGGGCCGCGCTACACCGGAATGGCAGCGGCGAGGCGAGCACTTTCAGCGCTGCCATTCCGGTGTAATGCGGCCCTAAGAGGGGTACCACTTACCAGGGTTTTAAAAAGTTTTTAAATTTGACACAAATTTTGTTGACACCGCGCGCTATAAACTAAAGACCACGCGGACGAAGTCGCGGGCAACAGCTAGTTAGTTAATATTAACGTGTATAACAATCGAAAGAATCGTAAAACCTACCTCAACATGGTACCACCTCTTATAGAAATACGCATGAGCAAGCAATAGCGCGATCTAGGGGACTCTTGGCGCCATCTGTTTTGAGTTTTTTGGAACTAAGTTAATTTAACCAAATTTACGCATTTTCACCCCCTTACAACCCCTTTTTCCAGTTAAAAAGTAGCCTATGTCCTTTCTCAAGCTTTAGACTATCTGTGTACAAAATTTCATTACAATCGGTTCAGTAGTTTTGGCGCTGTTGTTTTTGAATTTGATGTCTAAGTTGGTAGGTGAGTTATTAGTTAATAACGTGTATAACAATCGAAAGAATCGAAAAATCTAGCTCAATATGGTACCACCTCTTATAGAAATACGTATGAGCAAGCAATAGCGCGATCTAGGGGACTCTTGGCGCCATCTGTTTTAAGTTTTTGGAACTAAGTTAATTTGACCAAAATTTACGCATTTTCACCCCCTTACAACCCCTTTTTCCAGTTAAAAAGTAGCCTATGTCCTTTCTCAGGCTTTAGACTATCTGTGTACAAAATTTCATTACTATCGGTTCAGTAGTTTTGGCGTGAAAGCGAGACAGACAGACAGACAGACAGAGATACTTTCGCATTTATAATATTAGTATAGATAATATTCTAACGTATTAAAAACTATAAACAAAAACATACTAACTAATAAGTATGATTAGTTCTATGTTACAGTAAAGTAAAAAATAAAACGCCATCTGTTGAATCGTATTAGAACTAAAATGTTCATTCCATCGATATATTTCTGGATTTTTTATAATATTATACATAAAATATGTTTAAGATTTTTGAAATTTTATTTTAATACACATCCAAGACCCAGGAAAATTGAAAACTTTTTGTTCCGCCTGCGGGACTCGAACCCAGGACCCCCGGGATGAGCGCTGGCCACGCGCAATGCGAATTCATTTTCATCGAAATTTTCATGGAAATAAGATATTTTCCCACATCAAAGTGTAGCCTATGTCCTTTCTCAGACTCTAGAATAACTGTATACAAAATTTAATTGCAATCGGTTCAGTAGTTTTGGCGTGAAAGCAAGACAGACAGACAGACAGACAGACAGACAGACAGAGATACTTTCGCATTTATAATATTAGTATGGATAAACGTTCCACGCGGCTCTACCGGCGCGGGCGTACCGTGTAAATATGGAATTTCGCGGAAACCGAACATTTTATCGCAAAAATCAAAATAGCCTGTGCCCTCTCTCGCGCTCTATTCTGTAAGATGTTTTTTTTTATGAAATAAGGGGGCAAACGAGCAAACGGGTCACCTCACGGGGAAAGCAACTTTCGTCGCCCATGGACACCCGCAGCATCAGAAGAGCTGCAGGTGCGTTGCCGGCCTTTTAACCCTCGGTTGGTCGCGTTTAAAGACTTAAAAGCCCGGAGTTTGCGAAATCGAGAAAAAACTATATTTAAACTAGATGTCCCGCGCGGCTTCGCCCGCGTAAATTAGGAATTTTACAGAAACCGTACATTTTCCCATGAAAAATAGCTATACTCTCTTCACGTGGTCTCCTCTATATATGTACATATTATGTGCCAAATATTGCCATAAAAATTGCTCCAGTAGTTCGTGAGATAAACCCTTTCTAATATTTCCCCCGTTTTTCCCACGTTTTCCTGAGTTTCTTCGGTCGCATTAGTCGTAGCGTGATAATTATATATTATATAGCCAATAGCCTTACTCGATAAATGAGCTATGTAACACTGAAATTAGAAATAAGTTTTTAAATCGGATCTGTAGTTCCTGAGATAAGCGCGTTCAAGCAAACATACTCTTCAGGTTTATAATATTATAAGTATAGATTTTTTAAATTATCGCTTGACAAACTCGAATCTCGATCTAAAAGACTATGAAAAGTACCAATAATAGGCTCATAATCATGGGACGATGCATGGTATAATATGGTAGTGATGATGATGATGATGAATGTAATTTGCATAGTAGCATATGCTTTCCGTTCTTAAAACAACGCCGAAACTCCCAAACTTGTATCTATAAAGAATCAGGAGTTCTCTCAGCACCTTCCGAACTACGGTATACCAGGTATCTCGGTGCAAAATCTTACTTGATGGTAGCATATACTTAGAATACTTTTCACGAAACCGAAGTCACCACATGTTTCCCTATAAATTTTGAGGAGTTCCCTCGATTACTTATGGATCCTTCATCAGAACACCACTTTTGTGAATATAATACCAAATTGGGATGATACCCTATATACCAAAAGAAAAATTTTGAAAATCGGTTAACAAACGGCGGAGTAATCGTTGAACGTAAGAAAACAAACATAACACCTCTCCCATTTTGAAAGTCGGTTAAAATTGTAGCCTATGTGTTATTCTGATGTATAAGCTATATTATTGTAAAGTTTCATTAAAATCCGTTCAGTAGTTTTTGCGTGAAAGAGTAACAAACATCCATACATCCACACATCCACACATCCATACATCTATACATTCAAACAAACTTTCGCCTTTATAATATTAGTAGGATTAATCGTAGCATCACTAGCAACTCCGCTCTTTAGGTAGCTTCCTAAAAGGAATTATATTTCGATATAATTGCCACTAATCTGAGCTCGCGTGCATGTATTATGTTTTACAGATGTGTTTATTCACGCTGGGGTCTTTAAAGACCCCAGGTGACCAACCGCGTAACTAAATTCGATGTGATATTTTCATACAGTTTTCACACCGAAATGGGTTTCTTTTGTGATTTTTCTTGTATTTTAATAATAAACCAATTAAAATGTTCGTGTGTTAATTCATATTGTTTTATATTGCCTAGAAGAAGTTTTAGACGCACTTTTCCAGAAATGCATATTTTGCTTCGTAGATTGTAGACCAAAATGATGATGATTATTTTTTGGTGATGATTAGAAACTAGTTGTCGGTATACCATACGTTTAAAGTATTAGAACAGGAGAATGTATAAAATATATAAGGTTTTGTTGCTGAAAATTTGTCAATGTTTAACATTCAATAGTTTTAAATATGTTATTAGGACTTAGCTTTTTAAATTTCAATCAAAGTTATATGAAATTTAACTGTCATTTTAGTTACCTACTCGTTTTACCACAATTTTAAAATAATGTTGATTTTTTTTTTAATTTTCCCAACTCACGGTTTCCACTTGAAATTTTTTGACTTCTATTTTTAATTTGTAAGTTTTGGTTATAAGTATTCAAAATAACAATAATTTACAGAAAAAAGTTAAGAAATATATAAATTTATGCCATTTTTGTCATTTAATTTTCGGGCTTTCAAAGACCCCAGGTGACCAACGGCGTTATTTTAAAAGCGCGACCAACCGAAGGTTAAGAGGGAATAGGGGAGGGTAGGGACGGGAAGGGAAGGGAATAGGGGAGGGTAGGGAAGGGAATAGGGTAGGGGATTGGGCCTCCGGTAAACTCACTCACTCGGCGAAACACAGTGCCAGCGCTGTTTCACGCCGGTTTTCTGTGAGAACGTGGTATTTCTCCGGTCGAGCCGGTCCATTCGTGCCGAAACATGGCTCTCCCAAGTATATAATGTAACAAAACTAAGTGATAATACTTTAGGATGTGTATGTATTCCTTCTTGAGGTTCACTGTGAAAATAGCAGCGCTGAAAGACCATTTTTTTAAATTTTGTATGGGGAAACTCGTGAGACGTGACGTTCGGGCGCTTGCCCATACAAAAGTGAAAAAAAGTTGGCCTTTCAGCGCTGCTGCTTTCACAGTGGACTCTCTACAAGGAACACGTACACTCTCTAAAGTATTATCATTTAGTTTTGTTACACCCTGTATATCTGTGCCAAATTTAGTAGTACGTATAGGATTTGCACGTTTAAACAAACAAACTCTTCAGCTTTATAATATGAAGTAAAGATACGTGCATTTATTTCTGTAATGGTAATTGTGCCAAAACTAATAATCTAGTTGTGGGAATAATTTGAAGGCCAAATTATATAAATATCTGTAGTTATGCCCTTAAGGCGTTCCCAAATTATATAAATGTCTTTAGTAATAATGCCATTAGGATACGACGCGATGGTGCAGTGATTATATTGTTATTATGGGCTTCAACAAATAGTACCAACATCATTATTTCGGCACCATTGGTAGAGCAATCACTACTTATTTTATTGGTGAGCAATGGGAACCAAAAACTTGGTTACCCATAATTACGAATGTGTCAATTCACGTCATCACTATACTCGATCATTAACACGGGACATTATTCTAAACAATAACTTAGCCACTATAAAAGGGTTTTTATGTATGGAAAAAACAGACAAAGTGACAGATTGACAAAGACAAGAACAAATTTTATTTGCAGCTACCTTCGATCACTAATACGGCTACAGCTGTGATCATGCTAACTGTAAGTCCACTTTTTTTTAATATAAATACTGACGCCCGGTTTCTGAAAGGTCTGTCAAATCATTACTTAACTTAACAATTAACACGGATGTCAAATCCATTTGAGTTTCTGAAACATTGATCAGACGAAAATTAAGTAATCAATATAATAATATTATTTTATAATTTGACTTGCGATTTGATTAACTTCGTTCAATAATTCATTCTTAGCTGTCAAAAATACTGTGCACAATATCTTTCATACACAAAGTTAACACGACTAGTTACCGACAGTACCGTCTGTCGTGCACAGTGATCATGTTTGACAAGCGTGTCAGGCTTGACAAGCGTTACGAAAACCCAAAATTCTCGAGTTAAATTGAACAGCCATGTCAACTGACAAGCTGATTAAATTAACTAACTATAATAACGATGCTAGCAACCCGATTGGTACTTGACAACGACAAGAGATTTAACAGGCGATTAGTTGATTTTAGCGTTGATCTGCAACCTTTCAGAAACCGGGGGAGGGTACTTATTTTAAATAAGGTATAATAATTAATAAGTCGAAAGGTAGCAAAAAAATAATTACCTTTTCCATAGAAAAAAAAGTCACGTGACCAACAAAGTTTCTATGGAGAATCAATATTTTATCGTGAATTTCCAAATGTCGTAGAACAAAAGTTGGTCATTCTGAACAACTTTTGTTATACGACATTTGACAGAATGACCCCCTGAAGGCTCCCACACATAAACACGACGTAGTAACGTGTCTTCTCTTGTTAATAAGAAAACGAAGAAAGAACAGACTGATACTCAGAAGATACTGGATCCACCCATTTCTCTCAACCATGAATAACGGGAGTCACTTTATAAAGAAGTACAATGCCTTAAAAATAGACCACAACTTTTTCGTGACACGTTACATGTGAGAGCCCTGAGTCACCCCATGTCGGCTAAGTATACCTTATTTGAAACATTCTGTAAGTATTGAGTCAAATATATAAGTATTATTATATATTTGACTCAATATTGCTATTGCTGAAAGGGATTACAAAGTGGTAAAACTAGTCCAAAGTTAAAACTACGATGTCAATAGTCGTTATAACTTATAAGTACGGTTATCAAAAAGTTGTATACACAACCGTGTTCAAGGTACTTGAAAGTTAAAATTTAGCTACGGCTTTGAAAACCTGTTTTAACAATGAAACAAATTTTTACCATCCAAAAAAGTAGTAAACTTATTGAGTGTCATGTTCTGGCATAATTGTTAATGGAGGCATCTCCTTTGGAAATAATTTTGTTTAGAAAATAGTAGGCAATTTACTCGGTTAATACTAATTAAGTATTTAATAAACTTTAAAATTTTGAGGAATGCGCGATAATTGAATATTAATATTTGACGTGAAACTTCATTGTCTAGGCTTGCCATTTTTTTTTTTGGCAAAAGCAATTGAATTCGCACGCATAATAATTTTGCCCGGGAAAAAATCTTAACCTTTTCAAAAATTTTACTAATATAACAAAATAGATAAGATAGAAAATTCTTTATTTGTATTATAAATTATAAATGTATAAATTATTAGAGTTTAAAGAGCTCGCGAGGGCCAGAGCTTCCTTCGTTTCGTAAAGCAGAAAGTTCACCTGTTTCATGTTTGTGACCTCTTCAGAGGTAAGAACGACCAACAACTATGGAGTTTCGGTCGCGGTTACTTTAGGAGATATCTAGTTCTGAAGGTCTACCTGACTTTCGAGAAAGAGTAACTCAATTTCATAGATTATATTATTTGCGGTAAGTGGAGGAATCTCGTCTTCCAGTGCCGGACATTTTTGACAGTCTCTTCCCATTGCTAGACACTTTCCCTCTTACTAATAAACGCTGTATAAGCTTTAAATAGTTATACAGTGTTTTGTCTTCTTCAATCCAATTAAAAATGTCACTTGTGTGACAGGAACAAAACACTGTATAACTATTCAAAGCTTATACAACGTTTATTAGTAAAGGGGGTCTAAGAAAGTTTAAGGGTGGGAATCAACTGTCAAAAATGTCCGGCACTGGAAGAAGAGATTCCTCCACTTACCGCAAATAATATAAGATATTAAATTGAGCTACTCTTTCTCGAAGGTCAAGTAGACCTTCAGAACTGGATACTTCCTAAAGGAACCGCGACCGAAACTCCATACTCCATAGTTGCTGGTCGTTCATATCTCCCTAAAGGTCACAAACATGAAATAGTTGAACTTTCTGCTTTACGAAACGAAGGAAGGTCCCTCGCGGGCTCTTGGTCCATAATATTATTGTTATAATAATACATAATAATACAATAATAATTTTAAAAATGTAGTTAATGCTACAATAAATTATGTTAAATTACATTGTTTTGCTTACCTTCAATTTTGGCGTGTGCGTGGTCCGACATTGTGAATTTTTGTTATAAACTGGAACAAAAGAACAAACATTTAAAAATCGAAAATTATATAACCTTATTAATTTATTATACAAATTCCAAATGTAAAAAAAACGGAATGTACAATTAAGAAAAACGGAATGTACAATTAAGAGAAACGGAATGTACAATTAACAATACATATTTTTAATAAAATATAGAAGATGATATAAATTCGCTTAATTTATTTAAACATAGGCATGGCACAGACTACCATAATTTATAAAATATAACTAGCTGTACCGGTGAACTTCGTGTCACTTTAAAACCTTCCCTGGACTTCTACGAATATTTTTAGACTAAAATCAGCCCAATCCGTTTAGTCGTTTTCGAGTTTAAGCGCGACTAACACATTTGAAAATCCATTTTTATATATAAGATAATTTAATTAACAGTTACTCTTACTGAGAAACATAACATTATAATGAAAACTTTATTTTGATAACTGAAGTAAAATGCAAGCAGAAATTTATTGCTAGTTATAAAAAGTGACTAATATAAAACTCAAATCGTAATTGGTCAGGGGCGAAGGATCATTGGCTATTTTTCTGTGAAAAATCAGACTAATTTGTCTGTGAAATATCTAATTTACGTGGGCCGAATAACAAAAAAATCCTCCAGTAGTTCGTGAGATGAGCCCTTTCAAATAATTTCCCCCGTTTTTTCCACATTTCCCTCTATTTCTTCGCTCCTCCTTCGTAGCGTGACAAATTAGCGCGTTCAAATAAGCCCTTTCAACATTTTCCTCTCTTTCTTCGCTTTTATTAGTCGTAGCGTGATAAAATATAGCCTGTAGCCTTTCTCAATAAATGGACTATCTAACACTGAAATAATTTTTCAAATCGAACCAGTAGTTCCTAAGATTAGCACGTTCAAATAAGCCCTTTCAAATAATTTCCTCCCGTTTATTCAACATTTTCCTCTATTTCTTCGCTCCTATTAGTCGTAGCGTGATAGAATATAACCTATAGCATTTTTAGATAAATGGAATATCTAACACTGAAAGAATTTTTCAAATCGGACCAGTAGTTCCTGAGATTAGTGCGTTCAAATAAGTACTTCCAAATATATTTCCTCCCGTTTTTTCCACACTTTCCTCTATCTTTATCATTAGTTACTGTATATTAAGTTCAAAGCCCTGGCGAATAACAAAATGGCCAAGCCACCGATTTTGACTAATGTGTAGAGTTTTTAGATTCTTCTCGTGCGGCTGACACATTATAATATTATTATCAAATATTTTGCCGCGCTTTAGGGTAAAATTAAGGTTTTTAGTTTTAGGGTTGAGTATGTAAGGTTAGAAACTAGGTTCTACATGAGATCTCACTACTTTTTGACACGACGAACTATAATATTATGTTCTCATCTTGGCAACATTTTTACATGAAAATGTTTTTGGTGGGATTTCATTTCTTTTTGTAAGCTGTTTCACGTTGTTTTTTCTTTTAGTTAATTTTTTAGGGTTCCGTACCCATAGGGTAGAAACGGGACCATATTACTGAGACTTCGATGTCTGTCCGTCTGTCTGTCTCCAGGCTGTAACTCAAGAACGGTAATAGCTAGAGAGTTGAAATTTTCACAGATTATGTATATCTGTTGCCGCCGTAACAACAAATAGTAAAAACAAAATGAAATTTATATTTAAGGGGGGCTCCGATACAACAAACGTGATTTTTTTGGCCTTTTTTGTTCTATATCAATAATGGCAACAGGTAGGTACTTAAATTTTTCTCAAAGTCCTTAGTTATATGTCTACTTTAATATTTAATAATAATATTAAAATAAAATGAAAAATCAAGGGGGGCTCTCATACAAAAACACAAATTTTTGCCTATTTTTGCTTTATAATGGTACGGATATAGGTTAAGTTGGGTTTGATAATTTTTATGTTGTTTCAGTACTAATATTATGTTAGATACTAAATTTCAGCTTTCTACGACTTCAGGAAGCACCCTAACAGTTTTGGTGATCGGTGAGTCAGTGACCAAATTGTGGATTTTTGGACACCTATAAAATGTAAAGTATAATAGCTACGATATTCAAAATTTGCGCATTTAATTACTATACCCATGTCTTAAAATTTTCAACTATCTGGCATTATTCAAACCAAAGTTACGAGGGTTCAAAAATACGACGAAACGTTTCGAGAAAAGGTAGGTAGTGCCCTTGCGCGCTTCACTTGGCTCATCTTGGCGGGGGCACTCCCGTGCCCCCAGATGTACTCGTATGATGATAGCACGCTGCGCCGCTAACGCTCCCCCTACGGAGATGCCGTAATTTACCGTAGTATTATTAACTCATAATTTGAAAGCTACAAAATTATAGATCATTCCGTTCTCCTTTATTAATTTCCTATTTTTATTTTATAAACTCATGATATCAGCTTCCAAAGTATTATTTTAATTTAAATTCAGGCATAAATTCAGTATCTAGAAATTGCCTAGTATTTACAAATTACGTTTATTTGAAACACACGCCAATAGATCGACAATTTTAATAACTAAGTACATAATATTTGCCGTTCGAATAATTTTTCAAATCGGACCAGTACTTCCTGAGATTAGCGCGTTCAAACAAGCAAACAAACAAACTCTTCCACTTTCTAATAATATTAGTATAGATTTGATATTCGCCTCTTGACGCTGTGTTACAGACCATTACACAAAAGGTAAAGTTTGTTTAGGGTTAAATTATAGGTCGAGACTCGAGGCTTTCCCTCAAATCGCCCGTACACTAGCAATTTACGTAAAACATTACTGATAATGACTGTAGAACAAGTGCCTGACTTTGTGAGGACAATTATGGGGATGTAAGTGCCGAATAGCCGATCACATAACTTCCTCCATTTTTTTGTAAGTCGGTTAAACACGTCATGGTAATAGCGTGCAGCACGCCTTAAGAATTGATAAAAAATCTGATGATAACGTAGCTTGCATAAGTAAACCTGTTATTTAGTAACAGCCCTGGGTTTACAAACAGGCCGTATAGGCTGCGGCCTAGGCAGCGACTGAGTGGGGTGGCACTGGCAGCGTCCTAGGCGGGCGGCAGATTTCGTACATGGGGCGGCGGAAATAAAGAGGCCTACACTCTTAAAAATATAAATCCGGTACTGTTTCTTAATGTCATGATCATAAATCGAAACCGGTAACAATAATTCGCAGAAAACAGAAATTAAAATATGTACTTAATTTAAATAATATTTTAAATACAAATAACAAAGTATTTTTTAAAGTCAAACAGTAATTATATATTGTTTTAATTGCGTCTTATAATCTTATTGTTTACTGTGAAATCCGTGGGAAAGGAACAAAAATTCACATTTAAATATCTCAATTGCAACAATTATTACTCAATAATTATTATTTATTATTGTATTATTCTATAAAAATTACAAGTTTTTTAAATAACAAGAAAACCTGGGACTCCTTTTTCGATTCACAAGTATTAAGTATTAAATTTGCGACAACTGACAAAAGCAAGATAGGTGAAAATTTCCAGAAAATTTACCACAAACACGGGGAGAATTAGTATGGCAACACTTATTGGTAACGGGGCCCTTGACACCAAGACATTGTATCGATTGGCGCGCTGCCCAACTGTGACGACACGCACGCTTCGGCTTAACACGCGTTGCACGCATGCTAGCGGCATGCAGCTTCGGCCTTCGCGCACATTGTAAAGGAGTGCACCGGCTTAGGCCGCATTTTCCAAACATTACCGAGTACGAGATGGCCGATAGGCAGGGCCCCCGTAAGGGATACTGGCGCCTGTGTGCAAAAAAGGACTTTGGCATTTTGAATCTTTTTTTATGGTAGGAAGGTGAAATAAAGCAGATAAAAATCGGCCAAGTGCGAGTCGGACTCGCGCACTGAAGAGTTACGTACCGTTAAAGTGCAAAATTAGACCAAAAAATTTCTTCCTTGGTTTTGGCGCCCCTTAAGGATGGCGATTTGGCGCCCGTGCGCATTGCACACATTGCACATAATATGGTAATTGGTAGAGGGGACCCTGCCGATAGGTCATAATACTCATAATTCATAAATCATAATCATAAGTCATAACTCATAGCAAAAATTCTCGTCGCCCGCTGCGTGATAATGTGCGCGTATCTTAGTAGTGGACAGTGGTTGTACCAGTTTGTTGAGCGACTTAAATATTAAATTAAAAAGCTAGACTTGATTGAATGGCGTTGTTCAGTCAAAGAGCTAGCTGTTTGATAGAATGGCTATTTAAACCAGTTGGCTGCGACACATACATATAATTGATTGGAGCTTGATAACAGTTTCGAGTCTATGTTTGTAGCGTAAAAACGCGCGTAAAACGCGGTATCTGGATGCAATAGAAATTGAAACGTGCGGATGGACTTCGTGCGTAAAACGCCTCATATGGACAGGCACTAACGCACTACCAACGCGCGCTTTCAATTATTACTTTCAGCAAATAAAAATCTTGAAATTTTATAGTACAGGACCTACTTACTCCGATTACCGATGCAATGTTTCAAAGGTCATCTGGTCAAAGGTCAGCTGAGCTGAGTGCTTATTCAAAAATGATTTCACATAAAGCAGCGCTAAGATTTGACATAACGAATACGATGCGTTATGTCAAATCCTAGACATTTTTGACGTCTAACTTCGTATCGCTATCGCTATTGAAAGTGGCGAATGCATTTTGACTAATTACCTACTTATTTATTTATTTATATCCTCACTTATTTAGCTACCATTACAGGTTTACCCCTGTTGAGAATTATAAACACATATACTTAAAAATTATTCTTTATTTCAGGTTTCAAAACCAATATTATATTCAGACACGTCGTTTCTCACACATTTTTATTGTCGTTCCAATTTTGTTCCAATATTAACTTTTTCGGCAATTGACATTAATAAATAAATCCTCTAAAATATCTATTGTGCCAACCTGTAACAACCCCAATGCGTTATTTATGCGATAGAAATTAGAAACATACAAATAAAAACGTTATTATTACTAATAACGACCCTTCCCAATATTAAATCTATCTCTGGTTTGACATACGACCGATCGCAGCTAACATTGAATTGACATAAAATATATGTCTAATGTGAGCTATTCCTATCTCTAGTAGGGCAAAACCTGAGTAGATCAAATATTGGGATTTGGGAACGGCCGTTAGTCAGTGATCAGGGGGGCTAAAATGGTCGCTTTGAAGAATCATGATATGAATCATAATATAATTCATTTTTCTAAAATCGCAAAATGCAATTCTGCTTGCAATTCATTTCTGTATTTTTGTACTGATTTGACATTTGTCAGTTCAGTCAGTTCATGTCATCATCAGTTTTGACAATTCATTTGCTGAATTGATTGAGAGGAATTGCTAAATATGACCATTTTAGCCCCGCAGGCTGTCCTAATCTACATCATTGACGTAGCCAGTATCGATTTCACTCAAAACTACAATACATGATTCGAGCCTTTTGTAATAAGTTTGTGGCCAAAGCTTTAAGTTAATTCATAAATGGTACCAGGACCTGTAGGGCTAAGATAGTCGATTTGGAGAATCATATTATGAATCATAATACTTATGATTCATTTTTTTCCAAAATTTATGTCTACTTAATTCGTACTAATTTGACATTTGTCAGTTTTGATAATTCATTTGCTGAATTGATTTAGAGGAATTGCTAAAGACCATTTTAGAATTTTAGCTGATGGCAAATTTGGACGGCAGATTTTCAAAATATCCTTGATCATTGGATACATTTTTATATTTGCATTATGATTTGCATGTTGCACACACAGAATAAGCCGCTATAAGTAAGGAAAAAAAGGATCAATACGGTATATTTTATTCCAATTACCCCAGTATTGCTAGAGTCAATTTATTTTCTCACTTTATGCCATAAGTTTGTGGTAGACCTATACATTTTCTTGGAAAAATCTTTCCCTGAGCAACTTATTCTACATTTTAGATCTTAATGTTGCCAGTCGCACCGAAACGAGACGAGTCTATGTGGCAATGCATAAAAGCAGTACCAAATTAGTTATCTTATATCTTTAAACGAGCAATATATATATATATATATATATATATATATATATATATATATATATATATATATATATATATATATATATATATATATATATATATATATATATATATATATATATATATATATATATATATATATATTATATATCAAATAATATCAAATCTTTCCTCTTTATAATAGTAGTGTAGATAATTCAAATATATTTCGCGGTCCGAGACTCGACCTTTCGCGGTCCGCATACGGACCGTGGCCCGCCTGTTGCCTACCACGGCTGGTCTAAAATGTGAAAAGGAAAACTAGTTAACAATTTTAACTAAGACAATTAGACAATTCCAACCAAACGTTTCTGTCAACAAATACTCTTGTTAAAGTATCCCATTTAGATTCCATCTAACTTTCCATAATAACAATAATGTGCACAGATGCCGCTTTGCGATAACAAACGACAATATGACATCCAACTTGGATGTCTTACTGTCGTATGTTGTCTTGGATGATCCATGAGCTACGTATTAGTCGTATTCCCAAAAATCGTCCAGCTTGGGAAAGAACTTTTAGATGAAGTAAGTATTGCACACGAGATAATAATATAATGATAATAATAATATTATGTTGTACCAACTTTTATTAATTATTATGTTTTAGTATGTGTTGATAAACTTATCATCACCTAGCGACTATTGTGTATACTTAAATGAAAGTTCGCTAATACAACTTTATTACTCATTGAGTTATTAGTCATTGGTAGTAATCACTAGTAAATAGTAATCACACTAATATTATGTTCATGCGAAAGTTTGTGAGTTTGTATGTTTGTCACTTCTTCACGTCCAAACGGCTGGAGCGATTTTAATATAATTTGGTATGGAGTTAGTTGATACCCTGGATGAACACGTATGACGTAGCCCATAGGTTACTTTTTAGAGCTGGTGCGCACTACGACTTTTTGTCGGCGACTATTTTACCGACCGACCAAAATTCAAATAAAATGTTACTTTATGAAATAGGCTACAGATTTCATTTTCTACCGAATATGTCGGTAGAAAATGAAATCTGTAGCCTATTATATATATGTCTAGCGACCCATTCTGCCACTGCTTTTCAATGGCGTAGAGCAAAATGAAATCTATAGCTTATGTCATAAAGTGGCACTATATTTTGAATTTGTGTAGGTCGATAAAATTTAAATCGCGCGACTAAAAGTCGTATTGCGCGCCAGCTCTTACGGTGGGAAAATATCACAATTTATTTTCCCTAATAAACAGCTAGTAAAATATACAGGACATTACAGAAAAAGTAATAATACTGTGGTCGGTGTGTCTCTATAACTCTCTAGTATTTTATAATAAAAATATCCTTTTTTAGGGTTCCGTAGCCAAATGGCAAAAACGAAACCCTTATATATTCTTCATGCCTGTCTGTCTGTCTGTCCGTCCGTATGTCACAGCCACTTTTCTCCGAAACTATAAGAGCTATACTTACTATTGAAACTTAGTACCTAAGTAGATGTAGTCTGTGAACCGCTTTAAGATTTTGATACAAAAATTTATCCATAGATACAACTGAAACAAAAAAAAAATCATCTAACCTATGAGTGTGGGGTATTTATGGATAGGTCTTCAAAAATCATATTGAGGTTTCTAATATAATTTTTTTCTAACCCGAATAGTTTGCGAGAGAGACTCTTCCAAAATGGTAAAATGTGTGTCCCCCCCCTTAACTTCTGAAGTAGGGGCATGATAAGTCCAAAAAAATATATGATGTACATTACTACAAAAACTACCAACGAAAATTGGTTCGAACGAGATCTAGCCAGTAGTTTTTTTTATATTTTTTCATAAATGGTAAACCTTAATTTAACTTTCATTAAATCAACTGAAATATGAAAATAAATCAAAAACCTCTTAATTTCATAAAAAATAAACCTTATTGCTGCTGCGGAACCCTTCATGGGCGAGTCCAACTCGCACTAGGCCGTTTTATTTATTACTAGCTGTCCCGGCAAACTATGTTTTGCCCATATTTTATTGAGGTGACTAATTATCGACTATTATAGAGTCTCTTAGGCATTCTAAAATATTTAAGAAAATATTAATAGCGTGTAATATTCTTGCTCTGAAAAGAACTAATAGATCTAAACTCCCCTTGATGACGCCCACTTCGCAACGGGCCGTGCAGTAGAAATCGTAATATATATTTTAATTTTGCCATAACTTGGTACTACTAATATATATTCTGTGCCATAACTTCAAAATCAAACGTCCAATTTTAGTCATTCACAGACCAAATATTATCTACATAAATTACTGTACTTAGTGATTAAATAATTTATTTTGATAGGGATTAACATCATGAGTAAAATAAACCCGTTTAAATGTAGTCCAAAAAAATTCAAGATTTTTAAATAAAAAAATTGTTGTGCCTCACTCGACATAGATAGGTATAGTGTGTCGCGGACTTTTTTGTTGATATTTATAAGATCTACAATTATATAGAGCATTTTATGGTTCTATCTTTTATAGTTTAGGCAGCGTACGCAAAATAAGTAACTTTTCTGGTCGATTTTTTACACCTTGTCTCCGAAAAACCCAAATATCTTACCTTAAGAAACCTATTTTTTCCTAAATAAAATTTAGCCTATGTTACTCGTGGATAGTGTAGCTTTCGAATGGTGAAAGAATTTTAAAAATCGTTCCAGTAGTTTTTGAGCCTAATAATTACAATTATACAAACAAAGTTTCCTCTTTATATTATTAGTATTAGTATAGAAGTATAGACAATGAGTATATTTTTTTTGTAATGACTAGCCAGTGGCCCAGTGCCCAGTAACTGTACTACTTTAAAGTTTATCTATTTCGTTTCATCCTTTTATCTATAAGGCCAAGGCTACACTATATTCTATAAGGTTATAGGGGGGGTTATATACCTACACGCGTAGGTATATAATTTGTATGATAAAGCGTTTTTATCTTTATCATTAACGTTTATGATGCCTAAAGTGTACACTTTACAGAGATACACAAAAAATGTTAATGAGATATCTTTATATACCAATGTGATATAATGCAGGTCAAATTTTATTGCCTAAGTTAGTTATTACTTATTAAGTTCATACTGATAGCACGTCTTGTGGTTACCATAATATCTATTGGGTAGAAAAATATTTCGCACAAAATATTTTACTTAATGAGTCATGATATTATAATTTAAAATAATAGATCTAGTAATCAGAAAGTCAATACACAGTCTATTGGTCAACTGGTAATTAAAAGAACAAATCTCGTAAGATCTCGAGGCCAGATTTTGTGGGACAAGAGAACAAACTTTTTAAAGAAGAATCATAAGCTAGCCAATAAAAGAAGTAAGAGTTATAGTAGAACTTTGGTCTGTATGGAACTGATAATTATTGTATTTTATTTGGCAACTGTCAACTTTGGGAAAAAATAATTACTATACTGTGTCACATAAACCAGTTTTGATACTTGATTACATAATTACAGATACATCCATTCTGGTCTCAAGTTTTATAGGTCCGACTAGGTATATTATCAGTGAAACGACTATGCAAATGATTTGGAATCTGGGTCAAAACTCCAAGGCATTATCACAATCATTACTATTCAGTAATTTATACGGGCTGTCCAGAAAATTTAACTACAACTTTAAAAAGTCCCAACTTTTTGAGAAGTTAAATTTTCAGGAAAATAAAAACTGATTATGTGTCAGGTTCTTAGACACCATAGCTTAGTAGACTAGAACGAAAATATTATAATCGGAAACTTAGGGCCTGTTTCACCACTTTCTGATAAAGTGCCTAATAGGCTATTCACAACTTTTTTGATAGATGCTCCACACTTCATCTGTCAAGTTAATTGGTGGATAGCCTTATCAGGAAGTGGTGAAACAGGCCCTTAATATCTTTTAACATTTTATCAAACACTGCTATCTATCTGGACCAGCTGACGCAAGTATCGTTGTTCAATCGATAATAATATTAATATCGTATGGGTCACATCATACATGCTCATCTTCGGTTATAAACATATCGGTTAAAATCTATAATTTTAATAAATAATATTATAATTCAGTTAATAATCGCAAGCACCATGACACTTTAAGCAATACGTTATGTCAATTCCCATACATTTTTGATAATATCAATTGGCGAATCGATTTCGATTTAAATGTACTCAGCTGTCAAACAGAAGTTTTTTGGCTGTTTCAATTGATGTTAAAAACGATCAAAACGCTCAAAATACCTCCTATTTTGAATGTTTTGATTATTTTACGACAGTATATATTATGTCTATGATTTTTAACATCAAATGGGACGCGGGTATACTAAAGTGTAGGTACTCGGGGAATCGAGACAGTAGCAGTCAAAAAATTTGTCATTTTCGATATAAATCTTGATTGCCAATGTTCTGTCTACTCTGATGAAGACGTGTCAGATGTCCCTAGTCTAACCTGGCGATATCGTATTTTGCATACTCGATGTGAACTGATTACTGAATATAGTTGGGGAGGGGAAGAGGGGAGTAGCTCGAGCGTGTCAGATTTAGCTTGCATAGGCTTCCGACATGTGTCTAGTTATCATGGTATAGAAATCAGATTTCTCACGTGGTGGGTAAAATTTTCTTTTTTTAATATTGAAATGTCGTCGGATCTGTCAGATTAAGATAGGGGATGTTTAGACTAAATTTAGTATAGGTACCCCAAAGAAGCTTCCATAATAAAAAGCACTGACGATTCAAAGGTTAATTAAGCCTGTAGGGACATTTTAAAATATAAAAAAATAAAGCTTCATATTTTCTTAACTAAGCTTCGCAGATATTTTATTTTGCTCTAAACTAAATGATTTAGTCCTTGTTGTCTAAAATATATTTATAATTTACATAAATAAGCAATTTTCTTAATATATTTTCTTTTTCAAAAGTTTAAAATGGCTGCAGTTTCTGAACCCACCGCGTTAATAAAAAATGTTCTAATAATTTTTTTACCAGTTTCACCTAGTGTAAAAATTTACTAGGTCTCCATGACGCTCGAGTGACTACAAAAAAGCACCCTCCCCTCCTGATATGAAGCCACTACGAACATTGGAATGGTTGGGTTGGGAAGTTGGAGATTATCATTCAGAGTTAGGTACAAAGAGGTTTTCCCATGAATCTGTAATAATCTGTGTATTTAATGTTTTATACAGGGTGTAACAAAAATAAGTGATAATACTTTAGGGTGTGTACGTATTCCTTGTAGAGAGTTCACTGTGAAAGTAGCAGCGCTAAAAGACGAAAAAATTTTTTCACTTTTGTATGGGCAAGCGCCCGAGCGTCACGAGATTCCCCATACAAAAGTGAAAAAAAATTTTGGTCTTTCAGCGCTGCTATTTTCACAGTGAACTCTGTACAAGAAGCACGTACACACCCTAAAGTATTATCACTTATTTTTGTTACACCCTGTATATAGTGCGAGCAGTTTTCATTTAGCGCCTAGACTAACAAGGTCAATGACCGCTACCGCCTCGTTTCGCCGAGTACAGTATAACTGTGTTACTTAAGGGGGATATTAGATTATCATATATATTGGATCCGAGATCATTGAGTCAATGATATTGGATAATGTAATATAGACATATGATTCATTTCTTCCTTGATCATAGATTTTTGACATTTGCTGAGAGATTGGATCCAATACGGTCATAGCAATAGGTGTTGCCAGTTATTTAATATAAAAAAGAGTTTTTAATTTCTTGTTCGTTAAAACGTTTCAAACAATGTAATGTAATAATTTTTCTAATTATATACTTGGATAATCTTGCTGAAATAACAAAAAAACAAGCGATATTAAAAATGACGATGTCTTTTGACAAATCGAATTCTCTGAGATCTAGTAACCCTGATAGTACCTGTCAGCGTTAGCGCTCTCCATTGGCTATTGAAACCAAATATGACGTAAAATAGGATCAATGAAATATGATAATGTAATACGCAGATATTATGATCGAATGATCATATATATTGGATCCTATATATGATCATAGAAATGATCCAATATAAATGATAATGTAATACCCCCCTTAGAGATGAAGTTTATTTAGTTCTTCAATTTAATGAATATTTTGACGTAAGCGGTAAGCCCCTCATGGCCCTCATCTGTCGAACTCTTTATTACTTACATTAAAATTTAATCATCATTCAATGGCTCTGAGTACGGCCGTTATTCATTTCTTTTGGCGCCTGTACACGTCGAAACACAATAGCCAACAGGTTGACAGTTTGACAATAGTAGCTAGTGATTTACTACTAGTATACTCCTTTGTAAATTACATAGAATTATTAGGCGCCATTTTGAATATTGATGTGAGCACGCGCACCATTAAGGGAGATCGCAGACGACAGACTTTTTGTGTCATCGAGTCTGCGGCGTCCATACTCTATGTATGGTCACAGAATATATTATATTAGTAGTACCAACAGATTGCCCACTCGTGCAACCCGTTTAAAAAAATAACAACTCATGCTACGATACTATAAAGTTCAAATTCCGACCGCGCAGTGCTAGGTGCCTACAATTATATTTGCCTACATGTGCGCTCTCTTTCTATCGCGTAAGAGGCACCCGTTCTGACGAGATCAAGATTGTCACCTTTAAGAAAATAAAATTATCTTCTTTTAATTACTATAGCTACTCATAGCAAACTTTTTTATAGTAATAATCAAATAGTAACCAAAGTAAAAAGTTTTATATTCGATTACAGTATAGGAGCTGGTCAGGATTTTTTTACAACTTAAACATAGTAACTTGTGTTTATTTATGTGTAGTATGCGGTTTGTTTGTAACAAATTAATTTATTTGCTATGTTTTTGTATTTTTTTTTAAATCTTTTTTTGTATTTTAAAGTCTTAAATTACTTTATTGAAATATTTCTTTGACTTTTGCAATTGTTCATATTTATCAGATTAATAACGATTATGTCATAGCGGTTAAATCAGTACGTAGATATATGCGACGAAAAAATCTTGCGCGCGTCACCGCTCGCTTGTGAGTCCCTTGTGATCTGCCCCTTTAAAGGGGTACTTACAGTTCGATACTTAGAATAATTATTCTAAGGTTCGATACCTAAACACGCGAGTGGGACAGGCCTGGTATGGTATACTGTATGTACAGTTCGACAAGGCTTTATTTGAACGTGGCGAGAAAAGGAACTAAACGCTTCTATTATAGAAAAACGTCATTTTTAACATCTGTTTGACAGTTCTCCTTTACCAGCAGCGCTCCCGTCAATGTCACCCATGTTCAAATAAAGCCTTGTCGAACTATATACCTACTGTATGGGCGCCGCAGACTCGATCGCACAAAAAGTCAGTCGTCTGCGGACTACGATCTCTCTTAACAAGTTCAATGCTATTTTACACTTGAGAAGATCCTTATAGCACTGACATTTAAGGATCCTTTTTAGGGTTCCGTAGTCAAAATAAATAATTAAATCCCATACAAAAAACACAATTTTTTCCTTATTTTCGTTCTATAACGGTACGGAACCGTTCGTGCGCGAGTCCGACTCGCACTTGGCCGATTATTTATACCAATAATGACTCACAAAATTACGCTCGTGTAAATGAAGTAGGAATTTTATATGAAACTGAATAAAGCAGGATTTCTGCCAACCGTAATTCTGCGACTCACGAGTCTCGACTTACGACTCACAAAATTACGCTCGTTTGGCCTCACCCTAAACATTAACGGTCTTACTACAAAATATTTAAGCACCCGTTGAACAGCAGATTAGAGAAAAATTCAGTACCAAATGGTCTCAAAACAACTGTTCAACAGTTGTTTAATCTTTTGTGGTAAGACCAAAAATATTTACGGTTAGATTTCAAATACGCTTGTTTATTTGCAAACAAAAAATGGTCGATCAGTCTTCAATGCGGAATTAAATAATGGTACTTCAAAGTTCAAACCTATACAATGCAAGCAATTTACGCTGAGGCAAACAAAAAAATCGGCCAAGTGCGAGTTGGACTCGCGCATGAAGGGTTCCGTACCATGAGCAAAAATTGGTAAAAAATGTGTTTTTTGTATGGGAGCCTCCCTTTTAACGATTAACTTTATTTAAATTTTATTATTAGTTATTAAAGTATAAACAGACGGACAAACAGACATCAAAGTCATAGTAAAACGTTTTTTACCCTTTGGGTACGGAACCCTAAAAGTCTTTTAATACGGCAGCCCTAGAACATTTTTTTATTACTATCAAGCAAATTTTTTGTGAGAAGCTTTATTTTGATAAGACGAACGACATTTTATAGAGCCTGCGAAAAATCTTGAAAGTGGTAGCTAACAGAAAAAGAAAGGATTCCATACTTTGACTTGATGGTCCTAAAATATGGATTGTTCTATTTGTAGGAAAATGTTACTCATATTAAATAATAACTATTAACCTATCAATATACAAAAAATCAGCTTGTTAGGGTTCCGTTTTAGGGTTCAGTAGTCAACCAAGTTTTGTTGATTACAGAACCCTATAACGCAACCCTAACGAGCTGATTTTTTGTATATTGATAGATTAATAGTCATATGATTTAAGAATAACATTGTCCTACAAATAGAACAGTCCATATTTTAGGACCATCAATTCAAAATATGAAATTCTTTCTATCTCTGTTAGCTACCACTTTCGAGATTTTTCGCAAATAAAAATGATGTTTTTCATAACAAAACGAAGCTACTCACAAAAAATTAGCTTGAAAGTAATAAAAAAAATTGTTCTAGGGCTCCCGTACTATCTATTATGGTTAAAAAAAAACAAGTATTTTATTTTTTCAATGCAACGGTTTTTAAAATAAAGTAAATAGAATTGGAATTAATTATAAGTCGATCTTTTTTCTTCGAAAATCATGAACTTTTTTTTAAATCACAGAATTAAAATTTAAATTGCAGTGGATTTTGGTGAAGCCGGTTTTGGAGCTTAAAGCACGAAAGCAGTTATACAAGTGCACTTGCTTCATAGCGGTCATTGGTCGCATTTTGGTCGCATAATATTTTCTTATACTTTATACGAAATAATCTTGTAAGTACTAGATGTCGCCCGCAACATAACATAAAGACAGACAGACACTTTTTTGCATTTACAACATTTAACATTAGTAATGTATACTAAATATACCGTATAGATATTATTATGCATGTCAATTATTATTATGGTATTAGTTATTACATTGTTTACAATCAGACCAAAATGGAAAGGAATATTCAGGTAAATATATTGATATTTGATATCAATTAAGGACAAACAAAACGTTGTAACAATGTCAATATTAGTAGTTAAATGAGTGTAATATGTTTACGTGTTAAGATGCGATAACAAAACAATTATAGAACTGAAGGAAAACAGCGAAAGAAAATGTAAACAGCAGTAATTTATAAAGTAGGTAGTTCATTTAACCTTAAAGGCAAATAATACTCGATATTTATCAAGAATATACTATACAGGGTGTAACAAAACAAAGCAAAAATTTTTATAATTTAGGGTGAATGTAAGTCCCCTGTATTGAGAATACTGTAAGTAGCAGTGGCAACTGGCAAAATAGTTACTATTGAATTCTAAGTTTCTATAAGAAGTAAGAACCGCTCCGCTCAAACTTATAAAAGCGTGTTAAAAAAACAGTTCGATTTGGCGGCCTTCTGCTGGGAGCAGTATCTTCAAGTCAAACGAAAAACTAATAATTGTATTTACCCAATAAAAATTTAAAAAAGTAACTTTCAGCGTGCTTACTTTCACAGTAAACTCTAAACTAAAGGGACACAAACACGCCAAGTATTATCACTTAGTTTTGGTACCTTGTAAGTTGTAAGTTGTATCATGTGTATTGTGTACCTACGGACCTATACCTGCTGTATAATTATTCTATACTAATCAGGCTATAAATATATCGTATACCTACTGTATAGTCTATAACACTATTATACTAAACAGGCTATAAATAATACGAGGGGAACCACCGCCTGACCTAGAAAATGCACACTGCACAAAGTCAGATGACGCTGCATATTGACAAGGACGTGTATTTACAGAGATTACACACACAATTGTGATAAAACAGTTGCGCTAATGGAACTAAATCACTAAAATTATATTATGCAGCTGCTAATAATACAGTAAAAAAAATTAAGTATCTTTGTAGAACAAAGATTACGCCCGCAACTCCGTTGCGCCAAAATCCGTTTAATACGCGGAAACCGTAATTTTTTTCGGGTTCAAAAGTTTCCCAGGTCCTTTCCCGGGACTCAAAGTATGTCCCTAGCAAATTTCAGCAAAATTGGTTCGGAGGTTTGGGCGTGAAGAGTCACAGGTAGAACACACCTTGGTCCATGGATGTATTTTAAGTTATCTGCACCATAAAAATAATTATTTAAAGTGCATTAAAATTAGTACAATGCCTGATAAAAATGACAATAGCAATCAATAACAATAATCAATAATTTAATTATGAATTTTAATTACAGTATTGATTAGCTCTGCATAATTTTGTTGATATTATGAATCCAAAATATTTAGGATAGCAACGTATGTAACGTAAGTATACATATTAATGTGTAATTAGAAGCGGGATAATATTATGTCTCTTCACTTTTATTTTACACTTATAATCCATGCTAATATTATTATAAATGCGAAAAAGTGTCTTTCTGCATGTCTATTGAGGTAACAGCTTATACCGCTGACCCAATTTTGATATAATTCGGTATGGAGAGTATATTATGTACTTTGAATCACGGGAAAGAAGTTAGAACTCGTTTCATCATGGAAAAATATACGTCATCTAGTAATGGGGTAAGTAAAAGTATCTTTATTACTTATGGTAATGTGAATTTACGATACAAAACAATAACAGTGTCAACTAATTAATTATATCTATTATCTATCTTTAGTAGGTGTTGGCGATCTAACTTACATTATTCATTATCCTATTGTTTATACTTTGTTAATTTAGTATTCTATGAACGTTTCTAAGATTCTTACTACAGAATGA
This sequence comes from Aricia agestis, assembly GCF_905147365.1. Classification (NCBI taxonomy): domain Eukaryota; kingdom Metazoa; phylum Arthropoda; class Insecta; order Lepidoptera; family Lycaenidae; genus Aricia; species Aricia agestis. The sequence goes on along the minus strand of NC_056428.1, from coordinate 23,307,634 downwards.
GCTACATGAAAACACTTTGATCATAACAGCTTGCCTTTTCGATAAACGAAAACGTTGAACAGTAAATAGTACAGTGCATAAAGATTTTTTTATTTTTAATTATCCCAATTATCCTGAAATTTTGCTTTCGTGATTTCAAGGAAATAATCAGTTTAAAATATTACTAATAGGGTTGTCAAAATCGCAAACGGCAGAATTGGAAGCATCAAAGAAGTACCATCGAAAAAAATTGATTCATTAGGCAGTTGACGGTTCACTAACCGTCAACTATTACGTTACGTGTTACGGAGTACTAATAATTATATTATTACACATATTCTGTGGTTAAGGTACAAGTTGGAAGCCGGCTACATAAAGCGGCAGCAGACGACGTGTCGTCGCGAAAATTATACTGGTTTCTATGTATTTCTATGAATAAGTGTCACTAGCTGTGGTCTGCCTGCGCACAGTGTTTTAGAAATCCCCAAAATCGGACATGACTATGTTAATGCAATGAGTCGATGGCGTCTTATATTCCAAATGCAAGAGTAGAACTCCCGTGTGCGCATTTTACTTCGTTTTTGAGAAAATCAATTTTTAAATTAGTCATTTTTTGACTCCCTGAAAACGAAATTATTTTATTTAAATTAATTACGAGGGTTTGTAAACTAGCTACCCAGTTGATTAGATTAATCATTAAGAGATACACATTTTGTACTTTATTTTATTCCTACAATTCAAGTAGTTCCTGAGATTTTAATGTTTTTAATTATTTAGACTTTATTTTTTTTATGCTTTCCTATATGATTTCCGCAAATTCTGTCCAAACTGAAAAATACTTTGGTATAGTCTTTACACTACAATATTTTTATTTTTTGTGAATCGCGTCTCATACCAGAGATTTACTAATTTCAAATTTTTATTCGCGCCTTAACAATTTTAAGAGCAAAGTTTCATCGAAGTGTTAAAAAAATATCATGTGTTAACATGTGGACAGCATTTTTGACGACCAATGTGATAAAGAATAAAATGTTTTATTATTTGACTGATTAATAATTGACTGATTATTTAAATTGTAAATGTTTTATTATGTGACCGATTATTAAAAAAAATGTTTGATGAAACTTTGCTCTAAATATTTTTAAGGCGCGAATAAAAATTTGAAATTCGTAAATCTCTGGTATGAGACTCGATTCACAAAAAATAAAAATATTGTGGTGTAAAGACTATACCAAAGTATTTTTCAGTTTGGACAGAAAGTGTGGAAATCATATAGGAAAGCAGAAAAAAAATAAAGTCTAAATATTTAAAAACATTAAAATCTCAGGAACTACTTGAATTGTAGGAATGAAATAAAGTACAAAATGTGGTATCTCTTAATGATTAATCTAATCAACTGGGTAGCAAGTTTACAAACCCTCGTAATTAATTTAAATAAAATAATTTCGTTTTCAGGGAGTCAAAAAATGACTAATTTAAAAATTGATTTTCTCAAAAACGAAGTAAAATGCGCACACTGGAGTTCTACTCTTGCATTTGAAATATAAGACGCCATCGACTCATTGCATTAACTTAGTCATGTCCGATTTTGGGGATTTCTAAAACACTGTGCTGCGGAGGGTGTTTCATAGAAATATCAAATATCACTATGTACCTTAGATGAATAAGGTCTCGCGCTCGCTCTACGACGCGCGCGCGAGACCTATCATTTATCTAAGCTATGTACATTAGAAACCAGTGTCGCGAGTCGCGTGTCGCTTGGTTCCAACTTGTAGTCGTGATTTGTCGGCTGAGTTTGACATAACCAAATTACATAGGTCCGTCATCTGCCAACTCAACATCAACTTCTCTGTTATAGTAGTGGATAAGTTAGATCTGTTAGAACTACTATTACTATACCTACTTGGGTAAAGCCAACATTTTATTACACTTTTAGATTTTTGTTGGCGTCTAGTGATAAATAATGAAACCATAATATGAGTAATATATGACGAGTTTTTGTTTTCGATTGTTACATTGATGTATTTACTAGTTACGTAAATATCAATTTCAAACGTATACGTTTATTTTGTTGATAAAAAAATTAAAACAAATTAACTACAACAACAAAATGTTATACAAAAAGAAATGTCCTTTTTTTGCTACCCAAATATGTCGAGTACCCTAGTGAAATTTCTATAGCATTAATATTTAATACTTAACTTTCTGATTCATAATTAAGCGTGAGGTTACTGGAATGACGATTTTGTTACTTATGATATAAGATTCAAAGTAAATTAGCATTTTTTTAGGTTTTATAATGTTGTCCTTGATTGTCGTGCTTTTACGTTACCCTATTTACATTACTTAATTTATATAAAATTTCTGAGCGAATCGCAGTAGTTACTATTTTTTTTACACTAACAACACGTATAGGATCTGTCGCCGGTTCTTCTCGCCGGGTTAGTTCCCGAACCGGTGGTAGGCACCGTAGTATCGACGTTCGGTTAAGTTTTTGTAAAAAAATTACTCTGAATAAAAATATTTTTGATTTTGATTTTTTGCTGTCAGAATTCTAGGTGTCAATCATTTTGTTTGATTTGTTTGAACAAGTGAATCGGCGGCGTATTTAAGCGATAAAAACTATTTAACTTGTACGGTCTGTGATTTACAAGGTATGTTCCAAGATAAAAGAAAGAAAAAATAATAATAAGTTGCCGATAGTCACATAAATATTTTTTCGACTGTCGATTCTCACACGATCAATCTGAAATTTTTCATTTGACAACCCTATCTGTATGTATGTCATGTTTTGCAATTTTAAAACCTGTCGGCCGTTTGGAAACATGCACCGAAAAGTGAGTCAGAAGGAAAAACCCTGCATCGTAATTCGCATGATATTAATTTAAGTTGCCAAAAAAACTTATTTATTGTCTTCTCAATTTACTAGTTTTATTTATAATTTAGGTAGGTACATCATCATAATAAAAAACTTTGAATCACTTTTAACGAAAAATGCGGAAACGCAGGTGAATGAAATTTTGCGCAGTTATAGCTAAGATGGTGAAGGAGTGCATCGAGCTAATATTATTTTGAAATTATGCTTTTATCATACATTTTTTTAGCAAATAAAACATTACACACTACAATGTTGCAAACTACCATCTTTTTGAATGACGAGCCTATAATACATACGATAAAGCACCCTTTCGCTACGTAGCTGTAGGTAAAATTTGAATAAAGCCGAAATAAATAAACCTTTTATACATGGGAGAGCCATGCTTCGGCACGAATGGGCCGGCTCGACCGGAGAAATACCACATTCTCACAGGAAACCGGCGTGAAACAGCGCTTGCGCTGTGTTTCGCCGAGTGAGTGAGTTTACCAGAGGCCCAATCCCCTGCCCTATTCCCTTACCTTCCCTTCTCTACCCTCCTCTATTCACTTCCCTTCCTTTCCTTACCCTCCCCTATTACCCTGATCCCTCTTAAAAGGCCGGCAACGCACTTGCAGCTCTTCTGATGCTGCGAGTGTCAATGGGCGACGGAAGTTGCTTTCCAGCAGGTGACCCGTTTGCTCGTTTGCCCCCTTATTACATAAAAAAAAACCTTTTGCTTTAATAATAAAAAATCGGCCAAGTACGAGTTGGACTCGCCCTTGAAGGATTCTAAAAGGAAATTAAAACTTTTTTGATTTATTTTTATATTTCAGTTAAATTACTTAACCCTTAACTACCTACCACCTATTTCTGTAACATAACCACCTACGTGCGGTCCTGGAGACCGCTCATGAACAATCACCTTAAATTCAGGTTCTATGGTATCAAGAAATGACTTAAATGAGTAAAATACTTATTTATGCTTTGGACTTCTATTTCAGACCTTCAAATAACATAAACTATAATAACATCTTGATATATATTATAATCTTTCAAGACTAGTAGTTTTAACAAAAAAATATACCCTTCTTAAATTAAGAGATCTGACAGACATAGGAACTTAAATAATCAACTTCTTTTGACTTATTTCTATAAACTAAGGAGTTCAACTATAAAATCAAATAAAAAAAATTTAACATTAATCTTCAAATTCAACAAAATTGCAACCCCCAAATATTTATAATTTTTCGCGGCAGTCGGAGCATATTTTTTTGGCACACTCCAAACAAATTATTAGCACCTTGCACATAATTCCATAATTATATTATGGTATTATACATAAGTAAGCAGTTTTGCTTTTCTTTGGATCACACGTGAAATATGTTTTGCAAACTTAAAGTTTTTCCACATCAGATGTGCAGTCTTCAACCTGAACAGCATACTCGACTGAATCGGGTTCCACGTCACTACAATCTTCGTCTGACATAACCTCGTCGTCTGACATCTCCTGTTGCAATCATCTTTCTATATTATCGGTTTTGTCCATTCGCAAACTCCGGGCTTTTAAAGACCCCACGCGACCAACCGAGGGTTAACGGCGTCAACCTTTTACAATAACTAGAGATCCCAATGGTCGAAATTCGACCTTAGTTTCAACGACATTAAGACTAGTACCTATATTTTGTAAAAAAATATTGACTTGATCTCAAACTGGCTGTGTAAGCATTGTCTAATAGCTGTATCTAAGATTCAATAAAAACCTATAATCCATTTTCAATTTGTCACCATACTTCAACCATAAATAAAAGAGTATAATTCGTATATATAGGCTTGTCACTCAAAAAAATGTCATTTTTTCTAGTATGTGTGTAGTAGTGTGTGTACTATTTGTTTAAAATAGTACACTATAGTACACTATGTGTGTTATTATAATAAACTATGTGGTTATTTGTTTAAAAAAGTATGATAAAAGCATAATATCAAAATAATATTAGCTCGATGCACTCCTTCACCATATAAGTAAACTATAACTGTGCAAAATTTCATTCACCTACGTTTCCCAATTTTTCGTCAAAAGGGATACAAAGTTTTTGGCTCACGTATTAATATATAGATTATTATTATTGTAACTTATAAGACATCCGAGTCACAAGGAACCCATAATATGCTTGGACTACCTTAAGAACCAACTCTGTTTATGAAAAACATGCCCAAAATACTCATCTTAGTTCACTATTTTCCCAAGTGATCTAATTCGTGGGTAAACAAAGTTCGTCAGCCGAGCGCGTCCAGAGGAAAATCACCGAGTCACCCAAAAGTCACTTGGATGGCAAAAGTTTATTAAACTCATTCTAAACCTTGACTTAGTATTTTAAGGACGCTATCACATCTTTTCACAAATATCAGCGATTTTCAGGTTTTTAAAGAATTAGGGGTGACACTGCGAGGATATTTTGGTTTCAAATGAAAGATAAAATATTCATCTCCACGTTTCGGGGGCGAAAAATCGATCTAGCTAAGAATCATTATTTTCAGCTAATGTTATTTTATCGGTTTTTTATCGATAATCGATAAACTGAAAAATATGACTCTATTGGCGAATTATAATACTATTTTGTTAGCAACTGATTGTTTTAACGACCAGCAGATGGCGTTATTAAGTAACACGAAGTCAATGAGTGTTTGCTATACCGAGCAAAGCTCGGTCATCCAGGTACTTTAAATTAATCTTAGCAACTCCGCTCTTCAGGTAGCTTCCTAAAAGGAATTATTTTTCGATATAATTGCCACTAATCTGAGCTCGCGTGTATGTATTATGTGTTACAGATGTGTTTATTTACGCTGGGGTCTTTAAAGACCCTAGATGACCAACCGCGTAACTAAATTCGATTTGATATTTTTTCTTTTATGATTTTCCTTGTGTTTTAATAATAAACCAATTAAATTGTTCGTGTGTTAATTCCTATTGTTTTATATTGCATATAAAAAGTTTTAGACGCACTTTTCCAAAAATGCATATTTTGCTATGTAGACCAAAATGATGATGATTATTTTTTGGTGATAATTAGAAACTAATTGTCGGTATATTTACCATACGTTTAAAGTATTAGAACAGGAAAATGTATAAAATATGTAAGGTTTTGTTGCTGAAAATTTGTCAATGTTTAACATTCAATAGTTTATATGTTATTTAAACTTAGCTTTTTAAATTTCAATCTTAGTTATAGGAAATTTAACTGTTATTTTAGTTACCTACACGTTTTACCACAATTTTAAAATAATATTGTTTTTTTTTTAATTTTCCCAACTCACGGTTTCCACTTGAATTTTTTTGACTTCTATTTTTAATTTGTAAGTTTTGGTTATAAGTATTCAAAATATAATTAATCTTTTGATTAAATCTGATTAACATTGAATTAAATATCAATAGTTTATAGAAAAAAGTTAAGAAATATATAAATTTATGCTACTTTTATGTCATTTAATTTTCGGGCTTTCAAAGACCCCAGGTGACCAACGGCGTTATTTTAAAAGCGCGACCAACCGAGGGTTAAAAAATTTGTCACTGGAAGTTGGAACCCCTCGCGACTATACTCAGGTATACCAGAGGCCGGGTCGGCTTCTCATAGAAAACAAGAATTGGAACAGCAAGAAATGGAAAGGGCGTAAGCGACAAAATGGTTTTTGTTGCGTAATTTTAAAGGCATAAATATATATTTTCATATAAGCTATGGGCAAATTATAGTATATGCTTGAACTAATCTTTGTACAAATTTTGGAAGCTTAAATCACTCTCCTCTGTAGGCAAAATTAGAATCCCTGTTTTTATAGAGGTCTTTTTGATTAATTACTCTGTACAAGTTGACAAATCGTGTTATGCTATGGGTAATTCAAATAGATAAAGACATGATGAATACTGACAATAAACTTTGATTTCTTAGCCTTAGTCATTCTTGAGAAAAATCGATATCGCTGCAGCCAAATTAACAAGGCGTCACCTTAATTATTCAAAAGCGCAATTGATTGGATGAGCTCGTACAATATAGATGCACTACCGATATATAAATTACAAAAAAAATGCTATTGACTTTTGTATAAAGAAAAATTGCGTATGAAAAGTGTATTGTGAATTGTGTATGTGATGAGAAGAGCGTAAAATAAGCCAAGTGCGAGTCGGACTCGTGCACGAAGTGTTCCGTACCGGTATAGAGCGAAAGTAGACAAAAAATCTGTTTTTTGTATAGGAGCCCCCCTTAAATATTTACTTTATTTTAATATTATTATTAATTACTAAATTAAAAATATAATTAGTGAATTTGTGAAAATTTCAAGTGCCTAACTGTTACCATTATTGATTACGAGCAAAAAAGGCTAAAAAATCACGTCTCTTGTATGGGTGCCCCCCTTAAACATTTATTTTATTTTATTTTTAGTATTTGTTGTTATAGCGGCAACAGATATGCACAATCTGTAAAAAATTCAGAAGTCTAACTATAACCATTCTTAAGTTACAGCCTGGAGACAGACAGACAGACAGACGGACTTAGTAATAGGGTCCCGTTTTTACCCTTTGGCTACGGAACCCTAATAAGTATTATGAGTGATATAATGAGTCAATAACAGTTGAGTAGTTTAGACTTTAGAGTTTAGTTAGAGTATAACTGAGCTATTGGTAACATAAACTACCGAAAAAAACCCGGACACAAGTCCTAAAAAGAAATTCACGTTAATACACTAAAATAGCTGGTGTCAGGAATATTTATGAACCGACCTGACCTCTAGTCAGCTGACCTGAATCGATACCTTATCTTAGTGGTGACTTTTTCTTTTGCGAATAAAATGTAGGTTATAAGAAAAATTACATCAGATTTATCTGATATTAACTATAATATATTTTTATTCTTACTCCCCAGAGGTGAAGACTGTTTGCCGACTACTCTTGCAGTACCTGCAATATTATTTCGTTCGCGCGATTTTAACTGAGGGGACCCTAAAAGTATTTTTTTTATATATTTGATGGGTCCGTTAAGTTTTTAATGGGTCCCGACGGTGTTGAGTTGTTGACACGGTCAAGTCTTAATTTTATTTAATTTTCTTTTCAGGGATGCGCTAAGCTAAGCCTAGTGGAAAATTAGTAGAGATATCTCCTTAGATAAATGATTGGTCTCGCGCTCGACTAGATACCGCGCTGTATAGAAAACACAGATTCCCGAATGCGGCACCTCAATATTGTAGTATGTGTAAAACAATGCACAAATATTGTTGTGTGCGTAGATAATTGGGTTGCCAGATACGTGACTGGTGCCCAATCAATGGGGAAAAATTAGTTGCTGTGGTCTTGTAATTTATTATTGTTGTATAGTAAGTGCTGATTTTTCAATCACCGGATAATCTTTACCATTGGAATAAAGTCCATTCGAAAAGAATGCGATAAAATAACAACGTTGTTTAGGTCAACGAAATATAATGGGTACAATATTGATGAGAAAACAATACAAAAACAATGGTAGGAAGTTTAACGAAAGTTAAGAATGAGTCATAAAAAGCAAATGTTAAATTTGTTTTGTGTATTGTGTACTTACATAAAATATAAACTGTATTTAAGATTTTTATTATAATATGATACTCATATTACATTTTTATTAATACACATTCATGATCCAGGAACTTTGAAAACTTTTTGTTCTGTTGGCGGGATTCGAACCAGCTACCCTAGCTAGAGATTTTAATGCGCTCATCCACTCAGCCACTATGTATATATAAAAAAATAAGATATAATAAATAAATGAATAAAAATCACAATCTCAGAAAAATTTGGGAATTTTTAGTTTATGGTAATTGGCAACACTGAACATCAAGCGATACTCCGATCCGAATTTTCAGGTTTATATTATTTTTCTGTGTTTATGACGATTTATATAATATTTACTGATGGTATGTGATGCCAGTACCTTTCTTGTTTCTTGTAGTGTTATTATTGCAGAGTCTCACTACGCAAACTGGCATTTTGCTACGGACGTAACTTAAAATTTCGAAAATTATCGACACATCTACCTCACCCGAAGCTTGCGGCGCGACTGGCGCGGTTACGCCTTATCAGGCGTATGATTTGTTGCCGCATTTTTTCAAGTACTCCGACGGTATCTAGTCGTAGCGCGAGCGCGAGACCAATCATTCATCTAAGGATATCTCATTCCTATAAAGATGATCTATAAAATTTAACCTTCACAGTGAGAGGAAGTCTAAACAACTATCTTCACTTTCTTACCTAGTAAACAAAATATATTATGTGCTGTGCCTAATGCCTATGTAGTTTACAACAGAATTCTTTGTGTTGCTTTTGGTATAACTTTTAAAGAACAATTTTAAATTATTATTTTAATATACTTACAATTAGATACAAATAAACTTTGATAAAGCTAACGGAAAGTGTCATTAACAAATAACAATATGAAGCGTTCAATATCTTGATTAAATACGGTGCAGTGTCGTTATCTTAATGTGTTAACATATTTTTAGTACTTATCTGAGTACGTTAAAGTGTAATTATGCTAATAAAAATACTTAATGGAAAAGATAATTTTAAAGCAGACACGACATATTAATTTTGTTTTTATTATTAAGAGGATACACCAGGGGCTAGAGAAATGAAAAAAAAAAAAGTACGTATAATATCTATAGCTGTCTCCCTTACCTCAAGCCTATACCGCAGAACGCGATAGAGATAACTGCAGAAAATCAACGATTCGTTGTCCCCTGATTCCTTCTCCAAAACTTAACCGATTTAAGTACTTTTTCATTAAAGATTAAAGAAAGGCTTGAGATGTGTTCCTATGTTTTATTTTTTATTTTTGTAAAATCTAGCCAATTCTTTTTTCTGGATGTTTGAACACAGCGGAAAATCTGGTCATTTTTTTGGGTTTTTGAACGTTCATATCTTATTTAATAATTAAATTATGAAAAAAAAGAAAACATAGGGACATTGTATTAGTGGCCGTAGATATTTAGGAAAAAAATTATAACTCTACTAGCATTATCCAGGGAGGAAACAGGGGACAACGTTTGTATGGAAAAAAGGGCGGTGTGAACTCCTCTTAAAGTATTACTCAAAAAACTTTTCCCTCTCTCAGAATAATTTCGCAATGCCAATAATACCAGTTGTTTGCTGTTACCATGTAAATTGTCAGCTATATCAACATTATAATAATAGTAATGTTATCAAAATAAATACTGTTATCAATAAAAAGACAATAAAGTAATTGAAGGACTTTATACAGATAGCCTAGTTTCAATAGTGTTTACTGAGCGAATTGATAAATATTTTGTACGACAGTAGAATAGGCTATTGTGTTGTATTTTTTCCAATATTATAAATTAACACCGTACTAAATTGAAAAACTGACGAAAATGTATATATAAGTATTAAAAAAATTGCATATCGCAGCACATACTCTCAAAGTTTGCTCCGCGGACCCCTGACTCCTGAGGCTCCGCAAAGGCTATGAAGGGGCTCTGCGAGCGCGGAGCGATATATAAATTGCTTTTAGAAATGTCACCACTCATCAGTCATCAGACACTGCAGGCTTAGCGTGTTCACCTTGATTGAAAGGTTTATTCTTATCGTAAAGTAGATTTAAAAAGGAAATATGTCAGTTTGTCCCTAGGAATAATAAAAATTAAGGAAAAGTAACTCCGTCAAAAAACATGTTCTACAATACTTGTCAAAAAATGTGTACCTAAACGTACACATTTCAATACATTTGCAATATTTAGGTGGCCTTGAGCGGTATCAGGCTGACGTTACATGACAGCTTGAAAGGAACCTTTAAAACGGTAATAATATGGGAGTTACGTTTCCTTAGTTTTTATTATTCGTAGGTTTGTCCCCAAAAACTGTCAGCATCTCTATTCTTTCGCTAAGCCTGCAGCATGGAGTCAGTTCATTCAAAGACGAAACTTTCATTTTCTGGGGGGTCCGTCAAAAATCTTCTTAAATGGGTTCCGCCACCACATTTTGAGAGCCGCTGGTGTATACGAGTACCTTCGTCTCTAACTTTCAGATAACTCTGGTGATACAAGTGATGATGATACGGCCCACCAAGTGATGGTGATGATTGGTGATGATAAAGTCCACATTACTAGATGATGTATGATGATGATGATGTTGATCGTATGCAATCGGAGCGTTCCGAAGGGTGCGAATGACCGCGCGTGAATCATGTCTGTTTTTATTTTTACGATGTTTTCGTCATCGCTTGATAGCGTTCACGAATCACGTGAACGGGCAGTGCACAGGGACCGTGCAGTGTGCAGGGACCGCGCAGTGTGCAGGAGTACTGATTAACTGGCCATATAAACTAAAGATAACAACCGGCCAAGTGCGAGTTGGACTTGCGCACGAAGGGTTCGTTCCGTACCGATACATGTCCGTACGATTGACCAAGCGCATACGGCATTCTCGCAATATGGTCGGCCTAGTCCAGAGGAATGAGCAGATCAATACGTCAGGGATCAATACATAATTATTGATTATACTAATAATTAGTAATTAGGTATTAGATGACGCCCGCAACTCCGTTGCGCCAAATTTCGATTATCGCGCGGGAACCGTATATTTTACCGTGATAAAAAGTATCCTATCACCTATGTCCTTTCCCGGGACTCAAAATATCTCCATACTAAATTTTAGAAAAATCGGTTCAGCGTGTAGAGGTAACAGACAGACAGACAGATAGACCGACAGACATACACACTTTCGCATTTATAATATTAGTATGGATAAGTAAATAATCCTATTTTCTTTTCTTTTCATGACGTATACGGTATAATATTATGTCCTGTGATCAAAACTCCAATTCTAATTTTTATCCTATAGGTAGGTACCTTAATTTGTTATTAAAAATGCTTCTACATTTTGACAATGTACAATTAATTATTTGCTGTTTGATTATGAAAACTGTTTGACAGTATTGAATGATCAAAATCAAATAGCAGATTCGAAGTTCTCTATGATTTCAAGACATTTAACAGACCAAAAGGCGACCAGAGCAAGCCGGATTCCGACACAGTTTTTCCACCACAGATCACCTCCAGACATTAATCATTATATTGAACGTTTTACTCATAGGACCTTACGCAATAGTTTATACTTTATCGTAGTTTATAATAAAAGATAAGATGAATGTTTTTCTGTGCCATCAAAGAAAAAATATTTTGATCAAAACCGGATTTCCAAGAAGACAAATAAAAACGTAAACAAAATATAGTTTTATGTTATTCTTAGTTTGGAAAATAATGACGCAATTTTTTTTTTATGAAATAAGGGAGCAAACGAGCAAACGGGTCACCTGATGGAAAGCAACTTCCGTCGCCCATGGACACTCGCAGCATCAGAAGAGCTGCATGTGCGTTGCCGGCCTTTTAAGAGGTAATAGGGGAGGGTAGGGAAGAGAAGGGAATAGGGGAGGGTAGGAAAGGGAATAGGGTGGGGATTGGGCCTCCGGTAAACTCACTCACTCGGCGTGAAACAGCGCAAGCGCTGTTTCACGCCGGTTTTCTGTGAGAACGTGGTATTTATCCGGTCGAGCCGGCCCATTCGTGCCGAAGCATGGCTCTCCCACGCATTTACTGAACTCCAAAATCAACGGATAAATTTACATTTTCTTAATTTCAAATTAATCAAGACATTAATTATTACAAAGAAATGCAAATAACCTCATGATACCTAATAACCTAAGGGGGCCGCAGAAATAAACAAGTATTTACTTGTAATCTTAATATCATAATATTAATTCCTACGAAAAAACATGCATAATGAAAAACCCAAACGCATAATCAGAGCGAGCGAATCCTTAGTATATCCCACAACCTTTACATTTTGTGGTACACTTTACGGAAAAACTAACACGCCTATTAAATATTGATTTGTGCTTTAACATAGTAATTTTTATTTATAATTATGTACTTTGTAGATGTGTTATCAACAGTCAGTCAAGGTGTGACGACGCGAGCCCTCACAAAGTGCGGCTTTTAGTGAGTATAAATCAATGTGATAGGTTCTGAAGGTAAACAAAGTATATTTCTGAAGAGCTGGACTTTGATCGCATTGGTTCAGGGAATTGTGCGTGCATGTGTTGGCCGACCTGTCTTATTCACTGAGTATTTCCGTTTCAGATCTGTGGCGTAGGAGCTTTTTGGTCCGGAGTTTTTCCTTGAATAACTTGGAATACGTGATCAAATACAAGTATAATTAATGACCTATGCTCAGATGTCTGTATCTATCTATTATTTTGTTACTCTGGCTAAATTTCGAGAAAGGCAGAACCGATTTGGCTAATTTCAACCTTGAAATATTCGTGTATGTCCAGGAAAGGTTTTATATTAGGAAAGAAGTGGTAGGAAGTTGACCGGGTCATCTAGTCCTTTTAATTTTGTTTAATTACACCCACGTAGGTAGGGTAGTATGTATATTATGTTACGGTCAAAGACTGAAAACGCTCAGTGAGCGGAAAAATAGCTTACAACGCGTTGTGGTCACAGTGAAACAGACACAACGCGAAATTCTCGTTGTGGCTCTGAGGAAAACGGTCACTTGGGCCCTAACGTAACAATACAGTAGTCGGTAAAATCATTGAATTATTCATCGACTGCTTCCTTTGTTTGTAAACAAACACATTCTGGGCGATAATTTAAGCAGTGTATTACTCACAAAGAGGCTGCTCTAATTGTTCGTCAATTATTATAATCATGGTCAAGTCATTTTGACTACGTCATTTTGACACATTGTTAATGATAATACTCATGAAAACGTTTTATTTAGTAGATTCTTTTAAAAGCCTCAATTTTTTTTCACCTGCATCTTCTTCCCTTTTTTGTCAGATATGTTTAGATTAAACACAATAATTTTACGTTTACTACGAGTTACGACGCTCGCCGTATTCTTGATAGGGCGAAAATGTATGAAGAAAGAGAGCGTTTCTCATTTTTCTTATAAATGGAAATGCTATTTATTTATATATAAAATATTTAGCTATTCGTACAGGGGAATAAATAGGCAACAATTTTTTGTATATTTATTTTCCTTACTTCAGTGTAAATTTAGCCCATTTTTTTTAATCTTTTGCAACTATTGTGATGGTTAAAACATATATATTTGATATTTTGTATACGTCTATAAAAATTTTATAGTTTAGACGTGGGGATGAATATATTATTATCTTTCATTTGAAACCAAAATATCCTCGCAGTATTTTGAAGAATTAGGAGTCACACGACTCCTAATTCTTCAAAATGGTACCTGAAAATCGCTGATATTTGTAAAAAAATGTGATAATCTCCCTAACTTTAATTTACATTGGTAATAAAATTGTGTTTGTGCCTTATGTAGACAATAAAGAAATGAGAACAAAGAAGAAGACAATGTTTTTAAAATTACAATTTATTTTCTAGATAATTCTAGTAAGGAGCTCAGAGAAATAAGGCGCAAGCAAGCTATTTCGTACATAGAAAGTCAAGTATTTATTGATAAAATATGATAACAAATCAATTATCTATTTTATAGATATTAGCTCTTACTCAAATAGATACATACATAATTTTCAGGGTTACGTCTCTTCGTACTTTATCGTCCGACGTCCTCCAACCTTCTTGCTAATTAGGCTCAGAGATTCATAGGCAGATGGATCAATACAAATTTGGTCGCGTTATGTGAAACACATCTGACAGATCACGACTTATGCTAAGTACTGACATACGGTTTAGCTCGATAGTTTTACTCCAAATCGAGCAATAACCACCGTGTGGACCGCAAAACTGACAGCTCGAGGGCTCGCTTCGAGCCGACTCCAATGGAATTAAATATGTCAAATATGTCATTTCCTTCGATTCGGAGTAAAACTATCGAGCAAAACCGTATGTGAGTACTTAGCATAACATTTACCTAATTGACATAACGTGACTAAAATATGACGATAGTATAACTATAAGTTGATTCTAGTAAGTGTTATAATATATTATTATGTATAGTGTTAGTATCTTTTGTTCTCCCTTACACTCGAGACATCTATTCAGACAAGAGCCTTTTGTCTGTGATGACGCCATAAGGTTAATTAAAAAAAAAGTTTTAACAGGCTAATCCCAATTTCCATCTTATAGTACACATACACGTAACACGACAAACAAGCAATTTTTCGAGGAATTTTGAAGAAAAATCGAGCAAGTTCTTGGATAATGAATAATGATCCAATCCGAAAATTTTATTAAAATATAATGTGGAAATGTTCAGTGTTGATTGTCGATAGCACTTTGCGTAAACTATCCACGATAGCTGTTATGTAGTACTATCTACACGTGGCTGGCGCATGTCTGTTGGACATTGATTGACAAACTGCCTTCTGCCAAATATTTGCCACAGTAACGGCTCATTACATAATTATTAACGACCTCTGTGGCTCAGTGGTGAGCGCGTCGGTAGCTCAAGCCGGGGGTCGCGGGTTCGAATCCCGCCGACGGAACAAAAAGTTTTCAATGTTCCCGGGTCTGGATGTATATTAAATATGTGTATGATATAATAAAAATCTTAAATATATGTATAGTATAAAAGTATTAAATATATTTCCGTTGTCTGGTACCTGTAACACAAGTCCTTCAGGTACTTAGCACGGGGCCAGACTGACGTGGTGTGAAGCGTCCATAGATATTATTATTATTATTATTATTATTATTATTAATTTGATTGATGAATTAATTTGAGTATAACTCATTTAAAGAGTATGTTTAGGGTGAGACCAAACGAGCGTAATTTGTGAGTTGTGAGTCGCAGAATTTCAGCTAGCAGAAATTCTGCTGAATTCAGTTTCATACAAAAGTCCTTATTGATTAACACGAGCGTAATTTTGTGAGTCATGATTTGTATGAAAAGTTATTTACGCCGTACGCGGCAGAAATTCTGCTGCATTCAGTTTCATACAAAAGTCCGGTTTGAGTAACACGAGCGTAATTTTGTGAGTCATGATTTGTATGAAAAGTTATTTACGCCGTACGCGGCAGAAATTCTGCTGCATTCAGTTTCATACAAAAGTCCTGTTTGAGTAACACGAGCGTAATTTTGTGAGTCATGATTTGTATGAAAAGTTATTTACGCCGTACGCAGCAGAAATTCTGCTGCATTCAGTTTCATACAAAAGTCGTGTTTGATTCACTATGATATATAATATTATTTATATAATATATTTGGTTCTGTTCGAAAATATATTTACGCGGCAGAAATTCTGTGACTCACGAGTCACGACCCACAAAATTACGCTCGTTTAGCTTAGTGTTTAGATTTATGTGTTTAGTGTTTAGTTTGTGATGAGAGTACACTGCGCGTTGTGTCGGTGACAAAATAAAAGTTTTCTATGGTACAAACGGCAAGATGTCTTGCACTATTAAGTATCTATTCTGTGAAGATATTTTGTGAATTGCGTTCCAGTCGGAATATAATGTACACCGGGCATTGTTCTCAGTTTCTGAAATTTTGTGGCTACTCCTACAGACCTACCTCCCTAACATATTAAGTACTTAAATGATTGTGTGCTAGGTGATTAAAGATAATAATCAATGATATCTAAAAAAAGTTGCTTCGATTAGCTTATCTCAAAAATTTGTGATTATATGTATATAAATAGATATTCAACCAGTGCCTACATAAAGTTTTTGTTACCATGCAACAATGTAATGTGGTGATAATTTTTATCTTCTAAGCAAAGCAATACAATCTACGACTACTTTAGTTGTACAGTTGTACTACAATTTGCTAAAAGATATGAAAGATTAGCGGCATTGTCAAAAGACTCGTACCTACTAAGTGAGAAAGTAAGTAAGTAAATATTTGGTACTCAATCATAGAGTCATATAGATATGAAAAGATTTATTTCTTGAAAGATAAATATATTATATACTTAGTACAATAATTTATTAAGAAGTTTAAAAATTAACGAAAACAAATCAATAACTTTAATTCTAAGTTCAAATGTCGAGGTTGCAAAAGAAATTTTATGTTTATTCTGTTTCAAAAATAAAATACTGTTCGGTTTTTCTAAAGTACTAGGTAGGTGAAGAGTGAGGGTATTGATAATAATTAAAATTGAAATAAATACTTAAATAAGAATAAATTATAAAAAAATCAGTTTAAATACCTGTTTCGAGAAGATGGTCGCTCTGGTGTATTGAAAGTTGAAACACAAATCATGAACTTTCATTAACACTTCATTTTGCGCAGAGTAGGTAACCCGTTTTTAATTCCCACTTGCCAGGAAAATTGGCGTTTATTTTGAGGGGGGGGGGGGGGGGGAGGCTGCCCCTACAATGAAAGGCAAAGCATAGCCCTTCAGTACTTGTGGTATTACCGGCCTTACCTTCAGTGTTAGATTACGAAATGCAACCGCTTACCAGTATAATGTGCAACCACAGAACCAAGGTTCATCTTGTTAACATATTATAAATTTTAATATACGAGCTGTTGCCCGCGACTTCGTCCGCGTGGACTTCAGTTTATAGCGCGCGATGTCAACAAAATTGGTGTCAAAAGCTTTTAGAAAAAAAAACCCTGGTAAGTACCCCTTAAATCAAAACAGCTGAGCCGTGTGCACATAACATTTCATTTTTTTAAATTAAAATTTATATATTATGCCAAATTTTAAAGCTTATTTAGCCCCCCAATTACACAACTTTACCCATAAACTATTTATCATTGATAGGTTTAAGGTTACGTCACTGTATATAATATAAAGTACTGACATTAAATAACGTAAAATAGAAATAACAATCGTAAAAGTTCGGAACAGGGTGTACGATCTTAGAATGTTTGACACGGTAACATAAGAATTTTAAACCTCCAAAATAAAGAAGACCAGCCAAGTACCCAATTATTGTATGAAATGCTTACTTTTTAATTTGGTAGGATAATAATAGTTAATAACTCCGTCGCAAAATAAGAGATGGCGCTTGTAAAGCTTTCGCATCAGATTTTATCATAAATTGTACTAGATGTCACTACTGAGTTATTTGTAACTAAAATACATATGTAAATATAAAAAAATTGAGAATCTTTTATGAAAATAGTATTTTAAAATAAAATATTTTCAATAAAAGGTACTGTGTTGTATTTTTGTAACATAACAGCTATAATATTATTTTTCCTTCTGGTAACATCGATAAAAAATATCCCAACAAAGATGTCAAAGTCAATGAAACTTTTTGCTTTCGAGTGTGGTGCTAAAGAAGCATGTAAAACAGTGTGCTCTACAATTTGTATAAGTATATATATATATATATATATATATATATATATATATATATATATATATATATATATATATATATATATATATATATATATATATATATATATATATATATATATATATATATATATATATATATATATATATATATATATATATATATATATATATATATATATATATATATATATATATATATATATATATATATATATATATATATATATATAATTGCTCGTATAAAGATATAAGATATTCTAGTTCTATTATGACAACACTAAACAATTACTTTAGAAAGGTTAGGTGGCTTGATGTTGCTAATATGCCTAATCCCATTACAATAAACAAAGTGGAAGATAATAGTACTTTGTAGTTTTCCGCATTTGTTTCGGACTACAGTCTAATTACACTAATTATTCACGCTAATTGAGCATAAATTATGACCATATACACCGTCATAGCATAGCATGCACACAGCACAATAGATGTTGTAGAACAGCGGTTCTCAAACTTTTTTAGTGGCGTAACCCTTTTAAGAAGTGACAATTTTGACGAACCCCCAAAACAAGAATTATATTTCATCTTTGAATGAAATTTGGTCTCCATGCTGGTGTCTGATACAGGGCTTTGCGGAGCTCCCCAGGGCTCTGCAGAGCACACTTTGAACATGGTTGTTGTAGAATTTCATTCCACGTAAATTTCAAAAATCCAAATAAAAAACGTGACGTTATTTTCAAAAACTATTTTTTTTTATTAAATATCTTGCAAATCGTGACGGTTCTCAAGAATGTCAAAATTGATATAGTCAGGACTTTGGTACCTACTACCTACTTGATTGCAAGTTTACTTACATTCAATAAAGATATTTTCTGGTTCCAATAATTTATACTACGATATGATTGCACTCATTAAAATTGTTTTAAGGGAAAAATTGAGGAAAAGATTAAAAACGATAAGAATTCCAAACTGGTACTAAAATTAAACTCGTTATCTGACCTGACACCGATCTGAAATTTTACAAGTTTTTGGTTTCGAAAGTTTTAACAAGTTATTCCACCCAATTTAATTGGTAAGTATATTTTTTTTAGTATCTCGATCGTGGGATTCGCAGACACAATTAATTAAGATTTTCAATTGTTATGCGACAGCCGGGTGCCGCTTGGGGATTGATGGGTTAAAAATAAAATATTATACAGTACTTACCTATATTAAACTTGTTTTGTTCTTCTTTGGTAAATAGTTGTAATTTGTGAATATTTAGTGAGTACATAATTTTATACAATAACTAAACAAAATATTTTAACATCACAATAGTACAATACACATACATATAAGGTATTAAAATAATGTATGATACCTATTTATTTTAAGCATGTCTACGGAAATTCTTAGAATTCAATTAAAATATATTTATAACATTACTTATGTATTAACTTTTGTTCTATAACTTGTGGTAAACACTAAACCTTTCAGTAAAATAAAATAATAAACTACTGAAACTTATTCCTTGTCGTTATCCTTTTTGAAATAGTAAAAACTTTTTCTTTCCAAAATGAAATTATCCTTTTACAACTCATCAATACAACCTCTATAATTATTTAATGGAAAGGAATGGAAAGGACTTCATAATTTTTAGGTTAAAAAGTTCGCAGAGCGTAACTCGAGCAAACGAACGTCGATTTTAATTCGCATTGCAAACGCGTCGGGAATTCACATTCATTCGTATAAAAAATATTTACAGTACCTTTGTATATAAACGACGAAATTCCTTGAACGTTCCGCGCGCGAGTTCCACGCACGGCGATCACAGATTGACTGATGAATTTTTGTTGTGACCATGTATTTATGCGCGCGCAGAGTTGCGCATGCGTGGGGGGACGGTTTACTGTGATCCAGTAATCGGTCCCCATTATCTCATTCAAACGGCCGCAGTATAATCTGTAATCTATGATTCTCCCTGTGACATTTCATGACACTGACCATAGACATAATATATAATGACACTGACACTATCCTGTTCCAGGAACAAAGTACAAACAATATTTCAGAACGGAACTATGGAGAAAAACCAGAAATCAAGATCAAAATTGTTTTATTTTTGAAAAAAAATTAAAATAAATATTCTCAGAATGTCCTACGTGGTGCCTACTACCGGTTCGGGAAGTAACCCGGCGAGAAGAACTGGCGTAAGAAACTCGTACGGGGCTCACTTTTTTCTTTTTTTTTAAATAAAGTACCTATACAATTTTGTAACTTAATATTAAAGGTATAATAATAATAATTAATAATAATTATTATAGTTTCTTGTATAAAAATTGCGATGATATGTAATTCTAATTACGTAAATAATATGAGTTTATTTTTCAGTTTCTGAAGGTTAGATAGTTAATTCAGAAGAAGGTCAGGGTGATCCCACTTTCCTTTGTTCTCTTAAGTAACTATAATTAGTCACTAAAATATGTGATAAAATAACACAAAAATGTTATACGTACTTACTTTTGAGACGAGTTGCCACTTCTTTTTTTCTCAGAAAAAGTCGTTGGAGTGAAAAAAAAATTGACGATCCCCCAATTTTTTGCTTTTTTATGTAATTTTATTATTTATATAATATATTATATATATCCTTTTTTTAATTTAACTACAGTTTAATAAAATATTATGTTATCAATATTTTTTAATATTTATTATTTTTACTGAAATAGTACCATAGACTTCCGGCGAACAGAAGCTTCGCGACCCCCTGAGGAGTCGCGATCCACAGTTTGAAAAACACAGCTTTACTAGGCCTTATGGACTTTTAGCCCAGCCGCACATTGTAAGCCAAGCCTCGACAAGCGTAGAAACGCAGCATTAGTATCAAATCAATATCATTAATGGGGAAATCACTCAGGAAATCACTGCATAGTAAAACAAAGTTTCTTTTTCTGTCAGTTTTATCCATACTAATATTATGTATTATATTAAGTATACATATACGAAAGTGTGTCTGTTTGTCTGTAACCTCTTCAGTCCTCGCGCCTAAGCCGCTGAACCTATTTTGCTGAAAGGTATGGAGATAAGTTATGTATAATTATAAATTCTATTAATTTAATTTGAACTTAATTATATTTTGATCTGACTACTGCTGTGAGTTATGACATGTTTTTTAATTGTATATCTAATTTGCTATTCTGAACAACAAAATGATGTAATTACTTCATTGCTTAAATGTATAATTTTAATTCGAACTTAATTTTATCTGATTTGATCGAGCAAATTGTAATAATTGTAATTGGCAAGAAATAAAACGCTTTTTTTTTTTAAATTTATTATGGAGAGTCCCGGAAAAGGTCATAGGATACTTTTTATTCCGGAAAATGTACGGTTCCCGCGCGATAAACGAATTTTGGCGCAAAAGACTTGCGGGCGTCATATAAAATCTTCAAAACTACGCAACGGATTTTCATGCGATTCTCCAAAAGCAGAGTGAGTCAATCGGAAGAACAGAACTTTTTAATTAGAAATAAATTTCTATTAAAAAGGGTGTAACAAAACTAAGTGATAATACTTTAGGGTGTGTATGTATCCCTTATACATAAAATAAAATTCACTGTGAAAGTAGCAGCGTTGAACGAGCGAATATTTTTTTGTGATTTGTAATTTGTATGGGCAAGCGGCCCAGCATGAGCGGCAAGCTCATACAGAAATTAAAAAAAAGTTACTCTTTCAGCGCTGCTACTTTCACGGTGAACTCTATACAGGGGACTCATACACATCTTAAAGTACATTATCACTTAGCTTTGTTACATTCTGTATTTTAAGTGATAGAAAAGAGGGATTAAAGTTCGTACGGAAGTATCAATGACGTTTTTTAGGGTTCCGTATAAAAAATGGCAAAAAACGGAACCCTTATAGATTCGTCATGTCTGTCTGTCTGTTCGTCTGTCTGTCCATCCGTATGTCACAGCCACTTTTCTCCGAAACTATAAGAGCTATACATGGCTATACTATTGAAACTTGGTAATTAGATGTAGTCTGTAAAGAGCAAGATTTCGATACAAAAATGGGAAAATTATTAAAAATTTTAGGGGTCCCCATAGGTACAACTACACTACAATCAAAAATTTTTTTTTTTCATCTAACCTATGCGTGTGGAGTATCTATGGATAGGTCTTCAAAACTCATATTGAAGTTTCTAATATAAGTTTTTTCTAACCTGAATCGTTTGCGAGAGAGACTCTTCCAAAGTGGTAAAATGTGTGCCCTTCTAATTTCTAATTAAGAAGGGGCATGAAAATTCTAAAATAAAAAATATATGATGTACATTACTATAAAAACTACCAAGAAAAATTGGTTTAAACGAGATCTAGCAAGCAATTTTTTTTTATACGTCATAAATGGTAAACCTTAATTTAACTTTCATTAAATCAACTGAAATGTAAAAATAAATCAAAAACCTTTTGCGGAACCCTTCATGGACGAGTCCAACTCGCACTTGGCCGGGTTTTTAAGGATTTTTTTAAGGAAATTTATAATTTATATCAAAACTATAATTATTGTTAATAGATTGGACATAATTATAAATAAAAAATGTTACCTTAATTTTAGCATAATTTAGTGTAACTTTTTTTTAATAGGGTGGTTCAAGGACAACTCCGCCATCTGTGAGGCGATTTTCAAATTTTCCTTCGTTGCAACTTGCAAGGGTTTGTTTCAAAATTGGTCTTTTCGATATTCTTAAGTCTTAACTCTTAACCCATCAAGCCTCATAAGCTCACCGGTGAGCGAGACACAATAGAATAACAATAGATTTACAAGAATCCACGGTCGAAGGATTAAACCACGTTTACGAGGGAAAGCAGCGTAAGTTTGATAGTCTTAGGTTGGGTTGCACCAGAGGCGTGTTTAAAGTTCAAGTTATGGTTATAGTTAAGGCTAAATTTAACTTTAACTATAACCTTAACTTTGACACGAGAAATTGACAGATGACAGCTCGTCCAACAAGGTTATAAATGATCGTGGGCGGGGCGCTGCTGGTAAGGGAGAACTGTCAAAAATGGCGTTTTTGTATGATGACCTGTGACCTATGAGTTACTTTTTTCGCCACGTGCATTTAAAACCTTGTCGAGCTCTATGGTTATGGCTGGTTATGTTTAAATATGGCATCTTCATAGCGTCCATTTTTAACTTTAACCAAAGATTTGACATTTTGCATTGTAGTTAAAGTTATAGATAAAGTTGTAAGTTGGTGCATACAGTCAAAATGCAGGTGATCGCACATTTATCAGGCACGCGCCGAACGCGCCGCAGTTTAGAATTCGTTGTATGAAATGACTAAATGTCCCGCGCGGCTTCGCCCGCGTAAATTAGCATTTTTACGGAAACAGTACATTTTCCCACATTTCGTGTATAATTATGCGGTGCGTTCGGCGCGTACGGGTGCTGGCAAATGTGCAATCAGCTTAATAGCTCCAAAATATGTTGTTGACGGAAAAACATAATAAAATACGCAATAAAAACATCATAACCCCTATTGCCTTGAACTAGACGTCATATCTTGTGAATATACGATTATATATGCGACATTTGTAGCTATGTGTCGATATTTACAAAATTAATTGACCAATCGATAATGATTCTGTAACATTTGATAATAATTAACAAAGAAGTTAAGAACAAAGTCAAACTAAGTATATTTACAAAATACAATTTACCAAAAAAGAGTAGCTAGAATCTAGACGTTGAACATCATTTTTATATGGTATGGAACCATAAAGTTAATATTACCTATCGGAATTTAACTTTATGTATCGAACATAAAGAGTATAAACACTTTATAAAATTAAAATAAATAAAAGATACGCCCATGAAGGGTTCCGCAGCAGTAATAAGGTTTATTTTAATGAAATTAAAAGGTTTTTGATTAATTGTTATATTTCAGTTGATTTAATGAAAATTTTACCATTTATGACGTATAAAAAAAACTAATAGCTAGATCTCGTTCAAACCAGTTTTCGTTGGTAGTTTTTATAGTAATGTTCATCATTATATTATTTTTAGACTTATCATGCCCCTACTTTAGAAGTTAGAGGGGGGGGACACACATTTTACCACTTTGGAAGAGTCTCTCTCGCAAACTATTCAGGTTAGAAAAAAACGATATAAGAAACCTCAATATGATTTTTGAAGACCTATCCATAGGTATAGGTTAGATGAAAAAAAAATTTTTTTGTTTCAGTTGTACCTATGGGGACCCCTAAAATTTTTAATAATTTTTCCATTTTTGTATCAAAATCTTAATGCGGTTTACAGACTACATCTACTTACCAATTTTCAATAGTATAGCTCTTACAGTTTCGGAGGAAAGTGGCTGTGACATACGGACGGACAGACAGACAGACAGACATGACTCACATGACGAATCTATAAGGGTTCCGTTTTTTGCCATTTGGCTACGGAACCCTAAAAATTACAGGATTATGAGAAGTTTGGGAACATCAGCTGCCTTAATCTTTGAAGATTTCAACAATACTTAATCTCAATGAATTTTTTTTTGGTTCCTTTGCTGTCCCAAACATGAAGTTAATATAATATTATTATAGTCTGTCGAGAAAGTGAAGAAATTAAAAAGTGGCAACATCGTAGTGTCATCCCTTTCAAATCAATCTAAGATAACAAAAAATTAAAACCGACATCCAAAGTAAAAACAATAATAACATCCATATTATTAAATGAACTAAAAAGTATTTAATAATTTTTCCTATTTAATATTGCCTTTTTCCGAATTCGAGTCATCCGAATTCGAATGACGCTACGATGTTGCCACTTTTTAATTTCTTCACTTTCTTGACAGACTATACCTAGCGGAATAGAGCAGCAATCTCGAGCTGTCAATTAACGAAACCGAAATTGATTTACGTCTGTGTGTAAAATTTTTTTTACATATATATACACTTACACCAGCACCTTTCTCAGAGGTTAAATTGTCAACGTGCTGATAAGTGCCGACTGGACGCCAAACATTTAAAAAAAAATTGGTTCTGCTGTCATGTATCTCACGTCTCTTCTTACCACGCAATGTTTGGTAGTGACATCTCGCTTGCTCAGGCCTTTGTTTCTCTATTCCGCTAAGTATATTAACTTTATGGTCCAAAAACTATGCTATTGACGATATTGTAATTATCTGAAATACAGGAGCTGGCTGTTCAGATGTCAAAATTAAAGCCCGATCAGTCTCAAAACTTTGCCTTTATAATATTAGAACGCCTTACAGAGCAAAACGATTGCAGACTGCTACACTGCGACTACTACGAGATCAAAAGCAGGTTATAATAATCCAATCAAAAACGTTAATTCTTGTAAAATGTCGCCTCGACGATCACATATTATTATTAGGTTTACCCAGTGAAAAGATATGAGATCTCATGTAGAGCCACTAAAGCCAAGTCAGCCAAGCTTCTGAATCTACATGGCTTAACTCTACTGACCCTAACTTGAACAAACTCTACATATATTAGTAAATAAGTATGGCTTTGCCGTTTCGCTACCGTCGCGGAGGTGATGTGAATATTTAGTTTCAGATCTGAAATTAGTAACGAAATAGCCGAGCCATACATATTTACTAATATTATGTAGAATTTGTTTAAATTAAGTAGAGTTAAGCCATGTAGATTCATAAGTTTGGCTCTACATGAGATCTCATATCTTTTTCACAGGGTAAACCATAAATTTAATATTCCGCTAGGTATATTAACTTTATGGGGTAAACCCTACGGTAAACCTAATATGTATTACCTATGTCGTTGTCAAGGCAACATTTTACAAGAATTAATGTTGATGAGATTTCAGTTCTTTTCGTATGTTGGTTCGTGTAAGTACTTATTTAAAGGTTTTTTAGTTACTGTCTACAGTATCGTGTAAACTCTTACGTCCTAATTCATAAAATTGGTGGAAGTCCCATATAAACCTCCACCCCCTATTTTAGGGGATGGGTGGCAAAAAATACAAGTTTATGATTTTTTTTGTTGGTTGTATCACAGTGCAATAATTAAATAGATAGTTGTATACTATACTTAGATTACATACCAAATTTCAGTTTTCCAGCACTTCAGGAAGTAGCCAAACATTTTGATGATCATCAGTGTGTCAGTGTATAGTGTCAGTGACGAAATCGGTGTATTTTAGATATTGAAATAAAATCTAGAGTATTAGAGCTATTTAATTGAGAGATTGGATGTTTAAATAATCTATTATTGACATCATATCCTGAGAATATGAACTATCAGGTACATCGGGAACCAACTCTATGAGGGTTCAAAAAAACGACGAAACACTTTAGGTAGCGCCCTTGCGCTTCGCTTGGCCTGTCTCGGCGGTATATAATGTCTATACCTATATAATAGCCCTAAAACCGCGCGTTCGCGCCGCTGCTTACAAATCCTGCCTAAAACGCGAACGCAAATTATGCTTGACTTTTTCGAACATTTTCCTTGTAACGTTTTTCAGGTCATTACCATAAGTACGCGCGAATTGAATATATAGATATATAACAAAGTTTCCACATACTTAATTGTGTCATCTCGTTTTCTGTGTGTGACTCTAATTGGCGCTAATATATAGTGAGCTCTAGCCGGATTGGAGCACTTAGGCGCTAATTTTCCTGCAACTTTTGTGTTAGCACGATCCCACGAAATGGACGCGTGGTAGGGCCCGGATTTACATTATGTAAATACATTAGTTCGTTTCGTAGTTTTCGGCCTAGAATGTGTTTTTTACATGAATTATCATGTTTAGGCTGCGAAAAACCAAGTTATATTTTCCATATTTTAGGGTTTTACAAAGATAAGTCCATAAAACAATAACATAACTAAATTTAAACTATGGATTTCCGGAAAGTAACGCCTGATTCCATTATCTATTATTTATTGTAATTTAATACAATTTTTTTCCATATCGTTATTTTTACCCGACTACAGCAAAGCAAAAGGAGGGTTATGATTTTGACAGGCTATATATGTATGTATGTATGTATGTATGTATGTATGTATGTTTGTATGTATGTATGTATGTATGTATGTATGTATGTATGTATGTATGTATGTATGTATGTATGTATGTATGTATGTATGTATGTATGTATGTATGTATGTATGTATGTATGTATGTATGTATGTATGTATGTATGTATGTATGTACATCTGTTCTTTCGTAACTTCTAAACTACTTATTAGAATTCGACAAATGACATATCATTAGAAGCGTCTTAATTGTCCGCTGGTTATAGGCTATATGGGGTTTCACAAAATCTAATGTGGCGCCCTCTAGCGGACAAAACATACAGAGTAAAAAAATAAAGTTAAGATACATATGTCGTGTTTGGTATCATTTGAATTGAATTGATAGCATTTGTTTGTGACTTTACCTGTATTCATGGGCTGATTGCATATAATTCACAATATCTTTTCGTTCATAGCTTCTTTACTACTTATCAGAATAAGACCACTGCTGTACCATTGAAGGGACTCGATATTCTGTAATTTATCGAGTGAATCTTAGCCCCAAAATAATTGAAATAAAAATAAAGTTTAAAAAACTAATACCCGACTACTAAAACACGCTCTAAAAAGTATGAAACAAGAAAACAGTTTATAGGGATATGGAAATGTTTAAAGGATAGCCGTGGTCGTATGCCACCTACTATAGCAAAACAGATTCATTATAGATAATAAACATACGACCACGGCCAATGATATTCTATGTTACTAACGTAACTAGATTGGAAGTTTACGGTAGCAACGCGTTGCCACTTCGAAGATGCCTGCAGGCATATCTCACATACATAATGACATAACGAATATATGACTTGACATTGTCTTTTGAACAAAAAAGTGGTAACGCATTTTTGAGAATCTTTTGTAAGACATTGCTACTCTAGTATTTTAGAAACTCATTGACCACGGCTATCGTTTAAACATTTCCATATCCCTATAAACTGTTTTCTTGTTTCATACTTTTTAGAGCGTGTTTTAGTAGTCGGGTTTTAGTTTTTTAAACTTTATTTTTATATAAGTACTCCATATTTTTTCCATTCCCTTCCCATCCCTACCCTCCCCTATTACCCTATTCCCTCTTAAATGGCCGGCAACGCACCTGCAGCTCTTCTGATGCTGTGAGTGTCCATGGCCGACGGAAGTTGCTTTCCATCAGGTGAACCGTTTGCTCCTTTGCCCCCTTATTTCGTAAAAAAACAAATTATATATTCTCTCTCTCTCGGCGGGGACACTATACCGTGTCCCCAGAACGGGCACTGAAATGCACTGGAATGCTGGATTGGCATAATGTAAACCCGCTATGAAGGTGAGAAACATAACGATTGCTCGAAGGTCGCTCTTATCAGTCAAAAGGAGATAGTAATCGAATAATGCGACAAAATGATAAATAACGTGCGATCTAACCAGATGTAACCAGATTTTCGGCTCACGTGAGCAACTGTTGTTAAGTATGACTGGTTTCGGAGAGGCATTTTAAACAAATCCTGTGCGCGACGCGTAGATATGCATTTCTAAATTTGTATTGAATAGACAGATTTTAATTGCGTCCTCATTGCAAATCTGTCAATTCAATACAAATTTAGAAATGCATATCTACGCGTCGCGTTGCAGTCTGAATTGACCCTTAGCTGTCAATAGTTTCTGCGCTCACAAGCATTTAGGAAAAGCATTGTGACTGTGATGTAATTGGCATACTTAATACTTATCCCATTTTGTCCCAAAATGTAGTACTTATGTCCAATACAGTGTGTTTGTGTAAACACCGTTGTCCTTGAAACCATCAAATGAGACCGTCAAAATGAACAACTTTTTCTATGAGAACAATTCTGGGAACTCAAAAATAATGCCCGGATCGGCAATTTGAATGGGTATGTAGACGGATTTTTTTGAGTTCCCAGCATTGTTCTCATAGAAAAAGTTGTTCATTTTGACGGTCTCATTTGATGGTTTCAAGGACAACGGTGTTTACACAAACACACTGTATAGGAGATATTGGACATTCCTTTCGCTTTCTTCTGATTAACTTCATTGCAGGTCCCAAGATAGACTTAGCAAGTCCCTCGGGCATCTCTGAGTATGGCCACAGAATATATATTAGTGTATGGCTGAGATTATAAATATTATCAAAGTGTTTTTCATGGTTACCGCTGTTGATTCTGGTGAGTTGCGACTGTCCGGGTAATTAACGGTAAAAAAAGATATTAGTGCGCCTATCTGTTCTTGACTCGTGACCGGTGTCAAATAATCTCTTGAGAATATATACCCAAAATTTCAGGCTGACGTATGATAATTGATACTATTCGATATATTCGCGCAGCGCACAGGATTTGTTTAAAATGCCTCTCCGAAACCAGTCATACTTAACAACAGTTGCTCACGTGAGCCGAAAATCTGGTTACATCTGGTTAGATCGCACGTTATTTATCATTTTGTCGCATTATTCGATTATTATCTCCTTTTGACTTATAAGAGCGAGCAATCGTTATGTTTCTCACCTTCATAGCGGGTTTACATTATTCTAATCCAGCATTCCAGTGCATTTCAGTGCCCGTTCTGGGGACACGGTATAGTGTCCTCGCCGAGAGAGAGAGAATATATAATTTGTTTTTTTACGAAATAAGGGGGCAAACGAGCAAACGGTTCACCTGATGGAAAGCAACTTCCGTCGGCCATGGACACTCGCAGCATCAGAAGAGCTGCAGGTGCGTTGCCGGCCATTTAAGAGGGAATAGGGTAATAGGGGAGGGTAGGGATGGGAAGGGAATGGAAAAAATATGGAGTACTTATATAAAAATAAAGTTTAAAAAACTAAAAACCCGACTACTAAAATACGCTCTAAAAAGTATGAAACAAGAAAACAGTTTATAGGGATATGGAAATGTTTAAACGATAGCCGTGGTCGTATGTTTATTATCTATAATGAATTTGTTATGCTATAGTAGGTGGCATACGACCATAGAAATGCATATCTACGCGTCGCGTTGCAGCCTGAATTGACCCTTAGATACCCAATTCAGACTGCAACGCGACGCGTAGTGCATTTCTAAATTTGTATTGAATTAACAGATTTGCATGACGTGTCATGCAATTAAAATCAATACAAATTTAGAAATGCATAATATCTACGCGTCGCGTTGCAGTCTGAATTGACCCTAAGTACCGTAACATCATCGAATTTCTAGTAAATGTATAACTCATGTATAATCACAAATTCTGCGTAGTGAATACGTAGCTTAACTCGATCGTGCTTACATAATTATTTTGTCCAACTCATAAACTAGTTATTGGTTACTAAGCAAGCTGACCTTGACATTGAATTTGGTGTAAAGCTGGCCAAACACAGGCCGTTAATCCAAGTAGTGCGTTTAGGATCCAAGATCCTCTCTATCTTTTAAACGCCTTTTGTTTGATATACGTACCATCGAGGAAGTTGATATGCAATTGACAGATTAACGTTATTTGGTCGAATGTGTCAATTCAATGTTAATTGTGATCTGTCAGTTGGGTTTGACGTAACGTAACCAAACTACTTAGGGTCCCCGATTTGCGAATTTGACAATAATCGCGATACAGGTCGAACAGGTCGAAATTATACTTTGACTTGTTTTTGCAGTTATTTCCTTAAATATTGATTTTACAATAAAAATAATAAGGGCTAAAGTTGTAGAAAAACAAATGTTCGACAAATTTGATCTTTATCATTTTCTTGAAAAAATAAAAAAAAAGGAGGTTAAAGGAGATATAGCTAAAAAAAGATTGAACCTTCAAACCAATATGGCGGCTAACGCACACGTTGTGGCTGGTCGAGTTTTCGAATTTAAGCTATTTGTGACTTCCTCTAAACACTGGTGCAAAAAAATTTCTGACTATAATTAATTTCAGATTCCCATACAAGGCTCAACTAACCCTACTGGGCTACTAGGTTTTTCACAAAAAGCCATTAATTAAAAAATACTGATTTTTTTCCTTAAACTTTGGTTTTTCTATGTTTAATTCACGGAGCTCATACAAAGTATTAGCTCCGTGGTATAATTCCACTAAATTCATAACATATTGCCTGTGTAAGCGTAGTCCACATGACGCGTGTTTAGCTATCAAATCAATATCAAATGAAACTTTTTTTATTTTCTGTGTATTTAAATATGAGAAGTATCGGTCAGTTTAGACTTTAGTGTGAAAACCCGAGAAAAACTAAAAAACCAGCAGCACCCCCGCCCACGTTCTTATAAAGCCAGCAACGTCTTCTGTCAAATTCTGTGGTCAAAATTAAGGTTAAAGTTAAATTAGCCTTAACTATAACCATAACTTTAACTTTAACCACGCCTCTGGTACAACCCAACCTTAGTAGAATAAATGATACCAAAACATCAATAAGTACCTTTTATCGACAAGTTATATTGTGAAATAATTCATTTTAAAATTTCCATTTAACATAAGTACGGTACTTAAGTAATTTTTGCCGGAAGTGTTACAATTTTTGAGAATTCGCCAGAATTGAGAACTTTTTACCAAGGATGAAATGAAATTTTCACAGAATTCTTTATTATGTTATGTGTACTTAATTATTTAATAATAAAATTAAAATTAAATTAAATGTTAAGAGGCTGCCATACAAAACACAACTTTTAGCCTATTTTTTCTCTATAACGGTACGGAGCCCTTCGTGCGCGAGTCCGAGTCGCACTTGGCCCATTTAAAAAAAATATCCCACCCCATTACTCCCACTACCTCCCATGGCCTGCCAAGTGCCAGCGCGCAGATTATCAGGTCTGTCTGTCTGAAAGGGTTGTTCAAGGAAGTAGCTAACGGAGTTTCATTAGCTGCTAAAATGTAAAAAAAATGTAGCTGAAGCTACATTTTTTTTACATTTTTGCCCCACCCCACTTCTCCCACACCCACCGGCCACGGCCTGCCAGCACTAAGATTATCAGAAAGGGTTGTTCAGGTAACTTTTAATACAGCTGAAGCCACATGACCGATTTGGTCGCCACTCGCCAGCTCTCCGTCGATTATGTTATACATACTTAAATCTGTTCAGCTATTTTTACCGTGAACATAAGACAGACATAATATGGATAGACTGACACTTTCAAGAAGCACACTTTTACATTTATAATGTTAGTACATGTTTATTGTTTGTAGTAGAGTCATTCCAAGGGAATTGTTCGTGTATTACCAGCTTCATATAAAATAATTTGTATTTATTTTTACTAATAAAAGGTTGTATAATAAATAGTATATCCACCACGTGTTGGATATGTTGATTGATAGCAATGGAACAGCAAAAAATGGAATGGGTGTAAGCGAGAAAATGGTTTTTGTCGCGTAATTTAAAAACCATAAATACATTTCATTTAAGCTATGGGCAAATTAAAGTGTATGCTTGAACCAATCTATGTACACATTTTGGAAGCTTAAATCACTCTCCTCTGTTGGCAAAATAGGAATCCCTTTTTTTTACAGAGGTCTTTTTGATTGATTATTCTGTGTTATAAAAGTTGACCAATCGTGTTATGCTATGGGCAATTCAAAGACAAAGACATGATGAATACTGACAATAAACTTTAATTTCTTAGCTTTAGTCATTGCTGAGAAAAATCGATATCGCTACAGCCAAGTTATCAAGGCCTTAAGTATATTATTTAGAGCTCTACAAATAAATGGAAAATTTATGAATACAAGTCCAGATTTTTAAATATATTATGTATTTATTATTTCTGACAATATATTACCTAAAACAGACGTGCGTAATGCGTATAATCAGAATTCAGAGTTCAGACCGGATTTAATTTTATTTAAAATTATAATTCTAAAGAAAATCAGTAACGAATAGGCCAATAATAAGTAGTATTCAGTTAAAAAAAATGATCTTTTTTTTTATGAAATAAGGGGGCAGACGAGCAAACGGGTCACCTGATGGAAAGTAACTTCCGTCGCCCATGGACACTCGCAGCATCAGAAGAGCTGCAGGTGCGTTGCCGGCCTTTTAAGAGGGAATAGAGTAATAGGGGAGGGTAGGGATGCGAAGGGAAGGGAAGGGAATAGAGGAGGGTAGGGAAGGGAATAGGGTAGGGGATTGGGCCTCCGGTAAACTCACTCACTCGGCGAAACACAGCGCAAGCGCTGTTTCACGCCGGTTTTCTGTGAGAACGTGGTATTTCTCCGGTCGAGCCGGCCTATTCATACCGAAGCATGGCTCTCCCACGTATAAAAAAAACTATTAATTAGACTACCTGCCGTGATAGGCAGGGCCGTAAATAGGGCCACCGGTGCCCAGGCACAGGGCGTAGACTCTGGGGGGCGCAAGAATGGCCTGACCAGGCAGGATTCAGGACTATTATTTTTTCGGTTAGCTCCCGATAAGTTCCCGCTGCGTTCCTAGTGCTCGATTCCAAAAATAAAATAGGCCTATACATGTACCCTGGGTACATATTAATAATATCTTAAAAAAAACAAGGATCCAGTTGTAGAAGCTCGCACAGGGCACAAAAAAGGCTGCTTACGGCACTGGACTGATAGGTAAAAATCTTGTTCAAAGATTCCGATACACCTACATACAGCCCAAGCTAATAAAAGCGTGTTAAAACCCGATGACACCCAATATTATTATTACCTAACCCTAATAATATTTTAATTGTATAAATGATGACTCGAAAATCTAAATATTGTATACGAGCTTTTGCCCGCGGCTTCGCTCGCGTTAAGAAGTATTATTATATACAAACTTTCATCCCCTATTTGAACCCCTTGGGGTTGGAATTTATCAATATCCTTTCTTAGCGGATGCCTACGTCATAACATCTACCTGCATGCCAAATTTCAGCCCGATCCGTCCAGTGGTTTGGGCTGTGCGTTGATAGATCACTATGTCAATCAGTCAGTCACCTTTGAGTTTTATATATATAGATTAATCAAACTCATAAGAATCGAATATGGAATAGAATCCTTCTTTTGCTCTTATTTTTTGTCGCAGTCGGACAAAAGTACCTTTTTTATCTGCTACAGTCTGCGCACAAGTCTGTGACATCTATCCTACCAAAAACGTAAATCTAAATGAGTGCCAAATTCTATGCAAAATCTAAATTTTGCTGTGTCAGCGCTGCCACTTTTACAGTGAACTCTATACACTGTACTCATACACACCCTAAAATATTATCACTTAATTTTGTTACACCCTGTGTATTGTTTTTTTTATCATAAAAATATTACTTATAGCTATGGTGATCAAGCTTAGGGTATCAGAGCATTTTATGACGGTCATTATATTTGTTCCCAAAATATTATTAAGTATACTTATTGTTTATTCGCTATTAGTTATAACTTTTATGTATCAATGATTTTTATTGAACGGCTTTGGTAATGTGTTTGTTTTGTGAGGATAATATCCATTTGGGTGTAATGTAATGTCAATATTGACGACGGAACATTAGCCGAAGTGACATTTAATGGTCACTTTTCACAACTTTGAGAGACGGGACAGGACATCTTAAGATAAGCTCTGTTTTGTTTGCAGTCTATATTGCACGGTTCCGTTGCGAAAAACGAATAAATAAAGTGTACCTTACAGACCGACAAGGCTTTAAATAAACGTGTAAAAAAAGTAAATAACGCCGCCATACGAAAACCCCATTTTTGACATGTTTTTGACAGTAATTATCCTTTACCGGCAGCGCCCCCGACCACATTCATTTAAAGCTTTGTCGATCTATAGCTTTGTCGACCATGTAAAGTGCACAGATTGAAACTGCAGTACAACTGGCTGATGATGATATACGAAACAAAGGCCATCAGCTAATGGACGATAACATTGTCTATTGTGGTTTATTGATAGCGTCCGGTTATTACACAATTCCATAAAGCCTAGGTCGTCTGAGTCAACGAACTTATTATCTAGGTTTAAAGGTTTGCTTGTAGTCGATACTGTCATAGTCATAACATTTTAATATTTTTTATTGGACTCATTTGAACTTTAGCTATGTTCACACTATGCGCTTTCGTCTTCAATTTTCGTCATCTTCTTTCATTTAATTTTCTTTTTGGCGCATTCAATAATTAAATGCGTCAACGAACGCAACGCCAACATTGTCATTTTTGTTTTTTGGATACGGTCAGAGGGCATGCGTCGCGGGTATGCCTCACGTTCGCTGTTGACTGCACTATAACGCATGCCCTTGACGAATAGAAAAAGGCACAGGGTGTACAAAGCTTTTCTTAGAGGTTTCTCACAGGTGGCCTACACCCCCCCCCCCCCCAAATCTAAGGTAAATTTGAAAAAAAAACCCCAGAACCGTCCGAGAGCGCAGATAAAAAAATAGTGTAGTGACTAATGAGTGACCCCCCCCCAAAATTTCAGGCTGCGACCGCGCCTGACAACACTGTGAAGTGTGAGCCTTATGTCAAATTTAATATTAACGATAACCGACCAAATTGAGTGGTTACGGTTAACGTTAAATATGGCGTCATTTTAAATATTTAGACTTTTATTTTAGACATTTTGTTTTAGTTATAGTGAGTTGGTGCAACATACTCTTATTATTATTATTTCTAACATCAATCTTAATGATTCCTTTCACTGCTGGTAAACCCTAAAGTTAGACTTAGATACCTGGCCATGGAAGTGCCATAACTCATAAGTGACCGGCAGTGGAACGAAATTCCTAAAGTTATCCCGAAGAAAATAGGAAAAATACTTTGAAAGGAATTTGAACGAATAGTTCCTTTATACTTCGCCGAATACATTTTTATAGTTGATCGACTATTACTCAAATACCTGTGAAGTCTTCTTAGCCGTGATAGTTCTCCTTTTAAATTCAGCATACTTCCTACTCCCGTGCTCCTACTCTTTCACATTTCCAGAAGCAACCGTTTACTGGTAGAAAGGAAGAGGAGTTTAACGATTTTCTACACTTTAAAACTTAATATTTCACAAACGGATCCCTAAATCGAAAAACTATCTATGAATACTAATAATATTTAAAAAAACCGGCCAAGTGCGAGTTGGACTCGCCCATGAAGGGTTCCGCAGCAGCAATAAGGTTTATTTCTATGAAATCAAAAGGTTTTTGATTTATTTTTATATTTCAGTTGATTTAATGAAAGTAAAAAAAAAATTTTACTAACTTTTTAGGTGTGGAAAAAAAATACTATTCGATAGATTTCCTAAAGAGTAACAATAAATCCTCCATAAGTTTTGTACAAAAATGATGTTGGCGAAAAAAAAATAATTACGAAAATTGTAAGGGTATAATATAAGTATATAAAACGAGTCCTTAAAAAGCAAAAATACTTATATGTATTTACAAACATGGATAGCAAAAACAAAATAAAACTAAAATTAACTACTGACTAAACTATTGTAATTATAATAAAATAAAAATTGTTACACACACTAATAACTCAAACAATTTCAAATGAAACTTATAAATAAACAATAATAAATAATAATCAATTAAAGCAACGCGTTTTACAAGCATGATGGATCTCCAATGCTATCATCGCCTTGTAATGACACAACTTCACTTTCTTCGTAATCTTTAGCTGATAAAAGAAGTCTTTCAAGCAACAGGTCGACTGTGTCTGGATAGAAATTCTTGGTGTTTATTTTTAGACAACTTTGGACGAATGTGAGACAAATATGGATCAGAGCTTATTAAAAAGTTGTGCAACAAATCTTCATTAGTTTCTGCTCGACTCGTCTTTTTAGTATGCATCTCTCTAGTATTTCTAAATTCTTTATTCCTTGCCTCTGAAGCTTTATACAGGGTGTAACAAAAATAAGTGGAAAAAAAATTGGTCTTTCAGCGCTGCTACTTTCTCAGTAAACTCTCTATAAGGAACATATACCCACCCTAAAGTATTATCACTTATTTTTGTTACACCTTGTATACATATATTATACCCTTACAATTTTCGTAATTATTTTTTTTTCGCCTTAAAACATCATTTTTGTACAAAACTTATAGAGGATTTATTGTTACTCTTTAGGAAATCTATCGAATAGTATTTTTTTCACACCTAAAAAGTTAGTAAAATTATTTTAAAATTTTGAACCCCTCTACTGCAAAAGGCTGCACGTAAATTTTCGTATTTTTTTTTCTAAACCTTTTATACCACTAGAACTTTACTAGTTTTAAAAATGAACCAGAATGACTTAGTAGTTTTTGCAAAAAATCTATTTATAGATTCTTTTCCATACAACATTTTCGTAATAATTACGAAAATGTGTTTTTTCACCTACAATATACATTTTTATAAAAAACTTAATAAGGATTTATTGTTACTACTCTTAAAATCTATCGGATGGTATTTTTATCCACACCAAAATCGAACTTTTTTGCGAATGTCCACTGTTTAGCGATTTCGTACCACTCTGCACCGCGACAATAATTTTGAAGCGGTACCGGTAGCCCCTCTTACATTTTGCCGTCTTGTCCCGGACAATTGTAATGCCTCTTGTAAGTCCTACCCAACACTAGTTGGGTATCTACATCACACTATAATTGTTTGATGCGAAGATGTTTGATATAGCCGTTTAACTTTTAGGTATAGGTTTCCTTCTTTGAACTAAGCGATATTATTTACATCCTAAAATTAAATAAATATTTGCAAAGAAATGCTGACACTATGCGTTACGACTATACGAGTACTTTGAACTTACATATTTTTAAGACTATTTTTAGAGAGAAAAGTTCTCTTTCCCTTTTTTTATGAAATTATTAGGGGGCAAACATGCAGACGGGTCAGCTGACGCGGCGGAAAGCAACTGCCGTCGTCTATGGACGCTGTAACATCAGAAGAGTTGCAAGTGCGTTTTCGGCCTATTTATGAAGGAATAGGCTAAGGGAATAAGCAGAAGAGAATAGGGGCTGTTCGCCCATATCCTTTTTTTGTTATCTTAGTATAAGTATAGGTTTTTCTCATGGGATAGGTTAGGTTGGGTTTGATATTTTTTTTTGTTGTTTCTGTACTAATAGTATTTCAGCTTTCTCAGACTTCAGGAAGTACCCTAACAGTTTTGATAATCGGTGAGTCAGTGCCAAAATTGTGGGTTTTTGGACACCTATAAAATCTCAAGTATTATTATACTTGAGATTTTATAGGTGTCCAAAAACCCACAATTTTAAAACTTTTTGCATTTAAGAATTATATTCATGTTACAATATCTTGAAAATTTCAACTATCTGGCATTATCCAAACCAAAGTTACGAGGGTTCAAAAATAGGACGAAACGTTTCAAGAAAAGGTAGGTAGTTGCGCGCTTCGCTTGGCTCGTCTTGGCGGGGAGTGCCCCCAGATAATATAAGATTTTTACTAACAATAATGGCAGTGCCTGTCTTAGCACTACCAGCGCCCTGGGCGAGATTTATTCGGCACCCAGAGTGCTGGTGCTTGGTAGTGCTGAAAAAATTAGCGCCCCTTTTGTTTGCCTTTAGCGCCTCTTTTTGTCCAGCGCCCTGGGCGGTCGCCCAGCGTCGCCAAACGTCGCTACTGAATAATGTAGGTATGCTTAAGTTGTCCGAAAATAAACATTTTATTTTTATAATTTTTATGAGGATAATTCTTTTGTAATCTAATTCTATTACCATGTGGCTACTTAAATTCTAGTGCAAATTCGATCTTTGACTTCAGTTGATAATACTATCAGCACGCCTCCACTACGTGTATATGTACTTACTATCACGATAATTGACGTTCGCAATTTAAAAATAACGAAAAACATTCCTGTTACAAACATGACAACAAATTGTTACTACACAATTACAGATATTATAATGCGATTAAAACTCCCTAGTAAAACAAAATAAATTTTGTAGAGAGTTTTAATAAAATTAATGCTAGCAGGCAGCAGCTTTTCTGACCTTTTATTCTTTGTTTAAATTCTAGTTGTCCAATGTCCATATCTATGTATAGGGGGCTTCCCCCAATATGCTTAATATTTTGTCTCATTTCTTTTTTTATTATTATTTTTTGTACAGAGTAGCATCATAAAGCGACTGAAGCTAGAAAGCCCAAAGGGCCATTAAACTTTGTTTATTGTAATTTGTAACCAATCCGACGACGGTTAATTTTTGGAGAAACGAAGCGGATTGGTCGGATACCATGATTGGTAAGGTATCTTCGGCGTAAGGTTGTGGTGATCCACAACCTTACGCCGAAGATAATCGCGAAAAGTTACTTTGTCTAAAACTAGAATGAAATATATTATGTTTGTATCGATAATGTGATAGGTATCCCATCCCCTAATAAGTTGATTAATTTCAACAGTGAGTTGATCAATTTAGAAATCTCTTCAAACTTTTCATACCTTTCTGTTGCCGGGTAACCGGTGAGAGTGAAAAGGCGGCTTTTAATATTGCAGGCGCTGGGTGGAGTTGAGTCTGCAAAATATGTGTGAAGCCATGAACTGTGAATGGGGTTTAGTTCGGGAAAGCATGCCGTTTATGATTCTGAATTTTGCTAGGAGTCATGTTGGTTAATTTCTTTGAACTGGGTGGGTAGTGTAAAAAAATACTAATACGACTCCTGGCAACAGTAACTCAGCATACTTTTCTGAGTTCAACCCTATTCACGGAATACTCAACTCTACCCAGTGCCTCTATAATAATATAATCTAACGACTAACCTAAGCTTCGTCTACTTACTAGTCTAGCATCCATTGTCTTCGCAGCTGTAAGCATAGTTAATCAGAACCAATCAATATTTGAGACCACCAAAAGTTATTCCTCTCCTTCTGAACTGATAAGAGCCGGAGATCAGTCAGATATTATCTCTTACGTCAATGTGTTATTGACCTTCTTGATATAAGTACACTTTTTACGCGCCACCGTTTTTTACTAGATTATACATTGGAAAAAAATTAGCTGCTCAGTGTATCTTTTTATCCAACTACCATCTTTTCCACACGATTTTTTGCCTTATCAGTGAGATCTGTTTTTAAAAGAGATTCCGTACAATTTTTTTTTTTTGGATGGGAGACCACTATCTAAACTAGCTAGCGATTTATTAAATTCACCGGGACGCCATGGCGACGTGGCCAGCGACGTCGCCAACTACTTCTAATGAGATTTGAGATGTATGACGATTGACGGGTAACTCACCTGACGACCGACTGGCGACGTTGCCAAGTAACCAGCGTAGCCAGAGTCGACCGCTCCGTATGCGGCAACTGGCGACGTTGCCAGTTGTTTTCACGTCTTTGTTCCATCACTCAATCAGTCGCTGATTTTAGCACAACCACAAAACGCCGCTACCGGCATATTTCCTGTAGTTTTCATACATTTTATATGGACTCGCCGCACACGGTTGACGAATGACGCCACACGTAGGGATTGCAATCCGGAAAACCAGACCCGGATATTCGCAGGATCCGGCGTCATTTTAGGGGTACCGGAACCGGTCCCAATATACCGGATCCGGAGACCGGATCCGGTGTTAGCGATTTGTGGCAATAGTTAATAGAATCAGGCGTTACTTTGCGGAAATCCATAGCCTAAAATTTTGTATATTAATATTTTTAGCAAAATTCTGCGAAATAAACACCAACCTGTAAGTAAATAAGTGAGTGTATGCCGTGCTGCGCATGCCTATGCGTACACTCACTCATGTACTTACAAGTTGGGATTTATTTCGTGGAATATTGCTAAAAATAATAATATACTTTAATTTGTGGCATACTGATATGCCACAAATTAAAGTATATTATATATAAATGCGTTACCCCTGGATAAGCTTTTTCTCACTTTTTTAGGGTACTGTAGTGAACAACGAACCGTTATAGTTTCGGTCTGTCTATCCGTCTGTGTGTCTGTCCGTCTGTCAGTCCACGGTTTTGCTCAGAGACTATATATAGGACCTACAATGCTGTAAATTGGCATGAATATACATATTAATGATTCCAACAAAAGGGTATATAAAATCGTAAAAACATATTATATTTTTTATGGTACCTCCCATACACATGAAGCGGGGATGTTTTTTTTCTTTCGCGTCCACCCGACCGTGTGGGGCGTTCGCTGGATAGATTTTAAAAAATATTACGAGTATTCTTAGATCATTTTCCGATTTAGGGATCCATTTGTGCAATATGAAGTTTTAAAAGGGAAAAAATCGTTACAGTCCAGTGTCTCCCCCTCCCTTCTACGAGCTAAACGTTTGCTTCTAGAAATTTGAAAAATCACGGGAGTAGGAAATGTGCTGAGTTTACAAGTAAAATTATCACGGCTAAGAAGACTTCAAAATTATTGAGTAATAGTCGATCAACTAAAAAAATGTATTCGACGAAGTGTAAAGGAACTTTTCGTTCAAATTCCTTTGAACGTGACTGAGATGATGTTGTTAGTAGTGTAAAATACGTCATAAATCTATATTCATTGGCTATACAAAAATTATCAAAAACTAGCGGTACCGTACTACGGAACTGCAGCAGCTCTATTAGAAGCTATTATATATATATTAAGCTAAGTGACGCTTTAAAATGATGAGCAACAAATGGATGTATATTGTTAAATATCAACTCGCCAATGACTACAGCTACGTATGGTGGTGGGGAGGGTGCAATTAACCTGCTCATTCTTCTAGGCTAGGCCGACTATGTTGCCATAATGCCGTAATGTGCGTGAGCAACCATACGGACATTTAAAATATTATTCCATGCTCTACAGTTTTTAAAGAGTGGTTGAGAGCGCTTTGAAAATATTGCATTAATCAGCTACAAGTGATGCATATATGCCTTGTTTTTGAATTAGAATGCAAAAATAGAATGATTTTCGGTTTTTAATTCAATTTCATCAATCCGGCCGGACCCGACCGGATCCGGCCGGATTGACGGTAATCCAGTCAAATCTGGTCCGGATTGAAAATGACGCCGGATTGCAATCCGGCGTCATTTTCAATCCGGATAGCCACACGCTACAACGATTTACTTTACGCTTTACGCCGATAGCCACACGCTACAACGATTTACTTTACGACCAATAGACTAGCTTAAAACGGCGTTTGTGGCTGTCGCGTGTGGCCTGTGTGCGGCGACACTAAGTGATATCCTCAGATAATTGAAAAAATTTTCAAGGTATTTTCGTAAATCTGCATAGAATTTTAGAAAAACACCGCTCTGTGGCGACGTAGAGAGTAGAGACGCCAGACGTTGCCATGGTAACGTCACTGGCTACGTCGTCATGGCATCCCGGCGAGGTATGCCGTATGCAGCGTTGCCAGACGTCCCGATTTTGGCTTGACGTCCCGATTTTTTCATCAAAATTAAATGTCCCGCGCGGGACAGGCTCAGTCCCGCTTTTCGGGGAAAGCCCAAACGTACGTGCAGTGCAGCGTGCTGAGAAAGAAAGGTGCGTAATCGACGAAGATAAGACTGTGGGACGTAGAGGGGTGGATTTTCTTTTGCCACTTTAGCTATCTATTGTCATTTAAACGTTATTTTAACGCAAAGAAAAAGATAAAAATTAATAAAACTTTATTTTATACTTTTTTTTACCTTTGTCCCGCTTTTGACTGAAGAATCCCGCTTTTTCACTCAAAAAGTTCCTATTATTAACACGCTTTTACTAGCTTGGACTGTATAATATTGTGGTATACAATACAGTCTATGCAGTATGTAACGGAATCATTGAGCACGATTTTTAACTATCTCCAGTAGTTTGAGAGCCAATGTCAATGTAATAATTTGTTAAAAATTTTCAATAAAAAAAACGTGTTTTTTTTTACTTTTTTCAACAATTATTTATCTCTTATATATTATAAAATTCTCGTGTCACAATGTTAGTTACCGTACTCCTCCGAAACGGCTTTACTGATTTTTACCAAATTTTATTTGCATATTCAGTAGGTCTGAGAATCGGCTACTGGATACTTTTCATATTGATAAGTGCACTTGTTGAATAATTAATAGTAAATTATTACAAGTCGAGACTGACGGCGACCATTGTTTTGGCGACGGGATAGCGATGGAGGTTGCCATGGTGCCATACTTATTTAGTCACTTCAATAAAATAATACGGGCGAAATACTTTATACGGTAAAACAACTACAGCTAGTTACTTATATATATTATTATATATATAAGACTGATCATTGGTCAAGTTCACAACCAAGGCGAAGGTCTTCTCAGATCGAGGCCATACTGCTACTGTGCGTTCAGCGTTGCGTTGTCCGTGTCGCAACGGGAAAAGCAGAAAAGTAGTTGCAAATGGTTCGTGTAATATTACACACGGTGCTGCTCGCCAGTTCTGTTATGCTGGAACTTGGCTTGACACGCGGTAGCGTGCGGCGTGTCTAGATCGAAGGGGAAAGTATGTAATCTTTGTGCTACACAAGTTCGCACAACAAAATACACAGGTACAACCTAGGTGTAACAAAACAAAGTGACAATAAGGTTCCGTAAGTGTCCCTTATACTTCACTGTGAAAGTGGCAGCACTGAAAGATCAACTGCTTTTTTATATATTACGATTAATAGCACGATTGGTCAATTCGGGCACCGCTAAGCTCCGCTCCGCTTTAGTGGAAACGCAGCCTTATTCTTGCACTTCATCCTAAGCGCAGGCCTTGATGCAACGCATCAATGTAGCATATTATTATTATGAATTATTATCTTTCTCTTTATGTAATATAATAGCTAATGGATTTTAATAATAATAATAATAATATTTTTTTTATTTGCACATACAAAAGAAAATACATAAAAGCACATAAAAGAGAAAAAAAAAGAAATAACAACAACAAAAAAAGTATTTAAAAAAATTACAAAGTTGTGCAAAAAGGCGGTCATACTGCTTTAAGCAGTTTCTTCCAGACATTTTTTTAATTAAGTATTAAAAAAAGACAAGGATTTTAATTTTTTCAAGTCTCGCTATAACTCGAGAACAGCTGGACCGATTTGGATAATTATAATCTTAAAAATATGTTCGCGGAAGTCCAGGCCGGAAGGTTTATATAAGGAGAAAAGTGATAAGTTATATGTATAACATAGTATTTGTATTGAGAGCGGCTGCGGTAAACGCAATGCAACGCAAC
The DNA here is from genome assembly GCF_905147365.1 of Aricia agestis. Taxonomy (NCBI): domain Eukaryota; kingdom Metazoa; phylum Arthropoda; class Insecta; order Lepidoptera; family Lycaenidae; genus Aricia; species Aricia agestis. The sequence goes on along the minus strand of NC_056428.1, from coordinate 23,263,461 downwards.
GATATGGCCTCAGTCCTCACAACAAAAGGTCCTCTAAAATCCATTGGCTTGAAACATTAAGAATAGATTTCCTTTAATTTACCATTGGTCTCACGATAACATGAGGCCGAAAAGCGGAAAAATCCTCAACAAATATCATTATCTTGAGCTTTGTTTCGTTTGTTTATAAATTTTGCTGATTGTGTATAAACTGACCCCCTCTGAAATCTGATAATTTGTGTTGTGTCGTTACCTCAGTCTGTATTAAATTACGTCATTCAATATTTTTGATAAATGTTATTGGGTTAAAATTACACTTCGCACTTTTTAGACAGCAAAGTTCTATAAGTTTATAGCTGCATTATTTATATAGGTCTACCAGGATGAAGGATCTGATGGCAAAAAGTGAGAAAAGAAATTGTCTCTATTGCTTACGCCAGTATTATAGTACTCTGTGCTATGGCTATAGTACCTGAGAGAAACCGAGGTTATTGGAATAAAACATTTTAATTCTTTTTTCGGCGGTTGATTCTGTGTGTGAAACAATATAAATATAAAAATTTATCCAATGATCAAGAATATTTTTTGAAAATCTGCCATCCAAATTTGCCTCCGATCCTGGTAGACCTACAACATTGGCAACAATTGATTCATAGACAGACCTACGTCATTTGGCATGGGTTATGTTGCGACACAATATGGTTACTAGTTACTACTAATAACATGGTTACGACGGTCTGTCTGTCTGTCGGTTAGGAAGGTTTGACAAAACGCAACCAAAATACGTAGGTCCGCACCCGCCAGCCTGCCGCCTGTCCACATGTCCATGTTACGAGTTACGACGTCGTTAACGTGGAATGATGCGGTAACGAGGCACGGTACGTTGTCGCGACGTGATATTTACGTCAACCTAACGAAAAATGCACGTCACGATGTAGCAACATTGTACGTCACCATACCTTGTAAAACTGCTACATTCTTCACTATTTACCTAGATATGAAACGCACCTGAGATTTAGGACAAAAAAGACGTAAAATGTTACTACACGTACACAGTGACGCCCCTTTTTACGTTACGTTGACGAAAATTTTCACGTCACGTCAACGTACCGTGCCACGTTACCGCACCGTTCCACGTTGACGACGTCGTGACGTGGAGATTTTTGAATTTAGTACAAAACACAAACAATGCACAATAATTTAGAGCACAAGTACGTGTTGTCAACACGCATGGCAATTTGTTTCAGCAGTCAGCATGCAAATTATGCACGCGCGAAACTGCACTAGAGCTACACGACATAGAACTAATAATTTTGTAATTTTTTTTGTACTATGGAAGTGAAGAGACGCGTCGTGTCGCTTTAGTGCGGTCTCACCTTTATTGTGTCTCATCTTATGCTTACCCACAACTAATACTATCTAATATATTTATTCTATTTTTGCAATATTATCGCCTATTCAACCTACTATAACTCATAGGACGTTAGACGACGAAAGATATAGTTTAGTTTATAGGAGATTAGAGATATACCTAGGGGATGCCTAAATAAAGGATTGTCTTTGAATTTTTTCACATCTCAATCTATATATGTATATAAAACTCAAAGGTGACTGACTGATTGACATAGTGATCTATCAACGCATAGCCCAAACCACTGGACGGATCGGGCTGAAATTTGGCATGCAGGTAGATGTTATGACGTAGGCATCTGCTAAGACAGGATTTTGATAAATTCCAACCCCAAGGGGTTCAAATAGGGGACGAAAGTTTGTATATAATAATACTTCTTAACGCGAGCGAAGCCGCGGGCAAAAGCTCGTGTTCGTATATAATATTACACCTGTTTAAAAATACTTTATTTAGTAAACTGTTTAACATGTTACCGTAAAATAAAGGACAATCCACTTTTACGTGTGCCCAGAGTCGGGGATGGAAATAAATGGTTTCAGCTATTCGTAAAATATAGGCCGCATAAGCCGCGCCCTAGGGGGCGGCAGATTCCATAAAGTCGCCTACACTCATAAAAAAAAACCGGCACTGGATGGTTTTCGTAATTTTATTTTCAACAAATGTGCTCAGTCTCCTCTGGCATTAAAGTAAAATACTGTAGTCTGTACTCGTAACTAATGAACAATAATGAACCATAGCATGCTGCGTGAGTGTTTAACTGTCATCAAGTAAAACAGCAGCATTATAGTGATCCTGCATCATCATCTCTCCGGACGCCGCAGCGGCCATATTTTGCTCTCTAAAGTATTATCATTACTAGTAGGTATAGCAAATGCTTTTATTAATATTACTAGCGACTCGTCCCGGCGTCGCACGGGTATAAAATATATAGCCACTGAAAAAAATATTAAAATCGATAGCCTATGATCCTTCACGTGGTCTACTTCTTATCGGTGCCAAATAACATTTTTTTTAATGAAATAAGGGGGCAAACGAGCAAACGGGTCACTTGATGGAAAGCAACTTCCGTCGCCCATGGACACTCGCAGCATCAGAAGAGCTGCAGGTGCGTTGCCGGCATTTTAAGAAGGAATAGGGTAATAGGGGAGGGTAGGGATGGGAAGGGAAGGGGATAGGAGAGGGTAGGGAAGGGAAAAAGGTAGGGGATTGGGCCTCCGGTAAACTCACTCACTCGCACTCGTGAAACAGCGCAAGCGCTGTTTCACGAGTGCGAGTTGTCTGTGAGAACGTGGTATTTTTCCGGTCGAGCCGGCCCATTCGTGCCGAAGCATGGCTCTCCCACGTATATTTTTTGCTCCAGTAGTTCGCGAGACAAGCCCTTTCAAATAATTTTCCCCGTTTTTTCCACATTCTCCTATTAGTCTTAGCATAATAAAATATAGCCTATAGCCTTCCTCAATAAATGGGCTATCTAACACTGAAATAATTTTTCAAATCAGACCAGTAGTTCCTGAGATTAGCGCGTTCAAGTTAGCCCTTTCAATTAATTTTCCCATTTTTTTTCACATTTTCTTCTATTTCTTCTCTCCTAATAGTCATAACGTAATAAAATATAGCCTATAGCCTTCCACGATAAATGGGCTATCTAACACTGAAAGAATCATCAAAATCCGTTGCGTAGTTTCAAAGATTAAAGGGAACAAAGGGACACGAGGGAAAAAAGCTACTTTGTTTTAGTATAATAGTCGGTCAAAATAATAAAATAGAAATATGAAAATGTAAAAGATAATTCTAACTTTGAAAACGTGTTAATAGGGTTAAGTGTTTATGTAGTATTTAAGGTTATTAATTAAATATCTGTATGTTTTTATAATAAAATAAAAAAAATAGAATAAAGGTAATTATTATATTCAAAGTTTCACCACCTGCTGCAGGCTGCAATGAGGCACTACTGATAGAAGTCGCTTGCATTTTTACCGACTTCCAAAAAGGAGGAGGTTATACGTTCGGCTGTATGTATCTTTTTTACACGAATAATCGTGCAAGAGTTATAACTCAAAGGATAATATTAGACACGAGCGCCAGATTGTTTTAACAAGTTTATTCTGGTGAACTCAAATAAACAAATAAGCTGCAATAAGCGCATGTTTTATTATTAATGTGATGTGTGTTATTTAGTGACCGACCGAACTTTCGGTTTCGGTTTCGGCCAATTTCGGCCAAAAAATCTAGTTTCGGCCATAGTTTTGGTTTCGGCCAAAATATAGCCGAAATTTTCGGCCCCACCGAAACTCATGCATCGTTCGGTAAACTTCGCAGTTAGCTCGTGCTTGCTTGCCAGCGAGGCCCCGGCTCAGTTTTGAGATTATGTTTTCCAGAATAGTCCCAAATCAAAAATTAGCACTTCGTTTTATTTTCATTAAATTGCCTAAACTTGTTATTATCGAAATTATATTATTGAATTTTATTTCTACAACAAACGCAGGCTTATTTAATATGTACATAGCAAATTACGTGCTATTTTAAGAATGTTTTCCAAGCAAACGATTTAGTAAATGATATGATAAATTGATTAGATATTATTGTGTATGAACTTTATTTACTTAAGAATTTTGTTTGACTGTGAGATTATAGATAGGATATATTAGGCGAATCTTGCGAGATTTATCTAGTAAATCATTTTGCCTCACTCTTTTCCTTTTACCACGCGTTTTATTTAAATATTTAAAATTAACTACTTACTATGAACACGCAATCTCTTAGACCGATCTGGAAATAACTTCTGCTCTTGTTTCTTAGGGTAATCCTTCGTCGTAATACATTAGGGGAAATTCACCAATCACACTTAAAACTTCTTTTTATCAAACTTAAGTTCTCATTTATTTGGCGACGTAAAGCTCGTTTCAAATAGATTTACATTCTTCGTTTAATCGCGATTAATGAATCTAAGTTTACGTCACGTCACGCGATGATTTTTATCAAAATAGCAAGAAACGATGAATTAGCTAACCAAACGCATCTGTGAAAACTATCATCTTAACAATTTTTTCGTCTGTTTTTCGATCTGACAGGACACATCACTAACAGTCGGTTAAAAAGTTTCCAGGGAACATATTCGAGTCCCAAGATTAATAATATTTATTTTAAGAAATGTCACAAAAAGTAAAAAATTCAATGTGGTACTTTTTCTTTGGTTTTAAAAGTTGTTTAAATTTATGTTAAAAATCAATAAATTTCAGTAAATAGTCGTAATTATAAATGTTTTAACAAGTTTCGGTTTCGGCTGAAAAATCAGTTTCCGTCGGACACTAAATTTTTATTATTTTTTCCGTACAATAAAGGTCTACATGCTATAAAATCGTTATTTTAAATCAAAATAATTCTAAAAATTTACAGAGGTTTTAAATTTGCAAATGCAAACGAAATATACGGAAAAAAAATTTTTGGGTAAGAGCTCTTGCACGTTTATTCGTTCGGGCCATCAAATTGCTCCATATTGCTCCACTAATTGCTCCAGATCGTTCCATTCGTGATTATTGCCGTAATTATTGCCCGTGTAAGCGCTTCTTAAGAGATAGACATATTAATTATTATATAATACTAGCTGTCCCGGTGAACTTCGTGTCACCTTCCCTGGACTTCTACGAATATTTTAAGACTAAAATCAACCCAATCCGTCCAGCCGTTTTCGAGTTTTTTGAAAATCCATTTTTATTTCATTATTATCATCAGAGCAGCAGAGTTTTCTGTAGATCTTTTCATTATAGTGTACAATACGTCTTAATACCTACATTATTTTGATAAATCTCGTAGGGTTCAGTCTGCATTTGCAATGTAAGCGGGAAAAAATATAATTATTTACGACATCATATTATTAGAAACCCCAAAATTAACAGTATTTCTCCGCTATTTAATTAATGTTATTATACTTATAAACCTTCCTCTTTAATTACATACTCTATCTATTAAAGAAAACCGCATCAAAATCCGGTGCGTAGAGATAAAAGAAATTTACAAGACATCCCCCAAGCCTCTACACAACGCCCCCATTTTTTTCTGGGTCCCACACCGCCCCCTGACCTTCAGCCCCCACTGAGTTTTATCACTTAGTTTTGTTACACCTTGGCTTGTATATTATGTAATATCTAGGTTTATTGTAATTGTTAATTAACTGGACAGTTTGGAGTAATTACACCACATCCTGCACATTCAATGTAGATAATAATAGCCACCATTATCATAACAATTTAGCGGTGACACTTTTAAATTATTCTGTTTACCTGTTAAAGTTTTAACGAGAACCAATTATTGTTTAATGAGATATTTTAAACACAATAATTATTGTGTGTATTTTAGCATGGCAACTGTAACAGAATATGTATACAATAGCCTAAAGATCGTAAACCCAGCTTGATTTGATTGGACACTAATTGAGGCCAAGCGCTAGACAAACTCGTGTGTTTAAGGGCGCGATCAGACGTGCGCGTGTTCTGCGCGCAAGCAGAGAACGTCGCAGACGTCTGATCGCGCCTTTATGGTGTGCACAATGCACTGATTGACCGACCGTTTCGAAGACCAATGTAATGCAATACAAAATATTTCAATCCAAATGGACGTACGGACGTACATTTTTACTTATCTAAGTTTTAGGAGTGATGACCAGCCGTTTTGATTAAATGGACAAATCGCAACCTTAGTTTAAGCAATCCGGCTACAGTCTATGATTGTCGATGATGCTCCCCATCAGGCGATCAGACTGCTCGTTTGACCCCTATTGATTCCATAACGGAAGCAGCTAACCTCGAGTGCCCTGAGTACCATTAACTCCCCTACGCCAATTACCCATTTGCTGTCTCCCCTATTCGCGTCACAGGTACAATTCCAGTGTGAGAATAAGAACATAAGGCCGATATCAAACTAGTGGCTGGCGAGCGGCTTTAGGGCGGGGCAGGTAGCGAATACGCTGCGAACACACCGCGACTGGGCACTGGTGAGTATAAAAATAATATATTTTCAGGTTTTCGATTCTTTTACGGGTCTACTAAGTCTTTCGGCGCACTCAGAGGCATTATCTCTTTAAATTAATCTCTCTTCCTAGTCGTATCCTCATGGCTGAGGGACGTGACCACCAAAATTTGCTTTCTGGGATAGGGCTCTCCACTTGTCTCTATTTTTGGCCTGATGAAATGCCTCCTGGAACGTGCAGTCAGCAGCCTTGACAATCGCGTCTGTCCATCGTGTAGCCACTCTGCCTCTGCCTCTTTTCCCCTCTAATTGCCCAGCTAGTATGAGACTGTCAAGATTATTAGGCTCCCGGCGGGCTATGTGGCCAAAAAAGGTCACATAGCCGATCGTTGTAGACAAAGCGTGGACAGGCGGGCGGTAATTTTGAGTTGCTGAAGTATAGACGTGTTGGTCCGGTGTGCGGTCCAAGGGATGCCGAGCATCTTGGCTCGAGTACGTGCTTTTAGTGTCCATGTCTCGGAGGCATATAAAAATATTGAAAAGATTAGGGAACGCATTAGTGTTATTTTTGTGCTGTGATAGATGTTCTTATTCTTCCATATCTTTTCTAAGCGTCCAACCCACGCGGCCACGGAGGTAATACGCTCCGTGCTCCAACCGCAGATTTAGTCATCTGAGCCCGTCGGACAACCTCCCTGTATATACGTGAGCCAAAAACTTTGTATCCCTTTTTGACGAAAAATGGGGAAACGTAGGTGAATGAAAGAACAATGGCCAAATCGTACCAGTAGTGCTAGCACGGCGACCAGCGGAAATGCGAAAGTATGGACAAACTGTCGAAATAAACCTAAGGTGCCGTTCCGATCTTTTTTCGTTCCGAAAAATTCAATTAAAATGCCACTTTATGACAGACTATAGTCACAAACTGTGGGGATAAACTTAACGTGCCGTTCCGATCTTTTTTAGTTCCGAATAATTCAATTAAAAAGCCACTTTATGACAGACTATAGTTCTAAAAATTCAAATAATATCCTACATTATGACATATACTATAGTGTGTATATACTGACTATAGTCACAAACTGTGGAGATAAACTTAACGTGCCGTTCCGATCTTTTTTAGTTCCGAATAATTCAATTAAAAAGCCACTTTATGACAGACAATAGTTCTAAAAATTCAATTAATATCCTACATTATGACATATACTATAGTGTGTCATAAAGTGGCATTTTAATTGAATTTTTCGGAACGAAAAAAGATCGGAACGGCACCTTAGGTTTATTTCCACAGTTTGTCCATACTTTCGCATTTCCGCTGGTCGCCGTGCTACCGCTACAGGTGGGCGGTGGCGTCTCGACATGCCATTAGTAGCAAAAATTCCCTAATATTTTAAGGCATCGAAAATCATTAGAAATGTATCTATAAATAGCCACAAAAAAAGATCAATATCTTTTAGTTTCGTTGTGTTCAGACAGCCGGCGATCATTCGCATTCGTTCTATTATTTGGGTAATACTCTAGGAAAAATTGAAATAATTAGAAACGAGATCGCCGAATATACACTTGTAGGCTACACCGCAGTCGGGAAAAAGGTAGTTCTTAAGTCTAACCCCAAAATAATTGTAAACGTTATTAATTATTATAAAAAAATCGTGGCTATTTAGACATAATTCTTAAACGGAATTATGTTTAGAGCATAATAACTACCAAATCTAACTATAGTTTATTTTGGGACATCAAAAATAAAAGTTGAGTCCAGCTCCTATACAAATTTGGCCATGATTCTTTGCACAGTTATAGTTTAGTACCTGGATGACCGAGCTTTGCTCGGTATAGCAAACACTCATTGACTTCGTGTTACTTAACAACGCCATCTGCTGGAATAGCTTTAGCTGTTGTTGTGTCGTTAAAGCAATAAGTTGCTAAAAAAATAATATTATCATTCGCCGATAGATGTCAGGAAGAGTCATATTTTTCAGTTTATCGATTATCGATAAAACATGTATAAAAAGACATTTTCTAAAAATGATTCCCAGCTAGATCGATTTATCGCCCCCGAAACAGCCTATATATTAAATTTCATGAAAATCGTTGGAGCTGATTCCGAGATTCCAATTATATATATACAAGAATTGCTCGTTTAAAGATATAAGATATGGTGAAGGAGTGCATCGAGCTAATACTATTTTGAAATTATACTTTTATCATACATTTTTTAAACAAATAAAATATTACACACACTACAACAACACACACACTAGGAAAAATTACAGATTTTTGAGTGACAAGCCTATACATACGAATTATACTATTTTATTTATGGTTGAAGTCTGGTTGAAAATGGATAATAGATTTTTCATTGAATCTGAGTTACTATAGACAATGCTTACACGGCCAGTCGGAGATCAGCTGAGTCCCAGAGACAAGAGTTGAAAAAAAATATGATAAAGTCAGCATTTTTTTTTTACAAAATATAGGTAGTAGACAGTAGTCCTAAGCGGCCTAAGTGAAGTAAGCGGCCAAGTGCAAGTTGGACTAGCCCATGAAGGGTTCTGCAGCAGCCTAAATACCTACTCTACCTATGGACACGCTCCACAGTATAGTAATTATTATTATACTAGCTGTTGCCCGCGACTTCGTCCGCGTTAGTATAGTAGATCACGTCCCAACTATTATTTATTGTACAAAAATATTCAATGTTCAACAGCATTGACTTTCCTACGATTTTATTATATATAGATGTTCCGCGCGGCTTCGCTTGCGTAATTTAGGATTTTCACGCGACCGTACATTTTTCCGCTAAAAAATGTCCCTTAACTTGGTCTATTCTTCATGTTTGCCAAATAACATAAAACTTGCTCCAGAAATTCTTAAGAATCTTAAGATAATAAGCAATTTCATATAATTTCCCCCGTTTTTTCCACAGTTTCCTCTATTTCTTCGCTCCTATTAGTTGTAGAAGTATAAAATATAGCTTATGGCCTTTCTCGATAAATAGGCTATCTAACATTGAAAGAATTATTCAAATCGAACCAGTAGTTCCTGAGATTAGCGCGTTCAAATAAGTCCTTTCAAATAATTTCCCCCCGTTTTTTCCACACTTTCCTCTATTTCTTCGCTCTTATTAGTCTTAGCGTAATAAAACATAGCTTATAACCTTCCTCAATAAATGGGCTATCTAACACTAAAATATTTTTTTTTAATCGGACCAGTAGTTCCTGAGATTAGCGCGTTCAAATAAGCCCTTTCATATAATTTCCGCCGTTTTTTCCACATTTTCCACTATTTCTTCGCTCCTATTAGTCTTAGCGTGATAAAATATAACCTATAACCTTCCTCGATCAATGGGCTATCTAACACTGAAATAATTTTTCAAATCTAACCAGTAGTTCCTGAGATTAGCGCGTTCAAATAAGCTCTTTCAAATAATTTCCCCCCGTTTTTTCCACATTTTCCTCTATTTCTTCGTTTCTATTAGTCTTAGCGTGATAAAATATATCCTATAGCCTTCCTCGATAAATCGGCTATCTAACACTGAAATAATTTTTCAAATCGGACCAGTAGTTCCTGAGATTAGCGCGTTCAAACAAACAAACTAACAAACTCTGCAGAATTATAATATTAAGTATAGATAGATTGTAAATAGAAAAAAATACATGTAGCTCGCCGATGAAAATCGGTGGCCGTACATAATATTATATTGTCGATTGGGCAAGTAAGATGGATAGTAATGGGGGGGTCAGGACCCCCAAAGACACCCCCCGTTAATACCCCATGTCTGTATGTAGTAGGTACATTGGAATTAGGACGACGGGATTTGGTACCTACGTTTAAAGCATGAAGCATCGTGTATAGTTTTTATTGGACATTCAAGTAAAAAAGGCATAAACGGGTTTTTAAAACCGACATTGACAAAAAACCAAATGACCTTCTTAACATTATGGTATCCTTTGTAGGATTCCGTAGTGAACAAGGAACCCATGCTTATAGTTTCGGCCTGTCCATCCGTCGCGTCTGTCCGTCTGTCTGTCCGCGATTTTGCTCAGAGACCTACAAGGCTGTTACACCATCCTAACTACGATACACCTCAATATAAGTGTATCCACACCTTTATTTTAATATTCAGAAACCCAAGTGTGCACACAGCTTTACCGCGCTGTACCGCACACGGTGCAAGATTTCAACATCAATTCGAGGGAATATCCAAGTCAGCAGAAGCGGCCACCACCATCGTGCGACCAGCGGAGGACCTCATTCTTTTACTCCACTTCAGTAGGGAATCACTCTTAGTTTGTAATTCGTAATTAGTAATTTTAATTTTAATTAATGTAAAAGTTATAATTAATAAACTATTATTTAAAATTTGCTTTTTTTTGGCACCCACGGCTGCAGCTATCGTTACTGGCGCAGTCTTGTGGATCTATTCGCGGGCCGGTTCGCGAAATTCGGGATAATCATCATCGCGACGCGTACCACCCGTGTGGTAGAAGAACCTACGGTTGCAGCCTACGGGGAATCCAGACATTGATTCGGCTGAGAAAAATGCAAATGTAAGTACCTTGAATCTTTCAAGTTCCTTACCAAACCTATCCATAAGTTTCCTATTAAATATAAGTATTCCTTATACCATAAAAATTATATTGCATAATTTTTGTGTTAATTTTAGAATTAGGTAGATTTATTCTTTTGACAGAAATTAAATCGTTTAATTTTTGTGTTAATTATAGGATTAGGTAGATTTATTCGTTACATAAAAATTAAATCGCATAATTTTTGTGTGAATAATAGGATTAGATACATTTTCTTTTTAATTAAAGTTATTTTAGTTAAAAATTTTATTTAAGTAGTATTTCAAAATTTTTCATCCAAGAGAAAATAGTAATAGTAGGTTAAGTGAACGTAGTTCTAGTAGGAATAGTGCTTTTGACGAGAACAGGGATTTTTCAGAAAATATGTCTCAATACGAATTAGATAACATTTATAAATCAATGAGGATGTTACCCGAATTTGACGGGAACCCTCACGTTTTAAATCGTTTTATTAATCTTTGCGATCAAATAGTTTTAACTCACCTAGGCACCCAGCCAGAACATAATTTAGGTAATTTAGCTCTACTTAATGGTATTTTAAATAAGATCACTGGTCCCGCAGCTAGATTAATAAATGCAAGTGGCATACCAGAAACTTGGCAGGGCATAAAAAATGCTCTCATAAATAATTTTGCTGACCACCGTGACGAGACAGCACTCTATAGTGACCTTTCGATGCAGACCCAAGGTTCCAGTACACCACAGGAATTTTATGAGCGTTGCCAAAATCTTTTTAGCACGATTATGACATATATTTCTTTGCATGAAACTGTCAGTACTACTATTGCGGCTAAGCGCACATTATATAAAAAATTAACACTGCAAGCTTATTTGCGAGGCCTTAAAGACCCCTTAGGTTATAGGATTAGGTGTATGCGACCGGAATCTATGGAAAAAGCATTACAATATGTACAGGAGGAATTAAATGCATTATACATGCAACATAGAAATGATAGCAGTCATTCGAGCAAAAAGGAAATTAATAATTCAAACCAGCATAGTCAGAATTTGCCTCTCAATAATTTTGTTCCTAAACCATTTAATTTAAATACGTCTAATTTTCCGCGACAATTTGTGAATAATTTTCAGGGTCCTTCAAAATTAAATTACCATCCCCAAATGCAACAGCAACGTGGTCCCACACGTACGCAGCAAATAATGCGTGCCGTACCCCCAAATTACAACCCCCAAAGTAATATGTTCAGAATAAATAGGCCTTTCATGCATCAAAATTATAATAATAATTTTAATCATCATAATCAGCCCCGTCCCATGAGTGGCGTTAGTCATTTTGTTCCGAGAGTTTTGCCACCAACCCTTAGTGGACACGATTGGCGTAAATCCGGCAATCCCCCACCAACTAATTATTTGAAATCGCGTGAAATGAATTATAACGAATTTGACAATGAATATAATGACTTATACGAGTATTACGACCAAGACTGTTACTATTCTGACCATGACCAAAATTATTTGACATGCGAACAAACTGACTACTATGAAAATCATGATCCTTACCCTGAAACAGTGCAAGTGACTGAAATTGAAAACCAAAATACTGCTGACGATGTAAATTTTCATCAGGCCCCGAAATTAGAAAAGCCAAAATAGAAGTTAATTTTCATATTCAGAGACAATTAGGTTATATTCAGATATCCGATCCACCCCTTAAGTTTTTAATAGACACAGGCGCTAATCAGTCTTTTATTAGCCCTGAAGCTGTACAAAAGTATTTTAGCCATATACCATTAAATTATGATCCTTTCGAAGTTACAAATGTGCACGCTACCAGTAGAAATAATTATTCTATCACTTTACCTTGTTTTCCGGAATTTCGAGATAAGGGCGATTTAACATTATTCGTATATAAATTTCATAACTACTTTGACGGTTTAATAGGCTTTGATTTATTGGATGTCTTTGGATCAAATATAGATCTGAAAAATAAAAAATTAATTACCCGTAACGCTACAATTCCAATTCATATGTATGACTCACGTAACGCAAATTTATACGAGGAGATTATTCCGGCTAACTCATCAAAATTAGTTAGATTACCTATCAACTCTTTAAATGGCGATGTTTTAATTGAAAAGCAAGTAATTTGTAACTGTTACATTACCGAATGTTTAACGAAAGTAATTAATAATCGAGGATGGGTTGAAATAACCAATCCTACGCATAATGACATTATATTTTCTATGAATAAACCAGTAGAAGCAGAACTCTATAATGTTGAGAGCCAGCCAGAAACCATATCTGAACGCGCAAAAGAAGTCATATCTCGCTTACGGACAGATCACTTAAATCCAGAGGAACGTGCAAATTTAATAAATTTATGTATTAATTATTCGGACATATTTTATCTTGAGGGCGAGTCTTTAACATTTACAAATAAAATAAAACATAAAATTCAGACTACCGATGAAATTCCAGTTCATACAAAAACTTATAGGTATCCTTATGTTCATAGGCAAGAAGTAAGAGACCAGATTAAAAAAATGCTAGAACAAAATATAATTAGGCCATCCAATTCTGCTTGGAGCTCTCCAATCTGGGTAGTGCCTAAGAAGGCAGATGCTTCCGGCAAAGTTAAGTGGCGTCTTGTAATAGATTTCAGGAAGGTCAACGAAAAAACCATAAATGATAAATACCCCATTCCCAATATATCTGACATACTAGACAAGCTAGGAAAATGCCAATACTTCACTACTTTAGACTTAGCTAGTGGGTTCTATCAGGTTGAAATGGACCCCCAGGATATTCACAAAACCGCGTTCAATGTTGAAAACGGCCATTATGAATTTTTACGTATGCCTATGGGTTTGAAAAACTCACCTGCAACTTTCCAGCGTGTCATGGACAATGTTCTAGACGGATTGCAAAATAAAATATGTGTAGTATATTTAGATGATATTGTTGTATTCAGTACCTCCCTTCAGGAGCATATTATTAATTTAAGAAAAGTTTTTGATAAATTACGTTCATCCAATTTCAAAATTCAGCTAGATAAATCAGAATTTCTTAAACTTGAAACAGAATTTTTAGGCCATGTAATAAGTAACGAGGGTGTTAAACCTAACCCTAATAAAATTCATGCTATTCAAAATTATCCACTACCGAAAACCACAACCGAAATTAAACGTTTTCTAGGATTAATAGGCTATTACAGAAAGTTCATTCCGGATTTTGCACGTGTAACAAAACCACTTACTCAATGTCTTAAAAAAGGTTCCAAAATTACTTTTGATAAAGCCTATACAGAATGCTTTGAACATTGCAAAACCCTTTTGACAAACGATCCCATTTTACAGTATCCAGATTTTTCCAAAGATTTTATTCTCACTACCGATGCGTCAAATGTTGCTATTGGTGCAATTTTGTCGCAAGGAACAGTAGGTTCAGATAAACCAATAGCTTATGCCTCCAGAACCCTTAACTCCAGTGAATGTAATTATAGTACAATAGAAAAGGAATTGCTTGCAATAGTTTGGGCTACTAAATACTTCAGACCTTATTTATTCGGCCGTAAATTCAAAATCATCACTGATCACAAACCGTTACAATGGATCATGAACCTAAAGGAACCCAGCTCGCGTCTTACGAGATGGCGTCTTAAGCTTTCAGAATACGATTTTACTGTAGTATACAAGCAGGGAAAAATTAATACTAATGCCGATGCACTTTCCAGAATTGAATTACATAATGATGAAACGAACTCTATAGCAGTAAATGTGTCAGAAGGATCTCACGATCCAGAAGATGAATCTAGGACAATAACGAATAGTGTGTCCTCTTCAAGGACCGCAACTGCCAGCAAATCCTCTTCAAGGACAGCTACTGCTAGTGAATCCTCTACTGTACATACTAGCCACGAGGAACCTATATTAAATATCCCAATCTCTGACGACCCATTAAATAAATTTTCTAGACAAATAGTACTTACCGTTGTAGGCGACATTAAAGGCCGCACCGTTGTCACCAAACCATTCGATAACCATACGCGAACATCTATTCAGTTATCAGAATCCAGCCTAGAGGTAGACGTTATTAACTCCATTAAAGAATATGTTAATCCTAAAATTAAAACTGGTTTATTAATAAATCCAAATGAAGCTATGTACAAAATAATTCCTATAATACAGAGAGCTTTTAAAAATTCATCTATGTTCCTTACCGTGACAAAACCGAAATAGAAATAGGGAACCTGAAATTAACTACTTACCTGAACAGACAGTTTTTATCCAGAATCCAACAGCTTCACGACAGAAACTAGCCCCACGTTATACCCATGATGTAGTTATGGCTGACTTACCTATTCATATATATACGAGGAAAAAACGAAACCCAATCGCCAAAAATAGACTCAAAAGAGTGCCTAAATCGGCGCAATTGTTACAGGAAACTGCTGACCCTCTTTCTTCTCCTGAGCCAACAAAAGTCCACATGTTCTGCGAACGTCACCAGTACGAGACTCTCCAAGGCAGCTATCTTGTCATCATCCCTAAGCAATGTTTTATGGAGGCCCCAGAATTTACCATTTCGAACTCCAAGGATCGTCTAAAAGGCCAGGCGCTCAAGCTACTGAATATGCCCAACTACACGACTACTGAAGAAGACTCACAGGCTACTCTTACACTAAACTCAGTAAGCCTGAAAAATCTACAAGAAATCAATACAAGAATCTCCATGCAGCAACCTATAAAACTGAAAAATGAAGACAACTACGGTATCTATCACACTACGATACCTATGTATGCATTGATACTATTAAGTGCATGCGCCCTCACTAGCGTGTACTTATGGAAGAGATATACCGGATCCTTGGCTGAAACATCAAAACCGAATGACAATAGCAAGATAGAGATGCCAGCTGGCTACGCTCGACCTAGAAGAATAGATCCTGATCATCCTCCAGCGCAGTTTACGACAACAGTCTTCAACAGGCGCTGTTCTACGGGGGGAGGTGTTACACCATCCTAACTACGATACACCTCAATATAAGTGTATCCACACCTTTATTTTAATATTCAGAAACCCAAGTGTGCACACAGCTTTACCGCGCTGTACCGCACACGGTGCAAGATTTCAACATCAATTCGAGGGAATATCCAAGTCAGCAGAAGCGGCCACCACCATCGTGCGACCAGCGGAGGACCTCATTCTTTTACTCCACTTCAGTAGGGAATCACTCTTAGTTTGTAATTCGTAATTAGTAATTTTAATTTTAATTAATGTAAAAGTTATAATTAATAAACTATTATTTAAAATTTGCTTTTTTTTGGCACCCACGGCTGCAGCTATCGTTACTAGGCTGTAAATCGGCATGAATGTAAATATTATTAATGATGACAACAAAATGGTACTTACATAAAATCTTAAAAAAATATTTTTTATAGCATCTCCCATACTTACACGAAGCGGGGATGGTTTTTTTTCGCATCCCTTCCACTGTGTCGGATATCGTTGGATAGGTGTTTAAAAAATATTATGAGTATTCTTAGATCATTTTCCGATTTAGGGATCCATTGACCATATTTTGTGAAATATGAAGTTTTAAAGTGGAAAAAATTGTTAGAGTCATGTGTCGGCCCTTCTACCAGCTATTAAGTATTAACGGGTGTTTCTGGAAATGTGAAAAAAATTCACGGGAGTAGAAAATATGCTGAATTTAAAAGGAAAATTATCATGGCTAATACATATTTTTAACGTGTTAACGTACTAGCGGCATTACTTATGAGTTATGACGTTATACTCCACTCGGGCTAACTTGTCGCTAGCGGTCATTGACTCCCTGTCAAAAACTTGCCATTTTCCATATATTTAAACCGCGATTGACAATGAAGTGTCAGATTGTCAATCGTGGTTTTATATGGAAAATGACAAGTTTGGATTCTGACAATTTTAATCGCATGTGCCAAAACACAAACAACAATACCACCAAAGAGGAACACGTCCATCGAATATGTCATATTTTTAAATTCGTAGGTAACAAGTTAACAACCCTAGCGACGATTTTCGTCATAATACGTCAAATTTAAAAATTTCAACATCAGTTCTAAGTCGGTACAGAGTAGACAGAATGATAGAGTATGCCGACTTAGAACTGATGTTGAAATTTTTAAATTTGACGTATTATGACGAAAATCGTCGCTAGGGTTGTTAACTTGTTACATACGAATTTAAAACTATGACATATTCGATGGACGTGTTTCTCTTTGATCGTATTGTTGTTTGTGTTTTGGCACATGTGATTAAAATTGTCAGAATAAAATTTTGAAAACTTTATTTTTAATATTTAAAAATAAATTAAGTATATCAGCCAGCGCGAGGCACATTCCGTTCATAATCCTAGTGAAACCCGACGAATTTGACAGATATTGAAACCTGTCCGTCTCTTTGCAGTCGAACTACTGGTCGTTATGTCTATTGTGGTCGGTATACTCTATCATTCCGTCTACTCTGGCGATAGCTCGGGTGTCGGTTTTTTGGACACATCAAAGGGAATTCACGCACGCTAACGTTTGTTGTACGGGAGCCCCCCGATTTGTTGTTAGCGGCAACGGAATACACAATCTGTAAAAATTTCAACTCTCTAGCTATTACCGTTCTTGAGTTACAGCCTGGAGACAGACGGGCAGACGGACAGACATCGAAGTCTCAGTAATAGGGTCCCGTTTTTACCCTTTGGGTACGGAACTCTAAAAATTGAGAGTAAGTATCTCAAAGTAGTTGTTGGGATTGGGGAATACATAATCTATTCTATACTATATAGTTTTATTTGCAATACTCGTTTTATTTGCAAAAAATGTATATTATAATCAATTTCATTTCTATAATGAAGAAGAATTTAGGATTCGATATCGTCTGAAAAATTGAAATTCGGAATTCTGACAAATGAACGAAAATAAACAAATCCCATGTCAAATGAAAATGATCAGAGATTAGTTAATTTTCGTCTGATCAATGGTTTGAAATTCCCAGAAAATTTTTTGAAAGCAATGACAGTCTGCAATTCCTTCTTTTGACATTTAATTTGCATTTTTGATAGGTTATAGTGAAGCAATGAACGAAAACAAACAAATCGCTTGTCAAATTAAAAAAGACCATAGATTAGTTAATTTTCGGCTGATCAATGTATCAGAAACTGAAACTGATTTAACATCCATGCTAAATTAACAGCAGTGTTAGTTGATCAGTGATTTGACATACCTTTCAGAAACCGGGGGAAGTATAAAATTACTTTTAAATTTTTTTCGAGAACTTTGATACACTCTCAATGTACAACTCACCACGGGTGCGGCGACTGACGGACGCTCAGTTGATTATTAAATATTAATCTACTACTGGACAAAACTTTGGTCGGTATGAAATGACTTTGCAAACAATAGCATAATTACCTCCCCTACTATTAGTAAAGTCCTAAATCCTGATTCCTGACAGATCATTGTCCCAAAGAAAAACAAACGCCTATTATATTTTAAAAGCAAATAATATCAAGTAGGTATGCTCTTCTGTTCGATATCTTTTCTTCTTATATATAAAAATGGATTTCCAAATGTGTTAGTCGCGCTAAAACTCGAAAACGGCTGAACGGATTGGACTGATTTTAGTCTTAAAATATTCGTAGAAGTCCAGGGAAGGTTTTAAAGTGACACGAAGTTCACCGGGACAGCTAGTAGATAATATTATCTTTTCTTCCTGCAGAGTCCAACTACGTTTAATTTTAAATTTTAAAACGACATTTAATATAGTGCCGAGACATGTGTCTCGGGCAACACCTAGTAAAGTATATATAAGTCCATGTGGACTTACATAATATACTTTACTAGGTGTTGCCCGCGACTTCGTCCGCGTCGACTTTAGTTTATAGTTGTTCCCGTACATCGATTGAGTCGTTTACGCGCAAATCAGAAAAGTATATTGAGTAGAAACCGCACATTTTTCCGGGACAAAAAACATTCCTTGTCCCAGATTCAGATTAGTATCTACAATCTCCATACCAAATTTCATCAAAATAGATTAAATAGTTTAGGCGAGAATCATAAAAGATTATTGTGCAGGAACCGTATATTTTCCGGAATATAAAGTATCTCTTGTCCTTTCCAGAGACTGAAAGTATTGCCATACAAAAATCAAAATAGATTGAATAGTTTATGCGACAATCATAAAAGTTTATTATGCTGGAATCGTACATTTTCTGGGACAAAATTAGTATTCCTTGTCCTTTTCCGAGACTCAAAGTATCTCCAGTCCAAATTCCATCAAAATAGATTGAATAGTTTACGCGCAAATCATAAAAGTGTATTGTGCAGTAACCGTACATTTTTCCGGGACAAAATGTATCCTATGTTCTTTTTGGGACTCAAAGTATATTTATACCAAATTTCAGCAAAATGGGTCCAGCCGTTTACGGGTGATGTCGTGACTCGTGACCATGCGAAATATAACGTTCCGCGCAGCTTCGTACGCGTAAATTAGATATTACACAGACAAATTAGTCCACAAAAAATAGCCTATGATCCTTCACGTGGTCTACTTCTTATCTGTGCCAAATAACAGAAAAATTGCTCCAGTAGTTCGTGAGATAAGCCCTTTCAAATTATTTCCCCCCTTTTTTCCACATTTTCCTCTATTTCTTTGCTCCTATTAGTCTTAGCGTGATAAATCATAAAATATAGCCTATATCCTTCCTCGATAAATGGGCTATCTAACACTGAAAGGATTTTTGAAATCGAACCTGTAGTTCCTCAGATTAGCGCGTTCAAATAAGCCCTTTCAAATAATGTTCCTCATATTTTTCACATTTTCCTCTATTTCTTCGCTTCCATTAGTCTTAGCGTGATAAAATATAGCCTATAGCCTTCCTCGATAAATGGGCTATCTAAAACTGAAAGAATTTTGCAAATCGGACCAGTAGTTCCTGAGATTAGCGCGTTCAAACAAACAAACAAACAAACTCTTCCCAATTATAATATTAGTATAAAGTATAAATAACGTAAATAATACCCTTATATGACCTTTATCTTATATCTTTATATAATTCAATTCTTGTATATATTATATAGTTGGAATCTCGGAATCGGCTCCAACGATTTTCATGAAATTTAGTATAATATAGGCCTTTTTTTTATAATAGAATATCATAGTATATAGGGGGTTTCGGGGCCAATAAATCGATCTAGCTAGGAATCATTTTTAGAAAATGGCATTTTATTACGCGGGTCCACATCAAGCGAGCCGCGGGCGAGGCCCGCCGCGCGCGGCAAGCGAGCAGCCGCGGGCGAGGCATGCTCGCAGAAGGCGAGGCGGACGGGCGTACACAGCAAGGTTGCCTCGCTCGAAAATAGGATAATCTCGTCTGTATGATCCTAACAAAGACTCCATTTTTTTAGATTCCTTACCCTCCCCTATTCCCTCTTAAAAGGCCGGCAACGCACCTGCAGCGCTTCTGATGCTGCGAGTGTCCATGGGCGACGGAAGTTGTTTTCCATCAGGTGACCCGTTTGCTCGTTAGCCACTTTATTTCATAAAAAAACAAAGTTTTATAAGATCGTGGCAAAAAAGGAAACAAACGCTTCTATCATACTAAAACCACAGAATAGATAATAGCTAAAACGTAATTTTTGACGTGTTTGACAGTTCTCCTTGGAATTTGGAAATCGCAGACAACAGATTTTCAATTACTGTGCGACAGCCAGGTGCCGCTTGGGGATTGATGGGTTAAAGTTTGATCTTGAATATTATGCAAGAATTAGTCAGCCTCATTTTAAAAATCTATACTTCTATACTAATATTATAAGAGCTAAACTTTGTTTGTTTGTTTAATTGTAACGAATAGGCTCAAAAACTGCTGGACTGATTTTATAAATTCTTTCACCATTCGAAAGCTACATTATTTACGAGTAACATAGGCTACTTTTTATTTTGGAAAATATGGGGTTCCGTAAGATATTTCAGTTTTTTGGAAACAACCAGAAAATTTACTTATTTTGCGTAGGTACGCTGCCTAAACTATAAAAGATAGAACCATACAATGT
Organism: Aricia agestis; assembly: GCF_905147365.1. Classification (NCBI taxonomy): domain Eukaryota; kingdom Metazoa; phylum Arthropoda; class Insecta; order Lepidoptera; family Lycaenidae; genus Aricia; species Aricia agestis. The sequence continues at coordinate 23,242,477 of NC_056428.1, read as the reverse complement.
TCTAAGTAAATGTAGATCTTATAAATATCTACAAAAACGTCCGCGACACACTATACCTATCTATGTCAAGTGAGGCACAACAACCAAATTTTTATTTAAAAACCTTGATTTTTTTTTGGACTACATTTAAATGCATTTATTTTACTCATGATAATAATCCTTATCAAAAAAAAATATTTCATCTCAAAGTACAGTTTATGTGGACAATATTTGGTCTTTGAATGATTAAAATTGGACATTTGGTTTAGAAGTTATGGCGAAATTAAAATATTGCGATTTACGCCCGTTTCGAAGTGGGTGCTACCAAGGCGGGGGTGCGCCCGCGGGAGGGGAGTTTAGATCTATGAGTATTGACTATTGAATAGTAATGTATCTATCAGTAGTATCGACGGAGAGCTGACGACCAAATCAGTCATGTTACATGTGGCTTCACCTGTGTTAAAACTCCGTTAGCTACTTCCCTGAACAACCCTTTCTGATAATCTGCGTGCTGGCAGGCCGTGGGCGGTGGGTGTGGGAGTAGTGGGCGGGGAAAAAAAGAAAAAAAATGTAGGTTCAGCTGTATTAAAACTCCGTTAGCTACTTCCCTGAACAACCCTTTCTGATAATCTGCGTGCTGCGTGCAGATTATCAGAAAGGGTTGTTCAGGGAAGTAGCTAACGGAGTTTTAATACAGCTGAACCTACATTTTTTTTCTTTTTTTCCCCACCCCACTACTCCCACACCCACCGCCCACGGCCTGCCAGCACGCAGATTATCAGAAAGGGTTGTTCAGGGAGTACAGTCATGACTGATTTGGTCATCAGCTCTTAGTCGGATAGTAGTAGTAGATCTATGAGTAAACAAACAAACAAAGTTTACCTCTTTATAATATTGGTTTAGATTAAAAACTCATTTATTCAGTGAGTGACATTGGCTATATATTTTTTACCCGTGCGAAGCCGGGGCGGGTCGCTAGTAATATTATAAAGCGGAAGAGTTTGTTTGAATGCGCTAATCTCAGGAACTACTGGTCCGATTTGAAAAAATCTTTCAGTGTTAGATAGCCCATTTATCGAGGAAGGCTATAGGCTATATTTTATCATGCTAAGACTAATAGGAGCGAAGAAATAGAAGAAAATGTGGAAAAAATGGGGGAAATTATTTGAAATTGCTTAATATCTTAATAACTACTGGAGCAATTTTTATGTTATTTGGCACTGATTTTCTCTGCGGAAAATTGTAAGGTTTCCGTGAAATTCCTAAATTACGCGGGCGAAGCCGCGCAGAACATCTAGTGTACCAATAAAGCTCCGATAACTTCAAACACTGCTGAATTTGGATAATACTATTAATTATGTTTTCGGTAAATTAATAGTCTACTTTTTACCAGTAGGTAGGTACCTACAGATACCTACTTTCGTGTCAATAAGGATAAAAAGTTACTCTCACTCACACTCTTTCTATATTCTCATTTCTATCTACTCTTTGTAGATATTTATGGGTATGAATCTGAGGTGAACACCTACAAAAACACAAAAGAGAGCATTAATAGGTATAATTAGTTGAAACAATTGAAAATACTTATAACAATATTCATGTTTACATTCACAAAATATTAATTACACCTTGCTTCTTAAACAATAAAAAATCCTAGATATTATTTTCAGCATGACTTTTTACCTCAGAATACAGAATAAACTGTATTCTGAGCTTTTTACATTTGCAACTCTCCTAGGGTCTCCGGTCTATATTACAATTTACAGAATAATGTCTGATAACTATTTTTAAAGTTTCGCCCGGTATATAATTTAAGAGACAAAGCTTACGAAAATGCTATCCAACACATAAAATTCGCAATGACCCACTCCAATCGTAATCCATTAATATTTATTATCATATGTGCCGACTAGTCGCTGACTAGTGGGTAAAGCCGACTATCCGGCCACTTTTGTAGTCGGCGACTAGTCGGCAATTGTCGGCAAAAAGCGCCGACTAATCGGCTTTTTACTTTTTTGGTATTATTGAAATTACATTAAAAAAACCTTGATTATTATATTTTATAATGGGTTAATTTCACACTCAATCAATGTTACACATTTTAAAATTAAATGAAGTGTTTCTGAAATTACTTGCTAGTAAAGAAATTCTTTTTGTAAATATAATTTTAACAACAAATAAAGTATGTATTATTAAATCAAGATTTCATGTATCTACATTAAATATTAAATGAACAGTAACAGCTGTAGATATCATACAAACAAAATAAAGTAATGTACGCGAAGCAAACAGCACGATTCGACACGTTTGCAGGCGGCGTGTGCGACCTGCCCGCGAAACAGCAGTAAAAAAGCGTTACGGAAACTTCCGAAACTATGATTGGCTTGACCGACTAGTCGGCCGATTAGTCGGCTTCTTTGCAGCCGACTAATCGGCTAGTCGGCCAAAGTCATGATCGGCACATCTCTATTTATTAGCTCTTAGTAGTAATCTCTGACTGAAGGTTATAAAATTTAATTTCATAGAAAAGTGCTTAAAGAAGTTTCCGGTTTTATTTGTTTTCAAACCTAAATAGATAATCGTAATTAATATAATAAAAACGCTTCATAACCATTAAAAAATAAAAATTATAAATGCCAGGTTGAAAATTTTTAAAATCTTAAATTGCCGGGTCTTGAAACAGCTAAAATAAAGAAAATTCCCAGGACTTCAGGACTCCGGGTGTCTCAGGACCCAAAACCTATACACAATTAATACACATGACTAAAATTAATTCAACCACAACACAATAACCATGAAGGTAATATAGAGAGGAGGTGTCGTAATCGAATTTCCTTAATAAACGACGCGTGACAATTTCCGGGGTGAGGGGGTGTCAAGCTCCGCCCACTTTTCAATCTTTCATCTATCGGCTAAAAGCAAAACTACTAGCTTAGGTCGATGTTGATGTTACTACGTAGTTAAGCTATCTAACACTAGATGTCAAAATTCTTGAATATTATGGGACGTACTCATACTAGTATTTTGACCGATTTTTTAATGTAAAATAAGGGGACATACGAGTAAACGAGTCACCTGATAAACTCAAACTTTTTTATTCAGAATAAATTTTTGCAAATGTTCTCTGAACGTCTACATGATGCCTACCACCGGTGATAGAAAGCAACTTTCGTCGCCCATGGACACTCGCAACATCAGGGGGGGGGAGGGAGGGGGGAGAGGTGGATCGCAATGATAGTTTTGTATGCTAAAAAAGTAGCGTTAGCAAAATTTTCTGATAGCATTAATTTATAGGTAAGTAATCGACCAATTCTGTACATTAACGGCCATTCCCAATATTTGATCTATCTCTGGTTTTGCCTTATTAGAGATAGGAATAGCTCACATTAGACATTAGAGACATATATTTTATGTCAATTGTGAGCTATTCCTATCTCTAGTAGGGCAAAACCAGAGATAGATCAAATATTGGGAACGGCCGTAAGACTGGGTCGCACCAACTAACTTTCACTTTAAGTGTAACTTTAACTACAATGCAAAATGTCAAATCTTTGGTTAAAGTTAAAAATTGACGCCTTCAAGACGCCATATTTAACCATGACCATAGAGCTCGACAAGGTTTTAAATGCGCGTGACGAAAAAAAGAACTAACTAACGCATCATACAAAAAACGCCATTTTTGACAGTTCTCCTTTACCAGCAGCGCCCCCGTTCATTTATAACCTTGTTGGACTAGCTGTCACCTGTCAATTTCTCCGATCAAAGTTAAGGTTAAAGTTAAGTTAAATTTACCTTAACTATAACCATAACTTTAACTTTAACCACGCCTCTGGTGCAACCCAACCTTAAGGTATTACCTTGTTTTTGGTCAACCCCGTGGCAGCTTCAACTCTTTCAGTTAAGTACTTTATTTTTTTATTTTTGAGCGAATCCAAAATTATCATGAAAAAGATTTGTGGTAATATTTTATCAATGAATGTGATTCAGCTATTATTTTATTAATCAATTACTATAATAATATCACATATTACCTATTATATCACAAAAAAATAAAACAAAAACTTAAAAGAAATGTCCGCAAATAAAAACGTTTTTGTTTGTCGACCCTACGGCTGGCCAAATATCAGCCGCGCGCGTCAACAATCAACATTAGCAAACAAAGTGTCATTGCGATACTTAATAAAAATACAACCTCCTCGTTTGTTGGAAGTCGGTTAATAATTTAATTCTAAATAAGGCCCTGGATATTTGTTACGTTCATAGTAGTTATCCAAGATGACGACAGATGGCGCTTTATAAGTAATATGATAATAAAAGCTATATAAGTACGGTTTTAGCTATTAAATGTGTTTAAGACAAAGTGTATCACGGTTTTAAGTATTCAAATATGATTATTGCAATAAACTTATGCAAAATTATAAGCATTTACGTCTGTATTATCTTTCAAAGGTCTGGCCATCTAGTGTCAAGTAGTATAATTAACGCTGAAAGCTAAAATGTTCCAGAACTTTTATAAGTAAATTACATTTAAAATTATTTACAAATGAAATATGATGGTATTTATATTATCAGAACGTCTGTCTGAGTGTTTTCGACATTATATAACACAATACTTTCATCCTTTCCTTGTTAAAAACGCAAAAAACACTAATTTATTGGGAGTCTCGTTACGTGTGCACCTGACAAACGCTGAAAGTGTACTGACTTAAGCCCCGCCCACAATGATGACGTCAGGACCTAGTTGAAAATCACAGTGCACAGTTGCTTAGGCCATCTCCTCTCTATATTAGCTTCATGACAATAACACAATAGTATAGCAAGTATAAAAGGAAATACATAAATTCGTCATAATGGCGTTATTTTAACAAATGCAAAAAAAATCCTTAAGCTGTACGTAGTATGATGTGAACGCCCGAGTCAGTGCTCACAGCATGACTAAGTTGGCCAACTTTCAGAGAGAATGCGACTTCCTCGAAGGGTTTCTGCATCTGTCCCCTTTTAAATTTGCCAAGGTCTCCTCCACGTTTTGCAGATGAGCAATCAGAGTATTGTTTGGCGAGTTCACTCAGAGTTGCCTCTTTGTTCATAATTTGACGACGATACTCTGAAACAGTAAACCTATTGTTAAAATGAGCTTCTCTTAGGGTAAGATTCCAAATCAAATATAATAAAGATAAAAATTTAAAGCAATAAAGAAAAGGAAGAAAGCCAAAGAAAAGTAAAAGGATATAAAATCTAATTAAGTACGCTCAAAGACCGAAAACGATAAAAATTTAAAGCAATAAAGAAAAGGAAGAAAGCCAAAGAAAAGTAAAAGGATATAAAATCTAATTAAGTACGCTCAAAGACCGAAAAAGCTCAGTGAGCGGAAAAATAACTCACAACGCGTTGTGGTCACAGTGAAACAGCTACTACTAATGAAAACGGCCACGACGCGTTCTGGCAATCACAAACAGACCATAACGCAAAATTCGTGTCGTGGCTGATTACAAAATATTTTTTCTTTTATTAAATCACTGCATAACGTGTTTATCATTATTATTTATAAAATATCCATAGTTCCATGATACTATCCGAACTATATAATATTATTACTGTCTATCTGTCTGGCGCAACGCAGTTGCGGGCATCAACTGGTAGTATTATGATATGTATTTCAATTATTTAAATTAAAATAAAACTATATTTTTATTATTTATTAAGATCAGATTACTTTTTATTAAAAAAAATAACAACACATTGCACCAGACAGACAGACAGTAATAATATTGGTATGGATAGTATAATGGAACTTTGGATATTTTATAAAAACACGTTATGAGGTGATTTAGTAAAAGAAAAAATATTTTGCAGTATGTATGGTAATTCAAATGTACCTAATCTTCCATACCTATGGACGATTAATCAATCGAGAAAAATGAAAAGCATATCAAAGAACAAATCAAGAAAAATTAATAATGTATCAGCCCTGGCATGAATTTCGCGTTATGGTTTTTTTGTGATTTATTGATTTCTTAGGTTTACTCGCGTAAACATCGTATCACTCATTATATTACAAGGTTCAAACACTTACGGATTTTGTCGCGGAGCACATTTTGTGAGTGCCAGAACGCGTGTTAACTTGAGGCCGTTATCATTAAAGCCACAACGCAAATTTCCCGTTATGGTTGTTTCACTGTGACCACAACGCGTTATAAGCTATTTTTTGCTCACTGAGCGTTTTCGGTCTTTGAGCGTAACATATTATATAAATAGAAATGAATCCTCCATACCAGGTTTCAGCAAAAATAGTTTAGAGGTTTGGGCGTGAAGAGGTAACAGACAGACACACTTTCAAATTTATAATATTAGCGTGGATTTAATTCAGAAATACTTACCATTTAAAATCTCCAGTGCCTCCTCCTTGGATCGTGTAATGTTCTCATCACGCCAGGATGATGGACGACGGCTGCCGCTGTGTTTCACCAACAGGTGACTACATTGTACTTCATTAAGTTTTGCCGACTCACTGTTGTCGTCCTCGTATGGAGCAGGTTCCGTTGGTGTCTCCCATTGAGATGTCTTGGTGTGTACATTCAAATAGTAGGTCATACCTAAAAAAATTTAAATAACTTAATATTTTATTTGAGTAATTACATCATTATCTGTAAACATACAGGCCGGAGCACTAACACACTCAGATTAAAAATATTTAATTTAAAAGGTGATGTAAATAATTCATTACGATTGCAGAAATTAACCATTCACAGTTGTGTAATCTTAGGAAACACTGTAGTTCAATCTTTTACTGTTAATATGGAGTGTAGATGGAGGAGGACTATCTCTGTATGAAAAAAGTGTCCGCTGAAATGCGTTAAATTAGGGTGACGCTACAGTAGCAACAGGGTAAATTTTAAATCATTTAGCAGCTTTTATTTCAGCTATTTAAGTTTATATTTTTCAAAATATATTGGTATTATGGAGTGAGATGCGCAAGAACATACTCAAACCTTCTAGAAAAGTCCATTTGTTTACGTGTTTACCGGTTTATTTTGTTTACGTGTTTACTTGTTTATGTTTATTGTGGTACATGCTCGAGCCTCCTAGAAAGTTCCCATACTTGTTTACTTGTTTACGTGAATCGGGAACTTTCTGGAATTCGTCTCGCCATATAAAAAGCCGCAGGTAGACGGCCCGTCAGTTCAGTTCGGTTCGGTTCGAGCGATCATCAAGGCGATTTTGGAGTGACAACAAGTGATCAATAGTGAGTGAACCAGTGAAACCTTCGACTTGGCTACGACCTAGGACAGTGATAGTGCTTAGTGATTGGACCTAGTGATTAGTGTTTGGACTTAGTGCTAAGTGTTGTGGCTTAGTGTTTAGTGCAGTGTTAATAAAGTCTTAAAGAGAGTCACCAGGTCTTTCTCTCCAAATCCTCGAACCCTAGCACGTAACAACTGGTGTCAGAAGTGGGATTTGGAGATGCCATTGACTCCGAGAGAGGACTTCAAGGTGAGTGTCAGGACAAGGGCGCAGCGAGCTGCTGCCATTGACTCCGAGAGAGGAGTTCAAGGGGAGTGTGAGGACAAGGGCACAGTGCCAATGACTTCGAGAGAGGACTTTGAGGGAAATGGCTGCAGAGGCCACACCCACTAGGGACACATATATATATATATATATATATATATATATATATATATATATATATATATATATATATATATATATATATATATATATATATATATATATAAAACTCAAAGGACTGACTGATTGACATAGTGATCTATCAACGCATGTGCCCAACCCACTGCCCACTGGACAGATCGGGATGAAATTTTGCATGCAGGTAGTTATGACGTAGGCGTGATCTATCAACGCACAGAACATACCACTGGACCGATCGGGCTGACATTTTGCATGCAGGTAGTTGTTATGACGTAGGCATCCGCTAAGAAAGGATTTTGATAAATTTCAACCCCAAGGGGTTAAAATAGGGGATGAAAGTTTGTATATAATAATACTTCTTAACGCGAGCGAAGCCGCGGGCAAAAGCTCGTAGTATTATAAATTGCGAAAGTGGGTCTGTCTGTTAGCTCTTCACGCCCAATCCACTGACACACTTTACATTTATAATATTAGTATGGATTTTAATTATATCTAGCATGACCATTTTTATTTTTCACCAAAAAGGGATTTTGTCAAAATTTTGGTGAGCATGACTGTTGGTCAGCATTTTTATATTTTTTGACATTTTTCATGGCTTGAGAGCAGTGCATGTTATGCTATTGATATAGGACAGCATTTATAATCTGAAAAACATATTTTCAAGCAAAAGCATTAATTCAAATTGGTAAACTAACATATTAGAGATTACTTGGCTGCTTTCTAAAGGATTTAAAGCGAAAATGGGAGGATTATGTGTCCCGACTATCGAATGTTCGGACTATCGAATAAAGGGACAGTCCAGCTAAAAACAAGACAATATGGTTTAAGCCGATTGCTGACGTTCAAGGGGGGAAATAATAATAATAATATGGTCCTCTTAGTTATACCTAACAAGTGTGTATTGCAAGTATTTGTAAGTGATTCGCTTATGCAGGTGCCAGACATGTGATCAAATATGCAAATTCGCCAAGTGTGGCACTGACATTTGCCTATTTGTGCAAAGTTATTGCTGGCATTTTCCTATTTGTGCAAAGTTTTCTCAAACTTTGAAGCCCATGTCTGGCGCCGGCTTTGGAGAAGGAAAACCTTGAATATCTTACCAGTACTCCTACTTTTGCGTGCCTCCCATCCTTCCGGCAACACCTCTTCATCTGACATGACTGCTAGTCTCGTTGATTGCAAACACTCAGACCGGAAAACTGCCATCAAATATTACAAAAATCAGGACACATTTAAAATTACAAGAATTAAGTACTGAGTTATCACAAAAAGTTTCAAATTTAGTTTCTTTGCCGACAGGTAGATTCTATTCGTTGATCGAAATCGATATAATTATTATAATGCTAAATCAATAAAGATCTTCTAGAGGTTCTAATCAGTATTGGTGAATAACATTATTGCGATGCTGATAAAGAAAAGTTGAATAAGTTTTATAGGTATAAAGTAACAATTAAAATTGCAGGTCGCCGCTGCAGACTGACAATAAGAGAATGCTTAAATACCTTAAATCGTCCCCATAAATTCAAGCAATAGATTTGTGAAAGCACAAAATTATAAAATTGAAAACGCGCTAAGCGCCGACGCGGAACAATTACGAGTGTTGCCAATAATTTGCACAAATATATTTTCTAAGGCTGCGCGTCCACTGGATGATGGATCAGAATCGGAGCGCAGGGACGGACGGAGCGTCGCGTCGCGCGTCGTTATTTACGAAATGCCGATGGTGTGCGTCCACTGCATTCGGATTCCGCATCAGCAATTTAGTTATTAATGTATAATTTGGTATTTTATCTGAATGTAATTTGGAATTCATTTCAGTTTTTACGCTGGGTACTAAGCATAATATAATATGCTGGGATTTTTTTACTCTTTTCATGCACTTAATCCACATATTTTATTAATTAGGTAGTAATTTGTTTTATTACAATGTTTCATACGAAAGCTTTAAAACTTTATACAGGACTAGTAGTTCGGCTGTGCTCGCCGCTTTTATATAATACTAGCGACCCGCCCCGGCTTCGCACGGGTATAAAATAAATTATGGCCTGAGTCACTGAAAAAATGCTTAAAATCGATTCAGTAGTTTGATTTTAAATAATTTATATTCATTACTACCCGTGGGCCCGTGGCCCGCATAGGTCGGTACAGCCGCAAAAGCTACTTAACTCTTTGCTACTTAAGTACGTCCCGCAATTTTTAAATCTGTAATACGGTATCTTCGAAAATATTCATTTAAAATTAAAATCGTAATAATTATGCTGTAAAGGGCCATAATCAATAATGTATTTAAAGTATTTAATTGAATAAGCATTATTGCCGTATTGGTTAAAATCGCTTCGAAAATTAGCCATTATTTGAAGTTAAAAGTAAATGACAAAAAAATATGTTATTGTGCGATATATTCATAAGATATATACGTGGGAGAGCCATGCTTCGGCACGAATGGGCCGGCTCGACCGGAGAAATACCACATTCTCACAGAAAACCGGCGTAAAACAGTGCTTACGCTGAGTTTCGCCGAGTGAGTTTACCGGAGGCCCAATCCCCTACCATATTCCCTTCCCTACCCTCCCCTATTCCCTTCCCTTCCCATCCCTGCCCTCCCCTATTACCCTATTCCCTCTTAAAAGGCCGGTAACGCACCTGCAGCTCTTCTGATGCTGCGAGTGTCCATGGGCGATGGAAGTTGCTTTCCATCAGGTGACCCGTTTGCTCGTTTGCCCCCTTATTTCATAAAAAATAATACCATCGCGGAGTTTTCTGTAGACCTTTTCAATGTGCGCATTGTATGCGCACCCCTGCATTGGTACATTATTTTACTATTATCTATTCTGTGGCATTGGTAGCGCCCACTTCGAAACGGGCGTAAATCGCAATATTTTAATTTCGCCATAACTTATAAACCAAACGTCCAATTTTAATCATTCACAGAGCAAATATAATCTACATGAACTGTACTTAGTGATGAAATTATTTATTTTGATAAGGATTATTAGCATGAGTAAAATAAATGCGTTTAAATGTAGTCCAAAAAAAAAACAAGATTTTTAAATAAAAAAATGGTGTTTGTGCCTCACTTGACATAGATAGGTATATTGTGTCGCAAACATTTTTTTAGATATTTATAAGATCTACATTTACTTAGAATATTGTATAGTTCTATCTTTTATAGTTTAGGCAGCGTACGCAAAATAAGTAAATTTTCTGGTTGTTTCCGAAAAACTGAAATATCTTACGGAACCCTATATTCTCCAAAATAAAAAGTAGCCTATGTTACTCGTAAATAATGTAGCTTTCGAATGGTGAAAGAATTTTTAAAATCGGTCCAGTAGTTTTTGAGCCTATTCATTACAATTAAACAAACAAACAAACAAACAAAGTTCACCTCTTTATAATATTAGTAAGGATGATATTGAATGTACTGCAACTTCTTGGTGGAAATTATATCATAGAGTCGGGATGAACCCTTAGTGCGTGCGTCCGACTCGCACTTGGCCAATTTTTTGAATAATTACGAAAAAAAAATCCCACCATATTTTAACTTGACACTGGCCATGGTTAAAAGGCTGAGTGCCATAATAAGTCATTTTTATCTTCTGATAATATGACAATTGACAGGCGACAAACTGACGTGCTTTCTTCCTTGTTTCTTCCAATAAAATACCTTGGCAATATCTATTTCAATCGTTTGGAATCTTGTTATAACTTTTTGATATGAAAATATAATTGTGTAAATATGTAACAGTGATGGCTTTGACAGTGAATTCGTCAACTGCTCGCTCTGAGAACGTTGGTGCCAAAGTTTCTGGGGATATAGGTGCTATACAAATTACAGAAGTGAGTGACACAGAATCGGACACTGAGCAAGATAAGCACGACGTATCGAAGACTGTAAGTGTGCCCGATTTACCAAATAATTTAATACAAAAGTCTGAAGTGCCCGTATTCGGGAGCGTAGCCATAACTAATTCGGACAACGTCCAGTTTGGTAACAACACATACTTCAATGGGCCAGTAACTATCAAGCAAGTAATAAACAAGTCTGGAGTAGACAACCCTGCGTATAACAAAACAGAAGCCGAAGTCGCCTCGCTAACCAAACATACTGCAAATAGTAAGTATTCGTAATGTAATACCTCGATCGTGGGAAATCCAGACACAATAGATATTCAATTGTTACACGGCCGCCTGTGGCCGCTGGGGGCTTGATGGGTATTGTCATCAACAACCTCATCTTGTTAGAATCAAATTAGGTAATAATCGAATAAGGTAATTCTCGTATTCTTTTTCTAGAAAACAACTATAATATTATCTAAAATGTAATAATGGGGATGTACCCAAAGCTTAAACAAAGCTGATAAGACTGAATGGAATGAGTCATAAAACAATCATCAAAAATCATGAAGCTTTAAATAAGTTTGCTAAATATTGTCACCATATCTAAAAAGTTGTAAATGCTTATGTTGCTTAATAAATTAATATTTAAAACATTCTACAATTATATTAAAAAATTAAAACTTTTTGTTTCATAAAATGAATAGACATTAATCCCCATTAGACCTCCAGATCTGCTGTAACTCAATGTAATTTAATTTTCATTTTATTCCTATTACAGCAGAAAAGAGAATACAAATTCTCTTATGGCATAAGGTAACTTTCTCGGCAATCTGTATCTCAGTATTCGGTGGACTTCTAGCAATAATATTACTTGTACAAAATAATCATGAAGATGATATAAAAATATTAAATTCACCAGACTACACACCCAATGTGACAGCGTGTAAGTATTTTTTAAATGTTTCAAATTCAAGTTTGATTCTCAGTTTATTTTGTGTTTGATCTCATTTTTGCTTACAGACATATAATTAATTATGTCTGAAAAAAAAATTCAATTCTTATTTAATAATATTAAAAAGGTAGATAGAAATTCAATTTAAATCTATTGAAGGCATATTTTGCTGTACTAATATAAAACTCTATTTTAAATTCCTAACTTCTTATATTATGTTATTTACTATTGAGGAGCATAATTATTTTATAAATTATAAACAAGATGAAAGTACAACAAAAGCTGATTTGCTTGAATTATGATTATTTATGAAGCAAGTAGCAACAAAATAAATAATGTTAAGTAGAGAGATCATTAGAGACTATGATTATTAATTATTAAAGTATGCAGACTTTAACAAAATGTATGGGCTTTTTTTTAAAATAACTCAGTGAATGGAAATGCCATTGTAAGAATTAAACAATCAGATGTTTATTTCAGCACCATCCATGGTGGTGGGTTACTGTTATGACAATATACATGCCATTATTGTGTCAGTCATCCTGTTTCCATTAACATTTTTGCTGATTTTCTACTTGTTACTAACCAAAAATGCGGCAGAGAATGGGAGAATCATCAAGAATGAAATGCATGACAACCGTGTTATTAAAACTTGCATGCACAAGGAAGGTATGATTATCATCGTCTACACAATTTTCAATACATTTTGATTTAAATGTAAACATTCCCTAGCATGATGGCTTTAATGTTGCTGATTTAAGTTAGAATTAGCTGAGAAATACAAATTAAATGCAAATTAAATGTTGCTAGCGGTCGTTGACTCCCTGTCAAAAATTTGTCATTTTCCATATAAACCGCGATTAATACTGTAGTGTCAGATATTGTCAATCATGGTTTTATATGGAAACTGACAAGTTTTTGACAGGGAGTCAATGACCGCTAGCGACAAGTTAGCCCGAGTGGAGTATACATCTTTTGATTTTGTTCTAACCAATAACTACATACATAGTGGTTAAATATTTAATAATTATTATTATTAAATATTAATCAAACATACTAACATTTTGCCATTAATAACTTAAAAATATAAACAATACATAATTCATAAAATTTACATAAAACATAATTCGCATTTTCAAATAGTTATCTAATTAAGCTATAATAGTGCAGAAGAGTTCCTATTATATATTTTTTTAACCGACTTCCAAAAGGGAGTAGGTTATAATATGTTCCCCCTTACACAGGGATTGTTATTTCCAGATTGTAATATATTTATAATTTTTTTCTTTAATTTCTTTTTTAATAATAATAATAATGTGCTAGACAAAACAAGTAGATTTTCTGTGCGAATTGTTGCTTATATTTTTGGAATGGCATAAAACCATAACTTTCAACAAATATCCAAGGATCCTAATCAAAGATTTTAACGTTTTCAGCTGATCCATTGATTATAGCACCAGATGTGCTTAGAATCGTGTCAAGAACGGAGTGGCTGGCTCAGCCGGTCGAAAAAGAACTGACTAAGTTGACATTGCCCGCACCCTGGGTCATAATAGCCCACACAGCCACGGAGAGCTGTTATACCCAGGTGAGATACTGAGCGACTCCCAAAAAGAAGGTTCTATTTTACTCTTGGGTACTAGTGTCAGAAGTGGGTTTTTGTCTAGAGTTTATCTTTTCAATAGTGTTGTTGATTGGTTAACAGTTTTGAACACACCAAATTTTACATTAATCGGCTTAGCAGTTAGAGCTTAACAGCTTACAGACAGACAGACTTTTGCATTTAAAGATAAGCGCCTTCATTGTTTAATGAAGCATAAACCTTGAAGTATGTAGGATATAGGTTTGCCTACAGTCTACATCAGGGGTTCCCAAAGGTTCCCAATCTTTTTCAGCCTATTTTTTTTTTAATGAAATAAAGGGGCAAGCGAGCAAACGGGTCACCTGATGGAAAGCAACTTCCGTCGCCCATGGACACTCGCAGCATTAGAAGAGCTGCAGGTGCGTTGCCGGTCTTCTAAGGGGTAATAGGGGAGGGTAGGGAAGGGAATAGGGGAGGGTACGGAAGGAAATAAGGGGAGGGTAGGGAAAGGAAAAGGGTAGGGGATTGGGCCTCCGGTAAACTCACTTACTCGGCGAAACACAGCGGAAGCGCTGTTTCACGCCGGTTTTCTGTGAGGACGTGGTATTTCTCCGGTCGAGCCGGCCCATTCGTGCCGAAGCATGGCTCTCCCACGTCACGCCTGCGGCGCACTAACTATTTAATGGCGTACTAATAATTTGTCACGGCACCCTATACTTTACCTAGCTATTATAAAAATATAAAAAACACCTATATTTATCATAGTTAGGTTTTGGATAATGATAGAGGCGACGGAAGTTGCTTACTAATATTATATATTCGCATTTATAATATACTAATATTATAAATGCGAAAGTATCTCTGTCTGTCTGTCTGTCTGTCTGTCTCGCTTTCACGCCAAAACTACGGAACCGATTGTAATGAAATTTTGTATACAGATAGTCTAAAGCCTGAGAAAGGACATAGGCTACTTTTTTACTGGAAAAAAGGGTTGTAAGGGGGTGAAAATACGAAAATTTGTTCAAATTAAGTTAGTCCCAAAAATTCGTACTAGATGGCGCCGTGCGTCTCTTACATCGCGCTAACGCTTGCCCAACATCTTTCTATAAGACGTGGTATCATCATACGTTCGAGTTTCGATTGTTATTAATTGTTTTTTACGTTATTTAGTAAATCAGTACTTTATATTATATACAGTGACGTAACATTAATGATAAATAGTTTATGGGCAAAGTTGTGTAGGTAATTGGGGGCTAAATAAGCTTTAAAATTTGGCATAAAATATAAAGTTTAATTTTAAAAATGAAATATTATGTGCACACTGCACAGCTGTTTTGATTTAAGGGGTACCAGGGTTTTTTTATAAAAGCTTTTGACACAAATTTTGTTGACATCGCGCGCTATAAACTGAAGTCCACGGGGACGAAGTCGCGGGCAACAGCTAGTTTATTATAAAACAAAGTCGCTTTTTCTGTCCTCATGTCCCTTTGTTCCCTTTAATCTTTAAGACTACGCAACGGATTTTGATGCAGTTTTCTTTAATGATTAAAGAGGAAGGTTTATAAGTATAATAACAATAATTAAATATTGGATCAATACTGTTATTTTTGAGGTTTCTAATCTGATGTCGTATAAATGGGGATTGTCTATTTTTTTTTAATTTTGCTCATTACAAAAACATTTCGAGGTTTGGTTGGATTGGTAAGCTTCTCGTATCAGCGTTCACATAATGGGAACTTGCATTTGACGAACCAGCCATTATAAATAAGATTGAAAGGAAATTTAAAACATACTACAGAGGTCAATTAGCCGCCGATGATGACGTCAGAGCGAAACTTTAAAAATTTATTGAAAAAAAAACTAGCCAATGAATTTCAAAATTATTTAATTTATATTCTTAAAATACCCTATTTTAACAAAAAAAAAAAATATAAAAAGTACATGTGATTTTTTTTGGACAATGCCCATTACATTTTTTTCTATTAGGTACATTGCTTGCGGAAAATATCGGAAAGCCACCTTCAGCGCTTAGAAAATAATAAATTACTTAAGTTTTAACTCAACTACGATGAAGCCAAAGACAACACAGTATTTGTTTGCTCATGTATTTTTGTAATTTCGTTACTTTGCACGGTGGTCGTGAGTAGAAATGTGAATTTAGGGACAAAGTAGTCAATCAATCAATCAAAATCTTTATTTCCAAGTTTGTTACTAATATATTATTATGATGTTATGTTGACTATTTCATATAGAAACTAGCTGTCCCGGCAAACGTTTCTTTGCCATAAAAAGTATTTCGCCCGTATTATTTTATTGAAGTGACTAAATAGGTATGTCACCATGGCAACGTCCATCGCTATCCCATCGCACAAACAATGGTCGCCGTCAGTCTCGAGTTTTAATAGTTTACTATTATTTATTCAACAAATGCACTTATCAATATAATAAGTACCCAGTAGCCGATTCTCAGACCCACTGAATATGCATATATTTGGTTAAAATCAGTAAAGCCGTTTCGGAGGAGTACGCGGCCTAACATTGTGACACGAGAATTTTATTTAAAAGATAAACTTTTTCTAAGGCCATTCTATAAGCGTGCAGATCTGAGTAAAAATTTGTGGTTTTGTACGTTTCAGAGCCAGTGTGTGCTGCGCGTGCGACTGATACAGAGCTTTCACATAGAGTCTCGGGGTTGGGACGACATAGCCTACAATTATCTAGTCGGAGGCGACGGCTCCGTCTACTACGGTAGAGGTTGGGACTACCAAGGTGCTCACACTAAGTACTACAACAAATTCAGCATAGGTATCGCTTTTGTTGGCACTTTCAATAACGATCAACCACCGAAACAGCAGGTGGAGGCATGCAAAAAGATTATTAAACAAGGCGTCCAACTGGGAAAGATATCCAAAGACTACAAATTGTTAGCGCATAGACAACTCATGTCTACCTTAAGTCCAGGTGATAAAGTAATGGATATTATTAAGGAATGGCCCCATTTTGTTAAGAATGATACGGATGTAAAAGATTTGTTGTAAAACCTACAGAGTGGTTGAGTTGATTAGGCTATAGAAGACAGATAAATTAACAATGAAATTGTGTGATATTACACTTTTTGATTTTTGGATTTTTGGCGCGTGGGTCGTAAACAGCTATAACAAATATCTATAGTTATTTTAGCTGAAATTCGGAAGATTATTTGATAAACAGATCGTTATGTTAATGTCTTCTCGATTCCCTAAGTGTGAATATATTTACCGTAAGCATACAAAACATTGTGAAAATAATATTTTTCGGATACATGGACAGAAATGTACTTAGGTGTAAAATAGAGCAGCTGCTTACATGACATTTACACCCGCACCAAAATATCTTTGTGAGACGTTGTCAATTATGTCATAACGCGATTTATTGTTGTTGATTGTTAGTGTCTAAACACACTAAGCCGAAAAAACGCGGCCGAAGTTTGGCATGATTACGCTTGCAATGCGCTACGCATACAATATAACGCGACGTAATTTCTGCATGGTGTGTCAAAATCACTTATCAGTAATTTTAACTACATTGCAGGCGTAATCATACCGAACTTGGCCCGCGTTTTTTCGGCCTAGTGTGTTGAGACACTTAAATACCATATTTTGCTCAAAAATGTGCCAAATTACAACAATATTGTCGATTCTGATTTCTGACTCAATATTTCTGTAGCTAAGTATGTAAATAAAATGTTTGAACTATATTGTTAAGCTGTCATTTAGATTTGACAATCTAGTATGTTGGGGAAAGATTTCCTTTTTCCAAATTTTTATCCATTTATTGTATATGTATATTATATAACCAACATTATAAAATTTTATAAATCTATAAAGTACTGATAAGTGATAAGTTAATATAATTATATGTAAGTTGTAGGTTTTTAAAAACATTTTTTTAAGTGTTTTTCTTAGGGTGGATTGCACCAACTTACTTTAACTATAACTGTAACTTTAACTATAACTACAATTCAAAATGTCAAATCTTTGGTTAAAGTAAAAAATGGACGCCATATTTAACCATAACCCTGAGCTCGACAAGGTTTTAAATGAACGTAGCGAAAAAAGGAACTAACGCTGTCATCATACAAAAACGCCATTTTTGACAGTTCTCCTTTACCAGCAGCGCCCCCGCCCACGTTCATTTATAGCCTTGTCGGACCAGCTGTCATCTGTCAAATTCTGTGGTCAAAGCATAAAGTTAATATACCTAGAGGAATAGAGCAACAATCTCTAGCTGTCAAACGAACCCAAAATTGGTTTTCATCTGTGTGAAAAATATGTGTACGTATACTCTTACACAAGCATGATTGAACATGAATTCTATGAGATTAAATTGTCAACGTGCGGCACGTGCCGACTGGACGTCAAAAAAAGAGTACTGCTGTCATGTATTACACGTCTCTTTTTACCACGCAGTGTTAGTGATAGTGACATCTCTCTTACTCAGGCCTAATTGTTTCTCTATTCCGCTAGGTATATTAACTTTATGGGTCAAAGTTAAGGTTAAAGTTAAAGTTAGCCGTAACTATGACCATAACTTTAACTTTAACCACGCCTCTGGTGCAACCCAATCATTTTTTGTTATTTTGAATTATCAGATCTCTTTTCATCATTCAACGTCAAATTGAATTGTGATATACATATTATGTAAATGCATTATATGCTTTATAAAGTGCCTAAGTATTGTTGTATGGTCTTATATATTAACTAACTGTCCCGGCAAACGTTGTTTTGCCATATAAAGTATTTCGCCCATATTATTATTCTATTTAATTGACTAAATAAGTATGTCACCATGGCAACGTCCATCGCTATCCCGTCGCACAAATAATGGTCGCCGTCAGTCTCAAGTAGTAATAATTTACTATTATTTATTCAACAAATGCACTTATCAATATAAAAAGTAGCCAGAAGCCGATTCTCAGACCTCAGTAGGTCTATATTATAGGTACATAACATGAAACTAAAATTTTATAAGCATATTACTGAATATGCATATAAAATTTGGTTAAACTCAGTAAAACCATTTCGGAGGAGTACGCGGCCTAACATTGTGACACGAGAATTTTATATATTATAAATTAAATTATATTATAATAGTAAAATCATGATTTAATAGAGCACATTATATATTATATATATACCTATACAATATTAAAATTATTCTTACAAAATATTAATAAGTTTATGAATTAAGGGATCTTCGGTTTTTACTTTTTAGGTTTCTTTTAAATTACGTTGAGATAAAATTAGATGAAAATCTAATTTCATCAAATAGTGTTAAAAACATTTTAATATTTTAACTTTTTTAGGGTTCCGTACCCAAAAGGTAAAAACTGTACTGAGACTTTGATGTCTGTCCATCTGTATGTCCGTCTGTCTGTCTGTCTCCAGGCAGGCAGACTTTGGAAATTATTCACAGATTGTGTTATTCTGTTGCCGCTATAACAACAAATACTAAAAACAAAATAAAGTTAATATTTAAAGGGGGCTCCCATACAACAAACATTATTTTTTTTGGTCTTTTTGGCCCGTAACCCATAATGGCAACATAATAATATAGACTGTGTACTTTAACATTAAATAATAAAATTAAAATAAAATAAATAATTAATAATTTATTTATTTTATTTTAAAATAATAATTAATCCCATACAAAAACACAACTTTTTCCTTATTTTCGCTCTATAACGGTACGAAACCGTTCGTGCGCGAGTCCGACTCGCACTTGGCCGATTATTTAATAATTGAAACATGATGCGACAATTTGTTATAAGGGTTATGGGAAACAACAAAATTAGTTACGGTGAAATTGTTATGTAGTTCTTTTAGCACTTAGTGTAGATATAAAATGTGATACTTACTATATTATTTGTTGATACATGTTTTTTGTATATAATATATTACTTATAGTATATACGTTTTATTTAGTTGTTTGCCATACAAAGATACAAAAGTTGCCTTTTATATTGTTATGCAGGGTGTAACAAAACTAAGTGATATACTTTAGTGTTTGTATGTGTTCCCTATAATATGGTCGCTGTTGAGCATTTGTAACCTAACCTAACTGAACTTTTTTTTGTTAAATTATGAATGCAGTGTTGTTCTTAATGATCTAAAGAATATAACTCGCTAAGTAGTAGCGCTGAAAGAGCAAATTTTTATTTGTGATTTGCATGGGCAAGTGCCATGATTTTTTCCATAGAAAAGTTTTCAGCGCTCCTACTTTCACAGCGAACTCTATATAGGCGACTCATACACACCCTAAGGTATTATCACTTAGTTTTTTTCACACCTTGTAATGCTAAGTACTCACATACGGTTTTGCTCGATAGTTTTACTCCGAATCGAAGGAAATTACATATTTGACATATTTAATTCCATTGGAGTCGGCTCGAAGCGAGCCCTCGAGCTGTCAGTTTTGCGGTCCACACGGTGGTTATTGCTCGATTTGGAGTAAAACTATCGAGCAAAACCGTATGTGAGTACTTAGCATATAAGTGTATAGTATTAAAATGGCATTTTATACCAATAAGAAAATGAAAGACAGTTAAATTATAGGCACTTGTTTGGTAGACGTTGTTTTTATTACTGGCACTCTAATTTTTTTTTTGTAATATAATACTATACTTTTTTGTTGTTGGAGGGCATTTATTTTTTTACTTAGATTTTTATTTTTTTGTTTGTTTACTTCTGTGTAATTATTATAAAATTATTATATCCTGTGTCATAAATAATATAATTAAAATTCAAAGAATAAAACTTTTAAATACTTAGGTTTAGGTTACCGATGGACCCTAAGGCTACATACTGGTGGCAAATGTAATATCAAATACCCTCATTGCGTAGGTCTGCCATCTGCCTTTGAATCAATATAATATTATTATGAATGACTGTAAATCTACATGCGACACTTTCGTTTCTGCCCATTCTAGTCCAGTTTCGGACCATTATTTGAATGTTACTTAATGGTGTTAAGTTTTTTATACATTGTATAAAATTATATTTTTACAACATAATATACAATTTGATTGTTATCGTTAATAATTAAAGAAAGTGTAATTATCAATTTGTTATAAGTTTGTCTTATAATTATTATAATTGTAAAGTCTGAAATAAAAACTGTGAACGAAAACTCTTTTTTCTGCAAAGCGAATGTTATTTTGTCAACTTGTTTTATGTTATTGTGAAGTACTTGAATGTATTGTTTGGCTGGCGAAATTAACTATACAACTCACCTTGTTTCTTGGCAATCTTAGTTTGATTTATATGCGTCCGCGCGAACGAGCGGTTTGGCTGCAACACGAGATCGAAAGCAAAGTATGAAACGATTTATTCAAATAGCGGCGCGGTCGCTTTCATAGGCGGTGCGCCTATTGCGACTTTTTGTAGCGATACTGTCGCATATTTACATCGATACAGCTTTGTGTTTTTATGGAGTTCCAAATGCGACTAACGCGTGTTAGTAGCGATACAGTCGTGCGCTTGATGGTCGCGCGACAGCATCGCTACTAAAATCGCAGTAGGCGAAGGCCCTTACATTCTCGCGGTGTAGCCGCCAAACCGCGCGTTCGGGCGGACGCATATAAATGGAGCCTTAATATAAACATGTATGCACAGCGAATAACTATATCAGTTAATAAGGTGCACCCACACAGCAGTTATTATATGTATAACGTTACATACTGTTGCTTAACATTTGTTGTCCCACGTTTTTTTAGTAATTATAAAAGACACGTTTATTTCTAGACGATGTTGTAGCGTATGTTACACGCTGTTATAAAAGTTACTGTTATCGTATTACACAATTTTTATAACGTTATATTACTGCTGTGTGCACCTATACGTACGAAAGATATTAAGATAATACAAGATTTGCTGAAAGATATTTAAGATACAGAAGTAGTTATTCTATTGTAATCGTTCCTGAAAAAATGGCTTACCGCAAAGAAAATTATACTGATTTTCATGTGTTTCCCTGTTAAAAATTTGTATTAATATTACTTATATTAATTTAGTTTGTTGATAATACAATTTTACAAGTTATCAAATAAAATGAAAGTTTCTTTAAACTAACTATTGCGTGCGAATGTTCTGCTAAATTCTGCTTTATTTACATAAAAATCAATAATAACGCTTGCAATATAAATATTGTATTTCAGTAAAGCTGAGCCATAGACATAATATATACTGTGAGCTGAGCAAGCTTTTTTCGTCAGTATAGATAATATCTAATGTCTTTATTTCCATAAAACGAAGTTTGTTGCGGGATGGTTTTACCGCATGATATTTATTCTATTATATTTTTGATGCCCATTTTAATACTTTTTTGCTATTTCTGAACATACACAATTGGTTATAATAACAAACTCATAATATGTCGCGTATGTTAATAATATAGATTTTTAAAGAATTAGAAGTTAGCTCAAGTCAAGTCATATAAATATTTTTTATACAAAACAAATAATTTTTTTGCTATTAAAATATCTACAATGTACTATTGAGGAAATTGATTGAGGCAGTTGACAGACCAACGTCATTTGGTCGGATCATTTCAATTCAATGTTAATTGCATAGACTTAATATATACTGTCGTATTGTAATCTGTCGGCCGGGTTTGACGTAATGCGACGTAGGTCCCCCATCTGCCTAGGAATCAACTTCTCTGATTGTACGTTAATAAAGATAAAACCTTCATAATGCCAGTAATTTTCGAAAAACTGCCATCTAGCGAGCGTTTTGATTGACTAGTTTTGTTTCTATCTCACTTTAGCTTGTACTGTGCGAAAGAGATGAAAATGCGATAATGGAGCTCTGAATAATTAAGCTAATGCACTTATGCAGTTGTTTGTCATTAGTTCAATATTTATTGACTTTTTGTGTTGAAATGCACAATTAGCGCAGACTGTTATAAATTCTGTTGATTTAATGTGTCTTCGTGGACAGATAGGAGTTGTGTAGTAATTGAATACAAGGGTGAATATTTTATCTAGATTTTTATGCTTTTGCGATTTTGCTAAACTTTAAATTTAGCTGTGCGTAAGTTATGGTTGATTTGAAGTTGCGGGCTCAAAGGTAGATTTAGCATGTCCCTCGGGCTCCCTGAGATCATATCAAAGGGTTTTCGTGGTTGGATACCGCTGTCGATCCTGGCGACACAGAAGATACAGTGGAAATGTATCATGGGCCAGTTGCTGCAAAGAACAGTACATAATAGCTTTTTAATATTTTTTTAACTGCCGCTTTTCCAACATCTTTTGGTGCTAAGGAATAAGTAGTTTAAACTGTGTTTGGCTGAAGCTTACAGCATGGTATGATACATTTATAATACCAATGTATATTTTATATCATTAAATGGAGAATTATACTATGTATATTCATTATATAATTGCTCTTTGTAGTATCAGCTTTAGCGACAGACTATTTTGGTGTGAATATAAAATTATTTAAATAAAACCATTTATTTTTATAAGTTTTCGATAAAAGTACTAATAGTTTAATTCCCACACTCACAAAACGTGAATAATGACGGTTAATGCATTAAATTATTGAAATTATTATAAGCTTAAAATTAAAAAAAATAACACCAAGTTTTTTATTTGTGTTGTGCAACCTTGTATGCGCATTATACAGGGTGCAATTAAACCAAGTTTTTTAGGGCTTAGGTATCATTGGGAGAGTCCATTTAACAAAAAAATAGGGTTTTAATTTTTTTACAATAAAATATTCTATCCCACTTAAAATCAATGCATAACGATCACTTCGCGGCGGTGGGTATGATCGGGGGTCCATTACTTGTGGTGTTTTTTATAGCTTTCGGAAGCTATTTCTCAACATTTTGGTACTGGAGTGATTATTTAATTAAAAAGAAAAAATACGTGTATTTTTATTTTTAAGGATCTGTCGGGCCGGAAAGTTTAATTGCAACCTGTAACCTGTTTCGGCGCAATAAATGAATTTCTAACAACTTGTTAGAAATTCATTTATTGCGCCGAATACGTTTTTTCGGGACAAAAAAAGCTAAAACCGTCCCCGTTCTTCAAAATATATAAAAAAAATCGTCGGAATCGGTTCAGCAGTTCCAGCGTGAAAAGGTAATAGACAGACAGAGAGACAGTCTATCTGTCTCTCTGTTTGTCGATGTCACATTTTCGTATTAATAATATCAGTTATGATAGTAATTTTCCTTCCTTTTCAAAAATATTATGTTCGCTTGGTCTAAACCGGGGGTGAGTATATAAATTATTTTTTTGCGCCCCCATGACTGTTTAACCCACTTTCTTATCTTTATTTAAATTAAGGGGCTTTTGTCGCAAATATTTATAAAAATAAATACCAAATGCTAAATTAGTCGTTTTCAAACCATATTTTTACCATTACCAAATTTGTTTTCCCAAATTTTTTCTAATCCCGGAATTCTGGGATTTTTGTTTTAACAAAATATTTAAATACTGTGAAGTCGCCTCCAATACTTGCTAGTCAAAAATTAAAACTAATGTGATAGTAATATAATTTTATCTTCATGCATATTCCCATGCATCAAGATAAAATTATATTACTAATCACCCACAAAGCCCCCTTTTTTTCTTGGTCCCACACCGCCCCTATTTAGGCCTTCAGCGCCCACAAGGGGGCGTTATCGCCCACTTTGGGAAAGGCTGGTCTAAACCATATGGCCAATAAAAACGAATAATAATCATCTGTGCATAGAATATATACCAGTGTTTTTAACCGTTTTTTAACCGTTTTATTATGTTATAGTTACCTGTAATTTAACTTCACGTGAAGATCATTTTATATACGAAGAGATGTTAATTTCTACCCACGCTATTCTCTTTTCTACGCTCTAATTATTTTGTCTATTTAATTCAAAAACTTCTATTTAAATAGAATTCTTTGATTTAATTCTTTTTAAAAACGGCCTTGTCCAGTGGTTCTCGAACTTTTCGGTGCCGGTCGGCGGAGCCCTTTTAAAAAATTGAAATTTTTGACGTACCACCTCAAATTAAGAATGTTTTGTCTTAGAATTAAATTTCTCCATGCTGGTGTCTGATGAAATCGGTAAATACAATATATGTATCGCGGAGAGCCTACAAGGTCTTTGTGGAGCCCCAGGGCTCCGCGGAGCACACTTCGAGAAGTTTCAAAGCCTTTTGTTAAATATAAAAAAAAAATATTGGAACGAAGTTCCTTATCGGGCGTTGCGAAAGGGGGCTAGACGAGAAAATTTGTAACGACACTTTTTTTTAGTATCTGCGAAGTAGGGGCAGATTGATAGTATTCCGGCGTCAACTAGATAGCGTTTTTGAGAATAAACAGCGAATAAGATCTACCGGACGTTTAAATAAATTTTATTGCAATTCCTTCACTAATTAATCGAAAGGAACTTCATTCCATCCCTTGACACCTCTCATTTGCTTTTTTATTAAATATAAAAAGGAACAATGAAATATAATCTATACTAATATTATAAATGCGAAAGTGTATCTGTCTGTCTGTTACCTCTTCGTGCTCAAACCGCTGAACCGATTTTGCTGTTTAGTATAGAGATACTTTGAGGCCCGGGAAAGGACAAAGAATAATTTTTATCCCGGAAAATGTACGGTTCCCGCGTGGTAAACGGATTTTGGCGCAACGAAGTTGCGGGCGCCATTTAGGTAGTTTATATTTTTTGTATCTAAAGATAATATTTATAACTAAAATAGTTATAAATGTGATTTAGATTAATGTGAAAATGATAGAGATCGCTTAATAGATTGTTAATGACCTCAATTATATATTTCCTATAGCGTGACGATTTGACGATTATCGTCAGACGTATAATTAACCTTATCATTAAAAATGTATAAATCCTTGTATTATTTTGAACATTATCAAATTAAAACAGGAAAAAAATACGTTATATGATTAGATTTTCGTATTTTAGGTATATTATAATAAATGTTTTCAGGAATATTATATGAAAAACGAGAATTACAAAATGATAAAACACTAAATTAAACTATTTGACACTAGATGTCGCTTGATAACTAAATGCCATAGCAAGGTTTATCTTGATAGAAAGTTATTTTCATGTGAATATGTTTTCTCTCATATATTTTACTCAAAAAATCTGTAGCACTATTAACCTACTTGAGTATAATCTTTCATGGTAACTTGCTGATAATATTTTTTTCAATTTAATATTAATGCCGCTATTCGGCAATAGATGACGATACAGGTTGTGTTTTATATCACAGGTAGTTAGTATACCGTACTTTTTATATTGATAAGTGCATTTGTTCAATAAATAATACCAAATTATTACAACTCGAGACTGACGGCGACTATTGTTTGTGCGATGGTCGTTGGCTCGTTGCCTTGGTGACATACTTATTTAGTCACTTCAATAAAATAATATTATGGGCGAAATACTTTATATAGCAAAACAACGTTTGCCGGGACAGCTTGTCATAATATTATAATATTATGTAAGCACGTAAGCTCGTTCAGCGGCTCGGGCGTAAAAGAGACAGACAGACATCGTAGCATTAGCTGGTGGACCGATTTTTATCGAGTTTTTTCATTAAATGCTGACATGATCGAGAATGTTCTTAGCAATAGTTCGTCATCATCAGCCCCCTCAGTGTTGGAAAATTTGGTTTTATGTATTTCATGAAAGGTTGCAACTTGCGACTTTATCAGTTATTCAGAGTTGTTACATTGTTTTTTTTTTAGTTTAATATATTTTTATTCTGCACTAAACATACCTACCTAAGTTAACTTTACCTAAAACTACGATACATTTTTAATAATTCCATGTCGTGCGGGAATGTTAACATCGATGTCAGCCCGATAATTAATATAAGCATCGCTACAATTTTTCATGTGTATTCGACAGGCTTGCATGTCTAATATCGAAATGAAAAAGTCTCGCGTGAAAAAGGCAGCGAAGAAACCCCTGTGGCAGTTCTGTAAAGAGAAGTTTGTGGAGTTCTGCAAAAGGACAGATTTACATGGGTTCAAGTACATCGTGATGGAAGACTTGAATGTTGCGGAGAGGTTTGTTAAATTATAATAGTAAGGACCATGGGGCTTAAACAACAGTTTTCTTTATCGCTTCTTTATAAAAACGCCGATCTAAATGTATGTCGTTGATATTACTCGAATGTCAAGTTTGTATTATCGAACTCTTTCGTCAATTTCATTCATTTTGATATTGCGATTCAATAAAGATGCTATAAAGAAAACGTCTTGGCTAAGCCCCCAAGTTCACGTTGCAACTAGGGAATGCAAATCTCGCAAAATTGGGGCTCAAGCGAGATCCCGCGAGCTTATGAATACAATACCGCGAGATCTCGCCAATTTCGGGATATCGCGAGATTAGCAGTTTGGTGGTTTTTTTTTGCAAATGATCACAATATTTGAATAAATTACGAAAAAAAAAAAAATATTATAAGTCTTTTAAGATTAACATTCATTTTCACGATTTTTTCAATAGAATTTTATGCATCAAAAACATTGTTTGATGTATCTGTCTATAATTTTTAAGTAGTAAACTTTGACATACGTATCTACTATTTATCAAATAACAAATGAAAGAAACAGCCAGTCTTCTCTACTAATGCGCTTTTATAATTTTGGACGTGGCGGTAACATCGTGGACGTCCGCGGTAAAACGATATAGGGGAGTAAAATGTATGGAAATATATGGAGACGCTTTTAAATTTTCGTCGACGATAACTTTTTAACGTGCACGTTAGAGGACATCACAACGTTTACATTTCTGAACCGCACAAAACGTCCGCGGTGCGTAAAATCAAAAGGGCATTTAACGTACACGTGACGTTCTTTTATAACTAACAAAACAACGAGAAGTCAAAATTCAGGACCTAGTTGAGAATCACAGTGCACCGTTGCTTAGGCCAGCTCCTCTTTGTTTTGACTCCGTGATCGCAACTCTGTCCGTGTCAGTCCACGCTTCAAATAAGACGTTTTTATGGTCAAGTGAAATCTCGTCAAACTCGCGAGATCTCGCCTTTTTTTGTCCGAGATCAATCTCGCTAAAAAAGGCCGAGATCTCGCGAGAACGAGATCTCGCGAGAGCGAGATTGCATTCCCTAGTTGCAACGTCAAGTGGCGATGTGATCAGTGGCGTAGCTATGTAACAACTAACAACCCGAAACATAAAATCCACCACCTAAGGCCCTCTAGTTATTTGAGCGAGGTCTCCTGATGATACCCGAACCAACAAGTTTTGCAAGTTAAAGTCTAATTACTTAGGTAGGTACTTATCAATCTGAAAGATAGAGGAACCCGGGGCACTCCCCCGCCTTACTCCTAAGTAGCTACGCCACTGGGCCTATTATGCGGAATTCGCACATGCAGTTGGTCCGTTTGAGCCTTTAAAGCAGCTATCCCCAACCCGCAGCCCGCGGACCGCACGCGGCCCGTCGGGACTTTAACAGTGGCCCGCATGATGTTTTTAAATCATTTTGAAATTCACGCTCACCGGCAAAATAATGTAAAGTCGTCGTTAAAGTTCAGAATTTTTCCACTTTTAAATCGTTAATTTTGAAGAACGTAATTTTTAATCCTAAAAATTTTTTGTTGCGGCCCGCAATTCCAGGATCAAAATATGTTTGTGGCCCGTGTGAAGAAAAGGTTGGGGACCACTGCTTTAAAGCCTTTAGGTGTGAGTTGTGACCTGACCCAAATTTATATGGCTAGCTCACACTGAGCTAACCATTTAAGGCCGGCAAGGCACCTGCAGCTCTTCTGATGTTGAGAGTGTCCATGGGCGACGATAGTAAGTTGCTTTTCATCAGGTGACCCGTTTGCTCGTTTGCCTCCTAATTTTATACTATATAAAAAAAAAAAACTAGAATGCGTAATTGTGAATGCATTATAAGGCAAAATAAACTTTATGCGCGCCACTCTACGAATAATAAAAACTAAGGAAAAGTAACTCCGTCAAAAAACATGCTCCAAAATTGCACCTTAGGTACCTACCCATTTCAATACATTTGCAATATTTAGGTGACCTTGAGCGGTACTAGGCTGACGTTACATGACAGATCAAAAGTGTCAAAAGGAACCAAATTTAAAACGGTAATAGTATGGGAGTTACAATTCCTTAGTTTTTATTATTCGTAGGCGCCACTCGAATTTTTTTTTATGCAGCGCCATTTTGTGCATCGTTCTGTCTCATCTCGCTACAGTGTTGCCAGATTTTTTTTCTGCCACGTCGGGATTTTGAGAGTTTTTGAGTGAATAAAGCGGGATTCTTCCGTCAAAAGCGGGACACGGTAAAAAAACGTATGAAATCAAACGTTTGCTTTTTATTTGTCTTAAAATTACGTTTATCTGACAGTAAGTAGTAAAAGTAGCCATAGAAAATCCACCCCTTTATCTCCCACACTCTTATCCCCGAAAAGCGGGACTGAGCCTGTCCCGCGCCGGACATTGAATTTTGGTTTAAAAATCGGGACGTTCCGCCAAAATCGGGACGTCTGGCAACGCTGTCTCGCTAGGTTTCATTTCCTCCACCCCCGCGCCGGCCACTCCTACATACTCCGATGGCCCTCCCTAAACTGCCAAGCGTAAGTGCATTTCCCCAACAAAAATATAATTGAGTGTTATAACATTATAAGTCATAACATTCGCTTACATCTTTATAGTTTGTGCGTTTTATGATGATATGCGTGACACATTATAACTGACAATAGTAGGGAAGTTACCTAACAAAAATTAATCGATAGTTAAAAAAATATCGAATCACTTCGTAAAGGAATTGCAATCGAAATTATCGATTTCGTACTGACATTTCAGTGGTGCCGGCGATTTAAGATGTCCGCCCTTATTTTATCGATTTGATTTCGATTCAACAGAGTCAATCTCTATTGACATAAGTTCCGTTTCATGCATATGACATTTTTCAAATATTTTCGTAACAATAATTTTATACTTACTCCTATTTCACAGTTAATATTTATATTTTTATTAATAAGTTAGCATTTAGCATCTTTTCATTTTTATTCATTTACAATTATAGGAAACATTTGTTTTTGTAGATGGAATATTTATTACATTTTGATTTTTTTGTTTTCTTGTAAAAAAACCCGTAGCAAGGAAAACTGTCACCCATATCATCTTAGAACGCACAAACTATAATAAAGATGTAGGTAAGCGTTTAGGATATCGTTCCCTCATGTGTGGGGTCCAGAAAATAGTTTAATAATATTTCAAACCCGTTTTACTACGTTCTACTTATATTATAAAGGCTTTAGATTAATATGTTTTTAATTATTAATCAAAAAACAACAAATATTTAGACAGTAAAGAATTTTTTTATCAATTATAACCAATATTAGGTACTTACAACTTAAATAAACCTAAACTAAAATTATTATTCTTTGCAAGGTAAGGTAAGGTAAGTAATAAGTAATTGTACTGAATGAGGCTTGCATTATATAGTTTTATTGCAAGGCTTACAGACAAATACTTTTTATCCTTGGATCCGGGACAAAAATCGCATCTTTGCTTCATTTTTGGGGCACTAGGATAGTACCTTTACCCCTTCCAAAATACTAGCCCCTTTCTAACCTTTACCCCTTCCAAAATATTCTACTGAGGCGTCTGCACGGCGTCTGCCTTCGCTTTCAGAGTCACGAAAATTGTATACCTTTGTATGCAATTTCATTTTCTGTTAGTCGGCGACTCATTTTTCCATTTGGGTATACAAAGCCAATTCTGAAAAATAAAAACATAACCAAGGTAGTAAATACCTACCTACTTACGTTAAATCACGGGTTGAGTCTGCATGTATCCTCACATACCTAAGCAAAACTGTAATATTATGATTAATTATACTTACCTTACTAAAAGCAGGGCTGGATTTAATTTTTTATGATGTTATAAGCCACTTTAATTTCGCCGCCCCATGTACGTAATTTGCCACCATCCTAGGACGCCATAGGACGCTGCCGCCCATAGGCCTATAGGCCTATTATAGGCGGGTCCACACCAAGCGAGCCGCCGCGGCCGAGGCCCGTCTCGCGCGGCATGCGCCGTACGCTCGCTTGGTGTGGACAGTGGACGTTGTTTGCCCGAGGCGGGCGCATGCTCACGCTCGTGCGAGCGCGCGCGCGGCCGAGCCGAGCGGTGTCGGTTTTTTGAAATGCTCAAAGGCGCCTCGGTCAGATCAGAGTCGACAACTAATAAGTTTATACGCCGCAAATGTATGGCTTTGGGATGCCAGGGATTCCAATTACACTAACAAAGGGACGAGGGAAGATTCTTGGAGAAAAATCAGCCGCAAAATGATTATTCCTG
Source organism: Aricia agestis (assembly GCF_905147365.1). Lineage (NCBI taxonomy): Eukaryota > Metazoa > Arthropoda > Insecta > Lepidoptera > Lycaenidae > Aricia > Aricia agestis. The sequence continues at coordinate 23,211,135 of NC_056428.1, read as the reverse complement.
TTAAGGACCTAAAAAAATGGAGTCTTTGTTAGGATCATACACACGAGATTCTCCTATTATTTATAGTTGTGTGTAGCAAAATAAAAGCAATAAGCTGTCACGGCTGGGCGTACGTGCGGTGCCATCGTGTCTTTGTGAGCAATGGCTCGGGCTGTTCGAGCGAGGCAACCTTGCTGCGTACGCCCGTCCGCCTCGCCCTCGGCAAGCATGCCTCGCCCGTGGCTGCTCGCTTGCTGCGCGCGGCGGGCCTCGCCCGAGGCGGGTCGCTTGGTGTGGACCCGCCTAATCCAGGGCTGAATAGAAATGCGACGCATTTCCACTCTGTAAAAGGCCTCACGTCGCGTCGCATTGAAATTGTCCGGAAACATGCGATCGTACCATGTCAATTTAAGAAAATACCGCCATTAAACAGCACGTGGGTTCTCCCTAGACCCGTGACGGTAAAAGTTAAGCATACTATTATCACATCAGCCAATCGGGTATGCAAATGTTTAGTGGTGCATGCAAATTGTTCTCCATTTAGTAAAACCAGACGTTGGATCCAACATGAATTACGACGTAATCTGGCTTCATTTTGCATTATCTTTGATTGTATCACGGGGAGTGCTCCGAGAAATTGTAAATAAAGTTCAGCTCCGAGAGACTCATTAGTGCTCCCACACAGCAGTTACATTTTATAACAGCGTGTAACATGCGTTATACAATATGTCTATAAATTAACGTGTTTTTGTTATAATTTGTAAAAAAGTATCTAACGTTATAATATAACTGCTGTGTGGGACTGGGAGCACCTTTAAAAATGCATGGCACGACTAGAGGATTCGATACCGGGCGATTTTTCTAATCCCGGGATTTCGGGATTATCTACAATCAATTCCGGGATCCCGGGATAATCCCGGGATTATAATGGTAATAGAAAATGACAACTAATACTCATCGTTTTGGCCCTATAATGACTAATAGTCTAATACCATAGCTGGGCATTAACTCGTTAATCCGTTAATCGTTAATTAACGAAGTTAACATTTTGATTAACGGATTAACTTTTAAGTTAACTTTTAAACATATTAACGGACTCGTTAACTTCCGTTAATATGCAGAAGTTTGTTAATCGTTAATCCAATGCCTATTTACCGCGCGGCACCGCGGCGCGGCGCGGAAGCAGGTTCAGACAGTTAGTATGACAAGAGTCGGGCACGGCAGCAGCGAGTGAAACAAAAACAATACTAGATACATTTTCAGGCGCGTGCGAGTGAGAAGAGATTTGTTTCGTTTTATCATTTCATTACTCAGCACCGGTGCTTATAGAGAGAGTGATTTGTTTATTGTTATTAAAAATCCCTAACGTAAAAAATTGGCCAAGTGCGAGTTGGAATCGTCCATGAAGGGTTCCGCAGCAGCAAATAGGCAACGTGTTTAGGAAATCAAAAATATTTTTTTATACATGTACCACACCGATTTGAATCGGCGAGGTACATATATTATTGTCGAAATTGGACAAGTAAGATGGATAGTAATGCGGGGGGTCCGGACTCCCTGGACACCCCCCTTATATACGCCCATTCTGAATAATCATAGTATTTTGTTTTGTCCCTAACATTTTAACTTTCAAAACCTTAAACCAACGGGTTTTGTATTGTATGTACACTAACGCAATGATATAAGTACAACAAGGCCATATTACATATTAACGGATTAACGATTAACGTTAACTTGCGTTAATTCGTCCGAAATGTACCGCATTAACATTTAACGAAGCTAACATTTTTTTAACGGATTAACGATTAACGAAGTTAACTATTTGATTAACGGTGCCCAGCTTTGACTAATACTCATCAATACACTGTTATTTTTAGGATTCTGTACCTAAACGGTAAAAACGGGACCCTAATACTGAGACTTCGGTATCTGTCCGTCTGTCCATCTGTATCTCTGTCTCCGGGCTGTATCTCAAGAACTGCTAAGACTTCTGAAATTTACACAGATTGTGTATTTTAGAGCGCTTACAGACGAACGGCACGTGTCGACAGCACGCGTCGGCGGCAGTCGACGCAGACGACGGCACGTGTCGGCGGCAGTCGACGGCAGCCGTCGACAGTTTATCATGCTTGCAGTTGTGACGTACCGCGTAAAGATAAGCGTCCACAGGTCGGTATTGTACGCAGCGGACGTTTCGCATCAAACAGATATTTTTTTACAGTACGTCCACTATATCGGCACCGTACGGATTACCGACTAGCCAGTATGTTTATCTTCAAATAAGTCCAAACAAAGTTCCTAAGTCAAAATTTCTGCTTTTGACTTTTCCATCCACCATTCATTTACTAGGCTAGTCAGTAATCCGTACGCTGCCAATTCACAGGACGTAATGTGAAAAAACTATCCGTTTGATGCGAGACTTCTGTTGCGTACGATACCGACCTGTGGACGCTTACCTTTAGGCGGTACGTCGAAACTGGGGGCCTACCACCACCTCTACTAAGCGACACCGTTTGACAGATAAGCAATATTAATTTAAAGTCAAGCTAGCAAACTTAAAAAATGTTCATATTTCACAGCGGATTAACAATGTTTTGCATTTTTAACCGACTTCCAAAATGTAGGAGGTTATATGTTCGTTTGTTTATATAATTTTTTTTATATGTTCAACCATAACTTCGCCGTTCGTGGACCGATCTTCATGATTATTTTGTTGTTGTACAGGGTTAAATCCGAGGTTGGTACCATGTTCACAAAAATGGTGATCTGAAGATGGGATCCATGAGGAATCGAGTGGACTCCTTGAAATTTGTATGGAAACATATAGTGATTTCGATTTTTTAAGCATTCAAGGTAAATGCTACCAAAAAATAAGATTTAGCACCAGTTAAATTCGATTCAAATATATATAATTTAATCAGTACTGCTGCGGCGGTATACACTCCTTACTCGCTAATTATATGGAGTTTTAAGTTATCACATGAAATAAGGTGTGCTCCTTTCCTGCGAGGAACGTCAAGACGCTTACATCTACTATGTATTCAACGGTAATGATAAAAATTATCACCTTCAAGTATTAAAGCTTTAAAAGTCAATTATAATATATAAATATAATAATCGACTCAGAACTCAGAAGTATTTACGTTACGTTGTCCACCTATAGAACTAACGAAGCGAAGAGATAGAGAATGGGTGCTAAGCTAAGTACAGAAAAATTATAACATGGCCTGAAAAGAAAAGAAAAAAACCTTCAAAAAAGAAATGAAATCCCACCAAAACATAAAATGTAAAAGTAGCCAAGCAAAATATTGCATAGCTATTCAATGCTTCTGTCGTAAAAAGTTTTCAGATCACATTCAAGCCAAGCCTTCAACTTATTTTGTAATTTAAATCAATATACAGTAACTCTATCAATAGATTTCTTTATTTTATAATTATTATAGTGGCTTGGCAATGAGCACTAGAGAAAAAATCAGCGACTAATTGGATTTATTGGGTACCATAGGCCACATGCGTCGTTACATGCTAAAACACTTTACGCTTGCCGTCTGTGTAAGTATGAACTCCTCCAAATATGCAGTTTTATATTTGTTCCTTCTGTGTTCATTGCCAAGCCTGACTGACTCGTATTTAGCCGATTTTTTAAATAAATTCATTGATTTTCACTAATTAACACAAATACACGTAAAACGATACCGCGGTCGTTAGCAAAAACAAATGAAATTAAGTTTATTAACAACATGGCCATCTTTTAATACATTTAATTTCATTTGTTTTTGCTAACGACCGGTATTGAATCCTCTAATTGCACCGTCTTATTGCAATCAACTACAATATGAACTGACCCTAAGAGTAAGGTGACCTTATGATGGAATCGCATTCGCTGTGCAATCGCCCCTAGAACTCCCTTAATCATTAGTATGATAAGGCCCTTAAGGCTCAATAAATATAATCGTGCGATAAGTAGATCCTAGATATTTAATTTAAAATAAACTCAATATATTTTCTGTCGCGGTCTTAGTTAAATTAATTTTAAGTTATCATCAATTAGAGGTAATATTTCTGAGTGAGGCAGCGTTCATATTATTTTTATGACGCAAATAGAAATATAATAAATTAAATTTCCAAGATCTAAGTACAGCCCGGGCCAGTAAATAATATTGAGCGAAGCTTATTAGCATTTTCAAGAAATAAGAAAATAAAATAAATAATTATTTCTTGAAAAAGCTTTCTTATAAGCTCCTTATAGTTTATTGATAACTTGAAGAACGTCAAATACCTTTGCAGTTTTTATAGGTACTTAATTAAATATTTACCGTAATTTGTTTTCACGTAGTGTCTATCTTCTTTTAACCGACTTCCAAAAAGGTGGAGGTTGTATTATGTTCGGCTGTGGTTTTTTTTAATTTCTTCTAAATACAACAAGTAGTATTCTGGAAACATATTTTGTTTTCAGAATTAACAAATACAGATATAAAATATTTTTTATTTCTGAATTTGAACATAATTAAAGACAAGAATACCATACGCAAAGGTCATGTTTATTAAATATTTGTAGTTTATTTTAAATAGATTTTATCACCCTTTTATAAACTATAACTTTAGGCTTTTGCGCCAAATTCTGTTACTCCATTTTATTATTATTACTAGCTATTGCCCGCGACTTCGTCCGCGTCAGCAAAATGTGATAACAAAGATAGTAAAAAAGATTGGTTCATTTATAAAAAAAGTGAAATAATCCTCCTCCTTTTCGGAAGTCGGTTAAAAAGTAGGCTAAGTTATTCCTTACTTCATCAGCTATGTGCCTAAAAACTCCCGTCAAAATCGCTCCAGCCATTTATTAGCCAGAGATTAGCCGGAACAAACAGACAGACAGACATACAGACAAAATTTGTAAAAAATGTTGTTTTGGTGTCTGTACCCTATATGTATACATTTATAAATACATTTTATAAAAAACGGTTCTTTCAATATTACAAACAGACACTCCAATTTTATTTATACCGTATGTAGGTATGTATGTATGTATTATTTATATGTATATATAGATGTATAGATTATTATAGGTAATCAGGCAAGCAGTTGACACAACTGATGTTGCCTGTATTAGGTTTGTCTCTGTGCATTTTAACAGTGATTTTTCATATATCTGTCAAGTCTGTTCTTGAAATGAATAACATTCTGGGCTGCTATAACATCCTCTGGCAAGCTGATCCACGCTCTTACAACTCGATTGCACAAAAAGGGTTTATGTGGATTGTTTTTTAAGGAACTGGCAGAGAGCTTCATGTGACGCTTCATTTTGGACGCCTTTTAGATGAAATAGCATAGCTTATTTGATGGTTTTAAGGATAACGGTGTTCACCCGAACGACCTGTATAAGTATTATATGTATATGAAAGGTCCACTGCAATAATGATGAACGTCCAAAAAAATTAAAACCTTAACGAGTAATGCCATTCGGTCACTTGAAATGATCTCTTTAAAATGTATTTACAAAATGAGCAATATTGATTGTAGTTCCGTGATAAATATGTTTTCAGGGTTCCGTACCAAAAGGGTGAAAACGGGTCTGTTCGTCTGTCTGATCCAGGCTGTATCTCAAGAACCGCTATAGCTAGAGTTCCGAAATTTTTACAGATTGTGATTTCCGTTGCCGCTATAACAAAAAATACTAAAATCAAAATAAAATCAATATTTAAGGGGGGCCCTATACAACAATCGTGATTTTATTTTTGCTCGTAATCAATGGCAACAGCTAGACACATATATATATATATATATATATATATATATTTAAATATATATATATATATATAATATATATATATATATTTAAATAATATATATATATATATATATATATATATATATATATATATATATATATATATATATATATATATATATATATATATATATATATATATATATATATATATATATATATATATATATATATAGTATTATACATATAATACTATATATATATATATATATAAATATATATAATATTATATGTATATGAAAGGTCCACTGCAATAATGATGAACGTCCAAAAAAATTAAAACCTTAAGAGGAGTCCACACCGCCCTTTTTTCCATACAAACGTTGTCCCCTGTTTCCTCCCTGGATAATGCTAGTAGAGTTATAATTTTTTTCCTGAATATCTACGGCCACTAATACGATGTCCCTATGTTTTCTTTTTTTTCATAATTTAATTATTAAATAAGATATGAACGTTCTAAAACCCAAAAAAATGGCCAGATTTTCCGCTGTGTTCAAACGTCCAGAAAACAGATTTGGCTAGATTATACAAAAAAAGCAAAACATAGGAACACAGCTCAAGCCTTTTTTTAATCTTTAATGAAAAAAGTGCTTAAATCGGTTAAGTTTTGGAGAAGGAATCAGGGGACAACGAATCGTTGATTTTCTGGATTTTCTGCAGTTGTCTCTATCGCGTTCTGCGGTATAGGCTTGAGGTAAGGGAGACAGCTATAGATATTACACGTGCTTTTTTTTCATTTCTCTAACCCCTGGTGTATCCTCTTAACGAGTAATGCCATTCGGTCACTTGAAATGATCTCTTTAAAATGTATTTACAAAATGAGCAATATTGATTGTAGTTCCGTGATAAATATGTTTTCAGGGTTCCGTACCAAAAGGGTGAAAACGGGTCTGTTCGTCTGTCTGATCCAGGCTGTATCTCAAGAACCGCTATAGCTAGAGTTCCGAAATTTTTACAGATTGTGATTTCCGTTGCCGCTATAACAAAAAATACTAAAATCAAAATAAAATCAATATTTAAGGGGGGCCCTATACAACAATCGTGATTTTATTTTTGCTCGTAATCAATGGCAACAGCTAGACACATATATATATATATATATATATATATATATATATATATATATATATATATATATATATATATATATATATATAATTTTTTTGCATACTTTTTCTCTATAACGGTATGGAACCCTTCGTGAGCGAGCCCGAATCGCACTTGGCCGATTTTTATATTTCGGCTAAACGGCTAAGCCCGGCCACAGTAGACATAACTACCAGTAGTTCGATTGCAAAGAAACTCAAAGGCACAGTATAGCAATATTAGTCCCTACAGTAACGAAACGCCTTTGACAGAGTAGACAGAATGATACCTTTGACGTCGCACGATGCCGCCACTGATGACAGGTACCGAGCAGATATGCCAGGGTTGCCACGAAACGGCAAATAAAAATAAAATATTGTGCTTGTAATGCAAATGTTATCATTTCATCAGCGTGTTACATTTACATACTTATTTACTTTATTTTAAAAACTTTATGCACATATAGGTACAAAGGTGGACTTAATGCCGTATGGCATTATCCACCAGTCAACCTTTGGTCGATACAAGGACAAAGTTGTATAGGTAATAATAATAATAATATCTATGGATTATACTTATAAAATATATAATATTGTATAATATTATACTATACTTATAATATACACATTATCACACATAAAATTATATATAAATAAAACCAATAACCATACGTAATATATTATTATATATTATCTATATTATAATAATATATAGTTGAACAATGATGTTGCTAAAAATATTATAAATATTAATTTATGCCATAAATTATGAAAACTCAGTCTTCCAACTGTTTCAAGTAAAACTCACGTACCCTGCGCGCGTTAAAAGTATCTCTGGTTTTTGACATCTTGATTTCCGGAGGAAGAGCGTTCCAGAGGAGAATAGCCTGGATATTAAAAGAAGAGTGGACGGAACTTGACTTGTAAGAAGGGCAACTTAAAAGCTGATTTGAAGTGGATCGGAGGTTTTTATCGTGTCTGCTGCAACGGTATTGAAAGTGAGGGGCGAGATATTCGGGAGTATGGGGATGATGCAGCAGTGAATATAGCACACACAGTGCCTGCACAGAGCGGCGCTGACGTACTGGTAACCAGTGTAGCTTGGAGCGATACGAAGAAACATGGTCGTATTTTCGAAGGTTGAATATGAATCGGAGACAATTATTAAACAATCGGTCGAGTTTATCGAGTTTGTCGGCATTAAGATCTAAACAGCATACGTCACCATAGTTAATTATAGGAAAGATAAGGGACTAGACCAGCAAGGTCTTGACCGGAGTGGAAAGGAAATTTTTGAGCCGGTAGATGAATCGTACATATTATGTCGTACTGCCAGATATTTACGTGAAACTTTATTTTTAGATGATTTTAGTTCTCTATTTAAAAAATTAATTAATCCATCAAGCCCCATAAGCTCACCGGTGAGCGAGACACAATAGAATAACAATAGATTTCCAAGGATCCACGAATCACGATCGAAGGATTAAAATAATGAAGACGCATTCGAAATTTCGAATAAGTATATAAAATATCCAATAATTAATCACACGTCAGGTGTAACAGAAGCACTTCAAAACTCTTATTACGTGCGCGGTAAGGGCGCGGTTTGTTACACTTGATATGTGTACCTGGGTAGGTAGGTACTAATTAGTATGTAACAGGGTATTTGACAGATTTTTAATTTATTCTATATTGTTTCTCTCCTTGTTACACTTCTTACAACGTAAACAATAAAACAGAGATGCAAATACATGCCACCAAGGCCAACACAATATTAGTGTAAACTGTGAGCCGATATTTATGAAAATTTAAATCCTTTTTGTTTTTTGAATCAGATTTACATCCGTACACTGAACATTTATTATAACATCCCATTGTTTATAAGATAAGTTATCGTTTTACAACACAAAATTCGTAGACAACGCGCCATCGTCACCCCTGTGGGCGCAGGTACACAAACTTCGCGAGTTTGTGTACGCGGGCCCGCGCCGCCCGCTTCCCCGCGGGTACCCCTCCGTTGCTCTGCGCAAGTACATTCGTTTCACTACTGTAGGGATATGTCATATTGCTATACTGTGTCATAGGTTTCAATATCTGTCAAATTCGTCGGGTTTCACTAGGATTATATCAGAATATAATCCTAAGCTAAGCTTTATATCGGTGTATAAGAGTCAAAAGCGTGTAATGTTATGTCCTACTTACTAGGACATAACAAAGGAGTCGGTCTACATATTTCATGTAATAAAAGTGTTAATAAAGTTTTTTAGTGAACATTAATTAATGCTGATATTGTTGAGTTTTGTGGTTCCGCGAAATAATAAACCAAAGAATGCCTCAAACACGTGGATTTAACATTAAATACGTAAGTTTTGAACAACGTTTTTTGGGCTTTTCAATCGGTATTTTTGTAAGCTAAAAAGATAATTTATAAGTTTATTAATCCCTTATTCGTGCTATTTAAGGCATCAGTGCTAAAAATGTCACATCAATTAATAATTTGGCTATAAAAATTGCATAGCTTTTTACGTGTGTTTACGGATTCTCATCACTTGAACTATAGTTAATCGATATCATGAACTAATTGACTTGCTTTCCTGTATCATAATGTGCTTCGAAATAATCGACAAATAGAAATATTCAAGAAAATAAACGCACACTACTTGTATGAAAATAAGCACAAAATGGCCATGCGATGATGGGCTAAGACTACATCTATACTATAATACTTTATCTATGCAACTTATAACAATCCTAATGGATTGTTATAAGTTATAATAATAATAATTTATTATTTTTATTTTATGAAATAAGGGGGTAAACGAGCAAACGGGTCACCTGATGGAAAGCAACTTCCGTCGCCCATAGACACTCGCAGCATTAGAAGAGCTGCAGGCGCGTTGCCGGCCTTTTAAGAGGGAATTGGGTAATAGGGGAGGGTAGGGAAGGGAAGCGAAGGGAATAGGGGAGGGTAGGGAAGGGAATAGGGGAGAGTAGGGAAGGGAATAGGGTAGGGGATTGGGCCTCCGGTAAACTCACTCACTTGGCGAAACACAGCGCAAGCGCTGTTTCACGCCGGTTTTCTGTGAGAACGTGGTATTTCTCCTGTCTAGCCGGCCCATTCGTGCCGAAGCAAGGCTCTCACACGTATAAATTAATGCAGTGGAGCCTTCATATAATAATCAATTATTATTATACTACGTATAAACACTTACACGACGTATAGCGGGTACTTACACAATTTGACACATAAATATCTAATAATATAGATACCGGTCCTTAGCAAAAACAATAGAAATTAACCACAAAAGATTAAACATATTCTGTTGAACAGTTGTTCAACCTCTCCAATCTAAATCTTTTGAAGTAAGACTGAAGTGTTTAGACAAGATGACCATCATTAAACTTCAAATAAAAGTAAGTGCGTTTCGTTTCGCGCACATTTTTATTGACTAAATTAAAAATATTTATCACTTCCGAAAATCCCGGGATTTGTTAAATTGAATTCCGGGATTTTCGGGACTAAAATACGATCGAATCCTCTAGAAGCATCACAAAAAATTCCTTCCTCAGCGCTGCTACTTTACACAGTGAACGCTATGTAACTTGTAAGGGACATGGAAACTCTGTAAAGTATTATCTCTTTGTTTTGTTACACTTTGTAGAGTGTAGATGCTTTAGAAACATGAGTCTGTAATATCTGGTAACAAAGACCTGGGACGTATATTTTCCTTTCATGGATTCTAGGAAATCGCTCCTTTGTTAGACATCATTTCAACTCTATTCAAAACGATAAGGCTCTATATAAATAGAGCCTGTAGGCTTACCGGGAATTTACAAGCAAAATGTATTCGCGTCGCTATTTACAAATCATTACATACAATTGCTTGTGATCTCGCGGTGTAAAAGTGTTTAATTGAATATGCTTATTCAATTAAACACTTTTACACCGAATGCCGTATTAGTTAAAATTGCTTCGAAAATTAGCCATTATATTTTGTCGTAAAAAGTGAATGACAAAAAAACTGTTATTGTGGGATATCCATAAGATATAGACAGAATAATATATTACCATCGCGGAGTTTTCTGTAGATTTTTTCAATAGGGTTCGTAGATTTTTCAATTTCATAGGGTTCAGCCTGGGTTTGCAATGTAAGCGGAAAAAATTTAATTATTTACGACATCACATTAGAAACCCCAAAAATAACAGTATTTCTCCACTATTTAATGAATGTTATTATACTTTTAAACCTTCCTCTTGAATCACTCTATCTATTACAGGAAAGCGCATCAAACTCCGTTGCGTAGTTTTAAGGATCAAAGGGAACAAAGCTGGGCATGAGGGAAAAAAGCGACTTTGTTTTATAATATTATGTAGTGAGATATGACATGTATGATATTGTTTAGGACATTAATTGTGGATTAGAAATAAAATAAAATTGTTTTCTTTTAACTGCAATTTTTGTTTTAGGAGTATTTGGGCTGTTGCTGTAGTGATAAGTATTATATGCGCCGCTTATTTCGTCATAACAGCCTACAGATGGTATGCCAGGAACCCTATTGTAACGGTTAGTATTTTATTATATTATGCGCAAGTGTACTGTTTGGTACTAGATGGCGGATCCACGTAATTTGGTCGCGCTATGCCAAACCCAGTCTGTAATATCATTAATTATTGGCTAACATTAAATTAATATATCCCGACCAAAAAACCTAGGTCCGCCCAATGGCAGGGATCTACATTGTGGACGATTTGTAAAATTTAACAAAATATTATGTCAAATTTCCTTCATCGTCGATATAAAGTAAAAAAATATAATTATCTTTAAAATATATTATTATGAATTGCTCATAATTGCCGTAATAATATTTCGTTTTGCGGAGGTTCAAAAATATTTATAGTTTACGAAAAATAAGGTATAAACCTACGAATAATAAAAACGGAATCGTAACTCCCATACTATTACCGGGTTCCTTTTGATCTGTCATGTTACATGTAACGTCAGCCTAGTACCGCTCAAGGTCACCTAAATATTGCATATGTATAAATCATAGACTTAATATATAGGTTTATGGTATAAATCATAGACTTAATATTTTATTTTAAGGTTTATGGTATAAATTGAAATGTGTACCACTTTTTTGACAAGTATTGTGGAGCATGTTTGTTGACGGAGTTACTTTTCCTTAGTTTTTATTATTCATAGGTATAAACAATGATATTCTATGTTACTAAGTATTTTAGAAACTCATTGGGTATAAACCTTTAAAATAAATTTTTTATAGACTAATTCAATTATTCTATTATTATTCCGGACAGAATGAGCCTAGCCACCTAATTGTCATAATAATATTATATTAAGTATGTCCAATTAACACCTTTTTAAACTTACAGCTTAGACTAATTAGTAATTATAGTAATTAGTATCCCACCAAAAACATAAATGTAAAAATGAAGAGCCAAGTTCCATACAAACATTATTTTTGTCCATAATGGACTTCGCTGTAAAAAGGATGGATATCTAAATCAGTGCCAAGTTCTATGGAAAATTAAATATGCATAGCTGGGCACCGTTAATCAAATAGTTAACTTCGTTAATCGTTAATCCGTTAAAAAAATTTTTAGCTTCGTTAAACGTTAAAGCGTTACATTTCGGACGAATTAACGCAAGTTAACGTTAATCGTTAATCCGTTAATATGTGTAATATGGCCTTGTTGTAACTTATATCATTGCGTTAGTACTTAGTGTACATACAAAACCTGTTGGTATAAGGTTTTGGAAGTTAACATGTTAGTGACAAAACAAAATACTTCTATAATTATTGTATTCTACCTAACTAAATTATACTAAACTCTTCTTTATCAACATGCAAATGATTTATAGTAACAATAAACAAATCACTCTCTCTATAAGCACCGGCACTGAGTAATGAAATGATGAAACGAAACAAATCTCTCCTCACTCGCATGCGCCTGAAAATGTATCTAGTATTTTTTTAATGAAATAAGGGAGCAAACGAGCAAACGGGTCACCTGATGGAAAGCAACTTCCTTCGCAGCATCAGAAGAGCCGAAGGTGCGTTGCCGGCCTTTTAAGAGGGAATAGGGTAATAGGGGAGGGGAGGGATGGGAAGGGAAGGGAATAGGGGAGGGTAGGGAAGGGAATAGGGTAGGGGATTAGGCCTCCGGTAAACTCACTCTCTCGGCAGCGCAAGCGCTGTTTCACGCCGGTTTTCTGTGAGAACGTGGTATTTCTCCGGTCGAGCCGGTCCATTCGTGCCGAAGCATGGCTCTCCCACGTATATATTTATATACATGGGGCACACTTAAAGTTTTGCACTTCTAGCTAATCGGAACTATTTGAGTTTTGAATGTTATATTTTTTTAAACCTTACAACCTTCCTAGCAACATAAAAAAAAATTGGCGGGAAATCATTTGTCAATTGTTTTTTATCATTCATCAAAGTTCTACGTACGCAACGAAATTGTAATTAGGTCGAAAAGATTTTAGAGCGATGATTTTTTATGATTTTAAAAGTTCTCTCTCCGCAAGACTGTGCTGCTCGTCTTCAAAATGCTTTTGGGAGGGAAGTACCTTCTTTGAGCACCGTGAGGAGATGGTATACTGAATTTGAGAGAGGTCGAGTTTCTTCACATGACGAATTTCGTGAAGGGCGGCCTTCAACTGCCGTCAACGAAATTAATGTGGCTACTGTTAAGCGGCTAATTGAAGAAAATCCGTAGATTACCTATGAGATAATTTGAGGACTATTGGGGATTGGTATGAGCCAAATTAAAAAAAATTACATGCAGAATTGCGAGTTCGGAGACTTTGTTGTCGTTGGACCCCTCACGAACTGACAGCGAAGCAGAAGCGGGCTCGCGTGGAATGGTGCTCACAGATGCTACTGAAGCACGCCCACGGACATTCTAATGCTGTTTATGACATTGTCACAGGAGACGAAACGTGGATTTGTTGTTTTGAACCCGAAAAAAAAAACAGAAATCTTGTGAGTGGGTGTTTGAAAATGAGAACAAGCCAACAAAAGTGAGGCAGGCGAGAAACGTTGGTAAGAAAATGATCGCGTTTTTTTCTGACCTACAGATTCCATCTGTACAATTCCATTTGGAGATCAAAAGAATGTTAATGCTGAGTGGTATACTACCATTTGTTTACCCAGGATATTAGAAAAGATTCGCGAAAGACTACCAAACAGCCGCATTCTCCTACATCACGACAACACCTTTTCACACACGGCCAACAAAACAAAGTCATTTTTAGGTTCAGAAAAATCACAACTCGTCACCCATCCTGCACAGAGCCCCGACCTAGCACCCTGTGATTTCTGTATTTTTCCCAAAATTAAAGATTTAATGAGAGGTTTCACTTTTACCAACTCCGAAGAGGCAGTGATAGCGTTCAATCAGCACGTAGAAAACATGCCTTCAGATCTGTGGTCTTCCTGTTTTAAAAAATGGTTCGATCGCACAAAAAAATATTTAGAATGTAAAGGAGAGTATTTTGAAAAGCAATAAACATAATATTTTGGTTACAACACGTCGTTTTTTTAAGTTACGCAAAACTTTCAGTGTGACCTACGTATTATCCCACGTATTGTTTTTGTTTCGCTGCTGCCGTGCCGCGGCGCCGCGCTGCCCGCCCGCCCGGCACTTGTCGTTTCATACTAACTGTCTGAACCTGTTTTGGCGCCGCACCGCGGTACCGTGCGGTAAATAGTAGGCATTGGATTAACGATTAACGGACTTCTGCATATTAACGGAAGTTAACGAGTCCGTTAATATTTTTAAAAGTTAACTTAAAAGTTAATCCGTTAATCAAAATGTTAACTTCGTTAATTAATGATTAACGGATTAACGAGTTAATGCCCAGCTATGGAAATATGTATATTATAGGAACCAAATAACATTATGAAGCAAAGAAATAGAGTATATTTCTTTGCTTTATTGATATCTATAACAATTGATGTTATTCAAATAATTTGAGATCTTATAACTAGTAGATTAGATCTCACTTGGCCGGTTTTTATTAATCAGTCATTTCATAAAGTTATTGAACATTTTTATTCTGATTCCCGACAAGTGTCGGATATGCTATCCACAACTTATCTGGTAGATACTTCATTTGTCAGATAAGTTGTAAATAGCCTATACTAAACTTATCTGATAGATCCTTCATCTGTCAGATAAATTGTGGATATCCTATCTGAAACTTATCAGGAAGTGGGGAAACAGCCCCTTTGGCTTGTTGAGTATCAATCCAAGAGAATCTAAGCGAACGGAAAAAGCAGCTACCATCATGAGGCATTGGTATAATACGGTATACTTAACACAAGTGTATTTCCAACCATTAACTATATTATGGGTACAACTTATTGTATGGAGGTTAAGTAGCTATTATTATAGCTGTCTAACAGACAGACAGAAATACGGGCGGACGGACGGACGGACGGACAGACGGACGGACGGACGGACAGACGGACGGACGGACGGACGGACGGACGGACGGACGGACAGACGGACAGACGAACTGATGGACAAACGAACAGACGAACAGACGGACATACGAACAGATAGACAGATGGACAGACAGACAGACAGGGATTAAAAGAATTATATGTCTATTCCCGGAACTCAAACTATATCTCCATATCAAAGAACAATCGGTACAATCAGTTCGGGCGGGAAGAGGTAACAGACAGACAGACTTACTTCATAAAGTTACCTTCTATTTATTTCATAATCTATGAAATATATATAGATATAAAAATATCTGTCAGATAGATGTCATAAATAAAGATATAAAAATATCTTTATTTATGACATTAATATTATATATATATATTTTTATCTTTTATTTTACCGATAATAGGATAATCAATAAATTAAATCTATAATTAGCATAGAATTAATTTATTGATTTAGTATGAAATAATACCGACATATATGTGAATATGACTCTTGTGGGCCTGACATTAGTTTAATAATAATTATACCTCTGTACTATTTAATTATATATATATATACAGGGTGTAACAAAAATAAGTGATAATACTTTAGGGTGTGTACGTGTTCCTTGTAGAGAGTTCACTGTGAAAGTAGCAGCGCTGAAAGACCAAAAAATTTTTTCACTTTTGTATGGGGAAACTCGTGACGCTCGGACCCTTGCCCATACAAAAGTGACAAAATTTTTTGGTCTTTCAGCGCTGCTACTTTCACAGTGAACTCTCTACAAGAAACACGTACACACCCTAAAGTATTATCACTTATTTTTATTACACCCTGTATATTTTATATAAATGGAATTTGAAAACTTGACCTTATCATCTGACATTATAATTTTATTTTATTACATTTTTAATCAATTCATAACAATTTTATACCTTTATCTCCCTATACTGTGTAGTTATGACATTATTATTTTAATCTGTAAAAGTGTGACTGTAACTTGAATTGAAGTGGACCTGTATAATGTATAGCTTTCCTTCTTTAACTTCCATTTTTAATAGGTATCTGGAGTACTGAAAAGTAAAAAACTAAAATGAGATAAACATTCAAAACAAAAAACACTAAATGAGGAATTATAATTATGGTAATTTAGGTTAAGTAGGTAGGTACCTGTGTTGTGTGCACCACGTGTAAGAACCAAAGTGTATTTTGATGAAGCTACAAGTATGTACTAAGCTTTATGATTTGAGAGCTGAAAATAGAACAAAACACTGATAAGTGATAAGTGAAAAACCTAGGACATATTATGTGTAACCAGGTATAACCCAGAACAATAAGTATAAATAATATGTTAAATAACTTAATTGTGTACACCTGATATAAGCAAAAAGATGATTTGCATTTGGAGAGAATAATATTGTTTGTTTCCAAATTCAATATACATACTCGTATTGGGATATTATTAGGTTTTACGAATCACGTGTTTGTGATACAACACAATGCCACGTAATATGCCATCCGTCATATTATTTTATAACCACATAACCTCCATCATCCATGATTGTAATGGCGGCTCTCGACATAGGCGAACGCGTTGGCCAACGCGTTCGCAGACGCGTTGGCAGTGCGCTTGCAACGGCGTTTGTGAGTAATCCACACATAGGAAGGTCGCTCAGTATGCTTTGGATCGCGCCAATGTGCGGACGGATTCAAAATGGATGTTAAGTCGCTAACAGCTGTAGCTGTATATTTATTCACAGCATATAATTACTTTGTAAATGTGGACAAGAAAAAGTTTTTAAAGGGTATTCTCGAAATAAATAAATAAAAGGCGAGAAAACGTAACAAACAAAGAAATAAACTCACTTTTACATAATATTTTATAATATTAAAATAATATAAGTAATTATTTTATTACCTACTTATTATTTATTTAATTATTACATATAAAAATTATTACATATTATTATAATTATCATAACTATAACTCCGGGCGAACTGATCGCGCGGCCTATGTGTGGATGAAGCACGAAGCTTGCGACAAATGTCCTTTGATCTTTGCCGACATTCCCGACCCGCGCGGCAAGCTCGCAGACGCGTCGGCCAACGTCTAATGCCGGCTCTCGACATAGGCGAACGCGTTGGCCAACGCGTCTGCAGACGCGTTGGCCCAATGTGTAGAACGGGCATTCGCGCGTTGGCCAACGTCTAAATACCTACGGCCAACGCGCGAACGCCCGTTCTACACATTGGGCCAACGCGTCTGCAGACGCGTTGGCCAACGCGTTCGCCTATGTCGAGAGCCGCCATATGTCGAGTGCCGGCATAAAGTTGACACGGAATTTTAGCTTCTCACTCTTCTCACACAACAAGACGAAGAAGCGTCTTGTTATATTTTGTTTTTTATTTTACTTTTTTTTTTATTTATTTTTAAATACTATGACGTAACTACCAAATTTTTGACTTTACTGTTATAATATTATGTTAAAATATGTAATAAGATCTTTTAAAATAAGACGTAGTTACTTAAGGCACGTTGCATGTTAATTAGAATAAGATCTAAAGAAAATGTTTTGAAATAATAATTAGACAATATTTCCACGCCAATGAGGCAGAAATTTTGATACCATACATAAATATTAAGAACCATTGTTAAACAAATTTCCTGGAAATAAATACTATTCTATTCTATTCTATTCTAAAGTTTCTTCACTTCACAAATAAGTATTTACGGGGAGCTCCCCCTCGGTAGGGAGGCCAAAATAATCACGTTTATTGTATGACAATAAACGTGATTATTTTGGCCTTTTTTGCTCAAAATCAATAATAGCAGCCGGCAGGCACTTGAAATATTCACAAAATCTTTATTTTTATTTCTACTTTCATAATTTATAATAAAAGTATAATAAAATAAATATTTTAGGGGGTCTCCATACAAAAAACACAATTTTTGCCAAGTTTCACTCTGTCCGACTAGTACTTGACCGATTTTTTTGTGTTTTCTGATTTTTCCCTACGCTTACACACAATTACCTAGCTGGGTTCCAAATTTCAGCCTTCCAGGTCATCTGGAACTGGGTTAGAATTTTGATCTATAGGTCAGTCAGTGATAAAAATGTAGATTTTCGGACATTAATATCTTAATAACCGTTTGAGCTGTGTTTATGAAATTTAGATCATATATTTATCTCGCAAGTCTCATTATAAGAGCCTGAAACTTTTATGTGAAATAGTTTCTGAATTATGAGGGGGTCAAAAGTAGCTGCAAATGGTTCGTGTAATATTACACACGATGCTGCTCGCCAGTTCTGTTATGTTGGAACTTGGCTTGACGCGCTACCGCGTGTCTAGATGATAATATTATATGAACAACGTCATATTTTAAAGACGACACACATTGCATTGAAAGACTTGTCACCTGCGGTTGGCTGCATTTAAAGTGCATTGCGTCGCCTAGTGTGAGATAGCAATTAGTATATTATACAGGGTGTAACAAAAATAAGTGATAATACTTTAGGGTGTGTATGTGTTCCTTGTAGAGAGTTCACTGTGAAAGTATCAACGCTGAAAGACCAATTTTTTTTTTCACTTTTGTATGGGGAAACTCGTGACGCTCGGGCCCTTGCCCATACAAAAGTGAAAAAAAAATTCGTCATTCAGCGCTGGTACTTTCACAGTGAACTCTCTACAAGGAACACGTACACACCCTAAAGTATTATCACTTATTTTTGTTACACACTGTATATAGTTTAATTTTATAATGCCAATTAAGTGCCTACGCAGACTGCAGTTTTCAGTCGGCCGATAATTAATAATATACTTAGTGCAATAAAAACGCTGCTTTAGAAATACATCTAGAGGAGTGAGCCCATTGAGACGGGCCGTGCCGGGGCTCAGCGTGCCGGGGCTCATCGCAAAAATCCGCCTCCATACAATTTGTATGGAAGCGGATGCGCGTATCGCACACTGTGTCGGGGCGCAGCGGATTTCCGTCAATGCGACAAGGCCCGGCAAGGCCCGACAAACCCGCTGCGCCCTGGCAACAGTGTGAACACACTTCACATATATTTCCACTTTTTGGTAGATTTGAGGTCAAATGAATGACGATTTTAGGAGTCCAAAATTTTTTGTTTTTAATAAAAGATCGATATTTTATAACAAATCTGAGCTCCGATCCGCCCCAGGCCCCAGCACGCGCCGACAAACTATGCGCGTACCATAAAGCAACGTTTTCAGCCTCCACGAATTTTGGAATTATTGTATTAACCCATCAAGCCCCATTTAATTAAGCTCATCGGTGAGCGAGACACAATAGAATAACAATAGATTTCCAAGAATCCACAATCGAAGGATTAATTGTATAATTAACAACGTTTAGTTGTTGTATAATTACAACTATAATTATAGTTCTACGAATATCTCTCAGATGTGCAATGCAATATCTTGCTTTCAGAATCACATCTCTTGCATCTGAGTGTATTCGAGAGAACAATAATAATTATTATTGTGCGAGACGTTATTTATAATGTAAAGTGTCTAATCATTATTAAACCGCCAACTGCACAAAGCGACGAATTTACATACTTAGTATGATCGCTTAGCGTTGCCGGATTAATCGGCAAGGCGATTATGTATCTTGTGACAGCTGCAGTATGAAGCTGTGAAACAGGCGTTTGGCAGCAGATATTCCACTCTGCGGTCTGTCAAAAATGACTGTATACAAAAGAAGTCTCCCAATTTTGCTGTTATAATCTGGACGTCAAACGCCATTTATTGCTAGCAGAGGCGGGCTTTTAATTATATATGCGGCGGCCGGCGCGGGCGGCTCGAACCTTTTTTTTACGCGCGGCTTAGTGTGCGATGTCATGTACATAATTATTATTATTATAATTGCTTATGATCTCGTTAATTAGTAGCCAAACAACGCGTTCGGGCGTGCGCATATTCTTATATCTTTAGGCGGCCTCTCGACATAGGCGAACGCGTTGGCCAACGCGTCTGCAGACGCGTTGGCCCAATGTGTAGAACGGGCGTTCGCGCGTTGGCCGTAGGTATTTAGACGTTGGCCAACGCGCGAACGCCCGTTCTACACATTGGGCCAACGCGTCTGCAGACGCGTTGGCCAACGCGTTCGCCTATGTCGAGAGCCGCCAATAAACGAGCAATTCGGCAATCGGTCAAATAGCTAGTATATTATAATTATATGATATAAATCTAGCCAAAGTCTCGGTCAAAAGTTCGCAATTAATTTGCTGAGTAGCACTTAAATTTAGAGATAGACGCACTGCGTTATTACAATGCTTTTATGGTATTACGCGTTCAATATGCCATTCGATTTGAATAATTTTTTTTAATATCATAATAATATTAAGTCCCACTAAGCTTTGAACGGATTTAGAACCTAGGGCTGCTTCTATTCGTAATCTAAAATATGAAATTCTCGTATCACAATTATGTTTGTCACGAACTCTTCCAAAACGGCTCAACCGATTTTAATGAAATTATATATAAGTAGTATATTATATAAGTATACATATGTAACATGTACATACATGTTACATATATATACTTATTGGTTAGGCCTGAGTATAGGTTTTTATCTACTTTTTATATTGGTACTAGAAATCATTTATATTGGCAAAACAACGTTTGACAGCTAGTTTTTTTATACAATTTTATTTATGCTAGGACAAAACTGAGCTTGGCACTAGACTTAGGAGTTGTAGGTTCGATTCCTGCAACAAAAATGTTGTTCCATGTTTTGTACGGACAATGCAGGTTGATCACCTGATTGTCATAGAAAGATAATATAGATGGGCAAGCAAAAAGGCGGTCCTGATCTTTCGGTGAGTAATCGGAATATAGAGGTAATTCGGGTTATGAAAATAAAGAAAAAGATAGTATTTTTTCGTACTGCTCAAACACTTGGGCACAATAAAATTGCTCCTGCATAGCTAGCCTGGTTTAACTGAAACCGAGCACCGTCAACGAAACCGGCGAGGGAAAAAGGAGGCACTACACAGGGTGTGCCAAAAAAAGTGATAATACTTTGCAAAATACATGGGGCATGTGTGTTCCTATTATGGAGTTAAAAAAATACTTTGGGGGATGCGTGTCCCTATTATGGAGTAAAAAAAATACTTTGGGGCGTGTGTGTCCCTATTGTGGAGTTTAAAAAAATACTTTGGGGCAATTGTGTCCCTATTATGGAGTTAAAAATACTTTGAGGCATGTGTCCCTATTATGGAGTTAAAACAATACTTTGGAGCATGTGTGTCCCTATTATGGAGTAAAAAAATACTTGGGTCATGTGTGTCCCTATTATGGAGTTAGTAAGTAAGTATTAATTAGGAAATCTGCAGATTACCTAAGTAACGTGCATGTTAACGTATTCTGCATTCTAACTGTGACATAATATGATATATTGATTTATATTTTTACACATAACAACAGCAGCTGTTGACAGCCCTATTGAATCGTTGTGTCTGTCTACCGTTATCGAGCGCCCAATTAGCCTGATGACAGGTGACAGCCCCTACCCAGCCAAAAGCGCTCTTTTATTGGAATTCCTATATGTTCAAAGTTTCATTTTAATAATGAAATTGGCTGGATTGACTTAGAGTAGTTAAATTAACTTTAGCATAAGTAGGTTAGCCAAATTCAGTACCTTTTCGTAATCGTTTCTTTATAGAATGGTAATATAATATGGTACTAGTAATAATATTATGTACACTCTAAGACAACAAGCTATAAGTAATATAGCCTTGTGGTCTCATATGTAACTAAAAAGGGTAAAATTATTATTTTTTAACAAAAAATTAAAACCGACTTCCAAGGTAAAAACAAAAGTAATATTCTTAAACATAATCTATAAAGAATCAAATAATTCTTATTCCTTATTATAGTGCCGTCTTCAGACTTCGCCTTAACCTCAACTATTTCTGTACTCAATCTTCATGCTTCGGAAGTCGGTACCAGCTTACCTTAGCGTAAGTTCTATGTCAAGGATCTCAGAACTTTTCCGGGCTGGTAGCGACTTCAAAAGTACGAAGATTGAGTACAGAAATATTTGAGGTTTAGGCGAAGTCTGAAGACGGCACTATAATAAGGAATAAGAATTATTTGATTATTTTTAGATTATGTTTAAGAATATTACTTTTGTTTTTACCTTGGAAGTCGGTTTTAATTTTTTGTTAAAAAATAATAATTTCGTATACATACGAAACAAAATATGCTTCGTTATATTATTTTATCTTCATTATTTGTTTTTAATAAAAATAAAAAACCAAAGAAGTTGAAACGCAACGTGATTCAAAGCACCAATTAACATCACTCCTGTTTTGGCAGTATTTCTGCAAATAGGTACACCCTTTATTTCGAAAATTTAAAGTGAAAGACACGAGTGAAATCATTTCACGTATTTTTGCTTCGCTTAGATAAGGGTGGGTTGCACCAGAAGCGTGGTTAAAGTTAAAGTTATGGTCAAAGTTATGGTTATAGTTAAGGCTAACTTTAACTTTAACCTTAACTTTGACCACAGAATTTGACAGATAATAGCTGGTCCGACAAGGCTTGAAATGGATGCGATCGGGGGCGTTGCTGGTAAAGGAGAACTGTCAAAAATGGCGTTTTTGTATGATGACAGCGTTAGTTCATTTTTCGCCACGTTCATTCATAGCCTTATCGAGCTCAAGGTTATATGTAAATATGGCGCCATTTGCATTGTAGTTATAGTTAAAAGTTACAGTTATAGCTAAAGTAAGTTGGTGCAACCTACCCTATGTGTTTAAACTCTAAACACACTATACCGAATTTGCGCGGCGGAAGTTCGGCATGATTCCGCCTGCAATGTATTTTAAATTACTGATGACACACCATGCCGAAATTACGTTACGTTATATTGTATGCTTTTGACATTGTTGGCGTAATCATGCGGAACTTCCGCCGCGGAACTTCGGCATTTTGTGTTTAAACACTAAACCACAAAATTTTTGCCTCCTTTCTTGGCTGCCTTTGGCGCCTATGGCGGTCGCCCTACCGCGCCCCCTAAAGACGCTACTGGTGTTATTGATGTACTACCCAACATTTTCAGGTGATAGAGAGTACGCAGGGTGCGATTTGGGACGTGCCTTTCCCGTCGGTGACCGTCTGTGACCTGAACATCATATCACGTCGGGCAGCCAGAGCTTTCTCTTACAACTTGTGAGTAACCTACACTCGTATCCAGGACCAAACGTTTTGAGACTCAAATGATCAGAGAAGTTGATTCATAGGCAGATGGCGGACCAAAGTAATTTGGTCCTGTTATGTCAAACCCAGCCAACAGATCACGACTATAGGTATAATATTTTACGCTCAAGGACCGAAAACGCTCAGTGAGCCGCGAACGCGAACGTCGTGGCCGACGTGCTATTCGACCCCCGACACGAATTTCGCTATGTGGTATTTTTGTAATTACCAGAACGCGTCGTGGCCGTTTCACTGTGACCACAACGCGTTGTGAGCCATTTTTTCGCTCACTGAGCGTCTGTCTTTGAGCGTAACATATATTATATAGAATTGAGAAAACTCGACCAAATGACGTAGGTCCGTTATCTGCCTATAGTGAATAAATTCATTCGATGGTACAATTGATAAGAATATCGTTTTATTGTTTGGTAGAAACTGAACTAGATCGAATAAATTGTCGAGATTGTATAGATTATATTGTTAGAACATTGTACAAATTATATTTTTAAAAGATTAATACTTTTCCACTTTTTGGTAATAAGTTTACTTTAACCCAGTGCTTTTTAACCTGCCGGTCACCAACCCCTACCGGGTCACGAAGTTTTGGTAGGGGGTTCGACAGAGGATGAGAGAACTATTTCAGTAAAAAAAAATATGAATATAAAAAGATACATTAAAAGGAGAATTTTCACACAGGGATATATTCATAAACATAATATTATGCATGATAAAAGCAAAGGGTTGAGGGGGCGCGAAATTTTTTTTTCATTCCAGGAGGGTCGTTTCATTCAACGTTTGAAAAGCACTGCTCTAATATGTAAGAGACACGTACAATATGAAATCTCCAACGTGAGATGTAGAGACATGAAACTTTTAAATTAATATTACGAGGTCTTTGCTTTTAGCAGCATTGCTATACTTCGTACTATGATAGTGGCATTTCAAATTTTTGCTTGCAACGGTGTACCATGTACCATACGTCGCGTAATAAATTCCAATAGCAATTTAGTATGAAGTAGAGCAATGCTGCTAATAGCAAAGACAACTGGGGTTCTCAAACTTTTTGGTGACGGAACCTTCTGTCAATTTCTCCGGTCAAAGTTAAAGTTAAAACTAAATTTTTAGCCTTAACTATAACTTTAACTTTAACCACGCCTCTGGTGCAACCGGTGTCGGGCATTAATCATTTAATTTGTCAATTATCTTGTTAGTTGACTAAAAAAGTAATTGCAATTAAATTAATTACAATTAAATCGCGATTTAACTTTTAATTGCACCTTGCAATTAAATTAATTTGAGTACCGTGTGTCAATTGCAACTTACAATTAAAATAATGGCAACTAACTTTTTTAGTTGTTTCATAAAACAATTAAAAATAACAATTAACTTTATGTATCAAAATGAAATTAGTAAAGATTTAGGAAAATTAAGCTATGAGGATTAGACTTCAGACGAATAAAAAAAAAAAGTATTTTAAAAAGATAAAACTGACTTATACGAGTAGGATTATAATTCCCTATCTCAAAAACTACGAAACCGATTTTAATTAAACTTGCAGTATTCTCTAAGTTACACAATACCTAGCACAACAATATAAAATTTATACGTGGGAGAGCCATGCTTCGGCACAAATGGACCGGCTCGACCGGAGAAATACCACGTTCTCACAGAAAACCGGCGTGAAACCGCGCTTGCGCTGTGTTTCGCCGAGTGAGTGAGTTTAACGGAGGCCCAATCCCCTACCCTATTCCCTTACCTACCCTCCCCTATTCCCTTCCCTTACCTTCCCATCCCTACCCTCCTCTATTTCCCTATTCCCTCTTAAAAGGCCGACAACGCACCTGCAGCTCTTCTGATGCTGCGAGTGTCCATGGGCGATGGAAGTTGCTTTCCATTAGGTGACCCGTTTGCTCGTTTGCCCCCTTATTTCATAAAAAAATTTTTACTATAATTGGATTTGTAGTTTTTAGGATCGGATTTGTGTTTCAGGACTCTACCGAACAATGTGACAGCGGATTTTGTGTTTGAAACTCTACGAATAGCTCCGCTCCTACACTCCATAGTTTTTGCTGACAGCACTCAGAAGCAGGCTTTACATAAACTACAAGATGTATTAGATATGAACGACATAACCATGGAAGGGTTATTCCAAAAGGTTAGTACATCTTCTTCTTTTTATATATAAAATTCTCGTGTCACAATGTTAGTTACCGCACTCCTCCGAAACGGCTTTACTGATTTTTACCAAATTTTATATGCATATTCAGTAGGTCTGAGAATCGGCTACTGGCTACTTTTTACTAATATAAAAATGGGAAAGTATGTCTCTCTGTCTGTTACGTCTTCACACTTAAACGGCTGAATTGATTTAGATGGGTATGGAGCATAAAGTTAATATACCTAGCGGAATAGAGCAACAATCTCAAGCTGTCAAACGAAACCGAAATTGATTTACGTTTACATATACACTTACACACACATCTTTCTGAGAGATTAAATTGTCACGTGCGATAAGTGCCGACTGGACTTCAAACAGATGAAAAAAATTGGTTCTGCTGTCATGTATCACACGTCTCTTTTTACGACGCAGTGTTACTGATAGTGTTAAACTAATATGTATTCTGTGCTGATAGTGACATCTCGCTTGCTCAGGCCTTTGTTTGTCTATTCCGCTA
The DNA here is from genome assembly GCF_905147365.1 of Aricia agestis. NCBI lineage: Eukaryota > Metazoa > Arthropoda > Insecta > Lepidoptera > Lycaenidae > Aricia > Aricia agestis. The sequence continues at coordinate 23,184,915 of NC_056428.1, read as the reverse complement.
GGTATATTAACTTTATGGTATGGTCTATGCCCTATGGGCTATGGAGTTACTTTGTGACACGAGATAGGACATAGGATAGTTTTGTTGCTGAAAAACGTACGGTTCCTGCGCAAGAAACGAATTTAACCACCTAACTTGACTGATGTAGTATGGAGAATCTGTCAAAAAAGTTGTGGATAGCCTATCCACGGAAGTGGTGAAACAGGCCCTAAGCTATGCCCTAAGTATAATAAACGCCCCTAAAGTTACTACAGTATATCAGTTCATATTTTGTAGTAAATTGAAACGATCGATTGAGCCCTGGGGCTCGACAAAGCCCTTATAGGGACTTCGCGAGCGATATATAATATGAATCGTTTTAAAATATCGGATCGGACACCAGCGCGCAGCGTACAGTCACTAAGGTTTAAATCAGACCGCAACGCGACGCGTAGATGTATTCCTAAATTTGTATTGTATGGATTTGACAGATTTGCAAGATGTCCACGCAGTGTCCACGTAATTGAAATCTGTTAATGGCCGCGTTTTCTTCGCACGAAGACGAAATTTTAATACAATTAGTTAGTAAAAACGCACCTTTATTGTGACTTGTGAGTAGTGTTGCCAGGTCCGATTTGTTTTCAGTCGGTACATGAGGTCAAGAAAATCGGGATTTAGGGTTGCAGATCGGGACAAACAAAAAAACAAGGGGTTTTTAAATTAGGGGTTAATTTATTGCATTCTATATTAATAGTGCAAGTTTAGTTTTATATTATCTATATCAAATATCGCTGACCCCGGCAATAAAGGCGTAATATCAAAAATCGTTTTGTTCAGGAGAGATAAGCTATTATATTTATAAGCAAAATAAGCTATTTTGTTTATAGTGCAGCGTACAGTGGTCCAAAACAAATGTATGATGTCTCATATGAAAGTTAATTTTTTTACCTATTTAACCATATCAAAATAATTGTAAAAGTATAAAAAAATATTTAAATAATTGAAAAAAGTATAATACAACTAATAAGCGATATTGTTTCAATTGTAACAATGTTTATTGACTTTATAAAAAACGTTAAACCGCTTGAGATTTACGGCTGTAAGAACATAATACGACGTATTTTTCGCTTTAGATTTCGAGCGTACCAGCCGATTACTCCATTCTTCTGGGGAATCTTACAGCGAAAGCTTAGTTGTATCGTATCTTCACCGGTTTTTTTAGGTATGTTTCATAGAGCTGAATACAGTTTAAGTCATAAGAGAATTTTCGATTCAATAAAGCTTTTGTCATTTATTATACCCAAAATATTATTTTAAAAATATTAAATAAATAGGGGTGATAGACTAATTCTCAGAGAATCCAAAAATCAAATAACATTAAAAAGGGCGTAACCGGCGTTTACCGCTTTGTTGCCCGGGGCCAGCGATATGTCTTTATTCTAAAACAAGTAGTCAGTCTTGCTTGCTGTATTAGTAAAAATAAAAATTAAAAAATAAAGTCGTAAAGTCGTATACCTATAATTAATGGTTACGCGTCCCGATTAGGTATAAATCGGGACGCGTCCCCAGATCCTTGAAAATTGGGACATCCCGCGCAAATCGGGACACCTGGCAACACTACTTGTGAGGGACAATATTTGAGACGAAATTGGATAACCGTTTTTTCGGAATTAGAGCACATAATAATAGAAGGATAATATCATTGTCTTCTTCCGTTTCCGTTTCGTTCCGGTTCCGTTACCAAAAAATATGAGAACCCCAGTTTTAGGGTGTGTAAACAAAGTGACAATAATACTTACTTTCTTCCGCGCTCAGTGAAACTTTGGTACGAACTGTCATCAGTACTAAGTATTTCCGGACCAACCTGCAAACCTTCAAGAAGAGAGCGTATTCCCTCTCTTAAAAGGCTAGCGACGCACCTGCAGCTGTTCTAACGTTCCGAGCGTCCATGGGCTTCCCATCAGGTGACGCGTTTTCTCGTACGCCGCCTTTATTTAAAAAAGATTGTGTATGTGTCAGAGTTCACTGTATAATATTACTAAGATTGCGTTTCCACCGGAGATGAGCTAAGCTGCGTTACGAGGAATATGTTTTTAAGAACCAATAGAAACGCTTAATTCGCCTGACCACGTCGGCGCAACGATTCCTAATTATTGTCCTCTTCACTAATTTCCAGCTGTCACCAGCTGCATCATGCAACGACCTAGTGGAGCGGTGCATGTGGAAGACGACCATCTACCGCTGCGAGCAGCTGTTCCAGCATGTCATGACGTCCATCGCTCTGTGCTGCACCTTCAACTACTTCGCCGTTGATACTGACATGTAAGTGACAACTGACATGGCGTAGCGTCCGGTCCCTGGGACAAAAAAAAGATATATTCAGAGAAGTTGATTCCTAGGCAGATGGCGGACCTACGTCAATTCGTCGGATTATGTCACTTCAATATAATTCGTGACCTGTTAGCTGGGTTTGACATAACGCAACCAATTTACGTAGATCCACCATATGCCTATGAGTCGACTTCTTCGATGGTACTATCAGAGAAGTTGATTCCTAGGTAGATGGGGGACCTACGTAGTTTGGTCGCGCTACGTCAAACCCAATTTAAACAGATCACGAATAATATCACGGACATAATCCGACCAATTGACGACGTAGCTGCGTAGGTCCGTCATCAGCCTAAGAATAAATTTATTTGATAGTACATAGTACATAGTTACATACCAGTGGCACTATAGATAGAAAAATCAGTAGGCCGACTACTGTTGTTGAAGCAAGTTTAATAGTCCCTGATTCGATACTCTTACGGCCGTTCCCAATATTTGATATATCTCTGGTTTTGCCCTACTAGAGATAGGAATAGCTCACATTAGACATTAGAGACATATATTTTATGTCAATTGTGAGCTATTTCTATCTCTAGTAGGGCAAAACCAGAGATAGATCAAATATTGGGAATGGCCGTTAGTGCCTTTGAAGTTTAAACACACCATGCCGAAGTTCCGCGGCGGAAGTTCGGCATGATTACGTCAGCATTGTCAAAAGCATACAATATACCGTAACGTAATTTCGACAAGGTGTGTCATTGGTAATTTAAAATACATTGCAGGCGGAATCGTGCCGAACTTGCGCCGCGGAACTTCGGTATGGTGTGTTTAGACACTTATAGTATGTCAGGCATCACGATGCAAAAAATTGAACAATCTTGATCATGTCATCTTTCAAATAAATAAAGAAACTAGATCAAAATCGATCCATCCTTTTTCATGCTACGATTCTACGAACACACAGACATACAGACACATACACCTCTTTTTGATCGAGGGTTAAATACAGGGTGTAACAAAACTAAGTGATAATGCTTTATGGTGTGTAGTCCCTTACCGCGAATAATAAAAACTGAGGAAACGTAACATACTTCAACCGTTTTGAATTTGGTTCCTTTTCGCACATTAAAATATGGCAATAGCAACGAAACATACACTCACGAAATAAAGCCGTCGACATTAATTGTCACTTCTATATTTACACAAAATTGTGTACCGAATACATGCATAAAGTACGCATGTATTCGGGCACATTTTATAGATTCGTGGACAAATTTTTGAGACAGTTACTCTTCATTATATAGTTTTATTATTCGTGGGTCCCTTATATTTAGTTCACTGTGAAAGTAGTCTGTAGTAGCGCTGAAAGAGTTTTTTTTCATCTTTGTATGGACAAAAACACGCGGGCGCTTGCCAATGCAAATCACAAAAAGTCCTTTTTCAGCGCTGCACTTTCACAGTGTTCTTTATATTATACGGATTACAAACACACCCTAAAGTATAATTGTAACTTAGTTTTGTAACTTTTTTCACCGTTTCACTTGTTTATTGTGTTTTTAGCAACGCCGGCTTGATACGAATGTCGGCTCCGAGGCGGGTCGCATCGTGCGGCTACCAGACCGCACTTACAGCGCTGCTACGTACCGACCCCTCCGATTACTACAGCAGCGATGTAGCGTCCTTTGGAGCTTTGGTATGTACCTTCAAGTGCTTGTTCAGACACAGCGGGAACCGCGCGTTTCTCGTGTAGAAACCGAGCGGTTTAACCGCAGTTGTGTCTGAACAAGGACTAAGGGTCAATTCAGACCGCAACGTGACGCGTAGATGAATTTCGAAAGTATGGATTTGACAGAATTTAATTGCGTGAGACGTCATGCAAATCTGTCAATTCAATACAAAAGAAATGCATACGCGTCGCGTTGCAGTCTGAATTGTCCCAGTTCCGTACCCAAATGGCAAAAAACGGAACCCTTATAGATTCGTCATGTCTGTCTGTCTGTCTTTCTGTCTGTCTGTCTATCTGTCTATCTGTTACAGGGAAGCTTTAACCCAATTTTAATGGAATCTTTTACGCATGTAGGGAAGCATAAAATAATAAAGCATAAAACTACAAAAAAAAAAACATAAAATACTTTAAACAAAAAAATACATTTAGAAATTGCAAAATAGTATAAATAATAGTATCTTCTGTAGGTAAGGAAAAAATAATCAAACATAACACTTAAAATATAAAAAAAATACAATAAAAATGTGTATAATAATTATAATATAGTAGTTACAGGCTAAATAGTGTAAACCATTATTATGTTCTGCTTAACATAAAGATTGACTAAGAAATAAAGATTGAAAAAATTTTTTATTTAAAACTCAACGTCCACCCGTGCGAAGCCGGGGCGGGCCGCTAGTGTTAAATATTTTCTTATGAGAAAATGATTTTGGTATTACGTATGTATGAGAATTTTGATGGCTACCCGGCCCCTTAATACATTTGAAGCGTATTTTGCGATACGAAAAATCGGAAACGATAATATCTTACGTCACAACAGAGAAAGGCGCAGGACCGTCTTATTTTATGCGCATCTGATGGATCATTTTGCTTGTCAGACAATCAGGTGATGGCCTGCATTATCCTATCCAAAATCGGAAATAACATGTTTCAAACACGGGTATCAAACCCGCAACCTCCGAGTCAAGAGCCACACTATAAGTCTCAACAAACAGACCACTTAGATCCCGGGGTCCAATTAGTTTCGCTCGAGTTCATATTAAGAAACGAAACAACTTTCGCGGTCCGCACACCAAAAAAAAAAAACTTAAACAAAATATTTATTTACTTTATCAATGAGAAGTTTCAGTTTTTGTTGCTAATTATCTCTCTGAAATTTGGAGTAAAAATTAGTGCAAGCTATTGACATTAAATCCTAGAGATTTTCATCAGTAAATCGAGATCGAAATTTATTTTTAACGAAGTTCATCTTCGAAAATGCTGGGTCCGCACTCCGCACACAATGAATCGGGGGTCCGGATGCGGACCGCGGTCCACTATTTGGTCACCCCTGACGTAGACGTCATAACTTCATATTATTATTTGTATAGCGTCAAATTACTTGCAATTGTCAGCCCACTGTACAATACAATTTGATTTCATTATGAATATTATGATATAATATCTGTAAAATTATAATTTTGCGGAATACCTATGTATCGTATTTCGATGCACATTATCATAAATTGTGAATTATCAATTATCATGTACGATTGGCTTATTGTCTGTATGACAAATTAATCAAATAAATATATAACTAGGTACGAAATATTTTTTCTGTATTTTAATTATTATGGGTACCTGGATGCCTAAAATATATTTTTTTTCATTAATTTATTTATTTTAAGAGTTATAAGTAAACAGGATGTAACAAGACAATGTGATAATGTTATAGTGACCAAAAGCATAAAATGGAGTTACTATAATATCATTATCAGAAGTGGCAACTGCATCAACATTTTGTCCTCAGGTGTTCATAGACAACGCTTACAACTGGCCGGACCTGGACACACCGGTTCGTCTGGTCAACCCAGCCACTGAGGTGCTCATCGCTTTGTCTCCCGAGAGGACTTACTCTACACCTGGGATTAAGTCATTCTCTCCTAAGCAACGGCAGTGTTATTATAACGATGAGGTAATTTTTTGGATAGTCACAGGGCTTTTCTAAGGGCTCTATGCGTGTTGTCACAAACGCGCGAATCTGGTCCGCATGCAGGTGACAACTTGTCCGCATGGCAGGATAACATCTATTAAATGATGAGGATGCGAACAACTTGCAAGCGGAAGATCTGCTCGCCGGCGATGACACGAAAACGGAAAATGACACGATGATAACAGGAAAAGCACCCTGACAGTTTTTGGTTTTGAACAGCTTGTTGATTGGTCAATTTTTTCAAAAAACCTCAAAAATCGGGCACATGCCCGAGTACATAGTCGGTTCATTTAGGTTGTTATTTCCATCCATGTTCCAATGAGCTTGAACTCGTAATGGGACCAAACCTCCTATTAAAAAAGTGGTGTAAAAATTAAACAGCTGGCTAAGTTATATGGAAGCTGTTAACATAGTTTATGTAGGTAATGAACTTTAAAGAAACAAGTAGGCAGACTTAATTCCTTTGTATTTCTATGTTCACTGTTTCAATTTGTTTATCGCGTTTCTTATTTTCCTCATTAAAAACCATCATTTGCCTTTTCTCTTTCAAATAGGATATTTCAAATAGTCAAAGTTTTCACACTAGAGCCAGCATCAGCACAAACAATAAAAATAGTTCGACATTTGACAACGTTTCTGATATGACGTGTGCAACATTTCCGATTTTGGTCATATTATTAACTGTATAGTGTATACCCAAGGGCGTTGCCAGCCGATGGCGCAGGGTGGGGGCAAGTTGACTTTACCTACTACAATTCATACTTTTCTCATTCTCTAGGAATGAGAGAAGTAGGTATGAATTGTAGGTAAAGTCGGACAGCACATGAAGGTTTTCACTTGTACTACAAGCCTTATATCTACAGCGATTGTAAAAACAGTATCGTAGTACTATATAAATATAATATATTCTGTGATAGTCAGAGTCCAATGTTTAAAGCTACGAGCTTGAGCTCTTGACCATGCAATAAAAAACTTGTAAATAAGTTATAATAACATTGTATTTTTTTAATTATCTGATTTTAATTTATAGTGGTCGTTGTTTGCATTATATTTGGCAACTTTTTTAACTTTTTTAGAATCGCTGGGGGGGGGGGGTTATGTGCTAGTAGAACCCCCTGCTCCGAGTTCCGACCTTTGCGTAACATTTCCTATTATCACTAGCTAGTCTAGTACAGAACAGAAGTGACTAGACATAATATACAGTTTCGCATCATGATTTTCAAGTTTGAAAACTATTTGATTACTTTTATATCAGTTATGAATCAAAATCATGCTTTTGTTATGGTATTCGATCCGACGATTATGATTATTTATCGAACAAACTGTTTTGCGTCAACTGTTATCATCACTTAGATAATCGCGCTCTAAGATCTCATTAGTTTCCTTATATTTGTTTGTTAATTTTTAATTGACATTCTAAGTGGTGAAATTTGCTGACTTGAATTTTGTAAAAGTGGCGGATACTTTTTTGCTGTTTATTCCGTATAGCTATTGGTGTTCCACTGATGAGCTAATCCTCAGATCAAGACTCGTGAACCGAAATAGGTCTTTCGGTTAACGAGTCTTGATCTGAGGCCATGGAAACGTTCATTCAGGGGTCAAAACTCATGACCATGAGTCAGGATAATATCATAACTCTAATATATTATAATATAATGATATCACAAGAGCTATAAAGTATTACTGCCGCACTCAGAGTGGAAAATTAATTATTTAAATGTAATTAATTAATTCAAAAATTTTTCAAAATTATCTGTCAAACTCTTCATTATTAAAGGTTAATCATAATTAAAATGTCTCTGAGTACGGCGGTTAGACGTATTTCTTGGTATTGTGTAACGACTTCTAAGGGCCAGCATTACGAAGCGCAACTCGGCGATGCATTAAAGAAATAGTTAAGATGTAAAATGTAATATATTCGTAATCCAAACATTTACGTTATTGAAAAATTTCACACTTTTCACTATAGGACATTTTACGAATTAAATAGGACCTACGCGTAGCTGGGACTTTTCAATGTTTGCTGCAAGCGACCGCAACAGCCAAAAAATTATACAGGGTGCAATTAAACTTATTCATAACATATTCACGGGCCGCAATAAGACTGCAGCCGCACTGCTTGCGCCATAATGTGAAGGCGCTCTAAATAACGTAAACGCGTTGGATTGTTTGACAATCAGTGGATGTATTATATTATAACGTCAAAGTATGAATTAATTTATTTTCTTTCATACGAATTAGTGAATGATCTTAATCGTATTACGATAACGCTTACGATTAAATCTTAAGCATACGTACAATCTGCATGAAATAGACCAAAATAGTATAATTTTTTCTGTAACAATGAGAAAAAAAATTACGTGAGTTTTGCCGAGACTTATCTTATATATATTAGGTGAGATTTATCTCGACCCCCTCCGCCCCTTAAACATGTAAACCTCACGTAATTTGTGGAATCTTTGTATGATTAATTATTATTAAAGTATCCTATGTCCCTTTCCAGGATTCAAAGTAAGTATCTCTATAAGTATTAAATTTAAGAAAATTTATGAAAATCGGTACAGCGGCTTCGGCGACAACAGCGTGAAGAGGTAACATACAGACAAACAGACAGACAGGCAGAACAATCACGCTTTCGCATTTAAATAATTGTATGGTCATAGGCAAGGTGTAGAGCTAAAAATACGGCTAACAAACGGCTCAACATAGATAATAACAAAGCTATTGCCTGTGACTTTATCCGCGTTAACATAATATAATTACAAAGATGGACAGTTTTCCTCTTTTTGTTTTTTTTTTTTTGATTTTTTTTTAAATCAAAAGAAAATTGAAAAAATTGAAAAGGCGGAAAAGTCTGAAATAATTTTATTTTTCTCTGTAGTCACCTAGAAGGTCAATACACTTATTAGTTCTATAAATTAACTTTTAGATATCCTCTAAAAACATGATTCTTACTTGTCCGAAAAATGCGCTATTTGCCGCCTTGAGCTCTTTCGGAAAAACGTATAACCACGAAGATCTTTTTTTAAATTTGGAAACAAAAAATAATTGCTAGGGGCGGTCTGGACTGTGGGAAGGATGGTTGATTTCTTCAAACCCGCAATCTCGCACAGCAGCCTTGGCAACTCACGCAGAACTGGTGCGTTGTCGTGAAGAAGCAACAGCCCTGCGCTCAATTTCCCGCGTCTTTTTTCTATCATTGCTTGTCAAGATGTATTCACATAATATGACGAAGCAGTTACTCGTATACTCTGACCTTTTTTGATGTTTTTTAAAGGTTTCTTTGAAATTAAATCAACTATGTAACACAATATTAGTAGAGAAACAACAAAAAAAAAAAACAAACCCTATTTATTATATACCCCCGTTTCTTATGCTAGATATAAAATTGAAAATAGTATAAAATACTTCTTGTGACAAATAAGAAATACGTGTTAGCCATGAGAGACCATAGACACACAGAAAACTGTCGTGAAACAGCGCTCTCACAGAAAACCGTTTCGTGTTTCGTCTAGTAAGTGAGTTTGTCTAGTAAGGGCTCGAAAAGTTGAACATTTATGTTGGGCCTCCCCAACATAAATGTTCTTCTTTTCGAGCCCTTTCATTTGGTATAATATTATGTCTCAAAGTGCTTCATTAGTGGGTTCGAAGTGTGCCCCTCCTTTCGTGGCTGTAATTTTTGCTCAGCGATGGTGAGTCAGTCAGTCAGTGAGGACTTAAGTTATTTTATAGTAGGGGCTTATACAGGGGTTCCCAATCTTTTTCAGCCTGCGTTGCAGTTATACGTCTATTACAAAAATATACACAAATAAACACCTTTAATGATGATAGTTAGGTTAAGCAGGTAAATATAATAAACAAATATTTAATTATCTACCTGCTTTGTCTAATTCGAATTAAGATTAATTATTGTGGTTTCGGATAATGATGAAGGATCGACTCATGACGCGACGCCCCTCTTGCCTTTCAATTTTCACGGTGCACCAGGGCGCCGCGGCGCGCAGCTTGGGAGTCCCTGGTATAGAAGATGTTAAATTCAAATCGGATTCAAATCGGATCAGCAGTTTTTGTGTTAAAGAAAAAAGTTTGATACAAAATCTTACCCCCTCTTTGGTCCCCTTATAAAACTTAGGGTGGGGGAAAAAATTATACACCAGATGTAAATTTGAAAGAAGACAAGATATCTGCGAAAACCGCATTCAAATCGGTACAGTAGTTTTCGTGTGATGCTGGAACACACATACAGACAGACAAAAAAACTAACCACAATTTTGGCTTCTTCAGCGATGTAGTGACACCTCCCGCTTTTTATTTTTTGAATATCTTTAATGTACAGAATTTTCATTTCTACAGTTTTATTAATTATTTTGTGTAAGTATAGATTTTAATAACAAAACAGTCTATTTAAATTAAAACGTTTTTTAATACTTAAAAGTCGGTTAAAATGTTTGTCTGTTGGTCCATCGAAAATACTCCAAAAGTTTTGGAGAGTATAATTTATAAAATTTTGCGCAAATAGACCACGCGAATAGATACTACTAATTGTAATCGCAAGGAAAATTCCGTTTCTTGCGATAAAAAAAAAAAGATAAAAATTATGCGCTCGCAGTCGCAGGGAACCTAGCTGGGAGGTCTAGTAGGTAGGTATATAAGTACCTTTTGTAAGAGAAAAATGTTAATGTTAATGTTTGTTTCTTTTAAATCGACCTGATGCAAAAATTTGCCACAGATATTTGATAATTGTGGAAAATCATAACAGTTAAAAATACTTATATTAAAAACACTCCCTATTTATTTTCATATTGTATTAGAATTATTAGAAAACTTTTTTTTTCCAAAAAATTTAACAAATTATTGCATTGTCATTGGCTCTTATTACGAGTACGAGTTTATAAAAGCTTGTTAAAAATGTGCGGTTCCCGCGAGATTTGCAACATCAAGTAGCATGATATAGCAGATCTCGTTAAATATAACAATTATTGACGCACGTCCATTATCAGAATATCTTTCCCTATACGCTATCGGCTTCGATCAAATATTTCTGTATTTGATCGTGGCTATCGGAGGTCAGTTTGACGTTTTCGATGCGATAATTATTCGTAAATACGCAAAATTTTCCTTATTGATACTTTAGTAAAAGATAAATCTATACCAGGGCTTCCCAAACTCAACCCAGGCCCTAAGAATACTTTCTAATTTTAGAACTAGCCTACCCAACATAGGTTATCAATTATCATAAAACACTATTTGGACATTATATTGTTATTGGGAATAATGACCAAATCAAAACACACGCATAAAAATTTAAGAAATATTTATGAAAGATATTAAAGCATCGAGAAAAATAAACATATTTGATATTAATTATAATTAAAGCCAGCAAGGCTGGCTAATATGAAGGATGCGCTTGCTTTTCTGAGCATAGCTTCTGAAACCGGGGATTTAGACTGCCCGGGATGTATGAAAGACATAATGGGCGAGGTGTTTATACTCGATTTGGTTGTGTTGAAATGGGACGCCCCGGGGCGTCGCGACGCACAGTTTGGGAAGCCCTGAACTCTATACTAATTATAAAGTATTTAATATACCTAGCGGAATAGAGAAACAAAGGCATGAGCAAACGAGATGTCAATATCAGTAACACTACTGCGTGGTACAAAGAGACGTCTGATATAATATTATAATTATGACAGCAGAACCAATTTTTTTCATCTGTTTGACGTCCAGTCGGCACTTATCGGCACGTTCTCTTCACGTTCGGCAATCTCTTAGAAAAATGCTAGTGTAAGTGTATACGTAAACAAATTTTTACACACAGACGTAAATCAATTTTTGGTTTCGTTTGACAGCTCGAGATTGTTGCTGTACTCCGCTAGGTATATTAACTTTTTGATACTAATATTACAAATGCAAAAGTGTCTGTCTGCTTCTTCTTCACGCTTAAATGACTGAACGAGTTTACATATTATGCTATTTGGTATGAAGATATATTTTTGAGTCCGCACGACAAACGAATTTCTCCGCAACGGGGAATTGGAGTATTGGAAAATTCATGACGGGGGCGCAGATGCAGCGTATGGTCCCCTTAGAGTGGTGGGGGGAAAATGTTTTATACACCAGTAGATCTAGCACGGCCACCAGTAGAAATGCGAAAGTATGGACAAACTGTGGAGATAAACTTAAGGTAGCGTTCCGATCTTTTTTCGTTCCCGAAAATTCAATTAAAATGCCACTTTATGACAAACTATAGTCCTAAAAATTCAAATAATTTCTTACTCTATGACATATACAATAGTCTGTCATAAAGTGGCATTTTAATTGAATTTTTGTCGGTCGCGATTGGCCGCGGTAAAGATCGGAACGGCACCTTTAGTTTATGTCCACAGTTTGTCTATACTTTCGCATTTTTGGAACGAAGTTCTTTATCGCGTATTCGGCGTAAATCTAAAGGCTAGATAGAACGATATTTAACCTGGATTTGACCTCGACACTTTTTTATTAGTGCCTGCATGTTAGGGACAGAGGGCGTTGATAGTAAGTATTCCTGTGCGTCAACTAGATGGCGTTTTTTTTTAATAAACAGCGACGCGTTGATAGTATTCATGGGCATCAATAGATATATATATTTTTTAATTTGAGTGTATACTATGTATACAGGTTTTTGAACATAAGAAATAACTTTGTTCCATTCGGGTGTCCCTTGACACGTCTTAAGTTCTTTAAGTTAGTCGAACTAGTTAGTACCAATTTGTGAGCAATAAAGATCTTACTATCTAGCTATCTACCTAAAACAGTTGGTACTTATAGGAAATATATCTAAAAGGGTGTTTTGGCGCATGTACTATCAGATAAGTTCATAGCAGTTGACGGACCTTCGTAATTTGGTCCTGTTACGTCAAACCCAGTCGACATATTTTACGAATTAGATTGAATTGACACAATCCTACCAAATGACGTGGATCCCAAAAGGATAAGACATAACTTACTTTCAAATGGATGAAATCATAGGTTCTTGGTAGTGCCTCGTGTCCTTAGAATACCTGCGAAGTTGTGTGGCTCTAGGTGTGACACCTGGTGCCTTACTCCCGAAACTGATATCGATTTCGATTTTCGATTTCAACGGTTTTTGACACTTTAGACATCCTTTAGACATCTAAAATAGGGCTATTTTAGATGTCTAAAGTGTCAAAATCTAAAATCGAAATCGATATCAGTTTCGGGAATAAGGCCCCTGGTCAGGTACCAGGTAACAAAGTTGACTAAAAATGAGTCTTACTTTACTTATTTTCAAATGGCTAATATTTATATATAATTTGTAGATTATTGTTCTGAACTAGTATCATGTAGTGTAAGACACTTTTCAATGACCAAAACTATTATCACACGTTTTAAAAATAACTTTGTTGCTATTTTTTTTCAAAGGCGTTATTTTTATTTTATAAATTAATATAACACCTTAGAAAACAATACGATGTTGCAAGAATTTATTTTCTATCAGCTGTTGCCCGCGACTTTGTCCGTGTCAGCATACTGCATAGTATAATAACAAAGATGGATAGTTTTCGCCTGTTTCCTTACCCAAAGGGTAAAAACGGGACCCGATAACAAAGATATTTCAGCCTGTCCGTCTGTCTGTCTGTCCATATCCAGACTGTACCTCCCCTTTCTAACATGTAGTGAAAATTATTAAAGTATACAGGGTGTAACAAAAATAAGTGATAATACTTTAGGGTGTGTACGTCTTCCTTGTAGAGAGTTCACTGTGAGAGTAGCAGCGCTGAAAGACCAAAATTTTTTTTCACTTTTGTATGGGGAAACTCGTGACGCTCGGGCCCTTGCCCATACAAAAGTGAAAAAATTTTTTCGTCTTTCATAGCTAATACTTTTACAGTGAACTCTCTACAAGGAACACGTACACACCCTTAAGTATTATCACTTATTTTTGTTACACTCTGTATATGTTATGTATGAGTATTTTTGGTCATATACCTAGTCAAGTGCCTACCTGCACAACTGTTAGACCCAGATCCCAGAGCGATAAGACAACTTACTATCACAATATGGATGAAACCTTAGGTTCTCAGTAGTTCCTTATATACTTAGAATAATGTTTAAAAATGTCTGTCTGTCTGTCTGTAATTTCTTCACGCCCAAACCGCTTAACCAATATTGCTGAAATTTGGTACAGATATACTTTGAGCCATGGGGTTAAAGTATACCTATCCGTTTTTTCCGGATTATTTTTTCCGGGATAAAAAGTATCATGATATAATTTCCTGGGAAAGGACATAATATTATTATTATAATATGATACTTTTTGACTGACTTCCAAAAAGGAGGAGGTAATGCGTTCGACTGTATTTATCTTGTTTTTTTTTTGTATGTTCAACGATAACTCAACCGCTTGTGGTCCGATTTTCAAAATTCTTTTTTTGTTGATATTTTTACACATTATGAGTGAGTGAGTGAGAGTGAGTATAGCTCCATGTAGAGCTTCACAAATTCGAAGGACTTTGTTCGCAATGTTATTTGGTTCCTTTATTACATAATATTTCGATTTTCCATAAACTTGGCACTCATTTAGATCTCCATTCTTTTTACAACGAAGACCATAGACAAACATAATGTATTTTTTTTTTATGAAATAAGGGGGCAAACGAGCAAACGGGTCACCTGATGGAAAGCAACTTCCGTCGCCCATGGACACTCGTAGCATCAGAAGAGCTGCAGGTGCGTTGCCAGCCTTTTAAGAGGGAATAGGGTATATTACCCTATTCCCTCTCTCCCCTATTGGGGAGGGTAGGAAAGAAAAGGGAATAGGGGAGGGTAGGGAAGGGAATAGGGGAGGGTAGGGAAGGGAATAGGGTAGGGGATTGGGCCTCCGGTAAACTCACTCACTCGGCGAAACACAGCGCAAGCGCTGTTTCACGCCGGTTTTCTGTGAGAACGTGGTATTTCTCCGGTCGAGCCGGCCCATTCGTGCCGAAGCATAGCTCTCCCACGTTTGGACTAAACTTGGCTCTTCTTTTTTACGTTTATGTTTTTGGTGGGATACAGAATTTAAATGCGTCGACATCAGGTCCGTTTTGCCTTGGAAGTTGTATTTGATAGATAACACGTAGATTGTAGAGTCATATATTTTTTGTGTAAACAAAAATATTCTAAATACAGTAAACAGTGACAAACCACTAGTATTAGTAGGAATTATAGAGTACGTCTGTGTTTGGTTAAGACTAATAAAGTAAACGTATTTTTACAATATTGTGATAACAGACAAAGGAATTGGTGCCTGAATGCCTAAATTGGTCAATTAGTCCAAATTACAGGTCATTGCCTTTAGACAATTTGATAGTGAGGTGACGCCGCGTTAAAGTAAAAAATCGTTTTGGATATATGTTTTAGATCGCTTGTTTTCTTTTTGTTTTTTGTTGACAAGAAAAGGAAGAGCAAGAAATGGAAAGGGCGTAAGCGACAAAAGGTTTTTTTCACGTAGGTAATTTAAAAACCATGTTTACCAAATGTTTCATAAAATCTATGTACAAATTTTGGAAGCTTAAATCACTCTCTGTTGGCAAAATTAGAATCCTTAAAATTAGAAATTTATAGAGGTCTTTTTGATTAATGATTCTGTGTTATAAAAGTTGACCAATCGTATTATCCTATGGGTAAGTAATTCAAAGATAAAGACATGATGAACAGTGACAATGAACTTTAATTTCTTAGCTTTAGTAATAATTTTGAGTAAATTAAAATCTTTAAAAATCGATGTCGCTGCAGCCAAATTGTCAAGGTGTCACCTTAAGACTTAAGTAATAGCGCATTAAAATCTATGGTAATAATATCTATGGACGCTTCTCACCACTTCAGTCTGGCCACGTGCTAGGTAGGTACCTGAAGGACTTGTGTTACAACGTCTTATAGTCAGGGAGACCTAGAACTTCTTTTTTATTACTAACAAGCTAATTTTTTCATTTTAATTTTAAGTAAAATATAACTTTTGCAGGCCACCTGGATGGCAGAATGTAAAGAATCATATTTTATTATAATTTAAAGTCCTATTTTATGCACTACATGCTCGCAATAAATATATTTAAATTCATTTCAATGTGAAGCTAATATTAAATTAATAAATCTTTAAGCCGCTTAGTATAAATGTCGTATAATGAGCAATCTAATTGAACTAATAGGATTACAGGCAATATAATATACTTACGTGGAAAGGCATCAATAGAGTACCTGAAAGACCGAGCTTTGCTGTTTGAACGGCAACGGCTGCACTCGATATCCTTATGCAGCCGTTGCTGGGAAATCAAATGTATTTGGTTTCCCAGCAATAATTGGTTTCTCAAAACATATTGGTTCACAAGGGTATTAGGATATATCCTTATCTGTATTTATGGGTAAACTCTTCAATATAGATACGATAGACTGGCCCACAAGGGTATTAGACATTATACCCTTGTAAGCCGGTCTATCGTATATTTAGGGGGAGTGGACTTGGTCTCTGTTTGAGTGTTTGGTGAGAGTTTTTCAACCGAATTCAAAAAAAGAAGGCTATAAGTTCGACCCGTATGTGTGTAATATTTTCAGAAATGGCCAGTTTTTGTATATGTTAGTCTATTTCCCGGGTTCGAACCTGCTTCGAACCCGGGTGGAGGCGTGTACCTATGAGACATTTTCTGATCTCAAGTACATAATACGGACGCTCGTACGGTGAAGGAAAACATCGTGAGGAAACCCGCACATAGTTGGTCCCAGACGTATTGACTAGTTCTTTTCTCTGGACTAGGCCGACTATGACGCAAGAATGCCGATGCGCTTGGGCAACCATACGGACATTTAAAAATCTTGTCCCAGGCACTACAGTATTTGAGGAGTGGTTACTTCGCTCTGAAAAGTTCTGTATAAATCATGCATAACGGATGTAAAGGCCTATTTTAGTCTGTTTTCGTGTCTGAAGTCTGAACAAATGTTCCCAAAAGTATGCTATGTATATTTTTATGTTTGTGTTCGCATATCTCTGGAATAAAGTTAAAAAAATATAGACAACCCCCTACTCAAAACTCTAATAAGTTTCTGGAACTAGAATACAAAATCTTAAGCCGACCAAATCACTAATGACTAGAGTGAGTCTAGACGTTGCATAATTTCATTAATTAGAATAAGTGAACCCATGAACTCTAACTATGTTTTGTACCTCGTATGTTTAATGAAAATGTTTTTATTTATCTATACTTAATATTATTAATTCGAAAATGTGTCTGTCTGTTACTTCTTCACGCCCAAACCTGAGAAACGATTTTGCTGAAATTTGGTATGAAAATACTTTGAATCCCGGCAAACGACATATAATACTTTTAATCCCGGGAAAATGTGCGGTTCCCGCGCGATAAGCGAATTTTTGCGCGACGGAGTTGCGGGCATCATCTAGTTTAACATAAATGCAAATTTTCCAATAATCAGCTGATGATGATGAACTATTGTTTAACGGCCGTTCCCAATATTTGATCTATCTCTGGTTTTGCCCTACTAGAGATAGGAATAGCTCACATTAGACATTATGGCTCATTTTCATTGGTCGATAGGGCCCGCATGCGGGGTGCGGGAGATTTCTGAAATGCATGCCACAGGGCCCGCATTTGGGAAACCGTTTTCATTAGTCGATAGGGCCCGCATGCGGGGTGCGGGAGATTTCTGGAACGCGTGCCACAGGGCCCGCATTCGGGGAACCGTTTTCATTAGTCGATAGGGCCCGCAGGGCTGGGGAGAACCTCTGTGTTCGTCGCCAGTTACAGACGTTCTTGCCATGGAACAACAATTGATGTTACGGCGTCACTGAAGGAGAAGAGAAAAAGATTTTGGGTGCGAATTTTACTGAGAAATAGAAACAGGCATGGCGCGTCAGAAACATTGTGTAAGGAGTTACAATTGCATTTGGAGTGTGATACAGTAGAAGATCATGATAATTTTTTTAAATTATCTAATGACTTATTTGAAGATTTATTAAATAAAATAGAAACACGACTTCAGAAAAAAGACACTCAATTTCGTGAGGCATTATCTCCAAGATTAAAACTTGCGCTCACATTACGTTATAGGCCTCTTGGATATCTCTAGTGGCGCGGCCAGTGGCAGATTCAGGCAACACGTGGGTGTCAGAGTGCGATCAGCTGTGAAATACGGTTTACTAGTTTAAAAATGAAAACACGTTGAAAACGTTAAAAAGTGCACTGAATAAGGAAAATATGGGCGGTACGAGGTACTGTAATTGTGTTGTAGGGTGCAAAAATTCAAAAACTCGGATTCGTGAATTAACGTTTTATTCGTTTCTGAGACGGAATTGGGAAAAGTATCGAAATCAACATGCCGATTATTAATCATGCATAAATCTAAATCTCGCATGAATATTTATAAAATATCACGTGCAAGTTATTTTTAATATCATTGTTTTATGTATAATAATATATTGTAATTGAAAAAACGATATAAATAAAATTATTATCGGTTCAATATTTATTACTAATTCCTTCAATAATCACTTTCGCATTTATAATATTATTATCATACTAATATACTAATTACTGATATTACTAATTTACTTATAATATTAAAAGTGCGAAAGTGTGTCTGTCTGTTACCTCTTAACACCTAAACTGCTGAATAGATTTTGCTGAAATTTGGCATGGATAACTCCATGATATATTCTTAAGAGTCCCGAAAAAGGACATAGTGGCGTAACCTTATAGTCCGGGGCCCGTGGCGTAACCTTATAGTCCGGGGCAAATTGATGGGGCTCTATCAGTAAAAATCGTCACGTTTATAATAAACAATATTATGTACTTAAAAATTTTTGCCCATTTGGGTCGGGGCCCGTGGCATTTTGCCAGCCCTATATTTACGCCACTGGACATACGATACTTTTTGTCTCGGGAAAATGTACGGTTCCCGAATCCCGCGCGGTTACTCCGTTGTGCAAGAGTTATGGCACAACGGAGTTGCGGGCGTCATCTAGTAAATTTATTATATTACATATTATTAATCATAAAAATCAAAGAAAAATTTCTTTGATAATGAAATACATCTGCATTTTCCATTTTTATTTTGCATGTTGGTTGAAAAGTTGCTGAAAATATATTTGTTTATATTATTCAATACATAGCTGCACTTTCACGTCGTACAGTCGATTACCTACTCTGGTCTGTGGTGTTACTTTTACACGGATGATTCGATCTCCATCATCATGGATTTCGAAGACTTCATGAACATGATTGCTTTGGAATTAGTTTGTGCTCTATAATGTTTAATTAGGTAAACAACCTGTTTTTAGTAATAAGTAATAACTAAGAAGATGATCTTACAAATAAATAAATACAAAGTAAAAATCATATTCAATGAATTTAAAAGAATATAATATTTTCATGATCGTGTATATTTAAGTAAATATAGCTTTCGATAAGTAGGTACTGATTTTCCGCGGAAAAAGCCTGCGTAAATATTATGAAGTCCACAATCAATAATATTTTGGCTCATTACTTTTTATTGTGCTAAAAATATAAACAATTGCAAAAAAAGTACAGTGACTTGTATGAGAATCATATGAGAAAAGCGCCCGTGAGTTTCCGACGTCAACCGACCTGCGGCGTTGCCGTAGCTTAGTAACGATATCCAAGAGGCCTATTTAGCTACTGGAGATTCTTACAGAAGCTTGTTTAAGCGTGGCAACTCGCGTCCTGCAAGCTGTATATCGACCGATAAATTTCATTGGTCGATATCACGGTCGGTAATAAAGCATGCGGGCAATCCCCGCAGGCGGTGTAACGAACACGTATCGACTTGTAACTTTCATTGGTCGTTATCTCGGCTGCGGGGACTGCCCGCATGCCGTATAACGAACGAGCTAACGACCATTGAAAATGAGCCATTACGGCCATTCCCAATTTGATCTATCTCTGGTTTTGCCCTACTAGAGATAGGAATAGCTCACAATTGACATAAAATATATGTCTCTAATGTGTAATGTTAAAGATATTCATACATTCATACATATCTCTAGTAGGGCAAAACCAGAGATATATCAAATATTGGGAACTGCCGTTAGAGACATTTATTTTATGTCAATTCAATGTTAGCTGTGATCGGTTGTATGTCAAACCAGAGATACATTGAATATTGGGAACGGCCGTAAGACACTCTCTGTCATGTCGGCTTTCAAAAAAACTAGTTTAGGAGTCCATCCGTTTTTTAGAGTGAGTATATAATTATGATAAATGAAAATCCGGGTTTTCTGAGCTTGTCTTTTGGTAAAATCTTGCTCCTAACATTAATAAAAAACGAAAAGCTAGAACACCTCGAAAAACCCGAGTATCCATTTTAATTTTTTTTTTGCGATCCATAAAACCGGGTTTACCCGGGTTTTCACCGGGTAAACCTGGGCTCAATGCCCTAGTCGGGGGTTAAAATATTCATAATCAGAAAAGTAATAATGAATTTTATTTTTCACAGGTTAAAATAGGCGACTTCAACCAATATTCGTTTCACAACTGCATGGCAATTCAAAAGATCGAAATCCTTAAGAAGTACTGCGAATGCGTCCCATTCTTCTTCCCGATGAAAGGTACATTCGTTCTTCATTAGCTGTTTCTAAGATCCTCCCTTTGCCGTTTCGTATTCAATTTGCAATATTGCGGAACAATTTCTCGTTTTTCATTGGTGTTGCCTTATGCCGTAAAATTATATTAATGTATCGGGCAATCTATTTACGGAAATTAAAAAAAAAGAAAAACCTAGGACGTGACGTGGCGTTTGTGACGTGGGAGAGCCATGCTTCGGCACGAATGGAAGCTCGACCGGGGAAATACCACGGGCTCACAGAAAACCGGCGTGAAACGGCGCTTGCGCTGTGTTTCGCCGAGTGAGTGAGTTTACCGGAGGTCCAATCCCCTACCCTTTTCCCTTCCCTACCCTCACATATTTCCTTCCCTATCCTCCCCTATTACCTTCCCTACCCTCCCCTATTCCCTCTTAAAAGGCTGGCAACGCACCTGCAGCTCTTCTGATGCTTTCTGGTGACCCGTTTGCTCGTTTGCCCCCTTTATTTCATAAAAAAAAACGAGCGCTCGGCCTATCACTCGGCAATGTGTTTATACATGCACTGGCTTGCCACTCTACTCGGTAGGGGTGATAAATATATTGTCAAAATCATAACTCATCTTTTACGCCGTAAGCGGTTAAACTACCTGTAGAATAACCTAGCTTAGCGTATAAAATTGTAAAATTTTGTACAACGTAAAAATGAATTTTGCATTTAATTCTCATGAATACTTTTTACTATGAGTTAAAACAATTAGTTTCTATACTATGGTTTATACAATGAAGGTATAATATTTCAATTTTCCTATTATATAAAATTTCTCGTGTATTTTCATTGGAACATGATCCCGACAGCTCGCATTGTTGTAATTTACATGGAAATATCGAGATCCATACATTAATAGGCCAATTTAAAGGGATACGTAGCAACGCTCGACAACAGAGCACATAATAATATTATATTTACTACATATTATTATATTCAATACATAATAGGGACTATATCTGCATAATCTGAATATACAGTAACAAAACAAAGTGATAATACTTTCGGGTGTGTATGAGTCCATTATACAGAGTTCATTGTGAAAGTAGGAGCGCTAAAAAAAGATTGTTTGTGATTTGTATGGACAATTACTGCCCCAGCGTCATGTATTTTCCCATACAAAAGTTACTCCTTCAGCGCTGCTATTTTCACAGAGAATATAATCTATAGTTCTATGTAGTGTGTATACACTACATAGAACTATAGACTATATTCTCTGTGAATCTCCCCAGCTGTATAGCTGGGGAGATGTACTATCAGAGAAGTTGATTTCTATGCAAATCGGGGACCTAAGTAGTTTGGTTGCGTTACGTCAAACCCAGCTGACAGATCACAATTATTAACATTGATTTGACATATTATTCGACCAAATAAGGTTGGTCTGTCAATTGCATAGGAATCAACTTCCTCGATGGTACATTGTACACCCTAAAGCAGCGGCCGGCAACCTTTCGACAGACAAGAGCCACAAGGTGGCAAAATAAACTAAAGGCGGGTAAACCTCATACTCGTATTTACCCTAGAAGCTCAATATACGGTACCTACACATAATGAGGGGAAATAGGTGTTTTGTTATATAATGACTCAAACAGCTACGTTGTTAAGTGGCGATAACTACTGGCAATATTAGAAAACATAGTTTTTGAAACTTATTCACACAACATTCGCGGGCCGCAAGTACCGCGGGCCGCGTGTTGCCGACCGCTGCCCTAACGTATTATCAGCTTTATCACTGTTTTGTTACACCTTGCAAAAAAAAATCGGCCAAGTGCGAGTCGAACTCACGCACGAAGGGTTCCATACCATTGTGGCGGTACCCACAATTCGCCTAACATTCCTGCATCGCGCTATCGAAGTTTTCTGAGTGCATCGGTATATACAGACAGCTGAGATGTATCACGTGGGCTCCGGCCTGACCGGGCATAACACCTCGCTCGGTCGGAAGATCTTCCTTTTCCTTCCTCACACCGTTATAAAGTAAAAATAGGCCAAAAATTTTGTGTTTTTGTATGGGAGTCCCCTTAAATTTTAATTTTATTTTTAATATAATTATTATTTATAATTATTATTTATTATTGAAGTAAGATTTTGTTTTTAGTATTTGTTGTTATAGCGACAATAGATGTACATAATCTGTGAAAATTTCAGAAGTCTAACTATAGCGGTTCTTAAGATACAGCCTGGTGATATACAAACAGACAGACGGACAGGCAGTCGGCCAGACAGACGGACAGACAACGAAGTCTTGGTATTAGGATCCCGTTTTTAAAAATACAGCAATAATCTTCAGTAGAGGAACGTTCCTTTCATATTTATTAATTTCCTATTCTTGTTTTTTATACTCATGATATCAGCTTCCAAAGTAATATCGATTTATTTAAATTCAAGCATACATTCAGTATCTCACTAGTATTTACAAATTACGGTTATTTGAAACACACGCCAATAGATCGACAATTTCATCAACTACATACTGGATGTTTGAATTTTTTTAGGTCAATTTTGAACTAAGATAAGTAAAATAATTGGATTCGGCGCGATCTCGGCAACGCGGCAAATGTATGGTCAAGGTAGTTTGCTCAGGGGATGGCCCTAAGCTCTATTATTTATTATGTAGAAATTAATGATTGTCTTTTCAGGTACCATTCGGGTGTGCAATTTCCGTGACATTGAATGTGTGGAGCACGTTCTACGTAAGCACATCTTTATATTATACACATTTTTACGGTATAAAAATGTTCGGTTCCCGCGCGATAAACATGGCGCAACAGAGGTGCGGGCGTCATCAGCGGGAATCCTACATTTTTCCGGCATAAAAATGTCCGGTTCCTATGCGAATGTGTGCCCAGACCATACGTCGATACTTTTAGTCAAAAAAAAAAGAACAGCGCACTTTTCGACTCTGAAAAATGTACGGATCCAGCGCGATAAACGAGTTGCGGACATTTGAGTGCAAGTAACAATGATCTCCATTATACAAGTACGCTGGATCTATGATACCCACTATTTTTGTGCCATTTGAAGCGGAATCAGCGCCCCCATTATTAGGACCGAGAACTAAATTTGACGTAACCATTGGTAACCATGTATTTATTTTAATTCTCTATGGCTTAATCGTTCGAATTGTTTTCGTGTTTTAAAAGGTTTTTCGCGATTAAGTAATATATATATATATATATATATATATATATATATATATATATATATATATATATATACATATATAATCTATACTAATATTATAAAGCGAAAGAGTTTGTTAGATTGTTTGTTTGTTTGTTTGAACGCGCTAATCTCAGGAACTACTGGTCCGATTTAAAAAAATCTTTCAGTGTTAGATAGCCCAGTTATTGAGGAAGGCTATAAGCTTTACTTTATCATGGTAAAACTAACAGGAGCGAAGAAATAGAGGAAAATGTGGAAAAAAGCGGGAAATTATTTGAAAGGGCTTATCTCACGAACTACTAGAGCATTTTTTTGTTATTTGGGTGAGATAAGAAATTAGACCACGTGAAGGATCATAGGCTTTTTTGTGTACTAATTTGTCTGTGAAATATCTAATTTAGGCGGGCGAAGCCGCGCGGAACATCTAGTATATATATAAGTTCATAGTTAAACTATGAAAGGGTGTATGATAAGTAAAACACGGTACAAAAAGGGATGTGGGGTTACATTTCACAAGTAAGTGATTTTAACAGCTCATTTCTACGATATTAAACTTTTATTGATATTATAGGCACTTAAAAATGTGGCACTAATCCTACTATACCGTATTCACCACATATTTACCTTTGCTTTACCGATTTTTGATATACAATAAAATTCAATAGTGCTGGAGTTTTCTGTCGATAAAACTTATCGATATCTAGTATATAGTAGTAGTATATTATAGTACGATAGTAATACAATTAATATTAAATAATTGTAATAAATGTATACAATTAATATTCGATAAGTTTTATCGAGAGAAAACTCCAGTACTATTGAATTTTATTGTTTACGGTTAGAACTAGGGCGGTATCTAATCGCCTTCGTACCTCTAACTTTCGTTCTTGATTGATGAAAACACCTTTGGCAAATGCTTTCGCTGATGTTCGTCTTGCGACGATCCAAGAATTTCACCTCTAACGTCGCAATACGAATGCCCCCAGTTATCCCCTTTAATCACTACCTCTGAGTTCTGAAAACCAACAAAATAGAACCGAGATCATATTCTATTATTCCATGCACGAAATATTCAAGCGGCATTTTGAGCCCGCTTTGAGCACTCTAATTTGTTCAAAGTAAAATTGTCGGCCCACCTCGACACTCACTGAAGAGCACCGCGATAGGATTTTGATATTGAACCGACGTTTTACCGTCGGCTCACCGACGATATGCTCCGCAAACGTGTCAGTATCACCGCGGATGCGGATCACCGACAGCGCGGCGCACAAATGCAACTACGAGCTTTTTAACCGCAACAATTTTAGTATACGCTATTGGAGCTGGAATTACCGCGGTTGCTGGCACCAGACTTGCCCTCCAATTGTTCCTCGTTAAAATATTTAAAGTGTACTCATTTCGATTACGAGGCCTCGTAAGAGTCCCCTATCGTTATTTTTCGTCACTACCTCCCCGTGCCGGGGAGTCAATATTCTTGTCCTAATGGTCGACATTATCTGAATCTGGAAACGTTTCATCGTTATTAGAAAAGACAGTTGTACATCACTAGTAGTTCCAAATACTCCCACTCATGGGCAAATTACCCAGATTCTGGTTCCAGGGGGGGGGGCAAATCACCCAGGTTCTGGGCCAGGGGGGGGGGCAAATCAGTTTTTCATAAGCTAGGTGTTTATAAAGAATAAAAAATTAATAATTTTTAGTTGTAAAAATATTGTATTGCAAACAAATGGCAAAAATTCGTTCTTAATTTTTAATTTTTATAGATAAAAGTACTAGATAATATACTTAGTAGGAACGTCAACATGATCCAGGGGGGGGCAGCTGCCCCCCCTGCCCCCCCTCGGTACGCCCATGCTCCCACTGCTGCTATCAGCGCCAATATGGCGACATGATGGTGACTTTCAAACGTCATTTTTACGTTAAATTTAGTTCCTATCCCTAAAAAATGGGGGAGCTGATTCCGCTTCAAATAGGCACAAAAAATAGCTGTCATTTCAAAGGGTATCATCAGTCCAGCGTACTTGTATAATGGAGGTCAGTGGCAAGTAAGCTGTTATACCTGTATTAACCATCAACCACAATTATATATTATTATTATTACTCAATTATTCGCACAATTGAAGAATTCTACGAAAAATTCTGTTATTGGCTTTCCTAGTATTCCTTGTTAAATATTTCCAATTCTTTTATTAATAAAAAAATCTAACGTGCCAATAATAAAACGACTGCGTATCTACCTTTTTAATTTTTGAATTAATATTATTTATGGTGTAGAGTACTATTCTCAAATCGCGGAATTCTGTCTGTAGCGGTCATTGACGCCCTGTCAAAAAACTTGTCATTTTCTATACAACCTGCGATTGACAATGAAGGGACAGATGTTTCTAGTCTAAGGATGATAACGTATTTTTAACCGACTTCCAAAAAGGAGAAGGTTACTCAATTCGACCGTATATATGTTTTTTTTTTTTATGTATACACGATGTGAACACAGTATTAATTAATATATAATGTCACTTCTGCAAAGTCGTAAATAGCTTGTTGGAGATTAATTATCACACGAACAGGCAACCAAGACGTTTTCCGATGAGAATATAATAGTCTGTTTTTATAACAAGAATTCAATTTGATTCTTAAGTTAACAGAATACAGTGCAAGTATTTTTCACATAGCCGCTACACTTGAAATATCAATGACCACCTTAAATTATTCTGACTATAAATACTGAAATTTTTAGGGCCAATAATAAACGGCGAGGACATAGACGAAGAGATAATGTCGAATCTAAACTGTCTACCGGAGTGTGAACATTACGACTATAGGCTGGAAGTGGCGTTGGGGAAGCTGGCGAGGAACACGCCTCTCAGTGGAATACCTTTCTAGTGAGTAGAATCTATACTAATATTTTCATAAGCGTGGCTGTCTGTCACGTCTTCGTGTCTTTAGGCAGAGTAGACAGAACTAAGGAGTACCTCGAATTAAAAGGGGTGACAGATGTGCGAGTAAGTACGCGGACTTATGGCTCGACGATCTTAATCGCCTGTGTGTCAGCAAAGAGCCGCGAGCCGCGAGCCTGGGGGCATGGTAATCCAGTGTGAGCGATTCTCGTGTGTCACCGACGACGTGAGCCGAGTAAGTTCGCGGACTTAAAATCCGCGTACTTTAAGTTCGAACGTCTTTCAGGCACTCAACACAAACGGGCGAATATACTTCTTTCATAATGCTGACGCATTAGTACGGCGCGCGCCGGCCGCCGGCCGATATGACATACTACGTCAAACGTATAAACCAAGTATACAGTGTGTTAGTGTAAACACCGTTTACACTAACACACTGTATTTTGACGGGCTCATTTGACGGTTTCAAGGATAACGGTGTCTACACTAACATCTTGTATGTAAATCTCTTATGAATCGGCCTACTCGTTTGTTCTGTTTACTCTGGCTTAGGCTTGAACGATTTCGATATATTTTCATTTGTCATGTACAGTGATGGTTGTCTGTCATATCAAATGTCGTGTCAACCACGGTCCACGCATATGACAATAATTGTCAATTGACTGATGTACATGGTAAAGCTATTTCGTGACATTTGACTGTTGTTTGACACGATAGACCCTACGGCTACATAGCTCGATCAGTAATTGGCAAATGAAGAAAACCCTTATTTAGATGAAATTTGTTATGGATACTTTATATATGGATATAGGATTGGTTTTATCTAAGATTTACAAACCGCGATTGACAATGAATTGACAGATGTTTCTAGTCGTGGGTGTATCATAATATTTCGCATACACCATACACGATGTGAGCACAGTATGAATTATGTATATATCACTTCAAACTCATAAATAGTTGGAGATTATCTACGAAGAGGTAACCAAGACGTTTTACGATGAAAATAATATAAAAGTCTTGTTTCTTTACAAGAATTAAATTTTATTCGTTAACAGAGTGCGAACATTTTTCACATAGCTCCTGGACTAGAAAGGTCAATGACCGCTGGTGCCACCTTAAATTATTGTCCAGACTATATTATCCTATAGTTGGAGAGTATAATAAAAATGTTCCATTACATTTTCGCTTCGATTAGGTAACAAAACACCAAAAAAATACAAAAAAATACAAAAGTACCTGTAGTCTGCTTATACCTAACAGTTTTTATTATTCAATATTGTAAAAGGGAAAATATTAAATTCAAAGGATTTAATCCTTCAAAAGAGAGAGGTAATCTGTGTTATATTGAAGGGTGTTTTACATTGGTCGATTTTGCCCGAACCACGAGTCGCTTTATTATTTATTATTTCAGAAATCGCTATGAAAAGTACCAAATAAATAAGGACGTAACGTGATGACTGATGATATAATTATGGTGTTGCATATCGTATCCATATACAACCACGTGAGTTGTGACATTGGTGACTCTGACGTGGTAGTGATAATGATGATGATGATGAATGTAATTTGCATAGTAGCATATGCTTTCAGTTCTTATAACAGCGCCCAAACCCCTAAACTTGTATCTATAAGTAATCCGGAGTCCTTTTAATATATTCGGGACCATAGCATACCTTGGTGCAAAATCTAACTTTTTGGTAACATGTGCCTGGAATACATCATATAAAACCAAAATCACCAAATGTTTCCATTTGAATTTCAAGAAGTTTCCTCGATTACTAATAGATCCCATCATTGCAGGTCACAACTTTTGTGAACATGGGACTAAATTGAAGTGAATCCCTTAAAAAAAATAAATATTAAAAAAAAAAAAAAGTGAAACCTAATACAACAAAACAAACATTTTAGAAATTTGAAAATATCCACAGCTTTATAACCTCTTCCTTTTTGGAAGTCGGTTAAAAATTAAACGCCACACAGTTATTGTAGCCCAAAAAACGGACATCATCTTTTTATTTGTTGATTCGAAAGAGTACTTAATTACAAATCCCCGAGTAAAACACCCAGGTGTCTCGCTTTAATAGTTTTTGAATTATCTCGAAAAGAAAATCCCAATCCCGCGTTCATAAAAAAGTGAAAAGTTATTATATTTCAAAATTGGTACAGATTAAAAAAAAACATGTAATATAATACTTGTAGGACGTCATAAAGTAAAAAGTGGCACTGTTATTGAATTTTTGTCGGTCGCGGTCGCTTGATTGGAACATGAAAAACATTGGAAATGGACCACAGTTGATTTTTGTCCAGCAAGACTCGAGTGTAAATCTCGTCTTACTACAGATGCGCAAAAAATCTGCGATGCTTTTAAATGATATCGTTTTCAATATTTTCTTTGAAAAACAGAGCTATTGTAATATATTTTATCGTAGTCCATGGATAAAATCTAATGCATTTTTCCGTACAATGGACTATTTCCGATTTTCCAGATTGTAAATCTGATGTCTGTTACTTCTGACTAGTGATGTAACAAAATATATTCGTATGCGCATCTTCAAAAAAGATGCGAATATTTAGAACGAATGTGTACAGTGTAAACATAAAGGAAAATATTTTTTGTATTATGGATGCAAATGAAATGATAATATAAAATATATCTATATACTCGTAATATATCCCGCGGGTTGCAGGTTGAGTATAGCTGATCTAGCTAATATATTATCTAGATTTACATATAATCCACATTTTTTATTTCGAATCATTTTAACGGTTCAAAAGCTTCCATTAATGCAAAAAACGTCAGTTTTCAAATTGTTACTTAGCCACTTCATTAACTGCAATTTATTGAAATAATTCAATCAACTCAAAATATTATATAAAAAGCCTGCACAATGCAAACAAATAAAAACATTGAATATTATTTACTCGATGTCAATAAATTGTACGACTCTCTTCGTTCAAGAGGCAAATTCGCACTTGGCAAATAAAAAAAAAGTTATAATTAATAAATGAAAATAAATGAAATATTATTTACGTTATAATGAATAATTAATTATAATACAGGTTGTTAGGGTGAACACCATCCCTAAAGCCATCAAATGAGCCCGTCATAATGAACAACTTTTTCTATGAGAACAAAACCTGTTAATAATTATTTGACTCGTCCATTATTTGATATAATATCATTCGCACTCGCAAATATTGAAGTTAAATATTCACATCCGCATTCGTATTCGCGAATCCAACATTCGTTACATCACTAAGTACTTCTTACGCTTAAGCTGTTTCTTGATTTGCCTATACTAAGATGCAATTTGTGATTTACGTGGAAAAGTATAGGTAATTTTTATCTCTGAGAATTGTTTCATGATGATCTTGAGTATTTGAGACATTAATTCCGAAAACTAAACACAGAAGCCATTCATAATATCCATTTATAATAAGATAGCACCTGCGGTCATTGACCTTTCTAGTCTTCAAAGCGATTTACTGCATAATCTGTTCCAAACGTGTATACAAAATCGGATATTATCGTTTCTAGACTAGACTACGGCACAATTATAGACATAACTACTCTGTCTACTCTGACTACGGGGACTGGCGGGGACTACGGATACTAGAAACATCTGTCACTTCATTGTCTATCGCAGTGTGATAAGTGTATAGAAAATGTAACAAATTTTTGGCAGGGGGCTACGAATAATAAAAACTAAGGAAAAGTAACTCCGTCAAAAAACATGCTCCACAATACTTGTCAAAAAAGTGTACCTTAGGTACACATATCAATACATTTGCAATATTTAGGTGACCTTGAGCGGTACTAGGCTGACGTTACATGACAGATCAAAAGGAACCAAATTTAAAACGGTAATAGTATGGGAGTTACGATTCCCTAGTTTTTATTATTCGTAGGCAGGGGGTCAATGATTACTATCGTCAAGTTACGGCATTATGAGAACATCTGTTGTTGGATTTACAACAATGTGCTTCCATTAAAAATTCCACTTTTCTAGCTTAAGCTGGCTATTAATATTTTTTATAAAATATCTAATTATCTAATTAATTTCCATCGAAGAAGAGCTAGAAAATTCTAGGTATTTCGCGAATCAGCTTATATAAGCTGAAGAAAAATTAAAGCGAGATTGTTAGCTGAGATTTTCTAAGAAGTTGTGAAGAGCAAAAATATGTTTTAGAGGATTGCTAGTTAAAAGTTGTCGCATAGTCAATGATAACTTAGATTCATTAGATAAAAAACTTAGATACATTAAATAACAATCAAAGCTTCAGTTATTAATTTATGGATTAGATCCATACTAATATTATAAATGCGAAAGTGTGTCTGTCTGTCTGTATGTCTGTTATGTCTTCACGCCCAAACCGCTGGACCGATTTTATTGAAATTTGGCATAAAGATACTTTGGGTCCCGGGAAAGGACATAGGACACTCTTTGTCCTGAAAAAAATGTACGGTTCCCGCGCAATTAACGAGTTTTGGCGCAACGGAGTTGCGGGCGCCATCTAGTAATAAAATAAAGATTTTATTTCGGTCCATGGATAACACGTAACTGTTTAGTAATAATTAATCTGTGCTATAGAGACCTAATATGTATGTATAGTGTTGTTTAGAATGTTCTTTGAGTAATTTACTGCTTTCCTTTCTTTGGGGTTCTTTGTTGACTACGGAACCCTTTTCCGTAGTCAACAAGGAACTCTTATAGTTTCGGTCTGTCCGTCTGTCTGTCTGCGGTTTTGCTCAGAGACTATAGGACCTACAGAGCTGTAATTTAGCATGAATGCACATATTAATGATGCCGACAAAATGGTATATAAGATCTTAATTTTTTTTAAGTAAGTACCTACCTCCCCTGCACATATATTAGCGGAGATGATTTTTTTTTCGCGTCCACCCCATAGTGTAGATTGTTGTTGTATAGGTTTTTCAAAAATATTACGAGTATTAAAAGATCATTTTTCGATTCCGAGAGCTTCGTATGTGAAATATGAAGTTTTTAATGTGGAAAAAATCGTTAGAATCCAGTGGCTTTTACCAGCTAAACGGTTGCTTCTGGAAATGTGAAAAAATTCACGGAAGTAGGAAATATGCTTACTTAAGCAGGCGACTAACCCTAAAGTGTCGATTTTATAATTTATTTTTATACTTACTTGAAAATAAGCCGCGAATTGTTTCATTTCCTAAAATTCGATACTACATTATATTTCCGAGAATTCGATCTGAGCAAAACCATTATATCTTAAAAATTTCTCGATAGAAAAAAATTACAAAGATGCATCTAATTTTCACGAATTTTTCATTTATTGCCATAACCGTGCATTGAACTATGTTAATATTTTAACACATTGTATAAAATTCTATCATTGAGTGATCGACCTAGTGGATTCTAAATATGTTGTATATTTATCGAGTTATTGAGAAAAAACTAATTTGGCGATGAATCCGCGTCGTTCTTTTTCACCTGGCATATGAAAGACGAGCGTGAGTGTGAAGAGAGAAGGACGATGTTTGATTTTTGGGGTTAGTCGCCCTCTTAATTTTAAAGGAAAACTATCACGGCTAAGATGACTTCATAAGTTATTGAGTAATAGTCGATCAACTATAAAAATGTATTCGGCGAAGTATAAAGGAACTTTTCGTTCAAATTCCCTTAAACGTAACTGAGATGATGTTGTTAGTGTTAGAAAAGTGTAAAACACGTTATTCATGTACATTCATTGACCATTAAAAATATCAAAAACTAGCGGTACCTACTACGGAACCCTATAATATATTACGCGTGGCCCGACACACACTTGGCCGGTTTTATACTTTATTGAATATTAAATTCGCCTATTTATCCATAACAAAAACCATCCTTTTATTACTAAGTATTATTATAAATATTAAATTTTATTAAAATCGGTTTAATCATTATTAAGCGTCAACAGCGTCCAACGGGACGCTTAAATGACTGAGCCGATTTTGATTTGAATGCGATAGTGCATGTCTGTCTAACCTTTTCAAGGCTAGTCCTCTTACTTATTATGATAAAATTTGGTACGGCAATAATCGTAATTTGATTTCCGGATACTGATAGGACAGATTTTATGATTAAAAGTTGTCAAACTGTAGAACGGTTGGATCGATAAGACTTTATTCTCCAAATTTCGGAAAAAAATAAAAGCATTCGCATTGGTATTTGTGGAGTAAAGGTATTCGAACATTTACAACAATCATTGATGACATGAGTGGATGAAGTGAGTAACACTTTACAACAGAGCAATCCATACCAATGAGTTTTGGGGCAACGGAGTTGTGGGCGGCAACTTATTTATAATGTCTGTATATATAAAACTCAAAGGACTGACTGATTGACATAGTGATCTATCGACGCACAGCCCAAACCACTGGACGGATCGGGCTGAAATTTGGCATGCAGGTAGATGTTATATGACGTAGGCATCCGCTAAGAAAGGATTTTGATAAATTCCAACCCCAAGGGATTAAAATAGGGAATGAAAGTTTGTATATAATAATACTTCTTAACGCGAGCGAAGCCGCGGGCACAAGCTCGTTTTTGCAGATAATTTGAACAAACCTTGTATTACTTACTTCCTCATCTTCATGACGTTTAGTGTATTATTAATACGCTTTTATTAGCTTGGGATACCGGAATCTTTATAATAACGGAATCTTTGAGCACGACTTTTACCTATAAGTCCAATCAATTCGAAAATTTGCATACGTAATAACAGCCAATGACAATGCAATAATTTATTAAAATATTTAAAAAGAGCATGTTTATTTTTAATTATTTTAACATAATAATATTAATATTATTTTATTTTACAGTGATAATATAAACCTGGAGAACCGTTCTGTCTTAAACGTGTTCTTCAACGACCTGGTGTCGACCAGGTACCGCCGTGATGTCTACCTCAACTGGCAAAATATATTGGGTAAGTGCTGAAGAGTGCGAGAAGTGCTGAAGAGTGAGAAGTGCTTTATAGTGTCATTGGATCAGCGTTGCCAGATTTTTTTCGTGCCCAGTTTCATCCCATTCCATTTTAGAACTTTTTAACTGAAAATAGCGGGATTCTTCTTCCAAAAACGGGACATAGAAAAATCGTATAAAATTAAAAGTTTTCGAAGTTTTATATTTTTATTTAAAATTACGTTTACGTGACAATAGATAGCAAATGTAGCCATACAAAATCCACCATCTCCCACTCTTAGCTTCATTACGCACCTTTCTTTCTCAGCACGCTGACATAGTATGTTTGAGTTATCCCCGAAAAGCGGGACTGAGGCTGTCCCGCGCGGGACATTTAATTTTGATTTAAAAATCGGGACCTCCGGTCATAATCGGGACGTCTGGCAGCGCTGCATTGGATATAGTTTATAGCTATTAGCTGTACTAGCTTTTATTTAGTTTGCTACTATTACTCAAACAGCCGCACTCAGAGACGAATAATATAGCCTTTATTTAGTTTGCTACTATTACTCAAACAGCCGCACTCAGAGACGAATATAGCCTATATTTAGTTTGCTACTATTACTCAAACAGCCGCACTCAGAGACGAATATAGCTTTTATTTAGTTTGCTACTATTACTCAAACAGCCGCACTCAGAGACGAATATAGCTTTTATTTAGTTTGCTACTATTACTCAAACAGCCGCACTCAGAGACGAATATAGCTTTTATTTAGTTTGCTACTATTACTCAAACAGCCACACTCAGAGACGAATATAGCCTTTATTTAGTTTGCTACTATTACTCAAACAGCCGCACTCAGAGACGAATATAGCCTATATTTAGTTTGGTACTATTACTCAAACAGCCGCACTCAGAGACGAATATAGCTTTTATTACATAAAAAGACGCACTCAGAGACGAATATTAATTTCTGTAATTAAATGAAGATTTTGACATAAGCCCCATACA
This sequence comes from Aricia agestis, assembly GCF_905147365.1. Taxonomy (NCBI): domain Eukaryota; kingdom Metazoa; phylum Arthropoda; class Insecta; order Lepidoptera; family Lycaenidae; genus Aricia; species Aricia agestis. The sequence continues at coordinate 23,150,272 of NC_056428.1, read as the reverse complement.
TTATCTGTCAAACTATACATTAAATTGAAGGTTAATCATAATTTAATGCGTCTTAAGTGCGGCCGAAAGGTAAAAATACGTCTGTTTTCAGAGTTACTGATTCCTTTTCAATATAGCATGCACGCGTTTGTAACAATAGAATCAATATAAACATGAATAAAACAACATTCATCACGAAGATCAAATGTTTTTGTGAAACATAACAAAGCGATGTCATCACTCACAAATCGGATTATTAAAAATATTCGACCAGTGTTTTTTGAAACATTTTTTATGATGCTCTCTAGATAAAAAAATATTCCGCGACCCCTCACCCTTTGCTTTTTTGGTATGTATGCATGTTTATATGAATACATCATTTTGTTCAGATTCGTTCACGTAATATCTCTATTCTTTATTGTTTCTATTCTTTATTGTTTTTTTACTGAAATAGTTCTCTCGATCTGGGGAACTCCCCTACAGAAGCTTCACCACACCCTAGGTTACGGATGACGAACTAATGGCACGCGAGCCACCAGTGGCACATGACATAAAATTTGGAGCACGCTACTGGTCACAAAACTAGTAGGTATCGAAATAATTATTTTACTAACAATGAAGGTTATAGATCCAGATCTGCATAGTGAGCACCAAATTAGGCAAATTTTAAAATACGCACCGAATCACAAAATAATATTATATTGAATGGCACGTTTATGACTAATTCTTCAGAAAAAGTCACAGAGATACGAAAAGGTTTGCCATCCCTGCCCTAGGGGGTCGCGACGCCCCAGGTCGACAATCACTGGTAAAGAAAATCCACACAAAGCTTATGTGGGCGCATATTTTAACCGACTTCCAAAAAGGAGGTTATGATATGTTCGAATGTGGATATTTATTTTTGTATGTTCAACGATTACTCGGCCGTTTGTGAACCGATTTTGAAAATTGTTGTTTTGTTGTAAGTACCAGCTTTCACAAAAGTTGGTACCATGTTCACAAAAGTGGTGACCTGCAGCCTTATTCCCGAAACTGATATCAGATTTTTGACGCTTTAGACATATATAATAAAATAGAGCTATTTTGGATGTGTAAAGTGTCAAAAATCTGATATCAGATATCTGTTTTGGGAATAAGGCTGCTGATGATGGGATCCATGAGTAATCCATGGAACTCCTCAAAATTTATATCGAAATACATATATGGTGATTTTGGTTTCAATTTGGATCTAAAAAGAGTGAAATTATTGTTTTGAACAAAAAATTAAAACCGACTTCCAAGTGAAAACAATAACATTATATATTCTTAAATGAACTAAAAAGTATTAAATAATTCTTACTCTTTCAGAAATTGCCTAAACTTCAACTATTTCTGTACACAATCTTCATAATTTTGAAGTCGGTACCAGTCCCAAAAATTGAAAATATTTTGTCATAGAATTCACGATTCTGAGCTGGTACCGACTGCAAATGAAGATTGTTTACAGAAATAGTTGAGGCTTATGCAAACTCTGAAAGAGGCACTACTAAAGAGTAAGAATTATTTAATAGTTTTTAGTTCATTTAAGAACTAGTAATGTTATTGTTTTCACTTTGAAGTCTGTTTTAATTTTTTGTTAAAAATAATGAGATAAGAAGCTACGCAAGCGAGAATATGTCATCTGTATTTAATCGTTTGATGTCCGATTTTTGTGTCAAAAAAACTGCATTGTTTTAATTTTTCATGACAAAATTGCTTTCTAGCGACACTGCAACGATACTGTATCGCTGTATTAAATTAAAATTGTAGAATTACGGTTGCGGCTAATGCTACTTGTGCGCGAAAACTCACAATAATATGGTTAAATTGTATATGATATAAGCCTTACATAAAAGTAAGGCTTAAATCGTGTTCACCCGTCGGAAACAGGTGTTGTGTTATTAAAAATTCGCTTACACGCCCCTTGTTTTCGTATTCATGTGATATGTGTGTAACTTGTAGCCCGTACTATGAATCCTTTTTTTCGTGTGACTGGCGCGTTTTCGAGATGATAAAACACCGGCCAAATGCGAGTTGGACTCGCCCATGAAGGGTTCCGCTGCAGCAATAAGGTTTATTTTTATGAAATGAAAAGGTTTTTGATTTATTTTTATATGTCAGTTCATTTAATGAAAGTAAAATTAAGGTTTACCATTTATGACAATATATTTAAAAAAAACTATAAGTACCTATGGGGACCCCTAAAATGTTTAATATTTTTTCCATTTTTGTATCAAAATCTTAATGCGGCTCACAGACTACATCTACTTACCAAGTTTCAATAGTACAGCTCTTATTCGTTTCAGAGAAAAATGTCACAGCCACTTTTCTCTGACTGACTGACAGACAGACGTCAGAAATACATGACAAATCCATAATGATTCCGATTTTTGCCATTTGGCTACGGAACCTTTTAAGGTTCCCATCCATGTCTTTAAACGTGGATGGGAAGGATGAATAAAAAAATAGTGTTTTTATTTTATTTTAATTTTTTAGGCGCATTATTTTCGAGATGAGAAAATACATTTAACTCGTAACAATGTTTGTAAGAGCGGATTAGGCCATAGTGTTTTTTACATGATATAGAACTTACGGCACAAAAGAACACAGGGTTCCCGCTATAGAAATTAGAAAATGATTCCAATCGCTGATGATTATTGCATCCCCTCAGTATTCGTTGAGTTGATTGTGCGTTGCCACCATGAAGCTAATATAGAGAGGAGGTGTGGTAATCGAATTTCCTTAAGAAACGACGCGTGACAATTTGCGGGGTGAGGGGGTGTCAAGATCCGCCCACTTTTCATTCATTTATCGGCTAAAAGCAAATGAGAGAGGCGGAATATGGACTATGAATCAATTTCTTCGATGAAAGATGATAATCTACGCTCGATCAGAATGGGATCGCAATGATAGTTTTGTTTGCTAAAAAAGTAGCGTTAGCAAAATTTTCTGATAGCATTAATTTACTTATAGGTAAGTAATCGACCAATTCTGTACATTAACGGCCATTCCCAATATTTGATCTATCTCTGGTTTTGCCCTATTAGAGATAGGAATAGCTCACATTAGACATAAGAGACATATATTTTATGTCAATTGTGAGCTATTCCTATCTATAGTAGGGCAAAACCAGAGATAGATCAAATATTGGGATCGGCTGTAAGACTGGGTTGCACCAACTAACTTTCACTTTAAGTGTAACTTTAACTACAATGCAAAATGTCAAATCTTTGGTTAAAGTTAAAAATTGACGCCATCAAGACGCCATATGTAACCATAATCATAGAGCTCGACAAGGTTGTAAATGCGCGTGACGAAAAAAGGAACTAACGCTGTCATCATACAAAAAACGCCATTTTTGACAGTTCTCTTTTACCAGCAGCGCCCCGCCCACGTTCATTTATAACCTTGTTGGACCAGCTGTCACCTGTCAATTTCTCCGATCAAAGTTAAGGTTAAAGTAAAAGTTAAATTTACCTTTACTATAACTATAACTTTAACTTTAACCACGCCTCTGGTGCAACCCAACCTTAAGGTATTACCTTGTTTTTGGTCATCCCCGTGGCAGCTTCAACTCTTTTAGTTAAGTACTTTATTTTTTTATTTTTGAGCGAATCCAAAATTTTCATGAAAAAGATTTGTGGTAATATTTTATCAATGAATGTGATTCGGCTATTATTTTATTAATCAATTACTATAATAATATCACATATTACCTATTAATATCACAAAAAAATAAAATAAAAACTTAAAAGAAATGTCCGCAAATAAAAACGTTTTTGTTTGTCGACCCTACGGCTGGCCAAATATCAGCCGCGCGCGTCAACAATCAACATTAGCAAACAAAGTATCATTGCGATACTTAATAAAAATACAACCTCCTCGTTTGTTGGAAGTCGGTTAATAATTTAATTCTAAATACGGCCATTCATAGTAGTTATCCAAGATGACGACAGATGGCGCTTTATAAGTAATATGATAATAAAAGCTATATAAGTACGGTTTTAGCTATTAAATGTGTTTAAGACAAAGTGTGTCACGGTTTTAAGTATTCAAGTATGATTATTGCAATAAACTTATGCAAAATTATAAGCATTTACGTCTGTATTATCTTTCAAAGGTCTGGCCATCTAGTGTCAAGTAGTATAATTAACTCTGAAAGCTAAAATGTTCTAGAACTTTTATATGTAAATTACATTTAAAATTATTAACAAATGAAATATGATGGTATTTATATTATCAGAACATCTGTCTGAGTGTTTCCGACATTACAAAACACAATACTTCATCCTTTCCTTGTTAAAAACGCAAAAAACACTAATTTATTGGGAGTCTCGTTACGTGTGCACCTGACAAACGCTGAAAGTGTACTGACTTAAGCCCCGCCCACAATGATGACGTCAGGACCTAGTTGAAAATCACAGTGCACAGTTGCTTAGGCCATCTCCTCTCTATAATAGCTTCATGGTTGCCACTTGCCAGTCTTTAAAAAAATTGAAAAAGTCTACCAGTACTTTTGGTTTTCTTATATAAAGGAAATTTGATTGGCTACAATAAAATAAAATACCTTAAGGCCCTGTATTCCCAAAAACGGACGATTTTCAAGATTTAAAAGTGACAGTAGACACAAAAATATAGTAATTTAAATTCTGAAAAAAAAATATATGTGTTAGTTAAGGATCTAACACAGTGGAATTTATATTCCATTACACAATATCATGAACTTCACTCGATAGAAAAAAATCCCAAACTTACCTCTTTTTTTAACGAATTTTCCATACTATGTCAAAATTATTTGGAATTTTCAGTTAATTTTTGCACTGAATTAAAGACAAAGAATATATCTAGGGCGATTTGTTTTTTTGACTCGATTTAATTGATGTATAAAAAAATGACGATCAAAAAACTATAAAATAGCAGGCGCAAAGTGTGTGAGTGAAAGCGTACCAGCCGAACCTTTGCGCCTGCTATTTTATAGTTTTTAGATCGTCGTTTTTTGGAATACAGGGCCTTAAAATATTTTAGTCCGATGTTGAGTAAAAGTACTTTAAATATAGTTACAAAATATATAAAATTATTCCTATGCTATTATTTAAATGATTTTTACTTTCGAGATATCATGGTAAGGCTCATAATCCTCAACAAAAACAGAGACTGGACTCGTAAATTGTAATAGGATTTTGACCAAGCTTAGTTCGCATAGAAAACGTTCGTATTGTATTGAGTATTCCATTTTTACAATAACCTCAGAAGAATTGAAAATAAAACTACATATTATTTGTTAAAATAATTTTTCGTCTAGATAATTCTTTTACTTTTCAAATTTAGTATTTTTTTCGACTAAATAAATTTTTGTGTACTAAGATTGCGCCGCGTGTTTATGTAATAATTATCTATATTAGGTACGTAAATAAACTACATTCAACTTTAAAAATATTGAATAAGAGTCTCATCGTGAGAATATATTAAATCAATAATTAACTTAAGTCACAGAATATATTATGTACATTAGTAGTACCAACTTAAGTGTAATACGAGTAACGAGTTTAAAAAATCTATGGAGGTTATGTCAAAACCTTCATTAAATTAAATTTATTTACGGCCGCGCTCAGAGACAAACATATAATTACTTAACTATAATTAAGTAAATGAAGGTTTTGACATAAGCTCATCTCATCATCATTTCATCATCTCCACATTATCTGTCAAACTCTTACTCTCTTTGGCGGTACTCGTAAATCTCTGTGAGTTCTGTTAGAGATAAGTTTTTAGACTGAATAATTAATAATTATAAATAGTTAATAGAAGCAGGCGTTACTTTGCGGAAATCCATAGCTTAAAATTTTGTATGTTATTATTTTTTAGCAACATTCCGCGAAATAAACCTCAACCTGTAAGTAAATGTGTGAGTGTACGCATAGGCATGCGTACAGCACCTCCCTCCTCCATGCAAGAACCTGCACACACACAAGCAATAATAATATTAGCAAATTCGTGCAAGACCACCATGCAAGTTGAAAACATCGACGCGCGTTTCGCCCCAACACCGGAGCATCCTCATGATGACTCTACGAACAACGTCCTTCAAGTCAAATCAAGTCAAATTTTGAATAATCTTATAAGTACGTATCATTTCTTTTCAGCTGCTTTTGGCGGTCTTCTCAGTTTGATGCTGGGCTTCACCCTGGTCTCAGGGTTCGATTTCTTGATGTTCTTCGTACTTCAAGTGGCTTATGAGTTCATAACACAGGTAGCTTCGAACCACCAAGAGCAAAATGTGATAAACGTAAGAGAGAAAACGATAAAGTTTGGTAAGACATCGTACGGTATTCGTCGTAACTTAGATTCGGAGACTCGCAGGTATTAGGAAGAAATTGTAATTGAAGACGTAATGGAAGAAGTAACTAACATTTATTGAAGATGTCCGTTTCTTACATAAATGGAGGTCCCAACCTATTCTATGAATTGCAATTAATATACTTTTAATACAAAAAACGAACATTTAAAAATGTTAGTTACTCACTTCTTCCACTGTGAATATCTAATGAAAAAAGCTTGGTTATACTAATTAAATTATTTATTAGACTGTACTTAACTTAATTTTCTTAGTGTTGGCTTTGACGTTGAAATGATTTCGTTTGACATTTCATGTCATCATTAAAATATTGTCATGACATATCATTTAACGATGTCAAATCATAATGTTTTCACATATAAATAATTCTTATTTTGAATTTCGACACAGCCTATTAAATAAGCTGTGTAAGTACTCACATACACGTAGAGTAAAATTATTAAATCATTATTATTATTATTTTCATCTGTGTTGGCTTTTTTTCTGATGCGAGATTAGGTAACTTATGTAATCCCAAAAATTTTTGCCAAAATATGCCAACACATTTGAGCCCACATGAAAATAATAATAATTTTCCTTCTTCTAATTAACGCTGGCAAACCCTTCCCACCACCCGATCGATTTAAAAAAAAATTTGGGTGCACAGGAAGTACATCAAGCAACTGTTTGGATAAAAAAATAAAGAACCTACATTTTTTCCCCACCCCACTACACCCACACCCATCGCCCACGGCCTGCCAGCACGCAGCTTACCAGAAAAGGTTGTTCAGAGAAGTAGCTAACGGAGTTTTAATACAGCAGATGCCACGTGAAGATACACACCAGGAAATTAGATATAATATTTAATCCATCGAGCTGGCTCGATGCGAGCCTTCGAGCTGTGAGTTTTGCGGTCCACACTGTGGTTTTTGCTCGATTTGGAAAACCATCGAGTAAAACCGTATGTGAGTACTTTAATAGCATTAGTCCCACTTTGGCTGGATTTATATATGCGCCTGCCCGAACGCGTGGTTTTTATGTTTTAACGATCATTTATACACGGTACAATTAAACCTACCGGCCAATTTTTTTTAGAACTTAGGTATCATTTAAGGAGAGTCCATTTAAGAAAAAAAATAGAGTAAATTTTTTTACAATCACATATTTTATCCCACTTAAAATCGTTGCAGAATGGTCACTTCGCGGCGGTGGGTAGAGCGGGGGTGATGTGCCCCTCCCAAGGGTCGCCAGGGAGCACTGAGGTAATAAGTACTTACATAATACTTATATATGTCAGTGTTCGGAAGCTATTTCTCAACATTTTAGTACCTACTGAGTGATTATAAAATAATAATAAGGATCAATATATCGGGCCGGCGCGGTTGCACTGTCATTTACATAATATATTTTCTCGCGGTGCGGTGTAGCCACCAAACTGTGCGTTCGGGCGGATGCATATAAATAGAGCCTTTCGCTGTTTAATTAACTGAGCGAGTAAGACCAAACCAAAAATAGCAAGTTCTATTTAGTAAACTCTGATCATATTTCCAATTAAGCTATTCGTGCTCTGGGCGTTTGTGACACATCAGCTAGGGGGCGGAAGCCTTTTAGTATCTTAATGGTTTCTTAGAATGTCCCAGAGCATCTTAATTTCGCTTTCAGCTGCTGCAGCGATCAATCGATTTCTCAGAATTTCTAGGAGTTGGTTTTGCTTCTATATACAGCTGGAGTTATATTAGAATTCTGTACCTAGTAATTACAGTACTTATTATCTTAGACTGAAATGTTGTATTGTGTTTGGCATCTTGTTTTAATAAAGCATATTTTATGTTTTGTAGGAAAAGGCCGAATAAATATTATACTTATTAATAAATTATATTGATTTTAATATTTTTAACAAACCTTTAATCTAACAATATTAAAATTGTCAGTATTAGTGCTTGTTTCACTACTTCCTGCAAAGTGCTGTAGGCTATCCACAACTTAAATTGACAGATAGAGTATGGAGAATCTGTTAAATAAGTTGTGGATAGCCTATCCGGCACTTTATCAGGAAGTGGTGAAATAAGCCCTTTAAGTAAACGAAAGCGCACTACAGCTCAGTGGGCTGACCAGTCCTGGATTTATGAATAGGCCGTATAGGCCGCGTTCTAGGGGCTCTACAGATGACGTACATGGGCGAAAATAAAGTTACCTACTTTTATAAAAATATAGATCCGGCACAGGTAGGCACTGACTATTTTAAAGAAGGTAGGCAGGAGTTGAATGAAAGCTGCCTAAGATCGGCTGGCGCTGCTTGAAGGCTAACAGCGGCCTGCAATATTACTTTGCGGGGCTAAAATGGTCGCTTTGGAGAATCATGTATTGAATCATAATATGATTCATTTTTAAACTCCACTTTGCGTGCAATTCATATAGTGATTCGCTTCGATTAATGATTGGTCGCCGCGCGCGAGCACCGCGCCAGAGACCAATCATTGATGTAAGTGAATCATTATATGAAATGCACACAAAGTGGAGTTTAAAAGTGATTCGCTTCGATTAATGATTGGTCTCCGAGCGCGAGCGCCGTTCGCGGGACCAATCATTAATCTAAGTGAATCACTATATGAATTGCACTCAAAGTGGAGTTTAAAAATTATTCATGTTTTGATTAATTATATGATTCTCGAAAGCGACCATTTTAGCCCCGCTTATGATGATGAAACGAAGGTAAAAGAAACAAACTAAAAGGCCGTCCGTCGAACATGACTTAATAAAAATGCTAATAACACACGAGGTACGGAGATCAAAGACGGAAAGAAATGGCCTGGTTAGGGTGAGAGCGCACTATGTAATAGCGGTACTATGCGATACTCCACGGCCCTTTTTAAAAGTAAAACTTCTTTAGGCGCTTGAGAGTGAATTTTAGACTCTAAATCATCGGGCAGCGGGGCGGGGGCGGCGGCGGCGCGTTTATTTCGAGACTGAAGCCTTAAAGGCCTTAAGGCTGCCTTCACAATACATCGCAAGCAGTGGGGCTGCAGCGCTGCTGCCGCACTGCTTAAGGACGCGTAAACGAGCGTAATTTTGTGAGTGGTGATTCGCAGAATTTCGGTCGCGTAAATTATTTTTCATACAAATCACGACTCACAAAATTACGCTTGTGTGGATCAAACAGGATTTTTGTATGAAACTGAATGCAGCAGAATTTCTGCCAGCCGAAATTCTGCGACTCACAATTCACAAATTACGCTCGTTTGGATTCTTCATCCCTAAAAGAGTGTTGAAATAAAAATATTGGGTCACGATGTTGTCATGTTTTTGGACAGAAGTTTCATTTTTGGCACGTGTACCCTGTACACGTGCTCTTTTCTTTATGATGAAATTAACGAACGAATAATTATTATTAGTACAGACGTCGTGTCGTACCACGACGCGACGTCGTTTCACGATGCGACGTCGTGTCGTGGGAATCTACGACGAGCATCGTAAAAAACTACGACGCGAAATCGTGACGCATCGCACGACGTCGCGTCCTAGAAACTCACGTAGAAATTCAAAGATAACGCATCGTGAGTTTCTATGACGCGACGTCGTGCCGTGTCGCGTCGTAGTTTTTTACGACGCTCGTCGTGGGAATCCACGATGTCGCATCGCGAAACAACGCCGCGTCGTGGTACGACACGACGTCGTATCGTGTTTATGTGTCCCGGCTCTAAGTATTCGTTGCCCAAGCTACATGACACTTGACAGTTATAACTGGAACCATATTTGAGTGGTCAAATGAGAGTTAAGGCCTGTACTAACTTTGATTAGTGATAAGTGCAAGATTAGTGATCAGGAAAAAGTACGTGTGGACAGCTACTGAAAAGTGCAAGTCCTTTATTTTCTCCTAATCACTACTCACTTGCACTATTCAAAGTGAATACATGCCCTTAGCTTATTTTTTGCCGCGCGATTGTTTTACCGACCGACAAAAATTCAAATTAAATGTAACTTTATGACAAAGGCTTATATGTTTCACGAGCTTTTGGCCGCGGCTTCGCTCGCGTTAAGAAGTTATACAAACTTTCATCCCCTATTTTAAACCCTTGGAGGTGGACTTGATCAAAATCCTTTCTTAGCGGATGCCTACGTTATAACATCTACCTGCATGCCAAATTTCAGCCCGATCCGTCCAGTGGTTTGGGCTGTGCGTTGATAGATCACTATGTCAATCAGTCAGTCACCTTTGAGTTTTGTATATATAGATATATAGATTTCTACCGATCCATGCCGCCGCTGTTTCTTAGTGGCGTAGAGCAAAATAAAATCTACAGCATATGTCATAGGCAGGTATTACACGCATCAATATTATCATGATTCTAGTATCACGCGATTCACAAGTGTACTGTGATACTGCGATTCGGTATGTTGAATTATCACGGAATCATGATAATATTGATACGTGTAATACCTGCCATATAACAGAGTAGACAGAATTATAATAGTGACATTTTATTTGATTTTTAATCGGCCGTCGGTAAAATAATCGCGCGGCAAAAAGTCGTAGTGCGCGCTAGCTATTACTATTACATTTTTATACTGTATTATATTTCTATATAATATGAAACCACTGTATTTAGCAGCGGAACTACTCAACGCGGCCGCGGCACTCCAGTAATATGCGACGTGAAGTGTCGCGTTGCAGTGTAATTACGCCTAGTGCGGTTTCACCTTAATAATATGTTACAGGAAATCCTAGCGAAAAATAAAACGCCGTAAACTATTGCATTAACATATTTTTTTACAAAATAGGGGGGCAAACGAGCAAACAATTAATTATTGTTTTATTATATTACCTGAAAGAAAGCCATTACGGTCGCCCATGGACACCCGCAACAAGAAGAGCTGCAGGTACGTTTCCGACTACTTTATAAGACCAGAGACAGCGACAACCAGACATGACATGTCAAAAATGTCCGGCAGTGGAAGACATTCCTACAGTTATCCCGAAGAAAATAAGATAAAATAATTGACCCTACTTATGCAAAAAGGATCCAATCCACATTTGTGCCAAGATCCAATTAATAATACATAATTCTCAGAACTGTCATTGTGTGAGTTGGTTCTGTTTTGCATAAGTAGATCCAACTGAGCTTTATACTATGAAGGTTAGGAGAACTTCAGAACTAGATACCTCCTAAACTCTAAAGTAACCGCGACCGAAACTCTATAGTTGCTGATTGTGATTGCTGGTCGTTGTTAGTTGTTACCTCTATATTTATTTATACATAAAAATCAGCAGAAACACAGCGCAAGTGCTGTTTCACGCCGGTTTTCTGTGAGAACGTGGTATTTCTCCGGTCGAGCCGGCCCATTCGTGCCGAAGCATGGCTCACGTATTAATATACAGATACGTGAGCCAAAAACTTTGTATCCCTTTTGACGAAAAATGGAGAAACGTAGGTGAATGAAATTTTGCACAGTTATAGTTTATAATTATGGTGAAGGAATGCATAGAGCTAATACTTATTATTTTGAACTAATGCTTTTTATCATACATTTTTTTAACAAATAAAACGTGTATTATTTTTTTCTATGAATAAAACATTACACACACTACAACAAACACACTAGGAAAAGTGACAAGCCTATACTGTAAATTGTATATTATTACACTCTTTTATATAGTATAGTATATATAATTATACTCTTTTATTTGTGGTTGAAGTCTGTTGACAACAAGGTGACAAATTGAAAATGGATTAACCATAGACTTAATATATACTGTGGGATTAACTAAGTATAGTTTTTTTTTTTATTGAATCTGAGATACTATTAGACAATGCTTAAACGGCCAGTCTGAGATCAGCTGAGTCCAGCGTTGCCAGATTTTTTTTGTGCCAAGTCGGGAGTTTGGAACTTTTTGAGTGAAAAAAAGTGGGATTTTTTAGTCAAAAGCGGGACAAAGTAAAAAAAAGGTATAAAATCAAAAGTATAAAAAAGGTATAATTTTTTTTATCCTTTTATTTGCGTTAAAATAACGTTTATGTGACAATAGATCTAAAGTAGCTATATAAAATCCACCCCTCTACCTCCCACACTCTTATTTTCATTACGCACCAAGGGCGTCGCCAGCCGATGGCGCAGGGGGGGGGGGGGGGGGGGGCAAGTTGACTTTACCTACTACAATTCATTTTTTTCTCATTCTCTATGAATGAGAAAAGTATGTATGAATTGTAGGTAAAGTCGACAGCACATAAAGCTTTTCACTTGTACTTACTACGAGTACGAGCCTTACATCTATTACCAGATTTTAATATTATTATTGGCAATATATATTATAATTAGTGGTCGTTGTTTGCATTATATTTGGTAACTTTTTTAGAATCTCTGGGGGGGGGGGGGGGGCAGCTGCCCCTCCCTGCCCCCCCTTGGCGACGCCCTTGCTACGCACCTTTCTTTCTCAGCACACTGTACGTACTTTCGAGCTGTCCCCGAAAAACGGGACTGAGCTTGTCCCGCGCGGGACATTTAATTTTGATGAAAAAATCGGGACGTCCCGCCAAAATCGGGACGTCTGGCAACGCTGGCTGAGTCCCAGAGACAAAAAATATGATAATAAAACAATATTTTTTTTACAAAATATAGGTACTAGTCCTAATGTCGTTAAAAGTAAGGTCGAATTTCGACGATTTTGCGATCTCTAGTATATATTATTTTACAAGATATATTATAGATACAAGTTTGGGGGTTGGGGCGCTGTTTTAAGAACTGAAAGCATAATATTATATGCTACTATGCAAATTACATTCATCATCATCATCATCATCATCATCATCATCGTCACTACCACGTCAGGCTCACTAATGTCACATGGTTAGCAAATAATTGTCCCTTCTTATGGAAGGGGGAACAAGAGGTCCCAAGTGAGGGGCCGTAAAAAAAAAACACATGGTTGTATTAAGGATTATGAATACAATAATAATATGTCCCCACAACACCATGTACCATCACGTTATGTCCCTTTTATTGGTACTTTTCATAGCGATTTTGAAAATAATCTGTTGTTTCAAAATAAATAATTCAAACTTAGGGCACAGAAATCAGAATACTTACATGATAATATTAGTTTAACAACTTAGGGTCAATCTATACTAACTTGAAACGTACAGCGTCAGAAGTTAGAATTAACTTAGTACAATTTAAACGTTGTAATGTATATTGAATTACTAACTTAAACAGTAGTTTTAAGTAGTTTAAGCATATTTTTTAAATGTTCAGCTAATGTTTCCATGCGAAAACGCTATAGAACAAAAGTCACAGAACAGACCTCATAAACAGCCTCTAGAGGTAGGTACATTATGCATATTACACCTATATTATGCTTGGAGTTCTTTAAGGGCCACCGGCCACAACCACAAAACGCCGCTACCGGCATATTTCCTGTAGTTTTCATACGATTTATATGGACTCGCCGCACACGGTTGACGCCGGTGACCGCCACACGCTACATCGATACACTGAACGATCAATAGCTATGTCCACACTGTGCACTTTCATCTGCAATTTTCGTCATCAACTTTCATATTAGCGCGTTCAATAATTGAATGTGTCAAGGAACGCAACGCCAATATTGTCATTTTTGAAGTTTTGGATACGGTCAGAGGGCATGCGTCGCAGGCATGCGTCGCGGGCATGCCTCACGTTCGCTGTTGACTGCGTTATAACGCATGCCCTTGACGAACAGAAAAAGGCACAGTGTGGACAAAGCTAAAAGACACTGCGTTTGTGGCTGTGCGTGTGGCCCGTGTGCGGCGACACTAAGAAATTCTGAGGCGGTAGTGAACGCAGAATTCAGATAATGAGTTTTCATATTATGACGGAATATCCTGGTCTCCTGGATCCAAACTCACTAAGCAGAACACATTAGTCTTTAGAAAGCCTTATAGATATTTAAAAAGAGTGAAAATATTATTTTTAACAAGAAAATAAAACCGACTCCAAATGAAAACAATATTATATGTTTTGAAGTCGGTACCGGCCCCAAAAATTTAAAATATATTGTCATAGAATTCACGATTCTGAGCTGGTACCGACTTCAAAATAATGAAGGTACAGAAATAGTTGAGATTTAGGGAAATTCTGAAAGAGTTAGAATTATTTAACACTTACTTTTTAGTTCTTGTAAGTAATGTTACATTGTTTTCACTTGGAAGTCGGTTTTAATTTTTTGTTAAAAATAATAATTACGTAAGCTTTCGATTCTTAGAATTTTGTTACATAACATTTTTAAGTATATTATGCCATAAAAATTAAGGAGATGAAAAATTCACTAAATTATCAGTTTTAAAAAAAAGTATTAATTAATTGTAAATTATCAAGTTCAGTAACATGATGTTTGCAGGGATATTAAAATTCAAATAGAGTACTTTTATTATATTAATAATTAAACCTTATAGATAAATAAAAGGCAAGGGTGATTGACTTGTAAATCAAAACAGGATACTTTTGAGGCTCAAAGTATCCTGTTTTGATTTACGAGTCAAAAAAAAAATTACACTTGTTCTTGACGTATCCACCCCAAAAATCACCCCATTTAACTCGAGGGCTAGGAATTTTTAGGGAGCAGAGGCTACGTGGAGGTTTTTTTTTCTTAGATATTAATCCTTGAGCGTTTGAAATACTTAATGAGTACCTTAATAGGTACTCATTAAGTATTTCAAACTCTCAAGGACGCCGTTAAAAGATAGTTATTTTATATAAGGCTAGAAAGCTCTTTATTTGCTACGTACAATAAAATTTTTGCGAAATATTAAAATAAGAAAATATTTTACCTAAAGTTTTGTGCAAGTGTTCGTAATTTTTCATAATTTCGCATTGCTCGCTACTCATTGTCACAATTAAAACGAATCAAAATAGATAAATTTGTCGTTTATTCATCTAATCGTTAACAACTTCTTATCAATTAAGATTATCTGTTTAAAAACCCAACGCATTTCTATTATTATTTCAGTATTGAAAATTTTATTCTCGCAACGCGGTTGTGTCAAAACGGGACAATGTATTTTAGATAAAAAGACAAAAGTGACATTTGTAAGTATAGTGATCGGTTATAATATTTATTATGCTTGTTTACTGAAGTATCAGGGCTTATAATATCTTTATTGGCGGAGATAATAGCATTTTCCTTTCGTTTCGAATACAACAGCTGAATAGTCACCTGCGGCTATTAGCAACAAAAGTGTTGTGTGTTAGTGATCAGTGCAAATTAAATCTATTGTTGTTATGCAAATAGTGAAAAACATGGCCTGTGTTATTGTGTATTGCTTATGCGACTGCTACGTTTTGCTTTGTAAAAGTAAAATAATTGATTTTTATTTGTCTGTTAATTTAATAACTTTCGCGCGGCAATGTATGGAATATATTTAATTGAGTACTGTATTGCACCGAGCAACATTTTTAATTTCATTTTATTAGTGGGCCACGTTTTTATTCATATTTGTCTTTAAATGTTTATTCCTGACGTCATAACGTTTGGTTCAAATCCAAATATTATTATACTTATTTACATTAAAAAACTTGTACTTGTAAAGCAAAAAAAAAAAAAAAAAAAAAAATATATATATATATATATATATATATATATATATATATATATATATATATATATATATATATATATATATATATATATATATAAATTAATGTGGGGTAACCGAAAAATTATCTTTATTTTATTAGGGATCCGAGATTTCAATATAGAACTTTGGGATGAAAAAATAACTGCAATTTTAAACGGAAACATATCCGTGTATTGCGAGACATAATATTATCATGACTCATAAAGATAATTAGTTATAAAAAGCTTAGTTAATACACATTATTAAGAGATTAGAGACGTCTAGTCTTTAAAAACAAAGATGTGGCATTACTCATCGAACTATAAAAATAAATAACCAACATAAAAATTGACGCTGTAAAGTATATTTTACTTAAGTAAAATGTTTTAAGAATTTTCAAAGAAAAAAATATATATTATGTATATGTTACGCTCAAGGACCGAAAACGCTCAGTGAGCGAAAAATAGCTCACAACGCGTTGTGGTCACAGTGAAACAGCCACGACGCGAAATTCGCGTTGTGGCTCTAATGAAAAGGACCACGACGCGTTCTGGTAATCACAAAAAGACCATAACGCGAAATTCGTGTCGTGACTCGTGGGTGATATGCTATTCATTTTTCTTGGTTTGTTCTTGCTTGATTAATCGTCCGTAGGTATGGAAGATTATATTTGAATTACCACGCGTACTACAAAATATTTTTTTTACTAAATCGCTGCATAACGTGTTTAACATTATTATTTATAAAATAATAATGATAAACACGTTATGCAGCCTAATATCCATAGTTCCATACTATCCGTACCAATATTATTACTGTCTGTCTATCTAGCGCAACGTGTTGTTTTTTTTAATATAAAGTAATCTGATCTCGATAAATAATAAAAATATAGTTAATCTATGTATATTAGCTCCGTGGACTCGAAAGCCACCTTTACGAGCACCATTTAGTACAGTTTACGTAATTATTTGATTATTATCTACAAATTTATTTTTGTATACCTACTGCCCATATCTGTAAGCGATATCTTAGCAATTGACGTGATATTGAAATTGCAATGATTTTATGTAGATTATATTATGTTATAGATTTTAAATAGATAATAGGATTATATGTATAGGATTGAAATATAATGTTTAATTGATATTTAGTACTTACCTAATATTTACACTGAAATAATGATTAAAATCGATAGCCTATAATCCTTCACGTGGTCTACTTCTTATCTGTGCCAAATAACATAAAAATTGCTCCAGTAGTTCGCGAGATAAGCCCTTTCAAATAATTTGCCCAGTGTTTTAAATATTAAAGGGAACAAAGGGACATGAGGAAAAAAAAGCGTTTTATAATATTACTAGCTATTTGACCGAGCTTCGCTCGGTATTCGATAAAACACGAATAAAATGACATTTTCTAAAAATGATTCCTAGCTAGATCGATTTATCGCCCCCGAAACCCCCTATATACTAAATTTCATGAAAATCGTTGGAGCCGATTCCGAGATGTACGAAAAATGTACTTTCTATCTAAATCTTTGTCCAAATCTATGTCTATCTAAATGTTTTTGGTATAAAATACATTTTAAAATATGTTTTTCTATAAATAACATACACCATTACCCATTTCTATTAAATTGTATACATAGTAAGTTAAATAAATTCAATAAAAAACATTTAAAAATTATAATTATATATATAAATAATTAACTATAAAAATATTTTGAAAATCCGTCTAATCTAGTCGTATGAAAAGTGAAATGTCCCAATTTCATATCCTTTGCAAGCAATTGATTGTATTTGTAAGGCCTTGCGGAAATTTTTGAAACAACTTATGTATTTATTTAGGGCTGCAAAACCATAAATCATTTAAAAATAATATTTGTTCGTAATAGAACAAAATTATTTAATTAATAATGTTTTTATTGTATCGGGGAAAAAGTTCCTCTTTGAACTTCCTTTTTTGTGACCATATTTTTTTTAAATTGTGCTGTCTATTTTGGTACAAATATGTTTTAGTATAGTGGCAAAATTGTTAAGCTAGATATAAATCTTATGTTCGTTTTGATATTTCTTTTACGTTCCACGTGCGCGAACAGAAGGTCATCTATTAGCGTAATGGTCCAAAAAATTTCCAGTCTTTGTTACCCAAGAAACGCAGATAAGCTCTAATATTATTATTATTTCGCCTTTAGATCCATTAAAGCTTTCAATTTTAATTTTGTAAGTCAAATCATTAAACGAGTATTAGTATTAGTTGTATGCGTATACAAGTTGAAAAGTTTATTTAACTTGATTCGTTACTTCCTTTTTTGTTACTTTTGAGTGGTAACGTAATATAAGGAAAATAAGGTAACAAAATAAAAAATTGTAAGGCAGAGTGTTGACTATGTGATTATTATTATAATAATTATGAAAATTACATAAGTCGTAGAGACCCTTTTGAAGATTTTATTAATTTGCTCATCTTGTTTTGACATAGGTAATATTATAATTTTAAGCAACATTGATATTTTTGATTATTATGTAATAAGATTAGACAAACAATATTTTGTTTCAGATACTGATTTATTAACCAAAGGATCGTAAAGAAACAGAAAAATGATACTCATATTTAAACAGATTTTTTATTTGTACTATGTGTAAACTATGTTTGAGAAATCCTAATATGTGTAGCTCTACAAAATAATTTTCGTTATAAGCCGATATCTGCAAGCGATATCTTAGCAACTGACGTGATATTGAAGTCGCAATAACAGGGGATTTAAATATAATGTTTGATTAACTATAATCGCATCTAAGGCTCAATTCACACCGGATTCCGGAATGGCAGAGGCGAGGCGAGCAGTTTCAGCAATGATATTCTATGTTACTAACGTAACTAGATTGGAAGTTTACGGTAGCAAACTTCGAAGATCCCTGCAGGCATATCTCACATACATAATGACATAACGAATATATGACTTGACATTGTCTTTTGAACAAAAAAGTGGTTACGCATTTCTGAGAATCTTTTGTAAGACATTGCTACTCTAGTATTTTAGAAAGTCATTGAGTTTCAGTGTCATATTATGATTTTAAACTTTATCTTCATTATTGTAATATATAGTATCGCTTGAGAAATCGCCGCCGCTGGCGGCCGCGAGAGGCCACGAGCGGCCACGAGCGTCCACGGGCGGCCGTAGATTTCTCAAGCGATACTACGTATTACAATAATGAAGATAAAGTTTAAAATCATATGACACTGAAACTGCTCGCCTCGCCTCTGCCATTCCGATGTGAATTGAGCCTAAGATTACAGTGTTGCTAGGCTTATTTTTGTAAAAGACTATCAAAATCAATATAATCCGTTAATGTTGGTTTTGAAATTAATATCCTTTGGGAATTGGGACTATCCAGTATCCATAGAATGAGACTGACAATAGAAATACATTTTCTGTATTGCGCGCACACATTGAGGTTGTAAAACGTGTGGCTGCTCGACCTCCCCCATATACTTTTATCATTTTTTTTAATTCCTAACAGTTGTTGCTATTGCCTATTAGAATATATTGCAACAACATTTGTACTGGATACTGGATCCAGATATATCTGGATATGCAAGATAGGATGATAAAGGTATTAATTATCAGAGATGTGACTTATCTAGAAGATACTTACAAGTATCTGAAACACAGATATAATTTACGTTTTTTCATTTTGTATATAAAATACTTTTTAATAAAATACTTTTTAAGAATTGATTTTGTATTCTTGTATTTAAATATATTTTGTTTAGTATCTTAGTATATTATAAATATTTTTTCTGATAAAATACTTTTAGTAATATAAGAAGAGAAGTTAGTAGAAATTTATAAAAAATACTAATTAGTTCAACATCACATTGGTAGATGGCCACTTGTTTTTAGAGGATTCTGATTTCTCCATTGCAAGTGGTGAAAACACGGCAGCTACCTACTGCCAGCAGTGCTGACTTAGAATCTCTGCAATACCTAAACAATAACGATATTAGCTTAAAGAGCTTAAATATACTTAGTACCTACCCTACAATAACATTTTCTTCTCTTTTACTTAAAAAGTATTTTACTTAAAAATAATATTATATAATACTTTGTTTTGTCATAGTTCAGCGATTAACGCGATTTATTCGTAAATATCATTAATATCATTCGGACCTACTTATGCATACCAAATCCAACCCACACGATGACAGTTCTAAGAAAAAGCCGTTTTTATTAAATTGTAGTATTATTTAAAAGTGATTGTTATTTTAAGTAAAGTTAATTTACAATAGTATATTTTGTAATTTATTCTATGCGTACAAACATATTATTAAACTTTATGTTACTACTAATTTATGAAATTTTTACACATTGTGTATTTCTGATGCCCGTACGGAAAAAATACTGAAAACAAAATATTATGATTAATATTTAAGAAGGGCTTCCATACAAAAAGCTGATATTATATTGGTCTATTCTGGCTCTATAACGGTAGGAATCTCTTGGTTCGTGAGTCCAACTCGCACTTGGCCGATTTTTTTTTAAATTATTAGCAGTCACGTCAAGAAATAATATGGGGTTTTTACCTATTTCCTAACTATTTTTATAAATACAAATTTAACTAAAGTTGGAAAACAAAAATAACAATCTAACTTGAGTCTCAATCACTAAAATACTTTTGAAAAAAAAAACATCGATTTTTTTTGTTTATTTTTTTATTATCGTTAGTGACAGTAATATTTATTCCAAAATGATATTATTTGTATACATAGAATATTAGGCAGTATGATTAAATAATGCTAGGGACCATTGCTACGTGGATCTTTAAAAAAATCCATTCTATTTTTAGGACTCCGTAGCCAAATGGCAAAAAACGGAACCCTTATAGATTCGTCATATCTGTCTGTCTGTCTGAAACTATAAGAGTTATACTATTGAAACTTGGTGAGTAGATGTAATCTGAAAACCGCATTAAGATTTTGATACAAAAATGGAAAAATTATTAAAAATTTTAGGGGTCCCCTAGGTACAACTGAAACAAAAAAAATTTTTTTCATCTAACCTATGCGTGTGGGGTATCTA
The DNA here is from genome assembly GCF_905147365.1 of Aricia agestis. Taxonomy (NCBI): domain Eukaryota; kingdom Metazoa; phylum Arthropoda; class Insecta; order Lepidoptera; family Lycaenidae; genus Aricia; species Aricia agestis. The sequence continues at coordinate 23,129,274 of NC_056428.1, read as the reverse complement.
TGGATAGGTCTTTAAAAATGATATTGAAGTTTCTTATATCATTTTTTTGTAACGTTTGCGAGAGAGACTCTCCCAAAGTGGTAAAATGTGTGTCCCCCCCTCTAACTTCTAAAGTAGGGGCATGATAAGTCTAAAAAAAATATATATTATGTACATTACTATAAAAACTACCAACAAAAATTGGTTTGAACGAGATCTAACAAGTGGTTTTTTTATTCGTCTTAAATGGTAAACCTTAAATTAACTTTCATTAAATCAACTTTGATATAAAAATAAATCATAAACCTTTTAATTGCATAAAAATAAACTTTATTGCTGCTGCAGAACCCTTCATGGGCGAGTCCAACTCGCACTTGGCCTATTTTTTTCAAAACATTGGGTGACCATGCAGCTTGGTTCTTGTTTGCATAATAAACATCGGCTTATAATTAACTGATCACCAGAAATAGTAACATTTCACAGACAAAAATAGTAAACGATCACCAAAATACAGACCACCATTTTAATGTAAAATGATAACCAAAGATTTAACATCTTAAAACCAAAAATAGCAAATGATCACCAAAATAAGTAAATGATCACCAACATTATACTAGCATTTTAAAGTAAAATGATCACCAAAATTAGTAACTGATCACCAACATTATACTAGCATTTTAATGTAAAATGATCACCCAAATTAGTAACTGATCACCAACATTATACTAGCATTTTAATGTAAAATGATCACCCAAATTAGTAACTGATCACCAACATTATACTAGCATTTTAATGTAAAATGATCACCCAAATTAGTAACTGATTACCAACATTATACGTTAGCATTTTAATGTAAAATTATAATAACCAAATATATTTTTATTTAGCAAATATCCTATTAAAGAGAAGAAGATATATAGACGGACAGACAGACATTAAATTCTTAGTAAAAGAGTCCTGTGTGTACCCTTTGGGTACGGAACCCTAAAAACGGGACTCTATTCCTGAGACTTCGATATCTGTCCGTCTTTCTCTAGGGCCTAGGCTGTATCTCAAGAACCGCTCCAGCTAGACTTCTAAAAATTTGACAGATTATGTATATCTGTTGCCCCTATAACAACAAGTACCTACTAAAACAAAATAAAATTATTATTTAAGGGGCGCTCCCATACAACAAACGTTATTATTTGTATATGATATTGAATGTACCGTAACTTTTTGGTGGAAATTCATGTTTCACAGTAATAATATACACTTTTCCGGTTTCGATAAAATCATCATCAGGTGATGATTTTATTGAAACCGGTCGTGTAAAACATAATTGTTTATTAATAAAAGTGGAAAAAGTGCATGAAATATTATTACTGTTATTTTTTAGGCCGTTTTTGCTCGATATCAATAATGGCAACCGGTAGGCACGTTGATATTTTCGCAAATGCCTTGATTATATCATGTTAACTTCAATAATTAGGTAATAATAATAATAAAAAAATAATTTTAAAGGGGCTTCCATACAAAAACACAATTTTAGGTCTAATTTTGTTGTATAACGGTACGGAACCCTCCATGTCCGACTCACACTTGGCCGACTATTTTGTTAATAATATGCTTACATGTTTTGTCAATCGTAGTGATTTATTTGGACAGATATATCGCATTGATTTGCTCACAAGGATTTGGTGATCATTTACTATAATATTTGGTGATTATTTACTATATTTGGTGGTCATTTACTATATTTGGTGATCATTTACTTTATTTGGTGATCATTTACTATATTAGGTGGTCATTTACTATATTCGGTGATCATTTACTTTATTTGGTGATCATTTACTATATTTGGTGTTCGATTACAATTTGAAGTGTTGTCATGACTAAAATAGCTGGTAGTATTGCAATTTTAGACTTTATTTTTTTTGGTGTTAATTATCTTTTTTTGGTAAACAAGTGTAGGGTATCAGTGCATTTTTTGGTGATCATTATATTTGTTCCCATAAACATCTGTTAGAATGTGGGTTGGTAATTTAATTTGTGAAAATATTTTGTTCTGGTATCTGAAATACCTACTTAATTTAAAGTATGTTGCATTTTGTATTCCAGATAAATTGTACAGGGTATTTTATATATCTCTGTTAATTATGTACCTTTCAGCATGCAATTTGATGTAACGAATAAGCGTGCTAATTTTCTTTTATATAAATCGATACAATTGTGGTTATCATTGATCCTTGGATTTAGATTTTATGTATATTATTAATAAACTATTTGACTGAAAGTAAAGAACTTTAAAAATATATTCAATAAAAAGCCTCCTCCATTATTCTTTAACATGGAAAAAAAATATGCTAGATATTTTACACGAACCAAAAAAACATAAGTACAACTTCCTATTTTTCTGTACCAATTCCACGAAATTTAAAACATAATGTGCGCTTTTATAATTCTGGACCCTATGCTATCGTTTTACCGCGGACGTCCACCATATTACCGTCACGTCCAAAATTATAAATTTTGCACGTTATAGGACATCAGAACGTCTACATTCTTCTGAACGTCTTCACACAAAACGTCCGCGGTGCGTAAAATCAAAAGGGCATTTGACGTACCCCACGTTTTATTGTGCAAATCGGCGTCCACGATAACGTGACGCCCAGAATTGGGTATAATAGGTTGAGGAAAAAGTCTTTTCGCATTATAGTATGTATGAACTTGTCATAAAATCTCTTGGGCTATAATACCAATAATTGTATATTGTGGCTGATTTTAGTATATGATATATTTAGTATTTAGTTCCAAATTCAAATTAGGTAATTGTGAGATTTTCATTTGTTTTTCTTATTGTTAAAATGAGTGATTCTAATGAATAAATTCGATGCATTTTAAAATTTTATTACAAAAAAGGAAAAAATGCAACACAAGCCGCGAAAAAAAATTGTGATGTTTATGGACCTAATGCAGTATCTGTGAGAGTAGCGCAAACGTTTTCAATCCGGAAATTCTGATATCAAAGATGCACGTCGCTCTGGTCGCCCTGTTACGGACAAAACTAATGCCATTTTTGAAAAAGTGGAGTAATATCGGCATATTAGTAGTTACAATGTTTTGTGGTCAATCCCCAGCTGAAGAACTGGGGATTGACCACAAAACGGTTTTGGCGCATTCAAAAACAAACAGGAGGGTAAGCCAAAATCTTTTCGTTTTCGCTTTGTTATAGAATCACCGATGAAAATGTATGGAATTGTCATAGGCGTTCGTTAATATTATGACGTTGACGTTCGACTCGTCTTATGTCAATTCCATACATTTTGATCAGCGATTCTATAACGAAGCGAAAACGAAAATGCTTAGGCTGGGTAGGTACACAAAAAAGCTCGATATTTGGGTGCCTCATGAACTAACTGAAAGATACCTAATGAACCGTGTACCTACTCATTTGTGATTCTTTATTATAACGTAATGAAACTAAACCATTTTTGAAGAAGCTGATAACTGCCTGCCTAGCATATACGCCAACGAGATATCTCACTCTCGAGACAATTAAAAACTACTCGTCTTATAATGTCAAAATCTCGAAATTATCTCGACAAAACTCTATAAAAATGTGTTATTTCGATGATTAGATAGATCTACGCGAGAAAAAATTATAGTCATGCTAGGGTCAATAGAAATGAAGAGACAAACCATCAAACATCGAGAAAACGTGTAGAGTAAGATATCTCGTTGGCGTATGCTAGGCAGGCTGGTGATGAAAAGTGGACCACGTACGACAAGAACGTGGGAAAAATATCGTGGTCAAAGGTCGGTCAGGCTTTGCAGACTGTGGCGAAACCGGGGTAACTCGCAACAAGGTGATGCTGTATGTGTGGTGGGATTGGAAGGGCATTATTCAGTATGAGCTATTACCGCCAGGCAGGACCATTAATTCTGAACTTTACTGCGAACCACTGATGAGATTAAAGCAAGAAGTTGAGAGAAAGCGGCTGGAATTAATCCACAGAAGGGGTGTGGTTTTTCACCATGATAACGCTTTAGACCTCACACATCTTTAGCCACTCTGAAAAATTACGGGAGTTTGGCTGGGAGGTGTTAATGGCATCCGCCGTATAGTCCTTCTTGCTTGCACCTTCAGATTTCCACCTGTTTCGGTCGCTGCAGAATTCCATAGGCAGGGTCAGGTTGACATCACGAGTTTCACAAGAGGACTGCCAGAACCACTTATCGCAGTTTTTTTCATCAGAAGCCCCAATTTTTTTATAGCGCTTGGATCATACCAACCAGATGGCAAAAAGTTATCGAACAAAATGACACCTAGATACTTTAGTCAATTGTAAATAAAATTTATAAAAATCTTTTGAATTTTTATATAAAATGCGAAGAGACTTTTTCCCCAACCTAATAAATTAAAAGCGCACAATGTCTGTATGATTGATAGTCTACGTATTTAGCTATCAAGTGCTTTTTTATTTTCATAGGACATTTACTTGTGTATTATTGTCAAGAAGTATAATACGCCCGAGTTAAAAATAAAATGTGAGAGAGAAAAAAAGATAGGGCCATTTTGTCGATAAAAAAAAAAAACATATTTCATAACATTATAGGATCGGACACCGGTGTTGGGACACATTGTATAAGTGCTAATAAATTACTATTTATTTTTCTGTCTGTCTGTTCTGCGAAATAATCTGTCCCATATCCTGTAAATGGACAAAATTTTATAGAAAACTAGATGACGTCCGCGACTCCGTTGTGTGGTGTGCCAAAATTCGTTTATGGGAGATCGCAGACGGCACACACTTTTTATGTCATCGAGTCTGCGGCGCACCTAATATTACAGTCTGCATGACCGCGCCATGTCGACTGTATGTGCGCCGCAGACTCGATCACACAAAAAGTGTGTCTGCGATCCCTATTTGCGCAGGCATTTTCTCGGGATAAAAAGTACCCAATGTCCTTTCTCGGGATTCAAAGTATTTCTATACCAAATATCAATAACGACTTGCGTTGGCCGTTGCATTGTCATTTAGATACAGGGTGTAACAAAACTAAGTGATAATATTTAGGGTGTGTACGTGTTCCTTGTAGAGAATTCACTGTGAAAGTAGCAGCGCTGAAAGACCAAACTATTTTTTCACTTTTATATGTGCATGCGTCACAGCGTCACGAGTTTCCCCATACAAAAGTGAAAACAATTTTTGGTCTTTGAGCGCTGCTACTTCCACAGTGAACTTTTTACAAGGAACACGTACACACCCTATAGTATTATCACGTTTTGTTACACACTGTACATAATTGCTTGTGCTCTCGCGGTGTAGCCGCCAAACCGCTCCTTTGCGCGGACGCATATAAATCGAGCCGTGAAGAGCATAAGGGTCAATTCAGACAGCAACGCGACGCGTAGATGAATTTCTAAAGTAATGAATTTACAGATTTCGTGAGCGCGAGACGTCTTGCAAATCTGTCAAATCCATACAAATTCAGAAATGCATCTACATTCTACGCATTGCGTCGCGGTCTGAATTGACCCTAAAATCAGAACGAATTTACTATCAGACAATTGATTGACACTTACATAACGCGATCAAGCATGAGTTCTGAAATTTAACCCTGTATACTGCCCATGACGGGTCAAATCCGAGATATTATATTGGTGCCGGTGACGTATTATATTGCAACAGAGCCATATAATATACCTATTATACGTCAATGCACTGGCGTATTATTGGGAACGAATCGACAATATGCCGATTCTAGTTGACGTTTAGTACTGGCCAGTATACTGAGTATTTAGTCAAAATGCATTCGCTAGTTTCGGTAGCCAATCCAGATGTCAAAAGTTTTGAATTTGATATAGCGCTAAGTATCAAGGAAATTGCGATAAGTTAAATCTCATAAAGTTTGACATCTATTAACTTCGCTTTCGAAACTAGTAAATACATTAATAATAATTTGAGTAAGGGCTCTGGTTAATATTTCGGAACCTACCCCGTATGTCCGCCATCAGCTGCCTGAATAATTTTCTCTGATAGAATCAATGAAGCTTCATTTGCAGACATATCTCGGTTGTGGTGAAAGGGGGGGTCGACCCCCCTTTGTTTCAATATAACAAAGAACGGGAAATGGAAGTTTCGGCGTGTAATGAAACTTACTAAAGGGACGATGGATATCGATGATTGCGTCTATGATTGGGAAGCGGTTTATAGTAATCAAATCATGATAGTACTAAGTTTATTTTGCCGCTGTAAATCATACGTAATGAATGTGAAAGAATGCGAAAGTGTGTCTGTCTGTGTGATACCTTAAACCGCTGAACTGAAATTTGATATGGACATTGGACACACTTTGAGTCCCTTGAAAGGACATAGGATATTATCTTTCATCCGGAAAAAAGTGTACGGTTTCTGCGCGATGAACGCAGTTTTGGCGCGACGGAGTTGCAGACATGACGCCCGCAACTCCGTTGCACCAAAATCTCAAACGGCAAAGTGTGCGTTTGAAGTGTTTAGAACTAAGATAGCTGGTATAGTGCTAAAGGAAGTCACCAGCGAGACAAAAATTCGATGATAGTGTAAATCTCATTTGCTTAATTGAAATCTTAAATCAAAACCCATCTGAAAAGAAAATGAAAAAAAGAAACATCGATTTTCCTGTACTTGACATGATGCCACAAAAGTAACAACACTAATTTTATAAAGATTTTATAACTGCAATATTTAATATTTTTAGGGTACCTTTCTGTAAAACTAAACTCTATAAATTGGCATAATGCTTCAAGGAACCTCTTAGAATGCTGCCTTTAAATACAACTTTCAGAGTTAATATTTTTCCGAGAACAAGAAACTAGGACCAAATGATATAACCTTACCAACAATATTTTACAAAAGACCCCTTGAATTTTAACTTTGATTAATTTATCTATACATCTATACATCTATTACATCTATACATATACATATACATATAAATAAAATTGGATTGTCTTTTACTAGATGCATATGAATGTATATAGGGTACATACACCAAAACAACATTTTTTACAATTTTTGTCTGTATGTCTGTCTGTCTGTCTGTCTGTTTGTTCCGGCTAATCTCTGAAATGGCTGGAGCGATTTTGACGGGACTTTTTTTGGCACATAGCTGATGTAGTAAGGCATAACTTAGGCTACTTTTTAACCGACTTCCGAAAAGGAGGAGGATATATTTCACTTTTTTAAATTTGGTTCGCGGACAACTCCGTCGTTTGTAGACCGATTTCCAAAATTCTTTTGTTGTTGTATAAGATGTAGCCCGAATTTGGTAACATGATCACAAAAGTGATTATCTGATGATGCAATCCATGAGAAATCAACAGGACTTCTTAAAATTTATATGAAAACATATAGTGATTTTACATTTTTCTGAAGGATTTTAAGCTTTAACTACCAAAAAATAAGAATTTGCGCCGAAGTACACCCATGTTCCGAAGGTGCTGTAAAGAACTCTTGAATCCTTATAGATAAATGTTCGACAAATTTTGGCGTTGTTTAAACAACTAAAAGCATATTATTATGTCAATGTGTCAATAATACTAATCATCATCATCACTATAATCATGCCATGAATCATCATTACATTATTATCAAAAATCTTGCCTTTGATTATATTATTGTTCCACCGTTTGTAGACTGATTTACAAAACGCTTTTGTTGCTATTTAGTGTTTACTTTACTTTATAGAGGTAAAATAACCCGAATTCGGTACAATGCTTACGAAAGTGGTGATCTGATACTGAAATTCGTGAGATATAGAGGGAACTCCTGTATAGTTTTTGGGACACACATAGACGCGTCAACTATTTCTGTATTCAATCTTCATATTTTTTCAATTCGTAGCAGCTAACTTTAGCGCAATTTCTATGTGCAATTTACCGTTTTTTTGTAGTTCTAGATTAAATGAACTATAAAGTATTAAAATATAATTCATATTCTGTACTCAGTATTTCTGTTCTCAGTCTTCATTATTTTGAAGTCGGTACCAAATACCAGCTAACCTAATCGCTAGTTCTATGACAAAATATAACTGCAAATTATATGACTGGTACCGACTTTAATTATAATATATGAATATGAATTATTAATTAATACTTTTTAGTTCATTTAAGAAAATTACTATTGTCTTTATCTTGGAAGTAGGTTTCAATTTTTGTTTAGAAATAATATTTTTTCTCTTATTCGTTATCCTTAAGGTTTTCTATACCGTATTGGCGTTTTTATCTACAACTTTAGGTTCATGAAAGTGATCAGATCAACTACTTAACAACATCCCATTTTTACTATTTGGGTAAGGAAGGGGAAAATTTCTCACTTTTTCATTTTCTTTTTTTATCACTGACGCTGACGCGGACGAAGTCACGGGCAACAGCTAGTCATAAATATATTATGTGTCATTTTTAGGGTTCCGTACCAAAAGGGTGAAAACGGTACCCTATTCATGAGACTTCGATATCTGTCTGTCCGTCTGTCTGTCTCCAGGCTGTAACTCAATAACCGCTATAGCTAGACTAGTGAAATTTTCACAGATTATGTATATCTATTGCCGCTATAACAATAAATACTAAAAATAAAATTAAGTAATATTTAAGGGAGGCTAAAGTAATATTTTGGCCTTTTTTGCTCGAAGTCTATAATGGTAACAGTTAGGCACTTGAAATTTTCACAAAATCCTTAATTATACTTGTACTTTAATAATTTATAATAAAATTAAAATAAAGTAAATATTTTTTCCCATACAAGAAACACAATGTTTTGTCCATTTTCAATCTATACCGGTACGGAACCCTTCGTGTACGAGTCCGACTCGCACTTGGCAGATTTTTATAGACTTACTGCCGCACTCAATGTGGAATATTAATTACTATGTATTAGTTCAAAATTTTGACACAATATATTAAGTTCCATACATTATAATTTGTCAAACTCTTCATTAAATTGAAGGTTAATCATAATTAAATGTCTCTGAGTACGGCGGTTAGTAGGTAATTGACTATTAATAAAATAATTTACACAGCGAATAAAATAAATATTATATTCTATAGCTTATAATAGAATGTCCGACTCTTAAGTCCGCGACAGCTATAGGCAAACTTTCAGATTTAACAAAATGACAAAAGTCTGGTTGTCGCTGACTTGTAGGCCATTAGCTTTGTCCACACGGTGCCTTTTTCTGTTCGTCAAGGGCATGCGTTAAAGCGCAGTCAACAGCGAACGTGAGGCATACCCGCGACGCATGCCATCTGACCGCATCCAAAACTTCAAAAATGACAATATTGGCGTTGCGTTCCTTGACGGATTCAATTATTGAATGCGCCAATATGAAAGTTGATGATGAAAATTGAAGATGAAAGTGCACAGTGTGGACATAGCTAATCAAGGTCCACTGTATTTATCTGGTAAAATCTTATAAAAATCGTAGTGTAGCTAAAAACTGAGCTGTCAAACCCGGATGTCGCGCGTCCGGGATCCGGGTCGACCCCAGGTATTTCAAAAATGTTGACAGGTCGCACGCAAAAGGTTATGTTACTTTTTGAATAATATCATGCCAGATATCATTATAAGCAAACATACCTATATTTTTTTTTATACTTCAGTGTTTTACAGACTCCCCTTTGTAAGCATTTTTATTCGTATTTTTAATAATATATTATCTAGGATAGGTATTTGGAGTAAAACTAAAACTCTATTTTGTGCTAAATTAATGTGCACTAAAACTCATAACACTGATGCGCTGTTTACATCTTCAAGTATGTTTAACGAGTATTTCAACAATGAAATGTATAGTCATGTGAAAATTGTTGTATTATATATTTATCTTATCGATTGTAACGATGTATTTTCCAACAGTTTAAAATAATCGTGATTTTGTTCACAGTGAGCCGTGAAGAAATAAATGTGAAGAATGTTCCGGTGGACGGTTGTAGTGGTTGCGCTGTGGGCAACCACTAACGCGTTGGAGGATTTTAGTAAGTGTTTTTTTTACAAAAAAAAGTTTTTTTTTAAAGTAACTTGTATGAAAAGAGTGTTTTATATCTATATAAAAAAATCTCCAAAATATTATGTGTATGTGATGTACGGATGGACTGATTATGATGTGGTGCAGCTGGAGAAATAGAATACGGGAAGTTTAACTACTTTTATCACGGGGAAATTTTATTATTTGTGCAGGATTAGGCGTGTATGAAACCCTGGATAATGTGTGCCAACTGCTAAGCTTTCTAATAATTTTTGATTTCTATAATAAGTATTTTGGCTTCGCGAATATGAAAATATAATGTTTATTATGTAGTATCGACGTTATAATAATTATATTATCGATATTATCTGATATTAGACAACAAGTAGGAAGTATTGTAGTCTATATTGACTTTTTCGGAATGATCTCATCAAATTTCTTACTTAACAAAATCGGCCAAGTGCGAGTCAGACTCGCGCACGAAGGGTTCTGTACCATTTAAGAGCAAAAATAATATGCAAAATATTGTATTTTTGTATGAGAGCCCCCATAAATATAATTATTTTATTTTTTATTTTATTATTAATTATTAAAGTACTCATACTATTAGATATTTTGTGAACATTTCAAGTGCCTACGTAAAGCCATTTTTGATATAAGGCAAAAAATGACAAAAAAATCAAGTTTCATCAAATCATCAAACTCTCTAGGTGTCACCGTTCTCGAGATACAGCCTGGAGACAGACCGACGGACAGACAGACATCGAAGTCTTAGTAATAGGGTTCCGTTTTTACCCATTGGGTACGTAACCCTAAAAATGAGAGTACCTATATATTTTTTATTAAAATCTACTTATAATGCTATTTCTAAAACATCCAAAAATAAATGAACAAATTCCACGATTATCGGTCAACAGTTTTTGCGTAACAAAGTAGATAACAAGCAAAACTCGTATATTCCTAAAAGTTCTTTTTTTAATCTAATTATAGGACTTTATCGTAAACGATAATGCCGTCCTGATAGGTATTCAATACAAAAAAATTGAAAATCAACAATCATTCCAAACATACTATGTGGTCCAGATATATCTCTTAAACATCTCTGGGGTGTTTAAGAGATATGTCTAAAATCTTATATAGTTTTTAGGAGCCTCAGAAGATGTATTCCTAATAGTTAGAAAATATATGTAGAGTGCACAAATTATAAAAAGTGTTTTTTTTTTTTAATTTTCGAACTCTGGTGAGATTTCGTAACATTTTATTCAACCCCTCCGCCACCCCCCAATCTCACGTGAGATTTTTCAAAATGTGGATTTCTTAACGTATGTGAAGCTAGCATGACAAAGTTAGCAAAATAACTCGGGATTGCGTTATTAATTAGCTGCTAATTGAGTGCTATTTATTGCGAATTTAGTGCTCCTCAAAATTCGGAATAAATGCTAATACTGCTACCTTCGGTACCAGCGAGATGCTCCTCTTGATTTGAGTACTTTGACGAATTCCACACTCATACAAGATACATAGGAATTAAGTGCTCATTAAGTCCTAGCGATAGGCGGAGAAAAAAAATTAAATAGGCTTTTTTTTATTTTTTATACCGTATACTGCTCATTTCACGGTACCAGCGAGATGCTCCTCTCGATTTGAGTACTTTGACGAATTCCACACTCATAAATGATACATAGGAATTAAGTGCTCATTAAGTGCTAGCGATAGGCGGTGAAAACAAAAGAAAATATGCATTTTTTAACTTTTTATACCGTATACTGCTCACTTCACGGTACCAGCGAGATGCTCCTCTCGATTTGAGTACTTTGACGAATTCCACACTCATAAATGATACATAGGAATTAAGTGCTCATTAAGTGCTAGTGATAGGCGGCGAAAACAAAAGAAAATATGCATTTTTTAACTTTTTATACCGTATACTGCTCACTTCACGGTACCAGCGAGATGCTCCTCTCGATTTGAGTACTTTGACGAATTCCACACTCATAAATGATACATAGGAATTAAGTGCTCATTAAGTGCTAGCGATAGGCGGAGAAAAAAAATTAAATAGGCATTTTTTTATTTTTTATACCGTATACTGCTCATTTCACGGTACCAGCGAGATGCTCCTCTTGATTTTAGTACTTTGACGAATTTCACACTCATAAATTATACAAAAGAATTAAGTGCTCATTAAGTGCTAGCGATAGGCGGCGAAAACAAAAGAAAGTATGCATTTTTTAACTTTTTATACCGTATACTGCTCACTTCACGGTACCAGCGAGATGCTCCTCTCGATTTGAGTACTTTGACGAATTCCACACTCATAAATGATACATAGGAATTAAGTGCTCATTAAGTGCTAGCGATAGGCGGCGAAAACAAAAGAAAATATGCATTTTTTAACTTTTTATACCGTATACTGCTCACTTCACGGTACCAGCGAGATGCTCCTCTCGATTTGAGTACTTTGACGAATTCCACACTCATAAATGATACATAGGAATTAAGTGCTCATTAAGTGCTAGCGATAGGCGGAGAAAAAATTTAAATAGGCATTTTTTTATTTTTTATACCGTATACTGCTCATTTCACGGTACCAGCGAGATGCTCCTCTTGATTTTAGTACTTTGACGAATTTCACACTCATAAATTATACAAAGGAATTAAGTGCTCATTAAGTGCTAGCGATAGGCGGCGAAAACAAAAGAAAATATGCATTTTTTAACTTTTTATACCGTATACTGCTTACTTCACGGTACCAGCGAGATGCTCCTCTCGATTTGAGTACTTTAACGAATTCCACACTCATAAATGATACATAGGAATTAAGTGCTCATTAAGTGCTAGCGATAGGCGGAGAAAAAAATTTAAATAGGCATTTTTTTATTTTTTATACCGTATACTGCTCATTTCACGGTACCAGCGAGATGCTCCTCTTGATTTTAGTACTTTGACGAATTTCACACTCATAAATTATACAAAGGAATTAAGTGCTCATTAAGTGCTAGCGATAGGCGGCGAAAACAAAAGAAAATATGCATTTTTTAACTTTTTATACCGTATACTGCTCACTTCACGGTAACAGCGAGATGCTCCTCTCGATTTGAGTACTTTGACAAATTCCACACTCATACAAGATACATAGGAATTAAGTGCTCATTAAGTGCTAGCGATAGGCGGAGAAAAAAATTTAAATAGGCATTTTTTTATTTTTTTTTTAATTATCAAGAGGAGCATCTCGCTGGTACCGTGAATTGAGCAGTATAAGGTGTAAAAAGTTAATAAGTGCATATTTTCTTTTGTTTTCGCCGCCTATCGCTAGCACTTAATGAGTATTTAATTCCTATGTATCATTTATGAGTGTGAAATTCATCAAAGTACTCAAATCAAGAGGAGCATCTCGCTGGTACTGTGAAGCTAGCAGTATACGGTATAAAAATAAAAAAATGCCTATTTAATTTTTTTTCTCCGCCTATCTCGCTAGCACTTAATGAGCACTTAATTCCTATGTATCATTTATGAGTATGTAATTCGTCAAAGTACTCAAATCGAGAGAAGCATCTCGCTGGTACCGTGAAGTGAGCAGTATACGGTATAAAAAGTTAAAAAATGCATATTTTCTTTTGTTTCCGCCGCTTATCGCTAGCACTTAATGAGCACGTAATTCCTATGTATCTTTTATGAGTGTGGAATTTGTCAAAGTACTCAAATCGAGAGGAGCATCTCGCTGGTACCGTGAAGTGAGCAGTATACGGTATAAAAAGTTAAAAATTGCATATTTTCTTTTGTTTCCGCCGCCTATTGCTAGCACTTAATGAGCACTTAATTCCTATGTATCTTGTATGAGTGTGGAATTCGTCAAAGTACTCAAATCAAGAGGAGCATCTTGCTGGTACCGTGAAGTGAGCAGTATTATATTTTATTTAATTTATTGGGAAAACTTACAGCATATAATTATAATAGTAATGATAAAAATTATATAACGATATGCCAATAACAAGTTTTCGCTGGTAAGAAATAAATTTAAGCTAAAATTAACATTTCAAACATAAAGTCCTGACGAGATACAAATCACTTACTTACTTAATAAGTACTTTCATAAATTGAGGTAATCTAAAATCAATTAAAATGTAAATTATTATTTAAGCAAACTACCAAATTTGTTAAATTTTATATAACACGAAATGGTTGAGAGATTAAAAATTGTTAGCTAATGAAGCAAATAGTACTCAATATAAAAAATAATTATACATAATTAAACACACAGCAGATGGTACAATCCTTTAGTATTTTACTTTTACGATAAAAAAATCATTAAAAGTAATTCAATACACAAATTTTATTTATTTTACTTAAAGAACGTATCAGTCATAAGCTTTCTAATTTTGTTTGGTTTTAGGGAGAACATGTCTTCAAGAGGATGGGCAATTAAAAATCTGTTAGAATGTGAACTAGACCTAAGTATAAAATAATTTTTACGGTAGTTTGTACTGTAAGGTGTAACATAAAGAGGCATTAAATGAGGAGCGTTTCTACGGGGAAAATTAATATTAAATCTATTAAGTAAATCAGGGGAATCTATTTTATTACTTAGAACTTTACATAAATAAGTCAGGTCAGCTATATGTCTCCGGTGGTACAAGGGGAGAAAATGAAACTTTTTGCACCTGGCATCATAATCATTTAGAAAATGGTTGCACTTAAATTGAATAAATCTGAGAAACCGTTTTTGTATGGACTCAATTCTATCAATATATATGTTGTAAGCAGGGTTCCACAACTCCGAACAATACTCTAAGATACTACGAACATACGCACAATATAGTATTTTTACTAGGTACTTTGACAGATTGAAAATTTTTACACGACCTTATGACAAATCCCAGGGCTTTTGAGGCTTTTTTAATAATATAGTCGATGTGCTCATCAAAGATCAATTTTGAGTCTACAATAACTCCAAGATCCCTTATGGATTTCTTGATAACGAGGACCTTGTTCTGAAGTTCATAATTAAAACTTCAGAAATTATATGGTATAAAAAATGTGAAAAAAAAACACATTTATCGCCAGCTCTTAATGAGCACTTATTAGTAAAGTACTTATCAAGGAGCTAGATAATCATTATTAAGGTTTTTGGTTTTGTACACTGCTAACTTCACGTGAAGGTTAATTCGCAGTTTGTGCACTGAAAGAGCACTAAATGAGCACTTATTAGCTTAGTATTTATTACGAAGCTATATTATCATTTTAAAGGTTTTTGGTTATGTACACTGCTAGCTTCACGTGAAGGTAGCAGTATTAGCATTTATTCCGAATTTTGAGGAGCACTAAATTCGCGGTTTTTGCACCAAAATAGCACTCAATTAGCACCTAATTAATAACGCAATCCCGAGTTATTTTGCTAACTTTGTCATGCTAGCTTCCTTACGTGATCGCGTATTGTTTGACAGTCAGTAGTCTATGTATAACGTCAAAGTATGAATAAAATGATTTTCTTTCGAACGAATTAGTGAATGATCTTAATTGTATTACGATTATATATAAATAAATAAATAGAGACGTACAATCTGGACCAAAATAGTATTTTTTAACAATGAGAAAAAAAATATGAGATTTGCCGAGCCCCCCTCTCTCCAACTTAAGATTAGATGAGATTTGACTCGAGTCTCGACCCTTAAACACCTCACGTAATTTGTGGATGCCCCCAAAGAGATGTAGCAATACAAGATTTATACCTAATTGGATTGAAATCGCTGTATGTAAAGGCCATAAGCTTCTATTGTATCTTGGTTCCACGAAATTGATTTCCATCACGACTGAGAGGCCTGTGTGTAGTATGTGACTGGATTGCGACATTGCTCGGTCTATTAAGCCGATTGTAAAGTAATATTGCTAATGAGTTACAGACCTTTGATGGGATTTCCCTTTGACAACAGCTTAAAGCTATTAGGAAATTGATAGCTTTTAAAGCATTCAAAACAACAAAATACGATTTGCTCTACGGCGTCAGTTAATTTAAATTATTGACTTTGTCTGTATAGGAATAATGTAACTTGCCATTATTCAGGCACATTATTTAGGGAACGAAGAGCCTCCTGCGAATAAAAAAAATAATGGTTGTAATGCTCGGCATTACTTGTAAATAACTTCAAAGTTGTGCTTGTAAAGTGTCATTAGAGTGACAGACGTTTTACACTTACGGTTCTGATGCTAGCAGTCACGGGATGTACTGATCTGTTGACTAAGGGCCTGTTTCACTACTTTCTGATAAAGTGCCTAATAGGCTATTCACAACTTTTTTGACAGATTCTCCATACTTGATCTGTCAAGTTAATTGATGGATAGCCTTATCAGGAAGTTGTGAAACAGGCCATAAGTGTAGTTATTATAATCAGCCTCTACAATTTTTTTATGCCGTCGTTACATTATCATAAAAATAACAGCGTTATAGATAAAATACAAAGTTTCATATAGAGGCTATTATAGATAATGAGATTATTTGATTAAAACTATTTCCGTCATAATTTATCGTAAAAATCAGTTTTATTGATAAAGATTACGTTGCGACCTAGAACCTCGATTCTGCTATCTTAATCCGGCTATAGCTTCGATCTCATCCGAATACGCTGAAACAATACGACCTTTAAACCTTCAAGAAGAGAGGCTCTTCTTATGTTGCGGGTGTGCATGGGCAAAGGTAGTTGCTTTCCATCAGGTGACCCGTTTGCTCGTCTGCCCCCTAATTTTATTTAAAAAACCCGCAGTTATAGCGACCAAACCGCTCGTTTGCGCGGACGCATCACGCATATAATACAGTGAGTGCAATAACAATTAACAAGTGTAAAACGTACGGTTCCGAGTGGTTACTTAATAAGACGTATACCTTTAACCTCAGTATTTACAAAGATAATTGAAAATATATATTTCATTTAATAGTAAAAAATTAGAGTAATAGGTGCTGCCCCCCGATGCACGATCGCCGGAAAGATCTAACGTGAAAATATCTCATTATTCTGTCAAGAAAACGGAAACTAAATTACATAATTCTATTATCTTTGATAAAACAACTTAGGATTGACGTTTCCTCATAGATACAGAGATCTCTTAAAGACAGGCGTGACAATATCAACTTTCTTAACAAAATATAAGTACTCTAAAATTATATTTTAGTAATTATATTCCACTCGGGCTAACTTGTCGCTAGGGGTCATCGACTCCCTGTCAAAAACTTGTCATTTTCCGTATAAAACCACGATTGACAATATCTGACATTTCATTGTCAATCGCGGTTTATATGGAAAGTGGCAGGTTTTTGACAGGGAGTCAATGACCGCTGGCGACAAGTTAGCCCGAGTGGAGTTTAGACAATATCTGACATTTCATTGTCAATCGCGGTTTATATGGAAAGTGGCAGGTTTTTGACAGGGGGTCAATGAACGCTGGCGACAAGTTAGCCCGAGTGTAGTTTAGTAAACGTACTAATTTATGAATTTTTGAGTACATATTAAGAGGTATGTTTAATGTTCATTTGTGTAAATTTTTTGTGTTAAGTTATAATATTATACAAGATGTTGTCAGTAACTTCATATAATATATAATATAGAACAAATAATATAGTCAGGGAGCCCCAGAACATTTATTTTATTACTATCAAGCAAATTTTTTGTGAGTAGTTTCATTTTGATAAGAGCAATCATAAGAGCATAAGAGCATTCGTTCAAAAAATCAGCCCGTTAGGGTTCCATTATAATAGGGTTCTGTAATCAACAAAACTGTTGACTACTGAACCCTACAACGGAACCCTAACAAGCTGACTTTTTGTATATTGATAGGTTAATAGTTAAGTATATAATTTAAGAGGTGTCCACACCGCCCTTTTTTCCATACAAAGGTTGTCCCCTGTTTCCTCCCTGGATAATGCTAGTAGAGTTATAATTTTTTTGTCCCTATGTTTTCTTTTTTTTTCATAATTTAATTATTAAATAAGATATGAACGTTCAAAAACCCAAAAAAATGGCCAGATTTTCCGCTGTATTCAAACATCCGGAAAACAGATTTGGCATCATACAAAAAAAAAAACAAACAGGAACACAGCTCAAGCCTTTCTTTAATCTTTAATAAAAAAGTAGTTATATCGGTTAAGTTTTGGAGAAGGAATCAGGGGACAACGAATCGTTGAGTTTCTGCAGTTGTCTCCTTCGCGTTCTGCGGTATAGGCTTGAGGTAAGGGAGACAGCTATAGATATTACACGTACTTTTTTTTCATTTCTCTAGCCCCTGGTGTATCCTCTATAGAGTAACATTGTAAGCTACGCACTAAATCCAGCTTAAGAGGGCGACTAACCCAAAAAATCAAACATCGTCCTTCTCTCTTCACACTCACGCCCGTCTTTCATATGCCAGGTGAAAAAGGACGGCGCGGAATCATCGCCAAATTAGTTTTTCTCAATAACTCGATAAATATACAACATTTAAAAAATCCGCTTGGTTGGTTTCTCAATTATAGAATTTTATACAATGTGTTATTAAATTAACTTAGCTCAAAGCACTGTTATGTCAATAAATTAAAAATTCGTGAAAATTAGATGCATCTTTGCGATTGTTTTCTATCGAGAAAATTTTAAGATATCGTGTTTTTGCTCAGATTGGATTCTTGGAAATATAATGTTTTATCTAATTTTAGAAAATGAAACAACTTCGTGGCTTATTTTCAAGTATAAAAATGAATTTTAAAATTTAAATATATTGGGTTAGTCGCCCTTAAGGCGTTTCAAATCGGATTCAGATCGGACGTAGTGCAGAAGCGCTTTGAGCTTTTGTCATTTTATCAGCTCTTGTTAATTGTGTTGTTTATTAACATAATTTGAAGTATTATAGGGCCCTTACACACGACGTTTTTTACGCCCGTTTGTATCGATACAAACGCAAGTTGAACGCTCAGCAAACGGAAGGAAGCCGACCCGTTTTAAACTATATATTATCTGCCAAAACGCGATGAAAACGCGCAGAAGATGAGCGCATCAGAAACGCGCGTCGTCAGTGCGCAAAAAATACGTCGTGTGGAAAGAGCATAAAATACAAAACTTTAGTTGACAAAGCGTCCAGATTATACTTTGATTTAGCCTGGCCGCACATTGTCCGAAATTTCTGACATTTTGTACTGAGCCGAGTGAGCTCGAACTCGCCGGAAGGATATTTCGGATAGTGTGCGGGGTGGCGGTCCGGCGAAATTCAACTGTTTCTGATCATAATTCGGACAATGTGCGGCCGGGCTTAGGAGTGCCTTTACACTCTAAATTGAGCACATGTGGCATGACTCAACCCAGAGTAGGCATAACTATTTTGTACACTTTTTTGACGAATACAAGTAATAAATAATAACGTCGAAATATGATATATTATTTTCATTATAGTCATTACTCCTGTGAAGCTATAAGCCATTATTATATCGTATCAGATAAACAATATAAACAGTAGCCAATGTGCCGTGGAAACGACCTGTTGTGTTTTAACAAGGTTTCGAAAATACTCTATACGTTTTCGTTTTACTTATTGATCAATGTTTAAGAAAATATTATACAGTGTCATTATTTTTCGGTTAATACATTTAAATTGGGAGGATTATAGCCTGACTGGGTAGTTTACATTTAAATCAAAATCGAGTGAAGCGGTAAAAATCGGATAAGTGCGAGTCGGGCTCGCGCACAAAAGGTTCCGTGCCGTTATAGATCGAGAATATGCAAAAAAATGATTTTGTATGGGAGCCTCGTTTAAATATTTATTTTATTTTAAAAATAAAAAATAAAATTTAAAGGAGCCCATACAAAAACATTTTTTTAATTAAATATAATTAAATGTTTTGGAAATGTTTCAAATGCCTGTTGCCATTATCGATCACGAGCAAAAATAATCGGCCAAGTGCGAGAAGGGCTCGCGCACGAAGGGTTCCGTACCGTTATAGAGTAAAAATAGGCCAAAAATTCTTTTTTTTTTGTATGGGAGCTCCTCTCAAATTTTTATTTTATTTTAATATTATTATTAATTATTAAAGTATACATTCAATCAAGGATTTTGTGAAAGTTTCAAGTGTCTACTTGTTACCATTATTGAAATCGAGCAAAAAAGGCCAAAAAATCACGTTTGCTGTATGAGAGGAGAGAGGAGAATCGAAACGAAAATCAAATCATCTCAACAGCTTTTGCCACTTCCGACATAATATTGTATACTAGCGCGCGATCGTTCTGCGGGCACTGCGGCTCAATTTGAAACTAATTAGCCCCCTTAGATAAAGTACCCTCCCCTATTTAATTACCCTATTCCCTATTAAAAGGCCGGCAACGCACATGCAGCTCTTCTGATGCTGCGGGTGTCCATGGGCGACGGAAGTTGCTTTCCATCAGGTGACCCGTTTGCTCGTTTGCCCCCTTATTTCATAAAAAAAAAAATAAGTATACTTTCGAATATAAGACTGCAGATCTAAGATCACACAAGGATCGTGGATTTACTTTTATCTCAGCTTTTTCGTTGAGATTAAAATAAATCCTACTTCTTTATTATCGTCTAATTAAACGAGGGTCAATTCATCAAAATTAAAGAAATAAACAATCTTTTTCTCTTTATTTTATTATGTTAAATAGGTATCATGGGTCATAATAATATATATACACATAAGCTTTGTTTTAAATTGAACCTTGATAAACCTATTTTTTTATTTAGTGCCCTTGTTCACTGAGTAAAATTCATATTGATTTTTATACTATTTTTTTTTCAGATGTGACCGAAATTGACGACGAAATACTGCCTTTTGTGAACAAAAATGGCGACACGGTTTACATAACGAGGGACCTTATGAGGAAAATAACCGAGGAGTCTGAAGTGTGGCACTGGACGCCCTGGCTCCGGACGAGGACAGAGCTGCTGAACAATGTACTCACCGAAGTACCGTGCTTCCAAGCCAGCTCGTCAGATAGTTTCCCGGACAGCTTCTTTGACGGTAATTATTATTGTGTTCTATCAGAGAAGTTGATTCCTAGACAGATGGGGACCTATGTAGCTTAATCGCGTTACGTCAAACCCAGCCGACAGATCACAATTAATAATAAGTATTTATTTCGAGCACAAACAATTTACATTGAATTGACATGATCCGACTAAATGAAGTGAGTATGTTAACTGCCCATTAATCAATTTCCTCGATGTTACTTTGAAAAAGACGTCAATTAAGGCTCTGGCCACATATTACTAAATAGTTACTGCTCGGCGGGGCTAAAATGGTCACATTTAGCAATTCCTCTCAATCAATTCAGCAAATGAATTGTCAAAACTGTCAAACTGACAAATGTCAAATTAGTACGAATTACTAGACACGGATTGCAAGCAGACTTGCATTTTGCGGTTTTAAAAAAATGAATAATATTATGATTCATAATATGTTTCTACAAAGCGACTATTTTAGCCCCACTGGTAGTAAGAACTTACTGAAGTAAAATGCTTAATTCCAATAGGTGGCGTGTACCCAATCATTTTCAAATTAGGGTTAGGGAATGCAATCTTGGACCAAGATTGACATCACATAATACATATTGTTAGGTTTACCTCTACGAATAATAAAAACTAAGCAAAAGTAACTCCGTCAAAAAACATGCTCCACAGTACTTGTCAAAAAAGTGTACCTTATGCCGGCTCTTGATATAGGCGAACGCGTTGGCCAACGCGTCTGCAGACGCGTTGGCAGTGCGCTTGCAACGGCGTTTGTGAGTAATCCACACATAGGAAGGTCGTTCAGTATGCTTTGGATCGCGCCAATGTGCGGACGGATTCAAAATGGATGTTTAGTCGCTAACAGCTGCAGCTGTTTATTTATTCACAGCTTATAATTACTTTGTAAATGTGGACAAGAAAAAGTTTTTAAAGAGTATTCTGGAAATAAATAAATAAAAGGCGAGAAAACGTAACAAACAAAGAAATAAACTCACTTTTACATAATATTTTATAATATTAAAATAATATAAGTAATTATTTTATTACCTACTTATTATTTATTAAATTATTACATACAAAAATTATTACATATTATAATAATTATCATAATTATAACTCCGGGCAAACTGATCGCGCGGCCTATGTGTGGATGGAGCGCGAAGCTTGCGACAAATGTCCTTTGATCTTTTGCCGACATTTCCGACCCGCGCGGCAAGCTCGCAGATGCGTCGGCCAACGTCTAAATACCTACGGCCAACGCGCGAACGCCCGTTCTACACATTGGGCCAACGCGTCTGCAGACGCGTTGGCCAACGCGTTCGCCTATATCAAGAGCCGGCATTAGGTACATATTTCAATACATTTGCAATATTTAGGTGACCTTGAGCGGTACTAGGCTGACGTTACATGACAGACCAAAACGAACCCAATTTAAAACGGTAATAGTATGGGAGTTACGATTCCTTAGTTTTTTATTATTCTTAGGTTTACCCTGAGAAAAAGATATGAGATCCCATGTAGAGCCAACCTTCTGAATCTACATGGCTTGACTCTACTGACCCTAACTTAAACAAACTCTACTCTGCATAATATTATCAGTAAATATAGTATATACTAGACATTCAGCGGTGGCTTCACCCGCGTAAATTAGATATTTCACAGAAAAATTAGTCCACAAAAAAAACTTATGATCTTTCACGTGGTCCACTCTTTATCAATTCCAAATAACAGAAAAAATGCTCTAGTAGTTCGTGAGATAAGTCCTTTCAAATAATTTCCCCCGTTTTTTCACATTTTCCTCTATTTCTTCGCTCCTATTAGTTTCAGTGTGATAAAATATAGCTTATAGCCTTCCTCGATAACTGGACTATCTAATACTGAAAGATTTTTTTAAATAGGACCAGTAGTTCCTGAGATTAGCGCGTTCAAATAAGCCCTTTTGAATAATTTCCGCCATTTTTTCCACACTTTCCTCTATTTCTTCGCTTCTATTAGTCTTAGCGTGATAAAATATAACCTATAGCTTTCTTCAATAAATGGGCTATTAAACACTGAAAGAATTTTTCAAATCGGACCAGTAGTTCCTGAGATTAGCGCGTTCAAATAAGCGCTTTCAAATAATTTCCTTCGGTTTTTTCCACACTTTCCTCTATTTCTTCGCTTCTATTAGTACTAGCGTGATAAAATATAGCCTATAGCCTTCCTCGATAAATGGGCTATCTAACACTGAAAGAATATTTCAAATCGGACCAGTAGTTCTTGAGATTAGCGCGTTCAAATAAGCCCTTTCATATAATTTCCCACATTTTTTCCACATTTTCCTCTTTTTCTTAGCTCCTATTAGTCTTAGTGAGATAAAATATAGCCTTTAGTCTTTCTTAATAAATGGACTACCTAACACTAAAATAATTTTTCAAATTGGACTAGTAGTTTCTGAGATTAGCGCGTTCAAATAAGCCCTTTTAAATAATTTTCCCCGTTTTTTTTCACATTTTTCTCTATTTCTTCGCTCCTATTAGTCTTAGCGTGATAAAGTGTAGCGTATAGCCTTCCTCGCGAACTACTGGAGCACTTTTTCTGTTATTTGGCACAGATAAGAAGTAGACCACGTGAAGGATCATAGGCTATTTTTTGTGGACTAATTTGTCTGTGTAATATCTAATTTACGCGGACGAAGCTGCGCGGAACGTTATATTTCGCGTGGTCACGAGTCACGACATCACGCGTAAACGCCTGGACACATTTTGCTGAAATTTGGTATAAAGATACTTTGAGTCCCGAAAAAGAACATAGGATACATTTTGTCCCGGAAAAATGTACGATTACTGCACAATATATTTTATGATTTGCGCGTAAACTATTTAGTCTATTTTGATGGAATTTGGTATCGAAATACTTAGAGTCTCGGGAAAGGACAAGGAATACTAATTTTGTCCCAGAAAATGTACAGTTCCCGCACAATAAACTTTAATGATTATCGCCTAAGCTATTCAATCTATTTTGATGAAATTTGGTATGGCAATACTTTCAGTCTCGGGAAAGGACAAGGGACACTTTTTATCCCGGAAAATATACGGTCCCCGCACAATAAACTTTCATGATTCTCGCCTAAACTATTTAATCTATTTTGATGAAATTTGGCATGGAGATGGGAGATACTAATTTGAATCTGGGACAAGGAATGTTTTTTGTCCCAGAAAAATATGCGGTTCCCACACAATATACTTTTCTGATTTGCGCTTAAACGGCTCAACCGATGTACAGGAACAACAGCTATAAACTAAAGTCCACGCGGACGAAGTCGCGGGCAACAGCTAGTCCTACTAGTCCTACTAATATTATAAAGGCGAAAGTTTGTTTGGATGTATAGATGTATGGATGTATGGATGTGTGGATGTATGGATGTTTGTTACTCTTTCACGCAAAAACTACTGAACGGATTTTAATGAATCTTTACAATAATATAGCTTATACATCAGAACAACACATAGGCTACAATTTAACCGACTTTCAAAATGGGGGAGGTGTTATGTTCGTTTTCTTATGTTCAACGATTACTCCGCCGTTTTTTAACCGATTTTCAAAATTTTTCTTTTGGTATATGTATAGGGTATCATCCCAATTTGGTATTATATTTACAAAAGTGGTGATCTGATGAAGGATCCATAAGTAATCGAGGGAACTCCTCAAAATTTATAGGGAAACGTGTGGTGACTTCGGTTTCGTGAAAAGTATTCTAAGCATATGCTACCAACAAGTAAGATATTGCACCGAGGTATACCTGGTATACTCGTACCGTGGTTCGGAAGAGAGAACTCCTGATTCTTTATAGATTCAAGTTTGGGAGTTTCGGAGATTTTTTAAGAACGGAAAGCATATGCTACTATGCAAATTACATTCATCATCATCATCACTACCATATTATACCATGCATCGTCCCATGGTTATGACTTATGACTTATGAGCCTATAATGACTCTGTTATTGGTAAGTACTTTTCATAGTATTTTAGATCGAGACTCGAGTTTGTCAAGCGATAATTTAAACAAAATCTATACCTACCTATTATTATAAACCTGAAGAGTATGTTTGCTTGAACGCATTAATCTCAGGAACTACAGGTCCGATTTAAAAACTTATTTCAGTGTTAGATAGATCATTAATTATCGAGTAACACTATAGGCTAAATATTATCACGCTAAGACTAATACGACCGAAGAAACTCAGGGAAATGTGGGAAAAACGGAGGAAATATAAGAAATCACCAACTACAGGAGCAATTTTTATGGCAATATTAAGCACAGGTATAGAGTAGACCAAGTGAAGGGAGTAGGGACATAAAATATTTTTTATGGGAAAATGTACGGTTTCTGTAAATTTCGCAATTTACGCGGGCGAAGCCGCGCGGGACATCTAGTTTTCTATATAATTAGTTCATAGTAAGCTCACCGCGGCGCTTCAAATCGGCACAAAAAATAGCTGTCACTTTGTACGGCATAGCCTGTCCAGTGTATTATGAGGTCAGTGACTGGAATGCACTTTAAAAAAAAAGCGCTGGATTGGATCACAAGATTAGAATAATGTAAACTGTACTTCGCGCAATATACCTAAAAACAATATAATATTACTAAATTTTAAGCCATGGATTTCCGTAAAGTAACGCCTGATTCTATAAACTGGTTTGACAAATCAGAGAAGTGTTTTATTTTCTCGAGTGTATAGTTTTAGTAATAATAAACATTATGTGATAACAAACTAGCGATATTACTCATTAATAGATAAGATGCAATATGAATGGTACTATCAACATACTATCATACAAGTAGGGATGTTAACACAAGAACCCTACTTGAATTGCTAACTGTCAATTCATTATCTTTACTACACACCATGCCACAATGCTTTAAAATACGTATAAACATTAAGCAAAGCTATGTTTGATTCACGCTTAAATCGCTGAACCGAGGTTAGTCCAGCACGAATCTGCGCATGAGTACAACCTCTGAGCCATGCTTCGGCACGAATGGGCCGGCTCGACCGGAGAAATACCACGCTCTCACAGAAAACCGGCGTGAAACAGCGCTTGCGCTGTGTTTCGCCGAGTGAGTGAGTTTACCGGGGCCCAATTTCCTTCCATATCCTCCTCTATTCCCTTCCCTTCCCATCCCTACCCTCCTCTATTACCCTATTCCATCTTAAAAGGGCGACAACGCACCTGCAGCTCTTCTGATGCTGCGAGTGTCTATGGGCGACGGAAGTTGCTTTCCATCAGGTGACCCGTTTGCTCGTTTGCCCATTTATTTCATTTAAAAAAATACTAGTTGCTCTCCTGGAGTCTTTTTACTAGTTGCATCGACTTAATATTGGGTTGATTTGATCAGATTATTCTGGTTTTGGCCTGGTCTTCAGGGTTTTCTGACATTAAATCTATCTCCTACGACTAGAATATGCAGTGTTAAATACATTTTAGAGATTTCCTAGTAAGAAAGATACCGAAAAAAACGATTAATTGAAATCCCAAAGAACATAGGGCCTTATACCGAAGAAAGACTTAAAAATGTATTTTCGGCAAAAATACTCAATACTAATTAGTATCGAATAAAATTCATTATTATTAATTTAACTATTAGCAATAAAAATTTAAAATATTTTCTCTCATTCGACTGAAATTTTCAGTTTCATAAAACGAAGTAAAGATTTTTTGCCTTAAATAACGTTTCTGTGACCATAGAAAAGCCCAATGATATTCTATGTTACTAACGTAACTAGATTAGAAGTTTACGGTAGCAACGCGTTGCCACTTCGAAGATGCCTGCAGGCATATCTCACATACATAATGACATAACGAATATATGACTTGACATTGTCTTTTGAACAAAAAAGTGGTTACGCATTTCTGAGAATCTTTTGTAAGACATTGCTACTCTAGTATTTTAGAAACTCATTGGAAAAGCCAATGATTTTTTCATAAAAACAAAAAAATCCGAAAAGTTTTTTATCCTTTATTAAAGGCCATAAAATAATTTATAATTCTTTCATTAACTGTCTTCAAAAATCTGGATAAATTTCACTTCATTTCACATAAAATACAAAATATAGCCCTAGACTAAGTAGTTGATGTGTTTTTTTGAAAATCGACCACTTTAGAATCTCATAGCAGGGCAAAGATTGGAAGATGGATACAAAGTGTAAAAGTTGTAGTAAATTTTTAAGCTTTTATCATGTAGAAAATACTTTTTCTCTACGACGTACCGTTTTAAAGTTATTAGCAACAAACTCAAAAACGGGAACTTTAACACCCTCACCCCGCCCCGGCTCACCCCCTAGGGGTGGGGACTTTTGGTATGTTTATCTCCTAGACTTCTAAATTACTATCCTAAACACATTTCTTCAAAAATGTGTTTGAAACCTAACCTAACCTAACCTTTCGGAATACTTAAGGTTTTTTCATGAAGTTTGTGGTCTTTTCTGCTTTTGCTCATACCTGATAAGTGATAAGATACTGATAATTTTCTTGTTGGGGGATTTTTTGATATCATAAAGTAACCCTTTATCGATTACGCAACAATGAGAGAAAAAATCACGTTTGAGAATGTGGGAATATTTAATTAATGTAAGTTATAATAATAGTTAATCATACCACATCGTGGCCACACTGGGTATTGCCCGAAGAAAAATACCAACAGAAAAGTCAAGAAGTATTAACACAATTTTCTTTTCAGAGGACCAGTTGCGTCAAGGTGCTTTCTTACTGTACGTGCTCTTCGGAATTTACTCCTTCACTCTGCTGGCGATAGTCTGCAATGATTTCTTCATTCCGTGCGTGGAACTGATATGCGAGGATTTGAAAATACCCCAGGTGTGTATCTTTTGTAGATGGATTCCTAATCCGATTTTAACAGTTTGTTGATTGTTCGTAATGGAAACGACGCGTTGCATCGAATAATGCCGCTGTAAAGGAGGTTTTACTCTTACTTACGAGACGCAGGATCTAGCGATGCGTCTATACTCGACTCGGACTAACTTGTCGCTAACGGTCATTGACTCCCTGTCAAAAACTTGTCATTTTTCATATAAACCGCAATTGACAATAAAGTGTCAGATATTGTCAATCGTGGTTTTTAAAATTACAAGTTTTTGACAGGTAGTCAATGACCGCTAGCGACAAGTTAGCCCGAGTGGAGTATAGTGTGTTTTTCATAAAAATATGTTATAACACTAATTTAATTTACTATTATTGTTACAATAATATCGCATATTATATACGTGGGAGAGCCATGCTTCGGCACGAATGGGCCGGCTCGACCGGAGAAATGCCACGTTCTCACAGAAAACCGGCGTGAAACAGCGCTTGCGCTGTGTTTCTCCGAGTGAGTGAGTTTACCGAAGTCCCAATCCCCTACGGCCTACGCTGTTCCCTTCACTACCCTCATCTATTCCCTTCCCTTCCTTACCCACCCTTGTTACCCTATTCCCTCTTAAAAGGCTGGCAACGCACCTGCAGCTTTTCTGATGCTGCGAGTGTCCATGGGCGACGGAAGTTGCTTTCCACCAGGCGACCCATTTGCTCCTTTGCCCCCTTATTTCTTAAAAAAAAATATCGCCACATGACTGAAGTGACAAACCGTAACCGCGACCGATATTTTATCGTCAATTGTCAAATTAAATGAAATTCTTTTTTTAATGAAATTTATAACTTTATTCAACAATTTACTAAGACAAGAGATTGCCCAATGGTCGAAATTCGACCTTAGTTTCAACGACATTCACCTATATTTTGTAAAAAATATTGATTTTATCATTTTTTTTCAATTCTTGTCTCTGGGACTTAGATGATCTCAGACTGGCCGTGTAAGCATTGTCTAATAGTATCATAAGATTCAATAAAAAAAAAAAAACTTATAATCTATTTTCAATTTGTCAACTTGTTGTCAACCATATTGTCAACAGACTTCAACCATAAATAAAAGAGTTTAATTCGTATGTATAGGCTTGTCACTCAAAAATCTGTCAAATTCCAAGTGTGTGTGTTGTAGTGTGTGTAATGTTTTATTTGTTAAAAAAAAATGTATGATAAAAGTATAATTTCAAAATAATATTAGCTCGATGCACTACTTCACCATATAAACTATAAATGTGCAAAATTTCATTCACCTACGTTTCCCCATTTTTCGTAAAAAGGGTTACAAAGTTTTTCTCTCGCGTACTAATATTATGATAATATAGCTCCAAAGCAAAACGCATCGTGCGTTCTTCAGTCCAATGAGCTTATCTCCTTACATCCATGCGATGTAAAAGGGGATGTGCGTAGTAAGCGGATTGTCAACAGACACCTATTAGCCTGTTTCCACTGTCCAAAGAGTGTTCACTGCCTCTGTCCATTACAGGGATTACAGATGGAACGGATGGAATGCATTTCCGTTGCCATGGAAGTTTATATTGTTACATGTGACATTATTCTACTAATTGAACTCGATACATAAAGTTAATATACCTAGCGCAATAGAGCAACAATCTCGAGCTGTCAAACGAAACCGAAATTGGTTTCATCTGTGTGTAAAATATGTGTACGTATACACTTACACAAGCACGACAATTCTATGAGATTAAATTGTTAACGTGCGGCACGTGCCGACTGGACGTCAAAAAAAGAGTGGTGCTGTCATGTATCACACGTCTCTTTTTACCACGCAGTGTTACTGATAGTGACATCTCTCTTGCTCAGGCCTTTGTTTCTCTATTCCGCTAGGTATATTAACTTTATGACTCGGTATTCTGAGAAACATTTGAAATAATTTATCTGCACATAATTAATAATAGTGCAGATAAAAGTTTTTCAAATTTTCACGTAGACCCAGATAGATAGAGGCACAACTGCTTCTAGCTAAGGAAGTCGACCTAAAATAGACAGCATAGCAGTCATGTATTCAATAACAGCTCAACATAGCCTGGAGATGCGATCCGAAACTTCGAAATGTCCAATATCAAGTTTCGTAGCATCATGGCTCACTAAATATTATACTACCAATATTAATACAAATTATTTGCTTACAGGATGTTGCGGCGGCGACTTTCATGTCCGTTGCTACGTCGTGCCCGGAGTTCTTCGTGAACGTAATATCAACGTTCCTGACGCAATCTGATATGGGTATCGGGACTATCGTTGGATCGGCGATATTCAACCTCCTCGGTGTAGCCGCGATCGGCGGTCTCGCGGCCATTAGGGTAAGTTAAGGCCACACACCTATAGTGCGTTGCGTTGTTGGAATAACGTACAGTACAGTATATATATATATATATATATATATATATATATATATATATATATATATATATATATATATATATATATATATATATATATATATATATATATATATATATATATATGTATACACTTTTTTTTTGTATGTTCAACCATAACTTCGCCGTTCGTGGACCGATCGTCATGATTATTTTGTTGTTGTAATCAAGGGGACTCCTTGAAGTCTGTCTGGCTGTCTGTCGTATTGGCGATACTGGAAATAGGATCGGTATTAAAGCTGCTGTTGGCCACACAATAGTGTAGAGACGTCGCATTGCCGGTAACAATACACAGTATAGAGCATATTACATTGTTTTGTTGTTTGCTGATTTTGTAGGGATCCCCCTACAAAATTCAATACGTAGAAGTGATAAGTATGCATTTGAATTCATGTAAGTACCTATTCGTGAACGTGGCAGGAAAATATCGAAAATAAGAATTAACTAGTAGGTATCGTACAACAAAGAAAACATTAAAAATCAGTTCACAGACGGCCGGGCAAAGTAATCATTATAAACAAACTTTCGTCCCCTATTTTTTTTAACTCCTGCTAATGAGTTAAAAATATCTTAGCCATTTATATTATGAAAGACACGAGACTCGTCAGAAAACTTCTCATAAAAAGTGAAAGTAAAAAATACTCTAACCGATTTTGATTTCGCACAGTATAGGCTCAGCGGCAAACGCAGACGGAACGGAGTGCAGCAGAGATGATCTTAAAATAAACCTTTAAATTATTAAGACCGTCCCCTGAGCAAACGACCTTGACCACACATTTGCCGCGTTGCCAAGATTGCGCCAAAATACAATTTTTTTAAGTACTAATTATTTTGGTTCAAAATTGACCTAAAAAAATTTCAAACGTCCAGTATGTACTTAGTTAATGAAATTGTCGATCGATCGATTATTGTATAATCGATCGTATAGAAATTGTCGGTAGCTCGATGCACTCCTTCACCATATAAACTATAACTGTGCGAAATTTCATGCACCTACGTTTCCCCATTTTTCGTAAAAAGGGTTACAAAGTTTTTCTCTCACGTATTTAATATATAGATAGATAGATAGATAGATTTTCAAATCAGTTTTTGTAAATATATAATTGAATAATACAGATTAATAATGAATATACTGGAGACAAAAACGTCGCGTCGCGACTCGCGATTCTTCAGCTTGCCCCAATCTGACTTGAGCCTTAAAGATTACTCTAAACAAATTCAATCCGAAGTAAAATAATCTGAATAACTATAGCCACACGTGCGGAACCTCCATAATGACATTACACCAGCGTCCAGGGTGCGGCTACAAATTTATTTTTCCCAGCGGAGCTTATTAAGTATTTTCCCCTCGAGCTAATATATAGTGTAAGTAATATTAATATCAGTGGTGTTTCCACTTATATTCAAAGCAGGAGATAATTTTTATATATTATAGCTACCATTGTTTGACGTATCATTAATCATAATATAAGGACGTCGCATCCTATGCAAATATCGGCTCGGTCTTCATCCAGAAAAAATATTAAGTTAATTTTACTCTTCAAAGCTAGTTAAAACTAAATGTGGCGCTGAAAGCGATATACATAATATTTAGCAAAATTGAAGTGTCAAAATTTTCTACCGAGATGCTTAAAAGTGATATTAAAAGTGATGCAGGGCTTATATTTTTATTGTTATAATATGTGTCAAAGCGAGAAATTGAATAAAAATAATCGCTAATACTCAATTTTTTTCGATACCGGCAATGCGACGTCTCTACACTATTGTGTGTCCAACAGCAGCTTTAATACCGATCCTATTTCCAGTATCGCCAATACGACAGACAGACAGACAGACTTCAAGGAGTCCCCTTGATTACAACAACAAAATAATCATGACGATCGGTCCACGAACGGCGAAGTTATGGTTGAACATACAAAAAAAAAGTGTATACATATATATATATATATATATATATATATATATATATATATATATATATATATATATATATATATATATATATATATATATATATATATATATAAGTCTGTCTGTCTGTCTGTGAACTGCCGTCTGTGAACTGATTTTTAATGTTTTCTTTGTTGTACGATACCTACTAGTTAATTCTTATTTTCGATATTTTCCTGCCACGTTCACGAATAGGTACTTACATGAATTCAAATGCATACTTATCACTTCTACGTATTGAATTTTGTAGGGGGATCCCTACAAAATCAGCAAACAACAAAACAATGTAATATGCTCTATACTGTGTATTGTTACCACAAAGTAAATAAGAACATTACTTGATACGTAGTAACCTATATATCGTATACTATTATCACATGATAAGGTTACTTTCCGATCGTTGCCGCAAGCGACCGCGACTGACAAAACCTAAACCGTGTGGGTTGTTACTTAGACCAGTGGTTCCTAACCTTTTTTGAGAAACTGATTTTACCCCCCCTTTAATTTTGAGAGGACAATAATGCAATTAAAACTACTTTATTAATTAATAATTTGTATTGGTACTTAATTACTTTATTATAGGGTGGATTATTAATAATTATTTATTATTCTTTGAAATTCTCAAGTCTTCCAATACTCTTAAGTCTTAGGTTCAGTTACACTCAACGCGTATCTCATATCATGCTCCAATAATTTTAGACGGTT
The DNA here is from genome assembly GCF_905147365.1 of Aricia agestis. Lineage (NCBI taxonomy): Eukaryota > Metazoa > Arthropoda > Insecta > Lepidoptera > Lycaenidae > Aricia > Aricia agestis. The sequence continues at coordinate 23,096,380 of NC_056428.1, read as the reverse complement.
TCTGGCCTTTTTTTTTACAACATATTATGTTACCAGAGTTGAGAGGCCGCTCTCGTTTCTGTAGGTGGTAGCTAGCTAACGGTACCAACGTTTTAAGAGCTCTGTCTGTAATTATAGGGTATTCTGATTTTATATAATATTTTTTCTGCCAATTCATCTATTTTAGGTACCACCTCTGTTACCCCTATTAGAATAGCTATTTTACCCCCGCGGGGGTAATAACCCCCAGGTTTGGAACCACTGTGTTAGACCAATGCCGGTAGAAAATATATATGTGTAAAATATATTAAGTTGGTTCTAAAATAAGCACATAAATCAGTTGTCTAGTGAATGCTAATTAATTAATATCAATTTTTTTTTAACATGGGTAGGTACTTTAATTATATTTTTAAAATTTTGTTATTATAAACTCTAATAGTACCTAATTTTTGTTACTGTATTTTAGTGTACAATTTCAGCGGAAAGTTATTATTATAAATAATGAAATTAAATCTTTAAATACAATGCGAAATTGATGAGTTGTCCATTTGAAATTATGTAGTATTTCCCGATTCAAAATACAATTCAAGGGCACGAATTTTTTACGGTAATTTTTTACAATTAAAATGATTTATAACTTCACTCTTAGCTATTATTATTAAGTATACTAGACAATAAATATTATGATAATAGCTGGTGTAGTGTATGTGCAGTGTATCTACATAGTAGATACTTAACATTGTCTCATAAACACAGTGGGGATGCAGTCTATAAAAATCATCTGTCAAGTAGTCTGTAGTCAATATCTCTCAGTTGTATAGTGACAGTGATGGTGGATAGATGTGCGCTCCACAGTGGTTCACACACATTATTCCAATCCAGTGATCCAGCGCTGGATTACTACTGGAATAATGTAAACAGGTACTGAAATGCACTAGATTGAACAGAATTGCATTCCAGTGCCCGTTTACATTATTCCAGTAACAAGCGCTGGATTGGAATAATGTTAACTGGCCATAAAGGTTTAAGTAGGGTAGGTACCCTTATCCTACCATTTTAATGCAGCTCGGTTGTTTCTTTCGATTCTAGTTGGTATTTTTTGTGTCTTAATAATTATTTATCTAGACATACTTATGTAATATTATTATATGATGGAGTGGTTCTGTTTGTAATAAATAAGTTTGTACCTACGACAGTTTTCAAGAGCCTAATGATAGAAAGACAGACAGACGTCCAGATAGCTAAGTCTTAATATCCCTTAAGTTACGGAACCCCATAAAAGCATTACAATAAAACAATTTCTCAAATGTTATGAAACTTTTTACTTACCAAATTGTCGAATTGTAAATGTACCATCGACGAAATAGTTTCATAGACCGTTGACGGACCTTCGTCATTTGGAAGGAATGGATTATGTCAACTTAATGTAACTAGGTTTGCCATAACGCGACCAATTTACGTAGGTCCGCCATCTGCGAATCAAATTCTCTAATAGTTCATTTTTTGTCAATGATTATAATATTTCTTTCCAGCCAATCAAAATCAAGTGTCGACCGGTGACACGAGACGTTTTGATCTATATGTTTAACGTTGGCGTTCTGGTGGCGATAGTATGGGACGGGCAGGTGGAATGGTATGAAGCTTTGGTACTCGGGATCCTCTACATCTGTTACTTCGTACTGATGTTCAACAGCGTAAGACTGTTCCGACTCTACGATAGATTGATAGCGAAGATGTGTAATAAGAAGAATAGTGAAAGTAAGTAACATTAATTGTATATAAGTAATTGAAACCGCTTTCATACGTATGTTACGCTCAAAGATCGAACACGCCCATTGAGCGGAAAAATAGCTCACAACGCATTGTGGTCCCAGCAAAATATTCACAACGCGAAATTCGTGTTACAGCTCATGAGAACGCACACGACGCGTTTTGGCAATTATAGAAAGACTAAATAGCCAAATTAGTGGGTGAGATGTAGGTTACACGTTCAGTTTGTCCTTAATCTGGCGTCAGTCTGATGTTGACGTCAGATTTATGACTGACTAGATCATGTCCGCAACTCCGCTGCGGCAAAATTCGTTTATCGCGCGTGATCCATACCTTTTTCCGGGATAAAAAGTATCCTATTTCCTTTCCCGGGACTAAAAGTATCTCCATACAAAGCAAAATCGGTTCAGCGGTTTGGGCGTGAAGAGGTAACAGACAGACAGACACACTTTCGCATTTATAATGTAAATATGGCTTAATGGTTAAAAAGTTCATAATAAGGAAATGATCAGTTCGTCAATTGGTTAGACGTTCAGTTTCCTCTTTTATGCCAATCTCATCAGATTTATGGACTTTATACTGGCGAGAAACTGAGCATGTAACCTATGACTTATGATAAGTAGTCACAAGCGGTTTTGCTCGGTAGTTTAACTCCTATTAGCTTTGCCCACACTGTGCCTTTTTCTGTTCACCAAGGGCATGCGTAAGTCAACAGTGAACGTGAGGCATGCCCGCGACGCATGCCCTCTGACCGTATCCAAAACTTCAAAAATGACAATATTGGCGTTGCGTTCCTTGACGCATTCAATTATTGAATGCGCCAATATGAAAGTTGATGACGAAAATTGAAGATGAAATTGCACAGTGTGGACATAACTAATCGAGTAGGTAATAATTACTGCTTGGACCGCAAAACTCACTGTTCGAAGGCTCGCATCGAGCCGACTCGATGGAATTAAATATATCGATTTAGAGTAAAATTATCGAGCAATGATCGGGCAAAACCGCATGTGATGTGAGTACTTCAGCATTAGACGTAAAAGCGGTCTGTTAATACGATCCTAGAATATTATCGTTTCATAATTGGCATTTGTTGACTACCAGAAGATACATATTACATTGCAAATGTTTAAGCAAACTACTCCGCGCAACGTGAAACCACATACGCAAACTAAAGGTGATCGCACATTAGTTAGCAAGGTACGCGCCGCACGCGTCGTACGCGCTGCATGTTATACCTACACGAAATGCGGCGCGTGCGTATGGGCAAGGTTTTACAACTGTTCATATAGGTTTATAATATTATTATCTATTATTATTAATTCTAAAATGCGGCGCGTTTGGAGCGTGCGGGCGGGGCGGCGCGTACGTTGCTATGTTGCTGTTAAAATATGTGTGATCACTGATCACCTGTACGTGTACTTTGCGAGAGGATCTGAAATTGACTTAGTTATAGTGAGTCATTAGTGCAGTACAACATACTAATAATATTGCCGAGTAGGTATATAAAGCGGTGTTTAAACTTAACTTTAAGCATTTAAACATAAATCATATTATTATGTTAAGCTTAAAGTTTAAACAATTTTATTAGTAACTAATAGGTGGAGGTGAATACTGGATATTATGTTCGGTTGTGGATATATTATATTTATTTTTATTTTATGCTATTGCATAGCTTTTATCGCGGGTTTCGAGCGCGGCGACCGAATTAAGAAATTCCGTAACGAAAATAAACCGGCACGGTGTTTGTGAGCGTGAGACTAGATGCATGCGAATTATAATTGCACAAATTAATAAGAATTGCTAAGCAATAGCTTTACCGCGGCAGACCCCGAGTGCTACAAGATTTTTTTATTTTACACTGATGGCTCACAGCAAACTATTGAAAAATAAATTAGTATCGAAAAATTCTAAACCATATCAAAACTATATTTTATGATTAATTAGATCCAGAATCTAGGCATAAAGACAAACAGACACACTTTCTCATTTATGTATTTTACAGTTACCGTACCAGATCTAAAAGAAGATGGCATTAGCAACAAAGGATTCGACAGTGATGAACCAGAGACAAACAACCACGAAAAAGTCACTGACTTAGGTAAATATCTCCTATAACTAAAAATGTTATAACTTAGAGCGCTTACAAGTGCCGTTCGTCTGTAAGAAGCCCTATATCTATATATATGATAATTGAGCGCTTACAGACGGACGGCACATGTCGACGGCATTCGTCGACTGCCGTCGACAAGTGCCGTTCGTCTAAACCACTGAACGTCGGAGACATTTAAAATTATGTTGAGTCTCTGTGTATTCATGGCTTTATAGCTTCTAAGCAGATAATCCGATTTTTTTGTTTAAAAGCTGACGTACAGCGGAGCTAAAATGGTCGCTTAGTAGAATCATAATATGAATCGTAATATGATTCATTTGTTTAAAAATTGCAAAATGGTCACTCTGCTTGCAATTCATGTCAACAGATCGACAAGGCTTTATAATATGAACGTGGCGAAAAAAGGAACTAACGCTGCTATCATACAAAATTTACATCATTTTTTACAGTTCATAAAAAGCCTTGTCGATCTGTAGTAATTCGTACTAATTTGACATTTGTCAGTTTGACAGTTTTGACAATTCATTTGCTGAATTGATTGAGAGGAATTGCTAAATGCGACCATTTTAGCCCCGCACTACTCCCAAATTAATAATGCGCATGGAAGTCACGAAAACACCCGAATCTATGAAACGTAGGAGCCCCAAACAATGCACATGAATTTTGCACCTTGTTCAAAGGAAATAGAAGTAATATCATATAGCCGGTTGCTGTCCGCTGTCGCTGGTCCGTCAAGTGCTATAAGTTATAAGCATCAAGTTAATATACCTAGCGGAATAGAGTAACAATCTCGAGCTGTCAAACGAAACCGAAGTTGGTTTACATCTGTGTGTAAAAATATGTGTACCTATACACTTACACAAGCATGATTGAACATGAATTCTATGTCATTAAATTGTCAACGTACCGATAAGTGCCGACTGGACGTCAAAAAAGAGTTCTGCTGTAATGTTCCATGTATCACACGTCTCTTTTTACCACGCAGTGTTATAACTCATCATCTTGCTTGCTCAGCCCTTAGTTTCTCTTTTCCGCTAGGAATATTAATAACTTTATGGCTATAACTCACCGGGAAGCCATCGCGGCGTTACCATGGTGACGTCCAAGCAACGTCAGGCGCCTCTACGTCGCTGCAAAGCGCTGTTTTTCTTAGAGTTACATAAGTTTAAAACAGCGCTTGCAGCGACGTCTTCCGTCGCTCGGGAAATACGACCGTTGCCGAAAAATTACGAAAATTTTGTAATCCAGCGTTTCATTTATTATCACCAAGTACTTGAAGATTCGACAGTTTTTAAGTTGTTATAATCATTAGCTTTACAACGAATTATATTACACTTGTATAACCACCCACATTTTTTTAGACGAAGAAATCAAGCCAAAGAAGAGTATCTTTCGGTTTCCGAGCGAAAAGTCCATGGTGTACAAAATATGGTGGCTGTATGTTTGGCCGCTCAGGCTGGTGCTGGGCTTGACTATACCTTCACCTGTGTCCTACAGAAGGTTCTATCCGTTTGCCTTCATTATGTGCATCATATGGATCGGCGTCAACTCCTATTTCGTCTCGTGGAGTATGACCATTATTGGTAAGTTGAATTTAAATTATTTAATATGAGATTGGAAATTTTTGTTCCCGATATTTAAAGATATGAGTGGATGAACTCGATAACTAATTTTTTAGGACTTTACTAATTTTTTTCTTTATAATTTCAACAAACCTTGGAAGTTGTAACTTATATCTACTTTATGACCTGGCTAATATACAGTGTGTAACAAAAATAAGTGATAATACTTTAGAGTGTGTAAGTGTTCCTTGTAGAGAGTTCACTGTGAAAGTAGCAGCTCTGAAAGACGAAATTTTTTTTTCACTTTTGTATGGGCTAGGGCACGAGCGTCACGAGTTTCCCCATACAATAGTGTTTTTTTTTTGTCTTTCAGCACTGCTACTTACACAGTGAACTTTCTACAAGGAACACGTACACACCCTAAAATATTATCACTTATTTTTGTTACATTCTGTATATGACAATTGACAACACATAAAATGCACAGTTTTTTATTTCAAATAATAATTTGCCGGCCCTACTTAGTCTCTATTTAAGCATATAACGGCATTTTTTTTTGTTATCCCGTTCTTCTACTTACGTCTTCATTTGCGATAATATGACGTCGCATCGGAATTTGTGTACAAGCCTTTAATGACGTAGGTTACACGAATCAGTCTGCTATACTGATGGTTATTAAAAGTACATACTAAAAAATATCAGTCCATGAATCCGTGGGTTAGACAATCAGTTTTGCGTCAATCTTAACCAGACTGATTGATCGGATTGATGAAAAAGTGATCGTGTAACCTACGTTAATAAGTTGGAGACAATGTGATGGGTTTTAAATGAGCTATTCTTTGAATGTTGCTTAACGAGAAGAAACACATTTAATTGACAGACTTGCTGCCCGCGGTGTTGCGCTGCTGGTTCCGAATATTTCATATTTAAAAAAATATATGTTTATACGTGGGAGAGCCATGCTTCGGCACAAATGGGCCGGCTCGACCGGAGAAATACCACGTTCTCACAGAAAACCGGCGTGAAACAGCGCTTGCACTGTGTTTCGCCGAGTGAGTGAGTTTACCGGAGGCCCTATCGTCCCCGTAGAGCTAAAACTCACCAGATAGCAAAATAGCCAAAATTGAGTTAAGGATGCCATTGAGATGTGTGATTTTTTTTCTATTTTTCTGTGTTACCAGTTTATCGATACGATGCGTAGTTTCGGAGATAATTTGTGTAAAAACTCACTAACTTCGTGTTTTTAGATCGACTACGATAGCGAAAAAACACTTAATGGACATAATTAATTATACGAGTAACTACTAACGGAGCGCATTTTTACGTAACTAAATTGATTTAGGTACTTTTCGTCGTATGAACAAATCATATTTCAAGTAACTTAAAAGTAAATCGAAAATTCACTACATTGATTTAGTCACAACTCTTTAAATATTTGCATTGAATAATGTTAAATGAAACTAAACTCTACTTAGTGAATTTTCGATCTATTAATTTACGCGTTTAGCGGTTGTGTTAGCTAAGCGTAAATTCACTATGTCTTATTTAGTTACTTTTTGCATAAATATATTGTAGAAATTCGTCAACTAAACCATTTTAATGAGTTTTATACTTCTTTCAAATACTGTAAATGCGAATTATGTGTTCATCTAACAAGACTTAGTGACTATTGTATGCTAAATAATCATTGAATTTTTTGAAAATTTAAAAACTTTAAACGCTCGTATCTCAAAATGATGAAAAAGCTATCTGGTGAATTTTAGCTCTACGGGGACGCAATTCCCTTCCCTATCCTAGTCCCTATTACCCTATTCCCTCTTAAGAGGCCGCCAACGCACCTGCAGCTCTTCTGATGCTGCGAGTGACCATGGGCGACGGAAGTTGCTTTCCATCAGGTGACCCGTTTGCTCGTTTGCCTCCTTCTTTCATAAAAAAAAAAATCTGCGGTAATCGCGGTAGTCCGCGAGTGCTACACGTATTTTTTTATTAGCGGGGGATGTTTTTGGTAAATATACAACTCGTTGTAAGTATTTGCAAACTTACAACTCACCGTATTTTACGTCAACTTCAGTTACGTTCACGTCAGATTATTCGATATTCGAAATTTCCTTCATTTTGACGTATGAAAGGCCGTTTCATGGAATCGAACCGAATTATTATTTAATTTCACCGACATTTAAGCTTACTGTTCGTATTTGGATTGATGTTTGTGGAACAGAGCTTAATAATAATTCATATTATTTGGCGTTAAGCGAAATTTTTGTAAAGTGAATCATTTTTAGAAAATGTCGTTTAATTCGTGTTTTATCGAATACCGAGCAAAGCTCGGTCAAATAGCTAGTAAGTATTAAAAACAGAAAAATAAATAATGATAACTACGTTTAATTTTTTATGTAAATAATATTAATTAAAGTAAATAATATTGTAATTTTCTGCTTTAGTCGTACTTAAAAAATAAGCAACTTTTTTCCGAGAACATCGTAGTTTCATGATTATTTTTGGCTAAACGTCTCTACGTAATTAATAATAATAATAATAACTTTGTTAACAACTTTAACATTTGTTTTATAATTCAACAAGTACAGTACAATTTGTGAGTGGATTTTCAGTTAACTAACAGATTTTTACAGGTATTGGCTATTGTGTTACATTGGCGCCTGCACTAGGCTGAGCCTGTTCTGCAGCGGGGCTAAAATGGTGACATTTAGCAATTCCTCTCAATCAATTCAGCAAATGAATTGTCAAAACTGTCAAACTGACAAATGTCAAATCAGTACAAAAATATAGAAGTGAATTGCAAGCAGAGTTGCATTTTGCGATTTTAGAAAAATGAATTATACTATGATTCATATCATGATTCTTCAAAGCGACCATTTTAGCTCCGCAGGTCACCGAAATCTTACCTATATATAAAATTCTCGTGTCACGATGTTCGTTCCCGTACTCGTCCGAAACGGCTTGACCGATTCTCATGAAATTTTGTGAGCATATTGAGTAGGTCTGCGAATCGGTCAACATCTATTTTTCATACCCCTAAGTAATAACTAATAAGGGTTGTTCACATTATAATTCGTAAAAGAACATCATCTACAATGGTAAGACTTAGAAATAATACCAACAGTATCCTCAGAACGTTGGCTGGAAAAATTGACAGCCCGTTTCAAAAATACTGGACAAGTGTACACCTCAGTAGTAATAAGAAATAGGTTAAAGTAATTTACTAACAAATACTAACTCTTAATTATTATTATTGTATACTAACCAAGCTACTAACACATCTGTAGTTATTTTTTATTTTTTTGTTTTGTAAATGTAACTGTTAGGCTACATTATGGGCTATTTGGCCTGAAATAAAGATAAATTAAATTAAATTAAAAATTATTTATATGGCAAAACAACGTTTGCCGGGTCAGCTAGTTATTACATAAAACGATATAACCGAGTTACAGAAATAGAGCAGTTTCTTAAAAGTAGTACAGCAGTAAATTTGAATTATGCTTTATTAATAATCCTTAATTCTCCTGCCTATCCTCGTGACGAGGAAAATACAATTTTAAATTGAACGTGAAATCGCAAAATAAATACTTACCATTGTTTGCCTAGCAGTAACATTGAACTGAATAATTGAGTATCATACAAATGTAAATATAAGGTAGATAGCCGCGATTTGTTGTACAAGCTATCAATAATTTCTATAGGTTTAGATCAGTTTGAGGCTTCACTAACGTTAACGCGGATTAATTATTACTAAGTATACGACGTTTGGAGGCATTTTGGTAATGTTAGATTCAGAATTATATAAGACTAGATGACGCTTGCAACTCCGTTGCGCTAAAACTCGTTTCGCGCGGGAACTGTACATTTTTTCGGGACAAAAAGTATCCTATGTCCTTTCCCGGGACTCAAAGTATCTCCATGCCAAATTTCAGCAAAATTGGTTTAGCGGTTTGGGCGTGAAGAGGTAACAGACATACGGAAAAACAGACAGACAGAGATACTTTCGCATTTATAATTTTAGTATGGATTTGATGAAATCCCAGAAACTCTGCGAATATGGTTTTCTGCCGAATGACGTTAAGAAGTTTATGCAGAAAAATAATTGTAGCACTCGGGGACTGCCGCGGTAAAGCTATTTAATTTTTTATCAACATTTGCGATTATAATTCGCATAAGTCGCACGCACATAAACACCGAGCCGAAGTCTGGCAACGCAGCACCGACGGGCACAATTACGATGCGGCAACACCGTACGGGGTACAGTCGGAGTGACGGGTGTTAGGTTTTTCGTTACGGAATTTCTTGATTCGGTAGTCGCGCTCAAAGCCGATAAAAGCTAAGCAATAGCTTAAAAATATTGAAAACCGAAAATATTGCAAAAAAGGCAGAAAGATATTATTTAAAAATTGAAATTAAAAGGCAAAAAGTTATTGAAAATATCGAAATTACGATTTTGTGTCGCTATTGTGCCAGCAGGGCTAAAATGGTCGCTTTGAAGAATCATGATATGAATCATAACATGATTCATTTTTCTAAAATCGCAAAATGCAACTCTGCTTGCAATTCATTTCTGTATTTTTGTACTGATTTGACATTTGTCAGTTTGGCAGTTTTGACGATTCATTTGCTGAATTGATTGAGAGCAATTGCTAAATGTGACCATTTTAGCCCCATAGGTGGCGCGAGCGTTGTTTCGTCACGTTTTAGTGTCAACTGACCTTATTATGTTTTCAGGTGAAACTCTCTTTATCCCCGAGTCGGTGATGGGTATGACCTTCCTCGCCTTCGGAGGCTGCTTGCCGGAGGCCTGCTCCATATTCATCATGTCCAGAAGAGGTAACAACGGCAACCCTACCTACCTTTTCTATTACACAGGGCGTAGCAAAACTATGTGATAGTATTTTGAGGGGGGGGGAAGGATTTGAAAAAAATCTCTTCAGCTTTGTCCACACTGCCTTTTTTTGTCACGCTGACTGCGTGCGTGAGGCATGCCCGCGACGCATGCGCTCTGACCGTATCGTTTTGTTCTATTTTTTCTGGAATTTCTTGTGATCAAATAAGCCGCACATATTCCACTTAATAAAATGTTCTCGTCGCTAAAGTTACAAAGCTGACAGACACGCAACTGAACAAAAATGACAATGTTAGCGTTGAGTTCGTTAACGCATTCAATTATTGAAAGCGCCAAACGAAAGTTGAATACAAAAAAGATGACGAAAATTGAAGACGAAAGCGCATAGTGTGGACTGTGCACATAGGTTTTCAGCGCTGTTAAGTACTTCCACAGTGAACTCTATACAGATTACAGTGTGTAACAAAACTAAGTGATAATACTTTAGAGTGTGTACGTGTTCCTTGTAGAGAGTTGGCTGTGAAAGTAGCAGCGCTGAAAGACCAATTTTTTCACTTTTGTATCCAGGTTAAGCGTCCCAGCGTCACGGGCTTCCCCATAAAATAGTGAAAAAAATGTTGGTCTTTCAGCGCTGCTACTTTCACAGTGAGCTCTATTTATTCACATCCTAAAGTTTTATCACGTAGTTTTTCTACACTATGTTTAAGGAACACATACACACCCTAAAATATTATCACTTAGTTTTGTATCACACTGTATAAGAATTAAGAGGCCTGCAGCATACTGCAGGCCAATGTCCCACTGCTGGCCAAAAGAATTTACTACAGTTCATGATATCCTTTCCTATAATGGTTAAGAAAGGTAATTGTGAACTGAAATGATGATAATAATTACTGAAGAATCCTAAATACGGCATTCATATTATAATGACAGTACGCCGTACGGTAGAAGCGGGAGCTACTGTATCACACCATTCACACCAGTATTAAAAATATACAGAGTGTAAAAAAACAAAGCTAACCATCCAACCATAACCATCCTAACGTGTAATCACTCTGTGTCCCCTATTAATAAGTTCACAGTGAAAGTAGCTCTGAAAGAGTTACTTTTTAGGGTTCTGTACCCAAAGGGTAAAAAACTATATAATTATTTTATATAATAATTACTGTATTTTTATGTAAGTAGCAATTTTGTTCATCAATATTCATTATTATCTGATGTTTCTGTTCAAATTTCTCTACTTAGGACTGCCGAAAGAAATTTCTTTTTCTAATGTTACTTTTTAATTGTTTTTTTTTTGTGTGCAATAAAGTGTGAATAAATAAAAAAAAAAACGGGACCCTATTACTGAGACTTCGATGTCTGTCCGTCTGTCTGTCTGTCTGTCTCTGTAGACTTATTTTCACAGATTGTGTACTTCTGTTGTCGCTGTAACAACTTATACTAAAACAAATTAAAATCATATTTTAGGGGGGCTCCCGTATTTAAGCAAAACGTAAGTAGCAAAAAAGGCCAAAAAAAAAAAAGTTTGTAGTATTACAAACATAAATTTTTTGCCTTTTTTGCTCGTAATCAATAATGGCGACAGGTAGGCACTCGAAATATTCACAAAATCCTTGATTATTATCTATTTTGTACTTGAATAATGAATAATAAACTTTATATAAAATTAATAATGACGGGGAGCTCTCATACAAACAAACAATTTTTCATACAAAATGGTACGGAACCGTCGAACCTTCGTGCGCGAGTTCAACTCGCACTTGGCCGATTTTTAATTATTGTATGAGCAAAATTATGTCGCTGGGACATTTATTTCTCATAGAAACCACTACAAGGAATTCAAAAGTAACTCGGCGCTTCAACACAGTGAATAGTGATCTCTAATATACAAGGAGAACATAATATAGGTACACAGTACACACTACACACCCTAAATTACACTTAAGCTCAATTTACACCGCCGCAGTATGGAATGGAAGCGAATCTTTGCAACGAAACCATACACAAGCACAACGAACTTTATGTGAACAGGTAGAGAATTTAATAAGCTTTTATTTCATCATAGAATATTTTTTGGTACAACGCATCGTTTTTTATTTATTATTAACCTTTAATTAAGCAAAAATTAAGACCTTTGTCACCCTCCCTCATCTCCTAGACGTCAGGACTTTTAGTATGTTTTGTCCTTAAGAGCTCACCTGACTCTAAAAATCAAACATCATCCTTCTCTCTTCACACTCACGCCCGTCTTTCATATGCCAGGTGAAAAAGGACGGCGCGGAATCATCGCCGAGTTAGTTTTACTTAAATAAAAGACGAACTATAATGATTATGAAAAAAGTGTTTTGAGCAAATTTAGGTTTTATCAATAACTTTTTAAATATTAAAAAATATTAAAGAAAAGACAGCAAACTTCGAAGATCCAAGCAAAAACGTGTCTAAAACAAGGTTTTTTGTAAAAAAGAAACTATCGAGCATTTTTTGAGTAATCGTGTTTTCGTCTTGAGCATTTAATCTTTATGAACTGAAGTTACTTGTGTCAAAAAATCAGTTTTCTAGACCTTACAGATTTTGAGATCTAGGTTAAAGTATGTAGTCAAGTTCACATGGGCTCTTAACCACCCTGAATAAGTTCCTGCAGAAATCGCAGGTTCCCGCTCACGCATTCTACAACTACTTTATTGACTGAACTAATTAAGTAAATTTTATTATGCAATAAAATATTTACGTGTTTGCTCTGCGAAATATATAATCTATAATATAAAAATGAGTCGCTGAATGTGTTGCTAAGCGCAAAACTCGAGAACGGCTGAACGGATTGGGCTAATTTTAGTCTTAAAATATTCGTAAAAGTCCAGGGAAGGTTGTTAAGTGACACGAAGTTCACCGGGACAGCTAGTAATATATAAATAAGTAGTCTGCAATCTGCATCTACTATTAAATATTTTATTCCTTGAAAATGAAAGGCTTTATTTTGTGCTCTGCGAAAGTTTGTTCTGAATTCACGCGAATTATTTTACTAATAACATAATAATTTTATACTTTATTGAATTTGCAATGCCATGTTTTTTAATAATAATTGTATTCTTTTTTTCACGACCGCACTTACAGAGATCTATCATTACTAAATTTTATTTTTAGTTTCTGAGAAAATGTATGGAGCCAAGTCCCAAGATCATCATTAAATTAGTTAATTTTAATGTTGTTACTTAATAATCAATCGATCTCTCCGTGCCGTGATCAGGCGCGGTCGCAACCTAATATTTTGGGGGTCACTCAGTAGTCACTACACATTTTTTTTATCTGCACCCTCGGACGGTTCTGGGTTCACAGCAGCAGTCTAAGGTCGGACAAAGTGGTAGTTAGGGGATAGCTAGAAATTTCCTTTTATTATTTAGCAAGATTTTGTGATTTTACAATTTTACCTTAGATTGGGGGGGGGGGTCATGTCCCCTGTGCCCCCCCCCCCCCCCCCCTTCGGACCGTGCCTGGTAGGTACTTGAGTGCGGCCGCTAGTTTTGAGATCTACGAAATTAAAGTACCTACATTAATTATTATTAGTATTTCTAGTTTTTGATCTTATGTCTCCCCTCTTCTTGATAACACAATGTAATATTTACTTCTATTATTGTATTATAGAAGTATTTGACCCAATAGTCCAATCGGCATGACGCTAGCGAGTGGATCAGTTAGAACTGACTGTGTGTGGATTGGCATGACAGTTAATACTTGACGGTGTCAGTTTTAACTGATCTAATCGGGTAGCGTCATGCCGATTCGACGATATTAAGCACGGTGTATGGCCGCCATAAGAGAGGTTTTTTTTCAGGTGAGGGAGGCATCGGCGTATCCAACGCTTTGGGCGCGAATTCTCTCGCGATCCTCTTCGCTTTGGGCATCCCATGGCTCATCAAAACGGCCACAGCCACTCTTCAGGCCGCGGAGGATACAGTGGTGTGCATAAACTCGGCGGGTATAGACTTTGTAGTGGGTTCCCTTCTAGTCGCGGCCAGCCTACTGTGGGTTACGCTCTTCATTGGCAAATTCAAACTACGAAAATCTATTGGAGGTATATTCCTAGCTCTTTACGCTATTTTCATCACCTTCGCTATTCTAGTTGAGATAGGCATCTTTTTTGATAGAGGAATGGATACCTGTTGATGTTACGCTTTTGTAAATATTTTTTATGTGATTGAAACTGTGCGGATTTTCAATGCGTGATTTTTGCCAAACGTTCTATTTATTTTTATGAACATTTATTTGACTGTGTAAAATGTGAGAATTATTTTTTTTTCCATCTCTTTTCCAAAATTAAGAAAACTTCATGAATATGTAATTTATAGCAAAGGATATAGTTTCGAAACTTCCTTGTGAAATAGATGGGTAGAGCTTGTCTAATCTGAAATGACGCGCCCACCACTTCACTAGTTGATATGAAAAAAAATGTACTGTGGTCTGTGAATATGAGGGAGGGCCTTGTCATATTTTTAAGTTAGACAAGCCCTTCATAGCTTATAATTAAAGACAGCGATGTACAGGTTTTCGTCATTGTATAAAATCTGAAAGTTTTATTTATTTATTTATACTTTTGCACAATGTTAGTACATAGGCGGACTTAATGCCAAATGGCATTCTCTACCAGTCAACCTTTAAGTTTTCCTGTATGTGACCCCATCAGAGCTAATAACGACCAGCAACTATGGAGTTTTCTTCGCGATTACTTTAGGAGGTTGTATCCAGTCCTTCAGAACTGGATACAACCTCCTATACAACTTCGATACAACTTCGATAAAGGTAGACCTGAAGGTCTACCTTTATCGAAGTTTAGGTAGACCTTCAGGTCTACCTAAACTTCGATAAAGTATAAAGCAAATTTTTTAAATCTCACATTCTTCGGGAGAAGTGTAGGAATCTCGTGCCTTACTGCCGGACATTTACGATAAATGTTTCCAACTGCCACACCACCTCATTTAATACCAGGGGCGTAGCCAGGATTCTATATAGAGGGGGGGCATAGATCTTTAGTGGGGGAGGGCAGATTGAGATAATCCTAGACTTTGAATTCGTGATTTTAACATGAGTAATGAGTATCTCACAATTATAGTATTGAAGGTGAGTTAAAAACAAAGTATGAGCGAGCGAACTGGGATTGAATGCCTCCCCTCTCACCCCTCTACTCCTTCCGCTCCGATCGCTCTTAGAGGGGGGGGCGGGGGGAGGGCTACCCGTACCTCTCTATGCCCATGCTAAGACGATAAGAGGCTTAAAGGGTGTCTGGCAGTGGGCAGGAACTGTCAAAAATGTCCGGCAGTGGAAGTCATAATGTACGGGAAAACTTTCAGCTTTTATAAAATAACGTAAGTCTAGCTGTCGCTGCTTTTATATCACTGTGAAGGTTCCGTTTGGAGGTATTGCTTTAAGTTCCTAAAATTTAAGTAGCTTCCCTTAGAAAGATCTTAACTATTATTTTATTGAAAAATCGAACGAGGGCTATTTGCAATTCCTGTTCGACTCGGATCAGAAAACTTACCATGTTGTTAGGCTCGGCTTATATGCGGCCGCCCGAACGCGCGGTTTTGCGGCTACACTGCGAGATCACACGCAAATATATGTAACGATTTTGAATACCAGGAGTTACCAAACTTATTTTGTCTACTGCCCACTTTGCGACCAATTTAAAATGTATCCAGATGAAATAAATCACCCCCAAGCCTCTACCGTTTTTTTTCTGGAACCCACACCGTCCCTCTTAAGACCTTCAGCGCCCACAAGGGGGCGTTATGCCCACTTTGGGAAAGACTGATTTATATAAATGGCGGCGCGGTCGCGCTGTAGCCGCCAGACCGCGCGTTCGGGCGGACGCATATAAATCCAGCCACAGTGAAGGCTAGGCGTAACGCATTATTTGGCTATATTTCGTGACAGTTGTTGAATCTGTTGAAAATACGACATTGTAATTGCTCGATTCGACGGTACAAAACTTTTTTATATTATTTGTTGTTTGTGATACCTAGTATTTATAAAGAATGTACATTTGTAAGTATGATTTAGTGTAAGAATGTATATAATATTTGTGTGATAAATGATAATTGTATAACTGTAAATATGTATGGCGATAATAAATGCTTCAATTTGCGAATCGGTTTTGTTAATCAAAATATACTACTACTACTAGACTACTAGTACTAGATACTAACGCCTCCGTGGTCTAGTGGTATAGAGCGCGGCTCTTGACTCGGAGGTCGTGGGTTCGATTCCCGCGTTGGAAACATGTTATTTCCAAGTTTGGTTAGGACAATGCAGGCTGATCACCTGATTGTCTGACAAGTAAGATGCTCCATGCGTCGGATGGGCATGTAAAAAGTCGGTCCTGCGCCTGATCTCTCGCCAGTCGTGTCGGTCGTCCGTCCCACTGGGTTATGAGAGTAAAGGAATAGAGAGTGCTCTTGTGTACTGCGCACACACTAGGGCACTATAAAATTACTCCTGCGTAGCTGGCCTGGTTTCAATGAAACCGGCCACCGTCACCGAAACCGGTGTTGGGAGCTATTATTACTCGTACTACTAGATACTAATACAATCGATTGAAACGGTAAAACTTTGGAACGAACTGTCGCCAGAAAATTGCCGCTTATTATATATATATACAATGTGTCCCGACACCGGTGTCCGATCCTTTAAGGCAATTTTTCGACAAATTGGCTCTGAAATTTTTTCTCTCTCACGGTTGTAAAATGGCAGCCATGTTAGTTTTTCTCGGGCTTTCACACTAATCTGACCAGTTATACTTCTCATGTAAATATCCTATGAAGATAAAAAAGGTATCATATTTTGATAGCTAAACTTGTGCATGGACTATGCTTGCACAGGCAATATGTTATAAATTTCGTGGAGTTAAACATAGAAAAACCAAAGCTTAAGGGAAAAAAAATTTATATTTTTAATTAAGTATTATTGGCTTTTTGTGAAAAAATCTAGCGCAATAAACTGGTTCTTTTTTATTTTATGAAGATAGAGGAAATTCCTTTACTTCTATTCTCTAAGTCAGATAGTTTAGAAGTTATAACGATTTTCTTATGAAGTATTGGTCAGATTAGTATGAGAGCCAGAGAATTTATTTTTCAAAGGCTTGAGAAAAATAAATTATAGGCAATTTGTCAATAAAATATGCCATATTACATCTTAACATTAAAGGATCGGACACCAGTGTTGGGACACATTTAATATAATAATAAAAAAAAAACGACATTAATCAACATTTATTTTGCGTTTACACAAAATTAATGTATTTCATGCGATACTATTTTGTAGTAGGTACCTATAATAGTAAAGGGCCTGGATTAGGATGGAACAAGAACCGAAACTCGATGTTGTGGACTGAATACAGGA
Organism: Aricia agestis; assembly: GCF_905147365.1. Taxonomy (NCBI): domain Eukaryota; kingdom Metazoa; phylum Arthropoda; class Insecta; order Lepidoptera; family Lycaenidae; genus Aricia; species Aricia agestis. The sequence goes on along the minus strand of NC_056428.1, from coordinate 23,078,715 downwards.
GGCTGAATGTTTGTTTTTGCTGTACTACTCGTGTGTACCTCTGCCTGCCTAGCATACGCCAAGGAGATATCTCACTCTACATGTTTTCTCGATGTTTGATGGTTTGTCTCTTCATCTCTATTGAACCTAGCATGACAAACATTTTTTCTCGCGTAGATCTATTATCGAAATAACACATTTTATAGAGTTTTGTCGAGATTTTGACATTATGAGACGAGTAGTTTTTAATTATCTCGAGAGTGAGATATTTCGTTGGCGTATGCTAGGCAGGCTGGTTTATGCTTTTAGAGCGCCTTCACATTACGTCGCAAGCAGTGCGGCAGCACTCAGCAGCGCTGCAGCCGCGCGACTTCTATGCAAAAGACAGTCGCGCGACTCTCTTTTGTATAGAAGAGGAAGTATTTGTTATTAGCAGTAAGTAGCATTTCGAGTGCGAAAATATATTTCCCTATGTTATTATGTTTGATGATTTTGGAAATAGGGTCAAGAAACAACTAAAATCATGAACACTGATTTATTAGTTAATATTAGTTATTATCGTGAAATTCTAGTAGAAAACATCTATTTGACAATAATTAGACACATACATTTATGTAAGTACACATTACGCTTTGAGGAATTGATACATTTCACATTTAATAATAAAATTGAGATTATTTTTACTTTATAAATTTAGTTGCTGTTTTGATGGCCTCGCATGAGTGGTCTTGGTGCTCTTGGTGCTTAGGTTGCCGCCGCTGCCCTGGCTGCCCTGGCCGCTACGGTTGCCGCGGCTCGTTCCCGCCATTTCTATATCATCGTCTTGTCGTACTAAACATGCTACAAGAAAAAAGAAACAAAATTAATAACCTCAGTAATCTTTGTTATAATTAATATTATTACCGCGAAAAATTTTCAGACTGTATATAATATGTTACTACTTCAACCTTAAACATTGAAGATGAAATTAGTATGGAACCTAAAAAGCAGGAAGTTGGGTTTTTTGTGTGAAAAAATGTTCCCGATTGACGAATTTCAGCGCAACGGGGTTGCGAGAGTCATGCAGTTAAAAATAATGAATTCAATTACTAGAATCTTTTAAAGCTATAAACAATCTATAGGGACTGTTTTACCACTAACTGATAAGTGCCGGATAGGATTTCACAACTTTTTTGACAGATTCTCCATGCTTCATCAGCTATCAAATTAAGTGGTAAGAAGTGGTGAAACAGGCCCTTTATTTCAAATTATAGAAATTATAGAAAAATAAAACTAGAGAGGTTTCCCGTTTCAAGGGACACCCGTTCCCAAATAAATTGTTTCAAATTTCAACGCTTTTCTATTGATATTCTAGTTTAAAAATATTGACTTTATTAATATTATTTTTTAGACATAATTCCTTCAACAGTCTCAGATTAATTAAGTCAAATGATGACAGACTGGCCGTGTATTATTCGTCTCAGTATATTTTAAGATTAAATATTTAAAAAAAAACTAAACTATCAACTCCATCTGCCCCTAACATGCAGGTACTAATAAAAAAGTGTCGAGGTCAAATCAAGGTCAAAAATAAGTATAATAATTAATAAGTATAGATAAAGATTAAGTATAGATGTACAGTACCTGGCAGATATCTTCTTACGAAAGCCCGCACTTCTACATTGGATGAGCTCAAAAACGCCGCAAACCAAATACCCTGAAAAAAAACATCAATGTTGTAAAAACCTAAAAGTCAACTCGTAATAAGTAAGGGCCAGGCCACAACACTGCGTTGCGGCGTCGCATCGTATAAGATAATATGTACGACGCCGCAGAACGCATCGTGAAAATTTTCGATGTAAAGAGTGCTATAATTGCTACCTATATAATTTTTTAAATAATTAAATAATAGAATCCTTTATTGAAAGAAATCAAAAAACGACATCGCATCTCATTTATGTGAGATGTTGTTTTTGCGATACGACGCCGCAACGCAGTGTTGTGGCCTGGCCCTAATAATAATTATAAAAAGGACTTTTTCTAACTGCATGTTAAAATGCCAATAGCTAAGTGTAATTTATACGTCTACAGTAAGTAGCGTGTAGAACATTATGATTATTTTATTTAGAATTACTTTTTGTTGGGCCATCGAATAACCCGGTCAATAAAAAAAATACAATATTTTTATTGTAATAATTGAAACTTTGATGAATAATAAAATAATTAATATTAAATTTCTTAAAAAAAGCTAGCTTACTTGACTGTTCTGTAGCAGGATCCAAACAATGTCCCAAATAACATTCTCATCGTTCAGCTCAGAGCTAGGTCTTAGCGGCAAAAGTAGCATCAGTATACCAAGAAGTAGGAGCTGAGAACAAAACAAACATTTTAGTCCTCACAGCTTGCTATGGAATTGAAGACGTGACTGGAAGCACACGATAACTTGAAAACCGGCGTGAAAAAGCGCTTGCGCTGTGTTTCGCCGAGTGAGTGAGTTTACCGGAGGCCCAATCCCCTACCCTATTCCCTTCCCTACCCTCCCCTATTCCCTTCCCTTCCCAACCTTACCTTCCCCTATTACCCTGTTCCCTCTTAAAAGGCCGACAACGCACTTGCAGCTCTTCTGATGCTGCGAGTGTCCATGGGCGACGGAAGTTGCTTTCCATCAGGTGACCCGTTAGCTCGTTTGCCCCCTTATTTCATTAAAAAAAAAAACTAACAGCAAAAAAATTGGCGTTTTTTGCTTAAATGGAGGCTTTAGGACCGGAAAAATGATTTGAAATAAAAAACTGCGCATTTTATGTATAGCCAGATATATTAGCCAGGCGATAAAGTAGACAAGGTTTGTTCAAATTAAAAGGAAAAAATGAGTAAAATATGTTCATACAACATGACTGGTGAGACATTTTCAATACTTGACGACGTGATATTTGGCTATTATATTAGATGAAAAAAATTATATCAATTGTTTTATTAAAAATAATATGAATAATTATTTACCCAACGCATGAACACTGCGCGCGGGAAGGAAAGCGGCGCGGTGTTTCTTTGATGGCACCCGCCGCCGCGCCGGCCGCATAGTATGCCTACTTGCCTAGCCGCGTAATTCACTCAGGATCCATGATTAATTTATTTAAAGGGAAATTTGGTAAAAAATTAAGTATCTAATTTTATTACATAATTAAAATGAGAATCGAGTACCGAGTACACTCATTAAGTATTGCAAATGTCTCACCAGTCATGCTGTATATTGCTAAATGTTACTTATCGTGTTCTTCCACTCACGTCTTCAATTAATCCCTCGATCGTGGATTCGTGGAAATCTACTGTTATCGCGGTCGAATGTGACCGCTTGGGAATCGGAATTTAACTCCTATTAATATGTAAGAAGAGTATTTTAAGCTAATGCATAGGTTTTATCGCGGGCTTTGAGCGCGGCGACCGAATCAAGAAATTCCGTAACGAAAAACACCTAATACCCTCATTTCGACCGGCATAGCGGTGTGGCGTTACCAGACTTCGGTATGGCGTTTGTCTAGACGTATGAAAGTATGCATAAGTTGATAAAACGCTATGCAATAGCTTGACGGTGCCATACCACACCTATTTTTTAAATTTCAATAATTAAACAAAATAGGTAATTAAAAAAAATACAAACCTGGAATAAAGATGCATGGGCTGCTTTTAAGCTGGCCACTTTAGTACTTTCGTTAGTGCCCTTAAGTATGTCAGAAGTAGTTTTACCTAACAGCCACAATACTACCGCTGCAAAAAAATAATATAGTGTAAGCGCTGCGCTAGGTCAACGTATTGAACTGGCGCAGGAGCCCAACGCAATATTGTGAAACCAGGGGTTCCCAATCTTTTCAGCCTACTGCGCAGTAACACGTCGCAATATTTTGTCACGGCGCGGCGCCCTCTCTATTTTTGTATCTGTTTGTAGTAGGGTAGAGTATCTAGATCTATTACAAAAAGATACAAAAACAAAACACATTTAATGATTATAGTTAGGTTAAGCAGTTAAATGATAATTGACAAAATATTTTATCATCTACCTGCTTTGCATTATTATAAATATCGTAATTTAATTTTATAATATTTGTGGATTCGAATAATGATGGAGGATCGACTCACGGCGCCCCTCTTGCCTCTCCACGGCGCACCAGGGTGCCGCGGCGCACACTTTGGGAACCCTTGGTGTAGACTGTAGAGTATGAAATCATGAAATGTCGCATCCAACTTATGGCCAAGTAGACACTTTGACCCATAACGCTGGCTAAATCATGCTTTTGTAGGATAATAATAATTAATCAATCGACTTTTTGACGCATATTGCAATCAGTATGTAACAGTATCAATCAGTACAACTCTTCCCCTACAAAAAATTGGTCACCAATTATTATTATTATCGGATCTGGAGGAGATAATATAATGTTGTTATCAACATATTGTCAGTCTGACGGTTATATTTTTGTATATCTGATAACCGCTGAACCGATTTTGCTGAAATTGGACTTGGAGATACTTTGAGTCCCGGGAAACGATATAGGATACTTTTTATCCCAAAAATATGCTGTTCGCGCGCGATAATTGATTTTTTTGCGCAACAGAGTTGCAGGCGTCATCTCTTTCTTATAAGTCAAGAATCTTGAACTTTGGATTCATCGTATTAAATTAATTCGGATTCGGTTAAACTGTTCAACGCTTCTTAGGTCATTGTATAAGCGGGCCCCTAGACGACCAATTTTATTGCGCATTATTCCGACCGTCTACGCTTGATATTGAACACGCCCGCCTTTCAATCTTATTGTCAAATAATTTTTTTAATAATATTGTTCAATGATATTGTATAATAAAATTGATCGTCTAGGGGACCACTTACAGACATACAAAAGTGACGATTAAAAGTGTATTTTAGATTACATAATTTTTTTAAAGAAAAAAATATGCTATTAATACTTACAGAATGAATATATTACAACTATGGTATTAGGCAATGCTAAAATAATACTGCTATTAACTTGTCGAAGCCAGCAACTGAAAAACAATACTCTGATTAAAAATAAAAATATTTCGTGTTTAGGTCACAGAACGCATTTAATGTACCGTCGAGGAAATTGATCCATATAGGCAGCTGACAGACGAACGTCATTAGGTCGGATCATGTCAATTTAATGTTAAAAATTGTGATCTGTCGGCTGTGTTTGACGTAACGCGACCAAACTACATAGGTCCCCCATCTGCCTAGGAATCAACTTCTCTGATAGTACCTCTAAGTCCTACTCGAATTCGATGTTGTAAAAATAATGAAGACGGAGTACTATTATATCTAAAGAAGACTAATATGATGACACCGTGATAGTTATATTTTATAGCCCTTGGAAAAGTCATTATTAATCATTCTGATTTCTAATACCTCTTGGTGCCATGATACTCAGACGAATATTAATTAATTAACCATAAATTATTATGTCTACTATTTTGACTAAGGTTGGGTTGCACCAAAGGCGTGGTTATAGTTAAAGTTAAATATGGCGTCCAAACACCCCATATTCTCATACGACATCTGTCAATTTTTCCGGTTATAGTTAAGGTTAAAGTCAAAGTTAGTTGGTGCAACCCAGTCTAAAGCCCCTTACAATATCTATACTCTTCGTTGAATTAAAGTAATTTTGACTAAAGCCCCTTACGAGTACCAATGAGTTTCTAAAATACTAGAGTAGCAATGTCTTACAAAAGATTCTCAGAAATGCGTAACCACTTTTTTGTTCAAAAGACAATGTCAAGTCATATATTCGTTATGTCATTATGTATGTGAGATATGCCTGCAGGCATCTTCGAAGTGGCAACGCGTTGCTACCGTAAACTTCCAATCTATAGAGTAGCAATGTCTTACAAAAGATTCTCAGAAATGCGTAACCACTTTTTTGTTCAAAAGACAATGTCAAGTCATATATTCGTTATGTCATTATGTATGTGAGATATGCCTGCAGGCATCTTCGAAGTGGCAACGCGTTGCTACCGTAAACTTCCAATCTAGTTACGTTAGTAACATAGAATATCAGCCCCTTACATTATACCTGTTGATCTCTTCGTTGAATTGAAGTAAGTGTCTCTTACCGGCTTACTCAGAGATATTAATTATAATTAACCTACAATTAAATGAAGAGTTTGACACATAATGTATGGGGCTTATGCCAAAATGTTTGTATTAAATATTAATTTAAATTTAAGTAATTAATGTTCCATAATGAGTGCGGCAGTTAGTGTATCGCGAGTTTTGAATAGGGGGTTGTTCTTAAATTAACATTATAAGGGTTAAATCAGACCACAACGCGACGCGCATTTCTAAAGTGTGGATTTGACAGATTTGCAAGACGTCTCACACAATAATTGAAATCTGTCAATTCAGTACAAATTTAGAGATGCATATACGCGTTGCGCTTACCTGTCAGTATCCTCTAGGAAGTATCTGCTGGCGGTGTAGGTGGACACCACAACTAGAGGTGCACCCCACCCTAGAAGCCCGTACCAGAAGAATGGCCACATATTTTCAACAACAAGAGTCTGAAACAACGACGAACGAAATTGTATCGAGGAATCAGGGCCCTGATTCACCATGCCCAATTCGGACTCGGAATCTTCATCGCGCAACGTTCGTCGCTCTAGTCATATTGACCAATGGCCGGTAAAGTATCCGAATCCGAGTCGAACGGAAATCGGGAATCGCCATGCTGATCTATTGTATTTTTTTTCTTTATCAATACATCTATATCCATACATCCATACATATAAATAAAATTGGAGTGTCTGTTTGTAATATTGAAAGAACCGTTTTTTACTACATGCATATCTTATATCTTTAAACGAGCAATTCTTGTATATATATAAATATATAATTGGAATCTCGGAATCGGCTCCAACGATTTTCATGAAATTTAGTATATAGGGGGTTTCGGGGGCGATAAATCGATCTAGCTAGGGATCATTTTTAGAAAATGTCATTTTATTCGTGTTTTATCGAATACCGAGCAAAGCTCGGTCAAATAGCTTGTGAATCTATATACGATACATACATCAAAACAACATTTTTTACAATTTTTGTCTGTATGTATGTCTGTCTGTCTGTCTGTCTGTCTGTCTGTCTGTTTGTTCCGGCTAATCTCTGAAACGGCTGGAGCTATTTTGCCGGGACTTTTTTGGTAGATAGCTGATGTAGTAAGGTGTAACTTAGGCTACTTTTTAACCGACTTCCAAAAAGGAGGAGGTTATATTTTACTTTTTTCATATTTGTTAGCGGACTATCCATCTTTGTATTATTATACTATGTTGACACGGACGAAGTCGCGGGCAACAGCTAGTTCAAAATAAATTTACATTTTATCACAATGAAACTAGCCAAGCTGCGATGCAGATTTTTGGCGACAAATTCACTTAATACAACATACCTAACTGAAAACTTTCTACCATTTTCAACTAGATTGATTATTATATGCATTTGTCCCACTTTTTCGTATTAACCCGGCGTGAATGAGGTGAAAAATTATTGCACCAGCTATGAGGTGGGTATGACATACCCTAATATTGTATTGTCGGTTTCGGTAACTGGAGATTAATTTAGAGTAGGGTTGTTGAGGAAGTGATTATGAGGAAGAGGAGGAGGAAGAGGAATTGTCACGCGCAAATTTTGAGGATGCGGATGAGGAAGAGGATATTTTATGAGGAAGAGGATGCGGATGAGGAAGCGGAAGAGGAAGCGGATGAGGAAGAGGAAGATAGAAAATTATAAATACTAGCGGACCCAACCCAAACTTTTGTCCTGTCTGTACTTTGTACATAACGTACTAGGTACATACATTACACAAAAATTAATTAAAAGGGCATTTTCCAGTGAACCAAACTATGAATCTAAATTCTAAACCATTCTCAAAACACACACAATAAAGAATCATCAAAATCAGTCTAGCAATAAGGGCCGCGCTACATCGGAATGACAGCGGCGAGGCGAGCCGAGGGTTGCAAAATTACGTAATTTTACCGAAAACGCTGGTAAAATACGCGTATTTTACGGTAATTTATATATATTACGGTAAAATTACCGTCTACGTATGTATGCGAAAAGTATAGCGGGGGGTGAGAAGAGCGTGTAGTTGCAAGTTGCAACTTGCAACATACTTACGTTCGGCGGGGCTAAAATTTGAAGAATCATGATATGAATCATAATATGATTCATTTTTCTAAAATCGCAAAATGCAACTCTGCTTGCAATTGTTTTGACTGACTGCACTATACGTGCATTTAGTAAATTATGCCACGAAATCAAGTAAAAGTGTGGGATTATTTCCAAGTGCTAAGTGAACATGACAAAAGGAAACATGTGATGTGTATATTTTGTAATACGGAGTACAAAAATGCTAATGCTACTCGGATGACAGAACATTTTGAGAAGTGTAAAAAGTGTCCTAATGATGTTAAATTATTATTTATTAGTTATTTTTGCATAATAGTCATACGTTCAATGCCTTGGTAGTTATCCAGTTCATGAGAAATGAATTTACAGAACATAAGAATATTAAGTCTTATGTTTTCACCAACTTCAGTAATATTTGTCTGGACATATACATTTTGACTATTTCTTTTTTAAAGAAGACTGCAATTATTACTAACTAAAAAGGTAAAATACGATTTAACTCTTGTTAAATTGAATTTTACCCAATTTTACCGTAATTTACGTAATTTATTTATATTTTACGTAAAATATGGTAAAAAACCGAATTTTACGAAAGTAATATTACCGCTTTACATCCCTCGGAGCGCTTTCAGTGTCATATATATGACTAGCTGTTGCCCGCGACTTCATCCGCGTTAACATAGTATAATAACAAAGATGGATAGTTTTCTCCTTTTTGTTTTTGAGGTTCCTTATACAAAGGGTAAAAACGGACCCTATTTAAGCAAACGTTAAACGCGTCGTCAATAAACTTTCATGTTTCTAACTCAAGAAATGACGGACTTTCATTGCAACTTTCCACCCCTATTTCACCCCCTTGGGGGTAGAATTTTCAAAAACGCTCAAACACGTATCCAATCATTTTTATCAGTAACCCAAACATAAAATTTCATGTTTCTAACTCAAAAAATAACGGAGTTTCATTCAAACTTTCAACCCCAATTTCACCCCGTTGGGGGTAAAATTTCCAAAAACGCTTAAATACGTATCCATTCATTTTTAATCAGTAACCCAAAAATAAAGTTTCATGTTTCTAACTCAAGAAATGACGGACTTTCAACCCTTATTTCACCCCCTTCGGGGTAAAATTTTGAAAAATTCCTTCCTTAGTGGGTGTCTACTTAATAAAACAACCCTACTCACCAAATTTCGTGGCTGTAACTTTTACAGTTTTTGCTCAGCGATGATGAATCAGTCAGTCAGTCAGTCAGGGCATGTAATTTTATAAGTATAAGATTTTAAACTTTATCTTCATTATTGTAATACATAGTACCAATTGAGAAGTCTACGGCCGCCCGTGGCCGCTGTACTATGTATTACAAAAATGAAGATAAAGTTTAAAATCTTATGACACTGAAAGTGCTCGCGTCGCCGCTGCCATTCTGGTGTGTAGCGGCCCTTAGGCTGTTTAGACACACGCCGCAGCGGCGCCGCTGCAATACTCATCTTTGCCCTCAGGGAGAAACCACACGGGTGCGGTGCGGCACCGCTCCGGCGCCGCGCCGCCGCGCCAAAGCGTGATTGGATACGCGACGCGCATGCGCAGTGTAATTCCTCATAAATTCCTCTTAAATTTTGAGGAAGCGATAGCGGAAGAGGAATTTTTATTTTTATTTATGAGGAATGCGGTAACGGTTGAGGAACCCAAAATATTGCGGAACTTCCTCATTATGAGGAAGCGGAAGAGGAATCCTCAGCAACCCTAATTTAGAGTAATGCTATCACTACACTAAAGTTATCACTGTAATAATTAATTAACATAAAGCAAATTAATTTTTACAATAAAACAAGCACGTCCAATCATAAAAAAGTATATTTTTTCTATTAGTAACAAAGCGGTATTTTTATACGCACAAATCAACTTTGTTTAAAATAAAATAATAAAATAAAATAAAATCATTTATTTCAGGCTTCTGCGACATTACATTAAAAAAAAAATTGAAATTTTCGTTACATTACATTATAGTCATTACATTAAAATTACAATACATTTAAAATATATGATTAAGCAATTAAATTAAATTGAAATTTTTAAGTTATGTATACTTAATATAAAATAATCAAATAATAATATAATAAAAATAGATCAAAATCACAGTCAATCACCATATCTTTGTAAGTCTTGTATAAATAAATTTAAAAACATTGTATGCAATAGATTACTATTTAAAGTTAAATTAAAAATTGAACACTTATGAACTAAAATACATTTAGCAATACACATTAAATTAAAATTGTAAAGTTAAAATCATGTATAAATAAAATAATAAAATAAAAAATAAAAGTGTCAAAGTAGATAAAATAAAATTAATCAAAATGGCAGTTAATCACATCTTTGTATAAATTAATTTAAGATCGTTGTATGTAATAAGTGACTATTAAAAAATTAAATAAAAATAATAATAATACTAAACGTTATGCACTGCGCGTAACATGCATACTGCAGCAGTGGTGAACATAGGGGCAGTCTACTCGTGATGCTATCATCGCCAGGACGGTGTTGGAGCTGTCCCGCACGCGGCGCACCAGCGACGCGCACCTCTTGCGAATAGTCGCCTGAAAGCCGTCGGTGCGCGCCGCGGCGAACATGCCGGAGGCGCTACAGTAGCGGGGCAGCCCCAGCATCGCCCGGAATGCATTATTGTATTGGACTTAAGTTGATTGTTTAAGAACTTAAGGCTTAATATTTAAAAATTCGACAAATTGTGATCAAAATTGTAATTAAAATTAAAAAATAAATCACTCTCTTATCCACACCAATATTATAAATACGAAAGTATATGTCAGTCTGTCTGTCTGTCTGTTACCTCTTCACGCCCAAACCATTGAACCGAAACCACTGAAATCTTGCTTTTATGTCCCAGAAAATATGATTATGATAAAGGATACTTTTCAACCCGGAAAAATGTATGTTACCCGCACTATAAATGCATTTTGGCGCAACGGAATTGTAGGAGTCATCTAGTAATATATAACTTCAATTTAATATAAAATCAATAAATATGACTAAAGACAAGTCTAATATACAAATTATATGACATTCTATAATATACACACTTAAAAATAAAGAAACTTCATTATTAAACGCATAAAATTAAAAAATAACCGAAGCACAAAATAGTGACACCGACTATGAGGTCGGGTATGACGTACCCGCAATGCGTTTTGTGTACGGTGTATCTGGGGGCACGGCAGTGCCCCAGCCAAGTTTTTTAGCAAAGGCACGGTCGTACCATACTTTTCTCGAAGCGGTTCGCGGCTATTTCACACCCCCTTTATCTTTTAACTTAACAAAGCTAAGGATTTAGAATTTCGGTCACTAGGAGCAAGTATTAAAACTAGCTTAACTTCAAATCACATGAAATTTAAATAAATAGTTTAATAGTTACGGATGGTCAAAGTACTACATTTTGTCACTCACCGACTGACAGATCATCAAAATTCTAAGGTACTTCTAGCAGACTTAGAACCTTGAAATTTGGTACCTGAATAGGTCTTTATTCACAATGAAAGGAAAAATTATGAAACCAGCCAAGTGCGAGTCGGACTGGCATACATAAGGTTCCGTACCGTAAATTTGTATGGGAGCCCCCCTTAAATAATATTGTTATTTAATTTTTATTATTAATTATTAAAGTTAAAATACAGTTGAGTATTTTCGGAAATTTTCAATAACCGTACAGTTACCATTATGGATAAAGAGCGAAAAAGTTGTCACTGAGTAAACACTGCGTCTCGAACCTCCCGCTTAAATTAAAGTTCTCGCCCGCATTAATGAACAGCTTCAAGTGAATATTTCTGTGATTTAAAGAAGTTATCTCAAAAATCAATTAGCTCTGTTTAAAACAGCAATCAGTGTAATATTTCGGCATTAATTACTGTTTCATTTAACGATTTGACAAGTTATCAAAATATATTTTTTTAACTACCTACGTTACATCACAACAAATCAAAACAAGTGGTTGTCGACCATAGACAGTACAGTGTTGCTATAAGAAATTTCCAGTTGCCATATACATTATTCTGTTGCCACATAATATTCCGAGTTGCTAGACTAAAAGTCGAATTACCATACTAGAAAACTACTAATTTACTGAAGATGAAGTGTGATATTTGTGACTCCATATACACGGATGGCGTATTTTGCAATGGGTGTAAGCGAAGTATGGACTTTGGATGCGCCTCTATTTCCGAGTCTAGTTACCGGAAACTTGGATCTGATCGAAGGTTGATGTGGAGATGTCCACAATGTAAACTTTTAACAACTCCGCGTCCTAAAACACCGACTGGAGCAGAACCTGTCACCCTCGAAATGATTATGTTGGAATTAAAAGATATGAAGTCACAACTTATTAAGCTTCCTGAATTATTCGATGATATTAAATCAATAAAAAATGAAATTTCAGAACTAAAAACAACTTGTGAGTTTAACAGTTCCAGGAAAGATAACTTGGAATCAAAGGTCTTGGACATAGAAAAGTGTGTCATGGATTCTCAAAAATCTGAGTCGTCTATTCTCAATGACCTGACGCTACTCAAAAAAGATAATAGCGTCCGAGAGCAGTGGTCTAGGATGAACAACGTTGAAATATAGGGTTTTCCAATCAAACCAAATGAAAACCTTTTTGACATCATAAGCTCCATATCTGCTGTTGTTGGATATTCATTCCCAAAAACACAAATAAATTAAATTGCTCGTGTCCTATCACATGGTTCCAAGTCCAAATCAATAATTGTGAGTTTCATTAACCGATTCATTAAAGAAGAATTTATTGCTGCTTCACGGGCGCATAAACAAATTTACTTAAAGAATATCGGATTCGATGAAGAAGACAAACGTATATTTATTAACGACCATCTTATTCCTGACCAAAAGAAACTCTTAACTAAAGTAAAAGAATTCTCGCGGCTTAAAGGATATCAGTATGTTTGGGTAAAATTTTGTAAGATTCATATTCGAAAAAATGATAAGTCTCCTGTTCATATTATTGCTTGTGATTTAGATTTAAACAAATTAGCTTAGAGTGTCTCCTTCATTGCTACCTTTATTTAATATTACGCTTAACTTTTAAGTATATTTTTAGTTTAATATTTATATTGAACTCGATCTTCTTTTATTGCATAGTATTTATTGTTTGTCTTTATATACTCACTCATCTGTGCCTTGAGTGTAGTCACAATATATATTATGGTCAAGCTTTGCATCTATTTTTATTTTTTGTTAACCACCGCAAAACAATGCCAACTTCTACTATTATCCTCCATTTTTACATATTTTCATGCTACTCGATCCACTCATACCTGTCTACTCATACGTTTGATTCGATCTATGCTTTAAATATTATCACGCTTCTGCTTTTCGTTTTAATTATTTCTTATTTACTAATAAATATTGTGACTCTGCCTGCCATGTTTTGATTGCTTCATTCTCTAATGCTTCCATGATTATTACTCACCATTTTTCTACCCTTAATAGTTTTTATAATAGTTTGATTTTATTGAGCTTTTTAATCCATATTGATTATTACAGATGGACTCCAAATTGAGTATTTACTATCAGGATGCTCGTGGTCTACGTACCAAAACTGACTTATTAAAAAGGAATGTGTATGACGGAAACCTGGCTTCTAGACGGTATAAATGATTACGAACTTTTTGACGGCAGATATATTGTTTGGCGGCGTGACAGAGATTACAAATTGACTAACCAATCACTCGAAGGGGGAGTGCCTCTAGCAGTTCGACGCGATTTAGCAGCAATTGGACGCCCCGAATGGCGCACCTCCGCGGAAGACCTGTGGATAACGGTTTCGCCAAGAAAAGATAACTCTTCATATAAAATTAACTTCTGCACACTCTATCTTTGCAGCCAAAATTACGGAAATAGATTTAATACGCAACTCGAAAACTTTAGTAATAATCTATTTAACATAGTAAATCAACATCCTAATGATAAATTTATAATCATGGGCGATTTTAATCTACCTTTCATTGACTGGAATACTCAAGGGAACCGTCTCACATCAAGTGAAGTGTCACTCTCCGGACACAAATTGATTTCTTAGATAGACTTGCTCAGTGTAACTTATACCAACGTAGTCAAGTTCGCAACAGTAATAATCGGCTGTTAGACTTAGTTTTTTCCAATTGTGAAATTAACGTCGACGCATGTGATGGCCCCTTAGTCCCTGAGGATATACCCCACCATAGTTCACTGCGTATCGATTTACTGGACTGTTGCTCTTGTTCATTAAAGACAAAAATAGATTAAAATATTTTTATGATCGAGGTGATTATCTTTCGATTAGTGCTTCTTTAAACACAATTACCTGGGAGGTGCATTTAAACAATAAATCCATAGATGAGGCTCTTAAATATTTTTATGACATTATCTACGACCTTCGTAATACTCACATACCCCACAAAGACTTTTCTTTCAACTATGGTATGACTCCGCTCTCAAAAAAGTTTTGGTATGACTCCGCTCTCAAAAAAGTTTTAAAGGAAAAGCATAAATTTCATCGGAAATACAAACTGTATGGGAACTACTAACTGAACTTTCAGTTTCCGTTCTAAGAAAGAGGGCCAAGGCATTGGAACAATCATGCTACGAATCATATATTCAAAGAACAGAAAGTACTATACGTATTTATTAAAATTCAATTTATTAAATTGAATTTTAATAAATTTTTAAGTGAAAATCAACATGAGGATGTATTTTCATTAAAGCCTAAGAGAATACGAAATATTCTAACTAAAGCATATTTCACCTCTAAATAGAAAATGTTATAGAATATTAATAATACAAATCATGGATCGGATCATAGGTAATTCTATCATCTTATTAAATCTTTAATTCGTATTTAATTTTTATTTCAGTTTCATATTACAGAGTGGGTTTGTATTTGCGGTGGCATATTATTTAATATTACTTTCTACTTATCTAAAATTTTTGGTGTTGTTATAATAATTATTGTAATTACTGTTTCACATCTAGCTTCTTTAAATTACTATTCATAAGTGGAAACTAGTAAATGGCATTCAAAATTCTTATTTAAATAATTAATGATATTGTTAGTATGCTGTAAGTTTTCCGAATAAAATAAAATAAAAATAAAGGGGAAAAATCGTGTTTGTTGTATGAGGCCCCCCATTAATAATATTTATTTTAATTGGACTATTAGCTTTTATAACGACTTATTTACTTAATGATTATGTACTTAATGAAATGGTAATTATTAAATAAAAAATAGTATTAACAACGTTAACAATGAAAGTTCAATAATTAAATTCGATTAAAATATAAATGTAATCAGTACTGTGATACACACTCCTTACTCGCTCGATATAATATTATGGTAGTTTTAAGTTATCACATGAAATAAGGTGTGCTTCTTTCCTGCGAGGAACGTCGAGACGCTTATAATATCAGTGCTGCTATGTGTTAAACGGTAATGCTAAAAATGACCGCCTTTAAGTTATTTTATAAATAAATAAAATGGGCCACCAAGATACAGGCTTTGCCTAGTTTGGGGTCCCCTGGTTAAATAATAATATTGTAATTCCTAATGCAATTTAAATAAATGTACACTCGAATCATGTAAGCAACCTAAATATTGTGAACTGCTTTACTTATGATGTTATGTAAGCTAAATCAATAAATAAAATAAATAAATAAATAAAAGTATTAAAGCTTATGAGTCAATTATATGTAGGTATTATATGAATATAATAATCGACGCAGAACTCAGAAGTATTTACGTTACATTGTCCACCTTTAGAAGCCTCAAAGATAAATTATAAAGGAGATAGAGAAAAGAAAAAAAACTTAAAAAAAAGAAATAAAATCCCACCAAAAACATGAAATGTATAAGGAGCCAAGCAAAATATTGCATAGGTATTCAATAGTTCTGTCGTAAAAAGTTTTCAGATCACATTCAAGCCAAGCCTTCAACTTATTTTGTAATTTTAATCAACATTCAGTAAACGTATCAATAGATTTCTTTTTTTTTATAATTAATATAGTGGCTTGGCATTCATTCATCAAACGTCATTCACGCCGGGTTAAGTCTGTTATCCACCATGAGACGTTGGTAGCGCAATTCGTTACTGGGTCAATTCAGACCGCAACGCGACGCGTAGATGCATTTCTAAAGTAAGGATTTGACAGATTTGCAAGACGTCTCGCGTTTAGGAAATCTGTAAATTCAGTACAAAAGAAATGCATAAGGGTGACCATGAACTAAAGTAACGCGGTTTTTTAACATGCTGATTTAGATCATCCTCTTAAAACGAATGGACTATAAGTATATACTTACTTTAACCAGCTCCTGCATTTGAAAACACAGAGCCAGTAACCAGAAATAGCTAGTAGCCAGGAAGTAGTTCACAGCGACATGGAATATCTTACATATTAACTGCAACAAGCAAATGAGCTGAGAGGTAGTCTTACGTTAAGTGATTAGGCTGATTTGTCAACGGCCGCTTGTTGATCGTAGACGCCGAATTCGAAATATAAGGGTCAATTCAGACCGCAACACAATGCGTAGCTGCATTTCTAAATTTGTATGGATTTGACAGATTTGCAAAACGTCTCCCGCAATTGAAATCTGTCAATGCAGTTCATTGACTTTCGGTCACTGCAACTTTGTGCTGTCTCCCGCTTTATATGGGGAGGGAATCTGGAATTCTTCCTACTCCTCCTATTTTCTTCTGATTAATTTCGTTGCGGGTCCCAAGACAGCTTCAGCATGTCCCTCGGGCTCCCTGAGATCATATCAAAGGGTTTTCGTGGTTGGATACCGCTGTCGATCCTGGCGACACAGGAGATACAGTGGTGGGAATGTGTGGTGGGCCAAATGCATCTACGCGTCCCGTTGCGGTCTGAATTACGCTGACTGCTACGCGTTCATACATCTCGGATCTTCCGATGGTGTGTGCGGTCGGCGTAACACTATCCAATATCCATACTACTATAATAAACGGAAAAATGTGTCTGTCTGTTACCTCTTCACGCCCAAACTGCTGAACCGATCTTGCTGAAATTTGGTATGTAGATACTTTGAGTCCCGGGAAAGGATATAAGACACTTTTAATATAATATAATTAATAATTAAGGTTAATTTGTGCTAAAAAATTGAAACAATTCTCAAGAATCCCACAAGAATTTCGCCATTCGTATCTCAAATATGTTAAAGGGTTTTGGTGAAGTCGTGATATCAATTAGATCATACGTTAAAACTCATCTGATTTTAAATAGAATAATTACTAAATTAAAACAAAAATCACCTTGTTCCCTGTTATAAACCTGATATCGTAAAGTATCGTCATATACCAAATTATCCACAATAGATTATTTATTAGCACCGCTATGTACACTTGCTTTTGTATTCTTCCTAATGTGGATTGTAGAGTTCTGCAAGAGAAAAATAATTATTCTAAACAAATAGAGGCTGTACACTGCAAAGAGACATCGCAGCAATGTAGAGTTGTAGAGTAAGGGTCAATTTATAATAGTGCAGAGTCGAAGCGAAGAGAATCGAATGCCCTAAAACTGAACACAAAAAATTCATCCTTAACTCCAGAGCGTAACGCATATATAGCTTAGCTGCGAGGCCAATCAGCGTTGGTCGGGCGCATTCACGCGAATTCGCACAGATGCGCGCGGTTTTTTAAATTCTCAGAATAAAGTGCGTTAACGCTTTCGAGTTAAGGTTGAATTTGTTATGTTCAGTTTTAATAATTCGCTTCGATGCGCTTCGACTCTGCGCTAGTATAAGTTGACCCTAAGATCCAGCTGTGACGGCCAGACTTTCCTCATTTGGAATGTCTGGCCGCCGCAGGCTCCTGGTCTAATACAAATATATAGTTCAGGGGGTGTTCACATACCCCGTTGAACTACTGACTCTCGGAAACATTGCAAGTTTCCGAATTCGAGTCCAACAGGAAATGTCAAAACCACTAGAGCAGCTGATTTTTGACCCCCGATCTTCAAAAGTAAGCGGTCGCGTTTACGCTCTGGTAATGACAGAGCGGGACAGCCTTAGAATCAATCTGATATTCTAGGTATGGAAGCGGACTGGTGTCTATGAGCAGGACTAGGAAAGTGTCCAGATTCATAAAGTCATCTTAGTTATTCTAGTAATTCTCATAACTAGTATTATAGCTAATATGAAATCTGTGAATACAGGTTCATATATAATTCGCATTAGCTGAAGGGTTTTATTCATATAACTCGTAAAAAAGACAAAAAATGACATATTGTATAACATTTTTATAAATATTTATTAAAAAAAAGGAATGTTAAGAAAATGTAAAAGTAAAATTGACAGACTATACCTATAAAATTTGCACGCCACCCTAAGACAAAATAAGAGAACTTCAATACCTTTATAACACCATATTGTACCTTATTTCAGCAAATAAATGATTTTGATTTGATTTGATTCAGAGGGCGGATAAAGCAAAAAATCAAACATCTTCCTTCTCCCTTCACACTTACGCCCGTCTTTCATATTATGCCAGGTACCAAAAAGAATGACGCGAATTCAGCGCCAAGTTCGTTTTTTCTTAATAACTCGATAAATATACAACATTTTAAAAATCCGCTAGTACAATCTCTCGGTAATAGAATTTTATATTACTTATTAAAATATTGACTCAATTGAATGCTCCGTTTTGGAAAAATATGAAATATTCGTGAAATCCAGATGAATTTTTGTAAATTTTGTCTATCGAGAAAAGTTTAGGATGTTTTCGCTAGTTCGGACCCTCGCAAACATAATGTAGGATCTATGTTTAAAAAATAAAACAATTCGTAGCTTATAAAGCAAGTATAAAAATGAATTACTTATAAGATCATCTATTTTGCTTCAGTCGCCCACCTAAGGGTTTGCGGCTGAGTAGGCCATTGTAGAGCTCCAGCTAAATAGCGTTTTCATATTCATCCGATATCTGATGAAAGATTTTTTGAAGTGAAAACTTCTTTAGCGGCGTTGAGCACTTTTGTGGGATGGGTAAAAACTGTGAAACTCGCGTCAGATTCTCGTGCTGATCGAAAAACCGTAAGACGGTTTTTCGATCCGGAAAATTGTAAGGGTTTCAATTAATTAAAAAAATCGATTTTTTAAAAATCGATTTTCATAAAAAATGGGTAAAATATTTAATCGATTGTAAGGGTTTCGATTAATTAAAAAAATCGATTTTTTAAAAATCTATTTTCATACAAAATGGGTTAAAAAAAATAATGCACAACGCTTCCATCACTAATATACAAGATACACAGTCCGCGGCAAAAAACGACCTCACTAAAAGAGCACCAAACGCAACATTCTGGTGGACTTTCGATTTAGTAGTGATCGAACGCTCCGCTGGGAAACATGTCCCAGTGCTCGTTTAACAATTGTAAAAATCATACGTTTAAAACGCAAAAAAAGGATGATATTTCATATTTCCGGTAAGTATTAATTTTATCCTAATATATTTCATACAATTGTATTATAAATATTGGTATTTCGTTAAGAAATCAACAAAAACAGTTTTAAAATTAAGGTGTAAATAAATCAACACGAGGTATAAACCATCTCAATTGCGAATACTCATACTAAAGGTACTCATCGTAGTTTATCATTCCCACTTGAAATGTTCGGGTTATACACTGTGTTTCTGTTCTATTTGGTGGGGTCGCTATTAATTATTATTTATTTTATTGAGGAATTTATTTTTTTTAGGTTTCCTCGAGATCCAGTTAGATGTGGAGATTTGATATCAGTTATAGCACGGCAAAGATGCGAACAATTTTTCAAGCCGACTTTAGCGAGCGTTGTATGTTCTAAGCATTTATATTCAATGTATACACGTATATTTTAGTTAACTATAAAATTAAATATATTAGAACAACATAATATTACAAGTAAAAATAATTACTCCACACTTTATAGTTTAGATTAAACTTTGGAAAAATTAAAAATTGACTATTAAAATTATTACAATCAACAAAAAATGTTGAACAGTTCGACTCCACTCATACTTCACTTCACCCTGTTCCAGCGGCGAAGTGCAGCCGTAAAATTATTGAAGTGCTTTTTTGGAATTGTAATAATTTAAACTTTAAGACATATGGACGATGGTTGAATTTAGTTTGAAGCGTGCGTCGTTCGTAAAAATTTATTGCTTTGTAAACACACATTGTACATTGTTTTATAAAAAGATCTTTAATAACTATTATTAAGGTTGATTTTAGATAAATATATACTATTTTGAACACTTTTACTAGACGACAGATTTTCGAGAGGTTTTGTATGAGACTGTGTATCTTGTATATTAGTGATCGAAGGCACAACGTTAATAATCAAGTTTTCACTTCTGCCGGCACTCCCGGAGTGCAACCCGTCTTTTTTTATTTGCCTTACCATTTAGACGACTTTCAATCGATAATTGCGACAGTGAAGTAAATGAATGGGATTTAATATAAAGCATCTCGAGTTCTATGTCACTTAACTATGTTATGTAAAATTAATCCCACCAAAATAATAATTATAATAATAATAAAATAAAGAAAGCTATTGATACCATCACTAAATGTTGATTTAAATTACAAAATAAGTTGAAGGCTTGGCTTGAATGTGATCTGAAAACTTTTTACGATAGATATATTGCATAGCTATGCAATATTTTGCTTGGCTCCTTTTTATATTTCATGTTTATGGTGGGATTTCATTTCTTTTTTTAATGTTACTTTTCTTATAAGGTCACGTTAAAACTTTTCTGTACTTAGCTTAGCAACTATTCTCTGCCTCCTCTGTTTTTTTTCTTTGAGGCTTCGTTTGTTCTACGGTGGATAAGTCTCAACGGTAAATACTTCTGAGTCGATTATTATATTCAGCTATAATTGGCTCTTAAGCTTTATTACTTGAAGGTGGCCATTTTGAGCATTGCTGTTGAATCCGTCCGTCTGTCACCAGGCTTGGATCTCGAGAACCGCAATAGCTAGATAATTGAATTTTTTACAAATTATGTATTTCTTTTGTTGCTATAAAAGCTATTAGTCCAATTAAAAAAAATTATGAATAGGGGGTCTCATACAAGAAACACTATTTTTTTGCCCTTTTTTGCTCTATATCCATAATGGTAACAGTGAGGTTTACGAAAATTTCAGAAAATACTCAATTATATTTCAACTTCAATAATAAATAATAAAAAGTAAATAAACTTATTATTTAATACACCCATACAAATTTACGGTACGGAATCCTATGTACGCCAGTCCGACTCGCACTTGGCCGGTTTTATAATTTTTCCTTTCATTGTGGATTGCCAAAATTAAAGGTTCTAATTCTGATAGAATTACTTTAGAATTTTGATGATCTGTCAGTTAGTAAGTGACAAAATGTAGTAATTTTGATCATCCGTAACTATTAAACTATTTATCAAAGTATTATCATGTAATTAGGAGGTTAAGCTAGTTAGCTAGTATTAACTTCACGTCACCGAAATTCTAAATCCCTAGCTTTGTTAACACGGAAGATAGAGGGGTCTAAAATAGCCGCGAACCACTTCGAGAAAAGTATGGTACGGCCGTGCCTTTACTGAAAAGCTTGGCTAGGGCACTGCCGTGCCCCCAGATCTGTTCTAAATCAACACTCTGCATTCTGAATCAACCCTAAATCTTAAGGGTTGATTCAGACCGCAACACGACGCGGAGATGAATTTCCAAAATATGGATTTGACAGATTCGCAAGACGTCTCACGCAATTGAAATCTGTCATATCCATTCATGAGTCATGACTTATGACCATAAGGTTAATATACCTAGCAGAATAGAGCAACAATCTCGAGCTGTCAAACGGAACCGAAATTGGTTTTCATCTGTGTGAAAAATATGTGTACGTATACGTGCGGCACGTGCCGACTGGACGTCAAAAAAATGCTGCTCTCATGTATCACAAGTCTCTTTTTACCACGCAGTGTTACTGATAATGACATCTCTCTTGCTCAGGCCTTTGTTTCTCTATTCCGCTAGGTAAATTAACTTTATGGTCATATTTTAAGTCATAACGCGCCGCGCCTCGCCTCGCCTCTGCTGGCTGGCGCTGGGTGGATTTGTGTAAGTATGCAAAATATGAGTGACGCATTCTAAAATTCAGAATAACGCAATTAACGTGAACGCCTAATCGCTAGCTAAAGATTTCGCTTGTGAGCTTCGAAAATGAAAAGTTTGCTTTAGGTAAATTCGCTGATCATACTTTTCATTAACTTTATAATAATACTACATACTTTAATATTTTGAAAAGAACTTTGCAACCTACGTTACAAAGTTGTGTTACGTAAAATTCGCACAGCTTAAAACATTGAACAATTTTCCAAAATAAATACGTTAAAAAGCGTATTTTATATTAGTACAATGATTTAGTTTTTTGTGACCGAAGGCATGAAGCGACGTCAGGTCACAGCGACTCAAATGGATTTTAGTGACTGAAAATATGTAGTGTAGTGAAACAGTAAAAATATGAAAGAAATAAAATAAACTATACATATAAATAAAATTGAAGTGTCTGTTTGTAATATTGAAATAACCGTTTTTTACTACATGCATATGAATATTTAGACGGTACAGACACTAAAATAACAGCTTTTAGAATTTTTGTCTGTCTGTTTGTTCCGGATAATCTCCGAATTGGCTGGACCGATTTTGACGGGCCTCTTATTGGCAGATAGCTGATGTAATAAGGAGTAACTTAGGCAACTTTTTAACCGACTTCCAAAAAAGCGGAGGATATTTTTTACTTTTTTATGTTTTACCTTTGTATTTTACTCCGCCGTTTGTGGACCGATTTTCAAAATTCTTTTGTTGTTGCATAAGATATTATGGTCCATCACCTTATCACATTTTGTTGACGCGGGTGAAGTCGCGGGTAACAGCTAGTAATAAATAATAACCGTTTTTCGCCCTTACAACCTCCCCCCACACTTTTCCCGAACTCAGATCGCCCGTAAATTATTTTTCCCTTAATTTCCTTTTGTAATGGGTTTCATCCTACTGTAATTTTTTTTGTTTTAAAAATTATCGGTCCTAGTCTAAATCGTCTGATTATGATAATTAAGCTCGTCACAGACAGAGCAGGTAAAGTATATTAATGTACATTACATCCCGGGATGTATATCTTTACATTATATAAATGTATCACACACACAACAGGTAATGTAATGTATCTTTCCCTACATTTCAATGGTAGCCGCCCCGCTTGACGCACATTTCAGCTGCTAAAGTGTTATACAGGCTGTCCTTATTTTTAATGTTGTAATACTATTGCCTTCCGAGTTACTTGCTATTAGATTCACTAGATAGTTCATCAGAAGATGATTCGAATTTTACGTGGGAGAGCCATGCTTCGGCACAAATGGGCCGGCTCGACCGGATAAATACCACGTTCTCACAGAAAACCGGCGTGAAACAGCGCTTGCGATGTGTTTCGCCGAGTGAGTGAGTTTACCGGAGGCCCAATTCCCTACCCTATTCCCTTTCCTACGCTTTCCTACCCTCCCCTACTCCCTTCCCTTCCCTACCCTCCCCTATTACCCTATTCCCTCTTAAAAGGCCGGCAATGCACATGCAGCTCTTCTGATGCTGCGAGTGTCCATGGGCGACGGAAGTGCTTTCCATCAGGTGACCCGTTTGCTCGTTTGCCCCCTTATTTCATAAAAAAAAAAATTATGCGCGCATTATTACATATTGTGCCAAAAACAGAACGATGTGGATTGAAGATATTTGATTGAAAATATAGGCTCTGGGAAACAGACTGCCTACAGTACTTGCTGTGAAGTGCTGTGCTAAGGTGGCAAGTGGCAACACTGTGTGTATCTGTCTATCATACACATATAATATAATGAGAGAAATTTTTGAACACCCTATGAAGAGATGTATAATTTAGATGTATCAAAATATAAATGTATAATATTTTCATATAGCTCGGTATCTTAAGATACGAAGATGTACAAATATACATTATAGCTGCTGTGTGTGGTCTCCTGACGATTTCTATAGAAAGATGTATTGAGATGTATCGTGCTATAATATACATCTCTACATTACCGGCTCTGTGTATGACAAGCTTTAATATTGTTAGCAAAAGGTCAAAATGTAACGTCCAAATGACGGTTTTTAAGAAATTTTCACAAATATTTCGTGACAAATTCGCGGCTCGCGCAGCAGGTTACCTTGTGTTAGTATGTTTGTATCGCCATAAACATAATAACAAAAAACGCTTGTCGGTATATGAAGAGGGCTTCTTCCAGCAGCAACTGTATAAACCAAATAAATTATTTCCTGACTTTGTGGATAATAATTTTTAAACCTTCAAAAAGAGGTTTGCGCTTGAAACTTGAAACATGATAGTAAGTGCACTTCGTTTGGTTACTTGTTTTCTTATATAGGTACTTAAGCGTAACTTTTTATACAAAAAAGTAACTTCAAAGATCACAAGAAAAATACGATTACATCCATAAAAATTTAGATGCGTTGGGAAAATGCGTGTGTATTGTGTAAAGCAAGATGTGAGCAATTGTGAGCATACCGAAAGGTTTTTAAATCGTCGCTTAAAGCAATTTAAGCAACTTTATGCTTATTTTTACAAGACGACCGTTATTTCCCTTTTTCATGCTAAAAGAATTAAATAATAAATGAATATTTTTTGGTGAAAACTTACCTAATACAGAAAAACATCATGAGCGCGGCTGCCAAGGCAGTCACAGACGTGCTGTAGCCGACGATATGCGCAATGATCTTGCCGGGGTGTTTCTAGAACATAAAAAATAGTGAGGTCCACAAATTACGTGAGGTGTTGAAGGGGATCAAGTTAAATCTCATCTAATCTTATGTTTGAGGGAGGGGGGTCTCAGCGAATCTCACGTAATTTTTTACTCATTGTTAAAAAAAACTGTAAGTACTATTTTGTTGTTGTTAAAAAAAATTGTACTGTTTTGTTTGTGTTCATCCAGATTATACGTATGCTTAAGTGGGCGCCTAGACCTACAATAATATTGAACAATATCACGTATTGTGTAATATTATTGTCCGTCTGGGGTTGATATTGAACATCGCGCTCATACATAGCACAGTCAAGTTAGACATTTGAGATTTCATAAATTCGCACCAAGCTGAAAATCGGTAAAATTGGTTAGAACAGTAAATTTTAAGATTCCCCATAATTCCCTTGTGTGGTAAAAGAAAATACCCAAACGACGATTACAACTTTAACAACTTTTTGAATCGTTATATTTAAAAATGGTGGCTCGTAGGGAAAAATATTGCTACACATTTTGTAGATAATTTTATTACCTACAAGCTGCTGTTCCGGCAAACGTTGTTTTGCTTTATAAAGTGTTTCGTCCATATTATTTTATTGAAGTGACTAAATAAGTATGGCACCATGGCAACGTCCAACGCTATCCCGTCACACAAACAATGGTTGCCGTCAGACTCGAGTTGTAATAATTTACTATTTTTTTCAGGCATTTTTATGAAAAAACTTACCGTTTTGCTAAAAATTGTGAAAAACTATTTTTTTGGACCTTGGGTAAAAAAATTCCATACTAAGGGGAACTTTCAAATATCAATTGTAATCATAATACAAACAATATTACCGATTTCCATCTTGGTGCGAATTTATGCAACCTCATTGTCTAACTTGACTGGGCTATGGGTTCAATTGAATTAAAGCGTGATATTGACAATAAAATTGTTCGTCTAGACATCCGGTAAGATTTAATCGTAAGCGTCATCGTAATACCGTTATACGATTAAAATCATTTTCTAATTCGATCGAAGGAAAATAATTTCATTCATATTTTGACGTTGTTGGATTGTTTGACAGTCAGTAGATGTATAATCTACTGACTGTCAAACAATCCAACGCGTTTACGTAAGAAAACCACATTTAAAAAAATCTCACGTGAAACTGGGGGGTGGGGGAGGGGGTTGAATAAAATCTCACGAAATCTCACCAGGAGGGAAGGGTAAGTCCGAAAAAAAAAAACACATCACGTAATTTGTGGACGCCCCCTTATGTTACAAGCAAAAATCATAAATCATACTTAAAAAAACATTGCACAAAACATTGAAAGAGTAAAAAGGTTATTAGAGCAGGCGCCAGAGGTAAGTGAGCATGCAAAATATGAGTGCTGAATTTTGTCAACGGATTTTAGAGAAGAAAAGATCAAATATTAAGAACGTGAATCTTGCCGGTTTGGGTTCAATTTTTTTACACCCCCTTCTCTTATACTGTACTAAACACAAAGGAAATATGTTTGAGTTCATGATATAAAAATATAATTTTAATTAAGTATTATTATTTACGTAATCATTTATAGTTTTCAATTATAGCCGAATGTCAAAAAAGCAGAATCCATAGATTCGTCATGACTCATGGCTATCTGTCCATTCGTATGTAACAAAAACTTTTCTCCGAAACTATAAGACGTACTATTGAAATTTGGTAAGTAGGTCTAATAAAGGTGAACTGCAATAAAATTTTGACACAAGTGAAAAAAAGATTGGACCATATTTATCGGCAAGATTCACATTCTTATTATTTGACCTTTTCCTCTCTTAAATACGTTGACAAAATTCGGGACTCATAATATTTTGCATGCACAGTGCTCACTTTTTTGTGGCGCCTTCTCTTTATCGTTTTCTTCATTAATGAAATAAATATTTACCTAAATAATAAATTGGTCCTTCCACCTTAATAATACAGCCTTTTATGAATTAAAAATGTTCATGCATTTTTTAATAATATCTAAGCTACTTTCTTGATATTAAAATATAGCAATAAACACTGTATAAATTATTGTAAATTATTATAAAAGACAATACTTGGGAAGATGACAAAATTTGGACAAGTTGTCTCAACAACAAAATTACATACAAATAAATTAGTTTGAATGTCTGATAGAATGCAAAAATATTATATTTTCGTCAACTTACACGCATTTCTCGGGCCTCATCCATACAATATATTGGCTCATGGTCCTCCGCTACGGATGGATGGAGACCATAGAAATTATCGTTGCATCTGAAAATTTTGTGAATTTAATATTTTTAAACGACTTCGGAGGAGGTTTCTTGATTTACAGAACTGTAATGTAAAAGTTTTTTTAACGTTAGTTCGCGGATAACTTCGTCTTTTATGAACCGATTTTAGTGATTCTTATTTTGTCAGAAACAGGACATTTCAATGGAGGTCCTTTGATAATTAAATACTATTTGAAGTACCTACGTTTTGAAGTCGTTTTCACTTACATTATTATATTTTGACTTGGTATTATATTTTGATTTATAAATTATTATATCTATTATCATAATTTATTCACGTCATATAATGTTATAAAGTAGGTTACAAAGAAGGAAAATTATTATTTTTGGTATTTTACTGAGGCGTAGATAAATTATTATTATATATTCAGAAAGGTGCTTGCGAGATCTTTTTCTTTGGGCACCAAATCGCGGGCATGTTGTCCATTCCAATATTATAATTTAATTAATTCGGAAGTGTCGGTTGATATTAATATGACTGTCTGTATCCTCCTCAAAACTTAAACTTCTGAAATGATGAAAATTTGTAAAGAGATACTTTGAAGTTCTACTCCCGGGAAAGCATACTTTTATTTCTCCTGGAGCCCGGAAAAATGTCCGGTTTCTACAGGTAAAATAAACTTCGGCGCAATAAAGTCGCGGGCAATATTCACCAATAATACAGTAAACTGAGTTGAAAATGAAATCGGATCAACAAGTATAAGCAACAGGTATCACCTGTTGCTTCAGGGCGCATTTTCTTTAGTCGTTAACTCGTACGGTATACAGCATACGGGGAGTCTATGACAACGAATGGCGCATGTCTATTGGTCGTGGCATGATCTCCCGCACCCCGCATGCGGATATCGACCAGTGAAAATGCGCCATCAGAGTGTCGACGCTTTTAGGGTCCCCGCAGACTTACAATTTTAAGTTGATCGACTAAATCGTATAGTATACTGTTAGCTATGGCGGCTTATGAGAGCTCGCACATTGCATCCAACTAAATTGTACAACTTTTAGTTGGATGCAATGTACGAGCTCTCATAAGCCGCCATTAGCTAACAGTATACTATACGATTTAGTCGGTCAACTTGAAATTGTAAGTCTGCGGTCGCTCTAAAGCCTCGAAAATAGGTGCTACTCCTATTTTTGACGTGTTTGTCTGTATATACTATATAGCTATGTGTCTCTCTGTGCCACTCTGTGGCAACATAATATCCAAAAGTTTTTTTTACATTCCATGCTGACTTACTGTTATGGAGTGTAGATGGAGGAGAACTGTCTCTGTATGTAAAAAGTGTCCGCTGAAATGCGTTAAATTAGGGTGGCGCTACAGTAGCAACAGGGTAAATTTTAAATCATTTAGCAGCTTTTATTTCAGCTATTTTAGGTTATATTTTAATATACTTCAATTTATATTTTGTCACCAACGGCGACATTCATTCCATACCCTTTGCTGCAGCTAGCGCCACTCTTGGAGGATTTTTCAACTGTTATTTACTGCGTACAGCTGGACACTTTTTCAAATATGCTCCATATAAGATAGTTCTCCTCCATCTACCCTCCATACTTACTGTAAAAGTTTATTTTTTTTTGTTTTAAAGCTGACAATATAATTACTTACTAGGAGGATTACCTATCTAGTTTGAGTTTTTTGGCAGTTTAAGGCCGTGTTCAAACCAAACTGACTTTTACCCCCAGTGTGAACGTGAAAATAAACGGTATCGAATGTCCGCGCCTACGCCTAGCGTTATGCTAAGAACTCATACACGGTTTTGCTCGATAGTTTTACTCCAAATCGAAGGAAATGACATATTTTATGTATTTAATTCAATCGAGCCAGCTCGAAGCGAGCCTTCGAGCTGTCAGTTTTGCGGTCCACACGGTGGTTATTGCTCGATTTGGAGTAAAACTATCGACCAAAACCGTATGTGAGTAGGTGAGTACTTAGCATATTAATAATATTATTGTCGGTTAGGTGTGAACCAAAAAGTGAATATGTATGGAAAATAAGGAAATACAATAAACTGCGTAACGTTCGCTCACATTCGGCGGCTGACAGTCAGTTTGGTTTGAACACGGCCTTAGGGTTCCGTTCCCCTCGGGTACGAATGTACCCTATTACTAAGACTTGGCTGTATGTCCGTCTGTATGTCCAGGGTGTATGTTGAAAACCACGATAGCTAAACATAAGATATTTGAAATGAATGTATGTATGTATAATGGTATATAATATTTACTACTTACTCTAGCGGCAGGCTGCCCGATGGAATAACTCCAATGACAAACGTTTCGCACTTCTTCTCAGTATGCCCAAAATGTTTTGAGCACATATAGCTATAAAATAAGCTTTTGCAAGCTGTATCATCTGAAATCAAAATATAGACTTTAATACATTAATACATTTACATATAATTTAAAGGGTCAGTTAACACTGAAATGGGACAAAACGAGATAAAATATAAAATTTTATATTTTCTCTCGATAATTTATCAAAATATATATAGCCTGTAGTGTCATTTCGGTATGAACTGAACCTTGTATTTACTTACGGCCGTTCCCAACATTCAATCTATCTCTGGTTTGACATACAACCGATCGCAGCTAACATTAAATTGACATATTAGCTCGTCTGTCAAGCGCCCAAAATGGGCGTCTTACTCATAAAGTTAATATACCTAGCGGAATAGAGAAACAAAGGCCTGAGCAAGAGAGATGTCACTATCAGTAACACTTCGTGGTAAAAAGAGACGTGTGATACATGACAACAGCACTCTTTTTTTGACGTCCAGTCGGCACGTGCCACACGTTGACAATTTAATCTCATAGAATTCATGTTCAATCATGCTTGTGTAAGTGCATACGTACACATATTTTTCACACAGATGAAAACCAATAATTTTGGTTTCGTTTGACAGCTCGAGATTGTTGCTCTATTCCGCTAGGTATATTAACTTTATGGTCTTAACCTAAGAGCATTTCGAAGCATTCTCGAAAATGGTTTGACAGTACGTGACAGATGAAAGGATAAAATATATGTCTCTAATATCTAATGTGAGCTATTCCTATCTCAAGTAGGGCAAAACCAGAGATAGATCAAATTTTGGGAACGGCCGTTAAAGGAGTATCTTTTTTTTAAAACGAGTACAGAGTAACGTAGAGATAATGCTTTTATAGGTCTACCAGAGTCTTATGGCAAAATGTGAGGATTTAAATTGACTCTAACAATACCGGGGTAATTGGAATAAAACATTTTGATCCATTTTTTTTCTTATAGCAGCTTATTCTGTGTGTGATGCATCTATACTATCTATATCTATACTAATATTATAAAGCGGAAGAGTTTGTTTGTTTGAACGCGCTAATCTCAGGAACTACTGGTCCGATTTAAAACATTATTTCAGTGTTAAAAAGCCCATTTATCGAGGAAGGCTATAGGCTATATTTTATCACGCTAAGACTAATAGGAGCGAAGAAATAGAGGAAAATGTAAAAACGGGGGAAATTATATGTATAAAATTGCTTATTATCTTAAGAACTACTGGAGCAATTTTTATGACCACGTGAAGCGACATAGGCTATTTTTTTTGCGGAAAAATGTACGGTTGTGTGAAATTCCTAAAATACGCGGGCGAAGCCGCGCGGAACATCTAAAGATAATAAAATCGTAGGAAGGTCAATTCTGTACATTGAATATTTTTGTACAATAATACTTGGGACGTGGTCCACTATGCTAACGCGGACGAAGTCACGGGCAACAGCTAGTTAATATTATAATTCTGCAGAGTTTGTTTGTTTCTTTGTTTGAACGCGCTAATCTCAGGAACTACTGCTCCGATTTGAAAAATTCTTTTACTGTTGGTTAGCCCATTGATCGAGGAAGGCTATAGGCTATATTTTATCACGCTAAGACTAATAGAAGCGAAGAAATAAAGGAAAATCTGGAAAAAACGGGGGAAATTATATGAAAGGGCTTATTTGAACGCGCTAATCTCAGGAACTACTGGTCCGATTTTAAAAAATCTTTCAGTGTTAAATAGCCCATTGATCGAGGAAGGCTATAGGCTATATTTTATCACGCTAAGACTAATAAAAGCGAAGAAATAAAGGAAAGTGTGGAAAAAACGGGAACGCGCTAATATCAGGAACCACTGGTTCGATTTGAAAAATTATTTCAGTGTTGTATAGCTTATTTATCGAGGAAGCCCATAGGCTATATTTTATTATTCTACAATTAATAGGAGCGAAGAAATAGAGGAAAATGTGGAAAAAACGGGGGAAATTATATGAAATTGCTTATTATCTTAAGATTCTTAAGAACTACTGGAGCAATTTTTATGTTATTTGGCAAACATGAAGAATAGACGGGACATAGGCTATTTTTTTGCGGAAAAATGTACAGTCGCGTGAAATTCCTAAATTACGCAAGCGAAGCCGCGCGGAACATCTATATAATTATAATAAAATCGTAGGTAAGTCAATGCTGCACATTGAATATTTTTCTACAATAAATAATACTTGGGACTTGATCTGCTATACTAACGCGGACGAAGTCGTGGGCAACAGCTAGTGCATATATGAAAATGTATCCAATGATCTAGGATATTTTTTGAAAATCTGCCGTCCAAATTTGCGATCAGATTCTGGTAGACCTATAAGCCTGGCCGCACATTATCTGAAAGAAGGAAATAGAACACTTTCCTTATGTTTGTCATATACGATTACTTTCCAGAAATGATGCCTTACCAGCAACACTATATTATAAATTGATGCAATAATACTGGGTGTTTTTTTGTGATTTTATCTTACCTTCTACCCTCGTTAACTTTTTTCTCCCATGGTTTAGAGATTTTATGTCATACAAAAAAATGTACAGCTCTTCAAGCCCTTTCATTTGATATAATTTGTCTCAACGTGCTACAGCTTGGGTACGGGTCCCATACAAAAAGCCATCAGAATTCTGACGTGTCAAAATGTATGAGCGGGGCGGGGCGTCCGATTTTTTCTGATCAGAAATTTCAAATAATGTGCGGCTGGGCTAATAATATACGTTAAATTATGACTTTTTTGTCAATTCAGACCGCAACGCAACGCCAAAGTAGACAAAACACGTGGATGCATTTGTATGGATATGGATTTGACCACAGACATGGATCAAGATAGATACCGCATGTGTATGTACTTCGCGTGCCATGTATCGTGTTCCCAAACGACGAGTAATGCTCGTCTTGCGAAACTCTGTTCTTTATTCTGCTATCTGAATCGGACGTCAATCGGAATTTTAAAAATGCCTAAATGCCTAAAAGTCGCGGGCAACAGCTAGTAGTAAATAGTTATATGTATGTGCCAACCAATCCACGCGGACGCATAATAATTATAATCTAATTAAAATCTAGCCTACGAATAATAAAAAAATATTATTGTTTTTATTATTCGTAGCTTACAACACAATACTTACTTGTTGCTTCGTGATCCTCAATATAACATCTTTTTATAAGCGCAACCAGACATGCTTTATCTCGCAGCGCCGAATATGATAGAGTCTGGTTGATAAATATTTCATCCATGCTCTCGATTGTGAGAACCCCAGTGAAAACAGCGGCAGTCGCCCAAATCTGTAAAGAATCACAAAAATTAAAATTCTGTGAGTACTTAGTTTCTCATTTTTGCCCCTATAACTCTTAACGGCCGCAGTCAGAGACATATTTTAATGATACCTAATCTTTAACCTAACGAAAAAAGTTTGACGACATCTATGGCTCAGTGAGTGTGTTGTCAGTGTTCAAGACGGGGGTGGCTGGTTCTAATCCCGCCGACGGAACAAAAAGTTTTCAATGGTCCCGGGTCATGACTCATGGATGTGTATTAAATATGTGTATAATTATAATCTTAATTACATGTATAGTATAAAAGTAAAAATATATTTCCGTTGTCTGGTACATGTAATACAAGTCCTTCAGGTATACTTAGCACGGGGCCAAACTGACGTGGTGTGAAGCGTCTATTGATATAATAATATCTATATATTAATACGTGAGAGAAAAACTTTGTAACCCTTTTTACGAAAAATGGGGAAACGTAGGTGAATGAAATTTCGCACAGTTATAGTTTATATGGTGTGAGTGCATCGAGCTAATATTATTTTGAAATTATGCTTTTATCATATTATATATTTTTAACAAATAAAACGTTACACACACTACGACACTACTACTAGGAAAAATGACAGATTTTTGAGTGACAAGCCTATACATACGAATTAACTCTTTTATTTATGGTTGAAGTCTGTTGACAACAAGTTGACAAATTGAAAATGGATTATTGTTTTTTTTTAATTTAATTTTAGATACTATTAGACAATGCTTATACGGCCAGTCTGAGATGAGATGAGAGATGACGGCTGAGTCCCGGAGACAAGAATTGAAAAAAAAAAACTATGATGTAGTCAATAATATTTTATACAAAATATAGGTAGTAATCCTAATGTCGTTGCATGTAAGGTCGAATTTCGACCATTGGGCGATCTCTAGTAATAATAATTATAATATCTATGGACGAATCACACCACGTCAGTCTGGCCCCGTGCTAAGTACCTGAAGGACTTGTGTTACAGGTACCAGACAACGGAAATATTATATTTAATACTTTTATACTACTTATACATATATTTAAGATTTTTATTATATAATACACATATTTAATACACATCCATGACCCAGGAATTTTGAAAACTTTTTGTTTCGTCGGCGGGAATCGAACCCACGACCCCCGGCTTGAGCTACCGACAGCCCACCCACTGAGCCACAGAGGTCGTCTCGATATTATAAATTATTATAATTAGAAAGACATTATTATACACATTGTAATAAAATTGTAGGAAAGTCAATTCTGTACATTGAATATTAAAAAAAAAGACTTGGGACGTGATCTACAATCGATATGGAAGCCAAAAATATGTTTTTTAGAATTTTTGTCTGTTTGTCTGTATGTATTGTAAGTCCAGGATAAACTCAAAAAGTACTGAATGGATTTCATTCAAATTATGCATGAATATTACTTAAGGGTTGGGTCAAAACATAGGCTACATCTATCTATACTTTATATACTTTATAATATTATAATTATAATATTATAGTTATAATAATTATAATTATAATAATATTATAATTGGGAAGAGTTTGTTTGAACGAACTAATCTCAGGAACTACTGATTCGATTTGAAAAATTCTTTTAGTGTTAGATAGCCCATTAATCGAGGAACACTATAGGCTACATTTTATTGCGCTAAGACTAATAGGAGCGAAGAAATAGAGGAAAGAATGGAAAAAACGGGAGAAAATATTTGATGTGGCTTATTTGAACGCGCTAATCTCAGGAACTACTGGTCCGATTTTAAAAATTCTTTCAGTGTTAGCCTACTTATCGAGAAACGCTATAGGCTATATTTTATCACGCTAAGACTAATAGGAGCGAAAAAATAGAGGAAAGTGTGGAAAAACGGGGCAAATTATTTGAAAGGGCTTATTTGAACGTACTGGAGCAATTTTTATGTTATTTGGCACACATGAAGAATAGACTACGTGAAAGGACATAGGTTTCTTTTTTTTGCGGAAAAATGTACGATTTTCGTGACATTCCTAAATGACGCGGGCGAAGCCGCGCGGAACATCTAGTACTTTTACTTTTAATCCATACTATTCTATACTTTCTATACTAATATTATAATTGGGAAAAGTTTGTTTGCTTGTTTGTTTGAACGCGCTAATCTTAGGAACCGATTTGAAAAATTCTTTCAGTGTTA
Organism: Aricia agestis; assembly: GCF_905147365.1. Classification (NCBI taxonomy): domain Eukaryota; kingdom Metazoa; phylum Arthropoda; class Insecta; order Lepidoptera; family Lycaenidae; genus Aricia; species Aricia agestis. The sequence continues at coordinate 23,043,654 of NC_056428.1, read as the reverse complement.
GACAGCCCATTTATCGAGAAAGTCTATAGGCTACATTTTATCATGCTAAAACTAATAGGAGCGAAGAAATAGAGGAAAATGTGAGAAAATGAGGGAAATTATTTGAAAGGGCTTATTTGAATGCGCTAATGTCAGGAACTACTGGTCCGATTTGAAAAATTCTTTCAGTGTTAGATACTTAGCATATTTATCGAGAAAGCCTATAGGCTATATTTTATCACGCTAAAACTAATAGGAGCGAAGGAATAGAGGAAAATGTGGAAAAAAAACGGGGGAAATTAATTGAAAGAGTTTATCTCACGAATCACTGGAGCAATTTTTCGGTTATTTGGCACAGATAAGAAGTAGACCACGTGAAGGAACATAGGCTATTTTTGTGGACTACTTTGTCTGTGAAATACCTAATTTACGCGCGCTAAGCTGCGCGGAACGTTATATTTCGCGTGGTCACGACATCACGCGTAAACGGCTGGACCCATTTTGCTGAAATTTGGTATAAAGATACTTTGAGTTCCGAAAAAGAACTTAGGATACATTTTGTCCTGGAAAAATGTACAGTTACCGCACAATATACTTTTATTTTACTTTTATGATTATCGCCTAAGCCATTCCATCTGTTTTGATGAAATGTATGTATGGCAATACTTTCAGTCTTGGGAAAGAACAAGGGATACTTTTTATCCCGGAAAATATGTAACGTTTCCCACACAATAAAATTTTATGATTCTCGCCTAAACTATTTAATCTATATTGATGAAATTTGGCAAGGAGATTGGAGATACTAATTTGAATCTGGGACAAGGAATGTTTTTTGTAACGGAAAAATGTGTGATTCCCTCACAATATACTTTTCTGATTTGCGCGTAAACGACTCAATCGATGTACGGGAACAACAGCTATAAACTAAAGTCCGCGCGGACGAAGTCGCGGGCAACAGCTAGTCTAGTATTATTATAACGCTATCACTTATGGTGGGGGGAGGGGCTCAAGTTTTTAGTTTTTTGCTAATATCGCTAAAACAGTGCGTCGTAGAGAAAAAATTGCTACACAATGAAAACTCATAAAATTTACTACTGCAAAATTTGAAGTAAATCCATTCATTACTCTTTGAGTTTATTCCGGACATACATACAGACAAACAGGAAACAGACAAAAATTCTTAAAACCACATTTTTGCCTTCCATATATTCACCACCACCAATGGTACATAAAAGAGCCAAATATTATTTTGAGCAGGACTGTTGATTCGGATTTATCTATACTAATATTATAATTCTGCAGAGTTTGTTAGTTAGTTTGTTTGTTTGTTTGAACGCGCTAATCTCAGGAACTTCTGGTCCGATTTGGAAAATTCTTTCAGTGTTAGATAGCCCATTTGTCGAGGAAGGCTATAGGCTATATTTTATCACGCTAAGACTAATAGAAACGAAGAAATAGAGGAAAATGTGGAAAAAACGGGGGAAATTATTTGAAAGGGCTTATTTGAACGCGCTAATCTCAGGTACTACTGGTCCGATTTGAAAAATTATTTCAGTGTTAGATAGCCTATTGGTCGAGAAAGGTTATAGGCTATATTTTATCACGCTCAGACTAATAGGAGCGAAGAAATAGTGGAAAATGTGGAAAAAACGGGGGAAATTATATGAAATTGCTTATTATCTTAAGATTCTTAAGAATTACTGGAGAAATTTTTATGTTATTTAGCAAACATGAAGAATAAACCACGATAAGGGACGTAGGCTATTTTTTTGCGGAAAAATGTACGGTCGCGTGAAATTCCTAAATTACGCAAGCGAAGCCGCGCGGAACATCTATCTATACATATAAATAAAATTGGAGTGTCTGTTTGTAATATTGAAATAACCGTTTTTTACTAAATGCATATGAATATTTAGACGGTACGGTATTTTTAGAATTTTTGTCTGCCTGTATGTCTGTCTGTTTGTTCCGGCTAATCTTCAAAATTTCTGGACCGATTTTGACTGGACTTATATTGGCAGATAGCTGATCTAATAAGGAGTAACTTAGGATATTTTTTAACCGACTTCCAAAAAAGAGGAGGATATTTTTTACTTTTTTATGTTTTACCTAGATACCTGATAAGTTGATGAAGAACCACTAAAATACATTTATTTTAGTGGTGATAGAAAAACGTAATTTATGAAAATGCCAACTGTCTAGCTAGCGCGGTTCTTGAGATACAGCCTAGACACGGACATAGCACAGCCTAGAACGGACACGGACAGGTTGCTGCTGTCTTTGTAATAGAGTAGAACATTTTCTGTTTTTATTATCAACTTATCACATTTTGTTGACGCGGACGAAGTCGCGGGTAACAGCTAGTATATAATAAAATCGTAGGAAAGTCAATGCTGCACATTGAATATTTTTCTACAATAAATAATACTTGGGACTTGATCTGCTATACTAACGCGGACGAAGTCGCGGGCAACAGCTAGTATTAAATAAAATCATAATAAGAAGTTCAATTGATATCTACGGAACTTACTACTCGTATAAACTGTGGCTGAATTCTTTGGTTAGGTTTGTTTAAATAAATCATATTTTTTATATAATATAGTGTACAATATACTTTGACATCAAATAAAGCTGTACGTTTAAAAAGCTGCATGCAATAATATTTTGTACCATGCGTAACAAATAAAAAACACAACATAAACTTTTAGTCATATTATTTCATCTAACAAAATAAAAATTATCAAAAAAATAATAAGTAATCAAAAATTTAATATCAGTTAAAAAATGTAAAATGTGTTTCTTGTATTTTTCTGGTCTTAGTTTGATTTTTAAGTTTACGTTTACAAGTTTATTGTAATGTCCTTTACGTTAGTTAAAAAGTTCTTAACACGTTAAAAAAGTAACAGAGTGTCGGCTTTGTGGTAATCATACTATAAACAATTTCCTTCTCGTGTTTTAAAAACTGTAAACCCATCAACATCAAAAACAATAATTACTTTCAGATTCTTTCCCACAACAATTCAAGAAGCTCGCGCCAAAAAGTTTTTAAATAATTAAACAAGATTTCGCGATTCATTTAAAAGTAGTTTAACTTAACCCTATCAAAAACTACATCTTTCAAAAGTAAAAATTCGTTAAATTATGAACGAAATAAAAGCTTACGTTATAACTTATTTTATAAGCAATGTGACTGTCAACGATTCAAGCAATTAAAAAAACATACAACAACCAGAGCAATAAGCGTAATAAGTACAAAAATAAAAAAAAATTAAGCCAATAAATGGATCAAGGTAAAACTTTACACAAAACTTACCATCAGCATCTTCGCAAACATTTTGTTTGTTATTCAATTCAATTTTAGTAAGTTTAAAGATTTCGCGACGTGGTCATTACAAATGATCAAGATATTTTATTTAAAATGTTTTAAATTTTTCTGTAAGTTTGTTTTTCTGAAATAAAATAAAAAGTAAGATTTTATCACTTAATTCTCAAATCAAGGAAAAATTAAAAATCACTGAATTACTCCACAGACTGGCCCTAAAGTTACGGACTAGTACCTAGGCCATGCAGCGTGGCCAGCTTGAATACTAGACGTGGACTGATGGGGAGTGCCTTCCAGGCTTTATATATAGCGCAGCACACACTAGCAATTCCACCTGTATGCAACAAACTGCACACAGGATAACTTAATACTCGATTATACGATTCGACGATGCCATGAAAGCTCGTTACAATTTTATCGCGAATATTTATTTCTACCAACATTTTGTTCAGAGAGATTCAATGATTCTAACTTTGATTTATTTTTTCACATTTTAAATTAAAACTAAACTTAACTAGGTAATTGTACACTTTTACTTTTAAACTCTTAATTAAAATAAGCCAGAATCTGATGGCATAAAGTGAGAAAAGAAATTTACTCTAGCAATCCAATCAAAATATTAGTATAATATTATAAATGCGAAAGTGTGTCAGTCTGTCTGTCTGTTACTTCTTCACGCCCAAACTTCTGAACCGATTTTGCTGAAATTTGGCATGGAGATACTTTGAGACCCGTGATAGGATACTTTTGTCCCGGAAAAATGTACGGGTCCCGTGCGATAAACTAATTTTGGTGCAACGGAGTTGCGTACGGAGTACCTAATAATTGGAATAAAAAATTTGGTTCTTTTTTTTCCTCATATCTCATCTTTTATTTATGTTTATAATTTTAGAGATGCAACAGCAAAGTATTTCTATCTTCAATCTTGATTCCATATCAAACTGGGAAATATCGGATTATTGCTTTTTTCCTTTGAAGTCCGAGAAAAGATTAGTTTATGAGATAAGTACTATAATAATATTACATGACGCCCGCAACTCCGCTGCGCAAAAAATCCTTTATCAGCGGGAGCCGTACACTTTTTCGGGATAAAAATATAAATAGCCTATGTCCTTTCCCGGGACTCAAGTCTCAAATTATTCACAAATCTACTATCTATGAAAATCAAATATTCCAGGATTCAAAGTATCTCCATGCCAAATTTCAGCAAAATCGGTTCAATGGTTTGGGCGTAAAGAATAACAAACAGACAGAAACATTTTTAAATTATAATTATGCCTTTATAGTATGGATTACTATCAAAGGGAATTTAATCTACCCTGTTTTATGCCCTACTACACAAGTATTAACAATGTATTAGATAATAAAGAGAATAAAGTAGATTTTTATGTTAATGGATTTATGTTTTTTAACGGATGTGAAATGATACTAGCCGTGAATTTACACATGGTCTACTTTTTTTTATTCCAAAAATACTCAGATATTTTATTTATCTGCACATAAAAGTCAGATCCTTATTTTCCTGTTCTGAGGTCGGAACCGATTTGCATTTAATTAGCTTCTGTATTATTATAAAAGATAGTAGGTGCTTAGTGCATTCCTATTTATCGTGGTAAAACGGATTTTGTAAAATATTCTATAGCACGAAGTAGAAATGCGTGACGACTTACGACTTCAGGGAACTTTTTACCGACTTTTAAAAGAAGGAGATTATTTATTTCACAGTAGTAACCACCAACAAGGCTCGGTGAAAACTGAAGGAAAAGCGAAAGGAAAGGTGAAAGAATGTAGAAACACCTTCTTTTGTACTGGACGACACAAATGTCAATAACAATTATTGGTATATTTTGATTCGTATGCCTTTGCCTTTGATGATAGGTCTTTGAGAAAAAAACTAAAAAGCCATCTAGAAAAATGACAAAGGCTTGTCAAAAACATGCCAAGCTAATAAAAGTAAATATTCAGTTTTATGCAGTAATTTGGAAATCTATAATAAATAATTTTTATATTTGAGAAGAAATTTCGTCATTCTCCTCTCGTCCTTTAGTACGTAAGTCCAATAAAAAAATCATACCTTAACTACATTGCAGCCACGGAGCTAATACAAAGTTAGTACCTATTAGCTTCATGATTGCAGCGAAGAAGAGCTACACGTCATGACCAAAATATTATAGCTACCTACCACAGCTACTATTTCTATACTAATATTATAAATGCAAAAGTATCTCTGTCTGTCTGTCTGTCTATCTGTCTCGCTTTCACGCCAAAACTACCGAACCTACTATTATAGGTAAATCGTTAGGTGCTGTGGGACACAATCACTAAAATGTCACATTGTATAAGAATTAAGAAGTAGCGGTCTTGCTCGATCGAGCAATAACGTTGAGCAAAATCCGGCGGCTCGGAATTTCGTCCACATATTCAGCATTGCTAGATAGATCTGACTTCTTTCTATGAAAAATGCCACAACGTCATTTGGGCCACACACTAAATAAAAGAAAAGCTACTTTTTGAGCGCTGCTATTTTTACATAAAAATTTACAAGGGATACAATATGATACACATCATAATAAACACTGCCCTGTAGAGCAGACCGCGGTGAAGAATTAGTCAAAGGCAACTTTTTGCGGGAAAATTGTAGTATGTCCTAGACGAGCAATTTTATTGCGCAATAACACATTTCGTGCTTTCAATATAACTGTCAATTAATGAACTGTTCAATAAAATTGAAGCGTGATATTGCACAGTAAAATAATTGAGCGTCTAGGGGCCAGCTAAGTTTATGTCACGGACCCAATAAACGCACGTACTTATACACTGTGCAGTGTGCAGGCCCTTATACCAAAATCTTTATAGAATCGCCAATCAAAATGTATGAAATTGACAGTATTCGTTAATATGACGTTGACGTTCGACTCGTCCAATGTCAATTCCATATATTTTGATCGGCGATTGAACTATAAAGAAGCGATAAAGAAAAAGTCTTGGCTACAGGCTCTGATTATTTTTTAGTCCGCTGATATTTTTCCCTTGGAATAAAGACAAGAAGACGTAGTGATGTCGGCGTCTTTGGACTCTTCGTTGGACCCGATGGAGGAGATTAGGTTCAGAAAGAAGCACTCGCGTTTTTGGATTGAAATTCAAAAGGAAACTCATTTTACGTTCGATGAGATAGAAAGTAAGTAAGTATTTTTAGTTTATAAGTATCAGAAGTGGCCAGTTAAGTTAGCTGCGGGCTTAGCATGGTCATGGAAATGGTTTCTTTTTACGGAATAGCAAAGTGACAGTTAGACAAAGGAAATCCGCCATTTTGTCACTAAAATCTGTCAGTATGTCCATTTATTCCCGCTTCTAATATTGTAATGCTAAGCCTGCTGGTGTGTTGGTTGATGGAATGCTTACAAGTGATTAATATTGGCGCTGTTTATTCCAGGGCTTGGAACCGGTTTAAGAATACCGGTTTATTTCGGTTAGAAACCGGTAAATATATCGCTCTTTTATTTACCGGTTAAACAAGCGAACGGTTTTTACGTAACCCGAATTTTAAGTTTGAAGGGAATAAACTTTATTCCCTTCAAACTTAAGTAGACTTCCGTATCTCACATCCATCTTATATACAGGGTGTAACAAAAATAAGTGATAATACTTTAGGGTGTGTACATGTTCCTTGTAGAGAGTTCACTGTGAGAGTAGCAGCGCTGAAAGACCAAAATTTTTTTTCACTTTTGTATGGGGAAACTCGTGACGCTCGGGCCCTTGCCCATACAAAAGTGAAAAATTTTTTTCGTCTTTCAGCGCTGCTACTTTCACAGTAAACTCGCTACAAGGAACACGTACACATCCTAAAGTATTATCACTTATTTTTGTTACACACTGTATATAAAATTCTCTTGCCACAGCCCACAGTGTTTATGACGAACTCCTCCAAAACACCTCAACAAATTGTAATAAAATTTTGTATAGGTAGTACATTTGATAGGCCTGATAATAATAGGTTTCATAATATTATACTTACTTACTTTTTATATTGAGTTGAGATATTCCATGTTCTACTCAATTCGAGGATACTATTCAAGGTCACAAGTAGGTATGTATAATATTATATACCTAATATCCTCAAATTATGTATCCTATACAGTGTGTAACAAAAAATAAGTGATAATACTTTAGGCTGTGTACGTGTTCCTTGTAGAGAGTTCGCTGTGAAAGTAGCAGCGCCGAAAGACGAAAAATTTTTTTCACTTTTGTATGGGCAGGGGCCCGAGCGTCACGAGTTTCCCCATACAAAAGTGAGAAAATTTTTTCGTCTTTCAGCGCTGCTACTTTCACAGTGAACTCACTACAAGGAACACGTACACACCCTAAAGTATTATCACTTATTTTGTTACACACTGTATAATTTGAGGATAGGTATATAATATCCTCTAGATACCTATCTAGAGGTATCCTCAAATTGAGTAGGACACACCTAATATTTTATATGTATAGCCAATGATATTCTATGTTACTAACGTAACTAGATTGGAAGTTTACGGTAGCAACGCGTTGCCACTTCGAAGATGCCTGCAGGCATATCTCACATACATAATGACATAACGAATATATGACTTGACATTGTCTTTTGAACAAAAAAGTGGTTACGCATTTCTGAGAATCTTTTGTAAGACATTGCTAGTATTTTAGAAACTCATTGTGAATAGCTATTATTATTTGCTGTTTTGGTAGTTTTGAGATCAATAATTGTATCTGCAACGAATTTCACATTCATCGGGCGCGCCCCTGCATAGCTAGCACAAGCACGTAGACAAACGAAAGAAGAGAGAACTAAATTTTGACAGTTTTACCGGAAAAACATTGGAGAAAAAGTTTCTTTCGTATCTCGATTTTTTCCGCTTTTGAAAATCTATATATTATGTCAAGCATGACGATCCGCTTTTGACATTTAGTTTCTTGATTCTGTTTTTATTTTTATTATGGCACTTGGCTATAAAACCGTGGCCAGTGTCAAGTAAATGGCGGCACATTAAAAAAATCGATGTATTAGCAACCCTGCCTATAGCCGGAATTATAGTTTTGATCTACAAACTATGAATAAAAAAAGAACCAAGAAACTAAGGTAAAAGCACTAATGGCAGACGCTTTAAGGAAACATAGAACATTTGAATGTTGTAAAATATATATTTATTAAAATAAAGGATTGATAACTTCTTCCATGTCTTCAGTAACTCTTACATAATAAAACTATTATAATTATTCACTGACAAATCAATTAAAAAATATATTATTGGTCTTTTTGTAAACTTAGTCATAACAACTAATAGATGACATCACAGAAAACAAACATCACTAATAGTAGACACAAATACGAGTATGAACTAATAGTTGACATAGAATATTACATTACATTTAACATTTTTCCTATTATTTGGTCTTTATTTGCCGTTTTTCAAAATATTTCATTTACTTCATTATAGTAACTACATGCATATAAAATATTATCCACGTTGTCTCCAGATTCTATCCATTCTTCTTCCATGCTAAAACTACGAGGGCTGCTATTTATGTATCCGGAATTAAAAAAAGAAACAAACATATATCATTTAATATGGTTTTATTGCTTTTCAAAATATTCGCCGCGATGATCGACACACTTTTGCATACGCTGGAACCAATTTTCATAGCACTTTTTCCATTCTGATTGAGGTATCTCCAAAACGTGCATTTTGAACGCATCAACAGCCTCTTCGCGGCTCGAAAAACGTTGACCACGTAATTTGTTCTTCGCGTATGGAAATAAAAAGAAATCATTAGGTGCCAAATCAGGGCTGTACGGCGGATGACCAGTCAATTCGATCTTTTGACCCTCCAAAAACTGAGTTGTTTCAGCTGAGGTGTGACAGCTAGCATTGTCGTGATGTAATATGATTCTGCGTTGTCGGTCGTCCTTTCTTATTTCTTCAAAGACTTCTGGTAAACAAATGGTCGTATACCATTCAAAATTAACCGTTTTACGATTCTCTAATGGCACTGTAGCCACATGTCCATTAATTCCAAAAAAACAGGCGACCATTTGCTTCAAAGTACTTTTTGCACGAGTAACTTTTGTTGGTTTCGGCTCATCTTGGAACACCCACACCGTTGACTGTTGTTTAGTTTCGGGGTCATATGCATAGATCCAAGATTCATCACCTGTGTAGATATTATAAACGGCTTTTGACGTACCACGGTTGTATTTTTTTATCATTTTTTTGCACCAATCGACACGACCCCTTTTTTGATCGATTGTCAAGTTGTGCGGAATCCAACGCGAACATATTTTTTTTACAGCCAAATGTTCGTGTAATATCTTATGTATGCTCGTCATACTTATGCCTAAGGACGCCTCTATCTCGCGATATGTAACATGACGATCACGCATTATTAGTTCCCGCACAGCATCTATATTTTGTGGGACAACAGCTGTTTTTGGGCGACCTTCTTTATTTTCATCCGTGAGCCGCCCACGATTAAACTCACTGTACCAGTGATAAACAGTGGTTTTTGATGGTGCTTCATCTCCAAAAGTTGCGGTGAGTTGAATAAAGCACTGTAGTTGATTTAGCCCACGCCGAAAATCGTAGTAAATCATTGCACGAAAATGTTCACGCGTTAAATTCATGGCAAATGAAGACACGCAATTTTCAAAATGACGCCACAATGGAAAAATAATTGACAGTCACATGAAACAAAATGTATTCTTCAACCAAAGAGTTCTATTTTAAAATGTTGTAATTACTTTTTAAATATTGTTCTTGTAAGTGGCCAGTTCCGGATACATAAATAGCAGCCCTCGTATCTTTCCTTTTATTTTTATTTTTCATGTATTTTTTACCTAGCAAATTTTTTACATTTTCAAGAACTACTACTTTATATTGTTAGGGAAAATGGATAAAAAATCATAAATAAACATTAATTAGTGTATATGTCGTAGGATGATTTGATAAATCCGTGTTTTTTATCAAATCATCCTACGACACGGATTTATCAAATCATCCTACGACATATACAACATGACCATTAATCCAATGAAATTAATAGAAATTACAAAAAATCAAATAAATGTATTCAAAACTTACGTGCAAAATTTCGCCTTCCTTAACCTAGGTATTTGCTAAGAAATTGCCAAGCGCGTGTTGACGCGGTCACATTATTTACGAAAACTGATTCCATTCTAAAATTTTGTTTCCGAAGGCGTCCCTAATATATTTTTTCACGTCAACAGATAGCTTGAGAAGCTTATAAAATTTATAGTGTTGAGAAAAAATTAGAGTAATTCTTATTTTTTTGGTATCTTTGTCGTAAGTGTCATCTATTAGTTCCGAGTCTACTATTAGTGATTTTACCTTAAATGTCAAAAAAAATTTATTGCCGTTGCTATAATGGTCGCCATGGAAACAGTTTCTTGACTTTGTCCACTGAAACTCAAGTCGATGGGTGGCGCCATGCTCGGGAAAAAGATATATAGATATGGGAAAGAAACTGATATTACTTTCTTCCGAAGAATCGACTGGGAAACCCCGTGCTAGCTATGCTGGAGTCCTATAAAGGTCACGGCACACATATCAACTCGGAAAGGGATCGGCACCGTATCGCCTCGAGCCGTTCAATATTGTTTGTATGAAACTCCATACTGCAACGCACACTACGCGGAATCGTAACGTAATCGCCTCGCCTCGGAAGGGGCCAGCGGTCGGCGAGCCGTAAGCGAGGCGTCGTCGCCTAGTCGTAGCCGAGTTGACCGTACAGACTACAGGCGCTACTGATACGCTTTGGTTAGATGCATACGTTAGGGTGACGCCTGGTTGACGGCGAGGCGAAAGGCGATACGGTGACGATCTCTTTCCGAGTTGATGTGTGTGCTGTGACCTTAATTCTCATGCCTAAAACGACGCTTCGATAGCCGGCACACTCGCATGTGTATAAGAATTAAACAGCCTACGCTCGAACGACGTTAGAGACATTAAAATAGGCCCCCTGCTCGTCAGACATCTCCTCGAAACGTACAAATTATTGTATTGTAAAGGTGCCGGTTGGCAGCGGGCGACATGAAGCAACCGTAGACGACGTGCCGTAGCGACACTTAACTACTGGTTTCTATTTTCTGTGTATTTCTATGAAATACCCTCCGCAGCTAGCGACACGAAGCTAGCGACACTATTCATAGAAATACATAGATATCAGTAGTGTCGCGACGACACGTCGTCTGCTGCAACTTCATGTAGGTGGCTTCCAACTTGTACCTTTTAAGTTCTAAGTTCTGTAAAACGATAGACGGTGATTTCATTTCGTATGTGTCAGTCCGGCGTGAAAATTAGTCGGCACTTGGTCAATCTTGTATTCAAATTGCCCTAACTTCACTCCTGTTACCAATTTATCAATGTCCCCCCGTTACAAAGTTATAACTCGCGATCTGACAGACACAGTTCGCTCTCAATTATTTCACTCCTGTGAGTTGTCGGCATGCAGATAAAATAATTATATCCGATTATATCCTTTGCGTGTGAAGAATATTCAATGCAATACGCATGGCGTTGTATGATTTTTTTAGATTGCACTATCAAAAAAGTTGATTCATAGATTGGGGACCTGCGTAATTTGGTCGCGTTATATCAAGCCCAGACGGATCTCATCCAACATTAAATTGACATAGCCCGACCAAATGACGTAGGTCTTCAAACTGCCTACGAATATTTTTTTTCGATGGTACCTATTTCTAAGGGACCTATCAGACAGAGAGCGGTCACGCGTCAAGCGGTTAGTTTTGCGTTTTCTGTTTTGTATAACGTTATATAAAGACTCACACAGGTGGCGTTCTGACCGCGCCAAAATTCCACCTGTGTGACTGACCGCTCTAACGCAGAACCATTACACGCGTGACCGCTCTCTATCTGATAGGTCCCCAAGCGTTCGTACTTCTCAGTGAAACATAATGCATTTGATCTATTCCGCCATTTAAACTTCAACTGTGCCATTAGGGTGATTATCCTATCATGCGTGTCATTACCCGAGCTCATCTGGGCCTGTAGACAACCTGTAACTTATAGCGCAGTCAACAGCGAATTTACAGGGGGCGGGCAACTTGCGAACCAGCCCCCGTAGACAAGTGGCAAAACGCTAACGCTAACGCTAACGCTACAAAATGTATGCGATTTGACATAAGTCATCGCTTCGCTAGCGAATACTAATATCAAATCCTTTACAATCAAATACTTGTCTACGGGGGCTGGTTCGCAAGTTGCCCGCCCCCTGTAAATTCGCTGTTGACTGCGCTATAACGCATGCCCTTGACGAACAGAAAAAGGCACAGTGTGGACAAAGCTAATGTCGCTTGATCCAGAAGCGTATAATAAAATAATTTATATAATATGTAATGAAATTAGAACAATATTTCTTTCATTTTTGTTCTAGAAATCATGATCATTTTCTTCAAAATACAAAAACGCGATGAAAAGGTTATTGCATCGGATCATAATATATCGAGGTATGTAAATAATAATACCACATACAAATATGAAAAGATAATAAGTATTATTCACTATAGTTTGTTACTTAAAATGTGTGCAAAATATGATAAATACACGAGAATTTTATATATTAATATATAAAATTCTCGTGTCACAGTGTTTGTGCGCGAACTCCGCCAGAACGGTTTAACCAATTTTAATAAAATTTTGTATGTACATTAGTTAAGGACGCTACTTATCACATTTTTTCACAAATATCAGCAATTTTCAGGTACCATTTTAAAGAATTAGGAATCACACTGCAAGGATATTTTGGTTTCAAATGAAAGATAATAATTATATTCACCTCCACGTCTATACCATAAAAATTTATAGCCCGCATACAAAATTTTCACATAAAAACGTTTTAACTATCACAATAATCGCAAAAGATTTAAAAAAATGCCGGGTCAGCTAGTTTAAAATATTATATTGAAGCGGTTAAAGCATAATTTTTGGTTAGGCTGTAATCAAAGGGTTAAAGTTTAATAACTAAAGTGTGGTTAATCCAACTTTGTCCTCATACCTATTTCAGGCAGCATTTCCGTGACGTGCTGCACACTGGTCTGGGCATGACGGATTCATACATGATGGATCGTGTGATGGTGGCTTTAGATAGGGGCACCACTCCATACGTTACCATGGCAACGTTCGCGAAGGCTATGTCCCTTTACCTCCGTGGGACACTCGATGAGAAGATCAAATACGCTTTTACTGTAAGAATTCTGACAAATATTATAAAAGCGCAAGTCTGTTTGTTGCTTCTTCAGGGGCCCTATTATGAGCTCTTAAATCCATTTACGTCCTTATACAGTCAGATAAGGACGTAAAAAGAATGGATTTAAGAGCTCATGATAGAGACCCAGGGCCTCTATCATGAGCTCTTAAATCCATTCACTTTACGTCCTTATACTTACTGTATAAGGACGTAAAGTGAATGGATTTAAGAGCTCATGATAGAGACCCAGGACTAACTAAATGGCTATTTAGAAGTTTGGTAGTAAAAATGAATTCTTTGAGAGACGGGAAAGGACATGTTTTTTGTTAATTTTTATATAAAAATGTAGAGCTTAGAATAAAGTTGCAGTCGTCTTCCAATCTCCAATCTCCATACCTTTTATCACGATCTGTTCAGTCGCTTAAGCATGTAGAGGTATCAGACAGACACACTTTCACATAAGACTGTACTTTCACTATTTTAGTTAAAATATAAAGCACCTATAATTTAGAGGGACCCAGATAAATAATTTTCATTTCAATTTATTCCCTCATCTACTCTGGGTACAAATGATACATAGCCTAGAAATTCATGCGCCGTTTGATTTTGTCAACAATCAAAGGCTCATTACTGCAGTTCTGTTACATTTAATGAAGCAAAACCTTTGGGTTAGCGGCCATTTGAACACTATGATGACACCAAGGATGAACACGTGCAAGCAGTACCCTATTTCCCTGACTTGAATGCAATATTAACAAAGTTTCGTCGTCGCGTTGCGGTCTGAATTGACCCTAAGAACCAGTCTATACGGTGCGTTGCGTCAGCGTTGCGTCGACGCAGCGCTGCTATTTGACGCATAGCCAGCTACACGAGCGCTGCGTCATAGCAGTGTTATTACGAAGCAGTCTTAGAGCGGGTACACATTGGGCGTTTTGAAGCGCGCGTTATCCGCGCACTTTGCTAACGCACATATTATTAACGTACCTACACATGCAAGCGCGCGTTTAACGTTTTTTTTTCGTTTCGGGGGCTGCTGTCCGTTATGTGTGCGTTGCGAGTACTTGCAACGACGTAGCGTGCCGTGTGGAACACCTTGGTTATTTGTATGTAAAACAACGCAACGGCAGCGCTGCGTCGACGCAACGCTGGCGCAACGCTTCGTGTAGACTGGCTCTTAGGATATTAATTGTTTGCAGTGCTACGATCTGCTTGGCGAGGGACATCTTCGGAGAGAAACGATGTACCAGCTCATGAAGAAAAGCCTGGCTAAAGCCTCCCGCAATGATGACGTGGAAGAAGCTGTCAAAGTAAGATATTATAGTACATTTTTTACATATTTTCTACCTATCTTTAGTAGATTTTCTACCTGTTTTCTACCTATTTATAGTAGATTATCTTACTAACTTCATGTAGCACGAGTAGATTTTGTACCAAGTTAATTAATTTAAGGCAGTGTTTTTCAAACTTTTTTACGATACCCCCTGGTATGTTAAAGTATATTGCGACCCCCTGACCCTTTCATTTTTAATATCATGTACGTACGTATGTTTAGGTATACATAATATATTATGTCTTTTTGTTAAAATTCTCATTCTTGATACCTTTATAAATATTTTAATTGTTTTGTTAATGGAATAGTTTTTTCGATCCCCGGCAACTCCCTTACAGAAACTTATTTTTTTTTTTCGACAGTATCCAAAAATGCGAGTTTTTCATTTAAGTATGTAATATTTGTTGGTGCTTGCGACATCTATTTTCGAAATGCTGAAATATAAAAAAAACTGCAGTGACATCCAGTGTTGAGTAGCAGAATCAGTTGAATATCCGTAAGGTTTCCCTGTTTGAATTCAAAACACTTATTACAACCTTGAAAGCCTATTTGAGTATCCAATTTCTGAAAAATCACAGATGGCGTTACTTATAACTCTAAATAATTACACGGTAGAGTATAATTATTTTACTAGTATTTTCCACAATATTTAATATATTGTGGAAAATACTTATTTTATTTTCTAATGTGCTATAAAAATATATTATTGATATTTATATTATTTTCACAAATTGGCAACACTGAGTATTCAACAAGTGGTCCGCGCCGCCCGGGGCCCAGCCTCTATTGATTTGTCCTGATGCAACCATGAAAGCCTATTGGCTATTTGAGTATCCGATTACTCACAGATGGCGTTACTTATAACCTTAAATAGGTAATTACACGGTAGGCTATAATTATATTACTAGTATTTTCGACAATAATTAATAAAAACCTAATTCATAAATTTTTAATATATTTTGCAAAATATGAATTGCAAGTTGTAAATTTTCACGAATTGGCAACACTGAGTATTGAACAGGTGGTTCGGGCAGCCCGGGGCTCTATTGATTTGTCTTAACGCACCGCGCATGTGGCTCTAAGGATTTTCCACCGCATCACAAAGCCGAGAGTGTCGCTAGGGATACGTTGTGTCTATTGTGGTCAAACAAAGTGCAAATTCTCAAAATTAATAATTATTGGCTTTTGCAAAAAAGTGGTGCCGTTTTACCGGCTTAAAATTCGCGCTTTTTGGGTATAATAATAATTATCTTGTTTGTGTTTATTAATACTTGTACATTTTTTTTCCATACGGTCGACACGTAGCTTAATGAAATTAAAAATTAAATTTTTTGAAGCGTGTTGCTGTTAAATTTAAGTGTAAAAAAAATCAAAAATATTGGCGAAGTTAAAAAAATATATATACTTACTTACATTCGGCCTAAATTACGTTTTTAAAATTAAGTGTTAAGTACATATATTTTTTTCTTTTGTTGCAGTAATTTTATTTTAATAAGCACACAAAATTGTTCAAAATAGAAGCGTAAATATCTTAATATTTGTAATAAAATCGATATCGGATATAAAAAAGTTTCCAGTCAACATTGCACAAGCGCATCCATATAATCAATACAGCCTCAGTTTATCCCGGCCATCCATAAGGACATCTGTGTAGATTTGTATCTGCAAACAATTATGGCGTCAAACTCTACAAAATTTGTGAAACTCTGTGAACTCTGCTTCACCAGCATTGATGATCAATTCTTCACAAAGTGCAAAAACCCTCACTGCACCACCCCTTACTTCCACGATGGCTGCATACGAATGCCATTGTCACTTGAAAAGAATACAAACTGGACTTGCCCTAGGTGCATATTTCAAATAGAAACTGGACATGTCGCACATGTTGAAATTCCTATTGAGGGGCCAGAAAGGTCTTATGAAGTAAGTTATGAAAGATCTACGATTGAGCCAGACGTTGCTGAAAACTTTCCAGCGATAGTGCAAGCCGAAAATGGCGATGATAGTGAAGCAGGCTCAAAGCCTCTGTCGCATTTTAATGAACTTACGGATGAAATATGTGCACTTCGTGTGCAACTCGCTGGACTGCACGAGCGTTTCGAATGTTTGGATACTAATTTGACCTACACGATCACTAATCTGGATGAAGTATTTGATCCTGTAGCGCCTCCAGAAATTCACGCGAGGCAAATGGAATCTTATCAAGTGCAAATTATTTCCCTCAAAAATCAAATGGCGCTGTTCAAAGAAAGTCTCAAAAATCAAATTGAGCTAGTGGGAATTCCAGAGAGAGAAGATGAGGATCTGTTTGCCATAGTGGGGCTAGCTGCCCAAAAAATCGGGGTACGATTCTATGAAAACGACCTCGACTGGGCAGCTCGAATGGGTCCCCGGATTCTGTCAGAGTCCGTAAACAATCTGTGCCGCCCGTTGGTGGTACGATTTGTGCAGAAATTCAAGCGCGATCAATTCCTGCGCGCAGCGAAGGTCACACGCAGTCTGATGACCAGCGATTTGAACGTCGACTGTGCTCCACGTCGCGTGTACATCAACGAGCGCTTGAGTCGCGAGGTTCGTTGCTTGTTCCACGAGGCTCGGTTTCGCGCTAAGCAGAACGGGTTCAAGTTCTGCTGGATTCACAACAACAGCGTCTTCGTGCGCAAGAGCGAGGGACATCCCGCCGTACGCCTCCTCTGCCAGAACGACCTCAACACCAAGCTCGGGGATGACCTCACTCCCGAGCGTGATACCACCGGCAATGAGCCCGGAACAGCCTAAATCCTAAATATTGTCCACACAATATACTGATCTCAACATATTATTTAATCAACTATAACCTATAAAGTTATCTTGAGAGCTTTCCAAACTTTTTAGGAGTTTACTTGTTTTATTCTACTTACTGTGGTTATTTACAATTTATATTTTTATAGTATTTACTTGGGAGAAATATATTTTATTCTATATTTTTCGAATTTACTAAAATATATAAAAAAATCTTCGTATCTCTCTGTCTATGATAAGTAAAATAAATTCTTTAATTTTTTTTGTCTAGAAAGATTTTTAAGATGTCTATTATCTTCAGAATGGACTGATAAAAATATCAAGACTAAAGATGTTTTAAAAACATTTAAAATATGAGAATGAGTTTATTATGAATTAAGGTAAGAAAGGGTATAAGGCCTCGGTCTATAAAATTTTAAAAACGGGTGCCTTGGTTCGAAACAAAAGAAAATAAAAGGGTAAAAATATTATATTTAGGTAATTTCTAATTGGCAAACATCAAAACTTACTAACACTATGAACAAAACTTAGTACTAAGGAACTGTACTTAATAATTTGTTAAAATTTTAACCCTAAATATCAAATGTCATAACATTTATTTCGCAACAACTTTTTATAATTTATATTTTTCTCTTCGTTCTATTGTTATCATTTTCATAACTCTACCTTTTTATTAAAATTTTATAATTTTCAGCTGTGCGATTCAAAATATCTGCTAAATATAACAATAATGTTATGAAAACTTGAAAAATGTCTATTTATTGTGTAAGAACTTGATGTGAAATAATCATAGTTGTCTGAATAATTATTGATGTCAAAATGTATCAGCTTACAATTTTTTTGCGACTGTTATATCATAATATTACAGGTAATATGCGTTGTTGTCTACTGTACTCGATTTCGATGATGAATTATATTATAACAATGAAGCCTCTGCCTTGAATTTTGCAGCAAGAAACCTGTGCGCTTGCGCATACTTCTTTCTCGCTCTTACTGTCGCAAATTATTCTAGGCATGGGCTAATATGATATTATTGGTGTATCGATGTATAACGTTAACGTAGTTTCTTCTAATAAAAATGTTGATTCAATGGATTTAAATATAACAGTATTAATGTTGAAAGTATTAATGTTGATGAATATGATGATGATGTTAAATATAGCCGTTAAATATAAGTGTAATTTTTTGTGTTACTTTATTAATTCTTTAAATATGAATCTGCGATTGTCAAACTGCATAGCAATTTCATGTTTGCCGTTTCATGAATAAGGTTGTATTTCAGTATAATTACGAAACTACGATAAATATTCGCTCGTTGCGAAATCTAAATGTGACTTTAATGGAAATAAATATTGGATGTATGTGATTGGTGTTTTATTTACCTTTGTTTTACCTTATGCTAATATTTTAATACCTTACATTTTTGTATGCTTTAAATACCTTTTTGTTTTACCTTTAATATTATGATGTATGCTATTATATTACATTTCCAACTTTTGAAAAAAACCTTGTTCTCTGGCTTCATACTAATATGAACAAAACTTTATAAGAAAATCGTTTATAAGTTATAACTTTTAAATTGTCTGACTTATAATAGAAGTAAAGGAATTTATTAAAGACTATTTTTTTCTCGCGGCTTCGCTCGCGTTAAGAATAGTATTATTATATAAAATCTTTTATCCCCTATTTTAACCCCTTGGGGGTAGTATTGATCAAAATTTTTTCTTAGCGGATGCCTACGTCATAACATCTACCCGATCCGTCCAATGGTTTGGGCTGTGCGTTGAAAGATCACTATGTCAGTCAGTCAGTCAGTTATATATTTAGATAATAACTTCCTTTATCTTTTTAAGCGTAGGTAGTCCACAAGTTTAGCTATCAAATAAGGCCTTTTATGTTCTATACTCTATAGGATATTTGCATGGGTAGTATTGTTCAGAATAGTATAAAAACCCGAGGTAACTGAAATGGCCACCATTTACAGGCATGACGTTAACGGATCGGACACCGGTGTCGGGACACATCATATAGAAAACCCATGTAATTTGGTCGGTGAATGTCAAGTCGACCGATCATGTCTGACAATATTACGCTAATGTCGGAGCAGAGGGCGTTAATAGCTTTTTAAAATTATACACATTGCATACGTCATATCAGAATATTGACAGAAATGCACGAATGGGCCGGCTCGACCGGAGAAATACGGCGTGAAACAGCTTGCGCTGTGTTTCCGAGTGAGTGAGTTTACCGGAGGCCAATCCCCTTCCCTTTTCCCTTACCTACCCTCTCCTATTTCCTTCCCTATACTCCCCTATTCCCATCCCTACCCTCCCCTATTACCCTATTCCCTCTTAAAAGGCCGGCAACACCCCTGCAGCTCTTCTGATGCTGCGAGTGTCCATGGGCGATGGAAGTTGCTTTCCATCAGGTGACCCGTTTGCTCGTTTATCCTCTTATTTCATAAAAAAATTTGTCTTACGTTGAACAAAACTTTTTGTTTACTGTTTTACTGGTGGTGCCATAGCTGAAAACAATAACAGTAATATAGGATATACATATTATATGTATATCCTATATTTACTTGACGGAACCTGACCAAAATATAATGTAAATAAATGTCCGAAACCTTTATTCTGAATTTAGGTTAACGTAAAAGTGACCCCTAGTATGTAATTAACATAATAATAGTGGGGAAGGGACAGTTTAGAACCAACAAAAAAGGTTCGAATACAGCAAAAGTTGCGACTCATCTTTCATTTCCTAATACCTACTTTAAAAAACTAGATGGCGTTCAATTAATTGCTCACGTCAAATAAAATAGTACTTCATTATTATGATTATTATATTTAATCATACGCCAATATTTATTTTTGATTTTAAAACAATATTATGCTTATATAATTTTTTTTTATGGTAATTAAAGGACCTCTCAAAAATAGAAACGTCGGTGAAAGGATCACTCTGATAGCTTAACATTTCTCCAAGATATTGTGGCAATTAAAAAATCATATAAATAATAGACCTTCCTAAAAAGCTCTTTACAAAAATGACAACGAGCTATGACGTCACACCTGGCTAGGCTGAACCGCTTGAAGCATAAAAAAATCTGCTAATCTTTGACCTTAGATACATCTAGGCTATAATTATATTACTTATATTAATTAAAGATATATACTTTATCACTTTTAAAAATACTTGAGATCGCCCAATGGTCGAAATTCGACCTTAGTTTCAACGACATTAGGACTACTACATATGTTTTGTAAAAAAAATATTGACTTTATCATGTTTTTTCAACTCTTGCCTCTGGGACTCAGCTGATCTCAGACTGGCCGTGTAAATATTGTCTAATAGTATCTAAGATTCAATAAAAAAACTATAATCCATTTTCAATTTGTCACCTTGTTGTCAACAGACTTCAACCATAAATAAAAGAGTATAAATCGTATGTATAGGCTTGTCACTAAAAAATCTGTCATTTTTCCTAGTGTGTGTGTTGTAGTGTGTGTAATGTTTTATTAAAAAAATGTATGATAAAAGCATAATTTCAAAATAATATTAGCTCGATGCATTCCTTCAGAATATAAACTATAACTGTGCAAAATTTCATTCACCTACGTTTCCCCATTTTTCGTCAAAAGGGTTACAAAGTTTTTGGCTGACGTATTAATATATAGATATACTTACGTCTGGCATCATAGAATACATTCTCATACAAGAGATGGCAGTATCTAACAAAGGATCGGAACCTTCTAGTAAACATTAACAGTTAGAATGTTTACTAAAAGGTTCCGATCCTAGGTAATTTCCAGGTACTTAATAATATGTGTTACTTTAAAAAAAAAAAACTAGATGGCGGTACCATGTTATGCTTAGCTAACGGCCGTTCCCAATATTTGATCTATCTCTGGTGTTGCCCTACTGGAGATAGGAATAGCTCACATTAGACATTAGAGACATATTAATATATTTTATGTCAATTCAAAGTTAGCTGCGATCGGTTGTATGTGAATATTGGGAGAGATAGATTGAATATTGGGAACGGCCGTAAAAGTAGCTAGGAGAAGCCCAGAGTGCTGTGTAGTTACTGGGGCGCCGACCGCCGTAGATACCTAGTAAGCTGTAGATTATGTCAAATGGAGAAAAAATAGTGTTTTTTTACATTTTTAGCTA
Source organism: Aricia agestis (assembly GCF_905147365.1). Classification (NCBI taxonomy): domain Eukaryota; kingdom Metazoa; phylum Arthropoda; class Insecta; order Lepidoptera; family Lycaenidae; genus Aricia; species Aricia agestis. The sequence goes on along the minus strand of NC_056428.1, from coordinate 23,021,809 downwards.
TAGGTTAAGGAGCAAGAGCAATTTTAAGATTATGAAAAAGAAAATAATTAAAAAATTGAAATAAACCAGAAATTGCTGCCCCCCCCCCCCCCCCTGAATCATGTTGACGTCCCTACTAAGTATATTATCATCTAGTACTTTTATCTATAACAAAACGAATTTTACCACTTGTTTGCCAATACAATATTTTAACAACAAATTATCTTATATATAATTGAAATCTCGGAATCGGCTCCAACGATTTTCATGAAATTTAGTATATAGGGGGTTTCGGGGGCGATAAATCGATCTAGCTAGAAATTATTTTTAGAAAATGCCATTTTCATCGAATACCGAGCAAAGCTCGGTCAAATAGCTAGTAATTTTTTTATTCTTTATAAACACCTAGCTTATAAAAATCTGATTTGCCCCCCCCTGGCCCAGAACCTGGGTACGCCCATGACGTCAGCAATATCAAACGCATACAGTACTCCCAAATTAATGATGCGCAGGCAAATCTTTGCTAATTGTCGTCATAACGAAAACACCCGAATCTATGAAAATTGAACTTATATTTTGCACCTTGTTCGAAGGAAATAGAAGTAAATGTCGTATAGCAGGTGGCTGTCCGCTGTCGCCGGTCCGTCAATAATTTAATAACTCACCGGAAAGCCATCGCGGCGTTACAATGGTAACGTCCAAGCAACGTCGGACGCCTCTACGTCGCTGCAAAGCGCTGTTTTTCTTAAAGTTAAGTTTAAAACAGCGCTTGCAGCGACGTCTACCGATGCTCGGGATTCAGGAAATACGATCGTTGCCGAAAATTTTTGTCCGATTGGTTTGGGAACACTGTACAATATAAGGCTACGGAATTTCGGCAAAGCATCGGCAATTTAAAAAATATTTCAAGCGGAATCAAGCCGAACTTCCTCCGCGGAAATTCGGCATAGTGTGTTTAGACACTAACTCCAGCTAACTCGCAGCAAATAATAATATGATTATTGTTGACTCCAGCTAATAATAATATGACTATTTTTTTTAATTATTAAAAATCCTTTTTGTGTTTTTATGTTTAAAACAGCTTTATCTAAAAATTTGACTTAAAGATGAGGTTTCTATATAGTTAAGGTATATTTCAGTAATAATTGTATAATTATTTTCGATATTAAGTATTTGTTATTTCCTATCTGTCTGTGTTTCTTGACAGACAAAGACAATGTTTTTCGTGTATAAGCTTTTTCTCTTCAAATATCGTGTTTAGGCTTTTTACTTTTAACTGAGCTCTCAATTCTTGTATAAATTATATTCTATTGAAAGCATCAAGGTGAGAGAGTGCAGGTGTTTAAATTCTTGGGGGATTTAAGTCTTTGATACTAAGAGTAAAAGCTTTCAAGACACTTTGCAGTAAAAACTAGTGCTTTGAAAATTTTGAAGTCAAGTAAGCTACACTATAAAAACCTAAGTCAACCTAACAGTAAATAAACTAACGTTTCGATTATATAATACTAGATGTCCCGCGCGGTTTCGCCCGCGTAAATTAGGAATTTTACGGAAACCGTACTTTCCCATAAAAAATAGCTCTTATGTCCCTACTCCCTTCACTTGGTTTACTCTATATCTGTACCAAATATTGCCATAAAAATTGCTCCTGTAGTTGGTGATTTTTTATATTTCCTCCGTTTTTCCCACATTTTCCTGAGTTTCTTCGGTCGTATTAGTCTTAGGCTATAGTCTTACTCGATAAATGAGCTATCTAACACTGAAATAAGTTTTTAAATCGCACCTGTAGTTCCTGAGATTAACGCGTTCAAGCAAACGTACTCTTCAGGCTTATAATATTAGGTAGGTATAGATTTGAGAGAGGCCATGTCCAGCAGTGGACGATTTTTATCTGCTATGATGATGATGATAATGATAGGTTTTTTTAATTATCATAATAAAACTCGCTGCCATTGCTGCCTGACTTTAATTTTTGCTAACAAAATCTTTGTATACTGACAAAATGATTTATTAGCTGTTATTTCTTGCAAACCAAATTTTTAAATGGCATACCTACGCAATTAATTACTTCTCTAATGATATCTATGGACGGCTCACAAGTCACACCACGTCAGTCTGGTCCCGTGCTAAGTACCTACCTGAAGGGCAGGTACCAGACAACGGAAAATGTTTATAGGGTACAGACACCAAAACAACATTTCTTACAATTTTTGTTCTGTATGTCTGTCTATCTGTTTGTTTGTTCCGGCTTATCTCTGAAATGGCTGGAGCGATTTTAACGGGACTTTTTGAGGCACATAGCTGATGTAGTAAGGAATAACTTAGGCTACTTTTTAACCGACTTCCGAAAAGGAGGAGGATATTAAATGTATCTTTTTTATCTTTGTTATCTCAGTTTGCTAACGCGGACGAAGTCGCGGGTAACAGCTAGTCTTATTATACAATTAATCAAGTGTTACGTTACATAGCACGAAAACCTGCCAAGTTAAAATTTCAGTGGCCTGCCAAGTTCAAATTTCAGTGGTTTGGGCGTGAAGAGGTAACAGACGGACACACAGACTGACACACTTTAGCATTTATAATATTAGGGAGCATACCCATACTACGTGACCCATTTAGGGGGGGGTGGGGCCTCCAAAATACTACGCTCGGTCACGAGAGGGGGGGAGGGGGTCTAGAGTTTTGTCACGTAGTCACTTTCGCCGAGAGAAACGTCATCCAATTTTTTTTCCTCGCCATTTAATACTTGACACTGGCATTTATTATGGTTATTTATAGCCAACAGCCATTAAAAAAACAATCACTGTCGTCACTTGTCAGGCATTTTGATGTGTGGTGAAGCTGTCAAGCTTGGTGATCATTTACTATATTTGGTGTTCGATTACAATTTGAATTACAGTCGTGACTAAAATAGTTAGTATGTGCCATCGAGGAAATTGATTCCTAGGTAGATGACAGACCAACGACATGTAGTCGGATCATGTCAATTCAATGTTAATTGTGATCTGTCAGTTGGGTTTACCTTTAAACGCGACCAAACCCAGCCCGCCATCTGCCTAGAAGTTAATTTCTCTCATTGTTCTATTGTAATTTTAGACTATTATTATATATATTATATACTTTAGGGTGTGTATGTGTTCCTTACATAAAGTTCACTGTGATAGTAGGAGCGCTGAAAGACCAAATTTTTTATTCACTTTTGTATGGAGAAACTCGTTACACTGGGGGGCTTGCCCATACATTTAGCGCTGCTATTTGCACTATATAAGGAATACGTACACATCCTAAAGTATTATCACTTAGTTTTGGTACACCTTGTATAGTATATCTTAATAAATATTAGTGTCAAGATTTTCTTTTTGGCAAACTATTGGGTATTAATGTATTATAACGCCTCCGTGGTCCAGTGGTTCAGAGCTCGGCTCTTGACTCGGAGGTCGTGGGTTCGATTCCCGCGTTGGAAACATGTTATTTCCAAGTTTGGTTAGGATAATGCAGGCTGATCACCTGATTGTCTGACAAGTAAGATGATCCATGCGTCGGATGGGCATGTAAAAAGTCGGTCCTGCGCCTGATCTCTCGCCAGTCGTGTCGGTCTGCCGTCCCACTGGGTTATGAGAGTAAAGGAATAGAGAGTGCTCTTGTGTACTGCGCACACACTTGGGCACTATAAAATTACTCCTGCGTAGCTGGCCTGGTTTCAACGAAACCGGCCACCGTCACCGAAACCGGTGTGGGAGCTATTATTATTAATGTATTTTTGGTGATCGTTATTATTATTCTCATATATAATCAAAGTCAAAAATCTTAAAAAGTAGGTCACGTAGTATGGGTATGCTCCCTTAGTATGGATATTGGATATGAATATACTGTCAGAAAATTTTGCTTTTTGTGAATCTCTACTTCTTAATAAGTACATAACTTTTAGGACTTTTTTTAGGACTAAGTAATGTTTCTGCATTTGTTTTATACTTCTTAAAGTTATGTTACAGGACAATGATAATGACATGGATTACTAACTGTAACTTTAACCATAACTTTAACTACAACGCAAAATGTGAAATCTTTGGTTAAAGTAAAAAATGGACGCCTTATTAAACCATTACCAGAGAGCTCGACAAGGCTTTAAATGAACGTGGCGAAAAAACGCTGAACTAACGCTGTCATCATACATAATCGCCATTTTTGACAGTACTCCTTTACCAGCAGCACCCCCGCCCACATTCTGTGGTCAAAGTTAAGATTAAAGTTAAGTTAGCTTTAACTATAACCATAACTTTGACCATAACTGCAACTATAACCACGCCACTGGTGCAACCCACTCTTAGTCTTGTCTTAATTTTTGTTTATTAAAAATGTAGTTTTGCTATTCATCAAAAGATGGCACTGCTAGACACGCTTCATAGCTTCATAGATAATATCGAATACGAGTACTGTCGATAAAACGAAACTTTGCAGATAATATAGACCTTCTCAAGTTGTCTTCAAGGCCACAAAGTTTTGACAGTTAATGCACTGATCGATCGTATGCAGTTTACGCAAACTAGGAAGTGCCATTTTGGGAATATGGCCAAGTTAGTTTGACAGCTGTTAACACTCCCGTCGGTATAAGTAATGATAGCAACTATTGCAGATATGTTACTAGTTAGTAGTTGCAGACTGCAGCTGACTAGATACAGAATGTGCTTCTAGATGATTATTAGTGATGCAACAGATCTCGGTTTCTGTTTCCGCAAGTGCGGAAGTTTCGCGCGATTTTCAACATCCGTTTCTGCTTCTGTTTCCGCAACTTTTATAACGGAGATTTAAACGAAAGTTTACAACCGACGACGGCCAAATTACTTTTTATAAAATATAACTTTCCACTACATGCCACTACTAAATTTTGAATATATATTCAGTAGCAGTGTAGCAAAGTTGTAATACTTATTGTTTTCTATAATAGATTTCTAATATATCTATTTCTAATCTAGATTTGGTGTATTTGATACTTAATAAAGAATTATATATTATGTACATTTGTTTTTTTTTTTTTCATATTATTTACACTTCCGTTGCATCCGTTTCCGTTTCTGCAAAAAAATACTTTTGACATATTCTGTTTCCGTTTCTGGTTCCGCTGAGGTACTTCCGTTGCATCACTTATGATTATTAGAACGAAGTTCCTTATCGTGCGTTGTGAAAGGGGGCTAGATGGAAAAAGTTGTAACGACATGACCCAAGTGTCGGTATATTACAACTTGCTATAGTTGTAAGCCATGCGGTAGCGTGTTTTGACGCAGTTTCATTGGTCCTTGACTCGTTCGATATACAGCATACGGGGAGCCGAGATAATAACTAATGAAAGTTACAACTTACAAGTCTACCTAAATACATATTTTTCATTATTCAATTTCGATTCGCAACTGCTTGTTAATTGCAAAAGAAAGACATGCGGGCCCGGTAGCATGCGTTCCAGAAATCTCCCACACCCCGCATGCGGGCCCTATATTGACGAATGAAAACGGTTCCCCAATGCGAGCCCTGTGGCATGCCCCATCGACCAGTGAAATTGCACCATTTCTCTCTGTCTTTTTCCTTTTTTTATAACTTCATTCCATCCGGATGTCCCTTGACACCTCTCAAGTTTTATTATTCTGCTTTGAGGGTGATCATTATTTACGTGGAAAGGGTGAGTATGGTGGAATCTACACCATTCAAATATTTTCCTTGTCGCTCCTCATGGTTACGGCAATATAATTATATTTTTTGCTGAAGAAGAAGTATAGTATCCAGAATATTTCAGCAATAAAGTTGTGGGAACCACCAGTAAATAATTACTGACATTGTACACAAGTCGTCAGTCGGTCTCCTTATTTCGTAGTCGGTGATCGCACATTTATCAGCATTTCGAGTACGATGCGGTGCGTTCGAAGCGTACGGCTCGTACGGTGTTGACAAAGCTTTAGTTTATAAAAAATAAACGAATATATCAACGTCAGCACGGTATTCAATATAATATAATGTTATGTTAATAATATAATGTTAATATTATTTCTCGTAGCAAAGTTTTCATTACGTGTTTAACAAACTTAACATAATAATTTCAGACACAGACGGAAACATTCGGAAATTGGCTAACGAAATGAGTTAAGTTTCTTTTACGTATATGAGTTAACTTTTGTGAAGCCCCTTTGAGATTTTGCAGGTTATTGTTGTTTATTACCTCTTATGTGACTAATAGTTTAAGGAATGTTTTTACTGTTTTTCTGTTAAGGTACCGTTGTCCGTTCATCAACGCGGCAATCGATAAAATTCAAATATAGGTTATAGTGGTAGGTAAATACCTACTATAGGTTTTATTTTGTTCTACGCCACTACGAAACATCAGCAGCATGAGTCGCCAGACCAATGTCGATTGTCGGTAGAATATGAAAATCTATACTAATAATATTATAAATGCGAAAGTATCTCTGTCTGTCTGTTTGTCTGTCTCGCTTTCACGCCAAAACTACCGAACCGATTGTTATGAAATTTTGTATACAGATAGTCTCAAGCCTGAGAAAGGATATAGGCTACTTTTTTACTGGAAAAAAGGGGATGAAAATGCGTAAATTTGTGCAAATTAAGTTAGTTCCAAAAAATCATAATAGATGGCGCCGTGCTTCTCCTACATCGCTCTGACGCTTGCTCAAAAGTCTTTCTATAAAAGGTGGTATCATCATACATTCAAGTTTCGATTTTTTTCGATTGTTATTTCTTTTCTACGTTAATAACTCAGTAAGTACTTTATTTATGCAGTGACGTAACCTTAAACCTATCAATGATAAATAGTTTGTGGGGAAAATTGTGTAATTGGGGGGCTAAACAAGCTTTAAAATTTGGCATAAAATATAAAGTTTAATTTAAATAAAAAATGTTGACATCGCGCGCTATAAACTGAAGTCCACGCGGATGAAGTCGCGGGCAACAGCTAGTAGCTTAAAATTGTACCACTAAGAGAGCTACTGTAGATTTTAATGGAAAATATATTTCTATTTGTTTCTATTGGGTTTTAATACATTTTTTTTTAAATAAATAAGGGGGCAAACGAGCAAACGGGACACCTGATGGTAAGCAACTACCGTCGCCCATGGACACTCGCAACATCAGAAGAGCTGCAGGTGCGTTGCCGGCCTTTTAAGATAGAATTTAAGTTTGCAGGTCGTATCGGTCCGGAAATACTGCTGGTGATAATTCATTCCAGAGTTTTGAAAATCAGCGTTGCGGATCCGTTCGCAACATTGCTGAATGGGAACCAATTTGGTATTACATAGGATAGTATTAGTAGTTAAGAATTATTTTTGTAAGATGCTAAATACCAAATAAATTTATTTTTCTTTTCTTTCTTTCTAGTTTTACAGTGCGAAATGGAGCAAAAACAACGAATGTGTATTGTGTAAAATTTATGAAAATCGTGTTTTCCCATTCGGCGCGCAGGGCATTTAGTGTACTGTCGGCCAACTGGTGTCCCCCATGGCGTTTAACGTGTTAAGAAACATTGTAGTGAGCATTCGATCTATTCTCTGTACTGATAGATTGAATAGCACCGTAATAGAATGACTGGTATTGATGATTCCTAGGACTACAGGTGTGCTTTAAAGCAAATTGTTAGTGCAACTCAGATCGCTCTCCGCAAATATTTTTTTATGTTTTAAGGAATCTTGTTATTTTTTAAACAATTACAATATACGGTGGCGTTTTATAAAATAAGGGGCAAACGCGCAAACGGGTCACCTGATGGAAAGCAACTACCGTCGCCCATGGACACTCGCAACATTGGAAGAGCTGCAGGTGCGTTGCCGACCTTTTAAGAGGGAATAGGTTCTCTTCTTGAAGGTTTCCTGCAGGTCGTATTGGTCCGTTGTGCACTTTTTTTTGGGATGGGTGAAAATTTTTGAACTAGGACACTGATTAAAAAAAAATCATAAAACAAGAGGAAACTCCGACGCGGGGTGTAGGAGACATAGGGCCTGTCTCATCACTTCCTGATAAGTGCCGAATAGGATATCCACCACTTAACTTGAAAGATGAAGTATGGAAAATCTGTCAAAAATGTTGTGAATAGCCTATTCGCCACTTTATCAGAAAGTGGCGAAACGGGCCCATAAAGTTATATCCCCAGTTCTTTGATGGTAAAATTAATATAAACTTAATAATTATGGGGCCTCCCATACAAGAAACATAATTTTTTGGTTATTTTTCTCTATAATAATGGTACGGAACCCTTCGTGCGCGAGCCTAACTCGCACTTATCCGATTTTTATCTGTTCCAAATAAGTGCCTCGACTAAGCTGGGACACAATTTTTGTTCGGAGGGTTTACCCAGAATAGGAGCGCGCGGTACATTGTTTGCGGCACTGTGACACGGTGGGGCACCGTACCGTGTTAACGTGGCGGTGCAGTACCGTTGCACGGCAACCGGCGCCGCGCCGTAGACATTTGTAGACTCGCCCATAGGCTATAGGTTTCATTTTCTACCGACATTGCAACCCATGCCGGCGTTTCTTTTTAGTGGCGTAGAGAAAAAATATGTTTGAACAAAGCCCGAGTTACAAAATTATTGCAAAATTACAACGAAAAGTGTTATTGATTTTATACATAGAGAGAAAGATTCAACGATAAGTTGTCTAATAACCTGTTTATGTAGGATTGGACTTATGTCATTGTCTAAAAGTTTCTTATCTTAATGGGGTCGTGGCCTAGTTACGATATCAAACGCGGGTAAAACGGCAGTATAGGTGTGAGTTCCTGAATATAATCCAGTAATAGCTGGCATGTGGCCATGTGTTCATGACGGCTTGAATCCGACGACATTGTTCTGGTGTGCAACTAGTGAGACAAGTGTAGGGCAAGTTTCGAAGTAAAATATATATTATTAATACTAGATGACGTCCGCACTCCGTTGCGTTAAATTTGTTTATCGTGATTCGTGTGGGAACCGTACAATTTTCCGGGATAAAAAGGATCGTATGTCCTTTCCCGGGACATAAAGTATCTCCACGCCAAATTTTAGCATAATTGGTTCAGCGGTTGGGGCGCTCTATGCTCATGATATTGTCATAATTTCTATAAATAATAGTAACTCCCACACCACTTTCACTGACGGTGGCCGGTTTCATTGAAACCAAGCCAGTTACGCAGGAGAATATTTTATCCCAGTGGAACGGAAGACCGACATGACTGGCGAGATATCAGGCGCAGGACCGACTTTTTACATGCCCATCCGATGCATGGATCATCTTACCTGTCAGACAATCAGGTGATCAGCCTGCATTGTCCTAACCAAACTTGGAAATACCACGTTTCTAACGCGGGAATCGAACCCACGAACTCTGAGTCAAGAGCTACACTTTGAACCACTGGATCACAAAGGCGTTAAAATACAATGCAATAAATGTAAAAATATAATATACTCGTAGTACTTTGGGGACATGCGTGGTAGCCGCAAAGGAAGATCGTCCGGCCGAGCGAGATAGCATGCTCGGTCTGGCCAAAGCCCACTGGTACTGACGTCATTTCATATGTTGTATCTAGCCGTACACTGAAACTTCGATAGCGCGATGGAGGATTGTGAGGCTAACGAGTACTAATAGGTTACACTTGTCTCACCAGTAAAATATGGCGTCAGGTACATGACGTCATAAGCACTGGCCAGTATCCTGGACCCGTACCACCAAACCGTTTTGTGACTCAAACAATCGAACGAGAATGCTGCATCCTGCTCGAACAAACGTGAAACGACGTTGTTAGAGTAGGACGCGGTTCATTCTCGTTCTATTGTTTGAGTCTCAAAACGGTTTTGTGGTAACTGGTAAGCCTCCTGGGCGTAGCTGGGCATTAACTCGTTAATCCGTTAATCGTTAATAGACGAAGTTAACATTTTGAATAACGGATTAACTTTTAAGTTAACTTTTAAAAATATTAACGGACTCGTTAACTTCCGTTAATGAGCAGAAGTCCGTTAATCGTTAATCCAATGCCTACTAATTACCGCACGGTACCGCGGCACGGCGCGAAAACAGGTTCAGACAGTTAGTATGAAACGACAAGTGCCGGGCGGGCGGGCAGCGCGGCGCCGCGGCACGGCAGCAGCGAAACTAAAACAATATTAGTCTATACATTTTCAGGCGCATGCGAGTAAGAAGAGATTTGTTTCAATTATCATTTCATTACTCAGCGCCGGTGCTTATAAAGAGAGTAATTTGTTTATTACTATTATACGTTTATACGTGGGAGAGCCATGCTTTGGCACGAACGGGCTGGCTCGACCGGAGAAATACCACGTTCTCACAGAAAACCAGCGTGAAACAGCGCTTGCGCTGTGTTTCGCCGAGTGAATGAGTTTACTGGAGGCCTAATCCCCTACCCTAATCCTTTCCCTATTCCCTTCCCTTCTCTACCCTCCTCTATTAACCTATTCCCTCTTAAAAGGCCGGCAACGCACCTGCAGCTCTTCTGATGCTGCGAGTGTCCATGGGCGACGGAAGTTGCTATCCATCAGGTGACCCGTTTGCTCGTTTGCCCCCTTATTTCATAAAAAAAAATAAAAAAATTATAAATCATTTGCATGTTGATAAAGAAGAGTGCAGTATAATTTAGTTAGGTAGAATACAATAATTATAGAAGTATTTTGTTTTGTTCCTAACATGTTAACTTCCAAAACCTTAAACCAACAGGTTTTGTATGTAGACTAACGCAATGATATAAGTTACAACAAGGCCATATTACACATATTAACGGATTAACGATTAACGTTAACTTGCGTTAATTTGTCCGAAATTAACGCTTTAACGTTTAACGAAGCTAACATTTTTTTAACGGATTAACGATTAACGAAGTTAACTATTTGATTAACGGTGCCCAGCTATGCTCCTGGGTTATACTTCGGGAGTCGGGACTTATGTGTATTTTGTATAGTGTCACTGTTTCCATACTTATAAAGTTATACGGGTATAAAATTACGGGTATAAAATATATAGCCACTGAAAAAAATTTCGATTCTAATAATTTTTTCAGTGGCTATATTATATTGATCCTATGATCCTTCACGTGGTCTACTTCTTATCTGTGCCAAATAACATAAAAATTGCTCCAGTAGTTCGCGAGATAAGCCCTTGCAAGTAATTTCCTCCGTTTTTCCCACATTCTCCTATTAGTCTTAGCGTGATAAAATATAGCCTATAGCCTTCCGCAATAATTGAGGAAGGCTATTCTTTCTTTCTATATCTATCACTGAAAAATTCTTTCAGTTTTAGATATAACACTGAAATAATTTTTCAAATCCGACCAGTAGTTCCTGAGATTAGCGCGTTCAAGTTAGCTCTTTCAAATAATTTTCCCCGTTTTTTCCACATTTTCCTCTATTCCTTCGCTCCTATTAGTCTTAGCGTGATAAAATATAGCCTATAGCGTTCCTCGATAAATGGGCTATCTAACACTGAAAGAATAAGCAAAATCCGATGCGTAGTTTTAAAGATTAAAAGGGAACAAAGGGACATGAGGGGAAAAAAGCGACTTTGTTTTATAATTTTTGTCTATAAAATGTTGGCCCTCACTTGTCTATACTCTGCAGAAGAAGTAGTATTATTAAAAATACAATCTTTCATTGTTATGTCCCCTTAGGGGTGGAATTTATCAAAATCCTTTCGTAGGAGATGCCCACGTCATAGTAGCTTTATGCATGCAAAGTCTTAGCCCGATCGGCTTAAAATTTTGACAAAGACAAAGTTGCATACAAGTTTCATCCCCTATTTTATTCCCTTGGGGGTAGAATTGACCAAAATCCTTTCTAAGCGGATGTCTGTCTACGTCATAGCATCTACCTAAATTTCAGCTCGATCCGTCCAGTGATTTGGGCTGTGCGTTGATAGATCACTATGCAAGTCAGTCAGTCAGTCATTCAGTCAGTCAGTCACCTTTGAAGTATATACTTATATTTAAATATTATCAAAATGTGATCTATTTGAACAGATATTTCAGAAAGTAAGGTTGAAGAATTAGTAATAAAAGTAAAAGAAAGCAGAGTTCAAAGTCAAAAGTTTTATTATAATACAGAGTATTAACGTAATTTTGTTATTATTTTAACAGCCTAAGTTTAAAATTTAATTTATTAATTTGAAAGAGAGAAAATAAAGTATCAGAGTAATCTTGTGGTAGTTTCTATTTATGTTATTAATACAAAAACAATATTTAAATATTATCATAAGCAAGACAAAGCCACAACTCTCATTTTGTTGAAGTCAAGCTTTTATGTTTTAATTCCTATTGTGGGAGCATCGAAGCGCTTTTGCCACAATAGACCGAACGAACCCGTAGGCCGACTTCAAAAAAGCTGACAAATCGGCGCGGTGTACCACCTGGTACCGCTGCAAGTATACTATGAACGGCTTAGGAGAACATTAACATTGCCCGCGCCGGCCGATATAAAAAATGTTTTATTTCTGAATAGATTTCAATCAAATACTTTCAGAACGTTGCTACTACTGGTGTCTACCCGAACTGGTGTTCGGGAGATAGGCACTAACTTGGCGAGAAGAACCTGCGTAAGAAACTCACACGGGGCCACACTTTTTACTAAAAAAGTGTAAAAAAAATTAAAAATATAATTATGTAGTTTATAATGTTAATAATAATAATACAATAATATCTATGGACGCTTTACACCACGTCAGTCTGGCAAATCATATGCAACAGTTATAAATAAAACATTATTTAATACACTTGCAAATATATGGTACACTTCAGTTAGCTTTTCCTCACTTTCATAAATGACACAAAATCAAACACAACAACTGATTCTGAAATAACGGTAAAACCCTTGTTTTCCTGTTCTGAGGTATAACCAGTCAAATACTTAAAATGATCTTATTCCGAATAAGTACTCAGAGCCAGATATCTCTGACAGGAGGAGAGACAGGGCTAACGACAACGCTTCAACCAGAGAGAGCCAAAGAGAGAGAGAGACCCTTTCCATCAGATCCTCCTTATATAACTAATAACTATACAGCAACATCAAAACAACCCCACTGCCGCCACTCTGCCCCACCTATGACTACCATTGTTGAATGTTTTAACTAATCATTCACTTCAATAAAATAATATGGACGAAATACTTTATATTGGCCGGGACAGCTAGTGTTAGATATAAATATTTTGCCAACTAATTATTACTTTTTGACCCCGTACACCTGACCTGTAGTTCTGTACCCCTGAAAGTCGCCCGAAGTTCACGACTGGTTGGTGAGCCCTGATTTTAATCGATCGACATGAGTGGATAAAGTTGCTAAGTAACATTTAAAACATAACAGCAATTACTCATTTTTGCGCTTATAATTTGAACAAACCACGTAATTTACCTACTTCATCATCTAGCTAATATTATAATTATTATCTAGAGCTATAGATATAACCCACATTCAATTGATTTCAAATAATTTTCCCGGTCTAAAGCCTCCATTTTGACGACCTATGTGGCTCAGCTGTTGTGAGCTACCACTCGAGCCGGGGGTCGCAGGTTCGAATCCCGCCGACGGAACAAAAAGTTTTCAATGTTCCCGGGTCTGGATGTGTATTAAACATGTGTATGATATAATAAAAATCTTAAATATAATTATGTGTAGTATAAAGTATTAAATATATTTCCGTTGTCTGGTACGTCTAACACAAGTCCTTTAGGTACTTAGCACGGGGCCAGACTGATGTGGTGTGAAGCGTATATAGATATTATTTATTATTATTATTTGTTTATTATTTAATATGAAAAAATCGGCAGTTTTCAAATTTTTAGTTACCCATTTCAACCACTCGTGTCTTCAATTGTAATTTATGTTCTAATTTAGCTTATTTCGTTCAGACAATCCTAAACATATTAAATTGATGAAGGTTGTGCTGTGACGTATTTTCTTAATTTAATACGACTTAATTGTGAAGTTGATTAATAAAATTACTGCACTGCCTGTGGAGTAGTTAATTAGTGGTACTTACTAGTAGTATTAGATAGTTATTTTAGGTTGGTTAAGGCGTTCGCTGCGTCAAGCGTGCGCCCGGCGCGGCCACCCGCGAGGCGTGCTTGTTTCATATTACTGTCATCCCATATATTATGCATTTAAATTATGTAAGTGTTGTATAAGGACGCTTTTCCTAACATATTGTATAGTCCCCCGCGTGCGGATCTGCCCATCGCAAGTTGTCCGCAATCCCATAATTTCATAGGCCTCTTTTCATGTCATGCGGGCAACACGCGCGAAGAGCGCGACGCAATGTTGTGACATTATGTCACAACATGCGGACCAATCCGCGCGCGGGCGATAGTCCGTATGACTTTAGGATCAATTCAGACCACAACGCGACGCGTAGGTGCAATTCTAATACTCGATTTACCTTCGCGCGCGAGCCACGAGGCGAGCCGCGAGACGCGGCGCGAGCCCTGAGTGTAAACTCGAGCTCGCTGCTCGTCTCGCGGCGCGGCTCGCGGCTCGCAGGGCTCGCGTCGGGAGCGATTTGAAAATGAGCTCGAGGGGGACGCGATCTTTGTGTTTACACTTTTCACTCGCGCTTCGACGCGAACTGCGAGACGCGCCGCGAGCCGAGCCACGAGGCGCGAGTATAAATCTCGTATACTCGTAAGAGCCAGTCCACACGGCGCGTTGCGTTGACGCAGCTTATTTTGTTTTTAGTATTTGTTATTGTAGCGACAACAGAAATACATAATTTGTGAAAATTTCAATTATCTAGCTATTACCGTTAGCTTGAGTTACAGCCTGGAGACAGACATACAGCCGACGGACAGACGGACATACATCGAAGTCTCAGTAATAGGGACCCATTTTTACCCTTTAGGTACGGAACCATAATTATTTATAGATCTGTTTATAACTACACAACGCATTCCACGAAAAATAGCAAAGAATATTCAGAAATCAATAAATGCAGCCAGAATAAGCTCTGTGCCCGTTCAAATAAGAAAAAATCATGGCTGCTTTGACCGTGAAAGTCACATATTGAGGTTCTAGTCCAGACTTATTGAATTTCTGTTTTTATATTTTACTAAAAGAAGGCTTCGGTTTTAATATTGAAAATTGTTCGGTTTTCATGGGTGGTGATGATTTCAATTTAATTAATATTTTATGTGCGTGTTCGATTCTGTTTTATTATTTATTAGACGTCCCGCTTCGTCCCGGCTTCGTCCGACAAAATAAGGAATTTTACGGAAACCGTACATTTTCCCGCAGAAAAAACAGCTAATGTTCCTTCACGTTGTTTACTCTACATCTGTGCCAAATAACATAAAAATTGCTCAAGTAGTTCGTGAGATGAAGCCTTTCTAATAATTATCCCCGTTTTTCCACATTTTTCCTTGTTTCTTCGGTCCTATTAGTTTTAGCGTGATAATTTATAGCAAAGAGAATGTCATATACTACGTAACAAGAGGTCGGACTTAGAAGAAAAAAAAAAAACATTCATTATTTTTTTTAATTGAAACTAAAGTTAAAATTTTTTAGTGCAAAACCTTCCACTCTAAACATACCAAAAATTAAAAAAAAAAGAAATGAGCTCAAATAAATGTTTTATTTCAATAAAAATTATTGTACATAGCTAAATAAACACAAAACAATAAAACACATTTAATCCACAAGGTTTAGGCAACAAATCCGTCCGCTGCTTACGCTCCGATTCCGATCCAGTGGACGCGCATCTTTATACATACACACATAAGTATTATTACTTTGTTTTGTTACACCCTGTACATACGACAGCTGAAATATATCGCGTGGGCTCAGGCCAGATGTATACCACCTCACTTGATCAGAGGATTTTCTCTTAGTGGCCGCACCTCTCATAATCCCATACCTTCCTTCTCCTCCTCCTTAAATCTTCTTAACAACCATTGCCTGCAGACTAAAATGTTGCAAACTAGTACAGGGACCTAAAAATCTGAAATTAATGAAAAGTTTTTCATTTACTACATTTCCATACATAAATTATTATAGTTCATAACCTTAACGTGCAATTAATTACTACAATAAATCAATAGACACATTTCAACATTTTCGAAATTAATTGCATACATACTGATACATTATAATATTTTCCATGAAATAATAATCTCATTCATATTATTATAGTTTAAGTTGTAAATTATTATACAAATATGCAAATAATCACTATGACATACTTTGTATTAGAACACAGTATGACTATATATCGTATAGTTTTGCTTCAATTTATCAATTTACGGTTATATTTACATTTCACAATGGCTTACCTTTTGTTTTTCAATAATTAATCCACTAATTTACAATTTTTGAAAGAGTTGCTACAAAATAATTTTCACTAACTGAAAATCGAACTTTGAGTTTTAAACTTCTTCTTCGTCTTTTTTATCAACCAATCACAGTCGATCTTGCTTAAAAATTGCACAGATTATCCAACTTAATTTAGTTGCTACGTTTAAATTTGGAACCCAATTTTTTTTTTGTTCGAAAGTTTCACCCACCTGATTTATAGCCTATAGCTATATTCCTCGATAAATGAGCATCTAACACTGTATCAATTTTTTTAATCGGACCCTACTGGTTCCTGAGATTAGCGCATTCAAGCAAACATAAAAACAAATTCTTCAGCTTTATAATATTAGTAAGTATACAGATTTTTTTAATCGCTTGACAAACTCGAGTCTCAATCTAAAAGACTAGTAAGATAATAATAGACTCGACATAATCAAAGGACGATGCATGGTATTTAAATATGGTAGTGATGATGATGAATGTAATTCACGTAGTAGCGTACGCTTTCCGTTCTCAATAAACTCCGAAACTCCCAAACTTGTATGTATAAAGCAGCTCTTCTGATGCTGCAAGTGTCCATGGGCGACGGAAGTTGCTTTCCATCAGGTGACCCGTTAGCTCGTTTGCATTATTTCATAAAAAAAAAAAAAAAAAAAAAACAGACATTAGATACGCCAAAAAACTGGACTCGCGGTTGCGATGGAATTCTCCAGAATTCTCGGGTGCCGTTTGTGGAATCCGCAGGAAGTGGCGCGAACTAGTCTATGTTTTTTTGACGCGGGAATTCGCGGGAATCATCGTGCATTCCAGGAAATTCCCGCGTCTTAAGGCAAATTTGACGCTTCAAGCTTCCATTCCGTTCGTGTAAATTAAGACAGGTTAAAAATTTTAATCTTGTATCTGTGGTACCTATCTATGAGTGACGTTAAGCTTCAGCCAAACCTACGCGACTAAAGTGACTGCGAAACGGGAGCTTCTGCAATATGTGACGTTCGAGCCCGGGAATAATCTACGGTTCGCAAGGTTCGCAGTTCGAACTGCCGCGCCGCGCCGTAGTCGCGCAGGTGTGCACACCGTTGCAGACGCTCCCGTCCCGCGTCCCGCGTTAGGCTGCGTTTCAACCAGAGATGTGTTGCGAGGAATGTTTGAGAACTAATAGCATCGCCGCGCTGAGCGATGTCACGACAAGCTCACGTCAATGAAGCGATGCTATTGGTTCGCAAAAACACATTCCTCGTAATACATCTATGGTGGAAACGCAGCCTTATTTCTATTTTTCGCCGAAGCCTTTTGCATTCACGTCACCTGCTATTTTTTGTCTCTCTTATTAAAAATAGTGGTAAAAGAATTACTCCCACGTATGAATTTGAAGGTTGGGTGTTTGGTCGATATCTAGCTTTGGGCTTTACTCAGTGGTGTAGCTGTGAACTTGCGTGAAGCTGGCCATATACGCAACATCCGTTTGGAATGGCTGCACGCCACATACTCCTTATATAATATCACCCCGATTTATTGACGCTTCAATAATGCAGTGGCATTGAACAAAGTGTTAATGTTCTTTCTTCGGTTCAGTAAGTTTTCTATTAAACAGCATAAATTATGTTCTCACTACGAATAATAAAAACTATTTTCTCATTTACGTTAAATAAACTTTACACAAGAGAATAGGTACATCAAGGCAGGAAATCTAGGACTAAATGAAATAATGGAACGAAGTGTTAATCCATACTAATATTATGAATGTACATGTGTCTGTCTGTTCCCTCTTCACGCCCGTCGCCCAAGCCGCTGAACCAATTTTGTTAAAAATTGGTATGAATATGCTTTGAGTTCCGGAAAAGGATACTTTTCATAATAAAAAAAAATATAGTTCCAGCACGATAAACAAATATTGGCGCAACTTATTTGCGGGTGTCTACTAGTATTGCATAAAAATGAAATAAAAAGTAAAATCGGTGTACAAGATTCGGAATGAATTTGGACAGCAAATACGCTATTTGGATTGAGAGGAGGCTCGTGTGTGGTCAGCTTAATAAATTCTCTATGCAAAACCATGGCCATTTTTTGTTAGTCCGTTAGGGTTCCGTACCCAAAAACGGGACCCTATTACTAAGACTTCGATGTCTGTTTGTACGTCTGTCTGTTTGTCCGTCTGTCTGTCTCCAGGCTGTATCTCAAGAACCGCTTTAACGGGATTTCTGAAATTTTCACAGATTGTGTATATATTATGTTGCCGCTATAACAACACATACTAAAAACAAAACAAATACACAAATTAAATATTTAAGGGGGGCTCCCATACAACAAACTTAATTTTTTGCTATTTTTTGCTCGATATCAATAATGCAAATGTTCACTAAATACTCAGTTGTATTTATACTTTAGTAATTAATAATAAAATTTAAATAAAATAAATAATTAAGGAAGGCTACCATACAAAAAACACATTTTATACCTATTTTTGTTCTATAATGGTACGAAACCCTTCGTGCGCGAGTCCAACTCGCACTTGGCCGATTTTTATTTTCATCTCTTTGTGAACTGGAGTTCACAAAGAGATGACTTTGACGCCTTTCACATTTTTGCTGCCAGTGTCATGAACAAGGTTTCATGACACTGGCATATTTACAAGTTCAATGTTACGTTTGTATTACGGTACAGCCACGCTCGGACTTTGAGTAATTAAGGCTGGAAGCTGGATTTATATCTAAATTCTAATATATAAAATTCTCGTCTCACGGTGTGCATAATTGAACTCCTCCGAAAAGTCTCGACCGATTTTCGTGAGTCTTAGCGAGCATATCGGCTAGGGTTGAGAATCGGCCAACATCTACTTTTTATATTGTTAAGTGCATTTGTTGTATAAATAATACTAAATTATTACAACTCGACACTGACGGCGACCATTGTTTGTGTGACGGGATAGCGATGGACGTTGCCATGATGGTGACTTACTTATTTAGTCACTTCAATAAAATAGTATAGGTGAAATACATTACATGGCAAAACAACGTTTGCCGGAACAGCTAGTTATGGTAATATCTTATATATAAAATTCTCGTGTCATAATGTTAGTCACCGTACGTCTCCGAAACGGCTTTACAGTACTGATTTTTAACCAAATTTTATATGCAGCATATTCAGTGAGTCTGAGAGTCGGCTACTCTTTTTATATTGATATGTGCATTTGTTGAATAAATAATCCCATCAAAAACATTCTGTAAAAAAACCAAGTCTCGCAAGTCGCAACTCAGTTTTTATACCGTAAAAATTTATGAGATCTATGCAATACCAAGTCGGTTAATTTATTCAGTCCCTACCTAGGGGACCTTATGTCTCAAGTTAGTACGTAAGTTATTATCATATCAATATTAAAAATCTTTTACATTTTAAATAAATAGATCGACTTGGACATCGCATGATTAGATTATTTAGTATAATTATACTATACAGTATCACACAGCATTACAGGCCTGCATCAATCGCATGGAGCGCAATATACTAAACAATCTAATAATATAATAATTATGTATATATTGTAAGATACATTATGTTTTCAATTTTCATGCGATGTCCAAGTCGATCTATTTATTTAAAATGTAAAAGATTTTTAATATTGATATGATAATAACTTACGTACTAACTTGAGACAGAAGGTCCCCTAGGTAGGGACTGAATAAATTAACCGACTTGGTATTGCATGGATCTCATAAATTTTTACGGTATAAAAACTGAGTTGCGACTTGCGAGACTTGGTTTTTTTACAGAATGTTTTTGATGGGATCTCAATTCTTTTTGTAGAGTCCTACTTTTCTCCTTTTTGGTACCTTTTACAACTATAAATATCAATCTCTAGAAGTGTTATCAATCAGTGAATCAGTCTGCTAGAAGACTTTTGGTGATCGGTCAGTCAGTCAGTCAGTCAGTCAGTGACAAAATTAAGAAACTTTAACAAGTTACAGCTCTTAAACTACCCGTTCAAATTGAATAAATTTTAAATATACCGTGTTTATACAATGCTTGCTTAACAACTGAAAATTCAGGCTTGTTGGTTTATCCACAGCGAAGTTATAGGGGGTCAAAAAGAGCCTCAATTAGTTCGAGAAAAGTATGGTACGGCCGTGCCGCTTTTTTGCTCGATTTGGCGGGGGCACTGCCGTGCCCCCAGATAGAAAATTATTACAACACGAGACTGACGGCGACCATTGTTTGTGCGTCGGGATAGCAAAGAACGTTGCCATGGTGACATACTTATTTAGTCACGTCTTCAATAAAATAATACGGGCAAAATACTTTATATAGCAAAGAAACATTTGCCGGGACAGCTGGTATGCTATAATCCGCGTGCGATCAGATTAATGGTATTGACACAATAGACATAACGACCGTTCGAACGAGTAGTTCGACTGCAAAGAGACGGACAGGTTTCAATATCTATCAAATTCGTCGGGTTTCACTAGGATTATGAACGGAATGTGCCTCGCGCTGGCTGATATAATTTATTTTTGAATATTTAAAATAAAGATTTCAAAATTGGATTCTGACAATTTTAATCGCATGTGCCAAAACACAAACAACAATACGACCAAAGAGGAACACGTCCAGCGAATATGTCATAGTTTTAAATTCGTAGGTAACAATAATTTGACAACCCTAGCGACGATTTTCGCCATAATACGTCTTTAAAAATTTCAACATCAGTTCTAAGTCGGCATACTCTATCATTCTGTCTACTCTGGTATTTAAGTTTGTCAAAATAAACCCAAAATGACAGTTTGCTAAGGAAGTAGCATCAGCAAAAATATTCTGAACATTAATTAATTATACATAATAATAATTAAATAGGTAATCAACCGATTCAGTACATTACAGATATGAATGTGTGGTTGGTTAACCCTGAGGCCGCTACAACTCTTTTAGTTACTTTTTTGTATTTATGAGCAAACCCAAAACTTCTTGCAAAAGATTTCTTGGTATTTATTGGTCACTGACCAAATTACGCAGGTCCGTCATCTGCCTATGAATCAACTTCTCTGATGATTCATAGGCAGATAAGAACATTCATACTTACATACATACAGAGCAAGTTAAATAAAAGCTTTTAAAAAGATTGAGTGTTTTGTAGGTTAAAAAGATACAGAATAACCGACCAGCAATCTAAAAGTTTTGCACGGTCTGTACTACTATTTAATGCTACACGTGCTCGAAGCAGTTAAGATATCCATAAAAATAAATCTTGTTTCTATTTTAATTCTATAATTCCTGACCTTTGGCTGTTTATCTGATCTCAATAACAGGGAAGTTGGAGCTGATTGAAGTTTTAAAATAAAGTACCATAATTAGTAAACGTTCAAAGGATTCATTAACGTTTATTTTGTGCGATGATAATAATTATTGATCTTGCTATTAATATAGTGGGCCGTTGATAGTGACCTTATAGGCGGTTAAGGTTAAATGCATTTACAGGGTGTAACAGAACATAGTGACAATACCTTTTAATGTTTTTAATATTTAAAAGTATTATATTTTTTTCATATTCAGGGTGTGTATGTATTATGACGTATGGAGTTCGCTGTGAAAGTAGTAGAGCTGGAAGAGCAAAGTTTTTTTTGTGATTTATATGGGCAAGCACCCCAATGTCAGGAATTTTCCCATACAATAAAAAAACCGGCCATGTGCGAGTTGGACTCGCCCATGAAGGGTTCCGCAGCATTCTGCAACAGCAATAAGGTTTATTTTTATGAAATTAAATGATTTTTGATTTATTTTTAAATGTCAGTTGATTTAATGAAAGTTAAATTAAAGGTTTACTATTTATGACGTATAAAAAAACTATTTGCTAGATCTTGTTCAAACCAATTTTCGTTGGTAGTTTTTATAGTAATGTACATCATATATATTTTTAGACTTATTATGCACCTATTAAGGAGTTTGAGGAGGAGGGCACATTTTACCACGTTTGGAAGTCTCTCTAGCAAACTATTCAGGTTAGAAAAATGATATTAGAACCTCATTATGATTTTTGAACACCTATCCATAGATACCCCACTCCTGAGTGTACGCAATTTTCGAGTTTGTTATGGAGACGTTATTAATGCGGTTTGCCCCTATTCAATCTATGCTAATATTATAAAGCGGAAGAGTTTGTTTGTTTGTTTGTATGAACGCACTAATCTCAGGAACTTCTTGTACGATTTCAAAAATTATTTCAGTGTGAGATAGCCCATTTATCGAGGAAGGCTATAGGGTATACTTGAGGAACTGGCGAACAAAACCGGATTAGTCCGCGAGAAAAAAATTTACACAGTGGCCAAAAAACTAGTAATTATCAACTACTACTACTACTGAACTAATCCGGTTTTGTTTGAAAATTGACTTTTTAAAGCTTTATTAACCGATTTTAATTGAAATAATTAACAGGACTTGACGCAGATGGGTCAAGAGAAGACGATTTGAAAAAAATATACTTTTGTGCACTGGTGGCCTTGTCCGGTTTTGTTCGCCAGCTCCTCACTTTATCACGCTAAAACTAAAGAAGCGAAGAAATAGAAGAAAAATGGAAAAAAAGGGGGAATTATTTGAAAGGGCTTATCTCACGAACTACTGGAGCAATTTTTCTGTTATTTGGTACAGATAAGAAGTAGACCACGTGAAGGATTATAGGCTATTTTTGTGGACTAATTTGTCTGTGAAATATCTAATTTACGCGGGCGAAGCCGCACGGAACGTCTAGTTAAATGTATTTCCGTTGTCTGATACCCGTAACACGCGTCCTTCAGGAACTTACCACAGGACTAGACTGACGTGGTGTGGAGCGTCCATAGCGTCAGCGATATTATTATTATTGGCCAGCCTATAACAGTGCTCTATATAGGTGAAGTTGGGTGAAGGTTTATGAGTTATGACCAAAAATATAAATACTTATCATGATATAACATTCGTTGCCGGCGGCTACGCTCCCATGAAAATTAATTGAAAAACCAAAGGGTTAAACTCCTCAATTGTTATTTTTAATTAAAATCATGTAACGATTACATAAAAATACCTATTGAATCGCGATTCTGTTACTTTTCGATATTTATGTATCGGATATTTTAATGTATCGTCAATCTGAACACGAATTCTACTTTTGCAATGCAACATTTGTGCAGCTTGCAGTTTAATGAAGAACGAGCTGAATATAATATCATGAAACGACAGCATTAATTTGAAATTGTAAACGGAGCACATATTAAACATGAATTGAGCTGGGAATGTGTCTGTTAAAAAAACTTTAACAATCATTAAAGTTAATAGTATTTTAAAAAGGTAAAACCGACTTCAAAATTTGTACGTAATTGATAATTTAAATTCCGTATCTCAGAAACCACTGCACTTAATATTTTCATGAAACTTGCAGCATCCCTAAGTTGAACAATATTTAGTACAACAAAAAATAATTTATTAAATCGGACTCGTAGTTCCAGGGATATGCGAACACAAACATAAATATATACCTATATACATACATACAATATTTAAACCATCAAACATACATACATACGTACTTACATTCACTTTTGAAATTTAGAACATTTGCTCAGATGCTGATATAGAATATGTAGCATATTAGTGGTCATATTATGAGTATTACATACGGCCATCAAAATTCATACCGCATATTGTACATAAATTCTATCTTTCTGCGCCCCTTCCCTCCGTGACTGTAATATAATACAAAGATTACCCAAGAATTCATAATCTCAAAATCAAAAATAAAAAATTCGACCTTAAATTTAATTATTGTAAAGTTTTATTTCTTAAAAATGTATGATAAAAGCATAATTTCACCTCCTTCACCATATAAAATTACTATAACTGTGAAAAATATCACATTTCCGCATTTTTCGTCAAAAGAGATCCAAAGTTTTTCGCTCGCCTTAATAGGTACGCGAGCGAAAAACATCGGATCCCTTTTTAAATTTCAGCTATATTAACATTATACAGCTGTTATACTAGCTGCCCCTGCAAATGTTGTTTTGCCATATAATATATTTTGTCCATATTATTTTATTGAAGTGACTAAATAAGTATAGCACCATGGGAACGTCCATCGTTGTCCCGTCGCACAAACAATGACCGTCGTCAGTCTTGAGTTGTAAATTGTAATTTACTATTATATTTTATTCAACAAATGCACTAATCAATATAAAAAGTAGCCAGTAGCCGATTCTCAGACCTACTGAATATGCATATAAAATTTGGTAAAAATCAGTAAAGCCGTTTCGAAGAAGTACGGTAACTAACATTGTGACACGAGAATTTTATATATAAGATGATACTCATGTTTAACACAAAAGTTGCTCTTCAAATAGGAGGTATTTCATAAATTATATGGTTAGGACTTTACGAGTAGGAGTTATTACTACTATTAATTTTTTTTTCTAGCCTATGCTGTCCCTCTTGCTAGTCAAATGCCTACCGCATTCATTAATATTTTCCGATAATCCAAGGACATAAAGATAAAGAACTTGATTTTAAAAAATCACCTCTAGGCTCTAACTCATGTTTGTGATGTGAAGTGAAAACTTAATTAATACGGTTATAAAAATCCTGCTCTAGCCCTAAATTAAAAACATTTAAGTGTGTAAACAAACCTTCTTTGTGGAAGTTACATGAAGTAAACATTTCTTGTTTCAGGAGTTTGTTGATATTATGCTCAAGAGGATGGACATGGATTTAGATGGAGTGATCAATTTTGACGATTTCCAAAAATCCGTGAGACAGACCCCATCTCTATTAGAGGGCCTCGGCTACTGTCTACCGGAGAGACCAGCAGTCTACTCGTTTTTGGCTACCTGGTGTCCAAATTGGAGTAAAATGTAAAACGATGTTTTTTTTATGTATTGATTTGACTCATTTCATTTTCTAAACATATTTTTTGTATTATATCTAATGGGGATATTAATAGCAATATTACAATGATTACACATTTTAAAATACATTATATTGTTGTTTTAAATTTAGTCAAAACAGTACCGGACGATCATTAATAAAAATGTCATAAGTCCGCGGCTTAATTGCAATGTAATGGCTGCAACACGCTACGGTCTACCGGAGTCCGGAGAGGTCACCTGAGCAGGTGCCTGCGCAGGTGTCACTCGAAAGAATTGATATTCGATTTTACGCCGGTTGCCTGCACAGGTCCAAAAACTGCACAGGTCTATTCCCACACATATTCTGATTTACCTGCGCAGGAATGCCTACGCAGGTGTCAGTCGAAAGAATTGATTTTTGATTTTGCGCCGGTTGCCTGCGCAGGTCCAAAAAATCCCACACAAATTCCGGGCTACTTCTCCGGTAGACCGTAGCGTGTATATCTTACAGTATTAAACTTCCATCTTAAAATAATCGCGTTGGACTCGCGCACGAAGGGTTCCGTACCGTTGTAGAGCAAAAGTAGGCCGAAAATTGTGGTTTTTGTATGGGAGCCCCCTTACATATTTATATTATTTTAATTTTATTATTAATTATTTATAAAGTACTGAATATATTATAATAAAAGTTTTTTGAAAATTTCAAGTACCTTAACTGATAACGAGCAAAAAAGGTCGAAAAAACGTGATTTTTTCGACGCTTTTTGCTCGTTATCAATTGCGTTGAATGGGAGCCTCCCTTAAATATAAATTTTATTTTGTTTTAGGGTTCCGTACCTAATGGGTAAAAACGGGACCCTATTACTAAGACCTCGATGTCTGTCCGTCTGTCCGTGTGTCCGTTTGTCTGCCTGTGTGTCTCCAGGCTGTAACTCCAGAACCGCTATAGCTAGACTTCTGAATTTTTATTAAATAGATTGTGTATATCTGGTGCCACTTTAACAGCAAATACTAAAAACAAAATTTATTAAATATTTAAGGGTGGCATATAATAAACGTAATTTTTTTACTATTTCGGTTGGGTACCTTCGGGGGTCTTTCGCTGGTTCGCACCATAGAATTTCGAACCGCGGTTCGAAACAGCGAAGAACCGTTTTTGAAATATTTTGTATTCCCGATTCATACCGCGGCCGCGGTGATTGGAGTGGTGTGAAACCACTAATTAATTATTTTTTGCTATGGGTGGATTCGGACCACGAATTTAAGCCAATAATTATTGTAACAAACTTTTTTAGTCTCATTAATTTATTTGTAACAGACGTATAGAAAAGTGGTTTCAAAAAGGAATAAAAACACATTTTAATAAAGAAATAACATTTCTTTCAAAATCATAAAAAATGGAAACTTTAATAATAATAATAAGGTTTTAAATGCATAAAATCACAGTCGTAAATTTTAAATATTCAAAAAGAAAATACTTGATCTTTATAAAAATAATTAAAACTATATAATTGTATAAAATAATAGTAAAAAATTAAACAAATCAACAAGAATAATATTTAATGTAAATAAAAAAAAAACATAATTGTATGAAATCTTAATCGAAAAATTAAAATAATCAAAAATAATAAAAAAAAAACAAAGTAGTAAAACAATCAAAAGGAGTAAAATTATTATTATTATAAAGTTAATTTTAAACCCTTAATTTTTCCAGGCAGTGACCGATGGTTATTTCACCCGCTAATAACACTTTTATGATGTTTCCTATTCTTTTAAGTCGGGAATTTTTTGCGCCTATCTCGCATATTTTTACTTTAGTTTGGTTTTAAGACTTGAAATTAATATTTTTGATTTCTTAATTATGTTGAGCTTAACTGCACTTAAAGGAATATGTAACAATAGAACTATCTACACTCCGGTTCCATTCCACTAATTCAAAAACAGGTCTTCTCTGTTTCGAACCGCGGTATGAATCGGGTAATTAAAAAACGATCCTTCGCTGTTTCGAACCGCGGTTCGAAAAACTGTGGTGTAAACCAGCGACAGACCCACCTTCGGATCCAGGGTATAAGCTGGTGCGAAATGTTACTTTTTGGTAGCATTTACCTTAAATGCTTCAGAAAAAGTCGAAACCACTACCAAATTCGAGCTAAACCCTATACAATACAAAAATAATTTAAAAAATCGGATCATAAAGAGCTCAGTAAACGTTGAATCAAAAAAAGATACATACAGCCGAACGTATTACCTCCTCCTTTTTGGAAGTCGGTCAAAAAGAGTACTAATTATATTTATAAAATAATAAATAACGTTTAATCAAAAGTGTTTTGCGTTTTTATTTAATATATTTTGGATACGCGCGTTGTTACAAGAGAGAACGCTCCCACTTGAAGGTTAAGGTGACTTTCCGATCTTTGCCACAAGCGACCGCAACCGACAAAATTTGAAAGTCATCTTAAAGGTACCGTTCCGATAAACGCGGCATGCGATCGCGACCGACAAAATATATAAATATGCGACCGAAAAACTTTGGATCCCTTTTGACGAAAAATACGGAAACGAAGGAGCATGAAATTTCGTACAGTTGTAGTTAATTATATTATGGAGAAGGAATGCATCGTGTTAATATTAATTTAAAATTATGCTTTTATCATACATTTTTTAACAAACAAAATATTACACGTACAGTACAATGTGCACACTACCATCTTTTTTAATGACAAGCACATACGAATTATACTCTTTTGTGTATGGTTGAAGTCTGTTGTCAAATTAAAAATGGATTTTTGTTTTTTTCATTAAATCTGAAATAGTCAATACTTTAAACGGGGAGCCAAAAGTCGAATTTCGACCACTGGGCGATCTCTAGTTCTAATATAATGCTATTTGATGACAATTAATGCTCTATGCCACTAAAAAACAGCAGTGGCATTGCATAAGTGATTTAGGTGGCTAGATGAATGTCATATTTGTCATAAATTGGCATTTTATTTGAACTAGAGACCGCCCAATGGTCGAAATTTGACCTTAGTTTCAACAACATTAAGACTATAACTACGGTCTATATTTTGTAAAAAAGATTGACTTTATTATATATTTTTCAACTCTTGTCTCTGAGACTCAGCTGATCTCAGACTGGCAGTGTTAGCATTGTCTTTATCTAAGATTCAATAAAAAAAGCTTTATTCCATTTTTAATTTGTCAACTTGTTGTCAACAGACTTCAACCATAAATAAAAGAGCATAATTAGTATGCATAGGTTTGTACTCAAAAATCTGTCATCTCCTTAGTGTGTGTGTTGTAGTGTGTGTAATGTTTTATTTGTTAAAAAATGTATGATAAAAGCATGATAAAAGCATAATTTCAAAATAATATTAGCTCGATGCACTCCTTCACCATATAAACTATAACTGTGCAAAATTTCATGCACCTACGTTTCCCCATTTTTCGTAAAAAGGGTTACAAAGTTTTTCGTTCTCGTATTAATATTATGATTTTTGTTGGTCGTGGTTGCTTGCAACGTAACACTTTCCGTCTAATATAACGTCCGAGTTTAATTAAATTGAGCCAAACTAATCTGTTACTTTATTAACTGAGATAAAAGATTAGTGTTCAGTAAATTTGTTCTTTGTTCAGGAAAAAGTGTGAACTAACGAAATGTAATTGGATGAGGCTAAAGGGAGTTTTCTCACTTTATTAAGAGATTATTAAATGTTTTCTCGGAATTATAAAACCGTGTTTCAAGTTGAATATTAAATGAAGCAAACAATTACTTAGTCGAAACAAAAAATACATGATACACAAATATCGTATTGTAATTTCAAACAGAGTTGAAAAAATATAATAAAACTGTTTGAAAAACTGCGGTTTGTTATAATATTAAAAAAAAAATAGTCTGCTCTTGTAGCAATGAAAAGTATGTAAGCGCCATTATAGAAATTTAAATTTTCATGTAAATTGAAAAGATTGTTGTGCATACCTAATTGAATTTAAATTCTTAAATTCATCTTCAAATTCTCTGAGTCTTTGAATATTTAACACGGCATAAATACAAAGTTTAATCTCATAGAATTCATTATACGAAGCAAAAATATTAATATATTTTATTATTGAATATGGAGTTAATAAAAACTAGAGAAAAGCTGCTTATTTTTACAATAGAATTAAGTCTATTGTAAATAATATTACAAAAGCTTGAGGTAAATCGTAGAAGTCTCTCAAGGAAAAGGACTTTTACGACTTTTTCAAGGTTTTACTAACAAAATTTACCAGAGTTCAGTTAATTTTCTCATTTTTTCGAGCATTCTAGTTTTTCTCAAGTTGAGTGGTTTTAGGTACGACAGTATATAAATAAGTCTATGGTTTTAGGGCCCTTTCCACACGACGCATTTTTTGCACACTGACGACGCGCGTTTCTGATGCGCTCGTTTTCTGCGCATATTCATCGCGTTTTGGCAGATATAAAGTTTTAAACGTGTCGGCTTCCTTCCGTTTGCTGAGCGTTCAACTTGCGTTTGTATTGATAGAAACGGGCGTAAAAAAACGTCGTGTGGAAGGGCCCTTATGGCACTTACGGTTGTACTCAGAGACATATTTTAATAATGATGAAACTTCCATTTATGCTTATGGGCTTATGTTAAAATCCTTATTTAATGAATGTTATAACTGCAGAAACGCGGCGGTTAGAGTCGGCTATACGCGTTCGCCTTAAAGGACTTTTAACTCATAACTGTTGCTTTTGGACGCCTACACAACACACCTTTGGTGGCGTGGGTTTCAGGTCCAAAGTTAGCTCCTTAATTGAAATGAATACGTCATCAATGCTCGCATGTAGGAGTCGCAACGAATTTTAAAACCAGTCACTTGTACAACAATCAAAGGTTAAAATTGTACCCGGGCCATTAAAATAAATCCTTTGACATCTGATTCTATGAATATTTTAAATACGCAATTTATATTATCTCTAGAGGTATCATATTGTATGCCTATTGATAGATTGCAAATATGATCACATTCGTTATAAAAGTAAACTACTTAGCCAGTATAAAGAATAATAATTTTATTTATTATAATCTTAAAAAGACTGTACGCGGTTAAAAAAATAAATCATCTAAAAAAATATAATAATAAATATTTTTTATTTAACAAACACTGTATTAAACACTCAGTCGATATAATCCTACTTCCTACTAATATTATAAAGGCGAAAGTTTGTTTGGATGTATGGATGTTTGTTACTCTTTCATGCAAAAACTACTGAACGGATTTTAATGAAACTTTACAATAATATAGCTTATACATCAGAATAACACATAGGCTACAATTTGAACCGACTTTCAAAATGGGGAAGGTGTTATGTTCGTTTTTTTATGTTCAACGATTTCTCCGCTGTTTGTTAACCGATTTTTAAATTTTTTCTTTTTGTATATAGGGAATCATCCCAATGTTATTTTCACAAAAGTGGTGATCTGATGAAGGATCCATAAATAATGGAGGGAACTCCTCAAAATTTATAGGGAAACATGTGGTGACTTCGGTTTCGTGAGAAGTATTCTAAGCATATGCTACCAACAAGTAAGATTTTGCACCGAGGTATACCTGGTATACCGTGGTTCGGAAGGTTCTGAGAGATCTCCTGATTCTTTATAGATACAAGTTTGGGAGTTGCGGCGTTGTTTTAAGAACGGAAAGCATATTATGCTACTATACAAATTACATTCATAATCTTCACTATCATATAATACACTATGCGTTGTCGATTATGAGCCTATTATGATCCTGTTATTGGGACTTTTCATAGTCTTTTAGATCGAGACTCGAATTTGTCAAGCGATAATTAAAAAAAATCTATACTTAGACTCAGTTTCATCAAGCAATGTTAAATAAATAATGGCTTGTTAAATCAGTTAACGGCCTGTTAGAGCTATCGAGCGTTCCACCATGATGTATGCGATCAGTGATATTTTAATTTGGTCGCATTATCTACTATTATGCTAACTATGGAAGAAAGTGACACATTGCAGCAAACATGTCGTATTAAATTTGTACATTGCAATTTCGTCGCCTTATAACAAGAATGAACGAATTGATAGTTGTACACTCGTTGTTCACTTACGGCCATTCCCAATATTTGATCTATCTCTGATTTTGCCCTACTAGATATAGGAATAACCATGGAATAACTCACATTAGAGATTAGAGACATATTTTATGTCAATTGTGAGCTATTCCTATCTCTAGTAGGGCAAAACCAGAGATAGATCAAATATTGGGAACGGCCGTTAACATTGCATTTACTAATCCGCTGTTAAATTCTTACTGTAGGACATAAGTATTTTAACATTCTGTTTAATTTTCCAAGGTCCGTTAAGTAATGCCTTGTTAGGATTTAACAAACAGAGGTTGGTGAAATTGGGTCTTAATAATTATTATAAACCTGAAGAGTATGTTTGCTTGAACGCGCTAACCTCAGGTAGTACAGATCCGATTTAAAAACTTATTTCAGTGTTAGATAGCTTATTTATTGAGTATGGCTATAGGCTATATCTCTATCTTAGCGTGATTATTATCGCTAAGACTTATAGGACCAAAGAAACTCAGGAAAATGTGGGGAAAACGAGGGAAATATTAGAAAGGGTTTATCTCACTAACTATAATATATATAATAATAATATCAGATGCCTGCCGGAACGCACTCTGCTCATATATTTTGTATCTGACGTCCGGTCCGGATGAGTTGTCAAATGCCGTCTATCGGATGGCAGAAATTTTTAATTGCGTTCCGGCGGGCGTCTGACATTATGTGTCAGATGACTCAGATGACGTCGATCGGATGTCAGTTCAAATGTTTCTGACGGATCGCGCTCTCTCTTACATTTTGTACTGAGTCGAGTGAGCTCGAACTCGCCGGAAGGAAATTTCGGATAGTGTGGGGGGTGGCGGTCCGGCCGACGTTCAAATGTTTCGTATCAGAAATTTCGGACAATGTGCGGCCGGGCTATATAACGCTTATATTATGTCAAATCCATTTTGATGAGCGACACCGTGAAAAGGAAATAAAGGAAACGTGGTTGGTTATCTCTGGTACGCTACGTTTGAATATAAATAAAATTCAATGTAATTAATATAATAAATAAGTTTCTTAAGTGATATCAAACCACCAATTTTTCGGGTTTCGAAGTCAACATGGAACCCTTACAGTTTCGGTCTGTCCGTCCGTCTGTCCGTCTGTCTTTTCGTCTTGCCCGTCTGGTTCGAATCCCGCCGACGGAACCAAAAGTTTTCAATGTTCCCGTGTCATGGATATATTGTATTAAATATACTTAATATCTAATACCTATAGTAAAATAATAAATACTTAATACCTATAATAGTAAAAAATAAATACTTAATACCTATAGTAAAAATCGTAAAGATATGTTTATTATTAATGTATTAAATAATAAATATATTTCCGTTGTCTGGTATCTGTAAGTTGTAACACAAGTCCTTCATATTCAATAGATTTCGCGACCCTAATACCTATGTCAAAAAAAATCGTTTTTGACATAGGTATTAGGCAGAGTAGACATAATTATAGAGTACGAGTATGCCGACTTAGAACTGATGTTGAAATTTTTAAATTTGACGTATTATGACAAAAATCGTCGCTAGGGTTGTTAACTTGTTACCTACGAATATAAAACTATGACATATTCGCTGGACGTGTTCCTCTTTGGTCGTATTGTTGTTTGTGTTTTGGCACATGCGATTAAAATTGTCAGAATCCAATTTTGAAAACTTTATTTTAAATGTTTAAAAGTAAATTATATCAGCCAGCGCGAGGCACAATCCGTTCATAATCCTAGTGAAACCCGACGAATTTGACAGATATTGAAACCTGTCCGTTTCTTTGCAGTCGAACTACTGGTAGTTATGTCTATTGTGTATTAGGTGCAAATGGTGTAATACATATTATGTCAAAAAACGATTTTGTTTGTTTTGACATTTGGACTTGTAATTTAATAACGGTTCATTAAACATAATATGTAACACATGAGGATTTTTATCGCGGAAAACTGTACGGTTCCGTGACTTTCCCGGACGAGTATCTACTCTTAAAATATATAAAATGACGAAAGTATACATTTGGGCGACGAAAATGAAACACGTCGGTTTATTTCTATAAATAGAAGTAAATGGAGAACATTATTTACATAAAAAAATACATTATCTAAACTACTCACAAGACTTATAAATTAAACTGACAGCAACGACTCTTTTTATTAAACGTTCAAATAAAAATATTATCTCTTTTTGTTCTTATATTTCTTACGTTTTATTAAATATTTTATTTTACTAATATTAGGGTTTGTCAGCTTGTTGTCAGCTGTCAAATATATTAAGGTGCTCCCTCTCCGGGAGCATTCGCTTGTAATTGTTAAAGAATAGCTGTTCCCCGCGGTGTTACCCGCGGTTTAAGTGATGTTTAATAAAAAAACTGCGAAAATTACCAATAATAGGGTCAAAACGGGACGATACATGGTTCTATAATGGTTTATGGTAGTGATGACGATGATGATGATTAATGTAATTTGCATAGTAGCATAAATAAATTTTAAACAAAAAACTTTTTGAAAAAAAGCTTTTATTTAAGTAGTCTAAAAAGAAGAAAATAATTTTCTCCTTAAAAATCCTCCTCCTTAATATATTGTACAATTTGCATGATAGTAAAAGCTTGTCGCGCGATTTGTAAATAAACTACATAATATTATTATGTTATAATATGTAGTACCAATTTAACTGAGTAATTAATATTATATATTTTTTTATAAATTTATCAAGTACTGATAGATTAATAAGTCTTGCGACAAGCTTTTATTATCATGCAAATTGTACAATATATTGAGGAGGAGGATTTTTAAGGAGAAAATTATTTTCTTCTTTTTAAATAAAAGCTTTTGTTCAAAAAGTTTTTTGTTTAAAATTTATTTTTTGTTTTTTAGTTATCTCTGGCTAGATTTCTGCATGGCTAAAAAGTTAATTTTCATTACAAGTTAACAAAAGTGGCCGGATTCAACCGGGCCTTTTATGAAACCCGGCTGTCAGTCACGTCATTTCACGTCAAGTCACGTAAAGTCACGACACGACACGACACGTAACGTCACGTCACGATGAGCCCTTTCATTTGATACCCATTTTGCAGAAGTGCATTAAAATAACTATTCCCTTTAATCTTGGATGAGCCGCCATATTAGATGTAGAATGACATTACATTTGTTTTCGAGTTACTCACAAAAAGCCCTTTCATTTAATATCCATATTGTAGGACTGCATAGAACAAAAATTATTTCGCCATCTTGGATGGTCGGCCATATTGGATTTAGAGTGATGTCACATACCGTATCGTGCATGGTCATCCAAACTAAACGCGTATGCAAAATTTCAGCTCAATCGGTTAAATATATCTACTTCAAAATTGAGTTCCAAAATTCCACCGTAACATACATACTTACATACGGAGCAAGTTAAATAAAAGGTTTTAAAATAACGTTGAAACTCTCAAACTTGTATCTACAAAGATTAAAGAGTCAGGAGTGCTCTCAGCAACTTCCGAACCATGGTATACCTTGGTGCCAAAACTTACTTGTTGATTAGACAAGGGTTACGTTTATCAGAAAAAAATAAAAAAAAAAAAACCTGTGACACTCGAGGACTGCCGTAGTAAAGCAATTGCAAGGCATTTCTTTAATCAACTTCTGCAATAATTATAATTCGCATACAGACAGTCGCACGCAAACACCGTTCCGAAGCCTGCCGAACTGAAACGACGTTAGACGAATGTTAGGTGTTTTTCGTTACGAAATCTCTTGATTCGGTCGCCGTGCTCAAAGCCCGCGATAAAAGCTAGGCAATAGCTTAAAATCTTCGTTTTGCCATCCCTGAGTCATATTGAACATGTGATATCGAGGAAATTTCAAATGCATTATTGTTAAGAGGTCGCATGGAGACTGGAATGCGTACTAGCTCGGGTATTTCCACGGTCGCTGAATATTATTTATTAAATAATTGCAATACTCCTTATAATATTATTACGAGCTTTTGCCCGCGGCTTCGCTCGCGTTAAGAAGTATTATTATATACAAACTCTCATCCCCTATTTTAACCCCTTGGGGTTGGAATTTATCAAAATCCTTTCTTAGCGGATGCCTACGTCATAACATCTACCTGCATGCCAAATTTCAGCCCGATCCGTCCAGTGGTTTGGGCTGTGCGTTGATAGATCACCATGTCAGTCAGTCACCTTTGAGTTTTATATAGATTGATTCATAGACGGATGGCGGACCTACGTATTTTGGTTGCGTTTTTTTAAACTCATATATTATTATATTTTATAATATTCTCCTCCTTTTCTAATGGGTTTCGTCCTACAATTTTTTTCACTTTTTTATTTTCAAAGGCTTCTGCCCTGGTCTATTAGGGAAAGAAAAGTAAAAAAAAATCTGATAAGTATTTTTTTACAACGAGGTTACAACCTACATCATTTTAAATAACAATTTTTGATAATTTAAACTTCAGACATGGCTTGAAGACAATATCTGTCAGGCCTATTAGTTGTGTTCAATAATGAAAAACTCAAAGCAGATATGTTACTACCGCACGCGTTGTGAAGATTCAAATACGGCCCAATTGGGCCGTCTGTTGTTTAGTCACGAACGTGCCGCGTCTTCTCTTACCTAAATAAATTGAAAATGACGTCGTGCGTGTTTCGAAAATGTACCAATTATGACTCGAACGTAAACAAAACACATAGAATCTCTCACCACAATATGTCTTGATTGCAGTAAATACCTCGATTATTTACATTTTCAATAATTTTTTCGAACAATCTGAAAAAAAAAGAATTTTCGTCATAGCTCAGGCGAAGAAAGAGACAGCGATACGATTCAACGTTTAAAAATAGAACTGTCTCTTTTATGTAAATGGTTTTTCGTATCTTTTGTTTCACTTATCTGTCAAATTTGTCAATGTTTGCAATTTTAAATTTGAAAATTGTTCGGAAGAGATTTAAGCCGGAAAATAGTATGGACGTAACATATCTGTATAAGTAGAATATCATTGGTTGTGTTTCATTCTATTATTCGGTTACTAGCTAGTAATTGTTGCTGTAGTAAAGACGGTGAGGTCAAGAACAAAACTTTATACCGACAATATTTAGTGGAAAATGCCGCTAGAATAGACTTTCCGGACGTGTTTCAAGGTTTTGATCATCTATACATATATTATAGGTATATTATAAACGAAGTCTCTTTTTTCCCTAATGTCCCTTTGTTCCATTTAATCTTTAAAACTAATTTAAAATTAATTCTTTCAGTGCTAGATAGCCCATTTATCAAGGAAGGCTATAGGCTATATTTTAAAACGTTAAGACTAATAGGAGCGAAGAAATAGAGGAAAATGTGGAAAAAACGGGGAAAATTATTTGAAAGGGCTAACTAACTTGAACGCGCTAATCTCAGAAACTGCTGGTTCGATTTGAAAAATTATTTCAGTGTTAGATAGCCCATTTATTGAGGAAGACTATAGACTATATTTTTATCACGCTAAGACTAATAGAAGAATATGGGAAAAAACGGGGGAAATTATTTGAAAGGGCTTATCTCGCGAACTGCTGGAGCAATTTTTATGATAAGATAAGAAATAGACTAGGTGAAGGATCATAGGCTATCGATTTTATTATTTTTTTTAGTGGCTATATATTTTATACCCGTGCGACGCCGGGGCGGTTTGCTAGTAGATCACCAAGGAAATAATTGTCCAGAAATCCGCCGTTCCATATATTTTCAAATCGCGGAATTCTTTCTGTAGCGGTCATTGATCTCTCGTCAAAAAACTCGTGATATTTCGTCGTTTTCTTTGTTTTCTATACAAATTGCGATTGACAATGAATTTTAGTGACAGATATTTCTAGTCGGGCGATATTATTGTATTTTGCATAAACGATGTGTATGCAAAATACAATAATTTACAAATTACATCACTTCAAACTCATAAAAAATTGGAGATTATCATAATAATTATTATGAAGAGTTACCCAGATGTTTTCCGATGAAACTATGATAGTCTGTTTCTTTTTATTTTAATTGAATTCTTATGAATTCAATTTTATTCTGAATTAAACAGAATGCAGTGCGAGTATTTTTTACATAGCTCCTAGACTAGAAAGGGCAATGCCCGCAGCTGGTGACACCTTAAATTGTCCTGACTATAGGCCGAAAATACGCGGCCGTTATAGCGTATGCCGTATGCGTAGCGCATTGCAGGCGTAATCATGCCGAACTATGGCCGCGTATTTTCCGCCTAGTGTGTTTAGACACATTATTTACCAATCATTTATTACCAATTAATATAATAATTTAATAGCAAAGCTTTAAATGTCCAAGGGCAGTTTTCAATAGATGACGCTTGTAACTCCGTTGCGTCAAAATTCGTCAATCGCGCGGGAACCGTACCACAATAGACATAAGGACCAGTAGTTCGACTGCAAAGAGACGGACAGGTTTCAATATCTGTCAAATTCGTCGGGTTTCACTAGGATTATGAACGGAATGTGCATCGCGCTGGCTGATATAATTTATTTTTAAATATTTAAAATAAAGATTTCAAAATTGGATTCTGACAATTTTAATCGCATGTGCCAAAACACAAACAACAATACGACCAAAGAGGAACACGTCCAGCGAATATGTCATAGTTTTAAATTCGTAGGTAACAAGTTAACAACCCTAGCGACGATTTTCGTCATAATACGTCAAATTTAAAAATTTCAACATCAGTTCTATGTCGACATACTCTATCATTCTGTCTACTCTGACCGTACCTACATAATGTCGCTTGCGGTCTTGCTTTTATAATATACACGTACGGTACCTAGTTCAAAATTGTCTGTCAACAAAGCGATCAACCTGCTTCGTCCTAGCCAAACTTGGAAACAACATTAAAAGTAATGAACCCGTAACCTAAACGATAACCACTGAGCCAACAAGGATTCATTAAACTAAACACAACAAAGGCAAAACCTTGTCACGCGTGTATCGTTGTTAAGCTTTATCGCTTACATAATAAGGTTTAAAATTGATACACCGTGGGTGAAATTAGATTAATTATATTGGCTTTTGATCTCGTGCAAGGCTGGCCTGCTGCTCGTCTGTAACTTCATTATTTCAGGAGAATGTTTCTGAAGCCGTTACAAAGCATTTTGATGTCTCATAACAAAAAGCGAAACGAATAACATCAATTAAACATTTTGAGTTCTTACACTCAAGTGTTTTTATTCGACACCCTAATGCCCGAGCTGCACGAGGCTAGTTTTTGAGACTACGTTAGTGTGTGAAACTACGTTACTTACGCAAGCTAGTGTCAGTAAGCTAGCAAGCTAGTACTTCTGGCTTCGTGTAGACAAATCTAGCTTCATTTCTAAGCTAGTAAAGCTAGTTGACAAGCCAGGACAGTTTTTATTAGGATGGAGTTCAATTTGTAGGCTAGTAGCGACCCCCAGGCACCAAACTGATTTTACTATCCTGGGGCTGTACCACGAAACTGTTTTGAGACTCAAACAATCGAACGAGAATGCCGCGTCCTGCTCTAACAAGACGAAGCTAGTTTTCTATCAATTGACTCGTAACCAGTAACCGCGCATTTTGGTGTCACGAGACTCTATCAGTCTATAACTATACCCTTGTACCACGTAAACGGTTGTTTCTAGAAATGTAAAAAAATTCACGGGAGTAGGAAATATGCTGAATTTAAAAGCAAAACTATCACGGCTAAGAAGAAATTCAACGAAGTATAAAGGAACTTTTCGTTCAAATTCTTCGTTCCTTTGAAAGTAACTGAGACGATGTTGTAAGTAGTATAAAACACGTCTTTATAAATGTACATTCATTGACGATGCAAAAATTTTCTAAATCTAGCGGTACTACTGAACCTTATACCTATTACGCGTGGCCCGACAAGCACTTGGCCGGTTTTTTAAGAGCCTATGCTGTCGCAGTGCTGGGCAAATTCCTCACCCAAAGTATTCCACTTGCTCCGATCCAACGCAGCCTTTAAACGAGTTTAAAACGCTAACTAACTCTACAAACAACTGCACGCCGTTAATGTAATAAATTGGCGTATATCAGGTTAGAAAGTTGTAAACCGAAGTCCATTATTCCAGGAGCTCTCTAATAAGAGCACCTGACCGCAGCACCACAAAATACCTAATTAAATGATTAGTTAGTTGCACACATTTTGTTGATCATTTATACCTTTGTTAGTTTACTTTTAATGAAGATATTTTAATCTATATTCAATGAGTGGATTTAAACAACTTACATTTTTGATATAATTTTGGTGCAAATTTTTGTTTCCACCAAAATTAGAGATTAGATATTTACGGGAAACTGGTGCGACAACCACCACCTAGACGAGTTAGCTTGTGACAGGGTGAAGTGAATGGCGTATTTTTTATGCCTTGAGAATCAATGGTTTTTATAAAAATAATGTTTTACACATACTCTTACCCAACTTACCAAAATTGGAATTTGGGAGAAAAATAATCTTAAAAAAACTACGTGCACTAAAGTTAAAATACAATAACTTAATTATAAAGAAACCAAAACTCTACCGATATTCAAAATAACAACATGAATCATGATGTTATTGCCACAAGTAGGATAATTAATCAAGTTCACCAAAATTGTATAAAATCGGGGGTTTTGTGATACAACGGTTTCACAGCCCAGACCGCTGAACCCATTTAGATGAAATTTGGCGTGGAAATAATTTGAGCCCCGGGAATGGACATAATTATTATGACAATTTTAACCCGGGAATAATGTACGGTTCTTGCGCGATAAGCTAACCCACCAAAAACATACCTGTTAAAATAGGGCCTAGTTCCTATAGGCAAATTTTTGGCCTAAAAAGAGTTGAAATCCAATCCAATGCCAAGTTCAGATGCACTTCATCGATTATGATCATCTTCATCAACAGCCTGATCCATAAGACTTCTAATTTGTACTTGGCAGGCTAATTAAATTATATAAATAATATCTAATTAAATATTATTATACTCATTCACTGGTACATAACAATTTTTATCCAAAGTTCTGATGAGCCGACTAACGCTTGACCGATTTCTTAAATTTCGTAATTTTTTGTTACTCTACAGTAATTATTTGGGTTTGAATTTGGCACACAGTTCGTTTGTTATTTAATAACACACGACCTGTGTGCCAAATTCCATAATGTTAAGACAATTGGAAGTGGCCTAGAGGTTTTCATTACCGGTCAGTGAGTGAGTGATTGCCAAAATTAGCTATTTTCACAGGCCATTCCAATGACTGTACACATTTCAGGCAATATAATCAATGCTTATTGTTGTTATTGAACCTATAAAGTTTCATCAGAGTAGACAGATGTGGTTTCGTGGTACGATTAAATGTCAAAAAACTGTATTAATTTCAGTGATATTTGAACATCCACGAATGAACATCAACATGAAAGTCTGATTTACAAATTGTTTAACAAGAAGGATATTTTAGGGTGGGTTGCACCAGAGGCGTGGTTAAAGTTATGGTCAAAGTTATGGTTAAAGTCAATGCTTACTTTAACTTTAACCTTAATATTGACCACAGAATTTGAGAGATGACAGCTGGTCCGACAAGGCTTCTAAATGAATGAAGTGGTCTGGGGCGCTGCTGGTGAAGGAGAACTGTCAAAAATGGCGTTTTTGTATGATGACAGCGTTAGTTCCTTTTTTCGCCACGTGCATTTAAAGCCTTCTCGAGCTCTATGGTTATGTCTTATGATTAAATATGGCGTCCATTTTTTACTTTCACCAGAGATACGACATTTTACATTGTAGTTAAAGTTAAAGTTATAGTTAAAGTTACAGTTATAGTTAAAGTAAGTTTGTGTAATGGGGATTGTCCATTTTTTTTTTAATTTTGCTCATTACAAAACATTTCGAGGAATAAGGTCAGTGATCGTTTTTCTGTATACACGAAAAAAATACCCATTAGTTACTTATATTTTTGAACAAATACGTTTAACCTTTGTTTGAACTTCAATGGCGTTAAATTAGCAATAAATTCGACCAACATTACGTTTCGAACTTTTGGTAAGCTTCTCGTATCAGCTTTCACATACTGAGAATTTGCATTTGACGAACCAGCCATTATAAATAAGATTGAAAGGAAATTTAAAACATATGCAGAGGTCAATTGGCGGCCGATGATGACGTCAGAGCGAAACTTTAAAAATT
Source organism: Aricia agestis (assembly GCF_905147365.1). Lineage (NCBI taxonomy): Eukaryota > Metazoa > Arthropoda > Insecta > Lepidoptera > Lycaenidae > Aricia > Aricia agestis. The sequence continues at coordinate 22,980,380 of NC_056428.1, read as the reverse complement.
TATTGAGAAAAAACTAGCCAATGAATTTCAAAATCATTTAATTTATATTCTTAAAATACCCTATTTTAATGAAAAAAAATATAAAAAGTACATGTGATTTTTTTGGACAGTGCCCATTATAACAACATCATTTCAGTTACGTTTAAAGGAATTTGAACGAAAAGTTCTTTTATATTTCGCCGAATATATTTTTTTAGTTGATCGACTATTGCTCAATCACGTATGAAGTCTTCTTAGCTGTTATAATTTTCTTTTTAAATTCAGCATATTTCCTACTCCCATGAATTTTTTCACATTTCCAGAAGCAACCGTTTAGGTAGTAGAAAGGGGAGGGGGCGACACTCGTCTGTAACGATTTTTTCCGCTTTGTAACTTCATATTTCACAAATTCCAATCGAAAAATGATCTATGATCGTAATATTTTTAAAAAGCCTGTCTAACGACACCCCACTTGTCGTGTAGGGGAGGTACCATAAAAAAAATAAGATTTTATATATCACTAGCTGTTGCCCGCGACTTCGTCCGCGTGGACTTCAGTTTATAGCGCGCGATGTCAACAAAATTGGTGTCAAAAGCTTTTATAAAAAAACCCTGGTACCCCTTAAATCAATACAGCTGTGCAGTGTGCAAACAATAAGTACTTCATTTTTGTATGTTAAACTTTATATATTATGCCAAATTTTAAAGCTTATTTAGCCCCCCAATTACACAACTTTACCCATAAACTATTTATCATTGATAGGTTTAGCCCCAATTTCACCAACGTCTGTTAGTGTTAACAGCTTGTTAAAATATCCTGTCTTCTCTTTCATTCATATGAAAAACAAAACAGCTAACGTGATACTAATTCGAGCATTAACTTTAACAGTCGTTGGTGAAATTTGGTCTTAAGGTTACGCGCCTGCACAGATAAAGTACTGAGTTATTTAATACCGTAGAATAGATATAACAATCGAAAAAAATCGAGACTTAAATGTAGGATGATACCACCTCTTATAGAAAGACTTTTGAGCAAGCGTCAGCGCGATGTAGAAGACGCACGGCGCCATCTATTATGAATTTTTTGAACAAATTTACGACCCTTACAACCCTTTTTTCCAGTAAAAAAGTAGCCTATGTCCTTTCTCAGGCTTTAGACTATCAGTATACAAAATTTCATTACAATCGGTTCGGTAGTTTTGGCGTTTGGCGTGAAAGCGAGACTGACAGACAGACAGACAGACAGAGATACTTTCGCATTCATAATATTAGTACAGATTATGTGCACACTGCACAGCTGTTTTTGGGTATTTTGATTAATTAAGGGCCGCGCTACACCGGAATGGCAGCGGCGAGGCAAGCACTTTCAGCGCTGCCATTCCGGTGTAGCGCGGCCCTAAGAGGGGTACCACTTACCAGGGTTTTAAAAAGTTTTTAAATTTGACACAAATTTTGTTGACACCGCGCGCTATAAACTAAAGTCCACGCGGACGAAGTCGCGGGCAACAGCTAGTTATGAATAAAAACAATAATATATAATAAAGTAGGTACCGTATGATTAGTTCTGTTATAATAATGCAGTAAAAAATAAAGCGCCATCTGTTTTCATATATTAGAATTAAAATGTTGATTGCATTGATATATTTTCTGGATGGAATATAGGCCACAACACAACACACTCGAACTCCTTAGAAATGCAGTAGGAGTTCTATAAGATAAGATAGATTGATTATTATTATAGCAAGTGATAATATTATTAAACATAATATTCTAACGTATTAAAAACTATAAACAAAAACATAATAACTAATAAGTATGATTAGTTTTATGTTCCAACGAAGTAAAAAAAAGCGCCATCTGTTGAATCGTATTAGAACTAAAATGTTCATTGCATCGCGTCGATATATTTCTGGATTTTTTATAATATTATACATAAAATATATTTAAGATTTTTGAAATATTATTTTAATACACATCCAAGACCCAGGAACATTGAAAACTTTTTGTTCCGCCTGCGGGACTCGAACCCAGGACCCCCGGGATGAGCGCTGGCCATGCGCAATGCGAATTCATTTTCATCGATATTTTCATGGAAATAAGATATTTTCCCACATCAAAATGTAGCCTATGTCCTTTCCCAGACTCTAGAATAACTGTGTACAAAATTTCATTGCAATCGGTTCAGTAGTTTTGGCGTGAAAGCGAGACAGACAGACAGACAGACAGACAGACAGACAGAGATACTTTCGCATTTATAATATTAGTTTTTTGCGTGAAAGTGAGACAGACAGACAGACAGACAGACAGACAGACAGAGATACTTTCGCATTTATAATATTAGTATGGATTAGTATAGAAGTATAGATACATAAAATATATTTAAGTAAAAAATAAAACGCCATCTTTTGAATAGTATTAGAACTAAAATAAAATAAAACGCCATCTGTTGAATCGTATTAGAACTAAATTGCATCGATATATTTCTGGATTTTTTATAATATTATACATAAAATATATTTAAGATTTTTGAAATATTATTTTAATACACATCCAAGACCCAGGAACATTGAAAACTTGTTCCGCCTGCGGGACTCGAACCCAGGACCCCCGGGATGAGCGCTGGCCTGCGCAATGCGAATAAATTTTCATCGATATTTTCATGGAAATAAGATATTTTCCCACATCAAAATGTAGCCTATGTCCTTTCTCAGACTCTAGAATAACTGTGTACAAAATTTCATTGCAATCGGTTCAGTAGTTTTGGCGTGAAAGCGAGACAGACAGACAGACAGACAGACAGACAGACAGACAGACAGAGATACTTTCGCATTTATAATATTAGTATAGATTTTGTCGGCATCATTAATTTCTGCATTCATGCCGAATCCATAATATAACCCATATAGAAATGCATCAACGCGTCACGTTGCGGTCTGAATCAACCCTTACATTGCCCGAAATAAATGATTTGATTGCATCTCGCTCTCAGGGCCGTCTCTAGCCCATGTGGCGCCCGTGTGCAAACATTATCCTAGCGCCCCCTAACAAGCGCGCGCGGTCAAAATGAAATGGGTACAAAGTAAATACTTTGTCCGGCCGCTTAAGGGTGAGAACTCTAAGCGGTGGCTTCGTTCGTTCCACCAGACGAACTATAACAGCACATCAAAACTCAAGTTACCACATAGGTACTGTCAAATTTCTCCAATATAAAATAGATAACAAACTCTATTGTTATTTGTTTGCAGATTGAAGTTTTTCTCGGTTTTGACCATGATATTGTTACGTGCTAGGGTTCGAAGATTTGGAGAGAAAGACCTGGTGACTCTCTTGAAGACTTTATTAACACTGCACTAAACACTAGGTCACAACACTTAGCACTAAGTCCAAACACTAATCACTAGGTCCAATCACTAAGCACTATCACTGTCCTAGGTCGTAGCCAAGTCGCAGGTTTCACTGGTTCACTCACTATTGATCACTTGATGTCGCCTCGAAGATCGCTCAGATTGAACTGACTTGCCGGGCCTGCCTGCGGCTCTTTTTATATGGCGAGATGAATTCCAGAAATTTCCCGATTCACGTAAACAAGTAAACAACCATGGGAACTGTCTAGGAGGCTCGGGAATGTACCACAATAAAACTGCCGTCCTTACGATAAGTGCAGTAAGTTGAATTTAATTTAGACCTTATGGACTCAGTCATAAGGTCTAAATTAAAACACGTAAACACGCTAACAAATAAACGGTAAACACGTAAACAAACATTGGACCTTTCTAGAAGGTTCGAGTATGTACTTGCGCACCTGATGCCATCTAGTATTGAGTAAGGGATTTATGTTGCTTGTGCTCCCTCGGTAAGCTTCGCTGGTTTGTCGCTAGATAGACCACGTGTCCGTATACCATGTACCGTAACAATATGCTCTTGAGTCTTGACTGACCCTAACCCCAAAACGTAAATTTTATATCGCTTAAGTACTTCAATTTTACTTTAGATTTTCATGTTCTATACTTATTATATTTAAACATCACATCATCACAACATTGGTATTAATTCGATTTCATTGAAGAACTCTAACTTCTCTACATCCGAAGAACCAGCATGGCACAGTTTGTTCTCTAAATTAGAACACTGCTTTTTTGTATCTAAATCCAAATCCTCCCACTACCTATTTTGAAAAAACGAGCGATAGGATACTCACTATTACACCAAATAATATAATTTTCGTTTATGTGTTTTAAGGTTCATTTCACGTTGAAAAATAAAGATTATAATATTTTATTTATATTGCACAAGCCGAGCCGCCCATGGCGCGCCTTGCTTTGCTGTAATTCTACAAATATAAGAATTATATTTGCAGAATTACAGCAAAGCAAGGCGTAACTTTATGGTATAGAGCCATATTATAAAGTGTCAAATTTGACGGCCTCTGCGGCTCAGTGGATAAACGAGTTGGTAGCTCAAGCAGGGGTCGCGGGTTCGAATCCCGCCGATGGAACATAAAGTTTTCAAAGTTCCTAGGTCATCATTATAATATTATAATAAAAATCTTGAACATAATATGTAAGTATAGTATAAGGGTCCTACCAAAAACTGAACATAAGAAATTCAACCCTAATTCCAGAGCGTAAGGCGCACATTACTTCTGCGAGACCAATCAGCGATGGTCGCACGCATTCGCGCGAATTCGTTAGAATGCTTCGCTAGTCCTTCAGGAACTTAACACGGGGCCAGACTGACGTGGTTTGAACTGTGAAGCGTCCATAGATATTAATATAATATATGTATGTGAGCGTTCTTTACTGTATTCTATTTTGTTAGAAAAATATACAGCGTGTAACAAAACTTTAGGGTGTTTAAGTGTTCCTCTTAGGGAGTTCACTCTGAATGTAGGAGCGCTGAAAGACATATGGTCTTTTTTAATAATTTTTTAATTATTAAATTTTTTAATAATTAAGGGGAGCTCCCCTTAATTATTCAATTATTTAATTTTTATTATTATTTTTTTAAATTTTATAAATACCACTGAGTATTTTGTAAACATTTCAAGTGACTACCTGTTGCCTTTATTGAGGACGAACAAAAAAAAGCAAAGAATTACGTTTGTTGTCTAATTTTTGTTTTATTTTTTTTATTTAGTATTTATTATTATAGCAGCAACAAATATACACAATCTGTGAAAATTTCAGAACTTTCTAGCTATAATAGTCTTCTTGCCTGGAGACAGACAGACGGACGGATAGACGGATTGACATTGAAGTCTCAGTAATAGGTTCCCGTTTTAGCTCTTTGGGTACGGGACCCTAAAAAGAAAATAAATATGGAAGAACGGCAAAAATTAATCGTCTTAAAAATTCAAGTAACTTTTCAACTGTAATTTGCGCTCTTTCTCCAAGGGAGTTATTAGAGGAGTGAATAGGCTCTCAGTTGTACCTGAACTTGGCACTGTGTAGGTCAGGGATGGCGAACCTTTTCGGCAACATGGCCTTTTTTCTGAAGAAATATCTCTGAAGTCTTCTCTTGAGTCTTTTTTTTTTGTGATTCGGTGCGTATTTCTGAACTTACTCACTTTGGTGCTCACTATGCAGAGTATATAAAGGATTCCGTAGTCAACGTTTTGTTGATTACAAAATCCGGAAACGGAACTCTAACCAGCAGACTAGTGTTGTAAGTTAATAGGTTATTGGTTAAATAATTTAAGAGTTACATTGTCCAAATAGAACAATCCATATTATTTCATCCATCAAATCAAAGTATGAAATCCTTTCTATCTCTCTTAGCTACCACTCTCGAGATTTTTCGCAGGTAAAAATATTGTTCGTCTTATCAAAATGAAGCTATTCACAAAAAAATTTGCTTGATACTTAAAGAAATGTTCTAGGGAACCCTGACTAATAACCTTCATTGTTGGTAAAATAATTTCGATGCTAGTTTTGTGACCAGAGGCGTGCTTCTATATCGTGTGCCACTGGTGGCTAGCGTGCCATTAGTTCGCCATCCCTGATATAGGTGCTTGAACACTCTCATACTAAAAGTAGTGCTAATCGTTTTCCAGCAAGCGTTTTAAGCTTCTTTTAATCATCGAGTGAAAGCAGAAAACAACGGGTTGCATTGTGAAAGTGCCAGCAGGAGTGAAAGCGAAACAGCAGAACCAGGAATATTTTTTCCAATCGCAAGCAATCTACTCTGCCTACGTGTTACGATTTTTTAATTACGAGGGCATAGAATTTTTTCCATAACACCGTTATTGAAGAATTCTCTTTTATAATTGCACAGCATTCATGCCTCATGGTATTTTTTGGACGAGCAATATCCAAAATATGGAAGACTGTGACGTCAAATACAGCCATATAGAATTTCCTGTTCCGTCATATGCGTCATATTCGTCATGTGTCACATTCGTCACATAAATCGGATTCCTTTTAGCTATCTCTTCCCTAAGGATGTTGTTATCCTTTAATGTTAAATGTGAAAAAAAAATACAATATTAAGTTATCCCACCAAAAACATTTCATGTAAAATATTGCCAAGACGACCAAACATAAGGTTTGCCCTGTAAAAAGATATCAGATCTCATGTAGCTTCTGAATGTACACGGCCTAAATCTACCGACCATAACTTCAACAAATTCCACATAATATCAGTAAATATGTATGGCTTGGCTGTTTCGTTACTTCCATCAAATCAGAAACTAATGATTCGCATGTTGATTATCTATATTAATTTTGGATAATTAATTAATAAAGTTCAGTAGTATCATTACAGATACACTTTCCCATTAACACGACACCACACACGACACGGATAAAAACACGTGGTGTCTAGCGAAGTATCATGTGTCCGGTGGTAGCCAAAGGGTAAGGAATACTATAGCGGTTATCATTTGGTTTTCATATACAAAAAATGTTCAAAGAGGCATAGCTAATTTCTATTTGTAAATAAATAAAAATTATAGTGGGCTTTTGTAAATTAAACTTATTTGTAATAGCTGGTTAGCCATCGTCACCGAAATTACTCTCGCTCGCGTCGTTTTTCTGTGTGGTAATAATCATTACGGCAGTTTTTTTTTAAATATTTTAATTAGCTGTCCCGGCAACGTTGTTTTGCCATATAAAGTATTTCACTCATAATATTATTATTTAATTGTAGTGACTAAAAAAGTATCGTAACGTCCATCGCTGTCCCGTTGCACAAACAATGGTCGCCGTCAGTCTCGAGTTGTAATAATTTACCTTCTATATTTATTCAACAAATGCACTTATCAATATAAAAATTAACTAGCAGCCGATCCTGAGACCTTTTTAAAATTTGTTAAAAATTAAAATACAGTAAAGCCATTAAATTACAGTAAAGCCATTTCGGAGGAGTACGGTAACTAACATTGTGACACGAGAATTTTATATATAAGATAGTGACCAAACCTTGAATGACCGATGATAACACATCTACATAATTCCACGGCAAAAGCGAAAACGTAGTAATTTGCAAAATGGAAAATTTACACCAGAGCCGAAAAACTTTTGAGATTTCAGAAAAAAATCATATCTCCATTTTCATTAAACCTACGTGCACCATTTTTTTTAACATAATATGTGAGGTGTGTCGGGGGGACCGCTGATGTAGATGTTTGATTTCGCATAACAAGTTTAAGGATTAATTCACAGCGATCTGAATCGAGATAGGTGATCAGCGACTTGGCGGTTGTAGGTTGTAGTTTAGGTACTTGGCGGTCCCCCGACACACTGTGGCAACAATTACGGACTAAAATATTACTTTGCACAAGTTAGGAATTATTTGAACTTAAAGGCAGTAAATATTATTTCAAAGTTGTTATTAAAGTTGTTTTTGCGGGGGCTTTTTACTCTTATATGGGAAAATACATTGCACTGGGCGGCACTAGCCCATACAAATAAAAAAAAATTGCCCTGCTACTTTCACAGTTAACTCTATACCTATAATGGATACATACACACTATAAAGTATTTGACGACCTCTGTGGCTCAGTGGTGAGCGCGTTGGTAGCTCAAGCCGGGGGTCGCGGGTTCGAATCCCGCCGACGGAACAAAAAGTTTTTTAATGTTCCCGGGTCTGGATGAGTATTAAATATGTGTATGATATAATAAAAATCTTAAATATATGTATAGTATAAAAGTATTAAATATATTTCCGTTGTCTGGTACCTGTAATACAAGTCCTTTAGGTACTTAGCACGGGGCCAGACTGACGTGGTGTGAAGCGTCCATAGATATTATAATAGATATCACTTAGTTTTGTTACTAATTTAAAAAGGCGAGCGCATCCGCACAAATTCGCTTGATTCTTCCTTCCCCGACCAACGTTGATTGGCCTCGCAGAAGTAATGTATGCGTTACGCTGTGGAGTTAAGGTTCAATTTTCTGTGTTCAGTTTTCTTCGATTCGCTTCGACTCTTTGATATTATAAATTGACCCTTAAATTAAAAATGCGAAAGTGTGTCAGTCTGTTACCTCTTCACACCCAAAACGCCGAACCGATTTTTCTGTAATTTGGTATGGATATTTGAATCCCGGGAAAGAACATAGGATACTTTTCATTCCGGAAAATGTACGGTTCCCTTGCGATGAATTTTGGTGCAATGGAGTTGCGGATGTCATCAGCTAGTAGTTTATAAAATCTCTTGAGAAAATATCCCAATTTTCATAAATACCTATCTCAATAAAATTACCATTTATATTGGTCGGCTAGATTAAGATCTTAAGGACGCTCGAACTTTTGAGCCTTCTGGATTTGCTTCGATATTGTGAGCTGATATTCTATTAAGCTTGAACAATATGTATCGATAAATATTAAAATTTATGATTCACCCTAGGATAAAAAAAAATCAGAAAATGGTTTTTCCGAATAAATGTGATTTTTAAATGTTGTTAGTCTCGGTGAAACTAGAGAACGGCTGAACCAATTTGGATGATATTAGTCTTGAAATATTTGTGGAAGTCCAGGGAATGTTTGTATTAGGAGCAAAGAGATAAGTACGAAGTTCACCAGGTCATCTACTTTGACATTAATGTTACAAACATTATACTTAAAAAAACCCTATCAAGGGATTACCGAATGGAACGAAGTTATTTCTTATGTTCAAAAAATCTGTATATTACATTTACTTACTAAAAAAAATACTAAAAAAGATGCCATCTATTGACGCCCAGGAATACTAACAACGCGTCGCTGTTTATTCTCAAAAAACGTCATCTAGTTGACGCACGGAATACTATCTCTATTTCTATCGGAATACGCCCTCTGCCCCTATCATGCAGGTACAAGTGTCGCTACAACTTTTTAGGTCTAGCCCCCTTTCGCAACGCGCGATATGGAACTCCGTTTCAAAAAAGTATTACTTATCGTCAATTTATACTAGCGCAGATTTGAAGCGCATCGAAGCGAATTACCAAAAACTTAACATAGAAAATTCAACCTTAACTCCAAAGCGTATAACGCACACATAACATAACAATTCGACTCTGCGCTAGTATAAATTGACCCTAAAGGTGGATTGCACCATACTCTATTGGCCTTGTTATAGTTACAGTTAAGGAGTGAGCACATTGAAACGAGCCGTGCCGGAGCTCAGCGTGCCGGTGCGCATCGCAAAAATCCGCCTCCATACAATTTGTATGGAAGCGGATGCGCGTATCGCACACTGTGTCGGGGCGCAGCGGATTCCCGTCAATGCGACAAGGCCCGACAAACCCGCTGCGCCCCGGCAACTGCAGTGTGATCACACTTCACATAGATTTCCACTTTATGATAGATTTGAGGTCAAATGAATGACAATTTAGTAGTCCAAAATTTATGTAAATTTTAATAGAAGATCGATATTATATAACAAATAATATAAAAATTTAAAATGCATAATGAAGACAGTCCATATAAGCATTTTAGTTTTATTTTAGTTTCAACCTCGTAGAATACATTGATTAATAAAGATAGATTTTCGATAGAAGCTAAAACACGGTCTAGTAGATTTTAGTAGAATATAGCAACGTTTTTGATATATCGAGTCACGAGTGATTTAAGAGTGGTCACACTGGAGCTATCCAAAGTATTCAAAATCTGTCAATGTGATGCGACCCGGCCCGGCAATAGCGTGCTATAGCGCATTTTGCGCTGCGCTGAGCCCCGATCCGCCCCGGCACGCGCCCCCAAACTGTGCGCGTACTTTATGACTAATTTTTGAAATAACTATAACAATAACCACAGAGCTTGACAAGTGTCCAAGTGGCATTTGTTAAATTAAAATGGGGATGAGAGTATAAAAAAGTGTGGGATACGTGTGTGATAGTAATGGGAATTAATGCTATTTTCTATTAATTTCATTAACATGCTAATTTTGATGTCACAGCATGCTAAGTATTATTGCTTTGCTATTTGCTAAAAACGCGGCATCATGAATTATCGGTTCGCATCGCACCGCTCGCGTCGAGTATTATTTCCACGGAGCTCATACGAAGTAGCTCCGTGATTATTTCGCATCGAGTGAAAAATAACAGTTAGCACTGCGGTGCGAAACAGCGCGGACGTGATTTTTATCATGATCGCAGATTATTGCTACGTACGATAATATTAGCAATCATATTTTTTAGCAAGTACGATTAATTTATTTATTGCTAAGTGGTATTTAACAATAAATTATTATTGCTAATGCTATTTTTACCAACACTAGTGTGTGGTGGCCAAAGGAAGATCTTCCAACTGAGCGAGGTGGTATGCCCGGTCAGGCCGAAGCCCACGTGATACATTTCAGCTGTCGTATATATACCGACGCGCTCAGAAAACTTCGATAGCGCGATGCAGGAATGTTAGGCGAATTGTGGGTACCGCCACATCACTCCCCCCCCCGAAGACCGGAGGTCGAATTTTGAAGTCTTGTCGCTTGAGTCGCCAGTGCCAGTGAGTTTCAGTGAGTCGGAACTGTTGCAGTGAGTCCCAGTGAGTCGGAACTGTAAGCTGCTTGTTGCACGGGATCCAGTGAGTCGGATAAGCTACCGTGCGGGGCCGATGCTACGTGCTGACCAGGAGAGATGTGCTCTGCTTGTTGACCGGTCAGTGTAGTGAGAAAGCCCGATGATGCCGATGCGGAGTCGCCCAGGCCGCGGTACATTGCGGCTAATGGACGAGGTACCCGATAAGGCGATGCTGGCTGGCGCGGTGCGGAGGGGCGGGGAGTGATGATGATGAAGGAGACGTGTTCTGTCGAGGGTCACCAATGTGAGATATGTGTGTGGCCGCCACAAAGGAAGATCTTCCGACCGAGCGAGGTGTTATGCTCGGTCAGGCCGGAGCCCGCGTGATACATCTCAGCTGTCGTATATATACCGACGCGCTCAGAAAAAAATAGCGCGATGCAGGAATGTTAGGCGAATTGTGGGTACCGCTACAAAAGGATTATTCATATAAATTGTTAGGAAAAAATAATTTGTTTCGAGTATGACAACACTGTGAGCCTTATGTCAAATTTACCCGAGCAAAATTGAACGGTTAGCGGTATAATTATGGCGTCCATTATTGCCTTTAATTAGCTAGATTTGAGAGTTGATTTGACATTTTGTTATAGTTTAAGTTAGTGCAACACACTCTGCCTACCACAATCGTTCCTGTAGCCCTAGCACGGCCACCAGTAGAAATGCGAAAGTAAATATAAACCGTGGACATAATCTAAAAGTGCCGTTCCGATCTTTACCGCAGCCGACAAAAATTCAATTAAAATGCCACTTTATGACAGACTATTGTATATGTCATAGAGTAGGATAATATTTGAATTTTTAGGACTATAGTGGCATTTTAATTGAATTTTTGTGAACGAAAAAAGATCGGAACGCTACCTTAAGTTTTTCTTCGCAGTTTGGCCATACTTTCGCATTTCTACTGGTGGCCGTGCCAGGGCTACTGCCGTGGTATGAGGTAACAGACAGACACACGCTTTAAATTGGACATTTTGTTAACAAAGGTATAACATTAACCTAAATCTACCGTTTCATACAATAAGGCTGGCCGCATCACTCGTTTTCCGCATACGATTTTCAAATTCGTATCCCTTATTCGGATATCCGTATGGAATCAGCAGATACTCCTTCAAGTCCCATAAAAGCACCGGTGATCGCGACAACAATAAAATACAATAGCATTTCCAAGAATCCGCGATCGAAGGAATAATTCATTGACGGTCACATACGTTCGTTTTTCGTGCGTAAAGAAAACGAACGCGTGCATTAGTTTCACGGAATTCTGAATACGGAAAACGAATTTGGAAATTGAATATTACGGAAAACGTGTGCGGCCAGCCTAAGCGTAACATGGCGACTGGCGGGTCATCCATGTAACAACGTTATTGTGTTACCAACAGCTGAATTTGGAGCCCATTTGTCATATCTGGGCCATGAGACCAAAATTATATTCAAATCCTATTGTTCACTGCACCAGATTTGTAGTCATTGATCATACAGCATCAATTATACAGCATTACATATTATTATAGTACAATAATATTTATACACTAGGACTTTAGTTATGGCATATAGTAGCAATTATTATGTGCACGGTTACTAGTTGCCTAGAATATCTATAATATAAAAATAAGTAGCTGAATGTGTTGCTAAGCGCAAAACTCGAGAACGGCTGAACGGATTGGGCTAATTTTAGTCTTAAAATATTCGTAGAAGTCCAGGGAAGGTTTTTAAGTGACACGAAGTTCACCGGGACAGCTAGTTAATAATAAATGCAGGATGTTGCAAAAGTCAAAACAAAGTGATAATGTTTTTGATGTGTTTATGTCCCTTATACAATGTCCAATTCTTTAATGTCATAATGTATGGCATATTTTATTGAAAAATTGCCTCTCGATTTTTTTTGTCTGCTGTAGACAAAAAAAATTGTCTACAGTACCTTTATAGTTAGCGTTCACAAGTTTAGCTATCAGATGATACCTTTTTTATCTTCATATAATATTTACATGAGTAGTATATTGGTCAGATTAGTGTAAAAGCCCGAAAAAACAAAAAACCGGCCAAGTGCGAGTTGGACTCGCCCATGAAGGGTTCCGCAGCAACAATAAGATTTATTTCTATGAAATTAAAAGGGTTTTGATTTATTTTTATACGTATTTCAGTTGATTTAATGAAAGTTAAATTAAGGTTTACCATTTATGACTTAATTTTTTTTATACCGTACTTTATGTATAAAAAAAATACTTGCTAGATTTCGTTCAAACCAATTTTCGTTGGTAGTTTTTATAGTAATGTTCATCATATTTTTTTTTTAGAATTATCATGTTTACTACATTTCATTATCATGTTTAGTTTAGAAGTTAGAGGGGGGGACACACATTTTACCACTTTGGAAGAGTCTCTCTCGCAAACCATTCAGGTTAGAAAAAAATGATATTAAAAACCTCAATATGATTTTTGAAGACCTATCCATAGAAATCCCACCCGCACGGACGGACGGACGGACGGACGGACGCACGGACGGACGGACGGACAGACAGACAGACAGTTCGAGTTTGAGTTAATCTCAAAAATCCCTTTCATTTAATATCCATAATGTAGGACTGCATAAAAAAAACTTTTTCGCCATCTTAGATTGTTGGCCATATTGGATTTAGAGTGATGTCACATACCATATTTTTTTTTTTATTTTTTTTTTATTTTATTCAGAAAACTTACAGCTTTTCAAAAATTTCACTATGAGTACAATTATTATAGAAACATAAAGCCATTTATAAAGTTTTCACATATAAGTAACAAAAAAGAAAAAATAAGCATTAATATTATGTAACATGCAACAGTTGTAACTCGAAAATGAGAATAAGCAAAATAAGCAACAACACTCAATAGTCACTAACAACAAATAACATAGCTAAATTTATATACAAAGATCACTCACAAAACGCACTAATTACTCATTGTAACTACTCAGTACCATAAATGTAACAATATTCATTTTTCAGTTTTAAAATACTCATTTGATAAAAGCCTACAAATCTCGGGCGTTTTTATTTCAAAGATGTCTTCAATATTTCTACCTGAATAAAACCTATTAAAGCTTGCAGTAGCTCTACACACAAATGCATTACGGCGGTAAAACGTTTTAAAGGGTGGGACATGAAACGGTAAATAATTACGAAAGTATCTACCGGGAACATTGAAATTAAATTTTGATAATAAATCAGGGGCATCAATGGCATTGTTGATAATCTTACATAAACAAACCAGATCTGAAATGTCTCTGCGATAACATAAGGGAAGGAAGTGAAATCTTTTACACCTTTCCTCATAGTTAGGAAGGTTAAGGTGGCACTTAAACTGAAGAAACCTTAGAAAGCGTTTCTGGATTAATTCAATTCTATTTTTATATATGTCATAAGAAGGATTCCAGACCTCGGAACCATATTCCAGGATGCTTCGTACATATGAACAGTATAAAATTTTGATGGCCTTAATAGATTTAAAATTAGTACTTGATCTGATAACAAACCCAAGTGCTTTAGAGGCTTTATTTACAATGTAATTAACATGATCATCAAATATTAATTTAGAATCCACTATAATTCCGAGGTCCTTCATAGAATTTTTAATTGTTATTTCCTTGTTTCTAAGGTTATAAGTATAATTAATTAAATTTGACTTACGGCTGAATGTTACCGCATAACATTTTGATACATTGAGATCTAGTTTATTCCTAATGCAATATTCACTGAACCTATCCAAATCTTCTTGTAAAAGATGGCAGTCAAGAGGTGAACTGACATTTTTCATTATTTTTTTGTCATCCGCATATAATAGAAACTTAGAATAGCGGAAACACGTGTTGACGTCATTAAGAAATATTGCAAATAACAAAGGTCCCAGAAGTGAACCTTGCGGTACTCCAGAGGGCACCAATGTCCACCTTGACATGTATCCATTGATAGCAACAGCTTGAGACCTATTGCTAATGTACGAGGTGAACCATCGGTATAAGTTTCCGTGGATTCCCGCAAGAAGTAACTTTTGAAGAAGAATAGAGTGATCAATACGATCAAAGGCCTTAGAAAAATCAGTGAATACTACATCTACTTGACCACCAGAATCCATGTTGGAGCTGATATAATCATAAGCAAGAATTAAATTAGAAGTTGTGGACCGAGACTTTAAAAACCCATGTTGCTCCAAGATAAACCAATGTCTAAGCGATGGGTAAATCGCATTATAAACGATACGTTCAAACAGTTTTGCAAAAATACACAACTTAGATATTGGCCTATAGTTTTTTATACAAGACTTGTCGCCAGCTTTATGCACCGGAGTGATAAATGCTGACTTCCAGATATTTGGTACATAACCTTCATTTAGGGACCGCGAATATAATATTAACAAGGGAGTAACTAAGCTCATATCGTCTCCATATCGTGCATTGTCATCCAAACTAAACGTGTATGCAAACAGCTCAATTGGTTAAATATATGTAGCGAACATACTCGTAATAGTATTACATACATAAATACAGAGCAAGTTAAATAAAAGCTTTTAAAAATGTGAAATCAAAATATAATTCCAACAGCGCCTATACAGAAATATTATGTTTCAACGCATGAGTCATTCAATACTCAATTTAAAACACATCCAATATATTCAACATTAACATAAAATCGGCCAAGTGCGAGTTGGACTCGCGCACGTAGGGTTCCGTACCACAATAGAGCAAAAATAGACTGTAACTTGTGTTTAATTAATTATTTCATTTATTTAAATTTTATTATAAATTATTAAACTGAGTATTTCGTCAATATTTCAAGTGCTTTTTTGCCGCTTTTTCGTTGCCGATCGAGCAAAAAGTAGCAAAAAATCACGTTTGTTGTACGGGGGCCTCCCTTAAATATTTATTTAGTTTCTTAGTATTTGTTATTATAGCGGCAACAGATATATATACACTATCTGTGACTAAAGTCTAGTTATAGGGGTTCTTGAGTTACAGCCTGGAGATACATAGATAGACAGACGGACAGACATTGAAGTCTACTATGACTTCAATGTCTGTATTACTAAATAGGGTCCCGTTTTTACCTTTGGGTGCGGAACCCTAATAAAGGTAACATTTTCAT
Organism: Aricia agestis; assembly: GCF_905147365.1. NCBI lineage: Eukaryota > Metazoa > Arthropoda > Insecta > Lepidoptera > Lycaenidae > Aricia > Aricia agestis. The sequence continues at coordinate 22,964,290 of NC_056428.1, read as the reverse complement.
AGCAATTCATGCACGTGTGTAGGCGGCTAAACGTCTACTTGTTGCTCTGTCACTGGGGAAAACGGAGGGCGCGACACATAAATTGAACTCAACAATGCCAACATAATAAAGCTATGACATAGCAGCCCAACCAGCAAAAAGTGGTTTTTATACTATCTCCAGGAGTAAATTCCATAGGATTATATAACACTTTTATCCACATATAACTTCGGAAAAGGGCCCACATTATAAGTAAAGGTTTATAAACTTATATCGTGTTTATAATGGACCGCTTCAATGCCGTTTACGCCTATATTTCTCCTATAATAGAATTACGTGAGTGCAATAATAAATACTGCAAAAGCCAATATAAGTAAATTATAGGAAAAAGTGAGATGAATACAAGCCTCGCAATGCTTCTACAAGCTCATATTTTGAGAACAGTCTAACTAATTGTATTCTGTGAGTCCAGGAATTGTCAAAACTTAACTTTTAATTTAAAACCGAAGATTCGCCATATTGTTACCAATTAGGGTTCCACATTGCCCATTATTTTTATAATTAAGTAAATATATAATATTTATTATAATTAAGTAAATATATAATATTATAATAAAATAATATAAAATCACTTCTAAAGTAATGTAAAATCAGACAAGAAATGTAAATGTTTTTCAGTACTTTAACTTTAATTTACTTATAATGGCCATAAAATATTAGCTTATATGAGGTTATAAGTATAAATACCAAGAGTGATTGCGCCTCAGTGTATATATTCCTGGTAGATGCTCCTCGAGGAGTCTTAGGATTTAAATGTTCCTAAGATGTTATCATAATATAGGCGGATATAAGTATGAGTTACTAGAATAATTACTCCTGAGTGTATTAAGTTTTGTCCCTAGCTATTATAGGAGTCTTAATCCAGTAGTGACCACGAAATATGATCCTATATACTGATATGAGCTCAAATTATAGGATGAAACCTACTGAAGTAAAAACGGTATTCATTTATGCTGATAAAAGTGCAGTAGCAAATACCAAAACCATCATCGAAGCTATATAAGTCCAAATAGCATTATAAAATCGCATTCCAGGATTAATTTGCTGGTTGGGAGTGTATCACTTACGGCACTAGATGACGCCTGCAACTCCGTTGCGCCAAAATTAATTTATTATATATTCAGGAACCGTACGTTTTTCCGGGATAAAAACTATCCCTTGTCCTTTCTCGGGGCACAAAATATCTCCATTCCCAATTTCAACAAAATCGGTTCAGCGGTTTGAGCATGAAGAGGTAACAGACAGATAGACAGATAGACAGACGGACAGACAGGGACACTTTCGCATTTATAATATTAGTATGGATATTAGCTCCATACAAGTAGGAATAATGTTTTAAAGTAAGTTAGGTTCAATGTACACCAAAGTGGAATGGAATGGAGGCGACCTTTTGCATCGAAACTTTACATAGTACAATGAACCTTATTTCAACAGTATAACACCTAAATTATACACGAGTCCAAAAAATTGGACGCGCGTCTTCCGCGGAATAATCTTAATAACTCCGGTGCCAATTCCTGTGCCATTAGGGGAATTAACGCTTCCATTCCGCGGTGGTGTAGATTGAGTCTTACGCTTCGCGATCATTGTGACGTGGGCGGCAAGTATTGTGCGGCCCGTTGCGACCGTCTTAATGTGCGCAAAGCTTTACAAGTCGATACTTGTCGATACGAGCCGATGCTCGTCAGCCTTAAAAGTTAAAACAACTGATGAGTATGCTTTATGGCACCACGTTATATACAAACATACTTCTAAATAAGGCGTAGTTTCACTGCAGTTGTGTGCGTTAATTGTTTTATTAAACAAAGAGTTCTTTAAATAGTAAATAATTAGTTATAAAGTCATTCTATACGATGTATGGAATGACTTTATAACTAATTGATTGATTGAATGATTTTATGTAATTTTTCTAGCCATATATTGATAGAAAACCAACGAGAAAGCGTAATATTATGAAAAATATGAGATATTGCATATAAAGTGGCTTTAATAAAAAACAAAACTTTGCAAAACTGTAGAGAAAGATAAACAGTTTTTATCTTTTGAAAGCTTTACGTATTTGCCAAGTTGATCGGATAGTGTGTTTAATAACGTAAAGTGTACATAAAAGTTTTGTTTTACTGCGGGTTTCAGCTGATCGTTCTAGTAAGTAAGTGTGTCGTAAATTAATAGGTTGTAGTGTGGATGAATATTGATCATAATCAGCATCCTTACAATCCTCTATAGTCCAGTGGGTTATAGAATGGCTCTTGACTCAGAATTTGTGGGTTCGATACCCGTGTATCAATTCCACAGGGTTACGAAAGTAAAAGGAAGAGAGACTTCTTGTATACTGCACGCGTACTTGGACACTATAAAATTATAAAATGTGTAAATTATCACTATAAAACATTTCTTATAAAACCTAAAATATTTGGTACTAACACAAAATAGTTGTAGGATAATCGAATTTTAACCCAACATTACACACACGCTAAGCAACTAAATTATAACAGGATTGATTTCCAAGTCATCAAAGTCTGAGGGTAATAAATTGTCAAAGGATATCCTTAGTCCTTTATAAACCCAACCGTTGCTATTCTAGTATAAATTGCCTTTTCATTCAGATGTAAATTTCGTTTCGTCGATAAATCGAATGTTGTAATCAGAGTTTTGTCAGAATGAAAAATAATATACACCAAACAGGCCTGGAAGATGTGATAAGAAACTTTTCCTTTTAATATAAAAATAGGATCCGCCGTGGTCGGAATACCCTTTTAATTAATAAACGTTCATTTTTAACTCCTAACGTAAAATCCGCGACAAACATAATATTATTTTAACCTCCCCATAGACAAAGAATAGGAGAAAATAGAAATATAATATTTTAGAGACAAAAAGTGTGAGTTTGATGAGAAGCGGAGTAATTTCATCAACGACTTCAGTCTAAAAACAAAAGCGATAATGTTATGATTTTATTGTTTTCTGTATGAAGAGAAGTAGTGATATTTAACTGTAGGATAAACCTGGTGTGAGTTGATTGGTTGGAATCAATGATTTAGCTAAGTCAACTAACTTACAAACTTCACGATGGGCCGCAGGGAATCGTATCTAAACTTGAACATTTAGTAATTAACTGGAAACTGTCAGCTATCCAAAATATTCAACAATTTGTGTGCTTAGGCTGGATTTATACGTGTCCGTCCAAGCGTGCAGTTAGGCGGCTACACCGCGAGATCACAAGCAAATGTATGTAACGATTTAGTTCAATAGCGGGACGGTCGCAATTACATTTATATACATCGCTTGTCACCTCGCGATGAATCCGCCAAACCGCGCGTTCGGGCGGACGCCTGTAAATCGAGCCTTAATATTATCCGACTTCGCGACTGATAATATATATTTCTGCACGCTTGCCTATCGCTTTTAAAATATAAAGGGATTATGGTACGAAAGGCTAGATAAGATCAGTACACAAGAAAATATCAATTCAGTTTCATATAAATTATAATAAAGATTTTAAAAGGAAATATTATTATATGCTAAGTACTTTATTGAGCAAGTACGTAGAGTAAAAGCCACGGCGTGGGATTTTGTCCACACTTTCAGCATTACTCGATAGTTTTACTCCAAATCGAGTAAACATTATCGTGTAGCCGCAAAACTCACAGGCTTGAGTAAAGTTCGACGGCTTCAAAGGAAATAAGGGGGCAAACGAGCAAACGGGTCACCTGATGGAAAGCAACTTCCGTCGCCCATGGACACTCGCAGCATCAAAAGAGCTGCAGGTGCGTTGCCGGCCTAACACAGCGCAAGCGCTGTTTCACGCCGGTTTTCTGTGAGAACGTGGCATTTCTCCGGTCGAGCCGGCCCATTCGTGCCGAAGCATGGCTCTCCCACGTATATTATTTAATTCCATCGAGCCGGCTCGAAGCGAGCCTTCGAGTTGTGAGTTTTGCAGTCCACACGATAATTTTTACTTGATTTGGAGTAAAACTATCGAGTAATACCGATAGTGAGTACTGCGGGGCTAAAATCGCAATTTAGCAATTATTGATCTCAATCAATTATTCACAAAATGATTTGTCAAAACTGTCAAACGAATATCAATTAGTACGAATTTAGATATCTGAATTGCAAACAGAGTGTCAATTTTGCGATTTTTAAAAAATGAATCATAATATTATGATTCATAATATTATTATGATTCTCCATAGCGACCATTTTAGCCCCGCTGACCATTAGACGTCTTAAAATGCGCTATACGTACCAATCAATAAATAAATTATTATATAAAAAGTGATAGATACACCAACACACGGTCAAACCTAATGGGTTTTTGTGACACCGTGTTAATTACTGTATTTTTAACTTTATACAAATAAAAAAATCATAACATAAATTTGGTCATTACATGTCAAAGCTATGTCATGTAAAACTGGAAAGGTAACAATGATTGATGAATGAAAATATCTATTTTGATCCAAATCAATAACCGTTTCTGTTTACCACGTGTAATATGAATTAATGGTCCAGAAAATGAGCAGACGAGTCTCATAATATTATGTTAACACTTCAGGAGTCACTGGAGTGTTCCAATTTTCCGCTACAAAACTCCGAATTAATTCATACCTACAAGGTGTGGCACTTGGCACTTTCATGTCATTATCATGAATACAAAGCAGCCTGTCAAAATGACATTAATGAATCGCAGTTTTATTTTGGCCACGTTCAAAATTATACAAGAAAGTAAAAGGAGAATTTTTGTTGTTTCGCCATTACCAATTTGATACTGTTGTGGTAGTGGTTTATTTCTTTATTATACTCTAAAACTTGCGTGACACTTTATAAAGTGGCGGCAATGATATTGTATGTTACTAACGTAACGGCGGCCTTAGATTTAAAGCCTTGTAGATCTGTACGGGATTTTGGAGTATTTTTTTGCATTGTGCACTTTTTTGGGACACGTGAAAAATACAAACGTCACGTCAGAACTCGTTGCGTAATTGAAAATTTGTTTTAGACTACCTACGCCAATGAGTTTCTAAAATACTAGAGTAGCAATGTCTTACAAAAGATTCTCAGAAATGCGTAACCACTTTTTTGTTCAAAAGACAATGTCAAGTCATATATTCGTTATGTCATTATATATGTGAGATATGCCTGCAGGCATCTTCGAAGTGGCAACGCGTTGCTACCGTAAACTTCCAATCTAGTTACGTTAGTAACATAGAATATCATTGACCTACGCGGCGTAAGTGAGGAAGTTTCTATCCTTTCACGATAATTTTTAACAAAAAAACCCACTTGAAACAGTATATCATGGGATGTCATCATGGGACCATCTTCGAAATTTCTTATCAAACAAAAAGAGCCTCATAAAAACCGGTTTATAATAAAAATATTTAGCGAATGTGATTTGTAAAAAATATCCAGTTATGAAAAGCTGTAAGAAATTATCATTTTATATTTTTTAATTTATTAGATTTTGCCAGCCATACCAAAATAGGTATAAATTTTTCTAGCTCTTTAGAATCTTTGTCTCTGTTCCATTTCTTTACTCATGTGCCGACACTTCAAGAATGCTACCCATTGTTTTTCTATGCCAGACTGGCCGAGGTTGTCAAGACAATGCTCAGACTCCCACATCCTAAGTTGTTGTTGTAACCCGATACATTTTGACTACAATCTTGTTTATCTCCACAGCTGTTATGACTAGCGAGAAAATAGATCTCGTCAGTGATAATTGGGCTCTGAAAATAAAATCGTCTCTGTTAAAAACAAAAAACATTTTTTTTTGAGAGAATGGAGTAGTTTATTTTTAACTTGTTGTTTTTCGAAAGGTAAGGACTTTGATTAGACTAGATCTTTACTAGAGTATACAGTATGTTAGTGTACAAATACCGTTATCTTTGAAACCATCAAATGAGCCCGCCAAAATGAACAACTTTTTCTATGAGAACAATGCTGGAAACTCAAAAAAAAAATGCCGTCTTCATACCCATACGGATGCCCGGATCGGCAATTTGTATGGGTATGAAGACGGATTTTTTATATCTTGTATTATTAACTTTATGACGCCGCAACTTTGTCGTGTCAAAATTTGTTTTTTGAGCGGGATCCGTAAATTTTCCGGGATGAAAAGTGTCAGGTTTAGTGATTAGGACAAGTTTGTTATGCTAGTCCCCCAATGGTAGGAATTATAGGACAATTTCAGAAAATATGTAGCTATTTTTAAATGATTTTTATTTGTGTTTTATTTCAAACATAGAAAGACGGAGAGACAAGCACACTTTATAGTAATAAATAATGATTAAACAGTTTTAAATTGAGTAAGTATATAATATTACATTGAGAATATAGATATTAAGTATTTAGACCATTATACTAAACATTAAACAATATTATAAAACATTAAACAATATTATTAATCAGTTTATATTTGAAAGTTAAATTAGAGAATTTAAATCGGTCTCAAAACGGTTTCGTATTAGAGAATCAGTAGGCCTACCACGAAACCGTTTTGAGACTCAAACAATCGGACGAGAATGCCACGTCCTGCTCTAACAACGTCATTTCCCGTTTGTTAGAGTAGGACGCAACATTCTCGTAGGTACGATTGTTTGAATCTCAAAACCGTTTCGTGGTACGAGCCCAGTTTCTAAAGTGTACAGAACACTCACAATGAGTAACTTAATCCTTTTAAACTCCTACTAAATGGAATTTTAGATTTGTTCGTTAAAATTACTAACTAACGAAATATTCTTATCTTATATATTTAAAAAAAATTTCGTGTTACAATGTTAGTTACCACAATCCTCCGAAAGGGCTTTACTGATTTTTACCAAATTCTATATGCATATTCAGTAGGTCTGAGAATCGGCTATTCGGTACTTTTTGTATTGATAAGTGCATTTGTTGTGCAAGTGCATATTTTGTTGAATAAATAATAGTAAATTATTACAACTCGAGACTGATGGCGACCATTATTTGTGCAACGGGATAGCCGCGATGGTCGTTGCCATGGTGACATACTTATTTAGTCACTTCAATAAAATAATATGGGCGAAATACTTATATAGCAAAACAACGTTTGCCGGGACAGCTAGTAATATATAGAAATATAAGATAACGCTAAAGCAAGGTGTAAGGTAAGAATTACTACAAAAGTTTTGAAAATGTCAAAAATATTTTTTTTTTCCGTTCATAAATATTATTGCACCTGAATCCTGATACTTCAAAACTCACTATTTTAAACAGCGTGAGATACTGTATTTACCCGGATAGAGATGCGCACGAAAATTATTTATAGTTACAATAATAATTAAATAAATAAAACCTCGTAGCGAGGTTACGAGCCGCTACGAAGTGCTATGAAATGCTACGAAATGCTACGAAGTGCTATGACGTGCTACGAAGTGCTACGAAATGGCTACGAAGTGCTACAAAATGCTTTGAAGTGCTACGGCTTCGTAGTATGTGCACGAAAGTGCTGGTAAAAATAGCATAAAGGTTTCACAGGAATATATATTCCTGTGAAATTTCCTCCGCAGCTCGTGACTAGCGACACTTATTCATAGAAATACATAGCTAAACTAGTAATGTCACGACGACACGTCGTTTGCTGCAACTGCATGTAGCCGGCTTCTAACTTGTACCTTATACCTTAAGCAATAATAATAATAATTTATTGTTAAATGCCCATCTATACTAATATTATAATTGGGAAGAGTTTGTTTGTTTGTTTGAACGCGCTAATCTCAGGAACTACTGGTCCGATTTGAAAAATTCTCTCAGTGTTAGATAGCACATTGATTGAGGAAGGTTATAAGCTACATTTTATTACGCTAAGACTAATACGAGTGAAGAAATAGAGGAAAATGTGGAAAAAACGGGGGAAATTATATGAAAGGGCCTATTTGAAGGCACTAATCTCAGGAACTACTTATCCGATTTGAAAAATTATTTCACTGTTACATAGCCCATTTATCGAGGTAGGATGTAGGCTATATTTTATAACGCTAAGACTAACAGGAGCAAAGAAATAGAGGAAAATGTGGAAAAAACGGGGGAAATTATATGAGAGGGCTTATTTGAACGCGCTAATCTCAGGAACTACTTATCCGATTTCAAAAATGCTTTCAATGTTAGATAGCCCATTTATCGGGGTAGGCTATTAGCTATATTTTATTACGCTCAGAGTAATAAGAACTAAGAAATAGAGAAAAATGTGGAAAAAACGGGGGAAATTATATGAAAGGGCTTATTTGAACGCGCTAATCTCAGGAACTACTGGTCTGATTTGAATAAAATCTTCCAGTGTTAAATAGCCCATTTATCGAGGAAGGCTATAGGCTATATTTTATCACGCTTAGCCCCAATTTCACCAATGACTGTTAAAGTTAACGCTCGAATTAGTATCACGTCACCTCTTTCATTTTTCTTATGAATGAAAGAGAAGACATGACATTTTAACAAGCTGTTAACACTAACAGCCGTTGGTGAAATTGGGGCTTAGACTAATAAGAGCGAATAAATAGATGAAAATGTGGAAATAACGGGGAAATTATGTGGAATTGCTTATTATCTTATGAACTACTGGATCAATTTTTATGTTATTTGGCAAACATGAAGAATAGACCACGTGAAGGGACATAAGCTATTTTTTGCTGCAAAATGTACGGTTGCGTGAAATTCCTAAATTACGCAAGCGAAGCCACGCGGAACATCTATATAATATAATAAAATCGTAGGAAAGTCAATTCTGTATATTGAATATTTTTGTACAATAAATAATACTTGGGATGCGATCTACTATGCTAACGCGGACGAAGCGCGGGCAACAGCTAGTCAAATATAATTAAATTAATAGTACTTGCTAAAAATACGATTGCGATAATTGTGCGCAGCAATAGTCGGGGATCATCAAAAAATTCACGTCCGTGCTCAGGGCCCCCGCTACCATATTATGTGCAATGTGTGCAATGCACACGGGCGCCATCCTCTAAGGGCGCGAAATCGTCATCTTTAGGGGCGCCAAAACCAAGGACCCAAAAATTTGCCTAAAGAGGCGCCAAGATCCTTTTTTTGCACACAGGCGCCAGTAGACCTTACGGGGCCCTGTCCGTGCTGTTCCACACCGCGGTGCTTATTGCTAATAATAATATAATTATATTTCACTCGATTTGAAATAATACTCGATGTGAGCGGTGCGATGCGAATCGAGAGTTCAAGATGATTTTAGCAAAAACAATGAAATGAATAGGGAATAGCATAAGTTTCTATTACTAGTGCACGATAGATATTATATATTCACTTCTTAGCCTATTTTGGTGAGATCCTATGAGAATTTGATATGTTCCGTACCAATTCAAGTCATCTACTGACTTTTCACAGATATATTTTTTGTCTATTTTACAGTTAAATTAGGAAGTGGTAATGTATGCAGATTACTGCATATAATTAAAATAATAAAAAAAATAATTCTTCGATGGTGTTGGAAAATTCCTCTTATTTCGGTAAAAAATAATATTTTTCTAATCGTAAATAATTGTACAAAAACACAAATATCTTATGAGTAATCATTAAATATTTGTACTATCAGCGTACATTTTTAATGGCGTGCTCAAAAATATCATCATTATAATTTCTTCGTAGTAAAGTTCCTTGTCCATTAGGGTAAGGCTATAAAGCCTTATAGTTCACCGTAGCGTACTCCGAGAAGCCTCTCTGTAGCATACTTGTAGATTCTCCGTAGCATAATCGTAGCTCTTCGTAGCAGCTCCGTGGCGTTCCCTACGAAAATTTTACCCATACTAATCTTATATCTTTAAACGAGCAATTCTAATATAAATACTAGCTGTTGCCCGCGACTTCGTCCGCGTTAGCATAGTAGATCACATACCAAGTATTATTTATTGTACAAAAATATTCAATGTACAGAATTGACTTTCCTACGATTTTATTATATATAGATGTTCCGCGCGACTTTGCTTGCATATTTTAGCAATTTCACGCACCCGTACATTTCTCCGCAAAAAATAGCCTTTTTTCCTTCACGTGGTCTATTCTTCATGTTTGTCAAATAACATTAAAATTGCTCCAGTAGTTCTTAAGATAATAAGCAATTTCATTAGTCTTAGCGTAATAAAATATAGCCTATAGCCTTCCTCGATAAATGGGCTATCTAACACTGAAAAAATTTTTCAAATCGGACCAGCAGCTCCTGAGATTAGCGCGTTCAAACAAACAAACAAACAAACAAACTCTTCCGCTTTATAATATTAAATAGTATAGATATCGGCTCCAACGATTTTCATGAAATTTAGTATATATGGGGGTTTAAAGGGCAAATTTCATTTAATTCGTGTTTTATCGAATACCGAGCAAAGCTCGGTCAAATAGCTAGTAATATTATAAATGTGAAAGCGTATCTATCTATTACCTCTTCACGGAATCTTATCTTATTCTTATCTATCTTAATTTAATTAGAACTTCTGGGAACATCGACTCCTAGTTAAAAGGTTTAAAACTGTCGTTGATAGTTTTTTAAATTATGAAATGGATGAAATTATAGCTATATGCGCACTGACCGGGGTGTCCGCCCCGCTTTGTTACACGAAATAAACTGTTGTAAATTAAATCTTTACATATAAATAAAATTGGAGTGTCTGTTTGTAATATTGAAATAACCATTTTTTAGTACATGCATATGAATATTTAGATGGTACATACACCAAAAGATTTTTTTTTAGAATTTTCTGTATGTCTGTCTGTTTGTTCCGGCTATCAATTATATTATTCATCATCATCATCACTTTAATTATGCTATGCATCGTCACATTATAACCTTATCTGGGGGCACGGGAGTGCCTCCGCCAAGATGAGCCAAGCGAATTAACGGTATTTCTCATAGTATTTTACTTCAAAACGCGTGCCATTAAACGCTAGAGACGGACATACAGACAGGCTGCTGCTGTCTTTGTAATAGAGTAGAAAAATTTCTGTCTTTGTTATCAACTTTTCACATTATGTTGACGCGGACGGAGTCGCGGTTTCGAAGTAAGGATGGTTTTTAATAAAAACCATCTTTACTTCGAACAAGTTCAAAAATATATGTGTCCTTTTTGTATGTTATTCGGAGTAGTAGTTTTCGTGTGAAAGCACCCCAAAAATGAGTTATTATCAATCAACAATGTTCCGAATTAATCTATACGTTAATATTATAAATGTGAAAGTTCGTCCCAGAGATGAAGCGAAGGGGTAAGAACTATCCACGTTGGTTTGACAAAAATCTTATTAGAATTTTAAATGAGAGGAATAAAATTAGAAAACGCTTTAAATCATACCGAAATCCCAGGGACGAGATCGAGCTTCAGCTGCTTAACTCGAGATGTAAAAACAGACTGCCCAGTGTTATAAAAATTATTTACGCAAAATAGAAGATGGTATCTTGACTAATCCTAAGCTTTTCTGGTCTCATGTCAAGACAAGGAGGGGGGGATCAAGTGTATATCCAAGTACATTTGTTAACGGTGAGACAGAGATCTGTAATGGCCCTGACATTTGTGAAATGTTCGCATCTTATTTTACAACTGTGTATGACCCCGAAATTAAAGAGCCCTGTGATCACGATTCTAAAAATCTTCACTTTTTGAATGCTTACGGTGATAAAATGGTTATATCTCAACTAACAGATAAGGCTATTTTGCATAAACTTAAAAATTTAGATCGCAATAAGGGAGCGGGTCCAGATGAAATACCACCAATTTTTATAATTTTATGTGCTACGTCTCTAACTACTCCCCTTAGATTGATATTCAACCATTCTCTTAAAAGTGGTGTTTTCCCATGTGAATGGAAAAAAGCAAAAATATTGCCAATTCATAAGTCAGGCGAAAAAAAAATATTTTCAAACTACCGTCCTATTTCCATTTTGTCTACGTTTTCCAAAGTGTTTGAGTCTTTGTTATGTTTGCATTTTCAGAGTCATTTACAAATCTCTAATAATCAACATGGTTTCGTTGCTGGTAGGTCTGTAATAACAAACTCGGTTAGTTTTACTGAATACTTGAACGATGCCGTCGATGCTGGAAAACAGTGCGACGTAATATATACAGATTTTTCAAAAGCATTCGATAAGGTATGTCATCAAAAGTTATTAAGCAAGTTATCTGCTTATGGCATCACGGGCTCTCTTTTAAATCTTATAAAATCTTACTTGAAAAATAGACCATTTTATGTTGTAATTAATGGATATCGCTTTTCATACTATTGCGCAACATCAGGCGTTCCCCAAGGATCACATTTAGGACCCACCTTGTTTAACTTTTTTATTAATGATATTATAGAATGTTTTCTCTCGTCTGAATTTGTATGCTGACGACTGAAAATTTTGTAAAATTATAACTTACCTCAATGATTGTATACTTTTGCAAAACGATCTTTATAGACTTTACAATTGTTGTAAAAATAATTGTGTCATTAAATACTAGTAAATGTTATTCGGTTAACTATTCCAGGAAAAATACTCTAATTAAATTTAATTACCATGTAGAAAACCACTTAATACAGAATGTTGACAGCATTAGGGACCTAGGCATAATTTTTGATAGAAAATTAACATTTAATTCGCATATGGAATGTGTGATTAAAAAGGCGTCTAGATTACTAGGCTTTGTGATCAGGACTTGTAAAGATTTCCAAAACCCTAAAGTAAAAATTTTATTATATTTTTCCCTAGTGCGAAGTATTTTAGAATATGGTATACAAATTTGGCGGCCTCATTATGCCATACACACACTTCGGTTAGAGCGACTTCAAAAGAGGTTTCTTTGACATTTAGCTTTTTCTCTTGGCAAAATAAAGGAGCTTAATTGATCAGCTAATAATTCGGGCAAAAAAACTTGATGCCACTTTCATTTATGAAGTATTGAGAAATAAGGTTTCTTGCCCCCAATTGCTGCAAAGTTTAGGGTATCGTGTCCCAGTTCGTCTTCCTCGAGCTCCTATAACACCTCTTTATTATCGACCAAAAAGAACTAATCTTGGCATGAACTCTCCTATGACTCGAATGACAAGATTGATTAACGAATGCAGCAGTGTCTTGGACTTGCACTTTGACTCCCCCGCGTCCTTTTTGCGTCACATAAAAGAAAATCTTAACATTGAAACTTGAATTCAAAAGAAATAACTTTATCAAGTAGAGTATTAATCAATTAATAATTTTTGTAAAATAATTTTTATATTTTAATTTTGGTTATTTAATGAATTTTATTATTGTATAATGTCCTTTTTTTTAACATTACTATTACGATTTTTTATTTATTTAATTGCTTATTTTTATTAATTTTTATTTTTGTATCCCCTTTTGCTTTTACTGTTAGATGAATTTTTATATTTTAATTTTGTTCTTGTATCCCTTTTTACTATTACGAATTTTTATATCTTTTATTAATTTTATATTAATACTTTAAGCAAATTGTAATGCATGTTATATTTTATATTTTTTAGTTGATTTTATGATATTGTGAATGTGGTGTTTGTCTTTAACCCATAATTCGACCCTATATAACCGACTCTAAATTTTAAAGTAAACCCTATACGTTTACTTTAAAAAATTCTAGCTCGAAAATTATTCCATATTTTAATGAGATTTCTGTATTGTACTATAAAAAAACTCTTCTAGTTTTTATAAAAAAATATTATTTTATATGTTTCAAAGAAAAATTATATAAAAATTAGAAAAGTGTAAACCAAAGTCGATGGTTTGCAGGATATGTTTTTAAATAATGTTATTTAAGATATTTAAAATGGTCTAAGTTACACTTTAGCAATAGTTATTAATTGTCAACTATCTGAATGATTCAGATAATCCAAAATATTATTCATATTAAGTCCAAATTATTATTCAGGGACTGAATAATAATTTGGACAAATCTGCTTTCATATCATACCTATAATTATGCCTAAACTATACGTTTAGCCGATTATACATTGCCGCTTTCTCTGAAATCACACTACAAAATTCTATGTATAGCGAGTTTCACTTCGTCGAATTAAAGGTGAAGTCGGTACTATCATCCTGGACCTTTTGTGAACTGCTGCAGCTGGAGCTGTTGGACTTATTGGACATAAACTTTGTCCATGGTCTTCATTGTACTTAATATTTCGACATTTGGTCTCAGATTTGATAATATCTATGGGAAAATTATTCGGCCTCTTTAGTCTTAGCTTACTTTTGTACTGGTCTATGAAAAATACTTTGGTTACTCTAGGAATTTTACATTTCTACCCACTCTAAGCTTTTACAAAGCTTTCTTTTCCTCATTGAGTGAGACGTAGCTTACTAAAAAAAGTTTTTCTGGTATTCCTAATTTTGTAAAAATTGATAAATTGCTAGTTTGAGGCATTTCTTTTTAGTTGCCAATGACTTTTTTTTACAAAAAATACATGAAAGGCCTTTTAAAGCAAAAGTATAGCTGGACACGATAACTGAGCTTTTTTTTACAAGTAAAATTTAATTACTTGATCTTTACTTCTAGATGAAAACCCTCACCTACCACCTTGACTAAAACACTTTTAGTAAGTACTTAGATGGCTACTAAATCGGTTTTTGATATAATATTATATTTTCCAATGTTTACCCTGTGGTTCTCTAGGTATATGACTCCATTATAGGTCATGAAACATTTTGTTAGAGCTTTCAAAGTTTCTGTCATTACTGCGCTTTTGCCAACCAGCCATAATAAGTAAGTTATATACCTGTATTTTATTGAAATTTAAATTTTTCTACAGATCAGGATCTTTAAAGCGTCTTCTAAATGCTTTCTGACAGCCTGTTGACAAATACTTTTACTCGAAGCTTCAGAAACTTTTCTCTTTGAATGCTCTTAGTAGTCAAATTTTGATTAATTTTAAAATCCATAAAGAAAACCTCCAATTTGCAGAAAATTACGTTTGAAATTAAGTCTATAATGTAGCTACTACTCTATGTGGACATTTAACACCCTTAAAAAAGGTCATTTATCTTTTGCAGAAACTTATAACTACCCCTATGTTTCATCCCCAATAAATGTCACTGCTTGAGCAAATTGATAAACAAGCCAAAGAAACAGCTATTATTTGTCCTAACTTAGCCTTAAAACCAATTAATTATTTTAAAGTTATTTTTATTTCTAAAAAAAAATTAAATGTAATGTGCTCTGAATCAGAGTTGCGTAGCGGGCTATACGTATATATTGGAAGGGTGCTTTGTAGGAACCCGGCAACGTATAATATACTATACTATCATTTTCTCGAAAATTGTCAAATAGGGATTTTTTTAAATATTTTTATGTACGTCTTTAGGCACTAAAGGAAAGGTATATGAACAAAAAAAATCGCGAAAAAAAAAAATCCGTCGAATTAAGGGTTAAGAAATTGATATGCGATTTCACTGTAACCTTAAATTGTATTTCTTAAATGTATTACGAGTAATCAATTGTTGACAAACCGAATAAAATAAAATAAAAAGTATCTCTGTCTGTCTGTCTCGCTTTCACGCCAAAACTTCCGATTGTAATGAAATTTTGTACACAGATATTCTAAAGCCTGAGAAAGGACATAGGCTACTTTTTAACTGGAAAAAAGGGTTGTAAGGGGGTAAAAATCCGTAAATTTGTTCAAATTAAGTCAGTTCTCAAAATACATAATAGATGGCGCCGTGCCGTCTCCTACATCGCGCTGACGCTTGCTCAAAAGTCTTTCTATAAGAGGTGGTATCATCTTACATTCAGTTTTCGGTATTTTCGATTGTCATTTCTTATTTACTTTATTAAATAACTTTGTACTTTATCTATGCAGTGATGAGAGACGAAACCTTAAACCTATCAATGATAAATAGTTTATGGGTAAAGTTGTGTAATTGGGGGGCTAAATATACTTTAAAATTTGGCATAAATAATGTTTACTTAATTTAAAAAAAATGAAATAAGTTATGTGCATACTGCACAGCTGTTTTTGGGTGTTTTGATTTAAGGGATACCAGGGTTTTTTTTAAAAAAGCTTTTGACACCAATTTTGTTGTTTGAACATCGCGCGCGACATTTGAGGTCCACGCGGACGAAGTCGCGGGCAACAGCTAGTTTTGATATATTTTGCAATGTTTTTTATAATGGACTATTAGCGTAGATGATATGAAAAGCCTTTTCCAATGGTTCACGTTTGACCAAAAGCCGACTATGACGACCTTGATTTTGACTTATGTTTTGACCATGAATTTCGGCACAATCGATAATTTCAATTCATCATTCATGCATCACATTGCTTTCACAAATTTAATACATCATACTCATGTTGGTTAATTGGGTTTGGTCCGCAATCTAATATTATAAAGTTTATAATTAGGAGAAAATGTCAATCAACATAATATAATTATATTACGTCTAATCGACTTTAAATAAAATTTTTACTTAAAATGTTATATAAAAATAATTATACTTAATATTTATGTAAAGTTCGTAGTAGTCAAATATGTTTTATTTTACTTTTAATTAAGTGAAACATAATATTATATTCTTTTTGGTCTTTCTCTATCCACCTCATTTTATTTAAAGACAATCGAAGTATTTAAACAATATTAATTTTTTAACCGATTTCAAAAAAGGAGGAGGTTATACGTTCGGCTGCATATTAAATTTTTTTTTTGTATGTTCAACAATTACTCAGCCGCTTGTGGTCCGATTTTCATATTTTGTCCTATCGAGTTTCACTCCAATTTGGCACCATATTCACAAAAGTGGTGACCTGATGATGGAATCCATGAGTAAACGAGGGAACTCCTCAAAATTTATATGGAAACATATTATGGCAATTTTGGTATTATATGAAGTATTCCAGGCATATATTATGTTATCAAAAAGTAAGATTTGCACCAGGTATACCATAGTCCCAAAGATGCTGAGAGAACTTCTGACTCCTTAAAGATGCAGGTTTGGGGGTTTCGGCGTTGTTTTAAGAACAAAAAGCATATGCTTCCGTGCATATCAGATCGATACTTGAGTTTATCTAGTGATTTTGAAAATTAAAAACCACCTAACTACACAGCAATTATAATTGTCATAGTTTCATACCTAAACCCTATCTAACTTTAATTTTTTTTGTTAAAAATAATAATTTACGATGCCATCCATTATCAACATACAGAACTAGGGTTTATTTTAAGTAGAAGCTTTAGAAGCCTCTCTACTGTGACGTCAGTATTCTTTGTGACTGCGTCCATTTTGTGACGATATTAAAGTCGCTGATTCACATTCGCGTTAAAATATTTGATTCGATATATTTTTTAATAAATTGCGTATATTATACTGAACTACGAGGTGCCCACAACTCGTTGCGCCAAAATTTGTTTACCACGTGGAAACCGTACATTTTTTCGAGATAAAAAGTAGGCTTTGTCCTTTCCCGGGGGCCAGGACTCAAACTATCTCCATACCAAATGATCAGAAAAATCGGTTCAGAGGTTTGGGCGTGAAGGGGTAACAGACAGACAGACGCACTTATGCATTTATAATAATATTAGTATGTATGTACTTCGGAAACACACGAGAGGGTTTCAAGGTCACGTGAGTAATGACGTCGTTTATTTATATCACGTAAATTAGCGTAAATTCTAATAATATCATTATCGCCAAGTCGCGTGATGTCAGATTCTGGCATGTCATGACTCAATAAAAGTACACTGTAAAATAAGAGAAACTATTAAAATGAAATATTATGAATTTATGGGATACTTTACGTAAAAACGCGTAGACCTAAATAATAATGGACGGACCATGTCAAGGTAAGAGCGTTGCCAAATGATGCCACTTCAGTATACTCTGACATTTGAAGTATGATGGCGTAAATTGTATTAAAATAACTTCTGCCAAATAAACGTTATGGCATAGCTGAGTTTATGTTTTTAACACGCTTTTTTTAATTTCACTTGCAACTAACTATGTAAGAAAATCTTGAAATTTCGATTTCACCCACTTCCCGGTCTTCGATTAGGACGAAATTTTGCACACGCTCTAAGTTCTGATGACAAACAAAAAAACATGACTAGTTAAGAAACGTCATTACAAATCAAATATGGCGGCCTCCCCAAGATGACGGATATATATGATATGGGTATCAAATGAAAGGGTTTGCTGTCAGGAATACAAAAAAACCTCACCTGACATAAATCCAATATGGCGGACTGACTAGAGCGTATTTTTTTAGTTTTTTTTTAACTATTAAAATATAGTTGAATTTAGCTACCAATGCTACCATACACGGAAGCTGTACTTTTCATACTTAATATGTTATTATAAACGTGAAAGTGTGTCTGTCTGTCTATTATCTCTTCAAGCCCAAACCACTGAACCGATTTAGCTGAAATTTGGTTTGGACATACTTCAAGTCCCGGAGAGAATAAGTGGATGATTTTTAATATTTTGGAGCCTTGTCTCGTTAATTTAACAACAAAATAGCAAAAAACAATATATAAACCTACGATCAATAAAAACTAAGGAAGACTAACTGTGTCAAATTTATCCACGAGTCTACAAAATGTGACCCGAATACATGCATACTTTATGCATGTATTCGGTACACAATATTGTGCAAATATTGTAAATGGCTTTATTTCGTGACAATTAATGTCAATGGCCTTATTTCGTAAAGAGTGTTAGTGTTTCGTTGCTATTGCCATATTTTAGTGTGCGAAAAGGAAGCAAATTCAAAACGGTTTCGAAGTATGGGAGTTACGTTTCCTTAATTTTTAGGGTTCCGTGCCCAAAGGGTAAAAACGGGACCCTATTACTAAGACTTCGATATCTGTCCGTCTGTCTGTCGGTCTCCAGGCTGCATCTTAAAAACTGTCATAGCTAGACTTCTGAAATTTTCACACATTGTGTATATCAGCTGTTGCCGCTATAACAACAATTACTAAAAACAAAATAAAGTTCAAGTGGGGCTTCCATACAACAAACGTGATTTTTTGGCCTATTTGGCTCGTAATCCATAATGGCAACATGTAGAAAACTTGAAAATCCTTAATTATTTGTTTATTCTAATATTTAATAATAAAACTTACATAAAATAAATAATAAAGGGGCTCCCATACAAAAACACTTTTTTTTCCTTCTTTCGCTCTATAACGGCATGGAACCTTGGATTTTTATTATTCGTACATATAAAATAACTAAACACATCTGTGTAAACTGTGATTTTGACATTTACATATTTTCTTTCGTCTATATTTGTCGTTCCACCGTGACACTACATTGTCAGGACTTTGACGAGTTTTATAAAGATAAACCTCGAACATTGGGCGTTCAGAAGATGAAACTCGGATTTGCTGTGAACGCGTTTAGTTTATGTCGGTGAAATGCTATTCGGTGATATAAACGCGGTTATACATTTATAACCGGTTCAGTGTGGACTAAGCGCGTTCAAATTCTTTGGTGAAATCGCACCTTAATCTCTAAAACTAATTCCATTTTCTTGTCTCTGTTGGATCAGCGGCATTTCTGTCACTAGTAAGTTATCCTTTTCTCGAGTATGTCTCGAGTAGGTTTAGGTTTATCCCCTATTAAGGCTGTGACGTCAGGCCCGGCTGTCCGATTACCGAATCACTCTGAGACAACTTCGAAAAGCCTTAAGACGGCGACCAACCCAAAAAATCAAACATCGTCCTTCTCTCTTCACACTCAGGCCCGTCTTTCATATGCCAGGTGAAAAAGGACGACGCAGATTCATCGCCAAATTAGTTTTTTCTCAATATGTCGATAAATATACAACATTTTAAAAATCCGCTAGGTCGATCTCTCATTGATAGAATTTTATACAATGTGTTAAAATATTAACTTAGTTCAATGCACGGTTATGGCAATAAATGAAAAATTCGTGAAAATTAGATGCATCTATGTGATTTTTTCTAACGAGAAAATTTTAAGATATCGTGTTTTTGCTCAGATCGAATTCTCGGAAATATAATGTAGTAGGTATCTAATTTTAGAAAATGAAACAATTCGGGGCTTTTTTTCAAGTATAAAAATGAATTATAAAATCGACACTTTAGGGTTAGTCGCCCCCTTAAGTTAGAACCCCTACTAATGTAATAAACTAGGCGACGCTCGCTACTCCGTTACGTCGAAATAAGTTTATTGCGCGGCAACCGTACATTTTACTAAACAGAACTATTTTGTCTTTCTCTGTCTGCCCAACGTAGCTACATACCTACTTTCATCGAAATTATCGGTTCAGCCGTAAGTAAGGGAATGAAGCTAATGTGCATAGCGGTTGTACAGATTTAGATAAGTTTGGAGATATTCTGAAAAAAGGGAAAAGACTTGAGGACATTTTTTGTTGCAGAAATATGTGCAAATAAAAAATATCACAAAAGTAGCGACCCGCCCCGGCTTCGTACGGGTATAAAATATAATTATTATTAGCCTATTCATTGAAAGAATGATTAAAATTGATTCAGTAGTAATTTTGACCTCCATTCTTTTTTTTAAGAAAGGAGGGGCAAACGAGCAAACGGGGAAAGCAACTTCAGTCGCCCATTGACACTCGCAGCATCAGAAGAGCTGCAGGTGCGTTGCCGGCCTTTTAAGAGGGAATAGGGTAATAGGGGAGGGTAAGGATGGGAAGGGAAGGGAAACGGGGAGGATAGAAAAGGGAATTGGGCCTCCGGTAAAGTCACTCACTCGGCGAAACACAGCGCAAGCGCTGTTTCACGCCAGTTTTCTGTGAGAACGTGGTATTTCTCCGGTCGAGCCAGCCCATTCGTGCCGAAGCATGGCTCTCCCACATCATATATATATATATATATATATATATATATATATATATATATATATATATAACAGATATAACTTGTATATATATATATATATATATATATATATATATATATATATATATATATATATATATATATATATATATATATATATATATATATATATATATATATATATATATATATATATATATATATATATATATATATATATATATATACAATTATATGAAGTTATAGCTGTTAAATTGTCGTGCTAAAATAAAGTATAGTTAAAGTATAGTTTGCCAATAAGACTGGCAGCCAGTATAGCCTTGGTATATGCCGCATGTGAAAAGTTTTTTCAAGCCAGGCCAACGCTGGCTGCCAGACGCCAGTACTGGCGAGAATAGAGGGTCCGTCTATTTTTCTATTTTTCTAGCCAATGACCTCCTAGCAAGTAGATGGATCTCGCCAGTCACTGGCGAACGTCTGTACGGTATGCACGTGTTTGTAATTTCTAGGACAAAATGCCGAGAAAATTCAACCTTTAAAAATTATACAACTCTACAGGGAGCTAGAATGCTTGTGGAATAAGCGTTGTGATTCATACAAAAATAAACAAAATATGCGCGCTTCGGCACTAGAACAACTTCGTGCCGGAATGAATAGGTATTAAAAAAATAATAGCTTCGTTTTATTTTTTTCTAATATTTCAATCGACTCTTCTGTTAATATGTAAAAATGTATTTGGCCCATAGATTCGATTTTCCATCATTTATGACATTTCAAGATTGTGCACATTGTATTAGTTCTAATGACAGATGAAATACAGCGTGCGTATGCGACAAAGCTTTGAGATGAAATGTAATCTATTACACATTACACACACACATATAAATAAAATTGGAGTGTCTGTTTGTAATATTAAAGTAACCATTTTTTACTACATGTATTTAAATATTTAGACGGTACTTACACCAAAATAACAATTTTTTAAATTTTTGTCTGTCTGTTTGTTCCAGATAATCTCCAAAATGGCTTTTGACGGGACTTTTATTGGCAGGTAGCTGATGTAATAAGGAGTAACTTAGGCTACTTTTTAACCGACTTCCAAAAAGGAGGAGGATATTTTTTTACTTTTTATTTTTTCCCTATGTATTTTACATATTTTTGTTGACGCGGACGCAGTCGCGGGTAACAGCTAGTTAATAATAATATAATAAAAATATGAATGTAACCAAATAACAGTAATCATTCTTATTTTCATAGGAAAATAAGAATGATTACTGTTATTTGGTATACCTATACAGATATAATCAATAATACTAAAATAAAACTATATAACAAAAATCAAATTTAAACTGTGGACAGTACAAACCAAATAGCCAAATAGTAAATTATTATTATAATTTCTACTTTTCTTGCAGGATGTTTTATTTGTTAATATACACACACTGGCAAAATTAGCGGAACATAGGTAAAAAGGGCCAAAACTTGAACTCAAGTGGGTCGGGCTGTCTGAAAGCCTTTTTTATAGCTTCTAAGCTCATTCAAGAAATAAAATATTGAATAAAACTGGCAAGTTGACAGGTTTTTATAGCAATTATGCCCTAATAAGTGTTTTTCGATTATTGACGTTGTAAGTGTTCCTGATAAGAATGGCGTTTTAGCGGGGTGCAAGGTATGCTCAGCTCATTTGATTATTTGGTTTTTGGAAGACCACATTGCTTAGATACAAAATTAGTGATTTCCCAGCATCTGCGACAGCTAGAGCTGTAACCACGATAGAGAAAGGTCACACCTACCGTCCGGTCAGTCAGGCCTTAGGTGTGTCGGCTTCCGTGGTTCATCGTAACTTTCAACGCTTCAGAGAGACTGGATCTAACGTTCGGAGAACGTTAACAAGGCAGATATCGGGTGACAATGGTTCAGGATGACCATTTTGTAAGGAAACAAAACTTAAGAAATCGACCTCAAACTGCTATGTAGACACGAAACCTGTCGGAACAGATCCAAGATGAACGTGTAAGTGATTGTACAGTAAGAAGAAGACTCAAAGAAGTTAAATTAAACTCAAAAGTGCCAGCAAGGGCACCAAAACTTGAGACAGGACACCGAAGAGCCAGGCTAAGATTTGCGCGTGAACATCAAAATTAGACAAGTGAGTGAAATCTTGTGCTGTACAGTGATGGGAGCAAATTCTGTGTACATTGTATTGACAGGCGATAAAGAATGTGGATAAATCATAAGGAAAGCTACTGGCCATCAAACTTACCGGAAACAGTGGCCTATGATGCAGGCTTCGTAATGGTTTGGAGTTGCATATGATTTGGAGCCCGCATGGAGCTGATGATTATAGATGATGGTACTTTGACAGTACAGGGCTATAGCACCGACATCCTGGAACTGCATGGTGTTCCTTTTACACAGTTTTAGGTAGTAATTTCAATTTTATGTGCGTCCATAAAGTGAGAAAATCGGGCATTATTACCTAAACGATGTTGGCGTAGCCCAGGTGGAGAGGCCAGCGTGGTCTACGGATGTGGATCCGATTGAAGACGTGTGGCACATCAATGGGTGAACGGTACGAGTTAAAACTCCAGCTCCAAAATGTGTCCAGGAGCTCGAGTTGGCGCTACTGGAGGGGTAGGAGAATATCCCACAGGAAATGATTGACAATTAAAATGCAAGCATGGAATGGCGTATCCATGCCGTCTTGAGATCCATAGAAGGAATTACACGCTTTTAACATGGCATTTCTTTAATAATAATGGAGAATTTATCTTAAAAACTTACTACTGAAATTTCAAAGATTTTCTTAATTTTTTGATTTTTGCTGATTTTTTTCTATTTTTCACGTTTTTATGCCCTAAATTTATATAAAATTTATTTTTTAATAATCAATTAGTAAATAAATAAATAAATATATAAAAATCGGTGAACAATTTTAAAAAAATTGAAAATTTTGTTATGTTCCTCTAATTTTGCCGGTGTGTTTAGTACTTATTTTAAATTCCTATTAAAATACCTACCTAAGTTTATCAAAGGAATCAAAATACAGATATCGGTACAGTCGGATATAGCATTGTTAGATCTACACAATCTTCAGAGTGGTGCATAACCTACGTTTAGTAACCTACGTTTACGCTAGTAACCTACGTTTGTTCTGGCAAGCTTTACGTGGAATGGTTTTTATTTACTTTTTCGGGGTGGTCTTGTGGGAATATTTATAGCTTTATTTTACTCAGCATTTATCCTTAGCGCCAGTCATAAAAATTAGTTTTAAATGTTTACGGCGATCCAAGAGTGAGTCTAGATAAAAATATTTTAATCTACAGAAATAATGAGCAAGGTTTCTGACTACACCATGTGTAGTGTATATAAATAAAGATATGCCTCGCCTACTTGGGTAGGTAGTAGGGAGAGTAGTAGTGGTCGCTCGACTTCGGTCTGACGATCACTTCTACGAGCCCGAGTGGTGGTGTTGAGTGATATAACAATATTCTGTGTTTTACTCTCCCTACAAGAATGTACAAATTGTACACCATGTTTGTGGGATACTACAAGAAACGTTTTTGGACTCTCTCGAGGTGATTTGAGTTGATGGCATAGTGTGGGTTCCAAACTGGACTGCAGAATTCGATCTTGCTCCGTACTAATGAATTATATATTACTATAGAGTAAGTGGATTTTTAAGGAGGTGCAGTTTCGTTTAGTAACTTATACAATTTATATTGTTACTAAACTTAAATATGAAATTATTTTTAACATTTTATAAACGCATCACCTTAGTACGCTGATGATTTTACTATCGGAAACCATACATTTTGATTTTGGCGTATCAGGCCACAGCACTGCGTTGAAATTTTTGCGATACCACACCGCAACGCAGTGTTGTGGCCTCGCCCTAAGTAGATACTGCACAGACACAATTCTTATCAAAATAAGCCCTCGTCAATCCAGTCCATATAAATAATTTCAAACAAAATGTCATACTCTACTGTCTACTGTATACTAGATTATTTTGGTAGCATTATAATTATTATGTACCTTATTAAAAGATTGAATGTACTTTTTTAGACAATACGTGTATTAATACGTGAGCCAAAAACTTTGTATCCCTTTTGACGAAAAATGGGGAAACGCAGGTGAATGAAATTTTGCAAAGTTATAGTGCATAATATGGTGAAGGAGTGCATCGAGCGTATATTATTTTGAAATTATGCTTTTATCGTATATTTTTTTAACAAATAAAACATTACACACACTACAACACACATACATGAGAAATGACAGATTTTTGAGTGACAGGCCTATACATACGAATTATACTCTTTTATTTATGGTTGAAGTCTGTTAACAACAAGTTGACAAATTGAAAATGGATTATAGTTTTTTTTTTTATTGAATCTAAGATACTATTAGACAATGCTTACACGGCCAGTCTGAGATTAGTTGAGTCCCAAAAACAAGAGTTGAAAAAAAAATGATAAAGTTAATATTTTTTTACAAAATATAGGTCGTAGCCCTAATGTTGTTGAAACTAAGGTCGAATTTCGACCATTAGGCGATCTCTAGTTATGATTATTATGTTTCTATTTAAAAGATTGAATGTACTTTTTTAGACAATAGGTACGTGCCTATATTATATTAATTTCAGTACTTTAACCTATCTAATGCTCAGTCATAGGTTTCTCTATCTGAAATAAAATAATGATGTCATCAAGGACTCTAAATTTAAATAGGACAATGACGATAAAATTCAATTAAAATTTTATTAAATAAAAATATGTAAATACAACTTTTAAAATTTTACAATTATTATGTAATATTTTGACTTTTTAATCCAATGATAAACTTAGATTTACCGTTAATTTTAGATTTCATGAATATTTTTGTAAAGAGTAATTCGACTCGGCGTTGTGATTTCATTTAAATATGGACTTCGAATTAATCGCGTTAGAGCTTTATTACGTTGTAATTTACTTCTTTTGAATACATTTAGCTGGCTATAGTTTTTATGATAAATATCTCTCGCTTGATTTATGTTAATTATTAAGGTAATTAAGCGATCATAATAATTTCCTCGAATGAGACCAGGTTTCAAAGATATGTGAGTATAATTAGACATATTAATAAAATGATAATAAATTTTAATTAAATAAAAAAAAAAATAAGATTACATGTTGATATTTGTCCTAACATTCTGAAATAATTTTGGTACTTCAAAGAAAAATGTCTAAATCAATCGAACGAAAGATTGAATGTATTTCTTGATAACTGTTGCTCTGCAGCTGTATTTCTTATGTTTTCTGATATATCAAAAATATTGTAATTTGGCGCACCGGGTTAGGATAGGTGTTGGCAGGGTGAGGGGGTGGGATGGCGGCGCGCGGGGGTCGGGCTACAGGGACAGAGGCAAGCGCGTTCACTGTTTCGCTTCTCGTCTCGTTGGTCGCACGTCGCGACCCGGCTCGATACTCGCGTTACGAGCTATGTAGTTCTTCCCCAACAGTTACCAAAAAGTCGTCAAACTGTTTTCAAGTGTCATAAAAGTTGTCAAAAGGTACAGCGGTGCCACCGAAGCGCAGCCCAGCACTTCCGGTAAGTAGTTAATTGGGCGCGAAAAGTTTAAGAAAGCGACGCCGCAACAGGTAGGTCGGTATCGAGCGATTCGTTCACTTTTACTTTTCGTTTAAGCGGTCATAATCCTGGATCCGCCATTTTCGCGAGCCCTTGCCGCGACAAACTGTTGCTCCCGAATTTCGCTTATTATCCTAATGGAAGTGTGTGCTTATTGAAATTTTCAATTCGCTGCAATTCAATTATTGTTTTCTTTGCGCTTAATGGATTTTGTTATTCAGGTTGTAACGTGTTTTTGGGACAATTTGATTTCAAAATATTATTTTTGAGAATACTATAAATGTTTTTAGTGAATATTATTTAATCTATATTTTTATTATGCTCATTTTATTTTATTTGATTAAAACGGCTCGTAGTAATTTTTTTTAATGTTAGTGTCATGATACATAAATGCATTATTTCATATTGAGCTAATATTTAACGACGTTTGTCAACATTTTTTGAGAATATTATTATTTTGGTGATGATCATAATTATTATTCATCATCATCAAATCATAACTTCTCGATCATTCCACTTGACACCACCAAAATGACACCACTGGTGGTATCATATTATGGAATCTCTAGTCCATATGACACCACCGACTGTTAGTGATGTGACATAGTTGCTTAGTTGTTGATATGAAAACTCCATATAAGTTCAAGCAGTAAAGTTTATATTTATCAGTCACTCAAATGTTCATTCGACACCACTAGGATGGTATCATAATATGGAATAAAGATTCCATATGACACCACCGGTGATGTCGTTTTGGTGGTGGCAAGTGGAAGGAACGTGGCGGATGCAGATGTAGACCTATTTACTCGCTCATCTCAAATTATTCCAATCCAATTGCTTCCACACTTTTTAATTTTCCTCGACAATTTTATTTTTTACAATTTATTGGTTTACCACACTTTTGCATCTCATCATTATGGAGATTGCCCATCATCATTTACTGGAGACGCGGGTGCTTGTCGGCATTCTACGAATAAGGTTTGATACAGGGTCGGAGCAACAGATGTCTTGAACAAGCAACACAATAAACGGAAGGTTCAATATCTTACTCGTCAAAATATTATATCAATTTGTACCACTACCGTCAAAGATTAATAAATATACAAGTGTTATTATAAAGCAGTACTTGTAATATTTATTAATAATACATCATGTTAATAAAATATTAATTACAAATAAATCATGTAATATTTGTTATTAACACATTCTTGAATCTCTCGTCAAGAGAGAACATGGAATTGACATTATAATATAGTAATAAATGAATGTCATGTCGCATGTCCTGTATAATAAATTAGCAAGCCAATTTTTATATATCTTGTAAAGAAAGTAATTGTATTATTATTTACGTAAAATCTTCTTTCGGTTATGATAATTTATTTGTTATGTTCTTAATTTAATCTTTGGTCTTACACATAATAGGATGCTTTTTATACTGAAAAAGTACAGATTTCTAATGTGATACAAAATTACAATTAGGTTTAGCCCGCGGCGGAGTAATATAATATATTGTAGTTAACTCGAGGATTTTTATCAAGCGGTGTGCTAAATTTTACCCGCAATGGTCGCAATTTTGACTAAATTATGTAACTCTGCTGATTATTTGGCAGAAACTCGTGAGATTTACTTTACGCTGAATTTCATGTTGAGCAAGAACGTGAGTTATGTTTTTGAGACGGGCGTCAAGTTTAGTTAACGACAGTTCTTCTTTACGGTTCCTTGGGGGTATATTTTAATTTGTCCCCACACGAGGGTGTAAGTGACACACATTTTTTACAAAACGTGTCGTTAAACCCGATTAAATATGTCAATTTTAGCAACACGTAACTGAAATATAGTTAGACTGAAATACTCACATTTATATGCGTTTATTTGGATTAGTTTTTAGATTAAAATATTTATAGCTACTGCGTTTAAATATATTTTATATTAGAATAATTAATCAAGCGTAGGTAAAATAATCCATGGATTACATGAATTAAATCTTCATTGGCTTAAGAATAATTGAAATCTAATTTCAAACTCAGGTTCAAAATTGTGTTGAGGTATATTTCTAGACAAAGCTTAGCTTTAATCAACATGCAGACAATTAATAACAAACTAAATTGGATAATCGATGGAATTCCATGGAATTCAAAAATAAAATATTTGAATTCCATCGAGTCCTGTCATGTAGTACACCGATGAAACATTAATTACTTACAATATGGACAGTGGGATTACTCGAACAATATTATTGCGATGAATTTAAAAGTGGCGAAGATAAAAGTATGATTATAAAATTAGTGATAAAATACTGTTGTATAATATTATGAAATCAAGAAAACTAAACATTTAGCAGTTTCTCAGTAATAATAATACACTTTTGATGCACTTATAACACTTTTCATACATTTTTAACTGACTTCCAAAAAAGGAGGAGGTTAAATACGTTTGTCTGTGGAGTGTGGATATTTTTTATTTTTATTACAATTATGTTCCACACGGCCGGTTTCGATGGTGCGTCCAGGTGTCCTGATGATGATTCTATCAAAACCGGGTGTGAAACATAATTGTTGTAATAAAATAAATTAATAAATGAAGTGCATGAACAGTGTATATTTTTACTGTGAAACACTTTCCACAATTTCCACTGAGAAGTTACAGTACATTCAATATTATACACGAGTATATTTAGCAGTTTGGATGTTTTAGTGCCTACTCATTATTATTCAAGTTCGGCAACTAAAAATCAGACCTTTTAGTCATTTTTTAAACATTCGACAGATTAAGGCAATCGAACATTTATCAGCAAGCTTCGTTTTATAATATTATGATGTGAAACCTCATACATTCGTCCGCACCGTACGCGCCGCATTTCGTGTACTATTCGGTGCGTTCGGTGCGTACGATGCTGACAAATATTTAGTTGAGAAAATGTCAATTATTGGTCATAATTCATCGCGAAGGAGATGTCGCTAGGAGTTATCCCAGTCAAGATGTTAATTTTGACTAAATGCTCTAGAAAAATCAGTTATTTTACCATAAGAGAAATTCATTTATGAGCAGACAAACGGCTGTCCGATGTAATATTTTCGGGTTCGAAGTAATACAGGTCACAACCCGAACAAAGTATGTCAGTCCTTGTCGACTTTGCCCAACCAAATTACATAGGTCCGCCGTCTGCCTATAAATATTTTTTTCTGATAGAACATGAAAGATAATAATCGTTTAATACAATATTTAAATACTGTCGAAAACAATATTTCTCGACTTCAGTGAATAATTATGTGTAAATTGTTAATTAAATTGACGAAGAATTCGAACCATTTTTAATTAAAAGTACTTTGATGTTTGATGATAAAAGATATTACGTGAGTCTCGGCTCTCCCAGACTAGAGTTCCCAGAATCTTTAAAACCCTTACTAATATTATTATAAAATAATGCTTATAATATCTGTCTTCTTTCGGCGTATCGCAGGTGCCATCTTATTCTAAATATATTTAAATATATTGTGTAGAAGTGTTCTACAACATTTTAGATCGTTCGAATAAAATAATTACATGGAATATTTTTTAAAGAAGAAAATCGTAAACATCAACATCGATCAACTAGACGTGTAATCAAAATCAATGATAATCATCATCATTTCGCTATACCATATTATACTCTACTAGCTAATTGACCAAGCTATTTGATATATTGTGCTCGTTTAAAGATATAAGATAATAAGATAAGGTGGGCCGCATACATAAATGTTTTCCGTATGCGATTTCTGAATTCGTTTTCCGTATTTGGAATTCCGTGATTTCACGTGAAAACTCGCATCAGTCACTATATCATTATAAGTGGTTATTGACAATATTCATACACATCAATTTCAACTTTTCTTTAAAATTCCTGGAATGAAAATCAAACACTATCGCGCTGATTTATCAGCAAATATTTTAACTTTATCTTGCTGAGCTATTCGGGGTAGTTTCGTCTGTATTTTTGGCATACAACAAATATTTTGCCAATTTTTCTATTGGGTGGCGGAGCAAGCTCATTTTGCTTTTTGTGGAAATTCGTGCCTAGTCGACTGACTTAGGGCCTTATCATACTGGCGGTGTAGGGGTTATAGCGCCCATACATCTAACGAGCTCCGCGAATCCACCGCGTGTTCGCCGCGATCAAACACCTATGATCTAGTTACTGCCACGCAATCGCTCCGCTCGTAAACAACCAATGTGATAAAGCCTTCTAAAGTAAGTATTTTATTAACACTGTACGGCCTTATCATATTCATGATCCTGTGATCATCGCTGTCGATTAGCGGGAGGAGCGGTTGCCAGGTGATACGTCTAGCGAGCGTTGTGAACCCGCCTCGGTTAGAGGCCTGTGATCTCATGGCCGCCGCGCCATCGCTCCGCCCATAAACTGTCAGTGTGAGGAGGCCCTTAAAGCAAATATTTTATCAACCCCTTTAGGGTTTGGTAGAAATACGGCAAGACCTCAGCTTGTTGATTTGATCGGGCGCCTATCAGAAAATGCTTTTTTATTATTTTATGTTTGATTAAATTTTCAGGGCTTCGTATACATGCAACTTTATATATTTATACAGAGTGAAGGAAAACGAAACAATGATACTTAAGTGTGTGGTGTGTATCTCTTATACAAAATTCACTATAAAAGATGCAGTACTAAAAGATGCTCGTTGCGCGTTTATACTTTAGTTGGAAAGTTTTTCAATAACATTATATTACCAAGATACTTATAAATACACGAGAAATACTTTCAAACTATGGCAATATAATACACGACGTAACTTCCCGAATCTTGAGTACCCTGGGAAACGGGAAGGGTCTTTAGTTTCGAATGTGTTTAGTTCAAGTGGGACCTCCGAAAATCAATGATGAGACTTCCCTTTCGTATAACTATGTAGTATAAAGGATGAACTTGTATAATTTGAAGGTATTGCACTGATTAATTTTAAGCTCCAGTAAAACACGAGTCAGTTTAGTAATTGTGAGAATACTATTAGTTGTGAATTTTCTATTATTGGTTTTACATTTGGACCTGTGCTTAATTTCTAATTTAATGTTTAAAATTTCAGTGCAAGCACTGAATATATCTAGATATTCTATCATTTTTGATTTTGAATTATGTAGTAAGTACATTTTTTATTTTATTTGTGAACAGTGTAATCATTTATTTCTATCATAATCTTAGCAATATTTAACTGTATTGGAATTGAAGATGTCATTGCATTAGGATGAATTAAATTAATGAATACGATATAAAAGTCAATACAGAGTGGGAAAAACTAGTTTGGCCCACTCGTGCCAAAATTTTGAGGTAAATAAACGACCCCGGGCTTAATAGCTCAGTGTTAACGTTTTTAATTTTTAACTCATACTATATATTCCGCCAGAAGAATTTATCCCAGAGTCAACTAACCCAGGCATATGTCATGTTCATTCATGAAATAAAATTTAATTATATTGTAGGAATTTCATTCATTGCACTTTTTCATTCATCTTGTCTACCAATTTACTAGGAGTTCACTAAAGACGCACTAATCCCTAATAATTGAAACTTTGGTAGGTACTTACTTTTTATTCTCATTTGTATATTATTGCAATTACTTTTTAATTTCATTTAATAAAAAGAGAACAGATTATTTTTCTAGGCAAAATCTTCAATAAAAATCTTGGTCTCTTTGTGAGTAAGAAAGATCGGTCCGTTCTGCAATCCTTCTAATAAAAGAGTCCGAACTAATGTATTTGATAATTTCTTCATCATCATCAGATAACCACCACTCATTAATCATGGTTAAACACAAAATAAAGCCGGTACCCTACGAATAATAAATAGCCGATACCTAATACTGAACACAACAAAATATGTAAGTAAATAACTTAAAATCTCAGAATTGACATTACTAGCCCCGAATCGGTGGGTTAAAAATTTAAAATTTAACACGAGGTTAACTCCTAACTCTCGGTGGTGCAAGACATGATGAGAATTTAACTCCGAAGTATAATTTAACTCAGAGTTAACCCAGTCTGGCAAAATTGGGCCTTAGTAAATTAGTGTACTACTGCTTCTGGTAGTGGTCGCTAGTAGTACGTTTGTGGGGTGTAAGTTTTCTGTGACACATCTTCATAGAATTATCCCCGTGGGCACACTGAAAGTTGCCGTTAATGTTAAAACTTAGCAGCTTCTGCACTTAACATCATCATCATGTGCTCATAAGAAATTACCTGAGTAATGAGCAGTATGTTCAAATTTTTTACACATTTTTCTCAACTGAAGATAAAGTAGATGAGAAACAATTTGAAAATTTTAGTTAATTTGCAAAATAGTGGCTTTAGGACCAAAACAATATTTAAAACTAGATGACGCCCGCAACTCCGTTGCACCAAATTAGTTTATCGCACGACAACCGTACATTTTTCCGGAATAAAAATGTCCTTTGTTCCTGGGACTCAAAGTATCTCCATAACAAACAGCAATATCGATTCAGCGTTTTTGACGTGAAGAGGCAACAGACAGACGTTCACATTTGTAGTATGGATAAGATGTAGATTTTCTGTATACAGAGATATATACCAGCCCCCGCTACCATAATATGTGCAATGTGTGCAATGCACACGGGCGCCATCCTCTAGGGGCGGCAAATTGCCATCTTTAGGGGCGCCAAAATCAAGGTCCCAAAAAATTTGCCTAAAGGGGCGCCAAAATCCTTTTTTTGCACACAGGCGCCAGTAGCCCTTACGGGGGCCCTGCGGCAGCCAGATATAAATATTAGCCAGTTGATTAAGTAGGTAATTTACAAGGTTTGTTCGAATTATCATAAGTTACTAGAGATCGCCCAATGGTCGAATTTCGACCTCAAAAAAAAATTATAAGTTTCAAATTTTAACGCTTTTCTATTGATATTCTATTGTCAAAATATTAACTTTATTATTTTTAGACATAATTCCTGCGACAGTCTCAGATTAATAAGGTCAAAATATGATGACAGACTGGCCGTGTAATAATTGTCTAACAGTATTTAAGATTCAATAAAAAAAATCGGCCAAGTGCAAGTTGGACTCGAGCACGAAGGGTTCCGTACCATTAAAAAGCAAAATAAGGTAAAAAAATGTGTTTTTTAGTATGGATCCCACCTTAATTATTAATTTCTTTTAATTTTATTATTAATTATTTAAATAATAAATACAACTGAGTATTTTGTGAACATTTCAAGTGCCTACCCATTGCCATTATTGATATCGAGCATAAAATAGCAAAAAAAATACGTTTGTTGTATGGGATTAATAATATAATTAATTTATTTTGTTTTTAGTATTTGTTGTTATAGCAGCAACAGATATACACAATCGGTGAAAATTTCAGAAATCTACCTATAGCGGTTCTTGAGATACAGCCTGCTGACAGACAGACAGACAGACTGACAGACAGACGGACAGACAGACATCGAAGTCTTAGTAATAGGGTCCCGTTTTTACCCTTTGAGTACGGAACCCTAAAAACTAAATTTATTTTCAATTTGACAACAGACTTCAACCATAAATAAAAGAGTACAATTCGTGTGTATAGGCTTGTAAATCAAAATCTCCTAGTGTGTGTAATGATTTATTTGTTAAAAAATGTGTGATAAAAGCATAATTTCAAAACAATATTAGCTCTATGCACTCCTTCACCATATAAACTATTACCTATAGTGCAAAATTTCATTCACCTCCTTTTCCGCATTTTTCGTCAAAAGGGATCCAAAGTTTTTCGGTCGCGTATTAATATAATATATAGATAAAATGTTAGCTATCCACTTCATCCATTAACGTCTTCAAGTATGACAGAAAAAAGTAATTTTTTTGAGTGTACTACTCTTCACGATTAAACATCGTTGGCTATTTGTATCTCAAAAAATATGTGCGATAAACTTATTTCTGCGAGTATGTAGTTGCTATTTATATTTTCAGTCATTATCCTACTAATATTATAAAGGCGAAAGTTTGTTTGGATGTATGGATGTGTGGGTGTGTGGATGCATGGATGTTTGTTACTCTTTCACGCAAAAACTACTGAACGGATTTTATGAAACTTTACAATAATATAGCTTATACATCAGAATAACACATAAGCTACAATTTTAACCGACTTTCAAAATGGGGGAGGTGTTATGTTCGTTTTCTTATGTTCAACGATTACTCCGCCGTTTGTTAACCGATATTCAAAATTTTTGCTTTTGGTATATAGGGTATCATTCCAATTTGGTATTATATTCACAAAAGTGGTGATCTGATGAAGGATCCATAAGTAATCGAGGGAACTCCTCAAAATTTATATGGAAACATGTGGTGACTTCGGTTTCCTATGAGCCTATAAGTCTATGAAAAATAATCTGTTATATTACCCTGTTAATTGAAAAAAATCTATACTTAATATTGCTTAAGAGTATGTTTGCTTGAACGCGCTAATTTCAGGAACTACTGGTCCGATTTAAAAACTTATTTCAGTGTAAGATAGCTAATTTATCGAGTAAGACTATAGGCTATTTAATACTATCACGCTGAGACTAATACGACCGAAGAAACTCAAAAAAATAATGGAAAAACGGGGGAAATATTAGAAATTACGAACTACTGGGGCAATTTTTAGGGCAATATTTGGCACAGATATAGAGTAAACCAAGTGAAGGGAGTAGGGACATAAGAGCTATTTTTTATGGGAAAATTCCTAATTTACGCGGGCGAAGCCGCGCGGGACATCTAGTTGTTAATATATTTTCAGACTCTTATTGTCATAAGCCATTCTCTACCATGAAACAATTACCATCTGAAATAATAATTGCCAGTAGTAACAGACAAAATGCTAATCAGTAAATCCTTAAAAACGTTGATGAAAAAATACAAAATCCTTTTGAAACTCTCATTTTCCCGGCAGTAAATTTTATTTATTGCGCCAATACTAAAGAAAGAAAAGACATTAGATTATAAAAAAAAGATAAAAGCCAAAGTGTTTTCTTTGTTTGCATCTCTAGTCTAAGCGAAGCTCAAATTGATTTTCTGAGTCGGGAGTCTCAAAAATATCGCGATTAAAGCGACCGTATTTAAAAAAAAACATTTGCAATTCATATATTTCAAGAGCCGCACTTTACTAAACAACTTCTATGGGATTGATTTAAATTTCATTCAAAGGTATAATTTATTTAATATACTTTTGTACATTAAATAAATTATACCTTTGTTTATTTTGTGTTTTTATTTTAATGCTACGTTTGTTTATTTTTTATCTTTATCCTCATTCAATGTTACGATATGAGATGAAAATGTTGCATCGAATAATTTGATAGTCCAACTTACTGGATTTTTTGGTTTTTATGCTTTTTATTTTTAACTTGAATACAGTACAAACGTACATTCGCCAGTTATAAAAAATTTAAATTTTAAACATCCTACCTTTGTGTTATACTTTCCTTAAAATAAAATGTTACAGGATTGTACATCACAATAAAAGAAAAAACTGAAAATTTATTCAAAATATCCTGCCTATCCCTCAGCCGCGCCCACAAAATTTTTGGGTCAATGTAATTACAATTATTGCGTTGTCCTAAAAGGTAAAGGTAATGAAATATGACAATAATCGTAAAATATAATCCCACGTAGACATGCTATGACGCTACGTCCTACGTAGACATGCTACGGTGCTACGCTTAACGTAGATGCGCTACGGTGCTACGTCCTGCGTGGA
The DNA here is from genome assembly GCF_905147365.1 of Aricia agestis. Classification (NCBI taxonomy): domain Eukaryota; kingdom Metazoa; phylum Arthropoda; class Insecta; order Lepidoptera; family Lycaenidae; genus Aricia; species Aricia agestis. The sequence continues at coordinate 22,928,114 of NC_056428.1, read as the reverse complement.
CATGCTACGGTGCTACGCTTAACGTAGATGCACTACGGTGCTACGTCCTGCGTGGACATGCTACGGTGCTACGCTTAACGTAGATGCGCTACGGTGCTACGTCCTGCGTGGACATGCTACGGTGCTACGCTTAACGTAGACGCGCTACGGTGCTACGTCCTGCGTGGACATGCTACGGTGCTACGCTTAACGTAGATGCGCTACGGTGCTACGTCCTGCGTAGACATGCTACGGTGCTACGTTTAACGTAGATGCGCTACGGTGCTACGTCCTGCGTAGACATGCTACGGTGCTACGCTTAACGTAGATGCGCTACGGTGCTACGTCCTGCGTAGACATGCTACGGTGCTACGCTTAACGTAGATGCGCTACGGTGCTACGTCCTGCGTAGACATGCTACGGCGCTACCCTTAACGTAGACGGTAGCATGTCTACGCAGTACGCATATGTTACGGCTAGTCGATTTATTGTACTACGCTGTGACTATTATTATATATGTGGTATAGGTCTACCAGAATCTGATGGCAAAAAGTGAGAAAGTGAATTGGCTCTAGCAATATGGAGGTAATAGGAATAAAACATTTTGATCCTTTTTTTTCCTTAAGCGGCTTATTCGGTATGTGAAACATGCAAAAATATAAAAATTTATCCAATGCTCAAGGATATTTTTTGAAAATCTGTCATCCAAATTTTCCTCAGATCCTGGTAGACCTATAATAGTTTTCGAGATTAGCAAGCGTTCAAACCAACGCTTTGGATTTTTAATATTAGTGTAGATTATAAGCTGTTCCCCATGACTTTGTCTGCGTCAACTCAAAGTAACAAAGATAAATAACTTTCCCGTTTTCCAAATTTCAAACCAATTCTTTTCTCCTATTATCGCAGCGTGATGACTGGATTATAAGACTATAAATTAAGCCTAAAATCCTCCTAAATAAATATTAACCAAGATAAAAATTCGGGCCAGTAGTTTTTGAGATAACCGTGTTCAAACAAAACTTTTCAGCTTTGTCATATTCGTATATAATATACAGGCTGTAACAAAAATAAGTGATAATACTTAAGGGTGTGTACGTGTTTCTTGTCGAGAGTTCACTGTGAAAGTAGCAGCCCTGAAAGACCAAAATTTTTCACTTTTGTATGGGGAAACTCGTGACGCTCGGGCAAGGGCCGATATTTTCACTTTTCCTATACAAAAGTGAAAATTTTTTTTCGTCTTTCAGCGCTGCTACTTTCGCAGTTAACTCTCTACAAGGAACACGTTATTATCACTTATTTTTGTTACACACTCTATAATGATTGAAATTATTATATAAATTGAGTATATTATATTAAACTAGATGACGCCCGCGATTAAACGTACATTTTCCCGGGATAAAAAGTATACTATGTCCTTTCTCGGAACTCAAAGTATCTCCATGCCAAATTTCAGCAAAATCGGTTCAGCTGTTTGGGCGTGAAGAGGTAACAGACAGACAGACAGACACACTTTCGCATTTATAATATTCAACACATCTGAATTTGTTTATTCGTGGTAATAAAAATACTTTTTAGGGTTCCGTACCCAAAGGGTAAAAACGGGAGCCTACTACTAAGACTTCGATATCTGTCCGTCTGTCCGTCTGTCTGTCTGTATGTCTGTATGTCTTCAGGCTGTAACTCAAGAACGGCAATAGCTAGAGTGTTGAAATTTTCACAGATTATGTATTTCTGTTGCCGCACAGTAACAACAAATACTAAAAACAAAATAAATTAAATATTAAATATTCCATACAACAAACGTGATTTTTCAAACATTATTTGCTCGGTATCAATGATGACAACAGATTGGCACTTGCATTTGTCATCATGGCATTGATTGCATTTATACTTTAATAATTAATAATAAAATTTAAATAAAATTCCCATACAAAAATCACATTTATTTACTTTTTTTGCTTTATAATGGTGTCCCCTTCGTGCGCGAGTCCAACTCGCACTTGGCCGATTTTATTTTCATCAACGTGTCTATATCTCACTTATATTATATCGCGAAAGTTTGATAGACATATTATAAAATTTTGTGTGAGTGAAAGCCGCGTAAACACAATATAGATAGGCTCAAACCTAAAACCACGACGTGATACCTCACTTTCTAGTAAAATGAAATAGTCCTGTTATTTCTAAATGTAAAAATGTTTACACAAAATACGTGGTCATTTGGTAGGGCTTTGCTATTTTCGCTTTGATTTGCTCTCACAGAAGATTTAAGGCATGACTGAGTCTGTGATATCGGCTGAAAGATATTTTTCTTATTCGATGAAAATAGAGATTTTCGAGTCTATACCATTAGGTCACGTTCGAACGTGCGCGTTTTCTGCGCGTACGCGGTGTTTTTAGACGTGTATGAAAATAAGCTTTGTGTGTAGCATAGAACCTCAAAACGAGCAGAAAACTTTCAAAGTCAACCACTACACCAGTACAGTACACGTAATTATTTTTATCTTTTTATTTATTCGATTATTTTCATAAATCATACATGACGTTATAAAATATACTCTCCATAAACCATGAAGGTTTCTCCGGAGTGTATTACAATAATTATTTTATAATAATTAAAAGAAATTAATATTGTTTATCAAACTTAACAAAACAACTATACTTGTTAATTATACTTAAATATTCCACAAAAAATTGGTAGAATTGCAATTACTTACTTGTTACCAACAAATGTCGGTCCGTTTCTTTTAGGGATTTGTTTAAATATAATGTTTTAAGCTTGTATTTAATATTTTTTTCTGTGATTTTGCTTACAATAATTATTGGGTCCAGAGTGTCAATTAGGCGCGGTACTATCGGTTGTTCTCGCTCCATATTATAGTGACATTGACATTTACACGAAGAAAATTATTTAGAGATACGACTTATGTCAATTCCAATATTATATATATTATATCGAAAATCAGAGAGGGCGTTACAAAAATAATACAAATAATAATTAATTCACTTATTATGAGATCTGAATGTTTAATTTCATCAAAGCTATTGATTTCTCACTAAAAGCAACAACAAAACAATTTCAAAACATTAAAAATACTATAACTTAAAGAGCAAAAGAAATTAAAACTTAAAAATGAAAAGGAAACAAAGTGATAAAATCATTTTCATTTATTTAAACTGACATAGATTGTACTTACAATGTTTATTCACCGCAAATTCACAGTGGAATGAGCTCCACGCTCAGAACACGTCTTTTTATAAGCATCATCCCTACTTGTTAGAACATTAAATAATTATTGTAAAATTATTAAATAACGTTAAAATTAATTAGCTTATTTATTTTGTAATTTACCAAAATTCACATTAAATTATTACGAAGTAAATAAAACCGGAAGTAATTAATTCACAACCAAAATACGTCATAATTTTAGTGACAATGTTTAAAGAAATTATTTAAAAGTTTGATTTTTTTTATGAAATAAGGGGGCAAATGAGCAAACGGGTCTTCTGATGGAAAGCAACTTCCGTCGCCCATGGACACTCGCAGCATCAGAAGAGCAAGTGCGTTGCCGGCCTTTTAAGAGGGAATAGGTTAATATAGTAAGGAAGGGAAGGGAACAGGGGAGGGAAGAGAGGGGAATAGGGTAGGGGATTGGGCCTCCGGTAAACTCACTCACTCGACGAAACACAGCGCAAGTGCTGTTTCACGCCGGTTTTCTGTGAGAACGTGGTATTTCTCCGGTCGAGCCGGCCCATTTGTGCCGAAGCATGGCTCTCCCACGTATAAATTTGGCATGAAAAACTTGTTTTAATCACATTAGAATAATCCTATATTGGCAAACTATGAAATTATCATTAAATAATAATTTTAATAAATACCCCGGAAGTTAAAATATCTTCCGGGCTTACAATAAATTATAAAACGCATATCAATCGTTCTAATAACGACGTATTACACATTTTAACAATAATTCATGATTATAATCACATTATAATAATTTTTCTAATCATAAAATAAAGAGTTCCAATCAGACAGGAACCTCCGCGGCGACATATATTTTGATCGGCGATTCTTTAAAAAAGCGGTAAAGTCTTGGCTAGGGGCTGTGTAATATGTTTTTTATTGTCAAACTGTTTTTTTTTTTTTTTTATTATAAAATTGGGGCCGTCTATAGACTGTTCGTCCATATCCTTTTTTTGTTATTTTATTATTTAGATTTTTCGCACCAAGGATAATTGAAATAATATATATACACACATATATATATATATATATATATATATATATATATATATATATATATATATATATATATATATATATATATATATATATGTGTATATGTATATTTAATATAATAGAGTATAATATGTTATACATATAATAAATAAATATATACATTTATTGTTTTATAAATTGCATAATAATAATATTAATGTTTTGAACGGTGAGGTCCCAGTCGGTGTGGCGGCCAGTAGATCCGACATTTTCCGATTTCCTTAGATTTTATGCTGCTCCACCCTTTGCCTTTAGATGTTGTGACATTGGCTTGGTGGAGAGGGGTCACTCAAGCTGGGTGGAGTTTCTAGGTTGTTAAAAAGACATCGTTCTGTGTCGAATCTACCCGCCATGTGGCTTAGGACTTTATCGTTCCTGTCTTTTATAGCCATTTTTATATTATAATCTTTTATGTGTTCGGTTGACACCTCCGTGGCTCTTTTTATGAAGCTTGCCACAGCGTCTCCATCAGTGTCAGTGTAATAGACACAGGTGTTAGTGTGCCGGGATATAGCTACAACTGCATGAGGAACGCTGTCATGGATTGCCAGCTTTCGGGACTTGGTCTGTATGATGATCACCGAAGGACTCGTTAATCCCTGAGCTTCATGGATTGTGAGGACGCGAGAGTCCGTTCCCGATCCATAGCCTGTATTAGTGAGGGCTGCTTTCTCCTCTTGTGTGTGGACAAGATACAGGGTATTTAGATCGGTTTTAGGTATTCTCGCTCCTGTATACTTCATTAGCTTTAGGGACCGCACAATTTCCTTCGATGAATAGATGTTATTATAGACCATGTTTAAGGCGTATGCCACATCCATAGGGCTCCTGTGTGTGCAAGACAACTCCTGGGTGATGCTGGTTACCAGGTTTGGACGAGTGTAATTAAGTTTAAAGAGGTTTTCACGCTCTATAAACGGAAGTTGGTTAATATCTCCAATGAGGATGACATCGTTGGCGCCTGTTAACTGATTCGCCATGACAATTGAGCCGAAATGGTTCATGAGGGCCTCGTCAACTATCAACCTTTTGTAGGTTCCTTTTGTCCCATTTACCAGCAAAGAGGCCATGGTACGAACTTTATCTTTAACTTTGTTGCCAGTTCGTAGCGATAGCCTTTGCTTTAGATCCTCGGCTGCTTCGATTGTAGTTGTTATTATAACGTCTGTTTCCTCATTGAAGTTATTAATGATCCAAGTTGTCTTCCCACATCCAGGAACCCCATTGACCCACGAGTAGTTGATAGGTTTCGCGAATATGTCCCAGTCCATGCTAGATTCGGGGTCCCCAGATAGGACTTCTGCCATTTCTAGTATCCTGTCTTCCAGCATTATTCTGGTACATTCCGCTATTACCACTATTGGATCCTCAGATTTTGTAATAAATTTGAGTGTTCCCGTGCGTTTTGTCTCATCCTCGTCCAGAACCACGAATCCGCAGTCGGCACTTAATGCCGCCATATACTGCCCTGTCATCGCCCCGGCAATTATTGTGGAGGTGACATTGTCGTATATGGCAGCTTTTGCATCCTCGAGTCTCACTTCTAACAGCTTTTGATTTTTCCGCTGATATGCCTGCATGATCTTATTGCAGGTCAAGAGCTTTATGGTCTTGTTTGCTCTTATTATTGCCTGGAACTCGAGGAAGGCATTTATTATATGATCTTCGGGGCTCTGGGCCAGTCTGAGTTTTGGCGGGAGCACTTGCCCGAGATCGGCCCTATATCTTTTGTTTTTATTTGCCGGTGTTTGTGTAGATGGTTCCCTCAAAAAAGCCTCCATTGCTAAAGCCTGCCGATTTGTTTGTGACGAAGCCTTGATCCGAGAAAGGGTGTTTTTATCCTCGATCATTCTTTCACGATGAAGTACTTTTTTGATGGATCCCACAAACGCTTTTAATTTGGCCATTGAGTTTAGAGACTTCTTAATTTCATTTTTATCTCTCTCTTTCTCATCCTCTTTTTTGTCCTCCCGTGATGCTTGGAGTCGTTCACTTGCGGAGGATGAGTTCGCCTTATTACTGGGTTGGGACGCTGCTGGCTGATCATCACGATTCCTTTTGAGGAAGCTTAGGTCAACCCCTCGGTTCTCGTAGACGATTATCTCATGATGTTCTGAGGCTTTTACTATTCCATAGTAATTTGCAGCCCTGCCTTTGTCCTGTCCCAGTGACATTGCGTCTACGCTGATTATGCGTGGGGTGGTACTGTGTCTTATCCCCATTGCTCCCAACTCCTTCAAAGACGAACATGCCCGTTCAAAGGCTGTTTGCGCGTCCCATTCGAATACTATTATCGTTTTGGTGTCTGATTTCAGTACTCTGCATGGTTGGCCAGCGAAGGTAGTTGTTGGGAGAGCTAAATATTTGCTCATTTTCATGTTCGTCTTTGATGTACTTCCGTTTAGGATTGCTGCTAGTCCCGGTGAGATGTTGACGTGGTTGGGAGTGCTAAAACGGCTGTATGTTATACCCAATGTTTCCGTTGGATTTGACATAAAGAGAGGGATCGGCCTTAGTTTAATTTTCGGTTCCCCGTTTTGTCCACGGGCTAATAATTGTTGGGTTTGCTCTAGGGTCGGCTGTGTTACAATTTCGGTTGAAACTGCCCGTTGTGTTTCTGTGTGTGCCTGTGATTGTGTTGGCGCATGTATTTCTCCTGACCTGTGGGTTGATGTGAAATATGTCTGTATGGACGTTGGAGTTTGTGATCGTGTGCGTTGTGTTTGATTTCGTGTGTGTTGTGTTGATGTGTTTGTTATTACTCGCCTTGGTGTATAGTTTAATTTGTTGTGGCCTGTGTATAATGTTGAGCCATTTGCTGTGGCTGCACTGGAGACAACTTTGCTAATGAATACCATCAACGGTTCTCTGGTGGCTTTTTCCTCCATGATGGTAGGGAGGGTTGCCTGACTTAGCTCCATTTCCAGTTGTATTTCTAAGTCAGACCTGTTACTACCAAACCTTGGGCATTCAATGAGCAGGTGGAATATTGTCTCGTCCTTTGCGGGGTCACAAATGCAGGAGGGGCTGTCTTTAAGGTGGAAACGATACAAGTATGCTGCGAATCCTCCATGACCGGTCATAGCTTGCACGTGTGTAGGCGTCATTGTAGCGTGCCTTAGTATTTCCCACGCCTTTTTAACAGTGGGGAAAAAAACTTTTGTGACCGATCCGGTTGAGGAGGATTGGTATCTTTCCTGCCACTTAACTGTTGTCTCCTCCCTTATTTTCCTCCGTATATAGGACATTGGCACTCTGTTGTAATCTGATGCCGTGTCTATGGTAAGTGCAGCCTTTTTTGCCAGTTCATCCGCTCTTTCGTTTCCTGGAGTACCCATGTGCGCTTTTAGCCAGAATAGCCGCACTTTTCTACCTTCCTCTGTTATAGCTCTTAGGTCTTTCTTCATTTCGATCGCAAGTGGGTGAGTTACCAAAGGATTTCTGAGCATGTTTAGTGACGATTTGGAGTCACTCATGATGTTAATTAAGCTTTCCTTTGATGTCCTTGCCAATTGGATCGCTTTATAGAGTGCATAGATCTCAGATTGGAAGACTGTATTGTGCGGTTCTAGGTGGAAAGTGGAGTGTCTGGTTTCCCGGCTGTTATTCCACCACGTTAGAGCAGCTCCGGTTTTCCCCTCTATTTTACTTCCATCCGTGTATATTTGGGGGCCGGTTATTTGGTGTTCCTCGGTAGGGCTTTGGCTTACGTCTTCCAGGCATTCGTACTCAGTTATGATGAGTTGCGATGGATGTGGGTTTTGAAGTGGTCCCACTTTAGCTTCCACTTCCCTGTTTGGTGGTAGGTATTCTTGTGAGTACCCTTTTTTTATTTTAAATAGGGTTGCCGCTTCCTGGATTCTCAGGTCTAGGGGCAGCAGGCCGGATAAGATTAGTGCCGAGGTCAGAGATACCGTACGGTACGACTTACAGATTTTTTGGGCGAAACTTCTTTGCAGTGCATTCAGTTGTTTTTTTATATACAACTTTTCTACCGCAGGGGCCCACGCACATGCTGCGTATAGCACGATTGGTTCGACCACTGACACATATATGGTTCTGATTATTTCCTTGTTTAGACCCCAGTTTATCTTCGCTGCACACGCCAGCTGTTTGTATATGTCAGCTGCTTTCCTGCAGGTTTTGGATACGTGCGCAGCGAAGGTCATTTTGTTGTCTATAGTTAGGCCCAATAGCTTGATCTCATTTATTAATTGGATTCTAACGTCAGCCATGTGGATGATGGGGGTGTTATATTTTAGTTTATTTGTTATTAACATCGCGTTGGTCTTTTGCGGTGCAAAACGAAGTTTTTTTTCCAGTCCCCATTCCGAAACAATTGCCAAGATGTTATTAGCTATTTGTTCAATGGTTTCACTGTTATAACCTGAGATAACCAGCACCACATCATCCGCAAAGGCCTGTACATGTATGCCCATTCTCGCAAGAGTTTGCAGCAGCGAGTCGAGTATGAGGTTCCAGAACGTCGGGCCCGCTATTGAACCTTGTACACAGCCTTTCGTTGTCCCTCTCTCGCTCGTTGCTCCAGCATAATTCACTCTGATCTTTCTGTTTTGAAGATACGACCTAATAAGGCCGTAGATGTTTTTAGGGCAACCCTTTTTTATTAGTTGAACATTTAGAGCTGGCCACCACGCATTATCGAAGGCACCCTCTATGTCCAGTGAAATCATCAGCACTATCTTTTTAGCTTTTACTTCTGCTTTGATGTGTTCCACTAGGTCGTAAAGGGCGTCCTCGGTTCCGCGTTGGGGTGTGAAACCATACTGGTTTTTATGTAGTGTAGGTAGGAGACGCCATTGTAATCTGGTGACGAAGAGTTTTTCTATGATTTTACCCAGTACCGAGAGCAGGCCGATTGGTCTGTAGGACTTGGGATGGGTGTAGTCCTCTTTGCCTGGTTTCCGGTGTATGCATACATGGGCCGCTTTCCATTGTTCTGGGAAGTATTTTAAGTCTAGGCATTTGTTAGCTATTGCCAGGAACAGCTTCCCATCACTTTTTATAGCAGCTGTGCATATGTCTGCCGTTAATCCATCCTGACCTGGAGCTTTCTTTGGATTTTGTCCTTGCAGGATCAATTCCAGCTCCGGCATCGTGAAAGGTGGATCGTCGTCAGACAGGCCTTCCATTTTCTCCGGATCTGACTTGACCATGATGTTTCTGAGCCTTTTATGGTGTTCTTGGTCGGTTTCCACAGAGTCCTCAGGGTAAAATGTGCTTGCGAGAAGGTCCGCTGATTGCTGCGGGTTGAGCGTATTTCCTGCGCTGTCCCTAAGCAGCGTCGGTTCTTGCCTTTTCGCTGTTCCCCTCAGTACTCTGTAGATCCCGTCCCACATACTCTCGCGGTCTTGGGTTGAGCAGAATTCCTTCCAGCTTTCTGTGGCTGCATTTGCTGCTGCCTTGTTGTACTCGTCCTTTGTTTTGAGATAATCCTCAATTACAAAGGACCTTCGGCTCGGTGCAGCGTTCCGAATTCTTCTCTTTTTTCTTAGAGTTTCCTTTTTTAGCTCTTCTAGGGTAGGTGACCACCAGGGTGGTATTTTCAAACTGTTAGAGAACTGATGATGAAATAGGCAAATGAGCCGAGATCTAATTTATATCACTTCTTTATAGAATCGCCGTTTAAAATGTATGGAATTGACATATTTAGACGAGTCGAACGTCAACGACAATTTCATACATTTTGATCGGTGATTCTTTAATGAAGCGATATGAAAAAGTCTTGGCTAAATGGCCTGCTGCGAAAATTTTTAGGTTCAATTTTTTCCATAGTCTTGTCATAAAAGGGATTGATTTGATAACTTTTTTAGACTTTTTAACAATGTCAATTTTCTAAATTTCATTTCACATAACTTGAATGACTACTAGAAGATAACCAGGAAGTTATAGGTATTAATATTCTGAGGTTTCCTGACAACATCAAAAGTTCCGCGGTATATAAAGCTTTCGAACTTTCACAAGTTTTCTCCGGCGTCTGCAGTAAGAATTAACTTTTAATAAATAACTCGTTTCAAATAATAATTATTAATTCATTTCGGTTTTACAGAAAATGTAAACTCTTTTTATGCGAATTACATTATGAATTTTATTGATTTACTAGCTGACCTCTATAGATGTTTTCCTGTCTTAACGATAATTATTTCATTCAAATTGGTTTAACTAATAATAACAAGTGTGTTTATTTTCCTTGCCATCGTGCACTTATCCCAAACTATTAGATTGCTCTGCTGCAACACTTTGGTTAAGTTAAAATGGTATCGCACGTCTTGCACTTGCTTCATCAGGTATTACAGCTACGTCGTTGGATGGCGGTCGAACAGGTTGAACTTGCAGATAAATGAAACACCAACTTGCAACCTTTCGAGAAATTGTGCGATGGCCAAAGTATTGCAGCAGAGCAATCTAATAGTTTGGGATGAGTGCACGATGGCAAGCAAAAATAAACACACTTTTTATTAATCATACCAATACCGTACCAATTTGAATTAAATAATCATCGTTATGACTGAAGAACATCTGTCGGTTCAGCTAGTTAATAATAAAATTTTAATTTAGCAGATATAAATACATACAAGAAACACATTTTTTTTCCTACTTTCGCTTTATACCGGTACGGACTAAGGGTACTGCGCGAGTGCGACTCGGACAGACAGAAAGGGAAAATAATGTACCTAGTTTGAATAATAAAGAAAAATAGACCCTTGCATCAAAATAGCCCTTCACGTTCACATATTATATAATTTTACTTTAAGTTATTTATAAGTTTAATATTTGTTTTATTAGATTTTTTTATATTAGTAATTTTTTTGGTTTATATTTTATTATAAATAATTTAAGAATTTTTTTAGAGTGGAAATTAATTTCTTTTAATTCAATAAATATTATTTTTTCTGTTTTATTAGATTGAATATCTTTATTTTTTATAATATTTGTTTTTTTTAATTTCTTCTTCTGTTATTTATTATAGATTATCTTTTTAATCCAAAGCAATATCAGTTATATTACCATTTCAAAAAAAAAACGTAAATAGTAAATAAATACCTTTCGAAAGACATTCCTCAAAAGTATTATGTCTCATCCTTCTTTATATTATCACACAAAAAACACGCAACCTCAGAACGTTTTATTTACCAGTACGTAATATTGTAAAAATCGAATGAAGGAATTTAAAATAACGACAAAACACCTTAACAAATAAGCCCTACCCACGTAAAACTCTTATTATGAAAAAATTTCATATTTTGACTAACAATACGGTAAACCAGTTTGCTCGATGGTATTTTTCATAAACATTTTATAATATTACATAATTATTAAGGTTATGTCCGTGCCCAAACAACTTAGGCTTAGATCACACAGAGTGGAAGCGACGCGGTTTTGTTCTCTATTGTTCTATTATTTACCTGTTTTGAAAATATGGGAGCGTCGATGAGCAAATGCGTGACACGCGCTCCCATGTTTTCGTAGTAGGTACTTAAATATTAGAACAATATGATGAATATGTTGTGGGCAAAAACGTGACGCCTGTCCCCCATTGTTAGTTGAGCCCTATAGTAGTCAGGCATGCGTCCGCCTGTCCGTCCGTCCTAAATCGAGCCTAAATGGTTAAACAACCTAACGGCAAACCTTGTTGCCATATACGTCTGAAAGCGTAAAGATCTTCCGACCGAACGAAGAGCTGAGATCGATCTCAGAAAATTCGATAGTGCGTTAGGATAATCCACTTATTGTTAGCAATTACATTATTTCAAGTATAACATAAATAGACGTTAACAGATTTTCAGATAATGGAAAACAGTTCCAACACAATCGGTCCAGACGTTTCTGAGGAGTTTGGCAACAAACACTGTAATACGAGAATTTTATGTTATAGAAAGATACATAAACATAATATCTTATGGTAAGTACTCACATGCTCGATAGTTTTGCTCCAAATCGAGTAATAATTACTGTGTGGACCGCAAAACTCACAGTTCGAAGGCTCGCATCGAGCCGGCTCGATGGAATTAAATATATCGATTTAGAACTGTCGAGCAATGCTGAGTGTGTGGACGAAATCTCGACCCGCGGGTTTTGCTCGACGTTATTGCTCGATCGAGCAAACCCGTATGTGCTTAGTATGACAGTAGTAGCTTAATATGACAACTTTCGTTTAAAATTAAGGTAGAAATATTTTTATTCGGGGTCAGAATTAATCAATTATTTCCAACTCCGCGGAGACAAAAGCTCTTTATGTTTTCAATTGACACAAAGAAATGCAAATATTATTCAATATACTCTAAAACCTTTCGCATGCATATTAATTTTATGAAAATATGGGATGTTCCTTTTTATTTTTTATAAAAAGGGTCACTCGAGGTACTTCTAATTAAAGACGTAAGTGTAATAAAACATTTTATAACATAAATAACAAGGAAAATAACTCATTTTTTCGTTATAAATTTAACAAATAAGTAACTTACGTACTTCATCATCTGGCTAACATATCTGTTGAACTTACATAAGATCCACATTTTTTTATTTCAAATCATTATGCCGATATTTTAGCCTCCATTTATAAAAAAATCTAACATTTCGAATTGCTAGTTCTTTACCTACTGTAAGTAACTTTATCCACTTGCCTCTTAATTATCTTTCTTTTTAACCTACAGTCCACGACAGGGTGTCAAAGAAAGATAGTTAAAAACAAAAATAAAATCCATACTGTATATGTACCTATATACTATTATACTATAATACTAGAATATTATAAGAGTGAAAGTGTATCTGTCTGTCTGTTACCTCTTCACGCCTAAACCGCTGAACCGAATTTGCTGAAATTCGGCATGGAGATTGGAGATACTTTGAGTCCCGGGAAAGGACATAGGATACTTTTTATCCCGGAAAAATCTACAGTTCCTGTGCGATTTTTGAATGATTTTAAATAAAATAAAGTTATAAAATAGTATATCTATAGTAATTACAAAAACATTTTCTAAGTGTGACCAGATGCTGACTTGAACCTGCTATAAACCATCACTTTCAAGAAGAAAATCCACAAAACTAGCAAAAGAATTATAAATGTGGTTTTTAGTAGCGAATTCAAAAGCAGTCATTTGCGAGCTCTACAAAAGAACAATATGCCGGCGAAACAACACTTTACAAGCGGCAAGCCAATTTATTACCACTCGCTGCAAACAGCGCAAAATGTGATTCAGTAATGAAAATAGAATATATTTTAGAAGGATTGCAAATATACCAAATAGGTTTTCATACTTTTCCTGCATTACGTATTACATAAACATTAAAGGAGACTCTTGTGTAGCGAACTGTTGCCCGCAACTTGAGTTTGAGAAGTCTATTGATTAACAACGATGAATAATTTTAACCCTTAATTAGGCGCATCAAAAAGTCACAAAAGTAGTCGCATGGGGTCTCTACTGACCCCAAATAAAAAATGAAAATTAAGTTAAAGGAATTAATAAAACGAAGTAAGGAAAGAATAAAACAATTTGCATAATTAATAAATTATGCAAATTGTTAGAATGCTTTATGATAATTAATCTTAATAAGCAAAAACCTTCATTTGCCTCTATACAACTAAAAAAAATCAATCAACTACTGCCCTGTCTTGAAATCTCATAAATATCACTATGGTTGAGATCGAGATTTAAAAAATCTATTATTCACTTTGATCACCAGATTTTTTTGCAGCACCGAAGGAAGTAGGTCCTGTGCTAACACTGACAAACGTATTTTCCTCATTTATGTGATTTGGTACGCCCTTGTGGTTTCACCCCCTCATCGTCATCATCATCACCATCCAGTGGTCGGGGATTATTTTAGGCATCTCTGGGCTCTAAAATTTTGTCTACCTATTCATGCCCGTCACAAATCGGTTCATAATTTTGAAGTTCGGAGGCTTATAGGCTCGGAAAATCTCTTATAATATCTTCAGAAACCTTCCAGCCGCCAGCGTATTTCACTATCTTGATCTATATTGACATTTTTACAGAGCAATTATATAAAAAATGTTGTCAATAGAATGATATACTCATATATTTATAAGTCATCCTAAATTATATCAAAAATAATTTAATAATTAAACATAATATTACAAAAATGGAAACTTGTCTTGTGACAAAAAAGTCACGTAAGTGGTCGCATAGGGTCAGCGCTCTAGAGATGTACCATCGTTAGCTGACCGGCTACCACGTCTTATTAGGATACCTCAATAGGAATTAGGAAACTATCAAAAGCATCGTTACATTCCTGGAACTCTAGTACATTTTTTTTCGGTTTGAAAGTGATTTGACCCCATGCGACCAATTAAGGGTTAAATAAATAAATAAAATCTTTATTCCAATTTTTGAACATTACAACCACAATAAACAAAAAAATACAAAAGAAAAAATATAAGATAAAGAAAAAAAAAACACTAGCTGTTATCCTAAAACAAAAACAAAAATTGCATATTATTTTAACAACATAAACTATATTTATAGCAGTGCAATGCCAAAAATAATAAATAGGGGACCGCTTAGGTTTTGACAGCGACAGTCGCCGCTGTCCCTGGTCTTCCACAAAGGCCTACCCTATAAATCAATTAGTCATTCAGTCATCGAAAAGAAATAAAATAGTTTTAATACAATAGGTCGATAGTAACAAACCAGCGGCGTTATGGGTTGGTAGACCAATATTGACAATGACACCAATTTTAATATTAGAAATATTTTTTATGGCAAAATGACGTTTGCTGGGTCAGCTACTATATTATATTCTAATATTCTAAATAGTTTATACGTGGGAGAGCCATGCTTTGGCACGAATGGATCGGCTCGACCGGAGAAATACCACACAGAAAACCGGCGTGAAACAGCGCTTGCGCTGTGTTTCGCCGAGTGAGTGAGTTTACCGGAGGCCCAATCCCCTACCCTATTCCCTTCCATACCCTCCCCTATTCCCTTTTCTTCCCATTCCTACCCTCCCCTATTACCCTATTCCCTCTTAAAAGGCCGGCAACGCACCTCCAGCTCTTCTGATGCTGCGAGTGTCCATGGGCGACGAAGTTGCTTTGTGACCCGTTCGCTCGTTTGCCCCCTTATTTCATTTAAAAAAATAGTTGTTTAAATTCGAATTTTCGACGTCGTTTGTTTAATATGATATATTTTGTTTGTAGCAAAACTTTCCAGGTACCTAATGCAAAATATAATTATTTGCCATTTGATATAATATTTTAATTCAATCTGAATCTCGGCCGAATTATTTCTAGCATCGAACTTGATCTGCATCCCGATACTCAAGGTCGAAACTTCGAAGAACAGCAAAGTAACGTCAGCAACTATATTTTACCGCGAACAGAATTTTATAGATCAATTATTCTTTGAAAGAATCATAATAATAATCATTAATTATTATTTGCCTTGAATGTAGGTTACAAAAGTTCTTACATTATAAAGTGGTACAAACATTCTGCTACAAGTAGCGTGCAGACTGCAGATGTTATAAATTATAATAGTAGAGGACATGCTTAAAAAATTAATAATTAATAAGTTATATTACTAAACAAAATATTAAGTATGTCAAAAAATAATTACTTCTTAATCAAATTTAATTCTACAATCTTTGTAACAATACTAATATAATTTTATTTAATTAAATGTCAATAAACCAGTACAATATAAATCAAGAAAATAAATTATTATTATAATCTAAGTACTAACTGGAACAAGATTTGAAAGAAATTTCCTTATCCTTAATGAATTCATTAGTACTGTAATAGCCATACAATATGCACTGTTTGCAAAAATATTGAGCCTTTTAATTGGAATTTTTCATTTGTTTCCTCTATGTGGCCTTTCGCTTATTTTTTTTAATGAAATAAAGGGGCAAACGAGCAAACGGGTCACCTGATGGAAAGCAACTTCCGTCGCCCATGGACACTCGCAGCATCAGAAGAGCTGCAAGTGCGTTGCCGGCCTTTTAAGAGGGAATAGGGTAATAGGGGAGGGTAGGGAAGGGAAGGGAAGGGAATAGTTGAGGGTAGTTAAGGGAATAGGGTAGGGGTTAGGGGATTGGGCCTCCGGTAAACTCACTCACTCGGCGAAACACAGCGCAAGCGCTGTTTCACGCCGGTTTTCTGTGAGAACGTGGTATTTATCCGGTCGGATTGGCCCATTCGTGCCGAAGCATGGCTCTCTCACGTATAAATTATTACTTCTTTTTTGTCATGAAATAATTCTTTGTGACTTTTAACGAACTTGAGTATTTCAAAGATATATAGGCTAGGTAGTGGTAGTACTTTAAGTTTTTTAAATAACGGCTTGCAGCTTTCTAGTCGCCGGGTACCACATATTGCTCAGCAAGCTTTTTGTTTTATAAAAACTCTTTGGCTGTGTGATGAATTGCCCCATAACACAATACCGTATCTTAAAATGTATATGTAACCGTAATAAGCTATAACAGCCGCCTTTTCATTGACATTTTGAGATAAGTTACGCAATACGTATATAAATCTTTCTATTTTTGTGCACAATTTATCTGTATGTTGTTTCCAAGAAAAGTGTTGGGCCATTATGATTCATAAAAATGTAGTTTCGTCGGTGAGCGCAATACTAGCACCACTGTGACTTATATTTAAATATACATTAATTGAGCTTTTTAATGTCTTGAAGTGTATCATATTTGTTTTATCTGCATTTATCTTTAAATTATTAGTCTGTATCCAATTATACATTATTTTTAAGCTTTTTTTATTTCTTCATATAAAAGTTCTTTATTCTTACTCACGTAAATTATAATAATAATAATAGCTCCCACACCGGTTCCGGTGACGGTGGCCGGTTTCATGGAAATCAGGCCAGCTACACAGGAGTAATTTTATAGTGCCCAAGTGTGTGCGCAGTACACAAGAGCACTCTCTATTCCTTTACTCTCATAACCCAGTGGGACGGCAGACCGACACGACTGGCGAGAGATCAGGCGCAGGACCGACTTTTTACATGCCCATCCGACGCATGGATCATCTTACTTGTCAGACAATCAGGTGATCAGCCTGCATTATCCTAACCAAACTTGGAAATAACATGTTTCCAACGCGGGAATCGCACCCACGACCTCCGAGTCAAGAGCCGAGCTCTGAACCGCTGGACCACGGAGGCGTTAAAAGGCGTTTGTCACGTAAATTATTGTAATATCATCTACATATAAACAACATTTATGCTTTATTATTTTAGGGAAATCATATACAGCAAAAATAAAAAAATACCCTTAGACACTACCTTGTGGCACGCCATATGGATTGTTTATCATATATGTCGACATTATTATTATTTGCTCGTTTACCTTCTTTTCTAATAATTTCTACCGCCTGTTTCCTATTTTTCAAGTAGCTTTTGATCCACTCCAGTGTTACACCTCTGATGCCATATTTTTCTAATTTATTTAATAACCTTTTGTGGCATATTAGATCAAAAGCTTTTGACATATAATTGGGAGAGCCATGCTTCGGCATGACCGGAGAAATACCACGTTCTCATAGAAAACCGGCGTGAAACAGCGCTTGCGCTGTGTTTCGCCGAGTGAGTGAGTTTACCGGAGGCCCAATTCCCTTCCCTATCCTCCCCTATTCCCTTCCCTTCCCATCCCTACCCTCCCCTATTACCCTATTCTCTCTTAAAAGGCCGGCAACGCACCTGCAGCTCTTCTGATGCTGCGAGTGTCCATGGGCGACGGAAGTTGCTTTCCATCAGGTGACCCGTTTGCTCGGTTGCCCCCTTCTTTCATAAAAAAAAAAAGAATCTAGGAACAAACCAACCACCGAATTGCCAGCATTTATGTTTTCTGCTATGTATATTTTGGTAGGCAGAAGCTTGCTAGAGTATTGCTACTATTTTTTTACACCCAAGTTGAGCCGGATCTAAAATGTTTTTGGACGTTACAAAAATATAAATTTTGTTGAACATTATTTTTTCAAAAATTTTTGCTAACTTTGATATTAATGTTACAGGACGATAATTATTCATGTCCTCTTTAGCGTTCTTTTTAAATAAAGGTACCTAACTATTGAGTACTTCAAAATATCTGGAAATTTGCCTTTAACCAAGGACAAATTTATAAATTGGCTTAGTGGTTCAGATATTTTGTTACCTATGGTGTATTTGCATTGCTTGTGCTATAATCAGACAACTTTTTAACAGTGTAATTGTTTTGTTTTTGGCTTCGATTTCACGTTTTAGTGATAGTACTTCGGTGTTGAGGTTATATATGAGGTTATTTATGAGGTATATATATATATATATATATATATATATATATATATATATATATATATATATATATATATATATATATATATATATATATATATATATCGTAGGTTAGTGATTTCCTCGTGTGCGCTGGTAAGTTCTTCACTTAATTTTTCAATTTGACATTTTAATTCAATCGTTTCTGTCGAGTCGACGGGAATTATAACTGGTTGGCTTGAAGTGGAGATATCAAGTAAAGTTGAGTTGTGCATTGATTCATTGTCCACTAACGATACTAGATATCTTGATCAGATTTGGACCGTACAATATGTTTCTCCTGAATGTAATGTTAGTATCCATAATTTATTGTCAAGGACTTGCTTTGTAGTGTGATTAATTTTTGTATATTTGTTTTCTTATGAAGATTTTTTTTTTAAAGAAGTACCTATTTTGCAGTAATATTATTTTTATACTGACTGGTCACTACATACTTTTTAACCCCGGTATGACAAGTTTTTTTTATATAATTAAGTATCTCCAAATCAAATTTCAGCAAAATCAGTTCAGCGGCTTAGGCGTGAAGTGGTAACAGATAGACGCACTTTCACATTTATAATATTAGTATGTACTATTCACTCAAAGTCAAAATACATATTTTATATGTTTTTTGCTAACTGTACAATGCAATACGCAGGTTGTAATGTTCGGAGCGGGTTCTATTGAAATATCATCATTGAACTTGGACATGGCTATAGAAACCATTTCAAGGGCAGTAGGCTGCCTCGTAATTAATATGTTGCAGTATATTATACTAAATGTGGCTTAATGTATTACTGCAACATATTGATTACGAAGCAGTCTACTGCCCTTGAAATGGGATCTATAGCCATGTACAAGTTCAATGATGATCTTTCAATAGAACCTGATTTTTTTTAAGTAGTCTAGTAATTTACATTACATCTCTGTGGCTGACGAACGTGGCTTAATAGTTTAGTGAGTTTGAGGTTACACGTACGGAAAAAGTTTAAATGTTCTTGGGTCATTGTATTTTAATAAAATAAAAATATTAAGAACAACGTCATTATTGGGTAGCATGGAGGAAATTTATTCCTAGGTAGTTGACGGACCAGAGGGCCTAGACAAGCTGCAAGCGATTATCGTAAACGCTAACGCCAACGCCACAAAATGTATGGAATTTGACATTAGTATTCGCTAGCGAAGCGATGACTTACTATATTATGTCAAATCGCATACATTTTGTTAGAGTTTACGATAGAGTTTTGATAGAGTTTACGACTTGCCACTTGTCTACTAGGGCTATACGTCATTTGGTCAGCTAAGGGTTGATTCAGACTGCAACGCGACGCGTGGTCGCATTTCTTAATTTATATGGATTTGACAGATTCGCAACACCTCTCACACAATTGAAATCCATACAAAATGCCACGCCGCGCCTCGCTTCACCTCGTCGCGTTGCAGTCTAAATTGTCGGTCGAATGAGTTTAGCCTAACGCGACCAAATTACTTACTATGCGACTAATTATTTAAGGTCCGCCATATATCTGCCTAGTGTGATAGTACATTACATAAGTCTCAGGTACTTAGCAAGGAGCTAGACTGAATTAGTGTGAAACTATTATATTCTATAATTACAAATGATGCTATACAAAGCACAATTAGTCCGCCATTACTCAACCTTACTTTAGTATAAAATAAAACAATACATTATACTGTAGATAACTTCATAGTTTGCTGTCTTTCGGATGAACACCGAAAGGTTTAAAATTAGAAGCCCTAATATAAACAGCCCTAATATAAACAGCATGTGATAGAGATAGCCAAGAGGCGAGCGGCCGCTCGCCTCTCGGCTAACATAAAATTTGCATCAGACAAAAATAACCTTGCAAAAATAGTGTATACACTGTATATTTTATATAATAATAATCATAATATTATATTTATACTAATACTAAATGTCCCGCGCGGCTTCGCCCGCGTAAATTAGGAATTTTACGGAAATCGTACATTTTTTTGCAACAAAATACTCTACACGCCCAAACCGTTAAAGCGATTTTGCTGAAATTTGGTATGGGGATAGTTTGAACGGGACTCAAACTTACACTCAAACATACTCTGGAAACACCATTTGATACTTCTTATGAAGTAAAAGTATACGGTTACCGCGCAATCAACTTTTTATTGTTGGTGCAGCGGAGTTGCGGGCGTCATCTAGTTTTTTTTATAATGTATTTTGCTTTTTAATGAAATGATAGAATAAACAGTACAGATATCAAACTATAGGTTTGATTTCTGTACTGCAGATCATAATATATGGTGGCTTTGACCAGATGTACACTGTACAATATTATGGTCAAAGGATAGTCAAAAATTTGGGAAGTCACTTCAAACTTCAAAGCTATGTAGGCGCTTTCTGACATTGAAAAAGCAATTTCGTAGTAGAAATCGATTAAAAGCTTTCCCAAAACTAAAGAGAGATAAACAAATGAAAAAATAATCCGTCAAAGCTTTCGAACCTGGCCTTGTCCTTTGTGGGGAATCGCATCGATAATTATTTTCAGTTTTTGTAAAAAGTAAAACTCTGTCCGTTCGTTATAGATTTATGAAATTACATTTCATAA
This sequence comes from Aricia agestis, assembly GCF_905147365.1. Classification (NCBI taxonomy): domain Eukaryota; kingdom Metazoa; phylum Arthropoda; class Insecta; order Lepidoptera; family Lycaenidae; genus Aricia; species Aricia agestis. Next base: position 22,906,965 of record NC_056428.1, on the reverse strand, counting down.
ATCAAAAAGGAGGAGGTTATAATAATATGTTCGTCTTCTTGTATAAGATCGCCCGTGGCCTAGGCCTAGTGAGAGGGTGCAGGTTCGATCCCAGGTGGTGGTGTACCTAAGAGACATTTTCAGATCTCAAGCGAAGGAAAATGTCTTGAGGAAAAATGTGTGATATTTGTTTATAATATAATATTATGGTTATAATGTAATATTATACATAATATGCATATTAAACCTTTTCTTTCCTCTGGACTAGGCCGACCATGTTGTAAGAATTTCGTATGTGCTTGGGAAATCCTATGTACATTTAAATTATTATTTTAATTTTTATCCATCATACATAGTACATACAAAAGTATAATGTATATTATGTTTTTTTAAGAAACCAGACATCATCAAAAAAATTGTGTAGGTGGCAAAGAACCATACAATAGAGAGTTTATATTTTTTCAAAGTCTTCTTAAAACTTAAAACTCTTATGAATAGAAGGGAACAAAGAAAATAGTTTACGATACACAAAAGGTTTTTCCATGAAGTAAAGACTATACACGTTACTTGATATCTTATAACATTCAAGGTTCCTCTTCAACTTCTTCGCTGTAAGCTGATTACAACACTTCAAGTGTTATGATGTTAACTTGGCTACAATAGTTGTCTGAAAGAAATAAGGAAATTTCTCTACCCGCACGACTGCATTTAAGAAGGAAAAATAAAATATTTAGCCTAACACTGGCCATAGACGGACCGCAAGTTGCAGTCGTTAATGGTACTTGATGTTTTAAATATTAAACGATGTTCTTGCCGCTGTAATAAAACATAAAATGAAATATTAAGGAAACACTCCCATGGGACAAGCTTGTTTCATCCATTGTACACAGAATAGTCTTTTTCACGTAGTTAAAGCACTTCCGAAACAGGTACCATCGAATAAATTGATTCAAAGGCAGATGAAGGGCCTATGTCATTTGGTTAGCTTATATCAGTTGTTATCGGTCGACTGGGTTTGACATATCGCGACCAAATTACATAGCTCCGCCATCTAGGGAATCAACTTCCCTGATAGTGCATAGGTGATAATGACATTAAGGGCCTGTTTCACCGCTTCATGATAAGGCTATCCACAACTTAATTTGACAGATAGAGTATGGAAAGTCTGTCAAATAACCCTATCGGGCACCTTATTAGGAAGCGGTGAAACAGGCCATAAGGCTGCCAAGCTAAAATGAGAATAGGTAGATTATACTCATCGCTTGTTTCTTGACTTGAAATAATTTTTTATCACAATAATAGCACGGCAAGCTAGCGAGCTTGCCGTGCTATTATTGTGATAAAAAATTATTTCCTGTTGCTGAAAAAATACAATTTTTCGAAATTTCACCCAAATCACTTCACACAACTGCCAAAAAGATTGCAATTTTTCGTCTGGTTTGGCCCGGCCGCACATTGTCCGAAATTTCTGATACGAAACATATTTTGTACGTTGGCCGGACCGCCACACCGAACACTATCCGAAATTTCCTTCCGGCGAGTTCGAACTCACTCGGCTCAGTACAAAATGTCGATTTACAATCGCGCGCGAGCCACGAGACGAGCCGCGAGACGCACCGCGAGCCCTGAGTGTAAACTCGAGCTCGCGGCTCGTCTCGCGGCGCGGCTAGCGGCTCGCAGTGCTCGCGTCGGGAGCGATTTCCAAAGGAGCTCGAGGGGGACGCGAGCTATGTGTTTACACTCGCGCTTCGACGCGAGCTGCGAGAGGCGCCGCGAGCCGAGCCACGAGGCGCGAGTATAAATCTCGTATCTTACGAGATTTATACTCGCGCCTACGCCTTTATACGAGAGAGCGCGATCCGACGGCCTTTACACTCACGTTTCGTCACTCGCCTCGTGGCTCGCCTCGTCCCTCGTGCGAGGCTCGTGTTGATCGATGGTTAATAAGTTGTCTGTTTAAACTCGCGTGCCGAGTTCAGTCGTCTTTGAGCTAGCAACAATGAAGGACGTCGAAGTTTTAGCAGCAATAAGTTTGTGCGTACTGGGCTTATACTGCTACGTCACTAATTTAAATAAAAATATATAATTTATATAAATTTATACTGAATTGACAGATTTGCAAGACGCAAATCTGTCAAATCCATACAGAAATGCATCTGCGCGTAGCGTTGCGGTCTGAATTGACCCTTACGGGAACAAAACTGTACGAATGCCAGTCAAGTTTAAGCCGGCTCCACACTCGCGGCGCGAAAGCCCGCGAAGGCCGCGAACCGCGAGTGTGGAGGATTTCGCGGCTTCGTATTTGCGCTTCGCTGCTTCGTATTTGTTCGAATCGTATTCACGGCGAGAATCGCGGCCGCAATTCGCACCGCGAGTGTAGAGCCCGAATTACAAGAAGATAATAGTCCGGGTTCCGATGAACATTATTACAACAACTATCAAGCTAATTTTTTGTGAGTAGCTTCATTTTGATGAGACGAACAACAATTTTATTTGCGAAAAGTCTTGAAAGTGGTAGCTAACAGAGATAGAAAGTATTTAATACTTTGATCTGATGGTCCTAAAATATGGATTGTTCTATTTGTAGGACAATGTTACTCTTAAATTATGTAACTATTAACCTACTAATATACAAACAATTCGCTGGTTCCGTTTTAGGTTTCTGAAATCAACAAAACTTGGTTGACTACGGACTAATAAGAATTTTAACTATTTGATGCATACACCTCAATATTAATAACAACATACAAAATTCAATTTGCATTATATGATTCAAAATTATAGAAAAATAATAAACTACAAATTTAAAACTAATCTAAGTATTTTAATGATAATATTTTAAATCGACATTGATTTATATTATAATATTATAATAGGTGTATTCCAATTATTACATCTTAATTATCATTATACAGAATTTGGTATATTAAACAAAGAAACTAGGAAGTAAATACTGATAATATTATAAGTGTAAATAGAAGAACTTCAACTTGTTTACACAAAGGCTTATCGGCAGAAATAATAAAGGCGTAATAAATAATATTATAATAAATACAATTAATCTTTACTAATATTATAAATGCGAAAGTGTGTCTGTCTGTCTATCCGATTTTGCTGAAATTTGATATGCACATACTTTAAGTCCCGGGAAAGGACAAAGGATACTTTTTATCCCGGAAAAATGTAAGGTTATAATATAATATACGATTGTACTGTAAAGATTAATTTTTTAACTATTTTTTTTTTCATTTCAATTCGCATCAACTGCGCTAGTATGGGTCCTAAAGCAATTTTCCATTATAATGTCTATGCTTACCTCTTGAGGAAAGTTTATATTAAATATTTTCATTTTAGCAAACGTAAGGTATCATGTAGAATCTAATATCTAAGGCGACTTTCTATTTCTCGTCAAGGTTAAGGCTGCATATTAACATTGAATTTTCTCGGACAGATTGAAAATTCAAAGAGTTGTTTCCTAATAGATATTGGTTTTACTCCCACGCCCGCTGACTTCAGCGGCCGCGGCTGCCTTACAATAACTTTATTGTAAATATTATTCCTTTATCATTTCTTCCGATAAGCCTTCGTATTAAACAAAAGTTCTTCTTCGTATTTGATTAATGATACCTCAATATTAGTAGTGAGTTCCTTCGGTTTCTTTGTTTATTTATAAAAAAAATGTTTTATTTCTGAGTGAATCAAATCTTTTTAGAAAGTCTACGTTATGACCTACTACCGGTTACCACGGTTCGGTGGCTAATCTGGCGAGAAGAAGCGGCGTAAGAAACTTTTTACCAAAGAAAGTGGTAAAAATTAAGATTTTAAAGTATTGGAATATTGCAATGTCAGAGTAGACAGAATTATAGAGTATGCCGACTTAGAACTGATGTTGAAATTTTTAAATTTGTCGTATTATGGCGAAAATCGTCGCTAGGGTTGTTAAATTATTACCTACGAATTTAAAACTATGACATATTCGCTGGACGTGTTCCTCTTTGGTCGTATTTTTGTTTGTGTTTCCAATTTTGAAATCTTTATTTTAAATATTTAAAAATAAATTATATCAGCCAGCGCGAGGCACAATCCGTTCATAATCCTAGTGAAACCCGACGAATTTGACAGATATTGAAACCTGTCCGTCTCTTTGCAGTCGAACTACTGGACTGGTCGTTATGTCTATTGTGACAATGTCATGTAAATCTTACCCACCAAAAACATATTTGTTGAAAATGGGGCCAAGTTCCTATTGGCTAATTGATCGCCTTAAAGAGTTGAAATCCAATCCAATGCCAAGTTTAGATGCACTTCAAAATCAATCATAATCATCTTAATCAATAGCCGGCTCCATAATACTTCCTATTTGAACTTGGCTGGTTAATTTAATCACATAAATATCTAATATTTAAATTTAATTATACAATAAATCAAGTGCTACGTATAGCATGAGAACCTGCCAAGTTCAAACTTAGAAGTATTATGGATCAGGATGTTGATGAAGATGATTATGATCGATTTTAAAGTACATCTAAACTTGGCATTGGATTGGATTTCAAATCTTTTTAAGGCGAATAATTAGCCAATAAGAACCTGGCCCCATTTTTAACAGGTATGTTTTGGTGCGATTTCAATAAAAAAAAATTCGAAAAATCTTTTTCTCGTCCGCATCCATTGTTAATCTAAGAAGTCTTTTGCATTTCAGAGCAACTTTGCTAGCGACATCTATCGAAAGTAATTTATAAACAAAACTTTCGGTACATGCCGCTAGTGGTATTTGTTAAATTTTCAATAGAAGTAAATTTTTTAAGTAAACAGTATTTATTTCATAAGCTATACAGTGTGCATTATACAATGTGTCCTGACACCGGTATCCGATCGTTTAATGTCGTGATCTATGGCATATTTTATCGACAAATTGGCCCTAAAATTTTTTCTCTCTCTCATGGTTGTAAAATGGCAGCCATTTTTGTTTTTCTCGGGCTTTCACACTAATCTGACCAGAACTGCTCTTGTAAATATCCTATGAAGATAAAAATGGTCTCATTTGATAGCCAAATTTGTGGACTACGCTTACACAGGCAATATGTTATAAATTTCGTGGAATTAAACATAGAAAAACCCAAGTTTAAAAAAAAATGTGTATTTTTTATTAATGGCTTTTTGTAAAAAAATCTAGCACATTAAACTGGTTCTTTTTTATTTTTAAAAGATAGAGAAAGTTTTCATCTTCTAAAATTATTTTACTTCAATGCTTTAAGTCACATAGTTTAGAAGTTATAACGATTTTCTTATGATGAGGTGGTCAGATTAGTATGAAGCCAGAGAAACAAATTTTTTTTCAAAAGTTGGAGAAAAAAATTAAGAGCCAATTTGTCGATAAAATATGCTATAAATCATGACATTAAAGGATCGGACACCGGTGTCGGGACACATTGTATATAACAATATTTTATACCCTCCCCCTCTCCCCCTCCTACCACATCGTAATCAGATTGTATCACTGGTTCATAAGAATTTTTATCTAAAATTGCCGACTCACACTTGACTGATTTCTTAAATTTCTTAATTTTTTGTTAATGTATATATAACACACGACCTGTGTGCCAAATTTCATAACGTAGGACAATTGGAAGTGGCCAAGAGGTTTTGATTACCGGTCAGTGAGTGAGTCAGTGCCAAAATTAGCTATTTTATACAGGGACATATTTCAGGATCTACCAAAGTTATATCTATGAAATTCGGTATATAGCTTAACTATTAGAATAAAAGGTATCATTTTATACTTGCACTTGCAATAGACACTGAGATGCAGATGGGTCAAATGTGCGTCAAAACGGTTCGTGTAAATAGTGCACGAAAAGCGCGGAGCCTATTGCTGGAACTTGGCCTGCGCACTTTCGTGCGCTAGGTGTCTAAGCACACCATGCCAAAGTTCCGCGGTGGAAGTTCGGCATGATTACGTCAGCAATGTCAAACGCATACAATTAATGCGACGTAATTTTGGCATGGTGTGTCATTGGTAAAAATAAAATACATTGCAGACGGAATCACGCCGAACTTCCGCCGCGGAACTTCGGCATGGTGTGTTTAGACACTTAGATACAATGTCTTATTCTTATTATTTATGAATAACAGCGGGGTGGGCCGCGTCGCAGCGCCCCCTAATAATGCGATCCTTTGCGCCCCCACACAATGTGTGCTATTAAAACAAATTTTAATGTAGCAATTTCAGCAACTTTATATGAATTATGATACACGCTGCGGTTCGGCTAAATGTGCGATGTCTGTAAAAGATCTTAACTATAATAAAGATCTAAACATATTATAGGGACAGACAGCGAAAAGGTACTTTGTTTAAGGGTTGATTCAGACCGCAATGCGACGCGTAGATGCATTTCTAAATTTATATGGATTTGACAGATTCGCAAGACGTCTCACCCAATTGAAATCTGTCAAATCCATACTTTATGTCGCACCGCGCCTCGTAGTCGCGTTGCGGTCTGAATTGACCTTTATGCCTACGCAAGCTGTAACTACACAGCTTGTATTTAACGTTACTTCATTAAGGACCTGAAGATTGAGCTATACAGTAATTAATGACTAACAATCTTGTCATATCTGAATCAATAAAGTCCCAAGTAACTAATGCCTACACCCCGCATTTTGGTCCCAATGGTCCCAACTTTGCCTACATTAATTCCAGCTTCCCTTTAATATAACAACTTGTGAATTAAATTATTATGAGTGAATTATTTCGACGACCTTTGTGACTTTCTGGTGCCCGGCGCTCAAACCAGAGAGATTCGAATTCAGAAAGAACAAAAATGGTTTCAATTGAGTCGAAGACCTCTGTGGCTTAAGAGCTCACCTGACTCTAAAAATCAAACATCTTCCTACTCTCTTCGCACTCACGACCGTCTTTCATATGCCAGGTGAAGAAGGACGGCGCGGAATCATCGCCGAGTTAGTTTTACATGAATAAAAGATGAACTATAATGATTATGAAAAAAGTGTTTTGAGCAAATTTAGGTTTTATCAATACCTTTTTAGATATTAAAAAATATTAAAGAAAAGACAGCAAACTTCGAAGATCCAAGCAAAAATGTGTCTAAAACAAGGTTTTTTGTAAAAAAAGAAACTATGGAGCATTTTTTGAGTAATCGTGTTTTCGTCTTGAGCATTTAATCTTTATGAACTGAAGTTACTTGTGTCAAAAAATCAGTTTTCTAGACCTTACAGATTTTGAGATCTAGGTTAAAGTATGTAGTCAAGTTAGGGTCATATGGGCTCTTAATGGTTAAGAGTGTGTGGCAGCTCAAGCCGGGGGTTCGAATCCCTCCAACAAAACAAAAAGTTCCTGGGTCATAATAGATGTGTATTAAATATGTGTATACTAGCGACCCGCTTTGGCTTCGCACGGGCTTAAACAAAATTATAGCCTTTAAGTGTATATGAATATGAATACACGGATCTCTCGCCAGTCGTGTCAGTCTTTCATCCCACTGGGTTATGAGAGTAACATCTAACAGGAATAGAGAGTGTTCTTGTGTACAGCGCGCACACCTGGGCTCTATAAAATTACTCCTGCTTATGGAGCCTGGTTTTAATGAAACCTTACACCGCCATTCACCGAAACCGGTTTGGGAGTTATTATTTTTATTACATTGTGACATAATATGACAGCCACATTGTCACATATGACAGCTGTTTGACACAAAAGATCTACAGCTACATAATAATTATCATGTGGTAACAAATGAAATAAAAACTTTTATTGGCCTGTAAACACCTCATTACTGAAATGTTGAATGTAAATATTGAACGAACCATAAGCTTATTAAGTTATTAGTATCGCTGGAGAGATATCGATTTGTGATCGTTATTTGAAATTCTCCTTTGTTTAACCGGAGTGCATTATTAAATTAATCGCACTAGACTTTTGTGAAGAGATTTTGTTTAAAATGGGTTTTGTTTTTGGTTTGTTTATTTTATTAACCACTAGGTATGATATTGAATGTACTGTCACTTCTTGGTGGAAATTGATCTTCAATTAAATAATTATACACTTTCCTTGCACTTATTCCACTTTATTTTAATATATTTATTACAAAATGGTTAAATACACGACCGGTTTCGAAAAAATCATCATCAGGTGTACTGCAGGTAATTTTAAATTTTTAAAAATTTTGTAAACAAAAAACGGGTTGTCAGCATCACAAAATTTTTCGAAACCAGTCGTGTATTTAACTATTTTGTAATAAAAATATTAAAATAAAGTGAAATAAGTGCAAGGAAAGTGTATAATTATTTAATTAACCACTAGGTGACGCCCGCAGCTCTATTGCGCTGAAATTAGGCGATCGCGCGGGAACCGTACTTTTTTAAGGGATAAAAAGTATTCTATGTCCTTTACCGGGACTCAAAGTATCTCCGTACCAAATTTCAGCAAAATCGGTTCAGCGGTTTGAGTGTGCGGTAACAAACAGACAGACAGACAAACTTTCGCATTTATAATAATTTTATAATATAATATTCTAAGTATGGATTTAACTATCGTTTTATGATTTTACTTGCTTAGGCGAAGATTTGTGTAAATTAAATTTTTATTATATTAGTAAGTACTAGTAAGGGCTCTTAAGGCTTAGCGTTCATTCAACCAACGAGTTATTTCTAACTATTGTGGAAAATGAACAATAACTAATTCGATAAGTGTGATATTTCAAAAACATTATTTCGTTATTTTGTAGTCGGTATACCTAAATAAATAAATAATTCCTAACGGGCTCTTGAGGGTTAACGCTCATTATACCAACAATAGTGCCTATTTCTATTTATTATGAAAAATGCGTAAAAACATTCAGAAAAAAGAAATATTTCAAAGCATTTCGTTTATTTGTTGTCTGCATAAATCTAAATAAATAAATCCTGTAAAATGTGACGGGCTTAAGGGTTAACGTTCATTCAACCAACAAGTGGTTATTTCTATCTATTATGAAAAATACATTAAAAATACGTGTTGTACTCGGGTACTGCAAAGCATTTTTTATCAACTTATGCAATTATAATTCGCATACATCTAGTCACATGCACATAAACACCATGCCAAAGTGGGACAACGTTGCACCGACCGGCAAAGCGAAATGTTAGACGAATGTTAGGCGTTTTTCGTTGCGGAATTTCTTGATTCGGCCGCCGCGCTCAAAACCCGCGTTAAAAGCCATGCAATAGTTAAAAACTAGCGATCGCCCAATGGTCGAAATTCGACCTTAGTTTCAACGACATTAGGACTACTACCTATATTTGTAAAAAAATATACTTATTGACTTAATCATATTTTTTTTTCAATTCTCATCTCTGGGACTCAGCTGATCTCAGATTGGCCGTGTATGCATTATTTAATAGTATCTAAGATTCAATAAAAAAACTATGATCCATTTTCAATTTGTCACCTTGTTGTCAAAAGAGTTCAACCATAAATAAAAGAGTGTTATTCGTATGTATAGGCTTATCACTCAAAAATCTGTCATTTCTCATGTGTGTGTGTTATAGTATGTGTAATGTTTTATTTGTTAAAAAAAATTATGATAAAAGCATAATTTCAAAATAATATTAGCTCGATGCACTCCTTCACCATATAAACTATAACTGTGCAAAATTTCATTCACCTACGTTTCCGCATTTTTCGTCAAAAGGGATACAAAGTTTTTCGCTTGCGTATTAATATACAGATACTCCGAAAAGTAATATATTACAAAACATTATTTCGTTATTTTATTGTATACTTACCTAAAAAAAAACAGTACATTGTGACGGGCTCTTAAGTTAACGTTCATTCAACCAGCAAGTGGCTATTTCTGAATGCGGCGCGCGTCCACACTGACCGTAGCACCTCGCTTCCGCTACGTGACGTCACTACGTGTTGCTCCTTAAGCTAGTTACACATGACCCTAATTGAGTTAGTTTTGTTTGTTCGAGCTCTCGATTGATTCGTATTTGGAGCAGATTTGTTGTGGTGTACATTAATATTGTAGTGTTCTGTGAATAGTAACAATCGTTGTTTACATGGATAGTTTAGTTGTGTCTACAACTAAACTGTTTTGAAATGAATTATGAGATGATAGTTTCTTTAGCGGCGTCTATCTCTAAAAGTGGCCTGCTCTGCTGTTTCATTTTAATTTCAGCTGGCACACCCGGAGGGCAACCAATTGTTTTTAGCGGCCTTTAAACGTGGCGACCGAATCAAGAAAATCCGTGACGAAAATATCCTAACATCGACCGGTCGGTATGGCGTTCCCAAACTTTGGCACTGTGTTTGTGTGCGTGTGACTAGACATAATATTTATGCGAATATATGATTGCATAAGTTGATAAAATATGAAATAGCTTTACTGCGGCAGTCCCGATCGCCTTACGCATTCTTTTTAAACGACTTCCAAAAAACGAGGAGGTTATATATTCGGCTGTGGATATATATTTTTTTTAACTAAAAAGCTGAAACTATCATATCAACAGCCATTAAAGCATATTGGATTTTGAATTGCATAAACATAAAAAATCCACCAAGTGCGGGTTGGACTCGCGTACGAAGGGTTACCGTACCACAATAGAGCAAAAATAGGCTAAAAGTGTGTTTTTTGTATGGGCCCCGTAAATATTTAATTTATTTTGTTTTTAGTATTTGTTGTTATAAGGGCAACAAATATACACAATCTGTAAAAATTTAAGAAGTCTAGCTGTAGCGGTTCTTGAGTTACAGCCTGGAGACACACAGACAGACAGACGGATATACATCGAAGTCTTAGTAATAATAATTTTTACCCTTTGGGTACGGAACCCTAAAAAGTGATAAAAACCTTTTTTAAAGGTTTTGAGGAGACGAATTCTTTCGAACACTATTTTTATCGATACAATTTTCAATGAAAATAAATCGAATAGCTCAATTCTTGAGTAGATAAAGTTTGGAACTTTAATATCCTATAAATAAGTAGTAAACCTGAGCTCTCGGTAATAATACGAGTGCTATCTCGGTATACGACCAACTTTAAGGTCTTTTTGCATCATTAATGGAATAGCCCCTACAGAATCATAAATTTAAATGTGATTTTGTAATTTATTATGCATATTTTATTCTAATCATTATCACTATGAAATAGTTTATCCAATTTTCTTATTTTATATGATAGTTTTTTATATTATTATCGATGTATTATATACAGGGTGCAATTAAACCTTCCTGCCAAAATTTGATATATAATTAATCCTTGTTAAAAATAAAAATACACGTATTTTTTTCTTTTATAATCACTCAGTACTAAAATGATGAGAAAGTTATCCGAAAGTTATCCTAAAAACACTACAATTAATGGACACAACGCGTCGCGATAAAATTATTAAAAAATAACACCCAACTTTTTTGGTTAAATGGACTCTACTAATGATACCTAAGTCCTGGAAAAATTTGGCAGGAAGGTTTAATTGCACCTGTATATTACGTGAAATTTTAATGGCAGTTTTCCCGCATTAAAATTATTCTATCTTAGTAGTACAATAAATTTGTGAAGTTTTTTTATTCAAATTATAAATAAAATTCGTCCGGGTCATCGCCGCTCGCACCTAAGCCTATCGGTATAAAGTTGTCATAGTTCGTCATACAAAATATTTTTTATTTTCAAAAAATAACTTGCCTGATTCGATAGTACTACTATTAAAGGTAAATCGTTCTGATGCGGGAAAACAACCACTAAAATTTCACGTTGTAAAATATTATAAGCATTTAAAAATAAAAAAAATATTAATTTTATATCAAAATTTTTAAAGTCAAAAATCTTGTTAAATATTTTTAGAGTTTGCCTTGTCTCAAAACAATAGAATAATAGAATACCGTTTAAAGTGGCTTAAACAAAACAATATCTAATGAAGCTATTACTTGTGTACACAGTGTCAAGTGTAAACCATGCCTTATCTCGTCAAGATTAATGCTTGCCATACATTTTGTAGTAGCGTACGTCATATGCGTCACTCGATGACGATGCCGTGTGTACTACGCCTTACAAGATATATTGGTACCATACATTTGTGGGTAGGTACATAATATTAAGGAAATGTATATGCTACGCCGTAGTGCGTCTACGGGGTTCTTGTGCTACGTGTTACGTGACGTAATTTAATAGTTATCACTTATCAACTAGTATACGGGGTGTAACAAAACTGTGTAGTTAATAGAATCAGGCGTTACTTTGCGGAAATCGATAGCTTAAAATTTAGTATGTTATTATTTTTAGCAATATTCCGCGAAATAAACCTCAACCTGTAAGTAAATGAGTGAGTGTACAACGTATAGGCATGCGTATAGCACCTCCCTCCTCTCCCACACTGCCTATACGTACACTCGCATGCAAGAACCTGCAAATACAACCACCACACAAGCAATAATGTAAGTAATTTTTTTTTTCAAAAAACTTCCCTGCCATCGCACTTTAAAAAAAAAACTTGACGGACGTTTTTTGTAGAGTCCACATCCTGAGGATGCTCCGGTGTTGGGGCGAAACGCGCGTTCGGTTTTCAACTTGCATGGTGGTGAGAGGCCTTGCGCGAATTTGTTATCCTGCGTCTGCGTCTCATCGTATCTCTGATAGTCGAGTCTCTCGTATCTGAGATAAAATATCATTTCATCAATAATTTGACCGTATCATAAAGAGGTAACAGATAGACAGATCTCTTCACATTAAGTGTTTTATGAAATTCCTTTCTATCAAGTGCAAACGAAATATTATTATTAATATTTCACTATCAAAGTTTATTGAAATTTCTTTCTTTTTAATTATTTTGCAAAACTACATAAATCAAATAGACAAATTGAAATAAATAACTGTTCTCTCGAGCACAACAAAATTATTTGAATATTTCCGTAAGATTTTTCTAAGCTAATTGAAAAGTTTTCAATATTGAAAAACGGATAAATGTTAATAAAAACAGATATATACAGTTGATGTTGGTAACTGCATTGGGCAGAAATTAGTTTATCACGTGGGAACCTTACATTTTAGCACCATAAAAACAATCCTATGTCCAACTAAATAGGTTAAGTTTTTAAACGTTAAAAGCAGGCAGATAAGTGACTTTTAATAGTAGAGATATGTGCCGAGTAGTCGGCAAAAAGCGCCGACTATTCCTTCGATCGTGGATTCTTGGAAATCTATTGTTGTTCTATTGTGTCTCGCTCACCGGTGATGGGTTAAGTAAATATATAAAAGACTCGGATTTTGTAATAACTAATTAGGTAATTATTAAAGCAAGATTGCTTGTTACACATGATGCACAGTATAAAATATATTATCCTGAAAACCATCAACTGTATCATGACGTGAAACAATCGCGATCCGACAAGTTCACAGGAATCGTATGCGACTAATACCCGCGAATCAGCAGTAAGCGAAGCGTTACGGAAACATCCGAAACCATAATCGGCTTGGCCGACTAGTCGGCCGATTAGTCAGCTTCTTTGCAACTGACTAGTCAGCCAGTCGGCCTATGAAATGATCGGAACATCTCTAATTAGTAAGGATAATAATATAAAAATTTTTCACGCATCATAAAAGTTATAATTTACAGTATGTAGCAAATAGGACATGCATAAAATCTCTTGATCACGGAGGATAAATACTCCAGATTCACACACCTCTCTTGGCCCAAGCAACTTATTTTCTTCATTTTCTAGGAAATTATTTTCTTGCTAAATAACCTTGCTGCAAGATTTCTGACATAAATGACAAGGGTAACAGCTTTATTCCGCGCTTTATCCTTTAGCAACAGGTATTGTAAACTAAAAACTCGGAAGACGAGCGACAAGGGAGAACGACGCGATAAACTCGTGTAAGCGGGCGCCTAGACATACATAACCGGCGTGAAACTGAAAACCGGCGTGAAACAGCGCTTACGCTGTGTTTCGCCGAGTGAGTGAGTTTACCGGAGGCCCAATTCCCTTCCCTATCCTCCCCTCTTCTCTTCCCTTCCCATCCCTACCCTCCCCTATTACCCTATTCCCTCTTAAAAGGCCGGCAACGCACCTTCAGCTCTTCTGATGCTGCGAGTGTCCATGGGCGACGGAAGTTGCTTTCCATCAGGTGACCCGTTTGCTCGTTTGCCCCCTTCTTTCATAAAAAAAAAACATAATTTTGAACAATATGAAATATCTCGTATTGCGTAATACGAGTATTACTAACTGGTTGATATTGAACATTGCGGGCCTTCGGTCCAAGGGTCAATAAAGACCGCAACGCGACGAGGCGAGGCGAGGCGCGGCGCGGCATAAATTTGTATGGATTTGACAGATTCGCAAGACGTCTGACGCAATTGAAATCTGTTAAATCCATACAAATTTAGAAATGCATCTACGCGTCGCGTTGAGGTCTGAATCAACCATAATTGTCAAATGAGCTGATCAATAAAATTAAAGCGTGTGTTGACAAAAAAAATATTTGCCTAGGCTCAATTATACCGCTGTGGAATGGAACGGAAGCGATTTTTTGCAACGATACTGTACAGCATAATGAACTATATATCAACAGTATAACACAAATTAAATACGAGGCAAAAAATTGGATTTGCGTATTCCACGCAATGGGGATTGTCCATTTTTTTTTAATTTTGCTCATTACAAAAACATTTCGAGGAATAAGGTTAATGATCGTTTTTCTGTATATAAACGAAAAAAATACCCATTAGTTACTTATATTGTTGAACAAATATGTTAAACCTTTGTTTGACCTTCAATGGCGTTAAATTAGCAATAAATTCGACCAACATTACGTTTCGAACTTTTGGTAAGCTTCTCGTATCAGCTTTCATTTAATGAGAACTTGCATTTGACGAATCAGCCATTATAAATAAGATTGAAAGGAAAAAAACATACTGCAGAGGTTAATTATTGGCCGCCGAGGGAACTTTCAAAATTTATTGAGAAAAAACTAGCCAATGAAAATAATTTAATTTATATTCCTATTTTAACGAAAAAATAAATAAAAAGTACATGTGATTTTTTTGGACAATGCCCATTCAAGAGTATTCTCCAAGTCAAGCGAACTAGTCAGGTGATAGATACAGACTAAGCTATGGAATGTCAAAAATGTAAAGCCCCCAGCATAACACAATGGTCCACGATTTTCCACTGCAGGCCATCGTGAAGTAGACCAAGTTCACTTGGTGTTAGACACAATGGCGCGTGGCTCATTACTGCCTGGTAATCCAATGGCCATCGTCCGCCATCATGCACCATTACCTCGTCTACATAATGGCGATGGCTTATAGCGGGCCAGCATGGACCATTTTGAACAGAAAACTTTATAGATTTGACGCTCGCTAGTCGCTGCTAAAACTTATCCGCTTTGCCGAAATACGCGTCACGACTCACGCCACAGCAGTATTGTATAATACGAAATCCTAGTAAGGTCTTCGTGGTCCAGTAGTTTAAAGCGTGGCTCTCGTTTCGGAGGTATGGGTTCATTTCCCGCGCTGGAAACATGTTATTTCCAAGTTTTTTTGACCATAACTTTTATTTTATTGGCGTAACCAGCCAATGCAGGCTGATCAAGTAATCACCTTGTCTGACAAGTAAGATCATCCATGCGTCGGATGGGCATGTAAAGAGTCGGTTCAGCGCCTGATCTCTCGCCAGTCGTGTCGGTCGTCCATCCCACGACTGGGTTATGAGAGTAAAGGAATAGGTAGTGCATGTGGATATCTTGTATTTTTTTTTAGTTAGTTTGTAAGTAGTAAACTATGGTCAAAATAACTGGAATAAAACTGCTTGTATTTTCAGTTGCACCACAAAAGTTGGTCTTTTCAACCGAAAATTGCTCATTAAAGTCGCTTGGAAGCACCTCTACGCTGTTATTTCCAGCCTCCTTTGTTGTAAATTAAATTGAACTTGATATTGACATTGAGTGCAGTTTTCACCTCGAAGTAAATACAAAATGAAAGTGAAAATGGTTATCGATCGCGCGCTCAAGTTCATGTGAAACATTTTTTCCAACGTTAAAATTAATATCCTTTACAGATCAAATGGAACGTGAATGAAAATGCAATTACAATTCACAATAAAAGTTAATAAATGATTTTATATTGTATATCTATATTAGTATGGATATACGTGGGTGGCCAAATTAATATACTTAATGTGACATTTTTACGTTGATTCGTACTGGTTGATCGTTTAGCCATTTAATTTTGTGTTGTTAGTTTTAGTTTTTTCATTTATTTTTTGTTATTTTAAATTGTCTTCCACATTTTGTGAGTCAGTAACATTAATTTTATTATTCAATAATAATCTTGTATTATACCTAAGCCTACTTACATATATCTGTTTTATTATAATTTATAATTAATAGGTGTTCGCATGTTTCTGGTGTTTCTTGGCTATTTTTTGTGATAACGTAGTTTTAAGTTAAAATAATGAAAGATTTAGTCATGGCTAAGGATTCAGACATTTCAGCTAGAAATGAATCTAAAATTTAGACACCTTAGAGTCATATAAATCATATCCAGAGAGTTTCTCAGTCTACACTTTGAAATATAAAAAAGTGATGAACCTAAAAAAATTCTTGTCACCATATTGAGTTGATAAATGCGGTGGAAAACGTCTTTCAACTGCTTGAACAGAAGAGGAAACAAGGCGTTTTATTATTGAGAACAGAAGAAAACCCCTAAAAGTCATAAAAGTTTTGTTAGATGATGCTGGCGTAGCTTTATCTAACAGAATGCTAAGACGACTCTAAAGAAACTGGATTTCAGTTGTTTCCGTCCTTCAAAAAAACCTAAGTTTACCTCAGATGCATGCATGCTAAGCGATTGGCGTTTGCTAAAATGTAAAAACACTGGTCTGAGAAATACTGGAAGGAGGAAAACAAGTTGCATTTTTTTAAATAATGAAGATAAAGGCGTGACCTTAATATAACCCAATTGATTGTGATCCTCCAGGACAATCCTTAGTTTGTTCAACAAAGACGATATTTTTTTTTTATAAAAGGTGTTTTATTGAACGAGTGAAACCTCCTTCGTCGGTTACGACATGGGGCGAGATTAGCTCAAAGGGGAATGGTCGACTACACTTGGTTGAAGGAACCATGCGTTATGACCAATATCTGCTAGTATTACAAAGTCATCGCCATTCCCAGATGGCTGAATAGCAGCTAGACGGCACCTGCATATTATGTATGCAAGACTCTGCACTTTACCATAAGGCAAAAAAAAATATTAACTTTTTTATTATTCTTTTTCAAATTAGTATAATAATTTCGCCACCGACGGTATTATAATTAATCCGAAAGTGTGTCTGTTTGGTTTGAAGTTACTTTGACTTTTAAATTGGTAAATTTTTAGGTAACCAATTTTTAGGTAAGAATATTAGTGCTTGTACACTGTACAGAGCTTGGATACCCAAACATTGCTAAGTTTATAGATGTACCATCGAGGAAGTTGATTCCTATGCAATTGACAGACCAACGTTATTTGGTCGAATATGCCAATTCAATGTTAATTGTGATCTGTCGGCTGGGTTTGACGTAACGCAAACAAACTACTTAGGTCCCCGATTTGCATAGGAATCAACTTCTCTGATAGTACATTCTGATAATGTACCTTCGTTAGGCCTGAGAATAGCTTTATATCTACTTTTTATATCGATACGAGAAATAATTTAATCCACAATTAGACAACAAAAAAATTGTATCGGAGTATGTGTTTAAGAATAACTTTAAAACTAAATAGAACAGAAAACGAAAAGCGAGACAAACACAAAAATAATGCCACAACTTATTTTGATTCGCTGCGGTTGTTCGTACTCATAAAACAGTTATAAAACACGACCCGAATGTGAAATGAAACAGAATTTTATATGACTGTTAACTAGCTTATTCAATTTAATAATGTAATGTACTTACATAGTATATAATATAATATGTATTATTATATGGTAATAGTACCTACTATTTATTTATAGATTGGAATAACTTCATGATTCTTCCATATTTTTATAATTAAAAGTTACACCACAGCACGCATATTATAAGTTTGCGCTGAAAAGAGAAATTGCTATGGTTGGCATACTCGTACATACATAACATTTACATTTTAACATCGGTATACGATATCACTATATTATGGTACATCAAGGGCCTTTTACAGAAACATCCGAACAGCTGATGAGTTTGATGCGAGGTTAATTGAATCTTGGCACAATTTAGCATCACAAGGTTATGGTCATAGAAAATAGACATTGAAAATCCAATTTCACAGCAATATTATAGAAATGACGCTCACAACTCCATTGCAACGATTTTAATCTGAAATTAGTTTTGGATGCGGAAATAATATATTTCATCTAAATCGTTTCAGACCTTTGTGTGTGAAGAGGTATCAGATAGACTGACAAACAGACATATACACTGTTACATTAATAATAATAGTAAGGATAAGTGAATTGTGCAAAATGTGCCATAATTAGGAAACATTCTATCATTTCATTCATTTCAAGATCAAAAGGTCTGAAGATACCATATATTTCTCTACTAAGCCTGTTTTTTACCAAACTAGTAAAAATTAATAAGGTAAAAATTATTTAAAAAGTGTGGATGTCATCGGAACATTGAAAGCTTTTTTAAAAAGAAAGGTTTACTTGTAAATGAAAAAGGGTAACTAAACATTTTAAAGATTTTAACATCTGTCCAACTCTCCTTTTAAAACGATTGTCTGAAAAATTGTATACTTTTTATTGACGCTTTAATCTGATTTCGGACTACGCTATAATATAATAGCATATAGTACATAGCACAAGAATATCGCGCATCATACATTGTTATTTGCACGTTCACACTGTATTGTACTATATATTGCTATATGCTGCTATATGGTTGTGCTCTCATTTACATATTACATACGGTGTAGCCGCCAAACCGCGCGTTCCGGCGCGCGGACGAATATAAATCCAGCCTCAGCACTTACTCAACTACGCCTTTTATACTAGACACTAGACAGATTAAAATGTAGATACTAAATTACTACCTAATTATTAACTTTAGCTCCTAATTACATACCTAAATTCGTCAAAAGTTATATTATTTACAGTCAATGCTATCTATTTTATTTATGTTTATAATAATTATTAACTATCTTACACACAACCCATACATTTACTACACATAATATTATAATTATTTACTGTGTGCCTCAAGAGTCAAGACGTAGTCTGTCCAACGCTGACAAAATGGGTCCACAGAATATCAGGGACTGTGGAGCCCACAGTCATGAACCTGAGTGGATTCCACTTCAATAGTTTGGGCATTACACCACCAACCAATCCATATCTGGCGCCTTGCTTGTGGTGTTTTTTAATTTAAATGTACAGAACTTTGTGTAATGTCCAGATTACTGAATAAACGTTTATTTATTTATTTATTTATTTAAAAGGGTTTGGTGATTAAATTAAAAAACCAATAGTGCTTCCTAGTGTTTGCCTGATTAATATAAGCCTCCAGTACAATGAGCGTTACATAATTAATGTACTACATTCTCTGTCGAAGCTCTGGTGGAACTAATATTTATTTATAGTCGCGTTAAACTAAGCGTATAAAGCCAGAACCCGATTTAGTCACTAGATAAACCGTTCATACCATAGTAATTACTAAGTATTTTTAAGCTTGGAACGAAGTTATTGTTAATCTAATAATAATCAATATTTAAATTATTTGTAAAATTTTTCTTAATTTTATAAATTTCTAAGTAAAAAATGCTTATTCTTTCTAAATTACCTTTGTTAACACAACAACAAAAGTAATTATTTTGCGAAAGCAGTTCAGCTATTTTCGATTAGCTCTTAGCAACACTTTCTGTTGTTCATTTTCACATGATATGTATGGTAAAAGTGATGATAGTGAACATATTCGTCATTTTATGACAGCATTCAAGTAGTTTGCCGTAAAAACATATTTTATGACGTAAATATTAAACTTGAGAGTATAATCGTGTTTTGTGCCTCATACAGTTATTACTATATACTCATATATTTTTATATACTTATAAGAATAACTTATCAGTTTAAACTGATGTAAAATAAATGAAATATGTACTATGCAGTTAACTTCATACCAGATCACCCAGCCGCACCGAACAAGACGTATTAAAATAATCGACCAAGTGCGAGTCGAACTCGCGCACGAAGGGTTCCGTACCGTTAGGGCGTTTGTGCGCTACATGGAATTTTACCATGCGGCGCGGCACGGCATCTCGATTTCCTACCTTCTTTATATGGCAAACGTGAAAGTTATGAACGCCGGACGATAAAATTCCGTGTAGTGCACAAACGCCCTTATAGAGCAAAAATTGACCAAAAATTGTGTTTTTTTATATGGGAGCCCCCTTAAATTTTTATTTTATTTACTTAAATATTATTAATAATTATTATTAAAGGACACATATATTTTATGCCTTTGTAAAAATTTTAAGTGCCTACCTGTTGCCATTATTGACATCGAGCAAAAAAGGCCAAAAAATTACGTTTGTTGTATTGGACCCCCCCTTAAATATTAATATTATTTTGTTTTTAGTATTCGTTGTTATAGCGCAAATGATATACACAATCTGTGAAAATTTCGGATGTTCTATAGCGGTTCTTGAGTTACAGCCTGGCGACAGATAGATGGACGGACAGACGGACAGACAACAATGTCTTAGTAATAGGTTCCGGTTTTTACCCTTTGGGTACGGAACCCTAAAAAAGAAAAGGTGTCTCTGTCTGTCTGACTTAGATAAAATTCGATATATTTTATGAGACGCAAAAATACATAAAATAGTTTTTATTACGAAAAAGTAAACGGTCCCGCGTGGTAGAACTTCGTTGGGCTGAACCCAACGAAGTTGCAGGCAACAATATATCGAACAACTAAAATTAGTCCCATACCTTTTTAAGGTTCCGTAGTTTTTTGTCCTCTGGGGCCAAATCTCAAACTTTGATTCGGGGGAATGAATTCCAGGGAACCAATAGGCTACCCTATCGTAAAAACTATAGTTTATCTTAACAAAATCAATTAATTCGTATATAGTTATAGACATTGAGTTAAGTTACAGACAATGCGTCGGTCGTACCTCGAGATAGTTTAACCGTATATCTTATATCTTTAAACGAGCAATACTGGTATATATATATATATATATATATATATATATATATATATATATATATAATTGGAATCTCGGAATCGGCTCCAAAGATTTTCATAAAATTTAGTATATATGGGGTTTCGGGGGCGATAAATCGATCTAGCTAGAAATCGTTTTTAGAAAATGTCATAAATGTCATTTTATATTCAAATAGCTAGTAATGATTATACAAGAATTGCTCGTTTAAAGATATAAAATATCTACACGAATATACTAAACTTATTTTATAAACATTATTAATATTTTTTTCTTTTGAATAAGACAGAGTTAAGCGAGGATAGCCACGGTAAATTGTAAAATATCATTCATGCAACTTTTAGTAAGCACTAATTTTTATTAGTTCCTGCAAAGCTTTGCTTCGGGGCAAAGTGTTCGCGTAGTAATAATATTAAAATTACAACACGTTGGAAGTTTTAAAGCAACAACATTTATTTTAAATCAACCGCTGCTCCTCTGACAGTAGATAATATAGGTATATGATATATTATATACATATAGATGGCAAGTTTGGATGGCAGATTTTCAAAAAATGTCCTTGATCATTGTATATTTTTTTTATTTACATGTTTCACACACAATTGTCATAATCAGCCGCTATTAGGAAAAAAAAGGATCAAAATATTTTATTCCAGTTATCCTGGTAGTCAATATTTTCTTTTCTCACTTTTTGCCATTAGACCTATAATAAATGACACAAAAAGAATGAAAAGTGTTTACTGTCTAAGGGCCTGTCCACATGTCCACGTTACGACGTCATCAACGTGGAACGGTGCGGTAACGTGGCACGTTGTCGTGACGTGAAAATTTACGTTAACGTAACGTAAAAATACACGTCACGATGTAGCAACATTGTACGTCACCATGCCTTGTAAAACGGAACATTCTTCACTACTTGTCTAGATATGAACCGCACAATACTTAAGTATTCTGCCTCTGCTATTGTTAAAAAGACGGAAAGAGAGATTTAAGAAAAAAAAATAGACGTGAAATGTTGCTACACCGTGACGTGCATTTTCATGTTACATTGACGTAAATTTTCACGTCACGTCAACGTAACCGTGTCACGTTATTGCACTGTTCCACGTTGAGGACGTGGAGATGTGGACAGCCCGTAACACAAAACTTACACTTGTATCAGTGTAGACAGAACTATGTCTATTGTGCTTGTGTAATTACGAGAAAGTTAATATTATACAACCGTAATTATTATGTTACTGAAATACAGAAGCTATCACCAATATAATATTTACTCGGTAAGGGTCAATTCAGACCACAATTACACGACGCCTTTCTAAATTTGTAATAAATCGACAGACTTGCGTAACGTCTCACGCAATCAATTTAGAAATGCGTCTACGCGTCGCGTTGGTTTGAATTACCCTAAGCGGTAGGTATAATTATTCACAATAAATAAATCATTGTAAACACGGAGGTCCAAGCAAATGATCAATTTCGCCATGAATACGAAACTCTAGAAAACTCATAAAACAATCAAATTATTGGCCAATCGTTCAATGATTTGGCAATTCCAGTTCATTCAGTCTATAAAGCGATGTAAAAAAACTCAATTAAAAAGTTCCCTGCGCCTAGCGAGTTCGGTATCGTAAAAAATGTCTTAAATGCCTCCAAGGAACAAAGGAATTGGGACGGACAAGTTATTTCATCATTCATTGTATTATAAATTCGCAATAAAATGATAACATTGGTATAAATAATGGAAGTTTTGTGTAAGTTCGACGTTCATGTCAATTATAAATAATAATTGGTTGTTTATAGCTTGGTGTGAAATAGTTTCATTTAGAATATAATATTATTATGCAAATTGAGATTTCCGGACACTGTACCAAAACACGAATGTCTACTTACGAATATTTCTATTGTTATCGGCCCAGTTTCAACTAGTAGCATCAATAATAGAGACTAAGGGCCTTCCCGCACGACATATTTTTTGCGCACTGACAACGCGCTCGTCTTCTCCGTGTCTTCATGACATTTTGGCAGATATAAAGTTTACGTGTCGGCTTCCATCCGTTTGCTGAGCGTTCAACTTGCGTTTCTATCGATACAGACGAGCGTAAAAAAACGGTGGCCTTCCATTGTTATTTGGTCCGGCTATATATTATACCCAACCACGAGTCATGACTAGCATGGACTTCAAACAATCTGACCAAATAACGTAAGTCTGCTATCTTCCTTTAAATAATTTTATTATGACGATTCCGACAACAGACAATTATAGCGCTTAATATTTATGTTACTAAGGGCAAGGGCCCTTAGTAACATAAAAATAAAAAAACGTTTATTTCAGGCTGTTTGAACCCATATTTATATATAATAAATCTGAAAACTATGTTAGTATCAGTTACAAAAAAAAATAGTTTAAGTATTTGCCACCTTCTGGCGCTCCGGGCACATGCACATAATAGCAATAATTGTCTATCATTACTTGTACTATTACCTATTCTGTGCTATCATCGGAATCGTTATACCAAAATTATTTAAAGGAAGATAACCATAAACTTATAATATACTGTCGTGCATTCTAAGTTTATGAAGATAACAGACTTACATCATTTGGTCAGATTGTTTGAAGTCCATGCCAGTCGTGGTTGGGTACTTATATATAGCCGGACAAAAATAATCACAGCGTCTTCTGCCTATTAATAATTTTATCTAATTTGTTCATTCTGACACAAGTTTAGTAGTGTTGGAGCTGCTTCTAACTACAAGGTGTAATAAAAAAATCCACAGCCGAACATACTTTTTATAACCTCGTCCTTTTTGGAAGTCGATTAACAAAGTAATAATACCTTAGGTTGTATATTATAATTGTCTATCCCTTATAAAGAGTTGAAAGTATCAGCGCTGAATATCATTAAAAAAGTACCTAACTCTTTCAGAGATTTCACAGTGAACAACATAATATTATATCCTACTGTGTTATCACTTAGGTTTTTTTTACACTCTGTGTATGGTAAACTTCAACTGTGATTAACACATCTCTAGTAGGGCAAAACCAGAGATAGATCAAATATTGGGAATGGCCGTTAGTCAATCAGTCAATCAGTTAGCCGGGAAGGGATCGTATAACCTGATAGATCAGAAAAAAAAATCCACGCTTTTCATCCATCATTCTGTCATTACTTTGATGGCGTCCAGCCTGATATGTCAGAGATCACATGTTAGAGCCTGTCCACACGGGCGTTGCGTCATCGCAGCGTTATTACGAAGCAGTCTAGTCGTAACGTCAGCGGGAGCGGGTCCTTCCGCTTCGTCTCGGGGGCTGCAGCTGTTCATTATGTGCCCGTTGCGCGCTGCTGTCACGATGCAGCGCGCCATATAAACACCTTGGTTATTTGTATGTGAAACAACGCAACGGCAGCGCTGCGTCAACGAAACGCTGACGCAACGCGCCGTGTGGACAGGCTCTTAAGCGGGGAATACACTAAACACTGCAGGCCAGCCTCCATTATCAGAATAGTTGACCTAGAAGGTCAGTGCAGTGGTAACACTGCGCCGCGAGTGACTCCAGCAGGCTTAGCATTACAACATTAGAGACGGGAAAGAATGAACGTACTGACAGAATTTAGTGACAAAATATCCATTTTGTCACTAAATTCTGTCAGTACGTTCATTCTTTCCCGTTTCCGGATTTCCTCTGTCTTCTGTCGCTTTCTTCATCTCCATCATTTTTCCGCGGAAAGAAACAGTTTCCTGGTAACCATGCTAAGCCTGCTGGGATGCAAACGATAGTGAAATCACGTCATAATTTGTTTGTTTTTTTTTGTCATTGTCACTAATAGCGTTTTTTTTTTCAGGTGACATCCGCGAACCGAAACCTGAAGTCCCCCTGTCCAATCGGATACCGGGGATGTCCACGATAATGTCCAAGATTAAGAGCTCAGGGAACCCGCCCCCGTCGCTCGAGCACAACCCCATCATGCAGTACTTCGAAGTGGGCAAGGAGTGCTGTAACGCTGGGCCAGGGCTCGTGTGGCGGGTGCACGACGCTTACCGGAAGAGTGATGGCAAGGTAGGTGAATGAAAAAAGGTAGGCGACTGATAAAAGGTAGGTGACTGAAAAAGGTAGGTTGGTAGGCTTGGCCAATATAAATAGCCATAATATTTATATTACAGAAATTTATATACCAGAAAAATAAGTAAATCTGGAGTCGCAGTTTTTATAGGGGATTTCTGTACAAGCTCGAGCGTGTCAGATTAAGCTTGTATAGGCTTCCGACATATTGTGTCTAGTTATCATGGTATAAAAATCCGATTTCATACGTGGTGGGTTATTATTTTTTTATTTTTTATTATTGAAATGTCATCGGATCTGGCAGATTAAGATAGAGGTTGTTAAGTGTACCCCAAAAAGCTTCTACATAAAGCACTGACGATTCAAAGGTTAGGTAAGCCTGTAGGGCCTTTTTGAAATATAAAAAATAAAGCTTAATTTTTTCCTAATTATGCTTCACACATATTTTATTTTGCACCAAACTAAATGATTCTTTTTATCTAAAATGTATTTATAATTCACCTAAATAAGCAATTTTCTGAATATATTTTCTTTTTCAAAACTTTAAAATGGCTGCAGTTTCTGAACCCACCGCTTAGATAAAAAAAAGCTCTTTTTTTATCAGTTTTACCCTACGTTTTACCTAATGTAAAAACTTACTAGGTCTCCATGACGCTCGAGTGACTACACAATTAGCACCTTCCCCTCCCCTACTATTATGATAAAATATATTTTTATACATTGACTAGCGACCCGCCTCGGCGTCGCATGGGTATAAAATACAATATAGCCACTGACAAAATGATTAAAATCGATAGCCTATGATCCTTGACGTGGTCTTATCTGTGCCAAATAACATAAAAATTGCTGCAGTAGTTTGCGAGGTAAGCCCTTTCAAATAATTTGTCCACATTCTCCTATTAGTCTTAGCGTGATAAAATATAGCTTCCCTCAATAAATGGGCCTCAATAAATGGGCTAACACTAACATAATTTTTTAAATCGGACCTGTAGTTCCTAAGATTAGCGCGTTCAAATAAGCCCTTTCAAATAATTTTCCCCTTTTTTTCCACATTTTCCTCTATTTCTATGCTCCTATAATTATTCTTAGCGTGATAAAACATGGCCAAAGCCTTCCTCGATATCTAACACTATCTAACACTGAAAGAATAATCAAAATCCGTTGCGTAGTTTTAAAGATTAAAGGGAACAAAGGGACATGAGGGAAAAAAGCGACTTTGTTTTATAATATGTATAGGATAGATGATGGCAATGCAACGTAACGACAGAAAAGAAGACTTTTTTTCATTTCAATAATTAATCTTCCGAGAATTTTTCAATTAAATTTGCCCCAGTGAACCAATTCGTGTTTGGTATGTAGACTTGTAGAGATTCTTTTCTAGGATCCGACGTAATAAAATTATACCTATATTATGGGTCATTCCGAATTGCAACATTTCCGGTTATTCAAAACTAAACACTGTATTCGTCGTTAAAAATATATTGTTACATCAAACGTTCTGTACCGAATTATGTAATTTGTGTATCATTAAAAACATATAAAATAAATAAGTAGTAAAAACATTTATCTAGAGTGTACTTCTATGAGGAATAATATTTCATTTCTGTGTGAAAAAGAATGTTTATTAAAAAGCTAATGCAAGGCACAAGAATGGTCTTAAAGCTCCGAAAAGTAACCAAGGCAAACTCTTCGTAGATAAGAATCTAGAAGAGACTTAAAATAATATGTTCATAATCTTAAACCTCAATTTCAGGTAATTCACGTTAATAAGATTTTTTTTAACATTTAATATTTTTTGTTAACAACGCTCCAGCTAAAGGATATTTAAGATCTTATTTTTTTTTTAATATTGACGACGTCAGTGGCTCTGTAGTTGAACGCGGAGTGGCTCAAGCCGGGTCGCGGGCTCTAATCCCGCAGATGGAACAAAAAGTATTCAATGTTCCTGGGTCGTGGAAGATTTCAGTCATTAGAAAATATTGAACTAAGCGAATCGATGCCCATCTAAAAACGACAAAATAGATCAATGCATATAGTCAGGGAGCCCTAGTACAATTTTTTTCTGTCTGTGACTAGCTTCATTTTGATAAGACAAACAACATTTTTATCTGCGAAAAATCTTGTAAGTGGTAGCTAACAGCGATAGAAAGGATTTCATACTTTGATTTGATGGTCCAAAAAATAGATTGTTTTATTTGTAAGATAATGCTACTTTTAAATAATATAACTATTAACCTACCAATATACAAAAAATCAGCTGGTTAGGGTTCCATTTTAGGGTTCTGTAATCTACAAAACTTGGTTGACTACGGTATCTCCCTGACTATTATTGAAGGTATGGCAAAGATTTAAATTATATTTTATTGACATTGATTTATAATCTCAAAGAGTATTATATACGTGGGAGAGCCATGCTTCGGCACGAATGGGCCGGCTCGACCGGAGAAATACCACGTTCTCACAGAAAACCGGCGTGAAACAGCGCTTGCGCTGTGTTTCGCCGAGTGAGTGAGTTTACCGGAGGCCCAATCCCCTACCCTATTCCCTTTCCTACCCTCCCCTATTCCCTTCCCTTCCCATCCCTACCCTCCCCTATTACCCTATTCTCTCTTCAAAGGCCGGCAACGCACCTGCAGCTCTTCTGATGCTGCGAGTGTCCATGGGCGACGGAAGTTGCTTTCCATCAGGTGACCCGTTTGCTCGTTTGCCCCCTTATTTCATAAAAAAAAATTACATTCGCTTTGCTATATAAATAATAAATATGTTGAAACTGTATAATTACATGAAAGTTCAAGAGCTTCATAAAGGGAACCTTTGCTGTTTACATTTTGTCTGACTATATTAATATCATCATCATAATATTAATACGCGAACGAAAAACTTTGTGACCTTTTTTACGAAAAATGGGGAAACGTAGGTGCATGAAATTTCGCACAGTTATAGTTTATATGGTGAAGGAGTGCATCGGGCTAATATTATTTTGAAATTATGCTTTTATTATACATTTTTTTATATACTCTTTTATTTATGGTATGGTCTGTTGACAACAAGTTGACAAATTGAAAATGGATTATAGTTTTTTTATTGAATCTAAGATACTATTAGACAATGCTTACATGGCCAGTCTGAGATCAGCTAAGTCCCAGAGTCAAGAGTCAATATTATTTTTTACAAATTATTATTATGTAGAAGTCTAATGTCGTTGAAACTAAGGTCAAATTTCGAACATTGGGCGATCTCTAGTATTATGAAACTGATAATATATAAGGTTCACGTATAAAAATTAATAATTATTACAAAATTTAAAAAAATACAGATATTTTCGAATAGCGAGCAAGCTCTACATGACTATAGGAATTGCTAGGAACTTTATTATTAATATATTCAGCTTTAATATTATATTAATAATATATTCAGCTTACAAACAAAAAACAAGATGAAAAAATCGGTCCACCCGTAGATGTTACGAATATGCCACGGCGGACAGACAAACGACAAACGACGACGACAAACAACACATTCCTTTTTCGTCAGGAGTTAAAAATATTAACAGCTTATTGTTCATGTTGTTGTTTGCTGGATCAGTTTACTTGCCGACCCAGCAATCAACAACAACAACATGCTAGGCAGTAGCCTAGAAAAATCAATCATAACTCATAATAAATTATTATGTTAAGGTGCTCCTCACCAGCGTAGCTAGCACGGGGTTTCCCAGTCGATTCTTCGGAAGAAAGTAATGGCAGTTTCTTTCCCATGTCTACATATCTTATTCCCGAGCATGGCACCACCCATCGACTTGAGTTTCAGTGGACAAAGACAAGAAACTCTTTCCATAGCAACCATCAAAGCCACGGCAATTTTTTTTTTGACATTTAGTGTCTTGGTTCTTTTTTTTTTAATTATGGCACCTCGGCTATAAAACCATGGCCAGTGTCGAGTAAATGGCGGCAAATTCAAAAAATCGACGTGCAGCAACCCTGTCTATAGCCGGAATTATAGTTTTGATCTACGAAATACGAAAAATAAAAACTAAGTAACTTTATTATTCGTAGTTTGTAGATCAAAACTATAATTCCGGCTATAGACAGGGTTGCTATACATCGATTTTTTTTAATTTGCTGCCATTTACTCGACACTAGCCATGGTTTTATAGCCAAGTGCCATCAGGCGCGGTCCGAAGGGGGGGGGGTCACAGGGGACATGACCACCCCCAAAATCTAAGATAAAATTGAAAAATCTCAAAATCTTGCTAAATAATAAAAGGAAATATCTAGCTATCCCCTAGCCACCACTTTGTCCGACCTTAGACAGCTGCTGTGAACCCAGAAACGTCCGAGGGCGCAATTTCAGGTTGCGACCGCGCCTGAGTGCCATAATAAAAATAAAAAAAGAATCAAGAAACTAATTAATGTCATAAGATAAGCGGTTCGTCATGCTTGACTTATAGATTTTCAAAAGCGGAAGATATCGAGATACGAAAGAAACTTTTTCTCCAGTGTTTTTCCGGTAAAACTGTCAAAATTTAGTTTCTTTCGTTTGTCTACGTGCTTGTGCTAGCTATGCAGGAGCATTCGCGTGTAATGGTATGTCGACTTTGAGCATTCCATAGCAAGTCACTGTCCCGTAACATTGATGTTACAATGTCACTGGGAGCATTCGCTTGTAATGTAACGTTACAGAGTCAATAATTACAATGAGCTACTTGTAATGATACAGTAAGTAATATCTTGATACAACGTGTAACAGCAACTAGCTATGGAATGCTCAAAGTCGAATGTTACATTACACGCGAATGCTCGTCAATCAGAGAGGTAATATTGTAATGAAATGCTCAAAGTCGAATCTTCAACATTACACGTGTTATATAATGCTCAAAAACGAATCTATAAAATTAGGCTGTTTACATCGCTCGATTACTCATCCTTGTGTTTCTAATTGCGCTTACACACGCCGCTGCCGCTGCGGCGCCATGTGTAAGCACGCTTACATTACAAGTGTTTTTTTTTAACACCTTTACACATTGCATTATTACAAGGTGCGCATTGTCATGCTCGGTTCTCCTCCCTGACTGGTCTAATGTTCGACTCTGGAACGTTAAATTACAAGCGAATGTTCCCGGTGAGGGCGCAGCTTTACACGGAATATTGATATCACGTGGAGGCAAGTAGTCATGCGTGATAATGTTTATTAACGCAAACACGAGGACACACGACGCGAGCATGAAATCCTCAAATAGACACATAAACTGTGTATATATATTAATATTAATATTTAGCCACTTGTATCACACTACGTACCGTATGTGTTCGTTTTTCAAGTACTGGGATGTTTGAACTTTCTTTGCGGCGTTGTAAACTTTTTGGAAGGGTGTAGGCTGGTTGGTGGTAGCATACACACGTTTTCCGTATTCGGAATTCGCAAACGTTCGTTTAATTCACGCGCGAAGAAAGCAAACCGCTGCGCCAGTTGATGTATAACATTATTTCTACTCATTCCATGCATTCGGATTTTCTAATACGGAAAACAAATTTGGAAGTAGCATACGGAAAACGTGCGCATGAAGCCAGCCTGTGTGTTTGTTTTCCAGATTCTGAGATGTTTCAACTTTCTTTGCGACGTTGTAAACTTTTTGGAATGGTTAAGAAATGTTAAAGAGGACGTCACGTCCGGACAATACGGAGGGAGGGTAGGCCGCTGCTTACTTTTATTGTTTATTGTTTACTAACAAAATATGGGTTCAAACGGGTCCTTCCCGTTTCATACCACTTATTTTTCATACCGCGGTATGAAACAGCGAAGTACAGTTTTTGAATTGCCTGTTTCGTACCGCGGTGCTTGGAGTGGTATGAAACGACGAATTCTTTTTTGGTATGGGTGAATTCGTACCATGAATTTTACTAAATATTTTTAGTCTAATCACTTATTTATACTGGCGTATAGAAAAGTGGCAACAAGAAGAAATAAAAAAATATTTTGTATAAAGAAATGTCATTTCTTTCAAATTCAAAAAATATATTATATACTATCAGACTTCTAACAATAGAATTACAGCTTGATTACACATAAAACTTACACTATATAATTAATTTTAAATTATCAAAAAGAATATAAATGTACTTATGGTCCGGGAGCTGTCAATCTCAAAAGTGCCCTCATAGTGTGCATTGATTTTTTTGATGAAAATAGATAGTTTAGAAAATACAAACAAAAAAACCGGCCAAGTGCGTGTCGGGCCACGCGCAATATAGGTAGGGTTCCGTAGTACCGCTAGTTTTTTTAAATTTTTGTATGGTTGTGACGTGAGAGAGCCATGCTTCGGCACGAATAGGCGGGCTCGATCGGAGAAATCCGGCGTGAAACAGCGCTTGTGCTGTGTTTCGCCAAGTGAGTGAGTTTACCGGAGGCCCACCACCCAATCCCTTACCCTATTCTCTTCCCTACTCTCCCCTGCCCTATTACCCTATTCCCTCTAAAAAGGATGGCAACGCAACTGCAGCTCTTCTGATGTTGCGAGTGTCCATGGGCGACGGAAGTTGCTTTCCATCTGGTGACCCGTTTGCTCGTTTCATATTCTTTGATTTATTTCAATTGAATGTGTTGATCTTTTTGAATTTTTTACATCATCAGGTTTTTTTAATAAAGCACAATAATACTTAGAGTCTTTTCGTATACCATCAATAAATTGCCCAATATGTATGTGGTTTCTCTGAGATGAATTTATTTAATTTAAATAATCAAATAAAATAATAATATGTAATAAATAATAAAATTAAATTAAATAATTTATTATTTTACTAGATGTCCCGCGCGGCTTCGCCCGCGTAAATTAGAAATTTTACAGAATCCGTAGGTAGATTTTCCCATAAAAAATATTTCCCCCGTTTTTCCCACATTTTCCTGAGTTTCTTCTGTCGTATTAGTCTTAGAGTAATAATATAATATAACCTTCTCGATAAATGATGAGTCTTACTCGATAAATGATCTATCTAACACTGAGATAAGTTTTTAAATCGGACCTGTAGTTTCTGAGATTGACGCGTTCAAGCAAACATACTCTTCAGGTTTATAATATTAGGTAGATATAGATTTTTTTTAATTATCGCTTGACAAACTCGAGTCTCGATCTAAAAGACTATGAAATGGTATAATATGGTAGTG
This sequence comes from Aricia agestis, assembly GCF_905147365.1. Taxonomy (NCBI): domain Eukaryota; kingdom Metazoa; phylum Arthropoda; class Insecta; order Lepidoptera; family Lycaenidae; genus Aricia; species Aricia agestis. Next base: position 22,874,585 of record NC_056428.1, on the reverse strand, counting down.
ATGATGATGATGATGATGATGAAGAATGTAATTTGCATAGTAGCATATGCTTTCTGTTCTTAAAACAACGCCGAAACTCCCAAACTTGTATCTATAAAGAATCAGGAATTCTCTCAGCACCTTCCGAACCACGGTATACCAGGTATATCTCGGTGCAAAATCTTACTTGTTGGTAGCATATGCTTAGAATACTTCTCACGAAACCGAAGTCACCATATGTTTCCCTATAAGTTTTGAGGAGTTCCCTCGATTACTTATGGATCCTTCATCAGATCACCACTTTTCTGAATATAATACCAAATTGGGATGATACCCTATATACCAAAAGAAAAATTTTGAAAATCGGTTAACAAACGGCGGAGTAATCGTTGAATATAAGAAAACGAACATAACACCTCCCCCATTTTGAAAGTCGGTTAAAATTGTAGCCTATGTGTTATTTATTTAATATTTTAATCAGCACATGAATTGAATAACAAATTTTTTTTCAAATTAATCGTAGCACCATCTATCAGGACAAACTAAAATTGAAATAGAATAATATTGAATGCGATGATAGCGCCGTCCGCCGGATCTAATGTAAAACATTCCAAAATCAACAACTCCTTATAAATAAGAAATTAATTGAAAAAACATTTTCCAGTAGACCAAACTGTAAATCTAAACCATTCTCGAATCTCCACGAACACACACAAAAAATTTCATCAAAATTGGTCCAGTCGTTTAGGAGGAGTTCAGTCACATACACACGCACACAAGAAATATATATATTAAGATAATTTAAGTATATTATAATATGTATAGATATTTTGAGCTTGACTGTACTAAAATCTGCGCTGCAGTACGAATCGACTAATTCAAAAAAGGTCTTCGCTGTTTCGGACGCTGGTATGAAACAGGCAATTCAAAAACAGTACTTCGCTGTTTCAAATTTTTCATACCGCGATATGAATATCGCGGTATGAAAAATTTGTGGTATGAAACGGGAAGGACCCGTTCAAACAGCCTGAAATAAACGTATTTAATTTTTATTTTATTTTATTTATTTATTTAAGAACATTGTGTATACGAGATGGAGATGGAGCACGCAGATACATTGATGTAATTTGAGGATTATAAATAAAACGTTATGCATATTTTTAGCAACTGCATAAGTGACTAACTTGCAATTATAGCATCTTTTGTTCTTTTATTATATTTTAAATATTAAATTAACTATCATTCTAAAATCTAAATATTAGAGAACGTGGAACGACGTACGTTGTAACTTGTAGTTATAAGTTATGTTGCATAGCAATGTACCATAGAGGAAGTTGATTCCTATGCAATTGACAGACCAACGTTATTTGGTCGAATATGTCAATTCAATGTTAATTGTGATCTGTCGGCTGGGTTTGACGTAACGCAACCAAACTACTTAGGTCCCCGGTTTGCTTAGGAATCAACTTCTCTGATAGTACTATCAGGGAATTCATAGGTAAATGAAATAGCGGACCTACATTTTTGGTATCTAGATAGGGTCAAACACAGCCAACAGATTAAAGCCAACTTTGAATTGACATAAACCAACCAAATAAACCAAACGGACCTATGTGTCCGTCGACTGCCTACGAATCAATTTCTTCAATGGTACATTACCTAACTTAAGACGTAATTTTAAATTTTAGAAGCCTGCTGTATACATTCTGTATAACCTGCCGAACATCTGAGCAATGTATATAATTAAATTCACGATAACGGCCTGTTTAACTCACAAAGCAAAGGCAAGCCTTGGAAGGTATAATAATGAGGGTTGAAATATTCAGTTATACGACTTGAAACTGAATGAAGGTTTCGGAAGACCGGAATTTCAGTAAAACACATAATTACATATAAAATTACAATAAATAATTTGCGATGTAAACGAAGTCATCAAACATGCATAATAAAGAGGCTATCTATATATATATAAAACTCAAAGATGACTGACTGATTGACATAGTGATCTATCAACGCACAGCCCAAACCACTGGACGGATCGGGCTGAAATTTGGCATGCAGGTAGATGTTACGACGTAGGCATCCGCTAAGAAAGGGTTTTGATAAATTCCAACCCCAAGGGGTTCAAATAGGGGATGAAACTTTGTATATAATAATACTTCTTAACGCGGGCGAAGCCGCGGGCAAAAGCTCGTAGGTATATAAAATTCTCGTGTGATAATGTTAGGCCGCGTACTCCTCCGAAACGGCTTTACTGATTTTAACCTTTTATATGCATATTCAGTGGGTCTGAGAACCGGCTACTGGGTACTTTTTATATTGATAAGTGCATTTGTTGAATAAATAATAATAAATTATTACAACTCGAGACTGACGGCGACCATTATTAGTGCGACGGGATTGCTATGGTGACATACTTATTTATTCACTTCAATAAAATAATACGGGCGAAATCTATACTAATATTATAAATGCGAAAGTATCTCTGTCTGTCTGTCTGTCTGTCTGTCTCGCTTTCACGCCAAAACTACTGAACCGATTGTAATGAAATTTTGTACACAGATAGTCTAAAGCCTGAGAAAGGACATAGGCTACTTTTTAACTGGAAAAAGGGATTGTAAGGGGGGTGAAAATGCGTAAATTTGGTCAAATTAAGTTAGTTCCAAAAATCCCAAAATAGATAGCGCCAAGATTCCCTTAGATCGCGCTATCGCTTGCTCATGAGTATTTCTATAAGAGGTGGTACCATGTTGAAATGCATTTTTCGATTCCTTCGATTGTTATAAGTACACGTTATTAAGGCGTGGATAAACCCCAATTTGTTATTCCGTGACTCCCGGTTTACCTAGTTCCAATATAATAACGAAGTGTTAAAAAATATGAGATATAAAGCACAATATTCAAAGTACCTTAAACCATAAACATTTTAATAAAACGTAATACTTTGGCTGTAATTAATTTACAAACTTACCTCCGAAAAAACTCTATTTCATCGAAATATAAGTATTAACTAGGATAATTGTACATTTTATTTGAATAAATTGTTAGTAAATCTATATTAAAAATTCTTTAACCGAACAATTTTGTTTTTTAATATTTATTTCCAAAGATATTTATAAAAAACATGAAAAATAGAGAAGATCCGCCCGAGAACCTGTAGTTTTATGCTAAGCTAAAATGAATCTTATTGCGATGCGTATACGCTTGGTATTTGGTTGTGTGCAAGGTTATCGTTTTTGATTGAGATTAATCCCCGCCTTAACTAATAAGTAATAACTCACCTACCAACTTAGATATCAAATTCAAAAGCAACAGCGCCAAAACTACTGAACCGATTGTAATGAAATTTTGTACGCAGATAGTCTAAAGCCTGAGAAAGGACATAGGCTACTTTTTAACTGAAAGAAAGGGGTTGTAAGGGGGTGAATATGCGTAAATTTGGTCAAATTAAGTAAGTTCCAAAAACTCAAAATAGATGGCGCCAAGAGTCCCCTAGATCGCGCTATCGCTTGCTCATGAGTATTTCTATAAGAGGTGGTACCATGTTGAGATGCATTTTCCGATTCTTTCGATTGTTATAAGTACACGTTATTAACTAATAAGTAATAACTCACCTACCAACTTAGATATCGAATTCAAAAACAACAGCGCCAAAACTACTGAACCGATTGTAAGGAAAATTTGTACACAGATAGTCTAAAGCCTGAGAAAGGACATAGGCTACTTCTTACTGGAAAAAGGGGTTGTAAGAGGGTTTATGCGTAAATTTGTTCAAATTAAGTTAGTTCCAAAAACTGGAACAGATGGCGCCAAGAGTCGCCTAGATCGCGCTATCGCTTGCTCATATGTATTTCTATAAGAGGTGGTACCATGTTGAGTTAATATTCGCGATTCTTTCGATTGTTATACATGTTATTAAATAACTCACCTACCAACATAGATATCAGAAACAGTCTACCAATAATAATTACTAAATAGTTTATGGGCATTGAGCAAAGCTAAGGTTGTGTAATGCATTATGCAGCTAAGTTGTGTAACGCTAAATAAGCTTTAAAATTTGGTATAAAAAAGTTTAATTAAGTAAAAAAAACATATTATGTGCACACTACACGGCTGTTTTGGGTATTTTGATTTAAGGGGTACCAGGGTTTTAAAAAGATTTTGACACCAATTTTATTGACACCGCGCGCTATAAACTGAATCCACGCGGACGAAGTCGCGGGCAACAGCTAGTACTTTATATGGCAAAGAAACGTGTGCGTGTGTGTTTATGCAAAATGTATCATAGATGACTGGTTTTTTTATTGTATGAAATAAGGGGGCAAACGAGCAAACGGGTCACCTAATGGAAAGCAACATCCGTCGCCCATGGACACTCGCAGCACCAATAGAGCTACAAGTGCGTTGCCGGCCTTTTAAGAGGGAATAGGGTAATAGGGGAGGGTAGGGAAGGGAAGGGAATAGGGGAGGCAGGGAAGGGAATAGGGTAGGGTATTGGGCCTCCGGTAAACTCACTCACTCGGCGAAACACAGGGCAAGCGCTGTTTCATACCGGTTTTCTGTGGATTTCTCAAACCGCATTTTTGTGCGGCAAGGCTGAAAACTATCCTATTTTTTAAGATAAGGTTTTAATTTTTTATTTGAAAAAAAAAATAAACGTAATTCTTATAATTTGGCCCCGTCGTTATTTTTTTTTTAAATAGTTTTTATTTCCAAGATAATAAACACAAATAGGTGATTTCCAATTTTGGTGGCTTGTCGTCGACCTGTTTTACTCAATATCTAGACCGATTTACACAAAAACTTGATACTGGGTTGGATTTTTGTCTTTATGTAGTCGTTAAATATAGTTGACTCTTGATAATATAATATGAATTTTATTGTAAGTAGTAAGTTCTGTAGTTAAGTTATTATGACACAGTTAAAGACTGTCGCGGAGATTTTAACAATTTTGGTGTCATTTACGAAACGTTGTTTCTACAAAATACAATTGATCCCTTAAGCATAGAAAATACGCCATTTACTTCATTTAGCCACACGCTAACCCGTTTAGGAGGTAGCTGTGGGCTGGGTCGTACCAGTTTCCAGTCAGAAATGAAAGAAAACCGTTTTATCACAAAACCCCCGATTTTATGCAATTTTGGTGTACTTACATAAGTTATCCTACTTGTGGCAATAATAATATCATGTTCGTAGTTTTTTTTTTTTTTAAGATTATTTTTCTAGTAAATTACAATTTTGATGGGTAAATTTTGGTGGGTAAGTAAGTTTTACACACCCTTGTAAAACATTATTTTTACAAAATACCATTGATTCTTAGAGCATAAAAAATACGCCATTCACTTCACCCTGTCACAAGCTAACTCGTCTAGGTGGTGGTTGTCGTACCAGTGCAGTTTCCCGTAAACATCTAATCTCTAATTTTGGTGGAAACAAAAATTTGCATCAAAATTGTATAAAAATGCAAGTTGTTGAAATCCACTTAAATATATTTTAAAAATGTTTCTATTGTACAAGTTACAATTCATTTTGACTAGAGGTAGAAGTTTCAATTGGCGTAAAACAATTTATTACACTGTTATAGCCGTCAAAACATTCAACAAGTGTGTAACAATCGAGCCTCCGTAAACAATCGTTCCGGTTTTATTCGTATACAAATGAATCAGGAAAACCGATTTTAGTTTCAGGATTTTAGGGTTCCGTAGCCAAATGGCAAAAAATTGAACCTTTATTTATTTTCATTCTACTACTAATATGTGCAAATATTATAAAGAGGAAAAATATTATTTGTCTAGTCATTTTTATAATTAGTATAATATATTTGTTTGTATACCTATTTATAATTTTCTTCACACTAAAACTATTGGACCTGCGTTGATAAAGTTTTTATTCCAACTCCACAAGGAAGTGTATTACATTTTTTTTTTATGAAATAAGGGGGCAAACGAGCAAACGAGTCACCTGATGGAAAGCAACTTCCGTCGCCCATGGACACTCGCAGCATCAGAAGAGCTGCAAGTGCGTTGCAGGCCTTTTAAGAGGGAATAGGGTAATAGGGGAGGGTAGGGAAGGAAAGGGAAGGGAATAGTTGAGGGTAGGGAAGGGAATAGGGTAGGGGTTAGGGGATTGGGCCTCCGGTAAACTCACTCACTTGGCGAAACACAGCGCAAGCGCTGTTTCACGCCGGTTTTCTGTGAGAACGTGGTATTTATCCGGTCGAGCCGGCCCATTCGTGCCGAAGCATGGCTCTCCCACGTATACTCAAATCTGCCTATCTCGATATAGTAGATCCATAGAGGAGGAAAAGTATGTTATAGAGGTGTATTAAGATAAATAACTATATTATATTATAGTGCATATTTTAAATATCACCTCCATCGTGGGAAAATATTAAAAAGTAAGGGTTATTTAATACTTTTTAGTTCATATTATTATTATTGTTTTTACCTTGGAGGTCGGTTTTAATTTTTTGTTAAAAATAATAATTCTTCTCTTCTGACGCAAACATTAAGCATGATAAAATCGCGATTCTTGTTCGAGGGCATCTTTTGTCCATCACTAGACGTGTACTCGACAGCGCGTATCAAATCAAACTAAACTGCACAGTGCCGTTTGACAAACCGTTCAAACCGACATCAAACGGTTGCATCAAACACGTAAGGTTTGAATCAAATCGTTTGGTCGCTAACGGAGGATATTGTGAAAATTTTGAAAATTTATAGGTATTACCAATAATAAAAAAGAATTACTTACAAACTTATAAAACCGTAAAAATTTTGCGTTTATAATTCATTTTTTTTTTTTTGCTTCCTACGCCCTTTTATGTAATAATTTTTTTGATATCGTTAACCTTTTACCTAAGAAAAATGTGTTAAACAGTTATTTCATAGTGACTTCATTACACCCGAACCTCCTATCGATTCTCAATGATGCTGTCGTTAAAATAACCACCTTTAAGTACTAAATACTCAGTAATTTTAGTCCAACTACTTTTTTTTTATTATAAAATTGGGGCCGTCTATGAACTGTTGGTCCATATCCTTTTTTTGTTATTTTATTATTTATATTTTTCGCACCAAGGATAATTGAAATAAAATTATAAATTTTAATTACCAGTCCAACTACCTACTAAAGTAGGTAGTTGGACTTGGTAATTAAAACAAGCATACGTTTATTATATTACAATAGTTGGATACCTCTATTATAACCAAAAGTTAACGTTTACAGAGATTAAGAATTTCGTAAACGCGCTATAAAATAATTTAATAAGCGACCATTAAAGCTTTGATACTATTTAAAACGAGAAGTAATTGAGAAAATGAAGACGAGTGTATGAACACGATAACTTACATTTTGTAACATACGGACATTTACTCATTTTTTCCCTTATAATTTCAACAAACCGTGTAACCTATCTACTTCATCACCTGGCTAATATAATAGCTATCTATAATTGGCCAAGTGCGAGTAGGACTCGCGTACGAAGGGTTCCGTACCGTTATAGAGCAAAATTAATATGCCAAAAATAGTGTTTTTATATGTGCGCCCCCCCCTTAAGAGGATACACCAGGGGCTAGAGAAATGAAAAAGAAGTACGTGTAATATCTTGAGCTGTCTCTCTTACCTCAAGCCTATACCGCAGAACGCGATAGAGACAACTGCAGAAAATCAACGATTCGTTGTCCCCTGATTCCTTCTCCAAAACTTAACCGATTTAAGTACTTTTTTCATTAAAGATTAAAGAAAGGCTTGAGCTGTGTTCCTATGTTTTATTTTTTTTTGTAAAATCTAGCCAAATCTGTTTTCTGGATGTTTGAACACAGCGGAAATTCTGTCCATTTTTTTGGGTTTTTGAACTTTCATATCTTATTTAATAATTAAATTATGAAAAAAAAGAAAACATAGGGACATTGTATTAGTGGCCGTAGTGTTCAGGAAAAAAATTGTAACTCTACTAGCATTATCCAGGGAGGAAACAGGGGACAACGTTTGTATGGAAAAAAGGGCGGTGTGGACTCCACTTAAATTGTATTTACATAATTAAGTAAAATTTTCAAGTGTCTACCACTTGTCATTATTGATATCGAGTAAAAAAGGCCAAAAACCACGTTTGTTGTATGGGACAAAATATTAATCTTGTTATAGCGGCAACAGAAATAGGTACCTACACAATCTGTAAAAATTTCAGAAGTCTAGCTATAGCGGTTTTTGAAATACAGCCTGGAGACAGGCAGATGAACAGACAGCGAAGCTTAGTAATAGGATCCATTTTTTACCCTTTGGGTACGGAACCCTAAAAACTGATGCAGGTTTTTTGAAAACAAGATGTGAAAAAGGTACATTAATTAGGGTTCTGTACACAAAAGGCAAAAACGGGACCCTATAAATAAGCCTTCGCTGTATGTCTGTATATCAGTCTGTCCGTCTCTCTGTCTCCAGGTTCTATCTCAAGAACCGCGGTAACTAGACAGTTGAAATTTTCACCCATTATGCGATTCTGTTGCTACTTTGTACTTAGGAGAGCCATGCTTTGGCACGAATGGGCCGGCTCGACCGGAGAAATACCACGTTCTCACAGAAAACCGGCGTGAAACAGCGCTTGCGCTGAGTTTCGCCGAGTGAGTGAGTTTAAATCCTCTATTCCTTCTTAAAAGTCCGGCAACGCACCTGCAGCTCTTCTGATGCTGCGGGTGTCCATGGGCGACGGAAGTTGCTTTCCATCACGTGACCCGTTTGCTCGTTTGCCCCCTTATTTCATAAAAAAAGCTATCATAACAAATATAAAAAAAATTAAGAAGGACTCCCAGACTCCCATACAACAAACGCGATTTTCTTTTTTGCTCGATTTTAATAATGGCAATAGGTGGAGACTTGAAATTTTCACAAAATAATTAATTATAATTTAATAATTAAACTTCAATCACAAAAAAGTAATTAAAGGGTTTCTGGGTGCTATAAAAATTACTCCTATGTTTCCTAGTTTTAATAAAACTACCATTGTCACCGATACCGTTGTAGGGGATTAAATATGATGATAATAAAAATATCTTTATAAATGAACAAAGCAAGAAATTCTTTGTTTACGGCGCTAGTGTTGCAAGTGCATTATAATGAGACTTGATTCAAAGAAATACAATACGTTTCGTAACCTTGACAGTCAATTAGCTTTGTAGCTAGAGGCGTTTCGACCAACAATAGACTAATAATAGAGAAGTTGTCTTTGTTCAGTCTAGTAATGAATCAGTATCACTAGCTTAAGAGGAATCCACACCGCCGTTTTTCCATACAAACGCTGTCCCCTGTTTCCTCCCTGGATAATGCCGGTAGAGTTATGATTTTTTTCCTGAATATCTATGGCCGCTATTAGCATGTCCCTATGTTTTCTTTTTTTTTATTTTTATTATTAAAAAAGATAAGAACGTCCAAAAACCCAAAAAAATGACAAGATTTTCCTCTGTGCTCAAACACACAGAAAACAAAACTGGCTAAAATTTACAAAAAAAATAAAACATAGGAACACAGCTCAAGCCTTGCTTTAATTCTTTATGAAAAAAGTACTTAAATCGGTTAAGTTTTGGAGGAGGAATCAGCGGACTACGAATCGAAGATTTTCTGTTCTTTTTTTAGAACTTTTGTCGTATTGGCTCTATCGCGCTCTGCGGTGGGAGACTTGAGATTGGTGAGACAGCAATACATTTTCAAATACCTATTTTCAATTTCTCTCGCCCCTGGTGTATCCTCTTAAGGTTATTTAAAAATATTTTCTTGATACATGAAACGTTTTAACAAGGGCATTACTCCTGACGCTGATACAATTTCGTTTTAATTCGGCTTCGATTGTTAACCGATCAAAATCGATATCGCAATGAACATAACAATCTTCTCAATCGCTTCGTTATAGAATCGCCGATTAAAGGTTCGCGGCTCGCGCTCACTTTGTCGGCGCGTGCCGGGGCTTGCCGGGGCGGATCGGGGCTCAGCGCAGCGCAAAATGCGCTATATCACACTATTGCCGGGCCGGGCCGCATCGCATTGACGGATTTTGAGTACTTTGGATAGCTCCAGTGTGACCACTCTTAAATCACTCGTGACTCGATATATCAAAACCGTTGCTATATTCTACTAAAATCTACAAGACCGTGTTGTAGCTTCTACCGAATATCTAACTTTATTAATCAACGAGCTTTTGCCCACGGCTTCACTCGCGTTAAGAAGTATTATTATATACAAACTTTCGTCCCCTATTTGAACCCCTTGGGGTTGGAATTAATCAAAATCCTTTCTTAGAGGATGCCTATGTTATAACATCTACCTGCATGCCAAATTTCAGCCCGATCCGTCCAGTGGTTTGTGCTGTGCGTTGATAGATCACTATGTCAATCAGTCAGTCAGTTACCTTTGAGTTTTATATATATAGATGTATTCTACGTGGTTGAAAATAAAATAAAACTAAAATGTTTATATGGACTGTCTTCATTATGCATTTAAATTTTTTTATATTATTTGTTATATAATATCGATCTTCTATTAAAATTTACAAAAAATTTTGGACTACTAAATCGTCATTCATTTGACCTCAAATCTACCAAAAAGTGGAAATGTATGTGAAGTGTGGTCACACTGTTGCCGGGGCGCAGCGGGTTTGTCGGGCCTTGCCGGGCCTTGTCGCGTTGACGGAAAACCGCGTGTAAAGTTCGGTACATAATGAAAGCTCATAAAATTTTCTACAAATTTTTGCTCATTTCGCTAAAATGGTGCGTTGTAGAGAAAAAAAGTTCGGTACATACATTTTCTACAAATTTTTCCTTTACATTTTGTATCTATCTCCACTCCTTGCCTTGCTATGAGCTTTTGTCTATCTTATCTATACAGATTTCGAGTGTCGTTTGATTTATATGCAGCGATCTTCGGCGCCGGTCGTTTCTTCATAAATAAATAAAACCCCCCCCTCCATAAAATTTTCTTTAAACAAAACGATGTCGCGTAGACGTATTTCTCCTTTTTTAAGAACAAAGTTAAAAACTACACTAAACATACGGTTTTCGAGTGTCATTTGATTTGGGGGGGCTGCGCCCCCACCATGGATCTGTTACTTATAACGAAATGGTGTCCTGGCGTTTGTATTGCGCCTTATTTCTCCTTTTTAGGAACAAACTAAGTCATCTATACATATAATAAAATCGTAAGAAACTCAATTCTGTACATTGAATATTTTTGAAAAATAATACTTGGGACGTGATCTACTATGCTGACGCGGACGAAGTCGCGGGCACCAGCTAGTCAGCCTATAAATAGGCAGATAGCGGATGTTGATTTATCAACTTCTCTGATGAAAGAAAATTATGTTTACAACATCGCAATCCAATCATAAAAATATCCCTAGATATTCCGATTTACCAGTATTTTACCTCGTAAACCTAATTACCTTGGCAATGGAAAATAAATAATATCTAGCTTTAGCCTGGAAAATAAGCGAATACGAGGTACAATATGAATAAATAATTATTTCAATTTTACTATAAAAACGGTTAGGGATCCGTTGACCGTGAGTTTTACACTTTTAAACTATTCCATAGCTTTTATTGCGGGCTATGAGCGTGGCGACCGAATCAAGAAAATAAACCTACCACCCCCCACTCCGACCGGCACAGCGATGTGGCGTTAAAAGCTGTGCATCGTCTAACGTCGTTTCAATTCGGCAAACTTCGGCACAGTGTTTGTGTGGGTGCGACTAGACGTATGCTTGTAGACTAGCTATTGGAATGCAATAGCTTTACCACGGCAGTCCCCGAGTACCACACGTATTTTTTTATATAGATACTGCCTACTTGTTTCCTAATTTTATGGACCTTTTTAAATGAAATTCGCGTAACAAATTATAACATGGACTTTGTGTAAATGACTTTGCTGTTCTTCATCAAATACGTTTAAAATATAACTTTATTTTTTCTTAAAAAATAATGATATTTATTTCGTCACTTATGTTTTAATTTAATTATAAGTACCGGGCTAGTGATTAGTGATTTCTCAGATACATTATATTAAACATTATAACCTTTTTACAAACTTTCGATTTTTCTTAACAATATTATACAACCACAATAAACAGAACGAACCAGTAGGCAGACTTCAAACAACCTCACAAATCAGCGCGTTACCACATGATACCGCCGCGCTGCAACTAGTGTTGAAAATTTCGGAAAGTTTCCTGAATCTTTGGAAAGTTTCAGGAAGTTTACCGGAAAATTTCCGTGAAACCTTCCAAAGTTTTCGAAATTTTGGAAACTTTCGGAAACATTTGCGATTTTTTTTTAAATGGTTTTTCTTCTATAAAATAGTAATTTTTACCGACGAAAACAGATGAGGTACTCAATTCAATAGGTACGTAATTTTATGTATTAAGTATGAGTAAGATCAAATCAGCTGATTGACTTTAGAAAGAAGTTTAGCCGTTAATTCCACTCTTAACAGAGACACGTATACTTCAAAAAATGTTATTTTCTGTATTACTATTGGAAAACTATTCTAGTTTTTATTTAAAAAATACAATTTTATAAGTTTCTAAGAAAAATATATAAAAAATCGAAAAGCGTAAAGCAAAGTCATTCCTTAGCAATATATGTTTGAAAACAATGTTATTTTAGATAAATATTTATAAAAACGATCTAAATCATGCGACTGAATAATAAAGTAGACAAATCTGCTTTCATATCACATATTTTATATCTAAAGTATGTTCAATTTAATCAAAACTATAAAAAGTACCTAATTTTAGTGTTATTTGCATTTAAAAATAAACGTCACAACTGTCTTTATAAGATAAATGACAGTTTTCAAAACTTCCAAATTTGGAAGTTTTCAGGAAATAAGGAAAATGGAAACTTTCCGGGGAATTTTCATCTCTAGGTGCAACGCACCTGAAGGCGCGCGCCGGCCGATATGACATAATAATTACTACGTCAAACGTATTGAAAACACATCTATCCTAATAGGCCGACAGAAGTAGGTTCGTTCTGTCTATTGTGATACAATTACTACCTTCCATTAATAATTGTAGCGAAAAATTTATGTGAAATTAATTTCGGTTATACTTCAGTTTTAATTAGGTCGAAAAAGGGGGGGTGAGCCAAAATCTTTTCGTTTTCGCTTCGTTATAGAATCGCCGATGAAAATGTATAGTATTGACATAAGCGTTCATAACTTCAACGTCATATTAACGAACGCTTATGTCAATACCATACATTTTCGTCGGCCATTCTATAACGAAGCGAAAACGAAAAGATTTTGGCTTTGATGATGCATATATGCAACAAATCTCATACGGAACCATTACCTATAACATAACAATTCCAGCTGCACAATTACTTGTGAATAATAATTATAGATCAGATTAACATTGAAAAGCTAATTAATTCATTGAATTACCGATTGAAAACAATCCGGCCGCCTACAATAAAGCTGACCGTGAATCTTTCTAGTTTACTAGGAAAGGTCAATGTTTAATTGTAAATCGTGGATATTTTCTCTCGATTGTAAGCTTTAGTTTCTAAAAAATTTGATTTGGTTCGCAAGTTTTCTTAATTTTTCATCAAAATTTTGTACATATACGCTAGAGCTTGAATCAAATTTATTATTTAAAAATGAAATGGGGGTGTAAAAATATAAATAAGTCTATGGTTTTCATAGATACTTTGTTGACTGTACTGTAAAGTATGACAAAGTTTGTCAATAAATCACAATACTAGTCTCGCTTTGGTTGCAAATCGATCTTTTTATAAATAGTTATTAACCCTCGGTGCTCACTGTTATGTTGTTATGCCTGATTGGAAATTGCAAGGCTTGTTTTAAGGCCATCCCCTGAGCAGACAACTTTAACCATAGTCCATACAATTGCCGCGTTGCCGAGGTCGCGCCAAAATCCTATATTTTTTACTTATCTTAGTTCAAAATTGACCTTTAAAAAGAATTCAAACGGGGAGTATGTAGTTAATGAAATTGTCGATCTATTGGCGTGTGTTTTAAATAACCGTAATTTGTAAATACTAGTGAGATACTGAATGTATGCTTGACTTTAAATAAATTATAATTACTTTGGAAGCTGATAGCATGAGTATAATAAACAAAAATAGGAAATTAATAACTATGAAAGAAACGTTCATATACTGAAGAGTATTGCTGTATATTTGTTATAATTTTGAAGCCTTCAAATTATGAGTTAATAAGGCTCCGAAAACGGTAAATTACGGCATCTCCGCAGGGGGAGCGTTTTAAGGCTGCGTTCACACCAAAACGATCGTCAGCCGCTTAATATGATACCTACAACTCCGTTGTGCCTTTTGTTTATCGCGCGGGAACCGTACATTCTTACGGGATAAAAAATTTCCTCTGTCCTTTCCCGGAACTCAAAGAATTCCCATACCCAATCAAAATCGGTTCAGAGGTTTAGGCGGAAAGAGGTAACAGACATACAGACACACTTTTGCATTTTTAATATTATTATTATGGAAGTATGTCTACACATTTTTACAGTTTTGATTGTACTAGAGATCGCCCAATGGTCGAAATTCGCCCTTAAATTTAATTATAGCTTCTTCTTTTGTTTAAATTATTGACTATTTCAGATTTTATAAAAAAAACAACATTCCATTTTTAATTTGACAACAGATTTCAACCATAAACAAAAGAGTATAATTCGTATGTAATTGTATAGGCTTGTCATTCAAAAATATGGTAGTGTGCACATTGTAGTATGTATAATGTTTTATTTGTTAAAAAGTGTATGATAAAAGCATAATTTCAAAATAATATTAGCTCGATGCACTCCTTCACCATATTATAAACTATAGCTGTGCAAAATTTCATTCACCTACGTTACCGCATTTTTCGTCAAAAGGGATCCGAAGAATTTCGCTCGCGTAATTATATACCAAATCGACATTTATACAAACACATTTAACGTTTTATTGATGCATAAATATTATTTTATTATTAAATTAATAATTGGTCATTTTAGAGGGAGATTACGTACTTTTTCAATATAATTATTTTATAGCCTACGTTTTAAAACTTCAACATTTTGTGTTCTGATTCCTAAAACTAATGCTATGAATAAGCGTTTGTTTTTAAATTTCATTATTGAACATTATTTACTGAAAAACGTTAGCAATTTAGAAAATATTTTTCAAAAACATTGTATCATAAGATTATTCTCTTCAAACTTTTCCCGTTTCGTCCACTTCAATCTTTAATTTCGCAAAAATGTAGCTGTTGACCTTTCACAAAAAGGTTGTTTATGTTATTGCGATAAAGGGAAGAGTGCCGTTAAATCTATATTGTTTAGATTCAGTGAAGTTTTAAATTTAAGTGCCAAAATATAAGTCTCAAAAGTGAAGTCTCAATGAACCTGTCAATCATAGACTTAATTTTTTATAATTTTATTTATTATATTGTGAATTATATAAGTGTACTACTAACATAGTTTTTAAGTCAAATTGTTACCACAATAGACATAACGACCAGTAGTTCGACTGCAAAGAAACGGACAGGTTTCAATATCTGTCAAATTCGTCGGGTTTCACTAGGATTATGAACAGAATGTGCCTCGCGCTGGCTGATATAATTTATTTTTAAATATCTAATCTACAGATTTCAAAATTGGATTCTGACAATTTTAATCGCATGTGCCAAAACACAAACAACAATACGACCAAAGAGGAACACGTCCAGCGAATATGTCATAGTTTTAAATTCGTAGGTAACAAGTTAACAACCCTAGCGACGATTTTCGTCATGATACGTCAAATTTAAAAATTTCAACATCAGTTTTAAGTCGGCATACTCTATCATTCTGTCTACTCTGTTGTTACTGTGCATCAATGGTCTGAAAATAAATGATTTTTATTTTTATTTATTTTTTATTTATAAGACGTAGAATGTGATCAACATGACGAGACGACCTCTGTGGCTCAGTTGGTGGGCTGTTGGTAGCTCAAGCCGGGGGTCGCGGGTTCGAATCCCACCGACGGAACAAAAAGTTTTCAAAGTTCCTGGGTCATTGATGTGTATTAAAATTTTGTGTATCACAATTATGTGATACACAAAATTTTAATAAAAATCTTAAATAATATATGTATGGTATAAAAAGTATTAAATATATTTCCGTTGTCTGGTGCCCGCAACACAAGTACTTCAAGTACTTACTACTTAGCACGGGGCCGGACTGACGTGGTGTAAAGCGTCCATAGATATTATTATTATATATTATATTATCGTATCATGTCATGCCTTTTTTCTTAGATTGATTTGAAAGGGATGACACTACGATAATATAATATAAAAAAATCTGACAACTGATATCTACAATATCATTGTGGAATATCCCATCGATCGTGGAATAACGAGACACAATAGCTTATCTATTGTTATCGTGGCCAGATGCGGCCGCTTAGGGCTTCGTGAATTAATATAAGAATAATTATTTGTCAATTGTCATTCATAAGGAACAGTTCGTATCTGATTCGAGTTATATACTTCATATTCGATCGATTGAAACGATCTATCGTAAATACACTACAATATTATTTGTATGATATAATAAAAATCTTAAATATATTATGTATAATATAGAAGTATTAAATAATATATTCCCGTTGTCTGGTACCCTTAACACGAGTCCTTCAGCGTGAAGCATCCATAGATAAAAAATAAATATTAAGATACTAGATGACGCATGCAACTCCGTTACGCCATAATTCGTTTATCATGCGGAAACCGTACCTTTGGACTCAATGTAAATACTCAGCAAAATCAGTTCAGTGGTTTGGTCGTGAAGAGGTAACAGACAGACGGATAGAAAGACAGACAAACTTTCGCATTTACAATATTAGTATGGATTCGACCTTTATTTATTGAACGACGTGTTAAGCGTTAAGTGCCCTTTAACTCCGAAGGGATAGCGTGCTGCCTCCATGTTTTCTTTCAGGATTGAGAATCAAAAACTTGGAATCAACAGAGCAGAGCCTTCAAAGTTGTATTTTCATAGTTTAATTTACCGCTACCTTTATGTAAGTTATTTTAAAACTGCGACTGTGACTTGTGATTCATCGGTTTTTATGCCGTTTGTAGTTATTTGATACTTATTACCTGATGGAAATGTTATGTCGTAAATAACTAATATATAAAATTCTCGTGTCACGGTGTGCGTGGTTGAACCCCTCTGAAACGGCTCCACCGATTTTCGTGAATTTTAGCGAGAATATCGGCTAGGGTCGAGAATCGGACAACATCTACTATTTATATTGACTAGAGATCGCCCAATGGTCGAAATTCCACCTTAGTTTCAATGATATTAGGATATTTTGTAAAAAAAATATTGACTTTATTAACTCTTCGTCTCTGGGACTCAGCTGATCTCAGACTGGCCGTGTAAGCATTGTCTAAAGATTCAATAAAAAAAACAATAATCCATTTTCAACATGTCACCTTGTTGTAAACAGACTTCAACCATAAATAAAAGAGTATAATTCGTATGTATAAGCTTGCCACTCAAAAATCTGTCATTTTCCCTAGTGTGTGTGTTGTAGTGAGTGTAATGTTTTATTTGTTAAAAAAATGTGTGATAAAAGCATCATTTAAAAATAATATTAGCTCGATGCACTCCTTCACCATATAAACTATAACTGTGCAAAATTTCATTCATTTACGTTTACCCATTTTTCGTCAAAAGGGATACAAAGTTTTTGGCTCACGTATTTATATATAGATAAGTGCATTTTCGTTAAATAAATAATAGTAAGTAAATTATTACAACACGTTGACGACGTCACATCTCCACGTCATGACCTGGAGATGTGGACAGGCTAAAATTACTAAATTACTAATTACTAAGTACTAAAATTGTGTCGCAACCATAAAGTTAATATACCTAGCGGAATATTCCTTGAATTAGTTGTCAAGTATCAGATATTAAAATATGTAGCATAAAAAATAAAAATTTTAGCGTAAATTACTGAAATGATTAGATTGAAATTAATATGTTCTACACTACAAATAGCTTGATAAAGCTTATTTCGATAGAAACTATCTAATGTGATTTTGTTTCCGGTTTCGGTGCAAACGAGACACATCTTAGTGCCATAAGAGAGAGAGAGAATACATATTTTGTCCGTCATAATGGCCTCGCGGAAAAACGAAGTAAGCTAAAGCACTGGCTTTATGAAATCTTGGTCAGTAAATGACCTACTTTACAAAAAAATAATACAACTAAACAGGAGGTTGTTACAATCTTGCATGAAGTAGGTAAACCCAAATTTTAAAGCACTAAGCAGGCTGATAATAATTCAAGACGTGAGTTGAAGAATAAGGTAAGTAACATGAAAAAGCTTCCCGTTTTTTTGCTTAAATGAAGGCTTTAAGGTCGGAAAAATAATTTGAAAAAGAAATCTTGTGGATTAAATTATGACGTGTAGCCAGATATTATATTAACTAGGTTATGAATGAGATAAGTCACAAGTTTTATTAAAATAATTAGGGAAAAAATGAGTTATTGTCCGTATGTTACGAAATGTTACTTGTTCGATTCTTCCACTCACGTCTTCAATTATCAAAAAAACTTAATATAACACCGCTCTCGGAGGTTAAAAAAGTAATGTAAATAATTATGGTTTGGCGTCTCAAAAGTGGTCAGTTTACACAGCGCATTGATCTCTTAAGCTGCTATAAAACCAGTATTGTTCAAAGTTGAAAAAAGCTATTGCTGACTGTTGTCCATTTCATCCGTTTCCAATAATTTTTTTGTAAAAGAATACAAAATATAAACAAAAGCATATTATATTGTTGTTAAGGTGCCCATTGAAAATCAGCGTTGCGGAACATTGCTGAATGGGAACCAATTTGGTATTACCTAAGTGTTATTGTCATAAGATACCTATGTCAAATGTTATACATTTTCATGTTATACCAAATAACTTTCTTTTCTTTCTTTTTTTCTTTCTTATAAAATAACTATAATATAATATTATTAAAAGAATATGTATTATTATATTAAAAAATTGCGCCCAAATTCATTTAACGCGCTGGAACTTTTCCAGGATAAATAGTATTATGTCCTTTTTCGGGACTCCAAGTATTTCCATACCAAAGTTTTGCGGAATCAGTTCAGTGGTTTAGGCATAAAGGGGTAACAGACAGAAAGACAAACACCCCTTCGTAATTACTAATTATAATATTAGTATGGATTATTTTTCAATATTCAAAGCGTTATAACTTAAACATCGTGAATGAACTGCAATAGCTGGTAAGATGTTCGTTTGCTTAAACTGTTTGCGACGTCACCTGCCAAAGTCGTTATTGACATTCAATATTCACAGTTCAATCTCGATTCTCGATATTGTCAGGTGGCACATTGCAACGCAATGAGATGCATTTTATGATGAAAATTTATTTCACAAGAAAGTAACATAAAGGCTCAATTTATATGCGCCCGCCCAAACGCGCGATTTGGCGGTTATACCGCGAGATTACTCAGCAATTGTATGTAAAAGACAGTGCGATCGCGACGCCTTTTAAATAAATCGTTACATACTATTGCTTGTGACCTCGAGCGTTATAGCGGCCAAACCGCGCGTACAGGCGCGTATATAAATCCAGCCTAAAAAAAATCGCAAACCACGACTAACCTTTATCTCTAAATAGAATAACTGTTTTCATTTTTATTTGGATGTATTATATATTATGTTACGCTCGAAGACCGAAATCGCTCAGTGAGCGAAAAAACAGCTCACAACGCGTTGTGGTCACAGTGATAATATTAATACAATACTAATAATAATAATTTTGAAACTACTTCAGAACACATAAAGCTTATTTTACAGTTTGCTTTTCTTGGTCTTAAAAATGTGAGTAAGTATTTTAAAGTCCACAGACTGATGTTGGTCAAAGCAAATTGAAAGAATTACACATTACAGAATTAAATAAACTTTAACTGAAAAGAGCATTCACAGAATAATTTTCATGAGATAAATAAAACGATTTTCCAATATATGTTTCGTAATATTTAACAAATTTCCAGATAAATGAAGACATGAGTGGATAAAGATGGTAACTAACATTTTTTAACATAATAGCAGAGCATTACCCATTTTTAGGGTATCTAAGGTATAAATCGTGTTCCTATTACTGAGACTACGATGCTTGTCCGTCTGTCTCTCTGTCTTCAGGGTTTCTCTAGACCCGCTATAGCTTATAATATACTTCTGAGATTTTCACAGAAATAATTAAAATGGTTTTTTTTTTGTATAATTTTTTTTATATTTTACATACAAAAAAAACACAACGTTTTGCTAACTCTCGCTAACGGCCCGGAAAACTTTGTGCGCGAGTGCAACTCGCACTTAGCCGATTTTTTTCTCATAAATTTCAAAACCTTGCAAGTGGCAACTTACCTGCTTCATCACCTAGCTAATATAAAAGAAAATGTATAGCTAGATACATTTATCCAGCTAAATATACATTATAATATTATTATAATCATTTTAGGGTTCCGCACCCAAAGGGTAAATATGGGACCCTATTACTAAGACTTCGTTGTCTGTCCGTCTGTCTGTCTGTATTTTTCCAGGCTGTAACTCAAGAACGGTAATAGCTAGGGAATTGAAATTCTCATAGATTATGTGTATCTGTTGTCGCTATAACAACAAATACTAAAAACAAAATAAAATTAATATTTAAGGGGGGCTCCCATACAACAAACGTATTTTTTTTTTGCCTTCCTTGCTCTATATCAATAATAGCAATAGGTAGATACTTGAATTTTTCACACAATCCTTAATTTTATGTGTACTTTAATATTTAATAATAATACAAATATTAAATAAAAAATTAAGAGGGGCTCTCATACAAAAACACACAAATTTTGGCCTAATTTTGCTCTATAATAATATTAATAATGGTACCCTTCGTGCGCGAGTCCGACTCGCACTTGGTCGATTATTTTATTTCAAACAATTTTCGCGGTCCTAACATTATTATGCAAAATAACGTCAGTTTCCAAATTTTTGCTTACCCGCTTCATCCACTTATGTCTTCACATATTCTTCTATTTCATATGTATGATAAAATAACCGACTAATTAATTTTTAATTACTGTCCATGTTTTACTGTCGCAAAAATTAATCAACTGCCATATTAAATTAAGTAATACATATTAAATAACAGCTCAATATTTTTTTTCAACTGATCATAATAATATTAACATCTCGAATATTAATATCCCACCAAAAACATTTAAAAATGTAAAAGGAGCCAAGCAAAATATTGCACTGCTTTATTACTTCTGTGATCTGTCGTCAAAAGTTTTCAGATCACATTCAAGCCAAGCCTTCAACTTATTTTATAATTTAAATCAACATTCAGTAAATGTATCAATCGATTTCTTTATTTTATAATTATTATAGTGGCCTGGCAATGAGCACAAGAGAAACAAATATAAAACTGCATATTTGGAGGAGTTCATACTTACACAGATGGCAAGCGTAAAGTATATATTGCATAAAGTGTATATTATAAGCATATATTGTAACGAGTTAACGACGCATATGGCCAATGGTACCCAATAAATCCAATTAGTCCCTGATTATTAATTCTCTAGTGCTCATTGCCAAGCCACTAGACTGGTGAGACATGTTCATTACTCGAGGACGTGATTTTTGGCTATTATATTAGTTGAAAAAAATAATATCAAATGATCACTGAGTAAATGTAGCATAAAGTTAAATAATTATTTACCCAACGCATGGACACCGCGCGCGGTCGGGGTCTCGCGCGGCGCGGGGTGCACGCCGCCGCGCCGGCCTCATAGTAATTTACTAAGTGTCCATGATTCATTTATTTAAAGGGAAATTTGGTCAAAAATTATGTACCTAATTTTATTACATAATTATAATGAGAATCGAGTACCGAGTAATCTCCTTAAGTATCAATCATGTCTCACCAGTCATGCTGTATATCTTACTTGCGTATCATATTTTTAAGAACTAAAACCGTAAAATCCATACTAATTTTATAAAATATGCGAAAGTGTGTCTATCGGTAATCTCTTTACGACCAAACCGCTTAACAGCTTTTGTTCGGCATGGAGATACTCTAAGTCACGGGAAAGGATATAGGATACTTTTTGTCCAGGAAAAAATTATTCCCGAGCGATAAAGAAATTTTGGCGCTACGGAGTAACGGGTTTAGTATAATAACTACATAACTCCCGTAACTCCGCAAGACGTCTCACGCAATTGAAATCTGTCATCAGTACAAATTTAGAAATGCATATCTACGTGTCGCGTGACGGTCTTAATTGACCCTTAGGGTCAATTAAGACCGCAACGCGACTCGTAGATGCATTTCTAAATTAGTATGGATTTGACAGATTCGCAAGGCGTCTCACGCTGACGACATCTGTCAAATCCATACAAATTTAGGTCGCGTCGCGTCGCGCCTCGCCTCGTCAGCTATGTTTTCCGAATATACGTAACTTTTTGTATGCGGAGAAGTTTTATATTTCTATACTTACCTCATATTCAGAGCTCAAACTTAAACTGTGATTTAAAGTTTCCATATTCTCACCAGCAGCCGCTGTAGCTTGAACTGAAGAATTATGAATTATTATTTATTTATTATTTATTTATTTAATCATTTTGTGCTTGTTTATTTCAAGCAAATAAAGCGAAGGTTTACCTTTGACACATAAATCAGCCAAGTGCGAGTGGAACTCACGTACGATGGGTCCCGTACCGTTAAAAATCAAAATAGGCAAAAAAAATGTAAGTACTTGATTTTAATAATTTTGATTTTAATTTTTTTAAATTAATTTTATTTTGATTTTGTCATTTAAAGTTCACATATAATTGAAAATTTTAAGTGCCTACCCGTTGCCATTAGTGATTGAATACGAGCAAAAAAAAAACAAGTTTGGTGTTGGATTTATTGTTATGGCGGCAACAGAAATACAGTCTGTGAAAATTTCAGAAGTGTAGCTAATAGCGGATCTTGTGCCTGGAGAAAGACAGATCAGCCGACAAACGGACTGACAAACGGACAGACAACGAAGTCTTAGTAATAGGGTCCTGTTTTCACCCATTGGGTACGGAACCCTATAAATCTAAAGGTAATATTATTATCTGATAAAGACAGTATATTATCCGTTATTAACACTGTCTATAACAGATAATATTTTTACTGAGAGAGAGAGAGAGAGAGAGAGAGTAAAAAAATGTTTTAAGAGTTATTGTATACATATTTTTTGGATGATTCATCGAAAATGCATGAAAACACGTAATCTAAAAGTAAAGCATATACTACTTTCTCTTTCGTTCATTTTACGCTTCGCTTTGATTTTTCTCTTAAAATGGCAGACAATAAATAAAATAATTAATTAAATCACAGTATTTACGTGTGAAATGTTACACCTTCGCCTTTATTTGTATTCCTCGTGTTGTTACTGCACTTTCGAAAGGCACACGAGGGCATTAAGAACGTCCGACTATCACCGCGTCCTAAGGCGCACTGGTTACAGACGAGTGAGCTCACTCATTTCGAGAGTGACACATTTTCGCGCTGAGGATTGTATGGAATGCCTTTTCTAACGTCCTAATTCTATAATGAAAACCAAATAAAACTACCAACGGAAATTGGTTTGAACGAGATCTAGCTATTAGTTTTTTCTATACGTCATAAATAGTAAACCTTTATTTAACTTTCATTAATTCAACTGAAATATAAAAATAAATCGAAAACCTTTTAATTTCAAAAAATAAACCTTATTGCTGCTAAGTTTTTAATATCAGTAATATCGTGCGCTTAGGCCCGATTCGACCAAACTTGAAGTTACACGAGTATAATTTTACTATCATGAGAATAATTGTACTCCTTTAATTTACTCTAGGGTATTATCGTTTGCATTTTACCAAGTTACTCAAAGAGTATGAAATAAAATGTCAATTATAGTTCACAATGACACCAACCGTGACAGTTGAACCCTGTTGTGCAACTATTCTCAGTTTAATATTTACTCCACCAAAATAGCCCGTGTAAATATTTACTCCCGTGTAATTACCTCATTCTTGGATTAGAAGTTGGAAAAACGCAAAACCAGCTTACTCTTAGATTAGGAGACGGTTATACTCGAGTAAAATTTTACTCACGTTTGGTCGAATCCGCCTTTAATAGTGTAATAGCTGTTAATCTCTGGTGAGCAGAACGCTCGGGTATTTTAAGAGGTCGTATTGCAGCCCGAGGCGTTTCGCCCACTAAAAGCTATTTCTGTAGTTTTGTATTTGCTTCGGTCAACCAAATATACGTTGAACTTGAAATTACATTTATAACTTCACTAGATGACAACCGCGACTCCGTTGCGCCAAAATTCGTTTTTCGTGCGGGAACTGTACAGGGTTGGGATAAAACGTATCTTATGTTCTTTCCCGGGATACAAAGAATATCCTTTCAAAAAAAAAATCAGTTCGGCGGTTGGGGCAAGCAGAGTTAGCAGACAGACTAACAGAGTCGAGAGACTTAATTTTCGTTTATCTTTCGAATACCTTTTGGTCAAACTCATCCTAGTTAAGGTACCGTTCATATTTCTACTGACATTGGTTTAGCGACCAACGCCGCCGATGATTTTTAATAGCGTAGAGCAAAATGAAACCTATAGCATGATGAGTGGCATTTTGTCGGTCGCGGTCGCTAGCGGTGGAGATCGGAAACCCACCTTTATTAGTTTCTCCAGTTACTATTATCGTTATCTCATTTACTACACTAACTACACATTGCACTAATTAATACAAAATCAATTTATATTAGACATGACACGTCATAATTGGGATTTAATTATTAAACTGATCGACTTGGAACTAGAATTTAAAGGGAATTACATAATAGGGGTTTCCTGAAATGGAATTTAGATGCGGACAACTATTTTATCGCTACAAAAATAGTACTCTACCTCATATTATTAAATAGTTACTACGTAATTAAATTTTAAGTTATTACGTAATTTACTCTATTAATTTAATATGTTTCGTAAATTCTGAGACAAAAAATTGTATAAAAAATAATATTTTCAAACACAGCGCTTTTTTTCAGCAATTCGAAGGAGCATATTTTCTTAAACTGGATTTATATGCGTCCGCGCGAACGCGGCGTCTTTGGCGGCTACACCTTATTAGCATTATTTTTTAACAAAAAAATTAACCCGACTTCCTAGGTTGTTTTTTACCTGGGAAGTAGGGTTAAATTTTTTGTTAAAAAATAATGCTTATCATATTCTTAAAATGATCTAAAAAGTATGAAATAATTATTCTTCATAATTGCTTTTTTCAAAATTCGACTAAACTTCAACTAATTCTGTAACTACTCAATTTTCTATTCTGTCTGTCTTTCCGTATGTTTTCAGGCTGCAACTCAAGAGCCGCTATAGCTAGACTTCTAAAATTTTCACTGAATGTATAATGTGTATTATCTGTTGCCGCCATAATAACAAATACTAAAAACGAAATAAATTAAATATTTGAGGGGGGCTCCCATACAACAAACATGATTTTTTGCTATTTTTTGCTCGATATCAATAATGGCAATACATATTATAGGCACTTGAATAATATTCACGAAATACTCAATTTTATTTGTACAGTTTGCATAAATAATTTAAAATAAAATTTAAATAAATGAAATAAGTAAGTGGGGCCACCCATACAAAAAACCCAATTTTCAGCCTATTTTTGCTTTATTGTGGTACGGAACCCTCCGTGCGCAAGTCCAACTCGCACTTGACCGATTTTTTTAATAAATCTGAAATAGTCAATACATTAAACGGGGAGCCAAAAGAAGAAAATAATTCAATTTAAGGTCGAATTTATTTAGTCGGTCGAAGCGAAAAGCTTTGGATCCCTTTTGACGAAAAATGCGGAAACATAGGTGAATGAAATTTTGCACAATTATTAAAGTTTATACCTGGATGACCGAGCAAACACTCATTGACTTCGTGTTACTTAACAACGCCATCTGCTGGAATAGCTTTAGCTGTTGTTGTGTCGTTAAAACAATAATTAGTTGCTCTTAAAATAGTATTATTATTCGCTAATAGATGTCAGGAAGAGTTATATTTTTCAGTTTATTGATTATCGATAAAACACGAATAAAAAGAAATTTTCTAAAAAATATTCCATAAAAAAATATTATATAATATAGGATATCCTGAAGGAGTGCATCGAGCTAATATTATTTTGAAATCATGTTTTTATCGTATATTTTTTTAACAAATAAATTGTTATATTAATATCTATGTCTGTCTGTCTATACTATTGCGGACTTTATAATTTAATTTACCTACACACTACACAGGCACAATAAAAACATCGGCAAATGAAAACAACCAGTTGATGCTCAGACCTAGTTCGTTGCCATTTCTCATTTAATTAGTAATAAACAAACTTATATAATATTTCTGTACTTACTCTATTCACTTTGCTATGAGTAAGTTTTTCGTTAATTAATTATAATTTATAAACTATACTTCAATAACGGCGTGGTATTTCATAGAAACATCTCAAATGTGTGCCTCGTCTTTAATAAAGCTGCCGACGAAACGAGGGCCCGTCACCCGTGCTATAAGTTTGATGTGTCTGGCTATTCCTTTGTCATTATTTGTGTGTGTGTCCGTGGCATTGTAGCATCCAAAACGGATTTTGATGAAGCAAATGTTCAATTTAATAAACGCACGAAATCAATTATAATATAAAATACTTACTAATGACATTAAAAATATAGTCCTCGGGCGTTATGCAATTAAGATGAACTGTAAACCTTCGTATGAAAAAAATGTTACAAAAGCGACACAAAAAGTATATGGGCGAGAAGCCCATAGGTGACGTATATATTATATTCGTAATAAGAAATATAAAAATTATTAAAATATAGAATAACAAAAATTATGGTAACAATTCCAACACTCAAATACTTATCCCCCAAAAACCTAACTAACTATTTGTAACTATTTATTTTCTCGGGTATAACCGGTTTTTATCCCGGCCCGGGCATACGGGAGGGACCCGGTTCACCTTGGCCCAGTTATGGCGACCCGGCACCGCCTTCAATTTGTCCAAATATGTGAAGGTAGCGTCTTAGTTAGATGAATTGATCAGACACATCCGTGACGGTTATATCTTAGGATATTCTATTTATTTTTAAATATTTATTATTTACTAAACGACGCTTGAAACTACGTTTCGCCGAAAATCCAAATGCCAGATGCCAAAACTTGACCCCAGCTCAGCAAACGCAGCAAGCAAGCCCGCTGCAATATTTTTCTGCAGAGGCAATGGGTGACAAGTAAACACAAAATATACAGATAAAAACGAAGAACAAAAACCACACTCGATAATATTGAGTAGTAATTTTGAGAGTGTTTCGATTCTGTCATCACAAAGTTCTCGCTAATATTCCACGTAAAAACAAGATAGAGTCTTAATTTTATGGCAATTTAAACGCCGTTAATTGGTTAACAAACTCCCCGCTACTAACCGTTTGCCCGCCGAGAGTTTCCCACATTTCACCGAAATTCTCCAGTTCGATTGAAAATAATTGGAATATTTAGGAGGCTGAGAGGAGCGCCTATTTTAATTCAAGATTTCAAAATGAAATCTACCCCGGTTCGCCGGTTATAGCTGCGTCCTGCGACAATTTTAAATTTTAATGAAGCCTGCGAAAGGATTCTGTTGAGTTATGCATTACTAAATACCAATATTAGGAATGGATTGTGTCTATCTGTCTGATTTAACCCTCAGTTGGTCGCGCTTTTAAAATGACGCCGTTGATCACCCGGGGGTCTTTGAAAGCCCGAAAATTTAACGACGTAAAAATGGAATTTTATATATTTCTTAACAGTTTTATGCATATTATTGTTTTTTTTTTAAATTTAAAAACAGCTAGTCGTGAATAAATTCTTCTAGTTTCTAGTCTCTGATTTCAGTGTATTGGAATCAGTCGTTCTCGATTGACGTGTGTTTCAGCTTCCCAATTTCAAGTGAAGATCAATTTACAATAAAACACCCACGCTTCCAACTCTTTGACTGTTTATTAATAGGGAGATTATGACGACGTGCACGTTCCTGATGAAAATAAGAGATTTTTGTATTTGTAGCGCGCCCGACAGACATCATCCCGTCGTATTAACATTAAATAATTCTCAAAAGCTAGAGTTTTCTTCAATTTTCTAATTATCTAGGGTATTCTTTTTCAATTTAATAACGATCTTTACAAACACAACAAAAGAGGAAAAGAGAATATTCGAAATTGGTTCGGAAATCTCTCGAGATTTGCGCTTGCACACACATTTCTAGAGATTTAGAGAGAAATAAATGTTTTACAAATTCTAACTAAATTGTGAGAAAAACTTATTAAGTACCATCTTTTATCATGTCAAATTATTTAAAAGAATGTCTTATTGTATATTTGTAATTTGTACAATAAAATCGATTAAGCTTATATCCGGTCTCATTCGGCAGCTCTAAATAATTTACTTGGAAAGAAACTAATCTAATTATCAGAACTTACGAACATACGATAAACTTGTTTTATTAGTCCGAATACTCATTTTACCATGATATTATTTAA
The DNA here is from genome assembly GCF_905147365.1 of Aricia agestis. Lineage (NCBI taxonomy): Eukaryota > Metazoa > Arthropoda > Insecta > Lepidoptera > Lycaenidae > Aricia > Aricia agestis. Next base: position 22,845,950 of record NC_056428.1, on the reverse strand, counting down.
GATTAACCCGGTAAACTTCGTACGACCCTCCTAAGACAAACCTTCTCTGGACTTCCACAAACATTTCAAGACTAAAATGAGCCAAATCGGTTCAGCCGTTCTCCAGTATCAGCGAGACGAACAAAATTCATTTTTATTTTTAATAAAATATGAAGATGATATTATATGAATGAATATTCAATATGCAAAATACAAGAAATCATAAAGTAAATATTATCTACTAAATATATTTCAATGACTCGATTTATGAATAAAATTGGTACGATTCTTGTTTGCCTAGATTAAACGGAAAGATACATTTGAGCAAAACTGAACTTTGACTGTATGTTTTAAGGCCCATCATGGCCTCAAAAGGATTCTCGGGCTGCCATAGATGTAATCTATGTTTGAGCCAGCAAATATCGGCTGGAACATCTGTTTATGGAATTTATTTCCCGTTTGCTTGTGAGAGTTTTTTGTAACAACCCAAACTATACATATAACAACCCTCCGTGGGTTCGAATTCCGCCTACAGAGCAAAAAGTTTCAATGATCTGTATTAAATATATTATTGTATTAATAATCTTAAATATATTATGTATAACTAGTATAAAAGTATAAAATATATTTCCGTTCAATTGTCTAGCTGTAACAAACTATCCTTTACGTACTCAGCACGGGGCCATACCGACGTTGTGTGAAGTGTCCATATATAGTATTTATTTATATTAAGTAATAATTAGTATACAGATGCCGCCCGCAACTTGGACAACCCCGTTTATGGCGCGGGTACATTTTATAAAAATAGTAAAGTGATATAGTGATAGCGAGGATAAATTAGTGTCCTATGTCCTTTCCCAGGGCACAAAGTATACTTATATTTTTTGGACAAAAACAAACGCGAAAGAGTGTATGTCTGTTACATCTTCATGCCCAAACGTGTGAACGTTTGGGCATGAAGATGTAACAGACATACACTCTTTCGCGTTTACATCTAAATATGAGACGGGTGGAAAGGATGATATGATTTTAATGATCATCATACCATTTTTGGTACCTATTCAAAATGGTTTACTAAATTCATATCTTAGATAATTTTATGGGTCTTGATAAGTTTACTTAATCGCAATTAAAAATAGTCATATGGGTGACAGCCCAGGGCGCCAGATAGAAAGAGGCGCCAAAGGCGTGGGAGAGCCATGCTTCGGCACGAATGGGCCGGCTCGACCGGTGAAATACCAAGTTCTCACAGAATACCGGCGTGAAACAGCGCTTGCGCTGTGTTTCGCCGAGTGAGTGACTTTACCGGAGGCCCAATCCCCTATACAATTTCCTTCCCTACCCTCCCCTATTCCCTTCCCTTCCCATCCCTACCCTCCCCTATTACCCTATTCCCTCTTGAAAGGCCGGCAACGCACCTGCAGCTCTTCTGATGCAGCGAGTGTCCATGGGCGACGGAAGTTGCTTTCCATCAGGTGACCCGTTTGCTCGTTTGCTCCCTTATTTCATAAAAAAAAGGCAAACGAAAAGCTACTAGCACCCTGGGTGCTGAAAAAATCTCGCCCAGGGTGATGTTTCCAACGGGAAAGTTTATTTCACGTTTTCCATGTAGTTTATTTAGATATATCCATAAAGTTGATGTTTGTTATCAAATAACTACTTGTACCATACACAAATACACACACGTCAGAGAGACATGCGACATTTATAACACTTTTCGTTGGGAGACGAAAAAAATTCTCGTTCTATGTTTATGCGAGCCGCGAGAATGGTTACTCAGCAAAAAGCCATTCATGTTCAGTTCGCCTTGAAGCAACAAGCAGATGCAACAAGTAACCTGTTGCTTGGTGCGATACGAGAAGTTTTGTTATCAAATAACTACTTGTACCATACACAAATACACACACGTCAGAGAGACATGCGACATTTATAACACTTTTCGTTGGGAGACGAAAAAATTCTCGTTCTATGTTTATGCGAGCCGCGAGAATGGTTACTCAGCAAAAAGCCATTCATGTTCAGTTCGCCTTGAAGCAACAAGCAGATGCAACAAGTAACCTGTTGCTTGGTGCGATACGAGAAGTAATAACGTATTATAGTGTGCCTTTTAGCCGATATAATACGTATCCTTTCCTGCCTCTCAAAGTAACGCCGCGCCCTAGTCAATTACAATTTACATGCAAATCGGTTTAGATGTTTAAGTGTAAAGAGGTAATAGACAGACATTAAACTAATTTGTATTTATTGTTGTAATCAGTTTTGTAAAATTTTATACAAAACTAACTGTCCCGGCAAAAGTTGTTATCTATACTAATATTATAAAGAGGTAAACTTTGTTTGTTTGTTTGATTGTTTGTTTGTTTGTTTGTTTAATTGTAATGAATAGGCTCAAAAACTACTGGACCGATTTTAAAAATTCTTTCACCATTCGAAAGCTACATTATTTACGAGTAACATAGGCTACTTTTTATTTTGGAAAATATAGGATTCCGTAAGATATTTCAGTTTTTCGGAAACAACCAGAAAATACAATGAACCATACAATGTTCTAAATAAATGTAGATCTTATAAATATCTACAAAAATGTCCGCGACACACTATACCTATCTATGTCAAGTGAGGCACAACAACCATTTTTTTATTTAAAAATCTTGATTTTTTGGACTACATTTAAACGCATTTAATTTACTCATGCTAATAATCCTTATCAAAATAAATTATTTCTTCTCTAAGTACAGTTTATGTAGACAATATTTGGTCTTTGATTGATTAAAATTGGACGTTTGGTTTAGAAGTTATAGCGAAATTAAAATATTGCGATTTTCGCCCGTTTCGAAGTGGGCGCTGCTACCAAGGCGGGGTCGGGGGTGCGCTCGCGGCAGAGGAGTTTAGATCTATTCAGAGTATTGACTATTGAGTAGTAATGTAGATCTATCAGTAGTATCGACAGAGAGCTGACGACCAAATCAGCCATGTAGCTTCAGCTGTGTTAAAACTCCGTTAGCTACTTCCCTGAACAACCCTTTCTGATAATCTGCGTGCTGGCAGGCCGTGGGCGGTGGGTGTGGAAGTAGTGGGGTGGGGAAAAAATTGGAAAAAAATGTAGTTTCAGCGACTTAATAGTGTCTGCGATGGTACCTACATGTTAATTTATAATTTTTCCACATAGATAATAAAGAATAACCGGCCAAGTGCGAGACGGGCTCACGCACGAAGGGTTCCGTATTTCAGAAGTCTATCTATAGATATAAATTTCAGAAGTCTATCTATAGCGGTCCTTGTGATACAGCCTGGAGTCATACAGTCAGACAGACAGTCATATTTTTTTCATTTTTCCCCACCCCACCACTCCCACACCCACCGCCCACGGCCTGCCAGCACGCAGATTATCAGAAAGGGTTGTTCAGGGAAGTAGCTAACGGAGTTTAAACACAGCTGAAGCTACATGACTGATTTGGTCGTCAGCTCTTAGTCGAGTAGTAGTAGAAGATCTATGAGTAAACAAACAAAGTTTACCTCTTTATAATATTAGTATAGATTAAAAACTACTGAATCGATTTTAATCGTTTTTTCAGTAAGTGACATAGGCTATATATTTTTTACCCGTGCGAAGCCGGGGCGGGTCGCTAGTGCCATATAAAGTATTTCGCTCATACTTATTATTTTATTGAAGTGACTAAATAAGCTACCATGGCAACGTCCATCGCTATCCCGTCATACAAACAATGGTCGCCGTCAGTCTCGAGTCAACAAATGCACTTATCGATTTAAAAGGAGCCAATCTCAGACATACTGAATATGCATATAAAATTTGGTTAAAATAAGTAAAGCCGTTTCGGAGGAGTACGGTAACTAACATCATGACACGAGAATTGTATATTTATGAAAATACATTTATTTCCTTTATTTTCTACATATTTTATAATGTTATAATTTGCTCACTATTTTGCGGTTTCAAACCGTAGGTGAAAACTAGTATAAATTCGCTTATCCATATAATAAACTTAAACGTTTATAATCAAACATAATAGGTATTTTATTACCTTTATGTAATATTATCATCCTCTCGAGTATTTTCCCTCTCGTTTTATGACCTTAGAGCTAGTCCACACGGCGGCGCATCAGCGTTGCGTCGACGCAGCGTTGCCGTTGCGTTGTTTTACATACAATTAACCAAGGTGCGCTGCGTCGTCGCAACACACACATAACGGACAATAGTCCCTGAGACGAACTGACGTTAAGACTGCTTCGTACGTAACGACGAACGCACGCAACGCAACGCGCCGTGTGGACTGGCTCTTAGTGGAGGTAGATTGTCATTTTATCAAAATATATCTCTCCCTCCACATACCTTTTGTTACGACGCGCTGAAGGCTACTGCTAATAATATATTATACTAGCTGTGCCCCGCGTTGTTACTCCCGATTTAGGTAATATATACTAAAAAACTATGAAAAGTACCATTAATAGGGTCAAAACGGGACGATACATGGTTTTATAGTGGTTTATGGTAGTGATGATGATGATGATGATAAAGCATGTGCTTTCCTTTCTTAAAACAACGTCGAAACACCCAAACTTGTTTCTATAAAAGTCTGGAGTTCTCTCAGCACCTTCCGAATCATGGTATAACTTGGTACAAAATCTTACTTGTTAGTAGCATATGCTTAAAATAATGCCCACGAAACCAAAGTCATCACATGTTTTCATATAAATTTTGAAGAGTTCCCTCCATTACTTATGGATCCCTTCATCAGGTCACCACTTTTATGAATATTGTAATAATCGGCCAAGTGTTAGTTGGGCTCGCGCACGAAGAACAAAAATAGGCAAAAAAAGCCCTTAATAATAAATATTAAGGGCTCCCATATTAAATTTAAATTTTATTTTTGAAGTAATGCAATTGTCTATTTTGTAAACATTTCAAATTTTAACTATCTACCTGTTACCATTATTGATATCGAGCAAAAAAAGCCAAACAAATCAGGTTTGTTGCGGCTCCCTCTTAAATGTTAATATTATATTGTTCTTAGTTAAGTTCAGAAATACACAATCTGTAAAAATTTCAAACGTCTAGCTATAGCTGCGGTTCTTGAGGAGCCTGGAGACAGACAGACAGACGAACAGACATCGAAGTCATGGTAATTGGGTTATAAATTATACGTTGTGCGTCCGTCGAACGCAGTAATCGAACTCAAGGTCTCCAAATCAAGAGCCTATAAGGTACAAGTTGGAACCGAGCGATACGCGGCAACAGCTTACGACAATTATTGTCGTCGCGACAATACTGGTTTCTATGTATTTCTATGAGATACCCTCCGCAGCTAGCAACATGAAGCTAGCGACACTAAGGTCCTGTTTCACCACTTTCTGATAAAGTGCTGAATAGGTATTATTCACAACTTTTTTGACAGATTCCCCATACTTGATCTGTCAAGTTAATTGTTGGATAGCCTATTCGTCACTTATCAGGAGGTGGTGAAACAGACCGTAAGGGTTGATTCAGACCGTAACGCGACGCGTAGATGCATTCTAAATTTATATGGATTTGACAGATTCGCAAGATGTCTCACGCAATTGTAATCAGTCAAATCCATACAAATTTATGCCGCGCCGCGCCTCGCCTCGCCTCATCGCATTGCGGTCTAAATGCGGTCGTTTATTTAAAGAAAACTAGCTGTCCCGGCAAACGTTGCTTTGCCATATGAAGTATTTCGCCCATATTATTTTATTGAAGTGACTAAATAAGCATGTTACCATGGCAACGTCCATCGCTATCCCGTCGCATAAACAATGGTCGCCGCCAGACTCGAGTTGCAATAATTTACTATTATTTATTCAACAAATGCACAGTTTATCAATATAAAAAGTACCCAGTAGTCGATTCTCAGACCCACTGAATATGCATATATAAAATTTGGTTAAAATCAGTAAAGCCGTTTCGGAGGAGTAGGTACGCGGCCTAACATTCTGATACGAGAATTTTATATATAAGATATACATAGAAACCAGTTACTGTAGTGTCACGTCATCTGCTACCGCTTTATGTAGCGGGCTTCCTACTTGTACCTTTAATCACTAGATCACGGAGTTGTTATGTAAATCTTCAATTACCTTATATGTTTTACTGAAACTTTTCTGACTTAGGATGTCAGAAACGACATCCTAAGTCTTCAGGTAAGCTTAATTATACATCTATAATGTATAATGTATGAAGCAATCAAGCGAGACATGTATTATTCAAATAGCAAACGTTGATGGTTTGTAAATTGTAGGGAATATTTCTGTTAACTTCAAATTGCTATTAGTACCGTAAAAATATTATCTAGGTTTGTGTAAGTATACTACATTTACACAAAATGTGTTCTGTGTTTGACGTGTCTGTCTGTAAGTTTTTTGTGTGTGTCTGCCCATGTTGCATTCAAACATATCGATTTTAAACTACTTTTTTAGGGCTCCTTACCCAAAGGGTAAAAACGAGACCCTATTACTATAAAATTAAATTAAGAAATTAAAAAAAAACCCGCCAAATAACTTTAAAAAGTATTGAAATAATAGATTTTACTGACTTTAAGTTTAAATAATTTCTAAGTGTAAAGTGATATTTTAGTCCATAATTGTTGTCACGGTATGTCGGGGGGCCGCCAACAGTGTCTTTTGCATTTTGTATCACCACATCACTGATTGTCTGGATTCGGTTCGCTGTGAACTGACCCTTAAACTATAATGTTATGTGAAATCAAACATGTACATTAGCGGTCCCCTGACACACCTTGACAACAATTATGGACTAAAATATCACTTTACACTTAGGAATTATTTAAACTTAAAGTCAGTAAAATATATTATTTCATTACTTTTTAAAGGTATTTGGCGGGGGTTTTTTTAAATTTCTTAATTTAATTTTATTTCATGCTTTTCAAACTTGTATTGGTTATAGTGCAGAATAATTCCTATCAACAGGATCATATTATATCCCAATAAAACCATTGCTCTAAGTTGGTGAGGAGTTGGGTGTCCTATTGATTTAGTATATTTAGTCCTGGTGGTGCAGCATCACCTGGGTGATGCTGCACCACCAGGACTAAATCTCACGAACTAGAATGCAATAAAGCCCACCAAACTAACGACTGTAAGTTGCTAATCGGCCCTTCACGAACCAGATCGACCTCGATTTTTCAGCATGGAGCTGGCTGATGATGATGAGCTATAGCTAAGAACACTCTCAATTAAGTGAGCTTTCAAATAAAAAAAAACTAGATCAAAATCGGTCCACCCATTTGGATGCTACGATGCCACAGACAGACAGACAGACAGACCGACAGACAGACACGTCAAACTTATAACACCCCTCTTTTTTGTCGGGGGTTAAAAACAGGTAAGACTTCAATGTCTGTCCGTCTGTATCTCAAGAACCGCTATAGCTAAACTTCTAAAATTTTCACAGATTGTGTATTTCTGTTGCCGCTATAACAACAAATACTAAAAACAGTAAAATATTAATGTTTAAGGGGGGAGCCCCAACAAACCTGATCTGCATATCAAGTCTCCAGGCTGTATCTCAAGAACTGCTATAGCTAGATTTCTGAAATTTTCACAGATTGGGTATATCTGTTGCCGCTAATATCAACAAATTTAAAGGGGGGCTCCGATACAAAAAACGTGATTTTTTTTCCTATTTTTTGCTCGATATCAATAACGGAAACATGTAGGCACTTGAAATATTCACTAAATAGTCAGTCTTATTTGTACTTTAATAATTAATAATAAAATTTAAATAAATCAAATATTTAAGGGGAGCTCCCAGAAAAAAAACACAATTTTCAGCCTTTTTTCGCTCTATTGTGGTACGGAACCCTTCGTGCGCAAGTCCAACTAGCACTTGGCTGATTTTTATTTAAGTTGAAAGCTGACATGCTCAAGAGTGTTCCCAGCCACAATTCATCATTATCAGCTCGTCGTACCATGCATCATGACGTTTTCTAATATTTTCTAATGATAATATTATTTGTTTTTATATTGCCATCAAATACAACGCACAACTTTTGAACATGATGAATAACAATGATTATCAAGCTATCTGTTGCAAATATAATTGGTGCCCATCATAGGCAATCATAGACGAATGATGGGACAAAAAGTAAACCATTTAAAAATGGGGACTTAAATTTTTGTGACAGCCTTTTTAGGGTTCCGTACCTAAAGGGTAAAAACGGGACCCTATTACTAAGATTTCGATGTCTGTCTGTCCGTCTGTCTGTCTCCAGACTATATCTCAAAAACGGTGATAGTAAGAGAGTTGAAATTTTTACAGATTATGTATTTCTGTTGCCGCTATAACAACAAATACTAAAAACAAAATAAATTAAATAATGAAGGGTGGCTGCCATACAATAAACTTGTTTTTTTACATTTTTTGCTTTACATCGAAAATGGCTATTTTTAGGCACTCGAAATATTCACAAAATACCTAATTGTATGAGGACTTTAATAATTAATTATAAAATTGATATTTAAGGGGGGCTCCCATACAAAAATACAATTTTTTGCCTATTTTTGCTCTTACATGGTACGGAACCTTTCATGTGCAAGTCCAACTCGCACTTGGCCTATTTTATTTAGCCAATCCTGGGTTAATTTTAAGTGTTCGAACCCAAAAATACTTTTAAACTTCCCAGAATATAGCCCCTAAAAGGTAAACAAATGTAAACTCTTCACTCTGTTTAATTAATTTTGCCGCAAGAATATTAAATTCTTGTATAAACTTTATCTGTCGTCGTAAAAAGTTCTCAGAATACTGCGCTCGAAACATTTACTAGCCTTAATTTTACTGAAGCTATGAAATAACATTCATATAAATAAACAAATAACTAAAATTAAAATTAACGCAGGCTGAACCCTACGAGATTTATCAAAACTAGAGATCGCCCAATGGTCGAAATTCGACCTTAGTTTTAACGACATTAGGACTACTACCGATATTTTGTAAAAAAAATATTGACTTTATCAAATTTTTTTCAACTCTTGTCTCTGGGACTCAGCTGATCTCAGACTGGCCGTGCATTGTCTAGTAAGTAGTATCTAAGATTCAATAAAAAAAAATTATAATACCTAATCCATTTTCAATTATTTGTCACCTTGTTGTCAACAGACTTCAACCATAAATAAAATAGTATAATTCGTATGTATAGGCTTGTCACTCAAAATCTGTCATTTTTCCTAGTGTGTGTGTTGTAGTGTGTGTAATGTTTTATTTGTTAAAAAAATTTATGATAAAAGCATAATTTCAAAATAATATTAGCTCGATGCACTCCTTCACCATATATACTATAACTGTGCAAAATTTCAATCACCTACGTTTCCCCATTTTTCGTCAAAAGGGATACAAAGATTTTGGCTCACGTATTAATATATAGATAATGTACCAAGTATTGTACACATTGAAAAGGTCTACAGAAAACTCCGCGATGGTATATGTCTATCTCGGTACCATTCGGATCTGCGAGGCAAGCGTACGGCGTCACGCGTGAGCGACCGGTCGCTTGCTGCGGAGCAGCAAATAGCTTACCAATGTCCGCGACCGCGTAGCCGCGACCGACAAAAATTTTATTAAAATGATACTTTATTGACATGATTATATCTATCATTTTTGTCTAAGTCACTAAGTAGTATTATAATAACCACGTGGCCAGCGTCGTATGCTGCAGAGACCCGCGGCACAATAGACTTAACTACTCTGTCTACTCTGCCCGCGGCATGCAAGTGCGCCGCGTATATAAGTACATTTGAACAAAATGCAACATTATTAACTACGTAACTAGGTAGCATTTCAAACTATGTTGCGATCCACAATTTTGTGATATTGTGCGCAGACAGAAGCTTTGACCATTTTTCCACCATAACTACGAGTGTAAACAAAACAATAATTGTGAATTATTTTACACAATGAGTTTCTAAAATACTAGAGTAGCAATGTCTCACAAAAGATTCTCAGAAATGCGTAACCACTTTTTTGTTCAAAAGACAATGTCAAGTCATATAATTATTCGTTATGTCATTATGTATGTGAGATATGCCTGCAGGCATCTTCGAAGTGGCAACGCGTTGCTACCGTAAACTTCCAATCTAGTTACGTTAGTAACATAGAATATCATTGATTTTACAATATTATGGCAGGAAATTTAGTATTAAGGGAAGAAATTATCCAAAAACTGTTGGCAGATGAAGAGGATGATGAAATTATTTTGTATTTTTTATCATTTCCGGAAAAGAGGAGAAAGGTTGACCCTATTTTTACGTCGCGGGTCGAAGAGGGATGCTACAATATACTCATTGCACATCACCTGTAATGAGGAAAAATTTATTGAATTGAATTAATAAATGTATTGCAGATTAAGCCACGTCCCCCGTTACCCCCCTTCCAACCCCCTTTTCCAGTTAAAAGGTAGATTATGTCCTTTCTCAGGCTCTAGACTATCTGTGTACAAAATTTCATTACAATCGGCTCAGTTGTTTTGGCGTGAAAGCGTGACAGACAGACAGAGAGATACTTTCGCATTTTATAATATTAGTATGGAAGTATAGATTACTATGAGAGAAGAAGCTGTTATAATAATATTATAGTTCATACCTACATACTTTGATACCTCCATGGCTTATATTATACGAACATTTTTATTTTCGGTTTCGATATGATTATAATAATAATAATAATAGCTCCCACACCGGTTTCGGTGACGGTGGCCGGTTTCATTGAAACGAGGCCAGCTACGCAGCAGTAATTTTATAGTGCCCAAGTGTGTGCGCAGTACACAAGAGCACTCTCTATTCCTTTACTCTCATAACCCAGTGGGACGGCAGACCGACACGACCGGCGAGAGATCAGGCGCAAGACCGACTTTTTACATGCCCATCCGACGCATGGATCATCTTACTTGTCAGACAATCAGGTGATCAGCCTGCATTGTCCTAACCAAACTTGGAAATAACATGTTTCCAACGCGGGAATCGAACCCACGACCTCCGAGTCAAGAGCCGCGCTCTGTACCACTAGACCACGGAGGCGTTTTTATTAAGTGACGGCGAAATGATTAATAACCTATCGGCGTGTTTCTAGATAGAATATCTACCATAGCTGCCCTGCGGCTGTCGCGGTACTGCTATCCGGTCTCGTGTCGCGCGTCGCGGTAATCGGATTGTCGTCCATATAAACACATACAAAGCAGTGGCTTGGCGACAGTCTCGGGTCGCGGGTCGCGGACATCGGTATGCTATTTTATGCGGCGACCGGTCTCTTTGTCTCGCGACGCGGGTCGCCGTGATTGTTTAGTCCTCCATACAACTTCATAGTGAGCAGTGGCTGTTTGGGTCGCGGGTCGCGGCGACCCGCTGCATGCTGCCTTGATCCGAATCATACCTTCATGGATATCCCACAATAACATTTTCTTGTTATTTACTTTTTACTACAAATAATGGCTAATTTTCGAAGCGATTTTAACCAATACGGCAATAATCCTTAAGCTTATTAAATAATTTTAATACATTATTGATTTAATGTAGATTTATATGGCCCTTTACAGCATAATATATTAAATGAATATTTGCGAAGATATTACAGATTTAAAAATTGCGGGTAGTAACTTTTGCGGCGGTACCGACCAATGCGGGCCACAATATGTGAATAACAATAATATTATGTCTCTCTAATGATACTTGGCATAATGGAGGTTCATCTTCTTCACTTCTTTGTACAAGGCTTCTTAGTAAGATTGCCAATATGTAAGTGACCAAAAAGACTGTTGTTAAAGAAGTTTTGCTGACAAAATAATTGGGCTGCGTTACATCAATTACTGGCAGCCACTGACTACAAGTAAGCTGTCAGTTTATGGTGTCGGTTTGATGTAAAAAATAGATATGTCCACAGCCGAACATAATAAATAACCTCCTCCTTTTTGGAAGTCGGTTAACATCTTTACATTGTCAAGCACTGCCGCCGCTCCCGCCGCCGGGCCCGTAATTGCCCGCTGATTTCAAGACTGAACCCTTAGGGTTGATTCAGACCACAACGCGATACGTAGATGCATTTCTAAATTTGTATGGATTTGACAGATTTCAATTGCGTCAGACGTCTTGCGAATCTGTCCATACTAATTAAGAAATGCATCTACGCGTCACGTTGCGGTCTGAATTGACCCTAAGTTTCGATTTTGCGTCAAAACAACCTTCTACAACGTAACATTGATCATGGCATTGAACGTCCAAACGTCAATAATAATTAACTAAGTCTACCTAACTAAATACGCATAAATTTTGGTGGCAAATTGAGCTGTTATGATGTGGTTAGGCCCACGCGGGTGGATAGAGGTTTTATTTCAGAAACCCGTATACCTAATATCTATACTGTATTTTGTTTTTGAAATGTGAACGAAATCGAGAGTGTTTTTGTTTCTGAAATATGAATACACGATAACCGAGGTCGAGAAATCAAAGTATCCCACCAAAAACAGCCATTTTACAACATTATGTCCTTATCCTAAAAACCGCAAACTTGCATTTCAGTTTGTTGGCGATATTTGTAACAGAAATAATTTAATACTAGCTATTTGACCAAGTTTTGCTCGGTATTCGATAAAACACGAATAAATTGTCATTTTCTAAAAATGGTTGGAGCCGATTCCGAGATTCCAATTATATAATATATATACAAGAATTGCTCGTTTAAAGACATAGGATAAAAAATAAGTACTTAATAGTAAACTTAAAAAACAATAATTATTAAATTCAATAACAAAATATTTTTCTTTCTTAATATAAGTAATTAAAACACAATATAAACTTTTTAATTATCTAGTAATTACAATAACATATATTTTTTTTTTCTGTATTATTAAATTAATGACTCCTAAATTTTATTAGTAATAATTTTAAGTAAAATATTAACACTTTTATGCACGGATGGATAAACAGCCTGATTCCAAAAAATAAGTTTTTAATTTTTGTTTTAATCTAGTTATACTAAGTTTTTTAGTGATACCCCTTATGAAATCTATTTTATTGTATATACTGGGAGTCTGGTGTCTTCTTGTTCTTGTGCCATAGTAGTTTTTTAGTAGCCCTCGTACGCTGTTTTGTTATATATGTACTTAAATATTTGAACCCTTACATCGATTTTGTGATGAAAGTAGAAAATCGGCTGAGTGCGAGTTGGAAAAAGGATTCCGCATTGATCAAGAAGAATAAGGCAAAAGTCGCTGAAATGGGAGCAACATTAAAATATTTATTTATTTTGGCTAAAGTATATGTTATTAAAAGGGTAACGGAAATACAATTTGGGGGAATTCCAACGGTCTACCTATAGCCGTACTTGAGATACGGCTTGGTGACAGCCAGATAGCGAAGTCTTAGCTCCCGTTTTTTCCTTTTGGCTACGAAACCCTAATAAGATATTTAGGAGCTGTTTCACCACTTTCTGATAAGTGCCGGATAAGTTATCTAGATATGCTACTTAAGTAAACGTGAAAAAATAAAACGCAAAATCTAAAAAACGAAAACAATATAGTGTGGTGAATAAGGAAGTACGGGGAATGTTCATTCAGTGGTTATTTACGGTCATTTATTTATAAGTCGGTCTTTCAACCATATATCACTTAGTTCGGTCCTTAACCGCCTCTGCCGGGAAACTGCAATTGCTGCTAAAACCAAAGACGGAGTTTTAAAGATAAGGAGATGGGTTATACGTTTCTCAGTCTCATTTTCATTTATTTTCATTTATTCGGGTCTCCAAACAGTCTTATATTAAACATTATTTCCGTCAAAATGAACAACTTATTCTATGAGAACAATGCTGGGAACTCAAAAAATCCGTCTTCATATCTTCTTGAATCCATGAATCTTCTTCATACAAATTGCTGATCCGGGCATCCCTGCAAATCTCTAGAACTATCTGATTTGAGCATAGAAGTAAAGGAATTTATTTAAGATGAGAACCTCCTCGATATTTCTAAAAGAAAAAGAACCAGTTTAATGTGCTAGGTTTTTCACAAAAAGAAATTAATTAAAAAATACAGTTCTTCTTCCTTAAACTTTGGTTTTTCTATGTATTATTCTACGAAATTCATATTTATTAACATGTTGTCTGTGTAAGCGTAGTTCACAAGTTTAACTATAAAATCAGACTCATCAGACTTTTTTATCTTTATAGGATACTAGATGTCCCGCGCGGCTTCGCCCGCGTAAATTAGAAATTTTACAGAATCCGTAGGTACATTTTCCCATAAAAAATATTTCCCCCGTTTTTCCCACATTTTCCTGAGTTTCTTCTGTCGTATTAGTCTTAGAGTAATAATATAATATAACCTTCTCGATAAATGATGAGTCTTACTCGATAAATGATCTATCTAACACTGAGATAAGTTTTTAAATCGGACCTGTAGTTTCTGAGATTGACGCGTTCAAGCAAACATACTCTTCAGGTTTATAATATTAGGTAGATATAGATTTTTTTTAATTATCGCTTGACAAACTCGAGTCTCGATCTAAAAGACTATGAAATGGTATAATATGGTAGTGATGATGATGATGATGATGATGAAGAATGTAATTTGCATAGTAGCATATGCTTTCTGTTCTTAAAACAACGCCGAAACTCCCAAACTTGTATCTATAAAGAATCAGGAATTCTCTCAGCACCTTCCGAACCACGGTATACCAGGTATATCTCGGTGCAAAATCTTACTTGTTGGTAGCATATGCTTAGAATACTTCTCACGAAACCGATGTCACCACATGTTTCCCTATAAGTTTTGAGGAGTTCCCTCGATTACTTATGGATCCTTCATCAGATCACCACTTTTCTGAATATAATACCAAATTGGGATGATACCCTATATACCAAAAGAAAAATTTTGAAAATCGGTTAACAAACGGCGGAGTAATCGTTGAATATAAGAAAACGAACATAACACCTCCCCCATTTTGAAAGTCGGTTAAAATTGTAGCCTATGTGTTATTTATTTAATATTTTAATCAGCACATGAATTGAATAACACATTTTTTTTCAAATTAATCGTAGCACCATCTGTCAGGACTCAGGACAAACTAAAATTGAAATAGAATAATATTGAATGCGATGATAGCGCCGTCCGCCGGATCTAATGTAAAACATTCCAAAATCAACAACTCCTTATAAATAAGAAATTAATTGAAAAAAACATTTTCCAGTAGACCAAACTGTAAATCTAAACCATTCTCGAATCTCCACGAACACACACAAAAAATTTCATCAAAATTGGTCCAGTCGTTTAGGAGGAGTTCAGTCACATACACACGCACACAAGAAATATATATATTAAGATGTAAATCTAAACCATTCTCGAATCTCCACGAACACACACAAAAAATTTCATCAAAATTGGTCCAGTCGTTTAGGAGGAGTTCAGTCACATACACACGCACACAAGAAATATATATATTAAGATTTACATGAGAAGTACTGGTCAGATTAGTATGAAAGTCCGAGTAAAACTAAAATGGCTGCCCTTTACAACCGTGAGAGAGAGAAAAAAATTTAAGAGCCAATTTGTCGATAAAATATCCCATACATCATGACATTAAAGGATCGGACACCGGTGTCGAAACACATTATATATTCAGAAATGCGCCGTCTTACTACGCCTTTACTATATGTCTGTGGTACGTAATAGTAGCCAGTCTAGGACGTTGCACGGAACGCTATTTTTAGCGCACCGTAAGCTTAACGTTTATTTTTATTTCTGCCACTACGTGACGTTAATAGTACGTTCGTAGTACGCTTAGTTACGGCGTTTGTAACGTAACAACGTAAGTATTTTATTGGTGCTTTTTATTAAGTTTTCTAAGGTAGGAATATAAATTTTTCTTCATATTTAATCTGTACCTGACGTAGTTGAAACATTTCAACACTACTTGATTAAAGTTTTCTCTACAAATTACTATTATAATGAAACTTTCTCTATAGTAACTAATCAAATTCTACACTTTCCTCCATAATAATAAGATTCTCGCGTTCAGTTACGATTTTTAATTGCTACACCAGAAGAAAATTTAATTCGAAGGCATTCCGACTTAATCATATTATTGCTCCTTATGTCGCTATGCGGAACGGAAAAATGCATAAACAGGGTGAAACAAAACTATTTTTTTCACTTTTGTATGGGCAAGCGCCCGAGTTTTCCCATACATAAAAGAAAAAAACAAATTGGTCTTTCAGTGTTGCTTCTTTCACAGTCAAATCTCTACAAGGAATGCGTACACAACCCGAACTATTATCACTTAGTTTTATCACACGACTAGCTGTTGCCCGCGACTTCGTCCGCGTTAGTATAGTATATCACGTCCCAAGTATTATTTATTGTACAAAAATATTCAATGTAATACATTGACTTTCCTACGATTTTATTATATATAGATGTTCCGCGCGGCTTCGCTTGCGTAATTTAGGAATTTCTCGCAACCGTACATTTTTCCGCAAAAAAAGCTATGTCCCTTAACGTGGTCTATTCTTCATGTTTGCCAAATAACATAAAAATTGCTCCAGTAGTTCTAAGCAATTTCATATAATTTCCCCCGTTTTTTCCACACTTTCCTCTATTTCTTCGCGTAGAATAATAAAATATAACTTATAGCCTTTTTCAATAAATAGGCTATCTAACACTGAAAGAATTTTTCGAATCAGACCAGTAGTTCTTGAGATTAGCGCGTTCAAATAAGCCCTTTTATATAATTTCCCCCGTTTTTTCCACATTTTCCACTATTTCTTCGCTTCTAATAGTTTTAGCGTGATAAAATATAGCCTATAGCCTTCCTCAATCAACGGGCTATCTAACACTGAAAAAAATTTTCAAATCAGACCAGTAGTTCCTGTGGTTAGCACGTTCAAATAAGCCCTTTCAAATAATTTCCCCCCGTTTTTTCCACATTTTCCTCTATTTCTTCGTTTCTATGAGTCTTAGCGTGATAAAATATAGCCTATAGCCTTCCTCGATAAATGGGCTATCTAACACTGAAATAATTTTTCAAATCAGACCAGTAGTTCCTGAGATTAGCACTATTTGTCGCTTTATAACGGCAAGGAACCCTTCGTGCGCGAGTCTGACGCGCACTTGGCCGATTATTTTTTAATTATTTTGTGTCCCTTTGATATTTTTTATGTGGACCAATATAGCAAAATCAACTGTTAATTTTTAACTTGCAGTAGCTATATGAGGAATTACGTGTGCATTTTAAGTCCTTAAATGTAGCTCTCAGAGACGATTATTATCACCTAGCTGTTGCCCGCGACTTCATCCGCGTCCACGTCAACATTTTTTTTGTAAAAATATTTTTTAAAATAAAAAGTATCGTTACTTCTGAAACATCCAAGACTATGTGTTCAAAGTTTCACAATGATTCGTCAAATAGTTTTTGCGTGAAAGTGTAACAAACATCCTCGCTTTCACATTTATAATATTACTAGCTGTCCCGACAACTAAATAAGTAACAAGTGACTAAATAAGTATGGCACCATGGCAACGTCCATCGCTATCCCGTCGCACAAACAATTGGTCGCAGTCAGTCTCGAGTTGCATAAATTTACTATTATTTATTCAACAAATGCACTTATCAATATAAAAAGTAGCCAGTTAGTAGCCGATTCTCAGACCTACTGAATATGCATATACAACATGCTAAAAATCAGTAAAGCCCTTTCGGAGATTAGGTAACTAATTGTGACGCGAGAATTTTATATATAAGATAATATGAAGATTTGTAAGGATTACTTAATTGTAATTAAATAAATGTTTTAACAGATAATGTGTGGGCTTTTGACATAATATAATATGTTATGTCAAAATCCTTATGTTAATACAATCCTCATCACCTTGATGAGTGGCAGTCTTCCACAGTGCGTTTTTCGCGTAACTTTCTGCCGCGCACTGTAAAACTCTGAAATGAACTGTCACCAGCAGTATTTCCGGACCGATACGACCTGCAAACCTTCAAGAAAAGAGCATATTCCCTCTTAAAAGGCTGACAACGCACCTGCAGCTCTTCTGATGTTGCGACTGTCCATGGGCGACGGTAGTTGCTTACCATCAGGTGACCCGTTTGCTCGTTTGCCCCCTTATTTAATAATAAAAAATAAAATAAAGTTAAGTAAATTAATATTTGTTTCTGAGTGCGGCAGTCTAGAGTTTAGATACGAATAGCATCCAAACATGCTACATCAAAAAAAAGTGCGGAATAGAAGAGTTGGGAATTAAGTTTCAAAAAGAGTTTTTTGCTAAATTCAATTGTAACAGTTTGTATGCAAATAAAATTGCATAATTCCAATCAATTTGTGCATGGTTAGGGTCAATTCAGAGCGCAATACGACATTTTAAAATTTGTATGTATTTGACAGATTCGCAAGACGTCTTTCCTTACAACCGTATAAAATTTTGTCCGCTAGTAGTTCATTAATATAGAGTTTTCTAGAATAAACCAAAATATAAAAATATACTCAGCATTGCTACGTGTCTTATCCCCAAATAACTCTTAATGAGGGTACTTAATTACTTAAACTTAGCAAATACGAGCGTATTTACTCAAATGTAATGCCCTCCCCGTCTACCCCGATGAAGTCCAATTCAATGTCTTAATCCTATATTTGATCCAACCATTCTGTTCCATTTAAATGTATTGTCCCTATAATGTTAATAGGACGAAAATAAAATAGGTAGTAAGAGAAACGATCTGTGTTAAAAATATTTTAATATTTTATCGGAGGAATAACAATAAACGTAATTGTCGTTTCTCTTATTTTACAGGTATGATATTATTATATTATTGTTGTATTTACTTTGTTTATAATTTTACTTTTAGTGATTAAACTTTTATTTTACAGAGAAACAAAATTGTTTACTTGTTTTCCTCCATACATCAAAATAATCTTATAAAACGACAATTCGCTTATCATAACAGTATGGAGAAGCTACAATTTAAATTTAATTTCCTACCTAAAAACGACGGAAAGTCCAATGTACTTTCTATAACGTCGATAACTACTCAAAGTAATAAAGAGTATTATATACCTGAAGAATTGCAAGATATTAGCAATGACACAGAAATAATGCAAACCGCTACATATAGTAAAGTGCGAAATAGCCTAAAGAAAAGATATCAGACCAGAAGGATCTGGATAAACATGACAGAGGAGTTGATGAAAATTTATGTAGACGAAAATGATAATCTACAATTTGGAGACCAATATCTTGAAGAACTTTTTCTTGAAGAACAGTGATCCAAAGGAGTGAGAATGCAGGTAATATACATGAAATTAAATATCAAAGCCTTAAGTATATCGCAGAAAAATTTATAATTGATAAATTTTCAACTAAGAATATGAACGCAAACTCATGGATTGACACATTTGAAAAAGAATGTACTCGTTTTTGCGTCGCAACTAATGAACAAATACTAGAAATTCTTAGATTATTTTTTGATAAGAGTTGCATCGACTGGTATTATTCGATGATTATGAAGCTAACACTTAACTCTGAATGGTCTATTTGGAAGGCAAAATTTTGTGAGACTTTTGCAAACAAAGGGTGGAATCCAGTCAATTTAGCTTTATCATATAGATATAGAGATGGTTCTTTACTAGATTATGCAATAAGAAAAGAAAAGCTTCTACTGGAAATGAGAACATCTATAGATGTAGGCACATTAATAGACCTGATAGCAGCAGGCTTACCAAATCATATATTGCATAAGATTGATAGAGAGATTTTAACAGATACGATAGATTTGTTCAATGTACTAAGAAAACACGAGCATATGGTACAAAAGAAAAGTAATATGATATGATGAATGGAAAGAAAATGTATAAGACTGCCTGGTGAGCTAATGACAATGAAGCAACTCGAAATACATGTAAGATTTGTGAAAATTTAAATAAAGGAGCTCGTTATCACTCAGAAGCTACATGTTGGTTCAAACCAAAAGATGGTAATAAGGTAAAAAGAAATTTAATAAGACATGTGAATAATTCCGAAATTGAGGCGGAGTTAAATGAAACTGAACAAAAAAACTAAAATTAAACGAAAATTTAAATAAAAGAGCTCGTTATCACTCAGAACCTACATGTTGGTTAAAACCAAAAGATGATAATAAGGAAAGAGAAATTTAATAAGACATGTTAATAATTCCGAAATTGAGCCGGAATTAAATGAAACTGAACACAAAAACTAATAGTGACACCATTAATAACTATAAAATTAACAATAATTGAGAAGTTACAAATAGATGGAATTTATGATTCAGGTTTTGATGTTTCTTTGATAAATTCAAAATTACTTAAAATGAAGAATAAAGGAAGGAATGTAAACGAGGCAAGCTTAATAACTATTAATGGTGTCCAAAAAAGCAACTGGTTTGACTAGATTAAGAATTAAGATTTTTGAAGTAGAAAAAGACGTGGATGTTTACGTCATTGATGAAAAGAATTTCAAACATGATTTTCTCATTGGTTTGGATATGATAAAAAAGTTTGGATTGATTCAAACTGAAAAGTTAACGATTATTCAAAAGAAATATAATTGTGAGAACAAGGATAATATGATAGAAAGTGGAGATGTCAGCATGAAAAGAGAAATATGTAACGATGGAATTACAGAATAAAAATAAACTTTAATGAACATGTCAAAGAAGATGATATTGAAATGAAAGTAGATCATTTAGAAGATGGTGAAAAATATAAAAAAATAAATTAATTGATGACTACAAGTCAGTTTTTGCTAAAGACAAGTATGACATAGGCACTGTAAATGGATATGAAGCTAGAATTGACTTAACATTAGAGAAATACTGCAGTAAGAGACCTTACAGATGCACGATGGAAGATAAGAAGGAGATAGAACAGCAGATAGCAAAATTACTTGATAATAAGCTAATAGAAGAATCCTACAGTCCATTTGCAGCGCCAGTTACATTAGCATATAAAAAAGAAGACAATAAGAAAACAAGATAATGTATCGATTTTAGAGACTTAAATAAAATTGTAGTACCACAAGCTCAACCTTTCCCGTTAATTGAAGATCTAGTAATAAAAACAAGAAATTGCAAATTTTTCACGACCTTAGATGTAAATTCAGCATTTTGGTCTATTCCTGTAAGAACAGAAGACAGAAAGAAAACAGGGTTTGTAAGTCAAGAAGGCCACTACCAGTGGACATGTCTTCCCTTTGGTTTAAAAACGTCTTCAGCAATATTTCAAAGAGTGTTGAGCAACATGTTAAGAAAATATAAACTCAACGAACTTACCGTTAATTACATTGATGATATCTTGATCTTCTCCGAGGATTTTGATAGCCATATTAATCACTTAAGACAGTTATTAGAAGCTATAAAAAAGGAAGGATTCAGGTTAAAATTTACGAAATGCACTTTTGCCTCAAATTCTGTTAAATATCTGGGACATATCATTCAAAATAATTCAGTGCAGCCTTTAAAAGATAATATTATTTCCGTACAAAACTTTCCTACTCCTAAAAATCAAAAAAACATTAGACAGTTTCTTGGTAAAATAAATTTCTACCATGATCCCAAGCCTTGCATAAATTGTTAAGGAAAGGCCAAAAATTTGTTTGGTCCAATGAATGCCAAAAATCTTTCGACGTTATAAAAAATCTATTATGCTCTAAGCCAATATTAGAGATTTATGACAGAAATTTACCTATACACATTTATACAGATGCATCCATAGAAGGAGTTGGTGCAGTCTTAAAACAGATACAGCCAGATGGACAAGAAAAAACTGTAGCATATTTTTCGAAGAAATCGACGGAAACGCAGAAGAAAAAGAAAGCTATTTATTTGGAATTGTTGGCGATAAAAGAGGCGGTGGTTTTTTGGCAATATTGGCTAATAGGAAGACCATTTACTGTTTTTTCGGACTACAAACCTTTGGGGAATATGAATTTAAAATCAAGAACGTACGAAGAATTAGGGGATTTTACCTATTACCTTTCACAGTACGAATTGAATATAGTTTATTCTCCTGGAAAAATAATTTAGAGGCAGACTGTTTAAGTAGAAATCCAGTGTTGAATTCAGATGAAAACACTGATGAACTACTAAGAGTTGTCAATCTTATAAACATTGAAGACATATTGAAAGATCAAGAAATTAATAAGGAAGTACAAGAACAAAAACATAAGTTAATAAATAAACATAATGTGTACTTCAAAAGGGTTGGAAAAAGAGATAAAATAATTTTATCAAAATAATTAAGTTTAACATTTTTGAAAGATGTTCATGAAAATATGTGTCATATTGGAATCAACTAAATGCAAAAGATGATTGGTAAATTTTATTTTATAAGAAATTTATCAGATAATATTAAAAAGATTTGCAAAAGTTGTGCAACTTGCATAAAAAAATAAAACAAGAGGACATGAAAGATTTGGATCTATGTCTCATCTAGGACCAGCAACAAGACCTTTTGAGATTATGTCATTATGAAAAA
Source organism: Aricia agestis (assembly GCF_905147365.1). Lineage (NCBI taxonomy): Eukaryota > Metazoa > Arthropoda > Insecta > Lepidoptera > Lycaenidae > Aricia > Aricia agestis. Next base: position 22,823,449 of record NC_056428.1, on the reverse strand, counting down.
TTATTTAATACTTTTTAGTTCATATTATAAGGATGTTATTATTGTTTTTACCTTGGAAGTCGGTTTTAATTTTTTGTTAAAAATAATAATTTCCGACCGATATACGAACCTCGTTAGTATGGCGAAAATACTTAGAAAATTTTTGATGACAAAAATACAACCCCTATGACCACCCCTTTTTATAATACCAATCTATAGGGGGCGCCAAGGGAAGCAAAAAAGATTAGATAAACTTTTCTCAAAAATCAACCCCTGCCGAATGACAGGCCGAAATGTGACCCTTGTTAGTATGGCGAAAATACTTATATATTAAGTATTTTCGCCATACTAACGAGGTTCGTATATCGGCCTGTATCTGACCGGGGGTTGATTTTTGAGAAAAGTTTATCTGAGCTTTCTTACTCTCCTTGACGCTCCCTATCGATTGGTGTATTCAAAAGGGGTGGTTATAAGAGGTTGAATTTTTTCCAAATTTTTCTAAGTATTTTCTAACTACTACTACTAACGAGGGTCACATTTCGACCTGTCTTTCGACAGGGGTTGATTTTTGAGAAAAGTTTATCTGAGCTTTTTTGCTCCCCTTGGCGCCCCCTATCGATTGATATATTCAAAAAGGGTGGTTATAAGAGGTTAAATTTTTGACGAAAAATTTTTTAAGTCTTTTTTCTATAGTGCCCGTTTCCTTCAGTCCAACCCAAATGTGTGCCTTATGTTCTGGAGTAAAGGTTGAATTTGTTACTTATGATCAATTTTGTGGTACTTGAACTTGGTTTTTTTGTATTAAAATCGCTTTGAAATGTACCAAATAAATAAGGACATAACGTGATGACTGATGATATTTTATGGTGTTGTGTGTATATTGTATCCATATACAACCATGTGAGTTGTGACATTGGTGACCCTGACATGGTAGTGATGATGATGACGATGATGATGAATGTAATTTCCATAGTGGCATATGCTTTCAGTTCTTAAACCAACTTCGAAAGCCGCAAACTTGTATTTATAAGGAATCTGGAGTTCTCTTAGCACCTTCGGAACCATGGTACATTATCTAATTGCAAAATCTTGCTTTTTGGTAGCATATGCTTAGGATTCATCTCATATAATCGAAATCACTATATATTTCCATATAAATTTTGAGGAGTTCCCTCGATATGGTGGAATAGTGGTGATGATGATGATGATTAATTAAATTTGCATAGTAGTATATGCTTTCAGTTCTTAAGACAACGCCGAAACCCCCAAATATGTATCTATAAGGAGTAAGGAGTTCTGTTCACCACCTTCGAACCATGGTGTATCCTCGTGCAAAATCTTACTTTTTGGTAACATACGCCTGAAATACTTCATATGGAACCAAAAAAACCATATGTTTCCATTTGAATTTTGAGGAGTTCCCTCGATTACTCATGGATCCCATCATCAGGTCACCACTTTTGTGAAAATGGAACCAAATTGGAGTGAAACGTAATATAACAAAACAAAAATTTTGCAAATCGGTTCACAGACGGCGGAGTAATCGTTGAACATACATAAAAAAAAAAAATCACAGCCGAACGTATAACCTCCTCGTTTTTGGAAGTCGGTTAATAAAACTCAAAGGTGACTGACTGACATGGTGATCTATCAACGCACAGCCCAAACCACTGGACGGATCGGGCTGAAATTTGGCACGCAAGTAGATGTTATGACGTAGGTACCCGCTAAGAAAGGATTTTGTTAAATTCCAACCCCAAGGGGTTAAAATAGGGGATAAAAGTTTGTATATTATAATAATACTTCTTAACGCGAGAGAAGTCGCGGGCAAAAGCTCGTATTATATAAAGTTAGAAAATATAATTCACATTATATCGGAGTGGATTGCACATCAGTTGTGACATTCATTCCTCTCGACCGATGAAGATTCTAAAATAATTGCTTCAGTGAGATTGCTGAGATTGCGTTGAATGCACCAGAGAATATACTAGCTATTTGACCGAGCTTTGCTCGGTATTCGATAAAACACGAATAAAATGACATTTTCTAAAAATGATTCCTAGCTAGATCGATTTATCGCCGATCGATATATATATATATATACCCGACCAGAAACATAAACTATTGCAAAACATTTTTATCAACTTAAGAAACATCCAGTCGCACGCGCACGAACACCGTTCCGAAGTCTGGCAACGCCACACTGCCGTCGGAGTCGGGGGTGTTAGGTTTTTTCATTACGGAATTTCTCGATTCGGTCGCCGCGCTCGAAGCCTGAGATAAAAGCTATGCAATAGCTTAATTATCCTTTTCTGTAGACCAAAAAGGCCGGCAAAACATTCACGCGCTTATTATACAACTGGACTCTATAAAAAGGTTCTATATTTAACCCTCTCGTGCTCGCGTTTACAGGTGGTTAAGGGTTGGACCTCATCTGGCAGCACGGAATCGCCTTTTTCCGTCGCCCTTTCTCTTTCTGTCGCTTAGAATTGCCATTTGCTAGACCGAGACAGAAAGCATAATGCGATAGCACGCGGCGGAATCCTCGGACAAAATGCAATGGTCGGCAGGGAGACTCCGGAACGCTGAAGCGTGCGATAGCATGCTAACGCATCCTTTCACCGCCGATCACTTGCTATCGCGATCGCCTTTTTTGTCTGTGCAATGCGACAGCGCGCGTTCTCATGCGGCAGCACACTGCAGCACGTGGTAGCACAGACGGAACAAATGCGATTCCGTGCTGCCAGATGAGGTCCAACCCTAACCCCACATTATAACGATACTTCAATATTTAATCAGAAATTTCGATTGTATACATATAACTATCGCGGTGCTATAGAATTGAGATAGAAGAATGAAGAAAGTTTGAAAATCAGGTTATAATAATATTTCTTTTTAATATATTGCTGCCTGTACATACTAATAACAGTTTCACCATACGTTGTGGATTTGACCTTGAAGATATTTCGACAATTTTCGTAATGAAATCATTTAGAACCACCGACATAATAATATAGTCAAAAGCACGATTCAGGAATTTTCCGCAACACATGACCCTGAAATATTATACTAGCTATTTGACCGAGCTTTGCTCGTTATTCGATAAAACACGAATAAAATGACATTTTCTAAAAATGATTCCTAGCTAGATCGATTTATCGCCCTCGAAACCCCCTATACCTATACTTACTAAATTTCATGAAAATCGATGGAGCCGATTCCGAGATTCCAATTATATATATACAAGAATTGCTCGTTTGAAGATATAAGATAAAATGACATTTTCTAAAAATGATTCTTAGCTATCTAGCTAAGAATCATTTTTAGAAAATCGATCACGATTTATCGCCCTCGAAACCCCCTATATACTAAATTTCATAAAAAATCGTTGGAGCCGATTCCGAGATTCCTATTAGGTATATATACAAGAATTGCTCGTTTAAAGATATAAGATAAGCTGATTTCACTTCAATATTTCACACGAATCACCCATCAATCGCCAAGCGGCAGCCGGCTACCGCATAACAATTGAAAATCTATTGTGTCTGCAATACCCACGATTAAGGTGTTTTAAGGGCGAATTCAAATTTTATATTCACACTAGCTGTTGCCCGCGACTTCGTCCGCGTGGACTTCAGTTTATAGTACTTTATAGCGCGCGATGTCAACAAAATTGGTGTCAAAAGCTTTTATAAAAAAACCCTGGTACCCCTTAAATCAATACAGCTGTGCAGTGTGCATACAATAAGTATTTCATTTTTTTATATTAAACTTTATATTTTATGCCAAATTTGAAAGCTTATTTAGCCCTCCGATTACACAACTTTACCCATAAACTATTTATCATTGATAGATTTAAGGTTACGTCACTGCACAGATAAATTACTGAGTTATTTAATACCGTAGAATAGATATAACAATCGAAAAAAATCGAAACTTAAATGTAAAATGATACCACGTCTTATAGGAAGACTTTTGAGCAAGCGTCAGCGCGATGTAGAAGACGCACGGCGCCATCTATTATGAATTGTTGGAACTAACTTAATTTGAACAAATTTACGCATTTTCACCCCCTTACAACCCTTTTTTCCAGTAAAAAAAGTAGCCTATGTCCTTTCTCAGGCTTTAGACTATCTGTATACAAAATTTCATTACCATCGGTTCGGTAGTTTTGGCGTTTAGCGTGAAAGCGAGACTGACAGACAGACAGACAGACAGAGATACTTTTGGCGTTTGGCGTGAAAGCGAGACTGACAGACAGACAGACAGACAAAGATACTTTCGCATTTATAATATTAGTATAGATTATGTGCACACTGCACAGCTGTTTTTGGGTATTTTGATTAATTAAGGGCCGCGCTACACCGGAATGGCAGCGGCGAGGCGAGCACTTTCAGCGCTGCCATTCCGGTGTAACGCGGCCCTAAGAGGGGTACCACTTACCAGGGTTTTAAAAAGTTTTTAAATTTGACACAAATTTTGTTGACACCGCGCGCTATAAACTAAAGACCACGCGGACGAAGTCGCGGGCAACAGCTAGTTAGTTAATATTAACGTGTATAACAATCGAAAGAATCGTAAAACCTACCTCAACATGGTACCACCTCTTATAGAAATACGCATGAGCAAGCAATAGCGCGATCTAGGGGACTCTTGGCGCCATCTGTTTTGAGTTTTTTGGAACTAAGTTAATTTAACCAAATTTACGCATTTTCACCCCCTTACAACCCCTTTTTCCAGTTAAAAAGTAGCCTATGTCCTTTCTCAAGCTTTAGACTATCTGTGTACAAAATTTCATTACAATCGGTTCAGTAGTTTTGGCGTGAAAGCGAGACAGACAGACAGACAGACAGAGATACTTTCGCATTTATAATATTAGTATAGATAATATTCTAACGTATTAAAAACTATAAACAAAAACATACTAACTAATAAGTATGATTAGTTCTATGTTACAATAAAGTAAAAAACAAAACGCCATCTGTTGAATCGTATTAGAACTAAAATGTTCATTCCATCGATATATTTCTGGATTTTTTATAATATTATACATAAAATATGTTTAAGATTTTTGAAATTTTATTTTAATACACATCCAAGACCCAGGAAAATTGAAAACTTTTTGTTCCGCCTGCGGGACTCGAACCCAGGACCCCCGGGATGAGCGCTGGCCACGCGCAATGCGAATTCATTTTCATCGAATTTTCATGGAAATAAGATATTTTCCCACATCAAAATATAGCCTATGTCCTTTCTCAGACTCTAGAATAACTGTATACAAAATTTCATTGCAATCGGTTCAGTAGTTTTGGCGTGAAAGCAAGACAGACAGACAGACAGACAGACAGACAGAGATACTTTCGCATTTATAATATTAGTATGGATTTAATTATTACCGAATTCCGGCAATAGCCCAGTCGCGTAAGACTGGAACCTGGAATAAATTATGATCAGATTTTTGAAGTGAAAACTTCTTTAGCGGTGTTGAGCACTTTTGTGGGATGGGTAAAAACTGTGAAACTCGCGTCAGATTCTCGTGCTGATCTATAAACCGTAAGGCGGTTGGAGAGTAGTGTTGTAACATCGAAATCGATTAATCAAACAAGCGATTGTTTTTTTTCGATTGTCCATATTTTTAATCGATTGTAAGGGTTTCGATTTATTAAAAAAAAAATGATTTTTTAAAAATAGATTTTCATAAAAAATGGGTTAAAAAAATTGTCAGGATTTCGATTAAGTAATTAAAAAAATCAATTTTTTAAAAACCGATTTTCATAAAAAATGGGTTAAAAAATGCACAACGTCAATAATCAAGTTTTCACTTCTGCCGGCACTCCCGGAGTGCAACCCGTCTTTTTTTATACAATGTTTAGGGGAAGTGTTATAAATAGATTAAATAATAATAAAAATAACATGTGGTCAAAAATAGGCTTGACCTTCAAACCAATATAGCAGCTAATGCACCAGTCAGATTTTGTCGAATTTTTGGATTTAAGCTGCTTATAACTCCCTAAACAGTAGTGTAAAAATATATCTGAGTATATTTAATTCGAGGTTACAATATAAGTGACTTTGATGTTAAAAAAATCTAATTTAGCTTTGTGGTGACTAAAATTGTTCGAGTTTCAAACAAAATGAAAGATAAAAAAATAGCACCGTGACGTCAGAGTTTCGGTATAATAGACAGAACGAACCAGTAGGCCGACTTATATTGCGTCAAGAAAGTGAAGAAATTAAAAAGTGGCAACATTGTAGTGTCATCCCTTTTTTCTTAAATTGATTTGAAAGGGATGACACTACGATGTAGCCACTTTTTAATTTCTTCACTTTCTTGACGCACTTTAGAAGAGTTATAATAATAATAATATCTATGGATGCTTCACACCACGTCAGTCTAGCCCCGTGCTAAGTACCTGAAGGACTTATGTTACAGGTACCAGACAACAAAAATATATTTAATACTTACTTTACATATATTTAAGATTTTTATTATATCATACAAATATTAATTAATATACATCCAGACCCGGGAACATTGAAAACCTTTTTTCGATTCGAACCTGCGACCCCCGGGTTTGAGCTGCCAGCTGCCACGCACTCAACCAATTGAGCCACAGATGTCGTCAAAGTTATAGAAAATACGTTAGACATAGAATGACATATCAGCCGGCGCGAGCTGTGACTCTGCGTTGTCCAGCCGTCTGTGCTCGTAGCATTCTCGTAGCATTCATACATACCCGCGCTGACTTGCTGTTTGTTTGAAGTCGGCCTACTGGTTAGTTCTGTCAGTACTATTATACAATGTGTCCCGACACCGGTGTCCGATCCTTTACTGTCATGATCTATGGCATATTTTATCGACAAATTGGCCCTCAAATTTTTTCACTCTCTCACGGTTGTAAAATGGCAGCCATTTTAGTTTTTCTCGGGCATTCACACTAATCACAATTACACAATTTTTTTCTTAAACTTTGGTTTTTCTAATATTTTGTAAATTTCTAATTGAAGTAAATAAATTATTTACTTCAATGCTCTAAGTCAGATAGTTTAAAATTTATAACGTTTTTCCTATGAAGTATAGGTAAGATTAGTATGAAGCCAGAGAATTTTTTTTTTCAAAAGTTAGAAAAAATAAATATTTGAAAGCCAATTTGTCACTAAAATATGCCATAAATCATGAGTTCGATTTTTTTTTTCCAGCTTTTGAAAAAAAAATCTCTGGCTTCATACTAATCTGACCTATACTTCATAGGAAAATCGTTATAACTTCTTAACTATCTGGCTTAGAGCATTGAAGTAATGAATTTATTTAAGATTTCAGAAACCTCCTCTATCTTTATAAAACAAAAAAGAACCAGTTTAATGTGCTAGATTTTTCACAAAAGGCCATTAATTAAAAATACACGATTTTTTTCTTAAGCTTTGGTTTTTCTATGTTTAATTCCACGAAATTTATAACATATTGCCTGTGTAAGCGTAGTCCACAAGTTTAGCTATCAAATGAGACCTTTTTTATCTTAATAGGATATTTACATGAGAAGTTATGGTCAGATTAGTGTGAAAGCCCGAGAAAAACTAAAATAGCTGCCATTTTACAACCGTGAGAGAGAAAAAAAAATTGAGGGCCAATTTGTCGATAAATTGAATTGTGGGCGTCATCTACAAGTATATCTATATATATAAAAATCAATTGCTGTTCGTTAGTCTCGCTAAAACTCGAGAACGGCTGAACGGATTTATCTTATCTTGGTCTTGAATTATTCGTGGAGGTCTAGGGAAGGTTTAAAAGGTGAGAAAAATTCAAATAATTGCCGGGAAAATCCTCAAAACAGCATTTTTCTATTTCCCATACAAACGTTTTCTAAATAAAATGGAGAGTCAATTTGTAATTTATTACCGCTGCATAAAGTTCAAATTCGCGTGCGCGTTGGAGGACCTAATATCGCGTTCTGAAACTCAACAAAAGTGAAAGTGAATCGCGAACGCGACAAAATTGCATAGTCTCAAAATACATAGTACATAAATAAACACAATTTTAGCTAACTTCAGTTGTTACTCTGTCCGATTATTTTTTTATTTTAGCTAACTTAAGTTGTTACTCTGTCCGATTATTTTTTTAATAAGACTATATAGAAATCGAAAGATAAATCTATATATATAAAAATCAATTGCTGTTCGTTAGTCTCGCTAAAACTCGAGAACGGCTGAACGGATTTATCTTATCTTGGCCAATTTTGATGAAATTTTTTGTGTGTGTTCGTGGAGATTCGAGAATGGTTTAGATTTACAGTTTGGTCTACTGGAAAATGTTTTTTCAATTAATTTCTTATTTATAAGGAGTTGTTGATTTTGGAATGTTTTACATTAGATCCGGCGGACGGCGCTATCATCGCATTCAATATTATTCTATTTCAATTTTAGTTTGTCCTGACAGATGGTGCTACGATTAATTTGAAAAAAATTTTGTTATTCAATTCATGTGCTGATTAAAATATTAAATAAATAACACATAGGCTACAATTTTAACCGACTTTCAAAATGGGGGAGGTGTTATGTTCGTTTTCTTATATTCAACGATTACTCCGCCGTTGGTTAACCGATTTTCAAAATTTTTCTTTTGGTATATAGGGTATCATCCCAATTTGGTATTATATTCAGAAAAGTGATGATCTGATGAAGGATCCATAAGTAATCGAGGGAACTCCTCAAAACTTATAGGGAAACATATGGTGACTTCGGTTTCGTGAGAAGTATTCTAAGCATATGCTACCAACAAGTAAGATTTTGCACCGAGATATACCTGGTATACTGTGGTTCGGAAGGTGCTGAGAGAATTCCTGATTCTTTATAGATACAAGTTTGGGAGTTTCGGCGTTGTTTTAAGAACAGAAAGCATATGCTACTATGCAAATTACATTCTTCATCATCATCATCATCATCATCATCACTACCATATCATGGTCTTTTAGATCGAGACTCGAGTTTGTCAAGCGATAATTAAAAAAAATCTATATCTACCTCATATTATAAACCTGAAGAGTATGTTTGCTTGAACGCGTCAATCTCAGAAACTACAGGTCCGATTTAAAAACTTATCTCAGTGTTAGATAGATCATTTATCGAGTAAGACTCATCATTTATCGAGAAGGTTATATTATATTATTACTCTAAGACTAATACGACAGAAGAAACTCAGGAAAATGTGGGAAAAACGGGGGAAATATTTTTTATGGGAAAATGTACCTACGGATTCTGTAAAATTTCTAATTTACGCGGGCGAAGCCGCGCGGGACATCTAGTTGGTGATATAATATTATAGTCACATGGACTAGTCTGAAACCAAGACATGATGTTTGAGAGCTCATAAAGCGAATACATAAAATTTTATATTTCTACGAGCTTTTGCCCGCGGCTTCGCTCGCGTTAAGAAGTATTATTGTATACAAACTTTTATCCCCTATTTGAACCCCTTGGAGTTGGAATTTATCAAAATCCTTTCTTAGCCGATGCCTACATCTACTTGCATGCGAAATTTCAGCCCGATCCGTCCAGTGGTTTAGGCTGTGCGTTGATAGATCACTATGTCAATCAGTCAGTCACCTTTGAGTTTTATATATACAGATATTATAGAGGTACTTATATTTATAATGTCCCATCCGATATGTTAATATAGGTCAGCGGTATAAACCGGGTATATACTTACTATTAATATTCTCAAGATATAATATATACCATTTAACCTTTTTTATGGTAAGAACAAATATTTTGCGACCCCATTTGTTAAAATTATCCTACATAAAATATAATATAAATATTTTTAATGTTACATTTTTTTCACTAATACAGAATATTAAAAAACACAAATCCACAGGTTGAAAAATACTGGTATATACTATATAGCTTTTACCTGGAGCTCCACCGCAAGTTTTTAGTCGTAACTCTAGTCATGCAATCTACGAAATCACCTTTCGAAATTACGAATAATAAAAACTAAAGAAGGGTAACTGAGTCAGAAATTGATTTCGCGAGTCTACAAAATGAGACCCGAATACATGTATTATTAATTATTATAGAAGTGACAATTAATTCAACGGCTTTATTTCGTTTTGAGTGTTGTTTCCTTAGCTTTTATTATTTTTAGTTTTACGGAATAAAAAAATGCGTTATTTGACAATCAAAATGACATTCCAAATATGATCAAAGTCCGTTTAGTTAGCCTTTATTCTAAAAGAGGACATAACAAGCCAAATATGTCAATGTAACAAAGATACCCTCTCAAGACACTTGAAACTTTGGCCTTAAAAGAAATTACAACTTTACATTTATTTCTTGAACGTTGTTGGAACTCGTAGACAGTAGAAAGACGCAGGAAGGTACCATAAAACATAATTATTATTATTAACACCTTCACTGCGGATCAGGTCGAAATCAGCCTGCCGCGGAAGATAATCACTCGGTGCGGAATGATTATCTCAGGTGTTTGTAAAGGTACGACAGAAACAAATATATATTTTGAGATTGTGTTCGAAATTATAGGTATTCCCTTTAAAAACATCACGGCCTGTCTTTATCGGCCTTCCACGCACTGACATGACGGTGTTAAAAATCAACTCGGTGCGGCAGTGGGCCTATTGCGGCCCGCCGCGCCGTCCAAGCAGGCGGTTGGCAACGTCCCGATACCACACCGAACGCTCGCCTCGCCAGTTAGTGTTGTGCAATCTATCGTAACTGAGGCATTTCGCGTTTTTAACCGACTTCAAAAAAAGGAGGTTATCAAATCGACCTGTATACAGTATGCATTATTTCCATTATTTTGGTATGGTATTTATCAGCATCTAAACAAATACGTCAAATTTCTAAAGTGTATGTATGTATGTTTTTATCTCCGGAACTACTAGTCCGATTAAAGAAATTCTTTTTTTGTTGTACTGAGTATTATTTAACTTAGGGAATACTGCAAGTTTCATCAAAATCGGTTCAGTTGTGTTTAAGACAGGGAATTTTGATTCTCTGGTCGAGAAAGGCCTGTCACGCACTGGCGGAAAAATCATTGGGGGCACACTTTGTCCCACCGCCGTACCATACGAAGGTTTAAGATGTCCTTTCCCGAGACTCAGAATATATCTTAAAAAGGTAATAGACAGACAGACAGACATACAAACACACTTTCGTATTAGTACGGATAGGTGCATTAAAGATCCGCAAAGATATTCGAGGGTATAGATAACTAGTGCTAACAGTATCTGATGGTACGTCAAATACTCAAGGAGTAATAATAAATAAATACTCAACGAGTATAATAGAAAAGATTCTTGGAGATACAATAAACGTATAGATAGTGCAATCCACGAAGACGCGCCCGACTATTTCTCCTAATCGTTTATACTTTCGTTTAAACTCTATATTTTTGCAACATAGACTGTACTACTCTTGCATATCGAACCGCTAACGGTTCGCGACTGATGCTGGGGTAAAACTCCGCGTACCCCGCGAACCCCTCACCCAAAAATTGGTGGGGCGCGTCTTCGTGGATTGCACATCTATAGTCTCCAAGAATCTTTTCTATTATACTCGTTGAGTATTTATTTATTATTACTTTTTGAGTATTTGACGTACCGTCAGAGATATTTTCTTTGATAGCAGTTTGTGTCTTTGAAAATACCATTACTATATTATTATTGCTACCTCAATATGAACTTCTTCGTATTTTTTTTTAAAATATTGTATAACTTTTATCACGGGCTTTGAGGCCAGTGACCGAATCTATAAATTCCGTAACAAAAAGCGTCTGACATTCGTATAACGTCGTTGCAGTTCGCCAGACTCCAGCACGGTGTTTGTGTACGTATGCGACTAAACATATTATGCGAATTATAATTGCATAAGTTGACAAAAAATGTTATACAATAGTATAGCTATAGCGGCACTTTTTATTACCATCATCAGCGCTCGTCTCATCATGGGTACAATGCAAGAATCTTCACCCAAATCCACTGCTGTCAAACATAATCTTTTCTGGGTAAGAGTTTTGCGAGACCCGCCCACGTCGTTTCATATAATAATAATAATAATAATATCTACGGACGCTTTACACCACGCTTATAATGTATCTAATAATATTTTCATTCTGTTTTAGAAAAATCCCTCGATACGGGGTCTTTCATTTTTCCCGAATTGGACGCGACTCAATCAGGTTCACGCACGGATTTCTCATTGTGCCCTTTGAGGGCTTGTGGAAATATTCAGCCCACATCCCATGCCCGTTTCAGTGACGGTGGTCAGTTTCATCAAAATCAGGGCCGTTACTCGACAGCTTATAATGCCCGCAACTCCGTTGGGCCAAAAATCGTTTATCGCTCGGCAACCATACAATATTTTACCGGCATGTATGATAATATTATGTCCTTTCTCGGGACTCAAAGTTCACCCAGCAAAATCAGTTTAGCGGTTTAGTCGTGAAGAGGTAACAGACAGACAGATAGACATACGTCTTTCGCGTTTAAAAAAAAAAAATCGCGTTTATAATATAAGTATGCATCGAGCCTATGTATCCCGGTTTCGGTGAATTTGGCCGGTTTCATTGAAACCAGGCCGGTTACTCAGGAGCTTATAATTACCACTATGTTCGAAGCACACCAGAGCACTCTCTCTTCCTTTTGGAGAATATAGGATGAGAGAGAGCGAGAAAGTGACTATGAAGGGGGACTTATGACCGACGCCACTAGAGACCAGGCTCACAGTCAACCAAGGTTGTATTCTCCTGACTCCTTACCAAACTTCGAAACATTTTTCCAAGGTGGAAATGATACCTTCGAGTCAAAAGCCACGCTCTAAGCCAGTGGACCACAAATGCAAAGCTTATACTTATGAGCTCGATATAAAAACACCTTCGCGGTATTTCTAATTTGATCTTATTAACTATCATTTTTCTCTTAGACAAAGCTAGACTTAGTGTACAAATACTAAAAAACAAGAACGTACTAGAGATCGCCCAATGGTCGAAATTCTAGCTTACTTTCGACGACATTAGGACTACTACCTATATTTTGTAAAAAAAAATTGACTTTCTTTATCATAATATTTTCTTTCAACTCTTGTTCCGGGACTCATCTTAGCTCAGACTGGCCGTGTAACTATTGTCTAATAGTATCTTAGATTCAATAAAAAAAAACTATAATCCATTTTCAATTTGTCAACTTGTTGTCAACAGACGTCAACCATAAATAAAAGAGTTTAATTCGTACGTATAGGCTTGTCACTCACAAAACTGTCATCTTTCCTAGTGTGTGTGTTGTAACTTGTAGTATGTGTAATGTTGTATTTGTTTAAAAAATCCATACTAATATTATAAATGCGAAAGTCTGTCTGTCTGTTATCGCTTCACGCTCAAGCCGCTGAACCGATTTTGCTGTTTGGTATGGAGATACTTTGAGTCCCGGAAAAGGACATAGGATAGTTTTTATTCCGGAAAAACTTCCCACGTCCGGTTTCGGTTCCCACGCGATAAATGAATTTTGGCGCAACGGAGTTGCGGACAATATCTGTTTTTTTATGAGTATATTATATTATTATTGATTACAGTGCAAGTTACTTTAGTTTTGCGGACAATTAAGACTAATACTTATAATAATAATTGTTATGACTATAATAACTACAATACAAATAGTCTTTAATTATTATTATCATAAATCACAATAATATCATAATATTAAGTATCTAGTATATATTTTTTTGTCTTTTAAGTTACTAATAGCTGTCCCAGCAAACGCGCGTATTATTTTATTGAAGTGACTAAATAAGTAAGGCACCATGGCAACCTCCATCGCTATCCCGTCGCATAAACAATCGCCGTCAGTTTCGAGTTGTAATAATTTACTATTATTTATTCAACGAAAATCAATATAAAAAGTAGCCAGTAGCCGATTCTCAGACCCACTGAATATGCTTAATTGCTTATGCATATAAAATTTGGTTAAAATCAGTAAAGCCGTTTCGGAGGAGTACGCGGCCTAACATTGTGACACGAGAATTTTATATATAAGATAGGAATAAGATAAGATAAGAAGAAGATTACAGAAACTTTTAATTATATTTTGGATAACAATTTTTAAGAAAAATATTCAGCGTTAAAATAGTTTTTCTTAAAATTGATAGGGCGTAAACGTTATGAAAAAGTGGATCCATTTAAAAAGATGTAGTGCCTGTTCTTGAACGAAATTTCAATCAGTTAAAAATACATCTTAATATTACTGAGCACGACTGCCAAAAAACAAATTATACCAATTACCTTATATAATTGTTGTAGACATGTGTTTTTCTGTGATGCAATGACGATGGCTTAAAAATTAACAACCGCACTCAGAGACATTAAATGTTAAACAAAAATTGCCACTTTGGACATTTAAAGTTTTAAACACACAAAGACTAGTGACGACGACAAGTAAATAGTCCAAAACAAAAAAGTTACCAAATTTTTGGGTCAACTTATTAAAATACATATTATAACATATTATAATATATAATATGAATAAAACATTATTCATACTATTCTATTTAAAATAGCTTAATTTTCTTCCCGAACAACAGGTGCAATGTCCACCATTTTCATAAGACTGGGTGCTCGCTGGCAGGGACTTAAACCCTTTTATAAAACAATGTGCTATGCGTCCCGCTCCGCCGCCTTTCGTAAAGATGTAAATACCAAGCAAAAAACTGCGCTACTCACTTAATGCTTATTTTAGGTTATTGGCGATGACACATAAAACACATTTCTGGAAAAAAATACGTTTCGACAATTTTGGCACTTAGAGCTTTTTTTCCGGTATTCATTTAATGTTGATTAAACTTCAATTTAATGACGAGTTTGACAGATAATATATGGGGCTACTGTCAAATCTTTATTTAATTACAGTTAAATGATTAACATTCGTCTCTGAGCGCGGTAAATCGGCAAAAAGGTGGTCAAACTGAGTGTGGCTTCTTTAGTACTTTTTAGGACATATCGATAAAAGATATTACTGGTGTGTCCTTTTTTTTAAATTACCATTTTCCTACTCTGAACTTTTAAAGAGTAACTGTGTCAAAAAATGTGTCCACGAGTCTACAAAATGTGACCCGAATACATGCATACTTCAGCATGTATTCGGTACACAGTTTGGTGTGAATAAAGAAGTTACAATTAATGTCAACGGCTTTATTTCTTAAATTTGAGTGTTAGTGTTTCGTTGCTATTGCCATATTTTAGGCAGTAAATTTAAAACGATTGAAGTATGGGAGTTACGTTTCCTTAGTTTTTATTATTCGTAGGGTACAACCGGTTTTCATCAAATATATTTTAAAGAAAAATCACACATCCTTTTATCAGCTATGGTACTTTAGACAGCAGGAACACCCACAGACACACACGCAGACAAATATTTTAAACATAATAAGATACCTTTCTTCTTAGATCGGGATCTAATCGGCCAAGTGCGAGTTGGACTCGCGCACGAAGGGTTCCGTACCATTTTAGAGCGAAATTAGGGAAAAATTTGTGTTTTTTGTATAGAAGCCCCCCTTAATTATTTATTTTATTTCAATTTTGTTAATAAATATTCAAGTAATTGAGGACTTTGGAAAAATGTCAAGTGTCCTATATAATATAGTCATTACGGATCGTAATCCGTAATCCGATCCGATCGAGCCAAAAAGGGTAAAACATCACGTTTGTTGTATGGGAAATAACTGCCCCCCTTAAATCTTTACTTTATATTGTTTTTAGTATTTATTATTAAAGCGGCACCAAATATCAGAAGTCTAGTTATAGCGGTTCTTGAGTTACAACCTGGAAACAGACAGACAGACAGGCAGACGGACAGACAACGAAGTCTCAGTAATAGGGTCCCGTTTTTACCCTTTGGGTACGGAACCCTGAAAATGTATCCAACACGTCGCAACGTTGCAAAGATGTCACATACGTTTAAGGTAATTGGTACAATTTGCTTAGCAGTTCATCACGGAAGTATGTGCTTACTGCTTACCATATTAACTTATAATAACTTACGATAACTATTATAAGTTTCTAAGCGCCGTCTTAAAGTTGTTTCAGGTTGATGAACTTATACTGGAAGTTTTATTTCTATACTTGAAATGGCGATGAGAAAAGTTGAGGACGGAAATAGCTTACGGCGAAGCGGGTAGATGATAAATCTCAAATGTCATATTAAATACACATACTTTGTCGTATTTCATGACGAGTTTCAAGATTTCCAGCTGTCGAGTTTACTTAGTTACTAACCAATTGCGACATTAAATGATATTTCCATTTATTCCATCTAACTTTCCGCATTAAAATACATAATATTGAAAAGATAAATATTTTTTCCCCGTCTTTTCTACGTTTTCTAATTCCTCGCTCCTATAATTAGTCTCATCGTAAGCTTTGCGTAAACGTTTTTGCGCTAGTTTCACGGAATTCATAATTATCTATTCAAACTAGTATTTCCTGAGATTTACTTGTCCTTTATACAAAAAAACTATATTTAAATATAATTATCACAGGGTGCAATTAAACCTTCCGGTCAGGTTTTGATATATTGATCCTTGTTAAAAATAAAAATACACGTATTTTTTATTTTATAATCACTCATTAAGTACTAAAATGTTGAGAAATAGCTTCCAAAAGTTATCCTAAATAAAAAAACACCAGAGTTAATGGACACGACGCGTCGCCCGCGCGTGACGTGCTCCCCCGCGTCACCCCCGCTCATACTCACCGGCGCGAAGTGCCCGTTCTGCAACGATTTTAAATGGGATAAAATATATCATCTAAAAATAGATAATACGCAATTTTTTTGTTAAGTGGACTCTACTAATGATACCTAAGCCCTGGAAAAAAATTAGCAGAAAGGTTTAATTGCACCCTGTATAGTGTTAGTATAGACAATAGATTATCCCATCAAAAACATCCTGTAAAAAAACTAAGTGCGAAGTCCAAGTCGATATATTTATTTAAAACGTAAAAGATTTTTAATATTGATATGATAATAACTTACGTAATAACTTGAGACAGAAGGTCCCCTAGGTAGGGACTGAATAAATTAACCGACTTGGTACCTATTGCATGGATCTCATAAATTTTTACGGTATAAAAACTGAGTTGCGAGACTTGGTTTTTTTACAGGATGTTTTTGATGGGATCTCACTTCTTTTAATAGAGTCCTACTTTTCTCCTTTTTGGTACCTTTCATAAATTGCAATTAATGTAACTTTGTAATCTTATACATGTATAAGGGATTACAAAGTTATTCACGAAGTTAGAGAAAGAAAAAGAAAACTTGACAGATATTATAAAATTTTTATTAGGTTTTCCCTTAATTAAGACCCTGAACACTAGCTAGATATCTCTCTACCGACGATAAACCGGAGATATTGATGGTACGGGTACAAATTATTATTCATAAACCGCAAACGTAACTTTGTAATCCTATACATTTATATGGGATTACAAAGTTATTTACGAAGTTAGTGTATCTAGAAAACTGGACAGAAATTTTGAAATATTTGAATTTTTCCTTGATTTAGACACTAAACACTAATTATATTCTAAATTTGAAGGTTCTATGTCTGCTAGAACTGCCTTAGACTTTTGGTGATCGGTCAGTCAGTCAGTCATAGGGCAAGTTATAGGGGGTCAAAAACAGCCTGAATTGGTTCGAGAAAAGGATAGTACGGCCGTGCCGCTTTTTTGCTCGACTTAGAAGGGGCACTGCCGTGCCCCCAGATAACGTACGGATGTTAAAATTTCTGTTGATTTTCTCAATCCATAGTAAGGACTCCTTCACAGCTATCTGAAACACCGTACGCCGTACGGGCTGGCAATAGGGGCGCCCGGAGCGGGAGCACGTCATAATATTAACTGTTTATTAGGACAATGGCTTCTTAGATTTAATTATTATATAACTGTTTATTATAACAAAATGAATGAAATAAAAAATAAGAGAGAGAGCGAAGCATTAGGATTTATGGTCCAGAAATGACACCGTGGACCCCTATACTTACATAATATAATGCAGACAACAGGTTTGGAAACACTGTGCTAGAACATCGTTCAGAGACGCGGAGTGGGTCGCTTGCGGACCGATTCTTTAACAGCTCAACTAATTTAAATGAAATTTGCTAAGGATATCCTTTTAGAGATGGGAAAAACTTACGGTAGCCACGTGATCAACGAATTTTTCAGCTATTCACGAGCGTCATCTACTTAGATAATGTTTTTTGTCGAACATCTACAGTAAGGATTCATTAATTTTGACTTTCGCTTTTTCTGTTACTAATACGACCGGCCAATAAGGCATGTAATTCAAAATGGAAATAAAAATAATGGCCGTACGAGTAAATAAACAGGGATTTTAAATTAATTAACAGCTAAGCTCGGAGTTACCGTGTTTTTATGCTACCCCATTTCGCAGCGAGGGTTTTTAAAAAAATCAAGGGGTGTGTTGATAAAAAATGGATAAAACAGCGAGGGCCCTTATTAATTCAACGTGTCTTTTCGCCACGCTAGTTTTATAACATTTATTTTTAGGCTACATAACTACCCGACCGGAATGCGGTGACAGAACTTTTAAAGACACGTCTATAGAGAAAGACCCTGGATATATTTTGCACCATATTATGAATTTATTTATAACCCCTGACCAAAAAAAGGGGAGTTATAAGTTTGAAGAGTATGTCTCGATAAACGGGTTGACTTTTGATGTAATATTTTGGTTCGAAAGCTGATAATATGATCAAAAGTGTTCATAGCCATAGTTCATTTGCATCAGCCCACCCAGTACTGGATAATTCGGGTTTATTTAAAGTAAGATTTTATGCACTAACTTCTGCTAAATAAGTTTAATTTAATATTATAATGCTAAGTATTCACATACGGTTTTGCTCGATCGAGCAATCACGTAGAGTAAAAGCCATGGCTCGAGCTTTCATCCACACTCGATAGTTTTACTCCAAATCGAAGGAAATTAGATATATTAAATTCCATTGAACCGGCTCGATGCGAGCCTTCGAGCTGGCTCGATGCGAGCCTTCAATCTGTGAGTTTTGCGGTCCACATGGTTTGCGCTCGATTTGGAGTAAAACTATCGTGTAAAACCGTATGTAAGTTCTTAGCATAATAGTTATTTACGTACGTTCTACACTATTTATTTTGCCTTAAATCCTCCGCAAAATCTGCAGGGAATTAATTTCAGGTGGCAATAGCGATTCTCTACTTTCATTACCATACTTGAACTTTGATCCTACAATTTTATGATATTAAAATTTAATACAAAGTCGCGCGATAAATTGGCCGATTCCTGTGACAACGCGAAGATGAGATGATCAATAACGTCAATTTTCTTCAATCTTTTTTTCGCCAAATTGTGTGTGGCTTATTCACCATATACCTGTTTTATTTTTCAATATAATTAATATTAGCGCGGTTGAAACTTTCGTCAACTTTTTTTCAAATTCATTTTAATAGCTTTTCAAGTGCTGTTTTTAAAATCGAAGGCAGGAAAACAATTTCGCTTCATTATTTTCGAGCCCGACATCGGCACTCTCAGGGGGCCAAAGCTATCTAGCGACGTAATGGCTTGCATAATTGTTTTATACTCGTAATATTTGCTTTCTATAAAATATCAATCTTATTTGAGATAAACATTTCAATAAATTAAAAATAAAAACAAGTTTTTAAGTGTGTTAATAACGAAAAAATCACAAACACATTTTATATAAACTTTGCTTCTTATCTGTTCAAAATTCTCCAATATAAATTCAATCCCTACAATATGCGTAAAACTTTGAAAGTTATAAGTTAAAAGTTGGAGAGAAGTTAAATATTCACGTTATCCTCGAGTACGTTTTACTACGTATTTTACTACGTATACTCTACGTTATTGACTCGCACTACGATGTGAAAGGCGAGCGTTTGATAGTCGTGTCCCGCTTTTGCTCTCGTGGAAAATTGTTTGGCAAATGGCTTGTGCATTTTGAAGATCTGGTTTTTCATAACAGATTCTGCAATTGACTGAAGTATTTCAAAGGAATGCTAAAATAATTGTGCTGTGAGATAACATTCTGAAAATTTGTCTCGTTCACACAGAGAAAAGATTTACGTTACGTACGTTATATTACACTAGTGTAACATTGAAGATTCGATTTTGAGCATTATGTAATACAATACTGCCTCCCTGACTGACGAGCATTCTTTCGACTTTGAGCATTCCATAGCTAGTTGTATCAAGATATTACACACTGTATAATACGAAGTGCCGTAGCATCGCGTAGCACCAATACGAAGTGCCGTAGCATCGCGTAGCACCAATACGAAGTGCTGTAGCATCGCGTAGCATCAATACAAAGTGCCGCAGCATCGCGTAGCACCAATATGAAGTGCCGTAGCATCGCGTAGCACCAATACGAAGTGCCGTAGCATCGCGTAGCACCAACACGAAGTGCCGTAGCATCGCGTAGCACCAATACGAAGTGCCGTAGCATCGCGTAGCACCAATACGAAGTGCCGTAGCATCGCGTAGCACCGATACGAAGTGCCGTAGCATCGCGTAATACCAATACGAAGTGCCGTAGCATCGCGTAGCACCAATACAAAGTGCCGCAGCATCGCGTAGCACCGATACGAAGTGCCGTAGAGAAGCGTAGCACCAATACGAAACGTCGTAGAGAAGCGTAGCACTTCGTAGCAAGGATTACGGGTTCGTAATAATATTTAGTTGTGCCAAATTGGGTAGATACTATCTACTAGATAGTAGATATATACGAATACATACGTAAAACCAAAATAAACTCATTTTTCCTGAACAACCCATCTAGAGATAAATAATCGTACTGCGGTATTTATGACGGAAAATATCCGTTTTTTATTTGAATATATTTCAAGAAATATTTATTTAACTTAGAATTTCGATTTAAGGTACATAAATTATAATCTTACCTGAAATATATTTAAATAATCGTCCGTATCAAAGTGCCGAAGAAAAACAAAATAAAATTCCATCAATCCTTAAATATAAGATTGCATTCGCTTTTGAACTTTTGAATACATTATTAGAGATTTAAATTTTAGATGCCGCCTTACAAGTTCAGTTTATGAGATTCGCGTGAAGTGAAAATAAAAGGCTCTTTTGCAAACTCAGCCCAAAATTCTTGAATTTTAATTGAAAAATGTTTGCATTTTTATTAATCACAACGTTGCTTTTAAAAGTAATGAACCAACCAATTAATATTGTTATTCTTATTAACAGTAGCCTGGCTAAAAATATCAGATAAATTGATGCATTGATGATAGGCCTACGTAACATCGTCGGGTTATGACATTGTGATCCGTAGTCTGGGCTTTACGTAATTCAACCAGATGACGAATGTCCACCATATTATGCTTTTTATACCCTTGTATTAAAACAATATATTATCTTTTATTATATTAAATTGTTAATATTAACTGCCACTATTCAGGAAAAACTTACCCTACGAGAGTAAGGCCTCAGCCTCGAATTTTGCGGGCAGTGGGGCGGGAGCGATCGCGGCGGCGCGGGCAACCGTCAAGTACGCCGCGCGCCGCTCACCGCGCTATCAAAGCCAGTTCCATATAAGGGAAAAGATGCGCTATATACACGCCATGGTTCGGAAAAATGGGTTACAGTCAAGTGAGAACATGAAGACCAGATACGACCGGAAATCGAATACAAGCGGCTTCGAAGAAGGGACACTGGTGTGGCTGCATAACCCGACTCGCCGGAAATGGAAATCTCCAAAGTTGCAGACCAAGTGGGGCGGCCCATACAAAGTGGTTACACGATTGAATGATGTGACTTACAGAATTCAAAAGCAACCAAGAGGGACCTTCAAAGTGGTACACCTAGACCATCTGGCGCGTTACCATGGCAGTAACAATGATGCTCGGGACGAGCATCTCTAAGAGGGGAGTAGTGTTACGGTACATGGTATACGGACACGTAGTGCCATCTAGCGACAAACCAGCAAAACTTACTGAGGGGACACAGGCAACATAAATCCCCTACTCAATACTAGATGGCGTTAGGTGCGCTAGTACATACTCGAATAGACTGTGCTCGAACTTTCTAGAAGTGTCTTGTTTACGTGTTCAGTTGTTTATGTTTATTGTGGTACATGCTCAAGCCTCCTAGAAAGTTCCGACACTTGTTTACTTGTTTACGTGTATCGGGAACTTTCTGGAATTCGTCTCGCCATATAAAAAGCCGCAGGTAGACGGCGCGGCAATTCAGTTCGATCTGAGCGATCTTCGAGGCGATTTTGGAGTGACAAATAGTGAGTGAACCAGTGAAACCTGCGACTTGTCTACGACCTAGGACAGTGATAGTGCTTAGTGATTGGACCTAGTGATTAGTGTTTGGACTTAGTGCTAAGTGTTGTGACCTAAGTGTTTAGTGCAGTGTTAATAAAATCTTCAAGAGAGTCACCAGGTCTTTCTCTCCAAATCCTCGAACCCTTGCACGTAACAATATCTAAACATTGGAACGCGCCACTCCGCCACCGCCGCCACCACCCCGCTGCCCGCTTATTTCGTGGCTGATGCTAGCTGTTTTTCTATACGTCGACCCAAACACGTGGTTTAGCCGCTACTCCACGAGATCACAAGCAAATTTTTGTAACTATTCATTTAAATAGCGGCGTGGTCGCACTGACATTTACTTACAATTGCTTATGTTTTCGCGGTATAGCAGCCAAACCGCGCGTTCGGTCGAAGGAATATAAATCATATTAACGCAAATAGAGCCTCGTAATGAGAGAGAAAATTTGATTGTTTTCATTAAATAAATTTTATTATTATGAACTCTTAGCTAATTTAACGCATTTAGACTATGAATCCATCTGAAACACTGGAAATCGAAGTAAATGCCATTCGAAAATTTAAAATATTTTAACCTTCCATCGAAACGTGAAGCATTGCCGTCTGCAGTATAAAGCTTACAATACGGCAAAATGCTTATCCATTGTATGCGCATATCGGCTAAGCACTCCTGGGATATTAGTACGAAATGCATTGAATTTACATAATATAATTCAATAGAAACATAACATGCATTGAACATATTTTAATGTCAGAGAAGCTGATTTATAATCATAGTACCTACGTGATTTGGCTTTGTTATATCAGATTTTCACATAGACTTAATATATGGATTTTCAGCCAGTTGCACCATTCTTGAATTATAAAAAATTAAAATAACAAGGCTTTCACAATTATTGACATTGATTTCAGATTCAATTCAATTTATAAATAGCACCTGTTTGGTATTGAACTCGTGCGTTACAAATACGTAAAGAGAATAAAAAGAGAAAACAATGAGAATACAAAAAAATAAAACAACTCGTACTAAGCTGTAGTACTTCATAAAAATGTACAAAGAGGTTTCGTACAAAGCCGGCGTACTTGAAGTAGGTTTTGGAACATCCTGTATAATATTGAATGTCCTTGAACATCCTGTATTGTCTACCACAAGACTTGACCTTCTCGTTTATTAGTTCTCAGACTTAGAACCGTAAACAGTAAGCAAGGAATATTGAGTTTTAGTTTTATTAGTATACTCCTGTTTACTAGCTCTTGCCCGCATCTTTATTTATTTAATACCAGTGGGCCCGATAGACTTTAAACTTTTATTTTAAAGTCTATCGGGCCCATTTGTATTACTTACCGAATTTAAAGTTCATAGTTAAGAAGAGGTTAAGACGGGACAACTCCCCTTCTTAACTATGAAGTTTAAATATTATCAAAAGTGGTAAAATTTACATCGCGTTGTGAAAAAAAAATTTAACGGTGGCCCAGTTTTTCATTTATATATTATTATTCTTATTTTATCAATTTTTTCATTGACAAAAACAAAAAAAATCTCCAAAATTAGTTGAGCTGCTATTCTCGAGAATAACACTTAGCTTAATATAATACATTTATATTATTATTATTAAAGTCAACATATTATAATTAAGGCATTTGTGAAAAATATCAAGTGCCTATCTGTTATACCCAAAAAAGGCAAAAAAATCACGTTTGTTGTATAGGAGCCCCCTTAAATGTTAATTATATATAGTTTTTAGTATTTATTGTTATAGCGCAGCGGCAGCAGATATACACAATCTGTGAAAATTGCAGAATTCTAGCTATAGCGGTTCTTGAGATATAACCAGGAGACAGACAGACGGACAGACAATGAATGCTTAATAATAGGGTCCCGTTTTTACATTTGGATACGGAACCCTAAAAAAGCACCGGAGTGCACAGCCTCCAGGAAAGTAAAGTACCATTGGTACAACAAGGTACAACCACGATCCATGCTTCCTAAATTCTAATTTTGATAATTTAATCTATATTGTAATATTATATTTTCAACATACTAATTCTTTTATTTAACACCTACTACTAGTGTATTCTCTTAATGGAGTCAAATGTATAATTTACTGTTCTATAGTTTTTGATATTCTATGGTTGGTTCCTGATAAGTGCCGGATAGGCTATCCACTACTTAACTTAACAGACAGAGTATGGAGAATCTGTCAAATAAGTTGTGGATAGCCTATCCGGCACTTATAAGGAAGTGGTAAAACAGGACCTTATCCTACTATAACCTTGTACTTGCAACATATCTGACATTGCATTGAGTACAAATAGTTATTAGAATAATGAATCACAAGATCGATACCCATCAAAATAATTAACTAATTGCATTCTAATTAACTGTACCGAAATTAATAAGTCTAGTCAATTAGGGGTAGTGACCTTGTTCTAATTAAGCTATCGATATAATCACAATATTTTGAATATCAATTGGACACTGTTAAGCATTTTTGTACCTTATAGGTACTAAAAAATCGGCCAAGTGCAAGTCGGACTCACGCACGAAGGGTTCCGTCCCGCTACACAGCGAAAGTAGGCAAAAAATAGTGTTTTTTTTATGGATTCAATATTGTTTTTCGTTTTTATTTTATTAATAACTAGTAAAGTACAAATATAATTAAAGATAAAGTGAATATTTCAAGTGCCTACCTGTTGCCAGAAAGCCCCATAAATATTTCTTTTAATGCACAATACTTTTATTTACTTTACTTATGCACTAAAATACAGGTGTGGCTCACTAATAACTATAATTAGGTATAATAACAACAAAGTACACAATCAAGTAATGCAGCTTACGCTCGCGCGTCCCGACTGGCGCGGGGGTGCCGCGCTCGCCGGTGCATTTTTTTTTATTAAATAAGGGCAAACGAGCAAACGGGTCACCTGATGGTAAGCAACTACCGTCGCCCATGGACACTCGCAACATCAGAAGAGCTGCAGGTGCGTTGCCGGCCTTTTAAGAGGGAATGCGCTCTTTTCTTGAAGGTTTGCAGGTCGTATCGGTCTGGAAATACTGCTGGTGACAGTTCATTCCAGAGTTTTACAGTGCGCGGCAGAAAGTTACGCGAAAAACGCACTGTGGAAGACTGCCACTCATCAAGGTGATGAGGATGGTATGTTTTTCGCGTGGGACGATAGCGAAAAGTTGCAGGTGGTATGATTCCGAACAATTCCTCAGAGCACTCCCCGTGATACAACCGCTAGAGGATGCAGAGTGAAGCTACATCTCGGCGTAATTCCAGGGGGTCCAAGCTGTTTGAAACACTATGGCAGTCAACAATTCGCAGCCCTTCATTGGATATGATCCAGAGGGAGCAGTTGGTATTTTGGCGCCCCTGCCCAGAGATGAGAACAATATTCCATATGAGGCCGAACCTGCGCCTTGTAGAGTTGTAGGCGTTGGTCCGGACTGAAGTACTGTCTCGCTCTGTTATGTACACCAAGCTTCTTCGAGGCTAATTTGGCCTTACCCTCAAGATGATATCGGAACTGGACTTCGCTCGATATGTTGACGCCAAGTATCTCAATGCTAGGGGAGATGGTTAAAGATGTGCCCTCGAAACGAGGATAAACGACCATTGGTGACTTTTTAGTGGTGAACGCGCAGACTTGTGTCTTGGTGGGGTTGAATTGGACTAAGTTACGTCTACCCCATTCAGAGACCTTCTCCAATGAATTCTCCACCTTAGACACAAGTTCGTTTCGACTCTCAGTGACATTTTGCCGAGAAATATTAGGGGAGCCGGTATATACAGCATCACCTGTACTATCATCCGCATAACAATGAATGCCGTTGGTTTGTATCATGTCATTGATATGCAGTATGAATAGAGTAGGCGATAGCAAACAGCCCTGAGGGACACCAGCATTAACAGACTGAGTTTCCGAGCATTCGCCGTCAACTACGACCTTTATGCTTCTGTCTGCTAAGAAACTAGTGCATAGCATTCTAGAACGCTTCACCCCGCGGTGCCCCTTGACCTCGAGCCCCGATGCAACAGATCGGCTCGTTTTGGCGGGCGTCGTTGACAATAATATTACGCACAAATAAACAATATTTGTAACAGTTAACACACGCGCTACATTCTTTTATTTTATTTCTAGGATTTCATATTCTAGTGGCAACAGAAGTGCACAATCTGTGATCAGAAGTCTAGCTGTAGAGGTTTTTGAGATACAGCCTGGAGGCAGACTGTATCTCAAAGAAGAGAAGAGAAGTCTCAGTAATAGGGTCCCCCTTTTACCCTTTGGTTGCGGAACCCTAAAGAAGCAAAAAGGGTAGACAAACGAGTGTTTATAAGAGTGTCGTCGTCGCGGTGTCAACTCAGTGCTCAGGGTGTATCGATTACCCTTATTTGAAGTATTTAGATTAAAGATGTATGCAACTATTGTGGTCGGTCAAATTACGCCACTCCCAGTCTCACACAAACAAAACTACGCCGTACTTATATAAGGGTTGATTCAGACCGCAACGCGACGCGTAGATGCATTTCTAAATTAATATCGACGGTGGAAAGGCAAAAGTTACCAAGCGATACTAGGGGTCAAAATGAGTTATTTATATATTCGGAATCAGCGAATTTTTCTCTATCGATTGGTCTTAGTCCCATGTCTCTACGAGAACTTTTGATGTCGCTTAGCAACTCCGTGGAAACGGGTATTTTTCTTATTTTCTGCGACCAAGCGACCACTTTTTGACACCTTTTAAAAAAGTAGGCATTTGGTAATATCTACATGTTTCTTTTTTTACTTAGTAATTTTTGGCTTTACACGTTTTTAATTCAAACTACAAATAGTAATTTGTGCCTTTCCACTGATGGTATCAATTAGGTACTTGGGAAGTTTTACCTAAAATACGTTTATTTATTTATGGTGTTTCGGACTCTTTTTCAAACCCTTGAGATATTTTTTCTGTTGTTCAGTATTTTTTAACAAACCGTAATCATATCAAAAATTCGATATAGTAAATTTTACTCGCCGAAACTAAGATAATATGTGGCGCTTGGTAACCTTTTACCTGTCGTTTAATCTATAAATTTTGTAACTTGGATACCAATTGCTGAAATAATTATATAATTTTAACTGTGGTTAGCCCAAACAAACACTTGACACGTTGTCGCTTGTCCCCGCTGTAAATCATACCTAATATGGTGGATAGTAACGGTTTTTTCGATCAGTCGTAGTTCCATTGTCACTTAGGCAACCAGCGTGCGTACTCTCGCGCATTTCCTTACTACTGTTTTGTGCGATACCACACTTGGTATCTATTAAAATTATTATTTTCAAGCTAATCTGTTTTTTTGAGTTTTCTGTTTTGAATATAAGAACTTTCCGATGCGGTAAGTTCTTGTATTAATTTTATAATAAACTCATACCAAATATTTTACTGATTCCATTATAGCAAATGCTGATTATAAAGTAAACGAATTTATGAAGAGAACTGTCTTATTATTTTGAATCGACTTCCAAAAAAGGAGGAGGGTTCTCAATTCGATAGTATGAGGTTCTTTATTTAGTTATGTTTGTTCGCGGATAAGTCCACTGTTTGTAGACTGATTTTTAATATTCTTCTGTTGTTGTATAGGACATAGTTGAAATTTGGTACCACGTTCACAAAAGTTGTGATCTGATGATGCGATCCACGAGGAATCGAGACAACTCCTTAAAATTTGTAAGGAAACATGTACAGGGGTATTACTGTATTACTGTAGACTTTTTCTAAAGGATTTCAAACATATTATATTATGTACTTCCAAAAAGTAACATTCTGCAAAAATGTATATTGTATACCTTGGTTCCGAAGGTGCTGTACAGAACTTTTTAATTCTCATATATAGATGTTCAGGGATTTCAGCATTGAAACAACTAAAAGCATAATATGCCAATATATCAATTTCATCAATTATCATCATCATCATCACTATAAAGTTATTATGCCACGCACCGTCAATTATGACCCTATTATTGGTACTTCTCATGGACATCAATCAATCACATAAAAATAATGTGTATTTTTTTTAAATACACCCAGGTACAGTAAACTTTTGTGGTAGTTATATACACATAGATAAAATTATCCACCACTAGTCAGTTGCGTATAATATGCGTAACATTGGACATCTAGATAACTAAAAAAACCGGCCAAGCGCGTATCGGGCCACGCGCAATATAGGGTTTCATAGTAACGCTAGTTTTTGATAATTTTTCATCATCTCAGTAACATTTAAAGGAATTTTAGCCAAAAATTCCTTTATAATTTTCATACATTTTGTTTACCTATGTCATCGACTATTACTAAATAACTAATTAAGTCTTCTAAGCCGTGAGTTACTTTTAAATTCAGCATCTCTTTAACGTAAAATACGTTAAAGAGATGCTGAATTTAAAACTTCATATTTCACAAATGGACCCCGAAATCGGAAAATGATTTTTGAAATCAAAATGTTTTGGGATGGACTCGAAAAAAAACCGTTCAAGTGCGTGTCGGGCCACGCGCAATATAGGGTTTCGTAGTACCGCTAGTTTTTGATAATTTTTGTATATTTAATGAATGTACATTTATAACGTGTTTTACATTACTAACAACATCATCTCAGTTACGTTCAAAGGAATTTGAAAGAAAATTTCCTTTGTACTTCTACGAATACATTTTTTTAGTTGATCGACTATTACTTAATATATATTCTGTACTATTACTCAATAACTTATGCATGTCTTCTTAGTCGTGATTTTTTTATTTTTTTATTTAGCATATTTCTTACTCCCGTGAATTTTGTCACATTTCCAGAAGCAACCGTTTAGCTGGTAGAAGGAAGGGACACTAAAATCTAACGATTTTTTCGACTTTAAAACTTCATATTTCACAAATGGATCCCTAAATCGGAAAATGGTCTTTGAATACTCATAATATTTTTAAAAAACATATCCAACGACACTCCACACGGTGGGGTAGACGCGGAAAAAATAAATCACCCTCGCTTGATGTATATCGGAGGTACCACAAAAAAAATATTTTAAAGATTTTATATACCATTTTGTCGGCTTGATTAAGATGTCCATTCGTGCCGAATTACAGCTTTGTAGGCCTTATAGTCTCTGAGAAAAACCGCGGATAGACAGACGGACAGACAGACAGATGGACAGACAGACAGATGAACAGACAGATAGACGGACAGACCGAAACTATAAGGGTTCCTCGTTGGCTAGCCGTAAAAAAGAGAAAGATAAATTATTTTCAAACAAAAAATTGGAACTGACTTCCTCGGCAAAAACAAAATTAATATTCATATGAATAAAATAAAAAGTGTTGCATAATTTTTATTTTATATTAGCGCCTTTTTAGGGTTCCCACCCACCCAAAGGGTAAAAACGGGACCCTATTACTAAGACTTCAATGTCTGTCTGTCTCCAGGCTGTACCTCAAGAACGGCTACAGCTAGACATCTGTAATTTTCACAGATAGTGTATTTCCGTTGCCGCTGTAACAACAAATTAAAAAATAATCCCATACAACAAACCTGTTTTTTTTTTGCCTTTTTTGCTACATATCAATAATGGCAACAGCTAGGAACTCGGCTTCAATTATTTGTTTGAAAATTATTTAGTCAAAGGCATATTTCAAATATTGTATACTTGATAGGTTTCTCTTCAACAGTTTAACTTCAGTTATTTTCGATTGCACCATAACTATACTGAGCAAATTTCCTCACTGAGTCTAAAAAGTAAAAACTTTTGAGTTCTAGCTCAAATTTATTTGGCGGCAGGAAAATAATAACTCACACTAACAGAATTTGATTTGTCGTATGGGAAACTTTGCTTGTTATAATAATGGAATATTATGAAATTTATACCCCTTTGCTTGTTCAATTAAAAAAATAATTCTCTACTTATCCCTTTTTGCTTCGAACCATTTGGAAAAAAATGTATATTTGGATATCTTTACTAGATTGAAAGATAAAACGTTTTTGTCGGTTGGTAACTTTTACCTGCTTCTAAATTTAGGTAAATTGTAACCAAACACCACTTCTACGTAAAGTATACAGAAATACCTTTTTTTTAATAAACCAATTAATAAAGGCATTAAAATGCATTAAAAATCCGTTGGATTTTTTAAAATATCTCTAATAGTTAATTTTCTACGATTTTTTAAAGAAAAAATGAATCTTTAAACGGCTCTCCTGTAAAAATAGCTATAGTGCGCTTGGTAACTTTTGCCTTTCCACCGTCGATATGGATTTGACAGATTCGCAAGACGTCTCACGCTATTGAAATCTGTCAAATTCATACAAATTCATGCCGCGCCTCGCCTCGCCTCGTCACGTCGCGGTCTTAATTGACCCTAATGTGAGAGCTGTCGTTGTTAATGTCAAAATGTGTATGAAATTGCTTTGATTATAATCAAAGAAATTTCAAAGTACTAAAATTCTGGTATAACGTTTGAAATACAAATATTTAATAAATAGACAATAAAGCTGATGGAATGTTCCAAGGACCTATTTATTGAAATTTCATAACGAAATTAAACGTTTCGTAAGAATTTTCAATATGTTTTATTAACTAGCTTCTGTCTTTGTCTCCTACTGAGTGGTTTTATTTTATGAGAACTCCTTTTGTACTTTAATCCTTTGAATGAATACTTCTATCGGCTAGTTCAAAATTTTATTCAATTTTTTAAGAGCTTGTGCTATCTATGTCCCACTGGACAATAGCTATAGTTAGGAATATAAAAAGAACAAAAATGTTAGATGACAAAAATATTTATGACCGGCTTTGGTTAGCTTATTAGTTTATTATAAAATGTCATTATGATAAACATTAATAATTGACATAAAAACTACCGCTTCTTACAGGCCCTAACATTTTCAGAAATTTCATATTATTTAATCGAAAAAATTTATAGAAATTAAGCCCTGACATATTCCCAAGACGTGATTGGATAATAAATAGATTACTTCGTCGTCCCTTGCCTCTGATTGGTCGTAATTGCCCAATTGCCACAGTTTACACAAACGTAGAGTACTGTCGATAAAATAGTCTTTGCCCACCGTTTGCATTAGCATAGGCTTAACACGCGTTTGTGGTTCAATTGTTCAGAGCACGATTATCGACCTGAAGATCATGAGTTCCGAATTTGCGTTTGAAATATTATATTGTTTTAAAGTTAGGTGAGTGTAAATGATCTCTGATGGGAATTTCTGAGAAGAAAGATGACTCACGCTTTGTATGGGCACATAAAAAGTCAATCCTACGCCTGATCTCTTGCCAATGCCATCGGTACTGCGCACACACTTGGACTCCATAAAATCACACACGGACGCCGTCACTAAATTTAACCTTCAAATAATTCCTTTGGAAGATGTAATTAAAATAAAGTCATTTATGTAAAATAATAACCACAAATGTTCAAATTATAAGAATTTGAACATTTGTGGTTACAAATAAGTTTTTAATTTTAAGGATTCCGCGGGATGAAATCCTCACGATACATGGACAACTACGCAATGTTCACTCAATATTTTATCATAATAATTTAATTCGGCACTTGTTTCAGCGGATGTGAAAGTAAACTGAGTTCGAGGCATAAATTTCGGTTTCGGTTGGGTTCAGTAAACTCGTTTAATTTGTATACCGCTCCGTTTCCGCGGTATATTTGCTTTTCATTGGCTAAAACGACTGGCGCAGCGATGAAAGATAAAGTAATCTTGCGCTAGTAATGAACGGTACTTTGCTTTATGTTCGTATCTTGATTCGCTATGTGAATTTATATTTGAGCTGTTTCTGGGAATAAAAATGTATATTTCCATATAAAATGAAAGGGGAATTTCCGTCATATTTCTATGAATCTAGATGCTGTTCTTTTCTTTATCTCTTTGAGTCCCGGAAGTGGACACAGGTTGGTTTTATCGGCAGACCTCTAGCAATTGTACGTTAACGCTCTTTTCTGAGAACTACGATGCTGACAACACTACTGTTATTTTATTATATGTTTATTACACAAATTGTAAAAAGAAAGTTTCGGTTTCATATAAAGGTTTCAGGATCGCAACACGCTACTATAGTTGAAATGAATTTAGGTGGCATCAGCGGTCATTTCTACTGTAGGATCGTTCGCGTTACGAAAAATGCTCGCTCTGTACTCTGCTAACAATTAAACTTAAAAAGACAGAAACTTTTATAACATCATCGGATAACGTCTTGCTTATTCTAGAATGACTCCAGCTATTTATGAGCTCAAAGCGCTTTACTGCCATGGCCGCTAGTATAGAAAGCGATGAAATATGACAGGTTTTATGACAGGGGTCAGTAGCTGTTACGACCAGATTACGATGTACCGTTTGCTCGTTTGAGCGGTACGTTTTAAAAATTAACGCTAAGTTACTTACAAATAAATAAATAATATATTGTATTATTTCTGAATTTAAGCAGCAAATAATTCCAGAACCTGTTGACCTACCGCCGGTTCGGGAACTAACCCGGCGAGAAGAACCGGCGTAACAAACTCGCATGGGCCACTTTTTAGTGGAAGTCTAAAATTAGTCTTAAAGAGAATTCAAGAAATCGAATTCCCTGTTATAGAAGCGAAATGGTGTGAGAACCAAGTCTTCCTTTAATAATAGTGCACCAAAATAGTGATAATACTATTATCCACTTTTGTTAGAAGGTTCCTGAACTAGAACAGAATATATTATCAAGAAGTTTGTTTTAGAATAAATTAATAATAACTTTGCTTATAAGCGACGTATTGTGATTAAAAATTCACCAATAAAAGTTGAGAGTTTTTACGCAGCTGGGAACAGCGCAATCATTATTTTACACAAATTAGGCTAAACTCTAGAATGAAATATAATTGCCAGCACAATTACCTGTAAACCTTAAAAAAATAGCATATTCCCTGCTAAAAAAAAGCACATGCAACTCTTCTGATGTTGCTGGTGTCTGGACTCCGGCGGGGCGACGGTTGTTGCATCAAATGGCCCGTTTATTCGTTAGCCGTCTCATTTTATGTAAAATAGTGCGAATCGGACTCGCGCACGAAGGGTCCCGTACCGTTATAGAGCGAAAATAAGGAAAAATGTGTTTTTTTGTATGGTATGGGAGAACCCTTAATTATTTATTTTATTTTAATTTTATTATTTTATATTACAGAACACATAAAATTAGGTAAGCGTTTTGTGAAAATTTCAAGTGTCTATATATTATGTTGCCATTAAGGATTACGAGCCAAAAAGATCAAAAAAATGTTTATTGTATGGGGGGTTCCCTTAAATGTTAACTTTATTTTGTTTTAAGTATTTTTTGTTATAGCGGCACCAGAAATACGTAATCTGTGAAATTTTCAGAAGTCTAGCTATAGCGATTCTTGAGTTACAGCCTGGAGACAGACAGACAGACGGACAGACATTGAAGTCTCAGTAATAGGGTCCCGTTTTTACCCTTTGGGCAGGGAACCCTAAAAAAAAAATTGTAGATAAAACTTATATTTCTATATTCCACATTTAAGCCTCCGGCCAAAAAGAGGAGTGTTAAAATAGGTTCAACATATCTGTCTTTCTGTGTGAGTGTTCGTCATCCCGCGGCATCGTAGCATCCATACGAACTAATTTTGATCTAAAATTTTTAATGATGGTAAGAGTATTCTTATTTGGTACAATATAATTATATCAACAGCCTGCTCAGTGCTGGAAATTTTGGGCTTATTACAGATTGTCAGGGCCTTCCAAATCGATTTTAGATTTTACTTTATGTTTTGATTTGGGTTTAATTTTATATTTCTAATGTTAATAGGAAACGGCTATTTACCATGTTATTTTCCCAACCGGTTCAAGTTGATTCAGGTAAATAAAACTTCTGTATTAAATGGGCAATACGCTAATAGATAAGGTCAAGTAATGTATTGTTGAAACCGCTTTGTATTATAATATGGTAAAGGATGAAAATAGTTAATAAGAAAAATATTAGTTTTTTTTTTTTTTTTTTTTTTTTTTTTATTATAAAATTGGGGCCGTCTATAGACTGTTCGTCCATATCCTTTTTTTGTTATTTTATTATTTAGATTTTTCGCACCAAGGATAATTGAAATAATATTATGAATTTTAATTAATTGTGGTCCATCACGCCATGGACACTTTTTTTTTTTTATTATTTTTTTTTTTATATATATATGTGTATATGTATATTTAATAGAATAGAGTATAATATGTTATACATATAATAAATAAATATATACATTTATTGTTTTATAAATTGCATAATGATAATATTAATGTTTTGAACGGTGAGGTCCCAGTCGGTGTGGCGGCCAGTAGATCCGACATTTTCCGATTTCCTTAGATTTTATGCTGCTCCACCCTTTGCCTTTAGATGTTGTGACATTGGCTTGGTGGAGAGGGGTCACTCAAGCTGGGTGGAGTTTTTAGGTTGTTAAAAAGACATCGTTCTGTGTCGAATCTACCCGCCATGTGGCTTAGGACTTTATCGTTCCTGTCTTTTATAGCCATTTTTATATTATAGTCTCTTATGTGTTCGGTTGACACCTCCGTGGCTCTTTTTATGAAGCTTGCCACAGCGTCTCCATCAGTGTCAGTGTAATAGACACAGGTGTTAGTGTGCCGGGATATGGCTACAACTGCATGAGGAACGCTGGAAAATATTAGTTTGAAAATTTATGAATCACGACTTAAAAAACAAGATATCTCGAAACAAATGTTTTTCTATTTTAGGCATGTACCTACTGTAAAAACCCTCCCAGGAATAACTGTATATACTTCTACTATTTATTTAATCCATAAACTAGCTATTTGACCGAGCTTTGCTCGGTATTCGATGAAAATGACATTTTCTAAAAATGATTCCTAGCTAGAGCGATTTATCGCCCCCGAAACCCCCATATACTAAATTTCATGAAAATCGTTGGAGCCGATTCCGAGATTCCAATTATATATATTCCGATTCGATTCCGAGATTCCAATTATACATGAAACCAGTAACATAATTCTTAATTTACTATCGGAACCTAGGTTCAGATAACTCAAATGTCCGAAAATTACTTTTTTTCTTCTCCTGCCTTAAAATGTAGTGCAATAATATTAAAAATAGTCTTAAATAATTATAAATTATTTTGCCGTAAAATAAATTAACGAAACCTTACAGTATTATATTATATTACAAAATATAAA
Organism: Aricia agestis; assembly: GCF_905147365.1. Taxonomy (NCBI): domain Eukaryota; kingdom Metazoa; phylum Arthropoda; class Insecta; order Lepidoptera; family Lycaenidae; genus Aricia; species Aricia agestis. The sequence continues at coordinate 22,787,884 of NC_056428.1, read as the reverse complement.
CTTATATCAATTTTCATGAAGCGCTAGAATCAAAAAGCTTCATGTTTCAAGCAATTGAAATGCTCATTTGCATTTTCGCCACCGGAAAATTCATTCACACTCGCACCTGTTTGACATTTTCATTACGGCGTTAGAAATTCAAAATAACTGCATTATATCCCCTATAATATTTTTTTTTACATCCAGGCTGTCAATTTCATACTTTTATTAGCCCATCAACCCCCCTAGCGACACCTGGCTATCGCATAACAATTGAAAATCTTTTGTGTCTGCGATTCCCACGATCGAGATATTAATATTTTGCTGAATGGCAACAGTATAATTCAAGTTGTATTCGATAATCTGACAGCGAAGAGAGATATCGTCAGTCACTATGCGGCATGTCAAATTCCATACATATTTTTAGAGGTAAATAAAAATGAAAGCCACGCGCTTAATTTTATAATTCAAAAACAGGCTCACCTTTCCAACCAGATGTTAAGGCTCTGTTTGGACTATTTAGTAGATACTATATGTGAAGTTTACACAAAATCAGTCGAGCGGTTCCTCATTGAATCACATTTTGTGTAACAGATAAATTCAATAAATGGCGGATCATTTTGATAATGAGGATTGTGCAGTAAAATTGAAACTTTTTTCAGATGGGGATTATGCTGTGAAATTGAAACATATTTCAGTGTTGACACTTGACAGTATAATCAAGTTTCATTTCATACGCAGCAAAGCTCGTACTGCGCCGCTATTTTTTATGTTTAATTTCGCTGTTAAAATATCGAATACGATCAATCAACTACCCACGCTTTATAATAATTAATTTAATTAATCTGAAATCCATTCCGATATTATAAAAGCGAGTGTGTATGTATGTGTGTGTGTGTGTATCAGTCTGTTACTCTATTACTATACTCTACTATGTGAAGAGTCACATCCAAACCACTGAACAGGTTTCGCTAAAATTTGGCATGGGCATACTTTGAGTGCCGGGAAAGGATATTATGGGATACTTTTTATCCCGGAAAATTAACTTTTTCCGAGCAATATACGAATGTTCGCGTAACGGAGTTGCGGGCTTCACCTAGTCTTTCATAAATTTAATTATTCTGTGGATCAAAAATATTTGCAGTTAAACTGTAATAACTTTAAAAATATTATCCTAGAAAATATACATATTTTCTAGGATAATATTCGTAGGAACAACATAATTATTAGCATTTCCAATTTGATTTCGATGTTGGATAGTAAATCAGTAAAGGAAAGATACAGGCTTTTATTTCATACAGAAAACTTATTCAGATCTATTTTCATAGGCTGATAGCTGATACCGCCAATGTTCTGTTTTGGTATTTCAACATTTCGCTTTATGTAAGTTTTAATTCTTAAAGTGAACGGTAAAAATATCTAAGACAAGTCGATATGACTTACTTTCTTAAGCATTGAGTATGTACTTAGTTGAATATTGTTTGTACTCGTTTTCTTTTACCCGAACTTTTTTCGCTTGTTATTTTCTGTCACATAACACAACGGAAACAAACAAACCAAGTATAACATAAAATATACAGTTTCCTCCGGCCTTTCTACAAAACCTTTCCTAACTTTTTTCTAAAACCGCTTGAATATTTTAAAATCTTTTTGAAATAAAACTTCTTAGGCGCGTTGAGAGTGAAATTGTAAGGTTTCAGTAAAGTAAAGTGGGTCAAAACAATTCACGATTTTTGACAGATGCTCTATTCGTAAGTGTAAGGAAATATTCTTCTTAAATATAAATGTGCCTGTATTTTACCGTAGATTTTAGCTCTATTTAGGTTATTATCAATATCATTATGACTTATCCGCGTGAACCCATTCTAACGCCAGTAACAATTATTACCGTCACTTTACAATCGTGTCCTGTCCGTGACAGATGTAGCCGCAATATTATTCTTGAACAACAAACAACTCTATCCGAACGCATTGAGGTTCAAAATACAATGGTTTTAATTGTAAATTTCATTGAAATACTTCCAATTGAGTGAATAATAATATTATATCTATTTATTGATATTTGTGGTGTCATGATTTGCCAAGAATTGTTTTTAATTAAGTGTTTTATGAAAAAATAATAATTGAAGTTAAAATAATTGACGAAAAAATTCACGATATTCGATATTCGGTTCCGTTTTCACAGTACAAAATTGAAGGCATGAATGGATAAAGTGGCTAACTAACATTTTACAACAAAAAAAAAACATTATTTAATCGCACCACGCAACTTGTGCCAAATATGTTTGTCGCGAGGGAAACATACATTTTTCCGGGACGAAAAGAATTCTATGTCCTTTCCCGGGATTCAAAGTAACTCTATACCAAATTTCAAAAAACTCGATTCAGATATTTTGGCGTAAAGTGGTCACAGACAGACAGACACACAGACACACTTTCTAATCTATACTTAATCTATACTAATATTATAATATTATAATTCTGCAGAGTTTGTTAGTTTGTTTGTTTGTTTGAACGCGCTAATCTCAGGAACTACTGGTCCGATTTGAAAAATTCTTTCAGTGTTAGATAGCCCATTTATCGAGAAAGGCTATAGGCTATATTTTATCACGCTAAGACTAATAGAAACGAAGAAATAGAGGAAAATGTGGAAAAAACGGGGGGAAATTATTTGAAAGGGCTTATTTGAACGCGCTAATCTCAGGAACTACTGGTCCGATTTGAAAAATCTTTCAGTGTTAGATAGCCCATTGATTGAGAAAGGCTATAGGTTATATTTTATCACGCTAAGACTAATAGGAGCGAAGAAATAGTGGAAAATGTGTAAAAAAACAGGGAAAATTATATAAAAGGGCTTATTTAAACGCGCTAATCTCTGGAATTACTGGTCCGATTTGAAAAATTCTTTCAGTGTTAGATAGCCCATTAATCGAAAAAGGCTATAGGTTATATTTTATTACGCTAAAATTAATAGGAGCGAAGAAATAGTGGAAAATATGTAAAAAAAACGGGGGAAAATATATAAAAGGGCTTATTTGAACGCGCTAATCTCAGGAACTACTGATCCGATTTGAAAAACTCTTTAAGTGTTAGATAGCCTATTTATTGAGGAAGGCCACAAGTTATATTTTATTATTCTACGACTTATAGGAGCGAAGAAATAGAGGAAAATGTAGAAAAAACGGGGGAAATTATATGAAATTGCTTATTATCTTAAGATTCTTAAGAACTACTGGAGCAATTTTTATGTTATTTGGCAAACATGAAGAATAGAACACATTAAGAGACATAGGCTATTTTTTTGTGGAAAAATGTACGGTCGCGTGAAATTCCTAAATTACGCAAGGGAAGCCGCGCGGAACATCTATATATGAATAATAATTTCGTAGGAGAGTCTATGCTGTACACTGAACATTTTTGTACAATAAATAATACTTGAGACGTGATCTACTATACTAAAGCGGACGAAGTCGCGTGCAACAGCTATTAATATTATAAAAGCGGAAGAGTTAGTATGTTTGAACGCGCTAATCTCAAGAACTACTGGTCCTATTTGAAAAAATCTTTCAATGTTAGATAGTCCATTTATCGAGGAAGGTTAGAGGCTATGTTTCATCACGCTAATACTAATAGGAGCGAAGAAATAGAGGAAAGTGTGGATAAGCGGGGGAAAATGATTTGAAAGGGCTTATTTGAACGCGCTTATCTCAGGAATTACCGGTCCGATTTGAAAAATCATTTCAGTGTTAGATAGACCATTTATTAAAATAGGCTATAGGCTATATTTTTATCAAGCTCATACTAAAAGGAGTGAAGAAATAGAGGAAAATATGGACAAAACAGGGGAAATTATTTGAAAGGGCTTATTTGAACGCGCTAATCTCAGGAACTACTGGTCCCTTTTGAAAAATTCTTTCAGTGTTAGATATACTATTTATCGAGAAAAGCTATAAACTATATTTTATCACGCTAAGACTAATAAGAGCGAAGATATAGAGGAAAATGTGGAAAAAATGGAGGAAATTATTTAAAATTGCTTATTATCTTAAGAAAATACTGGAGAAATTTTTATGTTATTTGGCACACATGAAGAATAGACCACGTGAAAGATTTCTTTACTTGTGGAAAAATGTATAGTTTCCGTGACATTCCTAAATTACGAAGCGAAGCCGCGCGGAACATGTAGTTTATAATATATTATGGATAGAAGTAGAATACAGCTATCTGATGATAAAGGATGAATTCAGGCCGCAAAGTGACGCATAGATAGATGCATTCCTAAATATGTTTTGAATTGACAGATTTGCATGACGTCTCACACAATTGATCTGTCAAATGCATAGAAATTTAGAAATGCATCGACGCGTCCCATTGCATCTGAATTGGCCCTTATTCTATTTATGTAATAAGTAATAACATATGGATTAGTCATTTCTCTCATTAGACAAATAGAAATAGCGTTATTGTACCGCTCGCCCGTATTGTCACAAATTCAACTGAATCTGCAGTTTTTGTGTAATGCTTGAACAGACATAAGCTGATACGTCTTTAACAAATCAAGTGAGTAAAGTAAACAAACCAAAAGAACTTTATTTAATATTAACCCATCAATCCCCAAGCGGCAGCTGACTGCCACATAACAATTGAAAATCTATTGTGTCTGCGATACCCACGATGCAGGCACAAGCATGTTCAGATTGTGAACGCTGAACTTAATGATTTTGACGTAAGTTTCATGTCATACTCCTTATTAAATTAAAGTTAATAATTATAAAGCTCACCAAACGACTGCAAGTTGCTAATCGGCCCTTCACGAACCAGATGAACCGCGATTTTTCAGCACGGAGCAGGCTGATGATGATGAACTATAGCTAAGAACACTCTCAATTAAGTCAGCTTTCAAACAAAAAAAACTAGATCAAAATCGGTCCACCCGTTTGGATGCTACGATGCCACAGACAGACAGACAGACAGACAGACAGACAGACAGACAGACAGACAGACAGACAGACAGATAGTAAAAATGTATCCAAGTGCGGCCTTCACTTTAATGGATAATCAGGCAGTTAATTTTTGTCGCTTTCCTGTTGCATTCAAAATCTTTAATCCAAGTGATGGCTGAACACATAATGAAACATACCTAGCTAGTGATTTAATCTGAATATTCATTCGAATGAACAATCACTCGAGTGAACCGTTTAATATCAGCTTAAAAAAAATCATTTATACATGGGAGAGCCATGCTTCGGCACAAATGGGCCGGCTCGACCTGATAAATACCACGTTCTCATAGAAAACCGGCGTGAAACAGCGCTTGCGCTGTGTTTCGCCGAGTGAGTGAGTTTACCGGAGGCCCAATCCCCTAACCCCTACCCTATTCCCTTCCCTACCCTCCCCTATTACCCTATTCGGCAACGCACTTGCAGCTCTGCTGATGCTGCAAGTGTCCATGGGCGACGGAAGTTGCTTTCCATTAGGTGACCCGTTTGCTCGTTAGCCCCCTTATTTCATAAAAAAAAAATCAAAGAACAATTACCACGAGGCCGAATAAAACTTTGTAAAAACAAAAAGCTATTTTCGCATCGCAAAAGAAACCAATAATTACGATATTTTGGAGTTGCTTTTGATGTTGGCGATATAGCCATTAGACAATTAGCCTCTCAATGGAAATAACAAGCTCTGTTTCAACGCAATTTTGACGTAAACTTTAGCCTTTACATCGTACACCTGACGAAGCAAAATGTTACGATTCTGGCAGCTTATGTGTTTATTCCAACGCAGAGTAGATTAATAAATCGGTTATGATTTGAAGACAGGTGGTGTGAATGAAATGGGTAACTAAAAATTTAAAAACGGACTTTTTTGCATAAATGGACGCATTAGGACATTGAAAATGAAAAATCAAAAATCGGCCAACTGCGACGAGACGGACAGACAGGCGGACAGACAGACGGATAGACAACGAGGCCTTAGTAATAAGATCCTGTTTTTAAACTTTGGGTACGGAACCCTAAAAATGTGAATTCTAATCATAGCTAGATTTTAAGGTAGATAATTTACAATTGGAACTTATATTCTAATGCTGAAAATTTGTAATGAGATATACTTTTTATCCCGAAAAAATGTACGGTTCCCGCGCGATAAACGAGTTTTGGCGCAACGGAGTTGCGGGCGTCATCTAGTGTTATTATAACACGCTTACACCCTCCTACATCGGTTTCGGTGACGGTGGCCGGTGTTTCATTGAAACCACCCCAGTTATGCAGGAATAATTTTAAAGTGCCCAAATGTTTGCGAAATACACAAGAGGACTATATTCTATTCCTTTTGTCATTCATGACCCAGTGGAACGTACGAGTGAAATGAGCATTGCCATACAGACATTGGTCGTCTATTTCCTTCCGTTAGGATTTGGTATATTTAAAATATACCGTCCTCATTACCTTGATGAGTGGCAGTCGTCCACCGTGCGTTTTTCGCGTAATTTTCGGCCGCGCACTGTGAAACTCTAGAATGAACTGTCACCAGCAGTATTTCCGGACCAATACGACCTGTAAACCTTCAAGATATCGTATTCCCTCTTAAAAGGCCTGCAGCTCTTCTGATTTCACGAGTGTCCATGGGCGACAATACTTATATTTGCTTCCCATCAGGTGTCCTGTTTGTTCCTTTGCCCTTTTTTTATACAAAAAAACAATTTTAGTAGATGCCTATGTTAAAAACACGTCTGTCAGCTAAATTTCTAGCTCTAACAGCTTGATAAATGTATTGATACTAGACTAGATTACACCTGCAAGACCCTACACTTTTCCGGGTTAAAAGTATTAATAACTTTTTCCGGGACTCAAATTATCTTCATGTCAAATCTCAGCCGAATCGGTTCAGCAGTTCGGGCGTGAAAAGTTAACTGACAGACACATTTCACATTAATTATAATATTAGTATGGATTATATCGTATTAAGCAAGTAATACAAAATTATTTGCTTTGATTACTTGTTTTATTATTTTACCCCGTACAGTACTTATTAGATAGTAATTTATGGACTTTCATAAAATGAAAATTATTAATCTATCGGCATCTACAAGAACTACAACTCAAAGATTTTAATAAAAGGATTTACTGACCACAGTATTTAATTAACAATATAGAAGGCTTACGCCTGCTTACGCTGAAAAAATGTATTTTATTTCTTGCGATATAGCCTAATCTTGGATTAAGCTTCACTAAAATGGAAGAAATATTACGCTTTCACGTAAAATACTAAAGAAAATAGCCGATATTTTCTACTTTTCTTTTTTTATTCTACAGAAAAACTCTCTCATTCTTTCTCTATGCAGGGTGTAACAAAAGTAAGTGATAATACTTAAGGGTGTGTATGAGTCCCCTATATAGAGTTCGCTGAGGAAGAATAGCAGCGCTGAAAGAGTAACTTTTTAGGGTTCCGTAGTCAACAAGGAACCCTTATAGTTTCGGTCTGTCCTAAAGTCTCCGTTTATGCAAAAAATCGTCATTTGTTAAATTTTTATTTATCGACTTAATCCACTTACGTCTGCGATTATTTCATGTCGTACTTACTGGAGCGGGCTCTTCTATTGTTAGCACGACATAATCATTTATAGGCACTTAACACTTTTACTCATTTTTTACGAGGTAACTGGAAGTTTAGAGCCATTTAATGAATGCTTTATTGACGATAATTTTCCGATAAATGGTACACTTGCGGCCGAAGATGTTAGTTTAACAGAGTTACGTTATATCATAAGATGAATCACTACCACATTAAAAGTAAACTTTCTTTTAATATGGTAATTTTGCGCTAAATTCGACGACTCTACATCTAAGAGCGGTTTTGCATTACGTCTGATCCGAATCAAGAATCACGGCTGACGGTTCTATCCGCGAGTAATCGAAGGTGGATAAGAAGAAGAGTGTAATGATAGAAATAGTTCTACGTCTTCAAACCGTCTTTTCCTGGTCGCACAGGCCGTACGTGCCGCATTTTAGAATCCATTGTATGATATTATGTGAAACCTCGCACATTCGCTCGCGCCGTACGCGCCGCATTTCGTGAACTATGCGGCGCGTACGGAGCGTACAATGCTAACAAATGTGTGATCAGCTTTAACCGCCGAATCGTTGAATCTAGCGCAAAGTCTATCTTACTTCTAGTATGGCAGTGATCAGGCATCTGATTGTAACATTATGACGTAGTGTGAAATCGCTTGAAGGTGCGGGCAGGTGGGAGACCCATCATGTTAAAAGAAACTCATCACGAATTTCTAGGACTTTGGGACAGTGTAGGCGATAGGAGGTTTCCCTAACATGTAGAGCAATGGAGTGCTTCTGATCCATAAATATTACTCAACAACTAAGGCATAAAATAGTATACAAATAGTAAAATCATTACTCATTAGTCATCCAACTTTTATTAAGTTAGGGGCAATACAGGAAAAAAGCTAGTAAAAACAACAAAAGTTTTTATTAACATCCGCAGCCATTTAGATAAAATAAATGTTTTCTGAAGAAACACGGTGTAAAGATATAAAATAGGCGCTAAGCAAAAATAACAATTGATAATTTTAAACACGCAACTCTTAATGATGAGGTCTAATGACAGGTTTTAATAAAAAGTATGATATAAAAAGTCTGTATGTCTGTTACCTCTTCACGCTTAAACCGCTGAATCAATTTTGCTGAGATTTAGCATGGAAATACTTTGAGTCCCGGGTAAGGGCAGAGGATACTTTTTATCCCGGTACATGTACGGTTCCTGTGCGATAAACGAATTTCGGCGCAACGTAGTTGCAGGCGTCATGCAGTACAAAATATTTTTTCCAACGCGTATAGTATGTGCGTATCTTCATTTGTACCGATGCGTCTATCTAAAGACTCAGAAGCGCGCTAGCCCAAGGCTAGCCCCTAAGTCACATCAACACAACAAATCACAGTTTTCCGCCAGTTTTTTTTAAAGTCATTGTCTCAAACTAATCTATAGACACGTGTCAAAGCTCAAGGTTTTCAGATCAATTTATTCCGTTTATATTCGAGGTAGCAATTGTACCTCGCTTCGCACAATTAAAAGTTTGCTCCGTTGCTGTTTGCACTTCAGACAAGATTCGGTACAACAAATTATTGAAAAAACCTTGATATTCACTTCAATATTTTGTACAAATGTAATTTTATTTATTTCGCTTCCCGTTATGCCTCCGTGCAGCTCTAGATTTATATATAAGCAGTATTACAGGCCATGGCCTATGGACGGCAGCGTCCTATGGCGTCCTAGGAGGGGCGGTAGAGTTTTCGGCAAAATTAAAGAGGCCTATACTCATAAAAAATTAATCCGGCGCTGCCTCCGTCATCTAATGTTTTAGAGCAAGCTCCCACGAGCAAGGTGCTTGTGGGTACGATTCCCGTACTGAAACTACATCAAAAATGAATTAATGAAATTTGACAGTATAATTACCTTACGCGTAATTTGGATGTTTGGGTACATCAAAATGTCGTTACCAGTCGTTTGGTTTTCACCACAATTTAATTACTACGTGGATGATTATTATCGACCATTTTTAGATTTTTTTTACTAATTGTTTGCTTATGTGGGTAACTTCTGTATATGCAAACAAGAGGCGATGTTATATTTTATGACTTGAAATAATAATAAAACTCTTTATTGCACACCAAACTACAGACACAATATGAAAGATACCATAATAAATAATATAATATTACTTATTGATGTACAAAAGGCGAACTTATTGCTACCAAGCAATCTCTACCAGTCAAATATTTTGTAGATATAATGGGCATTGTCCAAAAAAAATCACATGTACTTTTTATATTTTTTTTCGTTAAAATAAGGTATTTTAAGAATATAAATTAAATAATTTTGAAATTCATTGGCTAGTTTTTTCTCAATAAATTTTTAAAGTTTCGCTCTGACGTCATCATCGGCGGCCAATAATTGACCTCTGCAGTCTGTTTTTTCCTTTCAATCTTATTTATAATGGCTGGTTCGTCAAATCCAAGTTCTCATTATGTGAAAGTTGATACGAGAAGCTTACCAAAAGTTCGAAACGTAATGTTGGTCGAATTTATTGCTAATTTAACGCCATTGAAGGTCAAACAAAGGTTAAACATATTTGTTCAAAAATATAAGTAACTAATGGGTATTTTTTTCTTTTATATACAGAAAAACGATCACTGACCTTATTCCTCGAAATGTTTTTGTAATGAGCAAAATTTTAAAAAAATGGACAATCCCCATTGAAAATAGAGATACAACAAAATCGTATGCACAAACTAAACTAATATCAGAGTTTAAACTATAACTAAACTGTAACTAGAACTAGGACAGTTTATGTTAGTAATATTAAAAAATATATATGAATAGTAGTATTTACTGCCTAAAGTTTATAAGGTACATCATAATTGTATCTAAACTTAGAGAGTACAGGTTTGCTAGAAAGTGTTAAAATGTTTCAGTGAATATTCGCGTGGAAACTAAACGTGAATTTTACCCGGGATGAAATTTTCATTAGCAGCGATGGTATTTTTTAACATTCTTCGCAATTTTGTATTTTGAAAACAATTTTGTGGAATCCATTGGCGCCTTTTAATTGTGAAAGTGCTTTTATTAAGTGACAAATTCTTAAATTTGAAGGTAAAAAGATTTAGAAGATAGCGCCTGGGCAGGCAACAAAAACTGGCACTGATTTCGTTAAACAATTAAAGACATGTTAAGTGGATAATGTAGGAAACGAAGAAATAAAAAATTGAGTTTTTCTTTCATAAATGGAGGCTTTATAGTCAGGGATCCCTAGTACAAATTTTTTATTGATTACTATCAAGCTAATTTGTTGTGAGTAGCTTCATTTTGATAAGACGAACAGCAATTTTATCTGCGTGAAATCTCAACCAAGTTTTGTTGATTACAGAAGCCCAAAAACCCTAACCAGCAGATTTTTTGTATAGTGATAGGTTAATAGTTATATAATTTAAGAATTACATTGTCTTACAAATATGACATTTTGGGACCATCAAATCAGAGTAGACAGAATGATAGAGTATACCGACTTAGAACTGATGTTGAAATTTTTAAATTTGACGTATTAAGACGAAAATCGTCGCTAGGGTTGTTAACTTGTTACCTACGAATTTAAAACTATGACATATTCGCTGTTCGTGTTCCTCTTTGGTCGTATTGTTGTTTGTGTTTTGGCACATGTGATTAAAATTGTCAGAATCCAATTTTGAAATCTTTATTTTAAATATTTCAAAATAAATTATATTAGCCAGCGCGAGGCACATTCCGTTCATAATCCTAGTGAAACCCGACGAATTTGACAGATATTGAAATCTGTCCGTCTCTTTGCAGTCGAACTACTGGTCGTTATGTCTATTGTGATCAAATGGCCGCGCCATGCCGACTGTATTGGCGCCGCAGACTCGATCACACAAAAAGTGTGCCGTCTGCGATCTCCCTAAAGCACAAATCAATAGGTGTGATAGTTTTTCCGTAAAGTGTATCACACAATATGAGACCCATGTGGCTCAGTCGGTGAGCTGTTGGTAGCTCAAGCCGGGGGCCGCGTGTTCGAATCCCGCCGACGGAACAAAAAGTTTTAAAAAGTTCCTGGGTCATTGATGTGTATTAAATTATATGTGTATAATATAATAAAAATCTTAAATATATGTATAGTATAAAAGTATTAAATATATTTCCGTTGTCTGGTACCCGTAACACAAGTCCTTCAGGTAATTAGCACGGGGCCAGACTGACGTGGTGTGATGTGTTTATTATACGTGGGAGATCCATGCTTCGGCACGAATGGGCCGTTTCGACCGGAGAAATACCACGTTCTCACAGAAAACCGGCGTGAAACAGTGTTTCGCCGAGTGAGTGAGTTTACTGGAGGCCCAATCCCCTACCCTATTCCCTTCCCTACCCTCCCCTATTCCCTTCCCTTCCCTACCCTCCCCTATTATCCTATTCCCACTTAAAAGGCCGGCAACCATAAACCTATAATGCTAGTATATATTAAGTCTATGGACTCGACATTTTGTAATTTCATCATACCGAGATTGCATCGAAGCCATGTCCAAACTGTTATATGAAAAGCTGTATTTAAATGAGAAATGTATCAAAAATAAGTTGTTAATCACGAATTCGACCTTGACATTACCAAGGGTTTCATACAAAACACCATAAAGGTACCGAAATTATGAAACGAAATTTCTAGAACTTGAATCCATATAAATACTAAATTTGTATAAAAAAAAACAACAAAGCAATGGCTTTGTAATTTTTATACAAAACTTGTATTCAACATTTCCTTTTCAAATTATTCGTGTAGGTTGAACCGTAGCCTAAACATTGTTGAGTGTAATTTGTCAAAAACATGTTTTATTTTTATTAACCGACTTCTTTTATTACTAGCAGTTGCCCGCGACTTCGTCCGCGCCAACGTAATGTAATATCTAATAACAAAGATGGATAATGTTCCCCTTTTCACGGTAAAAACCCTATTACAGAGAGATCCAGGTTGAATCACAATAACCACGCTTGCTAGACAATTGACATATTTACCACTTTGAAAGAGTCTCTCTCGCAAACTTTTCAGGTTATAAAAAAAATGATATTAGAAACATCAATACGATTTTTGAAGACCTATTCATAGATTAGATGAAAAAAGATGTTTGTTCCAGTTGTACCTAAAATTTTTAATCATTTTTCCATTTTTGTATCAAAATCTTAATGCGGTTCACATACTAAGTACATCTACTTGCCAAGTTTGAATAGTATGGCTCTTATAGTTTCGGAGACAGAGAAGTGGCTGTGACATACGGATATAATTTGATTGTCTCGATTCGGTTCGCTGTGACATGACCCTTAAACTATAATGTTATGAGAAATCAAACATCTACATTAGCGGTCCCCCGACACACCTTCACAACAATAATTATGGACTAAAATATAACTTTACACTTAGGAATTATTTAAACATAAAGTCAGGAAATATTATTTCATTACTTTTTAAAGCTTTTTGGCCGTTTTTTTTTATTTATTTATTTTATTTTATTTTATTTCATGCTTTTTAAACTTGTGTTGGTTATAGTGCAGAATTATTTCTATCAACATGATCATATCCCAATAAATACCATCTATGAATGTCTTCTTGGATGAGGCCGTCAAACAAGAAACATGAAACCATTGCTCTAAGTTGGTGAGGAGTTGGGTATCCTATTGATTACCAGGTGATGCTGCAGCACCAGGTCAACTTTCCATTAATAATGTGTATATATTCATAAATGTCACGAACTAGAATGCAAAAAAATATAAAGCCCACCAAACGACTGTAAGTTGCTAATCAAGGCCCTTCACGAACCAGATGAACCGCGATGTTCCAGCACGGAGCAGGCTGATGATGATGAACTATAGCTAAGAACACTCTCGATCATAACAGCTTTCAAACAAAAAAACTAGATCAAAACTGACCACTCGTTTGGACGCTACGATGCCAAGGACAGACACACACACAGACAGACAGACACGTCAAACTTATAACACCCCTCTTTTTTGTCGGGGGTTAAAAAATAAAAACTGATGAGATATTATAATATTATTCTTTTGTAATATAATATTAATACAATAACAATAACCATCAACATGTTGTGTGTCATATAATACATTGAGGAGAACATCAAAGATATTGTATAATATAATAGTATAATATAATAGTACTGATACATAAGCTTGTACGTAATATGAGTATTATAATACACAGAGGAATTATAGTACAAAGCTGAACCAGTAAGCTTTAGTGACGTTGAGGAATACAATCTTCGCCCAGTAAAGCCTATCTAGTAAATACTCTAGAAGTCTAGACTTGTAGGCATGAAATTTTTATGTTAGGTATTGGCTATTAATAGTCCTATAAACGTGAAGAGGTAGGGGCTTGTCTAACTTAAAAAGGACGCGCCCCTCCCTCATATTCACAGTACACAATTTTTCATTTATATCAACTAGTGAAGTGGTGATGCGCGTCATTTCAAATTAGACAAGCTGTAAAAGAAGTACAGTCAAAGAGACACATTTTTGGATTCATAATATTGCTAAAGATAACATAGCAATTGCTATGTGTAGCAATATAATATGTAAAAAAACTATTAAGTTTTTAACCAAGGCTGATTTTAGGAGTCTCGCTGACCGCTCGCTGACCGTCGGCGCCGATACCGAAATGTATGAAATATCAGCGCAGACCGCTACGCGTTATACGCTCGTACAATTTCATTCATCTCGGGCCATCAGCGCCGACGGTACGCGCCCAGTCTCTAAAATATGACGTGTGACTCTAAAATCAGCCTAGCGGTTGATTCAGACCGCAACGCGACGAGGCGAGGCGAGGCGCGGCGCGGCATAAATTTGTATGGATTTGACAGATTACAATTGCATGAGACGTCTTGCGAATCTGTCAAATCCATTAAGAAATGCATCTACGCGTCGCGTTGCGGTCTGAATTGACCCTAAGATACCAATTTATGAACTGTATACAATCCATAGAAACTTTTCTATTTCAGACGCGTATTAGGTAGGTACGAGTAAAAGCCTGTTATTAAAGTAATCTTATTGACTCGATAACTGTCTATATCAGCCATTCTAAAAGTGGGGCTCCGCGAAGGCCTTGTAGGGGCTCCGCAAGCGAAATCTAAATTGTTTTTAGGGTTCCGTACCCAAAGGTTAAAAACGGGACCCTATTACTGAGACTTCGATGTCTGTCCGTCTGTCCGTCTGTCTGTCTCCAGGCTGTAACTCAAGAACCGCTATATCTAGACTTGTGAATTTTTTACAGATTGTGTATTTATGTTGCCGGTATAACATAATATACTAAAAACAAAATAAAATATTTTTTTAATACAAACTAGGCCTTTACATCCGTTGTGGATGATCTATACAGTATTTTTCAGAGCGAAGTAACCACTCCTCAAATACTGTAGTGCCTGGGACAAGATTTTTAAATGTCCGTATGGTTGCCCAAGCGCATACGGCATTCTCGCATCATAGTCGGCCTAGTCCAGAGGAAAGGACTAGTCAATACGTCTGGGACCAACTACGTGCGGGTTTCCTCACGATGTTTTCCTTCACCGTACGAGCGTCCGTATTATGTACTTGAGATCACAAAATATCTCATTGGTACACGCCTCCACCCGGGTTCGAACCTGCACCCTCTAGGAGTGCGAACGGAAGGTCTACCCATTAGGCCACGGACGCTCTTTAATTTAATACAACAAACGTGATATTTTTGGCCTTTTTTTGCTCGTCATCAATAAGGGTAGGGTAGCAACTTGAAATACTCACAATGTTTTTAATTATATTTGTGCTTTTATAATTAATAATAAAATTAAAACTGTTTAAGGGCTCCATACAAAAAACACATTTTTTTGCCAACTTTCTCTCAATAACGGTACGGAACCCTTCGTGCGCGAGTCTAGGGTTCCTCCACCAAAAAGAACCGCTGGTCTGCAAACACCGGAGTTGATTGAAAGAAAAATGGCATTATACTTTAATCGTTGTATTTACCTTCGTTTTGGATTTATTATAACCAAGATTTCTAACGTTATTAAAGGCGAGAATATTTGTACCCACCGGTACAAATAATAAGAATAAATACTACTCGTAGTATTTTTATAGAATCTCCCAAGTACCCAACTTACTGAACATGTAATTTAGCGACAAACGTCTATTGGAGCTCATGAAAGATGCATACGCGTCATGATTTTCACCTCAAACAAACTTGCCTCGGTTTGATACAGAATAACATTGGCCAGGAAATTTGAAATTTGGCTGAGGTAGACTTTTTGTTCTTTCAGAAATATTATAAGATACTAGGCGTTCAGTGCAGCTTTATACTTGTGAATAAGGAATTTCCAGAGAACCGTGCATTTAAAAAAAAAATTGCAAGAAAAGGCTCTACCCTTCCCCGTGGTCTATAATTGTGCAAAATCATATTTAAGTCGGTCCAGTATGCAGTAGTTTTTACGATTAGCATATTTTAAAATATGGAAAATATCGCCCTATAGGATATTCGCATATATTTAAACACAAAATAATATAAAATGATATATTATTTTGTATATATTATAATATGATATAATTTATGATATCAGAGCATGTTAGAGTCATAAGTATAATTTATACTAAAGCCAACTCATCTTACAATAATTAAATTTTCAATTTTTTTTTCTAGTGCCTAATAAAAACCTTTTTCTTTCGCAGGAGTGTTCGGTATTCGTATTCGACAAACGAATCGCGGAAAAGCTTTACAAGCCGAAGAGGAAGGAGAGTATGCTGGATAGGATCCGGGCCAGCATCAGACAGATGGATAAGATGCGGCATCCTAGGATGCTGCAGGTCATCCATGGGCTGGAGGAAGGTCATCACACCCTGGCCTTCGCGTCTGAGGCGGTTATGGCGAGCCTGCATAACATCTTAGCGTGGCATGTAAGTATAATAATATAATATAATAGTACTATTCTCAAATCGCGGAATTCTGTATGTAGAGGTCATTGACTCCCTGTCAAAAAACTTGTCATATTTCGTCGTTTTCTATTACAAACCGCGATTGACAATGAAGTGACAGATGTTTTTCGTGTATTAAACACGATGTGATCTGGATATTTTGAATTATATCACTTCAAACTCATGAATAATTGGAGATTATCATACGAAGAGTTACCTAATAAGACGTTTTCCGATGAAACTATTAGCAGAAACCAGCCATATATTTATTACTCTATGCTATTAGAATGGTCTGTTTCCTTACAAGAATTCAATTTTATTTTTAAGTTAATAGAATGCAGTGCGAGTATTTTTCACATAGCTCCTAGACTAGAAAGATCAATGCGACAGTTACCTGGCACGCCGCCGTCGTCACGCCCAAACCGCTAAACAGATTTTACTGTTTGGTATGGAGAGGCTTACTAGTAAAAACAACAAAAGTTTTCAGTAAAATCCACAGCCATTTAGATAAAATAAATGTTTTCTGAGGAAACAAGGTGTAAAGATAAGAATAATAAAACGCTGCAAAGTATTAGGCGCTAAGCAAAAACAACAGTAGATAACTTTACACGCAACTTTTAGTGGTCTCATGACAGGTTTAATAAAGTGTGTATCTCTGTTACCTCTCACGCTGAAACCGCTGAACCGATTTTGCTGAAATTCGTACTGAAGATAATTTGAGTCCTGGGAAGTGACATTATTATTAGGATATTTTTAGTCCGGATAAATAATGTACAGATTCCGCGCGATAAAATAATTTTCGCGCAGCGGAGTTGCAAGCGTCATCTAGCAAAGTATATTTTAATGACATGTATTTAAATCAATATCTGTATATTCCCTTTTCTCGATCAAAATATTTGAAAGTTTCACCAAAAATACTAACTTGCACACAAATTATGCACCCTAAATATTGCGAATTTAAAGTTATTTGCGAAACTGTTTTACTGAACTAATAACTATTATTAAAATAGTATATCTAACAATTCCTTAGTTCAACAAACATACTACAACTTTTTAAAGGAAAACCATCACTTAAATTACTTTAAGGAACATCATTTATTCTAAATAAAACCCAATTTAATCTGCTATGTTCATATAATTAAGAACACATAAAAATCATCAAGTGCTAACTTAACATGGACTAAACTTTGGCACAGTGAGTGGTAACTCAGTTTATAAACAATAATAATAAACAATCGGCAAAGAGCGAGTCGGAATTCGCGCACAAAGGGTTCCTTACCGATATATTGCAAAATTATTAAGCCTCCGGCTTAGGAATTGCACTCTAGGGGTTGACAAGCTACTAAAGAAAAAAAAGGAAAAAACAACTGGCTTCAATTATGAGTCGACGACGACTACTTCTGGCTAAGGCGGTAGCTACGCTCCCGCCTTAGCCATCTAACCTAACCCAATCAAGTCGTATTGGGCCAAAATTGTAATTAATTATTTAAGAATCATTAATAAATTTATTAACCCATACAATTACAATGAATTTTGAAAATTTTTCTTAATTTTTAACCCCCGACAAAAAAGAGGGGTCTTATAAGTTTGACGTGTCTGTCTGTCTGTCTGTTTGTCTGTATGTGTATCTGTCCGTGGCATCGTAGCAACCAAACGGGTGGACCGATTTTGATCTAGTTTTTTTTTTGTTTGAAAGCTGACATGATCGAGAGTGTTCTTAGCTATAATTCATCATCATCAGCCTGCTCAGTCCTGGACAATCAGGGTTTATCTGGCTCATGAAAGGCCGTTAGCAACTTGTAGTCGTTTGATGGGTTTTATATTTCATTCTAGTTCGTGATATTTGTGAATATACAATATACGTATACACATAATAATGGAAAGTTGACCTAGTGCTGCAGCATCACCTGGTAATCAATAGGATATCCAACTCCTCGCCAACTAAGAGCAGAGGTTTCGTGTTTGGGCTCATTTTAATTGTGACAACAAGTAAGAAGTAGATAAAGTATAAACGGTAAATATTTTCATGCTGCTGCTGCAGCATCACCTGGATTCTATAGGAACCGAGCTTCGTATGAACCCAAAGTGGAGGTTTCATGTTTGAGCTCATTTTAACGGTCTCATCGAAAAGGACATTGATAGATGGTAATCATGAGAATATGATTCTGTAGATAGGAATTATTCTGCACTATAACCAACACAAGTTTAAAAAGTATGAAATAAAATTAAATTAAGAAATTTAAAAAACCCCCGCCAAAACAACTTTAAAAAGTAATGAAATAATATTTACTGCCTTTAAGTTCAAATAATTCCTAACTTGTGTAAAGTAATATTTTAGTCCATAATTGTTGTCAAGGTGTGTCGGGGGACCGCTAATGTAGATGTTTAATTTCACTTAACAAGTTTAAGGATCAATTCACAGCGATCTGAATCGAGATAGGTAATCAGCGACTTGGCGGTTGTAGGTTGTAGTTTACTTGGCGGTCCCCCGACACACAGTGATAACAATTATGGACTAAAATATAACTTTACACAAGTTAGGAATTATTTGAACTTAAAGGCAGTAAATATTATTTCATTACTTTTTAAAGTTGTTTTGGCGGGGGTTTCTTAAATTTCTTAATTATCAAGAAACCTTGAATTATATAGTTTTAGAATGATAAAATCTTTCACCATATCTCATAATAATTACCAAAAATCTTTGTCGCTAACACAGAAATAGATCAAGATATATCTGTGGTCGCTAAAGAGTAAAGAGCGAGCGCAAAGGAGTGGGTGCGGCGTTAGATGAGGAGGCCCCAACATGTTTTTCAGTAAAACAGAGAAACAAAAAGAAAATAAAATTAGAGTAAAAATATTTTAGTTGCACGATTTGTCAATTTGTAGACTTATTTTGATAATAGAAATTGATTTTATTGTGGTGCACCTTTCGATATCGTTTTTAGAAATTCCGTTGTAAGATTGTCCAATTTAGAGTGCAAGTTAGTATTTTTGATAAACAATTTAAATTTTAGTTTTACAAATAATATATCCAATGTACGAACCATATTTTTGGTGTGAATTCGGTTATAAAGGTCGTCTCGTTCTGTATGATGTTTAAGTTTTTTTTGAAGGACATGTTCAGTTAATCAATTGTTTTTTTTTTTGATCAGCATTAGTTTTTCTGGTATGCATTCAGTTAATTAGCGGAGTTAAGGTAGTGTGCTGAAAAATTATTCTGATGTGCATTTAATAATATCCCTATTTTAATCTTTTATATACTTACTTATAAAATTCTCGTTTCACAATGTTGGATAGCGTACTCCTCCGAAACGGCTTTACTGATTTATACCAAATTTTATATGTATATTCAGTAGGTCTGAGAATCGCTACTGGCTACTTTTTATATTGATAAGTGCATTTGTTGAATAAATAATAGTAAATTGTTACAACTCGAGACTGACGGCGACCATTGTTTGTGCGACGGGATATCGATGGATGTTGCCATGGTGACATACTTATTTAGTGACTTCAATAAAATATGGGCGAAATACTTTATATGGCAAAATAACGTTTGCCGGGACAGCTAGTATTAGTATAAAGGAGTATGGGTACATTTGGGCTATCGGCGGCCACTGATGGAATTAGTGTCAAATGAAAGAACTGATATTTAGGAACAACTTTTTCTTTGGACGTATTAATGTTTAATTTAGTTTAGAACATAATTAATGCGAAATAATGTGATCGCATAGAACAATATTGCTTAATAATTATTTATGATTTATGTTTACCTAAATGCTAATGCATCATTCTAAACTTCCAAACCAATCAATACAATGAAACCAATTTGTGCTGCTGCGCACACTTAATGTAGTCTGAAGTCTGATATCTCGCTTGGGTTAGGTTAGGTTTAGGTTAGGTTAGGTTAAAAAAAAAAAGGTTTAGGTTAGGTTAGGTTAGGTTTAGGTTTGGTTAGGTTACCAGCAGCGGAATTAAGTGCTATTTTTGAACAGGAGTAAGTACTAATAACGATGGTGCTGTTTATAAAAACCTTCCACATTACCTTCCCTTTTGCTCTACACATAAGCTAATATAAGTATTTAATAATGCATAATATCATCTTGAAAAATAAAAATGTGTTTTATCCACTTTACTTTTATATTTATATTTTGGCGATTTTTACTTGTATATTTCACTTTACTTTTATATTTTGGCGATGAGATTTCTACACTGTAATTGTAGGACTTCTAAGTATAAAATATATATGTTAGAATTGTTGGAGCCCACGCTCCATACAAATTTGCCCATACTCCTTTAATGCAAATAAATCAACTTTTCGTCTTTATAATGAGTATAGCTATAGTTAGCACTTTATAGGCTGTGGCACATGAATCAATAATTTTTCATATGCCATTGAACATATAATTCTATTTTGTTTAAAAGTTTCATCTAAGTATTTGAATATAATATTGTTTCAAGTAATTTTCAAATATTGATTTTTAATAGCATGTAATAATAAAACTCCCACATCGGTTTTAGTGACGGTGGCGAGGCCAGTTATGCAGGAGTACTTTTAAAATGCCCAAGTATGTGAGCAGTACACAAGAACACTCTCTATTCCCTTACTCTTAAGGGGGCGACTAACCCTAAAGTGTCGATTTTATAATTCATTTTCATACTTGAAAATAAGCCCCGAATTGTTTCATTTTCTAAAATTAGATTCAACATTATATTTCCGAGAATTCGATCTGAGCAAAAACACGATATCTAAAACTTTCTCGATAGAAAAAAATGCATCTAATTTTCACGAATTTTTCATTTATTGCTATAACCGTGCATCGAACTAAGTTAATATTTTAACACATTGTATAAAATTCTATCATTGAGAGATCGACCTAGCGGATTTTCAAAATGTTGTATACTTATCGAGTTATTGAGAAAAACCTAATTTGGCGATGAATCTGCGTCGTTCTCTTTCACCTGGCATATAAAAGACGGGCATGAATGTGAAGAGAGAAGGATGATGTTTGATTTTTGGGGTTAGTCGCCCTCTTAAAACCCAGTGGGACGGAAGACCGATACAACTGGCGAGAGATCAGGCGCAGGACCGAATTTTTACATGCCATGCCATGCAGGTGATCAGCCTGCAATGTCCTAACTAATGGAATAACATATTGTTTCCAATGCTGGAATCGAACCCACGACCTTGGACCACGGAGGCGTTTCTAAAATATAGCATGTAGATTCAAGTAGATGTGCCATCAAAAACCAATATAATTACAAGGCTCGACTAAACATATTTTAGGAAAATAATACGTTGTTGAAAATTCACCACCCCACCCCTGTGCCTTACAAGCTACTGTGCCCTACGCCATTGGCCAACACGTTTTCTTAATCGCATCTTTATAGAATCGCCGATCATGAATTGACTTATCGATAAAATAAAGTCGACGTTCGACTCATGTCATGTCAACTCCATACATTTGATCGGTGATTCCATAAAGAGCGATACAGAAAACGTGTTGGCTAGGGGCTCTGATTAGTATAAAGGTATATCCAGCCGCCGCAAGGCGCGGCTTACTCGAGCGAACGCGACCGGGTAAAGCGATACATGAATTTATAATACACTGGATCTGGGTGTAATTGAAGACATAAGTGGAAGAATTGGGTAACTAACAATTCCAAAACTGTCGCTTTATGCATAAATTATTTTATTTTATTTATTTATTTACTTAAACGAAACAAATTTACATTACACAATAACATGGATAACAAATATAGGTTAATTACAATAAAATAACAATAAGTCACCGGTAGCTACAAAAGTGTAAAACTGCAGCGCTACCAATGCCTCTTACAGTTGTAACAAAAACAGTATCTTAAAATTAATATAATGTATTATATAACAAGGCTAGGATAATTACGGCTTAAAAAATAATTTATAATAAATATGATTGTCGTATTATTGAGATGATAATATGTATGTGTTTAGGGGTTGGGGGATTGTGGCCTAAGATGGCGTTGAAAATTTTAAATGGACGCTTTGGGACCGGGAAAATGATTAGAAATCCAGAAAATGTGGATTCTTTGTATGGCTAGTTTAGTTATATTAGCTAGATGATAAAGTAGGTAAGTTACAGAGTTTGTTCAAATTATTAGGAGGAAAAAATGAGTAAATGCTTTTGTTGTAAAATTTTTGTTACCCACTTCGTCCACTCGTGTCTTCAATATTGTAGGCTTATAATTATATACAGGGTGTGTTTAATATATTAAGGTACAGTTACACATGTCACCAGCATGAAAGCATGCCACTATGGAGCAGTTGCTATTTACTATCCAGAAGCACGTCTGTCGAAACGTCGTCGACAATAAAAATTCAAATAAAATACAACTTTATAACCTAGGCTGTACGTTTGTTCTCTACGCCACTACAGGGCAGTGGGGGCATAGATAGACCAATTTCGGTAGAAAATAAAACCTATAGCCTAGGTCATAAAGTAGCATTTTCTTTGATTTTTTGTCGGTGATGTCCGGGTGACGGCGGCAGTGTATTAACTGCCTTATAATGAGCATGCTCATTGCTCATTTCGATTTTGCTCAAACATTGACAGTTGAGTGATTTTAGGGCATACTACTTGATACGCGGTTTTTAGCGTCTATGAACAGATTTGCATATTAAAATGCTGGTATCGATACGTGTATAAATTAACAAAAAATATTCTTTTGAAACAAAAAGAAACCGAACTCCGATCTGGGAACAATAATAATATTTATTCTTAAATGAACATTAAAATATTAAAGAATTTTTTTTCTATACTAGAAGTCCCGCGCGGCTTCGCCCGCGTAAATTAGAAATTTTACGGAAACCGTACATTTTCCCATAAAAAATAGCTGTAAGTATACTTCCTTCACGTGGTCTACTCTAATTGCCATAAAAATTGCTCCAGTAGTTCGTGAGAAAAACCCTTTCTAATATTTCCCCCGTTTTTCCTACATTGTCCTGAGTTTCTTCGGTCGTATTAGTCTTAGCTTAATAATATATAGCTATAGCCTTAATATATGAGCTATCTAACACTGAAATAAGTTTTAAAATCGGACCTGTAGTTCCTGAGATTAGCGCGTTCAAGCAAACATACTCTTCAGGTTTATAATATTAAAGTATAGATTTTTTTGTTAGTTAAATTATCACTTGTCAAACTCGAGTCTCGATCTAAAAGACTATGAAAAGTACCAATAACAGGGTCATAATAGGCTCATAATCATGGGATGACGCATGGTATAATATGGTAGTTATGATGATGATGATGAATGTAATTTGCATAGTAGCATATGCTTTCCATTCTGAAAACATCGCCGAAACTCCCAAACTTGTATCTAAAAAGAATCAGGAGATCTCTCAGCACCTTCCGAACCACGGTATACCAGATATATATCGGTGCAAAATCTTACTTGTTGGTAGCATATGCTTAGAATACTTCTCACGAAACGGAAGTCACCACATGTTTCCCTATAAATTTTGAGGAGTTCCCTCAATTACTTATGGATCCTTAATACCAAATTGGGATGATACCCTATATGCAAAAGAAAAATTTTGAAAATCGGTCAACAAACGGCGGAGTAATCGTTGAACATAAAAAAACGAACATAACACCTCCTCCAATTTGAAAGTCGGTTAAAATTGTAGCCTATGTATTCTGATGTATAAGCTGTATTATTGTAAAGTTTCATTAAAATCCGTTCAGTAGTTTTTGCGTGAAAGAGTAACAAACATCCATACATCCAAACAAACTTTCGCCTTTATAATATTAGTAGGATTAATGGGCACTATTATAAAAAAAAAATTAGTATTCGCCTAAAGCTCTACTATTTCTGTACACAATCTTCAAAATTGTGAAGTCTTTACCAACTACCAGCTAACATAATCGCGAAAATATGACATGCTATAATATGAAAATTGAAATGCTTGGGACAGGTACCTTAAAAATTACTTAATAATAATGAAGAGTTTGTTCATAACAGAAATAGTTGAGGTTTAGGCGAATTCAGAAAAAGGCAATATTAAAGAGTTAGGGTACAAATTATTTAATACGTTTTAGTTTATTTAAGATTAATCATATTACTATTGAGTATGATTTATATTAATTCTGAACCTACCGGCCAATAATATAATATGTAACAAGTCTTCAGTAAGAATCATGTCTGATTATTATTTGATCCCCTTTGCTGACATGTTAGTATGTTAATAAATAGTTTAATCAAGTTAGATCAAGCTGCGGACGGCTAGCTTACTTCGGCTTAGCCGGTTGTAAATAAAGATAGGAGCGGTTATTAAGTAAACACCGTTATAGTAGTACACGTACAGCTAGTAAGCTGACCCGGCAAACGTTGTTTTGCCTTTAAATTATTTCTAGTGTCAATATAAAAAGTAGATAAAAATGTACTGTATACAATTATATTACAATAAAATCGAAAACTCCTCTAAAAAGTTGAGCATTTTAGAGGAGTTTGCGCACAAAAACTGTGACACGAGAATTTTATATGAGTACATAGAATTTAGATAGATTAGAAGAAAGACTAGATGGCATCCGCGACTCCATTTCGTAGAAATTCGTTTATAGCGTGAGATTGTTCATTTTTCTAATGTATCCTAAGTCCTTTCCCGGGGCCTTAAATATTTTCGTATGAGAAAATGATTTTGGTATTACGTATGTATGAGAATTCCGATGGCTCCCGCCCCTTTAAGGCTCTGAAACTGCTGGGCCAAGTTGTGTCGGAGCTTTAAAGATATTTTATAATAAAGGCCTATTTTCATTAAAGCCATAGACATAGAATAGAATTTTGGTAAAGAAACAGGCTACTTTTTGTAACTCGTAGATAGCAATAAAGACCGGACACCATACGTAATAGCGGCGCTTGAATCACTATCGGGGTCATCTATGACAGGCGTAGGTACTCTAATTCAGATTGGTCCAAACCACATCACACATTTAATCCCTCTTGTACTGTAACTGAAACTGTAATGCAAAGTATAGTCCGTGCAATTCATGAAGTGTTCATTCAGTGAGCATTTTTCCCTTTAACCGTGATGCTTTTTCTTAATTGGTATATTTATTGTAGTGTGAGCGTCATCATAGGTAATTAGTGTGTACCGATAACACTCAAATATTGTCGAAAGCTTGCACACATACCAGTACTATAAACGATTAGGAGGAGTAGTGGGGCGCGTCTTCGTGAATTGCGCGGACTATAATACTGATATACGGTTTTGCTCGATCGAGCAATAACGTCGAGCAAAACCCGCGGCTCGGGCTTTCGTCCACACATTCAGCATTGCTCGATAGTTTTATTTTAAATCAATATATTTAATTCCATCGAGCCGGCTCGATGCGAGCCTTCGAGCTGTGAGTTTTGCGATCCACACAGTAATTATTACTCGATTTGGAGTAAAACTATCGAGTAAAACCGTATGTTAGTACTTAGCATTAGACGACGTTTTTAGTTTTTACTACAGACGAGGCACAAAATTGTTATGTTTCATATAACAGCTGCCTTTGCAAAACATGAAGTATCAAATACGTTTTATTTAATTCTAAATCGGGATGATTAGCGTGAACTTCCATTAGACAAACAGGCAGACTAGCTGTTGCCCGCGACTTCGCCCGCGCCAAAGTAAAATATATATCCTCCTTCTTTTTGGACGTCGGTTAAAAAGTTGCCTAATTTACTCCTTACTGCATCAGTTATCTACCAAAAAAGTCCCTTCAAAATAGCTCCAGCCGTTTCAGAGATTAGTCGGAACAAACAGACAGATAAACAGACAAAATTTGTAAAAAAAATGTTATTTTGGTGTATGTAGCGTATTACTATTATATGTTAGTAGGTATATATGTATAATAGATAAACGCATAGATTTCACTTTTTCTCTACTCTATTTTATTATTAAAAATAATCGTAATGCTTGAGATGCGTAATGCTTAAATGCGTGAGATCCGAAGAATTTTGGATCTCACGTATTATCAAGTAGTTAGTTTAAATCACTCATAGCAAGATGTACACAAATCACAAGAAGAAGTACCTATACACACTACACAGCCAGAAGAACTAAAAACCCTTTTATATTCCCACTTCCTAACAAAGATTAGACTATAAAAACTTTTCGGTTTTTTACCTACGCGTGTTTCGATTGGTCCAAACTTTTACGTCGGGAATAAATTCCGATTTTATTTTCCAGTAACAATATGTGGTGCGATGAAAGGGCGTTTGTTTTATCTGCTAGGTCCCGAAGTAGATAAAACATAGGGCTATACAATATTATATACAAAAGCCTATATATTTTTTATGTCTCAATTATCTAGTTCTAATCACACATTTTCATAATATAGAATGTGTAGTAATGTAGTCGATCCGGAAAAGGAAGGGAGGTCCAATGGCTGATACTAATCATTTGGAAATTGGATCCTTTGTTATACTCGTATATCCTAATAAGTACCTATCCTAGATTCGATGGAATTCTCCATATTTTTATTTGAAATGGATAAGCGCACATATAAATGGCTCTTCACAAAATCATTGTCAATCGAATAGTTTTTTATTCGGATCATATAAAGACATCAAGAGTTATTTAGGGCCTTATTATTTTGAATATAGTGTTTTAGATTAAACAGTTCACCCACGGTAGATATAATGTAAGGACGTACATTATTGCACGATACACCTCAGTATACCTTTCCATAGAAATCGTCAGAAGACCACACACAACAGCTATAATATTATGTAAGCTATAATATATACTCTTTAATCCCGGGATGTAATGTACATTAATATAGGATTGTCTTCTCCCACCTACAATAGTAACACCGTTCCATCTTCACAGGAATCATCACCGATACCAACTGGGGGGCTCATGCCGGTTCTGCCCCACCCGATCTCCATCACGCCGCCCACCGCGCCCATGATCAACCACAATCCGCCCGCCCAGCGCCCGCCCTTCGCCAAGGACTACAGCTTCATAGACTTGGAACTCCGATTCGGGATACTGCAGGTGAGAATCACAAGACTCAAATTATCTTTAAAGCAAATTTCATCCAAAAAATCGGCCAAGTGCGAGTCGGACTCGCGCACGAAGGGTTCCGTACTGTTATAGGGCAAACATAGACCAAAAATTGTGTTTATGTATGGGAGGCCCCTTAATTTTTTATTTTATTTTAATGAGGAGGAAGAGCGGTATAAAAATCTCGCACGGGGACATAATATTTTCTACATTGTCCACTGTTTCTTTTGGAGAAAAAAAAAATATTATGTGCCATTTATGCGAAAATTATGAGTCAACGCAGGTAACAATTGGCTATCCAAAATATCATTATAATAATCGAAGTGAAATTAAGTGAACTGACGCATATTATCCAACCTAATACTAATACGATCGAACCTAATAGACTGTCTACGAGTTAATCTGTATACTAGTTTCTATTAGCCGCGTAAATTCACACTAATATCATTGTAATTCGATCATTAGTGCGTAATTAACTTGGCTTTGTTGTATCCAACAGAGATAGATTTTAGTAATTTAGGATCTGGTCATACGCAGAGGTACAGTGCTTTTCCGGCGCTCCCCCTACGGAGATGCCGTATTTAATTGTTTTTAGAGCCTTATGTAACTCTTAATTTAAAAGCTACAAAATTATAATAAAAATACAGCAACAATCTTCAGTATATGAGCATTCCTTTCCCCGTAATAAATTTCCATTTTTGTTTTTTATACTCATGATATCAGCTTTCAAAGTAATACCAATTTATTAAAATTGAAGCATACATTCAGTATCTCCCTATATTTACAAATTACTTTTATTTGAAACACACGCCAATAGATCGACAATTTCATCAACTACATATTCTTCGTTTGATTTTTTAGGTCAATTTTGAACTAAGATAATTAAAAAAATAGGATTTTGGTGCGATCTCGGCAACGCGCCAAATGTATGGTCAAGGTCGTTTGCTCGGACGATGCGTCAGCGCAACTTGTGCAACAGCGCACCAGAGCAACGTGTGTAACCAACAGCCTGGAGACAGACAGACAGACAACGAAGTCTTACTAATAGGGTACGGAACCCTAAAAATGCACTTGCAAGGTTAATCCGTATGCATAGTATTGGTCAGTGTAAATAATGACGAGCGTGTATCGAGCTCCGTGTACCGTGTGATTTAAATTATTGTTTGGTCTTACACAAACAAATGATGCTCTCGAACAAATATTTCAAGATCCTTCTATAGACATTGTTTAGTCGTTTTAACGGTGCAAATGTTTACCGACAATTTATAAGAAGCTGTTTATATATTCCAATATCGAAATGTTTCATGAGACCCATACTTCCATACTAATACTATAAACGCCAAAGTGCCTGTCGGTTACCTCTTCACGCCCAAACCGCTGAATCGATTCATCTGTTTGATATGACGATACTTTGAGTCCCGAGAAAAAACATACTAATTTACATCCCGAAAAATGTACAGTTCCTGAGCGATGAGCGAACCATGGCGCAATGAAGTTGCAGGCGTCATGTAGTATCTCATATTTTATATTCTCAAACTTTATACTACGACCCCAGGAAGTGAAGCAACGTAAGCAAAAGGGGTCCTTTTCGTGCAAAATTAATTGTTTTTTTTAGCCGTTCAATGTTTTTTACAAGTTAAAGTTCTTGTTATCTGTATTATTACAAAGTATTTATACAACGAGAAAAGAAATTGCACAGATTTATTTTGCTATTCCGACATACAGACGACTAGCTATTTCTGAGAAACTGAGCTCTAAAATTCATAAATTTATTCCAACGCTGAAATGAAATTTGTTGTCTTCTTAATTGAGTCATAGGACA
The DNA here is from genome assembly GCF_905147365.1 of Aricia agestis. Lineage (NCBI taxonomy): Eukaryota > Metazoa > Arthropoda > Insecta > Lepidoptera > Lycaenidae > Aricia > Aricia agestis. The sequence continues at coordinate 22,758,536 of NC_056428.1, read as the reverse complement.
ATGCATGTCTTCATTGATGCGGCTGCGAAGTCTGGTACCATAATACATAAATTGTGTAGATCCTCTGCAAGATATGTGAAATCAAACGACAAACATCTACATTAGCGGTCTCCCGACACAACAATAATTATGGAGTATGGACTAAAATATTACTTTACACTTAGGAATTATTTAAACGTTAGTAATTATAAATGCGAAAGTATGACTGTCTGTTTGTTATTGAGATATTTTGAATACTGAGAAAGGACATAAGACAGTTTTTATTCCGGAAAATGTACGGTTCCCGCGCGATTAACGAATTTTGGCGCAAAGGAGTTGTGGGCGTTATCTACTTATATATATTTAAAAAAAATGAAGGCGCGATCACGCCGCTATTGAAATAAATCGTTACAAACAACCGCGCGGATGCATATTAATCGCGCCTAAAAAATATATCGCTCATTTATATATTAAACTAGCTGTTGCCCGCGACTTCGTCCGCAACCCTGCGCAGCACACCCCCCCTTCCAAGTAGGGGGCTCGGGGATGAAGCCCCCCGCATAATAATCAAATGACACTCGAAAACTGTGTGTTAATAATTTCGTTATGGTATTCACTTTTAATTAATAACTCAGTATGTTCTTAGGAAAGGAGAATTTAAACGCAACACTAACGCCGCGACACCGTTTTGTTTTAAACAACATTTCTTGGAGGGGGAAGGGGGGGGGGGGGGCGCAATACTAGAGATCGACCAAATTGGGATAGTACTCTATACAGTATACATCAAAAGAAAAAAATAGAAAATCGGTTCACAAACGGGGGACTAATCGTTGAACTTAATTATTATTTTTAACAAAAATTTAAAACCGAATAACTCTTACTCTATATTTTTATTATTATTATAGTAATCAAATGACACTGTGAAAGATGTGTCTTTAGTTTAGGTTAGAATAATTTCGTTATGGTATTCACTTTTAATTTATGACTTAGTATGTTCTTAGGAAAGGAGAATTAAAAACGCAACACTAACGACGCGACACCGTTTTGTTTTAAGCAACATTTCTTGGAGGGGGAAGGGGGGGGGGCGCAATACTAGAGATCGGCCAAATTAGGATAGTACTCTATACAGTATACTTAAAAGAAAAAAATAGAAAATCGGTTCACAAACGGGGGACTAATCGTTGAACTTAATTATTATTTTGAACAAAAAATTAAAGCCGAATAACTCTTACTCTATAATAGTGCCTTTTTCAGAATTCGTCTAAATCTCAACTATTTCTGTACATACTACAGTCTTCATTACTTTGAAGTCGGTACCAGTCCCAAAAGCTTCAGATATTCTGACATTGACTGAACTCACGAGAAAATTAGCTGGTACCGACTTCAAATAATGAAGACTGTAGTATGTACAGAAATAGTTGAGATTTAGACGAATTCTAAAAAAGGCACTATTATAGAGTAAGTGTTATTTAATATTTTTTAGTTCATATTATTATTGTTTTTGCCTTGGAAGTCGGTTCACACCTTCGTATGAACTTTCTCTTATTCGTAACATATGTTTAAGTTACTAGAAACAACATTTTAACCTCTGTGAGTCTTTTGATAAATTTCAAGGATTTCCCTCGATTCCTTATAGATCCCATCATCAGCTCACCACTTTCCTAATTATTATACAAAATCAAGATTATACCCTATACAACAACATAAGAATTTTGAAAATCGGTCCACAAACAGCGAAATAATCATCAAAAACATCTGCTTCCATGCAAAATATCACGAAAAGCATCAATAATTGGGTCATAATGTGATGACCCATGGCATAATTATGATTTTGATGATGATAATCAGATAAATTTATGTGTTGGCTTATGCTTTCAGTTGTTTAAACAACGCCGAAATCTCCGAACCTGTATCTATAAAGATTTAAAAGTTCTGTTGGGTACCTTCGGATCCAGGGTATAACCTGGTGCGAAATCTTACTTTTTGGTAGCATTTACCTCAAATGCTTCAGAAAAATTGAAATCATTATATGTTTCCATACAAATTTCAAGGAGTCCCCTCGATTCCTCCAGGATCCCATCATCAGATCACCACTTTTGTGAATATGGTACCAAATTCGAGTTAATACTTATACAACACAAAAATAATTTTGAAAATCGGATCACAAACGGCTGAATTATCGTTGAACATACAAAAAAAAGATACATACAGCCGAACGTATAACCTTCTCCTTTTTGGAAGTCGGTAAAATTTCTTAATCGAATATAACATCTCCTTCATTTTTGAAGTCGGTTCAAAATGTAGCTTAAGTATTAATCCAGGATTTCAGCTAACTCCTTGCAAAATTTTGTCGAAATTAGTTCACAAACGGCGGAGTAATCGTTGAACATAAAAAAATTAAAAAACCAACATTACACCTCCATTTTGGAAGTCGGTTAAAAATGTAGCCTATGTGTTAATCCAGGATCTCAGCTAACTCCTTGTAAAATTTTGTCGAAATCGCTCTAGCCGTTTAAGCGAGAAGAAGTAACAAACATACAAACTCACAAACTTTTGCATTTATAATAATTATTAATAAATAAAATATTAGTAGAATGAGTGTTCTCGTTATATTTAACTTACTCTCAAGACCTCTCAGGCGCTCAAGTGTACATTGTCTATAATAATATAAGCTTTCAATAATTACAAAGATCCCAAGCCGATTCACTTCTTTTGTTTTATTGTTTAATCTTCTATATAGTAATTACCAGCAGTTAACTGATTTTATCTTTGAATAAGAATTCTCTTCCATAATAATTATAATTTTTTTATACTTGATTTAATGCTAAAGGTGGCTTACCGATTTTTGCCGACCGCCATCGACAAAAATTCAAACAAAATACCACTTTACTGTAAATTCCAAAGTGTGTACACACTTTAGAATTTACAGTAAAGTGGTATTCTTATTCAAAGATAAAATCAATTAAGTGCTGGTAATTACCTACTATACAGAAGATTCGTCTGTCTGTTACCTCTTCACGCCCAAACGGCTGAACCAGTTATGCTGAAATTTGCTATGGAGATACTTTGAGTACCCGGGAAAGGACATATTGTGATACTTTTATCCCGGAAAATGTATGGTTACTGCGCGATAATCGAATTTTGGCGCAACGGAGTTGCGGGCGTCATCTAGTCTTCAATAAGATCGGATTCGAAGGTAGATGGCTCCATAAAAAATACAACAGTGGTAACTAATTTCGAATTTATCTTCCATGTTCAGAAATCTGAATGCATGGAATCAGTATATTGTAGAAAATACATTTACAGGCGCACACGTTCGCTTTTTTTCGAACGGAACGTTAGCGCTATTCTCACGAAAACGAATTCGGGAATCGAATGTAGAAAACGTGTGTATACGGCCAGACCACATCAACGCGTCGCGTTGCGGTCTAACGGCCATTCCCAATATTTGATCTATCTCTGGTTTTGCCTTACTAGAGATAGGAATAGCTCACATTAGACATTAGAGACATATATTTTATGTCAATTGTGAGTTATTCCTATCTCTAGTAGGGCAAAACTAGAGATTATATATTGGGATCAAATATTGGGAACGGCCGTTAATTAAGAGGATACACCAGGGGCGAGAGAAATTGAAAATAGGTATTTGAAAATGTATTGCTGTCTCACGAATCTCGAGTCTCCCACCGCAGAGCGCGATAGAGACAACACGACAAAAGTTCTAATAAAAGAACAGAAAATCTTCGATTCGTTGTCCGCTGATTCCTTCTCCAAAACTTAACCGATTTAAGTACTTTTTTCATTAAGAATTAAAGGAAGGCTTGATCTGTGTTCCTATGTTTTATTTTTTTTTTGTATATTTTAGACAGTTTTGTTTTCTGGGTGTTTGAACCCAGAGGAAAATCTGGCCATTTTTTGGGTTTTTGGACGTTCCTTTCTTTTTTGATAATAAAATTATGAAAAAAGGAAAACATAGGGACATGCTAACAGTGGCCATAGATATTCAGGAAAAAAATCATAACTCTACCGGCATTATCCAGGGAGGAAACAGGGGACAACGTTTGTATGGAAAAACGGTGGTGTGGAATCCTCTTAACTCTAAGGCTTAGTTCACACGGCACAATCCTGCACGTTTTTTTGCAGTATACCTCTTAACGAATAAATAGTGGCGCATACAATGTATATTAAAGAACCATTCACACGTCGATTGTACTGCAAGAAATCGTGTAGCAACAAATCCACTACTAGCCATCGTCAAACGAATACAAAAAAAATCGGCCAAGCGCGAGTTGGACTCGCCCATGAAGCGTTCCGCAGCAGCAATAAGGTCTATTTTATACAATTTAACGGTTTTTGATTTAATTTTTATACGTCAGTTGATTTAATGAAAGTTAAATTAGCACCTCTATCGTGGGTATCGCAGATACAATAGGTTAACGCTTAACCAATTTTCGTTGGTAGTTTTTATATACAACTAGCTGTCCCGGCAAACGTTTCTTTGTTAAATAAAGTATTTCGCCCATATTATTTTATTGAAGTGACGAAATAAGTATGTCACCATGGCAACGTCCATCGCTATCCCGTCGCACAAACAATGGTCGCCGTCAGTCTCGAGTTGTAATAATTTACTAGTATTTATTCAACAAATGCGCTTATCAATATAAAAAGTATCCAGTAGCCGATTCTCAGACCCACTGAATATGTTGGTTAAAATCAGTAAAGCCGTTTCGGAGGAGCACGCGGCCTAACATTGTGACAACGAGAGTGAGAATTTTATATATAACATGTTTGTTAGTTTTTATATACAATGTAGTAGTGTTTTTATATGCAATGTACATCATATATTTTTTAGACTTATCATGATCAACTAGAAACTTAGAGGTAACTTATAATGCAGGGGGCATTATAAGTTACCTCTAAGTTTCTAGTTACACACTTTACCACATTTTACCACTTTAGAAGAGTCTCTCTTGCAAACTATTCAGGTTAAATAAAAATGATATTAGAAATCTCAATATGATTTTGAAGACCTATCTATAGATAACCTACAGGCATAGGTTAGATGATTTTTTTTTGTTTCAGTTGTACCTATGGGGACCCCTAAAATTCTAATAATGTTTCTATTTTTGTATCAAAAGCTTTATGTGGTTTACAGACTACATCTACTTACCAATTTTCAATAGTATAGCTCTTATAGTTTCGGAGAAAAGTGGCTGTGACATACGGGCGGACAGAAGTACAGACATGACTACTATAAGGTTTCCGTTTTTTGCCATTTGGCTACGGAACCCTAAAAATATGCAGGACAATGCCGTGTGAACCTGGTCTTAGGCTACAAATATAGATAATAATTAATAATTGACATTTTATTAAGTATTTGAAATAGCCTTTAAATAATATCAGCCAGATATAGAATTCGCTTATTACCCTAACCATTACATTGTGCCATTACCCTAACCATTTTTGTGTAATCTGAGACAATTTACCAATGCATTTTTGTAAGCATAATAATAATAATAATAGCTCCCACACCGGTTTCGGTGACGGTGGCCGGTTTCATCGAAACCAGGCCAGCTACGCAGGAGTAATTTTATAGTGCCCAAGTGTGTGCGCAGTACACAAGAGCACTCTCTATTCCTTTACTCTCATAACCCAGTGGGACGGAAGACCGACACGACCGGCGAGAGATCAGGCGCAGGGCCGGCTTTTTACATGCCCATCCGACGCATGGATCGTCTTACTTGTCAGACAATCAGGTGATCAGCCTGCATTGTCCTAACCAAACTTGGAAATAACATGTTTCCAACGCGGGAATCGAACCCACAACCTCCTAGTCAAGAGCCGCGCTCTGTACGACTAGACCACGGAGGCGTTACGTTACGTTTATAAGCATACAATACAGGTAAATCTTCAAAGATTATGTAGAATGAATATTCTTGCACTATGTCAGTAACTGCAGAGACTAGACATAGTAACTGTTTTGTTGCTTTGTTATAAATACATGTTTTATGTAGGAATGTTTTTGTTATACAAGGTGCAAAACAGACAACACTTTACGGTTTGAATTGAATGTGAAATGAATCATTGATAATAATCAACTGCGCTGAAAGATTATTTTTTTAATCATTCTACGGCAAACATGACGTTGCGCGTCCGGACTCTTGTCATAAAAACATAATATTATACTCACAAAAAGTAGCTCATTAAGCTTAGGCTGAATTTATATGCGTCCGCACTAACGAGCGGCTAGGCCGCTACACGGCGAGATCACAGCTAGCAATCATAGTATGTAATGATTTATTTTATAGCGACGCGGTCACGCTATCATTTACATACAATAATTGCTTGTGATATCGCGGTGTAACGACCGCGCGTCTGGGCGGACGCGTATAAATCAAGTCTCATCGGCGTACACTTCAAGCTGAAATAACCTAATTACGTTTGGACCACTGACCGAAATAGTGTTAGGATAGCAGTGAAATCTGTTATAATGTAATTCCAAGCGGCCCGAAACGAAGATTGTCCCTGGACCCTTCACACGACCTGTGTAAATGGTCCAGACAGCTCGGACAAGACACTGGACATAAATAAACCTACCTTAATTAAGACGCTGATAACTGTGAATGACCTTGAGGATTCGCATTTCTCGCATCACTGTTGATTTTCATGCGAGAGAGAGGATAGATGTAAAATGTTCACTGCGTGGATACATTTTTCGTTTGTTAGAGGAAAAAATAAATATTATGGCAAATCTAGATGTCGGAACCGAAAATTAAATCTTACAAGCTTTATGTATTGGATTTTTGTAAAAGATATCAAAATTTAATAAACAATTTTTTAAAGCAAAGCACAAACAAAACAGTTCTAACTAAAATAAAGATTTTACTTTTTAGTTACAACTGTTTAAAGTTCCTGGAAGATGTGACTTTGGTATTTTTTTTTTCATCTAGTTTCATTTTATTATCTCAAGCCTCAAGCCCCAAGCGGTCACCGGCGACCGCGGTAACAATTAAATTTTGTGTCTGGTTTTCCCACGATCGAGGTATTAAAATAAAGAAGCTTTACCAAATATAATCAAAAATCAGATATGTTTTTGTGCCAGTCAATGAAATACGTATACGTCTAGACTCTAGAATACTGCACAAAGATAATTGGCAGCTGTCTTCGCCTTAAGTTTCCACACTAACATTTCTCTATTTGAATTTTGATGAAAGTTTTGTAACTCAGTCACATTATCTATTACTTCTTATATTTCACCTGTCATTGGAAGTCATCTCACCAATAAGTAACCATTGTTTGCCTTTTATTTTAATGTACCTACTAGATGATTTCCTTTGGATGAATCGTAATAAAACAATAAATACACGCGAAGACGTTTTAATGATGATTAATCTTCAATTTAATGAAGAGTTTGACAGAATATACCTAATGACATGGGGCTTATGTCAAAATCTTCATTTAATTAGGTAAATAGTAATGTTCAAGTGCGGCACTTGAAGATTTAAAACAGTTGTTAAGATTAATTTCTTGATATTCATTCATATTTAATTGATAGACAGATGGCGGAGCAACGTAATTTGATCGAGGTATGTCAAACTTAGCCGATAGATCACGATTCACGAGTAACATTTATTTGTCATTTTTGAAGTGGAAACTTCTTTAGCGGCGTTTAGCACTTTTGTGGGATGGGTAAAAACCACGTAAAAACTGTGAAACTCGCGTCAGATTCTCGTGCTGATCGAAAAACCGTAAGACGTTTGGAGAGTAGTGTTGTTACATCGAAATCGATTAATCGAACAATCGATTGTTTTTTTTCGATTGTCGATAAACACGTCACCTGATGGAAAGCAACTACCGTCGCCCATGGACACTCGCAATATCAGAAGAGCTGCAGGTGCGTTGCCGGCCTTTTAAGAGGGAATACGCTCTCTTCTTGAAGTTTTGCAGGTCGTATTGGTCCGGAAATACTGCTGGTGACAGTTCGTTCCAGAATTTTACATTGCGCGGCAGAATGTTACGTGAGAAACGCACGGTGGAAGACTGCGATTGCATTTAAATATAGTTTAAAAATAATATCGTTATTTCTCTTAAATATAAAATTCTCGTGTCACAAATCACAATGTTAGTTACCGTACTCCTCCGAAACGACTTACTAATTTCTACTAAATTTTCTATGCATATTCAGTAGGTCTGAGAATCGGCTACTGGCTACTTTTTATTGATTAGTGCATTTGTTGAATAAATAATAGTAAATTATTACAACTCGAGACTGACGGCGTTGCCAATTGCCATGGCACAATAGACATAACTACCAGTAGTTCGACTGCAAAGAGACGGACAGGTTTCCATATCTGTCAAATTCGTCGGGAACGGAATGTGCCTCGCGCTGGCTGATATAATTTATTTTTAAATATTTAAAATAAAGATTTCAAAATTGGATTCTGACAATTTTAATCACATGTGCCAAAACACAAACAACAATACGACCAAAGAGGAACACGTCCAGCGAATATATAGTTTTAAATTCGTAGGTAACAAGTTAACAGCCCTAGCGACGATTTTCGTCATAATAAGTCAAATTTAAAAATTTCAAAATCAGTACTAAGTCGGCATACTCTATAATTCTGTCTACTCTGACAATGGTGCCATACTTATTAAGTCACTTCAATAAAACGATATTGACGAAATACTTTATATGGCAAAACAATGTTTGCCAGGACAGCTAGTAATATTATAAAATAATGTGTTTCATAACACGTTTTAAAGAGACGCAAAACCGTTTCCAACAATATTTATAAATTAAAATAAATGTGAATATTTGTTAAATAACGTCAAAGTGAAGTAAACTAGGTCACTTATTGTCCGGGTAAGTTCCCAGAAAGCTGAATATCATTAATCCGTTTCAGGATTTATTTATTAACTACGTATTTTCCTAGATTTTGTACCGGTCATTTAGCCAAAAGCTTTTCGTTACGCATCGCTTTGTTTAAGAATCGCCGATCAAAATGTTTGGAATTGACATAAGCGTTCGTTAATATGACGTTGACGTTCGACTCGTCTAATGTCAATGCGATACATTTTAATCTGCGATTCCATAAAGAAGCGATAAAGAAAAGATTTTGGCTCATCCCCCCGGGAAATTCGTTTTTGTTCCCCATAGAACTCGTTCTCCTCTATGCCTAATCTTTGATTTAATACTTTTATATAGAATCTAGTACTAGATGACGCCCTCAACTTCGATGCGTTCCGTTCTGTACCGTTCCGTTCGTTTAAATCGCGCGGCAACCATACTTCTTTCCGGGATAAAAAGTATCCTATGTCCGGGCCTCACAGTGGAAGTGGGGCGTGAAGAGGTAACAGATATAAAGATTTATAAACAGTTATAATATTATTATAATTACAAATATTACAAATGTAATATTTATGTAAGTATGTATGTGTCCCTTATAGAGAGTTTACTGTAAAAGTAGCAGCGCTAAAAGAGCAAAAATTTTTTGTGGCGCGGTACCATGAATTTGCCCATTCGAAAGTTTAAAAAAGTTACTTTTTCAGCGCTGCTATTATGAAAGTGCACTCTAGTATACACTATACAGGGGACTCTTATTACATAACCTCACACTACACCGGAATGTCAGTAGCGAGGCGAGCACTTTCAGTGTCATATGATTTTAAACTTTATCTTATTATTGTAATACACAGTATCGCTTGAAAAATCTACGACCGCCCGTGGCCGCTCTGGCCGCTGGCGGCCGCGATTATTTTAAATTATTAATTTTACAATAATGAAGATAAAGTTTAAAATCATGACACCGAAAATCCTCGCCTCGCCGCTGCCATTCCGGTGTAGCGCGGCCCTTAGTTTTGTTACACCCTGTATATAGCGCAACGCAACCAAACAAACAATAGACTAGGGACTCTCCATAAAGCTATCTACATTTTGTTGGTAGCTTTATTATATTATAGACCTCAAAGAAGTCCTCATCCAGCCGAAAATTCCTATTTTTCAACCCTATCGCTCAATTATTTTTAATTAGTGTCGTTAAAATTCACCGAGCTAAAAGGTTTCTGCAAAACATCGTTCTTTATGACCATGCCTTTCGCTTAATTAGGGTCACGGAGGCTCGCAACATAATATTGTCAAAACTACAATATTACCCCAGCTTTAACGCCTCCGTGGTCCAGTGGTTTAGAGCGTGGCTCTTGACTCGGAGGTCGTGGGTTCGATTCCCGCGTTTGAACCGTGTTATTTCCAAGTTTGGTTAGGACAATTCAGGCTGATCACATGATAGTCTAACAAGTAAGATGATCCATGCGATGAGCATGTAGGTAAGGTATGCCCTGCGCCTGATCTCTCGCCAGTCGTGTCGGTCGTCCTACTGGATTATGAGAGTATCCCTATTCCTTTGAAAAGGGAGTACTCTTGTGTATTGCGCTCACGCTTGGGCACTATAAAATTATTCCTGCATAACTGACCTGGAGGCCTACTACGAAACCGTTTTGAGACTCAAACAACCAAACGAAAATGATGCGTCCTGCTCTAAGTTCTAACAACTTCAATTAACGTTTATTAGAGTAGGACGCAGCATTCTCGTTCGATTGTTTGTGTCTCAAAACGGTTTCGTGGTACGGCCACTGATTTCAATGAAGCCGGCCACCGTCACCGAAACCGGTGTGGGAGTTATTATTATTACCCTAGTTTATGTCACTTTTAAAATATTCAGATGTACTCCAAGACAAAGTTCACTTTTATTTGTCAACGCGAGCGTAGCTAAAACTCTCCCATCCATCTAAAGTAATACTCATTTTAGTGTCCCGAGAATAATGTTGTAGTACCTGGATGACCGAGCTTTGCTCGGTACCGTATAGCAAATACTCATTGACTTCGTGTTACTTAATAACGCCATCTGCTGGTCGTTAAAACAATTAGTTGCTGACAAAATACTATTATTATTCGCCAATAGATGTCAGGAAGAGTCACATTTTTCAGTCTAATGATTATCGATAAAACACGAATAAAAAGACATTTTCTGAAAATGATTCCTAGCTAGATCGATTTATCGCCCCCGAAACCCCCTATATACTAAATTTCATATATACAAGAATTGCTCGTTTAAAGATATAAGATATTTTACCCCCTTAATCTCAATGTGTTTTTAGCAACCGATGCTTGATGGCACTATATTGTGGCTCATCGGTCACCAGCGACAGAATAGACAGAGTGCCAGCGACATAAAACATTTTCTTGTCAAAAAAACAACTTTTCAAAACGATTTTTCGCTGTGAAAATATTTACACATGTACATCAATTACTTACAGTAAAGAGTCTGGGAAAGTTCGACTTTCAAAGCAGATTAGATACGCAAAAACCGACCAAGTGTGAATTAGACGCGCTCTTAGTGGATTCCGTATAAAAACACGATGTGCGGAAAATATTTATATTAAGTAGAGCTCTATATTTAAAGGTGTAACAAAACTAAGTGAAAATACTTTAGGGTGTGTACGTGTTCCTTGTAGGGGTTTGTAGGGTTGGTAGGGGATTGGGCTTGCGGTAAACTTACTCGGCGAAACACAGCGCAAGCGATGTTTTCTGTGACCCCGTGGTATTTCTCCAGTCGAGCTAGACTATTCGTGCCGAAGCATGGCTCTCCTACGACCCACGGTAAAATATATTTCGACGTTGGTACGGAATCCCAAAAAGCTTCGTAGATAAACTTCTATAACATTCACTTTTGTACCGTATTAAGTATATTCAACGTAGTTTTAAAAGTTTCTGAACTTTTCAGATGGTTATTATAGAATGTGATATTCGTTGCCTGCGCTAACTTTTAACAACATGATATACGAAACGATTATAATATTATGTTTAATATTTATTAACTTCTCACTTTATACTTTGAATTTCTTTCCTTCAATATCGAATGATATTTTATAAGACTTACTCTAGAATATAATAATACTTTGTTATTGTAACTAAACGTTACTCGCAACTTCGTTGCGCAGTTTGTTTGTCGCGCGGGTAACGGGTCACGTTAATCGTTACAATGTAAACTGACCCTTAGAGTCAATTCAGCCCGCAACGTGACGCGTAGATGCATTTCTAAATTTGTATGGATTTGACAGTTTTTCATGGCGTCTCACGCGATTGAAGTCTGTCAAATCCATACAAATTTAGAAAAGCATCCATGCGTCGCGTTGCTGTCTGAATCAACCCTTAGGTATGGAGGGGAGGAGAACTATCTTATATGGGGGATATTTGAAAAAGTGTCCAGCTGCAGGTACGCAGTAAATAACAGTTGAAAAATCCTCCAACAGTGGCGCTAGCTGCAGCAAAGGGTATGGAATGAATGTCGCCGTTGGTGACAAAATATAAATTGAAGTATATTAAAATATAACCTAAAATAGCTGAAATAAAAGCTGCTAAATGATTTAAAATTTACCCTGATGCTACTGTAGCGCCACCCTAATTTAAGGCATTTCAGCGTTACGACACTTTTTACATACAGAGATAGTTCTCCTCCATCTACACTCCATACCCTTAGGGTTGATTCAGACCGCAACGCGACGAGGCGAGGCGAGGCGCGGCACGGCATAAATATTTTGTATGGATTTGACAGTTTTCGATTGCGCGAGACGTCTTGCGAATCTGTCAAATCCATATAAATTATATTATACGCGCCGCGTTGCGGTCTGAATCAACCTTTAGAAATGCATCTACAGCTCGCCCCGCGCAGTTCGGCGGCTACGCCGCGAGTTACGAAGTACGCATAATCGAGCTTGAGTACAATATTTTTAGATACAACTAAAAATTCTTTCCATACCGTAAAAATACTAATAGAATTTTCTGTAAAATACATCAAAAAATTCAAAGGCACAAAGTGATCCACTTGTTCATGCAAATGTGAAATAGAACGGAAGTAGATAAGAGTTATGTTTGTTTGATCCCCAATATGAAATGCCCCAGGTATAAATACTTTTTATTGCTTAAAACAGACAATAACGGTTATTGTCGAAATAAAAACTTGATTTCATCGCTTCTCTGTTTAAATTAACGTTAACAAAGGTTCCATGTAATCGTTTTGTTTTTCAGCACAAAGTCGATACTATTTATATAATAATTATTATATATCTAGTTTATTCTGATTGTTACATCGTCTTATTCTTTCTTCTATAGTCTTGTTAGGTGGTTCTTGAAATTTTACGAAACCACTTTTTAGGGTTCCGTAGCCAAATGGCAAAAAACGGACCCCTTCATGTCTGTCTGTCTGTCTATCTGTCTGTTCGTCCGTATGTCACAGCCACTTTTCTCCGAAACTAAGAGCTATACTATTGAAACTTGATAAGTAGGTGTAGTCTGTGAACCGCATTAAGATTTTGATACACAAAAATGGAAAAATTATTAAAAATTTTAGGGGTCCCCATATGTACAACTGAAATAAAAAAAAAAATTCATCTAAGCTATGCGTGTGGCATATCTATGGATAGGTCTTCAAAAATCATATTGAAGTTTCAAACATAATTTTTTTCTAACCTGAATAGTTTGCGAGAGAGACTCTTTCAAAGTGGTAAAATTTGTCCCCCCCCCCCCCCTCTAACTTCTAAAGTATATATAAAAAAAAATTATAATATACATTACTATAAAAACTCTAACGAAAATTGGTTTGAACGAGATCTAGCTGGTAGTTTTTTTATACGTCATAAATGGTAAACTTTAAATTAACTTTCATTAAATCAACTGAAACATAAAAAATAATCAAAAACCTTTTAATTTCATAAAAAATAAACCTTATTGTTGCTGCGGACCCTTCATGGGCGAGTCCAACTCGCACTTGGCCGGTTTTTTTTTTGTCAGGGAGCCCTAGAACAAAAGATAAGAATAACCTTGTCCTACAAATAAAACAATCCATATTTTAGGACCATCAAATCAAAGTATGAAACAGAGATACTGTTAGTTACCACTTTCGAGATTTTTCGAAAGTAAAAATGTTTTTCGTCTTATCAAAATGCAGCTACTCACAAAAAATTAGGTTGTTAGGTGTTAGTAATCTCAAAAAAAATTGTTCTAGGGCTACCTGACTATTACTCCTCTCCAAAGTTATAAATCATCCCGACTACGGCTAGTCGAGGTCTACCGTAAGCAGACTATTATGACTAGCGTTTTTATTTCTTGTAAAATGTGTAATTCAGCACATTTGCAAAGATGATCACAGTTTTAATTTCAAAAACGGATGTATGAACATATTGATCTATTTTTGATGTACCGACCAACGAATCCACCGTTGACGGGTAGTCAATGCAATACCCTGATATAATTCCACTCTATGACCTTGGTCTTAGGCTATGGGTTTCATTTTGCTCTACGCCACAACAAAGCAGCGGCAGCATCAGTAGCTAGACTAATATTGGTAGAAAATAAAACCTAAAACCTAGGTCATAAAGTGGCATTGAACGCCTCCGTGGTCAAGTGGTATAGAGCGCGGCTCTTGACTCGGACGTCGTAGGTTCGATTCCCGCGTTGGAAACATGTTGCTGATCACCTGATTGTCTGTCTAGTAGGATGATCCATGCGTAGGATGGGCATGTAAAAAGTTGGTCCTGCGCCAGTCCTGTCGGTCTTCCGTCCCACTGGGTTATGAGAGTAAAGGAATAGAGAGTGCTCTTGTGTACTGCGCACACACTTGGGTACTATAAAATTACTCCTGCATAGCTGGCCTGATTTCAATGAAATCGGCCACCTTCACCGAAACCGGTGTGGGAGCTATTATTATTAAAGTGGCATTTAATTTGAATTGTTGTCGACCACGTCCCAGTGACGGTGGAAAAACGCCCTCAGATTTCAGAAAGCCAATCTCATCTGGCAATGATGTTGATAATCTTCAATCATTCATACCTGAGAAGCTAGCATTGTTCAAAGACAGTGTGTCACATTGTCTATCGGCATTGTTCTAAAAATAAAGTACTAAAACATTCACGTCAAAGATTTGTTCACTCGCGAACAAACATATTATTTTATAAACACTTTTCGACTTGTTTTTGTTGCTTCAATGACTTTGCACAACGTTTTTCGTGTTCGGCGAAGTGATAACTTTAAATAGGTATTTGAGGTTTTCAATTAATTTAAACATAATTCTGTATAATAATATAATTATATTAATAATTTTGTATTATTTTTTTAAATATATTGTTTTAAATACAGCCACGTCCGAGCGGGCAACTTTAGAGTGCCTTCACATTAAGTCGCCAGCTGTAGTGCGACAACAGCGCTGTTGCCGCATTACTCGCGACTTAATTTAATGAAGGCAGCCTAACAGGGGGTTTGTGCCAAGTCTGTATATATGTGACCATTGCAGACGGGCAAATCCATGGCCAGTATATTATTGATATATATATATATTGTCTTCCACAGATAATCGAGGCTCTCCACTTCCTGCACTACACCGCCCGCCAGGTCCACCGTAACGTGTGCCCGGAGACCATCATCGTCACTAAGCGCGGCACCTGGAAACTTTTCGGCCTGGAGTTTGTAGGCGAGTTGTAGTGCTTATACGCTTAGACCCAGTTTCATCAAGCAATGTTAAATAAATAATGGCTTGTTAAATCAGTTAATGGCCTGTTAGAGCTATCGAGCGTTCCACTAGGCGGGACCTATTTGGAAAATTAAATCTATTTAATTTTCCAAGGTCCGTTAAGTAATGCCTTGTTAGGATTTAACAAACAGAGGTTGGTGAAAGTGGGTCTTAGACCTTAATAACAGACTGTTAAAATACTTATGTCCCACAGTAAAAATTTAACAGCGGATTAGTAAATGCAATGTTAAGTGAACAATGAGTGAACAACTATCAATTCGTTCATTCTTGTTATAAGGCGACGAAATTGCAATGTACAAGATTAATACGACATGTTTGCTGCAATGTGTCACTTTCTTCCATAGTAGTATAATAGTAGATAATGCGACAAAATTAAAATATTTCTTCTTCTTCTTAATTTACCAGGTTAATAATTATTATCTGTCAAAGCTGAAAACATGAATCATAATACAAACTTTTATTTACATATTTCGGTTTGGTAATTTTGATACAAGTCAGTATATTTGCAATGTCAAGGAAAATCCGAAGGCTGAATTTTTGGCAAAGTGAAAATAAATAATTATTTATAACTATGAAAATAATTAATAATAAGGACGTAGCGGAAACATGGCGGAAAGACTGAAAAGTCAAAACAGATTCTTTTATTGATATTGCATATTATTTTCTTTGAAAATTGTTATTTTGACTCATATAACAGCCTGTTAAATATTTAACGGACCTCCATAGCAGGAATTAAATTTAACGCCGTGTTAGGTGATTTAACATGACATTAGGGCATGGTGGAACGCTCGATAGCTCTAACAGGCCATTAACTAATTTAACAAGCCATTATTTATTTAACACTAGCTGTCCCGGTGAACTTCGTGTCACTTTAAAACCTTCCCTGGACATCTACGAATATTTTAAGACTAAAATTAGCCCAATCCGTTCAGCTATTTTCGAGTTTTAGCGTTACTAACACAATTGAAAATCCATTTTATATATAAAAGTGTTGTTTTTAGACTTTTTCAGGAAATTAATTTTTTTTTTTAGAATTTTTCTCTACGTAAGAACCATCCTCGTACTTCAAGGAATATTTAAAAAAAAGAATTAGCGAAATCGGTCCAACCGTTCTCGAGTTTTGCGCTTAGCAACACATTCAGCGACTCATTTTTATATTATAGATTGCTTGATGAAACTGGGTCTTAATCTGTTAAACTAACCTGAGAGGAGATTTCTAAGGCATCCATTACACGCTCATGCAAGCGACAGTCAATTCCGTCAATCATGAGTTATGTTTCACCGATGGTGACTGATGGACTGACGAATGGTATTAAACGGTCACTCAATTCTTTTCAGTTTTATATCAGTCAAAGTCAAAAATTTTAAAGGTTTATATCTAATTTGATATATACAGGGTGTTAGAAAAATAAGTGATAATACTTTAGGGTGCGTACGTGTTCCTTGTAGAGAGTTCACTGTGAAAGTAGCAGCGCTGAAAGACCAAAATTTGTTTTCACTTTTGTATGGGGAAACTTGTGACGCTCGGACCCTTGCCCATACAAAAATGAAAAAAAAAACGTCTTTCAGATCTGCTACTTTCACAGTATTCAGTTTTATCCAGTCGCTTGAGGGTCCCGGTACATTTATTGTCAATAAATCAGTTATTTTAAAGGTCAATGTATATGTCGCAGCCGACTGGTTTAAATAGCCGTTCAATCAAACAGCTAGCCTTTTGACTGAACAACGCCATTCAATCACACGGCTATACGTCGCTTAGCTGACTTGTTGACTACAACGTTCAACACTACAGCTAGACGACGCTTAGCGAATTGGTCTGTTTTTGTGTGTTGCTCTGTGTTGTGGTCTAAGTTCTAACCTAACCTAACCCACTTTTGGACTTTTTGGATTGTGTTTGCTTTTGTTTTGACGAGGGGCTATGCCCCCCGAACCCCCCTTTCGGGGGAGGCTGCGTCCATCCATTTCATAATCCCGTAATTTCTCCTTGAATATTTGTTGAAATTTTAATTCACTCGTATGTGCCTCGACAATTTTTGTCTCTTTAATAACACTTGTAACTTTTATTAACTACTTTCTTTCCGAAAAACAACCACCAACACCAACAAACACCTGCTAGTTGACGCCATATCTATACATCTATACATATAAATAAAATTGGAGTGTCTGTTTGTAATATTAAAATAACCGTTTTTTACTACATGCATATGAATATTTAGACGGTACTTACACCAAAATAACAATTTTTAGAATTTTTGTCTGTCTGTATGTGTGTCTGTTTGTTCCGGCTAATCTCCGAAATGGCTGGACCGATTTTGACGGCACTTTTATTGGCAGATAGCTGATGTAATAAGGAGTAACTTAGGCTACTTTTTAACCGACTTCCAAAAAGGAGGAGGACATACTTTTACTTTTTTATTTTTTATCTATGTATTTTACATTTTGTTGACGCGGACGAAGTCGCGGGTAACAGCTAGTTGTAAATAAAACGCACCTAGCGCCGCAGCGGTGCGCGCTGAACTACTTCAATTAGACGGCGGCTTTTGAATCAGCTGTAGTATTGAACGTTTTGAGCGACTAAAATATTCAATAGAAAAGCTAGACGTGTGATTGAATGGCGTTGTTCAGTCAAAGGGCTAGCTGTTTGATTGAACGGCCATTTAAACCAGTCGGCTGCGACATACGCCTTTATAATAAAATCCTAGAAAACGTTCAAAATCTTTCCATAATAAATTAAAAAAAAGGTAGTCAAAAAGTCCTACCATACCTACAAGCGAAATTATACTGGTTGTTTGCATTTATCTCCGTAAACATTGATTTTACAATGAATATTATAAAGACTCAATCTTATGTAGAAAATTAATTTTTTCTCGTAAAAAAATAAATAATAAAGGTGAAAATATTAATATGTCTAAAAAGATTTGACCTTCTAAGCGTTACGTTAGTAACATAGAATATCATTGTTCTAAGCAATATGGCGGCTAACGCACCAGTCGATTTGGTCGAGTTTTAAAATTTAAGCTATCCCTGACCCCCTCTAAACATTGGTGCAAAACTGACTTAAATTAATTTCAGATTCCCACACAAGGCTGAACTAACCCTATTTGGCTACAGCTAACCGTGCTTACAAGTTACCATACGAATATAAATCTGATATCAGAAAATTAATAAAAGATTAATCTGAGACCGGTAATTAAATTCATACATTTAATTATACTCTCCAATATATTTAATCTAATATTTGAGATACTTAATAATATTCTAACCCTCGGTTGGTCGCGCTTCTAAAATAACGCCGTATGGTCATTGGTTACCTGGGGTCTTTGAAAGCCCGAAAATTAAATGACATAAAAACTGCATAAAATTATATATTTGTTCACCGTTTTATGTATATTATTATTATTTAATTCAATAATAATCAGATTCAATCAAAAATTTGATTATATTTTGAAGATTATTAACCTAAACTCACAATGTAAAAATACAAGTCAAAAAATTTCAGCTGAAGACCGTAAGATTGGAAAACAGAAAAAAAAAACAAAATTATTTTTAAATTGTAGTAAAACATGTAGATAACTAAAATAACAGCTGTTAAATTTCCCATAACTTAGCCTGCAATTTAAAAAGCTAAGTTCAAATAACATATAAACTATTGAATGTCAAACATTGACAATTTTTTAGCATCAAAACCTAATATATTTTTTATATTTTCCTGTTCTAACACTTAAGACGTATGGTAAATAATTTATACCGATAATTACTTTCCATTACCAAAAAATAATAAGTAATCATCATTTCGGTCTAGGTAGAAAAATATGCATTTTTGGAAAAGTGCGTATAAATGCTTCTTCTAAGTCACTTCTAAGTGACATAAAGCAATAAGAACCAACACGCAATGATTTTTATTGATTTATTAATAAAATATAATGAAAATCACAAAAGAAAGCCATTTCGATGTGAAAACTGTATGGAAATATCAAATCAAATATAGTGACGTGGTTGGTCACCTGGGGTCTTTAAAGACCCAAGCGTGAATAAACGCATCTGTAACTCACAACACATGCACGAGAGTTCAGACGAGTGGCGATTTTATTGAAATATAATTCCTTTTAAGAAGTTACCTAAAGAGAGGAGTTGCTACGATTAATTTAAATATTTAAAGCTTCTGTACTGAAAATCGTTTATTCGATAACTAAGATTAGCAAATTTACATTTACAGCA
Source organism: Aricia agestis (assembly GCF_905147365.1). Classification (NCBI taxonomy): domain Eukaryota; kingdom Metazoa; phylum Arthropoda; class Insecta; order Lepidoptera; family Lycaenidae; genus Aricia; species Aricia agestis. Next base: position 22,738,755 of record NC_056428.1, on the reverse strand, counting down.
CATTTACATCACAAGAGGCCAGTGGGAACATAAACGTCGCTGGTATGACCGTATAGTGAAGCACGGAGGATCGCGTGATCAGAGAAGCGCGAATTTCACAGCGCGCCGCTTGCTTATCTAAATCGCACCGGCCAGCGGACCCCGCGTGGTCGGCGCCGGATCGGTCCGCGGTGTTCGAGGCGCGGGAGTGGAGGTGTTATAGGCATGGCGAACATAGATCCTAGTGACGCAATAGGGATGTACCAGATTATTTTAAAACCCCGCGTTATAAAAATAGTTTTTTAAGTTTTCGCAAACTCCGGGCTTTTAAAGACCCCGCGTGACCAACCGAGGGTTAAAGATGATTAGTTTTTCTATTGTATAAAAATCGAACGCTGTATTTTTAAATACGATAAGAATCTTCATTACAATCATTACAAATCATAATTTCATATATTTCGAATGAAAAGTTTTTATACTTTAGTGACGGGGAAACCTAAATTAATACTATCGATAACTTGAATAAAAAACATAATTTAATATTCGCAAATAATTTTTAGATAGGTATCTATTTTTTCTAATAGATGAGTCTATTTCTATATTAATAATAATTTAGTAAATTAATATTTCTAACAGCGCATAGTTCCAGGCAATACTGCCTATCATGTGTATAGATTGTTTGACAAGGGAGGCATTTATCTCTTGTTAACTACGAGTGTTTGTTGACAGTGGATTACCTTTAGATCGATTGAATGCAAGCCATTTGTAGTCGGCCTTTTGGGTATATTCTACAAACTTTACCTATTACCGGTCCAAAGCAAATACCTAAGAGAATATTATGCAAGGGTAAAAAAATCTGACATCTTGCACACTTCATATCAAAATTGAAAGAAACGTTTCAAAACGTCGAAGTTTTTTTTTTGTTTACTGTTAATGCTGCAGTGTAGCGTGAAAATATTGCAATAATATATAATATCCTATTCAAACTTATACTGAAATATAAAGTCCTACTTATACGGAAAGATGCAGCGGACTGACGTCTGACACCCGGCCGACTTGACCGGACTCGTTTTGTACATTCCCGTTCGATTGGTCTCCGTCTGACCTTACTTTTTTTTTTAAACTCTACGTCAGACATGAATTATTAAATATAATTTATTACCTATGCTATTAATACCATAACTATTATTAGTGTAACGGAATTCATATTGATTTTAACTATTCCACTTAGCACGTGTAGGTTCTTTTCTGCATGTAGTTACATTATCATAGAGTTAATATAAATAATTGTAAAAAAAATTGATAGAGCGAGATTCGAGATTAATAAAATTACTTACTACCAATATTCAAATATCAATAATTATTAGTAAAAATTTCGATTTAGAAACGAAATATCGATAAATGAACGGTCACATCCCTAAATTCAAAAGCGACGCCAGTTTTGCGGTGCGCCCGTAACTTTACACACGCTTTGGCGGAAAACGTTATTGTTACGTCTCCCGACACCGATATGTTTATCTTGTTTGTGTGTGTTTATTTATATTTAGTTTTGTTTATTTAATTGAATTAGTTACAAACTGTCGCTGCTGCTTCATGAAATTCAACGTTATTTTATATCGTTACTAGCCTTCGCCGCCCCGGCTTCGCATCGGGTATGAAATATATAATAGCCACTGAAAAAATTATTCAAATCCATTCAGCACTTTTGACTTGTATTCATTATTACTACCCGTGGCCCGCATTGGTCGGTACTGCCGCAAAAGCTTCTATACTTCCCGCAATTTTTAAATCTGTAATATCTTCGAAAATATTCATTTAAATCATAATATTATGCTGTTCAGGCCTTATAGATCTACATTAAATCAGCAATGTATTTAAGTCATTTAATTGGATAAGGATTAATGCTATATTTATTAAAATTGCTTCGAAAATTAGCCATTATTTGTCGTAAAAAGAAAATGACAAAAAATGTTATTGTGTGATATTCATAAGAGATAAACAATAAACATATACCATCGCGGAGTTTTCTGTAGACCTTTTCGATGTGTACAATACTTGGTACATTATTTTGAGAAATCTCATAGGCCTGCGTTTGCTGCTCTGCGTAACGCTGCGGAGGACGCGGTTGAATTTTGCGATCCCGCTCCTCCGCGTATAGCGTTGATGAGGGCATGAGGTCGGTAAACCTCTGCGGAGGGAGTCCGACATACCCATGTCCCCTTCCCCCGAGGGGGCGGGGGATACGTAATGCATTTCCCCCCCTTAAAAAAAAGAAAGGCCTGCGTTTGCAATGTATTACAATTATTTTATGTATACAACTTGGTAACCGTTAGGATAATGGAAATATTGGTTACTATAAAATATTTAGCTACATTTATCAGCTTCCTAACGAACTATAAATCATTACAATAAAGCTACAAACAACGGAACTGCAGCCGTTTGAATGAGCCCCGGTAGCGCTGAACCTATAGCGGTAGCTAAGCCGCTAGGCTGGTTTTCTATAGAATGATAATAGAATAAAAAGCAGGAATTATAGTAATAAAAATATAAAAAAGTAAGCTGGTACTTATTGATGTATTGTAATAAACTCTAAACTTACTGATAAAATTATTAAAAAATATTTAAACAACAACTTTAACATTTTTTTATCTAATTACGGCCTGTTTCACCATTTTGTTTACATACCAATAATTCGTATGGCGGAGATGAGATGAACAGGTGTGTTTTTTTAATCGATATCTCGATAATTACGGTGATCGATACGTGAAAGATGTAAAGGACCTTAATTGTATACCGTACAAAGAGCAACAAAAAGTATTGAATAAAAATTTCCTTATCTCGACGGGGAACCGAGTTATGATGAAAAAACATTTTAAGACAAACCTGTAAAACAAAATTTGTTAAGCCGGATTGTAATGATTACTATGGAAGCAGAATGCTTAAAACATTAATACCTTCATTTGTAGAAGAGCTGCCAGAAGACCTGCAAAAGTTGTATCGGGACAAGTGTAAATATAATATAGACGACAACTTAAAAACATCTATTGAGTAAATTTAACTAATAATGCGACCACATCTTGTCCAGATAAACTCTTTGTAGTTTTTGCGGCAAGATTTCTTGTATTTTGTAATATTATTGTATAGAGTATTGAATAAAATAAATAAATAAATAAAATAAATAACTGAATTTAACCCTTTTTTAAGATGGCGGAAAACCCACAAGGTTATTTTGGTCGACAATTTGAACTTAAGCTTTTCTAGCCATCTCCCACGTAATATCCAAAATTAGGCTTTCTCGGTTCATTTGCATTTCTAACCCAATTTTTCCGACGTAATGACTGGAGTACAGTATTTCTCCACTATTTAATTAACGTTTTTTCGATTTATCGCCTCTGAAACCCCCTATATACTAAATCTCATGAAAATCGTTGGAGCTGATTCCGAGATTCCAATCTCTATACAGTGTGTAACAAAAATAAGTGATAATACTTTAGGGTGTGTACGTGTTCCTTGTAGAGATTTCACTGTGAAAGTAGCAGCTCTGAAAGACGAAAATTTTTTTCACTTTTGTGTGGGCAAGGGCCCGAGTGTCACGAGTTTCCCCATACAAAAGTGAAAAAAATTTTTGGTCTTTCAGCTCCGCTACTGTCACATTGAACTCTCTACAAGGAACACGTACACACCCTAAAGTATTATCACTTATTTTTGTTACACCCTGTATATATAAAACTCAAAGGTGACTGACGGATTGACATAGTAATCTATCAACGCACAGCCCAAACCACTGGACCGATCGGGCTGAAATTTGGCATGCAGGTAGATGTTATGACGTAGGCATCCGCTAAGGATTTTGATAAATTCCAACTCCAAGGGGTTACAATAGGGGATGAAAGTTTGTATATAATAAGCGTCCGTGGCCTAATGGGTAGACCTTCCGTTCGCACTCCTAGAGGGTGTAGGTTCGAACCCGGGTGGAGGCGTGTACCAATGAGACATTTTCTGATCTCAAGTACATAATACGGACGCTCGTACGGTGAAGGAAAACATCGTGAGGAAACCCGCACGTAGTTGGTCCCAGACGTATTGACTAGTTCTTTCCTCTGGACTAGGCCGACTAAGATGCGAGAATGCCGTATGCGCTTGGGCAACCATACGGACATTTAAAAATCTTCCGTCCCAGGCACTACAGTATTTGAGGAGTGGTTACTTCGCTCTGAAAAATACTGTATAGATCATCCACAACGGATGTAAAGGCCTAGTTTTTTTTTTGCTCGTTTAAAGATATAAGATTAAAGATATAAGATATGTATAGAATAGTTACGACACAAAATCATCATAGTCGGTTTAGCTATGAAAGGTTCTTGTCATCAAATAATTCATCTGCTCGTTTCCATTGTCCTCATAGTCGTTGTAACTTTGTAAAACCAATTTTATGGTAATTAGGTACCCACAATTTATATTAAATAGGTACCTAATATAAATTGTCAGTAACGATTAATTTATACGTCTTAAGGACCCCTTAAGGACGTAATATGTTGTGTTGATTTGGTGTACAATGACCCTTAGATAATACTCAGACAGTCGACGCAAAATTAAAAACATTTTTAATAATAGTACAAAGACGATTTTACAAAAGTAAAAATTGTGAAATACGCGAAATGAAACAACCCCGAATTTAATAAACATTGGAAATTAATGACAAACATGCCCGAGGCTAGATGTACAAAAGATACAAAAATTAAAACGCTTAAATATGTATATTAAAGAATAAATTTCTGCATGCTTAAGCCCCAATTTCACCAACGTCTGTTAATGTTAACAGCTTGTAAAAATGTCATGTCTTCTCTTTCATTCATAAGAAAAATTAAAGAGGTGACGTGATACTAATTCGAGCGTTACGAGTAACTTTAACAGTCGTTGGTGAAAATATTGGGGCTTAAGGTCAGGGCACAAATAGGTCAGAAACGGACGAAACGCAAATGTGCGAATCTCTGCGTGAGTCGTGACAAAATTTTATTTCATTGCAATCACCTTTCAAAACGTACATCTAATTTTGTTTGTTTGTTTGAACGAGTTAATCTCAGGAACTACTGGTCCCATTTGAAAAATTGTTGCAGTGTTAGATAGCCCATTTATCGAGGAAGGATAAAGGCTACATTTTATCAGGCTAAGACTAATAGGAGCGAAGAAATAGAGGAAAATGTGGAAAAATGGGGGAAATAATTTGAAAGGGTTTGTCTCACGATTCACGAACTACTGGAGCAATTTTCCTGTTGTTTGGCACAAATAAGAAGTAGACCACGTGAAGGATCATAGGCTATTTTTTGTGGACTGATTATTTGTCTGTGAAATATCTAGCCCAGACAGGCTGATATTTTATTTTTGTGATCGGGTCCCGTTTTTAACCTTTGAGTAAGGGAATAAAAAGGAGAAAATTATCCATCTACGTGTAATTATCGCATTACTGTCTCTTCTGCCTCATAAGACAATCCATACTAATATTATATTTAAAGCGAAAGTGTGTACCTCTTCACACCCAAACCACTTTTGCTCAAATTTGGAGATACTTTGAGTCAAAAGAAATAAGTCCCAATAAATTTGGAGATATACTTTTAAGTCCCGAGAAAGGACAAAGAATTCTTTTATTCCGGAAAAATTGACGGTTACCGCGCGGTAAATGAATTTGGCTCAACGGAGGCCGTCTAGTAGTATAATAAATAGAATTAATATGTTTTCATAACGTCTTTATGAGACCCATTCCTAACGTTCAGACGTGACTTTATGTTGATGCAAGATATAGTACTCTATAGCTTTTTTCCACGGCTTCGTACATTTTACTGTGATATTGTGTGTCCCGACACCAGTGTCCGATCCTTTAATTTTATGGATATGTGTAATTTTTCGGGTTCCGTACCCAAAGGGTAAAAACGGGAGCCTATTACTGACTTCGCTGTCTGTCCGTCTGTCTTGCCGTCTGTCTGTCTGTCTGCAGGCTGTATCTCGAGAACCGCTAAAGCGTGCGACAATGTACTATCATAATAAAAGCATTGACAACCCGTTCTTTTTAAGCACTCGGGATAAAATTAAAATAGCAAGATTGTTTGAACCTTTAGAAAACTCTTTGCAAAGCCTAATCTCCGAATGGCAGACGCGATGGGACTGTTCCACCAAAGGGCGACATCTTTATTATTTTGTCCCTAATATTCGTGAACGACTATCTAAACATTGGATGGATATTGATCACTGCGTTTCTCAATTCCTGACCGGTCATGGAAATTTTAAGGCCAAACTCTACGGATTTAATCTAGTAGCATCACCCATGTGCGAGTTCTCGACCGAAGGCAACATGTTTGAACAAACAGCTCATTATGTTCTCTGGGAGTGCAGTCTCTGGCAGGACGAAAGAACTACAATGCTAAACAACCTACTCTGTACATCTGGTGTCGCATACTACGGTAATCTCGTGGACAGCGCTAGGAACTTCCGTGCCTTCAAGCGTTGTCACAATTACTACTGGCAACAGTCTAACACAAAAAATTTATTTAGTTCTAGCGTAGTAGTCACTATTATTATTAACATTTATTCCCGTGGTGCTTCCCCCTTCCAGTTCTTTGACTTTCGGTCACTGCAATTGAAACTCCTCCTATTTTCTTCTGATTAATTTCGTTGCGGGTCCCAAGACAGCTTTAGCAAGTCCCTCGGGCTCCCTGAGATCATATCAAAGGGTTTTCGTGGTTGGATACCGCTGTCGATCCTGGCGACATAGGAGATACAGTGGTGGGAATGTGTGGTGGGCCAAAGCCCGTTTAAAAAAAAACCGCTAAAGCTAGACTTCTGAAAATTTCACAGATTGTGTATTTCTGTTGCCGCTATAACAACAAATACTAAAAGTAAAATAATTTTTGCTTTAGAATGGTACGGAACCCTTAAAGATCGGCCAAGTGTGAGACCAACTCACACTTGGCCGATTATTTATCGACGAATTGACTCTTATTTTTTCTCTCTCTCTCGGTTGTAGAATGGTATTATAATATTTGATTTTTGTCTCGGGCTTTTATACTAATTTGACCAATACTTCTCATGTAAACATCAGTACATGGATGACCGAGCTTTGCTCGGTATAGCAAACACTCATTGACTTCGTGTTACTTAACAACGCCATCTGCTGGAATAGCTTTAGCTGTTGTTGTGTTGTTAAAGCAATTAGTTGCTCACAAAATAGTATTATTATTTGAGAATAGATGTCAGGAAGAGTCATATTTTCAGTTTATCGATTATCGATAAAACACGAATAAAAAGACATTTTCTGAAAATGATTCCTAGCTAGATCGATTTATCGCCCCCGAAACCCCCTATATGCATTTTTTGTTAAATCTAGCGTGTTATACTGTTCTTTTTTATGTTTTAAGATAGAAGAGGTTAATTCCTAAATAAATTCCTCAATTTCTTAGCTCTCAGTCAGATAGTTTAGAAGTTAGATTGATGCAGCTAACACATTACATGTTACACCGCTAAGTGTGTACCCAACTTATTGCGTTATTCGCCACACGCTACGAACTCGCTCGCAACTCGCCAGTTTAATAGGGTCCTAGCACACGGGGACTTTTTTCGTTCGCGAAAGGCGCGATGGCATCGCTACTAATACTGTAGCGTTTTCTGTGCGGGCGGATTCGGCGATATCACTAGGACATTAACTTACGTGCATGGTGTGACCCAGGGAGGCGAGTCGAGCTGCTGTCGTGCGAGTATGCAGGCACAGTTTTTTTTTTTTTTTTTATGAAATAAGGGGGCAAACGAGCAAACGGGTCACCTGATGGAAAGCAACTTCCGTCGCCCATGGACACTCGCAGCATCAGAAGAGCTGCAAGTGCGTTGCCGGCCTTTTAAGAGGGCATAGGGTAATAGGGTAGGGTAGGGAAGGGAATAGGGCAGTGGTTAGGGAATTGGGCCTCCGGTAAACTCACTCACTCGGCGAAACACAGCGCAAGCGCTGTTTCACGCCGGTTTTCTGTGAGAACGTGGTATTTATCCGGTCGAGCCGGCCCATTCGTGCCGAAGCATGGCTCTCCCACGTAAAAAAGCACAGTAGCTTTCTACTATCACTTTAGCTGCTCGTACTGTGTAAACTATCCTTTAGAGTTGTCCAATGTCACTATCGGTCGCTAGAACGTTGCCCTAGCATGCGCGAGAATTCAGCCCTGTAGCTAAATAGAAACCAAAAATAAATAATTTAAAGTTATTTCTTTGATAATAAATTAAAAGTTGTTTCAATAAACTTCTCAAACAGGATAATTTAATTAAAAAGAAACTTATATATTTTTATAGCAATATTTAAAAAATACTTGAGGTCGCCTAATGGTCGAAATTCGACCTCAAATAAAAAATAATCGGCCGAGTGCGAGTCGGATTGCGCACGAAGGGTTCCGTACTATTAAGGTACGCGCACAGTTTGTCGGTGCGTGCCGGGGCGGATCGGGGCTCAGCGCAAAATGCGCTATAGCACACTATTGCAAGGCCGGATCGCATCGCATTGACGGATTTTAACGCTCACTGTGCTGGGGCGTGCCGGGGCGTGCTGGAGCGTGCCGGGCCGGGCCGGGGTGGGTCGGCGCGCAATGCATGGACGGATTTCGAGCCGAGGCTTGTCGGGCCGCATCGCATCACATCCACGCGCCGCTTGCTATAGCACACTGTTGCCGGGGCGCAGCGGGTCTTGTCGGGCCGTGTCGCATTGACGGAAATCTGCCAAGCAAAAATCCGCGCCGATGCGCCCCGGCACAGTGATACGCGCATCCGCTTCCATGCAAATTGTATGGAGACGGATTTTTGCGATGCGCCCCGGCACGCTGAGCCCCGGCACGGCCCGTTTCAGTGTGCTCACTCCTTTATGTGAGCCCCCCTTAATTTATATTTTATTTTAAAATTATTACTTATTAAATATTAAAGTACACATATAATTAAGGACTTTGAGAAAAAGTCAAGTACGGTAGGTACTTGATTTTTAGGTGTTGTCATTATTGATATAGAGCGAAAAAGGCCAAAAAAATAACGTTTAATACTTTAGGGTGAGTATGTGTTCCATATAGAGAGTTCACTGTAAAAGTAGCAGCGCTGAAAGACCAAATTTTTTTTTCAATTTGTTTGGGAAACTCGTGACGTTCGGGCGCTTGCCCATACAAAAGTGAAAAAAATTTGGTCTTTCAGCGCTTTTACTTTCACAGTGAACTCTCTACAAGGAACACATACACACCCTAATGTATTATCACTTATTTTTGTTACACCCTGTATAGATTCTTTAAATTGTACGGAGATAATCCCAAATGAATGAATCTTTTGAATAATGAATCTACAAACTCATGAAAATCGGACCAGACAGACGCACACTTTTGCTTTTCAATGTTTCTCATAATAATGTTAATTATAATGTGCTTTATTAAATTAATTAATTGTGTTCAATCACTTCGTTGTTAACATCGATGGCAGATTTATATTAATCACAAGCAGTTTACAACTGTTTAACTTTTCATTATATTTTGTTGTTGTATTTTCATGCTGCTGTGAATTTTAATGCCACGTAGACTAAAATATTCTGCAATAAAGTGTATAACACAGTAATATTCGGTGTTCATTCACATATTCGAATTGTTCTGTAACTTTATCAAAATAATGTAACAATTCTGTATTTTAACTTTTTATCGCTATTCGGTAGGTCCGCTATGGATTGATATAATATTTTATATTATATGCACTACTTTTACGTAACAGATAAATACTTGACGAAATGGTTGGTGGCTCCCACGCAGCTTTAATGGAAAATGAAAGTTTCATTTTCCATTAAAGCTGGACAGCCGGTCTAACTTATAATTCTTATAAATTAACCCTACATAGCAGCTGTGACGGAGTGCCCAAGTGGGTGCGCAGGAGACTAGAGTTCTCTCTCCTCCTTTAGGGTTGCAACCCTGTAGAAGCTGATAATCCCATACGACCAGCAACTAGCAAGAAATCATAATAATAATAATAACGTTTATTCAACAATATGACACCACATTACACTCCAATAATAAATTACACGTTACAATACAAAGAAAGGAAATTAAAACATCACATAATTATAAAAAAAAAGAGAAAAAAAAGGAAGGAATAATTAATGAGACACACCAAGAGACACACCGACCACACACCAGGTCAGTGATAAGACAGTAGGTACCTATGCATAACATATAAGGACGTAAGACTATGGGGACATCCCCATAGTGCATAAGGGTCAGCCGTACGAGTAGAGTATTGTTATGTCCACCGTCGAAAAGGATACCACTCAGGCTTATTGCCTTGGTGGGCACCACAGTGCATGGAATTCAGCCCACGACCGCCTAATTGACGGCTCTAAATCACTACGAGAGGCGTTATCGACGGGATAAATGCGGGGGCTTAGCCAAATCGTTTTCGATATACTTAGCTTATTTTTAGAATATAGCCGATCAAAATGTATTGACATGACATGAGTCGCATGTCGAGCGAACGCTTATGTCAATTCCATACATTTTCTTCTTCAATCCATTTTCAAGATCAGGGATTCTATAAAGAAGCGATAAAGAAAAGGTGTTGGCTAGCTATAATAAAACCTCTTAATGTAACTTCTTAACACACTTTATTGTCCACAGAGAGCGTACACGGGCTGGATCCAACGGAGATGATCCCTGTGCCACCATGGTCGGTCAAAGTCGCCAGGATCTGCCAACCAAATCTCGACTACTTAGGTAAGAATTCGTACTATCAGAGAAGTTGATTCATAGGCAGAATAGCGTAATTTGATCAAGCTATGGTCCCAGCCGACTGAATTCGTAAAATTAAGCCCGACAGCACATTTTCCGAAATTTCTGATCAGAAAAATTCCGACGCCCGCCGGAACGCACTCTGTTCATACATTTTGTTGTAGACCCCGCACACTATCAGAATTTCTAACATGTCAAAATGTATGAGCGGGTCGGGGCGTCCGAATTTTTCTGATCAGAAATTCGGGTCATTACCCGAATTTCTGATCAGAAAAATTCGGACGGCCGGGCTAAATTGACATTCCCCAGCCAAATGACGTAGGTTATCAGCTTAAACAGTTTTTCATTAGCTATGTCCACACTATGCGCTTTCGTTTTCAATGTTCGTCATCTTCTTTCATTCAACTTTGGTTTTGATGCATTCAATAATTGAATGCGTCAACGAACGAAATGCTAACATTGTCATTTAAGTTTTTTCGAGACGGTCAGAGGGCATGCGTCGCGGTCATGACTCACGTACGCTGTTGACTGCGCTTTGACGCATGCCCTTGACAAACAGAAAAAGGCACAGTGTGGACGAAGCTATTGGCACACAACGGTTAAGCGTAAACCATGACATAACACGATTTCATCAAACAACTAAATGGGAAGATACTTTAAATGGAAGACAAAGAGACATTAGAATGTATGTCTTTAATCCAATCTAACATCTCATTATATTATTCTTGTGAACATATTTTATCCATTTTCCTCTCTTTTTCTTTAATATCATCTCCTGTGTAAATAAAAAGATAAATATCTTTGGTGCAACACTTTTACAACACAATAAATTAAATTCAAATTCAAATATTTATTTGCCAGAAAATGGTACAAAAAGATGTTTAAAAATATGATGAGATAAGCCACGTATGGCGTGCAAATTTTTAAATATAGGTCATAAGTTATAACAAAATCACAATGGAAATAGATGAAAACAAATTAAATACATTAAATTTTACATACTCTACTTATACATTGATTACATTTTAGTCAAGTCTTTATCATTAATGAATTCATTTACTGAGTAATAACATTTTAAATACTAATTATTAAATAACGCAGTTTCAAACTCAGAAAAACTATGTTAATAATTTAAAGATGGATCTGCTGGAAGACTGCAAGACGAAACTAAATATAAATCTAAGTAATAGTCTTTTCATTAAATAGATTTACTTAGCAATTATATCAGTTCAACAGAACTAATCTTCTAGTAACTCGAGTTAATTTCCTGTTCAACTTTTAACTAATTTACTTGGTTAACTGTCTGTTTGTAGCGCCGGAAGTTCAGACTAGCGGGCACTGTAACATTCTGTCTGACATGTTCTCTTTGGGAATGGTGATCTGCGCTGTTTTCAACCTCGGAAGGTCGCTGTTGAAGGCAAATAACATGCCCACGCTGTATCTGAAGCAGATTGAATTCGTAAGTATCCTTTTGCAGTAAATAATAAATATCCTTTAATTCGTAAACGGTATAATAACCCTATTACCCCTACCCTACAAATATATTAAAGCGTATATCTGCATTTATTATATAGGACACACACAATCGCAGTTTATATAGTTTCAAGAGATATATACAAGTTATCAGAACCACTGCGATAGAAACCTTAACCATTATTTATGCGTGAGATAAGTTTATCCGGGGTGTAACTCGCTATCTCACGAATCTCACGCGCGACCTCGGAGATTAAGTATACACTCATTACAATTGGAATTACACTTGAAAAGACTTCAGACTCGAAATCAGCGGGCAGCGGAGCGGGAGCGGCGGCGGCGCGTTCCAATGTAAGGATTTATGTGGATAAGCGGTCTAGTGCGTCGCGCGCTGCTAGCCGAGCGACGCGCATCCGTTTCCGAGGCTTGTCCATATAAATCTGATTTCGAGACTGAAGCCTTTAGAGATGTTGTACTTATAGATATAAAACTCGGTCCCCCAAAGCGTACCTTATATTGATTGTAATAGAGCCGATAATGACACTCGAAACCTAGTCGAATATATAAAAATAAGTCGGGTTTTCCTTCCTAACGCTATGACTCCAGAGAGCACTAACTGATTTCCACGGTTTTGCATTCGTTGCAAAGCTCTCGAGCTCCGTGAGGTTCATAGAAAAAAAAATCAGAAAAACGTCAAGAGAAAAGTAGAAAAACAGGGAAAACAGGCAAAACAACGTTTACCGGGACAGCTAGTTTATAATAAGAAGATCCACAATGTGTAGGTATCTTTTTATTTAAAAAAACTACGTAAAATAGCTTGTGATCTCGCGGTATGGCGGCAAAACCGCTTATTAGCGCGGACGCATATAAATTTATTATAAGTTTATGTTATAAATTTATTATATTTTGTCTTTGTCTGTCAAGACACTATAACAGAAAAGTGTTTGCTATAATTTTTTAATATAGTGTCTCGACAACTATAAATAACATTTGTAAGTGTATACAAAGTGATTTTTTTATAATAAAGAGATAGTCACACATGTTAATCACGCAACTATTACGTCATAATATCCTAGGTACAAGACGCTTAACTTCATAAATTTCGTTACAATCATTCTAGTGGTTGTGGTGGTTCAGGCTGGTTTTATACGCGTCCGCGCGGTTCGGCGGTAGTACAAGTAGATATTATGTAAATGACAGCGCGACCGTGCCGCTATTTAAATAAATCGATTAGATACATAATATACTTGCTTGAGATCTCGCGGTATAGCAGCCAAACCGTGCGATCGCACCGCCGTATATAAATCCAGCTTCAGCCTCACATCGCTATTAATTAAAAAAATCGTCAAAATTTTATTTTATTTCTTCATTGAAGGATAGAATGTTACATCATGTACCTAAACATTTCTTAATTTAAGAGTAAAATATGTAAACATATTATAACATTTGTGTTTTTATACATCGCATTTAATTAATACAGACATCTTCATTTACAGAGCATCGTTTTAGAACGTAGGCCCTTAAGCTTGTTACGAACTCTTAATACCATTACCAAAGAACCACAAACTCTCATTTAAATGTTGATTATTAAGCGATATATATTATAATATACATCGGTGATGTTTGTTGGAACTGGAAACATGCTGCCAACTTGAGGAATTTGTCCCTAAATTTAGGGAAAATACTTATTCTCTGGTGGTTTCATAGGGAAAAAGTCTTATGTTATAGGTATTCACCCTTATTAATAAACGCTGTATCAGCTTTGAATAGTTATACAGTCTTTTTTCTTCTTCAACCCAATTAAAAATGTCACTTGTGTGACAGGAACAAAACACTGTATAACTATTCAAAGCTTATACAACGTTTATTAGTAAGGGGGATTATATTTTATATGTTATAATATATTACTCTCAAAACGCTATATTGATAATAAGTCGTTGTAAAAACCCAACCTTTCGTAAAGTAAATTTTAATATAAGTGAAAAAATATTATAACATTGATGATAAAAGGCGAGAGAAAATTAACTATGCTCATATATTTTACCATAATTAAAACATAATAGGTCGTTGACGCAGTTATTTTTTAATAATAAATATCATAGTAAAACCATAATAAGTATCGCAAAAATAATTAATTAAAGATTTTCATTACAGTTCACGCGTTTGGTTTTGGGGTTTGTTTGGCTTAAGTTTAGGGAGAAATATTTCGAGAGTTGGTAACACTGAGAGCAGTGAATTCGGTTGAGTTGTTAAACAGAGCTAAACAGAATTGAAAAGATGAAAGAGAGATTTCGTTAATAAATACGCTTTCTTAAAGTTATCAACAAATTGTTCTCAGAATTTCGTAAGATTCAATCATTTCTTAATCTTCATTGAAACGGATGAGAACCGAAAAAACCGAAACGGAGAAAAACCGTAAACCAATCAATGCGCTGAAAATTTTTCATTCAAGGCTATTACTCCACAATCCACATACTTTTTAGGGTAACCGTACCCAAAGGGTATAAACGGGACCCTATTACTAAGACTTCGTTGTCTGTCCGTCTGTCTATCTCCAGGCTGTATCTCAAGAACCGATATAGCTATAAATCTGACATTTCAACAGATTGTGTATATCTGTTGCTGCTACAACAACAAATACTGAAAACAAAATAAAATTAATATTTAATCCCATAAAAAATCCCAGACAAGAAACGTGATTTTTTCGGCCTTTTTCGCTCTATATCAATAATGGCAAGAGGTTGGCACTGGAATTTTTCACACATTCTTTTGTTATGTGTGTACTTTAATATTTAATAATAATAATAAAATTAAATAATCCCATACAAAAAAATAGCCTATTTTGCTCTGTATCGGTACGGAACCCTTCGAGCGCGAGTCCGACTCACACTTGGCCGATTTTTTATTAAGTGGTTCCGCATAATTAACTTAAGCCCTGTATTCCCAGAAATGGACGATTTTCAAGATTTAAAAGTGACAGGAGACATAAAAATATACGTAATTTAAATTCTGAAAAAATATAAAATATTTGTGTTAGTTAAGGATCTAACGCAGTGGAATTTATATTCCATTACACAATATCATGAACTTCACTCGATAGAAAAAATCCCAAAGTTACCTCTTCTTTTAACGAAATTGCCATACTATGTCCAAATTATTTGGAATTTTCAGATAATTTTTGTACTGAATTAAAGAATAATATATCTAGGGCGTTTCGTTTCTTTGACTCGATTTAATTGATGTATAAAATAACGACGATCAAAAAACTATAAAATTGCAGGCGCAAAGTGTGGGATTGAATGCGTACCAGCCGATCCTAAAATTCCAAATAATTTGGACAAAGTATGGCAATTTTGTTAGAACTTTGGGACTAATAAGTGCTTGATAGGCTATCTAGTATCTACAACTTATCTGACAGATACTCCATACTCTATATGTCTGTAAGTTCAATTATCCGGCAATTATCAGGAAGTGGTGAAACAGGCCCTTAATATTTTGTAACTTCCAGCTGGACCAGCAAGTGAATGCTCTGCTGCCTCGCGTACCAGAGCCGCTACAGGAGGCAGTGCAGCGTCTGCTGTCCCGGGACCCACACCCAAGACCCACCACCCAACTACTGCCACTCATCAAATACTTCAAGTAAGCTAAGTCAAAACACCGAATAATTTAAGTAGGCTTAATGAAAACACCGAATACTTCAAATAAGCTATAAAGTCAAAACAACGAGCACTTCCAGTAAGCTAAGTCAAAACAACAAATACTTCAAGTAATTTTATGCTCAAGAGTATTCTTGAATGTATTTTATGCTTAACTGTATTCTGATTAATCACATTAATAATTTCTTATAAATTTTACGAATGCACTTCACCAGGTGTCAGAGTGAGCCAGCTATCCAGGCGATGCAATTCCTCGATGTCATAACCATGAAGGATCCATCGCAAAAAAGTAACTTCTACCGTGGTTCTCTTATTGAAGCTCTCCCCTACATCCCGAAGGTATGGTATGATTCTGAGAAAGGTATAATCCAAATGTATGCCGAAAAGAAATACTCGTAAGCCGATTACGAAAGACATAAAGGAAAATCAACAATGCAACTACGAGAATTTGGCATCACGTATACAAATACTTTCTTTGTGTCACAAGGATGTTTTGGCACGGTCGAAATAAAAATAACGCTGCATTCTTCGTCACTTAGAGGCCTTGGTGCCATTTTGCGAGTTTGCGAACAAAGTCGGAAATAGCTCCAGAGTAATTTTGAGTGACAGCTGTTTCATCCACACCCTCTATCAATGTAATGTGCTTAAAGATCCTTGTACGACTGTATACATGATGATTTAGACGAATTTCTGGGAATTAACAAAGCATGCTCTAAAATATATTTTTAAAATTTCGTGCCTGCGCGAGATTTTCGTAAGACCTGAGCGAGCTGTTGCAATTTAAATAGGGGGCTTAGTCAACACGTTTTCTTTGTCTTTTCTTTAAGAACCGCCGATAAAACGTATGGAATTGGCATAAAGCCCGTCACAGACATAGCTATAATAAATATTAATATACCGTACTATAATATATATTATAGTAGCTACCAGAAATATATGTTATAGCTAAGTGTGCGGTCACGCGAAAATTTGTATTTAGAACATATATAGTAATATGCCTGGCTATAAAAATATTAATATATATTATAGCTACGTCTGTGACGGGCTTTAGCTTTCGATAATATTAAACTCGACATTCGACTCACGTCATGACTTAGCTCCCAGATGGGCGCGAAAAACTGAATTAAAAATTACGAACTGCATGTTTTGCGAAAGTATAGCGCACTGCGAAATTTAATTTTGTGTATTTTGGAGAAGGAATGCTGTATTATAATTATTTGATGTTAAAAATAATTTGTTGTACAACCCGATAAATATTTCCGTATACCAGATATGTTTGTCTACGGCGCGGCCATATAATGTTATTATGTCTACAGATCGGGTTGAACAATTGAATTGAAATATTATCTATTATTATTCTAGCTTGGGAAAATAGGGAATGTAATTCATATGCTACAGTGTTGTGTAATAATTACGTGCATATTTTATCAACCTCACTCAATATCGCCAATTTATACCTGCATAATAAGAATTACATTTTCCAATAATTATGTATGTTTTAAGCCGAACAGTTTTACTGTCATCAAAGAATAAGAATTACTTGGCACGATCTAGAACAACGCATGTGTTATGCATAATGACACCTTTCAGAAACTCCGCTGGCAGCACATTTGGCCAGCTTTGCAGCTCGAGGTGAGGATATCTGAGGTCCTAGCAGCTGTTCTGCAGCCAATCATTTGGATGACCAATGACTCCACTGAAGAGGAGTTCGCACAGTATGTGCTGCCGACACTCAAGTGAGTCATTCTATTACATTTGCTGTGTGTATACAGGGTGTAACGAAACAGAGGTATAATAATTTTAGGGTGTGTATTTGTCACTTTTAGAGCTCACTGTAAAAGTATCAGCGCTGAAACATTTGCTTTTATTATGGAAGAGTATTTCCATACAAAATATCCTTCAGCGCTGCTACTTTCATAGTAAACTGGAAGGGTTCATATGAGAGTATAATTATATTTACTTACACTGTGTTATATATTATTAATTATATTCGTTACGCACTGTATACGCTATCGCTGCGCCGCATTTCTTCTGCATACACCTCATACTTTCAATAACGTACTTTTCATCAGAACTTAATTTAATGACACAAAAATTTGGTTGTTTCTATAATATATTCAATATTCATACTAATTACCTAATAAAAATTCTAAAAAATCTAAATCATTTTTTCCAACATGTAGGCGGTCCAAACCTTCCTATCTTCCCATTTATTTTCCCCAAACGTTATCTTTAATTTTCTCCTCTCGCTTACAAAACGAAGAGCTATACTATTTTCAAATTTAGAAAAATTAACTTCAGACACCTCATAAATGCGCCGAAGAGTGTGCAAGCCACGGTAACCCTGCTGGAGAACCTGCACATCATCATCAAAAAGTGCACCAAGGAAGTTATCCATAACGAGATCCTGCCGCTACTCTTCAATGCCATGGACAGCAATGCTCACCAGATACAGGTATAAAATATTAAGATATTTAAAAACCCTCCATTCTATTTAGTATAAAACCCAACTTATAAAAAGCCAAATTTTTTCAGCGAGCAGGCTGATGATAATGAACTTCTGAGAACACTTTCGGTCATGTCAGTTTTCAAACAGAAACTATATGAAAATGTTAAATTAAGAACAAAACAATCAAATCACTGGAAGTTGCTCTCAACTTTTCATGAATGTAGAGTTCATATTTAAAAAAAACTAGATCAAGATTCATCCAACTGTTAATGTGCTACGATGCCACAGGCAGACACACAGGCAAACACGTCAAACTTATAACACCCCGCTTTATTCGTCAGGGGTTCAAAATAATATGGTTTTTAGCGGACCCTGCTTAGAATTTTGCCTTTGATCACAGCGTATGTTGTTAATGTTAGTAAGGCTATAATAACACCAGTAGGCTTTGCCATAGACTAGTGATTTCTTTCTACGGAAGAATAGACAAAGTGACAGTTAGACAGAGGAAATCCGCCATTTTATCACTCAAATCTGACAGTATGCAGTCTATTCTTTTACGTTTCTAATGTTGTCATGCTAAGCCTGCAGCTTTCGAATCAGCGGGACTCGAATCCGCAATCCCTCGGCTTGAGCAACCATACGCTCAAGTTAAGCCTAAGAGATCATCAATGGATCTTATTTGGTGGTAATAATTCTAAACGTATTATGGTTGAAATTACATTTCTGTTTCTCACTTCAAAACTTTCATAACTACATCTAGAGTTGGAAGCGGTATGGAAGTTCGCGGAAATTGTTTTGTGTTTTGACTACTATTGTAGGGCCAAAGCTCTGTTTGTATAGAACTCATATAATTAAACATGAGTACGGTTGAAGCCAGCTGGCCGATTCTGTATCGTACATTTGTGAGTAACGGAAAGTCTCAATTTTGTATGCAAGTGAATACAAAAAAGAGACTTTACGTTACTCACTCCTCCGTTTCGTTACTAACTCAGTGATTAACTCACAAATGTACGATACAGAATCGGCCAGCAGTAAGTAACCTTTTATAACTTAAGAATACATAATTACTCATTTTTCCCTTATTTAAAATTGAATAAACCTTTTAATTTACCTACTTTATCATCTAGCTAACATAATATCTAGCTTTACATAGAATCCTCTATTTTTTATTTCGAATAATTTTCTCGGTTCTTAATATAAGCCTCCTCCTTAAAATACTAAAGAACGTCAGTTTTCAAATTGTTAGTTGTTCTTCGTCTATTCATTTAGCTTCAATTATTATTCTCATTCTTGCCAGTTAGACTAGGTTGATAAACAGTGAATTTGTGCGAAATCAGTCATGAACCTGAGTGGATTCCACTTGGACGCTTTATGATCACAGCACACATATCAACTCGGAAAGGGATCGGCGCCGTATCGCCTCGAGCCGTTCAATATTGTTTGTATGAAACTACTACTAACGCACACTAAGCGGAACCGTAACGTAATCGCCTCGCCTCGGAACAGGCTCCGAACCGGGATGCGACGCGTGGTCAAGTAGCAGTCCCCCCGCTTACGGCTCGTCATCGCCGTGCTTACGTATCTCCGTACTCAAGCTAACGTTTATTCGTCCACCCTTGCCCCTTTCCCCTTTCCCGAGCCGCAAGCGAGGCGTCGCCTAGCCGTAGCCGAGTTGATGTGCAGGAGTGCAGGCGCTACTGATACGCTTTGGTTACGTGCATACGTTAGGTTGACGCCTGGTTGACGGCGGGGCGAAAGGCCATACGGGGACGATCCCTTTCCGAGTTGATATTATGTGTGCTACCTTTACTACTTACACTACTTATTTTTTCGTGCGCCTAGTTAAAAATTTTTTTTTTTTTTATTTGTCTATTGATGCAACAGAGTTAACATAAAGATGTTAACTTTGTTGCGTCAAAGGTATTTTTTGGCTAAGATGCCTGAATTACTTCAAATTAAAATAATAATAAAAATAAACGTATTTTGCACGGTAATTACATAGGATAATTTTTGTGGAGGAACCCACAAAAATTATTTTATGTCATTCTTTTCCTACCGATCTTTCAAAGTATGTCTAATCTCCTATATATATCTACCGTATATTTTTATCTAAATTAATGCAGTCGGTTATAAAATTGCATCAATAGGCAACAGACAGACCGACACATTCAGACAGACACGTGACTTTTATATGGAAAATTATTGCGAATTGTGTATTAAGCTTATGATGAGTAAAGATTAAATATATAACTTAAAGGTCTAATTAGACCCACTTAAGCCAAAACTTTGAGTTAAATAAATAACCTGAGGCTTACTAACTCAGTGTTAACGATTTTAATTTATAACTCATACTACATATTGCACCAGAAGAACTTATCCCAGAGTCAACTAACCCGGGCTTATATCATGTTCATTCATTCTTTTTACACTCAGTCAAATATGAAAGAGCGAATGCTGAATAATTTAAGTGTACTGCTCTCTCTCGCTCTACAGTACTTTAAATAAGGCTATCTTCTTATGTCAGATTTGAAATGACACGTGGTTCTTTGTCGCATTGTGCGTGCGTGTTGTGATATTTTGTGCAAATAAATTAGGCAGAAGATGATAAAAATTGAGAAGAAACACTTGTGTCCAATGTTTATCTAGTCTACCTATTTATAAAGGAGTTCACTAAAGACGCACTAATCCAATGATATTATCTCCGCTGCCAGCGCCGGCTCCCAAAAATATCAGTAATGGGAACCAGCGGTAAGTTTACTGCCGGCAGCCGAGATTTGAACACCGGCTGCCGGCGCTGGCACTCAAAGTGGGAACCGGTGAAAATGTGTAAAATGCTGGGTTCCAGTGCCGGTAAACAAATTTTAAAAAGAAATATAACCTCAACTAATATTCGACTTTTTAACCATAAAGTTAATATACCTAGTTGAATAGAGCAACAATCTCGAGCTGTCAAACGAAACCGAAATTAGTTTCATCTTACACAAGCATGATTGAACATGATTTCTATGAGATTAAAATATTGTCAAGTTGCGGCACGTGCTGACTGGACGTCAAAAAAAGAGTGCTGCTGTCACGTATCACACGTCTCTTTTTACCACGCAGTGTTACTGATAGTGACATCTCTTTTGCTCAGGCCTTTGTTTCTCTATTCCACTAGGTATAACTTTATGTTTTTAACCGACTTCCAAGGGTGGAGGTTATATAATGTTCGACTGTAGATATTTTAGTTTTTCGTGAAGCGTTTTGATGAAATGCTACTACATGATTGAGAGTTTCAGCGTTGTTTAAATAAAAAAAGGTACTGTTATGCTACTATGCTGATCACATTAATCATCATCATCATCACTACCATCAAAATATGCATCCTAACATTATGAATTTGTTATTGGTACATTGCAAAGTCCTTTAGTTCAATACTGATGTAACTGACGCCTTATATCATTATAATATTTCTCTATGATATCATTATTCTGTCATTTGACATGCCATGTTTGCCGAATAGGCGCCGGCAGCCTATTCAGCAAACATCGCGTGACTTCGGCAAACTTCGGAAAACGGCGCCGGCAGCCATTTCGGCAACCGGCGCCGGCAGCGGAGGCACTCCCTATAATTAAACTTTGGTAGGGACTTACTTTTTATTCTCATTTGTATATTGCAATTTATTTAAAATTTTATTTAATAAAAATAGAACTGAAGAGATGGAAATCTTTGTCTCTTTGTCAGTAAAAAGATCGGTCCGTTCTGCTGAATCCTTCTATTATACGAGTCCGAACTAATGTATTCAATAATTTCTTCATCATCATCAGATAACAACCACTCTTTTATCATGGTTGAATACAAAATAAAACCGGTACCTATTACTGAACATAACAAACTACATAAGTCATAACCTAAAAATCTCAGTTTTGACATTACTAATCCAGAGTTAGTTGATACCCTCCTTTCGGTGGGTTAAAAAATTAACACGAGGTTAAATCCTAACTCTTGGTGGTGCAAGATATGATGACAATTTAACTCCGAAGTATAATTTAACTTCAGAGTTAAGCGTGTTAGCCCAGTCTGGCGCAAGTGGGCCTAAATGTTTAACTGAGTAAATTAGAATATTACTAAAGAGTTGAGCTATTTTTTTTAAGTTTAGACTGGATCTATATTATGCCTTCGAGCAAACGCAAGATTTGGCAGCTACAATGCGAGATGACAAGCAGCGCGCCGCTCTTTTAAGCGCTTACACGGGCAATTAATTGCCGGCGACACGAATGGAGCGATCTGGAGCAATTTAGTGGAGCAACATGGGGCAATTTTAATAAATTGCGGCGATATGAATTGACGAATATCCGATGGGCTCGTGTATGACAGTATTGCCTAGTAACTAGTTGCTGATTGTTGCTGCTTGTTGCCGAAAATTGCTTGCTGTAGTCGTGACGTCGGAGTTGACGAGAGTAAAGCAATTTTAGTTGCCCGTATAAGCGTCCCTTTACATACACTTGCTTGTGATCTCGCGGTGTCGCGGCCATACCGCGAGTTCGCTTCGCCGCATACAAATCCGGCCTTTTCCCGATGACGAAGATAGCTCTACGAACTGCGTATCGGGGAAACGCGCCTATCGCGAACCTGTTTTGACGTACACATGACGCAATTCCTTACTAAATATAGCCTATCCATAAATAAATTTGTATAAACAGACCTTGTATAAATAAATCTACTTAAATTCAGCAGCCTCTTTTGTATACATTTTGCTTTAGATTTGCTATATTGGCACGACTGTGACTGTGTTTTTGTTTGAAGGCTAGGCAATAATTATATGATCGAGTGTTCTCAACAATAATAATTTTAGTTCATCAGGGCTATCAATGCTTAAAAAATTGGGTTAATGTATTTCATGAAAAATTGTTAGCGACTTCCTGTTATTTGATTGTTTCAGTATTTAGTATACCGATTCCTGACATTAGTGCTTGTTCAGACACAGAGCGAACCGCGCGGTTTGGATCCGTGCATCTTACCGCTCGCAGCTTATTGCAAAGGCGTTGTATTATAACGTTTACATTTAACCACTCGGTTTCTACACGATAAGCGTGTGGTTCCCGCTGTGTCTAAGCACTTATTAAAGTTTTGAATCAGATATTTTTTTAAACTTCCGTATCGACCATTAATTTATACTTCGATTTTTAACCTTCGATCATTATTTCAGACCGCGTCACTGATTGCCATACAAAATATATCTGACTATATACCTGATAAGGAGTTGTACATGATTGTGATGGGCAAGGTGAAAGTCGTGGTTGACAAGAACCAGAGTGATGTCAAGGTCATCAGCTTGACCCTGGGTTTCTTCGAGAAGATTCTTCAGCGTCTGGAGAAGTGCCACATACTGAGCGAAGTGATCCCCACGTTACTAATCATGAAACTAAGCGATCCGGACGTGGTTAATCGCGTTGTGCGTAAGTATTCGGGACAAGATGAAGTTAAGAAGAAAATAGTGGATGGTCCATGCCTAGCTTACCCACGGTTAAAAAAAAGATTGGCAATGACTACTATCTATTTTCTTTACGCTTAATTATTTTGTTATTATGATCTATCATATACAATTTAATATTTTAAAACACTGTGATTCTTTAAAATTAATAGTTTATCTTACGTAACAATTATTGCAATTCAAGTGGAAGCAAACTTTTTAATTCTTGAATAACTTTCATTAGAGATCAGACAGCTTGAATCGCAATATTAAGCTATTCAAATTTAGCTATATCCGATGCTATAAGCGATTGAACTAATTGGTACAAGTTTAGCTTCCAATAATATAATAAACCTATTGATATTCTAAGCTCTGCGAATTGTATAGTGTTGATTTGCTACGCAGATGCTTCGCGAAGATTGCTAGCGATTTATACAGGGTGACTTTATACAGGTGACTTTTTGTTGGTCATATTAATTTAAGTTTCAGCCTATAGTATTTTGTACTCATAGGTACTCATTTTTATTATTGTAACATTGAAAATGGACAGTACGAATTCTAAAATCCGGCGTCCACCTAATAAATTTGTATGACAACTCTTAGCAAATTCTAGAAGATTTTCGTCTCCTCTTTGCTCAAGATCTGACTAATCCACTAAAGACACTCTGTATGATCTTTATATACTTCTTGAACTGTGCGTAGGACTAAAGCTAAATACAAGGTGTGATACAATAAAGTTATAATACTGTAGGGTGTGGATGTGTCCCTGGTATAGAGTTCACTACGAAAGCAGTAGCTCTGAAAGAATAGTTTACAAACTCTGGCAAAGTAACTTTTTGTATTGTATCATGTATGGGTTTTATAGTGTTGGTGCATTCCTCATAGAAATATAAAAGTCAAAAGTATATTTTTCAACGCTGCTGCTTTCACATTAAACTCTATATATGTCGTAGGATGATTTGATAAATCCGTGTTTTCGCGAAATCCCTAGAATTTTCGCGAAAATTCTAGGGATTTCGCGAAAACACGGATTTATCAAATCATCCTACGACATATATAATATATGGACTCGTTAAGCGTGTGTGTATCATCCCACAAATAATACGTTTAGAATTATGAATGTCATGTACTTAGGATAATTTAGAACAAGACTGCATTCATAACTCAATAAAAAAACTTTTACAAATGCTTAACAGCGACCATATAAGGGGCACATTCACCCTAAAGTATTATTGATTAGTTTTGTTGCTCTCCTGTATACGTTGTGTAACACTCGTGGTCATTGCAGAGCTGTATAAGGTGATGCTTTTGGAGAGGAAGTTCAATTTGACCACAAACGTGATGGCCACCAAGATGATACCGTCGCTCGCGCCGCAGACTGTCAACCCCATGTTGACAGTTGACCAGTTCTCTAGTCTCATGGAGGTAAGTGTTTTCACCTTTTTTTATTAGGCCAGTTTTTTCGCCGGGTTAGTCATCAAACCAACTAGTGCCTACAAAAGGATAGGCTCTGGTATCATCAATAATCGTCACATACTATTGCTTGTGATCTCGCGGTGTAGCAGCCAAACCGCCCTTTAGCGCGGACTCATAATATAAGTCCAGCTTATACTTTCGCTTCTCCGTATTGTTACAAGGTTTCGTAGACCCTCTACGCTACGAGCGTAGAGGGTCTACGCATATTTGTTTCTTGTAAATTATTAAGTACTAGCTGTCCCGGCAAACGTTGTTTTGCCGATATTATTTTATTGAAGTGACTAATATATAAGAGACCTGACTCTCTTAGGCATTTTCAAATATTTAAGAAAATGTTAATAGCGTGTAATATTCTAACTCTGAAAAGAACTAATAGATCTAAACTCCCCTCTCGCACGCGACTCCCGCCTTGATGACGCCCACTTCGCAACGGGCCGTGCAGTAGAAATCGTAATACATATTTTAATTTCGCCATAACTTCAAAACCAAACGTCCAATTTTAGTCATTCAAAGACCAAACATTATCTACATAAACTGTACGTAGTGATTATATAATTTATTTTGATAAGGATTAATAGCATGAGTAAAATAAACGCGTTTAAATGTAGTCCAAAAAAATTCAAGATTTTTTAAATAAAAAAAATGTTGTTGTGCCTCACTCGACATAGATTGGTATAGTGTGTCGCGGACTTTTTAGTAGATATTTATGAAATCGGTCCAGTAGTTTTTGAGCCTATTCATTACAATTATACAAACAAAGTTTACCTCTTTATAATATTATTATTATTGGTTATTTTGATTTTCTCGGTTCTTACCGGCTAACTGGTATATGTACGGGCCGAAGCCAAGTATATACCAGGTATGGTTACGGTTTTATATGCTACTCGAAATATGTAAGTAAGTAGTAGTAGAAGTATATTATTATTATTATTATTAAGTACTAGACGTTCCGTGCGGGTTCGCTCGCGTAAGTAAGTTATTTTACAGACAAATTAGTCCACAAAAAATAGCCTATGATTCTTCACGTGGTCTACTTCTTATCTGTGCTAAATAACAGAAAAATTGCTCCAGTAGTTCGTGAGATACGCCCTTTCAAAGAATTTCCCCCGTTTTTTCCTCATTTTCCACTATTTCTTCCCTCCTATTAATCTTGGCGTGATAAAATATAACCTATAGCCTTTGTCGATAAATGGGCTATCTAACTCTGAAATAATTTTTCAAATCGGGCCAGTAGCTCCCGAGATTAGCGCGTTCAAATAAGCCCTTTCAAATAATTTCCTCCCGTTTTTTCCACATTTTTCTCTATTTCTTCGCTCGTATTAATCGTAGCGTGATAAAATATAGCGTATATCCTTGATCGATAAATTGGCTATATAACACTGAAATAATTTTTCAAATCGGACCAGTAGTTCCTGAGATTAGCGCGTTCAAACAAACAAACAAACAAATTCTGCAGAATTATAATATTATAATATAATAATATATAATATAAGTATAGATTATTGTTGTTAATTACTTTAATTTTATTTTGATACTAGCTTTTGCCCGCGGCATCGCTCGCGTTAAGAAGTATTAATATAATATACAGTCTTTCATTCTCTATTTTATCCCCTTGGGGATAGAATTGATCAAAATTCTTTCTTAGAGAATGCCTACGTCATAACATCTACCTGCTTTCCAAATTTCAGCCCGATCCGTCCAGAGATTTGGGCTGTGCGTGGATAGATCACTATGTCAATCAGTCCTTTCAGTTATTATATATATTTAGATTATTAATTATTATTGTTGATGAGATAACTTTTAGGGCTCCGAACCGAACCTATTTTTTTCTCATTTTGACTTGATTCTTGTTTTTTGCTAATATACGCAAAAACTGCTGACGAATTTTTGAAATTCGTAATACTGTAGTTACTAGTAAACCACATCGAAAAACATAGTCTATTTTTATAGCGGAAAATTCCGACTGCCAGGTAACAGACTAACGAATGTATGTTGTACAAACAATGTGTATATCACGCTTAACATGACCCTGGAAGATTTGTTTCCAGTCTTCGTAGAGGAGAAATAACTTTAGTTTTTTAGATAAAAGTTCCTGCTTCAAAGTAAATAAGGTCGTAGACTCCACGAAAACAAAAATTATTTTTAGCAACCTATTGTTTAGCGAGCTCGGATCTATAACGGTCATTCTCAGGAGAGCAAAATTTAAGTGTCCCGGGCTTGTTTACTCTGTAATATTATCTTATTCAAGTATGCAATATTTTTAAATGGTAGATAGCATCCGTAACTAGCTACAAACTTAAACACAGGCTTCTAATTTAAGTAATCCAGACTAAATTAATTTAAGTCGTGTTCAAAAATCATGTTTTTCTCATTACCGTGACGTGTCCCCACGCCAACTTGATTTCGAAACTTGCTTGTAATTTTTATAACATACATATTTACCATGGATCTATTCATCGTTTTAAATGCTTATAAACATTGGTTATCGCATTGGAAAATATCGACTCAAGAGGCCCAGCCTATAAATAGTTATCATGAAATAATCGCTTGTCCTATCAAAAGTTCTAATTACCGTAACGCATGCTGTTTTCGGGTGCCCACCCAAAAATAACAGGATTTGGCACATTACAAGTGCACGGGTCACTTCTCCTTAGTGTGTTCCACGGCACATCAGCGGTCCCACGACGTTAATGTTAGTGTGCCGCCGATGAAGCACGAGAGTATCTACTTATCGTAGCTTTGGTAACGAACTTTTCTAATTACCGTAATCTTATTTTGCTACTTGATTTTTAAATAAGATTGTATGTTGATCATGTCAATCTAGAAAGTAATTTGACCTACGTACTTTGCCCTAAGCAAGTTTTTGCAAACTGTGTCGGTTTTTAAAAATTTTCAAGAAAATCTAACTTTTTCTAATTACCGTATACAATTAACCATATATTCTTAATTACCGTTGTATGAAAAACTGATACGTACTTTTTTATCAATTGAAGTTTTCTCGCGGTTTTCATAGATTATTATTATCATGAATGAGTCTTTAATAATACTAGCTTTTGCCCGCGTTTGCCGCGTTAAAAAGTATTATTATATACAATCTTTCATCCCCTATTTTATCCCCTTAGAGGTAGAATTTATCAAAACCCTTTCTTATGCTTGCTATGCTTATGTCATAGTAGCATTATGCATGGAAAGTATTAGCTCGATCGGTTTAAAATTATGTTGTAAAGTGGTCTGAGGTTCTCTCTAGCAAGTATAAATTATTAAGGTGTGGAGTTCGACAAGGTGGATTAACATCTCCTGGTCTGTTCAACCTTTACGTAAATAAGCTGATCGAAGAGCTGAGCAGCACTTATGTCGGTTGTTCCATTGGCGGAGTACGGCTGAATTACATTAGTTATGCTGATGACATGGTGTTGCTCAGTCCCTCACTCAGTGGCCTCAGAAAACTGCTAGGCAAGTGTCAAGCATATGCCGAGGCCCAAGGACTCAGGTATAACTCTAAGAAAAGTGAACTTCTTGTTTTTCAACCCCGTGAACACAAAGTTAGCACCATACCACCCGTGTTTCTAAGTGAAGTTCCACTTGCTAAAGTCAATAAATTCAAATACCTGGGTCATTGGATAACTGATACGCTTGCTGACGAAGTAGACATTGAGAGGGAGCGAAGGGCGTTGGCCGTACGTGGGAACATGACGTTAGCTCGTAGATTTGCAAGATGCTCTACAGAGGTGAAAGTGACCTTTTACACATGCAATCTATGGGCGAGCTACACCCAGCGTGCAATAAATGCTCTTCGTGTTCAGTACAATAATATCTTTAGAATGCTGTTAGGACTACCAAGGTACTGTAGTGCCTCAGGTATGTTTGCCGAAATGCGCACTGATGGCTGTAACGCCATACTAAGGAAACGAAGGGCGTCATTGATGCAGCGTGTCAGAAGTAGTCATAACAACATTTTAAGGGTATTAACTGACAGTTTTGATGGTTTGATAAGGCATTGGATAGAGGTGCATGTTAGATAGAGATTAAGTTTCATTAATAGTTTCAATGCCTTACCATTCATAATAAATAATTTTATACTATAAGAATAATTGAAATGTTATGTACTAACATAATTTAAATTTTAATTGTACTTTCTACTAACACTATGGATTTCCTGTGATTCGAAATAAATGGTTATTATTATTATTATTTAAATTATGTACTAACATAATTTAAATTTTAATTGTACTTTCTACTAACACTATGGATTTCCTGTGATTCGAAATAAATGGTTATTATTATTATTATTATTTAAATTTACAAAGTTTCATAGCCCTTTGGGGGTAGAATTAATAAAAAACTTTCTTAGCCGATACGTCATATCATCTACCTGCATGCCAAATTTTAGCCCAATCCGTCCAGTGGTTTGGGCTGTGCGTTGATACATCACTATGTCAGTTAGTCCCTTTGTGATATATATAATATTTAGATATCTATATGCTGAGTATTCATAAAATTATATACAATTTTTTTTTGGATGCGAATGACCAGAGAAGAAATTGAAGAAAAGAAGGCAAATTTTTTCTCGACGTTTTCAAGGAACAATCCATGGAAACGTCGAGTAAAAATTTGAAATTACCCAGTTTTATATCAGAGATCAAGGGAAAAATTGAAAGAAAGGTATGCTTAATAAAAGAAAATATTGCTTATCAGCGAAATTCCAACATAATGGCGGAAGAAAACTTAAAAAAGAAATGAGTTAAACTTTAGAGCTTATTACATAAGACAAAAAGAAAAGAAAAAATGGAAAAAATCGAGAAATAAGTGTTCATAAATAGAGATGAACTTGTAAAAACGAGAAAACAAAAATAAGTAAATTTCGAGCTGCAAAGCTGTGAGCTACATTTGAGTTGCTGTTCTGTCCAAAGAGATTTAGAATATAATTATTTTTAGGTTCATAGTACCTGGATCTTAATAAATATCTACCGATTAAAACAATATTTGTTGTTATTTTCTCATTTTTCAGATTTTATTTGAAACTGTCTATTTCTTACTATTGGCAGGATATGGTTGTATAGGACATCGTTAATTCTACCCCTTTTGTGACAATTATACATGTGCAACTTATTAATCAGTGTTTTTCTATGATGTTTTAGATAAAACCGTTACATAAAATTTTACATTTGTCTAATTACCGTGTCCATAAAATTTTTAAGTCTTATTATCTAAAACACTATAATTAACTGTACCACGCCAAATTTATTATTGTATTCGCATCTTTCATTGCTTTCATATTTTAATGAGTTTAAGTCAAATTAGCAAAGAAAAAAAATGGAAACGGTAATTAGGCAAATAATGCCAAACCTGAGAATGGCCGATAAATATTTTATAAAATATTACACATTTTGGCAATGTAGACTCATCGCACAGTGAAAAATTTGGGTCCGTATCGGATCAAAAATCTGTAACTTCAAGGTTTTTCATCGTATTGTATTGAGATTTGGCACATATTATATACAGTGATATATAAAGATTTAAAAAATAATCAATTTTTGTATTTTTTTTCAATGTATACATATTTATTTTAGGTAAGAAAAGAGAAAAAAAGTAATATGAGTAGTTATATTATGTTTATTTATTTTATAAATAAGTACTAATATGAGTAAAATTAAGAAAACTTAAACAATTACTTATCACACAAGCATAATAAAATACATAAAATTATAAAATCGTATAGTACCTATCTATACCTCACACCAAACTAATTGATCTCAGATTAGACAAATCTTATAATATTCTTGGTTTTATATAACTAGGTTTTAGTTACTTATAATGTTGTATCTAATTGTTATTATCCTCACTATTCCTAACTAAAATTACTTCCGGTGTAAATGTAGGACAGGGTTGCCAGATTGGGGTTTTTTTTCGCAATTCTGGGGAAAACTTTGACTCTAGGTGAAAATTTGGGGAAACAGTATTTTTGGGGAAATGTTTGGGGTAAATAAATACACTATGGGGATTTTTTGGGGTTAGCACTTCTAAAAAAACACAACAAACAATTAATGAAACGAACGTCCTTTTCATTCGATTAACATCCTGGCAAATATGCAAGAATTCAGAGCCATTAAAAAAATGTCTAGCTAGTCTATGACTGATTCTGTCTTGTCTGTGACTGTCTGTCTCTGGCTGGGTTTGTTGTTTGTTTTAGTTTGTTTGGTCGAGTGAGTAAAAGGTCTGACAGACGTACGAACTTAAATCACGCGGGTTTAAAGTTCGTGAACTTACTCGGCTCGCGTCGTCAGTGAGTGGTGACCCGTGACACACGAGAATCGCTTACACTGGATTACCATGCCCCCAGGATCGCGGCTCGCGGCTCTTTGCTGACACACAGGTGATTAAGATCGTCGAGCCATAAGTCCACGTACTTACTCGCACGTCTGTCACCCCCTTAAAAAAAATGTCTCTTAACTCTCTTTGGTCGAGCGAGCGACCCTATGTAATTGTGTATCTGTTTAACTGTCGAGTGATCGAAACTACTAAATCGAATAAAAGTAGTTTCAATTTTATGTTCGGTTTTTTTTTCTGTAACAAAGCGATTGGGGTTTTTTTTTGAAAACGTATCATTTTGGGGAAATATAAAAATCAGTTTGGGGGAAATCGTAAAATTGCATCTGGCAACCCTGATGTAGGATAACCTTCAGGTACTACCTTCAAAAGACTTTGTGCCTCTTCATCAAGATCCTTCACATTTCTCACATAAGGGTTTATTAAACTTGAAAGGTATAGATCTAAAGTATATAGAAGTGTTTTAAATACGTCTTCATTTGTAGCTATACGGGAACATTTTCTGGCATGGTGCAGGCGCATATTTCTGTAGTGT
Organism: Aricia agestis; assembly: GCF_905147365.1. Lineage (NCBI taxonomy): Eukaryota > Metazoa > Arthropoda > Insecta > Lepidoptera > Lycaenidae > Aricia > Aricia agestis. The sequence goes on along the minus strand of NC_056428.1, from coordinate 22,706,636 downwards.
TTATTGCGCGACTCTTCTGCATCTTCCGACAGTTGCCCAATAGGAGGAACAGAAAAATGTTTGATCACGTATTCTCCGTGTATAAGTAATTTGTGCACGGCGGATGGCATGTAGTACCAATCATAGTTACTAACATAAATTCGCGCAGTTTCTAAGGCATAAACTCCAAATTTTTCGGGATCGATCATCATTCCAGAAGATAGAGCTTGTAAAATAATATACAAGCGTTTAATCAATGTTTCATCAACACCTGTTATGTTCGCCGAGCAAGTGTAATTGTAAAAGAACCTTCGTGCTGTATTTCCATCACTTGAGTTTCCACTTATCTTCTTCGTTCACCAGAAGTTGATGGTAGTGAATGTGCTTCAGACTCCGGAAACTGTACTGAATATCCTGACTCCAGTCAGCTTGTATTATTCCGAATAAATTTGTCCTTTTTCCGTGATGCTTGAGCCCAGCTCTTATTGAAAGAAGGCAGAATATCTCTTTGAATGTCACCAATTACAAAACACGAGTTGTTTTCAGAAACATTTAATGTTTGCTGTAGAACTATGGACAATGATTCCAAGATTCTGCCACGCTCGATATAGGGAATGATGAAATCGCCCTTAGTACAGTTGAAAGTTGACATTTTAATGGAAATAACCATGAAATACCTAACCAATTTAAATAAGTGTCACGCAATATGAAATACACGCTGAAGTGTGCAATTTGAAGAAATTTGCTTCCCCGGTTATACTGGTTTTTTAGATATGAAATACGTACTAATATCAATGTTATGCATATTTACATATCACTCACGCAGGACGAGTGCAGAATAGAATATAATAAGCTATTGCTCTCAAAATATTGTGATTATTATTGATTTTGCACACTATGTCAACAGTAACCGCAAAAGATACCGAATTATCTACTCCGACACATTTTTCCCCATAACTTCCAAAACCGCAAACTTCCGCAGATGATTTTTTTAATTTTTCATTTATGAATAGTTAGGCTATCAAATAACACATAAAATTGCGCGTGGGGAGCCATGGGTAATTGTGAAAACTTTCGACGAAGAAAAAAGAAAAGTGAAAAATAGGGTATGTAAATTTTTAGGTACTTACTCAAAAATAAAAATCACAGCAAAAAAAGTTAATAGCTCATTATTAAGAACATAAAATATCCTTTTTAAAAATGTATAAAACTGCATGCATGTGCTAAATACTTTTTTCACAATATTCATTTCAATTATGTGTATGCAAACATTTGAATGAGCCATCCGCTACTTCAACTTACTTCTACCTATGAAAAAAATATTTATGCAGTTTTAGTACAAAAAAGTGTCTGATTAGGATTATTTGGTTATTAGAGCATCGAATACAATAAATATTTCATTCAAATTGTGATATTTTTAAAAAACATTTATGATATGCTCTAGTTCTACCATTTTCCATAGTGCATCGGAGATGTAATTATCGACTTGATAAATATTTTCTCGGGACCGGGAGGTATCGTCGGAACTCCTTTTAAATAATAATAATTAATAAAAACGGTTTACAAAACGCTCTTATAAGTTAAATAACATTGACGATGAATCTACGAACTTACTTACTTGAATCTTTTGTCCAAGAAATTATAGTTATTTCTTCTCTACGAAGACAGGAAACAAAACTTAAGGCCTATGCTAACCCGTCTGGCCATCAAGTAACAAAACTACAGGTAGGTACTCCCATTATATCGTTATTACAACATTAATTTTACTCGTAAAGAGAGGTCCAATTCTCATATACTTTTGCTTCGCAACTTTCACTCGCAAGCACATTCTGGTTCACAAGTTCCTGGATTAGGGACCCGATTCTCAAGCCTGGGATCTCCTTTCGATCGCAGGCTAGCTGATGTAATAAGGAGTAACTTACGCTACTTTTTAACCGACTTCAAAAAAGGAGGAGAACATATTTTTACTTTTTTATTTTTTCACCTATGTATTTTAAATTTTGTTGACGCGGACGAAGTCGCGGGTAACAGCTAGTAAATACATAAATACATAAATACATACATACATATAAATAAAATTGGAGTGTCTGTTTGTAATATTGAAAGAACCGTTTTTTACTACAGGCATATGAATCTATATACGATACATACACCAAAACAACAATTTTTACAATTGTTGTCTGTATGTCTGTCTGTTTGTTCCGGATAATCTCTGAAACGGCTGGAGCTATTTTGCTGGGACTTCTTTTGGTAGATAGCTGATGTAGTAAGGTGTAACTTAGGCTACTTTTTAACTGAATTCCAAAAAGGAGGAGGTTATATTTTACTTTTTTCATATTTGTCAGCGGATTATTCATCTTTGTTATTATACTATGCTAACGCGGACGAAGTCGCGGACAATAGCTAGTACTTCAAATAAAATACCACTTTATGACCTAACCTATAGGTTTCATTTTATTCTACGCCACTATAAATCAGCGGCCGCGGCAGTAGCTAAACTAATGTCGGTAGAAAATGAAACCTATGGCATAATCAAATCTGTATATATAAAATTCAAAGGTGACTGACTGACATGGTGATCTATCAACGCACAGCCCAAACCACTGGACGGATCGAGCTGAAATTTGGCATGCAGGTAGATGTTCTGACGTAGGCATCCGCTAAGAAAGGATTTTGATAAATTCCAACCCCAAGGGGTTACAATAGGGGGTGAAAGTTTGTATACAATAATTGTGGGCAAAAGCTCGTATGTCATAAAGTGGCACTTAATTTGTATTTTTGTCGGTCGCGGTTGCTAGCGGCAAGGATCAAAAAGCCACCTTAGCGCGTGAGCCTGCAAACGAAACGACGTTCGAGCCTTGAGAATCGTGCCCTTGAATCGGAAATTCAAAAACGGATTAATACCAGTCGTCCACAAATAATCCTCTTTAAATAATTAAACTCTTGAATACTTCAAAATGATATGTAATTATAACTGAACTTCATTGGTAATCAGATTTACGATTGAATAAACACCAAAATATTATAACTAATAATTAATAATATAATAAGCTTCAACATGTAATTAATTTTAATTCTAAAGTGATGGAATCGTGATACTGATATATTTTGTAATTGCTGCATTGGAAAAGGACATAGAATATTATGATCAAATTGATTCATAATCACATTTCCAAAAAGCCAGCTTCATTTTTTCGCGATAAAAAGTATCCTATGTCTTTTCCTGGTACCTACCCAAAGTATTTGAATACCTATTTCAGCAAAATCGGCTCGGCGGTTCGGGCGTGAAGACGTCACAGACAGGCAGATGGACAGACTCACTTTCGCATTTATAATATTAGTATAGATCCACACAATGTACGTAGCAAAGACAAGTTAAAGCAGAGATTATGTCTTGGCACTCTTGTTTAATCACATGAGATTTAAACTTCCGCATTGATGGTCGTTAATGGAACCAATAGTTTGTAGAGAGCTTAAAACGTTTATCCTTAGTATAATATCATAAATGCGAAAGAGTGTCTGTCTGTCTGTTACTGTGTCCCGAGAAAGGACACAGGATATTTTTTATCCTGGAAAATGTATGGTTCCCGTGCAATAAATAAGTAGCTATACATATTATATTTCATTCAATAGCTCCTCTGGCCTGTAACTTTTATCCTTTATCGCATACCATTAGACGATCAGACTGCCCGTTGGTCAATTTCTATACATAAGGCTGATATACCTTCTATCAAAGTCTAACATAAACCTAAAACATTGTATTGTATAATGTATATCTAAAAATTGTACTCGTATTATATACCTACAAAGTTAAATAAAAGAGCTCAGGTTAAGCATTATGAAATAAAATGACTTTCAAACACCTTGCAATTATTTAAGATTCGCGTAGAATTACATTGAAAATCCATTGTTTAGAGTGTTCGATGGCTCTTAATCCTCAATCTATTTATCGTTAAGAGCGTTTACGCCGTTCACGCTCAATTTGGCTTAAAACTGTACTTTTCAAACTTGAAAAAATCATTAACCACTTATCTTTATAAAAATGTTGATTTTTATAGGAAATTTCACTGTCTATATAGTAAGTAGAGAAAAAAATACGATTTATAGAGTATTTGTACATAAAATCTCGATACCTTAACAGAGATTTTCTTTAAGTTTTAGGTTGGGTTACACCAGAGGCGTGGTTATAGTTAAAGTTAAATATGGCGTCCAAACACCCCACATTCTCATACGATATGTGTCAATTTTTCCGGTTATAGTTAAGGTTAAAGTCAAAGTTAGTTGGTGCAACCCAGTCCTAGTATCAGTTTCGAAGCTTAAAATTTACGAAACCAGCGATAGATCTAATTAGAAAAAAAATAATAACCTATTGACCAGATCCTTAAACAAATAGTTAGTTGAAAAAATATTTCATTTAGGTATTAAAATATAAGTAACTAGCTGTCTCGACAAACGTTGTTTTGCCATATAAATAATTTTAGGTATGAAAAATAGATGTTGGCCGATTCTCAGACCTACTCAATATGCTCACAAAATTTCATGAGAATCGGTCAAGCCGTTTCGGAGAAGTAAGGGAACGAACATTGTGACACGAGAATTTAATATATAAGATTTAAATTCAAAGAATGAGAAATATCAAGGTATTAAAACTTTTTTAACATATTTATTTAACTTAATTAAGTATAATAATAGCTTCATATCATAGAACACTTTAATTTAAAAAATAATTTTCAAATATCCACAAATCTTTAGTTTTTTTTTTCTACAAATATTTTAAAACTATAGTGCGCGCGGAACTAGCTGTTGGCCGCGCCTTATATTATTATGTGAGCGGTGGGACGGAGATACGGGGAAGCTTGATTTTGACAGTTCTGGCTAGTTTAGACAAAACGCACAAGAGATTCCAATAGCAAGATGAGTCCGCCGATGAAAAGATAATCTAAAGAAATAATATTAAAAGTGCATACGTTTTTTAAAAAACGGGAAGCCGATGTCAATAGTTTAGAATATAAAACTGATCAATTGTCTTTAATTTATTATTTTCAATACTTCAATAATTATTGTTCAAGATTCAACAATAATTATTAATGATTATTAATTGATTCAAGAGAATCTCATGTGCGGTGCGAGCAGCAAGCAACCCGCCCCCTCACCCCTGTCCCTACCAGGCGGGGCCAACTAGTTCCGCGCGAACTATAGATACCATAAATCGCTGTGCGCAAAGCAAATAGTCCGCCGCGAGGCTTGTATGGAAACTTGACATTATGCATAAACGCTCGTAATGGACACTACTCGTATATCATAAGCATCAACATCATCTAGAGTTGGCTTAGCACGTATTAAATAAATACTATATCACGTCCGCAACATTGCTTCGCCAAAATTCGTTTATCGCGGAAGAACCGTACATTTTTCCAACATAAAAAGTATCATCGCCCGCAACTCTGCTGGCGACTTAGGATATTTTTAGGTCATCTAGGATAGTATTATATTTTTATTTTTTTACTTCGGTATCAACATCTAATATAATCTAAGTAAACAGAGCCTGTAGCCAAGACGTTTTCTTTACTTATTGACATTCTAAAACGAATCGAACGTCAACTTCATATTAACGAACGCATAAGTCAATTCCATATACATTTTGATCGACTATTCTATAAAAAGCGATAATGAAAAGGTCTTGACTAAAAGGCCACAGGCGTGTAAACAACCGAAAATAATTCACAGCATAAACTAAAATCATTGTTATCAATAACAATGATTTTAGTTTATGCTATCAATTTGATTGAAATGTTTTCAGGCCAGTAGGCCAACATGAGATTTGGTTTGAGCTCAGACAAATTATCTGCTGTTATTATAATAATTTTAATACAATAATTCCTGCTATTATTATAATTATAACACAATGGAACTACAAATGTGCTAATTTTATAAAAGATTAAACAGGGTTGGTACTACGAATAGATTTTCAAGTGTAATATTTAAAGGCGCAAAAGGGTCAATTCAGACCGCAACGCGACGCGTAGATGCATTTCTAAAATATGGATTTGACAGATTCGCAAGACGTCCCACGCAATTGAAATCTGTCAAATCCATACAAATTTATGCCGCGCCGCGCCTCGCCTCGCCGCGCCTCGCCTCGTCGCGTTGCGGTCTGAATTGACCCTAAGTGGATGAAGTGACTAACAATAATTTCAAAAACGTTATGCGCGGCAACCGTGTGTATGTTTCTGGGATAAAAAGTACTTATCCTTTGGCCCCGGGACAAAGTGTCATATTATATTCGGTTCAGCGATTTACGCATGAAGAGGTAGCAGACAGACAGACACACTTTCGTATTTATAATATTAGTACCTATGGATATGGATTCGTCGGTATGAAACATCAACTTGCAAAATACTCATGAAAGTATAAAAGTTTACATTAAAATGAAATAGTAAACAAACGAATTTCGTTGTAAAATACCGAGCTTTTTAGGGTTCCGTAGCCAAATGGCAAAAACGGAACCCTTATAGATTCGTCATGTCTGTCTGTCTGTCCGTCCGTATGTCACAGCCACTTTTCTCCGAAACTATAAGAGCTATACTATTGAAACTTGGTAAGTAGATGTATCCTGTGAACCGCATTAAGATTTTGACACAAAAATGGAAAAAAATATTAAAAATTGTAAGAGTCCCCGTAGGTACAACTGAAACAAAAAAAAAATTTTTCATCTAACCTATGCGTGTGGGGTATCTATGAATAGGTCTTCATAAATCATATTGAGGTTTCTAAAATCATTTTTTTCTAACCTGAATACTTTGCGAGAGAGACTCTTCCAAAGTGGTAAAAGGTGTGTCCCTCCTCCTCTAACTTCTAAAGTAGGGGCATGATAATTCTAAAAAAATATATGATGTACATTACTATAAAAACTACCAACGAAAATTGGTTTGAACCTGGATCTAGCAAGTAGTATTTTTTATACGTCATAAATGGTAAACCTTAATTTAACTTTCATTAAATCAACTGAAATATTAAAATAAATCAAAAATCTTTTGATTTCATAGAAACAAACCTTATTGCTGCTGCGGAACCCTTCATGGGCGGGTCCAACTCGCACTTGGCCGCTTTTTTAAATAGACGCGGATTAAAATGCACAACCGAGTATTTTCATATTGCCAACATTTTTATTTAAATTACCTATCACGTTTGTTTAGTATTTAGTTGAACTAGAGGTTGCCCAATGGTCGAAATTCGACCTTAGTTTCAACGACATTAGGACTACTGCATATATTTTGTAAAAAGTCAATAACTTAATCATATTTTTTTCAACTCTTGTCTCTGGGACTCAACTGTTAACTGATCTGAGACTGGCCGTGTAAGCATTGTCTAATAGTATCTCAGATTCAATAAAAAAACTATAATCCATTTTCAATTTGTCACCTTGTCAACAGACTTCAACCATAAATAAAAGAGTATAATTCGTATGTATAGGCTTGTCACTCAAAAACCTGTCATTTTTCCTAGTGTGTGTGTTGTAGTGTGTAATAAAACATTACGTTTTATTTGTTAAAAAAGTGTATGATAAAAGCATAATTTCAAAATAATATTAGCTCTATGCACTCCTTCACCATATTATAAACTATAACTGTGCAAAATTTCATTCACCTACCGCGTTTCCCCATTTTTCGTCAAAAGGGATACAAAGTTTTTGGCTCACGTATTAATATATAGATGAGGTTATGTTGAACCTGCATGAAATAGCGTAGTTCAAAGAACGTTAAATTAAGACAATAATAAAGACGTTAGTCGACGAAGCAGTTAAGTAACAGTTAAAAAATTGCCGTTTTATTCCATAAATGGAAGCTTAAGGGTCGAGAAAATCATTTGAAATCAAATAATCGGCCAAGTGCGAGTCGGACTCGCGCACGAAGGGTTCCTTACTATTATAGAGCAGCAAGCCCCCTAAATTTTTTACTTTATTTTAAATTTAATATCATATTATTAGTTTCATCACTTTCTGATAAAGTGCCTGATAGGCTATTCACAACAGACTCTCCATACTTGATCTGTCAAGTTAATTGGTGGATAGCCTTATCAGGAAGCAGTGAAACAGGCCCTAAATATTAAATTACAAATATAACTAAGGACTTTGGGAAAAATTCAAGTACCTACTTGTTGCCATTATTGATATAGAGCAAAAAAGGTCGAAAAAATCACGTTCGTTGTATGGGAATCCCCCTTAAATATTAATTTTATTTTGTTTTTATAGCGGTAGTTTTTGTTGTTATAGCGGCAACAGATATACATAATCTGTGAAAATTTCAACCCTCTAGCTATTACCGTTCTTGAGTTAGAGCCTGGAGACAGACGGACAGACATCGAAGTCTCAGTAATAGGGTCCCGTTTTTACCCTTTGAGTACGGAACCCTAAAATCTGCGGATTTTATGTATAGCCAGATGAAGAAGTAGTAAGTTACATGGTTTGTTCAAATTATAAGGGAAAAAACTACGAATAATAAAAACTATTATGATGTGCTATTAAGAAATGGTTGTTTAGAACTAGTCTTTTCAAGTTTATCCAAACGTGTTTATTTTGTCGTACGTAAATCTTTTACGAATAAACCTTTTTTGGGTGTTGACCGGCCTTTCTGTTGAATGGACGTACCATCAATATTTACCCTTAGGCTCAATTTACACCGCCGCGGAATAGAACGGAAGCGACATTTTGCAGCGAAACTTTACATAGCACAATTAACTTAAAACATCAACAGTATAAAACACAAATTAAATATGAGCCAAAAAAATTGGAAGCGCGTTTTTTTCTCGAGAATTCTCCGGTGCCGATTTCCTCGTATGAGGCGAAATTGACGCTTCCATTCCGTTCCATTCCGCGGAGCCTTACACCTATATATTGGAATGGCTACGCAGCACCTATTTGGACTAAAATGTGAAGTTTATATTGGTACGAGTATGTGAGAACGTATAGAATTATTAAATTATCTTACCTGCGATCTTATAAGTTTATGAAAAACAATATATTATATCTTATAAGTTTTACACGTGGGAGAGACATGCTTCGGCACGAATGGGCCGGCTCTACCGGAGAAATACCACGTTCTCACAGAAAACCGGCGTGAAACAGCGCTTGCGCAGGGTTTCGCCGAGTGAGTGAGTTTACCGGAGGCCCAATTCCCTTCCTTATCCTCCCCTATTCCCTTCCCTTCTCATCCCTACCCTCCCCTATTCCCCCTCAAAAGGCCGGCAACGCACCTGCAGATCTTCTGATGCTGCGAGTGTCCATGGGCGACGGAAGTTGCTTTCCATCACCCGTTTGCTCGTTTGCTTCTTTCATTAAAAAAATGCTCTCGCTTTGGCAATATAAGGGGCATATTTAGCTCAAAGCCTGAATCGTGCTATCGAAGTTTTCTGAATTTATACACAATATTTATACCCCATCTAAAACTGACTGAGCTTACACTGACTTAACTACTAACGGCCGTTCCCAATATTTGATCTATCTCTGGCTTTGCCCTACTAGAGATAGGAATAGCTCACATTAGACATTAGAGACATATATTTTTTGTCAATTCAATGTTAGCTGCGATCGGTCGTATGTCAAACCAGAGATAGATTGAATATTGGGAACGGCCGTTAGTCCATTATCGCTTTTATTGTTATAAACATTTTTCTAATTCTACAAATTCAAATGTTACTTTTTATTAAAACACTATTCAGAATGGTAATTATGCACAATCTGGTCATGGCAATGAAAATTATGTTAATTAGCAACACGCATAGTATTATTGTATTATTGTGATTAAATCTTCATATTCTGAAAATGAATATGCAACACCTGAATCATCGAAATACTTTGAAGGCTGAGAGCTATTACACCTGTGCAATACCTGTAATGTGTAGTTATTAATTATTCTGTACACGACTGCTATTAATGTTATTCGTATTTATAAAAATAATAATAGTAAATCCTTTCGTTGCACAAAGAACAAGAAAAACACAATGTGATACCTAGAACAAAAGAAATAACGACCAAGAAAAAAAATTAATATGAGCAAAATGGCGTCCTTATCACATACAGGGTGTAACAAAACAAAGTGACATTAATTAAAGGTTCGCATGTGTTTCTTATAATATATCGACATCATCTTTGTAAGTAGCTGCACTGAAAGAGTCTTTTGATTTCTATGTTTCTAGGAGCCATGATCTTTCCCATAAGACGACAAAAATCTCTTTTAGAGGTACTTTTAAAGTGAATTCAATATAAGGGACACTTGCACACCCCAAAGTATTATCACATAGTTTCGTTACACCCTGTATAATTAAGAGATACTTAAAAATACTCACCTTGCTGCAGATCCTCTACGATATGCTCGAGAATATAGACAAGGTGCAACGGCCTAACCTGAAGCCGGACAACCACGCGAGCCCCGAGCGAAGGGCCCTGCGTCATCAGATCAGCACCGACAACATGAACAATGCTCCACCGTTCAACATCCCCAACCTGCGCGTGGAACAGCGAAAAACGTCCAGTGCTGAGGACATGGCTCGCAAGAACTCGATAGCTGGGTCCGCACCAAAACCACCGACCTCAAACACTGGCAGCGTCGGAGGATTCAAAAGTGAGTGTTTTAATAGTATAGAGCAGGGGTCACCAGATGGCGGACCGCGGTCCGCATCCGGACCGCCGACCCATTGTGTGCGGACAAAGCACGTTCGCAGATGATCTTCGTCAATATCTATAGCTTGCACCAATATTTCACTCCAAACTTCAAAGAGATACCTAATTAGCTACACACCGCAAGACATCATGTGACCGCAAAGATCACATCATGTCTTAAAACTGACCCTGAGCGAAACTAATTGTTGACCCCTTTTTTTTGGTCGGGAAATGCCATTATGCATCCCCGGCAGTGCTGGGGAGGACAACCGGGGTATGTAGGACTCGTTGCGACCGATGGATGGTAGTGGCCCCGCAGCTCTACCCACTAAAATCCGACCGTGTTCCTTTCTACGCTGCTACTGACAGGTCCACGGGAAATGTGGGGCCACCGCAGTTTTATCAGCGGGCGTCTGCCTTGGTCGTTGGCACACACGTCTGTGTGGGGGCGTTTAGTTGCCCCCCAGGCCGAACAGAGACCTTACTAGGATCTAAGGCTTGTCTAGGCCATTCCTCTGCGTTTACGTCGCGAAGCACTGGAACACATAGCACAACGCGACCTGCTCGGGGGCTCTGTGCAATGGACATCGGCGTCCCCACACCGATGCCCCGAGCTCCCAGGCTATGGCGGACCGTTTCGGTCGTCATGGTTGACCCTACGTCGCCTTGGCCGGCTGCGTCTTCGGGGATCGAGCGCCTCCCGCTCGCGTATGCGCCCGGCCTCCTCTTTGGCGGCCATTACTTGCTCAGCAAAGTCTTCGACCGCCCTTAAGAGCTCACCTGACTCTAAAAATCAAACATCGTCCTTCTCTCTTCACACTCACGCCCGTCTTTCATATGCCAGGTGAAAAAGGACGGCGCGGAATCATCGCCGAGTTAGTTTTACTTGAATAAAAGACGAACTATAATGATTATGAAAAAAGTGTTTTGAGCAAATTTAGGTTTTATCGATACCTTTTTAGATATTAAAAAATATTAAAGAAAAGACAGCAAACTTCGAAGATCCAAACAAAAATGTGTCTAAAACAAGGTTTTTTGTAAAAAAAGAAACTATCTAGCATTTTTTGAGTAATCGTGTTTCTATCTTAAGCATTTAATCTTTATGAACTGAAGTTACTTGTGTCAAAAAATCAGTTTTCTAGACCTTACAGATTTTGAGCTCTAGGTTAAAGTATGTAGTCAAGTTAGGGTCATATGGGCTCTTCATCCTTAATTGGTGCCCAGCATCGAGCGAATCAATGCTGGGAGTATATCTATAAGTTAGTATATCTTATAAGTTTTATACGTGATAGAGCCATGCTTCGGCACGAATAGGCCGGCTCGACCGGAGAAATACCACGTTCTCACAGAAAACCGGCGTGAAACAACGCTTGCGCTGTGTTTCGCCGAGCGAGTGAGTTTACCGGAGGCCCAATTCCCTCCCCTATCCTCCCCTATTCCCTTCCCTTCCCATCCCTACCCTCCCCTATTCCCTTCCCTTCCCATCCCTACCCTCCCCTATTCCCTGTTAAAAGGCCGGCAACGCACCTGCAGCTCTTCTGATGCTGCGAGTGTCCATGGGCGACGCAAGTTGCTTTCCATCAGGTGACCCGTTTGCTCGTTTGCCCCCTTATTTCATAAAAATAAAAATAAAAATGAAGTTGTCTTTAAATCTTTTTTCTTATGAATTTTAAGGTAGGTCAATGCTTGATACGAGTTTAATATTTTTACCTGTATCAAAAGGTATCCTAAAAAAAAATCACGGACCACTAAGGTGCTACAACTAGTTGTAAACCTGCTCTACTATATGATGGTTATACTGTACTATTTCTATACGAATTTCAGTTTGATCCATGGATTTATCTTACATCCGTCCTTGATAACCCATCTGGATCCGTGTTTTGATTTCCTGTTTTATAAGCGCTACGGTTCTGTCAAAAATATTCCGTATTATTTCTACTGCGTACTGTTCGCTTTATAGACGCAAGTTACTTTGTTACTTGTGCAAGTCCGTGGTAACGGAGACACATTTTTCGGGGATAAAAATCTTTGGTTGTAATTATAATTATTATGTTTTAAGGCCTAGTAGTCCCTAAAATGAGCAGGTCGATGTCTGTCAGAACGGTAAAGATATAAGTAAAAGATACAAATAAAGTATTATTATAACGGGATCACCCAATATAATCACACTCGTGTCAACATGATATTGAAAACAGGCGTTAAAATTATGTGATCCTTATGACTCCTCTCACATTAGCTAGGTACTAATTAATCAGATTACCGTGTACTCGAAGGCGTGTTAATATTAATACTGCTTCAAACGTTTATATACAAGTTTACACTATTCAGTTATTACTAGTATTACGCCTTCTCATCTTTTATCTGTTAAAGTTTAGATATTATCTTATTGTATGATTATGGGATACTGTCAATATAATTTTAATTTTATTTACAGGTACAGGCATCGGACAGTGGTTCTTTGGATCCAACAATTCGACCAATAACGACAATAACTTCTTGCGCGTGGCCAGCGCTTTCCCGAATCGTCGTCTCTCTGACAACACCCTGATGACTCCCAAGATCCGCATCGCCCCCTCCTGCGCCTCATCGCCCGGGGGAACCCCCGGAGGCAGCTCGGGGCTCCCCACGCGCAGACACTCTAGCATCGGGCCCCAGGAGCGCCGGGGCTCCGCAGTCAACCTCTCCCCGCCGACCGTAAGTTGCTCACACGTCAGCGAATCTGAGCAATACTCACACAAGCACTACCCGATTAGGGCATTCTAGGATAAATAGCCAATGTAGTCACGATGTTATTTTGGCAGGCCTACCAATACAGGGGCAGAGGTGGATCAGGCTCGAGCCTGTCCGTGCCATCGACCTCGCACTGCGGCGTAAGTGACGCCCTAGAGCAGTTCCCAACACTTCTGAATGTGAACGGCTTGTCGATGTTATCTTCGCCGTTGTCCTCTCAAGCCGACCGAGAGTACCATTCATTGCCATCGTCCATTGCACGAAACTGGTTTGGGTCGTCAGCTCCAGGGTTCATTACACTTCCTTTCCTGCGGCGATCAGCGAAGGGATGCATGCGATCTCGTGCATGCATGAGCCCGACTCGACGACTGGCCGTCCGCTAACCTTCTGTCCTTGCCATGTGATTACCTACTACCTGATGTCATCGTTCTGATTCATACACGACACAACACGAAACTCTGTCCTGTACTCTTCTGTGTCTTTCGAATAAATGTTCTCTCTAATTATCTGTATCTGAGACGCATATAGATTATATGTTTTGGTGTACGATGTTCTGTACGTCGGCGCTCTCTTGGTGTACTGGCTCTCGGCCGAATGGTTATCGCTCTCTTATTTATTGTTGCTATTTGTTCTTCTACGCAGCTTGCACGGAGCATGATCGTGAGTATGATCCTGTCTAACGTGTCTTCGCGAAATTATTTTATTTTTTCTTACATATTTTATCTTTTTACAACGTTTACACCTTTTTCAATTATATATTGTTTATATATTCTGAGTGCTTATAATATCTTCCCAAAATAATTTCACAGTCAAAGAATTATATTTTAAATAGAAGTCTTTGTTCACAGTATTGGCGCCGCCCGATTATTTTACCGACCGACAAACATTCAAATAAAATGTCACTTTATGACATAGGCTATAGCTTTCATTTTCTAGAATCTAGACATTTGTGATTGGTCTAGCAACCCATGCCACCACTGCTTTTTAGTGGCGTAGAGTAAAATGAAACCTATAGCGTATGTCGTAAAGTAACATTTTATTTGAATTTTTGTAGGTCGGTAAAATAAACGCGCGACAATAAGTCGTAGTGCGCGCCAGCTCTAACTTCATTGTACATTTGCATTAGCGACATTAAAATATATTTTATATTTTTGTTGTGCTCTAGTTTAAGCAGTTTTCATAATTATAGAGCTTAGACTGTCACTTATAAACATGCTAAACAATAAACAACACTAAACACATATTTTAGACTGGCTCGGGCGGTTGTCTCATGACATTCACTAAAAGCAATATACCTAACTCCTTGATATTATTAATTGTGAAAATGTTTTGTGGCTGCGTATTTCTTCAAGTAGAAAGGCTATGTGCTTATGTACTGCTTAAAAGACGCATGCAGTATTTACTGTGTACTAATTTTAAAAAAAGTTGTTTATAATAGCAAACAAATGTTCTACGAACGTAAGTACTAAGCTAAGTTGCGTTTCGCGTATATCCGTTTTTCTTGTATTGATAATATTTTTAAAGTTTTTATTAAAAATATGCTGAAATTCAATGTAAATAATTGTTTTGGTCTAAAAAATATTTCTTATAATTTTACACGTCACACTAATATTGGCATTTACTTCAGAAGTGAAACTTTGACGCACTTAATTTTTGAATTATTTAAAATATGATACTGCTCATAATGTTATTGAAAAATATTTTGCAATTATTCTATTCGCATGTTTGTGACAGGTCGTCGGTAGCAATTTTAATAAACTGTCAAAAAATAAAGTTAATTCATTTGATTCTGTTACCTCATACCTAGCTTGAGAAGTTTCACTTCGCATTTTGTTCACGATCACAATTTTAAATTCTACCTTACAACTTGGCATGGATTCGAGTGTACAATTAACGTGGTATCTAACTGGAGTGTCGTTTAGGGTGGGTCGATGCCGAACACGTCGTCGAGTGTCCCATTTCTGCTCACGTCATCGATGCAGTCGATCCGCTCGCGCCGCCCGTCCGCCTGCCTCAGCGGTTCCCAGGGCTCCGGGATCCTGCAGCAGCTCAGCAGCGGCATGGTAAGGCATCTGCCCGTCCGCTCCCATAGCAACGTCCCTAACGCGCAGCCATGGGGCTCCATCCAGGGCGCCACCGCCGCCGGGTACAGCGCACTCCGGCACACCGCTATGGCGGTGCGCAAGTGCCCCTCGCTTAACATCACACTCACTCGTTAAGCCGCTCAATGTTGTCAGTAGACACGACCTTAGCTCGCTTCGTTTCGTTCGTCTGCTCTTAAGACTGATACAGCTTACGAGAGATTTATTCACGTTTCAATATGGAAGGAATGGATATTGAGCTTTAATCGATGGACATATCACTTCAGGTGTCCATATGTAAAAATTAGGGAGGTGGGATTTTTTTAATTGTAACATGAAACAAGATGTACAGCAAAATGTTGTAAACGGTGCTGTGATATATATTATATATTATTATATTTATTAGTATCGTTATACTTACTGCTTTGTTTTGTTAATTATTAGAATTTGATTCGGATGCATCATTGCTCTGAAAATTTAAGCTTCTGAATCGGGCACTCGCAGCGTTAGAGAAAAATTCGTTTTGAACGATCGAGCATAACGTGCGCCGGATTTGGAGGTTTACTTTTAATATGAGCAATCGTAGCCTAACTTATTATTTAGCCTTCGCTCACATATGACAAGATTGTCTTGATTTCCCGTAGCTCGTTAACGCCTACCTCATTTTGCCACAATTATTTTTGTAATTTACACTTTGTAATTTTTGAACTTTCATCTTTTTAATATTTTTTAATTTTTTCGTCTTGTTATGTGTGATCCAAGGGTTCAGCTTAAATTTGCTGCATCTCAGATGTATTATGTGCCAAAACGTTAGCGAGGTTAAGAATAATGTGCGCCACTTAAAGGTTTCGAATGTTGGATCACAGGAAACATCTTCTTATGAGGAAAATATTGACAATATTTTGGTTGTAATAATAACAAAATTACCAAAGGTTCCTTCAAGATTAAATTATTATTAACATTAATGAGTATTAACGGTACATTAGACGAACAGCTGAGCTGAAACCGCTTAAGTAAAACATAACAAAACTTTTGAATTCCGATTTAAAAAAGTATAATTTTATTAGTTACAATTTAATCACAATAACGTTGACGAATTCGCCTTTTTAGTAGCTTAGAGGTATTGCTTTATTGGCTTGGTTGCGACTAGATAGAAGTAGAGTAGATACCGTGGTTACAGGATTGCCAGCCGTTTTATTTATCCTTTTTACCTTACATCTATTCTTCTTACATTTTTACCTTACATCGAACTTCCCCGATCTCTTTCCATTCTTGAGAATGATTTTTCTGGCAATACTGTATGCGATTTTGGGTTTTTGTAGTGGTAGTTTGAGCGGTCGGGCGGGAAAAAGATAGAGAGACAATGTAATGGGTTACGTAAGTTTCCTCACCGAGCTCGATTTGGGGGACCGTAGTTTAGTATATGATTTTAATGAGACTTTATTGTGGTTTCCAGCATCAGCTGTTTTCCGGGCGTACGTAAAGGGTTAGACCTGCTAGTATAGGGAGCGGCCGGAGTCGCATCGCTTGGCCTCGCCGCCCAACGCATCGATCACCCTACCCCGCACCCTAACATCACCTTACATTCCTCATACACGCTTCACATTCGGCCATACAAACAAAATTTTGCAAACTCATAAAGTTGATTTCGACTCGACTACCTGCATGCTGCTTTGGCGACTCGATGCAGTAGCATGGAAAAATGGGGTTCAAATACGATACTGGCACAGACTAGCGCATGAGTCATGATCGAAATGCATGGTTACAAAGTTTACTTTATGTACCGACTACCGAATAAAATGAGGACTCGTAAGAAAGTCCACAAGCCCATTTTTCTGCAAAAGAAAAATTACAAATTACGAAAATTCTACATATTAAAAGTGTTCATATTGCAATAATTTAGTATAGTTTAATATATTCAAAACAAAGAAATAATAACAAACATTTGAAATATTCATTCACATATTAACATTAATTAGTAATACATCAAGAAGCACAATTCAAAGCACCATCAGTAATCTTGAAGGAATCCTTACTATGAAAAGTCCGGTTTCCCAACCATTGGTCAACCGGTGATTAACGTCAGTAATTGTAATTGGTGAAAATCTTTTTTAGTCGTGAGATGATTCGGGTTAGTTTTAGGGGTAATTTCGATGTTGGCGCTGGTCGCCTTATCTGCGGTGCTCAATGCTCTCCATATTCCCCTAAAATATACCCCACAATCCAACATAAATGTGTTCCGACTAAAATATGTGCAAACACACTAGCCATTTTATCAAACCAACGCACAAATATAATTTTCCTATGTTATGACGCATATATTTGTTAATATAAGTAAAAGTATTTTATTATAATTATAATTAGTGTACATTAAAAATGTAAAAAGTTATGCGTATTGATTTTATTATATAATTTATGTGGTGGTGGTTTTTAAAAAACGCCGCAACTAGTGAAATTAATTTATTATTACTATGATATTATAATAATCGAGTTATAGTATAAACATGATTGTTAATTATTTTACGTTTGCCAAGATGAAAAATTATAACATGAGACAAAGAGTACATAGTACAATGTATAATCAAATATGAGAGTTTATTAAAAGTGACGAAATTTCGGAAAATTCCAATAACGTCAAAAAATATTCAAAATCAAGCAATCGCGAAAAAGATATTATCTATCAATTAAAAGAAAATTTTATAATCCTTTCGAGGATTCGACTAGGTGCAGAAATAGTGATTTGTACGATGTACGGTGGCGTAGTATAAGAGATTAAGGTACTCGGGAAAGTGAGAAATATAAGTAAAGTTAGTTCGAGACGTAAGACTATCTTAAATCTATTAAAATATATTAATTAAATATTTTACTATATTGATGTTGTAATCCTTTCGAATCGATCTTTGCCTTTTAAATTCAAATTAAAGACAAAGAATTTTAACTCTTTTAATGATGGTATGATGTTTCTAAATTATAATAAACAGCGCGCCCGAACAACCACTTCATTCGTGGAGGCATAGTTGGCAAGTCTATTTAAATATTATAATTTCTGTATAGTATCTACGTAAATTATTCGTATTACATAATATGCGACCTAGCGATACCTTCATGAATCGAAAAGGTATTCAGGAGCGCTGAATCGTTGCAAAGATATAAAGATTTAACATTTGTTTAATAATTATAAGGAAGTGATTTAGAGGAGTGCAGACGGATGTTAACAGAATTCTGAAAATTGAATAAATCAATTGTACGATTAATCCCGGCATTCTAGTCGAACGCAGCTGTTGCCCTCTCTTCGTCCCAATTGTTACGAATTATTTCGGTCGGCGGATGTTTTCCTTTGACGGTTGTGGTGTTTGCTCAGTGTTAGTTGATCGTGATAAATTCTATATGTGCCCTATACTATCCCTTTTAGATAAATGTTATTCTATATCTCTAGTATATACTAGTGTTAAGATTTTAAAAATTTTACGCTATCTTGTGATCTTTTCTACGAGGAATCTCGATTCGAGAGCTATCTTTGGATATATATAAAATTCGACAATACTTTTTTAATCTTTCACGCTCACCACGTGAGCCTCTTTATATAATTATATTGTATCATATACATGCGGTTAATATTTGAGCTTATATTTTCGAAACTCTCTTGGACTGATATTTCTATACTATTTATAATCTCCGTTTGATTCGACTGAACTTCTTCGTATTAACATATCAATACATCCTCAGAGGGACGAATGCGAAAATAATTTTTTAATTTTGATGATACTCAGGTTTTTATTAAAGTAAACAGAGCCAAAATTAGATTTTATAATTCATAATATATTAGGATTACAACAATTTTTTACCAAATTAGATCTCATAAATTATCTTATCACAACATAAGCTCTGAACTCTAAAGATTTGCCAAAATACAAAAGATCACAGCACATTTAACGTAGTTAATATGAATTGTAATCATTCACTATTAAGGCAGACATGAACAACTTTTAAACGATGATTAGACGGTTCTTTAACCATCGATTAAATTATGGTAGTCACAGGCCTAAGTTGTATAACTAGACATTATTAGTAACTACATATTGTCCATACTTCGACCCCAATTCCTATGTCTGTCTGTCGATGCGTATCTTTGCACTATCATACCGACTCTGTCTTTTCATAACTTTACTTAATTAAATTAAATACGTGTTAAGATAATGATAAAATATATATTTGATGTGCTTTAAAAATATATAGTTATGGAGGACTGCTTTAAAATATTATGAGGGTTCGTAATTTAATTTAGATTAAACTTAGGTTATACTTAGGTTATAATTAGTAGCCATATTATACTTCTGGGCAGGGCTATATTTTGTTTCCATTTATTACGTTCGAATTGGCCTATATTCCTTTTTGATTAAGTTATGAACACAGATAAAGTTGCAATCATTTTATGTAGTGACTAAAATAATTAAAATATTTTGCAAATATTAACAAAAAAATATAAAGGGCCGTTTGGCAGTAAAACAGAATTGTATATTATTTTTATCGTAGGAATTAGGAAATATTTGCTTTTTAATAGATAAGTTATTAAATATTATAATAGGTTAAATTTTTAAAGTGGTCCACCGAAAGTTTGAGAAACCTTTAACTAACATACCTATAGCGATTCTTCCAGTTAGGATCAGGTCACACCGAGACGCGAAGAGGCGCAGCATTTGAAGTTAAAAATTGAACTTTATTCACTGTTCAAAACAAATTTCATGCGACGCTGCGCAGCGTTACGCAGTATATTGAATTGAGCTCTGGAAATACGTGAATACGGTTCAATTTGGAATCTTTTGGCATGCGTCACGTCGCGTATTTCGGTGTAAAACTCTGTTGGTAGGTATCTGAGTTTCATAGCGACTCGATCAATATTCTGTAGTAACAAATGGTTGTTTCGATGTAAACAGTAGTTGGGTGTTGTAATCACCAGATGGCGTCGGTAAGACCGGCTGTAGCACATAAAGTATATGAATGTTTTCATCTAAATAGTATATTTTTTGTTGTCACTTGCAACTCATTATGTATACGTGATACGCGTAGGAAAATAAATAAATAAAATATCTCATGTGTTGTTTTATTTGTGTCTATCCCACTGGACTTACAACGATCTATTAAACGGTTTTTTCTCCACGGTAAGGAACACTAAGTTCTCACTTAGTGTTCCTTAAATGAATATGAAGAAATATAATATTATATGTACAAGTACAAACAAAACTGTCAAACCGATTATGTTAGGTACAGATTGGACCACAGAAAAAAAAACATAATTTAAGGAAATCACCAATTTATGGACAACACGTTATCTTTTATCGCTTCTATATAGAATCGCCGATCAAAATTTATGGAATTGGCGTAACATGGATGATGAGTCGAATGTCGACTTCATATTCAAACGCTTTAAGGCCCTGTATTCCCAAAAACGGACGATTTTCAAGATTTAAAAGTGACAGTAGACACAAAAATATAGTAATTTAAATTCTGAAAAAAATATATGTGTTAGTTAAGGATCTAACACAGTGGAATTTATATTCCATTACACAATATCATGAACTTCACTCGATAGAAAAAAATCCCAAACTTAGCTCTTCTTTTAACGTATTTTCCATACTATGTCCAAATTATTTGGAATTTTCAGATAATTTTTTCACTGAATTAAAGACAAAGAATATATCTAGGGCGATTCGTTTTTTTGACTCGATTTAATTGATGTATAAAAAAACGACGATCAAAAAACTATAAAATAGCAGGCGCAAAGGTTCGGCTGGTACGCTTTCAGTCTCACACTTTGGATGGAAATTTCGTTAAAAGAAGAAGTAAGTTTGGGATTTTTTCTATCGAGTGAAGTTCATGATATTTTTTTGAAGTTCATTTTAAATGAATGGGTTAAATGAAGGTTTTGACTCAAAACCTTTATTTAACCCATTCATGACCACCGTGCTAATTTGGGAACACTTTGTTTTTAATTGTTTATGAAAAAAAAATTACATTAGGTGAAAAAATCTTACATAACAATAAACTTGAAAGTGTTGTCGTTACGCACAAAATTAAATAGTTTCCTTAAATATTATACATTTATAGCAATATTTGGCTAAAATATGCTTTCGAATGACACATCGAGGTAGTTATCTGTTAGTAATTATTATATTTTACACGTTAAGTATATCATCGTAAATAGACATTATTCTTCAAATACAATAAATAATGTATCCTATAAGCACATAACAAGTTTTTTTCAAATCGTTTTTTACTATTTTATAGCAACTGAAACATTGCTGTACCAATTTTGGTACACTGGCTACATGTATATTAACAAAAAATATTTTTTTACATTATTATGATGAATCACTAACGACTTTATAGTGTCACTAACAGCTACCGTGGGATTGATTAAGCGCTGAATACGATTATCTAAGGTAGTGATGATGCCTTGGAGTAGAAATTGACCATAATTTCACTGGAATCCTGTGTATTTATTGACAAAGTGGTTTTGATGATAGATACATTTCATCAACCTTGCTAAATTTTCAGGAGAAACTGAAGTTCATAACGTTGGTACTTTTTCGGATTCTGAGGATAGCGGTCATGCATGATGAGCCTGCAGCCGGCAGCGAGTTGAGCTTGTCTTAGATCTAATAAGATTCAAACTACCGCTAATATAATAGCAGTACATACGATTGGCCTAATTGATTAGTGCTAAGTGTTACTTCTTGACGAAGTGTACTTCTTATACTCAGACATTCAGCATCGCATAGCCTATCACTAAACTAAAAATAGCAAACTTTTATAACAACTACTACAAGAAACCACAGGGATGATGTGGTCAAAATGGACTAATCAATATTGTTGTATAGAATTGGCATTCATTGTTGAAGTGTTAGCACATAATATATAATCACACACATGATTGACATGAGCTTGTCCAATGCGTGTCTTTTACATGTTCAGCATAAAGAAGGTGCAATTGACAAGTTATTATTTCATCAAGGCAGAGCTAGATTTTACCTCCTATAATGATCTCGTCAACGTCCTACTCGCCCACTAGCATCCAAAATCGAAAAACTTCGTGTCAAAAGTACTTTCAAACCGTGAATATTAGGTTGTCCGTCATAATAAAAATCTAAGAGCTTATAAAAAAACGAAAAAATAATTTGCATTGAGTAGGAATGCTTCTCATAAACCCACCTACGCCGACCCCATAAGTGGCCAGTGTGCCAATTTGGGTACACCCCTATAATTTTAATAAAATATATATTTTTAATTTTTTTTTTTATCATTTTTTTAATTATTTATATTTCTTACTATTATAATATTAAGAAGTTTCTAAATTTTTTCTTGCCGTTTTGGTTTGGCTACAAGTGGGTTAATTACAATGAGTAATTAATTGAAGGTTATTATTCATCTCTGAGTGTGGCAGTAAGTGTTTTAAGAATTTCTACTTTGACTTTAAGTAACTTAAAGTGACTTAACAAATTTTTGTGCGAAATAACGAAAATTTCAATTTTTGAATGTTGACTATTAAACAATACTTTTAAATTATTATTCAGAACAACGAAGTATGTCAACGAGTACAAAGGTAGGTATATAATAAATAACACTTTAAGTCTGCAAAAAAATTAAAAGTCCGGGAGCAAAAAGCTTACCATGCAATTTTAATTGATTTTCGAGTCTTGAGTCCAAATCTGATTGCCGATTTTCGCTCTCACGTCTAGTTTTTCGGATATTTACGTGGGTCACACTGAAAGTGTTTAGAACTAGCTAGTTATAAACATTACTAATGAAAACTTTTTTTAAATTACAATTTTAGAACTCTTTGGTAACATAATCTGGTGTATTACATTTATTTGTCATTTGTTTTAGTGAATTGGGGGCAAATCTAAAACTCTTGTTACACGTGAAAATGAACTTAACGCGAGAAAATTTCAGTTAATGATTTTTTATGACATTCGTTGTGGGCTTACTCAATAACAAAGCTTTGATAGGCTGCTATTACCATTTCATAATGAAGCCCCATCTTGTGTCACTATTTACAATTGGTTTAACGAGTTTAAACGTGGACGTAGCAATCTCACTGATGATCCGCGTGAGGGACGTCTTTTAACAGCGACTGCTGAAGTTAACATTAGTGTTGTGCGACGCATGATAGAGAGAGATAAAAGAGTGACCTACCAGCAGATACGGGCAAGCCTAGGCATTGCTATGAGTCAAGTTCAACAAATATTACATGAGCATTTAGGCGTCAGGAAGCTTTGTACCAGATGCATTCCCCATACTTCAATCGACGACCAGAAACGCCTTCGCATGGACTGGTGTCGCCAAATGTTAGATAAGTTCAACGGCGGTGACTCAAATGCTGTATTTGACAACCTCACAGGTGATGAAAGCTGGATATATTACTTCTAACCCGAAACCAAAAGACAATCAGCTCAAGGGGTGTTTCCTTTCGAGGTTTGGCCAACTAAGGTAAAGAAAGCAAGAAGTCAAGGCAAAAAGATGATTGCCTCAGTATTTGGTCGGAAATGTAATTTTGCGACAGTTGTGCTAGAAAATGAAAGGACAGTTACTGCAGAATGGTATGTCAATCGCTGTGTGCCTGTCATCTTGGAAATATTTCGACAGCAGCGCCCTCGAAGCAGGACACTCCTTCCCCACAACAACGCTTCAGCGCACTCCGCGAGACGGACTGTTGAATATTTGACTATGGCACGTGTTGAGATATTGAGTCATACGCCATATAGTCCTGGCCTGGCGCCCTGCGGCTTTAATTTATTCCCAAGAAATAAAGATAAAATTCGAGGTACTCGCTTTACGAGCCCTGAAGATGCGATGAAAGCGTACGAAAATGCCACAGAAGAGACCCCTAAGGAAGACTGGGCCCACTGCTTTTTTCGGTGATTCCATCGAATGTGACGATGTGTAGAGAGGAACGGAGATTACTTCTAAAAACAATTAAAGTATTTTTTCATTTTCTAAACATTTTCAGTGTTACCTTGCATACACCTGTTAATTTTCTAACCGAAAACAATCAAAGTAAGTGTAGTATATATACTATACAGTATGTAACAAAAATAAGTGATAATACTTTTGGGTGTGTACGTGTACCTTGTAGACAATTCACTGTGAAAGTAGCAGCGCTGAAAGACGAATTTTTTTTTTCACTTTACAAAAGTGAGAAAAAAATTCGTCTTTCAGCGCCACCACATCACACACCACAAACATATTTAGTTGTGTTCTATGAACAGAACAGCAGTATTTGTGAACGCTGATAAATGTATTCACATGTATTAAAGTTCACAAATAATTATACCTACAAGCATAAGCAATCAATTTTAGTGCAGACAAAATTGCTATTGCGTCGAAATTAGACGTGCTCGGTGAATTAACTACTTACATATTTGGATTTTTCTGATCCACATGTATTACGACCACATCTAAACTACCTTGCTATTTTTTTGCCGACCAGTGTAATTAAAAGAAAATCTAAGTTATAAAAACAAAAGAAACTGAAATAATAAAGATGCTGCTAATTAAGGTGCTGAAGTAGCAAAAAACAAGGTACTGTACGAATAAATTATGAAACTTAAATTGGAATGTAATACTATAAATGCAAAAGTATGTCTATCTAGCTGTCTGTCCGTCTGTCTGTTACCTACCTCTTCACGCCATAAGCGCAAAACCGATTTTGCTGGTTATGGACATACTTCGAATACCGGGAAAGGATATAGGACACTTTATATCCTGAAAAAATGTACGGTCCCCGCGCGATAAACGAGTTTTGGCGCAATAGTGTTGCGGCCCTTTTATGGATTATCAAACAAACACTCTGCCTACAATTTTGCATATTTTCTACTTTATCCATATCTATACTAATACTACAAATGCGAAAGTGTGTCTGTCTGTCTGTTACCTCTTCACGCCCAAACTGCTGAACTAATTTTGCTGAAATTTTGTATGGAGATACTTTGAGTCCCGGGAATGGACATAGGATACTTTTTATCCCGCAAAGATGTGCAATTTCCGCGCTAGTTGTTTACATTCTGACGATATTTTATAATCATTCCTGATAAGTCTATCCACCAATTAACTTGACAGATCAAGTATGGAGATTCTGTCAAAAAAGTTGTGAATAGCCTATTAGGCACTTTATCAGAAAGTGGTGAAACAGGCCCTTAATCTCGCTATTTATATTTCAATCTAAAAGAATTTACAATTCTACGGTTACATGTAGGTATAGCGGAATTCCATAAAAATTACACCAAATGTTTAAGTGTGTATCATTTTCCCTTAAGCATTAATAACGAGCGTTTGCCCTTTTTGTTGCCTCAGGCAGTGTCCCTTAAGGGATTAACAATTAATTACTTATCTATCATTAGGTATACTCCCAATTTTGACATGGTCCACTTTCGTTCATCCTTTCGTAAACTAGTGTTCCCTTTCAGTTTGGGCATTTGTTTTAAAATTTGGAAAATTAGTTTTAGCAGTTTTAGAATATTCGATTAAGGGTATGTTTAAAATTTTCCCAACAAATGTGTACTCCACCGTCCACGCGCGAACTTAGGCATGATGTGGGTACTTCATATTAGTGTAGCTTCATAAACGACCTACTACTACTATTGGCCGCAACTTTGGCTCAACTTCCTCGTACATAGGGCACTGTCTAAGCGGAGCACTTTTTTCCTACAACATGATGTGTATTGCTGTATTTGACACCTCAACATGTTCATAGCAGAAATTTGTACTTAAAAAATCGGCCAAGTGCGACTCAGAGCAAAAGTAGGCTAAAAATTGTGTTTTTCTATGGGAGCCCCCCTCAAATTTTTAATTTCTTTTAATATTATTATTAACTATTAAAGTATACATATTATTATAACTAAAGAATGTCTGAAAAATTCAAGTGCCTACCATACAAATTTAGAAATGCATCTACGCGTCGCGTTGTCGTCTGAATTGACCCTAATAAGTATGGTTTTATCTTTTGCTAAATGCCTATCCAGCATTCCAGTTAAATTGCTCAGTGATGAATGGAATGCTGAGTTAGCCAATACCCAAAATTCCTGGCCCTAATTTACCTGCAATAAATTAATGAGCTGTTACTGTCGTCTGACGACACAATGAGTGATAAGGGTAAGGCCAAAAAACTACTAGCTGACCGAATACAACCCTTAATGCTGTAGTATTAAAGTACATTTCACGTTGTAGTTTAGTAATTCTGTTTGAATAATCAGCATTTGTATTTTTTTTAATATACAGTGTGTTAGTGTAAACACAGCTATCCTTGAAACCATCAAATGAGCCCGTCAAAATGAACAACTTTTTCTATGAGAACAATGCTGGGAACTCAAAAAAAATACCGTCTTCATACCCATACATACGGATGCCTGGATCAGCAATTTGTATGGGTATGAAGACGAATTTTTTTTAGTTCCCAGCATTGTCCTCATAGAAAAAGTTGTTCATTTTGACGGGCTCATTTGATGGTTTCAAGGATAACGGTGTCTACACTAACATCTTGTATACGTCTTGAAGAAACGATTATCATTTATTACTTCCTATCTTATCGATCGTGGAAAAACGAGACACAATAGAATTTCTATTGTGTCTCGGTCACCGGTGACCATATGGGGCTTGATGAATTAATATAGATTCAGCAATAAAGCTTCCTACAGTTTTATTTGACGGTAGCCTGTTATACTGATCAGGCTAGCTACCCAAGAGTTATACTTTTACTATGCCCAAGTATCACTTATAGTATCACTCAGAATGATACTTGGGCACTAAACACGTTTATACAGATGGTGTATTTCTGTTTACGCTGTAATAAAAAAATACTTAAAACAAAATAAAACTTAAATTTAGGGGGGCACACATACAACAAACATGATTTTTGGACTTTATCTTATATATTTAAACGAGCAATTCTTGTATATATATATATATATATATATATATTTGGGATCTCGGAATCGGCTCCAACGATTTTCATGAAATTTAGTATATAGGGGGTTTCGGGGGCGATAAATCGATCTAGCTAGGAATATTTTTTAGAAAATGTCATTTAATTCGTGTTTTATCGAATACCGAGCAAAGCTAGGTCAAATAGCTAGTAATATATCAATATGACAACTGTTAAACACATAGATCACAAAATCCTTAATTATGTTTTGTACTTTAAGTTTAATAATATTTTTAGCAATATTTCGCGGAATAAACCTCAACCTTTAAGTAAATTAGTGAGTAAACGCTCACTCATTTACTTAAAGGTTGAGGTTTATTTCGCGGAATAGTGCTAAAAATAAAATCAAACTAAATTTTAAGCTATGGATTTCCGCAAAATAACGCCTGATTCTATTAACTGTTTTGTACTTTATTAATTTATTGTAAAATTAAATTAAAACAAGATTCGAGAGGGGCTTTCATACAACAAACAGAATTTTTTCACTCTAAATCATTACGGGACCGTTCGTTCGCGATTCCGACTCGCACTTGGCAAATGTTTAGATTATAAATTAAAACACCGCGGGGCAGAGCAGGATGCAAAATGTCAAAAAACCAATCATTGTATTCAATTCAAATGTAAAGTTGAATCGCCAAAGCTCCGTAGCAACTAGTACGCTTCCGTAGCATTGCTACGAACACGTACGCTCGTAGGCGGATTTTATGCTAAGTACTCACAATACCGTTTTGCTCGATAGTTTTACTCCAAATCGAGTAATAATTATATAATTACGGTGTGGACGCAGTGGGCCGCAAAACTCACAGCTCGAAGGCTCGCATCGAGCCGGCTCGATGGAATTAAATAAATCGATTTAGAGTAAAACTATCTAGCAATGCTGAATGTGTGGACGAAAGCCCGAGCCACGGGTTTTTCTCGACGTTAGAGCGCCTTCACGTTACGTCGCAAGCAGTGCAGCAGCCGCGCTGCTTCTGCACTGCTTGCGACGTAATGAGAAGGCAGCCTTATTGCTGGATCGAGCAAAACCGAGTACTTAGCATAAGGGTTGATTCAGACCGCAACGCGACGCGTAGATGCATTTCCCAATATTTGATCTATCTCTGGTTTTGCCCTACTAGAGATAGGAATAGCTCACATTAGACAATAGAGACATATATTTTATGTCAATTGTGAGCTATTCCTATCTCTAGTAGGGCAAAACCAGAGATAGATCAAATATTGGGAACGGCCGTAAATGAGTATGGATTTGACAGATTCGCAAGAAGTCTGACGCAATTGAAATCTGTCAAATCCGTACAAATTTAGAAATGCATCTACGCGTCGCGTTGCGGTCTGAATCAACCCTTAGAGTCACGCTAAATGTGCGCGAATCGTCGGCGTTGATGGCCCGAGATGTATGAAATTGTAGGACGCGTATAGCGCTGATATTTCATACATATCGGTATCGGCGCCGACGGTCAGCGAGCGGTCAGCGAGACTCTAAAGCCCGTAGATTGGCTGTACAAAATTTTGTAAAGCTATTTCGGACACAGGGGGAACCGCGCTGTTTAGGCTGGCTTCGTTTTCCAAATGTAGTATTACGATTTTGAATGAGGGTGTTTGAAATTCTATTTGGCAGATGCCGATTTGTAGCCTTATGGTCTATCTTGTCAAACTACTGTCATATGTCACGATATAGGTGTCATGTGTCACGATAATACAGGGATCGGAATATAAAGTTAATATACCTACTAGGTATATTAACTTTATGGATCGGAACTGGTTTAGCCAAAGGTTAATTTCGTTCGATAAACCGATATACTTAATTTATCTTTTTAGTTTGGCTGAAAGAAAATGCCAGAAGGCATCTTCCGACCGAGTTAGGTGGAATGCTCATACATTTCAGCTGTCTGTGTATACGAGTATATACCGACGCGCTTAGAAAACTTCGATAGCGCGATGCAGTATGCGCGGAATCGATTAGAAAGGGGCAATACAGCTGTTTCTCTGTACGAAAGCGTATTTTTTAATCTGTGATGTGAGTGAAATATATCGCAATATACCCCGCATTTTTCCTCCTACAAAGTTTTTTGGTTGATTGGTACTTAAGTTATTTCCAGCCCGAGACCCGAGTCTGAAATAAATAAACCAGGTAATACTTAAATAAAATATTCATAGAAATTATGAGGTTCTTTTTACGGTGTACTTAGCAAATATAAATAGGTCAAACAATATTTTATTGTTTTTAGGGTTCCGTACCCAAAGGGTAAAAACGGGACCCTATTACTAAGACTTCGATATCTGTCCGTCTGTCTGTATATACAGACAGACGGACATAATATGTGTCTCCAGGCTCTAACTCAAGATCTTGTTAAGTAGTTGATCTGGTCACTTTTCATGAACCTAAAGTTGTAGATAAAAACGCCAATACTGTATAGAAAATCTTAAAAATAACGTTTAAGAGGATACACCAGGGGCTAGAGAAATGAAAAAAAAGTACGTGTTATATCTATAGCTCTGTCTCCCTTACCTCAAGCCTATACCGCAGAACGCGATAGAGACAACTGCAGAAAATCAACGATTCGTTGTCCCCTGATTCCTTCTCCAAAACTTAACCGATTTTAGTACTTTTTTCATTAAAGATTAAAGAAAGGCTTGAGCTGTGTTCCTATGTTTTATTTTTTTGTATAATCTAGCCAAATCTGTTTTCTAGATGTTTGAACACAGCGGAATATCTGGCCATTTTTTGTGTTTTGAACGTTCATATCTTATTTAATAATTTAATTATGAAAAAAAGAAAACATAGAAACATTGTATTTGTGGCCGTAGATATTCAGGAAAAAAATTATAACTCTACTAGCATTATCCAGGGAGGAAACAGGGGACAATGTTTGTATGGAAAAAAGGGCGGTGTGGACTCCTCTTGAAACCGACTTCCAAGGTAAAGACTTTAAAGACAATAGCAATTTTCTTAAATGAAATTTATAATTAATTAATAATTCATATTCTGTACTCAGTATTTCTGTTCTCAATCTTCATAATTTGAAGTCGGTACCAGTCATATAAGTTGCAGTTATATTTTGTCATAGAACTGGCGATTAGGTTAGCTGGTAGTTGGTACCAACTTCAAAATAATGAAGACTGAGAACAGAAATACTGAGTACAGAATATTAATCTAGATCCACAAAAAAAGCGGTAGTTTGCAGACAAAAATGGTAAAAAATGTTGTTTTGGTGTATTTACCCTATATACATTCATATGCATCTAGTAAAAAACGGTTCTTTCAATATTACAATCAGACACTCCAATTTTATTTATATGTATAGATGTATAGATTTAATAATTTACAATACAATTTAAATAAATGAAATAATTAAGCTTGCCTCCCATACAAAATACACAATTTTTAGCCTATTTTTGCTCTATTTTGGTCCCTTCGTGCGCGAGTTCAACTCGCAATTGGCCGATTTTTTCAATTAAAATTTAAATGATATTAAATTATAAATGTTTCTTAATAATCAAAGATTATTTACCGACATATCCAGCCTTATAACTTTTGCAGGGGGAAAATTATACGCGCACCATCGCCATCTATCGTTAAGTAAAAGATTTAAAATTTTAATCTTCTAATTGCTTTCCAAAAAATAGCAACAGTATCTATAGTTTTATTATTCGTAGAACAGTGCCCTGAAATCGATTTAACGGTCATGATTATTTCTATAATTTTATTCTCACTGATTAATTAGTGATTAATCGAATTATTTTGTATAATAATTTACATTATATTTTAAAGTGGCGCCATCTAGTATCAAATACTTACTTAAAGTAATAAAGAAACTAGTTCAAGACTATGAGACAAGGATCAAAATAATTATTTATGAATCCAAATTCAAAGATTCAAAGGCCATGGTCTATAATAATTATTATCTATATTATAATGGACAAAAATTATAGGTGACTAGATGACACGGCTTTCGTGGTTGATCGTAATAATTACTTAATAATATAAATGAAACACTTTTTTATGGAAATGATATCATGTAAACCGTTGTTGTTACGTGCATTAGGCGTAACACTGTATGTGATTTTAGTTTTATTTTAAGATAATGTAGGTACATGATGTGGCAGTACTTTACTAAAAGTAAAAAAAGACTCGGTGAACGTCGTAGCTATCACTTTCCTCTCAATAATATAAACATTCCCTGGACTTACACGAATAATTATTTCGAGACTAAAATTAGCCAAATCGGCAAAAAAATAACATACTTTTAGTTTCTTAAAACCACAATAATATCTAACATTTTTTTATCGCTTGATAAAACTCGAGTCTTGATCTAAAAGGCTATGAAAAGTACTAGGGTCATAGTTATTGACGATGCACGGTATAATGGTTAGTAGTGATGATGATGATGATTAATGATCATCATCAACATCAGCGATTTAGTATGGATGTTACGCTCGTTTCAAAGACCGAAAACGCTCATTGAGCGGAAACATAGCTCACAACGCGTTGTGGTCACAGTCTAACAGGCACGACGTTAAATTCGCATTCTGGCTCTAACCAAAACGACCACGACGCGTTCTGGCAATCACAAAAAGTCAAAAGACCAAAAAGTCAAAAGACCAAAAAGCGAAATTCATGTCGTGACTGATATTATACTATTCGTTTATCTTGATTGAATCATTCTTCTATAATTAGTAGGTATGGAAGTAATCAAATTTCTAAGATTACGACGCGTAGTACAAAATATTTTTTCTTTTACTGGGTGGGTTGCAACTTGCACCAGATGCGTGGTTAAAGTTAAAGTTATGGTTATAGTTAAGGTCAAATTTAGCTTTAACTTTAACCTTAACTTTGACCGGAGAAATTGACAGATGACAGCTGGTACAACAATCGACGTGAGTACCTAGCATAACATGGATATATACTTGGAGAGATCGGAAAGAACATACATATTAGGATAGCTTTTACTTTTTGCTGTCCAAAAATGTAAGGTTCCTGCGCGATAAACTAAAATCGCGAAGTCGCGGGCTTCAACTTGTCTAGGTAATAAATTTATCAGATAGCATATTATAATGAAAACTCAACTGAAATCGTTACTTTATTTCAATCAAATACATCAATATAATAGGTATTTAAAATTATGCTAGAATTATTTTAACATCCAAGCTAAATTAGGCTGATCCATTAGGTATTTTCATAACATCCTCGAAAAACGAGTGCGGTTTGCGATCAGCCTTGCACTTTCACAGTCCACCATACAAAAACAAAATCCCTCGAGTCCACTCCAATATTCATTGTAAAGTATTTATTTATAATGGATTAAAAGGATTATTATTTTATTAAGGGCAGGTTATCCCAAATTCACGTTAAAGAAAGCGTCATTAAAAAAAACTGAAAAATAAATATAAACATGCTTACTTTTTTGGTTAGAAACACAATACTAAGGGGTTAGTGCGAGTTTTATTCGATCATACGCATCGAGCACGTTAATGCGAATTTATATGGAATCAAAGCAGCGCCATCTACTGGCTAACGTGGATACTGCTTTGATCCCATATAAATTCGCGTAAACGTGCTCGATGCGTATAATCGAATAAAACTCGCACTAACCCCTCAGATAAATGTACTCGATAAAAACAATCAGAAACAACGTCGATTTGAAAAACATTTTGAGTTTCTAGGACTTACAGGGACTCAATCAAAAAATAATTTTGACAGTTCGATGACTATTTTTCGTTTATTAGTATATTAGTAATAATATTTTTCGATTTAATATCAACGAGAAATACGGCTTGCGCTCACCACGCCTGACGCCATGTCGCATCAGTGTCCATAGAAACTTGCACGGCAGGATAACCTGCCCTAAGTATTTTTTATAAGCTTCTCTGCTTCTCATTTTTCTATGATTTTTTCAGTGCCAACGCCAATGCATCCTTTTGGATACCTATATGGACTCCACGTTAAGCACGTTTCCGTATCCGTTTGGATATCGTGGACTGTGAAAGTGTTATAATAATATGTGTCGCAGTCATCTGGTTCAATCTGCGATTCGCTTGAATGACTAGCGCATTCATTGAATGACACCATTCAATTGAATGACTCGGCCGAATGTCGATTGAACGATCGTCACTTAACGTCCAACTAGTTAGCGATTTGCTACGAATAATAAAAACTAAGGAAAAGTAACTCCGTCAAAAAACATGCTCCACAATACTTGTCAAGAAAGTGTACCTTAGGTACACATTTTCAATACATTTGCAATATTTAGGTGACCTTGAGCGGTACTAGGCTAACGCTACATGACAGATTAAAAGGAACCTTTAAAACGGTAATAGTATGGGAGTTACGATTCCTTAGTTTTTATTATTCGTAGACGATTTGTAACATGGGCTATGTTTGAAGATAGAGGACATGAAATCAGTCACGTAATTGAACGTTTTTGTTTTTTTTCCCACTGCGGCGCTTGTAGTCACTAAAACAAATATGGCGTCAAACAGCTCGCACAGCTGATAGCACTGTGTTGATATTTTGTCCATTAAATTAATTTAAAGTGCTATAAAATATAAATTTGTAATAAATTATATTATAACAGCGTGGATTTACATAGGTAAATCCACGTAATAGCAAAGACTTCTATTTAAACTGAGTAATAGTACTCAGTTTAAATAGAAGTCTTTGCTATTACTAAACAGTCAACGGCTACTTAAAAAATTATATCATGCCATTTAACGACTTCACTATATTATGACTTTTAGTCAAGATGTTAAACGTCACAGTCACCGTCTTGACGAGTTGTCCTTTAGTCATTGAATGGTGTCATTCAATGAATACGCTAGTCATTCAATCGAATCACAGATTAAACCAGATGACTGCGGCATAATATATTTTATACCCACTTACTAATAAAGATTTACGCAGACTATAACTACTCAAGGTCCGCTACCTTCGTCTCACATGTAAATTTTCTAATGTGTTAGACAAAGACAGGTATATATTAGTAAGGAGTAAGCGGGCCCCTAGACGAGCAATGTTATTGTGCAATATGCTATTTTGCGTAATATTATTGATCGTCTAGGGTTGATACTGAACATCGCGCGCCTTCATACTAATTGTCAAATCAACCGTTCAATAAAATAGAAGCGTGATATTGCAAAATACAATTGATCGTCTAGGGGCCGGCTAAGTTGAAAATATACTTCATATGCTAAGTACTGACATGCGGTTTTGCTCGATAGTTTTACTCCAAATCGAGTAATAATTACTGTGTGGACCGCAAAACTGACAGCTCGAAGGCTCGCATCGAGCCGCTCGAAGGCACGCAGCCGATTTGATGGAATGAAATATATCGATTTAGAATAAAACTATCGAGCAATGCTGAATGTGTGGACGAAAGCACGAACCGCGGGTTTTGCTCGACGTAATGGCTCGATCGAGCAAAACCGTATGTGACTACTTATCTATAAACATTGAGATATAAGTAGTTAGACGTACCTACAGTACTACGTACTAGAGCTGCTATTGTGCAAACAAAAAGCATGTCGCACTTGAGGAATGAGCGGAGAGGGAGGCGGGGCGGTGATTGCTATAGATCAGTACCGCAGAAGTGACTCAATTTTGAGCCTACACTCGAATGAATGCAGAATCTATTTGATGAAGTGGATAAAACAAATATAAAAATTACTATTTAATAAAATTTATAATTAAGTATGGATCCACAGTCCACTATAGCAATTACATTATTTAAATAATGTAAGCATTTTAAATATTAGCAAAATACAAACTCGTCTACGTGAGTACTTCATTTATCGTCGTCTTATCATAGATCTGTATTCTGCCTACATTCCACTCTGAATCTACTACTCTATGACAGTACAAAATGGGGCGCGTCTTCGCCTAGTAATTGAATGATCGTATTTTAATTCAAAATCTAATATATAAAATTCTCGTGTCACAATGTTCCTCCGAAACGGCTTTACTGATTTGAACCAAATTTTATATGCATATTCAGTAGCTCTGAGAATCGGCTACTGGGTACTTTTTATATTGATAAGTGCATTTTTTAATAAATAATAGACCATTGTTTGTGCGACGGGATAGCGATGGACGTTGCCATGGTGACATACTTATTTAGTCGCTTCAATAAAATAATACGGGCGAAATACTTTATACGGCAAAGAAACATTTGCCGGGACAGATAGTATTTAAATAAGAATGCTAATACTCATGAAATGTTATTCCGTTACTAGTAGAATATTTTTTGCAGTATCTTAACCCACAACCAGGCATTTATGTGACTTTTTTGTTTTTATTTTTGATTGTTGTACGGTACGTCTGTCGCGCAGAAGAGCTCGCGGGCGACTAAGTGCGCTGCGACGCGCACACCGCAGTTGAATGGGAAAAAGCAGTGTCAACTCTAGTAGTACTTATATCTCATTGTTCATACATTAATAAATATAATGAATCCTACTAATATTATAATTATAATTATATTACAACATTTGTTTTTATATCGTAATAAAATATTCATCAAAAAACAATTCAATTAAGTACTATTTCATTTTTCTCGTTTTCATAAAGTTTGTTTTTATACCGTAACAACTTGATTACGGTAAAAAACGAGAGAAATTAAAAAGGTTTTCGGTAAAAAAAAAAACAAAACTTATAAATCAAAAGAAATCAGGATTATTTATTTTGTAATTTGTAAATAAAATATAAGACAACAAATCCAAAAATAATATATAAAACCTGACCAAAATATTCACAAATTAATTCAAGATGCTATTTAGCCTAGACCGATGACTCTTAAGTATTACCTACATTCTACATATTCAATTTAAAGGTGAGACCGCACTAGGCGTGAGACGAGCGACACTTCAAAAAGTATCGTGTCACGTATTGGGGTGTTTTATACAATTAAATACAAAGAATATTCAGTAAATAATATTAATAATAAATATTTAACTGGCAACACAAACACAATTTTATCAGCTTTGTAGATTTAATGCATTTACAATTAAAATTCATGTAAACAATAAAAATGGCAGTGACGTGTCGCGTCGCTCGTGCGGTCTTGCCTTTAGGCTGGATTTATATACGTCCGCACGAACGCACGGTTTAGCCGCTACGCCGCGAGATCACAAGCAAATGTATACAAGGTGTAACAAAACTAAGTGATAATACTTTAGGGATTCTAAGTGTCCCTTATATTGAGTTCACTGTGAAAGTACCAACGCCGAAAGAGCCATTTTTTGTGATTTCTGTGGGCTAGCGCCCGAGCGTAAAGGATTTACCCATACGAAAGTTTAAAAAAAGTTACTCTTGCAGCGCTCCTACTTTTACATTGAACTCAATACAGGGAACAACACACCCTAAAGTATTATAACTTGGTTTTTTTTCACCTTGTACAACGATTTATTTAAATGGCGGCGCTGTCACGCTGAATATTACATACATTTGCTAGTCAACTCGCGGTGTAGCCGCCAAACCGAGCGATCTGGCGGACGTATAATATAAAATCCAGCCCTAGGCTGTTTACACACCACCGCCGCGAACAGCAATAACGCGGCTGACAGATCTACCGTCTCACACATCAAACGACAAAACGCTATTTGCATCTCGCTCTATCGTTTCGCAGTTAGCAATGACAGTGTGCAAGCAGCGTAGGAAATTACAGGAATTTAAGTTAAAATCTTATAAGTTATAGTGCCTCGCAGTAATTAACCTTACTAATAAAAATATTTACACAACATGTAGAATGTTTTCTTCTTATAATACGTCATAAATATGCTTGACAGACAAAACATTGTATAGGTAACTGAAGACATGAGTGTTGAGTGGATGAATCGGATTTTTACAACTTAGGGTCAATTCAGACCGCAACGCGACGCGTAGATCCATTTGTATGGGTTTGACAGACTTCAATTGCGTGAGACGTCATGCAAATCTGTAAATTCAGTACAAATTTAGAAATACATCTACGCGTCGCGTTGCGGTCTGAATTGACCTATAAGACAATTACAGATTTTTTGCTCTTATAATTTGAACCAACCTTGTAACTTAACTGAAGTCATCATCTAGCTCTAAGCTCAGTGGTTTTTAACCGGTGGCCCGCGGACCACTGGTGGTCCCTGGAGACATTCCAAGTGGTCCGCGAAGCCGTCCTAAATTCTAATGTGACGTGACGTAATGAGTCGAGTCAAAACCATGTAAACCGCGCGCGCGGCGCGGCTCGGGTCCAAACGCGAAACGTTTATTAAATGTATCTTTAAAATTTTTGCCAAATAAAAAATAAATGAGTGCAATTATAAAGTTATGCTTGTTTTCTTTACGAAACAACCATGAACCAACCAATTTAGGTAAACCAACTGGGTGGTCCCCGGCAAGACAAACGTTTGGTAAAATGTCTAAAAGGTTAAGAACCTCTGATCTAGCTATATAATATATCTTATATCTAATAATACATCTAGATTTACATAGAATCCACAATTATTATTTTTTTTTAAAAAAGGCAGTTTTCAAACTGTTACCTGCTTCATCCACTCATGTCTTCAATTAATTGTGTAACTAATTTTATTAGTAAGGGGGATTTAATTATAGGTCTTAAAACTATTAAAACCACATGTATATATTACACCAAGGTCTACACAACAATAATTATGAATGACATTTATTTAACATTGATAACATTGAGTCTAATGTCAGTACACACCAAGACGATACGCGACGCAGCATTTTTAAGATAGTGATTCATTTAATGAAGTGAAATAATAAATTCAAATATTCACTTAAATCATTATAATTAATATTTACTTTAATCTTAAAATTGCCAAAGTCGCGTCGTCTTTATATGACATGACGCTAACACGTATATAAACTGACAATGACCATTTGTAGTTTAACCACAAGTCACAAATTACTATTATCAATTTGACCATGTTTGATAGTTCACGATACAGTCTTATTTCTTCCCTGTATATTATTTTGTTATCAACAATAGTCAAAGTAACAGAAATTTTGTTCCACGTGTAAAAAATAAAATGATCACTGACAGATTTAAATAATTACAAAGAATCTATTACATTTATTATAAAAGACCGTTCATAAAATATACATTGCACATTTAAAGGTCCAGGGTACTTACAGGAAATCTACTACTCTTTTTTTTGTAATTTTGTATATTTTTTTGCCATTTACATAGCAAGGTTTGAAGAGGTACCACAATGTATAATTTATAAACTGTCCTTTACGTTTTGTTCCGAAGCCATATAAATTTCTTTACTCGGGGTATTTAGTTTTCGGCGGGACCCAATCCTGATCTCTGAAAAGAAAAACACTTTAAATAATAATTTATAATACAACTTATTACATAAACTATGTATCTTATTTATAAAATACTCATGTCACAATGTTAGTTACCGTACTCCTCAGAGAACAGCTTTACTGATTTTTACCAAATTTTATATTATGCATATTCAATAGGTCTAAGAATCGGCTACTGACTACTTTTTATATTGATAAGTGCATTTGTTGCATAAGTAATAGTAAATTATTACAACTCGAGACTGGCGGCGACCATTGTTTGTGCGACGGGACAGCGATGGACGTTGCCATGTTGCCGTACTAATTTAGTAGTTCAATAAAATAATATGGGCGAAATTTTATGGCAAAACAACGTTTGCCGGGACAGCTAGTATAATATACTTTGTTTGAAGATCTTGGGTAACTTAGAGGATGTGAATTCGTTTGCCGCGTTGGAGACATGTTATTTCCAAGTTTGTTTAAACAATGCAGGCTGATCACCTGATTATCGGACAATAAAGATGATCAATGCGGCGGATGAACATATAAAGATTCTGCTCTCAGCCTTTATTTAGTATTGTAGTCATCCATATCCGTCTTTAACACGACGGTACAAAATTCAGTTGAGTTATGAATGCAATCTTGTTCTTTGGATTATACACGGTGTAACAAAACTATACAACGTGCCTATAAGTGCAGACTGGATGTCAAAACAGATGAAAAAAGGGTTCTGCCACTTCAAATCACGCATCTCTTTCTACCACGCAGTATTACTGATAGTGATATCTCGCTTGCTCATCTCTTTGTTTCTTTATTCCGCTAGGTATATTAACTTTATGGGGATAACATACAAATGTTTAAAAGCGTTTTGTCACTCACCTTTGCTTGTTCACAAACCTCGCAGCGGCTGTGTACCTGCGCGGGTCATAATCGTCCCCCCTCGCCCGCGCCTCCGTCAGCGCTCGCACGTGCTCCCTCACCGTGTGACGCAGGAGGCGGGGCGGCGTCGGCGCGGTCGGCGGAGCGCCGGCTTCGCGAAGCGTGTCTGCAACGACACGAAACATTATAACATAAAAATATTATATACACCAAAAAAAACAACAAACACATCTAATTCTCGTGTCACAGTGTTTGTGCTCCTCCAAAACGGCTCAACTGATTTTAATGAAATGTAATTTGTATGTACATTGTACATTCACTAGGCCTGAGAAGAGGTTTTTATCTACTTTTTATATTGCATGGCTTTTTATATGGCAAACACGTTTGCCGGGTCAGCTATAGTCTGTGCGTTTTAAGATGATATGGGTGACAGTTTTCATATTCTTTGCTACGGGTTTTTTTTTCCAAGAAAACAAAAAAAATCAAAATGTAACAAATTTTATTCCATCTACAAAAACAAATGTTTCATTTAATTGTAAATGAATAAAAATGAAAAGTTGCTAAATAAATAACTTATTAATATAAAATTTGTGAAATAGGAGTAAGTATAAAATTATTGTTACGAAAATATTTGAAAAATATCAGATGCATGAAACGGAACTTATCTCAATAGAGATTGACTCTGTTGAATCGAAATCAAATCGATAAAAAAGGGCGGCCATCTTAAATCGCCGGCACCACTGAAATGTCAGTACGAAATCGAGAATTCGATCCTTTACGAAGTGATTCGATATTTTTAAATTATCGATTAATTTTTGTTAGGTAACTTCCCTACTATTGTCAATTACAATGTGTCACGCATCCATACTAATATTATAAATGCGAAAGTGTGTCTGTCTGTCTGTCTGTCTGTTACCTCTTCACGCCCAAACTACTGAACCGATTTTGCTGAAATTTGGCAAGCAGATATCTTGAGTCCCGGGAAAGGACATAGGATACTTTTTGTCCCGGAAAAATGTAAGGTTCCCGCGCGATAAACGAGTTTTGGCGCAACGGAGTTGCGGGCGTCATCTAGTATCATCATAAAACGCACAAACTATAGTTTACTTATATATTAAAAGTCGGTAAATGGACTCCAAAAAGTTTCTATATTCGGTTGTGTTATTTGTTCAAAGGAGAAAAATATTCGACTAATATTTTTTAATAAAACCTAATACAAAATTACAAACACAATATTATGTAATTTGTCAATTTTATCACATTTCAACATGTCGACAAAAATGCGCGATGTCAACAAAATTGGTGTCAAAAGCTTTTATAAAAAAAACCCTGGTACCCCTTAAATCGAAAGCAGCTGTGCAGTGTGCACATATTTCATTTTTTTATTTAAATTAAACTTTATAATATTTTATGCCAAATTTTAAAGCTTATTTAGCCCCCCAATTACACAACTTTACCCATAAACTATTTATTATTGATATGTTTACGTCACTGCATAGATAAAGTACTAAGTTATTTAATAAAGTTAGAAAAGAAATAACAATCGAAAAAAATCTAAACTTAAATGTAAGATGAGTATGAATGAATTCTACCTTTTATAAAAAGACTTTTGAGCAAGCGTCAGCGCGATGTAGGGGACGCACGGCGCTATCTATTATGAATGTTTGGAACTAACGTAATTTGAACAAATTTACGCATTTTCACCCCCTTACAACCCTTTTTTTCAGTAAAAAAGTAGCCTATGTCCTTTCTCAGGCTTTAGAGTTTAGACTATCTGTATACAAAATTTCATTATAATCGGTTCGGCAGTTTTGGCGTGAAAGCGAGACAGACAGACAGAGATACTTTCGGATTTATAATATTAGTATAGATATGTGTGCACATAATATCCTCTCCTATCACGTACTAACCGTTCATAATGCTAACTGCCAAGTCATTTATAAGCATAGTGCTTTCCTTCTTTATTTCTCTTTCTAAAGCATATTATATGATTGAAGTTGCTGTT
This sequence comes from Aricia agestis, assembly GCF_905147365.1. Taxonomy (NCBI): domain Eukaryota; kingdom Metazoa; phylum Arthropoda; class Insecta; order Lepidoptera; family Lycaenidae; genus Aricia; species Aricia agestis. The sequence continues at coordinate 22,665,047 of NC_056428.1, read as the reverse complement.
TATCTGATAAAGGTGTAATGTGAACCATATTTTTGTTCGAAACACATCAGTGATTTATCCTTGTTAAAACAAATCTCACGAAACGAAAATAGTGACGTGCTATACACTATAAGCCATATCGAATAATCGAACAAAGTAAGCGTAACAGCATTTTGGCGGAATTTGTTTTCATACAAAATGACTCATCATTCTCGCGTCAATTCAGTCATACGCAAAATAAAAACGTGCGTGTAGCGACAATTATAATGCACAACATTCAAAGCGTTGTTCCAATGTTTTGCGTACACAACAAAAAGTACGTAAACGCTTTGCGTAAGCAGCAAAATGCGCGTAAAGTATTGAGTGCTCAATAAAAATGTACGTTAGATGTGTACGCTTTGTTGCGTACACGACATAATGAACGTATAAATACGCAACAATAGAACAATACCTAATTATGAAACTGACTTACGTCGAACGTCGTTTAGCATGAGAAAGACCTGTAATAATATCCATTTTTGATTAGCTAAGTAAAAACATAATATAGAAGCAGATTTGTCGATTGACGATTCGTCTCTGCTCATTTCTATTGAATTAATCTCCAATCACGATAATTTTGTACATTCCACAGCAGATTCCATCTGCAATTCATGCACGCACTTAGAGTATAACTTAGGGTTAAATCAGACCACAACATGACGCGAAGATGCATTTCTGAATTTGTACTGAATTGACAGAATCCAAAAATTGCTTGAGATGTCTTGCGAATCTGTCAAATCTATACAAATTTAGAAATACATCTACGCGTCGCGTTGCCGTCTTAATTGACCCTTAGGCATGTGTGAACATTTCTGTATCTTATTTCGTATGTATTATTCTTATTCGTATGTATTGTATAATTTCATTTTTACTTATTACTTAGCTTTTGTAAATGCGCTAAAAGTTTTCTTACAACAAAATAGGAATTATGCATAATGTAACTTGTTTCTTGGTGCAAGTTGATAGTTTTATTACTAGGAACATTCTCAGTAAACGAACGACGCGACGCAAACAGTATGACAGGGGTAAATGTGATTATTTTTACTAGATAACACTAGTAAGTATAGTGATAAAATATGACAACTCTAAACATGTGGTATAAGAAAAAGTCGCATTATAGATAAAATTTAAAACAGTGCTAACCTAATTATCCGGCCGGTGAGGTAATGGAAATATCTACAAAATGTTTGTTTGACCAAATAATATAATGGAAAGCATCAACCATGTAAATATTTCAGAAAATCATCGCAAAGTTTATTTTAAACCAAAGTAACGATTAATAAGTACGTAATACAATGTTTTATCTTTTACGTATCAGACGACAAAACATAGTATTACTTATATAGTGTGGATATTTTTATTAGTAAAGCTTTTTGTACTCCGACGTCTTAAATCGAGGTAAAGCGCTTGATAGCTCTACAGATTTATTAATTATAGGTGGTAAGTGTCTTCAAGCTAAGCTTTCGCTGCTATCTTCATTGCCGTGTAAGAACACTCCGTAGTTAGGCACGGATCTGTTCAGATGCAGCGGCGTAAAATACAGCGGGATTGTTGTTTTAATTATTAGAAGGTAAATATCTGAGGGCCCTAGCAGACGGCGACTTTTTGTAGCGATGCAATCGCGTATTTAGCGAACGGGCAATTGGATCGTTACTAATATGTGTTAGTTGCATTTGCGACGCGCGACTGTTGCGATGCAAACGTGCGACCGTGGCGGGCGACAGCGGAGAGAAAACGTAAGCGGCTAGCGACCGCTTCACAATTGTATCGATGCTAAAGCGAGATAGCATCGTTACTGCATCGCTACAAAGAGTCGGCGTGGGCTAGGGCCCTTAAAGCATTCACTGCTATCTTCATTACCGTGTAAGAACATTCCGAAGTTAGGTACGGGTCTGTTTTGTCGGATGCATCGGCGCTTGTTGGGCGGCATGCCTGACAAGTAGGCGTTGCTGTACGGTTCCTCTGGGGGCGGGATCTGGCGGCGTATGTCGCGGGTGAAAGTTGGAACCCATTCCTCGCCCCAATGTGATCTTATGTCTTCCGGTGGCACCTGAAAACATTCACGCGGTAAGATAATGAAGCAGAAAAATTTTAAGGGCGTTCGCTGCGTTAAGCGTGCGCCCGGGGCGGCCACCCGCGAGGCGTGCTTGTTTCATGTCATCCCATAGAGCAGCGCTGCGTTGAGCGGGTCAGCCGTCGCACGATTACTATGGCGAGCGCACACGGGCAGCCACGCCGGGCACACGCTCAACGCAGCGAACGCCCTAAACGGGTATTTTGCATACTTAAGATTATACAGGATGTAACAAAAAAGTGACAATAGTTTAAGGTGTGTATGAGTCTCCTATATAGAGTCCACTGTATAAGTAGCAGCGCTGAAAGAGCAAATTTTTTAAGCTTTTGTATGGGCAAACTGGAGGCTGTGGCGCTTGAAACCAATCACAAAAAATGCTTTTTAAGCGCTGACACATTTACAGCGAACTCTAGATTAGGCACACATACACACCCTAAACTCTAAAGTATTAACACTTAGTTTTAATACCTGCATATTTGTTGTCAATAGAATAAAGTTAAGTATTCTGTTTTTCGATGTCAGTCGAAGTGAGATTCGATATTCTGCTATTTATTGAGTAAGGACTGGGACAAATACGTATTTATAGCTTCGTACTACGTAGTCAATATTATGGTATAGCTTCGCTATAGAATCGCCGACTAAAACGCCAGAATTAATCGTTTGATAATATGAAGTCGACATTCGACTCATGTCATGTCAATTCCATACATTATGATCGGCGATCCTATAAAACGCGATATATAAAACGAGTTGGCTAAGCCCTCTTGATAGAGTTTTGGATATTAATCACTTACAATTATCCTTATCACCTCTGTGTCGTCAGAAGATGATGGCGACCGCGGCCGGCGATTAGCCCTGAAAGAATACAAATGCTATACTGCATTACTAGTTAATGTCCTCCATTGCGCGGAAATTAACTTATGGCGCGGGAACCGTACATAATTATTATCGCAACAAAAACAATAATATTCTTTCCTGGGATTCAAAGTAACCAAATATCAACAAAATCAATTCACCGCTTTAAGTACAGATCATCAAAGTTTATCGCGCGGGGACTGTACATTTTTGTAACAAAAACTATCCTTTGTTCCTTTCCGGCACTGTATCTGCATACTAAATTTTTTCAAAGTCTGTTCAGCGATTTAAGCGCGAAGATATAACAGAAACATTAGAATTTTTAATATTATAGTTTGTGCGTTTTAAGATGATATGGGTGACAGTTCTCATATTCCTTGCTACGGATTTTTTTTACAAGAAAACAAAAAAAAACAAAATGTAATAAATTATATTCCATCTACAAAAACAAATGTTTCCTATAATAATTGTAAATGAATAACAATGAAAAGTTGCTAACTGCTAACTTACTAATACTAGAGATCGCCCAGTGGTCGAAATTGGACCTTAGTTTCAACGGCATTTTGTAAAAAATATTGACTTTATCATTTTTTTTCAACTCTTGTCTCAGGGACTTAGCTGATCTCAAGACTGGCCGTGTAAGCATTGTCTAATAGTATCTTAGATTCAATAAAAAAAACTATAATCCATTTTCAATTTGTCAACTTGTCAACAGACTTCAACCATAAATAAAAGAGTATAATTCGCATAGATAAAGTATTATAGTACAGATGTAGTCTTAGCCCGTCATCGTGTGGCCATTTTGTGCTTATTTTCATACAAGTAGTGTGCGTTTATTTTCTTGAATATTTCTATTTGTCGATTATTTCGAAGCACATTATGATACAGGAAAGAAAGTAAATTAGTTAATGATATCGATTAACTATAGTTCAAGTGATGAGAATTCGTAAACACACGTAAAAAGCTATGCAATTTTTATAGCCAAATTATTAATTGATGTGACATTTTTAGCACTAATGCCTTACATAGCACGAATAAGTAATTATTAAACTTATAAATTATCTTTTTAGTTTACAAAAATACCGATTGAAAAGCCCAAAAAACGTTGTTCAAAACTTACGTATTTAATGTTAAATCCACGTGTATGAGGCATTCTTTGGCCATTCTTATGGTTTATTATTTAGCGGAACCACAAAACACAACAATATCTAGCATTAACTGTTCACTAAAAACCTTTATTAACACTTTTATTACATGTAATAAAAAAGAAGTCGGTCTGCATATTTCATGAAATATGCAGACCGACTTCTTTGTTAATATGTCCTAGTAAGTAGGACAACACCTTACACGCTTTTGCCGCTTATACACCGATATAAGGCTCTCTCCAGTCTATAGTACCTCAATGATAATTCGTATGTATAGGCTTGTCACTCAAAAATCTGTCATTTCTCTCGTGTGTGTGTTGTAGTGTGAACCTATGTCAATAGAGATTGACACTGTTGAATCGAAATCAAATCGATAAAAGGGGCGGCCATCTTAAATCGCCGGCACCACTGAAATGTCAGTACAAAATCGATAATTTCGATTGCAATTCCTTTACGAAGTGATTCGATATTTTTTAAATTATCGATTAATTTTTGTTAGGTAACTTCCCTACTATTGTCAATTATAATGTGTCACGCATATCATCTTAAAACGCACAAACTATAGTAAGGATGGCATTATGCCATAGCAGTTGCATGCGCTTGTAATACGTATAGTAAAAACGTGTGTCAAGGTCATTTGTTTTTGTGACTTTTCCAATATCAAAGAGTAAGGACCAGCCGTCCTTGTATGTAAAAGGTGTTATAAAACTAAGTGATAATACTTTAGAGTGTGTAATGTGAATGTGTCCTTTATTTTATAGAATTAATTGTGAAAGTAGCAAAAAGATCCAAATTTTTGATCAAGCGCCCCAGCGTCAGGCATTTTGCCATACAAAAGTTGAAAAAAAGTTTATCTATCAGCGCTGCTACTTTGACATTGACCTCAATATATTTTTATGGACTTCTGTCAAATAAAACGTAAAAACAATGTACGTATGAAAATACAAAACATTTCTCATGATTTAAATAGTTCGGAAAATCAAATTTTCATCCGAAATGAAAACTTACTTAAAACATTGAAATTAAAAAGTATTACCAACAATATTTTGTTGACTTTTTGATAGCATATCTTAAATTAACTAAACAAAATTAAAAAAATATATTAATTATAAAGAGAAAAAGTTTGTTTTATTCGTATGTTTGTTTGTATTGAATGGGCTCAATAACTACTGAACTAATTTTAAAAATTCTTTTACTTTTGGAAAGCTACATCATTTGCAAAGAACACAGGCTATGTATTATTCTGAAAAATATTAGGGATCCTACCGAAAATAGCAAAAATATAACCCAAAGTGGTAAAAATTTGCCAAAAATTTCATTATTTCGCCTCCGCTACGAAAAATACTGATGATACATCAAAATAATGTTGTACATGTTTAAAGTACTCATCATTATCGACAAAAAAGCCCAGGGCAGCTTATGTCTATCTTTTATGGTTAACGAATAATAACCATTACTTTCATTAATAGAATTGTCCTTTAAATTATTACCATGGGCCAAATATTTTAGAAGTAAGGACAGTTTGATTAAAGCTCAAAATAAGGCGCCCGCGCCGACGTGACAACGGCGGCGACTACCACGAATGTGTAATGGAAAATATTATATTTGCAAGTCAAACGACCGGCTATCGATCTCATCTAGATCTTACAAATATGCTGGAGAGATGATAGTGCCTAAATGTGTGGGGAATACAGAAAGTACTGACGAAGGACTGACTGTTTTGCAGGCCCATGAAACGAAGTTCGCGGAGTCAAGTAGTTCTTAAAAATTTCTACGTTTTAGGACACTTACGTACTACCACAGCCTTTGTTTACATGAAAAATTGAGATTACTATTTATTATATTAATTATTCAAAAGCAGTTTTCTTCATCCGCGATTTTCTCTGATCCATTGTGGTATTTTAAATAGCATTTTAGATATTATTTTTGGGAATTATGTCACTTTTACATAATTTGAGTAAATTTTTATGTTTGTTGCCTACCTGCTTAAAAAAACCGGCGTGAAACAGCGCTTGCGCTGTGTTTCGCCGAGTGACTGAGTTTACCGGAGGCCCAATTCCCTTCCCGATCCTCCCCTATTCCCTTCCCTTCCCATCCCTACCCTCCCCTATTACCCTATTCCCTCTTAAAAGGCCGGCAACGCACCTGCAGCTCTTCTGATGCTGCGAGTGTCCATGGGCGACGGAAGTTGCTTTCCATCAGGTGACCCGTTTGCTCGTTTGTCCCCTTCTTTCATAAAAAAACCTATAAAATATAAATGTTGTTGAGATTCCTGGAAGAAAATCCAGGAATCGCAAAAGGGTACATGCGGGCGAGCCAAGCTAAGCACGATACCAAACTTAAATGGGACCGTATAGCTGTAGAGCTCCATTGGAGTTGCCATCAATCAAAAGAAAAAAGCTTGCAGGCGAGCTATATTATTATGTTAAAATAATAATGAATTAATATTTATTATGAACAAAAAATGAAACGACACCATACCAATCGATACCACAGTGACCCTTAAAACGTTTACAATATTTAACTCTGCAACAATCGATCTCAATAGATGTCGATGCCTCTGTTGCTACCGTGAAATTTGACGTTTGTACACGATCTGAAAGTCGATTCTCAGACAATTTTGTTTGTCGCGAGCACCTAAGATTTCGATTTGGCGAATGTTTCGATGCTGATTAGTTCCAAAATGAGCCACAGCCCGATCGTGCGCTAGCATAGCTGTCAGGAATAGCAAAATCCATTGAGGTTGATTAGTTTCAAATCGATCCGCAGCACCATCGTGCGCTATTTTAGATGTCTAAAGCAAGTCTAAAGTGTCAATATCCGTTGAAATCAAAAATCGAAATCGATATCAGTTTCGGGAGTAAGGCCCCTGGTTTGACATCGCAACTAACATTGAATTGACATAAAATATATGTCTAATGTCTAATGTGAGCTATTCCTATCTCTAGTAGGGCAAAACCAGAGATAGAGCAAATATTGGGAACGGCCGTTAAAGTGTACAAACATTATCTGTGAAAATACAAGGTGCAAAAACTACCATTTGATCGTGATTATGTTTGGAAAATTTATTTCAGCGTTTGCTCTTTTTAGACAGACTGTAAATTTTATCACTAAGTTCTGTTACACCTAGTATAAATCGATATTTAAGTGCGAAGCCAAACGAACGTAATTTGTAAGTTGTGAGTCGCAGAATTTCGGTCGCGTAAAAATATATTTTCATAGAAATCATGACTCACAAAATTACGCTCGTGTGAATCAAACAGGACTTTTGTATGAAACTGAATGCAGAATTTCTGCCAGCCGAAATTCTGCGACTCAGAACTCACAAATTACGCTCGTTTGGCCTCACCCTAAATAGGCACAAAAACATACCTATTATAAGGGCTCCTTGGCGGAGCGTTGGTTCGCCGCTCTCTCGTCTCTGTCGAATGATCCAACCCGTTTTGTGACGACGTAGCCGCTGGCGTCGTATCCATCGCTTCCACCGACGTAGCCGTCGACGTAGCTGTCGACGTAGATGTCGACGTAGCCGTCAACGTAGCCGTTGACGTAGCCGTCGACGCAGCTGTCGACGTAGCAGTCGATGTAGCCGTGGACGTAGCAGTCGACGTAGCCGTCGACGTAGCCGTCGTCGTAGCCGGCGTTGAAGCCGACGTATCCATTGTCGACGTAGCCGGCGCCGACGTAGCCGCCGTCGGCATAGTCACGGAGGCGTCGATCAGTGATTCAATCGCGTCAGTCGCGTTACTCGCGTTTTCTATGAACTCGCTTGCCTCCAGTAGATCGGAGAAGCTCAGTGAACTGTTCTCGTTAGAAGTAGCCTGCTATAATAGAGTATACAGTAGTTATCAATGCATTGATCTTTTACTTTAAGAAATTAGGGCCAATTCAGACCGCAACGAGACGCGTAAATTTGTATGGATTTGAAAGATTTGCAAGATGTGTCACGCAATTATTCAGTACAAATTTGGAAACGCATCTATGCTCTGAATTGACCTTTATTAGTTGATGCCCGCAACTCCGTTGCGTAGATATTAATTGTTCATCGCATAGGAGTCGCACATTTCTTCGGGTTTGTCCTCTATCCTTGATTGGGACTGAAAGTTTCTCCAAATCTCATCAAAATCGGTTCAGCGCACATCAGTTGAAGCGTGAAGAGGTAACAGACAGACCAGAGATTACAGCATTCACAGATTAGATTCAATGTTCGTTTTGTGTTCGGGTTATAGTTTTTGTGACTATGTACCATCGTGGAAATTGATTCCTAGGGCAGTTAACGGACCTACGTCATGTGGTCGGCTTATTTCAATTCAATGTTATCGGTTCTAATCGGTCGGCTGGGTTTGACGTAACGCGACCAAATTACTTAGGTCCACCATCTGCCTAGGAATCATATTATAATAGTTATTGTATACTATGTATTGTATACTTACAGAAGTAGAAGCTCCATCGACGGAAGTGGAGGCGCCAACTATATTGCATATGAAGTGGTTGGTATCCGTGCGGTTGTTCTCTATTTTCTCGATAGCGGAGTTTAGATTCTCCATTGCCAGCTCTGTGAGTGTTGTACGAAGAGGCTCTTCCACGTTGGACAAAATGTGATCCTGAAAGTGAGGAAAATATTATGACAAAACGTTAGACTGTCTTTATCTATCTAATAAAAAATTCTCGTGTCAACCGATTTTGATGAAATTTTGTATGTACTTACATACGTTAGGCCTGTTGTATATTGATACTAGAAATAATTTATATGGCTAAACAATGTTTGCCGGGTCAGCTACTAATAATATAAAGATTTATCGATAAATGTGTATATCTCGAGAACGGTTTAACCGATTTGGCTAATTTAATTTTGAAATATTCGTAGAAGTCCAGGGAAGGTATATACGAAGAGAAAAAGGAGACAGACACACACACTTACGCATTTATTTGTGTGTAAACACTAAGCCACTTTTTCACTTACCAGGAAAGCATCATGGAGCACCCTGACTGCCTCAACGCCGTCCGGGCTACAGGCGGATATTACCCCGCACAGCTCGGCGAATATATGGCCGGCGAAGACACGGAAACATCTCAGGAATAGGTCGTTGTTTGGGTTGTTGAGAACCACAGTCAAACCGTCGAGGCACTGACAGAAGGCCGCTTTCAGTGAGAGCAGCACGTCCAAGTCCGGCCGAAGTGGTATCAGAGAGAGCTGCAACGAAGAAGTGTAATAAACAAAGGGGGTAGTTAGGGTATGTATGTGTCACTTATAAAGAGTGTAATAAAACAAGATGATAATACATTAGGGTGTGCATGTGTCACAAATGGTGTAACAAAACTAAAGGATAATGCATTAGGGTATGTACTATCAGAGAAGTTGATTCCTATGCAAATCGGGGACCTAAGTAGTTTGGTTGCGTTACGTCAAACCCAGCTGACAGATCACAATTAACATTGAATTGACATATTCGACCAAATAACGTTGGTCTGTCAATTGCATAGGAATCAACTTCCTCGATAGTACTATGTGTCTTTTATTTAGGGAAAGTATGTACAGTACTCCCAAATTAATAATGCGCATGCAAATATTCGCTAATTGTCGTAATCACGAAAACACCCGAATCTATGAAACGTAAGAGCCCCAAACAATGCACTTGCATTTTGCACCTTGTGCAAAGGAAATATAAGTAAATATTATATAGCCGGTGGCTATCCGCTGTCGCTCTCTCATCGGGAAGCCATCGCAACGTGGCCAGTGATGTTACCATGGTAACGTGCAAGCAACGTCTGGCGCCGGTGTTTTTCTTTAAGTTAGTTTAAAAACAGCGCTTTGCAGCGACGTCATCAGACGCTTGGGAATACGACCATTGCCGAAAAATTACGAAAATTTCTATGCGCATTATCACTTTGGGAGCAGTAGTAGTATGTAGTCCCTTGTACAGGGTGTAACAAAACAAAGTGATAACACTTTAGGGTGTATACGTGCCTACAAATACGGGTGAGAAGCTCACAACAAAAACAAACTTACCAAGCGGTTTATGAACTCAGAATGATTGTCGAAAATCAAATCCGTGAGTTCTGGCTCCGAGCCGGGCTCGTATTGCCGGCGCATGAGGTCGGTGACGTACGTCTCGTAGCGCTGCTGCAACGACTGCAGACCGCGCGACGACAGCCGACGCGAGACCGGCACGCGCGACATCTCATCCTGTTGGGACAAAGTCTAGAGATGTTACTTGGCTCGCCCTAGTATATCCCACAACCTGAGCACTTTTGTGGTACACTTTACGGAAAAACTATCACGCCTGTTGATTTGTGTTTTAACATAGTAATTTTTATTTATGTGTAGATATTGTGTTATCATCGGTCAGTCAAGGTTACTATTAAAATATTTAAAAAAACTGCCTTAAAGATTATTACCACGCAGAAAGCCGATGCGAGCCCTCACAAAGTTCGCTCGGCTTTTAGCTAGTAAGTATTTCTATTCTATTAATTGTTGATACGAGTATATTCTATTAAGTGTAATTATAATAAGTGTATTAATATTCTAATAAGCTAAGCCAGGTAACGGCAGCTCTTCACAAAACGCGAGCGCGACCGACAAAAATTCAAATAAAATGCCACTTTATGAACTATGCTATACGTATGTTTCGTTTTGGAACGAAGTTCCTTATTGGTCTACTATTCCACTACAAAGCAGCGGCTGCTTCGGTCGCTAGACCATAATATGATGAGAGAATGTTGGCAGAAAATTTAACAGACGATTGAAATTGACGGAATGCTACCTTAGGAGTCCCCGCAGACTTCAGACTTTTAGTCGGCCGATAGTTTAGTCGAGGCACATAATATGATATGATATACTTTTACATATATGTAAATGATTTATTTTTTGAAATATTTCAGGTTGTATATATCTAAAATGATATTTATTTTACATTTCCAAACTGAAATAACTCACAAAGTATATCATTTAGGTATGACATTCTATCAAAGAGTATATTTTATTGTTTGTAAACATCTTCTCTATCGATTGGCGTATTTTTCATAAGTGTACACCAAAATACGATATTTTATATGTACTATCAGAGAAGTTGATTCCTATGCAAATCGGGGACCTAAGTAGTTTGCTTGGGTTACGTCAAACCCAGCTGACAGATCACAATTAACATTGAATTGACATATTCGACCAAATAACGTTGGTCTGTCAATTGCATAGGAATCAACTTCCTCGATGGTAGTTGTAAGTTTAGGTATGTCAATAAGGTTCGTTGTTCTTTGTTTACTGTATACATACCATCAATATGATGCCAGCAATAACCAAATATTCCGGCCCGGCCGCCGACCTGTCTAGTTGCTCGAAGAGAGTGTTCGTTTTGTTCTGAAATATAAACAAGTAAGTAAAAACATTCATTCGCACGCGAGCTTAAAAAGCTTAAAAAACTTATAACCTATAAGTAGTAAGTACCTATATTTTAGTAATCTGTGAGAGGGGTGGTAGCTCAAGCCGGGGGTCGCGGGTTCGAATCCCGCCGACGGAACAAAAAGTTTTCAATGTTCCCGGGTCTGGATGTGTATTAAATGTGTATGATATAATAAAAATCTTAAATATATGTATAGTATAAAAGTATTAAATATATTTCCGTTGTCTGGTACCTGTAACTCGTGTGAATGAGGTCTAAAGGTGATAAGCACATTTGTCCCCGCATCGCACGCGCCGTACGCGCCGCACGCGTCGCTACCCAGAATTCGTTGTATAAAATGACGTCACGAAATGCGGCGCGTACGGTGCGAATAAATGTGCCCGGACCGCACGTATGTCTGGCCGTCTGTCTGTCACCAGGCAGTACCTCAAGAACCGCTATAGCTAGACTTCTGGAATTTTCACAGATTGTGTATTTGTTGCCACCATAACAACATAGAAATTAAATATTTAAGGGGGGCTCCCATACAACAAACGTGATTTTTCAAACATTTTTTGCTCGGTATCAATAATGACAACAGGTAGGCACTAGAAATATTTACCAAATCCTTATTATTTGTATTTAAATAATAAAAATTTAAATGGGGCTCCCATACAAAAAGGTAATGCTGTACGAAAATATTTCTTAAATACTGTAATAAGTGCGTACCTCTACTGCTGTATTATTATCCTGCTGAGTAGAACGCGCGACACGAAGTTCTTCTCTGAAAATTATATTACAGATATAATTATGATACGAAGTTTTGAAAGCTCAGGGTACAGTATTTTAAACAAAAGTTTATACTTTATTGGCAACATAATATTGAGTGGGTACCATTTTAAGTGATTTGACCAAAGTGTTCGCTTTAACCTGGAGTGTAATTTTTAATAAAAATAAATAGATGTTTTCCATGTCATGCGGGCGTGGCGCTCGGCCAGGTGCATGCTTGGCCCACCACACATTCCCACCACTGTATGTGTCGTTAGGATCGACAGCGGTATCCAACCACGACAACCCTTTGATATGATCTCAGGGAGCCCAAGGGACATGCTAAATGTCTTGGGACCCGCAACGAAATTAATCAGAAATAGATAGGAGTATGAAGTATACAGTTTTCCCTCCCCATAAAAAGCGGGAGACAGCACAAAGTTGCAATTACCAAAAGTCAAAGAATTCAAGGGAAAGCGCCATAGGAATAAATGTTAATTATTACTACCTAAGCTAGATCTAAGTTGATGTTGCAATGTTACACTGTTTCTAGTAATAATTGTGACAAAAAGCCTTAAGTAATGACCCTTGTAGTACCTGCGTCTGGATAGCGAGCGGCGGGCATGCGGGCTGTCACACGGCAGGAATCTGTCGTAAACGTGATGGCCGAACGTCTCGCAAAGCGCGCGGCCTGGCGTCGTACGGCAACGGAACACGCCAGCTATAATAACCAAACATTATCCCTCGTATAGGAGAAATTCATCCATAAGGCCACAGTCTTGAAACCAGCGGGGCGGAGGCGGCGGCGGCACGGGAGCGGCGCGTTCCAATGTATAGATTAATATGGAACTGGCCTCAAAACAGCGTACCGTCCGCCGTTCTACGGCTTCTCATGCTGCCGCCACCGCTCCTGTCACACTGCCCGCAAAATTCGAGGCTGAGGCCTAAAGGCGAGACCGCACTAAGCGACTAGGCGACACTACGCTGCAGAGGAGCGACGCGACATTTCATGTTCCTTAATAACCCCAACACCGGTTTCGGTGATGGTGGCCAATTTCATTGAAACCAGACCAGTTACACAGGAGTAATTTTATAGTGCTCAAGTGTGTGCGCAGTACACAATCATGAGCACTCTCTATTTCTTTACTCTCATTAGTCATAACCCAGTGGATCGGAAGACCGACACGACTGGCGAGAGATCAGGCGCAGGTCTGACTTTCTACCCCATCCGACGCATGGAACATCTTATTTGTCATAGAATTAGGTGATCAGCCTGCATTGTCGTAACCAAACTTGGAAATAACATGTTACAACGTGGGAATCGAACCCGCGACCTCCGAGTCAAGAACCACGCTCTAACGGCCGTTCTCAATATTTGATCTATCTCTGGTTTTGCCCTACTAAAGATAGGAATAGCTCACATTAGACATTAGAGACATATTTTATGTCAATTCAATGTTAGCTGCGATTTTGTATGTTAAACCAGAGATAGATTGAATATTAGGAATGGCCGTAAGCCACTAGACCACGGAGGCGCATGTTCCATAGATAGTACAATGTACATACGTATTGTGCCGCGTATTACGGCCTACCTAACATTACTATTTGCGAAGAATATTTAGCCGTGATGTGTCGCATCGCTCCGTTGCAGCTTAGTGTCGCTTAGTGCAGTCTTACCCTAAATAATGCTAAATAAATATTATAGTTAGTGTTGAAACTTTTTTTCCTTTTTTTTTAGAATTTTTAAACAAAATTTCGCTTTGTTTAAACATTCAAGTATTGACTTGTTTAAAAATTCGAAAAAAAAGTTTACGCAAGAAGGTGGTACCTTATAAACTGGAGTGACGTCACTTAGGGCCCTTTTCACCACTTTCTGATAAAGTGCCTAATAGGCTATTCACAACTTTTTTGACAGATTCTCCATACTTGATCTGTCAAGTTAACGGTGGATAGACTTATCAGGAAGTGGTGAAACAGGCCTTTAGGGTTTTATACTGCCGCACTCAGAGTGGAACATTAATTACTTAAATGTAATTAATTCAAAATTTTGACATAAGCCCCATACATTACCTGTCAAACTCTTCATTAAATTGAAGGTTAATCGTAATTAAATGTCTCTGAGTACGGCGGTTAACTAACATGTTTAATATCATTTTTTTAATGTTAGATTTTACACTTACATCGTTGCGTTTCGTTTTCATTTTGCTCAGCATTTTGGTTGCTGGCGTTGCCCTGGTTGGTCTGGCTGCTCTGGTTGCTCTGGTTGCTCTGGTTGCTCTGGTTGCCCTGGTTGCCCTGGTTACCCTGGCTACCCTGGCTACCCTGGCTACCCTGGCTACCCTGGTTTTCGGGTCTCTGCGAGCCTGCCTGAGCGGTTTCCGTCCTATTCTCCTGCGCATTAGATTCTTGAGCAGCATTCTGCGGTCTCGCTTGATTCGGTATACCGTTAATGATTTGGGCGTGCAAGACTCCCTCCATGCCAGGGACGATGCTCTGTCTGACAACCGACGATACTATATTTTGCAGCATTTCCGCCGTAGGTGGCACCCCAAAAGGCATCTGCGCTAAAAATACTGTGGACAAAACTGAGCGGTGAGTTTAATTAGGTGTCTAAAATGTAATGAGTTAATGACGATCGAGCATACAACCATGATAGAGGTGTAACCCATTAATAGGATATATTACTGCAATGTTTTGACGCTGGAGTGCAGCACCAGCATACGCAGTACACAAAAAGTTTTGTTTGAAGTTTGACAACGTTTCTGTCAATATTCTAATATGACGTGTGCAACATGTCAACTGTCACCGAAAACTAAGTGATTATCATAAACCTATAATGCTAAAGACCAACAAAGAGTGCGAGAGAGAAGAAAATTTTTTATGGAATTATAACAAGATGAAAAGAGAGAGGCAGTCTAATGAAAATTGTAACCAGTTTTATTTGACAGGTCGTCAAAAGTCGTCAGTCGTTTTTATGCCCTTTCGGTATTTCCAATATATTGTTCAATTTGTTTGTTATTTTTAATAAATATTATTATATTTAAAAGTAGTGAATTGTGCTGTAAGTGTCTGCAGTGTAAATCGTAAGAATAATCCTGAAAAATATACATTTCACAGGGCCTCTATCATGAGCTCTTAAATCCATTCACTTTACGTCCTTATACAGTAAGTATAAGGACGTAAAGTGAATGGATTTAAGAGCTCATGATAGAGGCCCAGGTAATTAATCTTCATGTCCTAATTGCTACGATGTTTCTTTAGTTCTCTATTTCAAATAAAATATTGTGAATCCTCTCTTTTACTTTCATATTTTGCGTAACTAAAGGTACTATTGTTCTTATATTACACAAATTTTGAAGAAAAATTTTTCATCAAAATTTTTTATATATACGCTAGTGCTTGGGAGATGGAGTTACCCGCGTCCGTTGGATTTACCACCTTTCCTAGGCCCACCCTACATGTGTCCCCCGGGTGGTGCTAAACGGGTAACAGCATGGGAGATTGTTCACAAAACTAGCTTGCGAGGACTCGTTGCTGAGAGGTACCGCGTCTCGTTCGTGGTTTTGTGAACAAGTTCTTATGTCAAGAGCAACGCCGAGTCTCAGGCGGCGGTTAAATAACCTGACCAAGCCAGCCTAACCAGCTCGGCTCTTAGTGCCGGTAGTAAATGACCGACACAACTCGTTATCTCGTGGTCATGTTTCGCGAGACCGAGGGCCTTGGCTTCATCGCCCGGGCCAAGAGGTAGAAAGCCTCAATAAAAATTCACTCTAATCCTACGGTGAGTCACGCGCTAATAGGATGCATGGCTGGCGGAAGGTTCAGTTTCTAGCGGACAACCTCGGTGGACCTGGCAAACACCGTTGAGTAGCCTTCTAGGGGGAATGGGCGTCACCCCTCTAGTGACCTTTTATATCGACCCGACTCGTGGGAACCAAAATGAATGACACTTTAACAAAAACAAAAACTAAAGAACAAAACGCATCAGAAAATCAAGACAAACCATTGATACAACAAGCATTCCATAAGGGACTATTTCATAGTAGACCAAGATCCAGCTCATTAAACGACGAATCTCTGTTGTCGAAATCAAAAGATCAAGACGTCCAATTAAGTCCAAACCATATTAATATCGATCTCACACAGGAAGCATCAGATTCATGGAAAGAAGTATGTGGAAGAAAGCGCCCTAGAGAAAGTCCAGAAAGTAGACATAACCAAGCACAAAAACATTAAAAACTCAGCACTTACTGGTTGAGCCAACCCGTCAAAACCTCAAATAGATTCGATACACTAGAATTGAAAACCGATACAAACAACTTCGAAAACAAAACAACTAAAACTGTAAACGATCCAAAACCACCTCCAATATTCGTGGACAAAGTAGAAAATCTAAAACCCTTACAAGCATTACTTGAAGAACATGCCCCAGGAAATTATGAAATTAAAGTACTAAATGGTGATAGGGTTAAAATTCAAACAAAAACACCCGAAACCTTTAAAGAGGTAGTCAAACAACTAGAAGCTAAAGCTACTGAATTCTATACGTATCGACTGAAACAAGAACGTTCATTCAAAGTGATATTTAAAAAACCTACACCCATCAACCGATACAGAAGAAATTCGAACGGCCCTAAAAGAAATTGGACACGACAGTGTAAATATATGGAATATTAAGCAAAGAGTTACCAATAAACCACTGCACATGTTTATTGTCGAGTTAATCTCAAAAAGCAACAATAAAGAAATATATGACATCCGAAATATCCTTAAGAGGATACCACAGCGGCTAGAGAAATGAAAAAAAAGTACGTGTAATATCTATAGCTGTCTCCCTTACCTCAAGCCTATACCGCAGAACGCGATAGAGACAACTGCAGAAAATCCAGAAAATCAACTATTCGTTGTCCCCTGATTCCTTCTCCAAAACTTAACCGATTTAAGTACTTTTTTCATTAAAGATTAAAAAAAGGCTTGAGCTGTGTTCCTATGTTTTGCTTTTTTTGAATAATCTATCCAAATCTGTTTTCTGGACGTTTGAACACAGTGGAAAATCTGGCCATTTTTTTGGGTTTTTGAACGTTCATATCTTATTTAATAATTAAATTATGAAAACAAAGAAAACATAGGGACATTGTATTAGTGGCCGTAGATATTCAGGAAAAAAATTATAACTCTACTAGCATTATCCAGGGAGGAAACAGGGGACAACGTTTGTATGGAAAAAATGGCGGTGTGGAATCCTCTTAACTGTCGAATTAAAGTCGAACCTCTAAGACCCGTCCGCAGCATTCCACAATGTGCTAACTGTCAGCAATATGGCCATACCAAAGCCTATTGTCGCGCGATTAATACTGAGAAAAAATTTTAATCGGTCCAGTAGTTTCTGAGATCAGCGCGTTCAAACAACAAACAAACACTTCAGCTTTATATTAATTATTAGTATAGATTATTTGACTGCTAATTCCGCCACATGATTTCTGAGTCACAATAAAATTGATGGAAATTTATTTCTAAAAATTGTTGTTCGCCAATGAAACTGCTTGAAGTTTTAGTGACTAAAAATCTTTACTTGGTTACTTTCTTTACGCTTTCAAGATAATATTTCAGGATTACTGCGCAACGCCGACAAAAAACAACGCTTTGTGATGGGTAGATAGTAGTAGTACTAGTAGATGGATGGTTTATCCATATTTCTCTTACTAAAATTGGCATAAAATTAAATTAAGAAATTAAAAAAAAAACCCCGCCAAAACAACTTTAAAAAGTAATGAAATAATATTTACTGCCTTTAAGTTCAAATGATTCCTAACTTGTGTAAAGTAATAATTATTTTAGTCCATAATTGTTTGTCGGGGGACCGCCAAGTAAACTAAAACCTACAACCGCCAAGTCGCTGATTACCTATCTCGATTCAGATCGCTGTGAATTGATCCTTAAACTTGTTAAGTGAAATTAAACATCTACATTAGCGGTCCCCCGACACACCTTGACAACAATTATGGACTAAAATAATTATTACTTTACACAAGTTAGGAATCATTTGAACTTAAAGGCAGTAAATATTATTTCATTACTTTTTAAAGTTGTTTCGGCGGGGGTTTTTTTAAATTTCTTAATTTAATTTTATTTCATACTTTTTAAACTTGTGTTGGTTATAGTGCAGAATAATTCCTATCAACAGAATCATATTCTCATGATTACCATCTATCAATGTCCTTTTCGATGAGACCGTTAAAATGAGCCCAAACATGAAACCTCCACTTTGGGTTCATACGAAGCTCGGTTCCTACAGAATCCAGGTAATGCTGCAGCAGCAGCATGTAAATATTTACTGTTTATACGCAAGCGCTGTTTCACGCCGGTTTTCTGTGAGAACGTGGTATTTCTCCGGTCAAGCCGGCCCATTCGTGCCGAATCATGGCTCTATACGCTATAAATTATAATCATTAATCAGTTGTTTAACAACAGTTCTACTCAAAATGACTTGAGCATATCACGCTTTGTTTCGATTTTCGATTAAAAAAAATATACCTCTGAAAGATATTTGGTATCACATCACTAGTGGCGCGTGACGATAACGGAAGAAAGGATAAGCATTACTAATTTGTATTTGATAGAAAGGGATATGACTTATGTCAAATGCTTTCGTCATGGATTAAGACCAGTGTAATTTGAGCTCTGAATAAATTGATTCTTGACAGTAAAAAAAATATTTTGTATGAAACGCACGAGATGTACATGGGTCATGGATGTGGTCGATACTAAGACAGATTTCGCTATCATTATCTAAAGTAAGACCTATAAGTCTTACATATTGTCTGAAAGTATTCGCCTTGCATTAGGCGTCTAGAGGCTATGTGGTCGCTGAGGTTTTCTATACTTACAGTTGGTGTTTTAAAAAATCAAAATCAAAATTGCTTTATTTCTGAACAAATCTAAAATAAAATATATTTTCAGAATACATGGTGCCTACCACCGGCTCGGGTACTAAGCCGACGAGAAGAACCGGCGTAAGAAACTCGCACGGGGCCCACTTTTTACCAAAAAAAACTGAGAAAAAAAAATAATCTTTTAAAATAAAATTTACAATGCTGTAACTAAAAATTATACAATGTAAACATAGATAGACACATAATAATTGTAAGTCATGTAGAAGTAGCCTTGCAAGCAGTCATTCAGCATTCTACTCCCAAGATGTGCCATCGTTTATGAAATCATTGACCTTATAATAGGGTTTGGCACAAAACGTTCTTTGACTACTTTTTTAAATTTATTAATCGAAAGATTTTGAACGTTTTCTGGGACCATAATATGTTCCCATTTGAATATCAAGGAGTCACCTCGATTTCTCATGGTTTCCATCACCAGACCACCACTTTTGTGAACATGATACCTAATCATAACAATACAATGTACAACAAAAGAAAAAATTTGAAAATCGGTTCATAAACGGCGGAGTAATCGTTGAACATACATAAAAAATATATCCACAGCCGAACGTCTAGACTCCTCCTGTTTGGAAGTCGGTTAAAAATAATTGTAATAAAAAATAATATGATATTTTATGATATGTATTTAATTTAAGAATAAAATATAATATACTATGTGTGTTGTTTACTTTCAACGTTTACTTTCAATGTAAGAGCTGATTTACCAGATAGATTTTACCTTAGTAATAAATAAGTAACTTTATAATGTGTTATGTGTTTATTATTTACCCCTATAAGAACTTCATGTCATAACATATCCGACGATTGAAAAATCATTCCAAAAGAAAATGTGTATCTACTTTTCAATCGTCACCTTTTTTTGCCAATTAAAATTTATGATACCTAATTTGAAATACAAATCTGTCAAAGTTGCATATTATTTATTTCTTATAGAAACTCAGGTAAAATAACTCGAACGGACTATACTATCGATAGTAAAATATACATCACTAGCACACGCACACATTGACAGATCGAAAATGGTCACGCATTTTCGGGTTGTCAGGTGGTCTATACGACACTATAATTATATTAAGTCTATGGTGATTATAACTCGTATTAACGTAAAGAGGTGTTAAGTTTCGGCCAGACCTGCTCGTCAGTAACGCGGGACGGAAGCGTCTCCAACGCGAAACTGGTGTGCAAACCTGAGCGACTACGGTGCGAACCTTGCGAACTGTAGATTATTCCCGCTGTGCCGACGCGAACGTCCCACGTTATAGACGCTCCCGATTCGCTGTCGCTTTGGTCGCGTAGGTTTAGCTGAAGCCTTATAAGTTTGACGTGTCTATCAGTCTGTTGATGACATAGGCACCGTGGCATCGTTTTGGATTTTTAAATTGAAAACTACTTTAGCAGCGTTGAGCACTTTTGTAGGATGGGTAAAAACTGTGAAACTCGCGTCAGATTCTCGTGCTGATCGAAAAACCGTAAGACGGTTAGAGAGTAGTGTTGTAACATCGAAATCGATTAATCGAACAATCGATGTTTTTTTTCGATTGTCGATATTTTTTAATCGATTGCAAGGGTTTCGATTAATTAAAAATCGCTTTTTTTTTAAATCGATTTTCATAAAAAATCGGTTAAAAAAATATATGCACAACGTTAATAAACAAGTTTTTTACTTCTGCCGGCACTCCCGGAGTGCAACCCGTCTTTTTTTTTATCAAAAGTTTTCTAAACTGTAGTTTATCATCATCAACCCGCTTAGTACTGGAAAAGTTGGGTTTATCTACTTAATGAAATGCAAGCAACTATCATTGATTTGAACAACATTTTGCATCCTGTCATATATTAGAGTTTTGAATTGGGTATTATAAATTAATTTAAGATTATATTACATATAAATGCACCAATGACTGCAGTGTCGACTAATCAGAACGCAGTCCTAACTGCCCAGCATATCAAAATTTGCTTTCACACAAACCACAACCAGTATAATGGTTAGATGCTCGAAAGAAATCGAAATATTGCACTCACTCTGAGACCCAAATAGCGGTTGGACGTTGCCACCTTCAAGAATATGGGCCATCGGGTCAGTATTTTGCTGTTGCTGTTGTTGAGTCTGCTGCTGTTGCTGTTGTTGCTGCTGTTGCTGCTGTTGCTGCTGCTGTGGCTGCTGCGGCTGTTGTTGTGTCTGTTGCTGCTGTTGTTGATTTGGGCGGTTCTGGCCACGGAGATGGTTGATTATACCCGTTGGAGACACCTCTTCCAAGCTTAGGACTACCTCCAGGTTACCAATTCTCGCTATGTCGTTCAATCCACGCACTATGTTGTCAAGCTCTACAAGAACATTCCAATGATAAAAACATACATAACAAAGTTTAATGTGAGCCGGCCCCTAGAAGATCAATAATTGTATTGTGCAATATCACGCATCATTGTTATTGAACAGTTTATTTGACAATTAGATTGAAGGCGCGCGGTGTTCAAAATCACCCGTAGACGGGCATTTTCCAAAAAATGTGTACCCCTGGTTTTTACCTTGTCCCTGTAGCAGGCACAAAGGTTCGGCTGGTACGCTTTCAGTCACACACTTTGCGCCTGCTATTTTATAGTTTTTTGATCGTCGTTTATTTATACATCAATTAAATCGAGTCAAAAGAACGAATCGCCCTAGATAGATTCTTTGTCTTTAATTCAATTCAAAAATTATCTGAAATTTCCAAATAATTTGGACATAGTATGGAAAATTAGTTAAAAAAAGAGGTAAGTTTGGGATTTTTTTCTATCGAGTGAAGTTCATGATATTGTGTAATGGAATATAAATTCCACTGTGTTAGATCTTTAACTAACACATATTATATTGTTTTCAGAATTTAAATTACTATATTTTTGTGTCTATTGTCACTTTTAAATCTTAAAAATCGTCCGTTTTTGGGAATACAGGGCCTTAAGATGGCAATCGGAAAATGTTGGTAGACACTTATTATTGGCGTATAATAAATAAATAAAAACTAAAAAGTCTTTATTTCAAGAAATTAAAAATCCTGGATTTTATGTAATTATAAAAATTGGCGCTTTTATTAATGTCACTACCGGAAAAGTCAACAAAAAAAAATATAAATTTTAATATTAAGTGACTTTTGATTGATTGATTAAATACTGACAATGAACTTTAATTTCTTAGCTTTAGGGCGGATTCGACCATACTGGAGTAAAATTTTACTCGAGTATAACTGTCTCCTAATCTAAGAGTAAGCTGGTTTTGCGTTTTTCCAACTTCTAATCCAAGAATGAGGTAATTACACGGGAGTAAATATTTACACGGGCTATTTTGGTGGAGTAAATATTAAACTGAGAATAGTTGCACAACAGGGTTCAACTGTCACGGTCGGAGTCATTGTGAACTATAATTGACATTTTATTTCATACTCTTTGAGTAACTTGGTAAAATGCAAACGATAATACCCTAGAGTAAACTAAAGGAGTAAAATTATTCTCATGATAGTTATACTCGTGTAACTTCATGTTTGGTCGAATCGTGCCTTAGTCATTGCTGAGAAAAATCGATATCGCTACAGCCAAATTATAAAGACGTCGACTTTACTTAACAATAACAAATACACTATTTAAAATTTAAGTACCTAAAAGTTTAATTTTTTTTTAATAATTTTGATTTTATTTCCACTACTTTTCTATCAGTAAAGTTGAAAATCATTTTGTGTCATTGATATTTGCAGATTTATAATAACTAGACATCAGATTATATGCATTTGCATACTTGCATATGCAAATGCATATAATGTCACTTTTTAGGCGATAGTGCATATTTTGGCAATTTTTCGTTGATAGTGCATATTTCAGTAGTTTAACTTCCATGGGTATTAAGATTGCAATCGGAAAATGTTGGTAGAAAATTATTATTGGCGTATAATAAACAAATAAAAAGTCTTTATTTCAAGAAATTAAAAATCCTGGATTTTATGAAATTATAAAAATTGGCGCTTTTATTAATGTCACTACCGGAAAAGTCTTCAAAAAAATAATAAATTTTACTATTAAGTGACTTTTGATTGTGCATATTTCGACCATTTTTCGTGCATATTTTGCATGAATATTTCGGCACTTTAATAGTGCATATAATCCGATGTCATAAATAACTTAGGAATTCGTAGACATGTGAACACATCTTTATGATTATGAGATGTTCGTCCCTCTAATTAATTAAGTTAAATCTATGAAATCAAAGAATTTTTTACTTTTATAAGTAGTGCAACAATAAAAATGTTTAAATACAGGGTTTTTGTGTTATAAAAACTTCTTTAAATATGTTAAATATTACTTACTCATGTAAAAAAATGAAAAATAACCCACTAGTAGGTCACATAGTCACACTATGGATTAAAAATAATGCTATTCTTGTTGATCCTTGAAATTATCTATATTTTTTTAATAAACAATTAAATATGCATTTCACTAGATTAAATAAACGAAGAAATCCATTTATTGCTGTATTTTTTTGTATTAAAATATATTTTACAAGTAGTCAGTTACACAATGGAATCTGTTTCGTCGAAAATTCGATTTTGTTTCAATAATATCAGAATAATATAACGTTTTCAGCGTTCTTTTTAACTTATTCCATTAGTTCAATATTTTTCCTTGTATATGACATTCAAATAAAGGTAAATAAATGACCTTAAAAAATATAGACATATTTTTGCAAAGGTACACGTTTTTTTTGAAAATGCCCAGACGGTCAATAATAGGTGATATTGCGTAATAAAATTGGTCGTCTAGGGGCCCGCTTAGAGTTACATAACAAAACAGAATATATTTTAATAAAGAAATATACACAGAATAAAAACAGAATGATATTTTTTTTAAATTCATTTACAAAGTTAACAATATCGCTTGCAGCCCGTGATCGCAGTTAAGCATAATCATTAAATCTCTCTGAGTGCTGCAGTTAGGTATTATTATAGTCTTTCCATTTTTTATTCTATCCTAATTAATCCATGTCCACACTAAGGTTGGGTTGCACCAGAGGCGTAGTTAAGGTTATAGTTAAATATGGCGTCCTTTAACTTTTACCGGAGAAATTGACAGATGACAGGTGGTCCAACAAGGTTATTTAAATGAACGTGGACGCTGCGCTGCTGGTAAAGGAGAACTGTCAAAAATGGCGTTTTTGTATGATGACAGCGTTAGTTCCTTTTTTCGCCACGTGCATTTAAAACCTTGTCGAGCTCTATGGTTATGGTTAAATATGGCGTCTTGGTGGCCTCCATTTTTAACTTTAACCAAAGATTTGACATTTTGCGTTAAAGTTAAAGTTATATTAAAGTTACAATTATGGTTAAAGTTAGTTGGTGCAACCCAACCTAACACATTTTTTGTTTCCTGCGACCTGTGCAGTTTTATCGCATACTAGTTGATGCCCAAAACTCTGTTGCGCAAGAATTCATATATCGCGTAGGAACCGTACATTTTTCGGGATAAAACTCATCTTTCCTTTCCTGCGACTCAAAGTACATCCATACAAAATTTCATCTAAATCGGATAAGCGGTTTAAACCTGAAGAGGTTACAGACAGACAGACACACTTTCGCATTTATAATATTAATAATAACTCCCATACCGGTTTCGGTGACGGTGGGCCTGATTTCAATGCTGCTTTCATTGAAACTAGGCCAAGGTACGCAGGAGTAATTGTATAGTGCCCAGGTGTGTACGCAGTACACAAGAGCACTCTCTATTCCTTTACTCTCATAACCAAGTGGGACAAACTACCGACACGACTGGCGAGAGATCAGGCGCAGAACCGACCGAAGCATGGAACATCTTACTTGTCAGACAATAAGTTGAGAGAGTTTTAAGAAAGAAAAAAAACCACTAGACCACGGAGGCGTTTATAATATTAATAGTACGGATAGAATCACCTGGTGGTGGACTATCGCCATCGTTGCCCTCGCCTGTGCCCTGACCTGCAGGGTTTTCACCCTGAGTCGCCGCTCGGATAGACTCTAAGACGTTAAGATGAGTCTGAAAATAATTGTACAGGTTAATGATCAAAAATGTGTGTAAGTTGACTTCTCGCCGTGATATAATATTATGTACGAATAGTAACTCATTTTGTTTATACTTTAAACGGGACGATCTATTATCCATACTAATATTATAAATGCGAAAGTATCTCTGTCTGTCTGTCTGTCTGTCTGTCTGTCTCGCTTTCACGCCAAAACTACTGAACAGTTTGCAATGAAATTTTGTACACAGTTATTCTAGAGTCTGAGAAAGGACATAGGCTACATTTTGATGTGGGAAAATATCTTATTTCCATGAAAATATCGATGAAAATGAATTCGCATTGCGCGTGGCCAGCGCTCATCCCGGGGGTCCTGGGTTCGAGTCCCGCAGGCGGAACAAAAAGTTTTCAATGTTCCTGGGTCTTGGATGTGTATTAAAATAATATTTCAAAAATCATAAATGTATTAATTTATGTATAATATTATAAAAAATCCAGAAATATATGCAATGAACATTTTAGTTCTAATACGATTCAACAGATGGCGTTTTATTTTTTACTTTATTGTAACATAGAACTATTCATACTTATTAGTTAGTATGTTTTTGTTTATAGTTTTTAATACGTTAGAATATTATGTTTAATAATATAATCACTTGGTATAATAATAATCAATCTATCTTATCTTATAGAACTCCTACTGCATTTCTAATATATGTGACAAGTTGACAACAGAAGGCGCTCTAAAATAAAGGATTTCGAGTGTACCGTGTTGGCCTATATTCCATCCAGAAAATATATCAATGCAATCAACATTTTAATTCTAATATATGAAAACAGATGGCGTTTTATTTTTTACTTTATTATTGTAACAGAACTAATCGTACCTACTTTACTATATAATATTGTTTTTATTCATAACTAGCTGTTGCCCGCGACTTCGTCCGCGTGGACTTTAGTTTATAGCGCGCGGTGTAAACAAAATTTGTGTCAAATTTAAAAACTTTCTAAAACCCTGGTAAGTGGTACCTCTCTTAGGGCCGCGCTACACCGGAATGGCAGCGCTGAAAGTGCTCGCCTCGCCGCTGCCATTCCGGTGTAGCGCGGCCCTTAATTAATCAAAATACCCAAAAACAGCTGTGCACTGTGCACATAATCTATACTAATATTATAAATGCGAAAGTATCTCTGTCTGTCTGTCTGTCAGTCTCGCTTTCACGCCAAACGCCAAAACTACCGAACCGATTGTAATGAAATTTTGTATACAGATAGTCTAAAGCCTGAGAAAGGACATAGGCTACTTTTTTACTGGAAAAAAGGGTTGTAAAGGGGTGAAAATACGTAAATTTGTTCAAATTAAGTTAGTTCCAACAATTCATAATAGATGGCGCCGTGCGTCTTCTACATCGCGCTGACGCTTGCTCAAAAGTCTTCCTATAAGACGTGGTATGATCTTACATTTAAGTTTCGATTTTTTTCGATTGTTATATCTATTCTACGGTATTAAATAAGTCAGTACTTTATCTGTGCAGTGACGTAACCTGAAATCTATCAATGATAAATAGTTTATGGGTAAAGTTGTGTAATTGTAGGGCTAAATAAGCTTTAAAATTTGGCATAAAATATAAAGTTTAATATAAAAAAATGAAATACTTATTGTGTGCACACTGCACAGCTGTATTGATTTAAGGGGTACCAGGGTTTTTTTATAAAAGCTTTTGACACCAATTTTGTTGACATCGCGCGCTATAAACTGAAGTCCACGCGGACGAAGTCGCGGGCAACAGCTAGTGTTTAATAAATAATAATATACAGGAAACCTTAACATAATATTACTTATGTAAATTAAATTAAGAAATTTTAAAAAACCCCCGCCAAACATTTTTAAAAGTAATGAAATAATATTTACTGCCTGTAAGTTCAAATAATTCCTAACTTGTGTAAAGTAATATTTTAGTCCATAATTGTTGTCACGGTGTGTCGGGGGACCGCCAAGTAAGCTACAACCTAGAACCGTCAAGTCGCTGATTATCTCCATGAGCGCGGCGACCAAATCAAGAGATTCCGTAACGTTACTGTTTCAGAGCTGCTACTTTTATAGTCAACTGAAACACAGTATTATCACTTCGTTTTGTTACACCTATACGACGACTGATATCAATACAGTGGGCTTCGGCCTGAAATATGCAAGCTCGCTAGGTCGGAAGATCTTCCTTCGCGGCTTTGCTTGAGAGCATATACCCACAATAAACAAGTCCGGCAACGCACCTCCTAATATTGCGAGTGTCTATGGGACGGTATTGCTTTCCATCAGGTGACCCGTTTGTTCGTTTGCCCCCTTATTTTATTTAAAAAAAACAGGATGATTGCTTACGACAGCAACGCATATCGAGTGAAATAAAGATCTGTCGCAAGATAAAACATCATCTTTTTTTGTCCGTTCCTAGTACCTAACCATTCTGAAATGGTATTTTACTCAGAGCACAGTTGCAGCGTCACCTGGATCGGTACGGCGTGACGTTGCACCTGCTCGGATGTCAGCCTGCTGCCATCCTGCTGCAGGTGCAGCGTGATATCGCTGACCAGGTGGTAAGCATGAGCAAAGCCGTGGAACAGCTCCGCGGATAACTCCGCCTGACGCTGCCGCTGTCGCAGGTCGTCCTCTGTTAGCTGGATCTGGTGGAGAAACGTTCATTTTATAAGTCACACAGTTATCCATTATTAATCTACCGTCCTTACGAGTAATAAAATATAACTCCCGCACCGGTTTCGGTGGCCGTTCATTGAAACAATTGCCCAAGTGTGTGCACAGTACACAAGCGCACTCTCTTTTCTTTTTAATCTCGTGGGACGGAAGACCGACAATACAGGCGAGAGATCAAGCGCAGGACCGACTTTTACATGGCCATCTGACGCATGGATCATCTTACTTGTCAAATAATCAGGTGATCAGCAGTGCCGTAAATAGCCTTTTTTGCACCCTGTGCGAGCTTATAACTGCACCCATGTTTTTTAACTGGCTTCCAAAAAGGAGAAGGTAATATGTTCGGCTGTAGATTTTTTTTACTACATTGGAAAACATCTCTGGGGCGCAGCGGGAAATACTTATCGGGAGCAATTCGAAAGAATCTGCCTGGTCTGGCCATTCTTGCGCCCCCACAGAGTCTACGCCCTGTGTCTGGGCACCGGTGGCACCGCCCTATTTACGGCACTGGTTTCTAACGCGGGAACCGAACCCACGACCTCCGAGTCAAGCCACTGGAACACGGTGGCGTATAAATCGAATGCCTGGATGCGAACCAGTTTATCACAAACGAAACCGCACATTTTTCCGCTGCAAAAATAACTAAATGTCCCGTCCGGGATTTTAAAGTACCTATATATACCAAATTTATCAGCGGTTTAACCGGTACCATCTAAAATCAGCGGTTAAACCGTGAAGAGGTAACAGACATACAGAAAGGCAGACAGGCAGACAGAAAGCCTTTTATTTTTATTGACAGACATATTAGTTTTTGTAATATTACGCAATTATAACGAAACGTACCGATTCGTCTTCGGTATCCCGGAGAATTTCAATATAAGAATCCCTGTAGCGATAAAATGAGGACTCTAGATATCGCAGCTCCGCCAACATGTCGGCAAACTGAGAGGGCAACGTGTCCACCTCGCCCGCTTCGTTTTGCCTGCACACACAAATTGACATTACATTGTATATACAAGATGTTAGTGTAAACACCGTTATCCTTGAAACCATCAAATGAGCCCGTCAAAATGAACAACTTTTTCTATGACAACAATGCTGGGAACTAAAAAAAAACTATCTTCATACCCATACAAATCGCCGATCCGGACAATTTGTGTGGGTATGAAGACGGCAGTTTTTTTTAGTTTATTGAAAAAGTTGTTCATTTTGACGGGCTCATTTGATGGTTTTAAGGATAACGGTGTCTACACTAACATACTGTATTCTTCAAAAGATGAAAGAATACAAAAAATAACCTCCTCCTTTTTGGAAGTCGGTAATGAAAATCGTCTTTTCAGTTCATAAGTCAGTAACGTAAAAGAAAAACCAACGAAAAGTTATTTATAAAGGTGAGACCGCACTGCGCACTCTACGCTGACGCGAGCGAGGCAAACAATCACGACACAAAACGTCTTCGGTCTTTACGTTAAAGTTTAAACGTGATAAGCTGTTGATGTTGTCTGGTAGACACTGTTGTTAGCAATAACACCGCCTATCAGTATAGTTTTCCTGTATTTGTCTTAAGTTGTACAAACAAAGAATTTTCTATTCTATTCTAAAACGCCATTTCTATGAAACGTGACGTGTCGCGTCCTTTTTCAGCGTAGTGTCGCCTAGTGCCGTTCCGCCTTAAGTTTCAGATGGCTCCAATTTTTTAGGTTTGAATAAAAGAAAACCATAGCCTTACACTGTCCTCCGCGATTCGCGATCTGATTCGTCGCTCGATGAGTCACTCTGCAAACAAAATGGTATCATTAATACATGTTCTAAATGCATCAACGACAAACACATAAACATCACAATCACTATACATTATAATACATATATTTCTGGGCAAGAAAAAGGGTAAAAAAGTAAAGGACATAGTTTTACAAAAATTAAATGTTGTCTGATCGCCAAATTTATTACAATTCTTTAAACTGCTTTAAGAGACAAACATTTTAGAACTAGGTTTAGGAAACATACAGATATTTTTTCAATTTCGAAACTTACAAGTTAAGTACTAAATAAAATATGACATATCACATAATATAATATGATTTCGAACTTAAATATTTTTTGTTTCAGTTTTCGAATTAATATTCAATTTTTGTAGCACTATGTCTTTTATTATAAAATTTTCAAATATTTTGGATCGACCCTAGACTTATGTATACAAGGTGTAACAAAACTAAGTGATAATACTTTAGGGTGTGTATGTGTTCGTTGTATAGAATTTACTGAGAAAGTAGCAGCGCAAAAATTTGCTCCTTCAGTGCTACAACATTAGCAGTGAACTCTATACACTGCAGGGGTTCCCAAAGTGTGCGCCGCGCCCTGGTGCGCTATAGAAAGTAGGGCACAGTAGATCCTCCATGATTATTCGTATTGAATTATATTGAATCAGTAGATCCTCCATGATTATTCGAAACCACAAATATTATCATTTAAAGGTGCCTATTTACTTTGACTGCATCATCTTCGAAAAGCTACTACCAGGGTAGGACGCCGTGACTTTATACAAAATTTGTTACTGCGCCGTTGGCTGAAAAGATTGGGAACCCCTGCTATATAGGGAACACATACACACCCTAAAGTATTATCACTTAGTTTTGTGACACCCTGTATAAAATAATAAACTATACATACGTCTGAGTCGTCCACTACGAAAAATCGTGGATAATGATTAGCAGGATCTAGCGTCTGGAACAATATTATATTTCATTTAAACCATCCATAGAGTTCTGTCATGAAACTAGTTAAAAAAATCAAAAAGTTGGTTGTGTGGTAAGTGGTGATCGCCAAGGAAGATTTTCCGACCAAACAAAACTAGATAAAAAATAAATAAACTAGATACCGAAAACCCAAAGATATAGACCGAAAAATTCTAGATTTAATGACAGAACTGTATGTATTAGTACAGATTAATATATCTAAATTATTATGGATGGTGTTTTATCGTCCAGTTATTTATATATCTTTTATAAAATTTTCCCCTATTTTCCCTTAGCATTTTTTATTATAATACAGGATCCCAGAATTAAAAAAAATATCACAATAAATCAAAGCTGGTTAGGGTTCTGTAGTCAACAAAATTTTGTTGATTACAGAACCTTAAAACGAAACCCTAACGAGCTGATTTTTTGTATATCGATAGGTTAATAGTTATAGTATAATTTAAGAGAAATTATTTCCTACAAATATAACAATCCACATTTTAGGACCATCAAATTGAAATATCCTTTTTATCTCTGTTAGCTACCACTTTCGAGAATTTTCGCAGAGGAAAAATTTTGCTGATAGTAAACAAAAAAAAATGTTCTAGAGAACCCGGCCTATTAGTACACAATAATTGTTTGAAAATTACTGTATAGTTAGTTTTTCTAATAAAACATTTGTGGTCGTATGGAGCCACAGCTAACTTAATTTTAACTGTCAATATTATTATCTTAAACTTATTACTAATGGTTACGTAAATTATCTATTATTATCTGTACTTAACACGCAGTTAAGTAGGCATTTTACTCTAAATAAACTGTGATATGAAAGTATATATTTATGAACTTAGTAGCTACCATCTTTTTCCCGTAACTATTATTTCCTTATTGAAATAATTTAACAAATAGTTACATGAACATTGAAAGTAGTGTTTCTTTAATAAATGACACAACCAAGTCTTACCTGTATATCCTTAGAATGCTAGTCTAATTTTGTACAATATGATTTTATAATACATCAATGCCACAATCAGATAAAAGAAAATGACTAACAAAAACTGCTTTGAAAGGATAAATGTGATATAGGATTTATTGGATACCATGTCTAGTCTAGTAGATGTTTCGCGCGGTTTCACCCGCGTAATTAAGGAATTTCACGGAAACCGTAAATTTTTTGCAAAAATAGCCTATGTCCCTTCACGTAGTCGTGGTATATTCTTCATGTGTGCCAAAAAACATTAAAATTGCTCCAGTAGTTCTTAAGATAATAAGCATTTCATATAATTTATCCCCTTCTTTCCACGTTTTCCTTTGTTTCTTCGCTCCAATTGATCTTAACTTAATAATATGTAGCCTAATAGCCTTCCTCGATAAATGAGCTATCTAACATTAAAAGAATTTTTCAAATCGGAACAGTAGTTCCTGAGATTAGCGCGTTCAAACAAACAAACTCTTCAGCTTTATAATATTAAAGTATAGATAGACCAGCTACAGTCAAACTGCGGCCCGCGGGCCGCTTGAAATTTACGCCCACCGGCAATATAGTGCAGTATTCGTAAAAGTTTTTCCACTTTTAAATTGCTAATTTTGAAGAACTTTATTTTTTTAAATTAAAAAATTTTGTATGCGGCCACCAAGAACAAATCGTGTAAATTGTGGCCAGTATAAAAAAAGGTTGAGTACCACTGCTATAAACTATACATAGTAATAGGCTAAATCTATAGACAGAGTGATAGGGGTGTACTCTTTACCAATAAAAGTATTTTATAGCAAATAACTATAAAATGTCTGCTTTTCTTTATCTGATAGATGAAGACAACAAACATTGTATATCACGCTACATGAATTTTATTACACATTAGTAAGGAGGTGTATGTTTACATGTATACAGGTAACAGGGCATAGGATTATTAGTAAAAAACAAAGATACTTCATAAAGATACTTGACAACTATTGAGATAATGTTGTATATTATAACATTCTCTCTTTTTTGCAACAACTTTGTTTACAGTACAAAGTGAAAAAGTGTGTTTACATGATTCAAGTCAAGCCAATGTTTACAAGTAAAGATCGTTTGAAATACGAAACCTTTAAGGGGTCCCCGGCTAAAAGGATAAAAACGGGACCCCATTACTAAGACTTCGCTGTCTGTTTGACTGTCCGTCCGACTGACAGACGTCAGTCACCAGGCCGTATCTTAAAAACCGCTATAGCTAGACAGTTGAAATTTTCACAAATTATGTATTCTGTTGTCGCTTTAACAACAAATACTTACTAAAAATAAAATAAATATTTAAGGGCTCCCACAAATTAGTCTCAAATGTTTTACCCTCCATATCATTTATGACAACAGGTAGGCACTTGAAATATTCACAAAAATCTGTTGTATTTTTAGTTTAAGCAGTTAAAGTTACAGTTTTAAAATGTAATGTTATGGGGTCGCAGAAGCCTGAAATAAATGATTTTATTTTATTTTTATTTTATTTAAAATATAATATGGCTTCCATACAGGAAATCTTCACGGTACTGAACATGCCTTCGTGCGTATCATTCTCACTTGGCCGGTTTTTAAATACATAACCTGGTGGCGTACCGTGAGCACTTATAGCAGTATTACTTTATTGTTACTTTTGAATTTCGTATAAACAAACATGATGTATATTTAATATATTTAATATTTATATAAAAAACTATGTTTTATGTTTGTGCTAAATCTGAAAATAATATTAATAGAACAGCGGGGCTAAAATGGTCATATTTAGCAATTCCTCTCAATCTGAAAATTCAGCGAATGATTGTCAAAACTGTCAAACTGACAAATGTCAAATTAGTACGAATCACTATATATGAATTGCAAGCAGACTTGCATTTCTCGATTTTAAAAGAATGAATCATAACATGAAGTGATTCGTCAAAACGACCATTTTAGCCCCGCAGGACTATCCAACACATAAAGAATTTTTCAATACGAACCAGTAGATCCACAAATTCTTTAGCTTTATAATATAAGTATAGATACGATTTTCCCAAACATTAAACCCGCTTTATAAGGAATGGTAATCGATAAATCATACAAAAAAAAAAGTGTAATGATATTTTTGTAGAGAATTTTATGATCTAAAATCTTTTCTTACCTATTTTTATAATAAAGCTAGCTGTCCCGGCAAACGTTTCTTTGCTATATAAAGTACTAGCTGTTCCCGCGACTTCGTCCATGTGGACGTTTTAAATAGCGCGCGGTATCAACAAAATTGTTGTCAAATTTAAAAGCTTTTTAAAACCCTAGTACCCTTTAAATCAAAATACCCAAAAACAGCTGTGCAGTGTGCACATAATATTTCATTATTTTAATTATTAAACTTTATTTATGCCAAATTTTAAAACTTATTTAGCCCGTATTATTTTATTGAAGTGACTAAATAAGTATGTCACCATGGCAGCGTCCATCGCTATCCCGTCGCACAAACAATGGTCGCCGTCAGTCTCGAGTTGTAATAATTAACTATTATTATTTATTCAACAAATGCACTTATCAATATAAAAAGTACCCAATAGCCGATTCTCAGACCCACTGAATATGCATATAAAATTTGGTTAAAATCAGTAAAGCCGTTTCGGAGGAGGACGCTATCTAACATTGTGATTTGTGACACGAGAATCTATATATTAATACGTGAGCCAAAATCTTTGTATCCCTTTTGACGAAAAATGGGGAAACGTAGGTGAATGAAATTTTGCACAGTTATAGTTTATATGGTGAAGGAGTGCATCGAGCTAATATTATTTTGAAATTATGTTTTTATCATAAATTTTTTAACAAATAAAACATTACACACACTACAACACACACACTAGGTAAAATGACAGATTTTTGAGTGACAATTTTAAAAAATTAAACTCTTTTATTTATGTTTGAAGTCTGTTGACAAGGTGACAAATTGAAAATGGATTATAGTTTTTTTTATTGAATCTGAGATACTATTAGACAATGCTTACACGGCCAGTCCCAGATCAGTTAACAGTTGAGTCCCAGAGACAAGAGTAGAAAAAATAATATGATAAAGTCAATATTTTTTTACAAAATATAGGTAGTAGTCCTAGAATGTCGTTGAAGCTAAGGTCGAATTTCGACCATTGGGCGATCTCTAGTTTTATATATAAGAAGATGTACCGTTTGATAGAAAAACGGAAAAAAACCCATTTTCAACCTTCAAACACTTTATGTTTAGCACAATGAGGATCGGCGGGGGATGTGAAAATATCCATAGTTCAATAATATCCGTGCTAATATTATTACTGTCTGTCTGTCTGGCGCTGGTTATGGATATTTTATAAATAATAATGATAAACACGTTATGCAGTGATTTAGTAAAAGAAAAAATATTTTGTAGTACGCGTGGTAATTCAAATATAATCTTCCATACCTATGGACGATTAATCAATCAAGAACAAATCAAGAAAAACGAATAGTATATCAGCCACGACACGAATTTCGCGTTATGGTCATTTTGTGATTGCCAGAACGCGTCGTGGCTGTTTCACTGTGACCACAACGCGTTGTGAGCCATTTTTTCGCTCATTGAGCCATTTCGGTCTTTGAGCGTAACATATATATATAACGTCTCTACCAATCTTCAGCTCTCTGCGAATTATTCCTAGGTTACGATTTATTTGCGTCCAATTAGACCGGGCTATAAAGTAATACTGCTTTAAGAACTCACGGTAGGGGGCTGCTCTCAGTTATTTTAAGCACTTACCCCAAACTCGGATCCATTGATGTTACGGATCAGATTCTTGATGTCTTTGAGGATTCTGCGTAAGTAGACCATACGCGATGTTGTTGATGACAGAGACGGTTGTTCGTTCATCTCTGTTGTGGCCCACGACTGAAAAATTATAACATATTAATATTAGTAGTGTCAATATTTCGGCCTGGGCATGATGAATTATACTGATCAATTGCAGGTACAATGTGATAGATTTCGAAACGAATGCTGGGCGTCTCAAGGATGCAGTTAAAAACTGTCTGTTTTTACACAAGACAGTCTATTTTTAACAGAGTCTTAAAAATCGTGTGCTGAGTTTGCTTTATAATAATCAGAGAAGAATGTTCTCATAATTTATCAAATTATAACAAGAAACTGGCAAATAAGCAATATGATGGCCGGATGGATAGTACACTTTTTCACATTCACTTGTAACATCATATTCACTAGCAATTCTGATGGCCAACATTTTTTCTTAAGAAATCCTATTGCTCTTTCCGCTGGGAATCGGACTTCTCCCGTGAGTTCTACCAGCAGACTCCGTATGGTGCAGTCTAGTATTTATAGTGATGTGTGCGGTTGGCGAGCCCCGACTACTCACCAGCAGACTCCTTATGTTTCCGTCTGGTATGGTGTGTACGGTTGGCGAGACCTGACTACTCAGCAGACTCCGCATGATGTCGTTGGGATGGCGAGCCCTAACTACTCACCAGCAAACTCCTTATGTTTCCGTCGGGTTGGCAAGCCCTTACTAGTTACTACTTACCAGCAGGCTCCTTATGTTTCCGTCTGGTATAGTGATGTGTGCGGTTGGCGAGCCCTGACTACTCACCAGCAGACTCCATATGTTTCCATCTGGTATTGTGATGTGAGCGGTTGGCGAGCCCTGAGCACTCACCAGCAAGCTCCTTATGTTTTCGTCCGGTATAGTGATGTGTGCGGTTGGCGAGCCCTGACTACTCACCAGCAGACTCCTGATGTTTCCGTCTGGTATAGTGATGTGTGCGGTGCGGGCGCGCGGCGGTCTGGCTGTTGGCGAGCCCTGGCTGGAACTGCCTGCGCTGCTCGCTCCCGGCCCGTCCACTCCTGGCGGCGGCCGCTGCACCATGTGCACGACTTTGCCGTGGACATCTAGGAAACAGATTGAAACTAGACGTTAGGTGATGATTCATTGGCCAGCAAAACCGCTGGCTCGGAATTCGCGCGGGTCTAAGCCGAGGGAGCACTTAGTCTGAGAACTCATGTTCTCCATTTGCGCTACAATGGTCTTTATGACAACGATATCAAAATACTTAGATACGACGTATTATACGTTCTAATTCTATGCTTTATGATACCAAGACAACTTAATTGGTTTCATAAACATTTAGACCCAGTTTCATCAAGCAATGTTAAATAAATGGCTTGTTAAATCAGTTAATGGCCTGTTAAAGCTATCGAGCGTTCCACCATGCCCTAATGTCATGTTAAATCACCTAACACAGTGTTAAATTTAATTCCTGCTATGGAGGTCCGTTAAATATATAACAGGCTGTTATATGAGTCAAAATAACAACTTTCAAAGACAATAATATGCAATATCAATAAAAGAATCTGTTTTGACTTTTGAGACTTTCCGCCATGTTTCCGCTACGTCCTTAATATTAATTATTTTCATAGTTATGAATAATTATTTATTTTCACTTTGCCAAAAATTCAGCCTTCGGATTTTCCTTGACATTGCAAATATACTAACTTGTATCAAAATTACCAAACCGAAATATGTAAATAAAAGTTTGTATTATGATTCATGTTTTCAGCTTTGACAGATAATAATTATTATTAACCTGGTAAATTAAGAACTATTATAGCGTAACAAATGTATGCGATCAGTGATATTTTAATTTGGTCGCATTATCTACTATTATACTACTATGGAAGAAAGTGACACATTGCAGCAAACATGTCGTATTAATCTTGTACATTGCAATTTCGTCGCCTTATAACAAGAATGAACGAATTGATAGTTGTTCACTCGTTGTTCACTTGACATTGCATATTCTAATCCGCTGTTAAATTTTTACTGTGGGACATAAGTATTTTAACAGTCTGTTTAATTTTCCAAGGTCCGTTAAGTAATGCCTTGTTAGGATTTAACAAACAGAGGTTGGTGAAATTGTGTCTTAGAATATTAAGCACATTTATGTGTTAAGAAATTAAAAAAAATGTTTAAGCAGTGAGCGAGCTGATGATGAATTATGGCTATGAACACTCTCTGTTATGTCAGCTTTCAAACTCGGACTAAACTCAAAAACTAAAAATACTCAATTATATTTTAAATAAGTACTAATTTAATAATTAACTAATAATTAAATTTAAATAAAATAAATAATTAAGCCCTCCTTAATATACCATACAAAAAACACATTTTTTACCTAATTTTGTTCTATAATGGTACGGAACTCTCGAGTCCAACTCGCACTTGGCCGATTATTTTATTAATTATTCAAGTTGTAATACACTTGAGGATTATATGAATATTTCAAATGCATACATATTGCCATTATTGACTACGGGTAAAAAATGACAAAATAATCGGCCAAGTGCGAGTTGGACTCGCGCACGAAGGGTTCCGTACCATTATAGAGCAAAAATAGTAAAATGGAAAAGTAAATGTATTGTTTAATAATTTATTTTATTTAAATTTTATTATTAATTATTAAATGAATATTTTGTGTACAATTCAAGTGCCTACCGGTTGTCATCATTGATACCGAGTAAAAAATTATTGAAAAATCGTGTTTGTTGTATGGCAGCCCCCCCCCCTTAAATATTTAATTTAAGGAAACAAAACTCGGCTACTGGCTACTTTATATATTGACTAGCGACCCGCCCCGGCTTCGCACGGGTATAAAATAAATTTATATTCATTACTATTTACTACCCGTGGCCCGCATTGGTCGGTACTGCCGCAAAAGCTACTTTAACGTCCCGCAATTTTTAAATCTGTATTATCTTCGAAAATATTCATTTAAAATTTAAATCGTAATAAATAAGCTGTAAAGGGCCATAATCAATAATGTATTTAAAGTATTTAATTGAATAAGGATTATTGCCGTATTGGTTAAAATCGCTTCGAAAATTAGCCATTTGAAGTTAAAAGTAAATGACAAAAAAATATGTTAGTGTGGGATATATCCATAAGAGATATACTTATACGTGGGAGAGCCATGCTTCGGCACGAATGGACCAGCTCAACCGGAGAAATACCACATTCTCACAGAAAACCGGCGTGAAACAGCGCTTACGCTGTGTTTCGCCGAGTGAGTTTACCGGAGGCCCAATCCCCTACCCTATTCCCTTCCCTACCCTCCCCTATTCCCTTCCCTTCCCTTCGCTTCCCTTCCCTTCCCATCCCTGCCCTCCCCTATTACCCTATTCCCTCTTAAAAGGCCGGTAACGCACCTACAGCTCTTCTGATGCTGCGAGTGTCCATGGGCGACGGAAGTTGCTTTCCATCAGATGACCCGTTTTCTCGTTTACCCCCTTATTTCATTAAAAAAATATATATATATACCATCGCGGAGTTTTCTGTAGACCTTTTCATTTTTCAATGTGTACAATGCGCACCCCTGCATTGGTACTTGTACTAAATATCTATTCTGTGGCATTGGTAGCGCCCACTTCGAAAGGGACGTAAATCGCAATATTTTAATTTCGCCATAACTTCTAAACCAAACGTCCAATTTTAATCATTCAAAGAGTAAATGTAATCTACATAAACTGTACTAAGTAATGAAATTTATTTTGATAAGGATTATTAGCATGAATAAAATAAATGCGTTTAAATGTAATCCAAAAAAAATCAAGATTTTAAAATAAAAAAATGGTTTTTGTGTCTCACTTGACATAGATAGGTATATTGTGTCGCGGACATTTTTGTAGATATTTATAAGATCTACATTTACTTAGAACATTGTATAGTTCTATCTTTTATAGTTTAGGCAGCGTACGCAAAATAAGTAAATTTTCTGGTTGTTTCCGAAAAACTGAAATATCTTACGGAACCCCATATTCTCCAAAATAAAAAGTAGCCTATGTTACTCGTAAATAATGTAGCTTTCGAATGGTGAAAGAATTTTTAAAATCGGCCCAGTAGTTTTTGAGCCTATTCATTACAATTAAACAAACAAACAAACAAAGTTTACATCTTTATAATATTAGTATAGATAAGTACATTCGTTAAATAAATTATAGGAAATTATTACAACTCGAGACTGACGGCGACCATTGTTTGTGCGACGGGATAGCGATGGACATTGCCATGGTGACATACTTATTTAGTCACTTCAATAAAATAATATGGGCGAAATTATAATTTTAAATATTATGGCAAAACAACGTTTGCCGGGACAGCTAGTAATGATATAAAAACGACATTTCTTAGGCCGCGTCCCCATCAAACACGATGCACGGTGCCGCGAACGGAGCACCACGCGCGCCTTTTTATGGTGAAACTTCCGAACAAAAAAAATTGCTTTCCAAACTTAAACGAGGCATATGAAAATACGCCCGCAATTCCGTTGCACCCATTCGTTTACCGTGTGGGAAACATAATTTTTTCCGGGATAAAAATTTTCCTATGTCCTTTCCCGGGACGTAGAGTGTGACCAAACCAAACAGCAGAATCTGTTCACCAAGCATCTCCACAGGATTAACAGGTTTTCTGAACACATTTTGTTTGTGTAAGCTAGGTGATAAAGGTTGGTAAGTAGTACTTCAAAAGTTGGTATGGTCATGCTAATATATTCGAAAAATTTCTCATTCTCACATTATTTTAGCGCAACATATTTTCTTTTAAAATTATCTCCTTCTGCCTGCCTAGTATACGCCGACGAGATATCTCACTCTCGAGATAATTAAATACTACTCGTCTCATAATGTCAAAATCTCGACATAATTTCGACGAAACTCTATAAAAATGTGTTATTTCGATGATAGATCTACGCGAGAAAAAATGTTTGTCATGCTAGGGTCAATAGAGATGAAGAGACAAACCATCAAACATCCAGAAAACATGTAGAGTGAGATATCTCGTTGGCGTATGCTAGGCGGGCTGGAGTCATTGTATAAATATTAAATATACGGATTTTCCACAAAATGTTTCTGTTTCTTTTTCATTCGTTGTCTAATTAACAACAGAATATTTTTCACGATTCATAACCAAACAAGCACGTTCGATTCGATTCTGAAATAACATAACCGAAAAAGCTAATATACTTAGGGCCTGTTTCACCACTTTCTGATAAAGTGCCCAATAGGCTATTCACAACTTTTTTGACAGATTCTCCATACTTGATCTGTCAAGTTAATTGGTGGGTAGCCCTATCAGTAAGTGGTGAAACAGGCACTTAATAATATATAATCTTCCATATAAATAAAAATTAATTTTAAATTTTCTTACTCTCGCTAAAATATAAGGAGGGAAGTGCAACGAAGTTCCCCGGATCATATAGTAATTTAATAATTAATATTATTAGAAATAAATAAAAAAAATAAAAAATGCTTTATTGCTGACAAAATTTGTTTTTAGAAGGTTTAATATTATTAGAAATAAATTAAAAAATATATATGCTTTATAGCTGACGAAATTTGTTTTTAGAAGGTCTACATGGTGCCTACCACCGGTTCGGGAACTAATCCGGCGGCGAGAAGAACTGGCATAAGAAACTCGCACGGGGATGTCATAACATAATTATTAATTACATAACTCATAACTGTCATAGCAGAATTCAACAGGTGCGTCACATCTTTATTCAGCATTGTTATGTATTGATTTACCCCGGTCACGTGATAAGCTGATAACGCGCATGTACGCTTCCCAGCTAAGACCTAGCCTAGACAAATCTGCGCGGAAACCATAATTACATAACTATCATAACAGAATTCAACAGGTGCGTCACACCTTTATTTAGCATTGTTATGTATTGATTTACCCCGGTCATGTGATAAGCAGATAACGCGCATGTACGCTTCCCAGCTAAGACCTAGCCTAGACCAATCTGCGCGGAAACCATAATTACATAACTATCATAACAGAATTCAACAGGTGCGTCACACCTTTATTTAGCATTGTTATGTATTGATTTACCCCGGTCACGTGATAAGCTGATAACGCGCATGTACGCTTCCCAGCTAAGACCTAGCCTAGACCAATCTGCGCGGAAACCTGTGACCTATGTCCCAGTATCGATTGGACGCCACACCCTATTTATATAGAAATCAATACTGCATTTTAAACGCGTTTAAATCGCCGGGGAAATATGGACGTAGGCAGAAATGACCTACATTCTGAGAACAAAGCTTTTCTTTAAATGATACGAAAAAAAAAAGGCAACTAGGTTGAAAGTCTAATTGCTTTTCTCCCAATTAAATTATGAAATTTTCTTGAAAGCATACTATAATAAACGTTTATGAAAATACATACTAATAATCCTTACTAATATTAAAAGTGCGATAGTATGTCTGTCTCCCTATTTAATCTCTTCCCGCTGAACCGATTTAGATGAAATTTGGTATTAATAAAGGAAAGTAGTTTTGTTGCAAAAAAGTACGGAACCCGCGGGGGTAAGCGAATTTTGGCAAATTGGCACAACGGAGTTGCAGGCCACATCTAGTAAATATAATAAGACAGGATTCACTTGTTTGAACCATAACTATACCAACTTTCAACCACTAACAAACATTTTTTTATTCATTCTACATCTAAAATGTTAATGACTACAATTACAAATTGGTAAAAATTAATTTAATTCAAAAGAGTTTCAATCATCTTTAAATATGTACTAGCTGTGCCCCACTGTGTTACCCGCTGTTTTTAGTGAAAGTAAATTGTGCATTAACTCTCTTGTAGTTGTTGGCTATGTATTTTTTTTGTAGGGGTGATATTTTTATAATAGCATTTTAACTGCCCTTGGTGTTTCCCTCCTCTTCGGTGAGGTTTAAGACTAAGTGATTTACTTTGAAATTCTTTCATGTTTTTATCAAATCCCCCTGTCAAGCCTCACGTGATTAATGGACTATCTCTTGAGAGGGCGAAAATATACTAAGTTAACAACACTCACCGTAATCAGCAAGTTTCTTGTCATCTTGGAGTACTCGTCCGCAGAATATGAGACGTTGCATATACGCCGGCACTCCCAACTGGTCAGTCACTTTTTCTTTCAGCTGTTGGACTGTTATCTGAAATTGTTGACATTATACTTTAACATTTTAAAATGCCTAATTTTTTTTAAAGAACAGCCAACCAAATAACTCTCATAAACAGTATTTGCCAATTACATTTTAAAAAGAAAAGGATGTATTATAAAATTCTCTATTATCTTACAAATTCTTTTTGTTGTTAAAGACTATTCAGAATAAGAATGTTTATTTGCATAAACACATTAACAATAAGATGGTACAATGTGAAATAGCACTCATGCTTCGTCGGATACATCTCAATGTGCAAATATTTTGAAAACAAAACTTAAATTTAATTTTGTTCATTCTCTACATACAATGTTTTCAAGTTGATTACAATATTGGTTAGTAAGAAATAAGAATAATAATAATAAATTGTGCGTTAAATAAATTAAGTAATTACTTAACAATTTTTTAGACAACAAAATTTCTGCTCAGCCGGATTTCAAACTTAGCTTTTTGCTAGGGCTCCTAAACATTTAAATAAACAGATAAATGATGTACGTTTTACATGTCTGATGATACGGCAACTTTGCTGATAGTAAATTCTTAAATACTAATTATTGTAAGTCATGATGTAGCAGTGAATACTTATTATGATCACATTACTTGTTGCCTAGATAACATCATACATTTAACACAAAATAGAAGCGCATAGCATTATCAATACATTAAGTAATAATAAAAAGTAGTAAATAAAAGAACTTGCGTATACACAGCAGAGTAAGAGGATAAGACTCGAGAGCAGTGTTCCACAATTTTTTTGTAGTCAAGGTACATCTATAAAAATG
Source organism: Aricia agestis (assembly GCF_905147365.1). Classification (NCBI taxonomy): domain Eukaryota; kingdom Metazoa; phylum Arthropoda; class Insecta; order Lepidoptera; family Lycaenidae; genus Aricia; species Aricia agestis. The sequence continues at coordinate 22,621,625 of NC_056428.1, read as the reverse complement.
AAAATTATTGGAGCACCACAAATTAATCTGAGCTCCCATCTCTTTGTCGTCCTGAGATGTTACCCGTTTTGGTTCTCACAAAGTGGGGATAAATATGATGACCTTTTCTGAGGTACAACCACTACTGGCTACAGTACACCAGTGGCCCATAACACACCATTTGCGGAACACTGTTCTAGAGCAGAAAAATAGTACAAGTAAGATTACTAAATTGCCTCTCAATTTTTTATAACGCCAGCATATTTTTCTACTAATCCTATACTTTGAAAAAACAAAGCTTTAACCCGTTGATCGTGGAAAAACAAGACTCAATAGAATTTCTATTGTGTCTTGGTCACCGGTGACCGTATGGGGCTTGATGAATTAAACCTTCTCATACCAGTGGGGTATATAGAATAATATATGTAACACTATTTCATTGAGATTTGTAAAATGGCATAAATTTGGCATATGAATTTCAACCATATTCATCTATACTAGTTTTTTTTTAATTTCCTTTCATGGATATTAATTGGGCATTTTGCTCATCTTTAAATACATCACATTTTGATAGCAATCAAAAACCTTCGCAAATTTTGTGTAGCTATATTTTATGATGAAAAAATTGTTGCTTTATTTTACTTGATATTTTTTTTATACTCAGGATTTATTCTATTTAGCAAAGCAACTCACAATTCAATGTTGTTTGCATTATAAACAAAATAAATATAAAAAACTATACTGTACTCGGCGAAACATGGCTGTAGCAGTCATTGACTCCCTGTCAAAAACTTGTCATTTTCTATACAAAGTCGCGATTGACAACATCTGACATTTCATTGTCAATCACGGTTTATATGGAAAATTACAAGTTTTTGATAGAGAGTCAATGACTGCTACCGCCATGTTTCGCCGAGTACAGTATAGCTGTCCCGGCAAACATTGCTTTGCCATATTAAGTATTTCGCCCATATTATTTTATTGAAGTGACAAAATAAGTATGTCACCATGGCAACATCCATGGCTATCCCGTCGCACAAACAATGGTCGCCGTCAGTCTCAAATTGTAATAATTTACTACTTAATTATTTATTCTACAAATCCACTTATCAATATAAAAAGTAGCCAGTAGCCGGTGCTCAGACCTACTAAATATGCATATAAAATTTGGTAAAAATCAGTAAAGCCATTTCGGAGGAGTACTGTAACTAACATTGTGACAAGAATTTTATATAAGTATAAGAAGAAGATTAAAAATATGAAATATATTGTAGAACAGTGTTTCCCAACCTTTTCTAGCCACGGAACCCCAAGAAATCAAGCATAGTTTTCACGGACCCCGTTAATAAAATTAACAGCAAAAAAAATCTAACTATTATATATGGTCTACGTACGTCTCAATAAAACGGGCCCCCGGGTCACAAGGGCCCCCAATGTGAATTTTTATAAGGAATCTTTACCCTTCCTAGCAAGGCCCCCGCTACCATATGTGCAATGTGTGCAATGCACACGGGCGCCATCCTCTAGGGGCGCCAAATCGTCATCTTTAGGGGCGCCAAAACCAAGGATCCAAAAAATTTGCCTAAAGGGGCGCCAAAATCCTTTTTTTGCACACAGGCGCCATTAGCCCTTACGGGGGCCCTGCTTCCTAGGGGCACAATAGACATAACGACCAGTAGTTCGACTGCAAAGAGACGGACAGGTTTCAATATCTGTCAAATTCGTCGGGTTTCACTAGGATTATAAATGGAATGTGCCTCGCGCTGGCTGATATAATTTATTTTTAAATATTTAAAATAAAGATTTCAAAATTGGATTCTGTCAATTTTAATCGCATGTGCCAAAACACAAACAACAATATGAGCAAAGAGGAACACGTCCATCGAATATGTCATAGTTTTAAATTCGTAGGTAACAAGTTAACAACCCTAGCGACGATTTTCGTCATAATTCGTCAAATTTTACTTGATATTTTTTTTATACTCAGGATTTATTCTATTTTGCAAGACAACTCACAATTCAATGTTGTTTGCATTATAAACAAAATAAATATAAAAAACTATACTGTACTCGGCGAAACATGGCTGTAGCAGTCATTGGCTCCCTGTCAAAAACTTGTCATTTTCTATACAAAGTCGCGATTGACAACATCTGACATTTCATTGTCAATCACGGTTTATATAGAAAATTACAAGTTTTTGATAGGGAGTCAATGACTGCTACCGCCATGTTTTGCCGAGTACAGTATAGCTGTCCCGGCAAACATTGCTTTGCCATATTAAGTATTTCGCCCATATTATTTTATTGAAGTGACAAAATAAGTATGTCACCATGGCAACAGCCATGGCTATCCTGTCGCACAAACAATGGTCGCCGTCAGTCTCAAGTTGTAATAATTTACTACTTAATTATTTATTCTACAAATCCACTTATCAATATAAAAAGTAGCCAGTGCTCAGACCTACTGAATATGCATATAAAATTGGTAAAAATCAGTAAAGCCGTTTCGGAGGAGTACTGTAACTAACATTGTGACAAGAATTTTATATAAGTATAAGAAGAAGATTAAAAATATGAAATATACTGTAGAACAGTGTTTCCCAACCTTCTCCAGCCACGGAACCCCAAGAAATCAAGCATAGTTTTCACGGACCCCGTTAATAAAATTAACAGCAAAAAAAATCTAATTATTATATATGGTCCAGAGATGACACCCCAGACCCCCATACATGTACTCGCGGACCCCCATACATATACTTGGAGGCTCCCGGAGGTCCGCAGACCACAGGTTGGGAAATGCTGCTCTAGACCACAAACCACAAGGCTAGTCACATTCAAATCTTGCAACCTGCCTCTAGATTTGCACCATAATGTAATGAGTTCAATATAATATGCAGAGCTTTACACAAAATATATTCATATTTATTGTCAATCATCATAATGAGTATTTTAAGATTTTTCTTTGTGTTGAATACCAAACCATCTTCGCCATCCATATGGTAAGCAATGAATGTTATATTTCTTATAACATAGTAATAATTAACATACATAAAAAAGACTTTGCCATAAAAATTGCACTGTTTTTTTGTAAATATCAGTACAGTAGTCGGTAACTAATGATCAAGTATAATAGTAGCCAGCTCTCATAGCTCTATTTATAAAAATACTCGGGATAGTCTGAATTATGAAGATTAACAATAATAATATAAATCCATCCAAATCTAAACGCTAGCTTTAATTTTAGGAATATAGTTCAAAAGAGATGATGCAAACAAGCTGTTTTTTTATAACAATTTGATACCTAGTGGGTAGACAATGGTCTGCGCGCGACGTTGATATAAATCAATACGAAACAAAGTTATGTATTGGCAAAATTATTAAATTGTAGCATTAAAATATTTAAATAAACTTACCTCATCATCTACGGAGAAGCCGTGGTCATTGGAATCGAGTGTTTTTATAGTAAACTCAATCATGATGATCGAGTTTACAAGTTGAAGTTAACAAAAAAACTAAGATTTTTTAACAACAAAAGAGAAACTATTGATTTGCATAACGTAAATTTCCAAACTCTTCAGAATTTGAGAATAAATTGAGAATTTTAATAAATTCCCAATCACTATCCGCGAACTTGTAGATTGTAGAGAAAATGGCTGCTTTAGGGTTGTCCTATTCAATTCGTTCAAATGACATATCGATAAGTCGATTCGAATAACAAATTATTTCAATCGATTATTGATTAGAACCATATTAAAACAATATTAATTATTATTTTGTATTGTAGTAGAGCTGTTGTACTTATTTTTGATTTCTAAAAAAATTTGCAACAATATTATGTGAACAACTAGTGACAATAATATTTTATAGTCTACTAATGTAAAGTTTAAACATCAATTTAAATGAAATCGATTTCGTTGTAGTACTTGCCGACAAGTAATTTAAAGCTTTGAACGGGCAAACACTACGACACGTGTAAAACAATAATAATAATTCTGTGCCTATTGATTTTCTGATTCGGAGACCATGCGCACTTAGGTCACCTAACTGGAACCTAAAGCTTCTTACAGACGAACGGCACGTGTCGGCGGCACGCGTCGGCGGCAGTCGACGGCAGACGGCGGCACGCGTCGATGGTAGTCGACGGCATGTGTCGGCGTTAGTCGACGGCAGTCGACGGCAGCCGTCGACAGTTACGATGCTTGCAGGGGCCTACCACGACCTTTCCACACTACCTACCACACTTTGTGGTAAGATTACAATAAAATTACCGTACTTACTTTTTAAATATAATTTTACTAAAAAATATTAAAAGAAATGCAAAACATTGTTAAATAAATCCGCTGTGAAATATCAACTTTTTTAAGATCGCTATTATTACGTTATAGTAGACATTATTGCTCATCTGTCAAACGGTGTCGCTTAGTACCTAGAGGTGGTGGTAGGCATGTGGTAGTCTGACGTACCGCCTAAAGAAAAGCGTCCACAGGTCGGTATCGTACGCAACGGACGTCTTGCTGCTCGCATCAAACGGTTAATTTTTTCACTGTACGTCCACTGACCACTGTATTGGCAGTGTACGGATTACTGACTAGCCTAGTAAATGAATGCTCATAAAGGGGGTGTGGATAGAAAAGTCGAAAGCAGTAATTTTGCCTTAGGAACTTTGTTTGGACTAATTATTAGGAGATAAACATACTGGCTAGTCGGTAACCCGTAGGCTGCCGATACAGTGGACGTACTAGTGTGAACAAATTATCCGTTGCGTACGATAAAGACCTCTGAACGCTTACCTTTACGCGGTACGTCACAACTGCAAGCGTGATAAACTGTCGAAGGCTGCCGTCGACACGTGCCGTCGCCTGCTGCCGACACGTCGTGCCGACTGTAAGCGCTCTAAGCTATGATGCGGGGGCGCGGGCGTAGAGCTACCGCACCATATCTGCCGTCTCAATAAAACGGGCCCCCAGGTCACAAGGGCCCCCAATGTGAATTTTTATAAGGAATCTTTACCCTTCTTAGCAAGGCCCCCGCTACCATATGTGCAATGTGTGCAATGCACACGGGCGCCATCCTCTAGGGGCGCCAAATCGTCATCTTTAGGGGCGCCAAAACCAACGATCCAAAAAATTTGCCTAAAGGGGCGCCAAAATCCTTTTTTTGCACACAGGCGCCAGTAGCCCTTACGGGGGCCATGCTTCCTAGGGGCACAATAGACATAACGACCAGTAGTTCGACTGCAAAGAGACGGACAGGTTTCAATATCTGTCAAATTCGTCGGGTTTCACTAGGATTATAAATGGAATGTGTCTCGCGCTGGCTGATATAATTTATTTTTAAATATTTAAAATAAAGATTTCAAAATTGGATTCTGTCAATTTTAATCGCATGTGCCAAAACACAAACAACAATACGAGCAAAGAGGAACACGTCCATCGAATATGTCATAGTTTTAAATTCGTAGGTAACAAGTTAACAACTTTAGCGACGGTTTTCGTCATAATACGTCAAATTTAAAAATTTCAACATCATTTCTAAGTCGGCATACTCTATCATTCTGTCTACTCTGCTAGGGGGCCTCCTAGAAAATTAAACGGGGCCTCTCAGAGGTAAACTACGCTTTCGGCTTTTGCTATGATGTATTGTAAATTGTAATGTGGGTTGGTTATAATATTATAATAAACCATTAATAACCACAATAATGAAAATCCTATTTGCTTTGCAAATTGCTATTTTATAATATTCAAATAACTTTAGGCTTTTGCGTTTCAACTTATACGTCCATATTTCCCTTGGCCCAACTGATAAATGCAGTAATCACTAGGTATGTCTATCTACATTCTACACCATCAGTCTTTCCCAAAGTGGGCGATAACGCCCCCTTGTGGGCGCTGAAGGTCTAAAGGGGGGCGGTGTTGTCCCAAATAAAAAAATGGAGACGTTGTGTAGAGGCTTGGGGGTGATTTATTTCATCTGGATGCATTTTAAATTAAAACAAGGGGGCGCTAAAATATTATAATTTGTTCTGAAAGTAAGGTAAAGGTAGACAAAATAAGTTTGGGAACCCCTGAATTATCTACACGTTACATCACTCATCAGAGTCATCAGTGATACTCTTTAGAGAGCATGGTGATAGTTTGTCGATAATAATAATCCGGTTCCCCGCATGTTGCCCCCTATTCCCTAATCACTTGTAGATGGCTAAACTTCGGTTTGTTTAAAATGAGAAATGAATATAATATGTTTTAGCCCGTCAAAAAAGTCACGACATTATTAGAGTCGCCACTTGTTTCCGGTGTGATCTCTTATGGCCACACTGTATCCAGTCACTATAAAAGATTTTGATACTTTATATTAAATACAGTTTAAAAACACGTCGTAAATATTATGATTTAGGTATATATATTATGTAGTTAAGAAAATTTAAAATAATTATGATGTAGTTATATTGTGTGTTTAATTTACGACATTACAAGAAACAATCTAATCTATGTAAAGTACCTATTATAATCTTTGTATATGTCATAGTCTGTCTCTGTCAAGAAAGTGAAGAAATTTAAAAGTGGCAACAACGTAGTGTCATCCCTTTCAAATTAATCTAAGAAATAATCGGTCAAGTGCGAGTCGGACTTGCGCACGAAGGGTTCCATACCGTTATAGAGCAAAAATCAGCCAAAATTGTGTTTTTGTATGGGAGCCCCCCTTAAATTTTTATTTTATTTAAATATTATTAATAATTATTAAATCTATATATATAAAACTCAAAGGACTGACATGGTGATCTATCAACGCACAGCCCAAACCACTGGACGGATCGGGCTGAAATTTTGCATGCAGGTAGATGTTATGACGTAGGCATCTGCTAAGAAAGGATTTTGATAAATTCCAACCCCAAGGGGTCAAAATAGGGGATGAAAGTTTGTATATAATAATACTTCTTAACGCGAGCGAAGCCGCGGGCAAAAGCTCGTAACACATATAATTATGACCTTTGTGAAAATTTCAAGTGCCTACTTGTTATCATCATTGTTACCGAGTAAAAAATGTTTGAAAAATTATGTTTGTTGTAACGGAGCCCCCCTTAAATATTTAATTTATTTTGTTTTTAGTATTTGTTGTTATAGCAGCAACAGAAGTACATAGTCTGTGAAAATTTCAACTCTCTAGCTATTACCGTTCTTGAGTTACAGCCTGGAGACAGACGGACAGACGGACAGAAATCGAAGTCTCAGTAATAGGGTTCCGTTTTTACCCTTTGGGTACGGAACCCTAAAAAGAAATGACACTTCGATGTTGCCACTTTTTAATTTCTTCACTTTCTTGACGGACTATATAAAAAATGCAATAACTCGATTAAACGGTTGAACTGATGTGGCTAATTTTAGTCTTTAAATATTCCTGGAAGTCCACTGAAGGGGAGTGACACGAAGTTCACCGGGACATCTAGTCACGTCTAGTGCTACATATTATTATGAATTTATAACACCTGTTATTTAAGTACCCTCTCCCTGAGAGCTGCAGAGCTACTTTGATGACCAGTGAGAGCTGAGAGAAGCTCACTCCTTTTTTATTATGGAACTACTTATTTAAGAAAATACAAAAAATAAAAAAGTGAAAAACAGGGTTTTGTTATTTTAATAAAATATGATCTAAATAATATTCTACAATGCATGCGGAAACAGAATCATCGCCACTTTCTAGGTCCATGTAGTTACAGCAGTGGTGTCACAGTGAAGAGGCACTTTCATCTTCAATAATCAGCTCTTCAATATTGAATTTAGGATATCCTAATAAAGGGTTAATTCCCACTCCTTGTATTTATTTTCAGTGTTTCAAAATGATAGCATAAATTCTCCCAGTCATTTCGGTTATTTCGTTAAACGCTTTTTCTGCTACCTGTAAACATAAAACGTAATAATTATAATATTATATTACGCTGCATCAAAGTGTTAAAGGAGTTAAGCACATACAGTGTGACACGAGAATTTTATATACCTACGTCTAAGGTACATAATTACGCAAAGCACCTAAGTCAAAGTATCAATCATTGTTAGGCGCGTTATATGATAGATTTCTTTGACAGTTCATTGTTTACGTAAACATAAGGTTTATGTAAAATTGTTGTTTTATTATACCACATAATACTTACTCAGGCTACTTAGAATTGCATTATACAATAAAATAAACAAATAAAATTGATAAAACAAACGCTTAATTACCTGCTACTATGGCGATTGTGCGATCAGAATCGGAAATGTGGACGCGAGAATTTCAGTGATATTTTCGCGTATTACCATTTTTCTTCAATGAAAATCTTCAAATTTCAGCACTATGACACGTCTTTTACTTTAATTATTAATATTAATCACAGTAACATGTAGTTTTCACATTGTAAAACTAAATTTAAGCAAATTGAAAATCTTGTTTTGTAAATTTTATGTCATAGAGTATTGACGCAACAAAGGGACAAATGTCAAAAGAGTGTTGCTATTGCTTAAAAAAAAAAGTTTCGCCTCCTAGACATTCTTGACGCACTATATGATTGGTGATTTATGCATACTAGAGATCGCCCAACACAAGTTTAAAATGACAATTACACTGTACTTGGGTACAAAAATCAATATTAAGACAACTTTAGGAAGTACCTGTCAAAGAGTTTATAATATTATCTATGGCGACAAATATGAAATGAAAAAGAAGATTCCCAAATCAAAGTCCAAAAAAACTTTCATCTACCTACCCACTTATATATTTTAACTTCTTTTTATTGTTGGAGTTTTATGATTTATGACAATCAGATGAAAATAAACCAATAAGTATTTATATATGGGATCTTTAGACCAAAATAATTATTACAAAATCAAAGTTAAAGATCATATATTATTATTTATTATTATTATAAAGATTACATATGACTTATAATTTATATCTAATAAATAATTATAATATGTGCTTATGACTGATGATTCTCATTATAATTCGGCCACCAATAATGATTACAAAATAAATAAATAATTATTATAGACTAATTTAGTGACATTTCTGGGTTTGAACCTACTGGAACATTGAAATAAGGGCGCTTTTCCTGTCAAGCGTGTTGTCAGCCGCATGCGGATCTGCGGATCAGATGCGGGTGACAACATGCTCCCGCGCGTGTTACCCGCATCACAGGAAAAATATATATGAAATGGTAGGATGCGGATAATTTTCATGCGGACATTAAAATAGAGTCTTATCCCAAGATATCCATAAAGATGTCATAAATGTTTATATTACAAGTTAAATAGAAAGATCCGTCCACCTATATCATTTTCTCAGATACTAAGTATTTACTTACATCACTTTCCATCATAATAATTTTAAAATGTCACTAATCCCCAGCAGTTTAAATATAAGCAAAAGCTTTATTGATTGGTTAATATTTCGACGTCAGTTAATGAAAAGGATAAGGATAATTAATAGACATCAGCCAAAACATCCCATCAGCCAAAACATCCCTGAGCGTGTCTACCGCAGTCAGTGACAATTAATGATGATTACATTCAAATTTCAATTTAATGAAGATATTGACTATCATTGACCATGTAGGGGGCTATGACGAAATCTTCATTTAATTTCAGTTAATATGTAATTAATATTGGTCTCTGAGTGCGGCAGTAAGTCTACACTACATGTTCAACCAGCAGGACGATTTTGTTAAATCATTAATCATCTAACATTATTACAATTTCGATATGTTCTCAATGCAGTCTCGATATAAAACTCCAAAATGGTATTCTCAAAGTAAAGCCAAACGCGTTTAGATTGACATAACTCCTGTCGTTTGACGATTGTTTGATACTATTTTGCTGTTTGATAGAATCCGGACTAGATCGTAGCTGTATAAAACATGAATGTTATTCTTATTGTTGTCACAAAATTTCTATTATATTTCGTTTATTCGTTATTAATAAATGTTTACAATAAATGCAATTACTTATATACAAATAAAATATTTCTTCATAATATAGTAAATCGACTATAATGACATGAGTACAATAAAGTTATGCTAGGGTTATTAAAAAGCGGCACAGAAACTGTAAAAGCAAAATATACTATTAAAGAAATTAATTCATAGTGAAATTATAGTGGATCTACGTAATTTTGGTCGGATTATATTAACCCCACTTCGAAGATCGCGACTTTACATTGACTCGAGATAACCCGACTAAGTGACGTAGGTCCGCCATTTATTAATTTCCCTCATTACATAAAGTAAACTAGATACATATTCGTTGCGGTAATTTTTTAAATATTTTTATTTCATTATACCTTAACTACTAACACTTAAAAAATATGATCAAATAAGTATCACAGGTTCGTATATAAATAACAAAACTTAATAACGCTTAAAATAACTCATAATAATAGTTAATACTGAGTTTTTAAAACACTACAAACAATATTGGTTAAAAAACTCATATTAATATTATATTATGCTTTGGTAACATTACAATAAAAATATATTATTTAATTAAAGTAATCACAGACCTTTCCAATGCCGTCAAAAATTTAAAAAGTGCGTTTTTTTATGTATAATGTATAGTAAATAATTTATGTTCATGAATGGACAGTGAATTTTTCAAATTATAATATATTATGCAGTTATGTATCAAAAAGAAAATTGATTACTATTATGACAAATTATACACATAACATTAACATAACGTCACAATAAAAGTACCTAAGTTACAGTAAAGCATGTTTGACTTGTTTGACTTTTCTAAGGTATCGGACAAAGTGTATAACTTATAGCAACAAAAATACATAGTATATACTTTCAATTAGTAAAGAGGTATACATAATAAAATTTATATTTCAAATGCTATACAAAAATATATACCTAGGTCGGATAGGTTTATAATTCATCTATATTACTAAAGATATAAGTGGATTTTCGTTCGTTTTCGAGCGAGAAAATGATATGCAATACGAAAGTGTTTTTATGTATACTTACAAAATATTTAGACAGATGATAAAGTAGGTAAGTAACAAGGTGCATTCAAATTATTGGGAAATATATAATTGCCCTTATGTTATAAAAATATGTTAGATTTATCCACTTACATCTTCAATTAATATGGCTTTCACACCTTACCGGTACTAACCAACCGCAATAACTTCTTTTACAAGTTCTTTACTTGTTTTGCGAGTTGTCTAGGTACCCTGAATGTCGCATGATTATCGCATGACAACACTTTACTCTTAATTGGCTGATAAGCTTCCATAGTTTAAATAAGTCTTTCAGATAAGCTCATAGATGTACAGATATAGGTCAGTACAGTTATACATCAGTTGAGTTTGAGACAGACCCGTATAGAATTTTTACGAAGTTCAATATCATTAGAATTGAGTTCGAAATGTGTTTGTTTAAAAAGTAATACATGGATGATGATATGGTCAAATATGACATCACACAAACTACTAACATCAACATTATTTTCAGCCTAGAGTAAAATCCTTAAGTCGGCGCAGAAGTGTGGATTGTCCTAAAGCTGTCTAGCAGGTGACAGTTGTTTGTATCACCTGTTATACAGGGTGTAACAAAACTAAATGATAATACTTTAGGGAGTAATGAGTCCCTAATGATTTCACTCTGAAAGTACTTAGCAGCGCTGAAAGAGCAATTTTTTAAACTTTTGTATGGGGAAATTTCTGACGCACAAGTGCTTGCCCATAGAAACCCAAAAATATTGATCTTTCAGCGCTGCTACTTTCACAGTGAACTTTATATACACTCACACACCCTCAAGTATTATCAGTTTTGTTACACCCTGTTTATTAGGCAGCATACAGACTCCAACATCTACCTTTTCAGCCTAGTGAGTAGAATCCTCAATTCGGTTTGCATTGGGTGCAGAAGTGTGGATTGCCCCTGAAGCTGTCTAGAACGTACCAGTTGTTGGTTTCAACCACAATTGTGTACTTGGGATCGAAGTGGCCCAGTTTCTCGTGGTAAAATATGAAGTTTGAAATCCCGTGGACTTGGTCCATCATCGGTAGTTTTCCTTCTGTGTAGTTACCTGAAATGAATAATGGAATATTCTATAATGGAATTAAGCTTACAAGGCTCAATCGATTTTAAATAAATTTTGAATGTATATACATTCTTAGGCCGGAGATATAAGTTTTTATCTACTTTTTATATTGATACTAGCTGTCCCGGCAAACGTTGTTTTGCCATATATATATTTTTTTGGTATGAAAAATAGATGTTGGCCGATTCTCAGACCTACTCAATATGCTCACAAAATTTCATGAGAATCGGTCAAGCCGTTTTGGAGGAGTATGGCAACGAAAACTGTGACACGAGATTTTTATATATTAGACTAGAAAAATTTTATATGGCAAAACAACATTTGCCGAGTCAGCTAAAATTAAGTAAAAGTAGAGGCATCGCTTATACGTCCTGGTTCTGATCTGAAGGCCACGATATTATATGTCACGCATATCTTATTAATATAATTAGTGACTCATGACGTTATACCTATCATGGCAATGATGAAGGTGTCGCCTTTTCCAGGATGCCAGCTGCGATCATACATGAACCGGCCGTCGCTCATGGCCAGAACATGGAACGGACTTAGATACCCATTAGGAAATAAGTCATCCTGCAACAAAACATTCTGCTAAGTACTTTCAAAGAAATTGAGGCAATATAAGTCATCCTGCAACAAAACATTCTGCTTAGTACTTTCAAAGAAATTGAGGCAATATAAGTCATCCTGCAACAATACATACTGCTAGAGTCTGGCTAGCGAAAGATGAGACTGGCTTTTTATTCCAAAAATGATTATGGTAACACTGTTACTAACGTCATTGTCACCTATAGCATCTATTGTGTATGTGTCAAAGTGAAAAATATTTATATGGTTTACGTGATTTTCTAATTTAAACATGACGAAAACTTTGAAAAGAGATTTGCGAATACTGCTTTTTGCTATGATTAGTAAATAAGAACAAAAAAGAAGTGAAAAGATGCAATTTTTAAACAAAAACAAGATTGTTTACATGAAATATACCACACAAGAGTCAAGAAGTTGTTTCTTTAGCCTCACTGGAAGGTTTGATTTAAAAACTTCTTTTAGGGACCAGAATTTGTTCCAGGCCATATTTATTCTTCTTTTTAGTTCATCTCTATATCTAGATTTTTTGAATGATATCTGTTTTCTGAGATAAACATATTCGTTTACATAATCAATTGGAACACTGTCAACAAATATTGGAATTGTTCTACTATTCGTCATAATTTTTATTTTGCTTTGTTGTTTAGCTGTAGACCAATTTCACAGCTGACTTTGTGTAATTCTCTTATCATTGACTCTAGTTGTGATGCAGTTTCAGCAAAGAGAACAATGTCGTCAGCGAATCTAAGGTTATTTAAATATTTTCCATTTATATATGTCGTAGGATGATTTGATAAATCCGTGTTTTCGCGAAATCCCTAGAATTTTCGCGGAAATTCTAGGGATTTCGCGAAAACACGGATTTATCAAATCATCCTACGACATATATATGCCTTTATTATTCCAATTCAGATTCTTCATTATGTTTTGCAAGACGGCTATGAAAATACGAGGAGATAGAGGGTCACCCTGCCGAGCGCCTCTACATATACATATCTCAGGACCTGGTTTTTCTAGTATAACTTAACTTCTGCTTTTCTTATATATGTCTTGAATTAGTTTAATAGTTTCTGAAGGTACTCCACAGTCTTTTAGGGCTCTCCATATGCTATCGTGTGAGATGGAATCAAATGCCTTGGCATAGTCTATAAACGCCAGGTAGAGCGGGCGGTTCATTTCGACGTACTTCTCTATTACCAGAGGTAGGATAATAACCATTAGATATTGATAAGTGATAACTGATAACATACACAAGTGTAGGAAAGTGATGCAACATCCAGAAACGTGCTATTTTGTGTTCCCTTCAAAACACCGTCGAAATTTTCAGTAAAGCGTCTACCACTTTACTGAATCGACTGGCTATTGACTCCTTGACTGTATTGACTTTTACTAAGACTTTGGACCTGACGATATTATAGAATAACAATGTTGAAAATTATATATAACCCCGGGTGCGCGACCAGAATGGGATCGGAATGGCAGTTTTGTTGACGCGCGCTGACATTTGTCCAGCCGTAGGGACGACAAACAAAATTACATTTTTGTTCGCTGACATTTACTTTAAGTTTTGTTTTAATTTTTTTGTGATAATAATAGGTAATAATATGTGATATAATTATAGTAATTGATTAATAAAATAATACCTGAATCACAGTCATTGGTAAAATATTATCAAGAAATCTTTTTCATGTAAATTTTGGGTTTGCTCAAAAATAAAAAAAAATAGTAAGTACTTAACTGAAAGAGTTGTAGCTGCCACAGGGTCACAACAGGATTGACCAAATGTGTGTGTGTAACACATTAGCAAACAAAACCGTCACATCCCTTTCTGTTCGTGATCGCGCGCGGATTATACTCGAATATTGTTTTCCGCCATTTAATCGACACAGTAAACATGGTTAATGGTTATATTATATAGAAAAAAAAACTATCCATACCTCCATATCCTGTACGACCCTGATACACTCAGCGACTTCATAGCACTCGTGGGTTTCTCCCGCCCTGATGACGACCAGGCTCGGTCGGTATTCGTCAGAGAAGAAGTCGCTCGAGTCGAAGTATTTCGGTTTCACCACCTCGACCTTAGATTCATCCGGTATGATGTGCTCTGAAAATGGTAATATTATAAAATTAAATTAAGAAATTAAAAAAAAAAACCTAGCCAAATAACTTTAAAAAGTAATGAAATAATATTTACTGCCTTTAAGTTCAAATAATTCCTAACTTGTGTAAAGTAATATTTTAGTCCATAATTGTTGTCACGGTGTGTCGGGGGACCGCCAAGTAAACTACAACCTACAACCGCAAAGTCGCTGTTTATCTCGATTCAGTTCGTTGTGAATTAATCCTTAAACTTGTTATGTGAAATCAAACATCTACATTAGCGGTCTCCTGACTCATCTTGACAACAATTGTGGACTAAAATATTACTTTACACAAGTTAGGTTAGGTTAGGTCAGATTTTGCTGAAATTTCGTATAGAAATACTTTGAGTCCCGGCAAAGGACTTATGATATTTATCACGGAAACATGTACGGTTCCACCGCGATAAACGAATTGTGGCGCAACGGAGTTGCGGGCGTCATCTAGTAATACATGAAATAGTCTAGTTTGTATGTCTAGTTTTATACCGAAAATCCTCGCTATGAACTTTCAGTGCAACATATATATCTAGTAAAGAAGTGAAAATTCACCAGCTTTGCTCTGAAGAACCAGTAGGTATATCCCGATGAGTATTCCAGCCAACAACACCAGGGTCAGCACGCCAATGCTGGCCCAGGTCTTCAGCCGCGAATGCTCTTCCCCCGCCATATCCAACAGAGGTGTCTCTTCTACTGGCTCGTCCAAATCCACGGAGACACGACCACTAGCGTTGTGATCTGAAAGATCAAGATACATTTTATTATGACTTGTGATCTAAAAGATGAAGATGCATTTTATAATGACTTGTGATCTGAAAGATGAGGATGCATTTTAGGTATTATGACTTGTGATCTGAAAGATAAAGGTGAAGATGCATTTTATCCTGACTTGTGGTCTGAAAGCTAAAGATACATTTTATTATGACTTGTGATCTGAAAGATGAATATGCATTTTATTACGACTTGTGATCTGAAAGGTGAAGATGTATTTTATTATGACTTGTGATCTGAAAGATGATGCATTTTATTACGACTTGTGATCTGAAAGGTGAAGATGTATTTTATTATGACTTGTGATCTGAAAGATGAAGATGCATTTTATTACGACTTGTGATCTGAAAGATGAAGATGCATTTTATTATGACTTGTGATCTGAAAGATGAAGATGCATTTTATTACGACTTGTGATCTGAAAGATGAAGATGCATTTTATTATGACTTGTGATCTGAAAGATGAAGATGCATTTTATTACGACTTGTGATCTGAAAGATGAAGATGCATTTTATTATGACTTGTGATCTGAAAGATGAAGATGCATTTTATTAGGACTTGTGATCTGAAAGATGAAGATGCATTTTATTATGACTTGAATTAAATTAATTTAATGTTGAATTATTTATTTCCTTCGGGTTATCTGTAGGAATCTCGTCTTCCACTGCCTTATGACAGGTGATTCCTACTGCCAGACCAGCTTCAACTCTAATTATACTTTAGATATGTCTGGCAGTAGAAAGCAACCAATCAAATTACGAAGGTCTGGCTGTTATCGCAAAATAATCAGATATATGCATGTTCCCTATTAAAAGTATCATAGGCTTTTAGTCCAATAAAGAACCAAATACCCACTCTCTTTGAAAGCAAAAGGCTGGATCAGTGTTTGAGAAAGGTTAAAGAGGAAAAATGAAAAAGGAAATACATTCAGTTCCAAACAACAAGGACCCAAAAATTTAACAAAGCACATTCCACTCCCATACCGAATGGCTAGTAAAGGATGCAAAAGACAATTAAATAGTAAAGTCCCATTCATGGGAAAACCCAGTATTGTCTGCACAAAAGGAAACCAGATAAAATCGTCTGAAACTAATTACCAAATAAGCAAAGCTTTGTGCAAAAACATATAATCAGTCATTTGATTCAAATCTGTTAATTTCCCTTTTTTAGATTTTTGAGCACTTTTTATTGTTTACTTTATTAATTTTCTATTTAATCTCTATTATAGGTTTTAGGAATTTACTAGTTATTTTAGAAATCAGAAGGATGTAAACCTAACAGCCCGAAAGGCACAACAAAGTTGTAGCCAACATTTAGTAAGTAATTAAAAACACATTTACAATCAAATGTCTGCAGCTTCATTTCAATCATGGCACTTGTCACATATACAGCACGTGTGTTACTGATACAAAAGTATAGATAAAAGCCCAGCTGTTGTCGTTATAATCCGTATAATGTTGCACTATCTTGCCCTCTCGCGAATAAAGGGTTACATTTCAAATTAATAATGAAATATAATATAATATACTAATAATAATTTACAATCGTTACTATAAACGAAAGTGTGTCTAATTGTTTGTCCATGTAAATGTATGTAATAATTTACAATTCTTAGTATTTTATTATTTCTTTATTATTTCGCAATAATATGAATAATAATAATTATTAATTATATGCGAAAGTGTGTCTTCCTATCTGTTCTGGCCTAAACCATTGAACCGACTTGGATGAAATTTGGTATGGAAATACTTTGAGTCTCCGGAAAGGACTCAAGATATTTTTAACTCCAAATATTTCTAATGTTTTCTACTCTCCTGTAAATTATTTTTGTCTGATTAAGAGAATTGGTACAGATTGGTAGTTAGTATCTACAAGTAGCCCAGAATTTTATTAACTCTTGTATATTGATAGATTATTTATTTAATTTAGCAGTAACGTTGTTCTACAAATAAAACAATCCATTTTTATGACAGTCAAATCGAAATATTTAATCCTTTCTTATTTCTCTGTTAGCTACCACTTTCGAGAATTTTCGCAGAGGAAATTGTTGTTCGTCTTATCAAAATGGACCTGTACTATTTTCCTTATGAGGGTTGAAAATTGTAATAACTAGTAAGAAATAGAAGATTCTCAAAAAAAAATTTAGTTTTTAAGTACTTACTATTTTACTAAAAGTTATGGTCTTTAGGATAAAATGACTTCAAAAATTATTAAAATATTAAAATATGTTTGTAGTATTTAAATTACAATAAATAAAAATATATATTTTGGTATACTTTAGGAATTGTAATAATAATATTTCAGTTTCAAAAGCCAGTTCTTTATATTAAAAAGTAAAAGGGAAGGGAAGGGAAAAGTAAGAGTGCAGGAGGTGATATCAAAACAAAACATATAAATATTTACAAATGCAAATATAAAGTATCTTGTGAAATGTATAGATCTTATTAAATTTTTCTAATAAAATAAGTCCCACAACTTATTTAACTTATGAGCAAGGTTCATTTACAAACATGACCACACCCAAATCCCAGTGTATGGATCCATAAATTAAAAGTAGAAGAAGAAGAACAAGCCACACCCAATGTGGTTTGGTCATTTATTAGATACTTATTTGGTAAAACAATAGTAAACTGCAAACCATGTTTGTTTGGTTCAAAAACAAACTAACAAATCCTCAAGAAACATTTTGAGTAACAGTTTTTGTAAAGGACAATGCATTTTCCCCATACCTATAGAGGGTTTAAAAATAGTAATGATGGAAGTTTCTCAATAATATTTTTTTAGGTTTGAATATATTTTTGATGTAGGTACTTTAGGTAACATTTTTACAAAAAATATTGATTTTTAGGAAACAAGGAATTCAAAAATTTGTAAAATATTTTGTAGTCTTTTTCTAATAAACAAAAAATATATTTTTGTACACTTTAGCAAATGTAATAATATTTCGGTTTCAAAAACAGTTAAAAACCAGAACACTTTTCTACTTTTGGTAATAGAATGAAATATTTCCAGAATTTTCTTGCATCAAAGCCATGCATGATGCAACAGGTTCATCAAAACAAGACATCAAAATATTTACAAATGGAAATCTTAATATTTTATAAAAAGGGAGTGTTCTTAGATCTGTCTTGCAAATTTATAAATAATGCAACAGGTGCTATGAAAACAAGACAAAAATATTTACAAATGAAAATGTGTGCCGACACTTTACTTACCCAGTGCAGACTGCATCTTGTTTGTTGATGTAAAATCAATAGTAGTTTGATAGCTGCGTAGTTGAAACCGTCCCTTTTTTACGCGCGGTGCATTTCATTCCTTCGCCTGGTGCGATGCATCCATGTCTATGGTCCATTTATGATGTCACACCACCTGGAATTTAAAAAAAAAGTAGTATTTAGAAAGTACATAAATGTAATATTTTCACACAGGGAAAAGCGGTTTATTCAGTTTCTATCAGTATCTTATGGGATTGTGGGATGCGTCGAAAAAATTTAAGTCTTCATCTCTCATTAAATCTGAGAGACAGACTAACGGCCGCAGTCAGAGACTATTAATGATGATTAAACTTCAATTTATTGTAGAGTTTGACAGATAATGTATGGGCCTTATGTCAAAATCTTCATTTAAAAACAATCATTATAGGTCTACCAGAATCTTATGGCAAAAAGTGAGAAATTAAATTGACTCTAGTTGCAATGCCGGGGTAATTGGAATAAAACATTTTGATCCTTTTTTTCCTTTTAGCGGCTTATTCTGTGTTGAAACATGCAAATATAAAAATTTAACCAATAATCAAAGATATTTTTTGAAAATCTGCCGTCTAAATTTGCCATCAGATTCTGGTAGATAGACCTATAATTTTCGTCTCTGAGTGCGACAGAGCCGACAGTTAGAGAACTACAAAATAGAACTTTATTTTATACTGCAAAATAAATTCTACAAAATCTACAATGACATGAATTTTAAGTATTAATTACAAGGGAGTAGGAAATAATGACTATTCTTTCACTTATAAAACCATCAGCTGCGCAAACCATAGACATAATATATACCTAATATATTATGTCTATGGCGCAAACTGATTATAGACATAAGATGACGCTTGGTCTACATTGAAAGCCCTCCGAGGTCTAATACTTCTCTCAACCTTTTTATTCGTAAAACGTTTTTACCATCTGGCTAGGACTGGCTAGCATTCATGATCACCTAATCGCCTAACAAGAAAGACTACTAGCTGTTGCCCGCGACTTCGTCCGCGTGGACTTTAGTTTATAGCGCGCGGTGTCAACAAAATTTGTGTCAAATTTAAAAACTTTTTAAAACCCTGGTAAGTAGTACCCCTCTTAGGGCCGCGCTACACCGGAATGGCAGCGCTGAAAGTGCTCGCCTCGCCGCTGCCATTCCGGTGTAGCGCGGCCCTTTATTAATCAAAATACCCAAAAACAGCTGTGCAGTGTACAGATAATCTATACTAATATTATAAATGCGAAAGTATCTCTGTCTGTCTGTCTGTCTGTCAGCCTCGCTTTCACGCCAAACGCCAAAACTACCGAACCGATTGTAATGAAATTTTGTATACAGATAGTCTAAAGCCTGAGAAAGGACATAGGCTACTTTTTTACTGGAAAAGGGGTTGTCAGGGGGTGAAAATGCGTAAATTTGTTTAAATTAAGTTAGTTCCGAAAATTCATAATAGATGGCGCCGTGCGTCTTCTACATCGCGCTGACGCTTGCTCAGAAGACTTTCTATAAGAGGTAGTATCATCTTACATTTAAATTTCTATTTTTTTCGATTGTTATATCTATTCTACGGTATTGAATAACTCAGTTCTTTATCTGTGCAGTGACGTAACCTTAAACCTATCAATGATAAATAGTTTATGGGTAAAGTTGTGTAATTGAGGGGCTAAATAAGCTTTAAAATTTGGCATAAAATATAAAGTTTAATATAAAAAAATGAAATACTTATTGTGTGCACACTGCACAGCTGTATTGATTTAAGGGGTACCAGGGTTTTTTTTATAAAAGCTTTTCACACCAATTTCGTTGACATCGCGCTTTATAAACTGAAGTCCACGCGGACGAAGTCGTGGGCAACAGCTAGTAACTAATAAGTATGATTAGTTCTATGTCACAATGAAGTAAAAAATAAAACGCCATCTGTTGAATCGTATTAGAACTAAAATGTTCATTGCATCGATATATTTCTGGATTTTTTATAATATTATACATAAAATATATTTAAGTAAAAAATAAAATGCCATGTTTTCATATCACAAATGTTTTCATATATTAGAATTAAAATGTTGATTGCATTGATATATTTTCTGGATGGAATATAGGCCAACACGGTACACTTGAACTCCTTTATTTTAGAGCGCCTTCTGTTGTCAACTTGTCACATAATATATTAGAAATGCAGTAGGAGTTTTATAAGATAAGATAGATCGATTATTATTATACCAAGTGATAATATTATTAAACATAATATTCTAACGTATTTACTATAAACAAAAACATAATAACTAATAAGGATGATTAGTTATAATATGTTACAATGAAGTAAAAAATAAAACGCCATCTGTTGAATCGTATTAGAACTAAAATGTTCATTGCATCGATACATTTCTGAATTTTTTATAATATTATACATAAAATATATTTAAGATTTTTGAAATTTTATTTTAATACACATCCAAGACCCAGGAACATTGAAAACTTTTTGTTCCGCCTGCGGGACTCGAACCCAGGACCCCCGGGATGAGCGCTGGCCACGCGCAATGCGAATTCATTTTCATCGATATTTTCATGGAAATAAGATATTTTCCCAAATCAAAATGTAGCCTATGTCCTTTCTCAGACTCTAAAATAACTTTGTACAAAATTTCATTGCAATCGGTTCAGTAGTTTTGGCGTGAAAGCGAGACAGACAGACAGACAGAGATACTTTCGCATTTATAATATTAGTATGGATATAGCATGTAGAGTGTAGACCTTTATGTGGAATTGATGGAATTCGGTCTAATAAGTACGAAATTTAAAAACGTTAGAAGTACTATACTTCCATCCAACATTTCTAGTGAATCTAGGACTATCCTGTATAGTCTAGGCTAGTATATAATCTGTAAATGTCGGCGCATTTGTCAAAATCAATAATTCAGACATCAATGTATGGTAACATTTACTTATGTCAGAATTATTAGTTTTGAAGAAATTAATTTATAGGTTATGGCTGACCTTCTGTAAACGTCGGCGCTTTTGTCAAATTCAATAATTCAAACATCAATGTATGGTAACATTGATGTCAGAATTAATGATTTTGAAGAAATTTATTTACGGCCGTTCCCAATATTTTATCTATCTCTAGTTTTGCCCTACTAGAGATAGGAATAGCTCACAATTGACATAAAATATATGTCTCTAATGTCTAATGTGAGCTATTCCTATCTCTAGTAGGGCAAAACCAGAGAAAGATCAAATATTGGGAACGGACGGACGGAGTTGCGATCACGGAGTCAAAACAAAGAGAAGCTGGCCTAAGCAACTGTGCACTGTGATTCTCAACTAGGTCCTGAATTTTGACTTCTCGTTGTTTTGTTAGTTATAAAAGAACTATTTTATTACAAAAAAAAATGTGTTTGATAGTGCGCTTTTATAATTCTGGACACCGGCTTCAACGATAAAACGGTGGGTGTACGTTAAATGTTCTTTTGATTTTACGCACCGCGTATGTTTTGTGCGGTCAGAAGTGTAAACGTTGTGATGTCCTCTAACGTGCACGTTGAGCCCGGCCATGTGCGGCCGGGTCCGAATTCTGATCAGAAATAGTTGAATTTCGCCGGACCGCCACCCCGCACACTATCCGAAATATCCTTCCGGCGAGTTCGAGCTCACTCGGCTCAGTACAAAATGTAAGAGACAGCGCGGACGTTCAAGTGTTTCTGATCAGAAATTTCGGACAATGTGCGGCCGAGAAAAAAAGTTATCGTCGACAGAAACTTAAAAACGTCTCCATATATTTCCATAGATTTTTACTTCCCTACGTTATCGTTTTACCGCGGAAGTCCACGATATTACCGCCACGTCTAAAATTATAAAAGCGCATTATAAGAGAAGACTGGCTGTTTCTTTTATTTGTTATTTGATATATAGTAGATACGTATGTCAAAGATTACTACTTAAGCCCGGCCGCACATTGTTCGAAATTTCTGATCCGAAACATTTGAACGTCGGCCGGACCGCCACACCGCACACTATCCGAAATTTCCTTCCGGCGAGTTCGAGCTCACTCGGCGCAGTACAAAATGAAAGAGAGAGCGCGATCCGATTTTTTGATTAGAAACATTTGAACTGCCATCCCATCGAAGTCATCTGACACATAACGTCTGACGTATATATATATGTGTGTGTATATATATATATATATATATATATATATATATATATATATGTTACCGTTAGAATGCGGAATATGTTAATGTTCAAATTAACTAGGTAATCTGCAGATTTCCTGATGCCATCCGGTAATGTGTGAAATTTAAACCAAAAAAGTTATTTTTTGTACTTTACCTAGTTAGTTTACATAGTAACGAATGGTACCATCGAGGAAATTGATTCCTAGGCAGTTGACGTCAGGTCGGCTTATGTCAATTCAATGTTAGCTGTCATCGGTCGGATGGGTTTGATAAAACTATTATTTTATACTACTATAAAAAATATTATTTTATTAAAGTGACAAAATAAGTACCTACGACCAAAGACTTCTATTTAAACTGATGTAGACGGGCGATACGCACCAAATTGTCCGCCGTTCTAATAGAGCTAATTCAAACCGTTGCATGTATGCGAGTGTGTACGGTTAGCAAATAATTTTTTTAAAACAAACTTAGTTTTATTTTCAGATACTAATCAATGTAATCAAAGGGCAAAATGCTATTCTTGTGTAAAAATAAAAAGATTTTGTAAAAAATATATAAATAAATCTTTAGGGATTACCTTTCACAGGTAACTATCATAGTTGTTCACAATAGATAAATAATTTTTACCTGGCTACAGCAAAGCAAAAAATAAGAGTTATGTGTCTCACAGGCTATGTATGTATGTATGTTTGTATATGTTACCGTTAATTTACGTAAGCCAGTTAGAGTGAAAATTCACGCGGTATTCTGCAGATTTTCTGGGTGAGTAAGTTAAAGTGCAAAAAATGGATTCTATTCTTACATTACTAGACAATCTGCAGAATATCTAGGTAATCGGCAGTCTACCGACCATGCACGGTATGTTGCATAAAAGAGGTTCTTGTTTGAATAAATAATATTATATGCTTATATTTAACGACATTTTTCTTCTTAATTTGTAATAGACTTTTTTGCAGTCAGTACTTGCGGGCGTTTGTTTACGATCTTTCGGGGAGTTAGGGAGCATACCCATACTACGTGACCGACTTTTTAAGATTCTTTGGCTCCCCGTGACCACACGTAGTATATGCCAAGACATCTTCAATTGTTCACGTGGTATTGACAAGAATCATTTTAATCATTTTGTAAGTAGAAAGAGTAATCTAGCAAATGAAAATAACTTGACTCATATTTGTGTTTATTAAGTTATTTATAACAAAAGACTCTTTGCATGTTTATAATAACTAGATATCTAGTTATTATGGTGACCCAATGGTCGAAATTCGACCTTAGTTTCAACGACATTAGGACTACTACCTATATTTTATAAAAAAAATATTGACTTTATCATATTTTTTTTCAACTCTTATCTCTGGGACTCAGATGATCTCAGACTAGCCGTGTAAGCATTGTCTAATAGTATCAAAGATTCAATAAAAAATAAACTATAATTTACATTTTCAATTTGTCACCTTGTTGTCAACAGACTTCAACCATAAATAAAAGAGTATAATTTGTATGTATAGGCTTGTCACTCAAATATCTGTCATCTTTCCTAGTGTGTGTAATGTTTGATTTGTTAAAAAAATTTATTATAAAAGCATAATTTTAAAATAATATTAGCTCGATGCACTCCTTCATCATATATAAACTATAACTGTGCAAAATTTAATTTACCTACGTTTCCCAATTTTTCGTCAAAAGGGATACAAAGTTTTTCGCTTGCGTATTAAAATAATATATAGATAATTATTACTACTTAATTAATTAAATATGGGAATAAAAAACGATCACTAAACCATACTTTGATACCCAATAGTTTGCCAAAAAGAAATACTTGACACCAACATTTAAGATAATATTATATTTTATGCTATACAAGGTATAACAAAACTGTGTGATACTTTAGGATGTGTATGTGTTCCTTATTGTGATTTTTACTGTTAAAGTTGCAGCGCTGAATAAGCAAATTTTTTTTTAACTTTTGTATGGGCATTGGGCAAGCGCCCCAGTGTAACGCCGCCGCCCCCTCTTAGATTTAAAAAAATATAATATATAATAATAGTCTAAAATTACAATAGAACAATCAGAGAAATTAATTTCTAGGCAGATGGCGGACCTAAGTTATTTGGTCGCTTTTAAAGTTAAACCCAACCGACAGATCACAATTAACATTGAATTGACATGATCCGACTACATGACGTTGCTTTGTCAACTACCTAGGATTTAGGATTCAATTTTAGTCACGACTGTAGTTCAAATTGTAATCGAACACAAAATATAATAAATAATCACCAAGCTTTACAGCTTCACCAAAGTGACAGAAATTCCTGTTTTTTTAGTGGCTGTTGGCTATAGCATATAAATAACCATAAAAAATGCCAGTGTCAAGGTTAATTTCGTATGACGTTTCTCTCGTCAAAATTGACTACATGACAAAACTCTAGACCCCCTCCCCCCTCTTGTGAGCGAGCATAGTATTTTGAAGACCCCCCCCTAAATGGGTCACGTAGTATGGGTATGTTCCCTTACGCTTGCGTTCGGTATTATAACCAAACACCATAGACCATCCTTGTCACTCTTGTTACAAAATAATATTGGCATCTCGCCTTGACTACGAAGATACATTTTTGTTTGTGTGTGTAATGTTTTGAGTGTATTGTTTTAGGATTGCTTTTCAAATGACATTTCGTAGAGTATGCCATGTCTACCTTAGTTTAAATAGAAGTCTTTGCCTATGACACCATGGCAACGACCATCGCTATCCCGTCGCACAAACAGTGGTCGCTGTCAGTCTTGAGTTGTAATAATTTACTATTATGTATTCAA
Source organism: Aricia agestis (assembly GCF_905147365.1). Lineage (NCBI taxonomy): Eukaryota > Metazoa > Arthropoda > Insecta > Lepidoptera > Lycaenidae > Aricia > Aricia agestis. Next base: position 22,595,845 of record NC_056428.1, on the reverse strand, counting down.
CAAATGCACTTATCAATATAAAAAGTAGCCAGAAGCCAATTCTCAGACCTCAGTAGGTCTATATTATACGTACATAACATGAAAATAAAATTTTATATGCATATTACTGAATATGCATATAAAATTTGGTAAAAATCAGTAAAGTCGTTTTGGAGGAGTATGGTAACTAATGTTGTGAGTTGTGACAAAAGAATTCTATACATATAATAAAATGAACAAACTACAAATCACAATGAAGAGTATAAGTTAAAACATGTTATGTAGGTATAATATGTACAAATTATTAATATTTTAGCAAAAAAGTACCTACCTATTTTATCTTTTATCTCATTTCATTTTTTTAGACTATAGGAATTTTAAATTGTTTTATATCTTTAAAAGTAATGATAATAGATGCCTGATAAGTAACTGAATGCTATAATTTATTTGGACTCCTATGCTTGATGTAACAAGTTTACAGAAGTTCTTCTATAATAATAAAGATGTAAAATATAAAAGAATTTTAAAAGCTACAATCACATAGTTATGTAAATCAAATAATGATAACATGCAGTATAATTAGTAAATTCTATTTGTAGAAATACACAAATTAGTGTCAAAAATTAATACAAATATGAGTGTACTACAAAACTAAGTTAGCTCTAATCATTAAAATGAACAGAAAGCAAATTAAAATAACTTCAAACACTTACCATTGCACAAAGAAAACACATTGAGCATCAAATAAGCGAATTAAAAGCACCATAACTTATTAGCACAAGAAGATAATTATTGTAGCAAACAAAAAGGAACACCTTTTCAGTGTGAAAGATTTCTGACTCATAAATTTATCGTGGTTTTTATTTCTTATTTATTTATGATACGTGTAAAATAAGTTGTGACAGTACACGGGGATTATTATATAAAGACGATAATTTCACAGACTATTAAGGGATGATAATTATCAATAAATATCATGAAATTGAAACAAAGAAAAAAGGTTATTTTCCATCACAGTAAATTCTTCTTCTTCTTCTTTTTTTTTTCATAATATGGCGCTCGGCTTTTTAACCATGGCCAGTGTCAAGTAAAATATGGCGGGAAAAGAATAATTTTCGTAAAAAGTTTACAAAATCTAAAGTAGTTTTTCCAGATGATAGTCAAGTCAAAAGTTTAAAAAAGTAGTCAGTAAAGTCAACGAGACAAGTCAGTTGTTTTAGTAAAGTGGTAGACCCTTTACTAAAACTTTCGATGGAGATTTAGAGTGAACACAAAATGGCACGTTTCTTGAAGTTGTATCACTTGTGCACGACATCGAATATATAATGAAAGACTTTTGAGCAAGCGTCAGCGCGATGTAGAAGACGCACGGCGCCATCTATTATGAATTGTTGGAACTAACTTAATTTGAACAAATTTACGCATTTTCACCCCCTTACAACCCTTTTTTCCAGTAAAAAAAGTAGCCTATGTACTTTCTCAGGCTTTAGACTATCTGTATACAAAATTTCATTACAATCGGTTCAGAAGTTTTGGCGTTTGGCGTGAAACCGAGACTGACAGACAGACAGACAGAGATACTTTTGGCGTTTGGCGTGAAAGCGAGACTGACAGACAGACAGACAGACAGAGATACTTTCGCATTTATAATATTAGTATAGATTATGTGCACACTGCACAGCTGTTTTTGGGTATTTTGATTAATTAAGGGCCGCGCTACACCGGAATGGCGCTGCCATGCGAGGCGAGCACTTTCAGCGCTGCCATTCCGGTGTAGCGCGGCCCTAAGAGGGGTACCACTTACCAGGGTTTTAAAAAGTTTTTAAATTTGACACAAATTTTGTTGACACCGCGCGCTATAAACTAAAGTCCACGCAGATGTCGCGGGCAACAGCTAGTTATGAATAAAAACAATATTATATAGTAAAGTAGGTATGATTAGTTCTGTTACAATAATAAAGTAAAAAATAAAACGCCATCTGTTTTCATATATTAGAATTAAAATGTTGATTGCATTGATATATTTTCTGGATGGAATATAGGCCAACACGGTACACTCGAACTCCTTTATTTTAGAGCGCCTTCTGTTGTCAACTTGTCACATATATTAGAAATGCAGTAGGAGTTCTATAAGATAAGATAGATTGATTATTATTATACCAAGTGATTATATTATTAAACATAATATTCTAACGTATTAAAAACTATAAACAAAAACATACTAACTAATAAGTATGATTATTCTATGTTACAATAAAGTAAAAAATAAAACGCCATCTGTTGAATCGTATTAGAACTAAAATGTTCATTGCATCGATATATTTCTGGATTTTTTATAATATTATACATAAAATATGTTTAAGATTTTTGAAATTTTATTTTAATACACATCCAAGACCCAGGAACATTGAAAACTTTTTGTTCCGCCTGCGGGACTCGAACCCAGGACCCCCGGGATGAGCGCTGGCCACGCGCAATGCGAATTCATTTTCATCGATATTTTCATGGAAATAAGATATTTTCCCACATCAAAATGTAGCCTATGTCCTTTCTCAGACTCTAGAATAACTGTGTACCTATAAAATTTCATTGCGATCGGTTCAGTAGTTTTGGCGTGAAAGCAAGACAGACAGACAGACAGACAGAGATACTTTCGCATTTATAATATTAGTATGGATAACAGATTAAATTGCGTTTTATTTAGAACTAGCTGTTGCCCGCGACTTCGTCCGCGTGGACTTCAGTTTATAGCACGCGGTGTCAACAAAATTGGCGTCAAAAGCTTTTTAAAACCCTGGTACCCCTTAAATCAAAATACTCAAAACAGCCATATAGTGGGCACATAATATGAATTTTTTTTCTTAATTAAACTTTTTTATACCAAATTTTAAAGCTTATTTAGCGTTACACAACTTAGCTGCATAATGCATTACACAACCTTAGCTTTGCCCAATGCCCATAAACTATTTAGTATTTATTATTGGTAGACTGGTTTCTGATATCTATGTTGGTAGGTGAGTTATTTAATAACATGTATAACAATCGAAAGAATCGCAAATAATAACTCAACATGGTACCACCTCTTATAGAAATACATATGAGCAAGCGATAGCGCGATCTAGGCGACTCTTGGCGCCATCTGTTCCAGTTTTTTGGAACTAACTTAATTTGAACAAATTTACGCATAAACACCCCCTTACAACCCCTTTTTCCAGTAAGAAGTAGCCTATGTCCTTTCTCCTGAGAAAGGACATAGGTTACTTCTAGAAGAATAGAAATTTTGTACACAGATAGTCTAAAGCCTGCTTTGGACTATCTGTGTACAAAATTTCATTACAATCGGTTCAGTAGTTTTGGCGCTGTTGTTTTTGAATTTGATATCTAAGTTGGTAGGTGAGTTATTACTTCATAACGTGTACTTATAACAATCGAAAGAATCGAAAAACGCCTTTCAACATGGTACCACCTCTTATAGAAATACGCATGAGCAAGCGGTAGCGCGATCTAAGGGACTCTTGGCGCCATCTATTTTGAGTTTTTGGAACTAATTTAATTTGACCAAATTTACGCATTTTCAACCCCTTACAACCCCTTTTTCCAGTTCAAAAGTAGCCTATGTCGTTTCTCAGGCTTTAGACTATCTGTGTACAAAATTTCATTACAATCGGTTCAGTAGTTTTGGCGTGAAAGCGAGACAGACAGACAGACAGAGATACTTTCGCATTTATAATATTAGTATAGATAAATGATGTTCCTAAAAGTAAGTAATGGTTTTCCTTTAAAAAGTTGTAGTATGTTTGTTGAACTAAGGAATTGTAAGATATACAATTTTAATAATAGTTATTCGTTCAGTAAAACACTTTTGCAAATAACTTTAAATAGTATGCTGAATTCGCATTATTTAGGGTGCATAATTAGTGTGCAAAATATTTGAAAGTTTCACCAAAAATACTGACTTGCACGTCAGTATTTTTGGTGAAACTTTCAAATATTTTGATCGAGAAAAGGGAATATACAGATATTGATTTAAATACATGCCCTGTAATAATGCCATGAATATTCACATTTCTTGCCTTTGATTACGTTTTATTCCACCGTTTGTTGACTGATTTTTAAGCCCGGCCGCACATTTTCCGAATTCTGATCAGAAACAGTTGAATTTCGCCGGACCGCCACCACGCACACTATCCGGAATATCCTTCCGGCGAGTTCGAGCTCACTCGGCTCAGTACAAAATGTAAGAGACAGCGCGGACGTTCAACTGTTTCGTATCAGAAATTTCGGACAATGTGCGGCCGGGCTAAAACTCTTGTTGCTGTAGTGTTTATTATATACTAGCTGTTGCCCGCGACTTCGTCCGCGTGGACTTCAGTTTATAGCGCGCGGTGTCAACAAAATTGTTGTTAATTTTAAAAGCTTTTTAAAACCCTGGTACCCCTTAAATCAAAATACCCAAAAACAGCACTTATTATTTCATTATTTTAAATTAAGTAAACTTTATTTATGCCAAATTTTAAAGCTTATTTAGCCCCCTATTACACAACTTTACCCATAAACAGCTATAATTTATCATTCATAGGTTTAAGGTTACGTCACTGCATACTGCATAGATTAAGTACTGAGTAGTGACTTATAGAAAATCGTGTAAAACAATCTAAAGAATCGAAAAATAAAATTTGGTATGGTACCACATCTTATAGAAACTTTTAAAAGCAAACGATAGCGCGATGTAAATGACTCTTAGGCCATCTGTTTTGAATTTTTGGAACTAACTTAATTTGAACAAATTTACGCATTTTCACCCCCTTACAACCCCTTTTTCCAGTTAAAAAGTACCCTATGTCCTTTCTCAGGCTTTAGACTATCTGTGTACAAAATTTCATTACAATCGGTTCAGTAGTTTTGGCGTGAAAGCGAGACAGACAGACAGACAGACAGAGATACTTTCGCATTTATAATATTATAGTATAGTATAGATTATCTACTATACAACAACCCGAATTCGGCACAATGCTTACGAAAGTCTAATAAGTAATATTATGTATAGATGTATAGGTAGATACCCATCCATACTAATATTATAAATGTGAAAGTGTGTCTATCAGCTGTCTGTTATCTCTTGAAGCCCTTTGCGGTTTGTTGAGCCGATTTAGCTGAAATTTGGTATGGGTTTACTTTGAGTACCGGGAAAGGACATATCACATAGGATACTTTTTATCCCGGAAAATGTACGGATCCCGCGTGAAGGCGCAGACAGCTGCCAATTTGACATCTTTGTGCAGTTTTCTAGACGTATGTATTTCATTGATTGGCACAAAAAAAATATATGTGATTTTTGATTATATTTGGAAAAGCTTGTCCGATTTAAATAATAAAATAATGTACTCCTACTGGATGAAAAAAAATACCAAAGTCACATCTTTCGGGAACTTTAAACAGTTCTAACTAAAGTAATAATACAATCTATGCTTTAAAAATTTGTTTATTTGATACCTTTTACAAAAATCCAAAGATTGCCCGATTTAATTTTCGGCTCTGACATCTAGATTTCCCACAATATTTATTTTTCCTCTAACAAACGAAAAATGTATCTACGCTTCTGAGTGAACATTTCACATCTCTCTCTCTCGCATGAAAACCGACAGTGATCGCTGAGGCGCGGTGCTATGTGGACGTGTGACGGATTTCTCTCTGCCGATATCGTGATTTTAGTGTAATTGAAGCGTTTAGTTCTTAAAATTTGTATATAGGTATTTCTCATTGTTTTATAGTATATTAAGTTTATTCTGTAAATATTTTTCTGTAAATATTTGAAATTATATTGCGCGTCTGTAAAAATGGGTGACAAGAAAAAGAAAAGACGTCCAGCAAAAAAGCGACAGCTTCGTGAAAGCCACAAACACATGATGGAAGTAAAAGTAAGTTCAATTTTATCTACTTTCTTGTTGCGTACGTCTTTATTTAAAAAAATCGAACAATTACGACCCCGAATCAAAATATTTCGTCACTCTCAATGTGTTTTAGGATAGCCAGGATCGTTGTGTCAAATAAAACATAAAAAAAACTGTATTACGATTGATTACTATATTATGTCTATGATTGATTACATAGACATAATATATACCTAAAGACCAACAAAGAGTGCGAGAGAGAAGAAAATCCTTTATGGAATTATAATATATTATGTCTATGATTGATTACATAGACATAATATATCAGTATATATTATGTCTATGATTGATTACGATTTACGAAAATCCTCTAAGATTCGAACCATAGACCTTGGAAATTGACATAATAATGTTATCACAATCGTTGTGATAACATTATATCAATTTCCAATCGGCCTATGGTTCGAATCTTAGAGGATTTACGTAAATCGTAATACAGTTTTTTATGTTTTATTTTATCACTGATAATAATTTTGCTTTGTATCTGAACATTTATGTTGGAGTTTTGCACTCCAAAATAAATGTTCAAAAAGTTAAAAAATCACCACTCATAAAGTTGATTATTTCGTTAGCCTAAATAAGTTTTAGCGTCGCGCGTCGGGGATCGTTCTGATAAATCAATATTCAATCGGTCTATGGATCGAGTTTCAGAGAATTTTCGTAATACTTTTTATGTTTTTTTTATCACTATTAGCACAGAATAAATAATAGTACAAGTACTATAATTAGGTACTATGAGTTCATTTTGCTTTGAATCTGAAGTTTTATTTAGGCCTTTATTATTTAAATTTTTATTTCAGGCGGCGGAAAACCATGGATAGTGCAATTATTGATAACCCAAACGAATCACCAAATGCCAATTCAGATCCAGCGGCAGGTAGTAGGTATGTTGGAAAGGTAATACCTATAAGTTTATTTACCTACTTATTATAAGTTGTAACCAAACGTCCTTCACGACTACGAAACACAGCGCAAGGGCTGTTTCACGCCGGTTTTCCTGTGAGTCCGTGGTATTTCTCTGGTCGAGTCGGCCCATTCGTGCCAAAGCATGGCTCATTCATTGTATTTTTTATGATCCAGTTTGTCTATTACAAGCTATTTTAGCCTTTTTATGATATTATTATGATTTATTTTTTTTCCAGTCGACCGAAAACGATGGAATTAGATAATAACGCAGTGGAAAATGTAGCAAATGCCGATCGCAATATAGCGACGGGTAGTATTTTAAAAAGGCAAGTATATTTTTACAATTACGATAGGCTAGGTAAATATAGATATAATAAGTTTATTACTATTTGAGCGCGATGCGATTGCGCGATTCTTTCAGCTCTATTCAAGGACATGCTCCGTAAGGGCCGGGACACAAAATCACGGCACGACGACGCGACGTCGTACGGCGCCGGACCGTGTTTTTGTGTCCCGGCCCTAATAGGGTGCGGCTTCACTGCGGAGTAGGGGTGAGCGTTATTTCACGTCACTATAGTTACAATAATTAGCTACATACAGTAATCAAATAACTAATTTCGAGTCGTATTTATATAGTAGAGTCGCAGCTAGCGCCCGTCGCCCACTGCACCGGTCGACCTAGCGAGCGACAGCGAGTTTGCTATAGTCCGCGCGGAACTAGTTGGCCGCGCCGCCGGTATGTGAGCATACCGGCGGCGCGGCCAACTAGTTCCGCGCAGATTACCTAGCAAAAATATTAATTAGTTTATATCAATACTAATATTATAATTGGGAAGAGTTTGCTTGTTTGTTTGAACGCGCTAATCTCAGGAACTACTGGTCCGATTTGAAAAAAAGGCTATAGGCTATAGGCCTGCGCGCGCGCCTCATCCCGGCGTCACCCCCTTTCATTCCCCCGCGCCGCGAGTGACCTTTCTGCAACGATTTTAAATGGGATAAAATATTATGTCATTAAAAAAAAATAACACCCATTTTTTTTGGTTAAATGGGCTCTCCTAATAATACCTAAGCCCTGCGGGGCTAAAATGGTAATATTTAGCAATTCCTTTCAATCAATTCAGCAAATGAATTGTCAAAACTGTCAAACTGACAAATGTCAAATCAATGCAAAAATACAAAAATGAATTGCAAGCAGAGTTGCATTTTGCGATATTAGAGAAATGAATCATATTATGATTCATTTCTCTAATATCCCCGCTGGAATAATTGGGCAGGAAGGTTTAATGGAGAATGTTACTAGGTATGCCAAATTGCTTGAAATTTTGTCACAGTAAAGCCTGTATGTAAACAAATACACTAGTTTTTGTTGCAGTCAAAAATACCTTATAGTTTTGATTTTATAGGCATTCAAAGTTTCGAAAAATATCGATTCCCGCTAACAGTCCCGCGACCGCTTGTGACGTCATATCACAATTTTTCCGCGCGGGCCCTATACAATAAACGTGATTTTTTGCTCTATCTCAATAACGGCAACAGGTAGGCACTTGAAATTTTCACCGAGGCCTTAATTATATGTGTACTTTAATAATTAATAATAATATTATATTATGTTACTAATCGGACTCACTCATGAATACACATACCGTTATAGTGCAAAATAGGCCAAAATTTGTGATTATTGTATAGGAGCCCCCCTTAATTTTTTATTTTATTATAATATTATTATTAATTATTAAAGTACATATATAATTAAGGCCTTGATGAAAATTTCAAGTGCCTACCTGTTGCAGTTATTGAGATAGAGCAAAAAATCACGTTTATTGTATGGGGCCCGCGCGGCGAAATTGTGATATGACGTCACACCGTTACCGGGCGCCCGCGTCGTACAGTTACAACTTGTTTCGTCGGTTAAAAATCACATAACGACCCACCCCTACTGCGGAGTGCAGCGTATTAGCCTAATAAAATTTTTAGTATACCTTTTTAATGAAATTAGAAGGCAAACGAGCAAAAGGCTTTTTTAAATATTGAGTTCTGTATAATTTTATCCTAATTCCCATTTCCCAATAATCGAAAAGTTAATCATTTTAATTTATGAAATTTTGTGGTGATCCAGTTTTTAAACTGTTGTTAAATGTCGATGTCTCAAAGTATAAACTTACTTACAGGCTGGAAGAAAAAAGTACCCATGAACTGGACTATGTAGTTTGGAGGCTGAATGTGATGCTGAAAAGCTTATTGTTGAAACTGCACTGCCTCCTCAGAAGAAACCTAATGTCGGAAGAAGAATTATAAGTGTTTCATATTTTTATAAGAGGTTGCAAGAAATTTCTCATCATGGTCCTCTTGGATGTGCTTTAACTGACATAGAACTAGTAGGTGAAAAGCAAGATGGCCTCAATTCAAAATTCACATTTCTATGCAAACTTTGCAATCTAATATTGATAATTGATAGTGACTCAAATGAAGACCATTATATGCCTATCAATAATAATAAGGCAATATTCGTAACCTGAAATATGGAGCTGCCCTTGCACCTTATAAAACCAGGAGTGATTTTTGTCTATATTTAATTTGCCTTGTTTATCTATTTTCCAAAATGTAACTTTTTGTTGTGTTATAGCAGCGTCTACTCCAATATTATATGCTGTGATGGGACATTTAATTTCTAAAATAGTTTTTTCATCGCAAAATCCATCGGGCGTTGCTCCTAAAAATGGCAAGTCTGTATCTATAAATAGCTCGCAAGGCTTTACTTTAATTCCTTCTTGTAATTCTAAATCTATTATTGCTTGTTTTTCATTTTCTTGTCCATGTTTGATAGAAGAAACGAAGCTTAATTTTTTTTTATATAAAATGTCTTTTACTAAGTTAGCACTTGTAGTGTTGGGTCTTCTTTTTATCACCCGGCCAAAGTTTTCTAATAATTTTCTAATAACTTCATCATGATCACGCTTTGGGTCAAATTTGTGTCTTTGATGGGATATTTCGTATCAGTTTGTAAATTTTTAGCCTATTACAGAAGTTCCGAAGTAGGTGATTTCGGCATTCAATTTTCTCGACACAGGGTTTGTACGTGTTCCTTGTTGAGAGTTCACTGTAAAAGTAGCAGCGCTGAAAGACCTAATTTTTTTTTCTTTTGTATGGGGAAACTCGTGACACTTGCCCTTGCTCATACAAAAGAATAAAAAATCGTCTTTCAGAGCTGCTACTTTCACAGTGAACTGGTGGTACTTTATATATTGATAAGTGCATTTGTTGAATAAATAATAGTAAATTATTATAACCTGAGACTGACGGCGACCATTAAGTTTGTGCGACGGGATAGCGATCAACGTTGCCATGGTGACATACTTACCTATTTAGTCACTTCAATAAAATAATAATATTATCGTAAATATAATATTACTAGCTGTTGCCCGCGACTTCGTCCGCGTGGACTGCAGTTTATAGTGTGCGATGTCAACAAAATTGGTGTCAAAAGCTTTTATAAAAAAAAACCCTGGTACCCCTTAAATCAAAACAGCTGTGCAGTGTGCACATAATATTTCATTTTTTAAAATTAAACTTTATATATTATGTCAAATTTTAAAGCTTATTTGGCCCCTGAATTATACAACTTTACCCATAAACTATTTATCATTGATAGGTTTAAGGTTACGTCACTGTATATAATATAAAGTACTGACTTATTAAATAACGTTATAAAGAAATAACAATCGAAAAAAGACGAAACTTCAATATATGATGATACCACCTCTTATAGAAAGATGTTGGGCAAGCGTTAGCTCGATGTAAGAGACGCACGGCGCCATCTAGTATGAATTTTTGGAATAACTTAATTTGAACAAATTTTCGTATTTTCACCCCCTTACAACCCTTTTTTCCAGTACAAAAGTAGCCTATGTCCTTTCTCAGGCTTTAGACTATCTGTATACAAAATTTCATTACAATCGGTTCGGTAGTTTTGGCGTGAAAGCGAGACAGACAGACAGACAGACAGAGATACTTTCGCATTTATAATATTAGTATAGATGGCAAAGCAACGTTTGCCGGGACAGTAAAAAACGATTCCTGAATTTTGTTTTATTTCTTGCTGTACTTATGTAATTGTAATTTTAATGTAAATTGTAATGTAACAGAAAAAATGTTTATGAAAAAAATTGAATGTTTTTACGCAGTTGGGTTTTGTCATTATTTTATAATATAATAGGTATATTATAAAAGAATAACTGTGTTTTATTTACCATAAGTAAGCCTTACACGCTACGGTCTACCGGGGACGGGAGAGATCCACCTGTACAGCACGCAGGTATGCCTGCACAGGTATACCGGTATGTGTGTGGGACCTGATCGCCTGCGCAGGTCCAAAAAACTGCACAGGTATATTCCCACACACATTCCGTCTACCTGCGTAACGTGTATTGCTTTCATTACTACCACAATAGACATAACGAATCAGTATAATATCGACTTCAAACTTTTAAAGATTCCCGCGTATCCTCGAGGACAAACGTGCATTTTTTGTAAGGTTCAAGCATTTATGCACTTTAGTTTAATGATTATAAAGTTTATTTTCAAGTGCGTTAATATTACCTCTCCGTTGTGCTCCGTTCTATCTGCATTCTGCACTAATCTTAACATGAGTAAATAATATAATTTATCATCATCGAAAATCGCTTCCGCTCCTCAGTGGAGCCGCACTCTTATAGTTCGCTCACGGAAGTATAGTAGATAGTATTTATTTATTACGCGCCATCTATTGAAATCTCTATGCGACAGCTCAATATTAATCAAACCTATCTTTTAGAAGTTCCCGGTTTAGCCGCTAGCAAAGCTGGCGCTGTCTTATCGGACAATTAGGGGGCGTGGCTTAGAAATGCGAATCCTCAAGGTCATTGGCAGTTGTCAGCGTCTTAACGAATTTTGGCACATTGAGTTGCAGGCGTCATCTAGTAAGTAATTAATATTTTAACATACCTTATAAGATAAATAATAAGATCTCTAATAAGATAAATAAAATAATTATCTAACCAAGGTCCCGGGTCCGTTGTCTTTGTGAGTCAAGTAGACATTTTAAATATAATTGTTGTTGGTATTTTTATTATGAAGGGTTAATGTTTATGCGATCAATGATTTTAACAAATCGATACCAAATACATTTCACTTTCATCGTTCATCGTTGTGTAACACCCGTGCGATAATAGTTACGTGTTTGGTGCTATACTGAATATCAATCATTTTAGAGCCTATACCCGTTTTAGTATAACAATAAAGCATATTTTTGCTTGTAAATGAAGTACAGTCGACATGAATGATCCTTAAGATTTTACAAGCGTTGAAATGTTAGAGGAGCCGTGCATTTTAGTAAAACGTCTATTGCCCGTAAATTACTCTATCGCCAAGTGCGAGTTGGACTCGCGCACGAAGGGTTCCGTACCATTATAGAGCAAAATAGGTAAAAAATGTGGTTTTTTGTATGGAAGCCCCCTTCATTATTTATTTTATTTAAATTTTATTATTAATTATTAAAGTACAAATATAATTAGGAATATTGTGAGTATTTGAAGTGCCAACCTGATACCATTATTGACTACGAGCAAAAAAAGCCAAAAAATCACGTTTGTTGTATGGGAGCATACCCTATAATATTTATTTTATTTTATTTTTAGTATTTGTTGTTATAGCGGCCTCAGATATACACAACCTGTGAAAATTTCAGAAGTCTAGCTATAGCGGTTCTTGAGATAGATACAGCCTGGAGACAGACAGACAGACGGACAGACGGACAGGCAGACGGACAGACAGACATCGAAGTCTTAGTGATAGGGTCCCATTTTTACCCTTTGGGTACGTTACCCTAAAAAGCAAGGGTTAGGGCCAGGCCACAACACTACGTTGCGGCGTCGCATAGTATAAATCTACGACACCGCAGAACGCATCGTGAAAATTTCCGATCCTATATCATATTATTTTTCATGCCGGCTTTATGTGAGAACGTGGTATTTCTCCGGTCGAGCCGGCCCATTCGTGCCGAAGCATGGCTCTTCCACGAATAAGAGTAGCGGTGGCCCACTTGGTGACATCGCATCTCATTTATGCGCAAATTGCGATGTTGTTTTTGCGATACGATGCCGCAACGCCGTGTTGTGGCCTGGCACTTATTGCCGGTTTACATTACTCCAACCCAGTGATCCAATACAGAGCTGGATTACTGCTGGATTACTTTTGGAATACTATAAACGGGTAGGTACTGCGGAATGCACTGGAATCTCATTTCGCAAAAAAGCGCTGGATTGGATCACTTGATTGGAATAATGTAAACGGTAAACCGACCGGATACATAAAACTTAACTCTACGAAATGCATAGGAAAGTGTATTCCTTCAATTAGATTTAATGTACTATAATTGATTGTAATTTTTACTGGCTTCCAAAAAGAACAAGTTTTTAGGGTTCCGTACCCAAAGGGTAAAAACGGCACCCTATTACTGAGACTTCGTTGTCTGTCCGTCTGTCTGTTAAAAAGTAGCGTAAGTCATAGAACAATAATTATTCTATGACTTACGCTACTTTTTAACCGATTTTACCATAATTATTAAGTTAGTAGCTTTCAAACGAGTGTACCTTATATTTTATTATGGACGACATCATACAGTATACTTCTAAGCATTCTAATTTGTTTAGCCATTGCTGCTCAACTCGGGACCGCAATAATAAAATGTTATTATAATTGCAAAGAGAAATGTGCAACTGCCACATTATAATATTATGTCTAGAAAAGAATACTCTCATAAATATTAACAACTGTTTGTAGCCCGAGAGAAAGATGAGATAGAAATCATTATAATAATTAAGTATACTTTTTCGGAAGGATACTAATTTCCTTCTCTACTTAACTCTATCGACGTATACAGTGTGTAACAAAAATAAGTGATAATACTTTAGGGTGTGTACGTGTTCCTTGTGGAGAGTTCACTGTGAAAGTAGCAGCGCTCAAAGACCAAAATTTTTTTTCACTTTTGTATGGGAAAACTCGTGACGCTCGGGCCTTTGCATGTATATGTTGCAGTCATTTGGTTCAATCTGCGATTCGATTGAATGACTAGCGCATTAATTGAATGACACCATTCAATTGAAAGACTCGACCGAACGTCGATTGAACGATCATCACTCAACGTCCAACTAGTTAGCGATTTATGACATAGCTCTATGAAGATAGCGGACATGAAATCAGTCTGGTAACTGAACGTGTTTTATTTTTTCCCACTGCGGAGCTAGTAGTCACTAAAATGGCGTCAAACATCTCGCACTGTGTTGATATTTTGTCGATTATACATAATATTTACTTTAAAGTGCTTTATTTAGACAGCGTGGATTTACCTAGATATAACTCGGGGTAGTTATCAACCGCTACTTAAAAAAATATAGCATCCCATTTAACGACTTCACTATATGACTTTTAGTCAAGACGTTAAATGTCACAGTCAACGTCTTGACGAGTTGTCCTTTAGTTATTCAATTGAATGGTGTCATTCCATGAATACGCTAGCAATTCAATCGAATCGTAGATTAAACCAGATGACTGCGACATATATCACCAGGGCCCAGGCCCGACAGATAGAATAAAACTTTACCTAAAATTCGTAAGCAACAAGGATATTATTGTTTCTTACGAATTTTAGGTAAAGTTTTATCCTTTTGCAAGTTTACCATTTTTTACCTACATAATATGTATACTTACCACAAGAAGTGCACAACGTCGCTAAAGAATTTTCACCCTAAATAATGCTCCTTAAGAGGATACCACAGCAGCTAGAGAAATGAAAAAAAAGTACGTGTAATATCTATAGTTGTCTCCCTTACCTCAAGCCTATACCGCAGAACGCGATAGAGACAACTGCAGAAAATCCAGAAAATCAACGATTCGTTGTCCCCTGATTCCTTCTCCAAAACTTAACCGATTTAAGTACTTTTTTCATTAAAGATTAAAAAAAGGCTTGAGCTGTGTTCCTATGTTTTGCTTTTTTTGTATAATCTATCCAAATCTGTTTTCTGGACGTTTGAACACAGTGGAAAATCTGGCCATTTTTTTGGGTTTTTGAACGTTCATATCTTATTTAATAATTAAATTATGAAAAAAAAGAAAACATAGGGACATTGTATTAGTGGCCGTAGATATTCAGGAAAAAAATTATAACTCTACTAGCATTATCCAGGGAGGAAACAGGGGACAGCGTTTGTATGGAAAAAATGGCGGTGTGGAATCCTCTTAAATACGAGGATATCCTATATTTTCTGTGGAAAATCCTCTAAAATGCTAGACCAAAATGCGCCTCATATAAAGTTAATGAAAATGCTAGAGAATAGGTCGCTAAGCGTTTGCGACCCGGCGGAGTAAATTTGAGCAGTCCTGGCTTTGTGCCAAATGAGATACACCTATAAAAGGATTTATTGACTCCATGCGTCACCAGTGTCGTGTTGACCCACAATAGGAACAGTGACAGTTAAAATGAAGATATTGGTTTGTAACACCCTTTTTAATGTGATAATATTATATATACAGGGTGTAACAAAACAAAGTGATATTACTTTAGGGTTTGTAATATGTGTTTCTTATACAAGGTGTAACAAAAAATTGTGATAATATTTTAGGGTGTGTATTTGTTTCTTATATTATAGAGGTCACTGTAAAAGTAGCAGCGCTAAAAGAGCGCCTTTATTTTACTTTTGTATGGGATAAAACATCTCGCTGGGGCGTTTGCCAATACAAATCACAAAAATTACCGTATCTTTCTGCGCTGCTACTTTCACAGAAAACTCTACATTGGAGACCCATGACCCATATACACCCTAAAGTATCACTTAGTTTTGTTACAACCTGTATAGTGTTTACTGTTAAAGTAGCAGCACTAGAAAAGCATTTTTGTTGTTGTGATTAATTATTGTATGTGCAAGCGCGTGAATTTGTCCATACAAATGTTTAAAAAAATTTTTAGAGAGAACTCTATACTACTGTATAGAGTTCTCTGTGAAATTAGCCCCTGTAGGTCCCTGTATACTTACAGGGACCCAAACACACCCTAACTAAAGCATTATCTACTTTGTTACATCCTGCACGTTAAAAAGTTATCGTCGACGGAAATTAAAAAGCGTCGTCTTAAAATTTCCATACATTTTACTTTTGATCGTTTTACCGCGGACGTCCACGATAAATATAAAAAATAATTATAAAAGCGCACATTTGGAAGCCATGGATACAGCTGTTCCTATACGGGGAGTAAACTAATACACACCATAAAGTATTAACATTTAGTTTTGTTACACTCTGTAGAGTTCACTGTGAAAGTAATAGAACTTAAAGAGTTACTTTTTTTACTTACTATTTTTATATGGTTAAGTTCATGTTCATGTTCATTAGTTTTGTTACACTCTGTAGGGTTCACTGTCAAAGTAATAGGACTCAAAGAGTTACTTTCTACTTTTTTTATATTATGGTTAAGTTCATAATGTTGGGCATTTCTCATAGGAACATAAATACCAAAAGTAGTATTTTCATCGCAGCTGCTCTCAGAGTGAAATGTACCTTTAGACCATCCTAAAATATTACCACTTTGTATTGTTACACGTCCATAACTGATCGAAGGTTACACCTTGTTTATGCAGTATTGTATTCGAATTCTCATAATAATAATAATTAATAGTAATTTCAGTAATAATAAATACAATTTTCACTATTAAGAAGTAAGATTTGGCCGTACTTAGGGCCTGTTTCATCACTTCCCGATAAGTGCCGAATAGGCTATCCACCAATTAACTTGACAGGTGAAGTATGGAGAATCTATCAAAAAAGCTGTGAATAGCCTACCACCATAGTACCCACTTAATTTTAATTTAATCAAGGGCTTTTTTTGTTTATCAAACATATGAAATTGCTTTCAGGTGTGTTTCGGAGTAATTTTGCTGTCGTTCACAGTTAGTTCCGAAGAAGCTCAGAATTCCACAGAAACTCTACCATCGATAACACCAGAACCTGTGATGTGAGTATAATAGACGAAATGGGTCAAGTGTTTTGACATTTAAGCTAGGAATCCAGAATCGGGAGGTCAGAGATGATTAAGAGAACATCAAATAGAAATTAGACTACTGGAAAACGTTGACCTATAAAACATTTTAGTATGAAGTTTTGTAAATGATGGATTTTTAGCGTATTCGGCGTGATTCGGCGGCTACACCGCAGGAGGGGTTGCTTGTGAGTTGTGATCTCGCGCTGTCTCGGGGTTAAGCTGCCAAACTGCGCGTCCGCGCGGACACTTATAAATCCAGCGTAGGGCTATGGATTTATATTTGGCATAATATAAATTATAATATACCTATTATTGTATAAATGGCTGAGCGATTTTGTAATAGCGAAGTTTTATATGGATATATGGGGATGGGGGGGGGGGGGGGGGCTGCCCCCCCCTGGATCATGTTGACGTCTCTACTAAGTATATCATCTAGCACTTTCGTCTATAAAAATTAAAAATAATAAAACGGATTTTTGTGCCATTTGTTTGCAATACAATATTTTTACAACTAAAAATTATTTATTTTTTATTCTTAATAAACACCTAGGTTATAAAAAAAAAACTGATTTGCCCCCCCCCCCCCCCCCCTTGCCCAGAACCTGGGTACGCCCATGGTTGTACTTAAGACGTATAGGCAGCTATGCGAATTAAAATTGTAAATCAAAAGCCGAGCTTTATGAGGGCTCGCGTCGTCACACCTTGATTGACTGACTGATGATAACACAACTACAGTCATATACTTAAACAAAAATTACTATGTTAGCAAGGCGTAATAGTTTTTCTATAAAGTGTACCATAAAATGTTCAAGTTGTGAGATATGCTAGGGCTCGCTTTGCTCGCCCTGACTATATTTTCAATATACAGACAGACGGACAGACAGCGAAGACTTAGGGTCCCGTTTTACCATTTGGGTACGGAACCCTAAAAGAAAGTAAATCTTTTAGCGATTGTTTTTCTGTCTATCTCTTTATTGCTTAACCGATTTTCCAAAGGCAGTTCCTAATAAGAACAAAGTGAAATCCTGGTAAATGGTGAATAAATTTCTGTAGCCTGTAACACCCAGTTTCTGCCTTTCAGAGAGCGATCTTCTCACCATCATCATGAGTCCCCACCATTCCAAGGGTTCTGGAAGAAGAGGTTCGTGTGGCGACCCCGGTGGGTGAAAACCTGGCAGGAGAAGAAAATCTACGTGGCGGTGTGGAAGAAGATGTGGGGACCGGCCGAGTTGAAGGAATGGGTTCCCGTCCCCAAACCACCACCTGGATGGGTCAGACATGGTGGTGTCCCGTTTATAAAATTGGGGGTGCCTCATTAACCTAGCCCATAATCTATGATCTATCGTTACATCATAGATGTATACAAGGCGTAACAAAACTAAGTGATAAAACATTAGGGTGTGTTTGTGTTCCTTGTATAGAGTTCACTGTGAAAGTAGCAGCGCTGAGAGAGCAATTTTTTTTTGTGATTCATATGGGCAAGATCGTTATGAATTTTTCCAAACAAAGATGAAAAAAAAATTGCGCTGCTACTTTCACAACGATTTCTATATAGGGCCCTAGGGGACCTATACAAACCCTAAAGTATCATCACTTCGTTTTGTTACACCCTGTATAGGTTGTTCAAAATAAGCGATAATATTTTAGAGTAATAGATAGACGGCCATAATAATATTACCCAAGCGGTTTTTGATCTTACAGTTTTTGTAACGAATTTTATAACTACGTTCCAAAAACTACAAGATCAAATACGCTCGCTACGCGCAGCTACGTTACTTCTACATTGGATTGTTATTTTAAGAAATAACAAACGAACGATTCTCATTGTTATGTATTTTTAGGAAGTTTGGTAATATTTTAGAATGATTTAATTTATTATGTACATAATAAATATATAAGATAATTTAAGGAAATCAAGTAACG
Organism: Aricia agestis; assembly: GCF_905147365.1. Lineage (NCBI taxonomy): Eukaryota > Metazoa > Arthropoda > Insecta > Lepidoptera > Lycaenidae > Aricia > Aricia agestis. Next base: position 22,577,020 of record NC_056428.1, on the reverse strand, counting down.
TCCTAAATAATGTTTAAGTGCTATGGTTTATTATTGTTAGATAAATTACCATTTTCATGAAAATACATATTATATGTAGGAAGTTGGATGTTGTACTTAACTAAGTAATTAACGTAAACGTAAATTATTTAACTACCGTATTTATGTTAATATAATTTTTATGCTAGGCGTAAGGCGAATTATTTTTATTATAAACTTTTTAGAGTTCTTTACCCAGAGGATTACAACGGGTCCTTTCACGGATCATTACTAAGACTTCGTTGTCTGTCCGTCTGTCTGTCTGTCTCCAGGCTGTATCTCAAGAAGCGCTATAGCTAGAATTATTTCATACTATTTAGATCATATTTTTAAGAATATTGTTTTTACCTTGGAAGTCGGTTTCAATTTTTTGTTAAAAAATAATACTTAAGGTGCGGAACACTTCGTGCGCGAGTCCGACTCGCATTGCCAAGCATATAAACCGGCCAAATGCGGCATTTGGCCGGTTTATATGCTTGGCCGCTACACAACGAGATCAAGAGCATTTTGTAAAACCCAATTTCTGGGGATGACAGTGCGGTTTATCTATTCCACAGCGTTTTTGATTGGTTATTGACGTTACCCAATCAAAACGCCAAAAAACTTTATACCTTGTCGGTAGTCCATTGAAATGTTACAAATAATACAATATGAGCTTTGCATAGAGAGAAAATTTACTTTTGGGTCATGACGTGGACATTCAATATGAGGTTAACCTCAAGTTTGTGGGGTGTAAGCTCAGGTAAAAATCAAAAAATAAAAAAATCGGCTAAGTGTGAGTCGGACATAGCGAAAGTAGGCAAAAAGTATGTTTTTTGTATGGGAGCCCCCCTTAAATATTTATTTGATTTTAATTTTATTATAAATTATGGAAATACAAATATATTTAAAGATTTTGTGAATATTTCAAGTGTCTACCGGCTGCCATTATTGATTCATAATCAAATGAGCAAAAAATACCAAAAAAATCACGTTTATTGTATGGGAGCCCCCTTAAATATTGATTTCATTTTATTTTCAGTATATGATGTTATAGCGGCAATAGAAATACACAATCTATAAAAATTTTAGAACTCTAGCTACAGCGGGTCTTGAGTTACAACTTACAGCCTGGAGACAGACAGAGGGATGGACATACAGACGGACAGACATCGAAGTCTCAGCAAGGGGGTATCATTTTAAAATCCTTTATAAAAGCTCAAAATAAGTTGTGTCCCCAATTAGATAGATAGCAAATCCGATACTTATCAGGAAGAGGTGAAATATTCCCTTTAGGTTGCGTGTGGTTGCGAGCGACTATTGTCGAATATGAAATTTCAACTGGGAAGATTTAGTTATTTAAACTTGCTCGGAAAGTTTTATTTATAAAAAGTGATGATATCCCACCAAAAAAATAAATGTAAAAAAGGAGAGCCAAGTTCAATACAAACATTGTGCTTGTCTATGGACTTCGCCGTAAAAAGAATGGTGATCTAAATTAGTGCCAAGTTCTATAGACAATCGAAATATGTATATTACAAATATATTTTTAGAATTTTCGCGATAATTCGATTTATCATATCATATAATCATAAAAAAGTAAAAAAGTCTATTTGTTTATTTTTTATTGCGGTATAGCTTGACTATCTTAACTATATTTAAGTTGGCTAATGCAGGATAACTAATAAAAATTCTATCATAATTCTTGTAATGAAACAAAAAAAAAATCTAAACTTCTTCTTCTAGAATGTTATCAACAAATTTGTTAGATAAAAATACTCATATGACCTTAGTTATATAAATAGACAAAACGAATTTTTAGGATAGTAAAAAAAAAACTACATACGTATTGAACATCCTGGGTTAAAAAATTACCCCATATGTCTGCACAGCTCAAACGGATCTCTTTTCGCCTACTACGAGTCCACTATCTTTCTTAAAAGGCATTAAAATATTATGTACTTTCAATAGAAAAAATATTATTGCAGTTTTTATGCGAGTGGGGTAAAAATTTACCCCACGATGTTACTTAAGCGTTAAGGCGACGCCTTGATAATTTGGCTGTAGCGGTATCGATTTTTCTCAGCAATGACTAAAGCTAAGAAATTAAAGTTCATTGTCAGTATCATGTCTTTGTCTTTGAATTATCCATAGCATAACACGATTGGTCAACTTTTATAACACAGAATAATCAAACAAAAATCCCTCTGTAAAAAAATGGATTCCTATCAACAGAGGAAAGTGATTTAAGCTTCCGAAATTTGCCCATAGCTTAAATGAAAGGTATTTATGGTTTTTAAATTTCGCGAAAAAATGGAAAGGGCGTAAGCGACAAAATGGTTTTTCGCTTACGCCCTTTCCATTTTTTGCTGTTCCATTGCTTGTTTTCTATGAGAGGCCAGCCTTTCAAGCAATCTAAAACATATCCAACACGGTTTTTTACTTTAACGCGGCGTCGCCTTAACCAATAACCCTAACAACCTGTATTTAATTAAAATTAATAATTAAGGTCAGTTCCCAAAACAAAACGGACTTAAAACTTAAAACGGACCCCGAGCGAAACTAATTGGTGACCCCTGTTAACTAGAGTAAGTATACCGAAATGCTGTCTTTCGAAAGAAACACGGTTCTTGTTTATATTTTTTTTTTACAAAATATTGTAGCTCCGCCATCTGCCTATAAATCAATTTGTATGATAGTTAATAATCTCATAGAATATACCCATAGAGTATAGATCAACAGCTTATAATTTAGGAAAAGTTCTACAACTTTTCGCCATTAAACTGTTATAGAACAACAAAAGTTTAAGGATTCAGGTCAAAATTCAATTTGTGGTCATGCTTTCATTTACCTGGAGTTTTACAACGGCCGAGGTATTGAGATGTAAATTCAATTATTAACCTATCTGACCTCGTTTCTGCTGCTCATAAAGTTTTTAACAAAGAAAGTCTGGAGCCCTAATTTATTTCTGTTCGCTGAGGCACGATAGAAAATGTTTAATGCCTCTTATGAGGTTTTGCGCCTGGGAAATTTTATATACCTCTGGCTGCGCGCGACTTCTTGCGAAATATTACAGGAACCGTACATCTTATATCTTTAAACGAGCAATTCTTGTATATATATATATTTTTAGAAATTGTCATTTCTGGGAGCACGGCAGTGCTCCAGCCAAGATTTTTGGCAAAGGCACGGCCGTAGCATACTTTTCTCGAAGCGGTTCGCGGCTTTTTCACACCCCCTTTATCTTCGATGTTAACAAAGCTAGGGATTTAGAATTTCGGTGACTAGGAGCAAGTATTTTTTTTTATACAATTGTGGCCGTCTACGGACTGTTCGTCCATATCTTTTTTTTTTTACATATATAGGTATAAACTAGGTGTTGCCCGCGACTTCGTCCGCGTGAACTTCAGTTTATAGCGCGTGATGTCAACAAAATTTGTGTCAAAAGCTTTTATAAAAAAACCCTGGTACCCCTTAAATCAATACAGCTGTGCAGTGTGCACACAATAAGTACTTCATTTTTTTATATTAAACTTTATATTTTATGCCAAATTTTAAAGCTTATTTAGCCCCCCAATTACACAACTTTACCCATAAACTATTTATCATTGATAGGTTTCGCCCCAATTTCACCAACGTCTGTTAGTGTTAACAGCTTGTTAAAATGTCCTGTCTTCTCTTTCATTCATATGAAAAACGAAACAGCTAACGTGATACTAATTCGAGCATTAACTTTAACAGTCGTTGGTGAAATTTGGTCTTAAGGTTACGTCACTGCCTGCACAGATAAAGTACTGAGTTATTTATTACCGTAGAATAGATATAACAATCGAAAAAAATCGAGACTTAAATGTAAGATGATACTACCTCTTAGAGAAAGACTTTTGAGCAAGCGTCAGCGCGATGTAGAAGACGCACGGCGCCATCTATTATGAATTTTTTGAACAAATTTACGACCCTTACAACCCTTTTTTTCCAGTAAAAAAGTAGCCTATGTCCTTTCTCAGGCTTTAGACTATCTGTATACAAAATTTCATTACAATCGGTTCGGTAGTTTTGGCGTTTGGCGTGAAAGCGAGACTGACAGACAGACAGACAGACAGAGATACTTTCGCATTTATAATATTAGTATAGATTATGTGCACACTGCACAGCTGCTTTTGGGTATTTTGATTAATTAAGGGCCGCGCTACACCGGAATGGCAGCGGCGAGGCGAGCACTTTCAGCGCTGCCATTCCGGTGTAGCGCGGTCCCAAGAGGGGTACCACTTACCAGGGTTTTAAAAAGTTTTTAAATTTGACACAAATTTTGTTGACACCGCGCGCTATAAACTAAAGTCCACGCGGACGAAGTCGCGGGCAACAGCTAGTTATGAATAAAAACAATAATATATAATAAAGTAGGTATGATTAGTTCTGTTTCAATAATCATAGAATTTGTACTTTGTAGAAGTACCTACCTGCTATTATCAATTAATTTTACGACCTAGAATATATACCTAGAGATAGAGAATGAGTGAACGACAGAAAAGTTTTAACGTGACCTGAAAAGAAAAGAAACCTTAAAAAAAGAAATGAAATCCCACCAAAACATTAAATGTAAAAAGGAGCCAAGCAAAATATTCCATAGCCATGCAATATATCTATCGTAAAAAGTTTTCAGATCACATTCAAGCCAAGCCTTCAACTTATTTTGTAATTTAAATCAACATTCAGTGAATTTATCAATAGTTTTCTTTTCTTAGCACTAGAGAAATAATCAGCGGCTGATTGGATTTATTGGGTACCATCGTTCACATGCGTCGTTACATACTAAAAACACTTTACGCTTGCCGTTTGTGTAAGTATGAACTACCCCAAATATGAAGTTTTATATTTGTTTTTCTTATGCTCATTGCCGAGGCACTATAATAATTATAAAATAAAGAAAACTATTGATAAATTCACTGAATGTTGATTTAAATTACAAAATAAGTTGAAGGCTTGGCTTGAATGTGATCTGAGAACTTTTTACGATATATATATTGCATGGTATATTTTGATACGTAGGAGAGCCATGCTTCGGCACGAATGGGCCGGCTCGACCGGATAAATACCACGTTCTCACAGAAAACCGGCGTGAAACAGCGCTTGCGCTGTGTTTCGCCGAGTGAGTTGAGTTTACCGGAGGCCCAATTCCCTAACCCCTACCCTATTCCCTTCCCTACCCTCAACTATTCCCTTCCCTTCCCTTCCCTACCCTCCCCTATTACCCTATTCCCTCTTAAAAGGTCGGCAACGCACTTGCAGCTCTTCTGATGCTGCGAGTGTCCATGGGCGACGGAAGTTGCTTTTTATCAGGTGACCCGTTTGCTCGTTTGCCATCTCATTTCATAAAAAAAAATGGCTATGCAACATTTTGCTTGGCTCCTTGTTACATTTAATGTTTTGGTGGGATTATAACCTTTGGACAAAAACACGTGATTTTACCCCGAATGCCCTTAATCAGCTACATTCAGTAATTGTTATTTATATTAATTTAAGTACTCTGTTTTATTAGTGTTTATCATGAACCTACAGTACAATCAATAATATAAAAGTAGTCTACTCTATTAATATCTAATGGTTAATATCCTATACCACCAAACACCAATATTACAAATTAAAAACCCAATTAACACAATTTAAGGAAAATTATACAAAAAACACAACATCCCTCTTTCTGATTCCCGGCAAAACTCTCTCTAAAAAGCTTCATTTTCCCGAATGTGACTAACAATTAGTTTCAAGCAAAGAATAAGCTAAAATCTAGCACAACACAAACTTTATAATGTCTCCGAAACGTTTGGAAAAATAAAAACTCGAAATTGTACAGGTGAGTTTATTTCAGCGTGCATTCGCTCTGCAATTTCTACAGTATCATTTGAAAGTAGTAAAAAATATTTGTACATTCTTTTGGACGCTTCGCTATGTTTACGGCTCCGAAATATCTTCCGGGAGTGGAGATCTAAGGTTTTACCTTTCATTTTTGGTGGTCCAAATGAAAATAAAAGTTTTGGGGATTTCTCAGGGATATATATACGAAATATGTGGCTACATGAAACTAAACTACTTAAATAATGTAAACCGATAATTAGGCCTAATGAACGGTTGATATTATTCTTATCCAATGATCGAATCCACCGCTGGATTACTACTGGAATGATGTAAACCGGCCATAAAGTAGGTAAGTATGTACCATCGTACCTTCAGATAATGGTGAATGCACAAAATTTATCAGCAAGCACGCACCGTATTCTGGAATTCGTTGTAAGTATGAAAATATCTTATTATGATTTATGGCGGAATTATTATGAAAGTCGGATTATGTCAAGCTTAGCTTACCTGACATATTATGTCGATTAATTTTGACTTGAGATAACCGTTAAATGATATAGGTCTGCAATCTAACTATGAATCAATTTTTCTGGTAGCACAAAACATAATATTCCTTATAGTATCTTAAATTATTATTATTGATAACTCTGTTTGAATATGTAAAACTCTATATTATCTTTTGGGAGGTGGAATACCTAACCAAACCCAAGAGAGCAAAACAAATATTAAATTATATTATTAAGTTAAAGGTTGGCCCGCAGGGGCGGCAGAACTCAGGAGACTTTACTTGTCTATCTTCAATCCGTTTAATCCGATAACATTCATGCTCATATTATAAATGCGAAAGTGTGTCTGTCTGTCTCTTAATTAATACCTATTCACACACAAACCCGGAAAAATAAATGGTTCTCGCGCGATATATATATATATATATATATATATATATACGGCCTACGGGGAAGCCCAGATTCCCAGATCCCTTATCCCTGCTTTAAAGGCTTTGAGTTTCTAGAAAAAGTTCTGTTACCCCTTGCTTAGCACGAACTTAGGTTATATAGATTATATTTTTAACCGACCTAAAATAAAGGACTTTATCAATTCGAACTCTACAAGTAGGTATGTATGTGATATTTCCAGAACTGCCCAGTTTTCGTATTATGTATATTGTATGTGTGTATGTTTTACGTCGGTGTGAACGCATATCTCCGGAACTACAAGTCCCACGTAAAGAAATTCTTTTTAGTGTTTCGTACCCTACTTGTTGTCTGTCTGTCTCCACTGTCTCCAGGCTATATCTGAAGAACCGCTATAACATAGACTTCTGAAATTTTCACAGATTGTGTATTTCTGTTAAAAAATAAAATAATATCAAAGGGGGCCTCCAATACAAGTGATACAACAAACGAAACGTGATTTTTTGGCTTTGCTTGATCGTAATCAATCATTATCGATTACGATCAAAAAACGCTATACCTGTTACCATTGAACAGGTAGGCACTTGAAATATTCACGAAAAGTCTATACTCTATACAGACGGACCGCATTTCAACTGCAATCCAACGGCAAATTGCAGTTCAAGTGCAGTTTAAATGCAGTTGACACCACTGCAATAGAACTGCAAACCAAACGCGCAGTCGGATTGCAGTTCAGTTACAGTTGGCGTGCAGTCGTGTGAACTGCATACCGACTGCATCCAAACTGCACTGCTACTGATTCCATGCGCGGGAGAGAGTAGCGTGCGGGCGGGTGGGATGGTGCAATTTGGATGCAGTCGGTTTGCAGTTGGATTGCAGTTGAGATGCGATCCGTCTGTATAGACCCTAAATCCTTAATTTTATTTGTATTTCAATAATAATTAATAATGGAATTAAAATAAAATAAATAGGTATTTAAGGGAGGCTCTCATTCAAAAATACAATATTTTGCTTACTTTCGCTCTATCGCGGTACGGAACCCTTCGTGCGCGAGTCTGAATCGCACTTGGCCGAATTTTTTAAATATTTTTTATTCATAATGCAATATCAACAAAATATTTGAACACAGGTTCTAAACAGGTTCATAACTGATGTTAATTTAAATGTGAAAATTTAAATGCAGCGAGTCTTGTGTTCATAATTGAAAATGCTTGTACACGAAAATTAAAACACGTCAAGCACTAGCATCTAGATGAACAAAGCCTGAAAATTGAATTAAATGCCAGGCTTCAACGGTGTTTTAATTTTCAACTTTATAAAAGAGTTTTTCCTAAAACAGAGGGGAAATCTAGTATCTAACAATGATAAGAAGACACGAGTGAAATAAGCAGGTATGAGGTAGCAGTTTGGAGACAGTAGAAACAGAGAAGTCATCGGAGAAGGTGAAAAAAGGATCACATGTAACTGTTATATTATGCAAACCTTGTTCCTAAAACCCCGGTCAATTCAGCACGCAACGCGACGAGTAGATGCATTTCTATTTTTGTATGGATTTGACAGATTTCAATTGCGTCAGACGTCTTGCGAATCTGTCAAATCCATACTAATTTAGAAATGCATCTACGCGTCACGTTGCGGTCTGAATCAACCCTAAAAATACATCAAATGACGTATATAAGATCCGTATTTTTATACAGTTCCGGTATCTTCAATATTGGATCACCTAATTGAAATAATATTGTCCCCTAGGAGAAGTCGCAGAGAGCTATGTCTTTTGGGACACAATTACTAGTTAGAAACAAAGATCTCAACTCTCATTGTTCTATCTGCATTGCTTCCGTGTTAGAGCGCTTACAGACGAATGGCACGTGTCGGCGGCACGCGTCGGCGGCACGCGTCGGCGGCACGCGTCGGCGGCAGTCGGCGGCAGTCGGCGGCAGCAGTCGACAGTTTATCACGCTTGCAGTTGTGACGTACCAGGTACCTACAGGCTAATTGAAAGTTAGCAAAGCAACTTGTCTATCAATGTACAGCAAGTAATTTGCATGTCATTCGCATCAATCAATACGATAAACGATCATGCGTGCACGATAGCACGTAATGCATGCCATGTTGAATTACCGTCTAGGCCCTAGGAAGCGCTAAATGCATATCTACGCGTCGCGTTGCGGTCTGAATTGACCCTTAGGGTCAGTTCACACTACAGCTGAAACGAGACTTTTGACTCCTCGTCGGTCGTGACGCATCAATATTTGGTAGATGACAGGACGATGTCATTGCACGCACCAATCCACACCGACTTGGCTCACGAGACGCTGCGTGAGTTCCAAACTTTAACCCAATATATAAGCCAGTGTTCGTGGTGTCTTGAATCTAGTGTCCGACCGAAGCTTCGGCTCCGCCAAAAAAAACCATCTTCGGCGAAACCTTCGGCTTCGGCCTAAAACCCGGCCGAAGCCGAAGGTTTCGCCAAAGGTCCGAGCAACCGTCGAAATTGAACAAACTGTTACGAAAGACTGTGTGAATCGTGAGAGAGCGACGCGACGGACCGGTCGTGTATGGAGTGGGCGCTGGGATGAGTGAGACTCACTGTCAAATACAATAAACAAACACTGTAATAAATCATTTAATTTTATATTAAGCATTTAGTGTTTATTTTATTTTTTAGTTTAGTTTCGGTCTAGTCGAGTAAAACAAAGACTGATTGATTGGTCTAATTATTGTTACTAGAGATCGCCCATTGGTCGAAATTCGACCTTACTTGCAACAACATTAGGACTACTAACTATATTTTGTAAAAAATATTGACTTCATAGTTTTTTTCAATTCTCGTCTCTGGGACTTAGCTGATCTCGGACTGGCCGTTTAAGCATTGTCTAATCTTATATCTTTAAACGAGCAATTCTTGTATATAAATATATATTTGGAATCTCGGAATCGGCTCCAACGATTTTCATGAAATTTAGTATATAGGGGGTTTCGGGGGCGCTAAATCGATCTAGCTAGGAATCCTTATTGAAAAATGTCATTTTAATTGTGTTTTATCGAATACCGAGCAAAGCTCGGTCAAATAGCTAGTAGTGTCTAAAATTAAATAAAAAAAATCAATAATCCATTTTCAATTTTTCAACTTGTTGTCAACAGCTTCAACCATAAATAAAAGAGTATAATTCGTATGTATATGCTTGTCACTCAAACATCTGTCATTTTTCCTAGTAGTAGTGTCGTAGTGTGTGTAACGTTTTATTTGTTAAAAATATATAATATGATAAAACCATAATTTTAAAATAATATTAGCTCGATGCACTCCTTCACCATATAAACTATAGCTGTGAGAAATTTCATGCACCTACGTTTCCCCATTTTTCGTAAAAAGGGTTACAAAGTTTTTGTCTCACGTATTAATATATAGATTTGTGAAATAATAAAGAAATTATGCATTCAATACCCTCCTTAGAGTCATTCTATTCTATTTTATTCATCCCAGACTACAAATAATTAATAAATAAATCACAAGCTTTTATTACTACCTCTAAATCAACTTCTATATGAAACAGTCCATATAGAGAAAAACCGTCAATATTGAAGTTTTGAAATAATTTTATTATTCATTGTAGCTTGTAGACACTTTTGAACAAAATTAATTACTGAGAGTCGAGATTAAGATTATCAACCTTCGGCTTCGGCTTCGGCTTCGGCCGAAGGTTGTGGCGATTGCCGATTAATCGGCTTCGGCTTCGGCTTCGGCCTGAAATAGACCATCGGTCGGACACTACTTGAATCCTCCTTTTTGGAAGTCGGTTAATAAAAATACAAGTATGGCACTGGTGAAACAAGCAATACTATGATCTAATGGCATCCTAACAAATCTGCACCGACTAGACTCACGGTCAGGCACTGCGTGCGTTCCAGTCTTCGTTCAAATATATTTCTGAAATATTTGTTCGAAGGTGCCAGTGCCATACAAGAAACCCTAACAAACCTAACAGTAAACTGAAATGAAATTACTTGGTAAGACTGCAAAGATTGAAAAGAAATTCAATTTCTCATATTTTTTGCTATACTACACTTTAGTTCTTCTTTCTTTTATTCCGAACAGTGCTAAAATCGAAGATTATTTGCTAACTATAGAATTAGATGACGCCCAGAACTCCGTTGCGCCAATTTTCGATTTTCGCGCGGGAATCGTACATTTTTCCGATAAGAAGCCTATTTCCCAAATTTCCTATGCCGGGACTTAAAGTATCAAAATCAGTTTAGCAAGAAAAATAGACAGACACACAGACTCACTTTCGCATTTAAGTATAATATTAAGTAAACGAAAGAAAACGGTAAACCATGATATCTATAGACAAAGCAATACAATAATTATTAAGCCATATTCCTTTGTAATCCACCATGTAAGCAGCTTTGTAAGCGGCTCACTGCAGTACGTTTCCAAACCGCAAACTTTTACTCTCATGACGTGGATGGATGCAGGATGAAATTTGGTATGCCATCCATACTAATATTATAAACGCTAAAGTGTGTCTGTCTGTTACCTCTTCACGCCCAAACCACTGAACATATTCAGCTGTTTGGTGTGGAGATGCTTTGAGACCCGGGAAAGGACAAAGGATACTTTTTATCCCGGAAAAATGCGCGATAAACGAATTATGGCCCAACCATAAAGTTAATATACCAAGCGGAATAGAGCTACAATCTCTAGCTGTCAAACGTAACCGAAATTGGTTTCATCTGTGTGTAAAAATATGTGTACGTATACACTAACCCAAGCATGATTGAACATCATTTCTATGAGATTAAATTGTCAACGTGCGGTACGTGCTGACTGGACGTCAAAAAAAGAGTGCTGCTGTCATGTATCACCCGTCTCTTTTTACCACGCATTGTTACTGTTAGTGACATCTCTCTTGCTCAGGCTTTTGTTTCTCTATTCCGCTAGGTATATTAACTTTATGGACGCGGTGTCATACATGACACCTGCTACTCCGTTGCTGCTACTACTACAGTTTATAATACATACTGACTTTTTGCTTTTTGAAAGGAAACTGATTAGATCGAACGAAGTTGCTAGTAGCACCGGGGTAGATTTGAACACTAATGACATAAAAATATTTTTAAACCCACCACGTGAGAAATCTGATTTCTATACCATGATCACTAGACACAATGTCGGAAGCCTTTACAAGCTTAATCTGACACGCTCGAGCTTGTCCTGAAATCCCCTCTTCTCCTTCTCAAAGAACTATAATAGGTGTTGAACGATAAGTAACTTAAGAAAATTTTAATCGGGCAAATTAGATTAGTCTAGTGACAAAGAGCGAACGAAGTTACATTAATTCCACCAAGTTTCAGCTTTGTCGTCGTTTATCGATTGTTAAGTAACTTGGTTTCTCAAGTTAATTGAAGCTGTGAAAATATTCATCATCTATAACTATGCCATCTAGAGTCTTTCATTACCCTTAAATTTATCCAAAAGTCTGATTCACTGTTTGTATAATTAATTTAAATTAGGTATACTTCTAAGGGCATGGAATAACCAGCTTGCTATCAAAATAAAAAAGGAATGGTGAAAAATTATACACATGCATAACAAATTAAACAAAATCTTATATTTACTTCATTGGTTTCGCTATACTATTTCCATAGTAAAAGGAGGGGAAGTAAGTTAACTTCATACAAAGGCACCTCGCGTGACTTGTACGAGTGCGCCATAGTATCAATGCGTCGCCACGTACCGCACACAATAAAATCTCGGCGCTACCCACGAAGCTAAACTGGCCGAGATTTTGTTGTGTGCCGTAGATGGCGACGCATTGATACTATGGCGCACATATACAAGCCGCGCGCGGTGCCTTTGTATGAAGATAACTTACTTCCCCTCCTTTTACTATGCTATTTCATAATGTACTTAAAATTAAAATATACACATATCAACAAACACTTTCAGTGGGAACCAGATTTGATAAATGACTTCACATCCACAGACAAACACTCACTTAAAATATTACGACCAATTTCGTGAGAATACTGTTCAGACTTTAACTTAGGGTGGGTTGCACCACTGGCGTAGATATAGTTAAGGTTAAGGTTAACGTCAAATACGGCGTCCATTATGGACTTTTACTAGGGGTTTGACAGTTCATTTGACATTTTGTTATGGTTAAAGTTAAAGTTAGTTGGTGCAACCCACCCTAAAGACTACCAAATTGGTTTTTATTGGTAACTTTAAATATATCGGTAACTTATGCGCCAACAACCTTGCTTTACTCTACTATAAATATTATCAAGGTTTGGTAGAAGCTGCCTTGGTGCTCATAGCATTCGGAAGAACGAATTTAAGCTATCGGATACACTTAACACTGGAATCACTCAATTTTTTTTATCGAGGGTTCTCAACCACAGCGACGAATGAGGAATTAAAGCTTAGAAATTGCATGGTCCAATAATAGTTGAAACAATCGCGTCGCATTCTAGATCTAGATTTCGCATTGCATACATTATATAAATATTGCCAAAATGTTTTACCTATTAGAATGCGACGAGAGAGTTCCTTTTTCTAGACCTCGTGCATAAGTGGTAACAACTACATCGTTAGTCTACAAGCTATTTCGGAAACTGCCACGTTTTTTGCTGCTGGGCAGGTGGTTCCTTTGCTGGTGGTTTGACTGTAACTGCTGCCTTTTGACTGGCTGCTACATTGTTGTCACTTCTGTCCCACCCGTGAGACTCGTGCTCGTGGACGTGCTCATGATGATCAGGCGAAGGGAACCACTCCGATATCCATACCGGTCTCCAGATCTTCTTGACTCCCGGCACCCAAATTTGCTTCCAGTCCGGTACCCAAATCTGTTTCCACGCTTCTTTCCATTCGAGTTTCTTGTCCGGTACCCAGATGAGTTTCTTAGATGGCTTCCAGATCTGCTTCCAAGCTTCCTTCCATACCAGTTTCTTGTCGTCAATCCAGATTTGCTTCTTCTCAGTTCTCCAGATTTGCTTCCACTCGTCCTTCCATTCGAGTTTCTTGTCGGGAATCCAAATTTGTTTCTTAGCCGGTTTCCAATATTTCTTCCATACAGGCTTCCAGATCAATTTCTTTCTCCATAAATCATGAGACGTGTACTCCCAACCCTCGTGGTCTTTGCCTAGATATTTTTCACCGGGGACACCTTCTTTGACCCATTCAGGTACGTATATCTTTTTCCAGGCCGGAACCTGTATATCTTTCCAACCGGGCACTACGATATTTTTCCATACCGGGACAGTGATTTTCTTCCAGTCGGGTACCTTAACTTCCTTCCAGGCCGGGACTTTTATCGGTTTCCACACGGGTTTGTAAATTTTCTTCCAATCTGGGACCTTAATTTCTTTCCAAACGGGAATTTTCGTCGGAACCCAGATGGGTTTCCAGATTTTCTTCCAGGAAGGCTTCCATATTTGTTTCTTAGCCGGTTTCCAAATTTTCTTCCATCCGGGCTTCCAGATAAGTTTCTTTTTCCAGTATCCTGGGTCGTGGTGGTCATGGTGATCGTGGTGATCGTCCACGTGGTGCTCCTCGACATGCTCGTCGTGTAAGTCGTGGTGATCGTGTATGTCGTGGTGGTCGTGGACGTCGTGATGGTCGAAGTCATGATGATCGTGATGATCGTCGATCACCTCATGGTGATCGCCGTGCGGTTGTAAGTTGTCGTGATCCTGAAACGGGTTGACTAAATCCAGCGGCGGCGCGGGATAGTCGTAGCCCACTCGTTTCTGTATGCTGTTGGACTGGACCGTCTGTTCCACCTGCTGTGCCTGTTGATGCTGCGGTAGCAACGCCTTGCCGGTGACTAGAGCGACATGAAGTATTACCCCGAGGGTAATCTGAAACAAGGCAAAATTTCGTCAACTCAAAAAATAAACATGGAAACGCAAGCACGCAAAGCGAATCGTCAACAATTACTCAAAACTCCAATTACAATAACGCACAGCTCATTAATAAAACATCAACAAAATGAATGAACGTTCGAATGCATAAAATAAACGTCGTTATTGACCCATCCTACGTTTAAGGCAGATATTGCACAGGTTGCGTCATTTATTTTGATACGTATCGCTTATGTAACGAAATGAGTAAGACGAGGAAAGTAGAATTATATCTATGACCATTCCCGTTGTAGGAAGTACTTGTCCGCACCATGGACAGAGAAAGTCAGTTTGATCATCTCATTAACATAGTCTGCAGACTGCAACCGTAATATTAACAAATTCGCACCTCACGGTACCACATTTTATCGTCTTCCATCATGATGATCCATTTTCAGCCTACGCGGTAATTCTAGTATATTTTAACCTGTCTTAGTTGATTCATAAGAGACGAAAAGGTCTAACAATCTAAGTAAATTCTTAATCAATTATGTAAATTCTAATCAATTAAATTCTAAGCAAATTCTTAATAATTATTATTATGCTTGTGTCACACAGTCCTTAGAATAGAATATTATGTCTGTGACACAATACCTCTATTGATCTGATTTGTGTCATAACTTGGTCAAAAATCGAGTATGTGCTAGATTTTTGACCTCAAGGCTTATATCACACAGGATATGTTGCAAGACATCATCTTTATAATCACAATAGAAAACAGCTTGAAAGCTCTTAATGATTGAACCTATCTTTTTAGACTGGTAGCCAATTTCTTTTTTCCTAGCACTCATAGGAACGTACCAATTTAGCACTCCTATTTCTTTTTTGGTCACAAAATCCCGGTCACCGATTTTCGGATGGAGGTACTCGTATGATTAAAAATGGATTGCTCTGCTAGCGTATACAGGGAACTGGATTTACGTATTTAATTAAAATAATCGCTAAATGGACATCTAGTATTTAACCTGTCGTAGTTAATTCATAAGAGACGAAAAGGTCTAAAGATCAAAGTAAATTCTTCTTCTAAAATTTTGGGTCAGAAAGAAGTGCATGTCATAATTATTAATTACGCGTTTTCGTAACATAATACCTCTGACACTCAATCATTAAGTAAGTATAAAAATCTATCATACTTTAGAGAAACCCACAAGTTGAAATATTCATAAATATTTATTTTCCAATAGTTTTTGCTATCGAATAATTAATAATTATTACAAACACAATAAATTATAAAAAATGTAAAGAAATAAAAGTATAGATTGTTATTACATAAGATAATATAATATTGTCGTGATAATATTAATATGTTTTTTGCAATCGCCATTACGTAAGAGCGTTACAAAAATAACATTTATGGAATACAGAATAATTTATTTCGACATGTGACCCAAAAGAAAAAACTTCTGGGTCAACTTTTTTATCACTTCTTACGCCTTATACAAAACAATTTATTTAAACAATTTAGGTATTTATGTAAATAAGCAGATGGCTGGTCAGATAATAAGTAATGACTGATGACATATTATTTTCCCACCGATATATTTGTA
The DNA here is from genome assembly GCF_905147365.1 of Aricia agestis. NCBI lineage: Eukaryota > Metazoa > Arthropoda > Insecta > Lepidoptera > Lycaenidae > Aricia > Aricia agestis. The sequence continues at coordinate 22,560,798 of NC_056428.1, read as the reverse complement.
TGCAATACTGTAGGAGGTGATTATGTGCTAATGGTTAATTACTTAACTGTTAGACAATAATACATAATAGCTCGGAAGTCTTAAGAAAATTAAAATTATACTCGCGTTGATTAAGGGTCAATTCAGACCGCATCGCGACGTGCATTTCTAAATATGAGTTGAATTGACAAATTTGCATGACGTCTGACGGAATTGAAATTAGTCAAATCCACACAAATTCAGAAATGCATCTACGCGTCGCGTTGCGGTCTGAATTGACCCATGTATATTGTATACCTTAGGCCTTAGCGTAAGAGTTAGCGATCAATTTTTGACATTTGCATTGATCAAACTATATACAACTTCACGTTGGAAGAAGATGGAGATAGACATCGTCTACACTCTACACTTGGACTGTTCCCCAACCTGTGGTCCGCGGACCCCTGGGGGTCCGCGAGTATACGTACGGGGGTCCGCGGTGTCGTCTCTGGATTACACATAATCAGATTTTTTTGCTGTTTATTTTATTAAGGGGGTCCCTAAAAACTGTACATGATTTCCTAGGAGTCTGTGGCAGACAAAGGTTGTCAAACACTGCTCTACAGCATACGCCGTACACAATCGATCATCAACCGCAGACGAATACGGCTCTAAACATTGTCCATTATGGACCAGACCATTATGCAACTAATTTAAACCGGTGCTAAAATACAAAATCCGCAACCAAAAGTAGCATTACATAACAAACATGCGTTTAAATTAGATATTCGTAAAAAGGATCGGAAGTTTATGCAAAATATTGCTAAGTTTGTCGGGTCAGGTTGTCATTTTTCAGTCTTTACATAAGCATAGTGAAACCGCGGGAAAGTCCATTATCACAATTGACAGCTTATAAAGTGGGGTTAAAATTAGTACTAACGTTAAAGTTACGTAACGTGCAGGAACTAAACGCCAAGACTTTGGTTAACTGTCGGTTAGTTACTTTTTTGGTGCTTAAGAAGCAATTAAGCTAAAGTAGGTATCACGCTAATGAATGGCTTTTTGTATTCTTATACATAATATTTTAAATGGAACTAGGAATACGTAACATTTTCTGACAATTGACCGAAACGAAAAGGAACTTGATGCGTAAAAGCAATACAAAATTGATAATAAAATAACGCTATTTGTTATCTCAATTTTATATCTTCTGCATGGTCTAGTTTCGTCATCGGTATGCTCTGATCCTTACATGTTCCATCAAAGAAATTGTTCATAAGCAGTTTACAGGCCTACGTAATTTGGTCAGAATATGTCAATTCAATTTAATTCGTGATCTGTCGCCTAGTTTTAACAAAACGCGGCCAAATTACGTAGGTCCGCCATCTGCCTGTGAATCAACTTCTCTGATAGTACAATGTTAGCACATATTTGTGTTTTGCGTCCTATTACAATAGTCATAAGGTGTTATGTGGTACAATAGTTTAGTAAGTTTGTTAGCATTATTAGGCCGCAGTCTGTCATACTAACATAATATTATTATTTCACAAGCGTTTATATTTTGTTAAAATGTATTATATTTGCATTAAAAAATATATCATTACTTAATACACAAATAAATTTAATAATTTATTGGATACAAGATTACGGTTCAGTGTGTTACAATCTTTTTGTGCGATCGAGTCTGCGGCGCCCATTACAGTCGACATGGCGATCGGCGCGGTCATGCCGACTGTATGGGCGCCGCAGACTCGATCGCACAAAAAGTCTGTCGTCTGCGATCTTCCTTAGTGTATTTCTAGTAAAGTATCTCTTTTTTACTGTATGAGAGTAGAAGAGAGATAAAGACGTGATATTGAAAACGAATACCCTTGTGACTTTGTCTTGCTGATAATTTTCATTTCTAGATCAGAATTATTCAGACTGTATCTTACCCTGGAAATAGATCTAACTCTTGTTGTCAAAATCTAAGCTAGAATTCGGATCTAGAGATGAGATTACGGTTATACAATCATCATAATAATATTAATTGACCATTTTAAAGTCAGATTGCACCGAAACGGGTTACGCGGCTTAGGCACAATAGCGACACAAAAATTTACGGTTGTATGCATGGCGTTCTATGTTTGCGTGTATTTTAATTATTGTTTTGTCAATGACGGGTTTTAATATAAAAGACAAAGTGACACTTTCATAAAGGAAAAGTGTCACATTGCCTCTAAAACTTTACATTTATTCTATTTTTACACATGTCTGTTGCAAAGGATCGGTCTGTCAGTTTTTATATATCCGTATGAAAATATAAAAATATTTATGTTCATCTGCAAGTTATTTATAATACCGGCGAAGCCTCAATTATAATATATAATATTTACTTAATTTATTCAAAAACGTCACCATAACTCCATGTTCAAGATGGAGTAGTTAATAATCGAGAGCGCACGTACGTTGTTAAATCCTAATAAGTAATGTGAAAGTATGTTTGTTACTCAATTACTCCATAAATTACGTCACGTTTAATTTATATCATCGGAGATTGTTATTTAATCGGCGCTTTATTGATATGTCATTTAAAATTAAGTAAGCTTAAATTGTTATCGGGTATGATAATTTTTGTTCTTCTTAACAATAATTGGTCGGCTAACTTTGCGGCTTTGGATGTACATTAGTGACTTTAAATAGACATAAACTAAAAAGAGTATTAAATTTCGACCCAAAAGTTTGTCGACCCCTGACTTAGCCTCTAAAGTTCGCTTAGGTGATAGGTGATCTGGGTTAAAGTTCATCAAAGCTTAAATCATGTTATGTATCTCGAATCTAAACATTTAATGGCTCATGGGTCATAACTTCATGAGTTACGTACTTTAACACTTCGGTACACATTTGTTTTTTGCACTAATTAGTAAGGATGAAAACCATGCAATTATGAACCAGAAGCATAATATCAATGTTTTCAATTGAATTATTAATAAACCATTAGCAAAACAGAATAGCCACACAATAGTCTATTCACAACAGTGGGAAAAAGCGGGAGCAACAATGCAAAGAACTTTTATATCTAATCAAGATCTCTGTCAAGTTTCCGAGGTAATGGGAACGAATTGTGTTGTATTTAATGCGATTGTATATTTTTTTGATTTACGCTTCCTATAGTGTTTATACTCACGGCGATTAGTGTCATTTTTACACTTTTTACTTTATGTGTGCTTTTATAAGAGTTGTGCTATTTGTGGTAAAAAAGAAGTTTTCGAACTCTTCATTCGAACTTATATCTTTTCACGTGGTCATATTGAGAATTGTGCAAAATTTTATTAGAATATGTTATGTAGATACTTAAAACGGTATGCAACGAAAGTCGGTTAAAACACTTGTATACCCTTATAATATTATTTTAAATATGTTACGAATAAAACAACATTATTCAAGTGATTCAAACTAACAAATCAGTAAAAGCTGGGATCCCGCTTAATTTGCATTGCATTTTAGAATTTAAATTCGCAACACTTTATGTAAACGCATTAAATGTGTACGAAATTTTATCATTATGTCAACCGATCTGTCTTGTTTTTTATGATACATATTTCGTTACTTAAAACTTTGTTAAATCGATCGATAAATAAGACAAATAAAATATACTGTTACAAGTCTTTCACCAGAGCTTAAAAGCTGCAAGATGAACATGGTATATTATGATCCTTTTAAAATTTTTGATAATTTGGCATATTTTTCAGCCCGTTTACTGTACTATAATTTTTATATTACCGTATTCAAAATAAAATAAATAATGTTAAGTTTTATGTACAATTTACAATGAAAATGTTGTTTTTATAAATTCAGAACTGCATGCTTATAAATCCCACAGCAAGTAACAACCAATATAAAGCTAATAACCCAAACTTATTAAGTAATTCTAAATTAAATAATAAACTAACTAATTAATTAGTAGTTTTTAATAAACTTTAACACCAACCGTTACATTCAAAGCTTACGTAAACTCGACTTGGAATATTATATTATAATATTTTGTCATAGGAATTGACTGCCCTAATTCGATTTGAACCATTTAGAACCACTAATGGCACATCACTAAATTACCACTCCGCTACATCAGCTGCTGTTAGTTATAGTGGTCGTTAGCAATGAGCCAACCGTTAGTACTTGTTACACCGAAAGTGATTGTATACTTATTAAATTCAAAGGGATCAAACTTAAAAAAAAAAAAAAAAAAAAAAAAAACTAAAATCAATATCCATTAAAAATATATACTTAATTTTTAGGGTTCCATACCCAAAGAGTAAAAACGGGACCCTATTACTGAGAATTCGATGTCTGTCTGTCTGTCTCCAGGCTGTATCTCGAGAACCGCTATAGCTAGACTTCTGAAATATTCACAGATTGTGTATTATAACATCTGTTGCCGCTATAACAACAAATTACTAAAACAAAATAAAGATATCTATAAAGTAAAAAAAAAAAAAAGTATAATAAACGTGATTTTTCTCTATAACAGTACTTAATCCTTCGTGCGCGAGTCCGACTCGCACTTGGTCGATATTTAACACTAAAACGCACTCCCGATTTTTTTAAATTTTCACCCCCTTCATCCCATACCTTACCGAACCCACAACACTAAAAATAAATAACTGACCACTTGGCTCCAAATCCCTCGCATGGTGAGGCGGGGGCGGCCGCAGTAGAGCCTCTAAACTGTTATACTCTACCGCATGTTGTAACCTATGTGCTTATATACCCGGCGCCGCAGGGGGGGTCGACTTTCGCTCTTCCTCATAGTGTCCTGCAGATACACCTTCCGTCATATCTTTCACTTAAAATTAATAACTGAACTCTCTTTAAGTAATTAGACTTTTTGCAGATTAATAAAACCCCCAAAAACAGTATAATTATCTTCTTTATTTTGCAAGATTAACAGAACAAATTATATTACTTTAAACACAGCGTTTTTCTTTAGGTTCGAGCTCTGACAAAATATATACATTTTTTCAGGAATTTACTAAAAAGATTCTAATTTATATTTAGTGTGCCAATTCGCAACAAGTCTAAAGCTAAAGCCTGTTTTTTCTTTAACTTAGCAATTAAGAATATCTATATCCTGTAGATACATCAAGACCTTCCGTCATATCTTTCACTTAAAATTTTTCGCTGTTAAGCATTAGTGTCCTAACCCGTCATTTTTAGGGTTCCGTAGCCAAATGGCAAAAACGGAACCTTTATAGATTCGTCATGTCTGTCTGTCTGTCTGTCTGCCTGTCTGTCTCCCTTCATGGGCGAGTCCAACTCGCACTTGGCCGGTTTTTTTGTTGTTAAATTTTGAATGCAGTCTTGTTCTAAATTATCTAAACAACATAACTGCATTCATAACTCAATACGTAATTTATTTGCTAGTTTTCTACGGAAAAAGATGTTCTGATTAACCCCCGACAAAAAAGAGGGGTGTTATTAACCCCGACAAAAAAGAGGGGTATTATTAACCCCCGACAAAAAAGAGGGATGTTATAAGTTGGACGTGTCTGTCTGTCTGTCTGTTTGTCTGTGTGTGTATCTGTCCGTGGCATCGTAGCATCCAAACGGGTGGACCGATTTTGATCTATTTTTTTTGTTTGAAAGCTGACATGATCGAGAGTGTTCTTAGCTATAATTCATCATCATCAGCCTGCTCAGTCCTGGATAATCAGGGTTTATCTGGTTCATGAAAGGCCGTTAGCAACTTGTAGTCGTTTGATGGGTTTTATATTTCATTCTAGTTCGTGATATTTGTGAATATACAATATACGTATACACATAATAATGGAAAGTTGACCTGGTGCTGCAGCATCATCTGGTTATCAATAGGATACCCAACTCCTCGCCAACTAAGAGCAGAGGTTTCGTGTTTGGGTTCATTTTAATTGTGACAACCAGTAAGAAGTAGATAAAGTATAAACAGTAAATAGTTACATGCTGCTGCTGCAGCATCACCTCGATTCTATAGGAATCGAGCTTCGTATGAACGCAAAGTGGAGGTTTCATGTTTGGGCTCATTTTAACGGTCTCATCGAAAAGGACATGAGAATATGATTCTGTTGATAGGAATTATTTTGCACTATAACCAACACAAGTTTAAAAAGTATGAAACAAAATTAAATTAAGAAATTTAAAAAAAACCCCGCCAAAACAACTTTAAAAAGTAGGTAATGAAATAATATTTACTGCCTTTAAGTTCAAATAATTCCTAACTTGTGTAAAGTAATATTTTAGTCCATAATTGTTGTCAAGGTGTGTCGGGAGACCGCTAATGTAGATGTTTAATTTCACTTAACAAGTTTAAGGATCAATTCACAGCGATCTGTATCGAGATAGGTAATCAGCGACTTGGCGGTTGTAGGCTGTAGTTCACTTGGCGGTCCCCCGACACACCGTGACAACAATTATGGACTAAAATATTACTTTACACAAGTTAGGAATTATTTGAACTTAAAGGCAGTAAATATTATTTCATTACTTTTTAAAGTTGTTTTGGCGGGGGTTTTTTTAAATTTCTTAATTTATCTTTTCATACTATAATATTCAAATGTCATTAAAGGTCATACAATCATGAAATCATTTTTAAGTTTACTTAAGGCGAGGATAAACCCCAATTGGTTATTCCGTGACTCCCGGTTTACCTAGTTCCAATATAATAACGAAGTGTTAAAAAATATGAGATATAAAGCACAATATTTAAAATACCTTAAACCATAAACATTTTAATAAAACGTAATACTTTGGCTGTAATTAATTTACAAACTTACCTCCGAAAAAACTCTATTTCATCGAAATATAAGTATTAACTTGGATAATTGTACATTTTATTTGAATAAATTGTTAGTAAATCTATATTAAAAATTCTTTAACCGAACAATTTTGTTTCTTAATATTTATTTCCAAAGATATTTAAAAAAAACATGAAAAATAGAGAAGATCCGCCCGAGAACCTGTAGTTTTATGCTAAGCTAAAATGAATCTTATTGCGATGCGTATACGCTTGGTCTTTGGTTGTGTGCAAGGTTATCGTTTTTGATTGAGATTAATCCCCGCCTTAAATATTGAAAAAATCGTCCTACAAATAGTTCAAACATTTAACGATAATGCCCACTGACCACCCCATATTATTAGTACCTACCCAAGACTTCGTGTGGGCAACAGAAAATCCCAGGGAACAGGGTAAATATTGCTGCAATAGTCTGGTCAGCTCTATTTGTGACGAACATCAACAAAATCGCTTCAGTAGTTTCGGAGCTTATTCGATGCGCACAAGTAAACAAACCATAGCAAGGTAGAGTATGAAGATATACACCTTATATATAAAATTCTCGTGTCACAATTTTAGTTACCTTACTCCTCCGAAACGGCTTTACTGATTTTCACCAAATTTTATATGCATATTCAGTGGGTCTGGGAATCGGCTAATGGCTACTTTTTATATTGATAAGTGCATTTGTTGAATAAATAATAGTAAATTATTACAACTTGAGACTGACCGCGACCATTGTTTGTGCGACGGGATAGCGATGGACGTTACCATGGTGCCATACTTATTTACTCACTTCAATAAAATAATATGGGCGAAATACTACATAAAATACTCGTAGGTATAAACTATAAAATTTCCTAGAGGAGATACAATAATGCCTTCCACACCGATTTCGGTGACGGTGACCGGTTTCATTAAAACCAGGCCAGCTAATCTGAAGTAATTTTATGTTCCCAAGTGTGCGCAATTCACAAGATTTCCCTCTTTTCCTTCGCACTATCATAATATAAACCAGTAGCACGGACAACTGACACGACTAGGAAGGGATCAGCGTAGGACCTACATTTTACATGCCCATTCGACCCATATCTTACTTATCGAACAATAAGGTGATTAGCCTGCATTGTCCTAACAAAACTTCGAATTCACATGCTTGCAACGCGGGGATCGAACCTAAGACCTTCTTGTCAAGAGCCACGCTTTAAACCACTGGACCACGGAGACGTTAATATTGATAAGACAGCTGTAAAGCACCTTGTCAAGTACCACCAGTACAAAAGACGTTGTTGCTATAGGCCAGTAGCTTGTCCCCGACCAAAAAACGGGTGTGTTACTCGTTGGGTGTTACCTACGAATAAATAGATAGTTTATAGGGTGTTACACATTTGACGTCTTTCAGTCCGTCTGTCTGTAATCTGTATATCTGTCTGTTTGTGTGTCTGTCCATCCGTGATAGCATAATTTAAGCCGGGGGACCAGTTCATCATAATCAGCATGCTCAGTGCTAGAAATTGGGGTTTAACTATTTCATGATAGGTACAAAGGACCTAAACATTAATTAAGTAACAATAATCATGCAACGCTGTATCGTTCGAGCGTTTGAGTTTTTAAAAAGCAGAACATTTAGGGCTGGCCTCACCTGTACCGATTTGGCTAACGTGCAAACTACTGGAATAATTATTGCCAGTTACTAGCTAAGTAAACGTTATAGTATTCACTCGATAAGTATTTTCTCGGACAGAAAAGTGGACCGAAACGACTTAGCTTGATATTCATCATAAAATACTTTATGTCTTAAGTACTTAGGGCTTTAGATAGCACTTTTCAGGAGTAATGTGGTTTTATTTAATGGCTGCTTATACCAATCTTTTTCAATTTTACTACTACTGAGACTATAAAGAAACGGTAGTTTACAGAACTAAAACTCGACTGTTAAATGTAAAAGAATATAAAAATAAATATTTTTGAAGTGAAAACTTCTTTAACGGCGTTGAGCACTTTTGTGGGATGGGTAAAAACTGTGAAACTCGCGTCTGATTCTCGTGCTGATCGAAAAAACGTAAGACGGTTGGAGAGTAGTGTTGTAACATCAAAATCGATTAATCGAACAATCAATTGTTTTTTTTTTTCGATTGCCGATATTTTTTAATCGATTGTAAGGGTTTCGATTAATTAATAAAGTCGATTTTTTAAAAATCGATTTTCATAAAAAACGAGTTAAAAATTTAATCGATTGTAAGGGTTTCGATTAATTAAAAAAATCGATTTTTTAAAAATCAATTTTCATAAAAAATGGGTTAAAAAAAATAATGCACAAGGCCACAACGTTAATAATCAAGTTTTCACTTCTGCCGGCACTCCCGGAGTGCAACCCGTCTTTCTTTTTTGTTAGTGTCGTTAAAACTCGAGAACGGCTGAACAGATTTATTCTTGAAATATCGTTTAAAGTCCAGATATACTTAATATGATAAAATTTTTTGCTAAGTATATGAAATCACAACAACTCAAAGTATATTTTTGATGTCAAGTAAATTACATGATAATGATTAGTTATCATGATCCATTCTTAATATTTACAACCTTTTCAAAAATCCTTTCGTTATTTTCAGGGAGGCCCTAGTTTATTTAAAGGTAAACTTTCTCGAGCCTTGCAAATTTGCAGTTTAGCACTTTTCGCAATATTTTTTTTCCATACGTAACGGTGCGTTTCACTTTTGTGAAGGTGATCTAAGTTATATTATCATATTTTAAAAGCTTCAGTCCCCAAGTCCTATCAAGCCTCGACGTCTTAGTTATGCTTCGAAAGCTTCTCACCACACCCATTTCAATTAAAAAAAGCGGCCAAGTGCGAGTTGGACTCGCCCATGAAGGGTTCCGTAACAGCAATAAGTTTATTTTTATGAAAATAAAAGGTTTTCGATTTATTTTTATATTTCAGTTGATTTAATGAAAGTTAAATTAAGGTTTACTATTTATGACGTATAAAAAAACTACTAGTTAGATCTCGTTCAAACCAATTTTCGTTGGTAGTTTTTATAGTAATGTACATCATATATTTTTTTTAGAATTATCATGCCCATACTTTAGAAGTTAGAGGGGGGGGACACACATTTTACCACTTTGGAAGAGTCTCTCTCGCAAACTATTCAAATTAGAAAAAAATGATATTAGAAACCTCAATATGATTTTTGAAGACCTATCCATAGGATACCCCACACGTTTCGGAGAAAAGTGGCTGTGACAATCGGACGGACAGACAGACATGACGAATCTATAAGGGTTCCGTTTTTTGCCATTTGGCTACGAAACCCTAAAAAACGTACCGTACGTAAGTACGACAATCGTCCTATAGTTTCAGGGCCGACCCAAAATCTACCCGCGAACCAGCAGTGGGTCGCGACCCACACTTCGGGAAATGCTTCCATAGAGCATACTTTTATAAAGAAGAAAATTTACAGCAACGTGCAACGAGGTCAACTACGGACTCTTCTTGTGAGGCCAATATTTTTCTTATTACTGCGTGACTCTACCTAGTGACTATGAAGCTTATTATGACAAATACTCTTTGTATTTTTCCACTACACTTAAATTCCAAAATTATTTTGGGTAGTAGTCGAGAGATTTCATATTATTCTTCTACAGTTTGGTTGCCTGAAGTGCAGCCGTGCTGGCCATGGTATTTCTAAACTTTAAAGGAATGGAATACCAAGCAGTAAGTACCTTTTAAATTAAGGAAGTCCAGATTAGACTGAGATTATATTTTTTCAATTGGTGTTTTTAATGCCATTAAAGACATTACCAGAAAATGAGTGGTTAACGCAGGACCAATAATTTGCAGTGCGATTAAGTCACGCGGAACATATTAGTAGTATATTAGTTTCAGGTCTAAGCTAATTTCGGTTGGATTAATCCTGAACCTTGATAGGTATTGCTTCAGTGCTTTTGCCACGGACGAATAAACACCTCAAGTCAGCCTTAACTTTAATGCTGTGCTAGTGCTTAAACTGCAAAATTATTGGGCTACTGAGGCATGTGATCTAGTCATTTTTTTTATTATTTAACCTTTATTTTGCTAGATGAATGTAATTTACAATTATACATACAATATTGTCTATAATTTCAAGGGAAATTATAGACAATATTGTATGTAAGTCATTTTAAAAACTATATTTTATTTACTATATGACATCCGCAATAGGCTACTTGACCTACCTTTTTCTTCCTACTAATCCCTTCTTAATCATTCATTTTCACAAAAAAAAAACTAATATTTTAATATTTTACACAGTAGAAACTAGTTAGGGTTCCGTAGCCAAATGGCAAAAAACGGAACTCTTATAGATTCGTCATGTCTATCTGTCTGTCCGTCCGTATGTCACAGCCACTTTTTTATTATTCGTAGGTAGAAACCCATAAAAATGTTGATTGACAAATATGCCTTATAAATTGCGCCGAAAACTCTGTCCGTCATAGTGTGACGTCATACGTTTTGTATTACGAAAATGAAAATGTTAGTCTAAAAGTGCCCAAAAATTATAAAAGAATTAAATAAGAAATTAGAAATCATCTGTAATGTTGAAAACTTTTGGAGAAAAGTTTTAGCCATTTCATTTCCCGTCTACAATAAATGGAGATAATATATAAAAATGATGTTTTATTTGTTATGTTTTTCTTATTATTTATGTACAAATAAACTTACATAGCTATGTAAGTTTATTTGTACATAAATAATAAGAAAAAGCCTAGAAAGATTTGTAAAATATATTTTCTTGAATAATTCAAATAAAACATCTAGGTATAACGAGCGCGATAAATAAAAGATACTAAATTACGAGTCCGATGACGTCCATCCAATTGCAATTAGCGTTTCCGTCAGTACAAATCATATTTTCATAAAATCATGTTTTCAAATCGACTTTATTTATCAATCATAAGCTTTTATTTGATGATATGGGTGAAATACGGTTTCCTAAGCCAAGTTCTACTAAAAATATGCATTTGTTCAATAAAATTGAATATAGGTCAAGTAGCCTATTCCGTTGCACCGAAACGCGTTTATTGCGCGGGAACCGTACACTTCTTCGGGATAAAAAGTATCCTATGTTCTTTTCCGGGACTCAAAGCGCCTTTATACCAAATTTTAGTCAAATCAGTTCAGCGGTAACAGAAAGACAGTCAAACAGACTGACACACTTTCGCATTTATAATATTAGTATGGAAGTATAGATTGTGTGAGGTGGTTCCACACGATACTGTCAAGATTTTGTGTAACGTCATTTTAATGTGACGTACTACATACTGTAGGTACTACAGTAAGACTAACATACCTGCCCTAGTGGACAAGTGGCAAGCGATTATCATAAACGCTAACAAAAAATGTATGTGATTTGACATAAGCCATCGCTTCGCTAGCGAATACTCATGTCAAATTCCATACATTTTGTGGCGTTGGCGTTTACGATAATCGCTTGCCGCTTGTCTAGGCCCTCAGATAAGATCAAGGATAGGCTCATTTGTCTAATTATGTTAACTGGTTTAGAAGTTATGAGGGAACAGATGAACATTCATCGCCACATACATACAATTTACCTACGGGTTAAAAGCGTTACTCTCCCTTTTGCTTCGTCTAGAGTCTAGACTCTAGACTCTAGTCGGATATTACGCAAGGGTGGGGCAGAGGGCACCCGCAGGGCTAAAATGGTCGCTTTGGAGAATCATGTTATGAATCATAATATGATTCATTTTTTTAAAAATCGTAAAATGCAAGTCTGCTTGCAATTCATGTCTAGTAATTTGTACTAATTTGACATTTGTCAGTTTGACAGTTTTGACAATTCATTTGCTGAATTGTTTAAGAGGAATTGCTAAATGTGGCCATTTTAGCCCCGCGGAGCCGCCAGCACACACAGTAAATAATCCGACCGTTATCCGAAATGTTGCACACAATATCATATCAGAATATTAACACAAACAAATCAGAAATGTTGCACACATCATAATATCAAAAACGTTGTCAAAAGTAGAACAGAATTTTTTGTTTACCGTCCATGCTGGTGCTGCCTCCAGCTCCAGTGTGAAAACATTGCAGTAGCCAGTAATATAATCCATATCCATACTAATATTATAAATGCGAAAGTGTGTCTGTCTGTCTGTCTGTCTGTCTGTGCGTCTGTCCGTCTGTCTATCTGTCTGTCTGTCTGTTATCTCTTCACGCCCAGACCGCTGAACCGATTTGGCTGAAAGGCATGGAGATACTTTGAGTCCCGGGAAAGGACATAGGATACTTTTCATCCCAAAAAAATGCACAGTTCCCGCGCGATGGACGAGTTTTGGCGCAACGGAGTTGCGGGCGTTATCTAGTATCTTACAAAAATAATATGTAGAGGAGGTCACGGACATGAGCGAAGTGTGATCATCAGGAAACCCCTCGATTAAGTAAAAGTGGCTGGTCAATACATTACATATACGTATAAATATTGCCAATAAGTGTAGTAAAGTAATCGCCGATGCGTCACTACGCATTCACTGGTTAGGACTTAGATGGACCATCTCTTCCATCTTAGATTCATGCGTTAGGCGATTCTGTCAGACCCAAACCCTTTAGCTAAAAGTTTTTTTTATCGCTTTCATATTATAGAAGATCGAAAAGTATGAAATTGACATAAGCGTTCAATAAAATGAAGACGACATTTTCATCGGCGCGGCGGCGATTCTATAAAGAAGCGATAAACAAAACGTCTTGGCTAGCTGCTCTCTTCTCAGTATAATATGGCGTCCATTTTGGCGCGAGTCGTTACAAAGGCGAGCTTTCACTCAGTATAAGGCAGTTGCGCCGATAGATCGATTTATAATTACCTTAATCCTGCGATTACGTCATATTATACAATGTGTCCCAACACCGGTGTCCGATCCTTTAATGTTATGTATGAATTATGATGTATGGCATATTTTATTGACAAATTAGCTCTCAATTTTTTTTCTCTAACTTGTGAAAAAAATCCTGGCTCTCATACTAATCCGTCACAAGAAAATGGTTATAACTTTTAAACTATCACTAAGTATACACAATAACAATTTAGAGCATAATAATAAAAAAATATTTAAGATGAAAAAGAACCAGAAAATGCTACGCGAAAACTATACCGCGGCAGTATTGAGTGCCACGCGTTTTTATGTAAAGCATAATAATACCCAAACCGGTTTTGGTGACGGTGGCCGCTTTTCATTGAAAGTAGGCCAAATACGCAGTTGTAATATTATAGAGGATAGAGCCCAAGTGTGTGCGCAGTAGAGTACTCTCTATTCCTTTTACTCTCATAACCGACGGGTAGACCGACTTTTTACGTGCCCATCCGACATTGTCGGATATCATCTTACTTGTCCCTTGTCAGGCAATCAGGTTATCAGCCTACATTGGCCTAACCAAACTTCGAAATAGCGCGTTCCCGACGCGGAAACCGAACCCACGACCTTCGCGTCAACAGCCACGCTCTAAACCACTGGACCACGGAGGACAGAGGTGTTATACTATTATTATAATATTTTAAGTATTTTAAGCAACATGCATTATTCTTTGCATCAGTCACTAATCAAAAGGCTTTACTATTTTAAAATGGCGGATATTTTTTTTTCAAATGACTACGTTGTGAAGTTGCTTTGTTCGCTCTAATTTGGTGAAATGCAAATTGGACGTGTATTCTTGTCATGTGCGGTGATACCAACTGAGAGATTTTGCCGAAAGAGAGGGAAGTAATAAAAGCATAGTTCGCCGTTTTTTAAATCCATAGGTATTCATCTTTCCCTACACCCCAATCATAATGTGTTATTAAAAGATGCGTCTTTAACATGAACAAGGTACTTTGCTTATGCCCGTGCCTGAGTCATAATCTCCGGCAAAAAGCCGAGACTACTCTTCTTTAACTATAAATAATAATTTTGTGAATAGATTAGTGCAATAATAATTATTTACGGATGACATAATAATTATTATCATCAACTAGATGACGCTGCGTAACGCCAAAATACGTTTATCGCGCGGTAGCTGTACATGTTTCCGGGATAAAAAGTATGCAATATCCTTTCCCGGGACTCAAAGTATCTCCCTACCAAATTCCAGCAAAACAGGTTTAGCGGTTTAGGCGTGAAGAGGTAACTGACAGACAGACAGACAGAAAGACAGACAGATAGACACCATTTCGCATTTTTAATATTAGTATGGAAGTATGGATGATTGTGTTTTTAGAATTATGTTTTCAGTAGTCGGGTTTCAGTTTTTTTTACTTATTATTTTGTAAAGTTTGTGGCATTTTTTTTAGTTTGGCAACACTGAATATATTCGCACTGAATATATTCCCATTGTTAGCGGCTGTTGAATTTAGGCTAAAACTAATCATTATTTTATTGTTATTCAGGTTAGGTAGGTACCTAAGCCCTGTGTAGGATACTACGGTCTCCTGGAAAACCGTAAAATATTTACGAGATTTATAAGGCTTGAGTACTTAATGAGTTTTTAACATAGGAACGCACTTTCAACTTCTCTAATTGTTAAAGATTGTTGATAATTGGTTCTTTACTGTATGTTCTATGTGATATTGGTTGTATTTAATTAATATGTTGTTCTATCAAATTATTACAATAGATATTTGTAACTTATCTAATTTAATTGTTATTTAAATTAACAATAGCTTGGCTAAAACTGTCAGATAAATTGATGCATTCATATTTCATAATAATAGACGCATATGTATGCGACATCGTTTGTTTATAACAATGTGATCTGAATTGTCTCCGTAGTCTGGGCTTGACGTAATTAGACCAGATGACGAGTGTCTACCATCTGCTCATGAATCCCTTTTATAGAAGAACTAGATAGCGCCCGCAACTCCGTTGCGCCAAAATACGTTTATCGCGCAGGAACCGTACATTTTTCCGGGATAAAAATAATCCTATGTCCTTTCCCAGGACACAAAGTATCTCCATATAAAATTTCAGCCAAATCGGTTCAGCGGTTGGGGCGTGAAGAGGTAACAGAAAGACAGAATTATAATTCGCTATGTCAAGTCGCAGGCACACAAACACCGTGCCGAAGTCTGGCTACGCTGCACCAACCAGCACAGCGGGTGCGGATAAACGGGCGGGCGGAGTGCGGTTGATGTGTGATTGGTTTTTTTCGTTATGGAATTTCTTGATTCGGTCGCCACCATAAAGTTAATATACCTAGTATATTCACTTTATGGTCGCCACTCGCCGTGCTAAATAAAAGCTATGGAATAGCTTAAAAAATGTTCGGACTTGGCCCAGTTATGAGTTTCAATAAGTTAGCGATCGGTGAATTCCATTAAATATGGATTAAGCTTCACATAGAGTTTTTACAAATCTATACGAAGGCCAAAAATTTAAAGTATAAAATCCACTAGGTTAACAATGTGGATTATTGCAAACATTTAGAATGCTACAGGCCCTTTTAAACTATGTATTTGACACTGTATACGAGAAAATCGTGAATATTACCCAAAAGGAAGGAAATTTATACCGCTTAAAAGAAATGGTCCTCACCGTGGGAATCCGCATATTTTTAGCATATTACAGAACTACCAAAGCTTTAAGCTACTTAATATAATGCGCTGTAAGCTTCTAAATTAGTTCATCAAAAGTTACACGGAGTTCGGCTTAATAAGAGCATATCAAACGTATTCGTCGCCAAAACGGTAGTTCCATAAACAGAATACTAAATGCTTACAACGCAATGTTGTGCACTTACTTATGGAGCTCTTAGTACTGTTACAGCTTGTCTGGGAATCATGCTGCAGGAGTAATGCTGTATCCACACATGCTGCCGGCTTATACCGGCGGCACGGTTCGCGGCCCGGCCGCCGGCTAAGCACACATACCGCCGGCTTCAGTGGCAAGGTAATCTGAAAGCCAGTGGCAAACCCGGCGGTATAAGCCGGCGGCATCTGTGGATGCGCCATTTGGCGGGGCAAGCCGGTACTTTGTCCAGAGCGGCAAAAACGAGGGGCAGCAAAATTGACTCATTCCTATTTTCCAACCTAGCCATTAGCCATCCACCATCCAAGTTTAAGAATTTTATGCGCCACCTTCCAACCCACTTCAGGTTGGATAGTGGAAACATTTAAGTATTTAGTGTAACTTTACTCAATTGAAGGTTTTCTAGGGAGGCAAAAATGATTGCTAATTGATGATAGATCGGTCCTTGCATGCTGTCAGATATTATTATAACCAAGCATGTCCGACTGCTGGGCTGGCCTCCCCTTTTACCTCAGTTTTATGTTTTCATTTCAGATCTTTTCAACTACTCGAATGCCTTTTTAGGAGTAAATAGAGTGATTTAAGATTAGAGAGGAAGATTAGATAAGAGAAGAAGATAATTAAATTTAAGGTCGAATTTCGACCATTGGGCGATCTCACATACATTTAGCGGCGTAACCGCGCGTTCGGGCGGACGCATATAAATCCAGCTTTACTCGCGAGTGACAAACAAAAAGTCCATTTTCACACCCGCCAACTTACCGCAACTTTAACTTTAAAGGAAAGTTCTCCGCGACACAGAATGTCCATCTTTTTAAGTGCATTTTCTAAAAGTCTCCGAAACTACCAAACGTCTTCAGCATTTCGCTCTTTCAACTCAGTTTCGATATTTTAAAATTTGACCCTGTTTAAAGAACTTTCCTTTTTTGCCAAAAGTGAAGCTAAAACAAAGGTAATAATTTTAGCAGTTAATAGGAGCCTTAACTCACCGGGACGCCATCGCGACATAGCCAGTGACGTTACTATGCCACCTCTACGTCGCGCGTCGGTCGTATCTTATGTCTTGGGCGGATTCGACCAAACTGGAGTAAAATTTTACTCGAGTATAACAGCTGTCTCCTAATCTAAGAGTAAGCTGGTTTTGCGTTTTTTAAACTACTAATCCAAGAATGAGGTAATTACACGGGAGTCAATATTTACACGGGCTATTTTGGTGGAGTAAATATTACGAGTAAACTGAGAATAGTTGCACAACAGGGTTCAACTGTCACGGTCGGTGTCATTGTGAACTATAATTGACATTTTATTTCATACTCTTTGAGTAACTTGGTAGAATGCAAACGATAATATCCTAGAGTAAATTAAAGGAGTAAAATTATTCTCATGATAGTTATACTCGTGTAACTTCAAATCGGGTTTGGTCGAATCGGGCCTAAATGAGCAATTCTTGTATATAATTAGTTTTTATTATTCGTAGTATATATATATTGGAATCTTGGAATCGGCTTCAACGATTTTCATGAAATTTATTATATAGGGGGTTTCGGGGGCGATAAGTCGATCTAGCTAGGAATCATTTTTAGAAAATGTCATTTTATTCGTGTTTTATCAAATACCGAGCAAAGCTCGGTCAAATAGCTACTATATTATATTAGAAAATCCACAATCTTTTTGACAGATGCTCCATACTCTATCTGTCAAGTTAAGCTGTGGATAGCCTATCCGACACTTATCAGGAAGTGGTGAAACAGACCCTCTCGTAATCGGCAATCTCATTTTAGGGGTTTTTGTGTCCCATCGTTTTCCGTACACTGTCTCGTGCCGCGTGCGTAGAAACTTTTCTTCCGGTATTGTTAGTATGTCAGTAATCCGTGCCTACAGTGTCTAAAATGATGAGTATTATTATATTATTGTATTACGAAATATGGAAATGAGAAGCAACTTCCATCTTTTTCTACGATAATTAATGTAGAATAATAAATAAAAATCGTCAGCAAAAACATACACATTGCAAAATTCACAAAAACATCCAAACAACTTCGCTCAGGGTTTTCACTATAATGTCTGATAATGTGATGTCGCCTACGATCTCGCATAGAGATTTCATTAGCCCATTGTATACAATAGGGTTGACAAAAACGACATAATATTTCATTTTTTTGTGCCGAAGGCAGGTCAAGTAGCCCTGATGTCAGGATCTATTGTGAGTTGTGACTCCTGTGTTAATATTGTAAATCCATACTAATATTATAAATGAAAAAGTGTGTCTGTCTGTTACCTCTTCATACCCAAACTGCTAAACCGATTTTGCTGAAATTAACATGGAGATACTTTGAGTCCCGGAAAATTTACAACTGAGTTGCGGGCGTTAATAAATAATATTATATTATACTTTTCATTATATTAAATGTGCAGTGATAGTGGTCTTGTTACCTATTCTCAGTTAAACTGCTTTTTAAATTTTAATGTAGTTAGGCTTTAAGAGCCCATATGACCCTAACTTGACTACATACATTAACCTAGATCTCAAAATCTGTAAGGTCTAGAAAACTGATTTTTTGACACAAGTAACTTCATTTCCATAAGATAAAATGCTCAAGACGAAAACACGATTACTCAAAAAATGCTCGATAGTTTCTTTTTTACAAAAAACCTTGTTTTAGACACATTTTTGCCTGGATCATCGAAGTTTGCTGTCTTTTCTTTAATATTTTTTAATATCTAAAAAGGTATTGATAAAACCTACATTTGCTCAAAACACTTTTTTCATAATCATTATAGTTTGTCTTTTATTCAAGTAAAACTAACTCGGCGATGATTCCGCGCCGTCCTTTACCACCTGGCATATGAAAGACGGGCGTGAGTGTGAAGAGAGAAGGACGATATTTGATTTTTAGAGTCAGGTGAGCTCTTAAGAGGATTCCACACCGCCGTTTTTCCATACAAACGCTGTCCCCTGTTTCCTCCCTGGATAATGCCGGTAGAGTTATGATTTTTTTCCTGAATATTTATGGCCACTATTAGCATGTCCCTATGTTTTCCTTTTTTTCATAATTATATTATTAAAAAAGATAAGAACGTCCAAAAACCCAAAAAAAATGGCCAGATTTTCCTCTGTGTTCAAACACCCAGAAAACAAAACTGGCTGAAATATACAAAAAAAATAAAACATAGGAACACAGCTCAAGCCTTCCTTTAATTCTTAATGAAAAAAGTACTTAAATCGGTTAAGTTTTGGAGAAGGAATCAGCGGACAACGAATCGAAGATTTTCTGTTCTTTTATTAGAACTTTTGTCGTGTTCTCTCTATCGCGGGAGACTTGAGATTAGTGAGACAGCAATACATTTTCAAATACCTATTTTCAATTTTTCTCGCCCCTGGTGTATCCTCTTAAGTACCGGGAAAGGACATAGGATTGTTCTTATTAGAAATTGCGGTCAATATATTTTAGTAAGTTAAAACAATATTTTGTTATCAAACTTGACATGGTGTTAAATTTTTATTGCATTAAAAACAATTTATCCTAAAACTCTTGAAGTCACAGTACTGTATTGCGAGGAGTAATTTTGTTTGAGTCAGTCGCGGACACTCGCCAATTTCCCCTAGGACCGAAACTGCATAATCTCTTCAGACAATAATGAAGACGTTAGTGGATGAAGCAGGTAAGTAACAATTAAAAAATGTCCGTTTTCTTGCATACATTGAGGTTTTCGGGCCGGGAAAATGAATTAAAACAAAAAATGTAGAGTTCCGTTTTCTTGCATACATGGGGACTTAAATAATGTAGATTTTATATATAGATATATTATGCCGGCTCTTGATATAGGCGAACGCGTTGGCCAACGCGTCTGCAGACGCGTTGGCCCAATGTGTAGAACGGGCGTTCGCGCGTTGGCCGTAGGTATTTAGACGTTGGCCGACGCATCTGCAAGCTTGCCGCGCGGGTCGGAAATGTCGGCGAAAGATCAAAGGACATTTGTCGCAAGCTTTGCGCTCCATCCACACATAGGCCGCGCGATCAGTTCGCCCGGAGTTATAGTTATGATAATTATAATAATATGTAATAATTTTTATATGTAATAATTTAATAAATAATAAGTAGGTTATAAAATAATTACTTTTATTATTTTAATATTATAAAATCTTATGTAAAAGTGAGTTTATTTCTTTGTTTGTTACGTTTTCTCGCCTTTTATTTATTTATTTCGAGAATACCCTTTAAACTTTTTTTTGTCCACATTTACACAGTAATTATAAGCTGTGAATAAATATACAGCTGCAGCTGTTAGCGACTCAACATCCATTTTGAATCCGTCCGCACATTGGCGCGATCCAAAGCATACTGAACGACCTTCCTATGTGTGGATTACTCACAAACGCCGTTGCAAGCGCACTGCCAACGCGTCTGCAGACGCGTTGGCCAACGCGTTCGCCTATGTCAAGAGCCGCCATCAGCCAGAGGATGAAGCGGGTGAGTTTTTGTCCTTATGTTATAAAATGTCAGTTATTCGGTTCATTGACTCACGTTCTCAATTTATTTGAGTGGTATCAAAATATAACTTTGAGTACTTTGAGTTGTTAATCCTGTACTTAGTTGTTCTACAATGGTCCTTGTAAGTTTTAAGTGTTACATAATTATATTATTAGTTAAATTCAAGTAGCCTTTCATTTATCTTTGATTTTACTGAGTTAAACTTATGCCGGCTAGTTACATGTTTTCTTTATCGATTCTATATTAGAATCGCTGAACAAAATGTATGGCACAATATGAGTCGAATGTCGATTTCATATTATCGAACGCCGTCAATTCCATCTATTTTTGATCGGCGATTCTTTATAGAAGCGATAAAGAAAACGTGTTGGATAGAGCTACTGCTGTTTTAAAGCCACTCTTCATTCGGGATCGGGGACAATCATAGACGAATATCACATTTATAATCGCTTGCATCATCCCATCATGGCAATATAATTATGTGTATCTATGCATCATGGGCCATGGGCCAACGTTTAGAAGCCGTACTATCTTACAAGAATCTGGTGGCACTGGGTTGACATTTTTAATTTCAATAATAACTGCTGCATGCTGTCTATAAAGTGACACTTTACAAGGCGGCACGGTGGCATTAGTTCTATTATCTACTAGCTGTCCTGGCAAACGTTGTTTTGCCATAAAATGATTTTCCCTGTTTGCCTGCTTTTCACTTGAAGTTTTTTTTTCTGAATTTTATTTTCTATAGACCTCACGGAGCCCGAGACCTTCCAACGAATGCAAAACCGTGGAAATCGGTTCGTGCGTTCTGGAGTTATAGCGTCAGGAAGGAAAAGCCGACTTCCAAAAAACGAGGAGGTTATACAGTGTGTAACAAAAATAAGTGATAATACTTTAGGGTGTGTACGTGTTCCTTGTAGAGAGTTCACTGTGAAAGTAGCAGCTCTGAAAGACGATTTTTTTTTCACTTTTGTATGGACAAAGGCCCGAGCGTCACGAGTTTCCCCATACAAAAGAGAAAAAACATTTTGGTCTCTCAGCGCTGCCACTTTCACAGTGAACTCTCTACAAGGAACACATACACACCCTAAAGTATTATCACTTATTTTTGTTACACCCTGTATATTCGACTATGGATATTTTTTTTAATTTTTTAATTTTATATATTAGATAAGTCATTGCGCAAAAATATCCTTGTCGTTAATAGGGAATATTACGTAAAGTTCGGAACAGAGGGCCCTAGCTACTAGAATATACATATAAATAATCCGACCAAAATCCGACCTCATATTATCATATTATTGACAGAAACGTTGTCAATCGTCGTACAAAACTTTTTGTTTGCTATCTATGCTGGTTCTGCCTCTATAGCGTTAAAATATATTATACTAAGTATAACTATATATTATACTAAGTATAACTATATATTATACTAAGTATGACGTAATATATTATACTAAGTATAACCTATGACTAATTTGTCACCGTCAGTGTCGTAAATAGGGCGGTGCCACCGGTGTCCAGGCACAGGGCTTAGACTCTGGTCTCTGGGGGGCGCAATGGCCAGACCAGACAGATCCTTATTTTTGAATTGCTCCCAATAAGTTCCCGCTGCGCCCCAGAGATGTTTCCCAATGTAGTAATAAAATATCCACAGCCGAACATATAACCTCCTCCTTTTTGGAAGTCGGTTAAAAAACAAAGGTGCAGATAATATATAGATTATGGAAGCTCGCACAGGGCGCAAAAAAGGCTATTTACGGCACTGCCCATAGTCCGCAAAAGTAACCGCATGACATAAAAGACCCGACAATAACATATAACGCAACATTTCGTCGTCGTTTGCGTCTACAATCGTGGATAGAACCCTAATTGGTTACAACAATATTAAGTTGGTCATGTACCATATTTTGGAGGGCAGTTGTATTATCTAAGTACTACAATATTATGGTCGAATTTAGTTAAGTGAAACCATAATCTCTATATTTTTAAGGAGTTCATGTTTTATATCCCCAGAAACCTAGTAGGCACTTCCTTACTAATAAACATGTTTTAAACTAAGTATTGCATAGCTTTTATTGCGGGTTTTAAGCGCGGCGACCGAATCAAGAATTTCCGTAACGAAAAACACCTAACATTCGACAAACGTCGTGTCAGTTCGGTAGACTTCGGCTCGGTGCGACGTTGCCAGACGGCACAGTGTTTGTGTGCGTGCGACTATACGAATTATAATTGAATAAGTTGATAAAATGCTATGCAATAGCGGCAGTTCCTGAGTGCCACATGTTATTTTTATTTAGATAAGGAATAAGTAATCTAGCTAGCAAGGACTTGTCTTTGGCACATAGGGAAAGTCTTATAGCGGCTGTACTGTATACACATTGGGCCAATCATTGGCCCAATGTTTCAGGCCAAAATGATGCGCCCCAATGTTGCTGTTTGCACAATATGGCTTACTGCACATTCTCAATTCTGTATCAATTGGCGTTTTAATAAACGTGGCCGCAGAAATTCTTGCAGCGGCTGGCCGCAGCTATT
Source organism: Aricia agestis (assembly GCF_905147365.1). Taxonomy (NCBI): domain Eukaryota; kingdom Metazoa; phylum Arthropoda; class Insecta; order Lepidoptera; family Lycaenidae; genus Aricia; species Aricia agestis. Next base: position 22,537,254 of record NC_056428.1, on the reverse strand, counting down.
TATTATGCATATCGTTCAATTATTACGTTATCAGGAATGTTTATTAGGAAGATTATATCCGCTTTGCGGCTTCACGCATCATTAGTCTGAAATATTAAATAGTTTATTATGAATAACAGAGATTGTTTAAATAGCCAAAAAAGATAGATAAAACTTTTGAAAGCATCCTGAAGCATTTAATCTTTAATGTAATTCAACGGTGACAGCCCTAAGAAACTTTTTAAATGCAAAAATTCGCGGTTCAGTACCAGAGTAAACAGAACTAACGAGTAGGCCGACTCAGAAGTCAGAAGAGATCTCGAAATTTATACTATGACGTAGTTACATATGATCGGCCAGCGCGCGCCCCCGTACAAGCATTGTGAAACATGTTCAAAGTGACAGTTGCGCCCAACTCGCGTACATATCGCCAGTTTGTGTGAAGTCGAGGTACTCCTTCTGTCTACTCTGGTAAAACCGCATTTAGAATTTCCGTATTTTGCCAACCTTAGAACTTAGCCAATTAAGCTCACCTTATGCGAGGTGGAATAGGATTTAGTTGTACATGAGCTTCTATCATTTTGTACTCTACGTTTGAGAGAGTGTATGAAGTGGGTAACTAATAATTATTTTACAAGTTGCAATACAACATAAAAGCAATTCCTTATTTTTAGGGTTCCGTAACCAAGTGGCAAAAAACATAACCCTTATAGATTCGTCATGTCTCTCTGTCCGTCTATCCGTCCGTAGGTCACAGCCACTTTTCTCCGAAACTATAAGAACTATAGATGCTATCGAAACTTGGTAAGTAGATGTAGTCTGTGAACCGCATTAATATTTTGATACAAAAATGGAAAAATTATTAAAAAATGTAAGGGTCTCCATAGGTACATGTCTGGTCTCTGGTAAAACTGAAACAAATTTTTTTTCATGTAACCTATGCGTGTGGGGTATTTATGGATAGGTCTTCAAAAATCATAATACTAAGGTTTCTAATATTGTTTTTTTTCGAACCTGAATAGATTGCGAGAGAGACTCTTCCAAAATGGTAAAATGTGTGAATGTATGTATGTATATGTATAATATGTATGTATGTGTATATGTACGTTTTTATGTTTGTGTTCGAATATTTCTAAAACTACAAGTCCAATTTAAATAGTTATTTTTTTATTGTACTAGGTATTGTTCAACTTAGGGAATGCTAAAAGTTTTCATCATAATCGGTTCAGAAGTTTTTTAGAGATAACAAACTTTACAATTTTGAAGTCGGTTTTATCTGTTAGAAATACCTCCATATAAGCAAAAAACAACTGCAGTTTTCAAATTCAATTGAACTTACAGTAGGTACATTCAATATCATAATAATATGAATATAGTTTTCAAATTGTTAGTTACCTACTTCATCCACTCATGTCTTCGTTTGTTAGTAAATCCGTGTATTATACTAGCTAGGATAACTACTTCGCTTGTAAAATCATTTAACTACAGGAAGTGAACTATAATAATATTCAAGTTGAGTTACTATACCTTAACTTGAATAAAATACATAGTAGGTTATAGGTATACATAATATACATAGATGAGAAGAATCTTTTTAAAAATCGGCTTTGTGTTTTCAAAACAAACACTGTTTGTCCCTACATGTTTTTAAGTTTTCATTTTGATTCATTTAAATTTTCTCATCAATTCTCTTCAAATACCTACCTCCGCACAAAAAAGAGTCTATTTGTCGACTAAAAACGACGATTCATCATTATTATGTTTTTTATTTTTCTGCACGAACGTCAATAAGTATAAAATAAGCCCTTTTAAAAGACACTCCTCAGATGTTTTTGTATCTAATATCTATACATACATTCTACTAATATTATAAAGGCGAAAGTTTGTTTGGATGTATAATGGATGTGTGGATGTATGGATGTTTATTACTCTTTCACGCAAAAACTACTAAACGGATTTTAATGAAACTTTACAATATCATAGTTTATACATCAGAATAACACATAGGCTACAAGTTTAACCGACTTTCAAAATGGGGGAGGTGTTATGTTCGTTTTCTTATGTTCAACGATTACTCCGCCGTTTGTTAACCAAATTTTCAAAATTTTTCTTTTGGTATATACTTAAGGTATCATCCCAATTTAAGATTATATTCAAGGATCCATAAGTAATCGAGGGAACTCCTCAAAATTTATAGGGAAACATGTGGTGACTTCGGTTTCGTGAGAAGTATTCTAAGCATATGCTACCAACAAGTAAGATTTTGCACCGAGGTACACCTGGTATACTGTGGTTTGGAAGGTGCTGAGAGAACTCCTGATTCTTTATAGATACAAGTTTGGGAGTTATGGCGTTGTTTTAAGAACGGAAAGCAATATGCTACTATGCAAATTACATTCATCATCATCACTATCATTTTATACCATGCATCGTCCCATGGTTATGACTTATGAGCCTATAATGACCCTGTTATTGGTACTTTTCATAGTATTTTAGATCAAGACTCAAGTTTGTCAAGCGATAATTAAAAAAAATCTATACCTTCCTAAATCTAATATTATAAACCTGAAGAGTAAGTATGTTTGCTTGAACGCGTTAATCTCAGGAAATGCAGGTCCGATTTAAAAACTTATTTCAGTGTTAGATAGCTCATTTATCGAGTAAGACTATAATATTATCACGCTAAGACTAACACGACCGAAGAAACTCAGGAAAATGTGGGAAAAACGGGAAAATATTTGGCACAGATATAGAGTAGACCAAGTGAAGGGAGTAGGGACATAAGCTTTTTTTTTAAATGCACGGTTTCCGTAAAATGTCTAATTTACGCGGGCGAAGCCGCGCGGGACATCTAGTATTATAATATAACAAAGTCGCTTTTTTTCCCTCATGTCCCTTTGTTCCCTTTAATCTTTAAAACTACGCAACGGATTTTGATGATTTTTCAGTGTTAGATAGCCCATTTATCGAGGAAGGCGGAAGGCGGATTATAGGCTATACTTTATCACTCTAAGACTAATAGGAGCAAAGAAATAGAGGAAAATGTGAAAAAAACGGGGAAAATTATTTGAAAGGGCTAACTTAAACGCGCTAATCTCAGGAACTACTGGGCCGATTTGAAAAATTCTTTCAGTGTTAGATAGCCCATTTATTGAGGAAGGCTATATTTCATCACGCTAAGACTTATAGGAGAATCTGGAAAAAACGTGGGAAATTATTTGAAAGGGCTTATCTCACGAACTACTGGAGCAATTTTTATGTTATTTAGCTGGATAAGAAGTAGACCACGTGAAGGATCATAGGCTATCGATTTTAATATTTTTTTCAGTGGCTATATATTTTATACCCGTGCGACGCCGGGGCGGGTCACTAGCTTTCTTTATAAAATAAGGAGGCAAACGAGCAAACGGGTCACTTGATGGAGTTGATGGAAAGCAACAACCATAGCCCATGGACAGTGGACACTCCCAACATCAGAAGAGCTGCAGGTGTGTTGCCGTCCTTTTAAGAGAGATTACTCAATACGCTCCTTTTTGAACGCAGGTCCTATAGGTCCGGAAATACGGTGACAGTTCGTTCCAGAGTTTTACAGTGCGTGGCAAAAAGTTACACGAAAAACTCACGATGGAAGACTGCCACTCATCAAAGTAATGAGGATGGTATATATTTCGCGTGGAACGATGGCGAAAACTTACAGGAGGTGTGATTCCGAACAATTCCTCATAGCACTACGTGGCACAACCGATGGAGGATGCAGAGTGAAGCCATAACATAGACATTAGATATACAGATACTAGTTTAACTCTATCTTACCGCGCCTTGTAAAAGCGAAGCAATGGCTATTTTGGGCAAAGGTTGACTTTCACGAATCAAGATTTTACATATTATTTAGACAAACTGGCCAAGTACGAGTCGGACTCGCGCACGAAGGGTTCCGTACACCGTTATAGAGCGAAAGTATGCAAAAATTGTGTTGTTTGTATGGGAGCCCTCTTCAAATATTTATATTATTTTAATTTTATTACTAATCATTAAAATACAAATTTATTTAAGCATTCTGTGAATATTTCAAGTGCCTCAGTTTAATCAAAGTTTATTTTCAATTGCGTTAATAAAATCCTCGCCGCTACGCTCCGTTCTGTCTGCGCTGGCCCTAACAAACATCCATTCTTAAAAAACTTTCACATTTATATCGGTAGGATACTTTGGCCTTGTGCGCCTGAGCCTACTTTTCTGTTATATAACTTCTTATCGTAATCACTACTAATCACACGTAATATGACGTCCTTGATATCAAAAGTAAAGCCACTGATTCACTTTTGTTAATTTTTTCAAGACTTGTATTGCATCAAACTTGAAGTTAAATCGTACCTATTTTTTTATAATAAAAAATCGAATGTTTCAAGACGTGTTTTCAAAAATCCATAAAACAGAAAAAACCAAGAAATGGATTTACTTGATGTAATAATAATACATTATAGTATCATGTAGCACACGAGCTTACAAAAATCGTTTCTCGCGGGTACCTCACATTGTTTTATTAACAAAATTAGCCTACATGTCCCTTTTCCGGGTTTCAAATTGTCTCCATATCGAATTTCACTAAAACAGTTTAAGCGTAAGGAGACAGACAGACACACTTTCGCATAAAAATTGTTTATAGAATAGCATACTTTTTAAACTACATTTACAAAGTAAAATAAATGGAATAAATATATATTTAAAGTTATAAAATTCAGCGGTTTGAATGCAACATACAGATACATATTACAATATTGAGTACGGATTTTGCGCAATAGCAGCGGGGCTTAAATGGTCACATTTAGCAATTCCTCTCAATCAATTCAGCTAATGAATTGTCAAAACTCTCAAACTGACAAATGTCAAATCAGTACAAAAATACGAAATGAATTGCAGAGTTGCATTTTGCGATTTTAGAAAAATGAATCATATTATTATGATTCATATCATGATTCTTCAAAGCGACCATTTTAGCCCCGCTGAGTTTAATTTTGAACAATATTTGAAAGCAATTACGTTTAAAACGTACAAAATGATACAAAACGTATTGGGAATTTAAAATTTCAGCGTCGCTCGGCTCAGCTGTTCCGCGGGCTATATCGTAGAATTAGCATTTTAAGCGTTCACAATCGGGACTAGTACCTCCATTCTATTTTTGCAGCTTTGTGCCCTATACGATGCAGTCCGTGTGACCTTGAATATTTGATTTGACCGGGACCCTGGAAATTTTGTAACGGCGCCCTTCCGATACATAGCTATTACAAAAAGTTAAAAGATACATAAATAAACACCTTTAATGATCATTGATTAATATAGTTTTAGCAGGTAAACAATAATAAACAAATATTTAATCATCTGCCCGCTTTATATAATTCATATTATATAATTTTATTTTTTTATAACAAGTATGTGTGGTTTCGGATAATGATGGAGGATCGACTCACGGCGCGGCGCCCCTCTTGCCTTTCCACGGTGCACCAGGGCGCCGCGGCGCACAGTTTTGGCACCCCTGCCCTAAAGTATTATCACTTAGTTTTGTCACACCTTCTTCGATCTAGCTAGGAATCATTTTCTAAAAATGATAGCTAGATCGATTTATCGCCCCCGAAACCCCCTATATGCTAAATTTCATGAAAATCGTTGGAGCCGATTCCGAGATTCCAATATAATATATATATATATATATATATATATATATATATATACAAGAATTGCTCGTTTAAAGATATAAAATGGTGGACAGAAATATCCCTGAAAAATGTACGGTTCCAGCGCGATAAACGTAATTCGGCGCAATGGAATTGCAGGTATCATAGACTAATTTATAACGTACTATCATAGACTAATTTATACACATATAAATTATAAGTCTATGCCACACATAGACTCTATGACACTATTTTAGATTTCATTAATGATAGAATTTCTCTCCCCAGTATTATACCTAAGTAAATAGATATTTAAGAGGTATAGTATAAGAATGGACTCAGTGTAATGATGGAACTGTAGTTAATTTTCACGTTTTAAACTCGTTTAAAATTTTAAACACGGAACATATTCGCTTTAATTTATGGGCCAATTTCATTACTCGAAATTTCAATCTGCGCTGAAAATCCAGACACAATAATAATTGTCAATCACTTAAAACCGATCGACCAGCCAATATTATTTAAACCAAATACGAATACCTAATGTTGATTAAATATCATTCCGTGAATGAGTATTTTGTTAATTTTTAAGATACTTAATTTTATTTTTACTTTAATATTATAGTGTATGAATAGCTCAGTCAACAAAGTAGTTGTAGAGTGCGTGAGCGAGAACCTAAGCGATTTCTGCAACTTATTCAGGGTGGATAGGGACAAAACATACTAAAAGTCCTGACTAGTCTAGGAGGTGAGTGGGGGAGGAGGGGCGACAAAGTTCTCAATATTTTGTTTTTTACCAATAATTAAAAAACGATGCGTATTCTATAATGAAATTAAAGCTTATAAAACCAAAAAATAATTATTGTATGTTAGTACTTGTACTTCTATTCTGTGGCTAGCAACTATTATCTATTCTGTGATGTTAGCGAGAACGCGATAAATCGTTACATTTAATAACGTCTTGTGATCTCAAAGTGTATAATGGAATTTTGGTATGGAGGTACTGTGTGTAAGGGGAAAGGACATAGTTTATCTTGCAAAAAATTTACGTTTCTCGTGCAATAAACTAATTTGGTCGAAACGGAATTGCGGGCGTCATCTTGTAAAAATTGTAACTCTCTGTACCATTGAGGTACTATAGACTAGAGAGAGCCTTATATCGATGTATAAGCGTCATAAGCGTGTAATGTTATGTCCTACTTACTAGGATATAACAAAGGAGTCCGTCTGCATATTTCATGTAATAAAAGTGTTAAGAAAGGTTTTTAGTGAACATTTTAATGCTAGATATTGTTGAGTTTTGTGGTTTCGCTAAATAATAAACCATAAGAATGGTCAAAGAATGCATCAAACACATGGATTTAACATTACATACGTAAGTTTTGAACAACGTTTTTTGGGCTTTTCAATCGGTATTTTTGTAAGCTAAAAAGATAATTTATAAGTTTATTAATTCCTCATTCGTGCCATATAAGGCATTAGTCCTAAAAATGTCACATCAATTAATAATTTGGCTATAAAAATTGCATAGCTTTTTACGTGTGTTTACGGATTCTCATCACTTGAACTATAGTTAATCGATATCATGAACTAATTGTCTTTCTTTTCTGTATCATAATGTGTTTCGAAATAATCGACAAATAGAAATATTCAAGAAAATAAACGCACACTACTTGTATGAACATAAGCACAAAATGGCCACGCGATGACGGGCTAAGACTACATCTATACTATAATACTTTATCTATGCTCTGTACCTTTACTCAGAAAGAGTCGACAGTGAGTGTTGCAATTTAAAAATTAAGAATGGCATTTAAGCCGGTCTCAAAATAACAACACGTTGACAGTTGTAATTTAAACCAATAAGGATTAAATATTAGTCGATATCAATATTACATCATAGGAGCATTATGCCAATAAGTAAGTATCGATATTATACAAATAAGTTTTGAACAGACTATCTGTCCACACTCCACACCCGTTTCGGTGACGGTGGCCGGTTTCATTGAAACCAGGCCAGCTTCGCAGCAGTAACTTTTATACTGGTAATGTGTGTGCGCATTACACACGAGTACATCTCTGTTTCTTTCCCACTAGGACGATACGAAGATAGGCGAGAGATCAGGCGATGCGATTTCTTGCATGCATGCACCACATACAGATTACAGATCGCTAGATGACGCACGCAATGCCGCGCGTGGACTAAAACCTATCCTACGCCTTTCCCGTTTCTCAAAGTAGCTACATACCAAATTTCATCTAAATCGGTTCGGGCGCTTAGGCGTCAAGAGGTAACAGGCACACATTCGCATTTATAATAATGGTAATGTACTTACTTTAGACGATCAGGTAATCGACCTACAACATAATTCAGAGAAGTTGAACTCTAGGCAGTTGACAGACCAACCTCATTTGGTCGGATCACGTCAATTCAATGTTATTTGTGATCTGTCGGCTGGGTTTGACGTAACACGACCAAGCTACGAAGGTCCCCCATCTGCCTAGGAATCAACTTCTCTGATACTAGTACATATTATCTATAATATAAAAATGAGTCGCTGAATGTGTTGCTAAGCGCAAAACTCGAGAACGGCTGAACGGATTGGGCTAATTTTAGTCTTAAAATATTCGTAGAAGTCCAGAGAAGGTTTTAAAGTGAGACGAAGTTCACCGGGACAGCTAGTTATATTATATATTTTAATTTGCTATTCTTAGTCCTGTAACCTGTTGCTTCCTATTGCTAGTCGTGAGCTCTAAGCCAATGGACCACGGAGTCAGACTATATTTTCTAAAATTATAGTGGAAGTTCTTACGTAACGTAAGCCTGTTTGAGCGTGTTCTTATACGGAGGCATGAGGAAAGGAACTGCTTTTGGCCCGTTGCGTGGGCACTTCCGTATGAGTGACGTAACTATCCCTTACCTGACATTCGAAAGGTAAACGCGGTGCTATATTTAGAGCAGCGGTTCTCAAAACTTTGGTGCCGGATGCTTTTGGAAAGCAACATTTTTGACGGAATCCTCAAATTAAAGACTTTTAAGGCCAAGACATGCAATTTATTTTTATTTTATTTTATTTATACTTTTTGCACAATGTAAAATGGCGGACTTAATGCCATAGGGCATTTTCTACCAATCAACCATTGGGTGGAAGCAGAGACAAAACTAAAAGACACAGGTGCTTCCTGTTTGGAAAAAATAATAGACATTCAAGAAATAATATAATGTAAATATATAAACAATAAATAATGATAAATATAATAACAAATACTAGGCATTCTATATAGGTATATCAAGTTACACATATATTTGCAATATACTAATACTACTATGGCGATATTATATATATCCAATACTATACAATATATACATTATACATAATATTATTATACATATACATTATTTCATATATACATCCATATAAAACATTGAGTAACGTATATTATAATATTATACTTATTATTCTGCCAATTTATTTAGATAGAGTCGGACTCTACGTTTAAATGTATCTCTGGTTGGGCTTAACCTGATTTCCGGAGGTAGGGCGTTCCACAGTAAAATAGCCTGGACGTGGAAGGAAGAATGGACTAGACTGGAGCGATGAGGTGGAAAACGGAGACGCGCATTATTTGAGGAGCGGAGGAATTTATCGCGGATTTCACAAAAGAGATCATTCGGGCAAAGAAACAACACGTCAATTTCGTGAGAGACTCGAGCGCTTCTTTTCCGGGAAAATGTATTCTGGTCTCTGGCCCAAGCTATTGAAAGAAATTTCTGCAAGCCAACCCTACCATCCCTGGTCTATAATAACATCTATTCATCGAAGGAAATTGTGCGGTCCCTAAAGCTAGCGAAGTATACAGGAGCGAGAATACCTAAAACCGATCTAAATACCCTGTATCTTGTCCACACACAAGAGGAGAAAGCAGCGCTCACTAAATATACAGGCACTAATCGGGAACGGACTCTCGCGTCCTCACAATCTATGAAGCTCAGGGATTAACGAGTCCCTCGGCGATCATCATACAGACCAAGTCCCGAAAGCTGGCAATCCATGACAGCGTTCCTCATGCAGTTGTAGCCATATCCCGGCACACTAACACCTGTGTCTATTACACTGACACTGATGGAGACGCTTTGGCAAGCTTCATAAAAAGAGCCACGGAGGTGTCAACCGAACACATAAAAGATTATAACATAAGAATGGCTATAAAAGACAGGAACGATAAAGTCCTAAGCCACATGGCGGGTAGATTCGACACAGAACGATATCTCTTTAACATCCTAGAAACTCCACCCAGCTTGAGTGACCCCTCTCCACCAAGCCAATGTTACAACATCTAAAAGCAAAGGGTGGAGCAGCATAAAAGCCGCACAAACCTTGACTGACCGATGATAACACACACAAATCAATAGGCGTGAAATTTTTTCCGTAAGGTGTACCACAAAAGTGTTCGTCAACCCATCCAAACACTCTATTTTAATAATATGAAATATGACGACAAGAATATTACCGTTGCCAAAACGACGATTGTGTGCAAGTATGCTAAACATTGTATTCCGTCTGCACGTTTACTTGTGGTCGTCTCAGCTGTAATGGACCTGGCCGGCGCCCAATATTGGACAACACATGAAGCATGGGACGCCCAGTACATAATAAATTATGTCCAATGGTAGTGGCCTTATCTAAACGTTTTTGTAATATCTACACTAGTTTGCGGAGGCGAAGCAAGGCGGATTAAAAGGGATGCCGTCCTATTTTCAGCTCTACCAGCACCCTGGGCGCCAAAGACATTTCGCCCAAGGCGCTGGTAGTGTTAAACCAGCACTGATAAGGAGAAAATATGCAAGTTTAATCACATATTATTCGCGAGGTATTTAATAAGGGTTGGGATCCGTGAATGAGCTTGAGGATTTGCATTTCTCGCATCACTGTCGATTTTCATGCGAGAGAGAGAAAGGCGTAGTCTTCGCCAGGCGATTTCAGAAACACGTTTTGTCGACTTACACATCTGTTAAGGTTCGATTATACGGGTCATTGGATTTTTATGAAAGCCTTTCGTCGCGACTCGGGCGTAATAAATATTGTCAGTAATTATTGAATCATAAAAAATCGGCTAAGTGCGAGTCGGACTCGCGCACGAAGGGTTCCGTACCATTATAGAGCAAAAGGGTGCGTGCGCCTACCTCTAGGCGCTTGAAATTTTCACAAAGGCCTTAAATATATGTGTAATTTAATAATTAATAATAATATTTAAGTAAAATTAATAATTAAGGGGGCTCCCACACAAAAACACAATTTTTGGCCTATTTTTTCTCTATAACGGTACGGAACCCTTTGTGTGCGAGTCCGACTCGCACTTGGCTGATTTTTTTAACCCCCCGACAAAAAAGAGGGGTGTTGTAAGTTTGACGTGTCTGTCTGTCAGTTTGTCTGTCTGTATGGCTGTCTGTGGCATCGTAGCATCCAAAGGGGGACCGATTTCGATCTAGTTATTATATCTGAAATAGTTAATACATACTTGAAACGGGGAGCCAAAAAAAGAAGATACTTAATTAAATTTAAGGTCGAATTTCGACCATTGGGCGATTTCTACTATAAATCACGTTGAATCAAAAGTTAAGTATGGGTGTATCTTTTACAGACTTACAAAATCATCTTTAGGTTAAGTAACTAAATCTTAAAACGTACCTAAATTAAAAAAAAAAACATCTAAGAAGTTGTTATAGCCATGGACCATCGTCACTGATAGGTTTAATGTGATATACTTACCTATAAAAAACAGATAATAACCAAGTAATAATAATACTAATAGCTATAATTTCCAATCGACATAATATTCACTTTATATGACATACAAGTAAGTGTAAGTTGTATAATGCGGTAAGTACCTACAGAATTTGTTAAAGATTAAGATAAACAGCTTATGTAAGCGAAACCGGCTGAAACGAGAGCAGGTCAAATTACGAGCTGAAATAAAAACGAGAGCAGTTTGGGACCTATAAAGGTTGAGTTACATCATGAATTTAGGGATTTTATTTCTTACTACACGTACCACGCGGCTGCGCTCGCGTTAATAAGGTACGGTACCTATTTTCCAAAAAAGTAGTACCCTGTATTTTTTTAATATATTCTGTACCAGATAACATAAAAATCGGTCCAGCCCTTATTTTCCTGTTCTGAGGTCCAGCCCCTTTAGCATAGCCACAGTAGAAATGCGAAAGAATAGAAACACTGTGGAGACAAACTAAAGGTACTCTCCATTCCGATCTTTACCGCGGCTAACCGCGACCAACAAATATTCAAATTTCAAATGCTATGGCCTATGCAACACAAAAATCATATTTCAATTAGAACCAATAGTTCCTGTGTTAACGCGTTTAAACAAACAAACTCTTCAGCTTTTTAATATAATAAGTAAAGATGTAAGTATAGAGTAGAGCAGAGGTACCCAAAGGCAAGAGGGGCGCCGTTGCCCGTGAGTCGATCCTCCATCATTATCCAAAACCACAATTTTATTAAAAAAAAGTATTATAATATTAATTAATAATTATGCAAAGCAGACAGATGATTCAATATTTGCTTATAATTATTTACCTACTTAACCTAATTATAAATAATCATTAAAGGTGTTTTTTTATGTACTTATCATTTTGTAATAGAGCAGCTAGGTAGAGTAGGGCACCGCGACAAAATATTAACTTAACTTAAGACGTGTAACTGCGCCGCGCGCCATAGAATGAAAAAGATTGGGAACCCCTACCGTGCTAGCATACGCCAACGAGATATCTCACTCTACACTTTTTTTCTTTTAATGAAATATGGGAGGGTAGGGAAGGGAATAGGGTAGGGGATTGGGCCTCCGGTAAACTCACTCACTCGGCGAAACACAGCGCAAGCGCTGTTTCACGCCGGTTTTCTGTGAGAACGTGGTATTTCTCCGGTCGAGCCGGCCCATTCGTGCTGAAGCATGGCTCTCCCACGTATAAACGTTTTCACGGTGTTAACTGTTTTATCTCTTCATCTCTATTGACCCTAACATGACATACCTACATTTTTTTTCGTACGTCTGTCGTTAAAATTAGAGATATTTTTTTTATATGTGCTATATTTTATGTCTAACGAAATATATACGAACAAGAAATTTATCTCTCGAGTCTCGACATACGCATGTTAGCGAAAAAGAGATATAATATGTCGATGTCGACAATATTCACTACGCTCGAGAGTGATATATCCACGAGATATCTCGTTGGCGTATGCTAGGGGGGCTGGACTAGACTATATTGCCCGCAACTTTCTCACATATTTCATCACGCGACAAAAAACTATCCGAGTTAAAATACTAAACAATAGACTGGCCTAAGTATATCTATCCCTTGTCGTTTACGGTAAGGTTAGGTTAAGGTTCTATCCAAGTTCTATCTAACAAATGACAAATTCAATTCTATGACAAATTCAATTTAATAAATCAGGGTGGGAGGCACCAGAGGCGTAGTTATAGTTAAAGTTATCGTCAAATATGGCGTCCATTATGGACTTTTACTAGGGATTTCACTGTCAATTTCACAATTCATTTGACATTATAAAGTTAAAGTTATAGTTAAAGTAACTTGGTGCAACACACCCTTAATATTTTATTGAAAACCATCAAAATTGGTGCAACAGTTTCTTATTTGTCCGATACCGTATGTTAGAAAAGTGGCTTGACAGACACGGGCAATATTTGATAATAGGTCTACCAGGATCTAATGGCAAAAAGTGAAAAAAGAAATTGACTCTACCAATACCGGGGTAATTGGAAACATTTTGAATTTTGATCCTTTTTTGTCCTTATAGCGGCTTATTCTGTGTGTTATACATGCAAGTATAAAAATTTATCCAATGATCTAGGATATTTTTTGAAAACCTGCCAGCCAAATTTGCCATCAGATCCTGGTAGACGTAGACCTATAATTATTAGGTACCTATATGTATTGGGTAAAAAGATGTAGCCAAGACGATATCTAGATAGAGGGCTAGTGAATAATGAGGTGTAAATATGTTACCAGTTACGGTATTATTATACAACGATGCATGGTGTTAATATGGAAGGCTCTGAGAGCCAGTCCACACGGCAGTTGCGTCAGCGTTGCTTCGACGCAGTGAGCTGCCGTTGCGTCGTTTTACACGTCATGTCGCAGGCGGATTGTATATTCAGCCGTATTACATTACGGCTAGACGTTTAAAAAAACGGCGCAGTTTTGTAATGCGGCGTGTCGACGTTTAGCCGGATTGTAATTGCGATACGTTCTTCAATAAGGCGGTCCACGTTCGATGATACGCACGACACGCACGATGGTAATACGGCTAAATATACAATCTGTCTGCGACACATACAAATAATCAAGGTTTTCACACGGCGCGCTGCGTCGTCGCAACTCGCAACGCACACATGACGGACAGGAGCCCCCGAGACGAAGCGGTAGGGATTCGTAACAAAGCTGCGTGACGCAGCGCCCGTGTGGCCAGCTATGCGTCAAAACCTCCGTGAGTAATTTGTATTCTGTGGTCAAAGGGCAGCACTGCGCGGCGTCGACGCAACACGATACGCGCCGTGTGTACTGGCTATTAGCTAATAAGGTTGTTAATCAGACACATGGTGACATGACGCATAATTTGGCTACGTGACAAAATTTGCTAACTGACCGGCAATCTTCACTGCAATGGCATACTACTCTTTTATGATAATGATGGTATTGTATAGGAAATGCAGTTTAGGCTTATATGAGAAAATATTATATTAAATAAAATATTACTGTATACAGTATACACAATGTAATAATAATCATTAGAGTTACGTCTACAACTTCAGAAAAACTTTACCTAATATCTTTCTGAATTATCTAACTTAATTATAGCGTTATCAACATCTGGAACTGCCCCGGGGCAGGGCAGGGCAGGCAAGACAGGCCGAATAGATACGAAAATAGCCGAATAAAACCGATGATCCACAAAGCACATGGATTTTTTTTTGGAGTACTAGTGCAATACGTAGTTTCTGTTCTCAATGATTTAAACTTTGGCTATTTTCCTATCCGTTCGGCCCATAAAGTTAATTAAATATACCTCTAGTTCGGCCCGCCCTGCCTGCCCGCCCGCCCCTACCCGCTCTGCTCCGGGGCAGTTTTAGATGCCGAAAACGCTATTAATTAGACTTTTATCAGACATTGGATTTGTCTTTATGGATAAAATATGCTGGTGCCTTACTCCCGAAAGTGATATCAACTTGATACGAGTCTGATTTCGATTTCGTTTTTGATGTCATTGTAACGCGTAGGAATTCCGGAACAAAATCGTATCAAAATCGAAATGATGACATGGCGTCTTGTCAACGCCGTTATGGCAATGTTGTATTGTTATTTAAAATTATTAGAAGGTTACGAAAAATATGAAATATTATGTAATGTTTGTGTTTTTTCGTCATACCATAAAAATACATTTCTTTAGAAACATTAGATGGATGTGCCCATTTTCTACTTTAGTGGGTTTAAAATGGTTATTTTCGTTAAGGAACATCTTGACATTAAACAAATACGTAAATTCTCTTTTGTAGTTACACTTAACATTGTCATAAGTACCTATACATATTCTAATATATTTTGTAGACATCAAAAGTTAGTTTTTATTTGGACAATAATGGACCGTCCGACGCACCTTACTTATTTATACGTGGGAGAGCCATGCTTCGCCACGATTGGGCCGGCTCGACCGGAGAAATACCACGTTCTCACAGAAAACCGGCGTGAAACAGCGCTTGCGCTGTGTTTCGCCGAGTGAGTGAGTTTACCGGAGACCCTATTCCCTTCACTTCCCATCCCTACCCTCCCCTATTACCCTATTCCCTCTTAAAAGGCCGGCAACGCACCTGCAGCTCTTCTGATGCTGCGAGTGTCCATGGGCGACGGAAGTTGCTTTCCATCAGGTGACCCGTTTACTCGTTTGCCCCCTTTTTTCATAAAAAAACCTATAAATGTTGTTGAGATTCCTGGAAGAAAATCCAGGAATCGCAAAAGGGTACATGCGGGCGAGCCAAGCTAAGCACGATACCAAACTTAAATAGGACCGTATAGCTGTAGAGATACATTGGAGGTGCCATCAATCACATTAAAAAAGCTTGCAGGCGAGCTATATTATTATGTTAAAATAATAATGAATTAATATTTATTATCAACAAAAAATAAAACGACACCATACCAATCGATACCCATTTTTACGTCCGTGTCGATACCATAGTGACCCTAAAAACGCTTACATTACCTAACTCGGCAACAATCGATCTCAATCTATGTCGATGCCTCTGTCAGAGTAGTAGACAGAACGATAGAGTATGCCGACTTAGACCATGCGCGCACGGGCAACTTAGTTGCTCGGCGATTTATTTGTCTCTTTCGAAAAAATATTTGCCATGTCGCCGGGGTGCGCGCACGAGAGCGACAGCAACCCGACTTTTTTCAGTTTTTTTCTTGACAGTCATCAACATGGATTTGGTCGAGACGTCTGTGGTTGTTGCACTCGCTATAAAAAACCGAAGAAAGCGTCGAAAAACAGAATATTGGGTGCATCCACTATGGAGCGATCGGCTGACTCTCGAGAAATTTTATACTAGTTTTATGAAATTGAGAGCATAACCCAAAAAAAAAAAATAGTTACTTTAGAATGAGTGTCGAAAGTACTCTAGTATTTACTCTAGTATTTTAGAAACTCATTGCTGCAAGTACACACAAACTCACGCAGCGGCGGTCGAGTGGCAACTGGCCGGTCGGCAACTTTTTAGTTGCCCGTGCGCGCACTTGCATAGAAACCAATAGGGAAGGAGACAGTTGCGTCGCGGGCTCTGGGCAACGAAAAAGTTGCCCAGAGTTGAGTCGCTACGTGCGCGCACATTCATACTAGCTCCTAGACTTCATCAAGAGACAAATAAATCGCCGAGCAACTAAGTTGCCCGTGCGCGCATACCCTTAGAACATGCTTAGAACTGATGTTGAAATTTTTCAATTTGACGTATTATGACGAAAATCGTCGCTAGGGTTGTTAAATTGAAAATTGTCAGAATCCAATTTTGAAATCTTTACTTTAAATAATTAAAAAATAGATTATATCAGCCAGCGCGAGGCACATTCCGTTTATAGTGAAACTCGAGGAATTTGACAGATATTGAAACCTGTCCGTTTCTTTGCAGTCGAACTACTGGTAGTTATGTCTATTGTGCCTCTGTTGCTAGTTGCTACCGTGAAATTTGACGTAAACGATCTGAAATTCGATTCTCAGACAATTTTGTTTCTCGCGAGCACCTAAGATTTCGATTTGGCGAATGTTTCGATGCTGATTAGTTCCAAATTGAGCCACATCCCGATCGTGCGCTAGCATAGCTGTCAGGAATAGCAAAATCCATTGAGGTTAAATTAGTTTCAAACCGATCCGCAGCACGATCGTGCGCTATTTTAGATGTCTAAAGTGTCAAAAACCGTTGAAATCGAAAATCGAAATCGATATCAGTTTCGGGAGTAAGCCCCCTGATCTGTGATCATAACATAAAGTTAATACCGCTAGTTAACTTTATGGATCATAATAATTTGAAAATTGATTGAAAACTAAATCCGCCTTTTACTTGACACTATGGTTTAGTAAGCCGTAGCACTTTATGAAAAAAAAAACTTTCAAGCGTGACTTTGACAACTGACAGCAGACAGACGTCAGTATTCGATTCAAAACAATAATATTATCTCCAACTCCAATCCTACATATTTTAGCAGTGCAGGTAATATTATTATGAAACAAAGGTTCACGCTTAGCGTTTATACAAACAACATAATATCAAGGGCTTCCTAAAGTATTGTTGTTCACATTTACGTAACATAACCTTACCTAAAAATGTCCAGCAAAGCAGCAAAAGTCGCAGAGTTATTTACTAAAACCATCGCAACTACTCGGTGTTTTGACTCCAATCTCAGAAAGGTATGCGTCTCAGGCATAACTGATATAGTTTTGTTTAGTATCAGTGCATTAAGTGACCTACAAAATTAACAAAACTTCCAAGGAGGCATACGCCAAAAGAACTTTTATAGAGTCTATAACTTTTTTTTATTTACAGGTAAAAGTGGTAAGCTGTGACAATGGCAAGATGGTGACAGAGTTCCAAGTGGGCCCTGAACATTTAAACCAAAGAGGGACTCTCCATGGAGGTTTTATAGCACATCTTGTAGATGCAATATCCACTTATGCGCTGACTGCCAATGAGAATTGTGATACTAGAGGTGTATCAATAGACCTGAGTATAAGGTTAGTAGATATACTATAAATGCAGGTTAGGCCAGGGCTTGTACCACGAAACTGTTTTGAGACTCAAACAATCAAACGAGAATGCCGCATCCTACTCTAATAAACGTGAAATGACATTGTTAGAGCAGGATGTGGCATTCTCGTCCGATTGTTTGAGTCTCAATACGGTTTCGTAGTAGGCCTATAACTGGTCCCAGACTTTGTCATTTTACCTTTGTACATCGAATTCCAAGGTGAATTACTTTTATGACTAGGCCATCTTGTCGATAGCAAGTTATGAGTGTTTTGTGTACAAACCTAGGCATATGGCTCTGTATGACATTTATAAAATAAAGAGGTCTGTGTACAGGCTATAGTCCTTTATGTATTGAAATTATTCCTGTTACTAATAATACTAACCAAAGAATTCTTTAGAATTAAATATTTTTTTTCGTAAAAAACTAACTTTGAAACTAATATTAGCTTATATCAGGAAAATTATCATAAATTCAGAAGCAATTTAATGTTCATCCTTGTTTTAATAATAATTATTACAATTACAGCTACCTGAACGCCGCTAGAGAGGGGGACAATATCATAGTTGAGGCAATAACAAGGAAACTTGGCAAAAAAGTTGCCTTCTTAGAAGTAGAAGTGAGAAATAAAGATAAGAATCAAGTGCTTGCTACAGGAAGACATACCAAGTATGTAGGTATTTAGATATGTAAATGTCAGTGTACTATAAATGTAATTGTTAGCTAATTTATACAATAGCTAGTTAATAGCTTTTAAAAAATCTGCGGTAATACCTATCTATAAATCTGGAAAAAAAGATATTGTTAGCAATTACCGACCAATAGCCATTCAGACTTCCTTCTCAAAGGTATTTGAGCGTGTAATTAATAAGCGCCTAGTTAATTTTCTGGAATCAAAACACCTCTTAGCAGATACACAATTTGGTTTTCGGAAGGGAAGGTCGACTGATGAAGTTGTTCATAACTTTACTCAAAACGTAGTGAAAAATCTAGACTGTAACAAAAAAACACTCACTATATTTTTAGATTTAAAAAAGGCTTTCGATACTGTTTCTCTAACAATATTGATAAAAAAACTCGAAAAACTAGGTATTCGTGGCACACAATTAGCTCTGTTTAAGGATTACGTAACAAATCGCTCTCAGTTTGTTAAAATAGGTAAACACTGTAGTTCTGAACAAAAACTCGATTTCGGCATTCCGCAAGGCAGTATACTTGGCCCAACTCTATTTTTATGTTACCTAAACGATTTGTGTCAACTTACGCTACAAAATGGTGAAATAACATCTTACGCAGATGATACTGCCCTAACGTTCACGGCCAACACTTGGACTGAGGTTTTTGAATTAGCACAAAGAGGTTTTAACGTCGTATCTCAGTGGATGGCTAAGAATAGTCTAACGCTAAACATAGAGAAAACCAAATACATGTGTTTCTCAATGCGTAAATTGAATTTGCCGCAAAATCTGAGAATATATATGCATAAATGTTCTTTACCTTCTTCCATTTTGTGCCAATGCCCTGAAATAAGTACAACGACACATATTAAATATCTCGGGGTGACGATTGATAGCAGCTTAACATTTGCCGAACACATACATAACATATCCCAGAGACTCAGAAAATTGATATTTGTTTTTAAGAAATTGAGGTACGTTGCCAACGGAGAAACAATGAAAACAGTTTATATCGCTCTTGCACAATCGGTTATCTCCTATTGTATTACATCTTGGGGCGGAGCAGCAAAGACCAAACTTATAGAGCTGGAGAGAACTCAAAGACTTCTACTTAAGATATGCCTGATCAAGCCGAGGCTCTTCCCTACCACTGAGCTATACCAGGAAGCTAAAGTCCTCACAGTTAGACAACTGTTTGTACTTTTCACGATACTTAAGCAGCATTCACTGGTTTTCTATACACCTACACCAGTTTCTAGGAGACAATACAAAATATTTAATACTGAGATTACCCGAACATCTTTTGCCCATAGATTCTTTTTTAAGTTAGGAAAAATATTGTATAATAATGCCAATAAAATATTAAATATCTACCCCAAAACAAAATTAGAATGCAAGAAATCTGTAACTCAATGGCTTTTAAACCTCACTTATACTGAAACAGAAAATCTAATAGGTAGAAATAAAGATTAGCTGGATAAATAAAATAAAAATAAAAAATATATAATATATAAGTATAAATTATTCATAATCACATTTTTATAATAACACACATACACACACTCACCCACACTTACTCCCACTCACACATACTTATTAAAATTAATTTAAAGTAATAATATTGTTAATGTTGAGATTTAATTGATATTGATAATGTTAAAATTAGAATAAAATGTCACATGTCATTATAATTAATCATGCTATTATTGTTAACATTTATTAGAGTACGAGGGTTGGAGGCCTGGTGTCTTGAAATACAAGCAGGAAACTGCTTAGTTTAAGACGCCAGTCTCCCCACAACATATGTGCACTGTATTGTAAATGTTATAAAATATGTAAATTGTTTATTGTGGAGAGAAAAATAAACATTATTATTATTATTATTATTATAATAATTATGTAGTGTTTATTATTATTTTATGTTAATTAAACGGCTTACACATGTTTTATGGCTTCATAATTACCTATTGTTGAGTGCAATATAATTATTTTGTAAAAAAAATCATATTGTCAGTCTGGAGTTGTGTAAATCATTATAGTAGTAGATAGTATTGACACAAATATATATAATTATTCTTCCATACGGAATCATGTCGCATTCATATTTTTGATTTATTTGATCTCAAATCTCACGAGACCTCTAAGCAGTTTTCATCTAAACCAATTTTATAAGGTAATTATTATTAATTATTTTGTACAATATCTCTTTTAGATAAAAGTCTTATTAATCTTAAAAATTATTATGTACAATATCTAGTTTAGATAAAAGTCGGCAAAGTGTGCGTAGGACTCGCGGACGAAGCTTCTGTACCATTACAAAGCAAAAAAAAATAGGATTTTTGTATAAACCCCCCCACCTCAAGTGCCTTCGAGTATCTATTGCGATTATTGATATCGAGCAAAATATGGCAGAAAAATCACGTTTGTTGCATGGGAGTGCGTTACTTCTACTTCGGCTTATTCCACTTTTCCCCGTTGACAATCCCCGTCAAAGGGGATTAGTGAACTTTTTGTTCACTAATCTTCGTTAACGAAAATTTTTCTTGTAATGGGGATTTGTGAACTAAAAAAGTTCATTAATCCCCATTACTTTAAAAATAAAGTACTAATGTAAGAATCAGGTACCTTTTTTTTAATATTGGATAAGAACTCACTTATTGGTTATTTTTATAATCAAACTAGATGTCCCGCGCGGCTTCGCCCGCGTAAATTAGGAATTTTACAGAAACCGTACATTTTCCCATAAAAAATATTTTCCCCGTTTTTCCCGCATTTTCCTGAGTTTCTTCGGTCGTATTAGTCTTAGCGTGATAATATATTATATAATATAGCCTATAGTCTTACTCGATAAATGATCAATCTAACACTGAGATAAGTTTTTAAATCGGACCTGTAGTTCCTGAGATTGACGCGTCCAAGCAAACATACTCTTCAATGTTATTATATTAGGGAGGTATAGATTTTTTTTATCTATGGACGCTTCACACCACGTCAGTCTGGCCCCGTGGTAAGTACCTGATGGACTTGTGTTACAGGTACCAGACAACGGAAATATATTTAATACTTTTATACTATACATATATTTAAGATTTTTATTATATGATACACATATTTAATACACATCCAGACCCGGGAACATTGAAAACTTTTTGTTCCGTCGGCGGGATTTGAACCCGCAACCTCCGGCTTGAGCTACCAACGCGCTCACCACTGAGCCACAGAGGTCGTCAAACTATTTTTAGAAATAAAATAAAGATATTTTTTTTAATTATCGCTTGACAAACTCGAGTCTCGATCTAAAAGACTATGAAATGGTATAATATGGTAGTGATGATGATGATGATGATGAATGTAATTTGCATAGTAGCATATGGTTCCTGTTCTTAAAACAACGCCGAAACTCCCAAACTTGTATCTATAAAGAATCAGGAGTTCTCTCAGCACCTTCCGAACCACGGTATACCAGGTATATCTCGGTGCAAAATCTTACTTGTTGGTAGCATATGCTTAGAATACTTCTCACGAAACCGAAGTCACCACACGTTTCCCTATAAGTTTTGAGGAGTTCCCTCGATTACTTATGGATCCTTCATCAGATCACCACTTTTGTGAATATAAAAATCGGGTAACATACGGCGGAGTAATCGTTGAATATAAGAAAACGAACATAACACCTCCCCCATGTTGAAAGTCGGTTAAAATTGTAGCCTGTGTTATTCCGATGTATAAGCTATATTATTGTAAAGTTTCATTAAAATCCGTTCAATAGTTTTTGCGTGAAAGAGTAACAAACATCCATACATCCACACATCCATACATCCAAACAAACTTTCGCCTTTATAATATTAGTAGGATATAGCCTATAATATATTATCACGCTAAAACCAATAGAAGCGGAGCACCAATGAAGAATGTTTCAAAATCGGGTGATTTTTCCTATTGTGCTGCGTAAACGATAAAAGTTTCGCAAAAATTGGCAGAATATTCTTTATTTACCCATGAATTAGTTACTCTCTCGGGTCTGTGGCTGTTTGGTTGTTCGTTTTGTTCGGTGTTGCTATGTGTCTGTGCGGATGATTTTCTTGCTCTCTGTATTCGATGCCTATCCCTATCCTGGCTGAGGCGAGCCTCACGCTCTACAGATGATTCTCTTTCTCTCTGTATTCGATTTCTATCAGTATTCTGGCTGAGGCGAGCCTCACGCTCTACAGACGATTCTCTTTCTCTCTGTATTCGATTTCTATCACTATTCTGGCTGAGGCGAGCCTCACGCTCTACAGACGATTCTCTTTCTCTCTGTATCCGAATTCTATCATTTTTCCGACTGAGGCGAGCCTCATGCTCTACAGACGATTCTCTTTCTCTCTGTATCCGAATTCTATCATTTTTCCGACTGAGGCGAGCCTCAGGCTCTACAGACGATTCTCTTTCTCTCTGTATCCGATTTCTATCACTATTCTGGCTGAGGCGAGTCTCACGTTCCGTTGACGATTCTTCATCTCTTGCTGAACGTGCTCTTTTGGAATTCACTGTACTACGACCTATGTTCGAACGACGACGTCTTCCAGGCATGATCGTATAGTAATACCCACAAAGCAACAAATAACCCAATCGCAAAGCAAAAACAAAAGTCCGTTTTTCTAACCAAGTCAAATATATTTTTATCGACAATTCAGAAACCAAAGAACCAGAAACAATGAATATCTGAAAGAAAGCGCTGTGGTTGCTCCTCTGCGTTACCGTCTGCACAACCACACAATGACGAAATACACTATCTACTACAATAACATAAGCCCGAAGCTTATGAGAGCCCCCGGCCGGTTACGCCGTAACCGCTATGTCCCTCGGCCGCCGCCGCGCGACATATTTTTTGATTCCGCGTAAGTTTATACGTTTGAAAACTTCTAAAGTATTGATCGAAATTGTATAGTGTAAAAGACAATTATAATCTACATTTAATGTCTTAGCTTCCAAACATGTTTATTTGGATAAGGGTTAATGTTGTAAATTGTGAAAATCGCTTCGTAAATAAGCCATTATTTTTCGTAAAAAGTAAAGAACAAAAATGGCTATTGTGAGTTATCCCTAAGAAATAGACATATAGCATCGCGGACTTTTTTGTTTACCTTATTAAGGTGTACAATACTGTAGTACATTATTTTGATCTATCTCGTAGGGTTTAGCCAGCGTTTGCAATATAAACGCAAAAAAATGAATTTATTTACGACATAACATTAGAAACCTCTAAAATTATCAGTGTTTCTCTACCATATTATGCATATGTTATACATATAAACCTTCCTCTTGAAACACTCAATCTATTAAAAAAAAACCGCATCAAAATCCGTTGAGTAGTTTTAAAGATCTAAGCATACATACACACATACATACAGACAGCGGAAAGCGACTTTGTTTTATACTATTTAGAGATTAAATTAAAGTACCTGGATGACCGACCGACCGTCACACTCATTGACTTCGTGTTACTTAATAACGCCACCTGCTGGTCGTTAAGACAGTTAGTTTTAACGACAGACAATTTATTATTTGCCAATAGATGTCAGGAAGAGTCATATTTTTCAGTTTATCGATTATCGACATTTTCTGAAAATGATTCCTAGCTAGATCGATTTATCGCCCCCGAAACCCCGAATATATATATATATATATATATATATATATATATATATATATATATATATATATATATACATATACAAGAATTGAATTGTTTAAAGATATAAGATTTAAGCCAGAATGCAATACTTAAAAAAAACTTTTATATTACTTTGACTATTTTTAAAACATTCAGAGCAGAGGGGAAATGTGGAATAAGCCGTTACTTCCAGCCTCCAGGCATTGCACAAGCATTACCTATCAAGTTAAGTTGTGGATAGCCTATCCGGCATTTATCAGGAAGTGGTGAAACAGGTCCTTAATATTCCATGTTGCTGTCATTGTCTGTCATTGTCATTGTCAAATGGCTTTCCAAAGCGTAAGACAAAGGCACCTACATGCTACACAGTACACTCTACAGGCTACAATTTATATGGAACTGTGTAAGTAAATCTCAAAAAGATATTATACTTGCTTTAAGTATTAGGTTAGGGCCTGTTTCGCCACTTTCTGATAAGTGCCGGATAGGCCATCCACTTCTGAACTTGACAAATGAAGTACCTATGGAGAATCTGCACAAAAAAGTTGTGAATAGCCTATCAGGATTCAGGCACTTTATGACAGGAAGTGGTGAAACAGACCCTTAATCTGTTTTCACATGTGTAAATAACTGATATAAATACATAATATTGTGGAAGGTAAATAAAACATGTTTAATAGCTATACGACATTTATTATCAAACACTCATGAAACTTATTAGCAAACTTTTCTTAAGAAGTAAGGAAAGATATAGTTGATACAAAACTTAATATTGTAGGGGGGTATTACATTATCATTTATATTGGATCATTTCTATGATCATATATAGGATCCAATATATATGATCATTTGATCATATCTGCTTATTACAGTATCATATTTCATTGATCCTATTTTACGTCATATGTGGTTTCAATAGCCAATGGAGAGCGCTAACGCTGACAGGTATTGACGTCAGGGTTACTAGATCTCAGAGATTTGATTTGTCAAAAGACATTTTTTGTTATTTCAGCAAGATTATCCAAGTATATAATTAGAGAAATTAAAAACTCTTTTTTATATTAAATAACTGGCAACACCTATTTCTATGACCGTATTGGATCCAATCTCTCAGCAAATGTCAAAAATCTATGATCAAGGAAGAAATGAATCATATGTATTACATTATCCAATATCATTGACTCAATGATCTCGGATCTAATATATATGATAATCTAATATCCCCCATGAAAGTGACAATGGTTACTTAAATTATTTTAAAGTATAATATTATACCATTTTAATTAATGCTAATATTTACAATAATGTGCTGAAAGTCAGTGTGCTTGTGTTTGTCAGTGCTTGCCGTGAAGAAGTAAACTTTAATTTAGAATTTAGATTATGTCATTTAAAAAGCACTCCTAATAGCAAATAATAAAAAATTGCGAGTTGGACTCACGCACGAAGGGTTCCGTCCCTAAACTGGCAAAAAGCCTCCCTAAATATTTATTTTGTTTTACTCTTACGAAATACGAGAAAAACATTATTATCTATATTATGGGCTGTCTAGCTATCGCCGTTCTTGAGTTACGAATTGGAGACAGACAGATGGACAGACAGCAAAGTCCTAGTAATAGTCCCGTTTTTACCCATTTCAGTGATTATTATATTTAGGACCTCATCACAGTGATTTTTTTCTCAAAGTGGGCGGTAGACAAAGTAAGTTTGGGAATCCATTATCCAGCCTATGATCTGGAGCAGGGGGCTTTAGATCATACTAGGCTGGATTTATATGGATCGGCGCGAACGCGCGGTTTGGCGGCCACACCACGAGCAAGCAAATGTACAGGCTATGTAAATAACAGCGCGACGGTGCCGCTATTTGAATAAATCGTCACACAAAAGCTTGCTTTTTGCGGTGTAACCGCCAAACCGCGCGTTCGGGCGGACGCATATAAATCCTGCGATAGGAGTTTAACCGCCTCGAAAACCGTTAGTGTTATAAGGGCCTATGTTACAATAATAGGACGAAGACAACATTTTCAAAACTTGGGATAGTTTTACACCTACCATGACGATTCGAGACGATTTGATTTTCCAGTGTTGTAGCCATTCTGCTTCGCGTTTGTCGCTGCGTTTATGTGGTAGGTCTGAACACGGTCTAATATTGATGAGTATGAGTGTTTGATTTACATTAAGTACATAAAAATATTAATACTAAAAACGCCAATATCGATATACACCCAATCAAGCAGACATATTACAATATGTTTCTTTCAATTATTAAAAAGAGGATAATTTTGTACCGTTTTATTTATTTTCGTAAAAATCTTCCTTATTACAATTTACATATTATACAATATACAGGGTGTAACAAAACTAGGTGATAATACGTCTTACTTTAGGCCCTAAACCCCATAGCTTAGGGTTTTTATGTGTCCCTCTATAAAGGGTTCACTGTGAAAGTAGCAGCGTTGAAAGAGCAACATTTTTTGTGATTTCAGTTTTGTATGGCCTATATTATGTTCTGGACTTAACAGTTTGATAAACATACGATTATTATATGATAGAAGTAGAATAGTACCATGTTAAACATACATGTTAAGTTTCAATTACATAATATTTGTGTCCGAGTTTCAAAGGCTCATTAGTTTATACTGAAGACTAACAAACAAACATTTCTATTTCGGAATCCAAGCCGTTTTCATGTAGCAAACTATAATTAGCAAACACCAACTTGCATTTGAATTTAGCGGTTTATTTGAAGTGGCTAGGTACAAGTTACCTATCCACTTTTTTGCGCCTTCACTTGTGCTTGATACAGAATAATCAGGGTAAATTCAGATACAGAATAATCAGGGTAAATTCCGCTGCAGACTAATCAGGATTAATTCCGCTACAGGCGGCGCGGCGTCAGCGTAAATTCGGATACAGGTTAATCAGAGTTAATTCATAATATACAGGTTGATCAGGGTAAATTCGGTATACAGGTTAACCAATCAGGGTAAATTCCGATACTGGTTAATTAGGGTACGTTAATAAACGGGTTAATCAAGGTACCTACATTCAAAAATAGGGTAAATCCGGATAATTCAAGTTGAAGTCCAAACAACGAGTCATTTTGTACAAAAAGATTTCAAATTGGCTGCCAAGCTTAGGTCTTAATTTTGTTGTTGGATGTATACCGCGTTATATAATAATTAAAATTATATATAAAGTACATAATATCGTTCACTACAATTATAATTATTAATTACATTACACAAAGATTAATTTTTAAACACTGATAACAGACATTTAACATTGATATCGAAATGCAAATATATACGTGTACGCCATCACAATCGGTGTATCTTTTGAAACGTTTTGCCAAATGTATGTTTATAACACGGTCAAATTAACTAGACGCACGGTTTGATGACGTCATTGTGGAGCTCGCATGTTATATATATATATATATATATATATATATATATATATATATATATATATATATATATATATATATATATATATATATATATATATATATAGAGCTCGCATGTTATATATATATATATATATATATATATATATATATATATATATATATATATATATATATATATATATATATATATTTCGATGCGTCAAGTTAATGTGATGTGTTTTATATTAGCTGATGGCAACGAACCACCTGATAGAAATCTACTACCGTCCACGAATACCCGAATTAAAGAGTACAAGTAACAAAGTCCTAATAAAGGTACACCGAGTCGGACAGACCGTATATACAATAAAATTATTACTATGGATTCACCACATCGTAGGTCAATAAGTTATATTTTTGTATTTTATTTATTTTTCATATTTATTTCTATAATGCGGTGATATGGTACTATTTTTGACTGTTAGTATATCATATTCTTGAAGATATAAGAAACTTTTGGTTTGCATTTTGTAGATCGAAATCTAAATCTTGCGTTTTCGCAACATGAACATTGAACAATGCAATTTCTTTGCTATAAAGCCATATAGGTAATATCATAAAGTTTCTTTTATCTTGACAAAAACTAACTGACATTTTACTAAATATTAGTAACCAGGGTAATATATTTGGGCTAGAAGGAAACTAAAAGGTGGCTTTCTGATTTCTGCCGTCGGTCGCGAATCGCGATCGCTTGCGGCAAATACCACCTTTAAAACTTTAAAAGAAGAACACATAGAGATTATCAAACTTCTAAAATGTATGTACAATAAGATTCCTTAATCTTATTGTCTACATTTTACCACATAATTAATTTATTTATTAAAAATTCTGTCTGATACACAATTTACTTATTAGTGATTTTAATAAAATATTATCGAAATTAGATTTATAAAGATAAATAGATTGAATTTATAAACATAAATTTAATTTACAAAATAAGGTAGTGAAATGTTATATGGATATGTACGTGTGTAGACTTATCCTAAAACTAATTTTAAGAGTAAAGGTACAAGTTGGAAGCCGGCTACATGAAGTTGCAGCAGACGACGTGTCGTCGCGACACTACTGGTTTCTATGTATTTCTATGAATAAGTGTCGCTAGCTGCGCAGGGTATTTCATATGCCCGGGCCTCACCTGCGTAGTGCTTCGTGCTTAAAACGATACCATTGGACGATCTGCGTGTATCGTCTCATAGTACGAAGCTCGAAACTTCGAACGATAGACGCATGTGAGGCCGCAACAGTAGTGTCGTGACGACACGTCATCTGCGGTTGCTTCATGTCGTCCGCTGGCAACCGGCACCTTTAAAGTGTAATGTAATGATAAAATGGTGTTCAAATTATATTTCTTCCAGAATATAATATTATCTATAACTCACGTCGTTTTAAATGTTTCAAAAATTGCACAAACTTTTGCTATTTAACCTTCAAGCGGGCGCGCGCTATTTTGTAACGGCAGTGGTCGCGCGTAACCTAAAAGATGTCGTAGGTGAATTTGGGATACAAAACACTGTTCATTCAACATTATTTATTATTTCATTAATATAATTATTACTCTTTTTAAAAGTAAACAGTTAACCCAGAAAATTATATGTATTTTTAGTAAAAACTTAATTATAAAATCTGGTGATCCAAAGAAGCTTTTCTTGTGTGAACAGCGGCAGAAAAAGTGATCGAAATTTTCTTATCCTAGTTCCAATTTTTTTCTTCATCTAGCAATAACACTCGGTATAATCGGTCAACGACGACTTGGTTTTATAAATAAACATAAAATTTGCCTCAATTATATGAAAACTACATATAAAATTATAAGAGAGGCGCGCGGAGTCTTTTCGATGCCGGCGCGGCTCCGAGACCAAAACAATTGATTTCCTTGTTGCAAAGGGGGTGCGGAGAGAAATGTGTAAGCTATTTATTTTGGAGATAGATAAATTATGAAAAGCTACTGAGAGAATGATACAGATTCAACGAGAAATGTCGATAATATCAACGAAAATTTATTGAGGGGAGTCGATTCGACGCCGCGCGACCGCTTGAAGGTTAAGATATTATACCCTTTTATTTTTTTCATTTACTTACCAATTTGCTATGATAAAGTCTATTATGGCTCAGCCAGATGCAAGAATAAGCTTAGCCAATTGACTATACAGGCTTACTACCTTGTACCTTCCCTTATTTTTATCTTAAAACCTCACTCTTGAATCTATATAACCATCACTTCAGTCGAATAGCACCCGTTTTCTTTATTTTCTTAATTCTTTAATATTTTCCATCAATTCATTATCATTATTAAAATTTTAATCGCATTACTTTTTATTCTCATGTCATTTAGAGTTTACCGTTTTTTATTTAATTTTTGTTTGCCACTGATTAGGTTTTCTTCTGATGTCTCATTTTCAAAATGTTTGATTTAAAATAGCAGATTAATTAACATGAATGTTATATCAGCCTCATATTTTTTTTCTTAATTTTAATTTTTAATTGTTATCACTATTAACTATTGCGAATTTTGATACGAAAATCGTTATCACGTAATTCGTGATATTTTTAGGGGTAATGAAGGTAAGTTTAGATACAGGGTAAATCCGCATTATATTATAAGTTTACGTTAAATGAAATAGCGTGATCGTTAGGCTCTGTGTCCTCCCGAGCCCCCAAAGTCGCGGATTCGCGGCTGCACCGTGAGATCTTCTTCTCAAATTGCTTGTGATCTCGTTTGCGCAGATGCATATGAATAGAGCCTAAAGCTAGTATTCGCCAAGATTCACAATGCACTGACATTATTAAATTAATTAAGAAAAATCTCCGATTCTAAGCACACAAGCATATTACGTAATAATAATACTCCCCACACCGGTTTCGGTGACGGTGGCCGGTTTCATTGAAACCAGGCCAGGTACGCAGGAGTAATTTTATAGTGCCCAAGTGTGTGCGCAATACACAAGAGCACTCTCTATTCCTTTTACTATCATAACCCAGTGGGACGGAAGACCGACACGACTGGCGAGAGATCAGGCGCAGGACCGACTTTTTACATGCCCATCCGACGCATGGATCTTCTTACTTGTCAGACAATCAGGTGATCAGCCTGCGTAACACAAGCATATTACGTAAGCAATCAGCTTACGTAATATGCTTGTGTCTTATGTAGGGAATGTTATTATTCGACAAATTTACTATTCGAATAATTCGAATATTATTCGAATAATTCAAAATTTTTGAAAAATGCTGAAAACTCTGAACAAAAGTAACAAAAAACTTCGTACAACCATGTACAACCTATTTTGTTAATACTACGAAGTAAGCAATTCTAATTTTTACCTTTTTCAACATAAATCTTTGTAAATGACATAGTTAATTTTTATCGTTAAACAATTTAAAAATGTATATTTTAAGGTTACGCTGGGCAATAAAGGAAAGGCTGTAAAGTGTAAACCGTTTTACTTTACTCATGTGATTATGCTTGAAAGAAATCAATAGATACAGATCTTGAGCGACCATTACTGACGATACTGAAATCCATGACTGAAAGGAGTTTATAATATCTTCATTTTCATGCCTTTAGGCAAAATCGTTATTTTGCCTAATTACATACAAATGAATTGATTGGACGTTTCTAAAACATGGTCAACGGCGACGATGAATGGTCGTATACTCATTAGTTAGACTAAAAACAGATTTATATATTTTTTTTTATTAAATAAGGGGGCAAACGAGCAAACGGGTCACCTGATGGTAAGCAACTACCGTCGCCCATGGACACTCGCAACATCAGAAGAGCTGCAGGTGCGTTGCCAGCCTTTTAAGAGGGAATACGCTCTTTTCTTGAAGGTTTGCAGGTTGTATCGGTCCGGAAATACTGCTGGTGACAGTTCATTCCAGAGTTTTACAGTGCGCGGCAGAAAGTTACGCGAAAAATGCACCGTGGAAGACTCCCACTCATCAAGGTGATGCGGATGGTATGTTTTTCGCGTGGGACGATAGCGAAAAGTTGCAGGTGGTATAATTCCGAACAATTTCTCAGAGCACTCCCCGTGATACAACCGATAGAGGATGCACGGTGAAGCTACATCTCGGCGTAATTCCAGGGGGTCCAAGCTGTTTGAAACACTATGGCAGTCAACAATGCGAGCGGCCCTTCGTTGAATACGATCCAGAGGGAGCAGTTGGTATTTTGGCGCCCCTGCCCAAAGATGAGAACAATATTCCATATGAGGCCGGATCTGCGCCTTGTAGAGTTGTAGGCGTTGGTCCGGACTGAAGTACTGTCTCACTTTGTTAAGAACACCAAGCTTCTTTGAGGCTAATTTGGCCTTACCCTCTAGGTGATATCGGAACTGGACTTCGCTCGATATGTTGATGCCAAGTATCTCAATGCTAGGGGAGATGGTTAAAGATGTGCCCTCGAAACGAGGATAAACGACCATTTATGACTTTTAGTGGTGAACGCGCAGACTTGTGTCTTGGCGGGGTTGAATTGGACTAAGTTACGTCTACCCCATTCAAAGACCTTCTCCAATGAATTCTCCACCTTAGACACAAGTTCGTTTCGACTCTCAGTGACATTTTACCGAGAAATATTAGGGGAGCCGGTATATACAGCATCACCTGTACTATCATCCGCATAGCAATGAACGCCGTTGGTTTGTAACATGTCATTGGTATGCAGTATGAATAAAGTAGGCGATAGCACACAGCCCTGAGGGATACCAGCATCAACAGACTGAGTTTCCGAGCATTCGCCGTCAACTACGACCTTTATGCTTCTGTCTGCTAAGAAACTAGTGACCCACTTACATAATTTCTCGGGCAGCCCGTATGATGGAAGCTTTGATAGCAGCGCTTTGTGCCAAACCCGATCTTCGACTCAATTGCCTGAGCCCAACGATGAGTCAGGTATGCCAAGAGATCACCAGCCGAGCGACCCTTACGGAACCCGTATTGTTTGTCGCTTAGCAATCCCTGGCCGTCCAAGTATCGAAGAAGCTGGCTATTGATAATGGATTCCATTATCTTCGAAAAGAGAGAGGTTATAGCGATTGGTCTGTAGTTGGAAGAATTTGAGCGATCACCTTTTTTGGGGATCGGGTGCACCAAGGCTGTCTTCTAGGAAGCCGGGACGATGCCAGTGGAATAGGAGAGCCGAAAAAGACGCGTTAAGACCGGAGCCAACTCTGGAGCACACTTTTTCAATACAATAAGCGGGATTCCGTCAGGCCCACTCGACTTTTGGATATCAAGGGAACAGAGGGCTTTTCGCACTGAGCGCTGATAAAACAGAATATCCGACATGATGCTCGTGCATCGCGGTATGGTCAGCGGTTTCTGCCCCCCGTCATCCAGGGTCGAGTTTGACGCAAGATCAGATATGTTATAATATTAACCAGATAACATATCTGATATAATATTATCATTAAAGATGTAGAATATTCATAAGTAATATTATTTTTCTTCTTTAACTTAATTATATTCTTATTCCATGTTAATTTTATGTTTGATAGCATTTTAAACAAAAATAAAAAATATTTTTACTATTCGAATTATTCGAAAAATAATTTGGCGAATATTCAAATAATAAAATCGTCGAATATTCGAATAAAACGAGTATTCGAATATTCGAATAACATACCCTAGTCTTGTGTCAGGAATTAAAAAGCACAGTATTGAACCGATCAAATCACTGGAAGTTCCTTACAACTTTCATCAAATAGGTTAAACCCTAAATTAATAAATAATGTTAATTCGAATTATGCGGGCTTACCCTGTATCCGTACTTACCCTGATTCCCTCTATTTTTTTTCTAAATTTAGGACGGCAACTGACATTTAATTCGTATATAAATGTTTACGCACTAATTCATAATAGTTGAATAAATGTTGATACTTAGATAATTAGATAATATTATAGAGTGCAGTTAAATACATTTTCTGATAAAAAATAAAGTTAATATAAACTTTCTTTTCATTTTTTCATCAAGTAAGTCTAAGAAAACGAATCGAAAACAGAAGCGTTGTTGAAAGATTCTATTTGATGGCATTAAGAGGGTAGATCGAAAAACAAGCGCATACATACATTTCCTAGCCTAAAACATGTAATATTTTCTTACTTGTATAGGACTAGATAATATTACTTTTAGACAAATTTATTTTGTAACGTCAAAATTGATTTTTATATAAAATTTTAATTCGTATGCGTTCAATATATTTTGTTTTAAATAAATTTTCTTTCAACAATAAATTCAAATAATTTTATACACAAATAATTGTTTGTTAATATACGAGTGTCGAGTAAGTCTAGAAAAGCTATTTTGAGCTTTTATTTTCTTCAACAACTTGTAGAAGTTATCTCTGACAGAGAGTATGTTGTAAATTGTAATAAAATATCTTTTGACGATATCTTACTATTTTATTGTTAATGAAGAGTACAGGTGCAAAACCAGGAATGTCCAAAAAATCTAAAACTAAAATTACAAATACTTTATTTTTTTAATAATTTAGTATAATTTTAATTTCATAACAATATTTTTTGTAACTGCATTTAAGACTTTTAAAAGTAAACTAAAGTTCCTATAAACAGTAAGTAAGTTTAAATGATAATTAAGAAAATTGTTAACTTTTAAAATATTAAAATGCTTATTATGAAATCTTTTGTTTTTGTGACATTTCTTGTTTTGCCCCTGTACCCTTCGTTTGCAATGTTAGAATAATTCATTTCATATTAATGTTTCAAAAACAATATTATGTTATTATATACACCTACTTATATTTCTTAAACGACGTAACATTGACTTGATTTACCTACAACATTTTAATGATAGATATAATAATTTGTTAAATAAGTTGCGAAATAAATAAATATAGGTACGTTAATAATATTTGATAGGCAGTGAATACTTAATTATAACAAAATAAAGATTAAAAATGCAGGATCTGTGAATAAATTAATATAAAAAATAATATAGACATTTCTTAATTAGTTGGACCACAGAGATAGATAGTAAGTACTAAAATTATGTAAGTACATTTTTTTTCATTTCCATAATTTTTTATATATTTTTTTTGTATTTTGTTTGATTTATGTAACACTGAAGCGCTTATACTATTAATTTAATTGCAGAAAATATAATGGAATCCCGAATCCTTTGTGTCCATTTTAATCTCTCTGGCATTTTTTCTCGAGGTTGTCGATGCGTTTCTTTAGCAGTATAATAGTGTCTTCTAAGTCATTTTGGGACCTGGTGAGAGCGTTCAATCGCCGACTATTTTCCGAAGTGCTGTGGCGCCTCGTTTCACGACGAACTCTATTGTTATCAGTGTCATAATCGTCATCAACATTACAAGACTCGCAGTCAGTCCAAAATCGGAGGTCAATCGAAGGTAAGTCTTCGCATGAAATAAGACCGTCCTGTACTTCGGGTAGCAAGAATACGTTCTCGCCGATCGTGTCAATGTTGTCGCCGTTATCGCATAAAACGCGCGCCAAGCTCGTTTTCTGGATCTGCTTCAATTGGTCCGCTTTGAAGACTGAAGGATTCTCATACCAGAAACGATCACCGTCTCGCAATCGCTTAAATTGCTCAATAAGGATGCATCTAAACAGAGGACCGACCTTTCCACCATCGACTTGGTCTTCCAAAATTCCTCCAACCCAAACATCAATGTTGTGTACGGATCCGTAAAGCTTTTGAAGTTTATCTCTAACAGATTTATCGGAAATTTCGTTAACCAAGTCGTCAAAGTCGTTCACCTCACTCATGTTGCACACTTGCCTCCACTTCGTGTATGGTGGTATGGCATGGTCACGGCCTCGCTGGATGTTAATAGCGGCAAGATCGAGAGCAACTGCATGGACAGCGTAAAATAATTTCTCAGTGAGTTCTGAGTTCAAGTTTTGGGTGGATGTCTTCAATTTCGCTGGAGTTGTAAACATTCCTCTCATTAAAGGATCTACGCCACCTTCTTCTACCAATCTCCAAGGAGCAAAGAATGCATTTCTTAGCAGTAAATGGCCTTGTGGTATTTCTTCGAAATTTTCGTCGTAGCGGTGTAGTATCGGATTAATTAAAGAATGTCCGAATCGCAAACCGGCTGTGGCGAACACATTTGAAATTGATGGATTTATATTCGGATTATATTCTTTGTATTTTCCTAGTTGCTCGTAACCCTCTGGTCCTAGAATGAGAGGCAGCCAGTCCTTGTAAGTAATCACTTGCATTTGGGCTCCAACTATTTTCCTTGCCTCCTGATATACCCTATCTCCATCCCAGAATGGGTTAAAGGATTTTAATTGATTTGCAATTCTATTATGTTCTCGCATCCATATTGTGTGCATAGCAGCCAAACTAACTTGTTCATTGGCTCTGATGTCTCCAGCAACGAAACACCTTCGTGTGCTCTCTTGTAAATTAAGCCTGCAATCCATACCGTTAATTCCTATTGTAGGCAGCAAAGGTTTTCGTCCAGGGAACACAGCTCCAACTCGTAGTGTTCCGTTGCTGTTGGTCAAGTCACGTAAATCTTCAGCGACTTCCTTTTCAAATCCGTAAACTTGAGATGCATCAATATAGGAAGTAAGTTGATTAACTTGTTCTCTGGGCTGAATTTTACCGAAAAGAGTAGATGTCATTCCAGAACCACATACGGAACTAGTACGAATAAAATCAATGCAACGACGATTAGTGACCCTAGGATCGTTCTCTGGTACGTCAATCGGAAAACACGGTGCAGCATAATCACAAGTCTTTTTACAATCAACTCCATCCCAAGTTTGGGAACTCACAGACGGAAGAGCGTGGTCCAAATCATGATCAAGCCATTGACCCCATTGCATAGTCATATGGGTTATTTTAATGTCCTCGGATATCTCAGTAGTGGTTATAATGGTGGTTGAAACCAGCCTCGCACTTGGTAAAGAGAATCCGTTATATTTAATATCTTTATTCCATCCGGTTGGTTGACTGAAACCATTTTCGTATATAGGAAAAAGTATACGACGAAATCCTGTGAGTGATGCACCCCATGTGGGATGGTCAAAATTATTACAACTGCCATCAATGCTTCGGTACTTGCCATGATAGCACATATCTGAGCAGTCTCTAGACTCTCTATGTGCCACACAGCCTGACAAACGCGCAATAACTTCTAAGTGTTGTGGTGATAAAATGTTTTCATAATTGAAAGGCTCCACGGATGTAACTTTTAAGCCAGACTGTATGAAACCTTTAACTTTATCCAAGGTTCTTTCATATATTTCGGCCGCTCTTGCAACTTCTCTCGCTGGAGCGTTAGGGAATCTCGTAATTCTATAAAGATCGTTAATATTATTTGTACCATTCGAATTATTGAACAACTGGTCTATCGTTCTGGCAATAGCTTGATCAACATCTCGAGTTGCCTCTGTCAAAGCAATATTTACATATTCGTCCCCGGGTAAAATGCGGTCTTTCACGGTCAAAAATACTGAAGCCGTGTCTCTGCCGTACTCATTGAATACTGAACATTCGTAGTTTCCAGTATCTGTCAAAGAAACGTTGTTTATGACTAAGCTTCCTATAAGCGTGACACTCAATCGTCTACTTGGTACTACACGATTGCCATCCTTTCTCCATTCAATAGATGCTGGTTCATCGCTTTCAAATTCACAAGGTAGTTGAATTTGGGTTTCTTTAAATGCATCAGTGTCTTCTGGCCGTACTACTATTTTCGGTGGGCCAATTATAAGTTGCTGCACTTTAAGTACAGCTGATATTTCAGTCAACCCTTCCGTGTTTTCAGCCCTGCAATGGTACAAACCATCATCGTCTTCAGACACTTCAATGATAGTGAGGTTTTGATTTTCATCACTCAACTCAATATTTTCGCTGGGGGGTAGAACCATAGTATTTCTATACCAAGTTATGCTAGGTTTTGGTACACCCCTCGCTTTACAGTAAAAGTGAGCCGTGTCCCCGATAGTAACGGTTTGATCTTGTGGAACTGTCAAAAATGCAGGAGCAACTGAAACAAAAAAATAAATATGAGAAATGTTAAAATTTCAGCAAAACATGAATGTAAAATGTTCACAAGTAAAATATTGTATTCCAGTCACCCATCACTTCCAGCGAAACTGTAGCTGAAATTTTTCCGTTGATGTTTTCCGCTTGACATGTGTAGGTTCCGGCGTCTTCGTTTTGAACATTCTCAATAAATATGGATCCATTGTGAGACATCGAGATTTTGTCGGTGAGTACAATTCGCTCCCCATTGAAATACCAAGATATGTGAGGTGGGGGATTTCCTCGGGCGACACAATCGAAGTGAACTATCGGTTCTTCAACCTTCGCTATTTGTTTTCTCGGCAAAATTGTAAATACCGGGTAACCTACAAAGATATTTAAAATTAAATTATTGTCAGAATTTCATTAACGAATTAAGAACTAAGCAAACAATTACCATTTTCATCGGGTTTGCTTTGCACGATCATTCTCGCTGGCTTGGATCTCGCTTCACCGGCGGGGTTTTTGGCCGTACATTCGAATACTCCAACGTCGTTTTCGTCAGCTTCGTGAACCATAAGGGATCCATTATTTAGTACTTCATATCGCGAAGAGTCGGTAGGAAGGATGGTGGAGTCACGGTACCAGACAATTTCCGGTTCCGGTTCCCCGCTAGCAGCGCAGCTGAACATCGCGTTGTCTCCAAAATTGATGACCACGTCCGTCGGATCAGACATTATCTCCGGATGTTCTGAAAAACGTAACAGAGTGGTTAATCAAAATGCATTCGCTAGTTTCGATAGCGAAATTGGATCTAAAAATGTAAGAGATTTGACAAAAAGCATCACCAAGTGTCATGGCGCTTGCGATGCTTTATGTATACTAGCTACCGAGCTTTGGTCGGTATTCGATGAAAATTACATTTTCTAAAAATGATTCCTAGCTAGATCGATTTATCGGCCCCGAAACACCCTATATACTAAATTTCATGAAAATCGTTGGAACCCGGTATTAGATACTGTCGTTATTTAATAAATCCGACTCAATAAAGGACATTTTATAACAAATAAATACTTTTTAAAACCATAAAGTTAATATACCTAGCAGAATAGAGCAACAATCTCAAGATGTCAAACGAAACCGAAATTGGTTTTATATTCTGTGTGTAAAGATATGTGTAGGTACGTATACACTTTCACAAGCATGATTGAACATGATTTCTATGAGAATAAATTGTTTCTCTATTCCGCTAGGTATATTAACTTTATGGTTTAAACTGAGAGACAAGACATTTTCTGAAACTACCCTTTTTTGAATTCCCTAACGCATAGTAAGTAGGTCACATAATGTAATGAAGTTTATCTTACGGCAGTGGAAATCTTTCTCCTTCATTGCTGCTAGCGACGTTCCAGTTGCTTTTTCCGGTTCATAGCAGGTAGCCGCTATACTCATGTCCTGGTGTTCGGACAACATGCGCACAAACCAGAGCATAGAACAGTCGCAGATCAGAGCGTTGCTGTCCAATCTTAGCTTGTGCAGCTTGGGGTTACCGCGGAAAGAACCAGGCGGTATGGTCTTTAGGTTATTGTTGTGTAAATACCTGAAAATAGTTGTCGTTAGTAGCTGGTCAGCAATGGTAATAAGAAAAGAATCAAGTTTTAACGTACAGCCTTTCCAATCTCGGCAGGTTCGAAAATGTTTCCGGCTCGATCTGATGAATTTCATTGACATGGAGATATCTGAAACCAAAAAAATAATTGCGGTGAGATATATACGAATTTATATAATAAAAATATAAAATACGGAATACTTATTTGCAAAACTAAAACATTCCATCATTTCAATCAATTCGCTTTAAAACGGTTTACAAAATAAGCACATTTTTCTCATCTCGTTTACATGTAAATGTAAAAGTTTGTATGTTCATCAATCATGTCGAGCAGCTGCATCTCTGTGGATTTAACCGTACTTTTATAAAGATTGATTTAAGTTAAGAATTTAGAACGGCGAATATCTTCACTTCACTTCACATAAAGTCGCATGTTCAAATTTACTGGATGGATTAAGAAGAGAATTAATTTATGAATAATTATACTTCGATGGATTTTAATTGGAATAGCTCTTGTCAGTCGTAAGGAGTCTAGGATCATTAAAAGATAATTATTATTTTTAACAAAAAATTAAAACTGACTTCCAAGGTAAAAACAATAATAACATCCTTTAAATAATATGAACTAAAAAGTATTAAATATTTTTTCCTAACTAATAGTGCCTTTTTCCGAATTCGGCTAAAACTCAACTATTTCTGTACTCAATCTTCATCATTTTGAAGTCGGTACCAGATATACTTAGCTGAATCTTCAGTCTGCCAGAATATTTGAAACTTTTTTAACTGGCACCATCAACCAGAAAACTTTTTTCACGTACGCTGCCTAAACTATAAAAGATAGAACCATAAAATGTTCAAAGTAATTGTAGATCTTTTAAATATCTACAAAAAAGTCCACGACACACTATACCTATCTATGTTGAGTGAGGCACAATAACCATTTTTTTATTATAAAATCTTGAAATGTTTTGGACTACATTTATATGCCTTTATTTTACTCATGGCATTAATTCTTATCAAAATAAATGATTTCATTACTAAGTACAGTTAATGTAGATAATATTATAGTACTTCATTAATTCATTACGTTTTGAATGACTATTATTTTTTAGTGCTATTTTAATTAATTTCTATAACTATAAATCTCTAATAGCGGCAGCCAGCTGCCAGCATAACAATTATAGAAGATCAATTGTGTCTGAAGTATAATTAATGCATATTTTTAAATCTACACTATTTCTGCTGAACATAGGCTATAGCCTATAATTAATTATTAATGAGAGAAAAAAGGGAACCGTATTAACATTAATGTTAATTGTGTAAAAAAACTACCAAAATATTCCATATATTGTAAGCTTTATAAATTATAGACTCAAAGTGATGTACTTACTAGAGTCTTATAAGTTATAGAGGACATTAATATCAACGTAAAAGTCCGCGATATCGTATGTCTGACTATTACAATTATTATCCTACTTTTTAATCTAAAAAAAAATATTCACAGCCGAACATATAACCTCCTCCTTTTTGGAAGTCGGTGAAATATATGCAATAGTAACGTTGCGCCGGTACAAACCAGGCCAAATTACTTACCAGCTATAGCTTAGTTGGTATTTACCAGATTTAATAATAATAATTGAATTATATTTTGATCAAGTGTAACAATAATTATCCCAACCATTACATTTACCACGTTTACTTAATCACGTTTACTTTAACATGCAGATTGACTAAGAAATAAAGATTGAAAAAAATATATTTAAAAATCAATGTCCACCCGTGCGAAGCCGGGACGGGCCGCTAGTATTGTATCTAGGATAAACGTCGCGTTGGTTATCTGTCACTGCGTTTCTGAAAACGCAACGAACCGTTCACTGTCAAACAGATAAGCAGTACCATAATTTGCCGTTAGATGGGTCTTTTAAAATTTGCTATTTTTAAATTAGGATTATTACTAGTTTTATTTACGAATACGAATATTTACGAATAAGCGAATACTACGAAGATTTTATTTAGGGGTAAGTAAATAATTAAATAAGAATTGTTTTAGTTATAAATTAATAAAATTGGCTATTTAAATTCGATATTCAATTTTCATGAGATGCACACTGAATAAAAATGCTGCAATTTGCAAAATTTGCAAATCATTTACTTACCTCTAGTACATATTATTATGTAGTTTTCATACAACCACAGTCCACATCACAGAACACAATAATATTTCTAACGGAGAACCAAATCAACATCTGTTTGTACTTTGTAAAGACAAGACTGCCTGCTCTTTCATTTTGTTAGTTTAGTTGCTTTGTTTAGGCCAGACAATGCACTTTTTTGGGTCTTACCACTTGCGAATCGCGTCAGCAAAAATTACACTACCGAATTTAATTAAAAAAAAACTCGAGTATCTACTCGTTAAAAGAAACAAAAATAAAATATACTTACCTTTGTTTAAGTACTTTTGAACTATTTTTTACGGTTATAACTTTATAATTTTTATTATATAACTGTAGATACGTTATTGAAAACGGCCGTAAGTTTCTAGGTAAGTACTCAAATATTAGAAATAAACTCCAATACTTTCAAATCAGACTCTGATGAGCTGCTCGTATTCATCATGTTAATTTTGATATTTTAACTGACAATTTTATAATAAGCTAAAACCTAAAGGTTTATGTAATTTGCTTGAAGCAAAACGTCAAATAAAGTTATGAAATCGATAAACGGCACACATTGGCCAGTTAAGTTAACCTGCGCTGAAACGGAGTTTATCTTACATTGCGATGTTCAGAAACGCACTTTCTTAGTTTATCGAACCAATAGCGCTAACGAATAAATAAACTGCCGTTAAAAGTTCCTCAGAAACCGGGCATAATTCAGCTACTCCACAGAATTCACATTTGTACACGCTACTGTAATTAAACTAAGTTTCTATTGAACACATTAACTTATAAGTAGGGAATTATATTGTAAAAGAAACACAAGCACGAATATTTGTTCGTAATTTATTAATTTGACAACTATGCACTATTTCGCTACATATCCACCAATAGGAGGGTGAATATGTGTACGAATTCGGACATCTACCGGTCCATAGCATTTGTATGACTCGAGCGATCTTTACACGAAATATTTCGAGTGTGAAGTTTTGAGAATACACAAACTATTAGCAACAAATTATATCGTGCAGGAAACCGGTCTCGAACGCTTCAACTCCCAAGCGGCCACATGTGGTGTACGAATTGGGACATCTATAACCGGTCCCACCGTTCGACTCGAGACACCGTTCGGCCCCAGGTGCGCGTGGTCTATGGTGGTTGCATACTAAGGTATCAACTACCATAAAAAATATCATATCTCGATGGCAGCCGCGGCCTGGCCGCCTATTATCGAAGCAACTTACTTCTCAGAAGTAATGTCAAATGTGTGCCTTACGCTCTGGAGTTAAGGCTGAATTTGTTATGTTCAATTTTGGTGACATTGGTGTCACACAATCTTGCGTTTTGGTAGCATATGCTTAGGATGCTTCTTATAAAACCAAAATCACCATATGTGCAATGGTGCAATGGTTTGCAATGGTTTGAGACTGTTTCTTAACTGTTAAAGTTAGAACTAACATTAAACTTGTTCATTTGCTCCATGTTACATTCATTGGTATACCTACCTACTGTTATATTTCAGTGCGTATCTGTTTTCTTTTTTTTTCTCGTAAACATAAAATACCTCACATTAATTAGATCATAAGCTTTTGTTATTATTGAGTGTTTAACTGTGAAAACGTGTAAATGGTGTTAAGTGTTTGTGTAGTATCTAAGATTGTAAATCAAATCACTGTATGTTTTCCTGATA
Organism: Aricia agestis; assembly: GCF_905147365.1. NCBI lineage: Eukaryota > Metazoa > Arthropoda > Insecta > Lepidoptera > Lycaenidae > Aricia > Aricia agestis. Next base: position 22,494,063 of record NC_056428.1, on the reverse strand, counting down.
AAATAAAATAAAAAATAAAAAATAAAAAAATATATGTTTCCATATAAATTTCGAGGAGTTCCTTCGATTACTCATGGATCCCATCATCAGGTCACCACTTTTGTAAACATGGTACCAAATTGGAGTGAAACCTAATACAACAAGATAAAAATTTCGAAAATCAGTTCACAAACGGCGGAGTAATCGTTGAACATACAAAAAAAAAAACTCCACAGCCGAACATTTATCCTCCTCCTTTTTGGAAGTCGGTTAAAAAGGTTAGCATCCATAGTCCGGCTTACGGCTTACGGTAAGAAATATCTCCAGGAAATGCGAGGCAATATTGGCTGTGAGCTCCTTAAGATATGCTTGACTGATTTTAATATTCTGTCGTTTCTGATTTACTAACAAGATTTCGTACTTCATGGATAAATATTTCATTTTACAGGGAAAATATGCAAATTAAAAGTGGCTTTAACTAAGACATTGAGTTATGGTGATATATATCGATATTTTATTCTGAAGAAGCGCTAAGTAATTTTAGAAATGCTTTCAGTCGTCAGGTTTAGGAGACAGTAAGTTTGGGGCTTATTTATTACCTAAAATATATTTTTTTGTTTGAAGGTTATAGGAAATGCTTATTTTATGTAGGTATACCAAAAGTAGAGCAATATTACAGCATATAATATGGTAAAAGAAGCTTAAACCAGGATTAAAGTAATATATCCCTCCAAAAACATTTCATGTAATATGCTACCTCGACGACCACAAAAGGTTTGCCCTGTGAAAAAGACATCAGATCTAATGTAGAGCCAAGCTTCTGAATCCACGCGGCCTAACTCTATCGACCCGAAAATCGACCCTAACTCCACAAACTCTACATAATATCAGAAAGTTTGTATGACTTCGCTGTTTCGCTAACGTCGTGGAGGCGAATATTTAGTTTCTAATCTGAAGTAAGTAACGAAACAGCCGAGCCATACATACTTACTGATATGTAGAATTTGTTGGAGTTAGGGTTGATAGAGTAGAGTACGAACGCGTAGGTTTAGAAGCTTGGCTTTACATTACATCTGATGTCTTTTTCACAGGGCAAACCTTTTGTGGTCGTCAAGGTAACATTTTACTTGAAATGTTTTTAGTGAGATTTCAGTCCTTTTTAGAATTTAGGACTTCGATGTCTGTCTGTCCGTCTGTCTGTTTTCAGGATGTACCTCAAGAACCGCTATAGCTAGAGTGCTGAAATTTTGACAGATTGTGTATATCTGTTGCTGCTATAACAACAAATACTAAAAACAAAATTTTAACTTCCATTACTTATTTTACGGCGTATTACTAAAGTTCGGCGTATTTTAGATATCAATAATATCTAAAGTATTAAACCTATTCAATTGAGACTTTGTATGTTTAATAAGACTATTAATTGACATCATATCCTGAGAATATAAACTATATGGTACATCGGTAACCAATTCTATGAAGGTTAAAAAAAAACGGCGAAATTCTTCGAGCAAAAGGTAGGTAGTGCCCTTGCGCTTCGCTTGGCTCGTCTCAGTGGGGACACTACCGTGTCCTCAGATCACTCCAAATCTACTCCGACTCAACTCATAGGATTTTATTGAAATGTGTGACTTATAATGTGTTACAATACGTTAGACACGAGTCCATTACGCTATAAAATATGGACAAATTCACTTTTTTTAGGTTGGTGTGAAGATCTCAATACTTACGAAAGTACCTTCTATCGAAAAAATTGATTCATAGGCAGATGATGGACCTACGTCATTTGGTCGGCTTATGTCAATTCAATGTTAGTGTCTAAACACACTAACCCGAAAAAACGCGGCCGAAGTTCGGCATGATTTCGGCCTAGCGTGCGTAGGCGTGATTGGTCGGATGGTTTTGACATAAACAGACCAAATTACATGAGTCCAACCAAATTATGTTACTCCTGCCTATGAATGAACTTTTCTGGTAGTATATTACTATCACAGAAGTTGGTTCAGAGGCAGATGGCGCCCATGGCGGTATGGTATTCACTGCTCGACCGGGGATGCCCTTGGCGTTTAACCTTCTTTACAAATAAAAAGAAAAAAGGTACTTACAGCTGCTCCAAATGCACCATGCCATGGAACACGTCGGAGTCGATATGCTGGATTCTGTTCCTGTACAGGAAGAGATACTTCAGCCGCCGTAGACCGTAGAAGACTCCAGAACGGAGCTCCCGTAGCTTGTTGTCGTTGAGTAGCAGCGAGCGAAGTCGGTGGAGATGGCTGAAGATGTCCGGTGCTATGTCGTAGATGAGATTGAAGCGAAGGTCTCTGAAACAAGAGTTTATAAGTTCTTTAAAGAGCCTATTTACTCACCCACTGCTGGGTAAAGCCAACAAGTTTTTTTTAATAGCATATACTGCTCAAGCCGGGGGTCGCGGGTTTGAATCAGTTCTAAATAAGTTTTCAATGTTCCTGGGTCATGGCCTGGGTCATGGATGCATGGGTGTAGCGAGGTACGGGTAGGGGGTACAGGCCCCCCCCCCCTCCTACAAAAGCGATCGGTCGCTAACGCTCACGAGTTTCATACCTAAACTTGGAGCAGAGAGAGATGCGGAGTGCAATTCAATCCCAGTTCGCTCGCTCATACTTGCGGGCGCTGCTGGTAAAGGAGAACTGTCAAAAATAGCGTTTTTGTATGATGACAGCGTTAGTTCCTTTTTTCGCCACGTTCATATTTTTAAACCTTGTCGAGGTTATTGTTAAATATGGCGTCCATTATTGACTTTAACCAAAGATTTGACATTTTGGATTGTAGTTAAAGTTATACTTAAAGTTACAGTTATAGTTAAAGTAAGTTGGTGCAACCCATCCTTAGAAATCAGACGAATAAATTGTGGTGAGCCTTTCAGCGACTTCTAATGGGTTCGTTTTATCACGTGAAAACACCCCTTCAAGTTTTAGACCATAAACATTTTATTACCATAAGTAGACCATTATGTTAACGATGGCCGTAACCAGTAAGTTTACATTACCATTTTTAATATGAATTTACTTCCAAACTCGTGGTATCACTCTGGGAACTCTGTAATTTACTTGGGCACACACAAAGTTTTCTCTCGTGCAGGATAAGTGGCAAGACTAGTGCACATTGTGAGTACTTTGATTCAGTATTTCAAGTGAGTTACATTTCAGATTTGAAATTGTTTCAATTTGTAGAGTTTCTGCAGAGTAGACAGAATGATAGAGTATGCCGACTTAGAACTGATGTTGAAATTTTTAAGTTTGACGTATTATGACGAAAATCGTCGCTAGGGTTGTTACCTTGTGACCTACGAATTTAAAACTATGACATATTCGCTGGACGTGTTCCTCTTTGGTCGTATTGTTGTTTGTGTTTTGGCACATGCGATTAAAATTGGCAGAATCCAATTTTGAAATCTTTATTTTAAATATTTAAAAATAAATTATATCAGCCAGCACGAGGCACATTCCGTTCATAATCCTAGTGAAACCCGACGAATTTGACAGATACTGAAACCTGTCCGTTTCTTTGCAGTCGAACTACTGGTAGTTATGTCTATTGTGGTTTCTGGGAGTATGACATAATATAGCTGCAATCACAGACATAGAGCAAGATAGACACCGCATGTCACTTTTTAGTTTTTTCCTACCTACTACTGTGACGTACCGATGATTACAATGATCGTGTTCGTTATCTAGGCCAACGTTTCTATTTGAATTTCTACAGCTCAATACGGCACTTTTAGGCATTTAGACATTTTTAAAATTCCGATTGACGTCCGATTCTGTTAGCAGACTAAAATACAGACTTTCGAAAGACGAGCATTGCTCATCATTTGGGAATCTATGTCTGTGGCTGCAATGTTTTCACGTTAGAGAGTAGAGGCAGCATATACACTAGACAGTAAACCAAAAGTTTTGTTCGACGTTTGACAACGTTTCTGTCAATATTCTGATTTGACATGCAACATGTCGGAATTGGACAAATTATTTACTGTTTGTGCTACTAGCGCCCTCTGCTCCAACCTTTGCATAATATTCCCCATTTACAAATTTCACTGCGCAAAGTAAACGACATTTTAGTTTTTGCACCACCCATACTGAGTTTAGAAGTGTTGTCTTTGAAATAAGACTACCTAGATAGATTGTAGGTAGATGTTATTGATGCTTGCTTCCCACTGCTAGACACCCTCAAAGTCTAATACTTTAAGAAAGTTTAAGGGTGGGAAGCAACTGTCAAAAATGTCCGGCACTGGAAGACGAGTTTCCTCCACTCACTGCGAAGAATATAAGCTATGAAATTGAGCTTTACTCTCGGAGGTCAGGTAGACCTTCAGAACTGGATACCTCCTAAAGTAACCGCAACCGAAACTCCATAGTTCCTGGTCGTTCTTACCTCTGTAAAGGTCACAAACAGGTAAACTTTCAGCTTTACGAGAAGAAGGAATGTCTAGCCCTCGCGGGCTCTTGGTCCAAAATGTATGTAATGATTTGTTGTTATTTTCCACCTTTTTTGTAAAAGGTGGCCCCGTGCGAGTTTCTAAGGCTCTAAACACACTAGGCTGAATTACGCGTTTACGCCACGTTTAAATTGCATACAAAATACGGGCCGAATACGAGGGGTGACACACTATTACGTCGCGTTTTGTATGCGTTTGACATTTGCGGCGGAAATTACGCCGGCGTAATTCAGCCTCGTGTGTTTAGACACTTACGCCGGTTTTTCTCGGCGGGGTAGTTCCCGAACCGGTGGTAGGCCTCATGTAGACACGACGTTCTAAAAGTGTTAACTTTGTTAACCTATCTTATATATAAAAATGGATTTTCAAATGTGTTAGTCGCGCTAAAACTCGAAAACAGCTGAACGGATTGGGCTGATTTTAGTCTTAAAATATTCGTAGAAGTCCAGGGAAGGTTTAAAGTGATACGAAGTTCACCGGCGGGACAGCTAGTTTGGAAATAAATATTTTTGTTTTTTTTTTATTTATCTAAATAGCGGCGCGATCGCGCTACTATTTACATACATTTGCTTGTACTGTCGCGGTGTAGCCGCCAAACCGCGCGTTCAGGCCGCATATAAATTCAGCCTTATACGTGATAGCGAAAATTTTCAGAGAGAGTCTTTAAAATTTTACCCTGCATGCCGCATGCGTAAGTTTGAGATATTACTAATCGTTTGCCAAAATAAAATACCTTCTTATAAACGTAAAAATAAATATAATCCAGACTGGGACAGGCGGACTATAAAGTGTGGGTTTTCATCAATATTGGCCGTTCAAGTGGTTTGCGAGTGACGACTTCCTTCTACGAGTAGAATAATATGGCCACAGATTACTAAATAAATAGTTTGAGGATATGGCGCTTAGAAGTAGGAATATATCAAACTATTTTTAGTACTTATATCTATCGATATAAGTATCATAATAATCCTATTCACCTTAAAAAACTGTGAGATTTTCAAAATCATCACGGGAGGTTGTTTGAAAAATTATTTTAAAAATTTCAGTCCAGTGTTCTATCGAATATTGTTTACTGGCAACACGCACTTGCTCGATTTATATCATGTTAGATGCCTCAGGCGCTTGGCATGTTTTGCCACACGTGTATCACTGGCACAACATTTTCCGATACTTTACTGTAGCGATAGCGTACTCAAACATTATTCTTTCGCAAGTAATAAAAGGAATGGCCATTCTAAAATCGTTGAAAAGACTTTTCGAACGGTGAAAGTTGGATACTTCATCGCTATTTACTAAAATCTATATAAAAACTAACTATAAAACTTAAAGGTGACTGAATGATTGACATAGTGATCTATCAACGCACAGCCCAAACCACTGGACGGATCGGGCTGAAAAAAAATCTATACCTACCGAATATTATAAAACTGAAGAGTATGTTTGCTTAAATGCGTTAATCTATTTATTCCTTGGATATATTAATTATATTCAACGATTCCTTCGTTTATTGTGAACCAATTTCGACAAAATTTTGCAAGGAGTTAGGAACCATTCTTCTTTTAGATCAATATTCGAGTTTGTCGAGAGATTTAAAAATAAAAATTTATAGGTAGAGATTAGAGGTAAGTAAGTATATTATTATTATTTTTAACAAAAAATTAAAACCGACTTTCAAGGTAAAAACAATAATAATATGAACTAAAAAGTATTAAATAAACTAATATATATAAAAAATCTTAACTATTTCTGTACATACTACAGTCTTCATTACTTTGAAGTCGGTACCAGCTAATTTTATCGTGAGTTCAGTCAATGTCAGAATATCTGAAGCTTTTGGGACTGGTACCGACTTCAAAGTCCCCGAAAAGTCAAAAGAAATCCCCGAACCTGTATCTTGTAACCTGTATTCTTTTGGGTACCTTCAGATCCAGGGTATAACCTGGTGCGAAATCTTACTTTTTGGTAGCATTTACCTCGAATGCTTCAGAAAAAATTGAAATCACTATATGTTTTGATACAAATTTTAAGGAGTCCCCTCGATTCCTCCAGGATCCCATCATCAGATCACCACTTTTGTGAACATGGTACCAAATTCGAGTTAAACCCTATACAACACAAAAAGAATTTTGAAAATCGGATCACAAACGGCTGATTTATCGTTGAACATACAAAAAAAAAAATACATACAGCCGAACGTATAACCTCCTCCTTTTTGGAAGTCGGTAAAAATCGAAGGAAAGTCAATCCTGTACAATGTACATACTTAGTATATTTTTAAAGACTACTTGGAGCATGATCTACAAATTACAATTGATATCTTAGCCAAAAAAATAGTTTTTAGAATTTTTGTCTGTTTGTCTGCATTTATGTCCGGGATAAACTGAAAAAGTACTGCATGGATTAACATTTTGCATGGTCGGGTCAAGATATTCAAAAAATTATCCATCTCTGTTATTAATTATTATACTATGACGCGGACGAAGTCGCGGGCAACAGCAACAGCTCTCCCGTTCATATTCTAAGCTTGAGAGATATCAGATATTGTTCAGGATATCGGGTGAGATAATTTCTATGTACCGAATTGAGATCTTCGCTGCCAATTATGTAATTGGAATATCTAGTCTATCTAGTCATGCGGTTACCGGATAAAATATAGATGCAGCATTTGAATTTTGAATATTCAGCCAATAGCTTTGTCCACACTACGCCTTTTTTTGTTCATCAAGGGCATGCGTTATAGCGCAGTCAACATCGCACGTGAGGCATGCCCGCGACGCTATGACACTTTTCTTTCCAACGCTGGTGTATTTTGACGCATTCAATTATTGAATATGTCAAACGAAAATTGAATAAAAAGATGATGACGAAAATTGAAGTTGAAATTGCATAGTGTGGACATGTACCTATTTGAATAATACCTACTAAGACCTTATCGACATTTGAACATGTGTGTATATATTCTTTCCTTGTCTGTCAAGTCACTTTTATAACGTGTTAGACAAGTGCATAACATTTTCCTATAACTATAACGACTAGTTGATATGCTTCAAAGCTCTACCCCTGAAAAAACATATTTTTTTAAAATACCATTTTGTCAGCAGAGTCACAAAAAGTCAAGTTATTTTCGTTTATTTTTTATTAGCAATTCTTTTTCTTAACTACAAACTGCACTAAAACTAGCTTAAACATCAGTATAAGCTAGTTTTAGTGCAGTTAAAATAACCTAGTGTAGGTTAAAAGCACTTTTCATAATTCAGACATAACTATGTGATAGAGTTAGCTCTAACATAATCCACAGTTATGAAGAGTATAGGTGTACCAGAATCTGATGGCAAAAATAGGCAAAAAGTGAGAAAATAAATTGGCTTTAGCAATACCGGGGTTAAAACATTTTGATCCTTTTTTTTTTCATTTTGTGAGTGAAACATTTATGATTGTGGTTATTAATCGTTTAAATATCATTATCTCTCTGACTACAACGATAGATCATAGAGTTAACGAGATATTTAACCAACCACTACCTGAACAGGCAACGGTAATATTGGCACAGTAAACCCCAAGGAAACTAACCAAGTCATATACAATAATTTGCAACAATGAAGCAAGCATGACAATTAAATCACGCAAATAAATTTTAATAACTGTAACAATGCATCAAGTTATTGACGGGTAAGGCTAGGTGTACACGATAAGGCTTTTAACCGCAGCGGTTGCGGAAGTATGGACAAACGCGCGGGCGCTAAACTCGGTCCCTGTGTAATAAACATCAAAATTGTTAATGTCAAACCAATCTCGAATGTTTCATAAAAACTTGACTTTTGGTTGTCGTATATAATACGTGAGAAATCAGATTTCAATACCGTGAATCGTGGTAACTAGTCACATGTCGGAAGCCTATACAAGTAAGGTGACGCCGTGTAAAGGGAAAAACCGTGTTGGATATTATGTTTTAGATTGCTTGTTTTCTATGAGCGGCCGGCCCGGCCTCTCATAGAAATCAAGCAATGGAACAGCAAAAAATGGAAAGGGCGTAAGCGTCAAAATAGTTTTTGTCGCGTAATTTAAAAACCAAGAATACATTTCATATTATAAGCTATGGGTAAATTAAAGACGTGTAAGCTTTAGCCAATTTATGTACAAATTTTGGAAGCTTAAATCACTCTCCTCTATTGGCAAAATAGGAATCCCTTTTTTTACAGATGCCTTTTTGATTGATTCTTCTGTGTAATAAAAGTTGACCAATCGCGTGTTATGCTATGGTTAATTCAAAGACAAAGACATGATGAATACTGACAATGGACTTTAATTTCTTAGCTTTAGTCATTGCTGAGAAAAATCGATATCGCTACAGCCAAATTATCAAGGCGTCGCCTTAATGTGACACGCTCGAGCTTGTCGCGAATTCCCCTCTTCCTCTCCTTTAAGGAGGGGCCTTAACTATGAGGATACTATATTGCTGTCGCATAGGATTCAGCTGGGTACAAGCTGAATTCATATTTGATTAAAATAGTTGAGCGCGGATTAGTAAATCTATAAAGAGATATATTTTTACAATCGCACAGAATCCTTGTAATATGCGGGTGCACCGTGAAAACCTAGCTTTAACTCTCCAGAAAAAATATTTCGCAATATTATTTAAACGATCATTAATCAAATTGGGCTCGGGAGCCCTTGTTCATTATTTCGTACAGAAGTTTATTTATAAGCACTTTTTATTACATCTGTAGCGAACTCGTAAATCTGAATTGTTTGCGTTTTACAAGGATTACTGCTCAATACTTGACCATACTTGTTTAGATTTGAAATATTAGGTGTTCCGTTCCGCTAAATAAGTCAAATGAAACGTACTTTTTCCCGCAAAAAAAGTATCATAATAATATTATATCATAATAATAATCTGACCCGTGGTCAGGTACTCTTAGATATATTTTTTTGATGCGCAGGGAAACTCTTTATGGGTGTCCCGGGTTGAGGATGTGCCTCAGTTAAGCTGAAGCACCCCGGGAGTATGTGGGACTCCCGACGAGAAGCGTCGGGCTTACCCACTAAAACCACCTGCGGTTTGCCTTCAGCCGCATATGGAGGGATGTCCTGGATCTGTCTAACACAAGACTCCCTCCACACTACGTCATAAGGGACCGGACTTCCACCAAAGGGAACGCTTCGGCAAACTGAAGCATTCCCCTCGGCGCCGGGGCTAGCTAAGCCGGACAGGTTCCCATCCTGACCCGGAGCCCAATGGGACGGAAGTTATTGGAGGTTTGCATAGCGACTCCTCCGCACTCCCGTCCTACGCCGGCGGAGCGTAACGGAGGAAGGGTCATCCTCTCTGTTCCGCTCCGTGGCCTCTTTCTGTGAAAGGATGGTTTCACAGAAAGAGACCGCCGCCTGTCAAGCCTCATCACTCTCGAGCATGCAGCGCACCATGCTCGGGCGTGAGAGGTCTCCACCTAGCACCACCACGAGATCATGGCGCTGCACGGCCCAAGGATCGCACACCTCAAGGGTGTGCTACTCAGATATATTATATTCTGTGCCAAAGTACCATCGAACAAATTGATTCCTAGGCAGTTGACGGGCCTATGTCATGTGGTCGGCTTAAATGTCAATTCAATGTTATCTGTGATGTGATCGGTCGGATGCATAAACTTATTATATATAAGTTTATGGTCGGATGGGTTCGACTTAACGCGACCAAATTACTCATCTCCATCATCTGCCTAGGAATTAACTTCTCTGATAGTACATAAGAAATCGGTCTACTAGTTCATGAGATTATAGCGTTCAAACGAACAAAATCTCCAGCTTTATAAGAAATACAAGTTGCCTTTTGTATTTTATTTTGGTGTTCTTACTGTGCTGTATGGCGAGTGTTTAACTTTAATCCTTAATTAAGTATATCAGAGCGGGTAAATTCCGAGTTTTCCGACTTCACAGAACTTAGTCCTCGGCTTAGGAATCGGGTTGCATTCTGTCAATACTCTAATGCTTGAATCCCGATTTTCCGAATCAAATTTAACCAGGCGTATTTCGGATAGTCGAAAATACATATCGCCGCTCTAAAAAAAACTTTAATAACTTTCGTATTTATTTATCCATACTAACATTTTAAATGCGAAAGTGTGTCTGTCTGTCTGTAACCTCTTTACGCGCAAACTGCTGAAACGATTTTGCTGAAATTTGGCATGGAGATACTCTGAGTCCCGGGAAAGGACATAGAATACTTTTCATTCCGGAAAAATAAACGGCTCCCGTGAGATAAAAGAATAAAGTAGTAATAAAAATCGTCCAAGTGCGAGTTGGACTCGCCCATGAAGGTTTCCGCAGCAGCGATAAGGTTTATTTTTATGAAATTATTTTTTTTTTTTATTTTTTTTTATTTATGTATTTCAGTTGATTTAATGAAAGTTAAAGTATAGCTCTCATAGTTTCGGAGAAAAGTGGCTGTGACATATGGACGGACAGACAGACAGACAGACATGACGAATCAATATGGGTTCCGTTTTTTGCCATTTGGCTACGGAACCCTAAAAACGCAACTAAATAAAAACTCCCTGACGTTTCGCAAAAAGATGCGCCAACATAAAATTGATATGTATAGACGAATAAGTCCGGATAATTGGATTTTTTTAATGCGATTTTTAAACCTTTTTAGATGCGGCCCCCTCTTCGTATGAAGAAATATTTTGGGACCCCTCACCCTTTGTTTTTTTAACAATATATCCTTTGTTAAAATTTCGTATAATGTAATAGATGTATAAAAGACTAGCTGTCCCGGCAAACGTTGTTTTGACCATATCTTATATCTTTAAACGAGCAATTCTTGTATATATATATATATATGTACAATAGGAATCTCGAAATCGGCTCCAATGATTTTCATGAAATTTAGTATATAGGGGGTTTCGGGGGCGATAAATCGATCTAGCTAGGAATCATTTTTAGAAAATGTCATTTTATTCGTTTTTTAGGGTTCCGTACCTCAAAAGGAAAAAACGGAACCCTTATAGGATCACTTTGTTGTCCGTCTGTCCGTCCGTCCGTCTGTCAAGACCCTTTTTCTCAGGGACGCGTGGAGGTATGAAGCTGAAATTTATATCAATTACTTAGGTCTACTGTCCCTTGAAGCTGTGAAAAAATCAAACTTCTAAGCCAACGCAATCAAAAGATACAGCCGTTTATGCCGCAAATTTTCGACACTTGCAAGGGAATCAAAACCTACAGGGTGCTTCCCGTGAACTCAGAATCTTGAAATTTGGTACGAAGCAACGTCTTATAGCATAGATAAAGGAAAAATTACGAAAACCATAAATTTTTAGTTACATCACATAATATATTTTTTTTTAATAATTTTAAACTTACTACCCATTTCCTCATAAACGCGTAGAGGTATTAAATTGAAATTCATACCAAATACTCAGGTCTATAATACCTTTAAGCTGTCGGAACCCTCGGTGCGCGAGTCCGACTCGCACTTGGCCGGTTTTATTTATCAAATACCGCGCAAAGCTCGGTCAAATAGCTAGTATTATTTTATTGAAGTGTCTAATATAATATTATTTAAAGTATACGCCATGGTCGTCCGACCTGGCTCTCTTAGGAATTTTCAAATATTTAAGAAAATGTTCTAGCTCCTTCGATCATCGATATAATAAAAGATATTATAATAGATCTAAACTCCCCTTGATGACGCCCACTTTGTAACGGGACGTGCAGTAGAAATCGTAATACATATTTTAATTTCGCCATAACTTCAAAAGCAAACGTCCAATTTTAGTCATTCTAAGACCAAATATTATTATCTACGTACTTAGTGATTAAATAATTTATTTTGATAAGGATTAATAGCATGAGTAAAATAAATGCGTTTAAATGTAGTCCAAAAAAATTCAAGATTTTTTAAATAAAAAAAATGTTGTGCCTCACTAGTAGATGTTCTATCTTTTATAGTTTTGGCAGCGTACGTAAAATAAGTAACATCTTTGGTCGATTTTTTACATTTTGTCTCCGAAAACCCCAATTTTATTTCGGAAACCTATTTTTTCCTAAATAAAAGTTAGCCTTTGTTACTCGTGGATAATGAAGCTTTCGAATGATGAAAGAATTTAAAAAATCGGTCTAGAAGTTTTTGAGCCTATTCATTACAATTATACAAACAAAGATTTCCTTTTTATAATATTTGTGTAGATTATCAGATAATCGAGATTCTACTGTACCTACATTATGCCAGCCGATCGTCAAATCGAACTACATAATTGCAAACTTTTCCTTTGTAAGGGCGCAGCGTTGGACCTAATACGTATTGATGGCAAAAGGCTAATTTACTTAGAATTTATTTCAACTCTTCCAATGTGTCCGCTGTCTGCACACCGACACCGAAATTATGCGCCTTAATGTTTGTATAACACAGGGGTTCCCAAACTTATTTTGTCTACTGCCCACTTTCAAAACAAATTGTTTTAGCGCCCCATATGTTTCAGTTTAAAATGCATCCAGATGAAATACATCACCCCCCAAGCCTCTACACAACGCCCCCATTGTTTATTGTTTTTGACTGGGCTTCATGACGCTTAAGCGTTTCTCTTATTAAAACCATAGAAATGTAAAGTAACTCTTAAATCAACGCAACTGCTACTTTGACAGCGAACTATAAGGGCAGTAGCGGTGTTAGGGGGGGGATGCAGGGCGCCAGATAAAAATGGGCGCTGAAGGCACACAAAGGGGCACCAATTTTTTCAGCACTACCAGCACCCTGAGCTCCGATAAATTTTAGCCCAGGGCGCTGTAGTGCTTAAACCGGTCCTGTATTAGGGACATGTCATACACATCCTAAATCACTTTGTTTTATTACAACCTGTGTGTATGTAGAGAGTGCAATCCCGATCTCGTGGGATTCCGATATCGCGAGATCACGTGTAATTTTTCGGGATTGATTTCGGAGCATAACCAGGGGGGTGTGCCAAAATCTATTCGTTTTCGCTTCGTTATAGAATCGCCGATGAAAATGTACGGAATTTACGTTCGTTAGTATGACGTTGACGTTCGACTCGTATGTCAATTCCATACATTTTGACCGGCGATTCTATAACGAAGCGAAAACGAAAAAGTTTCGGCTAAATGGCATGATCGAAGAGTTTCCAATCCCGTTATTATGATGAGATCCCGTTCGTAACGGGATTGGAAACTCTTCGACTTACGAGCGTAGAGTCCTTTTATCGTACGTGTCCTTTTACGTGTATCCACCAGCCTTAGATACATTTTCCTAGGCTTTTGTTTTTAATCTATTGCATAGCCTTTATCACGGACTTTGAGCGCGGCGACCGAATCAAGAAATTCCGTAAAGAAAATAACACACCCCACTCCGACGATGCGGCGTTACCAGACTTCGGCACAGTGTTTGTGTGCGTGCGACTAGACGTATGCCAATTTAAATTGCATAAGTTGCAGTTAATTGCCACCCTATTGTAGTTGTAGTGGAAGGAACATGTGGAGTCAGAAAAAGTTATAGAAATTAGTTGCCATTAAAGTATTTCCGTAATTAGTCAGTTGTATGAAGTTTCCGAGTTAAGACTTATCTGGCTCTGTTTCTGACAGAACGTTACGGTCTACGTATGTTACGTATTAACGTGTATGTGAACTATTTTAATTAGGCATTTCATATACGTAACTTATGCCTAAACTTACCGCCGCACTCATTACTTTAGTTAAGTGAGTTTAATTTTTAAAACACTTCGTCAAGTTATAGTTAAGAAAGCATCAAAATATATCTGAAGGCTTAATTTTACAACCAATAGTACTAAACTGTACTCGGCGAACCGAGGCGGTAGCGGTCATTTGCCTTTTTAACCCCCGACAAAAAAGAGGGGTGTTATTACTCTATAGTTGGTACTACTAATATATTAGTCTACTAGAATCAAAAACCGCCATGTCCAATTTAATCATTATTGGACATTGCGGTTTTTGATTCTAGTAGACTCATGTATTCTCTGTCTATAGGCGCTAAATGAATAATGCTCGCACTGCAGTATTTAGAATATTTAAGAATAATATTGACCTCTTATAAAGAAACAGATTATTACAGATTCATCGGAAAACCTCTTTTTAACTCTTAGAATGATAATCTCCAACTTTTTATGAGTTCGAAGTGAATTCGGTTCACATCGAGTATGCAAAATACGATATCGCCCTTATCGATTAGGAACAATATTATAAAATCGTTTACGAACACGCGTAGCATGGCCTTAGTGATTTCTGTGGAAGAATAGTCAGACAGATTGACAAAAAATATCTGCCTTGTTGTTACAAAACTCTGCTAGTATATTTTCTTCCTTTGACATTTCTACTGGGGTAACGAACGAATAAACCTATCTTTGTCTCGCAAACACAACGATAAAGTGGTCTTTTTTAGCCCGGCCGCACATTGTCCGAAATTTCTGATACGAAACAGTTGAAGGTCCGCGCTCTCTTACATTTTGTACTGAGCCGAGTGAGCTCGAACTCGCCGGAAGGATATTTCGGATAGTGTGCGGGGTGGCGCGGGCGGTCCGGCGAAATTCAACTGTTTCTGATCAGAATTCGGACAATGTGCGGCCGGGCTTAAGCAGCCATTGAGTTGGATGCAAGCACGAAAGGCCGGATTTATGTTTTTATGAGTATAGGCCACTTTAATTTTTGCCACTCCTATGTAGGTACGAATTCTGCCGCCATAATAGGACGCCGCCGACCCCCCTAGTACGCTATAGGACGCTGCCGCCCATAGGCCATGACCTATACTGCCTAATGCCTATACATAAATTCAGAGCTAGTTGGATGTCTAAGTTAAAGCTACTAAGTTTATGACGGAAGCATAATAAACGCGATCATTGTTGTCTGGACCACATGAATAGACGTGCCTTGTGATGCATATCAGACGCGCCTTCCTATTATAGTTTTGACCTTCGTTCATGCGTAAACTTTGCTGATTTCAAATCTCCTAAAAGTCAATTACAGCTATCAAAGATGGCAAAATGCTAGTTGTTTTTTCCTTTGTTTTATGAAACTCTTTCATACAAACAGTTTTTCAGGTATTGATCACATCTGACGATATTGGAAAAAATTTAGAAACGTGTGAACCATGAAAATTCTGGCTTTGACTGACATAAAACTGTAGAGAATTGAGTGACTAATACCATTCGTCAGTCCATCAGTCAAACGAAAGTTATGATTGATGGAATTGACTGACCGGGGCACAGGGCATGACTGTCTAATCGGTGGGGTGGAAGGGATGCGGTGAGCCAATACCAGATTTAAATGTTATAAAATGTTGGTAAGTATTTACTATTAGTGTAGGAGCACTCATAACATCTAACAGTTCCTAGCAAAATATAACAATTGACAACATTTCTTAGTGAATGTTTTTATGTTAGAAAATGTTTAAGTACTTAAACATTTTCTAACGACGGTGTGGGAGCACCATTAGGCCGATTGTCCACTGCGTACCACTAATAGCACGCGATATAAAATTTAGATAACGCCGCTCGCGCTGCTCCCAAAACTAGTATCGAAATTATTTTAACCAACAATGGAGGAAATTAGGCAAATCTCGAAATACGCATAGGATCACAAAAAATATTGAATGGTACGTTAATGACTTAAGGCGCTGTGGCTGTCGCAACTACGTAAAATGCGTAAATACACTACGTAAACATTTAAAAAAATATATCTTAATTTGTAATAGACTTTTTTGCAGTCAGTACTTGTGGGCGTTTTATCTTTCGGGGAGGACCGAATGTCATAGGCCTGCATCCTTGTCACTCTTGTTACAAATAATATTGGTATCTCGCACTTGACTACGTAGATATACTTTTAGTTTCTGTGTGTGAGTAATGTTTTGAGTGTATTGTTTTAGGATTGCTTTTCAAATGACATATTTTTAGTGTACACCACTTCTATCTCAGTTTAAATAGAATTCTTTGACAGTAAGTACATTATTCAATACTAGATACTATTACACAGGGTGTAACAAAACTAATGTGATATAACTTTAGGGTAAGTATTCGGTACAGTACAGCTATACCTAGTGATTATACAGGTACTTATACTACATAGAGAACAAAACAATTTTCCTTTGTATATACGAGTATAATATCTTCAAACACTTACATTATATATTTCAAATTCTCTTTGACAGTTCGGTTTCAAATATACATTTAAAATTAAAAACCGCAGAAATGTTCTGAAAAATAATTTTAATTTCAATCCAGGAAACCAAAAACGCGTCTCTTCTGCTACTATTACCGCATCATTATCTGAAATTAATTTCATTTCCAACAAGCCCGGACTAATTTCACTGGCTTTAATTTATTATACTCTGTATTAAAAACCAAAAAATGAAAGATTTTAACCTGAATTTAAAATAGCTATCCTTATTGTTTAGGTAGAGATGCTTAATTTGGCCGTTACTAGGTATAGGGTTTGTTTATTAGTACCTAAATAGTAAGGCTTCTTACAGGTGAACGGCACGTCGTTGACGTGACGCCGTGAACGCCGGCTGAGCTAAGCAACTAATATACTTAACTTTATATAATAGTAAATTAACCTGATTATAAAATATTATTATTATTTCATTTATTTATTTAAAAACTTTGTGCACTACTTAACTTATCAAATCTGGGAGCAGGGCAGTGTTCCAGCCAAACTTTTTAGCAAAGGCACGGCCGTAGCATACTTTTCTCGATCTGGGAGCACGGCAGTGCTCCAGCCAAGCTTTTTAGCAAAGGCACGGCCATGGGCGTAGCCAGGTTCTGGGCCAGGGAAGGGCAAATTACCCAGATTCTGGGCCAGGGGGGGAGCAAATCAGATTTTTTATAAGCTAGGTGTTTATAAAGAATACAAAAATAATATTTTTTTGTTGTATAAGTATTATTGTATTGCAAACAAATGGCAAAAATTCGTTTTCTTAATTTTTAATTTTTATATATAAAGTAGTAGATAATATAATATAATAATATAATATAATATATATAAAATATGATTATATAAATATGAATGCGGTACGCCCATGGGCACGGCCGTAGCATACTTTTCTCGAAGCGGTTCGCGACTTTTTCACACCCCCATTATCTTCGATGTTAACAAAGCCAGGGATAGAATTTCGGTGACTAGGAGCAAGTATTAAAACTAGCTTAACCTCCAAATTACATAACATTTCGATAAATAGTTTAATAGTTACGGATGATCAAAGTTACTACATTTTGTCACTCACTGACTGACAGATCATCAAAATTCTAACTTATGACCTTGAAATTTGGCAACAAGGTAGGTTGTTATCCACAATGAAAGGAAAAAATTATGAAACTGGCCAAGTGCGAGTTGGACTGGCGTACATAGGGTTCCGTACCGTAAATTTGTATGGGAGCCCCCCTTAAATCACAAGTTTATGTACTTTTTATTACTTATTATTAAAGTTGGACTACAATTAAATATTTTCTGAAATTTTCAGAAACCTTACTTTTACCATTATGGATATAGAGCAAAATAGGACAAAAAAACGTGTTTGTTGTATGAGACCCCGATTAATCATTAATTTTATTTGGACTATTAGCTTTTATAGCGACAACAAAAGTACATAATTTGTAAAAAATTAAAATATCTAGCTATTGCGGTTCTCGAGATCTATCCTCGTGACACACGGACGGACGACAGACAGACAGCGAAGTCTAGACTCTAGACTCATTAGGAATAGGCTCCTGTTTTCATCCTTTGGGCAAGGAAACCTAAAAACTGAAAAGTATAATATAAAAGAAAAGATTTTTATGTTTGTGGCTTTACAAGAGCATTAAAAATGAGTTTCGACTTTATAATAATTATTTTACGTACAAAAGGAAAAATAGTGTTAACAAAGTTAACAATGAAACTATGATAATTAAATTCGATTAAAATATAAATGAAATCAGAAGTACGAATTACGATGTATATTGTACACTCCATACTCGCTCGATAGATGGTGTAGCACTCCCTTTATATCGCGGTATCGCTTGTTTGCGGTGTATAATTATTATGGTTTAAAAAAATCCGGGATAGATCGTAATACTCAATCGAAAGTAACATCGGTGCACGAATGACCTCCTGAAAGTTCAAAAGTAGTTGGCTATCGTCATAGAATTTGTACTTTGTAGAAGTACCTACCTGTTATTATCAATTAATTTTATGACCTAGAATACCTAGGTATATACCTAGAGATAGAGTATGGGTGCTAAGCTAAGTACAGAAAAGTTTTAACGTGACCTGAAAAGAAAAGGAACCTTAAAAATAGAAATGAAATCCCACCAAAACATTAAATGTAAAAAGGAGCCAAGCAAAATATTGCATAGCCATGCAATTGATTTATGATTGATTTATGATGATTTAAATTACAAAATAAGTTGAAGGCTTGGCTTGAATGTGATCTGAAAACTTTTTACGATAGATATATTGCATGACTATGCAATATTTTGCTTGGCTCCTTTTTACATTTAATGTTTTGGTGGGATAAATTATACTTATCAAATAATTGTTGTATATTTATATTTTATACTATACTTTTAATAAAATACATACTTACCATAAGTAAATTATACTTACATAATATTATGCAACTATAAATATGTAATATATACCTATCTCTACTCGAGCTAACTAGTCGCTAGCGGTTATTGACTCCCTGTCAAAAACTTGTCATTTTCCATATTAAACCACGATTGACAATATCTGACACTTCATTGTCAATCGCGGTTTATATGGAAAATGACAATGAAAATTAAATTATTTTGGAATACGGTAAGTATAATATATTTTTATAATATTATTATAAAAAATACGGTTAAAAATACATATTATAATATGTTATATTATACCGTATTCCAAAATAATTTAATAATTAATATGTAAAACTTACAGTAATAAGTACGATATTCTAGAGAGTCTGAGCTTAGGTACACATTTCGGTCAGCGCGACACTTGTTCTATTTATTGAATGTATTCAGTATGGCTTACAAAGCAATTTTCAGAAAGTTTCGGTTTCCACCTTCAAAACTTTAAACTTGTTCTCCAGTTGAATACTAGAGGCAAGCGAAAAACACGCAGCAGTGGAAATGGAATAACCGGAAATGTTTTTAAAACTTTTTCCAATCATCCGTTAGGACTTAGGATGTTATGAGTTATGAAACTTATGACACTGATGCTGCGATCTGCGAACGGAAAAGAAGCGGTTCCTTTGGCTTCTTTTCCCCGGGAGGTGGGAGCAGTTGCCACCCGCATGCGGACCGCACGCGGGTGACAACAACTAACACCACGCATGACAGAGAAAGCACGCTAACAGAACCCAGAGTGGTTTAATTATTAGATAAAAGTTATTTAATGAGGATCTGGCAGACTCTTTTTTTAAATTAAAGCCAAGTAACCATCCATTTTTTTGAGCGAGACCGTAAAAGTTAAACGAAAAGGCAGCCTATTATTTCTAAACCCACAACCGGGTAACCCGTATGAAAATAAATAAAACATTCCCAAGCTGCGTAACTGAATTTTCAGGGCAGGTATGCAAATAAATTGAATAAAATTTTGTCTGAAGCTGCTATTATACTTCTGGTCTATTGCTATTAATCGTATTTTGTTTTCCTGTACATAAACTTTACCTGAAATACCTATGAACATATAGAATAACATATTAGGCTGGATTTATATAATATGCGTCCGCGCGAATGCTCGGCTTGGCGGCTACACCGCAAGGTCACAAGGCCAACTTTGTGGTAGATCTACCTATTTCACCTCCCTTGTACCTATCTACCAACTTCAATATCAAATCTACCTATTTTTCGACATATCATTGTCGTGAACAATGATATGTCGAAAAATAGGTAGATAAATAAATAGAAAAATACAAATAATAAACGTTACTGACTACTCGGATAGCATTTTGGTACAAATTGAGTCGTCTTGGCACAATACTCTCTTCAGCAATTGCGCCCATGACTATTAACAATTTCGGATGTGAAAAACGACAACTTTACAGGAGAGCGATTCAAAGTCTAAATTGTGCATAACTTTTTACTTATTTCAAGTAGGATCATGAAGTTTCAGGGTAATACTATGAAAGTTATTTACGTTTGATTTGTCATTATGAGTATTTCGTATTTTATGCCTTAATATGAGAAAAGTCACTTCTGACCTTTTTAACGGGGTACGAGTAATGCTGATTTGTCGGAAGTGCCAGAACCGACATTGTTGCTTGTAGAAAATCGATGATTGCTTGTCGGAAGTGGCGTTACGTCATTGTTAAGTGATAAATGTTAATTTAAAAATATGTCGCATGTAGAAATTACAAACAAAAACGACAACAATTTAAAGAAAAAAAATAGTTTTATGGACTTCTGTCAAATAAAACGTAAAAAACAATGTACGTATGCAGGTACAAAACATTTCTTATGATTTAAATAATTCGGAAAAACAAATTTTCATCCGAAATGAAAACTTACTTAAAACATTGAAATAAAAAATTATTACCAACACTAATTTGTTGACTTTTTGATATAACTTAAAAAAACCCCCGCCAAACAACTTTAAAAAGTAATGAAATAATATTTACTGCCTTTAAGTTCAAATAATTCAATAAATATTTTAGTCCATAATTGTTGTCAAGGTGTGTCGGGGGACCGCTAATGTAGATGTTTGATTTGAGATTTAACATAACATTATAGTTTAAGGATCAGTTCACAGCGAACCGAATGGAGATAATCAGCGACTTGGCGGTTGTAGGTTGCTGTTTACTTGGCGGGCCCCCGACACACCGTGACAACAATTATGGACTAACAGAAATTCAATAATTTAATTACATTTAACTAATTAATGTTCCACTCTGAGTGCGGCAGTTAGTCTACTAGTTTATGTCCATAACTCCGTTGCGATTGAATTCGTTTATCGTGCGCGTACCTACCGTATATTTCCAAGGGTAAAAGTATCTAATGTCATTTTCCGGGACTCCAAATATCAAAGTATCTCCAATCTCCATACCTTTCATCAAAATCGGTGCAGTAGTTTAAGCATGATGAGGTAAGAGACATACATACACACTTCCGCATTTATAATTTAATATGAATGATCAACGACGATTGACATGCAAGTTTTACAATGATGGTAATCATGGTTCTCCATCATCATCTGCTATGAAAATATGGAAACCGCGGACGCTTCATATTTTCATAGCAGAAATTTGTACTTGAATAACAGAATGATAGAGACAATAATAATTATTGTTGGGTGTGAAACGTGACTCTGCTCCAGGGTTGCCGTCCGGATTTCCCCGGATTTCCCCGGATTTGTCCTAGTTTGAAGGGCGTCCGGGGTGCGTCCGGCCGGGTTTTTGCAAAGTGTCCGGTTGAAATCCGGATTCTTTGGCTGAGAGAAATCCAACTTTTTAACCAGGCAGTAATTAACGAAAATAAATAAAAACTCGCCAAGCATACACACGGTTTCTAGCACGGACTTGAGTTACTCAGATTTTTACAAATTCTTGTTGGAAAAGAAGCAGATTTTTACAAATTGTTGTTGGAAAAGCAAAAATTGGCAAGACGTTATCGTAAATACTGTTTAAGAGGTGTCCGGGGAAATAACCACATTTCGGCCAAATGTCCGGGAATTTTGTCGTGCCTGACCGGCGAAGGGAATTTGGGTGATGGCAACCCTAGCTCCAGTGTAAGCCTAAGGCAATTATATCAATTCATTAAGTACGTGTGCAAATTCATCTAGCCGTAATTAATCTGATACGATTAGATATTAGCTATTAGTTATGATAATGTACTGACAATGGAGCCAAATACAAATTCAATAACAGTGCTGGCGCCACATACTAATTTACATTGAATATCATCTCAAAAGGTAGCATTATGTCATACAGTTATGACATCGAGTACTTCTTGGGACGCTAATAAATTTAAGGATCACAGCACATGGCAACTCGGAAATCGTCACCAGGGGCCTTAGCCAACCAGTTTCTATTATCGCTTCTTTATATAAACCGATCAAAATGTATGGTGTTGACACAACATTAATCGAATGTTGAATTGATATTATTATGGTGCGCTCATAGTGATTCTGATATCTATGAGTGCGCTCAATGCTCATGTCGATTCCATACATTTTTGCTTGGCGATTCTATAGTTAAGACGTGTTGGCTAAGCCCCCAGGTGGGGTTAAGGCTTTGTATGGAAAAGGAAAATTGCACTTCTTCCTAATCCTACTTTTTCTTGCTGACGTCCAAACTCCAAAGACAGTTCAGCATGACCCTACCAGAGATTACAAAGGTTTTTCGTGGTTGGATACCGCTGTCGATCCTGGCGACACAGGAGTACAGCGGCGGGAATGTGTAAGCAGAATCCCGTAAAAACGGGGTTAAAATCTCAAACTCACAACCGCAATTAAAAGCACTTGAAGTCCAATCGATTAACCTCCAATCTGAATAAGCGATAAATCTAATTATAAACGCAACGATCAATTAATGGCCGATGATGTCGGAATTATTCGTGTCTGGTATAATAAGAACAGATGGCTGTGAAAATGGCACACTTAATATCCTTTTAGTGGTTTGTAAATTGCGATGCTGTTCAGGGAACCGATAAAGGAGAGTTCACAACGTGACTGAACGATGCAATGCATTTTTTGTGGGTGTAAAACTTTATTTAACTCAATTAGGCCAAATTTCATCAACGTCTGTTAGTGTTAACAGCTTGTTAAAAATCTTCTCTTTCATTCATATGAAAAACGAAAGAGGTAACGTAATACTAATTCGAGCATTAACTGTAACAGTCTTGAGTAAAATCATGTAAAATAAAGCGTAGTTTTAAGTAAGCAATTTGCAAATCTGTCAAATCAATTGGGAAGAAGAAGATCTTCAAGAAGATACACATTGGACTTAGGCTGTCTTGATATTATTTAAAATGGCTCATTTATAAATGCATAGCATCGCCTGGTCACGTTGCAATAAGAATGACCTAACAATAATATTCGTTGTTTAATATAGATACGAGTATGTCCTAGTTTCGTCCTAACATTTTTTTTCAGTAGATAGTTTTTATCGTTTTTCTCGAAAACTTAAAAATGTCACATGAGAGATTTTATCTTTGCAACGACTAATTGTAACTTGTAATAGATTTGAGAACTACGCAATCAGATAAATTAAATTGAGAACTTAACGTGGTTGACAAATATTATGTTAATTAAACGAACAACAACAGAAATATGTTTGCTCTTTTCGAAATTAAGAGGATTCCACACCGCCGTTTTTCCATAAAAACGCTGTCCCCTGTTTCCTCCCTGGATAATGCCGGTAGAGTTACGATTTTTTTCCTGAATATCTATGGCCACTATTAGCATGTCCCTATGTTTTCTTTTTTTTCATAATTTTACTATTAAAAAAGATAAAAACGTCCAAAAACCCAAAAAAAATGGCAAGATTTTCCTCTGTGTTCAAACACCCAGAAAAGAAAACTGGCTAAAATATACAAAAAAAATAAAACATAGGAACACAGCTCAAGCCATGCTTTAATTCTTAATGAAAAAAGTACTTAAATCGGTTAAGTTTTGGAGAAGGAATCAGCGGACAACGAATCGAAGATTTTCTGTTCTTTTATTAGAACTTTTGTCGTGTTGTCACTATCGCGCTCTGCGATGGGAGACTTGAGATTGGCGAGACAGCAATATATTTTCAAATACCTATTTTCAATTTCTCTCGCCCCTGGTGTATCCTCTTAATATAAGGCATGGTACGAATTGCGTTGCTAAATTAAATTAATAATTTAAAAGGCCGGGTGCCATCGAAATACTCATACATACGTAATACCAAAATCATTTTCTCATACGAAAATATTTAACATGAGTTATTTATCAACATAAAATAGTAAGTACCTACCTAGGTTCCTGCACAAAAATTTACTAAAAAATATTTAAATACTAAAAAATATTTTTTAAGAATTTAAATATTTTGTAGAAACTATTTATTTATATATCGATGGCCCCAACGAATAAACGTGCAAGAGCTCTTACCCAAAAAATTTTTTTTTTGATTTTTCGTTTGCAAGGCCTATGATACATCTATGTAAGTTTTTTGGAATTTTTGACTTAAAATAACGATTTTATAGCAATGTTAACCTTTGTTGTACGGAAAAAACAATAACATATATCACATTAATAACAAAACATGCGCTTATTGCAGATTTTTTGTTTATTTGAGTTCCCCAGAATAAACGTGTTAAAACAATCTGGCGCACATGTCTATCCTTTCCTTTGGGTTATAACTCGTGCACGATTATTCGTGTAAAAATGCAGGCGACTTCTATGAGTAATGCCTCATTGCAGATGGCGAAACTTTGAATATAATAATCACAGCTATTCTATTGTCTTTTACTAATTTCTCTTGTCTTTTCTGTTTTCTTAAAGGTTATTCGAAGAGCTATTGTAAAGTTTATCAGAAGAGCTGCTGGTGAGTTGCCGGCCTTTTTAAGAGGGAATACGCTCTCTGCTTGAAGGTTTGCAGGTCGTATAGGTCCGGAAATAATGCTGGTGACAGTGCATTCCAAATTTTAAAGCGCGCGGCAGAAAGTTACGCTAAAAAAAGCACGGTGGAAGACTGCCACTCATCAAAGTTATGAGGATGGTATATTTTTCACGTGGAACGATGGCGAAATGTTGTAGGAGGTATGATTCCGAACAATTCCTCAGAGCACTCCCTGTGATACAACCGATTGAGGATGCAGAGTGAAGCTATTTACATCTCGGCGTAATTCTAAGGGGTTCAGCCTGTTTGAAACATTATGGCAGTCAACAATTCGAGCGGCCTCAATTGGATACGATCCAAAGGGATTAGTTGGTATTTTGGGGTCCCTGCCCAGAGATGAGAACAGTATTTCATATGAGGCCGAACCTGCATCTTGTAGAGTTGCAGGCATTGGTCCAGACTGAAACACTGTCTCGCCTGTTAAGAACACCAAGTTTTTTCGAGGCTAACTTGGCATCACCCTCTAGATGACATCGGAACTGGACTTCGCTCGATATGTTTACGCCAAGTATTTCAATGCTGGGAGGGGATTGTTAAAGAGGTGCCCTGAAAACGAGGATATACAATTATTGGTGACTTTTAGTTGTAAACGTTGAGAATTGGCGGGGTTGAATTGGACTAAGTGTCGTCTACTCCATTCAGAGACTTTCTCCTGTGAATTCTCTATTTAAGACACAAGTTCGTTTCGACTGTCAATGACATTTAACCGAGAAATATGGCGGAAGCCGGTAGAAAGGGCATCACCTGTACTATTATCCGCATAGCAATAAATGCTGTTGGTCTGTAGCGTGTCATTGATCTGCCAAAAAACTTGTGACCTATTTGCACGAATTCTCGGGAAGCCCCTTTGATAGCAGCGCTTTAAGCCAAACCCAATCAAATGCCTTCGCAATATCCAAACTAACAGCCAATGCCTCTCCTCTCCACACAACCACCTGAGCCCAACGATGAATTTAGTACGCCAAGAGATAACCAGCCAAGCGACCCTTTCGGAACCCGTACTGTTTGTCATGTTTGTCGCTTAGTATCGAAAGAGCTGATAATGGATTCCATTATCTTCGAGAAGACGGAGGTTTTAGCAATTAGTCTGTAGTTGGAAGGATTTGAGCGGTCACCTTTTTTGCGGTTCGGGTACACTAAGGCTGTCATCTAAGAAGCCGGGACAATGCCAGAAGAGTAGGAGAACCGAAAACGACGTGTTAAGACCGGAGCCAACTCTAAAGCACAATATTTCAACACAATAGGAGGGATTCCGTCAGGCCCACTCGACTTTTGGATATCAAGGGCACGCAGGGCTATTCACTTTGATCGCTGATGTAACCTAATATCTGACATGATGCCCCTGCATTGTGGTATGGTCAGCGGTTTTTATCCCAAGATCATTAAGGGTCGAGTTTGACGCAAAAAGCTTACCCAGAAGATCGTCTTTGTATTTTGCGTCGTGGGCCAACGATCCATTTCCTACTTGTAGGAATGGTAGGATGGCTTTCAGAAATATCCTTTAATAGCTTAGGGCAGAGACCAGAATTCAAGGATTCCCAAAGGAAGGCACTCGAGTCTCTCATCAATACTATTGACGTGCTGTTTCTTTGAGCGAGTGATCTCATTATTTAAGGGTCTATAGGCAAGGGTGTACTCCATTTTATATGTATGTATCCACGCATAGGCACGAGGGAGGTCAATATTTATCAACAACAACAATAGGTCAACAATATTTTTTTACTGAACCGTCAACAAGAAAATATTAGCTAACTAGACGTTTCACGCGACCTCACCCGCATAAATGAGAAATTTTACGGCAACCGTACATTTTCCTGCAAAAAATAGCCTATGCTCCTTCACGTCATAGTCTACTCTACATTTGTGCCAAATAACTTAAAAATTCATCCAGTAGTTCGTGAAATAAGCGCCTTCAAATAATTTTCCCAGTTTTTTCCACATTTTCTTATGTTTCTTTGCTTCTATTAGTCTTAGAGTGATAATTTATAGTCTGTAGCCTTCCTAGATATATGAACCATCTAACAACGAAAGAATTTTTCATATCGGACCAGTAGTTCCTGAGATTATTGCGTTCAAACAAACAAACTCTTCCACTTCATAATATTAGTATAGATTTACATTTTATACCATGCACTAATAAGGTCGTATTACATAAATAATAAGTCGATCTTCTTAACACTAATATACGGGCTTTTATCTTTACAAACATATAAAAGCTACAAAATATACAGGAATAAGCGTGTAAATGACCAGAGCATGGCTCAGGGGAGAACCGGAGGCCCAATCCCCTACCCTATTCCTTTCCCTACCCACCCCTATTCCCTTCCCTTCCCTTCCCTACCCTCCCCTATTACCCCATTCCCTCTTAAAAGGCCGGCAACGCACTTGCAGCGCTTCTGATGCTGCGAGTGTCCATGGGCGACGGAAGTTGCTTTCCATCAGGTGACCCGTTTGCTCGTTTGCCCCCTTTTTCATTAAAAAAAAAAAAAAGAAGAAATATACGTGGAATAACCATGCAACATTTCACTGCACTTGTTAAAACTTCATTTATGACACGAATAAACGTGCATTGATACAATAGTGTTCACAAGTCACATATTCTTCACTAGAATAATAATTTAATATGGTTTTTCTTAAATATGTGGTTCACCGTTAATATTTGATTTTTAATAAATTTAAGAGCTGAAAGATATTTTTTTACCTTTAATTTGATTATACATTATATTTGTCTATTTATTATGTACTCAAAGTATGTGGGTCCAAACGTTTTTTTGTCTTCCTGAAAAGTTGTCTTTTTTCGATTACACGTTTATTCGTTGGGGCCATCGATATTTTTTAGTGTTTTACTATCGGCACCCGGGCGCTACAAAATATTTAAACACTAAAAATATTTTTAGTGTTTAAATATTTTGTAGTAAATTTTTGTGCAGGAACCTAGGTAATTACTATTTTAAGCTGAAAAATAACTCAAACATCTTAAAGATTTTCGTAAGAGAAAATGATTTTGGTATTACGTATGTATGAGAATTTCGATGGCACCCGGCCTCTTAACTTATAATAATATTATGTACTCTAGGATTGACAATTAAAATTTAATAGAACGAAAAAAAATATATAAATACTTAGTATAACTTGCTAATATTATATTGCCGATATACAAAACACATTGGTGCAACATAATATTATATTATTTCATTAATATATGCGTAGCTTTATAAGCTATACACTGTACGTATTACATAATATCAGAGAAGTTTTCTTAGGCAGATGGGAGACCTACGTATTTTGGTCGCGTTATGTTAAACCCAACCGACAGATCACAAATAACATTTAAATTGGCAAGATCCGACCAATTGACGTTGAATTAAATAATTATACACTTTCCTTGCACT
This sequence comes from Aricia agestis, assembly GCF_905147365.1. Lineage (NCBI taxonomy): Eukaryota > Metazoa > Arthropoda > Insecta > Lepidoptera > Lycaenidae > Aricia > Aricia agestis. Next base: position 22,465,655 of record NC_056428.1, on the reverse strand, counting down.
TATTCCACTTTATTTTAAGATATTTATTACAAAATTGTTAAATACACGACCGCTTTCGAAAAAATCATCATCAGGTGTACCTGTATGTATTTTTTCGAAACCGGTCGTGTATTTAACAATTTTGTAATAAATATCTTAAAATAAAGTGGAATAAGTGAAAGGAAAGTGTATAATTATTTAATTGAAGATGAATTTCCACCAAGAAGTGACAGTACATTCAATATCATATCAATTGACGTTGGTCTGTCAGCTGCTTAGGAATCAATTTCCTCGATGGTACATCGGATCGTCGATTAAAACAATATTTTATCTCGCATATAAACGAGCTCTTATTCAATCAACATGATACAGATTAAACATTTCGTTGTTAATGACACGGATTATAATATAATATTAAATCGTCTGCCGCTAATTCGTTTTCTGTTTACATTTAATCGCACTATAGCGCGCTGCGGTTTTCACTGCAGTGTATGATAAGCTTAAAATCTATCTTTCTATGTTTTTATTAAAGTACTATTAAAACCCCATTATATGGAAAAAAAAAATATTATGTTTCAATTAGCTTCACAAGTTTTCATAATAACGTGACGTTCCCGTTTTCCAATCGTTTAGAGGATGACTCTTGATTCAGAGGTCGTGAGTTTGATTCCCGCGTTGCAAAAATGTTGTTTTCATGTTTGGCTAGGACAATACAGGCTGATCACCAGATTGTCTGACAAGAAAGAAGATCCATGCGTCGGATCACGGATGGGAATAGTGATTATATTCTCTTTGGGCATGTTAAAAGTCTGTCCGGCGCGGCGCCTTTTCGCCAGTCGTAACTCGTGTCGGTCGTCCGTCCTACTGGGTTATGAGAGAAAGGGAAGAGGGAGTGCTAATCCTTCTTCCCTTTCCTTCTATAATGAAATCTCTAATAAATAAAATCATGCAGCTGATTTGGTTTCAATGAAGGCGGCCGCCGTTACCGAAACCGGTGTAGGAGAGACTATAATTATCCCATTAAGTAGTAACTAGCCGTAGCAGAACTAAGTCCAAAGTCATAGTTATTTCGGTATTTAGACTATTCCTAGGTCTCTAAGCTCTGTGCAATTTAGAGTATGAATTTTAATACAAGTTCTGTGTTATATACCAATGCATAAACTCATAAGCTCATGATCCAGCCAAGCCAGCGGTATTTCTATGTATTCGAAGGTATTCACCGCTTTATATTATTCAAATGGCATTCGTAGAAAAAAATTATTTTACCGTCATTTTGATAAAAGTTTCCTGGAATATGGTTTGATAGTATAATTATTACTTATATTTTATCAAATATTATTTTTAAGCTAAAGTATGTATCTTTATCACACTTATTAGCGGAGATATATTATTATATAAACATATACTAGCTATTTGACCGAGCTTTGCTCGGTATTCGATAAAACACGAATAAAATGACATTTTCTAAAAATGATTTTTAGCTAGATCGATTTATCGCCCGCGAAACCCCCCTATATACTAAATTTCATGAAAATCGTTGGAGCCGATTCCGAGATTCCAATTATATATTTATTCTTGTATATATATATCGCCCATGACTATTAACAATGTCGGATGTGAAAAACGACAACTTTACAGGAGAGCGATTCAAAGTCTAAATTGTGCATAACTTTTTACTTATTTCAAGTAGGATCATGAAGTTTCAGGGTAATACTATAAAAGTTATTTACGTTTGATATGTTATTATGAGTATCTCGTATTTTATGCCTAAATATGAGAAAAGTCACTTCTGACCTTTTTAACGGGGTACGAGTAATGCTGATTTGTCGGAAGTGCCAGAACCGACATTGTTGCTTGTAGAAAATCGATAATTGCTTGTCGGAAGCGGCATTTACGTCATTGTTAAGTGATAACTGTTAATTTAATAATATGTCGCATGTAGAAATTACCAACAAAAACGACAACAATTAAAAGAAAAAAAAAATAGTTTTATGGACTTCTGTCAAATAAAACGTAAAAAACAATGTACGTATGCAAGTACAAAACATTTCTTATGATTTAAATAATTCGGAAAATCAAATTTTCATCCGAAATGAAAACTTACTTAAAACATTGAAATAAAAAATTATTACCAACACTAATTTGTTGACTTTTTGATAGCATAACATAAATTAACTAAACAAAATAAAAAATAAAAATAAAATATTAATTATAAAGAGAAAAAGTTTGTTTTAAATTTTAAAGAGAAAAAGTTTTGTTTGTATTGAATGGGCTCAATAACTACTGAACTAATTTTAAAAATTCTTTTACTTTTGGAAAGCTATATCATTTGCAAAGAACACAGGCTATGTATTATTCTGAAGAATATTAGGGATCCTACCGAAAATAGCAAAAATATAACCCAAAGTGGCAAAAAATTGCCAAAAATTTCATTATATTAGAAAAATACTGATGATACATCAAAATAATGTTATACATGTTTATAGTCTCATCAATATCTACAAAAAAGCTAAGGGCGGCTTATGTCTATCTTTTATGGTTAACGAATAATAACCATTGTCCATTACTTTCATTAAAAAATTTACTTCAAATCATCTCCTTCTAGCGTGACTTTTTTTGCATATTCGTTATTAATTCTTACCTACATTAATATCAAAATATTAATTGGAATTATGTGAAAAATATAATTGTCCTTTAAATTATTACCATGGGGCAAATATTTTAGAAGTAAGGACAGTTTTCATAAAGCTCAAAATAAGGCGCCCGCGCTGACGCGGCAACGGCGCGCGGCGGCGGCTACCACGAATGTGTAATGGAAAATATTATATTTGCAAGTCGAACGACCGGCTATCGATCTCATCTAGATCTTCCAAATATGCTGGAGAGATGAAAGTGCCTAAATGTGTGGGAAATACAGAAAGTACTGACGAAGGACTGACTGTTTTGCAGGCCCATGAAACGAAGTTCGCGGAGTCAAGTAGTTCTTAAAAATTGTATCTATAAGGAGTTAGGAGTTCTGTCAGCACCTTCGGAACAATGGTATACCTTGATGCAAAATCTTACTTTTCGGTAGCTTATGCTTAGAATGCTTCTCATAAAACCAAAATCACCATATGTGTCCATATAAATTTCGACGAGTTCCCTTGATTACTCATGGTCCATGGATCCCATAACCAGGTCACCACTTTTATGAACATGGTATCAAATTTGAGTTAAACCCTTTACAACATAAAGCTCGTCACAGACAGCATGCTGAACGTCCCGCTTGACGCACATTTCAGCTGCTAAAGTGTTATACAGGCTGTTCTTATTTTTAATGTTGTAATACTATGGCCTTTCGAGTTACTTGCTATTAGATTCTCTAGATAGTTCATTAGAAGATGATTCGGATTGTAATTTTGATGCGCGCATTGTTACATATTGTGCCAAAAACACATTGCCAACAACGTGTGGATTGAAGATATTTGATTGAAAATATAGGCTCTGGGGAACAGACTGCCTGCAGTACCTGCTGTGAAGTGCTGTGCTAAGGTGGCAAGTGGCAACACTGTGTGTATCTGTCTATTGTACACATAATATAATCACAGAAATTTTTGAACACTCTATGAAGAGAAGAGATGTATCGTAATATACAGAAATATATTGAGATGTATTGAGATGTATTGAGATGCATTTAGATGTATCAAAATATAAATGTATATATTCATATAGCTCGGTATTTTAAGATACGAAGATGTAAAAATATACATTATAGCTGCTGTGGCCTGTGTGTGGTCTCCTGACGATTTCTATAGCAAGATGTATTAAGATGTATCGAGATGTATCGTGCTATAATATACATCTTTACATTTCCTGCTCTGTGTGTGACAAGCTTAACGCTCGAAAACCTCGTCTTAATTTTAAAGATTATGAAAAGTACTAATAAAAGGGCCATAATGTGATGATGCATGGTGTAATGGTAGTGATGATGATGATGATTCTGCTCGCTTTCTGTTTCTATTTATTTATTTTTTAAAACGAGTGAACGAACTTGCGGAAATATTTTAGTTATTCATAATATTATCTTTCTTTACAATGTTAATCAACCTTTGAAAGGAAAGGCTTCTTATATTTATACAGAACTACGTCTATTTTTCCGTAGTTACATCGCAACTCCCGATTTGGATCTATTTTTTAAACTTTCATTAAAACTTCTATAGGAGTTGAGAGTCACGATTTTTGAACAGAAGTTTTACTTCTGAGTTTTGACACGTCGTGTACTCTTATAAATACGCAATTTTTTGTGTTTCAAACACTTTGAAACACAAAAAAATACCTTCATTAACATAAAGCTTTCTGCGAAGGTATTATAATGTTATGCAAGTAATATGAAACGATTTCACTAGATATGTTAAATTTAATTCATAGAAATCTTGAGAGAGAGAGAAAACTGAGAAACGCTCAAGCATCTATGTCTAAGGATGGGATTAGACCTGCGAGGCTAAAAATATATGGTCGCTTGGAGAAATATAATATTATGAATCATAATACTAATTCTTTTTTGAACACGTTCGCTGTGGTACGAGAACTTCTGAATCTCGTTTGTGACTTTCGTCTGGTGCGTGTGAATTTGTATGTTCTACTCGTTCCGGAAAATTAGTTGATACTGTCTTGGCAATTCAGATGTCTAAATTCGTACTAATTTAATTGATTTAGTACGAATTTGATTGTAGTTTTTATTATTCGTAGATTGATTGAGAGGAATTGCTAAATGTGACCATTTAAGCCCGGCCGCACATTGTCCGAATTCTGATCAGAAACAGTTGAATTTCGCCGGACCGCCACCCCGACCCCACACTATCCGAAATACCCTTCCGGCGAGTTCGAGCTCACTCGGCTCAGTACAAAATGTAAGAGACAGCGCGGACGTTCAACTGTTTCGAATCAGAAATTTCGAACAATGTGCGGCCGGGCTTAGCCCCGCAGTGCAGCTGCTGTACTCAACCTTTTTTTCATACGGACGACTAACATATTATTATTTTGGTCTTGGTATGGTAGGTCGCAACCAAAATTTTTTAGGGTTAAAAATAATGTTTTTTAAAATTAGCGACTTCAAAGTGGAAAATTTTCACAACTTTCTCAATGACTTGGCAATTTTGCCGTTGGTCGAATTGAATTTCAAAATGGTTTGAAAATTGAATTTAAAAATGGTTTAACTTCATAAGGGCCCGGGGCCACAGAGAAAGGCCCGGTGGGCCGCAGGTTCAGTATAGCTAGGGACCAAAAGAACATAGAGTAAGAACTACACAAGTAAATACTTTTTTGTTCGTTTATTGGAAATGATAATTCGTTAAGAAATAGTTTACATTTACTCTTATCATTCGGAACAAGAACAACAAGAATGTTTGAAATTCAAGAACACTAAAATCCCTTTGAATAGACCTCAAGTAGCACCTCCGAACACGAAAGAACGCTCTAAGCAACTGTTTGCGCTCTTATGTCGGTTATACCAAACAAGCGAGAGCGATAGCTCTCGCTTGTTTGGTACTTAGCATAATAATGCTAAGTACCTACTCACATAGTACGGTTTTACTCGATCGAGCAATCACGTACAGTAAAAACCACGGTTCGGACTTTCGTCCACACATTCAGCATTACTCGATAGTTTTACTCCAAATCGAGTAAAAATTATCGTGTGGCCCGCAAAACTCACACGCTTGAGTAAAGCTCGAAGGCTTATTATAATATTATTTATAATATTATACTATTATAATATACTAGATTTATTTAATTCCATCTAGTCGGTTCGACGCGAGCCTTCGATGTTCGAGCTGTAAGTTTTGCGATCCACACGGTAATTTATACTCGATTTGGAGTAAAACTATTGAGTAAAACCGTATATAATTATGTGAGTATTTAGCATTAGAGCATTCTACCAAATTACCCTAGAACCACGAAAGAATACGAATGTTGACAAAGTCAAAGATTAGCAGATTTTTTTAATAAAGTTTTGGTTAAAATAAGCATTTGTTTTTCAGTTTTTTTTTTTATGCGCCTTCAAAATTGGATAGTCGAGTCGAATTATTTTTTTTAATTTAAAGCAACTTTTGCGGTAATGAAACCACTTTCATAAACCCAATAATTTATATAGCTATCAAACAAAGTTCTTCCGCGATTCGTACAAGCTACTCAACGTTGACGTCATAGTTGAGTAGCAGTTTGTATGGAGCATTCCGGGCAGGTCTATTTTATAAGATTTCTGAATAATTGTTCTATGTTGGAAAGTTTTTTAGCTAACACAGTAATTCTTTCAACGATGTTTTTATTTTAAAAAGGTAAGGACCTTTCCAAAATAGAAACATCGAATCAAAGGTTTTAAGGAAATTACCATCAAGGAAAATATCATCATGCCTATTCCGTTGTTTGTTTTAACATCAAACGAGCTTTACTAGAATGAACATTCGCTCGCTTGGTCTAAACCCACCTCTAGAGCCTTCTGAGAAATAGTTGTAACGTAAGAAGAGGCCGTCATGAAAACGTGGCGTAAAAACTTATGAATTTATGTTTTATCCGTGTTGAAAATTCATGAAATTCATCCAAATTTTTACACTTTATATGAAATGAGCCTAGATACGGCTTTTATTCTTATGCACGAACGGCACTTGTCGACGGCACGCGTCGATGGCAGTCGCTTGATTTTTTTCATTGATTTTGCTGAAATTTGGTATAGAGATATAGTTCCGGGAAAGGATTTGTATTGGATAATTTTATGATTCCCGCGCAATAAACGAATTTTGGCGCAATGGATTGCGGGCTTCATCTCGTGGCTCGTGTATATATAATAGTGACGACATTAGCCAGATCGGCTAGAATGAAGGTAGGTGACTTAGGCTACATTTTAACCGACTTCCAAAAAGGAGGAGGTTATATTTTTACTTTTTTTCATATTTGTTAGCGGACTATCCATCTTTGTTATTATACTATGTTGACGCGGACGAAGTCGCGGGCAACAGCTAGTATATCATAAGAACCAACCGTTTTGTCGCTTGCCACCCTTTCCATTTCCATTGTTCCATTTCTTGTTTTCTATGAGAGGCCGGTCCGGCCTCTGGCGGACGCGGACGTCACCATAGCGGCTGGCAGCTCTTTTTTGGTTATAAATTAGAATTGCATGTGATTATGCTTTTTAGCGGCCAAACCGCTTCTTGTCTTTGATCTAGTTAAGTGATAGCCAGAGATTAAAATAAAGGCTTATCCAAGTGTTTTATTAACAAGTATTTGGCCGCCTAGTGTTGCTTCACTGAACATTTTAAATTTCAGACGATTACGCTTTTATCCGTAACTAATAAAAGCTTTTTGAATGTTTTATTAAATAAAGTTAATGAAATATAAGCATTCCTTCTAACCGTGTTACATTATGAAGTATTTAGATCTAATAAAATTGAAGTTTTAACAAAATCAGCGTATGTAACGAAAAAGATATTATCCATATATATTTTACTAGTGGTAAGCGCACCGATGATGATGAAATATGGTAATAACATCCTCGATCATGATACATTTTTAAACAAAATCGGTCCACCCGTTTCGATGTTACGATGTCGCGGACAGACATACATACACGGACTTCACATCAAACTTGTAACACCCCTCTTATTTGTCTGGGGAAAATTTAAAGTAGATTATTTTGACATCGTGATCGCAATTGCAATCGCACTAATGTTTCTGTTGTAATTAAACCAGTAGAAGATATTAAAGAGGTTTATTTTATAATGTGTCCCGACACCGGTGTCCAATCCTTTAATGTCGTGATCTATGGCATATTTTATCGACAAATTGGCCTTTAAATTTTCTCTCTCTCATGGTTGTAAAATGGCAGCCATTTTAGTTTTTCTCGGGCTTTCACACTAATCTGACCAGAACTAAATAAAATAAAATAAAAAATGTTTTATTTCTGAGTAGATTTTAAGAAAATACTTTCAGAATGTTAATATTAGCTACGGTGCCTACCACCGGTAGCTATATAGTATAACTGCTCTTGTAAATATCCTATGAAGATAAAAAAGGTCTCATTTGATAGCTAAGTTTGTGGACTACGCTTACATAGGCAATAGCCAATATGTTATAAATTTCGTGGAATTAGAGATAGAAAAACCCAAGTTTAAGAAAATCGGACACCGGTGTCGGGACACATTGTATGTATATTCTGTGACAGTACATAGTCTTACCACAGAAGAGAGAACTTACTTTTATAAATTTAAACTACAACAGTTTCATTGCCGACTTAGCTACGAGTATAGGTAAAAATAAATAGATTCAGCAAGCGGCTTATTCTGTGTATGAAACATGCGAATATCAAAATTTATCCAATGGTCAAGGATATTTTTTGAAAATCTGTCATCATATTTGCAATCAGATTCTGGTAGACCTATTATATACAGGGTGCAATTAAACCTTCCTGCCAAATTTTGATATATTGATCCTTGTTAAAAATAAAAATACACGTATTTTTTCTTTTATAGTCACTCAGTACTACTAAATTTTTTTTTTGTTAAATGGACTCTCCTAATGATACCTAAGCCCTGGGAAAAAATTGTCAGGAAGATTTAATTGCATCATGTATATACTTATTACTTAGATACAGTTGCTCTATCATGAGTTTAAAGCTATAGTTCTTATCGATATTCGATACCGAGTACGTAAATATTTAGTATGACAAATTTTACAGCGCCCCTAACGGTCACTTGCGGAACTAAAATCGCCATAGTAAATAGTAAATACTTACGTAGTCGGTATCGGGTATCGATAAATACTATACTTAGCTTTAAAGTTTAAATTCATGGTAGAGCGTATTTCACTGTTGACTCAACAGTAATAGAATAGAGTTATACGCATAATATTCTATTAAGGATCAGCGCAGACAGAACGAAACGAAACAAAAGGATTTCAATAACACATTTGAAAAGGTTCAAAATTGAAGACATGAGTGTAGGAACCAGCCTACCTAGCATACCCCAACGAGATATCTCACTCTACATGTTTTCTCGATGTTTGATGGTTTGTCTCTTCATCTATATTCACCCTAGCATGACAAACATTTTTTCTCGCGTAGATCTATCATCGAAATAACACATTTTTATAGAGTTTGGTCGAGATAATGTCGAGATTTTGACATTATGAGACGAGTAACTACTCGTCTTATAATGTCAAAATTTAATTATCTCGAGAGTGAGATATCTCGTTGGCGTATGCTAGGTAGGCAGGTAAGTAACAGTAAAAAAATTGCCGTTTTTTTTCAGAAATTATCACGAGGCTTTGGTGCCGGAAAAATGATTTGAAATATAAAACTGTGGATGTTGTGTGTTATGTGTAGCCCGATAAATATACCTGGCTACACATAACATCCTGGCTAATAAGCCGCTCTCTCTTCGCTGCGCTCCGTTCTGTCTGCGCTGAGCCTAATGATTCCACACACCTATGTTATGTTTGACCCTTCTGTCGCTGACACCAAAGTGTTTCTCGGGGCGATTAGGCTGACAGATCTAATAATAGCCTATGTCATTTGTTTTGATATAGAGGCCCTCTACGTAATGCCTGCCATACACGCTAAGGCCTACCGGAGAGGTCCACCTATGCAGGTATGCCTGCGCAGGTAGACCGGAATGTGTGTAGGAATAGACCTGTGCAGTTTTTTCGACCGGCGCAAGATCTATTCCCAAACACATTCCGATTTCCGGTCTAGCTGCATAAGCAGACCTGCACAGGTGGACCTCTCGAGGATTAGATGTTTGACTATGATATTATTATACTTATTAATCTTACTATCTATATCTATTTGACGCCTCCGTGGTCTAGTGGTTAGAGCGTCGCTCTCGACTCCGGAGGTCGTGGGTTCGAATCCCGCGTTGGAAACATGTTATTTCCAAGTTTGGTTAGGACAATGCAGGCTGATCACCTAATTGTCTGACAAGTAAGATGATCCATGCGTCGGATGGACATGTAAAAAGTCGGTCCTGCGCCTGATCTCTCGCCGGTCGTGTCGGTCTTCCGTCCCACTGGGTTATGAGAGTAAAGGAATAGAGAGTGCTCTTGTGTACTGCGCACACACTTGGGCACTATAAAATCACTCCTGCGTACCTGGTCTGGTTTCAATGAAACCGGCCACCGTCACCGAAACCGATGTGGGGAGTATTATTAGTATTATTACTATATCTATACAATATACGCCATATAATAAAACCATAGAAATGACAATTCTGTACATTAAAGATATTTAAAAAATTTAAAAGCAGGGACTGTCACTACATCGCTATAGAAGCCAAAACTGTTAGTTTTTTGTCTGTTTGTCTGTCTGTCTGTATGTTTGTTCCAGCATCACACGAAAACTACTGATCCGATTTGAATGCGGTTTTTTGCAGATATATTTAGTAGGAAAACATAATTATAGTGGGTTTTTTAGGGGGTAAAATATTTTGGGGATATTTTTGGAGGTAAAATTTTTGAAGAATGGATATCTTTGAAATCTGTCGTATTAGTTTAAGGATAAGACCGCACTACGCGATACTACGCGATGCGACACTTCACGTTCCGACGTTTTTTAGGCTTCTTACAGACGAACGGCACGTGTCGGCGGCACGAATCAGCGGCAGCCGTTGACAGTTTATGACGCTTGCAGTTGTGTCGTACCGCGTAAGGGTCAATTCAGACAGCACGCGCAATGCGACGAGGCGAGGCGAGGCGCGGCGCGATACGTGCCGTCGCCTACCGTCGACTGCCGCCGACGCGTGCCACCGACAGGTGTCGTTTGTCCGTAAGCGCTTTTAAAACGCCATACTGACGTTTAAGGGTCAATTCAGACCGCAACATGACGCGTAGATGCATTTCTGTACTGAATTGACAGATTTAGATTATGTGACTCGTGAGACGTCTTGCAAATCTGTCCAATACTGTATACAGAAATGCATCTACGCGTTGCGTCGCGGTCTGATTTAACCCTATCAGACTTAAATTGTATGGAACGCGAAGTGTCGCGTTGTGTCGTGTCGCTTGTGCGGTTATATTTAGCCAACCTTTGTAATCTAGGTATAAACGTACATAGTCTACCTTTTCACGCTTAAACGGCTGAGCAAAGTTTTTTATTTCTTTGTCTAGCAAGGGTGCATTTTCAATTGTGGTCCTTCGAGTCTGAACAACTGAAGTAAGTCTTAATACAAAGATATAAGATCTAGAAGTGCACGTACACATGACAGCAGTTTAAAGCGCTCTTAAAATACAATTTTGAATTTATTTCGCACCCCTTTCTGTATACAATGTCCACTTTGACAGGATAAACACGCTTCACGGAATTCTGATGTACGCGCCAGACGGTCTATGTGTACCACTTTGAATTTTTATTGAACGGTCTATGTGTACCAGTTTTTCTATTGCCAACGCCCATTGTTGTAGTCCTTCTCCTGGGCGTTGGACTCTGTCACGCAGTTGGGCACGGAACACGTGCTCCAGGTGTCGCTCCCCGTATCTCGATTCAAGTGCCTCCATCAGGTCTTTAAACCCATTTCCTGTATGCGCTTCTAGGACCGACAAAGCTTGCCCTCTGAGCGCAACTGTGAGAGCGGTCAGGCATTGTTCATCATTCCATCCGTTGGCAGAAGCAACCGTCTGGAATTGCTGACGATAAGCATTTCAAGAAGTAGTGCCGTCGTATGGTGGCACTTTTACTCTTGGCCCATGTGCCACTCCAGAATTTCCACTACACGTCGCGACTCCTGTGGTTTCCAGGCGCACTACTTTTTTCTGTAGTTCAGTGAGGCCGGTTTCCACATTTTCCACATCCACTCCCAACCTGGTAACGCGTTCGTCCATTACGTCGACATCTTTACGAATCTTTGTCACCGTGTCACTAACATCCTTTATAGCTCCAAGCGCTTTTTCTTGAAGGTCTTTTTGTTGCTCTTGTGATTCTCGAATAGCTCTGATTTCAGCCTTTTGAAACTCTTGCAAGGCGCCGAGCTTGCGGTCTTGTGACTCTTGTAAAGCGCCAAACTTGCGGTCTTGTGATTCCATAATTGCCTGAATTTCAGCTCTTTGACAATCTTGCAAAGCGCCGAGCTTGCGGTCTTGTGACTCCTGCAATGCGCCGAGCTTGCGGTCTTGTGACTCCTGCAATGCGCCGAGCTTGCGGTCTTGTGACTCTTGCAAAGCCTGAATTAATCCAATTAGGCTTTCTAATTGAAGTGCCACTTGAGGGGCCGCAGAAGCTACGGGCGAGTCAAGGTGGGTAGAGCCAGTGGTCGGGGCTTGAGCAGGCGGGCCCCGATGGGCGGGGCCAGTGGGCGTGGCCTGAGTGGGCGTGAATTGGTGGGCGGAGCCAGTGGGCGTGGCCACGCCCAAAGTGGGCGGAGCCTGAGGGGCGTGGCCAGTGAGCGTGTCCCGGTGGGCGGAGCCAGTGGGCGTGGCTTCACCCAAAGTGGGCGGAGCCTGGTGGGCGTGGTCAGTGGGCGGAGCCAGGTGGGCGGGGCCAGTGAGTGGGACCTGTCCCTCAGTGGGCGGAACTTGCTCCCCAGTGGGTGTGGCCTCCGCAACTCCCCTCTCAGAGTCAATGGCAGCAGCTCGCTGCGCCCTTGTCCTGACACTCCCCTTGAAGTCCTCTCTCGGAGTCAATGGCATCTTCAAATCCCACTTCTGACACCAGTTGTTACGTGCTAGGGTTCGAGGATTTGGAGAGAAAGACCTGGTGACTCTCTTGAAGACTTTATTAACACTGCACTAAACACTAGGTCAAAACACTTAGCACTAAGTCCAAACACTAATCACTAGGTCCAATCACTAAGCACTATCACTGTCCTAGGTCGTAGCCAAGTCGCAGGTTTCACTGGTTCACTCACTATTGATCACTTGTTGTCGCCTAGAAGATCGCTCAGTTCGAATTGACTCGCCGGGCCTGGCTGCGGCTTTTTATATGGCGAGACGAATTTCAGTAAGTTCCCAATTCACGTAAACAAGTAAACAACCGTGGGAACTTTCTAGGAGGCTCGAGCATGTACCACAATAAAACTGCCGTCCTTACGATAAGTGCAGTAAGTTGAATTTTTTGGCAAATTTAATTTAGACCTTATGGACTCAGTCATAAGGTCTAAATTAAAACACGTAAACACGCAAACAAATCAACGGTAAACACGTAAACAAACATTGGACCTTTCTAGAAGGTTCGAGTATGTACTTGCGCACCTCATGCCATCTAGTATTGAGTAGGGGGATTTATGTTGCCTGTGCTCCCTCGGTAAGTTTCGCTGGTTTGTCGCTAGATGGCACCACGTGTCCGTATACCATGTACCGTATGTTAGTCTATTATTATCAGCGTCTGAATGAATGAATGTGAATTATGTTGTATGTAAGTACGTTTTATGTATGTTTTTATGTTTGTGTTCACATATCTCCGGAACTACAAGTCCGATTTAAGTAATTATTTTTTTGTTGTACTACATATCGTTTAACTTAGGGAATGCTGCAAGTTTCAACAACAGCGGTTGAGAAGTTTTATAGTTAGGGAATTTTAATTCTTAATTTTGAAGTCGGTTTTATCTTTATTAAATACATTTTAACTAGTAACACATACGGTATACCTTATTATCAGAAATAATTTTTAATTGTATTACTTACGTTATAAAAATAAATAAAGTAAAAAAAATATATGCCCGACTGCATCAGAAGAGTTGCAGGTGCGTTGCCGCCCTTTTAAGGGAATAGGGTAATAGGGTAGAGGAGGGTAGGGAAGGGAAAGGGTTGGGGATTGGGCCTCCGGTAAACTCACTCACTCGGCGAAACACAGCGCAAGCGCTGTTTCACGCCGGTTTTCTGTGAGCCCGTGGTATTTCTCCGGTCTAGCCGGCCCATTCGTGCCGAAGCATGGCTGTCCCTCGTTAATATTCAAGTCGGCGCTGACGTGGGATTGACCAGATCCCGTGGTATTACCTGGTAATCTTTGAGTGATGGCTCCAAGCCCGGCTCAGTTGGCCATACATGATAAACGCCCCTGATAACAGGATTTGCTGACGACATGAGAAATTGTTAACGCCTCGCCAACGTCGACAAAACTAATACACGTATAGTTTTGACATAGATGACGCTATTGTTTAATTGGTCTGAAATGTAATTGAAGGTGTAAAGGAAATTGAATACATTATACTTTGTAACATGAGGGTAGCATTACTAGTTACAAACTTTTGCATTCGTTATAAGTATTTTTAAGGGACCATCCATAAAGTACGTTACACGATTTTTATGATATTTAGACCCCTCCTTCCCCTTGTTACGGGTAATATTTGTGAGAAAAGTGTGACGATACAAAGCAATTTTTACACTTAAAAAATTAAAACCACCTCACCTTACTTGCGTCATCGTTTGGTTAATATATCTGGCTATACATATTAAAATCCTCATCTTTGATTTGAAATAATTTGAAATTTTCATAGTTCCAAAGCCTTCGTATATACAAAAAACGAAAACGTTCTAATTGTTAGTTACCCACTTCATCCACTTACGTCTTCAATTTAGGTTAAGAAAATGTATGATAACGAGTTATAAATTTAAATAAGTTTAAAAAATCGACCAAGCGCGAGTCGGTTCGCGCACAAGGGTGCCGTACTGTTATTGAGCAAAAGTTGGCAAAAAAATGTGTCTTTTTGTACGTATGAGGATATTTATTAAATATTTATTTTATTTTAATTTTATTATTAATCATCATCATAATATTAATACGCGAACGAAAAACTTTGTAACCCTTTTTACGAAAAATGGGGAAACTTAGGTGCATGAAATTTTGCACAGATATCCATACTAATATTATAAATGCGAAAGTATCTCTGTCTGTCTGTCTGTCTGTCTGTCTGTCTGTCTGTCTGTCTTGCTTTCACGCCAAAACTACTGAACCGATTGCAATGAAATTTTGTATACAGTTATTCTAGAGTCTGAGAAAGGACATAGGCTACATTTTGATGTGGGAAAATATCTTATTTCCATGAAAATTTCGATGAAAATGAATTCGCATTGCGCGTGGCCAGCGCTCATCCCGGGGGTCCTGGGTTCGAGTCCCGCAGGCGGAACAAAAAGTTTTCAATTTTCCTGGGTCTTGGATGTGTATTAAAATAAAATTTCAAAAATCTTAAACATATTTTATGTATAATATTATAAAAAATCCAGAAATATATCGATGGAATGAACATTTTAGTTCTAATACGATTCAACAGATGGCGTTTTATTTTTTACTTTATTGTAACATAGAACTAATCATACTTATTAGTTAGTATGTTTTTGTTTATAGTTTTTAATACGTTAGAATATGATGTTTAATCCATACTAATATTATAAATGCGAAAGTATCTCTGTCTGTCTGTCTGTCTGTCTTGCTTTCACGCCAAAACTACTGAACCGATTGCAATGAAACTTTGTATACAGTTATTCTAGAGTCTGAGAAAGGACATAGGCTACATTTTGATGTGGGAAAATATCTTATTTCCATGAAAATTTCGATGAAAATGAATTCGCATTGCGCGTGGCCAGCGCTCATCCCGGGGGTCCTGGGTTCGAGTCCCGCAGGCGGAACAAAAAGTTTTCAATTTTCCTGGGTCTTGGATGTGTATTAAAATAAAATTTCAAAAATCTTAAACATATAATATGTATAATATTATAAAAATCCAGAAATATATCGATGGAATGAACATTTTAGTTCTAATACGATTCAACAGATGGCGTTTTATTTTTTACTTTATTGTAACATAGAACTAATCATACTTATTAGTTAGTATGTTTTTGTTTATAGTTTTTAATACGTTAGAATATTATCTATACTAATATTATAAATGCGAAAGTATCTCTGTCTGTCTGTCTGTCTGTCTCGCTTTCACGCCAAAACTACTGAACCGATAGTAATGAAATTTTGTACACAGATAGTCTAAAGCCTGAGAAAGGACATAGGCTACTTTTTAACTGGAAAAAGGGGTTCTAAGGGGGTGAAAATGCGTAAATTTGGTTAAATTAACTTAGTTCCAAAAAACTCAAAACAGATGGCGCCAAGAGTCCCCTAGATCGCGCTATTGCTTGCTCATGCGTATTTCTATAAGAGGTGGTACCATGTTAAGGTAGGTTTTACGATTCTTTCGATTGTTAAACACGTTAATATTAACTAACTAGCTGTTGCCCGTGACTTCGTCCGCGTGGTCTTTAGTTTATAGCGCGCGGTGTCAACAAAATTTGTGTCAAATTTAAAAACTTTTTAAAACCCTGGTAAGTTTTTAAAACCCTCTTAGGGCCGCGTTACACCGGAATGGCAGCGCTGAAAGTGCTCGCCTCGCCGCTGCCATTCCGGTGTAGCGCGGCCCTTAATTAATCAAAATACCCAAAAACAGCTGTGCAGTGTGCACATAATCTATACTAATATTATAAATGCGAAAGTATCTTTGTCTGTCTGTCTGTCTGTCAGTCTCGCTTTCACGCCAAACGCCAAAAGTATATCTGTCTGTCTGTCTGTCTGTCAGTCTCGCTTTCACGCCAAACGCCAAAACTACCGAACCGACGGTAATGAAATTTTGTATACAGATAGTCTAAAGCCTGAGAAAGGACATAGGCTACTTTTTTTACTGGAAAAAAGGGTTGTAAGGGGGTGAAAATGCGTAAATTTGTTCAAATTAAGTTACTTCCAACAATTCATAATAGATAGCGCCGTGCGTCTTCTACATCACGCTGACGCTTGCTCAAAAGTCTTCCTATAAGACGTGGTATCATCTTACATTTAAGTTTCGATTTTTTTCGATTGTTATATCTATTCTACGGTATTAAATAACTCAGTACTTTATCTGTGCAGTGACGTAACCTTAAATCTATCAATGATAAATAGTTTATGGGTAAAGTTGTGTAATCGGAGGGCTAAATAAGCTTTAAAATTTGGCATAAAATATAAAGTTTAATATAAAAAAATGAAATACTTATTGTGTGCACACTGCACAGCTGTATTAATTTAAGGGGTACCAGGGTTTTTTTTATAAAAGCTTTTGACACCAATTTTGTTGACATCGCGCGCTATAAAGTACTATAAACTGAAGTCCACGCGGACGAAGTCGCGGGCAACAGCTAGTAGTTTATATGGTGAAGGAGTGCATCGAGCTAATATTATTTTGAAATTATGCTTTTATAATACATTTTTTTAACAAATAAAACATTACACACACTACAACACACACACATGAGAAATGACAGATTTTTGAGTGACAAGCCAAACATACGAATACTCTTTTATTTATGGTTGAAGTCTGTTGATAACAAGTTGACAGATTGAAAACGGATTATAATTTTTTTTATTGAATCTTAGATACTATTGGACAATGCTTACACGGCCAGTCTGAGATCAACTGAGTCCCAGAGACGAGATTTGAAAAAAATATGTATGATAAAATCAATATTTTTTTACAAATTAAACGTAGTAGTCCTAATGTCGTTGAAACTAAGGTCGAATTTCGACCATTGGGCGATCTCTAGTAATTATTAAAGTAGAAATATAATTAAAAATATTGTAACTCAAGTGCCTATACCTGCTACTATTATTGATTACGAGCAAAAAAGGCATAAAAAAATCACGTTTGTTGTATCACCTTAAATACTTATTTTATTTTTCGTATTTTTTGTTATAGCGGCACCAGAAATACACAATCGGAGAAAATTTCAGAAGTCTAGCTATAGTGGTTCTTGAGTTAGGTTAGGAGGTTAGTCCACAATAGCCTATTTATTATTAGAAATCCCAGCTTTTCTAAACATCCAAAAATCTTATCTCTCTAAAATAACGGAAAATTATTATTAAAAGCTACACAGCAGATGATAGTTACCGGAAATTATTGTTCTGCTTAGTATATTAGCTTGTTCTATTGCTAACAACCTATATTTCAACCAGATTTAGCTTTGTATGTCAATAATAATTAATAATTATTATTGACATACAAATTACCCTGTTTTACATACCTTCAAAGGACCATTCCACGCCAAGCAGACAGGAAAAAAGTCGATATCTCCGATTTTGATAACATTTCAGTTAGTTATAATTATTATATCTACCTATACGTGTTATTAATTTTTAGGGTTCCGTAGCCAAAGGGTAATTAAACGGGACCCTATTACTAAGACTTCGTTGTCTGTCCGTCTGTCTGTCTGTCTTCGGGCTGTAACTCGAGAACGGTAATAGCTAGAGAGTTGAAATTTTCACAGATTAGTATATCTGTTGCCGCTATAACAAGAAATACTAAAAGGAAAATAAAATTAATATTTAAGGGGGGCTCCTATATAACAAACGTGACTTTCTTAGCCTTTTTTGCTCTATATCAATAATGGCAACAGGTAGGTAGGTACTCAATTTTTGTCAAAATCTTTAATTATATATGTGTAATTTAATACTAAATAATAATATTACAATAAAATAAAAAATTAAGGTTCCCATACAAAAAACACAATTTTGGCCTAATGTTGCTCGCTTGCTTGTTGCTTGCTTGTAGGGAACCCTTCATGAGCGAGTCCGACTCGCACTTGGCCGATTATTTTCATTTTTTTCATACCTGGGGGTTATACATAAAAGGGGTTGAAAAACACTAGGCTAAATCATACACATTTAAAAACGATTACATAATAACTGCAGAGCCTTTGTCTCTTTTTTTTTATGAAATAAGGGGGCAAACGAGCAAACGGGTGACCTGATGGATCAGAAGAGCTGCAGGTGCGTTGCCGGCCTTTTAAGAAGGAATAGGGTAATAGGGGAGGGTAGGGAAGGAAATAGGGTAGGGGATTGGGCCTCCGGTAAACTCACTCACTCGGCAAAACAGTGTGCAAGTGCTGTTTCACGCCGGTTTTCTGTGAGAACGTGGTATTTCTCCGGACGAGCCGGCCCTTCGTGCCGAAGCATGGCTTCCCCACGTATAAACTCCCACGAATGTCTTTCGACAGGAACAATATTAAAGCTCTAAGCCGTAAGTATAGTAGTTACCCACCGTCCCCTAAAGCCGCCTTACTCGCGGTTAGCGCCACAAATATATCGATCGCGCTGTCATTTAGGGTCAATTTATACTAGCGCTGAGTCGCAGCGCATCGAAGCGAACAACCTAAATTGAACATAACAAATTCAACCTTAACTCTTTACGTACTTGCTTGCGAAATCGCAGTTTAGCCGCGAAACTGCGCGTTCAGGCGGACGCATATAAATCCAGCCGGGTACCACGGGTATAAACCGCGCGGTTGCCGCTGTGTCTGAACTAGCACTTAGTTGGTGCTGTCAGCTCAGCTATTGTAAGAGAATATAAGATGAGGCTTGAAAGAAACCACTCCCAGTGGTCTTGCTACGATGTTACCGACACCGGAAGTTTTAACAACCCTCAGGTACTATAAAGTTTTAGCGAGACTTTTGTTATAGTAAAAGGAGGGGAAGTGAGTTATCTTCATACAAAGGCACCGCGCGCGGCTTGTATGTGTGCGCCATAGTATCAATGCGTCGCCACGTACGGCACACAACAAAATCTCGGCGGTGTCAGCCTAGTAAAACTGGCCGAAATTTTGTTGTGTGCCGTACGTGGCGACGCATTGATACTATGGCGCACACATACAGGCCGCGCACGGTGCCTTTGTATGAAGATAACTTACTTCCCCTCCTTTTACTATGCTTTTGTTTAAACGTTTTATAATAAAAACTTCTTGAAGCTAGATGTTTTAAAAGCGATAGTTTAGTGCTGTACCTGTAGGTACCTACTACCTATCATCGATACATGGTGCAATAAAACAAAGGGATACCGTAGGGGGTGTACACGACGCTAAAACAAAGGATGTGTGTATCACTACATATTATAAAACAAAGTTGCTTTTTTTCCCTCATGTCCCTTTGTTCCCTTTAATCTTTAAAACTACGCAACGGATTTTGATGCGGTTTTCTTTAATAGATAAAGTGATTAAAGAGGATGGCTTATATAAGTATAATTTAACATTCATTAAATAGTGGAGAAATACTATTAATTTTGGGGTTTCTAATGTAATGTCGTAAATAATTACATTTTTTTCCGTTTACATTGCTAACGCAGGCTGAACCCTACGAGATTCATCAAAATGATGTAAGTACTAAGTATTGTACACTATGAAAAGGTCTACAGAAAACTACGCGATGTCTATCTCTAAGGATAATATTCCACAATTAACATTTTTTTGTCATTTACTTTTAACTTCAAATTATGGCTAATTTTCGAAGCGATTTTAACCAATACGGCAATAAACCTTATTCAATTAAATACTTTAAATACATTATTGATTTATTAATATAGATCTATAATATTATGACCCTTTACAGCATATTTTCGAAGATATTACAGATTTAAAAATTGCGGGACGTAGCTTTTGCGGCGGTACCGACCAATGCGGGCCACAGGTGGTAATGAATATAATTAAAAACTACTAAATCGATTTTAATAATTTCTTCTGTGAGTGACATAGGCTATATTACAGGGGTTCCCAAAGTGTGCGCCGCGGCGCCCTGGGTGCGCCGTGGAAAGGCAAGAGGGGCGCCGCGCCTTAAGTCGATCCTCCATCATTTTCCTAAACCTCGTATCATAAAATTAAATTATGTAAAGCAGGTAGATGATTAAATATTTGTTAATCATCATTTACGAGTACCTGCTTAACCTAACTATAATCATTAAAGCTGTTTATTTTGTATCTTTTTCTAATAGCTAGGTAGAGTAGGGCGCCATAACAACATTTTTCGGTGTGTACCTAACGGCGCCGCAGGCTGAAAAAGATTGGAAAACCCTGGGCTTCTATATTTTTATTCCCGTGCGAAGCCGGGGCGGTTTGCTAGTGTGTGTATAATCAATAATGTTACATATAGAATTTAATGTAAAAGTAGTGTGACTTTGTTTTGTTACTGCCTGTAAAATATACTGTATTCTGGACAATATAGGACGGTAACATTCATAATTTACGTTTGACCAGTCAATATGGCTCCATTCCCGACGTTTGAAAACCTACATGAAACTGATGAAAGTACAAAAATCCACGAAATACACTCAGGGCCTGTTTCACCACTTCCTGATGAGAGCCGAATGATTAACTTTTTTTATTAAAAAAATTAACTTTTCAGATGATGAAGTATTAATGGAAAATCTGTCAAAAAAGCTGTGAATAGCCTATTCGGCACTTTATCAGAAAGTGGTGAAACAAGCCCTCAGTGTATTATATAAGGTATATTAAGTTATAACCAATTGATTCAGTTACCCCTCAAAAGAGTTTATTACGAGTAAGTATTCGTATATCGTAGGACTAGGTATCATACAGATAATGTGTCGAACAAACACGTTATAAGCATACTCTTAGGCCTTAGCGCGGGTACGTATTAAATTTTTCATATTATCATCGAGAGTTTGTAGGGCTTCTTCAATATTCTCTTTTGATTTTGTTATATAGGTTTTATGTTTTAGCATATTAACTAGCTGTCCCGGCAAATGATGTTTTGCCATTTAAAGTATTTCGCCCATATTATTTTATTGAAGTGACTAAGTAAGTATGGCACCATGGTAACGTCCATCGCTATCCCGTCGCACAAACAATGGTCGCGGTCAGTCTCGACTCTCGAGTAGTTGTAATAATTTACTATTATTTAAACAACAAATGCACTTATCTATATAATAATACGTGAGCCAAAAACTTTGTATCCCTTTTGACGAAAAATGGGGAAACGTAGGTGAATGAAATTTTGCACAGTTATAGTTTATATGGTGAAGGAGTGCATCGAGCTAATATTATTTTGAAATTATACTTTTATCATACATATTTTTAACAAATAAAACATTACAGACAGTACAACACACACAAGTCAAGCCTATACTTACATACGAATTATAGTCTTTTATTTATGGTTGAAGTCTGTTGACAACAAGGTGACAAATTGAAAATGGATTATAATTTTTTTTATTGAATCTTAGATACTATTAGACAGTGCTTACACGAGCAGTCTGAGATCAGCTGAGTCCCAGAGACAAGAGTTGAATAAAATATGATCAAGTCAATATTTTTTTACAAAATATGTAGTAGTCCTAATGTCATTGAAACTAAGGTCGAATTTCGACCATTGGGCGATCTCTATATAAAAAGTAGATGTTGTCCGATTGTCAACCCTAGCCGATATGCTCGCTAAGATTCACGAAAACCGGTCGAGCCTTTTCAGAGAAAAAAGTAACGCTTTAGGAATGTTATAACAAAATGGACATACACCCTAAAGCAGTATTTCTCAAAGTGTGATAGGTGGAGCCCT
The DNA here is from genome assembly GCF_905147365.1 of Aricia agestis. Taxonomy (NCBI): domain Eukaryota; kingdom Metazoa; phylum Arthropoda; class Insecta; order Lepidoptera; family Lycaenidae; genus Aricia; species Aricia agestis. The sequence continues at coordinate 22,443,376 of NC_056428.1, read as the reverse complement.
GGGGCTCAGCAAAGGCCTTGTAAGTGATCCGCGAGGGATACATACATTGTTTTTAGAAATGACATCAGACACTAGCATAGAGACATAATATATTCAAAGACATGACTCGACTCCAAAAAGAGGAATCTTTTTGGAGTCCGTCAAAAATGTGAAACGCTGCCCGTTTATCTATTTTTAATTTGTTTTATTACCCATTTCAATTTATTAAATATACAATCTGATATGTTGAAACTTTAAAATCACAATCGCTGTATTATTCTTTCCATATTGTAACAAGAACAAAAGCTTACGCATGGGCTGTTATATTCAGCATAAAACTTTGCGGCTAATTCTAAATAACCTTCCCGGGCGAAGTTTCGGGTAAAATTGAGTAACTTGTAAATTATTACTTCGAGCAAGTAAGAGTAGTTAGGCATTGTTAATGTTTTCGAGTTCTTTTCGTTTAACCTAATTATTGAAAGTTATTAATTAAATGCGTTGTATCTGGGATTACATGTGTTTTGTATTTATTTACTATCAGAGAACTGAAAAGTAATTTATTCATATGCAGATCAATGAGTTTCTAAAATACTTAGTAACATAGAATATCATTGATGCAGATGGCGGACCTAATAATAGTAATTTGGTCGCGGTATGTCAAACCCAGCCGACAGACCACAACTAACAAACTAATTGACATAACCCGACCAAACGACATAGGCCCGTCAACTGCCTATAAATCAATTTCTTAGATGGTAGTTGGTACATAAATCGATTTTTATTAATTTTTAAACTACGATTGACGGGGAATAATTCAATTCAATGCGTCCCTGTACCAGGTACTTTTTAACGTCTCACTTCTGGCATAATATGTCAGAATAGCAGTGAGAAAAAAATGTGGTCGTCCGATTTAGGTCAAATGTAATTAAGTAGCTAATTTTGTTCTAGACTCTAGAGCAGAGGTTCCCAAACTCACTTGTTCCTTAGAACACTTTCAAAGATAGATCCTGTGGACCCCCAGGAAAACCCCCTCTCTCTACTGTACATAACCTGTTATCATTTTAAGTAGCAATCAGTTATCATATTACTAGCTGTTGCCCGCGACTTCGTCCGCGTGGACTTTAGTTTATAGTTGTTCCCGTACATTGATTGAGTCGTTTACGCGCAAATCAGAAAAGTATTTTGTGTGAGAACCGCATATTTTTCCGGGACAAAAAACATTACTTGTCCCAGATTCACATTAGTATCTCCAATCTCCGTGCCAAATTCAATCAAAATAGATTAAATAGTTTAGGCGAGAATCATAAAAGTTAATTGTGCGGGAACCGTATATTTTCCGGGATAAAAAGTATCCCTTGTCCTTTCCCGAGACTGAAAGTATTGCCATACCAAATTTCATCAAAATAGATTGAATAGTTTACCGTATATTTTCCGGGATAAAAAGTATCCCTTGTCCTTTCCCGAGACTGAAAGTATTGCCATACCAAATTTCATCAAAATAGATTGAATAGTTTAGGCGATAATCACAAAAGTTTATTGTGCGGGAACCGTACATTTTCCGGGACAAAATTAGTACTTATTCCTTGTCCTTTCCCGAGACTCAAAGTACCTCCGTACCAAATTCCATCAAAATAGATTGAACAGTTTACGCGCAAATCATAAAAGTACTTTTATTGTGCAGTAACCGTACATTTTTCCGGGAAAAAATGTATCCTATGTTCTTTTTCGGGACTCAAAGTATCTTTATAGCAAAGACGAACACCCAAAAAAGCCCAAGCTCCGGCACAAAAGTATATACTTTATTAGTAAAAGAAATGTATATGTGTTATTGGCGCAAATAGTGGCTTAAGTAAAAAAATTGCTATTTTATAGGGTTGCTCCCATACAAAAACACAATTTTCAGCCTATTTTTGCTCTATTGTGGTACGGAGCCCTGAATGCGCGAGTCTAACTCGCACTTGGACGATTTTTATTTTGTGTTTGTGTTTTTCTTATTAATTTAACATATTAAAATCCACACCGAATAATTGAATCTGTAAAATTATACCATTTGACATTTCTCTATAAAATATAATTTTTAATCCTACTTTCTACTAATATTATAAAGGCGAAAGTTTGTTTGGATGTATGGATGTATAGATGTATGGATGTGTGGATGTGTGGATGTGCGGATGTATGAATGTTTGTTACTCTTTCACGCAAAAACTACTGAACGGATTTTAATGAAACTATACAATAATATAGCTTATACATCAGAATAACGCATAGGCTACGAGTTTAACCGACTTTCAAAATGGGGGAGGTCTTATGTTCGTTTTCTTATGTTCAACGATTACTCCGCCGTTTGTTAACCGATTTTGAAATTTTTTCTTTTGGTATGTTCTTTGGGTATCATCCCAATTTGGTATTATATTCACAAAAGTGGTGATCTGATGAAGGATCCATAAGTAATCGAGGGAACTCCTCAAAATTTATGGGGAAACATGTGGTGACTTCGGTTTCGTGAGAAGTATTTTGCACCGAGGTATACCTGGTGGTTCGTGGTTCGTGGTTCGGAAGGTGCTGAGAGAACTCCTGATTCTTTATAGATACAAGTTTGGGAGTTTCGGCGTTGTTTTAAGAACGGAAAGCATATGCTACTATGCAAATTACATTCATCATCATCATCATCACTACCATAATATTATACCATGCATCGTCCCATGATTATGAGCCTTTTCATAGTCTTTTAGATCGAGGCTCGAGTTTGTCAAGCGATAATTTTAAAAAATCTATACTTACTTAATATTATAAACCTGAAGAGTGTGTTGCTTGAATGCGCTAATCTCAGGAACTCAAAGGTTCGGTTTCAAATTCAAATTCAATTCAAATTTAAATTTTTTTATTCAGAATAAATTTTTTCAAATATTCTCTGAACGTCGGGGCTACACAGATGCCTACCACCGGTTCGGGAACTAACCCGGCGAGAAGAACCGGCGTAAGAAAACTTATTTCAGTGTTAGATATCTCATTTATCGAAGTAAGGCTATATTATATTATAATATCACGCTTAGACTAATACGACCGAAGAAACTCAGGAAAATGTGGTAAACACCGGGAAAATATTAAAAAGGGTTTATCTCACGAACTACTGGAGCAATTTTTATAGCAATGTTTGGCACTTATATAGATTAGACCACGTGAAAGGAGTATTTATAGCTATTTTTATTCGAAAATGTACGGTTTGTGTGAAATCCCTAATTTACGCAGGCGAACCCGCGCGTTACATCTAGTATTAAATACGATTTTCAAAATGGATGATTAAAGTACTAGGGGCTGTTTCACTGCTTCCTGCTATGTCCCGGATCTTATCCGCAACTTATCTGACAGATACTCTATACTCAATCTGTCAGATAAGTTGTGGACAGCCTATCCGGCAGTTATCAGGGAGTGGTGAAAAAGCCCCTTAGTGTTGCAATTTAAAAAAAGATTTCATCTGAATTACCTGTTCCAATCAATAGCCGGGAATTTTATGTTACCTAATTTAAGCCGTACTCAAATTAACTGTTTCCAGCGAAGGGTACATATCACTCGGCCTTTTACTGCCGACATTAGTCAGGAGTTCAGGACAGACTTAAGGCCGTCCCCCGAGCAAACGACCTTGGCCATACATTTGCCGCGTTGCCGAGATCGCACCAAAACCCTAGTTTTTTACTTAGTTCAAAATTGTCCTAAAACAATTTAGAACGGGGAATATGTAGTATTTGATATTGTCGATATATTCGCGTGTGTTTCAAATAAAAGTAATTTGTAAATACTAAGGAGATGCTGAATGTATGCTTGAATTTTGATAAATTGGTTTTACTTTGGAAGCTGATATCATGAGTATAATAAACAAAATTAGAAAATGTAAAACGGGGAAAGGAATGTTGATATACTGAAGATTATTGCTGTATTTGTATTATAACTTAGTAGCTTTCAAATTCTGAGTTTATAAGGCTTTAAATACGGTAAATTACGGAATCGCCGTAGGGAAGGCCCTTAATGTGAACTCTAAGTCTAAATAAGGGTTAAAAGTAGTATCAATTACTGTAACAAAACTTGGTGATAGTACTTTAGGTTGTATATGAGGGGTGGTGTGTAGCAGCGCTCAAAGATTTTTTTTTTGTGACTCTCGACTCTGGGGCGCATTTTGCCCATACAAAAGTAAAAAAAAGTTTAGATAAAAGTGAAGTCTATACAGGGTACATACACAATTATACACTCTGAAGTAATATCACCTTGTTTTGTTACAGCCTGTATAGTAGGAATAAAAAACCTTTACATATTTAAGTAATAATAGCGATTAAAGAAAAAGAGAAGTTTCAAAACGTTTTCTCAAAAAACATAAACAACTTGTTTGTTATCGTTTTTGTTTGAACTTTGAAACATTAACGAAATGTTTTTAAAGCGAAGATCAAATCCAAGATCAGATATACGTTTAGGTTTTTGTGACACCGAGTTTGTTTTTGCAAAATTGTTACATTTGTGAAGAAATAAATAAAATAACATAAATAAATAAGAAGTTTATAATATGAAAAAAGGTAAGGAACTTCCTGTTTACTTGTTATAATTCCTGAATCCTGATACAGGTTTTAAATCGAGGGTGGTTTTAAATTTCTTTATTTGACATAACTTATATCTTTAAACGAGCAAATTTAATATAATATATAGGGGGTTTCGGGGGCGATAAATCGATCTAGCTAGGAATCATTTTTAGAAAATGTCATTTATACGTGTTTTATCGAATACCGAGCGAAGCTCGGTCAAATAGCTAGTTTCATATAAATCGTTAATCCATCGAACTTCGTCTATGGGATTTTCTACCATCTCTTTCGTTACCCTTAGAAATTGTTTGTACCCAGGAATATTTATTTATTATTTTTACAAATTCATCCATATGTTTTTCCCACCTTGGGACTTTTTTTTAAATGGATTCAGTTCTATTGTTTGCGGCGCAACATATTTCGCTCGTGTCGAATAAATAAAACGCAGCGGGGCAAAATGCTGGAAAAAATAGTGGGCTAAATGTTTTTTCCATAGTCAGTTTGACGTATTTTCTTTTTTTAAATGCTCGCCTAAACTGGTGTTGACTGTTGACGTTGAGTGTGTTTGCTACGTGAAGCCCTGGAGCCCTGCAAAGGCCTGCCTTGTAGGGGCAAGCGATATCTATATTAATCTTATATCTTTAAACGAGCAATTCTTGTATATATATATTAATACGCGAGCGGAAAACTTAGGATCCCTTTTGACGAAAAGTGCGGAAACGTAAGTGAATGAAATTTTGCACGGTTTAATAGGTCTACCAGAATCTGATGGCAATTTTAGACAGCAGATTTCCAAACAATATCTTTGATCATTACATACATTTTTATATTTGTATGTTTAACACACATAATCAGCCGCTAAAAGAAGAAAAAAGGGGCAAAATGTTTTATTCCAATTACCCCGGTATTGCTAGAGTCCATTTATTTTCTCACTTTTTGCCATCAGATTCTAGTAGACTTATAGTTTATATGGTGAAGGATGTGCATCGACCTTATATTATTTTGAAATTCTGCTTTTATCTGAATACATTTTTTTAACAAATAAAACATTACACACACTACAACACGCACACTAGGAATTTTGAATGACAAGCCTATACACACGAATTATAACTCTTTTATTTCTGGTTGAAGTTTGTTGCCAAATTGAAAATTGATTAAATAGTTTTTTTTTTTGAGAATCTTAAATACTGTTAGACAATTAATTACACGGCCAGTCTGTCATCATTTGACTTAATCTGAGACTGTCGCAAGAATTATGTCTACAAAATAATAAAGCCAATATTTTGATAATAGAATATCAATAGAAATGCGTTGAAATTTGAAACTTATAATTATTTCTTTTATTTGAGGTCGAATTTCGACCATTGGGCGATCTCTAGTATAAGTAAATAATTATTGTTCTTACAATAATTAATATCATCGGACACTAGCATGGAGACAATCCATTCAAAGACAAAACATTTCTTATTTAACGGTCCGTCAAAATGTCACTTTGAAAGGGTTCCACGGGGGACCACGAAAATAGCATAATAGACATAACGACCTGTAGTTCGACTGCAAAGAGACGGACAGGTTTCAATATCTGTCAAATTCGTCGGGTTTCACTAGGATTATGAACGGAATGTGCCTCGCGCTGGCTGATATAATTTATTTTTAAATATTTAAAATAAAGATTTCAAAATTGGATTCTGACAATTTTAATCACATGTGCCAAAACACAAACAACAATAAGACCAAAGAGGAACACGTCCATCGAATATGTCATATTTTTAAATTCGTACGTAACAAGTTAACAACCCTAGCGACGATTTTCGTCATAATACGTCAAATTTAAAAATTTCAACATCAGTTCTAAGTCGGCATACTCTATAATTCTGTCTACTCTGAAAATAGATTGAGAACCTTTGGGAAGTTGTATAGGGCAAATTCCTATAAGACCAGTATAATCGATTACGAACTTGAAGAGAGGTAATCGTCTATGATTGCCCGTGATCAACACTACATCAATCAGGGTAGAAAGGACAAGTTGTACATTTATTGAGGATCAGGTCTACTTAACCTAAAATTAACAAGAACTGTATGGCCACTATAATTTATATCTATTCAAGCACTATTCAAGTCACAATCACAAAGGTTGTTCAAAGGGTCACTAATAGCTAAGTCCGATGTCAATGTGTCCCTTAGTTCCAGGACAAATTACCTTAGAATTGCTGCTAATAAGGGCTAGACCTGAATATATTAAAACCCTAACAAATCACAGTCGCCTTAAGAATCTTTATTAAGGTCGCTTACCGCGAGGATGCGAACGGTACCTTTAGACTTAAGAGTGTGGATGGATTACAGGGTGTAACAAAAGTAAGTGATAATACTTTAGGGTGTGTATGTGTTCCTTATAGGTATAGAATCTTATATCTTTAAACGAGCAATTCTTGTATATATATAATTGGAATCTCAGAATCGGCTCCAACGATTTTCATGAAATTTTTTATATAGGGGTATTCGGGGGCGATAAATCGATCTAGCTAGTTATCATTTTTAGAAAATGTCATTTTCATCGAATACCGAGCAAAGCTCGGTCAAATAGCTAGTTATCAATTACTGTGAAAAAAGCAGCGCTGAAAAGTAAATTTTTTTTGTGATTTGTATAGGCAAGTGGCCCAGTGTGATGAAAATTTAGTAGTTACATAATAAGTTGAGGCTTAGTCGAATTTTGAAAAAGTCACTAATGAAAAAAAAGAGTTATTTCATACGTTTTAGTTTATTTTAAGAATATTGTTTTTACCTTGGAAGTCGGGTTAAATTTTTTGTTAAAAAATACTTAATAATTTCACTTCTTTTTTTTGTTAGTTATCTACAATACTACGAGGCTTTATGCGTAGAGCGAAGTTCTTGTGTTGTTGTATAGCTACTTGTATAGGATATAAGTAATCTTAATTTCATATAAAGATTACGAAAATGGTGATCTGCCTGCCTAGTATACGCCAACGAGATATCTCACTCTCAGATAATTAAAAACTACTCGTCTCATAATGTCAAAATCTCCACATTATCTCGACAAAACTCTATAAAAATGTGTTATTTCGATGATAGATCTACGCGAAAAAAATGTTTGTCATGCTAGGGTCAAAAGAGATAAGAGACAAACCATCAAACATCGAGAAAAATGTCGAGTGAGATATCTCGATGGCGTATGCTAGGCAGGCTGATGATGGGATATATGAGCAATCGAGGGAAATCATTGAAATTTATTAAAACACACATGGTGGATAAGATGTTGTTTCTAGTAACTTAAACATATGTTACAAATAAGTTTGTACTGAACTGAACCTTTAAAGATAAAAGTTTGGAAATTGCAGCACCGCTTAGACAACTGCAAGCAATTTACCACAATTTCGCTTTTAGTAAGTGTGTAACAAAACTAAGTGATAATACTTTAGAGTTTACTGTGAAAGTAGCAGCGCTGAAAGAGCAAAATATTTTTTCACTTTTGTATGGGGAAACTCGTGACGCTCGGGCCCTTGCCCATACAAAAGTAAAAAAAATGGTCTCTCAGCGCTGCTACTTTTCTATTTACAGACGAATATAATATTATTAAGTATAACCTCTTCCTTTTTGGAAGTCGGTTAAAAATGACTTCCTACTTTTGTCATATTTAGAGTATAAGCACAAAGCGACCTCAGAAAATAATAAAATGGCTTAAAACTTAAAAGCTCACCTATATCATATTTTTTATTATTTTGTTTAACAAGTACCTCCACTCATCTATACTAATATTATAAATGCGAAAGTATCTCTGTCTGTCTGTCTGTCTCGCTTTCACGCCAAAACTACTGAACCGATTGCAATGAAATTTTGTACACAGTTATTCTAGAGTCTGAGAAAGGACATAGGCTACATTTTGATGTGGGAAAATATCTTATTTCCATGAAAATATCGATGAAAATGAATTCGCATTGCGCGTGGCCAGCGCTCATCCCGGGGGTCCTGGGTTCGAGTCCCGCAGGCGGAACAAAAAGTTTTCAATGTTCCTGGGTCTTGGATGTGTATTAAAATAATATTTCAAAAATCTTTAATATATTTTATGTATAATATTAAAAAAAAATCCAGAAATATATCGATGCAATGAACATTTTAGTTCTAGTACGATTCAACAGATGGCGTTTTATTTTTTACTTCATTGTAACATAGAACTAATCATACTTATTAGTTATTATGTTTTTGTTTATAGTTTTTAATACGTTAGAATATTATGTTTAATAATATTATCACTTGGTATAATAATAATCAATCTATCTTATCTATAGAACTCCTACTGCATTTCTAAGGAGTTCGAGTGTACCGTGTTGGCCTATAATATTCCATCCAGAAAATATATCAATGCAATCAACATTTTAATTCTAATATATGAAAACAGATGGCGTTTTAATTTTTACTTCATTATTGTAACAGAACTAATCATACCTACTTTATTATATATTATTGATTTTATTCATAACTAGCTGTTGCCCGCGACTTCGTCCGCGTGGACTTTAGTTTATAGCGCGCGGTGTCAACAAAATTTGTGTCAAATTTAAAAACTTTTAAAACCCTGGTAAGTGGTACCCCTCTTATTAATAAATAAAGTTTTACATAAAAAATGAAGTACTTATTGTGTGCACACTGCACAGCTGTATTGATTTAAGGGGTACCAGGGTTTTTTTTATAAAAGCTTTTGACACCAATTTTGTTGACATCGCGCGCTATAAACTGAAGTCCACGCGGACGAAGTCGCGGGCAACAGCTAGTATTAAAATATTTCATTTTGCGTATAAAATAATAATACGGTAAAAAATGTTTGATTTCTGAAAAATGTGAAACAAATATTTTCATTAAACTTCACATAAAAATGTATTATTATATGTCATATTCTGTGCTTCCGGGAAATATAGTATTTAAAAAACACGAATAAAAAGATTGGCAAAATGTTAATTGTTGGGAGTGTTTGTTTCAACCCTTTTTATTAAATTTAAAATATTATACAGGTACTACTTTTTGCATATCTAGTAACACAAACAAAATACCTATTGGAATTAGGGAATACAATACCGGGAGACCGGGATCCCGAAATACCGGGATCCCACATGCATTTTGCGGGACTAATCCCGGTCGAAAATTTAGCGGGATCCCGCGGGATTACAAAAAAAGCGTGATTAATACATGTAAGTAACTCTGCGTGCGGGGGTGCGTGAACTGGCTACAGACAGCCCACTAAACAATTTATCTTCAATTCACCTATAATTCAATGACAATAATGTACCTGCAACCAGCGTTGAAGCTGAGCAAAATTTTTCAGCTGCTGGCTACCTTGTGTCGAATATCAGGAGTCGTTTGGCAGACACAACTTCTTTAACATACTTTTATAATCTTGGGCTGTATGTATGTAACGGAGCCTTTTAGCACAATTTTCCGTATATTTGGAAAAAAATAATAAATTTTGTAAAAGCTGAAAATAAATTATTTTAATTTTTTTAACTATTATTATTACGTGGCCATTTCCAAACAAAAAGTTTATTTTTTTATTATTATATATTCTAAAGAATGAACTATTAATAAACCCTTGAAAAAAAGTGTCTGACAAAGTTTGTTTTATTTGAGTTTCTAAGAATAAAACGGGTTCTTTCAAGTAAAGTAATTAGAACGATTTATTTTACAAGTTTATGTCCACCCTGCGGGATTGTGATGGTTCAGTCCCGCAAAAACCAGGATTGAAATTATCTTGCGGGATTGCATTCCCTAATTGGAATCAAATGTGTATGTGTACAAGTCTTCAATATACAGCTGTTCTGCAGCAGTCCTAAAAGTAAAATAGGAGTATTTAATTATTTTTTTTTGTATGAAATAACTGGGTCACCTGATGGTTAGCAACTTCCGTCGCCCATGGACACTCGCAGCATCAGAAGAGCTGCAGGTGCGTTGCCGGCCTTTTAAGAGGGAATAGGGTAATAGGGGAGGGTAGGGATGGGAAGGGAAGGGAATAGGGGAGGGTAGGGTAGGGGATTGGGTCTCCGGTAAACTCACTCACTCGGCGAAACACAGCGCAAGCGCTGTTTCACGCCGGTTTTCTGTGAGCCCGTGGTATTTCTCCGGTCAAGCCGGCCCGAGCGTATTTCCTCTCAAAACGCCGGTGACGCACCTGCAGCTCTTCTGATGTTGCGAGTGTCCATGGGCGACGGTAGTTGCTTTCTTGTGACTCGTTTGCTCGTTTGCCCCCTAGAAAAATAAACGTTAAATAAAAAAAGAAACGTTAACTTTTTGTTTCCTGTCTATGCAGGTGCTGCCGTCTAGCGTGAAAATACTGCAGTAATAATATTATTATAACCTATTAATTTTCATTTACCGTTTGACCTCTACAAATTCGCTATTTGAACATTCTCGGTACCAGACTTTTAAAAAAGATATATTCATTTTATAATTACGTGTAGGTACGCTTTCTCAGGTCCTACTGGTCTGAGAATCGGCTACTGGCTACTTTTTATATTGTTAAGTACAATAAATAATTAAATAATAGTAAATTTATTAAATTATTACAACTCGAGATTGACGGCAACCATTGTTTGTGCGACGGCATAGCGACGATGGACGTTGCCATGGTGACATTGTTTAGTCACTTCAATAAAATAATACGGGCGAAATACTTCATATGGCAAAACAACTTTTGCCGGGACAGCTAGTATTGTTATATTATTCCGTGGTCGTAACCATTTCTATGTCCCATTTATCCGACCGCGTCGCGCCTCGTCTCGATGTTACCTGACCCTAAAGTAAATCGTACTTCGAAATAACGACTTAAAAACGAATATTACGAAATTTAGGAATGTGTTCTAGAAAAATACCGAAATAACGTATTTCGGTATTTTTCTAGAACACATAATATTTGTTGTGCAATCCACCGAGCGTTGTAAATTGCAATTAACGTCGCTAAATATTTACACGGTATATACTTTAAGGCAGTGTTTTTCAAACTTTTCTAACGATGCGGCCCCTGGTATGAAAGAATAGCTTTCCCCCAACCTTACAAGGCCTAATCCAAAACGTATTATTATTATTATGTACCTTCGAAGAAATTGATTCATAGGCAGATGACCGACCTACTTCAGTTGGTCGGGTTATGTTGATTCAATGTTAGCCGGCCCCTAGACGATCAATTTTATTGTCAATATCACGCTTCAATTTTATTGAACAGTTTATTTGACAATTAAGAGGGTGACAGACGTGCGAGTAAGTACGCGGACTTATGGCTCGACGACTTTAATCGCCTGTGTGTCAGCAAAGAGCCGCGAGCCGCGAGCCTGGGGGCATGGTAATCCAGTGTGAGCGATTCTCGTGTGTCACCGACGCGAGCCGAGTAAGTTCGCGAACTTAAAACCCGCGTACTTTAAGTTCGTACGTCTATCAGGCACTTTAGATTGAAGGCGCACGATGTTCAATATCAACCCTAGACGGTCAATAATAATTACGCAATACTTACGTGATATCACAATAGACATAACTACCAGTAGTTCGACTGCAAAGAACCGGACAGGTTTCAATATCTGTCAAATTCGTCGGGTTTCACTAGGATTATGAACGGATTGTGCCTCGCGCTGGCTGATATAATTTATTTTTAAATATTTAAAATAAAGATTTCAAAATTGGATTCTGACAATTTTAATCGCATGTGTCAAAACACAAACAACTATACGACCAAAGAGGAACACGTCCATCGAATATGTCATATTTTTAAATTCGTAGGTAGCAAGTTAACAACCCTAGCGACGATTTTTGTCATAATACGTCTTTAAAAATTTCAACATCAGTTCTAAGTCGGCATACTCTAACATTCTGTCTACTCTGGTGATATTATGCAATTCAACTGCTCGTCTAGGGGCACGCTTAGGCGTGATCTGTCAGTAGGGTATGACATAAGCCTTGTGACATAAACAAACCAAATTATGTTGGTCCACACAGATAAGTGCCGGATAGGCTATCCACCAATTAACTTGACAGATCTGTCTTGAGAATCTGTCAAAAAAGTTGTGAATAGCCTATTAGGCACATTATCAGAAAGAGGTGAAACAGGCCCGTAGTATATTAATCTCTTTAACATTTATCAGAGCTTGCTTCGCTAGCCCACTATACTACATATATATCCCGCAACCTGAGCACTTTTGTGGTACACTTTACGGAAAACCTATCACGCCTATTGATTGGTGCTTTAACATAGTAAATTTTTTTTTTTATGAAATAAGGGGGCAAACGAGCAAACGGGTCACCTAATGGAAAGCAACATCCGTCGCCCATAGACACTCGCAGCATTAGAAGAGCTGCAAGTGCGTTGCCGGCCTTTTAAGAGGGAAATGGGGTAATAGGGGAGGGAAGGTAGGGAGGGGAAGGGAATAAGTTAGGGGATTGGGCCTCCGGTAAACTCACTCACTCGGCGAAACAGAGCGCAAGCGCTGTTTTACGCCGGTTTTCTGTGAGAACGTGGTATTTCTCCGGTCGAGCCGGCCCATTCGTGCCGAAGCATGGCTCTCCCACGTATTAATTTTTATTTATATGTATGTAGATGTGTTATCATCGGTGAGTCAAGGTTTGGTTAGTATTAAAATATAAAAAAAACTGCCTTAAAGATTATTACCACGCTGAAAAACGACGTTACAAAGCTCTGCTTTTAGCTAAGTTTTAGTTTATTCAACCTATGGCCATAGTAAAGGGAAGGGAAGTGAGATATCTTCATACAAAGGCAACGCGCGCGGCTTGCGTGTGCGCCATAGTATCAATGCGTCGCCACGTACCGCACACATCAAAATCTCGGCGGTACCAGCCTAGTAAAACTGGCCGAGATTTTGTTGTGTGCGGTACGTGGCGACGCATTGATACTATGGCTTACACATACAAGCCACGCGTGGTGCCTTTGTATGAAGATAACTTACTTCCCCTCCTTTTACTTTGCTATGGCGTCCTACTGTCAGAAGCTTCGCAACTTCCCAAGGGGTCGCGACTCACGGGTTGAGAAACTCTGCTTCAAGGGAATTAAAAATATTGAGTATATTTTTAATTCCCTTGAAGCAGAGTTTCTCAACCCGTGAGTCCAGTATTATGGTTCCGTAGCCAAATGGGATAACACTATTTCTAGTATTTCACCTAGGATATATACTATAATTTTCACTATTCGTTTTAAGACTATACGAGCAGGTTTAGCTAGAGCAGCAGTTCTTAAACTTTGTTGGTGGCGGAATCCTTTAAAGAACTAAGAAGTGACATTTTTGACGGACCCCAGTAATTAATGTTTTGTCTTTGATAATAATTATCTCAAACATAATTTATGTATCGCAGTGACCTGAAAGATTCATAACAGTAATTCTATATAATAATGCCAAACACTAATTTCTGTAGTCTGATATTTTTTTTACGTTAATTTAGCTTTAAGGGTAATAAATTATATTTAATACATGTTTTATACATACATTCTAGATGGACATTGGACATACTTTAAAATTAAATATTTATCTACTAAACTCGTTAATTTTATCACTATCTAATACGGTTTTTATCGTTGTCTAAAGCGGTTTTAGTGAAACCGCTTTATTTGATAAATTAGGAAACAAAATAATTTTATACTTAATAATAACGATCTTAATTATATCTCCTTGTTTAAATATTAATTATTACAAATGACAATGGTTACTTGGTTTATTAAAGTTTATTCAAATTAACTCCATTTGTTTAATAATAATTATTTAACTTGAAAGTAAATATTCATTTTTTTATTTCCATCGTCATAAAGTAATTACTAGCTGTCCCGGCAAACGTTGTTTTGCCATATAAAGTATTTCGCCCATATTACTTTCTTGAAGTGACTAAATAAGTATGTCACCATGGCATCGTCCACGCTATCCCGTCGCACAGACAATAGTCGCCGTCAGTCTGAAGTTGTAATAATTTACTATTATTTTTTCAAAAAAAGCTCTTATCAATGTTATGAATATAAAAAGTAGCCAGTAGCCGATTCTCAGATCCAATGAATATGCATATAAAATTTGGTATAAATCAGTAAAGCCGTTTCGGAGGAGTATAGTAACTAACATTGTGACATGAGAATTTTATAATAGGTATATATTATTATGTAATAGACTCATAAAAATTAATAACTATACCCTGTGCGTTTTTAATATGATATGCGTGACACATAATAATTGACAATAAGTATAAATATTTCGCAATATGTGGCCTAAGTGCTAGATTGTTGCACCGACCATTATGACCAAAAATGAGTTATGAATGCAGGATGATTAACGGACAAAAATCTATTTTATTACACTAAAGATAAGGTTAAATTTCCCAAACAAAAGGGCTGTTTTTCAAGTTTAAGGTTTTTTGTTCACAACTAAAAAATATAAATTCCCTGCTTAACAATCCCATCTTCACGATTTTGATTTTTGCGTGCTTGTTTGATCCACCTCCAGCTATATAGCCAATCACAGCTCGCTATAGGCGTGACGTAAGCGCCCGCCATTTTGTTTCGCGATTCAGTGTGGCTCGGCGTTTTGAGAAGAACACTTCGTGTAGTGCACAAAAATCTCGTAAAAGTATTATTTTTATTTACAAATAAGCATCTAATTATAATCTACTAATATGTCCCGAACATAAATAGCACCCGAGAACCTGCCGACATTGAACGATAAGTACTTTTAAGCTATCTCTCATGTAGCTCGTGTTTCTTCTACAGGATGTTGAGATTACGTCACCTAAGTAATTAAAAGTGAGGACTTTTTGGCGTTAACTCGACGGGATAGGTTCGGAGTTCGGACCTGTTGATTGAATTTTAATTTTTTTGTGTCTAAGGTGTTTTGGTGGATTATGAAGATGCATTATGCAACAAAATATCTGAATGTGCTTTGAACCCAACTAACACAAATTGCCTACACTCTTTCTTGCACATTTCATGCATTTCATGCACATTTTGTGGCTAAAATAAGAATGTACGAATACTTTAATTAATTTTTAAAATTTGAAATGACATAAGTAATTATTTTTAAACATTCTGTACCTTGAACAAAGAACAAAGTGGTAGCTGGAACAAACAAGCACTGACCGATTATTTTGCAATTTGTGCTAAGTGCAATGCAGTGTTGTTCTTAGTCCACATTCGTAATTTTGAATGGATTAAAATTATGAGCCGTGGGATAGATACAATATTATCATATTGTCATCGATTGTAATTTTGAAATAGATATACTTAAAGGTATGTCGTTATATCAAGCCTAAAGTATTAAGTAAGTAGTTCTAATTCTGCGTAAAACAAATCTCGATTTTAAAACGACATTTTCATAATCGAATTATACATATTATGCAATTATGAAGTTATTAATTCAAGAAAGCTTTTGCGGGAGCCAATTAAAGCTTTCTCAGAGCTGGTTATTGATTAAGGACGAACTTTGGAATTCTGAACGAGGAAATCCAATTTTAATTTCCAAGCCCTACGATGTAAAGTTTGGTTTTGACCGAGCCGTGTAAGTTTTGATGCAATTATGTCCCACGAAGATCTCGCAAGCTCAACACTTGAATAAACTATTTCATTTTATTCCCGTATTAAGTTTAGGTTGTCAGAATTCGTAATATAAGGATATGGCCACACGAGCGCTCAACGCGCGATATAAGGTGCGTTTACATAATATTATACGCCATACGCTCATGCTAACGCGCGAATTGCTGTATGGTCTGAATAAAATGTACTAGCGACCCGCCCCAGCTTCGCACGGGTACAAAATATATTATAGCCTATGTCACTCACTGAATGAATGATTAAAATCGATTCAGTAGTTTTGATATTTTATATTAATTACTACCTGTCGCCCGCATTGGCCGGTAGCGCCGCAAAAGCTTACGACCCGCAATTTTTAAATCTGTAATATCATGTATATCTGTAATATCAGCTACGCTACGACGCGGCGGCGGTATATTCTACTTCAGTCTTATGAATTTTCGATCATGTCACGTGACATAAGTCTCGTTTTTACTGAGTTGCCAATATAAATTTTTCTCATTTAAAATTGTCCTATATCTGTATTGAATTTTTTACTTAAGTGCTGCAGATGTGCGCTTTTGTATCTTCTAGTTAGTTGCTTTTTCGCTACGTCTCGGTGTGATTCGATCCTGAGACATGGACGCTTCAGCGTAGACTAGTTCTCGGTTTGTTGATTCTATAAACTATCTGACTTCGGTATCACAATACAGGGTGATCCAGAAACTACAATAACAAACTAAATCATATTCCAGCGTTTGGAATCGCTAAGGGCCTTTCACACTAGCCGTTTAAAAAAAAAGCTCAAAAGCTGTTTAATTTTTTGCTAAAAAATTGAAACCGACTTTCAAGGAAAAAACTATATTCTTATAAATAATATGATGTAAAAAGTATAAAATAATTCTTATTCTTCATTAGTGCCTTTTTCGAAATTCGACTTAACCTCAACCATTTCCGTACTCAATTTTCATTCTTTTGAAGTTGGTACCAGCCAAATTTTATGTCAAACATCTGATGTTCTGGGCCGGTATCGACTCCAAAAGAATGAAAATTGAGTACGGAATTGGTTGAGGTTAAGTCGAATTTCAAAAAAGGCACTAATGAAGAATAAGAATTATTTCATACTTTTAAGAATATTGTTTTTACCTTGGAAGTCGGTTTCAATTTTTTGTAAAAAAATAATAATGTAACGTTACATTACTAGCGAATGGTCCCGGTGTGGGAGCGCCCTTAAGCTATCGGTAAATACTAAATACCTACGTGAATATACGAGTACTTTACACGAGACTCGAGACCTACATTCGGTGGGGCATAAATATTTGGGGCATTAAAGACCCCGAAGCACTTTAATGTGCCGCGAGGTCTCGGAGGCCCCGTAGGCGTTAGAGTTAGGGCAATTTATTGATGCTTGGAAAATCAAATCTTTTAGGACCCCGAGGCAGAAGCGTAGCGTGAGTTCGCGGGCCCCCTATAAAAATTAAAAATTTATTTGGATTTGGACTGATTTGGAGTCCAAATCAGTCCAAATCCAAATAAATTTTGGAGATGGACTTTATTTCACAAAAGAAAAAATACGTCAAAGTAATATTTTTTCATCATTATAATATATTTTGTATGTCTCACTTTCCAAAATGTTTATCAATAAACAAGAAGTTAATTTATTTTCGATTTTTGCTTACGCACGTTGGGACCTAGGTGTCCCCGTGGCCCGGGGGCTCCGTATAATTAATTCAGAAGATACGGAGGTAGCTACGCCCCTACCTCGACATACAAAATATTGATGAGGTCTAATATGTTTATAAAATGGGAAAATGTTGACCAACGTCATTTCATATTATGTGGTATTTGTTTTGAAAGTACTTTCATAGAAATGTTTTGTAGACAAAGATGTACGTAATTTGGTCGAGCTATCTGGATGTATCCGTCTAAATATCGTAGGTACCATTAAAGAAATTAATTCATATGAATTAATTTCTACGTCATTTAGTCGAGTTATGTCAATACATTTAAAACATAATATACTTATCGTTTAGTATTATCATTTACTTTTGTTACGCCCTTTATACACAGAAAATTCAATAATATATATATTTTTAATAATAAAGGATGCTAATTATATTAGTACTTAAGAGGGCGACTAACTCAAACAATCAAACATCGTCCTTTTCTCTTCACGCTCACGCCCGTCTTTCATATGACAGGTGAAAAAGGACGACGCGGATTCATCGCTAAATTAGTTTTTTTTAATAACTCGATAAAACAACATTTCAAAAATCCGCTAGGTCGCTGTCCCAATAGTATAATTTTATACAATGTGTTAACTTATGCACGGTTGTGGCAATAAATGAAAAATTCATGAAATTTAGATGTATCTTTGTGATTTTTTTCTATCGAGAAAAATTTAAGTTATCGTGCTTATTATGCCCAGATCGAATTCTTGGAAATATAATGTAGTATGTAATTTAATCTATCGAGCATAACCGTATGTGAGTACTTAGTACTCACATACGGTTATGCTCGATAGTTTTACTCCAAATCGAGTAATAATTACTGTGTGACCGCAAAACTGACAGCTTGAAGGCTCGCATCGAGCCGCTCGAAGGATTGATGGAACCGGATCGAGCCGGATTGATGGAATCAAATATATCGATTTAGAATAAAACTATCGAGCAATGCTGAATGTGTGAACGAAAGCCCGAGCTGCGGGTTCTGCTCGACGTTAAATGCTCGATCGAGCAAAACCGTATGTGAGTACTTAGCATTAGAAAATGAAACAATTCCGGGCTTATTTTCAAGTATAAAAATAAATTATAAAATCGAAAATTTTGGGTCAGTCGCCCCCTTAATCCTTTATTATTTTATATTTACAAAATAAAGGTACAGTGTTACGGCAATGTTTTATCGTAGAGATACTAGATGAAGCTAGATAAAGGTACGAGATGAAGCCCGTAACTCCGTTGTACCAAAATCCGCTTATCGCGCGAGAACCGTAACTATTTCCCGTAAGTATAAATAGTTTCCTTTCCCGGGGCTCAAAGTTTCTCCATGCCAATTTTCAGCAAAATCGGTTCAGCGGTTTTGGTGTGAGGAGGTAACGGACATACAGTCAGACAGGTGGACAGACACACAAACTTTCGCATTTACATTAATATTACTATGGATTTCGTTCGGGTTGTATTTATTTCGGGGACAATAACATCCATTTCCAGTACATTATCCAAGACCCAAAATGGCTGGTGGGCCCTTTTATGTACATAATTAATATTTCGTTAATTAAACATACTGTAGATTGTTTTGTCTGTATTTGCCAACTTTTCCATGCTAACAATGTTCTTTGTTTCGTAAAATATTCTAGTGGCTTAGGCTCGATTTACATGCTTCGGACAAGCGGTTGACTAGCAAATAGCAATAGCACAATTATAGACATAACTACAGTAAGTAACGATTTAAATTTTTTTAAATAGCGGCGCGGTCACGCTGTCATTTAGGCCGTGTGCCCATTGCGACTTTTTGTAGCGATGCAGTCGCGATACTGTCGCATATTAAGGTGACGCCACGTTAAAGTAAAAAACGGTGTTGGATATGTTTTAGATTGTTTCTGAATGATTTGTTTGTTTTCTATGAGAGACCGGCCCGGCCTCTCATAGAAAACAAGCAATGGAACAGCAAAAAATGGAAAGGGCATAAGTGACAAAATGGTTTTTGTCGCGTAAGTAATTTAAAACCATAAATACATTTCATATAAGCTACGGGCAAATTATAGTGTATGCTTGCACAAATTTTGGAAGCTTAAATCACTCTCCTCTGTTGGCAAAATAGGAATCCCTTTTTTACAGAGGTATTTTTGATTGATTATATTATGCGTTATAAAAGTTGACCAATCGTGTAATGCTATGGGGTAATTCAAAGACAGAGACATGATGAATACTGACACTGAACTTTAATTTCTTAGCTTTAATCATTGTTGAGGAAAATCGATATCGCTACAGCCAAATTATCAGGGCGTCGCCTTAATTGCATCGATACAGTCGCGATGCAGTCGCTAGCTGTGTGTTTTGTATGGAGTTGCAAATGCGACTAACGCGCGTTAGTAGTGATGCAGTTGTGCGCTTCACATTGTCGCGCGACTGCATTGCTACTAAAAGTCGCAGTGGGCTAAGGCCCTACAATAACTACTGTATACATTTGCTTGTCATCTCGCGCTGTGGCCGCCAAACAACGCGGTTAGCGGACGAATATAAATCGAGCCTTATGATAGCTTTCCGTGAGATATTGGTATTTGGTATCGTGCCTGATAAATGAGGCCCCTACAAACACCCTGAATGGTGACATAATGAGGCATTGTCCTATCTCAAAGCTCAGACGAGCCATGCGGGCTAGGGTAGTCCGATATTGAGGAATTTGACCCCGTAATGTATGGTGAGCAATTTAAAAGGCTTTTGCTATTTTATCAACTGATACGTTCGTCCAAACATTTCAATTTGGACTGAAGTGTACCTTAACTGTCTAATTACTAATATATAAAATTCTCTTTTCTCGTCTGCAATGACAACGCGATTCAGTAATGGTAGAATACGTTACTCCTCGCTGTCACGCGATTGCATCGCTGTAGTCGCGAATTGTAAATGCGACTAACAAGCGTTGTATTGGTAGTGATGTAAATTGCAGTAGTTGTGACGACAAAGTCAAATTTTAGCTGATTTTTTAAATAAAATAAAGACATAGCGTAAAAAAATAAGCATTCCCTTTTAGCTTCATAACTTATGTATTTTTGGAGCCGTCAAGGCTGGATAGTGAAATCGATTTTTTTTTGATGATGATGAATGTAATTTCAATTTTAAATAGTAACATATACTTTCAGCTCTTAAAACAGCGCCCCAACCCTCATACTTGTATCTATAAGGAATCCGGAGTTCTCTTAGTGTCTACGGAACCATAGCATACCTTGGTGCAAACTCTTACTTTTTTGAAATTGTGCTACCAAAAAGTAAGCTAAGGATATTACTCATAAAAGTAAAATCGCCATATTATGTTTCCATATAAATTTATGGAGTTCCCTCGATTACTCGCGGATCTCATCATCTTTGTGAACACCACTTGGTCACCACTTTTGTGAACATAGCACCAAATTGGAGTGAAACCTAAAAAAATTAAAATCGGTTCACAAACGGCGGAGTAATCGTTGAACATAAAAAATATATATATCCACAGCCAAACGTATGACCTCATTCTTTTTGGAAGTCGGTTATAAACTTATGAGACAATTTGTCGATAAAATATGCTATGACTAGATGTCCCGCGCGGCTTCGCCCGCGTAAATTAGGAATTTTACAGAAACCATACATTTTCCCATAAAAAATATTTCCCCCGTTTTTCCCACATTTTCCTGAGTTTCTTCGGTCGTATTAGTCTTAGCGTGATAATATAATATAGCCTATAGTCTTACTCGATAAATTATCTTTTTTTAAGTATTTATTACATTATTTTACAACATTATGTCCTTATCCTAAAAACCGCCAAACTGCATTTCAGTTTGTTGGCGTTCTATCTAACACTGAGATAAGTTTTTAAGTCGGACCTATAGTTCCTGAGATTGACGCGTTCAAGGAAACATACTCTTCAGGTTTATAATATTAGGTAGGTATAGTTTTTTTTTAATTATCGCTTGACAAACTCGAGTCTCGATCTAAAAGACTATGAAATGGTAGGTATAATATGATAGTGATGATGATGATGATGAATGTAATTTGCATAGTAGCATATGCTTTCCGTTCTTAAAACAACGCCGAAACTCCCAAACTTGTATCTATAATGAATCAGGAGTTCTCTCAGCACCTTCCGAACCACGGTATACCAGGTATATCTCGGTATAAATCTTACTTGTTGGTAGCATATGCTTAGAATAAAATTTATAGAAAATCCATACATCCAAACAAACATTCGCCTTTATAATATTAGTAGGATTAGTAGGATATTATATCCCCCCTTACTAATAAACGTTGTTTATGCTTTGAATAGTTATACAGTGTTTTGCTACTTCCTGTCACACAAGTGACATTTTCAATTGGACTGGAGATCGCCCAATGGTCGAAATTCGACCTTAGTTTCAACGGCATTACGACTACTATCTATATTTTGTAAAAAATATTGACGTTATCATATTTTTTTCAACTCTTGTCTCTGGGACTCAGCTGATCTCAGACTGGCCGTGTAAGCATTGTCTAATAGTAGCTAAGATTCAATAAAAAAACTATAATCCATTAATTTCAATTTGTCACCTTGTTGTCATTCAGACTTCAACCATAAATAAAAAAGTATAATTCGTATGTATAGGCTTGTCACTCAAAAATCTGTCATTTTTCCTAGTGTGTGTGTTGTAGTGTGTGTAATGTTTTATTTGTTAAAAATATATGAGTAAAGGCTTGATTTCAAAATAACATTAGCTCGATGCACTCCTTCACCATGTAAACTATAACTGTGCAAAATTTCATTCACCTACGTTTCCCCGTTTTTCCTCAAAAGGGATACAAAGTTTTTGGCTCACGTATTAATATATAGATAGATTGAAGAAGACAAAACACTGTATAACTATTCAAAGCTTAATGTACAGCGTTTATTAGTAAGGGGGATCATGATTAATGACATTAACAGATCTGACACCGGCATAGGCGTACCCAGGTTCTGGGCCAGGGGGGAGGCAAATTACCCAGATTCTGGGCCAGGAGGGGGAAAATTACCCAGGTTCTGGGCCAGGGGGGGCAAATCAGATTTTTTATAAGCTAGGTGTTTATAAAGAATAAAAAATTAATAATTTTATTTGTAAAAATATTGTATAGCAAACAAATGGCAAGAATTCGGTTTCTTAATTTTTAATTTTTATAGATAAAAGTACTAGATAATATACTTAGTAGGGACGTCAACATGATCCAGGGGGGGGGGGGGGGCAGCTGCCCCCCCCCCCCCCCCTCCCCCCCTCGGTACGCCCATGGACACCGGTGTCGGGATACATTATATTTATTATGAGTACCATTTTATTATAAATATGAAAGTGTGTATGTCTGTCTTTCTGTTACTTCTTCACGTCCAAACTGCTGAACCAATTTTGCTGAAATTTGGTATTAGGCCCGAAAGAACGTAGGATTTTTCCTTTTATGGTGAAGGTGTATCCTGAAAAAGACATTTTTTCCAAAAAAAAAGTTTATTAAATATTGTGCAAATTGTATTTTATACAGGCGAAGCCACAAAGTCGAGGTACTGTAAAACCTAGGAAAACTAATTGAAACAGATGTTAACATTAATAACAATAAACCAGGTATACCAGGATTGAAAATGAACGCAACTTTTAACAAACTAGCAGGTGTGTTGGCTGGGAATTGAATTTAAATGAGGTTTAAACTCAAATATTTGTAGAAAGGTCCCTCTGTCCTCGTTGTTAAATCTTTAATTAAATTCCACAATATTCGTCTTCAAAGGATAAGACATATTTAAACTAACTAGAAATCGCTCAATGGTCGGAATTCGACCTTAAAAATTATATTCTTCGTTTGGCTCTCCGTTTAAACTTTAAAGTATTGACTATTTCAGATTTAATAAAAAAAACAACAATCCATTTTTAATTTGACAACAGACTTTAATCATAAACAAAAGAGTATAATTCGTGTCACGTATAGGCTTATCAGTCAAAACATGGTAGTGTGCACGTTGTAGTGTGTGTAATGTTTTATTTATTAAAATAATGTATGATAAAAACCATAATTTCAAAACAATATTAGCTTGATGCACTCCTTCTCCATATAAACTACAACTCCGCGCTATTTCATGCTTTTACGTTTCCGTATTTTTCGTAAAAAGGGTTCCAAAGTTTTTCGCTCGCGTATAAATATTTAGATATGATATGATGATATTATTGGTACAAAAAGTATTATTATTACAGTTCTGTATTGTCAAGGGTAATTAAAAAGGTAGTTTTCTTAAAACTTGAAGATATCTACAAAAAGGTGATGATTGAAAATGAATGAAAAAACATACTTAGTACAGTTTGTATTTTGAAACTTATCCTCTTGTCTAAATAATAATATGGTATAACCATGGACTACAAATATGCAATGTGGCCGAATTCATACAAATAATAGAGAAAAATCTAAGGTTTGTGTTTTAGTAACACTCTGAGATTTTCCTGTAGCTTCGTCTGTAAAAGTATAGGTATCTGGCATATAAACTATGAAAAATAAATTCTTATATTATATTTTGTTACCGTTAGAATGCAGAAAATATTAACGTGCACATTACCTAGGCATTCTGCATATTCCCTGATACCAACCGTTAAAGTGTGATTTTTTTTAAATAAAGAAGCTTATATTTACACTTTACTTATACTAGTTAGTTTGCATTCTCTTCCTTCGTAAAAGTCCTAAAAACTTTGACTTAAGCTGCGTTTCCACCAGAGAGCCAGCGCTGTGTTTCGCCGAGTGAGTGAGTTTACCGGAGGCCCAATCCCCTAACCACTACCCTATTCCCTTCCCTACCTTCAACTATTCCCTTTCCTTCCCTTCCCTCGCCTATTACCCTATTCCCTCTTAAAAGGCCGGCAACGCACTTGCAGCTCTTCTGATGCTGCGAGTGTCCATGGGCGACGCAAGTTGCTTTCCATCAGGTGACCCATTTGCTCGTTTGCCCCCTTATTTCATAAAAAAAAGATGTGTTGCGAGGAATGTGTTCTTGAGGTACCAATAGAATCGCTTCATTGACGTGACCTCGCTTAGCGCAGCGATTCTATTGGGACTATTGGATCTTAAAAACACATTCCTGATTCCTCGCAACACGATGGTGGAAACGCAGCCTTTAGCTTGTCAAGTTGTCAACCAGACTGTTGTTGTTTTGATTGTTTTTTTTTCTGATTGATATATATATATATATATATATATATATATATATATATATATATATATATATATATATATATATATATATATATATATATATATAAGCGAAGCCATATATATTTACTGGTATGTAGAATTTGTATAAGTTAGGGTTAGTAGAGTTAGGCCATGTAGATTCAGAAGCTTGGCTCTACATGAGATCTCATATCTTTTTCACCGTAAACCTTATGTGGTCGTCTCGGCAATATTTTACAAGAAATGTTATGGTGGGATTTTTTATTTCTGTAAGATAAAAAATGGAGCTAAATTTGCCGCCCCTCTAAATCTGCCGCCCTAGGCTCCAGCCTAATTAGCCTATTGGTAAATCCGCCACTGTATAAATTTTATTAGTGGAGTAACATTTTATAGTAGTTTAGTAGTAGACCATTTTTTTTTAATTACTATCAAGCTAATTTTTTGTGAGTAGTTTCATTTTGATAAGACGAACAACATTTTCATCTGCGAATCTTGAAAGTGGTAGCTAACAGAAATAGAAAGGGAAATCCTTTCTATTTTTCCTTTCTACTTTGACTTGATGGTCCTAAAATAAGGATTATTCTATTTGTAGGACAATGTAACTCAATTATACTGGATCTGTTTTTATGTAATTTAACATCTTTGTAGTGTGGACCACGGGAAAGACATCGACTACTTTTTTGAGGAAAAATGTTTGGTCCCCATGGAATCCTTACACGAGCGGAGCCGCGTGGACCGTCGAATGTGAAATATTATGCCGTCTAGCCGATCCATGTGCCGCGCCATGTTTGACCATAACATGTGCCTACCATTTTGATTTACGTTCGTGCAAGAGTATAAACGGTACCTAAATTTATAATAGTAATATAATTTTTCATAATATTATGTTTTAAAAATTACTATTATGTTTAATAAATAGATCCCTTCATCGGAAAATGATATACATATGAATACTCATAATATTTTTATAAAACCTGTCCAACGATACCCCACACGGTCGTGTGGACGCGGAAAAAAATAATCATCCCCGCTTGATGTGTAGGGGAGATACCATATTCTTTTTATTTATATATTATATACCATTTTGTCGACATCGTTAATATCTGCATTCATGCCGAATTACAGCTTTGAGCAAAACCGCGGACAGACAGACGGACAGACGGACGGGTAGACCGAAACTATAAGGGTTCCTTGTTGACTACGGAACCCTAAAAATACAGCAGCAATTCAAAGTGTACAAAAATTATAGACTTTATTTACGTCAGATATTTTAAATACAATTACATCTGATTTCTGAATTAGAATAGATTGTATCCACTAGGTCTACGTCTGAAAACGTCGAAGACCGAAAGAGCGAACTAAATAAATGAACGTCACTTCACTGTTATCGTCAACGTTGAACAATTAGATTGAGTGAATGGCAAACTTGGATGTAATTTAACGTGAGCGTGGTGAATTTATATTAGGAGTGATAAACTGATAACTGATAAGCCAAAAATTCTATAAGGACGAAGTTAGTTCTGATTTTGGATATATAATAATATTAGTTATATTACTTATAAGAGTTTTATTACAATAGCAATAGCTGTAATTAAATTGTCTGAATCGACCACTCAAGATCTAAGAATTTCTTGGCGCAAATCTACTATCAGGGAAGTTGATTCATTGGCAAATGGCGGCACCTACCGCCTACGTAATTTGGTCGTATTATGTCAAGCCTTGCTGACAGATCACAGTAATTAATATTGAAATGACATAATCCGACCAAGTGACGTAGAAGAAGCCACAATAAATAATAATTTAAAATGCGAGAGAAATAAAAGTCATAACATTGCATTCTTAAAAAACCGTAGCAATGCTCTATCTTCATTCTTCCTCGAAAGACTCGAGTAATTTTAGAAATAATAGATTTTTAATCGAAACAGCTATAAAAGTTGAATACTTTCATTACAAGTTGGTTGGGAGTTTTGCAATACTTAACAAGATTACGGCTGCAGCCGGATCAAAGTTTAATTTCATTCACTTGCAGCCATTGTTCTTATATTGTTCCTGCAACAAGCAGTTTTTAAAGGGGAGTTGAATTTTAAAAAAAGGGGCGAATTTTAGCTTCAGGTTTGAGGATATTATTTGAAAACTATTTCTCTTTTTTTTAATGGCATCTGAAAACTTAGACCACGGGTTTGTAATTCTAATTAATAAAGTTAAAACTTATCCAGCTATTTATATTACAGTATTTGGTAAGATTGGAAATAATAGTCGCGTTCGGATTGGTAAAGTGCCTGATGAACGTACGGACTTTAAGTACGCGGGTTTTAAGTTCGCGAACTTACTCGGCTCGCGTCGGTGACAGACGAGAATCGCTCACACTGGATTACCATGCCCCCAGGCTCTTTGCTGACTACTCGCACGTCTGTCACCCCCTTAACAACATTTTTTACCAATCCGAACGCGATTTGGGTTGTTTTGTTATTCATATACCTACCGTACTAGATGTCCCACGCGGCTTCGCCCGCGTAAATTAGGAATTACACGGAAACCGTACATTTGTCCATAAAAATAGCTTATGTCCCTACTCCCTTCACGTGGTCTTCTCTATATCTATGCCAAATATTGCCATGCCATAAAAATTGCTCCAGTAGTTCGTGAGATAAACCCTTTCTAATATTTCCCCCGTTTTTCCCACATTTTCCTGAGTTTCTTCGGTCGTATTCGTAGTCGTAGTCTTAGCGTGAATTATCACGCTAAGATAGAGATATAGCCTTACTCGATAAATGAGCTATCTAATACTGAAATAAGTTTTTAAATCGGACCTGTAGTTCCTGAGATTAGTGCGTTTATGCAAACATACTCTTCAAACAACAAACTCGAGTCTCGATCTAAAAGACCATGAAAAGTACCAATAACAGGGTCATAATAGGCTCATAATCATAGGACGATGCATAATATAATACGGTAGTGATGATGATGATGATGAATGTAATTTGCATAGTAGCAATAATAGCATATGCTTTCCGTTCTTAAAACATATTACAACGCCGAAACTCCCAAACTTGTATCTATAAAGAATCAGGAGTTCTCTCAGCACCTTCCGAACCACGGTATACCAGGTATACCTCGGTGCAAAATCTTACTTGTTGGTAGCATATGCTTAGAATACTTCTCACGAAACCGAAGTCACCACATGTTTCCCTATAAATTTTGTGGAGTTCCCTCGATTACTTATGGATCCTTCATCAGATCACCACTTTTGTTAATGTAATACCAATATAATAAAATATACTAAGTAATATACACCTACTTTGACCGAGGTGCGACTTTTTACAAGGTGTGCATTGTAATGCTCGGTTTTGTATCAATACAAGGTGCGCATTGCAATGCTCAACTATCTGTAACGTTACATTACAAGCGAATGCTCCCGGTGAGGGAGCACCTTGATATTCGGTTTAAGACTTTATTTCTCACAAAATAATTCACAAATTATTATACACGGCGAGAAACACGTGTTACAAAAATAAATTGAGTGAAACATTTGGCAAACACTTCCTAAGTATAGACAATTACATTGTCTTTTACATATTCTCACAAATTTTTTATTAAAATTATACGATACTTATTATATTATTATCTTATTCTTATTGATATTATCGAATAACCTTATTATTCGATAATAACACAACAAAAAAGGATTAGCAAAATCGGTTCAGCTGTATGAGATTGGCGCTTAGCAAATAGCAACACATTCTGCTGATCATTTTTACATTATTGATTACTGGCTTGGCGCTTGGGGCTGTATTTTAGTACAATATCTATCTTTCGAGTCATGTCCGAAGCTGTCCCATCATATTATCAGCTGTCACTTTTTGTTAGTATCACATATCTGTGTCAATTCGTGAGATGCGACGTCCATAGAAATAATACTTCTATGTTACAGTAAAAATAAAGCGTCAGCCTACGTCAGCTTACAACGAGATATTTTATTAAAAGCTTTTATTTTAAAAGCTTTTATTTAACTTGCTCCGTATGTATGTAAGTATGTATGTTCGGGTGAAATTTTGGAACTCAATTTTGAAGTAGATAATACATGGGGCACACAAAGTTTTGCACTTCTAGCTAATCGGAACTATTTGAGGTTTGAATGTTATATTTTTTTAAACGTTGCAACCTTCCTAGCAATATAAAAAAAATTGGCGGGAAATCATTTGTCAATTGTTTTTTATCACGCATCAAAATTCTACGTACGCAACGAAATTGGAAGTAGGTCGAAAAGATTTTAGAGCGATGATTTTTTATGATTTTAAAAGTTCTCTCTCTCCGCAAGACTGTGCTGCTTGTCTTCAAAATGCTTTTGAGAGGGAAGTACCTTGTTTGAGCACCGTGAGGAGATGGTATATTGAATTTGAGAGAAGTCGAGTTTCTTTACATGACGAATTTCGTGAAGGGCGGCCTTCAACTGCCGTCAACGAAATTAATGTGGCTACTGCTAAGCGGCTAATTGAAGAAAACCCGTAGATTGCCTATGAGACAATTTGGGGACTATTGGGGATTGGTATGAGTCAAATTAAAAAAAAAATACACGAAGAATTGTGAGTTCGGAAACTTTGTTGTCGTTGAACCCCTCATGAACTGACAGCGGAGCAGAAACGGGCTCGCGTGGAATGGTGCCCACTGCCCACAGATGCTACTGAAGCACGCCCACGGACATTCTAATGCTGTTTATGACAATTTCACAGGAGACGAAACGCGGATTTGTTGTTTTGAACCCGAAAAAGAACAGCAATTTTGTGCGTGGGTGTTTGAAAATGAGAACATACCGGCACAGCGGTGACACAATAGACATAACTACCAGTTGTTCGACTGCAAAGAAACGGACAGGTTTTAATATCTGTCAAATTCGTCGGGTTTCACTAGGATTATGAACGGAATGTGCCTCGCGCTGGCTGATATAATTTATTTTTAAATATTTATAATAAAGATTTCAAAATTGGATTCTGTCAATTTTAATCGCATGTGCCAAAACACAAACAACAATACGACCAAAGAGGAACACGAACAGCGAATATGTCATAGTTTTAAATTCGTAGGTAACAGTTAACAACCCTGGCGACGATTTTCGTCATAATACGTCAAATTTAAAAATTTCAACATCAGTTCTAAGTCGGTATACTCTATCATTCTGTCTACTCTGGCGGTGAGGTGTTGTATGGGAGCCCCCTTTTAATATTTGCTTTATTTTGTTTTTAGTGATTGTTATTATAGGGGCAACAGAAATACATAATTTGTGAAAATTTCAACTGTCTAGCCTGCGCGGTTCTTGAGATACAGCCTGGAGACAGACAGACGAACAGACAACGAAGTCTAGTGTTTTTGTTTTTTGTGTTTTTCAAGTACTTATACTTATTCAGGTTCATATTTTTGGTTGTATAAAACAGTTCAATGCAATCAATTTTCACTACTAACCTACTTTAGTATGATTTTAGTTTGCAATCTGTTTTATTTCACTGTGGCCGTTTGTTGTTTCTGTCAGATGTGTTGAAATTATCAGGGCTATAAAATGTTAATACAAAAAAAAACTAAAAACACGCTTAGCCCGAAGAAGAGTACAAACATACATATCTTATATATAAAAATATCCATTTTTTCAATTGTGTTAGTCGCGCTAAAACTCGAAAACAGCTTAACGGATTGGGCTGATTTTAGTCTTAAAATATTCGTAGAAGTCCAGGGAAGGTTTTAAAGTGACACGAAGTTCACCGGGACAGCTAGAGGTTAATAAAAGCTTGTTTTCCTAGAATTTTTCATAGAGCTTATAATGATAAATTGCCAGAGGACGGCCGCAACTGTTGCGCTAAAATTCGTATATCGCGCGGGAACCGTACATTTTTCGGTATAAAAAGTAACCTATGTCCTTACTCGGGACTCAAAGAACCTACATACCGACTAAAATCGTTTGAGCCGTTTGGGCGTGAAGAGGTAACAAACAGACAGATAGACACAATTCCGAATTTATAATGACGGCTAAGAACACTCTCATGCAACCCTAACACACACACATATTAAACGCTAGCCTTATAACACCCCTGACACCTCTTTTATACTTCGAAGGTTAAGAGGATACACCAGCGGCGAGAGAAATTGAAAATAGGTATTTGAAAATGTATTGCTGTCTCACCAATCTCAAGTCTCCCACCGCAGAGCGCGATAGAGACAACACGACAAAAGCTCTAATAAAAGAACAGAAAATCATCGATTCGTTGTCCGCTGATTCCTTCTCCAAACCTTAACCGATTTAAGTACTTTTTTCATTAAGAATTAAAGCAAGGCTTGAGCTGTGTTCCTATGTTTTATTTATTTTTTTGTATATTTTAGCCAGTTTTGTTTTCTGGGTGTTTAAACACAGAGGAAAATCTTGCCATTTTTTTGGGTTTTTGGACGTTATTATCTTTTTTAATAATAAAATTATGAAAAAAAAGAAAACATAGGGACATGCTAATAATGGCCATAGATATTCAGGAAAAAAATCATAACTCTACCGGCATTATCCAGGGAGGAAACAGGGGACAGCGTTTGTATGGAAAAACGGCGGTGTGGACTCCTCTTAATCAGCATACTGACAACAATATTCCTGTGTACACAAAAATACAAAAAAATTAAAACCCTATTTTATAAAACCAACAATTCGTGTAAAGTTGTATCAATGGAAATCGTGGTTTACGTTATTGAAATAGTTCTGTGAATGGCTGGAAGAAAAACTTTCACAATAAGGCCGCAGCTTTGTAGCATTTTGTCGCATATCCCGGTAGGGTAAGGATGTAGGAAAAATGCACAAGGTTTCTTTAAAGATGCATTTTAACTTCTTGAATGCTTTTAAGATCTTTTTTTAAATTATCTTTATTCAAAAATGTTTATATTTTATCTTAGACCTTAATAAAAGTTGGCCAGGTACGAGCCAGACTTGCGCACGAAGGGTTCCGTACCACTTAAGAGCAAATATAGGCAAAAAAATGTATTTTCTCCTCCTTAAATACTTATTTTATTTTAATTTCACTATCAATGATAAAGGAAATAATACTATTAAGTAATTTGTGAATATTTCAAGTGCCCACGTGTAGCTATTTTTGATATAGAGCAAAGAATGCTAAAAAAAATGTTGTATGGGCCCTTTAAATATTAGATGAATTTTGTTTTATAGCGGCAACAGAAATACTTTATCTGTGAAAATTTCAGTTCTTGAGATACAGCCTGGAGACAGACACACGGACAGACAGACATCGAAGTCTTAGTAATAGGGTCCCGTTTTTACCTATTGGGTACGGTACCCTAAAATTCGACGACAACAATTTGTTATTCTAAAATGGCTTTTTCCACAATTTATATAGGGTGTAATGTTTCCGAAAAATATGTACATCGCTAATCGCTATGTAAAATGGAACTACGAAGGGATGAGTGCTTTAAATTTTGGTAAAATTATTACCGCATCCAGAGCTTTATACTCAATGTAACGACAATTGTGCAGAAAAGTTAAAAGTTGCTAAGTCAAAGTTGTAACCGCTAGAAAGTAAAAGGAACATAGGTTTGTAGAATGTTATTAATCGTTTCTTTTAAGCCATGTTAAAGTAAATTGTATTTTAACCTGGGGGGAAATGGCAAGTCGAGGGCAATATATTAAGTATTACTGCAATATTTTCACGCTAGAGGCT
Organism: Aricia agestis; assembly: GCF_905147365.1. Lineage (NCBI taxonomy): Eukaryota > Metazoa > Arthropoda > Insecta > Lepidoptera > Lycaenidae > Aricia > Aricia agestis. Next base: position 22,410,693 of record NC_056428.1, on the reverse strand, counting down.
GCGCCAGCATAGACAGTAAACAAAATGTTTTGACAAAGTTTCTGTCAATATTACGTGTGCAACATGACAAATTTTGGTCGGAACCATAAAGTTAAGAGGATACACCAGGGGCTAGAGAAATGAAAAAAAAAGTACGTGTAATATCTATAGCTGTCTCCCTTACCTCAAGCCTATACCGCAGAACGCGATAGAGACAACTGCAGAAAATCAACGATTCGTTGTCCTCTGATTCCTTCTCCAAAACTTAACCGATTTAAGTACTTTTTTCATTAAAGATTAAAGAAAGGCGTTTTTTTTTGTATAATCTAGCCAAATCTGTTTCTGGATGTTTGAACACAGCGGAAAAATGTGGCAATTTTTTTGGGTTTTTGAACGTTCATATCTTATTTAATAATTAAATTATGAAAAAAAGAAAACATAGGGACATTGTATTAGTGGCCATAAATATTCAGGAAAAAAATTATAACTCTACTAGCATTATCCAGGGAGGAAACAGGGGACAACGTTTGTATGGAAAAAAGGGCTGTGTGGACTCCTCTTAATATACCTAGCGGAATAGAGAAACAAAGGCCTGAGCAAGAGAAATGTCACTATCAGTAACACTGCGTGGTAAAAAGAGACGTGTGATACATGACAGCAGCACTCTTTTTTTGACGTCCAGTCGGCACGTGCCGCATGTTGACATTTTAAACTCATAGAAATCATGTTCAATCATGCTTGTGTAAACTGTGTATACGTACACGTAATTATTGTTACACACAGATGAAACCAATTTCGGTTTCGTTTGACAGCTCGAGCTGTTGCTCTATTCCGCTAGGTATATTAACTTTATGGTCGGAACTCGGATTATTAGTATATGTTACGCTCAAAGACCGAAATCGCTCAATGAGCGAAAAAATGGCTCACTACGCGTTGTGGTCACAGTGAAACAGCCACGACGCGAAATTCGCGTCGTGGCTCTAATGAAAACGGCCACGACGCGTTCTGGCAATCACAAAAGGACCTAACGTGAAATTCGTGTCGTGGCTGATTGCTATTCGTTTTTCTTCTTGATTTGCTCTTGGTTGATTAATCGTCCATAGGCATGGAAGATTATATTTAAATTACCACGCGTACTACAAAATATTTTTTCTTTTACTAAATCACTGCATAACGTGTGGCCGCAGAAAATCTAGTCTCATTAAAATCATTTCAATTATTAACGATATAAAATGTCCAAGTATGGACATGGAAAATCTTAAAATCATATAAGATTTTCTCTTGAAAATGAAAGAAGTTGCAGTGCTAAGGTCTAAGGAATCCATGCCTGCGGGCCCTCCTATCCGTATACGGTACATCAACTAGAATTGGTCTTTGAACCTTTCTCTTCTGGTGAGACGAGATGCCCTAGCCAATTGCTTAATTTGATAAAGGGTTAATCTGTCACGGGTTTTGACACCTCAATAAATGACGAAGGTTCACAATCTGCTTTTAATTCTATTATGAACTCTGAGACGCATACAGCACAGACAGTCTGACACTCACTTCTGAATTGTGACGGTCAAGGCACCCAGCAAAACGGACACATTAATAAAATTCGGTAAGCCCGTGGAGGCTTAGGACACCACCGCCGCCGTCACAGGGAGGACCGGACGTCGCCGACAAAAAATCAAATAAAATTCCACTTTATGTCCCAGGCTATAGATTTTAATTTGCTCCACAAATTACGTCCACAAATTACGTGAGGTGTTTTTTTTACCATTGAGTATTTTGTGAAATTTTATTCAACCCCCCCCCTCTCCCCCCACAAATCTCACGTGAGATATTTCAAAATAAGGGTTTCTTACGTAAACGTTCGGTTTGACAGTCAGTAGATTTTCTTTCGAACGAATTAGTGAATGATCTTAATCGTATTTAAACGATTACGCTTACGATTAAATCTTAAGCATACCTACGTACAATCTGGATGAAATGGACCAAAAAAGTATTATTTTGTTGAGAAAAAAGTTACGTGAGATTTGCAGAGACCCCAACATGAGATTAGATGAGATTTGACTCGACCCCCTCCCCCCTTAAACACCTCACGTAATTTGTTGACGCCCCCCTACGCCACGACAAACCAGCGGCGGCATGGGTCGCTAGATCAATGTCGGTAGAAAATAAAAAGTCGGTGACTGGAACAGGAAATCGTCCGCCATCATACACCATTACCCCGTCTACACAATGGCGATGGCTTGCAGTGGGCCAACATGGTCCACAGGGCCCGCGTAAGGGTTACTGGCGCCTGTGTGCAAAAAAGGACTTTGGCGCCCCTTAAGGCATTTTGAATATTTTTCTAAAGTAGGTAGGTGAAATAAAGCAAATAAAAATCGGCCAAGTGCGAGCCGGACTCGCGCACGAAAAGTTCCGTACCATTAAAGTGCAAAAATAGACCAACATTTTTTTTCTTTGAAAAATTTTTTTTGTCCCTTTTTTTTGGTGCCCCTAGAGGGTGGCGCCCGTGTGAATTGCACACATTGCACATATGGTAGCGGGGGCCCTGATAGTCCATTGTTAAGGAGCACCTTTACAGTACTCTACGTCGAAGGAAAGAAGTTATTTCGATGAGCAATTAGGGAAATCTAAAAGGTTGCTGCAATTAGCTAGCTAATTGTTAAGTCAGTTAGCTACATTAGCCGGCATATGTCGACTATCCAGTTGTTTTGAATTTAATCTACTTATCTTGTACGAAGTCGCGACATTGATATTTATCTATACTAATATTATAAATGCGAAAGTATCTCTGTCTGTCTGTCTGTCTGTCTGTCTGTCTGTCTGTCTGTCTGTCTCGCTTTCACGCCAAAACTACTGAACCGATTGCAATGAAATTTTGTACACAGTTATTCTAGAGTCTGAGAAAGGACATAGGCTACATTTTTATGTGGGAAAATATCTTATTTCCATGAAAATATCGATGAAAATTTATTCGCATTGCGCAGGCCAGCGCTCATCCCGGGGGTCCTGGGTTCGAGTCCCGCAGGCGGAACAAGTTTTCAATCTTCCTGGGTCTTGGATGTGTATTAAAATAATATTTCAAAAATCTTAAATATATTTTATGTATAATATTATAAAAAATCCAGAAATATATCGATACAATTTAGTTCTAATACGATTCAACAGATGGCGTTTTATTTTATTTTAGTTCTAATACGATTCAACAGATGGCGTTTTATTTTTTACTTAAATATATTTTATGTATCTATACTTCTATACTAATCCATACTAATATTATAAATGCGAAAGTATCTCTGTCTGTCTGTCTGTCTCACTTTCACGCCAAAAACTAATATTATAAATGCGAAAGTATCTCTGTCTGTCTGTCTGTCTGTCTGTCTCGCTTTCACGCCAAAACTACTGAACCGATTGCAATGAAATTTTGTACACAGTTATTCTAGAGTCTGAGAAAGGACATAGGCTACATTTTGATGTGGGAAAATATCTTATTTCCATGAAAATATCGATGAAAATTACTTCGCATTGCGCGTGGCCAGCGCTCATCCCGGGGGTCCTGGGTTCGAGTCCCGCAGGCGGAACAAAAAGTTTTCAATGTTCCTGGGTCTTGGATATGTATTAAAATAATATTTCAAAAATCTTAAATATATTTTATGTATAATATTATAAAAAATCCAGAAATATATCGACGCGATGCAATGAACATTTTAGTTCTAATACGATTCAACAGATGGCGCTTTTATTTTACTTCGTTGGAACATAGAACTAATCATACTTATTAGTTATTATGTTTTTGTTTATAGTTTTTAATACGTTAGAATATTATGTTTAATAATATTATCACTTGCTATAATAATAATCAATCTATCTTATCTTATAGAACTCCTACTGCAATTCTAAGGAGTTCGAGTGTGTTGTGTTGGCCTATATTCCATCCAGAAAATATATCAATGCAATCAACATTTTAATTCTAATATATGAAAACAGATGGCGCTTTATTTTTTACTTCATTATTATAACAGAACTAATCATACCTACTTTATTATATATTATTGTTTTTATTCATAACTAGCTGTTGCCCGCGACTTCGTCCGCGTGGACTTTAGTTTATAGCGCGCGGTGTCAACAAAATGTGTGTCAAATTTAAAAACTTTTTAAAACCCTGGTAGGTGGTACCCCTCTTAGGGCCGCGCTACACCGGAATGGCAGCGCTGAAAGTGCTCGCCTCGCCGCTGCCATTCCGGTGTAGCGCGGCCCTAAATTAATCAAAATACCCAAAAACAGCTGTGCAGTGTGCACATAATCTGTACTAATATTATGAATGCGAAAGTATCTCTGTCTGTCTGTCTGTCTGTCAGTCTCGCTTTCACGCCAAACGCCAAAACTACCGAACCGATTGTAATGAAATTTTGTATACTGATAGTCTAAAGCCTGAGAAAGGACATAGGCTACTTTTTTACTGGAAAAAAGGGTTGTAAGGGTCGTAAATTTGTTCAAAAAATTCATAATAGATGGCGCCGTGCGTCTTCTACATCGCGCTGACGCTTGCTCAAAAGTCTTTCTATAAGAGGTGGTATCATCTTACATTTAAGTCTCGATTTTTTTCGATTGTTATATCTATTCTACGGTATTAAATAACTCAGTACTTTATCTGTGCAGGCAGTGACGTAACCTTAAGACCAAATTTCACCAACGACTGTTAAAGTTAATGCTCGAATTAGTATCACGTTAGCTGTTTTGTTTTTCATATGAATGAAAGAGAAGACAGGATATTTTAACAAGCTGTTAACACTAACAGACGTTGGTGAAATTGGGGCTAAACCTATCAATGATAAATAGTTTATGGGTAAAGTTGTGTAATTGGGGGGCTAAATAAGCTTTAAAATTTGGCATAATATATAAAGTTTAACATACAAAAATGAAGTACTTATTGTTTGCACACTGCACAGCTGTATTGATTTAAGGGGTACCAGGGTTTTTTTTATAAAAGCTTTTGACACCAATTTTGTTGACATCGCGCGCTATAAACTGAAGTCCACGCGGACGAAGTCGCGGGCAACAGCTAGTAGTTATATAATTCAGCAGGACGGTCATACAAAGCTAATTCTCACTAATAGTTAAGTAGCACCAAACTATTTAGTAATCTGTACTAATATGGTCCGGTACAAAACTTATTTCGGCGCTGAACCCAAAAAGCTTCCAGCAAAAGCTTTATAAAGTGAGCTTAGGTGTGTTATTTTAAAAGCGCACTTCGCGTTTGAGTCGAAAATATGCCGCTTTTAGAACGCTTTACGATCGCAGCGCGAAACCTAATTATTATTTTTGGAAGCCAAAGAAAATATGTCAATCTTGCAGCAGGCGCGGTCCGAAGGGGGGGGCATCACAGGGGACATGACCCCCCCCCCCCCAAATCTAAGGTCAAATTGAAAAATCTCAAAATCTTGCCAAATAATAAAAGGAAATTTCTATCTATCCCCTAACCACCACTGCGTCCGACCTTAGACAGCTGGCAACCCAGAACCGTCCGAGGGCGCAGATAAAAAAAATAGTGTAGTGACTATTGAGTGACCCCCCCAATTTCAGGCTGCGACCGCGCCTGTCTTGCAGTGTCGTTATCGTTCAGTTGTGAATAGACTATGCACAACTTTTACATCTCTCAGTAAAATATGAGAAAGACACATCGATTGGTAGACACTGATACGAACTGCTTATTTTGGAGGCTTAGTCAGCACGCTTCTATAATAGACAATAATCCATTTTCAATTTGAAAAATAAATATCAATTCAATTATTAAAAGCCTGTACAAGTATTTTTACTCTCACAATAATTACCAATATTTTCCAATATTTTCCCGTGAAACACTCGTATGTGCAATGAACGTTGCCCGATCCGATTACGAGTACTATAAACTAAACTCCTTTGTTTAAACCCAGCCACGTTAAAACCGATTGCTTCTCTCTTATTTATACCCTCTATGGCGAATAAGGGTTTACCGGTATTTCATTTGCCACCACAGAGCTATTTAGTAAAGTGTTCATGTCAACTGTCGTATCAAACAACTTGAATATGTCAGCTAGGGCCTAGGTGCGTTGTTTCATTTCAAACAACTGGCAATATCACAACATAGACATTCGAATACCGAGCAAAGCTCGGTCAAATAGCTAGTTTTTATTTATATAAGTATGTAGATGTGTTATCACTTATCATCAGTCAGTCAAGGTGTGACAACGCGAGCCCTCACAGAGCTCAGCTTCTAGCTAGTTTATTATTGTACAAGTTACAATACTTATATTATTTAAATTTCACGCCAGAAATACTATAACAAACAACAAAGCAATAATAGCCGACATTTTCTCTTAGCTATAACGAGGCATTAAATCGGAAAATAAATCTTTTGTACGTTTGAAGGAGTGAAAAGAATGTTTTAATAAACTCTGGTCGCTTTGTAAGACCATGTACAAAGCATACACGGTCAGAAGTTTATTAATTATTGGGCAATTTTATACGATAATTTATATTGAAATACGTGGACCGTGAGTTTTGTATAAAATAAAAAATGGCTTGTATTTAAATGGCGGAAAATATTGGGATATTACCTATCATTGAAGTTGATACATAGGCAGATGGCGGACCTTTTTTTTTAAACGGGCTTTGGCCCACCACACATTCCCACCACTGTATCTCCTGTGTCGCCACTCGCCAGGATCGAGAGCGGTATCCTGCCTGTCGGCAGGATACCGCTGTCTGTTTCACCTTACAACTTATTTGACAGATTTTCCTAGTGACTCACTAGTCACTAGTGAGCGAGCTGATGATGATAAACTAATGCTAAGACTCTCACACAATCCAACATTATAATATTATGTATACTTACATAAATAAAAACTAGAGTGAAATCGGTCTACCTGTTACGATGCAACGGACAAACACACAGACAAACGGACGGCCATATGCAAAGTTTCGAATTAATTAGACTACTGAAAATATGTAAAAATCGTGCTCAAAGATTGTAAAAGTGCGTGTAAAAGTGTGTTAAAAATGTATTATAAGGATTTAATTTATGAAACAAATCACTTTTAACCGTGCACAGTAGATTTCATTTAACTGAAATGTTTCTATCCAACATTTTTCCGAGTTCCGTATAGCAGTTGGTAAAGAAACTATATTTTATACGATTCTGACACGTCAGCTTCTATGATCGAACTGAAAACTTCATTCGATAGCGAATAGCTCAAACAATTTGTTTGATAAAATAATAGAACGGTCAGCGTAAGGCGATTGCGGGTTTCGTGCATTTTTACTCGTATTACAAGTTTTTTATAGCTCTTACTGCCACACTCATGGTGAAAAATAATTACTTAAATGTAAATAATTCAAAATGTTTACATATAAGCATAAACATTATCTGTCAAACTCTTCATTTAAATTGAAGGTTAATCATAATTAAATGGTTCTGAGTACGACGGTAAGAGGCTTTACGAATTATTAAGATTTTCCTTACGCGTTATCAAAGCGCATGGAAGTGCGCAGCCTAGTTCCAGCAGGCCGTACACTATATTTTTAACCGACTTCCAAAAAGGAGGAGGTTATATGTTCGGCTGTGAATATATTTTTTTTTTCACGAACCGTTTCGACGCACTTTTGAAGTTTGACCCCCTGTGTCTCACAGTTCGCTGCGGAAGTAGCAGCGCTGAGAGAGTAACCTTTTTTACCTTTGTATGGGAAAATACATGACGCTCGGCCGCTTGCTCATACAAATCCCAAAAAAATTGCTCTTTCAACGCTGCTACTTTCACAATTAACTCTATGCAAGGAGTACATACAGACTAGTTTTGTTACATCTTGTATATTAATGTATTATAACAATTAATATTTAACACAGTTAACAAGTTAACATATCAGCTTTGATAAGCGTCGCCAATTTCCTGCTCATACGATAACATCCACAGTAACTTTATTGTTTAATAAGTATAAAAAATACTTATTAAACAATAAAGCGTTCTGGGGTCATATTTTAAAATAATCACGCATAATAATTTTGTTTGGTACCTTATTTCATCTTCAAAGTCAGATTATATAGCTATCTTCGCATTAAAACATTTTGTTATTACTTTTAATTCATTATTCATATTTAAAACATATTATATCAATTTTATACTACTTATAAAAAACGACAATGTTTTTTAAAAAGTTACCTATTCCTTCAGCGCTGCTACATTCACAGCAAACTCCACATAATATAATTATAGGAGACCAATACACACCCTAAAGCATTATCACTTATTTTGGTTTAGCCATGACGTATAGTCAATGAGAAAATAAATAGATTTTCGCGAATGTTAAAAGTCTACTCAAATTGGCCTTCTATTTCAGAGGCTCTTACTGTCTCCTGTGACTTGTGACGCGAGCGCTACTTAATTTAAAGTAAGTGGGCCATAAGTAGCTTAGTAGGACAGATAGAATAGAAGTGACTACAGATGAACATGCTACTGCTACTAAAATAATTTTAATTTTTCATCGCATAATAATTTCAGGTAAGTACATACTGCGCTCATCACTTTCGCGTTGGGCCAAATTATCATTAATATGAATACCAAAGTGTGACTGTCTATAATTAGCTCCTCACGCTTTTTAAACGGGTGGACAGATTTATAAGAAATTAGGTAGGTTGGGGAAAAAGTATTTTCGCATTAAGTATAGGAATATACTAAATATATTATAAACTTGACATAAAATCTCTTGGGCATTACCAATAATTGTATCTGTCTGATTTTGATATCATTAAAAAGGTTTAGGGCCTGTTTCACCACTTTCTGATAAAGTGCCTTATAATAGGCTATTCACAACTTTTTTGACAGATTCTCCGTACTTGATCTGTCAAGTTAATTGGTGGCTAGCCTTATCAGGAAGTTTTGAAACAGGCTCTTAATTTTACAGAAGACAATTCCAAATTCAAATTAGTTAAATGTGAGACTCGTTTGTTTTTCTTATTGTTAAAATGAGTGATTCTAATGAAGAAATTCGATACATTTTAAAATTTTATTACAAAAAAGGTAAAAATGCAACACAAGCCGCGAAAAAAATTTGTGATGTTTATGGACCTCGGAAAAATCTGATTCAATTTTTGAAAAAGTAGAGCAAGATCGGCATATTATTAGTTATGATGTAGCTGAAGAACTGGGGATTGACCACAAAACGGTTTTGGTGCATTTGAAAAAAGCTGGGTACACAAAAAAGCTCTATATTTGGGTGCCTCATGAGCTCACTGAAACATCGCCTAATGAACCGTGTACCCATTTGTGATTCTTTATTACGACGTAATGAAACCGAACCATTTTTGAAGAAGCTGTCAATATTACTGGTGATGAAAGTGGATCACGTACGACAAGAATGTGCGAAAAAGATTGTGGTCAAAGACTGTGGTGAAACCCGGGTTAACTCGCAACAAGGTGATGCTGTGTGTGTGGTGGGATTGGAAGGGCCATTATTCATTATGAGCTGTTACCGCCAGGCAGGACCATCGATTGTGAACTGTACTGCGAACAATTACTGATGAGATTAAAGCAAGAAGTTGAGAGAAAGCCGGCCGGAATTATACAACAGAAGGGGTGTGGTTTTTCACCATGATAACGCTATAGACCTCACAAATCTTTAGCCACACAGCAAAAGTTTTTTCATCAGATGCCCCAAAATTTTTATAGCAATGGTCATGTCCCTACCAACAAGGTGGCAAAAAGTTTTTCAACACAATGGCACCTATACACTTTAGTCAATTGTAAACAAACTTTATAAAATAAACTTTTGAATTTTTATATTAAATGCGAAGAAACTTGTTCCCCAACCTAATATTAGACGGGAAAGGACATACGAGTATTATATTTTTTGTAGAAAACTGTATGGTTACTGCGCGGTAATTTCGGCGCAATAAAGTTGCGGGCGTCATCTAGTCTATACTAATATTATAAATGCGAAAGTATCTCTGTCTGTCTGTCTGTCTGTCTCGCTTTCACGCCAAAACTACCGAACCGAATGTAATGAAATTTTGTATACAGATAGTCTAAAGCCTGAGAAAGGACATAGGCTACTTTTTTACTGGAAAAAAGCGTTGTATGGGGGTGAAAATGCGTAAATTTGTTCAAATTAAGTTAGTTCCAAAAATGCATAATAGATGACGCCGTGCGTCTCTAACATCGCGCTAACGCTTGCCCAAAAGTATTTCTATAAGAGGTGGTGTTATCTTACATTCAATTAACGATTTTTTTACTAAATTTCATAAAAATAAAAACTAAATTTACTAAATTTCATGAAAATCGTTGGAGTCGATTCCGAGATTACAATTATTCCAATTATAAAGGGGGTTTCGGATAAATCGATCTAGCTAGGAATAATTTTTAGAAAATGTCATTTTATTCGTGTTTTATCGAATACCGAGCAAATAGCTAGTATAATTAAACCAAGGTAATATTACCATTAAAATATAGTACGGCAGTGTTTGCTTCGAGCTCGACTTGGCTATATACTCTTACTCAGATACTCTTTAAAAAGTATTTTTCTTTCTTGCACTCAGAGAAAAACTCTATAATCTAAGTATTGAGATATCTAAATTCCAAATTTCATCTTAATCGGTTTTGCCGTTTAAGCGTGAACAAGTTACAGACAGACAGACACACTTTCGCACTTTTAATATTAGTATGGACATTAGTAAAGATCTATACTTAAAAATGTTCGGGCTTCAACTCCAGTAAATACTTTTTCGAAGCTCGTACTCAATTTTGTAATCTCGACCGCACGTGATTGGAACTGCAGGCAAGCTCCGACAATACGCATTCAGGGTTTCAGCCGATAGCCAGGGGCGTAGCTACCGTATCAATTATACGAGGCCTCCGGGCTACTGGGCTGGCCAACGCCCCACGTGCGCAAAAAAGCCCTTAAGTAAAGTTAATTAAGAGCCCATGTGACCCTAACTTGACTACATACTTTTACCTAGATCTCAAAATCTGTAAGGTCTAGAAAACTGATTTTTTGACACAAGTAACTTCAGTTCATAAAGATTAAATGCTCAAGACAAAAACACGATTAGGTACTCAAAAATGCTCGATAGTTTCTTTTTTACAAAAAACCTTGTTTTAGACACATGTTTGCTTGGATCGAAGAGTTTGCTGTCTTTTCTTTAATATTTTTTAATATCTAAAAAGGTATTGATAAAACCTAAATTTGCTTAAAACACTTTTTTCATAATCATTATAATTCGTCTTTTATTCAAGTAAAACTAACTCGGCGATGATTCCGCGCCGTCCTTTTCCACCTGGCATATGAAAGACGGGCGTGAGTGTGAAGAGAGAAGGACGATGTTTGATTTTTAGAGTCAGGTGAGCTCTTAAAAATTGACTTTTTTACAAAATATGACAAAACTCAAAAACTTTGTGTCCTTGTTTTTCTCGCGTAAAGCGTGATATCCAAAGTTTTAATATGAATTATTTTAAAAAAAATGGAATAAGCAACGTGATGACAAAGCCCATAAATAAATTCACTATTTCTATTATTTGCATTTTTTCTTTTGCGACAAATCTTAACCCTTCCTACGCGCCCCAAAAAATGAATAAGGCACCGAGGCACGCTACGCTTCTGACTAAAACGTGGACGTATGCCTCTAGAAGGGTAGTATAAAAGGCCGGCTATATAATGACTTTATAACTTATATATTTCATTGTTTCCCGCTCTGCCTGTTGATTTCTCGGTATTTTCAATTGGAAATCGAGTTTGTCCCTCTCCTTTCTTAATCTGCCGTCATATCTCATTTTTTGAGAGAAGAGAGAAAGGGAAGAAAAAACATTGGACAGCTTTTTAATAATATGATATATTACTGCAATGCTTTCACGTTAGAGGCAGCACCAGCATATAATTTCCCCCCGTTTTTTCCACACTTTCTGCTATTTATTCGCTCCTATTAGTCTTAGCGTGATAAAATATAGCCTATAGCCTTCCTCGATAAATGGGCTATCTAACACTGAAATATTTTTTCAAATCGGACCAGTAGTTCCTGAGATTAGCGCGTTCAAACAAACAAACTCTTCCGCTTTATAATATTATATTATATAATATATATATAAATATATAAGTATAATATATATGTATAGATGATGTGAGCAATATGTCGGACGGATTTTTTCAGCATGAGCTAGTGTGACCTATGCTCATATTCCCTATTGAATTGAAAACATAATATTGGTAGAAAAATTTACTGTTCCAAAGCAATAAACGAATTTCGGTGAAACGGGCATTCAGTAATATGATACTTAGTATTTTATTAAAAATATCCAAATTAAACATTTCCACCACATTAATGGAATAAACTTTTAATTCTCAGTAATGTCGTGCGCTCTTTTCATCAAATAGAAGTTTCGGATTTATCTTTTTACTGGGAAAATGAATTTCATATTGTGTTTAGTTCGTCCACAACTTTTATGATGAGATACTAAAAGTTATTAATATGCATGCATTATTGCATATTATTATACGAGATATACTTATAGTAATACATACTTCTAAAACTGTACTTATTATAATATTAAATATATCATGTATCATAAATAATAATCATAATTCATATTATATTTCATGCACATAAGAAAATTTACTTTATCGCATTAAACTCAGTTTCAGAAGAAAAATATTATTTGATGATATTATGATATTACTAAAATTATTTCTTTTGTTTTCCAATAATTTCTAACAACAATAAATATATAATACCTATGTTTAATATTGGCTTAGAACTGTGATATAAAAAAGTTTAATGTTCCTAATAGTGGATATAGTTATAGCATTATAAATTATTAAGTAGTACGTACTTTGGGCCCAGTGCGACATAAAGTTTTTGTTCAAAAAGTAGAACACGCTGTATATTGTCTTGTAACCCAGTCATTTCTTACATGTCATTTGCAAGAATGGATATTAATCGAAATGAAACCTTAATGTAATCACGTAAGAGCTATAATTACTTGCAAGGGAGCTGGGAGTCCAAAAAAAGGTTCAGCTCCTTTCGATCCTTTGTTCTCGTTCAGGATACAGAATGTGTTTTTATTGTAATTAGTTGACGGAACAAAACCTGTTCTTTGCTCGTCGTATCTCGACCATAAGTAAGGTTTTAAATTAAATTTTGGTTGATTAAAGGCACTGTTATCCGGTAATATTTAACGGTTAAAGCTAGATTTTAAAGCATATTTGAAGACATGAGTGGATGAAGTGGGTAACTATGAAATTTGCATAAAAATGTTTGCTTTAGGACCGGGAAATATAATTGAAATAAAAAAATGGATTGTTTCTATTTTAAATCATTTCCCGCCGAAAGGTATATTAGCCAGGTGATGTAGTACCTAGATATTAGTTACAAGTAACGTTGAAGGTTTGTTCAAATTATAAAGAAAAAAAATAGTAATTGCCCAGTTATAAAATAATATTTATTTAGTTACTAGCGACCCGGTACGTGCTTTACCAAAAAATTTATTGGAAGTTGCTTGTACTCTCAAGTGTCAACACTCAAAAAAGTTTCAATTTGACAACAAAATCCCCACTAACAAAATGATTCGCCATTTATTGAATTTATTTGTTACAAAAATGTGATAAATGAAAAATCGGCCAAATGCGGACTCACACACGAAGGGTTCCTTACCGTTATAGAGCAAAATTAGGCCAAAGTTTGTATTTTTTGTATGGGAGCCCCCTAATTTTTTATTTTATTTTAAAATTATTATTAAATATTAAAGTACACATATAATTAAGGACTTTGAGAAAAATTTAAGTACCTACCTATTGTCATTATTGATATAGAGCAAAAAAGGCTAAAAAAATCACATTTGTTGTATGGGAGCCCCCTTAATTAATATTAATTTTATTTTGATTTTAGTATTTGTTGTTAATTGTTATAGCGTCAACAGATATACATAATCTGTGAAAATTTCAATTCTCTAGCTATTACCGTTCTCGAGTTACAGCCCGAAGACAGACAGACAGACAGACATACGGACAGACAACGAAGTCTTAGTAATAGGGTCCCGTTTTTACCCTTTGGGTACGGAACCCTAAAAATGTGTTTTTGTATGCGAGCCCACCTTAAATTAAGTATTTATTTTATTTTAAATTTTATTATGAAATATTAAAGTACACATAGGTAATATAATTGAGGATTTGGTGAAAATTTTAAGTGTCGACATGTTGCCATGATGGATTACGAGCCAAAAAGACCAAAAAGAGACCCTGAAGACGTTTGTGGTCTGTTGTATCATGTATGGGAGCTCTCCTGAATTTTTTTTTTAGTTTTTGTTGTTAAAGCGGCACCAGAAGCACACAATTTGTAAAAAAATCAGAAGTGTAGCTATAGCGGTTTTTGAGATACAGCCTGGATACAGACAGACGGACAGAAATCGAAGTCTCAGTAATAGAGCCCCGTTTTTACCCTTTGGGTACGGAACCTAAAAACCACTCGATCGATTTTGCGCAAACTTCACATAAACCATTTAAGTACTAAATAGTAACCATCAGTAAATTTTCTTGTTTCTTTAAGGGCCTGTTTCACCACTTCCTGATAAAGTGCCGGATAGGCTATCCACAACTTATCTGACAGACACTCCATACTCTGTTGTGGATAGCCTATCCGGCACTTTATCAGGAAGTGGTGAAACAGGCATATAAAGTAATAATCTAGTATCCTGAAAATATGAAACCATTCGGTTGCAGATTTTCAGGGAAAATTCATTTGAAATTCATTTCTGAAACACAATACTTTTGGAAATGGTCAGTATATTTTCGCAGAATGTTTTTGCTCTATTGCTTCCCAGGGTATTGTGTTAAAATAAATCTGTAGGAAACAGCATGAAAATTTTATGTAACAATACGATGCTAAAACAATGTTGACATAGTTGAATACATATTCGAAGTCAAATAACAAACTATTTTGGTCAGGTTAGCAACTGTGTTCATTATTGTTTCATGAAATTTGCAATAAAATCGTGTATAGTTTAGTTTGAAATTGATATTGCGGTTATCGGGTAGGCCTGAGGTTCAGCCAACAATTTAACCCGACTATGGCGAAGCAAAAAGGAGGGTTATGATTTTGTCCTGTATTTTTTTATGAAATACAGGTCGAGCAAACGGGTCACTTGATGGAAAGCAACTACCGTCGCCCATGGCCTTTTAATCCTTCGATCGTGGATTCTTGGAAATGTATTGTTATTCTATTGTTTTTGCGACTCACGATCACCGGTGATCTAATGGGGCTTGATAAGTTAAGGGAGAATGCGTATTCTCCCTTAACTATACGACCTGCAAACCTTAAAGAAAGCGTTTTCTTGAAGTTTTGTAGGTGTATAGGTCCGGAAATAGGTGACAGTTCGTTCTAGAGTTTTACAGTGCGCGGCAGAAAGTTAAGCGAGAAACGCACGGTGGAAGACTGTATGTATGTATTTCATACCCGGACAAAATTATAAACTAGATGACTTCTTAATAACAAGTAAAAACCTTCCCAAGACTTCCACGAACACTTCAAGTCTAAAATTAGCCAAATCCATTCAGCGGTCAGTCGTTCTCGAATTATAGCGAGACCAACAAAATTTTAAAATCTATTTTTAACCGAATTCTAAAAAGGAGGGGGTTATAATAATATGTTCGGCTGTGGATATGTTTATAATACCTATAGATATTATACATATTTATCTATTATAGGAACAAAAATAAGTTTTGATAACAATTACATTGCATTGAATTTCATAATAACGGTAATCCACTCTAAACCTTAATTAGCGAGTTTTAGCCATAAGTACCTACCCGACTATGGCGAAGCAAAAATTATGAACTCGAAAATGTATGTCTGTCTGTCTGTCTGTTTGTCACCTCTTCACGCGTAAACTGCTGAACCGATTTTGTTAAAAATTAATATGGAGGTACTTTGAGTCCGGGAAAGGACATAGGATACATTTATCCCGGAAAACTGTACGGTTTCCAATTTTTGGCGCAACGGAGTTGCGGGCGTCATCTAGTTTTCAAATAATTACCCCCGAGGCCTCGTTATTGCCGAAAAAATATAAAAAATAAATGTTCTTTGTTGAGATAAAATTGCTCGAAGTATTTAAATTAGGTCCCTGGCCGTGGTAAGTAATATAGAGCTATTACAGGAGCTCGAAAAACCGGCTAAGTGTGAGTCGGACTCGCACAAGGGTTTCGTACCACATTTTAACGATATTGCGGAAAAATAGGCAAACTTTTTTTTTATTTTTTTGTATGAGAGAGAGAGACCCCCATTAAAAAAACTATAAAGTAATTATTAAATTCAAAATGCAACAGTATTTTGTGAATAATTGAAGTGCCTACCTGTTCACATCAAGCATATCGTGCCTACTTGTTTAATAATTCATCAAGCCCCATACGGTCACCGGTGACCGAGACACAATAGAAATTCTATTGTGTCTCGTTTTTCCACGATCGGGGGGTATCTTGTTAAAAGGGCCAATATGGTTTTTATTTTTTAGTTTTTACTTATATATTTTATTCAAGCGGCAATAGATATACCGATTTTGAAAAGTTACGAACTCGAACTCAACTTTCTAGCAGTCACTGATACAACTTAGAGACGGACAGACAGACGGACAGCGACAGCGAAGTCTTAGTAGTAGGGTTCCGTTGTTACTCTTCAGTACGGAACCCTAAAATGTGAAATGTCCGCACTAATACTGTTCTTAGCTTTAAATTGGCGTGGTCCGACTCCGGTGTCTTTGAACATTATTTTATATCATAAGTTAATGGTCTCAGCTTTCAGTTTTGTACCCGTCGGGTTATTCGATCTGTACTTAGCTCCCGAAGCAAAAATAGGGTTTTATAACTATATTATGTTCCCCTGTCTGTCGCATTATACATCTCTCTCAAACTTATATAATCCTTTATAGGCTCAAAAGGCGAGTTGAATCACAAACCTTCACATAAAATGTTTTTTTTTTCAAATTCGTTATTTTAATTATTGTTTTACCACAAGTCATAACAATTCCTCCACAGGCTGCGCTTAGTTTGGTGGATTGTAATTCTCATTATCTTTTTTTAGTGATTTTGTTTTTTTTTAGATTCCCCCCAGCCCGCTGCATAAGTTTATTTATGAAAGATTCGACAGAGACAGAATACGATTTCTACGTTTTATAGGTACTTATCTCTCAAAACAGTGATGCAATGTTCTATTCTAAAATTACAAACTCAATCATTATTAATTAGTATTCTATACCACGACTTGTATCGTCGTCACCACTAACAGCTAACTAATGTGTCAGAACAAATATCTAAATTAGAATTGAACATTACTTAAATACAAAATAAAAATAATACGGGACACTCGGGAGTCGGGGACTGCCGCGGTAAAGCGGCACAGCATTTTTAAGAAAACTACAATTCGCATACGTCTAGTCGCACGCACACAAACACCGTGCCGAATTCTGCCAAACTGAAACGACGTAAGACAGTTAGACGATGCACGGCAACGCCGCACCGAGTGGTTGGAGTGGGGGGTGTTAGGTTATTTTCGTTACGGAATTTCTTGATTCGGTCGGTGCG
Organism: Aricia agestis; assembly: GCF_905147365.1. Taxonomy (NCBI): domain Eukaryota; kingdom Metazoa; phylum Arthropoda; class Insecta; order Lepidoptera; family Lycaenidae; genus Aricia; species Aricia agestis. Next base: position 22,393,134 of record NC_056428.1, on the reverse strand, counting down.
ATAATAGCTATGCAATAGCTTAAAATCTTTAATATGGCTAATAAAACAGTTTAGGGAGATCGCAGACGACAGACTTTTTGTGCGATGGAGTCTGCGGCGCCCATACAGTCGGCATGGCGCGGCCTATCGTCTGCGATCTCCCTTAAATGCATTTCTAACTATGTAATACTACCTACACTCAGAGACTATAAATAACTTAACTGAAATTAAATGTAGATTTAGACATATTAAGCGCCATACATTGGCAAACTCTTCATTAAATTAAATTTTAATTATAGCTGTAAGTTTTGCAACCGAAGAACATTTTTAGATTTGTGAAGCTTTTAGTTTACACATAATACACTTAGGTAATGAGGTATAATCTCAAGATCCACAATTTCAAAAGGCCATAAAACTTGAAGAAATAATAAAATTAGAGATAATAATACTATCTTTTTTAAAAAGAAAACTTAAGTTCCTATATCCGCTTTTCTCCGCTCTTCTTCTTTCTCCGCTAACCTGATCTAACCACCGTAATTTTTTATTGTTTGCAAAAATATACAGACGAGCATATTATAACCTCCTCCTTTTTGGAAGACGGTTACAAATAATCTTCATCAAATGAAATAGGTATATTAAATTATGTAATATACAATAAATTTACTATTGAGCATCCTTTAATGATATTATAACATCGACTTACCTAATATAACAATATAAAAGATATACCACGTGTGACTGCTAGTATTTTAAAAACAATATTTTAATAAAATAATATAATGTTTTATTCAACAATCGCGTGAAAGGCGCTTAGCATTAAATTAGATGTTTTCAAATATTCCTTTAATAAAAATTTCACCACTCAGCCGAAGGATAAAATTTAACAAAGTCTAATAATTAAAACCAACTGAGCAGAACAATTTTCATATGTTTTAATAGTGCAGATTTTACATTTAAAAAAGCGTGTTAAAAATAAATATGTAATTTAAAATCATTCGGATCTATTACAAAAATTTCGGGGCTTTTATTCGCGCTTTAGCAACGAAAAATTAAAATTACAAAATTAAGTACCTATAGCATAAAAAATGTAAGTATAATACATTACAAAAATATAACGGCAACAAATAAATCCTGCTTTAGTATAAGTAAGGTAAAAATATAATTGAATAAATATTCAATAGTAAACGTCAAATCAATCGAGATCGTCGTAGAAATACGTAACATCGAATTTTCGATCAAATATATTTTCTGCATCGAATACAAAAAACTTAGAAAAGTTAAACAACTACGAATTAACGATAGTCAAAACTTTTAAAGCGTAAACTTTTGCATGACAACTTCTGAGTTTGTGACCCGTTTAACGCAAGCAATTCGCTTTCGCAATATTTCCGAAGTTTACTTACAGAGTATGGGCTTCGGCTGGGGCCTTCGGGATGGCTTTGAGGTCCTGGTGGAGGCACCTGACTGCGTTGCCCACGCAGTGGCATTTCGGGGGGCATTTCTGAGGGACGCAGGGCAGGATCAAGTTCAGGAGCAGTAGCGCGAGAAGAGTTTTGGGCCCCATCGTGACGTCGCGACGCCACTGCGCTCGACCGACGACTGACGCCTCCCGCTACTCCTGAAGTCTGTACGTTATCACAAGCTGTTCAGACTATTTTTACCCCGAGTTTGTGCGCTTGAACCTTATGCCGTTCGTATAAAGGTCACTTTGAACATCTAAGCTAACCTATAATAGCAGCGCGACTCCTAAACGTTTGGACAAGTTTTACTCATGAGTTTGTGTTCGTCAACCTTATGCTGTTGGTATAAAAGTGTAATCAGAGGTTGCTGTGTAGCTTACGCTTACTGTAGTATCACGAGATATTTATACCCGCTAATAAAGAGATTTTTATAATCTGTTACCCAATCGAAACGAAAAAAGATGAATATGTCAACATTGCACGGTTAAATAGGTGTCCATTTAAATGAATAGTATTATAGCACATGTCAATGTGCTATTTATAATAAGTACTGCCAATTTAACTAGTATCATACGTCAGAAAATAATATGTATAAGAACAAAGTGTAATTATCGGTAGCAGTACATTTGTTTTCAACATGATAACCTCTGGAACTCTCTGTATAAAATCTTATAATCGATACCAATTTATAAAGATAAATGATTTATATTAAGTATTAACTATTTTCGTAAATAGTATGAAATTGGCATATTATAAGCTACTTTTTAAAAGAATGGATATTGTAAGAGGTCGATAGGGGGATGAAAGTTTCTATGAAAGAAGGTATTGTCATAACATTTTTAGAGATATAAGCTTGAAAGTTTTTTTTAACGATTATCCAAACACTGGATGGATATTGAGTTATTGACCACTGCGTATCTCAATTCGTTACCGGCCATGGAATTTTTTTTAACTCAAACTTTACGGATCTAAATTACAAGCATCGGTCGAGCACATAGGTAGAATATGTGCTCGACCGAAGGCAGTATGTCTGAATAAACTATTCATCAGGTTCTCTGTGAGAGCTTTTTCTGCCAAGACGAAAGAACTACAATGCTAGACAACCTACAGTATAAATTAACATAATATAAAGACTCTAGAACTGCGGAACCAAATCTTACTTTTTGTTAATGTTTGCTTCGATTTGTTATTGCAAATTTAAATCAACATACCATATTTCGGAGAATTCCCTCGATTCCTCATGGATTCCATGAATATGTCACCACTTTTGTGAACATGGTACCAAATTCGAGTTATACGCTATACAACACAAAATAATTTTGAAAATCGGACCACAAACGGCTGAGTAATCGTTGAACATACAAAAATACATATAACCGAACGTAGCACCTCCTCCTTTTTGAAAAACAATTTTTAAAATACAACTAACACATTGTTACTTGTAATAATCCAGTTCAGTTAGTTAGTCCAATCCAGTAACATTTTAATGAATGTACAATTTAATTTATTACCAGTTGTGAACTGAGCTATCGAAAACACGAAACTTTCCAAATTAATTATTATCATTAATTAATAATTATTTAACTCCACGTCGCTTATTAAAATTTAAAAGCTATACCACTACCCCATTACTTTGTATCAAAACACCGCGTTGTAATTATTCTAACTAGAGATCGCCCAATGGTCGAAATTCGACCATTGGGCGATGACCAATTCTTTAATTATCTTCTTCTTTTGGCCGTTTAATTACTATTTCAAATTTAATAAAAAAAACAACAATTCATTTTTAGGGTTCCGTACCCAAAGGGTAAAAATGACCGTCTGTCTGTCCGTCTGTCTATCTCCAGGCTGTATCTCAATGTCTAGAACCGTTCTCTATCTCAAGAACCGTTAGACTTCTGAAATTTTCACAGATTGTGCATATCTGTTGCCGCTATGACAACAAATACTAAAAACAAAACAAAATTAATATTTAAGGGGGGCTCCCATACAAAAAACACAATTTTTGGTCTATTTCTGCTCTATAACGGTACGGAACCATTAAAATAAAAAAATAAATTGTTTTTTTTTTTTTCGAATAGATTTGTAACAAATGCTTTCAGAATGTTGATGCTACTGGTGCCTACCACCGGTTCGGGAACTATCCCGGCGAGAAGAACCGGCGTAAGAAACTCGCACGGGGTCCCACTTTTTACCAAAAAAGTGAGAAAAAAATTAATCTTTTTAAAATAAAGTTTTTTTTTTCGCTTTCGTGTGCGAGTCCGACTCGCACTTGGCCGATTATTAATTTAAGAGCAGACTTCAACCATTAACAAAAGTGTGTAAATCGTATGTATATTGTCGTGTGTGAAATGTTTTATAATTTGTTAAAAAAATGTATGATAAAAGCATAATAATTTCAAAATAATAAAAATAGATCGATGCACTCCTTCACCATATAAACTATAACTGTGCAAAATTTCATTTCAGTTTTTCGCTCGCGTATTAATAATAATTTAATAATTCAGACGCGGTGATGATTGTTAATAAATGAATTTAAAAAAATGAATTAATAGACAATTCCGGAAACTTTGTCGTCCTGTTTTCTCAGGACATGTCTTAGTTTTTGTAGTGTCCTGGGACGTCCTGAATAGTTTTTAAGCAGCGTCCTGTAGCTCTACCATGAGTTTAAAGCTATAGTATTTATCGATACTCGATACCGACAACGCAACGGCCTTCTAGCGGTTACTTGCGAAACTAAAATCGCCATACTAAATATTTACGTATTTGGTATTGCGATCAATAAATACTATAGCTTTAAACTCATGGTAGATCTACAGGACGCTGCTTAAAAACTATTCAGGACGTCCCAGGACACTACAAAAACTAGGACATGTCCTGAGAAAACAGGACGATTGGCAACCCTAGACTGAATCGTGATATTACTCGCCGTTTTGTACAACTAATATTATATTATATTCTGTGTCGCCGTGAGAAGCCAGCATGCAGCATAATGCGAAAGCTGCCTATCTTTCTGACTACCTTTATAAGAAAGATAAACACTTTCACATATTTGTAACGTTAGCATGAATTATGCTTTGATTAGAATAACCGTGTGTTTGGCAAGGGCAATTAAGCGTATATCAAAATTTAAATCAAACAAAGCGTTATAACAAAAATTAAACGAAATTATCAGCAAATAGCAATGTAAAATTATTGGTTAAATTCAAATTACTAATTAGGGTTCTAAAAGTAAACACATCAATAATTATAACCAATTTAAAACGTTACCAATTAAAATGTTTAAAGCTGGATAAAATCGTCATTAGGGCATTTTATCACGGAAGCCCGATTCATGATAATTGATAATCAGATTGGCGGGTTTAATCCAATTGAAAAATTAATGATTGCAAAATGCACTCGCGTTCAGTGACTTACTGATTGCTGTTTGCTGATGCTTCGGCATTAACTGGCCGACTGGATTCTCAAGCGTCGAATTTCGTTCCGATCGCAGACTATTTCACTCGTACGCTATTTCGTGAGACGGCCTGCTATCCAAACGACATTCGACACTAGAGAATCGGCCCCCAGATCGTACCTACTCATTTACGGGTGAGGTCGCCAATTTTTGCTGATTTGGCACTGAATTATTGCGTTGGTAGCGTAGATACTTCTACTACAAGAAAATGTGTCTATGCTACTCTACATACTAAAATGGTGGCGAATTTTTATTTCTACACTACCGTAGTGTTGAAAATCAAACTTATCTCTGTAAATAATACACAATGTGGTTTGTATTATAGTCCCAAACATGGCCCTTTTGACTACTCACATAATGCATTGATAGTTTTATGTGAAACGGTAATATGTACTTACATTTGTGTCACAAAAACAATTCCTTTGATTAAACTGTGTACACAGCCGTCTGAGGTTCATAATATTATGTGAACTGTCGAAAAATTGCGGATATTGCGAGATTTTTCATAAAGTACGTAAAAATTCGATCGAAAAAGATAATAGTATTACACTTAACGATAATAGTATTATAATATGGTGACGTTTAAAAAGTGTGGTAGAATTGATGTTTCTAACGATTCGTTTGATTTTAAAAAGAAAGTTATCTTAAAATACTTAAATATTAGGTGAGGTAATAGCCATTTATATAAGTATTCATAACATATCCGATTTATCTTCTAATCTGTCCTACTTACTGCCACAGCGACAGTTGAAGTGCACCTCTTCCATGGCGGATGGCGTATTTTAAGCTATTTTCTTACCTTTTTTAAAAAATGGGACCCTATTACTGCGACTTCGATGTCTGTCCGTCCGTATGTCTGTCTCCAGGCTGTATATCAAGAACCGCTATAGCTAGACTTCTGAAATTTTCAAAGATTGTGTACTTATATCTGTTGCCGCTATAACAACAAATACTGAAAAGAAAATAAAATTAATATTTAAGGGGGGCATAAATTAATAAATGCAACAAACGTGATTTTTTGGCCTTTTTTGCTCGATTTTAATAATAGCAACAGGTAGGCACTTGATATTTTCATAATGGCCTTAATTATACATATTATGTCTACTTGCTGTAGACATAAAATGAAGTAGACTACTTCAATAATGATGTTTCCATATGAGTGAATGAGATGGCTATATTTTGTATGGAAATAGAGCAAAACAGTTAAAGTTTACGAACACACCATTAGTTTGATCGGAAAAGGCTGGATCGCACGAACGAGCTGTACTCGTATTGTAGTAGAAAAGAAGAATCGAAGTAATCGCAACAAAGTTGCACAGAAATTCAGGTTTGATAATATGTGAAACGTCGTACGCCCGTTTCCGGACTTTGAAGTGAGGAAATGGGGAGTTCCGGGAAAGTGGGGAGTTCCGAGGAGGCTTAAACCGGGGACAATTACACCTGAAATCCTTTTAAGTGCTAAAGAGCTCTGGTTCTAGGCTCAACTCACACTGGGCAGAGTCGAAGCGACACACCATGTTTAACGCCAAAGCATATTATTCATCTCTATTTCATACATCTAAAAAACCTTTAATCGACCTTCGGCCCGAGGGCCGAATGTTGCCCACCGCCACGCGCCGGTACTCCGACAAAAATCAAAATAGTGTAAAGTCGTCGCGGAAATTTTTTCACATCTCGGCGAGAGTGTGGTGAAAAAATGTAACAAGGAGTAAGTATGTGGCAACTGGCAGGGTATGAAATACCTACTTACAATATTTGCACTGTGAAACTGGATTTTTTAGAAAAAGCATTAAATTCATTATTTTAGAAACAAAAGTAAATAAAATTAAAAGAACAGAAAAAGCAATGTTAATTTCTGTCACGAAATATTATGTACTTACACCAAATTGGGCCCTTAAAAGAAAAAGGCTGAGTACCACTTGTCTAAATACTTATCTACCTTTTATTTTGAGTAACACTAGCATAGCTGTTCCCACTGTAAATCTGTACTAAAACATCGACTTCTCATCTATAATTATCCTAGCAAGTACCACTTTATCCAGGTGAAAACAAATGTCGATAAACTCATACAATAGACATGTTGAATGCGGGCCGAAGCGCCCGGGGCTACGCGGAGCCGCCGCAGAGGCCCCGCTTGTTATAGAACAAAGGACAGACAAACGGTATATATAGCGGCTGTGATTATATTGTATGGAAACTCATACAGAGAATAGGGACTTTTGAAAATTAAAGAGAAACTTTCTGCAGCTCGGCTGGGTTCATTGTTGATATTTTTGTATACTTGTTGCGTTACTCTTAGGGCCTTTTGCCAAGACGTTCACCGTGTAAGTAGCTGCGCTGAAAGAGCAGATTTTTAGGGTTTCGTAGCCAAATGGCAAAAAACGGAAGCCTTATAGATTCGTCATATCTGTCCGTCCGTATGTCACAGTCACTTTTCTCCGAAACTATAAGAGCTATACTATTGAAACTTGGTAAATAGATGTAGTCTGTGAACTGCTTTAAGATTTTGATACAAAATTGGAAAAAATATTAAAAATTTTAGGGGTCCCCATAGATACAACTGAAACAAAAAAAAATTTTTTTCATCTTACCTATGCGTGTGGGGTATCTATGGATAGGCCTTCAAAAATCATATACTTCTAAAATAGGGGCATGATAAGTCTTAAAAAATATATATGATGTACATTACTATAAAAACTACCGACGAAAATTGGTTCGAGCGAGATAGTCGGTAGTAGTTTTTTTTATACTTCATAAATGGTAAACTTAAATTTAACATTCATTAAATCAACTGAAATATGAAAATAAATTAAAAACCTCTTAATTTCATAAAATTAAACCTTATTGCTGCTCGGAACCCTTCATGGGCGAGTCCAACTTGCACTTGGCCGGTTTTTTTTATTTGTATGCGCAAGCGCTCCAGTGCAGCGTCATGAGTTAAATAATTGAACATACAAAAGTTTTAAAAAAATCTATCTCAGCGCTGCTGCTACTTTCACAGTGAACTCTATACAGGGTGTAACAAAAATAAGTGATAATACTTTAGGGTGTGTACGTGTTCCTTGTAGAGAGTTCACTGTGAGAGTAGCAGCGCTGAAAGACCAAAATTTTTTTTCACTTTTGTATGGGGAATCTCGTGACGCTCGGGCCCTTGCCCATACAAAAGTGAAAAAAAATCGTCTTTCAGCGCTGCTACTTTCATAGTGAACTCTCTACAAGGAACACGTACACACCCTAAAGTATTATCATTTATTTAGTTTTGTTACAACTGTATATAATACATACCCATGACCGAACACCGAAAAATTTTTGTTACGTCGGATTCGAATCCGCGAGTCGCCCAACCGGCTCAACCACTGAGCCCCGGAGACTGCATAATAAAAATCAAGTGAGTTACGTGTTCGCATCTCGTGATCCCAGATTTTCGATGGCCGGAGTAATAACAAGACTCCGATGAGTCGCATATACAGGAGGTCTACTCGGAAATGGACAATGTTAAAAAAATTACGTATTGACTTATAAATGCAGTTATGTTCTTCAGATCATTTAGAACAAGACTGCATTCATAATTTAAAAAAATGATTGTGGGTTAGTACACAAATTGTATACAGTGACCAAATGGCGTAATCAAATCTTCGGAACCACCCGAGGTTTAGAATCGACCTTACTTCTTTACATAACGTCTATCGTAGTCACGTGACAAACTTCGTTCGGCCCGAACCCCGAAGTCCGAAGATTCGAACGAAAGTATTTCGTAGTAGGAAACTGCCCGATCATTCGGCCATTATTTGCACTTCGGGGTAGAACCTCCAGAGTCCAGCCCCAATCAACGTACTATGTCCGAAATCAATCGAACTCGATTTGACAAGTCATTTACGCGTTTATGACTTTTGAGACCGGATCCCGATTCGATTGTAGCCTTTACTCAAATTGTATTCGACAGTTTCAATTTCGATAGGGTTTCGAGTAAAATTACGTTTCGAGTAAGTAATATTAAAAAAAAATACGTGTGGCACTCGGAGACTGCTGCGGTAAAGCTATTGCATAGCATTTCTTATCAACTTCATCATCATCATCTCAGCCTATAGTCGTCCACTGCTGGACATAGGCCTCTCTCAATGAACGCCTTATCAACTTATGCAATTATAATTCGCATACATCTAGTCGCATACACATAAACACCGTGCCGAAGTCTGCAAACGCCGCAGCGCTGTGCCGGTCGGAGTGGAGGGTGTTAGGTTTTTTTCGTTACGGAATTTCCTGATTCGGTCGCCTCGCTCAAAGCCCGCGATAAAAGCTATGCATTAGCGATATTATTATTTCATTCCAAATTTTCAATAAGCACTAGATACAACTTTCAGCATCAAAAGGTTTATCTGTAAGCTATATCTAGACTTGCCATTAGTCCGATATACTATCTATACAATTTTGAACTTTATCTCCTTTACTAAGACATAATTTTACCTTGCATTCAATATTTTCAGGTAAATGTATAATTATTGAAGGTAAATTAGTGTTTTAGGGTTCCGTAGCCAAATGGCAAAACCGGAACCCTTATAGATTCGTTATGTCTGTCTGTCTGTCTGTATGCCACAGTCACTTTTCTCCGAGACTATAAGAGCTATTCACTATAGCCTATGTCTTATAGACGTGTCATTTTATCGGCCCAAGTAATTCTTGGTGGACGTCGGCGGTGGACGAACTTACTCGATTTTTATTAGATTTTTAAATTAATCACTCCTTTGAACCTCACAGTAAAATACTCGCAGAAAGTAAGTTTAAGTTAAAAAGTTCTTAGATTTTCAAGAGCTAATTTTAAACTGGAGTATCCGTTCTCTGATCTCTACTAATTAGTTTTATCCCTACTTTTTAACTTGGTTTTATGTAGTAATCTGAAGTGTGGTTCCTATAAAGGTGATCGCACATTTATCAGCAAGCATCGCCGTACGTGCCGTATTTTATACAATAACTAGATGTCCCGCGCGGCTTCGCCCGCGTAAATTAGGATTTTTACGGAAACCGTACATTTTCCCATAAAAAATAGCTTATGCCCCTACTCCCTTCACGTGGTCTACTCTATATCTGTGCCAAATATTGCCATAAAAATTGCTCTAGTAGTTCGTGAGATAAACCCTTTGTAATATTTCCCCCGTTTTCCCCACATTTTCCTGAGTTTCTTCGGTCGAATTAGTCTTAGCGTGAATTATTACGCTAAGATAGAGATATAGCCTATAGCCTTACTTGATAAATGAGCTATCTAACACTTAAATAAGTTTTTAAATCGGACTAAGTACATTCCTGAGATTAGCGCGCTCAAGCAAACATACTCTTCAGGTTTATAATCGTCCCAATATTATTATAAACCTGAAGAGTATGTTAATATATGTATAATATGGTAGTGATGATGATGATGAATGTAATTTGCATAGTAGCATATGTTTTCCGTTCTTAATACCTACAACGCCAAAACTCCCAAACTTGTATCTATAAAGAATCAGGAGTTCTCTTAGCACCCTCCGAACCACGGTATACCAGGTATACCTCGGTGCAAAATCTTACTTGTTGGTAGCATATGCTTAGAATACTTCTCACGAAACCAAAGTTACCACATGTTTCCCTATAAATATTGAGGAGTTCCCTCATTACTTATGGATCCTTCATCAGATCACCACTTTTGTGAATATAATACTAAATTGAGATGATACCCTATATACCAAAAGAAAAATTTTGAAAATCGGTTAACAAATGGCGGAGTAATCGTTGACCATAAAAAAACGAACTTAACACCTCCCCCATTTTGAAAGTCGGTTAAAATTGTAGCCTATGTGTTATTCTGATGTATAAGCTATATTATTGTTAAGTTTCATTAAAATCCGTTCAGTAGTTTTTGCGTGAAAGAGTAACAAACATCCATACATCCACACATCCATACATCCAAACAAACTTTCGCCTTTATAATATTTCTTCTTATAAATAAGAAATTAATTGAAAAAACATTTTCCAGTAGACCAAACTGTAAATCTAAACCATTCTCGAATCTCCACGAATACACACAAAAAATTTCATCAAAATTGGTCCAGTCGTTTAGGAGGAGTTCAGTCACATACACACGCACACAAGAAATATATATATTAAGATGTGTTGTATAAAATGATGTGAAACCTCGCACATTGGTCCCGCATTTGGTGTAGTATGCGGTGCGTTCGGCGCGTACGGTGCTGCATACGGTGCAGCTGACAAAACATGTGCTTTATACTACGCTTTATACCAATCGGCTTCGTAAGTTCGTATAGAGCCGGTTTCTTAGATTTTTAGACTAATAAATTGCGGCGGCGAATCCGGCGCGGCATCTCGATTTCCTACCTTATTTATATGGCAAACGTGAAAGAAACGCCGGACGGTAAAATTCCGTGTAGTGCACAAACGCCCTAATAGTATGGGAGTTACGATTTCTTAGTTTTTATTATTCGTGGAGATTTCATTTTTTGTATGGATTTGACAGACTTCAACTGCATGTGACGTCATGCAAATCTGTCAATTCGATATAAATTTAGAAATGCATCTACGCGTCGCGTTCCGGTCTGAACTGACCCTAAGGATTCTGAATACAAAATATTTAACCGATCAAATCACCGATCAAAATCAAATCACAAATTTGTGCTGACACACAAACACAACAAACTTATATAAATAGTTTTTATTATTCGTAGTATCAAACCTTTTTTAAACCCCGACAAAAAAGAGGGGTGTTATAAGTTTGACGTGTCTGTCTGTCTGTCTGTCTGTCTGCTTGTCTGTGTGTGTATCGGTCCGTGGCATCGTAGCATCCAAACGAGTGGACCGATTTTGGTGTAGTTTTTTTTTATTTGAACAGCTTTCAATGATCATGATCGAGAGTGTTCTTAGCTATAATTCATCATCATCAGCCTGCTCAGTGCTGAACAATCAGGGTTTATCTGGTTCATGAAAGGCCGTTAGCAACTTGTAGTCGTTTGATGGGTTTTATATTTCATTCTAGTTCGTGACATTTATGAATATACAATATACGTATACACATAATAATGGAAAGTTGACCTGGTGCTCTAGCATCACCTGGTAATCAATAGGATATCCAACTCCTCGCCAACTAAGAGGAGAGGTTTCGTTTTGGGCACATTTTAATTGCGACAACCAGTAAGAAGTAGATAAAGTATAAACAGTAAATATTTACATGCTGCTGCTGCAGCATCACCTGGATTCTATAGGAACCGAGCTTCGTATGAACCCAAAGTGGAGGTTTCATGTTTGGGCTCATATTAACGGCCTCATCGAAAAGGACATTGATAGATGGTAATCATGAGAATATGATTCTGTTGATAGGAATTATTCTGCACTATAACCAACACAAGTTTAAATAGTATGAAATAAAATTAAATTAAGAAATTTAAAAAAACCCCCGCCAAAACAACTTTAAAAAGTAATGAAATAATATTTACTGCCTTTAAGTTCAAATAATTCCTAACTTGTGCAAAGTAATATTTTAGTCCATAATTGTTGTCAAGGTGTGTCGGGGGACCGCTAATGTAGATGTTTAATTTCACATAACAAGTTTAAGGATCAATTCACAGCGAACCGAATGGAGATAATCAGCGACTTGGCAGTTGTTGGATGTAGTTTACTTGGCGGTCCCCCGACACACAGTGACAACAAATGGACTAAAATATTACTTTACACAAGTTAGGAATTATTTGAACTTAAAGGCAGTAAATATTATTTCATTACTTTTTAAAGTTGTTTTGGCGGGGTTTTTTTTTTAATTTCTTAATTTAATTTTATTGGTCGGGGGTTTAAAATTCTAAATAAGTAAGTATCCCACCAAACACATTTCATCTAAAATGTTTCCAAGACGATCACATAAGATTTGCCCTGTGAAAAAGATATCAGATCACATACGTATTTAATGACACGTAGAATTTGTTAAAGTTAGGGTCGGTATAATTAGGCCGTGTAGATCCAAAAGCTTGGCTCTACATGTGATCTGATATCTTTTTCACAGGGCAAACTTTACTCGTATGTGGTCGTCTTGGCAACGTTTTACGTGAAATGTTTTGATTCAGTTATTTTTAGAAGTTGGTTCATGTAAGTACTTTAAATTAATAAACTACGAAACACTTATTAATAAACGACGAAACACTTCGAGAAAAAGTAGGTAGCGCCCTTGCGCTTCAGATCTGCAATGATGAAATGATACACGCGAGGACTAAATTTATAATATTATATTATTGAAAGAAACACAAAATATATTGTACACGGACGTAGCTAGTTACAATATTATTCTATGTCAGAGGGCGAATGTTTCTTCTGACAAGTAAAATGTTTTCTTCTAAATTCCAAATATGAATTCCAAATAGTTTTCGTTCACACTTCAACCCCCCTTGAACGTAAACCCATGGCAGCAGCGAGGGCTTGCAGCTAAATGCGAAAGTATCTCTATCTGTCTGTCTGTCTGTCTCGCTTTCACGCCAAAACTACTGAACCGATTGCAATGAAATTTTGTACACAGTTATTCTAGAGTCTGAGAAAGGACATAGGCTACATTTTGATGTGGGAAAATATCTTATTTCCATGAAAATATCGATGAAAATGAATTCGCATTATTGAAAAGTTTTAAATGTTTCTGGGTCTTGGATGTGTATTAAAATAAAATTTCAAAAATCTTAAATATATTTTATGTATAATACTATAAAAAATCCAGGAATATATCGATGCAATGTACATTTTAGTTCTAATACGATTCAACAGATGGCGTTTTATTTTTTTCTTCATTGTAACAGAACTATTCATACTTATTAGTTATTATGTTTTTGTTTATCCATACTAATATTATAAATGCGAAAGTATCTCTGTCTGTCTGTCAGTCTCGCTTTCACGCCAAACGCCAAAACTACAGAACCGATTGTAATGAAATTTTGTTTACAGATAGTCTAAAGCCTAAGAAAGGACATAGGCTACTTTTTTACTGGAAAAAAGGGTTGTCAGGGGGTGAAAATGCGTAAATTTGTTCAAATTAAGTTAGTTCCAAAAATTCACAATGATGGCGCCGTGCGTCTTCTACATCGCGCTGACGCTTGCTCAAAAGTATTTCTATAAGAGGTGGTATCATCTTACATTTAAGTTTCGTAATTTTTTTCGATTGATATACCTATTCTACGGTATTAAATAACTCAGTACTTTATCTGTGCAGTGACGTAACCTTAAACCTTATTATTAGTATAGATAACGCTTCCGTGGTCTAGTGGTTAGAGCGTCGCTCTCGACTCCGGAGGTCGTGGGTTCGAATCCCGCGTTGGAAATATGTTATTTCCAAGTTTGGTTAGAACAATACAGGCTGATCACCTGATTGTCTGACAAGTAAGATGATCCATGCGTCGGATGGGCATGTTAAAAGTCGGTCCTGCGCCTGATCTCTCGCCAGTCGTGTCGGTCTTCCGTCCCACTGGGTTATGAGAGTAAAGGAATAGAGAGTGCTCTTGTGTACTGCGCACACACTTGGGCACTATAAAATTACTCCTGCGTACCCGGTCTGGTTTCAATGAAACCGGCCACCGTCACCGAAACCGGTGTGGGGAGTATTATTATTAGTATAGATTATGTGCACACTGCACAGCTGTTTTTGGGTATTTTGATTAATTAATGGCAGCGGCGAGGCGAGCACTTTCAGCGCTGCCATTCCGGTGTAACGCGGCCCTAAGAGGGGTACCACTTACCAGGGTTTTAAAAAGTTTTTAAATTTGACACAAATTTACAGCTAGTAACCAATAATATTTTCATCATTTCTTTTAAAGGTTAGCTTCATATTCATTGTTCCTTTTAGGTACCGAAAAATTGTTTTAACAGCAATCCAGTGTTGCATAGTGGGACTGTTAGTTATTAAATCTGCTTGCATTTCATGTGATAACTTAAAATTGCAATGAACCATATTGAATCTGTGTAATATTTTCTTGATATACGGTGACTGATCTAGAGAATATATTTCTTCACAGTCTTCAGCTTGTAATATCTTCAGTCCAATACATTGTTGAGCCGTACTAAAATCTTTCATTTGATTTTTTTCTTCGGTCTTTCTTTTTAACAGCTTACATATTTTTACTGTAATAATGTACGGTATTCTTTTCCATCAGTTTAAACAGCATTGGACTCATCCTATACACATGTCTTCTCCCAGTAACATAAATATTTTCTTTTTTCTTCATTTCTATTCTGCCTTATGTTCATGAACTCAGAACCTGTAAGGCTGGCTCCACAGAGTTCTTCTTTTCTTTTTCTTTTAATACTATACTCATTGTGTGCAGTATACATATTTACATTTCTATTTACATAATGTATTTTCTTTCTTCTTCTCTTTGCATTTTCTTTATAATTGAAATACGAGGAGCGTGTGCCTGTATGTTCTTGCTCTACATTCTTTATTCTCGTCTGTTTTCTAATGTCCCTTACCTCTACATATCTCTTTGACTTATTTACACTATTTACATGGGGACTACAATCTTCCGTCTTATAATTCTTGTTCCATGCATATTTTTTCACGTCTGGTTTTTTTATGTCTTCGGTAGTGGCCAAAAACGCTTTGCCTCTATGACAATATGTTAATAAAATAAAAATAAATAAAATAAAAAATGTTTTATTTCTGAGTAAATTTGAATCAATTTTTTTCAGAATGTCTACCTGATGCCTACCACCGGTTCGGGAACTACCCCGGCATGAAGAACCGGCGTAAGAAACTCGCACGGGTTCCACTTTTTACCAAAAAAGTGAGAGAAAAATTATTCTTTTAAAATAAAGTTTACAATTTTGTAACTTAATATTATATACAATGTCAACATACATAATTGTAAGTCATAATATAATAATGTAGAAGTAGCCTTGCAAGAAGCCATCCTACTCCCAAGATGTGCCATCTTCTATGAAATCATTGACCTTATAATAGGCTTTGGCACACAAACGCTCTTTGACTACTTTTTTAAATTTATTAATGGAAAGATTTTGAACGTTTTCTGGGATTTTATTGTAAAGGCGTATACATTGACCTTTAAAAGATTTACTGACTTTACTAAAGTCTATTCACTGGCATGTCCAGCTAGTGCTTATTTCTAGTATTTCTACAGTGAATGTCACTTTTAACTTTAAATTTATTTATATTTTTTCTAACATATATTACATTATCCAAAATGTATTGAGAAGCAACAGTTAGAATACCAATTTCTTTAAATTTATCTCTCAGAGATTCTAAAGCAGACATTTTATAAATAGAACGTATGGCTCGCTTCTGCAGCACAAATATTGTATTAATGTCGGCAGCGTTTCCCCATAAAAGGATTCCTATATTTTCCATTTTCAATCATTGCACTGGCGACTTCATTTCCATGCTCATTTTTTATTGTGCAGCCATTTTTATCAAAACATACTTCTTTTCCTTTCTTAATGATTTCGCTTACCGACAGCAAACTTGTTGATAAGTCTGGTATATATAGTACATTTTTTACCTGAATACTGTTAAGAGCGCCAGTTACTTTATTTGGCACTTGAATAATAACTGTGCCGCAACTTTGAACCTGCAAACTATTGTTATCGGCGACTCTTATTTTGTCAACAGGCGGGACCTTCTCATCTTCGAACCAGTGGTGATTCATCGTCATGTGCGCCGATGCTCCAGAGTCCACATACCAGATTGTACTATCGTTGCTAGACAAGGCTGAAAGGGCAACAAAAGTTTCCTTCTGAGCGTTTTTGTTCTCTTTCTTATTTTTAAACCAACAATTCTTGCTGATATGGCCATATTTGTTACAATTAAAGCACCGGGGTCCTTTTGGTTTGTCTAACTGGCTAGAATTATTATGGGATTGAGTTCTGTGCTTGTTAAATTTTGAATAAAAAGCGGTAGTAGCATCCGATTTAACCTCCTGCAGTAATTTGGTTTTTATCAGATCGGCATAGTTAACTTTTTATTTTGACTTTTTAAAGGCATCATTATCAAACTTCAAACTCGAACATAATATTATGTACGTCTACATCAGTGCTCAGCATTTCGGTAAGTAGATTTTATACTCCGGCTTCCCTTCCGAAAATATTCACCCTTCGCCACTGGTATGAAGTGACTTTTTTTTCGGAATTTGGAAAATCATTTTTACACAATTTTTACATAAACGTGCGGCCCATAACCTGATGAAATAATACACGCGAGGACTAAATATATAATACTAGCTGTTGCCCGCGACTTCGTCCGCGTGGACTTCAGTTTGTAGCACGCGGGGTCAACAAAATTTGTGTCAAATTTAAAAACTTTTTAAAACCCTGGTAAGTGGTACCCCTCTTAGGGCCGCGCTACACCGGAATGGCAGCGCTGAAAGTGCTCGCCTCGCCGCTGCCATTCACCGGAGCGCGGCCCTTAATTAATCAAAATACCCAAAAACAGCTGTGCAGTGTGCACATAATCTATGCTAATATTATAAATGCGAAAGTATCTCTGTCGGTCTGTCAGTCTCGCTTTCACGCCAAACGCCAAAACTACCGAACCGATTGTAATGAAATTTTGTATACAGATAGTCTAAAGCCTGAGAAAGGACATAGGCTACTTTTTTACTGGAAAAAAGGGTTATCAGGGGGTGAAAATGCGTAAATTTGTTCAAATTAAGTTAGTTCCAAAAATTCATAATAGATGGCGCCATGCGTCTTCTACATCGCGCTGACGCTTGCTCAAAAGTCTTTCTATAAGAGGTGGTATCATCTTACGTTTAAGTTTCGATTTTTTTCGATTGTTATATCTATTCTACGGTATTAAATAACTCAGTACTTTATCTGTGCAGTGACGTTACCTTAAACCTATCAATGATAAATAGTTTATGGGTAAAGTTGTGTAATTGGGGGGCTAAATAGGCTTTAAAATTTGGCATAAAATATAAAGTTTAATATAAAAAAATGAAATACTTATTGTGTGCACACTGCACAGCGGGGCTAAAATGGTCGCTTTGAAGAATCATGATATGAATTATAATATGATTAATTTTTCTAAAATCGCAAAATGCAATTCTGCTTGCAATTAATTTCTGTATTTTTGTACTGATTTGACATATGTCAGTTTGACAGTTTTGACAATTCATTTGCTGAATTGATTGAGAGGAATTGCTAAATGTTACCATTTTAGCCCCGCTGCTGTATTGATTTAAGGGGTACCAGGGTTTTTTTATAAAAGCTTTTGACACCAATTTTGTTGACATCGCGCTTTATAAACTGAAGTCCACGCGGACGAAGTCGCGGGCAACAGCTAGTAACTAATA
This sequence comes from Aricia agestis, assembly GCF_905147365.1. Taxonomy (NCBI): domain Eukaryota; kingdom Metazoa; phylum Arthropoda; class Insecta; order Lepidoptera; family Lycaenidae; genus Aricia; species Aricia agestis. The sequence goes on along the minus strand of NC_056428.1, from coordinate 22,374,925 downwards.
AGTATGATCACTTCTATGTTACAATGAAGTAAAAATTAAAACGCCATCTGTTGAATCGTATTAGAACTAAAATGTTCATTGCATCGATATATTTCTGGATTTTTTATTAAATTATACATAAAATATATTTAGGTAAAAAATAAAACGCCATCTGTTTTCATATATTAGAATTAAAATGTTGATTGCATTGATATATTTTCTGGATGGAATATAGGCCAACACGGTACACTTGAGCTCCTTTATTTTAGAGCGCCTTCTGTTGTCAACTTGTCACATATATTAGAAATGCAGTAGGAGATCTATAAGATAAGATAGATTGATTATTATTATACCAAGTGATAATATTATTAAACATAATATTCTATCGTATTAAAAACTATAAACAAAAACATAATAACTAATAAGTATGATTAGTTCTATGTTACAATGAAGTAAAAAATAAAACGCCATCTGTTGAATCGTATTAGAACTAAAATGTTCATTGCATCGATATATTTCTGGATTTTTTATAATATTATACATAAAATATATTTAAGATTTTTGAAATTTTATATTAATTTACATCCAAGACCCAGGAACATTGAAAACTTTTTGTTCCGCCTGCGGGACTCGAACCCAGGACCCCCGGGTTGAGCGCTGGCCACGCGCAATGCGAATTCATTTTCATCGATATTTTCATGGAAATAAGATATTTTCCCACATCAAAATGTAGCCTATGTCCTTTCTCAGACTCTAGAATAACTGTGTACAAAATTTCATTGCAATCGGTTCAGTAGTTTTGGCGGAGTGGAAAGCGAGACAGACAGACAGACAGAGATACTTTCGCATTTATAATATTAGTATGGATAGTATGGATTATATTATTGAAAGAAACACAAAATATATTGTACACGGACGTAGCTAGCAATGTTATTCTAAGAATGTCAGAGGGCGAATGTTTCTTCTGACAAGTAAAATGTTTTCTTCTAAATTCCAAATATGAATTCCAAATAGTTTTCGTTCACACTCCAACAGAGAGAGTAGTTGTAGTCAAGATATTATTTTGAAAGTGTTGAATTTATTATGCACTAGTAGCGACCCGCCCCGGCTTCGCACGGGTATAAAATATAGCCTACTTATGTCACTCACTGAAAAAAATATTAAAATCGATTCAGTACTTTTGATTTATATTCATTACTACCCGCCGCAAAAGCTACGTCTCGCAATTATTAAATCTGTAATATCTTCCAAAATATTCATTTAATTCATATTATGCTATAAAGAGCCATATAGATCTGATGTGGCGGTAGGTACCCACAATTCGCCTAACATTCCTGCATCGCGCTATCGAAGTTTTCTGAGCGCGTCGGTATATATGCGACAGCTGAGATGTATCACGCGGGCTCCGGCCTGACCGGGCATACCACCTCGCTCGGGCGGAAGATCTTCCTTTGGCCGCCACGCACATATCCCACATTGGTGACCCTGACGTGATGAAATCAACAATGTATTTAAAGTATATTAATTAAATGAATAAGTAGTAATTCTGTATTGGTTGAAAACGCTTCGAAAATTAGCCATTACGTCTTGTAGTAAAATGTTATTGTGGGATAATGTAGACATAATTTACCTACCATCGCGATGTTTTCTGTAGGTAGACCTTTTCTGTGCGGACAATACTTAGCACATTATTTTGATAAATCTCGTAGGGTGTTCAGCCTGCGTTTGCAATGTACTTAATCGGAAAAAAATGTAATTATTTACGACATCACATTAGAAACGTCAAAAGTAACAGTATTTTATTATGTAACGTATATGTAAACCTCCCTCTTGAATCACACTATCCATTAAAGAAATCTGCTTCAAAATCCGTTGCGTAGTTTGCGTTTAAAGATTGGAACATAGGGACAGAAAAAGCGACTTTACTATGTAGTGATATGCTTAGGTTTCTCTAAATGTCGTAATAAGACTTTTTGTGCAAATTGGCTTAGTGAAAGTCATGTTAAAATAATACGCCTTGTTTAGACCATCTTCCAAACATAGTAACATCATTTTAGCATCTTGTAATATTGTTTACATTGCCTCTAGTGTAAATTATTGTGCATTTTCTTACATCTTCAAGTGATTTGCAACAAATCTATTCTGCTTTGAGACAAATTTTCAGCTATTGTTGATTAATCTGTAACGAAAATAAACCTAATCCCATTATCATTGCAGTATTGACTTCAAGGGCTGTTTCGCCACTTCTTGATAAGTGCCGGATAGGCTATCCACCACTTAACTCGTGGATAGCCAATCTGTCAAATAACTCGTGGATAGACTATCCGGCACTTAACAGGAAGTGGTGAAACAGGCTCTAAGGGTTACATTGCAACGGGATAGACCATTCAAAACTTTTTAAGTTTACTACACAAGATAATGGAATTAACGGACCAGACGCGTTTATAGCCTAGTAAACGAATGATTCTGCTTAGAAAAGTCGAAAGCAGAAATTTTGAGTTTGGTACCTTGTTTAGACTAGTTAGGAGATAAACATACAAAAAGTCCTGACCCCTCCGAGGTGAGCTCGATGGAGGGGGGGGGCAAAGAAGATCCCGTTTTTTGGTTTTTTGCTTACTCATCATAAACGGTGCTTCGTACGAAATTCTCTTATACTACATAATAAATGCTAATTAAATTCTCTACAACTTTGTCCTTTACACTTTGTATCTATCTCCAATCATTGCCCCGCTACTGACAGTGTCCTTCCCAATCTTTTCAGTAGTAAGTAGCAACCGAGCTGATGATGACAGTCCTTAGTGATAGTAAGGACACAAAGAAACTAGATCAAAATAGGTCCACCCGTGTGGATGCTACGACGCCACACACAAACACACTCACACACGCCCATAACACACACGCACGCAAACTTACAAAGTTACAACACCCCTCTTTTTCGGGGGTTAAAAAGGCATTAACACAGAGTTTACTTGAACTGAGCGAGAGAGGGCCGACAAAACAAGCGTATACCGTCAAATTCCCCACTCGCCAAAACGAGAGGTCTTAAGTCTTAACATAATTTCATGTTGAATTTCGTTTTTCAAAGGCATCATCGTGAAAGGGGTGAAAGGGGTTAAATTACCGGCTCTGCTGAACACGCGAGATGACACTGTAACGTTTTATTTCAACTTTATCATAACACACAAGCGGGTTAAATCTGTCCTGAATACGATAAAATGACATACTGCGTAAATGCAAATGCGAATGAAATTAGCAATTGTTAGTACTAACATAGACTAATGACTGGTACTAATAAAATTTCTAGAACGAAACCAACCATATACGAAATAATACGATAATAAAGTTTTCCCAAAAATTAACCAGTAAATCAATTAGAGTTTATTTAAGAGTATTAACTCAATCTATCAACTGAGTGTGTTCAATTGATGATGAAATTCTTATATACTAAACAATAACTGCGATGAAAGTCTAGACTCTAGACTCTAGATTATAACAATAATAAATTACTTAAAATAAAAATATTAATATTTAATATGACTAGACGCCCGCAACTCCGTTAAAATTCGTTTATCGCGCGGGAACCGTACACTTTTCCGGGATAAAAAGTGTCCTATGTCCTTTCCCAGGACTCTAAGTATGTCCGAACAAAATGAAAGAGCTTAACAACCAAAGTAGAGGAGAACTTTTCCAGGCGCGACCTTCAGCAATGAAGAAAACGACAAAGAATTTTTAAAACTACGCAACGGATTTTGATGCGGTTTTCTTTAATAGATAGAGTGATTCAAGAGGAAGGTTATAGGTACTTTTACGGACACAGCACAATAACATTCATTAAATAGTGGAGCAATACCTCTTTTTGTTGGAGTTTCTAATGTGATGTGGTAAATAATTACATTTTTTTCCGCTTACATTGCAAACGCAGGCTGAACCCTACGAGATTTATCAAAATAATGTACCAAGTATTGTACACATTGAAAAGGTCTACAGAAAATCTCTTATGGAAATCCCACAATAACATATTTTTGTTATTTTCTTTTTACGACAAAATAATGGCCAATTTTCGAAGCAATATACTAGCCCCCTTACTAATAAACGTTGTATAAGCTTTGAATAGTTATACAGTGTTTTGTTCCTCTCACAAGTGACATTTTTAATTGGATTGAAGAAGACAAAACACTGTATAACTATTCAAAGCTTATAAGTACAGCGTTTATTAGTAAGGGGGTTAGTATATAAACTTAAATACATTGTTGATTTACTTTGATTGATTACAGCATAATTATGATTTAAACTACTAAATGAATTTTTGATTGAATTGATTGATTACAGCATATATTATGATTTAAATGAATATTATAATTATGATTGACTATTATGATTTAAATGAATATTTTCGAAGATATTTCAGATTTTAAAATTGCGGGAAGCAGCTTTTGCAGCGGTACCGACCAATGCGGACCACGGTTAGCAATAACTAATAATGAATACAAGTCAAAACTTCTGAATCGATTTTAATAATTTTTTCAGTGGCTATATATTTGTACCCCATGCAAAGCCGGGGCGGGTCGCTAGTATTATATAAAACTTGTAACTCATAGTTGATTGAAAAACAGCCATAACTCAGATTTTTATAGACATATTTTTTCGGATTTTGGAAGTAAGTCAGTAAAGGAAGTAAGCTGCAGGGGGTCCACCCGATCCAGCCAAATGTTTGAAGTGGTCTTTTAAAAAAAATGCTTGGGAACCTCTGATCTAGAGTATAATATTGTGTTCTTATTGATCATCATCGCCCGTCACTCAGTGCTGGAAAATTTGAGTTTATCTATTTCATGAAATTTTTAAGCAAATTCCAGTGCTTTGATCGGTTCAACAATTTCAATCTGACACTTATTGGAGTTTCAAAAGGGCGTTGAAATCAAATTTCTTAATTTAACATCAATCAACTGACTAGTCAAATAATAGAAGGCTATTTGACTAGTCAGTTAAATGACACGGCAAATTACTTGTCTTTGTAGTTAACCTGACAGGTGCACGGCAGCTATTATCATAATTCGATTACGTTGAATTACATACTACCGTACTCTATGCCGTACTCTGCATAATATATATTATTATGTCTTTAAAGTAAGGATGAGCTATTACGAACATATTATCAAGTAACAAAAAAAAACTGACGTTTACTATTTTTCTGGTTTTAATTATATAAGCTGTTACTTGCACCATAATATGCGAGAAGTCTATCTTGTATTCAGTGCCTTTCGTCTACCAAAAGATTTTAAGAGGTCAAGCGAAATATTGTCAATATTAAAAACTCACATCCAACATACAATAAACTCTACCTATTCATATTTCATTTATCATCCACAGGTTCTTCGATGAGTCGTGACGTGTGTAGACAAGTTAACATTACTGCTCTGACAGAGAATTCGCCGTAGATTTCCCGTTGTCACCATAATAATGTGCAGCTTTCCAAGCTGATGGCGGAATCTACGCCGTTAGCAAACGCAACCTATCGTATGCATTTGACCAACATAGCGTGACATCACGAAGAGGCCGCCTCAGACAAAGAACTTTGAATTTTTTAAGGACATTCTGTGTAGCATTAAAAAGTAAAGACATATTTTGTCTCTAACGCATTGGACCCAATGGTCCACTGCGTTAAGAGACATTTCAATGCTACACAGGACCTGTACTTACTAGTTACAGAATAAGTCTGCACCTAGCACCTACACAATTTGGTTACATAATATCGTGTCCTAATTATGTGTTACTATAGCGTAGATACTCCTGTTTCGGGGGTTTACATATCACTTCTCGAGAACTGTATATTTATCTTGACTAATTGGAAATGTAGGTATATTATCTACAACGATATTCTGGCTAAGGTCCCTAGCACACGTCAACTTTTTGCATCGATTCAATCGCGAAGTGGTCCCTATCTAAGTGCCCAAGCACACGGGAACCTCATTCAGTCGCAATGCAAACGCGTTTCAAATGCGATACAATAGCAATTCAAACGCGATTCAAACGCTCTTCAGTAAAGACACAAAGTACAAACTACAAACCCTCCCTCCGTTCTACAGCCTGCTGTCACCCAATGCGACGCAGTCGCGCGTTTGCATCCCTACAGTCGCTACAATCGTCCGTTTGCATCGCTACAATGGCGCGCTTGCATTATAGCTATAATCACGCATTTGCATCGCTACAAGATTCACGCGTTTGCATCGCTACAATCGCGCGTTTGTATCGCTACAATCGCGCGTTTTGTATCGCTGCAATGGTGCGTTTGCATCTCTACAATCGCACGTTTGGACCGCTACATACTTTGCAAATTCGACTAACAACGCGCCGTGTGCTTGGGCCCTATAATAACTATTTCCCGTAGGACTCTTCCAAGCACAAATAAAGTAAGTAACAATTATTATAATATCGTGCAGTGTGCACTATTTACTTTGCTTTGTTTCGAGCGTCCGCCCACGTTAGGTAGATAATTATCCGTGTTCCGTGTACCACAATAGAGCAAAAATAGGCTGAAAATTGTGTCTTTTGTGTGGGAGCCCCCTTAATTATTTAATTTATTTAAATTTTACTATAAATTATTAAAGAACAAATACAACAGAGTATATTTCGTGAATATTGCAAGTGCCTATGTGTTGCCGTTATTGATATCGAGCAAAAAAATATGGTGTGTTGTATGGGAGCCACCCCTTCGATATTTAATTTATTTTGTTTTTAGTATTTGTTGTTATAGCGGCAAGAGATACACACAATCTGCGAAAATTTCAGAAGTCTAGCTATAGCGGTTCTTGAGGTACAGCCTGTAGACACACATACAGACAGATGGACAGACAACGAAGTCTTAGTAATAGGGTCCCGTTTTTACCCTTTGGGTACGGAACCCCAAAAATCTACATAATATTCTTACATTTTAAATATTGCCAAACTAAATGTTTGACGGATTGTGCAATTTGCTATATTATCTACTTAGTTTTGTACCTACTTGATTATAATATGCAAATCAACTTATCTACTTCACAACTAATAATGGTTACCTCTCGTAACTTAACACAGATTGGTTAGATCTTAGATTACAGTAGAAGTTTAACTAATCTTCGATGGTGTAGAACTAGAAAACAAAGCCCAGTTAAAATTACTCAGGTCGGGTTCTCAAGCGTTAACTTGGAGTGTCTCTTAAGTCTGAGATTAGGCAGTAATTAATCGACCTAAACTAAGTCTGGATTAGGTTCAAGTGTAATACGTTACGGGGTAAATGAGGCATTTTGCTTTCTCTATTAACTACAATCAATGGATACTGTTTAAGTTTAACTTTCAGGCTACGCTTTAACAATATTATAATGGCAAACAAAGTGATAACTTTAGGGCAGCTATATTATTCCGCCGGGAATTTATCAGTAGCCCACGCCCACGTGAAGTTTTGAATTTGCAAACCGTTTGAGATTTCACGCCCACTCGTAAAATAGTGCAGAGTTGAGAACCATGTGTGTGTTACATTAGGTGTCGGAACTTTTTTAGAAAGCAACAATTTTTAACAGATAATACGTGCATTCTTTAAAAATAATTAGTTTATTCATTGTACAATGAAAATTATTTTTAAGCTAACTCAAGTCTCAACTTAGGCATTAAAATTTTAATTGCAAGTTTTTTTCTAGTAGGGTCGCCACAGATTTTAGAAGTAAGGGTCGCTGAGCCCCTTCGAATCCAGTGCAGGACTCCGCGGAGCACTTTGAGTGTGGCTATGGTAAAGAATGGTATATTATAATGTGTACCTAGTGAGTTATAATTTCATGCTGCTGATTGGAGATTTCCAATCAGAATTCCAAATAGAATTATAGCTATAAGGCGCACTTGCCAGGGTGGCCCGCTTTGCCACACTCACTATACAGAATGATGTTAGGAATCCTATCAGCAACACAAAACACGAGCGAGCTTAATTTTCCTTACCCTGCCGCAATAAGCCTTGCCCAACGCCGCAATATTTCCCATCCATATTTAATTAACCGACTTCCAAAAAGGAGGAGGTTATTGTACACTCCAAGACAGGGATTCCCAAAGTTAGTTCCGCGGAACGCGTGGATTCAGTCTGTAAGCAGTTATTTCTTTAGAATTTAGATAGTTTTTATATACAGGGTGCAATTAAACCTTCCTGCCAAATTTTTTCCAGGGCTTAGGTATCTTTAGGAGAGTCCATTTAACCAACAAAAATTGGGTGTTATTTTTTTTAATGACATATTTTATCCCATTTAAAATCCTTGCAGCACGGTCACACGCGGCGCAGGAGAATGAGAAGGGGTGACGCGGGATGAGGCGCGCGCGCAGGGGCACGTCACGCAACAGAATATATATTAGTAGTACCAATTCACGCGCGGTCGACTCATCGTGTCCATTAATTGTAGTGTTTTTTAGGATAACTTGCGAAAGGTATTTCTCAACATTTTAGTACTGAGTGGCTATAAAAGAAAAAATACGTGTATTTTTATTTTTAACAAGAATCAATATATTAAAATTTGGCAGGAAGGTTTATTGTACCCTGTATACTATACTGTATTAAGAAACATTTCTTATATACAATACTTAAGGTACTTTTGCTTGTATTCCTTTATTAGAGTTCACTATGAAAGTAGCTGCAACGCTGAAAGTATGGTGTAGATGGAGGAGAACTATCTCTGTATGTAAAAAGTGTCCGCTGAAATGCGTTAAATTAGGGTGGCGCTACAGTAGCAACAGGGTAAATTTTAAATCATTTAGCAGCTTTTATTTCAGCTATTTTAGGTTATATTTTAAAATACTTCAAATTATATACTTTGTCACCAACGGCTACATTCATTCCATATACCCTTTACTGCAGCTAGCGCCACTCTTGGAGGATTTTTCAACTGTTATTTACTGCGTACAGCTGGACACTTTTTCAAATATGGGGGCTATAAGAGAGTTCTCCTCCATCTACCCTCCATAGCTGAAAGAGTTACTTTTGACTTTTTTATTTCTATGAGAAATGCCTCGTCAGGAATTTGCCCATTGAATTGTACAATATTCTCTATAAATACTTTTATTATATCATATAGGCACTCTTTCAGCGCTATTACTTCCACAGTAAGTTCTATCTAAGCCTTAGATATGGTAGAAGGGTATGTGTCCGTTAGACTCGAGACACTAAAGTACACACCGTAAAGTATTGTGACTTAGTTTTGTTACACTGTTTATCAAAACCAATATTATTTTACAATTACTCAGATACAAAATTGACTCCTTACTTTTAACTATTATTAGGTCCTACGGGGCACGGGCTACGAGTTGTTTATTAAGGATGTAGCCGCCATAAGTTTTCGTATTGCAATTATTTTTATTGTTTTTTATATTCCAAAATTATTTCTCAGTTTAAGTTAATTGATGTAGGTACTTAATTGAGGACACATTGGGAATTGAAGTTTAAAACTCGCTTGTCTCGCTAAAACTCGAGAACGGCTGAACCGAATTGGCTAATTTTAGTCTTGAAATGTTCGTGGAAGTCTGGGGAAGGTTTATATTTAGGAAAGTGATACGAAGTTCACCGGGGTCATGTAGTTAATTAATAAACTAAGTCACTAGTTAACATTTTACTCCGTAAACATAAAAGTTTAAGAACCCTGCACTAAACAGCTGTTCTTAATGAATGTGGAACACTAACGATAAAAAATTGTCTAAAGTGTTTTACCGGTAATGGAAAGAAATTTTCTTTTAAAAAATTTAATGGCATCCTAAGGGTGGTTTGCACCAGAGGCGTGGTTAAAGTTAAAGTTATGGTTAAGTATAATAGTTAAGGCTAACTTTAACTTTAACCTTAACTTTGATCACAGAATTTGACAGATGACAGCTGGTCCGACAAGTCTTGAAATGAACGTAGGCGGGGCGGGGGCACTGCTGGTAAAGGAGAACAGCTGTCAAAAATGGCGTTTTTGTATGATGACAGCGTTACTTTTTTCGCCGAGTTCATTTTGCTCTGTAGTTATAGTTAAAGTTACTGTTATAGCTAAAGTAAGTTGGTGCAACCCACCCTAAATGAGTAACAGTTTTTCATAGATATTAGTATTTGTTTTACATTCTGCTGGAAATAATAAGTCAGCTAAGAAAATAAGGTTGGGTTGCACCAGAGGCGTGGTTAAAGTTAAGGCTAATTTAACTTTAATCTTAACTTTGATCACAGAATTTGACAAAAGACGTTGCTGGTCCGACAAGGCTTTATAAGAACGTGGGCGGGGGCGCTGCTGGTAAAGAAGAACTGTCAAAAATGGCGTTTTTGTATTATGACAGCGTTAGTTCCTTTTTTCGCCACGTGCATTTATAGCCTTTTCGAGCTCTATGATTATGCTTAAATATGGCGTCTTGATGGCGTCCATTTTTAACTTTAACCAAAGGTTTGACATAATAATAATAATATTATTGTACATTTGTCGTGCTACCTTTCTATCGAATCTAATTTCAAAATATGATAAATCAGATATTCAAGTTATAACAAAGTTCTTAGGGCCGATTTTTCAATCCTCAGATAAAATGTCGGATAGTTAACTGAAGAATAAAGTTATTGGGTGGTTTAACCGTCGAATAAGTCATAGTAAATTTTTCAAATGTAATTTATTCCATAGATAACTATCTGACCGAAATTTTAAACTCTGGCAACTCGCACTTTACACAGTTGAAACAAATATATTGAATACTCTATTGTTAGAGTAAGCTTATTTCTTGTCTGTCAACCAAGTGTCTCATTGTTTATAGGTTATTTGTCTGTTTCGTTCATTGACTTTTATAAGTGGACTCGGCATAATGGTCTCTACCAAATCAAAATACTGTGGCCGGTCCGCCATTTTATGTTCCGGTTCTCCGAGGTACATAAACTGTCAAAGTGTCGTATGATAGGGATGTCGAAATTGAAAGAAAATATTGATATATCGATACATCGATATTTGAAAAAATATCAATATCGGTCTCGATATATCGCGAAAAAAATAGGCACTTGAAATGTTCACAAAATACTCAATTGTATACATACTTTAATAATAATAATAATTGATGGTAAAATTAAAATAAACTGTAAACACTTCGTGCGCGAGTACAACTAGTATTTGTCCGATTTTTTGGTAATTTTTGCCCGATATCAATAATGGCAACTTAAATAATAATTAATAATTATTATTTAAAATAAATTAAATATTTTTTTTAAAATTAAGGAGGCTCCTATATAAAAAAAAAACATATTTGCCTATTTTGTCTCTATGTACTATAATACGCATAGAGACAAAATAGGCAAAAATGATATTTTTTTGATATATAATATAAAAAAATCATTTTTGATATCAATATAATATATAATATAACAGGACGCTCACTTATAACATGTTAGTTTATCGATGTCCTCGACAAATATCAACCGAGTGTCCCATCACTATAGACCGCCATGTTTGGTTCTTGGCAATATGGCGCCGGCCACACTTTTTTTTAGTTATGTCGCCTCCATCTGTTTCCTTATTCATTGGTTTCGTTCGAATTGATGCATGTGCATTGTGCACATTTATTGCTTAATGTGATTGAAAATAAAAAGACAGATGCTGTGACGAACGAAGACTTTTTGAACTGCACCGACTATAATATTAGGTAGATAGGATAGGTCATTTGTGTTTCGTGCTTAATTTTATATTCTAGAGAAAGCAAAATATGTAGCACAGATTCTTTTAAGTCTGAATTGGAGCTGAAAATCTTTTGGATCCCACATGTTAAAATGCTCAGACCTCGATCTGACGATTCTTTCTTTTCTTTCCAAAAAATTCATATTCGTTTATTATGGCCTCTTCTTCAATAATTGCAAGATCATCAATTTCATCGAAAATATCCATATTAAACGTTAGTTATTAAATAAACGTAAATTACAACCTCAAGCCAAATATCACTTACCAATGTCAACGTCGAACTATCTGTCAATAGAGGTTATTTGGTGGTTCACGCGACGGATAGATTTATTCCTCTGTTAGCGGGGTTATTCGACGGTTAAGTCCAATCTGACGATTGAAAAATTCAATATCTTGCTATCTGTCGAATAAATACTATCTATCTGTTTATATGAGGATTGAAAAATCAGCCCTTAAGCAAAGAAACCTCCACCTCTTTGACGGTCGGTTAAAAAGTAAATATTACGTATGTTTCCTTCCTGCATACATAGGTGTCGCTTTATGAGTAAGGTTTTCAGGTAACTATCTTGCATTGAGACCACATTGAGACGAAGTCTGGGATTCTCTATTCCCAGTATTTTAGTCTGGATATCAAAGAAAATAATGCATGAAAATTTCGGTAGATGGCACAAATATTATCAGAATAATGTTGAAGACTTTTTAAAAGTTACAAGGCAAGAAAACGTCAAATATTATGTTTCAATGTAGAGCTGTCGAAATGTTTGTCGCATTTTAGGTGTTACAACTTTTTATTTCCCGCCAAACGTAACTACCGTATGGTGACATCTAGCGTTGAATAGATAAAACTTTTCGCCATCATATTAGTTGGGGAAAAAGTTTCTTCGCATTTTATAATTATAAAAATTCAAAAGATTTTTTTTATAAAGTTTATTAATTATTTACAATTGACTAAAGTATGTAGGTTCCATTTTATTCGATTACTTTTTGCCATCTTGTTGGTCATGATCCCATTGCTATAAAAATTTGGGGGCTTCTGATGAAAAAACTGTGACAAGTAGTTTTGGCAGTCCTCTTGTGATGTCAACCTGACACTGCCTAAGGAATTCTGCAGCGACCGAACCAGGTGGAAATCTTAAGGGTGTAAAACCACACCCCTTCTGTTGATTAATTCCGGCCGCTTTCTCTCAACTTCTTGCTTTTATCTTATTAGTATTTCACAGTACAGTTCAGAATCGATGGTGCTGCCTGGCGGTAACAGCTCGTAGTGAATATTGCCCTTCCAATCCCACCACACACACAGCATCATCTTGTTGCAAGTTTTTTTGTGTACCCATCTTTACAAAAGCGCCAAAACCGTTTTGTGGTCAATCCCCAGTTCTTCAGCTACAACTTAAGAGGATACACCAGGGGCTAGAGAAATGGAAAAAAAGTACGTGTAATATCTTTAGCTGTCTCCCTTACCTCAAGCCTATACCGCAGAACGCGATAGAGACAACTACAGAAAATCAACGATTCGTTGTCCCCTGATTCCTTCTCCAAAACTTAACCGATTTAAGTAATTTTTTCATTAAAGATTAAAGAAAGGCTTGAGCTGTGTTCCCATGGGCGTACCCAGGTTCTGGGCCAGGGGGGGGGGGGGGGGGGGGGGGGCTGATATACTTAGTAGGGACGTCAACATGATCCAGGGGGGGGGCAGCTGCCACCCCCTGCAATCCCCCCCCCTCGGTACGCCCACGTATGTTCCTATGCTTTTTTTTTGTATAATCTAGCCAGATCTGTTTTCTGGATGTTTAAACGCAGCGGAAAATCTGGCCATTTTTTTTTGGGTTTTCGAACGTTCATATCTTATTTAATAATTAAATTATGAAAAAAAAAAAGAAAACATAGGGATATTGTATTGGTGGCCGTAGATATTCAGGAAAATAATTATAACTCTACTAGCATTATCCAGGGAGGAAACAGGGGACAACGTTTGTATAGAAAAAAGGAAGGTGTGGACTCCTCTGAACTGCTAATATGCCGATCTTGCTTCACTTTTCCAAAAATGGCATCAGTTTTGTCCGTAACAGGGCGACCAGAGCAACGTGCATCTTTGATTGAAACACATAGGGAGATCGCAGACGACCGTCTGCCGTGCCGTCTGCGATCTCCCAAAACCAAATTTGCGCTACTCTCACAGATACTTATTGCATTAGGTCCATAAACATCACAATTTTTTTTCGCGGCTTGTGTTGCATTCTTAATGCAATGCAATAAAATTTTAAAACGTATCGAATTTCTTCATTAAAATCACTCATTTTAACAATAAGAAAAACAAATTAATGTCTCACATTTACCTAATTTGAATTTGGCAATTGTCTTCTGTAAAATTTAGGGAGATCGCAGACGGCACACTTTTTGTGTGATCGAGTCTGCGGCGTACATACATTCTGTATGACCGCGCCATGCCGACTGTATGTGCGCCGCAGACTCGATCACACAAAAAGTGTGGCGTCTGCGATCTCCCTTAAACTTTTTAATGATACCAAAATCAGCCCGATACAATTGGTATAGCCCAAGAGACTTTATGACAAGTTCATACATACTATAATGCGAAAAGACTTTTTCCCCAACCTATTATAACGTGCAAACTGTAACAGCCATGCCACACGACGCGGTGCGGCGCCGCACCGGAGGCCATCTCGCCGGACACACGGTGAGTGCGGCACCGTAACGTTTTGCAGTACCATAGCAGCGACGGACTCGAGCTCCACCAATACATACACCCCTCCCCGCCTCGTCTCGATTCCGGTACGCGTGCGGTGCAGCGCCGGAGCGCACCGGATAGCGCCGTCAGTCAGGCACCGCACCGCATCGTGTGGCATGGCAATAAATTGTAAAATTTCGCAGGACTCAGGAGACAAATTTTATTTTTATTGAGGGATGTTTGGCGCTATGTAGTACTGCTGCTACTATACTACTACTAATAAGGCGCTTTGCAGACGACGGGGCGGAGCGGGCCGGTCAATTTCGCCGCGAACGATAGCACAAAGAGAATCCTATATTACCAAAGCACACGGCGGGCAAAAAGACCGCACCGAAGGTGCCCGGCGGGCACTGGCGGCGCATGTCCGCGGCTGCGGTGGATCACAAAAATCAGTTTACATGCAGTTACGCGGGCGGCGCGGCGTGTTTTGTGAACGCGGCGCGGGCAGCCACAGACATCGACGGGCGTAAGCGGCGAAATTGACCGGCTCTCCCCGCCCCGTCGTCTGCAAAGCGCCTTATAGCAGTAGTATAGTAGCAGTAGTATACAAGATTTAAAGTTGTTTTTTGCTATCAAAATGCTCTAGAGTCTAGACATTTACGGGCTATCACTAGAATTACTATTCGAAACTTTCTGCATCTAAATCTAATCAAAAATTGTGAGGGTCTATCACATCTAGAACAATGATGTATAGGACAGGTTAAGAAATTAAAAGAACATCATCCCGCCTCTAGCCCTTATGTTACAACAACAATAACACAAAAGCCGTCAGCGGGACCATTCGTATGTTAAGATATACACTTTAATATAATCAAATTGTTACACTGAAATCCTTACAAGAACATTGTTTCCACAAAAAGCTCAATTATTGTATAATATTAATAAACGTTACAATAAGATAATAACTATCTAAACTACACTTATGTTATATATTGACACATCAATTGAAAATTATCTCAAAACTTTCTATTATATGGATACAATGAATTTAAGAAATTAATTACAAATTATTTCACTTTTATAAAATCGTCCTACGAATATAATATAAACATATTTAATAATTTGTATTAAATCGCTAACTCACTAAGGGATTGAGTCGTTCGAAATTCAGATACGGTTAAATAGACAATAATTATACTATGAGGGTGTGTGCACACCCGCTAATCTACTCGAAATTATTCAGCCTCAACGAATGCCGGTTCAGAGTGACGTCGGCTTCTACAGAGAGCCTTATATAGCTTAGCCTAGCTTACGTCTAACTACGTGACGGCCGCCGCATGGAGATAACTCGACAGTACGACGGCCGACCACTGAAACAGGCTCTACACGCTAGCCTCATAATGCTAGACACACGCCTGAGTACAATCCCCGACAAGTTTATGCTTCCTTATTACTATAGCGATAAGGTTCACCCTAGCTTGTTAGAGACCGCACAACGACAACAGAACGAACGTCGCAAATGTGTGCCCACATCCTATCGTAGAAGTACTTCGCGTAGCATCGATCACAATCACCTGCAGAAAGTTATAAAAGAAATCTCACCAGATGTTGTGTGATTTTGTAGTTTAAACTTTCTGCGGAGTAGACCGACTCTACGCGAGTGACCATCATTACATTACTAACATTCCTAAATTACTCTTACACCAAGGAAACTTACTCTCGCTCCGAGTAAATTTGCTCTTACATCGAGGCTAATGGCAGTGATGGTCAGCAGTTGTAGGGAGGGATTTCAACCTTACCCCGATAATGTCAAAACAAAAATTCATAATTTGAACATAAAACATCGATTAGACCATCTACGTTATTCTACGGACAATGCCCCTTCCTACGCACTATGCGCGGGACGCGCTAGACCGCTACTGCGGCGGGAGACATGCAAACGATTTACTTTAGGCGTCATTTGGCTGCATAACATATACCTTAACTTACACTATAGCCGCAGATCTACACTAAATAGCGTTCGACCGACCGAGCTCAGACTCTATGCCACAGATAACTGTCAAATTTGACAGCTGTCAAACTGACATTACTCTACGCATAGAGTCTGCTATCGCTCGGTCGAACGCCGACTACAACTAATATCATTTAGTGCCACGTACCCACATATGGGGGAAATCGGCGGCACTTAATATGATATCTACTCTTTGAACAACGTTCATGATCCGTCCAATATACATAACTATTACTAAACATATGGATAATGATTAAATAGACACATGGGAAAGTTTCCCTTGTAGCGAACGACCTATGTGAAGCCTCGAATGCCAAAACAAAGTAACCCGAGCATTTATTTAACATCAAAAAGTGAATGAAATATCACACTTCAACCACAGATGTTACGAAGGACAGCAGGAGTTTTTCAGTGCTGTTTGGCCAAAGTGTTTTTTGTTTTACTTCTCAACATTTGATTTTTTAATTTAACGGAATGCAAACAATTGTACTAAACGAAAGCCTGTCTCAGTGACTCGTGTGATTCAGTCGAAAATGGAATGAAAATAGTTTTAGAAAATAGGTGGGTAGTTCAATCGCTCCACAGAGCTGCCATCTATCTTAGCCTTAACATTAATTTAGATTCGTACAAAATAAAATAGGCCCTATATAAAGTTTTTAAGCTCGGCGCGAATTTTTCGTTTTGGAAATTGAGCAGAAATCGGGACGGATGGCAACCCTGTTTCTGGAAAAAAAATAGGTGGTTCGCCAAAGGTATTCAATACAAATACCTAAACCTTAACAGTACAATATCAAAACGTTACCGACTAAATTACGATAACGACAAAAAACAGTCTTAGGGCGTTTTCGTTTCAATATTTAATCTATTACTTTTAAATGTAAATTGTAAAAGTTCGAGTAAATGTAAAAGATCGCGATACAAACCACCGGAGATACGGGGCGAAGCTTACAATTACTACTTAGTGCATATCAGTTTTCGTTGAGATTAACTATCGAGTACAAACTGGTAATATAAAAATCGAGTATAAACGGGGCGCCGTGTGCGCTCCCCAACACTAGACGTGCCCACTACTTGAATCATGAGATTACACCGATCTTACATTAATTAATTATATTATAATTCATCTGAATATTTGACTTACCGTAAGTACTAAGTATAACAAATCATATTTTCCAATAAACCGATCGAAATTAATTTCAAAACAAATCATAGCTACAAGAAGCGTAAAACATTCGAATTTCCATAACAACGAACCCAAAATGTCTCCACCGATCACGGGACAACATCGAGCAAATATATCATAAACCGGTACGAACGCCAGGGGGAAAGCGGCTTAACCCGTGCACTACGAAAAATCTCTAAATCGTCGAAAAGAACCTCCTGAACAAAAAATGAAAAAGGGTTACACCACTTTGTCCCTGGGCAGACGGCTTCGCGTCTCAAACGATAATAACGGGAAAGACAAATGGATTTACACGCTTACAATATACAGAGCTACGAGTCTGACAGCTAAGTGTATAATTCAACATGTCATGTTATGGGACACCGTACAACTACTAATCTACTTTTCCTTCTCCTTTTCCTTTTCCTTTTCTTTGTCCTCCGGCTCCTTCTCCTTTTCCTTCTCCAGTTCCTTTTCGTCGCCCTGGAACATTTAAAAGTTAACGGTTAGGGTAACAAATAACTCTGTAGCTTTATTATATTAGTGTCTTTGCCCAGCGACATTAGTGAACGAGTCCAACGAGATTTGAGACTTACATTACTCACATTAGTCGACCGACTCAACTACCGTCGCCCATGGGCACTCGTAACATTAGAAGAGCTACAGGTGCAGGGCCTTTTAAGAGAGAATACGCTTTCTTGAAGGTTTGCAGGTCTGGTTTTATTGGTCCGGAAATACTGCGGGTGACAGTTCATGCCAGAGTTCTTGATTGACTCGGAGGTCAAGAGCAAGTTGACAGTAGGTAAGATTGCCGCGTTGGAAACATGTTACTTCCAACACTTCCAAGTTTGGTTAGGACAATGCAGGCTGTTTGCCTGGTTGTCTGATAAGTCAGATGATCCATGCCGCATGCGTCGGATGGGCATGTAAAAAGTCAGCCCTGCGCCTGATCTCTCCCCAGTCGTATCGGTCTTCCGTCCCACTGGGTTATGGTAGTAAAGGAATAGACTCAATAGAGAGTGCTCATGTGTATTGCGCACACACTTGGGCACTATAAAATTACACCTACGTAACTGCGTAACACACCACCGAAACCGGTGTGGGAGTTATTATTATTCCAGAGTTTAGTGTGCATTATACCAACCTTGCCCTTCTCCTGTTCCTCTGGCTTTTCCTTCTCCTCCTTCTTAGGCGGTGCGGGCTCCGCAGCGCAGAGCTCCTCCCAGTCCGGGTAAGCGCGCTCCTTGACCCGCGCCACCAGCCCCGCTAGGTTGGGGAACGAATCCAGGGCGTCCCGGAGCTCGTGGGTCACGGCCTTGTCGATGAAGTGCAGTTGAGCGAGGTTCGCGAACGCTACCACGTCAAGCTGCAACAAGGCGCGGGATTAGTGACGGGGAATAGGTATGGTTTTCTTTGACGGTAATTAAAGGACCATTCTGAAATAGAAACATCGGTGAAAGAATTACTGTGCTAGCTAAAAAAAATATCAAGGTATTACGTACGTTAGTACGGCGTACGCATCGCGGAAGACCTTGTTCGATAGCTACAAATTATTAATTATAATTACGTTTTACTGAGTTTTGAGAATCACTAGAAATGGCGGTACAACCGGCACCACAATCCTGCATCACGCTATAAAATTTACCCAAATGGGTACATAATATTATAGGGCTTCGGTCTAACCGAGCGGCGAGCATACCGACTCGCTGATCGCACGATCGAAAGACTTTCCTTTGTGGCCACCATATTCCACATTGGTGACCCGAGGCCTCAGGCAAATACAGCGATCTGCCACAGATTCGCTGTATTTGCCTGACCTCGCACAGCGCAACAATTCTGAAAAACATATTCCAAGCAACGGAGTTTCGCTCGGCTCCGGTGAAAATGCGGCCTTATACGCTGTGTGTATGATACCTGATACCTAATTTTGGGCCATAAGAGACAATTCGTAATCTCAGATTATATTTTTCTATCATGCGGTATGGTTAACGTGACCATATTATATTCTTACCAAAACGGGACATTTAAGCTAATCTAGGTATTCCCACAAAAAAAAAACAAAACGTCATCTATTAGAACGTAGAATTCTACCTAAAAAGACGATGTAAACTGTACTATTTAGTAGAAGTTTGTCTGTTTATTAGACTAACAGCGACTTCGTAGGACATGGGAACGAGTCGAAGAAAGTGAAGTTTCTTACTCGTTGTTACTGTCGAAAACGGCCTAAGCGATAGATAGATAGATAGATAGATAGATAACTCTTTATTGCTCACAAATTGGTACTATAACTAGTTCGACTAACTTAACATGTTTACAGTAAAATGTGGGCAAGGGCGGCCTTATCGCTTTAAGCGATCTCTTCCAGGCAACCCTGCGGCTATGGAGATATTACATAATTATAAGCAGGGTAATACAAAAAGTCGACAACAGTTAAACTTAATATCTAATATATTTACATGCTACAGATTATTTAGTGAGCGACTCTATTCAAAAGATGGTTATGCAGCTTTGCTAGTGAACTTGACTCTCGAATGTCACATGGTAAATCGTTCCACAAGTGTGCAGCTCTCACAATGAAAGAACCCCTGAAATAGTCACTTTTAGTGAAGGGCACATGGAGTTTCTTAGTATAGCCAGAACGCAGTGAACGACTTTGATCATCGTCCCGAAATTGGAAGCACTCTTTCAAATAGGGAGGACAGCGAGGATCGCACATAACATTGTACAGCAATCCGAGGACATGCTCATCCCGACGGAGTCTGATGAGCGATTCTATAAGTCGAGACGTATGGTCGCGTTGAGTATGGTGCACGCACCATATCGTATGGGTCAAGGCGTAGAGTGGACCCTTACAGACGCACAACGATCTTAATTATTCTTGTGACACTAGAATGACACTGTCAAAGTCAAAACGTGTGTTGTATTTTGTTGCTCGCGGCATCAGCGTTTAAAATAGCGCTAGCTTTTTTGTCTCTTGGAAGACCGGCGTTCATATTATTATTATAAATTACAATATTACTATCTAAATGTCTTTTTATTTATTTATATGTACTAAATTTCACATCAAATTACTTTAATAATAAAGGCGCAAGCAATAAAATATACTATCATGGGAGTTGGGACATATCAAGGTGAAAAGAACTTCGTCCAAGAATAAAAGTATACTAATATAAAACGGGACTTACGGGAGCGATCGATAGAGACGTCCTCAGAATCCTTTTAAAGGACGCCCCAAAAGGTCAGACGTAAGTTATAATGTAACAAAGAAATTAGTTTATTCATTTTATTCGAGAAACATCTTCTACTCTATAAATTATATAAAACTAAATCTTACCCATTACGTCTGCATTTAAACGTGGGAAAGCCATGCCTTGGCACGAATGGGCCGGCTCGACCGGAGAAATACCACGTTCTCACAGAAAACCGGCGTGAAACAGCGCTTGCACTGTGTTTCGCCGAGTGAGTGAGTTTACCGGAGGCCCAATCCCCTACCCTATTCCCTTCTCTACCCTCCCCTATTACCTTCCCTTCCCTACCCTCCCATATTACCCTATTCGGTCTTAAAAGTCCATGAGCGACGGAAGTTGCTTCATCAGGTGTCCCGTTTGCTCGTTTGCCCCCTTATTTCATTAAAAAAAAACTTGTGTAACCCGCCGCGCCGGGCCCCTAGACGATCAATTTTATTGCGCAATATCACGTATTGTACAATTTTATTGACCGTCTAGCTAGGGTAATTATTTTACGCGCCCACTTTTCAATCTTATACTTAGGGCCTGTTTCACCGCTTCCTGATAAGTGACGAATAGGCTATCCACCAATTTACTTGACAGATCAAGTAAGTATGGAGAATCTGTCAAAAAAGTTGTGAATAGTCTATTCGGCACTTTATCAGAAAGTGGTGAAACAGGCCCTTAGTAAAATAAATTGTTCAATAAAATATTGTTCAGAATTATTGTAGGTCTCAGGGCCTCCTAAGCTGAGTCATAAGTGTCAATGAAATGTTGTCGTCACTCGTCAGTCAATATTAAATGTTTTGAATCGTTGAATCGACTTTTATGATATTTGGTGCAGAGATGTTTTGAGGTGACCCCGCGGTAAACCGTGTTGGATATGTTTTAGATTGCTTGTTTTGCAAGTAATGGAACAGCAAATAAGGATTCGTTTTTTGCCATTTGGCTACGGAACCCTAAAAATGGAAAGGGCGTAAGCGACAAAATGGTTTTTGTCGCGTAGTTTAAAAACCATAAATACATTTCATATTAGCTATGGGCAAATTAAAGGAAACAAATATAATGACCACCAAAAAATGCACTGATACCCTAAACTTGTTTACCAAAAAAAAAATAATTAAGTAACACCAAAAAAATAAAGTCTAAAATTGCAATACTACCAGCTATTTTAGTCATGACAACACTTCAAATTGTAATCAAACACCAAATATAGTAAATGATCACCAAATAAAGTAAATGGTCACCAAAATATATAGTAAATGACCACCAAATATAGTAAATGATCACCAAATCCTTGTGAGCAAATCAATGCGATATTTATGTCCAAATAAATCACTACGATTGACAAAACATCTAAGCATATTATTAACAAAATAGTCGGCCAAGTGTGAGTCGGACATGGAGGTTTCCGTACCGTTATGAATCAAAATTAGACCTAAATTGTGTTTTTGTATTTAAGCCCCCCTTAAATAATAATTTTATTTTGTTTTAGTACTGTACAACAGATATACACAATCTGTGAAATTTTTAGAAGTCTATCTGGAGTGGTTCTTGAGATACAGACTAGAGATGACAGACGGACGGACAGATGGACAGACATAGAAATCTCAGCAGCAGAGTTCCGCTTTTAGGGTTCCGTACCCAAACGGGACTCTTTTACTAAGACTTCGATGTCTGTCTGTCCGTCTATATGTCTTCTTCTCTTTACTAGGATATTTGCTAAATAAAAATATATTCGGTTATAATTTTACATTAAAATACTAACGTATAATGTTGGTGATCGTTTAATACTTTTGGTTTAAGTAACAATGATTTATTTGGAGTCATTTTGCATAAATAGGATAGCGAGATAATAAATCTTTGTGATCATTTTACTTTAAAATGCTAGTATAATGTTGGTGATTATTTACTAATTTTGGTGATCATTTACTATTTTTGGTTTTAAGATGTTAAATCTTTAGTTATCATTTTACATTAAAATGGTGGTCTGTATTTTGGTGATCGTTTACTATTTTTGTCTGTGAAATGTTACTATTTCTGGTGATTAGTTAATTATATAAGCCCAAATTAAACTGTATGCTTGAACCATTTTTTGTACAAATTTTGGAAGCTTAAATCACTTGCTAACAGAGCAAAACAGGAATCCCTTTTTTTACATAGGTCTTTTTGATTGATTATTCTGTGTTATAAAAGTTGACCAGTCGTGTTATGCTATGGATAAGTCAAAGACAAAGATATGATGAATACTGACAATGAACTTTAATTTCTTAGCTTTAATCATTGCTAAGAAAAATCGATATCGCTACAGATTATCAAGGCGTCACGGAATTTACTCACACCGAAGTTGATGAATATACGTACCTACTTCTATACCTACTTTGAACTATAATGTATTTTACTTAGCTACCTAAATATTTCTAAATACTAAAGATCGCCCAATGGTCGCAATTCGACCTTAGTTTCAACGACATTAGGACTACTTCCTATATTTTGTAAAAAGATATGTCTATCATATTTTTTTCAACTCTTCTTTCTGGGACTTAGCTGATCTCAGACCGGCCGTGTAAGCATTGTCTAATAGTATCTAAGATTCAATAAAAAAAAAACTATAATCCATTTTCAATTTGTCACCTTGTTGTCAACAGACTTCAACCATAAATGAAAAAGTAAATTCGTATGTATAGGCTTGTCACTCAAAATCTGTCATTTTTCCTAGTGTGTGTGTAGTAGTGTGTGTGATGTTTTATTTGTTAAAAAAATGTATGATAAAAGCATAATTTCAAAATAATATTAGCTCGATGCACTCCTTCACAATATAAACTATAACTGTGCAAAATTTCATTTACCTACGTTTCTCCATTTTTCGTCAAAAGGGATACAAAGTTTTTGGCTCACGTATTAATGTATAGATTACAGGTATATCTCAATCTACATGCTATATTTCTCCTAAATTAATATCCCTCGATTCTAGTTAATAGTAACGAGTAACGACTTTCTTTGCAAAGATAATGCAACGACATGGATTAATGAAATCGGGGATTCATCTTGTTTTAATTAATCTTCGCGATGAGGAAAATATTATGTACCTTGTACCCCAGCTTTGGTATTTTAATCCACCATAATTACAGCTTCAATATGGTTTTGATGCAGTTTCGGTATGATTAAACTACTTTTAAATCAAAAAATTGAATTCTCTGACATTCCCTATGGTCTTTGTCTGTCTGTACCAAATTTTATAAGATAACTAGCTGCCCCGGCAAACGTTGTTTTGCCATATAAAGTATCAATCAATGGTCGCCGTCAGTCTCGAGTTGTATTTATTCAAAAAATGCACTTATCAATATAAAAAGTAGTCAGTAGCCGATTCTTAGACCTACTGAATATGCATATAAAAGGTAAAAATCAGTAAAGCCGTTCGGAGAAGTACGGTAACTAACATTGTGACACGAGAATTTTATATTTAAGATCTTCAGTAGCTTTTGATCTTATTAAAAAATATTAGTATACAATATAGTAGTGATCAATTACCATAAAATAACTATTTTAAGATATAATATTACCTACTTATTACAAGAAGGTTTTCAACAAATAGAGTCGAAAAAAAAGGAAAATCCATACTAATAATATTATAAATGCGAAAGTATGTGTGTGTGTCTGTCTGTTACCTCTTCACGCTCAAACAGCTGCTAATTGCTGCTTGAAGCCGATGCTGAAATTTGGCATGGAGATAGATACTTTGAGTCCCGGGAAAGGACATTGGATACTTTTTACTTTTTTTTTTACTTACTTTTTATCCCGAAAAAATGTACGGTTCCCGCGCGATAAACGAATTTTGGCGCAACGGAGTTGCGGGCGTCATCTATACTAATATTATAAAGCGGAAGAGTTTGTTAGTTAGTTTGTTTGTTTGTTTGTTTGAACGCGCTAATCTCAGGAACTACTGGTCCGATTTGAAAAATTCCTATAATAGCCTACTTATCGAGAAAGGCTATAGGCTATATTTTATTGCGCTAAACCTAATAGGAGCGAAGAAATAGAGGAAAATGTGGAAAAAACGGGAGAAATTATTTGAAATGCCTTATTTGAACGCGCTAATCTCAGGAACTACTGGCCCGATTTGAAAAATACTTTCAGTGTTAGATAGCTCATTTATCGAGAAAGGCTATAGGCTATATTTTATTACGCTTAGACTGATAGGAGTGAAGAAATAGAGGAAAATGTGGAAAAAAAATTATTTGAAAGGGAAGAAAATATCTCACGAACTACTGGAGAAATTTTTCTGTTATTTGGCACAGATAAGAAATAGACCACGTGAAGGATCATAGGCTATCTTTTGTGGACTAATTTGTCTGTGAAATATCTAATTTACGCGGGCGAAGCTGCGCGGAATGTTATATTTCGCGTGGTCACGACATCACGCGTAAACGGCTGGACCCATTTTGCTGAAATTTGGTATAAAGATACTTTGAGTCCCGAAAAAGAAAATAGAATACATTTTGTCCCGGAAAAATGTACGGTTACTGCACAATATACTTTTATGATTTGCGCGTAAACTATTCAATCTATTTTGATGGAATTTGGTATGGAGATACTTTGAGTCTCGGGAAAGGACAAGGGTCAAGGAATACTAATTTTGTCCCGGAAAATGTACGGTTCCCACACAATAAACTTTTATGATTATCGCCTAAACTATTCAATCTATTTTGATGAAATTTGGTATGGCAATACTTTTAGTCCCGGAAAAGGACAAGGGATATTTTTTATCCCGGAAAATATACGGTTCCCGCACAATAAACTTTTATGATTCTCGCCTAAACTATTTAATCTATTTTGATGAAATTTGGCATGGAGATTGGAGATACTAATTGTGTAGGCAAATATCAAATCCCGGTATGTCCACCATAAGCGAAACTTGGCAAATTAGAAAAATATGTTTTTTTAACTTTATTCTCGGCATTTTTCTTTTTAACTTTTGACACAGACATCTTTGCTCTTTCAGGATTCACCACACTAATTTGTATATACTGCGTTCTTCCATTTTTCTCACAAAATTCAATAAAATCGATAAGAGTTCAGTTTCGAGTATGGGTGTGACTTGCCGGGTTTTGATATTCACCTACACAATTTGAATCTGGGACAAGGAATGTTTTTTGTCCCGGAAAAATGGGCGGTGCGGCGGATTTGCGCGTAAACGATTCAATCGATGTACGGGAACAACACTGCCGTCATAAGCAAAAAGGCCGCTAAGCGATTTTCAGGTTTTGAGTCCACTGAACTAAATTCAGTGGACTCAAAACCTGAAAATCGCGAAAATCACTTAGCGGCCTTTTTTCTTATGACGGCAGAACTATAAACTAAAGTCCACGCGGACGAAGTCGCGGCAACAGCTAGTCTAGTATAATATGAAATCAAGTCTTATTACTTCATATACTTGTCCTTTAGAAAATGCAATGAGAATAAAAATTATACATTTCAGTGTATGTAGGAGGCACCGGCCACCGAGGCTCTTCAGAAGTACAATAAAGTAGAAGGCAAATATGTTTATTCAGAATTATTTATTTATAAATTGTTTTCTGAACTAATCTGATCAATCTGAACCCTAAAAAACCCGAAACCGAACTTTCGGCCTTACTCTCAGTTTCGGCCGAAACCGAAACCGAAACTTGGTAAAACATTTAAAATTGTGATTATTTATTGAATTTTATTGATTTTTAACATAAATTACAACTTTTTAAACTAAAGTACCACATTGAATTTTTTACTTTTTGCGACATTTCTTAAAATAAATATTATTGATCTTGGATTAGAATATCTTCCCTAGAAACTTTTTTGTACTATATTCCGTTTTTATACGATTCCAAGTAGGTGCGATTTCAACAAAGAAATTAAACGCGCTTAATGCACACTAAACCGGTTCTAAACGTATACACACGTTTTAAATAACGCTCAATTGCATTTCACCGACATAAACTAAACTCGAATCACACACACCAAATCCGATTTTTATCTTCTGAACTGGGCGTTCGAGTTTTAACTTCATAAAACACATTTAAGTCCTCTAACTGTAGTGTTAAAAATTGTTAAGATGACAGTTTTCACAGATAAACGATAAATAAGCTAACCAAACTTATTTATCGTTTAACGCTATTTTGTTTATAAAACAACGTGACAAGGCTCCAAGATGATAAAAACGTATAAAAATCATCGCGTGACGTGACGTAAACTAAGATTCATTAATCGCGATTAAAAGAAGAATGTAAAATCTATTTGTAACAAATGAAATTTACGTCGCCATAATATAAAGGCTGTATTGTTCAATGCGAACTTAGTTTAATAAAACGAAGTTTTAAGTGTGATTGGTGAAATTCCCCTCAATGTATTACAACGAAGAATTATCCTAAGAAACAAGAGCAGAAGTTATTTCATTTTATTTAGGTACGATTTCACCTAAAAAATAGATAACGCGCTTAGTGTACACTAAAACGGTTCTAAACGTATAAACGCGTTTAAAGCACCAAATTGCATTTCACCAACATAACGTTCACAGAAAATCCGAGTTTTATCTTTAGAACGTCCAATGTTGTACGGTTAAACTTCATAAAAGCCGTTAAAGTCCTGTCAGTGTACTGTCATAGCAAATCGAAAATAGTTTTGATAGATGCGTTTGGGTAGTTTATGTATCGTTTCTTGCTTTTTTGTTGATAAAATAACGTAACTAGACTCCAAAATGATAAAATAATGTAAAATCATCGCATGACGTGACATAAACTTAGATTTATTAACCGTGATTAAATTAAAAGAAGATTATGAAATCCATTTGAAACAAAACGAGATTTACATCTCCGTAAGAACGCGTTCACACGCGAACTACTAAATAATAATAATACAACAAGCCAACAGTAATGTATATTAGAAAAGCCTGCGTGTGTCTTAGAAATAAAATTCAATAATATAATTTCGATAACAATGAGCTTAGACAATTTAATGGAAATAAAACGAAGTGCTAATTTTTGATTTAGGACTAATCTGGAAAACATAATCTCAAAACACGATTAAATAGATGGTGGCGAACTGAGCCGGGGCCTCACTGACAAGCAAGCACAAGTTAACTGCGAAGTTTACTGAACGACTCATGACTTTCGGTGGGGCCGAAAGTTTCGGCTATATTTTGGCCGAAACTGGCCGAAACCGAAAGTTCGGTCGGTCACTAATATCTAATAAATATCACCAAATAAAAAATCATATTTATTCGTTCTTTTACTACTAGAGATTTTAAAAATAAAAAACTGTCAACTCTCAAGCGGTCGAATTCGACCGCGATAACAATAGAATAACAGTAGATTTCCAAGAATCCGCGATCGAGGGATTGATATTAAAAGTAATACGTATAATAACGTATTATTATTTTTTATTTACAACTAAGTACTAACTACCTACTAACACTAGAAACTAGAAAGACCAATATATTCTGTGAAATTACCTTTCCTTTTTTTTTTGTGACCGACCGAACTTTCGGTTTCGGACAGTTTCGGCCAAAAAAAATTAGTTTCGGCCTTAGTTTCAGTTTCGGCCAAAATATAGCCGAAACTTTCAGCCCCGTCGAAACTCATGCGTCGTTCGCTAAACTTCGCACTTGCTTGCTTGCCGGTTCAGTTCGGCACCATCTATTTAATCGTGTTTTGAGATTATGTTTTCCAGATTTGTCCCAAATAAAAAATTAGCACTTCGTTTTATTTTCATTAAATTTTCTACGCTTATTGTTATCGAAATTTTATTATTGACTGTGAGATTATAGGATATATTATTAGTAATACATCTTGCGAGATTTATCTAGCAAATCATCTCGCTTCACTCTTTTCCTTTGACCACGTGTTTTATTTAAATATTTAAAAATAACTTCTAACTATGGACACGCAACGCAATCTCTTAGACCGTTCCTACCCTGATAAAATCTTATCTAGCCCCGTGAACTTCCCCGTGAACTTCACTCTTGCGGCCCTCAGTATATTTTTCAGGTTTAGTGGCAAAACGCTTTCTGGAGCAAAAACCATGTGACGCCAACTGAAAATTTGCATAGTAATTTCATGTTTCCCATAAAAATAATATACTGCAATTGATTGTGTTTTCAGTAGTACGTCATTAATGTGGGAAGATTTAACCAATCACTCAACTTCGTTTTATAAAACTTTTTACGTGGGAGAGCCATGCTTCGGCACGAATGTGCCGGCTCGACCGGAGAAATACCACGTTCTCACAGAAAACCGGCGTGAAACAGCGCTTGCGCTGTGTTTCGCCGAGTGAGTGAGTTTACCGGAGGCCCAATTCCCTTCCCAATCCTCCCCTATTCCCTTCCCTTCCCATCCCTACCCTCCCCTAATACCCTATTCCCAGACTAAAAGAAATAAAAAGATAAGAAATAGAAGGAAAAGAAAAAAGAAATAAAAGAATAATAACAAGCCCTAACAATGTTAGGGGGGTGGAATTATTAAAAAAAATAAAAATATCCTACTCCCTCATATCAGGCCGGCAACGCACCTGCAGCTCTTCTGATGCTGCGAGTGTCCATGGGCGACGGAAGTTGCTTTCCATCAGGTGACCCGTTTGCTCGTTTGCCCCCTTATTTCATTAAAAAAAACTTAGTTCTCATTAAACGCGTTCCTATGGGGATATAAACCTCGTTTTGTTTCAAATTGATTTTATAATCTTCTCTTAATCACGATTAATAAATCTAAGTTTATGACGCCACGCAATTCGACCGTATAAATGTTATTTTTTTAATAAGTGACATTATTCTACCGTTGCTTCAAATTAGTTTTCCTCAAACTTTACTACTACTGTTAGAGATTTGAAAGTTTTGTAATTTACAAAGTATGTGTTAACCCTACAGAGCGCAGGTATTCTATTTTCGGACGTACACCCCTTCCGGGGGTGAGCCACCCCACGTCTGGCGTCTATTTCGAAGGGTTAACGCTCGCTAGACTCATAATTAATAATATTAACACGCCCGATACGTGTCCAGTTCTACTTTTAGGCCTTCAGCGCCCCTCTACATTTAGGTCCCCTTTATTTTTAGGTAGCTCGTTCTAAAGCTCACTGTCATGTTAAACAGGTCAAACAGCCCTAGAAAGATTATCCTGCTCTACCCAGTTTTGGTAGTATGGCTAATGTATGTTTTCGTCGAGCTCAGAATCACTTCCATTATGTAAAATCAAGTTTCCTAAAATATTTAAAGTTGTCTTTACAAAAATATAACTGAACGCAAAGCATAGTATAAAGAAGACAGACAGACGTTTTGAAAAATTATGAACGTCCAATGTTCAATACTTGACTTCGCTAAATGAAATCAAATTAAATTTTCGACGAGAAGCCTAATTGTCAATATAATTTACAATTATTCGTCGAATACCGGGCAAAATTACGACGTGCCCGCTTGGAGCAAGCCAATTCATTTCACCGTCATTAGGAACTATTGTTTAAACCATAAAGTTAATATACCTAGCGGAATAGAGCAACAATCTCTAGCTGTCAAACGTAACCGAAATTGGTTGACATCTGTGTGTAAAAATATGTGTACGTATACACTTACACAAGCATGATTGAACATGAATTCTATGATTAAATTGTTGTGTGTAGATTAAATTGTCAACGTGCCGATAAGTGCCGACTGGACGTCAAAAAAAGAGTTCTGCTGTCATGTACCACACGTCTCTTTTTACCACGCAGTCTTACTGACTGACTGACTGACTTGCTCAGGCCTTTGTTTCTCTATTCAGCTAGATATATTAACTTTATGGTTTAAACACTACGTTAGCAGAGATATTGGTAACAATGATGAAATTAGAATTATTTTAATGAAGCCTAATGTCATTGAAAATACGCAAAGCTGTTAAATGTTTCTTAAAATGTAAAATAAATGTTTTACTTAGTTAAAACCATAAAAACATTGAACTTTTATAATATTTTAGAAATGA
Organism: Aricia agestis; assembly: GCF_905147365.1. NCBI lineage: Eukaryota > Metazoa > Arthropoda > Insecta > Lepidoptera > Lycaenidae > Aricia > Aricia agestis. The sequence goes on along the minus strand of NC_056428.1, from coordinate 22,344,208 downwards.
CGCATCACGCAAATGCAAGCTTGACATTTCGAAAATTAATGTAATTTACAACAAATAATGTCTAGTTTCTAGACTCGAGAACAATTATTGTTAAATAAAAACAAACTATGTATAATAATATCTTCTTAATATGCCATAAAAATACAAAAGAGGTCGCAAAAGCATGAGTATTGAGACAAACAATTTGAAAAACAGCATTTGATTAAATAAGAAAAACAAAATCAATAGTTGCAGAGCAGACGCACCCATTATATCAATTACCTTAATTGAGCGAAGACAAAGGAAAATTTTACAAAGAAAATTACAGTTACAGCTTTCTTGATGTTAATCGGCGCAATGGTGCAAAAACGGCAAAGTGGCGCAAAATAAAAGTTAGTACCAGCCACAACAAAACGGTACTAAGTAAAGAAACACTAAAGTTAAGGGTCAAAGATTTATATGGCCCATAAAATCAAGGGGACTTCCAGATATCCGTACATAACACTCACAAAACATAAATCTTATCCGTAATTAATAAGAGGTGGCATAGTTAGTAACTTGGCACTTCCGACGCCAAAACTAAATCGCCCAAGGTGTGCTTTGTTCCCTTTGAACCAAACTTCACACAAACAAAAGTTGTAATAATAGTTTTAATTAATGAAATCGCAATGCAATATCGCAAACTTAGAAAGTGCCAGCGCAAAATTGTCAATTTAAAAAATAAAAACTAAGAAATTAAAAAAAAAAGGAAATTCAAAAAAGGAATTCTTACCAGGGTGACTTCATCGCCGAAGAAGAACGGCTTGTCGGACAGCAAGTCGGAGAGAACGCGCAGATCATTCTTGCCGAATTCCAAAATCTCCTCCTGGCTGTGAACGCCAATACCGTGAGCCTTTGCTTTCTTCATACCCTGGAATAAAAAAAACAATCAAAATCCAATTAAAAAGTAAAGCTTCTAAGTTCCTGTCAATCGTGGACAAGGACAGCGAAGAAGATATCAATTATTATTGAAGTTTACGAACCGTTGTTTTCGCTCCCGTGTCGCAGCATCAACTAGGTAGGAAGCAACAGGTACGGAATATTTAACTATTACCTAGCAACATGGCGCCTGAGGGGGTTCGACCGGGAGGTATATAGGGAGATGGGTTGTATCGATGTTACATAAAGCACACATGTAGCGTTTAATTAGACTGCCACACACAGACGACCTCATATTATTGGAAAATTCATAATTCATTTCGGATTAACGCCCGTTTACCACGGCTTTATCAGATTTATTTTGCGATTACCGAAAATGTCCACCTCAAATGTTAGAAACACATAATTTTGAAAATTAAATTGACATAAAATAAAATCTTTAAATAAAGAACATTACATGCCTGTTTTTAAAGGATTCAAAATAATGTTAAATGCAAGTACGTTTTCTTTAAAAAGCAACCATTTTCTTAATCCACAAACGATTTTTATTTTTTTTTATGAAATAAGGAGGCAAACGAGCAAACGGGTCACCTGATGGAAAGCAACTTCCGTCGCCCACGGACACTCGCAGCATCAGAAGAGCTGCAAGTGGGTTGCCGGCCTTTTAAGAGGGAGGTAATAGGGGAGGGTAGGGAAGGGAAGGGAATAGGGGAGGGTAGGGAAAGGAATAGGGTAGGGGATTGGGCCTCCGGTAAACTCACTCACTCGGCGAAACACAGCGCAAGCGCTGTTTCACGCCGGCTTTCTGTGAGAACGTGGTATTCCTCCGGTCGAGCCGGCCCATTCGTGCCGAAGCATGGCTCTCCCCCGCATAAAATTAACGATTTAGACGAGAATACGACCATGGGATTACGATTTGCGAGGTTTGTGGCACTGTCCGAACCGCCTTTACCTTTGTACTTAAGCCCACAATACCGCATTGAAATTTTATTTTAAATTTTAAAATGCAAAAACGTTTTTCCAAGATTATACAAACGACTATCTTCGGAATAGCAGACGACAAAGAAATATCTTCAACTTTATATTTGAGTAAAATGAAATCTTCTCCAAGAAGAACAGTAACTAAGATTCAATAGCGATCGGTCGCTAATGCTCACGAGTTTTTTATACCTAAACGTGAAGCGGGGTGAGACGGGAGGCATTCAATCCCAGTTCACTCGCTCATAATATGTTGATTTTAATTAAATACTAGCTGTCCCGGTGAACTTCGTGTCACTTTAAAACCTTCCCTGGACTTCTCAGAATATTTTAAGACTAAAATCAGCCCAATCCGTTCAGCCGTTTTCGAGTTTTAGCGCGACTAACACATTTGAAAATCCATTTTTATATACAAGATTAAGTATGTTAAAAATCACGAATTCGAAGTCTAGGTTTTTCTTAATCGGCCATTTTGATCACATATAAATTACTAGACGATACCCGCAACGTCGTTGCGCCAAAGTTCGTTTATCGCGCCGTTAACCGTAAATTTTTCCGGGATAAAAAATATCTCCATACCGAATTTCAACAAAATCGGTTCAGCTGTTTGGGCGTGAAGAGGTAACAGACAGACAGACAAACAGATACACTTTCGCATTTATAATACTAGTATGGATTTAAATACGCCTCTACTCACCTTGCGTCCAGAAGTGAACTTGTAGCAGAAATTCAAGATTGGATTGGGTAGACGAGTGTTCAGTGCATTTTGTAGGTTAACTTGGTAACCCTTGATGACAGAGTCTGGGTACTTGGCGCGCCACCACAGGATCACCCACGAGAGATGGTTCTCAATCATGGAAATCATGGCGTGGGAGATGACCCGCTGCTCCGGTGTGAGCCCTGAAAAGTAATTGCTTTACCAAACCTTTCTTGACCAAAAATTTTATTTAATGGAAGATTTTTGAATAAATAAGTAATGTAGGTATTATATAAGTACGGGAGATTTTTTTGGAAAGGTCTATTATCTAAATGCCGTAACTCCTACGTGATATAAATAAAAAAACAGCATTGAATAGCTCCAGATAGAATCTTTAAAAATTGATGATGAGCTGACCGAAGCTCAGTTTACTGATTAACGTAAAACAAACTTTCAAAACTTTTAAACTCTCGATACTAGAAATATCTGTGTACGATTGACAAGAAAACAATACCGGACAAAATGTAACTGTTACGGTGGTCGATGTCTCCTACATAGTGATCCTTGTCTCCTTAGATATCGAATAGAGGTTCTGTCGGAGGAGAAGTGGTTCTAATGCACATGCGCGCCCTTTATATCTGTTGCACCTCGTTCCAGGTATTAGTCCGGGACTAGATACGCCCATTGTACTAGCTATGTCTAAATTTAGAGCAATTCAATGGAATTCATTGATTTTGAATACTTGGAATATCCACTTCCTTTATAAATAATACTAACCTAACAAAATTCACATCATGTGTAAAATATAAATGTTATTATAGTTACGAAGGGCTTTGTTATTGTATATTACTTTTGTATTGACTCTTGTTCATGTAAAAGGCTTAAGTATAATTAACTGATCACCAGAAATAGTAACATAGCACAGACAAAAATAGTAAACGATCACCAAAATACAGACCACCATTTTGATGTAAAATGATAAATAAAGATTTAACATCTCGCTATCCTATTTATTGCAAAATTAAGGGAGCGACTAACCCAAAATTTTCGATTCTAATAATTCATTTTTATAGTTGAAAATAAGCCCCGAATTGTTTCATTTTCTAAAATTAGATACTGCACAGTATATTTCCAAGAATCCGATCCGAGCAAAAACACGGTATCTTAAAATTTTCTCGATAGAAAAAAATTACAAAGATGCATCTAATTTTCACGAATTTTTCATTTATTGCCATAACCGTCCATTGAATTAAGTTTATATTTTAACACATTGTATAAAATTCTATAATTGAGAATCCTACCTAGCGGATTTTTCAAATGTGGTATATTTATCGCGTTATTGAGAAAAAACTAATTTGGCGATGATTGATGACGATGTCGTCCTTTTTCACCTGGCATATGAAAGACGGGCGTAAGTGTGAAGAGAGGACGATGTTTGAGAACTCAAAGGTGACTGACTGACTGACTGACATAGTGATCTATCAACGCACAGCCCAAACCACTGGACGGATCGGGCTGAAATTTGGCATGCAGGTAGATGTTATGACGAAGGCATCCGCTAAGAAAGGATTTTGATAAATTCTGGCAAAAGCTTGTGTAACATAATATGGAGTTAAAATACTTTTTTTGTTAATATGCTTACATGTTTTGTCAATCGAAGTGATTTATTTGGAAAGAAATATCGCATTGATTTGCTCACAAGGATTTGGTGATCGTTTTCTATATTTAGTGATCATTTATAGTAAATTATCACCAAATAAGTATTACTAGAGATCGCCCAATGGTCGAAATTCGACCTTACTTGCAACGACATTAGGACTATAACTACCTATATTTTGTAAAAAAATATTAACTTTATCTTATTATATTTTTTCAACTCTTGTCTTTGGGACTCATCTGATCTCATACTGGCCGTTTAAGCATTGTCTAATAGTATCTTAAATTCAATAAAAAAAAACTATAATCCATTTTCAATTTGTCAACTTGTTGTTAACAGACTTCATCCATAAATAAAAGAGTATAATTCGTAAGTATAGGCTTGTCACTCAAAAATCTGTCATCTTCCTTAGTAGTAGTGCTGTAGTGTGTGTAACGTTTTATTTGTTAAAAATATATATGATTAAAGCATAATTTTAAAATAATATTAGCTCGATGCACTCCTTCACCATATAAACTATAACTGTGCAAAATTTCATGCACCTACGTTTCCCCATTTTTCGTAAAAAGGGTTACAAAGTTTTTCTCTCCCGTATTAATATCATCATCATCATCATCATCATATCAGCCTATAGTCGTCCACTGCTGGACATAGGCCTCTCTCAATGAACGCCAAGATGACCGATCTCCTGCTACTCGCATCCAACATGGGCCTGCAACTAACCGGAGATTGTTGTCCCACCTAGTTGGAGGTCGACCTACACCCCGATTTACCAGCCTTGGTCTCCATTCCAGAGTAAGTTTAACACGTATTAATATATAGATAGTAAATTAAAAAAAGGATTTGGCGTTCCATTACAATTTGATACTAAAATAGCTGGTAGTATTGCAATTTTAGACTTTCTTTTTTTGGTGTTAAGTATATTTATTTTGGTAAACAAGTTTAGGGTATCAGTGCATTTTTTGGTGATCATTATATTTGTTCCCAATGTAAAATGTATCTCTCTTGTTATATCGTGTCGGTATGGGCCCTACCACAAGATGTTTTTACTCGCTCGTTTAGTATCGATACAAACGCAAGTTGAACGCACAGCAAACTTCAACACAGCAAAATATCTGCTAAAACGCGAGGAAAACACGTAGAAGACGAGCGCATCAGAAACGCGCGTCGTCAGTGCGCAAAAGTCGTGTGGAAAGGCCCTAAAAGAGAGCAACACTCAGGATTCAGATTTCAGTTGTACTCGTAAAAATGTTCTATAGTAAAACGGTAACAACACTAACAAGTAACAATCCTTTAATAAAAGCTAACAAAAACATTGATAATGGTCCATTCTATCCCCCAATTCTATCTTGCTCATACACGTGCATGACCATAATATAACTGTACAACATTAAATCTAAATTTTCTTTTTATACTCTAAGTCTAAAATCTAAGAGCTAACCACCTTGTTACATAATAATTATATTCAAAGACTAACCAGCATCAAGATCCTTGTTGTTCTTCTCAGACAGCTCCTTGATGATGAAGGCGCTGTCAGCAATTTCCTCCCCGTTGAGTTCGATGAAGGGCAGCTGGCCCTTCTTGGAGCGGAACCTCGCCTTGTGGTCCACATTCTAGAAGGAGAAGCAAATCGTCAGAAAAATGCCGAACATTATAATTTGGAAACAACATACAGTGCTCCCAAAGTGATAAAAATTTTTCGTAATTTTTCGGCAACGGTCGTTTTTCCCGAGCGTCGTCGCTCCAAGCGCTGTTTTAAACTTAACTTTAAGAAAAACGGCGCTTAGCAGCGACTACGTAGCTCAGGCGCAGAAAAAAAAAATGATATATACTATTTCCTTTGAACAAGGTGCAAAATGCAAGTGCATTGTTTGTGGCTCTTACGTTTCATAGATTCGGGTGTATTCGTGAAATACGACAATTAGCGAAGATTTCCATGCGCATTATTAATTTGGGAGTACTTTATTTCAGTGTTTCCCAACCTGTGGTCCGCAGACAGGTTTGTGTGTAAAATAAAACGATATCAAAGTTCATTATAAGCTCCATCAGTACCTATTCATAGTCAACATTTTTGCAGAAACACTTTTGGTAAGTACTTAATTTTCGCAGTAAAATCCATACTACTATTATAAATGCGAAAGTATCTCTGTCTGTCTGTCTGTCTGTCTCGCTTTCACGCCAAAACTACTGAACCGATTGCAATAAAATTTTGTACACAGTTATTCTAGAGTCTGAGAAAGGACATCTAAGGCTACATTTTGATGTGGGAAAATATCTTATTTCCATGAAAATATCGATGAAAATTAATTCGCATTGCGCGTGGCCAGCGCTCATCCCGGGGGTCCTGGGTTCGAGTCCCGCAGGCGGAACAAAAAGTTTTCAATGTTCCTGGGTCTTGGATGTGTATTAAAATAATATTTCAAAAATCTTAAATATATTTTATGTATAATATTATAAAAAATCCAGAAATATATCGATGCAATGAACATTTTAGTTCTAATACGATTCAACAGATGGCGTTTTATTTTTTACTTCATTGTAACATAGAACTAATCATACTTATTAGTTATTATGTCTTTGTTTATAGTTTTTAATACGTTAGAATATTATGTTTTAAATATTATCACTTGGTATAATAATAATCAATCTATCTTATCTTATATTACTCTAGAAAAAACTACCGAACCGATTGTAATGAAATTTTGTATACATATAGTCTAAAGCCTGAGAAAGGACATAGGCTACTTTTTTACTAGAAAAAAGGGTTGTAAGGGGGTGAAAATACGAAAATTTGTTAAAATTAAGTTAGTTCCAAAAATTCATACTAGATGGCGCCGTCAACGTCGACCATCTTTCTATAAGAGGTGGTATTATCATACATTCGAGTTTCGATTTTTTCCGATTGTTATTTTTTTTGTACGTTATTTAATAAGTCAGTACTTTATATTATATACAGTGACGTAACCTTAAACCTATCAATGATAAATAGTTTATGGGTAAAGTGGTGTAATTGGGGGGCCAAATAAGCTTTAAAATTTGGCATAAAATATAAAGTTTAATTTTAAAAAATGAAATACTATGTGCACACTGCACAGCTGTTTTGATTTAAGGGGTACCAGGGTTTTTTTATAAAAGCTTTTGACACCAATTTTGTTGACATCGCCCGCTATAAACTGAAGTCCACGCGAACGAAGTCGCGGGCAACAGCTAGTTAACAATAAGTAAGTAACGCGCAACTGTAAAATATATTTTCCAGTGTTTCATTTCAAAGATGTTTTATTTTTTAACTAAAAATATGTGTATTTTTAGTTATAAAATAACTCAGTATTTTGAAATTTTATAAAAAAAGTTGCATCGGCGCGACAGCCCTGTTGCAAATGTAACCATGCACGCGAAATACGGATTTATTACGGATTTACGCTCAGCAGACTTTCAATGAAATAGTAAAACAATGTCTTGTAAGTTGTAGCCTTCAGTTTTGTTAACCGACTTCCAAAAAACGAGGAGGTTATATATTCGGCTGTGGATATTTTTTTATTTTTTATTTTTGTTTGTTCGATCACTACTCCGCCGTTTGTGAACCGATTTTCAAAAATTTTGTTTTGTTATATTAGGTTTCACTCCAATTTTGTCACAAAAGTGGACATCTGATGATGGGAACCATCAGTAATCGAGGGAACTCCTCAAAATTAATATGGAAACATATGGTGATTTTGGTTTTATGAGAAGCATCCTAAGCATATGCTACCAAAACGCAAGATTTTGCACCAAGTTATACTATGGTTCCGAAGATACTAAGAGAATTCTGGATTGTTTAGGCGTTGTTTTAAGAACTGAAAGCATATGCTACTATGCAAATTACATTCATCATCATCATCATCACTACCATGTCAGGGTCACCAATGTCACAACTCACATGGTTGTATATGGATACAATATACACACAACGCCATTATTATAATATTATCATCAGTCATCAGTCATCACGTTATGTCCTTATTTATTTGAATATATATATTATATACTTGATGTTAAATTAAATACATAATATTCCAAGTACCACAAAATTGAACACAAGTAACAAATTCAACCTTAACTCTAGAGCGTAAGGCACACATTTGACATTAAAAATGTAAAATGTTCTCGTCGCACATGTTACAATAAGCTGACAGACTTTTCAACTGAACAAAAAAAGTTACAATGTTAGCGTTGCGTTCTTTGACGCATTCAATTATTGAATGCGCCAATACGAAAGTTGAATGAAAGAAGATGACAAAAATTGAAGATGAAAGTGCACAGTGTGGACATAGCTAATCTACATCGTAATAGGAATAAGAAACACAATCGCAATTAGTATAAAAAATACTTCGTTTATACGGTTTATATTTACACGATTTTGATACATATACATATCGAATCCCTATGCAAGTTTATAGGTACAATAATTGCATAGCGGCTAGCACGTGTTTACTGTTCACTTTTTTAATTTTAAAAAAAATTATCTACCTGATATATTTTGTGAGCACGTGTGACTCCTTAACAAATTGTAATAAGAATTAAGATACGTTAAATATTAAATATACGCGATGGTTTACTAGGTAACTAAAAAGAGTAAAATTATTATTTTTAAACAAAAAATTAAAACCGACTTCCAAAGTAAAAACAATAATAACATCCATATAATATGAACTAAAATCATTTTGAAGTCGGCACCAGATAACTGAATCTTCAGTTCTCTGACAGAATATTTGAAACTTTTGGAACTGGCACCGACTTCAAAATGATAAAGATTGAGTACAGAAATAGTTGAGGTTTAGCCGAATTCGGAAAAAGGCACTATTAGATAAGAAAAATTATTTAATACTTTTTAGTTCATAATATATGGATGTTATTATTGTTTTTACTTTGGAAGTCGGTTTTAATTTTTTGTTAAAAATAATTCGATCACAGATTCAAAACAGTAATGACTTTATTGAAATCTATAAAAATTTTTTGACTAGTTTTTGATATAGAACTTAGTCATAATAAAAAGAAAACTTACACAGCTGCAGGGTTGCGTACAATCTTTAATTTTTTTCTTCGCTTTCGTAAATTATTGGTCAGGCTGATTTTAGTGTCGCGCTGACCGCTTAGCTGACCATCGGCGCTGATGTGCCGGGATGTATGAAACTCTATGAAGCGTTTTTGAACAACGCGTACGACGTAGTGGTCCGCGCCGATATTTTCGCCGTTAATGATAGCAGAGCTAAATCTTTTGAGCGACTTTAAGCTCTGCTATCACTACCGTGCCATTAGGACCATCTTAACAGACACAAATAAATTCAGCGTAGCCAGATTTTTTTGTGACAACTGCCAAGTCGGGACTTTGGAACTTTTTGAGTGAAAAAGCGGGATTGTTCAGTCGCAATCGGGGCAAAGTAAAAAAAGTTATTAAATCAAAGGTTTTTTTTTTATCTTTTTATTTGCGTTAAAATAACGTTTATATGTGACAATAGATGGCTAAAGTGGCCAAAGAAAATCCACCCCTCCACCTCCCACACTCTTATCTTCATGACGCACCTTTCTGCAAATACGTTCGAGTTACCCCGAAAAGCGGGACTGAGCCTGTCCCGCGCGGAACATTTAATTTTGATGAAAAAATCGGGACGTCGGGCGTCTGGACACAATAGACGTGACAAGACAAAATGAGTGATCACAAGAACTACCACGCTTTTTCGAAGTTGTTTAGGTCTTTGTAGCAAAATATCTGTAAAGTCAACTTGTGTGGTTCAAATTGATAAATAATAAATATTTTTATTTTATTTCTGAATAGATTTGAATCAAATAACTCTCAGAACGTCCTACATGGTGTCTGCAACCAGTCCCGGAACTAACACGACAAGAAGACCCGGCATAAGATACTCGCATGGGAAAAAACTATTAATTTCAGCCTACATCATTAACATGCTCATTGGCGAAATAGTTTTCGGAGTAACGATTAGCGAAACATTCGGATCGCGATCGTAAACAACAGTAATTAGGCTAGACAGCCTCGCCACACCTAGCAGGCCTAGCAACGAGCTAGACTGGCCTTGGGCGAGGGCATGCGCAATTCATTTCAGCCACACCCCCTACCAGCTTTACCTGGGCACGACCTGGGCGTTTAGACAAGATGCAACCTATAACAGCTAACCGCCGCATTTAGAGATAAATGATTTTGATTACATAACTTAAAAAATGTTTGGAGATAAACTCCATAAACTTTCCGTCAAACTCTCCGTCAAATTAAAGTTACGACTCAAGGGTTAAATAGACCGCAACGCGGCGCGTAGATGCATTTCTAAAATATTTGTACTGAATCTATGCATTGACAGATTTCAATTACGTGAGACGTCTTGCAAATCTGACTTATCCATACAAATTTAGAAATGCATAATTATTATCTAGTTTATCTACGCGTCACGTTGCGGTTCGAATTGACCCTTAACGTTTTATTCTATAGTCAGGCCAAAAACAAAACATCGCTGCAAATACATCGTGATTCGTGACTAAAGACTCGATTAAATGATGATGACGACTCGACTCGAATGAAAATAAGTATGTAACAAATAACGTCCGACGCACTATGTTTTGCAAACGTTATGTCAATAGCATTCGTTATTATTTTCTGACTTCCGTCGTCGTATTTAACGAAGACATCTTGGCTGCTGACAACTTCGGAGGAGACCAAATATTAATTATGTAATAATGATGTTAGGAAAATATTAGCCTTAGATAAATTATGTGATAAGTGATAACTGATAAGAAAAAAATACTTACTTATATATTTTGTTATTTGCTCGGAGGAATCGAAAATATATCGGATTGATTTATATTTGAAGCATAAATATTTTGTAGACAGGCTAAGGTGAATATAAAAGGTGAAACAAAACATAGTTAAGTATAATACTTTTGTGTACACACTACACGTGTTCCTACTCCCTACTTCCTTGTTTTCACCGTGAAAGTAGCAGTGCTGAAAGAATAACTTCGACTTCTTTTTTTCTTCGAGAAATGCACATATGCCATAAATTTGCATACCTACATAGATACGTTAAAAAAACTTGAGAGGTGTCGAGGAACACCCGGATGGAACGAGGTTATAAAAAAACGTCATCTAGTTGACACTTGACACCCAGGAATACTAACAACGACACTTGTGGAATAGTAATCAAATTTATTTAAACGTCCGGTAGTCGCTGTTTATTCTCAAAAACGCCCTCTGCCCCTGCAGCGCAGGAACTAATAAAAATGTGTCGTTAAAACTTTTTCCGTCTAGCTCCCTTTCGCAACGCGCGATAAGGAACTTCGTTCCAAAAAAGTAACTCAATTCTGCTCTTTTCACAGTTATTCCACGCAACACATACGCACCGTAGTAATATCGATTTGCTTTATTTACATTCTGTATAGTATCTCAAAAAAATATAATATTAATAATACATATTAATTATTATAGTAATTCTCATAAATTTTGTTAAGTTGCGATAATCTAATTGAAATAAAAAATCGAGAGGTTATTGCACCCACTCAAATTGCCTTACAACTACTGGATAACAGAACGAAATGACCTAACCTTATGACCTTTACTAGGTCTAGAATCTAGACTGTCACGTGGCAGGGTTCAACAGGTTACAATCGAGTTAGATCGGGGGTATTCCTCCCAGACGGGGGGAGGGGGAGGGGACATCGCCTAGACCAAGGAGCTACTGTAGACACTAACTTCGTTTAGTGGTCAACAACCTTTTTATTACTTGCGCAATCCTGGTTAAATGTTATCCTGTAATGCTAGCACGGCGAAAAGTAGAAATGCGAAAGTATAGACAAACTGTGGACACAAACTTAAGGTGCCGTTCCGATCCTTACCGCGGCTAATCGCGACCGACAAAAATTTAATTAAAATGCCACTTTATGACAGACTATAGTATATGTCATAAAGTAGGATGCTATTTGAATTTTTAGGACTATATTCTGTCATAAAGTGGCATTTGAATTGAATTTTTCGGAACGAAAAAAGATCGGAACGGCACCTTAAGTTTATCTCCACAGTTTGTGACTATAGTCTGTCATAAAGAGGCATTTTAATTGAATTTTTCGGAACGAAAAATGTTTGGAACGACACCTTAAGTTTATCTCCACCATATCTCCACAGTTTGTCTATACTTTCGCATTTCCACTGGTCACCGTGCTAGGGCTACTGGATTATACTAGACGTTATTCTACATTACATAATGTTATAAGCAAATAATTTGATTACTATTTGCTCGGAAGATACAAAACAGTTCGGACCGTTTTTGTTTTAAAGCAGAAATATTTTTAAGCACAGCACCAAAGGGTGTATGTTTCTTGCGAGTTTACTGTGAAAGTAGCAGCACTGAAAGTTTTTTTTTATTGTATGGGTCGATTCATGACTGATAAGACGTCATGAGGTTGCCGGTTGAGGCTTGTCACATAATTATAAGTCAAAAGTAAATCTTTCAGCACACTTTTACATAGCTTATACAGGGTGTACCAAAACTATGTGATAATAGTTACTTTACCCCGACTGCCGAGTATACCTCTAGAGTTGAGAGTTCACGTTTGTATGGGGAAACTCGTGACGACGGTCGCTCGCCAATACAAATAAAAAAAATGTTGGTCTTCCAGCGCTGCTATTTTCACAGTGAACTCTCTACAAGAAACACATACAAAGCCTAAGGTGTTATCATCTGTTTTGTTACACCCCGTATTGATAAGAGACCCATAAGTAATATTATTATCATTGTGTTTTGTACATTTAGACACGTTTGATTGCAGTTGCTAGATGGATAGTCATTTTAACAGGTGTATTAAAACAGAAATTGTAGCGAATTATTAATTCATTATTACTCCAAATGAAGTCAAAATATACTGGCTTTTTGCCAGTTTTTTTTTTTGTTTACTGGACATTTCGTGAAATAAACAGGCAAAATACCGTACAATAACAAGCTATGACGAAAATGAAATAATCAAAAGAAAATAAATCTCGAGACAACGTAAACATGACGATTACGTTGTCACGCGTTTTCATTGGTGAAAATTTGGCACCCAAATACAACATAAATACAAATGAAATTTTCACGTAAAACATTTCATTAAAATTACGTAAGCACGACTCACAAAGCATGAAAAGAAAATTTTTCATTCAAGCTCAAGATATTCACACGAAAATAACTCATTGAGTCGGTGTGAGAGCGGCCGTTGCCATGGTAACGGCGGAACCCAGCCTCGCAGCTGTATTGATTTGGAAGTTCACCGGCCGGCGCCCCCATACCCCATCCCCGTCTCACCCCACACTCAGACCCCGCATACATCTGTCGCGTGCACAAAAAATGTTTCACCCGAGATACGTGCGCCCAGTGATACAAGGCATAAACAATAGAAGGCCGACGCGAATTAGGTTATTTTTAGAATACTAATTTCTAGGATTCATTTTGGAAATAGATACGTAGTAAATTTTTTTTTGAGAACACTCAGGTAAGAGTTATTTTAAGGATACTCAAATATCTACAGTTAAGAATTTATTTTGTTTACAAATGTAAAGCCCAATTTCACCAATGACTGTTAAAGTTAATGCTCGAATTAGTATCACGTTACCTCTTTCGTTTTTCATATACTTACATAACAAGCTGTTAACACTAACAGACATTGGTGAAATTGGGCCTAAAGGTTAAATTTGCCATAAACGATTACTTTCGTTCCTACAAATTTAATACAGGCTGTTTTTTTTCCTTCCTTGATTCTTCTTTGATCTATCGTACCTCTGTTTCGTGACCTCGGTGTGTATCATGATAGCTAATTTCGAGATTACGAGGGCATTATATACGACGGAATATGCACTATCAATAAAAAATACTAAAATATGCATTATCGTCTATGAAGTGTCATTGTTATTTGCATAATATAATGCATATTATAATCTCATGTCTAAAATTAGCAATACTAACAAATGGTGCACCGTGCTATAATACAGGTTGTTTTTTTTGTAAAAATTTTTACCGTCTAGGGATCATTAGCATTGATGTGATGCTTAATTATGAAAATCGGTCCACAAACGGCGAAGTTATGATTGAACATACAAAAAATATATATACAGACGAACATATAACCTCCTCTTTTTGGACCGTTAAAAATCATTAATAACATTCGTAACGTGATGCATTAAACGCTTAAAAAGCTTGTGGCATCTGCAATGCTATGGGTCAAAATCACCACGTCTAGTATTCAACGACAGTTTCAAAACAAGGAAATAACAAAATTAGCTAAAAAAAAGCAATTACTTGCCTGTTTGCGTGGCGTTAACCCTTAAGTAACATCGTGGGTAAATTTTTAACCCACTCGCATAAAAACTGCAAAAAAAAGTAGTGGACTCGTAGTAGGCGAAAAGTCATCCGTTTGAGTTGTTCAGACCTATGGGGTAAGTTTTTACCCCACGGTGTTCAATACCTAGGTATACGTAGTTTTTTTTACTAATCCTAAAAATTCGTTTTGTCCATAAATTTATATAACTAAGGCCATATAAGTATTTTTTATCTAACAAATTAGTTGATAACGTTTAGAGATAACGAGAAGACGAAGCTTTTGAAGAAAAAGAAGATTTATGGGATTCCATGGCCAATTTTAGTGTAATTTAGAAGACGCGCCGTAGGACCGCAGAAATCATGAAACTGACACTGAAACGAAGCTGGAAAGTGATAAAAGTATGAAAAATAGAAGAATTACATAGGATTGAATGTTACTAATGTGTAGAAAAAGTTTTTTTTTTGATACAATTTTGCAACATTTTTGCTGCAGAAAAGTAGTTGACATTATTTTTCTGTTTATTTCATTACAAGAATTATGATTGAATTTTTATTAGTTACACTGCATTAACCAACTCAAATATATTTAAGAAAGTCAAGCTATACCGTTCTTACTGTTAAAATAGGGAAGATGCGATATTTTTATTTTTGTGTTTATTTTAAAGAACTCCATGTAGAATAGACCACAAGTATATTAAAAAAAATTAAAACACTGTAATTTACTGCAAAAAATGCGGTTTAAAATTGTCAATGTGAATGTTGGCGCCAAAACGGATCTATAGTCTGTATGACGTCACTACTGTTTGACAATTATTGACAATGGCCCCACCTGATCGTACCTCTCAAAAAGTTTTCATTAAAAACGAACAAAACGCTCAAAATAAAGGCATTTTGATCGGTTTTAACGCTAAATGGAACGCGGGGATAGCATGTGTGACGTCACTGAACGCTGATTGGTGTTTTGAAATCTGTTCCGTTTTAAGTTAGGTACTTTTAGTTCGTAATTTTTGTAAAAAAAAAACAATATTTTATTAAATATTTACCTTGCAGTGGCCCTTTTTATATTTTTTAACGTTTTAATAGCAAAATTTTCAATAATATTATATTTTTATGTTCCCTATTAAGAATTTTGGGTAAATATTCCGTATCGCGCCACCAGCGATTTTGAGGCCGTTTTTTTTTACAGTCGCGTTGTAATCTGTAAACATCAGAACTAGTATTATTATGATGGCCGCATGACTATTTCTGGCAAAAGAAAGTCGACGGAGCCCCGCTATGCGGGGCTCCTATTTCTGGGTGTTGTTGTCTACTTTCCAACCTAACCTAGGTTAGGTTAGGTTGGAAACTTTTAGACTTTCTGGATTGTGTGTGTTTTTTGTTTTTGTTTTGGCGGGGGGCTGAGCCCCCTTTATGGGGGCCTAGGGGGGGGGGGTTCTAAAAGTAGGTTAGGAAATTCTAAAAGTAGGTAGGTAGGGAAATTAGGTTAGGTTGGAACGTAGACCACAACACCCAGAAATAGGAGCCCCGCGTAGCGCAGCTCTGTCGACTTTCTTTTGTAGTAGTTTGTCAATAGGAGGTTGTAATATTCATACGTGGGAGAGCCATGCTTCGGCACGAACGGGCCGTCTCGCCCGGAGAAATACCACGTTCTCACAGAAAACCGGCGTGAAACAGCGCTTGCGCTGTGTTTCACCGAGTGAGTGAGTTTACCGGAGGCCCAATCCCCTACCCTATTCCCTTCCCTACCCTCCCCTATTCCCTTCACCTCCCATCCCTACCATCTCCTATTACCCTATTCCCTCTTAAAATGCCGGCAACGCACCGGCAGCTCTTCTGATGCTGCGAGTGTCCATGGGCGACGGAAGTTGCTTTCCATCTGGTGACCCGTTTGCTCGTTTGCCCCCTTATTTCATAAAAAAAATAGCTATACATAATTATATGCCAATTTTATTCAACCCATAAACCCATAATGCCAAACTGGTTCACTGGCACAAAACACCCCATAGAAATGAGAGAACGTCATATTCTTCGTGTGTAAGGAAATTGGTAAAGCCAGGAACCCTGCTGAGAAGGAAAGTGTGATACTTTCAGCGGAAATTGGCCCATTAGGGATAAATCGCTACAGCATCTTACCACACGGAGTGAAGTATATTGTTATCATTTATTCAAGTAGGTAGTCTGTTTCTCTTAAAGTTTTTTTTTGTTGTCCTAAGGTTCAATTTATACTAACGCAGAGTCGAAAAGCGCATCGAAGCGATTTATTAAAACTAAACATAACAAGTTCAACCTTAACCACCCTTAACTCCAAAGCGTTAACGAACTTATTACTACTGAGAATTTAAATAAGGTTAAGTTTTTGGGAATTCGCTTCGCTTCGACTCTGCGCTATTTTATAAATTGACCCGGCACAAAATCTAAGGAGATTTTGTCCAGAAAGGACATATTCTTATGATTTTATCGTACCTGAATTGTTTCAGCAAAAAGCCCTTTTGGCCCTTTTAGCTTTTCAGTGCCGAACCCAGTTTGGGAAACCTTGGGACACCAGCGCATTGGTGGTCCATCATATAATTAAATATAACATACACACACTGGCAATATTAGAGGAACATAGGTAAAAAGGTCCACAACTTGAACTCAAGTGGGTCGGGCTGAGTGAAATCCTTTTTTATAGTTACTAAGAAATAAAATATTGAACAAAACTGGCAAGTTGACAGGTTTTTATAGAAATTATGCCCTAATAAGTGTTTTTCGATGATTGACGTTGTAAGTGTTCCTGATAAGAATGGCGTTTTAGCGGGGTGCAAGGTATGCTCAGCTTATTTGATTGTTTGGTTTTTGGAAGAACACATTGCTTAGATACAAAATTAGTGATTTGCCAGCATCTGCGACAGCTAGAGTTGTAACCACGATAGAAAAAGGTCACACCTACCGTTCGGTCAGTCAGGCCTTAGGTGTGTCGGCTTCCGTGGTCCATCGTAACTTTCAACGCCACAGAGAGACTCGATCTTACGTTCGGAGACGAGAACAAGGCAGATATCGGGTGACAATGGTTCAGGATGACCATTTTGTAAAGAAACAAACCTTGAGAAATCGACCTCAAACTGCTATGCAGACACGAAACCTGTCGGAACTGGTCCGAGATGTACGTGTAAGTGATTGTACAGTAAGAAAAAGACTTATAAAAATTAAATTAAACTCAAAAGTGCCTGTAAGGGCACCAAAACTTGAGACTGGACACCGAAGAGCCAGGCTAAGACTTGCGCGTGAACATCAAAATTAGACAAGTGAGTGAAATCTTGTGCTGTACAGTGATGGGAGCAAATTCTGTGTACATTTGGTTGACAGGCGATAAAGAATGTGGATTAATCGTAAGGAACGCTATAGGCCATCAAACTTAACGGAAACAGTGGTCTATGATGCAGGCTTCGTAATGGTTTGGAGTGGCATATGATTTGGAACCCGCACGGAGCTGATGATTATTGATGATGGTACTTTGAGAGTACAGGGCTATAGCACAGCCATCCTGGAACTGCATGGTGTGCCTTTTGCACAGTTTTAGGTAGCAACTTCAATTTTATGCGCGTCCATAGAGTAAAAAAATCGGGCATTATTACCTAAACGATGCTGGCGTAGCCCAGGTGGAGCGGCCAGCGCGGTCTACGGATGTGGATCCGATTGAAGACATGTGGAACATAAATGGGTGAACGGTACGAGTTAAAACTCCGGTCCAAAATGTGTCCAGGACCTCGAGTTGGCGCTACTGGAGGAGTAGGAGAATATCCCACAGGAAATGATTGACAATCAAAATGCAAGCATGGAATGGCGTATCCAGGCCCTCTTGAGATCCATAGAAGGCATTACACGCTTTTAACATGACATTTATTTAATAAAAATGGAGAATTTAACTTAAAAACTTACTACTGAAATTTCAAATATTTTCTTAAATTTGATTTTTGCCGATTTTTTTCTATTTTTCACGTTTTTATGCCCTAAATTTATTTAAAATTTATTTTTTAATAATCAATTAGTACCTAATTAAATAAATAAATATATAAAAAACAGTGAACAATTTCCAAAAAATTGTAAATTTTGTTATGTTCCTCTAATTTTGCCGGTGTGTTTATTATCTGAAAAGTCTGGATGCCGCTTGAATATCTAATACAGGGGTTCACAATCTTTTTCTGCCTGCGGCGCACTTACAAGCAGGCGCGGTCCGAAGGGGGGAGGTTACCCCCCCCCCCAAAATCTAAGGTCAAATTGAAAAACTCAAAATCTTCCTAAATAATAAAAGAAAATTTCTAGCTATCCCCTAACCACCACTGCGTCCGACCTTATGGCGGCTCTCGACATAGGCGAACGCGTTGGCCGACGCGTTGGCAGACGCGTTGGCCCAATGTGTAGAACGGGCGTTCGCGCGTTGGCCGTAGGTATTTAGACGTTGGCCGACGCGTCTGCGAGCTTGCCGCGCGGGTCGGAAATGTCGGCAAAGATCAAAGGACATTTGTCGCAAGCTTCGTGCTCCATCCACACATAGGCCGCGCGATCAGTTCGCCCGGAGTTATAGTTATGATAATTATAATAATATGTAATAATTTTTGTATGTAATAATTTAATAAATAATATGTAGGTAATAAAATATTTACTTAAATTATTTTAATATTATAAAATATTATGTAAAAGTGAGTTTATTTCTTTGTTTGTTACGTTTTCTCGCCTTTTATTTATTTATTTCGAGAATACTCTTTAAAACTTTTTCTTGTCCACATTTACAAAGTAATTATAAGCTGTGAATAAATAAACAGCTGCAGCTGTTAGCGACTAAACATCCATTTTGAATCCGTCCGCACATTGGCGCGATCCAAAGCATACTGAACGACCTTCCTATGTGTGGATTACTCACAAACGCCGTTGCAAGCGCACTGCCAACGCGTCTGCAGACGCGTTGGCCAACGCGTTCGCCTATGTCGAGAGCCGCCATTAGCTGTCAACCCAGAACCGTCCGAGGGCGCAGATAAAAAAAATATTAGTATTTTGACTAGTGACTGACCCCCCCCAAATTTGAGGCTGCGACCGCGCCTGACTGTAGCAGAAAAAACTTTTTACTTTTTACAAGTCAATATTTTGTCACGGCGCCCTTCTCTACCTATCTATTACAAAAATATATTATTATTATAAATTTCGCACTTTAATGGATGGTCCATTAAAGTGTAAATTTTTTAAATAAAAAAAACTTATATTTGCACTTTACCTAGTTAGTTTGCATTCTCTTCCTTCGTAAAAGTTCTACAAACTAAGTTCTACAATCATGTAATTTAGCTGTAGAGAATTATTAAATATGTTTTTGGACATAAATAAAGGAAGAAATGAATAAATTTGAAGTATAATGTTACTCCACTAATAAAATATAACAGATCGTATCAACTAGAAAATAACCAATCAAAACAACAACAGTTTTAGGTTGACAAGCTTAATTCATTAAGCTTGTCAACCTAAAACTGTTGTTTTTTTTTAAACAAGAACCAGTTTTATGTAATTTAATGAGAATTTAATAAACTTTTTGCACTTTAACTGACTCACCTAGATAATTTACAGAATAACTTGTTAATCTGCAGTCTAACTGGTTTACGCACATTAACGATAACATATACATAAATAAACACCTTTATTGATTATGTTAGGTTAAACAAGTAAATAATAATAAACAATTAATATTTAGCCCGGCCGCACATTGTCCGAATGGGGATTGTCCATTTTTTTTTTAAATTTTGCTCATTATTATATAAAAACATTTCGAGGAATAAAGTCATTGGGCGTCGTCAAGGCGCGCCGCGCGGGTTTGCTCGCCCGGAGAGTCCACGTAAATATTAATTATTATTACCTCGATCATGGGAATCGCAGACACAATCTATACTAATATTATAAATGCGAAAGTATCTCTGTCTGTCTGTCTGTCTCGCTTTCACGCCAAAACTACCGAACCGATTGTAATGAAATTTTGTATACAGATAGTCTAAAGCCTGAGAAAGGACATAGGCTACTTTTTTACTGGAAAAAAGCGTTGTAAGGGGGTGAAAATGCGTAAATTTGTTCAAATTAAGTTAGTTCTAAAAATGCATAATAGATGGCGCCGTGCGTCTCCTACATCGCGCTAACGCTTGCCCAAAAGTATTTCTATAAGAGGTGGTACTATCTTATATTTGATTTTCGATTTTTTCGATTGTTATTTCTATTTTACGTTATTTAATAAATCAGTACTTTATCTATGCAGTGACGTAACCTTAAACCTATCAATGATAAATAGTTTATGGGTAAAGTTGTGTAATTGGGGGGCTAAATAAGCTTAAAAATTTGGCATAAAATATAAAGTTTTATTAAAAAAATAGAAATATTATGTGCACACTGCACAGCTGTTTTGATTTAAGGGGTACCAGGGTTTTTTTTATAAAAGCTTTTGACACCAATTTTGTTGACATCGCGCACTATAAACTGAAGTCCACGCGGACGAAGTCGCGGGCAACAGCTAGTATTAAATAAAATTCTCGTGTCACAATGTTTGTGCTCGAACTCCTCTAAAACGGCTCAACCGATTTTAATGAAATTTTGTATGTGCAATGTACATTCGTTAGGCCTAAGAATAGGTTTTATCTAATTTTTATATTAATACTAGAAATAATTTATGTGGCAAAACAACATTTGCCGGGTCAGCTAGCAATACCTAAGTATAATAAAACATAAAACAAGCTTCTCGCTGTCTATCCCTGTGTACAAGCCTACAAGGTAGTCACGAGGCTGCCCTACAGGCTACAGCCAGGTCTTTGGCTGAATTATTCAGACGTTAACGCAATTGCGACTTACGCATCATTACTCTGGGGATATATTATTTTACATAACGACCAAAAGAGACCTCGTTTTTTGTGCAAATGGTAAAATTATTCAGCTCAAATATCAACTCACAGAACTTCGTAAAACTTCTTTGTCTGGCAGCTTTTGGAAATTTTACTTCTATGTACATACTTAGTTTCTAACAATGAATTGCCTATTTTTGAAATTTATTTTTTTACTAGCGAAGGAAGCCGTAAATTTGTATAGTAATACCAGATGCGCCCTTAACCTTTATTCATTAAAATAAATTTGGCTTTTGGTCATGTTTTTAACGACGACATAAGCGACTTGTTGTTCGCTCTATCAAAAAAAATTGGCCAAGCCGATTGCGAGTCCGACTCGCACTCGTCTTGGCCGATTTTCCTTCGAAGGGTTCCGTACCGGTATAGAGCGAAAGTAGGCAAAAAATTATGTTTCTTGTATGGAATCCCCCTTAAATATTTACATACCTAATTAAAATTTTATTATTCATTATGAAAGTACAAATATAATTAAGGATTTTGTGAAAATGACAACTACCTAGCTGTTACCATTATTGATTACGAGCCTAAAAAAATCACGTTTGTTGTATGGGAGCTCCCTTTGAATATTATATTAATTTTATTGCGTTTTTAGTATTTGTTGTTATAGCGACAACAGAAATATATAATCTGTGAAAATTTCAGAAGTCTAGTTATAGTGGTTCTTGAGTTACAGCCTGGAGACAGACGGTCAGACATCTAAGTCTCAGTAATATGTATGGTCCCGTTTTTACCCTTTGGGTACGGAATCCTAAAAACGATTTGGAACCTCATATTCACTTTATTTCAGCCATCAAAAGTTTTAATTCATGTGCTGTAAAACCATGAGCGTAACTACAGTTTGTAACAAGTCCTTCGTATTAAGGCTGTTATCATACAAGCGGCGAGGGGATTTAGGCCTTGAGCTTCTTACAGACGAACGGCACTTGCCATCGGCTGCCGTCCGTGGCAAGTGCCGTTTGTCTGTAAGGAACCTTACGCATTGGTTTTCTGTTTTCCTTCCTCGAGGGAAAAGGAATATTTACCATAAGTTATGTATAAATTATGACCAGGTTGACCAGTGGTTTGCAAGCTACCACGATCGAATAATTTGATGGAGACTGTACGGTACATACCACAGACATAGATCAGAGATATATACCGCATGTCCCTCCATTTGTATGAAAACGAGCGTGCCGCTTTTTTCCTACCTACTGTGACGTACCGATGATAAGAAACATATCAATTATCTAGGACAACGTTTCTATCCGAATTACTACACCTCAATACGGCACAATTAGGCATTTAGGCATTGTTATTAGTTCTGTAAAATGTTAATATTACCAAATAAATTTATTCTTTCTTTTTCATTTCATTTTTAAAATTCCGATTGACGTCCGATTCCGATACCAGACTAAAGCTGCGCGTGCACTGGATCGGAATCGGAGCGTACGGATTTGTTGCTTTGTATTGATTTGTATGGTACTGCGTGCTCTGGATCGGCATTTCTGCGCCTGAGACCTTAATTTATGCCGATGACGTCATCCGCAGTGAACGCGTCATTCGGATTCCGATGGTTTCAAGCTCTGACGTGTTTGCGACGACGCGACGGCTATACATAAATACTTATTCACGATGAATGATGATATTTTAATTACTTTAGTGGAAAAATATAAAGAACTTTACAATCTAAAACATCAACATTATGATAACCAACTGACGAGAGACAATATTTGGGATGAAATTGTACAAATAATTAATTTCGTTTCCTCTTGTTTCTCTTTTCCCCTTCTGATAAAATACAGCTAATTACAACAATATCCTCGTCACTATTCTCCATAATGAAAATGCACGTTCATAGACTATGACGGACTAAAAATAACGAAATTGCCGATGCTGAATGCGAATGCAGTGGACGCACCCCATCGGCATTTCGTAAATGACGCCGCTCCGTACACTCCGATTCCGATCCAGTGGACGCGCAGCTTAAAGAACAGACTTTCGAAAGACGAACATTGCTCGTCGTTTGTGAACGCGATGTGGCACGCGAAGTACATACACATCCGGTATCTATCTTGATCTATGTCTGTGGTACATACTGAATAAAAAAAGTTATAAATGTAAATATCTGGTCCACGGCTTCTTTTAAGTAAA
Source organism: Aricia agestis (assembly GCF_905147365.1). NCBI lineage: Eukaryota > Metazoa > Arthropoda > Insecta > Lepidoptera > Lycaenidae > Aricia > Aricia agestis. The sequence continues at coordinate 22,320,610 of NC_056428.1, read as the reverse complement.
TTACATTTTTTTTGTTCTACTAGAACTATATATTCTGTTGGCAAAGATGAGTAAAGGTATAGAAAGTGCTTGCCACCATTTTTAAGCCATCTTACAACATCAGATCTCGCTCAAGTTTTCTTGCCCAGTTATACCTATGCAGCTTGCGGACAAATATGCTATTTTAACCGCTACGTGATTGATAACAAAGACGATATCAAAAACCTAGTTAAACAATGCAAACATAATAATCACATCGTAACTCGGGACATAGTTTTGTTAGTGGCAAAATTTAAATTAGAAAACCGTCATTTGACTGTCGCGTTACTGACGTTTTTCTCATTTAAAATCTGCCGCAATCAAAGCTACGTAACCAGAATATTTAAATGCAACCGCAACCGCTAGTAAATAGTTTATTAAAAAACTTGAGAGATGTCAAGGGACACCCGGATGGAACGCAGTTATAGAAAAAGAAACAAAAATAGAGAGAGAGAGAGAGAGAGACAGAGAGAGAAATACGCGCTACCGCACGTTGTAACTTGTAGTATTAGTTGTAATATACCGACACTTTTGCGTCATGTCGTTCCAACTTAGGAACCCACTAGTTCCTTTATCCTTAGCGCCCTTTCGCAACGAAAGTCGAAGTCAGCATATTTTTAAACTGTCTTTGCACGTTGCGATAGGAAATACCACCGTTGTTTATTAACGGTTGGTGTGGATGTTTGGGAATTTGAGCGCGAACATTCTGCTTGTATGAGCAGGATTATTAGTGTTCCCACGTGAGAGAGAACACCAGATGTCAGATTTGACGACAAAATTACCGGGGCTTGTTATTCCACAGTGCATAATTATTATGGCACTTAATTAACATGGAAATCAGCGCAGTATTTAGTTTGCTTTTATATCATTCAATACGTGTACTAAACAAGTGTCTATAATAATATTTATCAATTATGCACCCTATTCGAGTTCAAATGAAGTTATAACAGGGTTCTAATTACATAAATATCGAAGCTCTAAATTCTCTTGTACCACTTTGTGCTTACTTAGTCCTTGGTCAAAGCACTATACTTTTTTACTTTTAAGCTAATGCATAGATTTTATCGCAGGCTTTGAGCGCGGCGACCGAACCAAGAAATTCCGTAACAAAAATAAACCTAACAACCCATTTGCCGTGCAAGTTGCAACGTCTAACGTCGTTTTAGTTCGGCAGACGTCGGCACGGTGTTTCTGTGCATGACACTAGAGTACTAGACGTATGCGAATTATAATTGCATAAGTTAATAAAATGCTATGCAATTTAGCTTTACTGCGGCAGCCCCCGAGTGCCACAAGTATTTTTTATATAATATTATGAAAAATACGAGAAAGTACCTTCATAATTTAAATCCAGTATTAATTTAAGATAAGCGTGTGACGCAAATAGGTATTTTAGTCCACTTTATCATTTATGTTAAAGGTTAGTTTTAAGTATAATTTTTAGTTAAACTTTAGAACACGCACTTTTGTATGACATTTAAAAAACTGCAGTTGCGCCATTGCACCACATTTAAAAAGCTTCTAAGACGCTTTTAAAACCAAACGCCCAGAAGTACTTAAAACATCTGTGACAAAAATCAAAATGTAATCCGAATAACAAATGACCAAACACCGCTCACAACTTGTTTATCAAAAACACACCAAAGTAAGGAAATGTCACATTTCACTATCTCCAAAGATGGCGTAATAAAGTTAACCCAAAGACCCTCGTTGGGTAATATTTCTCATATTTCGAACGTAATGCTTGTACAAAAAGTGCTTATATAGGGTAGGGGAACGCATCGGCGGTCTGGAGGGCAGAAAAATACAATTGTCACGAAGGGAATGATTTGTAAAGTTGATAAAGACGTGTTAATAAAAAATCCTTTGCCTCTGACTAGCGAGGGGTTCTAACTTCGAATTTAATGACCTAAGAGAATAAGGTTTTCAAAGGTGGATCAATCACAAAGCTGTAATTATCGCTTTACATATAAGCTACTAAAGTGGTTACTGAAACTTGGTATTGATATACTTTGAAATACGGATAAGGACATAGGACAGTTATTGTTGAAGAAAAATGTACGGTTCTCGCGCGATAAACTAATTTCGGTGCAGCTAACTTGCGGGCATTCTTGTTATAATATTTTCAAGTTAATGCAATGCAACATAAGGGGCACAATTATTATTGCACTTGCGCTTTACGAGGACGATTTTTATAATTTAAAGCAGCCTTTCCCAAAGTGGGCGATAACGCACCCTTGTGGGCGCTGAAGGTGTGCGACCCAGAAAAAAAATGGGAGCGTTGTGTAAAGGCTTGGGGGGTTATTTGTATATTTGATTTCATCCGGATGCATTTTAAATTTAAATAATGGGGTGCGCTAAATCATTATTCGTTCTCAAAGTGGGCAGTAAACAAAATAAGTTTGGCAACCCGTAGTTTAAAGACAACACAAATCTGCAGTTCCGCGAACCAAAGACGCCAATGCCCTAAGATATTGGAACGGTTAGCTAAATCCTGTGGACCTGAACAGCCTACGCCCCAATACCGGTTCTCGGTCATTTAAATTCCTTTTTCTACTCTCGAGAAACCTCTGTGTAGTGTGTACAGTTATTATTTAAAAAATAACGTCACTTAGCAGGTATTGAATATGACCTTTATGACGTTTGCAAGACCACCTCTAGAATTTTTTTTTGCTAAATTATAATAATAAATAATAATGTTTTTTGTTTACTGGAATATAAACATGTCCGTTCAATTAAAATTGAATCACAATCGAGGTAAAATTATTTTCATCTTTCAGTTACTTATAAGCAGTATTTAAAATTCAGAAGGCGTTTTGTTTTGATGGATCGTCTGAAAGCAGGCATATTATTAATTAGATTAGGGGTTGAAATCTTCTTAAAAAATGCTTCCTCGCTTTGGACAAAAAGTCCAAATCGAGGAAGCATTTTTCAAGAAGATCTTCATCAGAATTACAGATCTTCACATCTGTACCACGTACCTATATTAACGTGGTACAGATGCAGATGTAAGAACGTACCACGTATATTTTATGAATTGAATTAAAACGATGCAAGTTGCAAGGTCAAGTATTAATGGATTACCATAATTGTGGCTATGATTGCCCAGTCTATGGTAAGCACAATCGACGTCGAACATAGTACATATTATAATCGAATATGCCCCTCTACAAGTTCATTATCACCTGTATTTCACTAGTATGGGCCAAAGTGTAGAGGTCGTATAAATTGTACAGTACAGCGGGGCTAAAATGGTCACATTTAGCAATTCCTCTCAATCAATTCAACAAATGAATTGTCAAAACTGTCAAACTGACAAATGTCAAATTAGTACGAATTACTAGACATGAATTGCAAGCAGGCTTGTATTTTGCCATTTAAAAAAAAGAATCATTTATTATGATTCATAATATGATTCTCCAAAGCGACCATCTTAGCCCCGCTGCATGTGGCATTCCTACTATACTGTACCTACTCAACGAAACGAGGCGGTAGCGGTTATTGACGCTAGGCGCTAGTCTAGGCGCTAAATGAAAAATGCTAGTACTGTGTTTCGAATATTTAAGAATAAAATTGACCTTTTATAAAGACAAATATTATTACAGATTCGATTACAACAGAGATTAGAATGATAATCTCCAACTTTTTATGAGTTCAAAGTGATATGCTTCATATTCAATTCACATCGAGTATGCAAAGTACCATATCGCCCTAGGGCCTAGACTAGGAACATCTGACACTTCATTGTCAAACGCGGTTTATATAGTTAGAAAATGACAAGTGTTTTGACAGGCAGTCAATGACCGCTGCTGTCTCGATTCCCCGAGTAAACCTGCACTACAAAACTAATATTCAATACAGAAAGGTAAAAAGGCGCAATAGGTGTTTTTGGCATAATTTTTATATTGGAAAGCAATGTGTATCATTATGCGCACACGTTATGCGAAAACGGAATGTTTGTGCCGTTTCGCGTGACACAGTATAAATGACATAATATGTATATGGAAGTCCGTCTTCTTTCTCTTCTCTCGAAAATTAGGTAAGTACAACATTTGTTACCTCATGATGTTACCGCAACCCAATCTTGGTTGCTGTTCCTTCTTATTTCTATAAGGGCATGTAAAATGCTTTTATAAAATAACGATGGTCTGGCCATAGAGCCATGATCATGAGCACATTTACGACAATGGGTAGGGCCAAGAAGGGTAGTTTTGCCGTATTTGGGCTGCTCGATTAGGGGTCACAGCACACAATATATCAACTCGGAAAGGGATCGTCCCCGTATCGCCTTTCGCCCCGCCGTCAACCAGGCGTCAACCTAACGTATGCACGTAACCAAAGCGTATCAGCATTCAGCAGCTCCTGTACGTCAACTCGGCAACGGCTCGCCGACCGCTGGCCCCAGATCAGTTTGAAGCAAGCCAAGTAAGGGTGGACGGAGAGACGTAAGCTCGGGAACGACGAGCCGTAAGCGCGGGGACGACGAGTCATAATATAAGCGCGGGGACTGCTAGTTCGCCTCGCGGCGAGGCGAATACGTTACGATTCCGCGTAGTGTGCGTTGCAGTATGGAGTTTCATACAAGCAATATTTAACGGCTCGAGGCGATACGGTGCCGATCCCTTTCCGAGTTGATATGTATTATGTGACCCTTAGCCACAAAAACTGACACTCATCCCTTGGATTTTAGAGAGCCGAACAAAGTAGTCGCGTCGCGTGCGTGTCTTGACTCTTGTACGAGTTTTGTGTCAGGAACACGTTCGAGTTACTTTACTGTATATAATGGTACTAGCTGTTGCCCGCGACTTCGTCCGCGTGAACTTCGGTTTATAGCGGGGGATTCCGATGTCAACAAAATTGGTGTCAAAAGCTTTTATAAAAAAAACCTGGTACCCCTTAAATCAAAACAGCTGTGCAGTGTGTACATAATACTTCTATTTTTTTTAAATTAAACTTTATATTTTATGCCAAATTTTAAAGCTTATTTAGGCCCTTAATTACACAACTTTACCCATAAACAATTTATATCATTGATAGGTTTAACTTTTAAGGTTACGTCACTGCATAAATAAAGTACTGAGTTATTTAATAACGTAAAAAAGTAATAACAATCGAAAAAAATCGAAATTCAAATGTAAGATGATACCACCTCTTATAGAAAGAACTCTGGGCAAGCGTCACCGCGATGTAGGGGACGCACGGCGCCATCTATTATGGATTTTTGGAACTAACTTAATTTGAACAAATTTACGCATTTTCACCCCCTTACAACCCTTTTTTCCAGAAAAAAAAGTAGCCTATGTCCTTTCTCAGGATTTAGACTATCTGTATACAAAATTTCGTTACAATCGGTTCGGTAGTTTTGGCGTGAAAGCGAGACAGACAGACAGACAGAGATACTTTCGCATTTATAATATTAGTATAGATTGTGATACAGGTTTATGCACAATACAGTCACCGGTATTCCGCTAGAATCATTATAGTCGTAAATAAGTAAGGCTTGTACACACATTCCCGTGTAGCGGGTATTCCGTATTGGACCTTTTAACACTCGGTAGGTCACCTGGGGTCTTTGAAAGCCCGAAAAGTAAATGCCATATAAATTACATAAATTGATATATTACTTAACACTGTTATATTGAATAATCTTATTTAATTTATAACATAATAATTCGGACATTGGGCGTTCAGAAGATAAAACTCGGACTTGCTATGAACGCGTTCAGTTTATGTTGGGGATATGCAATTCGATGTTATAATCGCGTTTATACGTTTTGAACCCGTTCAGAGTGCTTTGAAGTTTGAACGCGTTCCATTTCTTTGGTGAAATCGCCCCTTTTCTTTGGGTAGCTTCCTAAACAGTATTATACAGGTTGTTAGGGTTAACACCGTTATCCTTAAAACCATCAAATGAGCCTGTCAAAATGAACAACTTTTTCTATGAAAACAATGCTCGGAACTAAAAAAAAAATACCGTCTTCATACCTATACAAATTGCCTGGATCGGCAATTGATGGTGGATCCTTACGAGATGGACGACGGATGATGAGGTATAAAACGAAGTTTTGAGTATGCCTGGTGAAATCCTACTTAAGTGTGATTTAATTATAATAATCGGCCAAGTGCGACTCGCTCACGTAGGGTTCCGTACCGTTATAGAGCAAAAATTGCTTTTTTAAAACCTTATTATTAATAATATTTTCAGTTAATAATAATCAATTAAAATTCATGAAATTTAAATAAAGTCACGTGACTTATTATAAACGCGCCATGATTGAGATGTGACGTCACAATGTAAAATACATTTCAATAGTTTAATTTCAAAAGGCGTGGTACCAATGTAATTCCTGTTTGTCCAGTACGTACCGAATTCGCTAGACGTCAACACTCAGCTCAATCCTCTTATCTCTATAATGTAATAAATCGCAAGTTAAATATCTTTCCATGAACTTTACATGAATGTAAAGTGTTATTAACCGGATGGATCAAAAGTATCAAGTATGATGACTTAGAAAATATGCTTAAAAGAATGGTGTAAGTCAAGGATTAAACGTATACACACACACACATACACATTACACACACGCGCACACACACACACGCACGCGCACACACACACACACACACACACACACACACACACACACACACACACAGAGAGAGAGAGAGAGAGAGATCTATTTACCTAAGTATCAATTAATTTAAACAATAAAGAACATAATATTGTATACAGTAATTTAATTAATTTTTAAAGTTAATTATTGATGTTATATGGTTAAATATTTATGTTAATCAAACATTATTTTGCTGTTTAACATTTGTAAAACTAATTATTATTGTGCATGACTACTTTCTCAATATTATAAGTATCTAAGGGAATGAGCGAGATATCCCCAACACAAGTAATTCCTTACTTAACGGGGATGCCTCATGATCGTATTTGTTTTTGTAATTTGAGAAATAAAGAATATTTATTTATTATTTTAAAAAAATTGTATACGACAATACTAACCTTATGTCGTTGAAATGTAAGGTCAAAATTGGTTGCGCTAACTATAATATGCCATGTACGTACCTAAACTTTTTAGTAAATCCACAATAAACTGACTCGAAATAAGAAATGTCTTAAGTGCCTGTTTTGTTTATTGTAAAACAAACTTTATTTTAAGTACTTACTGAAGGTGTGTTTTGGCTTTCAGTTTTAATAATTTAAGGCTTTGGGCACAGAATAGATAATAGTACAAGTACTTTGGGTTTAGAGTACGTCCATTCATTTGTTAAACAATTCGTGGTATGTTAGTACTACTGTTTTTATTGTTATGTGGTGAAAAAATCATTATGACGTCACACGCGCTCGGGTTAGTGCCCGAGCTGTCGGCCTGATATATATATATATATATATATATATATATAAATATATATATATATATATATATATATATATATATATATATATATATATATATATATATATATATATATATAGAAGTCTAGCTATAGAATGTCTTGAGATACAGCCTGGAGACAGACAGACAGACGGACAGACATCGAAGTCTCAGTAATAGGGTCCCGTTTTTACCCTTTGGATACGGAACGCTAAAACATATTTTGCATAGCCTCATACAATGTACAAATCGCAAGCAAAAATGACAACTTAAAAATTCTATTGCACACTATTGCACACCGTGAAGTGACAGGGGAGATTCACGCTTCACCAAATTAGTAGGGGGACAATTAAAGCTTGTAAGGCCGTTTGTCCACCGCTGCCGCGCCGGCACCGGGACGTCACCGACAAAAATTCAAATAAAATACCACTTTATGAAGTTTATGATTTAGGGTCAATTCAGGCCGCAATGCGATGCGTAGATGCATTTCTTTTGTATTGAATTGACAGACTTTAATTGCGTGAGACGTCTGTTAATTCAGTTTAGGGTTACAGCACACGTCACGATATATCAACTCAGAAATCGTTATCGCTTCGAGCCGTTCAATATTGTTTGTATGAAACTCCCTACTGCCACGCACCCTAAGCTGAATCGTAACGTAATCGCCTCGCCTCGCAGGCTCCGAACTGGGATGCGATGCGTGGTCAACTAGCAGTCACTGTGCTTACGACTCATCGTCCCCGCACTTACGGCTGGTCGTCCATCCTTGCTTGGCTTGCTTCAAACTGATCTGGGGCCAGCGGTCGGCGAACCATAAGCGCGGAGACGACGAGCCGTAGCCGAGTTGACGTACAGGAGCTGCAGATACACTTTGGTTAGGTGCATACGTTAGGTTGATGGATGGCGAGGCGAAAGGCAATCTCCGATTTCGTTGAACCTCCATCGATTTGGATGAAATTTTGGAATTGAGCATGTTTTACCCTCTACTTAAAAAGTGACATACGCTCGTATTGCGCTTTTCGCATTTTAGGGGTGAAATTCACCCCTTTTTCAAAAAGGAGGAAAAATGCAGATCTAACCATTCTGGCTTTAGTAATTGTGTTTAATTTAGGGTATGTTATTCGAATATTCGAATACTCGTTTTATTCGAATATGCGACGATTTTATTATTCGAATATTCGCCAAATTATTTTTCGAATAATTCGAATAGTAAAAATATTTTTTATTTTTGTTTAAAATGCTATCAAACATAAAATTAACATGGAATAAGAACATAATTAAGTTTATTTCAGAAAAATAATATTATTTATGAATATTCCACATCTTTAATGATAATATTATAATATACAGGGTGTAACAAAAATAAGTGATAATACTTTAGGGTGTGTACGTGTTCCTTGTAGAGAGTTCACTGTTAAAGTAGCAGCGCTGAAAGACGAAAAAAATTTTTCACTTTTGTATGGGCAAGGGCCCGAGCGTCACGAGTTTCTCCATACAAAAGTGAAAAATTTTTTTCGTCTTTCAGCGCTGCTACTTTTACAGTGAACTCTCTACAAGTAACACGTACATACCCTAAAGTATTATCACTTGTTTTTGTTACACCCTGTATATAAGGGTGCATTCACAAAAATAGGGCAACTTTTGAAGGTATTTTGTCTTCATCATATTTAATTTGTTATTAAATTCCCTGTTAGTGTACATGATAGGTGATCAATTAATTGTGTCTTATCTAAATGGGCCAGTCACTTTATGCCTTAATTTAGGAAATTTTTAGAGTTTTGCTGATTTATGCATCTAGGGACTGACAACTTTAAACGCTTCATGCGCGAGTGTGACTCACACTTAGCCGATTTTATTATTTTTAGGACAACGTCGGGTCGAAACTTTTTATAGGATATATGAAGAGTGGAACTGTATCACAAAAGTATATATTTTTCAACATTTGGGCCAGACTAAAGCTGTTTGGTTGACTGTCCTTGATGAGTTTCAACTTTTGATATAATATTTTCAATAATTGTTTTTCTTCAGTCTATTATAAATTTACTGTTGAGGAGGCTTCAACGGTTACTAAACGTCAGTCCGAGCGCCTTTAGAAGCTAGGGCCTGATGGTCTAGGGACTGATTATTTGGAATAAAATTGAACTTAAAATTCTGTTGTAAATAACATTATAAAGTTTAATATGATATTGCGAACAATGCCGACGTATTACCTAAAAAATATATTGATTAATTCATAAGAATTTAATATCAATAAACAACAAAATTACTTATCTAGGGATTGATCAAGTGACTGGAATTACCACGTGGTGGCCCACAAACTTTCATTTTTGCACTGATTTATAAAATGACCGCCGCAGAGCGAGTGTTGTCAGAGAATAACTTCATGTAATGCTCTTAAATTTACCAACACTATTCAACGCACATTCTAATGATGTTGCGAAATTTTAAAATTCGTAAGTGGCTAGGGCCTGGCGAATAAAGTTGAGGACACTAAACTCATTCGAGAAAAAAATAATGATTGTTTATTTTAACTACAAAATACTCACATATTTAGCTGCGAGTACTTAAACATTTTAAAAAATATTAATAAATATAATAATGAACATAGTACATTTTTAAATATGGATTCCTATGGCCTGTCATTTGGGACATATAAAACAGATTTTAAATATCAAGTATGTTACTTTTAACATAATTTGGGGGATAAATTAAACATATTGTAAACTATTATTTATTATAATTGTGGTAGTAATTAGTATTGATTTTAACTGAAATGTGCCGCGGAAACGAAGTTTCCCTATTTTTGAGATATTGTAGAAATGGTGAACGTTTTATTTTTCGTTTTTCCAAAAAAAATCGAAAGTATCATCTTATTTTTATTATAACTTGCTCAATTTGAATGCTTTTAACTTTTTACAGTACTCAATAGAAAGGTAATTTTAAGTATTTTAAAAAGCGTTCAGGAAGTATATGTCATAAAATGCATCAATTTTCCGTTATTTGTGTATGAATGTTTAGTTTAAAGTACTCGCCGAAAAAAAGTATACATAAAATCACCTATATTTCGCTTTAAATTAAAATTAGAAGGTTATTAAAATTAGTGATTTATTTGATTTTTAATTGGCTTTAAATTAGGTTATTACACATTTTTCGTAAAAACGTATAGTTTTTGAGTTATTTATGAAAAACCGCTTTAAAACATGTAGTTTTATTACGAAAAATCACTATCTTCAATATTTGATTACTCAGAAAGTGTTGATTTATTTCAAAAACTTTATTAAACAAGTTTTGCTTAAAATTTGTCTGTTTGTCGATTTCTGTGGTTATTTTTATTTAAAAATATTTCACCCCCGAGAAGGGTTGGCAGCCACCCCCGGGGCAAAAGCGCAAGTTGGCACTATGTCACTTTTGTTTCTTAGGGTATCCCCCACCTACTCACCAACTTTCATGAAAATCGATGGAGGTTCAACGAAATCGAAGGTGAAAACCTTCAATGACTCCACTAGTTGTGACTCTTAGAAATGCATCTAGGTGTCGCGTTGCGGTCTGAATTGACCCAGCTACACGTTTAATTGTCAACCAACATTGGAATAGCGACTCATGCCGTCGCTGCTTTGTAGCGTACAGCAAAATGATACCTAAAGCCTAGGTCATAAAGTAGCATTTTATTATAATTTTTGTCGGTGACGTCCCGGTGACGGCGGCGGTGGACAAACGGTCTCAGAGGGCATGCAAACACGAGAGGGTACTACACAACAACTTTTTTGTTTCATTTTGTTGCGAACAAGCGCATTATCGTCTAGACTTCAGTGTTTAACGCACTCATTTTCATGAAAGCTTAACTTTGACTTAATGAAAATTGAAAAGTTTGACAAAAATGTACGGATAACGGAGTTGTTGTCGAAATCTTTATTAAATTAAAATTAAGTATCTTATGTCTTTAAACGAGCAATTCTTGTATATAATATATAAATATATAAGTAATTGGAATCTCGGAATCGGCTGAAACGATTTTCATGAAATTTAGTATATAGGGCACGGAATATATAACACTAAAGGAAGCGCCATAGCAAGTAAGTTTCATTGAAACTGCTGTCGCCAAACTCACACAGTAACATTTTACACACACAAAAGAAATAACAAATCACAAAGAGATTTCTTTTTTAATTACAATGTCGTAAAAACAACCCTAACCCATTTGAAATAAAGAAGAATTTAAATTTAGCAATACCGGCTCTGACTACCGAGTTCAGTTATTCAACGCTAGATGGCGCTTGACAGCTAAATACGATAAGACTTGAAGTTGTACGCAATTTTACACCTTACGTCAACTAACGTAAGGTTTAAATCCGTACTCACGAATTTCCTTTTGCGTGCGAGTTAAGTTATGTCCAGCTGGACATAACTATGGCACGCGGGCCACGCCCATATGCCCTGTAGTGTTATATATTCCGTGATATAGAAGGTTTTGGGGGCGATAAATCGATCTAGCTAGGAATCATTTTTAGAAAATGTCATTTTATGCGTGTTTTATCGAATACCGAACAATGCTCGGTTAAATAGCCAGTAATCATTAAATCACTGTGTGCGGCCGTTAAAGCCATTTTTTTGTAATTATATTTCTGGAAAGACATCATTTATATTACTTCTGGTATCGTTTCAGATTTAGCAAATTTTATAGGCAATATAATATTAATCCTTCGATCGTGGATTCTTGGATCTATTGTTATTCTATTGTGTCTCGCTCACCGGGAGCTTATGGGGCTTGACGGGTTAAGGGTCCTACAACCATTTTCGTTGAGTCAAAAATCACGACATACATGATGGAACACGATTGCGCACAACTCACAAGTGCCTAGTCAAAATGCATTCGCCAGTTTTGATAACGAAGTTAGATGTCAAAAATGTATTTAAATTAACATAACGCATCGCCTTTACGGCCTGTATTCACTGTGATTAGTGAAGGTGATTAGTGATTAGGAGAAAACAAGTGTGTACAGCGACTGATTAATGCAAGTCTTTATTTTCTCCTAATCACTAATCAACTGCACTGGCACTAATCATAGTGAATACAGGCCTTAGTGTCATAACTCATAACGCAAGTCGTTCGCAATTGTTTTTAATGGCCAATGTGGCATGGGTCATGACTCATGAGCCAATGTGGAAGCATAATACTCACATCGAAGCCAACATAAAAGAATCCATTATTCGGCACGTGGAAGAGTATTTGGTACCTCGTACCTGAGTTATTTCCTTATTTACAAGCAATCTATTTTGATACTGCTCTATTGTAAATATTCAGCCCCTTCGTCTGAGATTATAATAATACTGTTGACTCGGTGTAGGTATCCGTGACCCGTGTCCATATTTGAAGACATGAATGGCTGAAGTGGGTAACTAAAAATTTAAAAACTGACTTTTTGCATAAATTGCGGCTTTAGGACCGGTAAATTAAGTGACATAAAAAAATGTGGGTTTTATGTATATAAGTATTAGCCAGATGATGAAGTAGATAAGTTACAAGCGTTGTTCAAATTGTATGGAAAAAAATAGAATAATTGCACTTACGTAGTAAAATGTTAGTTACCCACTTCATCCACTCAATTCTTCATTCTTTGTCACATCGCTAATGATAACGAAATTGTCAAATCTTATCCGTTAGTCAACATTAGTGATACAGTTTGAAGAATTCTTTAGAGATAAAAATCAGCCACGTGCGAGTCGGACTCGCGCAAGAAGAGTTCCGTACCGTTATAGAGCAAAAATAGGCCAAATATTTCGTTTTTTGTAAAATTTTATTTTATTTAAATATTATTATATTATTAAAGTACATTTATATATTTAAGGCCCTTGTAAAAATTTCAAGTGCCTACCTGTTGCCATTATTTATATATCGAGCAGAAAAGGCCAAAAAAATCACGTTTGTTGTATAGGAGCCCCCCATACATATTTGTTTTTATTATTAATTTTATTATAAGTATAGATTGTTGTTATAGCGGCAACAGATATATATACACAATCTGTGATTCCAGAAGTCTAGCTATAGCGGTTCTTGAGATACAGCCTGGCGACAGCCAGACAGACAGACGGACAGACAACGATGTTTTAGTAATAGGATCCCGTTTATACCCTTTGGGTACGGAACCCTAAAAACGCTTGGGTTGAAATAGGAATTTGAATATCCAGAACTAAAAATTGTTTGTACCTATTTTAGCCAAAATAGGTACTCGATTCAATTTATCAAAATAAAACAAAAATTAAGCACAGTTACATGAAGTAACTCTCTTTCTGGTAATAGTTGATATAATCAGGCTGTACTTTTTTAATCCAGATTAAAATGTAATATATTATTATTTATAAGCAATATTCCGGGAAACATTATTTCTGGTAAGTTTACGATATCTACCACCGGTTCGTAAATTAACCCAGTGAGATAGGTAAAGCCTCTAACCTCATTCGATAGTACTGACTGGCTCATCCATACTAATATTATAAATGCGAAAGTGTGTCTAGTAGGCCCTACTAGATGACGCCCTTATGCCCTAGCTTTATGCCCTACTAAGTGGGGCATGAAGCATCATTGGCGTTTAGGATCCCAGTTGATGACTGATAAATCATCAAAGGGTTAAGCCAAAGTCGGAAGCCTCTCACCTCATTAAAAAGTAGGCCAGAAGCTCAGGAGAAAAGGCCAGGGCTGCCTTCACCTAAACCGCCACCCGATAAACACGTCAAAAATCCCGGACGTTTAGAGAAAATATTATTGTTTTATCTCCGGACACCTCTTTTTAATTTTCAGTGTTGTCGATTTTCACTAAAACATCTTTCTTTTCCAACAATTGTTTGTAAATTGGAAATTATACTTTATTTTGGTCAGAAAAGAAACCGTGTGATTAGCGCGCTTGTCTTTCGTGTTTTGCTGCACGGTCTCTGGACGGTTCCCAATGTGGGAATATGAGTGGCCACCACAAAGGAAGATCTTCCGACCGAGCGAGGTGGTATGCTCGGTCAGGTCGAAGCCCACGTGATTTTAGCTGTCGTATATATACCGACGCGCTCAGAAAACTTTGATAGCGCGATGCAAACAAACTAGGACAAATACGGTGGAATCTGGACGAATGGCAGCCCTAGCCAAAAGTTGTAATCGACAGCCCTAGCCCGAAGTCGATATCGGCAGCCCTGAGTACATAAGGCCTAGACTGTTGCTGGGCGCGGCAGCTGGGGGTGGTCGATGCGCGCTAGTTTACATTCTCGACTTTATATTCTTGGGGCATAAGGTTTAACAGATAACGCCGCCAACCACGCATGCGCAAACCACGGGTCGAAGCACTCCCGGGCACCGACCCTTGTCTACGCACCTATATAATTACGGGAGCGGCCATATTTGACACTGAATTCGAATCTAGATTGATAGTGTATTGACGTGCTCACCAAACAAACACCACTCAAATTTACGATTCGCACCCCATATAAAAACAAAAAACTTTAAGCTCAGATACATTATTACATAATTGGTTGCCTGGAAGAAACCGCTGAAGGCGGTAAGGTCGCCTATTTGCAATATTTCTTACCTTAATCTGCTGTTTTTGTTGTTATATACTATTAATTATAATATGCAAATAAAGAATTTATATAAATTATACGCCATGGCAGCGTGTATGCAAAAAAACTTTAATCTTTCGTTAGGGTTTATTCTATTGTCAGAAATACAGTTAAGAACAACCGGCTTGCTAAGCTTAGCGATAAATAATATGCAAATCTACAATATTATTATATTATATAAGTAAAGTACCTTGCTAGAAAAACCATCAAAGTTCAACTTAATTAATCCAAAATTTTTAAAGTTGGATGAGATTTCCCTCGGTATATCAAAGATAGATTTTTCGCTGATCAACCAATAATAAATTTTCGAGTGAAAAACTCGCGAGGGTTGCGTCAGCATAAAAACACCCATCCAAACTCGTTTAGCATAATAACCACCTCCTTTTTGGAAGTTGGTTAAAAATTTGAAGTATATGAGTCTGTCTGTATATGTAAGCAAAGATTAAAACATGTTTGCTTGGAACGCGAAAGTACATGATAATTAAATATCATTCTGATAATTAATTTTTAGATAGAATAGAAGCAACTATTTTAGAAATAACAAACAGATTTTATCTCAGAACTTAATACAATCATCAATACAAAGAAATCATCATGTCTGACAACATAAAAGAAGACTTTCATGTACAATAATTAACAACGTACTGATCAATGACTTTTCGCAGATAAAAACAACAAATTAAAAAAGTTTCAACGCAATCGATTTTGGAGCTTGATAGTTATCTCAATAATTGTAACAGATATTTGTTGAAAATCCCAGAAAGATTCATAATTTCGAAAAATAAAACTGTCGAGTCAAAATAAGTGAATCGTGTTTTCCGTTAGGCAAATATCAAATAAATATACAATGATTAAATAAATCTCAATTTCATTTGAGTAAATTGTCTTCCGGGATCGTAATACTTAATAGAAAACAAAGAATGGCAGCCCGCTCTTAAAGAGAAGCAATTCAACAATTTTTGTTTCCATTCGCGATATCACGCAAAGCTATAATATAGCTAAGCTATAATATATAATAAAGCTCATAGAAACCCTAGGGCCTAGTGGTTTTAATTCCATAAAACATTAAAATTATTCCTCAATATTATTTTAACAAAAATAATTATTGCGTGTACAACAGTAATAATTTACAATACTCTTTATTTCATTCCTTATCAAGTTGATTTTTAATTTTATAAAGTAAATACATATTGTTTTGTTTAATTTTTGATTACCTTTTAGTTTTTAATGGACTTCCAAAAAGGAGGAGGTTATATTATGTTCTTACCTAATATTATAATTAAATATCCGACTATAGGATATACATACATTATAAGTACAGGCTGACTTTGCAGAGCGAAAAACTCTAACGGAGTGCATTCATTCTGTTAACACTAGAAAGACCGGAATTCTGAACTTCCTAGAAAGACCAAGAGCGGTCAAATAACCCACCGTATGTTTTTACATTTTTTTGTGTCTTACTATTTTGCTTTTGCATTTTATTAATCATGTAATTATTTATAAAATATGTAACTAAATTAAATTATATAAAAAATATTCAAGAAAATTATTTAAAAAAGCATTTTATAGACCTGCTACTGATATAATGACATTATAATAACTTCACAAGATTTATTAGTTTTGTTCGTGTATTTGAGCATAAAACACCGTTTTTTTTTTTCAGATTTTATATTTTCTCATTTTAGCAATAGAATGGTAAAGTTACTTTTATGTACAGTAATTCAAGTAAGTTGTAGAAGCCAAGAACATCTTGATGAAAATACCCTTTTGGAGGACAAAACTATTATTTTTTCGTGTCGTATTTTTGGTCACAATATTTTTTTTAATAAATAAATATAACAATTTTTATCATATTATCATAGAACTACAATTCGCAACCTTTAGTTTGTTATTTTCTTCGTTGGTGTAGGTAAAACAAAAAATAAAATTAACTCAGCATAAACATTTTATTGAAATTCTAACTACTAATAAACCCTGGCTGTGTTAGGTCAACTCAGGCAACAATACTATGAAAATTGACAGAGATTTTTGTGGTAACGTTGATAATTTTCAAAAAACAGGGTTTCATTAGGAAAAAAACTTGAATTACGTTACAATATCAAAACAGGCAAGGCAAAAGGTTTTATTTGTGCACATACTATATTTGTAAATATATTACTATTATTTTTACACATAAAAATGTAAAATTTTAGACCATTTATGTAAATAAAAGTATTTATCCCACTTTTTCCTATGAGTCATTGACAAATCTATTTCAGTCGAGTTTTTTTTATAAATTTTAAATCAAATTTCAAATACAATACACAAACAAAACATAATAATAATAAAAATTTTGAAAGAAAAACAAAACTTGCGAGAAAAACCCACTTTCTTTAGCAATTTTATTCAAGCGGTCAATAGACCGCTGCGGTCTTTCTAGGTAGGTTGTTATTTTAAACTTATAATTATTGAGCAATCATTAAAAACACGTTATCATAATTTAAACAATCTAAAATTATTAAAAGTCACGAGAGGAAAACCAATTTCTCGCAACGGTAACACGGTAACGGTAGCAAAAATATCGCAAATTAAAAACGAAAATGCGGTCATTTGACCGCTCCGGTCTTTCTAGTGTTAAGAGGATACACCAGGGGCGAGAGAAATTGAGAATAGGTATTTGAAAATGTATTGCTGTCACACCAATCTCAAGTCTCCCACCGCAGAGCGCGATAGAAACAACACGACAAAAGTTCTAATATAAGAACAGAAAATCTTCGATTCGTTGTCCGCTGATTCCTTCTCCAAAACTTAACCGATTTAAGTACTTTTTTCATTAAGAATCAAAGCAAGGCTTGAGCTGTGTTCCTATGTTTTACTTTTTTTGTATATTTTAGCCAGTTTTGTTTTTTAGGTGTTTGAACACATAGGAAAATCTTGCCGTTTTTTTGGGTTCTTATCTTTTTTAATAATAAAATTATGAAAAAAAGAAAACATAGGGACATGCTAATAGTGGCCATAGATATTCAGGAAAAATATCATAACTCTACTGGCATTATCCAGGGAGCAAACAGGGGACAGCGTTTGTATGGAAAAACGGTGTGGACTCCTCTTAATTCTTCAAACGGACTATCCTATACCACAGGATAGATAATAGTACAAGTACCTATACCTAAAATTCCAAAATGAATAAGCAGTACAGTGGTTTGCCCTAGTCTGCCAAACTACTTTTTGACCGACTTCCAAAAAGGAGGAGGTTATAACTTATACATTCGCCTGTGGATATATAATATGTATATTTTTTATGTATGTTCAACGATTACTCCGCATTTTGTGAACCGATTAAAAAAAATATTTTATTGGTTATTTTGGTTTTGGTTTTATGTGATGTATTTTGATCATAAGCTACCAAAAAGAAAGATTTAGCACCGTAGTATACCACGGTTCCGAAGGTGCTGAACAGAACTCCTGATTCCTTGATGTTTGGGAGTTTCGGTGTTGTTTATAATAATACACACACTGGCAAAATTAGCGGAACATTGGTAAAAAGGGCCAAAACTTGAACTCAAGTGGGCCGGGCTGTCTGAAAGCCTTTTTTATAGCTTCTAAGCTCATTCAAGAAATAAAATATTGAACAAAACTGGCAAGTTGACAGGTTTTTATAGCAATTATGCCCTAATAAGTGTTTTTCGATTATTGACGTTGTAAGTGTTCCTGATAAGAATGGCGTTTTAGCGGGGTGCAAGGTATGCTCAGCTCATTTGATTGTTTGGTTTTTGGAAGAACACATTGCTTAGATACAAAATTAGTGATTTACTAGCATCTGCGACAGCTAGAGCTGTAACCACGATAGAGAAAGGTCACACCTACCGTTCGGTCAGTCAGGCTAGGTGTGTCGGCTTCCGTGGTTCATCATAACTTTCAACGCTTCAGAGAGACTGGATCTTACGTTTGGAGACGAGAACAAGGCAGATATCGGGTGACAATGGTTCAGGATGACCATTTTGTAAGGAAACAAAACTTAAGAAATCGACCTCAAACTGCTATGCAGACACGAAACCTGTCGGAACAGGTCCAAGATGAACGTGTAAGTGATTGTACAGTAAGAAGAAGACTCAAAGAAGTTAAATTAAACTCAAAAGTGCCAGCAAGGGCACCAAAACTTGAGACAGGACACCGAAGAGCCAGGCTAAGATTTGCGCGTGAACATCAAAATTAGACAAGTGAGTGAAATCTTGTACTGTACAGTGATGGGAGCAAATTCTGTGTACATTGTATTGACAGGCGATAAAGAATGTGGATAAATTATAAGGAAAGCTACAGGCCATCAAACTTATCGGAAACAGTGGCCTATGATGCATGCTTCGTAATGGTTTGGAGTTGCATATGATTTGGAGCCCGCATGGAGCTGATGATTATAGATGATGGTACTTTGACAGTAAAGAGCTATAGCACCGACATCCTGGAACTGCATGGTGTGCCTTTTACACAGTTTTAGGTAGTAATTTCAATTTTATGTGCGTCCATAGAGTAAGAAAATCGGGCATTATTACCTAAACGATGCTGGCGTAGCCCAGGTGGAGAGGCCAGCGTGGTCTACGGATGTGGATCCGATTGAAGACGTATGGCACATCAATGGGTGAACGGTACGAGTTAAAACTCCAGCTCCAAAATGTGTCCAGGAGCTCGAGTTGGCGCTACTGGAGGAGTAGGAGAATATCCCACAGGAAATGATTGACAATTAAAATGCAAGCATGGAATGGCGTATCCAGGCCCTCTTGAGATCCATAGAAGGCATGACATCAGCATTACACGCTTTTAACATGGCATTTCTTTAATAAAAATGGAGAATTTATCTTAAAAACTTACTACTGAAATTCCAAAGATTTTCTTAATTTTATGATTTTTGCTGATTTTTTTCTATTTTTCACGTTTTTATGCTCTAAATTTACATAAAAATTATTTTTTAATAATCAATTAGTAAATAAATAAATAAATATATAAAAATCAGTGAACAATTTAAAAAAAATTGAAAATTTTGTTATGTTCCTCTAATTTTGCCGGTGTGTTTATGATCAAAAGCATTTAAGCTACTATGCTGATTACATTAATCATCATCATCATCATCACACTAAGACCCTAATATTCTACGAATAATAAAAACTACTATTATTATAGTACTCTTCATAGTATTATAGATCGAGAGTCAAGACTGATGTTTCTGATCATTATTCTGTAGTTTGTCTATTGATTTTGTAATATTATTTTGTTATTTTAAAGTATAATACTACTATTCGATTTTGATGTTATGGCTACCAAGGTGGAAATTTGATCATGGGGTTCATGAGGTATGCAGTGACAATGATGTTGATAAAAATGTCAAAACTGTATAGAAAACCTAGAGTAAATAAGACTTCAAAATAATGAAGATTGAGTATAGAAATACTTACTGAGTACAGAAAAAGAATTATTTAATACTTTTTAGTCCATTTTAGAAGATTACCATTGTTTTACCTTGGAAGTCAGTTTTAATTTTTTATTTAAAAATAATACAATTAACCGAACAAGGACAAAACGTACAGTACATTGTGTAACAATTTCTATTAGCAAGAATCCTTAAAAGCATGCTTCCATGAGCAAGAACTATCTATATTCTATAACGATGTTCCACTAAAAGCAACTTAACAGAATTGATTCAAGTTGCAAATTGCAACACTTGTTTACTCGGTCTTCCCCTCGTCGGAGTAGGATTTGATTTATCGCGACATTTTTTTATTTATCCGATACTTCCTCATCTTTCCGGCGCATTATTTATCACTTTTAGGCCGCAACATCCATCATGACGTATTAATTGAATCGGATTATTTATCTTGGCGCATGATGTGATTTTTTGTTACATAAAAAAATTGCAACCGTCAAAATTATTATTATTTAGATTATTTATGCAATGAATTTGAAATTTTGTAAAATTTTAGATTTGTCAAAAAAAACAACAAACTCTTCAGTTTGTTTCTCAGAAAATTAATTATCTAATTTTAGAAAAATAAAAAATACAACAAACACTTTAAAAATATTTTAGAATACATAACTGAACTATACTGCTGAACAAAATAAATCGAACGTACATACTGATACTGAGTACATATACAATATACATTAGATCTTCACAAGAAATACGACAGCAGATTTTGTGATAAATAACAGCAGTTCTTGTGTGCTCTTATCTCGTCGTCTGCATGTGATTTGCTCGGTCTACCGGTTTCGGTTTATCGGACGGATAACGATTTATCGAAAGTTCTGCTGTATTTCGAGGACTGTCATTACGGTTGGTGCATATGGCACTGGCTTGCTATGCGAGAGCAAAAAGAAAAGAATTAACGCTCTATAAAAAAATACCTCCTTTATTTTTGAAAAGAATATTTGTACCAATATGCAATTCTTCCTACTCAACATTTAGGTATAGCTTACTAGATTACGCCCGCGCCCCGCAACTCCGCTGCGCCAAAGTCATTTATCACGCAGGAACCGTACATTTTTCCGGGATTAACAGTATCGCCATACCAAATTTCAGCTAAATCGGTTCAGCGGTTTGGGCGTGAAAAGGTAACAAACAAACGGACTTTCGCATTTATAATATTAAGTTTGATGATAAATTTGTTACACGGTTCAAACTTTAAACTATAGTACCACCTACTATGCTACAAACTACAAACCTAGTCACCTTTTTACCTTTGGTAAAAACATTTAACACGTTTTGTGACTCGCTTTTTGCTCGCAAAATATAATTCTATAGATCCCGTCATATAAATCTAATGTCTTTCTATTTGTGCAATCGTTGCGGAAACTCCTACAGCCGTGTAGGAGGTAGATACAATAATAATCTCAATTAAGACGTGCGTGGGTAACTGTGCTTGTTTGAACGCAGTACTAGTTTCTACATTGTTCTGATGTTTCTATTTAGTATTTTGAAAGCTATTAGTTGTTAATTGCGAGTAATAAAGTTGGTTCTTCTAGTTTTATTAAAAAAAAAATTAAATTCATATTAATTAGTTGCAATATATTCAGATATTATTATTAGATTGAGTAAAACGCAAAGCGCTGAAAAAACTAGAAAACCACAAGTTTTGACTTTTGAGCATTACCTATACGAAAACGATGCAATATGCGAACCCAAACATTTTAGAACGGTCGCAGCGTGATTTTGCGTAGATGTCTTCCGGTGGTCTGTCAAGAAATGGATAAATACCACTCCTGGCAACATTCAGAATCATAATCTGCATGGCTTTCTGGGTAAAAAGAATGCGTTTCTCATATTTTGCAAACTCAACTCAACCAAGCGCCTGCTCCAATCCATAAAACACAGTTACAAATCATAAAAGTCGCCAGCATCATTCGCAGTTGCGAAGTGAAACAGTGTTGCAATAAATAAATTATTCCATCAAGTGAAGTTGCAAGTTTTCCCCTGGGAGAGATTGGCGAAGACTTCGGGGACGGCTTTCTCTATTGCACAAGTTTTAACGAAGGTGGCGCAAGTGTACTTACTGTATTAACAAATTAATGCCAGTACTTACTCAAACTGCATTAGGTACTTTTGACAGTTTTAAATAATGTGTGGTCGCAAGCGCCACTTAGAGAAATAATTTCTATCGCTGACAAAATTGTCGAATCTAAGTTGAAAAGTATCCTGGTAAGCTATTGATATAATTGCAAGAAGCTAAAAAAGTCATGGTCTTTAAAAGAAAAACAATTCAGTGATGTAACCTGTCGCTTTTCTAAATTCTACAATTATAGTTACATCAAAATAAACATCTTTACATTTTTTATTTGTGCGTAAAAACTAAAAAGTGACATAAATTAAAGTATAATGTATTATTTTATTTATTTTAGCATGCGCAATCAACGTCTGAATAGGTACCTAGGCCTTCTACCTTTTTACACGTATGGTCCTTCATAGGCCGTAATAAGTTTATCTTCCATTTTAACTCAATTCAAAACGATCCTATGTGCGAGTGCATAATATTGTATCTAATCTGAATATTAGCGAGTTTCATTCTACTCCAGTATAATCAGATTTCATCGACCGCAGCGTATCAAATGTCAAGGGAATTAAGAACGAACTATCATGCTAGATTTACACACTATGCATAGGGCTTAGCTAATATTCTACGAGCCTGAAGCTTCAATTGCTGCAAGCCGCTTTTGTGCAAGCAACGAGTATGATTATTGTGTGCCTGTTTTAACTAACCGCCTCCTAACGCTAAGTGTTCTCTAGCGGCCATTATGGGTATATCCTACAAAATTTCACAAAATTTTGTGTGTTACCTACGTGGGCTACGTGTTTAGGGCAAGTTTTTACGTTTTAACGAGTTTCTTTTAAGAGATACATGACCCTAAAAGACCGCTATGGGCCACTTAGAGTGTTTTCGTCCTAAAACCAACCAAGCCAGGATCCAAGAAGTAATTGGATCAAGCAACCCAATTGCCTAGCGATATGAAAGTGAGCAAGCCTGTAGCTTGTCAAGCCTGCTCGCCAAGCCAGTATGGTCGCCATGAAGTATAAATTCAAGGTGCGTCCATAGGTGTTGCAGGATTAGGCATGGCAGTCACGAGCTGCATCCATAACTCGATTAGCCGATGGATAGTCGCATTAGAATGGTGGCGCTGTTACGTGTTGGCGATACTAAGCGTGCAAACATCTGAAGATACAAATCACGGCGCATTCAATCAATAATTTTTTTATTGTTTTCCTAAATCTGTTTATATCTATTACTAGCTGTGCCCCGCGGTGTTATTTAAACCCGCAGTTTATTAAAGGAAATAGGTATACCTGACCTTCCCGAAAGAGTAAAGCTCAATTTTATAACTTATACTCTTCGCGGTACGTGGAGGAATCTCGTCTTCCAGTGCCGGATATTTTTGATAGTTGCTTCCCACTGCTAGACACCCTCAAAGCCTTTAAGAAAGTTTAAAAGTTTAAAAGAGAGTCCCGACAGCTGTCAAAAATGTCCGGCACTGGAAGACGAGATTCCTCCACTTACCGCGAAGAATATAAGTTATGAAATTATTGAGCTTTACTCTTTCTGGAAGGTCAGGTAGACACTTCAGAACTGGATACCTCTTAAAGTAACCGCGACCGAAACTCCATATTTGCTGGTCGTTCTTACCTCTGTAAAGGCCACAAAAGGTAAACTTTCAGCTTTACGAAACGGAGGAACGTCTGACCATCGCAGGCTCTTACTCCATATTTTCCCGCAGTAAAAAGTAAACTATGTTATCCAGAGTATCAACTAACTCCTTATCAAATTTTATGAAGATTGCTCCAGCCGTTTAAACATGAAGAAGTACTCGTAACAAAAATACAAACATACAACTTTTGCCTTTAGGTATATTAGTATGGAAGAATGGATAAGACAGAGCATGAGTTAGCAGCAATCATTGTTTTGCAACGGAATATGCTTGAGCCTAATAACTGTTATAATTTCAGACGTTGTCATGGAGACTTCGTTTGATCTCAGACCCTCCATTATTCTCTACTATAAAAAAGGATATTGTGCTTGATGAGGGGGCGTCCATTAATTACGTTCCATTTTTGCTGGGCGATCTTAAACTCCTGCGCGGCCTGTACCACTTCAACCGATTCGAATAGCAAATATTATAAAATTCACACAATCATGGCATTTCTAAAGCTAATCTACGGCTCATCAAACACCGGCCTCGTACAAACCAGCATATGTGCTGCATGCTAACTCTACTAATTAAAGATCTGGGTACTTCGGCAAACAGCATTCGATTGTTTCGACGGCAAAGTTAAATCTTTACAAAATCGAATAGGACTAATTAACATAAGCCGTCACAAGCGATGTGTAACTTAGGCTCGAATCGTAATAAGTATAACTATGATTCTTGTGATCTCGTAGTGTAGCGGCCTAGACGCACGATCGCGCGGACGCTTATATTAGGTTGGGGAAAAAGTTTATTGTTTATTTACAATTGACAAATGTATATAGGTGCCATTGTGTTCGATAACTTTTTGCCGTCTTATTGGTAGAGACATGATCCCATTGCTATAAAAATTTTGGGGCATCTGATGAAAAAACTGCGACGAGTGGTTGTGGCAGTCCTCTTGTGATTCAACCTGACACTGCCTAAAGAATCAGCGACCGAAACAGGTGAATATCTGAAGGTGAGGACTATACGGCGGATGCATTAACACCTCCCAGCCAAACTCCCGTAATTTTTGCTGAGTGGCTAAAGATGTGTGAGGTCTAACGTTATCATGGTGAAAAACCACATCCCTTCTGTTGATTAATTCCGGCCGCTTTCGCTCAACTCCTAGCTGTAATCTCATCAGTTGTTCGCACTTCGCAGTACAGTTCAGAATCGATGGTCCTGCCTGGCGGTAACAGCTCATAATGAATAATGCCCTTCCAATGCCACCACACACACAGCATCACCTTGTTGCGAGTAAACCCGGGTTTTGCCCCAACCGACCTTTGAACACGATCTTTTTCGCACGTTCTTGTCGTACGAGATCCACTTTTCATTACAAGTTATCAGCTTCTTCAAAAATAGTTCGGTTTCATTACGCCGTAATAAAGAATCACAAATGAGTACACGGTTCAATAGTTTTCTTTCAGTGAGTTCATGAGGCACCCAAATATCGAGCTTTTTTGTGTACCCAGCTTTTTTCAAATGTGCCAAAACTATTATGTGGTCAATCCCCAGTTCTTCAGCTACATCGTAACTACTAATATGCTGATCTTCCTCCACTTTTTCAAAAATAGCATCAGTTTTGTCCGTAACATGGCGACTAGAGGGACGTGCATCTTTGATATCAAAATTTCCGGATTGAAAACGCTTAAACCAAATTTGCGCTACTCACACAGACATTGCATTAGGTCCATAAATATCACAATTTTTTTCGCGGCTTCTAAATGTTTACCTTTCTTAATAATAAAATTATAAAATGTATCGAATTTCTTCATTAGAATCACTCATATATACAACCAGAAAAACAAAATATGAAAATCTCACATTTACCTAATTTGAATTTGGAATTATCTTCTGTAAAATATTTTTTTTAATGATACCTAAATCAGTCAGATACAATAATTGGCATAGCCCAAGAGATTTTATGACAAGTTCATACATACTATAATGCGAAAAGACTTCTCCAACCTATTAGTTATATCCAGCCTTAGCGAAGCATGTATCACGTGATCACGTCTCATAATATAGTTTTCAGTAGTTTAAACATTTAATTTCGCTTGCAATTGGTCTAAGTACCCCCCTAGTGCACAATGCATTGAATTGAAAATAAGTAAGTGTAAACAATTCCACACAATGGGTTTCCGTTGGTCAAGCGTTGATTTTCACAATGTGTATTGTGCTAAAATGTAAAGCTATATATTCTCGGAGGTTATTATCTATTTTTATTGACGCACTCGGCACTAACAAGGATACATCATAATATGACATATCGGCTACGTGTTTAATGTCCCGTGTCTGGCTTACGCTCTCACGGTATGATTGGTCATTGGTAGGATATTATACTGTACACACATTTCAACAAGTGCGTTAACAACCAAAGGCCAATATTGGGCCAACATAGGGCTGCCCTCACCCAAATTGCCTTCGCCAGTCTCGGCACGGCAAAATCCGGGAATTTCGCCGGAATAAATGCCTTTTTCAACATACTAAATTTTATGATGGTACTTACACTTGCAGCCGTTGTCAAGATCATACGTGGATAAGTGATTTAATACATATTATAAATTAAGAAATTAAAAGAAACTCCAGAATTGTCATACATTGTGCGACCTAATGGTGGTAAAAATGGTTTAGGTTCTCGATCATAATATCGGCTTTCAAGCAAGAAACACTTGATCAAAATCGTCGAGTCGTTTGGATAGTACGACGCCACGGAGACACTCACAGATAGACATGTCAAAAAACAGGAAGTCTTAATGTATTGATGATACTGCACATCATTGATGATAATATCAAATTACTGTAATCAATACTGTACCACTTACCAGCCTGCAGGCCACGATTATTCCACACAGGAAGCTTATCGAAAACAAGATAAAAATTGCTGTTGGAGAGAGATAAGGAGACAAGACTGTCTTCAGTAGGCTTAGCATGGTCACCATAGAAACAGTTTCTTTCTACGGGAGAATAGACAAAGTGACAGTTAGACAAAGGAAATTCGCCATTTTGTCGATAAAATCTATCAGTATGTCGATTCTTTTTTATTTCTACTGTTGTTATGCTAGGCCTGCTGGTAGCATGAACATTCGATAGCCGGTTCATAACGATATCAAAGGTTTAAAATTATGTCTGCTATTGCTATCCTATGTCCTTTCCCGGGACTTAAAGTTCCACACTCCATATCAATTTCAGCAAAATCGGTTTAGCGGCTTGAGCGTGAAGAGGTAACAGACAGACATACTTTAACATTCATAATAATAGTATGGATGTACTCAATACGCATACTTACTTTATAAAGAGTCATTCTAAGACCATTTGAAAGTCACATACGTGATACGATGCGGGCAACCAATTATGATGTTAGAACAATTTGTTCAACAAGATAAGTGTATATATATGAATAATTTAGCCTAGTCAGAGGTTGATTGAGAGAATCCTACATTCTTGCCACTTAAAGTACAATTGAGGTCTTCAATAAAACACATGAAACGTAGACCGCTGCCGCGCTGTTAACAATTGAAAACGTGAACGGATGAAATGTTAGTTACATTTTATAACATAAGGGCAAATACTCATTTTTTTCATTTAAATAACCTAAACAAACCTTGCAACTTACCTACTTCATCATCTGGCTAATAAGTATATCTGGCTTGACATAAAATTCATATTTATTAAATTTAAAATCATTCTCCGGTCCTCCATTTACGCAAAACCGAACATTTACGAACTTACTCACTTCAACCACTCACCTCAATTGTAAGTTCAAATAAATTAAAAAAACACTGTTTTCTAGAAATGCTTACACTTGAAAGTTTTCTTTTAAAAATCTAAACCGTTTATTCCATTTGCCCATCTATTAGAAAAATTAGTAGCCCCTTTTCGTTCATGCTATTTAACGGTACATCAGTAATAAATTATAAGCAAAAAACTTTTTGAAAAAAGCTATTATTTAAATACTTACTTTAAAAAGAAGAAAATAAATTTCCCCTTAAAATTCTAACTATTAAGTTAAAACCTCAATATATTATACAATTTGCATGATAATAAAAGCTTGTCGCATGATTTGTTAATAAATAATAATGTTACGTGCTAGGGTTCGAAGGATTTGAAGAGAAAGACCTGCTGACTCTCTTGAAGACTTTATTCACTAAGTCCAGGTCACACAAGCACACACTAGGTCACAACACTTAGCACTAAGTCCAAACACTAATCACTAGGTCCAATCACTAAGCACTATCACTGTCCTAGGTCGTAGCCAAGTCGAAGGTTTCACTGGTTCACTCACTATTATCACTTGTTGTCACTCCGAAATCGCCTTGATGATCGCTCGAACTGAACTGAACTACGGCCCGTCCTCCTGCGACTATTTATGTGGCGAGACGAATTCCAGAAAGTTCCCGATTTACGTAAACAAGTAAGCACGTATGGGAATTTTCTAGGAGGCTCGAGCATGTACCACCTAGCGCCATCTAGTTTCGAGTAGGGGATTTATGTGTAGTGTGTCCCCCCCTGATCAGTTTCGCTGGTTTGCCGCTAGATGGCACCGCATGTCCGTATACCGTGTACCGTAACACTAATAAACTAGTAAGTGCCAACTTAACTGAGTAAACTGATATTATATTTTTTATTTTACTAAAGTAATTAAATGTTGACAGATTGTTAAGTTTCGCGACAAGCTTTTATAATAATGCAAATTGTATAATTTATTGAGGTTTTAACTTAATAGTTAGAATTTTTAAGGGGAAATTTATTTTCTTCTTTTTAAAGTAAGTATTTAAATAAAAGCTTTTTCAAAAAGTTATTTGCTTATAATTTATTTTTTGTTTGATTGTAGTTTGTTTTGTTTCAAGAATGTGTTAAAATCTGATTAACTTAATTTAAGTCTTTAAAAAATCGTACTTAATTTTACGACTAAAAAATTAATATCACTTACCAAAAATTTCCGGATTCAACCGGGCTTTTTCTAATGCCCGACTGGTTTTGACTTGACATAACAAGACACGACACGACACGACACGACACGACGCGACGCGACACGACACGACACGACACGACACGACACGACACGACACGACACGACACGACACAATACGACACGACACGACACGACACGACACGTCACGTCACGTCATGTTACGATACGACACGATACGACACGATACGACACGACACGGCACGACAGGACACGACATGACTTTTCAATTTACTCTCAATAAGCCTTTTTGTTTGATACCCATATTGCAGTTTAAGTACTTTAAAAATAACTATATTCCCCTATCATAGCTGAGCCGCCATATTGGATGTAGAATGACATTACATTCGTTTCCACTTTCCGAGTTACTCTCAATGAGCCCATTCATTTGACACCCATAATGCAGAAGTGCATTAAAAATAACTATATCCTCATACGAGTACCTTGAATGAGACGCCATAATGGATGTAGAATGACATTACATTCGTTTCCAAGTTACTCTCAATGAGCCCTTTCATTCGATACCCATATTGCAGAGGTGCATTAAAAATAACTATACCTCTATCTTGGATGAGCCGCTATATTGGATGTAGTATGACATGACATTCGTTTTCGAGTTATTCTCAAAAAGCTCTTTCATTTAATATCCATATTGTAGAACTGCATAGAAAATAACTATTTCGTCATCTTGGATGGTCGGCCATATTGGATTTAGAGTGATGTCACATACAATATCATGTATTGTCATCCAAACTAAACGTTCCTGCAAAATTTCAGCTCGATCGCTTAAATATATCTACTCCAAAATTGAGTTCCAAGATTTCACCCGAACATACATACTTACATACATACAGAGCAAGTTAAATAAAAGCTTTTAATAAAAATATTGCAATTTTAGTTACAAATTCCGATAGATCCTATACTAGTTATTCACGAAACGATGGAATGAAAATACTGTAAAATATGAGTTTTAAAATATCTTGCAAAGCAAATTACTTTTTAGGATTCCGTACCAAAGGGTAAAATAAAGGAACCCTATTACTAAGACTTCGTTGTCTGTCCGTCTGTCTGTCTCCACGCTGTATGTCAAGAATGATCACTTAGTTTTGTGATAATACATATGGGCTGCCAACGTATTAAGACATCATAGAGTATAGACAAGCGGTCAATGGCTCCAAGATTATCTCGTCCGATACAAGAACCCGGGTTAAATTAGAATCAATTGCTTTCTAATGACCCGTAATGAAATGATTGTCCCACTCCGGGTGACGGCGAAAGGAGTCGCCCACTGCATCGCCTGCGCATCTTGCTCTGACAGGAAGCTGGTTCAAATCATTAGGGCGATTAACAACTACACGTAGCATCTATTTTAAAATGTTACATAATCCTCCCTTAGGTACCTTAAATTAAGGAGTAGTTTAGAGAGATGGATAAACAACAGTTTGAGAAAGTATTATATTCTCAAAAATTGGTTTAAAGGTTCTGTATCTACAAGACACACTTTTTAGGGTTCCGTACCCAAAGGGTAAAAACGGGATCCTATTACTAAGACTTCGTTGTCTGTCCGTCTGACTGTCTCCAGGCTGTATCTCAAGAACCGCTATAGCTAGACTTCTGAAGTTTTCACAGATTGTGTACAACAATTAACAACACAGTTATAGGTCTAGATGACCGAGCTTTGCTCGGTATAGCAAACACTTGTTGACTTCGTGTTACTTAACAACGCCGTCTGCTAGAATACCTTTAGCTGGTGTTGTGTCGTTAAAGCAATTAGTTGCTCACAAAATAGTATTATTATTGGCCCATAGATGTCAGGAAGAGTCATATTTTTCAGTTTATCGATTATCGATAAAACACGAATAAAAAGACATTTTGTAAAAATGATTCCTAGCTAGATCGATTTATCGCCCCCGAAACCCCATATCATAATATTAATACGCGAACAATATAATAATATAGGTAGTAGTCCTAAATATGTCGTTGAAACTAAGGTCGAATTTCGACCATTGGGCGATCTCTAGTATACTAAATTTCATGAAAATCGTTGGAGCCGATTCCGAGATTCCAATTATATATATATAATATACAAGAATTGCTCGTTTAAAGACATCCTAGCTATTTGACCGAGCTTTGCTCGGTATTCGATGAAATACGAATAAAATGACATTTTCAAAAAATGATTCCTAGCTAGATCGATTAATCGCCCCCGAAACCCTCTATATACTAAATTTCATAAAAATCGTTGGAGCCGATTCCGAGATTCCAATTATATACAGGGTGTAACAAAAATAAGTGATAATACTTTAGGGTGTGTACGTGTTCCTTGTAGAGAGTTCACTGTGAAAGTAGCAGCACTGAATGACGAAAAATTTTTTTCACGTTTGTATGGGCAAGGGCCCGAGCATCACGAGTTTCCCCAAAAATACAAAAGTGAAAAAAAATTTTGGTCTTTCAGCGCTGCTACTTTCACAGTGAACTCTCTACAAGGAACACGTACACACCCTAAAGTATTATCACTTATTTTTGTTACACCCTGTATATACAAGAATTGCTCGTTTAAAGATATAAGATAAGATAATAAGATACTGAAAACAAAATAAAATTAATATTTAAGGGGGGCCCATCCCATACAACAAACGTGATTTTTGTGGCCTTTTTGACTCTATATCAATAATGGCAAGTGGCACTTGAATATGCACTTGAATTTTTCACACATTCTTTTGTTATATAATTATGTGTACTAAAATATTTAATAATATTAAAATAAAAATTTGAGAGGGGCTCCCGTACAAAAAACACAATTTTTTGCCTATTTTTGCTCTGTATCGGTACGGAACCCTTCGTGCGCGAGTCCAACTCGCACTTGGCCGATTTTTTGTGATAATTAATAATAGTAGGATATATTTTAAAAATGTTACATAATCTTCCTTACACCATCCTTAGTTTGTAGTGATGGATAAATAATAGAATCAAAAACCGGCCAAGTGCGTGTCGGGCCTCGCGCAATACAGGGTTCCGTAATACCGCTAGTTTTGGAAAAAAATTGTATGGTCAATAAACATACATTTATAACGTGTTTTACAATACTAACAACATCATCTCAGTTACTATCAAAGGAATTTAAACGAAAAGTTCCTTTATACTTCACCGAATACATTTTTTTTAGTTGATCGACTATTACTCAATGACTTATGAAGTCTTCTTAGCCGTGATAGTTTACCTTTTAGATTCAGCTTATTTCCTACTCCCTTGAAATTTTGACATTTCCAGAAACAACCGCTTAGGTAGTAGAAGGAGGGACACTGGACTCTAACGATTTATTCTACTTTAAGACTTAATATTTCACAAATGGATACCTCAATCGGAAAATGATCTGTGAATACTCATAATATTTTTAAAAATCTTATCCAACGACACCCCACACGATGGGGCGGGCGCGAAAAAAAAAATTCATCCCCGCTTGATGTGTAGGGCAGGTACCATAAAAAAAAATATTTTTTTAAGATTTTATGTAACATTTTGTCGCCATCATTAATGTGTATTCATGCCAAATTACAGCTTTGTAGATCCTATATTCTCTGAGTAAAATCGCGGACAGACAGACGAACAGACAGACCGAAACTATTAAGGGTTGCTTGTTGACTACGGAACTTTCGGTTCACTTTTGTCAAGATTATGATTTATGGTATTGGTTTAATAATGGTTCAATACCGCCAAGAATGCACAATTATTTTTTGACGATTATTAAGCACAAGTATTATAGTACATATAATAATATATTATATTTAAAAAAGTTGCATAGTCACCTAGTTTTTAAGAAATTCAAAAACAACCCTTGATTCGAAATTCTAACACTTGGGCATGCAATTACTACTATTACTATGATGGGTCAGCTACCCAAAGTGGATCTAGGCCTCCGAAACAGAGGAATGCAACAGAATGAAAAAAATTTGAAACGATCAAATAAACTTATAATCCCACTATTTGATCGGGCAAAGTCCGAGTTAATGCTAGACTATAAATAACTGTTTCGATTAACAAGTAGAAGTTATGTCTGCTATTTAAAAATGTTGCACAATTTTCCTTCTTACTTTGTGAGGATAGATAGAAAACAGTTTCAAGAACGTTCGAAAGTAAAATTAACCTGCTTAGATATTTTAAAAATAAGCCAAAGATTGCGGCAAATTTTGTCTGACATTATTAACATTGGCTTGAATATGTTTTCACATACTAATCACAAAGCCCAAATAACATGTTTTGAAGCATCGTATAAGTGGCGCTTGTGTTGGAGTGCGACTACAGAGCCAAATCAAGTGCCATTCAACACAGACGTTTGAAGTGGACAAATATATCATAATATTAATATAAATATTATAAAGCTAAAGAGTTTGTTTGTTTGAACGCGCTAATCTATGGAACTACTGGTCCTATTTGAAAAATTCTTTCAGCGTTAGATATAGAGCTCATTTATAAAGGAAGGCTCTATAGCCTTCCTTTATAAATGAGCTATATAGCTACATAACACCACTACTTAGACCAATAGCGAGCGAAGAAACAGAGAAAAATGTGGAAAAAACATGAAAAATTATTTGTAAGTGCTTATCTCACGAACTACTGGAGCAATTTTTATGTTATTTATCATAGATATAGAGAGGACCACGTGAAGGGACATATTATACTATATTTTGTGGAAAAATTTACGGTTTCGGTAAAATTCCTAATTTACGCGGGCGAAGCCGCGCGGTACGTCTAGTATATCATAACGATGGTTATTGACTACGAGCTTACGCATACAAATACTAAGAGTACTCCTCTGAGTGCCACACACACACACAAGCAGACATGTTAAAAGTTCAAAGACAAAACATTTCTTTTTTGGGGTCCGTCAAAAATGTCAACTCTTAAAAGGGTTCCACCAAAAACGTTTGAGAACTGAGTTGGATTCTAGAGAGTTCTTAGCAACTGTTCATCATCATCAGCCCGCTCAGTGCTGGAAAATTTGGGTTTTTCTGTTTCAGATTCAAGGATCAGTGTAAGACGCTAAATAAGAAATTTGAAGCAGGGGTTGTTTATTTTCCTAATTTAACACTATGAGTGTTTCTTAAGCTTACTTATAAAACCCTTGTTTATAGCAAACCACGCGCCTAATCATAAATTCTCCTGAAGTTTCGTGACTCTTCGTAGTTGGTTCATATAACTATTATTGCCAATTCGTTCCTACACAATTCCTCATAGTTTATTCATACGAAGCGTAATTAGTGATATTAATGGTGAATATTAAATTAATGTTATCCACACAACGTGGCCCGTTGTTGGTAATTAACATTAATATGGCTACGAGCCTCTTTAATTTACACTATGAGGGGAGGATGAGTCAGACTGTACATTCATTACACAAGAATTAACAATGATACACTATGGTCTTAAACAATTGTTATCTTCTTTAAGAGCCTACACAGTTCGGGAGCTAAAAAAAAAGCTAAGTACCATTATAGAAACCACAGGACTGGTCTTATAGTTTCATACTTTGAGAATAAAAAATAAAGTAACTCCCTTTATTGTTTGGACCACAGTCTACTCAATACTTATAAATAATTTCTTTATCTCAAAACAGCCACTGGAAAGTTTTAAAATGATAACCAAAGCAAAGACTTTCTTTTTATAAAGTAAAAAGGATATCATTTGCATAGCTTGCAGTCAGAAACTCAGAACTCAACGATTTCTACCACCAAGTCAACAGGGAGAGTAGTTATAAGTGCTTATTAAAATACTGTGTAAGTATAATGTAATACTAGCTAATAACATTACAAGTACTAGGTATAACTGTGATAAGTGGTGAGTAACTAACACTTGCGCAGTAAGTACACTATTAAGTTAATATGACTAATACAAATGGCTTGCATACCTAATCTACGATTGTATTATGTAAAAATATTGAAATAATGACCCGTCTGGACAGGTATCATTGCCAAGGGCATGTTATGGTTGTATTGCACATAATAACATGGCATTAGGCATAAGACTCATGACTCTTATACAATAATATAGGTTACAAAGGGGTTTTCCGCTCAAGTAATATTGGTCAGGTCAAAGCCTCCTGAGTCCTGCCTAAATTCTCAGTTGAATATACATAATAGTTAGGAACTCAAAAAAAACGATACCACGATTCATGATCTCTCGTAAATTGTACAGCCGCAATGATATAAAATAATAATTTAACTAATGCTCAGACATTTTTATGATACATAGATCGATACATTTTCCGTCAACTCAATTAATGTTCAGTAATTAGCAAAAGCCAATCAAATCAAATCAAAATCAAATCGTGTCATCAAAGGAAAAAAAATGCATAATTAACTTAGCCATAACCTTGATCCTTGTCTCTTCGAAAGCGCACCCACTTAGAAGCAAGTCCAGTAACGAGGTCACCAGTCACCGGAAGGGTCTAGACAAGACCAGACCAGGCTAGGCTAGACTATATCATCGTAGCGATACTTTTTACGGCGGTTTCCATAAATGAATGTGCACGTGAAAGTGGCCGAGGCATGCTGCTAACGCGTGTTTTCATAGCTCAGTGGCTCACTCGTGGTTTCTCGTTGCAACATGCACCGCAAATGTGTATTTATGTATGTACAAATATATTCGCCGATCGTGTTACTAGCGCGGTTTACTAGGGAAATAATCCTAGCCGGATAGAGAAAATGAAAATACACTTCCATCCTAGATACAGCAGAGTACATCGCAAATAATCTGGTATGAACTTTTCAAATGATAATTATAATCTTCTATTTGCTTTCTAGGTAACCAGTTAATTTACTATGATTCGTAGCTCACGATAGACCGAAATTATCGATCGCAAAATATGAGTGGCTTCAAGAACGTTTGATTCCATAACCCACTCCTAGGAAAGCACTAAACACTAACACAACCACAAATAAACGGCTGCTGAGAGTTAATTTTACGAACAGTTGTAGCAGAATCAATATCTCACACAGCAGGTATTTAATACCTGATTACTAACTGCTGATTAATATTTCACAGATACAAGCTATGGAACTGAGAGACAGACAGACAAATTAATATTATGTCAAAGAGGATTAATATGCGCAGCGTCACAAAACATATTATAACACAAGGAAATTACAATAAGACGATAGCAAATCAAGTTATGAACTAGAAGAAAATATAACAGTTGCTTTAACAATGAAATTTTATAATATTGGTACCACCAATGGTAATGAAATTTTATAATTTGATAGGAGTAAAGAGACTCAGATAATAATATCAGAAGACATCCAGGTCCTGATTCCATTAGTCGTAGCTTAATATCTAAGTTTCCTCACTGAACTTGTAGTAAAAAATAGTTACAAAAAATACAAAAAATTCATACAATAATTCATTTATGTAAACCAAAAATATCCGAGCTAACACCAGGGCCTGTAGACAAGTGGCAAAGCGCTAACGCTAACGCTACAAAATATATGCGATTTGAGATAAGTCATCGCTTTGCTAGCGAATACTAATATCAAATCCATAAATTTTGTAGCGTTGTTAGCGTTAGCGTTTTGCCACTTGTCTACGGGGACAGTCTATCAGTAGCAACTGTAGGATGATACAAGCGTAACTGCGTAACCGGCATTACCGACTCGCAAGCGTGCGGAAGAGGGGACCCACTGACGCTCATTATAGCTGTCAAATATCGAACGCAAGAAACGCACGCCCATGACGCCCATATTCGGCTGATTAATTGATATGCATAACAGTAATTGTTGGTTATTAAATTGTGATAGGAATATGAATCACGCGGTTTCGCAGACGATTAAGCAGGCGAGGCATACTTCCGTCGTCTACGCCGTGAGGTCGCCCAACCAGCCCGCATTCCGCTACCAAGTATGTCTCGATTGAAACAATGATGTCGAACGGAATAATAAATGCATCGGCCGAACAGGTCGGCCGGTTGACGAAACTGATTACTTTAAATGGCCACCCGAGGCCTAAGTTGATCTTTGCGAGTTTTTTGATCGCTGAACGGAAACTGACGGGAAACTAGTATGGAAACACCGATGCCAGGACGTGATAATGCAAAATCTAAATGCAAGCAATTCGTTTCTCCTGTCACGTTAGGCGACAAATGCCTTCGTTTCTAATTAATACGCGTTTCCTACCCCAAATAAAATCATAATATGAGAGTTCTGGATTTCAAAGGCGTTGCCAATTTTAACCAAAACTATAATGATACAAAATTGGGATAAACCAATAACTACGACTGAAATGCATTAAATTTAACAGAGAAAACGTCAAATAAAATTCTAATGCTTCCAAAAGTTCTGGATTTCGCAGGCGTCAAACTATGAGGTATCCCACACCGATCGAAAGGCACTACCATAACAGCTAAATACGCGAGTTATGGCACCATAATCGATGTTCACTAATTAATTATCTGAGTCGTGGCAGGGATGGCGTTTCGTGACGATTCGTGCCGATTACCTATTTGGGAGCAGCTCTAATTTAATATTCCCGAAGGATATCGGCTGAGCACGCGATACAATTCAATGCCTAATTAAGACCTTGTTGCTAAGCCTACGCAATATTATGTCTATTAGAGCAGGGTTTCTCAAAGTGGGGTACGCGAACCCCTAGGGGTTCGCGACAAGATTTACGTAATGGTGGCAACAGGAGTCATTATTAGGTATGTCCGTCCGTTAATGAAACTTTTCAAGCTGATTTCAAAAAGATGTCTCTGATAGATTTTTGGGCAGCTAGATAGGCAGAGTATTTCGAACTCTCACGCAAAGCGGTGAATTCCCCTTCCTAAAGAGGAGGGGAGGGGGGGGGGGGGGGGCAATATAATACGTAAGGGGTTCGCTGTCACCTGGAAATTTAACAGAGGTTCGTGGAGCCGAAATTTTGAGAAACCCTGTATTAGAGCAATACTTTGGTCTCGTCCTCTATAGACAGGGTCACAGGGCTCGGTTTTAGGGTTCCGTACCCAAAGGGTAAAAACGGGACCCTATTACTGAGACTTCGATGTATGTCCGTCTGTCTGTCTCCACTTCTCCAGGCTGTATCTCAAGAATCGCTATATAGCAAAATTTTCACAGATGGCAATATGTAGACACTTGAAATTTTTACAAAATCCTCAATTATATGTGTACTTTAATATTTAACTAGAGAATAGAGATCGCCCAATGGTCGAAATTCGACCTTAGTTTTAACGACATAATATTTAGGACTACTACCTATATTTTGTAAAAAATATTGACTTTATCATTTTTTTTTCAACTCTTGTCTCTGGGACTAAGCTGATCTCAGACTGGCCGTGTAAGCATTGTCTAATAGTATCGATTCAATAAAAAAAAACTATAATCCATTTTCAATTTGTCAACTTGTTGTCAACAGACTTTAACCATAAAATAAATATAAAAGAGTATAATTCGTATGTATAGGCTTGTCACTCAAAAATCTGTCATTTCTCATGTAGGTGTGTTGTAGTGTGTGTAATGTTTTATTTGTTAAAAAAAAATTATGACAAAAACATAATTTCAAAATAATATTAGTTCGATGCACTCCTTCACCATATAAACTATAACCGTGCAGAATTTCATGCACCTACGTATCCCCATTTTTCGTTAAAAAGGGTTACAAAGTTTTTCGTTCGCGTATTAATATTATGATGATGATGATAATAAAATTAAAATAAAATATATAATTATGGGGGGCACCCATATAAAAAACACATTTTTTCCATACTTTCGCTCTATAACGGTACGAAACACTTCGTACGCGAGTCTGACTCGCACTTGACCGATTTTTAGTTTTTGTTGCATTTTATTTTGTCTTTTCTTTTTATTTTTTTCTTTATTGGAATTTCTGCCAACTGCAGGTCGAAACCCTAAAAATGCAAATTTTTCAATTGTTAGATAACACCTGCACCAGTCCTAAACCTTTAATTTTATTAAATAAAGAAAAGGAGGCTTAGTAGCGCGTTGTTTAGTATTTGGTAAGTTTTAGCTTACCAGATTTAGGGCCTGTAGGCCTAGTACTACGAAACAATTTTGAGATTCAAACTATCGGACGAGAATGCCGCGTCCTACTCTAACAAAGTCATTTCACGTTTGTTAGGCATTTTCATACGATTGTTTGAGTCTCAAAACGGTTTCGTGGTACGGTCCCTGTTTCACCACTTCCTGATAAGTGACGAATAGCCTAGCTAGGCTATCCACCAATTAACTTGACAGATCCAGTATGGAGAATCTGTCAAAAAAGTTATGAATAGCCTATTCGGCACTTTATCAGAAAGTGGTGAAACAGGCCTTTAACAAGCTAGAACTTACTAAATCTCAGAATCGTTCTCTTGGTAACAATTATTATTGTACGAACGGTAAGTTTCTATGTCGGCCGGGGGACTTTCTCACAGAACTAATATATACCAGATGAAAGTATGTCATAAACGCAGACGTGATCATTCCTTTCAAACAGACTTTTCTGTGAAAGCTTCAAACAAATTGCCCCTTACTGAGTAAATGATTTCTATTTACCTATATTTAGCCCATTACAAAAATCAAAATTAAATAAAGTGTGCACTTGTGCAGGAGTTATAGATAGTTTTAAATATTTTTCTCGTGTTAAAAAATTGGCTAGACCAAATCGAAAATAGCTAAATTCAATAAAGTATATATTTTTTTTATTTCAATACCGTCGCCAATCTTCGTCCTCAAAGTGGTAAAGATTTTACTGTTTTGTTTTAAATTTTTCGTAAAACATCGCATAGCAATGCCAAGCACATGTAATACATTATTCCTCTATAAATGTAATCCAGATGATATAAAATATATATTGAGCGCTCAAGTTGCATATTTATAAGCTGTGTACGATGGTATCCTTGCCAGTACATGCACCACATATAAATAAACAGTATTGACAGCATGATAATAAAGGAGCAAAGTTATTATTTATCACATTCCGATGTTTTGATAAAGTTTTGTCTGTGCAAAACATATCGAAAGTAAGGTTACGCCTACGAATAAATTTATTACTTGCTAGTTTTGAGAACAGTTTAAAACTAATTACTAGCCCTTGCGCTGGTTTGTCAAGAAAATGTTCCGATCAGAATAACCCATTTTTTTATCAATTAAATTAATGGAGCAGTATCAACGTCTTTTTTATCAATTTAAAGGATTCCGATGTTTTGATAAAGTTTTGTCTGTGCAAAACATATCGAAAGTAAGGTCTACGCCTACGAATAAATTTATTACTTGCTAGTTTTGAGAACAGTTTAAAACTAATTACTATAGTCCTTGCGCTGGTTTGTCAAGAAAATGTTCCGAGCAGAATAACCCATTTTTTTATCAATTAAATTAATGGAGCAGCATCAACGTCTTTTTTATCAATTTAAAGCAAATGCCGATCTCTTTGAAAGGCGCGATGTCTAGAATGCCTTTGAAAGAATTTTTGCACCTCACAGGCGCGTCAGCAATTTCATTTTGCAAAAAGTTTAAAAGGTAGTCACATTCTTAAAATAGCAGTTCAATCGATAACATTGTTACTTCGTAGTTTTTTTTTTTTTTTTTTTTTTATGGTATAAGGGGGCAAACGAGCAAACGGGTCACCTGATGGAAAGCAACTTCCGTCGACCATAGACACTCGCAGCATCAGAAGAGCTGCAGGTGCGTTGCCGGCCTTTTAATAGGGAATAGGAAAATATGAGAGGGTAGGGAAGGGAAGGGAATAGGGGAGGGTATGGAAGGGAATAGGGTAGGGGATTGGGCCTCCGGTAAACTCACTCACTCGGCGAAACACAGCGCAAGCGCTGTTTCACGCCGGTTTTCTGTGAGGACGTGGTATTTCTCCGGTCGAGCTGGCCCATTCGTGCCGAAGCATGGCTCTCCCACGTACGCTATCTATAATAATTAGAAATTCACTTCTACTTTAATTTTGAACTAACAATGCTTCGAAGCAGGTAAAAATAATAACCATTGTACTTTCTAGTCTGTCGAAAGAGTTTGTTTTTGATTCTCAGCATACACTGAAAGTATAAATAGCACTAATAAACGCTTACCTAATATTAATTAAAAGCGGCATTCTCACTGTTACAATGCACACATGTTAAGAGTTACCCCAGGGCCGACATGTCCCCTTTATTATATTTGGGGAATTTATTAAAACTTGACACCGTAACTCGAGTCGTCGAATTGTGAACATAAGTAAAGGACAAAGTTTGAGATACTTTTACGTCTAAATTCAGAAGTTATCTCTGCGTTAAACCGTTCAGTAATGGCCTAAAATTGAAAGATAATTAAAAAAAAAAACATTTTTAGAAACCTTTGATTATTTCGTACCAAGACTTTACTACTACTACCATCACAGTATCCCATAGGAATTTTGTGATGAAAAATTGCCGATTCACAGCCTAAATTGATATGCCAAATTAAAAAAACAGATCAGTAGTTTTTAAGTGAATAATTATCAAACACTTATACACAAACTTTCGCCAAAAATATTAGTGCGATAATTATAGATTATAACAACATAAAACTAACTAATAGACGTTAATATACCATACTCTAATTTGAAAACGTAAATAGATAAAGTATGTAGTTCTAACGTTTTTAAATATTGTTTTTTTTTTTGCATAAATGTAGGCTTTATACAAAAAAATCATATTCATATTTATGAAAAAAAAAACAAAAATTTTCAAAAAAATACTTAGCCAATTCATCCACTTACGTCTTCATTTAAATAAACGCAAGGTATACTTAAGTATTACTTTCAAATAGTATTAAAGCGTGTTAAACAAATTTTGTTTTAAAATTGACCTGCATTATACAAAAATATGCATAATATTATTATTAAGGTTAAGTCGAGAAAACTCATTAAGAAACATTCAACTTTACAATTCAAGAGATCTTGTAAGTAAGTAAAATTCTTACCAACCTTTTTGAACTAGTAATAGTTCAAAAAGGTTGGTAAGAATTTTTGTAAATAATATAATTGTATGTAAATAAAAGTCAACGCGACCGCACCGCTATTTAAATAAATCGTTACATACTTACATATTTTGCTTGTGATCTCGCGGTGTAGCCGTCAAACCGCGCGTTCGAGCGTACGCATATATAAATCCAGCCTTAAATCTCTGTTTAAAAATATATCAACTTAAACCTCAATTTTCCCGGTTTTATTTCGGTACTTTTTTGCCTGCGTCCTAAAAACCAACTCATGTGTAAGCTATATTATGGTCCCACGGTTACCATCAAACGCTATCATGCGTTGTTGAGGTTAAGCTTTTTTTAACAGGTAAGGGATACCATGTAAAAATTTTAGATTTATTATATTAGATAGAATAATTTGTATCCCGAATTTTAAAACATTTCTAGACAAATTGAGAAATCCTTAGATAATAAAACTATAAATGCGAAGGTATGTCTGTGTATGTTGTCTTTTCTCGCTTAAACCGCTGAACCGATTTAGTTGTAATTTCTTATAGTTCTACTTTGAAAGAGGGAAAAGGACATCGGATATTTTTGATTGCGACATAATGTACAGTTTCCAAGCGACAAACAAATTTTGGCGCAACGACGGCGTTGCGGTTATAAACTTTTGAATCACAAAGCATTAAACTTCAACCTTCAAGTATCACGGTCGGGTGATAATGAAAATAAGAATCAAAACTACTAACACACATCGGGCCAACGAAAGTGTTGCATGTTTTATTAGTTGATAGCGACTACAAGGTTAGTGCGGGGTGAACGACCGCGTCATACCGCCCTCCCCCGCACGCCGCTTCCCCCCTCGAGTCCCAGGCCGCTGGCGCATGGGATAACCACAGAATAAATAGACACAGAGGGCATGTACTTTCGCTTGACGGTATTTTCATCGCTGTATCGAGGCGCGACGGCTAAAATATCGTGTGCGTAGTTCATGCCTTCTGCATGTATTGGTCGCTTCTAAATTATGCTGTGCCAAGGCCCGGCACGGTTATAACATGGCACGGCACTACAATACAAAACTTAAGAGGATTCCACACCGCCATTTTTCCCATACAAACGCTGTCCCCTGTTTCCTCCCTGGATAATGCTAGTAGAGTTATAATTTTTTTCCTGAATATCTACGGCCACTAATACAATGTCCCTATGTTTTCCTTTTTTTCATAATTTAATTATTAAATAAGATATGAACGTTCAAAAACCCAAAAAAATGGCCAGATTTTCCGCTGTGTTCAAACGTCCAGAAAACAGATTTGGATAGATTATACAAAAAAAGCAAAACATAGGAACACAGCTCAGGCCTTTTTTTAATCTTTAATGAAAAAAGTACTTAAATCGGTTAAGTTTTGGAGAAGGAATCAGGGGACAACGAATCGTTGATTTTCTGGATTTTCTGCAGTTGTCTCTATCGCGTTCTGCGGTATAGGCTTGAGGTAAGGGAGACAGCTATAGATATTACACGTACTTTTTTTTCATTTCTCTAGCTGCTGTGGTATCCTCTTAAGACGTCCACGGCATTGACGTGCCGTGCCACGGCAAATTATAAAAGCGACTGTCTACATCATAATATTATTATAGCATGGTTGTTATATCATTGCCGCTCGGTCAAACAACACGGTTTGTGCAACCCGTGTTTATTTTCACTTCATTAATTTTAATTTGCTAATTCTGCGGTTTCGTTTGTAAGTGTATATTATGATAGCTTACTAACCCGCAAGATACCTGGAAATTAGAAATTACCTAACACATGAAATATCTAATATCTATATCACTACATAGTATTAAAAAACAATGTCGTTTATTCCCCTATGTCCCTTTGTTCCCTTTAATCTTTAAAACTACGCAACGGATTTTGATACGGTTTTCTTTAATAGATAGAGTGATTAAAAAGGAAGGAGGAAGGTTTATAAGTATAATAACATTAATTAAATAGTGGAGAA
The DNA here is from genome assembly GCF_905147365.1 of Aricia agestis. Taxonomy (NCBI): domain Eukaryota; kingdom Metazoa; phylum Arthropoda; class Insecta; order Lepidoptera; family Lycaenidae; genus Aricia; species Aricia agestis. The sequence goes on along the minus strand of NC_056428.1, from coordinate 22,276,527 downwards.
ATACCTACTGTTATTTAAGGGGTTTCTAATGTGATGTCACAAATAATTACATTTTTTTCCGCATACATTGCAAACGCAGGCTGAACGGGCTACGAGATTTACCAAAATAATGTAGTAGGTATAATTGTACACTATGAAAAGGTCTACAGAAAATATCGCGATGGTATCCCTCTTATGGATATCCCGCAATAACATTTTTTGTCATTTACTTTTCACGTCAAATAATTTCTAATTTTTGAAGCGATTTTAACCAATACGGCATTAATCCTTATTCAATTAAATACTTTAAATGCAATATTGATTTAATATAGATCTATATGGCCCTTTGCAGCGTATGATTTAAATGAATATTTTCGAAGGACGTAGCTTTTGCGGCGGTAGGTACCGACCAATGCGGGCCACGGGTAGTAATAATTATAAATCAAAACTACTGAATCGACATAAAACAAGAAACATTGAGATTGGCATTACATTTTGATTGCCGCTTAATGACATCTTTCTCCTAAAAACCCCTAACAATTTGGTTGCAATAGCTCGTACTGCTACCCATTACCCTAACTGAGGTCTGAGGCTTCCATCCCTTTTTTCATTGACCTTATAAAAGTTATGAGGAAGGCTTTATTTGGAGTACTATCAACATTATCAAAAATAAATTACATCCAAAATGATGTTAAACAAACACTAAATCAAAAAGTTAAATCAAGACAAAACAGGATCAATAACATTTAGCCAATTTTATCCACAGGACAAAACCGATCAAGTAGCAATTAAAAAACTGATGGGGGTGATTAGTGATTTGTGTCGTTTGTAGTCAAGCACGTTGATGTCGAAAAATGTACACTGTATACCTATTTACTCACATTAATAATAATAAAAATATTAATAACTATTATTTTCTAAGATATAGCGAATTGAACACAAACGGGCGGGGTGGGCCGATTTTTTTGCACGCACTTGTGTATGTTGTATACCTATTTCCTATTAATAAAGATGAAGAGTTTTGGACGCGCCAATCTCACACACTACAGAACCGATTCTTATGTATTTTGGCACAGAGATAGTGTAGACCACGGAGATAAAGACCATAGGCTACATTTTGCGGAAAAATATACAGTTCCCGCGGAATTCTATATTAACGCGGGCGAAACTTCCATAATTTAATACATACGTACATATCTTATGCTACTAGCGTTTTGAACAAAACCATGTTAAATTATCGTAAACATTCGCGTGGCTCAAAAGTCACCACATTACTACAAAACTTAAAAAAAATACCATTAATCAAGTAAACTAAGCAACAATTGTAAAGTTAAAATACACCTCGTCCAAACTGGCTCGGCCCAAATCTGTAGCGATAAACATTTTGTTCTTATTGTGTTCGGTTCGAGTTTTTTATCTTCCTGTCGGGGAGTAAACTGCATTCTTGATTATTTAAATGCACCCCAACCTTGTAAGAGGGCACGTGTAGTTAAACCGATTCTACTTTAATGAAGCTTATTTATTTATTAAGGGGGCGACTTACCCAAAATTTACGAATTTATAATTCATTTTTATCTATCTATATATTAATACGTGAGCCAAAAACTTTGTATCCCTTTTGACGAAAAATGGGGAAACGTAGGTGAATGAAATTTTGCACAGTTATAGTTTATATGGTGAAGGAGTGCATCGAGCTAATATTATTTTGAAATTATGATTTTTATCATACATTTTTTAACAAATAAAATATTTCACACACTACACCACGCACACTTAAGAAGATGACAGATTTTTGAGTGACAAACCTATACATACGAATTATACTCTTTTATTTATGGTCTTGACAACGCAAGTTGACAAATTGAAAATGGATCATAGTTTTTTTTTATTGCATCTTAGATACTATTAGACAATGCTTACACGGCCAGTCTGAGATCAGATGACTTGGGAGTCATATATTTTTTTCAACTCTTGTCCTGGGGGACAAGAGTTGAAAAAAATATATTATGATAAAGTCAATATTTTTTTTCAAAATATCTAAGGTAACTTAGTCCTAATGTCATTGAAACTAAGGTCGAATTTCGACCATTGGGCGATCTCTAGTACTTTAAAATAAGCCCTGAGTTGTCATTTTCTAAAATTAGATAAGTACTACATTATATTTCCAAGAATTAGATCTTAGCAAAAACACGAATTATTATTTTTTGACAAAAAATTGAAACCGACTTCCAAGGTAAAAACAATATTCTTAAAAATATGATCTAAAAAGTATGAAATAATAATTATTATTCTTCAGTGCCTTTTTCGAAATTCGACTTAACCTTGACAACCAATTCCGTACTCAATTTTCATTCGTTTGAAGTCGATACCAGCCCAGTAATTTGCACAATTTGTACTAATTTGACATTTGTCAGTTTAACAGTTTTGACAATTCATTTTCTGGAGGAATTGCAAAACGTTACCATTTTAGCCCCGCAGAACTGAACCGGCCAGGTACCGAGTATATATATATATATATATATATATATATATATATATATATATATATATATATATATATATATATATATATATATATATATATATATATATATATATATATATATATATATATAATGTGGTATTAGTGATTCTTACTGTAATTCGGTTTTTAACCGACTTCCAAAAAAGGAGGAGGTTATAATAAGTTCGGCTGTGGATATTTTTTAAGGTTCAATTTTACCAAACCTATGAAAGGTTTTGATCTAGAATCACATTAAAACCTATGAAGATAGTAAATACTACTAACTAGTACGCAGGTACTTTTGAAATTTTGCGCCTTTAGCTGACGAGTTAAAAGTACATTTATTTACATTCGTTCATTTATAATTCAAAACAGCTACGAAAAACACGAACGCGAAAACAACCAAAGATAATTTCGACAACTATCTAGAACTGCCATTAATCAGATTCAGTACTATGTTCATTTTATTGGAAAACTTGTGAGGATGGCGATATAGATCACATTTTATGCTCTAGATTAGTTAATGACGTCTAATAATATACTTTCCAATTTTATAGACGTGTGCCGTTAAGGCCGGATACTATAGAGTATAGACCATTGATTCCCAATGTGGTCCAGGTGGACCCCCAGGGGTCCACGGGAGCCCGACAGGGGTCTACGCTTGCGTGGAAGAAAAATGGGGGTCCACGACACAAATTTGGTGACCCGTCTTGACTTCTCCTATGAATATAGGCAGACAATATTATATTAACAGATTAATATAATATTGTCTGCCAGACAGAGCAAGGAGATTTAAGGTTATAATTAAGTAAACTCAAGCCAAATATTGATATAATTTTCTGTCAATTCACCTAGTATATCCCTCCCATTACAATAATAACTTTTATGTCAGGTTACCATTGTAGAAATTTAAATTTTGAAGTGGTTATTTTAGTTTTGATGTTAAATTGATTATACTACGATATAACAACATAAGTAAAAGTGTGTAATTTTTGTGTTAAATAGCTACAAAACAAGAAAATATAAAATGCGTATAGTTTTTACCACTCTGAAGTGAAAGCTTATTGATTCCTTATAATGAAGTGTTGGAAACAAATGGATCCAGCAAAATGTTTAAAGTGGTGTATGAGAAAAAAAATTTGGAAACCTCTGCTATAGAGTAGTGTTTTTCAACCTGAGGTCTTCTCCTTCTCAAGCTTCTGGGGTTGAGAATTGAGACTCGAGAGAAATATTATAATTTTTTTATTACTATCAGGCTATTTTTATTGAGTAAAACGAACAACCATTTTATCAGCGAAAAGTCTCGAAAGTGGTAGCTAACTGAGATAGAAAGGATTCCATACTTTGATTTGATGGTCCCAAACATGGATTGTTCTATTTGTAGGACAATGTTACTCTTAAATTATATTATCATAATATTAATACGCGAACGAAAAACTTTGTAACCCTTTTTACGAAAAATGAGGAAACGTAGGTGCATGAATTTTTTATTGAATCTTAGATACTATTAGACAATGCTTACACGGCCAGCCTGAGATCAGCTGAGTCCCAGAGACAAGAGTTGAAAAAAAATATGATAAAGTCAATATTTCTTTACAAAAAATAGGTAGTAGTTCTAAATATTATATCGTTGAAACTAAGGTCGAATTTCGACCATTGGGCGATCTCTAGTAACTATTAACCTATCAACATGCAAAAAATCAGTTGGTTACAATTACGTTTTAGGGTGAAGCCAAACGAGCTAGGCCTGGAGATACTGACACAAAATTCTTGGTCATTTGTACCAGTATGGCGGTTTTACAGGGGTATAATTACGTAAAGGCAAAAAGGAAAATGATGGTCTCAAAATGAAGGTACTCACAAAAAATTAGCTTGATAGTAATTTAAAAAAATTGTTCTAGGGATCCCTGACTATCGCATCATAAAAAAGGTTGAAAAACACTGCTATAGAGTATAATATACCGTTACTTACATTAACTACGGGAAATGTAATTGGTAAAGACTGGGATACACGAGCTATAGTCAAGGCCCAGGGCAATTTAAGGTGGCACCAGGGGTCATTGAACTTTCTAGTTTAGGAGCTATGGGAAAAATACTCGCACTTTTATTATACATTATAAAGTTATAACTTAATAGTTAGAATTTTGAGGAGAAATTTATTTTAGAGTATTTAAACGTGGGAGAGCCATGTTTCGGCACGAATGGGCCGGCTCGACTGGAGAAATACCACGTTCTCACAGAAAACCGGCGTGAAACAGCGCTTGCGCTGTGTTTTGCCGAGTGAGTGAGTTTACCGGAGGTCCAATTCCCTTCCCTATCCAGGGATCCCATCCCCACCCTCCCCTATTACCCTATTCCCTCTTAAGGCCGGCAACGCACCTGCAGCTCTTCTGATGCTGCGAGTGTCCATGGGCGACGGAAGTTGCTTTCCATCAGGTGACCCGTTTGCTTGTTTACCCCTTATTTCATAAAAAAAGCTTTTTTTTTAAGTTGTTTGCATATAATTTATTTTTTGTTTTTAATTATCTCCGGCTAGATTTCTTAGTCTGCTTGATTGTAGTTTGTTTTGTTTCTAGGATTTGTTAAAATCTGATTTACTTAAGTCCTTATGAATTCGTACTTGTGAAAAAACCGTGTCTATATTAATTACATACATTTTCAAGTTACTCTCAATGAGCCTTTTCATTTGATACCCATATTGCAGAAGTGCATTAAAATACATAAATACTTATTGGATGAGCCGCCTATCGCCATATTGGATGTAGAATGACATTACTGAATTCAATGATGAAAAACTCAGAGCAGATATGTTACTACCGCGCGCGTTGTGAAGATTCAAATACGGCCCAATTGGGCCGTCTGTTGTTTAGTCTGCATCGAGCGCAGTCACGAACGTGCCTTACCTAAATAAATTGAAAATAACGTCGTGCGTGTATCGAAAATGTACCAATTACGACTCGAAAGTAAACAAAACACATGGAATCTCTTACCACATGTTTTGATTGCAACAAATACCTCGATTATTTACATTTTCAATTATTATTTTTTCGAACAATCTGGAAAAAATCGAATTTTCGTCATAGCTCAGGCGAAGAAAGAGACAGCGATACGATTCGACGTTTAAAAATAGAACTGTCTCTTTTATGTAAATGGTTTTTCGTATCTTTTGTTTGTTTCGTGAAAATTGTTCGGAAGAGATTTAAGCCGGAAAATAGTATGGACGTAACATATCTGTATAAGTAGAATATCATTGACTGTATTCGTTTTAGAATTACTCTCAAAAAGCCCTTTCATTTTATATTCATATTGAAGGACCGCATACAGCATAGAAAATAACTATTTTGGCCAGGTCGGTCGGCCATATTGGTTTTAGAGTGATGATGTGCATAGTCATCCCAACTAAACGCGTATGCAAAATTTCAGCTCAATCGGTTAAATATATCTACTACAAAATTGATTTTCAAAATTTCACCCGAACATAACATACTTACATGATACATATTATACAGAGCAAGATAAATAAAAGCTTTTAAAATGGCTGCAGTTTCTGAACCCACCGCTAAAATAAAAAAGACTCTTATTATTTTTTATCAGTATCACCTAATGTAAAAAATCTACTAGGTATCCAGGACGCTCGAGTGACTACCCGAATAGCACCCTCCCCTCCCCTACTAAAAATAATTATAGTACAGACAGGTCACACACTTTCATATTTATAATGTAGTATGGATTTTACTATCACTAGGGACATCTATTATTTTGAGTTAAATAAGTTTCCTTTTTCACGTAGAAGATCTATAAGAAGCGTGAACGCAATCAAGGTTCTACCTAGCCACAGAAAATAATACTCGCAACTCGCAAGTGTATCATCGGCAGTAGGTACCTACCTGAATAGGGCATATAAAATAACAGAGCGCTTTCGAAGGTCGTTGATATAAAATCACCGTTTTACAGAATGAGAGGAAACGGTATACAAAGTTTGTAATTTGTATACCGTTGTTCGGTTTTAGTATGTCTCTAACTAAACGCAGTTCTGAAAACTAAGGCTGGTTTTATTGTTAAGCGTTTCGGCAGCGCCGTTGGAGCGCGCGCGTTCTAAGATGTAACGAACATACGGGCGAACGGCGCTGCTCAAGCGCGCGACTTAGAAACGCAACTACTACCCCCATACATCTTCGAACGCGCGGCGCTCCAACGGCGCTGCCGAAACGCTTAACTATAAAACCAGCCATAACTCTGCGTTAATACAATATAGTTGAACTATTTTACTTCTATTTCGACTTCTATTTTAAATAGAATTCTTTGCATTAGGGATGCAAGGAGATTGGATTTATAACGTCACATCTTTACTAATAATGTAGTTATGTAGTTTGTTTAAACGCGCTAATTATTATAGAAACTACTACTTTGCAAAAAACTACTTAAGAACTACTTACTAAATATGTCAGCATTATAATAGCACAGTACAATTCATACAATATACTTCCACATAATATCAAGCATGCTGTTTTTACACGTAAACAATTTATTGGCCGGTTTATAATTTATATTATTCCAATCCATCGCTGGATGCTACTGGACTAATGTAAATGGGTACTAGATTGCACTGGAATGAACCGATGTAATTCCAGTGCACGTTTACATTTTCAATTTACTGGATTGGATTACTGAATTGAAATAATGTAAGCCATAAGACGCGTTTAGATTATGTCCTGCTCAAATAGCCGACTTGTAATAAATTCGGTTCAAAGGAAACTCGAATAACCACCGTTAAATAGGAATGTTAATCGAACCGCTCCAGTTCTAAGAATGCAATAAAGATAAGTATTTGAATAGTGAACGAATCCAATTTTGTTAATACAAGAAATATTGCTTCTTTGCTTGTTTGAACTGAATGGCGTACAAATTAGTAGAATTCCAATTTCTAACATAAGTCGCAGTCCAAAATAGTAGAAATGTGCCTACTGATTCTTAAGTTATTTGAATTGAGAAACCTCCTCGGAAGTCAGTTAAATATTTCATTGCTTTTTTGCTTGTTCGAACTCGAAGGTGAATGGCATGATCGAAGTTTAAAATTGTTAAAAAAAAAAATTAAAACGTAAGTACATAATATTATTAAGGTAAATGACTAGTAGATTGGACAGTTACTGTTGTAGTTAAAACAACACTTCGCTGAACCTTAATATGTATGCAGTATAATTGTAAAGTACTGCATTAATGTTAAGCACTAGTCATCTGTTTAGACTATGAAAACAAATTTTTAGTGCTTAAGTGACCTTACTGCATGTATATACTATGTGCAAGACAAAATTAATAATTTTAGAAATATGACAAGAATGATGTAATTGGCGCATACTGCATATTTGTTATGTTGCTTATTCAGTTAGCATGGGTTTTCATGTAACATTAAGTTTTTGAGTACTCTTACTGCGGTTATACTGAGTACATATATCTTAAATCTGCTCTTTACTGCATTTATGCTAATATGGTTTGGCTTTTGTAATAACGATAGGAAGAAATTGGTTTTTGATTCTTATAGAGCTTAAGGGGGCGACAAACCCTAAATTGTCGATTTTATAATTCATTTTTATACTTGAAAATAAGCCCCGTATTGTTTCATTTTCTAAAATTAGATACTACATTATATTTCCGAGAATTCGATCTGAGCAAAAACATATCTTAAAATTTTCTCTATAGAAAAAAATCACAAAAATGCATCTAATTTTCACGAATTTTTCATTTATTGCTATAACCGTTCATTGAATTGAGTTAATATTTTAACACATTGTATAAAACTTTATCATTGAGAGATCGACCTAGCGGATTTTTAAAATGTTGTATATTTATCGAGTTATTGAGAAAAAACTAATTTTGCGATAAATCCGCGTCGTTATACGCCGTACGCCTGGCATATGAAAGACGGGCGTGAGTGTGAAGAGAGAAGGACGATGTTTGATTTTTGGGGTTAGTTGCCCTCTTAACGTCAGCATCTCGAATATCTAAAACAACCATAAACGCAGTAAGTGGTACTTACTGCGTTTATGAATTGCGCGGCAGAGTACCAGTCATTGGAAAAAGCACAAAAACACCATATTCATCAATGTTGCTTTAAAGTAAAAGAACGCCTGTTTTTAAAGAAAAAAACAGTCAGTTTTTAAAGCAACATTAATAAATACATATGGTGTTTTTGTGCTTTTTCCAATGACTAGTACTATCCAATCTACTAGTCATTTACCCTATAACACAGAATTGAAAACTTTTGGTATTTGGACTTTTGGAATGGAGTGCAGCCGTACGAGATGCATGTCTCGTAATAAAGTCAACTTTTTATCAGTTTGGGCTGTATAATGTATTATAATATACAACCCACCAAAACATGAAATGTAAAAGGAGCCAAGCAAAATATTGCATAGCTATTCAATACTTCTTTCGTAAAAAGTTTTCAGCCGTAAAAAGTTTATAGCCGTTCTTGAGATACAGCCTGGAGACCCACAGACAGACGGACAGACATCGAAGTCTTAGTAATAGGGTCCCGTTTTTACCCTTTGGGGGGGTACGGAAACCTAAAAACAAACTCTTCAGCTTTTATAAGCTTGTACCTATAGCATGGTTTTAAAAACTCGGCCTAAATATATTTTTCTGACGCTGACCGCATAAACATGAATGTTAATGATATTGAGTGTTTTCTCTGAATCCCACAAGGGTACAACATCTGGCAGCCATAAGTGCTAACGCCTAACATCAAGGGCCACACTGAAGGGAAAGTGCTATTGAAGAACATTGCGAATGAAGAACAAATCGTTATAAATTGAGGAATTTAGTATGACCTGAAAAAAGTAAGCATAATTAACACGCGACAACAAAAAAATATTTCTTATGTAAAAAAAACCTTCGTATCACTGCCTTCCTAAATAAACCTTCCCTAGACTTCTACGAATACGAAGACTAAAATCAGCCGAATCGATAGCCGTTTTCAAGTTTTAGCGAAACTATAAAATAATATGTATTATAATAAATATAATATTATATAGATTGTAATACCTTGAATAATAATATAGAAAAGAATAATGCATGATATAATATTATAATATATACAAAATTGAATTGTAATTTATTAAGGGTGAATACATGACTACTGCGTATTAGTTCATAGACTATTAAAAATCTATTAACTTTGAGTTCACACTGCAGTTAAGGCCCTGTATTCCCAGAAACGGACGATTTTCAAGATTTAAAAGTGACAGTAGACACAAAAATATAGTAATTTAAATTCTGAAAAAAATATATGTGTTAGTTGAGGATCTAACACAGTGGAATTTATATTCCATTACACAATATCATGAACTTCACTCGATAGAAAAAAATCCCAAACTTACCTCTTCTTTTAACGAATTTTCCATATTATGTCCAAATTATTTGGAATTTTCAGATAATTTTTGCACTGAATTAAAGACAAAGAATATACCTAGGGCGATTCGTTTTTTTGACTCGATTTAATTGATGTATAAAAAAACGACGATCAAAAAACTATAAAATAGCAGGCGCAAAGTGTGTGACTGAAAGCGTACCAGCCGAACCTTTGCGCCTGCTATTGGACATAGAATGGAAAATTCGTTAAAAGAAGAGGTAAGTTTGGGATTTTTTTCTATCGAGTGAAGTTCATGATATTGTGTAATGGAATATAAATTCCACTGTGTTAGATCCTTAACTAACACATATATTTTTTTCAGAATTTAAATTACTATATTTTTGTGTCTACTGTCACTTTTAAATCATGAAAATCGTCCGTTTCTGGGAATACAGGACCTTAAGATGTTAGTTAATTTATCGCGCGTAATCAGGCGGGTAATCTGCCCGTGGGCCGGGATTAAGCGGGATTGTGTCCCGTGGCCGTGGGCCGTCATGGTGTCCCAGAAGATTAACATATTATAAAGCTTTATCACATACGTAAAATAAGATACAAAGATATAAGAAAGCTCCTTCTTTGATGTGGGCAGTTTTTAACGTCGAAAGTACGAACAAATCTTCAAGCTATCCAAATCAGCCTTTAAATTCAAGCTAGTATAATAATTCAAAAGTTTAATGGGGAAATTTGTAATGTAGGACCTTGCGCTAGTATACTCATAAAATATGTACATTACAAAGAAGACAACTTTAATCGCGATTGTCAAAAGTGGATCCAAAGTTTCCAAGTACAAAGTAAAATTTAGTAGTACAATAATAGACAACACTAGAATCTTAAGGCCATCCCCTGAGTAAACGACCTTGACCATACATTTGCCGCGTTGCCGAGATCGCACCAAAATCCAATTTTTTTTTTACTTATCTTTGTTCAAAATTGACCAAAAAAATTCAAACGTCCAGTAAGTAGTTAATTAAATTGTCGATCTATTGGCGTGTGTTTCAAATAACCGTAATTTGTAAATATAGGGAGATACTGAATGTATGCTTGAATTTAAATAAATTGGTATTACTTTGGAAGTTGATATCATGAGTATAAAAAACAAAAAAATGGAAATTAATAACTATGACAAGAACGTTCATATACTGAAGATTATTGCTGTATTTTAATTATAATTTTGTAACTTCCAAATTATGAGTTAATAAGGCTCTAAAAACGGTAAACTACGGCATCTCCGCAGGGGAGTAGTACTGCTAAAGACTCCGGCGTCCCTAGTGAACAAATTGTTTTCTAATTATAAAACAAAAGAGTCCTTTCAACAGCATAACTGCAACGATTTCACCACCTTAAAGCGTAGAGAAAATAGGTACGTTCACATAACGAGACGTACTGAGGTGCTATTTCAAAACTCCGATAACCTTTTACTTATTTATTGCGATATATTATGATGTGACAGAAAGCGACCTACAACAATACTGATACGCGAATGCAAAAATATCACGAATACAGCACGAACCAATGCAGTGCGATAAGGATTTGAACTTTAATAATAATTTGTTGTAGATAATGTTTTATTGCGGTTGCTACTTCGAAATAAGTTTTAACTGAATTTAATCTTATGGAGACGAAAAGTAAACGAGTAACCTAACTTTGTTTCTTGCGAGTTGCGACTCGCGCGATTCCGCACTGTGTAGGTAAGGCATAAAGACATAAAATAAAAGTGCCGACATGTTATATAGTATAGATTATGATAACCTCTTTTATTCCTATTCCTTCTTGGAAGTTTAAATAGACGTGCAGACAGCTAAAATGGGCCTTAACTTCTTTACGCTTAAAGAAGCTTAAGACGTATGTAAAAGTGTTATTATTAAAAAGACAAGAGAGACAGACAAATTAGAGATATTTCTCTCACTATAATTATTTTGCTCGTATCCTGAAATTCATAAGATTTGCACTAAGTATGAAGGAATGGCGTATTGAATATAAATCAAACAATTTCGTCCTTGCCAAGGCGAAGCGATTACAAATATTTAAGGTCAGTACATTGTAAACTCATTTGCATCGTACGTGTGGCTACGTGTATGAATGTACTATTATAGCCTTCCAATGAACCGATGCGACTCCATGGCGACCACGATGCGACTACGATATCGCAGGTCGTGCTAACCACTACTTTATCTAACGATCTTACAAATGTTAATAAAAATATTTTAGTCGAACATAAAACCTACTTTTTGGAAGACACTTAAAATTCACCTTCGCATTCAAAGTTTAAAAAATCGACCAAGTGCGAGTCGGATTCGCGCACGAAGGGTTCCATACAGATACAGAGCAAAAATAGGCTAATAAAAATTGTGTTATTTGTATGGGAGCCCCCTTAATTTTTTATTTTATTATTATATATTTATTAATTATTAAAGTAAGTACACATAATATAACAAAAGAATGTGTAAAAATTCAAGTGCCTACCTCTTGCCATCATTAATATAGAGCAAAAAGGGCCGAAAAAATCACGTTTGTTGTATGGGAGCCCCCTTAAATATTAATTTTATTTTGTTTTCAGTAAGTATTTGTTGTTATAGCGGCAATAGATATTTATATTATACACAATCTGCGAAAATTTGAGAAGTCTAGCTATAACGGTTCTTGAGATACAGCCTGGAGACAGACAGACGGACAGACAACGAAGTCTTAGTAATAGGGTCGGAACCCTAAAAATGGTACATAATTGAAATCTGTTGGTTGTATAATGTATTTGAAGCACCTAATAGGCTACTTGACTACCAATTCAATTCAATTTCATTGAACAAATACATATTTCTAGTAAAACTTGGCCTAGGAAACCGTATTTCACCCTTATCATCAAATAAAAGCTTATGATTGAAAAATAAAGTCGTATTGAAAATATGATTTTATGAAAATAGGATTTGTACTGACGAAAACGCTTTTGCGGTACTTCCGAATTGGATGTGACGTCATTCAGTCATTATATGTAAGTTTATTTGTACATAAATAATAAAAATAAGCCTAGAAAGATTTGTAAAATATATTTTCTTGAATAATTCAAATAAAACATCAGTTTTATAAATTATCCCCATTTATTGTAGACGGGAAATGAAATGGCCAAAACTTTTCTCCAAAATTTTTATAATTTTTGGGCACTTTTAGACGCGTACATTTAGCATATAAAAAAATGTTCAATAAAGAGAGCTTAAAATACAAAACGTATGACGTCACACTATGGCGGACAGTGTTTTCGGCGCCATATTTTATAAGGCATATTTTTCAATTAACATTTTTATGGGTTTCTGCTGTGTAAAATATTAAAATATTAGCTTTTTTTGCTATAATGAATGATTATGAAGCGATTATCATGAAGAACAAAAATGAGGTCAAGTAGCCTAATAAAAAACTAGTGCCCCGTTTCGGAGGTTTTTAAAAATATTATTTTCACTAGGGCTTATGACCTAGTGAAAATATATAAAAATAACCAATTATAATAACAACGCTGTTGAATAGATAAACTCCAGTCAAATACCCCAGTAACCCGTTGTGGGTGTGGCATGGATTGTGTCGCTTGTATCATAAATCATAATTCATAGTCGCAAAGATCGGAATGTTTTGTGCCCCCGTAAGATTATTGTCACATACGAATGGCCAGACGAACTGCGTAGTAATGAACAGGAATGTTATTTGTCAACATATTAATTGTTTGAGTTCCACGAAGCGTATTCTTTGGACTAAATCAAGGGTTATTTGAGATTTTTGTTTACGAAACATCGTAATTGTTTTGTTGCCATTGTCGAATGACTTACGGTGGTTAATACGAAGGTATACTAGGAATTTGATTCATAGATAGTTTGAGAGCCTGCGTCATTCGGTCGAGACTCGAGACATAACCCGACATTTGGTCGGGTTATGTCTCTAGTCGTAGGTTCGCCATCTAGGAATCAATTTCTCTGATATAAGAATGTACTGTCAATCACGATATGGTGTCCGGAAATCCCAATACTAATATTATCATAAATGCCAAAGTTTGTCTTCCTATTTCCTGTTCACGCTCAAACGACTGAATCGATTAAGATGGGATTTGGTGAGGAGATACTTCGAGAGACGGAAAATTTTGTTGGAAAAAGGGATGGAAGGCAGCCTCAGTGGCCCATGATCCATACATACAGCTACCAGTAGCCAGCTTAGCTGACCCAATGTGTCTAGCATACGTAAGGATGGTATTAAAATAAGGAGACTCCTTAAGATGGTGAAATCTAAATTAAATTTAAGTTTAGATTGCTCTGATCAATTTATAGGCTCTTATTACGTGTAATAACTATAATCTAAGAGCTAAGTGATCTGATTAATCCATCAATCCCCAAGCGGCACCGCATATGGGTACCCCATAGCAATTGAATATCTATTGTGTCTGCCATTCCCACGATCGATTATAACCAAATATCGATTTTTATGGTATTTCATTTAAAGGTGGCACCGCATATGGGGTACCGCGTTTTGTGTTTTTAACATCCAGTTTAGAATGGTAACTCTTGTAAGACCCTAGTTTAGCAACTAACTGAAATTATGAAAGTTCCACAAAATGCAAGACTAGGATGTAAATTATTATTTATTTATGACTAGAAAGATTTTGTATTTTTGTATAGTATAATAATTAAAACTTCAATATTTTGTGCTTAATTCAGAGGACCCCTGATAACTTGGGGTTTGGTGTAGCCCACTTTTGGAGTTGATGCTATCTGCTATAGTATTCATATGTGGTGGCTTACAGCTAACAATATTATATTAAGCTTAAAAGATAGATAACAAAAAAGCCAATTACAAGCCTCCACAGATAACAGTTACTTTAGAGTAGGTAATTGGTGTAAGATAAAACATACAATTAATAATATTAATGCCCTTGCACGCTTCACTTTGGCTCATCGTGGCGGGGGCACTCCCGTGATAGCAACAAACAAATAATTTTAAGAAATTAGTGACAGTAAGACTATTTATAATAAATAATAATTATTTGCTTAATATGCTTAATTGATCCATTGACCATAATGCATTCAAAGTACAAACTATGATAACACAGGAAAAGATGAAAAAAATAATATAAATCTAATAACATATTTATCGTATTATTATGTCTGGGTGTCTGCCTAGAATCGCGGTATTTATAGAAGCTAGGCTACTTGTGAAAAGATTGATAGTAGGTAGTAGGTAGGATAGTAGGTTTATGTCAAATACCAATTTTAGAAAATTACTAGCCGACCTGAGGTTGTCCTGTCGGGCATATTTAAAGACAATCTAAACCAGCCTTTCCCAAAGTGGGTGATAACGCCCCCTTGTTGGCGCTGAAGGTCTAAAGGGTGTGGGACCCAGAAAAAAGGGGGCATTGTGTAGTGGATTTATTCTGGATGCATTTTAAATTGAGACAATGGGGGCGCTAAAACATAATTTGTTCTCAAAGTGGGCAGTAGACATCCAGACTCCAGAAACCATGGAGGGCCACCTAAGTGAGTAAGAAAAATCCATTTAAATCGGTCCAGCCTTTTAGAACTTCAGTGACAACAAATGAACAGTAGAATCATATTATAATATTATATGGAATATAGATAATACCGTGGAAAAAGCCAATAGTGTCATAATGCTTCAACTTGACTGCTTGGTCACATTCAACCGCGATAACAATAGATTTTCCACCAATCCACAATCGAGGTAATAATAGTGCCCTAATAACTAATAAGATATCTACAACATGTGAAATAGTGTTTCAGTATCAAAATATATTACTTTCATTTAGGTACATAAAGAACAATGGCCAAATCGTACCAGATGATAAAAGGCATGGCGTCCCAATATGCCATTAGTAGCAAAAATTCCCTAATATTTTAAGGCATCGACATTAGAAATGTGTCTTTAAAAAGCCACAAAAAAAAAGATCAATATTTTTTATTATTATTATCAATATTTATATAAATCATTTCGTTGTTGTCTTTTATATGTTCTGACAGCTGGTGATCATTCACATTCATTCTATTTTTTTGGTAATACTCTAGGAAAAATTGAAATAATTAGAAACGAGATCGCCGAATATACACTTGTAGGCTACACCACAGTCAGAAAAAAGGTAGTTATAAGTCTAACCTCCAAATAACTGTAAACATTATTAAATAATTGTAAAAAACCTATTTAGACATAATTCTCAAATGGAATTATGTTTAGAGCATAAGAACAACCAAATCTAACTACTTATAGTTTATTTTGGGACATCAAAAATAAAAGTGGAGTCCAGCTCCTATACAAATTTGGCCATGATTCTTTATGAACACATGCAAATAATATATCAAGCAACAATCTCGAGCTGTCGAACGAAACCAAAATTGGTTTACATCTGCATAAAAAAATATATGTGTACATACAGTGATGTACATATGTAAAACTTACACAAGCATGATTGAATATAAATTCTATGAGATTAATTTGTCAACGTGCCGATAAGTGCCGACTGGACATCAAAAAAAGAGTTCTGCTGTCATGTATCACAAGTCTTATTTTACCATGCAGTGTTACTGATAGTGACATCTCGCTTGCTCAGGCCTTTGTTTCTCTATTCCGCTCTATATTAACTTTAAGCAATGACGCGATGCTTAAAATTTTTCACAACAGTAGGTAGATATAGGTAATTTAATAGTACTTACACACAAGTAAAATATTTTAATAGTAAGTAATAAAAATCTCCTCTTTTTTGGAAGTCGGTTAAAAATTAGGTACTTAAAATGTTAATTACTTCTTAGCTGTAAAGATGTGGATGGTAAAATATTTTACGTAGTAAATGCTGCAAAAGCGTCGTTTCATAAAAATAAACAATCGCAAAAGCTGATTTCGCGCTCTTACCTTCCTTTTTTCAGAAAAAAAATCGTTCCATGTAGATTATTAATTTGGAAAAATTAATTTTTAATTCATTTGTTAATAGTTTTGTAACTAATAATTTAAATTAAATTGAGTAACAACTTAATCAGAATCACGCTTCGTCGTTCAAAAAGTTTCAAACATGGGACGATCAATCGATAGATATACGCTTAGCATTGTAAGTTTATCCTAAAAGTGATGACTTAAATTGACGGTTAAAAATAGTGCATGCTACGGAGAATGTATTACAATTAACACTTACCTCGTACTTGATGCCAGCCAAACGAAGCCAAGTCTCTACTTTCAAACAGTACGGCGAAATCGATGGCAACAAAGGCGTCCGTGAGAATTGATACAAATATACGATATCTTTTTCGAAGTTGATTTTATGGACATTAGGTTTTGGCTGAGTTGCTTCTTGTTTTTTCTCCTCTGGAGCCTTCGCTTCTGTCTTATCTCCGGATGCCGCCTCTTCTTTTGTTTGTCCATTATCCGGCGGCGTGTCGTCCTTTAATTCTTTCTCCTTCTCGGTCGTGTTCTCGGGCACGTTGTTGGTTATTTCTGTTGCCATGATTCAGCGAAAGTACCACAATAGAGTCTATAAAACACGCACAACGGTACAAAAGCACGGTAGCTTGAAAGTTTATGAAAAAAATCTAAGTTTACCTCCGCTCACACAAGGCGCGCTAGCAGAGTGAATTTTAAAGTGACTACCGCTATGCCGTCGCACAGATAGCCAACTGATTGGTCGCCACTCGCCTCGCCGGTTGCCGAGCAACGCTATTCAATATTCACCGGGCTATACGTCAAAATGGCGGCTTTGACATATTATTGTCACTGGTTTTGGTTACAAAACGTACGGTATCAAAAATCTCAATTAACATGTAACAATAATTAATAAAATACCGTAAATTGCTTTCATTAAGTGATATTATAAAAAATAAAATCACCTACCGAATTCTTGACCAAAATTTCGTATAGCTAACAATACAAACAAAAAGATTACGGTATGACCGAAACCGACGAATCTTAGCGACCTCTATGATCTATCGTACCGAAATACCGTACATATTGCTTTATTATACAATGTGTCCCGACACCGGTGTCCGATCCTTTAATGTCATGATATATGGCATATTTTATCGACAAATTGGCTCTCAAATTTTTTCTCTCTGTCACGGTTGTAAAATGGCAGCCATTTTAGTTTTTCCCAGGCTTGCACACTAATCTGACCAGTACTTCTCATGTAAATATCGTATGAAGATAAAAAAGATCTCATTTGATAGCTAAACTTGTGGACTACGCTTACACAGGCAATATGTTATACATTTCGTGGAATCAAACATAGAAAAACCAAAGTTTAAGAAAAAAATTGTGCATTTTTAATTATTGCCTTTTTGTGAAAAATCTAGCACATTAAACTGGTTCTTTTTTATTAAAAAAAATAGAGGAGGAGAGGACTTAAATAAATTCTTTATTTTAATGCTCTAAGTCAGATAGTTTAGAAGTTATAACGATTTTCCTATGAAGTATAGGTCAGAAAGTTGGAGAAAAAAAATATTTGAAAGCCAATTTGTCACTTAAATATGTACCATAAATCATCATGAGTTCAAATTTTTTTTCTACAACTTTTGAAAAAAAAATCACTAATCTGACCTATACTACATAGGAAAATCGTTATAACTTCTAAACTATCTGACTTAGAGCATTGAAATAAAGAATTTATTTAAGTCCTCTCCTCCTCTATTTTTTTTTTAATAAAAAAGAACCAGTTTAATGTGCTAGATTTTTCACAAAAAGCCAATAATTAAAAAATGCATAATTTTTTTTCTTAAACTTTGGTTTTTCCATAAACCTACGACAGTATATATTAAGTTTATGGGTTTTTCTATGTTTGATTCCACAAAATGTATGACATATTGCCTGTGTAAGCGTAGTCCACAAGTTTAGCTATCAAATGAGACCTTTTTTATCTTCATAGGATATTTATATGAGAAGTACTGGTCAGATTAGTGTGAATGCCCGAGAAAAACTAAAATGGCTGCCATTTTACAACCATGAGAGAGAGAAAAAATTTGAGAGCCAATTTGTCGATAAAATATGCCATAGATCATGACATTAAAGGATCGGACACCGGTGTCGGGACACATTGTATAAGTATCTAGGTACACACAAAAGAATTATGATGTAAGCATTGATGTACCCTGATACACAAAATTGGTTTTACTGCATTTTTATCATACTTTTTATCGTACTTACTTATCTGTTATCGTTAATTTGCGTAAACCAGTTAGAATGCAGATTACCTGGCTGAGTCAGTTAAAGTGCAAAAAATTGAATTTATTCTTAAATTAAATAGATAATTTGCAGAATACCTACGTAATATGTCGACTAACTATCATGCATACGGTAAATTGCATAAAACAAGTTCTTATTTGAATAAACATGTTATAAGTAAGTAATTTAGTTGTAGGGAATTATTTAAGTAATTTAATATTTTAGGATATAAACAAAGGAATAAAATAAGTATTAATTTTTAACTAAAATTTTACTCTACTGATAAAATATTATAACAGATCATGATTTGATCGGTTAAAATATTTAGAAAAAAAAACTCAATAAAAAGAGTCTAACGTAAAATAGGATCAATGAAATATGATAATGTACCTATTATGTAATATGCAGATATGATCAAATGATCATATTATGTATATATTGGATCCTATATGTATATGATCATATAAATGATAATGTAATACCCCCCTGAGTTAAAAGACTTTTTTTAGGACATAAACGAAGGAAGAGCTTTGCCGGGAATGTAAAAGGGTGAAGTTGTGGTTTTGTAATAATTTCCTAAAATTGTGTTATTTGGGTTTTTATTGTGTTATCGTAGTAGAATATTAACTATAAGATATTCGTTATCATGCACAAGTGCATGCAAGTGATACAACTTCCAGAAAAGTGAATTTTTATGTTCCCTCCAAACTTCCATGAAGAGGGAAAGTTTTAGTAAAGCGTCTACCACTTAACAATTATCAATGCTAAAAATCGTTACAAGACCATTTTACCCGCCATTTACTCGATACTGGCCATGGTTATACAGGGTGTAACAAAACAAAGTGATAATAGATTTCGCTGCAAAGGTACCGGCGCGGCGGCGGCGCTGAAAGCGTAACTTTGTTTTTTTTTTAATTTTGTTTGGGGAAGATCCTGATCCTGGTGAACTTGCCCATACAAATCGCAAAGAATGATCTTTCAGCACTACTACTTTCACAGTAAACTCTATACACACACTTAAGTTCATTGAGGTACTATAGACTGGAGAGAGCCTTTTATACGTGTATAAGGGTCAAAAGCATGTAATGTCATGTCCTACTTACTAGGACATAATAAAGGAGTCGGTCTGCATATTCCATGTAATAAAAGACGTGTTAATAAAAGTTTTTAGTGAACATTTAATGCTAGATATTGTTGAGTTTTGTGGTTCCGCTAAATAATAAACCATAAGAATGGCCAAAGAATGCATCAAACACGTGTATTTAACATTAAATACGTGTTTTGAACAACTTTTTTTGGGCTTTTCAATCGGTATTTTTGTAAGCAAAAAAGATAATTTATAAGTTTATTAATCCCTTATTCATGCTATATAAGGCATTAGTGCTAAAAATGTCACATCAATTAATAATTAATAATTTGGCTATAAAAATTGCATAGCTTTTTACTTGTGTTTACGGATTCACTTGAACGACATCATCATTCGACGACGACGACGTTAATCTATATCATGAACTAATTGACTTTCTTTCCTGTATCATAATGTGCTTCGAAATAATCGACAAATAGAAATATTCAAAAAAATAAACACACACTACTTGTATGAAAATAAGCACAAAATGGTCACGCGATGACGGGCTAAGACTACATAGCTATACTATAATACTTTATCTATGCATAAGTATTATCACTTTGTTTTACACCTTATAAAACCTAAGCGCCACAATAAAAAAAATAAACAAAGGAAAAAAATATAAAATTTATGATTAAAACAATGATATTCTATGTTACTAAATATTTTAGAAACTCATTGGATTAAAATATATATAATTTATCAGATCAAATCGTCGAGCGCGGGAACAGAGGGACGTGCAGTCCCAGCGAAAAAGCGATACAAAAGTGTTTTGACTTTTGTTCACTGTCTTCTGCAATAATTATTTAACGATGTACGTACTATTCGGTAGCACCTCCATCGTGGGTATCGCAAACACAATAGCTTTTCTATAGTTATGCGACAGCCGGCTGCTGCTTGGGGAACGGGAATTGATGGGTTAATATACAAACTTGCAAGGTAACTAGGTAAAGTGCAAATACAAACTTTTTTGATTTAAATTTCACGCGATAGTTTCAGGAAATTTGCAGATTACCTAGGCAATGTGCACTTTAACGTATTCTGCATTCTAACGGTAACAATCTTAAAAACAGATCATATTCTTCTTCTTTTGGCGTATGTTTCCTTAAACATTGTTTTGGCGTAAGCTTAAAAACAGATTCGGCTGGGGTAATGTTTGACGTTACGCCTAACGCTAGCCAGGAGTTTTTTTTTCTGAGGCATATTTTTAGATAAAAGTACCTATGCAGATAAGTCCGGTAATGAAAGTTTTGCCGAGCGTATTTGAGGGCACAAAGATTTTGGAACGAAGTTCCTTATCGCACGTTGCGAAAGTGGGCTAGACGGAAAAAGTTGTAACGACACTTTTTAGTACTTACCTACCTGCGAAGTAGGGCGTTGACGTCAACTGTCAACAAATTTAAAATTCTACCATTCCTCTATGGTGGAAAATTGGATCTTTTTAGCTGGGCGGTACTCTTCATTTTTTTATAACTTCGTTCCATCCGGGTGTCCCTTGACACCTCTCAAGTTTTGTTCAAGTAGCTTGATCGGCCCGTGTAGTGGTCTGGGTAACGCACAAACCTCTTTATTGGGCAAACAACAAAGAGGTTTGTGCAACTTTTCGCTATCGTCCCACGCGAAAAACATACCATCCTCATCACCTTGATGAGTGGCAGTTTTCCACAGTGTGTTTCGCGTAACTTTCTGCCGCGCACTGTAAAACTCTGGAATGAACTGTCACCAGCAGTATTTCCGGACCGATACGACCTGCAAACCTTCAATAAAAGAGCGTATTCCCTCTTAAAAGACCGGCAACGCACCTGCAGCTCTTCTGATGTTGCGAGTGTCCATGGGCGACGGTAGTTGCTTACCATCAGGTGACTCGTTTGCTCGTTTGCCCCCTTATTTAATTAAAAAAAAAACAAGCTGTAAGTCTCAACCATGTCTTAACACTTTTTAGCTTACTGAAACCATTGCTCATTACTCATTAGCATTAGCATAGAATTACCCCAATCCACCTTAAACTTTTATTTTCATTAATACTAAAAAAGAAAAAATACACTGAGTGCGTCAGTTACAATATATTATGACCTTAAATTATAGGTAAATTAAGACAAATAATATAAGTATTCCGAAATGTTTATTTACAGATCTTACAAAATAATATTATTTTTACAGAGGACTCATTTTTCCAGTGGTGCTGCATATTGTATCTATAATATATTACAAAAACCATCATAATAATATTATTACTTATAAGCTATATTTTATTAAAAAATATGTGGAATTAATATTAACCCATTTAGACCCAAATGAAACTGAGCCTGTGAGCCATGGAAAATGTGAAATTTCTTTATTAATTTATAGAAACCAATAAAATTATTAGGAAAACACAAAAAACTTATTTTTTTTAAATTCTTATATAAAAAAAATGCCGTCCTCAAATGGGGCCAATGGGATCATACGATGTAAAAAATTTCGATACATATTTTATGAATGTACCGTGTTTTCACACATTTCTCAAATTGTTTTTGACTTTTTCATGACGTAATGCTAGCCTACCAGAAATACGCGATTGTTGGGACAGTTTTTCGGGAAAGTGACCTTTCATGCTGCATGTTTGGCAGTACAGATATGTATTGCTGGTTGCAGGATTCTACCGCTTGTATGTCTCAAGTAATGACGACCAAATGCCGCTGAAATTGGAGCTGGTTCAATTCTAGTTTTTATTACTTTGATATGCAGCCGCCATGCCTTTGCCACTGCTACATCCAGCATGTGCGTAAACACAGTACTTACCAGTTACCACCAATTTTTGTTTCGTATAACAGTACGTGAAAATCGATTGA
This sequence comes from Aricia agestis, assembly GCF_905147365.1. Lineage (NCBI taxonomy): Eukaryota > Metazoa > Arthropoda > Insecta > Lepidoptera > Lycaenidae > Aricia > Aricia agestis. Next base: position 22,253,500 of record NC_056428.1, on the reverse strand, counting down.
CCAGTTGACTTGACCCTACGCATATCCTTGTTATAGCTTTGATAAAAATGTATGAAGCTAACGTCCACCTTCTTTCAACAGTAATACATCTGTTTACTTTTCGCAAAAGAATAACGCTGTAATGGCTTCCCCCGATCGCATAGACATCATAATCCAGCCGATGTAAAACAAACTCTGATTTAGTTGGTCGAAACGGTAATCAAACTCGTCGTTTTCTTTTTTTTTTCATATCCTTGACGGATACGAGAGGACACTTTTCTGTACTGCCTTGGCCAACATTATCAGTTGCACAATAGCCAGCTACCCCTTGGAGTAGTGAAAAACTGGTAAAGAGACACATGGTTGCGAAGGAAATACGACTAAATATATATTTCCACTGTCATCTTCAATCATAGCAACTTCCTGAAGTCCATAGTATTTATCATAGCTAGTGAATACCCTTCAGTTCATTGATTATACGAAATTGATCGGTGGACAAAAATTGGAATAATTTTTGCCCATCGGTCCCAAATAGGGACACTTGTATAAAACTACTCCTAATCTTATAAAGACTAAAGCTTTTCACACTAATATGTATATTTTTAATAGGTTATAGTGTAATGACCTCTTTCAAGTAAAAAGATATAAATGCCTAAAAGAAAAACTTAAAAATAAAAAAAACTAACTTGGCGTCATTTCGTCAGATTCAGAAAAATCACTATAAAACACTGTGAACTATTTTAATATTATTTGTACCTTCTAGGAATAAAAAAATACACTTTTAGCAAATTGACACTTACAATAAAAATAAGTGTAAACTTGAAAGACAAAAAATTTCAGTAATTTTAAAAGTGTCCTCGTTTGGGCACGGCGGGCCTATATGAGTTAAATAATTTAATTTAACTACGCAGGAAATTAATATGATTATTGATTACAAATACAACAACAATATGATTGTAACCAAATCTGTGTCATTGAGGCGAGTGGCGACAGAGTTATGTCATATGTGTTGTCTAAAATTAAGTTGATTAAGTATAAGAAAATATAATAAAATCTAGTTATTGGCATTCATTTAAATTACTTATTTAACTTAAAGATGTCCTTAACAAAATATTTACAAAAATCATTACTTACTTAAATCTTTGCAGCAAATCAAACTGTTACACACACACAACATTTAATTCACATACCTATCTCTTCATCATCAGGACAAAATTAGCAGTAAGTAAGTAAGTATATAAATATACAATACAATACACATTAATCATTATAATTGAAGACGTAAGTGGAAGAAGTGGGTAACTAATACTTTTAAATATTCGTGTTTTTTTTGCATAAATTGAGGCTTTGGGACCGAGAAAACGATTTGCAGTCAAAAAAATATGGATCTGCTGTTGCTACGGTATACATAAAATCCATATTCTTGATATTTCCAGACCGGCATCTTCCTTTATGCAAAAAAAATAAATAATCAAAAATGATAGTTTCCCGACTTCTTCCCCTTACGTCTTCAATGTTGAATTATGATTTAGGTATTGGATTGGGTTTCAACATAATTTGAAGACAAAATCAAAAATTTAAAGCGCCATCTAGTGACGAATAGACATTTTGTATTACACTTAACTTTTTTAGTTTAACATTTATCACTAGCACTAGCAAAACGTCCAATATATCATAAAAATCGTATCACACATATTATCCACAGGGCAAACAATAAAATATGTTAGATAACTTTAAAATTATTCCCTTGTTTAACCTCACGGTTCTATCTATTGTTTCTTATGTCGGCACTACATATAGTTGGCGGTAGGTATTTCGCCTGTTCTACACATTGGGCCAGCGCGCCGGCCAACGCGTTCGCCTACCTATATGTAGTGCCGACATTAACCATCATAACGGCGAGTATTTAAGAGGCTACAGTGATTTAACCCGTTTAATACTATTCATTTGGTATTAAGCATACCGTCAAGGCAAAAAAAAGAGTAAAAACCCGGCCAAGTGCGTGTCGGGCCACGCGCAATATACTAGGGTTCCGTAGTACCACTAGTTTTTATTTTTGTATGGTCAATGAATGTAATATAATTTTTTAGTTGATCGACTATAATTATATGTACGACTATAATTGTATGTGTATTGTATCGAAAAATGGTCTTGAATACTCATAAAAATTTTAAAAAACCTATCCAACGACACCCCACATGACTAGGTGGACGCGATAAAAAAAAACAGCCCCGCTTCATGTGTAGTGTAATATTTTTTTAAGATTTTATGTACCATTTTGTCGGTATCATTAATATGTGCATTCATGCCAAATTACAGCTTTAGTCATATAGTCTCTGAGCAAAATCACGGACAGACAGACATACGGATGGACAGACCAAAACTATAGGGGTTCCTTGTTGACTACGGAACCCTAAAAATGATTAAAGCATCAATTTTGTAGGCAAAGTATTAGTTTTGCTATTGAACAAAGCTTAGCATTTTTTACAACTTTTAGGGGGTAAGTATAACTTAAAAATTACATAAATCCTGGGCTTGTTTCAAGCCTCAAATTTTTTATTATAACTTCCTAATAAAACATTATACAGAGTGTAACAAAACTAAGTGATAATACTTTAAGGTGTAACAAAACTAAGTGATACTTAAGGGTGTGTATGTGTTCCTTGTAGAGAGTTCACAGTGAAAGTAGCAGCACTGAAAGACCTTTTTTTTTACTTTTGTATGGGAAAGCGCCCCAGCGTCACGAGATTCCCCAAACAAAAGTAAAAAAAATTGGTCTTTCAGCGCTGCTACTTTCACGGTGAACTCACTACAAGGAACACATACACACCCTTAAGTATCACTTAGTTTTGTTACACCTTGTATAACCATAACATCTGTATCTGTTAATCAGTAAGGAGTAAACTACAACAGCTGTTTCCTTTACTAACGCAGTTATGACAATATTATCACAAAAATATTATAATATTATATTATTGCAAGTATTTAATAATTAATATTTCTAATAAATACCAATATAGCATTAAGACCACGAAAATACCTATGAGTACTTTTAAGTTTTATTTTTTAATAAACATATTCTAGCAAATATAAATTGCGATTATCATTAAAATCTAAAGGTAATTAAATCGTGTATAATACTTAAGTATAACATATTCAATATAAAGGCTGCATTATATCTACTTATATATTGTATGAGTAAGTCACCTAAGTTTATTGCTTTTGCGGTTGTGAGGTTGCACAATATTATTACTTAAGAATTTGGCTATATTACTAGTGTATACCTATTTAAAAATAACAATTTTGCGTAATATATTCTGTTTAAACAAAGAAGTACTTAATATACAAGTGTAAAAACATTTTCTTAATCAAGGGCAAACATTTTCACACAATCCTACAAGGATTCGTATGGATGCGAAACAGATATCACTTAAAATCACGCGATAATAGCTCATAATCCGCAGAAGAGGTGTACGCGCAAGTCTATTTGCGCGTACCCGATATCTATAGTCAAACTAGAAATATGTAGCTCTATAGTTTGTGCATTTTAAGATGACATGGGTGACACATTATAATTGACAATAGTAGGGAAGTTACCTAAGAAAATTAATCGATAATTTAAAAATATCGAATCACTTCGTAAAGGAATTGCAATCGAAATTATCGATTTCGTACTGACGTTTGAGAGTGGCGCCGCTCCGGCGATTAAAATGGCCGCCCTTTTTATCGATTTCATTTCGATTCAACGGTGTCAATCTCTATTGGCATAAGTTCCATTTCATGCATCTGACATTTTTCAAATATTTTCGTAACAATAATTTTCACAGTTAAAAAGAACTAAATAAAACACATATTAAAATTAAATTCAAATTAGAATGTGAAGATAATAACACCCTACATTTTCTCGATTTATCTATTACTATTTATAATTTTATATTAATAAGTTAGCATTTAGCAACTTTTCATTTTTATTCATTTACAATTATAGGAAACATTTGTTTTTTTGTTTTCTTGTAAAAAAAACCCGTAGCAAGGAATATGAGAAGTGTCACCCATATCAGCTTAAAACGCACAAACTATAGTGAGGCTAACTTCCCTTAGTATTATAATATTATATCCCTGCCAAATGCCTACGAGCATTTCCTTACTGTCACTTTACAAGATGGCGGCGATAGATCTAAAATATCCTCGTAGGAAGAAGTTTTATCGTCTATTTTTAAATTGATCTTACTATAGGTAGGCACTAATATTTTCACTACATAAGCGGTTATTTATCGCAATGTGAGGTAGAAGAGCTCACTTAACTCAATTATTTATTCATTTAAGTATTTATTTATTTATTTATATCCATTATAGTCTCTACTCTATTATAAATGTACTTTATTTCAATAAATTTTGTTCTAAATGTAAACAGATGCAACTAGAGTGGCTACTGGCTACCAGCGACTGTCATTTGTTCACCGCGCAATGAAGAAATACAATGACACTCTCATTTATATATTTTGTTTACAATTTATTTATAAAATTAATTGAATGAAAGTATACTTCAAAATATAGTAAAAAAATCGATTAAATTTAAATCTATGAGCATTGAGCATAGCATCTGCTACATCTTAACTAAAATCCTACTGATTTTTGATCATATAAATAAGGTAAAAGCACTAATGGCAGACGCTTTAAGGAAACATGGAACATTTGAATGTTGTAAAATATATTGTTACGTGCTAGGGTTCGAAGAATTCGGAGAGAAAGACCTGGTGACTCTCGTGAAGACTTTATTCACTATGTCTAGGTCACACAAGCACACACACAGGTCACAACACTTAGCACTAAGTCCAAACACTAATCACTAGGTCCAATCACTAAGCACTATCACTGTCCTAGGTCGTAGCCAAGTCGCAGGTTTCACTGGTTCACTCACTATTGATCACTTGTTGTCACTCCGAAATCGCCTTGATGAAAGCTCGAAACGAACTGAACTCCGGGCCGTCTACCTGCGGCTTTTTATATGGCGAGACGAATTCCAGAAAGTTCCCGATTCACGTAAAGAAGTGGAACTTTCTAGGAGGCTCGAGCATGTACCACAATAAACATAAACAACTAAACACGTAAACAAAATAAACCGGTAAACACGTAATAAATGTTGGACTTTTCTAGAAGGTTCGAGTATGTACTTGCGCACCTCATGCCATCTAATATTGAGTAGGGGATTTATGTTGCCTGCGTTCCCTCGGTAAGTTTCGCTGGTTTGTCGCTAGATGGCACTACGTGTCCGTATACCATGTACCGTAACAATATATTTATTAAAATAAAGGATTGATAAATTCTTCCATGTCTTCAGTAACTCTTACAAAATAAAACTATTATGATTATTCACTGACAAATTAATTAAAAAATAAATTATTGGTCTTTTTGTAAAAGTTTACAAAAAGACCAATAATTTATGACTAAGTAGTCATAACAACTAATAGATGACATTACAGAAATAGACACCAATATGAACTAATAGTTGACATAGAACATTACATTACATTTAACATTTTATTATAGGTCTATTATTAGGTCTTTATTTGCCGTTTTTTCAAAAGATTTCATTTACTTCATCATAGTAACTACATGTATATGAAATATTATCCACGTTGTCTCCAGATTCTATCCATTCTTCTTCCATGCTGAAACTATCTTTCCTTTTATATTTTTATTTTTCATATATTTTTTCCTAGCAAATTTATTTTCAGTCTTTAGTCTCCATGCTTCTCTTGCCTCTTCTTTTTTCTTCTTTATTTTCTCAGCTCTCCTTTTTCTTCTTTTTACTGCTAAAAAACTAAAGCAATCTATTTTTAGATCAGACAAGGTCTAATATGTCAATTTTCAGGTACATTAGTTTTAATTTGTTAGCTTGTATAATAGAATTATATTTTCAGAGAATATTGATGACATTTGCAGTAGAATAAACTACAAAATAACTTTAGTATGTATTGCAAAATGATGATATGAGTTCCATGTCATCTATTAGGTATTTTAACATTTTCAAGAACTAATAGTAGACACCCTTTATATTGTTAGGGAAAATGGATAAAAAATCATAAATAAACTAATTAGTGTAAACAACATGACCATTAATCCAATGAAATCAATAGAAATTACAAAAAATCAAATAAATGTATTTAAAACTTACGTGCAAAATTTCGCCTTCCTTAACCTATTTGCTAAGAAACTGCCGAGCGCGAGTTGACGCGGTCACATTATTTACGAAAACTGATCCCATTTTAAAATTTTGTTCCCGAAGGCGTCCCTAATATATTTTTTCACGTCAACAGATAGCTTGAGAAGCTTATAAAATTTATAGTGTTGAGAAAAAATTAGACTAATTCTTATTTTTATGGTATTTTTGTCGTAAGTGTCATCCATTACTTCCGAGTCTACCATTAGTGCTCTTACCTTAATTATGTGCTACATTATTTTAGGGAACTTAAAAGTTATACAAAATATTTTTATTCTTATTCCTACTTACGACTACACTTGTGCGTACACTTTATGGACTTAGTATTATGTTCATTGTTTCATAAATCACATGACGTATTGATCAAGTTTCTAGATAAAAGTGTTTATTACCATTTGTTTAAAAATAATTTTCGCCATAAATTATTCACTCTTTAGATAGAAAAGGCTAACAGAAAAGTGGCGTAATGATGATGTTCCTTGTCGAGGTGATGACAGTGATGACTACAGCCCCCGTCACTCGGAGCTGGAGCTCGAGCTGGACGGCGTATAGCTGTAGTAGTCGCTCTGCCGGGCGGTGATGATGTTCCACGTCGAGGTGATGACGGTGATGACTACAGCCCCCGTCACTCGGAGCTGGAGCTCGAGCTGGATGGCGTATAGCTGTAGTAGTCGCTCTGCCGGGCGGTGATGATGTTCCACGTCGAGATGATGACGGTGATGACTACAGTCCCCGTCACTCGGAGCTGGAGCTCGAGCTGGACGGCGTATAGCTGTAGTAGTCGCTCTGCCGGGCGGTGATGATGTTCCACGTCGAGGTGATGACGGTGATGACTACAGCCCCCGTCACTCGAAGCTGGATGGCGTATAGCTGTAGTAGTCGCTCTGCCGGGCGGTGATGATGTTCCACGTCGAGATGATGACGGTGATGACTACAGCCCCCGTCACTCGGAGCTTTAGCTCGAGCTGGACGGCGTATAGCTGTAGTAGTCGCTCTGCCGGGCGGTGATGATGTTCCACGTCGAGGTGATGACGGTGTTGACTACAGCCCCCGTCACTCGGAGCTGGAGATCGAGCTGGACGGCGTATAGCTGTAGTAGTCGCTCTATCGCGCGGTGATGATGTTGCACGTCGAGGTGATGACGGTAATGACTACAGCCCCCGTCACTCGGAACTGGAGCTCGAGCTAGACGGCGTATAGCTGTAGTAGTCGCTCTGCCGGGCGGTGATGATGTTCCTCGTCGAGGCGATGACGGTGATGACTACAGTCCCCGTCACTCGGAGCTGGAGCTCGAGCTGGATGGCCTATAGCTGTAGTAGACGCTCTGCCGGGCGGTGATGATGTCCCACGTGGATGTGATGCCCGTAATGACTACAGCCCCCGTCACTCGGAGCTGGAGCTCGAGCTGGACGGCGTATAGCTGTAGCAGTCGCCTCTGCCGGGCGGTGATGACGTCCCACGTCAATGTGATGACGGTGATGACTACAGCCCCCGTCACTCGGAACTGGAGCTCGAGCTTGACGGCGTATAGCTGTAGTAGTCGCTCTGCCGGGCGGTGATGACGTCCCACGTCGATGTGATGACGGTGATGACTACAGCCCCCGTCACTCGGAGCTGGAGCTCGAGCTGGACGGCGTATAGCTGTAGTAGTCGCTCTGCCGGGCGGTGATGACGTCCCACGTCGAGATGATGACGGTGATGACTACAGCCCCCGTCACTCGGAGCTGGAGCTCGAGCTGGACGGCGTATAGCTGTAGTAGTCGCTCTGCTAGGCGGTGTTGATCTGCTCTACGTTGAGATGCGTTATGAACCGCAGGCGCATCTGCAGCGCGGGACGCAACTTGCGTATCACACACTCCACTTCGTTCTTCATCGTGTCGCCAACGAACATGTATTTGATGTGATATCTGTAGTCGAGTTATTCGAATTATGGTTTAAAAACTTGAGTTGAGACATTGTTGATATTAATCCACACAACCTACATATGAATTTAGTTACTTAATGAATTTAGTCATTCTAGAGCCTTTAAGCTACATCACGAATCTTAAATTCTAATCTTTAATTCTCATATCTATACTAATAAGAAGTTAAAAGGATACAGTAGATCACATATGGGATCTATATAGAGCAAGTTCGCCTGCAACTTGTCGATATGTGCCAGTAGCTCGTACAGTACTAGGGTTATATCCATCACAGCTCGAGAGAGATCAGAGTTAAATCTCTGTAGGTAAGGCCCAACCAGGTTACACAGGAATATCAACTGGGTTTCTGTACGGATTTCCGGTGATAATTTCTCCTTTACAAACCTGGAAATCGAAAATATTACTTTAATTTAACACAAAATTATTAACCTATTACTACTATATTTACTAATAATTACTATATTTTGTAATTAGTATATAATATTGTGTTTTATTTATACCAAGAACCAACATGATAATTAATAAAAATATTCTGTCAGCAAAGTTCTTGTTAATAGGGAACGCGGGTGCAGTAGAATTTAAACGAAGAAACTATTGCCATCACGCTTCACCCTGCGCCGGCACGTGTATTGTGATAGAGACAGATACAGTAAATCGAGGTAGCCTCCTTCAAAATAGAGCCTATCTAGGTCATTATTACTTTTTAAAATATCTTCAGGAAGAGTGAGTCTATGCCTCTACGTTTTTATTTTATCTTAAAGATGTTTCAAATTTGTTTTATGGTCGGTGGATTGGCGGGGTTCGGGGCAGTAATTTTCTGAGATTTTCGGAGGGTCATATTTTTTTTATTTATAAGTAAATTTAGAAAAAATCGAACGTCGATTTTTCGCTGACGTTCGATCGCACAGCTTCAACAGATCCCAATATTGTATAAAAAAAAATTGTCTAGACGGATTGTCCAGGGAGTAAATTGGGGAATACGTTTATATGGAAAAACGGTGTTAGTGTTCCCTCTTAAATGTCATTCTTTCATATACTTACATAAACGAGGAAAGAAATAACAATATGATTAGCGCAGGGTTGGCTTTAATTCAAACTAGTACTAGGTTATATTAGCTTATAAATTGTAAAATCAAAAATATACTTATATATATTCTGTAAAGTCGAACGTCCTTTAAAATCCGATATATTCAATTTATTTACTTTTGCAACTAAAGAGTGTTCGGTTAAGCCTTAAAGCAATTAATATAAGGTCGGAAATATACCGCATACTCACGTGGGTACCTGAGTTATTTGCCCCGCGCCCGCATGGTACCAAACAGCATGAGCCAGAGCTAATATCAAGCTGTATTTATTCTCCAACATACACCCTGTGGTCGTATTGAAATTGAACAGCTGAAACGGGGTATATTGGTACGGCCATTCCATCATCTCATTACTAGTCATTTGTTCATAGACTCTATCGTGCAACACCGTCCAATACGGGTCGGGGAGACCTGCCATTATCACCCCTATCGCGTTGATCCAGAGTTGAAGTTTGAGTGCAGGTATGATTACGAATCCTTTGGTTACGACGTCCAATAATTGGTTTCCGACCACGTTGGGCGCTAGGGGTAGCGACATGAGCTCCACGCATGTGACGTAAAGGCAGTGCGCGGAGGGATTCGGGTACTCGTTGAATCGCCAATCCGTCGTTGGAAAATGAGAATCGCCAGTCATAGCTGTGTTGGGCTAAGAAAATTATGTAGAACAATAGAATTCGTTAATGACTCTTTACGTTGGGACGTTATGTAACGACATGCTATATATTGTGTAAGCTGGCTAGACGATCAATTTATTGTGCAATATTATTGACCGTCCAGGGTTAATATTGAACGCGGGTGCGTTCAATATTAACCCTGGACGGTCAATACAAGGAACACGTACACACCCTAAAGTATTATCACTTATTTTTGTTACACCCTGTATACATTCATATGCATTTAGTAAAAAACGGTTCTTTCAATATTACAAACAGACACTCCAATTTTATTTATATGTAGTATGTATAGACTATAGAGTATAGATGTATAGATTTTGTTATCCTTCTATTTTTCCTTATTCGTTATTATGGTAGTCTTGTTAATTCAAAATGAGTAAACGATTTATTCTTATTTTAACTGTACTAAAACACTAACTCAAAAGGATACTATCAACCATTCTATTCACCAGGCTGACATAGTAGTTGATGTCTGGTGTCCAGTTTGTAGCGTCTACTTCACTTTTAAGCAGGTACGCTTGGAAGGTGTCCGTGGTGGCCCAGCCAGCTGGCCTCACGTCTTTCAGGGACCCGAGCACAGCATTCACGAGTTTCCTCTTCAATAACGCCTTATCTCGAAGTTTGGATTCGTAGTAGTGAAGCGTGTTATATAGAAAGGTTACTGGACGATCTAAAATTTAGGTTAAACAATTGAAAAATAATTATAATGAAAAAAACCGACTTCAAACGGTAATTCATTAGCATGTATTCAGGGTACAAACGTAGGATACTTTTATCACGGACAAATGTATGGTTCTCATGCGAAGAATTAACTCTGGCGCAACGGAGTTGCGGGCGTCATCTTAAATTATACCATCAGAAAAGTTGATTCCTAGGCAGATGGGGGACCTACGTAGTTTGGTTGCGTTACGTCAAACCACCAGCCACAGCCCACAGGCCCCACAGGCAGCCGACAGATCACAATTAACTATGACGTAGGTTACACAATCAGTTTCTCATCAATCTGGTAAAGATTGACGGAAACTGATCGTCTAACCCACTGATTGATTGACTAGATTTTTTTTTAAATATGTACCTACTTTTTATAACATGACACATGAGACATGACACAGACGCACTAGAGGTCAGTGCACAGACGTGATGAGATAACAGATTGATTATGTATAATGCATAAAGTTATTATACCTAGCGGAATAGAGAAACAAAGGAATGAGCAAGAGTGATGTCACTATCAGTAACATTGCATGGTAAAAATAGACGTGTGATACATGACAGCAGCACTCTTTTTTGACGTCCAGTCGGCACTTGCCGCACGTTGACAATTTAATCTCATAGAAATCATGTTCAATCATGCTTGTGTAAGTGTATACGTACACATATTTTTATACACAGATGAAACCAATTTCGGTTTCGTTTGACAGCTCGAGATTGTTGCTCTATTCCGCTAGGTATATTAACTTTATGGTATAATGTAACCTACGTCACAATAGCCATAACTACCAGTAGTTCGACTGCAAAGAAACGGACAGGTTTCAATATCTGTCAAATTCGTCGGGTTTCACTAGGATTATGAACGGAATGTGCCTCGCGCTGGCTGACATAATTTATTTTTAAATATTTAAAATAAAGATTTCAAAATTGGATTCTGACAATTTTAATCGCATGTGCCAAAACATAAAATACAATACGACCAAAGAGGAACACGTCCATCGAATATGTCATATTTTTAAATTCGTAGGTAGCAAGTTAACAACCCTAGCGACGATTTTCGTCATAATACGTCTTTAAAAATTTCAACATCAGTCCTAAGTCGGCATACTCTATCATTCTGTCCACTCTGCCTACGTAATTGAATTGACATGATCCGACCAAATGACGTTAGTCTGACCTATAGTTGCAAAACTTCTGAAAAATTCCGAATAATTCCGGAATACTTCTGGGAAAGTTTCTTTAAATTTGAATTATTCAAAATGAATTTAATAAAAAAAAATAATGTGAATTTTTATTTTTGCTGAAAAATCGTATTTTGCATAAATCATCGATCGCCGCCGCGCATAGAGCGGCGCCCGCCGGCCGCTATCACCGCTTCGCACGCGCCGACTGCCACGGCGAAATATTCGACGGATGCAATCGAATGTTTCGGTCGAATATTTCGCCGGAATAATTCAATGGAGATACACGTGCTTGTTTGTGGTTTGTGGTGAATGAGTGAATTATTTGTTCAGTGCCACATTACGTAAGTAAAATATAAATTGTTTATCTATACCTACTTCTAGGTTTAATATTATAAATGCGAAAATGCCTGTCTGTCTGTTACCTCTTCACGCTCGAACCGCTGAACCGATTTTGCTGAAAATTGACATGGAAATACTTTGAGTTTCGAGAAAGGACATAGGATAGTTTTTATCCCGGAAAAATGTACGGTTTACGCGCGATAAACGAATTTTGGCGCAACGGAGTTGCGGGCGTCATCTAGTTTTATTATAAATGGGATTGATTAAGTATATAATGTTGATATTTTTTGTATGTATATTTGTATTATTTATTTATTTATTTATTTATTATAAATAGTCTTACTGTCACTAATTTGTTAAAATTGTTGTTTGTTTTTATTTATATTATTAATTGTATGTTTTATCTTACACCAATTACCTACTCTAAAGTAACTGTTATCTGTGGAGGCTTGTAATTGGCTTTTTTGTTAAGCTATCTTTTAAGCTTAATATAATATTGTTAGCTGTAAGCCACCCAAATAAAATAAAATAAAAATAAAATAAAATGTAACGTACGCATCGCAAGTATTCGCGAGTCGCATAGGCAGGTATTAATCGTACATAACCTACGTTAATAATAATTAATAGCCCAGTCAATAAAGGCAAACCTTGTAAGTAGGGATTGCAATTCGGATACTTCGAAATCCTAAAAATCCGGAATTTTGTCTATGAAAAGTCCGGATTTTTATTTTTCAAAATCCGGATTTTCGGGTTTTTGGTAGTAGCTAAAATTATGAAAAAAAAAGCTTTTACGTAATATAAAATTAATTTTAACTAAACTTTAAATTCATCTTAACCTATTGGTTCAGTTTTTATGACATTTTGAAGTTAATGTTTTCACCTCGTATACCTATCTTAGGATTCCGGTTTAAATATGTAAAAATATATATTTTTTAATTTTTTTTATTTATTTATTTATAGCAGGCTACATAGGCCCATACAATATATACCGTAATGACTAACATACATATAAATTATATACACTTTATCACGAGTTATCGGCGACGTGACGCGCGCTTCATTCCGGAGTCTTCCCCGGAACCTTCGGTAGACCACATCAGTCGGCCAGAATTCCTCCGCTTCAAAGGTCGACAGAAGATGAGTCGGTACTCTCACCACAAAGGAACTGAAGTTGACCTTGTGGTTAGACTGCAGATGTTCGACCCTCAAGTGGAGGGATGTCTTCTTACTGATGTAGTTGACGACGTCCTCGACCTCTATGGACCAGTGCAGGCGAGATATGTACAGGGGCGTCGTGGGGACCTCGCTCCGCTGACGCAGCTCAGGTACATAGGGCGCGGTGCCGCGATGGTTGCGGGCGGCGGGCTTCTTCCTCCTCTCCACCAGTATGAAGCCCTCCTCATCGCACCCCCTGCTCTCGTCCATGCCAGGTCGAGAAGACTTGGCCTTGCGGCTCTTCGTAGCCTTGCGGCTATCCGTAGACTTACGGCTCTCCGTGGACTTACGGCTCTCCGAAGCCTTACGGCTCTCATTCTCCCCATTTTTGTTCGCCCGCGGGGAAGGTGCGGGGCGACCAGCAAGAGTCGCGTAGTTTTGCTGAGTCGCCTGTAGACTTAGCGTCCCTGCAACCGGGAGGGGAACGCGGTCGGGGGCGGCAGCGGCGGTGTTCGTTGACCCGTCCGATAAATATGCTGACGGGCTAAACGTGATCGCCTGTGCGCCTCGGCGTCGAGCTACGTATGCAGCGTCAGGTGACCCACATAATGAATTATTACTTTTCAATTGTGATAATTCACTACGTAGGTCACTGATAATAGATTCCGACGCCTGCAATCTACCCCGAACTCCGGCCAGCTCTTCCTTCAGGAACCTGATGTCCTTCAGTAGGCTGACGACGTCGACGTGGTCCAGCGTAACGGGCGGCAGCTTATGCAGCTGTTTAGCCACAAAAGCCGGTACCTCATCCGGATCCGTCTGCTTCAGCAGGGAGATGATGTCCTGCACGCTCCTTTCGGTTCCGTCTCTTCGTCGCGACGGCATGTTCGCGCTCTGGCCGAGCGTCTCATACAGCAGCTGCTTCCCTTGGCAAATCTCCTCGCTGGTGAAGGAAGACTTGCAGATCTGCATGATGCTGACCTCATCCATGGTGTCGATGGCGTGCTGGATAAACGCCAGCAACTCGTTGGCCACGAGCACCATGGTCACGTGCAGCTGCAATGTGCCGCGCGATTCGCGAAATATTAATTAATTAATATTCGCAGCGTGTGTAACGTGGAGCACGACCGTTCGCTAGCTCGACACATAAAACAATGATACCACCGTAGTCTGGGGATTATAAGAAAATTTTTTCATTAGGCCCAACTCGAGTTTTGATGTATAATAAAGAAAATATTTCATAAGTATGCATCAAAACTCGAGTTGGGCCTACTCTCCAAACAAAATCTGTGGTCTCCTTACAACTTTTCATTTATTTCATTCTTTTTCAGATATAATTTGGGTGAAGGTAAATAGCACGGAAAAAATGCCTCGACAAAAATCTAATGTATGGGAATATTTCGAAAGGGGTGGCGAGGTTGAAGGAACACATCATATGTTATGCAATTATTGCCGGCACAAATTTAAAAAACCAAATGCTACCAAAATGAAAGAGCACTTGGTGAAATGCACTAGCGTACCAATAGATATCAGAACTTTATTTTCTGTCAGTGGCAGTACTCATTCCTCATTGAATGTACGATCTGCCGTAACTCCTACAACACAAATATCTAGTATAACTCCGGCAGAATTACACACTACAAACTCAATTGCGGCAGTATCATCACTTCACACCTTATCCCCGTCTTATACTGATCCTTCCAATACAAACACTACATCATCCGAGATACGTACGCTCTCTAAGAGATCCGATGAAAACTTAGATGCTGTGTTTGCACGTGCGATTTATGCATCCGGAATGCCATTGTCCATATTTGAGTCAAAGTATTGGCAGGAGGCTTTTAGTATTGCTTGCCCAGATTACAGATTGCCTTCCCGAGCTTCCATTTCAGGGAAATTACTGGATGCTGAATATATTCGGGTTAAGGAAACAATTAACAAAAAAGTTGCCGGTGCGAAAGCCTTGGGCTTAGTACTTGATGGCTGGACCAATATCAAAGGAAAGTCTGTTGTGAACTTCTTACTGACTACACCAGATCCAGTTTTTATTAAAAGTATTACCCCTGGAACTCGAATGGAAACGGCACAATTCTTAGCTGAAGAAATCAAATCGGTGATTGAGGAAGTTGGGAGAAGGCGCTTTGTGTGTGTTATTACCGATAATGCTTCAAACATGCGAGCTGCCTGGCGGATAATAGAGGAAACTTATGACAATATATCTTGCGTTGGATGCGCTGCACACACATTTAATCTCCTTTTTCAGGACATCGCCAAAAAGGATTCACTCATAAGAGTAATAAGAGATTGCAAAAAGGTGATTAAATACATAAAGAAAAGGAGCCGCGTCTTAGCTTTCTTCACAGAGAAGCAAAAAATGTTATACGACAAAAATGTAACATCATTAAAACTTTATTCTAAAACGAGGTGGGGTGGAGCTATGTATTGCTTGAAAAGCTTTAAAGAAAATCGACAAGCTCTTGAGCTTTTAGCTATTTCAGAAGATGTACAAATTCAAAGAAGCTTAAAAAACATTATTCTTTCAGCTGTAACCTGGACAAAAGTCGATTGTTGTCTAGACATATTGTCACCGATTGAGAAAGCTATCTCAGTTGCAGAGTCTAATCATGCTTTACTATCAGATGTACCTTACCTTTTTGATGAAATCAAACGAACAATCGAAACTCAGTTACGGTCCGATACAACCAGAAGTTTTATAACTTTTGAAGAAGAAATAGATATCTTAAATGATATTAATAAAAGGCGGGAATTTATTCTGCGACCTATTCATTTAGCTGCGAACTTGTTAGACCCCCGGTATATTGGAACGAATCTCCAGACCACAGAATTCGGAACTGCAACAGACTACCTTACAAAATTTGCTTCATTCTTAAACCAAGATTTAATTCAAATTATGACTAATCTTGCTGAGTTCCGAACTAAATCTGGTTATTGGAATAAACGTCAAATTTGGTTACCGGTCCAAAATTTAGAACCCAGGTTGTGGTGGCAAGGATTGTGTGACAACCAACCAATTGCAACCATTGCCATAAAGATATTAAGCATACCACCTTCGTCTGCATCGGCAGAGCGCAATTGGTCACTTTTTGCTCGAACACATACAAAATCGCGAAACCGATTAACTGATGATCGCATCAATAAACTCATAACTGTAAGTGCTAATTTGCAATATGTAGACACAGTCTTTGATAATATTGAATCGGCAACTGATAGTGATGATGACTCCGTACAAAATGAGGAAAATGATCCATTAGGAAATTATGAACATGTAGACATAATGGAAGGTGTTGTTTAAAAAATCTGTTGTTATCGGTTTTTATATGTTGTTTATCGCGATTGTTGTTTATTTTTAATTTTATAACTGTTTTGTTTGTTTTGGATTTGTTTTGTTTGTTTTGGATTGTGCACGATTGTTGTTTATCGCAGTTCTATGTTTATTTGTAATAAGTATTTAACAAATAATTTTGTAATCACTTTTAGTTCTGTTATTAAAGTTACAATTATTAATTTGCGTTTTCGTTTAATCTATACATATAATAATAAATCTGTAGAAGTAAAATTGTTAAATAAAAGGCAGAACCTTCCAGTGTGTAACAAAAATAAGTGATAATAATTTAGCAGCAGCAGTAGCAGCGCTGAAAGACGTAATTTTTTTTCACTTTTGTATGGGCAAGGGCCCGAGCGTCGCGAGTTTCCCACTATACGTGGGAGAGCCATGCTTCGGCACGAATGGGCCGGCTCGACCGGATAAATACCACGTTCTCACAGAAAACCGGCGTGAAACAGCGCTTGCGCTGTGTTTCGCCGAGTGAGTGAGTTTACCGGAGGCCCAATCCCCTAACCCCTACCCTATTCCTTTCCCTACCCTCAACTACTCCCTTCCCTTCCCTACCCTCCCCTATTACCCTATTCCCTCTTAAAAGGTCGGCAACGCACTTGCAGCTCTTCTGATGCTGCGAGTGTCCATGGGCGATGGAAGTTGCTTTCCATCAGGTGACCCGTTTGCTCGTTTGCCCCCTTATTTCATAAAAAAAAAATACAAAAGTGAAAAAAATTTAGGCCTTCAGCGCTGCTACTGTTACTAGTCTACATGTTCATAATTTCCTAATGGATCATTTTCCTCATTTTGTACGGAGTCATCATCACTATCAGTTGCAGATTCAATATTATCAAAGACTGTGTCTACATATTGCAAATTAGCACTTATAGTTATGAGTTTATTGATGCGATCATCAGTTAATCGGTTTCGCGATTTTGTATGTGTTCGAGCAAAAAGTGACCAATTGAGCTCTGCCGATGCAGACGAAGGTGGTATGCTTAATATCTTTATGGCAATGGTTGCAATTGGTTGGTTGTCACACAATCCCACACAATCCTTGCCACCATAACCTGGGTTCTAAATTTTGGACCGGTAACCAAATTTGACGTTTATTCCAATAACCAGATTTAGCTCGGAACTCAGCAAGATAAGTCATAATTTGAATTAAATCTTGGTTTAAGAATGAAGCAAATTTTGTAAGGTAGTCTGTTGCAGTTCCGAATTCTGTGGTCTGGAGATTCGTTCCAATATACCGGGGGTCTAACAAGTTCGCAGCTAAATGAATAGGTCGCAGAATAAATTCCCGCCTTTTATTAATCGATTCTCATTTACGATATCTATTTCTTCTTCAAAAGTTATAAAACTTCTGGTTGTATCGGACCGTAACTGAGTTTCGATTGTTCGTTTGATTTCATCAAAAAGGTAAGGTACATCTGATAGTAAAGCATGATTAGACTCTGCAACTGAGATAGCTTTCTCAATCGGTGACAATATGTCTAGACAACAATCGACTTTTGTCCAGGTTACAGCTGAAAGAATAATGTTTTTTAAGCTTCTTTGAATTTGTACATCTTCTGAAATAGCTAAAAGCTCAAGAGCTTGTCGATTTTCTTTAAAGCTTTTCAAGCAATACATAGCTCCACCCCACCTCGTTTTAGAATAAAGTTTTAATTATGTTACATTTTTGTCGTATAACATTTTTTGCTTCTTTGTGAAGAAAGCTAAGACGCGGCTCCTTTTCTTTATGTATTTAATCACCTTTATGCATCTCTTATTACTCTTATGAGTAAATCCTTTTTTGGCGATGTCCTGAAAAAGGAGATTAAATGTGTGTGCAGCGCATCCAACGCAAGATATATTGTCATAAGTTTCCTCTATTATCCGCCAGGCAGCTCGCATGTTGGAAGCATTATCGGTAATAACACACACAAAGCGCCTTCTCCCAACTTCCTCAATCACCGATTTGATTTCTTCAGCTAAGAATTGTGCCGTTTCCATTCGAGTTCCAGGGGTAATACTTTTAATAAAAACTGGATCTGGTGTAGTCAGTAAGAAGTTCACAACAGACTTTCCTTTGATATTGGTCCAGCCATCAAGTACTGAGCCCAAGGCTTTCGCACCGGCAACTTTTTTGTTAATTGTTTCCATACAAAAGTGAAAAAAAATTTTGGTCTTTCAGCGCTGCTACTTTCACTGTGAACTCTCTACAAGGAACACGTACACACCCTAAAGTATTATCATTTATTTTTGTTACACCCTGTATATAAAACTCAAAGGTGACTGACTGATATAGTGATCTATCAACGCACAGCCCAAACCACTGGACGGATCGGGATGAAATTAAAATCACGAACTATTAAAATCACGAATCAACAAGAAACACGATTTACTACCTTTTATAACTATAACATTTCAATTTAAAATAACGAACACAAACATAAGTAATTTAAACAATATTTTTATCTTTTTAGTTGATTCAAAAATACCTATGAATAATTTTCTGTAGTAGTTTTTGGTTTGTTTTACCAAAGTATATTATAATGGCTATAGTATATTGCTCAAGTTCATGAGATATGAATTTACAAAATATAATATGATTGTTTGGCCTTGTGTTCTCATCAATTTCATTTTAAATTGCGGTTGTATTGACAGCTGCTTCAAAAAAAAATTCTGGTTGCTTTGACTGATCCTGAAACTCGATCACTGACCGATTTACGTTTAAAAAAAATTCGATTTAGGGTTTGCCAAAGAGCAATAGAGCTTAAATCTAAACAAAACAATAAAAAACATAATATTTTATAATACGTAGAAGTTTCTTTTTCATAATTTTATCTCATACTCGAAAAAAACCGAAAATCCGGATTGTCCGGGTTTTTCGGATTTCTAAGTATTCGGCTTGCAATCCCTAGTAATAATATCTCTGAAACACAATATTAATAATACATACTAAAAATACCTAGTCCGTAGCGCTGGGTTCTATAACACAATAAAATATACATAAACGGGCGTCAAAATTAAATAAAAAAGTCAAATACGTGCTTTTTATATTTACATCTTCTCGCCATTGTCACTATTTTAACATTTATTCTTTTTTTCTTTTGATTCTGCCATGATCCACGACACGACAAACGCGACCACAATCGCATACTATTGCACACATAAACATAACTAAACCAAACCTAAATAATAAACACCAATCCAGCCCAGCCAGTAGCGCGACGTCGCGGGCGCGACTCGCGCGCGGCATTCAATAATATTTAAATACCATAACATCTCATTAAAATAGTACTATTTGTTTACTGTGTTCTGTCACACATTGTATGAGAATTGTGTATTTAACACTTTAACACAGATTCAAATGTCATCGTTTATGTCTATTTAAGTTTTAAATGTATCCTATTGTAAGTAAATCAGAATAAAAACCATAAAAAATAAACGAACTCATGTGATTAGGTTATCACACTTTATTATATTTGGTTATCAAAGAAAAGTAAAAAGCCGTTACCAGCCGCTATTTATCGCTAGTAAGGATAATAAGCCAAAAAAGCCGTTTCTCGCCGCATGGCTAATAATGTTAGTAACCGGCATCACAGATTCTTAGATACACAACTAAAGATAAATAGTTTACAACTTCCAAGCGCAATTTTCCTTGTTCTTTTTGACAGTTGAAATATTCCCAAAGTTTCGGAATATTTCGGAATACTTCCGAAGTATTCGACGGGAATAATTCGGAATCTTTCCCGCCAGCATCTATAGACTCTGACCAAGTGACGTTATCTGGGAATTCATTTCCTTGATGGTACTTATTGCATTTAGTAATCTGAATAAAAGAAACTAAAGAACACACTCACCATGAAACTTGTACAAATAACCCAGATGTTCCAAAAGCTGTTCCAAGTTCTTGCTGACTTGTGGTATCTCGAGATGTCTGTGCACTACGATATCTAGTACCGGTATGAACCGGAGACACACATTGCTGAGGTACACGGGTATGGTACCACTGTAGGCCCCGCTCGCTTCCTCCGGGGCAAACTTCTCTGGGTACTTCCGATGGAACGCTGAGTGTCTTTCGTACCTGGAAATATTTAATCTTAAGAATGCACCTGACCCTAACTTGACTACATGCTTAAACCTAGATCTCAAAATCTGTAAGGTCTAGAAAACTGATTTTTTTACACAAGTAACTCCAGTTCGTGAAGATTAAATGCTCAAGACGAAAAAACGATTACTGAAAAAATGCTCGATAGGTTTATTTTTACAAAAACCTTGTTTTAGAAATTTGCTCAAAATACTTTTATCATAATCATCGTCTTTTATTCATAGTAAAACTAACTTGGCGATGATTCCTCGCCGCCTTTTTTCACCTGGCATATGAAAGACGGGCGTGAATGTGAAGAGAGAAGGACGATGTTTGATTTTTTGGGTTAGTAGGCCTCTTAATATACAGGGTATAGGTATAGTGTAATATGTAACATCATTTTATTATTTTATTTTCGTATATTGGGATCTCCGAATAGTCTTACATGAATAATAGTAAAGTATGCAATTATAATATTTACTAAATGTAGAACCAACAGCGGTGACCACAGATGAATAATTTAGTATAGGAAAAAAAAGAGATTAAGGAAGTAGAGAGTAAATTATATACAGGGTGTAACAAAAATAAGTGATAATACTTTAGGGTGTGTACGTGTTCCTTGTAGAGAGTTCACTGTGAAAGTAGCAGCGCTGAAAGACCAAAAAATTTTTTCACTTTTGTATGGGGAAACTCGTGACGCTCGGACCCTTGTCCATACAAAAGTGAAAAAATTTTTTGGTCTTTCAGCGCTGCTACTTTCACAGTGAACTCTCTACAAGGAACACGTACACACCATAAAGTATTATCATTTATTTTTGTTACACCCTGTATATAATTAATATAAGGGTATATTTGTGTGTCAATTGTGTGTTAAGTGTGTTTGTTAATAATAGTTAAAATAGTAGTAACATTAAAATGACATTTTGTGGAACAAATGATATAATTTTTGACGAATCGAGTGGAGGGAAACCCGCGGAAACGACTACAACAATTCAGACCGCAACGTGACGCGTAGCTGCCGTATATAAATCAAGCCTTACCAATTATTCTGCTTCCAGTGTTCTGGGGAATTCTCTTTGACGAAGTCCTGAGCTCTGTTCCTTAGCTCCGACCCTTTAAGTAACAGCAGTTGTATAATGTACAGACACACTTGACTCTCGTTGGCGTCTGGATTCGGTCTCAGAACCTGAAAAATACATGTTATATGACAACTAGCTTTTATTTTTAATTTATTGACTTACCAACGGATGCCAATATTTCGTATGGTATATAAATAATGTATACAAAGTTATGCTGAGTGTAACAGAAAGAAGGAAAAATCAAACAAATAGATTCATAGGCAGATTGCGGTACATACTTTGTCACATCAGTTCAATATTAGTCGTCATCTGTCAGCTGAGTAAGGGCCGACCCACTCGACATCGCAACGACAAAATGTCGTCGAGCAGTGGTTACGTGTGAATGGTGTCGCTGCAGCTTTTTGTAGTTGCGTTGTGGTACCGACAAAATGCCGACGTGGTTGCGTTGTCGCCAGTGGTTGCGATGTGGTTGCGTTGTCGCCAGTGGTTGCGATGTGGTTACGCACGAAAGTCAATGAAACGTAGGGGGGAAGACCGCGGGCGGTGTGCGCGCACTGTCGTTACATCGACGCAACTTTGTGGTTGCGATGTGGATGCGACGTGGTTGCGAGGTGGTCAGCCGTGGTTGTGATGTGGTTGGTATTTGACAAGTGGTCGACAACGACTGCAAAATGTGGTATGTGTGAATGGTCCAGTTCATTTACAATACGAAATATACGCCCGACTACGTGGTGTGGTTGTCGTGTGGTTGTGGTTGTCGTGTGGTTGTGGTACGTCTGGGTTGGCCCTTAGAGCTCCTGTCTCCACGGGCGTTGCGTCAGCGTTGCGTCGACGCAGCGCTGCCGTTCGACGCACAGTAGCCGGCCACACGGGCACTGCGTCATCGCAGCGCTATTACTACGCTACGTCGACGCAACGCAGATGCGCCGCCGTGTGGACTGGCTCATAGATATATTATAGAAGGGGAGCCAAGAGTAATATTCGTGTGGAGTGATATTCGGGCGTCGTGACTTGTGGAAAGCCTACAAAAGCTTAATCTAACATGCTCGAGCATGCCACAAAATGCCCTCTTCTATTAGACTAATAAGCAAATGACGTGGATCCGCCATCTGCCTATGAATCAGCTTCTCCTATTATTATTATTTTATTTCCACATAATGCTTATAATACTTATTCTACCATCACAGGTATAACAAATAATTCACATACCAAGCACAACACCAGCCTGTCAATAGTGACGATGTTATACTTCCATATGATATCGTTGATGGCTTCCACGCATTTGTTGATGTGCCCACCGGCGGGGTTTGTCACTTCGAACACTAAGTAGTCGCAGAATTTCCGCAGATGCGCCGATAGCGCCCTAGCGCCTATACGCTCGAGAATCCTGCAAAATTAAATACATTTCTTCATTTATCCTTACTCAGCTCAGAAGTAAGGTTTGTATCAACCAGATGAAAATAATATTTTAATGAATAGTAAGTTTTTTAAATACGATCCAATATGGTAACTCGAATAAAATGGTTATCAACAACAAAATTCAAAAACTTTTTATTATTTTCTAAAATGCGTGCCTCTTTATACCAAACGACGACGAATAAATCCCCTACTCGATACTAGATGGTATTAGATTACCTACGCGTATTTTCTAGAAACATTCCACACGTCTTGTTTACGCAAATTGGGTACAATCTAGAATAGAACTATCCAGAACTCGTCCGGCCCGTATAAATAGTCGCAGGTAGACGGGCCGGTAATTCAGTTTAGTCTGAGCGATCTTCGAGGTGACTTCGGAGTGAATATAAGTGATCAATAATGAGTAAACCAGTGAACCTACGACTTGGCTACGACCTAGGACAGTGATAGTGCTTAGTGTTTGAACCTAGTACTTAGTGTTGGACTTAGTGCTAGTGAATAAAGTCTTCAAGAGAGTCAGCAGGTCTTTCTATCCAAATCCTTCGAACCCTAGCACGTAACAACATCTAAATTGCGACCCAACGTTGTTTATTTAGCCACACTGAAGTCTCTCAATCGTCATAGCCAACATTAACGTTTTTGAGATATAGCCTGGAGACAGACAGACAGACAACGAAGTCTCAGTAATAGAATCCCGTTTTTACCCTTTAGGTATCCTAAAAAACTCAAGTACTCACTTGAAGGCAATGGGGTTGATTCTGTTGGTCTCGAAGATCATCTTCCATAGCAGACACAGGAACAAAGGTGTCCCGGGCACGGAGAAGTGTGTTATTATGTCGTTGTCGTTCGCCATTGACGTCCATTTCCGGTATTCCTCTTCCACAGATTTCTTCAGTAACGCCTTGTTCTCTTTGGGCGCGGGGTTCTGAAGAAAAAGTATAATTAATTCATCTTGCTCTCTTAAAATAGAAATGAAATATATTCATTGCGAGAATTTATATATAATATTTTATCTTAGATGATTAGAGTTTGTGGTTTAAAAATTTCATAGTCTGTTGATCAAGATATTTTATGATCTTTGGCAAGATAAGTTTAACAAGCTTCCTTCCTGTTAACACGTTGATTGCCAAGCCAAAAGTAGTGAACTTTACCGAGATGGCCAAAACATAAAAAAGGTAAGTCCCTTCCCTAGTGGCCAAAACGAATGCCATTTATAGCCATTACGCTATGGCCATTTTTAAGAGGAGTCCACACCGCCCTTTTTTCCATACAAACGTTGTCCCCTGTTTCCTCCCTGGATAATGCTAGTAGAGTTATAATTTTTTCCTGAATATCTACGGCCACGAATACGATGTCCCTATGTTTTCTTTTTTTTCATAATTTAATTATTAAATAAGATATGAACGTTCAAAAACCCAAAAAAATGGCCAGATTTTCCGCTGTGTTCAAACATCCAGAAAACAGATTTGGCTAGATTATACAAAAAAAAGCAAAACATAGGAACACAGATCAAGCCTTTTTTTAATCTTTAATGAAAAAAGTACTTAAATCGGTTAAGTTTTGGAGAAGGAATCAGGGAACAACGAATCGTTGATTTTCTGGATTTTCTGCAGTTGTCTCTATCGCGTTCTGCGGTATAGGCTTGACGTAAGGGAGACAGCTATAGATATTACACGTGCTTTTTTTTCATTTCTCTAGCCCCTGGTGTATCCTCTTAAGCGTGAGCAAAATCGTAAGTCGCGACGTCGCGTGATGTGGCAATAAATGTGTTAAAATATGGTAACCACGTATGTAACAAACTAGTATCATAGCTACCTGCGAGAAGAACTCTAGCAACGCGGGCGGGAAGCACTGCAGCGTGTGCTGCGACCACATGTGCGGTGTGTTGGTCATGATCGTGGTCAGTAGCTCCTTGACCGCCGCGCCGTCGTTACCTGACGGAAAAATAAGGTTGAACTTTTTAAAACACTTCTACTTTCTTTAAAGTATAGATTTTTAACGTAGTTCGATGTCGCCCTTATGCAAGTACTCACATACGGTTTTACTCGATTGAGCAATCACGTCGAGCAAAACCCGCGGTTTGGGCTTTCGTTCACACATTCAGTAAGCTTCAGTATTCACCGAACCGTTCGAACCAAAAGATGTCTGTTCAAATAAATAAGGAGAAGGTCGACTCGTGCCACTCGAAGTCACGTCTACACGCTTAGGTAAAGATCGACGGCTCGCGTCGAGTAAGTTCGAAGGAAACATCGAGCCTTCGAGCTGTGAGTTTTATGGTCCACTGTTTTTTTTTTGCTCGATTTGGAGTAAAACTGTCGAGTAAAACCGTATGTGAGTACTTAGCATTAGACTAGGGACATCTATCACGTCATTGTCAATCGCGGTTTGATTCGCCGGGTAAACTATAATAATTAATAACTCATCATCCAACAGCAGAAGTCAATCCAGTGCGTTTCGGTGTCACCGAGCATAACACACTTCTCGGTGGGGATCGTCGTCCTTTCGAACCATCAAGCATAGTATTACAATTTTAGTCCTCTTAGGCAAATTTTTACAGATCTAAGTTAAAGTTAAAAAAAACTTATCTCTTTGAACGAAGACTTCGATAGCGCGATGCAGGATTAGTATATTTGTGTACACGTCAACTAATTATTATTTATTTTTGAAGGTAGTTACTGTTATGGGGTTCGTGCACAGTAAAATAAATTTGTTTGTTTGTATTTGGCTAGTTGTCAAAACTCACCGGAACCAGTCATCTGTATTCCTCTAGCGAGAGTTAGCACCAGCACTCTATTGAGCTCCTCACTCTCGCTCGACACTAACGACTTGGGCTCAGACACCACCCGTGACATCTGGAGCTGTATGCCCGAACTACCGAGACTCGTGATAAGACGGAGAGCTGTGCTCTCGAAGCTGGAAATAGGAAAGCTGGATATATAAAATAAAAAAATAAAATAAAAATAAAACAACAGTATTGAACAATTTCAAACCTATACGGACAATAATATTGCATGTGATATTGCACAATAAAATTGATCGTCTTGGGGCCGCTAAGAATAAAAATTCCCTATCTCAAAAACTATCAAACCCATTTTGATGAAAGAATCACTTAAATCGGACTTGTAGTTCCGGAGATATGCGAACACAAAGATATACATACATACATACATACACTTTTGAAATTTGGCACATTTATTCAGACGCTGATATAGACTAACATAATATAAGAAAGTGGGCAGTTCTGGAAATATTACATACATATTACATACCAGTCATATTTATCCTTTTTATGAACTCGGTTTAAAAGAAATTGAAACAGAAACTAAACGGACGGTTTGAATTTACTAATTAAAATGCATCGAAACAATACGTCATAGTTTTTGGACCTCACACTCACTACTGTGTGGTAAATACAGGGTGCAATTAAACCTTCCTGTCAATTTTTTTCCAGGGCTTAGGTATCATTAGGAGTCCATTTAATAAAAAAAAAATTTGGGTGTTATTTTTTTTTCAATGACATATTTTATCCCGTTTAAAATCGTTGCAGAACGGACACTCGCGGCGCGGGGGAATGAGCGGGGGTGACGCGGGGGAAGGCGCACGCGCGGGGGCACGTCACGCACGGCCGACGCATCGTGTCCATTAATTGTAGCGTTTTTTAGGATAACTTTCGGAAGCTATTTCTCGACATTTTAGTACTGAGTGATTATAAAAGAAAAAATACGTGTATTTTTATTTTTAACAAGGATCAATATATCAAAATTTGGCAGGAAGGTTTAATTGCACCCTGTATATCGTACGCCTCGCATCTGCATGTTGTAATTCGTACTACAATACGATTACCTAATGTCGTTTCCTATCAGACAGAGAGCGGTCACGCGGTCAAGCGTTCAAGCGGTCAGTTTTGTGTTCTTTGTATTGTATTACGTTATGTTATAGAGATACTCACTCAGGGGGCGCTCTGACCGCGTCTGTGTACCGACCGCCCGAACGTATTGCTTGAATGCGTGACCGCTGTCTGATAGGTCCCTCAGACTCTCTTTCTATCAAATCTTTCAGTCAAAGCTTATGCGTTATAGTTTTCGTTAAATGGACAATAAAAAAAACTTATAATATTTTAATGAATATAATTTACATTATTCTGAGTTAGTCTTAATAAATCATAAGTGCGTCATAACTTGTGTTAAAATTATAATCTGAAAAAGCAGCTAAATAACAGTCATAATTATTCTACTCACCATAGTTGTAACTGTGTCTGATTGGCTTGAGGGTACGCAGCCAAGGAGTGTATATTTGACAATAGTGTGACTCTATAGTGGGGCTGTATGTGGTGTATTCTGTATGAAAACATGTCCAGTAAATTGTGTAGAATACCCCACGCTTGGGACTTGAAAACATTGGGTAGGAGCTGATCTGGAAATAAAAAAATGTTTTTTTAGTAAAAGATTAAGGGCTATAAACTCACCGGGACGTTACCATGTCACTTCTACGCTGCTGCAAAGCGCTGTTTTTAAACTTAACTTTGAGAAAAACAGCGCTTTGCTCAAACCCAAAAGAGGGTAACCCTCATAACTAGACGGTTAAATCGATTTAGATGAAAGAAAAGATGGTTTGGAGGACAGGAAAAGACATAGAATAGTTTTTGTTACCAAAAAATGTACAAAACCATATACTTTACAATTTACTTTCTGAAATCAAAATAATACTTACTTATAAATCCTTTGATTCCTAAAGATTCTATTTCTGTATACACGAGCAGCCTACTGTATGTTTCTACTAGGGCCGGTGCCATTACATTACTGCCTGGTATATTTGATTTGTTCTGCGCCAGTTTCGCTATATGTGTAACTATGGAATGTATGAGTGACATCTTACAATGCAATGTTAAACTATCTAGTATACACATAGACAGAGGTGCAGTAGGCAATGGAGTAGGTGGGTTTCCATTCGGCATTGTCTTCTGATTGCCAAACAATGTCTCTATTATAATGCCCATTGGTCTAGAATAGTATTCTTGGTTAGTGGAATAAGCGTTACATAGAAGGGCGATGCGGAAATCTGACCCCATCAACGACGGTGTATTGTTCGATGTCATAAGGTGTTGTAAGTACCTAGAAAAATAATGTAGAGTAAATACTGAGTAACTGATATTTTGTATAAAAAGTGACATTTTATTTTACAGTAGATGATGCCTGCAACTCCGTTGCGCCAAAATTCGTTTATCACGCGGGCACCGTACATTTTTCCGGGATAAAAAGTATCCTATGACCTTTCCCAGGACTCAAAGTATCTCCATACTAAATTTCAGCAAAATCGGTTCAGCGATTTAACCGTGAAGAGGTAACAGACTGACAGACAGACAGACAGACAAACTTCGCATTTATAATATTAGTATGGATTACTATTACAATTATTGTACTGTTAACTTAAGCCACTAACCACCATAGAAAACAAGACAAGCAGTATCAAACTATCAAAGGAAATTTTGAGGACTTACAAAAATAGTAATAAAGCACTTACTCATATTGTACTTTCAGATTTTGTGGCATAGTCATCGTCTTGTTTTCAGTTTCAGCTTTCTTCAAAAGATGCATCCAAATGCAGACAACCGCCATCTGTTGAGTGCAGTGAGACTTTGTGCAGTCAGGAACAGGCAATGGTTCTTTCTCTGGGTACAGTAGCTCATACAATTTCATAATTGGAAGAAAATTGGCCAGAGGATTCCTCTGAATGCTCCCCGAAATAAACTGCAGAAGCACCCACATTAAGTTGTCTCGACCCTTCTTTGAGTCCTGACCTTGCAGTTTGCTATGCAGCCCCATAACTATATTGGGAAAGTCAGCGAATCCCATGAGTATCAAATAAATAACTTGGGAAGAGAGATGTAGCCAGCACCAATGATTGGAAGACATTTCCTCATCCTCATTCTCTTGCTCGGTGCGTTCCATTGGCGATATCATCAGCTCCACAAGCTGGTCTTCGAGAGCTATACAACGCTGCTTGTGTTGCTTTTGCAGCCCTAGCATTGAGCACAGCATATCTCTGGAATATGGCTGCTCCAGTACATGCCTCAAAAGCGCTATTTGAGGCTTTAAGAGTTCATCGTCGTAGGGTAAATTCCCTTTCAGGGAAAACTTCAATGTGATGGGATTAAGTCGCCAGGGGTTCACCAGGTGATCAGCGAAACCTGAGAACTCTATTACCGGAAGCATTTGAGAGTGGCCAATGATTGAAACCATTTGAGCGCATGGCCGAAAACTTTCCACAAAGGAGCTAAGGAGTTTTGCCAAGTTCTGAAAAGTTATACTAAGTGTTTACAAATATCTTAGGTTTCCACAATGCAAATAAAATCCAAATATAATCCAAATAAAACTTCATTTATATTGTCCAAATTCGCATGCAATTACTGCAGTATTATAATATGGAGACATACATACATAAAGAAAATAATAATTATAGCTAAATAAAAAGCTACAAACCCAATGCGGCCAGTGGTTATTATCAGGATAATCTTTCTGAATCTCTGTGACAATAAAATAAGCTGGTAAAAGCGACGCGTTTCTATCAAAAATATATTCAAGTACATTGTACAAAGCTTTCATCTGTGGCAATGAACTGGAGTTTAACTTTACAGGCAATGTTGTCGCTTTCTCTCTGCAACCCTGAAAATTATATTTTTCATTAAAAAGCTCTGGAAAAAAAAGTTGAGCAAAAATGTTTGATCTATATAGTACGGGAGCTCTACAACATTTTTTTTTATTACTAGCAAGCAAATTTTTTGTGAGTAGCTTCATTTTGATAAGACGAACAACATTTTTATTTGCGAAAAATCTCGAAAGTGGTAGCTAACAGAGATAGAAAGGATTTCATACTTTGAATTGATGGTCTTAAAATATGGACTGTTTTATTTGTAGGACAATGTTATTCTTAAATTATAATATAATATAATATCTATGGACGCTTCACACCACGTCAGTCTGGCCCCGTGGTAAGTACCTGAAGGACTTGTGTTACGGGTTCCAGACAACGGAAATATATTTAATACTTTTATACTATACATATATTTAAGATTTTTATTATATGATACACATATTTAATAGTTAATACACATCCATGACCCAGGAACTTTGAAAACTTTTTGTTCCGTCGGCGGGATTTGAACCCGCGACCCCCGGCTTGAGCTACCAATAGCCCACCAACTGAGCCACAGAGGTCGTCATATCGACTACGTCGTCACAGGTTATAAATTATATAACTATTAACCTACCAATATACAAAAAATCTGCTGGTTAGGGTTCCGTTTTAGGGTTCAGTAGTCAACCAAGTTTTGTTGATTACAGAACGGAGAACCCTATAACAGAACCCTAACAAGCTGATTTTTTATAGATGCTTTGATGCGTATTTATTTTGAAAAATAAATAAAAAAAGCGTGTTTTTCAAAGGTTTTTTTAGTTATTATTATTTAATAATAACTAAAAAAACCTTTGAAAAACACGCTTTTTTTATTTATTTTTCAAAATATTTTTACATATTATTGCATTGTCATTGGCTCTTAATAAGTACGCAAAGTTTCAAATTAATTAGACTACTGGATAGGTAAAAATCGTGCTCAAAGATTCCGTTACTTACAACAGCCCAAGCACACACACACACACACACACACATATCGCTGGCCCCGGGCAACAAAGTGGTAAACGCCGGTTACGCCCTTTTTAATTTTTCGCTTCTCTGAGTATTAATCTATTTATTTCATATTTTTAAAATAATATTTTGGGTATAATAAATGACAAAAGCTTTATTGAATCGAAAATTCTCTTAGGACTAAAACTGTATTCTTGCATTACTCTATGAAATATAACTAAAAAAACCGGTGAAGATACGATACAACTAAGCTTTCGCTGTAAGATTCCCCAGAAGAACGGAGTAGTCGGCTGGTACGCTCGAAATCTAAAGCGAAAAATACGTCGTGTTATGTTCTTAAATCTCAAGCGGTTTGGTGTTTTTATAAAGTCAATAAACAATGTTACAATTGAAACAATATCGCTTATTAGTTGTATTATACTTTTTTCAATTATTTCAATAATTTTTTATACTATTACAATTATTTTGATATGGTTAAACAGGTAAAAAAATTAACTTTCATATGAGACATCATACATTTGTTTTGGACCACTGTATGCTGTACTATAAACAAAATAACTTATTTTGTCTCTCCTGAACAAAACGATGTTTGATATTACGCCTTATTGCCCGGGGCCAGCGATATATTGGTTAGGTTGTTTCTTCTATGGGGCACTATGTATGGGCTTAAATAAACGTGATATGATGTTGAACTGTAGGGAACTGCAGCCAAAACCAAATTAAAATTCTACAACACTTCAATGAAAATTACTTCATAATAATCATAACAGATGAACCTTGGCATAAAACAAATAAAGAACAACACAGTGACATTTAAATGCCTCTGGTTCAGGAGATTACAGAATAGTTTTAATATAGCAATAAGCATATTTTATAACAAATATATGCTTATTGCTTATCACCAAATTTTAAACTATGGCTAACTGCCGCACTCAGAGTGGAACATTAATTAGTTAAATGTAATTAATTCAAAATTTTGACACAAGCCCACTACATGATCTGTCAAACTCTTCATTAAATTGAAGGTTAATCATAATTAAATGTCTCTGAATACGGCGGTAAGACCACATACCTTCATAATTTCTCTCACACCCTTGTAGTCTACACCTCCAATAACTCTCCTTATTAAATGAAAAGATTCAATCCAATAATCGCCATTTTGATACACAAGCTTCTCACTTGTGAGAATACAATCACACAACATTCTGTGGAGACAAAATTGTTAATGTTTCACATTTTTGCAAGTAGTCAAATTATAAATATTAGGTCCTTAGTCTCCATACATATGAAATTGGCGTTTTGTTGTTCAGGCCACTTTGATCTCAAATATCTCGTCTTTGGATATGAATTCCAAATTAAAATTTATATATATTCATCTATTAGGTACATTTGAGTTTCCAAAACAGTTTTTCCGAGATTATTTTTCCTTTGGAGTCGTTCATATCACACAATGAAAAAATTGAAATATTGCTTTAATTACGAATATAAGTTCTACCGTGGCACGAGTGCTGCAGAAACAGCTTGATGAATTAAAAATGTCTATGGTGCTGGTGTCGCAAAAGAAAAACGGTACGGTATTGGTTCCAACGTTTGCGTTTTTGAAATTTCGACCTTCAGAACAAGCCCCGAGACCAAAATGAATAATGAAGAATAATTAAAGGCTATTGTGGAAGCGGATCCATCGCAAACCACTTCAGAGTTAGCAGCAGGCTTCGGTGTAAGTTATAAAACTGCTTTAATCCACTTGAAGCAAATTGGGAAGATAAAAAAACTTAAAAGGGGATGTCCCCTGGAAAAAGTTACTTGTGAGTGTTTGGTGGACTAGTGCTGGTGTCGTTCACTTACAGCTTTCTAGAATCTGGCCAAACGGTTACGACAGATATCTGTTGTCAGGATAGCTTCCCACAAGAAAAAAAATTGAACACTGATGTGGCAGTCCAAACCGCATTCAAAGAATTTATTGACTATCGTCCCTCCGTTTCTTTAGTAAAGGGATCAACGAACTACCCTTAAGATGGCAAAAATGCATTGATAACAAAGGTACATACTTCGATTAATTAAATATAATATTAAGTATACAAAAAACATCTACTTTATATTCCTCCCATACAAAACGCCTATTTCATATGTGAGGATGATATTAGTATATTATATAACCATTAAATTATCCATACTAATATTATAAATACGAAAGTGTGTCTATCTCTCCATCTGTTGTACCTCTTCATGCTCAAACTGCTGAAGAGATTTGGCTGAAATTTGGAATGGAGATACTTTAAGCCACTTGGACACTTTTTATCCAAAATATAATAAATATACAAAAAATCGGCCAAGTGCCAGTCGGACTCGTACACAAACGGTTCTGTACCGGTATAGAGTGAAAGTAGACAAAAATTGTGTTTTTTGTATGGGATACCTTGTCCCCCTTAAATATTTACTTTATTTTAATTTTATTTTATATTAATTATTAAAGCACAAATAAAATTAAGGATTTTGTGAAATTTGATGATTTTGGGTGATTTCTTTTTCGCGTCCACCCCATCGTGTAGGGTGTCATTGGATAGGTATTTTAAAAATATTATGAGTATTCATAGATCATTTTCCAATTTAGGGATCCATTTGTGAAATATTAAGTTTTAAAGTGGAAAAAATTGTTAGAGTCCAGTGTCCCCCTCTTCTACCAGCTAAACTATTGCTTCTGGAAATGTGAAAAAAATCACAAGAGTAGGGAATATGCTGAATTTAAAAGAAAAACTGTCACGGCTAAGAAGACTTCAGAAGTTATTAAATAATAGTCGGCTAAAAAAATGTATTTGGGAAAGTAAGGAACTTTTTCTTCTAATTCCTTTGAAAGTAACTGAGATTATGTTGTTAGTAGTGTAAAGCATGTTATAAATGAATATTCACTGACCATACAAAAAGAAACTAGCGGTACTACGGAACCCTATATTGCACCTGGCCCGACACACACTTGGCCAGTTTTCAAAACATAATCTTACCGAGCCTGAAGTATGTTGGTATTAACTAAATTCTCCAATAGTGTTAGCAGTTGTTTCATCTTATATCTATTAGCGAGAACCGCAGTCAGCGACAGATACTGTCTGATGAATGACTCCTGTATTTCAGCATTATAGCCCGTCATGGCTGCACAAAGTTTATCTTGATACATTGCTAATCTTTCATTTTCCTGTTCTGGTTTGTAAACTAAAAATGTGCTAAAGGCCTCTTCTACAGCTTCGACTCTCTGAAAAAAAATGGTAAAGTTTTCAACATAATGGATGTCTTATTCCATTTCAGGCAGGTACCTACACGATTTGCGCAATTTCTATTTCACAAAGAATCACGAAGTTGGCTTACTGCAAAGGTACTTAATAGAATAGGTAGTGTCAACATACATTTTCTTTTATGGAACCTAATTTAATGGTTACTATGCCCTAGTCTTAGTAATTTAATAAGTTACGTTTACCGAGCGGTAAAGCTGAAGAGACAATAATATGGAAAACTAATGCTTATTAGTTTTCCATATTATTGTCTCTTCAGCTTATATTTTACCAAATTTAAATTATAGTTTTTCAGCCTAACTCACTAACATAAAAGGGTTAAGTTTTATGTATGTAATAAAAGAAAATAAAGGTTAAACTTACTAATATTTCCTGTACGATATTGGAAATCTGAGAATCAGCCATTTTGCCGACTTTATAGTTTTCAACTATTAACTCCTCTAAAGTAGACTATACGAAACACTTTCTTAACATTTTATATTTATATTCAAGCCCTAAAGTTAAATTGTAGAATAATTAACAATTTAATACAGAAAATCTAAATAAATTGAAGACGAAAAATATAGAAACCAACACTCAACACACCAAACTGGAAGATAAGAAGATTTGACGTTTTTGACAGAGTTTATTCAATGGCATAGAGTAACTTAAATATAAGGTAGAGTAGGTGCCATTGCGGTACTATATAGTGGAGAGAGCCTTATATCGGTGTATAAGCGTCAAAAGCGTGTAATGTTATATCTTACTTAGTAGGACATAACAAAGGAGTCGGTCTGCATATTTCATGTTATAAAAGTGTTAATAAAGGTTTTTAGTGAACATTTAATGCTAGATATTGTTATGTTCTGAGGTTCTGCTGAATATTAAACCATAAGAATGGTCAAAGAATGCCTCAAAGGATTTAACATTAAATACGTAAGTTTTGAACAACGTTTTTTGGGCTTTCCAATCGGTATTTTCGTAAGCTAAAAAGATAATTTATAAGTTTATTATTCCCTTATTCGTGCTATATACGGTATTAGTGCTAAAAATGATTTCGTGCGTATACTAACATGAACGGAAGGTGTCGCGTCGAACTGGCATCGTTGCATACCAAAAATTACCGTTAAAAATATCAGTATTAATAAAGTTATTTTTATACCTATAGGTATCTAAAAATGTTACCAACAGACTTGTATGAATATTAACGAAATGTGTCGCGTCGAACTGGCAACGTCGCATACCAGAAAATAACTATATTTTTACCGGTAATAATAACGGCATTTTTAAACTATATTTAAATGTTATGTTACCTACTAGATATCGTTAAAAATATCAATAAGCTACCCTTATAAAAATAACGGTACGTAACGGTAATTTTTCTAGTAATCGATAACGTTATGAAGCCATGCTATATGCTGGCAACATTTTTTACTTTAGTCATGTTTGTATACAAACTTCAAAGTTTTGAAACCGACTTTGTAATTTTAAATTTCTTTAGTTAAACAATTTCTATAATGTATTACGACATAAGAATAGTTCTAAGATCAAAGATGACGTTTAAAGTAACATTTGGTGATTCTGCTATTTGACAGAAAAGCAATTCGGATTTATTGGACCATTTTTACGACTTTTCATAGAAAAATGTCAAGTAAATGAATTGCTTAGTATGAATCATTAAATGAATTGACGTTTGAACGTTAAGAGAAGTTTAAAAATTAATCATAAATGATTCATTGTATGATTCAACTAAGCGACCATTTTAGCCCCGCTGAACTACTTGGAACCAGCAGACTATAGAAATTACCTACGAATGGATTCCAGATCGTATATATCATAGCAGTTCCCACTACAGATAAAAGCCGTTTCATTTTTTCGCAGTTTGGCAGCTGACTGTCAACTTCATAATTGGCTGTCATGTTCTAACAATTTCTGTCAGATTTTAGAACATGACACTAACACTGACACTAATTTTTAACTTTGCGCAATGTGCATTGAAAAACGAAACGAACACAACTAAGGCCCGTATTTTTAGTCAGTACTTAAGAAGCGCCTCGGCCTCAAGGCGCGGTTCGCCTCTGTGATTGGTCCAAATTTTGACAGCCAACCAATCACAGAGCCTGAAACGTTCCTTGAGGCCGAGGTGCTTCCTAAGTACTGACCAAAAATACGGGCCATAGTTGTGTTCGTTTCGTTTTTCTCGGCAACACTGATTTAGTCAGTCAGAACTCAGAAGCCACACTTTTTCAGATTTAGTACACTAATTAGGAATTAGGATCCTAGCTTGTGCTATGTTCTGGAAACATTATAGTTTTAGGGAAGGTCGTGGTAGGCCCCCTGCATGCGTCATAAACTGTCAACGGCTGCCGTCAACCGACGCCGACTGCCGCGTCCACCGATACGTGCCGCCGACTGCCGTCAATTGCCGCCGGGCGCTGACACGTGCCGCCGACACGTGTAGTAGTAGCCTCTAGTATAATACACGGACGCTGCGAACTGCGTAACAGCGGCGAACCCATTGAGGTACTATAGACTGGAGACTGGAGAGAGCCTTATATCGGTGTATTTAAGCGTCAAAAGCGTGTAATATTATGTCCTACTTACTAGGACATAACAAAGGAGTCGGTCTGCATATTTCAAGAAATAAAAGTGTTAATAAAGGTTTTTAGTGAACATTTAATGCTAGATATTGTTGAGTTTTGTGGTTCCGCTAAATAATAAACCATAAGAATGGCCAAAGAATGCCTCAAACACGTGGATTTAACATTAAATACGTAAGTTTTGAACAACGTTTTTTGGGCTTTTCAATCGGTATTTTTGTAAGCTAAAAAGATAATTTATAAGTTTAATAATCCCTTATTCGTGCTATATAAGGCATAAGTGCTAAAAATGTGACATCAATTAATAATTTGGCTACAAAAATTGCATAGCTTTTTACGTGTGTTTACGGATTTTAATTACTTGAACTATTAGTTTATCGATATCATGAACTAAATGACTTTCTTTCCTGTATCATAATGTGTTTCGAAATAATCAACAAATATAAATATTCAAGAAAATAAACGCACACTACTTCATACTTGTATGAAATTATGCACCAAATGGTCACGCGATGACGGGCTATTTAGCTATACTATAATACTTTATCTATGGGCGAACCAATCGCGAAAAATCTGCGTCAGGAATAGCGAGATGCAATGATGATGCGATGCGAGAAGAAACGTGTCGACTATTTCTAGACCAACGTTTCAATTCGAATTTCCACAGCCCAATACAGCACAATTAGGCATTTTTAGAATTCCGATAGACGTCCGATTCCGATAGCGGTGGAGCGCAGACTAAAGAACAGACTTTCGAAAGACGAGCGTTGCTCGTCTTTCGGGAATGCGATGTCACTTGAAGTACCCATACACATGCGGTATCTAATCTGTGGTTTTAATTTTGTAAATAATTAATTATCGCCTCTACTTTGCCTGAGCTACTACACCGACGCGCGATGCTGCGAGCTGCGAAACAGCGGCGAACCGATTTACTGTCAGTTAAGAAAGTGAAGAAATTAAAAAGTGGCAACATCGTAGTGTCATCCCTTTCAAATTATTATTCAGAGAAAAAAGGGATGACACTACGATGTTGCCACTTTTTAATTTCTTCACATTCTTGACAGACGATACTAGAGGCTACTATACTACGAAAAAGGTACATGTTTTTTTTTTGAGCCAAAACATTAGTTTGTCTTTGACAGCTTGATGGCTTGAGCCTTGAAATCCGAATCATGAAAAAAAAATCAAAACCATGGCGACGTTGTATGAGCGAGAGAGACAAATTTAGCATAGTGAGATTTTTAGGTGTACTTTATGTGTGAATGTCGTGAAGATTTTTGTATCTTTGAACATTTTTATACAGTTGTAACTATTTATGCAACATTTATGTTAACTTTAAGCTTTTATACAAATTCAGTGTTGTTACGGTGATGGAGTCTCCGCCTTCCTTCTCTACACACTCCGAGGCGCCTCCGTTAAGTGAAGACAGTGGTTTACTGATCACAAGTGGTTCGTTTTCTAGCGATTCCGCAAGTGGATGGCATCATATCACATCGGAGGTTAGTGGTCACAGTATTGCGTCAAAACATGTAGCGTATCCACTCAATATATTTCAAGGTTCTGATCTTAGATGTTCGAACTTTATATAAGGAATGCCAGTTTCTGCATAATTTTGCATACTTTCGCTTGTGTAGTTCAATTTGACAGTAGGATAAGCATCTGTAATAACTGCGATTATCATAGAATGTCTATAAACATAGCAGTGAGTAGTTTTAAATTATCTAGATCTTAGCAAGTGAAGAAAGTCATCTCATTGATAGTTAAAAAAACATGAAACATTCTTGAAAATGATGATGTTAATCAGCTGTATAGTCTCTTTTGTTTGGTAAACTAGCACAATATGCAGTTTGCTGAAACTTTCTTTTAAACAACTTTTTTAGTGGTATTTAATCATTTATTTTATATTAAAAATATTAAGTAGACAGCTGAAATACTCATGACTAGAATGACTTAATATAATATTTTACAATAAATATAATTTTTGTATTTCAGTAGTACCAGTTACCAAGTACAGTTGGTAAGGTAAAATTGTGTCTCATTTATTAACACCAGTACACTTTATGGCAAAAATGTGTGTGTTCCTGACACAATCATTGATTCTTCAATAACAAGAAAAACTGTACTGTTATACACCTGCTACAACTTGCTAATCTGTCTATCTGAATTTGAGGACAAACATCATACATACAATATATTTTATTCCAAAGATATAATATATAATTATTTAAATTGCCCTACTTAATCCTCCCTCATTTCCTTGATACTAATCATGCTTGCTCACCATTGCATTCCTTTTATTAGAATAATTTGATTTTTATGATAACTTTTATTACTTGATTCAATAATTAAATAAATAAATTATTAATTATATATTTATCATCATCATGTCCATGATGTAAATAGGGATGATGGCAAGGTCAAAGATTAGCGAATTTTGGTAATAAAATCAAGAAATCACGGTAAAAAAATTAGTGTTCAAGAATTTCAGCTTGATAGCATTTGTATATTTTGTTATGTGCCTTCAAATTTGGATATTCAAGTTGAATTTTTTTTCAATTTTTTTTTTAAATATTTG
Organism: Aricia agestis; assembly: GCF_905147365.1. Classification (NCBI taxonomy): domain Eukaryota; kingdom Metazoa; phylum Arthropoda; class Insecta; order Lepidoptera; family Lycaenidae; genus Aricia; species Aricia agestis. Next base: position 22,214,242 of record NC_056428.1, on the reverse strand, counting down.
TATACCATTCGATAATTTATGCAATTAAAAGTAACTTTTGTTATGAAACCACTGTAATAAACGCAATATTTAATATAACTATCAAATAAAGTTCTAGCTCCCAATGCGTACAAACTATGAAAGAATGGTGTCATAATTTCAACCAAAAAAAAATTGACAGTCTACACTCCAAATGTATTATAAAACATGTTAATTCATTGCCTTCATTTCAATATTTGTTGTGTTTTTTTGTGCAACTGCTATGAAACTAAGTTTATAATTCACTACACCATACCATGCAAATTATACCTTTTTGATGTGTTAATTTTTGTTGTTTTGCTTAGCACTATACCTCAACCGTGTGCATGATTTTCTTTGATTCCTAAATAATGTCCTAACACTAAAATCTAAATAGCTGTGTACTGTTACTCTATTAGATAAGGCGTGCAATTTTCCAATGCACTTACTCTTTTAATTATGTTGACTCTCTAAGAAACAGTCCATTTATGCTAAAGCAAATGTTTTTTTAAAATAAACTAGTGATCTTTTAAATGCGAAGGATTTGCTAATAATTTTGTGGCTTCAAGAATTATCTCATGGCTCTTGTTCAGCAGATGAGAATAATATTATCACCCTTTTGATGAATAGATATGCCATGAGAAGCAGAGGTCTATGTCCAACAGTTTTTCAATTAATACACAATGATATGTCTACCAGAATCTGATGGCAAATTATGATGGAAGATTTTCAAAAAATATCCTTGATCATTGGATAAATTTTTATATTTGCATGTTTCACATACAGAGTAAGCCTCTATTTCAAAGAAAAAAAAGATCAAAATGTTTTACTCCAATTACCCCGGTAACCCCGGTACTGCTACAGTCAACTTATTTTCTCACTTTTTGCCATCAGGTTCTGGTAGACCTGTAATAATTAATATCATAAAAGTGTAATTAGTATAATTATTGCACTGCAAATGCAAAGGCACAGCTGATGTGGTACACTATTCTAAATGCGAAAGTCTGTCTGTCTGTCACCTCTTCCTGCATACGGCTCAATGAAATTTTATATGGAGGTACTTCGTGAGACATGAGAAAACGTAGGATATTTTTGTTGCGAAAAAGTTTACGGTTTACGCGCGATAAAGGAATTTCAGCGAAACGAAGTTTCGGGCGTCATCTATACATATATATATACATATTATATAACAAAGTCGCTTATTTTCGCTCATGTCCCTTTGTTTCCTTTAATCTTTAAAACTACGCTACGGATTTTGATGATTCTTTCAGTGTTACACAGCCCATTTATCGAGGAAGGCTATAGGCTATATTTTATCACGCTAAGACTAATAGGAGCGAAGAAATAGAGGAAAATGTGGAAAAAACGGGGAAAATTATTTGAAAGGGCTAACTTGAACGCGCTAATCTCAGGAACTACTGGTCCGATTTGAAAAATTCTTTCAGTGGTAGATAGCCCATTTATTGAGGAAGGCTATAGGCTATATTTTATCACGCTAAGACTAACAGGAGAATGTGGAAAAAACGGGGGAAATTATTTGAAAGGGCTTATCTCGCGAACTACTGGAGCCATTTTTATGTTATTTGGCAAAGATAAGATGTAGACCACGTGAAGGATCATAGGCTATCGATTTTAATCATTTTTTCAGTGGCTTTTATACCCGTGCGACGCCGGCGCCGGGGCGGGTCGCTAGTCTAGTAATATAATAAAAGTATTGTCACTTGACGACAACTGAAATAAGATTTTACTGCTAACTTCTGTGGTCCTATCAGAGTTTAGACTCGTGAATGAAAGAAATCAACTGAAGTCTGTAATAACACTCCAAGACTCATGGAACTTGTTAAAGAATCCTTACATTTTATATTGCGTCCGATGCGACGCAGATATGGGATGTTCAAGTTATTTTCAACTGTAAAAGACATTTTAAAATGATATGTGAATTTAAATTCTTATGCTCCAATTTTCGTATTTAAATTATTTTGCTAGTCTCTCTCTAACCTTCTTTAAACGGGCTTAGGTATGATTTAACGAATGCCTCTTTTTATTATATTTACAATGTATTATGTAACACATTATTGTTTACAATAGGGTATAGAGTGCGTGAGCGGAAACATAAGCGATTTCTGCTGTGACTTATTTGATGATTAGGGCCAAAACATACTAAAAGTCCTGACGTCTAGGAGGTGAGCAGGAGGGGGGGGGGGGGGGGGGGGTGACAAAGGTCAAAATTGTTGGTTTTTCGTTAATATCTAAAAAAAACTATGTGTTGTAGCAAAAAATATTCTATAATGACCTTAAAGCTTATTAAATTCTCTATAAATTACATTCTATACATTTACTCAAAAACTTAAGTCCATCCCCCGAGCAAACGACCTTGACCATACATTTCACGCGTTGCCGAGATCGCACGAAAATCCAATTTTTTTACTTATCTTAGTTCAAATTCTATTGTCGTGTGTTTCAAATAAACGTAATTTGTAAATACTAGGGAGATGCTGAAAGTATGCTTCGATTTTTAAAAAATTAATACCATTTTTTTTTGGAAGCTATCATCATGAGTATAATAAACAAAAATAGGAAATTAATAACGGGGAAAGGAATGTTGATATACTGAAGATTACTGCTGCATTTTTATTATAACTTTGTAGCTTTCAAATTATGAGTTTATAAGGCGAGTTAATACGGTAAATTACGGCGTCTCCGTAGGGGCCTTAAGTATCAGATACTAAATCACGGCGGCCTGTAGAAAGTACATTATTCGAAAAATGTGTGTACTAAATCAATCATCCGAACCCAGCGTTTTGCACCAAAAAAAAGATTTCTGTGCACTGGCTGGAAATAACCCGACCCTTTTAGACTAACAGTCGAACCAAGATTAAAATACAATTAGATGTGTTCTGTTTCGTTGTTTTTTAATTTGGATTCGAAAAAGCTATCGAACCGATACGATAAAACAAACATAGAAGCCAAAAACAGGAATAATTGATTTTTTTTTCTATCCAATCCAAAAACCTTTTTTTTTTAGATATTTCTAGTACTTACTTTAAAAAAATGAAGTAGATTCCGAAAAGACTACATATTGTAATCCATACTAATATTATAAATGCGAAAGTGTCTGTTTGTCCGTCTGTCTGTCTGTCTGTTACCTCTTCACGCCCAAACCGCAACCGATTTTGCTGAAATTTGGCATGGAGATACTTTGAGACCCGGGAAAGGACATAGGATACTTTTTATCCTGGAAAAATGTACGGTTCCCGCGCGATAAACCAATTTAGGCGCAACGAAGTTGCGGGCATCATCCAGTTAGCAATATAGCAACGCCTATACAATAAAATCCCAGAAAATATTCAAAATCTATCTTTAAACAAATTAAAAAAAAAACAATTAAGGAACAGTTGTGTGCTTAAGCGTAAAGTCAATGATTTCATCGAGGACAACACACCTTGGGAATAGGGTGGCTCCATGCAGGTTACTTTACTTTTCTTACATCAGCTATGTAAGCTGCATTGTCATATTATTTTATTTTAATTTTGTAATTTTCCATTTTTTTAGTAAAATATGGCCGCCCCGAGAGTTTCTTACGCCGGTTCTTCTCGTCGGGTTAGTTCCCGAACCGGTGGTAGGCATCGTAGTTTCTTCGTTTTTTCTACGACTTCCAAAAAGTCTATCATGATACCCATTTTGAATAAAAATATATTTTATTTATTTATTAATATCACCCTATAAGCTTTCCGGAGACTACTCCAAAAAACTTACTGTTAACCAGTTACAAATTAACTTGGTATCTGCAATACTATTCACCCACAAATAAGTAAAGTTAATTAATTTTATCAACGTTGGTCATTTGAATTACCAAAAATGTTATACCTTTGCTTTTAATGAACCTCGTTACGCCAATGAAATTATGGTTAACGGTGTAAATTGATTTAAAATATCAACTATAATAGGGTTATGTTATGTGTGATGGATTGGTAAATTATATGTACGAGAGTACTGCGCCAGAAAGAGTTACTGACTTATTGTATTAAATAGTGACTATTATTAGTAATAGGGTGTAATAGTGACTTATTACTTATTAGTAATGGGGTAAGTTTGCGATTGTTGAACTACCTGTAGTTTGTCGCTGAGCATTTGTGTATTAACCTACCTACAACTTTTCGCCACTGTTCTACGCGAAATATATACCATCCTCATCACCTTGACAGGCCCGGATCTACGTTTTAAAAAGGGGGGAGCAGAATCCCAATTTGCCGCCCTCCAAGCAAAAATGTGCGTTTTTAATTGGTACTTAAATAAAATGCTATGATTGCCCCGCGACAAGGGGCGCCTCCAAGTCTTTTAAACAACAGATAGAATTCTGCGAAACAACGTTGACGGGGTAGCGCGGTGAAAAAAGCGGCAAAAGTTTGGCAGGTGGCCTCCGGCCGCCCCCCAATCTTTGCCGCCTGGGGCAAGTGCACCCTCTCGCCCCCCCCTAGATCCGGGCCTGCACCTTGATGAGTGGCCGCAGTCTTCCACCGTGCGTTTTCCCGTAACTTTCTGCCGCGCACAGTAAAACTCTGTATTCTGGAATGATATGTCGCCAGCAGCATTTCCCGACCATTACGACGTGCAAACCTTCTGATGTTGCCAGTGTCCATGGGCGACGGTAGTTGCTTTCCATCGGATTTGCCCTGATTAAAAAAACCTTTGTACTAGTAAACGTTGCCCAGTTTGATACATTGGCAAAATAAAAGGGGCTAACATTGAGGAAGTCAAGTCTCATATTAGACAAAAAATATGAGTTTCTTACACTGTCTTAACCATACATATTTCCTTCAAGCCCCATTAGAGCTCCGGGGATCGCGACAACACTAGAACACAATAGCATTTCCAAGAATCCACGATCGAAGGATTAAAGACATGCCGTGTGCATAGTTAAGCAGCTGGTCTCATGGTATGGCGGTAAAACAAGTTAACTTGGGTTGCACCAGAGGCGTGGTCAAAGTTAAAGTTATGGGCAACGTTATGGTTGTAGTGAAGGCTAATTTAACTGAAAGCTGGGAATCAGAGACTGAGATCCGTGCCCGTATAGAGATAGCGAGGGCAACATTCATGAAAATGAACAAAATACTCACAAGCCGCTCTCTCTCTGTTGAGTTACGAACCAGGGTGCTCAAGTGCTATGTTTGGCCGCAAGTTCTTTACAGTTGTGAAGCTTGGACTATGATGATGATTTTACGTATGCGTAAAAAGGTGGAACTTGTTCGTACCATCAAGCAAAGAAAAGTCGCGTATCTGGGCCATATCTTCAGGAACAACAGTACAAGCTTCTTCAAACCATAATGAAGGGGAAGATTGCCGGGAAACGAAAACCAGGGAGACGCAAAACATCTTGGCTGAGGAATATCCGAGAATGGACAGGGATAAATTCTGTTAAAGAACTTTTCAGACTTCGGAGAGTCAAGTTTCGGAGCATGACTGCCAACCTTCAGTAATTGGAGAGGCACTGGAAGAAGAAGAAGAATTTAACTTTAACTTTGACCACAGAATTTGATAGAAGACGTTGCTGGTCCGACAAGGCTTTATAAGAACGTGGGCGGGGGCGCTGCTGGTAAAGAACTGTCAAAAATGGCGTTTTTGTATGATGACAGTGTTAGTTCCTTTTTTCGCCACGTGCATTTATAGCCATGTCGAGCTTTATGGTTGTGCACGACAGACAGTAAATAGTGTATGGACTATGGACATTTCAGTGAAAAATAGTGCCATTCAATGGGATGGGTTTAGAGCCAGTGTGGTAGTGCCGATTTCTGTAACCGAAAAGTGAGGGAGATAGTATACATCTCGAGCGGGCTATCCTTGTCCCAGACAAGGAAGTCCCGTGCGAAAGGGACAGCCAGAGGCGACCGTTATGTCGGGGGGCGGCGAGGTAGTATAAATATAGGAAAAATAGATTTTTACAATTATTTCGGTTACGGAGGTCGGCACGAACATGTTTATTATGTAAAATTATAGCTAAGAGAATTGTACAAATAAAACCAATGTATATTTTGTAAATTAATGTAATTTTCGTGGAAACTCAATAAATTTTCCTTCCAAGGGGGTGAGGCATGGAATGTTCTAGAAGCTGGGTACCGGGGCCGATATAAATATGGGTCGGCCGCCATAGTACGACACTCGCTCTCCAACGTTGCCCAGCTTCGGAACTACTGTGTGCTTGCTACCTGGAACAAAACTGAAAAAGTGTTTAAATTCATCTCCTCATCAAATAGTCATCATCATCATCCTCATTACTACAAGAAACGCTGACCTAGGCGATCTACGGGGAATTAGCGCAAGCTGTCCCCCACATTGTATGGTCCTTCGCAAAGCCGGATTCTACGGCCGGAATCTCTCCGAGGAAAAAAGAAAATCAAGAAGCCAGTGCGGTCAGTGAAGAAAGATGTCCAAATCGAAGGCTTCAAGCATCGCCGATGGGGCCGAACGAGCGAGTCAAACCGGAGTCCAGACGAGAAGCGGAGCATCGACGCGCCCCGCGGCTCCACCGGTCGAAGAACAGGAGGAAAACTCCAGGGAAACCGCCGAAACGTCCGAAACAGAACAAACCTCGACGGAACGAACCTCTACCACCGCCAGCGAGAAAACAGCAGTAGAAGAGGACTCACGACGGAAGAAGCGTGCGCCTCAGGGAAAGGAAAGCAGGAGGAAAATTTTGGAAGCTGAGGAAAAGCTGGCGGAATTGAAACTGGCAGAGGCACGTGCATCGCTCGCCCTCGCAGAAGCCAAGCTGGCTAGGGAAAAGGCCATGCTGGCCTGCGGAGACGAGGAGGGAAACGAGGTAGCAGAAAAGGAAACGGACAAGGTGGAAGAGTGGCTGCAAGGGCAAACCATTAACCCTGCGGCCGAGGAAAAAGAAAAGCAGAACGAAAATGAAGAAAAGAAAAATGAAAATTCGGAAAATGAACCGGAGCACAGAAAAGCTGAAGAAAAACAGAAGAGCAGCGACATCACTTCGCTGGCGGCGGCGCTCACACAGGCCGTCCGCATGTCAAGAGACGCCCCCAGGTTTCTCCAAGAGCTTCCCCCGTTCGCCGGACATTCGACGGGGTGGCTCGGCTACAGGGCGGCGTACTACGAGACTGAAGAAATGTTCTCGCACACCGAGAATACTATGAGGCTAAGAAGAAGCCTCAAGGGAGCAGCCCTCGAAGCGGTCGAGAGTCTACTCATCAGCCAACCGGAGCCGCGAGCAGTCATCCAGGCGCTGGAAAGAAGATTCGGCCGTCCAGACACACTGGCGATGGGTGAAATACAGAAAATCAAGGCGTTGGGCAGGCTGAGTGACAGCCCGCGCGAACTCTGCATATTTGCTAACAAGATAGCGAATGTGGTGGCCACGCTGGAGACACTTAAAAAGGTACACTATATGTTTAATCCTGAATTAGTGAAAAGTATAGTAGAAAAGCTGCCGCCCATTCTGCGCAACAAGTGGTACGATTTTGCCGCAAGAAGAAAAGAAGATACGTCGGACTTGAAGAAGATGACCCTGTTCCTCAATGAAGAAGCCGACAAATGCAGTGCGTATGCGCTGCCCGAGGAGACCGAACCTCACCCGGAGAGGCCCCAGAGAAGAAGACTGGAACGGGCTTTCGCCACAGAGGTAAGTGGCAGGAAAAGGTGCCCGATGTGCCAGAACGAACACCACTTGACGGAGTGCAAGCAGTTCCTCGGGACCCCTGTGAACGAGCGCTGGAACATAGCGAAAAAGAACCGCATCTGTTTTCAATGTTTGCGGAGCAACCACCGCCGAGGGGGCTGCGGGGCAAAGAGGTGTAGTGTCAACGGGTGCGGCATGGCGCACCACCGCCTGCTGCATCACTCCAGACCACCGGCAGACCAGCAACAGCCGACGGCGCCGCCACAGGCCATGGAAGCAGGGGAGGCAGCGACCGTGGAAATAGTGAGCAGCACCAACTGCCTTCAGGAACGACAAGCCTTCCTAAAGGTCGCTCCGGTCACGGTCTTCGGCAAGAACAGCACCAGAATAGACACCTACGCACTCATGGACGACGGCAGCACAGTGACACTCATCGATGAAGACCTGGCGGAGCTCCTCCACCTGGACGGGCCTCGCCACGACATGTGGGTGCAGGGCCTCAGTGATACAAAGAAGTACGAAAACAGCAAAAAGGTAAGCTTCAAGATAAGGGGGCGCCACTGTAAAGAAGAGTACGGCGTGGGGAGTGCAAGAACAGTAAAGAAGCTGCTATTCACGCCGCAGAAAATTCGCAAGGAAGACCTGCACGACTGCGCGCACCTGAGGGGCCTTGAAGACCACCTGATATACGAAAATGCGCGCCCGAGAATCCTGCTGGGTCAAGACAACTGGGAGTTGCTGCTGGCCCTCGAGACGAAAACGGGAAGGAGAAACCAGCCGGTCGCATCCCACACACGACTCGGTTGGGTGCTGCACGGATACAGGTCGTCACATACGCAAACTATAGCCTTCTGTGGCCACACAGTAGCCAAAAAAGAGGAGAAGACAGAAGACAATATGGAAAACATGATGAAGAGGTTTTTCGACCTGGAATCACTTGGGATCGAAGCCAGAAAACAGAAAAATGACCCAGAAGAGCGTGCGCTGGAGATACTTAAGAAAACCAGTCGAAGACTTCCTGATGGGCGCTTCGAAACCGCGCTGCTCTGGAAGGACGAGAAGGAAGTCATTCCCAACAACTACAACGATGCCTGGAAGCGTCTCAGGTCCCTGGAAAAGAAGCTGGATCGAGACCCGGGCCTGAAAGAAAAATACGAAGAAAGAATAAACAACCTGCTGGAATCCGGATACGCAGTGCCAGCACAGGAGCCACCGGCAGCAGGGAGAACATGGTACTTACCTCACTTCGCCGTGTGCAACCCAGCGAAACCAAAAATCAGGTTAGTACACGACGCCGCGGCCAGATCCCATGGCCGCAGCCTCAATGACATGCTGCTCTCCGGCCCCGACCTTCTTCAGTCGCTGCCAGGAGTCATCATGAGGTTCCGCCGACACTCTGTGGCGGTAACCGCGGACATCAAGGAGATGTTCATGCGCATCCGCGTCCGGAAAGAAGACCGGGACGCACTCCGCTTCCTGTGGAGAGGTAACGAACGAGAAGAAAAGCCGCAAGAGTACCAGATGGCGTCCCTTATCTTCGGGGCCACGTCATCGCCATGCACGGCTCTGTACGTAAAAAACAAGAATGCAGAAGAGTTCCAGGAAAAATATCCGCGTGCTGTAGCGGAAATCAAGAAGAACCACTACATGGACGACTTCATATCTAGCTTCCCGAGTGAAGAAGAAGCACTGGAGACATCGCAGGAAGTCGACATGGTCCACCGGCACGCCGGGTTCGAGCTGCGAGGCTGGACATCGAATAGCGAAGCCATACGCCGACGTCTCGGGAACGACCGAGACTCCAAGGAGGTCCCTGTGGGAGAAGACTGCGCAGACAAGACGCTGGGAATATGGTGGGAGGCGCATGAAGACCTGCTGCGCTTCAACCTGAACGAGGCGAAGATACCTCGCACCATCATGAGCGAGGAGCGGGCCCCCACGAAGCGTGAAGCCCTCAGTGTCGTGATGTCATTGTTCGACCCGCTCGGACTACTGTCACCGCTCACCATGCCCGCTAAGAAGTTCATGCAGGAGACCTGGAGGTACGGCACCGGATGGGACGAGCCCATACCGGAGCAGCTCGTCCCCAAGTGGACGGCGTGGACAAGAGATCTACAACAAGTAAGAAAAATAAAGATTCCCCGCTGCTACAACCTGCAGCCTGAAATGGTAAGTGAAATGCATACCTTTGTCGACGCAAGTGAAGAAGCATACGCCGCAGCTGTCTACATTCGTATGGTGCGCGAGGACGGAGCAGTACACACGGCGCTCGTGGCAGCCAAAAGCCGCGTAGCCCCGCTGAAGCCGACGTCCATCCCGCGCCTGGAGCTGCAAGCTGCTCTACTGGGTACCCGCCTCGCGAAGACTGTGGAGAAAGAACTAGAAGTCGAGCTGGTAAGGAAAACATACTGGAGCGATTCCCGCACAGTGCTGGCGTGGATACGCGCCGAGCCGCGGGCCTACAAAACGTTCGTCGCGCACCGCCTCGCCGAAATAGAGGAAACAACGAAAGTCAGCGAGTGGCGATGGGTGCCGACGAAAGAAAACGTGGCCGACGACGCGACGCGCGCCACACCCACGGACTTCGGAGCCGCCCACCGATGGTTCAGCGGGCCCGAATTCCTGAAAAAAGAAGAAATATTCTGGCCGAAAGAAGGAAAACCGGCGGAGAAAACGGACACGGGTGAAGAAAAGTGTTTTGTCGCACGATACATCGCGCTACAAGACAGTTTACCCGACATCGAACGCATAGGAAGATGGAAGACGTTGATACGAGCTACAGGTCGTGTACTACAGTTCATTGACCTCTGTCGTTCCCCGCGAGAAACCGTGGCAGCTGTGCGACAACGCACAAAGAAGAATAAAGAAAAGGATGCGGCCTGGGACTCGCGGCGATCGAAGAAAGGAAAATCCGCGACACGAATGGATCCAGTTACGCGAAGAAAATACGTCGCACTCGACGCACAGTACCTCACTCGTGCCGAGGCACTCTGGCTGCGCCGAATGCAAGAAGAATCCTATAGAAAAGAAAGAAAACGAATAGAAGAAAACCGTTCTCCAGCGGCGGGAGACCGCCTCGCCTCGCTGAGTGTCCACCTGGAGGAGGGCCTCATCAAGCTACGGGGTCGAGTAGCAGCCGCAGAAGACATCAGCCGAGAAACCAACAACCCGGTTATCATGGATGGCAGCCACAGGTACACGAAATTATATATCCAACAGATACACGAAGAAATGCATCACGGCGGAGTAGAAGCAACCGTGAACGAGATCCGGCAGAGGTTCTGGGTGACCCGGATACGCCCCACAGTCAAGGGTGTGATCCGGGCCTGCCTGGCCTGCCGCATACGCCGAGCCAAGCCGACGCGTCCGGCCACGGGCGACCTGCCCGTCGCCCGGCTGGCGCACCACGCGCGGCCATACACCTTCACAGGGCTTGACTATTTCGGCCCTGTGGAGGTCACCGTGGGCAGACATCGAGAGAAGAGATGGGTGGCCCTCTTCACATGTCTCACCATGAGGGCCGTCCACCTGGAGGTGGTGACGTCTCTCAGCGCCGACTCCGCCATCGCAGCACTGCGGAGATTCGTCGCCCGACGAGGACAACCGACTGAACTATGGTCGGACAACGCGACCTGCTTCAAGGCCGCCGAGAAGGAGCTACAACAAGAATGGGAAAAGTATAAGAGCGAAGTCAACGCCCGCCGCATCAACTGGCGGTACATCCCTCCGTCCGCCCCCTTCATGGGCGGTGCGTGGGAGCGGCTGGTGCGGAGCGTGAAGGAGTCCCTGCGAGTCACTCTACACGAGCAGCATCCGAGCGACGAGACCCTCTACACACTCCTTGTAGAGGCGGAAAACATCATCAACTCGAGACCACTTACCTATGTCTCGGTTGACCCCGAGGAGCCCGAGGCCTTGACCCCCAACCACATACTGCTGGGGTCGGGCTGCCATGTACCTGCTCCAGGAAGATTCGAAGAAGAAAAGACATCGGCGCGGCAGCTGTGGAAGCGCGCGCAGCACCTGGCAGACGTGTTCTGGCGGAGGTGGGTGAGGGAGTACCTCCCACTCCTCCAGCACCGCCGGGAGCCACATACCCGAGGCTCCGATCCCGCGGTGGGTGACGTCGTTATCATATGCGACTCGAACCTACCGCGCAACATCTGGCCACGCGGGAAGATCAAGAGGACATATCCAGGCAAGGACGGCGTGGTACGGGTCGTGGACGTGGAGACCGCGAACGGCCACGTTCTCCGGCGGCCCACCAAGAAGATCGTCGTGCTACCGGGGGTGTCGCCTGCGCGACCGGCGGGAGAAATGTGCACGACAGACAGTAAATAGTGTATGGACTATGGACATTTCAGTGAAAAATAGTGCCATTCAATGGGATGGGTTTAGAGCCAGTGTGGTAGTGCCGATTTCTGTAACCGAAAAGTGAGGGAGATAGTATACATCTCGAGCGGGCTATCCTTGTCCCAGACAAGGAAGTCCCGTGCGAAAGGGACAGCCAGAGGCGACCGTTATGTCGGGGGGCGGCGAGGTAGTATAAATATAGGAAAAATAGATTTTTACAATTATTTCGGTTACGGAGGTCGGCACGAACATGTTTATTATGTAAAATTATAGCTAAGAGAATTGTACAAATAAAACCAATGTATATTTTGTAAATTAATGTAATTTTCGTGGAAACTCAATAAATTTTCCTTCCAAGGGGGTGAGGCATGGAATGTTCTAGAAGCTGGGTACCGGGGCCGATATAAATATGGGTCGGCCGCCATAGTACGACACTCGCTCTCCAACGTTGCCCAGCTTCGGAACTACTGTGTGCTTGCTACCTGGAACAAAACTGAAAAAGTGTTTAAATTCATCTCCTCATCAAATAGTCATCATCATCATCCTCATTACTACAAGAAACGCTGACCTAGGCGATCTACGGGGAATTAGCGCAAGCTGTCCCCCACAATGGTTATGGTTAAATATGGCGTCTTGATGGCGTCCATTTTTATCTTTAACCAAAGATTTGACATTTTGCATTGTAGATATAGTTAAAGTTACTTATAGGTAAAGTTACAGTTATAGTTAAAGTAAGTTGGTGCAACCCACCCTAAGAATTAAAATTTGGTCGAAATTAATGTATTATTGCTAATTAACGCGATCATAATATCAGAAATACGCGGACGAAGTCGCGTGCAACAATTTGTACGTATTATACAGCTGAAATGTTTGTTTGTTCGTTTGAACTACTAGAACTATATTATAATTATGTAATTTGGCACAGATATAGAGCACTTAGACCAGGAGTGGGCAAGTAATCTTAGGTGGGGTCAGGATACTGTGAATTTTTTTTAATGTAGCTTAAAATATTATTTTAATTAATAAAGCTATGCGTATACCTCATCTATGTATTAATTATTGATACTTGGTTTAAAAAATATTACAATATTTCGCGGTCCGCCTGTTGCCTACCGCTGACCTAGACCATGGGAAACGACAAAGATTTCTTTTGCGGAGAAATGTACGGTTCCCGGGGAGTTCACGGTTTCTATTTACACGGGCGGAGCCACGCAGAACATTTAGTAATGTGAGCGCGACAACGCTGTCAAATGAAATGAAAAAAAATAAAATCGGCGTGTATCGGGCGGGGCCACGCGCAATTTAGTACCGCTAGTTTTTTATTATTTTTGTATGGTCAAATTATAATGTGTACACTACTTACAACATCGTCTCAGTTACGTTCAAAGGAATTTGAAGGAAAAGTTCCCTTAGACTTCTCAGAAAATATTTTTTTTAGTTGATCGACTATTACTCAATAATTTATGTAGTCTTTTTAGCCGTGATAGTTTTCCTTTTAAATTCAGCATATTTCCTACTCCCGTGAATTTTGTCACATTTCCAGGAGCAAACGTTTAGCTGGTAGAAGGGGGGGACACTGGACTCTAACGATTTTTTCCACTTTCAAACTTCATATTTCACAAATGGATCCCTAAATCGGAAAATGATCTATGAGTACTCGTAATATTTAAAAAAAACTATCCAACGGATACGGATAAACGGATGGACGCAAAAAAACAATCATCCCCGCTTGATGTGTGGGGAGGTAACATATATTTTTTAAAATATAACTACCTATCCTGTTTTTAAAGATGTTATATATAATACAATTTTAACGGCATCATTAATATGTGCATTCATGCCGAATTACAGCTTTGTAGGCCGGCCTTATAGTCTCTGAGAAAAAACCGCGTTCAGACAGACGGACGGACAGACCGAAACTATAAGGGTTCCTTGTTGACTACGGAACCCTAAAAACACGTGAATTTAGTTTGTGACGTAAAATCGGAAACTTGTTAATTATGCTGCGGTCACACAGTTAATTATTAAGTATTAATTTACTGTTAATCTACTGACTGCAGTATTGGACTTATCATTTTTAAATAATAGATTCAGAATCTAATATTTGATCATGGTTAGTATTGCTATTAGAAGAAGGAAAGTGTCTGTAATCGCAACATGCCTGAACCTCCGTATTTATTTGGATGAAATTTTATATGCAGATAAATCCTGCGAAAGATAGCGACATATTGCGGGCGACATCTTATTGTTTTATATATTTTGGAAACTCAAAGAATATTAAGTATAAAGACTAAATTTAATTATTTTCGTTCTCAAATTATATTGGGTGCAATATTATAACAACAGTGCAACAGTTTTAGACAAAGTAGAGCTGAAAATTATGACATACTCTTTTACCCTTTTGCACCGAATATATTTTGTTATTTTCGCTATATTTTTATTGTGGCTTAGCGAATTAGAAATCCTAAATTTTGTGTGGTTTTGCCATCGTCGTAGAATATAATAAGTGCTGGTATTCTACCGTATTATTTGTTTGTTTTTCGCTCTCTAGATTTAACATAAAAGTTAGAACATTTATAATTTTAAGGATCGGAAGAACATAACATTTTAGTCTTTGAGCAAAAACCCCAAACAAAACTTTGTGCTGAGAAAGTCATTTTGTAGTTTTCTTCGCTTGCTGTGTTTGGCTTGGCGATTGCATATTAGTTGATAATATGATAGTGAATGTTTTGTTTAATGTCTATTATACTATGTTTTAATATTGCTTGCTTTTATTATATCTGATCGGTGTACAGCACGTTTTTATACCGCCCGATGGGCGGGGACTGTTATCAGTACATGTATGATCGGTTCATAGTTATTTTGCCTCTATGTGTCTATAGTTCGACCTTATTTCGTTACCATAGAGGTGCAAGGAGAAGCAAAATGTTAGCCAATTGTTGATGTGCAGTCTGTTCACAGTTGTTTTGCCTCTGTGTTTCTAAAACACGACCTTATGTCGTTACCGTGAAGCTGGAATGGGAGGCAGAACGATTGCGAACGCAGTGTAAAGCGGGGCTTTCTGTGTGCAGTTGCAAGAGAGCGACTTCGATGAGCGGTCGTTATCGCTCGAGTCTACGGAACCGTCGGAGCGTATGTGCGGTGATTTTTTCAATACAGTGAAAAAGGGCCCCGGTAAGGTCCTCGTCACTGCTATAGAACCACCACCTGAGTTTCAGGTAGGTTCAGCATGGTACAGATTTAAGTAGATTTTGTTCCATTTTTTAATTTTTAAAAGTTTTGTTTTTTGTTTGTACCTACTTACAATTGCAAAGAACTAAAGTTTTAATTGTTTTATTAGTTTATATACCTATTTTTTAAACTTTTAATAAGTTCATGTAATTTTTTATTAGATATTTTTATTCAAGTAAAGAAGTTGAGCTTAAAATAAAACAGATTACTTAAGTGTAAATTTTTACTAGAAAGTCGTTGGAAAAATTTGATGAGTAGGTACATAATAACCAATTTAAGTTGATCGATTGAAACAAAGCGCTTATTTTTCCAAAATTTGAATGTGACTTTATTTAGTTTAGTGTAGGACACAAACACTATCTAAAAATAACACGCTCATAACCTGCAAACATTTGTAGCAGAATTTTGAATGTTCGATGCACGAACTGTGTAAATAACGATATTTTTTTTTACTATTTTCATCGAAAAATAATGTTCGACGTTCATCCCTTCAAATATTGGTGTGCTAGTTCGCGGAGCTTCGTCCGATAACACGATTAAAATACTTTTTGCCCTTAAGGGCACTGGGCAAAAGTCCGAAAAATCCTATCATCAAGTTTGTAACTGAATTTTCGGTGTAAAATTTCTGAGCGAAAATAATAGTTCTCTCTTTTCCTACCTGTCTGCCAGGTGTTATAGATTTTTGAGATGTCTTATGTGAATATTAAAAGTGGCACCAAATGGTTTGTGTAATATTACGCTCGACGCTAACTAGCCAGTTCCTTTGCTTAAAGATATTTTATTTTCCTTTATTAGAAACAAAAAACAGTTACCTACATGTTAGAAATTACCTGAAGTCGTAAACACATATTAACCCACATCATTGTTCACAGATTAATTAAAATCGGCCAAGTGCGAGTTAGACTCTCGCATGAATACCGTCCTAGTGCGAAAATAGGCAAATTTTTTGTGTTTTTTTGTATGGACTCAAACATTTATTTTATTTAAATTTAATTATAAATGATGTTAGAGTATAAATATAATTAAAAATTTTGTGAACATATCAAGTGCCTACCTGTTGCTTAATTGATTACTAGAAATCGCCCAATGGTCGAAATTCGACCTTAAATTTAATTATCTTCTTCTTTTGGCTCCCCTTATAGTATTGACTATTTCAGATTGAATAAAAAGAGCAACAATCCATTTTTAATTTGACAACAGACTTCAACCGCAAACAAAATAGTATAATTCATATATTGTATAGGCTTGTCATTCAAAAAGATGGTAGTGTGCACATTGAAGAGTGTGCAATGTTTTATTTGTTAAAAAAAATGTATGACAAATTATTTGAAAATATCCATAATGTGCAAAATTTCATTCACCTACGTTTCCGCATTTTTCGTCAAAGTTTTTCGTTCGCGTACCCGGCCGTAACCGGCCAAGTGCGAGTTGGACTCGCCCATGAAGGGTTCGGCAGCAGCAATAAGGTTTATTTTTATAACATTAAAAGGTTTTTGCTTTATTTTTATAAATAAATAAAAGTTCGAAAAATCTCAAACTTTCGATTCAAGAAAAATTTATTAAAAAATATAATAATGTCTAAGAAATATATATTTTTTAATTCCCTACCTACCTAAAAATAAAATAAAGTATATTATTTAAGGGGGGTCCCCATACAAGAAACGTGATTTTTTGGCCTTTTTTGCTCGTAATCAATAATAGTAACAGTTAGGCACTTAAAATTTACACAAAATCCTTAATTGTATTTGTACTTTAATAATTAATAATAAAATTAAAATAAGGTAAATGTTTAAGGGTTCCCATACAAAAAACGCAATTTTTGTCTACTTTTGCTAAGATAAAAAAATATATAAACAATATTTTTTTTAAATCTCTATTATTAATAATATTAACTATTGTGTAGAAAATATATATTTCTTAGACATTATTATATTTTTTAATATATTTTTCTTGGATCGAAAGTACCCAAAATTGAGATTTTTCGAACCTTTAAATATTCATATCTTTAAAAATATTAACTTTATCGTGAAAAGTCATAGGACCTTTTTTATTGGTATTTCAATAAAGGATATAAAAAAAAATTGTCCGGTTGAAAAATAACAATTCCCTGCAATTGTTTAAACAGTGTTTGTTTAAACAATATGGCACCGGGTTGCGCCCTGGCAACATGCATTTATATCACCAGGAGGGCAATTTGAAGAGGATCGCATAAAAAAATTGAGGTGGAATAGTTTCCGGTACTCATGCGCCGACTCGTGCTAGTCTATTAAGGATTTTGTGAAAATTTAAAGTGTCTAGCTTTTGCCATTATTGATTACGAGCGAAAAAACTTAAAAAAATCACCCCCCTTAAATATTAATTTTATTGCGTTTTTAGTATTTGTTGTTATAGCGGCAACACAAATACACAATCTGTGAAAATTTCAGAACTCTAGCTATAGTGGTTCTTGAGTTACAGCCTGGAGACAGACGGACAGACATCGAAGTCTTAGTAATAGAGTCCCGTTGTCACCCTTTAAGTACGGAACCCTAAAAATGTATATTAGAAACCTCAATATGATTTTTGAAGATCTATCCATCCTCACACGCATAGGTTAGATGAAAATATATTTTTTGTTTCAGCTGTTGTACCTATGAGGATGGGGACCCCTAAAATTTTTAATAATTTTTTCCATTTTTGTATCAAAATCTTAATGCGGTTTACATACCACATCTACTTACACAATTTTAATAGTATAGATCTTATAGTTTCGGAGAAAAGTGGTTGTGACATACGGACGGACAGACAGATAGACAGACAGACATGACGAATCTATAAGGGTTCCGTTTTTTCCCATTTGGCTACGGAACCCTAAAAATTGGCGAGTTGGACTCGCGCACGAAGGGTTCCTCACCTTTACAGAGCGAAAATAGAAAAAAAAATTGGAGCCACCCTTAAATATTTGTTTTATTTAAATTTTTTATTATTAATTTTATTAAAATACACATGCAATTTGTCATTTGTAAAACTTTCAAGCCGTTAACATTAATGATTTCGAGCAAAAAGGAAAAAAAAACACGGTTGTTGTATGGGAGCCCTACTTAAATATTAATTTTATTTTGTTTTTAGTATTTGCTGTTATAGCGGCAACAGAAATACGCAATCTGTGAAAATTTTAGAAGTGTAGCTATAGCGGTTCTTGAGATATAGCCTGGAGACAGACATGCAGACAGACATCGAAGTCTCAGTAATTTTTACCTTAAAAATTAAAAAAAACACGTTTCATATGACGGCAGTAGTCAATAAAAATCTGACGATAATTATTAATTAATGTTCAAATTGGAATACATCTCGAAGTTGGCTCTACTGTAATTTTAATGAAAATTAATTATGGTTGTTACAATTTAAAAAAATAAACAAGTTTTAAATGTTGTTACACGAACTGTAACTTTATAATTTGACGAGCTTTTGCCCGCAGCTTCGCTCGCGTTATAAAGTATTATTATAAACAAAATTTCATCCCCTATTTGAACCCCTTGGGGTTGGAATTTATCAAAATCCTTTCTTAGCGGATGCCTACGTCATAACATCTATCTGCATGCCAAATTTCAGCCCGATCCGTCCAGTGGTTTGGGCTGTGCGTTGATAGATCACTATGTCAATCCGTCAGTCAGTCACCTTTGAGTTTTATTATAATTTGATATCGAATTTTGCAAAGTCTCAAAATATAGTCTCAATACATAATGTGGATTTTGTCACATCCATCAATTAGGATTATACCTACCCATATTGCAGAAGGATTTCTAATATAAATGAAATATTACATCCATCGAAAAACATTAAAAAGCTTGCCACCTAGGGAGCGAACAAATCCTAAAAAAAGTTGTTTTAAAAGCATATAACAATCAAAACGGTATGCTTCGAACACTATGTAGTTATTAGTTTAACTATCTATAATATATTTGTTTTATGTTTCGTTCGCCTTACGTTTTATTCATTTAATCAATACATTTTTTCATTTTCAATTATTGGATGTAAAAAGTAATATTGCTTTATTTTAATGTGGTTGATGAAATTTTGATTAATTTTATTTGTTTCAGGATACCCCGGTCCCGTCGTTAGTGGACTGTGTGCCGACTTTTGTTGGGTCACAAACTAAATGTTTGGCTGTGTGTGTGCCTCCATCTGTTGTTTTTACCAATGATAATGTTAG
Organism: Aricia agestis; assembly: GCF_905147365.1. Classification (NCBI taxonomy): domain Eukaryota; kingdom Metazoa; phylum Arthropoda; class Insecta; order Lepidoptera; family Lycaenidae; genus Aricia; species Aricia agestis. Next base: position 22,194,833 of record NC_056428.1, on the reverse strand, counting down.
TAGTAAAACATCGAGCTTAGATTTTGCGATGACCGCAAACCATATTTCGCCATTGTACCCCAGAAAACTCAAACCAGATACACTTTACGAGAGGAGACAGTGCTTAAATCACAGATTCGCTAGTCCGAGACTCCTCCACCTCAGCCCTTGTAGGGCGAACAGACCTTCGTCTAGGAACTCCCTTTCTTCCCGTTTATCCAGTAGTCACAACTCGTTAGTAACCCAATTCCAAGTGGACGACTCTAGTTTTATAACGCAAGCTATCTCCCATGACACGCTATCCGCAAAGACGTCTGACATCACGGACATGTACAATGTCCCCTTCGATAGTGATATTTATGCCGTTCCTATTGATATGGTCCGACCTAGTCACAGCAATATAAGAGCTAAAGCGAAAAAGCCGCCGAGGAACAACAAGAGACGCGGTAAGAGCACGCCGCAAAACATAGGCGCCAACAACTTGGGATCGGACCGAACGTACAAACCCAAGGAGACAAGACATAAAGATTCCAAGACGAAAAGGCACAGCCTGCCCAGCTCGTCCTGCAAGAAAAGCGTCACCGACTCGGATACGGATTCCCTCCATCTCACTCTGAGAGAGATGAGGAAGTACTTGCATACTTTGTATTCCAGCTCGAGTGATTCCGAGTGTAGGAATACAATGAGTAAAAAGAACAACACGATAATAACGAACGTAGGTATCCATGTCAGGCCAAATAAAGACGCCGGTACCGCTGTGTTCCTGAAAGATAGCAACGAGATATCCAAGTCCGTAGAAACAAACAACAACAACAACCACAGAAAAACGAACAAGAACACGGTCAGTATGAATGTAAAGAACAAGAAACATAAAGAGAACATACCGAAAGATACGATAATCGAGGATAAAGATGCCAAAGGGAAGAAAGCTAACCAGGGTACCAAAGTGAAAATGTCGCCAGTTAAGATGCTATCGATGAATTTGAAGCAGAGCTTTTGTAATTTATTTCGTTGGCGAAGGTCTAGTGATAATGAGAGCGTGGAAAGGATCGGAAGTAATTCTCCGCCGGCGGCAGTCCGGAGGGCTCTGCCACCCTTACCGCAGTCCCCGCACGCCTCCAACTCTCGAAGAGCTGCCAACGAAGAGGAGACCATACTGGACTTTGCTACCTCTATTCAGAGAGTAAAAGATGTAAGTTGTCATTTTTCATTCCTGATTACCTCTTGCTCGATGATCTACCAAGTCAGGTGAGGCCTAGTGCTAGTAGCAAAATTAGAAATACTTAGTTCTAGTGTCCTTAGTTCTTATTTCAACTCCCAAGTCTGCTTATTATAGGGATTAATTGGAAGTCTATCATAGTCTTTGTAAAATTGATGGCCTCGGAGTAATTGGAAAGCAATATATTTTTATAGGCAAATAGTATGGAGGACGAAGCAGACTTAATATTAATAAGGCGCATTGCAAGTATTGCATTGCATCGCGAGCAGCATTTGTTATTATTTAATAATTACATATTTTATGACAAGCTTCTTGAGATATTATGCGTTTATGACAAAGAATATAGGAGTTCCTCTTTTATTTACCCTCAGCTATTACTTTTATAACGAACGATCTTTTAAGGAAGTAATAGAAATAAATATTATTTTTGAGAAAAAATATAATATTTTATCGTGAATCTTTCTGCGTTTGTAAAATTATTGTGAAAAGTATTTTATTGTAGTTTTTTTCATTGGTTAACGAATATTAAATTTATTTTAAAAAATCGACTAAGTGCGAGTTGGACTCGCCCATGAAGGGTTTCGCAGCAGTAATAAGGTTTATTTTTATGAAATTAAAGGGCTTTTGATTTATTTTTGTATTTCAGTTGATTTAATAAAAGTTAAATTAAGGTTTACCATTTATGTATAAAAAACTACTTGCTAGATCTCGTTCAAACCAATTTTCGTTGGTAGTTTTATAGTAATGTACATCATATAATATTTTTTTGACTTATCATGCTTCTACTTCAGAAGTTAGAGGGAGGGGGACACACATTTTACCACTTTGGAAGAATATCTCTCGCAAACTATTCAGGTTAGAAAAAAAAAAAAAGATATTTTCAAGATGATTTTTGAAGACCTATCCATAGATAAACCACACGCATAGGTTGGATATTTTTTTTTGTTTCAGTTGTACTCATATTAAAAAATTTAGGGATACCTATTATACCCTTAAATTTTTTAAATAATTTTTCCATTTTTGTATCAAAATCTTAATGCGGTTCACAGACTACATCTACTTACCAAGTTTCAATAGTATAGCTACTTGTACTATTATCTATTCTGTGGTATAACTCTTATAGTTTCAGACAAAAGTGACTCTGAGATACGGACGAACAGACAGACCCCAAGCAGCAAATGGACGTGCTATAATGGTCGAGAGCACGTTCTTGTTTTCGCTTTAAGTTCTATAAAAGTTCTTAAAACAGTCGAGTAAAAGTGCTGTAAACGTTTACTCGACGCGAAAAAGGCGCAAATTATTCAGACTAAAGTCCTATTAAAGTGGAATAAGCGCTGAGTAAGCAACAAAAAGATGCTGTAAGATTTGAGTAAAAGTGGTAGAAAACACTAAAAGAGTTTTAAGAGTAACCAAAATGCGTATATAGGATATTTAGTTCAATAAACGCAATTGATTTGCTATTATACAGATAAAGTGTGCTATAATAGCAGACGAATTGCTTTTATTCTCCTTTTTAGTTCTATAACAGCGAATAGAATGCTTTTACTCGACAAATTAGTGCTGTAAAGAGTGCGAGCTTGTGTGCTACATAAATTTAATGTAAAAAAATTATAGTTATTAAACTACATCTCAATCCTTATTTATATTATCAAGTTTTTGAGAAATCAATATGTGATTATTTTTACTGTTCGTGTAGCTACTCCAAAACATCATGCGCAACAAGCTTTATTGATAAACCCAAAGGCATTTTTACATAAACATTCATGTGCTGCCTATTTTCTTAAATTTGAAGACTAATTAATATAATTAAATTTACTTAAAATATATTTTTTTACTGCCATTGTCCACATTGATAATCTAGTTGCAGTTACAGCTAACTTATTCCATTAAAAGTCGAGTAAGAGTGCTGGTCACCACATTTATAGCACAAGGTGTCGCCATGATAACAGGATTTAGGGTTCGCTTCGTAAATATCGTATAACAGCTCTTAATTACACTACAGCTCCTATACGAACGTTTTTAATTCTACTATAAGAGTTAGTCTGTAAGCGTGCAGTAACAGCAGCAATGTTGCCATAAGCAATTCGATTGCGTTTATAGAGCTTTTATAGAAACATAAAAGATAGCTGAGTAACGGCTGTATAAAAGCACCCAATTCAGTGAATCATCTATTCTACAGCTATTATACGACTGTTAGAGATCAAACGATCGAATAATGAGTATTTTAGCCATATTAATTCAGCATCTGCTAAAAGGTGGAGTAAAAGGGCTAAAACATAGTGCTGTAAACGTTTATTCGACGTCCTTAAAGCACAAATTAGCAAATATTGCCAAATAGTCGAGATAACCGCTATTATACGATAAATAGGTGTTTTATGAACGGTTACCCGGCTCTTATACGATTAAAGGCTGAGTAAAAAAATCCTTATTCGACTGTTTTGCTGCTTGGGACATGACGAATCATTAAGGGTTCCGTTTTTGCCATTTGGCTACGGAACCCTAAAAGTGCCAGCAAGATGATTATAGTTCCTTAGGTAAGACGAATCTAGTTCAGGCTACGAAATATTTAACTCGCGATCCTCTGAACGTGCAAGTTTATAATTGAATAAAACTAACAATAGAAGAAAATTATTGGAGAAGTTCACAGGAACAGAAGTTAAAACCAACGATACAAATTAATTAAAAAGTTGAGTGAAGACGAACACTTAATTGGAGGGTTACAAAATTATTTTAGTTAGGGTACGTGAAGCTGATCCGAGTTTGAAGAAACGTAGTTTTGGGTTACACATGTACCCTATTACGTCACAGCTTTAGGGGCAAGGGGGATCATACCAAATTTGATAATACATTTATAAATGTTAAAGGTATGTGGATGTAATATTATGTGGATGGCCGTTTTTATTGTTAGACCTATATTTACCACGCGGTTTATAAGGTGTAGTAAAATAAATTTTCGACTCGTGGACTAAAATTTATTAAGCCTAAGTAACTAAACTGTAATCAAATAAAGGTTTTAATACATTAATTATCTGTCAAACTCTTCATTGAAGTTCAAACAACTAATTAAGGTCTCTGAGTGCAACCGTAATGCTGCCTTTCCACCAGAGCTGAGCGGAGCTGTGTTGTGAGGAATGTGTTTTTGAAAACCAATAGAATCGCTTCAATGACATGATTTTGCCGTGACATCGCTCAGCGCGGCGATGCTATTGGTTCTCAAAAACACATTCCTCGCAACATAGCTCTCCGCTCAGCTCTGGTGGAAACGCAACCTAAGAGTAGTTACTCCGGAAAGTTATATGTGTCTAAAGAGTTCAGTCAGTGAATTAATGCCACCAAAAATATGAAAATATGCAAAAAGGACAGCCAAGTCTATCAATGCGATTTTATATCGTAAAAAGTTTCCAGACCATATTCAAGCCAAATCTTCTTTTCAGTGGCTGTATCAATAGTTTTCTTTATTTTAAAGTTATTATTATTATAGTGACTTGACTGTGAGCACAAGAGAAACAAAATATAAAATTTCATATTGGGAGGAGTTGATACCGCAAGCGTAAAGTGTTCTTAAGACGTGTGAATCGGTGCATGTGGATGGTGCCCATTAAATCCAATTATTAGTCGCAAATTCACATTATTATTTAGATAACAACTCATCAGTATGTAATTCGTATGTAATTATATTTGTATATAAATAAAATATTTGTATGTAATTCGAGTTTCGACACAGCAAGTACAGCTTTTCAAGCTCATTGCCAAGTTACTATAAGAATTATAAAATCAAGAAAACTTATTTTACTGTCAATAAATTATAAATAAATTAAACAAATGCCTGAAAATATATAAGGGGGCTCCCATACAAAAAACTCAATTTTTTGTCTACTTTCGCTCTATACCGGTACGGAACCCAAAGTGCGCGAGTTCGACTCGTACTTGGCCGACTTTTTTGTTCTATATCAAAAATGGCAACAGGTAGATTGCTTGGACTTGGATTTTTCTCCAAGTCTTTAGTTATTTGTGTAATTTAATATTTAATAATAATATTGAAATAAAAAAAAAATAAGGGGGGCTCCCTTACAAGAAAACACAATTTTTGGCCTAATTTTGCTCTATAGTGGTACGGAACCCTTCGTGCGTGAGTCCGACTAGCACTTGGCCGATTATTACATATTTTCATGTTTTTTGTTGGATTCTTTAGGAGGGAAGTACGAAGTTCACGGGGTCTAGTCATTGTCAACAAAATAGGTTTATCCAAACTTAAAGAAATCTACACCAAGATGTTGGTGTAGATTTTTTTTGTGTTCTGACTTCTGATTATTCTTATTTCTTATAAGCGTTGAGGTACATGTTCATTTTTTTAGATTTCCAGAAAATATATAAATATCTACAAACGGATCGCTTCCTGATCGATTGCCTTAATTAAAATTTAGAACTTAGACAAGAGCTACGTACTCGTAATTATACAGATCGACTTAGGGCCGCGCCACACAGGAAGGGCAGCGGCGAGGCGAGCACTTTCAGTGTCATATGATTTTACCAACGAAGTCTACGGCCACGGGCGGCCGTAGACTTTTTAAGCGATACTATGTATTACAATAATGAAGATAAAGTTTAAAATCATATGATACTGAAAGTGCTCGCATCGCCACTGCCATTCTGGTGTAGAGCGGCCCTTACACTCATCAATGAGATCTAGGGTTTTAAATTCATTTATGATACCAGAAATGCTCACCGTTTGATTTGTAGTGTGAAAATTCCACGGCTGAACTGAATACTCGACTGTTAACTATGTCTTCGAAGTATTTCCAACTTACGTGTGATATACAGATAGTTGTCTGACACGCTAGTTCATACATTGCTAGAGCTCGTCTTGAAGCCTAAGAGCCAGTCCACACGGCGCGTTACATCAGGCGTCCCGCGTCAGCGTTGCGTCGACGCAGCGCTACCGTTGCGATTTGCGTTGTTTTACATTCAAATAACTATGGTGTTTACATGTCATATCCGTCATGTATACGTGGCGCGCTGCTGTCACAATGCAGCGCGCCACGTATACATGACGGACAGCAGCGGGCAGCCCCCGAGACGAAGCAGGAAGGGGTGTTGACGTCAAGACTGCTTCGTAATAACGCTGCGATGACGCAGCGCCCGTGTGGCCGGCTACTGTGCGTCGAACGGCAGCGCTGCGTTGACGCAACGCCCGTGTGGACAGGCTCTAAGGGTCAATTCAGACAGCAACGCGACCCGTAGATGCATTTCTAAATTTGTATAGATTTGACAGATTTGCAAGACAGATTAAGTACTTTAGAAATGCATCGACGCGTCGCGTTGCGGTCTGAATTGACCTTAACTCCTGGATGCTAAAAACTTTCAACAAGCGACAGCGGACCTATGTGAAGTGGTAACTTGCATGATGCTTACGATGTGGTGTTGCATTTGCATGTCGCTTTGAAATGTGCGCATATGCAGAGATCTCCCGCAAATGCGTGCACACAAATTTCTTTGCGGATTGTATATTTTGTAATGAACATTTTATTTTGTCGCGGCATTAAAATTCAAGTGCCCAAGATATGAATTGGGGGGTCGATGCAAAATCGGCAAAGTTTAAGAGCGCATGCATTGAAAAGGATCGAATTTTAAAGAGACTCGATGAAGACTCAGTTGGTTAACAGCTTTTAATGGCGGAGACAATAAGGTACGGCTTGTCATATCCATCTTGCAAATTTTCCACAACTTTTTTTTATCGAAAGACCTGGAAATAAAAGACATAATATTACTGACGGGTAAAAAACTAAAGAATAACTCTATATATTTTCATAGCCCGCATACACTTTTACCTAGCCTTTTCGTGGTACATAATCGACCTAAGCCTTCAAAGTTTGATTTACCTACATGTAACACTCCCCGTACTTCAAAAGCACTATAAGAGGCTTAACTCTGCTTGCATTTTGCGTACATTGAAATGTTATTCATATTCACCATGTTTTCACGTATCCATTCGGAAAACCAATAGCGGCCGGTGGTGTAACGTATTTGTAACAAAAAACCTTTTCCATCTATAAAATAGAACAAAGGAAGGATTAAATCTACGTTAAAATATAAAGTATTAACCGCAGAGTTTATTCATTTTCTATTGAAATTGTTTAAAAGGATGTATATTTACGAACAAAACGATTGGTGATAAACACCAGGTATATCTACAATTTAAATCAACTTTCAGAACGTTTTTCCCTCACCCGACTACAGTGAAACGAAAAGGATAATGATTTCCTACCAACCTATCTGTCTAATGTTCTATAGTCTATACCAGTAAAAATGTGATAATAATGTATTTGTGACTTACGTAACTAGCAAATTTTGTTTCAATGTTTTAGAAAGTACATTTTTTACGATACAAAAAATTGGAAGTCAACTAAATTTTTTTGTGTGTCTGTTTAGGCCGTGATCACTGGAAAGATTTTGACAAGACTTTCACGGTCTCTATGTCTAATTTCATTGGAAGTACCTTAGCATTATTTTATTAACATTATAATGTTTATATATTTTACATCTGTAAGGGGCAGGGCCCTTCCACGCGACGTTTTTTTACGCTCGTTTGTATCGATACAATGCAAGTTGAACGCTCAGCAAACGGAAGGAAGCTGATACGATTCACACTTTATATCTGCCAAAACGCGATGAAAACACGCAGAAGATGCTCATCAGAAACGCGCGTCGTCACTGCGCAAAAAATACGTCGTGTGGAAAGGCCCTTAGGTAGACACAGCTCCTCCCTTAGGTAGAAAGCCTATACAGGGTGTAACAAAAATAAGTGATAATACTTTAAGATGTGTACGTGTTCCTTGTAGAGAGTTCACTGTGAAAGTAGCAGCGCTGAAAGAACGATTTTTTTTTACTTTTGTATCCAGGGGAAACTCGTGAGTCGTGACGCTCGGTCCCATGCCCATACAAAAGTGAAAAAAATGTTTCGTCTTTCAGAGCTGCTACTTTCACAGTGAACTCTCTACAAGGAACACTTACACACCCTAAAGTATTATCACTTATTTTTGTTACACCCTGTATTTAAATAAAAATGAATTTTCAATTGATGGTGAAAATCCAGAGAAGGTTTATACAAAGTTCACCGGGTCGATCTCAAATCTTTATAATATTTTGTTAGATGACCCCGTGAACTTTGTATAAACCTTCCCTAGATTTTCACCATTAATTGAAAATTAATTTTTATTTATACAGCATTTTTCTAAGATTATAAAATAAGATAAGGATATCACCCTGATCTTATTTTATAATCTTAGAAAAATCCTCTTTAGGTACCCGATTGATATAATAAATAATTACTATATAAGCGTAGACTTACAATTTAAACAAAATGTAGCTGAAGAAAATATGTTTTCCGCTGCGAACTCACGAAAATGAAAAACTTTACAAGCTAAAGTTAATATCTCGATGCAGTTATAAAGTTTCGCTTACTCGACGTTTAATATGAAGTACAAAAGTAATGCTCTTTTACAGTTTAAGTCTTGAAGGTGTTGATTTAATATCTATACTGCAAACAAATAAAACTTAAATATTTTATAATTTTATGAAACTTTAAAATTAATAAAGCAATGGGCATTGTCCAAAAACAATCACATGTACTTTTTATATTTTTTTTCGTTAAAATAGGGTATTTTAAGAATGTAAATTAAATAATTTTGAAATTCATTGGCTAGTTTTTTCTCAATAAATTTTTAAAGTTCGCTCTGACGTCATCATCGGCGGCCAAATAACCTCTGCAGTATATTTTAAATTTCCTTTCAATCTTATTTATAATGGCTGGTTCGTCAAATAACTTGCATTTGACGAACCAGCCATTATAAATAAGATATATATCATTATGTGAAAGCTGATACGAGAAGCTTACCAAAAGTTCGAAACGTAATGTTGGTCGAATTTATTGCTAATTTAACGCCATTGAAGGTCAAACAAAGGTTAAACATATATGTTCAAAAATATAAGAAATTAATGGGTATTTTTTTCGTTTATATACTTACATACAGAAAAACGATCCTCGAAATGTTTTTGTAATGAGCTTCTAGCTCTCTACGTAATACATATACATAATGCTATAGAATATAGATAGATAATAATCAAAATGAATGAATACTGCAAATTACAACTAATATTAATATACTCATCTAAAAACCATCACGATTTAAAGTCGACAGCTAAGACCAAAAAAGTGTTATATTCTTGCGATATTTATAAACCTAGTACATACTATTCCGAAGTTGGATTACTAAAAACCGGTTAAAACTCGTAAACATCCCTTTGAACAACAGTATTGATAAAAAGGTGCATCCTATTTACGCTTTAAACACGTGATGCCTCTTATCCAAGAGCTTAATTATATGCTATAATTAATATTAATACAAAACCGCACGGCTCGGTATCATTTCATGCCACTGCATTGCACTACATGTAAATGGCAGTATTTTTATTATATATGTAAAAGGATTAAAGGTTGCATTGGTACCTTATGGATTTGGCTTTAAGTTAACCATAGAAATAATATCTTATGTTGTCGCTCTTGTTCTTCGTATTACGACGGATATATCTATGAGTCTAGATTTAGTCTAGACATAGTTTTAACCAAAGTGCAAGTTGAGGTAGAAACGAAGATTATTTTTGTTTTGTATTGATAGTGATTTGATACTAATTGATTATTATGAATTAATTTTACAAGTCTTCTCCGCACCCGGCACCGGCCGTAATTTCGTTTAGGTTATGTCACTCGCGTGAGCACTCGCTGTCGCGTGCGCGTCGACGACCTGCGATCGAAGCGACAATGGACGATTAGCTATGTCCACAGTCCACACATGCGCTTTCGTCTTCAATTTTCGTCATCTTCTTGCATTCACTTTTCGTTTTGGCGCATTCAATAATTGAATGCGTCAACGAACCTAACGCCAACATTGTCATTTTTGTTTTTTGGATACGGTCAGAGGGCATGCGTTGCGGGCATGCCTCACGTTCGCTGTTGACTGCGCTATAACGCATGCCCTTGACGAACAGAAAAAGGCACTGTGTGGCCAAAGCAGATTGATAATCTTCTATTATAATGTCGGACAAACAATTGAATTAAAATACTGTTTCACCATTTCCTGATAAGCGTCGGATAAGCTATCCACAACTTAGACTGACAGATAGAGTATGGTGTATTTGTCAAGTAAGTAGTGGATATCCTATCCGGAACTAATAACTTCCTAATAAGGAAGTGGTGAAACAGGCCATAAGTATAAAAAATCGATTAAAAAGCTGAAGTTGAAGGCCCTTTAAAATTCCACTAAAATTGACCAATCTTTTCAGTATGGATGGTACTGGGGTCCGATTTCGGTGGAGGCAGCAGAGAAGATTCTCTCTAACGAGCCAGACGGGTCCTTCATAGTCAGAGACAGTAGCGACGACCACTACATCTTCACGCTGACTTTCAAGTTGAACGGACTACGGCATGTCAGGATAGAACATGATCAGGGTAAGTGGTTTCTGTACCTACTGCACTAACTCCCGCACTCAGAGTAGAACATTGATTACTTAAATGTAATTAACTAATTAACTATAAATTTTGACATAAGCCCCAACATTATCTGTCAAACTCTTCATTAAATTGAAGGGTAATCATATAATTAAATGTCTCTGAGTGCAGCCGTCAGAGACGAACATGAGAGTTGTTGAAATTCTCGCCACATTTGCCACCAGGTAGCGCGATGTAGCCGTCGGGTCTATCGTGTCAAACTGTAATTTATTATTTAACTAGTAAATTGTCATGATACCTGTCGTATGTCACGATATAGCTGTTAAGTGTCACGATAAAATGTCTATTTGACGCCGATGACGAATAAGCCCTAAAATAATGCTCTAAAATAAATTTGATAAAGCATCACCGATAGATTGCATTATAAATTACACACATTTTAAAATACATGCACCGAACGACCATCGCATAGAAAAACCTGGAAATTTAATTTATTACACAACCGCTCTCAGGAAGGAAGTCTAGATAATAAACTCAATTATTGTGTAAAATATTCAAAGCAAAGATCGACGCTTTTACAAATATTATTGTTTACACGAGGTAAGTGTTTCGTTTACATTGAAAACTTGAATAGCTAGGAAAACCTCTGAATGCGAGCGTAAAATTGTTAGGAAAAGATTCCACTTTCTTAGTTTCCACGCGGCCTTTTGCAAACTCTATATTATGTTATAAAGTATATATAATGTTATCTTTACTTATAATATTATAAATGCGAATGTAGGTCTGTCTCCTTCCCTTCACACATAAACGGCTTAACAGATTTAGATGAAATTTGGTATTTAAATATTTTGAGGGACGGAAAATGACATTGGATAGTTTCTATTGCTACATGGACTACATGAAACTTACAGCCGCACTCTAAATTTATTATTATATAATACAATTATGATTTATATAATAAAATTCATTTTCTATCAAACACTTCATTAGATTAAAGTAATCATTAAATGTCTCATAAAGCTGCCGTTAGCTATACTTTTCTATTTAGAAGATTTATATTTAAACTACATGAGAGCTATTTCTATCCGCTGAAACATTTCCACAAACGAAAAACGGTGATGAATCCAGATTCATCGTAACGTAAAATGCTTTGTAGACGAGTTTGTCCACTGCCGACGTAAACGGGACGTCACCGACAAAAATTCAAATAAAATATCATTTTATGATCTAGGCTGTAGGTTTTTTCTATCGACATTGGTCTAGCCACTCATGCCGCCTCTGATCTGTAATGGCGTAGAGCAAAATGAAACCTATAGCCTAGGCCGAACCTTACCTTGTCAACGTGCCTCTTTTCTGAAATTCTTTACTGATGTTATAGACGTGCCATCAAATAATATTTTTCTTTGTAATCCTGATGCGTATTTAAAAACGCCCTAACCCTAACTTGGCGCTTTTGTAGAATAATCACTATGGTACTTTTGTGACTGCTCAAGTGGCATGCGTGCTATTGGTTCGCCATCCTTGGCCTAGGTCATGAAGTGATATTTTATTAGAATTTCTGTCGGCGACGTCCCGACAGCGGCGGTGGAAAATCGGGCTTACAACCTGTCAATAATACGTCCTATCAATTTTGTTCCAGCCAAAGAACTTGTAACAATAAAATGCTGTATGGATTCTTTCGAATGTTGTGAATCTAGTCACAATATATTTAGATAGTGACTGATGACGACCGCAACGCCGTCGTGCCAAATTTCATTTATCCCGTACATCTTTTAAAACCGTACATATTTCCGGGATAAAAAGTATCCTGTGTAATTTCCCGGGACTCAAAGTATATCCATACCAAATATCAGCAAAATTGATCCACAGGCTTTGGCGTGAAGATGTAACAGACGGACAGGGTGACATTCTTTCATATTTATAATATTAGTATGGAGTTACTTTGCAGACGTCTCTTTGTACTGGCACTGTTTTGGGTAGTGACTTGGCACGGTGACCAGTTGTTGCTGATGACGTTTTTGTGTGATGTGCTTTTAAATATTATTACACTCGGTAATTTACGCTTAATAATTAGTCAAAGTGTATTTGCCAGTTTCGATAGCGAGGTTAACTGACAAAAATACATGGGATTTACATAACGCATCTTTAGCGCCATGACACTTAAGGCTCATACATACGTAACGATTTATCGTAGCGGTTTCAGACTGTGCAGATAAATCGAACGTTCCTAGTGCCTCCACACGCCTCCGATATCGACGTCGATCGAGCAGTTCTCCGCAGAAGCTCACACAAGATACATGTTAACAATGGAAGATTATGACGCACTTGCTATGTTAGGCCTGGACCATTAAAAAAACCGGCCCCTGATTAGCCCATGAAGGGTTCCGCAGCAACAATAAGGTTTTTGTTTTATGAAATTACAAGGTTTTTGATTTATTTTTATGTTTCAGTTGATTTAATGAAAGTTAATTTAAGGTTTACCATTTATGACGTATAAAAAAAAACTACTTGCTAGATCTTGTTTAAAACAATTTTCTTTGGTAGTTTTTATAGTACAGTTACATCATATATTTTTTTAGACTTATCATGCTCCTACTTTAGGAGTTAGGGGGGGGGGGGGGGGAATTTTACCACTTAAGAGTCTCTCTCGCAAACTATTCAGGTTAGAAAAAAATTATGTAGGTTAGAGGAAAAAAAATCTTTGTTGGTTTAAGGTTGGTTTAAATTTCAAAAGTGTATGTGTGTAATGTATGTTTTATGTTTGTGTTCGCATATCTCTGGAACTACCAGTCCAATTTCAGTAATTCTTTTTTTGTTTTACTAGGTATTGTTCAACATAGGGAGTAGTGCAAGTTTCATCAATTATATACATATTATTATTGTATACATATTATTATTTATCAATAAATTCGACAAGCAGCGTCTTCGTCAGCGGTACGGTATTAGCTGTTTCTCTAAAATTAATAAAGTATTGTCTTACGTTTTCAATACATTGTCAGAACAATGAATAAGGATGTCAACAGATGTTTAACAATGTCTAAAAAACTAGCATGGTAATGGAATTTGAGTATATTGTCTATGAATTACGATAGATTTGTCTTGATTCTTGATTATATTGTGTTTCAGAATATTCTGTGTAAACGACTAGAAAATATGCATACCTATCTACGCGTCGCGGTGAAGCCTGAATTGACCCTTATAGTGCTACATTAATTATAGCCCTGTGTTCATTTGTGTGTAATTATAGTAGTATGTGTTCAATATTTACCGTTTTCTACCAGTGTTCACAACAACCAGAATGACGGTGTTGTGGCTTTTGTTAAAGAAGGAATTCAAGTTAACTTTCAACAAATTTTCTTAAAAAATGCAACGTGACTGCAAATAACTCTTCCTGATCTTCCTTTTGTTCTCGGAATATATCGGTCCCCATCTTTTACTTGTACAAAAGAATTTGTGGAATCCTTAAATTAATACTTAGAAACCATAAAATCATATAAAAACATTGTGATCACTGGAGACATAAATATTAATTTAATTACATCTGAGAATTCATATGACGTTATAACTGCAAGTGATGGAATTGAATATCTTAATATGCTGAGTACACATGGTCTATTTGCTGGGCATATATTACCCACTCGAGGTGTAAACTGTCTTGACCATTTCATGGTTAAAACAGAATTAAGATCTAAATCCGTTCTAACAGCCGTTCTAAACTCTTCTGTAACAGATCACGCAATGATATTATTCTCGTTATCTAATTTTAAATATAAGTTAAGTTGCCAGAAAACTAAAACTATAATAGACTTCGAAGGAGCAGTTAAGAGTGTACAAGACAGCCAGTTGCTTGACTTGACTTTGTCTAATGACGCTAACTATATTGCAGAACACCTTATATCTGGTTTATGCGAAATCGTCAAACAACATACCAGATTGGTTAACATAAGGAAACGTGACAGAACAATAAAGCCATGGATGACACAAGGCCTATTACGTTGTTTGCGTAACAGAGATAAATTAGCACAACAACTAAAATCTGCACCGGAAGATGAAATTTTGAAAATAACATTTAAAAGGTATAGAAACTATTGTAATATTTAATACGAAAACTTAAAAGAGACTATGAAAAAAAAATTTTAACTGCCTCTACTAACGACCCTAAGAAACTTTGGAACAATATAAAAACCATAACAATGACAAAAATAAATAAAAATGACTGCTCCGATCTCCTACATATTGATCACACACCTTTAGATTCTGTAAATAAAATAAACAGATATTTTGCCACCATAGGAACACAACTAGCACAAGAATGTCACAACAAACGAAATCCGGCTCATGATAACCTTAATCTCTCTGGTCCCTCTTCTCACACTTCTTCTTTTGTTTTATTGAAAACCGATGAATCGGAAGTCAACTCTATTATAAATAGTTTAAAATCTAACAGTAGTCCTGGTAGGGATTTTATACCAACAAAATTGATTAAAATGGCTAAAACCGAACTCGTCCCTATAATTACTCACTTGGCCAATATGTGCTTCAAAGAAGGCGTTTTTCCTGCAGTACTTAAAAAGTCGATTATTACTCCTATATTTAAAAACGGAACAACAACTGAAACAAGCAATTACAAACCCATATCTGTACTACCTGTTATTGCTAAAATAATTGAAAAACTTATAAATAGTCGCATAATTGAATATTTAACCAAATTTAAATTGATCTCAAAAAATCAGTTCGGTTTCACAAAGGGTAAATCGACAGAAGATGCAATTACTCTGTTAACCTCCACCATAACTGACCATCTCGACAAGGGAAGAAAATGCTTGTCAGTCTTTTTAGATCTTAAAAAGGCTTTTGACACAGTCTCAATATCCATTCTAATAAAAAAGTTAGAAAACATAGGTATCAGAGAAAAAGCCCTACATCTTTTAAAAAGCTATTTGAAGCAAAGGACGCAATCAGTTAAAATTGGAGCCTATATTAGCGACGATCACGACATCTCCTGCGGTGTGCCTCAGGGAAGCGTTCTTGGACCAACGCTTTTCCTGATTTACATAAATGACCTCTGTAAACTCAAAGTTAATGGTGCCACGATAGTGTCCTATGCAGACGACACGGCCTTGGTTTTTTTGGGTACAACTTGGAATGCTGCTCAGGTAGCTGCAGAATCAGAATCAGGACTAAGAAAGGTTGCTCTGTGGCTGGAATCTAATCTGTTTACCCTGAATATATCAAAAACTAATTACCTATGTTTCTCTATCACAAACCGTACCTCGCCTGGTGATACTTTCAAAATCCAGCTCCATACTTGTAGTGCTACAAAATCATGCAATTGCCCCACTCTTCAACGACTAAGTGTCACCAAGTATTTAGGGTTAAAAATTGACTATAAGCTTACCTGGTCCTCGCAGATTGAAGCGTTAGTTGGTAGGCTAGGAAAACTGAAATGGGTTTTTAAGACACTACGACATATCGCCTCTAAAAAATTATTAAACCAACTTTATGTCTCACTAGCACAATCAGTCATATCATATTGCATACCGGTCTGGGGCGGAGCTTGTAAAAGTAAAATTATCGACGTCGAGCGAACACAGAGATCCCTTATAAAAATAATGTACAGATTACCCTATATTCCTACAAATGAACTCTATAACATGAGTCAGCTGTTATCTATCAGAAAATTATACATACTCAACACGTTTACCAAACTACGTAAGACCTTACCTGTGCAACCAAATGATGTAACCAAAATTAAATTAAGAAATTTAAAAAAAACCCCGCCAAAAAGTAAACTACATCCTACAACCGACAAGTCGCTGAGTGATTACCTATCTCGATTCAGATAGCTGCGAATTGATCCTTAAACTTGTTAAGTGAAATTAAACATTTACATTAGCGGTCTCCCGACACACCTTGACAACAATTATGGACTAAAATAATTATTACTTTACACAAGTTAGGAATCATTTGAAGTTAAAGGCAGTAAATATTATTTCATTACTTTTTAAAGTTGTTTTGGCGGGGGTTTTTTTAAATTTCTTAATTTAATTTTATTTCATACTTTTTAAACTTGTGTTGGTTATAGTGCAGAATAATTCCTATCAACAGAATCATATTCTCATGATTACCATCTATCAATGTCCTTTTCAATGAGGCCGTTAAAATGAGCCCAAACATGAAACCTCCACTTTGGGTTCATACAAAGGTCGGTTCCTATAGAATCCAGGTGATGCTGCAGCAGCAGCATGTAAATATTTACTGTTTATACTTTATCTACTTCTTACTGGTTGTCACAATTAAAATGAGCCCAAACACGAAACCTCTGCTCTTAGTTGGCGAGGAGTTGGATATCCTATTGATTACCAGGTGATGCTGCAGCACCAGGTCAACTTTCTATTATTATGTATATTGTATATTCACAAATATCACGAACTAAAATGAAATATAAAACCTATCAAACGACTACAAGTAGCTAACGGCCTTTCATAAACCAGATAAACCCTGATTGTCTAGGACTGAGCAGGCTGATGATGATGAATTATAGCTAAGAACACTCGATCATGTCAGCTTTCAAACAAAAAAAACTAGATCAAAATCGGTCCACCCGTTTGGATGCTACGATGCCACGGACAGATACACACACAGACAAACAGACAGACAGACAGACAGACAGACAGACAGACAGACAGACAGACAGATAGACAGACAGACAGACAGATACGTCAAACTTATAACACCCCTCTTTTTTGTCGGGGGTTAAAAAGAAGAACTGCCATCATCAATTACAAAACATGTAAAACGCATTTTGCTTCTAGACAGTTTGAAATTCAGTCTGTAAGATTATACAATCGTATAAATAAACTACTTAATATACATATTTTAAGCCACATAGAGTCTATGAACCGTATCACGGAATGGCTTAAGTCCTTACCTTATGAAGAAACTGAATGCCTTCTTTACATAACTAAATAGGATGCACACACTCACACACACACGCACGCATGCACACACACACGCACGCACACACACACACACACACACACACATTCATACATACCTACTAACAACAATTAATGTAGTAAACTATAAAGAATAATTATTAATTATTAAGTATATAACTATGTAACAAGTATTGAATGTGAAAATGAAATACTGATGTAAGCTGTTTAAATATTTTGCTAAGGAAGAGCGGAGATTTCTGGCACAAGTCTCTACTTAATAGAAATCTCCACCAATGTTTTTGTAAAGCTGTATTTTTTGTGAATAAATAAATTTATTATAATATTTATTTTGGATGACGTCAAACAAGTTTAGAGTAAGGTTTTTGGTGGTAATATGAATTTTTGTGTAAGACATTATATTTTGGTGATCAATTTATCCATTTTGGGTATCAAAAAGAATATTTGTACATTTTTTTTATTTATTTTGGATCATAATGTGATTTACTTTAAGACTCTTTTTATAAAGTCAATTTTTTTTTTGGTGTTATTTATTTTATTTGGTGATTAGGCTTAGGGTCTTAAAATATTTTTGGTGATCGTTTAAATTATACCCATAATATAATATGATTTACTTTTTACTCCGATCGTAATGAAAAATCCGGATGTGCGAGATTTTTGACAAAATTTTTAACTGGGCCGTTGTCACGCGACACCCCAACGAGTTGCGGCGTTATTTAATAGCTTTCCAGCTTTTAAATGAAGTTTTTCCGAATTTTTAACTAATTTCTAAACAGTCCGTTCGTTTGTTTGTTTGATTTTTTAAAATATCTACTCTTTGAAAAAGTGGATCTAATTTCTTATTTCGGATTTTGTAGATATACATTTTGCTTAGAAAATGATGAATTTTGTGAAATTATCTCAGATATATACCAAAACGAAAAAATCGTTTTCATCTATGCAGCTCGCATATAAAGTTTACTACAATTTATTTGCCTAAAGCTTATTCAGTTGTTTTTGGTGCTTATCTATATATTAATACGCAAGCGAAAAACTTTGCATCCGTTTTGACGAAAGATGCGGAAACGTAGGTGAATGAAATTTTGCACAGTTACAGTTTATATGGTGAAGGAGTGCATCGAGCTAATATTATTTTAAAATTATGCTTTTATCACACATTTTTTAACAAATAAAACATTACACACACTACAGTACGCACACTCAAGAAGATTACAGATTTTTGAGTGACAAACCTATACATACGAATTTCTTTTATTTATGGTTGAAGTCTGTTGACAACAAGTTGACAAATCCAAAATGGATTATAGTTTTTTTATTGAATCTTAGATACTAAAAGACAATGCTTACACGGCCAATCTGAGATCAGCTGAGTCCCAGAGACAAGAGTTGAAAAAAAATATGATAGTCAATATTTTTTTACAAATTAAACGCAGTAGTCCTAACGTCGTTAAATTAAGGTCACTAGTTGTTATAAATAAAATAAAATCGCTTAAAAGCAAGTTCCGATTTCTAGCAATAAATAGAGGCGTAGAGGTTGTAGACAGGAAAATCCTTGCTACGCTTCACGCGAGGTCGAGAAAATGTCGTAGATTTTTACAACTTATTTCTGAAAAATATTTCTTATGTCTTAATAATATTTAAGACATTTTTCTTCGGCTCCTTTTACTATTTTACCTTAGTAAATCAATGCTCAAAAAGGGGGTGTGCTTGGAAAAGTCGAAAGACAATTTCTCAGTGATACCATGGTCAATTCGCCAAACTCGTGAAAAAGCAACCGCCCGCATTTTTCAGATCGGGATACTAGAAAACAAAATGTTTTGATATTTATGCGGACCATCTTAATGGAAACTTCTCTGCACGGTTTGGCCGGTTTTTAGGAACTGGTTGCTCTCCTGGAGCCTTTTAACTGATCGCATCGACGTAATATTGGGTTGATTTGATAACATTATTCTGGTTTTGGACTGGTCTACAGGAAGTTCCGACATAAATTCGATCTATTGTGACTAGAACAGGCAACGATGAAAACATTTAAGAGATTTTCTGGTAACTTAGACAACAGAAAAAAAACTGCAATTACAAGGATCATTGAGCCTCATACCGCAGAAAGACTCAACAAATGTGTTTTTAGGTAAAAATAGTCAATACTATAAGTATCGATTAGTATTCATTATTAATATTAATTTGACTTTGGAAATAAAAATGTAAAAGATTTTTTCTCATTACAATGAAATTTTCAGTTTTATAAAACGAAGTAAAGATTTGTTGCCATACAACTTTTCTATGGCCATTGAAAAGTCATCAATGATTTTTCTTAGAGACAAGAAAATCCGGAAACGTTTCTATAAAATAAGCTATTATTCATCAATAGATGTAACTTCTGTTTACTGTCTTCAAAAAATTTAGATATTTAAGAAAATACAAATATCCTAAGGTCGTATTTTTTTTTATAATCGGTCCTTCTTTCCCCCCCTCTCCCCTCCGGCTCACCTCGGAGGGGTCAGGACTTTTAGTAACTAACTATACTCCACTCGGGCTAACTTGTCGCTAGCGGTCATTGACTCTCTGTCAAAACTTGTCATTTTCCATATAAAACCACGATTGATAACATCTGACACTTCATTGTCAATCGCAGTTTATATGGGAAATGACAAGTTTTTGACAGGGAGTCAATGACCGCTAGCGACAAATTAGCCCGAGTGGAGTATAGTCCATACAAAGTTCCGTAGTCAAAATTTCTCCTTTCGACCTTTCTATCGATCCTACGGCTGGCCAAATGTCAGCGCGCATCAAGAAACTGTCATTCCGATCTCATTCTGGTCGCAAGCGGATTATAAAGCTTAGGACAAACCTACGCGACCAAAGCGACTGCGAAGCGGTAGCGTCTACCGCGCGGCGGACGCTGCCCATGTAATCTTATGGCGCCGTGCACACCTACGCGACCGCGACGCGAAATGTTCGCGTCGGCAAAGCAAAACATGCGCGTCAAGTTGTCAGACGCGTGTTTCGAGGTGTACATAACTAGACTTCTTTTTAAAACCTTTTTTATATTATTTTGTACAACTCTTTAGTTTATGATTTTTTTATTTGTTTACGTTTTGATAGATTGTGTCATGATATTATTATTGTGGGCACCTACCACATGTGCATGCTTGAACACAGTTTTGCTAGCGCATGCTTCTCGCATGAAAAGATGTAAGACTGACTTATCTACCACATGCATGCGCAAGCCAAATTCTTGCCGAGTTCGTCGGCGTATAAACAATGTTTCTCAATGAAGAGCTATTTCTTCTGCTTTAATTTTTCCAGTGTTTGCTAGTGACAAAATTGATAATGCATAAATAAAATATTTGTTTTCATATGCGTATTTTTTTTATTCCTGTCAAAATAATCTTTCGATTTGATCTACCACAGAGCGAGCAGAGATTTTTATAATTCAATGAATGAATGAACACTGAACTTCCAACCACACGCGCAGACGAGTCTACACGAAGGCATGCCTGAATTTCAAGCAAGTTTAAAAAACAATAAGACAAACTTTGGGGCTTGCGCGTACTACAGTTTTACCAACTACACGCACAATGTTCAGTGTTCAAGCCGGCATGCGCAAGCAAATCTGTAGCCTAGCATGTACGTGTGGTAGTAGGCGCCTAAATTAATTCAACTTGACCATTGTGGACGTGTTTTATTCCTCTGCACCTTCCAAATCAAAAGCAAGCTTAGCATCTCGCAACCCTCATGTCCGTCCGTCCGACGCATTGGACTCTGATATTAAGTATGAGGATGTCATTACCACAACAGTTAGCATACACCAGATAAAGTCGCGCGTCTTCAGTAACTGTTCGTGAACAAATTAAGTTTGACGGTTCGCGCCGTAGTCGCGCAGGTGTGCAAGGCCAGTTTCGCGTTGCAGACGCTCTCTCGTACCGCGTCCGTACCGTGTCACTGACGCGCAGGTTTGTTCTAAGCTTAAGAACTTACATTTTTGACGGACCCAAAAAACATAAGGTTTTGTTTTTAATTAATTGTGTCCAGTTCAGTGCCGCCCTTTGTACTGTCGATTCATGTTGAACACTAATAAATCTAATAATTAATAAAACACAATTTTTGTACACTATATCCTATACCACTATATCAGGATTTATTAAGTATACATTTTAACAAATTACACGACCGGTTGTGAAATAAGGATTTATTTTGAATCCGGTCGTGTAATTTAATAATTTATTAATATACTTAGTGAAAAAAAAAGAAAAGGTGCACAAAAACTTGTGTTTTATTAGTGTTCGACATTTCTAAACATAATTTTTGTATCGCTCGCCTCGCTCGCCCCTACAAGGCTTTTGCGGAGTACACTTTGAGAATGGCTGCCCTAACGTATAAATACTTACACTAAGTAAACAAATGTAAGATATATCTGTTTAAAAAACAGTAAACACGTTAGCTTAACCAGAAAAGCTACAGACAGATTTTCTTTCCGCGACAATGAATTCTAAGTTAAAACATTACAATGTAAATAAAATGTGTAAGGCTCTGTCCCAGTTGTCCCGGCGTAATGAGTTAGCGCAGGGGCTCCCAAAGGGGTTCGCCCTAGTGCGCCGTGGAAAGGCAAAAGGGGCGCCGTGACTCGTGAGTCGATCCTCCCTCATTATCATTCTCCATCATTATCCAAAACCACAAAATATATTATAAAATAAAATAAAAATATTACTTATGTAAAGCGGGTAGACGATTATTATTTAATTAATTATTAAATATTTGTCCATTATTATTTACCTGCTTTACCTAACTATAATCATTAAAGCTGTTTATTTTGTATCTTTTTCTAATAGCTAGGTAGAGTAGGGCAACGTGACAAAATATTATGACGTGTAAAACTGCGCAGCAGGCTGAAGAAGATTGGGAACCCCTGAGTTAGCGCGATTTATTTACCCCAACAATTAGCTTGTAATTATACGGCGTTGACCGAGTTTCAATGCCGTTACTTCCCCCTTGCTCCCTGTCCACAGAAATATTAATTAGTGCCTTTGAAAATAATAATGCTTTGATCTAGATTTCCAATTGGTTCCCTTTACAGAGTATTCACGTAGTGAATAAGACTAGGGTTACACAGTCAGTCTGGCATCAGTTCAGTCCACCAGTCTTATTGCCGCGCTCAGAGTGGAACATTAATTACTTAAATGTAATTAATTCAAAATTTTGACATAAGCCCCATACATTTTCTGTCAAACTCTTTGTTAAATAGAAGGTTAATCATAATTAATTGTCTCTGTTGTCGGTTAGACTGACGCCAGATTGACCGCCGGAAAGAACATAGTAAAAAATAATCGTCCAAGTGCAATGATTATGATTATAGTCAAATGATTATAGTCGGACTCGCGCACGAAGGGTCCCGTACGTAGAGCAAAAATAGGCCAAAAATTGTGTTTTTTGTTGGGAGCCCCCTTAAATTTTTATTTTACTTAATTATTATTATTAATCATTATAGTACACATATTATATTTAAGGCCTCCTATTGCCATTATTGACATCGTGCAGAAAAGGCCAATAAAATCACGTTTGTTGTATGGTAGCCCCCCTTAAATATTAATATTATTTTATTTTGAGTATTTCTTGTTATAGCGGCAACAGATATACGCAATCTGTGAAAATTAGCTAGACTTCTGGTCTAGTTATAGCAGTTCTTAAGATACAGCCTGGCGACAGACAGACAGACGGACGGATGGACGTATGGACGGACAGACGGGTGGACGGATGGACAGACGAACAGACAACGAAGTCTTAGTAATAGGGTCCCGTTTTTACCCTTTATATGGAACCCTAAAAATTATCAGTCCGTCAATCACACGGTAACACGATCTTTCTCCCGTCAGTCTGGATCAGACTGACAGACTGAACTGATGCCAGACTGACCGTGTAGCCTGTGTTAGACACTTCTTATAGTAGATGGAATTAGTCTAAGCTGAATCTCGTATTTAAAATTTAAGACCGCAGTCCGCACTAAGCGAAGCATCGCTTAGTGCGGACTGCGGTCTTAAATTTTAAATCCGAGATTCAGCTTACAGGCTGCAGCGGATTTTCATCCCCCCTTTCAATCCCGAAAGAGGGGTGAAATTTTGTCGTTTTTAAAGAGAAAAGCCCAAAACTTATTTTTTAATGTCAAAACAATAGTCTAAAAATATTTTTACTATTGTTTGACATAAATATAAATAAGAGCCAGTCCATACGGCGCATTGCGTTGCGTTGCGTTGTGTCATCTACCAACGCTGCGCTACTTCAAAATTGATTCTAGCTACAGCCCTGGACGTCGCAACGCAAATACGTCGTTGCAGCGTTATTACGAAGCAGTCTTAAGAGGAAACGCTTACACTGTTTTGCCATACAAACGTATTCCCCAATTTACTCCCTGGACAATGCGTCTAGACAAATGATTTTTATACACTATTGGGATCTACTAAAGCTATGCTTCTATGTTCGATTTTTTTCTAAATTTACTAATAAATAAAATAAAATGACCCTTCATAAATCGCAAAATTGAATGCCTCGTACCCCGCCAATCCATTGACCATAAAACAAATTTGAAAGATATTTAAGATAAAATAAAAACGTAGAGGCTAGACTCACTCTTCTTGAAGATATAAAAAAATTACATAGGCTCTATTTCAAAGGAGGAATCAGAGGACTACGTTACCTCGATTTACTGTATCTGTCTCTATCACAATACACGTGCCGGCGCAGGGTGAAGCGTGATGGCAATAGTTTCTCTGTTTAAATTCTACTGCACCCGCGTTCCCTCTTAACGTACACAGTGCGCCGTGTCAACACCTTGGTTATTTGTATGTAAAACAACGCAACGGCATGGCAACGCTGCGTCGACGCAACGCTGGCGCAACGCGCCGTGTGGACTGGCTCTGAGACATTCAAAGTTAAGTGTCCATTAAGAAGATATAAAATAGGGAATGTTTGTTCAACGATTACTCCGCCGTCTGCGAATCCGTTTTCAATATTTTTTCTTTCCCAATTAATCCTTTAGATATTTTTAAATTTCAAGCCACATACGGACGATGCCGCTCGACTCAGCTAGTATTTCATTATTATCAATGATAGAATTCCACCGAGCTGCAATACTTGAATACATTATGTGAATATTAGCGGAGACTTCCTAAACAACGGCCAGAGCTGGTATCATTTTGAACAATTTAACTTAGCTATCCGAATGGTAAATACATTAGTTTTGGTTGTCTATGTCCTGACACGATACAAACATGCCACCGTTGAATTTTCGTAATTTTGAGCTTTTTATCACTTTTGAAGTGATTTGGGAGTAAAATGTGAGTTAAAAATCATCCTTACTTATTATTATAAATGCGAAAGTTTGTCTTTTTATTACCTATTCATGCTTAAACGGCTGAACTAATTAAAATAAAATTAGGTGTGGAAATACTTTGAAAGACGGGACAGAAGATAGATTTCCTCAAGATAAATGCACTAAGGGCCAGGCCACAACACTACGTTGCGACGTCGCGTCGCATCGCAAAAACTACATTGCTTTTCTAAGGTTGTTTTTGCGATGCGACGCGGCAACGCAGTGTTGTGGCCTGGCCCTATAGTGCAATGAAGTTGCGGGCGTTGACTAGTCTTTAATGAACTAGACAAAGACGTTAATAAGCAGGTGGAAACTTGGCCTAACCAAACTGTGTCTCGACTCAAAATAGTACAATCGAGCATGCATCGTATATTATAAGATTCTTACTGAGAGGCAGTTAGTTTTATAAAGACCACAGATGATTAAATATGTAGTAACTACGTAACGAATAAAAGAAGGTTTATTTTTAAGTGAACCCAACGTCTATCGAATTCTGTATCTTCAGATTTAAATACATTTGATTCGTGTCGTGCCATCGCCAAGTTTGGAAGTGGTTAGGTATATTATTGGTAGATACCAATATTTGTTATTTGTACCGTTGAGTGAACTGTTTTAAAAATGAACTAGACTTAACATACGCATCAACCTAATAGCTTCTAGTGTGGTTCACATTTGATAAATCATAGAGCAACCTTGAAATTTTAGCGGGGCCCTAGACGAGCAATTTTATTGCGCAATATCACGTATTGCGTAATACGTCTAGGGTTGATATTAAACATCGCGTGCCTTCAACCTAATTGTCGAATAAACTGTTCAATAAAATTGAAGCGTGATATTGCACAATACAATTGATCGTCTAGGGGCCGGTTTACACTCAACGCGTCTTTTGACTTCAATCAATATTGTCCCCAGGTAACTTCTGTTTCGGCGGCTGCACGATGTTCAAGGCACAGACGATAGTGGAATTCATCGAAAATGCTGTAGAAACTTCTAGAAGCGGACGATACCTGTTCTTCCTGAACCTGCGGCCAGTGCTGGGTCCGGTGCGAGTCCAGCTACTGTACCCGGTGTCCAGGTTCAAACGGGTACAGAGCCTGCAGCATATGTGCAGGTAAGAGATAGAATAGACATTTTTTCACCAAGGTATGCGTTGCTGTTGTAAAGTTTCGTGGATCCAAAATTGATGCAATAAAAATTGACTAGAGATCGACCAATGGTCGAAGTTTGACCTCATATGAAAAATTAAATTATAAGTTTCATTTAACGCTTTTCTATTGATATTCTCTTGTCAAAATATTGATTATATTATTTTTATAGTCTGTGCGTTCTAAGATGATATGGGTGACAGTTTTCATGTTCCTTGCTACGGGTTTTTTTACAAGAAAACAAAAAAAAATCAAAATGTAATAAATTATATTCCATCTACAAAAACAAATGTTTCCTATAATTGTAAATGAATAAAAATGAAAAGATGCTAAATGCTAACTTATTAATAAAAATTATAAATATTAACTGTGAAATAGGAGTATAAAATTATTGTTACGAAAACATTTGAAAAATGTCGTATGCATGCATTTTTGTTAGGTAACTTCCCTACCACTGTCAATTATAATGTGTCACGCATATCATCAAAACGCACAAACTATAAGCTACGAATAATAAAAACTAAAGCGCTCGCTAAACGGTAATTCTGCATTACATGCATTACGTGCTGTAATGCATGAATTATCGTGTATTGTAGTGAATGATGCGAATTACATGCAAACTACGTGCTGTACAACGTGCTGTACATTGAATTACAACTTCTTTAATTTTTCAGCACGACATGCGTAACGTGCTGTAATGCACGCATGATCGTTTATTGTAGTGAATGACGCGAATGACATGCAAACTACGTGCTGTACATTGATTGAGAAGTTGTTTAATTTTTCGTCATGCAATATGTGCATCAATGCCCGCTGCATCGTGCGATCGGCATGTCATAGGACAACTCAGTTCCAGGGTGGTGCTTCCGAACGCTTAAAAACATTATGCGTTTCTTTGAACGGGGCATACAAACTGTTAATGGGCGCAAAATTAATAAATCAAATAATATATTTTGCCATCTATACTATACTATATACTATATACTATTTATACTATAGTATTATATACTATAGTAGTACTATAGTAGTAGTCCTAATATCGTTGAAATTAAGGTTGAATTTCGACCATTGGGCGATCTCTAGTTAATATAATTAGATAATACTTAAAGGGTGTGTATGTGTTCGAAACTAGCAGCTCTCTGAAAAAGTAGTTTTTGACTTTTATCTCTAGTAATTATATGAAATTCTCGTGTCACAGTGTTTATGCGCGAACTCCAAAACGACTCCGATTCTAATTAAATTTTATGTGTACATGCATTTATCTACCGTTTATATTGATACTAAAAATGAATATGGCAAAACAACGTTTGCCGGGTCAGCTAGTGTTTTCATAAGATACGTGCCAACGTCATGAATTTATTCATACAATGATTGGAAAAAGTAAGTCTTTCAGCGCAGGTACTTTCACTATGTAAGGGTAAATCCTAAAGTATTTTCACATAGTTTTGTTATACCTGTAGAGTGTAGATGATTAATTTTGGATTGACGAAACATCAGAACAGCAAAATGTCCCTTTGTGGTGGTTTACTTACAAGAAGACCTTAAAAGATCTAGGATCGATCGTTGATTGGGAAACGTATTTTTAATGCCCAAACGTGCTTTTGTTTCATGTTATGAGGAGGGATGAATAGATAATAAAATATACTTCATTTTGACGTTAACATTATTCTTTAAACTTTGAACAGGGAATGTTATAAAATAAATAAATAAAATAAAAATATATTTATTAAACATACAAGGACAGAGCACAGCCAGAGTTTAGAACACAGAAGAATAACAACAAATTGACATGACGCATTATAACATACAACATTGAACTACTTAAAAACTAATTGGTGATCGGTTATGGCTGTGCAATGCACACATCGCATGTTTAAAGGGAAAGCCACTCAGGCATCGACCGCGGCAAGCCGTGGCGCCTGATCTTCCGTGGCCCCCTGTCAGTTTGTGATCCCACAAACGGCACTCTTATAAAATTATTTTCTATAACATTACAAGTTACAACACACACATACACTGGACAATGTCACGCATTGGTCAGAGCAGGGGGGTACTAACACATGCAATAAATAATAATCCGACCATAATCTAACATGTGGACACGTTATTACATTTTAAAGGTTGAAGTTGAATGACAGAAACGTCGTCAAACGTTGAAGAAACTTTTTGTTTTGTTGGTGCTCCCTCTAGCGTGAATACATTTTCAGAGTCCACGAGATCTAAAATCGCACCTGAAACGCTCTATTGATTGGGCAAGAGTTCATTTTGCGATGGGTTTATTTTTGATACTGTCTCTACGACGGGAATATTTGCGGTCTAGTGTCTGAAGTTAGATTAACTAATGCTCGTTTAAGCCAAAGGATGCTATGCAGAATTTAGGACGCTTTGCATGTTAAAGAGTAGCTAGGATTAAATCCAGCTTGGGGCCCACATTTTAACATAGTGTAAAATCTATATTATTTTATTACTATATGCTGTAACTTTGGTAGACAAAATGATTTCCATTCTGGACCCAAGAGTATCGATAGTAGATATTGATGTATGGTCTGACATGAATGATTGAATGTAACGATCATACAAGAACCGGACAATCGTGAGTCGCAAACCGAACGTTTCGTACCTTCGCGAAACTTGATAACAAACACCTAGACAGATAGACCCAATTTCGTATATTATAAGGATATTGGATACTACTGTGCCCGGTCTGGGCACAGCAGTATCCAATATCCTTATAAGTATATGCGAAATTGGGTCTACCTGTCTAGGTGTTTGTTTGTCACCTCTTCACGCCCAAATCGCTGAACCGATTTAGCCAAAATTTAGTATGGACATACTTAGAGTCATGAGCAAGGATGTAGGATACATTTTATCCCGGAAAAATGTACGGTTCTTGCGCAGTAAATTAATTTTGGCGCAACGGTGTTTCGGGCGTCATCTAGTTATTGTATATAATCCGGTTTGCCATCAATCGGCCGGGACCGAACGGATTCGGCCGGTTTGATGAAACTGAACTAAAAAGCAAAAATCATCTTATTTTTGCTTTTTAGTTCAAAAACAAAGGCAGCTGTTCCAGGTGATTTATATAGTATTTTCAAAGCGAAGTAACTACTCTTTAAAACGTGTCTGGAACAAGATTTAAATTTATTTCACGCAACATAGTCCGCCTCGTCCAGAGGAATAAGGTCAATACGTCTGGGACTAACCATGTGCGGGTTTCATCACGATGTTTCCTTCACTGTACGAGCACCCGCATTATATACTTGAGATTTGAAAATGACTCATTGCTTCACGCCTTCACCCAGGATGGAGCTTGCACCCTCTCAAGTGCGAACCAGGTCTACTTACTTTGCCACAAACGCTCTTTTAATTCAAAATAAGAGAGGTTAAGTTTAAGTGTCACTAAACTTATGAAGGTTGTTTGCAAAAAGAAATCATAAATGTATATAAAATTTAGTTTAAATCCAAATAAATGCAAATAATGTTTATAGACATCAAGAAAATAATGAAAATAATTAAGACTTAGCTGTAGTTAAATGCGAGTTAATATTTAAGGCCCTGTATTCCCAGAAACGGACGATTTTCAAGATTTAAAAGTGACAGTAGACACAAAAATATAGTAATTTAAATTCTGAATAAAATATATGTATTAGTTAAGGATCTAACACAATGGAATTTATATTCCATTACACAATATCATGAACTTCACTAGAAAAAAATCCCAAACTTACCTCTTCTTTTAACGAATTTTCCATACTATGTCCAAATTATTTGGAATTTTCAGATAATTTTTGCATTTTAAAATTAAAGACAAAGAATATATCTAGGGCGATTCGTTTTTTTGACTCGATTTAATTGATGTATAAAAAAACGACGATCAAAAAACTATAAAATAGCAAGCGCAAAGGTTCGGCTGGTACGCTTTCAGTCACACTCTTTGCGCCTGCTATTTTATAGTTTTTTGATCGTCGTTTTTTTATACATCAATTAAAGCGCGTCAAAAAAACGAATCGTCCTAGATATATTCTTTGTCTTTAATTCAGTGCAAAAATTATCTGAAAATTCCAAATAATTTGCACATAGTATGGAAAATTCGTTAAAAAAAGAGATAAGTTTGGGATTTTTTTCTATCGAGTGAAGTTCATGATATTGTGTAATGGAATATAAATTCCACTGTGTTAGATCCTTAAATAACACATATTTTTTTTCAGAATTTAAATTACTATATTTTTGTGTCTACTGTCACTTTTAAATCTTGAAAATCGTCCGTTTCTGGGAATACAGGGCCTTAATGATACGTAGGATATAGATAAATTTGTTACTCATCGTTTACAAGTAACTCATAGGTCACGACTCACGACCAAAACGTCACCTGGCTTCTAAGTTCTAATAGAGCTGCTTGCTCCTGCTACCTATGCCGTCATTGATATCGAGAAAAAAATAGCACAACAATTACGTTTGTTGTATGTGAGCCCTCTTAAATATTTAATTTATTTTG
Organism: Aricia agestis; assembly: GCF_905147365.1. Classification (NCBI taxonomy): domain Eukaryota; kingdom Metazoa; phylum Arthropoda; class Insecta; order Lepidoptera; family Lycaenidae; genus Aricia; species Aricia agestis. The sequence goes on along the minus strand of NC_056428.1, from coordinate 22,164,168 downwards.
TTTTAGGGTTCCGTACCCACAGGGTAAAAACGGGACCCTATTACTGAGACTTCGTTGTCTGTCCGTCTGTCCGTCTACCGGAACCGGAACCGCTATATTTAGACTTCTAGATATTCACAGATTGTGTATATCTGTTGCCGCTATAACAACAAATACTATAAATAAAATAAAGTTGTATATTAAAGTTGTATATCCTATACAAGAAACGTGATTTTTGCCTTTTTTTGCTCGTTATTGAAAATTAAATAAATGAAATTTTGAAAACTTGAAATTTTCACAACATTCTTAATTATCTATATTTGGACTTTAGTAAAATTTAATAATAAAATTAAAATAAAGTACATAGTTGTTTTAACGGCAATAGATTATTATATACACAATCTGTGAAAATTTCAGAATTCTAGCTATAGCGGCTCTTGTGATACAGCCTGGAGACAGACGGACAGACAAACATTAAAGTCTTAGTAATAGGGTCCCGGTTTTAAATCAAAAAATACTAAAAAATAGTAAAACAAATTTAATTTTTTAGAGATTACGAGTACCTACAAGTCTTTCTGTAAAATAAATACTGCTGTTTCATTTATGGAAATAATAATTCTAGAAAGTTCCTTTAGATAATATTTAAATACAGAAATTAAAAATAAACAAAGAATATCTCATTGCTCTAAACTCTGTTTATTACAAACGATATTTAAAATTGTTACTTTATTTGAATTCTTCAAAACATCTTTCAAAGGAATGTTCATTGCTTTCGTATTTAAAATGAAATCTCTATTTGTAAAGCGATGAAAATAATTTAAAGATAACCATTTATAATTATTTTGCCCACCGGTCAAGTGCGAGTTGGACTCGCGAACGAAGGGTTACGTACCCGGTATTTATGGGGTACGTAACCCTTTCGTGAGTCGGTCTGGTACGGTATTTATGGGGCCAAAATAGGCAAAAAATGTTTTTTTGAATGATAATTTTATTTACTTCATTTTATTTTTTCTATTAATTAATTATTATGTTTTAGTACAATTGAGTATTTGGTGAACATTTGAAATACCTGTATATTGCAATTATTGATATCGGGCAAAAAAAGGCTAAAAAATCGGCCAAGGCCTCGCGCACCAAGAGTTCCGTACCACAATATAGCAAAAATATGTTTTTTTTATTGTGTGGGATTATTTATTTTGTTTAATGGATTGATGGATGGATGGATTTTTATGGACCCTTTATTATTTATTTTGTTTAAATTTTATGATTTATTGTTAAAGTATAAATACAACTGAGTATTTTGTCAACATTTCAAGTACCTACCTATTGCCATTATTGATTTTAAGCAAAAAATAGCAAAAAATTACGTTGGTTGTATGGGAGCCTCATTTTGTTTTCAGTATTTGTTGTAGCGGCAACAGATATACACAATCTGTGAAAATTTTAGAAATGTGGCTATAGAGGTTCTTGAGATACAGCCTGGAGACAGACATCGAAGTAATAGTAATAGGGTCCCGTATTTACCCTTTGGGTACGGAACCCTAAAAATAACTTTGTTGTATGGGGGGAGACTCCCATACAACAAAATTATTTTTTTTAATTTGTTTTTTTTTACTGCTTATTGTTATAGCGGCTCTAAAAATACATAATCTGTCAATATTTCAACTCTCTAGTTGTTACTGTTCTTGAGATACAGTCTGGAGACAGACAGACAACGAAGTCTCAACTCTCAGTACAATTCTATTACTGAAAGTTGTGATTTCGCTCTCTTTCTATCTCCAGGCTGTATCTCAAGTTTTTACCCTTTCGGTACGGAACCCTAAAAAGTAACAAAGGAGAATGATTAAAGTGGTCCAAATTTCCACCGCCAACGTGACCCATAATACCAATATCAATATATGAGTGAATATATTGATATTGATATTCGTCTATTTCAGTAGAAACCTAATAGGAAATGCCAAGCGGCATCACAGTAGTAAAAAAGTGCAATGGATCATATAAATACAATTTATATGATCCATTGCACTTTGCAAAAAGGTAGAAAACTTTTTCATTCCGTCATAACTTTTTTCTAACAGCTTATTTTTGGTTGTGGTTCAGTAATAATGATTCCGTATTTAGCAAACCATTACGTAAGTGTTATTGGTTGTGGACATTTGCTCCAAACTCAATACATTTTTTTACTTACATCTACAATATTTTTCATACAAAATGGTAAAAAACACGACTTTTCATTCAGCCATAACTTTTCACTGACAAGGTATTTTCGATTGCGGTCTGGTTTAAATGACTCAGTATTCAGTAGACATTTTTACTATATAGGTCTCGTTAGTGGTGGAAATTTGGACCAGACTCCATACATTTAAAAAACATTCTCTTTTGGAAACTTTTGAAAAAGAATATTGAATTAATAGCAGCTATTGGATTGCGTATTTGCTAACATCCGCGTCGCGGGTCAGGGGTGGCGAACCATTGGCACGCGCGTTTCGGTCGCCCGGCTAAATAATTCGGGCATTTCAATATTTAACTAATCTAAATCGTCAGCCACCCGACACTCGCTGAAAATTACGTGCAGTTTAAAGTGCGTGAAATGTAAATTGAAATTATATTCGTGCATAGGGTTCCGTACCCAAAGAGTAACACGGTACTTTGATTTGGCTGTCTGTCTCCAGACTGTATCTTAGAAACCGCAATAGCTAGACTGTTGAAAATTGGAATTAAGATTTTTACGTTAAATATCCCAATTTTACAAAATTTCATTTTTTTGTTTAATCTGTCTTGTTTACCAAATTGGGGTGCTGTTTTCAAAGCCCTAAATTTACACGGATAATTTAAAATGTTGTACAACTCTGAAAGTATTCAGAAACGTCATAGAACTTCACTTAAATCTTGAAGACGTTTTAAAGCCCTTTAATTATGAGGAATTTCCTTAGCTTTTCTTACTAATTAAAGAAAATGAAGATTGCAATTTGCAGAATAAAAAAATCTTAATAAAATCCATTTGAATTTCAGTTGCAAGCCCCTGTGAGGCTTTTGCGGATAACTTAAGGAAGACAAAAACAAACTTAAATTTAAAAGAAAATGTATTTGTGTGGCGTGTCCTTTCACCTTTGCTTTGTAAGGATTGTTGATCCTTGAAATTGCGACGACCGGCCTTGAGCTAATGAAATGATGTTGAAAATTAAATTTTACTAACGTACACGTATTTACGTACGTAACTACTAACGTAACTAAATTTATTTTATAACAACATTGAGTAATAAAATGTGTGTTAATTATTTAGCGGTATTAAAATTGTTAGTAATAAACTAATAGAATATTATGTTTCAATGTAATATTGTTAGTATAATATTGTTGAAACATAATATTTAGCACCTGTATGGAAGGCTTTCGGTGATTGTAATTATTTTTTGACATAGAAGGTAATATACAATATAATAAGGCTATATTATAATATATAGCCTAAGCAGGGTGTAAAAACTGTCATAATAATTGGTGTGTACTGTGTATGTGTCCCATGTACAAAGTTCACTGCGAAAGAAGTAAGTTTTTTGTATGGGCAAATGTATGACGCTGGAACGCTCGCCTATTTTTATGGGTGATTTCTATGATGAAAAATTACTCCTGCAGCGCTGCTATTTTCACAGTAAACTCCATATAAGGGACACATAGAAACTCTAAATTATTACCACTTTCTTTTGTTATACCCCTGCATCAAAGACGAATTTATTTTTTTGAGGGTGTAATTGTAAGGGTCAATTTATAATAGCGCAGAGTCGAAGCGAAGCGAAGCAAATTCCCAAAAACTGAACACAAAAAATTCAACCTTAACTGCAGAGCGTATAGCATACATTACTTCTGCGAGGCCAATCAGCGTTAGCCGGGCGCACTCACGCGAATTCGTGCAGATGCGCGCGCGCCTTTTTAAATTCTCAGAAGTAATAAAGTTCGTTAACGCTTTAGAGTTAAGGTTGAATTTGTTATTTTCAGTTTTAATAATTCGCTTCGATGCGCTTCGACTCTGCGTATATTAGCGCAGAGTCGAATTTTGACCCTAAGCCACTTTATGAAATCGGCTGCGCCCTATGACGCGGCCGATTTATAAATCCAGGATTGACCTGCAAAAAACTTTCGTAGCTTCCTAGGTTCCTATTTCTCGCTATCGCCTATTCGTAGAGTGGGAGAGTAAGGAGTAAGGTGAGTGTTCCTTTCCCTCGCGGAACCTGCAACTCATTATACAGCCGTGCCATGTTAGTTCGTAGAGCTTGTTTGATTATTCGACCATATGAATTCCCGCATAGTTGTGAATGTCGCGACGCGGGGCCCTAATGTAACTTTTAACACTGTTAGAAATTTTTCAGTTTCCAACTGACGACACTGACTCGATACCTAGTTAACATGTTTTGTATCGTAGAGATTGGGAATGCTTTGATATTCGCGCTTCTGAGCACACATCACATACGTGCATACGAGAGTCATTAGAACTTTGTGAGCTTTTTGTGATATTCATTGTAATATTTTATGACGTAAGCTAGCTTTTGCAAAGGATTTCATCCGCGTTAAGACGAAATAAAAAAATGTGCTTTCCACATTTTTCACTGATTCCTCGCTTCTAATTGAAGACGTGAGTGGGTGAAGAAGGATGTTGAAAATTATCGTTTTTTTGCATAAAGGGAGACTGTAGGACCGGGGAAAAGCCAGATTTATGTAGATAATAAATCTGGTAAGTTACAAGGTCTGTCCAAATTATAAAAGAAGAAATGAGTAAGTACCCTTATGTTATAAAATTATATTAGCGCCTCCCTCAATAAGTGGACTATCCAACAGCAAATAATTGTTCAATTCGAACATTATGGCAATGTTGGTTATCCATCGTGGTCCAACGTGAAGAGGCGGTTGCATTCCGAGATTCGAATACTAAACAGTAATGGCCACTCGACGCGACGTGATAACGACTCGTGATACTCGACCCAAACTCGATTGACACGACTCTGAACTCGGTCATCTATTGTCCTGTAATTAGGGTTGCCAGGTCACTTAGCCAAAAAGCCGGACAAAGGAGCCAGCTTGGCCGGATATTTGTACAAAAAAGTCCTGCTATGGAGTACTTAGAATCTGAATTCGTGTAGAAATACGTACGTAATTTTCTGTTTTATTAAAAACAATAATTTTACATACAATTGAACATTTTATTAGGTGTAAAACCTTTTTAAAAATAGTAAATTTTCATATAAAATTATCGATTCAAAGCTCTACAGAAGCCGGACTCCTCTTAATTTTGGCCGGACAAGCAATCAAAAAGCCTGACTGTGTCCTGCTTTATTCGGACGCCTGGCAACCCTACCTGTAATTAATGTTTGCTGGTATTCGAAAACATCATTGTTCCTAGTTGTAAATGTTGTAATGGCTCTATAACAGGGGTTCCCAAACTTATTTTGTCTACTGTCCACTTTGAGAAAAAAATACGTTTTAGCGCCCCCCCCCAATTTTCTTTATTTAAAATGCATCCAGACGAAATCCACCCCCTAATACAAATTACACTTTTATTATTATTACAAATCTACACAAGGCCCCCATTTTTTTTCGAGTCCCACAACGCCCCCCTTTAGACCTTCAGCGCCCACAAGAGGGCGTTATCGGCCTTTGGGGAAAGGCTGCTCTATAACGATATTTAGTAACTCGATTATCTGGTCCTCAGATATACGTATTCGCGATTATTCGGATTTTCTATCTCTTAATGAACATTGATTTCTGTGTTATTTTTAGTGAAGATATAAGATTACGTACATAATATGCACCGAACCAGCTTTTCTTCATACATTAAATTATCCGGATTTTCGAATGTTCGAACTTCGAATGCCTAACGACAACAATTAATCCGGTTAATCGAGTCCCTACTGTAATTCTCCTTCTATCTAAGTGGCCTATACTGACATAGGCCCATACAGAGATCGTCCCCGAGCAACACATTACGACATTACACAACTAGCTGTATAACAGCTGTATTTTGGTATAGGGCAGGGGCCACCAATTAGTTTCGCTCGGGGTCCATTTTAAAAAAAGAAATGACCTTCGTGGTCCGCACATTTTATAATAAAAAAAAAGATTTACTAAACAAAGGTAATTACGAAAATTACAAAGGTTTTTATTTACACATCAATGAGAAAAGTGACAATTTTATTGCTTGTTTGGAGTGAAAGTCGTGCAAGCTATTGACATTAAATCCTGGAGATGTCCCTCAGTAAGTCAAGACCGAAATTTATTTTTAACGAAGTCCACCTTCAAAAATGCTCGATCCGCATACAATGGGTCGGCGGTCCCGATGCGGACCGCGGTCCGCCATTTGGTGACCCCTGGTATAGGGATTAGGGGAATTCCACGCCAAGCGGATAAGGAAAAATTGCCGATGTCTCCGATTTTGATAATATTCGATTATGTTATACCTATACGTGTTAGTACACATTGTGCTAATTTTATTATTATATATATATATATATATATATATATATATATATATATATATATATATATATATATATATATATATATATATATATATATATATATATATATATATATATATATATATATATTAGACCGGTTCAAAAAAATCGAATTGATTACATGTTGGATTTTAAACTCGAATAACTTTTGAAGGAGTGAACTTACAGAAAAAACATAAGAGACAATTTATTTAGAGCGTTCAATTTCCTTCAAAAATATGTATCGCTCATCCCGACATGTTAATTCAAAAATGAGTTGTATAATTCCAAATTTAAAAAAAAAAATTCCCATGTTATTTAAACGTAAAATAGAAATTCATGATACCATGCGACCTTTCAAAATTGATATTAAGAGCTCCCGTTTTCACAGGCTTCTTTTTTCATTACTAGGAAGATATTTCACTGCGGGTTTTAAAAAAAAAAATAGTCGATTTTTTTGAACCGGTCTAATATATATATATATATATATATATATATATATATATATATATATATATATATATATATATATATATATATATATATATATATATATATATATATATATATATATATATATATATATATATATATATATATATATATATATATATATACTAGATGTCCCGCGCGGCTTCGCCCGCGTAAATTAGAAATTTTACAGAATCCGTAGGTACATTTTCCCATAAAAAATATTTCCCCCGTTTTTCCCACATTTTCCTAAGTTTCTTCTGTCGTATTAGTCTTAGAGTAATAATATAATATAACCTTCTCGATAAATGATGAGTCTTACTCGATAAATGATCTATCTAACACTGAGATAAGTTTTTAAATCGGACCTGTAGTTTCTGAGATTGACGCGTTCAAGCAAACATACTCTTCAGGTTTATAATATTAGGTAGATATAGATTTTTTTTAATTATCGCTTGACAAACTCGAGTCTCGATCTAAAAGACTATGAAATGGTATAATATGGTAGTGATGATGATGATGATGATGATGAAGAATGTAATTTGCATAGTAGCATATGCTTTCTGTTCTTAAAACAACGCCGAAACTCCCAAACTTGTATCTATAAAGAATCAGGAATTCTCTCAGCACCTTCCGAACCACGGTATACCAGGTATATCTCGGTGCAAAATCTTACTTGTTGGTAGCATATGCTTAGAATACTTCTCACGAAACCGAAGTCACCATATGTTTCCCTATAAGTTTTGAGGAGTTCCCTCGATTACTTATGGATCCTTCATCAGATCACCACTTTTCTGAATATAATACCAAATTGGGATGATACCCTATATACCAAAAGAAAAATTTTGAAAATCGGTTCACAAACGGCGGAGTAATCGTTGAATATAAGAAAACGAACATAACACCTCCCCCATTTTGAAAGTCGGTTAAAATTGTAGCCTATCTGTTATTTATTCAGCACATGAATTGAATAACAAAATTTTTTTCAAATTAATCGTAGCACCATCTGTCAGGACAAACTAAAATTGAAGTAGAATAATATTGAATGCGATGATAGCGCCGTCCGCCGGATCTAATGTAAAACATTCCAAAATCAACAACTCCTTATAAATAAGAAATTAATTGAAAAAACATTTTCCAGTAGACCAAACTGTAAATCTAAACCATTCTCGAATCTCCACGAACACACACAAAAAATTTCATCAAAATTGGTCCAGTCGTTTAGGAGGAGTTCAGTCACATACACACGCACACAAGAAATATATATATTAAGATATGCTGTAACTTTGGTAGACAAAATGATTTCCATTCTGGACCCAAGAGTATCGATAGTAGATATTGATGTATGGTCTGACATGAATGATTGAATGTAACGATCATACAAGAACCGGACAATCGTGAGTCGCAAACCGAACGTTTCGTACCTTCGCGAAACTTGATAACAAACACATAGACAGATAGACCCAATTTCGTATATTATAAGGATATTGGATACTACTGTGCCCGGTCTGGGCACAGCTGTGAAATAGGAGGTTTCGGGGGCGAGTACCATTATAGAGAAAAAAAAACTAGAGAGGTGTCAAAAGACACCCGGATGGAACGAAGTTCCTTTCGATTGATTTGTGAAGCAATTGTAAATTGTAATAAACGATAAAGCGACACCTAAAACTAAACAAAGGTAAAAAAAGGATCACTTACCTCCGACACACATGAGTCATTATTGCGTGAAATTGAAGAACACAACAACACACATTATTGATTAGGAGTCAACACAACAAGAACAAATATAGGATTCTATTTCTCAATACTAGAGATCGCCCAATGGTTGAAATTCGACCTCAAATAAAAAAATTAAATTGTTTCAAATTTCAACGCTTTTCTATTGATATTCTAGTGTCAAAATATTGACTTTAATATTATTTTTTGACATAATTCCTGCATCAGTCTCAGATTAATTAAGATAAATGATGACAGACTGGCCGTGTATTATTCGTACAGTATTTAAGATTCAGTATTTGTTGTTATAGCGGCAACAGATATGTAACACAATCTGCGAAAGTTTCAGAAGTCTCTGCGCGTCATACACAAAAACTGTGGCAGTTGATTTTACCCTTAATCCGACGTTAAAAGAAATGCGATCCTCGTTCTAGTCCGTTTTTGGTTAAACTGCAAATTAGTATTCTCACACACGTAAACTGATTGTTGTACTTTTGGCCAGTCATATTGATTGGAAATTTTATGAGAAGTTTTGTGTTTGTGATTTGATCAAAACAGTTGTAGTCGAAGAGAGGACGACGATATTATGTTTCATTGAAATCGTGGAATGATTTCTTAAAATTGTTGTATTTTAAATTGTCTTATTTTAACATTACATGTTTCCTAAAAATTTGTCCCGTTAAATAGTTCACACGTTGTTAAATTAATAATATCCAACTAAACATTAAATTTCAATCATTAAATTTTGCAGAGTCCAATTTTTTAGCGCCATAGGGCCTGTACAAATATACATCAATATTGTGTCCCTTTGTGTCCTCCCCCGATTAGGGCATTGAAATATTTCGCGAATTGAATATTAATTGAATATTTTGTTACATAGTTACATCCGCTGCAGAATTTAAAGCTGCAGCCGAAAATATTGTCCCTTTATTGATCTTGTCTGGGTATTTACTCTTTCGGGAAAAATGGCCCGTGATGAGGCTTCTTCATGTTGGAACATTATTCATGATTGATAACAATGATCGCCATTATGATTGCAAAGCTGTATTAAGCATGCACATTGCACAATCCACAGAAATCTAGATCCATTTCTGTGGCACAATCTTTATCGTCGATAGTGGTCCATTTTGGGCCTTGGGCCTACTTGGACAGGTAACTCGTTATAAGTTTCACCGAAATCAACGATATTAATACAACATATTCACATTTCGACGGCTGAACCGATTTAGATAATATTTGGTGTTTCGCCAAATGAGTGAGTTTACCGAAGGCCCAATCCCCTACTCTATTCCCTTCCCTACCCTCCCCTATTCCCTTCCCGTCCCTACCCTCCCCTATTACCCTATTCCCTCTTAAAAGGCCGGCAACGCACCTGCAGCTCTTCTGATGCTGCGAGTGTCCATGGGCGACGGAAGATGCTTTCCATCAGGTGACCCGTTTGCTCGTTTGCCCCCTTATTTCATAAAAAAAAGATAATTTAAGGGACGGGAAAGGACATATGAAACCGCGCAATAAACGACTTTCAGCGCAACGTAGTTGCTTCCGCATCTAGTTCTAGTGACGTAATTTAGAACGAAATATAGCATTTTTTTTCTGCTGGTAAATCTAATATTTGTATTTATCATTATTGGATCCGGTGATCGGAGCCGCAAAATTGCACTTCAATCCGGTAGGTAGGTATTAAGTTGACTCAATATTTATCAAATCCAATTTTCAGGATCTAGTTGATTTCTTGATCGCAATAAACCTTCATCAATATTATGAAGTGATTTCCAAAAATGCAAGATAGACGCCCCTTTAGATCCTTTGACGTTTGAGCGTTTCTATTGGTACTGCAAAATGCCATTAAAAACACGCCTCCTGAGGCATCCACGTCTTAAACCAACCACAAAATCTGTAGTAAAGCGCTTAGGCGTACAGAAAATATTATTTAGAATATAAATTGCTACATGTTCATCAGTATGTCGAGACCGAAATTAATTTTAACGAAGTTCATCTTCGAACATGTTTGTTCCGCACACAAAGGGTCAGCGGTCCGGGTGCGGACCGCGGTCCGCCATTTGGTGACCCCTGGTCTATGATTACGTCATTTAATAATAATTCGTCATTTAATTAGGTTACGTTAATTCAATATTAATCGTTGTCTCGGCTGGGCTTTTAAATTACGTACTAACTATGTCATTTGCCTATGAATCAACTTCGCTGATAATCTTGCGAGGACTTATACACCCTAAAGTATTATCACTTAATTTTGTTACACCCGGTAATCTTCGGACCCGGTAATCTTCGGACTTAGCACGTTTTTCACGTAGCCATGTGGAATAATATATTGCAGAATGTGCGCAATTAATAGCAAGTGGTATGCAAATAAATATAATATATTTGTTAAAATCTATATTCATGCCGATAGCTGTACAAAATAAAAGTTATAAATTGTTCAAGAGAATGGTTTATTAAATGAGGTTTTATTGAGTTATTCTAATTTCACATATTGTGTATTGTCTGTTGCCGCTATAACACTTAATACTAAAAACAAAATAAAATTAATATTTAAGAGGGGCTCCCATATAATAAACGTGATTTTTTGGCCTTTTTGCTCGATATCAATAATGGCAACAAGTAGACATGTAGTGTATTGATAAATAAAGGTATGTCCCGCCTACTTGGGTAGGTAGTGGGGAGAGTAGTAGTGGTCGCTCGACCTCGGTCTGACGATCACTTCTTCTATCAGCTACGAGCCCGAGTGGGGGTGTTGAGTGATAATATAAGTATTCTGTGTTTTACTCTCCCTACAAGAATGTACAAATTGTACAAGGCACTTGATACTTTCACAAAAGCCCTAATTATATGTGTACTTTAATAATTAATAATATTAAAATAAAATAAAAATGTGAGGGGGGCTTGGTCTCTATAACTGTACGAAACCCTTCGTGCGCGAGTCCGACTCACACTTGGCTGATTATTGACTTAAACTGTATACCAATGCAAACCACTGATTGCGAGTTGCGTTATTGAGGGTGTTGACTGTAGACGAGAGCACATGTAAACCTTATTACTATTGTAATAAGCTTGAAAAAGGTTCGGGTATGTCGTGCGTGTTCAATGACGGTCCTCGTCTGGCCAAGTGCGAGAGGGACTATAGTTAACGCATTCATTACGGCTACGTTTATATCAGCAATGATTTTTTTATACTGTCACGTAATTATATTAAATATTAAACATGTTGTTCGGGACATTGTTGTTTCGATTAGAGTTTATCGCGTGGGAACCATAAAACCGAAACAAAACTTTCCTATTTACAGGACTTAATATCTTATGTTATGAAAATCGATTTAGTTCTAATGGAGTGAAGACAGACAAACTGTCGCATTTATAATATTCGTATGAATAGCAGTTACTTTCCGTGAAGAATGGGTGGAAATAGGAAAAATATCAGAAGTGGGATGTTTTAGAAAAATCATAAATGATTTTACCTTTTCGTCTAATCTCACAGCACGAAGCTGGTCATGACGATCAAACAAAATAGATGAATCAAACCTCTAACAAAGTTTTCAATCGTAGTAATTGAGTAGGAAAAATCACGTTCAAAACCAGTTGACACCAAATAGAACAAAATTGATTGAAAGGATGAAGCCGGCCGAGCCCTTTGATGTTTTCTATACGCCCGATGCGTGCTCTTTTTACTAAATGTGTGACGGGTGACAGATATTTGAACGCTGCAGATAGCAAATCAAAATGGCCGACATATTCTTATAGCCCGGGGTGTTTTTCACAAAGCTATATCCACTTAAATAACAGTTTAGTTTTTGTTGTTTTTTGAGCTTTTATTGCTTTTGCTTCTCTCAAACTGTAGACGTTTTGTTGTTAGGTAGTCGGACGACTTAACCAGTGACTATGTAAATACTGTTCTAACAAAACAAAGAGATAGTACTTTAGGGCGGATGAGAAAATGATTTTGGTATTACGTATGTATGAGAATTTCGATGGCACCCGGCCCCTTAAGCACGGAAACCTAAAAGCTTAAAAATATAATATTATATTACTTTAATTAAAAAAATAAAATAAAATATTTTTATGTTTGCGGCTTTGCAAGAACTTTGAGTTTGAGTATGTTTTGACTGCATATTTGTTTTGCGAACAAAACGCGTTAAATTATTTAATGAAATGTTATTTATCTTATATATAAAATGTTCGTGTCACAATGTTATGCCGCGTACTCCTCCGAAACGGCTTTACTGATTTTAACCAAATTTTATAATTATGCATATTCAGTGGGTCTGAGAATCGGCTACTGGGTACTTTTTATATTGATAAGTGCATTTGTTGAATAAATAATAGTAAATTATTACAACTCGAGACTGACGGCGACCATTGTTTGTGCGACGGGATAGCGATGGACGTTGCCATGGTGACATGGTGCAATTAAAAGATTGTACCTGTAGGTTATCGGTGAAAATTCATATTTTACAGTAATTATACACAACACTAATTGTGTTCCTTATACCTTGTATGTGTTTCTTGTGTACTAAATCAATGCAGGCTTAGCTCATCGCACAAATACGAACCTTATTGTTGACTAGACGTAGGTATATTCTTTATACTACACCTCACTTACCTATGTTATTATTCTGAAACCTCACTAACACTAAATGGATTACTAAGGTATCTAAGGCGTCTTTACTAATGTATCGCTTCGTGATTAACTTGAGAATAATCGTTTTCCAAAAAGTCGAATACTTCGAATGTTTAATTTTTATAACGAGTTATTTTCACTAAAATACACGCTATTATATACTTAAATATAACTTTTTAAGTAACTTACCAACTAAATAGTAATATAATTTAAGACTAAAAAGTATATAATATTAATAAATAAAATTACTAAAATGTAAACTTTTCAGTAAAAGCTAAGTAGCTTTAACTAAAGCTAAAAACAGAATTCAATAAACACCAACCAGCAAGTGCTGGTTGGTGTTTATTGAATTCTGTTTTTCTCAAAAGCAAGCCAGCTTATGTGTTAGTGTTGTCACAATAGACATATATATTTCTGTCTACGCTGGTGTTGTCATGATACGAAATTACTACTCAGTTATCAATGGAGAAGTGAGTTTTGTGTCACGGACCGCTGGCTGGATGAAAAATAGAGGTCGTAGTACAAAAATGCGAGCCAGTCAGTATTCTAGTTGCAATATCTTAAATTGGTAAAACTTCGGCAGCTCATATTTTCGAAATGTGACATTTTACGTGGTTTTGCCCATGATTATTTTTTGTTTGTATTGATGTTAGCTATCCATTTTTGAAAAAAATATTCGTGGACGTGAAAAAGCACAATAGCGGACAGTAGGTCGGCCAAAATCTTCATACCCCTTTCAACGCTTTTCTATAAATATTATATTATCAAAATATTGACTTTATTATTTTTTAGACATAATTTCTGCGACAGGCTCATATAAAGTCAAATGATGACAGACTGGCCGTGTAATAATTGTCTTATGCAGTATTTTATACAATATGAGAACAGACTTCAACCATAAATAAAATAGTAAGTACAATTCGTGTGCAATAGGCTTGTCAATAAAAATCTCCTAGAGTCTGTGTTGTAGTGTGTGTAATGTTTTATGTGTTAAAAAGTTGTATGATAAAAGCATAATTTTAAATTAATATTAGCTCGATGCACTCCTTCACCATATTATAAACTATAACTCTGCAAAATTTCATTCACCTACGAGTACGTATCCGCATTTTTCAAAAAGGGTCAATTAAAGGTATCCAACGTTTTTCGCTCGCGTATTAATATATTGATTCAAGCATACTGTATCTCCCTAGTATTTACAAATCTATATATTAATACGTGAGCCAAAAACTTTGTAACCCTTTTGACGAAACATGGTTTCCCCATGTTTCGTCAAAAGGGTTACAAAGTTTTTGGCTCACGTATTAATATATAGATTTGTAAATACTAGGGAGATACAGTATGCTTGAATCAATATATAGGTGCATGAATTTTTGCACAGTTATAGTTTATATGATGAAGGAGTGCATCGAGCTAATATTATTTTAAAATGATGCTTTTATCATATATATTTTTAACAAATAAAACGTTACACACACTGACGACACTACTACTAGGAAAAATGACAGATTTTTGAGTGACAAGCCTATACATACGAATTATGCTCTATTTATGGATGAAGTCTGTTGACAACAAGTTGACAAATTGAAAATGGATTATAGTTTTTTTTTAATTGAATTTAAGATACTATTAGACAATGCTTACACGGCCAGTCTGAGATCAGCTGAGTCCCAGATACAAGAGTTAAAAAAAATATAATAAAGTCAATATTTTTTACAAAATATAGGTAGTAGTCCTAATGTCGTTGAAACTAAGGTCGAATTTCGACAATTGGGCGATCTCTAGTTACTTTTATTTGAAACACACGCCAATAGATCGTCAATTTCATTAACTACATATTTCCCGTTTGAATTTTTTTTAGGTCAATTTTGAATCAAGATAAAAATATATAAAAATTGAACCAAAAAAAATAGGATTTTAGTGCGATCTCGGCAACGCGGCAAATGTATGGTCAAGGTCGTTTGCTCGGGGGATGGCCTTAATGGATTGTAACTTTCATACTGTAAATAAGTAACCCGTGTTATAAAATAAACATCATTACGGCGATATTAAAATTTAAAATTACAGTAATAATGTTATAGCAAAAATACATGTCATTACGAGTATCAATATAATTAAAATGTTTTTGCAGATCAAAATGTTATTACAGGCGTTGTAAATTGCTCATTACATCAAGTACATGACAGAAGTAATCTATACTAATATTATAAATGCGAAAGTATCTCTGTCTGTCTGTCTCGCTTTCGCGCCAAAACTACCGAACTGATTGTAATGAAATTTTGTACACAGATAGTCTGAAACCTGAGAAAGGACATAGGCTACTTTTTAACTGGAAAAAAGGGCGTGAAAATGCGTAAATTTGTTCAAATTAAGTTAGTTCCAAAAATGCATAATAGATGGCGTCGTGCCGTCTCCTACATCGCACAAGCGCAAACTCAAACGTGTTTCTATAAGAGGTGGTAAAGAGGAAGATTCAATTTACGTTTTTTTGGAGTATGAAGAAGAGTTGATGTTCGACTTCGACCCCCCTCCTACCGCCTAGGGGCGTTTTACGTGTGACGTGTCTGTCTGTCTGTCTGTCTGTCTGTCTGTCTGTAAAGTAATAAAGTGTGAACATTGAAGTTTGAAGTAAGCATACCGCGGAAGCACCTCTGTCGTGGTAGCCTACATGGTTCAACAGGAACTATCTACTATAAGTATAATATATAAGTGTACTCTATGACAAGCGCCGTACAGCGCGCTGTAAGCTGAAGTCCACGCGGACGGAGTCGCGGGCAACAGCTAGTTAGTTATATTCAGTAGATTTTCACCCTAATTTATAATATATTTATGCAGCGTATAAGTAAATCATATTTTGCAGCAGTTACACTTAAAAAAAAAACAGAATTTCTTAATTTATCTTACAATTGAATATATTTTTACATTTGAATAATGAGTGACGACAAATAGCTATTGCCCATGTTGTCTAAAATAAGGAATGCTCGTACCGCTGTCGCGTGACGATGGTCGGGTGATGCGTCGGCGGGATTCCTAACAATTCGTAGCGTAACAAGTATGTAAGTTTTGCTGCCTTTGTTTGTTAAATGTCTTCAGTGTGGCATAGATAGGCCTTAAATCGCTGTGTAAATTTATTTTTATTAGTCCCTAACTATCATACTCATATTATAAAGGCAAAATTTTGTGAGTTTCTATGTTTGTTACTTCTTGACGTCTAAAGGGGAAACTGGGGACTTATTAATGCTAGCAACACTTTTTGCCTATGGTACGAGCAAATTGGTGTGGTATGGTTCTTTTCACAGTCGGATGTGTCAGTTATTTCACGTTTCAAAGTGACAGGTCTTTTTAGATTCTATGGTGGCGAAAACTCATTTTGATTGGCATTTACAGGCTTTTATATATTACAAAAAACTAAAAAGTATGTATTTGCAAAAGAAACAGTTTCATTATGTAAGATATTTGATTGCCGATGCATATTGATTGAAAAATAACGTATATCCAAAGTATAAATTCGCTTGCGAAATTATTTCTAACCTGATACTATAAAGGAGACTTGGTACATTTTTTACTGGGAGACTTGATTCTATTTTTTGTATGTATTTCTTCCTATGGGAGACATGATCCGATACTGTAAATAAAGTTAAATTTTTTATTCATCTTATTACTAATTATTATAAACGGTTATTGAATTAAGTGCTAACCTTAATAGCTGGTTTACACGTATTAAGTTGATAAGTAGTTAACTAAATTTTAACTTAAAATTAAGTTAATTATTGCATTATTGCATATTAGTTAAGTACGAAACAAGGAAATTAGAATTTTGACTATTTTCTGTTATAGTTAGGGAGGCGAATAGGGGACTTTTCGGTAATACTCGAGCGTGGCAGTTTAAGATATGAGAGATACCTTGGACCTAATAGAACAACCTTGTAAAGTATTTAGCTCTATATGTAGTGACGCGCGCCTAGGATAGACGATCAGATTAGTAAAAAAAAATCGATAGTCTGAAATACTCGAGCGCGTCAGATTAAGATATTGGGGGTTGATTTTACGAGTAGTGTTTTAAGACTAAATTTAACTAATCTGACGATAAGTCCTTGACGCCGCGCCGCCGATTTATAGGGTCGCAAACTTGTAAAAAAAACGTTAATCTCGAGCGCGATTTTTTATTTTTTTTATTTTGAAGAATATAATCTAAAACTTACTTAAAATACAAAATCTGCCGGTTTCCTCATGACCGGAGGAAGTGTGGAGGAGCCATTTCGTCTCCCGAAAAACGCGTTGCGGCATATAAGTCGCGAACGGTACATTTTACAAAAAAAGGGTTAAATATACAATAAAGGTAATTTTATTTTACTATTAAATAAATATTATTAAAAACTAGAAAAAATAATGTATGGAACGTATTACTCATACTTTAATAATTATAATATTATTCCATACTTAATAATATTATTTGAGTGACCTACTGGCAATTCGAATATTTTTAAACCTAGTAAATGATAATATTATTATTAAAATAACTAATTTACAATTACAAGGTACACCTAAGAAGTTATTATATAAAAAAAACTGTGATTTTATTTGATAGAAAAAAAATTCCTACTTTAGTTTTATTTCAATGTTTTTAAACAAAAGAAGTACGAAGAATCTTATGTTAGTTTTAAAATACTTTATTTTAATATTATTGGCTAAATATTTATTTATTTTCTATTATTTTTACTAATTGTTTGAAGTTTTAATTTGTCTTGAGCCTTGACTGGTCTCAATAAATATTTTCATAGAAAGTAATTATTTTGTTTTTTATTCAAATCTACAACTTTTTTGCTGACCCTACGGATATAAACCCGACAATCATAAAAATAATTACTTGGGTCCAATCCCTAGATGAAAAATTGATAAAAATTCGTATCTAGTCATTGGACCCACTGGGTCCAATTTTTATGGGTCCAATAGCCCGAGTACTCGGTTTTTTGAGTATATATCTCGAAAACTGAGGGTGTTAAAAAAATTGATATGAAATAACGATGATTAAATTATGTGACTTTTGTTATATCTCATTTTTTTTTCTAAAGCTTCTCGACAATTTTCGTGGACTCGGAAAAAGTTACGCTGATCTGTATACAAAAGTATTATTAAAATGTACAGTTTCATGTATGTATATTATTCAATAGCCTGTTGATCCTCAAACGAAGTGAAGAATCCCTGACCAAGAAAAGTTTGAGAACCCCTGATCTATCTAAAATATAAATTATTTTTGTTAGTCTTATTAACCTTCAAGCGGTCGCGCGGCTTCGAATCGACTACCCTCAATACATTTTCGTTGATATTTTTGACATTTCACGTTGAATCTGTATTATTCTCTCAGTAGCTTTTCATAATTTATCTATCTCCAAAATAAATAGCTTACACTTACTCTCCGCACCCCCTATGCAGCAAGGACCTCAATTGTTTTGGTCTCGGCGCCGGCGTCGAAAAGACACCGCGCGCCTCTCTTATAATTTTATATGTAGTTTTCATATAATTGAGGCAAATTCTATGTATATTTATAAAAGTAAGTCGTCGTTGACCGATAACACCGAGTGTTATTGCTAGATGAAGAAAAAATTGGAACTAGGATAAGAAAATTCCGATCACTTTTTCTGCCGCTGTTCACACAAGATAAGCTTCTTTGGATCGGCGGATTTTATAATTAAGTTTTTACTAAAAATACATTTAATTTTCTGGGTTAACTGTTTACTTTTAAAAAGACTAATAATTAAATTTATGAAATAATAAAAAATGTTGAATGAAAAGTGTTTTATTTCCAAAATTCACGTCTTATAGGTTACGCGCGACCACTGCCGTTATAAAATAGCGCGCGCACGCTTGAAGGTTAATACTCAAGAATGGCTGAACCGATTTAGTTGATTTTAGTCTTGAAATAATTATTTGCGGAAGTTCAGGGAGAGTTCATATTAGGAGGGAATAACGAATATAGCGCGAAGCGCTAGGCAGGCGTCCCGCGCTGCGCCCCGCACCGACCATTCCGTTAAGGCGTTCGAGTCGCGAGCGATGGCTGCCGCGGCACACGCAAGATGCGCCCACAGCTTTAGACTGTATGTTTGCGCAACGGTATTCCGTAATCAGTACGTGACGTGACACGTGAGGTAGTTCTCATTTAATTTTTAATTCACATTGAAATTCACTCGCAGCCCGAAGCCGGCCAGTGAACAGTGGGTGTGTGACTGCTGTGTTAGTTTTGTTTCGCGAACTGTAATAATATTAGTCGATTCTTCTAGGATACCGAATACGTAATAGACCCGGCGCTCGGTGGACGCCTGAACTATAAGAATATATTTCGGTTAATTTTCGCGAACTTAACCGTTTGTTCCGTGGACGTGGTGACTTAATCTTAATAAGATGAACACCAGATCATCCGATGCAAAACAAGCGAGAACGTCGGCAGTCCTCGAGTCGTCTGTTGACGGGGTGCCGATGCCACCGCCGTTTTCGGCAGATAAGTCTCCGTGCACTGCCGACGTTGACGCCGCTCAGGTGCTCGCAGAAAACCCACAGCCAGCTGTTGGGAATGCAGCGGCTCCGGTCACCATGAAAACGGATCAACTACTTTTACTCAGAGACAGGTTGAGTCGTAGCGAGCCAGTAAGTACATTACCGATTTCTACTGGCAATTTTGTCAAGTGCACGGCTCGTTTCAATGGAGAGAAATATAACAGTGATGTTGATGCATTTATTGATGATGTGGAAACTTATAAAGATTGTCTCCGCATTGACGACCACAATGCCTTACGTGGCTTGTCGATGGTGCTGACGGGATCGGCCGCTACTTGGTGGCAAGGAGTCAAGGACACTACGCCGTCATGGCAAGCTGCTTTAGAGGCTCTAAAGCAAGGCTTTGGACCTCGCTTGTCTCCTCACGAACTTTATAGAAAAATTTTTGAACGAGAGCAACGTGTGGAAGAGTGTACAGATTTGTTTATTTGTTACATTCGATCACTTCTCGCCCAACTCCCGCAGTTTACACTGACAGAAACAGTGCAGCTGGATATGGCCTATGGATTGATGCACCGTCGAATTAGAGAGAAAGTCCCGCGTGCTAGTTTTAATAGTTTCGCTGAGCTATTGGCTCAAGCGCGGCGTGTTGAATATATTTTAGACGAGAGCAGGCTGCGTGTCAATAAAGATACGAAACCAGCGACGTACTCTTCAGAGACAGCTCAGGCGGAGCTTATTACAAAAAAGTTTCTGCTTCAATGCAAGTACAGTAAGCATCACGGCCACCTCGAGAAGGATTGTCAGCGACTTGCCAAGCAGACAAACACTAGAGATATTCCAGTCGATGAAGCTTCGCAATCCCCTGCAGTTACGTGTTTCGGGTGTGGGGCACCCGGAGTTATACGTTCCGACTGTCCGACGTGTAAGGAGAAGAAATCGAGCGCGCCGCCGTCTAAGAAGCTATTTCAATCAAAGTCTGCGAGTTGCGTTAATATTGATTCGCGTGTGCGTCCTGTGTTACGTGTAAAAATATGTGGTGAATTCGGTAATATATTAGTAGACACTGGAGCTAAACATTCCGTAGGAAGTTTTAGTCTAAGAGCCCACTTATTTAAGCATGGTTGTCGGTTTCAAAATGTATTTCTTAAATTGAAGTATGCGGACGGTCGGAGCTCTGCGCAAAATGTTGAAATAGCACAATATATTAATGTAACGGTGCGAGGCGTAGCGCGAGCGGTCGATTTTATTATGTTGCCGGATGCAAACGAGAGCCTGTTAGGGATGAACTTTATAGAGGACATTGGTATGGTATTAGACTTCGATCGTGGGTTATGGTATGTGAGACACGATAGGTCGCCGGAGTCGATAATTTTTGAAAACCATCCTTTACGGCCACTTACCAGTTCGTCTTCGGGTCTTTGCGAGGACGAGGGATCCCATCTTGGTCTGTCTGTCCGGTCTTCGAATATCCATGTGGATATTTTTACTCCAGGAGGAGGACCAAGCGAGCTTGCCGTACATCGTCCATACTGATCTCCAGCGGCGCCAGTAGGTAGTCTCCCGCTAAGAAAGACATTATGCATTATTCGTGAAGAAATAGATAAGATGCTGGAAGACGTCATGGCGAGGCTGAGTTGGAGTGGGCCTCAGCTGTGGTTTTAATACCGAAGAAAAATAGTGAAATCCGGTTCCATGTAGATTGCAGAAAGCTTAGTAGCGTCACACGGACTGATAAGTATCCACTCCCATTATAGACGAATTGCTGCAGAACACAAAAGCAGACTGCGTCATGTCCACGATCGATTTAAAAGCTGGCTACTGGCAAATATTTGTACCACCATGCCGAAATTACGTCGCGTTATATTGTATGCGTAGCGCATTGCAAGCGTAATCATGCCGAACTTCGGCCGCGTATTTTCGGCCTAGTGTGTTTAGACACAAAGGAAAGATATTATTTTAAGAACATGAAGGTTTATGTAGCTTAATACATTATAATTTATATCCTATGACGTTTACCAAAAGTACACAAAGCCGGGTCGGGTCTAGTTATTTGCACTATGTGATGCAACAACTGAGTCAAAACGAATCGACTTTATCTTAAGGCACTGATAACGTCATCTGCGTTTTAGTTTCGGAACTTTTTTTCAGTTGTCCGGTGGACCTCAGGATAATAAAATATAATAGGGACCAAAACGAACATGCAAAAACTCGGTAAATTATAAAGTAAACATAAATCTAAATGTTAGAAATATTATTGACATTGTAATAAATAATTATTTTTAAGCGTAATTAACCCTAGAGTGGGCGCGTTATTCCGTGAAAAGTCAGTGGGCGCGTGGGGAGCATTTTGCCGCCCCTTACGGCCGTTCCCAATATTTGATCTATCTCTGGTTTTGCCCTACTACAGATAGGAATAGCTCACAATTGACATAAAATATATGTCTCTAATGTCTAATGTGAGCTATTCCTATCTCTAGTAGGGCAAAACCAGAGATAGATCAAATATTGGGAACGGCCGTTAATTTATTTGGCTATTTTTAGTAGGATTTAAGCAATACCATTAATTTATTTTCACACAATTTAAAATATAATACACCAATAACTATTGTATATTCACCATATTTATTAAAATCTGTTTTAAGGACTTTGGCTTACAATACATTTTAGAAAACTCAATATTTTAACTGACTTTTTTTACTTTGTCGTAAATAATACCCTATAATACTGAAAATTTTAAGAAAAAAGAGTCACAATCATATGTTTTCTTAATCTGCAGAATATGTTTTATCCGAACAGACTTCACAAAGATGAGCAATGTTCATTGCACAGCAACTTTAGGCATTTGTAACACCCTTTTTAGTGCGCATATTTTTAAATATTTTATTATATTTTCAAAGAAAAATAGGCGATGGAAGCTCCATCTACCTTCATGGAAGATGATTCTAGGTCTGCTAGTACAAATGAGTAATTTGGTTCCTCAAAGAAACATGAAATGTGTCTATAGAAGACCTTGTGGTCATATATTATGACATGACTAGCTCCATAGTAATTAATTTATTATTTGAAAGAAATCTTTCAAATACTACGTTGCTGTCACTTGATACTTTTAGATTCTAATTTTTTACAATCAATCCACTAAAAAATAAAGTCAGTATTGCAACTTTGAAAAAAAATGACAACATTTTTACCTACGTCAGTGTCCGCCCGGTGAGCAATTTGCCGCCCCGCGACACCTGATGGTAAGAACCTTAACTTCAAGCGGCCCCCCGCGCTCTGACGGCGTCCATCTTTTCAGCACGCGTAGGGAACGAGTGTTGGGGCAGCTACTATAAAACGCACAACTAAAAAGCAAGGAGCTATTGTTTTACGAATTATTATTATACGTATTTTCAGCGCGGGTGGAAAAATCGAAAATCGATTGAATAGTTTACGCGTAAATCATAAACGTACATTGTATGGGAACCATACATTTTTCCGGGACAAAATATATCTTATGTTCTTTACCGGGACTTAAAGTATCTCTATGCCAAATTTCAGCAAAATAGATTTAATAGTTTATGCGAAAATAATAAAAGTTTATTGTGCGGGTACAGTACATTTTTCGGGACAAAAAGTATCCCTTGACCTTTTCCGATACTCAAAGTATCTCCATACCAAAATTCATCAAATTCGATTAAATAGTTTACGCGCAAATCATAAAAGTATATTGTGCAGTAACCGTACATTTTTCTGGGAAAAAATGTAACTTTTGTCCATTTCCGGGACTCAAAAGTATCTATATACCAAATTACAGCAAAATCGGTCCAGCCGTTTACGCGTGATGTCGTGACCAAGGAAAATATGGATTCATTTTTATTTATATATGTTACGCTCAAAGACCGAAATCGCTCAATGAGCGAAAAAATGGCTCACAACGCGTTGTGGTCACAGAAAAACAGCCACGACGCGAAATTCGCGTCGTGGCTCTAATGAAAACGGCCACGACGCGTTCTGGCAATCACAAAAAGACCATAACGCGAAATTCGTGTCGTGGCTGATATGCTATTCATTTTTCTTCTTGATTTGTTCTCGATTGATTAATCGTCCATAGGTATGGAAGTGTTGAATGAACGCCCACAACGCGTTGTGAGCCATTTTTTCGCTCATTGAGCGATTTCGGTCTTTGAGCGTACCATATAGATAACTAGCTGTCCCGGCAAAGGTTGTTTTGCGATAAAATGATTTTTCCTGCTTTTCTCTTGAAGTTTTTTCTGAATTTATTTTCTATAGACCTCACGGAGCCCGAGACCTTTCCAACGAATGCAAAATCGTGGAAATCGGTTCGTGCGTTCCGGAGTTAGGCGTCAGGAAAATAAAAATAAGTCGGGAAAACCCGACTTATTTTTATTAGTCGTACTAGATGTCCCGCGCGGCTGCGCCCGCGAAAATTAGGAATTTTACAGAAACCGTACATTTTCCCATAAAAAATATTTCCCCCGTTTTTCCCACATTTTCCTGAGTTTCTTCGGTCGTATTAGTCTTAGCGTGATAATATAATATAGCCTATAGTCTTACTCGATAAATGATCTATCTAACACTGAGATAAGTTTTTAAATCGGACCTGTAGTTCCTGAGATTGACGCTTCAAGCAAACGTACTCTTCAGGTTTATAATATTAGGTAGGTATAGATTTCTTTAATTATCGCTTGACAAACTCGAGTCTCGATCTAAAAGACTATGAAATGGTATAATATGGTAGTGATGATGATGATGATGATGATGAATGTAATTTACATAGTAGCATAATATGCTTTCTGTTCTTAAAACAACGCCGAAACTCCTAAACTTGTATCTATAAAGAATCAGGAGTTCTCTCAGCACCTTCCGAACCACGGTATACCAGGTATATCTCGGTGCAAAATCTTACTTGTTGGTAGCATATGCTTAGAATACTTCTCACGAAACCGAAGTCACCACATGTTTCCCTATAAGTTTTGAGGAGTTCCCTCGATTACTTATGGATCCTTCATAAGATCACCACTTTTGTGAATATAATACCAAATTGGGATGATACCCTATATACCAAAAGAAAAATTTTGAAAATCGGTTAACAAACGGCGGAGTAATCATTGAATATAAGAAAACGAACATAACACCTCCCCCATTTTGAAAGTCGGTTAAAATTGTAGCCTATGTGTTATTCTAATGTATAAGCTATATTACTGTAAAGTTTCATTAAAATCCGTTCAGTAGTTTTTGCGTGAAAGAGTAACAAACATCCATACATCCAAACAAACTTTCACCTTTATAATATTAGTAGGAAGTAGGATTAGTAGGATAGTAGGATGATTGCTTAATAAAAAGATAAATGCAACATAATATTATGCCAAGAAACCACTTAATTTTCTCTATAACTGCGATTATTGGCCAGGGTAAAACATAGTGCTTACAGGACAAATAAAAGTTGATAAATACTTTAACATTAGCAGTAATGCTGCTATAAGATTTAAGTTCCTATAGTTATTACAAATATACTCTAGAATTACTAGAATCTAGATAGACTAGACTCATTTAAAAGCCAACTAACTACATATAACTTTAATAGGTTCGTGTAATCCTCTGAAGACTCGGGACGAGAGGTTTGTAATCAGCGAGCATTCGGCCATGAGTATTGAGTGCGCAGCTCGACCAAGCTGACTTAGATACGTTTACAAATAACCGAACACACTCAATGCCTCATTACAGAGTGTAACAAAGTGATTAATGATGATACTTCAGGGTGTGTAATGTGTATGCGTCACTTATATTGAGTTTACTGTGGAAGTAGCAGCGCTGAAAGAGTAATTTGTGTTTTAAAAAAAGTATGAAAAAAAGTATTTGTAAGTTAAAATAATAATCGGCCAAGTGCGAGTCAGCGCACGAAGGGTTCCGTACCATTATAGAGCAAAATTAGGCCAAAATTGTGTTTTTCGTATGTGAGTCCCCCTTAATTTTTTATTTTATTTTAATATTATTATTAAACATTATAGTACACATATAACTAAGTACATTGAGAAAAATTCAAGTACCTACCTTTGGCCATTATTGATATAGAGCAAAAAAGGCCAAAAAAATACGTTTCTTGTATGGGAGCCCGCCTTAAATATTGAATTTTATTTTGTTTTTTTTTTAACTCTCTATCTATTACCGTTCTTCAGTTACAGCCTGGAGATAGACAGACAGACTGACTGACGGACAGACAGACATACAACGAATTCTTAGTAATAGGGTCCCGTTATGGAACCCTAAAAAAAGTAATTTCAGCGTTGCTACTTTCACAGTGAACTCCCAAAAAAAAGCCAGAGATTTTTTTTGGTCAAAAGTTAGAAAAAATATATATTTGAAAGCCAATTTGTCACTAAAATATGCCATAAATCATGAGAGATCGTTTTTTTTTTCTCCAACTTTTGAAAAAAAAATCTCTGGCTTCATACTAATCTGACCTATACTTCATAGGAAAATAAAGTAAAGAATTTATTTAAGATAAAAACCTCTATCTTTTTAAAACAAAAAAGAACCAATACAATGCTAGATTTTTCACAAAAAGTTATTAAATTAAAAATACACAATGTTTTTTCTTAAACTTTGGTTTTATATATAAGAACTATTAATTGTCTTGTTACTATAAAATAAAAATAATTTTCTCCAAGGATTTTAAGACAATAAAATATTATATAGAGGTGAAAATAGAGCAAGATAAGAAATGGTATCGCAGTTTCGATGCAAATCACACTGAATTAGGTTGTCAATCCGTTGAATTTATACAAAATTGACCTCGAATATTATGCTATAGATAAAATTTATGATGAGTTTGATGAGACCTTCACAGATTACATAGTGCTGTTGAAGATTTACTTGCAGAGATCTCAAAGTTTAATTAAAAAAGTGGAATAAGTAAAAAGAACAGAAAGAGATAGAGGGCAACGGGAAACGGTTTTCTTTTTGCTAATGCCTGCAATAACAACTGAACAACTTGGTCTGTTACTGTCGGCCGCGACGTTAAACTACGAATTATTTTTTTACATACTTTTTTCATACTATCGCATGGTAACAGATGTGTAGTATCAGAGTAGTAAATTATACATATTGTAAGACATAAATCATAAAATAATTATTAAAACAAAAATATTTCATTCATATTAATATTATTATTTACCACTTGGGTGACAAACCAAATTATAATTTAAAAAAAAATCATTTATCTATTTACGACAATAGTAGTCAGTAGTAACAAAGTGGAAACTCAATAAAAACACGCAGCGTGATCTACACCTCGCGTACGCCTAACGCCTTCCCTACCCCGTCACCTGATTTCCGGATCATCTACAATCAATGTGAACTAACTCGCCCAATCTACTACAAAATATAATCAGCGCTATCATTATAATAATAATAATAATAATAAAGCCTTTTATTCCGAACTTCAAAGTTTTTCTAACTGGGTACACATTAGTTTAAACACTGATTATAAAATGTCTCTACGGTCGGTGTGCCTTATGGCATAGGCCTCCTCCAACACTTTCCACTGTTTTCTATCAGTTGCAATTCTTGGCCACAGGGGGCCCAAAGTCCATTTCAATTCGTCCTCCCATCTTCTCACTTTGCGACCACGGCTCCTTGAACCATCTCTTGGATACCAGACTGTTACTTGCTTGCTCCATTTATCAAGTTTGCAACGGAGCATATGCCCTGTCCATCTCCATTTTAGTCTGTCTATATGTGCAAGTATGTCAGTTAGTTTAGTTTTCTGCCTGATATCCGCATTCCTGACTTTATCTTTTAATTTTAATCCGAGCATGCTCCTTTCCATGGCTCGCTGACATTTTGCAAGTTTTTCTCTTTGGTTTCTTGTCAAAGCCCAGGTTTCGCAGCCATAGGTGATGCAGGGAAGAATGCACGTATCAAAAGTCTTCTTCTTGGTTCTAATACTGAGTTCCTTACTTTTCATTATTTCCTTCAAGGCCCAGTATTTTTTCCACCCAGTTGCGATTCTTTTGTCTATTTCTTTAGACATTTGGTCGCTTGGAGATATGATCTGCCCTAGATATACATACTCCTCAACATATTCGAGTTTTTGTCCATTGACAGTTATGTCTTCAGCTGTTGCATTTGTCATCAGTTTTGTTTTACTCGAGTTCATTTCCAAGCCCACATCTAAGCTTCTTTCTGCTAAGGTTTGTATCATGGATTCCAATAGTCTTGGGGTTTCCTCCAATATGACCAACTTCCAAAAAGGAGGAGGTTATAATATTATGTTCGGCTGTGGATATATATATTTTTTAATTTGTGTATGTTCAACGATTACTCCGCCGTTTCTGAACCGATTTTAGAAATTTTTGTTTTGTTGTATGAGGTTTCACTCCAATTTGGTCCCATTTTCACAAAAGTGTGACCTGATGATGGGAACCATGAGTAATCGAGGGAACTCCTCGAAATTTATATGGAAACATATGGTGATTTTGGTTTTATGAGAAGCATCCTAAGCATATGTTACCAAAACGCAAGATTTTGCACCGAGGTATACTATGGTTCCGAAGATACTAAGAGAACTCTGGATTCCTTATAGATACAAGTTTGGAGGTTAAGGCGCTGTTTTAAGAACTGAAAGCATATGCTACTATGCAAATTACATTCATCATCATCATCATCATCATTACCACGACAGGGTCACCAATATCACAAAAATTAAACATAACAAATTCAACCTTAACTCCAGAGTGTAAGGCACATTTGACATTATTCTGAGAAGTAAGTTGCTTTGATAATACAAGTAACATCGCCTGTCTCACTTCCATACAAACGGCGCGAAATCGCCGAGATATTTACCTACTATTCTGGAAAACAACCTAATTTCAACCTTTTGCATTGCGTTTAGCGTTCATAGTATAATAACTGTCTGCCGTCTCGCTTTAATCTGCCAGCTTACTTTTGTTTCTTTTACCACGTGTTCACTTCAATTTTTTTAAATGTAAGTATTGTTTAAAATTATCTGCAGCTGATAACAAATTGTAATAACTAATAAGATACGTAGAATAATATGCAGGTTTGTTATTCTACGTAAGTATAGTACGCGATGGTTTACTAGGTAAGTAACTAAAAAGAGTGAAATTATTATTTTGAACAAAAATTAAAACCGACTTCCAAGGTAAAAACAATAATAATATCGATATTATATGAACTAAAAAGTATTAAATAATTTTTCCTATCTAATAGTGCCTTTTTCCGAATTCGGCTAAAAATCAACTATTTCTGTACTCAATCTTCATAATTTTGAAGTCGGTGCCAGTTCCAAAAGTTTCAATTATTCTGACAGAGTGAAGATTCAGCTATATCTGGTACCGACTTCAAAATGATAAAGATTGAGTACAGAAATAGTTGATTTTTAGCCGAATTCGGAAAAGGGCACTCTTAGGTAGGAAAAATTATTTAATAATTTTTAGTTCATATAATATGGATGTTAATATTGTTTTTACCTTGGAAGTCGGTTTTAATTTTTTGTTAAAAATAATAATTATGTGTTGTGAATTACATGGTAATTGGTAACATAGCAATACAGTCGTTTCACACCATACGCTTAGAAAATTTTAGAAAATAATCATTAATTAGAATTATAATACTTGCCGATTTTAAAGCATATTTTGTAGTGATGGGCCGAATGTGGTTTGAACCGAATACGAACTTCGGCCGAACATTCGGTAAAAATGAAAAATTCGGCCGAACTTCGGTTTAAAGTCGCGCGCTTTTTCGTGTTGTAACTTGTTTACGTACTCGCTGCAAATATCGCTAGTTGTGTCCCGCTCGCACTCCACGCTTCCCCGCGTGGCCATTAGCGAGCTAGTCATAAATGTAAAGACGTCATCAGCTTGTCACGTGCTATTGTTTACATTACGTAAATAAAATTACTTGTTTTACGTTATTTTATAATTATTTGTTTGTTACTTTGTTTTGAAGATGACTGGAAGAAAAAAATCAAGTGTTTGGACCTTTTATAAAGAAACAGACGACCAAAACAAAGTGAAATGTGTCATATGTGGTGCGTTGATATCTCGTGGTGGTATTGACCGTAAAGCATCTACATCTGCTCTCACTAACCACATTCGTGTGAAGCATGATAGACAATTTTCTCAATTACAACATCCGGTTCACTCGCCTAATCCAATACTGCTTTCCGTTAGTGCTTCAACATCGAAGACTACTGAAAAGGTACCCGTGCCGATGGAGTTATCTTTACGTCAGGCATCTATTGAAGGCTCATTCGAAAGTAAGTGGAAAATAGATGACCCAAGGGCGAAGCTAATACACAGAGCAATAGCAGAAATGATCGCAGTGGACAATCAACCGACGTCTGTTGTAGAAGATGCTGGATTTAATCGGTTGATAGCTGTCTTAAAACCTAAATACCAGATTCCCAGCCGAAAATACATCACTGAAACTGTACTGGTTGAAATGTATGATCAGTTGAAAAAAAATGATTTTTGACCAGCTATCTGCAGCTAAAAATATTACAATCACAAGCGACATACGGACTTGCATAAATAATATGCTGTGTTTTTTAAGTTTTACCGCTCATTGGCTTGACAGCAATTTTGTACTGCAACATAGGGTGCTGCAAATAAAATTCTTTTTAGA
Organism: Aricia agestis; assembly: GCF_905147365.1. NCBI lineage: Eukaryota > Metazoa > Arthropoda > Insecta > Lepidoptera > Lycaenidae > Aricia > Aricia agestis. The sequence continues at coordinate 22,133,745 of NC_056428.1, read as the reverse complement.
CCAACATACGGCGCATAATATCCAGTGTGTCCTAGAAGAAATAGCGGAGTCATGGAATATCTCTAACAAAATTCATGTTATTGTCACAGACAACGGCCGTAATATTGTAAAAGCCGTAAATGACAGTCCTGTTGTGGGAAAAACTTGCTTCATTCATACTTTGCAACTAGCAATTCACGGTGCTTTGGAAGCTCAGGAAACTGTCAACGAAGCCATAGCGGCAGGTCGCCGTATTGTGACTCACTATAATCACTCCAAACCGGCTCAAGAAAAATTGCAGCTGATACAGACTGAGCTCAATGTACCTAAGCACAAACTTATTCAAGACGTGAGCACCCGGTGGAGCAGTACATTTTATATCGCTGACAGGTTACTGGAGCAGAAGAGAGCGATCTCATTACTCGTATATATATCGGACAACAGTGGCACAATAACTTTTCAAAATTTGACAGAAAGACAATGGGATCTTCTGAAGGAATGTCTGGCCTTACTTCAACCTTTTGAGGAAATTACAAAAAAGATCAGCTCTTCCTACTCCTGCATATCAGAGGTAATACCAGACTTTACAACTCTTACTAGATATTTGACCAAGAACGAAGTTCAAGCAGCGTGTCCTAATGTCAAAGTAATGCGTGTTTCGCTAAAAGAAGAGCTGGATCGACGTTTTCGGGGGATTGAAGATCACAGTTATTACAATCTTGCAACATTGTTGGACCCGCGCTACAAAATGATTTAAGCAATATTTTGCCCAAGATAATGCACCAATTATACGACGTAAGTTCCTTGCGGAATTCGTAAGAAGAAGCGAGGAATTTGTAAATTCAAGCAGTGATGAAGAAGAAGTCGTCCAGCCAGTGCAGAATCCCTCAAGGTCGTTAACGAAAAGCTCCATTAACGAAAGTATACACAAAATGTTCTGGAACTGCTACGATGAACTGGCAGCTGCAAAGTTACCAAACATACGAGGGCTGCTATTTATGTATCCGGAACTGGCCACAAGTGTACAAGAACAATATTTAAAAAGTAATTACAACATTTGAAAATAGAACTCTTTGGTTGAAGAATACATTTTGTTTCATGTGACTGTCAATTATTTTTCCATTGTGGCGTCATTTTGAAAATTGCGTGTCTTCATTTGCCATGGATTTAACGCGTGAACATTTTCGTGCAATGATTTACTACGATTTTCGGCGTGGGCTAAATCAACAACAGTGCTTTATTCAACTCACCGCAACTTTTGGAGATGAAGCACCATCAAAAACCACTGTTTATCACTGGTACAGTGAGTTTAATCGTGGGCGGTCTATGCTCACGGATGAAAATAAAGAAGGTCGCCCAAAAACAGCTGTTGTCCCACAAAATATAGATGCTGTGCGGGAACTAATAATGCGTGATCGTCATGTTACATATCGCGAGATAGAGGCGTCCTTAGGCATAAGTATGACGAGCATACATAAGATATTACACGAACATTTGGCTGTAAAAAAAATATGTTCGCGTTGGATTCCGCACAACTTGACAATCGATCAAAAACGGGCTCGTGTCGATTGGTGCAAAAAAATGATAAAAAAATACAACCGTGGTACGTCAAAAGCCGTTTATAATATCTACACAGGTGATGAATCTTGGATCTATGCATATGACCCCGAAACTAAACAACAGCCAACGGTGTGGGTGTTCCAAGATGAGCCGAAACCAACAAAAGTTACTCGTGCAAAAAGTACTTTGAAGCAAATGGTCGCCTGTTTTTTTGGAATTAATGGACATGTGGCTACAGTGCCATTAGAGAATCGTAAAACGGTTAATTCTCAATGGTATACGACCATTTGTTTACCAGAAGTCTTTGAAGAAATAAGAAAGGACAACCGACAACGCAGAATCATATTACATCACGACAATGCTAGCTGTCACACCTCAGCTGAAACAACTCAGTTTTTGGAGGGTCAAAAGATCGAATTGACTGGTCATCCGCCGTACAGCCCTGATTTGGCACCTAACGATTTCTTTTTATTTCCATACGCGAAGAACAAATTACGTGGTCAACGTTTTTCGAGCCGCGAAGAGGCTGTTGATGCGTTCAAAATGCACGTTTTGGAGATACCTCAATCAGAATGGAAAAAGTGCTATGAAAATTGGTTCCAGCGTATGCAAAAGTGTGTCGATCATCGCGGCGAATATTTTGAAAAGCAATAAAACCATATTAAATTATATATGTTTGTTTCTTTTTTTAATTCCGGATACATAAATAGCAGCCCTCGTAGTAGAAGAAACCAAAAGTCCAATTGCATTCGAACTTGACAGGTATCTCGCTGATGATCTGCTGCCAAAAGATCTCTGTCCATATGGCTGGTGGGCTAAGAATAAAGACAAGTTCCCTAACATGAGTTATCTAGCTCGGATATTTTTGTCGTCTCCTGGAAGCTCTGTATATTCAGAGCGACTTTTCTCAGAGGCAGGAAATGTGTATGAACAAAAACGAAACAGGCTTTTGCCAGAAAAGGCCGAGTCTTTAGTGTTTTTGCACCATAACCTGCCTCTGGTTAATTTCAAATATGAATAGCTGTCTTTTTTTTTACTAACTAGTCTATATTAGAAAGAAATACCGTTTAATAATAGTCCACAATATTAAATAATAAATTATTCCTAAATGTTGCCAAAATGAAAAATGTACCTAATAATTGGTGTACCGTGTACATTAAGAAGTATTCTTTTTTTTTAATTCAATTTACGAATGAACCTTATTTTCATTACAGATCTTGTAAAGATTTGTTTAGTATTTTTAATTAAGTAAGATTTCTAATAATTATTAAGGTGGGATTTCACCAAACACACATAAAACTTCGTTTTATAAAACTTAGTTCCCATTGAACGCGTTCATGCTGCGACGTAAATCTCGTTTTGTTTCGAATGGATTTCACAAACTTCTTTTGATCGCTATTATTAAATCTAAGTTTACGTGACGTCACGCGATTATTTTACATGTTTTCATCATATTAAAGCATTTTCATGTTAATTTAACTACAAAATAGCAAGAAACAATATATAAAATAACCAACCAAACCAAAAATCTTGACATTTTTTTGTCATAATATGTTTTTCGTTCCGCGGTCCGCCATGACAGGGCTTGAACGGGTTTATGACGTTAAACTCCGGACTTCGGGCGTTCAGAAGATAAAACTCGGATTTGCTGTGAACGCGTTCAGTTTATGTTGGTGAAATGCAATTTGATGTTATAATCGCGTTTATACGTTATGAACCGGTTCAGTGTGCATTGAACGCGTTCCATTTCTTTGGTGAAATCGCCCCTAAGAAAAGTACATACTTTAATGATTTCTAAGGCTGGTTTGGTTAGTAAGAAGAGTCGTTTAGTTTTGTGTTTTGTTTAAGTAACCAAAGATTTTTAGACTAGTAGTTAAAAAGACCAACTTAAGTTTTTTTTTGGTTATTACGTATGATTACTATTTCTACTTAAAATAAATGACTATGAATGAGTACATATTCAGACTTGTTTTATTTCACTGTTACTACAGATATGTTTTTTCATTAATTTTTAATAAGATATTTAGTGCCGAATGTTCGGCATTTTAACCGAAATTCGGCCGAATGACGAAGTTCGGTTCAAGCTGCCGAAGTTCGGTTAAACCGAATGTAAAACGAATTTCGGCCCACCCCTAATATTTTGTAATATTAACTATAATCTGTTCATAGTTTAATTGATTTAAAGTGGGTTCTCATAGTAGAAATTACATTATTTTAATACGTTTGTAGTAGAGTCAGACAAGGGACATATAAAATTTGTATGGAAAACCACTCTGTTACCAGAAACTACCACAATGTTTCTTTAAAAAAAAACTCCACAGCCGAACATATAACCTCCTCCTTTTTGGAAGTCGGTTAAAAACTAGAAATATCAATACTTTGTCCTCATTTTACTAACCAGTGTTTATTAATGTGATGTATTATATGTTAAATGTATTATTTCCGATGATGTGTATATAATTGTAATTTAAAAAAAAAACAAGCTCCGGGACTAGCTTAGCTGCTTAAAATTTTACAATGGCCCATGTAAGATATATTATGTATATGAAAATGCATTTTGAGAAATTAATTAAGAAGCGATAAACTAAATTTATATCATTAAAGGAGATTCGTATGTGTTTATGGTGGAAGGGACGAAATATAATAAGAAAAAGAGTAGTTATGGAGATTATATTGTAATTTGTGTGATGATGAGATTATATCTAAGATTTTTTAGTTTGAGATTAATTGTTATTATTGTGAGTTAAAGGTAAGAATTTGAGTAATATTTATTTAATAGCGTAATAAATAAATTATTGTTAATATAGGTATATTATAGGGTGAGGCTGCATAGAGGTTTAAAAATATCTGAGAGAATAGTTCGCGTTATCAATAATAAGAGAGAGGTGTGTGAGTTGTATGGGATTATATTGAGATTTTGATGTAAGTAGTTGCGTTGCGTTATATTATATCAGTTATTGAGTTTATATTATACTAGCTGTCCCGGCAAACGTTTCTTTGCCATATAAAGTATTTTGGCCGTATTATTGAAGTGACTAAATAAGTATGTCACCATGACAACGTCCATCGCTATCCCGTCGCACAAACAATGGTCGCCGTCAGTCTCGAGTTGTAATAATTTACTATTATTTATTCAACAAATGCACAATTAAATATAAAAAGTACCCAGTAGCCGATTCTCAGACCCACTGAATATGCATATTATAAAATTTGGTTAAAATCAGTAAAGCCGTTTCGGAGGAGTACGCCATCTAACATTGTGACACGAGAAGTTTATATATAAGATCGAAATGTTATTGGTGTATGAGTAGTTACTATTGTTCAAAGTAATGAATAGGTATTATAGGCCACCTCAATTTGTGAAAGGACTAGTTTACCACTATTTCCTGGGGAACGAGTGTGGTTAAAACGCTTTTTATAAGTTTATTTTTCTGTGATTTAAAATATTATGACATGTTCTTAAATTGACTTTAGTGTAGAGAAAGTGTGTGTTGAAATAAATATTATGATATAAACAGTAAATAGTGTTTGTTTAAATGAGTAATAAGAGTTTATAGAGTAAATGAGTTAGAGTTGAGTTGAACTAATTTTCTTTTAACTATGATTCATCTATCAACTATTATTTTCTTTCAACTATTTTCTGAGATGATTTTCGTTTAACTATGTTGAATATATATATTAATTTTTGTGGCCCTCTTTAGTAAGGTCAGTTCACACTGAGATTCGACGCGCACGGATGAAGATAGAGAATGGAATGGCGTCGCGCCAGGTAGCGCTGCATTTGATGACCGTTATATCTACAGTTGGACAAGGCTTTAAATGAACGTGGCGAAAAAAGGAACTAACGCTGCCATCATACAGAAACGTCAGTTTTGACAGTTCTCCTTTACCGGCAGCGCCCCCGCCCACGTTCATATAAAGCCTTGTCGCACTTTATCAGCATCTTCGCCTCTCGTCGCGTATTGCTGTCATGGTAACGTTCCGATTTTTCCGCAAGCGATTGCGACCGATAAAAATTCAAATAAAGTGCCATTTTATGAAGTAGTTACTAGGCTATATTTCTACCGACATCCGATTTGAAAAATTCTTTCAGTGTTAGATAGCCCATTTATCGAGGAAGGCTATAGGCTATATTTTCAAATTCAAATTCAAATTCATTTACTTTTGCGTAAGTGTGTTACAATAATTTAGGTCTTATATTTGATATTAGGTTCAACACATAGGCCTTTGTGGGCATGCAAAATTAACTATAGAGAATTATTACAGTCTAAAACAGGTCATAAAAGAATTATACAGTCAACAATAATTAATATAATGTAGTAAAATGAATTCATTAATATTATTCTAAACTATTATGTATAAAAATATCATTATGAAATTAAAACGTCAGTGCAAATAGGTAGTAATTTCTCCATAAAAATATTTAAAACATATTCGTTATTCATTTAGAATAATATTATTATAACAATAGTAAATTAATTTTTAAATTTATAACGAGTCGGCAATAAATTAGATACATGTTATGTTTAAAATTTACATTCACGAAAGAGATCTTCGATAGTATAGAAACATTTATCAACCAAATACTTTTTTAATTCATTTTTAAATCTTTGAATGCTGTCTATTTCTCTAAGACTCTGCGGTAGTTTATTGTATATTTTAGTTGTCATACCAAAAACATTTTTTCTAATTAGGGTGGTTTTTGATTCAACGCAACATAATTTGTCGGCTAGTCTTTTTGTGTTGAAACGCTCAAACAAATGTAGGTTTGATCGCACAAATAATGCTACTTCGTATATGTACAAACACGGAAAGGTAGGAAGTTTATATATTTTTAAATACGGCTAACCAGGGCTCGGAAACCGGTTGCAGAACAAAACCGGTTTCGATCATTGACCCTAAACCGAAATCGATTTCGGTAAAATGCAACCTGCATTTTACCGGTAAAAACCGGTAAACGCAGAATACCGGTTTTTCTTTAATTTCGGTTTTGGTATTGAAAATAAACCGGTAATTTGACGCGCGCGACGTTGCCACCCCGTGCGCAAGCGAAATATATATATAAGCGAAATATAAATATATATATGTGCGCTATATATATATATATATATATATATATATATATATATATTATTCGCCTTCTCAACCATGGTATACCTTGGTATACCATGGTTGAGAAGGTGCTGACGGAACTGATTCCTTATAGATACAAGTTTGGGGGTTTCAGCGTTGTTTTAAGAACGGAAAGTATATGTTAATGTCAAATTATATTCATCAGAATTCAGTAATAGTAATGGACATTGAAATTACTATGTAGTATGTATGTGTGCTGTAGGATGAATATTATGATTTATGCCTGTTATCGGAAACCATCTCGTTTCAGAAAATTTTGATTTTTACAAAATGGTTATACAGATTTTAATAGGTAATTAGTTTTCTATTAGGTATTTAACAACTATCAGTTAAAAAATGTAGTATTTATTTTTTATTTTACTCGACTTAAAAAATGTATTTGTTTTATCGTCTAAGTCAGCGGCAGGCAACAGGCGGACCGCGGTCCGTTTGCGGACCGCGAAAGGTCGAATTTTGGACCGCGAAATATTGTAAATATTAATTTAAAAATTTAATAATTTTAAAAATTTATGGTGTAAATACACCATAAGTTTTAATTTTTTTTAATTAATATTTACAATATTTCGCGGTCCGGAATTAGACCTTTCGCGGTTTTCGGAATATTCCGAACACTTTAAAGAATTTGCTCCCGTTGGAAATTTAACTTAAACTTAATTTTCCAACAAATTAGACAAATGTTAACTAACGATTTTTTTTTAATGAAATAAGGGGGCAAACGAGCAAACGGGTCACCTGATGGAAAGCAACTTCCGTCGCCCATGGACACTCGCAGCATCAGAAGAGCTGCAGGTGCGTTACCGGCCTTTTAAGAGGGAATAGGGTAATAGGGGAGGGTAGGGATGGGAAGGGAACAGGGGAGGGGATTGGGCCTCCGGTAAACTCACTCACTCGGCGAAACACAGCGTAAGCGCTGTTTCACGCCGGTTTTCTGTGAGAACGTGGTATTTCTTCGGTTGAGCCGGCCCATTCGTGCCGAAGCATGGCTCTCCCACGTAAACACTTTTTGAACTATCGTCCTCATTTTACATAAAAAAAAAATGATGAAAATTGAAATAATTTTCGTAAAAATTTTTCGCTTCGTGGAACCCTTACATCCTACTTCCTACTAATATTATGAAGGCGAAAGTTTGTTTGGAGGCTATGTGGTCGCTGGTTTGGATGTATGGATGTTTGTTACTCTTTAACGCAAAAACTACTGAACAGATTTTAATGAAACTTCACAATAATATAGCATCAGAATAACACATAGGCTACAATTTTAACCGACTTTCAAAATGGGGGAGGTGTTATGTTCGTTTTTTTTTGTTCAACGATTACCCCACCGTTTGTTAACGAATTTTCTTATCTATCATCATCATCATCTCAATTTGGTATTATATTCACAAAAGTGGTGATCTGATGAAGGATCCAAAGTAATCGAGGGAGCTCCTCAAAATTTATAGGAAAACATGTGGTGATTTCGGTTTCGTGAGAAGTATTCTAAGCATATGCTACCAACAAGTAAGATTTTGCACCGAGGTATACCTGGTATACCGTGGTTCGGAAGGTGCTGAGAGAACTCCTGATTCTTTATAGATACAAGTTTGGGAGTTTCGGCGTTGTTTTAAGAACGGAAAGCCTATGCTAATATGCAAATTACATTCATCATCATCATCATCACTACCATATTATACCGTGCATCGTCCCATGATTATGAGCCTATTATGACCCTGTTATTGGTACTTTTTAGATCGAGACTCGAATTTGTCAAGCGATAATTAAAAAAAAATCTATACTTTAATATTATAAACCTGAAGAGTATGTTTGCTTGAACGCGCTAATCTCAGGAACTACAGGTCCGATTTAAAAACTTATTTCAGTGTTAGATTGCTCATTTATCGAATAAAGCTATATATTATAACGCTAACCTAATACGACTGAAGAAAATCAGGAAAATGTGGGAAAAACGGGATAAATATTAGAAAGGGTTTATCTCACGAACATTTTTACGGCAATATTTACGTATAGCTATTTTTTATGGGAAAATGTACGGTTTCTGTAAAATTCAATATTACAGATCGGAAGTCTATGTAAATAAAAAATCGGCTAAGTACGAGTAGGACTGAAGGTGCGCAAGAGGGTTCCGTACCGTTATAGAACAAAAATAGTTAAAAAAAAGACGGGTTGCACTCCGGGAGTGCCGGCAGAAGTGAAAACTTGATTATTAACGTTGTGCATTGTTTAAAAAAAATCTTTTTTTTTTTAATTAATCCAAACCCTTACAATCGATTAAATTTTTAACCCATTTTTTATGAAAATCAATTTAAAAAAAAAAACGATTTTTTTAATTAATCGAAACCCTTACAATTTTTTTAAACCCATTTTTTATGAAAAACGTTTTTTAAAAAAACGATTTTTTTAATTAGGTAATCGAAAACCTTACAATCGATTAGATTTTTCACCCATTTTTTACGAAAATCGATTAAAAAAAACGACTTTTTAATTAATCGAGACCCTTACAATCGATTAAAAAATATCGACAATAGAAAAAAATACAATCGATTGTTCGATTAATCGATTTCGATGTTACAACACTACTCTCCAACCGTCTTACGGTTTTTCGATCAGCACGAGAATCTGACGCGAGTTTCACAGTTTTTACCCATCCCACAAAAGTGCTCAACGCCACTAAAGAAGTTTTCACTTCAAAAAGGTTTTGGGTACGGAACCCTAAATACGATTCGATAATGTCGTGTTTGCAAACAGCTCAAATATTGATTCGACATTGATAGTTAAACTTCAGTCAAAAACACTTTTTTGATTTGCTTGTACAGCGTACACAGCGAGTGCTAGCCGCTAGGGCTGCATTGCAGACAAAAAAAGTTTACTCTTCCGTTGTAGCTTTTATTGAATGGCGTTTTAATTCCTGTTTTGTATTTTGGTATTTATTTGCATCAGATTTACGGTATTATTTTATACATTTTACCCAAAATTATCCAGAGTTACCCAAAAATTAGATTCAATTCTTACATCTGTTCGAGGGCTATGCCTCTAGACAGGTGTTCCATTCGGATTTCTTATAAAACGGTTTTGTTTTTAACCCCAACTTTCATTTTATTTAGGGTTAAACCAAAAACATTAATTCGAAGCTACGACGACAGTTACACGCGCAGTCAATATTATAGTTAATATTAACTATATACCTTTTGTATCGAGAGCTTAAGACGGCAAATAAAGCCAGAGAAAAAGCTTCGTCCTCTCTTCACACTTTCGCCCGTCATTCATATGCCAGGTTTAAAAAGACGACGGGGAATCGGCGCGTTAACAGATTTTTATTATTAACACGTTGAGGCCACGTGTATCTTTTTGGAAACACAAGCAGTGCTACATTGCGAGGCACATTTTAGTACATTTTATAATGGAAACGGATTCGTCTGGCCTCCACGGTTGTTTCAGTCCGAGTGGGTTCTCAGTCCGACTTACAGGTCGAAAATTGTGGTAAAAATTAATAACAAATTTCTTTTTAATTATAATGGTTTTTTAACATGCAAAATCAATAAAAAAGTTTTTTTTTCTTGTATATCTGTGAACAAAAAAATGAATAATAAAGAAAAAGGCAAAAAAAAAAGGAACATGTTACACAAAAGGAAAATTTCTACACAAAACGTTTTCAGAGACCTTGTGTATATTTTTGGCACACAAGGAAAATGGGGGAAAATCAAGGAAAACGCCTCTAGACGAACAATTTTCACGTATTGCGTAATATTATTGACTGTCTCAGGTTGACATTGTACATCACGATTCACGCACCTTCAATATAATTGTCATATAAACTGTTCAATAAAATTTAATCGTGATATTGCACAATGCAATTAATCGTCTAGGGCCCGGCTTAAGAGGATTCCACACCGCCCTTTTTTCCATACAAACGTTGTCCCCTGTTTCCTCCCTGGATAATGCTAGTAGAGTTATAATTTTTTTCCTGAATATCTACGGCCACTAATACAATGTCCCTATGTTTTCTTTTTTTTCATAATTTAATTATTAAATAAGATATGAACGTTCAAAAACGCAAAAAAATGGCCAAATTTTCCACTGTGTTCAAAAGTCCAGAAAACAGATTTGGCTAGATTATACAAAAAAAGCAAAACATAGGAACACAGCTCAAGCCTTTCTTTAATCTTTAGTGAAAAAAGTACTTAAATCGGTTAAGTTTTGGAGAAGGAATCAGGGGACAACGAATCGTTGATTTTCTGGATTTTCTGCAGTTGTCTCTATCGCGTTCTGCGGTATAGGCCTGAGGTAAGGGAGACAGCTATAGATATTACACGTACTTTTTTTTCATTTCTCTAGCCCCTGTTGTATCCTCTTAAGAGCCCATATGACCCTAACTTGACTACATACTTTAACCTAGATCTCAAAATCTGTAAGGTCTAGAAAACTGATTTTTTGACACAAGTAACTTCAGTTCATTAAATGCTCAAGACGACAACATGATTACTCAAAAAATGCTCGATAGTTTCTTTTTTACAAAAAACCTTGTTTTAGACACATTTTTGCTTGGATCTTCGAAGTTTGCTGTCTTTTCTTTAATATTTTTTAATATCTAAAAAGGTATTGATAAAACCTAAATTTGCTCAAAACACTTTTTTTATAATCATTATAGTTCGTCTTTTATTCAAGTAAAACTAACTCGGCGATGATTCCGCGCCGTCCTTTTTCACCTGACATATGAAAGACGAGCGTGAGTGTGAAGAGAGAAGGACGATGTTTGATTTTTAGAGACAGGTGAGCTCTTAATAGGGCGTTCGCTGCGTTAAGCGTGTTCCCGGCGCGGGCCGGGCGCCCGCGCCGTGGGCTCGCCTCTCGCAGCACAGTACAATTTCGATCGAGCGGTGTACAGTCCGATACCTATGGATTTTTCATTGATATATTACCTAGCCAACAGACGACGACGACGCCGACGTGTACAAAGGCGTCAGCCAATCAGCCCATTTGTCACGTCTAGATTGTTGGAGAGGCACTACGAAACAGAGGCACTACGAGGTACAGACACATACGAACGTTTCTGTCTATCTAATATCTCTTCACGCCCAAACCTTCTTCTAGTGCCTCCCCAACCTCTATATATGAAATTTAAAAGTTGGCTACCTTTAATTTTACGATAGTGTACCACATCAAGTATTATATCTGTAGGCACCTATATTTCTCACATAACATGTGAAGATAATTGTAATCTCTGTAGACCAATTGCTTGATAATCTTATGTAAATAAGTTCCTAATTACATATCAAATGTTGTACGGGGCTATGTAAACATTTAATTACTGTAGACATCTAGATTCTAGGGCTACCATCATATATTAGACACATAATATTATTATGGCGTATCTATTTCGCTTGTATGATAACTTTTTCACAGGCAAACTACTTTTATTGCACATAAATAATAATCATTAATGAAAATATACGGCTTTGTAGTTAAAAGAAAAAAACGTATAATATCTTATTGTTGACAGCCCTAGAGGAATCTAACCACTCTGAAAATGAGCTTTGAGTGGGCACGATCAGGGTCTAGACTGTTTAAAAATTCACGAAGTCGCCGAGGTCTGGAATCTAAATATGTCTGGTTATATGGAAAATCAATCTAACATTATTTTCGTCCTGGAAATTAATAGGGTATCTTTTATAATTATCTTGTACTCTATGACGCACTGAAGTTGCGCCAAAACACATTTATCGCGCGGCGACTGTACATTTTTCCGGGATAAAATTGGGCGTGAAGAGCAAAGAGACAAACAGACACACTTCTGCCTTTATAATATTAGTATGCGTGTAGTTTACTGAACGCAGGTTCATGATATACCTTGATTTTGGTGTTTTTCGTCATTTTCTTAACTTACTAAAGTAGTTGGGACTTGGGAAAGGGAATTTTTAAATACTAATTGTGTTATGCATGACGCTAACAGATGAATCATAATCATAAATTATTGAGTTGTGATATCTATATATTAATACGTGAAAGAAAAACTTTGTAACCCTTTTTACGAAAAATGGGGAAACGTAGGTGCATGAAATTTCGCACAGTTATAGTTTATATGGTGAAGGAGTGCATCGAGCTAATATTATTTTAAAATTTGCTTTTATCATATATATTTTTAACAAATAAAACGTTACACACACGACACTACTACTAGGAAAAATGACAGATTTTTGAGTGACAAGCCTATGCATACGAATTATACTCTTTTATTTATGGTTGAAGTCTGTTGACAAATTGAAAATGGATTATTGTTTTTTTTTATTTAATTTTAGATACTATTAGACAATGCTTAAACGGCCAGTCTGAGATCAGCTGAGTCCTAGAGACAAGAATTGAAAAAAACTATGATGAAGTCAATATTTTTTTACAAAATATAGGTAGTAGTCCTAATGTCGTTGCAAGTAAGGTCGAATTTCGACCATTGGGCGATCTCTAGTATAATTAATTGTAGAATATGTAAAGGGTTCCATATCACCAAAAAAAATTTTTTGAGCTATGTTTTGGGTGCGGGGGTGAGGTGGTATTTTTTTGATAAATCGTAATGAAACAGATTCTACTACGATGAAGCTTAAAGGAAAACTATTTTACTATACGTATGGTATGATTGATGAATTTTATTTGGGGTAAGAACTACTATCAACTTTAGTGGTTGCCCAAGCACATATACGGCTTTATCGCAACATATATGGCTATTATACGTGGGAGAGCCATGCTTCGGCATGAATGGGCCGGCTCGACCGGAGAAATACCACGTTCTCACAAAAAACCGGCATGAAACAGCGCTTGCCCTGTGTTTCGGCGAGTGAGTGAGTTTACCGGAGGCACAATCCCCTAACCTATTCCCTTCTCTACCCTCCCCTATTCCCTCTTAAAAGGCTGGCAACGCACTTGCAGCTCTTTTGATGCTGCGAGTGTCCATGGGCGACGGAACTTGCTTTCCATCAGGTCACCCGTTTGCTCGTTTGCCCCCTTATTTCATAAAAAAATATTGCCGGGCTAGTCCAAAGAAAATAACAGGTTATTACGTCTGGAACCAATCATGTGCGGGATCCTAATGTAAAACACGTTAGGAACCCGCACTCGGTTAATTCACCGTACAAGCGTCCGTATTCATATACTTGAGATCTGAAAATATCTCGTTGGTACACGCTCTACCCGGGATCGAACCTGCACCCTCTCGAGTACCAAAGGTCTTCCCACTAGGCCACAGAGATGTACTATCGAAGAAATTAATTCCTAGGCAGTTGACGGACCTACGTCATTTGGTCGGGTTATATCAATTCAATTAAGGCCCGATTCGACCAAACTTGAAGTTACACGAGTATAACTATCATGAGAATAATTTTACTCCTTTAATTTACTCTAGGATATTATCGTTTGCATTTTACCAAGTTACTCAAAGAGTATGAAATAAAATGTCAATTATAGTTCACAATGACTCCGACCGTGATAGTTGACACCCTGTTGTGCAACTATTCTCAGTTTAATATTTACTCCACCAAAATAGCCCGTGTAAATATTTACTCCCGTGTAATTACCTCGTTCTTGGATTAGAAGTTGGAAAAACGCAAAACCAGCTTACTCTTAGATTAGGAGACAGTTATACTCGAGTAAAATTTTACTCCAGTTTGGTCGAATCCGCCCTTAATGTTAATTGTGATCTGACTGCTAGGTTTCACGTAATGCGATCAACTTACGTAGATCCGCCATCTGCGTAGGAGTCAACTTCTCTGATAGTACTTGAGATCTGAAAATGTCTTATCGGTACTCGCCTCTACCCGGGATCGAACCTGCACCCTCTGGAGTGAGAACCAAAGATCTATCCATTGGGCCACGGAGATATACTAACGATGGCCACAATAGATCAGCGTCGGTCAGCTAATCGTGTTGCAGCTGTTGCGAGCGCACGTACAATTGATTCCTAAACCGCTGCGATATTAATTAGTTGCGGTCGTATAATTAATTATTTACAAAATCCCCCTAATTGCTAAATCAGTTCATCTAATTTCCAATACAAACATGTCAGACGTATGACGGATGGGCCTGTCGATTATGCGTGATTGCAGTCTGTATGTTCCGAAATAAAACCTAGTATACTGGCTCAACATATCGTGTATACGACGTGATATTGTACCGGAGTGCCACTGGTGTTACAAGTAAAGAATGAATATACACTCGAAAGAAATTCTTACCGGTAAAGGAATCAATATTCACTGAATATTACATACAATACATTTTTCAAAGTTTTACAATTTTCAATATCAATTATGAGGTCGGTACAGTCCATGAATATGAAATAACCAATAGAAATCGAGGAACGTAATTCCTCGTCTTAATAACTCAAGTACTGGGACCGGATTCTAATATCTACCTAGAATATCACTTCGATCACCCGCTGTTCCAGACCAAGTTACAAGCTCGAGTGAGAAACCGAAATTTGATGATGATTGTCGGATTTTTAGGAGCTAGGACTAATATTATTATGTCTTGAATATCGCTTCGATGGCAGGGTGTCTAAATAGCGCCATTTAAAGCAAAGTTCGAGTCATGAGAATAGGCGCCGATACAAAAAAAATATTTTCAAATGATCGTAGGATTTTTTTATATTTTTTTTATTTGCGAGGGTTGAACGACTCGAATCTTTAAACAAGGTTCGGTTTTAGGCTTGTACAAATTCATTTCGTTTCATATTTTTAAAATCTTATCACCAGTAAATTCCAAACTGAAACACTTGAAAGATTAAACACAATGCATGCCTTTGAAAATTATCCTGAAGTCTGTGTGATCTTTACACGCCTAAAATTGTTATTAAATTAAAATTGTCCATAAACAGAAAGTTTAAAATCATTGCATTTTCAGACACGAAACTACAATATTTTTCACAAAAATTTTGCATTCATAATAAGGCGCTTGAAGAGTTGACAGCTTTGAAGCAAGTCTGCCGTCCGATGTTTGATTCAATACAGTATTCGAGTGAAACGATTTTAGCATTTTTTATTGGTCCAACCTTTCGCATACTAAAGATCGAACCTGTAACACGAATCATGAATAAAATGAAAAATATTATAAAGTCATTTATTTATACTAATAAATGCGAATTTGTCGGATGGTTTATTTTCAATATTCTTAAAGGGTTAGATTAATTATTATTATTAATGTAGTTTCAAATTTACACAATATATAACATACATACACTTTTGTGGCACATATTTTAAAAGTGTTTTTTTTTTAATTTTATTTTAAAAGTTAATTACAACGAAAACTAAATATTATATACTTAATATCAAATATAAATAAATCCGGGTCGAATTGATACTCTACTTTTCTTTCACGTCTTCGTCTTCCGTTCAAATACCATTAAAATAATTATGAAATGGTTGTATAGTAAGTACTTGACATAAAACCAACAAGTATAGTAACCAAGACACAACAATATTATGTGTAATTATGAGTCATGTTGTGGACGCAGGCTAATTCACTCCACTAATCTATACATATAATAAAATTGTAGAAAGACAATTCTGTACATTAAAGATATCCAAAAAATAATAAGCGGGGGCTGTTACTACATCGCTATAGAAGCCAAAACTGTGGTAAGTTTTTTGTGTCTGTCTGTCTGTCTGTCTGTCTGTCTGTCTGTCTGTCTGTCTGTCTGTATGTTTGTTCCAGCATCACACGAAAAATAATGATCCGATTTGAATGCGGTTTTCGCAGATAAGTATATTTGTCTTCTCCCAACTTAACATCTGGTGTACAAATTTTTTTCCCCCCACCTCTCAAAGGGGTCAAAAGAGGGGGTAAGATTTTGTACCAAACTTTTTTCTTTAACACGAAAACTACTGATCCGATTTGAATACGGTTTTCGCAGATATATTTATCTTCTTCCAACTTAACATCTGGTGTATAAATTTTTCCCCCCTCACCCCTCTAAGGGAACCAAAGAGGGGGTCAAATTTTGTCTCAAACTCTTTTCTTCAATGGACTAACTTCATATTATTAACTGTATTTTCCAATTTAACATCTGGTGTATAAAAATTTTCCCCTACCCCTTTAAGGGGGCCGAAGAAGGGTCAGATATTGTATCAAACTTTTTTTTAACATGAAAACTACTGATCCGATTTGAATATGGTTTTCGCAGATATATTTGTCTTCTTCCAACTTCACATCTGGTGTATAAAATTTTTCCCCCCACCTCTCAAAGGGGTCAAAAGAGGGGGTAAGATTTTGTATCAAACTTTTTTCTTTAACACGAAAACTACTGATCCGATTTGAATACGGTTTTTGCAGATATATATGCCTTATTCAAACTTAGCATCTGCGCCCCCCCAACCCCCCCCCCCCTCCTGGTAATGTTGCTAAGCAAAATGGTGTTGCGTTGTTAGTGTTGAGATTTACTCCTCCTTCTTTAGAATCAAAGTAAGTTATTTCTTAAAAGTGAAATTAATCTAACCAAAACTAAACATGCAGATTTTGCGTGTCGTTTGATTAATATGCGGGAGGCTTTGCTCCTGCCTTTACTTGAAGGGGGCTGCGCCCCCCAAACTCCCCCCTTCTGGTAATGTTGCTAAGCAAAATGGTGTTCTGTCGTTAGTGTTGAGTTTTACTCCTCCTTTAGAATCAAAGTAAGTTATTTCTTAAAAGTGAAATTAATCTAACCAAAACTAAACATGCAGATTTTGTGTGTCGTTTGATTAATATGCGGGAGGCTTTGCTCTTGCCCTTACTTGGGGGGGCTGGGCCCCCCCAAACCCCTCCTCCTGGTACTGTTGCTAAGCAAAATGGTGTTACGTCGTTAGTGTTGAGTTTTACTCCTTCTTTAGAATCAAAGTAAGTTATATTTTACTAGCTGTTGCCCGCGACTTCGTCCGCGTGGACTTCAGTTTATAGCGCGCGATGTCAACAAAATTGGTGTCAAAAGCTTTTATAAAAAAAACCCTGGTACCCCTTAAATCAAAACAGCTGTGCAGTGTGCACATAATATTTCATTTTTTAAAATTAAACTTTATATTTTATGCCAAATTTTAAAGCTTATTTAGCCCCCCAATTACACAACTTTACCCATAAACTATTTATCATTGATAGGTTTAAGGTTCCGTCACTGTATATAATATAAACTGACTTATTAAATAACGTAAAATAGAAATAACAATCGAAAAAAATCGAAAAAAAAAAATTAAGTGTATGATGATACCACCTCTTATAGAAAGATGTTGGGAAAGCGTTAGCGCGATGTAAGAGACGCACGGGGCCATCTAGTATGAAATTTTGGAGCTAACTTAATTTGAACAAATTTTCGTATTTTCACCCCCTTACAACCCTTTTTTCCAGTAAAAAAGTAGCCTATGTCCTTTCTCAGGCTTTAGACTATCTATATACAAAATTTCATTTCAATCGGTTCGGTAGTTTTGGCGTGAAAGCGAGACAGACAGACAGACAGACAGACAGAGATACTTTCGCATTTATAATATTAGTATAGATTAAAAGTGAAATTAATCTAACCAAAACTAAACATGCAGATTTTGCGTGTCGTTTGATTAACATGCAGGAGGCTTTGCCCCCGGCCGGTACTTGGGCTGCGCCCCCCCAACCCCCCCCTCCTGGTAATGTTGCTAAGCAAAATGGTGTTGCGTCGTAAGTGTTGAGTTTTACTCCCCCTTCTTTAGAATCAAAGTAAGTTATTTATTAAAAGTGAAATTAATCTAACCAAAACTAAACATGCAGATTTTGCGTATCGTTTGATTAATATGAGGGAGGCTTTGTCTGCATATGGACAGACGGACAGGCTGATATTATATCTTTGTAATCGGGTTCCGTTTTTTACCATTTGAGTAAGGGAACTTAAAAAGGAGAGAATTATCCATTTCCGTTATTATACTATACTAACGCCTACGAAGTCGCGGGAAACAGCTATCCATACTAATATTATAAATGCGAAAGTGTATTTGTTTGTCCTTTCTTCGCAGCCTAACGAAGCAACCAATTGACTTGATTTTTGGCATCGACTTAGTTGAAAGGATAGAGAGTAACATAGGTTACTTTTGGTCTTGGAAAAACATCATGTTTCTAAAGGAGATTTGCAATAATATTCGTATTGTACACGATTTTCGAATTCCACGCGAGCGAAGCCGCGGGCAAAAGCTAGTTGTTCTATAAATTGTCCTGTCTCGTCACTAGGGATTGACAATAGTAATTTCTCGGTAACCGGTAACAGCTCGATCTAGAGTACTCTGGGGCCTGTGTCACGTGGACAGACTTAGTATGTTACGTGATATTTGTCATTTAAATTAGTTAGTCTGCGGCGTTGGACTTGTGGGAATATTGGTGGCCATGAAGGAAGGAGGGAGGTGGGATGCTTGGCCAGGCTGAAGCCTCTAGATTAAGTTTACCTGTCGTATATATACAACCGTGCAGCGGCGTGCACTTGATTATGACACAGGGTATGCGGGGCCCAGCGGAGTTGTCGGTCATAGATGACGGAACAAAGTCTAACCCTATATGGTACAGCTAACTGCAAGACTTTTTCAAATGAAGCCAGACATCAAGGGTTAACTTACGGTTTGTCCGTAGATAAATGATTGGTCTCGCGCGCGCGCTCGACTAGATACCGCGCTGTATAGAAAATTTGATTTCAGAATGCGGCAACTCAATATTGTAGTGTGTATAAAACAATGCACAAATATTGTTGTGTGCGTAGATCCGATTATCTATTTGCCAGATACGTGACTGGTGCCCAATCAATGGGGAAAAATTAGTTGCTGTGGTCTTGTAATTTATTATTATTGTATAGTAAGTGCTGATTTTTCAATCACCAGATAAACTTTACCATTGGAATAAAATCCATTCGAAAAGAATGCGATAAAATAACAACGTTGTTTAGGTCAACGAAATATAATGGGTACAATATTGATGAGAAAACAATACAAAAACAATGGGAGGAAGTTTAACGAAAGTTAAGAATGAGTCATAAAAAAGCAAATGTTAAATTTGTTTTCTCATTTGTTACTGTATTGTGTACATAAAATATAAACTGTATTTAAGATTTTTTTTTTAATATGATACTCCTAATCCATATTTATTAATACACATTCATGATCTAGGAACTTTGAAAACTTTTTGTTCCGTTGGCGGGATTCGAACCAGCTACGCTAGCTAGAGATTTTAATGCGCTCATCCACTCAGCCACTACTCACTATGTATATATATATATATATATATATATATATATATATATATATATATATATATATATATATATATATATATATATAAAAGATATAATAAATAAATAAATAAAAATCACAATCTCAGAAAAATTTTGGAATTTTTTGTTTATGGCAATGGAACAGTCACAAATACTTTTTCTTTTATATTAATTTTTTAGCATAGCCAACTGAACAAGTCTTACTACTCAAAAAATATTTCTATATTAATTTTCATATCTAGAATATTTTAAGTACTCGCCTAATCGGCTTCAATTTTCAAATATACAGTACTGTGTACTTATCACATGAAAAAAATCCCAAAACACAAAACATTTCTGCTACGTAAACAAATATAAACCTTACTCTACACTACACCGCCACAGACTCGAAAACTATATCGCAAAAGGTTGTAAGTGTATGTAGGTTTGTTCATAGCAGCAAATCGAAATTAAGTGAATCTTATTAGAAACTAATGGCTGTTGGTTGGCGTGGTTGCCGTGGATGATACAGCAATATTTTTTTGCCGAAGAATTCACGTAGATGATGCTCTTGTCTGCTCCGCACACGCTGGTCTACAATTTCTCATATCTTTAAAAACCTCAGTAAATAAATTTATGCCCGGCTTTGAGTTATTCACTTATTCTTCACTGTTATTATTTCATCTCAAATAAGAAAAACGTGGAAACAATAGAGACTTGATTATGCTAATGAATCCAGGCTCATCTCAACGTGAAACGCTTTGTTAGCCGAGTTATATCGGCGGGCTGGCCACTGGCTACCTGTCAATAATACGTCCTATCAATTTCTTATTTCCTACCTAAGAATATCCCGGAAAGATACAATAGCTGTCCCTACTTTTAAATCTTCTTTTAATTTGCTTGGATCGCGATTCGCAGTGTACTGAGACAAAATATTTCAAAAATAAATAATCTTTGTTAATATGCGGCTGTAGGTACCAGTTAATATCTTTCATAAATATTATTGAAATTATTTTGCCTACAGGTAACGTGCTTTACGAAGATGCTCCGAACTGCGGGGCTAAAATGGTTGCTTTGGAGAATCATATTATAAATCATAATATGATTCATTTTTTTTAAATCACAAAATGCAAGTCTGTTTGCAATTCATGTCTACACCTCGACAAGGCTTTAGATGAACGTGGCGAAAAAAGGAACTAACGCTTTTATCATACAAACACGTCACTTTAATTACAGCTCCTTCACCAGCAGCGCCCCCGCCCACGTTCATTTAAAGCTTTGTCGCACTTTAGTAATTCGTACTAATTTATCATTTGTCAGTTTGACAGTTTTGACAATTCATTTGCTGAATTGATTGAGAGGAATTGCTATGTGACCATTTTAGCCCCGCTGGTGTCGCCAATCCGAAGCATTTTTAACCGACTTCCAAAAACGAGGAGGTTATACGTTCGGCTGTGGATATATTTTTTTTTTATGTATGTTCAACGATTACTCCGCCGTTTGTGAACCGATTTGCAAAATTTTTGTTTTGTTATATTAGGTTTCACTCCAATTTGGTCCCATTTTCACAAAAGTGGTGACCTGATGATGGGATCCATGAGTAATCGAGGGAACTCCTCAAAATTCAAATGGAAACATATGGTTTTTTTGGTTTCATATGAAGTATTTCAGGCGTATGTTACCAAAAAGTAAGATTTTGCACGAGGATACACCATGGTTCGAAGGTGGTGAACAGAACTCCTTACTCCTTATAGATACATATTTGGGGGTTTCGGCGTTGTCTAAAGAACTGAAAGCATATACTACTATGCAAATTTAATTAATCATCATCATCATCACCACTATTCCACCATACATCCATGGGTAATCGAGGGAACTCCTCAAAATTTATATGGAAACATATAGTGATTTCGATTACATGAGATGAATCCTAAGAATATGCTACCAAAAAGCAAGATTTTTCAATTAGATAATGTACCATAGTTCCGAAGGTGCTAAGAGAACTCCAGATTCCTTATAAATACAAGTTTGCGGCTTTCGAAGTTGGTTTAAGAACTGAAAGCATATGCTACTATGCAAATCACATTCATCATCATCATCATCATCACTACCATGTCAGGGTCACCAATGTCACAACTCACATGATTGTTTAAGGATACAATATACACACAACACCATAAAATATCATCAGTCATCACGTTATGTCCTTATTTATTTGATACATTTCAAAGCGATTTTAATACAAAAAAAAAACAAGTTCAAGTACCACAAAATTGAACATAAGTAACAGATTCAACCTTAACTCCAGAGCGTAAGGCACACATTTGGGTTGGACTGAAGGAAACGGGGCACTATGGAAAAAAGACTTAGAAAAAATTTTCGTCAAAATTTTAACCTCTTATAACCACCCTTTTTGAATATATCAATCGATAGGGGGCGCCAAGGGGAGCAAAAAAGCTCAGATAAACTTTTCTCAAAATACAACCCCTGTCGAAAGACAGGTCGAAATGTGACCCTCGTTAGTATGGCGAAAATACTTCAACCCCTTAATATTATCTTAATCTTGGTAAATGTTTACAAACCTACCCCAATTTATTTCTGGGTGTTGTGGTCTAAGTTCCAACCTAACCTAACCTATACCTAACCTTATAAACGTGGGAGAGCCATGATTCGGCACGAATGGGCCGGCTCGACCGGAGAAATACCACGTTCTCACAGAAAACCGGCGTGAAACAGCGCTAGCGCTGTGTTTCGCCGAGTGAGTGGGTTTACCGGAGGCCCAATCCCCTACCCTATTTCCTTTCCTTCCCATCCCTACCCTCCCCTATAACCCTATTCCTCTTAAAAGGCCGGCAACGCACCTGCAGCTCTTCTGATGCTGCGAGTGTCCATGGGCGACGGAACACGACGACTCTTAACAAATTGTAATAAGAATTAAGATTCGTAGAATATTAAATATACTTACGCGATGGTTAGTAGGTAACTAAAAAGAATGAAATTATTATTTTTAACACAAAATTAAAACCGACTTCCAAGGTAAAAACAATAATAACATCCATATAATATGAAATAAAAAGTATTAAATAATTTTACCTATCTAATAGTGCCTTTTTCCGAATTCGGCTAAACCTCAACTATTTCTGTACTCAATCTTCATAATTTTGAAGTCGGTGCCAGTTCCAAAAATTTCAAATATTCTGTCACAGAACTAAAGATTCAGCTATCTGGTACCGACTTCAAAATGATGAAGATTGAGTACAGAAATAGTTGAGGTTTAGCCGAATTCGGAAAAAGGCACTATTAGATAAATGAAATAAATAAAAATAAAATAAAAAAATAAAAAAAGGCTTTTATTTCACGTTTGTCTACAGTTTACATGATTTACATGATTTAATTCGGAAAATTTTCCAAAATTATTAGATAGGAAAAATTATTTAATACTTTTTAGTTCACATTATGAGGATGTTACTATTGTTTTTACCTTGGAAGTAGGTTTTAATTTTTTGTTAAAAATAATATCTAATACCGAATAACTTACTCCATAAATTATGTGCTGCTGCTATAAGATCCTGCACATTTTCTTATACATAGAAAAGCTTCCAATTAGCGTTACCAATAAAAAACGTGTACTATGATATATTATTTACTTGATATGTTTTAAATGCACATTTTCGATACTTTTAAATAACAGTTTGTTGACCCCGAAAATAGTGATACGAGTAACAAAACATTTGCAACACAATCTAAAACTATATTCTCAGTGCGAACTGTTTCTCCGTGTCATGGAAACTAATCAAAACTACGCTACTCTCAGATGAACTACAGCGCTTTTCCAATACAATTTTGTAA
The DNA here is from genome assembly GCF_905147365.1 of Aricia agestis. Classification (NCBI taxonomy): domain Eukaryota; kingdom Metazoa; phylum Arthropoda; class Insecta; order Lepidoptera; family Lycaenidae; genus Aricia; species Aricia agestis. The sequence goes on along the minus strand of NC_056428.1, from coordinate 22,110,023 downwards.
AATATTTTGCAAATCTCCGTTGAAAAAATACTAAAAATAAAATAAAGTTAAATAGAATGCGGTCCACACATTTTGCATACTCAACTTCCTTTGGCGCCTGCACTATTTAGCTAGCTTTACATTGTAATGATCCTTACTATAGATAATATATTATGAATATAATAGTATAAAGTAGGCAGTGTAACATGAACGTTAATGAATAACCGCGTCCTACACCATTTGCCTATAAAAATATAAGTATAATTTTTCAAGGCATGGTGTGATCAGGAGGTGGGGGTCCTAGGTTTTGTGACATCAAATTGTAAATTTAATAAATTAAATACCGAAATTTTAACCACCTGGTTTTAATTTTTAGATATGAAATTGCAAATTTGTGACGTCACACTAGGCTCTAACAAATATGGCCACCTGTGACTTAAGGAAAAGGCGGGTTTAAAATTAATGAAAATCGTGTGACGCAACTTATGTATGGTCCCAAAGATTTATTGTGTTAATCTCGAAATTCATTAAATTACCATCAAACGTCTCTGAATCCGGCAGTTGTGAATTAAAATAAAGAATATTATTTTTCGTGCGTCCTGCAGCTAATGTAGATTGTGATAGCCGGCTGGCGCGGCTTTGGCACTGGTCAATCCTATAGGGGAGTAAATTCATAGCTTTATTGAAAGGTACAAACGTATCGGACATCGGATTAGGGCTTTTCACTAGGCAGCCGGGATGCCGGAGCCTGTGATCCTCCCCTCGAGCGATATTGACGTGAGTGATATGATTGTTTATTATATCAGCCATTCCCAAAGTGTGCTTCGCTGGGCTCTGGGGCTCAGCAAAAGCCAAAGGTGTTGTATGCGCGAGCGATGCGTGAATAATTGCTTTTAGAAATTATCATCAGACACCGGCATGGGGACAATTCATTAAAAAAGAAAACCGCTTTTTGGGAGTTCGTCAAAAATGTCAAGTTTCTTCAAAGGGATCCACCAAATAAGTTAGATAACCACTGGTTTATCATAAAACATCAACATGCGAATGCGCGTACCCATTACATCTTACTTCTTAACTTTAGTTACCGACGTGATTTTTTTATTAAGTACTAGATGTCCCGCGAGGCTTCGCCCGCGTATATCAGGAATTTTACGGAAACCGTACATTTTCCCTTAAAAATAGGTATACTCCCGTCACGTGGTCTACTCTATATATGTGCCAAATATTGCCATAAAAATAGCTTCAGTAGTTCGTGAGTATCCTTTCTAATATTTCCCCCGTTTTTCCCACATTTTTCTGAGTTTCTTTGGTCGCATTAGTCTTAGCGTGATAATATTATAGCCTTACTCGGCAAATGAGCTACCTAACACTGAAATAAGTTTTTAAATCGTACCTGTAGTTCCTGAGATTAGCGCGTTTAAGAAAACATACTCTTCAGGTTTATAATATTAGGTATAGACTATGAAAAGTGCCAATAACAGGGTCATAATAGGCTCATAATCATGGGACGAAGCATGGTATAATATGGTAGTGATGATGATGATGATGAATGTAATTTGAATAAAAGCATATGCTTTCCGTTCTTAAAACAACGCCGAAACTTCCTAACTTGTATCTATAAAGAATCAGGAGTTCTCTCAGCACCTTCCGAACCACGGTATACCTCGGTGCAAAATCTTACTTGTTGGTAGCATATGCTTAGAATACTTTTCACGAAACCGAAGTCACCACATGTTTCCCTATAAATTTTGAGGAGTTCCCTCGATTACTTATGGATCCTTCATCAGATCACCACTTTTGTGAATATAATACCAAATTGGGATGATACCCTATACACCAAAAGAAAAAATTTGAAAATCGGATAACAAACGGCGGAGTAATCGTTGAACATAAAAAAACGAACATAACACCTCCCCCATTTTGAAAGTCGGTTAAAATTGTAGCCTATGTGTTATTCTGATATATAAGCTATATTATTGTAAAGTTTCATTAAAATCCGTTCAGTAGTTTTTGCGCGAAAGAGTAACATACATCCATACATCCAAACAACCTTTCGCCTTTATAATATTTTATATAGTAGGAAGTAGGACTAGTGGGAAGTAGGATAGTAGGATATTCTTTATCTAACATTTGCATCGCTCGACGTGGCAACATAGCCACAGCATTAGTCAAATTACTTAATTGTAATTAAATTAAAAAATTTACAGATAATGTATTGGCTTATGTCAATCTTCATTTAGGTAATTACAGTTGAGTAATTACCTAAATGAGTCTCTGAGACTGAATTATTAGTCTCTGATTGCCGCAGTTAGATCTCACCTAAGCTGAAATTTTTCACGTAACTTTACCAAGATTTGTGGTTTTATAACCACATACATTGGAATTTAAAATGTAAGTCTATATATATTAGAAAGGGATTGATAATAATATTTTAAACTCAGAATTTGTTGTAGCAAGCGAATTACACATGAAATTACGTGCAATCTGTCTGCGGTGCGCTTCGATTTTACACCCACATTCTTCTCACATTCTATACCTTAAAACCATACCAATAAAGTCCAAACATAGTTACAATCCAACACCGTACTTCGATAGTATTGAAAAAAACTCTAGCAATGTTACAATAGATCCAGGGTGCGTTTTTGTTCTTAATTCGTCTACGTTCCAACAAAGAGTTGTCTTTTATTCGTTTAGGTATTAATGAGAAGACTAATAAAAAGTGGATTTCCCTTTGTTACTTATCACTTTGACCGTTTATACAGCTTTAATGGAGTTACTTTAAAATACCGTTAAGCTTTAAATGTGTAGCGTAATAACATTTAAACAATTTAAGCACGGTTAACCCTTTGTACTTGTTTATGTTTTATTTTAAAAGCGCTTACTTTTAAAATAAAACAAAAACCAGTAAATAAGGCCCTATGCTTATAGGGCCTTATTTTCAACGAAGAAAAAGAAAATAAGTTATGCTCTGTCCATTTTGTCGCCCTTCAAACAAAAATCTAAATCGGTCCTCCGTTTAAATTTTAAAAGGTACTACGTCACAATCTTGGACTTTGTGAAAGCTGTAACACCCGTCAAAGTCGGGGGTTAAAGAACGTGCGAAAAAGATCATGGTCAAAGGCCGGTCAGGCTTCACAGACTGTGGCGAAACCCGGGTTAACTCGCAACGAATTGATGCTGTGTGTGTGGTGAGGTTGGAAGGGCATTATGAGCTTTTACCGCCAGGCAGGACCATTGATATTGAACTGTACTGCGAACAACTTATGAGATTAAAGCAAGAAGTTGAGAGAAAGCGGCCGGAATTAATCAACAAAACGGGTGTGGTTTTTCACCATGATAACGATAGACCTCACACATCTTTAGCCACTCAGCAAAAAATACGGGAGTTTGGCTAGGAGGTGTTAATGCATCTGCCGTATAGTCTTGCTTGCACCTTCAGATTTCTACCTGTTTCGGTCCCTGCAGATTTCCTTAGGCAGGGTCAGGTTGACATCACAAGAGGTCTGCTAAAACCACTTGTCGCAGTTTTTTTCATCAGAAGCCCCAAAATTTTTATAGCAATGGGATCATGTCCCTACCAACAACATGGCAAAAAGTTATCGAACAAAATAGTCTATATACTTTAGTCAATTGTAAATAAACTTTATAAAAAACCTTTTGATTTTTTATATAAAATGCGAAGAAACTTTTTCCTCAACCTCATATGAAGTCGCGCGTATTATAGAAGGGCTTACAACTAATTACTGACCAACAGATATAGTTACATTTCACAGACAAAAATAGTAAACGATCACCAACTATACAGACCGCAATTTTAATATAAAATGATAACCAAATATTTAACATCTCGCTATCCTAATTACGCAAAATGACTCCAAATAAATCATTGTTAAACCAAAAATAGTATATGATCACCAACATTATACATCATTTTAATGTAAAATTATTACTAAAGTATTTTCATTTTCCTATCCTTTTAAAGAAAAATGAACCAAAAAAATCATTGCTAACCGGAAAATAATAAAATATTATAAAAACCAAATTGGAACTACATTTTAATTTTAAAATGAGAAACAAAAGAATTAAATCTCGTTATTTGACTATCGTAAATAATAATAATAATATAATGATAACGGGACTCAGTATAAGATCTCCATACCAAATTTCAGCAAAATCGGTTCAGTGGTTTGGGCGTGAAGTGGTTACAGACAGACAGACAGAATTTCGCATTTATAATATTAGTATGTAAAACTCTCATCATCCATGCTAATATTTTAAATTGGAAAGGGTTATCTCTTCAGGTCCAAACTGCTAATAATATGGAGTTATCATACTTTGTTAATTATATGCTTACATTTTTTTCAATCGTAGTGATTTATTTGGACAGAAATATCGATTTGCTCGCAAGGATTTGGTGACCATTTACTATATTTGGCGTTCGATTACAATTTTAAGTGTACTCGTGACTAAAATAGCTAGTAGTATTGCAATTTTAGGCTTTCTTTTTCTTGTGTTAAGTATATTTTTATGATAATCAAGTTTAGGGTATCAGAGCATTTTTTGGTGGTCATTATATTTGTTCCGTTGCTCAATTGCTTTAGGCAAGTAATTTATGTAAATAATGAATAAACCCGGTCCTAATACGCTACCTTGTGGTATACCGATCGTCACTATTTGTGTCTGTGATGTGTAATATTTTTCTTTCATAGGAGTCCTACTACTAAGAAAGAAATATTCTTTTAATTTTTGTGACTTGTTTCCTATTATGAAGTAATGATTTAATTAATATAAGTGTATTTCCTCTTGATGATTTCTTAAGTTTACGCGAGTATCACTTATGATAATATTATAGGTTGAAACACATACGGATTTTTGTCGCGGAGCCCTTTTATTAATCCCGACGTTTCGGCTGTTTTACAGCGGCCGTGGTCACGGGTGGACTATTTCCTCTTACTAGAGATCGCCCAATGGTCGAAATTCGACCTTAGTCTCAACGACATTAGGACTACTACTCTATATTTTGTAAAAAAAATATTGTCTTTATCATATTTTTTTCAACTCTTGTCTCTGGGACTCTGCTGATCTCAGACTGGCCGTGTAAGCATTGTCTATGCGCTTCAATAAAAAACTTTAATCCATTTTCAATTTGTCACCTTGTTGTCTTCTTATGTCAATGTTGTCAACAGACTTCAACCATAAATAAAAGAGTATAATTCGTATGTACGTAGGTCACACTGAAAGTTTTGCGTAACTTAAAAAAACGACGTGTTATAAGTTATAACCAAAATATTATGTTTATTGCTTTTCAAAATACTCTCCTTTACATTCTAAACATTTTTTTATGCGATCGAACCATTTTTTAAAACAGGAGGACCACAGATCTGAAGGCATGTTTTCTACGTGCTGATTGAACGCTATCACTGCCTCTTCGAAGTTGGTAAAAGTGAAACCGTCCATTAAATCTTTAATTTTGGGAAAAATACAGAAATCACAGGGTGCTAGGTCGGGACTATGTGCAAGATGGGTGACGAGTTGTGATTTTTCGGAACCTTAAAATGACTTTGTTTTGTTGGCCGTGTGTGAAGAGGCGTTGTCGTGATGTAGGAGAATGCGGCTTTTTGGTCGTCTTTCGCGAATCTTTTCTAATATCCTGGGTAAACAAATGGTAGTATACCACTCAGCATTAACACTCTTTTGATCTCCAAGTGGAATTGTACAGATGGGATCCGTAGGTCAGAAAAAAAACGCGATCATTTTCTTACCAATGTTTCTCGCCTGCCTCACTTTTATTGGCTTGTTCTCATTTTGAAACACCCACTCACAAGATTTCTGTTCTTTTTCGGGTTCAAAACAAAAAATCCACGTTTCGTCTCCTGTAACAATGTCATAAGCAGCATTAGAATGTCCGTCGGCGTGCTTCAGTAGCATCTGTGAGCACCATTCCACGCGAGCCCGCTTCTACTCCGCTATCAGTTCATGAGGGGTCCAACTACAACAAAGTCTCCGAACTCACAATTCTTCGTGTAATTTTTTTTCAATTTGGCTCATACCAATCCCCAATAGTCCTCAAATTGTCTCATAGATAATCTACGGGTTTTCTTCAATCAGCCGCTTAACAGTAGCCACATTAATTTCGTTGACGGCAGTTGAAGGCCGCCCTTCACGAAATTCGTCATGTAAAGAAACTCGACCTCTCTCAAATTCAGTATACCATCTCCTCACGGTGCTCAAACAAGGTGCTTTTTTCCCTAAAGCATTTTGAAGACGAGCAGCACAGTCTTGCGGAGAGAGAGAACTTTTAAAATCATAAAAAATCATCGCTCTAAAATGTTTTCGACCTAATTCCAATTTCGTTGCGTACGTAGAACTTTGATGCGTGATAAAAAACAATTGACAAATGATTTCCCGCCAATTTTTTTTATGTTGCTAGGAAGGTTGCAAGGTTTAAAAAAATATAACATTCAAAACTCAAATAGTTCCGATTAGCTAGAATTGCAAAACTTTTAGTGTGCCCCATGTATAGGCTTGTCACTCAATCGTGAAATCTTCATAAAATCGTGTGTAATATTTTATTTGTTAAAAAAAATATGATAAAAGCATAATTTTAAAATAATATTAGCTCGATGCACTTTTTCACCATATAAACTACTTATAACTGTGCTAAATTTCATTCACCTACGTTTCCATTTTTCGTCAAAAGGGTTACAAAATTTTTGGTTCACGTATTAATATATAGATTCCATAGCCGTATAGTTTGTCAATTAAATATCATGATTTACGCAGTCAAACGCTTTTGTTAGATCCATATATAACTTATAAGGCACATGTGTTGGTTTTTAAATTTTTTGTAAGATAGGTTTCATAAACTGGTGAATTGCGTCGGTTATCGATTTATTTCTTACAAATCCTATTCCTTATTTGTTGTTGTGTCAAATCCCATATTTTTTGCATCCAACTTCGCTATCGAAACTGGCGAATGCATTTTGACTAAACACTCTGTCCTATATGGAAGTGTACATTTTTACGTTGTACTATAACGATCTGCCCAGAATTGTTATTTAGCTTGTAACTGGATCATAAGAGCTCACTCGAACCGCCGCCGTGTTCAAACATTTGTGCGATGAAAATGAATGTTTGTTCGGCAACGTCCGACCTAATCCCACTGTAGAGGACCTTATTAGATACATACACGTACTATCTTGTGTAGATTGCTTTTCTGTGTGTATTGCTTCTTGGAAAATTTGTGTTGGCTTCTATAAGCAGTAGAACGTGCAATGCTTCAAGGAAACTCAGATCATTTTGATTTCCTATTTGTATTGCTTCTTTGAAATTCTGTTTTTTTGGTCGGATGAAGGTTTTAGAACTACATATCAGTAATTATCAGTTATAACATAATTAAATATATCAGCAATTGAGTGGGTGACAAATCATCATAATATCTATACATGATACTATGCAGAATGTAAAATAGTGAAGGCAGTGGAAATAGTGTAATAATATTTTATTATTATAAACATCAGTGGATTTCTGAATTTATTTTTTGTAATATCTAATATATATTACAAATACGCAAAAATATAATAATATCTAATATATCGTTTCTTGGAAATCTTATGCTTGTACGTCTCGGAAATAGCTAAAGATTTCCAATAAAGATATAATATATTGTAAATCTTATGTCAGTATATGAGCTTCTATAGATCACAGGAAACAATTAAGGGTTCTCAGAAGTTGGCTCGTTTCTTGACGTTTTCTATCGAGTGTTGAATTAGAAGAAAAAATAATTAAGTATTACAGGAATCCGTGAGAAGAAGAAGAGACAGGAAGCTGTAGTGTTAAGACTCTCAACTTATTACAAAATATGTTTTGAAGTTAAAAAGAAAGATACTAAAGCCTTCTCCAGTCCTTTTCGTAAAGAAAAACTCTGCAAAATGTTTGAATTTTTCTTACCTTTTCTTATGAATAAATAGGGCGTTAAAACTACTTGTATACTTGTGATATATATATATATATATATATATATATATATATATATATATATATATATATATATATATATATATATATATATATATATATATATATATATATATATATATATATATATATATATATATATATATATATATATATATATAATTGGAATCTCGGAATCGGCTCCAACGATTTTCATGAAATTTAGTATATAGGGGGTTTGGGGGGCGATAAATCGATCTAGGTAGGAATCATTTTTAGAAAATGTCATTTTATTCGTGTTTTATCGAATACCGAGCAAAGCTCGGTCACTAGCTAGTTACAGAATATGTTAGGAGGATATTCTTACAAAACGAAAAACAGATTTTGTTCGTACTATATCTTTTGTGAAGAAAATATTTATTATTTTTCGCAAAAAATCGTCTGTGAGTGCTCCCTCTGTCGTCTCTGATCCGCATTATTATAGTAGCATGTTGTCACCCGCATGCGGACTAGGGCCCTGATTTACAATGCCGAATTTGACTCGGATTCGGAATAAACGCTCGCTGCACTAGCCATTGGCCAATGGCTGCACGGTAAAGTTTCCGAATCGGTGTCGAATGGGAATCGTGCATCGCGCTGCAAATCCGCGCGCGGCTCGGGTGAAAACCATAAATGTAATATACCTAGCGGAATAATAGTTCAAACGTTTTTGTCATAAATACTATTGGAAACAACCGAACACAAGTTTGCCATTATAAATAAATGTCATTACTTTTTTTTATGAAGTAGGCATATTGTATTAAGTATAACCAAATTTTTTTCCCGTGGTGCTTCCCCCTTTGTTCGGACATCAATGTCTTTACAATTTGGCTGTCTCCCGCTTTGCTTGGGGAGGGAAATTGGTATCTCCTACTCCTCCTACATTTCTTTTGATTAATTTCGTTGCGGGTCCCAAGACAGATTTAGCTTGTCCCTCGGGCATCTCTGAGATCATATCAAAGGGTTTTCGTGGTTGGTTACCACTGTTGATCCTGGCGACACAGGAGTTGCAGTGGTGGGAATGTGTGGTGGGCCTTTTGCCCGATAAAAAAAATACCTAGCGGAATAGAGAAACAAAGGCCTGAGCAAGAGAGATGTCACTATCAGTAACACTGCGTGGTAAAAAGAGACGTGTGATACATGACAGCACCACTCTTTTTTTGACGTCCAGTCAGCACGTGCCGCACCTTGACAATTTAATCGCATAGAAATCATGTTCAATCATGCTTGTGTAAGTGTATACGTACACATATTTTTACACACAGATGAAACCAATTTCGGTTTCGTTTGACAGCTCGAGATTGTTGCTCTATTCCGCTTGGTATATAAACTTTATGGTGAAAACACGCATGACAGGAAAAGCGCCTGATTGATGACAGGAAAGACACAATATGATTCCAATTGAAATGCCTGAATATGATCATGATGTCAGATCGTTTTGAGGTTAGGGTACTGTTATTCTTTCAAGCTGTAAAACTTGATTTTGTACCCCATAAATCCTTTACTAATTTGTTCGATTTAGACCCAGTTTCATCAAGCAATGTTAAATAAATAACGGCTTGTTAAATCAGTTAACGGCCTGTTAGAGCTATCGAGCGTTCCACCATACGCTAATGTCATGTCAAATCGCCTAACACGGTGTTAAATTGTAATTCCTGCTGGGAAGGTCCGTTAAATATATAACAGGCCGTTAGAATAGTCAAAACAACAACTTTTTAAAGACAATATCCAATATCAATAAAAGAATCTGTTTTGACTTTTGAGTGTTGCCGCCATGTTTCGCCACATCCTTACATATTATTTTTCATGTAATGCATAATTATTTATTTTCATTTTGTCAAAAATTCAGCCCTCGGATTTTCCTTGACATTGCAAATACACTGACTTGTATCAAAATTACCAAGCCGAAATAAGTAAATAAAAGTTTGTATCATGATTCATGTTTTCAGCTTTGACAGATCATAATTATTAACCTGGTAAATTAAAAAGAACTATTGTAGTGTAACAAATGTATGCGATCAGTGATATTTAAATTTGGTCGCATTATCTACCAGATGACGAATACGAAAAGGTGAAAATGACACATTGCAGCCAACTTGTACATTGCAATTTCGTCGCCCTATAACAAGAACGAACGAATTGAATGTTATTCACTCGTTGTTCACTTAACGTTGCATTTACTAATCCGCTGTTAAATTTTTACTGTGGGACATAAGTATTTTAACAGTCTGTTTAATTTTCCAAGGTCCGTTAAGAAATGCCTTGTTAGGATTTAACAAACAGAGGTTGGTGAAATTGAGTCTTAAACTAGTTTTAATATTTCCTATGACGTGCTTCGAACAAAGGTTATATTTTTCAACGATCAAAGTTCATTTTTATCCCGTCCCCTATGAAAGTGTATATTAAAATATGATTTAAACGGGCGACACGTAACGTATTTCGTTCAATTAGTATTTACCGACCTTTTACATTGTCTGAAAATTTTCATTTAATTTCGAGCATGCAAGTTTAATGTTGAATATTTTTCGAACGTTTATTTACATTCATTACGTGTCAATGAGGGGATGAAGAAATTTGTTTTTGATTTAATGAATATTCTTAAAAATTGTAAAAGTGCTGATGGAAAAATGTTTAATCAACAGCCACAATTTTAACCACACAGGACTTGACGGATCTATTTGGATTGGTTTTTCTGCGGAGCCCTCTTTGGGAATCCCTGATACAGATCAGGGATTCCCAAAGTATTATGGTGTTTTTCATGTGAAAAAAATATTAACGAGGGGGCGACTAACCCTAAAGTGTCGATTTTATAATTCATTTTTATACTTGAAAACAAGCTCCGAAATGTTTCATTTTCTAAAATTAGATACTACATTATATTTCCGAGAATTCGATCTGAGCAAAAACACGATATCTTAAAATTTTCTCGATAGAAAAAAATCACAAAGATGTATCTAACTTTCACGAAATTTTCATTTATTGCTATAACCGTGCATTGAACTAAGTTAATATTTTAACACATTGTATAAAATTCTATCATTGAGAGATCGACCTAGCGGATTTTTAAAATGTTGTATATTTATCGAGTTATTGAGAAAAAACTAATTTGGCGATGAATCCGCGTCGTTCTTTTTCACCTGGCATATGAAAGACGGGCGTGAGTGTGAAGAGAGAAGGACGATGTTTGATTTTTAGGGTTAGTCGCCCTCTTAAGTCGTTTCGGAGGAATGTGGAAACATACTGACATGAAAATGTTTATTATATTGGATTACTATAATGATTATTTCTATATTGCATAACAGGGCTAATATAACAAACTCAACGTGCCCAAACTCAAGTTTCTCTAAGTTAGACTTCGCTTTCAGTCGAGTATCTTCAAATCAGATAACAATACTACAAGTAGGTTAAAATTAACTTGAGAATTGTGCTGAACTGATAAACGTGAAGGCTACTTCCCCTTTATGATAACATGTTTGAATTCGAAAGTTTATACGATATTGTTTGAATGTAGTTAAAATTTTAAGCAAAGTATAATATTATACGAGCTGTAACAAAACTAAGTGATAATACTTAGGGTATGTATGAGTCCCCTATGAAAGTCGAAGCGCTGAAAGAGCAACTTTTTTTTAACTTTTGTATGGCCAAATTCCTGACTCTTGTGCGCCAGCCCGTACAGATCACGAAAAAAAAATTGCGCTGCTACTTTTTTTTTGCGCAGTTGCGCAGTCTCTATATTATAAGAAACACATCATACGCACACTTAAGTATTATCATTTAGTTTTGTTACAGCCTGTAGAAAAGTTGAGTCAATGTCGTAAATGTGGTTATAAGTTGTTTAAACTATCATAACTTAATTATTATGATACCTTAAGCAACTCAGATAGAGAGTTTGGTCAATGGTTAATGCCTGCATTCTGAAAAAGAGACCTCGTTTTATTAATGTACTACCTAGATGACTAACATAACGTCACACGAAATTCATTTCTCGCACATTTTCCGCACCAAAAACTATCATAAGTCGTTCGTTTTTCAAAGTACTTATGTATTATATTTATACCACATTTCAAAATAGAGTCATACGGTCTACGGACACACTTTCTCACTGTTAGGGTTCCGTACCCAAAGGGTTAAACGGGACCCTATTACTAAGATTTCGATGTCTGTCCGTCTGTCTGTCTGTCTGTCTCCAGGCTGTAACTCAAGAACCGCTATAGCAAGACTTTTGAAATTTTCACAGACTGTGTATATCTGGTGCCGCTATATCAACTACTAAAAACAAAATAAATTAAATAATTAAGGAGGGCTTCCATACAACAAACGTGATTTCTTTGGCATTTTTTGCTCGGCGCTCGTAATCAATAATGACAACAGCTAGGCACTTGAAACTTTCACAAAATCCTTTGTTATATTTTTACTTTAATAATTATTTAAAAAATTAAAATAAAACAAATATTTAAGGGGTGCTATACAAAAAAAAAATACAATTTGTAGCCTATTTTTTGCTCTAAAATAATAGTGGTACGGAGCCCTTCGTGCGCGAATCGAACTCGCACTTGGCCGATTTTTGAAATTTGTAAGGATGGTCGGGATTAATATTTTAAAACATGCTGTCCGTGTCTGCTGAAATAGGCAATTAAATTTTTTATTATGACGGATGGAAATAATTTTCCATTACTTATTAAACTGATTGTCCATAAATATAATTATGATTTCTAACCTAATTAATTAGTAATTAATTATCATTTAACTAACCAGATTATAATACGCCATCGGGCAAATCCGGACTAGTGTATTATTTACCCATTAGCATTATTATATTAACCACACATACAAAATGGAATACCGCAAAAATGTATTTCATTACAGAATGCACTCAAAACCTTTACTAATATTCATATCACACTGATAATACAACGACTGCATCTCAAGTAGGCTTTATGTAGAGTTTTGTCCCTTGTACCTTACAATTATTATAAAAAAACCGGCCAAGTGCGAGTTGGACTCGCTCATGAAGGGTTCCGCAGCAGTAATAAGGTTTATTTTAATGAAATTAAAAGGTTTTTGATTTATTTTTATATGTATATTTTTTTTATGAAACAAGGGGGCAAACGAGCAAACGGGTCACCTGATGGAAAGCAACTTCCATCGCCCATGGACACTCGCAGCATCACAAGAGCTGCAGGTGCGTTGCCGTCCTTTTAAGAGGGAATAGGGTAATAGGGGAGGGTAGGGATGGGAAGGGAAGGGAATAGGGGAGGGTAGGGAAGGGAATAGGGTAGGGGATTGGGCCTCCGGTAAACTCACTCACTCGGCGAAACACAGCGGGACACAATTTTTTCCACTTTAGAAGAGTCTCTCTCACAAACTATTCAGGTTAGAAAAAAATTATACTTAATACTTAAATACCTATTCATAGATACCCCACACGCATAGGTTAGATGAAAAAAAAAATTGTTTTGTTGGTTTAAGGTTTACCATTTATGACGTATAAAAAAATTACTTGCTAGATCTCGTTCAAACCAATTTTCGTTGGTAGTTTTTATAGTAATGTACATCATATATTTTTTTTAGACTTATCATGCGCCTACTTTAGAAGTTAGAGGGGGGGGGACGACGACACACATTTTACCACTTTGGAAGAGTCTCTCTCGCAAACTGTTCAGGTTAGAAAAAAATAATATGAGAAACCTCAATATGATTTTTAAAGAGCTATTCATAGATACCCCACACGCATAGGTTAGATGAAAATTTTTTTTTGTTTCAGTTGTACCTATGGGGACCCCTAAAATTTTTAATAATTTTTCCATTTTTGTATCAAAATCTTAATGCGGTTCACCGACTACATGTACTTAGCAAGTTTCAATAGTATAGCTCTTATAGTTTCGGAGAAAAGTGGCTGTGACATACGGACGGACAGACAGACATGATAAATCTATAAGGGTTCTGTTTTTTGTCATTTGGCTACGGAACCCTAAAAAAGGGCTTTTCAATGGTATTTTAATCGTTCTTTCCTGTGAATTTTGAGGTGTGAGGCTGAGAAGTTGTACCATACGTTTGTACCTCTACTAAAAATTAATAGATACAAATTTTTTGTGTATCGTTTGTGGTTTTATTCAGCAGGTAGCCCTTTTATCATTGTATTTTCTTATGCTTAAGTTATGACGGTGAAATATACAATGTGTCCCGACACCGGTGTCCGATCCTTCTAGCTGTGCTAGATTTTCCACAAAAAGCCATTAATTAAAAAATGCACAATTTTTTTTCTTTAACTTTGGTTTTTCTATGTTTGATTCCACGAAATGTATAACATATATTGGATAAATAAATGTATAATGTAGATATGTATCTTAGTAGTAAAAGTATAATATAAGTTCTCTGTGATTATGGTGCTTTAGTTTAAAAAAATAACTCCTTAGTTTATGAAAAGTGATATCTATGATTAGCCGTCATCTGTCATCGCTCTCTTGTAATTTCGTAAATGTTTTGTAACCTCATGAAAATAAAGTGTTTGTGTTATCAAGAAATCTACTAGAATTTTTATTGGAAATACTGTCTAATCTGAACAACATATTGCCTGTGTAAGCGTAGTCCACAAGTTTAGCTATCAAATGAGATCTTTTTTATCTTCATAGGATATTTACTTTAGAAGTATTGGTCAGATTAGTGTGAATACCCGAGAAAAACTAAAATGGCTGCCATTTTACAACCGTGAGAGAGACAAAAAATTTGAGAGCCAATTTGTCGATAAAATATGCCATTGATCATGACATTAAAGGATCGGACACCGGTGTCGGGACACATTGTATAATATTATGTAGCTCTCAAACGCCTAACATTTTGAGTTACTAAATGCGATTTAACGGATCAGTTAAAAATTTAAATATTTAACTGGGCCTAACTTAACTTTTCAGAATTCAAAACACACGCGATAAACTTTTCAATATTTCAATTTTCAATGGAGCCGTTTTTTTGTAATTCAATAGTTTATTTACGGGATAGATTTAAAAATAATAGCTTGAAAAGTAAATAACCGGAGCATAGGTTAAATATTTTATTTGGTGTCAATTTTGGTCCTGTTTGAGCCCCATATTATTACATGCTGGTATATTATACCTACTCTGATGGAACTAGCCAATTTTCAGGGGTTAAGTTTTAAAAAATATATTTCGCTCATGGAAAGAGTAATGCCTTATTAACACTTTCTGTTAAAAAATTAGAGTTCTTGAAACCACAGTCCATAACGATTAGACTCAGGTTCGTCAAATAAAGCCACGGAAAAAACTTTTGTCACATTAATCTACGATATTTGGAGTATTAAAATAATTTTCTTTTTACAAGCTCTTAAACACTAAAAAAGATTTCTAAGCTTATTAGAGTAAAGATATTTAACATCGTAAACGTAAATTAATGAGACGCTTATATTTTTATTTGTAATACTTACATGTAATGCTTAAAAATAAATACAAAGAAGTTAAAAGTATGAAAGAACCGGACGAGTGCAGGGAATAAACCCTAGGGTACAAATAAAACAGGTAGGACGGAACTACGTTGGTAGGTACGTAGTTTTGACCTACCTTTTTTATTTCTAGTGAAATTTCGTACTTTCGTACTCAAGTTGCGCTCGTTTAAGGCTTAAGTCAAACCTACGCGACCAAAGCGACTGCGAAGTGGGAGCGTCTACCGCGCTGCGGACGTTGCTACTATGTAATGTTATGGCGCGGTGCACACCTGCGCGACTGCAACGTGGGATGTTCGCGTCGGCATCGGCAAAGCGGGACGTGCGCTGTGTCAGACGTGTGTACATAAACTAAACTTGAGTTTGACGAGTCTGTCTGACTGTGGCATCGTAGCAGATAAACGGGTGGATTTAGATCTGTTTTTTATTTGAAAGCTGACATGATCAAGAGTGCTTAGTGCTGGAAATTCGCGGTTCATCTGGTTCGTGAAAGGCCGATTAGCATCTTGCAGTCGTTTGGTGGGCCTTATATTTTGCATTCTAGTTCGTGACATTTATGAATATATACACATTAATCGAAAGTTGACCTGGTGCTGCAGTATCACCTGGTTTTTTTTTTATGAAATAAGGGGGCAAACGAGCAAACGGGTCACCTGATGGAAAGCAACTTCCGTCGCCCATGGACACTCGCAGCATCAGAAGAACTGCAAGTGCGTTGCCGACCTTTTAAGAGGAAATAGGGTAATAGGGGAGGGTAGGGAAGGGAAGGGAAGGGAATAGTTGAGGGTAGGGAAGGGAATAGGGTAGGGGTACGTAGTTAAACCGTAAAAATTTGCATCACCTGGATTTTATAGGAGCTGAGCTTCATATGACCCCAAAGTGGAGGATTCATGTTTGGACTCATACTGACGGCCTCATCCAAGAGGACATAGATGGTATTCATTGAGATATTATGATCCTTTTGATAGAAATTATTATGCACTATAACCAACATAAGTTTAAAAAGTATGAAATAGAATTAAATTAAGAAATTTAAAAAATACCCCGCCAAACAACTTTAAATTCCTAAGTGTAAAGCAATATTTTAGTCCATAATAATTGTTACGAGGGCTGCTATTTATGTATCCGGAATTAAAAAAAGAAACAAACATATATCATTTAATATGGTTTTATTGCTTTTCAAAATATACACCGCGATGATCGACACACTTTTGCATACGCTGGAACCAATTTTCGTAGCACTTTTTCCATTCTGATTGAGGTATCTCCAAAACGTGCATTTTGAACGCATCAACAGCCTCTTCGCGGCTCGAAAAACGTTGACCACGTAATTTGTTCTTCGCGTATGGAAATAAAAAGAAATCGTTAGGTGCCAAATCAGGGCTGTACAGCGGATGACCAGTCAATTCGATCTTTTGACCCTCCAAAAACTGAGTTGTTTCAGCTGAGGTGTGACAGCTAGCATTGTCGTGATGTAATATGATTCTGCGTTGTCGGTTGTCCTTTCTTATTTCTTCAAAGACTTCTGGTAAACAAATGGTCGTATACCATTCAGAATTAACCGTTTTACGATTCTCTAATGGCACTGTAGCCACATGTCCATTAATTCCAAAAAAACAGGCGACCATTTGCTTCAAAGTACTTTTTGCACGAGTAACTTTTGTTGGTTTCGGCTCATCTTGGAACACCCACACCGTTGACTGTTGTTTAGTTTCGGGGTCATATGCATAGATCCAAGATTCATCACCTGTGTAGATATTATAAACGGCTTTTGACGTACCACGGTTGTATTTTTTTATCATTTTTTTGCACCAATCGACACGAGCCCGTTTTTGATCGATTGTCAAGTTGTGCGGAATCCAACGCGAACAAATTTTTTTTACAGCCAAATGTTCGTGTAATATCTTATGTATGCTCGTCATACTTATGCCTAAGGACGCCTCTATCTCGCGATATGTAACATGACGATCACGCATTATTAGTTTCCGCACAGCATCTATATTTTGTGGGACAACAGCTGTTTTTGGGCGACCTTCTTTATTTTCATCCGTGAGTATAGACCGCCCACGATTAAACTCACTGTACCAGTGATAAACAGTGGTTTTTGATGGTGCTTCATCTCCAAAAGTTGCGGTGAGTTGAATAAAGCACTGTTGTTGATTTAGCCCACGCCGAAAATCGTAGTAAATCATTGCACGAAAATGTTCACGCGTTAAATCCATGGCAAATGAAGACACGCAATTTTCAAAATGACGCCACAATGGAAAAATAATTGACAGTCACATGAAACAAAATGTATTCTTCAACCAAAGAGTTCTATTTTCAAATGTTGTAATTACTTTTTAAATATTGTTCTTGTAAGTGGCCAGTTCCGGATACATAAATAGCAGCCCTCGTATCAAGGTGTGTCGGGAGACCGCCAAGTAAACTCCAACAACGGCGACTTTTGCATTTTGTATCGCCAAGTCGCTAATTATTGTCTCGATTCGGTTCGCTGTGAACTAACACACTATAATGTTATGTCAAATCAAACATCTACATTAGCGGTCCCCCGGTACACCTTGATAATAATTATGGACTAAAATATTACTTTACCCTACTTTACGCTTAGGAATTATTTAAACTTAAAGTCAGTAACCTCCACTTTGCAAACCTCCTCGATGAGGCCGTTAATATTGATAGGTGGAGTTATTCTGCACTCCTACACAAGTTCAAAAAGCATGAAATAGAATAAAGATGTATAAAATATTGACTCAGTTAAAATATGTACAGTTTTGTTCGGTTAATCTAATAATTTGTAAAAATTAAATGCAAAAAAAAAATTCTGACACCTAAAACTTAGCTATATCGGTCTATTACCATATTCAGCTTCACAAAGGGTGAGTGATCCGAGTGACTGGCGGCCTAATGATGTCCGTTGTATGTGTGTAGGTATTTAGTTCTGAATATGACTTAGATTATTCTAAAGCTGCTGGGTGATTTTGATAGTTAAAGCGAGGGCTTTAAGGTTGATTAGCGAGTGTCGACGCCGCAACACTCGAATCTTCTATGCTGAAAAGTCCTATTGAGGATTCCCTCTATTTCAAAGGAATAAACAGAGCCATGTCTGAGAGTTCGGATCCGTCCGTCTGTTGTATGACGGCTTTTGGCGTGAACTTTTGACAATATATTGACATGTTTTTTTATTTACTTTATAATTTTGTACGCAAAGATGTTACTCGAATAAATTATTGTACTCCATTCCTAGTTAACAATTTCGTCGGAACTCTGAACAGCTAATAGTAGTAGAAATGTTTCTCAGAATCATAATATTGAGTTCTCTTCAGCTACATTCAATACCGAATATTAGCTTTAAGTTATAACAGATGAACAAAGGCTTTCAATCCTTTCAAAGTGATCAAATACTATATTGGTATTACAGACTCAAAGAGGCTTGCTTTGACTATTTCGAATAATATATTAATTCAATGGTTGCACCTAAAATAGACGTCCTTTATATTATATAGAAACCTATTTGTAGTGTATAATGTATTGATGAATAAAGATGGACTGTGGACACTGGACACGCCTGCTGGGTAGTGGGGATAGTTTGGGTGGTCCTGTCTCTAAAAATATAATATCTAGTACTAGTTCAGTGGTCATGTAAAGGCTTTTGAATGAATGATAACTTCGTTTTGTTTTATAAATTATTTCGATTATTTGGGTTTTATGTCAAATTTTGCGCAGCTGATCGAGGCTAAAATTGATAAATTTTTATAAAAATAAACATACATAATCATAATATTTTTTATTATATTCAAAAACCAAAATGTCGATCCGGAGATTATTGCTGAAGCTGGAGAGCGCTTCCTTCTTGCGTTATAACTTATACGGTTATAGCGGCGTCAAAAGTATATCGTTAAACAATTATTTATATACGTCGTGCTTCACAAAATCAGCATATAAAAATAAATTAAATATTGCATCGTTGCCACCGACAGAAGCAGCAGCACGACAACATTCATTTCGAACCTATCACCAGGTTTAGCAGTGGTATGGGGTGAAAAAAATGCAGAGCAAATGGGATAGAAAAAAGCAAGAATGGGCTAATTCCTGTTACCACGCTCGAGCCCCCAGCTCCGGAAACCTTGTTGAAACTCATTTCTTGTAAATGCAAAAAGGGATGTTGGGGAGCCTGTGGATGCAGAAAGGCTGGATTAAAGTGATCCTGTTATATGTACCAATTACCTGTGATAATTCGCACGTTCCACTACAAGATAGCGATGAGGAGGAAGAAACAGATTCTATTCTCGAGCAAACGTATGATAAAATCGAGGAACAAGAGGAACAGACTACAACGGAGCTGATGATTCCATCGCGGATGACGTGGAAGAAATTTCTATTTGTGACATTTCGCTCAGTACCAAAGACGATGAACTTTCAGAACCGGGTCCATCAAAAATAGCGAAGTGTGAAATGCATTATTAGTGAATTAGGCCTACTGGGAATACCACAAAAAACGCTCCACTACGTCATGGTGGTGTGGAAATGAGCTATTTGGCCAAAACGAATGTTGGAGTGAAATTTGCGGCTCTCGTACGCTGAAACTATTGATTTTACAATAAACGGTTACTACATAAAGTGTAGGAAATTTTCTCTAGTTTATTATATTACATAACTGGGCATTTTCAAAAAATGTGTACCCATGGTTTTTACCTTGTCCCTTGACTTCGCTACAGATTATTTGTAAAAAATTACATACTAACATTTTGTAATTTTAATGTAGGAGCAAAAACAAGTTTTCTTTTATTAAAATACATTCACGTTTGTATAAAATTTTATTTAGTATGAGATTTATAAGGGTTTTTAAGTACCGAAAACAATTAAATTCACCTGTCCCGTTCCCAGAAGTAGAAACAAAATCTTTAATAACTATTTATTTTCTTAAAGTAAGTTACTTAAAAAACATATGTTAGATTCCTAAATACTCAATGTATTAATTGAATGTCTTGTTATTGAAAAATGTAACATAATTTAACTACAAATTAATTAAAATTATAATCATGAAAAAACAACCCGACCGGAATGTTCTGTTTAGTGACCGTTTTTTTTTTAGTTTTATAAACATACTACAAAAATATTTTCGGCACTAAATGATAGCACTATATTTCATTGTACATCGAGAAACTCCAATTTGAATTTAGTAGTTAAAAATCTGCTACAAGACGCGGACGCAGGTTGGACGGTTCTTCAGAAACGGTTTATTTGTTCAGATAAGTGACCATATTTTGTAAGCATTATTATACTTTCTCCAACTGTTTTTACTGTTGACACGTTGCAAAATTAGCTTAGTATTTAGTATAGAAAATGAAATTGTGATAACTGTTGGTTATTTACAAACACTTTAAATGTAAAAGAAAGTAATATTACGTGACTTCCGATTTGTGCCTTTCCGTTGGCCACATATAATGGAACGGACAAGTCACAACCGGCGGAAAGCATAAGGCTTAGTTCACATTTTAAATATTTTTTTTATAAAATAAGGGGGAAAACGAGCAAACGGGTCACCTGATGGAAAGCAACTTCCGTCGCCCATGGACACTCGCAGCATCAGAAGAGCTGCAAGTGCGTTGCCGGCCTTTTAATATAGAATAGGGGAATAGGGGATGGTAGGGAAGGGAATAGTTGAGGGTAGGTAAGGGAATAGGGTAGGGGTTAGGGGATTGAGCCTCCGGTAAACTCACTCACTCGGCGAAACAAGCGCTGTTTCACGCCGGTTTTCTATGAGAACGTGGTATTTATCCGGTCGAGCCGGCCCATTCGTGCCGAAGCATGGCTCTCCCACGTATAAACTAGACATCGGATTATATGCATTTGCATATGCAAGTATGCAAATGCACTATATATAATGTCACTTTTTAGGCGATAGTGCATATTTTGGCAATTTTGCATATTTCGGTAGTTTAAATTCCATGGGCATTGTGATGGCAATCGGAAAATGTTGGTAGACAATTATTATTGACGTATAATAAATAAATAAAAACTAAAAAGTCTTTATTTCAAGAACTTAAAAATCCTGGATTTTATGAAATTATAAAAATTGGCGCTTTTATTAA
This sequence comes from Aricia agestis, assembly GCF_905147365.1. Classification (NCBI taxonomy): domain Eukaryota; kingdom Metazoa; phylum Arthropoda; class Insecta; order Lepidoptera; family Lycaenidae; genus Aricia; species Aricia agestis. The sequence goes on along the minus strand of NC_056428.1, from coordinate 22,088,498 downwards.
TGTCACTACCGGAAAAGTCTTCAAAAAAATAATAAATTTTAATATTACTTAAGTGACTTTTGATTGTGTATATTTTGTGCATATTTCGACCACTTCTAGTGCATATTTGCATGCATATTTCGGCACTTTGTACGTGCATATAATCCGATGTCTAATAATAACTTAGGAATTCGTAGACATGTGAACACATCTTTATGATTATGAGATGTTCGTCCCTCTAATTAATGAAGTTAAATCTATGAAATCAAAGAATTTTTTACTTTTATAAGTAGTGCAACAATAAAAATGTTTAAATTAAAGGTTTTTGTGTTATAAAAACTTCTTCAAATATGTTAAATATTACTTACTGATGTAAAAAAATGAAAAATAACCTAGTGGGTTGGTCACATAGTCACTATATGGATTAAAAATAATTGCTACTCTTGTGGATCCTTGAAATTATCTATATATTTTTTAATAAACAATTAAATATGCATTTCACTAGATTAAATAAACGAAGAAATCCATTTATTGCTGTATTTTTTTGTATTAAATTATATTTTACATTTAGTCGCACAACGGAATCTGTTTCGTCGAAAATTCGATTTTGTTTCAATAATATCAGAATAATATAACGTTTTCGGCGTTCTTTTTAACTTATTCCATTAGTTCAATATTTTTCCTTGTATATAACATTCAATCAAAGGTAAATAAATGACCTTAAAAAATATAGACATATTTTTGCAAGGGTACATACCCAACTATTTTCATCGTAAAATTAGTTGGGACGGAGTTATTAGTTATTCTCAAAAAACTGTATTTGAGCGCCATTTTTCCAATATGGCAGTGCGAGAGGCAAAGATACGAGGTGGCAAAGTGAAAATTCGAAAAGGGCACGTCGAAATCTATAAAATCACCAATATTCAAAACTCCGGGAAAACTTTCCAGGTTGCCCCCTTTTTGAGCACTAAATGATTAAGTACTATAATGAATATTCCAACCAAGATACTGCAGAAAAAACGACAAAAACTTCACAAAAATAAATTGACAATTTTGGCGGCCTTACCCGTATATAATCGTAATTTAAAAAAAAAAAACAAGCTCTGGCCTCTGGGACTAGTTTAGCTGCCCAAAATTTGACAATGACCCATTTATAACTAGACGACCTGGTGACCTTCGTCTTGTTCCTAATATAAATCTTCCGTCGGCTTCCACGATCGCGATTTCAAGACTAAAATTAGCCAAATCGGATCAGCCTTTCTCGAGTTTTACCGAGTCTACCAAAATAAAATCCATTTTTATATGGCACAAAATTGCTTAGTATATTTACGTGACGACCTCTGTGGCTCAGTGGTTGGGCGCGTGGATCAGCGCTGAAGCCGGGGATCGCGGGTTCGAACAAAAGGTTTTCAATGTTCCTGGGTCATGGACGTGTATTGAATATGTGTATCATATAATAAAAATCTTAAATATATGAATATTATAAAAGTATTAAATATATTTTCGTTGTGTGGTACCTGTAACACAAGTCCTTCAGGTACTTAGCACGAGGCCAGACTGACGTGGTGTGAAGCGTCCATAGATATTCTTATTCTTATATTTTGGGTAGGAAGGCAATAGGAAACCAAATAAAACCAGGTAAGGCGTAGTCTAATAAGAAAGTTCTAGATATTAACGCAGGAACTTTGACGTGGGAGAGCCATGCTTCGGCACGAATGGGCCGGCTCGACCGGAGAAATACCACGTCCTCACAGAAAACCGGCGTGAAACAGCGCTTCCGCTGTGTTTCGCCGAGTAAGTGAGTTTACCGGAGGCCCAATCTCCTACCCTTTTCCTTTCCCCACCCTCCCCTATTTCCTTCCGTACCCTCCCCTATTCCCTTCCCTACCCTCCCCTTAGAAGGCCGGCAACGCACCTGCAGCTCTTCTGATGCTGCGAGTGTCCATGGGCGACGCAAGTTGCTTTCCATCAGGTGACCCGTTTGCTCGTTTGCCCCCTTATTTCATAAAAAAAAAGGAACATCAGGCTGAAGATCTACACCGATTCTGAAATAATCAAATACACAAACAATATTGGATTATGTTTGTTCTAACTCTAAGTTTATTATAACCGTGGAACGCAGTAAAAGGATAAATTTAAGTATCTAAAAGTTACTCTCCTCTACTTTATCATAACCATGATTGTCATCAAGATTGCAAAGCTGGCCAATCGACGTCGATCACAGGAATAGAAGAATATGAGCCTCATGTGAATAACTAGCTGATGTTGCTGGCAATTACTTTGTAACGCAGAAATTCATTTATCACCCGAGAACTATGCATTTTGTCGCGATAAAAACTGTCCTATTGTTTTCTCGGCCTTTAAAGTATTTCCATACCTTTCATTTAAATCGATTCAGCGTAGAGAGGTAACAGACACGGTAATAGTAACGGACAGACACACTTACACGTCATTACAGATCAAAATATAGTAACAATTAAATACGCTTTTGCAAATAAAGCTTCGTTTTAATTGGGGTAAACCACATTAAATGGCTGTGGAGTTACGGTTTTCATAAAACTGTAACTGTAAAACCCTTCAAAATACGATACGTGCGTTGGTGCACCACAAAAATTATACATTTTGCCCGCGACTTAGTGCGTGCAAACGAGAATCCCACAGGGCACTGTTATGCTTTTCCTGTCATGCATGTCATACTTCCTACTCATCCTATCTTCTTCTGATAAATTTCGTTGCGGGTCCCAAGACAGCTTCAGCATCTCCCTCGGGCTCCCTAAGTTCATATCAAAGGGTTTTCGTGGTTGGATACCGCTGTCGATCCTGGCGATACAGAAAATACAGCGGTGGCAATGTGTGGTGGGCCAAAGCCCGATAAAAAAAAATGCATGTTATGCCTACGCGCGGAAAGGCCCGCATGAAAGTTGCCGCATCCTATCTTTCATAGATTTTTTTCGTGTCATACGAGAACACGCGCGCGGCCAGGAGGATGTTGTCACCCGCATGCGGATCAGAACCGCGCGCGGGTGACCACGCATGGCAGGAAAAGTATCCTTATACGTGCTCGTAAAAACCTACCTATGTTAGGATCTATTATGGTAGGCCTTGTATTTCGACCTATAAAAAGGCAGCTATGGAAATGAGAGACAGTTTAAGAACGAGAGTTAGCCCTCGCTGGGAGCATTCTAATAAAAATATAGCAGACAACGAATCCTACCTACAACTTACACTACTATTGCCCGGTTTTGAGTTTCTTGAATTTATCTATTATGCACCTTTTTTTTATTGGTTTATATTTGGACCTAAGCGGATCAAAAGCGCTTAATATATAAACGCGTTAAACACTTGTGAAAAAACATAGAGCCGAACTTATTACCTCCTCCTTTTTGGAAGTCGGTCAAAAACCCGCAGAAACTAAGTACTTACATTAAGTAACCTACTTTTGTCCGAACAATGGTTATTTTTTACCCGATTTCCAAAACGGGAGGAGTTTATACGTCTTAATGTTAGGCTGTGGATATTTTTTTTCTATGCATACAATATGTAGATTGTAGTGTGGGATACCCTATACGCTTTGTTCAAACCTACGCGACGACGCGACTGCGAAGCGGGAACGTCAAATTTACAAAACACACATGTGACAACTTGACGCTCCGCTTCGCAGACGCCTGGTCACGTAGGTTTGGCCTAAGCTTTATTCTTTCTAGTTCTGGTTTTGGGCTCGCAAAAAAAAAACTACTTGGAGCACTATAAAATTCTCGTGTCACAGTGTTTAATTCTCGTGTCACAGTGTTTGTGCGCGATCTCCTCCAAAATGGCTCAATGGATACATTCGTTAGGCCTGAGAATAGGTTTTTATCTACTTTTTATATTGATACTAGAAATAATTTATATGCCAAAACAACGTTTGCCGGGTCAGCTAGTTTTGTTATAGTTTAATCGATTCCTAATCACGTTTCAGGTTCGTGATACTGAAGTACGTGCGTCGTGACCTCATCAGCAGCTTGCCGCTGCCTCGTCGTCTGCTGGACTACCTCAGTGCTACCCACTACTACTCCGAGCTGCTCGCCGAAATATAGGCTATATAAACATAGTCGGTTGTTATCATATTGTCGTGTTATAGTACAAACGTGCCATCAGGGAATAAGCAGGGTTGGTCAGCACTCAGCGCATTTTACATCTACTCAACGCCAGCAAAACTAATAGTCAGGGTTCCGTAGAACAATTTTTTTTTCCGTTTCGAAAAGGGTTCCGTAGTTAACTAAGTTTTGTTGATTACAGAACCCTAAAACGGAACCCTAACGAGCTGATTTTTTGTATATTGATAGTTTAATCTATACTAATATTATAAAGCGGAAAAGTTTGTTAGTTTGTTTGTTTGAACGCGCTAATCTCAGGAACTACTGGTTGGATTTAAAAAATTATTTCAATGTTAGATAGTCCGTTTATCGAGGAAGACTATAGGCTGTATTTTATCACGCAAAGACTAATAGGAGCGAAGAAATAGAGGAAAATGTGGAAAAAACGGGAGAAATTTATTTGAAAGGGCTTATTTGAACGCGCTAATCTCAGGAACTACTGGTCCGATTTGAAAATTCTTTCATTATTAGATAGCCCATTTATCGAGGAAGGCTAAAGGTTTAATTTTCTTTCGCTTTCAAGATTTTTCGCAAATGAAATTATTGTTCGTCTTATCAAATTGAAGCAACTCACAAAAAATTATCTTGCTATTAATAAAAAAAAAATGTTCTACGGAACCCGGACTATACGACTATCAGAACTACAGTTTACAGTAGTGAGTAGGGGCATTTTAATAGGCTACATTTGACATCTGTCAGATTAATCTCCATAGTGAGAAGAGTTGCTTAAAAACATCGACCAAAACGAATAAATCGATACAGACTTGAAATAAAGTATTTGAAATTTATATGTTATTTGTATATATTATAACGAATTCCTGCCCCATTATTACTTTTTCTTTTGTAAATTCAAGAAGCTAAATAAGACAAATACATAATTTACAAGAAAAATTGCATTATTAAGTATAAAAACTGTTAAATTTAGTATTATCATTATTCATTTCACATAAATATGTGTTACTTTTCACAACGTGTTTATTAATTTATGGGGATATTTCGTTACAAGTAATCAATGCATCTAATTCTACTTATTCGCTTTCTATTTTTAGAGTAACATCCCTAGAGTTTAAAAAGAAAAAAGGTCAGCTGACGTAACATTATAACGACGTATAATTATTAAGATCAGATTGTTTATTACGTTTAAAATTGTTTATCAGTGAAAGCAAATCGTTAAATAATTCGTATCGGTCATATTTATAATAAATATGTAATCGTAGTTGAAAAAAGTTAATCAATAGTGCAGGTATAACAAAACGAAAAATTTTATTTTTTATGCACGTGGCTACAAGGTAACATTGTGCAATTTTGATGAACTGTTAAATGTGACCTATTAAAATGCCCTGACTATAGTTGTAAATTGTGATAGTCATATTTTATAACGCGCAAATCTTTTATGCCATGTCATGGCAACGCCAGAAAGTTGCATATATATCTGATTACACGTCAAGTTGCGTTGACATGACACGATTTTGACACGTGCAATAAAAAAAAAGATGAATACGACTATCGAATTCTCAACTTTATGTAGCGTGACTTAGGAGTTAATTTAATAACTTGCGAACAATTAGTAGTTGACTAGTCGCCGACTGGCTGTCCACGCGAGTATTTAGTTAAACAAAATTAAGTTTAAAAAATTTAATTCGTGTTACATATTTTATGGATGACTCCGCATCTTAATTTTTTTCAATTATTATCGAAGTTGCATGGGTAAAAGTTTGTACTCTAACGCGAATTAATTTACTTTCATGACATACGTCCAATACTTCTTGTCATTGTAGCCTACTCATAAACATGTATAATTATTACTATTAGTATTTAGAACCTTTTTTTAGCAAGTTACAAGTTACAATAATTTTCATTTGACGGATAACCTTTTTTTTCATTTACTTTTTTTCATAACATATTCATTGTTTTCATTAGTATAAGAAGAAGCCATTCGACACAGCAGCTGCTATTTTCACATAATATTGCGTATTTTGCAATAGAGAAAATGTATTGAGTACTAGGTATGTGGAAGTAGCAGCTCTAAAAGAGTTACTTTTTACTTCTATGTTATAGAAAAGTAACAATTTCAACGCACTTCCACTGAGACAACGGAACTTCCACTGTGAACTATATACTTTTAATGGTTATTGATTATTACTTAGTTTTGTCTTGCCAGGCGCGGTGCGAAGGGGGGGGGGGGTCACGGGGGACATGACCCCCCCCCAATCTAAGGTAAAATTGAAAAATTTCAAAATCTTGCCAAATAATAAAAGGAAATTTCTAGCTATCCCATCACCACCACTGCGTCCGATCTTAGACAGTTATCAACCCAGAACCGTCCGAGGGCGCAGATAAAAAAATAGATTAGTGTAGTGACTAGTGAGTGACCCCCCCCCCCCCCTCTCTCCCTTCAAATTTTAGACTGCGACCGCGCCTGGTTACGTCCCGTATAAAAGTGAAATGACGATTCTTAATACCGGAAGATACTTATCTCGAAAGTAGATTTATATCAGAAAAAAAATTCAATTAAACATACGAAAAAGAGCTTTTATCTTACCCTTTATCTATGACAGTGTAACATTTTCTTTAGCTTTGAAGAGCAAAATATGTAATCAGAAATAATGAGGGGAAGGGGAGAGTGCTATTCGTGTAGATTCGTGTAGATACCATAAAGTTAATATACCAAGCGGAATAGAGCAACAATCTCGAGCTGTCAAACGTAACCGAAATTGGTTTCATCTGTGTGTTAAAATATGTGTACGTATACACTTACACAAGCATGATTGAACATGATTTATATGAGATTAAATTGTCAACGTGCGGCACGTGCCGACTGGACGTCAACAAAAGAGTGGTGCTGTCATGTATCACACGTCTCTTTTTACCACGCAGTGTTACTGATAGTGACATCTCTCTTGCTCAGGCCTTTGTTTCTCTATTCCGCTAGGTATATTAACTTTATGGTAAAGACCTAGTAGGTTTTTTACGTTAGGTAAAACTGATAAAAAAATAATAAGAGTGTCGCGAATTGCCCTCTTCCCCTCCCTATCTATGAAACCTAAAGGCAAAATACTTAATTTTGACGTCCATATTATGACGAGCTCGTGTAGCTTAGTCCTAGACACCTGTGATTGTGATGTGATTTAATTCGTTTCTAAGAAAATTAATCTTATTTTTTTAGTATGACAATCACCTTTAACTTTAGTATTGTTTTGAATATTTTGCCCTTTATTTATAAAGGATTTACACTGTGTACACTTTTTAATTGTACATTGTTTTGTCTTTTTCTGATACTTGATGATGACAAAGTGGTTTTAATAGTTTTTGTCTGTCAAGCCATCGCTTGACAGACAAAAACTATTAAACTATTACAGCGATAAATAACTAGTAAGGTGATCGCACATTTATCAGCAAGCACGCACCGTACGCGCTGCATTAAGAGCGCCTTCACATCGGCAGTCGCGCGACTGTCTTTTGTATAGAAGTCGCGCGGCTGCAGCGCTGCTGAGTGCTGCCGCACTGCTGCGACGTAATGTGGAGGCAGCCTCTATGCGGTGCGCTCGGCGTACGGTGCTGACAATGTGCGATCAGCTTTATCTGAAAACAGAGTGTAAATCTTGTTATAAGTAGGGGGTATTGTATTATGTCAAAAATAAGCAAATGTTATGTATAGTTATTTATTTGTACACTTCAGTACACATTCTAATATATCGAAATAATATTTATTACGTTAAAGTAATCACTATGTGCTGTGATTATTATTTTTTAGTGTTCTGGTTGTGTTTATCATTAACTTAGGTCATATAATTTTCTCTTACTTGGTAGAAATTTCATTAATTTTTATTCATCATAATAATTATATGAATAATTCATAACTTAAAAAATATAAAAGAACTAAATGGCCGATATCCTATTAATTATAATCCTTCTTATCTTATATCTTACTTTTAAAAATATATTATACAATTGATTTTATATTATGTATATCTATTTTATATTTTCCGTCGGTCTGATAAGTTGTAAAGGCAATAATAATAATTATTATTATGGATGAGGATATGAAATAAGATATTATATTCTTATTACTATATTTAGTAATGCATGGTTTCTGGGGGTTTTTGACAGAACTTTATCAGTGCTATTAATTGGTTCACGTTTTGACGCTAGCCAGTCAAAAGCGCTAGAGAATTTGTCGGAAAAACGCAGAAACCGTGATTTAGTAATCAATTGGTTTAATATATTTTTATGTAGGTTTAATATATTGGTAGTAACATGTTTTTGATTTTTTACAATGTTTCGTTTTCTATAATATGTATTCTATGTCGGTATTCTGTTAAATGTTTTGTATAGAGTCATGAAATATGCTTCCATTATTATCAATAATTTAATTTCAGATTATGGGTAGATTTAGTTGCTTTATGTAATTATTTTTAGTTTATGATTTTGCCAAAGATTATAAGTTATTTAAGTTGGTTTATCTAATTAATTTGATTATTATTTAATAAATATATATTAAGCTGCAATAATACGTTTCAATTAAATGATTCACATTCAAAAATATGATCCATTGGAAATTATTGTAATATTTCATTGCATATTAATTCTAATGTACCATCGAGGAAGTTGATTCCTATGCAATTGACAGACCAATATTATTTGTTCGAATATGTCAATTCAATGTTAATTGTGATCTGTCAGCTGGGTTTGACGTAACGCAACCAAACTACTTAGGTCCCCGATTTGCATAGGAATCAACTTCTCTGATAGTACTTTCTAAGATAACTATGAAATTGTGTTTTGTAATATTATGATTTCTAAAACTTTGAATGATACTGAATGATATGACGTGTTATACGAGGGAAGTATTATAAAAAACAGGAAACTAAAATATGAATGAACCATCATAGAAATTGAATCGTAGCCATGTGGTGGACTCAGAATATTTGGCCGGGTTACGTCAAAGTTCAAACCAATGTTAGACGTGATTTATCGGCTGAACTTCACGTAACTCGACCAAATTACGTATAACCGTCATCTTTCCGTAATGAATTACTCTGAGAGTATAAAGGTATGAGATGGTGGTGATGACTAGATGAGGTACGAACACAGAAACTCTTGTTGTCTACACTAAATTGTCAACAACTAAAATATAATGATGTGGTACTGGATTGTTGTAAAATTATGATATTTTGAGATGATTGCAATTCTCAGATCACAAATCAATAATAATTATGTTATAGTTGATGTTTTAATATTTGGTTTACGATGCTTTGTTGGAATTCTGAGTCGTTGTTTTAAAAATATTTCGTTGATGTTCATAATATTATGTCCTGTGTAATGAAAATTAGGAGGGATCATATTATGTCTTACTCTGAATGAAATTACCAACCTTTGATACCGTTTCGAGTCTTTTTGCGTCCAATTCTAGATGATTAAAGACCACCACTAGTTTTGCAGCCCTGCAAGGATCACTTGAATAACATAATATTAAACATGATAGCGTGGATACACAACAGCTGTCATTCAAAGTAACACATCACACAAGGGTTTATATTTCAGCGTAAGTTTCGAAATATAACCCAGTATTCTAGCCAGTATACTACTGGTGTGCCACCATAATATTATTAGTTATTACTAATATTTATAATATACTAGCTGTCCCGGTGAACTTCGTGTCACTTTAAAACCTTCCCTGGACTTCTACGAATATTTTTAAGACTAAAATCAGTCCAATCCGTTCAGCCGTTTTCGAGTTTTAGCGCGACTAACACATTTGAAAATCCATTTTTATATATAAGACTAGCTGTCCCGGTAAACTTCGTGTCACTTTAAAACCTTCTCTGGACTTCTTCGAATATTTTAAGACTAAAATCAGCCCAATCCGTTCAGCCGTTTTCGAGTTTTAGCGCGACTAACACATTTGAAAATTCATTTTTATATATAAGATAATATTGGCAATAACAACATCCCAACAGAGTCATAGACGTCAATGCACTATCAAGTATTTGATTTGCCGTGACGACTGACGTTATCATATTGTATCCGACGATACATGACGTCACGAGCTCTGGTCAGTATACTGGGTTATATTTGGAACCTAATCTCGCTCATGGCAAGACATTGACAAGGGAGTTCCGCTTTAGAGTTAGACGAATCGCCCTAAATCCTCAAAAATTATGAAAGTTCAACAAAACGTCGTCGTTCGAAAGTTCATTCCTCGCCTCGGATAGGAAAGTTCTTAAGTCGAGGACGTTTGCTTGAACTAATGACATAATTTTTGAAGATGAAGGTGGAGTCGAGTGGAGGAAGTTGGTTATTTCCCCGGACACCTTTTAAAAGTATTCAAGATTATGACTTGCAAAGGATTATGTTTTAAAATGTATGGAGTCTGGTACAAATTTCCACCACTAACGAGACCTATCATACGAGAATCATTATAATCAGACCGCAATCAAAAATACCCTGTCAGTGAAAAGTTATGGCTGAATGAAAAGTCATGCTTTTTACCATTTTGTATGAAAAAAAAAATGTAACTATTGAGTTTCGTGCAAATGTCCACAACCAATAACACTTACGTAATGGTCTGCTAAATACGGACTTTGAGGACCTCTGTGGCTTAGTTGGTGGGCTGTTAGTAGCTCAAGCCGGGGGTCACGGGTTCGAATGCCGCCAAGGGCGTCGCCAGCCGAGGGCCCGGGGGGGGGGCAAGTTGACTTTACCTACTACAATTCATACTTTTCTCATTCTCTATAAATGAAAAAAGTAGGTATGAATTGTAGGTAAAGTCGACAGCACATGAAGCTTTTCACTTGTACTACGAGCCTTACATCTATTACCAGATTTTAATTATAAGGGGCCCTTGAATGCCGCCGATGGAACAAAAAGTTTTCGAAGTTCCTGGGTCATGGATCTGTATTAAATATGTGTATCATATAATAAAAATCTTAAATATATGTATAGTATAAAGGTATTAAATATATTTCCGTTGTCTGGTACCTGTAACACAAGTCCTTTAGGTACTTACCACAGGGCCAGCCTGACGTGGTGTAAAGCGTCCATAGATATTATTATTATAACTGGACCGCAACCAAAAATATTCTGTAAGTAAAAAGTTATGACGGAATGAAAAAGTTTACTAAGGACCATTTTATTCCATAAAATAATTTTAGATAATATGATCCATTGCACTTTTTAACTACTCAATCTGTTATGTTGTGCCGCTTGGCATTTCCTTTTGGCTTTTAGGTTTTCACTGAAATACAATATGAATATCAATATCAATATTTTCACTCAAAAATACTTTTTCATATTATAGTCATAACTTTTTACTGGCAGCTTATTTTTAATTTGTCTCATAATGAAAGATAGGTACTCTATACAGTGTGTAACAAAAGTAAGTGATAATACTTTAAGGTGTGTATGTGTTCCTTGTAGAGAGTTCACTGTGAAAGTAGCAGCGCTGAAAGACGATTTTTTTTTCACTTTTGTATGGGCAAGGGCCCGAGAGTCACGAGTTTCCCCATACAAAAGTGAAAAAAAAATTTTGGTCTTTCAGCGCTGCTACTTTCACAGTGAACTCTTTACAAGAAACACGTACCTACACATCCTAAAGTATTATCACTTATATTTGTGACACCCTGTATATTTAACGGACAATAAGTCAATATGGGTCTCGTTAGTGGTGGAAATTTGGAAAAACATCTTTCTTTTCCAGGTCCTTGAAATCGTACTTGATTTTAATCAGAGAAGAAACCGTGTGGATTTCTCTCAACAAAAGTGTAAAATTCGTCCCCGGACGCCCTTCAAACTAGGACAAATCCGGACGGACGGCAGCCCTACAATAGTTATGAGTTCTGACCGTCTCGTGCCCTGTGTCTGAGGTCTAAGTCAGGGAATGTATTCAACATCGTTGTTGATTGGTTAATATTTTGACGTTCGTTATTCAAAAGCAGCAATAAGACAAACTTCACTTAGTAAACTTTGGAAATTGGGCCATTATGAGTATTTTCCGCGACTATACCTTACCTAAGGTTGCTCGCTTACTTATGTCCGATATATAATATAATAAATAATAATAGGTGACCGTTTTCTAAAGGAGAAAAATAGAATATACTATACATTTAACGCAAGAAGTGCAACGCATACGTCACACAAAAAGCCAGACTGATATAATACCTATGAAATTCAAATAATGGTCGATAATATTAGTCCTACAAAAAGTATGACGTCGAAGGGCGGAATAAGCCTAAAATTGGGCCGTATACTTGTATTATAATATAATACAAGTAGGTATATTGCCAATTTTTACTACCCGAATAAAATACTCAAATCTGACGAAAACAATATACTTACCTCTGTAAGCATGTATGTCGGTGAACCCGTTGAAGTAATATTTGCTGTGTTTAAGTGTCTACATATTCCCACGTAGTATTAATTTTCAAAATAGATATTAAATATTAATCCATTTGTCAATGTTAATAATAGAGTAGTTACCTAAGGCACTGTTCACACTGAAAAGAGCGATGCACGACTGCATTAAAGTAACACAAAATTCAAATCAAGCCGTAAACGTTGCATTTAATTTCAATTTTGTACCGCCATTAAGCAACGTCTCGTTGCGTATTGTTTCGGTGTGAACTGACTATTAGGTCAATACGTGTGCTAAGACTCATAAATCATAATATAATATCCGATTCCCTATTGTACTGGTGATAAAAAATGATAATTGATTGAATATGACGTCGATTCTTGACGTTACGAACACTAGCCAGTATACTGGGCTATATTTAGGAATCTACCCTTCGTTATAAACGTGAAACTCTTTTATTGTTTTTTTTTCTAGACTATTTTAGTACTTGAATTATAGTCATTACATATTTCCATTTCAATAATATTATGTAGAGTCAATGTCTGTAACAGCCAATCCTTTTAGATACCTTAGGATCCTCTTGCTTGTTTCTTTAATATAATCAGTGTACTCATATACCTACAATACATATTTTTGATTTCTGTAATATGTGTGTAATTCTTAGTGTCTTGAAGTGGAATGGGAGAAAAAAGAAGCGAGGCAGAATGTTCACTCGTCGAGTCGCCGACTTCGCTAAAGTATTTCTTCACAGCCATACTTACTGTATTATATAAATTGTAATCAATAAACTATCCATAACATAAGTTCCCCGCTTTCCCATACTTTAATTGAGTAAGAATATAAAAAAAAAAGAAAATAAAAAAGGTCTGTGCTGCATTGTCAATAGGATTTATTTTACCTTCTACCCCCAGAGATGAAAGAACAAAGAAATAGCTAGTGCTAAATGGTAAAGAATATTCTACTTTTAAAAAGATAGATGGAGAAAAAGAGAAATATGTATTTTAGCTGAAAGAGCGGTTGTTGATTATTAGGTATGTATCTACTTATTTAGTGATTCATATGTGCGACCTCTTAGCAATAAACGCATGCGCAGATTGTGCACGCGCATATAACATAATAATATTATGTTATCAAAGCACAGTCGACGTAAGCGCAGACAACATTTAGACAGTCGATGCTAGGATTGCCAACTTTTTTTTACAAGAAATCGGATCGGATCTATGAAGTATTTTAGAATTTACAGTTTGTTTATTTATTGTTTGAATTTTGATGCTGAAAACAGTATTTTGTATTGCTTTTTTTTAGTTCAACAGTAAAAAGTATTATTTAGTGAAAAACAATATACTTAGTTGGCAACCCTAGTCGACGCATTCGCATGCGCAGATAACGCTTGCACAATCTACAGGTGCGCAGTCAACTCATACACGGTCGGCGCATGCGCATACGATACTCTCGCAATCTACGCATGCGCAGTCAACTCACACACGGTCGACGCATGCGCATACGACGCTCTCGCAATCTACGCATGCGCATAAACGGTCGACGCATGCGCATACGACGCTCTCGCAATCTACGCATGCGCATAAGATGCTCTCACAATCTACGCATGCGCAGACAACGCATACACTGTCGACGCATGCGCATAAGACGCTCTTACATTCTACGCATGCGCATACGACGCTCTCGTACTATACGCATGCGCAGTCTATGTTCGCACAGTCTACGCGTGTGCAGTTTGCGCTTGCACAATCCACTCATAGGTACGTAGTCACTGCTTGCACTGCGTAGTCTACGCATGCGCATACTGTGCTCGAGCAAAATATGGTATGCACGGTTTACGCATGATTGCAGTGCGCTTGAACGCTAAAACAACACGATTTATATAAATAGTTAAATTACAGTTTTTGTAAATATTTGACAAATGGATTAATTATAATTACCTAGAAATATATTTTATTTTTTAACCACTAAAGCCGAGTAACTGAGAGTTTTTGAAAGAAGTTAATTTGTACACAACCAATCAATAACGAATTAACCAATTCGATAATTATGAAATTGTTACTTAATCTCCTGTCTCGATACCTCGATACTGTCAATAAGTCTGGATTGAAGAAACACATTTTTATACGAAATAATTTTATAGGTAATTGACTGGAATTGATTTTATGCATTAATCGACGGTTTTCGACGATGGGTACCTACCAATTTCAGAATTAGGGATTGCTGCTTCTTTCCCATCCAACTTTTTGTAAATGTAAACGACTACGAATTTAAATGTTATCTACTTATTTACACCGTGCAATTAAATAATTCAATTTGATCTATTTTTGTTTACATTTAAATTAAATTGCATTATAGCCCAACCTAACCTAACCTAGGACTAAGTATCTACAAATATGCAAATAGGATTCTTGCCGAAGTAAGGTCAATATGATGGTTAATTAATATTCACTGAAAAATCATTTACTTCCAACTTAATTATCCCTCGTATAAGTAAATAAGAAAATGGCTAATATCTCTCGCTCATACATATTGCGCCATTTTGAAAAACGGATGGAGTTTAATTCAAATAGTTTTAGGTTATGACGTGTAATTTGTAAGTAATTTTGTACATTGTGATCGAAATATTTTGGGAAACGTACATATTATAGTGTCTGAAATAGTATGGTTAATTTAAAAATAATTTAAAGTGTAAATTGTACTTATTTACTTATAAGTAATTATTGTATTTCATTTATAAATTATTGTTATGTTATGTTTGCACTCGTACTCTATAAATATTTGTCGATACTTCTTACCAGCCTCCAGTATTCGTGCTGGCTTAGTAGATTTTCACTTTAAATTGTAAAGGAATATTGTAATATTAATTATTATTATCGAGTACCTAACTACTACTGTTTTGCGAAATGTCTTAGTAATTATTTGTCAATTGTAATGTGATCTTCTGATTGAATGTGATGATGTTTCATCCAAATAAGTAAACAATACCTAATGTACATTTTATGATATCAAGAAATAGAATACAACTTATTTCAATGGATTGTTTACCGATTTGGAAATATTTTTTTGAAAATAACCGCTGGCTTATAACACGATGCCTTATAACATTGCATTTCATATAAACAATAATAGAAATATTTCTAGGCTGTGGTGAGGGAATAGTCTTTACGAAATAACTATAGCGCTTCTAGTGAGTGATTGTACCTAACTGTAAGATGGGACTGTGAGCTTGTAACCCTTTATACATGTATCTATGTGATTGAAATTAAGAAACCGAGTATAGATAATGCAGTTGTCTCTCTAAGTTATACATGTTAAAGTTCCCTAAAAAAGTGATAACTCTTGAATGGAATTTAAATATTCGAATCATATTATGCCCAATTCAACTTTCTGATTGGATACTAAACATAACTTCCGGATTTAACAAACAGTCAATAAGAAGCATTTTCGTTAAAAAATCCGTTAAAATGTTAAAGCAGGAGGGGCATTTCGTACCCTCTAATGTAGAACTTTGAGACATATACCAAATGAAAAGGCTTGAAAAGTTAAACATTTTATAGTATGACGAAAAACTCGTTAACTTTTTTCTCCCATGGTTTAGAGATTTTACGACATATAATAAAATGTTCAGCTTTTCAAGCCCTTTCATTTGATATATGTGTAGATGTGCTACAGCTTGGGTACGGCTTCCATACAAAAATGCCCCTTGTTCTTTCAAATCTTGAGGTGACAGGCGATGTCAAAATCCTACTTCTTCTTTAGCTGTGATTGTGACGTGGCAATTTTCAGGACACCGACGAATGTTTGTTTGTACTTACTTAGTTTTGTACAAACATATTGTTATAGGTTATAAATAATTAAGTGTACAAATGCTTATTATAATTCAAACGTGCTCGCTATTTTTTTAACATAGGCTAATGTGGATGTTGGATTACTTAGCTATGTAAGCTGTTGAAGCTAGAACTAGTATTATCTCGATCCCGAAATCTCGGATAAAGCAATTACACGTTCGACATTTAAGAAGGTTAGATTAAGGGTAGAACTATATTTTTCTTACAGCGACGATTGTATGCATAGATTCAGATGGAAGGTTCGGAGGTTAACCAGGGTTGCATTGCAAAGAATGATAAATTGACAAAGTAAGAGTGTAAGGCAAGATACTCTTTAATACCTCGATAATGGAAATCGCAGACACAATAGATTTTTAATTGTTATGCGACAGCCGGGCGCCGCTCGAAGATTGATGGGTTATGATGACGCCGCGTTAAAGTAAAAAACCGTGTTGGATATGTTTTAGATTGCTTGTTTTCTATGAGAGGCCTGGCCGGCCTCTCATAGAAAACAAGCAACAAAACAAAAAATGGAACAGCAAGAAATTAAAAGGACGTAAGCGACAAAATGGTTTTTTCGCGTAATTTAAAATTTAAAAACCATAAATATATTTCATATAAGCTATGACCAAATTGTAGTGTATGCTTGAACCGCTTGAACCAATCAACAATTTTGGAAGCTTAAATCACTCTCCTCTATTGGCAAAATAGCAATCCCTTATTTTACAGAGGTATTTTTGATTGATTGTTCGGTGTTATAAAAGTTGACCAATCGTGTTATGCTATGAGTAATTCAAAGACAAAGACATGATGAATACGGACAATGAACTTTAATTTCTTAACTTTAGTTATTGCTGAAAAATCGATATCGCTACAGCCAAATTATCAAGGCGTCGCCTTAAGGTGACGCCGCGTTAAAGTAAAAAACCGTGTTGGATATGTTTTAGATTGCTTGTTTTCTATGAGAGGCTGGCCCGTCATCTCATAGAAAACGGGCGTAAGCGACAAAATGGTTTTTGTCGCGTAATTTAAAAACCATAAATACATTTCATCTAAGCTATGGGCAAATTAAAGTGTATGCTTGAACCAATTTGTGTACAAATTTTGGAAGCTTAAATCACTCCTCTGTTGCCAAAATAGGAATCCCTTTTTTTACAGAAGTCTTTTTGATTGATTATTCTGTGTTATAAAAGTTGACCAATCGAGTTATGCTATGTGTAATACTTACAATGAACTTTAATTTCTTAGCTTTAGTCATTGCTGAGAAAAATCGATATTGCTACAGCCAAATTATCAAGGCGTCGCACAGTGTTTATTGTAGCCCAAAAAACGGACATCGTCTTTTTATTTGTTGATTCGAAAGAGTACTTAATTACAAAACCCCGAGTAAAACACCCAGATGTCTGTCTCGCTTTAATAGTTTTTGAATTATCTCGAAAAGAAAATCCCAATTCCGCGTTCATAAAAAAGTAAAAAGTTATTATATTTCAAAATTGGTACAGATTAGAAAAAAACATGTAATATAATACTTGTAGGACATACAAACAGCTACATTATTAACCCTTTTTTAGTCGGCTATCCCTTACAATAGCTCAGTGACGATGGTGAAAGTAATTAATTAATTAACACCGACGCTGACGTCATAACAATTATACTATCCTAGTTTAAAACGATGAAAAGAAGCTTGATATCTAAGTTTTGTGGCTAATCCCACATTATTAAAAACATATTTCTTTGGTGTTCGAATTTCACCAGTGGTGAATGTTGACGACAATTAATATTATACATGACGGCAACGGTGATGACGTGACACATGCATTGATTATATTGTTTTTACTTTATAGCACTTACTTATACATTTTCCTAAAGCATTTCGTCGAAATGTATGAACAAAGTACATTTAAATTTTTAGTACCTTTTAAGCTTCGACAACTATAGTTACTTCGCAGAATTTGTTCCTTGTTAGCAACACGATCGAACAGTGTAATAAAAAAACAAAGTCCACAAATTCCGCCAATCCCAGATATTTTACAGTCATAGAAATCAAAAGTTCCATGGGTTAGGGATTTGGTATTTTTACTATTGGTAGTGGTGATGATTACCTTTTTTTTTAAAGTAACATGCGCTTTCGACATCGACTTAGTTTAGTCAGAAAAAAATAAAAACTGAAAATCGATTTCCTTCGTTTTCATGGCCCCCATAAGTGATAGCCGACTAAAAAAGGGTTCATAATGTAGCTTTTTGTATGTCCTACAAGTATTATATTACATGTTTTTTTCTAATGTGTACCAATTTTGAAATATAATAACTTTTCACTTTTTTATGAACGCGGGATTGGGATTTTCTTTTCGAGATAATTTAAAAACTATTAAAGCGAGACACCTGGGTGTTTTACTCGGGGATTTGTAATTAAGTACTCTTTCGAATCAACAAATAAAAAGACGATGTCCGTTTTTGGGCTACAATAAACACTGCGTCGCCTTATAGTGATGTTGGTTTTAACTAAAATTCGTGAGAACTTGAACATAATTAAGTAATTAAGTACCTGTCTGAAGCTGTCGTGAAGTTTTACGAAAGGGTCAAAAAATACATGCATGGAATCAATCGTAAACGTAAACGAGCTTAAAACTCAAGCCAAATTCGCAGTACTTATAATAATTTGGGTATGTGCAAGCCAAAAAGAATGTTAAATAGAAATAACTCCACAGACTAAACCAAGAATAGCACTCGACAATGTTCCCTTTGAATGGAAATAAAAACAATGGTTGATTGAGCAAGATTAACAACATGGTCGAGTTGTACCTACGTAATATTAAAAATATAAATTCAGTGCCAAATGTACCTTATGCTTGATGTACACATAGACCTATAAATATATTATTCACTTGGACACAAGAAATAAAACTCCACTAGGATTTTTTAATAGTTTTAATTTCGACTGCATACAAATTACTTCAAAGTTCAATGACTTTGACGGGATGAAATCATTCTGTAAATAGTTTCTTTACAAGATGGCGGCGTTCATTGTAATTTTAGCGCCGAAAGAACCTCGTAGAGGTATCCCCGATGAATACAATAGTGATAAATGGCCTTAAAATGATAGATTGCTGTTAAGTGATAAGTTGTTTGGTTAATGACTATATTTTTGAGATAAAATGTGCAATGGACACTATTAGCCGAACGCAATATCTGTGTACCAGCAGGGCTCGCCAATAACGCCATAAAACCAGGTCCTCAAGTAGGTATCCTGTCCATGTTATGACAACTCATTTAGTAAATCGCGCATGGGACGTTGACAAACCACAAACGCTGCGCCACCGCACAATAACAGAACTCGTAAAAACTATAATGGAAGATGCGATAAAATTCATCGTCGTTTGAGGTGAAAGACAGTAGATGTGCCAGCCATTTGTTCATGTGCCTAAAACCTGAGTCCACCGGTAGCAGGTACCACTCTAAAAGTTCGCGGTGTGTTGTACAAAAAGAAACAGTATGCAATAATAAGATTAATGGTGATAATCTGGACATAACTATAAGCAATGTATATTTAGGATATTTGAATATAAATAAAATAAGATTACTCGTAACTGAGCTCCAAAACAAGTGACCTAATTTTTAATTAGTGATAGGTTATGGGCCCACTTCAAAAACCTTCCGATTTTGAAGTAATTTTGGACAGGTGATTGAAGTGGGCCAATTGTTAGCAATCGCAGACCTAGATACCTCATAGGCACATAATTCGTGACTCGTAATACTTTTATAAATGTCGTGTAAATACTGCTTGTTACTGTAAGCAATACGTAAAGCACAACGACTGATTAGAGCTATAGATTTATGGGCTGCTCACAGTATCCCAATATGTGGTACAATCACAAGTTGATACCCCAATCACGCAATATAGGGTTAGCTAGAATAAGACACAATTTTCCTTTTGCACACCTACTGTGATTAAAATTGTGTGCGTACGTCAGCTTTGCAAGTATATTATATAAGAATAAAATAATTGCTTTCGAAGTTATGACAAGGGACATTGAAGTTGTAGACATTAGTGTCAAGAACTTTAAAACAATGGAGGTAAAGTCAAAGACCATGAAAATTTTTATTTCGTTTGATTGTGTATACCTAGTTATCTGAATGCTGATAAAAGTGTGTAAAGTTTAGTGGATATAATGATCCGTATATCAGAAGCAATAACAGTAATTTTATAGTGACGATACTCATGCCAGAAAATATAGGATTTATGAAACAAGGTAACGAAAAGTGACCGTGACGTTTTCAAGACATAATTTACTTGGTTCCAATCGTTATATATGTATTTTGGTCTGTCGTTTTTGGTCCTAAATTTTTTGGACCTGAGTATCAACACATCATGGTGTGAATATACCAAATATTTGACGGTAACAGTGTCTTATTTTGTAAGAACACGCAATATGTATAATATTCAATAATATTGAAATAAGCCTATTATAACTTTTATTATAATACATGTAGAAGATTATTGTATCGCAATCCTGAGCGCAGGTTATCCTAATTCTAGTCCCGAAGGTTAAATTTGTTGGACATGTAACAACTTATATTTAACAGTATTTTAATATATTTCTAATGTGTATAATTAAAGCGCTATACAAAATTAAGAGCCTTTTAGGCTGCCACAGGCAAAAAGACAAAGGCGGCTTGTAAATTCACCACCCATGGAATAGGGCTTCAGTATTCGACCAGCTGTAGTAATTTATTTCGTGCATACTGCAAGTGCACACAATAAAAACGTTTTTCCCGAAATCTTGTAACCAAAAACGCCATCTGTCCCTTCGTATTCGAAACTTTACAGAGGCTTATTAAGTGAATGTTATTTTATTGCCCAGTTTCTGAGGTCCTCAGAAACCAGGCTCAAGTCCATTCCAGTGGACTTATGTAACAAATTACATTTATAAGGCTATAGAATACGTTTAGGACGCTCTCAGAGATACGACGAAATTCCAAATTACGTGGGTCATTGTTTTTAAAATCGTAGTAAAGAAAATATTTTAGATGATCGTTTAAGTTAATTCCTGAACCAACTCGTGATGGTTAGTTTTTTTTCAAGGAAAAGTGATTATGTTTTGATTTTGGGAACACGTCGCGTCACGTATAGCTCACTCCGTAATCGGCACTTTAATTATTATATATTTATATAATATTTTAGTGTTTGCATAAATAACTGCCAGAAAGACTCGGAAAGAGTAATTTATCATAACCCAAGACGTAGTGACGTAATTTAGGTTATATATCATAAAAATATATCTACCGTTTTAAGATATCGTATCTCTAAGAGCACCTTTCCTGTTGTTTTTGTATAGAGTTTTTTTGGAACACAAATTAGTTGAAGTACGTAGTTTGACGTATATTTTACGTTGAGTTATTTGTTAATAATATATTACTATAACGGTTACATCGGCGCATGGAATGCATTGGTAACACTTGTAATGTAAGTTAGTTCATTCTGTTTTATAAAAATGAGAATCTTAATAAAATGGTTCAAAATATTATAGTGTATTATTTGTAGTTGTTCCCAACATTTTATTTAAAATACACAAATAGACCTACGTAACAGTGTGTGGAATCCTGCTTGCTTCATCATATTAATAAAGTTTTACGCTCTTATAACAATTAGTAACATAGAATATCATTGTCTTATAATATCATGTACTTAATCATTTTCGGCCAGTCTTTTGATATCTTTCATTTCTAGCAGATTTTTTTATAGAAATCTCTTCATCTTATAGGAAATTCTTAATCATTAAAACTAAAGGTAAAGGTTACCCTTAGTTTTTGAAGTCTATGCTTAAAATATTTTATCTTTCGGTATTCGGTATACAAAATGTAAGAAGTAAGAAACTACGTAAATAAATAGTAAAAAACCTGCCTAAGCTACATTGTAGCTCTAGATATACACACCTCGATCGTGGAAAAACCAGACACAATAGCTTATCTATTGTTATCGCGGTCGCTTGGGAGTTGAAGCAATATTGAGTATTTTTCTAGTTTTAGATACTGATTATGTTCGCTATGAACAATTTAAGTAATAATTTGAAATAAAGTTGTAAGTACCTAGGTCATGGAACGCGTTAACCTGTAGAAAAATTAACAATAGAATTAGAATATAAATTACAGCTTGTATCTTGTAAAATATAAAAGTAGACAACACACCTTCACATCAAGTCAGAACTGTAAAATCAATAAAATCATTAAATATCACGACATTTTCCACCGTTGCCACACACTACTTAACTTTCACAAAAGTCGTTATATTCCTTCCTGAAGTCAATAGTAGGTCGTCTTGCTCCTTTCAACTTCTGGCCACGAAGGTGAAACCTCAAGAGGGCTTAATGAGATATTAATGTCAGGGCCCGCCTCCTCGCATTTTGTCCAATGGAGGGGCGAAAAGAAGTAAGGGTGTTTCTCGCTCCGCCCCTCCGTTAGCCACCCTAAAGCCGCCCCTGACAAAATCCCATTTGTAGTGCGGTCGTTCAAGAGACAAAAGTATTTTCATTTTTGTATATTTTAAAGTGTTTTGTGTAATTAAAAATGAAATATAAAAGTGTGTGATATTTTTTGTATTTAAAATAATCGTCGAAACTGGTGAGTGACGTAGGTATGGAGATTTTTGTTTGTTGGAGTGTAAATCAGTTAATTAATTTTATCTATTACCGGTAGGCTTTAGATACATATTAGGTAGGTATAGTATTACTTTTGTGTGGACGGGTTCAGTACCAAAATACTCCTAGGAAATACCCACCTCTTACCTAATAAGAAACTGTGGTAAAAAACACAAAAATGTATTATAGTGTACCTGCCTACTGTAAATGTACCTAACAATATTTATATACGTTTAAACATAAATTATTTAATGTGTCAGTCTGCTACCTCTCTACGCTTAAACCACAGAACAGCTAACGAAATTCTATAGGTACTTAGGCACCTATATTTTAAGTCCGTAAAGAGTCTCGCAACATCAGAAGAGCTTCAGGTACGTTGCCGGCCTTTTAAGAGGGAATAGGGGAGGGTAAGGAAGGGAATGGGTTAGGGGATTGGGCCTCCGGTTAACTCACTCACTCGGCGAAACAAAGTGCAAGCGCTGTTTCACGCCGGTTTTCTGTGAGCCCGTGGTATTTCCCCGGTCGAGCCGGCCCATTCGTGCCAAAGCATGGCTCTACCACGTAAAGAACCATTTAAATTTTGTTACATTAGAATGCGCTTTTATTAATATGTGTGTCATATCATATGAATCCCCATCCATGATAACAATTTATATAAAAAGCTTATAATTTTTTTTCTCTACAAAACAAAAGCAAATTTTTCTCTCATCAAAATTACGAAAACCAGTCCCGTGTCAGAAAACTAGAAGGCGCAATTATTTAAACGAATATTGCTCGTGTGTCATTTTATCTGACTAAGGGTTGATTCAGACCGCAACGCGACGCGTAGATGCATTTCTAAATGAGTAGGGGGAGTGGGGGCACTTTGATACACAAAAATTCAATCTCTTTTCTGAGGACCATAAAGCATTATGTTTAAATATTTGTTTTGATGTGTGCATTGGCTGATATGTCAGCTTATATTTTGGCTACGCAAAAACCGCAAAAACTGGCGACGTATAGAGATAAACTGATTTTAAGAAAAAATCATTTTTGTATCATTCTGCCCCACCAGTGGGGCACTTTGATACATGGGGTGGGGCAGTTTGATACGTATTTTAGATCTATATGAAATGCAAATTTAAACTGACTAAAAACCCAATATAAACTGTATTTTTACTTAAAATTAAGAAATAAAACAATTTTATTGATTGAGATCGCAAAACACTTTTTATTAAGAGTGCACATTAGCCATAATCAGTCTCTTAAGTTACTTATGGAATATAATCACAAAAAAAAAACAATATTTTCATCATAGAACAAGACGAATTCTCTGTTATTTTCTTAATTATATAATCAGTTATATACTTACTAAGTAATCAGACTTTAACATTGAATATTGTAAATAAAATATAATATTAGAACCTCCTATCAAAATGAACAATGTTTTTCTTTAAAAAATGAACAAACATCAAAAATTTAACATAAATAATCATAAAAACTCTCATATAAATTACAAAACAATCTACTGGATATTATATCGAGTTAAACCTACCGAAAATGAATAAAGCGACGATGTTCGAGATGTGCCTTTGGAGAAAGTTGGTTTTGGTAATTGCAAAACTACATCTCTAAAATCCACACTTGCTTTGTCTTCCACAATTGGAAATACAAACTTAGAAGACCCTGCTTTTTTTCTGAGATATAATACTTCATATTCTGTCACATTATACTTAAATACAACTTTGGCAACGTAGTGAATCACAGTTTTCTTCTTCTCAAACTTAATTAGCAGGAAATCTCCAATATTTATGTGTTCAGGATTAACTGGTTCTTCATTAATTACCTCTTCTTCTGATTCCCACGGCATTTCAATGTCTTCACTATCACTCGCCATCACGACTTCATCTTGACTAGAATCGGAATCTATTTCTGCAGGCAAAGAAGTCACTCTCTTTTTCTTTTTTGGCTCAGTTAATCCCAACAGATTTTTCGCTGTTTTCAATTCTTTTGCATGCTGTTTTGCTTTTTGTAATTCTCTTTTTCTGTCCTTTTCATTACGTAAGCTTTCTAATCTATTTTTTTCTGGTGTTTCAGTGTATATTCTTGATCGTCCCTTTTCTCTTCCTTTTCTTTTTAAGACACTGTCAGTAATCGCCTTTTTTGGATAAGGTCTAACTTCTTCAGGAGTAAGAATAGCCTTTGATGAAGAAACATGTAAAGGATCGTCAGCAACAGACACTGAAACTGGGTCGGCATCCAAAGTTGGAGTTTTATTTTGTTCTCTATCAACAACCTCACTATTTTGACTTCTTTCTGAGTCTACAAAATGTAAATCTTGTGTGTTGTGAGTATTCTCATCTGTCAAATCATGATAACCTGTTCTGAAAATGTCTATCGGTGCAAAGTCGTCATCGCCAAATACCAGTTTATTAATTGGCCATATTCCAGGTTTGGAAAAACCACCTATGATATTCTTTGGTGTAAATGATTCCAAATATGCTAATTTTGACAGTTCAGCAATGTTGTATATGGTCAAAGTTTTTCCAACATTTTGAATGTGCCAGTCGTTGAATGCTATCTTCAATTTGCCTTTGAAGGGTCCGAACACACTGACATCAAGCGGTTGCAATTTGTGTGACGTGTGTGGGGGAAGACTCAAATAAACAATACCGTTGTCACGACAGTAGTTAACAGCTTCTATTGAAATGTGAGATTCGTGGTTGTCACAAATGATTAGAATTGGGTTATCTTTATTGCTCGAAGTAAGGCGTTGAATGTGTTTCAAAACTCTTATAAACAATTCTGATGTCATCCAGCCGCTTCTGTTTGCCAACCCTAGACTTCCATCAGGAGCACCATTTAGGAAGTGATCTTTATAGTGAACTCTTGGAAAGACATAAACTGGAGGAAGAGAAGAACCAGTTGCAGTAATAATACCACAGAAAGTAACTAACTCTCCGCGTTCTGCAGAAACTATTTGTCCCACTTGTCTTTGTTTTCTTCCAGCAATAACTTTAGGAGTGGAAAGGACTGTGCTTATGCCTGTTTCGTCTAAGTTTATTATTCGATCGGGTGTAAAATTGTGTTGTCTCATTATGCGTTCGTAATTATCATGAAATTGAGCTACAGCAGCTTTATTGAAAGCAAAGCTTCTTGCTGCGCTTGTGTTTTCTGGTTTTCGTAGACTCAATTCTCGGTTTCTCTTCCTGAAGCCAGCTGCCCAATCTTTTCCAGCGCATTTGTTTTCTTTCCAGGATTTTGGATAATTACACTTTGATAATTCTGCGTATTCGTATGCCAAAGTCAGAAGCTTTTTCAATGTAAGGCCGTGGTGCATTTTACTGCAATTCAATAAATATTGAGTCAATGCCTTTTCTTGTTCGGTTGAAAAAACTTGTGCCACAGTATACTTGGAACCATAGATGTTTGATGAAGTAGCTGTAGCAGTGTGTGATGATAAAGCTGCAGTAGTAGTGTGTGCTGAAGATGATGCTATTTGTGCCATCTCCATAGATGGTGCTATTTGTGGTGAAGATGGACCTGCTTGTGATAAAGAAGATTCTGCTTGTAATGAAGAGGATACTTCATTTGTAGATAATGTTCTGGTAGCTTCAAATGATTTTCTGGCTTTTTCTATGCGATGTTGTAGGGTTGCAGTTTTGATGCCATATTTGTCGGCTGCTTTGCGTATAGATAAAGTCTTTGACAATACTTCACGTATTGCATCTTCAATGTTTTCTTCATTGATATTTTTTCTATCAGTTTTGGGTTTGTACGTGCGCACCATTTTCTGAAAAAAAGAAAATAAAAACAATAAAATAAACTATTATTTTTGACGGGGCACTTTAATACACTAGAGGGGCAGATTGATACGTATCATTGTACCCCGCTCATTACCGTATCAAAGTGCCCCAAAGGACTTTTTCCACAAACAATTAATTTTATCGAATATATAATAATCTTGCAATCAAAAACATTTTAAAATACAATAATAACTGTATTTACTTACCTTTAGTAATAAATAATAACAAAAGCAACTAAGAGTATCCTCCTGAGACACAATTACATTTCACGTATTTTTTTTGTAGGCAGCGGCGCACGCCACTTCCAACACGTTAGTGACCGTTGAGGCCCAACGGCAAACTGGCGGCGAGCGGTGTTACAACTGTCATTCTTGTGAATGTCCTTGAGCATTCTAGTGATGTGCCGCACTGTGTAGCGTTTATCGGTTTTGAGATATAGATACTGTACCAATGTGCCCCGTGAATCAATGTGCCCCCCCTCCCCCTATGGATTTGACAGATTTGCAAGACGTCTGACGCAATTGAAATCTGTCAAATCCATTCAAATTTAGAAACGCATCTACGCGTCACGTTGCGGTCTGAATTGACCCTAAGGCTGCGTTTCCACCAGCGATATTGTGTTGCGAGGAATGTGTTTTTGAGAACCAATAGAATCGCTTCATTGACGTGTGCTTGCCGTGACATCGCTCAGCGCGGTGATGCTATTGGATCTTAAAAAATAAAAACACATTCCTCGTAACACATCTCTGGTGGAAACGCAGCCTTAGGGCCTGTTTCACCACTTCCTGATAAAGTTAACGTTAAAGTAAACTGATAAAGTCAGTGTGTAATGTGTCGAGCCAGTGAACGGTCGCGCTCCACGTTATGCACACGCAGCAAATATTAATTAAATTAATATTTTTGCGATTACCGTTGCACGTCACCATGGTGCTCGTGGCGAATAAGTTGCTGGCGTTCATCCAGCACGCCTGTCGAGATCAGCATACTGCAGATCTGCAAGTCCTCGTTCGCCAGCGAGAAGATTGCCCAGGGAAAGCAGTTGCTGTACGAGACGCTCGGTCAAATCGCGAATATGCCATCGCGACGGAGGGATGGAACAGAAAGAAGCGTGCAGGATATAATATCCTTGCTGAAGCAAACGGATCCGAATGAGGTGCCGGCTTTTGTGGCGAATAAACTGCACAAGCTGCCGCCCATGACGCTGGACCACGTCGACGTCATCAGTCATCTCTTAGAGGACATCAGGTTCCTGAAAGAAGAGTTGGCCGAAGTTCGAGGTAGACTGGAGGCATCAGATTCTACGATCAGCGATAAGCTACGTAATGAATTATCATAATTAAAGAGTGGTAATTCAATATGTAGGTCACCTGATGCCGCCAACGTCACCCGCCGTCGAGCTGCGCAGGCGATCACGTTCAGCCCGTCAGCACTTTCAGACGGGTCAACGCACGCGCATGTCATTGCTGCTGCTGCCGCCCCCGCCACCCGCTCTCCGCCTGCAACGGAGCCGCGGCCGAACTACGCTTGTCCCCCGCGTCTTTGTTCCAAAAACAAAGGGAAAAAAGAGTGTCCTCTCTCCAAAAAGGACCGAAAGTGCGATGATGACGGGTTTATAAAAGTCGAGAGGAAGAAGAAAACCGTGGTCCGCAACATCACGGCACCGCACCCGAAAGACCCGAACCGCTGTTGTGGCGTGAGACTCCCGCGACGCCGTTGTAGGCTGCACTGGTCCACGACGGTCGAGCAGGTCGTGGACTACATCACTGCTGGGGATGCATAATGGCATTTCCCCACCACAAAAAAAAGGTGTAGTCCAGGACCAGACCACTTCGTCTTGAGGGTCGAGCGCTTGGAGTCCCGCCACAAAGTGAATTTTAGCTCCTTTGTGGTGAGAGTCCCGTCGCATCATCTACCGACTTTCGAGAAGCAGGAGTTCTGGCCGATTGGAGTCGTCTACAGGAGGTTCCCAGGACGACTTCCGAACACGTCGCGACCCACGTCGTAGATAATACGTGTTTAGTGCTTAGTGCTAGTTTTAGTATAATTGTATGATTAGTCTATAAGGCCGGATAGGCATAGGAATATAGTTTAGTAAGTTAAGTGGTGGATAGCCTATCCGGCACTTATCAGGAAGTGTTGAAACAGGCTCTAAGTAACCTTAAGCACAACTCACCTATTATGTTGACGCGGACGAAGTCGCGGGCAACAGCTAGTATAATATATAGGTACTCTAGCGACAATGAAACACCCGTTATTTGTAAAATTACCAGAAAATTTCAGAATGGCAGAACCGACTCGTCTGTCTTTGAAATATTCGTGGATGTCCAGGGAAAGTTAGGACGGAAATGATACGAAGTTCACCGGGTCATCGGGTCAAAGACCATAGTATCAAATGAAATGTATTTAGATTTGTAACTTGTTTACGATAACAATACGATAATTAATATAAAAAAATTAAAGAGCGTTGTGGTGCTTTGAGATTCCGCCTTTACCTATATAAGTAACTAAGGTTGGGTTGCACCGACTAACTTTAATTATAACTGTAACTTTAACTACAATGCAAAATGTTAAATCTTTGGTTAAAGTTAAAAATGGACGCCATCAAGACGTCATATTTAACCATAACCATAGCTCGACAAGGTTTTAAATGCACGTGGCGACAAAAGAAACTAACGCTGTCATCATACAAAAACGCCATTTTTGACAGTTCTCCTTTACCAGTAGCGCCCCCGCCTACGTTCATTTATAACCTTGTTGGACCAGCTGTCATCTGTCAATTTCTCCGGTCAAAGTTAAGGTTAAAGTTAAATTTGCCTTAACTATAACCATAACTCTAACTTTAACTTTAACCACGCCTCTGGTGCAACCCAACCTAAGTAAGGTTTAGAGTGTACAAAGAGTAATGTACACTCTGAAACTTACCTACGTGTATTCTAATAATATACGTTGTATATTCTAAAAGAAGGTGTAAATTCAGTATTTAAAATAGAAATACCTTGAGAGGTAATGAAAAATTATTTAAAAAACCGTTATATTAATAAAATCTTTTACAATTAAGCATGGTGTCCGGATCCACTATACAGTATACGTATTTGACATAATATACATATTTATATAAAAGGAGAAACAAAGGCAATATCTAATTGTGATGTCATGCAAATAATATTTATATATTATTTAAGGCGAAAAAAAAATGACGTGGTTAATTAGAAACAAGAAATCTCTAGCTTCTGACAATTTAAATTTTATATAATAATATGACGGGTCTTCGTCCGTCGGGCCAGCTATTACTTATACTATATTTATTATTTTATAACACTCACTCCTATTAAGATTTCTGATACAATTAATTGTACACTCGGAGAGACATTATAAAGTGTTTCTCCGAGTGTACAAACTAAGTGGTGTTTAAGTTGAGCGAGGGGAGTTAAGTGGCAAACAGTTGCGGTTGGCGCGTGCGGCGCTCCGGTATTTGAACCCGCAGCCCTGGGGCTCAGCCCCCGATGACATTACTGATGCAAACACGCCAAACAATTAAAAGTTGACAGTGATTCAATCGATAAGACAGCTGATTGTTATCGTTAAGGTGTTGGGTTTCCGGTTTTTACTAATGCTAAAATTTTTAGACGGAATTAAATACTATAGTAAAATACTTAAGCTCGATTTAATAAGGAATATTATGCGAAGGTCGGAGCAGAGCGCACAATTAACACGTCATGCAAATTGACAGAAATGTTATCAAACATCGAACAAAACTTTTTGTTTACAGTCTGTCGGTTCTGCTTTAGCTTGATAACGCTGCAGTAGTATAATATGATATAATATCTTAAATCAGTTATTATTTATTAAGTACTAATATTATCTAGATTCTAGGGTTTCCTGAGACCTGAGTCTTGCCATCTCTCTTAGCGTACGGTCCAAAATAAAAGTTGGTTACTCCTGATCGACATATTACACGTGTGCCTAAATTCTAAAGGGTTCCGATACCATCTATCACCGATTGACCTGTGTCCGCAGGTTACATAACTAGCGTGCACGCACGCCACACACGCCACAGTTTTGTTGCCACTTGCCATGCCCCGTAATTGTGGCGAACTATTACGCCGTATGGTAACCTCACTAATTACAGCCCGCCTTATGTTTTGATTGGAATCGGCCATTGAACGCGAGACGATAATTTAACTTTAATGAATCATTAACTTGTTTTGGTGGTTGCAGTTTGCACAATAATTCAGCTTGAGGCTCGATTTATATGCGTCCGCGCGAACGAGCGGTTTGGTCTTTACACTGCGAGATCACAAGCAATTGTATGTAACGATTTATTTAAATACTCGTAGTGGCGCGGTCGCGCTGTTAATTACATACAATTGATAACCGCCAAAACGCGTACGAGTGACCGCATAAAATCGATAATAAAATTGCCTCATTAAAATAATATAAAAAATAAAGCTGCTTGGCCAATTTGGCATTTATAAGCCAAAGTAATAATTTCATGACAATTTTACGGGCATTTAACATTGCGCTTCATAATAATTGCTCTATTTCTTTTATATTTTCCTAGCCATTGAAATCAAACTCCATAATTAATATAGTTTAGCTGACAACACCATCGAACATGGTATAAAAATATAGTATTGGAAGCAAAACTTATGCCTGTTGAGTACAGAGGGTTCCACATAATAATATTAATATGTCTAATGAATTGTATAATTTGTATAAAGTTTGTATACAAACTAAACATAATATTATGATGTAGAGTTCCTTGTAGGTTGATATTTCTCCATACTAGAAGCAATTGAAAAAAAAATCCGCTACAAAAACCATCATAGTCTATAGCTTCTCTTAGAGTATCTTTGTACCGAATTGCATTCAAATCGATTCTGTCGTTCAAACGTGAAGAAGTAATATACAGACAGGCATACACACTTTTCATTGTTAATGTTAGTAAGGATATTTATGTCAGTTAAATCGACGGAAGGGATTGGTTTCTTGTTTATTGGTAACGAACCCTAAAAACTATGACATGATCGTTCCCACATAATGATCGGAAAGTCGACGTTCAAAACATATTCATAATGGCGACGTAACGTAACACGTACATAGTAATTTGCTTTGGAACACCAATGAAACGTTATACACAAACACAATATAGATCACAACGATGTATCATAAAGGGACATCGCATATCGTCGGCTTGGTAAACAGAATGCGTAACTCTGTTTTTTTATTATTATTCAGGGCGCAGAAGCGAGTACCCAGTATATCCCAGAACCTGTACATTTTGTGGTACACTTTACGGAAAAACTATCACGCCTATTGATCTGCGCTTTAACATAGTAATTTTATTTATCAGTCAGTCAAGGTATGATTTATTCACTTGAATTATAAAAACTGTTAAATTTAGTATTCATTGTAGTATTATCATTATTCATTTCACATAAATATGTGTTACTTTTTACAACGTGTTTATTAATTTATGGGGATATTTTGTTACAAGTAATCAATGCATCTGATTCTACTTATTCACTTTCTATTTTTAGAGTAACATCCCTAGAGTTTAAAAAGAAAAAAGGTCAGCTGACGTAACATTATAACGACGTACAATTATTAAGATCAGTATTTGTTTATTACGTTTAGAATTGTTTATTAGTAAAAGCAAATCGTTAAATAATTCGTATCGTCATATTTACAATAAATATGTACTTAATCGTAATTGAAAAAAGTTAATCAGTTGTGCAGTTATAACAAAACGAAAATATTTATTTATTGTGCAATTTTGATCAATTGTCAAATGTGACCTATTAAAATGCCCCGACTATAATAGTTTAATTATTCATATCTATGCATAATGCGTAATTAATTTATTGTAATAATGAATGTAATATTTAATTATAATATAATATTAATCAGACTAACCGCCGTACTCAGAGACATTTAATTACGATTAACCTTCAATTTAATGAAGAGTTTGACAGATAATATATGGGGCTTATGTCAAAATTTTGAATTAATTACAATCAAGTAATTAATGTTCCACTCTGAGTGCGGCAGTAAAACAATTCCTCAGCATACGCAAACACTTTTAATTTGCTCCTGTAAAATTCTATTAAACGTCGAGTTATATTTCTCAAATGGACAAGATCGTCAGGATACGTAACATACAGCGAAAAAAGCTTGTTTTTAGGCGAGTAAGTCGGAGCTTGGAGGCCCAGGGAGTTTAAGATATTGGTACTCTATGTACAATTTTTTACCTAATACAATATGATAATAATAACTCCCACACCGGTTTCGGTAACGGTGGCCGGCTTCATTAAAACCAGGCCAAACCATACAAAAAGTTTAAAACATCCCCTTGGCTGATAAATACAAATGCAACCTCTCCGGTTATGGTACGTCGATGCTTAATAACCGTAAGTCAGACTACCCGAGCACCGTGGGACACACCGCACATGCTCAATTTGTACGCAACTTTAGACCTTTTGATAGACAGGGAACCAAGGGACAGTCGCAACTCGGAGTCATTTTCATTAAATCTTCATTGATCTTTTTTTCATTTTTGATCATATAATGTTAATGGTAAGCGTTTCTAAATGTCAAAGCATTAAAATCCGGCTCTAGGAAATGGAGGAAATCGATAGTTCAGTTTTGAATTGGAGGTGATAGAATTTCCTTTTATTATTGACCTTAGATATATATTTAGATTCTATCAACTTGATAGAATCTTGATGGTATCAAGAAATACAACCTACCAAGGAATACTACTAGACATAAATATAATCTTACCTCTAATCTTTCGTTGTAAATGTTTAATATATATAATTAACTTAAGTGTAAAAGTTATAAAATTTTACAAGAATGTTTCTACTGGCCCCACAGGACAGGCTATGCCTAGTGTGGGGATTTGTCTTAATCTGAAGTTGTATAATATTGTATTTTTCTGGAAATAAATTATTTGTATTTTTATTTGAAATAAATTGTTGCTTGCAACTTCTTTGCATTAATAAACCGTACATTTTCCGTGTTATATAATATATATATTTTCTCAGGTTTAAAATACTTCCGTAATTTTCACCTTAATTAGTTGAAGGTGTGAAGAGGTAACAGACATAAACTTTTACATTTAAAACATGGGTATATTTATAAGCTATTTTTCTATGTATTCAATTGCCTCGATTTGAAATAGAGGCAAATCCAGTACAATGTGCCATCGAAACTTCTCGCCTCAGGGAAGACTTCTTGCAATCTCGCGGTTAAAGTTCAAAAGTTTTGTTCACTCGAGTTCAGTGCCACATGACTATTTTTAACCCCCAATAAAAAAGAGGGGTGTTATAAGTTTGACGTGTCTGTTTGACGTGTCTGTCTGTCGGTCTGTCTGTCTGTCTGTCTGTCTGTCTGTCTGTCTATCTGTCTGTCTGTCTGTCTGTCTATCTGTCTGTCTGTCTGTCTGTCTGTGGCATCGTAGCATTCAAACGGGTGGACCGATTTCGATCTAGTTTTTTTTTGTTTGAAAGCTGACTTAATTGAGAGTGTTCTTATTCTGCACTATAACCAACACAAGTTTAAAAATCATGAAATAAAATTAAATTAAGAAATTTAAAAAAAACCCCGCCAAATAACTTTAAAAAGTAATGAAATAATATACTTATTTTACTGACTTTAAGTTTAAATAATTCCTAAGTGTAAAGTGATATTTTAGTCCATAATTGTTGTCAAGGTGTGTCGGGGGACCGCTATGTAGATGTTTGATTTCCCATAAAATTATAGTTTAAGAGTCAATTTTCAGCGAACCAAATCGAGACAATCAGTGACATGGGATACAAAATTCAAAAGACACTGTTTATTTTAGTATAAGAAGTATTTAAAAATGTGTATATTTGAGCAAAACTGTAATCGTTTTGAAACTGGCATGCATAACAACGTAGGATATTTTAAAATAGACACCGATTAAAATAATATGAGTTAGTTGCTCTCGTAAAAATAATCTTTTTTTAAATTGATCTACCATTCAGCCTACTAAACTTAAATAGTTTAAAACATCTTGAGATTATCATAAGGAATACCTATCCTGTGATAGGAAAAAAATCTGTCTTTCCAATTATGGTTCTGTTACTATAATTGGAAAGACAGTTTTTTTATTTAAAATTAATCTGCTTTTAAAGTTTTAAACTATTCGTCACTAGCGAGCGCACATAACACCTTTAATCTTTAGATTAAAACTGAGATTAACAATGATCATTCTCTTTGTAGAGGCTGTAAGTTTTATTTTATTTAAATACTCTACACGTGAACTTTATATCATTTCCCTCCTATATTAACCTTACGTAGAGACTACCACGAATATTTTAAGACTAAAATCACCCAAATCGGTTGAGCCGTTCTTGAGTTTTATGGAGACTAACAAAATTTAAAATTCATTTTTATTTATAAGGTGAACTAAAACTGTTCAGTTTAAACTTAAAAATGGACTCATCAAACTCACATTCCGCGGCATCTTATTATCATATCCCCCTTTCTATAACCAATCGATAAATGATGGGCCGATGATTCGGCAATATGCTTACAAATTCTTGCAAATTTTTCAACATTGACGACATTTTGATTATCCTATTGTTGAAAAAATTATGCACATATTTTAACACTTTAATGCGAAGGGGATCGAGTCAAAACTTAATGTTGTAGCAAAGAGGTTGATATAATAAAAACATTATCCACGTTTGCAAATTATGTAGTCCACGTTAATTCGGGATGTTATAAAATTTTTGATATTATCTACCTATAAATAATATATAAAAATGGATTTTCAATTGTGTTAGTAATGCTATAACTCGATATCGGCTGAACCGATTCTGCTAATTTTAATTTTACATATTTCAGGTATATATGGAGAAGGGTGAGTCACTCTGTCGAGTCTGCGGAGACAAGGCATCGGGAAAACACTATGGCGTGCCCTCCTGTGATGGCTGCCGAGGGTTCTTCAAGAGGAGCATACGAAGGTACCATCAAAGACAATTATTCATAGGCAGATGACGGACCTACGTCATTTGGTCGAGTTTCAATCCATACTTACCTATTACTTACATACTTATCCAATATATAAAATTCTCGTGTCACCGTGTGCGTAATTAAACTTCTCTGAAAAGACTCGACCGATTTTCGTGAATCTTAGCCATATCGGCTAGAGTTGAGAATCGGACAACATCTACTTTTAATATTGATAAGTGTATTGTTGAATAAATAATAGTAAATTATTAAAACTCGAGGCTGACGGCGACCATTGTTTGTGCGACGGGATAGCGATGGACGTTGCTAATATAATATTATAAATGCGAAATTGTGTCTGTCTGTCTGTCTGTTATCTCTTCGCGCCCAAACCCCTGAACAGATTTTGTTCAAATTTGGCATGGAGATACTTTGAGTCCCGGGAAAGGACATAGGATACTTTTTATCCCGGAAATACGGTTCCCGCGCGATATATGAATTTAGAGGGCAACGGAGTCGAAAATCGTCGCTAGGATTGTTAAATTGTTACCTACGAATTTAAAACTATGACATATTCGCTGGACGTGTTCCTCTTTGGTCGTATTGTTGTTTGTGTTTTGGCACATGGGATTAAAATTATCAGAATCCAATTTTGAAATCTTTATTTTAAATATTTAAAAATAAATTATATCAGCCAGCGCGAGGCACATTCCGTTCATAATCCTAGTGAAACCCGACGAATTTGACAGATATTGAAACCTGTCCGTTTCTTTGCAGTCGAACTACTGGTAGTTATGTCTATTGTGCGGTGTGCTGTAGATCTGCCATCTGCTACATCATCTTCTCTGATAGTAGGCACACAGCATTGATACAAGATAGATATATTAGAGCATTGAGCAAGCAATTGGCCCACCACACATTCCCACTCAACTCCTGTGTCGCCAGGATCGACAGCGTTAACTAACTACGAAAAGTCTTTAATCTGAGTCCAAAGAACATGGTAAGTCTTAGGAAAATAATCAGATTAAAGATAGATAGAAAACTCTTTATGTGGAAGATTTTATGTGCAGAGCGCGCTGTTGTGATTTATAATCTACCAATCAAATGTATGATGTCGCATAACTACCTAGTACCGAGCGGGATGGTGATGATATGCAGTTGTTAAAAAGTCATATCAGGTTTGGAGCAAAAAATAAGTTTCGTTCGTTTAGATGCTACGATGCCAAGGACTGACACACAGTATAAAACTCCTCTTTTTTTCAAAATTATATGATTACAATACTAATTTCGATTATTCTTTTTCGACGTTGAGTCGAAAAGTAAGTATTTTCTAAAATACTGTTTGAATTCGGTGTTTCTGTTAAAAAAATATATATCTTAGATTTCTTTTACCTCGATAACATAATACTATTGAAGAACGGGCTTAGGCCGTAGCCCGTAGCGCTTTCGTAGAGCGGCGTAGGCTTCGTAGACAAGCAGCGTAGACGCCTACGGTGTCTCTACGAAACAATTCAGCAACGTATTTTAATAAATTTTAATAACCCTAGACGAATAAGACAGGTTTAGTTGGACGTGTCTGTCTGTCTGTGGCATCGTAGCATGCAAACGGGTGGACCGACTTTGATATTGTCTTGTTGTTTGAAAGCTGATATTATGATCAAGAGTATATCACTATGTAGTATAAAACAAAGTCGCTTTTTTCCCCCATGTCCCTTTGTTCCCTTTAATCTTTAAAACTACGCAACGGCTTTTGATGCGGCTTCCTTTAATAGAAAGAGCTATTAAAGAGGAAGATAAGTACAATAAATAGTGGAGAAATACTGTTATTTTTAAGGTGTCTATAATCTGATGTCATAAATAATAACATTTTTTTCAGCTTACATTGCAAACGCACGCGGCAGCCTACTAGATTTATTAAAATAATGTACTTAGTATTTTACACAATGAAAAGGTCTACAGAAAACATCGCGATGGTGTAATATGTCTATCTCTTACGGATATCCCTCAGTAACATTTTTTGTCATTTACTTCTTAGTTCTTACTACAAATAATGGCTAGATTTCGAAGGGATTTTAACCAATACGGCATTGATCCTTACTTATTTAATTAAATACTTTATTTACATTGTTGATTTAATATAGATCTATATGGCCCTGTACGTCATAATATGATTTAAATGAATATTTTCGAAGACATTATATATTTGAAAATTGCGGGACTTAGCTTTTGCGGCGGTACCGGCCATTAATGAGGGCCATGGGTAGTAATGAATATAAATCAAAACTACTGAAACGATTTTAATAATTTTTTCAGTGAGTGACATACGATATACATATTATAATTTATACCCGTGCGAAGCCGGGGCGGGTCGCTAGTTAGAAATAGTTCATATCATCAACCCGCTAGTGTTAAAATTTTTGGGTTTATCTATTCCATGAAATGTTGACTCTAAGTTAAGGCTAAGACTCCATTGAATCTAAGTATTGCCCTATTAAAGGTACCTTCGGAATGTAATATTATGTACATATACTAGATGACATTCGTTTATCACCGTAAACCGTATTATATATTTTACCGCAATGAAAACTTTCCTTTGTCCTTTTCCGTCTCAAAGTATAATCAATTTTAGCCGTTTCAATTTACCGGTTAAGCGCTTTAAACATGAAGAGGTAACAAACAGACAGACAATTTCCCATTTATAATATTAGTGAGGTTTTACAACATACCGCCTATGTACTTCATCGATGAGTTGTTTACTTTATGCTAGTTTTAAATATTGAATATTGTACTATCAGAGAAGTCGATTCTGAGGCAGATGGGGGAGCTGCGTAATTTGGTCGCGTTATGTTAAACCCAGCCGACAGATCACAGCTAACATTGAAATGACACAATACGACCAATTGACGTAGGTCCGTCAACTGCCTTTAAATCAATTTCCTCGATGATACATAAAAAGAAAATAAGGAATCAGATTCTTTTTTATAGAAACCTGGACTACGTGTGTAAGGACAAAGGAAGATGTGTGATCGATGTCAGCCGAAGAAACCAGTGCCAGGCGTGTCGCTTCTCCAAATGTCTCCGAGTCAACATGAAAAAGGATGGTGAGTGATGGTGATGATGATGATAATGATGATGATGATGGTGATGATGATGATGATGATGATGACGGTGATGATGATGATGAGATAAACAATGAGAAGATGGCCGGCTATTTGCTTTTCTGTGAAATGGCGAAGTATAAAATAATATCATAGTTTTTTGGAACAAAGTTCCTTATCGCGCGTTTCAAAAGGCGACTAGACGGAAAAAAATTCATACGAAAAGTTGTAACGACACTTTTAGCCACAGACATAGATCTATTAAAACTTAAGCTACTTTACATCACAAAAGTTAAGAAGCCGCTAGACAAGCGGCAATAAAAAGCATGTTTAATTAAACATGCTTACCTGTACCTCAAGGGCGTCGCCAAGGGGGGGGGCAGCTGCCCCCCCCCCTAGAGTTTCTAAAAAAGTTGCCAAATATAATGCAAACAACGACCACTATAATATTAAAATCTGGTAATAGATGTAAGGCTCGTAGTACAAGTGAAAAGCTTTATGTGCTGTCGATTTTACTTACAAATGTGAAGTAGGTAAAGTCAACTTGCCCCCCCCCCCCCCCCCTCCACCCTCCCCCCTGCGCCATCGGCTGGCGACGCCCTTGCTGTACCTATATACAAGCTGGAAAATATAATATATTTGTATGAAAATTTGCAGTCGCACCTCCAGTTGAGCGTGAGCAGCTGTGATAAATACGCGGTACGCCGTAATGTTCTTCCCGATGGTTGAGTCATCTCTGCCGAGTGACGTTCAACGAGCCTGGCACAAGCAGATTATTATTCAGAGACATATGTACTATAATAGAATTTCTTAGAATCGAAGTAGAGTCCAAAGAAAGCATAACATTATCTCGGACAAGAACGCGATCTCTATCTAGTGTCTAAATACACAAAACCAACCGACGCGACAGCATGTTTTATTTCACGTATAGGAAAGAAAGACGATGCAAAGAACTGCACGGTATTCATCAGTAGAATGTTTTCGGCCATTAAAAATGTCCTCAGAAGCGAGAAAGGGATTTAAAAAAAAATAAAGACAATAATACTTATGTTCGATAAGTCTAAGCATATCCAAAAAGTGTCGATCATTTCCTAAGTGTCTGATTTGTAGGAAGAGGCATGTTATGATCAATGATCACGTGTTCACGACTGGAACAGACAGAGAGTAAGCCAAAACATTACAAAACAGAAGTGAACAGCAATGCAGCGTGCCACAGAAAGTTATTACCTAGAATTTGTTCGGTAGAGATAAAACGAAAGCGAAGAGGTTTAATAGCAGGAGATACTTATTATATTTGGTGATAGCAAATCTAGAACTAAGTTATGGGTTGCGCAGCAAATTCATATTTGTAATAGTCATTTACAAAGTATCGCACTTACGAGTACTCATCCCAGCGCATCGCCTGAAGATATAACCAAAGCTGGCGAAACTTTTTTCTGTCACAATATATGGAAAATAAACAGCAGATCTCGATTCACGAATACGAGAAACACGTTAAATTGGTTAAAAAAATAACACAGATCTAACTTTTCCCCCTCCTTCAAAATCTGCTGCAAAAATGTACTCCGCACTTAAACAAATTCATAAGCGGAGGTCTAATGACTTAGACCCGACTTATTTGGGTTAAGCCTTAAGGCAGCGTTCTTATTTCTTCTTGATTTTTAGTCAAGATAAACCAGCACCATGTTACTATGATATTAATATCGTGCAAGTGCAATTCAACCTGTAAAGGGAACAAGTACAAGTGTAAAGAATTGACCCTTACCGTGCACATTGCCGTGCACAGAACTTTGCTTACTATGCAATGACAAAATTTGTAAGAGTGAAAAGAGTATCATCGCGGAAACTGAATACGATGAAATATTAATAAAGATGACTCTGATGAAATTATTGTTGTCTCAGCAAAAATTCAGAAACTTTAGATTTTTTTAAACTTAACATCTCAAAACAGGCTAGTATCTATCTATCCGCTATAATAGCTATCCGTATATAATATTCAGTAGGTAGTATGTGTTCCCTCTAAAAAAAGTTTTAGTTTTTTTTTTAAGTTTTAGTTTTAATTTTTTCCCAAAGTAGAATCAACAATTCGACATTCATAATGTTAATTTACGAAACACAAAAAAAACCTCTGATTTCAAACTCTATCCAGTGTCAGGAATATTAAACAAATAAACCTCGCCGCGCGCGGCCCCTCGCCCCTAGACGAGCAATTTTATAAGGTATTTAAAGATTTTGAATGAAAGATTCTGATACCGATTTTTTGGTATTAATTTGAGCACACCGCGGGTGTAGTTGGCGTTGAGAGCGACGTCAATAAAGTATTTACACAGGCGCAGCAAGTCTTTTCCATTAGCAGACACTTCAGATAAGAGGAGGGTCGCGCCCAGCCCGCAGTTCACACGACTCACAAGAACATACACTTTATTTCCGAATCATTTTAACCGACATTATACATACTGACGAGTTCTTGTGTAGTTAGTGATATAGAGAGAGCAGCCCCGGATTTATAAATAGGCCGTTATAGGCCACGGCCAAGGGTCGGCAGCGTCCTAAGAGGGCGTCAGCGTCAAAAGAGGTTCTACAGACTTCGTACATGGGACGGCGGGAATGATGTGACCTACTCTCTTAAAAAATATAAATTTCGCTTAGTTTTATATACCGTGGAAGTACTGCATTTTTACGGTAAATGTACTCTTATGCCGTTTGGCAGTCGAGAGGCGGAGGCGCTCGATCCTCGGAGACGGCCGAAGCGGAGACCAAGGGCCAGACATGGCCTTAGCGGGGGAACTCGGGGCGTCGGCATGGGCCTGCTGACATGACATCGAGTCCCGGGTAGGCCACGATGCGCTAGGACCTAGGTGTTCCAGCGCATCGTCGCGGAGTATGGAATGTGGTGTTTCCACGAGTGGAGCCCAAAGAGACAAAGGTGGGTGGGGCTGCGGTCGCGTATCACGCGATTCCCGTAGTCCACCTCCAGGAGCAAGAACACCGTTGGGGTTTTAGTGGGTAGTCCCGGGTGCGGATATTACGTCCGCCCCGGGGAGTCCTACATACCTCGGTGGTCCTCCCCAGGTCCCGGGGATGCGTAAATGCATTCCCCCAACGATAAAAAAAGGCCGTTTGGCAGTTTGGTCCACCGAGAACGAGATTATTTTGGGCCTATAAAAATGACGCTGTATCATATTATAGGCTATAGGTTTCATTTTGCTCCACACCCCTACAAACGGCGGTGGCATGGGTCGTTATAGACCACTTAGCCTGCGGCGCAGTTACATGTCACAATATTTTGTCATGACGCCCTACTCTACCTAGCTAGTACTAAAAGATAATTACATAAATACCTTTAATTATTATAGTTAGGTTAAGCAGGTAAATGATAGAAAACAAATATATTTTAATCATTTGCTTGCTTTGCATTTAAATTAATATTATATTTTATAATATTTGTGGTTTCGGATAATGATGGAGGATCGACTCATGCCGCCCCTCTTGCCTTTCATATAAACTTGTTCTCATACTTTGGAATCCCTGGCCTAGCCTA
The DNA here is from genome assembly GCF_905147365.1 of Aricia agestis. NCBI lineage: Eukaryota > Metazoa > Arthropoda > Insecta > Lepidoptera > Lycaenidae > Aricia > Aricia agestis. Next base: position 22,046,162 of record NC_056428.1, on the reverse strand, counting down.
AAAGGATCTCGTTCTCGGTGAACGGCGGCGGTGGACAAAGGGCCTTAACCTATTTAGACCCAAATGAAACTGAGCCATGGAAAATATAAATTTTCTTTATTAATTTATAGAAACCAATAAAATTATTAGGAAAACACAAAAAAACTTAAATTTTTTTGAATTCTCAAATGGGGCCAATGGGATCATACGGGGTGAAAATTTTCGATACATATTTTATGAACGTACCGTGTTTTCACACATTTCTCAAATTGCCTTTGACCTTTTTCATAACGTAATGCTAGCTGTAATGGCTTCTCCCGATTGCATAGACATTATAATCCAGCCGATGTACAACAAATTCTGATTTAGTTGGTCGAAACGGTAGTCAAACTCGTCGTTTTCTTTTTTTTTATATCCTTGACGGATACGACACGACACTTTTCTGTACTACCTAAGCCAACAGTATCAGTTGCACAATAGCCAGCTATCCCTTGGAATAGTTAAAAATTGCTAAAGAGACACATGATTGCGAAGGAAATACGAATAAATATATATTTCCACTGTCATCTTCTATCATGGCAACTTCCTGAAGTCCATAGTATTTATCATAGCTAATGAATACCCTTCAGTTCATTGATTATACGACATTGATCGGTGGACAAAAATTGGAATAATTTACATCCAATGTGCCCATTGGCCCCAAATAGGGACACTTGTATAGAACTACTCCTAATCTTATAAAGACTAAAGCTTTTCACACTAATATGTGAATTTTTTATAGGTGTAATGAGCTCTTTCAAGTAATAAAATATAAATGCCTAAAAGAAAAACATAAAAATAAAAAATACTAACTTGGCGTCACTTCGAATGTTAGAAACAGCTTCAGAAAAATCGTTATAAAACACTGTGAACTATTTTTATATTATTTGTTCCTTCTAGTAATAAAAAAAAGTTTTTAGCAAATTGACACTTACAATAAAAATAAGTATAAACTTGAAAGACAAAAAATTTAAGTAATTTTAAAAGTGTCCTCGTTTGGGCACGGCGGGTCTATATGGGTAACGTATATGTACTAGTATAATATTATAGAACATGTCAAAAAGTATAGGCGGCAGACGCCGACCATAATTTTAGATCACAGGTATAAACACTTTATTAAATCAAATTACCAATATTTCAGTGTGATTAGTATAACTCTCATCTCAGTCATAGGCTTAAGATATTACGAAAAGCTCGGAGCAGAGAGCGCTACTAACACGTGTAGTAAACAATCTGACATGTTGCTGTCCGCCTATGGCCAGTCTAATCTTAAACGAAAATAACTTAAAAGAGATTCTAATATAAAAAGCAAATTCAACTGGACGTTATAGGTTACAATAGATACGGATCACCTGTACTATACCGGGGAATATGCAAATATATGACTTGGCAACACTAGCTGGAAACGACGCCATCTTGATCGCGCCGTGTACCGGAAGGGCACTCAGACCTCGTGTAGTCACTCTAGAGTGCGTCTGTCATACTGCATACACTCTGGGCGGTTTGTCGAGAGCTCTACAAAGTGATGATCAATATTTAAGAATAGAATAAGAATGAGAAATCTTTATCGGCAGAAACAAATTTAGAAGGTTAAGAATGTATTATAGGTAGAAACATCCTCTATTATTCCAGTTTAAAACCCTAACTTTTTTTCTGTAACTTTTAAGCTATTGGATAGCTTTTATCGCGGGCTTTGAGCGCGGAGACTATCAAGAAACGTAACAAAAACATCTAACATTCGTCTAACGTCGTTTCAGTTCGGCAGAATTCGGCTTGGCGTTTGTGGTTAATATTGTGCGGAAAATTCACCGCTACGGCGCGTAGCCAGTAGCTACGCTCTAGCTACGTCGTAGACGTACTACGAAGATCGCTAGGTTACTACTTACTGCAACAGCTGTTACTACTTACTGCAAAATACTAATTTTAGTAGTGTCCGGCCAAAAAAAACACCTTCGGTGAAACCTTCGGATTCGGCCAAAACCCGGCCGAAGCCGAAGCTTTGCCGAAGGTCCGAGCAACCGTCGACATTGAACGAAATACTGAGTGAACTTCGTGAGGGAGCGACGGACCGGACTTTCAATATTGAAGTTTTGAAATAATTAATTGTAGCTTGTAGACATATTGAACATAACTGTATTTTAAAAAGATAAAACCGACTTCAAAATTATACGTAATTGAGAATTAAAACTCCGTATCTCCAAAACTGCTAAACCGATTTTGATGAAACTTGCACTATTTGCTAAGTTGAACAATACCTAGTACAACAAAAAAGAATTAATGAAATCGGAATGGTAGTTCCAGAGATATACGAACACAAACATAAAAACATATATACATACATACACTTGTAATTTGGCACATTTGTTCAGATGCTGATACAGATTACAGACTTACATATACGAAAATTGGGCAGCTCTGGAAATATTACATACATACGCGTCGAATTGATAGCCTCCTTTTTTAAGTCGGTTAAAAATTAATTACTGAGAGTCGGGCGATTAAGATTATAAGCCTTCGGCTTCGGCTTCGGCCGAAGGTTGTACTGGTTGCCGATTAATCGGCTTCAGCTTCGGCCAAAAATCCTTCGGTCGGACACTTTTTAGTTACGGAACAAAATATAAAAGACGACATTTCATCCGAAATAAATAAACCGAAACGAATATGGTAGCGTCAATGGATTAGTCGCAAATCCATGCTTGGAGAAAGTTTTTTGTTGCTAAAAGAACTGGCTTTTGAAGATCTCAAAGAATATCGCAATTCTATGAGAATGACAAAAGAATCCTTCAAATCCTTCAATTGGTTTATCGAGACAAAGTGAGGCCTAATGAAACTCACATGAGGACTGCACATAGCGGGCAAAATAAAACTCCAAGCAGTTATTTATATGCTTGCAACAGGAATGAATTGAGGAGCCTATCTCATTTTTTCAGAATTTCAATATCTAGCCTTCGTTAATGATTCCTGTAATTTGTGATGCCATCTATAATGCTTTGGAGGAATTTATAAGTACACAAACACGTATGCGTTTCATGGCAACTGTGCACTCTCCTAAAGATTAATATAGGGTTAATAATAACCTTATCAGGTTATTATTAACCCAGACTAGTACAAGTGAACCTTTCATGCAACGAATAGGACTTACCTCCATGAAGTTCAAAAGCCTCGTGACAGCGCCCTCTATTGTCATAAAATGAAAAAGCTCGGTTGAAACGAGGGTTGAACATAAAAATACTTGAAACCACTTATCTCTGCTACGAATGTTTCAGAAACCAGTCATTTTGCATAGACGGCGCTTTTGAAAACGATTTTATTTTAAATAATGAAATAAACATTTAAATAAAAGTTTAGTTCCTGTTAAGATCGGTAATAGTGCGCACGTATCTTTCGTATAAACCTACGTTCGGGCAAAGAGTTGCTATTTGCTCATTTATTTAAGAAAAGCTTTTAAATTTTTTTATCGGTCTGAATTTGTTGCTAACTAAAATACTTAAAACTTACTCAGTATCGTACTGTACTACTACAGTACAGTTTTATCATCAAAATTGGTAAGTTGATTTCGTTTTAACTTTTTTTTTTTTAATTTAATAACTTCCTGCTTACTTGCGATTTTTACGCTATAATATATAACTTAGTAAGTATATATATTATATATGTAGTTTTTGAGTAAAATACTTTTGAGGATTTACGATTTTAATAGTATGATCGCTTAGCCACTAGATAATTTTAATAATAGCAAACTGCAAAAGTTTTTTTTATTTTCTATTTACAATGAATATGAAGACGATATTTTAATATACTTTTTAGTTATTTTGCCCGTTCCAACTTGCCGCTGGCACGTTGCAAATATACAAATAACTTAGTAATCAGTTCTTTTGTAGCGTATTCATAGGTCTAGCTTTTGTTTGCTAAAATATAAGAAACTACTGACTGTATGACAATATTATTTCAGACAATACTCCGATAGAGCTAAGTTTTTGGGTTTCCTAAAAATTCTAAAGTTTCTAATTTTTGCCTTTTGGAAATTGTGCTTAAGATGACATACTTTTTGTTTGAAGGTAAATATTTAAAGTAAAATAAGTCACATGAGATCAGTAACTTACTTTTATAAATAAGTGATTCATAAACAACTAAATTAAACAGTTTTAGAAAAATCAACTCAATATAAAACATTTAAAAAAACGTTAATTGCACGACAGGTCGAGGAGTGTAAGATGACATATCGATACTCGTATGGTAAGACGACATGCTATGATTCCTTAGACTTTGATGGTACGTCGTCTTATACAATACGTAAATGCAAGCTGCATTATCATCCCCCTAGTTGTCAGTGGTGTAAGCATTCTTAAGTTCTTCATCATCGTAAAAAATATAGAATTCTTTTGGTACCGATTTGGCGGGGACATTAGTAATTATAGTATGTCATCTTAAGCCGACGTCTAGTATGTCATCTTACCAATTTGTAATAGTGGGTACATTTTGAATTTTGTAAAAAAATACTTAACGTTTGAACTCGCTTTTATTAATATTTGTGACCTATAAGAATCCATGTCCATAATAACAATATGTAATAAGGAAAGATTCTGACCTTATACGTTTTTTCACCACAAAACAAAAGTGTAAAAAAATTTTTAACTCATCAAAATTAGGAAAATCTTTATTACTTTGTAAAGTACGGTCCCTGTCCGGCATACTAAGTTGGGCTGCTAGGGGCACACTGAGGTGCTCCATAAAACGTCACAAGTTCACAGAAAGCACAATTATTTCAACGAATTTTGTCGATGTGTCGTCTTATCTGACTATGCCATCTTAAGCACTATTCCCCGATGTGTCCCTTATCTTACGTTCAGTTTGAAAGAAGCAGCGCTGAAAGCGTTACTTTTTTAGCTCGTACACGGCAAATTCATAACCTGGGGGCATTTTTCATGGACAAATACAAGTCGAAAATAACTCATTAGTGTTGTTTTTACACAAAAACGAATTATTATTTTATTTACATCCTGTCGTAATTAGTTACTCCCGATAAACAAGTCCCGGACCGCATTTAGGGCCCAGGGGCCAGAGCGTAGGCCGTAGGACCTTGAATGCTGCCCGGGAGTGGAGGCACGGGTGCGGTCCGCTCACGGTCTCCTCGCTGAAGCCAGGCAGTGCGGACGTTTGCTTGGGGGTAACGTAGAGTGTCAAAATTATTCAACATTTATTTTATCTTTTTTATTGGTCCTACAAGGCTACTACAACTCGAAGAGTTGTGATTTCCAGCTATCCAATAATTAGCTTAGGGGTAACCCGGGGGGGGGGGGGGGGGGCAAGATACCAAAGGTTCGAGGCATAAAATATCCTGTAGATTAAACTATAATAAGAGTTATATTACTCTGCATTCTAGATGCCATCTTGCTCTAGCCTGTGACTGACTAAATTTCGTAACAGTGAGGATTTGCTCCTTTGTTGTATTGCAACTATGACGTCATTGCTGTTGATGATACTTCATGAAGGGGTGGGATGCACGCACCCGTTTTGTGGGGGTGGGTTCGTCCATCGGATGCAGAGCAGTGAAACTCCCCCTTGTAAAGTTTATTTTTGGTTTGTTCAATACTCAACGATACTTCCGAGAACTAATGAAGTCTCGAAACTATGAAATCAGAGTATTGCTTTATTTATTTTACTTTTATACACTACACTATATTTTACTCTTATATTTTACTCTTGTAATGCAACGATTTAATATAGTTTTATCGTTAACGGTTATTTAATTCCGTTTTTGTAACAATCTATTCAAGTGTAGTCAGATATACCTGCGAGGAGGTATGTGTGAAAAATGTGACAGCAAATATTTTAGTTAGACCATTAGTTGAAAAAAAATGTTACAGAGCAGATTGTTACAAACGTATGTTAGTTTTTCACGTAGGGCAAGACGGGGTTGGAAGTAGGGGCTAGTAGTTTCCCGGAACAAAATGGTTTAAAATAGAAAAAACTAAGACGTTACTCAAAACAATATTATTAAAAACCGGCCAAGTGCGAGTTGGACTCGAACTCGACATGAAGGGTACCGCAGCAGCATTAAGGTTTATTTTTATGAAATTAAAAGGTTTTTGAATAATTTTTATATTTCAGTTGATTTAATGAAAGTTAATTGGTTTACCATTTAGACGTAAAAAAATTTTTTTGTTTCAGTTGTACCTATACCCCTAAATTATTTAATAATTTTTCCATTTTTGTATCAAAATCTTAACGCGGTTCACAGAATACATCTACTTACTAAGTTTCAATAGTTTCCGTTTTTTTGCCATTTGGCTACGGAACCCTAAAGAGGCAGTCAAACAGCTTTAACTAACAACAGTAAAAAACAACAATAATAAAGGAAAAAAAACACTAATAAAGGAAAATAAAGAAAAACAAAAACCTGAGCGACAACTAATTAGTAGGAGATATTAACGAGTGTTTTTATTTGTTGTTGTTTTTTTTAAATTTAAAGAATTGAGTTGACACTAATATAATAATGTATTGTTGGAAAGAAACCTAATTTATATTATTCTCATATTTTATTTATAATATTTTATAAATAATAATCGGCCAAGTGCGAGTCGGACTCGCGCACGAAGGGTAATGTACCATTATAGAGCACAATTAGGCCAACATTTGAGTTTTTTTTTGTATGGGAGCCCCCTATTAATTTTTTATTTAATATTAATATTATTATTAAATATTAAAGTATACATAAAACTAAGGATTGTGTGAAAAATTCAAGTACCTACCTGTTGCTATTATCCATATAGAGCAAAAAAGGCTAAAAAATCACGTTTGTTGTATGGGAGCCCCCCTTAAATATTAATTTTATTTTGTATTTTTGTATATTTAGTATTTGTTGTTATAGCGGCAACAGATATACACAATCTGTGAAAATATCATCTCTCTAGCTATTACTTATTACCGTTCTTGAGTTAGGGCCTGGAGCTATACAAACAGGCAGACGGAGAGACGGACAGACAACGAAGTCTTAGTAATAGGGTCACGTTTTTAGCCTTTGGGTACGGAACCCTAAAAAAGAGCGTGTGTGCCGAGTACACGTGTCAGAAGTCAGAACTGAAACTTAGGCAAAATCGTCGCCTCCGTGACGCGGACGGTCGCGGTATCGCCATGACGCGACCTTGAAATTTTACTTTCAACGCGCCTTAACAAGTTTCACTTCAATTAACCGTGGAACAATTTGCCACACTCCTGGAACAACTCGTCCCGACTCGGGGTAAAATCTTCCCTTCCGAAATTTTGTAAAAATATGCCTGTAAAACATTGAGATGCTGTAAAAAACTATTAGGATACTGACAGATTAATCAGTAATTAGATAGACCGATAACATTTTTTATACATGTTACAAAATCAAAAATAAAACTTATCATTTTCATCATATAATTTCATCTTATTTAAAAATGTGAACTTCCAGCCCCGGTCGCCCCTATTATATTTTTTAATTATATTTTATAATATTTACGTGTTTATGATTGTTTTACAGTACCTATAGTTATAAAAATTGAAAAATATACTAACGAAAATATGCCGGCTGATCGGAGTATTCGATCATCTGGCCCGCGAGACGTCCCTAATCCTGGTATGTTATTAAAATAGACATAATATATTAGACTTTTTTCAGAAAGATTCTCAGAGAAATTTTACGATCAAGGTGGAGGCTGCGCACTACTTGAATATTGCTTGACTTTGGGATGGGAAGGAGCATCGTTAGATTTTTAGGTCTATACCACTAAAGACAGTTGGAACGTGAGAAGACAACGGGATGGACGGGATGAACAGTGAACAGATTTTTGTTGATTGCGATCAGACGGTTACTTGTTATTGTCCGTCACTTAGATCTTGCAACACAGCCTCGTGTTTCAACCCCTACAATGTTTAGTCGCCAATTCGCTGCGATTTCCGGGGTTCGCACTTTCCGAACAAAGTCATAGGATTGGCGCTTTCCCATTTGTGAGCTGTTTGTACCTAAGCGTTAGTTCACACCGATAAGAAACGAAACGATAAGAACGAAAGACAGCGCTCCAAAATTGAGATTTATTAATTGCATAAAATGTTTCGTTTCTCATGAAAATTTAAACATTCACCTCGGTGTGAGATGACCTTTTGATGTGTTATATTATTATATTTGTCTACAGGCTTGAAACTCGAACTGCTGGAGGTGGTCATGATTAACGTACATCATCTATCAACGGATCATAATATGATGCATGAGATTTCCTCCTTTGCACGTCGTTGTATCACTCTAATATTTCTCTATACTGCAGTGTTCTATGCCCAGTTTTTGGAGTTTTTTTGGCAGGAGTTTTTACTTTTAGCGTTATTGATTGGTTACGGTATTTGATGTTAGCCAATCAAGCTGAGAATAGTCTAACTTCTGTCAGAAAAGTTTAAAAACAGAGCACCAGATATAAGTATATCTACACTATTCTACACCATAATCATCAATACTTCATCATCATCATTGTCATCGTTGTTATTAATACTATTAAACTACATATTACTATTCTATGTGATTGTTCATTTTTTAGCTGTCCAGCATGAACGTGCTCGGAGACCAGGCGCTCAGCCTCCCGTACGGTTAGGCTTCTTCAACCGGCCAGGGTTTGCCCAGAGCCTGTACTATCAGTCCGTAGGAATAGGCTATATGCCCACCGCTCCCAGCTACATCGTCCAACCTCCTTCCCCTTCGCCTCCCGCTGAGATCAATCCGAGTGTCCGACAAAGTAACCCGCCGGACTACCCTCAAAGTTACCCTAGTTATCAAAGCGTTCCTCCGAATTCTCCATCCGATCAGTCTTTTCCATTTCTGTTCCCCACATTGAATAGCACGAATCCGATTTACGCGTTGCAAATGCATGCGATGCAATATGGGATGTCAGCACGTGTACACCCGAGGTACTTCCATCCACCGACCATTCAGCACGATGGCGCTGGTCCTTCGACTGCTCCAGATAATCGTAAGTTCTTTATCGTCATTTTATATCAGATATTTCCCGATTTTACACAGTAACTGTGGCCTTTATTATCTCTAACATGCAATGCCTTGTGATAGACAACAATTATGGAGCGCACACCTAATTTAAGCTGTAGTTATGTTTTCTATTTTATTCTGTTTGTTAGTTGAGATTCTATCGAATTTTATCAGTACAGTATTATTTTTAGGCGTATTTAAGCCGTCCTTAAATTCTAAAACCTAACGTTTGAGATAGACAGACAGTCAGACTGTTTGTCTGGCTGGTCTATAAGCTCTGTTTTCCGAAAACTGTTTCGAATGGCACATTTTTTTAAAACGGTAACTGTCGCATCCTCGATTAAAATTCATTGCCTACGCATCACTGTTACCATACAACTACGCCAATCTTGAGAATCTAAGCTTACCAGAAGTTTATATTTCAGAGATAGTGCCAGTGGATACACAATCTATGCGTACTCCGGTGATTCGCCATACCGACCTTGATCCAGAAGACGTCCCCGCTACTGGTAGAGCCAACATCGAGGAACTATACAACGTGGTCAAGCTTGAATACTTTGGTTAGACCGAAACCACATTGCTTCGTTTCGTTGCAGGGCATTGCTTCTTCGGATTTTAATATTTATTTTTTAAACGACTTCCAAACAAGAAGGCGGATCTATGTACGGCTGTGGGTATCCTTTTTTGATTTCATGCCTGCTGTGGACACTAGATCCAGGTGCCCTATAAGATAACACAATACAAGCCAAAAGACGTTGACAACGTAGTGCGTCATTCGCTTTCCTCTCATATCCGTTTTTTTTCATCAGAACACCGCTCTACTCATCGCATCGATGATCGATGCATCGTAATATTTATTATGTATTTAAATATCTACGGTATATAGTTACGCTGCGATGAAGCTAAGCAATGGAACGGAGCAATGATGCCTCACGTTTAGTGAAACTTTAAAGCCACTTTTCAAACTTCACTGCAAACGACCATGAGCTGCGCTGTTCGCTATACAAACATGATAATATTGTGTAATTAATTAGGGGATAGGTAGTGGTCACAGGATTACAAGGATATTTTGCATAGTTTGGTGCTGATTTCTCGCTGAATGTAGTGTTATTTATAGGAATGATGTAGATAAATCTGCCAAGCGAATATTATGAATTCTTGTATAAAGCTATGCAAACTTTCTGTGTTATTGTAAGGTTGCTTGCAAATCAGTTTTATACATGTTTAACCTACCAACCTACTCAAAGATTGTAAAATACCTTCATGCTTTAATCTTACCAGACCATACTTCTTACGTTTACCTTTTGTTTAAACAGATCGCCAAATGCGCGAATCCATGATTATAAGTCTGGAGCACAGGAACGATTTCGACGAACTTGGACTGTTCCTGGAGGACACCGTGAACTGGGTACGACGAGCCTCAGTCAGCGAGAACATACCGTTCTCCGAACAGAAGAACCTGCTCTTCAATAACTGGAGGGAGTTGCTGATCATCACGACCGCTCAAAGGAATCACCGTTTCAATGCTGGTAAGTGAATTTAGCTTGGGCGAAACTAGGAATTTATGTGATTTCTAGCTTAACTTCTAGCTATAAGATTTTTGCTTGCTTATTATCAGTATGTTGATCAACTGTTTGTGTGGTCTACAAAATGTGCGAATGTAATTATTTTGTTAGGTAGGTAATACGCAACTATGCGATTTTGCTCTGATAGATATATAGCACCAGTGCCGTAAATAGGGCGGTGCCACCGGTGCCCAGGCACAGGGCGTAGACTCTATGGGGGGCGCAAGAATGGCCAGACCAGCCAGTACTATTATTTCCTCGGTTTGCTCCTGATAAGTTCCCGCTGCGCCCCTAGTGCTCGACCCCAACAATACGTTATACATACATGCCAGTAATATCAAAAAGTCTATCAAATTAGACAAAACATAATTATTTTTTTAATAATTTCCAAAATATTAGTATAATATCATTTTATTATTATTGTAATTGGTCTACTAACACCAAGTTTTATTTTATCACCCTGAATGAAACAAAATAGGCCTATACTAGCATTGCTCTGGGTACCAATAATATATTTTTTAAATAAAATAAGGGGGCAAACGAGCAAACGGGTCACCTGATGGAAAGCAACTTCCGTCGTTCATAGACACTCGCAGCATCAGAAGAGCTGCAGGTGCGTTGCCGGCCTTTTAAGAGGGAATAGGGGATGGTAGGGAAGGAAATAGGGATTGGGCCTCCGGTAAACTCACTCACTCGGCGAAACACAGCGCAAGTGCTGTTTCACGCCGGTTTTCTGTGAGAACGTGGTATTTCTCCGGTCGAGCCGGCCCATTCGTGCCGAAGCATGCCTCTCCCACGTAAATCTCCCACCTAATTTAAAAAAAAACTAGGGCGCAGTTATGAAGCTCGCACAGGGCGCAAAAAGGGCTATTTACGGCACTGTATAGCACAAGCGAATGTGCCATCGAGGAAATTGATTCCTAGGCAGTTGACAGACCAACGTCATTTGGTCGGATCATGTCAATTCAATGTTAATCATAGGCAGGTAACACGCATCAATATTATCATGATTCCGTGATAATATTGATGGTGTAATAGGCCGAATCGCAGTATCACAGTACACTTGTGAATCGCGTGATACTAGAATCATGATAATACTGATGCGTGTAATCTGCGCCATTGTGATGTATTTGAATGTTTGTGTCAATATTATTTGTGCGAAGTCCTCAAACCCTGAAATAAGGCTTCTCCCACAGAACGCATCGTAGCTCGGCTGGCGGCGGATCGGCAGAACATCGAGGACGAAGTGAAGCGTCTCATGACTGTCATCAACCGTGTTCTCCTCCTCAACATGGACCCAACCGAATTTGACTACTTGAAGAAGATCATGCTATTCCGCACAGGTAATGATCAACTTTTTCTGGTTATGTGTCAAAAGGTCCATTTTTGACACATAACCAGTATTTGAACAAGATTAAAATTGTAAAGTTTGAACATTCTCGAAAAAATTAGATGACTTTTCTAAAATCCATTAAAGTTGAGCAATAACCGCTTGATAGTTCTTTTCGAATCCAAATCTAACGGGAATTGTGAAATGCGAATCAATGCGTTAGAGAAACTATAATATAATTAAAATCCAGTTCGTTCCTCAGAGATCCCGGTCTTGTGCGCCTCGTCGTCCAGGGATGAACTTCAAGAGCGAGCGCTTTACCAACTTTACAAATACAACGCGAAGGACTATCCCTTCAGGGTCGGGAAAACTCTTCTGCTCCTGCCGAGTGTGTGCTTCGTGGCGCAAATGGGCCTCCTCGAAAGTCTGCTGTTCAAGATACCGTGCGATCTGAACATGCTGCTTCTCACGTGGCTGGCCAGGGAACAACAAGCCTAAGTAGCTTGTTGTTCATATTGTAAAGGAGCTCAGCCAGGCTTTATTAATTAGGCTGCGCCCTTACCTTCTATCTATCTATCCTTCAGACTCGTTCGGAACTCGAAAAATATTTAGAGCGCTAAAACCTGCTATGAATTATTGAGCTGAAAGTCGATCTTTAAATAAACTTTACTGGCCTTTCGGGTTCCGGACTATATAGGTGTTCTCTATCTCGATGTTACGTACTAATGGTGGTCAATTTTTTAAGAATTAATGGAGAAAATTATTGTCCATTCGTTACAATATATGTACTTCCTGGAAAAACACCTTTAAAATTGGACCACAATTAGTACGGGTGTAGATTAGGAAAAAGAAACAAAATATATTTGGGTACTTAATATCCAAATATTTTTGTATAGTTTATGATGTGTAACATGGGTGTTTAAACATTGATGAATTTGCTCAATGTATTTTTGTTTTAAATGAATATATTACGTACTAAATGTATATTGTGGTTTATTTTTTAATTTACCTACTTGATGACCCGATAAACTTAGTATCACTTAAAAAATGTTACATTACCATTAATAAAATTGTCGTTTTTAATATTTTACTAGCATTTTTCCATATATTCTCGCCAAACACCAAACAAAACGACTTCCAAGGCAAAGACAATAATAACTATTTTCCTGATTTTGGTGCATTTGAGCTGGGTACACAAAAAAGCTCGATATTTGGGTGCCTCGTGGGCTCACTGAAAGAAACCTAACCGTGTAGGTACTCATTTGTGATTCTTTATTACGACGTAACGAAACCGAACCATTTTTGAACATGCAAGAAATGTGCGATAGACAATAAATATTTTCTGTTTTGTTACTTGAAACCTAAAGCGCTTATTCCATTTCACTAAATTTAGAAGTTCTAAATGATTTAGTGACTAAATTTAGTCAAATGAAATAGCATTTAGAAAGCTAGGATCCTAATTAGTGTACTAAATCGGAAAAAGTGTGGCTTCTAACTGACTAAATCAGTGTTGCCAGATGGTTTCAACCTTTTATCTGTAGTGGGAACTGCTAAATCTGTATGAAAGTCAACAAAAAAATAACCTATTAATCATTATCTACGTTTTTTTATGAAAAAAGGGATACGTATTGCCTTGATAAAGTAATAATCGTATAATAAATAAAAATATACTGAAGTTATATTTATTTTAAGTAAAAATAGAAATACATAACAAAATCTAATAAAAAAAATTGAACACACTAAGGGCATGTTTCACTACTTCCTGATAAAGTGCCAGATAGGCTATCCACAACTTTTTTGACAGATTCTCCATACTATATCAGCTGTCAAGTTAAGTTGTGGATATACATACATACATACATATAAATAAAATTGAAGTGTCTGTTTGTAATATTGAAAGAACCATTTTTTTACTACATGCATATGAATGTATATAGGGTACATACACCAAAACAACATTTTTTTCAATTTTTGTCTGTATGTCTGTCTGTCTGTCTGTCTGTCTGTCTGTTTGTTCCGGCTAATCTCTGAAATGGCTGGAGCGATTTTTTTGGCACATAGTTGATGTAGTAAGGCATAACTTAGGCTACTTTTTAACCGACTTCCGAAAAGGAGGAGGATATATTTCACTTTTTTTTATATTGGTTCGCGGACAACTCCGTCGTTTGTAGACCGATTTCCAAATTTCTTTTGTTGTTGTATGAGATGTAGCCCGAATTTGGTAACATGATCACGAAAGTGGTGATCTGATGATGCAATCCTTGGTAAATCGACAGGACTCCTTAAAATGTATAAAGAAACATATAGAGATTTTACGTTTTTCTGTAGGATTTTAAGCTTAAACTACGAAAAAATTTGAATTTGCGCCGAAGTACACCCTGGTTCCGAAGGTGCTGTAGAGAACTCTTGAATCCTTATAGATAAATGTTCAATGTCAATGTGTCAATTATACTAATCATCATCATCACTATACTAATGCCATGAATCTTCACATTATTATAAAAACTCTTACCTTTGATTATGTTATTATTCTACCGTTTGTTGTCTGATTTTCAAAACTCTTTCGTTGCTGTAGTGTTTATTTATATATAACGAGCTTTTGCCCGCGGCTTCGCTCGCGTTAAGAAGTATTATTATATACAAACTTTCATGCCCTACTTTAACCTCTTGGGGGTAAAATTGATCAAAATCCTTTCTTAGCGGATGCCTACGTCATAACAGCTACCTGCATGCCAAATTTCAGCCCGATCCGTCCAGTGGTTTGGGCTGTGCGTTGATAGATCCCATGTCAGTCAGTTCTTGAGTTTCATATATATATTTAGATATACACTATACAACAACCCGAATTTGGTACAATGCTTACGAAAGTGGTGATCTGATAATTAAATTCGTAAGATATAGTGGGAACTCCTGGATTTTTTTGGGACACACATAGACGCGTTAACTTTTTCTGTATTCAATCTTTATTTTTTTTTGTTGGTAGCAGCTGACTTCAGCGTAATTTCTATGTACAATTTATCGTATTATACATAACCAATTTTCTAAAATCATAAAATAAATATAAGCATAGCAAGTTCACCTTCAAGACAGTGAGCCTTTTTTGTAGATCTAGAAAAGGAGAATATTTCCGCCATACATAGTTTAGTTATATATCATATTATGACTTAGGCAGCTTTTTCATCAAAAGATTCCAGATTTCCGATACCTCTGAGAAATGTTAATATTATATTTTACTCAAATGCACACAGAAACAAAAAAAAATTAATATTCCTTAGCCCCCGAAGAAACATTCTTTTGATTGGTGAAAAGCGCATGATTTTACCACGATCAGACGGAACTGAAGACTTTGATTTATGACTATGACTTACTTACTGGGTAAGGAACCCTAAAAAGGGGGAAAATTTCTCTCTTTTTCATTATCTTTGTTATCACATTTTGTTAACGCGGACGAAGTCGCGGGCAACAGCTAGTAATAAAATAAAAACAGGGCAATAAGATAGAAATATATTGTATACTAGCTGTTGCCCGCGACTTCGTCCGCGGCAATAATATTATAATAGTAGTATGTCTGCAGGCTGATATATCTCAAGCATCGCGCTAGCTAGAAAGTTGAAATTACAAAATATGTATGAACAAATATAAAAATTTGAAATATATCCTCCTCCTTTATTGAAAGTCGGTTAAAAGTAACTTAGGTTACTCCTTATTATATCCGCTATCTGTCAAAATAAGTCCCATTAAAATTGCCCCAGCCGTTTCAGAGATTAGCCGGAACAAACAGACAGACATACAGACAGACAAAAATTGTAAAAAGTGCTATTTTGGTATATGTACCGTATGTACATTCATATGCATGTAGTAAAAAACGGTTCTTTCAATATTACAAACAGACACTCCAATTTTATTTATATGTATAGATTATTTTCATTTGAAATTTCTTTTGTTAAATTTTGACAGCAACTGCTCATCAATCTCTAGAATCTAGATTATCTAAGCATTCGTAGCATTCGTGGGTAATTTCTAAAGTCTGCTGGTTCCAACTTCCAAGTAGTTCAGAAAGTTCATAATTCATAATTTTTCGTGGAGCAAATATTCTTTCAACCATCTTTTTCGCTTTTTATTTATTTTTATTTTCGTTGAGCCAACAGCTAAGCCTATGAGAAGACCAATTGTTTGTTGCTTTGACAGAACTGGGGCCATTAATAGGATACACCAGGGGCTAAAGAAATGAAAAAAAAGTACGTGTAATATCTATAGCTGTCTCCCTTACCTCAAACCTATACCGCAGAAAGCGATAGAGACAACTGCAGAAAATCCAGAAAATCAACGATTCGTTGTCCACTGATTCCTTCTCCAAAACTTAACCGATTTAAGTATTTTTTTCATTAAAGATTAAAAAAAGGCTTGAGCTGTGTTCCTATGTTTTGCTTTTTTTGTATAATCTAGCCAAATCTGTTTTCTGGACGTTTGAACACAGCGGAAAATCTGGTCATTTTTTTGTGTTTTTGAACGTTCATATCTTATTTAATAATTAAATTATGAAAAAAAAAGAAAACATAGGGACATCGTATTAGTGGCCGTAGATATTCAGGAAAAAAATTATAACTCTACTAGCATTATCCAGAGAGGAAACAGGGGACAACGTTTGTATGGAAAAAAGGGCTGTGTGGACTCCTCTTAAGAAGACGTCTGGCCAAAATCGCCGCGTCGTCACAACAGATTTAGTTACTTAATTAGGACAAGTGGAATAAGAAGCTTATTATTAGAGTCTTCTTTTTAGGATCCTAGCTAGGACTTCTAAATTTAGTAAAATGGAATAAGTGCTTCAGTATTATTATTACATACTTTAACGATCATATAATATTATTGTATAACTTAATGTCACTATTTGTGCACGTCCTATCTGCTGTTTTAATCCTATCTCTCTCCGGAGGGCTGCTGGAAGAGATTCTTTTTAGAAATAAGCAGATCCTTTGTGTCGTCTTTCTATGTAAACTGTATAGTGTAAAATGTTTTCTGTGCAGAATAAATTTATAAATAAATAAAAATAAAAAAGTAAAACCTCTGTGGAGTAAGACTAAGCCCAATTTCACCAACGTCTGTGAAATTGGGGTAACCCCTCTCTCCTCCATATCTCCTTGATCGCTTCCACTTCTCTCGCCCTCCCGTGCAGTCCTGCCGTGAATGGGCCCTTTTACTGTTCATGCTGTCAGATTGTGGAACTCGCTCCCTCACCTGTGTGATGATGATGATGATGATGAGTTAAAGTTAACGCTCGAATTAGTATCACGTTACCTCTTTCGTTTTTCTTATGAATGAAAGAGAAGACTTGACATTTTAACAAGCTGTTAGCACTAACAGACGTTGGTAAAATTGGGGCTTAGCCCCAATTTCACCAACGACTGTTAAAGTTAACGCTCGAATTAGTATCACGTTACCTCTTTCGTTTTTCTTATGAATGAAAGAGAAGACATTACATTTTAACAAGCTGTTAACACTAACAGACGTTGGTAAATTGGGGCTTAGTCTTACTCCACCCCACTCCCACTTATGTATACATAATAATGGTATTTAAATGGATAGAGATTCAAGATAGTGCTCTTTCAAACGACGTTTAAAAACAGCAATGGTGGGACTGTGTGAGGGAGCGAGTTCCACAATCTGACAGCATGAACAGTAAAAGGGTCCATTCACGGCAGGACTGCACGGGAGGGCGAGAGAAGTGGAAGCGATCAAGGAGATATGGAGGAGAGAGGGGTTACAGGATGTTAAAAAGCATGGAAAGGATATGGGAGTTGCGACGGAGACGGATAGGAAGCCACTTGAGTTTGGAGCGGTAGGCCGATACTTTCTCAGACCAAACACGAAACGAATACAGAGATTCTGTAAACGCTCCAACCTCGTTAACTGCTCTTCAGTGGCGTCTAGGTAGCAGGAATCGGCGTAATCAAGGATGGGAAATATGAGTGTCTGGACAAGGAAAATTTTGGTCTGTATGGGTAGAAAGTTTTGGAGGCGCCTTAACGTGTGCAGTGAATGCACTTTCCTGCTCACTTCGGTGACTTGTTGATTCCACGATAGATTACAGTCCAGAATTATACCTAAGTTTTTGGCCCAGTCTGTATAGTTAATTACGGTACTATTGTAAATAACACCAGGCACGTTACTAAGCCGTTGAGTCATATACCTGCTGCCAATAATCATGGCTTGCGATTTTCTTTAATTTTATGGAAATAAAGAACTTTCATTACTTTAGTTACCATAACTTAGTTAATTTTATGAAAATAAAGAACTTCCAATAACATATATTTTTATCGATATGAAATTGATTATTTTAATTCATATTATAAAAAAATACGTTTTTTTTATTATTTTACTTACATTGTCACACTTGACTCACCAACAAAAATAGGACGCTTCTTATTAAATACTTATCCATGTATATGTATCCATGTATAAATTTTGGCAGAGTCAACTGCCAAAATTTATACAAAAACGAACTATGAGAGCAAAATGGTGATACCTTTGGAAAGCAAAAACCAAGCTAAACATAGTCTTACCCATAGACTTAATATATATATAGGTTATGGTCTTACCCAAAGAAACTCATTGGTCTTACCATAATATTTTAGGTTTAGTAAAAATATAAGTGGTAGTTGATCCAATTTCAACTTACAGATAATCGATGTATACTAGTATATCTACATTATCTCAGTAAATAATAAAATAATGTATTTTTAATTTTGCTGTACTGAAGGGCCTTTTGATAGGTAATTATCTATGACCATTTATTTTTTCCTAATTTTGATGATGTTAAAAATATAATGTTTCGTTCTTTCTGACGCTCTCCTGTAAAGTTTGCAATTTGTTAGTTGACTCAGTATAGTTAGGTTAGGGGCAGTCGTATTGTGTCTCGTTTATCCCCACGATCGACGGGTTAAAGGGAACAAAGGGACATGAGGGAAAAAAAGCGACTTTGTTTTATATTAAAGTAGCCTGTCAAGAAAGTGAAGAAATTAAAAACATCGTAGTGTCATCTCTTTTTTCTTAGGTGGCACATTCACTATCCTATATTGCAGTCCGCCGTGCCGGCCGTCCGCCGGCTTATGCAGGATTATGAATGGTGTCGCAGGTCTCTGAGATTGATTTGAAAGGGATGACAATACGATATTGCCACTTTTTAATTTCTTCACTTTCTTGACAGACTATAAATTACTAGATGTTCCGCGCGGCTTCGCCCGCGTAATTTAGGAATGTCACGTAAACACAAATTTTTCCGCAAAAAAAGAAACGCATGTCCTTTCACGTGGTCTATTCTGCACGTGTGGCAAATAACATAAAAATTGCGCCAGTAGTTTCTTAAGATAATAAGCAATTTCAAATAATTTGCTCCGTTTTTCCACATTTTCCTCTATTTATTTGCTCCTCTTAGCGTGATAAAATATAGTCTTGAGCCTTCCTCGATAAATGGGCTATCCACTGAAATAATTTTTCAAATCGGACCAGTTGTTCCAGAGATTAGAGCGTTCAAATAAGCCCTTTCAAATAATTTCCCCCATTTTTTCCACATTTTCCTTTATTTCTTCGCTCCTATTAGTCTTAGCGTAATAAAGAATAGCCTATAGCCTTCCTCGATAAATCGAAAATTTTTCAAATCGGACCAGTAGTTCCTGAGATTAGCGCGTTCAAACAAACAAACAAACTAACAAACTCTTCCGCTTTATAATATTATTAAGTATCTAAGATTAGTATAGATAGAAGTAGCAATGACAATACAGTTTATTTTCATTGCCCTATCAGTGTCAACAGTCAAAAAGAAAAAACTGTCAATAGTATCTGTCAAGTGTCAATGTATAGTGGATTCATTGGATTGTGGCAAGAAACATAAAAAACACGTAATTTGTGGCGGCAATTGTAAACATTCCAAATTCGGTAATATAGTTCTTACGGCGTACGAACTACGAAGTTTAGTTTACTAGTGTGAAGTAAAATGTGCTTTGTTTTATTAAATTTACTATAAATTGCAATACTACTGAAATGGATTCTAAAGCAGAAGAAAATCACAATTCGGTATGTTTTCAACATTTCGTAAACTTTTCTTAGTAGGTATTACTTACTTATTTAACAAGATGCATAAATTAATAAGTATATTTACAATAAAATATAAAGTTTGCTATACAAATTTTAAGGTTATTTAATATATAATATGAAGTCTTATTAACCACATTTTGATACCATCTGATATTATTTATAATTTGAGGTTATCCTCATAGTAGCAGTAATATTTTGTTTAATAATAAATCTTTTTTAACATTTAATCTAGTATCCTAAGTAATAATTTTTTGATAACTCTGTATTTTTTATTTAAAAAAACTTATTTGTTCTTATATTAATCTATTAGACTGCCAATTTAGAAATTGTACATCACATGGTATTCATTATTATTTCTGCAGCATAAATTTTAGTAAGATGCCGCCTATTTGCTATATTCCTTACCTTAAGTTGTTTTTGTTATGTTATATTGTTTATATGCAAATAAAGAATTTATAAATAAATTGCCAACAATTAAAGTACTTAGTTAGTATAGTTTTTTTACAAAGTTGTATCTATTATGTATAAATTTTTGTTACGGACTGGATATTACCTGCAAAGAGCCTAGTGGGTACCTTTGGTTTGCACTTGAGGGGGTGCAGGTTCTATCCCGGGTGGAGGCATGTACCAATGTGACATTTTCAGATCTCAAGTACATTTACGGACGCACACGATACATGAAAGCACTTTATGCAATACATTAATGATTTTTTAGGAAAAATATATTATGTAAGGAAAACACTTAGTTGGTCTCAGACATATTGACCTGTTTATTTCTCTGGACTAGCCCGACTATGTTGCAAGAATGTTGTATGCGGGCATTTTCAAAAAAATGTGTACCCCTGGTTTTTACCTTGTCCCTTGACTTCGCTACAGATTATTTGTAAAAAATTACATACTAACATTTTGTAATTTTAATTTAGGAGCAAAAACAAGTTTTCTTTTATTAAAATACATTCACGTTTGTATAAAATTTTATTTAGTATGAGATTTATAAGGTTTTTTAAGTACCGAAATCTATTAAATTCACCTGTCCCCTTCCCAGAAGTTGTGACAAAATCTTTAATAACTATTTTTTTTTTCTTAAAGTAAGTTACTTAAAAAACATATGTTAGATTCTTAAATACTTAATGTATCAATTGAATGTCTTGTTATTGAAAAATCTAACATAATTTAACTACAAATTAATTAAAATTATAATCATGAAAAAACAACCCGGCCGGAATGTTCGGTTTAGTGACCGTTTTTTTTAGTTTTATAAACATACTACAAAAATATTTTCGGCACTAAATGATAGCACTATATTTCATTGTACATCGAGAAACTTCAATTTGAATTTAGTAGTTAAAAATCTGCTACAAGACGCGGACGCAGGTTGGATGGTTCTTCAGGAACGGTTTATTTGTTCAGATAAGTGACCATATTTTGTAAGCATTATTATACTTTCTCCAACTGTTTTTACTGTTAACACGTTGCAAAATTAGCTTAGTATTTAGTAAAAAAAATGAAATTGTGATAACTATTATTGGTTATTTACAAACACTTTAAAAGTAAAAGAAAGTAATATTACGTGACTTCCGACTTGTGACTTTTCGTATGGTTATATATAATGGAACGGACAAGTCACAACAGGCGGAAAGCATAAGGCTTAGTTCACATTTTAAATAAATTATTTTTTTATTCACAGATTTTATTAAGGCGGGGATTAATCTCAATCAAAAACGATAACCTTGCACACAACCAAAGACCAAGCGTATACGCATCGCAATAAGATTTATTTTAGCTTAGCATAAAACTATAGGTTCTCGGGCGGATCTTCTCTATTTTTCATGTTTTTTTTAAATATCTTTGGAAATAAATATTAAGAAACAAAATTGCTCGGTTAAAGAATTTATAATATAGATTTACTAACAATTTATTCAAATAAAATGTACACTTATCCTAGTTAATACTTATATTTCGATGAAATAGAGTTTTTTCGGAGGTAAGTTTGTAAATTAATTACAGCCAAAGTATTACGTTTTATTAAAATGTTTATGGTTTAAGGTATTTTGAATATTGTGCTTTATATCTCATATTTTTTAACACTTCGTTATTATATTGGAACTAGGTAAACCGGGAGTCACGGAATAACAAATTGGGGTTTATCCTCGCCTTAAGAAAATTGGTGATTTTAAACTGGTACGATTAACGTACAAATATATTTTTTATGACTTATGTGTTAAGGTGACGCCGCGTTAAAGTAAAAAACCGTTTTGGATATGTTTTAGATTGCTAGTTTTCTATGAAAGGCCGGCCCGGCCTCTCACAGATAACAAGCAATGGAACAGCAAAAAATGGAAAGGGCGTAAGCGACAAAATAGTTTTGTCGCGTAATTTAAAAACCATAAATACATTTCATATAAGCTATGGGCAAATTAAAGTGTATGCTTGAACCAATCCATGTACATTTTTGGAAGCTTAAATCACTCTCCTTTGTTGGAAAAATAGGAATCCTTTTTTTTTTACACAGGTCTATTTGATTGATAATTCTGTGTTATAAAAGTTGACCAATCGTGTTATATAGTTATGCTATGGGTAAATCGAAGACAAAGACATAATAAATACTGACAATGAACTTTAATTTCTTAGCTTTAGTCATTGAAAAATCGATATCGCTACAGCCAAATTATCAAGGCGTCGCCTTTACTTAACAATAACAAATATTTAAAATTTAAGTACCTAAAAGTTTTATTTTTTTAAATAATTTTGATTTTATTTCCACTACTTTTCTATCAGTAAAGTTGAAAATAATTTTGTGTCATTGATATTTTTAGATTTATAATAACTAGACATCGGATTATATGCATTTGCATACTTGCATATGCAAATGCATATTATAATGTCACTTTTTAGGCGATGGTGCATATTTTGGCAATTTTGCATATTTCGGTAGTTTAACTTCTATGGGCATTAAGATGGCAATCGGAAAATGTTGGTAGACAATTATTATTGGCGTATAATAAATAAAAACTAAAAAGGCTTTATTTCAAGAAATTAAAAATTTTGATTTTATGAAATTATAAAAATTGGCGCTTTTATTAATGTCACTACCGGAAAAGTCTTAAAAAAAATAATAAATTTTAATATTAAGTGACTTTTGATTGATTGATTAAATACTGACAATGAACTTTAATTTCTTAGCTTTAGTCATTGCTGAGAAAAATCGATATCGCTACAGCCAAATTATAAAGGCGTCGACTTTACTTAACAATAACAAATATAGTATTTAAAATTTAAGTACCTAAAAGTTTTATTTTTTTTAATAATTTTGATTTTATTTCCACTGCTTTTCTATCAGTAAAGTTGAAAATCATTTTCTGTCGTTGATATTTGCAGATTTATAATAACTAGACATCAGATTATATGCATTTGCATACTTGCATATGCAAATGCATATAATGTCACTTTTAGGCGATAGTGCATATTTTGGCAATTTTTCGTTGATAGTGCATATTTCGGTAGTTTAACTTCCATGGGCATTAAGATTGCAATCGGAAAATGTTGGTAGAAAATTATTATTGGCGTATAATAAATAAATAAAAAGTCTTTATTTCAAGAAATTAAAAATCCTGGACTTTATGAAATTATAAAAATTGGCGCTTTTATTAATGTCACTACCGGAAAAGTCTTTAAAAAAAATAATAAATTTTAATATTAAGTGACTTAGATAGTGCATATTTTGTGCATATTTCGACCATTTTTCGTGCATATTTGCATGGATATTTCGGCGCTTTGATCGTGCATATAATCCGATGTCATTAATAACTTAGGAATTCGTAGACATGTGAACACATCTTTATGATTATGAGATGTTCGTCCCTCTAATTAATGAAGTTAAATCTATGAAATCAAAGAATTTTTTACTTTTATAAGTAGTGCAACAATAAAAATGTTTAAATAAAAGGTTTTTGTGTTATAAAAACTTCTTTATATATGTTAAATATTACTTACTCATGTAAAAAAATGAAAAATAACCTAGTGGGTAGGTCACATAGTCACACTATGGATTAAAAATAATTGCTACTCTTGTTGATCCTTGAAATTATCAAATTTTTTTTTAATAAACAATTAAATATGCATTTCACTAGATTAAATTAACGAAGAAATCCATTTATTGCTGTATTTTTTTGTATTAAATTATATTTACATTTAGTCGCACAACGGAATCTGTTTCGTCGAAAATTCTATTTTGTTTCAATAATATCAGAATAATATAACATTTTCAGCGTTCTTATTAACTTATTCCATTAGTTCAATATTTGTCCTTGTATATGACATTCAAATAAAGGTAAATAAATGACCTTAAAAAATATAGACATATTTTTGCAAGGGTACACGTTTTTTTGAAAATGCCCATGCACTTGAGCAACCATACAGACATTTAAAATCTTGTCCCAGCCACTACAATATTTAAAAAGTGGTTATTTCCTTTTGAAAATACTGTATAAAATTGCCTGCCAATTTGTTTGCACTGAAACTTGGAAAGCATACATATTTCAGCAACTTAAACTTACAGACTATGTCCATTCTCACGTCTTTCTCAATAAGTACCAAATTAAATCCATAAATAAAAATATAGAAATATAACTTAATGCCTCAAGACTTAATGCGGTCAACAATAGAATAGCTATTGTGTCTGGCTTTTCCACAATCAAGGTTTTAAGTTTAAATCATTCTTTGATATTGGTGGTAGTATAAATATTTGTATAATGTTATTGTTCTTTGATAGTAAAAACCACACAATTAACTACAGCGAAAAAGTAAACTATAGCCCTTTGGGTGGCTACCCCGTAAAAGTGGCATGTAAATGTCGCAGGCAACTGGTTAAAATAGCTGTTCAATCAAACAGCTAGCTCTTTGACTTTACAACGCTATTCAAACTTTTTTACTCGTCTAGCTTTTTGATTGAATATTTTAGTCGCTCAAAACGTTCAACACTACAGCTGATTCAAAAGCCGTCTAATTGAATTAGTTCTGCGCTCACCACTATGGCTGTAGGTGCGTTTTGTTTTTGTCAACTAACCGGTGCTTGTGGTAGTTTCAAGATATTTTACGGAAAGAAAGTAGTAAATATATTATGTTACAAGTGTGATTAAAGAGACAGATATTATGGGGGCACCCGGCACATACAAGTGAATCAAAATTGAAACCAATATTCGAGGAGAAATTACGGGATTTGCAATATAATAATCTTCCAAGAAATTACACAAAGTTTTCCTATTCTCTCAAATTACATACTAAACTAATGGTCACCTTAGTTAATTTGCCATTTAACCAGTTGGCTAAGCGTCGTCTAGCTGTAGTATTGAATGTTGCAGTCAACAATTCGGCTAAACAATGTATAGCCTTGTCATTGAATGGCGTTGTTCAGTCAAAGGGCTAGCTGTTTGATTGAACGGCTATTTTAAGCAGTTGGCTGCGACATAAACATATTAAAGAAGATACATTAAGAGACACTTTTGTAAGTAATCATAGTATTCCGTGAATTATATTGATAAATAATAATTCAAATGAATTTTATATTAGCAGCCCTAACAAACATTGTTTTGCCATATTAAATTATTTGGGTTTTGATAAATTTATGATACCTTATAAACACATAATATTTCATCAAAATTGGTTCAGCCGCTTTGGAAGAGTTCAGCAACAAATAGCATAACAGATGAATTTAAAGGTTCTTCTCATAAAATATATTATCTTATATTGTAATTTGTAACGTAACTTGTTTGTCAGATGATAGTTAAAATTATCTCAATGTTGTCAATCCACTATTATCTTGAGAGATATTTTATTGCTTACTCACACTTACATAATATGTAATATTCTACAATAGAGAATGTTACTAGGTACCTATGCCAAATTGCTTGAATTTTTGTCACAGTAAAACCTGTACGAGGGCTGCTATTTATGTATCCGGAACTGGCCACTTACAAGAACAATATTTAAAAAGTAATTACAACATTTGAAAATGGAACTCTTTGGTTGAAGAATACATTTTGTTTCATGTGACTGTCAATTATTTTTCCATTGTGGCGTCATTTTGAAAATTACGTGTCTTCATTTGCCATGGATTTAACGCGTGAACATTTTCTTGCAATGATTTACTACGATTTTCGGCGTGGGCTAATTCAACAACAGTGTTTTATTCAACTCACCGCAACTTTTGGAGATGAAGCACCATCAAAAACCACTGTTTATCACTGGTACAGTGAGTTTAATCGTGGGCCGTCTATGCTCACGGATGAAAATAAAGAAGGTCGCCCAAAAACAGCTGTTTTCCCACAAAATATAGATGCTGTGCGGGAACTAATAATGCGTGATCGTCATGTTACATATCGCGAGATAGAGGCGTCTTTAGGCATAAGTATGACGAGCATACATAAGATATTACACGAACATTTGGCTGTAAAAAAAATATGTTCGCGTTGGATTCCGCACTTGACAATCGATCAAAAACGGGCTCGTGTCGATTGGTGCAAAAAATTGATAAAAAAATACAACCGTGGTACGTCAAAAGCCGTTTATAATATCTACACAGGTGATGAATCTTGGATCTATGCATATGACCCCGAAACTAAACAACAGTCAACGGTGTGGGTGTTCCAAGATGAGCCGAAACCAACAAAAGTTACTCGTGCAAAAAGTACTTTGAAGCAAATGGTCGCCTGTTTTTTTTTAATTAATGGACATGTGGCTACAGTGCCATTAGAGAATCGTAAAACGGTTAATTCTGAATGGTATACGACCATTTGTTTACCAGAAGTCTTTGAAGAAATAAGAAAGGACAACCGACAACGCAGAATCATATTACATCACGACAATGCTAGCTGTCACACCTCAGCTGAAACAACTCAGTTTTTGGAGGGTCAAAAGATCGAATTGACTGGTCATCCGGCGTACAGCCCTGATTTGGCACCTAACGATTTCTTTTTATTTCCATACGCGAAGAACAAATTACGTGGTCAACGTTTTTCGAGCCGCGAAGAGGCTGTTGATGCGTTCAAAATGCACGTTTTGGAGATACCTCAATCAGAATGGAAAAAGTGCTATGAAAATTGGTTCCAGCGTATGCAAAAGTGTGTCGATCATCGCGGCGAATATTTTGAAAAGCAATAAAACCATATTAAATGATATATGTTTGTTTCTTTTTTTAATTCCGGATACATAAATAGCAGCCCTCGTATGTCTACAAATACACTAGTTTATGTTGTAGTCAAAAATACCTAGTAGTTTTGATTTTATAGGCATCGAAAAATATCTAGTCCCACTAACAGTCCCGTGATCGCTTGTAACGTCATATCCGTTTGTTTTAAGAGTTTTCCAATGTCGCCGTTAATAAATGCGCCAAATTTCATCATTCCATCAAATCTAAGGTTTTTTTATTTCTTATGTAACAGTAAGTAGGTTAAGTACCTAATTTCCTACCAAATTTTCTGATTGTATTTTGCAATTCGATCGATTCTCTGTGGAAGTCCATTACCTACTTTATTCTTTTTTTTGTAATGTTGCCAACTGCAAAGAAAAGTTTTGTTTCTAGAAAGATATTGTATCGGGTAGGTATATTGCGGAAGTCTGTAAATAGGGCTCAGCTCAGCACATATTATATTTGAAGTATTTTGATCTATCGTAATTATTCGTACCTCTATTTCGTGGCCTCGGTGTGTATCATGATAGCTAGTTTGGATATTACGAGATATAAAACGACTGAAATATGCACTATCGCCTAAAATGTGCCACTATATGCTTTTGCATAATATGCAAATATGCAAATGCATAATATAATCCGACGTCTACAAATCAGTAATAACCATGCAAACACTTATATTGTATCCTTTATCTTACTGATATAACATCTTGATCTTTGCCATCATTCTAATGTCTAGGAATAAAATATGATTTGGGTTAAGTATATTTTACGAAGAATTAGTTTTTGTTTTAAGAGGGCAAATAAAGCATCGTTCTTCTCTCTTCACACTTATTATGTCCGTCCGTCTTTCATATTAGTCTAAGAAAATTAGTCTCAAAATCGTCGATCAAACCAAATACTTCGTACATACCATAAGTTTAGCGTAACTTAAAAAAACGACATGTTCATTGTTTTTCAAAATACTCTTCTTTACATTCTAAACATTTTTAATGCGATCGAACCATTCTCCCGGCTGTCTGCATATTCCTCTCATCTGACTCCATCAACTCCCGGCTGCCTGATTTACATCGCCAATCCAGTCTTTTTTTTTTGTCGATTTTAATTTTTTAGCAGCTATTCTTTTTTTTTGTTTTTAATAGATATTATTCTTGCAACTCTTTTTTTTTAGTTAGGTAAAGCTAAAAATAATTTATATATTAAAATTTAGACAAAACAACAGTTTTGCCTAAATTTTAATATATAAATCATTATATTATGTCGTATTTGTAACTACAGCGGTATGTATAAAATAAGTAATTAATTATGTTACAAGTTTTCCAAAATTTAAATTTTATGTTGATATAAAATATCATAGAAAGTTCCATTTAAAGTATAATATAATTTGTGTAAAGTTACAAAAGTCAAGTAATTATTTTAGTACCTAAAAGGTACTTAAAATGCATGTTCAGTTCAATAATATATTATTATGGCAATTAAATTTCATGTAATTTTAGATAAAAGTAAATTAAATTTGAGAAAGAAAGAATTCGATAAAAGTAAAGAAAGAAATTAACAGTTTATTAATTAGTGGAAAGTCAGATTGCTATAAGAAATAAATAAGTTTGCGCGAAATTTATAAAATTGGTAACATTTTGATATTATATTATGTTTTACAATATCTGACTAATTGGAATCTTTAAAATAGGTGCAGTTGATATAATAAGACTTTACTTGTATATTTTTTTTGCTTGCATGTTAATTTTATTTTGATGATAATATTATTAAATAATTCTGCATTATTTTTGGAAAACATTTTCGGAGAATTACGTTTTCGCAAGTATTAAGTATTTTTAAATATCTTTAAGTCATTTATTTAATGTTTTGAGAGTACAAATAAATAAATAATGATATTATTCTGCAAATAATAGCAACTTGTAAAATTTTTAGGTATTGGAGCGTTTAAAAGGTACTCGCGCAGTTTACGTTTGAACGTAACAATGATTAAGCAGTTTCTGATAGGAGGAGGAATATTGTTCCAGCATTTCGTAGCCATATATTTAAAACTACCACGGAAAGCAGATTTACTAAACGACGGGTATATAAGCAGATCGGAGTTTCGGACATCTCGCTTTGAAAAGTTAAGTTTCTCGTATAACTCCCTTCTCTGTTGCTCCATCTGGAGATGCACCAAAATATGGTACATCTGGATCAATAAAAAGACCGCATGGTAATATTTTAATATTTTGTTCGGTCGATAACTGCTCCAGTGCCAATTTTTCATTATCTTTTCCATGTTTAATGGACTGGATAATACGAGTATGATCGATAGATTTTTTGTATAAAAATTAAAATGTCCTTTACAATATTGTGACAACTTGTGTCTAAACGTCGTTTTATGACGCCGCCAAAGTTAGAGGCAGTTAACTATTATGCCGCAATTCGAGTAACTCGCTACAGCCGCTTTGCAATATGGTTTCCCGAACTAACCTTTCCCTTTCTTCAGGAGTCTTCAGAAAAATCATCTTTTGATTTAGCCATTATATCTTCACATATGTCAGGCTTAAAGCAATTTTTACCGTAACTATAGGTCTACCAGAATCTCATGGCAAATTTAGATGGGAGATTTTTCAAAAAATATCCTTAATTATTGGATATTTTTTTACATTTGCATGTATCACACACAGAATCAGCCGCTATAAGGTAAAAAAAGTACCAAACGTTTTGCTCCAATTTTCCTAGTATGGTAGCGTTAATTTCTTTTTTTCATTTTTTGCCATCAGATTCTTCATACTAGTATCGCGTCTTCCGAATATTTTTTTTTGTAAACTTTTTGATGCTTACACGTTTTTTTTTTTTTTTTGCTTTCCAGTCATAGAATTTTTTTATACTATTTTGTTGATTTCGGGCTTCGGCCTACGATTGATAACTACTAAATGATAATGCTGCAGCGTTGCAAACGCGTAATGTATTGATATTTTTGTCTGAAATCAATTATTTTTTCCCCTGTAAATTTGTCTACCATGCTATTAAATCTTTATCTACAGAATTACTGTCAACGTCAATTATAAGGCTGCGAAAATGAGCTGCCAGTTGATTTATTTTTAATTTTATTCTTAGCTAAATACTATTAGAAAATAAAAAGCTTCGCAAATATTTTTGCAATCTTCATTATTTATACAATAGTCGATTTTGCATATTTTGTTATACTGTAGGTACCGCTCAAAAAACGTGTTCGGCAACATTCAGTATATCTTCATGAAGATTTGAGATGTTTCCAGTTTCTTTGTAGGCTTTTATTCTTTGAACAATCAATCTTCTCATGGACAAAATCCTTTTTTTTTTGTTAAATACTTTCTCAATTTTGGGTATTTTGTGCCAATGGTAGTTGCCAGTAATTTGTTACAAAAATTTCGAAGCAAGTAGTTTTTCCACTTTTTCAACTGTAAAATTTTTGTATGGTCTAGCTTGCAGTATTTTTGAGTAGGTGTTTGCATCGCCATCCGAGATTAATCTTCCATAAATTAAACTATACAAGGCTCCTTTAAATCCTTCTAATGTAATTTCTCTACATCTTTATTTTGTGACAATGCACACATATGCATACAATATACAAAATATTATTTTTGGGAAATTTATTTTTGATGCCCAAAAATAATATTTTATCTGTCCTTCTTCCAATAATAATAAGTGGCTGCTCAAGACAATGAAGAAATTTTTTTTCGTAGGACCTTTTGCTGTAACACCCATCTGCAATGACGTCAATAAGTTAGAGTGAACTCTCCCTTCTTTGACTGCCGAATCATATTCCTCTGTAGTTGCTTCTTTCAGAGATGTTGTCAACTTCTTTTCCCATCAGACCCATTTTTCGTTGACTAGGTTAATTTTTTTATGAATAAATAGTTGGTTGCTCATAGGAGAGATACCAATAACACAAGTCAACTCTTTTAATTGTAAATATCTACATCCACACTCGATTGAGTGTGGATATTTACAATTAAAAGAGTTGACTTATATATATTTAGTATATTTGAACCGGCAACTGCCCTAGTATTGATTTCCATTTCGTCTATGGGATTATCAGTACGTAATAAGAAAGTCATGTTATATAAGTAGTCACATTATGCACTTTAAATTGTGTTTAGAAATACATAAGTCCAAAACGAATTTCATGGGAATAATCCGTCTACCAACTTGTTTTTCTTGGCTCGAGTTATTATTGTAACAATGTAGAAAATAATTATTAATGTTTAATATAAATTAAACCCTGCACTTTTCAGTGTTCCCCAAATAAAAAATTAAATTCGAAAAAAACAAAACATAATATTCTTGATTTGCAAAATGAAAAACTTTCAATATCCAGCAAAATTAGAGAAATATGTCAATCCATTATCTAATAACACCAATTTTAATTCGGCATTATCTGCAATATCTAGAGTCATATTATCATCAGTGTTTGACTCCACATTCTCACTTCCCACCTCTCTAAAATCATATCAATAATTATTGATACGGACACCACGATAGCAGTCTCTATCAATGAAGCAATCGGCCAAGTGTGAATCGTACTCGCGCACGAAGGGTTCCGTATCGGCATAGAGCGAATGTAGATAAAACATTTTACAGGCGCGTGAATTGTTTGAGTTTCAGAGTTGTGGCCAAGATTGTAGCAAGCCTGACATAATAATATCTATGGACACTTCACACTACGTCAGTCTGGCCCAGATAACGGAAATATATTTAATACTTGTATATAAGTATTAAATATATTTCCTTTATCTGGGCCACACATATTGAGTATAGAGGTAAGATCCAGGAACATAGGAAACTTTTGTTCCGTTGGCGAGGTTCAAACCCGGGACCCCCGGCTTAAGCGCTGACAACGCGCTCAACCACTGAGCCGCTGAGGTCGTCAACTGACATTGGACGATTCTCTGACCTACTCAATATGCTCACAAAATTTCATGAGAATCGGTCAAGCCGTTTCGGAGGAGTATGGCAACGAAAACTGTGACACGAGAATTTTATATATTTTTATTATATAAAAAAAAACCTTTATTTCCATACCCTTGTTTTACATTTTCTGAATTCTAAATTGTTAGTACGTGTTAGTAATTATAATTATTATCTATGTGTTAGTAACGGGTTAGTTAGCTGGGTTGGATATGGACCCCTTCTCGGGTGAAGGCCTCCTCCAGTTCCTTCCATCCACTTCTGTCCTTGCCGATTTCTTGCCAGTCCTTTTCTGTTATGTCCGTTATATCGTCAATCCAACGTCTTTTTGGTCTTCTTACTCTTCTTTTGCCTATTGGGCCTTTCCATGTTGTAGTGTTGATTGTCCACCTGCGTAGCTAGCACGGGGTTTCCCAGTCGATTCTTCGGAAGAAAGTAATGGCAGTTTCTTTCCCATGTCTACATATCTTATTCCCGAGCATGGCACCACCCATCGACTTGAGTTTCAGTGGACAAAGTCAAGAAACTCTTTCCATAGCAACCATTAAAGCAACGGCAATTTTTTTTTTTTGACATTTAGTTTCTTGGTTCTTTTTTTTTAATTATGGCACCTCGGCTCTAAAACCATGGCCAGTGTCGAGTAAATGGCGGCAAATTCAAAAAATCGACGTGCAGCAACCCTGTCTATAGCCGGAATTATAGTTTTGATCTACGAAATACGAAAAATAAAAACTAAGTAACTTTATTATTCGTAGTTTGTAGATCAAAACTATAATTCCGGCTATAGACAGGGTTGCTATACATCGTTTTTTTTTTAATTTGCTGCCATTTACTCGACACTAGCCATGGTTTTATAGCCAAGTGCTATCAGGCGCGGTCCGAGGGGGGGTCACAGGGGACATGACCGCCCCCAAAATCTAAGGTAAAATTGAAAAATCTCAAAATCTTGCTAAATAATAAAAGGAAATTTCTAGCTATCCCCTAGCCACCACTTCGTCCGACCTTAGACAGCTGCTGTGAACCCAGAAACGTCCGAGGGCGCAGATAAAAAACCCCCAAAATTTCAGGCTGTGACCGCGCCTGAGTGCCATAATAAAAATAAAAAAAGAATCAAGAAACTAAATGTCAAAAGCGGTTCGTCATGCTTGACTTATAGATTTTCAAAAGCGGAAGATATCGAGATACGAAAGAAACTTTTTCTCCAGTGTTTTTCCGGTAAAACTGTCAAAATTTAGTTTCTTTCGTTTGTCTACGTGCTTGTGCTAGCTATGCTGTTGTCCGTGTATCTCGAAACGTGTCCTACCCATTGCCACTTGAGTTTTAAGGCTTGTTTATTTTTATTATTGAGCATCAATCTTATGTACTTACCCTATACTTTCTGACAGTACACTGTCTGTGACATTATTATTTGCGACTCGCTCAAAATATTTGCTTCTTTTGTATTTATCATTTGCCTAAAACGAATAAATTCCATTGAAATACCATCCAGCCTCCTATTTGGTAGCCTCCAAATATAAAAATATTTCAAAAAATATGACCGCAAAATGGCACTAACATCATTCGAGCAACTCTTTGTAAAGTCGCTTTAATTTGCCCCTCCGATAGTCTTTATTATTTAATTTTACCCATCGTTTACCTAATCTGAAGCATTTGAACCACAAATTAGATTTAGAATACAAATAGACACTTGATTGTCCTATCAGAGAAGTTGATTCCTATGCAAAAGGAGGACCTACGTAGTTTGGTCGCATTACGTCAAACCCAGCCGACAGATCACAATTATTAACCGATTCAGTGCGGTGTCATTTTTTGCAATATTTTGCGTCTGGCTGCTAACAAATATTTCGTGGATCCTCTAAGGCGCCTAGCGCCAGGAACTTTGATGACTCCTCTCGAGCCCCACCCGCCATGAATTGTAATTTATCGTTGTTTCGTCTGTTCCCAATTGTTTTTCTTTTAGTAGCAACCCAACAGCGAACGTAAACGGATTAATAGTTCATTTCAAGTATTTAGAAGTGATTATTTACGTGTACAAACAGAAATGGAAGGTAAAGTGACATATTTTTATCAGGTGTTGTAAACCTTTGGCTATATTGATCAATTTATTTTCGTTTTATTGTAGAACGGGATATTACATGCTACTTGCTAGTCATGTATAACGCCAAAAAGGTATATCTACTTTTTATAACATTTTATAAACAAATAAACATTGTATAAGTTGTAGTTTTTGAATGAAATATGTTTCTTTCATACCGGTGTAAAGCAGGGGCGGGCTGCTAGTTAATTATAAGAATAAATGTGAGATTTTGCTGGTGTTGGCATTATATATTTATAAAATGATTCGTCGGCCATATTAATCTCCAATTGAAAAATTTTAAGTTGAAGTGTAAGTTTTTATGCAATATCCTAAAACTAACACTGTACACGTAAAATACTTAACAAATAAAGCCACTTTCATTGAGAGGAAACCTCTGAGAAATGTAATTTCATCATAATTTTACAGGTAAACATTTTATCTCCTCTCGGGTGTAACACGCCATACAGAAAAGATATGGGTGCCTCTGCGGCGACATCCGCACGGAATCGGTTAACATTGAATTGATCGACATGAACATGATCGACCAAATGACGTTGGTCTCTCAAATGCATAGGAATCAATTTCCTCGATGGTACATTGATTGAACCCCATGATTATTATCCATCAAAACGCATGTGGAATTGTTGTGGCAAATATTCAAAGCAAGGCGTAGCTTTCGCAAATCAACAAATCGTTCGAATTTGTGAAGAAAACCATTTATCTTTATTTATTATTATTTATCAAAAACGAAGACTATGTCAGCCTTAGGAATCATAATTTAAACATTTTGTCGTAAAAATATTTTTTCCTGTATTTGTTTTCGCTGAATGCTAGAAGAAATAAAATTTTGAATGTATTAAATTTTTTTACCGCACTTTTTTAGTGGTAAATGGCTGTAAGTCTAAATTTTAAGAATATGTCTGCCTTAATATGAAACTTAACAAATCTACAAAAAATGTTTAAATGCTTATAATTACTTCCGGTCTTTCTAGTGAAAATAAAAACATGAATTTGCGTAGTATAGGGCCTTAAGACAAAGATACAAGTGCCAATAATTGTGTGTTTTAGATTATGGTACATAATATTAAACCCAAGTTTAAGATTAACCTATACAGCACCCTAATGTTTAAGATTAACCTATACAGCACCCTAATGTTTAAAATTAACCTATACAGCACCCTAATGATTAAGATTAACCTATACCGCACCTTAATGTTCACACACTAGGCAGTAGTGCCTAGTGTGTGAACATTCAAACACGAGATACTCGTCTATTTTTATGCACTCAGAGCATGATGTTATCTGCCCACGCTGAATTAACATTGTTTGACATTGGATTTCGACCACAGGAGTGCAGGCTGAAAGGGTATTACGGAACTGGTCTGTTTGCTGATCCCTTTGTTTGAAAGGTCGCCATTTTTATATATTAATGAACACTTTACACCACATCAGTCCAGTGGTTTTTAAGAACTTGTGTTATGGGCGCCAGACAACGGTGATAATACATTGTTTTGTAACATAATACTGTTTAAACCTTCGGTAAGATAATAGCGCAATGACAAAATTAAGAAAATGTTTAGTACATAATATGCTTTTGTCTTACCGAAGGTGCGTTTTTATATAATGCTTTTTATTCCATACACTAGATATTCCATACACGCGTGGAACACGCGGCTTCGTCCACGGGAATAAGTAAAGTTATATTGTGCTAATACTATATTGCGACCTTTCCGCTTTTTATTGCTCCTTAATGGACAAACACAAACATACGATTAGGAGCTTATATGTCTCGTTTGGTAGACTTCGGAATCATGGTGCCAATTGTGGTAATCCATCATAGAACGTGGAGAGACTTTTGCTCCGATGCTCGTGGGTGCTTTTAAAAGTAAGTATTACAAGAAAATAAATATAAGAAGCTTAACAATTTACGACTTTAACACAATGGAATAACAGAAATGTTTTCTGCATAAAATAAGTAAATAATAAGTATTGTTACAAACATCTTATATTATAAATAAGTAGTTGTTTTTTTTTTATATTTATGTAGAATTTTCTAGCGCGTCATACAATGATGAATGAGCTTAAACTTCACAGACAAGAGGAAAACTGTAAAGAATATTGCGTATTGTCATCTTCTTATCAGATAATATTGTATTGTGAAGTGTTCAGGCGTAAGCGTAAAAATAAAAGATAAGTAGTTAAGTAATATCAGAAAAGTTGATTCATAGGCAGATGGCGAACAAACTCAATTCGCACGTGTTATGACTTAAGTCAAAATTCAAACGTGGTTCAAACCCACCCGACAGATTACGATCAACATTGAATCGACATAAACCAACCAAATGACGTAGGTCCGTAGATCCGTCAACAGCCTATGAAGATTGAAAGTGAAAAGATTTAAGATTTTACTTCTTCTGGCCAATCGTAAATATTTCCTACTTGATTAATTTTCTTTAACCAATTCTGCACGCGATTTTCAGGATCGAATTAAGGAATTAATTTATCCGTATGGAGCAATGATTTGTCTACCCTCGTATTATTGTTAGTTTGAAATTTATTAATTACTTCACTAATCTTTTGCGATATTATGGTATCAACACTTTCGGCTAAGGAGTCATTATCTTCGTTTTTACTCACGTGTTCATTACTTCTTATTTTCTTGGATTTTGTATTATTACCACAATAATGACGCCGGAAACGCTTCATCTTTTTAGCACGTGGTAAAAATGCCACTTCTGAACTTTTACTAAGATTTTAAATAAAATAAAAAAAATAAGAAAAATTAAGTATATTTTAAATCACATTTAAACTTAGTAATTTTTTTTTTGAAAAGTAATGCACGCTCCGCTACTAATCACGCCATTTTATATCATCCGCTCTCCTCTCCTCGCCTCTCCCGCCAGTCTCGTTTTCCGCGCCACTCCGCTCCGCCCGTTACACATGTTTACATCCAGTGTTTATTAGTACAGTGCGGCGCCGTGAGTAGTGACCCGAGGCCCCGCTACTGCGTCGGTGTAAATAGACACTGCTGAAAATGCTACCAGATCTATTAGGTACCATACTAGGTACAATATCCAATTGAACAGCTGAAGCGGCTATTAGATTATTCTATGTTTTTACATGAAGTAGTAACAAAAAAATGCCTGCTACTTTAAACTATCGTATGTCCGTTTCTGGATCTTCATAAATATCCTCATTGAAAAGAAATTGGTTCAGCTTAAGTGTAAAGATAACAGACAGACAGACAAATAGATAAACAAATAGACAAACAGATAGATAGACATAAGGGAATCTTTCACTTTTATAATATTAGCAAGGATTCTACGTCATATATTTTATTTGTAGGCGAAGGAGCGTAAGCAATGGTACACATACGTGACAGTGGAGCCGCCAATGTTCCTCTACATGATGGCGTACATGATAACCAGCGTGATAGAACAGACATTCTACGTGTTCCAAGCCTGCCGGGTTAATCATGGACAACCAGAGGATGTGTGCTACAATATACAAGACTACGAAGACATTAACAAGGAAGTCCAGGTAAAATTATTTTCCTGATTACCACCTACCAGTTCGAAAAGAGATCCTGTAAGAAAATTTATGAGGGATTATTTAAAATTAGAGCAACCTCGCGCTAGTCGCCATTAATATCACGAGATGTAGTGCCATTAAGCTAATAAGCCATTGTTCCGGTTATTTTTATAATGTATAGCTTTTGCCCGTGGCTTCGCTCGCGTGGAATTCGAAAATCGCGTAAAATACGAATATTCTTACAAATCTCTTTTGGAAACATGAGGTTTTCCAAGACCAAAAGTAGCCTATGTTACTCTCCATCCTTTCAACTAAGTTTATGCAAAAAATCAAGTCGATTGGTTGCTTCGTTAGGCTGCGAAGAAAGGACAAACAAACAAACACACTTTCGCATTTATAATATTATTATGGATAGCTGTTGCCTGCGACTTCGTCCGCGTTAGCATAGTATAATAACGGAAATGGATAATTTTCTCCTTTACTATAAGGGTTAAAACAGGACTCGATCACAAAGATAAAATATCAGCCTGTCCGTCTGTCCATATTCAAGCAAAGCCGTATTAATCAAATGATACTCGAAAATCATTACTGTTGAAAAAAACATAAAAAACCGGCCAAGTGCGTGTCGGGCCACGCGTGCTTCCGTAGTACCGCTGGTTTTTGATAATTTGTGTATGGACAATAAATATACAACATGAACATTATCTCAGTTAACATTCAAAGGAATTTGAACGAAAAGTTCCTGTATTCGGAGCGTGCGAAGTGGGTGGAGGGGGTAAAGAAAGCGATCGCCGCGCTTGTCGCGGCCAAAATATGCAAAAAAGAGGACAGTTCGTAGTCTTCTTCTTCTTCTTTTTTGGCGTAAGCCTCCCCATTTAGGAGTTGCCAGCGTCAGAGTTACGGCGAATGATGTGAACAGTTATAAACAAACTTGTCAATCTTGTTTTGAAATTTTT
Organism: Aricia agestis; assembly: GCF_905147365.1. Taxonomy (NCBI): domain Eukaryota; kingdom Metazoa; phylum Arthropoda; class Insecta; order Lepidoptera; family Lycaenidae; genus Aricia; species Aricia agestis. The sequence continues at coordinate 22,007,484 of NC_056428.1, read as the reverse complement.
AGAAAGTGGTCTTAATTGTATTTGTATCGTAGACTGCAAAAATAACAGCAGAAATAGGTAGTCAATAGAAAATATAAATTTAATATTTTTTCCTAAATCCACTTGGAAAAGAGATCAGATATAAATGGATAGCTGCTGTAAATATGAAAAAGTAAGTGATTCGATATAACCTAAAATTGCATTATCAATCAAATCGATTTTATTTGAGTTGCATTTTATAGGATATTAATTGAGTACCTCACTATTGTTTTATTGTTGATGGATCACCATGGTCTCCAAAACCCGACGACTAAACTTGCAGTGATAGTTTAATAGAATATTTCATTTAAATCCAAAGTATCAGGTGGAAGAAACAGTGACTCACAAATACGATAAACCAGATACTACATCTGGTTTATCTGCCTACCTAGCATACGCCAACGAGATATCTCACTCTCGAGATAATTAAATTTTGACAGTTTGAGACGAGTTACTCTCATAATGTCAAAATCTCGACATTATCTCGGCCAAACATCTACGCGAGAAAAAATGTTTGTCATGCTAGGGTCAATAGAGATGAAGAGACAAACCATCAAACATCGAGAAAACATGTAGAGTGAGATATCTCGTTGGCGTATGCTAGGTAGGCTGATCTTTTAGAAGCTAGAGATAGAGTTTTGAATGAAAAAGGTTTTTCAATTAAGCAAGTTTTAAAGGGGTAAAAAAGGTAAAATTATTATGCCCCCATTTTGATCAAAACAAAACGAGTAGGTACGCCCAAGAAGAAACCGAAAGGACTTATTATAGACAGGCAGACAAACAAAATCAGAGTCAAAATATTTACTTAGTCTGGCCATAAATACTGTCACTAGTAAAAATAAACAAAATATTACATTTGAATTTGGATTCTGTAATTTTTATATGTTTGTTTATTGTGTTTTCTTATTTTACAATATTTTGCAATGATATTCTATGTTACTAACATTTTGCGATATTGAAATGGAGTGGGGTGATCAAAAGAACCAAATCGCTGTGATTGCATCACACAAAGTAGGTATGGAATCCAATGTCATTTTTAAAACTCTCCATACGCTTGGTATTAGTAAAATGTTTATGTACCGGGCCATTAATAAGTACAATGAGATCTCCTCTGCTTGTGGCAGAAAAAGATTTGGCCGTCGACGCAGTGTTCGTACGAAAAAGTTGGTTTAAGCAGTAAGGGAAAGAATTTGAAAAAAAATCGGTTCGAAAGTAAAAGATTTTATCTCACGAGATAAAGATAGCACCTAGAACCATGTCATGTATTTTAAATGATGACTAAGGACTTTCAGCCTACAAGAGACGTACTAGTTATTTCCTAAATGATAATTTAAAAAAGAAAGGGTGGTAAAATTTAAACAACTACTGAAGCGGTACGCAAAGGGAGGTCACAAAAAATGTTTGTTTACGGATGAGATTTTTTTTTACAATTAAGTAACATTTTAACCACAAACAAAATTTATGCTTGAAGTTCTAAGGTTCAACATCAAGTTCAATAATCAAGAATGGTCTTTCCAACAAGGCTCGGCGCCGGGTCATAAAGCTCGGTCGGTTTGGTTGGAAACGAACGTTTCGGACTTCATCAGAGCTGAAGACTGGTCGTTGTCTAGTCCCGATCTTAATCCACCGGATTATGATTTTTGGTCGGTTTTAGAGAGTATGGCTTGCTGTAAATGCCGTGATAATTTGGAGTCACTAAAACAATCCATACGACTGGCAGTGAAGAATTTTCCCATGGAAAGAGTCCGTGTTTCTAATGATAACTGGCTACAACGTTTAAAGGACGTTATTGTAGCCAATGAAAGCCAACTTGAATAAGCTTTTAATATTTTAAATGATTTTATATTTATGTATTAAACTAATACACTGTAAAAGTAATAAAAATTATTTGCAATAGAAAAAAAAATGTTTTTCTTTGTGTCAGTATTTATGGCAAGACTAGGTATTTATCCTAAAACATATATTTCTATTTAATAATAATTTAAGCTTAATTATTATGCAACTCTCAAAATCTTTTTTATTTTATTAATTCTTCTCAAAAATTCATAAGGTGTGATACTCTCTTCTTCTAATTTCTTCTTTTCCTCTGTGTACCGGTTATCGAAGCTAATATCCACCTTTTGCTACCGTGAAACATACTATTTTTAAATCTTATCTCCTGCCACTTTGCTTCTTTTCTTGGTTTTTTGTTAACTTTTGAATTAAAACGTCTGTTCCACCCTTCTAGAGGATTATTCGTTCTAAAAACATGATTGTAGACATTTATATTAATAGAAGGTTTAAACCATTGATTTTCAAAGTAATCAAGAAATTGCTGAATTTCCTCGCCATTACCAGCATGTTGTTTAATATATGACCAACATTGTGTGTGGTATCTTGACGGCCGCGGCAGTAGGAGGAAATTTGGACAAATTCTGATTATCTCTCTAGACTTTTTGCATTCATTGGCTTTCAAACTCTCGGCATTTCTCCAAACGGCTTTATTTAAGTGGAAGTAACATCCCGATATATTTATTTGCGGACTGACTTTTTTAATGCGTTATTTAGACCGGCTTCGTAGTCACACTTAATGCTTTTGATATTTATATCTAAATGAAGTTTCAAAAGTTCAAATAAGCGTTCGTATGTATGCTGCAATTTATTGGGTAATAAGGCATAAATTACCCCCACTACATGTACAGATTAGCTGCTACTATACTGATTTACATGCATCACAATTTGGCTAAATGGTTTGGGTGTCCTTGTGAATGTGCCATCAATGAAAAATAAATTATTTTGAAGATTTTTTAAGGCGGATCTTGTAAATCTGAGACAAAATACTAATATTTTATTATTGTCCGTACCATCTTCACACAACAAAAAATCTCTGGCTAGTATATCGGGTACTTTAACATAGTTTAAAGGCCTATGGGGGGTTTTGTATGGACCCCGTCCCCACCCTTCAACAGTCATGGGATGCGTCTCGATTTGTTCACTGGGACCCAAAAAAGTCTTAAGTACCAGTGTCAGTTTCAAAATCAATGGGGTTTATTAAAAAAATAAACTTTTCTTAAAAAAAAATGTTTTTTTTTTAACAAAAAAATACTTTTTCTACAAACAAAAAGCATATCAGGGTTCCGTAGTCAACAAGGAACCCTTATTGTTTCGGTCTTTCCGTCCGTCTGTGTGTCTGTCCGTGGTTTTTCTCAGAGACTATATGTCCTACAAAGCTGTAATTCGGCATGTATACATATTATCTTAATGATGGCGACAAAATGGTATGTAAAATCTTTTTTTTTCGGGTGTCGTTGGGTACGTTTTTTTAAAATATTATTCAGAGTATTCAAAGATCATTTTCCGACTTAGGGATCCACTTGTGAAATATGAAGTTTTAAAGTGGAAAAAATCGTTAGAGTCCAGTGTTCCACTATCTCAAATTGTTGTGGCTCAGGTTTCAGGCTCAGGTTTAGCTGTTTAGCTCAGGTTGCTTCTGGAAATTTGGAAAAATTCACGGAAGTAGGAGATATTATGCTGACTTTAAAGGAAAACTATCACGGCTAAGAAAACTTCTTAAATAAGTACAATTACTTATTTAAGAAGTTTTCTTAGCCGTGATATCTTAAATAAGTACAATTACTTATTTAAGAAGTTTTCTTAGCCGTGATAGTTTTCCTTTAAAGTCTCCTATTTTTTTAGTTGATCGACTATTACTCAATAGTAATAGTCGATCAACTAAAAAAATGTATTCGAAGAAGTATAAAGAAACTTTTCGTTCAAACTCTTTTGAACGTAACTGAGTTGGTATTGTTGGTAGTGAAAAACACGTTACAAATGTACATTCATTGACGATACAAAAATTATCAAAAACTAGCGGTACTACAGAGCCCTATATTGCGCGTGACCCGATACGTACTGTGCTGGTTTTTAATTTCATGTACAAACAAATGACGATTTAATTGAAGACAATAATATTAATATGATCTAAAAGTAAAAGAGAAAAAATAAAATAAAAAAAATATATTATTATAAAAAAATTATAAAGGCCGCGTCACCATCAAACACGGCGCGGCATCGTTACCGTGCCACGATACGACGCCGCCACCGTGACACGTGACGCGTGTTCAGACTTCCGGTGCCACGAACAGTGCGCCGCCCCGTGGCCCATTGATTGAAATCTGACAAGATTTCCACTACGCGACTTTGTTTGATAGGTATTTCACATGCCTCGTTTAAGTTTGGAACGTCATTTTTCGGAAGTTTTACCCTGAATAGGGGCGCGCGGTGCACCGTTTGCGTCACCGGGACACTGTCCAGCGTCGCACCGTGTCAGGGTGACGGCGTCGTGTCATGGCACGATAACGACGCCGCGCCAAGTTTGATGGAATTGCGCTGTAACCCCACGTATTTGACAGATGTCGCCATAGTAAAAAATTCTCTATTCTAGTAGATCTTTCGAATGACACATGTTTCTGCTCTGTTGGTTGGTGGGGACGTTTCTTCTCATAGTCCTTTGTTACTTCAGTTCGCTGCTGCTTCAGGAAATGTCTCCTAGCTCGGCGTAATGTGTCTTTTTTCGACTGAAAATTTGGTACGTAATCATCCTCTTCTAATTCACAATTTTTTTTTTTTTCAAATAATATATTTCTTAGATACTATCAGTATCTAAGAAATATATTTTGCATTTATCCATAACGATATCAATTTTATTTTAATAGGAATTGGTTTACATGTATGTTCTGCTGGTCTCAAAATTTTATTTTCATTTTTATTTATTGTAATAGTCGCGCTACAATTTTCACGATATTATGCACATCTCGATCGTCGCCTTTATTGACGACAATTCTATTGTATCTATAACCATCAATCAACAAAACGGGCTTTTGCTTTTGTCTCTGTATTCCAGCTTGGTTTCTGGTTCAAATGTACCTGGATTATTTTCCATTTTTTATTGCACAACAAACAACTTTTCGAAAATTATTACGTCGATCGATTGATTTTAATAATCAATCGTGAGCAATGACAATGTCAATTATTACCTATAAAGTTTTCAAGTATGTAGAAGTATCAAAAGAGGTTTTATAAGTGGCAAAAAAGAACTATTATCGTTGTTGCGCCTGCCAAATCCTGTAAGTATGTGTTTTTAGTAAAATTTTCAGGGGTAAACAATAAACTATTTCATATAATTATGGTTAAACTTATCAATAAATTAAAAATGCAGTATGGTGGCAAATCTTATTACGTATGAACCTTTACCTTTAATTTGTTGATATATTAATTTAATTACTAAAAACACATACAGGAATTGGCAGGCGCAACGACGTTATATTTTGATACGTCATGAGCTTATTATGCGTTAACCTCTTATTGATTTGATGTTATGTTCCGTTAAAGACCTTATGCACTAAGGACTATATGAATTAAGGACGATTTGCTCCTTTGCCATTTTATCGTTAAGGTCAACTTATTCCATAAACATTTGACTAGCGGACTAACTCATTCAAAGTACTTTAAGCTTAGGGGACCTTCTACTCAGAAAAGAAAATTTGTTGGTAATTTTTCCCACAACTTTGATTATTATGTTTTTTTCAGAAATCAGTATTTAAGCCCTTATAAGCACTTTCCGCAAAAAAGCTTTAGGCGCGATTTTTACGTGATTACCCCTGTAGGCCTTCTCGACGTTTCATTTGCCGCCACTAACCAGATCTTTTTCTTAAGTTTTTTTTACGGCATCCCAATTGTTTCTGCAATTTTTAAGAAGTTGGGCAGGGATTTTTTTTGTCAGTTATTATCTACAGTGCGTACTGCGTAAGTACTTATACTACTTGTTTTTTGTTAAAACATATTGCAGGAACTGCCTTATTAAACTGTTGTTCTTTTTACCAATGGTGCTACCAAATCCTTATCAATGGTTTCCGCATCAGAACTTTCCTCACGTTCAACATTACTGCCAGATATTTCTTCAGCAGACGTCTCGAAAATATCGTCTTCTTCATCATCATCGAGTAACTCCGTAAGTTCGACAACATTTTCACAAGATTGACCACTACAGTTTTAACAAATTACAGAACATTTTAGGCCCGCTTTGCAATATTCGCACATTTTTCCACAATTGCCCTTGCATTTGCTAGAAATAATTTTTAATAATAATTGAGGTGCTGATTGTGTCGCAATTGTTAACGGCTCTAATCTATGAGCTTTCTTCCAACACCATTCTGTCGCATCTATCAGGTTATCCAATCGCTTTGGTCCCGGTACATTTACCATAGGGGCGATTCCATTATCGCGGATGCAACATTTGACACACTTAAAGGTTCCTACAGGCAAAATGAAGCATATTTATTAATAAAATATCCCTTGAAGGGAAACATATTAACTAGTTTAACAATTATTTATAAATGAAAACTTCATAAAATGTATGAAGGGCAACAAAACAGGTTTGAAGTGCCGTCGCGGGTGCAACCGATTTGGCCCTCCATTAAGAACTGTGATCTATACTAATATTATAAATGCGAAAGTATCTCTGCCTGTCTGTCTGTCTGTCTGTCTGTCTCGCTTTCACGCCAAAACTACTGAACCGATTGTAATGAAATTTTGTACACAGATAGTGTAAAGCCTGAGAAAGGACATAGGCTACTTTTTAACTGGAAAAAGGGGTTGTGAGGGGGTGAAAATGCGTAAATTTGGTCAAATTAAGTTAGTACCAAAAATGCAAAACAGATGGCGCCAAGAGTCCCCTAGATCGCTCTATTGCTTGCTCATGCGTATTTCTATAAGAGGTGGTACCATGTTAAATTGGATTTTTCGATTCATTCGATTGTTATACACGTTACTAACTAATAACTCACCTACCAACTTAGATATCAAATTCAAAAACAACAGCGCCAAAACTACTGAACCCATTGTAATGAAATTTTGTACACAGATAGTCTAAAGCCTGAGAAAGGACATAGGCTACTTTTTAACTGGAAAAAGGGGTTGTAAGGGGGTGAAAATGCGTAAATTTGGTCAAATTAAGTTAGTTCCAAAAATGCAAAACAGATGGTGCCAAGAGTCCCCTAGATCGCGCTATTACTTGCTCATGCGTATTTCTATAAGAGGTGGTACCATGTTGAGTCGAATTTTTCGACTCTTTCGATTGTTATACACGTTACTAACTAATAACTCACCTACTAACTTAGATATCAAATTCAAAAACAACAGCGCCAAAACTACTGAACCCATTTTAATGAAATAATGTACACAGATAGTCTAAAGCCTGAGAAAGGACATAGGCTACTTCTTACTGGAAAAAGGGGTTGTAAGGGGGTGTTTATGCGTAAATTTGTTCAAATTAAGTTAGATCCAAAAACTGGAACAGATGGCGCCAAGGGTCGCCTAGATCGCGCTATCGCTTACTCATATGTATTTCTATAAAATCATCACATCATATTATCAATAACATTAACTCAACATGGTACCAGTACCATGTTGAATTAATGTTTTGATTCTTTCGATTGTTATACATGTTATTAAATAACTCACTTACCAACATAGATATCGGAAACAACAGTCTACCAATAATAAAATATACTAAATAGTTTATGGGTATTGGGCAAAGCTAAAGTTGTGTAATGCATTATGCAGCTAAGTTGTGTAAGTTGTAACGTTAAATAAGCTTGGTATAAAAAAGTTTAATTAAAAAAAATCATATTATGTGCACACTACACGGCTGTTTTGGGTATTTTGATTTAAGGGGTACCAGGGTTTCGAAAAAGCTTTTGACACCAATTTTATTGACACCGCGCGCTATAAACTAAAGTCCACGCGGACGAAGTCGCGGGCAACAGCTAGTGAGTTCATATGTGAATACTGGTTATTGCGAAACTTTTACAAAACAACTTGCCTATATTTCAAAATAGCATAAAACAAAGAAACCATGTATAATAAGTACGAGAAATTATTAACATTTCTACGATCGCGGGTGCAACATCAAAATTCTCAAATCTCTTAAAAGTGAATTAAATCGTAATTCTCTAACAAATTTTAAAATTTTGGACATGGAATATGTAATTATACTAGTAAGTTTGTAATAATACTGCACCAAATTGTAGTTTTTTTTTAATTATCTTATATCTTTAAACGAGCAATTCTTGTATATATATAATTGGAATCTCGGAATCGGCTCCAACGATTTTCATGAAATTTAGTATATAGGGGGTTTCGGGGGCGATAAATCGATCTAGCTGGGAATCATTTCTAGAAAATGTCATTTTCATCGGATACCGAGCAAAGCTCGGTCAAACAGCTAGTCAGTTGTTTATTGGCCTAACAAAATTTATAGTCTAAATCACTAAAAACGATTGAATAGTGTAATTTATACAAAAGATTTCGACGTATTGCTGTATAACTATACTACGACTAAACATTAATTTGAAATATACCCTTTTTTAATTTAAAAATATGGGAAAAAACATCGCCTCTGTTAGATGATTTTGTTTAAAAATGCTCTAAATTATTCGAATTCCATCTTTTACCGATAAAAGTTGTTTTGTTAGTAAATACACATCTTCTTACGTATATTCCAATTAAAAAATGTAACTAATGCCACATTTTAAAAATTGTCGTTTAGGGCCATCTGTGGCGGAATGGCCCATAGGTGTAGGAGCTTAAAAATTGATTCATAAAAAAAACTGACTACAATTTATTCTAGGTTGCCCTATATTATGTTTTAGCTAACGCGACTGGGCTGTATGGAATAGCATTTTAATATAATTATAGTCCGTATTTTTTAAAAATATTTTGATTAACTGACACGTTAATTAATAAAATATTTTCTGTGAAAGTCAGATATTTCAACAGAATTTAAATTGAAAGCGAATTATTCTGTAACGAATTTCGACGTAAATCAAGTTGCAAACAATACGCTAAATTTAGCTTCGGCGCTGTTCCCTGTATGCACAGATTCCTGGAAAAACCTCCACACTAGACCAGCAAAACTATAAATAGAACGCATATGAATAAAAACTATATGAAAGGGGAAAATTTTCCAGATAATTCTATAAGCTGGTTGACGTCAAAACATTTATGTATGCAATTGTGAATTAAAATATTATTATAAATTCTGTAACGAGCCAAGAAATATAAATACGAGTAAAACATTAACAAAGCTAATTAAAATATATTTATTATATTTTTGACAAACCTACCTACCAATGTTTTCTTCTACTGTACAGCGGTGCATCCAGCGCTTGAAATATTCTGAAAAAGTCTCGTTAGTACTCGCCACCATCTTGGATAGGCAAGTCTATATGTCACTGACGCTCTTATTCTATTCAATGTTTTAAGTACAATGCACAATGCTGTAAGTACAATGCAAAATGCTTTAAGTACAATGCACATAATATTGTAATTTTATGGGCCACAATATGTTATGTTATGGTAAATAGAATTTATTTATATTCCTTCAGGCCACGTACTAATGTACGTGGCCTGAAGGAATAAAATAAAGGTGAGATTACACTGCGACTCCTAACGACTCACGAATTACGAGTACGACTAATATCTAGATGGCCAATAAAAGATTACTATTTTTAGGTGACCGTGTCAACGTTTCATCAATGGAATGGCATCGCTGCGAACATTATTCCTTTGTTACTGGCATTCTTCCTCGGTACCTACAGCGATAAACGTGGCAGAAAAGTATTACTTCTTGTCGGCTTACTGGGAAAACTGTACTTTTCTATCGTCATCACCCTCAATACAATGTTCCGTAAGCGTCATGTTGATTTCTATTTTATATACTTGGAGCTTTCGAATGTTTTTGGAGGCTTTACTTACTTTACTAGAACTTATTAGTCATCATTCTTATGTGATAACTGATAAGAAAACAATTTGTTCAGAAAAAGCTTTTCATGTGTTCAGAATAACAGATTCGTGCCCAACCTGCGATAATTTAAATTAGAGCAAGTAATTTTGTTAACAGTCAATTGCTATATTTGTTTCCAGAAAGAAAAAAAAAGTTTTTGTATTGAATTTAGTGTAATTTTAAGTTTCTTTGCAGTTTGGCCGGTAGAATACATTATATACACTGCAACATTTCCGAGCGCCTTGACTGGTTCTGATTTGGCGATTTTCGCTGCATGTTTCTCATACATAGCTGATGTGTCTTCGCTCAAGAATAGGACTCTTAGAGTTGGGATATTGGATATTGTGTATTTGAGCGCTATGCCTTCAGGGGTTGCTTTAGGTAAGTCAAAGGGTACACACGGCGACTTTTTGTAACGTAGTTGTCACAAGTTTAGCAAGCGTGCGATAGCATAGATACTAACGCTTGTTAGTCGTATATTTATGCGCTACAGTTATAGCGATGCTAACGCACTACCGTCGCGCTCGTTGTACAATGGAAAGTAATTAACAAAATGTTGTCGCATAATATGACATTGTGTAATAAATTTTAATTGAAGATCATAGTTTTTTTAATATTTCGAACGTTGTTACATGATGCCCACGAATCTATTTATTAAATGGATTCATCTTATATCGACGCTGATAGTTTTGTCCTTGCTTCGGCTGCTTACGTAAAATCAGCACCAATGGCAACCATTTATGTAACCTATCTTGAATTGGGACAAAAATTAAGGCCGTTAAATAAGAACCAGTCACAGCATAACATACCTACATTTTGATACTTACGGTACCTTTCCACTTTCCAGTAAACCCGCGAGCGACCGCGACTGACAAAAATTAAAATAAAATGCCACTTTATGAACTAGGTTATAGGTTTCATTTGCTACCGAGTACCAACATTGGTCTAGCGACCCATGCCGCCGTTTTGTAGTAGCGTACAGCAAAATATAACGTATACCCTAGGTCATAGTGGCATTTTATTTGAATATTTGTCGGTCGCGGCCCGCCGGCACTTGCTGCAAGGATCGGAAAGCCATCTTTATATTATAAATTCTGGTGTAAGCCAGCCCCTGGACGATCAATGGTATTGTGGAATATCACGCTTCAATTTTATTGAACAGTTTATTTGACAATTAGATTGAAGGCGCGCGATGTTCAATATCAACCCTAGACGGTCAATAATATTATACAATACGTGATATTGCGCAATAAAATTGCTCGTCTAGGGGCCCGCTAAAAAGATACAAGCATTTTTTGAAACGTGGATGACATTGTCATGGGGACGTGAATGTCAAAATACTTATTGATTTATCGTAACTTTACTTCAAGCAGAATGATACGAGGGCGGGATGATTAGTAAATAGCCTTTGCTATTTAAAAAGTTAAAATAAAAAAATATATGTACCTATGCAATTTTTTAATTCGTGTCTCTGGCCACCTGTGTTCTAAATTTGAATTTGGTGGCGTGAAAATTTTATAATTTTTTTGTTATTTGAAAACAGTTGACGAAATACGTTAACTGTTTTCAAAATGGATAAAATCGAACAAAGAGCGGTGATAAAGTTTCTTCATATGAAGGGTATGAAGGGGAAGACACTTGTGGAGTAGTGGAAGATGTACATCATCTTCTTACAGAATGTACGAGTTTTGAACAAGAGAGACATGCAATTATGCTGTCATTTAATTTAAATCAGCATGATGTTGGTTTATTTAATAGTTTATTAGCAAATGCCTCGTCCGACGCTGCAAAACATTTGTACATGGCTGTGAGTCATCACTTAATTAGTAGGCATTAACTTTCTTTTGTTTGTTTTTTATGTAATGTATTGTGTTGAACTAACTGGACCGACATGTATTCTTATAAAGGTCCTATACATAAATTAAACAGAATAAAAAAAAAAAAAAAAGGTTATGAAGGGGAAAGATATTTATGAAGAGTTAAGAAATGTTTTGGGTGAATGTGCTTCTTCTTATGCCATAGTTAAAAAACTGGGTGGCTGAGTTTAAGCACGGTCGTACATGTGTCTAAGATAAAGCCCGCCCCGGACGTCCAAAAAGCGTCACGACTCCAGAAATGGTCGTGAAAATACATGATATAGTTTTAGCAGATCGACGATTGAAATTATCTGAAATAGCTGACACTATAGGTATATCAAAAGAACGGGTACATCATATCCTTAGTGAGGAATTAAATATGAAAAAGCTATCGGCCCGTTGGGTGCCGCGATTGCTTACGCACGATCAAAAAAGGATTCGGGTGCAAAATTCCAAAGAATGTCTGGACCGTTTTCTAAATAACAAGGCCGATTTTGTACCTCAATTTGTAACAACAGACGAAACATGGGTTCATTATTATACGCCAGAGTCAAAAATTCAATCGAAACAGTGGACTGAATCAGGATACCCGGCTCCAAAGAAAGCCATGACAGTAAAGTCGGCTGGAAAAGTGATGGCTTCCGTTTTTTGGGATGCAAATAAAATCTTGATGATAGATTACCTTCCTAAGCCAGGCCGCACATTGTCCGAATTCTGATCCGAAACAGTTGAATTTCGCCGGACCGCCACCCCGCACACTATCCGAAATATCCTTCCGGCGAGTTCGAGCTCACTCGGCTCAGTACAAAATGTAAGAGACAGCGCGGACGTTCTACTGTTTCTGATCAGAAATTTCGGATAATGTGCGGCCGGGCTTAAGGTCTTAAAGGTCATAGAATACTACGCTAATCTTCTAGATAAGCTCCATCAATGTATTCAACAAAAACGACCCGGAACAACAAAAACGCTAGAGTTCACACATGTGTTAAAGCTATGGCAAAAATCAATCAATTAAGGTATGATTTGCTGCCCCACCCACCTTATTCGCCTGATCTAGCGCCATCAGACTTCCATATGTTATTCCCTAAGCTCAAAACTTTTTTGAGCGGACAGAAATTTTCCACAAATGATGAAGTCATAGCCGCTGTAGGGGAGTATTTTGCAGGCCTCGAAAGAAATCATTTTATGGAAGGCATTACTGCTTTAGAAAGGAGATAGAGTAAGTGCATAGAGATTCACGGAGACTATATAGAAAAATAAAATTATTTTATCACGGAAAGTTAAGTGTTTTATTATAAGGCTAGTTAATGATCATCCCGCCCTCGTACTCAAATGTAATTGACAGGAGGTTGTGAAACAGCATTTGCAGCAGGCGTAGCTAGTGCACCTAGCATGCGCCAATGAGAAAATTATGTCTTCATGTTTTCTCGATGTTTTATTTTATGGTTTCTCTCTTTACTCTGTATTCTATTCTATTTTGTTCCTGACAATCATCTGTCTATGTCTGATAATTCATAATTCTGTTTTGAGTCTGCAAATCCGATGTTGAATCTGACAACATGTTCTATTTTAGGCAACTTCATATTCAATAAGCTGGTGGATAGATCTTTTACGTGGATGTTTATAATAAATACTACACTAATGGTAATTGCAACTTTATACAGTATCTTCTTTCTCAAATGGCAAACAAGGCCTGAGCAAAAAAGCCTTTTTGAGGCGGGAGTTAAAAATCCCATAACTGACTTTTTTGATCTCAGAAATATCGGTAAAACGATTGTGACCTTGACGAAAAGGAGATCCAACAATCGAAGACTTATCTTGTGGTTCCTGCTGATTTCTATGGCATTTTATACTTTCCAAAGAGGTATGCAATTATTTTGTTTATATGCCATAAAAACAAGGGGTGATTTTTCAACCGTTACGTAAACAAAAATGATTATTATTTAAATGTCCGTCTCTACATTGGGCAATGGTCCACGGATATCTATGATTGACACAGAGTGTAGCTACCGCCGTATATGCCGTATCAATTATACGGGACCCCGGGCCTTCAATGTAGAGTAGCCCCGTAACAATTGAGGAATCAACCCTACACCCTGTTTTTTAATAAGATGTATTTGCTTTTAATTTGCTTGTTAGACAAAGAAAAAAATTTATATATTGAAATTTATAATTCCTTTGGCTGCTTTGCAACATCTACCATTTTTCCAAGTAAAATATCCGGTGGAGCTTCTAGTTAATTTGTAATTTACCAAAAACTATTTTATGACGCGAGAATCGTAAAATTTTTCGGGAACTGGAAAATACCATCATTCTCACAGTGCAGACAGACACTTTTTATAATATGTACGTGATTCAGCCCACTTCAATTTTATTCCTTTGGTTTCAGTCTCAAAATCAGCGGGCAGCGGGGCGGCGGCGCTTGATAATTCTAGGAACGTCTAGTACGCCGCTCGCCGCTAGACGGCTTAGGCCGTGCACCCATTGCGACATTTTGTAGCGATACTGTCGCATATTTGCATCGATACAAAAAGTCGCAATGGGCGCGCGGCCTTATCCATATAAATCTATACATTGTCACGCGCCGTCGCCGCTCCCGCCACGCTGTATGCATGTATCCCGCTGATTTCTAGAGTGAAGCCTTACAGGTTGTTTATTTGTGATATGCTGTTTATTTGTCCCCTTTTTTAGATGAAAAACCAGTGATGTATCTGTACGCGTTGAAAGTGTTAAAATGGGATACTACAGATTTCAGCAATTTTAGGACTTTTGCTAGTACTTCATATGTCACTGTTATGTTATTTGGCATACCACTTATGACAAAAGTGCTGAAATGGAAGGATACGGTTAGTTAAAATATTATTATCTATGCGACGAAAATGTAGAGCAACACAGTGGGCATCAATTCATTCAATAATTTAATTGACAATAGGATTGAAAGGTGAGCGCGTTCAATACTAACGCTAGACGGTCAATAAAATTTTACAACACTTAAATTGCGAATAAAATTGATTGTCTATTGGCCCGCTAAGAAAGTAGTAGCTACGGAATATTTAGAACTGTGATGAAGAATTAGAATAGAGACAAATTGACATTTAACTTAGAACGCTTACAGAGGAACGGTACAGACAATGAAAAACAATCCAGCGACGCACGCCGTCGACAAGTGCCGTTCGTCTGTATGAAGCCTTACAACATAGTCCTTGTCACTGACAAGTCACTCTCACGTAGATCGTTAAGGGCGGCCACATACATCAGTTTTCCTGATTCGATTTCCTGATCCGTTTTCCGAAACCGGGCCTCGGAACGCAGTAAATTCATACAAAAGTAATTCCATGTCACACACATTCGATCAGTTTCCGTTATGGTTTTTCCGTCCGTTCTTCCTGAATGCAAGTCCATGCATCCGTAATACCTGACGGAAAAAAAACGAAACGGATGCAAAGCCTACATACATTTTGTAGGGCCCGTCACATACATACGAAAATACCGAACGGAACGCTCAATAAGCGCAGCGCGATCAAGCTGAGCGGACGCGTACTGTAGGCATAGTTGGGACACCAACGAATACGACTATTGACGATGAGTGATATTGAACACTTAATCATTACTGTAGAAGGGTTCCCATGCCTGTGGGATCTAAATAACGAAGATTAGCATAACAGGGATATTGTTTTACAAGTTTGTCTCTTATTTTACCAAATAATTCGTCGAAAAAGTTTATGGACATCCGATCTTTGCACATTATATTGGCTCTCCATTAATCTTTGTGTGTTTAGTAGATATACCCAGTAACAATGACGCTTTTTCTTTTCTGAGAAATAAAAAATTCTATTGCAAGGAGGAAATCTTCGTCGAAATCCATGTTTCTTCCAAACGTGTGCACTCTACTGAAGATACTCCAAGACTAATCTAGGTATTCCGAACGGAAAAAATCTGATGTGTGTGGTAGTTGTACGGAATTTTTCATGATACGGTCTCTGAATCAGAAAAAACTGATGTATGTGACCGCCCTAACCTAACCACAATACCTAAACCCAACTAATCATTCTGTGACGAGCACTTAATTGTGCTTGTTATTATATGCTTAATGCTTTGAAAAATTATTTTTTGCGACTATCGACTTTATTGTGTATTTTATAGACAATTTCGCAATCTATGTTATCTTAGTCTTTAAAGTTGATAGGAGTTCTGATTCTGGATCTTAGGAACACATCATTCAGCCGAGCAGCACAATATCATGAAAAAACAGAAAACAACAGAGTTTTTTTTCTGTTCTATTCAATTTTGTTGTATTTTAGGTGATTCTCATGTTAGGTGCGAGTTCACACATAGCAGGCCACTTCACTTACACCCAGGCAACAGCCGGGACTACCATGTATATAGGAGCGACACTCGCAGCGCTGGGCCCTTGTGTGGCGCCCGTTATACGATCCATGGCGTCCAAGGTGCTAGCTCCGAGCGAAAGAGGTGAGCTACGTTCTCTTTTTACTTCTCTTCTTTGTAAAACAGTGCTGTTATTTGGCTTACAGGCAGCAGACAGCTTTAAGAACGATCTGGGAAACTGAAAATTGTATTATCTGCCAATTGCAAAAAACGAATGAAATTTTAGACGGATCAGATGGTGATCTGATCCGTTTAAAGTTTGATCCATTGCGCAACCGTTAGCCATCCAGATGTAGTGAATTTCTTTAACTTTTACCTACACTTACAAATAATAATAATTTAAAACACCTTTTTTAAACACACAAAAAAATTCAATTAACAGACAATCAAATTCACGAAAGGATAATCATTAATCAATAACAAATAATTATAGAGTAAGAGTCTGCAAAGGCCAGACTTTCCTCAGTTTCAGAAAGCTGAAAGCTTTACGTTTCCTCGAAGGTCAGGTAGACCTTCAGAACTGGATACCTCCTAAAGTAACTGCGACCGAAACTCCATAGTTGCTGGTCGTTCTTACCTCTCTCAAGTTCACAAACAGGTAAATTTTCAGTTGTCCGAAACAATATGAGGAAGTTCTGGTCGTCGCAGGTTCTTTAGTTCATATGACGACATCACAAAACTTGACCGTGCAATTCACACACCGCATGGGAAAAAGTCTTTATTCATTTCTTCTTGCGACTTTTCTTAAAAACTAGAAAAAAAGAGTAGCTAAAGTAACAGAAACACAATTTTGTGATTAAAAAGTGAAAATAAAAATAAAGTTGTTTTTATTTTCACTTTGTTTTTTTGATTTTAGGCAAACAAACGATACGAAAAAACTCAAGATGTTAATCATTTAGTGTAGTTTTTGAAATTGTAAACGCTTTTTCATCACATGCAACGTGATCACAACTCATAAATTCTTAAAAACTCACAAATTATTTATGTTTATGTAAGTTATTTATGTTCGTATGTATGTATTTTAGATTAATAGTACCTGGATGACCGAGCTTTGCTCGGTATAGCAAACACTCATGTCAGGAAGAGTCATATTTTTCAGTTTATCGATTATCGATAAAACACGAATAAAAAGACATTTTCTGAAAATGATTCCTAGCTAGATCGATTTATCGCCCCTGAAACCTCCTATAAACTAAATTTCATGAAAATCGTTGGAGCCGATTCCGAGATTCCAATTATATATATATATATATATATATATATATATATATATATATATTATGTGTGCACAATAAAGAGTATTTATCTTAATACGACCAAAGAAACTCAGGAAAATGTGTGAAAAACGGGGTAAATATTAGAAAGGGTTTATCTAACGAACCACTGGAGCCATTTTTATGGCAATATTTGGCACAGATATAGAGTACACCACGTGAAAAGAGTACATTTTCCTATAAAAAATAGCTAGGGCTATTTTTATAGGCAAATGTACGGTTTCCGAAAAAGTCCCTAATTTACGCGGGCGAAGCCGCGCGGGACATCTAGTAATACTAATAATAGAGTCATAATGTGATATTGCAAGATGTAAAGCGTAGAGACGATAATAATGATTAATGATTAATCTAATTCTTAAGACAACGTCAAAAACCCCAAACATATATCTATAAGGAGGCCGGCTACCTTATCACGTAAAAATAGCGATCAACAATCCACTAGCAATAATCGCGCGAGTGATTGCTGGGTGTCATGAATGTCACAAACAATGGTGTCATGTATAGTGATGGATTGCAATCGTATTGTTTTGGCTGATACGTGATACGAAATTGCGATTTTGGAGCAATTATCGCGCAATAATTGCTATCGCATTGCCCTCGCAAGATACGTGATACGGGGGCCGAGATCTGTTCACCACCTTCGAACCATTTTATACAATGTGTCCCGACACCGGTGTCCGATCCTTTAATGTCGTGATCTATGGCATATTTTATCGACAAATTGGCCCTCAATTTTTTTTTTCGCTCAAGGTTGTAAAATGGCAGCCATTTTAGTTTTTCTCGGGCTTTCACACTAATCTAACCAGAACTGCTCATGTAAAAAGCCTATGAAGATAAAAAAAAGGTCTCATTTGATAGCAAAATTTGTGGACTACGCTTACACAGGCAATATGTTATAAATTTCGTGGAATTAAACATAGAAAAACCCAAGTTTAAGAAGAAAAAATTGTGTATTTTTTATTAATGGCTTTTTGTGAAAAATGTACCTCATTAAACTGGTTCTTTTTTATTTTTAAAAGATAGGGGAAGTTTTCATCTTCTTACATTTTTTTACTTCAATGTTTTAAGTCAGATAGTTTAGAAGCTATAACGATTTTCTTATGATGAGGTGGTCAGATTAGTATGAAGCCAGAGAAAAACTAAAATGGCTGCCAAATTTTTTTTTCAAAAGTTGAAGAAAAACATAATTTGAAAGCCAATTTGTCACAAATATAAGCCATACATCATGAGTTCAAATTTTTTTCTCCAACTTTTGAAAAAAAAAAAAATTTCTCTGGCTTCATACTAATCTGACCACCTTATAATGAGAAAATCGTTATAACTTCTAAACTATCTGACTTAAAACATTGAAGTAAAAGAATTTTAGAAGATGAAAACTTCCTCTATCTTTTAAAAATAAAAAAGAACCAGTTTAATGTGCTAGATTTTCTACAAAAAGCCATTAATAAAAAATACACATTTTTTTTTCTTAAACTTGGGTTTTTCTATGTTTAATTCCACGAAATTTATAACATATTAATAATGTAAATGTAGTCCTATATAAACGTAGTCCACAAATTCAGCTATCAAATGAGACCTTTTTTATCTTCATAGGATATTTACATGTGAAGTACTGGTCAGATTAGTGTGAAAGCCCGAGAAAAATTAAAATGGCTGCCATTTTACAACCGTGAGAGAGAGAAAAAATTTTAGAGCCAATTAGTCGATAAAATATGCCATAGATCATGATATTAAAGGATCGGACACCGGTGTCGGGACACATTGTATGTTGGTGCAAAATCTGTTTTTTTTGGTAATATTTACTTGAAATACTTCATTATTTATCCAAAATCGCTGTAAGTTTCCATTTGAAATACTTCAGATTATGAATCGAAATCACAATATCATCCAGATAAATGGGGTTTTAGTATAAATAGCGAGGAATTCTCTCGATTACTTATGGATTCCATCATCGAGTCACCTTTTTTATGAACGTGGTACCAAATTCGGATTAAACCCCATACAATAGCGAAAAAACCTTGAAAATCGGTCCACAAACGGCGAAGTGATCGTTGAAAAAAATGTATATACAATATAAACAGACCTCCTCCTTTTTGGAAGTCGGTTAAATAGTCAAAGCGATGCTTTTTAGGGTTCCGTAGTTTTAAAACTATCGGCTCTGAAATAGAGAATAATATTATTACGTATAGTGTTACAAAGTACACCGGGTTATCATGATTAACCAATGGATTCCACACAAGAAAAGCACATTATTATGTATAAAAATAAATTTTCAATTTTGTTAGTCTCGTTTAAAGTCGAGAACGGCTACACTGATTTGATTGCTCTTCGTAGAAGTCCGGGGAAGGTTTATAATAGGAGGTGGGTGATCTAATATTATAATATTATATAAAATTCTCGTATCACAGTGTTTGTACGCGAACTCCTCCAAAACGATTCAACCGATTTTAATGAAATTTTGTATACGTAATACGTATATTAATTGTTAGGCCCGAGAATAGATATTTATCTACTTTTATATTGATACTAGAAATAATTTATATAAGTAAACAACGTTAACTACATTCCTTATTCTACCTATTTCTTTTAACATAAATTGTAGGTTCTCATTTTTATAGTCGATAAATTCATCGATCTACTGTGAATAATTACAGATTAAAATCAAAGCCAACTGACCAATAGTTGTTGTTTCTAGATGCCACGGATTTTCTACCATTTCTTTAGCTTTACAAGTCCCGGCGGCTGTTACAGATGATTACTTCAATCAATGATTATATTATTATCTACCTAGTCTTGCCATAAATACTGAAACAAAGAAAAACATTTTTTTCTATTGCAAATAAATGTTATTACTTTTACAGTGTATTAGTTTAATACATAAATATAAAATCATTTAAAATATAAAGAGCTTATTCAATTTGGCCTTCATTGTCTACAATAACGTCCTTTAAACATTGTGGCCAGTTGTCATTAGAAACACGGACTCTTTCCATTGGAAAATTCTTCACTGCCAGTCGTATGGCTTGTTTTAGTGACTCCAAATTATTACGGCATTTACAGCAAGCCATACTCTCTAAAACCGACCAGAAGTCGTAATCCAGTGGATTAAGATCGGGACTAGACGACGACCAGTCTTCAGCTCTGATGAAGTCCGAAACGTTCGTTTCCAACCAATACAAAACCGACCGAACTTTATGATCCGGCGCAGAGCCTTGTTGGAAGGACCATCCTTGGTTATTGAACTTGATGTTGAACCTTAGAACTTCAAGCATAAATAAAACCATTTTGTTTGTTAAAATGTTGCTTAATTGTAAAAAAAAATCTCATCCGTAAACAAACATTTTTTGTGACCTCCCTTTGCGTACCGCTTCAGTAGTTGTTTAAATTTTACCACCCTTTCTTTTTTAAATTATCATTTAGGAAATAACTAGTACGTCTCTTGTAGGCTGAAAGTCCTAAGTCGTCTTTTAAAATACGTGACATGGTTCTAGGTGCAATCTTTATCTCGTGAGATAAAATATTTTACTTTCGAACCGATTTTTTTTTATTCTTTCCCTTACTACTTTAACCACCTTTTTCGTACTGCTACTACTTGCTGTAAGATTTTTTTTTAGAAATAAGCAGTTCCTTTGTGTCGTCTTTCTATGTCATTTTTTTGTAAACAGTGTCTTGTGTGCAATAAATGTATCCCTCAGGGTGACAACGACAACTTCTTAAAACGACAACTTCCGAAAACGACAACTTTCTAAAATGTCAACTTCCGAAAACGAAAACTTTCTAAAATGTCAACATTCGAAAATGACAACATCCTAAATCGTCAACTACCTAAATTAACAACCGCCAAAATTGAGATCTTCCTGGAACGACAACGCGTTCGATCCTTTTTTAAAGGACTTTTGCCGCTGACTGTACCTATTTTCATTCGTTTTTAGGGTTCCGTAATCCGTACCCAAATGGTAAAAACGGGACGCTATTACTAAGACTGTGCTGTCTGTCTGTCCGTCTGTCTGTCTCCAGGCTGTAGCTCAAAAACCGCATTGCAAGACATTGAAATATTTCACAAATTATTTATATCTGTGGCATCTATAACAACAAATACAAAAAAATTATTATGAGGCGCTCCCATACAACGAGCGCGATTTTTTGCCCTCTTTTGCTCGATATCAATAATGGTAATAGGACTTGAATGGTAATAACTTTAAATATTCACAAAAAATTCAGTTTAGTTGTATTTTTACCTTAATAATAAAATTAAAATAAAAAAATATATAAGGGGGTTCCCATTTTATAATTACCTAGTCAATGGCACGGAACCTTTCGTGCGCGGATCCGACTCGCACTTGGCTGGTTTTTTGTCATTAGTATGTATATATGTATATAAAATAAACTAACAAATAATTCATTCTCGAGTAAACTGCACTTTACTTTTCTCGAAATGCTACTTCCTCATTGCCCCATTGAAACTCTATAATAATAATATAATAGCTCCCACAACGGTTTCGGTGACGGTGGTCGGTTTCATTGAAACCAGGCCAGCTACGCAGGAGTAATTTTATAGTGCCCAAGTGTGTGCGCAGTACAGTGCTTTTCTGCAGTTCTCTATTCCTTTACTCTCATAACCCAGTGGGACGGAAGACCGACACGACCGGCGAGAGATCAGGCGCAGGACCGATTTTTACATGCCCATCCGACTTACTTGTCAGACAATCAGGTGATCAGCCTGCATTGTCCTAACCAAACTTGGGATTTACATGTTTCCAACGCGGGAATCGAACCCACGACCTCCGAGTCAAGAGCCGCCCTCTATATACCACTAGACCATGGAGGCGGAAACTCTATAATAAAGGTGTTGTTGCATGCGTTCTTAAACTTCTAATTGGTCTTACTGGCATATTTAAAGTATGTCTAAGAAGAAAGCAGTATCTCTCAGCTTGATAATCCTAAAATGCAAATAGTGTTGATTTCTTTCATGAATTAATAATGAATTTCTTAAAATCACAAAAAGGGAAAGACTTATACTTACTATCAACGCCCTCTGCCCCTAACATGCAGGTACTAATAAAAAAGTGCGAGGTCAAATCAAGGTCATCTAGGGGACTTTTCACTTGAGACGCAATCTAGTATAAATTAAACATTTATCATTTTCGGAATTTGTCATTTCAGGAATTTATTTTTTCGGAATCTGTCAATTTAGGAATTTGACATTTTAGGAATTTGCCATTTCAGGAAATTGCCATTTTCGGAAGTTGACGAGTTTAGAATACACGTTCTCGGAAATTGACATTTTCGGAAGTTGTCGTTTTGGGAAGTTGTCGTTGTCACCCTGAGGGAAATGTATAAATAAAATAAATAAAAAGTTACGATCAAATGAGACAAAGGATAGCACCTTATCCATCCAAAAACGCCATCTAGCGAGTAGGTGATAAAACGACAGCTAGCAAATCAATCTGACAATGAGCTCATCTAAGATTTTTGAGTCAAACTCTAGTTCGGCTAAAAATGACAAACAGATGGCGCGATGGTCTCATTTTTTAAATGCAAAAAAGTAGTAGAGTCGAAGAAAACTGCTCTTTGTTCGATATGCAGGAACTACTTTGAATTTGAATGTGCGGGATTTCCAATAAAGGTATATTAGACTTCTAAGCCAAGAAGGAAAAAATCTGGCGGTGCAAAAATGTATAGGAAAAGATAAAGTGAATTTAAAAGTTCCAACGAAAATGACTACAAGAAAACAATTTAATGTAGGACAGCAAACACCATTAAAAGAAATTATTACTCAAACCATGAAATCATCGCGTACTCCAATAAATATCTCCGTTAACTCTTGCTCCTCAAATCGTAACAACTTAAGTACTTATATCGGACGATGTTTCTTACTCTACACCAAATTTACTATCTCGAAGCTTGGAAGGTATGACAAAAAAAATGAAACCACTAATGTTTTAGAAATGAAGGATATGATCGAACAACTAACCGCTACGCTTAATAGTTAATAGTACGCAAAATGAACTAGAAAATTTAATTCTTGAAAATAATAATCTTAATAAACAAATAAACAAACTTAAGACAGAAAATACCTTCTTAAAAATCTTTGTCAGTCACCGATAGAGGCTAAACCGATTATATAAAGAAGCGTAGTCCTTTGCTGCCACGAACACAATATCGTCCTCATCAATTCCTTTAAATATGACATATCACGAAAATTGTGACTTAAAGAATTAATTATTGACATTGAAGAGCCAAAATATGGAGAAAACCAGCACAGCACTAAATAAAAAATCCCTCGGAATTCGAGAAAAAAATACGTTTCCAGATAGAGAGTTAAGCCTTATGACATCAGAAATGAACTCAAATAAAAGCGCAAAAACCATTTACGTCTTCGGTGCCCAGCAATGCGCAGGCCTCACAACATCTCTACATCACTCTAGAATTGAGACAAAGTACGACAAGTATGCTATCTCGGTGAAATTAAATCCTATGCAGAGTCTTATCAAGCAACCAAAAACTGTAGAAATCTGACTCTGAGTACGGAAGATGTATTAGTACTCGTATTAAGTGTAGAAGAAAATGACTCTGATATTATAACAATCCTAACAAACTTTAAAGTATATACTTAACAGCTTTCCAAATAATGTAATTTTAGTTTTAAGTGTCAATCATAATTATGTAGTTCCGATGTTAAGCACATTAATTTAGAGATAAGAAAATTATGTACTTAATAGATATAACAATTGTAAATTTATTTATTCTAGGGACTCGAGTTTAGACAATTTTTGTAAATTGATTGTAATAATTAGGCAAAAAAATTTTTGAATCCAAAAGAAATCATAAAACTATCAAAGTGTATTACGCCAAATAATACAAAACCTTACTAATACATAACTACATATCCCAAAAAAAGGTACGATTCCGTTCTATTTTAAGAATATTTATACGTCTAATAGTAAAGTTATACATATTGACTGTTTGATGCTTTCAGTTCTTAAAACAACGCCTGAACCCCCAAACTTGTATCTATAAGAAATCCGGAGTTCTCTTAGTATCTTCGGAACCATAGTATACCATGGTGCAAAATCTTGCGTTTTGGTAGCATATGCTTAGGATGCTTCTCATAAAACCAAAATCACCATATGTTTCCACATCAATTTTGAGGAGTTCCCTCGATTACTCATGGATCCTATCATCAGATCACCTCTTTGTGGACATGGTATCAAATTGGAGTGAAACCTAATATAACAAAACAATTTTTTTTTAAATCGGTTCACAAACGGCGGAGTAGTGGTCGAACATACAAAAAGAAATATCCACAGCCGAACATATAACCTCCTATCCTCATTTTTTGGAAGTCGGTTAAAAAAGGAAACAAAGCCGATCCAAATATCCCACAAGCATAGGTTAGATGGAAAAAAAATTTGTTTGTTGGTTTGAGGTTTACCATTTATGACGTATAAAAAAACCACTTGCTAGATCTCGTTCAAACTAATTTTCGTTGGTAGTTTTTATAGTAATGTACATCATATATTTTGTTTAGACTTATCATGCCCCTACTTTAGAAGTTAGAGGGGGGGGGACACATTTTACCACTTTGGAAGAGGCTCTCTCGGAACCTATTCAGGTTAGAAAAAAATGATACTGGAAACCTCAATATGATTTTTGGAGACCTATCTATAGATACCCCACACGCATAGGTTAGATGAAAAAAAATTTGACAGACATGACAAATCTATAAGGGTTCCGTTTTTTGCCATTTGGCTACGGAACCCTAAAAAGGTGACTAGGCTCTTCCATCGCTAGTATCGCGTCATGCCATGGCAACGCCACCAACAAGTTGCATCATATATAAATTGGTTACGGTCAAGTCGTAAACAGTTGGCGTTGCCATGGCATGACATGATTTGGACATGCGCTATAAAAGGTTTTGTGGCATCGTCTTCCGACCCTCGGGAAATACGATCGTTGAAGAAACAATGACGTAAATTTCTATGGAAAATCCGAGTGATGAAAGAGCACTGTATAAACTTCCAATTTCCAAAAACGAGGAGGTTATACGTTCGGCTGTGGATATTTTTTTATGTATGTTCAATTATAAAGGGTGACCTGTTTTTATCCTTAGAACTCTCAGACGCTTTTATTTAACCTAATGTTTTTCCCCAGGTGTGGTGTACGCCTTCTTATCAGTGAATCAGACCGCCGTAGCTATGTGCTCTTCCCTAATCTACATGCAGATATACAAGGCGACCATAGACACAGACTATATCACTGCCATTTTCTTCTTCACAATAGCGACACAGGGTGTCGTCTTTTTGCTGTCAATGTAAGTTAAGAACGTGGTAAGAACTTTCAGCAACATGAACCAAGCCCGACGCCCGCTTAACGCAGCGAAGGCACTAAAGCCCTAAACATGTGAACTATACTTACATCCTTATAGAGTTTAAGGATATAAATCTAGTCCACATGTTCCATCATTTCTCAAATCTTTAATATAAATATATATATAAGTAAGTATATATTTTATTTAAATAAATATTTTTATAAAAATACGTCCCAAAATTTATCGCATTTTGCGTGCTACAAGCCAGATCTCCGAATTTCGTATCTCGCGCCGTTTCTGACAGCCTCTAAAAAAGTTTACAGTGCAGCAATAAGCAAAAAACCAATAAATAATTTATCAACCACAAAAATTTGTAATATCGCCATAAGAACCCAATTCCTAGCAATTCTTGGATCGTTTCGACATCATAATATAATAAGCAACTTTCCTGTTTGAACAAAAATATAACTTTCATACTAAAGCCCTTAAAATGCAGCAGAACTTCTGCATGAAAATGCTACAATAATAATACGAAATAAAAACGGAATAAATAATCGTCCTGTATGTTATAGCTTCAAATATTTTTTCAGGTCCATGGAGTTAATGCTAAAAGGCAAAAATTTGGAGGCTCCGGCCGAGGAAGTGTTTAATAAGTAACAGTAAGCATAATATTACAATTACAACTAATAAAATATACTCTGTAGCAATTTACGTTTACCTAAATGTAAACAACGCCTAGTAACGATGGTTAAAATTCTATCGATGAACCACTCACGTAGTGTTACAACTTTTTTTACTTTCGAAATGTATCTGTTTAAATAAATTTTAGTGAAAATATAAACAAAAGGAAAACTCGATCAGATAGTGGGTTCTGTAAATAATAAGTGACAATATAGTGATAGTGTAATAAGTGACAACTTGGAAGAAGCAACCGTCCACACCGAAGCTTTGTTAATATTTAAAACAAAAGAAATTGAAACAGAGTATAACATTTAATTTTATATCTGTTAAATGTTCAAAACGACGAGTCCTACATATACAAGTGCATTTGTAATGTTTTACGAAAAATTTCTTAAGTTTGACAATTATAGAAGGATAATCCGCTCTTCTGCACATTGATAATAATAATATGATTCCACTTGTTGTAGTATGTAACACAGGGTCCAACGAAAAATGTAAGGTAAATTATAATAATGTTATAGGCTATTGATTTATATTAAATAATTTATTATTGACAGAAATTATTAATAGTAGGGTAAATGACTAGTAGATTGGACAGTAATAGTCATTGGAAAAAGCACAAAAACACCATATTTATTAATGTTGCTTTAAAAACTGACTGTTTTTCTTTAAAAACAGGCGTTCTTTTACTTTAAAAACAGGAAATTTTTAAAGCAACATCAATAAATATTGTGTTTTTCTGCTTTTTCCAATGACTGGTACTGTCCAATCTACTTGTCATTAACCTTACACGATAAATGTTATATTTTAATTATTTTTATTTTGTTGTCATGAAATTATATACCTCAAAATATTTGAGCAATGATATTAATAATATGATGCATCTAGCGTCTGTTTTTATGTTTAAACTTAATATTCTATAACATCGCTAAGCAAAGGCTGTGATTGTTAAATTTCGATTGAAAATCGATAAAAATAATTCATCATAATATTACACATACGAGTAATGTGTAATATTACACATACGAGTAATGTGGATTATAATTTATAAATAACATGGAGCACGGTCGGAATATCTACGGATCAGTACCCCGATTCTGCTATTTCAATCCATAAAATATACCGCTTCGATTAAGGGCTCCCACGCATAACTGCAAATTCGTATCACATCGCAAAAATCTGCGATAAAACTCATACATAAAACGACAGTTCAAACTATATTAAGTATTATTTTTATTTTGTTGTTGTGACTATATATTATATAAGCGACCAAATAATCGGGTTTTCATATGTTTGAATAATTTTAAGTTTTGGTTGAATAATATGATAAGTACATTATTTCTGTTATGTAAGTAGTGGTGCGCGGTGCGCCGGAAATTGAGTCTGCAATAGGCTGCTTTTAAGTATTATTTTGGTGAAATTAGTTTAAACTTTATAGTTTATTGACATATTTTAATTTAAGTCACTCCACTAGTTATCGAAATAAAATGTAACTCGCTCAATATAGACATAATAATACTAAGACAATAAATCTTAATTCAATGTAGAAAAAATAGAATAAATACACACATCAAGGTCTCTGAAAATATCTTGATAGACTATTTAAGATATTTCATAAAATACGTATATCCCTAGACTGTCGATGTTGGTATAAGAAAAAGAAATTATAATAAAAAATAATGGCTGTGTTGCTACGAAATTTTAAATTACTTACTTATTGTTATTTTGTCACAAATAACATGCGCAAGAATTCTTAGTAGTATCAAGAAGAACTAAGTTATATTGTACCACTATTTGGTTAATAATAATATAATTAGCTATTTAGTTGGCTACGTCCTGTTTGCTCACTTAACACTTTGCAATTTCCTTACCCCAACAAATTATTACTATGATAATAGGGATGATGACAAGGTCAAAGATTAGCAAATTTTGATACTAAAATAAAGAAATCACGGTAAAAAATAAGTGTTCCCAAAATTTCAGCTTGATAGCATTTGTAATTTTTTTGCTCTGCGCCTTCAAAGTTGGATATTCAAGTCGATTTTTTTTCAATTAATTTTTTTATATTTGTATACCATTCGATAACTTATGCAAATAAAAACAACTTTTGTTATGAAACCACTTTCATAAACGCAATATTTAATATACCTATCGAACAAAGTTCTCTCCCGATGCGTACAAACTACGAAAGAGTGACGTCATACTTTCGTAGCACTTTGTATGGAGCGTTTCGGGCAGGTCCATTTTATGAAATATTTGAATTGTCATATCTTGGTGAATTTTTAAGCTATCAAAGTCATTCTTTCAGCGATGTTTCTATTTTTAAGGGTCTTTCAATTAGCAATAAGAAAAAAAAAATAGTCATCATGCCTATTATTGTTAAAGCTTGTTTGCTACCTCAATAAATAATAATAGGTTGGGGAAAAAGTTTCTTCGCATTTTATATAAAAATTCAAAGGTTTTTTTATAAAGTTTATTTACAATTGAATTTATTGAATCCGAAATGAAATTATAAAGTTTATAGCTGTGCCATTTTGTTCGATAACTTTTTGCCATCTTGTTGGTAGGGACATGATCCCATTGCTATAAAAATTTTGGGGCTTCTGATGAAAAAACTGCGACAAGTGGTTTTGGCAGTCCTCTTGCGATGTCAACCTGACACTGCCTTAGGAATTCTGCAGCGACCGAAACAGGTGGAAATCTAGAGGTGCTAGGTCAGGACCACAGTATAGCAATATGACATATCCCTACAGTAGTGAAACGAATGTACTTGCGCAGAGCAACGGAGGGGTACCCGCGGAGAAGAGGGCGGCGCGGGCCCGCGTACACAAACTCGCGGAGTTTGTGTACCTGCGCCCACAGGAGTGACGTTGGCGCGTTGTCTACGAATTTTGTGTTGTAAAACAATAACTTATCTTATAAACAATGGGATATTATAATAAATGTTCAGTGTACGGATGTAAATCTGATTCAAAAAACAAAAAGGATTTAAATTTTCATAAATATCGGCTCACAGTTTACACTAATATCTTGGCGGCATGTATTTGCATCTCTGTTTTATTGTTTACGTTGTAAGAAGTGTAACAAGGAGAGAAACAATACAGAATAAATTAAAAATCTGTCAAATACCCTGTTACATACTAATTAGTACCTACCTACCCAGGTATACATATCAAGTGTAACATACCGCGCCCTTACCGCGCACGTAATAAGAGTTTTAAAGTGCTTCTGTTACACCTGACGTGTGATTAATTATTGGATATTTTATATATTCGAAATTTCGAATGCGTCTTCATTATTTTAATCCTTCGATCGTAATTCGTGGATCCTTGGAAATCTATTGTTATTCTATTGTGTCTCGCTCACCGGTGAGCTTATGGAGTTATGGGGCTTAATGGGTTAGTTATTTTTTTAAATAGAGAACTAAAATCTGGCAGTACGACATAATATGTACGATTCATCTACCGGCTCAAAAATTTCCTTTCCACTCCGGTCAAGACCTTGCTGGTCCAGTCCCTTATCTTTCCTATAATTAACTATGGTGACCTGTGCTGTTTAGATCTTAATGCCGACAAACTGGATAAACTCGACCGATTGTTTAATAATTGCCTCCGATTCATATTCAACCTTCGAAAATACGACCATGTTTCTTCGTATCGCTCCAAGCTACACTGGTTACCAGTAACGTCAGCGCCGCTCTGTGCAGGCACTGTGTGTGCTATATTCACTGCTGCATCATCCCCATACTCCCGAATATCTCGCGCCTCACTTTCAATACCGTTGCAGCAGGCACGATAAAAACCTCCGATCCACTTCAAATCAGCTTTTAACTTGCCCTTCTTACAAGTCAAGTTCCGTCCACTCTTCTTTTAATATCCAGGCTATTCTCCCCTGGAACGCTCTTCCTCCGGAAATCAGGATGTCGAAAACCAGAGATACTTTTAAGCGCAGGGTACGTGAGTTTTACTTGAAACAGTTGGCAGACTCTTAGTTTTCATAATTTATGGCATAAATTAATATTTATAATATTTTTAGCATCATCATTGATCATCTATAATATAGTTATTATATATTACGTATGGTTATTGGTTTTATTTATATATAATTTTATGTGTAATAATATGTATATTATAAGTATAGTAGGTATAATATTATACAATATATAAGTATAATATATATTTATTATTTTTTTCTGTCTTTTCCTCTTTCAACTCGACAGGCACCTATACAACTTTGTCCTTGTATCGCCCAAAGGTTGGCTGGAAGATAATGCCATACGGCATTAAGTCCACCTTTGTACCTATATGTGCATAAAGTTTTTAAAATAAATAAAATAAATAAATATGTAAATATAACACGCTGATTGAACAGATTAAATGATAACATTTGCATTACAAGCACAATATTTTATTTTTATTTTATTTCCCGTTTCGTGGCAGCCCTGGCATATCTGCTCGGTACCTGTCATCGGTGGCGGCATCGTGCGACGTCAAAGGCGTTTCGTTACTGTAGGGACTAATATTGCTATACTGTGGTCAGGACTATAAAGCGGATGCATTAACACCTCGCAGCAAAACTCCCGTAATTTTTGTGTGTGTGAGTGGCTAAAGATGTGTGAGGTCAAGCGTTATTATGGTGAAAAACCACACCCCTTCTGTTGTATAATTCCAGCCGCTTTTCTCAACTTCTTGTTTTAATTTCATCAGTAATTGTTCGCAGTACAGTTCAGAATTGATGGTCCTGCCTGGCGGTAACAGCTCATAATGAATAATGCCCTTCCAATGCCACCACACACACAGCATCACCTTGTTGCGAGTTAACCCGGGTTTTGCCACAGTCTGTGAAGCCTGACCGGCCTTTGACCACGATCTTTTTCGCACGTTCTTGTCGTACATGATCCACTTCTCATCACCAGTTATCAGCTTCTTCAAAAATGGTTCGGTTTCATTACGTCGTAATAAAGAATCATAAATGAGTACACGGTAAGGTTTCTTTCAGTGAGCTCATGAGGCACCCAAATATCAAGCTTTTTTGTGTACCCAGCTTTTTTCAAATGCGCCAAAATCATTTTTTGGTCAATCCCCAGTTTTTCAGCTACATCGTAACTACTAATGTGCCGATATTGCTCCACTTTTTTAAAAAATGGCATCAGTTACGTCCGTAACAGGGCGATCAGAGTGACGTGCATCTTTGATATCTAAATTTCCGGGTTGAAAACGCTTAAAACAAATTTGCGCTACCCTTACAGATACTGCATTAGGTCCATAAACATCACAATTTTTTTGCGGCTATGTTGCATTTTTACGTTCTTTGTAATAACATTTTAAAATGTATCGAATTTCTGTATTACAATCAAAGATTTAAATTATAAGAAAAACAAATGAAAATATCACATTTACCGTACCTAATTTGAATTTGGACTTGTCTTCTGTAAAATTAAAACTTTTAATGATACAAAAATCAGCCAGATACAATTGGTGTAGCCCAAGAGATTTTATGACCAGTTCATACATACTATAATGCGGAAAGTCTTTTCCCCCCATATAAAAAAAGAAGTTGTGATTCGTACAGTACATAGTCTCACTCTAATTATCCCAAGTTTAAAACTGTACAGTTTAATACGGTTGAAGAGAAGAGGACAATGAGGAAACGGGACGTAACCGTTTAATTGAGGAGATCTTTATATTACATGCTTGGCCTATTTTAGACTCCATATCTCCCACAAGTGTATGTTTAAACATATTGTAACTTGTGAGATCAGTTCTTAAATAATTAAATTACTACTACTACCTTAATACTTTAGTTAATCTTAGGTATGTCATAATATTTAATATTGTTAATACATATATTATTACTCTATAAAAATATACAATTTGATCATAATGTGATTTTTTACTTATTTGCTACTAGACTAACACAGTACCTACGCCAACAAAGTTCTAAATGCTTTTGTCATACTACTCGCCGCTGCCCTAAATGCTTCCATCCTGTAATTAAGCTGCAATATTAAT
The DNA here is from genome assembly GCF_905147365.1 of Aricia agestis. NCBI lineage: Eukaryota > Metazoa > Arthropoda > Insecta > Lepidoptera > Lycaenidae > Aricia > Aricia agestis. The sequence goes on along the minus strand of NC_056428.1, from coordinate 21,975,124 downwards.
ATTATGTTCTCATACAAGAAAGCAGTAGTAACCAACTGTATGCTGCAAAAATTGCACCTAACTACGCTACGTCGGATTGTATTTATTGAACGGCATCAATTGATGAAGTAGTTAAATATTGTTTGAAACATAATATAATAATAGCTTTTATCTGTTATTGACCAGAAAAATATATTTTAAAAGGTTATAATTAAAACTAAAGGTCATCCCACATGCAGCATGAAACAGCCTTACCACAATATCTACGAATAATAAATACTAAGAAAACGTATCTACCATACGTTGTACTTCAACCGTTTTGAATTTGGTTCCTTTTCGCACATAAAAAATGACAATAGCTACGTAACATTAAGTGTCTAAACACACTAGGCCGAAGTTACGCGGCGGAAATTCCGCATGATTACGCCCGCGATGTCAAACGCATACCTACAATATACAGACGGAACGCGACGGAATAGTGTGTCATCGGTAATTTAAAATACATTGCGGGCGTAATCATGCGGAACTTCCGCCGCGTAACTTCGGCCTAGAAATTGCTTAGGTTGCTGCTCCCGTACTCTACACCTTCTTTTTTAAGTGGACTATATTATGTATTCTGATTTCTGTACTACGAATAATAAAAACTAAGGAAGAGTAAATGTATCAAAAATTTGTTCCGCAAGTCTACAAAATGAGACCCGAATACATGCATACTTTATGCATATATTCGGTACACAACGGCTTTATTTCGTAAATTTTAGTGGTAGTGTCTACCACTCAAATTTACGAAATAAAGCCGTTGACGATGTTACCTCTATAAATACACAAAATTGTGTACCGTTAACCCCAGAACGCTGCAAAATCACACGGTAAGTTATTTTACCTTCTTTAACAACCCCTTAAAATTTTATCAAGTTACTAATTTCTTTTGGGTTTTGGCTTTAATGACTGGCCTATATGACGAAATCGCTCCAGTAGCACGTATTACAACTTTACAATTTGTTGTAGGACTTGCAAATCAGTTTGACGTACATGCCCATCATATGGATGTAAAAACCGCGTTTTTAAATGGAATTCATAAAAAGGATATCGATATGGAAGTGCCAAATAGATATCTTAGAAATATACCATTTTACAGCCTTGAAGAAACGAACTTGATTGACCAATAGGCAAAATATATGATGGCAAAAAACGACTGTAATGTAACCGAAAGTGGCTCCACGCAACTGTTCTTGCCCTCATAATAAATGGGTTACATACTTGGATATTTCAGAGCTTACTCTCCATTCAACGCAACTGCATTCTCAGAACCTCTTTAATAAATTTTATTGCTCTAAGCCAGCGTTCGAGAACGCACGGCCCGCGAAAGTCCTCCCTTGCGGCCCGTGAACGTTTTGTAAATAAAGTTATAATTATCAAAATGAACGCATTAAGTAAGCATGTCTTTTTTTTAAATACGCACTTCGCTCTGCCTGCGAACGAAGTTCGAACAAAATATGAGCGACGCGCGAGAGAGGCGGGGGCGGTTTACTTTTTTTCCCCGCTCCCGCCGATTTTAAATATGCTTCTCGTCTCACCTGAGATTATGATTATACTTCTCGTCTCACCTGAGTATTTGAGAGCCATTCGACGAATTGCGTCTACAAATATGACAGCTAACATACAAGAAATAGCCTCTCAAATGCAACCTCAGCCATCAAACTAAAATTTGTGTAAAACCAGTTTTCTATTTAGAAGTAGATTTCTTAATTTTTCGATTATATCTATATATATAAAACTCAAAGGTGACTGACTGATTGACATAGTGATCTATCAATGCACAGCCCAAACCACTGGACGGATCGGGCTGAAATTTGGCATCCTGGTAGATGTTATAACGTAGGCATCCGCTAAGAAAGGATTTTGATAAATTCCAACCCCAGGGGTTCAAATAGGGGATGAAAGTTTGTATATAATAATACTTCTTAGCGCGAGCGAAGCCGCGGGCAAAAGCTCGTATTATTATAAATTTAAAGTAAGTATTACGTAAACGAATTAAATCTTACCAACTTAAAATGGCACTTTTATTTTCCCTTAATTGACCAATAATTATGCTAAGGTATATTTTGCTTCTAGGGTTAATATCATGATTGCGGCCCGCCTATAGTTTATTTCGACACCTTGTGGCCCTTGCCTGCCAAAAGATTGACGACCGCTGCTTTAAGCCTTTAAGCTGCAAAGACTACACTCAAAGAGAATGTTAGCGATAACCTCCGAGCCAATTTAAGCCATTACATTTTGCTTTTGCACTAATTAGTTCCAACGTATAGAGTGCCTATATTTTAATCCCACCAAAACATAACAGTGTAAAAAGGAGCCAAGCAAAATATTGCATAGGCTCTATGCAATATATTTATCGTAAAAAGTTTTCAGATCACATTCAAGCCAAGCCTTCAACTTATTTTGTAATTTAAATCAACATTCAGTGAATTTATCAATAGTTTTCTTTATTTTATAATTATTATAGTGGCTCGATAATGAGCACAAGAAAAACAAATATAAAACTTCATATTTGGGGTAGTTCATACTTACACTAACGGCAAGCGAGTGTTTTTTTAGTATGTAACGACGCATGTGGACGATGGTACCCAATAAATCCATCCAGTCGCTGATTATTTCTCTAGTGCTCATTGCCAAGCCACTATAATAATTATAAAATGAAAAATATTGATAAATTCACTGAATGTTGATTTAAATCACAAAATAAGTTGAAGGTTTGGCTTGAATGTGATCTGAAAACTTTTTACGACAGATATATTGCATAGCTATGCAATATTTTGCTTGGCTCCTTTTTACACTTTTATGTTTTGGTGGGATTTCATTTATTTTTTTAAGGTTTCAGGTCACGTTTGTGTACTTAGCTTAGCACCCACTCTCTATCTCTAGGTCTATATTCTAGGTCGTAAAATTAATTGATAATAACAGGTAGGTACTTCTACAAATTCTATGACGATAGCCAAACAACTTTTGAACTTTTAGGATTCATGCACCGATGTTACTTTCGATTGTTTAGTATTACGACCTATTCCGGATTTTTTTTACCCTATTTATACTCCGCAAATAAGCGATACCGCGATATAAAGGGAGTGGCTACACCATCTATCTAGCGAGTATGTAGTGTACATCGTAAGTCGCAGTTCTAATTGCATTTATATTTTAATCGAATTTCATTATTATAGTTTCATTGTTAACTTTGTTAACACTATTTTTCCTTTTGTACGTAAAACAATTAATATGAAGTCCAAACTCATTTTTAATGTTCTTGCAAAGCCACAAACATAAGAATCTTTTCTTTTATTTAATAAAGTATTATATTATACTTTTCAGTTTTTGAGTTTCCTTGCCCATAGGATGGAACGGGAGCCTATACCTAATAAGCTAAGACTTCGCTATCTGTCTGTCGTCCGTCCGTCTGTCACGAGGCTAGATACCGAGAACCGCAATAGCTAGATATTTTAATTTTTTACAAATTATGTATTTTTGTTGTCACTATCAAAGCTAATAGTCCCATTAAAATAAAATAAATCATTAATGGGATGTCTCATACACCAAACACGTTTTTTTGCCCTTTTTGCTCTATATCCATAATGGTAAAAGTAAGGTTTTTGAAAATTTCAGAAAATACTTAATTGTATTTTAACTAATAAGTAATAGAAAGTTTACTTATGCTTGTGATTTAAGGGGGGGCTCCCATACAAATTTACGGTACGGAACCCTATGTACGCCAGTCCGACTCGCACTTGGTCAATTTCATAATTTTGATGATCTGTCAGCCAGTGAGTGACCAAATGTAGTGACTTTGATCATCCGTAACAATTAAACTATTTATCGAAATATCATGTAATTTGGAGGTTGAGCTAGTTTCAATACTTGCTCCTAGTCACCGAAATTCTAAATACCTAGCTTTGTTAACGTCGAAGATAAAGGGGGTGTGAAAAAGCCGCGAACCGCTTCGAGAAAAGTATGGTACGGTCGTGCCTTTGCTAAAAAGCTTGGCTGGGGCACTGCCGTGCCCCCAGATATTATGTTGACAAATAATTCGAAATAGCATTATAAATTTATACTGAATTGACAGATTTCAGTGGCGTGAGACGTCTTACAACTTAAATCTGAAATAAATCTGTTGCATACATTATTCACTATTTTGAAGTCGGTACCAGCTCAGAATCGTGAATTCTATGACAAAATATTCAAAATTTTTTGGACTGGTACCGACTTTAAAATTCAAAATGCCGTGAGTTCTGCTGAAAAACGTTAAAGAAAGCGGGAAAGTATGATCAATATGATCAATATAGAGAACAGACAGAAGAAATAAGGAAATCCAAATGAGACATTTATAGTTGGGGAGGGGAAGAGGGGATTTCGGGACTAGCTCGAGCGTGTCAGATTAAGCTTGTATAGGCTTCCGACATGTGTCTAGTTATCATGGTATAGAAATCAGATTTCTCACATGGTGGGTTAACATTTTTTTAATATTGAAATGTCATCGGATCTGTCAGATAAAGATAGGGGATGTTTAGTATACCCCAAAGAAGCTTCCATATAAAGCACTGACGATTCAAAGGTTAAGTAAGCCTGTAGAGACATTTTACTATCTATTTCGCTTAACCGAAATAGTTTCGCTTAGTTTCGAATACACTTTAGGCAAACCAGTGCACATGGTGAGGGCAAAACATTAAAAAAAAATCATTTTTTTTAACGTACGGCTTTGCAAATCCACGCAAACCGAGCGTTTCGTGTAGTTATAGTTCTAAACTATCTATTTTCATCAAAAAATTTCTTGTACACTATGAGGGCACTTTTGAGATTGACAGCTCCCGGGCCACTTCTTTGGCATTCAATTTATGATTATCATCATCATAATATTAATACGCGAACGAAAAACTTTGTAACCCTTTTAACGAAAAATGCTGAAACGCAGGTGCATGAAATTTTGCACGGTTATAGTATATATAGTGAAGGAGTGCATCGAACTAATATTATTTTGAAATTATGTTTTTATCATACATTTTTTTAACAAATAAAACATTACGCACACTACAACACACACACATGAGAAATGACAGATTTTTGAGTGACAAGCCTATACATACGAATTATACTCTTTTATTTATGGTTTGAAGTCTGTTGCCAACAAGTTGACAAATAATTGAAAAAGGATTATAGTTTTTTTTATTGAATCAAATACTATTAGATAATGCTTACACGGCCAGTCTGAGATCAGTTAAGTCCCAGAGACAAGAGTTGAAAAAAAATGACAAAGTCAATATTTATCACAAAATATAGGTAGTAGTCCTAATGTCGTTGAAACTAAGGTCGAATTTTGACCATTGGGCGATCTCTAGTGTATTTTTAATTTTTGTTCTTTTTCTATTTTCACTCTTTCTTCGAAGGTCATAAATTGTTCTTTGTTCTCGTTCCCTTCTATATAATGTTTGTCCCAAGTGTCAAACGTCGTATCACTTTTTTCTAGAAATGTATTGCATATTTTATCTTCATTTCCTGTAATAAGTTCTTTGCCTGGAGGAATTTCATTCTGTATGTTCGTTAAAATAGGTCCGGAAATACTGCTGGTGACAGTTCGTTCCAGAGTTTTACAGTGCGCGACAGAAAGTTACGCGAAAAACGCACGGTGACATTTGTGGAGTAGTGGAAGATGTACATCATCTTCATTACAGAATGTACGCGTTTTGAATAAGACAGACATGCAATTATGCTGTCATTTAATTTATATCAGCATGATGTTGGGTTATTTAATAGATTATTAGCAAATCCCTCGTCCGACGCTGCAAAACAATTGTACATGGCTGTGAGTCATCACATAATTAGTAGGCATTAACTTTCTTTTGTTTGTTTTTATGTAATGTATTGTGTTTAACTAAGAGGACCGGCATGTATTGTTATAACAGTCTACTTACTATACTTAAAAAAATAGAATTAAAAAAAACGTCCAAAGAAGTATCTGTAAAAAGTGGTCTTGCTGAAGAGAAGAAAATACGCTCCGATGTGATCGTAAAAGGAGGAACATCAAATGTTCTAATAAATAAAGTTGGAAATATGTCACTCGCTGGTACGTCTAAAAATAATTCAGCAAAATGTCTACAAGAAAAAAAAAGATATATAATTTAAAAAAAAAATAAAGACGGGAAATATTAAAAAAGAGAAAAAAAAGGATAAAAATAATAAAGCAAAAAAATTATTCGAAAGGTAAAAAGGTAGCTCCAGTACGTACTTCGAAAAATAAAAGGCAAGAGACATATAGAGACATATATTTCCAGTCAAGTTTGTGCGAAAGGTTAAAGAGTCAAAATGTGAAAAAGGAGCCGTTTTCACATACCCATTAGTTGATGACATATACTATACTATACCTAAACGATTATATTACAATATTTTCTAAGCCAGAAATTACTCGACGTGGTCGAATTATTTTTAATGTCAGTTTCAATAATTTCAACATTCAATAACTACCCAGTACTTAATTAGGTATACAACTTTTAATGATATAAGTTAAGCAAAGCTCTGTCTAGTCTATTTATTAGTTATTATTGGGCTACATTCTCCAAATACCTGAGTATACTCTCATAAAATATAAGAAAAAAATGTTCCTATTATTGCCAAATATTATGACTGTAGTAGTTATACAGGATGCAATTAAACCTACCTGCCAAATTTTTTTTGGGGCTTAGGTATCATTAGGTGAGTCCATTAAACCAAAAAATAGGGTGTTAATTTTTTTACAATAACATATTTTATCCCAAAAAAATCGATGCACAATGGTCACTTCATAAGTTAATAATAATCGCGATATTGCGACCGAGCTACATCGCGCCGCACAGATATCCAGTCGAGACCGGTTATCAGGACTCGGAACCGGTATTTTTTTAACCAGGTTAAAGCGCTCTTTAAGCGGTTTTTGGATGTGTCCGCTCGGAGCGAAATCAAGATGCGAGCGGTATTGCTTCTGACATTAACCTGGTTAATTCCTCGCGGAAAGTAACTAGTGCAGTGATATCTTCTTTCCCTTTCTAGTGCACCATCTAATAGCCAATAGGCCAAACTTGTGTATTTGTTTTGAATGTGTGGTAAAGTGTTCAGATCAGAATTTAGTTTGTTTGTAATTAAAAAGAATGGGTCGGAAAAAGTCTAATATCATCCATAAGACCATAACCTATCTTCAATTCAACAAAAATAAAAATACTATTATAAAATATATCTAGCAAAAGAAACACATGTAAATACTAGATACCTGTTAAACCTGTTTTTATACCTGTTTAAAAAAAACTAGCTTTTAAATCTACATCATTACCGAAATCTATAGTACGACGAATACAAAACGGATATAATTAATACTATGTAAAATGAAAAAAAAAAACAATATTAATAGCATACCGGAATACTGATGGTCTGGGAGCTATCAATCTCAAAAGTTCCCTCATAGCGTGCATGTTTTTTTTTATGAAAATAGATAGGGTATAACTATGGGAACTTGAAACGCTCGGTTTGCGTGGATTTGCAAAGCCGGAAGTACGTAAAAAAAAGAAGAAAAAAAAAGTGAATAAATGTTTTGCCCTCACCATGTACACTGGTTTGCCTAAAGTGTTGATTGAAAATTTCTTTACCTTTCAGGAAAAATTACGCAAACTAATATTTTTGGCTGAATGAGAGTCAGGCAAGCCTTCTTCTTAAGTGTGTGATGAGGGAGGTCAGTTTGCCCTCATTACGTAACATGATTTTTTTTAATTTGTTCCTTGCAATGTCTACTTTCCCGTACGGTCTCGGGCTAAGAATAGGACCACCCCATCTCTAACTATGGGTGTCGTAGAAGGCGACTAAAGGACATTAGTCGGATAAGAGGACAAACATCTTCCTCTGCCGTTTAGGCTTCGGCTACCGTTATTACCATGACGAATCCTGGAATAACTCTCGATTCCGGTCACTTGCTCTACATTCGAGAAGGACATCAACCATCCCAAGGTGGCGTTGGTTTTATAGTCCACAAATCGCTTAGGAGCAACATTGTAGAAATGGGTAGTGTGTCGGCAAGAGTGGCATACCTTGTGCTAAAGGTTACCTGATCGATACTACCTTAAGGCCCAATGTCACCAACGTCTGTTAGTGTTAACAGCTTGTTAAAATGTCATATTGTCTCTTTCATTCAGAAGAAAAACGAAAAAAGAAGCGTCATACTAATTCGAATGTTAACTTTAACAGTCGTTGGTGAAATTGGGTCTAAGTCAGTTAATCCAAGTGTATTATATATGTGTGATATTGATCACATACACATCTCTGAAGTCTGAATATATGACGTTTCGTCCGGTATCAAACATATTGAGGTTTAATACCGGAAGTGATCACGGACTGGTAAGAGGCAGCCTGAGTATAAACGTCAGTTTAGAGCGAGCACATTTAGTGAGGTCAACTCTAAGACCTGCACGGCCCCAGATCAAAGCTGGTTGCGAGAGCTTCCAGCTAGAACTGCAAAATCGATTCGCCATGTTGGAAACCACAAAGGACATAGACTACGCCGCCAACAGTCTGACACGTGTCATCTGCGAGGTGGGTCGTAAATACTTTCCCCCGAAGACCCATGGACGTAAGTCTATGCTCACCAGCGAGTCTCTGGAACTAATGAGGAAAAGACGAGAAAACACCATAGCCACACAATCTGAGTGTCAGGTTCTCAACCGGGAGATTAAAAAGAGTATTAGGCGTGACATCCCTCGCCTCCGTCGGGCGAAGTCGTCGAGACCTCGGCTGTACTGGAATCCATGCAGAGATGCCTACTAGACTACTGCAATGTCGAGGTATTAAAATGTCTGTACAAGGCCGCAACAATGACCGTCCAAGTGCAAGAAAAGAGCACAAGTCCTATCCAAGCCGAGGGGTAAGACGGGGAGATGTTATTTCTCCGAAACTGTTTAATAACGTGTTGGAGGATGTTTTTAAGAAGCTTGATTAGCACGGACGGGGTCTAAACATTAACATATAGTCATTATTTCAGAATCTCTGCAAGACCTGGAAGAGATGCTGAAACGCCTAAGCAATTTTTCCGGACGGGTGGGAGTCGGGATGAACCTAAAGAAAATCAAAGTCATGTTTAATAAACATGTTCTCCCGAGACCTGTCGTCGTCAATGGCGCTAGTCTCGAAGATCTACAAGAATACGTATATCTTGGCCATACAATTCAACGAGGGCGATTTGGGAAGCTCCGAAATATCTTTGAATCGTCGATCCCACTATGGGTTTTTAATCAATGCGTTCTACCGGCAATGACATTCGGAGCTGAAATGTGGACACTCACCGTAAGACTAATTCACAAGTTTAAGGTTGCTCAGCATGAAGAGCTATGTTGGGAGCAAAAATCCTAATATATTCATTCGCCAGAGAACTAAAGTCACCGACATCGCTCATAGAATTAGCACGCTGGAGTGGAAGTGGGCTGGTTATGTCTGTAGACGAGAAGACGGTAGATGGAGCAGACAAGTTTTAGAGTGGAGACCACGCTTAGGCAAACGTAGTGTAAGACGTCCCGCAGCACGGTGGACCGACGATTTCAAGAACGTGGCTAGCAGCGATTGAATGAGGGCTGCCCAAGATCGGGATGGTTGGCGCTCATTGGGGGAGGCCTACGTTCAGCAGTGGACGGAAATAGGCTGATGATGATGATAAATGTCTACTTAAAGATTATCTTGGTTTGCGGGCTCACAAATGGCCGGAAATGTTCGGCTACCTTCAGGTAAGTATATTGACTCTGAACTCGTTTTCAATAAAGTTTAGTCAATAAATATAATCTAGATTCTAGAATAATAATTTATGTTTTTGTAAAATTACTATTGTTTCATGATGATTTTAACTTTACATTCAACTTCCATCAATACTTTTTTTTAGATAAAATAACTTTTTTTTAAATACGCAAACCAATTTTTTTCCTGAAAAGTAAAGAAATTTTCTATTGAATACTCTTTAGGCAAACCAGTGCACATGGTGACGTTAAAACATTTTTTGGCAAAGGCCTCCCCCAGGGTCTTCCATTTTTCTCACTCCTGCGCCACCGTTGGCTAGCCGGGCTGGTATTATGCCTCCAGCTCATCGCGCCATCTCTTTCTTGGCCGGCCACGGTTGCGTCATCCGTCTTCGGATACCCATTCAGTTGTTAACTTTGCCCAGCGCGGCGGTCGGGGTGCATTCGGCTAACATGGCCAGCCCAATCCCATTTTAGTTTTGCCGTCTTGGCTCCTACATCCTTGATACCTGTTTGGGAGCGCAGTGTGGTGTGTCTTATTTTGTCGACTAGTTTTACTCCCAACATACTGCGCTCCATCGCTCTTTGGCATACCCCGAGTTGGAACTTTTGCGAATCGGTCAATGACCATGTTTACGTACCGTAGATTAGGACGGGCAGAATACACATGTCGACGAGTCTGCGTTTCAGGGAGATTGGTAAATCTCCCTTCATCAGCGTCTTCATGGACCAATAGCTATTCTAGGAGTTTTCGATTCGTCGATCGACTTCCTTCCCTTGTCTGTTATGAAAAGAAACTAACTGGCTCAAGTAGATGTACTCGTCGACATAGTGTATGTCTTGCTCGTCTACCTCAACCCTACGTCTCGTGCTGTTGGTCATTAATTGAGTTTTGGACCTGTTCATTGTAAGTAAAACATTTATTCACTATTTTTTTCTTACATTTTTTATACGAACTTCCGGATTTGCAAATCAATCTAAACTATCTATTTTCATCAAAAAAATCCATGCACGCTATGAGGGCACTTTTAAGATTGACAGCTCCTAGACCATGACTTGCACACTATCCTGTTCAGTAATCCAGTCTTATAACTACCAAATCTATTAAATTTTTTTTCTTAACAACCTCACCATAAAAAAGATTTACCTATTCTTAGGGAAATAATATCAATACACTTTCTTACTTCTATTTTTATTCATATTCATTTCGAAATCTTTATGTATTTCGATGGAGTGGCGACACTATAATATTCTTGGGTGTCGTTTGAAAATTAACGTCCTGCTTGACTTTAAGGCCCTTCCCCTACGGAGATTCCATAATTTACTGTATTTAGAGCCTTATAAACTCATAAATTGAAAGCTACAAAGTTATAATAAAAATACAGCAATAATCTTCAGTATATCAACATTTCTTTCCACATTTTAAATTTTCTATTTTTGTTTATTATACTTATGATATGATTCGCTTGCTTCCAAAGTAAAACCAATTTATTGAAATTCAAGCATAAAACATTCAGCATCTCCGTAGTATTTACAAATGCATAAACTACATATTTCACGTTTTAATTTTTTTAGGTCAATTTTGAACTAAGATAAGTAAAAAAAATAGGGTTTTGGTGCGACCTCGGCAACGCGGCAAAATATGTATGGTCAAGGTCGTTTGCTCGGAGGACGGCTTTAATCTTAGGAAAGAATAAATTCAACTAAAAAGCTAGTTTTTAAAAGGAATGGGTGAGGATTGTGGTGTGTGTGAGTGAGCGGGGCGAGCGATATCGCGAACGGTTCTAACCGGTATTTTGAGCAGTGAGCGATTTTATATTGCTCTTAGAACAAAACCAGAAATAATTTCGGTCCGTTCAGAGCGGAATCGCAATGAAAACGCTCTTTTGAAAATGTATGGCGCTTCTCACGAACGCGACAATTAACCAGGTTTCCGAGCCCTGCCGGTTATGCGTAGGGGTGACGCGCGGGGTGGGAGGCGGGAGGCCCGCCACCCGTCGGTCGCCGGCGACCGTTTAGTATATAGATAATACAATATTAAATAGTTTAGTACCACGCCCGTAGTTGTATAGCTAACACGTAATTATTTTGTTAGTCACAGCGCTTTAATTAGTGTCTGTTACAATGTACCCTAACCACGATCGAGTGTTATGAAATGTGGAGGCATAGGTGGAGGTGCTACATTGTGAGTGGCGAAAGTCTACGCGGAACCCAGAGACAGTACCTCGTCTTCGTAACAGCTGATTGATGATTCTCGAATGCAGCAGATGTACCCTGAATCTGAATCGCGAGACAATCAAATACTCGGATTATGGACAGCTCGCACTCCGCAACACCTGCACATGCCTAGCCAGCCTCGACGACATGCCTCTGACGAGGTTAAAAGTGCAAAAGTTGTGCTTAACAAACTCTTAAAGTAACAAACTTTAAAAGACAAAACAAAATTGTGCAAAACGCGCTAGACTTTGTTAAGAGCAAAACGGATTGCAGTTTGAACTCGTTTGAACTATGCTAAGTGTAGACAAGATGGAAGTAAATAAGATTTAGAGGTGGGTTGTTTTGATTTTTATTTTTTAATTATTTGTACTGTGTACATAAGTTAAATGAATTTTTAAATACACCTAAATGCAAAGGATGTGGTTTAGATTTATTATAGATTTATTTTATATTTATGCTTATTTTTCGTAATTAAAAGGTTGTAATTTCCGATTCACATTTAATTTTATTCTAAACATACCTGTCTACGTCCTTTACATTTTACGGTCCTAAGTTCGTGAAAGTATGAAGTACTTGTACTATTATCTATTCTGTGGTATGAAGGGAAAATTCGCAACTTATGATAATTACAAGAATGCAGTGACGGATTAGCCCTTAATCAAATTAAGCAATTGCCTAGGGCGTCACGTCTTAGGGGGCACCAGAAGAGTAAAGGTTCAAAGACCGATTCTAGTTGAGATACGGATAGGGGGGCCCACAGGCATGCATGGATTGCTTAGGGCATCAAGTAGTCTTAATCCGTCACTGCGAGAATGTAAATGGAAGGGCGGGGCGGGGCCGGGCCGCGCATGTGTCCATATTTTGTGGTGTTTGGTAGGATAACTTTCGGAGGCTATTTCTCAATTCTCAAAATTTTAGTACTGAGTGATTAATGATTATAAAAGAAGAAATACGTGTAATTTTTATTTTTAACAAGGATCAATATATCCAAATTTGGCAGGAAGGTTAAATTGCACCCTGTATAGTTTTAATATGTTTTTCAAGAATTATTGTGATATTGAAAACTTGTGATTTATGTTGATATTGTAGGATAATTCTAATTTATAGCTTGTCGCAATGAACCCCGGAAACATTGATCTCTGAATAATTTAAAGAATATATTTATGTTTGATATACTTACTTGTAACTTATTTTGACTATTTTAAAGGGTCTGATATTGTAAGATGTACCTAAGTTTCAAATATTATGATTATCATTACTATGTGTCGTCATTAGTTAAATTAATTTAGTGATAGGATAAAGTAGATACCTACTATAAGATGCTTGGATAGTTATCATCCATCACCTTAAAGTTTTATTTCAGTATATCTACACGTATTATTTGAACTTGATTTGTATTTCATAAAGGTAGGTACCTACACGAAAACCTAAAATTGTTTATTTAGATTTTTTAAGTAAGATTTTTAACAAATGTTACATTTTATATTGATTTCATTTTGCTTTTTGTTTATTTAAACACTACATTTATAATACATATATTCCTGATATTAATGTAAAAGATAATTAAGTAATTTTATAGATATGCCCTAGTACTCTTAGGGTAGGTTGCACCAACTTACTTTAACTATAACTATAACTGTAACTTTAACTACAATGCAAAATGTCAAATCTTTGGTTAAAGTTAAAAATGGACGCCATCAAGTCGCCATATTTAACCATAACAATAGAGCTCGACAAGGCTTTAAATGCACGTGGCGAAAAAAGGAACTAACGCTGTCATCATACAAAAACGCCATTTTCGACAGTTCTTTACCAGTAGCGCCCACGCCCACGTTCTTATAAAGCCTTGTCGGACCAGCAACGTCTTCTGTCAAATTCTGTAATCAAAGTTAAGGTTAAAGTTAAATTAGCCTTAACTATAACCATAACTTTGACCATAACTTAAGAGGCCTCTGGTGCAACCGAACCTTACAGACCAAAATGCAAATTGTATGGAAAAGGAAAAATATGTAAGGGGAACATTGCCCAGTCAATTTAGTAGGATATTATTCGCGATATCGTTTAACGGCCGTTCCCAATATTTGATCTATCTCTGGTTTTGCCCTACTAGAGATAGGAATAACTCACAATTGACATAAAATATATGTCTCTAATGTCTAATGTGAGCTATTCCTATCTCTATTAGGGCAAAACTAGAGATAGATCAAATATTGGGAACGGCCGTTAATGTCTATAGTAAACGTCATCTTTTCCAAAATTATCTTACTGGATTTTGATGCCACCTGTGCAAAGTTCATATTTGCGTGAAAAATCAAGGTGGGCAATGCTGGCTACAAGTCCAGGTAACTTTACTCGGCATGAAAATCAAAAATTATTCGAAAAAAGCTGGCAAAGTTGGCATGTTTCTGGATTCTATAGTTTCGGATTTTGTTTACCAGCCTCCCATTATTTTATTTAACAAAATTCAACCTGTTTATACGAGTAACACAAAGCAAAACATTTAATTAATGACGCTACAATAAACATTGTATAATTCCTTAATGCTATGTTTTTGTCGTCCGCTTCTTTTTATACACGGCAAAAACAGTTCAAGGTATTTCAGAATGAGTTGGGAGAGGGTGTTTATAAATCAATTGTATTTACCACCCTGTGTGTATTTTATCTTGATTCCTGCAGCCTAGCAACTGCACAGTAGCTACCATACTTGTGGCGCTATCTGTTGCTAAATTGCTGATACAATTATTAGGGTTTGAGTCTTAGAATTTTCGTTCATTCATAAAATTAAATAACTTATCTATATAACGGGGTTTAAGGCCCTGAATGGCGCTATTTAAACAGAATTACGTTAGGAAATGCTGTTAAGTTGAATATATTATCCATACTAATATTATAAATGCGAAAGTATCTCTGTCTGTCTGTCTGTCTGTCTGTCTGTCTGTCTGTCTTGCTTTCACGCCAAAACTACTGAACCGATTGCAATGAAATTTTGTACACAGTTATTCTAGAGTCTGAGAAAGGACATAGGCTACATTTTGATGTGGGAAAATATCTTATTTCCATGATAATATCGATGAAAATTTATTCGCATTGCGCAGGCCAGCGCTCATCCCGGGGGTCCTGGGTTCGAGTCCCGCAGGCGGAACAAGTTTTCAATGTTCCTGGGTCTTGGATGTGTATTAAAATAATATTTCAAAAATCTTAAATATATTTTATGTATAATATTATAAAAAATCCAGAAATATATCGATGCAATTTAGTTCTAATACGATTCAACAGATGGCGTTTTATATTATTTTAGTTCTAATACAATTCAACAGATGGCGTTTTAATTTTTTACTTAAATATATTTTATGTATCTATACTTCTATACTAATCCATACTAATATTATAAATACGAAAGTATCTCTGTCTGTCTGTCTGTCTCACTTTCACGCCAAAAACTAATATTATAAATGCGAAAGTATCTCTGTCTGTCTGTCTGTCTGTCTTGCTTTCACGCCAAAACTACTGAACCGATTGCAATGAAATTTTGTACACAGTTATTCTAGAGTCTGAGAAAGGACATAGGCTACATTTTGATGTGGGAAAATATCTTATTTCCATGAAAATATCGATGAAAATTTATTCGCATTGCGCAGGCCAGCGCTCATCCCGGGGGTCCTGGGTTCGAGTCCCGCAGGCGGAACAAGTTTTCAATGTTCCTGGGTCTTGGATGTGTATTAAAATAATATTTCAAAAATCTTAAATATATTTTATGTATAATATTATAAAAAATCCAGAAATATATCGATGCAATTTAGTTCTAATACCATTCAACAGATGGCGTTTTATTTTATTTTAGTTCTAATACGATTCAACAGATGGCGTTTTAATTTTTACTTAAATATATTTTATGTATCTATACTTCTATACTAATCCATACTAATATTATAAATGCGAAAGTATCTCTGTCTGTCTGTCTGTCTGTCTGTCTCACTTTCACGCCAAAAACTAATATTATAAATGCGAAAGTATCTCTGTCTGTCTGTCTGTCTGTCTGTCTCGCTTTCACGCCAAAACTACTGAACCGATTGTAATGAAATTTTGTACACAGATAGTCTAAAGCCTGAGATAGGAAAACAGATGGCGTTTTATATTTCACTTTATTGTAACAGAACTAATCATACTTTATTATAATATGTTTTTATTCATAACTAGCTGTTGCCCGCGACTTCGTTCGCGTGGACTTCAGTTTAATAGCGCGCGGTGTCAACAAAATTGGTGTCAAATTAAAAAAAAATTAAAACCCTGGTGAGTGGTAACCCCTTAATAATTATTCAAAATACCCAAAAATAGCTGTGCAGGGTGCACATAATATTTCATTATTTTAAATTAAACTTTATTTATGCCAAATGAGTAGTGAGTTATTAATAAACGTGTATAACAATCGAAAGAATCGAAAAAAATACATTCAGATGGTACCATCTCATATAGAAACACGCTTGAGTAGCGCTATCTAGCGCGATGTAGGGTCTCTTAGCGCCATCTCATTATGAATTTTTGAAATTTTCGATCGCGGAAAAACGAGACACAATAATAGCTTATCTTCATGAATTAAATAAATGTACGCATAAACAACCCCTTTTTTCAGTTAAAAAGTCTATGTCCTATGTCCTTTCTCAGGCTTTGGACTATCTGTGTACAAAATTTCATTACAATCGGTTCGGTAGTTTTGGCGTGAAAGCGAGACTGACAGACAGACAGAGATACTTTCTATATATTATCCCTTGGTATATTTTGACCCTGGTTATAACGAAATTTTGTCAAAGGTTTTATGAAGCTTTGAAATGGACACCAACTTTGTTTATTTAAATTTTAAAGTTGGTGTCCAATTTTCATTGTTTTAAATTTCACGTAAGTATATATAGGTATCATTGTTTTAATTTTAAAACAAACAATTTAGCGTGCCGCGGGATTACCTTCGCTTTTACGCGAAAGCTACCAAACCGAAAATGTTTGGTCTGCGAGTTACGACTTGCGACCTCCTCCGTGGACCGTGAGTAATATTTTGTATTCTGTGGTTGCGAGTTGCGACTCGCCGGCCGCCGCGCCGCGCCGCGTGCTTTAGGTGGGGGAAACATGTCCAAGTGTGTCTACCCGAACGGGCAGACACGTGAGGGCAGACTATTGTGACACACGTATGCGAAATTGAATTTTTTCCGATAGAAATTCATTGGTATTTGCTTCAAATTGATTACAAAATTGTGCATTAAGTTTTTTTCGTTTTTGGTTTTCTTTAGTTAGGTCATCGCATTGTATTTTATTCGTCATTGTTATATTTTGTTGGTACATTTATACTACAATTTCTTCGTTTTGTTTCTTTAATTGTTATTATAATACTTAATTTAATTGTTAAGTATTTAAATTAATAATTTTAATATGTTTAAGTTGTATTATTAACATTTAGTTTTTATGAAAAAATAAAGAATTTAATTTTTATTTAATTGTTTTGCGTGTATAATAATGTAAAACAATACGTATTTTTTCGTGTTATTATTGCTCTTAAAAAACCAATTTAAGTTATTTGTAAGTAATTTGAGTATTTAAACGTAAAATATAAGTCGTAATCATAATAGGAAGTTTTTCTTTGTACCTATTTAATTACGTTGTTTTTATTCTAATATGCCTAGGAGACGCAAATCTGATCTAGGGCGAAGTTCTAGCGGAGCTCGCGCTAAGAGAATCGCTAGAAGCCAAGAGTCTGAAGAGCACACTCAAACCCGTTTGACTTTAGATGCCGAGCGCCACGCATCTCATAGAGCTGCTGAGACTGAAGAGCAAAGCCAAGCCCGGCGGTTTTTAGATGCTCAACGTCACGTAGCTCAAAGGGCTGCTGAGACCTTGGTTCAAACTCAAGCACGACGGCTTTTAGATGCTGATCGTCACGCGGTTCTGAGAGATGCTGAGACCTTGGATCAAAGTCAAGTGAGGCGGCTTTTAGATGCTGATCGTCACGCTGCTCTGAGAGATGCTGAGACTTTAGAACAAAGTCAAGCACGCCGACGAATAGATGCTGATCGTCACGCGGCTCTGAGAGACGCTGAGACCTTGGATCAAAGTCAAGTGAGGCGGCTTTTAGATGCTGATCGTCACGCTGCTCTGAGAGATGCTGAGACTTTAGAACAAAGTCAAGCACGCCGACGATTAGATGCTGATCGTCACGCGGCTCTGAGAGATGCTGAGACCTTGGATCAAACTCAAGCCCGGCGACGGTTAGATGCCGATCGTCACGCATCTCAAAGGGCTGCTGAAACATTAGAGCAAACACAGGTGCGAAGGGTTTTAGATGCTGAGCGTCATGCATCATTATTTGCTGTAGAGTCCTTTGAAGAATCGCAAAGACGACGTCTTATAAATGCTGAACGGGTGTCGCAGAGGAGACGCGCTTTTACACGCAATACATGGGATGCATTCCATGAGGCTGCTTTTTATTATGACCCTTTGATCGATTATATTAATCACCGATTAATTCTTATAGGACGTATGGATAAAAAGTGTACACACTGTCAGGCATTGAAATGGAAAGAGGAAACTCCGGGTATGTGTTGTTCTGGCGGCAAAATATCACTTCCATCCCTTGGTGAGCCAGAGGAACCTCTAAAATCTTTACTTTTGTGCGCCAGCAACGAATCACGCCGTTTTTTGAACGAAATAAGAAAATACAATTGCTGTTTTCAAATGACGTCGTTTGGAGTAGATAATGAAGTTGTTATGCCCGGATTTTCCACTACGTTTACAGTCCAAGGACAGATCTATCATAGGATTGGTTCCTTGCTGCCAACAGGCGAACAGCCTAAATTTTTGCAAATTTACTTCATGGGAGACGAAAATAGTGAAGTTGATCGCAGGTGTCAAACTATCCAAGGAGTTGAAAGAGATATCGTTTTAAAAATTCAAAGAATGTTACATGAGCATAACAGCCTCATTAATACTTTCAAAACTGCGTTGGAAAGAATGCCGGGAGAAGAATACAAGTTGGTCATGCACCCTGACCGTACACCAAGTGGGGAACACGAAAGACGGTACAACGCTCCATTAATCAATGAAGTCGCAGCCGTGATATCTGGCGAACAGTTTGCTTCCCGTGATATTATTTTACACACCCGCAGTGACACATTAACGAGAGTACCTGACACACACAAATTTTACGACGCGCTGCAATATCCGCTTATATTCAGCAAGGGGCAAGAGGGGTATTACTTTCAAATACCTCAAGTAAGTCCTGCGACTGGCTTGCCCTTGCCCAATAAAAAAATATCTTGCATGGATTTTTATGCGTATCGTATCATGATTCGAGAAAATGATTTCAATATAGTATCACGATGCAGACAACTGGCTAATCAGTTTTATGTAGACATGTACGTAAAAGTTGAAAGCGAAAGATTACGTTACATGTCATTAAATCAAACCAAATTAAGAGCTGAGAACTACATTCATCTTCAAGATGCTGTGGCAAATGACGGTAACGTGAATCCTAATAATTTAGGTAGAATGGTTATCTTACCGTCTTCATTTGTAAATAGCCCCAGGTACTTGCACGAATACACTCAAGATGCTTTTGCTTATGTACGTACTTATGGTTGCCCTGATTTATTTATCACTTTCACCTGTAACCCCAAATGGCCTGAAATAGCTGATGAGTTGCTGCCGGGACAACGTGCGATAGATAGGCATGATATAGTTGCGAGAGTTTTTAGACTGAAAGTTAAAAAGCTAATGACTGTATTTAACAAAGGAAAAATATTCGGAGAAGTATTATGTTTTATGTATTCGATAGAATGGCAAAAGCGCGGCCTACCACACGTGCATATTTTATTGTGGTTAAAAGAGAAGTTAAGGCCTGATCAAATAGATAATATAATCAACGCTGAAATACCGGATCCAAATAATGACAAGTCACTGCATGACATAATTGTTACAAATATGATTCATGGCCCGTGCGGACATGAAAATCCCCAATGTTCTTGCATGAAAGATGGCAGGTGTACCAAAAAATATCCTCGCGAGCTTATTAAAGAGACTGTTCACAATGATAACGGATATCCACTGTATCGTAGAAGGGCGCCAGCAGACGGAGGTCTCACAGCATCTGTAAAACTCAGAAATGGTAGTTATGTTACTGTAGATAACGGTTGGGTGGTTCCTTATACCCCTATATTGTCCAAAATGTTTAACGCCCACATAAATGTCGAAGCTTGCAGTTCAGTTCGCGCTATAAAATATATCTGTAAGTATATTAATAAAGGTAGTGACCAAGCAATTTTTAATTTCAGGAATACAGAGGCCGCTAATCCGATCGACGAAGTACGTACATTTCAGTCTGGGCGTTATATCAGTAGCAACGAATCTGTGTGGCGGCTCTTAGGATTCCCGTTACACGAGAGGCACCCAACCGTCACACACCTCAACGTGCACCTAGAAAATGGTGAACGTATCTACTTTACTGAAAATAATTTTCAAGAACGATTATCTTCACCTCCAAAAACGACACTTACGGCTTTTTTTGACCTCTGTTCCAAAGATGAATTTGCACGAACTCTTCTCTACGTTGAGGTACCGAGATATTACACTTGGAACAGTACAAGGAGAGAATGGAAACGCCGAATTCAGGGGGTACCTGTTCCAAATTGGCCTGGTGTCAAGTCTGGAGATGCCTTAGGTCGTGTATACACTGTCCATGTTAGTAATATGGAATGCTTTTGTTTAAGAATGCTTTTACACCATGTGCGTGGGCCAACATCTTTCAAAGATCTTAAAATGATCAATAATCGAGAACTTCCGAATTTTCGCGCGGCATGTAAGGAAAGAGGTCTATTGGAGAATGACAATCATTGGGATATAACTCTAGAAGAGGCTGTACAATGCAAACTTGCGCCCAAGGTAAGAGAGCTTTTTGCTATATTAATAGCGACATGTGGACTTTCAAATCCTCAAGAATTGTGGGAAAAATATAAAAATTATATGGCAGATGATATTTTACACAGACTGCAAGAACATGATCAAAATGCTGCATACAATGATTTAATTTACAACGATGCCTTAACAAAAGTTGAAGATCGAGTGATGGCAATTACTGGAAAAGATTTATCTGACTTTGGACTGAGCAGACCACACAGAATTGGGGAAGTTAGTAGTGATTTAATGCGAGAACTAGATTATGATACTGATTTATTAATGCAACAAGTAGCAGAAGCCCTTCCTCTTTTAAATTTTGAACAAAAAATTATTTATGACACGATAATGCAAAAAGTTGCCAGTGGCCGTGGTGGTTTGTTCTTTTTGGATGCTCCAGGGGGTACAGGCAAAACGTTTATTTTAAACTTATTATTAGCTGAAATCCGCAAAGAAAAAGGAGTCGCTGTTGCAGTTGCATCATCTGGAATAGCTGCTACACTGCTAAGTGGAGGACGAACAGCGCACTCAGTTCTAAAGTTACCATTGAACTTAGCTCATGAGGAAATGCCGGTATGCAACATAAGTAAAAGCAGTGGGCGTGGAAGAATGTTACAGCAGTGTAAGTTGTTGGTTTGGGATGAGTGTACGATGTCCCATAAAAGGGCAATTGAAGCACTTGATCGCACAATGAGGGATATCAAAGGCAATCAGGATATCATGGGAGGGATGGTCGTACTTTTAGCTGGTGACTTCAGACAGACCCTTCCGGTAATTACTAGGGGTACACCGGCAGACGAAATAAATGCCTGTCTCAAAGCATCTGCATTATGGGTTCACGTGAAAAAGTATTGTCTCACCACGAATATGCGAGTACAACTTCACCATGATTCCCAAGCCGGGCAATATGCTGCTACTCTTCTAAAAATCGGAGAAGATCGTATGCCAACTGACTTTAACGACATGATCACACTGAGTCGTGAGTTCTGTCAAATTGTCGATAGCTCATATGACCTATTAAATAACGTTTATCCGGATCTTCAAACAAATATGACCAATCGAGAATGGCTATGTGAAAGGGCAATTTTGGCGCCCACTAATGAAATAGTTAATAAAATAAATGAACAAATCATGTTAAACGTTCAAGGAAATGTTGTCGAATACCTATCAGTGGACAATGTTATGGACACTGAACAAGTTACATCATACCCTACAGAATTCCTCAACTCCTTAGAATTATCAGGAGTGCCATCCCATAAGTTGATACTCAAAGTTGGTGTTCCAGTCCTATTAATGAGGAATCTTGACGCTCCAAGGCTGTGTAATGGTACTCGGCTACAAATAACACATCTGGGGCACAATATTATAAAGGCTACAATCATGACTGGAATGGCAAAAGGACAAAATGTCTTGATTCCCCGTATTCCAATCATACCTACTGATTTGCCATTTCAATTTAAAAGAGTACAGTTCCCTCTCAAAGCAGCATTTGCTATAACAATTAACAAAGCCCAAGGTCAGACGCTTAAAGTTGCAGGAATTCATTTAGAAAAAAAAATGTTTTTCTCATGGACAACTCTATGTGGCATGCTCACGTGTATCGAATCCAGGAAATCTTTATGTTTTGGCAAAAGATGGCAAAACAAAAAACGTTGTTTATAAAAACGTACTTACTTAAATGTGCTCACTGCTCATATTTTATTAAGCCTAATTATACTATTTCCATAACATCCTAAGCATACCCAAAACACCAACCAATTCAAAATTATTCAAATTATTTTTAAATTAATAAATGTACCACCATACCTGGAGCATCCAAAAAGAACAAACCACCTCGGCCACTATGGCAACTTTGTTAATTAAAATATAAATTATATAATTAAATGAATATTAAGTATAATATATATATACGCCGGTTCATCTCACCGTGTTAGTTCCCGAACCGGTGGTAGGCACCGTAGATTATACGTTCTTCTGACTTTCAAAAAGTGTATTCATGATACCTATTTTGAATAAAAAGATATTATTTTATTTTATCCCGGCATTCCCACGGAAACAGGGACCACCGCGCGCTGTAAAATGAAATCCACGCGGACGGAGTCGCGGGCAACAGCTAGTATACTTATATATCTTAAATCTACATGGCCGAACTTCGTATACGGTAACGGAAGCTCATATGAAGCCGGGTATGTATTATTTGCCTTTGATCTGGATCGTCTATCATACAGACAGAGATACTTTCGCATTTATAATATTAGTATAATATTATAAATGCGAAAGTATCTCTGTCTGTATGTCTGTCTCGCTTTCACGCCAAAACTACCGAACCGATTGTAATGAAATTTTGTATACAGATGGTCTAAAGCCTGAGAAACATAGGCTACTTTTTTACTGGAAAAAAGGGTTGTAAGGGGGTGAAAATGCGTAAATATGTTCAAATTAAGTTAGTTCCAAAAATTCATAATAGATTGCGCCGTGCGTCTCATACATCGCGCTGACACTTGCTCAAAAGTCTTTCTATAAAAGGTGGTATCCCATCAAAAACATCTTGTAAAAAATCATATCAATATTAAAAATATTTTACGTTCTAAATAAATAGATCAACTTGGACATCGCATGGAGGCTGGAGCGCAATAGACTAAACAATCTAATTTTAATATAATAATTATGTATTTAAATTGTACGATACATTGTGTTTTCATGCAATGTCCAAGTCGATCTATTTATTTAAAACGTAAAAGATTTTTAATATTGATATGATAATAACTTACGTAATAACTTGAGATAGAAGGTCCCCTAGGTAGGGACTGAATAAATTAACCGACTTGGTATAGCATGGATCTCATAATTTTTTACGGTATAAAAACTGAGTTGCGAGACTTGGTTTTTTAACAATAATAATTCATGAACTTTGCGTTTGAATACTTTTTTTGACTTAGCCAATCTCACTTCCACTGGCAGTGCATTCCAGAGGAGGAGGAGGATTTATTATATCTTATTTTTTTATATATACATAGTGGCTGAGTGGATGAGCGCATTAATTTATTATTTTATTTTTAATTTTTATTAATTTATTTAATATATTAATTTATTAAATAAATTGTTATTTTATCGCATTCTTTTCGAATAGACTTTATTCTAATGGTAAAGTGTAGGTATGTGGTGATTGAAAAATCAGCACTTACTATATACAATAATAATAAATTACAAGACCACAGCAACTAATTTTTCCCCATTGATTGGGCACCAGTCACGTATCTGGTAACTCGATTATCTACGCACACAGCAATATTTGTGCATTGTTTTACACACACTACAATATTGAGGTGCCGCATTCGGGAATCTGTGTTTCCTATACAGCGCGGTATCTAGTCGAGCGCGCACGCGAGACCAATCATTTATCTAAGGTCGCTGTTATAACCTCAGTGGTCACCTTTTTCTCACTTTTTGGCATGGCATTGCCATAAATTGAAAAATATTTTGTTTAGTTTTTATGTCTCTTTTGTTAATGTTTTTTTTTTTAACTTTAAAAAAATTTTAAAATTAAAAAAAACCTAATGACCTCATGCGTAATATAACACGTTACACGATAATGTGTGAGACAAAAATATTAATATTGGCTACTCGTAACTTAGCTCTCTTCAGATAAAACGGACTTCATAGATTCTCCGTGTATTCTATTGATCCGATGTTTTTTTTCTTGATTATGAACAGAAATGCAATTTATAGTAACTACTTAGCATTTAATATGCGATCAATATGCGTTAGACATTACGTTTGGAGACAATAACCCTTTTAAAATCTTCGTTTCTAATATGGTTGCTACTTTTTTTGCAAATACGAAAATACTGATTAACATAGATTTTGTTTTACTCTCTTTACCGACCATCATAGCCGGCCGAAGTTTAAAAACCTGTCACATGCGGCATGTCTATAAATGAATTTCCCTCGTTGTATAATATATCTATCGACATCTATCGGGCTAGTTTGACACAAAACATAACGTCAGCTACCTATCTTGCCCTAAATGACAAGTTTAGGGCCTAGAGACTTGAAGCTTAGAAACGCAACAAGTGCATATTTTTTTACAACAGATGGCGCTCAAGTGAATTTCGCGCGTAAGCTATCATAGAAACAAAAAAATTAAATATTATGTGCACACTGCACAGCTGCTGCTTTGATTTAAGGGGTACCAGGGTTTTTTTTTTTATAAAAGCTTTTGACACCAATTTTGTTGAAATAAGATATAGGAATACGCTTATCCCAGAATTATGAGCTGGGATAAGCGTATTTCCAGAATCACGTAAAAAGAAATTCAATTATAAGTTTTAATAAAAGTCTATCCTTTTGCTTACGCCCAACTGACAGTTGTAGCCTGTAGCTGCAGGTCTGAATTCGAAACCTTTTAAAACGATTCAATTAAAGCAAGAAACTGCCTTTA
This sequence comes from Aricia agestis, assembly GCF_905147365.1. Classification (NCBI taxonomy): domain Eukaryota; kingdom Metazoa; phylum Arthropoda; class Insecta; order Lepidoptera; family Lycaenidae; genus Aricia; species Aricia agestis. The sequence goes on along the minus strand of NC_056428.1, from coordinate 21,949,774 downwards.
GAGCGCCTTCGCACTAAATCAGATCCACATACGTGAAAATAAAGTTGACCTAGAATTGTTTCTATGATAGCTTACGCCCGAAATTCACTTGAGCGCCATCTGTTGTAAAAAAATATGCACTTGTTGCGTTTCTAAGCTTCAAGTCTCTAGGCCCTAAACTTGTCATTTAGGGCGAGATAGGTAGCTGACGTTATGTTTTGTGTCAAACTAGCCCGATAGATGTCGATAGATATATTATACAACGAGGGAAATTCATTTATAGATATAAGTGACCTGATGATTGGATCCATAAGTAATCGAGGGAACTCCTCAAAATTCAAATGGAAACATATGTTTTTTTTTGGTTTCATATGAAGCATTTCAGGCATATGTTACCAAAAAGTAAGATTTTGCACCAGGATACACCATGGTTCGAAGGTGGCGAACAGAACTCCTTACTCCTTATAGATACATATTTGGGGGTTTCGGCGTTGTCTTAAGAACTGAAAGCATATACTACTATGCAAATTTAATTAATCATCATCATCATCACCACTATTCCACCATACGTCCATGAGTAATCGAGGGAACTCCTCAAAATTTATATGGAAACATATAGTGATTTCGATTAAGTATATGAGAAGTAACCTAAGCATATGCTATGCCAGTCACCAGCCCATGAATTATCTAATTATAACCCTATTATTGGTACTTTTAATCGTCTTTAAGATTGAAACCCGAATTTGTCGAACGATTTAAAAAAATATAATGTTATTTCAATGTAAATGATTCGACCTTGGTGTTTAGGTTACCAAGTTAGCAATTTGATCATAAGATCTTTGAGGTATGCTAATCTCCTTAAAATTTATACGAACGATTCCGAACGAACGAAGCATAATATTATATTGTGTTTAGCTGATGAGTTTTCATTAGTGTAATGATAGAAAGAAAGTCACTGAACAGACCTTTAGAGCTTTTAAAGACAGGCGTATGAACATACATTTTATCATTGCTTGATTAACGCCAAGCATATTATACAGTGGTATATGCTTGGAGTTGCTTAAGCAATTCTGAAGTGGTAGTGATCTCAGACAATGAGTTCTCACATCATGAAAGTGTATCCTGGATCCAAAGTCACTAAGCATACTGCATAACACATTAGTCTGTATAGGAAACCTTATAAATGACTAAAAAGAGTGAAATTATTATTTTTAACAAAAAATTAAAACCGACTTCCAGGGTAAAAACAATAATAATTTATAATGAACAAAAAAGTATTAAATAATTTAATCATTCTTACTCTTTGAAGTGCCTTACGCATAATTCTCCTAAACCTCAACTATTTCTGTACACAATATCTTCATTATTTTGAAGTCGGTACCAGTTTTAAATATAAAAAATATTTTGTCATAGAACTCAGTATTATTAGCTGGTACCGTCTTCAAAATAATGAAGATTGTGTACAGAAATAGTTGAGGTTTAGGAGAATTATGCGTAAGGCACTTCAAAGAGTAAGAATTATTAAATTATTTAATACTTTTTTGTTCATTATGAATTATTATTGTTTTTACCCTAGAAGTCGGTTTTAATTTTTTGTTAAAAATAATACTATGTCTACGTCCAACATTTTGAAACCTGTAATTGTTATAACTATTTCAATAGGTACTTGGAATAATCTGGCCGAAAAAATAATGGAGGAAGGTTACATTTATGAGAACACCTATTACACTATAGAGTGTAGGGGAGCCCGGAGCAGCTGCACATAATATGAGACGGTAGAAAGGGCGCCCGTATTGCTAGCCCGCACGGGTGTCCCGGATAGCTGTGAAGCTAGCCTTAACCTACACGGTTGGGTACGGCTACGGAAAATTTCATTAGACGATGACAGGAGTAAATAAAATTCCTTCAGCCGTAAATGTTTAATTGCTCCTAAAACATTTGACAAAAATTCCAAAAATTGAATTAACATTGATTAAGCGAGGAATAAAGTTTTAGAACAATCTCCGAAGTTATGACTTTTGATGCCAAAATTTGGTAGATAGCATAACACACATCTTATGATTTTACAACCAACCAACAGTCTTCAATATTTCTTTCTACGATAATAATAGGCACTGTATAAGAAATCAGAATGTAGAACGTTTTTTTTTCTAATAAAACCTAAAAATATATAACTCTTTCTGACAACTTTGATAAATATAATAATTATAATATCATCATGTAAACAAACGGTTTCATCAAACAGAGCTAAATCGAAAATCCCAGAAACAATTTGCGATTTAAAACATGCACAGTACACTCATTCCCACATTATCCTTTCACGAATATAATTTTATAAAAAAGTGGCTATAAACCATAATATTGTGTTCAACCCATAAAGTTAATATACCTAGCGGAATAGAGAAACATAGGCCTGAGCAAGCGCAGTTCTGTAAACAAGTGCAGTTCTGTAAACGTTCTGATAAAAATCACAAAATCATGCAGATAACTTGTGACCAGCCGTTATCGGCTATCGTCGCGAATATTCTAGCTGCGTCTTCGTTATCGGGCTGGTGACGGTACATCAAAGGGTTGTAGCGCGCTTACAATTCGCCCTGCGTGCTCGCATATGCACGTGCCTTATACAACGCGCGACGGCGCCGTTCACGATTGATAATAATTCGTAAAAATGGAGTGAAGCGATGAAATGGTGTGTTGAGATTTCTTCATAATTTTTAAAATGAGCCCATCATATGGGATCCAAAAAACATCAATCATAAAAAAGCATATGGTGGCTGAATGCTGATGCATGGCGTCGTTTGAAAAGGCAATTCCTTGCTGGCATCCATACATCTTCTCTTTCTGGGTTTCTTTTTAGATTTCAATAAATGCATTAAGTTATTATTTGCAAACATAATAATATATAAGTAGAGGTCGTCGTCAACCATGTTCAATTCAAATGCCTAGATGACGTCATCTTGGATTACATCTAGCACGATAGATCGTACAAAACAGCGAAGAGGCATATGCGATCACTGGTTTATCGCGATAACTTTTCTAGCGTACAAAACGCACGAAACTTTGCCACACATAACATTATATATATTATATAATATAGGGCGATAGACACATGTGCGGCCGCAGCATTAGAAAGATACTTGTGTACCTAAGTATACGTAAACAAATTTTTACACACAGACGTAAATCAATTTCAGTTTCGTTTAACAGCTCGAGATTGTTGCTCTATTCCGCTAGGTATATTAACTTTATGATTCAAACGTATATCTAATAAAAATATAGCTTTACTTTATCACTACAATTAATATAGACCTCATTAACTTATCACTCAGAGTCCCTCGTCTTGTATGCATCTACCTCCAACATTTTGAAACCAGTAATTGTTATAACTATTTCATTAGCTAATTGGAATGATCAGGCCGAAAAAATAATGGAGGAAGGTTACATTTATCAGAACACCTATTACACATACATCGAGATAACATTAACATCTAAATTCAAATTCAAATCTACTTTACTCGTAATCGTACTTTAATTCCAAGAGCTCATTTAAATAGTCTATCCAGATGGCTTTCCAACATCTTAAAATCCATCCAAGTTACCGCCTCAAAAAGAATTGATCATATTATCACAACATTTAGAACACGCGTTTAATAAAAATGCAAAGCTTTGTTATATCTCATCTTGACATGACCATTATTCCAGCAGTTGCTACATGTTTCCCATAATTGTCACTTTAGTGTCGAAATATCTTTTTATTTTAATACCTTAGATTAGGTCTGCGTCTGCCACAAGGTCCGAACCTCAGGTCCGAACTCATCTAAATCCGACATACATGTCAAAGTGGATGAAGCCATGAAGGTAGTGTAAGATTCAATGATATTCTATGTTACTAACAGAAACTCATTGGTAAGATTAGTCAAAAATATCATTTATTGACAGTGGATATTGTATAGCATTTAAAACGCATTTGAAAACCAAAGTAACATAGAATATCATTGTTGAAAACCATTTACTCACGGACGTAAAAAGTAAAAAAAATACGGACGGATCGCCATTAAGAAATGAGTGAAGCACCCTTAATAAGCCCAGGCGATCATATGTACACATCTTGCACAAACACTCGCACTGTAATAAGCCGATCGTACCGCCATTACGCAATTAGACCATAGACATAATATATACTGTGTCTTTGTCATTCATAAATAAAAATAAATATGCCATCTTGTGTTGTAAAATGGTGCAAGAACAATACAAGCTTACACAAAAAACATCAAGGAATAATATTTCATAGGTAAGATAACATATTTTTAAAGTATTTTGATAAAATAATGTAAATATTAATTCAACTTCAACAGGTCAGTAATGTCCATAACAAAGTGGGGAAATTTTCCCCAAACCGGGGAAAATTTTAAATTATTTTTAAATAATCAAATAATTAATTTTATTGTCTTTTATTAGTGTCATGTAAGTATTTAGCATACTATTGACCAGTAATTAGGCAGGAATACAATAATAGGGGTGTAGACAGTAAACGAAATCTAATACAAATTATTGTTTTTTTGAGAGTTTGTATAATAGAATTACCGAAAATGGACATATTTTACTTAATAACTTTATAATATTTTTTATATTTAGTAAGTGATTTTTTTAATTGAAATAAGAGTGTATTTATTTTTTATACATATTTTTAGGTGTGACAAAATACTTATGTACTATCAGAGAAGTTGATTCCTATGCAAATCGGGGACCTAAGTAGTTTGGTTGCGTTACGTCAAACCCAGCTGGCAGATCACAATTAACATTGAATTGACATAAGTATTCGACCAAATAACGTTGGTCTGTCAATTGCATAGGAATCAACTTCCTTGATGGTACATCTGTAAAATAAATATATTTCCTAAAAATAGTCTACATCCCTATTAATTTCTTAATTTACAAAAGTGGATATAATTGTTGTTTGACGACCTATGTGGTTCAGTGGGTGGGCTGTCGGTAGCTCAAGCCGGGGGTCGCGGGTTCGAATCCTGCCGACGGAACAAAAAGTTTTCAAAGTTCCTGGGTCATGGGTGTGTATTAAATATATGTATCATATAATAAAAATCTTAAATATATGTATAGTATAACAGTATTAAATATATTTCCGTTGTCTGGTACCCGTAACACAAGTCCTTCAGGTACTTAGCACGGGGTCAGACTGACGTGGTGTGAAGCGTCCTTAGATAAAATTGTTGTCTTAGATTTCCTTCAGTAGTAGGGGAGGGAAGGTGCTATTGGTGTAGTCACCCGAGCGTCATTGAGTCCTAGTAGGAATGAAAATATTGAATGGACCTCTAGACCAGGAATAAATTTAACACCATGTTAGGTGATTTGATTTGACGTTAGCGCATGGTAGAACTCTCGATAGCTCTAACAGGCCGTTAACTGATTTAACAAGCCATTATTTATTTAACATTACTTGATTGTTTGATGAAACGGGTTACGGGACTTAAGTATCTTATATCTTTTCGTATACAGGTCTCTTATATAGGTTTCGGGGGCGATAAATCTGTCTAGCTAGGAATTATTTTTAGAAAATGTCATTTTATTCGTGTTTTATCGAATACCGAGCAAAGCTCGGTCAAATAGCTAGTAATAATTTTATTATTGTAAATGTTTGTACATAATCATTATTACTAATAATGTTATGTAAATAATATACTTCTCTGTACGTAATATGTGTTTTTTTTTTCTATCTATAGAGTCATAAAAATAATATTTTCATTATGACATCTTTAACAACCGCTTACATTTCTGAAGCTAAAAAAACATAAAAATATGTTTAAGTATAAAAAATACATTTTACTTGTCTGAGTTTACAAAATTTAAAAAGTAGGGAAATTTATGATTTATATGGCAACCCTCATATCACGCACACGTCCTACACGGGCGGCCATAACTAGGCTTCACTCGTGATTAGAGAAGGTTACGTCCGTACTTTTTTTACGTCCGTGCATTTACTAATATAACTTTTTGTTTTTTCATTACGTACTATCATCAAATATAAAATACTGCCCTTCCTACTCAGTGTCCTTCTCTACTCAGAACTATTCTTAGACCCACCAATCCGTATCTCCCCTTTACACTTGAAATAACAATACAAAACCAATTCTCATTTAGATCTCCCACAACGCTTTTTTGATTAGTTTATTCTGAGTGCCAAAGTTCCTCAGTACTGCCCTCCAAGTCCAGTCCACAAACTCATGAAACAAGTCAATGAGCTCATAGGAACAACCACATATTATAACACCGATACGATATAATTATACTTCGAAAGAGATCCATATTGTGAAGCTTAAGTACATGTAGATACTAATCATAGAAATAAACAACATTGTGCTGGTAACGCAACGAAATTTGACTTATATGGCAAGTATTAAATAATTTTATCATCTAATATAACAATACTAATTGATTGTTCGAGTTTTATCTTGAGATGATATAAAGTTGTAATGAAATCAGGATAATGTTTATAGCCCAATATTGAATATGTGCAATATTATTTTAATAAAATGTTCAACAAACATTTCTGTAGATTCATGCGATGATTTTAATTATTTTTAAATTTTACTTCATAAACAGTCCTGAAACTTTTATGATAGGTGTAGAATAATTAACTGTTGCTAGATTTTTAAAGGTGGTGCCTTCCTCCAATTAGGCCCACCTAATTCCAACCATCACTGAAGAAGCAGCTGATAAATTTAACTTTATATTTTTAAATAGTATCTTAAAATAATTTAGTCCTATCATTTACATATATAACAGATATTAGGCAAACATAATCAGATGTTTGAATAAAATATAATCATTACGTAAAGTACATTAATGGAGACAATCTTAGAAACACTTGAATAACTGATTATAAAAGTTTTTGAACAAAAAAGTAGTCTACTAAGTCAGGTAAAGTCAAGGTATAAAAATTTACATCTACTCAATATAATTTTTTATGGTTAGGTTAACACTTACTTATCTGCGACAGTCATACAATCGTCGATTCGAGTCGAAAAGTCATATGATAGTGCTAGATAGGTCTACTATAAATAGACACCAATAACATGAAATTACAATACTTTAACATCGATACAACACTTAATAATGTAGTATTTAATATGATGTGAGCTATACGATAATATTAAAGACACACAGTTAACCTAAACACGCGATTAAAAGTTCGATTATTGACAGGTGACAAATAGATACAAGTCACAGGTACAAAAATTGAGAAAGTAATCAATGATATAAAAATTTGGAGGCAATAGAAATCATCTAATATGGAAAATGGTAAGCTCTAGCACGATTATTGTTAAGAGAGCGAGTATAAGAAAAATCAAAAATATCAAATCGGGACATTATTAGGCTGGGAGCAAATACTATAAAAGTGATAACGACAAAAGGAGAAGAAGACTACAGGCGGGGTAAACGTGATAAAATGATCGACGAAGATATGAAGAGTAGACAACGACAACGCGAAAAACATCAGCGACAGTTATTTACAGGGACACGATTACGCGGGAGGGAATTCGGTGCTTTTATAACGATAAGTGAAACTATAGAGATAGACGATTTACATGACGACATGAAAAAGGGAGAACAGGAAACAACAAATAAAAAGTCGACAAAATCTATATACCGGATGCAAAATGGTTAAAATTTATTACTTTTCTATCGACTTGTCTTACAGTCGTGACTGCAGCAAACCCTGCAAAAATAATGTACTCACAATTGCACGTTATAGGCACCTAGTGACTCAATTTTTTTTTCTATAAGGGCCCATTCATCGCAGTCCGTCGGCTTATGCAGGCCTGCATAGACGTAGACGTTCTAAAATGTTAATTTTGGTTCACTGTTTAGAAATAAGTAAATATTTTTTTCATTTTTAATGATTTTGTGAGTGACGTGTTACATAAATTTTAATCAAATGAAAAATTCAACAATAGCTTACTCATATGCTAATAAGCCAGTTCAGTGCTACTATAATTGAACAAATTAGTATTTGTTAGAAATCAAGGCCTATTCATTACTTTTGTCTACCGTAACACTTTCCTAAATCAAAAATACCAAAACCTTAATAATCACTTACTTATCCTTAGTCACCTTAAATGCTACCATAATATCTAAACGTTTTACTAATTTCACAATTTTCAGTAGCAATCCAAGCGCGCAAACATACACATAGGAACATTATCGACTATCTATATACACCTAATGAATACGGAAAAACTGGCGAATGGCTGAAATGCCTAATTTGGTTACCATAACCATAACACTACGTAACAGCTCAAATGTAAATGGTTAAAAATCTCTCTGAATTATAAAAAAGTGAGGGTCCGTGCATAAACAATACACCTACGATTTTCATTATACACTCATTTATATAGGTATAAAAATAACTTCTTTCCTATTTATGTAAGATCCAGAGGAGCAATAACGACAGTGAGGTGTGACCATACAGTGTACCAAGTTAAAGTACTTACCAATTACTTTGCAGATTCTACCTTTGACTAGCCAATCGTGGGTGGATATCTAAACTTAAAAGGTAAGTCGCTAACATCCTACACTGTATATTGTGTAGACCTCTCAGGCGAAATTACTCATCGAGACCTCGCAAGTTGTTTGTACACAGACTGTTCACTAAGCAATAAAAAAAATATCTGTCAGCGTTTAAGGCACATGGCTACGAAATGAGCACCCATAAGGGTTCCAAATTTCTATTTGGTACAGCTCAAAAAATAACTACTTGTTGCACATTTACCTACTCTAGAAAATGTGCAAAAAGTAGCCGCAGACCTTAGACATCCGAATTTATTGCTATAATTGGAAACGAAATATATCTATTTTGAAACAGAATTTGCGTTATTTTTTAAGGTATACGAAATAGAAAGGAACGGGTTTTGAACCGCTAATTTCGCCTTCTACTTTTAACACGATGTAGATGTAAAAATATCTATCCATAAAAAATAGTCCCGCCGATTTGTAGAGACACCAAAACGCTTAAATTAAATAACACTAAAACGCGACATTTAACAGTCTTGGTAGGCGCAAACCTGGCCAGGATAACAAGGTAAAATAGACAGACCGGCAATTATTATATATGATACAACTCGATTGCTTACCTTTTGACCTAGAGCCGGCGACTGGTCAAAAAGTTCCCTTTGGGGCAAATCATAACGATCGATGAAAAAAGAAAACGTGAAGCTAAAATAATCTTGAGTAAAAATTACCAGAAACTCAAAAATTTTATAGTAATCAAAATTAAATGTTAAGCCTTAATAAATTTACAATTAATGTTAACACCCACAAAAGCTGATGCTCTATACAAATAAACTGGGATATTGAAGTATTGAAATTAGAAAATACTATGAATCGCCAAATATGAAGCTGTGATAAAAATAAGACAGTAGTTGATATGAGTTAAGAGGCCCACGAGCGTCAAGCATGAGGTAGTTTTCCGTGGTTGTGATATCTATAGCGGTTATGATCAAATGTCCGAAAGTTTTTCGTTTCTTTAACTCAATTACACGAGAATCGAATATAACAGTGTAAAATATTCGTTAGTAAGGAGGTAGGTGCGTAGTGATCATTATAAATGAAAAGTTTAAAAACTTTAATACTTATGTATGCATAAATATGGTTCTAAAAATTATTGCTTTAATATAATAAAGTAACTAATCGTCGCTAAGTCCTAGTCTAAATATTTTATCAATTCCATTAATGTTTAATAATGGTGATCTAAAGTTCAGAGTTTCCCTCACATAGAATAATAATGGTGTCGAATGATTAAAAACAAAGAGAACTGTTTGAAATACATAGACAAAGCAGGTATTAATATTATGATCAATGAAGATGAGATAACAGTAGAAGTCAAAACATTATTATAAGTTAAAAAAGTAAATAAAACGAGAGTAACTAAAATGTTACTGAAACTGAAAAATATGAATCCCTATAATATTAATGACATAAGATGAATCATCTATGTAAAGGAAACTTATATAATATAATGGAAGATCGTTGCGAAGCCTTAATATAACGTTCTGCAATAAGAATGTTACTGAAACAAATACTATTTTAAATTTCAGCACCATTCTCAGATAAATTATATAACAATCGTAAATATTCAGGAAAATTTTTAACCATCAAATCGACGGGTGCAAAGTAAAAAAAGTCATCTGCAATTTTGAGTTTTTCGTTTTTTTGTAGAAACTAGCTTAAAATATCATGTTCTACAACATACCAAAAACAAAAATTCAAATATCACCTTATTTTTGGTACTTTTGTCACGTAAAAGAAGACATCTACTCTTGTTTTGTGAAATTGCACGATGTAGATGCGGATAACTACCGCTGGTCGTCTATACGCGGGACGCGCGGGGGTCATGTTATGCGGCATAAGCGGCTATCTGCCATATAGCTTTTTCTACGTTGCGATTGTGATTTAGATGTCTCAATTTACTTTTGCAAATTAGTATTGTTTATTATGTTTATGAGTACCTATTTATGTTAATTCTTATTGTTAGCTATATTAATTGACTTCTAATTTGTTACTGTTATTTTTTACTGTTTTTTCATGTTCAGAAAGTCCAAAACGACTTTTTAAAGAAGTTGAAAGTTTCCAGAACATAAGTGATAGATTTATAGAGCAAAATACTGTGTTGCCCGATGAAATTATTGAACATCTTATAGAAAACCTTGATGTGTCACCGATGAAGACAAATGAATATAAGTTAACTTTGTAAGATAAGTCCCCATGATCTGAATACTCTAGGCCAGTCACACCAGTTCACTCTCAGTCTGAAATATAAAATGATTTTGAAAATTTGTCGATCTCAGCAAATTAACAAATACGCCAACACCCTCAGAATACAGTTCATCATTTCAAGTCCGCCGCGTCCATTATCAGTATTAGATCAAAATATTATATATTCTTTTTTTATTAAACAGATACTTTGATCTCATATAATCTATGACCTGCTTGAGTTTATTAACTCAAACAGGCCATCGAGTATATTGTCCCTCTCAAACTTTAAATCTTCTATAGACAACACCATTGATGCTTCTTCGGCAGTGGAGGCATCAAGTGAATGTTCTACGCCTTCCTCGTTAAACGGTAGAAAAAGACGTCAGTTAAATATTGATCTAAAGAAAAGGCGATTGAGAAATAAAGACACGTGTATTGATACGAGACGTATTACGTCAAATTACGACAAAATTTAGGTAAACAATTACATCAGTCCAGAAATGGTAAATTGCAACCTGCGTAACATCATATCCCGGCATTTGCAAGTTCTCGCGAAGTTTTTCTATTAACTTATCTTTGACCGGTTTTGGGATCTCTGTGATCACGAGAAGCAATTGAGAAATCGTTGAAATAAAATTTCATTTTGTGTTCTGAAGAATCGTATGCACCCCTCCGATGGTGTAAAACGTCCGGCGATGCTTATGATGTTATAATGAACCCATCATGCTTACAAGTGCCAAGTACAAAGACTTAATAAGCCTCTGCCTAAATTATAATAATTTACAACATAGTTCCTGTACTGATAATGATACTGAATAATTTTTAAATTAGTTTAAAATAATTAAAGTATTGACACAGAATTTCATTTTTGTTGTGAGAAAATACGATTTTTACGAAAGTAAATGAATGATTCCTAAGTATATCCATACTAATATTATAAATGGGAAAGTATGTTTATTTATTTATTTGTTTGTTTGTCCTTCCTTCACGCTCTAACGAAGAAACAAATCGTATTGTTTTTTGGCATAAACTTAATTGAAAGGATGAAAAGTAACATAGGCTACTTTTGGTCTTGGAAAAACATCATGTTTCTAAGGGAGCTTACGGGAATATTTGCAATTTACGCGATTTTCAAATTCCACGCGAGCGAAGCCGCGAGCAAAAGCTAGTATTTCATATTTTAACTTCCTTCTAAATCGTGTACCTTGCACCGAATCGACAACGTAGAAAAAGATATCTACGCAATTATGTTCTGAACTTGGTGTGTTTAAGATGTAAAACGTTTAACTACATATTTTAATAATATAACTTACTTTTAATAATAATTTTAATAATATAAAGTGTTACACTTTACGTAGTTACTGATAATCGTACTAGTAATCGGTAAAAATACTTCAATAAATATAATTTTTAATTCCCACGTAGAAACGACCAAGTGGTAGTTAACTCAGTTGTCATATTTTCAAGCGCAATGTAGATGCAGACAACTACAATATCTCGTAAATTAAACATAATTAGAAGAAATTAAATATACATGTGGATTCATTAATAAATAATGAAACAATGATGAAAATTTCAATAAATTTGATCGGAAATTGACAAAATGGGAGCATTTTTTCCTATTATGCGCTCTCCTGAAAAGTTGCTGTTTTGTAGATGACTCTTTTTACTTTGCACCCGTCGAAATGTTTATCACTATCACTTACTGCCGCACTCAGAGACGAACATTAATTAGGTACTTAAGTGTAATTAAATGAAGATTTTGACATGAGCTCCATAAATTGTCAAACTCTTCATTAAATTGAAGTTTAATCGTCTCTGAGTACGGCCGTTACTCTAATTATTACTAGTAATTTAGCCTTATCATCAACGACAAGTAATTCCATAAGTACGGGACGCAGTCATAAAATTACAAGTCGGATTTACCTATCTATTAAATAATAACCAGTTAGCCCTCCCTTGCAAAATATACAACTTACATAACTAGGATTTAATCTAATAAGTTAAGAAAATCAAGTAGCCTATGGTATATCGTTATAACTTATTATAAAAAAAATGATAACACCTTAGATCAAAAGTTTTATAGACCTTGAATTCTATAAGAAAGCAACAGAATTATATTTAAAAAAGGGGAAACGGAAAGCACTGTCGTTTCACACTTTTTAAGTAGCAGGACCTATTCCTGGTTATAACAAATTAACTAACAAAAAAGAGATTCTACCAATCCACTGATCTGGCACTTAAATTCGATATAAAAATTCTAATTTGATAAAAAAAACAGGTAAATTGATTGTATTTATTATTCATATGTCGATGAAAAATGATAAGTAAGCAAAATTGAATGATGTGTGAACCCAAAAAGTTTAAAAATACCGGCATTAGATATTTAATTACTTTCAACAGAGTATATTGTAAACAATTTTGATGATTCACCAATTGAATCAAGATATGACTGCCTGCACTTGAGTCCTAATGTAGAAGATAGGTTCTGCGGACAGATTATGAATTTGCCTTTAATACAGGAGAAAGCATCTACCTAGAGCTAGACAATGGACTATTAAAAAAACCAGCAAGGCATTATTAGTACCAACAAAAAACTCTTAGCAACTAATACCTTTAATAAGAACTTATTGGAATGCCTTCAGTATAGCCACTTGCAATCGTAGTACAACAAGAAAGGTTACAATAAAAATTGGATGTTTGGGTGTTTATTGGGTTACATTGATAATAAAATCTATGATAATATATCAATGATATATACAGTAATTGTTATTATATCATGTCGATACTTAAAAATTTTGTAACTATTCACTACCACAAAGCTTAAAAGCTGGACAAGGCTAACGACAAGTGATCTGCTTCAATATCTATTTAGATTAATCGGTGACAATTTTTCCCTGTGACAAAATAATTCGTAGCCTATGTACTGCCATTTAAGGTTTTGGCGAAGGATGAGGTAAAAATTTTGAAATACCTTAAAATATAAGATATTTTAAGATACTTTTTATTTTTAACCAAAGCTAAATAATTATATATTTTATCGTTTCGTTTCACAGTGCACCTATGATATTTTACAAAAACTTCAAAATGTAGCTAAATAGCTACAATTTTAAACTATTAATAAGATATTTTATTGATAGTAAAAACTACCTCAATTCAAAAACTTAAAAGATTTAGAGGCAAACATTTACTGGATCACATTACAGACTTTGGGCAACTGATTCTATATTAAGTCATTTAAATTATTATTATAGATTTAACTTTAAAGTAGGACTAGTTCAGACGTGTTTAAGTGAAGTGTGTATTATGAATGATGTAATTTATGATATCTATCGCACATGAAAACTAATTGTGATAAAATAATCTTGTTGACTTAATTTGTCATGCGTCATTACATATCTTGTCTTTCTTTGTCTCCTATTTCAAAATATCAACGATAAATTGCAAACATATGAATGTAACAATATATTGTCTGACGCCGCCATTGTCAGCAGTTGCTGTTACAATTTTTTACTTGCATTTTTCAACAGTATTACGATCAAATATTTGCAATACTCAAGTTGCGAATCTCATAGGTGGTAACCTTAATGTCAATCCGCACCAACAGTCTTTACAACTGAACGACCCGACGAAAAAAGAAAAGAAAATAAATGAAGGAAATAAATCAAACAAAAATTATAAGAAAAACATTATTTATGTTTAAATCGAAATCAGAGAACAAAACTAATGAAAAGCAGAAGTCTTACTTACTAACTAGAACAGTCGTAACTTGTAAAGAGATAATTCATAGCCTATGTGTAGAAGAAACACTAAAAACACCGAAAATATATTTGGAACGCTATACTAACTTAATATTAAACACCGACGCTAAGTTCATCATAATCTACTAAAATAACATTTATTACCAATAATATGTTTTCTTTGAGTTACGAAGGAAAATCTTAAATCAACCACTGTTGTTTTTTTAAGGAATTTAGCACAACAATTTGGAATTCATTATTTTACGTGGGGCTAGATTGGGGACAGGAAACCTACAGGACTTCGAGACAATAAATAAAAATAAAGTTATTATACAAATTTCAAGACTGAACTAAAACAAGACGAATTGTCGAGATCCCGAGAGCGAAATCCTTAGATGTTGACTCTACATCATTATTCCCACATTTAGTATTTTACACGAAAACAAAAGATTAAACTGCGCCGTAATTTGTTACTATAGCTAGCCTAAATTTAAAAAATTCCTATTGTTTAGTTTAGATTGGAAGATAACTACGGCAGATCAATCCATGAGCTGATGTACTGTTGTATCTCCACTCTCGCTTCAACCAAAGCCGCCGAATCCCTTTCGCTCGATGGATACATATTTGCGCAATGCGCGGTTCCTGGAATAAAAAAATATGGAAAGTATTATATTACAGCGGACGTGGATTGAACACGTAAGAATAAATGGTTAGCACTAAGCATCCGTCATTAACCCAATAAACGTATAATAATAGATAATAATATAGATATTAGATATTAATATGAATTCCGATTTTAAAAAATCGCAAAAAGTAAAGCTTAAACGAAGCAAAACGTAAGCTGGGTACTCACTTAAAGGTGTAGCATGAATGGTATCAGATACGGTAATAAATGAGTACAGAGTATAGAGATGACGCCATTAAAAAAAAACCTCAAAAGTTGCCGTCGTAGAGTTGTAGGTCATACAATTCTCTACAAAAATTATTCAAAGTTTCCGCCTACTTAAAATATTTTTCTTATTGTATTCAGCTTCATGCGAATTTCTCATAGGTCGAATGTTTATTTTTTCTGGAGTATTGGTGGGCTCGAGCATACGTAGTCACTTAATACCCTTTCTGATCTAGGTTGACTTTCAAGTGTCTAATTTGTCTGGGCTTTAATTGCACTTACACAACGAACTTGCAAGTCGATACAATACATGCAACACTGCTAATTGAGTAGGTACCCAGCTTAATAAGCAAACTACCTAGTTTGCTAATTACCCATGTCGAAAACCGTCAGCTTTTCATTATGTCATAACTCATAACTCATGTGCTTCATTTGTTTGTACCGTAAGTATTCCCGCTGTGTTTTGTTACATCTTGTATAATGTGACAAAATATATTATTATCGCATACTTCATTTTTATTATTATGTTTGTTAATAACAATACTACTCTTATCTAAAATTTTCTCGCATCGCAATGTAATTTTTTTTAGGTTTTTTTTATTCTAATCTATAAAAAAATCTAATCTAAAGTTTACAATAAAAATAGGGAAAATAGTACCGGGAATAAAAATTGCCGGTGCATTGTTGTTTTTTGTTGTAGTAATTCCAAGCGCGTGCCAAGGATCAACTGATCCGTGGACGTAGACTATCCTTTCTGCAGGAATATTAAGCCCACCATAAAAGTTGTTTGTCCAGTCCGCTGCCTTGTTTACAAACTCCTGGTTGAATCTGTAACAATAAGAAATATTTTGTGGGTACAAAAGTTCATACAGATTCATGCAGGCATACAGATTCAGAACAAAAGGGAACGGGATCCCCATTCCCCACACTAGTAAATATTATCTTATATCTTTAAACGAGCAATTCTTGTATATAAATATATAATTGGAATCTCGGAATCGGATCCAACGAT
Organism: Aricia agestis; assembly: GCF_905147365.1. Classification (NCBI taxonomy): domain Eukaryota; kingdom Metazoa; phylum Arthropoda; class Insecta; order Lepidoptera; family Lycaenidae; genus Aricia; species Aricia agestis. The sequence continues at coordinate 21,933,384 of NC_056428.1, read as the reverse complement.
TTTCATGAAATTTAGTATATAGGGGGTTTCGGGGGCGATAAATCGATCTAGCTAAGAATAATTTTTAGAAAATGTAATTTTATTCGTGTTTTATCGAATACCGAGCAAAGCTCGGTCAAATAGCTAGTATTGTCTAAGAGATCAAAAAGCTGGACAATATTTTCCATAAGATTTCGTTTTCTCGTAAACACACTTAAGTTATAATTATTACAAAACGATCGCAAAATAAAAGAAAACTGATAGTTAAACATCGCATTGCCAGGTAAGAAATGCACATAAAATTTGATTTACAAATATAATATTATATAAAATTTTGTTTTAAAACCTATATATAGTATATAATTACCTCGCTTGCACCATGTCTAAAATTGATAATTTATACAATAATTTTATTGTGGAAAAAAAAGTAATATACTTAGCAGTAGAATAAAACAATAAAACTTATCCTAATGCTTACCAAAATGGTCCTGTTTTATTTCGAAGAGTTTAACACTATCTTTACACTAATACGGGTTTGGTAATTGACAATTTTTCCAGTTTTTAAAAAGAAATCTTGAAATCTACCCACGAAAAAATCTATGAACCAGGCAGCGGGCTTGAGACATCCGCTTGGCGGGAGCTCGACAATTCGAATGAAGGAGAGTCCTAGAAGCTGCTCCTATTTATAATTTGAGGCATAGGTCCAGAAATTACCACTGCGCGCGCAATAATCGATACAGCTAGCTTATTAAGTCCTAGGTTCTGAGATATCAGACAAAGGAAGTCCTAGATGACCTGTGACCTATTATAGTAGCCAACGCCCTTCAACCGGAAACGAGAACAAAGATAAAGATTAAATAACTTTTTATGTACAGGAAAATAAATAACAATCCAACAAGTAAAATAGTACATTTGCAGGGTGTAATAAAATTTTTACTAACTTACTTTTTTCCAAAAATATCTTGACATTGTTGTATGAAGAAGTCTACATCAAAATGATTTCCGAAGACCTCCGTTTCACCTGATGATGTTTGATAAAAACCAAATTCTGTGCATGTTTGATACATCCACTGCCTACCTGAAAGTAAATAAATTTAAAACAAACTGTTACTCAGAATTATTAATTAGATGAGTACAAAGATGTTGGATGTAATATAATGTTACCGAGGGAGCACAGGCAACATAAATCCCCTACTCAATACTAGATGGCATGAGGTGCGCAAGTACATACTCGAACCTTCTAGAAAGGTCCAATGTTTGTTTACGTGTTTTAATTTAAACCTTATGACTGAGTCCATAAGGTCTAAATTAAATTTGCCAAAAAATTCAACTCACTGCACTTATCGTAAGGACGGCAGTTTTATTGTGGTACATGCTCGAGCCTCCTACAAAGTTCCCACGGTTGTTTACTTGTTTACGTGAATCGGGAACTTTCTGGAATTCGTCTCGCCATATAAAAAGCCGCAGGCAGGCCCGGCGAGTCAGTTCGAATCGAACTATCATCAAGCGATCTTCGGAGTGAAAACAAGTGATCAATAGTGAGTGAATCAGTGAACTTACGACTCGGCAACGACCTAGGACAGTGATAGTGCTTAGTGTTTTGGACTTAGTGCTTAGTGTTTGAGACCTAGTGTTTAGTGCAGTGTTAATAAAGTCTTCAAGAGAGTCAGCAGGTCTTTCTCTCCAATTCCTTCGAACCTAGCACGTAACAACTGGTGTCGGAAGAGAGGATTTGGAGATGTCATTGACTCCGAGAGAGGACTTCAAGGGAAGTGTCAGGACAAGGGCGCAGCGAGCTGCTGCCATTGACTCCGAGAGAGGAGTTCAAGGAGAGTGTGAGGACAAGGGCGCAGTACCATTGACTCCGAGAGAGGACTTCGAGGGAAGTATCAGGACAAGGGCGCAACGGGTTGCGGAGGCCACACCCACTGAGGACCAAGCTCCGCCCACTGCGGGACAAGCCCCACCCGCTGGCCCCGCCCACTGACCACGCACCCGCCCACTGACCACGCCCCTCAGGCCCCGCCCACTTTGGACATGGTCACGCCCACTGGCTCCGCCCACCAGGCCACGCCCACTCAGGCCACGCCCACTGGCCCCGCCCACTGGGCCCTACCTGCTTATCTAGCTTATCGTCTGCAATGATGGAGGCACAAGACCGCAAGCTCGGCGCTTTGCAGGAGTCTCAAGAGCAACAAAAGGACCCCCAAGAGAAAGCGCTTCTATCTATAAAGGATGTCAGTGACACGGTGACTACGCTTCGTAAAGAAGAAAAGGACGAACGAGTTACCGGGCTAGGATTGGATATGGAAAATGTGAAAACCAACATCACCGAACTACAGAAGAAAGTAGTGCGCCTGGAAACCACATCAGTCGCGACGTGTAGTGGAAATTCTGGAGTGGCACATGGGCCAAAGGTAAAAGTGCCACCATACGACGGCACTACTTCTTGGAATGCTTCTCGTCAGCAATTCCAGACTGTTGCTTCCGCCAACAGATGGAATGATGAACAATGCCTGACCGCTCTCACTGTTGCGCTCAGAGGGCAAGCTTTGTCGGTCCTAGAAGCGCATACAGGAAATGGGTTTAAAGACCTGATGGAGGCACTTGAATCCAGATACGGGGAGCGACACCTGGAGCCCGTGTTTCGTGCCCAACACCGTGACAGAGTCCAACGCTCAGGAGAAACTGGTCAAGAAGGCAAACCCAGGAGCCAATTCCAAGATGGTCGACACGAATATTGTGCAAGCATTTGTCGACGGGATCAAGGACCCGGAGGTCAGAGCTGCAGTGAGGCTACGTCACCACACCTCGCTTAAGGAAGCATTGGCGCACGCTTTGGAGGTCGAGGCTGTTCGGCGTGACATACGGTAGACCTATAAGATCCGCGAGGTCTCTGAAGAAGTCAAGGAGGTTAAGGCTTATTAATAAAGAAAAGTTTTGGAGCCATGTGCTACAAGTGCGGCGAGAGGGGCCATCTTCAGCTCAACTGCCCACAGAAGGAGATTAAGGCTCCTACGAAGAGAAGTTCTGGAGCCATGTGCTACAAGTGCGGCGAGAGGGGCCATATTCAGCTCAACTGCCCGCAGAAGGAGACCCAGATGGCAAGAATGAGGAGGCTCGAGGAACAAATGGAGGAGCTGAAGAAGCAAGGGGCTTCGTCCCCTGTCCGAGATCGAATAAAAGCCAGGACTAAGGGGCGAGTACTGGCTGACGCGGAGGAAGCCCCGATAACTGTTATCTCCCAAGCATGCAGCGGGAATAGTGATTCAGGGGACTATTAACAGGACGGATTGCAAAATGACTCTAGACACAGGAGCCTCTAGAACGATAGTGAACCCAAATCTGGTAAAAGCCGCAAGAAGACACAAGAGGAGAATTATTAACTGTCGGCTCCTTACTGCCTCCGGTCAGTCAATACCCGTCCTGGGAGAAATGTCAGTTACGATTAATGTAGGGGGATCCTCATACCCTCATGACGTGATCGTGGCTGAGATTATGGATGATTGCATCTTGGGTTTGGATTTCATGAAGAAGCATAACTGCAGAATTAATGTCGCTGACGGAGTTTTCAAGTGTGGTGAAGAAGAAATTTTCATCCTTGGAGGCGCCTGTGGGAAAGTCGCATGTGTAAACGAAGTCATTATACCTGGACGAGCGGAAGCTAAAGTGCTGGTGAAACTACCGCCAGCTGGAAAGAAGAAGTTAAATAGATGCGTGTTGATCGAAGACACACCTACCAAGACATCAGCGCAAAAACTGATGACGGCGAGAACCCTTGTTAGTGGAAGCAGTAACGTTGTGGTCAGGGTTTTGAATCTTGGTGATCGCGAGATCTGCTTGAACAAAGGTGACGTCATTGGAAAGTGCGAGGAAGTTGTCTGGATGAGAAAGTGTAGTTCGATCACAGGCTCAGACTCAGCAAACACCAGCAACTATGGAATAGTGACTGAGCTACTCGATGACTGCAAGAGTAATCTGACTTATTCGCAGAGCATGAAAGCTAAGAAGTTTTTACAACGCCACGCGAATATCTTCTCCAGTCAGGAAGGCGACCTTGGAAGAACGTCGATGGTTCAGCACAGGATAGATACCGGAAGCGAGAACCCAATTTGTCAACGAGCGAGACGGATACCCATTGCAAAGAAAAAAGAAGTTGAAGGCCTTTTGGAGGACATGAGAAGACATAAGATTATTGAACCGTCTGCGAGTCCTGGGAGAAATGTCAGTTACGATTAATGTAGGGGGATCCTCATACCCTCATGACGTTATCGTGGCTGAGATTATGGAGGATAGCATCTTGGGTTTGGATTTCATGAAGAAGCATAACTGCAGAATTAATGTCGCTGACGGAGTTTTCAAGTGTGGTGAAGAAGAAATTTTCATCCTTGGAGGCGCCTGTGGGAAAGTCGCATGTGTAAACGAAGTCATTATACCTGGACGAGCGGAAGCTAAAGTGCTGGTGAAACTACCGCCAGCTGGAAAGAAGAAGTTAAATAGATGCGTGTTGATCGAAGACACACCTACCAAGACATCAGCGCAAAAACTGATGACGGCGAGAACCCTTGTTAGTGGAAGCAGTAACGCTGTGGTCAGGGTTTTGAATCTTGGTGATCGCGAGATCTGCTTGAACAAAGGTGACGTCATTGGAAAGTGCGAGGAAGTTGTCTGGATGAGAAAGTGTAGTTCGATCACAGGCTCAGACTCAGCAAACACCAGCAACTATGGAATAGTGACTGAGCTACTCGATGACTGCAAGAGTAATCTGACTTATTCGCAGAGCATGAAAGCTAAGAAGTTTTTACAACGCCACGCGAATATCTTCTCCAGTCAGGAAGGCGACCTTGGAAGAACGTCGATGGTCCAGCACAGGATAGATACCGGAAGCGAGAACCCAATTTGTCAACGAGCAAGACGGATACCCATTGCAAAGGAAAAAGAAGTTGAAGGCCTTTTGGAGGACATGAGAAGACATAAGATTATTGAACCGTCTGCGAGTCCGTGGTGCTCACCGGTTGTATTAGTGAAGAAGAAAGATGGCAGCACAAGATTTTGTGTGGACTACAGACGTCTCAATGATGTCACCAAGAAGGACAGCTATCCATTACCTCGAATCGACGACACTCTGGATACCTTGAGTGGAATGAAATGGTTCTCGACCCTGGACCTGAAATCTGGATACTGGCATGTGGAAATTCATCCAAAAGACAAAGAGAAAACAGCTTTTTCCACCGGTAAAGGTTTATGGCAGTTTAACGTCATGCCCTTTGGATTGTGCAACGCACCTGCCATATTTGAGCGACTCATGGAGGAGGCAGGCCTAGTTGGAGAGGCTTGCTTGGTCTACTTAGATGACGTCATCATTGTCGGCCGTGACTTCGAGGACCATTTGCAAAACTTAGAACGAGTTTTCGCCAAAATAGAGGGGGCCAAGTTAAAGTTGAATCCGAAAAAGTGTCGTTTATTCAGGAGTAAGGTCAACTATCTCGGCCACGTTATCTCCAGTGATGGAATCCAGATGGACCCGGAGAAACTGGAAGCAGTTCAAAATTGACCAACACCTAAGAACAAAACCGAAGTGCGAGCATTTCTCGGCCTATGCTCCTACTACAGGCGTTTTGTTAAGGGATTCTCAGAGTTAGCCAAGCCATTGCATCGGCTGACAGAGGATAAACGACAGTTTATTTGGGACGAGACTTCTGAAGATTCTTTTCTTTCCGAAACTGAAGAAACATCTGTGTGATACACCAATCCTGGGGTATCCACAACCTGAAGGTCAGTTTATAGTCGACACGGACGCAAGCAACACGGCCATTGGAGGGGTGTTATCTCAAAAACAGGGTGAAAGAGAAGTTGTAATTGCATATTTCAGCAAATCTTTATCTAAGCCAGAGAGAAACTACTGTGTGACAAGAAGAGAACTCTTGGCTGTCGTAAAGACGCAACAACATTTCAGCAAGTATCTCATTGGCAGACAGTTTTTACTGCGAACTGATCACGCAGCGTTGAAGTGGCTACTACAGTTCAAGAACCCGGAAGGTCAAGTAGCTCGATGGATTGAACAGCTCCAGGAGTATGACTTCAAGACCGAACACCGCAGCGGAAAGTCGCATGGGAATGCCGACGCACTCTCACGAAGGCCGTGTTCAGAAGACTGCAAACATTGTGTTAAGCAGGAATCTAATGAAGTAACATTAAAGTTAACGAAAACAAGTCCTTTGGGTCCATGGGAGAATGATGCTATGAGAGAGGCTCAAGAAAGAGATGACGACCTTCGACACATCATCACATGGAAGAAACGGGGTGACGTAAAGCCAATCTGGAGTGATGTTGCACCCACTGGCGCTGTCACTAAGGCGTACTGGGCGCAATGGGACAGTCTGATTCTTCAAAACGGAATACTTTACCGGAAATGGGAGAAGACTAACGGCAGAGAGTTCCATCTTCAGATAGTTGTCCCAAGAACGAGAGTACCGGATGTTCTCCGTGAAATACACGATGGCGTATCAGGAGGTCATTTAGGTGTTAAGAGGACGTTAACAAAAGTGCGAGAACGATTCTACTGGTTGCATTGTCGAGATGATGTACAGGATTGGTGCCGTAAATGCACTACTTGCGCTGCAGTGAAGGGACCACAGACCCGGAGCCGTGGGAACCTTCGGTTGTATAAAGTTGGCGCACCGTGGGAACGAATTGCAGTTGACGTAGCTGGGCCATTTCCCGTGACGGAATCGGGAAACAAGTATTTTATGGTCGTCATGGATTACTTCACCAAATGGCCCGAAGTGTTCGCCATACCAAACCAAGAAGCTACAACAGTAGCTTCTAAATTAGTCGAAGAAGTGATATCTCGGTTTGGTGTGCCTCTGGAAATCCATTCTGATCAGGGCAGGAAATTCCAATCGCAGGTCTTCCAGGAAGAGTGCAGAATTTTGGGAATGCATAAGACGAGGACCACAGCGTACCATCCACAGTCTGATGGAATGGTTGAGAGATTTAACCAGACCCTTTGTCAGAGAAGCATTTGGCGAAATTGGTAGATGACAAACAAAAGGACTGGGACAAGTATATACCGCTCTTCCTTCTGTCGTACCGTACCGCCGAGCATGAGAGCATAAAAGCTACCCCGGCGTATGTCAATTACGGTAGAGAACTGCGAGTACCAGTAGACCTCTTGACAGGAGGGTCACCGGAGGAACCGAAGACCGTACAAGACTATGTCTGCGATTTAAGGGAAAAGATGCGCTATATACACGCCATGGTTCGGGAAAATGGGTTACAGTCAAGTGAGAACATGAAGACCAGATACGATCGGAAATCGAACACGAGCGGCTTCGAAGAAGGGTCACTGGTGTGGCTGCATAACCCAACTCGCCGAAAAGGCAAATCTCCAAAGTTGCAGACCAAGTGGGACGGCCCATACAAAGTGGTTACCCGATTGAATGATGTGACTTACAGAATTCAAAGGCAACCAAGAGGGACATTCAAAGTGGTACACATAGACCGTCTGGCGCGTTACCATGGCAGTAACAATGATGCTCGGGACGAGCATCTCTAAGAGGGGAGTAGTGTTACGGTACATGGTATACGGACACGTGGTGCCATTTAGCGACAAACCAGCGAAACTTACCGAGGGAGCACAGGCAACATAAATCCCCTACTCAATACTAGATGGCATGAGGTGCGCAAGTACATACTCGAACCTTCTAGAAAGGTCCAATGTTTGTTTACGTGTTTTAATTTAAACCTTATGACTGAGTCCATAAGGTATAAATTAAATTAGCCAAAAAATTCAACTCACTGCACTTATCGTAAGGACGGCAGTTTTATTGTGGTACATGCTCGAGCCTCCTACAAAGTTCCCACGGTTGTTTACTTGTTTACGTGAATCGGGAACTTTCTGGAATTCGTCTCGCCATATAAAAAGCCGCAGGCAGGCCCGGCGAGTCAGTTCGAATCGAACTATCATCAAGCGATCTTCGGAGTAAAAACAAGTGATCAATAGTGAGTGAATCAGTGAACTTACGACTCGGCAACGATCTAGGACAGTGATAGTGCTTAGTGTTTTGGACTTAGTGCTTAGTGTTTGAGACCTAGTGTTTAGTGCAGTGTTAATAAAGTCTTCAAGAGAGTCAGCAGGTCTTTCTCTCTAATTCCTTCGAACCCTAGCACGTAACAATAATTTCTTAACAACGACAATTCTCAGGCAGCAATTGAATAATCCATATAAGTACTTAATGTCTCTAATGCACACATTTAAATAATGTTTTTGGTAAAAGAAGTTATAATTTAGCCTTTTCTTTCAATATAAAATTATTAACGCACAGTAAAGAATAGATCCAGATGGCGCTTGTGAGCCAAAATGAGTTCGCACAAACCCTGAACGTGCAACAAGTGTGTCCCTTGCCTTTTTCAATTTGTTTTGAAGTATGTGAAAAGCTTAGTTCCTATGTGGGGCTTTCAATTTTCGCGAGCTAGTAAAAGGGCTAAAGATTTACAACTCTGCCGTTTGGAGCAGAAGCATGTTCTTATATTCTTTGCAATTTTTAAATACTTTTATAAAATTGAATAAATCAGATAATAGGAAACCCAATTTAAGTGTCAATAATAATTAATAAGTCATTTTAGTTCACAAGGAACCGTAACCTTTGGCATTCGATGTAAATCAATAATTCCTAGGACGCCACCCAGGCTCTGAAAGTACATCAATAAATGCGGAAAGCGCAGTCGCTGAATTGCAGGATGCACTTTGCGCAGACAACGCCCTTGGTAATACGCAGTGGATAATTCACAAATAATTTTGTAGTTAAATCGTACAAATTCATCTGCTTTTAGTACCGTCCCATGTGTCCATATAGATTATGTTAGAAAAAAAAAGTATTTATCTTAGGACAGTAGCAAAAACCATGCACTTTATTATATTTTATTTATTTAATGTTAATAATATCAAAGTAAGTCTCAGAAAACATATATAAACTATACCATAAATCTTCTAAAATTGATATGCAGAGGGCCAAATTAGTACAGTAAATGAAGGCAAAAATCAAGTGCAACCGCCGATTTCGTTGGAACTCCATCGATTTGGATGAAAATTTGGGATTAAGTACGATAAACCCCCAACTTTAAAAGTGACATACGCTCGTAATGCGTTTTTTTTTTTAGGGGTGAAATCCACCCCTTTTGTTAAAAATAGAAAAAATGCACATTTAACCATTTTGGCTTAACTAATAATTGTGTTTAATTTGATAAAATAAATGTTTTTAAGGATTTTATTCACGATTTGTGATTATATTATTAATTATTTTAACCCTTTTAGCAACCATCTTTTTGATCGTGATAAAAACATTTTTTGTATTTCAGAGATTTAAAATCGCATATTTACATTACATAAACAGTTTGTTTAATAATTATGATATAATTTTTGGATAAGAGTGAAATATAAACCTCTAAAAGTACTGCTCTACTCAATCTCTGTAAAAAATGTTATTTCGTTTTTTTCGAAATTTTTATTCCTGAAAACTACCTCTTGTCTGAATAATAAGCTTTAAGTTTTTATTTTAAGTTTTTTATCAGCTTTACTGAGTTCGATTATTTTTTTATAGTTAAGATAAATTTTATTAATATCTATATTTCAAACATTTTATTATTTGGTCCAAAATTTTCAAACAACGATTTCAAACTACCGTCTGTGCAAAAAATTGACGAAAAATATAAAACTGTTGGACTGAAATATTTAATAGACGCACATAACATAATAATTTGACGACCTCTGTGGCTCAGTGGTGAGCGCGTTGGTAGCTCAAGCCGGGGGTCGCGGGTTCGAATCCCGCCGACGGAACAAAAAGTTTTCAATGTTCCCGGGTCTGGATGTGTACCTATTAAATATGTGTATCATTTAATAAAAAATTTAAATATATGTATGGTATAAAAGTATTAAATATATTTCCGTTGTCTGGTACCTGTAACACAAGTCCTTTAGGTACTTAGCACGGGGCCAGACTGACGTGGTGTGTAGCGTCCATAGATATTATTATTATTATTATTATTATAAAATCCATCTCTTGTCGATTAGACTTTTACCGTTCCGTTTACTTTCTCAATATTGAAAGACTTGAAAAGATTAACATGTATTTAGTAAGAACTAGATGACAGCTGCAATCGCGCTGGAACCGAACATTTTACCGAGATAAAAAGTATAATTTGTCCAGTCCCGAGTCTCTAAGTATTTTCATACAAAATTTCAGCAAAATCGGTTGAACTGTTTGGGTGCTAAGAGTTACCAGATAGACAAAAACACTTTTTCATTTATATTAGTATAAATATACCTATTGACATTTGACAGGTTTTCCTACAATATTTGCATCCCAAATCTTTGCCACAATTTTTTTTTTCGAAATAATATATTCGTTTTATCACAATAGCTCTGGAACATTAAGTTATCGGGTTCATTTATGGCCCATTTTAAAGGTAATTTGAAGAGCTTTAAGATCGCATAATGTGATAAAAACCTCAATTTTGTTTCACCGCGTTTTTCTTTCAAAATACTATAGTTAATAGCTATACAGTGGAGGTGCTACATTTTGAGTGGCGAAAGTTTACGCGGAATCCAGAGACTGTACGAGCAAGAAAGCCTTCCTCGTCTTCGTAATAGCTGATTGCAGTTTCAACTATGTTAAATGTAGACAAGATGGAAGTAAATAAGATTTAGAGGTGGGTGGTTTTGATTTTTAATTACTTGTACTGTGTACATAAGTTGATTGAATTTTCTAAATACGCCTAAATGCAAAGGATGTGGTTTAGATTTATTATTTTCTAAAGTGCTTATTGTTCGTAATTAAAAAGTTGTAATTTTTCATTCTTTTAATGTGTATCAATCAATTTTATTCTAAATATACCTGTCTACGTCCTTTACATTTTGACGGTCCTAAGCCCGTCGCGCATGTGTCCATATTTTGTGGTGTTTGGTAGGATAACTTTCGGAGGCTATTTCTCAAAATTTTAGTACTGAGTGATTATAAAAGAAGAAATACATATAATTTTTATTTTACTTTTAACAAGGATCAATATATCCAAATTTGGCAGGAAGGTTAAATTGCACCCTGTATAAACATTAGAGTAAAACTACGACATCGATATTCTTTGTAGTTTTTTTAAAGAGTGTCAAAATTGGCCTTTATCCGGGTCATAAATTTGCATAAAAAATAATAAAAAAACTAATCCAGTAACATTGATTTTGTTTATACCAATTTAATAAGCACTTAATATTAATACTAAACGTTTTCTCCAAATTTGGTTAACCTACTGTGATCAAGTAGGGAATTTATTATTTTTATTTATGAATTTTAGTTTTTCATTTTTAATTTCGCAATTAGAACGAATTAGAAAAAGTTTTAAGCATGGCACGATAGTGTGAGTAATCCTTTATCAATATTATTAAAAATCAAATCTAATAACATCTGTATCAGACGTTATATCCAATTCAATTTATATTCGGATTTTTTGCTAGGGTTGTCACTAAAGGTCTCTTGTTTGATTTATATTATTTATTATCTATACTAATATTATAAAGCGGAAAAGTTTGTTTGTTTGTTTGTTTGAACGCGCTAATCTCAGGAAATGCTGGTCCGATTTGAAAATATCTTTCAGTGATAGATAGTCCATTTATCCAGGAAGGCTATAAGCTATATTTTATCACGGTAAAACTAATAGGAGCGAAGAAATAGAGGAAAGTGTGAGAAAAACGGGGGAAATTATTTGAAAAGGCTTATTTGAACGCGCTAATCTCAGAAACTACTGGTCCGATTTGAAAAATTATTTTAGTGTTAGATAGCGCATTTATCGAGAAAGGCTATAGGCTATATTTAATCACGCTAAGACTAATATAGTCCAATTAATATAGTAAGTTCACCTCGGAATTTGAGATACCCAGCTGTAAGTCTGTAAATATGTGTATATTGGCACCCTAAATGCTGTCTCAAAACCTACTAAGCCATTAGTTAAAAAATACACAACATTTTTTCCTTAAATTTTGGTTTTTCTATGCTTAATTCACGAAATTCATAACGTAAGCCTGCCTGCGTTGCCTGTGTAAGCGTAGTCCATAAGTTTAGCTATTAAATAAGACCTTTTTTATTGATAGGATATTTACATGAGAAGTATTGGTCACATTTTTTTTTTATGAAATAAGGGGGCAAACGAGCAAACGGGTCACCTGATGGAAAGCAACTTCCGTCGCCCATGGACACTCGCAGCATCAGAAGAGCTGCAGGTGCGTTGCCGGCCTTTTAAGAGGAAATAGGGTAATAGGGGAGGGTAGGAATGGGAAGGGAATAGGGAAGGGAATAGGGTAGGGGATTGGGCCTCCGGTAAACTCACTCACTCGGCGAAACACAGCGCAAGCGCTGTTTCACGCCAGTTTTCTGTGAGAACGTGATATTTCTCCGGTCAAGCCGGCCCATTCGTGCTGAAGCATGGCTCTAACACTTAAAAAGTGGACTTGTGTGGCTTTCACACATTTAATGTGAAAGCACGATAAAAACTAAAATGGCTGCCATTTGACTACCGTGAGAGAAAGAAAAAATTTGAGAGCCAATTTATTGATGAAATATGCCATACATCACGACATTAAAGGATAGGACACCGGTGTCACGACACATTGAATATGGCGCGTTTTCGACCGGAGGCACTGGTTAACCTGAAGTGATACTTTTGACCGCGCGCTCTCCGCCCTCTTTATCGGAAACGGTTCACCATATAAAAAATTTTTTTTTGAACAAAAGTTGGAGAGAATTTTGTATTCTACATTATGGTAAAAAATATAAATAGCTAAAACCCATAAGAAATGAAATATTTACAAAAAAAGTGCGAAAAACCGATTTCTGTGACTTTTTGACCTTGAAATTTAATAGTTGCGCACACCCTACCCTACCATATGTAGGTTTTGAGACAACGTTTAGCATTCATACCTAATTTAAGCCTAAGTTGACTGGACCAAATAGGAGCGAAGAAATAGAGAATGTAGAAAAAACGGGGTAAATTATTTGATTCGACTTATTTGAACGCGCTAATCGCAGGAACTACTGGTCCGATTTGAAAAATTATTTCAGTGTTAGATAGCCCATTTATCGGGGAAGGCTATGGACTATATTTTATCACGCTATGCCTAATAGGAGCGAAGATATAGAGGAAAATGGGGAAAAAACGGAGGAAATTATTTAAAATTTCTTATTATCTTAAGAAGCTACTGGAGCAATTTTTAGGCTATTCCGCTAAAGACGACCCTCAACACGAATTTTTAAAGTATAGTATTTGTTATATTTTTTTATTGAATTATAAATAAAAAGATGTATATTTACTAGCGAAAGAACTTTTATGAGTAAAAATTGTAATTTGAATGATTTAGAGCATTTTGAAGTGATATCATCTAACAGCGCGAGAAAAACTGCTTATGCCACACATGATGATGAATGATCATTTTAACTCTAAATCACTATCTCGAAGTTGAATTTCATTACATAATATTGACTGCATAACATAAGTTTCTATTTCGGTGCAAAAAAAGCAACAATTTTGAAATTGTTTTCAAACATTATTAAAGGAAAATTGCTATGGTTGCACCCGCGATAAAAAAGGTACAAAAGTTTAGTTTTCTCGCTAAAATATGTTGTTAATAATTTAAAACTTTGCGAAAGTAAGGAGAAATGTGAGGGAAATTAGAATTAATCATTGGAACAAACTATTTTATTATTTTTAATAAAAAAACAGAACCTTTCAAGTGGTTGCGCCCGCGATCGAAGCAGTACAATTGGAAATGCAACAAATTATTTTTTGACTATTGTAGTGATTTTCGTCTTATTTCATATTATTAAGGTAAGCAATAACGTTAGATTATATTTGTTATTAATACTTTACAAGTAATTACAAGATTTATAAAAATTTGAATGGAGTCACGTCGTGTTTTATATTTTCCGAAATATTTCATGTATTACTAACTACTAACAGATGTTTAAAAATGATGATTTATATTCTTTTATTTTTAAATATTTTAGAAGAAATGCTACAAATGACAGGAAAAATTATAAATATTTAATAATTTTCTTTGAAAAAAAAAATTTTTACTTATAATTCTCCCCTATTATTTTAAATTATAAATATTAATTTTGAATTAAAGGTGTTCGGTTTTATAACAATACATCAAAAAAGGTTTGCTTAAGTTACATTATTTAATTGTTTATAGTGATTTAGATGATTTCTTTTCTCAGATCGATAAATGACTGATAATTAAAAAATAATAAAATTTTAAATAGTATTATTACAATTTACTAATAATATTATGTATTGCATATCAAAAATGTAGAAATTAGTCGCAGACTTATGAATAAATTCAATTTCTTTAGACTCGTTGCGCCCGCGACATCCTGATGTTGCACCCGCGATCGTGAAAATTGTTAATAATTCCTAGTACTAATTACTTTGTCTTTTACACTTTTGAAATATGGGTTAATAAATTACTAAAAGTTCCACAATTAGCAATATTCTCAAATGAACTCGTCCGAGTTCTTAATAGAGGACCAATTTGGTTGCACTCGCGATAGTATTTCAAACATGTTTTGTGGCTTTTCTTAGATTAAATTTTAGTTTACATTTACAATTTATGATTGAACTAGTTAAAATGTATCCCTTCAAAAGATAATTTATTAATAAATATGTTTTATTTTGTCAGTAGGACGCTTTAAGTGCGTCAAAATGTTGCACCCGCGATAATGGAATCGCCCTTTTATGTTATTTGGCACACATGAAGAATAGACCACGTGAAAGGACATAGGTTTCTTTCTTTGCGGAAAAATGTACGGATTCCGTGACATTCCCAAATTACGCGGGCGAAGTAGCGCGGAACATCTAGTTATTTGTATATGTCGTAGGATGATTTGATAAATCCGTGTTTTCGCGAAATCCCTAGAATTTTCGCGAAAATTCGATTTATCAAATCATCCTACGATGTCGTAGGATGATTTGATAAATCGAATTTTCGCGAAAATTCTAGGGATTTCGCGAAAACACGGATTTATCAAATCATCCTACGACATATATATTATTTAAGTATGGTATTAAGTGCTTATTCAATTGGTATAAACAAAATTAATGTTACCTGATTAGTTTCTTTAAAATTAATTTTAAATGCTAATTAATGACCCGGATAAAGGCCAACTTTGACACTCTTTAAAAAAAACTACAAACAATATCGAGCTCGAAGTTTTACTCTAATGTTTATAATATAGATATCAACTACCTAGTCTTGCCATAAATACTGACACAAAAACATTTTTTTTTCTATTGCAAATAAATTTTATTACTTTTACAGTGTATTAGTTTAATACATAAATATAAAACAATTTAAAATATTAAAAGCTTATTCAAATTGGCCTTCATTGGCTACAATAACGTCCTTTAACCCGTCGACATTGTGGCCAGTTATCATTAGAAACACGGACCCTTTCCATGGGAAAATTCTTCACTGCCAATCGTTTGGATTGTTTTAGTGACTCCAAATTATCACGGCATTTACAGCAAGCCATACTCTCTAAAACCGACCAAAAATCATAATCCGGTGGATTAAGATCCGGGACTAGACGACGCCAGTCTTTAGCTCTGATGAAGTCCGAAACGTTCGTTTCCAACCAAGACCAAACCGACCGAGCTTTATGACCCAGCACCGAGCCTTGTTGGTAGGACCATTCTTGATTATTGAACTTGATGTTGAACCTTAGAACTTTAAGCATAAATAAAACCATTTTGTTTGTTAAAATATTGCTTAATTGTAAAAAAAATCTCATCTGTAAACAAACATTTTTGTGACCTCCCTTTGCGTACCGCTTCAGTAGTTGTTTAAATTTTACCATCCTTTCTTTTTTAAATTATCAGTTAGGAAATACCCACTACGTCTCTTGTAGGCTGAAAGTCCTTAGTCATCATTTAAAATACATGACATGGTTCTATCTTTATCTCGTGAGATAAATTTTTTACTTTCGAACCGATTTTTTTTTCAAATTCTTTCCCTTACTGCTTTAACCACCTTTTTCGTACGAACACTGCGTCGACGGCCAAATATTTTTCTGCCACAAGCAGAGGAGGTCTTATTGTACTTATTAATGGCCCGGTACACAAACATTTTACTAATACCAAGCGTATGGAGAGTTTTAAAAATGACATTGGACTCCATACCTACTTTGTGTGATGCAATCACAGCGATTTGGTTCTTTTGATCACCCCACTCCATTTCAATATCGCAAAATATTGTAAAATACATTGGCGCCAAAATGAGAAAACACAATAAACAAACATATAAAAATTACAGAATCCAAATTCAAGTGTAATATTTTGTTTATTTTTACTAGTGACAGTATTTATGGCCAGACTAAGTATAGTATTTTGAAAGAAACACGCGGTGAAAGGTTTTTATCACAATATGGTTCGACTTAAAAAAGTCCTTGGATTTTTTAAAATAGGGGTTTAAGGTCCCGGGTTCATGGTTCTCGCAGTAAAAGTTAGGCTTTAAAAATTGAGACCTTTGCTTATTTTTTGGAGATATTGTTAAAAATTACCAACACTTGCGAATGGTGCAATAATACAGGATACTTATATATTTCTTTTAATAAAACATCCTGTATTATTGCACTAGCCGATAATATAGCTTATTATAAACAATTTAGGTTTTACCGTAGATTACCGATTTTACCGTATATTGTTATATACGGTAAAATCTAGGAAAAGTTAGATTTTTAAGGTTTTATTATTTTTCTATACATTTCTTAAAAATATTAAACAACTAGCTGTTGCCCGCGACTTCGTCCGCGTGGACTTCAGTTTATAGCGCGCGATGTCAACAAAATTGGTGTCAAAAGCTTTTATAAAAAAAACCCTGGTACCCCTTAAATCAAAACAGCTGTGCAGTGTGCACATAATATTTCATTTTTTTAAATTAAACTTTATATTTTATACCAAATTTTAAAGCTTATTTAGCCCCACAATTACACAACTTTAACCATAAACTATTTATCATTGATAGGTTTAAGGTTACGTCACTGTATATAATATAAAGTACTGACTTATTAAATAACGTAAAAAACAAATAACAATCGAAAAAATCGAAAAAAAACAAATGTACGATGATACCACCTCTTATAGAAAGATGTTGGGCAAGCGTTAGCGCAATGTAAGAGACGCACGGCGTCATCTAGTATGAATTTTTGGAACTAACTTAATTTGAGCAAAATTTTCGTATTTTCACCCCCTTACAACCCTTTTTTCCAGTAAAAAAAAGTAGCCTATGTACTTTCTCAGGATTTAGACTATCTGTATACAAAATTTCATTACAATCGGTTCGGTAGTTTTGGCGTGAAAGCGAGACAGACAGACAGAGATACTTTCGCATTTATAATATTAGTATAGTATAGATATACTAAAATAGAACACTTTCCTCAAGTATGCCATAATATAGGTTTTTTTTTTATGGACGCTTCACACCACGTCGGTCTGGCCCCGTGCTAAGTACCTAAAGGACTTGTGTTACAGGTACCAGACAACGGAAATATATTTAATACTTTTATACCATACATATATTTCAGAATTTTATTATATCATACACATATTTAATAGGTACACATCCAGACCCGGGAACATTGAAAACTTTTTGTTCCGTCGGCGGGATTCGAACCCGCGACCCCCGGCTTGAGCTACCAACGCGCTCACCACTGAGCCACAGGGGTCGTCAACTTACTTTCCAGAAACGATTCCTTACCAGTAACAATATAAATTGATGCAATAATACAGGGTGCTTTTTGTGATTTTTTCTTACCTTCTACGTTAACTTTTTTCTCCCATGGTTTAGAGATTTTTCGTCATACAATAAAAGGTTCAACTTTTCAAGCCCTTTCATTTGATATATAAAAGTGCCCCTCCTTCTTTAAAGAAGTTCGTTGTTAAGTTTTTTTAACCGACTTTCAAAAAGGACGAGGATATATTACGTTCAGCAGTGGTTTTTTTTTTAAATATGTGTTCAACGATTACTCCGCCGATAACAAAACACGGATATCCATGTACACAAGCTTGTTACGCTGCGGATTCCTATGAAGAACGCCGACGCAGCACCTGACCACAGTCACGCGGCAGCGTCACAAGGCGCGGAGTCAGCATTCCTCAGTTTACAGCATTTTTGCAATAGTTATTTGCGACACTTGTTATTCAATCGTCGAATAGTCGAGTCACTTTTAATTATAATTTAATTGTAAGATTTAATCAATAAAATATTTTAAGAAATTTTGTTTGTAGCCCTCGTAAAGGATATCGCATTCGTGCGCGTGCGATCGCTACTTGACTTCCAAAAAGTCTTCTAGTACAATCATTTGGTGCTTAAAAAGAGGGTTACCTGGTAAGTTTTCCGGGAGTTTTGAAAATTGGTGATTTTATAGATTTCAGCGTGCTCTTTTAGAATTTTCACTTTACATCCATACATCCAAACAAACTTTCGCCTTTATAATATTAAGTAGGAAGTAGGATGGAAAAACAGTGCGAGCGTACCCTTTTAATACTCTGTATTTCCTAAAGTACTGATTGAGATTGTACAGTAAAAATGTTTGGACGTAATTTATAGGAATAATAATTTTTCTTATGCATCTTAATATTTAATAATTAATGTAGAAGTCACTAAAGAGATATAATAAATAATTTTCGAATAACAAGCAAAAACCTTGGAAAAGAGACCTTTCCCCCCCTCCCCAACCACCGGCTCTTGTCCCACTCTCGGGGACTTTTAGTATATTCATCTAGACACCTTTAGGAACAACTGTAACAACTTTCAAAACTACACGAATTATTCGGCCTGAATTCCTTAATTTTCCCAGGCTATTTCTTAATTTTATTGATTATTTTTCCGACCCAAATATCGACCAATAGAATTGCACCATTCGACGTCACGTGGTACAACCTACATGGTATTATACTGATAATTTTTTGAAAATTTTCTCTGGTAGTTGCTATATATAAAAAACAAAACATGATCCAGACAAATTAACCACACGTCAAACTGACAGGTTGAATTCAATTGTGAAATTTGGAGATTTTGCATGAAAATGAGTCGATTTGGAGTTTGTTCTCTGTCCACCATCGATAAAAAAGTCAAAGGAAATGTTCCTATTAATACGGAGATGTCAGAAAAACCGTTTGGAACCAATTTACTACTTTTTGTACTGAGAGGGATACACATTGAGTGCTGAAACGAGTGAAGCGCAATTGGCAAACATTATGAAAGATTACGCTTACAATATGAAGAAAATGGATGAAGAAGACTATAAGGAAGGTACAATAAAAACAATGTGGAATCAGACTGCCAAATTACTTCAAGAAAAGTATTTGAACGATTTCGACATCAAAATCAACCCATTTTCGGATGCTGCATTCAAGACCGCTCGAGGAGCTCGTGATGCCAAGCGTAAGGCTTTACAATCTATTCCAGAAAAACGGAGGGCAAGTGCAGCAGCGTTGGAGGAAAAAGATTGGGATGCAATGACCACTGTTTGGGACGAGGAAACTCCTGATGGCCTCCAGAAAAAATTATTCATGATAATATCAGTGGAATTGGCTTGGAGAGGTGGTGAGGGCAGCATGGCGTCAATACATCACTTCAAGGCAGAACAGCGAAATGACGGGGAAACAACTGGGAGAATTGAATACAATCCAATTTTCAGCAAGACCACACAAGGTGGTGATAAAAAATTATCAGACAGCAAGTGGCTGGTGGAGAATCGGGAAATCCCTGACAAGTGCCCAGTCAGACTGTTCCAGAAATTGAGAGAGAAGAGAGATGCCAATATCAAGAGCGACAGACTATTCCTGACCCAAAATCCATTCTGGAATAAAGTTCCAGGCGCTAGGTGGTACAAGGATTCCCCAGTAGGCCAAAACACGATTTCAAAGTGGGTTAAGGAGTCAGCACAAAAAGCTGGGCTTGACCTTGGTAACAAAAAAATCACCAATCACTCCAGTCGTGCAACAGCCGTCTCCAATCTAGCGAAATCGGGCCTGGGAGAGCAGCAGATAATCAAAATAACTGGACATGCCAACAGTAACTCATCAAGCCGTATCTCCAACTCGACCAGGAACACCACGAATTAATTGTCAAGAAACTGCGAAGGAGTGAGCCTACTGCAGAAAATGCCATCAACAGCATAAACCTCATGCCATCTACCTCTTCTGGGACCATTACCGATAACTCTGACTTGAAGAAAACATGCACCAATGTTTACAACAATTGTATTTTTAATTGCACTAGCCTGAATCTTAATTAAATGTTGTTTTATTCATTATGAAATTCTTATTTGTTAACTGTACATTTCGTCTCATGGTGCAATTCTATTGGCCGACATTTGGGACGCAAAAATAATCCCCCGAATACCACACGAGCTTCAAAATTATCTGGCATTTCAAAATTATCTGAAATACCCGATAATTTTGAAGCTCTTGTGGTATTATAAGTGAATGTTCTTCTCGAAAAAGAGACCATAAAGCAGCTGTAGCATAATATCAAAAGGCATTAGGTTGTGTTTTGGGCTGACGCTGACGCCACTTTCTTATAGGGAAAGTTCATATTAATTTACGGTAGTTCTATGCTTTTTATGAGCATTGATCCTATTTTTTTTAAACGCCAACCGCGGGAGATGAGATCCTGACGTGGATATGCGGGACTCGCTCGAAAGCCCTACCCACTAAAACTTGGCGGTGCTATGTTAAAAAAATATATTGAACAGATTTTTAATTATTTTGTAACAATAAATGGATGTTATCAGAAGATTAAATTATTTTATTCATCCGATAATCGGACGATTAAATTATTTTAATTATCCGTTTAGCGGACAGCTAACAATAGCCAAAAAAAACCGTGAAGAACTCGGCTCACCCGACATATTATATTGATGTCAACGGAAAAATCTATTTTACAAAATATGGTTTATGCGGAGACTGAAGGACGGTGTGATCAATTACTATACTTAATTTTTAAATACTATGACGTAACTATCAAATGACTTTAATGTATGTTTTTGACTTTACTGTTATAATATTATGTTAAAATATGTAATAAGATCTTTTAAAATAAGACGTAGTTACTTAAGGCACGTTGCATGTTAATTAGAATAAGATCTAAAGAAAATGTTTTGAAATAATAATTAGACAATATTTCCATGCCAATGAGGCAGAAATTTTGATAACATACATAAATATTAAGAACCATTGTTAAACAAATTTCCTGGAAATAAATACTATTCTATTTTACTATTCTATTTTATTCTATTAATATGAAAAGTTGAAAAACAATAATTATTGATTATTTTGACAAAAAATGGCATGATCGTCGTCAAGAATGGTCAATCACCAGTAATTACGTGCAACATAATCATAATTTTGGTAATGATACAAACAAACTTTTGGAATCATTAAATGCTAAAATAAAAATAAATGTTGTACGGCATTTCTTAATTTTATTGAATATTCTTCTCGAAAAAGAGACCATAAAGCAGCTGCAGCATATCAAAAGGCATATTTTAGATTGTGTTTTTGGCTGACGCTGACGCCACTTTCTTATAGGGCAAGTTCACATTAATTTACTGTAGCTCTATGCTTTTTATGAGAATTGGACCTAACACAGAAGGTTTGCGTTAAAAAAAATATTGAACAATTATTTTATAACAATAAATAGATGTTATCAGAAGATTAAATTATTTTATTCATCCGATAATCGGACAATCAAATTATTTTAAATCCGTTTAACGGACAACTAGCAATAGCCAAGAAAACCGTGTAGAAGTCGATTCACCCGACAGATACCTATTAAATTGATGTCAACGGCCTTGGTTCGGAGCCCGACATCACATTAGACAGAACTAAACAGTAGGCCGACTCAGAAGAGTTCTTGAAATGAATATGTGTGAATGTTTTTTTTTACTCGTTTACTTTATAATATTATGGCAAAAGAACGTTTGCCGGGACAGCTAGTAACAAATGGGTTCCAACTCATTCTCTATTCCGAAGTTGATGAAGCGAGACAATTATGCCACCTAGAAATTTGCCATGGAGACTCCGAGGATCCGAACGCGCGGCAGCCCCAACATCATCCTGAAAATACTCAGTGATAAGCTGGACAGCCCCCTCCTGAAGCACTGGGTCTATGCACACGTGCATGTATCCGGTGCACCAGAGGGTGGCAAATATTTAAATTAATAACATTCATTTCCTGCTAGTTTAAGAATTTTCCTATGGGTTATATTTTACCTGAAATAAACGTATTTTATTTTATTTATTTTTTAATGACATGTCAAATCACCTAACACGGTGTTAAATTGAATTCCTGCTGTGGAGGTCCGTTAAATATTTAACAGGGTGTTATATTAGTTAAAACAACAACTGTCAAAGACAATATCCAATATCAATAAAAGAATCTGTTTTGACTTTTGAGTGCTTCCGCCACATCCTTGCATATTTTTTATTATTTTTCATAGTGATGAAATATTATTATTTATTTTCATTTTGACAAAAATTCAGCTCTAGAATTTTCCTTGACATTACAAATACACTGACTTGTATTAAAATTGCCAAACGGAAATAAGTAAATAAAAGTTTGTGTAATGATTCATGTTTTCAGCTTTGACAGATAATAATTATACAATGTGTCCCGACACCGGTTTCCGATCCTTTAATGTCGTGATCTATGGCATATTTTATCGACAAATTGGCGCTCATGGTCGTAAAATGGCAGCCGTTTTAGTTTTTCTCGGGCTTTCACACTAATCTGACCAGAACTGCACTTGTAAATATCCTATGAAGATAAAAAAGGTCTCATTTGATAGCTAAATTTGTGGACTACACTTACACAGGCCATATTATGTTATAAATTTCGTAGAATTAAACATAGAAAATCTCAAGTTTAAGAAAAAATAAAATGTGATTTTTTTATTAATGAAGTGATTCTTCAAAAATGATTCTCCGCGTCACTTTCGTGGGAATTTTTTATTTTCGATTTATCTTTAAATAAATTCAAATACCTTTAAGGTGCTCTAAAGATAATAAATACGATCTTTAAGGCATGTAAATTGGTCCATAAACTACTGAGATAGGATTGTTAGGACGAACGTTAGGAACCACGAAAGTTAGGATTGAATTTCTAGGAACAAAATATGGATTGAAATCTTTTTTCCTAAAAAAATAAAATAAATTATTATTTATTTAATCAGTTTTTATTAAGATCAACAATACTAAAGAGCATGGAACTTTAATTTGTTGCTTAATCTGTCAAGTAACTGGTCCTGAAATGCTGTGATTTTTTCGAGGTTCAGGTGATGGAAAGGCAATAGCGTGTAAATAGCTAAATTGCCTGCGGGTAGAGATGGGCACGTACCTGGGTATTTACCCATCTACCCGGTATTTACCCTCACGTACCCGGTAAATACCCGTATCTACCCAAAACGGTGGGTAGATAAAACTCTATATATGAACAAAACTTTTTTTGCAACTTTTGTCAAATGTATCGCTAATATTTTATTTCTATAGCTTTTATTTAAATTTCTATTAACCCAAAATGGTGGATAGATAAAACTCTATACATATACATATTTTTTTTTGTAACCTTTGTCAAATGTATCGTTAATTTGTCATTTTCATATCTTTTTTTTATTTCTATTATTTATATAATAATTATCTATTATTTTATATAAACGGTGTTATTTATTTAAACATTTCAAAAAGTTTAGTTAAAAAAACTTGTCTTCCACTCTGACGCTGGCAACTCCTAAACGGAGAGGCTTACGCCAAAAGAAGAAGAAGAAGAAAAAACTTGTCTGGTATAGTGCTAGTGAATTGGATACAGTTTGAATAGATTTTGTCTGTACATATTATTATTATATCATCTACTAGGGTAAGTACCATAATAATAGGATTTATTTTATTTATGTTATATTATAACAATTTAGTTTCAAACAAAACTACGATTTATTACATTTTGTTTTTTAATAAACTTCTATAATAATGACATCATTAACGTTATTTACATTACTTAAAATCATGGCTAATATTGTAAAACACAATAGTGAAAACATGTAGCTAAGTTTATTCGAACGGATAATATTTATTGAAGTGATATCTAACCGTTATTAGTGTCACACTCACAGACAATGTGACAGTATTTGAGTTGCAATAAAAAACATACTACAATCCATTTTCATTTTGATCGCGGACTTCCAATTAATTTTTTCTTTATAAACAAAAGATTATAATTCGTGTGTATAGGCTTGTCATTTAAAAAGATGATAGTATGCACATTGTAGTGTATCATGTATCTAATGTTTTATTAATTAAAATAATGTATGTTAAAAGCGTAGGTAATTTAAAACAATATTGACTCAATGCACTCCTACTCCATATTTAATCTAAAACTGTGCCAAATTTCATGGTAAAAATATATGTTATAAAGCGTAGTTACTTGTTTGTCATTATTAGTAGTCAGAATTCCCTAGAATATTTTTTTTATTACTATCAAGCAAATTTTTTGTGAGTAGCTTCATTTTGATAAGATAAACAACATTTTTCATGGTAAAAATATATGTTATAAAGCGTAGTTACTTGTTTGTCATTATTAGTAGTCAGGATTATCAGCACAAGAAATTATAGCAAATAACCTATCAATATACTTATAATGTATAATCATAGTATAATATATTATAATTATAATATTATAATATAAATTATATAAATCTAATTACCTATATCATAAAATTTAAAAGTAACATTGTCCTACAAATAGAACAATCCATATTTTAGGATCATCAAATCAAACTATGAAATCCTTTCTGTCTCTGTTAGCTACCACTTTCAAGATTTTTCACAGATAAAAATGTTAATCGTCTTATCAAAATGAAGCTACTCACAAAAAATTAGCTTGATAGTAATAAAAAAAATCTTTTAGGGAACACTGACTATATTTTTTTAACATTTAGCATTTTAGAAAAAAATTAGACATTTTTGAATAAGTTAGTGACATTTTCAATGTCACTTTACCTTTTTTTCTAAAATTTAAAAGAGCTTTATCGTAATAATAAAAAATTTAATTAAAAAAATCATTTTGTTGAAGGTCAACCATGGGCAAACCGAAAAAGGAGTTAGTTTGGAAACATTATCGTAGATGTGAAGACAGTGGCGTTATATGTTCATTTTGTAATCATAAATACAAAATTGCAAACGTTAACAAAATGGAAAATCATTTAAAGAAGTGCTTCCTGTGTCCCGAACAATATAAAAACTCAATAAAAGAATTGAATAAAGAAAACGATAACCCATCAGCTGAAACATCAAAAATTGACATAGAAAACACGCAATCGAACACTACATCGGCTGTTTCTAACTTATCATCAACTTCTTTACCTGCTTTTGAAGATAAATTTTCAGAAAACCAAATCAATACACTTCATAGTGAACTAGCTAAAGCATCGGGCTCGCCATTTTCAATGGTGGAACATCCACTGTGGATAGATTTCTTTAAACGGTTACAGCCTTTGTACAAACTGCCATCACGAAAAGCTATTTCTACGACACATTTAGAAAAAACATGCCGAAAAATGCACACTGAATTAATGGATGAGCTCAAAGCCCAAAGCTATTTACATTTACAATGTGATGGATGGAGTGATTTACGTAATAGAGGAATTATGAATTTTATAATATCAAAACCAGAACCGATGTTCGTTAAAAGTTTGGACACAGAATCAAACAGACATACGAAATACATATCTAATGAAATATAACTTTTGAAGGAGTGAACTTACAGAAAAAACATAAGAGACAATTTATTTAGAGCGTTCAATTTCCTTCAAAAATATGTATCGCACATCCCGACATGTTAATTCAAAAATGAGTTTGTAAAATTCCAAATTTAAAAAAAAAAATTCCCATGTTATTTAAACGTAAAATAGAAATTCATGATGAGCGACCTTTCAAAATTGATATTAAGAGCTCCCGTTTTCACAGGCTTCTTTTTTCATTACTAGGAAGATATTTCACTGCGGGTTTTGAAAAAAAAATAGTCGATTTTTTTGAACCGGTCTAGTATATATACAAGGTGTAACAAAAATAAGTGATAATACTTTAGGGTGTGTACGTGTTCCTTATAGAGAGTTCACTGTGAAAGTAGCAGCGCTAAAAATGATTAAAATGTCCAGCTGCGTGGAAATGTGGCAGCATCCTGAAAATCTATTGCATCGCTGGAAACCAGTTCCTTAATGACGTCGCAGAACACGGCCCACATTTCTACTCATAATTCAGTAGATCTACGTTCCTACCTAGAGAACTTTAAAATGACAAATAATAAATTACGTTATGAATACAATAAGCACTTTATAGTCATTAAAATATACCATTAAAAATTAATAGCAATTATTTTATACTTTCATTTCATCCTTACCTCAAGCTCACAGCAAGTCATAAAGCTGTTAAGCCCGGAAGAAGCTCTTGTGTTTTACCATAGAGCCAAATTAAATTCTTTCACGAGAGATCAAATTCTTTGAATTTGAAAGGAAAACTATCACGGCTAAAAAGATTTCGTAAGTTAGGTATTGAGTAATAGTTAATCAATAAAAAAATTTATTCGTAAAAGTACAAAGGAACTTTTTGTTTCAACTTAACCCTTAATTAATCGCGTGGGGTGTCACACACCCCAGAGCAGGTTTGCATACTCATAACATTTTGAAATTTGAATTTACCGCGCTGGTTTTTTAAGTAGCTTCGTAAATAAGCGTAACGTTCAGGATTTCAGTTGCAAGCGGCGCTCGGTGGTAGACGGTAGAGGTTGGAGAGCGCGTTTAGGGTGCTCGACACCCCAGGTGACTGTAAGCGTAGTCCAAATTGCCGGTAACTTAATTTTATTATTTATTTTTTAATCATTATATTTTGACAATGAAATGAATTTTAATAATTTTAAATGTTATTTTATAACATTTAAAAGGTTATACTTTTGTATTACAGTTTTTAAAACATTGAATTTTGAGAAATATTGAGGGTTACAAAAGAAAGCCTGAAATAATTCATTATTATAATAAAACAAAAGAAGGAGTTGATACGAATGATCAATGTGCGCCAATTATAATGTAGGAAGACGAACCAAAAGATGGCTAATGGTGATATTTTTTATCTTTTCAATATCACAGGTATCAATTCATATTATGTAATTTACAAATCTAAAATTTACTCGAATATACTCCGAAGAGTATTTTTGAAATCGCTTCGATGTCGATTTAGTTAAACCTCATCAAATTTCAAGAGCAGGCATACCCACATCACCACGACTGGTGCAAAAACGACTAAAAAGGCGTCATCAAATTGAGGAGCAAGAATCTTTTTCTGAAGCTGGAAGATCACAGTCATACAAAAGGTGTCATATTTGTCCAAGAACTTAGGATAGAAAAACAAAGACTGTTTGTTATAAATGCCATAAGCATGCGTGCAATGATCATATGATTGTAGTCTGCCAAAATTGTTATGAAGAAAACTAGTACTTATATAAAGTTATTTAACAGATTAACTAGTCGTTGGTTATAATGTTAATATTAATTGGTAATTTAAAATAACTGTCATAAAACTGCGAAGTCTTGTCACGTCATATA
This sequence comes from Aricia agestis, assembly GCF_905147365.1. Lineage (NCBI taxonomy): Eukaryota > Metazoa > Arthropoda > Insecta > Lepidoptera > Lycaenidae > Aricia > Aricia agestis. The sequence continues at coordinate 21,905,710 of NC_056428.1, read as the reverse complement.
CGGGTATTTAATTACAAGTTGAAGGAAACCAATAGTTATTGTGATTGCTTTTTGGGTGGAGAAATAGAAAACGTTCCTCATTATTATCTTTAATGATGGAAAATGGGAATAGGTTTACAGCAAAAGAAAAATCGATCGTCCATTCAATAGATATAATTTTAATAGAATGACATAACAAATGACAGTTGTGAATATCATAGGAATTAAAAAGTTAAGAAACCTTGATTTGAGGTTTACATAATATACTTGGATATTTGTACTCTAGTACGTATATTCCAACAGTCCCCCTCAAATATTCAAGTAGTAACACAATCATAACTATTTTATAATAATTAATTCAATGTTTAATTTCTTATTGAAATAACTTAGCTCAAATTTACACTGAACTTAGCTTACTGAATTTAACTAAAACAAAAATATATCACTTTAACTATTAAGTATAGATTAACTTCAATCATAAAAATAATTAATTTCACAATTTAAATTAAATTTAATTTACTCCTTATTTCAAGAAACTTTGGAGTATGTACCATCTTCGTGAAGATATCAGCCAGTTGATTTCCTGTGGAAACATATTCTAACTTTATTACTTTGTTAGTAATTTGTTCACGAGTAAAGTGGTACTTTATGTCGATATGCTTCGACCTTTTATGATTTGTTGGATTATTGGCTATACTGATGCAGCTATTATTATCCTCAAATATAATTATTGGCAATTTTACTGGAATCAAAATACTATTTAATAAGGATTTTATCCAAATTGCTTCTCTAACTGCTTCAAATAATGCCATATATTCGGCTTCTGTTGAGGAAGCGGCGACAGTGTTTTGCTTACGAGTATTCCACGATATTGTACAATTATCGAAAATTTTAAAAACATGTCCAGTTGTACTCTTTCTATCAATTAAGTCGCCTCCCCAGTCAGAATCTGCATAACCAACAACCAATTGTTTAAAATTACATTTTACATAGGTCAACTTCAAATTAACAGTGCCTTTTATGTATCTCAATAAATGTTTTAAGCATAGCCATAACTCCTCATTATTTTTACTTTGATATCGACTTAGAATACTTATTGCAGCACAAATGTCTGGCCGGGTGCATAGCATCGCATACATAAGACACCCTATGACATTTTTACAAGGTGCATCATAATGTACGTCTGAGCTTAAAGCTTCATAATCTAATGTTGATGGAAATGGTGATTTTGAAAGATTACAATCACTCATGGAATACTTATTCAAAACACTTTTAAGGTACAAAGATTGATCTAAAGTTAATTTACATTCAGTTCGTTCTATTTTAATGCCTAAGAACAGTTTTACTTCATTTAAATCTGTCATACTAAATTCTTGCATTAAACGTTTTTAATATAAATCCATAATTTGTTTATTTATGGTACATAATAAAACATCATCTACATAAAGCACAATGTATACATTTTCATTCATACTATTTTTATTTAAAATATATAAACAAGGATCTACCTGTGAATGTTCAAAACCTATAGCCTTAAGAGTATGATCGAAACGTTCATACCAACACCGAGAAGATTGTTTTAAGCCGTATAGCGACTTACTTAATTTACAAACTTGATTGGAATCCGCTGTAACGCCTTTCGGCACTTCCATATAGATATCCTCTTTAAGGATTCCATTTAAAAACGCGGTTTTTACATCCATATGATGGGCATGTAAGTCAAACTGATTTGCAAGTGCTAAAACAAATCGTAAAGTTGTAATGCGTGCTACTGGAGCGAACGTTTCGTCGTAGTCTTGTAAGTATTGTTGTGTGAAGCCACGAGCGACTAGTCGCGCTTTATAGCGTGTAGGTTCACCCAACTCATTCTTTTTAATTGTAAAAACCCATTTAGAACTAATAATATTTACATTTTGAGGTCTTTCTACAAGACTCCATGTATTATTACTTTTAATAGACTCTAATTCACTCTCTATTGCTTTTAACCATTTACTAGAATCATCTCTATTAAAAATATCGTCATAATTATTAGGTAACATTTCATTTGTTGTAAGTGATAGATAAGAGTCAGGATCATCCATTTGTTTGTAATCAATTGCGGGCAATTTTTGAATTCTTTCACTACGTCTCAGTTTGCTAGACGAAGGTTCAGCTTCTGAGCTCATGTGAGGACTACTGTGTTTGTTGCCTATTAACTTTGCCGATTCATTATAGGGCTTATTAATTTCGGCGGGAATTTTTACTGGTACCAAATTGTTGACAGGTCTAGAGGATTCAAAATTCAACTCGTCAAATACAACATCCCTTGCAATTAGGAAATGATTATTTTCTACATTAAATAATTTATAACCATTTTGGTCGTAACCGACTAGTATGGCTTTGAAAGACTTTTCGTCAAACTTCAATCCCTTAGTTTTGTCATGAACGTAAGCAGTAGAACCGAAAATTTTTAAATGATTAATTTTCGGTTTTTTATTATGCCACATCTCGTATGGTGTTTTATTATTAGGAAGCGCTTTTGTGGGAAGCCTATTTGTTATATATGTAGATGTTAATATAGCTTCGCCTCAATATGACTTATCTAACTTCGCACTTGTAACCAATGTTCGCGCCATTTCGGTTAACGTACGATTCATGCGCTCTGCGACACCATTTTGCTGTGGCGTGTACGGTACAGTCAAATGATAAGTTATTCCCTTGCAAACGCAGTAATTTTTGAACTCATTAGAGAGATATTCTCGCCCATTATCGCAATACAAATTTGTTACTTTGAAGTTAAATAGATTCTCACTCTTAGCTACAAAGTCTTGGAAACATTTAAGTACCTCAGACTTAGCATACATTAAATAAGTAACATTGTAATGCGTAAAACCGTCAATAAAAGTTACAAAATAATTTTTATCATCAATAGTAGTAGGTGTAATCGGGCCGCATACATCAGAGTGAATAATAAACAATGGTCGGTTATTATTAATTTTATCTTTACATTTAGAAAAAGGTAATCGAGCTTGTTTGCCAAGTATGCAAGACTCACACAACTCATCTGTAGGTATTACAATATTATCAAAAATTTTACAATCGCGTTCATCAACTACATTTTTCAAAATATTAAGTTTCTGCTTATTTAAATGGCCAAGTCGACCATGCCACAACGTATATTCTTTTAAACAATCTTGTTGTTTTACAGAAACTACATTTAAATTATACTGAGATTTATTAATTTGAAAAGTAATACTAAATAAATTATTTAAATTCTCACCAGTCATGTAACATTCTTTTTTTTTACCAAAAATTTGAACACCGTTATTACCAAAAATAACCGTCATACCAGCCTGTTGCATGCGATTTACCGATAATAAATTGTAACGTACCTCCGGCGAATACAAAATGTCATCGATTGAACCTAAAATTCCTAAATTAGTGGTTACTTCTATTCGTCCTTTACCGAACGCAAGTATCGAAGCTCCATTTTTGGCAACGCCGATCTTCAGGGGTGTAGGTAATTGCACGTAGGAAGTAAAAACATTCTTAACATTTACAATATGATCTGTCGCACCAGAATCTAAAAGAAAACAAATCGTATTACTGTTACAATAATTTGAAGTGCGTAACTTACATTTTGATAACATAAAAGCGAAACCGCCCTCATCATTGTCGTTGCACGGTTGAACGCTGTTTGCAGTTTTCTTGATGTTTACAGATTGATTATTTTGTTGCAACTTCTTGAAATATCGACAATCCTTCTTGAAATGGTTTCTACGTCCACAATAATCGCAATACATTTTTGATATTTTATGCAATGAATTCCTGGGCATATAATTATTTTTCTTTTGAGTGTAGTAATTGTATTTGTTTTTATAAAAACTTGACGACTTATTATTGGCGTATTCCCTGTTTGCAGGGCTTTCAGTCCTGTCGTAGGTTCCGCCTTCAATTTTACTTCGTGATCTAGTAGGCGAGTTTTTACAAACACCGAATTTAGCTGCTCTTCGCTGAGTGTTTCCAACGCAGTAATAACGCCGTCTTATGAAGTGGGTAGCGTGAGCAATAGATGCGATATTTTATCCATTTCGTCCAGCCTGGCACCAGCGGAGATCAATTCAGTTACCAAATTATCGAAGCTAGTAAAATGTTGTAATAGTGTCAAATCCGGCTGTAACTTGAGGTTCAATAGCTGTTTTCGCAACGCTAATTGCATAGCCAAGCTCCTCCGTTCGTAAATCTTATCCAGATTTTCAAAAATAGATTTGGCCGTTGCTGATCCCTTCGCAAAATTTAAAAATGCGTCACCCAAATACTCTACGACTGTACCTTTGGCTATCATATTTTTCTTCGACCATTCAACATCGGCATCCTTTGGAGTTTCGGAATCAACAACACATAGCACTTGAAGTTCCTCCAGCAACGATCTTATGCGAAATTTCCATGTACTATATCGCTCGCCAGTAAACTGATGGATATTTCTCTTGTTGCGCGAATCCATTATTATTTATGCAAAAAAAAAAAAACTTGTATTTTACTTTTAGCTACAGTTAGCGACCTGGGCCCATTACCTGATGGAAAATGGGAATAGGTTTACAGCAAAAGAAAAATCGATCGTCCATTCAATAGATATAATTTTAATAGAATGACATAACAAATGACAGTTGTGAATATCATAGGAATTAAAAAGTTAAGAAACCTTGATTTGAGGTTTACATAATATACTTGGATATTTGTACTCTAGTACGTATATTCCAACATTTAAACGAGCAATTCTTGTATATATATATAATTGGAATCTCGGAATCGGCTCCAACGATTTTCATGAAATTTAGTATATAGGGGGTTTCGGGAGCGATAAATCGATCTAGCTAGGAATAATTTTTAGAAAATGTCATTTAATTCGTGTTTTATCGAATACCGAGCAAAGCTCGGTCAAATAGCTAGTTATTCCTAATTCAACAACATCTGTGGCTCAGTAGTGCAGCACATTGGTACGCAAGCCGGAGGTCGGGGGTTCGAGTCCCACCGTCGGAACAAAAAGTTTTTCTGTGTTCCTGGGTCATGGATGTGTATTAAATATGTAAATACACATCCATGACCCCGGTTAATATAATAAAAATCTCAAATATTTAAAAATCTCAAATTTAAGAAGCTAATTTCTGTGTAATTTTTATTTAGAAATAAACGTCACAACTGTCTATAAAAGATTAAATGACAGTTTCGAAAACTTCCTTATAAGGAAATTTTGAGCTTGGAAATTTCTAAAATTCCGGAAATATTCCGGGGTTTTCACCCCTAATAGATATATACCATCGCGGAGTTTTCTGTAGACCTTTTCAATGTGTACAATTATACTTGGTACATTATTTTGATAAATCTCGTAGGATTCAGCCTGCGTTTGCAATGTAAGCGGAAAAAAATGTAATTATTTACGACATCACATTAGAAACCCCAACAATAACAGTATTTCTCCACTATTTAATAACTAATGTTATTATACATATAACCTTCCTCTTGAATCACTCTACCTATTAAAGAAAACCGCGTCAAAATCCGTTGCGTAGTTTGAAAGATTAAAGGGAACAAAGGACATGAGGGAAAAAAGCGACTTTGTTTTATAATATGTATAGATGAACATGGCACGGTCCTATGCTGTTCTGGTTGCAGTGCGTCTGTCCATAAATCTTTGCTGCCATTGGTTGCACTTTGCGCATTGGAGATGTATTTGGATCAATATCAGACACGATTTCTAGAATAATACTGGTTTAAACATCAACAGATTTACGACCCTAAATTTTTATTTAAGTGTGTATCCCATCTTAAAGAATGTTTGTCTTTGAAATGTTGTCAATGCACAGGTTTGGGAATAGTTTCCAAAAATTTGCTCCGAAAGAAAAGTTGTAGATAAACAAGACAAGAGAAAGAATATTACATTACAAGTAACAACAATCAAAGACAATCAATCACTCGATTAGAATAATATCTTATAAGTACTTAAAGACAATTTAATATACTTAGTGTTAAAAATTAAAATAGTGTTGAATTTCAAATGCACAAAAATTTTAGCGTTAGTACTGCATCGTTACCAAGTACTAAACGCTTGTTAGTAGAATTTGCAACGCGCTTTTGTTGCGATCTTACTACTACTTACTACTTCAACCATAAATAAAAGAGTATAATTCGTATGTATAGGCTTGTCACTCAAAAATCTGTCATTTTTCCTAGTAGTAGTGTCGTAGTGTGTGTAACGTTTTATTTGTTAAAAATATAATTATATTAGTATTGGAACCGACCGTAAAATCCTGCAGGAATCGTTTTTTTCCATCAAATATATTTTAAAATAATCTTTAGAACGTATAGAACGGATTAATGTTGGGTTGCCTTGTCAAAAGTAGCCGCAAGTACCTCTAATTAAGTTGATCCTCAATTTCATTCCTTCTTAATTCTCTTACTTTTCTATTGAATACACGCAAGTTACGGGCTTTCATTTTGCTCAATTAGAGTTACTTGCGACTACTTTTAACAAGGCAAACCAACATTAATCCATTCTTCTAAAGATTATTTTGAAATATTTTTGATCGAAAAAAAAAAACGATTCATGCAGAATTTTACGGATATATGATAAAAGCATAATTTTAAAATAATATTAGCTCGATGCACTCCTTCACCATATAAACTATAGGTAACTGTGCGAAATTTCATGCACCTACGTTTCCTCGTTTTTCGTAAAAACGGTTACAAAATTTTTCTCTCACGTATTAATATATAGATAGGGCTAGTACGTAACGTTCATACTGCGTCTGTCCGTGCATATTGATTGCAGCTTGCACCACCGCCCAATGGAGGTGACCCCTCCACTGCGCTGCGCGGTAGAGGTGACCGCATGCCTAATTGTTATGTGCAGGAAGGCTTCGCCTCATTTCACTAACGAAGAGGGGTCAATGGAAGGATTTCTCCCTTACTTACCACTTATTAAGACTGTATTAGTGTACCATATTATCCATAAAGTATTAGAAAATCGTCATTTTAGGAATTGAATTTGTACGTTTTAGTAAGTGATGACAAACAGAGACATTACAGGACACTCTTAAACAAAATATAGGCTAAAGCAATTAACTTCATGGAATTTCGCGACATTTTCAAGCGTAATCTCTGCTAAAAGTTGATAAGGAGTTAAGAGTCCGTATAAGAAATTTTGCTGATTTCGCTGATTTAACAGACGTGATTTAAGGGGAGGTTATTCCTAAATTAGCAGGTCGATGTCTGTCAGTGCGAATATCGACGTAAATGACATTAAAATAAAATTCATATCAGCGCGCCTTGTACAGTAGCGGTTACGACGCTCGCCGCGTCCATGATAGGGCGAAATAGGAGAAAAAACCTTTTTACTTAGATAAAAAATAGTATAACTAAACATGTATCCGTACATTTCCCTGTAAAATTTTAATAGTAATCGAACTATCTAAATTATTTTTTGATTGAGTCCCTGTAAGTCCTATAAAACTCAAAATGTTTTTAAAATCGAGGTTGTTTCGGAATTTTTTTATCGAGTAAAATTATCTGTATTGTGTTTCTAACTATAAAAGTCACTAGTTAAAAGATGTATCTATTAGACATGTATATATTTTTCAGTTTTTTTTAATGACGCTTTCTTTAAAAATTACTCATTCTAGAAACGTGAATTTGGAATAACCTAGCCTTAACAGTTAAAATACAGTATTTCTATAAGTTTTAATGCACAACATATAAGAATATTTCATTTATATATATATATATATATATATATATATATATATATATATATATATATATATATATATATATATATATATATATATATATATATATATATATATATATATCTACACTACTATTATAAAGAGGAAAGATTTGATTTTTTGTTTGTTTGTTTGTTTGTTTGTTTGTTTGAGTCGAATAGGCTCCGAAACTACTGGACCGATTTGAAAAATTCTTTTACCATTGGAATCCTGCATTATTTCTGCTGAACATAGGCTAATTTTTATTTTGGAAAAATATAAGGTTCCGTAAGATATTTGGGATTTTCGGACGCAAAGTTTAAAAAATCAACCAGAAAAGTTACTTATTTTGCGTACGCTGCCTAAACTATAAAAGATAGAGGCATAAAATGTTCTAAGTAATTATAGATCTTTTAAATATCTACAAAAAAGTCCGCGACACACTATACCTATCTATGTTGAGTGAGGCACAATAACCATTTTTTTATTAAAAAATCTAGAATTTTTTTTGGACTATATTTAAATGCGTTTATTTAAATCATGCTATTGACCCTTATCAAAATAAATTATTTCATCACTAAGTACAGTTAATGTAGATAATATTTGGTCTTTGAATGATTAAAATTGGACGTTTGGTTTTAATGTTATGGCGAAATTAAAATATTACGATTTCTGCTGCACGTTGCGAATTGGGCGTCAAGGCGCGATGCGCGGGTGTGCGTGCGGTAGGGGAGAGATTTAATTATCAGTGCCACAGACTCGCCCGGAGAGTCCACGTAAATATTACCTCGATCGTGGGGATAGCAGACACAATAGATTTTCAATAGTTATGCGACAGCCGGGTGCTGCTTTATTGATTTGATATAGACTATCGTGCTTCATTATTATAATCCTAATTTCAAAAAAGCTTTAAAAGTTATGACTACGAAAGTAATATTTTTAGAACTTTTTAAAATAAGTTTTGAATGACTATTATTTTTGATTGCTATTATAATTAATTAATTTCTTTAACTATAAATCTCCGATAGCGGCAGCCGGCTGCCAGCATAACAATTGAAGATCTATTGTGTCTGCGATACCCACGATGCCGATGCACGATGGAAGTATTAATGCATATTTTTTAATCCACACTATTTCTGCTGAATATAGGCTATATTTAATGAGAGAAAAAAGGGAACCGTATTAAGTGTTAATAATTGTGTGAAAAATCTACCAAAATATTCCTCCTTGCTTATGCTTTATAAATTATAGACTATACTTACTTATCGCAAAGTGATGTACTATAGTCTTATAGAGGACATTAATATCAACGTAAAAGTCCGCGATATCGTATGTCTGACTACTACAATTATTATTATTATCTTACAATAACTACTTTTTAATCTAAAAATATGCAATAGTAACGTTGCGCTGGTACAAACCATGCCAAACTACTTATCAGCAGGTATTAGTACTTACCAGATTTAATAATCTATACTTAATATTATAAATGCGAAAGTATCTCTGTCTGTCTGTCTGTCTGTCTCGCTTTCACGCCAAAACTACCGAACCGATTGTAATGAAATTTTGTATACAGATAGTCTAAAGCCTGAGAAAGGACATAGGCTACTTTTTTTACTGGAAAAAAAGGTTGTAAGGGGGTGAAAATACGAAAATTTGTTCAAATTAAGTTAGTTCCAAAAATTCATACTAGATGGCGCCGTGCGTCTTTTACATCGCGCTAACGCTTGACTAACATCTTTCTATAAGAGGTGGTATCATCATACCTTCGAGTCCCGATTTTTTTTCGATTGTTATTTCTTTTCTACGTTATTTAAAGTACTTAATATTATAATATACATTATACAGTGACGTAACCTTAAACCTATCAATGATAAATAGTTTATGGGTAAAGTTAAGGGGGCTAAATAAGCTTTAAAATTTGGCATAATATATAAAGTTTAATTTTAAAAAAATGAAATATTATGTGCACACTGCACAACTGTTTTGATTTAAGGGGTACCAGGGTTTTTTTTTATAAAAGCTTTTGACACAAATTTTGTTGACATCGCGCGCTATAAACTGAAGTCCACGCGGACGAAGTCGCGGGCAACAGCTAGTATATATATAAAGTCGTGTTTGTTTGTTAAAACACTTATAACTCGAGAACGGCTGGACCGATTGCCATGGTTTTTGATTTGTTGGATTTGTTTCCGTCCCGAATAGCAGAATACATCTTAAAAACAATGAAAACTCGATATGTGTAATGATTAATGAATATTTTATCATTTCAATAGATGCTGATTTGTTTATTACATGTCAAACATTTGTTGTCCAATCCTGTCAAATAGTGTAACAACTATTTTTTTTTGGAGCTTATGGCCTGGTTGCTGAGACCTTTAGCCCGGCCGCACATTGTCCGCAATTTCTGATACGAAACATTTGAACGTCGGCCGGACCGCCACACCGCACACTACGTCGGAAGCTGGCTGAACCGGCAAGACTAGACGATAAAGTACGAGACGTCATCTTGCAGGAGTCAAAGGGCGAAGAAGGTCATGACAAATTTACCGGCGAAAATTAACAGCAGAGTCACCGGGAATTTTTATAATTTTGTAATTTAGGAGACAAGACTTATTTTATTACTTATTGATTATGTTTATTTTTATGAAGCATTTTTGAAATAGGTTTTGATGATTATTGCGCACATGTTGCCTCCCCCGGGAGTGTATTTATTTTTTGTAAAATGTCTACAAACTAGTACACCTCCCAACGCTACAATCACTGATCTCGTATCGAAATTGAATATGCCTTATTTATAAGCTTTTCAATGTAAGTATATGATTTTCAATGTATATGATTTGAAATAAATAAATTATTATTATTATATTTTTTAAATTTTCTTTTCTCCCTTGCGGGGTCCACTAAAGTTGCGGGCTTGTGGCCAAGCAACTTCAGGTGATGAGGAAGTTTAATCATTAATTGACAAAAATTTACGGACGATGCGACATGTGTTGAGGATGACTGCTTTTTGTAAGGTGATGTAAGTGAGAGGGTGAATGTCAAGTGTTTTGAGGGACGTATGTAATGTTTTCGGTATTATACCAGTAGTCGAAATAATTATGGGTACGGTTTTGACTGAGTTTACTTTCCACTGCGTTTTTATTTCTATTGTGAGATCGGTATACTTAGTAACTTTACTTGTATGGGTGCTTGTGAGATTGTGTGTGTTGGGTATGGCGATATCTATGAGGTAGACTGTTCGGTTTTGTTTGTCGTGTAGTGTTATATCTGGTCTGTTGTGATGAACGGTCTTGTCTGTTAATATTGTTCTGTCCCAGTAAAGTTTTTATTATTATTATTATTAGTTCAGGTAGTGTTACGAGTATATTTGTTTGTTTTAGACATTAATTTTCGAAAAATTTTTATTAACCTAAAATAATACCTAAGATTGCCATTATTGGTTTCGCCACCAGAGCCATTGTGTGCTCCCTGCTTTATGGCGAAACACTAGAATCACGACATTTTCCTTCGGTTTTCCTTCCTGGCGCTATAACTCCAGAACGCACGAACCGATTTCCACGGTTTTGCATTCGTTGGAAAGGTCACGGGCTCCGTGAGGTCTATAGAAAAAAAATCAGAAAAACCTTCAAGAGAAAAGCAGGAAAATAGGGAAAATAATTTTATGGCAAAACAACGTTTGCCGGGACAGCTAGTTATAATCTAATGTTAGAGCTAGATTTTTTTTAAAGTATTTTAAAATAATCCAACTCAAACCCGCGACAGTTTTGTGATTATTGCTGTAAAAAGTTTAGAATATCACCTGTTTATGGATTGTATTGACGTCTTAACGTTATGAAAAAAATGTACTGTTGAGAAAGTCGTCTATCGTTGGAATTGCTTTTTACCACTTTAATATGAAATAGTTGAGTAAAAAAATATGTAACTCGGCAAAATTTTAGAGAAAATGGGCAAGGAATTGTTGTTAATTTCGGCAACTTGGAGCTGTAATTCATTAAAAGAAAACGACAGAAATAATCTATAAATAAAATTCTATCCAATTCGATACTTAATCGAAAAAGAAAAAAAAACAAATTGTGCCAAAAACACGGTTCAAAACTCTTCAAAACAACCTTTATATTACTCGCCGCAAGGCAGCCTTAATAATTTACTATTATTTATTCAACAAATGAACTTATCAATATAAAAAGTAGATGTCCGAATCTCAACCCAAGCCGATATGCTCGCTAAGATTAGGCAGGGTCCGCATCAAGCGAGCAGCCTCGGGCGAGGCATGCTCGCCGAGGGCGAGGCGGACGGGCGTACAGAGAGAGGCAGCCTCGCTCGAACAGCCCGAGCCATTGCTCAGTTGAGCACAAAGACATGATGGCACCGCACGTACACACAGCCGTGGCAGCTTATGCTTTTATTACTATACACAACTCTAAAAAATAGTAGAATCTCGTCTGTATGATCCTAACAGAGACTCCATTTTTTATAGATCCTTAACAGGAATATTCATTTTGCGGCTGATTTCTCCAAGAATCTTCCCTCATCCCCCTGTTAGTGTAATTGGGATCCCTGGCAACCCAAAGCCATACATTTGCGGCGTACAAAATTATTAGTTGTCGACACTGCTCGTTCATTTTTGAACGCACAAACCAAAACGCCCGATATCCACATTGCGCGAGGCAAACGACTGAGGCACCATTGAGAAATCAAAAAACCGACACCGGCCGGCTCGACCGCGCGCTCGTTCGCCCAAGCGCGCAACGTCCACACCAAACGAGCGGTACGACGCAAAACGCGCGCGGCGGGACTCGCCCGAGGCTGCTCACTTGGTGTCGCCTATTCACGAAAATCGGTCGAGCCGTTTCAGAAGAGTTCAACCACGCACCCCGTGACAGGAGAATATATTAGATTAAAAATACGGATATATCTCTGATTATTAGAGACCGGATTATATGCAACATAAAAAGCTTGTTAAATGCATGCAAATATGCATGAAAAATGTTTGAAATATGCAATTAGCAGAATATGCAAAATTAAATGACTAAAAAATAAGTATTAATTTTTTTATTTCAATATACGTATCAAAGTACGCACAGTAACATTATATGACAATTGACATTAAAATAATTATTTTTTTGGAAACGTAACCAATCGAATATTTTTCTAAATATTCAGTGGGAAGATTGTATCTACGATCATATTATATAATATTTTTGTAAATGAAAAGGCTCGCTCCACATAGGTGGAACGACTTTGTAGTAGGCGAGCGCGACGTTCTTCTATCTCTTTCATTTTAGTATTGAAATTCGTAACTGTCAAAACAAAAGACGCGCACGGCTACTGACTGCATTCGAAATGCAGTAGAAAGTGACAACTATTACTCAATTATAGCTCTTATATTTTGTGGCTGTTATTGTCAAATTTGATCGCATTTCGGAACTCATGGTGAGTAAAAATGTTTTGAATGTACCGATAATATTATGCATCATAACTAGATCTTAGGTAAAATATGCTATTACTTATGGAATGAGAATGGCTAAATCTTATAAAATTACTGTTTTAGGTCACCAAGACCAGAAAACAGAAGAAATATACACAGATGTGAACATTATTCACGCCGATTTGGTCACGAATGGACCCGAAGCTGTCCCAGACCCAGAACCACAAGCGCCGGCGGTCAACTTCGACCCTCCGGTACCGACTGACCCGGATCTAGATCCGGAGCTAGCTGGCGTTAGGTGAAACCTCGTCAGATTCGCCGGATTATGGCCCAAAAATATTAGATAGTCAAGCAAAATTATGCTGCCAATTTTAAAGAGGGGTTTACCTAAGGAACCCGAAGAAAATCTATTAAAGCAGTACATTATTCCTGATAATTGTCGATTATTGCAGGCGCCAAAACTAAATGCGGAAATAACGACCGCCATTCCCGATATGGTGCAGAACAGAGACAAGAATACCCTGTAAGCCCAACAACAACAACTCGGCGCGGGCCTCACAGCTGCCAACCGAGCCATGGAGCTCCTCCTTGGGGAAAAGGGGAAAACAAGAACGAGGCTCTGAGACAACTCGGCAACGGATGCTGTTTGTTGACCGACCTCCACTACCAACTTACCCAGAGTCGCATTAAGCTCATAACACCCAGTCTCGATAAGACGTGTCTCAATGTAATAAGTGACGCCGAAAGAGATGAGAATTTGTTCGGAGAAAAGTGTTCGGAAAGGATAAAGGCCATCGAGAAGCAGAGTCTACAATTAAAGAGACTGACCCCACAATAACCGACAGCGAGTACATCCCAACAGGCGGATACCCATCGGGCTTTTCACCAGGGAAACTGGCGAGCCCCTCTTCGCTACCCGTCGAAAAGGGGGGGCGGGGAGGAAACCGTCGGTCGGCCTCTTTTAAATGCGATAATTTTAAGAAGCCTTGGAATGCCCTGAGATTCCTTCCTCATTTTCTGATGTTAAAATGTAAATGTTATAAATCATTTCCAAGGCTTCTCCTAAAGATAAGCATGGTTAGAAGAAGCCTTGGAATCTCTGTGCTGTCTTTCATGTAATAAAATGTAAATGTATTAAATGATTTTCAAAGTTTCTTCTTAAACGAGATATCGTTAGAAGAAGCCTTGGAATGCCCTGAGAATGCACAGTGGTTACTAACCTCTGTGCTGTCTCATTTTCATGTAGTGTAAAAAGTTTAATTATCCATTATGTCTACAGCGAGTTACATAGTAAATGTACCAAAATTGAAGAGACATGAAAATAATGATGATTGGTCATTTGCAGTGAAACATTTTCTTGTATTGGGAGGGAATCGACATGGACGACATAATATTGCCAACGATCACCGAAGCCGAACAAAGAAAAGCAAAGACGAAACTAATAATGACCATCGATCCATCGTTATACTTAGTTAAATTTAATTGTAATTTAAAAATATGACCTGTTGATGGGTTGAAATAATGATTTATTTATTTATTTATTTATTATAAGTACATATTAATAAAATGAAAGTACAATAACGTCGGTATGGAATAAGTTGAAGCAATTATTCGATGACACAGGATTCTCTCGAAGAATAAGTTTATTACGGACATTGATCAACATTCGCCGGGTTAGTAGGGAACATGCAAATAGCAATATTTATGAAAATTTTGCTATTAAAACGTTAAAAAAACATAAAGGAAGGGCCACTGCAAGGTTAATCTTATCCATACTAATATTATAAATGCGAAAGTATCTCTGTCTGTCTGTCTGTCTGTCTGTCTGTCTGTCTGTCTGTCTTGCTTTCACGCCAAAACTACTGAACCGATTGCAATGAAATTTTGTATACAGTTATTCTAGAGTCTGAGAAAGGACATAGGCTACATTTTGATGTGGGAAAATATCTTATTTCCATGAAAATTTCGATGAAAATGAATTCGCACTGCGCGTGGCCAGCGCTCATCCCGGGGGTCCTGGGTTCGAGTCCCGCAGGCGGAACAAAAAGTTTTCAATTTTCCTGGGTCTTGGATGTGTATTAAAATAAAATTTCAAAAATCTTAAACATATTTTATGTATAATATTATAAAAAATCCAGAAATATATCAATGGAATGAACATTTTAGTTCTAATAGGATTCAACAGATGGCGTTTTATTTTTTACTTTATTGTAACATAGAACTAATCATACTTATTAGTTAGTATGTTTTTGTTTATAGTTTTTAATACGTTAGAATATGATGTTTAATAATATTATAATCCATACTAATATTATAAATGCGAAAGTATCTCTGTCTGTCTGTCTGTCTGTCTGTCTGTCTGTCTGTCTGTCTTGCTTTCACGCCAAAACTACTGAACCGATTGCAATGAAATTTTGTATACAGTTATTCTAAAGTCTGAGAAAGGACATAGGCTACATTTTGATGTGGGAAAATATCTTATTTCCATGAAAATTTCGATGAAAATGAATTCGCATTGCGCGTGGCCAGCGCTCATCCCGGGGGTCCTGGGTTCGAGTCCCGCAGGCGGAACAAAAAGTTTTCAATTTTCCTGGGTCTTGGATGTGTATTAAAATAAAATTTAAAAAATCTTAAACATATTTTATGTATAATATTATAAAAAATCCAGAAATATATCGATGGAATGAACATTTTAGTTCTAATACGATTCAACAGATGGCGTTTTATTTTTTACTTTATTGTAACATAGAACTAATCATACTTATTAGTTAGTATGTTTTTGTTTATAGTTTTTAATACGTTAGAATATGATGTTTAATAATATTATAATCCATACTTCCATACTAATATTATAAATGCGAAAGTATCTCTGTCTGTCTGTCTGTCTGTCTGTCTTGCTTTCACGCCAAAACTACTGAACCGATTGCAATGAAATTTTGTATACAGTTATTCTAGAGTCTGAGAAAGGACATAGGCTACATTTTGATGTGGGAAAATATCTTATTTCCATGAAAATTTCGATGAAAATGAATTCGCATTGCGCGTGGCCAGCGCTCATCCCGGGGGTCCTTGGTTCGCGTCCCGCAGGCGGAACAAAAAGTTTTCAATTTTCCTGGGTCTTGGATGTGTATTAAAATAAAATTTCAAAAATCTTAAACATATTTTATGTATAATATTATAAAAAATCCAGAAATATATCAATGGAATGAACATTTTAGTTCTAATACGATTCAACAGATGGCGTTTTATTTTTTACTTTATTGTAACATAGAACTAATCATACTTATTAGTTAGTATGTTTTTGTTTATAGTTTTTAATACGTTAGAATATGATGTTTAATAATATTATAATAATATTATATATATACTAGCTGTTGCCCGCGACTTCATCCGCGTGGACTTTGGCAGCGCTGAAAGTGCTCGCCTCGCCGCTGCCATTCCGGTGTAGCGCGGCCCTTAATTAATCAAAATACCCAAAAACAGCTGTGCAGTGTGCACATAATCTATACTAATATTATAAATGCGAAAGTATCTCTGTCTGTCTGTCAGTCTCGCTTTCACGCCAAACGCCAAAACTACCGAACCGATTGTAATGAAATTTTGTATACAGATAGTCTAAAGCCTGAGAAAGGACATAGGCTACTTTTTTACTGGAAAAAAGGGTTGTAAGGGTCGTAAATTTGTTCAAAAAATTCATAATAGATGGCGCCGTGCGTCTTCTACATCGCGCTGACGCTTGCTCAAAAGTCTTTCTATAAGAGGTGGTATCATCTTACATTTAAGTCTCGATTTTTTTCGATTGTTATATCTATTCTACGGTATTAAATAACTCAATACTTTATCTGTGCAGGCAGTGACGTAACCTTAAGACCAAATTTCACCAACGACTGTTAAAGTTAATGATCGAATTAGTATCACGTTAGCTGTTTCGTTTTTCATATGAATGAAAGAGAAGACAGGATATTTTAACAAGCTGTTAACACTAACAGACGTTGGTGAAATTGGGGCTAAACCTATCAATGATAAATAGTTTATGGGTAAAGTTGTGTAATTGGGGGGCTAAATATGCTTTGAAATTTGGCATAAAATATAAAGTTTAATATAAAAAATAAAGTACTTATTGTGTGCACACTACACAGCTGTATTGATTTAAGGGGTACCAGGGTTTTTTTTATAAAAGCTTTTGACACCAATTTTGTTGACATCGCGCGCTATAAACTGAAGTCCACGCGGACGAAGTCGCGGGCAACAGCTAGTAATATATAAAATTCTCGTGTCACAATGTTAGGCCGCGTACTCCTCCGAAATGGCTTTACTGATTTTAACCAAATTTTATATGCATATTTAGTGGGTCTGAGAATCGGCTACTGGGTACTTATTATATTGATAAGTGCATTTGTTGAATAAATAATAGTAAATTATTACAACTCGAGACTGACGGCGACCATTGTTTGTGCGACGGGACGGGACGGGACGTTACCATGGTAACATACTTATTTAGTCACTTCAATAAAATAATAATAAATTTTGACAGTTTTACCGGAATACATTGGAGAAAAAATTTCTTTAGTATCTCGATATCTTCCGCTTTTGGAAATCTTTAAGTCAAGCATGACGACATTTAGTTTCTTTTTTTATTTTTATTATGGCACTTTTCTATAAAAATTAAAACCATGGCTAGTATCGAGTAAAGGGCGGTAAATTCAAAAAATCGATGTATAGCAACCCTGTCTATAGCCGGAATTATAGTTTTGATCTACAAACTACGAATAATAAAGTTCCTTAGTTTTTATTATTCGTATTTACATTTAATCGACACTGGCCATGGTTTTATAGCCGAAGTGCCATAATAAAAAAAAACAAGAAACTAAATGTCAAAAAAAAAATGCCGCTGCTATAACGGTTGCTATGGAAAGGATGGAAAGAGTTTCTTGTCTTTGTCCACTGAAACTCAAGTCGATGGGTGGCGAAATGCTCAGGAAAAAGATAATAATATATAGACATGGGAAAGAAACTGCCATTACTTTCTTCCGAAGAATCGACTGGGCAACGGCGTGCTAGCTATGCAGGTAGGGCCATTGTCAATAATTGTCAAACAGTAGTGATGTCATACAGACTATAGATCCGTTTTGGCGCCAAAATTGACAATTTTAAACTGCATTTTTTGCAGTAAATTCCAGTGTTTTAATTTTTTTAATATACTTGTAGTCTATTCTACATGTAGTTCTTTAAATTAAACATAAAAATATTGCATCTTCCCTATTGTGAAACAATGACTCAAATAGTGGAAACTGCTCAACGATTAAATAATACAAGTTTTGAAATCAGCGATGAATGGTTTGTATCTTTGCTGCTAGCTAGTCTACCAGATAAAATTTCGCCGATGGTGATGGCGCTAGAACAAGTGCTTTTAGTGTTGCATTCTTAAGGTGGTTCGTTTCCCATACAAAAAAACAATCGACATTAATTAGCTAATTTCATACTATTATTACATAAATTTATATGCGCATCCATTTATTTTGCAATACCATTCCCGCGAAATATATTTAAAATACTTTATTTCACACAAGTCACATTTTTATTGATTTTTTATAAAAATACACATATTTGTGGCTTATGTCACTTTTTATAAAAAAATCAATAAAAATGTGACTTCTGTGTGAAATAAAGTATTTTAAATATATTTTGCGGGAATGGTATTGCAAAATAAATAGATGAGCATATAAATTTATGAAGTAATAGTATGAAATTAGCTAATTAATGTCGATTGTTTTATTTGTATGGGAAACGAACCACCTTCAGCATAGATGATTGGTATATAGACAATGGAGCGAGTGTTCATAATATGAAGGGCGAAGCGGGAAAGTTTAACAGAGATCCGACCAATACGCGACATAAAAGAAATAGTTGTTGCAAATAGATCATCAATGCCAGTAATGTGTACAGGTGATACACAGATCGTGACGTGTGTGAATGAATCTCAGTTTGACAAACCTGTTCGAAATATTTTGTGCATTCCTAACCATACTACAAATTTGTTATCTGTAAGCCAGTTGATAGCAAATGGAAACAAAGTATCATTTCTGGCCCTAGAACAACTTGAAACCAGAGATGCAATTGGCATAGTGAAAGCCCTTTGTTCTTGTTTACAAAAATATGGACTAAATAAAAATAAAATGGTTGGATTTGGAACAGACAATGCGTCAGTCATGACTGGAATTAATAATGGAATGTATAAAATCCCAAAAAATAATGTACCTAATTTAAATCTTATCAGATGCATTTGCCACTCTTTACAACTTGCAGTATCGCACGCTTCAGAACATACGCTACCAAGAAATATCGAATTCTTGATTAGAGAAACGTACAATTGGTTTGCCCACTCTACAAAACGTAAAAATGAATATCAAGAAATTTACGAAACAATTAATTGTGGTGCACCTTTAAAAATTCTGACACAATGGAAAGAACTGACATTACATTTCGGGCTTTGTGATATCGATGTTACACTGCAGATCTATTATATTTTCTATTTTTGCAAAGTGCACTAAATGATGTGCAGATTGCATTGAAAAGCTTTTAAAGCGAAAGCGCAAATGCTCTTAAATTATTAAATGTGCTGATTACACTTCTATGTTCAGTTTGCAACAGGATACTGTTACCGAAGAACGCAGCCATTACAGATAAGGATATCTTAAATATCGACCGAAACCTTAAATCGGTCCCATACATGGGCTACCTTTTTGAATCGGAAAGTTAAAAAACGACGTTAACAGCTGTCACTATATCAGCCATAAAACGTCGCTGTATTGAGTTTAACGTGAAGCTAGCCAAGGAAATTCAACAAAGATTGCCAGCTAATTATAATGTGCTGGAATTGATGTCATAATTAGACCCAGAGACAATACTCCACCTAGGTAAGGACAATTCTATTTCAGAACTAGCCAAAGAACTTAGCTATACTGCTAGTGACATTGACAAGATATTGAATCAGTGGCACCATATCTTTTTTATCCCGTGGAAAAATACATAAACGTCGTTTGTATTTTTCCATTGCCAACCAATTATAATGTGCTGGAATTGATGTCAAAGCTAGACCCAGAGACAATAGTCCGCCAAGGTAAGGACAATTCAATTTCAGAACTAGCCAAAGAACTTAGCTATACTGCTAGTGACATTGACAAGATATTGAATCAGTGGCACAATATCTGTTTTATCCAGTGGAAAAATACAAATGATGTTATAAAATTTTTGGGTGAGGTAGATAATTGCCGAAACGCAGCAGGTATAAATGACTACTAGTTGATCGAGGCATATCTTCGTTATCTTTACCCCAATCGAGTATATTTTCAGTATCATGCATCGTCAAAAGCAAACTACTGAACCAAATTGCTGGTTCTCTTCTAAATGCGATAATTTTAAGAAGCCTTGGAATGTCCTGAGAACCCTTCCTCATTTTCTGGTGTTAAAATGTAAATGTTATAAATCATGTTCAAGGCTTCTTATAAAGATAAGCATGGTTAGAAGAAGCCTTGGAATCTCTGTGCTGTCTTTCATGTAAATGTATTAAGACGAATATCTAAGCAAATGACCTTGGACGTTTGACGCGGAGCGCCATCTGTTTATGAATCAATGTAGGTTGCCAAGCTACGGTAAGTTACATAATATTTCCGCTAGATCTAGCATTTAGCAATTTATTTTGCAGAGGTGGGCAGAGTAATAATAAACAGAGACTACTTGTTTTTCTTTTCGAATTAATTAAATAAAATAAATATGTACATAGAATACTTTTTTATTTTATCCCCTTTTAACCCGTATTTTATGTATGTCCCGTATTATATGTATCTCGAATACGGCTCAAACGATTTTCATGATATTTGGAGCGGGGGAGGTTTCAGGGGAGAAGACGCGGAGATGAATGTTTCATTTTTTGCCACTGAAATAGAAGTCTTTCAGCTTTTTCTACATTTTTGTTTCCCAGAATTCCTCATCACGATGGATTATTTCCGTTTTAACTGGAAAGTTTTTGCCAGACTATATACCAAAAATGCATTTTTTGCTTCTGGTTACATGAAGCTGGCCCTTTATTTGGTAGAACCATGCGTGGTTTTTATTTATTACAAAAAAATAAAAACCATATAGAAGTGCAATCCATATAGAAGTCTTTCAGCTTTTTCTCCATTTTTGTTTCCAAGAATTCCTCATCACGATAGATTATTTCCGTTGTAACTGGAATGTTTTTGGAAGACCATATACCAAAAATGCATTTTTTGCTTCTGGTTACATGAAGCTGGCCCTTTATTTGGTAGAACCATGCGTGGTTTTTATTTGTTACAAAAAAATAAAAACCATATAGAAGTGCAATCCATATAGAAGTCTTTCAGCTTTTTCTCCATTTTTGTTTCCCAGAATTCCTCATCACGATAGATTATTTCCGTTTTAACTGGAATGTTTTTGGAAGACCATATACCAAAAATGCATTTTTTGCTTCTGGTTACATGAAGCTGGCCCTGTATTTGGTAGAACCATGCGTGGTTTTTATTCATTTGTAACCCGCCTTTGGTTTTTTTATAAAACGTTAATTGTTTATCATTTATGGCTTTTTCTACACCAACATTGTAACAACATTTTGGGCACTTTATTTCTACTATAGTGTCGTCATCTACAGTGCCATCTGGGGTTGCTCCAAAATATTGGACTTCTGGATATTGGACAGGACAGGAATTTTTGTATTCGAGTAAATTTGAGAATTATTAAGTTATTTTTTTTTTCCTTTTGGGCAATGGGGCTTGTTGGCTTGAATGGTGGGGGACTAATTTTCTTTTTTCTGACTTTTTTTCATTTTTTCTTGTAACAGTCTCTGTTATATACTGTGGGTCCCTAATAGGTATTTTTCTCGGATATCTAGGATCCACTAATTCAGGCAGCTGATTGTGCTGACAAAAAAAAAATACTACTACTCCCTCCAGTCTGGCTTTTTGTTTTTAATATAATCAATAATTAATATTTACGTTAAAAGATAATAATAATATTTCTTACTGGACATTTGAATCCGTGTTATCATTAATCTGATGTAATGACTCTTCTAAATTTTGTCCTTCGGTTGCATTAATTTCAACTATCCTACCTTGGATCCTACAGGATTACAAAAATAAAAATTTTGTGAATAAAAACAATTTGAAAATCAATGCATTGTCTGATGCGTATACACATGAAGGTATATTAAATGATGATGAAATGTATTTTGCGCTGTAGCTAATAGTGAACAATATCGCGTAACAACGGTCCGGCGCATTATAGCACGAAAGTAAATTTCGCTAGTCCCAAAAATGTTTTTGATGATTATTGATTACTTAAAAATTAATACAATTCTAATATTTCCTTTAGTTAATCTTTTATATAGTGTGTGATTGTAGTAGTGCAAGTTATTGAATGATAGTAACTCAATAAGTGTAACAGATATTTGTTGAAAAACCCAGAAAAATTCATAATTTCGAAAAATTAAACTATAGAGTCAAAATAAATGAATCGTGTTTTCCGTTAGGCAAGTATCAGATAAATATACAATCATTAAATAAATCTCAATTTCATTTGTGTTTCATCGTCTTCCGGGATCGTAATACTTATTAGAAAACACAGCAAAAAAGGGAGCTCGGTCTTAATGCCAAATTACAGCTTTGTAAGTCCTATAGTCTTTGAGCAAGACTGCGGACAGACAGACAGACAGACGGACAGACCGAAATTATAAGGGTTCCTTGTTGACTACAGAACCCTAAAAATTTCATTAAAAGTATTTTTTTAAAATTTTACGGCTTCCTTTAACAATACTGAACCTTCCCTGAAGCTATGGCATATTATCTCCATGTATGGCAAACATTTTTTAAACATCCTATAGTTATGTAGGTATAATAGTGTAACAGTAAAAAATAATTGTTTGAAGTCTCTGTGATAAACTATTCTGTATGCTATACATTTACGTAACAATTTACATTACAATGTCCGATAAATAATAGACTGTTGTAAATGCATCTGATGATCACATGATCATAATATTATTTTTCACTTTTACAAAATCGAAAAGTGCAAACTGTTAAAACTTAAAGCCGGTAAATTGTCAAAGTGAGACTAATCAAAAGAAGAGCACGCACTGCTTGTGCCGTGTGCGCGGAACGGCAACGCCGCGCTCCGTTGTACATATTTTGAGTTGACAACGACGCATTCTGTAACTAATTTACGCCTGTTAAATTTTATGAGCAAATGCTTTACTACATTTACTAGTGGAGTTTGATTTACAGTAGGCACTAAAGAGTTTGATGATAAAACTTCTATTTTGCAATACTGTTTATCGCAAATGGTTCGCGATCAACAAGATAAAAAATAAAGAAACATGTATGCAAAGATTCATTATAAACGGATTAGCTAAACCAAAAAAAAAACCCATCCTAAAATATACATCTTACGCGATTTAAAAATATATTTTCTGATAACTGAATAAAGATCACCAAAAATATCGTTCACGACAATATATTTCAAGATACACTTTCTAATTACACAAAACTTCTGTATTTCCCGATCTGTAATTTAGCTGTAAAACATCGCCAAAAAGACGTCTAAAACGCATTTTGCTTTACTATTCACCTTAAATGATTTTCAAGGATTCTTCTTACAACGACATATTGTTAGATGAAGCCTTGGAATGCCCTGAGAAACCACAGTGGTAACTAGCCTCTATCCTTTCTCATTTCCATGTTATAAAATGTAAATAATAAATATAATAATTATGATTTTCAAGGCTTCTTCTAACGACGAGATATCGTAAGAAGAAGACTTGGAATGCCCTGACAAAGCACAGTGGTAACTAACCTCTGTGCTTTCTCATTTTCATGTAATAAATTAATGTAAATGTATTAAATTATTTTCAATACTTCTTCTAACGACGAGATATCGTTAGAAGAAGCCTTGGAATGCCCAGAGAAACCACGGTGGTACTCGTAACTAGCCTATAGAGGCTAGTTACCAAAGTATAGACTTTCTCATTTCCATGTAATAAAATGTAAATATAATAATTATGATTTTCAAGGCTTCTTCTAACGACGAGATATCGTTAGAAGAAGACTTGGAATGCCTTGAGAAAGCAAAGTGGTAACTAACCTCTGTGCTTTCTCATTTTTATGTAATAAATTAATGTACATGTATTAAATTATTTTCAATACTTCTTTTAACGACGAGATATCGTTAGAAGAAGCCTTGGAATGACCTCAGAAAGCACAGAGGTAACTAACCTCTGTGCTTTCTAATTTTCATGTAATAAAATATAAATGTATTAAATTATTTTCATAACTTCTTCTAAAGATAACATATCGTTAGAAAAGGACTTTGAATGCCCTGAGAAAACAAAGCGGTTACTAACCTCCGTGTGCTTTCTTATTTTCAGGTAGTAAAATGTAATAAATCATTTTCAAGCCTTTTTCTAAAGATAAGCATGGTTAGAAGAAGCCTTTGAATGCTCTGAGAAAGCATAGTTAACCTCTGTGCTGTCTTTCATAATGTAATAAAATGTAAATGTATTAACTTACTAGCTGTTGCCCGCGACTTCGTCCGCGTGGACTTCAGTTTATAGTTGCTCACGTACATCGATTGAGTCGTTTACGCGCAAATCAGAAAATTATATTGTGTGGGAACCGCACATTTTCCGGGACATTGTCCCAAATTCAAATTAGTATCTCCAATCTCCATGCCAAATTTAATGAAAATATCTGAGAGTTTAGGCGAGAATCATAAAAGTTTATTGTGCGGGAACCGTATATTTTCCGGGATAAAAAGTATCCCTTGTCCTTCCCCGAGACTGAAAGTATTGCCATACCAAATTTCATCAAAATATCTTGAATAGTTTAGGCGATAATCATAAAAGTTTATTGTGCGAGAACCGTACATTTTCCGGGACAAAATTAGTATACCTAGTCCTTGCCCGAGACTCAAAGTATGTATCTCCATACCAGATTCCATCAAAATAGATTGAATAGTTTACGCACAAATCATAAAACTATATTTAATTGTGCAGTAACCGTACATTTCTCCGGGACAAAATGTATCCCATGTTCTTAGATATTTCACAGACAAATTAGTCTACAAAAAATAGAAAGAAAGCAGTGATACCTAGCCTTTATGTTTTTTTTATTTTCAGGTAATAAAATGTAAAATATGTAATAAATTATTTTCAAGGTTTCTTCTAAAGATAAGTGTCGTTAGAAAAAGCCATGGAATGCCCTGAAAATGCACAGTGGTTAGTAACCTCAGTGCTGTCACATTTTCATGTAATAAAAATATGTAAATTATCGAGGTATTTTCGAGGCTTCTTTTAACGACGAAATATCGTTAAAAGAAGCCTTGGAATGCCCTGAGGTAGCACAGTGTTAACTAGCCTAATAAAAATAAGATGTTTTTGCGGCAGTACATTCAGCATTACAGTACTGCTGCAAAAACAAACATATTTTTATTTTGACACTATTAAAATAAACTGTTTGTTTCCTGGACACACAACAATGCCAGTAGATAGTGTTCATGCGGTCATTAAGAGAAGCGTTGATAATATGATTATTTATGCTCCCTCTCAATAGCCTACGTGGCCTAGTGGTAGTACGAAGTAATGGCAATACGAAGGCATTTTGTACATATTGTAAAGTAGAATTACTAGCTAAAAAGGACTTGAGAAGACACGCTGATACAAAGAAGCACAAACAAAAATACAAAATATATCCAGTAACCGGATTATACAATTCAAGCATGATGGTGAGAAAATTTCGAAAGCAAAATCGCGCAAAGCTGAAGGAATGCTTGCGCTTTACATAACAGAACAAAGCTCAGTTTCCTGTATTGACTATCTAACAGATTTAGTGAAATTAGCTTTCCCTAACTCGAAAGCAACGGATGACTTAAAAATGCATCGTACTAAGTGTACTGAAGTTATTCAAAATATCTTGGCACCACATTTTACTGAAGAACTAATAAAGGATATAGGAGAACATAATTGTAAATTCTCATAATTGACGAATCAACTGACATCAGTACGAGCAAGCAACTTATTGTAATCAGGTATTTCAGTAGAAAACAAAAAAAATAGTTAGTGTCTTCGTTTCTGGCCCTAGAACAACTTGAAACCAGCGATGCAATTGGCATTATTAAAGCCCTTCCTTCTTGTTTACAAAAATATGAACTAAATAAAATTAAATGGTTGGATTGGGACCAGACAATGCGTCAGTCATGACTGGAATTAATAATGGAGTATATAAACGTATTATTGGTTTGCCCATTCTACAAAACGTAAAAATTAATATCAAGAAATTTACGAAAAAATTAATTGTGGTGAAGCATCTTTAAAAATTCTTTAGGTATATGACACACGCTGGTTATCTATTGAACCAGGAGTGCGAAGAATTCTGGCACAATGGAAAGAACTGACATTACATTTCGAGCTTTGCGATATCGATGTTACACTGCAGATCTATTATATTCTATGTACAAGAATGAATCTAATTGCATGTATTTTCTATTTTTGCAAAGCGCACTAAATGATATGCAAATCGCATTGAAAAGCTTTGAAAGCGAAAGCGCAAATGCTCTTAAATTATTAAATGTGCTGATTACACTTTTACATTCAGTTTGCAGCAGGATAGTGTTAGCGAAGAACGCAGCCATTACAGATAAGGATTTTTTAAATATTGATATCGACCGAAACCTTAACTCGGTCTTATACATGGGCTACCTCTTTGAATCGGAAAGTGAAAAAACATCGTCAACAGCTGTCACTATATCAGCCATAAAACGTCGCTGTATTGAGTTTAACGTGAAGCTAGACAAGGAAATTCAACAAAGATTGCAAACCAATTATAATGTGCTGGAATTGATGTCAAAATTAGGTAAGGACAATTCTATTTCAGAACTAGCCAAAGAACTTAGCTATACTGCTAGTGACATTGACAAGATATTAATTCAGTGGCACAATATCTGTTTTATCCAGTGGAAAAATACAAACGATGTTATAAAAGGGGTTTGGGTAATATTGGCGTCATTTTCAAATTTCGCGGCCACTCACCAAACCAGCATATTATGAAAGAACATATCAAGGGGAGTAAACTTTATTATGGGGGACATATAGCTAAACTATATCGGAGCCGAGATATTAGGCATTTTAAGTTCGTATTTTCAACTAAAAGCAGGCCTATCCCACTCGCGAGAATAGGTATCGAACTGTAAGTACCACCCGCGGGTGGCCAATCAGTAGGAACTCACAAGCGAGCGGTGACGCACGCGCAAGATTTTTCGTCGCGTATCTACTGTTTATTGATTATAGAGGAATTTTATTCATGATACTGACTTAACCGCTGTGACAAAATCGTTATAAATCTTATAAAAATGAACAATTAAGAAAGGCCAATGAAATATGTATTTAAATAAGGTATTTAAATACAAAAAGTAGATAAAAACAATACAATTTACAAACATAGCAAATAAACCAATTTCATACAAAGAAACGCTCAAACTACACAGAAATAAACACAAGTTACTATGTTTAAATTGTAAAAGTTTCCTGCACTATAATCGAATAAGTATATAAAACTACTTTAAAATATAGGTTGGGTTACTAAAATTTGATATTACTATAAAAAGGTTTGCTATTCATACCAATAATAATTAAAAAAGAATATTTTGTTTTCTAAAAGGCGAAAACCTTGATTTCGTCAGAAAAGGTACGAGCTATGCGAAAGACAAAGAGCGGACATGTAGGTGAATATAATTGTAGGCACCTAGCACTGCGCGGTCGGAATTTGAACTTAATAATATCGTAACATGAGTCGTTATTTCTTTAAACGGATTTCGCTAGTGAGACTTCTGTTGGTACTACTAATATATATTCTGTGCTAAAAGTAAATTCAATCATAACATGAATACTCAGGAAAATAAAAAAAACGGCATTATTTATTAGCTTAAAGCCTTCCTCAATATATGGGCTATCTAATAAAAAAATAATTTTTCAAATCGAACAAGCAGTTCCTGAGATTAGCACTTTCAAACACACAAACACTACAGCTTCATAATATTAGTATACAGGGTATAACAAAACTAAGTGATAATACTTTAGGGTGTGTACTATGTATGAGTCTCGTGTATAGAGTTTACTGTAAAAGCAGTAGCGCTGAAAGAGAACATTTTTTTTTCACTTTTGTATGGGGAAACTCTTTACGCCAGGGCGCTTGCTCATGCAAATCACAAAAAAAATGCCTTTCAGCGCTGCTTCTTTCACAGTGAACTCTATACAAGGGACACATTTATATATAACACTCTAACTAAAGTATTATCACTTATTTTGTTACAATCTGTAGATATAGATACAAGTACAATAGGGATGATGACAAGGTCAAAGATTAGCGAATTTTGTTAATAAAATAAAGAAATCACGGTAAAAAATAAGTGTTCCCAAAATTTCAGCTTGATAGCATTTGTATTTTTTTTGTTATGCGCCTTTAAAGTTGGATATTCAAGTCGATTTTTTTTTTCAATTAAATTTCTTAATATTTGTATACAATTCGATAACTTATGCAATTAAAAGCAACTTTTTTTATGAAACCACTTTCATAAACGCAATATTTAATATACCTGTCGAACAAAGTTGTCTCCCGATGCGTACAAACTACGAAAGACTGACGTCAGTCTTTCGTAGCACTTTGTATGGAGCGTTTCGGGCAGGTCTTTTTTATGAGATATTTGAATTGTCTTATCTTGGTGAATTTTTAAGCTATCAGAGTCATTCTTTCAACGATGTTTCTATTTTTTAAGTGTCCTTCAATTACCGATAAGAAAAAAAAATAGTCATCATGCCTATTCATTTCATCATTCATTTTTATTTTTAGTTATTCGTACATTTTAGAAGAATGACTTAACCCGACGTCAATGACGTGAAAATAACTACATGGACTATGACGTCGGGTCATTTTGACCCGAACTTTGTTGATGATTTTTTAATGAAACTAAGTAACACTACAATTTTGTTTATTATTTATTTAAAAAGAGGACTTTAATTATGCATAAAATAAAATAAAAACCCTGTGTTATATTATAAATATTTTTTTATTGGCTTTACGGCAGATGCAAAATCAACCTTGAAAACTTAACCTGTAAATTAATTTAATATTTTCGCAGAATTTTCTTACCTATGAAGGAAAAAATTCATTGATGAAATTAAAGAGACGTTGTAATAACTTACTTACATGAAAATAAAAAGAAATCAGTCTTCTACTTCCTCATTTAGTGTTATAGAACTACTACAGTTATCACAATATGTAATCATGCCCTGGTATATAAAAATTGGACATGCTGTGCATATGTGAAGTGTATTTTTATCTTTTTTCGATGAACAGACTTCATATCTTTTGTAAGGTCCAGGATTTTTTTTACTTTTACCTAGATACGTGGTCCTCAAGTTCAATGCCCAAAGCAGCCTGAAACTCGTCATCGTCAAATTCTAACTCTTCTAATAACTCTTAAATCCTTTCTGCACTGTTAGTAAATGACATTCTTCTACAAAACGTTAAAAATAAGGCAAAACAATATTTTAATACTAATAAAAGTTAGTCAAGAAAATACTACACCGACTATGACGTCGGGTCATATTGACCCGTTTGGCACGCGTGTATCTTGCTTTACATGAGGCGTAGCTCTAGCCGTAACAGCTAGGCGGGTGTAATTGTTGAAAACATTCAATTGGCGCAAGGTCAATATGACCCGGCGTCATTGTCGCCAGGTTAACTAACATACAATTTCGCGCCGTCATTTAATGAGTTTTTTAAGTATTAATTTTTCTTTTGCAAAAAAATGCAAATCCATTTTTTCTCGAATTTCTTAATATTTTTAGTGTAAGTAAATAGTTAATATTCTATAAAACATTCCTGCAGCTCCACGTGTAGGTATAGTTCTAGCAATCTACGAGCGCGCGGCGCCCTTAGTTGTGTGAGTGACCATATTTATACACGCGTACATGGGTCGCTCGCTACTGACTGCTCCGTCAGGTACGCACACTAACGAATATGTACGTTTGCAATTACAACTACAAATAAAGGCTACGCACGCTCGTAGATTGCAAGAACTATATAGTATATGAGCCGGGAAGTAGATTAAAAGCTAGACTAAAAATTCTGCCGAAAGGTGGCGTCCGGCGTCATAACTCATACTGCACTATGGCCAAAATTCGCTAAATAGTGGAAATAATCGACATCATATTATGGGATTACCCTAGAGTCGTTTTACCTACAACACATTAATACACAAGAACAATAATTATAATTGCCTAATATTGCATCTGGCCCTTTGAAAACTACTGTCTAGTGAAATATAGTCTCAAGTCTGGCTATATTTTAGTCGGACGAGAGTTAAACCCAGTGTGAAAATATGTATGAAAAATTATTAATATATTTGACGCGGACGAAGTCGTGGGCAATAGCTAGTGAGAAATATATATCCAACAGATTAATATACCCTTTCTATACCTGTTTTGTTAAGGATAGCTCCATAAAGTAACGTTAATTACTCTTGATTTTGTGAACATAAGGCGCAAAAATAAATATACTAAAATAATCGTAGCTCAGCTCCGATATTACTTAGAACAATTTTTATTACTAATATATGTTTCTCTAATGTAGTGCTACAAAATAGTATTGGTTTAATCCCTGGCCGCTGGAAAAAAAAAATGACGCCACAGGTCCATACAAAGTTACTCAATGCCCTTTCGGGTTAAGATAGATAATTACCGAAACGCAGCAGGTATAAATGACTTTGCAGAACTAGTTGATCGAGCCATATCTTCGTTATCTTTACCCCAATCGAATGCGGGTATCGAGAGAATGTTCAGTGTCATGAACATCGTCAAAAGCAAACTACGGAACAAGATGGCTGGTCCTCTTCTGAATGCGATAATTTACAGAAATAGACTTATTGTTTAAATTATATTATGTCACAAATTTCACAATTGACCTACTATGTTCTATTATTTATAAATTATACGCTTGGAACAAACACGTCATCAATAATTATTATATTATATGTTTAAGATATTTTAGTGTTAAACAGACAATAATAATATTATATCCATATGCGCGTGAAGCATCCTAGACTTCGTTTTAAATAACTTACGGGGACAGGTGGTCACGGAAGACCAGGGACAGCGACGTCTGTCGCTGTCAAAACCTGTGTAATTACCTTTTCTTCTTTTCGTAGCAATGCACTGCTATTTTTGTAAATATTATTCTTTTTTTTTCACAACACATGTTCTGTTTCTTTTAGAATATTTTATTTTTTATTTCTAAGTTCTTTTTTTGTTATTCTTCTGTGTGTGATCATCTATAATGGTGGTGTTTTTGTTACGATAAATTGAATAAATGATTCTTATTCTTATTATTCTATTAAAAGTTACTGATGCAATAATATGTTACAAATATGAATTACCGAGCGATGTTATTGAAGCTATTGAAAAAAACACTAAGTACTCTTTTAAAACTCAACCACATGCGACAACATCTGCATCGACGTCGCATCGGTGTCATCGACAGTAGTTTTGGCGTCAGTGAATTATGATGAAGATATGGAAGATTATACTTTTGACAAACTTAAATTTATATATAAATTTATACTGTGCTGATTAGTTTCAAATTAAAAACTAATGAACATAGTTATGTTGTTTTATTTCATTGCCTATACGTTAGGTACTAAATATTTTTAAGTTGAAACGAATATACTTACTTGTCTAATTTTTGCATAACATATTTGTTAGTTTTATATTTAAATTAGTTTTTTTTTATATGATATTTGAATATGTATTTTAACGCAATAATTTAGAGTTGTTTGGTGTTTTTTTTTTTGTGGTCCAAATTTGTGAAATCTAGCGACATTTTACTTTTGGCCTAGCGCTCTATAAAAATTCAAGGTGGCAACACTGGACCGAATCCGACTCCAATACCGTCTTGTGATTTTGCTTCAATTTCGGCGGTGACGTAGTAATAGGAGCAATGCTAGACGTCTTTTCCGATCCATGCTTTCCTAAAGACTGACTGCGATGTTTTGACAAAAAGCTATCCGCAACTGTGCGTCCCCGCTGCGCCGACGGAACGTTAAAGACTGCGTTGGAATAACGCTGCGATGACGCAGCGCCCGTGTGGCCGGCTATGCGTCAAACGGCAGCGCTGCGTCGACGCAACGCTGACGCAACGCGCCGTGTGGACTGGCTCTAACCTTTGTTCTTTCTCATTTTTATACAATAAAATGTAAATATAATAAATCATTTTAAAGATCTCCATTAACAATGAGATTCCCTAAGAAAGCATAGTGGTTACTAACCTCTGTGCTTTCTCATTTTCATATAATAAAATGTACTTAAATGTAATAAATAATTTTCAAGTTTTCTTCTAAAGAGATATCATAGAAGAATCCTTGGAATGACCTCAGAAAGCACAGTGGTAACTAACCTCTGTGCTTTTTAATTTTCATGTAATAAAATATAAATGTACGAGCTTTTGCTTAACGCGAGCGAAGCCGCGGGCTTCGCTCGCGTAAAGAAGGATTATTATATACATACTTTCAGCCCCTATTTTAACCCCTTGGAGTTGGAATTGATCAAAATCCTTTCTTAGCGGATGCCTACGTCATAACATCTACCTGCATGCCAAATTTCAGCCCGATCCGTCGAGTGGTCGGGCTGTGCGTTGATAGATCACTACGTCAATCAGTCACCCTTGCTTGAGTGTTATATATCTATATTATTATATATTATATTATATATAAATGTATTAAATTATTTTCAAGACTTCTTCTAAAGATAACATATCGTTAGAAGAGGCCTTTGAATGCCCTGGGCCTCTATCATGAGCTCTTAAAGCCAGCCAGAATACTGACTGGCTCGCATTTTGGTACCATGACCTCTATTTTCCAGCCAGTCAGTGGTCACGTGACACAAAACTCACTTCTCCATTGTTAACTGAGTAATAATTTCGTATCATTTGGTATCATGACAACACTTCTGACATAAGCTCGCTTGCTTTTACGTCAAATACAGCAATTCAATAAACACCAACCAACGAGTAGCTTTTACTGAATAGTTTACATTTTAGTAATTTTATTTATTAATATTACATACTTTTTAGTCTTAAATTATATTGCTATTTAGTTGGTTAGTTACTTAATAAGTTATATTTTAGTCTGTAGCATATATTTTAGTGAAAATAATTCGTTATTAAAACCAAAAAACTTAACATTCGAAGTGTCCAAATTTTTGGAAAACGATTAAGTATTCTCAAGTTAATCACGAACTGATACATAAGTAAAGACGTAGAGACCTTAGTAATCCATTTAGTGTTAGTGAGGTTTCAGAATAATAACATAAGTGAGGTGTAGTATACCTATATGTCTAGTCAACAATAAGGTTTGCATTTGTGCGATGAGCTAAGACTGCATTGATTTAGTACACAAGAAACACATACAAGGTATAAGGAACACAAGTGTTGTGTATAATTACTGTAAAACAAGTATGAATTTTCACCAAAAACCTACAGGTACAATCTTATAGTTGCATTGTAGGTTTTTGTGTTATTTCACAAACTATTTCCTTGTAAACCTGAAGTATTTTGGTATATGCATGATAAACACTGCACCAAAGAGGTAAATAATTCAATATTACTTACTTTTAACAAGAATTTTCAGAACACAACCTTTTAACCTTTAGATGTATGTATAACATGCTCCGGATAAACATTGACACACCTAAACTACTAGAAAAGTTAAATAATTGATATGATATTATCAATCCCAATTAGAAACCCAATTAGCTAAATTCTCATATGAGCACTTTTTCATTTATAACTTCTTCTCTTGACGACAATATGGTATTATATGATGGGAATAGTGTAAATCACTAAATTTTACTCAAAAACAAAAACCTACATTATAGTACTTTTCCAAAAAAGACTTACTTAATAAGAATTGCATAACAAACATATGGAACTTATTGTTCATAAAACATAATATTATCATAGGAACATATATTATTATGTATTACCAAAAATACTTTTGTACTTACCTCAATAATAATAATAAGTATTAGTTTTATATTAAATTAAAACTTACTATGTACTTCTTAGGAACCTATCTTAGGAGCATTTCGTACAATCTTTTGATTGCAGTAGGTCTTTGTGTTATTTCACAAACTATTTCCTTGTAAACCATGCATGATAAACGCTGCACCAAAGAGGTAAATTCAAAGGTATTACTTTCTCAATAACAAGAATTTTGAGAACACAACCTTTGAAACTTTAGATTCATGTATATTCACGAATAAATATTGACACACACACATACACCTAAACTACTAGAAAATAAATCATTGATAATATAAAATCCAAATTAGCTAAATTCTCATATGCACTTTTTCATTTATAACTTCTCTTGACTACAATATGATATAATATACAATGGGAATAGTCACTAAAACTCAAAAATATAATCCTACATTACTTATAGTACTTTTTCCAAAAAGACATAACAAAAATTGCATAACAAACATACTTATTGTTCATAAAACATAATATTTTCATTGGAACTTATATTATTATTAAGTACCAAAAATTCTTTTGTACCTCAATAATAATAATATTAGTTTTATATTACTTATTACATTAAAATTTAAAATACATGAGGACTTTAGTAAGTCCTCATGTATTATACATTTTAAAAAGATGTGGTCGTTTTAGGGACCTATCAGACAGAGTGGTCACGCGTTGAAGCATTTGCGTTGGAGCAGTCAGTGTGTGACTGAGGAGCAATTCTAACACATTCAGAACTCCTCCTGTGTGAGTATATAGAGATACTCACACGGGAGGCATTCTACAACATAATACAACACAAAGAACACAAAACCCTTGACCGCTCTCTGTCTGAGATATCCCAGGCAATTTCCCATAGTTGCAACTTGCAATGCAGTTTCTAATTGTTATTGGTTTGCCAAATAAAAGTCTGAAATTATAATATTGTTTTTATCTTTCATCAAAAGTTGGTATTTGAACTCCTTTAATAATAATAAATTAATATTTACACAAGGGATATTTGATTCATCTTCTTTGATTTTAAGTGACAAGACCTTGTTTAAGATTTCCGCTGTATAAATATTTTTATAAGTATAATATAAAAGAGATTTAACACTTGCCTATCTGATACTAGGTTGATAATAAGGTGTAAGACAAATGTAGTACCTATTGATGAAAGCTGTGTATAAATATGTATCTAAGGTAGGTATATTTAAGTGAGAAAATAAATGAAAAAACATTTAAAAACGAGTATTTATTAAATTTCTTTTAATTAAAGCTTTTGAGTGAATATATATTATCTTCCTAGGACTTCGTCATCATTACACTTGCAATTCTTTATTATAAAATGTAGTACTTATAGTATCTCAGTGTTAGCAATCATCCTTTATCCTGAAAAATATTTGGTTCAGCGTACACAGTACTAATAATGTAAAATGCCTTACAAGGCACAAAAAGGGGATTATTAAACTTATAAATTGCCTGTTTATGTTACAATAATACCTATTTGAAAGCTCAAAAAAACGTAGGTGTTCAAGAATGAGTTCAAGTTCAACAAACTATGTTCAACTCATGACATCAACTCTGTTGTAATGCATGTAATTGTAATCCACAAGTTTGATGCATTTCTAAGACTTTTTCATGGTAGATTATTTAGCGTAGGTATCAAGTAGGTATAGGATATAATAAACTTATCAATTTCTTGCATAAAACATAATCTCTATAAACTTAATAACAATATCCAATTATCTTTTTTTTTGTCTCCTTCTTCTTCTCTTTTTTAATTGCCGACTCAGTTAGTTGCCAATGTCAGAGAATTCTTTCTCCTCTAGATCGCCATGCTTGTGATAATATAAACATGAAGGAGTGTTATTTTCTCAGTGTTTTCATAAAGGGCTTATAAAATACCAAAAAATATAAATAAAACCATTTACACATTTATAATAATTACCTTTAAATACAATAAATCGGTGCAAAAGTAACTATTCCTACATTGACCACGTTTTATATTAGAAAATAGTATATTTTATAATAAAAAATATTAATCTTTTTTTAAACTATATTTTCATCTTGATTTACAATTTTTCCGTTAGTCGTTATGGCTAAGCCATTTCAATTCCTAAAAAAAAAAACAATTCCGTTAGTCAAATTTGACGTTCGTGTTTGACATTTCTTAATCCAGTTCAGAGACAAATATTACAGGTTAAAACCGTTCAGAAGTAAAAGTGCACATGATACGGAAACAGAACCATTCACTTTACAACTGTTTACATACCTGCACGGATTAGCTCAGGTTTTGACAAAGTTAATGATAGGGGGGCTGAGAAAGCATAGTTAACCTCTGTGCTGTCTTTCATAATGTAATAAAATGTAAATGTATTAACTGATTTTTAAAGTTTATTCTTACAACGAGATATCGTTAGAAGTAGCCTTGGAATGCCCTGAGAAACCACAGTGGTAACTAGCCTCTATACTTTCTCATTTTCATGTAAAAAAAATGTAAATATAATAATTATGATTTTCAAGGCTTCTGCTAACGACGAGATATCGTTAGAAGAAGACTTGTAATGCCCTGAGAAAGCACAGTGGTAACTAACCTCTGTGCTTCCTCATTTTCATTAAATAAATTAAGGTAAATGTATTAAACTATTTTCAACACTTCTTCTAACGACGAAATATCGTTAGAAGCCTTGGAATGCCCAGAGAAATCAGTAGTAACTAGCCTTTATGCTTTTTTATTTTCAGGTAATAAAATGTAAAATATGTAATAAATAATTTTCAAGATTTCTTCTAAAGATAAGTATCGTTAGAAAAAGCCTTGGAGTGCCCTGAGAATGCACAGTGGTTAACATCTGTGCTGTCTCATTTTCATGTAATAAAAATATGTAAATATAATTAATGATTTTCAAGGCTTCTTCTAACGACGAAATATCATTAGAAGAAGCCTTGGAATGCCCTGAGCAAGCAAAGTGGTAACTAGCCTAATAAAAATAAGATGTTTTTGCGACAGTACATTCAGCATTACAGACTGTAATGCTGAATGCGCTGCCGCAAAAACAAACATATTTTTATTTTGACACTATTCAAATAAACTGTTTGTTTCCACACACAACAATGCCAGTAGATAGTGTTCATGCGGTCATTAAGAGAAGCGTTGATATTGTGATTATTTATGCTCCCTCTCAATGGCCTACGTGGCCTAGAGGTGATGATCCGAAGGCATATTGTACATATTGTAAAGTAGAATTACTAGCGAAATTAGTAGACTTAACAAGACATGCTGAAACAAAGAAGAGCAAACAAAAAATGCAAAATATATCCGGTAACCAGATTATACAATTCAAGCATGACGGTGAGACGAAAGCAAAATCGCGCATAGCTGAAGGAATGCTCGCGCTTTACATAACAGAACATAGCTCAGATTTAGTGAAATTAGTAATTACCTTTCCCTGACTCCAAAGCAACGGTTGACTTAAAAATACATCGTACTAAGTGTACTGATTGTTTTTAAAAATATCTTGGCGCCACATTTTACTGAAGAACTAATAAATCCAAAATAAATTTACATTTTTTCTTAGACACTACAAATCGCCAAACTGCATAACAGTTTGTTGGCGAATTTCACCGGATTGTTGGCGAATTTCACCGGAGTTTGCCTAAAGGTATGGGAATTTTATGCTCGAATCCACTTTCCAGACATTGCCATGGAGACGATGACGATTGTCACGGCAATATCAGAAAATCCGTTAGGCGCAATTCAGTAGGTACCGTTCGTTATTTGGCATACCAAATAACGAACGGTACCTACATACAATGTTATTTCAGGTATCAAAAATAGATTATAAGAAACAGAATGGCCTGGTTGCTGTAATGACAATCGCTTATCCAGGCACACAAAATTTAAACAATCGGTCCAGCCGTTTTGGAAGCGCTTGGTAACAAAGACCGCGACAATACTTTATGATAATATACTTAATATAAAACAATACCTCCTTCCTGGGCAGGTCCCCATTTCTCCATTCTGAGTTCTTGGATCATATTCTTGTAGTCGTAGTCCATACACGTTTGATTAGTCTTGTCTAGTATAATTGAGTTGAAAGCAGCCAACTTCTTATAAGCCATTTTATCACCTGGCTCAGTCAGAATGTCGCACACCTAAAATTAAAAGGAAAATATTTAAAGCGCGTCACATATAGCGAGACCGTAATATGAAAATACATATATTAGATCCTTACATTATATGAAATCGGCGTTTTGTATGGGAGGAATATAGTCGTTTTTTTTTTGATAATATATTTAATTAATCAAAGTACCATTATTATCGATGCATTTTTGCCATCTTAAGGGTAGTTCGTAGATCCCTTTACTAAAAAAAATCGGCCAAGTGCGAGTTGGACTCGCACACAAAGGGTTCCGTACCGTTAAAGAGAAAAAAATAGGCCAAAATTGTGTTTTTGGCATGGGCCCTTTAATTTTTATTTTATTCAAATATTATTATTCATTAAGGCGCAGACAGCTGCCAATTTGACATCTTTGTGCAGTTTTCTAGACGTATGTATTTCATTGATTGGCACAAAAAAAATATATGTGATTTTTGATTATATTTGGAAAAGCTTGTCCGATTTAAATAATAAAATAATGTACTCCTACTGGATGAAAAAAAATACTGTTACGGTACATGGTATACGGACACGTGGTGCGCAAGTACATACTCGAACCTTCTGGGAAGGTCCAGTGTTTGTTTACGTGTTTACCCTTTATTTGTTAGCGTGTTTGAATTTAGACCTTATGACTGAGTACATAAGGTCTAAATTAAATTCAACTTACTGCACTTATCGCAGGGACGGCAGTTTTATTGTGGTACATTCCCGGGCCTCCTAGAAATTTCCCACGGTTGTTTACTTGTTTGCGTGAATCGGGAAATTTCTGGAATTCGTCTCGCCATATAAAAAGAGCCGCAGGCCAGCCCGGCTAGTCAGTTTGGTTCGAGCGATCATCAAGGCGATTTCGGAGTGAACACAAGTGATCAATAGTGAGTGAACTAGTGAAACCTGCGACTTGGCTACGACCTAGGACAGTGATAGTGCTTAGTGATTGGACCTAGTGATTAGTGTTCGGACTTAGTGCTAAGTGTTGTGACCTAGTGTTCAGTGCAGTGTTAATAAAGTCTTCAAGAGAGTCACCAGGTCTTTCTCTCCAAATCCTTCGAATCCTAGCACGTAACAACTGGTGTCAGAAGTGCGATTTGGAGATGCCATTGACTCCGAGAGAGGACTTTAAGGGGAGTGTCAGGACAAGGGCGCAGCGAGCTGCTGCCATTGACTCCGAGAGAGGAGTTGCGGAGGCCACACCCACTAGGGACCAAGCTCCGCCCACTGAGGGACAGGCCCCACCCACTGGCCCCGCCCACATGGATCCGCCCACTGGCCACGCCCACCAGGCTCCGCCCACTTTGGCTGAAGCCACGCCCACTGGCTCCGCCCACCGGGACACGCCCACTGGCCACGCCCCTCAGGCTCCGCCCACTTTGGGCATGGCCACGCCCACTGGCTCCGCCCACCAGGCCACGCCCACTCAGGCCACGCCCACTAGCTCCGCCCACCGAGCTCCGTCTGCTCAACCCCTGCCTACTGGCTCCAGCCACCATGCATCGCCCGTAGCTTCTGCGGCCCCTCAAGTGGCTCCCCAATTACAAAGCCTAATTGAGTTAATTCAGGCTCTGCAAGAATCACAAGACCGCAAGCTCGGTGCTTTGCAAGAGGCACAAGACCGTAAGCTCAGCGCGTTGCAAGAGTCACAAGAGTCACATGATCGCAAGCTCGGCGCTTTGCAAGAGTTACAAGAACGCAAGCTCGGCGCTTTGCAGGAGTCACAAGAGCAACAAAAGGACCTCCAAGAAAAAGCGCTTTTGGCTATAAAGGATGTTAGTGACACGGTGAATAAGCTTCGTAAAGACGTCGACGTAATGGACGAACGCGTTACCGGGTTGGGAGTGGATGTGGAAAATGTGAAAACCGGCCTCACTGAACTACAGAAAAAAGTAGTGCGCCTGGAAACCACGGGAGTCGCGACGTGTAGTGGAAATTCTGGAGTGGCACATGGGCCAAGAGTAAAAGTGCCACCATACGACGGCACTACTTCTTGGAATGCTTATCGTCAGCAATTCCAGACTGTTGCTTCTGCCAATGGATGGAATGATGAACAACGCCTGACCGCTCTCACTGTTGCGCTCAGAGGGCAAGCTTTGTCGGTCCTAGAAGCGCATACAGGAAATGGGTTTCAAGACCTAATGGAGGCACTTGAATCCAGATACGGGGAGCGACACCTGGAGCACGTGTTCCGTGCCCAACTGCGTGACAGAGTCCAACGCCCAGGAGAAGGACTACAACAATGGGCGTTGGAAATTGAAAAACTCGTCAAGAAGGCACACCCAGGAGCTGACGCCAAGATGGTCGACACGAATATTGTGCAAGCATTTGTCGACGGAATCAGGGACCTGGAGGTCAGAGCTGCAGTGAGGCTACGTCACCACACCTCGCTTAAGGAAGCATTGGCGCATGCTTTAGAGGTCGAGGCTGTTCGGCGTGACATACGGCAGACATATAAGATCCGCGAGGTCTCTGAGGAAGTCAAGGAGGTTAAGGCTCCTACGAAGAGAAGTTCTGGAGCCATGTGCTACAAGTGCGGCGAGAGGGGCCATCTTCAGCTTAACTGCCCGCAGAAAGAGACCCAAATGGCAAGGATGAAAATGCTCGAGGAACGTCTGGAACAAAT
The DNA here is from genome assembly GCF_905147365.1 of Aricia agestis. NCBI lineage: Eukaryota > Metazoa > Arthropoda > Insecta > Lepidoptera > Lycaenidae > Aricia > Aricia agestis. Next base: position 21,864,665 of record NC_056428.1, on the reverse strand, counting down.
GGAGGAGCTGCAAAAGCAAGGGGCCTCGTTCCCTGCCCGGGATCAGGGAAACGAATAAAAGCCAGGACTAAGGGGCGAGTGCTGGCTGACACGGAGGAAGCCCCGATAACTGTTATCTCCCAAGCATGCAGCGGGAACAGTCTTGTGATTCAGGGGACTATTAACAGGACGGATTGCAAAATGACTCTAGACACAGGAGCCTCTAGAACGATAGTGAACCCAAATCTGGTAAAAACCGCAAGAAGGCACAAGAGGAGAATTAACTGTCGGCTCCTTACTGCCTCCGGTCAGCCAATACCCGTCCTGGGAGAAATGTCAGTTACGATTAATGTAGGGGGATCCTCATACCCTCATGACGTTATCGTGGCTGAGATTATGGATGATTGCATCTTGGGTTTGGATTTCATGAAGAAGCACAACTGCAGAATTAATGTCGCTGACGGAGTTTTCAAGTGTGGTGAAGAAGAAATTTTCATCCTTGGAGGCGCCTGCGGGAAAGTTGAATGTGTAAAGAAAGTCATAATACCTGGACGTGCGGAAGCTCGGGTGCTGGTGAAACTACCGCCAGCTGGAAAGAAGAAGTTGAATAGATGCGTGTTGATCGAAGACACACCTACCAAGACATCAGCGCAAAAACTGATGACGGCGAGAACCCTTGTTAGTGGAAGCAGTAACGCTGTGGTCAGGGTTCTGAATCTTGCTGATCGCGAGATCTGCTTGAACAAAGGTGACGTCATTGGAAAGTGCGAGGAAGTTGTCTGGATGAGAAAGTGTAGTTCGATCACAGGCTCAGACTCAGCAAACACCAGCAACTATGGAATAGTGACTGAGCTACTCGATGACTGCAAGAGTAATCTAACTTATTCGCAGGGCATAAAAGCTAAGAAGTTTTTACAACGCCACGCGAATATCTTCTCCAGTCAGGAAGGCGACCTTGGAAGAACGTCGATGGTTCAGCACAGGATAGATACCGGAAGCGAGAACCCAATTCGTCAACGAGCAAGACGGATACCCATTGCAAAGGAAAAAGAAGTTGAAGGCCTTTTGGAGGACATGAGAAGGAATAAGATAATTGAACCGTCTGCAAGTCCGTGGTGCTCACCAGTTGTATTAGTGAAGAAGAAAGATGGCAGCACAAGATTTTGTGTGGACTACAGACGTCTCAATGATGTCACTAAGAAGGACAGCTATCCATTACCTCGAATCGACGACACTCTGGATACCTTGAGTGGCATGAAATGGTTCTCGACCCTGGACCTGAAATCTGGATACTGGCAGGTGGAAATACATCCACACCAAGCTGCCATCACTGCGACGCGGATAGGGACACGGCTGAGCATACCCTGACAGCCTGTCCCTCCTGGAGTGGACAACGGACGGCCCTCAGGGCTGTCATTGGCAATGACATCTCACTGCCAGCACTGATCCGCTCGATGCTGTGCGGTGAGGAGGAGTGGAGGGCGGTCGAACACTTCGCAGAGGAGGTGATGACTGCCAAGGAAGAGGCCGAGCGCACGAGAGAAAGGGAGGCGCTCGACTCTAGAAGACGGCCCAGGCGGAGACGTCGCGCCCACAACGGCGACAACCTCCCGCCATAGATGGGGAGCTCAGGGTGACGGCAAGGGGAAGCCGTCACCCATTGCACCGAGCCCCCGCGAGAGTCGTGATGCGCAACGTGCTCCCGCGCATCGCGACAAAAGGAGAGGAATGGCCTAGACAAGCCCGCACTGGGGCCTCTGTTTAGCCTGGGGGGCGAGTAATCGCCCCTCCGAAGAGGGGTCTGCCGACCACCAGGCAGACGACCGCTGGTGGAGTTGCGGTCGCGGTGTCGTACCCGTGGCTCCGTCGTCGGAGAGAGGGCGCACCGCCAAGTTTTAGTGGGTAGGGCTTTCGAGTGAGTCCCACATATCCGCGTCAGGATCTCCCCATATCCCGCGGAATGCGTAAATGCATTTCTTGGCGAAAAAAAAAAAAAAAAAAAAAAAGGTGGAAATACATCCAAAAGACAAAGAGAAGACAGCGTTCTCCACCGGTAAAGGTCTATGGCAGTTTAACGTCATGCCCTTTGGATTGTGCAACGCACCTGCCACATTTGAGCGACTCATGGAGTGTGTACTGGCAGGCTTAGTTGGAGAGGCTTGCTTAGTCTACTTGGATGACGTCATCATTGTTGGCCGCGACTTCGAGGACCATTTGCGAAACTTAGAACGAGTTTTCGCCAAAATAGAGGGGGCCAAGTTAAAGTTGAATCCGAAAAAGTGTCGTTTATTCAGGAGTAAGGTGAACTATCTCGGCCATGTTATCTCCAGTGATGGAATTCAGACGGACCCGGAGAAACTAGAAGCAGTCCAAAATTGGCCAACCCCTAAGAACAAAACCGAAGTGCGGGCATTTCTCGGCCTATGCTCCTACTACAGGCGTTTTGTTAAGGGATTCTCAGAGATAGCCAAGCCATTACATCGGCTGACAGAAGATAAACGACAGTTTATTTGGGACGAGACTTCCGAAGATTCTTTTCAGAAACTAAAGAAACATCTGTGTGAAACACCAATCCTGGGGTATCCACAACCTGAAGGTCAGTTTATAGTCGACACGGACGCAAGCAACACGGCCATTGGAGGGGTGTTATCTCAAAAACAGGGTGAAAGAGAAGTTGTAATTGCATATTTCAGCAAATCTTTATCTAAGCCAGAGAGAAACTACTGTGTGACAAGAAGAGAACTCTTGGCTGTCGTAAAGACGCTACAACATTTCAGCAAGTATCTCATCGGCAGACAGTTTCTACTGCGAACTGATCACGCAGCCTTGAAGTGGCTACTACAATTCAAGAACCCAGAAGGCCAAGTAGCTCGATGGATAGAACAACTCCAGGAGTATGACTTTAAGACGGAACACCGCAGCGGAAAGTCGCATGGGAATGCCGACGCACTCTCACGAAGGCCGTGTTCAGAAGACTGCAAACATTGTGTTAAGCAGGAATCTAATGAAGTAACGTTAAAGTTAACGAAAACAAGTCCTTTGGGTCCATGGGAGAATGATGGTATGAGAGAGGCTCAAGAAAGAGATGACGACCTTCGACACATCATCACATGGAAGAAACGGGATGACGTAAAGCCAATCTGGAGTGAGGTTGCACCCACTGGCGCTGTCACTAAGGCGTACTGGGCGCAATGGGACAGTCTGATCCTTCAAAACGGAATACTTTACCGGAAATGGGAGAAGACCAACGGCAGAGAGTTCCATCTTCAGATAGTTGTCCCAAGAACGAGAGTACCGGATGTTCTCCGTGAAATGCATGATGGCGTATCAGGAGGTCATCTAGGAGTAAAGAGGACGTTAACGAAAGTGCGAGAACGATTCTACTGGTTGCATTGTCGAGATGATGTACAGGATTGGTGCCGCAAATGCACTACTTGCGCTGCAGTGAAGGGACCACTGACAAGGAGCCGTGGGAGCCTGCGCTTGTATAACGTTGGCGCACCGTGGGAACGAATCGCAGTTGACGTAGCTGGGCCATTTCCTGTAACGGAATCAGGAAACAAGTATTTCATGGTTGTCATGGATTACTTCACCAAATGGCCCGAAGTGTTCGCCATACCAAACCAGGAAGCTACAACAGTTGCTTCTAAGCTAGTCGAAGAAGTAATATCTCGCTTTGGTGTGCCTCTAGAAATCCATTCCGATCAGGGCAGGAATTTCGAATCGCAGGTCTTCCAGGAAGTGTGCAGAATTTTGGGAATGCATAAAACGAGGACCACCGCGTACCATCCACAGTCTGATGGAATGGTTGAGAGATTTAACCAGACCCTTGAGAGGCATTTGGCGAAATTGGTAGATGACAAACAAAAGGACTGGGACAAGTATATACCACTCTTCCTTCTGTCGTACCGTACCGCCGAGCATGAGAGCATAAAAGCTACCCCGGCGTATGTCAATTACGGTAGAGAACTACGAGTACCAGTAGACCTTTTGACAGGAGGATCACCGGAAGAACCAAAGACCGTACCAGATTATGTCTGCGATTTAAGGGAAAAGATGCGTTATATACACGCCATGGTTCGCGAAAATGGGTTACAGTCAAGTGAGAACATGAAGACCAGATACGACCGGAAATCGAACACAAGCGGCTTCGAAGAAGGGTCACTGGTGTGGCTGCATAACCCAACTCGCCGAAAAGGCAAATCTCCAAAGTTGCAGACCAAGTGGGACGGCCCATACAAAGTGGTTACCCGATTGAATGACGTGACTTACAGGATTCAAAAGCAACCAAGAGGGACATTCAAAGTGGTACACATAGACCGTCTGGCGCGTTACCATGGCAGTAACAATGATGCTCGGGACGAGCATCTCTAAGAGGGGAGTAGTGTTACGGTACATGGTATACGGACACGTGGTGCGCAAGTACATACTCGAACCTTCTGGGAAGGTCCAGTGTTTGTTTACGTGTTTACCCTTTATTTGTTAGCGTGTTTGAATTTAGACCTTATGACTGAGTACATAAGGTCTAAATTAAATTCAACTTACTGCACTTATCGCAGGGACGGCAGTTTTATTGTGGTACATTCCCGGGCCTCCTAGAAATTTCCCACGGTTGTTTACTTGTTTGCGTGAATCGGGAAATTTCTGGAATTCGTCTCGCCATATAAAAAGAGCCGCAGGCCAGCCCGGCTAGTCAGTTTGGTTCGAGCGATCATCAAGGCGATTTCGGAGTGAACACAAGTGATCAATAGTGAGTGAACTAGTGAAACCTGCGACTTGGCTACGACCTAGGACAGTGATAGTGCTTAGTGATTGGACCTAGTGATTAGTGTTCGGACTTAGTGCTAAGTGTTGTGACCTAGTGTTCAGTGCAGTGTTAATAAAGTCTTCAAGAGAGTCACCAGGTCTTTCTCTCCAAATCCTTCGAATCCTAGCACGTAACAATACCAAAGTCACATCTTTCGGGAACTTTAAACAGTTCTAACTAAAGTAATAATACAATCTATGCTTTAAAATTTTGTTTATTTGATACCTTTTACAAAAATCCAAAGATTGCCCGATTTAATTTTCGGCTCTGACATCTAGATTTCCCACAATATTTATTTTTCTTCTAACAAACGAAAAATGTATCCACGCTTCTGAGTGAACATTTCACATCTCTCTCTCTCGCATGAAAACCGACAGTGTTCGCTGAGGCGCGGTGCTATGTGGACGTGTGACGGATTTCGCTCTGCCGATATTGTGATTTAGTGTAATTGAAGCGTTTAGTTCTTAAAATTTGTATATAGGTATTTCTCATTGTTTTATAGTATATTAAGTTTATTCTGTAAATATTTTTCTGTAAATATTTGAAATTATATTGCGCGTCTGTAAAAATGGGTGACAAGAAAAAGAAAAGACGTCCAGCAAAAAAGCGACAGCTTCGTGAAAGCCACAAACACATGATGGAAGTAAAAGTAAGTTCAATTTTATCTACTTTCTAGTTGCGTACGTCTTTATTAAAAAAACAACGAACAATTACGACCCCGAATCAAAATATTTCGTCACTCTCAATGTGTTTTAGGATAGCCAGGATCGTTGTGTCAAATAAAACATAAAAAAACTGTATTACGATTGATTACGATTCACGAAAATCCTCTAAGATTCGAACCATAGACCTTGGAAATTGACATAATAATGTTATCACAATCGTTGTGATAACATTATATCAATTTCCAATCGGCCTATGGTTCGAATCTTAGAGGATTTTCGTAAATCGTAATACAGTTTTTTATGTTTTATTTTATCACTGATAATAATTTTGCTTTGTATCTGAACATTTATGTTGGAGTTTTGCACTCCAAAATAAATGTTCAAAAAGTTAAAAAATCACCACTCATAAAGTTGATAATTTCGTTAGCCTAAATAAGTTTTAGCGTCGCGCGTCGGGGATCGTTCTGATAAATCAATATTCAATCAGTCTATGGATCGAGTTTCAGAGAATTTTCGTAATACTTTTTATGGTTTTTTTTATCACTATTAGCACAGAATAAATAATAGTACAAGTACTATAATTAGGTACTATAAGTTCATGTTGCTTTGAATCTGAAGTTTTATTTAGGCCTTTATTATTTAATTTTTTATTTCAGGCGGCGGAAAACCATGGATAGTGCAATTATTGATAACCCAAACGAATCACCAAATGCCAATTCAGATCCAGCGGCAGGTAGTATGTTGGAAAGGTAATATAAGTTTATTTATCTACTTATTATAAGTTGTAACCAAACGTCCTTCACGACTACGAAACACAGCGCAAGGGCTGTTTCACGCCGGTTTTCCTGTGAGTCCGTGGTATTTCTCTGGTCGAGTCGGCCCATTCGTGCCAAAGCATGGCTCATTCATTGTATTTTTTATGATCCAGTTTATCTATTACAAGCTATTTTAGCCTTTTTATGATATTATTATGATTTAATTTTTTTCCAGTCGACCGAAAACGATGGAATTAGATAATAACACAGTGGAAAATGTAGCAAATGCCGATCGCAATATAGCGACGGGTAGTATTTTAAAAAGGCAAGTATATTTTTACAATTACGATAGGCTAGGTATAATAAGTTTATTACTATTTGAGCGCGATGCGATTGCGCGATTCTTTCAGCTCTATTCAAGGACATGCTCCGTAAGGGCCGGGACACAAAATCACGGCACGACGACGCGACGTCGTACGGCGCCGGACCGTGTTTTTGTTTCCCGGCCCTAATAGGGTGCGGCTTCACTGCGGAGTAGGGGTGAGCGTTATTTCACGTCACTATAGTTACAATAACTAGCTACATACAGTAACCGAATAACTAGTTTCGAGTCGTATTTATATATTAGAGTAGTGATTTTTGTAACGTTTTTATTGCATTGGGTGGTATGAAGTACCGTCGAGCGATCGTCGCGTTGTTTCGTTTGGAGTCGCAGCTAGCGCTCGCCGCCCACTGCACCGGTCGACCTAGCGAGCGACAGCGAGTTTGCTATAGTCCGCGCGGAACTAGTTGGCCGCGCCGCCGGTATGTGAGCATACCGGCGGCGCGGCCAACTAGTTCCGCGCAGATTACCTAGCAAAAATATTAATTAGTTTATATCAATACTAATATTATAATTGGGAAGAGTTTGTTTGTTTGTTTGAACGCGCTAATCTCAGGAACTACTGGTCCGATTTGAAAAAAGGCTATATGCTATAGGCCCGCGCGCGCGCCTCATCCCGGCGTCACCCCCTTTCATTCCCCCGCGCCGCGAGTGACCTTTCTGCAACGATTTTAAATGGGATAAAATATTGTCATTTAAAAAAAATAACACAAATTTTTTTTGGTTAAATGGGCTCTCCTAATGATACCTAAGCCCTGCGGGGCTAAAATGGTAATATTTAGCAATTCCTCTCAATCAATTCAGCAAATGAATTGTCAAAACTGACAAATGTCAAATCAGTGCAAAAATACAAAAATGAATTGCAAGCAGAGTTGCATTTTGCGATATTAGAGAAATGAATCATATTATGATTCGTCTCATGATTCAACAAAGCGACCATTTTAGCCCCGCTGGAATAATTGGGCAGGAAGGTTTAATTGAGAATGTTACTAGGTATGTCAAATTGCTTGAAATTTTGTCACAGTAAAGCCTGTATGTATACAAATACACTAGTTTTTGTTGCAGTCAAAAATATTTTGTAGTTTTGATTTTATAGGCATTCAAAGTTTCGAAAAATATTGATTCCCGCTAACAGTCCCGCGACCGCTTGTGACGTCATATCACAATTTTTCCGCGCGGGTCCTATACAATAAACGTGATTTTTTGCTCTATCTCAATAACGGCAACTTGAAATTTTCACCGAGGCCTTAATTATATGTGTACTTTAATAATTAATAATAATATTATATTATGTTACTAATCGGACTCACTTATGAATACACATACCGTTATAGTGCAAAATAGGCCAAAATTTGTGATTTTTGTATAAGCCCCCCTTAATTTTTTATTTTATTATAATATTATTATTGATTATTAAAGTAAATATATAATTAAGGCCTTGATGAAAATTTCAAGTGCCTACCTGTTGCAGTTATTGAGATAGAGAAAAAAATCACGTTTATTGTATGGGGCCCGCGCGGCGAAATTGTGATATGACGTCACACCGTTACCGGGCGCCCGCGTCGTACAGTTACAACTTGTTTCGTCGGTTAAAAATCACATAACGACCCACCCCTACTGCGGAGTGCAGCGTATTAGCCTAATAAATATTTTAGTATACTTTTTTAATGAAATTAGAAGGCAAACGAGCAAAAGGCTTTTTTAAATATTGAGTTCTGTATAATTTTATCCTAATTCCCATTTCCCAATAATCGAAAAGTTTAGTAACATAATATAATATTATTATTAATTATTAAAGTACATATATAATTAAGGCCTTGATGAAAATTTCAAGTGCCTACCTGTTGCAGTTATTGAGATAGAGCAAAAAATCACGTTTATTGTATGGGGCCCGCGCGCCGAAATTGTGATATGACGTCACACCGTTACCGGGCGCCCGCGTCGTACAGTTACAACTTGTTTCGTCGGTTAAAAATCACATAACGACCCACCCCTACTGCGGAGTGCAGCGTATTAGCCTAATAAAATTTTTAGTATACCTTTTTAATGAAATTAGAAGGCAAACGAGCAAAAGGCTTTTTTAAATATTGAGTTCTGTATAATTTTATCCTAATTCCTATTTCCCAATAATCGAAAAGTTAATCATTTTAATTTATGAAATTTTGTGGTGATCCAGTTTTTAAACTGTTGTTAAATGTCGATGTCTCAAAGTATAAACTTACAGGCTGGAAGAAAAAAGTACCCATGACACTGGACTATGTAGTTTGGAGGCTGAATGTGATGCTGAAAAGCTTATTGTTGAAACTGCACTTCCTCAGAAGAAACCTGATGTCGGAAGAAGAATTATAAGTGTTTCATATTTTTATAAGAGGTTGCAAGAAATTTCTCATCATGGTCCTCTTGGATGTGCTTTAACTGACATAGAACTAGTAGGTGAAAAGCAAGATGGCCTCAATTCAAAATTCACATTTCTATGCATACTTTGCAATCTAATATTGATAATTGATAGTGACTCAAATGAAGACCATTACATGCCTATCAATAATAATAAGGCAATATTCGTAACCTGAAATATGGAGCTGCCCTTGCACCTTATAAAACCAGGAGTGATTTTTGTCTATATTTAATTTGCCCTGTTTATCTATTTTCCAAAATGTAACTTTTTGTTGTGTTATAGCAGCGTCTACGCCAATGTTATATGCTGTGATGGGACATTTAATTTCTAAAATAGTTTTTTCATCGCAAATTCCATCGGGCGTTGCTCCTAAAAATGGCAAGTCTGTACCCGCAAGGCTTTACTTTAATTCCTTCTTGTAATTCTAAATCTCTTATTGCTTGTTTTTAATTTTCTTGGCCATGTTTGATAGAAGAAAGGAAGCTTATTTTTTTTTTTTATATAAAATGTCTTTTTACTAGGTTAGCACTTGCAGTGTTGGGTCTTCTTTTTATCACCCGGCCAAAGTTTTCTAATAATTTTCTAATAACATCATGATCACGCTTTGGGTCAAATTTGTGTCTTTGATGGGATATTTCGTATCAGTTTGTAAATTTTTAGCCTATTACAGAAGTTCCGAAGTAGGTGATTTCGGCATTCAATTTTCTCGACACAGGGTTTGTACGTGTTCCTTGTTGAGAGTTCACTGTTAAAGTAGCAGCGCTGAAAGACCTAATTTTTTTTTGTTTTGTATGGGGAAACTCGTGACACTTGCCCTTGCTCATACAAAAGAAAAAAAATTCGTCTTTCAGAGCTGCTACTTTCACAGTGAACTCTCTACAAGGAAAACGTACACACCCTAAAGTATTATCACTTGTTTTTGTTACACACTGTATATATATATATATATATATATATATATATACATAGCTGGGCATGAACTCGTTAATCCGTTAATCGTTAATTAACGAAGTTAACATTTTGATTAACGGATTAACTTTTAAAAATATTAACGGACTGGTTAACTTCCGTTAATATGCAGAAGTCCGTTAATCGTTAATCCAATGCCTACTATTTACCGCACGGCACCGCGGCGCCGCGCGAAAACAGGTTCAGACGAAACAAAAATAATACTAGATATACATTTTCAGGCGCATGCGAGTGAGAAGATATTTGTTTCGTTTTATCATTTCATTACTTAGCGCCGATGCTTATAGAAAGAGTGATTTGTTTATTGTTATTATAAATCATATTTTGCATGTTGATAAAGAAGAGTGCAGTATAATTTAGTTACCTAACTAAATTATACTGCACTCTTCTTTATCAACATGCAAATGATTTATAATAACAATAAACTATATCTATAATAATTATTGTATTGTAATTTCTACCTAGAATACAATAATTATAGAAGTATTTTGTTTTGTCCCTAACCTGTTAACTTCCAAAACCTTAAACCAACAGGTTTTGTATGTACACTAACGCAATGATATAAGTTACAACAAGGCCATATTACACATATTAACGGATTAACGATTAACGTTAACTTGCGCTAATTCGTCCGCAGTGTAACGCTGTAACGTTTAACGAAGCTAACATTTTTCTTAACGGATTAACGAGTAACGAAGTTAACTATTTGATTAACGGTGCCCAGCAATGTATATATATACAGTGTGTAACAAAAATAAGTGATAATACTTTAGGGTGTGTACTTGTTCCTTGTAGAGGGTTCACTGTGAAAGTAGCAGCGCTGAAAGACCAAAAATTTTTTTCACTTTTGTATGGGCAAGGGCCCGAGCGTCAAGTGTTTCCCCATACAAAAGTAAAAAAAAAATTTCGTCTTTCAGCGCTGCTTCTTTCACAGTGAACTCTCTACAAGGAACACGTACACACCCTAAAGTATTATCACTTATTTTTGTTACACACTGTATATATATATATATATATATATATATATATATATATATATATATATATATATATATATATATATATATATATATATATATATATATATATATATATATATATATATATATATATATATATATATATATATATTCAGTTGGTTTGAGAATCGGCTACTGGGTACTCTGGGTACTTTATATATTGATAAGTGCATTTGTTGAATAAATAATAGTAAATTATTATAACCTGAGACTGACGGCGACCATTAAGTTTGTGCGACGGGATAGCGATCAACGTTGCCATGGTGACATACTTACCTATTTACGGCCGTTCCCAATATTTGATCTATCTCTGGTTTTGCCCTACTAGAGATAGGAATAGCTCACAAATCACAATTGACATAAAATATATGTCTCTAATGTATAATGTGAGCTCTTCATATCTCTAGTAGGGCAAAACCAGAGATAGATCATATATTGGGAACGGCCGTTAGTCACTTAATTAAAATAATAATATTATCGTAAATATAATATTATGGCAAAGCAACGTTTGCCGGGACAGTAAAAAACGATTCCTGAATTTTGTTTTATTTCTTGCTGTACTTATGTAATTGTAATTTTAATGTAAATTGTAATGTAACAGAAAAAAATGTTTCTGAAAAAAATTGAATGTTTTTACGCAGTTGGGTTTTGTCATTATTTTATAATATAATAGGTATATTATAAAAGAATAACTGTGTTTTATTTACCATAAGTAAGCCTTACACGCTACGGTCTACCATGGACGGGAGAGATCCACCTGTACAGCACGCAGGTATGCCTGCACAGGTATACCGGTATGTGTGTGGGACCTGGTCGCCTGCGCAGGTCCAAAAAACTGCACAGGTATATTCCCTCACACATTCCGGTCTACCTGCGTAACGTGTATGGCTTACATTACTACCACAATAGACATAACGAATCAGTATAATATCGACTTCAAACTTTTAAAGATTCCCGCGTATCCTCGAGGACAAACGTGCATTTTTTGTAAGGTTCAGGCATTTATGCACTTTAGTTTAATGATTATAAAGTTTATTTTCAAGTGCGTTAATATTACCTCTCCGCTGTGCTCCGTTCTATCTGCATTCTGCACTAATCTTAACATGAGTAAATAATATAATTTATCATCATCGAAAATCGCTTCCGCTCCTCAGTGGACCCGCACTCTTATAGTTCGCTCACGGAAGTATAGTACATAGTATTTATTTATTACGCGCCATCTATTGAAATCTCTATGCGACAGCTCAATATTAATCAAACCTATCTTTTAGAAGTTCCCAGTTTAGCCGCTAGCAAAGCTGGCGCTGTCTTATCGGACAATTAGGGGGCGTGGCTTAGAAATGCGAATCCTCAAGGTCATTGGCAGTTGTCAGCGTCTTAATACTAAAGTACACATATATCTAATTAAGACCTTCGTGAATATTTCAAGTGCCTATGCATAGTCATTATTCATATAAAGCAAAAATGGCCAAAAATCACGTTTGTTCGTATGAGAAGGCTCTCATACGAACTAAAGTGATTTTTTGGCCTTTTTGCTTAGGAGAGAATCATATATTTAAGGGAGGTCCCTTAAATATATGATATGATATGATATGAGTTATTTTGTTTTAAGTATTTGTTGTTATAGCGGCAACAGAATAAATATACACAATCTGTAAAAAATTCAGAAGTCTGGCTATGGCGGTTCTTGAGATACAGCCTGGAGACAGACAGATGGACATACAACGAAGTCTTAGTAATACTTAAGGATACGGAACCCTAAAAACGGAGGGACGAGAGTCAATAAATTCTTTGAATGCGATTTGGACTGCCAAAAATGGTAATCTGTTGGAGCAAGTTCCGGGAAGTGGTGGTGGATGTCCCAGACATTCCAATTACAGCTCCTCCAGTTTTGCGGCCGTCTGTTGTGCAGTGTGTGGTCTAGCGTTGTCCTGAAGCAACAGTGGCCTAGAGCATTTGACCAGCCTTGGTTGTTTAGCAGCTAGTTCTTCCATCATGGTTTCCAGTTTCAAATCAAATCAAATCTGACAATAGATATCTGCCGTAACCGTTTGGCCAGATTTTAGAAAGCTGTAGTGAACGACACCAGCACTAGTCCACCAAACACTCACAAGTAACTTTTTCTGAGGCAATTTTCGCTTAGGGCAGGATTTGGCTGATTCTCCAGGGGACAGCCATTGCGACGAACGCTTCCGATTATCGTAAATGATCGGAGCAATGTAACGCAGCAGTCGACGCGTGTTTTCTGGTTCGGTTCACTCAATTCATGATCATGAGGTACCCACCTTTCAAGTTTTTTTATCTTCCCAATTTGCTTCAAGTGGATTAAAGCAGATTTATCACTTACACCGAAGCCTGCTGCTAACTCTGAAGTGGTTTGCGATGCTTCCACAATAGCCTTTAATTCTTCTTTATTCATTTTGGTCTCGGGTCGTCCACGGGGCTTGTTCTGAAGGTCGAAATTTCCAGAACGAAAACGTTGGAACCAAAACCGTACCGTGTTTTCTTTTGCGACACCAGCGCCATACACATTGTTAATTCTTCGAGCTGTTTCTGCAGCACTCGTGCCACGGTAGAACTCATATTCATAAATAAAGCGATATTTCAATTTTTCCATTGTGCGAGATGAACGACTCCAAAAAAACCGGCCAAGTGCGAGTCGGACTCGCGCACCGAGGGTTCCGACAGCTTAAAGGTATTATAGACCTGAGTATTTGGTATGAATTTCAATTTAATACCTCTACGCGTTTATGAGGAAATGGGTAGTAAGTTTAAAATTATTAAAAAAATATATATTATGTGATGTAACTAAAAATTTATGGTTTTCGTAATTTTTCCTTTATCTATGCTATAAGACGTTGCTTCGTACCAAATTTCAAGATTCTGAGTTCACGGGAAGCACCCTGTAGGTTTTGATTCCCTTGCAAGTGTCGAAAATTTGCGGCATAAACGGCTGTATCTTTTGATTGCGTTGGCTTAGAAGTTTGATTTTTTCACAGCTTCAAGGGACAGTAGACCTGAGTAATTGATATAAATTTCAGCTTCATACCTCCACGCGTTCCTGAGAAAAAGGGTCTTGACAGACGGACGGACGGACAGACGGACGGACAGACGGACAACAAAGTGATCCTATAAGGGTTCCGTTTTTTCCTTTTGAGGTACGGAACCCTAAAAAAACAAGAAAAAAACAAATGAATTCTTAACCAAAGAGGAGATATTTGAGATCAAAGTAGCCTGTACAATAAAACGCCAATTTCATATGTAAGGATTCTAAGGAAGGATATTTGAACTGTCACTTTATGTAACGGTTCATTACAAAATTCATATACAGCGACTAGCGAGCCACATTTTATTGAGAAAAATGACGCAAAGAGGCACAGGCCCGTGTTGAAAATTAATAAAACGGAAGACCTATTTGAAAAAGTAAAAGGACATTAAAATAAATATAAGATCTAGAACTATGCCGTAACTTGTAACTTGTAAGCTGTCCATTTTATATTTTCATAGACTTTTTTCTGTCATGCGAACAAAACGCGCGCGATCAGAAGCATATTGCAGACGGCATAGAGAGTGAAAAGGGTCCAAAGGCTCGCTTTAACTTCAAAGTAAAACATATTAATTTTAAAATAAATAAGTAAATGTACTAAATCGCTAATGCTTAATCTAATCTTATATATAAAATTATCGTGTCACAATGTTAGGCCGCGTACCTACTCCTTCGAAACGGCTTCACTTAACCAAATTTTATATGCATATTCAGTGGGTCTGAGAATCGGCTATTGGGTACTTTTTATATTGATAAGTGCATTTGTTTTGTTTGCCCCCCCCTGGCCCAGAACCTGGGTGATTTGCCCCCCCCCCCCCCCCCTGGCACCAGAACCTGGGTAATTTGCCCCCCCCTGGCCCAGAACCTGGGTACGCCCATGGCGATGGACGTTGCCATGGTAACTTATTTAGTCACTCCAATAAAATAATATGGGCGAAATACTTTATATGGCAAAACAACATTTGCCGGGACAGCTAGTTGGAATATAAATTAGTTTGTTTCAGAGCGTGTCCAGACGTAAAGCGCGTTTTCTGCTGTAACTCTTGGGAAAACACGCATAAAACGCGCACATCTTAACGCGCCCAGACTCCCCAAAGTCCTTGATTATGAGAAGCGTTGCTGTAATTTAAAAAGCACACAATAAATCTGGCAGTATAATATTGTGAAATCTACTTACTGTATTAATTGTAAGATTTCTATATTTGGGATCAGCACTCATTCTATTATCCTCATTGTATTGGACAATATCAGCAAAGTCATCAGCTATAGAATTAAAAAAATTCTTGATGTCATCCTTACTAGCTTGAGTAAATGGTTTGCATAATCTGTAAAAGACATTCAGGCCCGTGTTATTAAACCGACAAAAATTATGCTCATCATTATCAAAGATTATCGCATCCAAATCACTAGGCTATTCAACAAAGAAATAGACAGAAAATTAAAACCCTAACAAGATTAACAAAATAGTATTTCGATAGATAATTGAGACAAACAACATCTTATTTAGGCAATGAAAAAATTTGTCACTATTATACGGTGGCTCAATGGTAATTGGTAAGTGGCGCTCTTGAATCTAGATTCTGGATTCTCGACGTTCAAAACTAGGGTCAGATGAAGTTTTATTTTCCGCTTTTTTCATGTTTCTTCTTTTGTTACTAAACTAATATACCTAAAGAGTTTGTTTTCAACACGTCTTAGGGTGAAGCCAAACGAGCGTAATTTTGTGAGTGTGAGTAGCAGAATTTCGGTTGGCAGAAATTCTGCTGCATGCAGTTTCATAGAAAATTCCTACTTCATTCACACAAGTCACAAGTCATGATTAGTAAAAAAAATAATATTCGCGCTCGCCTGATCGGTCTTCCAAATATGAGTATGAAACAAAGAAGTTTTTTTTTTTTGTAAAATAGAGCGATTCAACCAGAAAAACATCTAATCTTAGCCCTTTTCGCTTAAAAATTTTTTTTAAGCAAAAAGGGCTTGAATAGGGGAGGGGTACAATGAATGTGAATCTGCGAGGGTCAGCTAGTATATAAATAAAATAACATAATATGTACTTGAATTCCTTTTCCAGTTCGGCTGGGTTTGTCAATATCAAGTTTTCTATTTCTTTATGAGCTTGCTTCACCATGTTCACACAATCATCGCTGCCCGTTTTCTGATGGAGCGCATCGACAACCACTTCATAGTATTCTGCAAAACAAAACATGAATGTAAAATCCACAAATAATCGGAAAAGTGCGAGCCGGACTCGCTCACGAAGGGTTCCGTAATATTTAAGAGCAAAAATAAGCCAAAAATTGTATTTTTTGTATGGGAGCCCCACTTAAATATTTATCATATTTTAATCTAATATATAAAATTCTCGTGTCACAGTTTTCGTTGCCATACTCCTCCGAAACGGCTTGACCGATTCTCATGAAATTGTGTGAGCATATTGAGTAGGTCTGAGAATCGGCCAACATCTATTTTTCACACCAAAAATTATTTATATGGCAAAACAACGTTTGCCGGGACAGCTAGTATTATTATAAAATTACAAATGCTATTAAGTATTTTGTGAATATTTCAATTTTCAAGTGCCTACGCGTATCATTATTGATATACTTAAAGCAAAAAAGGCAAAAAAATCACGTTTGCTGTATGAGTGCCTCCCTTAAATATTTGATTTATTTTGTTTTTAGTATGTATTTGTTGTTATAGCGGCAACAGACGTACATAATCTGTGAAAATTTCAACTCTCTAGCTATCACCGTTTTTAAGATACAGCCTGGAGACAGACAGACGGACAGAGATAGAAGTCTTAGTAATAGGGTCCCGACTCCCGTTTTTACCCTTTGGATACGGAACCCTAAGAAGCAAAACAAAAAATGAATGTGAAATACACAATAAAAAATTATCATAATAAAATATTTAACAGTACTTTTGTACCTACTTTGTTTGAAAGCGCTAATTTCCGAACCAATAGATATGGTTCAGATTAAAAAAATATTTTTGTGTTGGTTACCTACTAGTTCATTTATTGAGGAAGGCTAAAGGTTAAGGCTATATCATCACGCTACGATCTATAATATAATATTAGAAGAGCGAAGAAACAGTGTAAAATGTGGAAAAAGACGGGAAAAATTATTATATTAAAGTTTTGACGCGGACGATGTCGCGGGCAACAGCTAGTTTCATTTTCAATTTTAATTAACAATTTTAGAACTTACCCATAAAATTTACAACGGCTCTCAAAGGTCCACTGGAAGATATAGAGGCAAAGACCAGATGCGGGTACTTCATCCTTAACCACGCGGCTAAAGACCCAGGGTAGGAACCTCCGAAGGCAAACCATTTCACCTCCCTATTGAACTTGTACTTCTCATTCACTGCATTGATAAAGTTGGCCAAGTCAGCCAGCGCCTGATTCGATGAAAGGTATTGCAAATTCTTTACGCTGACATCCCTGTAATAAACATTTTTTCAGTGATAAAATAATCATTCAAACAGTTTTTATTATTCGTAGCATTCAAAGGTATTTTAACCGACTGCCAAAAAGGAGGAGGTTATAATAATAATATGTTCGGCTGTGGATATTTTTTTTGTATGTTCAACGATTACTCCGCCGTTTGTGAACCGATTTTCAAAATTTTTGTTTTGTTGTATTAGGTTTCACTCCAATTTTGTCCCATGATCACAAAAATGGTGATCTGATGATGGGATCCATGAGCAAAGGTATACTATGGTTCCGAAGATACTAAGAGAACTCCGGATTCCTTATAGATACAAGTTTGGGGGTTTAGGCGCTGTTTTAAGAACTGAAAGCATATGCTACTATGCAAATTACATTAATCATCATCATTACCACGTCAGGGTCACCAATGGTTGTATATGAGATATGGATACAATACGTCCCCACAACACCATATATCATCACGTTATGTCCTTATTATTGGCACTTTTCATAGCGATTTTAAAAATATAATATTGTTTCAAAATAAATTACTCAAGTTCTAAGCGACTAATATGTACCACAAAATTTAACATAACTTCTTCATATTTTACTTGGAACTTTCTGTTGGTCAAGTACGATCTCATAATCATGTAATAAGAGTTGGGTAGCAGTGTTTTGAGCTTGTATAGCAATCCCTTGTGCCAGACTCTGTCAAAGGCTTGCTGGACGTCCAAAAATACTGCAAAACAGTACTGTTTTCTTTCGAGCGAGTTTCTGATTTTATGAACAACTCGATGCACTTGCTCTACGGTCGAATGCCCTGTTCGAAAGCCAAATTGATGGTCGGGCACTAGTTTGCCTTGTTCAAGAATGGGCTGAAGTCTGCTAAGATATAGCTTTTCAAACACTTTTGACAGGATCGGGAGAGGACTAATAGGTCTATATAAACTTAGTTCTGTTAGAGGTTTACCTGGTTTTGCTATCATAATTATCTGTGATACCTTCCACAGCTCTGGAAAATAATGGGTTCTGAATATTGCCTTAATTAGCATTGTTAAATACACAATGGGGATTGTCCATTTTTTTTTTTAATTTTGCTCATTACAAAAACATTTCGAGGAATAAGGTAAAATACCCATTGGTTACTTATATTTTTGAACGAATATGTTTAACCTTTGTTTGACCTTCAATGGCGTTAAATTAGCAATAAATTCGACCAACATTACGTTTCGAACTTTTGGTAAGCTTCTCGTATCAGCTTTCACATAATGAGAAAAAAACATACTGCAGAGGTCAATTATTGGCCGCCGATGATGACGTCAGAGCGAAACTTTAAAAATTTATTGAGAAAAAACTAGCCAGCCAATGAATTTCAAAATTATTTAATTTATATTCTTAAAATACCCTATTTTAACGAAAAAAAATATAAAAAGTACATGTGATTTTTTTTGGACAATGCCCATTGCTTTTTTGGCAGCCTTTTCAGTATTTCGGCAGTAATGAGATCAAATCCTGGAGACTTTTTGTTTTCCAGACGTAATATTGTCTTCTTTTGGTGTTACAAGTTTTAGTGGGGGACTTAGTTGTTGGTCACCCGCCAGGAATTCAATCTCACGTTCAAAGTTAATGTCGTCAGATTCGTTTGGTTTAAACACCTGACTTAAGTACTGGGCAAATAGTTCGGTTTTTTCTTTGGCTCGGCGGATCCTTTTTTAATGCTGAAATCTATATATATAAAACTCAAAGGTGACTGACTGACTGATTGACATAGTGATCTATCAACGCACAGTCCAAACCACTGGACGGATCGGGCTCAAATTTGGCGTGCAGGTAGATGTTATGACGTAGGCATCCGCTAAGAAAGGATTTTGATAAATTCCAACCGCAAGGGGTTCAAATACGGGATGAAAGTTTGTATATAATAATACTTACTCGTATTTTGATAAATCACGTAGGGTTCAGGCTACAGCCTGTGTTTACAATGTAAGCGGAAAAAAATGTAATTGATTATTTGCGACCACCATTGCAAACCAACGTTGCGACAGTGCACGCCCGCGCTCTCGCAAGGATAGCAATAATAAAGTTTCCTCTTCGAATTTCATTTCATGAGTTTAGTCAACACGTGTTTCTGCTAACTAAGCCGGAGTCGAACTATGTCTGCACACGACGTAATCCATCTCAACTACTAGCGACAACGCAACCACGTCGACATTTTGTCGGTACCACTATTCACACATAACCACTGCTTGGCGGCATTTTGTCGTTGCGATGTGGTGTGGTTGTGGTACGTGTGGGTTGGCCAATTAGGGAGATCGCAGATGGCACACGTTTTGTGTGATCGAGTCTGTGGCGCACATACAGTTTGCATGGCCGCAAGTGTATCGTCTGCGATCTCCCTAAGTCGGCACTACATATAGGCGAACGCGTTGGCCGACGCGTTGGCCGGCGCACTGGCCCAATGTGTAGAACAGGCGAAATACCTACCGCCAACGCGTTCGCCTATATGTAGTGCCGACATTAGGCTGCGATTTCACTAGAGATGTGTTGCGTTGCGAAGAATGTGTTTTTGAAAACCAATAGAATCCCTTCATTGACGTGAGCTTGTCATGACATCGCTCAGCGCGGTGAATGGTGATGCTATTGGATCTTATGTCGGCACTACATATAGGCGAACTCGACGGAGAGCTGACGACCTTAAACATAATGTAGCTTCAGCTGTATTAAAATTCAAAACTTCGTTAGCTACTTCCCTGAACAACCCTTTCTGATATAATCTGCGTGCTGGCAGGCCGTGGGCGGTGGGTGTGGGAGTAGTGTGGTGGGGAAAAAAAAAAGAAAAAAATGTAGGTTCAGCTGTATTAAAACTCCGTTAGCTACTTCCCTGAACAACCCTTTCTGATAATCTACGTGCTGTCAGGCCGTGGGCGGTGGGTGTGGGAGTAGTGTGGTGGGGAAAAAACTGAAAAAAATGTGTTTTTACTGAAGTAGCTAACGGAATTTTAACACAGCTGAAGCTACATGACTGATTTGGTCGTCAGCTCTTAGATGAAACGCGTTGGCCGGCGCGCTGGCCCAATGTGTAGAACGGGCGTTCGCGCGTTGGCGGTAGGTATTAAGATCATGGAGTGGACATCGGCTAGAATAATTTATGGAAAGAGATTTTAACACACATTTTCCGTATTCAGAGAACAGCTAGAACTTCACATTGATAAATTTAAAAATTCGTGATAAAAAGCTCAACTTACACTGGATTTTTTAAAAATTCATTTATTTTGGAAAAACTTACACATTTCTACTTATTTTTTTATTTACAGTAATTTTTACACAAAATGTCAACTAAGAATGTCATTCTTGACACATTTTCAAATCTATAGATAAAATATAGTAAAAAGTTTTAATGCTTTAGTTTTTTTTTGGATACTTTATGAATTATGAGAGACATGATTGTTTAACAAAATTAATAAAGTGGGCTGGTTTGTAAAAAAGTAAGGTAGGAGATCATCACAAAATATGCGACAGTAAAAAGTATAGGTCTACCATAAAGTTAATATACCTAGCGGAATAGAGCAACAATCTCGAGCTGTCAATCGAAAACGAAATTGGTTTCATCTGTGTGTAAAAATATGTGTACACAATTACACATACACAAGCATGATTGAACATGATTTCTATGAGATTAAATTGTCAATGTGCGGCACGTGCCGACTGGACGTCAAAAAAAGAATGCTGCTGTCATGTATCACACATCTCTTTTTACCACGCAGTGTTACTGATAGTTTTTATATGTATTTGCAAGCGTAGCGTGCCTTAGCGGGGCCCCATATAAAATTTGTTTGGGGGCTCTATGGAAAGGTTGCCTTTTTGAGGGTTCCGTACCCAAAGGGTATAAACGGGACCCTCGCCGGGCCGCTCGCGCTGTAAGAAAGAAAAAGGATAAAATGTTTTATTCCAATTATAATAAGAAATTGACTCTAGTAATAGGGGAGTATTGCTACAGTCAATTTCTTTTCTCATTTTTTGCAATCAGATTCTCGTAGACAAATAATATACATAATATGGTAATATGGAAATAAATGCTAAATTTATACTTGGTAAGTGATCTGTGATCACAATGTATGATGTATTTGTTGAGTCATAGCTTTTTTTATGACAACAACTTCCTGTTTACCCGGGAGAATATAGCACCTTAATATCATTGTACTCACGGTGTTGGATGACTTGCTCCATAATATCTGTGTTCTAATTGAATACATAGTGCATTGAAAAACTTGGCATACTCTATCCATGCTCCTTTGACCATCCATTTTGCATCTGCAGGACCTTCACCACCTATCATCAAGAATACTGGGCCAGGGTTGTTGTAATCATAAAACTGGTCATTGACAAAGTATCTCTGGAAAAAGAATACATTTATATATTAAACTCAAGGAAATGAAGTAAATAATAAATCTTAGTTATTTGAAATACACTATCTCAGGGGCACCTCAGGGTCCTCAGGGGTCACCAAATGGTGGACCTAATTAAAGCGGTCACTAATTGGTGACCCCTGCACTATCTACATGGTCTAAATAAAACCCAGTCATTGAACTGACAGAAATAACAGGCCTAGCTGTTTTTCATTTTTTATTTTTCCAGATGTTTGCCAAAATATATCGACGGTGGAAAGGCAAAAGTTACCAAGCGACACTAGGGGTCAAAATGAGTTATTTATATATTCGGAATCAGCGAATTTTTCTCTATCGATTGGTCTTAGTCCCATGTCTCTACGAGCACTTTTGATGTCGCTTAGGAACTCCGTGGAAACGGGTATTTTTCTTATTTTCGGCGACCAAGCGACAACTTTTTGACACCTTTTTAAAAAGTAGGCATTTGGTAATATCTACATGTTTCTTTTTTTACTTGGTAATTTTTGGCTTTACACGTTTTTAATTCAAACTACAGTTAGTGATTTCTGCCTTTCCACCGATGGTATCAATTAGGTACTTGGGACGTTTTACCTATAATACATTTATTTATTTATGGTATTTCGGACTCTTTTACAAACCCTTGAGATATTTTTTCTGTCGTTAAGTATTTTTTAACAAACCGTAATCATATCAAAAATTCAATACAGTAAATTTTACTCGCCGAAACTAAGATAATATGTGGCGCTTGGTAACCTTTTACCTGCCGTTTTATCTATAAATTTTGTTACTTGGATACCAATTGCAGAAATAATTATTTAATTTTAAATGTGGTTAGCCCAAACAAACACTTGACGCGTTGTCGCTTGTCCCCGCTGTAAATCATACCTAATATGGTGGATAGTAACGTTTTTTTCGATCAGTCGTAGTTTCACTGTCGCTTACCGATGTGGTAAGTTCTTATATTAATTTTAGGGATATTATTAAATGCACATCAGAATAATTTTTCAGCACACTACCTTAACTCCGCTAATTAACTGAATGCATACCAGAAAAACTAATGCTGATCAAAAAAAACAATTGATTAACTGAACATGTCCTTCAAAAAAACTTAAACATCATACAAAACGAGACGACCTTTATAACCGAATTCACACCAAAAATATGGTTCATACATCGGATATATTATTTGTAAAACTAAAATTTAAATTGTTTATCAAAAATACTAACTTGCACTCTAAATTGGACAATCTTACAACGGAATTTCTAAAAACGATATCGAAAGGTGCACCACAATAAAATCAATTTCTATTATCAAAACAAGTCTACAAATTCGTCAAAAAGTCTTCAATCGTGCAACTAAAATATTTTTAGCCTAACTTTATTTTCTTTTTGTTTATCTGTTTTACTGAAAAACATGTTGGGGCCTCCTTATCTAACGCCGCACTCACTCCTTTGCGCTCGCTCTTTACTCTTTAGAGACCACAGATATATCTTGATCTATTTCTGTGTTAGCGACAAAGATTTTTGGTAATTATAATGAGATATGATAAAAGATTTTATCATTCCAAAACTATATAACTCAAGGTTTCTTGTTAAAAATTAAGAAAATTATCAAAATTTACTACTATATTGTAATTGTATGGGTATTTATTAATGATTCTTAAATAATTAAGAGCAATGTTGGCCCAATACGACTTGATTGGGTTAGGTTAGATGGCTAAGGCGGGGAGCGTAGCGTAGCTCCCGCCTTAGCCATCGTGGTTATTTTTTGTGAACCACCCAGAAGTAGGAGCCCCGCGTAGTGGGGCTCCGTCGACTCATAATTGAAGCCAGTTGTTTTTTTCTTTTTTTTCTTTAGTAGCTTGTCAACTCCTAGAGTGCAATTCCTAAGCCGGAGGCTTAATTATTTGCAATATATCGGTAAGGAACCCTTTGTGCGCGAATCCGACTCGCTCTGACTATGAACATAACAGATTAAATTGGGTTTTATTTAGAACTAGATGACGCCCGCAACTCCGTTGCGCCAAAATTAGTTTATCGCGCGGGAACCGTAAATTTTTCGGCATAAAAATTATCCTATGTCCTTTCCCGGGACTCAAAGTATCTCCATACCAAATTTCAGCAAAATCGGTTCAGCGGTTTGGGCGTGAAGCGGTAACAGACAGACAGACAGACTAACTTTCGCATTTATAATATTAGTATGGATAAATTATGTTCCTAAAAGTAATTTAGGTGATGGTTTTCCTTTAAAAAGTTGTAGTATGTTTGTTGAACTAAGGAATTGTTAGATATACTATTTTAATAATAGTTATTCGTTCAGTAAAACAGTTTTGCAAATAACTTTAAATAGTATGCTGAATTTGCATTATTTAGGGTGCATAATTAGTGTGCAAGTCAGTATTTTTGGTGAAACTTTCAAATATTTTGATCGAGAAAAGGGAATATATAGATATTGATTTAAATACGTGCCTTAATTTTATAATAAACTCATACCAAATATTTTACTGATTCCGTAGCAAAAGTTGATTATAAAATAAACGAATTTGTGAAGAAAATAGCCTTTTTATTTTGAACCGACTTCCAAAAAAAGAGGAGGGTTCTCAATTCGATAGTATGTTCTTTATTTAGTTATGTTTGTACGCGGATAACTCCACTATTTGTAGACTGATTTTTAAGATACTTCTGTTGTTGTATAAGGACATAGTTGAAATTTGGTACCACGTTCACAAAGGCTGTGATCTGATGATGCGATCCACGATGAATCGAAGCAACTCCTTAAAATTTGAAAGGAAACATGTACAGGGGTATTACTGTAGTGATTTTGACTTTTTCTGAAGGATTTCAAACATATTATGTACTACCAAAAAGTAACATTCTGCAAAAATGTATAGGTACCTTGGTTCCGAAGGTGCTGTACAGAATTTTTCAATCCTCATAGATAGATGTTCAGGGATTTCAGCATTTAAACAACTAATTTAAGCATAATAATATGCCAATATATTAATTTCATCAATTGTCATCATCATCACCATAAAGTTATTATGCCACGCTGCACGCACCGTCAATCATGACCCTATTATTGGTACTTCTCATGGTCATAAATCAATCACATCAAAATAATGTGTATTTTTTTTAAATACACCCAGGTACAGTTAACTTTTGTGGTAGTTATATACACTTAGGTAAAATTATCCACCACTGACTGCGTACAATATGCGTGATAGATAACTAAAAAAAACCGGCCAAGTGCGTATCGGGCCACGCGCAATATAGGGTTCCGTAGTAACGCCAGTTTTTGATAATTTTTCACCATCTCACTAACATTTAAAGGAATGTTAACGAAAAATTCCTTTATACTTTTCATACATTTTGTTTATGTCATCGACTATTACTAAATAACTTGTTAAGTATTCTTAGCCGTGGGTGTTTTCCTTTTAAATTCAGCATCTTTGCTACTCCCGTGAATATTTTCACATTTCCATTAGACACATCCACAGTAGAATGGGGGGGGCGGGGCACTGGACTCTAACGTATTTTTCAACTGTAGAACTTCATATTTCACAAATGGACCCCGAAATCGGAAAATGATTTTTGAAATGAAAATGTTTTAGGATGGACACGAAAAAAAACCGGCCAAGTGTGTGTCGGGCGACACGCAATATACGGTTCCGTAGTACAGCTAGTTTTTGATAATTTTTGTATAGTTAATGAATGTCCATTTATAACGTGTTTTACATTACTAACAACATCATCTCAGTTACATTCATAGGAGTTTGAAGTTTGAACGAAAATTTCCTTTGTACTTCTACGAATACAATTTTTTAGTTGATCGACTATTACTCAATAACTCATGAATGTCTTCTTAGCCGTGATAATTTTCCTTTTAAATTCAGCATATTTCTTACCGCCGTGAATTTTTTCACATTTCCAGAAGCAACCGTTTAGCTGGTAGAAGGGGGGGGGGGGACACTAGACTCTAACGATTTGTTCCACTTTAAAACTTCATATTTCACAAATGGATCCCTAAATCGGAAAATTGTCTTTGAATACTCATAACATTTTTAAAAAACCTATCCAACGACACTCCACACGGTGGGGTGGACGCGGAAAAAATAAATCACCCCCGCTTAATGTGTATCGAAGGTACCACAAAAAAAATTAAAGGTTTTATATATTTACTTACCATTTTGTCGGTTTGATTAAGATGTACATTCATGCCGAATAACAGCTTTGTAGGCCTTATAGTCTCTGAGAAAAACCGCGGACAGACAGACGGACAGACCGAAACTATAAGGGATCTTTGTTGACTATGACTAGCCGTGTAAAAAAAAAAAATTTTCAAACAAAAAATTGGAACTGACCTCCTTGGCAAAAACAAAATGAATATTCTTATGAATAAACTAAAAAGTGTTACATAATTCTTATTTTATAGTAGTGCCTTTTTAGGGTTCCGTACCCAAAGGGTAAAAACGGGACCCTATTACTAAAACTTTGATGTCTATCTGTCTGTCTCCAGTCTATATCTCAAGAACGGCTACAGCTAGACATCTGTAATTTTTACAGATAGTGTATTTCCTTTGCCGCTGTAACAACAAATTCTAAAAAAAAATAATTTTCCCATACAACAAACCCGATTTTTTGGCCTTTTTTGCTAGATATCAATAATAGCAACAGCTAGGCACTTGAAATGTTCACAAAATACTCAATTGTATTTATACTTTTATAATTAATAATAAAATTAAAATAAAATAGATAAATAAAAAAACCTATTTTAGCCTATTTTTGCTCTATAATGGTACGGAACCCTTCGAGTTGTACACGAGTCAAACTTACACTTGGCCGATTTTAACGATTGGACTAAGCCTAAACTATATTATCTGTACTCAATCTTCATACATTTTAGAAGTCGGCAAGTAAGTTACGGTTCATTGGAATACTGAATAATGTTTTTACCGAGCTAACTAACCTAACTCGGCTTCAATTATTTGTTTGAAAATTATTTATTCAAAGGCATATTTCAAATATTGTATACTTGATAAGTTTTTCTTCAACAGTTTAACTTAATTTTCAATTGCAGCCTAACTATACTGAGCAAATTTCCTCGCTGAGTCTAAAAAGTAAAAACTTTTGAGTTCTAGCTCAAATTTATTTGGCGGCAGGTAAATAATTACTTAGACTAACAGAATTTTATTTGTCGTATAGTAAACATTGCTTGTTATAATAATAGAATATTATGAAATTTAGACCCCTTTGCTTGTTCAATTAATAAAAAAAAACTCTACTTAACCCTTTTTGCTTCTAACCATTTGGAAAAAATATATACTTAGATACCTTTACTAGATTGAAAGATAAAATGTTTTTGTCGGTTGGTAACTTTTACCTGCTTCTAAATTTAGGTAAATCGTAACCAAACGCCACTTCTACGCTAAGTATACAGAAATACCTTTTTTTTAATAAACCAATTAATAAAGGCATTAAAATACTTTAAAAATCCATTGGATTTTCTAAAATATCTGTAATAGCTAATTTTCTACGATATTTTAAAGAAATAATGAATCTTTAAACGGCTCTCCTGTAAAAATAGCTATATGTCCTTGGCTAGTAGCTTGGTAACTGTTGCCTTTCCACCGTCGATATGTTTTTCCAACAAGAATTTGTAAAATTCTGATAATCTTAATTTTAAGAACCATGTGTGTGTTTTTTATTGTGAATGACAAAAAATTAGAATTTGCCTTCCAATAAAGTGTCCAGGTTTCACTCGGACACATTTCAAAAAACCCACTGGTAGGTTCCCAGACACCCTTCAAACAACGACAAATCCAGGGAAACTCGGAATGATGGCAGCGCCCCTAAGGATACACCCTGACCCATGGACCTAAAAATACTACTAGGCTGAGTAATCTTATATCTTTAAACGAGCAATATAATATGTATATATATATATATATATATATATATATATATATATATATATATATATATATATATATATATATATATAATTGGAATCTCGGAATCGGCACCAACGATTTTCATGAAATTTAGTATATAGGGGGTTTTGGGGGCTATAAATCGATCTAGCTAGGAATCATTTTTAGAAAATGTCATTTTATTCGTGTTTTATTGAATACCGAGCAAAGCTCGGCCAAACAGCTAGTATATATATATATATATATATATATATATAATTGGAATCTCGGCAACGATTTTCATGAAATTTAGTATATAGGGGGTTTCGGGGGCGATAAATCGATCTAGCTAGGAATCATTTCTAGAAAATGTCATTTTCATCGGATACCAAGCAAAGCTCGGTCAAACAGCTAGTAATACTTATGTTCATGGTATTATGATTCTATTTTTTAATTATTAACCTTACCTGTTTCCATATCCTTTTATCAGTGGGTGTAAAGTGGTCAAGTTTTTGAATAAACCACAGTGCTGGAGGCAAGTCATCTGGAACATCACCTGCAGGAGCTCCTAAGTTTCCACCTCTGCTTCGGCCTATTTTAAAATACCTGACGCTCTCCGCGATTGGTATCGCGATAAATAATAAGAACACAAAAACTATAAACCGATTCATTTTATTTCGGTATCGCGCCTATACCATAAAATGAAAAGTCATTAGGTTTAGCTCAATCGCATTCTACAAATATATACTAGTAATCTGTGATCGCATTTTCCGTTGAACTTCGCTACATATAAATTATAATATAGACTACCAATTACCATTTACCTAAGAATTTGTTATTTTGCCATTAGCCAATTAAAAAATTACACAAAATCATCAAAAAAAACTAAAAAGTGGCGGTCCGCGGTATTTGAAAACTGTCACAGTCAATATCGTACACAGATTACTAGTTTATGTATATTAAAACGTAACAGGCACAGACTAATAAGAGATACCTACCACAGATTACTAGTATATAATATTTGATACCTACTACGTATGTAATACATAATTTTTTTTTTTTTTTTAATTAAATAAGGGGGCAAACGAGCAAACGGGTCACCTGATGGTAAGCAACTACCGTCGCCCATGGACACTCGCAACATCAGAAGAGCTGCAGGTGCGTTGCCGGCCTTTTAAGAGGGTATACGCTCTTTTCTTGAAGGTTTGCAGGTCGTATCGGTCCGGAAATACTGCTGGTGACAGCCCATTCCAGAGTTTTACAGTGCGCGGCAGAAAGTTATGCGAAAAACGCACTGTGGAAGACTGCCACTCATCAAGGTGATGAGGATGGTATGTTTTTCGCGTGGGACGATAGCGAAAAGTTGCAGGTGGTATGATTCCGAACAATTCCTCAGAGCACTCCCCGTGACACAACCGATAGAGGATGCAGAGTGAAGCAACATCTCGGCGTAATTCCAGGGGGTCCAAGCTGTTTGAAACACTATGGCAGTCAACAATTCGAGCAGCCCTTCGTTGGATACGATCCAGAGGGAGCAGTTGGTATTTTGGCGCCCCTGCCCAGAGATGAGAACAATATTCCATATGAGGCCGAACCTGCGCCTTGTAGAGTTGTAGGCGTTGGTCAGGACTGAAGTACTGTCTCGCTCTGTTAAGAACGCCAAGCTTCTTTGAGGCTAATTTGGCCTTACCCTCAAGATGATATCGGAACTGGACTTCGCTCGATATGTTGACGCCAAGTATCTCAATGCTAGGGGAGATGGTTAAAGATGTGCCCTCGAAACGAGGATAAACGACCATTGGTGACTTTTTAGTGGTGAACGCGCAGACTTGTGTCTTGGCGGGGTTGAATTGGACTAAGTTACGTCTACCCCATTCAGAGACCTTCTCCAATGAATTCTCCACCTTAGACACAAGTTCGTTTCGACTCTCAGTGACATTTTGCCGAGAAATATTAGGGGAGCCGGTATATACAGCATCACCTGTACTATCATCCGCATAGCAATGAATGCCTTTGGTTTGTAACATGTCATTGATATGCAGTATGAATAGAGTAGGCGATAGCACACAGCCCTGAGGGACACCAGCATTAACAGACTGAGTTTCCGAGCATTCGCCGTCAACTACGACCTTTATGCTTCTGTCTGCTAAGAAACTAGTGACCCACTTACATAATTTCTCGGGTAGCCCGTATGATGGAAGCTTTGATAGCAGCGCTTTATGCCAAACCCGATCGAAGGCCTTCGCAATGTCCAAACTAACAGCCAATGCCTCTCCCTTCGACTCAATTGCCTGAGCCCAACGATGAGTCAGGTATGCCAAGAGATCACCAGCCGAGCGACCCTTACGGAACCCGTATTGTTTGTCGCTTAGCAATCCCTGGCCGTCCAAGTATCGAAGAAGCTGGCTATTGATAATGGATTCCATTATCTTCGAGAAGAGAGAGGTTATAGCGATTGGTCTGTAGTTGGAAGGATTTGAGCGATCACCTTTTTTGGGGATCGGGTGCACCAAGGCTGTCTTCCAGGAAGCCGGGACGATGCCAGTGGAATAGGAGAGCCGAAAAAGACGCGTCAAGACCGGAGCCAACTCTGGAGCACACTTTTTCAACACAATAGGCGGGATTCCGTCAGGCCCACTCGACTTTTGGATATCAAGGGAACAGAGGGCTTTTCGCACTGAGCGCTGATGAAACCGTATATCCGACATGATGCTCGTGCATCGCGGTATGGTCGGCGGTTTCTGCCCCCCGTCACCCAGGGTCGAGTTTGACGCAAAGAGCTTGCCCAGAAGATCGGCTTTGTCTTTTGCGTCCTGGGCCAACGATCCATTTCCTACGTGTAGGGATGGATTGGCTTGCAGAAATTTCCTTCAATAGCTTTGGCCAGAGACCAGAATGCACGGGTTCCCGAGGGGAGGCGCTCAAGTCTCTTGCCAATTCTATTGACGTGCTGTTGCTTTGCCCGAGTAATCTCTTTCTTGAGGGACCTAGAGGCAAGGTTGTACTCCTTTTTATATGTGCTGGTATTTAAATCTCGAGCAGACACTGCGTTGGCCCAGGATTGGTAAGCCTCCTGCTTCCGGCGAGAAGCTTTAAGGGGGATGAACCAAACCAGGGACGAAATCTGCCGCCAGTTGGCACTACAGAGGTCGGAATGAAAAGTTCCATCCCCTGCATCACCACATCGGCAACAGAGTTGGCAGTGTTGTCGAGATCATCCGGCGAGAAGCACACGTGCCCCCAAGGATAGGATGCAAAAAACGACCGCATCCCATCCCAGTCTGCTGACTTGTAGTGCCACACACGACGGTATTTAACAGCGCGCTGTCTTAACACCGTCGCAAGTGGCACAGAACTCCTAACAAGGCAATGATCCGATGAACCAAGTGGTGCGGTTACAGATATTTGGTAGCCGTCAGGATTTGAAGTCAGCAGGAGGTCCAACAAGGAAGGATTCTGACCATCCACATCTGGGATTCGCGTAGGCGTAGTAACCAGTTGTGTCAAGTCGTTCGCAAGGGCAAAGTTGCAGACAGATCTCCCCGCGTGATCAGTTTTACTGGAATTGAGCCAGTCGGCGTGGTGGGCATTAAAGTCGCCAAGTATTATGATCTCTGCGGATGGGATCTGCCGCTGCACAAAATCTGAAGCAGCTTGTAGGTGCTCCAAGAGTCGGTCCGTCTCGGGGTCACCACTATGGGACCTATATAGGCACGCATAGACGCGAGGGTGGTCGTCGCAATCTATGCGGAGCCATAAGTTTGATAGGTCCATGACCTCAAGATTGCTGAGGCGGCGAGAGCTGATATCATCTCTGATATACACACACACTCCAGCTTTGGGTAGAAAGGAGTGCTCGAGGTAATACCCTGGGTGGGAAAGGTATGATGTGTCACTCGGAGATGATATCTGCGTCTCGGTTAAAAAGAGCAAAGCCGGCCTTGCCGTCTCAAGGTGGTAATGGACGGCATTAAGGTTGGAGTGTAATCCCCTGATATTACAAAAGTCCATGTTTAATATCGAGGGGGGTGCCTTTGTGTGTTTGCTCTTGCCCCGAGCAGATTGGAGCGCAGTTTTGCCCTCCCCAGAATACGAGGGGCAGCCTGGACGTCCACGTTCAGTTCCAGGGGTTCCTGAGCATGGACGTCCAGAGAGGGATTCTCCAACGCAGTTGGTACCCTCCTGGGGTAACAAATTGTTTTTCAACTGCGGCATTTCTAGGGGGGGTAGGGGATTGGGCCTCCGGTAAACTCACTCACTCGGCGAAACACAGCGCAAGCGCTGTTTCACGCCGGTTTTCTGTGAGAACGTGGTATTTATCCGGTCGAGCCGGCCCATTCGTGCCGAAGCATGGCTCTCCCACGTATAAACGTAGGTATTCTGTAATGTAATAGGTGGACGAAATTTCTGAACAAAAAAAAATTGGGTTCCAATTTTTATTTTGTACTCGTATGGATGTAGATTATATATAAGGTCAAATTCCGTACTACATCTAATTAAATTATGAAAGTTCTAAATATGTAAAAAATTGGACACCCAGACACTTATTATTAAATATAATGATATTTTATAATAGAGTAGAGGTTAATTATTATTGAAAAAAAAGTTGTTGTAATTTGACTACCGCAAATGGCGGCCAAGAAAGCTCAGCAAAGCTTAATGAAGGTGGCGAAAAAAGGGAACTAACGCTGCCACCAATGATATATTATTTAAAAAACTCAAAGCAGATATGTTACTACCGTGCGCGTTGTGAAGCTTCAAATACGACCCAATTGGGTCGTCTTTTATTTAGTCTGTCTCTTTTATGTAAATGGCATTTCGTATCTTTTGTTTCACTTATCTGTCAAATTTGTCAATGTGGTTCGGAAGAGATTTAAACCGGAAAATAGTATGAACGTAACAGATCTATATAAGTAGAATATCATTGGCTGCTACATACAAAAACGACGACAGTTCTTCTTTACCAGCAGCGCCCCCGCCCAAGTTCATATAAAGTCTTGTCGCACCCTTCGAAGGATAATTTTCATAAATTTCAATTTGAAATATTTCCTCAGAATTACCGGTGAACCCACTTTTTTTGGGCTTAAGAAATCGCCAATCGTACAAAGAAATTGATAAGCAGTTTTTTAACTGTTTATCTTTGATACAAAGTTCCCAATTCTGACGAATTCTCAAAAATTGTAACACTTCCGGCAAACATTACGTATGATAAATGGAAATTTTAAAATGAATTATTTCACATAACTTGTCGATACGGTATTGATTTTTTGGTATCAATCGATGCAGGATGTTATATTCTACTATATATTTCGAATTTAGCTCAAAATTTTTGAATTTATAAATGTTATATACATCCTTAATGAATCCCTACGCTGTACGCCACCTGTCGCGCGCAGAGTTATCGAGCGTTAAACGTTGTTTAAAACTTACGTATTTAATGGTAAATCCACGTATTTGAGGCATTTTTTGGCCATTCTTATAGTTTATTATTTAGCGGAACCACAAAACTCAACAATATCTAGCATTTAAATATGTTCACCAAAAACCTTTATTAACACTTATTGCATGAAATATACGAACCAACTCCTTTGTTATGTCCTAGTAAGTAGGACATAACATTACACGCTTTTGACGCTTATACACCGATATAAGGCTCTCTCCAGTCTATAGTACCTCAATGGCTTCTATCATACAAATACGTCATTTTTGACAGTTCTCCTTTACCAGCAGCGCACATTGACTGACATTGACACATTCAATTAAAGCCTTGTCGAACTGTGGACCACTCTGACATTGGCAACTCACTGAGTCGGCCATTTGTAAAGAAGAAGAAGAAGACCTAACAAAAATTATTTTGGACCTATACAGACCTAACGATAAAGAATGCAAAAATATAAAAAATAATCAGTTTCGGTTTTTTTTTATTTTTTTTATTATAAAATTGTGGCCGTCTATGGACTGTTCGTCCATATCCTATTTTTGTTATTTTATTATTTAGATTTTTCGCACCAAGGATAATTGAAATAATATTATGAATTTTAATTAATTGTGGTCCATCACGCCATGGATACTTTTTTTTTATCAGTTTTGGTTTAGATGTGGTACTAAGATACCATTTTTTTTTTTTGCAAAATTTAAGAAAATATTTATAAAAAAACTATAGGGGACCTAACGAAAATTATGGTGGACCTATACATACCTAACGTAGACCTATCGATTATGGTCATTTTGATTTCAAAAATCCTTCGATGGGGTGCTAAATTTGTGCAGGTCATCTTTTTTGCCAATTAAAATGTATGGTACCTAATTTGAAATACAATATCTGTCAAAGTTGCATATTATTTATTTCTTATAGAAACTCAGGTAAAATAACTCGAATGGAATAAACTATCGATAGCAAAATACTATACTATCGATAGTAAAATATACATCACTAGCACACGCACACATTGACAGATCAAAAATGGTCACGCATTTTCGGGTTGTCAGGTGGTCTATACGACAGTATAATATTATTATAAGTTTATGATGCGCACACGGCACTGCAGCCACAAAAGACATAACGACCAGTAGCTTGACTGCAAAAAAACGGACAGGTTTCAATATCTGTCAAATTCGTTGGGTTTCACTAGGATTATGAACCTAATGTGCCTCGCGATGGCTAATATAATTTATTTTTAAATATTTAAAATAAAGATTTCAAAATTGCATTCTGACAATAATTTTAATCGCATGTGCCAAAACATAAACAACAATACGACCAAAGAGGAACACGTCCAGCGAATATGTCATAGTTTTAAATTCGTAGGTAACAAGTTAACAACCCTAGCGACGATTTTCGTCATAATACGTCAAATTTAAAAATTTCAACATCAGTTCTAACCATAGACATAGCATTATAGGTTTATGGTTCTAACATAGACATAATATATACTGATGAGTTCTACGTCAGCATACTCTATAATTCTGTGTACTCTGCTGCAGCGTAGGCCGTAGCGGGCTAGCGGCCTAGTGTGTTCAGAGTTTGAACTTCAGATACATTTTACACTTGGAATGGTTTATTTCGCCACAGCGCCTAATTATAAAAAAATCTCCAAGTCAAGTTTCACTGTCAAATCTACAAATATATACTAGTAATCTGTGCTGTCAAATGACAAGTAGTGTCAACGTCAAGTGTCAACCGAATTTTGAATTTCCTTTGGAATTTGAAAATCCACCACTCGCAAACACTCGCAAACTAGATCGATAGCGAGGTGTACATTGGTTGTGTGTCGGCTAGCGCTTGGTGGGATCAAATATGGCTCTATTCAGGATAACCTCTACAAAATTGGTCGAAATACAGGTAATTTATAAAAAAAAATACGCTTTCTTGTACCTGAATTTTTTTTCAGTCATCTCTCATACATAACCTTGATGGCCACATTTCCAATTTGTAGCTGTTATGTAATGCCGATATTTTTATTTCGAGAGTTATTTGGATTACAAAGGTTGCAGGTTGCTGGTGTATTCTAATTGTAAGCAAATTCAATTTACATAGCTCGAGACTTGTAAAAAAAATTCTGTATTGTCGTAACGATATCAGCGTGGTCTACATTTTTTTTGCTTCTTGCCTGCGATTTCAAAGAACTTGATTGTATTTTTAAATCACATCGACGCAAATTATTTTATATCATTAAATTAGCGTTTACCACGAATTATACTTTATTATAAAATGAAGTGACACAGTATACATTATACAACCTAACATTATATAAAAGCGTATCATCATTCATCAATTATTAAGTACTTGCCTCATTGCCTTCCTTAATAAGTAGCATGAAATTGCATTTTCGTACTATAATAAATAAGTGCATTTAATTTTTCATGCAATAATTTTATTCTAGACTAACTGTCCCGGTGAACTTTGTGTCACTTTAAAACCTTCCCTGGACTTCTACGAATATTTAAAGACTAAAATCAGCCCAATCCGTTCAGCCGTTTTCGAGTTTTAGCGCGACTAACACATTTGAAAATCCATTTTTATATATAAGAAGATCAATATAAAACTGATGTGCAAAATTTACTTTGTACTTTTCTTCATTTAATGAAAATGTTATCTTCTATTTTACATTTAATATTTCAAAACTTTGTTACCATGGGCTTTTTAGGAATCATTTAGGAATCAATCATCATTTTCCTTTAATATATATTTGAAAAAAAAAACTTGCTACATTAAAAATATATCTTTATTGTTTTGTACTAGATGCCCGAAACTTATTTATATCGGAGAAAAAGTATACCTAGTTCTCTTTTTTCGGCTACAAAAATATCCATTCCCGTCCCTCAAAATATCTTAATACCAAATTTCATCTCAATTGGTTTAGCCACTTAAAGAAGACAGACTTAGAAGACAGACAAAAATCATTCCACATTTATAATGACAGGAAAAATATCAGCCTTTAATGAAACATAATATGAAAGCTAAATAATGGCATTAATTAAATCTATTTAAGAGTCTGAAATTTTGCTGATTTCGCTGATTAACAGACGTGATTTAACAGTTAAAATACAGTATTTCTATAAATTTTAATGCACAACATGTAAGATCATTTCAATTATAATCTAATGTTGGAGCTAGATTTTTGTTTTTTTTTAAGTATTTTTAAATAATCCAACTCAAACTCGCGACAGTTTTGTCATTTTTGCTGTAAAAGGTTTAGAATATCACCTGTTTATGGATTGTATTGACGTCTTAACGGTATGAAAAAAATACAATGTACTGTTGAGAAAGTCGTCTATACAATGTTGGAATTACTTTTTACCACTTTAATATGAAATAGTTGAGTAAAAAAATATGTAACTCAGCAAAATTTTGGAGAAAATAGGCAAAAGAATTGCTGTTAATTTCGGCAACTTGGAGCTGTAATTCATATAAAGAAAACGACAGAAATAATCTATAAATAAAATTCTATCCAATTCGAGAAAAAAGAAAAAAAAAGAAAAGCAAATTGTGCCAAAAAACACGATTCAAAACTACCTAAACCTTACATTAGCCTTGCAGCGAGTAACATAATGTGAGATTTAGGTTGTTTTGAATCGTGTTTTTTGGCATAATTTGTTTTTTTTTGTCTTATTTTCTTTTTTTGAATTGGATAGAATTTTATCTATATATTTATTTTATCTATATATTATTTCTGTCGTTTTCTTCAAAATTTAGGCAAAATTTCGTATACGGACTCATAAATATGACAACATGAAAATTATATTAGCAAATATAAGTTATGGGTGATTGGTTTTGGTCACGTGAATCAAATTAACTGTCCAAGTAGGTGCAGCTAGTAAAGTAGTAGCCAAAACAAGTTTAAAAAATTCATGCTTTGTATTTTGTATTTAGAGCTGAGTGTTCAGTGGAACACCTCTCATAAAAGTGACTAGCAATGAACACACCATCTGAATGGCTAGTGAAAGCCGATAGCAGATAAAATAGAGAAAGAAAAAAATTCTTTGTATTCTTAAGTAATGAATACACAATAGAGGAGCTGGTGAACAAAACCGGACAAGCCCACCAGTGTGCAAAAGTATTTTTTTTTCGAATCGTCTTCTCCTGACCCATCTGTGCCAATTCCTGTTAATTATTTCAATCAAAACCGATTAATAAGGCTTTAAAAAGTCCATTTTTAAACAAAAACGGATTAGTTTAGTAGTAGTAGTAGTTAATACTAGTTTTTTAACCACTGTGTAATTTTTTTTCTTGCGGATTCCTGTTTTGTTTGCCGGCTCCTCAATTTATTATCAGTGAAAATCCCTCCTGGCCAATACGTTAGACATCATGGCCTAAAACTGTCAATGCAATGAAAGGATCAGGACCTGGAATTACTTATTAGTTATTAATTATTATATATTTATAAATGGCTCTAGATTAAAATGTAGACAAATGAAAGAAGCACACCATTCTTGAAGAAACGATTCTTGCTTAGTGCACAAGTAAAATGTAACTTTTTTTCAATGATTTTTAAAATTGTTATGTTTCTCTGAAACTGATTTAATAACATATTATTACTTAAAATATAATAATGTCAGTTTATTAAATTGACAAGATAAATATTAATTTATGTTCCCACTTCAATCTTCACTACTATTATAAAGAGGAAAGATTTGATTGTTTGTTTGTCTTGAATAGGCTCCGAAACTACTGGACCGATTTGAAAGATTCTTTTACCATTGGAATCCTACATTAATTCTGCTGAACATAGGCTAAATTTTATTTTGGAAAAAAATAGGGTTCTGTAAGATATTTGGGATTTTCGGACGCAAGGTGTAAAAAATCAACCAGAAATGTTACTTTTTTCGCGTACGCTGTCTAAACTATAAAAGATAGAACCATAAAATGTTCTAAGTAATTGTAGATCTTTTAAATATCTACAAAAAAGTCTGCGACACACTATACCTATCTATGTTGAGTGAGGCACAATAACCATTTTTTTATTAAAAGATCTTGAAATGTTTTTGGACTACATTTAAATGCCTTTATTTCACTCATGGCATTAATTCTTATCAAAATAAATTATTTCATTACTAAGTACAGATAATGTAGATAATATTTGGTCTTTGAATGATTAAAATTGGACGTTTGGTTTTAATGTTATGGCGAAATTAAAATATTACGATTTCGGCTGCACGTTGCGAATTGGGCGTCGTCAAGGCGCGCCGCGCGGGTGTCCTCGCCCGGAGAGTCCACGTAAATATTAATTATTATTACCTCGATCATGGGAATCGCAGACACAATAGATTTATAATATAATAGTTATGCGACAGCCGGGTGCCGCTTCATTGATGGGATAATATTATAGTGCTTCATTAATTCATTACGTTTAGTGTAAACCATTTTTATGTTCGGCTTAACATAAAGATTGACTAAGAAATAAAGATTAAAAAATTTTTATTTAAAAATCAATGTCCACCCGTGCGAAGCCGGGGCGGGCCGCTAGTCATTAATAAACTACTACCCTAACTAACTATATTCATTACACTAATACAAGCAAATGTCTGTGTGAGTGCCCCTTTTGTAATTTACAATACATAATTTATGTTAACAGTAATTTTATGAATACATTACAGTACTCTAGTAGCGTTTACGGAAACTAACTGCCTTTGAATCTATGTTTAAAAGGGCATTCTTTTTTCCATTGAACTTTTTGCTGAGTTTAATGTAGTAAACAAACCATAGCATTACTGGTAATGTGGTTTGTATAAAAAGTATATATACTTTTTATACAAACCACATTACCAGTATATGAAGAGCCAAGCAAGTTTGCATATCCATAGTCCATAAGTAATATAATCATAATAAATTATTTTTGTTACAAATTACAATAGTCCATTTGCTATTTTTAATAGGTACTAAGTTTGTAATGACTAGTGATGTCCTCCGTAAAATTTGAAAGATGTCTTTTCGCATTATTATGTATGAACTTGTCATAAAATCTCTTGGGCTATACCAATTATTGTATTTGGCTGATTTTGGTATCATTAAAATGTTTTAATTTCACGGAAGACAATTCCAAATTCAAATTATGGTAAATGTGAGATTTTCATTTATTTTTTAGGGTTCCGTACCCAAAGGGTAAAAACGGGACCCTATTACTAAGACTTCGTTGTCTAACCGTCTGTCCGTCTGTCTGTCTGTCTCCAGGCAGTAACTCAAGAACGGTAATAGCTAGAGCGTTGAAATTTTCACAGATTATGTATATCTGTTGCCGCTATAAAAACAATTACTAAAATCAAAGTAAAATTAAAATTTAAGGGGGGGTCCCATACACCAAACGTGATTTTTTGGCCTTTTTGGCCTTTTTTGCTCTATATCAATGACAACTGGTAGGTACTTGAATTTTTCTCATAGTCCTTAATTGTATGCGTACTTTAATATTTAATAATAATTTTAAAATAAAATGAAAAATTAAGGGGGGCTCCGATGCAAAAAATACAAATGTTGACCTTATTTTGCTCTATAATGGTACTGAA
Organism: Aricia agestis; assembly: GCF_905147365.1. Classification (NCBI taxonomy): domain Eukaryota; kingdom Metazoa; phylum Arthropoda; class Insecta; order Lepidoptera; family Lycaenidae; genus Aricia; species Aricia agestis. The sequence continues at coordinate 21,824,900 of NC_056428.1, read as the reverse complement.
CCCTTCGTGCGCGAGTCCGACTCGCACTTGGCCGTTTTTTTTTTTTTAATGAAATAAGGGGGCAAACGAGCAAACGGGTCACCTGATGGAAAGCAACTTCCATCGCCCATGGACACTCGCAGCATCAGAAGAGCTGCAAGTGCGTTGCCGACCTTTTAAGAGGGAATAGGGTAATAGGGGAGGGTAGGGAAGGGAATAGGGTAGGGGTTAGGGGATTGGGCCTCCGGTAAACTCACTCACTCGGCGAAACACAGCGCAAGCGCTGTTTCACGCCGGTTTTCTGTGAGAACGTGGTATTTATCCGGTCGAGCCGGCCCATTCGTGCCGAAGCATGGCTCTCCCACGTCAAAACGTTTTATTTTTCCCGTTCGTCATTGACAATGTAAGTTAAGTGCATGCCATAAAAAAAGACAAAGATGTAAAATCAACTTTTTTCTTATTCTTAAAATGTGATTCTAATGAAGAAATTCGGTACATTTTAAAATTTTATTACAAAAAAAGGTTAAAATGCAACATAAGCTGCGAGAAAAATATGTGATGTTAAGAGAGATCGCAGACGACACACTTTTTGTGTGATCGAGTCTGCGGCGCCCATACAGTTCACACAAAAAGTAGCAGACACCACGTCTGCGATCTCTCTTATGAACCTAATGCAGTATCTGTGAGAATAGCGCAAATTTGGTTTAAGCGTTTTCAATCCGGAAATTTTGATATCAAAGATGCACGTCGCTCTGGTCGCCCTGTTAGGGACAAAACTGATGCCATTTTTGAAAAAGTTGAGCAAGATCGGCACATTAGTAGTTACGATGTAGCTGAAGAACTGGGGATTGACCAGAAAACGGTTTTGGCGCATTTGAAAAACTAGATACACAAAAAAGCTCGATATTTGGGTGCCTCATGAGCTCACTGAAAGAAACCTAATGAACCGTGTACTCATTTGTGATTCTTTATTACGACGTAATGAAACCGAACCATTTTTGAAAAAGCTGATAACTTGTAATGAAAAGTGGAACATGTACGACAAGAACGTGTGAAAAAGATCGTGGTCAAAGGCCGGTCAGGTTTACAGACTGTGGCGAAACCTGGGCTAGATCGCAACAAGGTGATGCTGTGTGTGTGGTGGGATTAGAAGGGCATTATTCATTATGAGCTGTTACCGCCAGGCAGAACCATCGATTCTGAACTGTACTGCGAACAACTGATGAGATTAAAGCAAGAAGTTGAGAGAAAACTGCCGGAATTAATCAACAGAAGGGGTGTCGTTTTTTGGTTTTTCACCATGATAACGCTAGACGGGATAATAAATTACGGGAGTGTTAATGCATCCGCCGTATAGTCCTGACCAGATTTTCACCTGTTTCGGTCGCTGCAGAATTTCTCAGGCAGTGTCAGGTTGACATCACAAGAGGACTGCCAAAACCACTTGTCGCAGTTTTTTCATCAGAAGCCCCAAATTTTTCATAGCAATGGGATCATGTCCCTACCAACAAGATAGCAAAAAGTTATCCAACAAAATGGCACCTATATACTTACTTTAGTCAATTGTAAATAAACTTTATAAAAAAAACCTTTTGAATTTTTATATAAAATGCGAAGAAACTTTTTCCCCAACCTAATAGAAGACTTAGAAATCGGTCATTGGCATTTTGCTACAAAATATTATTTTTTGCCTTCTTTGTCAGAAAACGTAAAGTAGGTACATAAAATCCGCTTATATCCGCTTCACAATTGTCCAACTTTGTGAAGTCGCTAATAGTTATAACCAAATATTCTAATATCGATTTCACGATTAACAGTATAAATAAGAATATGTCGTGAGCTGCTGTTTACCTAAGGTAGCACAAAGAAGTGTGTTTTTTTAACTTAATAATCTAAATTGCTCAGAATTTCCGATTCATCAGTTCGCATTTTATCTCATTTAGCAAATCATTAACGTTATTATTTTAACTGGATTTAAGCATAAAATAATTATTTATTTTCAATCTATTGTTAAGTATAAGTATAAATTATGTTATCCAAACTAAAGAGTTTTGTTGGAATAATTCAAAGTAACGTTCTTGAAGTAATCAAATTAATATACTTACGGCCTGTCCACATCTTCACGTCACAACGTCGTCAACGTGGAAAGTTGCGGTAACGTGGCACGGACCACGGTACGTTGACGTGACGTGAAAATTTAAGTCGCTACCAGCCCCGAAAAGTTCTGAGATCCTTGACATAGAACTAACGCTAAGGTAAAAGCTGGTACCGACTTCAAGAGCATGAAGATTGAGTACAGAAATAGTTGAGGTTTAGGCGAAGTCTGAAGACGGCACTATGATAAGGAATAAGAATTATTTGATTCTTTTTAGATTATTTTTAAGAATTACTGTTGTTTTTACCTTGGAAGTCGGTTTTAATTTTTTGTTAAAAAATAATAATTTTTATCCTTTTTAGTTACCTATGAGACCACAAGGCTTTATATATGCTTTGTTTATGCTATAGTTATATGTACATAGTGTAGCTGTTTACTGTTCCTTTCTAATAAAATAAAATAAAATAAAAATAAAATACAACTCTAAGACAACAAGCTATAAGTAATATTACTTATAGCTTGTTGTCTTAGAGTTGTATTTTATTTTTATTTTATTTTATTTTATTAGAAAGGAACAGTAAACAGCTACACTATGTACATATAACTATAGCATAAACAAAGTACATAATAATAATAGTGTAGCCCACAGCACTGTCCACAGATTTCTTATATTATATTTTACTTAACAAAAGCTAGGATGGCTACTAATCATGCACCAGATGTCGCTGACACTACATTAAAAAAACTAGTTAAAATATAACAGTAACAATAAAGTAAGAGCCACTAAGAACTAAAAACTAAAAAGTAAACAGTAAAGAGAAATAAAAAATATATATATAAAAAAAAATATAAAATATATATTGACTACATTTGAAGAACAGAAATGACTACTATAACTACTAACATTAACTACTACTAACATCCAAATTATGTTACACCTATAGTTAACACCTATGTTAACGTTTTACAACTTGTAAATCGCTTACATAAGTGTATGATATAAACACAATCTAAACTTAGATAGAGAACATGCAAAAATATCAATGTGCTCGAAATAAATGTTATATGTCTCAACCATACGTCTAATTGGTGAGCGTTCTCCGCTGTTAGTACGACAGGCACCCACAGCGAACAATTTGCCTGCGCGCACCTGTCTTCTATGGACAGTTCTGGGGACCGCGTAGCATATAACATTATTGAGGTCCAGACAGTCGTACTTATTATGTATAATGTTATACAAAATCATGCCTTCTAACTGCTTACGTCTATCACTGAGTGTCAGTAGTCCGTATTTACTGAGCAGTTGGGAGTAGGGTAGATATGACTTGTGACATCTGTAATGCATGGCCCGAAGGAACTTAAATTGGACATTCTCAATTACATCTATGTACTTATTATAATATGGATTCTAGATAGGCACTGCATACTCCAGCTGAGAACGTACCAGTGTCTTGTATAGGCATAAGTATGAGGAGGGATGTTTAAAGTCATTGGTAGCTCTCATTATAAATCCAAACATCTTATACGCCTTATTTACAATTTTATCAACATGGGTTTTGAGACAGAGTTTTGTATCAAGCAGAATACCGAGATCTCTGACACTGTCCACGTTCTTTAGAGGCTTATTGCAGAGTGAATAGGTAAATCTAATGACCATTTTATTTTTAGTGAAAGTAATATAATTACATTTGGGGATGCTTAATTTCAATTTTCTAGCTAAACAATATGCTGACAGTCTGTCAAGATCCTCCTGTAGAAGAACACAATCGTGTGGACTCTTAATTGCTCTATAGACTTTTAGATCATCCGCGTATAGAAGAAATTTGGAGTTGTACATATTATTACTAGCGGTCGCCCGCGGCTCTGCCCGCGTGGATGTCGGTTACGGCTGCAAAAAGCCTACCCAGGTAATACTCGGACAGCAAAATGATTCCCAGGTCAATTCACAGACTCCAACACTGACATCGACGACGCGGACGAAGTAATTATCCGAAAGGATGCATAATATAGACTCATATTATAGTGCACACTGCACCTAGATTTTTTACTAGCCTATGTTCAGCAGAAATAATGTAGAATTCATTGGCTTTTGCTTGGAGTAGTCTAAATAAAGCCAAAATCCTCGAACATGTATCTATAAGGATTCAAAAGTTATGTTGGGTACCTTCGGAACCAGGGTACATCCTGGTGCAAAATCTTCAATCAAAATCACTATATGTTTCCATATAAATTTTGAGGAGTTCCCTCGATTACTCATGGATCCCATCATCAGGTCACCACTTTTATGAACATGGTACCAAATTCGAGTCAAACCCTATACAACACAAAAATAATTTTGTAAATCGGACCACAAAGGGCTGAGTAATCGTTGAACATACATAAAAGAAAGATACATACAGCCGAACGTATTACCTCCCCCTTTTTGGAAGTCGGTCAAAAATAAGAAACGCTCTCAAATTTCTTTATACATTTTCGCCTAATTTTCGCCCTATCAAGAACGCAGCGAGCGTCGTAACCGCCACTGTACAAGGCGCGCTGATATTGAATGTTATTATAATGTTCTTAACGTCGATATTCGTACTGACCTGCTAATTTTTGTAATAATTTATGTGACAGCGTCCTTAAGATTTTGAAACAAAAATGTTTTTTTTTTATGCGTGTGGGGTATCTTAGATGGATAGGTCTTAAAAAATCATATTGAGGTTTCTAATAACATTTTTTTCTATCTTGAACAGTTTGCGAGAGAGACTCTTCCAAAGTGGTAAAATGTGTCCCTTTTTAAAAAAATTTACTCAGAATTATATTAAAGTTTTCCTAACGGCAATTTTTTCCTTCTAAAATCGTCATGAAGTTATCTGTATTGATTTTCATACGATCATAATTAGATGATACGCTTGAGATATTTAAGTATCGGAAAAACCTGACTTTCACCAATATGTACATTGGTATAATGTCAATGGCTTTTAGAAGTAAATCGTTTGTCATGAGTAAGCTATACATAAGGGCCTTACTCCTGCAACTGATTAATTTTAAGTCTGATCCGATGTCGATTTTGATTAAGCTTTGATCGCGATTAGAGATGGGCACGTACCTGGGTATTTACCCATCTACCCGGTATTTACCCTCACGTACCCGGTAAATACCCGTATCTACCCAAAAGGGCGGGTAGATAAAATTCAATACTTAAGTCACAACCACCTCAAGAACGGTAATAGCTAGAGAGTTGAAATTTTCACAGATTGTGTATATCCGTTGCCACTATAAAAACAAATACTAAAAGCAAAATAAAATTAATATTTAAGGGGGGCTCCCATACAACGAACGTGTTTTTTTTGGCCTTTTCTGCTATCTTATCAATAATAGCAAAATGTAGGTACTTGAATTTTTACACAGTCTTTAGATGGATGTTAACTTTAATATTTAATAATAATATTAATATAAAATAAAAAAATTAAGAGGGGCTGCCATACAAAAAACACAAATTTTGTCCTAATTTTTCTCTATAATGGTACGGAACCCTTCGTGCGCGAGTCCGACTCGCACTTGGCCGATTTTTTTTATTTACATTCTATTATTTTATTAATAATTTAAAATATTTGAAAAACCTTTAAAATATTTAAAAAAATATTAGAAGACCCTTGAAAATTACTTTTAAAATAGACAATGTATAAGTACCTGGTTAAAGAAATTATATAAAAAAATATGTAGGTATAATTTTTTATTATTTATACATATAACACGTCCTATCTTATATAAAATCTGATTTGCTTTGATTCGCTTCTGATTTTTTTAACTTCTCATTCTGCTAGCGATCTGACTTCTAGACATTGAACTAGTCGTTTTGAATTTCTTCTTTGTATGGCACGCATCCATTGATGCGTCTATATATTTACTATTTATCTTTATTTACAGAAGATTTTGTGGGGCTCGCCTTTTTAATCTTTTGTATGTTTGGTTTGGTAGAGTTTTTATCAATTTTTTTGCCAATATATTGGGATGTCATTTTATCCTTTTACAATAGTTTTGAAGGGAGTTTTTATTCGTAACATAATATGGGGCTCCAGTTATTGAACGCAGGGTTTTAGATTGGAATCGTTGTAGAATTTCTGTGTTTGATGTGGAGGTTGTGCCCCACAACTGCATCCCATAGGTCCAGATGGGTTTGAGTTTGCTTTTATACAAAATAAGTTTATTTTATCAGCCAGTAAAGCTTTCGTAGCTGCTTGTCTAAAGCCTTTCTTTTGTTCCATATATGTGTTCTCCATGTTAATCGCCTGTCGAGATAAATTCCTAGGTATCTAACATCGTTTGACTGTGGTATTTTTATCCGATTAAGTTCTACTTCTGGACATGTTTCGTGTCTTAATGTGAAAGTTACATGGACAGATTTATTCTCGTTGGCTTTTATCCTCCAATCTTTTAACCACTATGATATTTCGTTTAAGGTTCTTTGCAATTTTGCCGATGCTCCATGGGCTGTTTGGTCTACTGCGAGGATTGCTGTGTCATCTGCGTATGTATATGTCAGAGCTTCATCAGTACTTGGAAGGTCTAATGTGTTTAGAAGGTAGAGATAAGGACCCAATATACTGCCTTGCGGCACTCCTGCTTCGATTTCATGGAGACATGTGACACTATCTCCGTACTCAACATAGAAATATCTATTGCTGAGGTATGCGTTTATAAAGAGGTAGAAGTTTAAGGGTGGCTTTTTACGAACTTTATACAACAGTCCAAGATGCCATAATCGATCAAAGGCCTGTGATATGTCCAGAAAAATAGTAAGATTTGCTTTCAAAAGCTTTTTGAATTTCTTCTACCAGTCTGTGTACCTGCTCCACGGTCCCATGCGCTTGGCGAAAACCGAATTGGTGATCGGGTAACAGTTTACTCGCTCTGATTTCTGGCATCATGCGTTTCAGGAAGAGTATTTCTAAGATCTTGGAGGGCACTGGCAGAAGACTTATAGGCCGGTGAGATTTTTCATCCTATGGATCTTTTTCGGGTTTGGGGATTAATATTATAATCTCTACTTTACATTGCGGGGGGACAATTTTTTTTTAAATACACGCGGATTTGTGTGAGATATTTGATTCTACTTTCTGGTAGCTCTTTTAGTATTTTTGGTAAAATGTTTACGCCAATTTTCATGCTGGGGAAGATTGTTAAAGTGGTTCCCTTAAACGAGGATATACCATTGGTGACTTTTTTGTGGTGAACGCGCTGACTTGTGTTTTGGTGCGGTTAAATTAGACTGAGTTACGTCTACCCCATTCCACCCCGAGAAATATGCGAGAAGTCACATTATCTGTACTATCATCTGCATAGAAATGAATGCCGTTGGTCTGTAACATGTCATTGATATGCTGTATGAATAGGGTAGGATAGCACACAGCCCTGAGGGATACCAGCGTCAACAGATAGAGTATCAGAGCATTCACCATCAACTACGACTGCTAAGAAACTTGTGACCCTCTTGCATTATTTCTTGGATGTATGGAATCTTGGATAATAGTGAAATTGTATATATCCAAACTGACAGCTAATACCCATAGTTTCAATCGCCTGAGCCAACGATGAGTTAGGTACGCCAAGAGAGCCGAGCCGAGCCTTAGTAATCCCTGAGCGTCCAAGTGTCGAAGGGGCTGGCTATTGATGATGGACTCCATCATCTTCGAGAAGGTTATAGCGATTGATCTGCTGTTGGAAGAATTGGAACGGTCACATTTTTTAAGTATCGGGTTCTCAAAACGCTGTCTTTCAAGAAGCCGAAACTATGTGAGTAGGATAGTTGAGCCAAAAAAGACACGTAAAGACCGGAGCCAACTCTGGAGCACTCACTGGAGCTACTTGCACTGAGCGCTGATAAAACCGAATATCCGACATGACGCTCATACTTCGTTACCATAACCAACCATACCGGTTGGCGGTTTCCGCCCTCATCATAAAGGGTCGAGTTGGACGACATGAGGACATGTCATAAGATCGGCATTCTCTTTTGCGTTTTGAAGGAAACAGTGCAAGCGCTGTTTTAAGCCGGTTTTTTCGGAGTCGACCCATCCGTACCGAAGAATCGCTCTCCCACGGTTAAAAGGGAAATTTTTTCTTTTAAGTAACGCCCTGTGCGTACCAAGAACTTTTTATATTTGATCATTAGTTGCGTTTATACAAAAACAGTACTCATTTACATAATACATTAATTTGCATGTACATAATATATAGGTGTCAAGACTGTAAAGGTGCCTCTTCACAATTGACCATACTGGCCCACTACTAGCCATCGCCATTGTGTAAACGGAGTAATGGTGTATGATGGCGGACGATTTTCAGGCGTGGCGGGCAATGGCGTGGCCTGCAGTGGGTCATCGTGACATTGTGTACTGGTTATATATATATTTTTTTTTATGAAATAAGGAGGCAAACGAGCAAACGGGTCACCTGATGGAAAGCAACTTCCGTCGCCCATGGACACTCGCAGCATCAGAAGAGCTGCAAGTGCGTTGCCGGCCTTTTAAGAGGGAATAGGGTAAGGGGAGGGTAAGAAAGGGAAGGGAATAGGGGAGAGTAGGTAAGGGAATAGGGTAGGGGATTGGGCCTCCGGTAAACTCACTCACTCGGCGAAACACAGCGCAAGCGCTGTTTCACGCCGGTTTTCTGTGAGAACGTGGTATTTCTCCGGTCGAGCCGGCCCATTCGTGCCGAAGCATGGCTCTCCCACGTATATAAGAGACAAGATTTTGCACACGTGTTCCTCTAATAAAGTAGGCATCCACTATAATTGTATTTCACAAAATTCTTACCTCAAAGAGGTTTTATACCTTGAGGTTGTAATAGTATAGGCTCAAGGTTAGTTAGTGGAACCTTATAATTTCTTAGACACAATTACACAACAATATTTCGTATTAAGTGCCTACAATTACTAACAAATATTGAATTACGAGAACCTATGTATTTTAGAATTTTTCAAAGTTTAGCCTAAAGGAGGGATGAATGTTTTGAAATTTCGCACGCGTGTTTCCCTTAACGATGAAGGCGTCCACTAAGACGATTTACTCAATTCCCAAAACTTTATCACCATTAAAAGGCAGTATACTTTAAAGAATATTAATATCACACATACAAAACCAAAATTTAGGAAAAAAGTTCAAAAACACAGCGTTACTCTTTGACATGCGGCCGGAATTCATGAAAAACATGGTTTTGTATTGCAAACATACATTAGTTTAAGACTTAAAGGGGCTTATTCGAACAGTTACGGGCTAGTGACCAAATTTGCATTATTGAATGGAGGTTTTACTAAGGATTTACTAAAAAAAAATATGTGAAAACGTACGCTGAATTATAAATACCCACCATTTTTGGGTATTTACCCAATCTACCCGGTAAATACCCAATCTACCCGGTAAATACCCAGGTGGGTAGAATGGGTATTTACCCATCGCCCATCTCTGATCGCGATGCACACTCCCGATTCGAGAGTTCCGATCAGCAATCTCGAATCAAGATCGATATCGCATTAACCAAACTTCTTGATCCTGAGTAATTAAAAAAATACAGCCACAGCATGGTCGTGCGCTAGTGTAGTTTGAGAGCATCATACTGAGATCGGGTTGAATCGATTCGAGATTTTGTCGGGAGTTAGGGGCTTATAGCAGCGACCTAGAAAAGCCTCCATGTTTTGATGGGTCTGGCACAGACAACCGTTGGTAAAGTTGCGGTGGGTTGATCGTGCCCGTAACTTTTGCCTAAGCGGTGAGTGGAGCACCATGGGGTTTTAGTGGGTAGTTCCTCGGAGAGTCCCACATACCGCCGATGTGGCGACGGCCGATGTCCCAATCCGCCGGCGATGCGTAATTTCCTGTACAATGCGATGGTCCCACAAAATGTATCAACGCGCGTGACACACGACAATCGTCTCTTATCTCGTATAATATCTTATCACCGAAACGAACCAACCACTCAAAACGAAATGGCCACTGTTATGCGGACAGTCCACGTTATCTGGTACCTTAAGCGGTCTCTACACGGTCCCATGAGGGACCGAAAGAATGAATTATTATGAATGTGTAGAGGAGCATATTTGTATTTTATATTTTATATATTTATATATGTACAGACTACAGACATATAATATGCTCCTCTACACACACAACCACAGGGTTGTCTTTTTTTGGCACTTGGCCGTGACAAATATTATGACGTTGATTGTGCATTATGTAAACAATCTGCAATATCTGCTTAATGCAAAATTGCAGCTCTTTTAGCCCGGCCGCACTTTGTCCGAAATTTCTGATCAGAAACAGTTGAACGTCCGCGCTGTCTCTTACATTTTGTACTAAGCCGAGTGAGCTCGAACTCGCCGAAAGGAGATTTCGGATAGTGTGCGGGGTGGCGGACGGCGAAATTCAACTGTTTCTGATCAGAATTCGGACAATGTGCGGCCGGGCTTAATGTTGCGACTTGCGAGTGTCCATGGACGACGGTAGTTGCTTTCCATCAGCGGGGCTAAAATGGTCGCTTTGAAGAATCATGATATGAATCATAATATGATTCATTTTTCTAAAATCGCAAAATGCAACTCTGCTTGCAATTCATCATTGTCAGTTTGACAGTTTTGACAATTCATTTGCTGAATTGATTGAGAGGAATTGCTAAATGTGACCATTTTAGCCCCGCCGCGCTGGTGACTCGTTTGCACGATTGTCCCTTTATTTTATAAAAAAACATGGTTTTCAATCCTGATGGGGACACATCAGAGAAGGCCTTACATTACACCTTTACATAAAATATAGAAACGCGAATGTTTAGCATTCTTGTGGTTTGTATGATGTTACAGTAGCATCTGACGATAGTACAGTCATAATTTACGTTGGATTTTCTCTAGGTTTCGATGAGTAAATAAATACAATTCACTTTTATTTTCTAAATAAGATCACAATATTCACAAGGGTACATTTTGTCACTTCCCCTTTTCCCATACTTGTTTTTTCCTGAGAACATTGTTGATTCCCTTTGGTTTCTCAACGTGAAGACTCATGGCTTGTAGTTGTATTTAGATTAACGAAGGTTATTCCACTAGTCTTACAAGTATACTGTAAACAATTTAGTTTTCCGCAACTCTGTTTATAGTTGAGCGTGTTACGGACAGCATTAAGGAAATTTGAAGTACACTGAATACTTTACATTTCTAATAATAATATCATCGTAGATCATGACTTTGGCCAACTAGCCGATTAGTCGGTTGCAAAGAAGCCGACTAATCAGCCGACTAGACGGCTAAACTGATCATCGCCTTTCGCCGACTACAAAAGTGGCCGGATAGTCGGTACATCTCTAATTATTATTTTCCCTGATAACTTTATTGAGACTGATCTACTTATACTAAGTAATATTATAAATGCGAAAGTGTGTCTGTCTGTTACCTCTTCGCCTCCAAAAGCTGAACCGATTTTGCTAAAATTTGGTATGGGGATATTTTGAGTCTCGGGAAAGAACAGAGGATACTTTTTATCCCGGAAAAATTTACGATTCCCACGCTATAAACGAATTTTAACGCAACGGAGTTTCAGGCGTCATTTAGTCTTTATTATTTCACTAGCGACCCGCCCCGGCTTCGCATAGGGTATAAAATATGTAGCCACTGAAAAAAATATTAAAATCGATTCAACAGTTTAGACTTGCATTCATTATTTACTACTACCCGTGGGCCGTGGCCCGCATTGGTCGGCGCCGTAAAAGCTACTTCCTGCAATTTTTTAATCTGTAATATCTTCGAAAATAATAGTTTAAATCATATGCTGTAAAGGGCCATATAGATCTACGTTAAATCAAGTTATTTAATTGGATAAGGATTAATGCTGTAATTATTAAAATTGCTTCGAAAATGAGCCATTATTTGTCGTAAAAAGAAAATGACAAAAAATGTTATTGTGGGATATCCATTATATGAGATAGACATATACCATCGCGGAGTTTTCTGTAGACCTTTTCAATGTGTACAATACTTGGTACATTATTTTGATAAATCTCGTAGGGTTCAGCCTGCGTTTGTAATGTAAGCGGAAAAAATGTAATTATTTACGACATCACTTTAGAAACACCAACAATAACATTATTTCTACACTATTTAATGAATGTTATTATATTTATAATTAAACTTTCCTCTTGAATCACTCTATCTATTAAAGAAAACCGCATCAAAATCCGTTGCGTAGTTTTAAAGATTAAAGGAAACAAAGGGACATGAGGAAAAAAAGCGACTTTGTTTTATAATATTATGTAATAGATATAAATACAGTAATTAGTATAGTTCAAACCCATGAACACCTTTAAATTTAAGCTCTTTAGCCTCCGTTCTACACCAGCTCAGTAGAGAATGTGTGTTTTAAATCCAACTAAAACAAGATTATAATCTGCCTATGACGTGGATATTATTAACCTTGTTCTATCACTATTCACTACGCCTCTTCCGATGTTTGGACTTTGACCAGATTCGATTTTGAATTAAAACAGTAGATAAAACATACGTTATACATCAATACTGGTTTACATTATTGAGACTTATGCTACGTAAATAATTATCGAATGATTGAAATAATCCCCAAATGGAGAGGTTACTTTGAAAAGATAAATTAAGAAATTTAAAAAAACCCCGCCAAACAACTTTAAAAAGTAATGAAATAATATATTTTACTGACTTTAAGTTTAAATAATTCCTAAGTGTAAAGTGATATTTTAGTCCATAATTGTTGTCACGGTGTGTCGGGGGACCGCCAACAGAACTAACTTCGCTGAAAGTATGAAAGACAATTTATACGTATATAGCAAAGTAAAATGAAGATGATCTAAATACTGCGCGAATATTTATCGACTATCGTACAATCAACTGAGTTGCGCAATGCTTGAAGGTCACTCATCTCAATGTCACCCGTAATATTTTGGCGCCAATACTAAGTCTTGTGACATGGCAACGACTATCTCGCCTCATTGAATATTTTCGGTCTGGAATTTTCTAAACCTTAGTCTAAACTCTAATCTGAAGACAATGAAGCCATATGATATGCAAAACTTAGTACTTTGTACGACGGGTTTCTTGCCTTACGAGTATTATTACTGCCATGCGTTGTCATTGTTTTACTTACATTTATCATTCGAAACTTTTCTATAATCTGTGTGGATTTGCCTAGATATTTTATTGATTTGGTAAGTAAAAATGTACACCTATTTCTCTTCTAAGTAAGAGAAACACTTCAAGTATCTTCAGGTCTTTAGTCTTTGACGGATAGACCTAGTCATCACTATTCACGAGGAGTGTAGTGTGTCTTTTTCGCTCTTTTGCCGTATGCCGGCCCCTAGACGATCAATTGTATTGTGCAATATCACGCTTCAATTTTATTGAACAGGTTATTTGACGATTAGATTGATGGCGCGATATGTTCAATATCAACTCTAGACGGTCAATAATATTACGCAATAAAATTGCTTGTCTAGAGGCCCGCTAATATCTTTACATCCATTTTCCTGTATGAAATTTACAGTACGGTCGGAATAAATCATTACATAATATATTTTGCTCCGAACAATATGTGACAATATGTACACCTTATCTGTCGTATTGCGGATTTTATATCATGCTATTCAATAGCTACATGAATGTTATGTACACAGCTTTAATCTTAAAGATAACTATTTCAATGTTAATGATTCTGAAACGTAATTTAATGGGTCTCACATTACAACCTTCTATGACACGTCCATACATCTGGAGATTGGTTCTCATAATTCTACTTGCTATTTATTTTCGTTTATGGATTGATTACCTAATTATGATTTTTGAGCACCAAAAATTAATAATCATAAACTAGATGACTTTAATATTAATAACAATAATTAAACATCTTTATTAAACACACAAGGGACAGAAACACAGCCAGAGTTATGGAAATAGCAAACTATAAAAATAGTAACATAAACGCATTGTTAATATTATCACATGCATATAAATCATATAATTATGTATACCGGAACAGGACTTTAGTTTTTTGGTTTATGAAAAACCCAGCCTGCTCTGAGTCATACCAATTACCAACATTGACTTGACATAATCCGGCCAAATCACGTAGGTTCGCTACTATCAAGAACTAGCGTAGTACTATCAAGAAATTTATTCATTGGCAGATCGCGGACCCGTGTAATTAGGTCGGGCTATATGTCACCTCAGCGGTCAGCGTGTCGATTCCGGCTGAATTTTTCATAACTCGGCCAAATATATGTATAGGTCCAACATGACGAAAATCTCTGATAGTACATTAATCAATAAAATGGGAATATAGTTGGGAAACTATTGGCAGAATGTCAAAGTTGAAGAGGAAATCTCAGGTATTCGCTGAATCTGACCTTGTTTAGTGGTATTACTGCGACTGCGCGATGACCTCGATGCACTAACCCATATATTTGTATAAAAAAATCAGACTTTATTTGCATGAAAACATTTGAGTTGATAAGGGGTGTTCTTACATCGAAGCTTATAACATATTTTGTGTTATATCATAAAGAGAACAATATTTTCATTGTTAACCTGCTCTTAGGATTAATTTTAATAAACGCTTATTTTAGCATGGTGGTAATTTAGCTTTATTAGGATCTTGACGATAGATATTATGATAATTGATAAGCCCAAAAATGAGTAAAATACCTCACAATGATAGGGATATTGAATATTTAATAAAACAGTACGTCGTTTATTTTGCAAATTAAGCTATAGTTATAATATAAAGTCGCCAAATCATCGCCCATTCATCAAATCATCGAATCAGATTGTGTTTGTAGCAGTTTAAATTGTCTGATTGCCCTTACAATTGGCTTGGACGACTTATTGCCGACGATTCTATTAAACTTGCCCTTACGTGACCCGCTATTGATTAATACACGGGATCGAATTATTCGGTCCATTACAAATTGTTCACTGTCTTGTTAATTATAAGGACGTTCTTTTGACGTTTTAGAATTTGTAAATATTGTATTCAATTAAATAATTATACACTTTCCTTGCACTTTTTCCACATTATTTTAATATATTTATACACCTAGTACACCTGATGATGCTTTTTTCGAAATCGGTCGTGTATTTAACAATTTTGTAATAAATATATTAAGATAAAGTGGAATAAGTGCAAGGAAAGTGAATTTCCATTTTCCACCAAGAAGTGACAGTACATTAAATATAGTAATGTATAGTTAAAAAATATAAAACAGCTACCAATTACCTACACACCTTTGCACCTGCGTTCCTGGATTACCACCTGATACCTTCACTGACGCCTGCTGCCTGCATCTCATACAAAGTCGTTATTAGGATTTTCCTTAGGGCCCCTTCCAATAACTTTTTCTTCTCTTTCGTCAATATTAATATATACAATTAATTATGTATTTTTTATAACTAACAATTAAGTTTTGAATGGTTTCGCCTTCTGGACGAGACCAGGTTTTTGCGAATTTCTCTTTGTTTAGTTTCTTAATTTAATATGAACACATTAAATATAAACGGATCCGATTGAATTAAGTAAACACCATAAGTTCGCTATATTATGCTTGGCTACTTCGGGGATTATTAAAAATATTGTGTTTTTTATAGAAAGCATGCCCAACTGCGTCTGTACTCCTGCGCAACCTCAGCGCTGAGAACACTAACCTCAAAGCCATCCTCCAGGAGAAAATCCCCAAGGAACAGGAGAAGATCCGAGAGTTCCGCAAGAAGCATGGCAACACCAAAGTTGGTGAAGTCACCGTCGACATGGTAAGTTATTTCACAGGCTATTTAAACCTTCATGACGATATATCCCGTTGGCCGTTGCCCAAGAACCGTTGACAGAAGCGCGAAAAGGCACTAACCATGCGTTCTGCGTCTTCGTGTCTGCAAACTCCGACTCAGAAAGATCTGTCTCGACTGGAAAAAATCGTCAACGGGAAAATGTACCCAGTAATTTCAGGACTAAGCTCTCCATTTATTATAAACATATTATTCTGAAGTATGTTACATTAAGAAAAAATAATTAATTATGGTTTTACCATAGGTACTTTGCACAAAATTCATTCTAAATTTGTAATTTACGACTTATTCATTAGCATTACATTTACGTAGAAATGTAATTAAATTCTATACATTAGTCACATAAATGTGGCCAAACAAGTTGTAATGCATTTTTATTAACTTGTCGACCTTAATTTTAGGTCATCAGACCTCATTTAAAAGATTTTAATCATTCAATGTATGTATAGACTGTAGGGTAATTCATTATAAAAAAATAGTGCTTGCTTTTTTCTGTGTCCGGTAGCTTATTTTGTTATTTAATTTCTACGAAACTGAATAAGTATACAAAATGGTTAAAGCCGTGAAATGAAAATAGACTAAATTACAATTGAGACGGTTTTCGCCTAGATGTAGTCAAATTCAAACATGATAGCAAATATCAGCAACTTTAGGTAAACATAATATTCTTTTCTCTCAGATGTACGGCGGTATGCGCGGTATCAAGGGTCTAGTTTGGGAGACCTCTGTCCTTGACCCTGAGGAGGGTATCAGGTTCCGTGGACTCTCCATCCCAGAGTGCCAGCAGGTGCTTCCCAAGGCCAAGGGTGGTGAAGAGCCCCTGCCCGAGGGTTTGTTCTGGCTGCTAGTTACCGGAGACGTACCCACCGATGCACAGGTCAAGGCTCTGTCCAAGGAATGGGCAGCCAGGTAACATATTCGCTCTTGAATAATCTTATTATTTGAATTTTCACAATGTAGTATTTCTCATTGTACCCAAGTTAGAAGATGTTAGAACACCGCCACCGCGGCGGCGCCGTTGCATACTCATCCTTGTACCCATTGCACGCAGCGCCGCCGCGGCGGCGAAAAACGCTGCTGCTGCGGCGCCGTGTGTAAACACGCTAAGTGTTAAAAATTTCTACATAAAGACTAATGTTACCCACTTCACAGGAGTACCAGCAAATCGTACTTAGTAAGTCGACTTATAAATCCATTTTGATTTTCGTATATTAGCAACTTAGACTGAAGACTACTTCAAAAACGTATTTTCTATTCCACAATGGTAGAGACATCTTGTTTTTCTCAGAGGTCAATGGTATATCTTGACATGAATTTAAATTGCCGAATTTATTTCATTGTACTGTAACTTTGGCCTGCTCGGGCCGTTTGAATGCTAATGAATATAAAGCAACAGTCACTGTCCATTAAATACTTTATTATAACGATTTTTTTATTAAACAGAAGGCACGGTCAGTTAAAAAAACTTAACGGAGACTTTACAGTTGAAAAAACTCAATGGACTATACAGTTTACGTTTATTTATCTTCATAGGGCCGAGCTACCAGCCCATGTGGTTACAATGTTGAACAATATGCCGAGCAAGCTTCACCCGATGTCGCAGTTCTCGGCTGCCGTCACAGCACTGAACAGCGAGTCCAAATTCGTACAGGCCTACTCCGAGGGAGTACATAAGTCCAAATACTGGGAGGTAAGACTTAAAGAACTTTGCTCACCTCAAATTTTGCTTGAGCATATTTTAATTAAGAAGGGAAAGTCCTAATCATCTAGGTTCGTGAGCTCAAGTGCTTAATATAAACATTAATAAGAGTAGGGCCGAACAATGATCCCTGGGGTATATCAGAGCAATATTTTGCTTAAGACTTAAGACCGATGTATCTCATCCTCAAAGTTCGAAGGTGACTCCATTACAAGTAATCTTTCCATTTTGTGCAGAATTTATATTTTTGTAGCGCCACATGTGCGTTACATTCAACGGAAGTTTAGGTGGTTATTATTATCGAACGCGTCGTAACATTCTACCAAGGTTCTCAATGGGAAAACATTGTGATCCTATTAAACTTTCTCTTACTCTCCAACAGTACGTATACGAGGACACAATGAACCTGATCGCTAAGTTGCCTGTGATTGCTGCTACCATCTACCGCAACACATACCGCGACGGCAAGGGCATCGGCGCTATCGACGACAACAAGGATTGGTCAGCCAACTACTGCAGTATGCTGGGCTACGACGACCCCCAGTTCACAGAGCTCATGCGGCTATACCTCACCATCCACAGGTAAGATACTAAAGATGGAAGCTGGAACTACGTTTAAAAAAATATTTGTTATTGCATTGTCTTAACCCGCTTGTTATGCGACATACAATCAATACACATTAAACTTTTAACATCTCGCCGTTTGCGTCAGACGTTTTTTTTTGGTCGACGTTTTGACGTCATCCGCCTAGAGCGCTGGGGAATAGATAAATTCTTGTATATTATATAAACCTCAGAAGCTGCCCTTTTAGTTGTGATTATTTTTAACAAAAAATTAAAACCGACTTCCAAGGTAAAAACAATAATAACATCCTTATAATATGAACTAAAAAGTATTAAATAATTTTTCCTATCTATTAGTGCCTTTTTCCGAATTCGGCTAAACCTCAACTATTTCTGTACTCAATCTTCATCATTTTGAAGTCGGTACCAGATAGTTGAATCTTTAGTTCTCTGACAGAATATTTGAAACTTTTGGAACTGGCAGATTGTGTTTGTTTTTGTTTTGGCGGGGGACTGCGCCCCCCGAGTCCGCCCTTTGGTATCCGTGGCTGAGTAGTTAAGTAAGACCCACTCATCACAGCCTTGAGATGCCTTAAAAATACTTCGTAAACATCAGAAAACAGATGATCTTATCTGAAGATTACGAAAATTTCAAATTCGAATTTCTTCTAAACGGAGAGTTTACTGGCGGTGGAAACGATAAGTAGGAGTTTTTCTCACCCAAAACAATCCTCCTTAACCCATGTCACCAACATTTAATTGACGTAGGTTCCTAAACCTTAGCCAAATTTTTTTAAGTATTTTCGCCATACTAACAAGGGTCACATTTCGGCCTGTCATTCGACAGGGGTTGATTTTTGAGAAAAGTTTATCTGAGCTTTTTTGCTTCCCTTGGCGCCCCCTATCGATTGGTATAATAAAATGGGGTGGTCATAGGGGGTTGTATTTTTGTCGTCAAAATTTTTCTAAGTATTTTCGCCATACTAACGAGGTTCGTATATAGGGATTGCAATCAGGCGTCATTTTCAATCCGCACCGGATTTGACCGGGTTCCTATCAATCCGGCCGGTTCCGGTCGGATCCGGCCGGATTGACGAAATTGAACTAAAAACCGAAAATTGTCCTATTTTTGCTTTTTAATTCCCTTTAACTTGTAGCTGATTTCTACAGTATTTTCAAAGCGAGATAGTACCACTCTTTAAGATTAAGATTATACATGTCCGTATGGTTGCTCAAGCACATACGGCATTATCGCAACATAGTCGGCCTAGTCTAGAAGAATGAGCAATTGAGCAGGTCAATACGTCTGGGACTAACCATGTGCGGGTTTCATCACGATGTTTCCTTCACCGTACGAGCATCCATATTATTATGTACTTGAAATCTGAAAATGTCTCATTGGTCCACGCCTTTACCCAGGATAGAATAGAATAGAAGAGAATTCTATTCTATTTACCCAGGATCGAACCTGCACCCTCCCTACCACCATACTTAGCTGTAGTTAATGGCAAGTTAATATTAAAACGATATAGATCAATTTGTTATTTATCATTTAAAAGTAAGTAATGGGTCACCACCTATCAACCGGCCCGGGGGAATGGCCGCCAGAACATGTGGGACTCCCTAGGTGCTGCGGTAAAGAGGAGCACCCGGGGTTACCCACCGGTGCCTCCTGCCCAGTAGAAGAGCGCCTGGTGCGGAGGAAGGCTCCTGGGCCACCAGATCCACCTTCGAGGGCGATATCTGCGGCAGCCCAGTTATCCGCGTCTGCTTGAGCAGACTCCTCCTCAGCAAGCTATTAAGCTACTGAGCCTTCAGGGAGCTGGCGCTTATGTATGGCATGCCTGCCTGCGCCCTCAACCTAAACGTCACCTAGCAAACGACTTCTAATAGAGCTGCTTATGGCCGAAATGCTCTTTCAGCTTCTATTGAAAGACTAGTGTACTAATCGGCCTTATTGTCAGCAAAATATAATCATAAAAAATCGAAAAATAGCTCATCCAGGGGTTATGCAATATGCATATAAAGTAAGTTATTTATGCAACAACCATATCAGTTTGCCACAAATTATAAGTTATTATATTATTATTTTTAGCAATATTCCGCGAAATAAGCCTCAACCTGTAAGTAAATGAGTGAGTGTACACATAGGCATGCGTTAGAATAGAATAGAATAGAATAGAATACGTTTATTTTTTCCAACACACAACATATACAGAATAGAAAATAAAAAGTAAAAAGGACTTAAGCTATGTACAATTATAATTATAGGTATATGTTATGTGATGTCAAAAATTGCTCGTTACAGCACCACGAGCACCAGTGGTGGTGTTTGCGCGTTCTTGCATGCAAGTGTACGCATAGGTAGTGTGGGTAAGGACTAAGGAGGTAGGTGCTGTACGCATGCCTATGTGTACGAGTACACTCACTCATTTACTTACAGGTTTAGGTTTATTTCGCGGAATATTGCTAAAAATAATAATATACAAAATTTTAAGCTATGGATTTCCTCAAAGTAACGCTTGATTCAATTAACTTCTGCCGCTAATTGCTAACACCGGATCCGGTCTCCGGATCCGGTACATTGGGACCGGATCCGGTACCAGTAAAATGACGCCGGATCCGGTGGATTACCGGATCTGGTTTTCCGGATTGCAATCCCTATTCGTATATAGGCCTGTATCTGGCCGGGGGTTGATTTTTGAGAAAAGTTTATTTGAGCTTTCTTACTCCCCTTGGCGCCCCCTATCGATTGGTGTATTCAACAGGGGTGGTTATAAGAGGTTGAATTTTTTCGTCCAAATTTTTTTAAGTATTTTCTCCGTGCTAACGAGGGTCACATTTCGGCCTGTCTTTCGACAGGGGTTGATTTTTGAGAAAAGTTTATCTGAGCTTTTTTGCTCCCCTTGGCGCCCCCTATCGATTGGTACCTATATTCAAAAAGGGTGGTTATAAGAGGTTAAAATTTTGACGAAAAATGTTTCTAAGTATTTTTTCCATAGTGCCCCGTTTCCTTCAGTCCAACCCAAATGTGTGCCTTACGCTCTGGAGTAAAGGTTGAATTTGTTACTTATGTTCAATTTTGTGGTACTTGAAATATTATGTATTTTGAAACAACATTATGAAACAACATTAAGTATATTTTTTATATTAAAATCGCTTTGAAATATACCAAATAAATAAGGACATAACGTGATGACTGATGATATTTTATGGTGTTGTGTGTATATTGTATCCATATACATCCATGTGAGTTGTGACATTGGTGACCCTGACATGGTAGTGATGATGATGATGATGATGATGAATGTAATTTGCATAGTAGCATATGCTTTCAGTTCTTAAAACAGCGCCTAAACCCGCGAACTTGTATTTATAAGGAATCCGGAGTTCTCTTAGTATCTTCGGAACCATAGTATACGTCGGTGCAAAATCTTGCGTTTTGGTAGCATATGCTTAGGATGCTTCTTATAAAACCAAAATCACCATATGTTTCCATATAAATTTCGAGGAGTTCCCTCGATTACTCATGGATCCCATCATCAAGTCACCACTTTTGTGAACATGGTACCAAATTGGAGTGAAACCTAATACAACAAAACAAAAATTTCGAAAATCGGTTCACAAACGGCGGGGTAATCGTTGAACATACACAAATAAAAAAAAAATAAAAAAACCACAGCCGAACATATAACCTCCTCTTTTTTGGAAGTCGGTTAATAAAATAACAATAATTTATGTTGGCACAACCACTTACCTGTTTCAAAGAATGCACAAAAAGTTATAACACCCTAATGCCCGTTTTCACCAACAGCACCTAAAATTTAGGTGTCCTTTAAGCCAATATAAGGGGCACCTAACGCAAGTTTTTATTTCACCAACGTTTAAGTGACACCTAAACCATGAATGAAACACTTATATAACACTTCATTAGGCGCGCGTTCTACAATAGTAGAACGCTTGTGCATTTTGTGGAATATTATCGGTTACTCAAGGTCTGTCACATACACAGTCTTATTATTCTTCTATTACAAGACATGACTAATTTAAACAAATTAGTCATATTTTCTTTGTTTTAGTTTTAAAATAAAGTTTTTCTTATTAGTACCAAAAAACATTGTTCAATTTATAAAAAATTCCTTTGAAAACCTTATATTGAAAATGTTCTACAAATGTAGAGCGCGCGACTACTAACGTCCCAAATAGAGGCGCGCCTAATGGAGTGTTAAACACTAAGTTGACGTATATTTTAAATAAGACAACCTATTTTGCGATTCATCCGTTGCACCGAACAATGATAAAATAAAAATAGATATTGATGCGTTATATAATAATATGTAGATATAAAATAATACTATGTATAAAACTTATAATACTTTCGCTAAAATGTAACCTCTATTGATTAAAACTCGTTTATATTTTAGTATCATCTAGATTCTAGTACAAGTAATGTCTGCTTGTATAACAAGGTTATAGTTATTACCGTCGTGATAACAGTACGTCCATGAATTCACACTTAGGTTAATTGCACAATGCAAAGTAAATAGTTTAATGTCTCTTCTATTCAGAAGTATTCATTTAGATTTTAATGTACCAGATTATTATATAGTAGAGCAAAAATGAATCGTCATGTTACTTGTTTAATCTTACGTATAAAATGTTTTAAAACCACCGATCTTTGAGAATATCATTTCTACTAGCTAATTAAGTGTTCAGAGTCATTTTTGATAGGTATAGCGAATTCTTAGCGGTATAAGTTGTTGTAAAACTTATATTGTAAGTTTTATATAAGTTTGACGTGTCTATCTGTCTGTCTGTCTCTCTGTGGCATCGTAGCATCCAAACGGGTGACAATTTTGATCTGGTTTGTTTGTTTTAAAGCCGCGATCAGCAATCACTGTTCGAGGTGTTCTCACCCATAATTCATCATCATCATTGCCTGTAGCCGGAAAAAAATAGTTTTTCTGTTTCTGAAATGTAGTTAAATTAGTATTCTTTCTCTTCCAATTTGAACCTAATATGCCACGCTTTAACTATGAAGTAATTAGATAATTATTTACTATTTAGCCACAAGGCTAAGTTTATTAACGTGTTAAATTGTTTTTATCACGACACAGTTCTAGTTGATGTGGCATTGTTAAATAATATCGTCGTTAATATAATCGTTAATACCCTATAAGTCTATACTAAGACAGCTAAAGGTCCTCTAAAAAGTGTCGTTCAGAATTTACAGATTTGAGATTACCAATCAATAATATATTTTAAAACAATTACTTAATATATTTTAAGTGTTAAGTGTTACTTGCTGGGAAATGATGAATATTCAATACGTTTGGTTACATGTAAAATATTATCTTATATAAGTAGATAAAATTCTCGTGTCACAATGTTAGGCCGCGTACTCCCCCGAAACGGCTTTACTGATTTTAACCAAATTTTATATGCATATTCAGTGGGTCTGAGAATCGGCTACTGGGTACTTTTTATATGATAAGTGCATTTGTTGAATAAATAATAGTAAATTATTACAACTCGAGACTGACGGCGACCATTGTTTGTGCGACGGGATAGCGATGAACGTTGCCATGGTGTCATACTTATTTAGTCACTTCAATAAAATAATACGGGCGAAGTACTTTATATGGCAAAGAAACGTTTGCCGGGACAGCTTGTAATAGATAATAATATGTGACATATTGTGTGGTGTTTTTCCCGTTTCCATTTTGTGTTAAATGGTTTTAAATGACAACTCAGATAAACTGACGTCTCAAACGTATTGTGATGATGATGATTAGTTGATTATGGTTTGTAAGATTCCTACGCTACGTAGTTTTAAATGAGTGACTCGTCAAGGAAGTGATAAAGATGACATTTTATGTAATACACTTCTAGATTGTACTACTTGTACTAATATGTCGTCTGCTGTCTGAGATTCTACTGAAAATACTTTAGTTTAACCTTTAAATGTCCCCCACGGCACCTGTGTCAAATATCAGTAACAGATAAATTTGTAAAATTGTGATTCCTTTCTTCTTTCAAGACTAAACAGAAAACAATTATTTTCTAGAGAATAGACTATATAATAGGTATAATTGCTTGTTATAATGTGATGTAATTGTAATAACATATCTACTTGTATGCAATGCGAAATCTAACCGTTTTAATGGCCACTGTACTAAAATAGAAAATGATGTTTTGCTGTGCGAGTAGGAAGCCAAAGCTTAACATGTTAGAACCTGTTGCCAAAATTCTCTCTCACGGGAGTCGTTGACTCAAGATCTCATGATGCTTGACTTGTTATATAATAAAGGACGTACTTAGTCACTTACACACTTCTTACAACAATGACAAGTCGATGAAAAGTTTTCACTTTTCGCGTCAGGTGATCTGAAACTTATGAAAAAATTAAGTCAAAGATGTTGGCGCATTCACTATCATTCTTGCTGTGCGTGATCTCAAGATCCTTGAAGGTTATCCTACTTTCTTTGCATGCGACGCTCTATGCGAATGCGACCTTCAATTTTATCTCTGTTATCAATCACAACGACACCATTATCTTGTGACGCAAACGTTTGTCTTTTGAACATTGTAACTGTGACATTATCGCAATGCGCATTAGATCACATTCCACATAATATTATTTTACATTATACAATAAACAAATTCCTAAATAATTTGCACACTTGCGAATGTTATGCCGGATGTTATTATTCGACGTATCGAAGGATGCTGTACTCTTTTATAATTTATTAATCTCGGTTTGAAGGGTTAACAATATTGTTTTCTGATGACAGTGGGTTTCGGCCTCACCAGTCACCAGGCATGCTCTTGGTCGGAGTTGCCTGTTGCACTCATATTCCTACAGTTATCACTACCAACTGATGAATTGAATAAGTTATAACCAGGGACCGATTAATCCGCTGTACGGCTGTAGCGGTATCGATACAAACGTTTTATTTTAAATATCCATATGCAGGGTTTTCAACTTTGCGCTTGTCTTAAGCGGTATTAAACCGTTTAATATAGCTGAGGTGATAACCGAAAGAGACAACAAATTAGTGGGAGGCGCCGCGGCTGGGATCAAAGCCATGAAAAGCGGTGTTTTTTCTCTTCAGTAACTTGAATAGTGACTAGTGTACCTTTGCTGACTGCTGTGCAACATTGATTACAATGACAAGTCAAGATTTTTGTATACCTTTTTTTTATACCTACCGGTTCCAAACGCAAATATATACCCGAAACTGAAACAGAACTGAAGACAATAATAAAGAAAATATAATAAGTAGGTACATAATGTAAAATACTCACTTTCAATTTTGAACAGCAATAGTTACACTGGATAATATTGTTTTGTCTGTGCACTGCATCTTTTTTACCCTTTGGCATGTTTATTTACTGCAAGTTAATAATTTAAACTAAATTACAATTCCGCCTCATTAGAAATTTAAAAAATAAGATGGGAATTAACTTTTTGCACTTTAACAAATCAATATCAAGGGAAGACTAAGAATGTAAAAAAACAATAATAAAGAATTGTCGGAGAGCTTGCATTAAATAATATTATCTTGTATCTTATGTCTTATCTAAGAGCAGCACGAGTCGGCGCATGAGTACCGAAAACTATTCCACCTCAATTTTTTTATGCGATCCTCTTCAAATTGCCCTTCTGATGATATAAATGCATGTTGCCATGTCGCAACCCGGTGCCATATTGTTTAAACAAACATTGTTTAAACAATTGCAAGGAATTGTTATTTTTCAACCGGACATTTTTTATATATTTTTTATTAAAATACCAATAAAAAGGTCCTATGACTTTTCAAGATAAAGATGTGAATTTTTAAAGGTTCGAAAAATCTCAAATTTGGGTACTTTCGACCCATGAAAAATATATTAAAAAAAATAATAATGTCTATATATTAAAAAAAATACAGGGTGCAATAGGCTACTTGACCTCATTTTTTTCTTCATGCTAATCGCTTCATAATCATTCATTATTACAAAACAACTAATATTTTAATATTTTACACAGTAGAAACCCATAAAAATGTTAATTGAAAAATATGCCTTATAAAATATAAATGGCGCCGAAAACACTGTCCGCCATAGTGTGACGTCATACTTTTTGTATTTTAAGCTCTCTTTATTGAAAAATTTTTATATGCTAAATGTACGCGTCTAAAAGTGCCCAAAAATTATAAAAGAATTAAAAAAGAAATTAGAAATCATTTGTAATGTTGAAAACTTTTGGAGAAAAGTTTTGGAGAAAAGTTTTGGCCATTTCATTACCCGTCTACAATAAATGGAGATAATTTATAAAACTGATGTTTTATTTGAATTATTCAAGAAAATATATTTTACAAATCTTTCTAGGCTTATTTTTATTATTTATATACAAATAAACTTACATATAACGAGCGCGATAAATAAAAGATATTAAATTACGAATAGAATGACGTCACATCCAATTCGGAAGTACCGCAAAAGCGTTTTCGTCGACGTCGTCGTTTTCAAATCGACTTTATTTATCAATCATAAGCTTTTATTTGATGATAAGGGTGAAAAACGGTTTCCTAGGCCAAGTTCTACTAGAAATATGTATTTGTTCAATGAAATTGAATATAGGTCAAGTAGCCTATTAAACCTTCCTGCCAAATTTTAATATATTGATCCTTGTTAAAAATAAAAATACACGTATTTTTTCTTTTATAGTTACTCAGTACTAAAATGTTGAGAAATACCTTCCGCAAGTTATCCTAAAAAACACTACAATTAATGGACACGATGTCGCGCGGGGGCACGTTACGCGCGGCCTCATCCCGCGCCACCCCTTCTCATTCCCCCGCGCCGCGAGTGACCGTTCTGCAAGGATTTTAAATGGGATAAAATATGTCAACTCTCCTAATGATACCTAAGCCCTGGAAAAAATTTGGCAGGAAGGTTTAATTGCACCCTGTATTTTTGTAAATTCTCTATACAATATCTATACTAATATTATAAAGCGGCAGAGTTTGTTAGTTTGTTTGTTTGTTTGTTTGAACGCGCTAATCTCAGGAACTACTGGTCCGATTTGAAAAATTCTTTCAGTGTTAGATAGCCCATTTATCGAGGAAGGCTATAGGCTATATTTTATCACGCTAATACTAATAGGAGCTAAGAAATAGAAGAAAGTGTGAAAAAAACGGGAGGAAATTATTTGAAAGGCCTTATTTGAACGCGCTAATCTCAGGAACTACTGGTCCGATTTGAAAAATTCTTCCAGTGTTAGATAGCCTATTTATCGACGAAGGTTATAAGCTATATTTTATTGCGCCAAGATTAATAGGAGAGAAGAAATAGAGAAAAGTGTGTAAAAAACGGGAGACATTATTTGAAATGGCTGATTTGAACGCGCTAATCTTAGGAACTACTGGTTCGGTTTAAAAAATTATTTCAGTGTTAGATAGCCCATTTATTGAGGAAGGCTATAAGCTATATTTTATCACGCTAAACCGAGAAAAATGAGAGCGAAGAAATAGATAAAAATGCGGAAAAAATTGGGGAAATTATTTGAAAGGGCTTATTTGAACGCGCTAATCTTAGGAACTACTGGTTCGGTTTAAAAAATTCTTTCAGTGTTAGATAGCCCATTTATTGAGGAAGGCTATAAGCTATATTTTATCACGCTAAACCGAGAAAAATGAGAGCGAAGAAATAGATAAAAATGCGGAAAAAATTGGGGAAATTATTTGAAAGGGCTTATTTGAACGCGCTAATCTCAGGAACTACTGGTCCGATTTGAAAAATTCTTTCAGTGTTAGATATCCCATTTATCGAGAAAGGCTATAGGCTATATTTTATAATGCTCAGACTAAAAGCAGCGAAGAAATAGAGGAAAATGTGGAAAAACACGGGGCAAATTATTTGAAAGGGCTTATCTCATAAACTACTGGAGAAATTTTTCTGCTATTTGGCACAGGTAAGAAGTAGACCACGTGAAGCATCATAGGCTATTTTTTGTGGACTAATGTGTCTGGAAATACCTAATTTACGGGGGCGAAGCTGCGCGGAACGTTATATTATTTCGCGTGGTCACGACATCACGCATAAACGGCTGGCTGGACCCATTTTGCTGAAATTTGGTATAAAGATACTTTGAGTCCGAAAAAGAACATAGGATACATTTTGTCCCGGAAAAATAACTGTTTACTGCACAATATACTTTTATGATTTGCGCGTAAACTATTCAATCTATTTTGATGGAATTTGGTATGGAGATAGTTTGAGTCTCGAGAAAGGACAAGGAATACTAATTTTGTCCAGGAAAATGTACGGTTCCCGCACAATAAACTTTTATGATTCTCGCTTAAACTATTAATTAATCTATTTTGATTAAATTTGGCATGGAGATTGGAGATACTAATTTGAATCTGGGACAAGGAATGTTTTTTGTCCCGGAAAAATGTGCGGTTCCCACACAATATACTTTTCTGATTTGCGCGTAAGTGACTCAATCGATGTACGGGAACAACTATAAAGTCCACGCGGACGAAGTCGCGGGCAACAGCTAGTTAATAATATTGATAATAGAGATTTAAAAAAAAATCATTTTTTATATCTTTTTTTTATCTTAGCAAAAGTAGATAAAAATTGTGTTTTTTGTATAGGACCCTTAAACAATTACTTTATTTTAATTTTATTATTAATTATTAAAGTACAAATATAATTAAGGACTTTGTGAAATTTTCAAGTGCCTCGCTGTTACTATTATTGATAACGAGCAAAAAAGGCCAAAAAAATCACGTTTCTTGTATGGGAGCCCCCCTTAAATATTAACTTTATTTTATTTTTAGTATTTTTTGTTATAATTTCCCATTTTTCTTTATTAATTAATTAATTTTCCCATACATGAAACGTGATCGTTCATATATTGGACATAATTTTACCAATAGGGATGATGACAAGGTCAAAGATTAGCGAATTTTGTTAATAAAATAAAGAAATCACGGTAAAAAATAAGTTTTACCAAAATTTCAGCTTGATAGCATTTGTATTTTTTTTGTTATGCGCCTTATAAGTTGGATATTCAAGTCGAATTTTTTTTCAATTAAATTTCTTAATATTTGTATACAATTCGATAACTTATGCAATTAAAAGCAACTTTTGCTCGTATGAAACCACTTTCATAAACGCAATATTTAATATACCTGTCGAACAAAGTTGTCTCCCGATGCGTACAAACTACGAAAGACTGACGTCAGTCTTTCGTAGCACTTTGTATGGAGCGTTTCGGCACAGATTACTAAATTGGTTTCGGGCAGGTCTTTTTTATGAGATATTTGAATTGTCATATCTTGGTGAATTTTTAAGCTATCAGAGTCATTCTTTCAACGATGTTTCTATTTTTTAAGTGTCCTTCAATTACCGATAAGAAAAAAAAATAGTCATCATGCCTATTCTTTCACACATTTTCAATTCCTGTTTAGAATCCTCTTCCTTCCCTGATGCCTGGAAATCAGCTTATATTGTTCCCTTACCCAAATCCTCCTGTCCCAAATCTCCTTCTGATTACCGTCCTATTTCAATCCTTCCCTATTTGTCCAAAGTGCTGGAGAAGATAATCCATTGTCATCTTACAAATTATGTCAACCGCAATAATATGCTCACACCGCTACAATCTGGCTTTCGTACTGGTCATAGCACGACAACCGCCTTAGTAAAAGTTGCAGATGACATACGACTAGGAATGGACCAGAAGAAGCTTACAGTTCTCACATAACTAGATTTTAGTAATGCTTTTAACTGTATCGATCACGACATTATTTTAAGCAGACTCGCGACCTTAACCTTTCGCCATTTGTAATTGATTTGCTACGTAGCTACCTTGCAGGAAGACGACAGAGAGTCAAGCTATCAGATAGGTTTTCTGACTGGAGTAACATCTCGTGCGGCGTTCCACAGGGTGGAGTATTGTCGCCACTTTTATTTTCACTATTTATAAATTCTATTATAGCGTCAATTCCTTTTTTCACCACCTGTATGCAGACCAGGACCTACACCTGTATACGTCCAGTCAGAAGTAGGTGGTCTTCACGCTGCCATCGGAATGTTAAATAATGATTTGCTGACGATCTGCCAATGGAGTAAAAATCACGGACTTTCTATTAATCCCATCAAAACTCAATTAATTTTAATTGGCAGCCCAGGACTGGTCTCCAGGATTGACTTCAATTCCCTACCCCCCGTCCTTATCAATGGTGTTACAATGCCTTTCAGCAAGGTCGTTAAAAATCTAGGGGTGTGCTTCGATGAAAATTTAACTTGGAACCCTCAACTTCAAGAAATTAGTAGGAAAGTATTCGCAACTTGGCATTCTTTAAAACGTCTCCGGTATGTTCTTCCCACACAAACAAAAGTACCTCCGCTCTATAATATTCTATTTGACTCCCATTATCCTAGTTACCTAAAAAACTGTGTTGTATTTCACAATTATGATAGAAAAGAGCTCCGTTCCTGTTCAAACCTTGTCCTTAACATCCCTATCCATCATACAAAATATTTTAATTCCTCCTTTACCGTTACGTCCATTTTACTTTGGAATTCTTTACCCGCTCATATTAGGCAGGCGAAAACTTTAAATAATTTTAAGTCATTGCTGTTTAATCACTAAGTATATTAACTTATCTGTCAACGATAATAATTAATTGTCCTTTGTAACGTATAATATATTTTATAGAATATGTATTGTATTTATTAGTATATATTATATTATTTATTTATTTTATTAAGTATATAATATTAATAATGTATTAAAATCAAATGTATTGTTTATGTATTTTGTTCAATTTAGTGCTTTTGTTAGATTTTTAATTTAAATAAAATATATACTTTTGCACATCACCGTTTTCCTGGATGTATCACTGTTATGAATGTTAAAATGTTGCCTGGAAGAAATTGCTTCAAAGTAATAAGGCCGCCTTTGTGTACATGTCTGATTTACCAATAATTGTTGTCTATATTTAAGTATTTTTGTAATTTTTGTGCACAATTTTTTTTTTTATGAAATAAGGGGGCAATCGGGTCACCTGATGGAAAGCAACTTCCGTCGCCCATGGACACTCGCAGCATCAGAAGAGCTGCAAGTGCGTTGCCGGCCTTTTAAGAGGGAATAGGGTAATAGGGGAGGGTAGGGAAGGGAAGGGAATAGTTGAGGGTAGGGAAGGGAATAGGGTAGGGGTTAGGGGATTGGGCCTCCGGTAAACTCACTCACTCGGCAAAACACAGCGCAAGCGCTGTTTCACGCCGGTTTTCTGTGAGAACGTGGTATTTATCCGGTCGAGCCGGCCCATTCGTGCCGAAGCATGGCTCTCCCACGTATAAAAATGTAGTGTAACAATAAAGTGTATTTGTTTGTTTGTGATTTTTTTGGCCTTTTTTGCTCGTAATTAATAATAGTAACAGTTAGGCACACAAATTTTCACAAAATCCTTGATTATTTTTGTACTTTAATAATTAGTAATAAAATTAAAATAAAGTGATTGCTTAAGATCCCATACAAAAAACAAAATTTTTTGTCTACTTTTGCTAAGATAAAATAAGATATAAACAATGAAATTTTTTGAAATCTCTATTAACAATATTATTAACTATTGTATCTTATAGAATTTAAAAAAATATATTACTTTGACATTATTATTTTTTTAATACTTATATTTTTCATCGGTCGAAGTACCCAAATTTGAGGTTTTACGAACCTTTAAAAATTCATATCTTCAAAAATATTAACTTTATCGTAAAAAGTCATAGCACCTTTTTTATTGGTATTTCAATAAAGAATATAAAAAAAATTGTCTAAACAATATGGCACCGGGTTGCGCCCTGGCAACATGCATTTATATCACCAGGAGGGCAATTTGAAGAGGATCGCATAAAAAAATTGAGGTGGAATAGTTTCCGGTACTCATGCGCCGACTCGTGCTAGTCTATTACGCAGTTATGATATTTTTTGCGTAAAATAGCGCGTAATTCTCGTAATACTAATCTTATTTAAAAATGAATCTATAAAATATGTGTTGCTAAGCGATAATCTCGAGAACAGCTCAACCGATTTGTATTATTTTGTTGTGTTTTTTAATATTGAAGGAAGGTTATTACGGAGATAAAATTTTCAAATAAAATATATAATTAGAAAATTTAAGAAAACTTATCTTTAATTAATGACGTAACGCTTTTTACAATTTTAACTTCGTAGATAAGACAGGACGACGTCTGTCGGGACTGTTAATATATAAATGATACATATTAGTAGCAGGAAGTAAAAATGAAGGCATGCAATCACGTTATAACTTATAAGTCACGTACGCAATACCCAGTGCGTCTATACATGTGCTATCTTGGCACTAGACGTGGCTATTTATGTCTCGAGTTCTGTTCCGGCTATATGCCCTATTCTAATATTAACAACTGAAAGGTCAATGGGATATTGAATCTCTCGTTAGCGATTGAGAACATGGTATATTTTGGTTCCTTTTAGAAACTTGTTCTCCGCGTATCGCGTCCCTCTTCATCTGGCTCTAATAATTCTCTGGCCCTAAAATCTCTCCAGGGGAAATATTATATTGCCGTCTAAGTTGACAGAAAATTAGTAAACTATACAAAAATCTACTAGGCACAGAATTTTATATACATGTGGCTGTGTAATTATTTTGCTCAAACTACGTAATATAAATAAACCTGTTTTGTAGCATAATGAAAATATTTTAATAACTCATGAACGCGGCTCGTGTTTGAATCATATTTTCCATATAAAGGAAAAAGCGAGGATATAATGTTATGTTATACTTACCTACTTATCTGAATGAAAATATGCCTCCTGCCTAAGTACATATAATCTTATATCTTTAAACGAGCAATTCTTGTATATATATATATATATATATATATATATATATATATATATATATATATATATATATATATATATATATATATATATATATATATATATATATATATATATATATATATATATATATATATATATATATATATATATATATATATATATGTATGTATATATATATATATGTATATATATATATATATATATATATATATATAATTGGAATCTCGGAATCGGCTCCAACGATTTTCATGAAATTTAGTATAAAGGAGGTTTCGGGGGCGATAAATCGATCTAGCTAGGAATAATTTTTAGAAAATGTCATTTTCATCGGATACCGAGCAAAGCTCGGTCAAACAGCTAGTATGAATCTTATTTAAAATATCTGTGACAGCCCATGCAGGCCCATGCGTGCATATTATACTTATCTATACTTATATTAATATTATAAAAAGGAAGAGTTTGTTTGTTTGTTTGTTTGAACGCGCTAATCTCAGGAACTACTGGTCCGATTTGAAAAATTCTTTCAGATAAAATTCTTTAGATAGCCCATTTATCGAGGAAGGCTATAGGCTATATTTATCACGCTAAGACTAATAGGAGTGAAGAGATAGAGAAAAATGTGAAAAAAAACGGGGGAAATTATTTGAAAGGGCTTATCTCATGAACTGCTGGAGCAATTTTTATGTTATTTGGCACAGATAAAAAGTAGACCACGTGAAGGATCATAGGC
This sequence comes from Aricia agestis, assembly GCF_905147365.1. Lineage (NCBI taxonomy): Eukaryota > Metazoa > Arthropoda > Insecta > Lepidoptera > Lycaenidae > Aricia > Aricia agestis. The sequence continues at coordinate 21,791,121 of NC_056428.1, read as the reverse complement.
TATTTTTTGTGTACTAATTTGTCTGTGAAATATCTAATTTACGCGGGCGAAGTCGCGCGGAACGTCTAGTTAAAACATACTGCGACTGATGCAGAGAATCACACTGTCACACTAATATTATAAAGGCGAAAGTTTGTGAGTTTGTATGTTACTTCTTGACGTCTAAACGGCTGGAGCGATTTTTATAAAATTAGGTATGGAGTTAGTTGATACCCTAGATATTAATTCTAGGAAGGCCTAGATTCACAAAGGCTACTTTTTTCTGTGGGAAAATATCACAATTTTCCCCAATAAACCTGCGGGTAACACTGCGGGGCACAGCTAGTTAACTAATAAAGATTTTAAGCCCCATAAAGCATGGAAACAAGTGAAACACGTTGTGAATTTGTTATCATGGAAATCATAAAAGTCGCCAGGTCGTACAATGGAAAGCAATTACAGCTATAAGGGTATCAACATGTAAATCACCATTACGTTACCTCACGGTCAGGTTGACTTTATTGTCGGCTGCGCTCGCGCACGCGAACACTTGCAAATTACATAACGCATAAGGTCGCGGCTACATAATTATCTCAAATGAAGGTCCATAAAGCGCTGCACACAGCAGGTATAATGTAAAATGTATAATGTATATTATAGCATGATACATCTTATTACATCGTTTCTATGATATTAGTGTGGCAGATACGAATTACGAAATAGGTATGCCTATGGCGTTTATCAGAACTGTTATTTCTGTATCCTCATTTTTAACCCCCGATCTTAAAATAGGCATAAAGTTAAACATAGGCCTAATTAGTAATCAAAAAATCAAAATCAAAATTGTTTTATTTCTGAATAAATTTAAAATAAATGTTTTCAGAATGTCCTACATGATGCCTACCACCGGTTCGGGAACTAACCCGGCGAGGAGAACCGGCGTAAGAAACTCGCACGGGGCCCACTTTTTTACCAAAAAAAGTGAGAAAAAAAATTAATCTTTTAAAATAAAGTTTACAGTTTTGTAACTAAATATTATATTATACAATATCCACATACATAATTGTAAGTCCTATAATAATGAAGAAGTAGCCTTGCAAGAAGCCATCCTACTCCCAAGGTGTGCCATCGTTTATGAAATCATTAACCTTATTATAATAGGCTTTGGCACACAAACGATGTTTAACTACTTTTTTAAATTTATTAATGGAAAGATTTTGAACGTTTTCTGGGATTTTGTTGTAAAGGCGTATACATTGACCTTTAAAAGATTTACTGACTTTACTAAGTCTGATCACCGGCATATCTAGCTTGTGCTTATTTCTAGTATTTCTAGAATGAATGTCACTTTTAACTTTAAATTTACTTATATTTTTTGTAACATATATTACATTATCCAAAATGTATTGAGAAGCAACACTTAGAATACCAATTTCTTTAAATTTATCTCTCAGAGATTCTAAAGCAGACATTTTATAAATAGAACGTATGGCTCGCTTCTGCAGCACAAATATTGTATTAATGTCGGCAGCGTTTCCCCATAAAAGGATTCCATACGACATCCTACTATGAAAATAACTAAAATATACTAATCGTGCCGTGTCTTCGTCAGAAATTTCCCTAATTTTTCTGACTCCATATGCTGCAGAACTGAGCCTACCTGCAAGATTGACAATGTGAGGACCCCACTGTAATTTACTATCAAGTGTAATACCTAAGAAAACAGTGTTGTCTACTAAATTCATCTTCTCATCATTTAATACTACATTGGTTTGGACTTGCCTATATATATATATATATATATATATATATATATATATATATATATATATATATATATATATATATATATATATATATATATATATATATATATATATATATATATATATATATATATATAATTTAAAATCTAAAAATAATAATTTGATTATTAGGCCTAAACTTTATTGTTAATATAACAAGTACACTTGTTTACTTAACAAATGTCAAGGTTACTAGCATTACATAATAATTTGAAGGCCTTGTAAAAACCGGTACGTTTAAGCGTGGCTTAACTGAGGTAGATATAAGTTTGTAGACTCATAATAAATTTGCAAGATAGAGATTAAATAATATTATCTATATTTATACTAACATCATAAATGCGATAGTGTGTTTGTCGTTCTGTCTGTTACCTCTTCACTATAATATCGAATTGACATAACCGTCCAAATGACAAAGGTCCGCCATCTGTCTATGAATCAATTTCTTCGATGGTACTTCGGGGAAGTCCCAAGTGCCGGCAAAGCTGTCAGGAAAAACCATTCTAAATGTGTACCATTAATCGCAAAACTGTACTACCTTCAAATTTTTCCATCTGATTTATTATTCATTCGTATTTTTCCATGATACGGGCGTAAAGAAGTTTCCAGAAACGATTTTTATTCGCTTCAATCTACGCGGAAGCCGAGATGGTCGTTTTCCCGGACATGGCGTTGGTTATTATGATACACGTGTGAGAACGTTTTAATAGCGGGTTATATCTATCCAGTAATCCAATCCAGCGCTGGATTGGAACTGGAATAATGTAAGTGGATGTGCAATAGCATTCCAGAGTATTTCAGTGCTCGACGCTCGTTCACATTATTCGACTAACTGCCTAGCTATCGTGGTTCTTGAGATACAGCCTGGTGAAAGACGGACGGGCAGCGAACTCTCAGTAATAGTACCGTTCTTACCCGGTATTCAAAATTGCGTACTCACATTTTATTTCACGCGCCATTTCCGCGAATCCAGTGATTTAATCAACTGGGTCACTACAGTCACAACTTTTTAATAAATATTAAACAGTTTTAAGTGCATGGTAGTATGCAGTAGTTATGTAACACAGAGGTGACCAGCTTTTAATCACTGAGGTTCTTTAACAGGAGGTTATAATATAATACATTGTCCCGACACCGGTGTCAGATCCTTTAATGTATGGCATATTTTATAAACAAATTGGCTCTCAAATTTTTTCTCTCTCTCACGGTTGTAAAATGGCAGCCATTTTAGTTTTTCTCAGGCTTTCGCAATCTGACCAGAAGTCCAGAACTTATCATGTACATATCCTATGAAGATAAAAAGGTCTCACTTGACAACTTAACTTGTGGACTACGTTTACATAGGCAATCTATACTAATATTATAATTCTGCAGAGTTTGTTTGTTTGTTTGTTTGTTTGAACGCGCTAATCTCAGGAACTACTGGTCCGATTTGAAAAATTCTTTTACTGTTGGATAGCCCATTTATCGAGGAAGGCTATAGGCTATCACGCTAAGGCTAATAGAAGCGAAGAAATAGAGGAAAATGTGGAAAAAACGGGGGAAATTATTTGAAAGGCTTATTTGAACGCGCTAATCTCAGGAACTACTGGTCCGATTTGAAAAATTCTTTCAGTGTTAGATAGCCCATTGATTTAGGAAGACTATAGCCTATATTTTATCACGATAAGACTAATAGGAGCGAAAAAATAAAGGAAAATGTGGAAAAAACGGGGAAAATTATATGAAAGGCCTTATTTGAACGCGCTAATCTCAGGAACTACTGGTCCGATTTGAAAAATTCTTTCAGTGTTAGATAGCCCATTTATCAAGAAAAGCTATAGGCTATATTTTATCACGCTGTTACTAATAAGAGCGAAGAAATAGAGGAAAATATGGAAAAAAACGGGGGGAAATTATTTGAAAGGGCTTATTATCTTAAGAACTACTAGAGCAATTTTTATGTTATTTGGCAAACATGAAGAATAGACTACGTGAAGGGACATAGGCTATTTTTTTGCGGAAAAATGAACGGTAGCGTAAAATTCCTAAATTACGCAAGCGAAGCCGCGTGGAACATCTAAGTACTTATATATAATAAAATCGTAGGAAAGTTAATTCTGTACATTGAATATTTTTGTACAATAAAATATAATACTTGGGAGTTGGAATGTGATCTACTATGCTAACGCGGACGAAGTCGCGGGCAACAGCTAGTATGTTATAAATTTCGGACACCGGTGTCGGGACACATTGTATATAATAAAATTGCTGATTGAGTTCATCATCCGTGTTAATAGCCAATCAAATTTGCTATCGAAATCGTGTCAAAAACCTTAAAAACTGGACACTTTTTTTTATGAAATAAGGGGGCAAACGAGCAAACGGGTCACCTGATGGAAAGCAACTTCCGTCGCCCATGGACACTCGCAGCATCAGAAGAGCTGCAGGTGCGTTGCCGGCCTTTTAAGAGGGGATAGGGTAATAGGGGAGGGTAGGGATGGGTAGGGAAGGGAATAGGGTAGGAGTCTCCCACGTCGAAGACCCACGTCGACTTATCAACAATAGGGTCAATAGGATACGAGGGCTGCTATTTATGTATCCGGAATTAAAAAAAGAAACAAACATATATCATTTAATATGGTTTTATTGCTTTTCAAAATATTCGCCGCGATGATCGACACACTTTTGCATACGCTGGAACCAATTTTCATAGCACTTTTTCCATTCTGATTGAGGTATCTCCAAAACGTGCATTTTGAACGCATCAACAGCCTCTTCGCGGCTCGAAAAACGTTGACCACGTAATTTGTTCTTCGCGTATGGAAATAAAAAGAAATCGTTAGGTGCCAAATCAGGGCTGTACGGCGGATGACCAGTCAATTCGATCTTTTGACCCTCCAAAAACTGAGTTGTTTCAGCTGAGGTGTGACAGCTAGCATTGTCGTGATGTAATATGATTCTGCGTTGTCGGTTGTCCTTTCTTATTTCTTCAAAGACTTCTGGTAAACAAATGGTCGTATACCATTCAGAATTAACCGTTTTACGATTCTCTAATGGCACTGTAGCCACATGTCCATTAATTCCAAAAAAAACAGGCGACCATTTGCTTCAAAGTACTTTTTGCACGAGTAACTTTTGTTGGTTTCGGCTCATCTTGGAACACCCACACCGTTGACTGTTGTTTAGTTTCGGGGTCATATGCATAGATCCAAGATTCATCACCTGTGTAGATATTATAAACGGCTTTTGACGTACCACGGTTGTATTTTTTTATCATTTTTTTGCACCAATCGACACGAGCCCGTTTTTGATCGATTGTCAAGTTGTGCGGAATCCAACGCGAACATATTTTTTTTACAGCCAAATGTTCGTGTAATATCTTATGTATGCTCGTCATACTTATGCCTAAGGACGCCTCTATCTCGCGATATGTAACATGACGATCACGCATTATTAGTTCCCGCACAGCATCTATATTTTGTGGGACAACAGCTGTTTTTGGGCGACCTTCTTTATTTTCATCCGTGAGCATAGACCGCCCACGATTAAACTCACTGTACCAGTGATAAACAGTGGTTTTTGATGGTGCTTCATCTCCAAAAGTTGCGGTGAGTTGAATAAAGCACTGTTGTTGATTTAGCCCACGCCGAAAATCGTAGTAAATCATTGCACGAAAATGTTCACGCGTTAAATCCATGGCAAATGAAGACACGCAATTTTCAAAATGACGCCACAATGTAAAAATAATTGACAGTCACATGAAACAAAATGTATTCTTCAACCAAAGAGTTCTATTTTCAAATGTTGTAATTACTTTTTAAATATTGTTCTTGTAAGTGGCCAGTTCCGGATACATAAATAGCAGCCCTCGTATAATTACTGCAATATTTTCACGCTAGAGAATCACATCACATACAGTAAGCAAAAAGTTTCGTTCGATGTTTGACAATTTTTGACAAATTGATAATGATCATGTTGCACACGTCAGATTCAGAAACTCAGAATCTGACGTGTGCAACATGTCCGTCCGGTTTTGGTCGTATAGTTTACTGTATGTGTTAGTAGCGCCCTCTGCTCCGATTTTTGCGTAATTCCCTATTTAAATGGCACCCCAGCAGAGTTCTCAAATACTACGCAAGTTACTGGTGTCTAAATATAATTAATAGAATGTAAAACCGCATTTAGAAATTATATTTAGACACCAGTGTGTCTAAATATATTTGGTGTCTCCATTTAATATTTTAGGTGGCAATAGCGAATTGCGTTTGGCTTTTTGCGTTTGCCTTGGCTTTTTCTGCAATTTTTTTATTTTTTTTTATTTTTATTTAATGACGTAGGTTACACGATCAGTTTCTCACCAATCTGATCCATCAATCTGGTAAAGATTGACGGAAAACTGATCGTGTCACCCACGGATTGATGGACTGATAATTTTTTTATATTATGTACTTTTTATTACCATCCAGATTGATGACAGATTGATCGTGTAACCTACGTATATGAACCAATAAAAATAGCTATTTTATTGACATTTGTATGTTACTAATTACTATCATAGTTCGTAAGATTGTAATTGCACTGGGCGATGATGCAATGCCACCTGCTGCTGCTGCTATCTAGTAACTGTCTGTTCGCTTCAGATATCTACCATCCCCCAAGTCCCAACATATTAAGAGGCCTAGTGTCTAGTCAGCTAGGCTTCGGTTACCTGAGACCAACTTTACGGGCCTGTCTAGTAACAGTCTTATTGATGTTTTGTCTTCTATCTCCAGTGACCACGAGGGCGGCAACGTGTCTGCGCACACCACACACTTGGTCGGCTCAGCGCTGAGTGACCCGTACCTGTCCTTCGCCGCCGGTCTCAACGGTCTGGCTGGCCCACTGCACGGTCTCGCGAACCAGGAGGTGAGTTGTGTGATATCATCTTCCTAGATCGGTGAATAATAAATACCTCCGGGAAGGGAAGGCAGTACCGCTAGTTTTTTTTTAATTTTTGTATGGTCAATGAATGTACATTTATAACGTGTTTTACACTACAACTAACAACATCATTTCAGTTACTTTCAAAGGAATTTAAACAAAAAGTTATTTTATACTTCGCCGAATACATTTTTTTTAGTTGATTGACTCAATAACTTATGAAGTCTTCTTATCCGTGATAGTTTTCCTTTTAAATTCAGCATAATATTTCCTACTCCCGTGAATTTTCTTACACTTCTAGAAGCAACCGTTTAGCTGGTAGAAGGGGGGACACTAGACTCTAACGATTTTTTCCACTATAAAACTTAATATTTCACAAACGGATCCCTAAATCGGAAAATAATCTATGAATACTCATAATATATTAAAAACCTATCCAACAACACCCCACACGATGGGGCGGACGCAAAAAAAAATCATCCCCGCCTGATGTGTAGTTGTACTACAAAAAAAAAAATATTTTTTAAGATTTCATGTACCATTTTGTCGGCATTATTAATATGTGCATTCATGCCAAATAACAGTTTTGTAGGTCCTATAGTCTTTGAGCAAAACCGCGGGCAGACAGACAGACAGACGGACAGACAGACGGACGGACAGACCGAAACTATAAGGGTTCCTTGTTGACTACGGAACTCTATAAATGAGAATTTATTAAACCGATAAGAAGAATGTTTAAAAACAACATCGCTTGTGAGTCGTGACCCGAAATGATTCAGTCGTGACATATCACGTCGGTTAGTGTTTCGACCTTACGACTATGACGATAAGGGTCTTAAGGCGTTATACACAAAGCACGCGACTGTACGTGGTGATGAGTTATCGCTGATTCCTTAGTTGCAAACGTGAGAGCGATTGTACTGTTTACTTGAACTTGGCTTGACAAGCCGCCGCGTGTCTAGAGGATGACACCCACAATGCCGCGTTGTGCCGAAATTCGTTCGCGGAAATATTTTTCCGTGACGAAAACAACCCTATGTCCGTTCTCTTCTGACGTCTCGTAAAGCATCTCCCATATTTCATTTAAATTACTTCAACCGTTTAAGAGTGAAGAGATAACAGGCAGACAGACATTAGTAAGGACTTGAGGCATATTGTTTGAAATTTGATTGAACTGCTACTTTCACAGTAAACTTTATACACGGAACACGTGTATAAACTGTGACAGGGGTTACCTAACCCCAAGTTATTATCACTTCCTCATGGTACACACTGTACAATCCACTCATACCACAGATTAATAAATAGTAGTTATCCATATCTCAATTTCTAACGCGCGAGTGACAGGAAAAGCGCCCTTATCATGTTTCTTCCTCACTTTACGCCTCTAGTCCACCGACGATGCGAACTGCGAAACAGCGGCGAACCGATTTACTGTCTCATCCGCCACACGACAATGCGTTATATTGCATCTCGCTCTATTACAGTTTCGCATCATTTTAGCAGTTGTTTCGCGTTTCGCAGCGTCAGTGGACTAGAACGCCTCTAGTCCACTGACGCTGCGAAACGCGAAACAACCTATGGTGCCTTTCTAAAAAATAACAATAATGTACCATCGAGGAAATTGATTTCTATTTCCTAGGCAGTTGACGGACCTACGTCATGTCTGCTTATATCAATTCAATGTTAGCTGTGGGTCGGTTTGACTTAACGTTAACACATTACTGAGGTCCGCCATCTACCTAGGAATCAACTTCTCTGATGGTACGTTTAGACTCACGCTGGATTTATGTTTTGCTTCACTTCTAGGTGCTCATCTGGTTAGAGAAACTCCGCAAGCAGGTCGGAGACAACTTCACAGAGGAAGGTCTGAAGGAGTTCATCTGGAAGACTCTAAAGGCCGGCCAGGTCGTCCCGGGATATGGACACGCTGTGCTAAGGAAGACTGACCCTAGGTGAGGCTTTGAGATGATTTTTTTTCAAACTAAAATGACGTCCTCCACTCGATATGTTTTGTTTATTGCGCGGGAACCGTATGTTTTTTAGGAATAAAAATTATCCTTTGGTAAAGTATGTCCATACCTATCAAAATCGGTTCAGCAGTTTAAGCGTGAAGACGTGACAACATACACACTTTCGTATTTATAATATTAGTATGGATAGGTTTGAAACTAACGCTTTAAGAAAGTCTACGATGCCTCCGGGACCTCACCCGGCAAAGAGAACCAGTGTAAGAAACTAGCACTGCACTAGGAAAAATTGTTATTTAAAATAATGTTTTACAATCCCCGTGTTCCTCTATTAGCGTTAAAAACGATCAAAACGCTCAAATGCCTCCTATTTAGAGCATTTTGATAGTTTTTAACGCCATTTGTCAAATACAAAGCACAGAGTGCAAAGTGTCGTTTTATGTTACATACAATGTTTTTTTTTGCCAATTCCAGATACACATGCCAACGTGAATTCGCTCTGAAGCATCTGCCAAATGATCCTCTCTTCAAACTGGTAGCCGCCGTGTACAAAGTGGTGCCACCAATCCTAACTGAGCTCGGCAAAGTCAAGAACCCATGGCCCAACGTAGACTCCCACTCTGGTGTATTGCTACAGGTGAGCATTAACAAGTATATTGTTAACTTTGTCAATACATGCTTAATTTTTCTACATGTTGAGCCATGTTGGACAAATGCGTCCGGCTGACACCCCCCCGAGATGATATTATCAAAGGGTTTTCGTGCTTGGTTACGACTGTTCTGCCGACAAAAGAGCTGCAGTGTTCGAATCAGAAGAGCGTCTTTACTTTATGATAGACTCGGGATGTTAAGTTAATGTTTTGCATGTGTCTGCACAAGACAAGCATGTTAAGCCACATCGGAAATGAATAGAAAATTAAATTATTGAATGCAAAGTAATATGGTATTAGAAATAATAAAATAGCAACCGATTCAATGCGGCGCACCTTTTTGAAGACTTTCAGTCGTGGCGGCATACAATTTTCTCGTGACACGTGAGCCGTGTCATACGCCATAGAAGTAGATGACACGGCTCCCGTGTCATCCGCACTGAATCGGTTAAAAAAGATCTCTGATTTCTGTTTAAAAAAGAGTAAGATATTTGCGATTACAATTAAGTGTGAGTTTTGTATGCAGTGCCTGTGGTATGACGTACATAATTTCGTTAATTCATATTCATAACTACCGAAGATGGCGATGGACTGACGGACAGAGCGAAATTATACGGGTTACTAGGGTTCCTTGTAGTTACTACGTAACCCTTATTGAGTTCACATTTTCTGTGCTAATTGAACACTGGCTTAATTTCTATCCACAGTACTACGGCCTCAAGGAGATGAACTACTACACCGTGATGTTCGGAGTATCGCGAGCTCTCGGAGTACTCGCTCAGCTCATCTGGTCTCGGGCTCTCGGACTACCCATCGAACGCCCCAAATCCCTCAGCACTGACCTCCTCATCAAACAACTTGGCAAGTAAATCCAGATCTCAGGAGCATTGAAACACTGCCAATTGACACTCCCAAGCCAATTGGGTAAACGCTATACTCCAATCCCCGTTTCTAAGTTTTTTTGACAATTCACTGGCGCTTTTGATTGGCTAACGTCAAAATAGCCAATGTTGAACAATGCTATAAACTGTCAAAAAACTTTAGAAACCGGACCTATCTTTTCTACACCGCTTTTTAACAAGTGGCCTATATTATGAAGAATGGAATAGAATAAATTTTATAACCCATTCATTTTATATTTTATACGTAAATCTTGTTATTGTTTTTACTAGTTACTCTATTCTATTATATAGCGTTTATCCCAATTGGGGTATGTTGCGGTACATTTTATTAGTGATTGGACTTTCGTTACATATTGTAAAATTTCTATTTAAAATGTACACGTAATGTAATTCACCAAGGAATCTGTACATATCGCCACAGAAAACGTTATTTAGTATTAAGAAGTGTAAGTGGTTAACATTGTTTGTTTAAGAAATTATTGTACTTACGTTTGTGATTTTTTTATTATACAATATACATTGTAATTTATTTGAAATATTTTTTTTAAATCTGTGGCGATTCGTATGTTTTCGTTTTAGCGATATTATGGGTTTAGATCAAGAGTGTTTCACGGTGAATCAGTATGCTGTGCATATTGTAAAACTTAGATATCACAGTAAGTTTAAACGGGGAGACCCGTAGTATTGCATAATGTTGTACTTAGTTTCAGTAACACTGTGATCCGTGTATGTAGGTGTCAACCGTTTTCCTCGAGAAAACGACCAACACCAAAAGTTTGACCATAAAATTTAATTTATTTCAGATTTATTCAATTTAGTCATAGAGTTACCAAAGTATTTCTGTATTTATTTAATCTGTATCCCCTGTTTTGCCGTAATAGTAAATTTCTCCATATTCGGATTGTAGATTTCGTCGTATCATTACATTAGTTGTAATTATTTATTGTAATTTCACCACAGTAATGTATGTATGGGTATGTTCGATGCGTGCGGTGGAGACCACTCACAGTTCGATGACAATACTAAAAATAAAATGGTATGGTGTAGTAGATATTTGTTTTATTTCTTCCTGTATATCAAAATAATATAGTAGTATAGTGACATCAACATACTCCTATAAAACTTAAAATAATAATAGCTCCCACATCGGTTTCGGTGACGGTGGCCGGTTTCATTGAAACCAGGCCAGCTACGCAGGAGTAATTTTATAGTGCCCAAGTGTGTGCGCAGTACACAAGAGCACTCTCTTTTCCTTTACTCTCATAACCCAGTGGGACGGAAGACCGACACTACCGGCGAGAGATCAGGCGTAGGACCGACTTTTTACATGCCCATCCGACGCATGGATCATCTTACTTGTCAGACAATCAGGTGATCAGCCTGCACTGGCCTAACCAAACTTGGAAATAACATGTTTCCAACGCGGGAATCGAACCCACGACGTCAAGAGCCGCGCTCTATACCACTAGACCACGGAGGCGTCATATATAATTATATGATATATAAAACTTAAGTAACTTCATCAACTGGCTAATTTTGTAAGCGTAAAATATAAAATCCACATTTTTATTTGCAATTTGCAAATCATTTCCCAGTCCTTGCAAAAATGCAAAAAAGGGAACATTTTCAAAAATGTTAGCCACTTCATCCACTATGCTTTAATTATTAATAAGTAATAAAATTTATTAGGATAACTTTGTCAGTTGACAATGTTCAACTTTCTCTGTTTGACAATCATATCAAAACTTAACAGGTCAACTATCCCTTGCTGAGAGCTGTGAAAAAGCAAACTTCTAACGGCCGTTCCCAATATTTGATCTATGTCTGGTTTTGCCCTACTAGAGATAGGAATAGCTCACAATTGACATAAAATATATGTCTCTAATGTCTAATGTGAGCTATTCCTATCTCTAGTAGGGCAAAACTAGAGATAGATCAAATATTGGGAACGGCCGTTAGCCAATGCAATCAAAGGATACATTGCAAAGCATAAAGAAGGCGAATTCAGAATATTGAAATTTCGTAAAATAAGTCTCACTACAAATTGAAAATAAATAGATTTTATTGTATGAAAATTTAAATATGGGTTTTTATTTCATAGAAAATAGAATGTAGAAATGTAAAAATAAAAAAATATCCGGTTTGTACAAAATTTGGGTACAATCATGTACTATCTACGTTCTACATATTATGTATTTTGTCTTTATCAGTTTGGGCGAAATCCGACCGAAAGCTGAAGTTTCGGCCTTCAGTAATATACAACTGTAGCACCGGGGCCCGATTCTCAAGCGTCGAATGACATTTCGATCGCAGGTCGTTTTAGTCGCGCGTGAAGTAGAAAGCAATAAGCATACGAAACGATATTCGATGCTCGGAAATCGGGACCCTCACAAAATATTTTTACATTCTTTAGTCTTTACAGCGACGGCGAATAATAAGGTATACAATGATGGATATTTTATTTTCTTCCTAACTTAACTACTAACCCTAACCTCTTGTACTATCAGAGAAGTTGATACATAGGCAGATTGCGGACCTACGGATTTTGGTCGCGTTATGTAAAATCCAGACGACAGATACACAGAATTGACATAACCCGACCAATTGACGTAGGTCTCCTATTTGTCTAGGAATCAAATCAGAGAAGTTGATTTCTAGGCAGATGGGGGACCTACGTAGTTTGGTCTTTAAGCATATTTTATGGTTGATCACTGCATATGTGACAAAGATTATTATTTGGGTGTAAATCTCTGTTATATTTCCCTGAATTCTGATCATTGCTTCTCATACACTGATGATATGTTAATGGTTTCATTTTCAACAAGGAACCCTTATAGTTTCGGTCTGTCTGTCCGGCCGTCCGTCTGTTTGTCTGTCTGCCCGCTGTTTTGCTCAGAGACTATGACCTACAAAGCTGTAATAGGGAACATGCAAATATAATATTTATGAAAATTTTGCTATTAAAACGTTAAAAAAAAAGAAAAGAAGAGCCACTGCAAGGTTAATATTTTATAAAATATTTTTTTACAAAAATTACGAATTTAAAGTACTTGAAACGGAACGGATTTCAAAACACCAATCAGCGTTCAGTGACGTCACACATGCTATGCCCGCGTTCCGTTTAGCGTTAAAAACGATCAAAATGCCTCCATTTTGAGCGTTTTGATTGTTTTTAACAGTAAATGGAACGCAGGGAATGACAACTTTTTGAGAGGTACGATCAGGTGGGGCCATAGGGATCGTGCAGAGCGATGACACTGCCACTAGTGACGAGTAGCCGAAACTTTTACGAAAATTTTATTGTCAAGCTCTAGTCAAGCTACAGAAAATTTTAAGATTTCTTGAAAAATTTGAGTGTTTTCATGCAATGTTGTATTCCCGGATGTTCTAATACATACAAGAAAAATAAAGGCAAATCGAACGATGTAAAATTTTACTATTTTTCTGCCAAAAGTATTCACATGCCTTGGCTTATTGAAAAACGAAAGAAATGGATAAAAGCCGGTAAAAACATACTTAAGCATTAAAAATGCTTCATGAATGTTATGTGTAGACTCGTAAAAACACTGAATTTTGTAGATTATATTATACGTAGTATTATACGTAAATTCATTTTTGATGAACACAATATGAACCTAACCTATAACCGTTGCTTCTTTCAGTAAACATCCAAACTGGCTTCCATCTAAATTGATATACATACATAAGCACCGCTCATTTAATTAGCATAAATTTGCATCAAAAGTAAGGATAATCTTGAGAAGTCCTGCCAGGAATTCAATACTGAGGATAGTATTGAACTTAAACCATCTTATCAAAGTGTTGGTTCTCAAAAGGATGATTCTTCAAGTAGGAAAAAGATTATAGTGCAGTCTTTGTGTGTTATAAAGAATACTTATATGGTGTTTGCGCTAATGAGGTCCAGACTGAAATTAGTTAAAAATAGTGACAGACAAAAGTTGTGAAGATAGTATCGAGCGAATCGCAGAAGGTTAATGAAATAAAAGCATTTATTTTAGTGAACTTGTTATATTTTATTAATCCACAAGTATTTTCTATTATTATTATATAAGTATTTTTGCATCTTCATTATTTTATTGCAATATTTATCAAGTTTTTACTTTCTATGCTGATGGATGCTACTAATTACTTTTTCAGATATTTTCTTAGATAACTGGATAAGCTTTATACATTTTTATTCACGCTTTCGTTCTTTGTTTACGGTTAGAAACTCATCCATACTCAATATTATAAATGTGAAAGTGTGTCTGTCTGTTAGCACTTCACGCCCAAACCGCTAAACCAATTTTGCTGAAATTTGGTATGGATTTACTTTGAGCTCCGGGAAAGGACATAGGATACTTTTTATCCCGGGAAGATGTACGGTTCTCGCGCTATAAATGATTTTTGGCGCAATGGAGTTGCGGGCGTCATCTAGTATTTTACTTTAATCCTTCGATCGCGGATTCTTGGAAATCTGTTGTTGTTCTCGCGGCCGCATGTGGTCACTTGGGAGTGTAAGTATTAAATCATTTTATAGTCTAAAACATAAAAAAACACTTATAAACTAGCCGGGGTCAAAGAGAATGCGAAGCCAAAGTCACTCACAAGTTACTTCTTTTACTCGCATCGTGTCGCTGCTGTCGAATTACGACGCCCTCTATAGTTTCTGCACGGTCCCTATTGTCAAGAATTTTTGTCAAACAGTAGTGACGTCATACAGACTATAAATCCGTTTTGACGCCAACATTTAAATTGTCAATTTTAAACCGCATATTTTGCAGTAAATTCCGTGTTTTAATTTTTTTTATTAAGTATACTTATGGTCTATTCTACATGGAGTTCTTTTAAATAAACAAAAATAAAAATATGGCATCTTCCCTATTCGGCATGAATACAGCACATCTTAATGCTGCCGACATACAGAACTATGTATAAAATTTTTGAAAAAAAAAATACGGTACCTCCCCTACACATCAATGCGGGGGTGATTTTTTTTCGCGTCCACCCCACCGTGTGAGGTGTCGTTGGATAGTTTTTTTTTAAATATAACGAGTATTCAAAGATCATTTTCCGATTTAGGGATCCATTTGTGAAATATGAAGTTATAAAGTGGAAAAAATCGTTAGTTCAATGTGCAATTGGTAATAGGCGATCAAGTAAAAAAAATGTATTCGTAGAAGTACAAAGGAACTTTTCGTTCAAAATCCTTTGAACGTAACTGAGATGATGTTGTTAGTAGTGTAAAACACGTTATAAATGTGCATTCATTGACCATGCAAAACATTATCAAAAACTAGCGGTACTACGGAACCCTATATTGCGCGTGGCCCGACACGCACTTGGCCGGTTTTTATGTTATTATGTTGTCCTGATATTATGAAATCTGTTCATGTAATTTCACTTATTGTGTTTTTAAATCTAAATTGTAATTATTTTTGACATCAAAAAGTGTTTTTGTAAACCTATTTTGAATAAATTATTTAGAAGTTTGAAGTTGAATTTTTGAATTGACATGATCCGACCAAATCACGTCGCGTTGGTCTGTCAACTGCCTAGGAATCAATTTCCTCGATGGTACATAAGGCCTAATAATTAACTACTGTACCAGGCAAATAAATAGTAGTTCCAACAAAACATTTCGTTCTGTCACACTTATCAGAAATATTTAAAAAAAGATATGTGCGGAAAATAAAAGCAATAAAAATATTAGAATGTTTGTATAAATAAAAAAAAACAATAACAACAAATATAAAAAACGTCGAGACAAATTAGAAAAATACAAACTATTGAATAAATTGGTGCTCAATACTTAGAATAAAATATGGTTACACTATTTCACTGCTAACATTTAACATCGATTAATTTTAGTCTACTTACTTCAACACTTGTTTACAGCCATCAAGTATTGTAAATATTTTCTTAAATATACCGGATGTAACAATACTCAGTGACAAACGATAATATTGTGTATTCAGAGCGTGCGAAGTGGGTGGAGGGGGTAAATAAAGCGATTGCCGCGCTTGCCGTGGCAAAAATATACAACCAAAGGGGCTCAGTTAGTAGTCAAACAAACTTGTCAATCTTGTTTTGAAATTTTTAGAAATTGGTCTTAATGGTTTTTGTATCGTAGACTGCAAAAATAACAGCAAAAATAGGAAGTCAGTATACAAATTTAATGTTTTTCGTAAATCCACTAGGAAATTAGATCAGATAGCTGCAGCTGTAAAAATGAAAAAGTATGTGATTCGATATAACCTAAAATTGCATTATCAGTCAAGTCAATTTTATTTGAGTTGCATTTTATAAAGATATTAATTGAGTACCTAACTATTGTTTTAGTGTTGATGAATGATGGATCACCATATTCTCCAAAGCCCGACGACAAAACTTACAGTGATAGTTTCATAGAATATCTATTTCATTTAAATCCAAAGTATCAGGTGGAAGAAACAGTGACTCACAAATGACGATAAACCAGATACTACATCTGGTTTAACTGATCTTTAGAAGCTGGAGATAGAGTTTGAATGAAAAAGGTTTTTCAAGTCTTAGATGAAAGGGGTAAAAAAGTTAAAATTATTATGCCCCCATTTTGAGCAAAACAAAACGAGTACTCTCAAGAGCAAACCGAAAGGACTTGCTCGCTGATATTGCTCGAGAAAGAATCCATATTGAAGTGATTGAAAGCAATGATATTCTATGTTACTATTTTAGAAACTCATTGATTGAAAGTGTATTAATGCAAAGACTCAGAAACATGAAGAATGTTTGCAGTGTTTTAGTAAATTTATAGACTATACTAGTATTAATGCTGTAAAAAATAAATAAAAACAAGATTTTTAAAAACATTACATTTTTTTTTAAGTATAAAGTATTGCTTGTATTTTTGTTACTGATTAAAGCAGCAATATGTTTGCACTTGCCGCTCTGGTTATAAACGCAGCTGCATTTTACTCCAGCAACCACCCGATCATTATTATCTATCTGTAAGAATGAATAAAAATGTTTAGACTTGCTTTATCTAAATGCTTAGTTACGTTTTTGGTTGGTTCATTACTTATGTTTGAACTTGTTTTATAGGGTGCTAAAGTCACCGATATTCAACGAATTATATTGGATCATATTAAATAACATTGCCATTAGTTCTCAGCGCTTCTACATCCCTTACGAGGGCTGCTATTTATGTATCCGGAACTGGCCACTTAGGTACAAGAACAATATTTAAAAAGTAATTACAACATTTGAAAATAGAACTCTTTGGTTGAAGAATACATTTTGTTTCATGTGACTGTCAATTATTTTTCCATTGTGGCGTCATTTTGAAAATTGCGTGTCTTCATTTGCCATGGATTTAACGCGTGAACATTTTCGTGCAATGATTTACTACGATTTTCGGCGTGGGCTAAATCAACAACAGTGCTTTATTCAACTCACCGCAATTTTTGGAGATGAAGCACCATCAAAAACCACTGTTTATCACTGATACAGTGAGTTTAATCGTGGGCGGTCTATGCTCACGGATGAAAATAAAGAAGGTCGCCCAAAAACAGCTGTTGTCCCACAAAATATAGATGCTGTGCGGGAACTAATAATGCGTGATCGTCATGTTACATATCGCGAGATAGAGGCGTCCTTAGGCATAAGTATGACGAGCATACATAAGATATTACACGAACATTTGGCTGTAAAAAAAATATGTTCGCGTTGGATTCCGCACAACTTGACAATCGATCAAAAACGGGCTCGTGTCGATTGGTGCAAAAAAATGATAAAAAAATACAACCGTGGTACGAAAAGCCGTTTATAATATCTACACAGGTGATGAATCTTGGATCTATGCATATGACCCCGAAACTAAAAAACAGTCAACGGTGTGGGTGTTCCAAGATGAGCCGAAACCAACAAAAGTTACTCGTGCAAAAAGTACTTTGAAGCAAATGGTCGCCTGTTTTTTTGGAATTAATGGACATGTGGCTACAGTGCCATTAGAGAATCGTAAAACGGTTAATTCTGAATGGTATACGACCATTTGTTTACCAGAAGTCTTTGAAGAAATAAGAAAGGACAACCGACAACGCAGAATCATATCACATCACGACAATGCTAGCTGTCACACCTCATCTGAAACAACTCAGTTTTTGGAGGGTCAAAAGATCGAATTGACTGGTCATCCGCCGTACAGCCCTGATTTGGCACCTAACGATTTCTTTTTATTTCCATACACGAAGAACAAATTACGTGGTCAACGTTTTTCGAGCCGCGAAGAGGCTGTTGATGCGTTCAAAATGCACGTTTTGGAGATACCTCAATCAGAATGGAAAAAGTGCTATGAAAATTGGTTCCAGCGTATGCAAAAGTGTGTCGATCATCGCGGCGAATATTTTGAAAAGCAATAAAACCATATTAAATGATATATGTTTGTTTCTTTTTTTAATTCCGGATACATAAATAGCAGCCCTCGTACATGTCCTGCTAACACCAATTTATTTCCTTTTAGCATAGATTGGGCCTTGAAACTTATTGAGTGTTTTACACTTTCAAAACCAGTTTTAATGATTATATTCATTTTCCATAAGTAGTTTTTAACTAAATCTAACTCAAATACCATTAATTATTGTTCTAAATATATTTTATTTACTATAATATTTACAAAATAAACAAACTCTTGTTGTTTATTTTTTGACACATGCCCCTAAAACTTCGTTTGAAATATGTCACTACTGACGTGCACGTTCCGAATACTTATTACTTTCCAGTTCACTGTTAAAGTAGTAGCGCTGAAAGTTTTTTTTTATTACATATTTTATAAGCGAATTCATGACATTCAGCCATGTCTCATAGAAACAGAAGTCAAAATTAACTTTCGAAGCTTTTTTACAGTGGACACTATACAAGGAAAACATGAACACTCTAAAGTATTTTAACTTAGTGCTATATTACGCCCTCTATAAAAATCAAACAGAGATACCATTAAATCATTAAATGCCATTTGACACTGATATTTTTTTACATTTTAACCGATTCGTGGCCCCTGCCGCGCCCAGCGCGTCATTTAAAAAGATTTAGTGAGGCCAATGACGCGCCAGTCGCGGCTTGTAAGGATTGTTAAAAAACACGTTAAAACTAATTTATTATACTGTAATTACAATTCCCTAGTCTAAATGTACATGTTGAGCTCTATTTTATGCATGGCCGTTTATTTTAGAATTAAATGCTACTAGTCAGAGATCGTCAATCGTTGGCGTTTTTATTTAAATTTTTTCTTATTAATACTTTCATCTTCATCAGTGTCAGTAATAGACAGACGGACAGGCGGACTGACAATGAAGTCTCAGTAATAGGGTCCCATTTTTACCCTAAAAAAAGAGGTTATCAATTCGACTGTCCTGTCCAGTTTTAGTATATTATATTATTACGACAGACTATCCGTGATGCACTTTTTAGGGAGATCGCAGACGACAGACTTCTTGTGCGATCGAGTCTGCGGCGCCCATACAGTCGGCAAGGCCGCGCCATCTCCCTTAGTCTGTAGAAATATAACCTTTGCAATTATATGCAGTAACGCGCCGGACTTTTTGCACGTCGTATTACTGCATATGTAGTCTGCCCAGAAAGTGAAGAAATTAAAAAGTGGCAACATCGTAGTATCATCCCTTTCAAATCAAGAAAGAGATGATTCTACGATGTTGTCTCTTTTTTATTTCTTCACTTTCGTGACAGACTATAATTGCATAGGTTCTATTTTCACAGACTAAAAAGTGCGTCACGGATAGTCTGTCGACTGCGCTGCGCCTATATCAGCGTCTAAACACATGTGCCAAACAAAAGTGTATGTATGTTTTTATGTTTGTGTTTGCATATCTTCGGAAAGACAAGTCCGATTTAAGTAATTCTTCTTTCGTTGTACTATTATATTATTATTCAACTTAGGGAATACTGCAAGTTTTATCAAAATCAGTTCAGTAGTTTTAGAGATAAGGAATTTTGATTCTCACAATTACGTAGAATTTTGAAGTCGGTTAAATTATCTTTTTAAAATACTATTATTATAAGGATAAGAATGTATTTAGTCTTCTTTTTGTACTTTTCTATAAGTCGGTTTCTGAGTTTTCGTCGTTTCTGTCTTGCATATATTCCTCGCGTGCGTCATAAATACGCCATTCGTCGACTATAAGTAAATGCTTGGACATGTCCCAACCTGAAATTAATAATAATAAAGTTATTATTAATGCAGGTAATAAAATTAAGTTATAATACTTTAGCTAAATACATGGTGTGTGTCCCGTATATATATATTTACTTTATTAAGAGAACCAAACACATTTTCATGTATGTATCATCATTTTCTTTTGCTACATCCTGTGTAAAAAAAGTGCTGTAGGTGGCAGCACATGTCAATATTACAATTTATAATATGTACAGATTTCGGATTAGCGTCGCCACGGGTTAGCCAACGCGTCTTCTTTATCTCTTTTTTATAGACCGACCAAAATACTATGTAATTGTCGAAAACTCTTCTTCGTCGAAATCAAAATTGTATGGACTTGACATGACATGAGCCAAATATCGAGTTCATAATATCGTAAGAGCTATAACTCACCGGGAAGCCAACGCGACGTAGCCAGTGACGTTACCATGGCCACGTCCAAACAACGTCTGGCGTCTTTACGTCGCCGCAAAGCGTTGTTTTTATTCAAGTTAAGTTTAAAAACAGCGCTTCGCAGCGACGTAGAGCTGACATGGTAACGTCACTGGCTACGTCGCGATGGCGTCCCGGTGAGTTATAGCTCTAAGGCTCTTGACGTAGCCTTTCCATACTTTTTCGGTGAAAATCATTAAATGACTTATGTATTACGTATGGTGTATACCAAGGTGATGTATACCTACTACTTGGATGCTAGTAGTCTTTGAATCTTATACACATACCTGTATGCGTGAGACCTATCCTAAAACTCTGCCATGTTTGGCTGGCTGTGTTGTTGACGAATCTCAGCAGTCTTTCAGAGGGTCCGTAACTGAACCCCTTGTCCTGTCGTGGGACTCTACTCCAGTCCGCCTCCTGTAGTATCTGACATAACTGAGCAAACGACTTGGGCTCTCCGTCGGGTAAGTTCCGGAGCACAAACTGAAACAAATAAAAAGCCATATCTAATATTATAAATGCGGAAGTGTGTCTGCCTCTACGAATAAAAAATAAAAGACGGGTTGCACTCCGGGAGTGCCGGCAGAAGTAAAAACTTGATTATTAACGTTGTGCATTTTTTTAACCCATTTTTTATGAAAATCGATTTAAAAAAAAATCGATTTTTTTAATTAATCGAAACCCTTACAATCGATTAAAGTAACCCATTTTTTTTGAAAATCGATTTTTTAAAAAATCGATTTTTTAAATTAATCGAAACCCTTACAATCGATTAAATTTTTTAACCCATTTTTTATGAAAATCGATTTTTTAATTAATCGAAACCCTTACAATCGATTAAAAAATATCGACAATCGAAAAAAACAATCGATTGTTCAATTAATCGATTTCGATGTAACAACACTACTCTCCAACCGTCTTACGGTTTTTCGATCAGCACGAGAATCTGACGCGAGTTTTACAGTTTTTACCCATCCCACAAAAGTGCTCAACGCCGCTAAAGAAGTTTTCACTTCAATAAAAACTAAGGAAGAGTAACTAACTGTGTCAAAAAATTTGTCCACGAGTCTACAAAATGTGACCCGAATACGAATACATGCATAAAGTATGCATACTTTATGCATGTATTCGGTACACAATTTTGTGTAAATATAGAAATGACAATTAATGTCAACGGCTTTATTTCGTTTTGAGCGTTAAATCCTAAGATCCGACCGTAAAATCCTGCATGAATCGTTTTTTTCGATCAAATATATTTTAAAATAATCTTTAGAACGCAAGTACCTCTAATTGAGTAAAATGAAAGCCGTAATACAAACTTGCGTGTATTCAATGGAAAAATAAGAACTAAGAAGGAATGACATTGGGGAATGACAGGATACTACACATAAAAATAAAAACGCCTGTTAAATAAAAATTGCAATCTTGCGAGTTCTCGGCGTCCTCAAATTCTCCCAGGCATAATAATTGTAGGCCTGAACATTTGTCTTAAACAAAAGTGATGGCAACCCCAGTTTGCGGCTATCGTGCAATTGGCAACCATGGATATTCATGCACAAAATGCATAAAACTTTAATTTTGTATCAAAATTATTAAAAAAATCGATGCTTCAATTTTGATGATGAACTATGTCTGTTTACGGGCTGGCAACCCTAGGTTGCGGCCGACTTAGAGCTGGCAACCATTTATACCTTATTTTGTCTCGTCATTTTCTTTCAAATGATGGAAAATTTATTGAAAAAAATATTCAAACAAATTATGCATTTATCTCATGAACATTCAACTTAATTAGAGGTACTTGCGGCTACTTTTGACAAGGCAACCCAACATTAATCCATTCTATACGTTCTAAAGATTATTTTAAAATTTTGATCGAAAAAAACGATTCCTGCAGGATTTTACGGTCGGATCCAATACTATTAGTGTTTCGTTGCTATTGCCATATTTTAGTGTGATGTGCGAATAGGAACCAAATTCAAAACGGTTGAAAGATGGGAGTTACGTTTCCTTAGTTTCTATTATTCGCAGGTCTACTTGCTATCTCTTCACACCCTAACCGCTGAATCGATTTTGCTGAAATTTCGTATGGAGGTACAAGTCACTACCCGCGTGATTAATCTTTGGCGTAACGGAGTTGCGAGCGTCATCTAGTATTGGGATGTCACTTAATAGTTAATAATCTTTCATAAAATAGATCCAAATTTTACAGTATTGAGCGGGTTGGTGAAAGGCCGGTATTTTTTTTTTGACAACAAAAACACGTATGAACTAGTTTGGATAAAAAAAATAAAGTATTAGGGGCAAAAAAAAAATATATATATTTTTATTGTTTTAAAAACGTATTTTTGTGTGCTTGCACATACTAACAATTTTTTGTTGCCTTTAAATGTTACAAAGCTTTTTTGACAATCAACATTTAAATTTAAATAAATAAACTTAAATAATAATTTTGTGGAACGTACGTTACGTACCCCAAATGATAAATATTTGTATTTTTAGGGAGTTTTCCTTGAAATTTAGTGGGTTTTAAAAGTAGCTGGTCGCGGCGCGGGCGCGGCGCTCTCACGTAAGAAAATATATCGGACGATAAAATCGCAGCTGTGTGCAAGGAATCGGGACGCATTATCGCAATATCGCTAGCGATATTATTAACCGATAATACCTGTCTGCGGGCTTTAAGGTTCAAAATAAAGTATTACTTTATTAGTATGTAAAAGTTTAAAGTATAGTTATCAAAAATAAAGTAAGATACGTTATTATAGAGTATGGTTGGCAAGTGGCAACTGGCAACCCTACACTCACCGGCCGCCAGCGTAAGCCGGCAAGTGGAAAAACAAAGCCCCGGCGTCGGGCCGGTGCCGGGCCGGCTTGTCGAAAAACACCCTATAGGCCACATTAATTTTGCCGCTCATAAGTACGAACTCTGCCGCCATTATAGGACGCTGTCGCCCATAGGCCACTGCCTCTACTGCCTGTACATAAATCCAGAGCTGGTTGGTGATGCAATATTTCTAAGAACGCTCGCGATCATGTCAGCTATCAAACAAAATAACTAGATCAAAATCGGTCCACCCGTTTGGATGCTACGATGTCACGAACACAGACAGACATACATGTCAAACTCGCTGGAAAATTTGAGTTTATTTACTTCCAGTAATTTTATCTGTTCAATATGTTTATGATGCAGTCAATAGACTTTTAACCCTTAACCGATTCAATGCGGCGCACCTTTTTGAAGACTTTCAGTCGTGGCGGCATACAATTTTCCCGTGACACGTGAGCCGTGTCATACGCCATAGAAGTAGATGACACGGCTACCGTGTCATCCACCACGTTCAAAAAGCTTTATGGTTTTTTTTTTGTTTTTTACGCTTGCATTAACTTAATTTATTTAATTGAACCCAAACCATTGTTGTTTGCGGAAGGCTACGTTGTTTTAAGTTGATTTCGAGTAGTTTTACTAAGTGTAAACCTGAAAATGGCAGGTAAGCGATTTTTTTATTCAGATGTTGCAAACCTTTTGTAGGTTTCAAAGTTAGAAAAATGAGTACCTACCTATATTAAATAGATCTGGGTTTCCAAAGTAAATAATACGTTCGTAGATAAATTTAAAGAACTTCGTAGTTAATATTTTTTATCCGACTTCCAAAAAAGAGGAGCTTATACGTTTGGCTGTGGATATTTTTTTAATGTGTGTTCAACCATTACTCCGCCGTTTGTGAACGGATTTTCAAAATTTTTCTTTTGTTGTATAGGGTATTTGTTCCGATTGATCCGGTTCCGAGTTGGTACCATGTTCACAAGAGCGGTGATCTGATGATGGGAACCATGAGGACTCCCAATATTACTTCTTTATTTACTTAAAAGTTTACTACTAAAAAGCCCGGCCGCACATTATCCGAATTTATTATCAGAAAAAGTCGGACGCTCATACATTTTGACACGTCAGAATTCTGATAGTATGCGGGGTCCACAACAAAATGTATGAACAGAGTACGTTCCGGTGGGCGTACGTTTTAGTGATCCGAAATTTTGGATAATGTACGGTGGGCTTAAAAAAGGAGACAGCACCTACTTTTTTCAATTCACAGAATATTCAGAGAGGAAGTCTATAAGCTTGTTTTACGTAGAAAATTTAGACGGTTTTGTTCGGAGCAGAACCTTCTAAAGTGTAATTTGAGGGAGATACAATAGTTTTTCAAATGACACGGCTCCCGTGTCATACGCCACACGTTAAAAACGCGTACGACACGGCTCCCGTGACATCCGCACTGAATCGGTTAAGACGGGGATCAATCTCAATCCAAAACGATAACCTTGCACACAACCAAAGACCAAGCGTATACGCATCGCAATAAGATTCATTTTAGCTTAGCATAAAATTGTAATTACTAGGGGCGGATCTTCTCTATTTTTCATGTTTTTTTTTTAATATCTTTGGAAATAAATATTAAGAAACAAAATTGTTCGGTTCAGAAGATTTTAATATAGATTTACTAACAATTTATTCAGATAAAATGTATAATTTTCCTAGTTAATACTTCTATTTTAATGAAATGGATTTTTGTCGGAGGTGAGTTTGTCAATTAATTACAACCAAAGTATTGTGTTTTATTAAAATGTTTATGGTTTAAGGTATTATAAATATTGTGCTTTACATCTCATATTTTTTACATTTTTGTTATTATATTGGATCTAGGTAAACCGGGAGTCACGGAATAACAAATTGGGGTTTATCCTCGCCTTAATAAATCGAGGGTTGTTTTTAAATTTCTTATTATGAAATTGTGTTTTATGGTGGGGCCTAATAATACTTACCAGTTCATGATCATTGATGGTGCATGTTATAATAGACAGCAACACAGCATGAAAATACGAGCATAATATATCATCAACCGTGGCGCCTTCTTTTATATAAACGCACATCAAACGTTGATTCATACTGGGGTATACAATATAGTTTCTATCACTATATATCTCCTTTATAAGTTTCAGGCCAGACGTTTTAGGCACGTCCTTGATTAGTTGCTTCATTGACTGCCCAAGGTGAATTTGAAAACCGCATATTTTTAGATCTGAAATAAAATAAAATGATTCATAGGCAAACAGTAGACCAACGTAATTAGGTCGTGTTAACGACATTACGACATTACGAACTATCCTTGTACGGCATGGTAATAGGGTTACAAAATGCTTTTTATTTCAATAATTCCTGTTGATCCCGAGGGGTGCAAGTGCGCCCTCTGGCACCCCCCTGCCGGCGCCCATGACCGCTTACCAAATCGTTTATAGTGTGCATCCCGTATATGTTCATATTTTAAGACGTAAGTGGATGAAGTAGGTAACTATTTGTTTTTTGCATACATCGAGACTTTAGGACCATGAAAATGATTTAAAATAAAAATATGTGGATTTTATGTATAGCCTGATCTATTACCCTGAATAATGATGTAGTAGGCAAGTTACAAGGTTTGTTCAAATTATAAGAAAAAAAAAATTTGCCCTTATGCTTCAAAATATTAGTCCACTACATCAATTTACGTCTTCATTTAAAAAACCCATCTTTTAAGTAAAAGGTCGCCCCGAGCGAGTTTCTACGCCGGTACTTCTCGCTGGGCTAGTTCACGAACCGGTGGTAGGTAGAGTCGAAGTTCATTAAGTATATTGATACTTATTTCTAATTAAAAAAAACTTGAGAGGTGTCAAGGGACACCCGGATGGAACGAAGTTATTTCTTATGTACAAAAAACCTGTATACACTCAAAAAAAATCGTCGCTACACCACACTGTTCAATGCGAGAGAGAGAGAGAGAGAGAGAGAGAGAGAGACAGAGTTACACACATTTTCGTATGTAACGCGACACACGACACTTCGTTACAACTTTTCGTCTAGCCCCCTTTCGCAACGCGCGATAAGGAACTTCGTTCCAAAAATATTTGTTTAATTACTTACCTAGTAGCTTAGTGCCCAGCTGGTAGAATATAATCGGCTCGGTTCTGTTCACTTCGCAGGGGTTTGGAACCATTTCTTTCCTCAAATATGTTTCAATGACTTGCAGGAACCGCGGCTCATTCAATGTCCTCAAACACACGGCTCGAACTGCCAGATAGTTGAAGACGATGTGGAGTATTATCATCATGATGAATATGAAGATGGAGTTTCTGGAACAATTTTTTTTTTAACTTAGGATGAAGCCTTCTACGAATACACAGGGTGTAACAAAACTAAGTGATAATACTTGAGGGTGTGTACGTGTTCTTTGTAGAGAGTTCACTGTGAAAGTAACACCACTGAAAGTCCAAATTTTTTTTTCACTTTTGTATGGTAAAACTTGCTACGCGACACAAAACGTACAAGAGAATGTCATGGCTAGAGGCAAATGAAACAATTTATTTAAAGCGCTGCGGTCTTTTACATAATATTGCTTATGAATTATGATTGGTAACCATAATGATACTATTAAAAGAACATACCCAAATAGTGTTATAATGAGTAGTGCGGTGATTGAAGCGACAAGATTAACAGCTGTCTCCTGTGCGGAGTCTTTAGCGGATACATCAGCTAGGTTGCCCCGTACCGCATGGTGTTGAGTCATAGCGGCTCGGGTTGCACCACCTTAAATGAGGATTAATTATTAATTTAAGTTTAGTTTTCATACTAAATTCATATCCGCAATACACGGTCCGCTCCAGTAGTTCGGTGCAAATGTCAACGCAACCGCTCTAGAACAGTCAGTCCTGAACTTGTGGTCCGTCAGTGGCCAGTCTAAGACTAAAGTTTTAACTAGTAACTTATTTATGAAAAGTTTTTTAAATATACATATATATAAATCTTTATCACAAAAAAAGGAATAACTGCAAAAGGTCGAAATTATTGAATTTGATTTGATTAGAAAGTCTCACTCACACACAGAAGATAATTATTTATACAGGATGAAACAAAACTACGTGATATTTACTAGCACCCAACTTTGCTTGCTTTGCTGAATTAGCTCACACAGTAATAAAAAGTAATTCTTTTAGAGCTGCTACTTTCACAGTAAACTCTTTATCTAAAGGGACATACACCTAAAGTGTTATCACTTCGTTTTGTTAAACCCTATACAATATTTATATTTTATAGTGGTGACCAACAAACTCAGCTACAAACCTGCAACACCAACAATTGCCTTCATAACAGTGCTGACACATAATGCAAATGTTGTGTAGTTCTTAAACAAGGGTAGTGCTATCTCGATGCACATAGCGGCGTCATTCAAAGTATCTGCATACAATCTCCACTTCTTACTGTATGCATCCAAATATGTGCTGCAAGAAAAAATTGCTATCATGTGCTAAAAGTCTCATGGTTTGAACTGTACAAACCATGAGACTTTTAGCACAGTATAGCAATATGACATATCCCTACAGTAGTGAAACCATAAACCTATAATGCTAAAGACCAACAAAGAGTGCGAGAGAGAAGAAAATCCTTTATGGAATTATAACAAGATGAAAAGAGAGAGGCAGTCTAATGAAAATTGTAACCGCTTTTATTTGACAGGTCGTCAAAAGTCGTCAGTCGTTTTTATGCCCTTTCGGTATTTCCAATATATTCTTGAATTTGTTTGTTATTTTTAATAAATATTATTATATTTAAAAATTGTGACTTGTGCTGTAAGTGTCTGCAGTGTAAATCATAAGAATAATCCTGAAAAATATACATTTTACAGGTAATTAATCTTCATGTCCTAATTGCTACGATATGTTTATTTTTGCTATATTCTGTCTTTAGTTCTCTATTTCAAATAAAATATTGTGAATCCTCCCTTTTACTTTCATATTTTGCGTAACTAAAGGTACTATTGTTCTTATATTACACAAATTTTGAAGAAAAAATTTTTCATCAAATTTTTTTACATATACGCTAGTGCTTGAATCAAATTTATCGATATGTTTATCGATATTTTACAATAACATAAAACTAAAATAAAAATCATTTACCTTTATATTTATCACCTTAAGCCCAGCCGCACATTATCCGAAATTTCTGATCAGAAAAATTCGGACGCCCGGCGGAACGCACTCTGTTCATACATTTTGTTGTAGACCGATCATACTAAAAGAATTTCTGACGTGTCAAAATGTATGAGCGGGGCGGGGCGTCCGAATTTTTGTGATCAGAAATTCGGATAATGTGCGGGCGGACTAAAAAGGACACCGGTGAGCTTATGTGGCTTGATGGGTTAATTAAATTTTTAAGAGAACTATAATCATCTAAAAATAAAGTTTCACGTAAATATCTGGCAGTACGACATGATATTATGTAAATATAACACGCTGATTAAACAGATTAAATGATAACATTTGCATTACAAGCACAATATTTTATTTTTATTTTATTTCTCGTTCCGTGGCAACCCTGGCATATCTGCTCGGTACCTACATCGGTGGCGGCAACGTGCGACATCAAAGGCTTTTCGTTACTGTAGGGACTAATATTGCTATACTGTGCTTTTAGTACTTTGATATTGAAAGTCTCTTGGTTGGTGATTTCACTTTCTTTTTTTTCCACTCACTTCGATATTTTGGATTTACTTGACCAGGAACCAAGCAGAATAATCGAGTATTATAAAAGTCTTGAATCATGTTGCATAATAATGTAGTTGACTCTTAATTATTTAAAATAAAGAAAAAAATATATTAAAAAGTTTGCAATGGTCTATTACTCTATTCTATTAAATGTCTGAATGAATTATTGTAATTTAGGCATAACTAGACAGTATAGAGGTGGCCTGCCAATTTAGATACAGTTTAACAAACCCATGACTGTACGCGAATATAATCCTTCCGAGATGTCCACATCCGTCTTTGATGACCCAAGTGATGGTGGCTGCGAGTGGTGTGGCACCAGTGTCTCCTACACCTACCCCACGCAACACCTCTTGTGTAGCCAGGGTGCCTGAAAATAATATGTACATGTACCATCGAGGAAATTGATTCCTACGCAGTTGACAGACCTACACCATGTGATCGGCTTATGACAATATTAGCTGTGATCAGTTGGATGTTTGACTTAATGCGACCAAATTACTTAGGTCCGCCACCTGCCTAGGAATCAACTTCACTGACAGTATATCATAAATGATCAGTGAAGTTGATTTTGATTTGACACAGGAGATACAGTGGTGGGAATGTGTGGTTGGCCAAAGCCAGTTAAAAAAAATGAAGTTGATTCCTAGGCTGATTTCCTACATAAGTACAACCACCAAGGAACATACTTTTTTAACCATGTATGAGGACCGGAAAGCTATGGAAAAAACATTAGAATTGCACTTTTACTATACTTCATTCCTTCTAAACAGATATATGTGCTGTTTGGTGCTTTAATGGAGGAGAGTAGAGTCCTGACTCCTGAGTCAGTAGAATGAGTTCCCATATTAATACAAAAATGTGATAATAAAGTGTCACATACTTTTATAACAATTTTATATGATGAATATAAAGTCTCAAACTATTTACTTATATTCGCACAAATATTATAAATTCAGAAGCATGTCTTTCTATCAGTTACCTACGAGAATATGGACTCGTTCGTCTTAGGACAGATTCTGGTTTGGACAGATTCTTGTTACGGCAGATTCTTGTTTCGGCTGAATTAGTACTGTCAACTACTGTCGCATAGACTTGGTCATAATTTAAATACTCAGTAATAATAAATTTTATCAATTTAATTACAAATTAATTAGAATACATTGTGGACGTGGGAGAGGCAAATAAGAGGGGTGAACAAGGGCGGACAGTGTAAAAGTGAGGGCGGACGTTCCTAGTTCTAGGTTACCTTTTCCCCCCCATCCGACCTCACGAGTTTTCTTGTATCACGTCCTCCCCCACTTCCACACCGTCCGCCCACAGTTCCACACCATGCTCCCCACTTCCGCATTGTCAACTTCCCCTTCCAAACCGTCCGTCCCCACTTCCACACCATCCTTCCTGCAACCACATCGTCCGCCCCCTCTTCTACGCCATCCTCCCCACTTCCACACCGTCCGCCCCCACTTCTACACCGTCCACCCCTACTTCCAAACTATCCAACACTTGTCCGCCCCCACTAGTTTTACTCTACCATGTCAACCCCCACTTCCACATTATCCTCCCCACTTCCGCACCGTCCACCTTTACTTCTAATTTGTCTGGACCCACTACTACTCTGTCCACCCCCCACAAAAAATAAGTGACTAAGACTTTCACCAGTCAGTTGTTGACGGGTTCTTATTTAGTTAGAATTTGTTTTTTTAATAGTTTAAGATTTAATTTTTAAAATAAACCAACATAAGGGCGATTCCATTATCGCGGGTGCAACATTTTGACGCACTTAAAGCGTCCTACTGACAAAATAAAACACATTTATTAATAAATTATCTTTTGAAGGTATATATTTTAACTAGTTCAATCATAAATTGTAAATGAAAACTAAAATTAAATCTAAGAAAAGCCACAAAACATGTTTGAAGTGCTATCGCGGGTGCAACTAAATTGGTCCTCTATTAAGAACTCGGACGGGTTCATTTGAGAATACTGCTAATTGTGGAACTTTTAGTAATTTATTAACCCATATTTTAAAAGTGTATAAGACAAAGAAATGATTTAACTAGATACAATTAATTTAAGTAATTAGTACTAGGAATTATTAACAATTTTCACGATCGCGGGTGCAACATCAGAATATCGCGGGCGCAACGAGTCTAAAGAAATTGAATTTATTCATAAGTCTGCGACTAATTTCTACATTTTTGATATGCAATACATAATATTATTAGTAAATTGTAATAATACTATTTAAAATTTTATTATTTTTTAATTATCAGTCATTTATCGATCTGAGAAAAGAAATCATCTAAATCACTAAAAACAATTAAATAATGTAACTTAAGCAAACCTTTTTCGATGTATTGTTATAAAACCAAACTACAGCACACCTTTAATTCAAAATTAATATTTATAATTTGAAAGAATATGGGCGAATTATAAGTAAAAATATTTTTTTCAAAGAAAAATATTAAATATTAATGATTTTTCCTGTCATTTGTAGCATTTCTTCTAAAATATTTAAAAATAAAAGAATATAAATCATGATTTTGAAAAATCTGTTAAGTATTACATGAAATATTTCGAAAAATATAAAACACGATGTGACTCCATTCAAATTTTTATAAATCTCGTAATTGGGCATTTTCAAAAAAATGTGTACCCCTGGTTTTTACCTTGTCCCTTGACTTCGCTACAGATTATTTGTAAAAAATTACATACTTACATTTTGTAATTTTAATGTAGGAGCAAAAACAAGTTTTCTTTTATTAAAATACATTCACGTTTGTATAAATTTTTATTTAGTATGAGATTTATAAGGGTTTTTAAGTACCGAAACCTATTAAATTCACCTGTCCCCTTCCCAGAAGTTGTAACAAAATCTTTAATAACTATTTTTTTTCTTAAAGTAAGTTACTTAAAAAACATATGTTAGATTCCTAAATACTTAATGTATCAATTGAATGTCTTGTTATTGAAAAATCTAACATAATTTAACTACAAATTAATTAAAATTATAATCATGAAAAAACAACCCGGCCGGAATGTTCGGTTTAGTGACCGTTTTTTTTAGTTTTATAAACATACTACAAAAATATTTTCGGCACTAAATGATAGCACTATATTTCATTGTACATCGAGAAACTTCAATTTGAATTTAGCAGTTAAAAATCTGCTACAAGACGCGGACGCAGGTTGGGTGGTTCTTCAGGAACGGTTTATTTGTTCAGATAAGTGACCATATTTTGTAAGCATTATTATACTTTCTCCAACTGTTTTTACTGTTAACACGTTGCAAAATAAGCTTAGTATTTAGTAAAAAAAATTAAATTGTGATAACTATTATCGGTTATTTACAAACACTTTAAAAGTAAAAGAAAGTAATATTACGTGACTTCCGACTTGTGACTTTTCGTATGGTCACATATAATGGAACGGACAAGTCACAACAGGCGGAAAGCATAAGGCTTAGTTCACATTTTAAATAAATTATTTTTTTATTCACAGATTTTATTAAGAAAATTGGTGATTTTTAAACTGGTACGATTAACGTACAAATATATTTTTTATTACTTATGTGTTAAGGTGACGCCGCGTTAAAGTAAAAAACCGTTTTGGATATGTTTTAGATTGCTAGTTTTCTATGAAAGGCCGGCCCGGCCTCTCACAGAAAACAAGCAATGGAACAGCAAAAAATGGAAAGGGCGTAAGCGACAAAATAGTTTTGTCGCGTAATTTAAAAACCATAAATACCTACATTTCATATAAGCTATGGGCAAATTAAAGTGTATGCTTGAACCAATCCATGTACATTTTTGGAAGCTTAAATCACTCTCCTCTGTAGGGAAAAATAGGACTCCTTTTTTTTTACACAGGTCTATTTGATTGATTATTCTGTGTTATAAAAGTTGACCAATCGTGTTATGCTATGAGTAAATCAAAGACAAAGACATGATAAATACTGACAATGAACTTTAATTTCTTAGCTTTAGTCATTGAAAAATCGATATCGCTACAGCCAAATTATCAAGGCGTCGCCTTTACTTAACAATAACAAATATTTAAAATTTAAGTACCTAAAAGTTTTATTTTTTAAATAATTTTATTTCCACTACTTTTCTATCAGTAAAGTAGAAAATCATTTTGTGTCATTGATATTTTTAGATTTATAATAACTAGACATCGGATTATATGCATTTGCATACTTGCATATGCAAATGCATATAATGTCACTTTTAGGCGATAGTGCATATTTTGGCAATTTTTCGTTGATAGTGCATATTTCGGTAGTTTAACTTCCATGGGCATTAAGATTGCAATCGGAAAATGTTGGTAGAAAATTATTATTGGCGTATAATAAATAAATAAAAAGTCTTTATTTCAAGAAATTAAAAATCCTGGATTTTATGAAATTATAAAAATTGGCGCTTTTATTAATGTCACTACCGGAAAAGTCTTAAAAAAAAAAAAATTAATATTAAATGACTTTTGATTGTGCATATTTTGTGCATATTTCGACCATTTTTCGTGCATATTTGCATGGATATTTCGGCACTTTGATCGTGCATATAATCCGATGTCATTAATAACTTAGGAATTCGTAGAAATGTGAACACATCTTTATGATTATGAGATGTTCGTCCCTCTAATTATTGAAGTTAAATCTATGAAATCAAAGTATTTTTTACTTTTATAAGTAGTGCAACAATAAAAATGTTTAAATAAAAGGTTTTTGTGTTATAAAAACTTCTTTAAATATGTTAAATATTACTTACTCATGTAAAAAAATGAAAAATTAGCTAGTGGGTAGGTCACATAGTCACACAATGGATTAAAAATAATTGCTACTCTTGTTGATCCTTGAAATTATCTACATTTTTTTTAATAAACAATTAAAGATGCATTTCACTAGATTAAATTAACGAAGAAATCCATTTATTGCTGTATTTTTTTGTATTAAATTATATTTTACATTTAGTCGCACAACGGAATCTGTTTCGTCGAAAATTCGATTTTGTTTCAATAATATCAGAATAATATAACGTTTTCAGCGTTCTTTTTAACTTATTCCATTAGTTCAATATTTTTCCTTGTATATGACATTCAAATAAAGGTAAATAAATGACCTTAAAAAATATAGACATATTTTTGCAAGGGTACACGTTTTTTTGAAAATGCCCAATTACATGTAAAGTAATAATAACAAATATAATCTAACGTTATTGTTTACCTAAATGATATGAAATAAGACGAAAATCACTAGAATAGTCAAAAAATAATTTGTTGCATTTCCAATTGTACTGCTTCGATCGCGGGCGCAACCACTTTAAAGGTTCTGTTTTTGTATTAAAAATAATAAAATAGTTTGTTACAATGATTAATTCTAATTTCCCTCACATTTCTCCTTACTTTCACAAAGTTTTAAATTATTAACAACATATTTTAGCGAGAAAACTAAACTT
This sequence comes from Aricia agestis, assembly GCF_905147365.1. Lineage (NCBI taxonomy): Eukaryota > Metazoa > Arthropoda > Insecta > Lepidoptera > Lycaenidae > Aricia > Aricia agestis. Next base: position 21,756,238 of record NC_056428.1, on the reverse strand, counting down.
TTGTGCCTTTTTTATCGCGGGTGCAACCATGGCAATTTTCCTTTAATAATGTTTGAAAACTATTTCAAAATTGTTGTTTTTTTTTGCAACGAAATAGAAACTTATATTATACAGTCAATATTATGTATTAAAATTTAACTTCGAGATAGTGATTTAGAGTAAAAATGATCATGTGTGGCATAAGCAGTTTTTCTCGCGCCGTTAGATGATATCACTTCAAAATGCTCTAAATCATTCAAATTACAATTTTTACTCATAAAAGTTCTTTTGCTAGTAAATATACATCTTTTTATTTATAATTCAATAAAAAAATGTAACAAATGCTATACTTTAAAAATTCGTGTTGAGGGTCGTCTCTAGCGGAATCGTCCATAAATTACTACTTACGGGAGCCCTAGAACATTTTTTTTAATTATTAACAAGCAAATTTTTTAGTAGTTTAGTAGTAGCTTCATTTTGATAAGACGAACAACATTTTTATTTGCGAAAAATCTCGAAAGTAAGACTACGCTAAAGAGGCCCATTCACGCCAGGACTGCACGGCAGTCCTGCCGTGAATGGGCCTCACTGATTGGTTCACACTCGGTGTTTCCGGCCGGCAACACCGACTTTAACAGAGATAGAAAGGATTTCATACTTTGAATAATTGATGGTCCTAAAATATGTATTGTTCTATTTGTAGAAAGAAAGAAAGAAAGAAAAATAAATTTATTTGGTATTTAGCATCTTACAAAAATAATTCTTAACTACTAATACTATCCTATGTAATACCAAATTGGTTCCCATTCAGCAATGTTGCGAACGGATCCGCAGCGCTGATTTTCAATGGACACCTTACTTTTACTTAAAAACATAAAAATTATAAAAATCCTTACTAATCATAATGTGACAAAATATTATTGTATTTAAAGCTACTTTAAAAAATAAGTAAGTATATAAGTTTATAATAAAACAACTCTTGAAGGCATTGGTGACATTAACATAATATAAAAGTTATCTAAGTACAGTCTATTACTAACCTAAAACAGTAGGTACATACAGCATCTTAGATATAATATTTTGGTTACTTATTAATAATTAGCAAACTAAAAGTTTAGTAACAGTAGTTACTGCAACATAGATAAAATATTATAATATAGAATAGGTGCGGTGTGTAGGACAATGTTACTCTTAAATTATATATAACTACCCTATCAATATAAAAAAAAACAGCTTGTTAGGGTTGTTTTAGGGTTCAGTAGTCAACCAAGTAACAGAACCCTAACAGGTTAGCTTGATAGTAATAAAAAAAATGTTCTAGGGCTCCCGTACTATACATAGTTTTTACTTTTGTTGGTCATGATACTTCTGTCATAACAAGAATCTGCCATAACAAGAATCTGTCGAAACAAGAATCTGTCCGTACTAAAACGAACGAGCCGAATATTTCTGTTACGTATCTTTAGTATCGGCTCAACCAATTAAAATGGAATTTAGTATTGTAATTTTGTATGCAGAAAAATTTATGATAAGTATAATATTTTAACAATATAATATTGTAACATTCCATTCAGGAAAACTAATTTTTATCTCATTGGTTTCTTATAAACCTTTAATGTTTGTAAATGTAAATAGCAGATTAGTAATCATACTAGCTTTCCAGAAACACAAATCAGTACAGTTAATAAAAAATTACCTGTAATAGTACTGCAGAATGCTTGAGCGGTGTCCCATATCTGGTAGGCAACATAGTCTTTGCTCACACTGTTTGGGTAACCCTGGGGCATGAATATTCTAGTTAACAAGCCCGACACATCAGCAAACTTCTCATCATCAACAACAACTACTTTAGCTTGATCTGTAATAAATACAAATACATATTATTAGAACATGATGGTATCAGCCAATCAATAGTTGGTGAGTTAAAATGGGTGCTGCAGAAGATAGTAAAACAAAATTAAATTAAGAAATTTAAAAAAAACCCCTGCCAAACAACTTTAAAAAGTAATGAAATAATATTAACTGCCTTTAAGTTCAAATAATTCCTAACTTGTGTAAAGTAATATTTTAGTCCATAATTGTTGTCAAGGTGTGTTGGGAGACCACCAAGTAAACTACAATCTACAACCGTCAAGTCGCTGATTATCTCGATTCAGTTCGCTGTGAATTGATCCTTAAACTTGTTATGTGAAATCAAACATCTACATAAGCGGTCCCCCGACACACCTTAACAACAATTATGGACTTAAATATTACTTTACACAAGTTAGGAATTATTTGAACTTAAAGGCAGTTAATATTATTTCATTACTTTTTAAAGTTGTTTGGCGGGGTTTTTTTTTAAATTTATTAATTTAATTTTATTTCATACTTATAAAACTTGTGTTCGTTTAAATAGTGCAGAATAATTCCTATCAACACAATCATATTCTCATAATTACCATATTCTATCAATGTCCTTTTCGATGAGGCCATTAATATGAGCCCAAACATGAAACCTCCACTTTGGGTTCATACGAAGCTCGGTTCCTATAGAATCTAGGTGATGCTGCAGCAGCATGTACATATTTACTGTTTATCTAATTCTTACTGGTTGTCTCAATTAAAATGAGCCCAAACACGAAACCTCTGCTCTAAGTTGGCGAGGAGTTGGATATCCTATTGATTATCAGGTGATGCTGCAGCACCAGGTCAACTTTCCATTATTATGTGTATACGTATATTGTATATTCACAAATGTCACGAACTAGAATGAAATATAAAACCCATCAAACGACTACAAGTTGCCAACGGCCTTTCATGAACCAGATAAACCCTGATTAATGCCTCCGTGGTCTAGTGGTTAATAGAGCGCAGCTCATAACTCGGAGATCGTAGGTTCGATTCCCGCGTTGGAAACATGCTATTTCCAAGTTTGGTCAGGACAATGCAGGCTGATCACCTGATTGTCTGACAAGTAAGATGATCCATGCGTCGGATGGGCATGTAAAAAAAGTCGGTCCTGCGCCTGATCTCTCGCCGGTCGTGTCGGTCTTCCATCCCACAGGGTTATGAGAGTAAAGGAATAGAGAGTGCTCTTGTGTACTGCGCACACACTTGGGCACTATAAAATTACTCCTGCGTAGCTGGCCTGGTTTCAATGAAACCGGCCACCGTCACCGAAACCGGTGTGGGAGCCATTATTATTATTATTATTATTATAAACCCTGATTGTTCAGCACTGAACAGGCTGATGAGGATGAATTATATCTAAGAACACTCTCGATCATGTTAGCTTTCAAACAAAAAAAACTAGATCAAAATTGGTCCACCCATTTGGATGCTACGATGCCACGGACAGATACACACACAGACAAACAGACAGACAGACACGTCAAACTTATAACACCCCTCTTTTTTGTCGGGGGTTAAAAACTGAATGGCTTGTGACAATATGGTGACAATCCTTTCCCAAGTTGATAAGTATGCCGTGATCTTCACACTCTGTTAAGCAAGGTACAATGACAAGTCTCTGGCACTACACTACTTACGGCCATTCCCAATATAATTCCCAATGCCCTACTAGAGATAGGAGTAGCTGACATTAGACATTAGAGACATAATATATTTTATGTCAATTCGATGTTAGAGCTACGATCGGTTGTTTGTCAAATCAGAGATAGATTGAATATTGGGAACGGTTGTTAAAGAGTAATTACTTCACTCATAGAATATTGTATAAGTATTAAACAAGAGATATAATGGAATAAACTATTTATTAAGCCAGTGATTAATATATTTACAAAACAGTGCCTTATCTAATTATTCAAGTTAGTGACTAATATAACATACAATATCCTGTAAATAATAAATAATTTTTTTTCTAAAAAATTAAGCTATTATATGAATGGCGGTAGTACCTGGTGGTATAACATAGTGCCTCTTTTTCGATGATGAACCGTATCTCTCATTCAATAATATTTCACCGTCATGTAACATTTTGCTTACACTCGGATGAAATCTGACGTTTTTGGTCTAAACCTGTATAGAAATGTCACAAGTATTATTAATCCCATAAACCTATAATGCTAGTATATATTAAGTCTATGATTAATCCCATCACTGTTTCTTGCTTCATTGAGTCTTTTTCTTACCAAACAATAAAATGGTATTCTCGTGAAATGTCAAAACAATAATTAATGTACTTTTTGACTCTAATCGTCCAGGTTTTAAAATGTTTTGCAAACAAGGAAGTTATTGTTTAGATAAAATAGCAGATTTGGACAATGTACAAGACCAATATTATCTAGATTGGATTTTAAGACAACCAAGCTTAAACATGGGTGGTAAAAGCATGTTTGTAATATGACGTACGGTATTAACTTTTGAATACCGTTTCAATATTTACCTTTGTATTTATTTACATGGAAGATAGATCTGGATAATCAAGAAGGTCCTAGCAGTGTCGTGGGCCTTATTTTTAATTTTACTTACTTAGATTTTGTCTGCAAAAAATTAATAAGCATGTACTCCTAATAAAGTCGCACCAGATTATTGCTTACGGCGATTAGAATTAAGTTTATTCACTATAGAGTTTAGTAATTAGTATTAATTTTTGTAAAATGTAAACAAATGTAAATCGTAGACCGTAACTAATCACTAATCCTAAAGCCGGCGCCAGACATGGGCTTCAAAGTTTGAGCTTCCTATTTGTGCAAAGTTTGCTCAAACTTTGAAGCCCATCTTCCCACCCACTTGGGGAGAAACCGAGTTGGCCGTCTGGCGCAGTGTTGCCAGACGGCCAACTCGGTTTCTCCCCAAGTGTTCCCCGAAATCCCCCCAAAATTCGGGATTTTAAGAAAAATCCCCCCACAAATTATAAAAGAAAAATTTTGTTCATTATGAATGGGAATTTCACAAATGGATACGATGAATGTACACTATTTCTGCAATAGCGTCCAATCTTTATAGAATCAGCATCTTCGCGAGCTCCTTGGTCATTTTTATGGTTCCGTAAGTCGTAACCAAAGGGTAAAAACGGGCCCATAGTACTTAGATTTCGCCGTCTGTTCCCAGATTTTTTCCTCCAACAATCCCCCCAAAAAATTGTTCCCCCCAATTTTCCCCCCATCACCTAAAAAAACCCCCAAATTTGGGGGGATTCCCCCCAATCTGGCATCACTGGTCTGGCGCCGGCTTTAGGCTAATCTTCTCCTTCTTGTTTTTTTTTTTTCATATAATGGCACTTCGGCTATAACCATGGCCAGTGTCGAGTATAATATTATGGCGGGAAAACAATATTCTTTATACAATTTTTTCTATATTATCGTCAGGTCAGTCAGGCCTAAAGTCTAGTTAAAGTCTTAAGTATAAAGTCAATACAGTCAAGAAGTCAAGTCGGTCGATTCAGTAAAGTGGTAGGACGCTTTACTAAAACTTTTGATGGAGTTTTGGAGGGAACACAAAAGAGCACGTTTCTGGTTATTACATCACTTTCCTACACTTGTGCACGATAACGAATATTTAATGGTTAATATCCTACCAATATTACACATTAAAAACCCAGATAACACAATTTTAGGAAAATAATATAAAAACACAACATCACTCTTTCACATTCTTCCAAAAACTCCCTTCTTGTTTTCTTTCTTTCTTTCTTTCTTATAATGGCACTTCGGCTATAACCATGGCCAGTGTCGAGTATAATATTATGGCGGGAAAACAATATTCTTTAATACATTTTTTCTATATTATCGTCAGGTCAGTCAGGTCTAAAGTCTAGTCAAAGTCTAACATTATCATTTGTATATAATATGATCATTTGATCATATCTGCTTATTACATTATCATATTTCATGGATCCTATTTTACGTCATATGTGGTTTCAATAGCCAATGGAGAGCGCTAACGCTGACAGGTATTGACGTCAGGGTTACTAGATCTCAGAGAATTCGATTTGTCAAAAGACATCGTCATTTTTAATATGGCTTGTTTTTTGTTATTTCAGCAAGATTATCCAAGTATATATTTAGAAAAATAATTACATTACATTATTTGAAACATATTAACGAACAAGAAATTAAAAACTCTTTTTTATATTAAATAACCGGCAACACCTATTTCTATGACCGTATTGGATCTAATCTCTCAGCAAATGTCAAAAATCTATGATTTTTTTTTTCATATAATGGCACTTCAGCTATAACCATGGCCAGTGTCGAGTATAATATTATGGCGGGAAAACAATATTCTTTAATACAATTTTTTATATATTATCGTCAGGTCAGTCAGGTCCAAAGTCTAGTCAAAGTCTAAGTATAAAGTCAATACAGTCAAGAAGTCAAGTCGGTCGATTCAGTAAAGTGGTAGGACGCTTTACTGAAACTTTTGATGGAGTTTTGGAGGGAACACAAAAGGGCACGTTTCTGGTTACTACATCACTTTCCCACACTTGTGCACGATAACGAATATTTAATGGTTAATATCCTACCAATATTACACATTAAAAACCCAGATAACACAATTTTAGGAAAATAATATAAAAACACAACATCACTCTTTCACATTCTCCCAAAAACTCCAAAATCTATGATCAAGGGAGAAATGAATCATATGTCTATATTACATTATCCAATATCATTGACTCAATGATCTCGGATCCAATATATATTATGATAATCTAATATCCCCCTTAGTATAAAGTCAATACAGTCAAGAAGTCGGTCGATTCAGTAAAGTGGTAGACGCTTTACTGAAACTTTCGATGGAGTTTTGGAGGGAACACAAAAGAGCACGTTTCTGGTTATTATTACATCACTTTCCCACACTTGTACACGATAACGAATATCTAATGGTTAATATCCTACCAATATTACACATTAAAAACCCAGATAACACAATTTTAGGAAAATAATATAAAAACACAACATCACCATTTCACATTCCCGGCAAAACTCCCTTCTTGTTTTTGTTTTGTTATGTTTTTAATCTTAAATAATATTATGGTTGAAAGAGCCCATTCACGGCAGGACCAAAGAGAATGTCATATACTACGTAAGGCAGGACTGCACGGCATTCCTGCCGTGAATGGGCCTCACTGATTGGTTCATACTCGGGGTTGCCGGCCGGAAATAAGTAGGTTCTATAGTGTGAACCAATCAGTGAGGCCCATTCACGGCACGTAGTATACGACTTTGTTTGCTATTTGCAGTGAGTTTGTGACAAACAGCCAGAGTGTGGAGGCCGCTTGACATTCTCTTTGTTCACGGCAGGACTGCCATGCAGCGAACTCACGGTGCGGTTTTTTCCCGCGCCCGCCGCGTTCAGGTATTCAGTATTCAGGTAAGAATTGTAGACTTAAAATGCACTCATTAGGCATCAGTTATATATACTAAAAACAGTGACAATATGTGAGAGTGTATACTGCATGTGTCCCATATACAGGATGTAAGTACACAGGGTGTTTTGTGATTAGTGCTTTGCTTATTTTTTTACTATGATACAAATTGTTTTCTACTATTATATAAAAAAAAATGTATAATAGTCATTAGCATAGAAGACAATAATCAATTATTTTCTTTATTGCAGGTGTCTTTTAGTAGCGCGCCAACTTCACTACAAACCTGATATGGCGGCTAAAATAGTAAACGCCTGTTGCCTGCTACACAACTTAGCAAACAGGGCACAGCTCGAAGTACCTCCTTTGACATACCAGGAGTACAGGAGGCAGCAATTACAGAGTGAGCCAGCAGAATTGCTGACAGATTATAATCCAGATGACCACAAAGAAGGAAGATTTGTGTAGCAACAAATGAGTAGATTGTGGAGCGGTTGAAATGTTAATGATAATATCCTTGAGTGACCATTAACATATAGATGAGCAACGCTTGCAAGTATAGAGTGAGCCAGGGGAATCATGATGAAGGAAGATTTGTGCAGTAAAAAATGAGTAAGTAGATTGTGGAGCAGTTTAAATATCAATGATGATATCCGTCATCCATGGGTGACCATTGACATTGGAAGAGCGACGCTTGCAAGTACAGAGTGAGCCAGGGGAATTGCTCATAGAGTAAATTATCCAGATGATCAAGATGAAGAAAGTTTTGTGCAGCAACAAATGAGTAGATTATGATAAACCATTAAAATTAATAATTATTATACAGCATGAGTTGCTACGTTTAGCAATCATTTTCAGCTTGATACTACTATTCTATACTATTCAGCACTACTATTGAGCTTTTGAAATCAAAATACAAAGCTTGCAAGTACAGAGTGAGTTGGACTTGCTTGAAGACAGGGCTTCAGTTATGATCCAGAAGTTTATAATGAAGAAACTTTTGAAAACACAATACACCATAATTTTATGTCACAAAATGTGTTTTTATGTATATTCCTTGGCTTATTTCAGTCATTGATTTTCATCACTAGTTCAGTCGCTTAAGCGTGAAGACGAACGGACAGACAAACACTTTCCCATTTTAAATATTAGTAAGGATACTTCTTACGCCGGTTCCTGAACTGGTGTTAAGTCAACAAGTTCTGATAAAATTTTATTCGAAAATTATTTTTTATTTTATTTTGATAAGCACTAAATCAAAATAATATTTACTTCGCACTGTAATTATTGGAGCAATTATGATTGGCACCTAATTGGTGTTTTAATTAGCTACTTACATGAAATAATTGCACTAGTATCGTGTTTCAGTATTTGGTAAGTGGCCACTAACTCGTTTTATAAGGTACTTCCTCCATAAATTATCGTCAAAGATTGCAGTGAGCCATAAGTGCGATTATCAATACATGATACATCTTATATACCGATTATCGACACGTTAAGGGTCCGTACGCTGCGTTGGGAAATATGTGTTTTTAAGAACCAAAAGAATCAGTTAGCAATAGAAAAGCTACTAAGAAATTAAAGCTACTACTAAAGCTACCTGCCCTTATGCAAAACGCAGCCTTAGGGACCTTTCAGGCTAACTTAGAAGGCCGGCAACGCACCTGCAGCTCTTCTGATGTTGCGAGTGTCCATTGGCGATGATAGCTGTTGCTTTCCATCAGATGAGCCGTTTGCTTGTTTGCCCTTTTATTTTATATAAAAACCATACAAGGTGTAAGGAAAATAAAGTCATAATATTTACTAAGTTTATGGTATTCGTTTGTCCCTTGTAGAGTTCACTGTAAGGGGGGATTACATTATTATTTATATTGGATCATTTATATGATCATATTATATAGGATCCAATATATATGATCATTTTATCATATCTGCATATTACATTATCATATTTCATTGATCCTATTTTACGTCATATGCGGTTTCAATAGCTAATGGAGAGCGCTAACGCTGAAAGGTATTGAACTATTGACGTCAGATCTCAGAGAATTCGATTTGTCAAAAGACATCGTCATTTTAAATATTGCTTGTTTTTTGTTATTTCAGCAAGATTATCCAAGTATATAATTAGAAAAATAATAACATTACATTATTTGAAACATATTAGCGAACAAGAAATTAAAAACTTTTTTTTATATTAAATAACTGGCAACACCTATTTCTATGACCGTATTGGATCCAATCTCTCAGCAAATGTCAAAAAGGGGGAAAGCGCGGGAACTTGCAAAGAGCGGACGCGGTATTTTGAGAAAATATTTCAAAATTACTTTTTATTTGTATATAGTTAATTAAATAGTGTAGTTTTAGTTTCTTTTTCTTTTCTGTAGTTCATCTAAGTTTTATTTTGGTAAGTTTTTATTTTATACTGTAGTCTTAGGAGAATATTATGGAGGAGCCCGACCCGGGGGGACCTGGTCCCCCCGTTGGTCATTACGTTACTATTTCCAACGAATCAAGCATGGATACGGATACCTCTTGCTCCATAAACAGTCGTAAACGTCCAGCAGTTTCAAAAAAAAGCTGTAGAAAATGCCAAAAAAAAATTAAAAGAGACCCAAAAAAGGCTAAACCAGAAATGCCTCAGCGATTCTGAAATCCAAAATCCCATCTCTAAACAAGATGTAATAGTGGAAACCCAACCTAATCCAACCATCGTAAATGCTAATGAAAAATCCCAGGGCTTAGATTCGCGGGTCGGTAGAACACTGTACCTATAAAGATACAGATTCTACACCATACATTGTTCATGTTCAAAAGGTATCAAAATCGCCAAATGAAAACATCAATTTTCATCCAATTGTATTTGGTCATTACTTGAAAAAGAATAATATTCCAAACATAGTAAATGGTAGCATTAAAAAAATTGCCAGAAATCGACTATCCATAGCTTTTTCTATTCAGTACCAAAGCCCAATAAACCCCCGTCTTTGGCTTCATCTTATCGTCCGATTGTTCTCTCCTCCGTTTTATTGAAAGTTGCTGAACATTTAGCTAAAAACAGATTAGAATGGTTCGTGGAAAATCATAACCTCTTATCAAATACACAATTTGGATTTCGCAAAGGCAGAGGGACCATAGATACGAGGGCTGCTATTTATGTATCCGGAATTAAAAAAAGAAACAAACATATATCATTTAATATGGTTTTATTGCTTTTCAAAATATTCGCCGCGATGATCGACACACTTTTGCATACGCTGGAACCAATTTTCATAGCACTTTTTCCATTCTGATTGAGGTATCTCCAAAACGTGCATTTTGAACGCATCAACAGCCTCTTCGCGGCTCGAAAAACGTTGACCACGTAATTTGTTCTTCGCGTATGGAAATAAAAAGAAATCGTTAGGTGCCAAATCAGGGCTGTACGGCGGATGACCAGTCAATTCGATCTTTTGACCCTCCAAAAACTGAGTTGTTTCAGCTGAGGTGTGACAGCTAGCATTGTCGTGACGTAATATGATTTTTTTTTTTTTTTTTTTTTTTTATTAAATAAGGGGGCAAACGAGCAAACGGGTCACCTGATGGTAAGCAACTACCGTCGCCCATGGACACTCGCAACATCAGAAGAGCTGCAGGTGCGTTGCCGGCCTTTTAAGAGGGTATACGCTCTTTTCTTGAAGGTTTGCAGGTCGTATCGGTCCGGAAATACTGCTGGTGACAGCCCATTCCAGAGTTTTACAGTGCGCGGCAGAAAGTTACGCGAAAAACGCACTGTGGAAGACTGCCACTCATCAAGGTGATGAGGATGGTATGTTTTTCGCGTGGGACGATAGCGAAAAGTTGCAGGTGGTATGATTCCGAACAATTCCTCAGAGCACTCCCCGTGATACAACCGATAGAGGATGCAGAGTGAAGCAACATCTCGGCGTAATTCCAGGGGGTCCAAGCTGTTTGAAACACTATGGCAGTCAACAATTCGAGCAGCCCTTCGTTGGATACGATCCAGAGGGAGCAGTTGGTATTTTGGCGCCCCTGCCCAGAGATGAGAACAATATTCCATATGAGGCCGAACCTGCGCCTTGTAGAGTTGTAGGCGTTGGTCCGGACTGAAGTACTGTCTCGCTCTGTTAAGAACGCCAAGCTTCTTTGAGGCTAATTTGGCCTTACCCTCAAGATGATATCGGAACTGGACTTCGCTCGATATGTTGACGCCAAGTATCTCAATGCTAGGGGAGATGGTTAAAGATGTGCCCTCGAAACGAGGATAAACGACCATTGGTGACTTTTTAGTGGTGAACGCGCAGACTTGTGTCTTGGCGGGGTTGAATTGGACTAAGTTACGTCTACCCCATTCAGAGACCTTCTCCAATGAATTCTCCACCTTAGACACAAGTTCGTTTCGACTCTCAGTGACATTTTGCCGAGAAATATTAGGGGAGCCGGTATATACAGCATCACCTGTACTATCATCCGCATAGCAATGAATGCCTTTGGTTTGTAACATGTCATTGATATGCAGTAAGAATAGAGTAGGCGATAGCACACAGCCCTGAGGGACACCAGCATTAACAGACTGAGTTTCCGAGCATTCGCCGTCAACTACGACCTTTATGCTTCTGTCTGCTAAGAAACTAGTGACCCACTTATATAATTTCTCGGGTAGCCCGTATGATGGAAGCTTTGATAGCAGCGCTTTATGCCAAACCCGATCGAAGGCCTTCGCAATGTCCAAACTAACAGCCAATGCCTCTCCCTTCGACTCAATTGCCTGAGCCCAACGATGAGTCAGGTATGCCAAGAGATCACCAGCCGAGCGACCCTTACGGAACCCGTATTGTTTGTCGCTTAGCAATCCCTGGCCGTCCAAGTATCGAAGAAGCTGGCTATTGATAATGGATTCCATTATCTTCGAGAAGAGAGAGGTTATAGCGATTGGTCTGTAGTTGGAAGGATTTGAGCGATCACCTTTTTTGGGGATCGGGTGCACCAAGGCTGTCTTCCAGGAAGCCGGGACGATGCCAGTGGAATAGGAGAGCCGAAAAAGACGCGTCAAGACCGGAGCCAACTCTGGAGCACACTTTTTCAACACAATAGGCGGGATTCCGTCAGGCCCACTCGACTTTTGGATATCAAGGGAACAGAGGGCTTTTCGCACTGAGCGCTGATGAAACCGTATATCCGACATGATGCTCGTGCATCGCGGTATGGTCGGCGGTTTCTGCCCCCCGTCACCCAGGGTCGAGTTTGACGCAAAGAGCTTGCCCAGAAGATCGGCTTTGTCTTTTGCGTCCTGGGCCAACGATCCATTTCCTACGTGTAGGGATGGTAGGGTTGGCTTGCAGAAATTTCCTTCAATAGCTTTGGCCAGAGACCAGAATGCACGGGTTCCCGAGGGGAGGCGCTCAAGTCTCTTGCCAATTCTATTGACGTGCTGTTGCTTTGCCCGAGTAATCTCTTTCTTGAGGGACCTAGAGGCAAGGTTGTACTCCTTTTTATATGTGCTGGTATTTAAATCTCGAGCAGACACTGCGTTGGCCCAGGATTGGTAAGCCTCCTGCTTCCGGCGAGAAGCTTTTTTGGGGGATGAACCAAACCAGGGACGAAATCTGCCGCCAGTTGGCACTACAGAGGTCGGAATGAAAAGTTCCATCCCCTGCATCACCACATCGGCAACAGAGTTGGCAGTGTTGTCGAGATCATCCGGCGAGAAGCACACGTGCCCCCAAGGATAGGATGCAAAAAACGACCGCATCCCATCCCAGTCTGCTGACTTGTAGTGCCACACACGACGGTATTTAACAGCGCGCTGTCTTAACACCGTCGTAAGTGGCACAGAACTCCTAACAAGGCAATGATCCGATGAACCAAGTGGTGCGGTTACGGATATTTGGTAGCCGTCAGGATTTGAAGTCAGCAGGAGGTCCAACAAGGAAGGATTCTGACCATCCACATCTGGGATTCGCGTAGGCGTAGTAACCAGTTGTGTCAAGTCGTTCGCAAGGGCAAAGTTGCAGACAGATCTCCCCGCGTGATCAGTTTTACTGGAATTGAGCCAGTCGGCGTGGTGGGCATTAAAGTCGCCAAGTATTATGATCTCTGCGGATGGGATCTGCCGCTGCACAAAATCTGAAGCAGCTTGTAGGTGCTCCAAGAGTCGGTCCGTCTCGGGGTCACCACTATGGGACCTATATAGGCACGCATAGACGCGAGGGTGGTCGTCGCAATCTATGCGGAGCCATAAGTTTGATAGGTCCATGACCTCAAGATTGCTGAGGCGGCGAGAGCTGATATCATCTCTGATATACACACACACTCCAGCTTTGGGTAGAAAGGAGTGCTCGAGGTAATACCCTGGGTGGGAAAGGTATGATGTGTCACTCGGAGATGATATCTGCGTCTCGGTTAAAAAGAGCAAAGCCGGCCTTGCCGTCTCAAGGTGGTAATGGACGGCATTAAGGTTGGAGTGTAATCCCCTGATATTACAAAAGTCCATGTTTAATATCGAGGGGGGTGCCTTTGTGTGTTTGCTCTTGCCCCGAGCAGATTGGAGCGCAGTTTTGCCCTCCCCAGAATACGAGGGGCAGCCTGGACGTCCACGTTCAGTTCCAGGGGTTCCTGAGCATGGACGTCCAGAGAGGGATTCTCCAACGCAGTTGGTACCCTCCTGGGGTAACAAATTGTTTTTCAACTGCGGCATTTCTAGGGGGGGGTAGGGGATTGGGCCTCCGGTAAACTCACTCACTCGGCGAAACACAGCGCAAGCGCTGTTTCACGCCGGTTTTCTGTGAGAACGTGGTATTTATCCGGTCGAGCCGGCCCATTCGTGCCGAAGCATGGCTCTCCCACGTATTAAATTCTGATTTGTCGGAGATTCTGCGTTGTCGGTTGTCCTTTCTTATTTCTTCAAAGACTTCTGGTAAACAAATGGTCGTATACCATTCAGAATTAACCGTTTTACGATTCTCTAATTGCACTGTAGCCACATGTCCATTAATTCCAAAAAAACAGGCGACCATTTGCTTCAAAGTACTTTTTGCACGAGTAACTTTTGTTGGTTTCGGCTCATCTTGGAACACCCACACCGTTGACTGTTGTTTAGTTTCGGGGTCATATGCATAGATCCAAGATTCGTCACCTGTGTAGATATTATAAACGGCTTTTGACGTACCACGGTTGTATTTTTTTATCATTTTTTTGCACCAATCGACACGAGCCCGTTTTTGATCGATTGTCAAGTTGTGCGGAATCCAACGCGAACATATTTTTTTTACAGCCAAATGTTCGTGTAATATCTTATGTATGCTCGTCATACTTATGCCTAAGGACGCCTCTATCTCGCGATATGTAACATGACGATCACGCATTATTAGTTCCCGCACAGCATCTATATTTTGTGGGACAACAGCTGTTTTTGGGCGACCTTCTTTATTTTCATCCGTGAGCATAGACCGCCCACGATTAAACTCACTGTACCAGTGATAAACAGTGGTTTTTGATGGTGCTTCATCTCCAAAAGTTGCGGTGAGTTGAATAAAGCACTGTTGTTGATTTAGCCCACGCCGAAAATCGTAGTAAATCATTGCACGAAAATGTTCACGCGTTAAATCCATGGCTATAGCCATGGATTTAACGCGTGAACATTTTCGTAAGAATACATTTTGTTTCATGTGACTGTCAATTATTTTTCCATTGTGGCGTCATTTTGAAAATTGCGTGTCTTCATTATAATGAAGACACGCAATTTTCAACGCGCGCACGCGTTAAATTCATGTGACTGTCAATTATTTTTCCATTGTGGCGTCATTTTGAAAATTGCGTGTCTTCATTATAATGAAGACACGCAATTTTCAAAATGACGCCACAATGGAAAAATAATTGACAGTCACATGAAACAAAATGTATTCTTCAACCAAAGAGTTCTATTTTCAAATGTTGTAATTACTTTTTAAATATTGTTCTTGTAAGTGGCCAGTTCCGGATACATAAATAGCAGCCCTCGTAATATTGCGATATTAACCACATAATATATACGCATTGCATTCTCAGAAAATAAATCTGTGGTTGCAGCATTTTTGGATATAAATTCAGCATACGATAATATTATCATAAGTATTTTAAAAGAAAAGCTGCTTGACCTTGGCGTTCCCTTAATTTTAGTTAATTTTATTATTAATATTTTGTTTAAAAGAGTCATCATTTTAAATAACTCTCTAAAGACAAGAACTGTTAGAAAAGGTTTACCTCAGGGATCAGTTTTAAGTCCCTTACTTTATGATATTTAAATACATCTGATTTAGAAAGTGTTTAGATTTAAATATAATAAAATTATTACAGTATGCAGATGATAAGGCCATATACGTTATCAATAATTCTATAAATATTGCATGTCGTGAGCTCTCTAACTCCTTAAAACAGTTAAAATCTTGGATGGACAAGTATGGTTTAGACTTGTCGATCAATAAAAGTTCCGTTGTCTTATTTACCAGAATGCGTACCGTTTTTTATGATGGAGCGCCAATTCCAGTAAAAGACAAAGTTAAATTCTTATGGCTATATTTGGATGGAAAATTAAATGGCAATGCACACGTTGATTATGTTTGCTCCAAATGTGAGCGGCTATTAAATATGATTAGATGCTTATCTGGTGTTTGGTGGGGATCTCATCCATTTGCAATGAAATTGATTTATAATGCAGTAATAAGGAGTGTCCTGGATTATGGCACTTTTCTTTTGGAACCGTGTAACGTAACTGCTATCCAAAAGTTGGACAAAATACAAGCGAAAGCCTTACGTATAATTTGTGGAGCCATGAGATCCTCTCCAATAAACGCACTCCAGTTGGAATGTTGCGAACCTCCCGTTCAACTCCGTCGACAATATCTGGCGGACAAATATTTCGTTCGCTGCTACCAATTAAAAACTCATCCGTTAATTCCGAAACTTAAAATTTTATTTCGTCTCTGTTTTAGTAATAACAAAATATATTGGCATCATAAATCCCATCCCTTACTTCTATCGAGTTATCGTAATTTTTTGATTCTTGACGCTCCTACTTTCGGTGCTCCAACCTTTCCATTATTTAATTCTGCATATGAAGCTCTAACGCTTGTACCGGATATTAGGTATGATATTGGCATTAAAAAACTGATATGTATTTTTCTCAGTATATATTTAAATACATAACGAATAATAATTGGCAGGGATGGCACCATATATATACAGATGCATCTAAGAATAGAGATAGTTGTGTAGGAGTTGGTGTCTACCATTTGCAATATAAAATTACACAAAAAGTAAAGTTTCCTCCTGAAACTTCTGTTTTTACTGGGGAGTGTTACGGCCTTTTCAAGGCTGTTGAGTATATTTTACTGGGCAGGCTTGAAAGGTCATTAATATTTACAGATTCTTTAAGCGCTTTACAAGCTCTCAGCAAATTTCCGTTTAAATTAAAAAATTGCTACTTATCCGATTATTATTCAACTTAAAAACCTTTTATATCAATGTAAGCTTCGAGGCTTTTCAGTGACTTTTATATGGATTCCAAGTCATTGTGGCATAGTCGGTAATGAGTTGGCTGACAAATTGGCGAAAGATACTGTTTCCAGTGGTGACGTGTTCCCCTTTCATAATTACGCGCATGATTTGGCTGCTCTTGCACGGAGCTCCCTTTTGAAAGCCTGGAATAAGTCATGGTCCTTGAGTTGCCAAACAAAAGCGATACAATATCGGAAGATTCAACCGGAGATACCCACTAAGCCCTGGTTTTTTTAAATTTTGCTATCTAAAAATATTACATCGTCTATTATTCGGATGAGATTGGGTCATTTGTGCATTCCAACGCATCTTAAGAGAATCGTTGTTAGAATTGACGAGTTATGTGACTGTGGAGAGGTTGGTGACTTGAACCACATTATCCTTTCGTGTCCCCTCCATGATCATTCCCATTTGTATCATAACTTATATTTAATCCCTATCCCATTTCCTACTTCTGTAAATATTCTACTTAGTTCTAATGATAAAAGTGTATATAATTGTATATCTAACTACTTAATCTAAATAGTATTAATATTTAGAATATAGGATCGAGACGTGTAGCGCCATCTACTGGCAGGAGTTTGCACACTTGCAAATATTCACTAAACCATTAACTGCAATCCTTGCTAAGAGACGGCGCTTTATGTCGAGAAGCGCCATACGGATTGTAATGTGAACTTTCTTTCATTAGTTTTGCCATGTTGGCGAACCTTACACACAGTAGGTGTTTTGATTTTTAAATTTGAATACTGATTTGATTTAGTAATTTATTATGTAATGTTGGTAGACAATGTTAACATCCTTTTACATTTTGATTTTAATTTGAATACGGTTACTGATTTGATTTATTAATTTGTTATATTGTAATGTTGGCAGGCAATGTTATAACTTGAATACGGATACTGATTTGATTTATTATTTGTTAAGTTATGTTGGTAGACAATGCTAACTTTATTATTAGCTTGATCATGATTGGCGAGCTTGTACACAGTTACTAATTTGACTTTCTTTTACTACTTTAGCCATATTGTAAATCCTGTTTATAGGTGCGAATTTGATTATGATCTTTACGTTGATATGTTGGCAAACCTGTTAACTTTAACCAATCAGATTTGAAAGATTGTGTAAAGTTAAATTTAGTTAAGTTGGTACACAGTGCTAAGTTTGTTATGATTGGTGGAACGCAAGCTGGTCAGGCTTGGACATGCTTCTTGGCGGGCTTTGGTGTTAACATTTTCGAGAACTGAAAAGATGCAGATTCTGTTCGAGGGCCATCCAAAGGATAGCCACCAAGAAACTTGACTGTTCCCGTGATCAAAATGTCCGAGGACCAAGAATGCCCTGATGTACCTGCTCTGGCCTCTCCTTTTCCGACATATACAGGGTGTAACAAAAATAAGTGATAATACTTTAGGGTGTGTACGTGTTCCTTGTAGAGAGTTCACTGTGAAAGTAGCAGCGCTGAAAGACCAAAATTTTTTTTCACTTTTGTATGGGGAAACTCGCGACGCTCGGGCCCTTGCCCATACAAAATAATGTGAAAATAAATTTTGGTCTTTCAGCGCTGCTACTTTCATGGTGAACTCTCGACAAGGAACACGTACACACCCTAAAGTATTAAGTATCACTTATTTTTGTTACACACTGTATATATTATTCCTTTGTTGTAGACTTTCTTAAATAACAAACTATTTTAATTAACTCTTTTTCCAAATTCCGATATCTTTTATTCCTTCCGCCGTTCCTTACCTTTTTACCTCGTCTGTGGCACAACATACGCATCCCTTGTGTCAAGTTGCCAAAACAGAAAAAAAAATGTCAAAAATCTATGATCAAGGAAGAAATGAATCATAATAAGTCTATATTACATTATCCAATTTATTTGACTCAATGATCTCGGATCCAATATAAGTATATGATAATCTAATATCCCCCTAAGGGTCAATTATTCTAGCACAGAGTCGAAGCGCATCGAAGCGAATTATTAAAACTGCACATAACAAATTCATCCTTAACTCCAAAGCGTTAACGTACGTTGTTACTTCTGATAATTTAAAAATGCGCGCGCAACCGCGCGAATTGACGTGAATGCGTCCGAACAACGCTGATTGGCCTCGCAGAAGTAATGTATGCGTTACGCTCTGGAGTTAAGGTTGAATTTTCTGTGTTCAGTTTTTGCGAATTCGCTTCGCTTCGACTCTGCGCTATTATAACTTGACCCTAAAGGTCAGTGTTGCCAGACGGCCAACTCGGTTTCTCCCCAAGTGTTCCCCGAAATCCCCCCAAAATTCGGGATTTCAAGAAAAATCCCCCCACAAATTATAAAAGAAAAATTTTGTACATTATGAATGGGAATTTCACAAATGGATACGATGAATGTACACTATTTCTCCAATAGCGTCCAATCTTAATAGAATCAGCATCTTCGCGAGCTCCTTGATCATTTTTATGGTTCCGTAAGTCGTAACCAAAGGGTAAAAACGGGCCCATAGTACTTAGATTTCGCCGTCTGTTCCCAGATTTTTTCCTCCAACAATCCCCCCAAAAAATTGTTCCCCCCAATACCTAAAAAAACCCCCAAATTTGGGGGGATTCCCCCCAATCTGGCATCACTGCTAAAGGTAGCGGTTGACTCATGAGTCCGGGCGTTCGCTGCGTTGAGCGTGTGCCCGGCGCGGCTGCCCGTCGCAGGCGCCCGCGCCGCCATGCCTCGCCCTCGCCATTTATAGCAATCGTGCGACGGCCGACGGCTGACCCGCCGCAACGCAGCGCTGCTCTATGGGTGACGTCATGAAACAAGCACGACTCGCGGGTGGACACGCTTAACGCAGCGAACGCCCTTATAGTGAATCATGATGAAATGTTGCAACACGGAAGATTTTACCGTGGGATCTTACCACCTTAATTTCTACGGTAATAAGGGTCAAGCAATCATCATTATGTTATTACTTCCATGCGGTTACATCTCGAATTGCTCAGCCAAAGAAATAGATTGTCTGAGCTGAGTAAGGGTTGGTACTACTAATATATATATTCTGTGGTAAGGTTTAATTAGCGCATGTACCTATCTTCCATTAACGGATAGGTATATTCAGGGAAGTTGATTCCTAGGCAGAACATGGCGGACCTAACTACATAATTTGGTCGGTTACGTCAAACCTAGCCATCAGATCACGACTAGTATTTTATTGTATAACCCATAGACATAATATAATGCTAAAGACCAACAAAGAGTGCGAGAGAGAAGAAAATCCTTTATGGAATTATAACAAGATGAAAAGAGAGAGGCAGTCTAATGAAAATTGTAACAACTTTTATTTGACAGGTCGTCAAAAGTCGTCAAACGTTTTTATGCCCTTTCGGTATTTGCAATTTATTATTTAAATCGTATGTTATTTTCAACAAATACTATTATATATAACAATAATAACTTGTGCTGTGAGTGATTGCAGTGTAAATCATAGGAATAATCCTGAAAAATATACATTCACCCGTAATTAATCTTCATGTCCTAATTGCTACGATGTGTTTATTTTTGCTATATTCTGGTCTTTAGTTCTCTATTTCAAATAAAATATTGTGAATCCTCCCTTTTACTTTCATATTTTGCGTAACTAAAGGTACTATTGTTCCTATATTACACAAATTTTGAAGAAAAATTTTTCATCAAAATTTCTTACATATACGCTAGTGCTTGAATCAAATTTATCGATATGCTTATCGATATTTTACAATAACATAAATCTAAAATAAAAATCATTTACCTTTATATTTATCACCTTAAGCCCGGCCGCACATTATCCGAAATTTCTGATCAGAAAAATTCGGACGCCCGGCGGAACGCACTCTGTTCATACATTTTGTTGTAGACCCATCATACTAAAAGAATTTCTGACGTGTCAAAATGTATGAGCGGGGCGGGGCGTCCGAATTTTTGTGATCAGAAATTCGGAAAATGTGCGGCCGGACTAAAAAGGACATATTATCTTATTTTAACTAATATAATATAGTATAGTATAATATAGCTAATATAATATAACTACTATAATATAGAGTGACTCTAAAACTAGAGGAAGGTTTATATTTATATATCATAATCATCTGTTTTACAGATTCCCTCAAGATCCTCTAATAAGAGGAAAATGGCTGAAATTAATTGGGCGTGTTGGTTGGAATCCCAAGAAAAATTCAACAATATGTAGGCAAACATTTCATTGAAAATTTTTAAAGAAAAATTAGAATAAATACTATTTTGGTTAAAGGAGCTATCCCAACTTTATTTGTGCCAGTAAGTTTGACATACTGTTGCACTTGTTACTGAAGCAATTATTAAAAATAAGCAATTATAAGCAATTAATGCTTTTTAGTTCATTTAAGATTATACTATATGAACTAAAAAGTATTAAATAATCCTTATTCTGTACTCAATCTTCATAATTTTGAAGTCGGTACCAGTCCTAAGTATATAAGTTGCTGTTATACCTATTCTGTCAGAGAACTGGCGATTAGGTTAGCTGGTACCGATTGCAAAATAATGAAGATTGAGAACAGAATTAATACTGAGTACAGAATAAGAATTATTTAATACTTTTTAGTTCATTTAAGTATAATATTAATATTGTCATTGCCTTGGAAGTCGGTTTTAATTTTTTTTTTTAAATAATAATTTTACTCATTTTAGCTGTCCTTAACGTTTTCTATACTTACAGTTGGTGTTTTAAAAAATCAAAATCAAAATTGCTTTATTTCTGAACAAATCTAAAATAAAATATATTTTCAGAATACATGGTGCCTACCACCGGTTCGGTAACTAAGCCGACGAGAAGAACCGGCGTAAGAAACTCGCACGCCCACTTTTTACCAAAAAAAGTGAGAAAAAAAATAATCTTTTAAAACAAAATTTACAATGCTGTAACTAAAAATTATACAATGTAAACATAGATAGATACATAATAATTGTAAGTCATGTAGAAGTAGCCTTGCAAGCAGTCATTCAGCATTCTACTCCCAAGATGTGCCATCAATTATGAAATCATTTTGGCTTTGGCACAAAACGTTCTTTGACTACTTTTTTAAATTTATTAATCAAAAGATTTTGAACGTTTTCTGGGACCATATGTTCCCATTTGAATATCAAGGAGTCACTTCGATTTCTCATTGTTTCCATCACCAGACCACCACTTTTGTGAACATGATACCTACTCGGAACAATACAATGTACAGCAAAAGAAAAAATTTGAAAATCGGTTCATAAACGGCGGAGTAATCGTTGAACATACATAAAAATATATCCACAGGCGAACGTCTAGACTCCTCCTGTTTGGAAGTCGGTTCAAAATAATTGTAATAAAATATTATGATATTTTATAATATGTATTTAATTTAAGAATAAAATATAATATACTATGTGTGTTGTTTACTTTCAACGTTTACTTTCAATGTAAGGACTGATTTACCAGATAGATTTTACCTGAGCAATAAATAAGTAACTTTATAATGTGTTAAGTGTAAATTATTTACCCCTATAAGAACCTCATGTCATAACATATCCGACGATTGAAAAATCATTCCAAAAGAAAATGTGTATCTACTTTTCAATCGTCACCTTTTTTGCCAATTAAAATTTATGATACCTATATAATATATACAAATCTATCAAAGTTGCATATTATTTATTTCTTAAAGAAACTCAGGTTAAATAACTCGAACGGACTAAACTATCGATAGCAAAATACTATACTATCGATAGTAAAATATACATCACTAGCACACGCACACATTGAAAGATCAAAAATGGTCACGCATTTTCGAGTTGTCAGGTGGTCTTTACGACAGTATATATTATGTCTATGGTATAACCCAATCAATTGACGTAAATCCGTCAACTGCCTAAGAATCAATATCCTGGATAGTACCTACTTTTAATAGCTACCAATATATTTAACTATATCTAATTTCTGATCAAAGATATACTTACCAATGTCCATTGTCCAATGGCTTCCCTACCAAAGACACCTAGATAAGTCAAACACTTCCGCCGACTGATCTTAAAATTTTGCTCCGCCTGGACAAACTAAAACTAGGTAAGTTTCGAATGTATTTCTAGAAATTTCCTATATCATAGAATAGACATTTTATTAACCGACTTCCAAAAAGGAGGAGGTTATTTTATCTCTCTACACTGTAATGGCCGGAAGTCATTAACAACGTGGCCGGACATTCCATACAAATTATATAAGTGTTTGTCCATCACATTGTTTATTTTCTTGAGCGAAATTTTCATAATTTAAAAAAATACTTAAAATACCTATAACCTAAATGTAGTTAAAATCATTCTTTAAAAACCCTGTCGGCCTATTATGACCAAAAGTAAAATTATTGCACAGAAAATAATATCAAGTATGTATGAATATACTTACTTAATTAATTAAAATGTTGTAAGTACTAGGCGTAATAGGTATCGTTTTGCGTACAGATTAACATTTTAGATTTTAGAATTTAAGCTAAGTAGATTTTGGCGAAATAATATAGAATTAGCGAATAGGCTGTGTTTCGTCATTTAACTATGTAGGCAATGATATTGTACTTATACAGATCTGTTACGTCCATATAGGGTTGCCATCCGTCCGGATTTCCCCGGATTTGTCCTAGTTTGAAGGGACCGGGAACCGTCCGGCCGGGTTTTTGAAAAGCGTCCGGGTGAAATCCAAACACTTTTGATGAGAGTAATTTAACTTTTAAGTCATGCAGCAATAAACGAAAGATAAAAACTCGCTAAGCAACACACGGTTTCTTGCACGGACTTGAGTTAGTCAGATTTTTACAAATTCTTGTTGGAAAAGCAAAAATTGGCAAGACGTTATCGTAAATACTGTTTAAGAGGTGTCCTGGGAAATAACCACATTTCGGCCAAATGTCCGGGAATTTTGTCGTGCCTGACCGGCAAAGGGAATTTGGGTGATGGCAACCCTACGTCCATACTATTTTCCGGCTTAAATCTCTTCCGAACAATTTTCAAATTCAAAATTGCAAACATTGACAAATTTGACAGATAAATGAAACAAAAGATACGAAAAACCATTTACAGAAAAGAGACAGTTATATTTTTAAACGTCGAATCGTATCGCTGTCTCTTTCTTCGCCTGAGCTATGACGAAAATTCGATTTTTTCCAGATTGTTCGAAAAAATAATTGAAAATGTAAATAATCGAGGTATTTATTGCAATCAAGACATGTGGTAAGAGATTCCAAGTGTTTTGTTTTCTTTTGAGTCATAATTGGTACATTTTCGAAACACGCACGACGTCATTTTCAATTTATTTAGGTAAGACAAGACGCGGCACGTTCGTGACTGCGCTCAATGCAGACTAAATAACAGACGGCCCAATTGGGCCGTATTTGAATTTTCACAACGCGCGCGGTAGTAACATATCTGCTTTGAGTTTTTCATCATATGTAGGTAATTACTATTGCACTATTTGATTCAAAATCTAAGTTAAACAAGGTTAAACATTAGATTAAAGGAGTGAGTGAGACGGGCCGTGCCGGGGCTCAGCGTGCCGGGGCTCATCGCAATAATAATAAGGCATATTATGCCGATACCTCTTGAAAATGATTGACACAAATACACAATGAAAATGTATTTATTTAATAAAATAAAAAATAACGCACACTATCACAATTTTACTAACTCACACTATAATGCGTTTTGTACATTATACACTTAGGTACAATTTGCTTATTGTCTATTCCTTTAGATTTTTTAAATCTTTACAATATAAGAATCCATACCATAAAAAAAAGTATAAATCGTTTATGATTCGTCCAGGATGGATTTACAGTTCGACAAGGATTTCTAGTTTCTATGAACGTGGCGAGAAAAGGAACTAAACGCTTCTTTAATACAAAAACGTCATTTTTGACATGTGTTTGACAGTTCTCGTTTACCAGCAGCGCTCCCGTCAGTGTCACCCACGTTCATTAAAAGCCTTGTCTGTCTGTATATGCGCCCGCCCGACCCGAACCAAAGGCCCGAACGAATGGTTTGGCAGCTGCACCGCGAGATTACAAGCTGTTATAGTAAATTTAATATTATGTACATACAAAGGGTGAACATGACTAGTGATTGGACAGTACTACGACCTCTAGTGACGGTCTCTATGGCTCAGTTGGTGGGCTGTTGGTAGCTCAAACCGGGGGTCACGGGTTCGAATCCCGCCGACGGAACAAAAAAGTTTTCAATGTTCCCGGGTCTGGATGTGTATTAAATAGTTATGTGGATCATATAAAAAACTTAAATATATGTAATATGTATGTATAGTATAAAAGTATTAAATATATTTTCGTTGTCTGGTACCTGTAACACAAATCCTTCAGGTACTTAGCACAGGGCCAGACTGACGTGGTGTAAAGCGTCCATAGATATTATTAGTCATTGGACAGAGCACAAAAACACTTTATTTATTAAGGTTGCTTTAAAAAATTATGTGTTTTTGTGCTTTGTCCAATGAATGGTACTTTCCAATCACTAGCCGTTTTACCCTAATCTCGCGGTATAGCGGCCAAACCGCGCGTTCGGGCGGGTGCATATACGTCATATACGTCATATAATAACGTCGAATTTCTAAAAGTTGCCAAACCAGCAGCGTAGGCTTGAATATGCGATGAGACAAATTACATAAAATTTAATAGATCAACGTTATGTAAAAGCAATATTGCCAAACATGATCACAAAAGTATACCTATACCTACCTACATCTATACCTAATATAGTCTTATTGGATATTCCGTTTCGAAGTGAGAGAGAGGCGTGGAATCTAATGCGCACGCACTTGGGCATATTACTTATATGCGTAGCTGGCCGGTTTCAAGGAAAATAGGCGTCAACAAAACTGTTTAATTATAAAAATATTCTACATCTACCATCTCGTAACTCTATGTTCCCGAAACAACTTTGTCTTCGCTAACTCTTCTAATATATTCAAGTATGCATATATTCAGAGCATACATAATTAAATCTACGTGGAAGTCGCGCAAAATACCATTGCTATAATAATGGACGCTGTTAAGCATTCGTGTACTAACCCACATAAAAATTACGTATTGAGTTATGAATGCAGTTATGTTCTTTAGATGATTTAGAACAAGACTGCATTCAAAATTTATCAACAAAAAAATTTGTGGGTTAGGACACTAATGCTTAACAGCGACCATATACAAGTCTATATTCACTTAATAATAAATGCTTTAGTCTATTTCTAGTTTTCTGAAACTACCTGTGACCAAAGTTACGTCGGAATTTGATTTCCTTGACGATATGATGCCGTTGGTGCTCAGGATTTCCATGGAATCCAGGGATAAGAGGACCTTCCTCTTCTGGAGGAGAAGATCTTGGGTGTATGTGATCATCTCTTCTAGAGGAATCTTGCCACCGAAGTTGGTTGGGAGAACTCGCTCTTCGACGTGATTGCAAAGGTTCTTTGTGTTGGTGTGTACCTAGAAAATGAGATATGGAGTTGATATTTATCACAAGTTTCTGTTTACTTCGCCTATGTAAATGTAATAGTTATCCCACGGGAGTGTATTTTTTGTTAATTAAGTTTAAAGACATACCCCGCTAAAAATTGTAATAAGTGTTAGGAGTTAGAGTTAGAATTGCCAGCAGCGATTGAGCTGATGATGAACTATACCTAGGCTATAGCTTAGAACACTCATGAGTCTTGATGATGTCAGCTTTGAAACAAATAATACGAAATCAAAATCGGTCCATCCATTTGGGTGCTACGATGCCACGCTTAAAAACACACAAAAAAGGTAGACAATCACGTCAAACTTTGCTACTCATTATGCAAAACGTAGATTACCTAATTAAAGCTAAATCCCAAACTTAAAAAAGTAGACTCTACTTAGTAGAGTATGATGTACTATGTACCTACCTATGTATGAAGTTCGCAAAAATTAACTCACTTGTAATCGCTGTCCCATTTTGGGTGAAACTTTGGTCATACCGATGTCTACGATGTATTTGAGGGCGGCTGGAACGTTCACCAGTTGGAAGCTTTTGTGTCGCATCGGCAGTGATTGCTGGAGACAAAATATAAGTTTAGTCACAAAAATCGCCTAATATTAATCTAACGGAAAAATGTGAAGTTCGAAACTGTTAAATGTTTAAGGGTCGCAAATAACTAACATAATATCTTCAACTTGAACTCAAATAACCAGACAGTGGTTTACAAAGTCTTGTCGCCTTTTTGATCCATAATCATCTGGGGGGCTATTATCGCATAAAAAGCAGCTGTGTAGATAGCCTTTCCAATCTGAGACTGTCGGAGTTCATTCCAAATAAGTCTCTGGTGCTAGACCAATCTAAGATTGTCGGAGTTCATTCCAAATAGATCCTTAGGGCTATAATAATATTATGTTCTGTCGAGGTTTTGCCTCCTTATAACAGGGTTCTCATGATAGTCATACGGCTAAGGCCCTACACTCACTTGTGACACGACAGTCAGAGAGATTATTATCGCTGTACAAATGAAGATGCACATACAAATATTTTTATTACAATTATTGTCTGTTTAGATACAGTCCTGTTTTTAGCGACAGCTCTACCACAATAGACATAACTACCAGTGGCGGCTACGCTTACAAAATACAAAATGTTCTATTTTTGATTAACTTTACCAAAAAAAGAAAGTTGTAAAGCACTGAATTATTTTAAACAACGCCAAGCGCGTTATGACCTCGACACCAACTTGACCTGTCGAGCCTATAGTTTCTGTGATCGCGAGTGTGTCAAAATATTCATTTTAGTGAGTTTTAAGTGCATATTTGAAACTTTTAGGTCAGACGACGTAACACACTCAATTTGGTGACGCTTGTTAGTTCATACGTTATGCAACGTGTTTTACATTTTAGTTTAAAGTAAATTGTAAAATTTCGTCGTTTTTTGGCTCAGATTAAAAGCCAGAATACTACAGTATGTGCCAAATAAGGATAATAATTATAACGGTAGATGCTTAAACAGATAATTATGATGTAATACTAGATAAGTATACAGATAGTAACGACGATAGGATTCTTATCAAATGCGAGTGTCCCTACGCTGCTCTACAATCTCCTCTTTTAGGGCGTTTCGCTGCGTTGTGCGCCTGGACGGCCACCCGCGAAACGTGCTTTTTTCATGCACAGCGTGAGGCGGTTCAGCCGTCGCTCGATTACTATGGCGAGCGGCGTGCGCACGGCGCGGGCGCCCGCGCCAGGCAGCTGCGACGGGCACACGCTCGACGCAGCAAATGCCCTTACCCTTAGTCCTTACTCCTTACATAATACTACGAATCGGGAACTTTAAAACTCTTCTTTAATATTTTTTATTACTTCTAAGTCTAGTTTGTAAATTCTCGAAAGAGGATTTAAGATCATGTCCATAGCTATCTTGATATTGAAAATTATGAATTATGATGATCCACAAGTTGAAAAACACCGTAACAGGTAGAGTCAAATAACAAATTAGAAAATGCATCTACGCATCGCGTTGCGGTTGACTTAGGATTAGAGAATTTCCTTTAATAGAATAGGTAAATTATTAATTTATCTTGCTTGAAGGCGATATTATATCGCCACCATAACACTCTTCACGTTGACTCATGATGGATAGCCATTACCACCATGATTGTGAAGCTGTCTTTGCATGCACAATCGACGTCGATGAGCAATCATAGACGAATATGCACAAATCGCCTATATTGGCAAACGATGCAAATGGGTCACCTAAAAGCAACTACCGTCGCCCATGGACACTCGCAACATCAGAAGAGCTGCAGGTGCGTTGGTATATGTTAGGAAGACGTATAATCTCAGTTTATGATTAACAATCTCAATATTGTCTGTGCCTATTGAATCACCACTAAGCGTTTTAATAATGACATCACAAGAATTTCATGTTTGCGAAGTAAACTCGAACTCAGGGCCGCGTGCAATAGGAAACCGATTTTCTTTAATTCTATATAATCTTTAGATGTATCCGCCGTATTAATTTTCAATTGAAAATGAAATCTAATTTACGCTTATTGAGCTTTGCCTATTAATATTCATTAGAAATAGTAATTAGATCTACAGTATCCTTTTGTAAAAAAACTTCAAGTTGTCGTTTTCCTTAGAGCCAGGCCACAGCCCACAACACTGCTTTGCGGCGTCCTATCACAAAAATAACATCGCACAGAAATGCGATGCGTTGTCACAACGCAAAAATGTCATCGGAAATCTCGCTGTCGCGTTGCGAATTTCCACGATGCGTTCTGCGAAATCGTAGATTTTTACGATGCGACGCCGCAACACACTGTTGTGGCCTGGCCCTTAAAGTCGAAACCGCACTTGGGCCTGTCCACATGTCTACGTCACGACGTCGTCTACGTGGAACGGTGCGCTAACGTGCAAATTTACGTTAACGTAACGTGAAAATGCACATCACGATGACGCACCGTTGCACGTCGCCGTGCCTTTGAACTTATCAAAAAATAATTTAAAAAGTTGTGATGTCAAAATTTTGACGTTTATACTTTTTAAATAGACTTTTTTGAGTAAAAAGGCATGATAACATCCAGGAAGACGTCAGAAACTCACCTCTCCCCATTTCAGGAGCCTGGCGAAATCGAGGGGGTTCCATGAGGTGACGTGTGCCGTGGTGGAGCCGCTGCCGTCTCCAACGTGGACGAAGCCCAGGATCTGTTCTGTGGGGTCTTCCATCAGCGTCTCATAGACCACGCAGTGCGCGCGACACATGTCCCAGCAGGTGAACTTGGTCGCGTTGAATTTACCTGGGGACAAGGAGAGAAAATTTATTAGTTTTTTATTTTATATTAGTACGAGAATTTAACTAAGGTTTCATTTTGCTCTATCTCTACGCCCGCGCCACTACAAACCCAATCAAAACAGTATCTTTAGGTAGGTATACCGTATTATAGCGCTAGCAAAATAACAAGGTATAGTCTGTCATGAAAGTGAAGAAATTAATTATTATTTTTAACAAAAAATTAAAACCGACTTCCAAGGTAAAAACAATAATAATATGAACTAAAAAGTATTAAATAACTCTTACTCTATAATAGTGCCTTTTTCAGAATTTGTCTAAATCTCAACTATTTCTGTACATACTACAGTCTTCATTATTTGAAGTCGGTACCAGCTAATTTTATCGTGAGTTCAGTCAATGTCAGAATATCTGAAGCTTTTGGGACTGGTACCGACTTCAAAGTCTTACCTTGGAAGTCGGTTTTAATTTTTTATTAAAAATAATAATTTCACTCTTTTTAGTTATCTACAAGATAAGGCTTTATGCGTAAATAACCACTACGAATGTTAACTATTCACATTATGTTACTGTAAGCAAAATTGTGGTAAATGCTTGCAGTTATCTTAGCGATGCTGCAATTTAAAAACTTTTATCTTTAAAGGTTCAGGAGTTCTGTTCAGTGCCTTTGGACCAAGAAACACCTTCGTATGAACTTTCTCTTATTCGTAACATATGTTTAAGTTACTAGAAACAATATTTTAACCACTATGAGTCTTTTGATAAATTTCAAGGATTTCCCTCGATTGCTCATAGATCCCATCATCAGCTCACCACTTTCGTAATTATTATACAAAATCAAGATTATATCCTATACAACACAAGAATTTTGAAAATCGGTCTACAAACAGCGAAATTATCATCAAAAACATCTGCTTTGATGCAAAATATCACGAAAAGCATCAATAATTGGGTCATAATGTGATGACCCATGGCATAATTATGAATTTGATGATAATGATCAAATAAATTGATGTATCGGCTTATGCTTTCAGTTGTTTAAACAACGCCGAAATCCCCGAACCTGTATCTATAAGGATTCAAAAGTTCTGTTGGGTACCTTCGGATCCAGGGTATAACCTGGTACGAAATCCTACTTTTTGGTAGCATTTACCTCGAATGCTTTAGAAAAAATTGAAATCACTATATGTTTCCATACAAATTTCAAAGAGTCCCCTAGATTCCTCCAGGATCCCATCATCGGATCACCACTTTTGTGAACATGGTACCAAATTCGATTTAAACCCTATACTATAAAAAAAAAAGATACATACAGCCGAACGTATAACCTCCTCCTTTTTGGAAGTCGGTAAAAAGTGGCAACATCGTAGTGTCATATCCCTTTCAAATTAATCCAAGAAAAAAGGGATGACACTACGATGTTACCACTTTTTAATTTCTTCACTTTCTTGACAGGCTATAAACACATGGCATCTGGATAAATCTTATATCTTTAAACGAGCAATTCTTGTATATATATATATATATATATATATATATATATATATATATATATATATATATATATATATATATATATATATATATATATATATATATATATATATATATATATGTCGTAGGGAAAAGAAGATATCAGGGATATCCCGAAATCCCTAGGGATATCACGAAATCGCGGTAGATACCGAATATTCTTGTTTCTTACGTCTTCTTACTAAACAAATCTAGTGATATGTCATTTCACTAAACTAAATCTAGTGAAATGTCAGAAAAGCGGATACCGCCGAATAAAAATCGAGCTACGCATTTCTCTCGCTCGCTCTAATACCCTATCACTATCTTATGGGGGCGACTAACCCTAAATTGACGATTTTATAATTCATTTTTATACTTGAAAATAAACCCCGAATTGTTTCATTTTGTAGACATAGATACTACATTATATTTCCGAGAATCAAACCTAGCAAAAACACGATATCTTAAAATTTTCTCGATCACAAAGATGCATATAATTTTCACGAATTTTTCATATATTGCCATAACCGTGCATTAAACTAAGTTAATATTTTAACACATTGTATAAAATTCTATCATTGAGGAACTGACCTAGCGGATTTTTTAAATGTTACATATTTATCGAGTTATTAGGAAAAAAATAATTTTCTTTTTATTTAAATGAATCCGCGTCGTCCTTTTTCACCTGGCATATGAAAGACGGGCATGAGTGTGAAGAGAGAAGAACGATTTTTTGCGTTAGTCGCCCTCTTAACGCGAATGGGGCATTATCAGCGTGAAGGGATCTTATTATCGGTATTGAGTTATTAATATCCCCATAATATACATTTAACAGGCTATCGAACCATGCAAGTAACATGCGCGTAAGTCTGGAAAATATTAAAAAATGTTGAAACTCGAGAGTCGTAAAAGGTGATATTTAGAAAATCGCATTCAAACTTAACGTACACGTAATAATTTAACGACTAAAATCACACGAGCCGCGCCAGCTCGAGCGACGCATTTGTTTCACTCCCACTAGTGCCCGTGTGGGTATTAGAGCGAGCGAGAGAAATGCGTAGCTCGATTTTTATCCGGCGGTATCCGCTTTTCTGACATTTCACTAGATTTAGTTTAGTGAGATGACATATCACTAGATTTGTTTAGTAAGAAGACGTAAGAAACAAGAATATTCGGTATCTACCGCGATTTCGTGATATCCCTAGGGATTTCGGGATATCCCTCATATCTTCTTTTCCCTGCGACATATATATATTCGGAATCGGCTCCAACGATTTTCATGAAATTTAGTATATAGGGGGTTTCGGGGGCGATAAACCGATCTAGCTAGGAATCATTTTTAGAAAATGTCATTTTATGCGTGTTTTATCGAATACCGAGCAAAGCTCAGTCAAATAGCTAGTAATTGATAAAGTGATGAAAAACAAACAATTGCAAGACCAAAAAATCGCAAGCAGTTTTCCCTACCAAAGGTTATAATATAATATACTGGGCACAATAGACTATCATTCTGTCTACTCTGTACTGGGTGTCAGGATTAACACCGTTATCCTTAAAACCATCAAATTACTATTATTAGTATTAATTATTGTACTAACGCTATCAAAAGTTTTTGTGTCCTCTTTCTATCTTTTTTTATATCTTTTTACCCTTGTAGCCATTGGGCTACAAGGGTAAATCTTATGATGCCTATTGAGGCATCATAAGATTTATACCTATAAGTAAATGTTTTTTTTTCTTTCGTAAACATCGGAAAAACCAGACAATAATTATTATTAAAACTTCTGTGGAATTCCCAATATAACTGTGATTAAACACGCATTATAAACATGCGAATAAAATGTTTCTATTGCGCAATAGCATAATATAATATTACGCATAGCGAAAACAAAAAAATTAAATAAGTACAATATTATACAGCATGTACCTACTAAATGTGAAAAAGTGCATTTTGAAGTTAATACTGTTATTCTGCTTGAACACTAGCGAAATCCTACAATAACTACACAAAAACTTAGCTGTAAATTGTTTGTGCTTGTCCTATCATTGACAAAATCTATAGTTTATTATTGTCGTCGTTTTTCCTCATCTTTATTTATATTCGAGTTAAACTATAAATAGACATGAAATTTTTCAAACGGCTATTAACAGCGACCACATGCTATAAACCTTAAGTTTGGAGACTTTGTGTAAGTATAAAAAGTTTTAGAAAAACATATTATGAATAGGAAGGTTTGTTTCATTTTTTAAATCGATTTTGATGAAGCTCAACATAATATTACACCGATATAGTTATCACTTATAGTCTTATAACATTCAGTTTACAGGTACAGTAGTGGCGGCCTTACTCATTGCGAAACCCCTTTCGAGGCCCCGGGCGGTTGCCCTGTTCGCCACCCCCTAGGGCCGCCACGGTACGGTATCATCTAGTGGAAAATATATTTAATTATTTACCCATGTTATATACGATGACACGACGTCCAGCATTGTCACGAACTGGAGACACAGCTATGTACCTGAAACAAAGTTAATACTGATTTAGCGGCTTCCTATTATATATTACACCATACGGCATACCTTTCTTTTAATATTTTTATTTTTTACTATAATATGATGCCCGCAACTAGGTTGCGCCAAAATTCGTTGCGCGGTAACTGTACATTTTTCCGGGTTATAAAGTATCCTATGTCCTTTCTTCGGGTTTGAGCTTGAAGAGGTAACGGACAGACAGACAGACAGACAGACAGACAGACAGACAGATAGGGAGATCGCAGACGACAGACTTTTTGTACGATCGAGTCACAAATTCAAAGTCAATTATAATATGATTAATTAATTAATTATAATTATTATAGTAGGTATATTATAGTATTAGTATAGTAATATACAGTGTGTAACAAAAACTAGTGATAATACTTTAGGGTGTGTACATGTTCCTTGTAGAGAGTTCACTCTGAAAGTAGCAGCTCTGAAAGACGAACATTTTTTTTCACTTTTGTATGAGCAAGGGCCCGAGCGTCACGAGTTTCCCCATACAAAAGTGAAAAAAAATTTTGGTCTTTCAGCGCTGCTACTTTCACAGTGAACCCTCTACAAGGAACACGTACACACCCTAAAGTATTATCACTTGTTTTTGTTACACCCTGTATAGTATGGATTTTTATTATATTATACAATTACTCTCTTATATTGTAACTATATATTGTTAAACTGTTTTATTAGGTAGATACTATAGAGTATGGAGTAGGTATAGACTATACGATGGCTACAACTTCGTTGCAAAATTCGCTTATCGTGTATGAACCGTACATTTTGTCGGGATCAATATTGTTGCTATGTGTTAATCTATACTGTCTATCTATGTCTAATCTATCTATGTTATTACCTGAAATAAGGTATTATTATTAACATACTGATTTTATAGCATTATTATTATCATACTATTTTTTAATAAAATGCTAAGGGCTTTTTGCCAAAGGACTTCTATTTAAACTGATGTAGACATGCCATACGCACCAAATGTTCCGCCGTTCCAATAGAGCTAATTCACACCATTGCAGTCAGTGTTCACTGGCACGCTGTACGCGACGGTCGTATGGGAGTGTGTATGGTTAGCAAATAAATTTTTAAAACAAACTTAGTTTTATTTTCAGATACTAAATGTAATCAAAGGGCAAAATGCTATCTTGTGTTATAAGATTTTGTAAAAAAATACACAAATAAATCTTCAGGGATTACCTTTTACAGGTAACTATCATAGTTGTTCACAATAGATGAATAATTTTTACCTGACTACAGCAAAGCAAGAAGTAAGAGTTATGTGTCTCACAGGTTATGTATGTATGGATGTATGTTACTACCCATTTGTAGCCAAACCAAAACGGCAAGAAAAAATTTAGAAACTTCTTAATTTTATAATAGTAGGGAATATAAATAATTAAAAAAATGATAAAAAAAATTAAAAATATATATTTTATTTAAATTATAGGGGTGTACCCAAATTGGCACAATGGCCACTTATGGGGTCGGCGTAGGTGGGTTTATGTGAAGCATTCCTACTCAATGCACATTATTTTGTCGATTTTTTTATGAGCTCTTGGACTTTTATTGTGTCGGACAACCTAATATTCACGGTTTGAAAGAACTTTTGACACGAAGTTTTTCGATTTTGGATGCTAGTGGGCGAGTAGGACGTTGACGAGATTATTTTAGGAGGTAAAATCTAGCTCTGCCTTGATGAAATAATAACTTGTCAATTGCACCTTCTTTATGCTGAACATGTAAAAGACACGTATTGGATAAGCTCATGTCAATCATGTGTGTGATTATATACTATGTGCTAACACTTCAACAATGAATGCCAATTCTATACAACAATATTGATTGGTCCATTTTGACTACATCATCCCTGTGGTTTTTTGTAGTAGTTGTTATAAAATTTTGCTATTTTTTAGTTTAGGGATAGGCTATGCGATGCTGAATAAGTCTTAGTATAAGGAGTACACTTCGTCAAGAAGTAACACTTAGCACTAATCAATTAGGCCAATCGTATGTACTGCTATTATATTAGCGGTAGTTTGAATCTTATTAGATCTAAGACAAGCTCAACTCGCTGCCTGCTGCAGGTTCATTATGCATGACCGCTATCCTCAGAATCCGAAAAAGTACCAACGTTATGAACTTCAGTTTCTCCTGAAAATTTAGCAAGGTTGATGAAATTTATCTATCATCAAAACCACTTTGTCAATAAATACACAGGATTCCAGTGAAATGATGGTCAATTTCTACTCCAATGCATCATCACTACCTTAGATAATCGTATTCAGCACTTCCTCAATCCCACGGTAGCTGTTAGTGACACTATAAAGTCGTTAGCGATTCACCATAATAATTAAAAAAAAAAATTCTTAGTGTACATGTAGCCAGTGTACCAAAATTGGTACAACAACGTTTCAGTTGCTATAAAATAGTAAAAAACGATTTGAAAAAAACTTGTTATAGCTTATCCAATACGTGTCTTTTACATGTTCAGCATAAAGAAGGTGCAATTGACAAGTTATTATTTCATCAAGGCAGAGCTAGATTTTACCTCTTATAATGATCTCGTCAACGTCCTACTCGCCCACTAGCATCCAAAATCGAAAAACTTCGTGTCAAAAGTACTTTCAAACCGTGAATATTAGGTTGTACGTCATAATAAAAGTCCAAGAGCTTAAAAAAATCGAAAAAATAATTTGCATTGAGTAGGAATGCTTCACATAAACCCACCTACGCCGACCCCATAAGTGGCCATTGTGCCAATTTGGGTACACCCCTATAATTTAAATAAAATATATCTTTTTTTTTAAATTATTTTTTTAATTATTTATATTCTTTACTATTATAAAATTAAGAAATTTCTAAATTTTTTCTTGCCGTTTTGGTTTGGCTACAAATGGGTTAATTTGCGTAAGCCAGTTAGAGTGCAGATTAACGCGGTATTCTGCAGATTATCTGGGTGAGTTAGTTAAAATGCAAAAAATTGATTATATTCTTACATTACTAGATAATCTGCAGAATATCTAGGTAATCTGAAGACTACTGACCATGGATACGGTAAATTGCATAAAACAGATTCTTGTTTGAATAAATGATATTATTTAGTTGTAGGTATAGGGATTATTGAATTTAATTTTTAGGACCTTAACAAAGGAATAAAATATTAAAATTTAAGTAACTAAAATATTACTGCACTGATAAAATGTAACAGATCAAATCAACTAGAAAAAAACCCAATAATAAACAATTAAAAACAGTCTAATGTTAGCCATACACGCAACAATCTACCGGAGAGGTCACCTGCAGGTATGCCTGCGCAAGTAAATCGGAATGTGTGTGGCAATAGACCTGTGCAGTTGCTTGGACCTGCGCATTTGACCGGCGCAAAATCGAGAATCAATTCTTTCGAATGACACCTGCGCAGGCATACCTGCAGGTGACCTCTCCGGTAGACCGTAGCGTGTGTGGTAGCCATAAGGTTAACATGCTTAAGTCAAATTTTTTAGGATATAGACGAAGGAAGAGTTTAGCTTAGAATTTAGATTGTGAAAGAGTGACGTTAATGTGTTTTATTTTAATTTCCTAAGATTGCTCTGGGTATTATTAACCATTAGATATTTATTATCATGCACAAGTGTAGGCCAGTGATACAAGTTCCAGAAACGTGCCTTTTGTGTTCCCTCCTAAACTCCATCGAAAGTTTTAGTAAAGCGACTACCATTTTACTGAATCGACTGATTTGAGTCCTTGACTGCATTGACTTTGACTTTGGCTAGACTTTGGACTTTACCAAATAGAAAATCGATGCTAAAAATTGTTACAAGAACATAGTTTTCCCGCCACTTATTTGACACTGGCCATGATTATATAGCCGAAGCGCCATAATAAGAAAAAAATAAACAAAGGATAAAATATTTAAAGGGACTAGGCTGTTATCAGGATAGGTCTTCATCGTAAAGTGCTGCTTCAGGAGTCAAGACAGTGGCGTGGGAAAACGGGCGAGGAGAATTCAGTACGAAAAGACACCACCTTATAATCTCTCTACTATAATTGTTATTGAGTTTCTACTAATAGAGATTATGAAACAACGACAATTAGTCGTAATAATTTCCAATTGAAACTATGGCGTCCGCTACACACTTGAATTGCGAGCGCCTTCAATACCGGTCACCGGAATCATGTCCGAACCATTTTCTCCTCCCCTTTTTTTTATCCACAGACAATAAATCATAGAACTTGATAGTTTTGCCATATTCGGCCAGTATCATTTTAATTGGCCGCCTATTCAGTGTTTAGCGTTACGTCAGAGCGATAACTCTATTTCGTTTGAAAATTACCAATTACAATATTAATCTACCAAAAATCATATTTGAAGTAAAATTATTTCCGCAGCGCCGTCATATTCAATATTAACTTCAATGTTGTTGTTGTTAATGTTACTCCACTGATAAAATATAACAGACCAAATCGTCGAACATAGGAACAGATGGGTGGAGTCCCAGCGAAGGAGCGTAACAAAAGTGTTTAGTTCACTATCTTCCGCAATTCAACGATGTACCATTCGTTACTATGCAAACTAACTAGGTAAAGTACAAAAATATGCTTTTTTGATTTAAATTTCACACTTTACCGGATGTTATCAGGAAATCTGCAGATTACCTAGTTAATTTGAACATTAACGTATTTCGCATTCTAACGGTAACATAATATTATATACCTATACAATGCATTCGACCACCCGCACCCTCCCGCTTCATACTGACCTCACCCGCGCACGCCCTTTGCAGGTACTATTAAATACCAGTTAATTGTAAGTTGTAGTTTAAGTTTAATTTATATTATTATAAAAAACAATAAACTTAATAACAAAAAAAAATCTTAATTTGTAATAGACTTTTTTGCAGTCAGTACTTGCGGGCGTTTTATCTTTCGGGGAGTTACGCTTGCGTTCGGTATGACCGAGTGTCATAGGCCTGCATCCTTGTCACTCTTGTTACAAATAATATTGGCATCTCGCACTTGACTACGTAGATATACTTTTAGTTTCTGTGTGTGAGTAATGTTTTGAGTGTATTGTCACAATAGACATAAGGACCAGTAGTTCGACTGCAAAGAGACGGACAGGTTTCAATATCTGTCAAATTCGTCGGGTTTCACTAGGATTATAAGCGGAATGTGCCTCGCGCTGGCTGATATAATTTATTTTTAAATATTTAAAATAAAGATTTCAAAATTGGATTCTGACAATTTTAATCGCTTGTGCCAAAACACAAACAACAATACGACCAAAGAGGAACACGTCCAGCGAATATGTCATATTTTTAAATTCGTAGGTAACAAGTTAACAACCCTTGCGACGATTTTCGTCATAATACGTCAAAATTAAAAATTTCAACATCAGTTCTATGTCGGCATACTCTATCATTCTGTCTACTCTGGTATTGTTTTAGGATTGCTTTTCAAATGACATTTCTTAGAGTACACCACTTCTACTTCAGTTTAAATAGAATTCTTTGCTTTTTGCGGACAATCGCTAGTAGGGATGCGGTTAGTTAGTCGTGCCCGTAAATATGACTAAGCGTGGAGTGGAGCACCATGGGGTTTCAGTGGGTAGATTCTAGATCCGCGGGGAGTCCCACATACCCCGGCCGATGTCCCCAATCCGCCGGGGGTGCGCAAACCATTTCCCCAAAAAAAGGGTCAGATCCAAAAATTATTTTATTCCTAATGAGAACAATATTCTTTGTCACACTAAAACTGCGTATATTATTCTGCTTAGGTATTTGATTTCTGCGAATGGCCTTCGGGAAGTTTTTTACAGCTCAACGATGTTAATATATTTGACGGTTATAAAATAAGCATATTTATAACATAATTGTTTTTATGGCACAAACATGATTAACTTTGGTATTTAATCGGTATATGTTCATAGCTTGTTTGTTCGTAAAACGTGACTGCTTGAGCTAAGTAATTTTTTAATCCTTTTTATTAAAACACAGGCTAAAGTCTAAGCAGCTACACCGCCTTTTACATAAAATTGATAGATGATCCCGAGGTGTAGTCGCCAAACCCTTTGTTTGGGCGGACTCATATAATTCGAATTTAAGTTACATATTCAAGTTGTTCCTCTTGTAGTCACTAAGCGGGCCCCTAGACGATCATCACACAATGAACAACTTTGACAATGAAAGGCGGGCGCGTTCAATATTAACCCTAGCCTTACGGTCAATAATGCACAATGCTTGATATAAGATATTGCACAATAAAATTGATCATCTAGGGGCCCGCTTAGAAAAGAATTTTCAGGCGTAGCCGCTTAAAATGTATTTTTTTTTCTTTAATTATTGTCAATCAAAACTTGTCCTTACTTCATTGAGTTTTTCCAAATAATGCTTAGAATAAACCTACGTGTCAGTGACGGAGCGTCAAGTTGCGTCAAGTTGTCAAATGTGTGTTTTGTTACAAATCAAATGTCAAATGTGTGTTTTGTAACAAAACACACATTTGACAACTTGACGCAACTTGACGCTTAAGCCTCAGCTTAAAAAGAAGACCACGGTTTTTTGGGAGAATGTGAAAGAGTGATGTTGTGTTTTTATATTATTTTCCTAAAATTGTGTTATCTGGGTTTTTAATGTGTAATATTGGTAGGATATTAACCATTAAATATTCGTTATCGTGCACAAGTGTTGGAAAGTGATGTAGTAACCAGAAACGTGCTCTTTTGTGTTCCCTCCAAAACTCCATCAAAAGTTTCAGTAAAGCGTCCTACCACTTTACTGAATCGACCGACTTGACTTCTTGACTGTATTGACTTTATACTTAGACTTTGACTAGACTTTGGACCTGACTGACCTGACGATAATATATAAAAAAATTGTATTAAAGAATATTGTTTTCCCGCCATAATATTATACTCGACACTGGCCATGGTTATAGCCGAAGTGCCATTAAAAAAAAAAAAAAAAAAAAAAAAGAAGACCACAAAATCTCAAAGTCAAAACGTTTAACGTCTAGACGTTTTGGAATATCTATTATCATACGTATAAAATTATCTACAAAGTGGAAAATCCGGTTTCGAATACATAACAACATTAAAATTGTTACGTGTTGATTTATCGCTGTTTTGGCACTGAACTTCTTCGAGGTTCACAAACCGAAACGAAGTCTTAGGCTTTGTGTAGGCTTTATTCGACCAAGGTAGATATTTGAGATTAATGGCCGCACTCAGGTTTATGTAATAATTAAACTTTAAGTTTATGAAGATTTTTAATATTAACTGCATACTTACATTTTCTGTCAAACTCTTCATAATACAATTAAAATTTAGTATTATTAAGTATCTATTTAAATGATCCGTAGGAGTTTTCAACGCAGATTATCAGGACTCTATACAACTTGGCTAGTTGTACTTAATAAAATAATATCCTGAACCAGTGGCGGATTTACCAATAGGCTAAGACGTAGGCTGGAGCCTAGGGCAACAGATTTAGAGGGGCGGCAAATTTAGCCCTACTTTTTTATCTTACAGAAATAAAAAATACCACCAAAAACATTTCTTGTAAAATATTGCCGAGACGACCACATAAGGTTTACGGTTTACCCTGTAAAAAAGATATGAGATCTCATGTAGAGCCAAGCTTCTGAATCAGGCACGACCTAACTCTACAGTCTACAGCCCCCCTAGACAAGTGGCAAAACGCTAACGCTAACGCTAGCGCTAACGCTACAAAAGTATGCGATTTGACATAAGTCATCGCTTCGCTAGCGAATACTAATGTCAAATCCATACATTTTCTAGCGTTAGCGTTAGCGCTAGCGTTAGCGTTTTGCCACTTGTCTACGGGGGCTGATCCTAATTAAACAAATTCTACATACCAGTAGATAATATATTATGTATGGCTTCATCGTTTCGCTACCGCACAGGATGAAACCTTGTGTGGTCGTCTCAGCAAAAAAATTCAAAAAATGTTTTTGGTGGAATATTATGATTGTGAACTAAACTAACGTTGAATTTCTAAGGTCAGTTTTAGGGGCGGCAAAAATTGAATAGCCTACAGGCGGCAAATTTGTAAATCCGCCACTGTCCTGAACTGAACCTGTACAAACAGGCGGTCTTACCGCTGAAAGCGGTTTCTTTCAGACAACCTTAAAATAATATAAAACAAAACAATCTAATACTTAATGCTAAAAATACTACAAACGTCTTACTATAAGATATTATATAATATTCATAGTAAAGATACAA
Source organism: Aricia agestis (assembly GCF_905147365.1). Lineage (NCBI taxonomy): Eukaryota > Metazoa > Arthropoda > Insecta > Lepidoptera > Lycaenidae > Aricia > Aricia agestis. The sequence continues at coordinate 21,714,304 of NC_056428.1, read as the reverse complement.
AAAATTATAATAAACTACACAAACTTTACATCAATACTTAAATGACGCCGGATTGCAATCCCTACTCATTTCATAGTTTGATTTGATGGTCCTAAAATATACATTGTTCTATTTATAGAACAATGTTACTCTTAAATTATATAACTACCAATATACAAAAAATCTGCTCGTTAGGGTTCCGTTTTAGGGTACCATAGTCAACCAAGTTTTGTTGATTACACAACCCTAAAACGGAACCCTAACCAGCTTGTTTTTTTATATATTGGTAGGCCTCCCTGACTATTATGTGAAAACTGGAATGGTCCGGACAGAGACTAGAATATATTCGGATGACATTAAAGCTCTTTCATAAGCCACCATAATGTTACATAAGTTTCAAGGACACCCAAACTTTCGTGAGTTAATTAAAGACGTGAGTGGAAGAAACAAACTGTAAGTAACGTTTTTTTGCATAAATGGAGGTTTAGGGACCAGAAAAATGAATTGAAATAAATAAAAAAAAACTGCGGATTTATTGTGTAGCCAAATATATTAGCTAGGCAATGAAGTAGAAAATTTACAAGGTTTGTTCAAATTATAAGAGAAAAAATTAGTATTTGTTCGTAAATCGTATGTTACGAAATGTTAGTTATTGTGTTCTTCCACTCACGTCTACAATTATAAGTGTATTAATGTAATGTTATTCCGTAATGCAGCATTTTGAAACAAAAGTAGGCCTAGTCACTATAGTGTGTTAGGTTCAAGGTAACGATGCTTTATGTAACCGAGAAAACGATGTACGTGTTAGTGCGTGTATTTTAAAACTCACATTATTTTTAAATACCTTTACCGCTTGATAGCTTATAAAGTAGCTAGAGCTAAGTGGGCCCCTAGGCAATCAATTTTATTGTGTAATATCATTGAACAATATTATTGAACAATTTATTTAACAATAAGAGTTAAAGGCGGCGTTCAATATCAATCCTGGGCCGTCCATAATATTGCACATACATTTCTCAATAAAGCTGGTCGTCTAGGGGCTCGCTAAGACAATATCTTCTTTATAGCTTTTTTATAGAATCGCCGAGCAACATGTATGGAATTGACTTATGCGTTCGATAATAATCGACATTCGACTCATGTCATGTTAATTTCATAAATTTTGATTGGCGATTTTATAAAGAAAATATGTTGGCCACGGGCTCTAATACTTGTACTAATTAATAGTCGCTCGCTGATCGCTCTTTATCCAACTTTTATCACTTTTTAATCCTTTTTGCAAAAGGGACATGTGCAGAAAACTTAATTCAGAGGTATAAATTGCCGAAGGTTTGGCTGACCCTGGATCTTGGACCAATAACTAAACTAGCAGAAATGGAGTCATATATACTTCTCATAATGTATTTAATTTCTAGAAATCGAGTCCAGTATAATAATAATTACATACCCATTGCTGATGATTTCTTTAAGTTTGGGCTCCTCGCAGTCCAGGTTTGAGAAGCACTCAGGATAGTACTTCCTCAAGTTGAGGTATTTAAGTAGCGTCTGCTGGGCCATGGGAATACTGTACTTTTTGTGGCGAAGAAAACGGAGGAGGAAGTTCTCATCTGCGAAAAAATACACTACGAAGTAAGTTACAACTCTATATGAAACTAGAAGACGCAAAAATCGTTTATCGCGCGGAAACAGTATGTACATTTTTCCGGGATAAAAAGTATCCTATGTCTTTTCCCTAGACTCAAAGTATGTCCATGTCAAATTTCAGAAAAACCGGTTCAGCGGTTGGGCGTAAAGAGGTAACGGACAGACATATACACTTTCGCATTTATAATGTTAATGTGGAAGTATGGACTAGTAAAAATTTGTGTTAAATTTTGTGAAAAATTTCTTTGAGCACTATGCTTTCGTGACCAGTGGTATAAAGCTTATTAAGTCTCGTTTGTGTCACTATCATGGAGAAAAATGTTGTTTCCAAGTATGCCTGACAAGAAAGAAGTTCTCTAGCTAGTCTGTTGGTTATAAGTCTTTGTATATTGCCATATTCTCCTACATTTGAGGAAGAAAAATACACTGAGAACACTTGGATATAAAATCCAATAATAATGTAATGTAGCGGCCGTACCTACTCAGAGACATTTAATTATAATAATTAAACTTCAGAGCATCACAGATAATGTATGGGTCTTATGTCAAAATCTCCATTTACAATTAAGTAATTAATATTCGTCTCTGAGTGCAACAGTATAGCATGTCAAGAAAGTGAAGAAATTAAAAAGTGGCAGCATCGTAGTGTCATCTATTTTAAATCAATCAAAAAAAGGGATGACACTACTATAATTCTGTCTACTCTGACACTACGATGATGCCATTTTCACTTTACGAGTATTGACAGACTATAAAAGTAGGCGTTGAGGCTGATGATGACAGTTATATTATTGCCCCCCACACCGGTTTCGGTGACGGTGGCCGGTTTCATTGAAACCAGGCCAGGTACGCAGGAGTAATTTTATAGTGCCCAAGTGTGTGCGCAGTACACAAGAGCACTCTCTATTCATTTACTCTTATAACCCAGTGGGAAACGGAAGACCGACACGACTGGCGAGAGATCAGGCGCAGGACCGTTTTTTTACATACCCATACGTGATACGACGCATGGATCATCTTACTTGTCAGACAATCAGGTGATCAGCCTGCATTGTCCATCCTAACCAAACTTGGAAATAACATGTTTCCAACGCGGGAATCGAACCCACGATCTCCGAGTCACGACTCAAGAGCCACGCTCTTAACCACTGGACCACGGATGCGTTATATAACATAGTGATTCGTGGTCGACCTCGGCGCAGTCGCAACAGGATTCTTAGATCCTATCTCACATTTTTACTGCGCATGACCAAATGCCGATTCTGCAACTTTGCCGAATTACATAAACTATAAAGTTTAATTTTAGAATTAATCGTTGAATAAAAGTTATTGAAACTCCCAAGACTCATGGATCATTTAGACATAACATTTAAGGATTATTTTGAATAAACAGTAAGAACAACATAACGCTTTAAACATTTTTATTATTTTAGCTTTTTAACTGTAAGCATAATCAAAATCAGTTTTTGTACTTTCGTCAAAGTTATGAACGGTATATCACAAGAAAGGAAAGATGGTGTAGTAAATTGGCACAATTCGGACCGTAACGCGACGAGTAGCGCGTATTTCTAAATTAGCATTGAATTGACAGACATCAATTGCGTGAAACGTTGCAAACGTATGTCAATTCAATACTAATTAAGAAATGTATCTACTCGCCGCGTTGCGGTCTGAATTGACCCTTAACCCATCAATCCCCAAGCGGCGGCTGCCGCTAGGGGATGGGTGCCCATAATATAACTTTTGCTGCCGCATAACAATAGGGAATATGCAAAAAAAATAATTTCATCTCAAATATATTTCTCTGTAATCTTTAACATCCTCACATTATAATTAATGGAGGGAATTTCAAACTTACTAAACGCGTCACCATTGGTCGAAACGAAATGTGACGTCAGATGTTACATATCGGCGTCGATATTCATACTGTGGTTATAGTATTTGTTAGAAAAATAGTTTAAAACTGGTGATTTCTAGTATATCTATATTTATAGTGAATCTATATGAGTAAATTAGGTTTTATAAATGAGTATATTAGGTTCTATCAAAGCACGTCTTGATCGGACTATCTACCGAAAATAGATGAATTTATGATGTTAGAATATTTTGCATCAAATCTTGATTTTACGATTTTATTTAATTAGACTAGCTGACCCAGCGAACATTGTTTTGCCATATAAATTATTTCTAGTATAAATTTAGAAAGTGGATAAAAACCTATTCTCAGGCCTAACGAATGTATAAGTACTTATTTATACAAAATTTAATCAAAATCGGTTTAGCCGTTTTGGAGGAATTCGCGCACAAACAGTGACACGAGAATTTTTATATATTAGATATTCCAATTAACATGAACAATTTACGTTGAGTACCTACGTAAGTAGCTACTTGTTTGTTTCAGATCTTCTATTGCAAAATTTACTTTTGACTAAATCGCATGAAGACGTATATAACAGTAACATAAGTATGCTATATACATAGCATACTTACGTTGAAATGATCATCACAATACTCAATAGTAATAAACACGAAATGGAGATACATTATCGCTTTTCATCATCTTACACCATGGTTCTCGTATTTTTACATCGTTTGGAATACGAAAAATACTTTGTCAGTATCACACAATACTTGTAAGAAGGTTTTTTACCCTCTTCCATGATCTCAATAGTAAATAAACCCGAAAATCAGTAAGAAGTAACTGAATCACTAAAGAAAACAAACACGGGACATAACATCTGACGTCATCAACATGGCGCGCTAATTGCCGGCGTTTGAACGGTACAAATTTAATCAATGTTTTAAATTTCAATTTAAATAATAATTTGAATATTTTGAAGCCTATTTATGTTTTATTCTCATTTATAAAGATATAAAGGACTAATTAAAGTCATTAAAAATAAAAAAAACCGGCCAAGTGCGAGTCGGACTCGCGCACCGAGGGTTCCGTACAAACCTGCAAGGTTTACAAAGTTCGTTCATTACGACAATCGAGTCATAACTATGGTATTTTTATTGCAAAATGAAATTCATAACAAAATTTAAGGTTTTCGGAATTTTTCCTTTATGTGTGCTATAAAACGTTGCTTCATGCCAAATTTCAAGATTCTAGGTCGACTGGAAGTACCCTTTAGGTTTTGATTCCCTTGCGAGTACTTGCGAGTTTCAAAATATGCAGCTTAAATTGCTGTTTCTTTTGATTGCGTTGACATAGAAGTTTGATTTTGTTACAGCTTAAAGGTATTATAGACCTGAGTATTTGGTATGAATTTCAATTTAATACCTCTACGCGTTTATGAGGAAATGGGTAGTAAGTTTAAAATTATTAAAAAAAAATATATTATGTGATGTAACTAAAAATTTATGGTTTTCGTAATTTTTCCTTTATCTATGCTATAAGACGTTGCTTCGTACCAAATTTCAAGATTCTGAGTTCACGGGAAGCACCCTGTAGGTTTTGATTCCCTTGCAAGTGTCGAAAATTTGCGGCATAAACGGCTGTATCTTTTGATTGCGTTGGCTTAGAAGTTTGATTTTTTCACAGCTTCAAGGGACAGTAGACCTGAGTAATTGATATAAATTTCAGCTTCATACCTCCACGCGTTCCTGAGAAAAAGGGTCTTGACAGACGGACGGACGGACAGACGGACAACAAAGTGATCCTATAAGGGTTCCGTTTTTTCCTTTTGAGGTACGGAACCCTAAAAATCATGCATATTCCCTATTGAAAATCTATTGTGTCTGCGATACCCACGATGGAGGTGTCAATAGACATGAACTTACCTTGTCTCACGTTACGTATATCGTTATTCTTCTGTATCCACTCCCTCATGATGTTCAGAGCCTGCTCCTTCGTGCTGGGTGTCTCTCGCAACTCCTTCTCCGCGACGGTCGCTATATTCTTCAAATCCCTGCAGAAGTGCTTCTGATATTTCTCATTGTTTGAGTTCCAATTGTTGGTGCTCATAGTAATAAGCACGTTTGCTGTCGTGTTAAACATTTTGACTGTAACAAAGGAATACATGAATTAAATAAGATAAAATAGATTTATAACTTAATAAACAATCAAATGTTTACAGAACGTCCTACTTTTTGCCTACCACTTGTTCGGGAAGTAACCCGGCGAGCAGAAACGGCGTAAAAAAATTCCCAAAAAAAAAAAGGAAAATTGTCCTTTGAAGAAGTAAATAATTGAAGATTGAATTAGAAATATTAAAGTATAAACAAAACACTATACAATATTTGAAGTGAACTATGGTTAGTTCATATGGTTCATTATGAAAAATTTTAAGACTTTTGTTGAACATTTTGAATTGCCAAAAAAAATTATCAACAATATATTTTGAAATAACATTTAAATGGACTCGTATTAAAATTTAGATTCATCAGAATAAGCAGTAGCGGCGTTAGAGGGGGGGGGGGGGGGGGTGACGTTGGGAGTCAGCTCAGGGTGCTGGATAGAAAGGGACGCCGAACGCAATCAAAAGGGGCGCCGCAAGCTACAGCGTATTAATGATTACTTGTGAAAAAAAAAATGTTATCATCTAGAACGTTTATATAATATAATCTTAGACATATTTTTAATCTTATGCGGAAAAAACAAGCTGTATGCTAACTGGTATTACAGGATATACGTGCGCGAGATAGGCACTAGATAATAATATTTATATGTTTAAGTAGGCTGAAATTAAATTAATAATGTCATACCGCAAAAAAATAAACATAATATGTAAATGTATACGCAAAGGATATTATACGAAACCAGCATTTAAAATCTAATCTAAAATCTAAAGTAAATAATGTTTTAGTACATACTGCTGAATTGAATAGAAACAGCGCCGAAGTGAATACGGCAATTGAAAATAAATTAATGCTGATTATAACAAATGTATTAATAAATATCTTAAATACCGCAAAATAAACTATACCTTTCTTCATAGAAATACTATATTAAATTGCAAGTTGCAACAATCCGTAATGCTTTCTTTATGTTTGCGTTAATTTGTTAAATTTTCTTATGAGTTATTCAGTGTAGTATAATTTTATTGCAGGGATCCTTCAACACCAGTATTCGGAATGGAATTTACTACGGCCGTAAACATAATGAGCTCTTCACACTTTACTGCCTACAGACTCATTACAATATTTGCACAAACATTTGTCGACGTATAGATGCATTTACAAATTTGTATGGATTTGACAGACTTCAATTGCGTGAGGCGTCATGGAAGTCTGTCAATTTAGAAATCCATCTACGCGTCGCGGTCTGAATTGACCCTAAAGGTGACTTTCCGATCTTTGCCGCGAGCGACCGCGACCAACAAAAATTCCAGTAAAATGCCATTTTATGACACAGGATATTTTTTTTTTATGAAAAAGGGGGCAAACGAGCAAACGGGTCACCTGATGGAAAGCAACTTCCGTCGCCCCTGGACACTTGCAGCATCAGAAGAGCTGCAGGTGCGTTGCCGGCCTTTTAATAGGGAATAGGATAATTATAGGGGAGAGTAGGGATGGGAAAGGAAGGGAAAAGGGGAGGATAGGGAAGGGTATTGGGCCTCCGGTAAACTCACTCACTCGGCGAAACACAGCGCAAGCGCTGTTTCACGCCGGTTTTCTGTGAGAACGTGGTATTTCTCCGGTCGAGCCGGCCCATTCGTGCCGAAGCATGGCTCTCCCACGTATAAATATATACTATATATGTTTCATTTTACTCTTCGCAGTGGCGTAGAGTAAAATGAAACTAAATAAAAACGATAGTGTAGCTACGCCACAAGCGGCAGCGGCAGCATGGGTCGCCACACACAATATGTCAGTAGAAAATGATACCTTTTTTTTATGAAATAAGGGGGCAAACGAGCAAACGGGTCACCTGATGGAAAGCAACTTCCGTCGCCCATGGACACTCGCAGCATCAGAAGAGCTGCAGGTGCGTTGCCGGCCTTTTAAGAGGGAATAGGGTAATAGGGGAGGGTAGGGATGGGAAGGGAAGGGAATAGGGGAGGGTACGGAAGGGAATAGGGTAGGGGATTGGGCCTCCGGTAAACTCACTCACTCGGCGAAACACAGCGTAAGCGCTGTTTCACGCCGGTTTTCTGCGAGAACGTGGTATTTCTCCGGTCGAGCCGGCCCATTCGTGCCGAAGCATGGCTCTCCCACGTATAGTCTATGTCATAAAGTGGCATTTTATTTTATTTTATTTTATGTCGGTCGCGGCTAGTTGCGTAAAAGATCGGAAAGTTACTTTAAGAGACACATTTCTATTGTTTGCTTTTTAACCGACTTCCAAAAAGGAGGAGGTTATATTATGTTCAGCTGTGGTTTTTTGTCTTATTTACAAGCCAGAGAAAAAGGATGGTTATCTACAGGTGCCCTAAATGCTGCTCACAACTTCGGCTGCGCTGGAAATCGTTTATGTAGATAACCGTACATTTTTTCGTGATTACATAATCAACGAAGATTTCCCGGGATCAAATTGTATCAAGTAGAGGTAACACACAGTCGGACAAACATTAGCTTTTATTAATATCAGAATATATTGTACTATAGACATTGCAATCGCGTTACGAGCTAAAACAAATATCACCAATTCGATCTTGACACAGAAGTATTTTCCGGGCAAATATTACAGATAATATAATGTTCGTAAAAAATGCTTTACAATCGCACTCAGACACATTTAATAATTACTCAAGTTTAAGAGGAGTCCACACCGCCCTTTTTTCCATACAAACGTTGTCCCCTGTTTCCTCCCTGGATAATGCTAGTAGAGTTATAATTTTTTACCTGAATATCTACGGCCACTAATACAATGTCCCTATGTTTTGTTTTTTTTTTCATAATTTAATTATTAAATAAGATATGAACGTTCAAAAACCCAAAAAAATGGCCAGATTTTCCGCTGTGTTCAAACGTCCAGAAAACAGATTTGGCTGTTTTGCTTTTTTTTGTATAATCTAATACAAAAAAAAGCAAAACATAGGAACACAGCTCTTTAATGAAAAACTACTTAAATCGGTTAAGTTTTGTAGAAGGAATCAGGGGACAACGAATCGTTGATTTTCTGGATTTTCTGCAGTTGTCTCTATCACGTTCTGCGGTATAGGCTTGAGGTAAGGGAGACAGCTATAGATATTACACGTACTTTTTTTTCATTTCTCTAGCCCCTGGTGTATCCACTTAATAAAGAGTTTAAAGAAAACTCTCTCGTCTTCTTTTGTACTCCATATAAAAGACATCAACGAGCTCTAGAAGTTATGTTTAGAAGTTCTTTAGTATAAATATTGTTATTTTCTAAACTACTAAACGCATTTTGATGCGGTTTTCGGCTGTACATAGCAATAGGATTATTAATATATAAGAACAAACATAGTAACGGGTTTTTGGTAAACTATAAACTTTAGATAGGTACACATTTTCTGATTATAAATTATTATGTTTTTTTTGTGTATCCTTACAAAAGTGTCTCTGTCTGCCTGTCTCTTACGTCTTCATGCTAAAATGAAGAGGTGACAGATATATTTAGATGAAATTAGGTATGAAGATACTATGATCCCCGGGAAAGGACATAGGATACGTAAATGTACGGCGCGATATAATTTTTATTTATTTATTTAGTAAGTAATACAAATTATAGCTTATGTCTAATTGAGAGTGTACCATAAACCTTCATGGTTTGTCTGGTACAGCAAATTTCTGCTCAACGGAGTTGCACGCATTAACTATAGTAGGTTATAACATGAATACGTGGGAGAGCCATGCTTCGGCACGAATGGGCCGGCTCGACCGGAGAAATACCACGTTCTCACAGAAAACCGGCGTGAAACAGCGCTTGCGCTGTGTTTCGCTGAGTGAGTGGGTTTACCGGAGGCCCAATTCCCTTTCCTATCCTCCCCTATTCCTTTCCCTTCCCATCCCTACCCTCCCCTATTACCCTATTCCCTCTTAAAAGGCCGGCAACGCACCTGCAGCTCTTCTGATGCTGCGAGTGTCCATGGGCGACGGAAGTTGCTTTCCATCAGGTGACCCGTTTGCTCGTTTGCCCCCTTCTTTCATAAAAAAAAAGAATATGACATAATGTAAGACAAATGTTTTATTTTTATTTACACAACATAATATGAAAACAAAAATGCTTTATATAGTACAATAAACTAATATAATAAACATTAAACAATATTTAAAAGATGTTGCACAACGACCAGTTAAGCAACGTTGAAAGAACTAGAAGGATGGCCCATTGACACGTACAGTGATGATTCACTGCATATATTATGCATAATATTATTTAACTCCCTAGATGACGCCGCCAACTATGTTTCGCCAAAAATCGTTCGCGGTAACAGTACATTTTCCGGGATAAAAAGTATCCTATGTGCTTTCCCGGGGCCCAAAGTATATCCATACCTTTCAGCATTATCGGTTTATCGATTTGGGCGTGAACAGGTAAAAGATAGACGCACTTTCGCATTTATAATATTAGTATGGATTATATAATTCAGCTCCAAGCTAAGTCAAGGGTGACGACATTCACAGAAAATAGAATTCACATGCATTTTAGTGCATAAAATACCGCTTTACTAATGTAACTCGACCTTCGCACCTCCGTGCTTCGTACTGTCCCACACTTTGATTTTGTATACAGATCTAGATCTATTTTTCGTTTGATTTAATAAATTAAAACTCGAATAATTTAATGTGCGATTGTACTCGTATGTCTTTGTTACGCAGAAATACGTGACATTTAAATTGGGCGCATTATACCCATACTGGTCTTGTTGTTTAGATCATAATGAATTGATACTTGGATATTATGTTAGGTAAGTATATTGCATCGTCATTCATATTAGGAAAGTGAGGCCTATTGTTGTTCTCATTGTGTCAGCCAAGTGCTGACGTGCTGACATTTTGGAGCAAGGTTTTAGGTTAGCATCATATCTTTCCGCATCATAATAGAAATCGCACATAATAAGCATTGTGTAAATATTATAATATATTTTTAGCACTTTTTATTGCTTTTACCCGACTTGAAATAAAGAGGTTATTAATTCGACCCGTTATTATGTTGTTAATATAAACATAATATTATCTAAACACTAAAACATACAATCTAAAATATACAAATATATACAAACTTAAAGTATGTGGGTACGTATTCGACCCGTATGTGTGTAATATTATATCCAGCACTGTCCAGTTTTAGTACTTACCTATATGTTAGCCTATATCAGCGTCTAAACAAATGTGTCAAATTTCAAAAGTGTATGTATGTATGTATGTTTGTTTTTAATATTATGTTAAGTGATTCACAGTACGTCTATAACAGTTGCTTACTTTGTCTACTGCCCACTTTGAGAGCAAACTATGTTTTAGCGCCACCTTTGTTTCAATTTAAAATGCATCCAGATGAAATAAATCACCCCCAAAGTCTCTACACAACGCCCCCATTTTTTTCTGGGTCCCACAACGCCCATCTTAATGCGATGCCTTGATAATTTGGATGTAGCGATATCGATTTTCCTCAGCATTGACTAAAGCTAAGAAATTAAAGTTCATTGTCAGTATTCATCATGTCTTTGTCTTTGAATTACCAATAGCATAACGCGATTGGTCAACTTTTATAACACAGAATAATCAATCAAAAAGGGATTCCTTTTGCCAACAGAGAAGAGTGATTTAAACTTCCAAAATTTGTACATACATTGGTTCAAGCATACACTTTAATTTGCCCATAGCTTATATGAAATGTATTTATGGTTTTTAAATTACGCGACAAAGATAATTTTTACGCTTACGTCCTTTCCATTTTTTGCTGTTCCATTGCTTCTGCTCATAGAAAACAAGCAATCTAAAACATATCCAACACGGTTTTTTACTTTAACGCGGCGTCACCTTAAGACCTTCAGCGCCCACGGGGGGGCGTTATCGCCCACTTTGGGAAATACTGGTCTATAATAACGTTGGCCCGCCGACATATTATTACGTGCTAGATAACGCCCGCAACACCGTTGCGCCAAAATTTGTTAATCACTCGTGACCGTACATTTTTCCGGGATAAAAGTATCCTATGTCTTTTCCCGGGACTCAAAGTGTCTCCATACCAAATTTCAGCCAATTCGGTTTAGGGGTTTAGGCATGAAGAGGTGACAGACACACTTTCGCATTTATAATATTAAGTATGCATAGTAGTATGAATCAATTAATACTGTTTATTTTCTAAAAGTGATCCCTAGCTAGATCGATTTATCGCCCCCGAAATCCCCTATATAAAATCGTTGGAGCCGATTCCGAGATTCCAATTATACATCTTATATCTTTAAACGAGCAATTCTTGAATATATATATATATATATATATATATATATATATATATATATATATATATATATATATATATATATATAGCCCCCCTATATATATATATATATATATATATATATATATATATATATATATATATATATATATATATATATATATATATATATATAGGGGGTTTCGGGGGCGATAAATCGATCTAGCTAGGAATCATTTCTAGAAAATGTCAATTACATCGGATACCGAGCAAAGCTCGGTCAAACACCTAGTATATATTATACAAGAATTGCTCGTTTTAAGATATAAGATTAGGAATCTCATTAGCATGCAATTAATATTTAATAGTGTGTAATATTACGAGTTGATTTTCATTTTATTTCTATTTTGTTTACTTACACCCGGATTCAGAGATATTTAATGATTAAGTTTAACTAGATGATACCCGCAACTCCGTTGCGCCAAAATTTGTTTATCGCGCGGACACCGTACATTTTTCCTGGATAAAAAGTATCCTTTCCCGGGACTCAAGGTATCTCCATGCCAAATTTCAACAATATAGGTTCAGCGGTTTGGGCGTGAAGAGGTAACAGACACACTTTCGCATTTAAAATAGTATGGATTTACTAAAATTTAATTTAATACATATTTTTTAACAGCAGATTGTAACAAAACAAAGTGATATCACTTTAGGGTGTGTACTGTGTATGTGTCCTTTGTATAGAATTCATTGAGAAAGTAGCAAAGTTAAAAGAGTTCCTTTTGGCTTCTACGAGTATGTATCTACGAGAAATGCCCCAACGTTTCATGAATTTTCCGACACTATAATAAAAAATCCTTTAAAACTCTTCTTTAAATTAAAATTAAGTAATAAACTATCACGCCTATTGACTTGTGCTTTAATATAGTATTTTTTATCTATATGATGCATTAATTATCATCAGTCAGTGAAGAGGTTTGACGACGAGAGCCCTCACATAGCTTGGCTTTTAGCTAGTATAACTCCTAAACTGATTGTGATGTACGTCGATTAAGATAGGTAAACCATAAAGTTAATATACCTAGTATATTAACTTCATGAGGTAAACATAAAATCTAAAACCGCAGACCTATTAATTTAATTCATATTCCATACTAATGTTATAAATACGAAAATGTGGTTATTTGTGCCGTTTGTTCGTCTGTATCTCTGTTTGTCTGTCTGTCTGTTCCGTCTTAACGCCTAAACCGCTGAATCGTTTTTGCTAACAATTTGTATGGAGATACTTTAAGTCCCGGGAAAGGACATAATTGGAAGGATAATAATTGTTATCCCGAAAAATGTACGGTTCCCGCGCGATTGACGAATTTTACGCGCAACGGAGTTGCGGGCGTCATCTGTATTATTATAACGCCTCCGTGGTCTAGTGGCTTCGAGCGTGGCTCTTGACCGGAGGTCGTGGGTTCGATTCCCGCGTTGGAAACATATTATTTCCAAGTTTGGTTAGGACGATGCAGGCTGATCACCTGATTATCTGACAAGTAAGATGATCCATGCGACGGATGGGTCTTCCGTCCCCCTAGGTTATGAGAGTGAAAGGAATAGAGAGTGCTCTTGTGCACACACTTGGGCACTATAAAAATTACTCCTGCGTAATAGACGCACCGTCGCCGAAACCGGTGTGGGGAGTATTATTATCTATCTTCTATACTTATAAAATTACATGTCCTGACTGACTGACTGACTGACTGACTGACTGATTCATTATCGCTGAGCAAAAACTGTAAAAGTTACAGCCACGAAATTTGGTGAGTAGGGTTGTTTTTTAAGTAGACACCCACTAATGAAGGAATTTTGAAAATTTTACCCCGAAGGGGGTGAAATAAGGGTTGAAAGTTTTAATCAAAGTCCGTCATTTCTTGAGTTAGAAACATGAAACTTTATTTTTGGGTTACTGATTAAAAATGAATGGATACGTATTTAAGCGTTTTTGGAAATTCTACCCCCAAGGGGGTGGAAATTGGGGTTGAAAGTTTGAATGAAAGTCCGTCATTTCTTGAGTTAGAAACATGACACTTTATTTTTATGCTACTGATTAAAAATTAATGGATACGTATTTAAGTGTTTCTGGTAATTCTACCCCCAAGGGGGTGAAATTGGGGTAGAAAGTTTCAATGAAAGTCCGTCATTTCTTGAGTTAGAAACATGAAAGTTTATTGACGTTTACGTTTGACGTTTGCTTAAATAGGGTCCGTTTTTACCCTTTGTATAAGGAACCACAAAAACAAAAAGGAGAAAACTATCCATCTTTGTTATTATACTATGTTAACGCGGATGAAGTCGCGGGCAACAGCTAGTTATTATTATAATGGAAAAATCCTTGAAATAAAACTCATAAATAACAGTCCAGAATCCAGATGGACTTTCATTGAAGTTTGTACATCCGGTACGCATTTTTATTTTATTGCGAATAATATTATATTTTAGTCAAGTCATTCCTCCTTTTGACCTTTTGACGTTATTTTATGGCATCAAAACCGCAGAATTATGTAAGTTTTAATGATGTGCACCATTTTGTCTACTGCCCACTTTGAAAAAAAAAAAAGTTTTAGTGCCCCCATTGTTTTAATTTAAAATGCATCTAGATGAAATAAAACACCCCCAAACCTCTACACAACGCCCATATTTTTTTCTGGGTCCCACACCTCCCGCCATACGTAACTCTAAAAAATGAAAAAATATATTTTGTTTTACTTTTACCGGTTTCCAGAGGTAATACACACACATAGAACTTTAAATAAAGCTCGTTCTGTTAATCTGTTTACGTTTTTCGTTTGGGTATTTTTTTCTATAAAATTAATTTCGGTTTTTGATTTATTTCATGTTGCTGACCTTATGTGAACGACTGTTGATGAAAAATTGTTTCACAGATTTCTAGGTATTATAAATTCAACACAAAAAATCTCGTTCTGTTTTGTGATTATGTTTTTAATTTTTATTTTTATGTTTTGTTTATGTTGATATAAGTATTAAAATTCTGTAACAAATCGGCAGAGTGCGAAATGGGCTCGCGCACGAATGATTCCGTACCATTATAGAGGAAAAATAGGTAAAAATGTGTTTTTTGTATGGAATGGGATGGGATATTATTAATTATTAAAGTAAGTACATATAATTGATCATTCTGTGAAAATTTCAAGTGCCTACATGTTGCCATTATTGATATCGAGCAAAAAAGGCTAAAAAACCCACGTCTGTCGTATGGGAACCCCCCTTAAATATTTAATTTATTTTGTTTTTAGTGTTTGTTATTAAAGCGGCAACAGATATACATAATCTGTGAAATTTTCAGAAATCTAGCTATAGCGGTTCTTGAGATACAGCCTTGAGACAGACAGACGGACAGACAGATAGACGGACGGACAGACGGACAGATAGACGGACATACAGACATCGAAGTCTTAGTAATAGGGTTCCGTTTTTACCCTTTGAGTACGGAACCCTAAAAAGGGTGTTAGTGACCTCTAAAACGGACGAATGTATTGATAAAAATATGTTTTCCAGATTTCGATATCTAGAGTTAAAAAAGGTTGTCCTGTTTAGTGTTAACGTCTTTATTTTGGTTATTTTTCCGTCGTAATAAAATCAAATCTACGGTTTTTTATTAAAAGCTTTTATTTAACTTGCTCTGTATGTATGTAAGTATGTATGTTCGGGTGAAATCTCGGAACTCAATTTTGAAGTAGATATATTTAACCGATCGAGCTAAAATTTTGCAGGCACGTTTAGTTTGGATGATATTGTATGTGACATCACTCTAAATCCAATATGGCCGACCATCCAAGATGGCGAAATAGTTATTTTCTATGCAGTTCTACAATATGGATATTAAATGAAAGGGTTTTTTGAGAGTAACTCGAAAACGAATGTAATGTCCATACTACATCCAATATGGCGGCTCATCCAAGATAGAGGTATAGTTATTTTTAATACACTTCTGCAATATGGGTATCAAATGAAAGGGCTCATTGAGAGTAACTTGTAAACGAATGTTATGTCATTCTACATCCAATATGGCGTCTCATTCAAGGTAGGGGGATATAGTTATTTTTAATGCACTTCTGCAACATGGGTATCAAATGAAAGGGCTCATTGAGAATAACTCGGAAACGAATGTAATGTCATGCTACATCCAATATGGCGGCTCATTTCAGATAGGGGAATATAGTTACTTTAAAAGGCTCATTAAGAGTAAATTAAAAAGTCGTATCCTGCCGTGCCGTGTCGTGTCGTATGGTGTCGTATCGAAACATGATGTGACGTGACGTGTCGTGTCCAGGCCCGGATCTACGTTTTAAAAAGGGGGGAGCAAAATCCCAATTTGCCGCCCTCCAAGCAAAAATAGGTAATAATTTTCATGGTCACATAGGTTTTAACCGCAGAACGAGTTCTACGAAACTTTGTTGAATTGAAGTGGCGGTGGTGAGAAGTCACGCCGAGGTCCCTGGCAACAAGGGACGCCTCCAAGTCTTTTAGCAACAGATAGAATTCTACGGAGGTGGCCTCCGGCCGCCTTAAAGACTTAAATTAAGTCAATCAGATTTTAAAAATTCTTGAAACAAAACAAAATACAATCAAGCAGACTTAAGAAATCAAGTCAGAGATATAACTAAAAAACAAAAAATAAATTATAAGCAAAAAACTTTTTGAAAAAAATCTTTTATTTAAATGCTTACTTTAAAAAGAAGAAAATAAATTTCACCTTAAAAATTCTAACTATTAAGTTGTAACCTCAATATATTATACAATTTACATTATAATAAAAGCTTGTCGCGAGACTTAACAATCTGTCAATATTTAATTACTTTAATACAATAAAAAACGTAATATCGGATTACTCAGTTAAATTGGCACTTACTAGTTTATTATTAACAAATCACGCGACAAGCTTTTATTATCATGCAAATTGTATAATATATTGAGGTTACAACTTAATAGTTAGAATTTTTAAGGGGAAATTTATTTTCTTCTTTTTAAAGCCCGTCACAGACTTAGCTATAATATATATTAATATATTTATAGCTCGGCATATTAATATATATTTTCTATACTAATTTCGCGTGACCACACACTCAGCTATAATATATATTTCTGTGGCATGTGGATTTAGTATAGAAAATATGTCTTGCTATAAATATATTAATATATATAAAGTAAGCATTTAAATAAAAGCTTTTTTTCAAAAAGTTTTTTGCTTATAATTTATTTGTTACATATTTTGTTTAAAAGCAGTGATATTAACCCGTCGATCGTGGAAAAACGAGACACAATAAAATTTCTATTGTGTCTCGTTTCGTTCTATTTCTCTATTTAGTTCTATTGTGTCTCTTTCTATGAGAGGGCGGCTCGCGCCCATAAAGTTAATCCTAGCGGAATACAGAAACAAAGGCCTGAGCAAGAGAGATGTCACTATCAGTAACACTGCGTTGTAAAAAGAGACGTGTGATACATGACAGCAAAAAGGTCTTTTTGATTGATTATGTGTTATAAAAGTTGGCCAATCGTGTTATGATATAATATACAGGGTGTAACAAAAATAAGTGATAATACTTTAGAATGTGTACGTGTTCCTTGTAGAGAGTTCACTGTGAAAGTGCAGCGCTGAAAGACGAAAAATTTTTGGTCTTTCAGCGCTGCTACTTTCACAGTGAACTCTCTACAAGGAACACATACACATCCCAAAGTATTATCACTTATTTTTGTTACACTCTGTATATTTCATTTCATTTCATTAGGTATCAGAAATCAACAAAAAATTTTGAATTGACATAATCCGACCAACTGCTGTAGGTCCAGCATATGCCTAAGAATTCTTGGATGGTACATTCTCTGCACCTGCTTTGCCGCTGAGTTTGACCAAATAGTGGTATTGACACTAACAGTTAGCACACTTACCACAAGTGCGATGTTTGATTTCCCACTTAGGCCCGTGTAAAAATAACTCCATAGCAAATATTCGGTAATGGTTGCCAACATGATTTCACTGGTGTATTAGATCGCGACACGTGAGTAGTTAGATCACATTTTCGTCAAGAAAATTTAAAATTCCCTTATACCTAAACAACTATTAACTGATCTAGTCTTCAATCGAAAAATCACATATTATGACATGTATTATTTACTATCAAGGAGTGTGATTCTTCAGAAAAATCTCTTTTTTGTCTAAAAAAAATTAGGTACCATTTCCAAATTCAAGCGAGTATTAGTTGATGTAAATGTGTAGATCTTATACCAACCCCTACTGTAGAATTTTTTATTTTATTTGGTCAATGTCATTATTCCTAAAGCATTTTCCGCGCATCCGACTATTTCTCTAACGACGTTGTGCACTTGCACAAAAGTCATGTAACTTTTGGGATTGGTAAAATAGAAAATTCATAAGACGGAGGGAGAACCGTCAGCGCGGCGGCTATATGCTTGCTTGCAGCTGTTTTGTTAACACTTCGTTGTTTTTTACGTTGTGTTTTGTAAAGTTATAGCTATTAAGCCTCTTTCCCAACCTTTGGTATGAATATTATCCTTGCCCCCAAAGGAGGTCATCCAAGTTAAATGACTTGTGAGTCGTGACCACTCAAGTAACAAACACATTAACTATCACATATAAGTGCTATTTACAAACATTGGTCTTACCATAATGACGCGGAAATTATATAAAATAGTAAATATACTCGTCATCTATACTGTACCCGCCGAAACATGGCGGGAGCGGTCATTGACTCCTTGTCAAAAACCTGTCATTTTCTATACAAAGCCGCGATTGACAACATCTGACACTTCATTGTCAATCGCGGTTTATATAAAAAAAACCGGCCAAGTGCGAGTCGGACTCGCGCACCGAGGGTTCCGACAGCTTAAAGGTATTATAGACCTGAGTATTTGGTATGAATTTCAATTTAATACCTCTACGCGTTTATGAGGAAATGGGTAGTAAGTTTAAAATTATTAAAAAAAAATATATTATGTGATGTAACTAAAAATTTATGGTTTTCGTAATTTTTCCTTTATCTATGCTATAAGACGTTGCTTCGTACCAAATTTCAAGATTCTGAGTTCACGGGAAGCACCCTGTAGGTTTTGATTCCCTTGCAAGTGTCGAAAATTTGCGGCATAAACGGCTGTATCTTTTGATTGCGTTGGCTTAGAAGTTTGATTTTTTCACAGCTTCAAGGGACAGTAGACCTGAGTAATTGATATAAATTTCAGCTTCATACCTCCACGCGTTCCTGAGAAAAAGGGTCTTGACAGACGGACGGACGGACAGACGGACAACAAAGTGATCCTATAAGGGTTCCGTTTTTTCCTTTTGAGGTACGGAACCCTAAAAATGACAAGTTTTTGACAGGGAGTCAATGACCGCTACCGCCATGTTTCGGCGGGTACAGTATAGGTTACAATGATATCGAAATTAAAAAAATTTGGAAACCTTCGAACACGTCAAGCATTGAGCGTAGGGACAATGATAAATAAAATTAAGATTGCTCTCAATTACGTCAACTTTAGTGTAAGTACTCATATACGGTTTTGCTCGATCGAGCAATCACGTAGAGTAATTATTATTTTTAACAAAAAATTAAAACCGACTTCCAAGGTAAAAACAATAATAATATGAACTAAAAAGTATTAAATAACTCTTACTCTATAATAGTGCCTTTTTCAGAATTCGTCTAAATCTCAACTATTTCTGTACATACTACAGTCTTCATTATTTGAAGTCGGTATCAGCTAATTTTATCGTGAGTTCAGTCAATATCAGAATATCTGAAGCTTTTGGGACTGGTACCTATAATATCTATGGACGCTTCACACCACGTCAGTCTGGCCCCGTGCTAAGTACCTAAAGGACTTGTGTTACAGGTACCAGACAACGGAAATATATTTAATACTTTTATACTATACATATATTTAAGATTTTTATTATATCATACACATATTTAATACACATCCAGACGCGGGAACATTGAAAACTTTTTGTTCCGTCGGCGGGATTCGAACCCGCGACCCCCGGCATTGAGCTACCAACGCGCTCACCACTGAGCCACAGAGGTCGTCAAAGTAATGAAGACTGTAGTATGTACAGAAATAGTTGAGATTTAGACGAATTCTGAAAAAGGCACTATTATAGAGTAAGAGTTATTTAATACTTTTTAGTTCATATTATTATTGTTTTTACCTTGGAAGTCGGTTTTAATTTTTTGTTAAAAATAATAATTTCACTCTTTTTCGTTATTTGAAAGATAAGGCTTTATATGCGTAAATAACCACTACGAATGTTAACTATTCACATTATGTTACTGTAAGCGAAATTGTGGTAAATGCTTGCAGTTATCTTAGCGATGCTGCAATTTAAAAACTTTTATCTTTAAAGGTTCAGGAGTTCTGTTCAGTGCCTTTGGACCAAGAGACACCTTCGTATGAACTTTCTCTTATTCGTAACATATGTTTAAGTTACTAGAAACAACATTTTAACCACTAAGATTTTTTTGATAAATTTCAAGGATTTCCTTCGATCGCTCATAGATCCCATCATCAGCTAACCACTTTCGTAATTATTATACAAAATCAAGATTATACCTTATACAACAACACAAGAATTTTGAAAATCGGTCCACAAACAGCGAAATAATTATCAAAAACATCTGCTTCGATGCAAAATATCACGAAAAGCATCAATAATTGGGTCATAGTGTGATGGCCCATGGGCCCATGGCATAATTATGATTTTGATGATGATGATCAAATAAATTGATGTGTTGGCTTATGCTTTCAGTTGTTTAAACAATGCCGAAATCCCCGAACCTGTATCTATAAGGATTCAAAAGTTCTGTTGGGTACCTTCGGATCCAGGGTATAACCTGGTGCAAAATATTACTTTTTGGTAGCATTTACCTCGAATGCTTCAGAAAAAATTGAAATCACTATAATATGTTTCTATACAAATGTCAAGGAGTCCACCAACCATAATAATACTATAGGTAGGTACCATCGAAGAAATTGATTAACAAAAATATTTTATGACTAGCGACCCGCCCCGGCTTCGCACGGGTATAAAATATATTATAGCCTATATCACTGAAATAATAACAGCCCTCTTTTTTGTCGGGGGTTAAAAATCAGCCAAGTGCGAGTCGGACTCGCGTACGAATTAATATTATTTTGTTTTTAGTATTTGTTATCTAAGCGGCAACAGATATACACAATAATAATATGTGAAAATTTCTGAAGTCTGGCTATAGCGGTTCTTGAGATAAAGCCTGGCGACAGACAGACAGACGGATAGATGGACAGACAACGAAGTCTTAGTAATAGGGTCCCGTTTTTACCCTTTGGGTACGGAACCCTAAAAATGATTAAAATCGATTCAGTAGTTTTGATTTTAAATAATTTATATTCACTACTACCCGTGGCCAACCCATGTTTGTTAAAATGGTATGTATCGAGGAAATAAAAGGCTTTATTATTATTATTTATTATTATTACTACCCGTGGCCCGCAATGGTCGGTACTGCCGCAAAAGCTACGTCCCGCAATTTTTAAATCTGTAATATCTTCGAAAATATTAATTTAAAATTTAAATCATAATATTATGTTGTAGAGGGCCATAATCAATAATGTATTTAAAGTAAACTAGATATTTGACCGAGCTTTGCTCGGTATTCGATAAAACACGAATAAAATGACATTTTCTAAAAATGATTCCTAGCTAGATCGATTTATCGCACCCGAAACCCCCTATATACTAAATTTCATGATAATCGTTGGAGCCGATTCCAAGATTCCGATTATATATTTATATACAAGAATTGCTCGTTTAAAGATATAAGATAAGGATTATTGCCTTATTGGTTAAAATCGCTTCGAAAATTAGCCATTATTTGAAGTTAAAATTAAATGACAAAAAAATGTTATTGTGGGATATGCATAAGAGATATATTTACTTATACCATCGCGGAGTTTTCTGTAGACCTTTTCAATGTGTACAATAGGTATTAGTGATACCCCTCCCGCGAGCGCACCCCAGCATTGGTAGCGCCAGCGCCCACTTCGAAACGGGTGTAAATCGCAATATTTTAATTTCGCCATAACTTCTAAGTCCAATTTTAATCATTCAAAGACCAAATATAATCTACATAAACTGTACTTAATGATGAAATGATTTATTTTGATAAGGATTATTAGTATAAGTAAAATAAATGCGTTTAAATGTAGTCCAAAAAATCAAAATTTTTAAATAAAAAAATGGTTTTTGTGCCTCACTTGACATAGATAGGTATAGTGTGTCGCGGACATTTTTGTAGATATTTATAAGATCTACATTTACTTAGAACATTGTATAGTGCTATCTTTTATAGTTTAGGCAGCGTACGCAAAATAAGTAAATTTTCTGGTTATTTCCGAAAAACTGAAATATCTTACGGAACCCTATATTTTCCAACATAAAAAGTAGCCTATGTTACTCGTAGATAATGTAGCTTTCGAATGGTGAAAGAATTATTGAAATCAGTCCAGTAGTTTTTGGGCCTATTCATTACAATTAAACAAACAAACAAACAAACAAACAAAGTTTACCTCTTTATAATATTAGTATAGATTAGTTTTAGTTCTTAAGTTTCTTATATATTGTTTTCATCATTAGCTGTTTTTTCAATTAGTAACATAGAATATCATTGTGTTTTTTATTATGTATTTTATTGAGTGATAATTTCATGTTGTGTAATGTTTTTATAATGGGAATGAAGTTTATTGTTATTATTAAATATAAATATTGAGTAATTTAAAGAGACGCGTAAAATTAATCTAATTCTAACAGCACTCTTTCGTAACTGAGTTGCTAATTAGTAATTATGTATTAATTTTTTTGTAGACGATACGCGTATTAATTCTAGACGGTTCCATGATTGTGTTCGTATGACCAATCAGACCAATACGACCACGTATGTAACCGACTATATTTTTTGCTTGATTGACCAAAGGATGTTACTAAAACACTCAGGAAACAGAGCAAGGTTGATATAGAATAAATAATAAATACCAAAATAATTATACTGACGGCCGAGGTTTCATACTCTACTTAAAATTAAGGAACCCCTAATCAGACCCTTTCTGTTAAATAATAATAATGTTTAAAAAAACTGAACAAACACGTATTTTTTTTAACAAATTATTACATTGTCATTGGCTCTTAATACGTATGCAAATTTCGAATTAATTTGACTACTGGAGATAAAAATCTTCACACTCACGCCCGTCTTTCATATGCCAGGTGAAAAAGGACGACGCGGATTCATGGCCAAATAAGTTTTTTCTCAATAACTCGATAAATATACAACATTTTAAAAATCCGCTTGGTCGATCTCTCAATGATAGAATATTATACAATGTGTTAAAATATTAACTTAGTTCAATGCACGGTTTTGGCAATAAATAAAAAGCGTGAAAATTAGATGCATCTTTGTGATTTTTTTCTATCGAGAAAATTTTAAGATATCGTGTTTTGCTCAGATCGAATTCTCGGAAATATAATAATGTATGACATAGTATCTAATTTTAGAAAATGAAACAATTCGTGGCTTATTTTCAAGTATAAAAATTAATTATAAAATCGACACTTTAGGGTTAGTCGCCCCCTTAAAAACAGTTTTAAATGTAATTAAGATCTTATATATAATTATAAAAGAGGTGAGTGTTTGCTATTTTATAAGTTCATGAGGTGATGACACAGAATATATCGCGATCGGTGGCGTGAGCTCATAATCATTAGAAATCAATATGAATCGTTTGCGTTTATCCATTTACAAAATATAAATGTTACAACATGCCGAAGAAATTGATTCTTTATTTACACTAGGAAACTGTTTGATTACACTAGGGAACCGTTTGACCTCGAACTTGTGCCCGACAACAAATTATTATTTTTAACAAAAAAATAAAACTGACTTCCAAGTGAAAACAATAACATTAGATAAGTATTTATTCTTAAATGAACTGAAAAGTATTAAATAATTTTTACTCTTTAGTACCTCTTTCAGAATTTGCCTTAACCTCGACTATTTCTGTATACAATCTTCATTATTTTGAAGTCGGCACGCTCAGAATCGTAAATTCTATGGCAAAATATTTTTATTTTTGGGACTGGTACCGACTTCAAAATTATGAAGATTGTATACAGAAATAGTCGAGGTTTTAAGGTAAATTCTGAAAGAGGCACTACTAAAGAATAAGAATTATTTAATACTTTTAGTTTATTTATGAATAAGTAGGTAATGTTATTTTTTCACTTGGAAGTCGGTTTTAATTTTTTGTTAAAAATAATAATTTCACTCTTTTTAGATATTTGTAAGGCCCATTAATCTTTACAGATAGTAAAGATTAATGGGTTCTGCTTAATGACTTTGGATCTAGGATACACCTTCATAATATGAAAACCCATTATCTGAATTCTGACTTCACTTCAGAATTTCTTAAAGAACTCCAAGCATATATACAATAATTGTATATGCTTAGAGTTTATCAAGCAATGCTGAATAGTGAATATGTAACACCTATCTCTACAGGCTCTAGTGTTCTGTTCTGTAACTGTCGTTCTATTATAGCACTTCCGCATGAAAACTCATCAGCTCAACATTTGAATCATTTATTTTAAGACAACATTA
The DNA here is from genome assembly GCF_905147365.1 of Aricia agestis. NCBI lineage: Eukaryota > Metazoa > Arthropoda > Insecta > Lepidoptera > Lycaenidae > Aricia > Aricia agestis. The sequence continues at coordinate 21,689,680 of NC_056428.1, read as the reverse complement.
TATTTTCAAAATCGCTATGAAAAGTACTAATAATAGGGACATAACGTGATTAATGATAATGCATGCAGGTGTTGTAGGGACATATTGTATCCATATTCCATATTATACTACCTACTATGTGACATTGGTGACCCCTGACGTGGTAGCGATCATGATGATGATGAATGTAATTTGCAAAGTAGCTATATGCTTTCAGTTCTTAAAACAGCACCCAAACCCCCAAACTTGTATCTATAAGGAGTTCTCTTAGTTCGGGACTATAGTATACCTTGGTGCAAAATCTTACTTTTTGGTGACATATGCCTGGAATACTTCATATAAAACCAAAATCGCCATATTGCCACCATTTGAATTTCGAAGAGTTCCCTCGATTACACATGGATCCCATCATCAGGTCACCACTTTTTTTAATATGGTACCTTATTGGAGTGAAACCTAATACAACAAAACAATTTTTTTTTAAATCGGTTAATAAACGGCGGAGTAATCGTTTTACATACAAAAAAGAATAAAAAATATATTAAATCCACAGCCGAATATATAAACTCCACCTTTTTGGAAGTCGTTAAAGTCGAAGTTAAAAATAATAGTAAGCAGGTACGATTTTTCTGACCCGGCAAGTGACGACGTAGGTCCGCCAGAGGCCTACCACGAAACCGTTTTAAGACTCAAACAATCGAACGAGAATGCCGCGCCCTGCTCTAGCAACGTCGTTTCACGTTTGCTAGAGCAGGACGCGGTTTTCTCATTCGATTGTTTGAGTCTCAAAACGGTTTCGTGGTACGGGTCACTACGAAACAACTCCTCCCATTATAGGTACTAGTGTCACTATCACAGCTAGAAGAGGAATCTAAAAATAATTATTATAAGTACTTACTAGATTTTATTGAGTAAAACCAGACATGGAGATACCATCAGTTACAAAACTAATCTAACCCTCGAACTAATATAATTATTATTGTAATCACTAATCAGTGACGAAAGTCTAAAAGCTTTTGATTGACAGTTAAATTAAATCTAATTATTATTGATCGTACAAAAACAATAACTTATTAAGTAACTAAAGCTGCAATGAAAATTTATGATACTTTTATTATGATATCCATACTAATACTTAATGTTATAAATGCGAAAGTTTGTCTGTCTGTCTGTTACATCTTCACGCCGAAACTGCTGAACCCATTTTGCTGAAATTTGGTAGGTATGGAGATACTTCGAGTCCCGGGAAAGGACATAAGACACTTTAGGATTTATAATGTTAGTATTAGCATAGAGTAAATATTATATGACCTACCTACAGATCATCAGAGCATAGAGTAAATATATGTTCTGATGATCAGTAGGTCTGTAGATTAAAAGAAGTATAAAATTAAACCAGATACACCCAGCGAAAAGCATTACCAATTCAAACATCGATTTTATGGCTACAAAATACATACAAATTGTTAAACTACGATGCCCATACACAACATAATGGCTATTCAATACTTAATTGCCATCATTAAATAAAACAAGTTATATAAAGGTCTTATAACATAAGTGTACTCGACCGCAAGTAATGTTTTAATGGTCATTGTAACTTTCCTAAGATATTCATCGATACCACAATAATTGTTAACTAATAATAAGTATAATATTAAACTAACAAGTGCGTGACCGTTCTGATCTTTTTAAATTTTGTCTCATTTTCTAGAAATAGAATTAAATTATGGGTGGCTAGTGCTGGGTAAGTATGCCTTATATGAAAAACATATACCCTTTTTTCATGGGTTTTTTTTAATGAAAATAAATAATCAAACGAGCAAACGGGTCACCTGATGAAAAGCAACTTCCGTCGCCCATGGACACACGCAACATCAGAAGAGCTGTAGGTGCGTTGCCGGCCTTTTAAGAGGGAATAGGATTACAGGGTAGGGGAGGTAACGAAGGGAATTGGGAACGAAAGGCCCTACCCTTTTGGGGCCTCCGGTAAACTCACACTGGTTTAAAACTACATACCTACAGTATCCTCTTCGTGACTTCGAGCAGACATAACTACAGGAACTGATTACTGAACATCTTCTCGGGATAGTTAGTTGTCTGCCAAATTTCATCAAAATTGGCCTAGTAGTTAGAAGTTAGAACATATTGCAAACAAAAAAATCTTCTTCACAATATCGCATATCAGGTTGTTGGACGAAAAGAATGGCAATTGAAAACTCATAATTTGGACCAATTTCCACATAGTACTATCATTAATCTTACGCTCTACTTAGTATATATAATATGGCGTCACTAGATAATTTTGTGTGGCGAAAAATTGGAGTCTCTCACTAGTGGACAAGGGACTCATAAGTCACACCCTTATCTACTGTAATAATATACAACCTTACTATACACTGGTTATACAATTTTAGTGACTTTTTGTCTTTGCCCGATACGTTAGTATCGGTTGCTTGACCGACAAGAACAAACTACCAGTTGTAACAAAACTAAGTGATAATACTTTAGGGTATGTATGTGTACCCTGAGTTCACTGTGAAAGTAGCAACGCTGAAAGAGCAAAACTTTATTGTGAATTGGATGCGCCCGAGCGTCGTGAATTTTCCCATACAAAAGTGTAAAAAAGTTGCTCTTTCAGCACTGCTACTTTCACAGCGAAATCTATGTACATACCCTTAAGTATTATCACTTAGTTTTGTTACACCCTGTATACAGTGGAGATCTTTTTATCAGTAAATTTTAGTTTATTCCACAAATCAAGAATATTCTCAGGTCTGGATTTTTGATTAAAAACGTTTTAAATGGCCCATTTTAGGGAACTCGGAATTTTTATAGGAATATAATATTTTTTGTCCCCGTGGTATCGCCAAGTTGATGAAACATATGACAAAAATTTGCATATAAAATATTACAAGGCAACGACAACAGCCTTTCATAGCCATTTTATGAATTAGCTTTGTCTACATTTCGTGTTACCTTGTATGTAATTAAAGTTCACAAAGGTCAAAACCTTGCTATTATATTTTCCCCTATGTTACGAGAATCATTTACTTACAATAATTTTTGTAAGTTGCAAGTTGTAACAAGTTTACAAATCTTACTTTTGCTTTTATAGTTGTCTTAAATTTTGTAAGATAGAGATCTTGATCTAAATGTCATGATGCAAGTCTGTAGAGTTATGTAACGTAATAAAAGGAGCAAAATATATTTGAATAATTCATTGAATAGGCTTAAAAACTTCTGTGATGATTTTGATTATGTCACAAATGTTATAGCATCATTGAAAAGGACACAGACTACTTTTTATCGCGTCAGCTGTTTCCGCAGGATCTTACTAACAGTCAAGCCTCAAGGGCAATATTAGACGACTTTATTCATATTACATCTCTTTCCTATTTCTTATCTTTGTAATTAAATCTTTTGGGAAGTATTCAGCGACGGAGCCCAGAGCTTCTATGGTAGAATTAGTCCAAGATGACGTGGGACCGAAAGCGGTCTTCTCGGTGGCTAGAGCCGCGAAGCCCTGCAGCACTTCGGGCGGACAACGTTTTAGCTTCCCAATCACAGAGGCGGCTTCCTTGTACGCCGAAGGATGTATTCGTTCGATCTCGCTTCGGTTGAAAGCGCAGAGTATCTGTCTTAAAGCAGTCAAATCGTACACAGTGTAGTCTTCGGGTTCCTTGTTACCGAAGTCTTCGCGCACTCGGCTCGCTATAGCAGACAGCTGGTCGTCATTCAGGCTGTAGTCCTTCCCGAAGTTCGCGACAAGGTCAATATCGCTCAGAGTCATATTGGAGTATTCCTCAGCTTTTATTGCGATGGTGACCCAGTTGAGTTTCGTGAGGACGTCTCGTGGGACGCTCGGTACGCCCTCGTACTGCTCGATGATAGCGTGCCAGATATATTCTGCTTCGACGACATCCAATTTATGTCTACCCAGCTGGACCGCACAATCGGCTACGTCCTTCGCTTTCATATTTTGGAGATCGAGAAGACTTATTTTTGTATCATCAACGATCACTCGGTTACAAGTTAGGCCATAAGCGTGATTGATCATTATTGTAGCAATAATGAAATACATTTCGACTGACCGTTCGCTACGAAGATCGAGTGGTGAGTGATGGTGAAAGCTTTCTCAACTAAATTCAAAGGTTACGTCGAATCAAAAATTCTATTACGGTGTAATGAGACTATAGTACTATAATTAGGAACTTATCGAAAATTTATGGAATAATAATTATTAATTATTATGTACTAGATGTTGCCAGCTACTTCGTTCGCGCATTTCTCGTGCGGTAACCGTTCATTTTCCCTGATAAAAGTATCTTAATATCTTTTCCCGCATCTTTATGTATCTCAAAAATTGTATTTAAATCGATTTACCGCTTTTAATGTATTGAGCTAAAGACAGATATTTCGAATTTATAATATTGGTATGGAAAAGTTGGACTAGGAGGATGAAAGACGAACAGACTGTAACTTAGTGTCGCATCACTGTATCTTTTAAAAATATTTATTACTAGCTAAAAGCCGAGCTTTGAGAGAGCTCGCCTCGTTTTTCTGCGTGGCAATAATCTTAAAGATTTTTTTTATATTTTAAAAGTAACCAAAGCTTGACTGACCGATGATAACACACTTACATATAAATAAAAATTACTATGGAAAAGCTACACGTGATAGTTTTTCCGTAAAGTGTACCACAAAAGTGCTCAGGTTGTGGGATATACTAGGGCCCGCTTCGCTCGCCGTGTTAAGTATTATAGTGGTACCTACCATAATACAAATTTTTAGTTAGTCCATAATTGTTGTCACGGTGTGTCGGGGGACCGCCAAGTAAACTACAACCAACAACTGCCAAGTCGCTGATTATCTCCATCCGGTTCGCTGTGAATTGATCCTTAAACTATAATGTTATGTGAAATCTCAAAGCAAACATCTACATTAGCGGTCCCCCGACACACCTTGACAACAATTATGGACTAAAATATTACTTTACACAAGTTAGGAATTATTTGAACTTAAAGGCAGTAAATATTATTTCATTACTTTTTAAAGTTGTTTGGCGGGGTTTTTTTTTAATTTCTTAATTTAATTTTATTTCATACTTTTTAAACTTGTGTTGGTTATAGTGCAGAATAATTCCTATCAACGTATTTACCATCTATCAATGTCCTTTTCGATGAGGCCGTCAATATGAGCCCCAACATGAAACCTCCACTTTGGGTTCATACGAAGCTCGGTTCCTATAGAATCCAGGTGATGCTGCAGCAGCAGCGTATAAATATTTACTGTCTCGTGTCTATCTACTTCTTACTGGTTGTCGCAATTAAAATGAGCCCAAACACGAAACCTCTGCTCTAAGTTGGCGAGGAGTTGGATATCCTATTGATTACCAGGTGATACTGCCGCACCTGGTCAACTTTCCATCAATATGTGTATACGTATATTGTATATTCACAAATATCACGAACTAGAATGAAATATAAAACCCATCAAACGAATACAAGTTGCTAACGGCCTTTCATGAACCAGATAAACCCTGATTGTCCAGCACTGAGCAGGCTGATGATGATGAATTATAGCTAAGAACACTCTCGATCATGTCAGGTTTCAAATAAAAAAAAGTAGATAAAAATCGGTCCATTCGTTTGGATGCTACGATGCCACGGACAGATACACACACAGACAAACAGACAGACAGACAGACAGACAGACACGTCAAACTTATAACACCCCTCTTTTTTGTCGAGGGTTAATAAAATACATTCAATTAATGTTAAAATTGCTCATACAAAAACAGTTGTATTATAGCTTTAAATTATTTGTTATATTATAATTTGAATGGGTTATAGTGTGATAGTGTAACCACGTTGTCCTCATAAAAATGACATTATAATGTGAGAAAATTATTTATGCAAGCATTTAATTCTTAACAATATTCAGGATTTGAAAATAAAGAAAATATTATTGTACAAATTAAAAAAGCAAATAATATAAAAATTTATGTTAAGTACTTACTTTACAAAAAAATTTGCGGCAAAAACAATTTATTAATTTTTAAACTTGCTTGGGCATTGGCATTTGATCGTGAAAATTAATTGACTTTGACTAGTCAAACCTTCACATTTTTAAATTAGATGAATAATAACAATAACATAAGAAGAATAGCTAATAAAACCCATTAGAATAATATATTAGAAATAAAAGACTGCATGTATGTGCATTATAAATCTGATATTTATTAATATTGAAATAATATTATTGATATTGGTTTTAGATCGCCAAGAATTGCCTATTTCCGAATTTATTAACATTTAAAATATTAATTTTATTATTTTAGTATTGAATAAAAAACATAAATAATGCTTATGTTATTATAATGCAACATTTATGATAGTGATTCTAGATCATCTAGAAAATAGATTTGCCCATTTCCGTATTTAGATATTAACATTTTAAAATATTATTATTTTTGTTTTAATATTGAAATACAAATAAATAGTTTATTTGTCAGCATTTCCGTATATGAATATTTCTAATGGTTGCAAGTCGGAAGGAAATGAACCGTATAATTTATTTTAATTCCTGCAGTAGAGGTAATGTCTGTGTTTCCTTCTTGTTTGTTTTGCTGAGTTAGTTAGCCTACAATGTAGAGTATGGAATTTTCCGGAAAAATACTTTACATGTTATTATACGTAACCCACCCAAAAACTATTTCATATAATATAGCGAACCTCCATTAAACTAATTTCGTAATCGTAACAAAAAACACAAATCTGGAAGAAACTTGTATAGGCTGTAACAATCTAAAATGATAATACTTTAGGGTGTATTAAATCTATACTAATATTATAATTCTGGAGAGTTTGTTTGTTTGTTGAACAAACAAACTCTTCAGAATTATAATAGAGCGAAGAAACAGATGAAAATGTGGAAAAAAGCGGGGAAAATTATTAATCTTTGAGAGCTTCCGTTGCGTGCGCTGCAAAAACGGACCAAGATACCAAAAAATATGTAAGTATGAAAGAATTATTCCTCTTTAAATGATCTAAAAAAAATTCCGTGATAATACATGCCTATCTTTTAAGATTAACTCACAATAATACTTTTTATCTATACTTACTTATAAAATAACATGTCCTGACTGACTGATTCATCATCGCTGTGTAAAAACCGTTAAAGTTACAGCCACGAAATTTGGTGAATAGGGTTGTTTTATTAAGTACACACCCACAACGGAAGGAATGTTGAAAATTTTACCCCGAAAGGGTTGAAATAGCGGTTGAAAGTTTGAATGAAACTTTATTTTTGTCTACTGATTATAAATTAATGGAAACGCGTTAAAGCTTTTTTGAAAGGGGGTGATATTGCGGATGTAAGCATTTCTTGAGTTAGAAACACGAAACTTTATTTTTGGCCTACTGATTAAAAATAAATGGATACGTACCTATTTAAGCGTTTCTGGAAATTCACCCCCTAGGGGGTGAAATTGGGGTAGAAAGTTTCAATGTAAGTCTGTCATTTCTTGAGTTACAAATATGAAGCTTTATTTTTGGACCTCTTTAGTAAAGGGGTGGAATATGGATTGAAAGTTTGAATGAAATACAGTCATTTCTTGAGTTAGAAACATGAAAGTTTATTGACGTTCATACACACTCTAAAGTCTAGACTCTAGAGTATTATGATTTGCTACGAATAATAAAAACTAGTTTTTATTATTCGTAGATGATTTGTTTTGTTACATTCTGTATGTAAGGCCGCCTTTAAAGTTTCATGAGTTTGCACTTCATTAATGTTTTTGAGTTTGAAGATCATAAAGGCTTACTCTTGACTCCTTCGCCCAGCCCTTAGTCAGATGACTAAGGGCTGAGCGAAGGAGTCAAGAGTAAGCTTAGATAAGCACGACGATCCGGTTACCGCTATAAAATACTCAAATTACATCTCAACATTGTTTGGCAAGTGACATGGTGATGGTTGGCTGCTCGCATTGTGGTTACCAAATCAGTAGGGCATAATATGAACTTTGGTTGCGCAACCCCTATTACTTTTCGTAAGTGGTTGCCGTTATGTCTTAAGGTAAATATTTCATTTAACCGTTTGGTAATAGAAATCTTGTACGTGATTAGTGGTTGCGAAGTTGCATGCACGATATAAGTGCAAAAAATTCGGCCGAAACTGGCTAAAAAGAATTAGTTTAGCCGTGCATCTGTTTGCGATTACTCTTTACTTGATAATTGACTAGCTGATGACGCCCGCAACTCCATTGAATTCGTCTATCGCGCGGAAATCGTACATTTTTCCGGGAAAAAGTATCCAAAGTACTTTTCCGAGACTGAGAGTATTTCAACGACCATGACCATGGTCCTGTCTTTCGATTACATATTCGAAACGGCGGGGAAAAACAAATGTGATTCCCAAAATTTCGTCCTAAAATGTTGTCTTGGCGTTCTTCCAAAATATTTTGTACCTAAACTCTCACTTAAATTTATAGATCTAACCCTATACTAGCTCATCATAACAGCACAGTGATTCATGTTCGAAAAAAACGTATCCTCTTTGTTAATATAAAATATTATTCGCAACAACAAACATATTAATATTTTCCAACGCTGTTCTAACGTCGGTGAACCAGCTAGATCTTCAAGGACTTATCAAGTTTCTTGGACGATAATTCTATTAATTACTCAATTATTACATACATCATACATCTTAGAAAATGTAAGTATCATGAGTATTGAGCACAAACATGATAATAATATGTTGGTATAACTACTCCATTTAAATTTGTTTTATCTATGATGAAGAACCATTTTACATGCGCGTAACAATAATGTTGATTCACCACTATTGTGGCTACAGTCAAACTTTTGTTTTATTTCAAACAATTAAGTTACAATCTATACTAATATTATAATTGGGAAGAGTTTGTTTGGTTGTTTTAACGTGCTAATCTCAGGAACACTGGCCCGATTTGAAAAATTATTTCAGTGTTAGATAGCCCATTTATCGAGGAAGGCTATAGGTAGGCTATATTTTATCACGCTAATACTAATAGGAGCGAAGAAATAGAGGAAAGTATGGAAAAAACGGGGGAAATTATTTGAAAGGGCTTATTTGAACGTACTGGAGCAATTTTTATGTTATTTGGCACACAAGAAGAATAGACCACGTGAAAGGTCTTTTTTTTGCGGAAAAATGTACGGTTTTCGTGACATTCCTAAATCACGCCGGCGAAGCTGCGCGGAACACCTAGTCATGAATAAAAATAAGAGCCAACGACAGACATACTTTAGTCATCTTACAAAAACTTCGAAACAACTGGTTACTGGTCGTTCTTACCTGAGCTATTATATAGGGGTCATATACAGGAAAACTTGCAGCTATTATAAAGTGACCAAAGTCTGGCTATAGTCCTCAGTTATCAAAATTTTAGGCTGTGAGTTGTGACCGCATATAATTATTACTAGCTATTTGACCGAGCTTTGCTCGGTATTCGATAAGACACGAGTAAAATCACATTTTCTAAAAATGATTCTTAGCTAGATCGATTTATCGCCCCCGAAACCCCCTATATACTAAATTTCATAAAAATCGTTGGAGCCGATTCCGAGATTCCAATGATATACTTATATACAAGAATTGCTCGTTTAAAGATAAAAGATTATACTTTCACTTCAATTTGTCACCGTAAAATAATAACTACGATCATTATTTTAATTGTTAAAAAAAAATTCACAGCCGATTAAATAACCTCCTCGTTTTTTGGAAGTCGGTTAAAAACAAAATCGGTCCAGCCGCTCATGTGTTTTAATTATTTATATTTGAAGAAGATTAGGTAAATAGTTCCATTATCCGTTATGATAATAAATAATGAATATGAGGAGACCATGCGTAATACATTCAAAGGAATGTGCCATCAGGAAAAAATTTACACATGTGGCGGATCTATGTTAATTTTCCGCTGGGCTAATTGAACTATTATGGCTGGGCTTGACTTAACCCGACCAAATTATGTAGATCTGCCTTGTATTAATTAACGAGCAATGAGCATTGGAACACATAATTCCACAACTGACTGAATTGAATGTTTTGACCATTAAACCGACGATGTGTAACACCTGTCGACGCAACATTCTGGAAAATTATTTATTCAGTAAAATTATTGAAATTCCTGTGTCGCTAGGATCGACAGCGGTAACCAACCACGAAAACCCTTTGATATGATCTCTAAGCGCAAGGGACATACTAAATCGAGAACGAGCAACGAAATTATACTTCTAATATGCTAAAATATCTCCTTATGAATTTCTCATTTCATTATTAGGGTTCCGTACCCAAAGGTTAAAAACGGGACCAGCTATTACTAAGACTTCAATGTCTGTCCGTCTGTCTGTCTGTCTCCAGGCTGTAACTCAAGAACCGCTATAGTTAGACTTCTGAAATTTTCACAGATTAAAAATGTATTTCTGGTGCCGCTATAACAACAAAAACTAAAACCCAAATATTATTAATATTTCGGGGGGATCCCATACAACAAACGTATTTTTTTTGGTATTTTTTGCTGGATATCAATAATGGCAACAGGTAGGCACTCGAAATTTTCACAAAAGCCTTAAATACATGTGTACTTTAATAATTATTTATAATATTATTTAAATAAAAATTAAAGGGGCTCCCATACAAAAACATGATTTTTGGCCTAGTTTTGCTCTACAACGGTACGGACCCTTCGTGCACGAGTCCGACTCGCACTTGGCCAATTTTTTTACTACCCAGCCCTTAGATATTTTTTACTAGAACGCCCGCAACTCCGTTCCGAAATTTGTTGAACTTGAACTGTAGATTTTTCCGCAACAGAAGCTATGCTATGTCCGTTTCTCAGAGTTTCTCCATATCGGTTCAGCTGTTTAAACGTGAAGAGTTTACACTTTACAGACACCCTTTTACATCTCTTCAGGTAAAGGTGCCTGGTGGTCAGGGTGCCAAATCAATATAAATATCATCTGATATTTATATTGATTTGGCAGCCTCTACGTTCCTGGATATTTGAACCGGATTATAACATCAAATTAATCATAATATCAGGTAATACTTATATCTAATTTGTCTGGATTAATAGTAACCTCGAATTCTAATTTCTTGGTACAAGGCAATGAACCTTTTAAAAATGTCCAAATTATGATAATATGGATAAATAAACACGTAAGTATTAGATTACTTCTCATAAATATTAAAAAGGTTCATATTTCAAGTAATATATTTTACTGGTTTGATAGGTAAATGAAACATGCCTCCATATTCCATAAGTAGGGCCCTGTGGGCTGTGGCATTCTTTATATTAGTGCAAATTTTTATAAAAATCTATCTTATATTTTCGGGTAAATTTTTTGCATACCTGTTGATAGTAAAATACTTAAAAATAAATTCGCAAAGCTTTTTTAATGTGAAGTTACCCATCGTTAAGATTTCAATGTTCAAATTTTAATAAGTACGTCGTATCATTTTAATAAACTATAGAACAGAATAATATTATGTTCTTAATATTTAAGTAACAGTTAAAATTTTAGTTTAAGCGAACTATGAAAAAATAAAGTTCCAAGTTTAATGTATAATAATTAATAAATAATAATTAACAGCTGAACAAAAATAGAACAGACATTTTGAATTTAAAAAAAACATCTGAAAAATATGTGAAGATTCAAAACTGAAAACTATTCTAAACATTATAATTAACGGTAGGTATATAACTCGTAAATGTTTTCACTTAAATATAAAATGAACAAATTAACACTATTTAACAATAATTATTATCAATCAAATAAATATACGTACCAATGAAAAACGGCAAATTAATATAAATTAATAAATACATAAATTTAAAATAAATAAATAAACGATAAAAATTCGCTAGAGCAATGTTTAAAAGGACTCACAGTTTTATTTGAAAGGCTGCTCACAAAAACTTGTAACCTGCCCGACGCACTATCTTCGAATGATAAGCCTAAGCGCGATTCTTCTACGAGTATGTAGTCCTAAACCCACAATAGCATGAAGTTGTTAGTCAATGCTAGCGACATTTCTGAAAAATGTTGCAACTTCAGATGTTCTTTTAATGTGTATCTATACGGGGTGTGACAAAACTGAGCAAATCTAAAGTGACTAAAGTATAACGTAAAGAATTTATGTTAGTACCGTAAGTGATAATTTTTTGGGTATGTATGTGTTCAGTAATTACGTAGAGTTGACTGTGAAAGTAGCAGAGCTAAAAGAATAACTTTTTAAAATTATTTGACATCCCCTGTGGTACAGTTTGTGAGCATGATGGCTCTTGAGTGATCGCGGGTTCAAATCCCGCCGTCCACCGACGAGATTAAAAGAAAATTAATGAAAATTGTAATGGTTATTAAATATATTATGTATCATACATACTAAAAATCTTAAATAATATTATGTGTATGGTATAAAAGTATTAAAATGTATATATCCGTTGTCTTTCGTGTACCCGTAATAAATTTTCTGATGGTATTTACAGGCCAGACAGACATGGTGTGTAGCTGACATTAGGGCATTTCTCATAGAAACATAGAAATCTATACTGTGTACTCTACAGGGTGTTACAAAACTAAGTGATAAATCATAATACTTTAGGGTCTGTATGTGTTCTTTGTAGAGAGTTCACTGTGAAAGTAGTAGCTCTGAAAGACAAAGAAAAAAATTTTGTTTTCACCTATGTATGGCCTATGGGGAAACTCGCGACGCGGGGGAGCTAGCCCATACAAAAGTGAAAAAAAATTTGGTCTTCCAGCGCTGCTACTTTCACAGTGAACTCTCTACATTCTACAAGGAACACATACACAATCTAAAGTATTATCACTTTGTTTTGTTACACCCTCTATAGTAAAAACTGGTTTGTGGTAAATTATGCTTGTTCAAAATCTTCCGCTGTCCGAAGTTTACCGCCGGCGCAAACGGTAAATTTCTAGAGCTTTCCGGAAACGACGCCCCTTCAAGAAAAATATTTAATATAAATCGAACGCACTTGTGACTTCAACGGTGTTGCGGGGGTGTCCGTTGGAATCGCTTTTCACCAGGCGTTCTGTTTTCAAACTAGAAAAAGAGTTTGGTGTTATAAATTTCATGGGTTTGTCACACTGTAAGGGAGGGGAGGGGAGGGGGTCGATGAAGTGTGACACGGTGTGACAAAGAGGGGCGGGGCCCAAGTATTATGACATCACATTTTAAATTTAATAAATTGATAAGGAAACTTAAAATATTGAGGTGGCCGACTTATAAAAGTCCCGGCTCGGAGTTTGTCAAAGAGCTATGGCCAAATACAGCACAGGATAGAGACGTGTGGAAGGAAAGAGGAGAGGCCTTTGCCCTGCAGTGGGACACAAACGGCTAGTAATAATAATAAAATATTGAGGTGGTTATCATTTTTAGATGTAAAATTGCAAATTCGTGATGTCACAATATGGAGGGGTCACAAATGAAATGTGACCACCTGTGATAATGACAAGGTGATTTGGTCTAAAAATCATAAAAATCGTGTGACGTACTTTATGGATGGTCCCTAATTGCAGCTGAGAAAAATAAAACCGCAACAGTGGCCGTTTGTCCTTTTAAAAATAAATTATATCAGCCATGAGCCAGCGCACTTCTAAAGGGCCTGTTTCACCACTCCCTGATAAGTGACGAATAGGTTAATTGGTGAATAGCCTATTCGGCACTTTATCAGATAGTGGTGAAACAGGCCCTTAATATTCATTTGATAAGAGCCATCGCAAGCAGGGCGACTTGTTGCGTTTAGTCGTCGCTCAGACGCGGCGTTGTCGTTTGCAACTAGCGTCTTGTTGTCGCGTCTAGACGCCGAGCTGTCGCTTGCGTCGACGACTAGTCGTTGCGACAGACGCCGCGCCCGTGCAGGAAGCCATCATTAGTAGTAGAGTATTCGAGAGAGACGGCCGTGTTGTTCAACTTGTGAGTGAATATGGATGAGGTTCTAGTTGCACTTGCCTTGGTGCTTAGGCGTAATTCCTCCCAAGCCTGATTTTTCTTCCCTCGGTCACTAAACTCACTATACTCCTTCGAACGTAAGTCCCAAACAGCAGGACGCGCTTCGACGTCCGAAATGAACACATCAACATCGAACGTAACCATTTTGAGATTCTCAACAGACGTGCACCTGACGCCAAGTGTGCGGACTGCGGAGCTTCGAACAAAATATATGAAAATTGTCGGCCGTAGCCTGTCGTTGCGTCTAGCCGTCGAGCTGTCGCTGACGCCTGTTGCCTCGTGTGCGCCTACACCAGAGTCCTACACTAAGCATCGTGAAACCCGAAAGAATTGACAGCTGATGTTGTTTTTCGTCCATCTCTTTGCAGTCAAAGTAGTAGTTGTGTCTATTATGGTCTAGACACGCGGTAGCGTGTCAAGCCAAGTTCCAGCATAATATTATTTCGGAAATGCGCCAAATCGTCCTTTTAGCATTTTATGAATTTGACGATTAAACACTTTCGTGTATCATTTGGGGTTTTAAATAAAAAACAACACATGAAAACTTGAAAACAACAGATATATTGCGTATGTTTCATAAAAAGTCCATAAACAATATTTATTAAAGTTAAGACGTTAACGTCTAAGAATATTATGTAGCCTTCCTAAAACACAGTGTTGAGTTGAAGAAGCAATTCGTAATCTTAGCCTATTTAAGTGTTTATGGATTAAAAACTTACCAAATCGTCTCTATTTCTCTTAGTTCACTGCTTTACTCACCAGCTGGCGCCCTCTTCTATGAGAATAGGCGCGACGTCATCTGTCAACTTCATAGCGTTCGTAAATTTTCCTAGCTAGATCGATTTATCGCCCCCGAAACCCCCTATATACTAAATTTCATGAAAATCGTTGGAGCCGATTCCGAGATTCCAATTATATATATATATATATATATATATATATATATATATACATATATATTGCTCGTTTAAAGATATAAGATTGTGCCAAAAACAGAACGATGTGGATTGAAGATAATATTTGATTAAAAATAAAGGCTCTGGGGAACAGACTGCCTGCAGTGCCTGCTGTGAAGTGCTGTGCTATATACACATATAATATAATCACAGAAAATTTTGAACATCCTATAAAGAGAAGAGATGTATAGTAGTATACAGAAATGTATTGAGATGTAGTGAGATGTATTTAGATGTATCAAAATATAAATGTATATTTTCATATAGCTCTGTATCATAAGATACGAAGATGTAATAATCGGTCAAGTGCGTGTCGGACTCGCGCACGAAGGGTTTCGTACCGTTATAGAGTGCAAATGGGAAAAAATTGTGTTTTTGTATGGGAGCCCCCTTAATTATTATTTTATATATTATTAAATAGTTAAATTAAAATAAATTATTTATTTTATTTTAATTTAACTATTTAATATTAAAGTACATGTGTACTACATATAACAAACATAATTTATTTGGTCTTTTTGGCTCGTAATCCCTAATTGCAACAGGTAGGCACTTGAAAATTTCACAAAATCCTTAGTTATATGTATAATTAAGGATTTTGTGAAATTTTCAAGTGCTTACCTGTTGCCATTAGGGATTACGAGCCAAAAAGACCAAATAAATTATGTTTGTTGTATGGGAGCCCCCTTAAATATTAACTTTATTTTGTTTTTAGTATTTGTTGTTATAGCGGCACCAGAAATACATAATCTGAAAATTTCAGAAGTCCAGCTATAGCGGTTCTTAAGTTACAGCCTGGAGACAGACAGACAGACATCGAAGTCTCAGTAATGGGGTCCCGTTTTTACCCTTTAGGTACGGAACCCTAAAAATGTACATTATAGCTGTTGTGTGTGGTCTCTTGACGATTTCTATAGAAAGATTTATCGAGATGTATCGAAATGTATCGTACTACACTTGCGTGCAAAAAAACCGACCCACCCCGCGCATTTCTGTTCAAGTCGCTATATCTTAAAAAGTTATAGTTATTTATTATTTCTTTTTATTAATAATGCGAGTTAATATGATAGGGAATGTGTACGTTTACTCTACATTTTCTAAAACCAACATGCTTGACTACTAACGACACAAATCACTAAGCACCCCCATCACTCAGTTTTTTAATCGTTAATTGAACAAATCTGTATGAAAAATCGGTCAAATCTTATTGTTTTTGTTTTGTCTTGATTTTTATTGATTTATTGTTTATTTAACTTCATTTTAAACGTAATTTCTTTGTGGCAAAATGGATATTACTCCGAATAAAGCCTCTCAAGCAGGGGCTTTGCTAAGAGCTGAATTTAGACAACGAGTTGTAGCTAGAAGTCTTAATTTAAGTCGAACTTCGGTTACAAGAGTATACCGAAGTATTCTAGAGACTCTAAACTTTACCATGCGACCATGTTCAGGGAGACATTGGGCTACATTTGAACGTGATGACCGTTTTAAGGTGTCAACGTCCTTGCGGAATCGACATCTCATTTCAGTTCAAGTGCAACGACGGCCAAGGGAAGTCCGATGAGTTATAGTAATTGAGTAGACTGTACGACGAAGACTTGCAGGCAGCTGTTTGACTTCACAAAAACTCGCTAACGGTCCAAAATTAGCCCCAGCACACAGTCAAGCGCAGCTTAGTTTCGCACGTTCTCATGTTGATTTTTCATTGGAGCAACGGCGGGTCGTGCTCTTTTCTGATGAAAGCTAAATCAGTCTTTATGGTAACGATGGTCGCATAAAAGCATACCGTAGATAAGGAGAATGATTTGCGCAGGCGTGCATTGACGAAAGGCTACCATTTGATAGGTGTTCGGGGACTGTATGGGGCGAGATTTCTTTTGATGCATAAACCAATCTTGAGTTCGTAACCGGGCCGCGCCTTGGCACTTTGAGAACCTATCGCTACATTCAGGGCGTACTGGGACAACTTACGGTGCCATGTGCTGGTTTTGTTGACGAAGGTTTCATATTGATGTAGAACAATGCTCGACCGCACGTTGCTGCGAAAGTTCGTCAATATTTCTCCGACGTCGAAATTTCGGGTTTGGACTGGCCAGCAAGGAGTCCTAACCTTAATCCTATTGAGCACCCATGGGGAGAACTCAAAAGGAGGGTCAGGGCCCGGACTCTTGCCGCAGATACCCTTCAGGACCACCGGGTGGCTGTACAAGAAGATCGGCATAGTATCGCTCAGGAGTTCATCATAACTTTGATAAGGTCAAGGAAAACCCGGATGGAAACCTAAATTAGGGTAATGGGTGGCACTACGAGCTATTGAAATCAATTTGTTAGTGTTTTTTACAAGAAAGATGTCATTAATCGGCTACTGAAATGTTATGCCAAACTGACCGGTTTTTGTTTTAAGGCTGTAGAATTAGTAAACAATTTACAGTTACAATAACTATAGCATTAATTAAATCCTTAATGTACTACCTTTAAAACGATACCAACATTTATTTAATACTAATTATATTTCTTGAGTTATTACCGTTTGAATCATAAGGAGAGAGGTGGGTCGATTTTTTTGCACGCAAGTGTATAATATAGATCTTTACATTACCTGCTCTGTCTGTGACAGCCTTTACTCTCAGAAGCGTAGAGTGCTTTGGTGAGGCCCCGTATAGGCAATTTTTGAAGGCAATTTATGTATACACAACAATGTTATGCGATTATTAATTATATTAATAATCGCATAACATTGTCATTTGTGAATGTAAAAAATAATATTAGGAAAGTTTTTAATAATTTTCGCAATACACACCACGGCCCCGGGGCCCGTATAAGTGATAAGGCAGATACGGCGGTAGCTACGCCCCTTGTAGCTCTCCTGTGTTGTATATAAAGTGTTTAACAAAAATAAGTGATAATACTTTAGGGTGTGTACGTGTTCCTTGTAGTGAGTTCACTGGGAAAGTAGCAGCGCTGAACGACGAATTTTTTTTTTTCACTTTTGTATGGGCAAGGGCCCGAGCGTCACGAGTTTCCCCATACAAAAGTGAAAAAAAATGGTCTTTCACTGCACAGATAAAGTACTGAGTAATTTAATACCGTAGAATAGATATAACAATAAAAAAAAATCAAAACTTAAATGTAAGATGATACCACCTCTTATAGAAAGACTTTTAAGCAAGCGTCAGCGCGATGTAGAAGACGCACGGTGCCATCTATTATGAATTTTTGGAACTAACTTAATTTGAACAAATTTACGCATTTTCACCCCCTTACAACCCTTTTTTCCAGTAAAAAAGTAGCCTATGTCCTTTCTCAGGCTTTAGACTATCTGTATACAAAATTTCATTACAATCGGTTCGGTAGTTTTGGCGTTTGGCGTGAAAGCGAGACTGACAAACAGACAGACAGACAGAGATACTTTCGCATTTATAATATTAGTATAATGTGCACACTGCACAGCTGTTTTTGGGTATTTTGATTAATTAAGGGCCGCGCTACACCGGAATGGCAGCAGCGAGGCGAGCCCTTTCAGCGCTGCCATTCCGGTGTAGCGCGGCCCTAAGAGGGGTACCACTTACCAGGGTTTTAAAAAGTTTTAAATTTGACACAAATTTTGTTGACACCGCGCGCTATAAACTAAAGTCCACGCGGACGAAGTCGCGGGCAACAGCTAGTTATGAATAAAAACAATATAATATAATAAAGTAGGTATGATTAGTTCTGTTACAATAATGAAGTAAAAATTAAAACGCCATCTGTTTTCATATATTAGAATTAAAATGTTGATTGCATTGATATGTTTTCTGGAAGGAATATAGGCCAACACGGTACACTAGAACTCCTTTATTTTAGAGCGCCTTCTGTTGTCAACTTGTCAGATATATTAGAAATGCAGTAGGAGTTCTATAAGATAAGATAGATTGATTATTATTATACCAAGTGATAATATTATTAAACATAATATTCTAACGTATTAAAAACTATAAATAAAAACATAAATAACTAATAAGTATGATTAGTTCTATGTTACAATGAAGTAAAAAATAAAACGCCATCTGTTGAATCGTATTAGAACTAAAATGTTCATTGCATCGATATATTTCTGGATTTTTTATAATATTATACATAAAATATATTCAAGATTTTTGAAATATTATTTTAATACACATCCAAGACCCAGGAACATTGAAAACTTTTTGTTCCGCCTGCGGGACTCGAACCCAGGACCCCCGGGATGAGCGCTGGCCACGCGCAATGCGCATTAATTTTCATCGATATTTTCATGGAAATAAGATATTTTCCCACATTAAAATGTAGCCTATGTCCTTTCTCAGACTCTAGAATAACTGTGTACAAAATTTCATTGCAATCGGTTCAGTAGTTTTGGCGTGAAAGCGAGACAGACAGACAGACAGACAGACAGACAGACAGACAGACAGACAGACAGACAGAGATACTTTCGCATTTATAATATTAGTATGGATAGCGAAGACTAACGGCCGTTCCCAATATTCAATCTATCTCTGGTTTGACATACAACCAATCGCAGCTAACATTGAATTGACATAAAATATATGTCTCTAATGTCTAATGTGAGCTATTCCTATCTCTAGTAGGGCTAAACCAGAGATAGATCAAATATTGGGAACGGCCGTAAGTTGTTTTGTAGTTCATCTCATAAGTCTTTGTTTGTTACAAGTCAAAGTCGTAAGGCGAGGCGCAGATATGTCGTATTCTACGTTATAACTGAAGTGAGCTTTGAACAAGAATTTCAAGTTATAATAATTTAAATTTTTTAAGCAAATGCACAAAGTTTATATTTACAATAACACTATACGTTCACTTATTGCATAATATATATAAATATTTGAATTTTAATATTTTTAAATGTATTTTTTTTATCTAGGCAATAAGGTATTTGTACGCGAATTTACTTTTATTGGTACCGCTTCATTTTGCGTTCCATTTTCTTCCTCTTCTTCTCGTCTTGTTCTGTGTCCTCCGGTGCTTCCTGGAAGAACCAGGGGCCAAGGATATTGGTCCATAGCAACCAGAAGGCCCTTATTGGTAGGAGAAGAAGTAGCAACCAGAAGTAGTTCGATATTAGCGCCAGAACATGAGTTATAGACGACAGTATTACTATGTCTTTGACGTGCCTGTAACAAACAAATTAATTTATAAATGCAAGGTGGTAGGCAAGATTAGTACCGACATTCAGGAAACATTTGAAAAAAAATATTCTGAATAAAAATGTTTGAGTTTGAGTTTCAGTTTCGAGTGGCTTTATCATCGGAAGAACCTAAGGAATCCCGAGTAACCGTGCATTTTATTGCCCCTAAGGGACCATAATATAGCTTTTAGGGTTCCGTACCCAAAGGGTAAAAACGGGACCCTATTACTGAGTCTTCGATGTCTGTCCGTCTGTCTCCAAGCTGTAACTTAAGAACGGGTATAGCTAGACATCTGAAATTTTCACAGATTATGTATATCTGTTGCCGCTATAACAACAAATACTAAAAACAAAATAATATTAATATTTAAGGGGGGCTCCCATACAACAAACGTGATTATTTTGGCCTTTTTTTCTCTATATCAATAATGGCAACAGGTATTGGTTGTGCACTTAATTTTGTTATAATTTAATATATTGTATTTCCTTAATTTCCTTAATAATTAAATAATAAGTTCTCAAATTACACTCTGGATTTGTGTTGTGTTTGATTTCCACTGTTAGGATGTAGCTCAGTTTGGGAGTTTCTGTTCATCAACCGTTGGATGAACCTTTAACATAATATGGCAATTCACCACTGTCGGAAGAAGACGAAGAATACATATCTTTGACACTTGACAGATGACAAGTGTTTGCTGGGCCCTTTTTGCCGCGGACCGGGCTTGATGGCATACGAGAAAATTTTGTTCTGATAATTTTTCCTTGAAAAGGCTTAATCCAGCTGGAATTTCAAATTTCTTTCCCTTTTGGTTTTTCAATATAATCGCTGTGAACTTTTTGTGTGGTCGGCCGACCAAAGTGCATCAAAATTCAAGAGTACTTCAGCTACGCTCCGGAGCGGACCACGTGCTTGAGAAGACAAGCATCCTGCCCCTACAAGATCCAACGGGCTTGCTGCTACTGCAATTGCCTGAGGAGCACCCCTGCTGACTATGGAACGGGTGAGTCGGGCATGATACGGGTTCGGAGTGTATTCTTTTTTGAGAACTTTTACTATCCCGCAGGCAATCCTAGGCCTAATTTTGCTCTATAATGGAATGGAACCCTTCGTGCGCGAGTCCGATTCGTACTTGGCCGATTATTTCAAAATTGGTCCGGTAAATCATGAGCTTAGGGAGTTAGCGCGGCGAAGATTGCAGTATACACTTGCAGTACACGCAAAAACTACTGAGACATTTTGCTGTTTGTATCCGGGCTGGAATAAAATGTATTCATGTTATAAAATAGCAGAATCAGATTACAGAGTGCCTGTCATTTGTCATTTTCTATACAAAGCCGCGATTGACAACATCTGTCACCTTATTGTCAATCGCGGTTTATATAGAAAATGACAAGTTTTTGACAGGGAGTCAATGACCGCTACCGCCCAGTTACGCCGAGTGAACCTTAGTAACTTTGACCATCCGTAACTATTAAACTATTTATCAAAATTTCATGTAATTTGGAGATTAAGCTAGTCTTAATACTTGCTCCTAGTGACCGAAATTCTAAATCCCTAGCTTTATTAACATCGAAGATAAAGGGGGTGTGAAATAGCCGCGAACCGCTTCGAGAAAAGTATAGTACGGCGGCACGGGCTTTTGCTAAAAAGCTTGGCTGGGGAACTGCCGTGCCCACAGATAATACATATTGTGTATGTATCATTTAAACGGAGCTCACTGCAAAAGTAGCAGCGCTGAAACAAAAACTTAAAATGATAGTATGGTTATACTCACTCTCCCATGCCACCTTCCATGTTCAGATCCAGTCCAGGGTCCACCAGCTGGTTGCTGTCGGTATACTTAGGCCGGCTGATGTATACCATCATCTGGTAGCACCCCAGATATATGATCACCACGAACACATCGAGGAACTGGAAAATAAAGTTTTAACTAATTTATTTTTTATTACTTATATTTTATTTATAGGGCCTTTATAAAAAATAAATGTCAGTCCTGTTAGTTAAACAATATGCATATTAAAACAAACATAAACAAAGTTAGTTCCTACTAATTATCTGAAGACTCACAAGTCACAGCCATGAACAATGGGCATTGTCCAAAAAAAATCACATGTACTTTTTATTTTTTTTTTCGTAAAAATAGGGTATTTTAAGAATATAAATTAAATAATTTTGAAATTCATTGGCTAGTTTTTTCTCAATAAATTTTTAAAGTTTCGCTCTGACGTCATCATCGGCGGCCAATAATTGACCTCTGCAGTATGTTATTTCCTTTCAATCTTATTTATAATGGCTGGTTCGTCAAATGCAAGTTCTCATTATGTGAAAGCTGATACGAGAAGCTTACCAAAAGTTCGAAACGTAATTTTGGTCGAATTTATTGCTAATTTAACGCCATTGAAGGTCAAACAAAGGTTAAACATATTTGTTCAAAAATATAAGTAACTAATGGGTATTTTTTTCGTTTATATACAGAAAAACGATCACTGACCTTATTCCTCGAAATGTTTTTGTAATGAGCAAAATAAAAAAAAATGGACAATCCCCATTGTTTTGCAGCGTCAAAAAATAGAAAGTTTCTTAACATTGTTATGGCAGAATGTTAGAACTATGAGTAAGACCTTAATAACAACAACATTCTGGCAATAAAGACATTTGATTAGAATAACAATATCTACTGTACTCATTTTATAAATGGTAGAATGTGTCTCTCTGTTACCTCTTTACGCTTAAGAGGAGTCCACACCGCCCTTTTTTCCATACAAACGTTGGCCCCTGTTTCCTCCCTGGGTAATGCTAGTAGAGTTATAATTTTTTCCTGAATATCTACGGCCACTAATACAATGTCCCTATGTTTTCTTTTTTTTTCATAATTCAATTATTAAAAAAGATATGAACGTTCAAAAACCCCAAAAAGTGCGCAGATTTTCCGCTGTGTCCAAACATCCAGAAAACAGATTTGGCTAGATTATACAAAAAAAAAACATTGGAACACAGCTCAAGCCTTCCTTTAATCTTTCATGAAAAAAGTACTTAAATCGGTTAAGTTTTGGAGAAGGAATCAGGGGACAACGAATCGTTGATTTTCTACAGTTGTCTCTATCGCGTTCTGAGGTATAGGCTTGAGGTAAGGGAGACAGCTATAGATATTACACGTACTTTTTTTTCATTTCTCTAGCCCCTGGTGTATCCTCTTAAACGGCTGAACCGACTTCGTATGGAGATACTTTGAGAAACAGGAAGGGACTTATGAGGAGTGTTTTTTTTTTTAATGTACGATTTTCGCACCATAAACGAAATTTGGCGCAGCAGAGTTACCGGCATAGACTTACGGCCATTCCCAATATTTGATCTATCTCTGGTTTTGCCCTACTGGAGATAGGAATAGGTCACAATTGACATAAAATATATGTCTCTAATGTCTAATGTGAGCTATTCCTATCTCTAGTAGGGCAAAACCAGAGATAGATCAAATATTGGGAATGGCCGTTAATATATATGGTTACCGACGTCATTTAGTTTACAATAAAAATTAATTAAATATTTTATTTCTGAATAAAGAAACACATATTATTTTCAAATTGTCATTCATGTTGCCTACCACCAATAATTTAAAAATGTGAAAAAAGGGTAAGTTACAAAATTTTATACTCATGACGTGTTTGACCATTATATCAAATAGTAAATGTAACAATCTCATAACTGACTAATATTTTGTGAAACTTGAACAATGGCTATTGTTTTGAAGAAAACATTTCGAGTGTCTAAATTCTTTACTCACATATTTTTCAATTGCAGAAGAACTGGTATATCAAATTTTATTAGAATTAATATTAGGATCTTATCACACCGATTTGTGGATGAGATGCCCGGCAAAACATTCAATAATTGATATTTGGATGGAATAGGACAAAGGCTACTTTGTAATGCAGCGAAGGGGTCTGAGTAATGCTGGCGTCATTTTTGAAGTTCGTGGCCACTCACCAGACCGACATATTAATATTATGAAAGAACATAATATCAAGGGGAATAAACTTTATTATGAAGGGCAGACATAATATAGCTAAACTAAAATATACCTATTCAATCTTATCACGAATGCTACGGAAATATTAAAAAAACCGGCCAAGTGCGAGTTGGATTCACCCATGAAGGGTTCCGCAGCAGCAATAAGGTTTATGTTTATGAAATTAAGAGGTTTTCATATTTCAGTTGATTTAATGAAAGTTAAATTAAGGTTTACTTTACCATATTTTATGACGTATAAAAAAAAACTACTGGCTAGATCTCGTTCGAACCAATTTGCGTTTGTAGTTTTTGTAGTAATGTATATCATATATTTTTCTAGACTTATCATGCCCCTACTTTAGAAGTTAGAGAGGGGGGGGACACACATTTTACCAATTTAGAAGAGTCTCTCTATTAATATAATTTAGAAGAGAGAGAGAGTTAGAAAAAAAATGATATTAGAAACCTCAATATGATTTTGAAGACCTATCCATAGATACCCCACACGCATAGGTTAGATGATTTTTTTTTTGTTTTAGTTGTATCTATGGGGACCCCTAAAAATTTTAATATTTTTTTCCGTTTTTGTATGAAAATCTTAAAATCTACTTACCAAGTTTCAATAGTATAGCTCTTATAGTTTCGGAGAAAAGTGGCTGTGACATACGAACGAACAGACAGACAGACAGACAGACATGACGAATCTATAAGGTTCCGTTTTTTGCCATTTGGCTACGGAACCCAAACGGAACCCTAAAAAAAGGCATTATTAGCCTAAAGTCTTCCTCGATAAATGGACTATCTAACACAACAAGATTTTTTTAATCGAACCTGTAGTTCCTGAGATAAGCGAATTCAAAAAGAAAAGTTAGCTTTATAATAATAGTAATGGATAAAAGTACATTCATTCCATTTATTATATTTATTTTAGTTACTTTTAAATATTTGGGAGTGCCATGCTTCGGCACAAATGGGCCGGCTTGACCGGAGAAATACCACAGGCTCACAGAAAACCGGCGTGAAACAGCACTTGCGCTGGGTTTCGCCGAGTGAGTGTGTTTACTGGAGAACCAATCTCCATTTCAACTGCGGCATTTCTAGTGGGTTACCCTAGAAATGCTGCAGTTGGAAACCAATTTGTTACCCCAGGAGGGTAGCAATTACTGCGTTGGAGAATCCTTCCCTGGACGTCCATGCTCCAAATTGTATATTGCAAAGGCCTTTGATCGGGTTTGGGACAAAGTGCTGCTAATAATAGTGATCTGTCGGCTGGATTTGACATGACGCCACCAAATTACATAGGTCCCCCATCTGCCTTTCATCCTTTCCAGTTTTCACTTTCCACAAGTTCAGTACTTCTCTAATAGTACATTATAAATATCCAGTCAAAGGAACTTGCCATTCAAGTGTGTCATATTATGTGCCATATGGACGCCTCCGTGGTCTAGTGGTATAGAGCGCGGCTCTTGACTCGGAGGTCGTGGGTTCGATTCCCGCGTTGGAAACATGTTATTTCCAAGTTTGGTTAGGACAATGCAGGCTGATCACCTGATTGTCTGACAAGTAAGATGATCCATGCGTCGGATGGGCATGTAAAAAGTCGGTCCTGCGCCTGATCTCTCGCCAGTCGTGTCGGTCGTCCGTCCCACTGGGTTATGAGAGTAAAGGAATAGAGAGTGCTCTTGTGTACTGCGCACACACTTGGGCACTATAAAAATTACTCCTGCGTAGCTGGCCTGGTTTCAATGAAACCGGCCACCGTCACCGAAACCGGTGTGGGAGCTATTATTATTATTATTATTATTGTTATTATTATGTGCCATTCAGAATCAAATTAATATAAAAAATACATAAACGCTTCTAGAAAAGTTTTTCTAATTTTTTAAATTACTTTTTGCAGAATGGATAATATAAGATACTTACTATTACACCATAAGACAGACTCTCAGCAAACAGTGTGAAGGCTAGTAGATTGTATGTCAGCCCGGCTGCGATAGCCATGTTGCGGTAAAATGACACTGTCGCTGTGTTCTCCATCAATATTTGCTTTGCACCCTTTGTAGGGGTTTTTCCCTTTTGCTGTAATATAATACAAGATTGTTAATCCCATTTATAATTGAAATAATCGGCTAAGTGCGAGTCAGACTCGCGTACGAAGGGTTCCGTACTGTTATAGAGGAAAAATAGGCGAAAAACTGTGTTTTTGTATGGGAGCTCCCCTAAATTTTTTATTTTATTTTAATATTATTCGTAAATATTGAAGCAGACATATAATTAAATTAAGGCTTTGTGAAAATATCAAGCGCCTACCCGTTGCCATTATTGATATCGAGCAAAAAAGGCCAAGAAAATCATGTTTGTTGTATGGGAGCCCCCTTTAAATATTTAATTTATTTTTAGTATTTGTTTTTATAGCGGCAACAGATATAAACAATCTGTGAAAAATTCAGAACTCTAGCTATAGCGGTTCTTGAGATACAGCCTGGACATAGACAGACGGACAGACAGATGGACAGAGAGACGGACAGACAGACATCTAAGTCTCATGAATAGGGTCCGGTTTTCACCCTTTGGGTACGGAACCCTAAAAACATATGTAGATATTACCAGAATATGGTACGAAAACATTGACAACATGTTTAAGTGCAGATCATGAGCCTAATGCTAAGTACTCACATATGGTTTTACTCAATCGAGCAATAACGTCGAGCAAAACCTGCATTTCAGGATTTCGTCCACACATTCAGCATTGCCTGATAGTTATATTCTAAATTGATATATTTAATTCCATCAAGCCGGCTTGATGCGAGCCTTCGAGCTGTCAGTTTTGCGGTCCACACAGTAATTATTACTCGATTTGGAGTAAAACTATCAAGCAAAACCACATGTGAGTATTTATCATAAGAATAAAGTCTAGGTCCATAATGCAAATACAATAATCTCCAGCATATAGCATACAATTATTGGCTCGAAAAAAGATAAATAGCAATTTTTTACACTATCACATGTGTGTTTTACAATAATGCAGGCAATGTCTACCTATACAATATAGTTTTTAACAAGCATTGTTTTCATGTCATCTAAGTAACGGTAATCATAATAAAAGAGAGTAATTATTTAAAGTATAATAAGTACGTTTTATGTAAATCGAATGAGCATAATATTACCAATATTCAAAGCTCGTCATCGAAACGACACCTAACCTAAAATTAAAACTGTTTATACAAATAAGTCAGGAGTTGAGTAACTACATATAAGACTTTTAGGATAACAAAGAAAGTGCTTACTTACTGGAGGCATATTTCTTGGAAATAATTTTTAAAATTGCAGCTTTTTATACTATTCTAGGAATTGATTGAAAATACGTATTGTTATGACGTATAAATGTAATTTAAAAGGCACAAAGTACTTGATATTTAATTATATTTTAAAAATTATGCAATAGATTATAATTAATAATACAGGAATTTATTAAAATTTTAAAAAATTTACAAATCATTTTACTTCTTCACTTCATCATTCATGTATGGTCTACGTGATAGGTACCGTGAATCGTGATACGTCACAACAAAACGTCAAATTTCAAAACAATAAAAGCTCCCCCACACAGGCGCGTTACGGTCAATAATATCGCATACGTTATTGCGATATCTGTTTTCACTTTTCAGTACATATATTTTTGTATTATACCGCATTTATAGCGAGGCGAATCACGAGGCGAATGACGAACACGAATGTGTAAACAGTGCGCTCGCTATTCGCCTCGCGATTCGTGGCATTCGCGCTGGGAGCGGTTTTTCGGACGCGAATCAAAGGACACGAATAGCGAATACGAACTTATACCGCATTTACACATTCGCACGAATCGCGAGGCGAATCACGAGGCGAGTAACGAACACGAATGTGTAAACAGTGCGCTCGCACTTCGCCTCGCGATTCGTGGCATTCGCGCTGGGAGCGGTTTTTCGGACGCGAATCAAAGGACACGAATCGCGAATACGAACTTACTGTTTACACATTCGTCTGCACTCAATTGACAGCTAGCGTCCGACTCTACAGGACGTGTACAAAGCTGAAACATACATATTATTATTATTTAACTGAAGTACACTGTACTGCAAATTATATATTTTTATTTATTTATATACTTATTTTTTTATTATATTTATTAATTTATATATTTATTTATTTTTAATGAAAACTTTTTAATCGGGACATAACGCGACTTATACAAGTATATATATATATATATATATATATATATATATATATATATATATATATATATATATATATATATATATATATATATATATATATATATATATATATATATATATATATATATATATATATATATATATATATATATATATATTTAAGTTACGCAACCGAAATTTCAAATTTGATTATCTTAGTAGTTTATGGACCGATGAATCAAAAACGATAACCTTGCACACAACCAAAGACCAAGCGTATACGCATCGCAATAAGATTCATTTTAGCTTAGCATAAAACTGTAGGTTCTCGGGCGGATCTTCTCTATTTTTCATGTTTTTTTTTTTAAATATCTTTGGAAATAAATATTAGGAAACAAAATTGTTCGGTTAAAGAACTTTTAATATAGATTTACTAACAATTTATTCAAATAAAATGTACAATTATCCTAGTTAATACTTATATTTCGATGAAATACAGTTTTTTCGGAGGTAAGTTTGTAAATTAATTACAGCCAAAGTATTACGTTTTATTAAAATGTTTATGGTTTAAGGTATTTTGAATATTGTGCTTTATATCCCATATTTTTTAACACTTCGTATAGCCTATACTGACTTAGAAAATATATTGCTAACTAAGCCTAAAACTAAGCCTAGTAGAATTGTTTCGAAACCGGTCGTGTTTTTAGCTAATTTTTAGCTAATTTGTAATAATAATAAATGAATATAGTGGAAAAAGTGCACGTAAAATAATTGTGTTTTTGTCTAATCGGTATTAACGAGAGAGTAGAATATTCGATGGGTCACAATGGTATGGTGGAAACTTTCCTGTTTCTCATCCGAATCTTCGTGAAGATTTTCAATAAAAATACCATTTATTAAAATAAATAACATGTCTAGTATGAAAAATTAAAAGATCACAAGAGTATAAAATAATAATTATGACCAAGTATCAAGATCACGAAATCGTGCAACCGCAAACCATCGACTGGCAGAATAGTGTTGCCAGTCAAAATAAAAGCTTGGTTCAGCTTCCGTTGGCCAGACTCTATACAAGAATTGCTCGTTTAAAGATATAAGATGTAATAAAAATGGAGTGGATTGAAAGGCGAATTTTAGAATTCCTAGAATTTTACAAAAAGGAAGAGCTCATTTGGAACCCAAAATATCGCTATAATAAATTTCATATTTTTTATTCAACATTGCTATCATAATATAAACACGTCCTCCATGTTCGTGTGCGAATGTGTGAACGGTAGTTCGCGACAAAGTTCGCGACAGCATTCGTATACGAATGTTTCGTCGAATCAACGTCGAATGACGAGGCGAATGGCGAACGCGAATGTGTAAATGCAGTATTAGGAATTAGGATGTTAAAATGCATTTTGTACTCACAAGTCACAACCTATGAAAAAAAAAAAAAAACAACTGTCTGATTTCGTCGAGTGAAAAGAGCGATTTCAGAATTGCTTTCGTTTTATTGATTTTAAACATTTTCAAAGAGAATATAAACATTTTCTTCGATGTACATAAATACAGAATAACAGTAACAAATATTAATATTTTTGACAACTTTTTCTTAAACCATACTCTCCTGTCGAAATATGTACCTAGAAATTTATTTTGTGTACTCTAGAATCTGTCTAATGATTGCATAGCAAGATTTCATTTTTAAGATTTAATCCGGCTGTAAGAAATGAAATTTGTGAAGGAATTATACTGAATAACACATCCTCACAATTTTAAACCATCAAGGTAAGTGAATCTATTTTTTTTATGCCTGTAGCATGTAAAACATAATTTGAGTTTAAGAAACAGTTTTTAAAGTACACTTTTCTTCTGCTGAGCAATAAAGGTTTAAAAAATATTATTTACTTGACTGCCTTAACTTAATTGTGAAATTTGGTTTTGCATGCTTTATTTCAGTCTTCTAAGTTAACTTTTCAATCAAAGTATTTCCCCTTTTATAGTATTTTATTTGCTTGGCAATTGTATACTCAAACTGTTTGCAGATTATTGTGATTATGTATATTAATAGCTTTTCAATTGTTATGCTGCAGCTGACTGCCGCTTGGGGATTGATGGGTTAATCGCAATGCAACCCCATTGCGATTAACCCATCAATCCCCAAGCGGCAGTCGGCTGCAGCATAACAATTGAAAAGCTATTGTGTCTGCGATGTCTGCGATTTCTATATAAACCGCGATTGACAGTGAAGTGTAAGGCATCCATTACACGGTAGGTTTTGCTTTCAGTTTTACCACAGTCATGGCTGTAACTGATGGATAACCTACCGTGTAAGAGCGTGGCAGACGTTTGCATGAAGTTGATTGACAAAAATCTGGATTTTTGCTTCATGCAACCATCAGTCACGAATTTTGAGTGAGTATTGTCACATCTGACAAAATAGGAAAAGAATTAGAAACGTATTACCTTTGAAAATGTTGGCTTTGACTGACATAAAACTGAAAAGTATTGAGTGACCGTCTAATACTATTTGTCAGTCCATCAATCACCATCAGTCAAACATAATTCATGATTGACGGAATTGACTATCGCTTGCATGAGCGTGTAATGGATGCCTTAGATGTTGTCAATTTCTATAGAAAATGACAAGTTTTTGACAGGGAGTCACTGACCGCTACTGCCGTATTTCACTGAGTACATATACAATATTTGGAAATACATGTATATTGTGTAGTATGCAACCTCATCATAAATCAAAAAATAATAATAGTAATTATAAACATTTGTAGCATGGTACAGTACAGGTGCATTTTTTCCTAAAATCTAAACAGACTGTTTAAATAATAATAGCTCCCACACCGGTTTCGGTGACGGTGGCCGGTTTCATTGAAACCAGGCCAGTTACGCAGGAGTAATTTTGTAGTGCCCAAGAGCACTCTCTATTCCTTTACTCTCATAACCCAGTGGGACGGTAGACCGACACGACCTGCGAAAGATCAGGCGCAGGACCGACCTTTTACATGCCCATCCAACGCATGGATCATCTTACTTGTCAGACAATCAGGTGATCAGCCTGCATTGTCCTAACCGAACTTGGAAATAACATGTTTCCAACGCGGGAATCGAACCCACGACCTCCCGAGTCAAGAGCCGCGCTCTATACCACTAGACCACGGAGGCGTTGTTTAAATAATATTGTTTATGGAATCCACAAAAACCTCAATTCTTGTTACAATTTTATGTTTAAAAAACCATTACAATAATGCTTTCTAGCAATGCGAAATCTTCTGTTGTATAATATTACCTACAATGTGTCTACTATAATTTCAAAACACAGATAAATGCATGATCATGTTAACAATATTCAAATAATAAAATATCATAGAGCGAATTTACTAAACTTTTTTTAATGAAAACAAACAAGTTGGCATCTCATATTATACCTCTTTATTTTTCAATCTTTATATGTAGATACAGTGGTAATAAGTCTTGCCAATTTTTAGGGTTCCATACCCAAAGGGTAAAAATGGGACCCTATTATTAAGACTTCGTTGTCTGTCTGTCTGTCCGTCCGTCTGTCCGTCTGTCTCCAGGCTGTAACTCAAGAACCGCTATAGCTAGAATTCTGAAATTTTCACAGATTGTGTATATCTGTTGCTGCTAGAACAACAAATACTAAAAATAAAGTTAATATTTAAGGGGGCTCCCATACAAGAAATGTGATCAATAATGGTAACAGCTAAGCACTTGAAATATGCACCAAATCCTTAATTATATTTGTACTTTAATAATAATTAATAATAAAACTTTATTTTAAAGTAACTTTAAGGGGGGCTCCCATACAAAAACACAAATTTTGTCTACCTTCACTCTATACCGGTACAGACTCTTCGTGCGCGAGTCCGACTCGCACTTGGCCGATTATTCATGACAGTGTCATTAGAGTGATATGATAGATGTCATCAGAGTCATTAGCTCATAAATACACTAGACGTAGGCACGAAGTTAAGTTTTTCTTCTGCTAATTTAATAATTATTTTAGTTTAAATATATCATATATAAATATGTAACAGGATTAGAATATTATTTTATTTGCCGTAAAAGTAAAAAAAAAAAATGGAGAGGTGTCAAGCATAGGTGTCAAGGCACACCCGAATGGAACGAGGCTATTCATTTATGTTCAAAAAACCTGTATACATATTATACACAAAAAAAATTATTAAAAAAACGTCATCTATTGACGCCCAGGAATACTTACAACGCGTCGCTATGGCGTCGCTGTTTATTTAAAAAAAACGCCATTTAGCTGACGCACAGGAATACTTGCTAGCAGCGCCATCTGCCCCTAACATGCAGGTACTAATAAAAAAGTGTCGAGGTCAAATCAAGGTCAAATGTCGTTCTGTCTAGCATTCAGATTTACGCCGAACGCGGGAAAAGGAACTTCGTTCCAGAAACTATCACATTAACATTAGTGTGAATCACACTTTATGAGATGACGAGCTTTTGCCCGCGGCTTCGCTCGCGTTAAGAAGTATTATTATATACAAACTTTCATGCCCTATTTTAACCCCTTGGAGGTGGAATTGATCAAAATTCTTTCTTGGCGGATGCCTACGTCATAATATCTACCTGCATGCCAAATTTCAGCCCAATCGGTCCATTGGTTTGGGCTGTGCGTTGATAGATCACCATGTCAGTCAGTCACCTTTGAGTTTTATACGAGGGCTGCTATTTATGTATCCGGAATTAAAAAAAGAAACAAACATAAGTATATCATTTAATATGGTTTTATTGCTTTTCAAAATATTCGCTGCGATGATCGACACACTTTTGCATACGCTGGAACCAATTTTCATAGCACTTTTT
The DNA here is from genome assembly GCF_905147365.1 of Aricia agestis. Taxonomy (NCBI): domain Eukaryota; kingdom Metazoa; phylum Arthropoda; class Insecta; order Lepidoptera; family Lycaenidae; genus Aricia; species Aricia agestis. The sequence goes on along the minus strand of NC_056428.1, from coordinate 21,656,506 downwards.
CCATTCTGATTGAGGTATCTCCAAAACGTGCATTTTGAACGCATCAACAGCCTCTTCGCGGCTCGAAAAACGTTGACCACGTAATTTGTTCTTCGCGTATGGAAATAAAAAGAAATCGTTAGGTGCCAAATCAGGGCTGTACGGCGGATGACCAGTCAATTCGATCTTTTGACCCTCCAAAAACTGAGTTGTTTCAGCTGAGGTGTGACAGCTAGCATTGTCGTGATGTAATATGATTCTGCGTTGTCGGTTGTCCTTTCTTATTTCTTCAAAGACTTCTGGTAAACAAATGGTCGTATACCATTCAGAATTAACCGTTTTACGATTCTCTAATGGCACTGTAGCCACATGTCCATTAATTCCAAAAAAACAGGCGACCATTTGCTTCAAAGTACTTTTTGCACGAGTAACTTTTGTTGGTTTCGGCTCATCTTGGAACACCCACACCGTTGACTGTTGTTTAGTTTCGGGGTCATATGCATAGATCCAAGATTCATCACCTGTGTAGATATTATAAACGGCTTTTGACGTACCACGGTTGTATTTTTTTATCATTTTTTTGCACCAATCGACACGAGCCCGTTTTTGATCGATTGTCAAGTTGTGCGGAATCCAACGCGAACATATTTTTTTTACAGCCAAATGTTCGTGTAATATCTTATGTATGCTCGTCATACTTATGCCTAAGGACGCCTCTATCTCGCGATATGTAACATGACGATCACGCATTATTAGTTCCCGCACAGCATCTATATTTTGTGGGACAACAGCTGTTTTTGGGCGACCTTCTTTATTTTCATCCGTGAGCATAGACCGCCCACGATTAAACTCACTGTACCAGTGATAAACAGTGGTTTTTGATGGTGCTTCATCTCCAAAAGTTGCGGTGAGTTGAATAAAGCACTGTTGTTGATTTAGCCCACGCCGAAAATCGTAGTAAATCATTGCACGAAAATGTTCACGCGTTAAATCCATGGCAAATGAAGACACGCAATTTTCAAAATGACGCCACAATGGAAAAATAATTGGCAGTCACATGAAACAAAATGTATTCTTCAACCAAAGAGTTCTATTTTCAAATGTTGTAATTACTTTTTAAATATTGTTCTTGTAAGTGGCCAGTTCCGGATACATAAATAGCAGCCCTCGTATATATATAATATATAGATTGATTTTTCCCCGTATATTGTGATTTGTGCCGTATGTCGCTATGCAAATATTATTATTCTTTCATTTACTTAATTCAGTGTGGTAAAAAATGTACCGCTGTGTGGTTTTTTTTATGAAATAAGGGGGCAAACGAGCAAACGGGTCACCTGATGGAAAGCAACTTCCGTCGCCCATGGACACTCGCAGCATCAAAAGAGCTGCAAGTGCGTTGCCGGCCTTTTAAGAGGTAACAGGGTAATAGGGGAGGGTAAGGAAAGGAAGGGAAGGGAATAGAGGAGGGTAGAGAAGGGAAGGGAAGGGTATAGGGGAGGGTAGGGAAGGGAATAGGGTAGGGGATTGGGCCTCCGGTAAACTCACTCACTCGGCGAAACACAGCGCAAGCGCTGTTTCACGCCGGTTTTCAGTGAGAACGTGATATTTCTCCGGTCGAGCCGGCCCATTCGTGCCGAAGCATGGCTCCCCCACGTATATCTAATATCTGTACTAGGTAGTAACTAATATCTGTTATTATTTTCACTTGTAATGGACTGTGTGACATAGAACTAGCAATTAATAACTTTGTAAGGCAAATAGGGGGTTGGATATTGATTATACAATTAACTACTATTTATTATTAGATTATTTATTAGAGTTAGAGTTGGGGTAGTTCCCGAACTGGTGGTAGGCAACGTAGTTTCTTCGTTCGACTTTCAAAAAGTGTATCATGATACCCATTTTGAATAAAAATATTCATTTTTTTATTATTAACCCCCGACAAAAAAGAGGGGTGTTATAAGTTTGACCTGTCTGTCGGTCTGTCTGTCTGTCTGTCTGTCTGTCTGTCTGTCTGTCTGTCTGTCTGTCTGTCTGTCTGTCTGTCTGTCTGTCTGTCTGTCTGTCTGTCTGTCTGTCTGTCTGTCTGTCTGTCTGTCTGTCTGTCTGTCTGTCTGTCTGTCTGTCTGTCTGTCTGTCTGTCTGTCTGTCTGTCTGTCTGTCTGTCTGTCTGTCTGTCTGTCTGTCTGTCTGTCTGTCTGTCTGTCTGTCTGTCTGTCTGTCTGTCTGTCTGTCTGTCTGTGTCTGTCTGTCTGTCTGTCTGTCTGTCTGTGTCTGTCTGTCTGTCTGTCTGTCTGTCTGTCTGTCTGTCTGTCTGTCTGTCTGTCTGTCTGTCTGTCTGTCTGTCTGTCTGTCTGTCTGTCTGTCTGTCTGTCTGTCTGTCTGTCTGTCTGTCTGTCTGTCTGTCTGTCTGTCTGTCTGTCTGTCTGTCTGTCTGTCTGTCTGTCTGTCTGTCTGTCTGTCTGTCTGTCTGTCTGTCTGTCTGTCTGTCTGTCTGTCTGTCTGTCTGTCTGTCTGTCTGTCTGTCTGTCTGTCTGTCTGTCTGTCTGTCTGTCTGTCTGTCTGTCTGTCTGTCTGTCTGTCTGTCTGTCTGTCTGTCTGTCTGTCTGTCTGTCTGTCTGTCTGTCTGTCTGTCTGTCTGTCTGTCTGTCTGTCTGTCTGTCTGTCTGTCTGTCTGTCTGTCTGTCTGTCTGTCTGTCTGTCTGTCTGTCTGTCTGTCTGTCTGTCTGTCTGTCTGTCTGTCTGTCTGTCTGTCTGTCTGTCTGTCTGTCTGTCTGTCTGTCTGTCTGTCTGTCTGTCTGTCTGTCTGTCTGTCTGTCTGTCTGTCTGTCTGTCTGTCTGTCTGTCTGTCTGTCTGTCTGTCTGTCTGTCTGTCTGTCTGTCTGTCTGTCTGTCTGTCTGTCTGTCTGTCTGTCTGTCTGTCTGTCTGTCTGTCTGTCTGTCTGTCTGTCTGTCTGTCTGTCTGTCTGTCTGTCTGTCTGTCTGTCTGTCTGTCTGTCTGTCTGTCTGTCTGTCTGTCTGTCTGTCTGTCTGTCTGTCTGTCTGTCTGTCTGTCTGTCTGTCTGTCTGTCTGTCTGTCTGTCTGTCTGTCTGTCTGTCTGTCTGTCTGTCTGTCTGTCTGTCTGTCTGTCTGTCTGTCTGTCTGTCTGTCTGTCTGTCTGTCTGTCTGTCTGTCTGTCTGTCTGTCTGTCTGTCTGTCTGTCTGTCTGTCTGTCTGTCTGTCTGTCTGTCTGTCTGTCTGTCTGTCTGTCTGTCTGTCTGTCTGTCTGTCTGTCTGTCTGTCTGTCTGTCTGTCTGTCTGTCTGTCTGTCTGTCTGTCTGTCTGTCTGTCTGTCTGTCTGTCTGTCTGTCTGTCTGTCTGTCTGTCTGTCTGTCTGTCTGTCTGTCTGTCTGTCTGTCTGTCTGTCTGTCTGTCTGTCTGTCTGTCTGTCTGTCTGTCTGTCTGTCTGTCTGTCTGTCTGTCTGTCTGTCTGTCTGTCTGTCTGTCTGTCTGTCTGTCTGTCTGTCTGTCTGTCTGTCTGTCTGTCTGTCTGTCTGTCTGTCTGTCTGTCTGTCTGTCTGTCTGTCTGTCTGTCTGTCTGTCTGTCTGTCTGTCTGTCTGTCTGTCTGTCTGTCTGTCTGTCTGTCTGTCTGTCTGTCTGTCTGTCTGTCTGTCTGTCTGTCTGTCTGTCTGTCTGTCTGTCTGTCTGTCTGTCTGTCTGTCTGTCTGTCTGTCTGTCTGTCTGTCTGTCTGTCTGTCTGTCTGTCTGTCTGTCTGTCTGTCTGTCTGTCTGTCTGTCTGTCTGTCTGTCTGTCTGTCTGTCTGTCTGTCTGTCTGTCTGTCTGTCTGTCTGTCTGTCTGTCTGTCTGTCTGTCTGTCTGTCTGTCTGTCTGTCTGTCTGTCTGTCTGTCTGTCTGTCTGTCTGTCTGTCTGTCTGTCTGTCTGTCTGTCTGTCTGTCTGTCTGTCTGTCTGTCTGTCTGTCTGTCTGTCTGTCTGTCTGTCTGTCTGTCTGTCTGTCTGTCTGTCTGTCTGTCTGTCTGTCTGTCTGTCTGTCTGTCTGTCTGTCTGTCTGTCTGTCTGTCTGTCTGTCTGTCTGTCTGTCTGTCTGTCTGTCTGTCTGTCTGTCTGTCTGTGGCATCGTAGCATCCAAACGGGTGGACCGATTTTGATCTAGTTTTTTTTGTTTGAAAGCTGACTTAATTGAGAATGTTCTTAGCTATAGTTCATCATCATCAGCCTGCTCCGTGCTGAAAAATCGCGGTTCATCTGGTTCGTGAAGGGCCGATTAGCAACTTGCAGTAGTTTGGTGGGCTTTATTGCATTCTAGTTCGTGACATTGGAATGTTGACCTGGTGCTGCAGCATCACCTGGTAATCAATAGGATACCCAACTCCTCACCAACTTAGAGCAATGGTTTCGTGTTTGGGCTCATTTTAATTGCGACAACTAGTAAGACGTAAATAATCAATAAATTTTTGCATGCTGCTGCTGCAGCATCACCTGGATTACATAAAAGCCGAGCTCAATATGAACCCAAAGTGGAGGTTTCATTTTTGGACTCATATTGACGGCCTCATCCAAAAATAACATTCCTAGATGGTTCATTGGGATATAATATTATGATCCTGTTGATAGGAATAACTCTGCACTATAACCAACACAAGTTTAAAAAGCATGAAATAAAATTAAATTAAGAAATTAAAAAAAACCCCCGCCAAACAACTTTAAAAAGTAATGAAATAACATATTTTACTGACTTTAAGTTTAAATAATTCCTAAGTGTAAAGTGATATTTTAGTCCATAATTGTTGTCAAGGTGTGTCGGGGGACAAAAATTTTTAAAGTTGTTTGGCGGGGGTTTTTTTTAATTTCTTAATTTAATTTTATATGAGGTACTAAAATTACAAGATACAATGTTTGTTAAAACATATCTACTCATAGTTAAAACAGAATAAGTGCGGAATCGAGCAAGATCCATTGATCCATTCGTTTTTCGAGAATTATAAAAATTACCTACTAAAGACCAAGCAATACCTACTGACTATAATAATTGATTTCTATGAAAGCTTAGACTAGATGGATTTAGGAAAACTTTTAGTATTTCGATGTTTGCGTAATCAAAACGCATTAAGGTATTCGCACATTGCATCGGCTCACATAATGCCAATTGCCATTGAACATTTATGGCCGCGTCCACACCAAACACTTTGCGACGCCCGCGCCGCCACGTGCGTCGCCCCGTGCCCATGGGCATTTTCAAAAAAACGTGTACCCTTGCAAAAATATGTCTATATTTTTAAGGTCATTTATTTACCTTTATTTGAATGTCATATACAAGGAAAATATTGAACTAATGGAATAAGTTAAAAAGAACGCCGAAAACGTTATATTATTCTGATATTATTGAAACAAAATCGAATTTTCGACGAAACAGATTCCGTTGTGCGACTAAATGTAAAATATAATTTAATACATAAAAATACAGCAATAAATGGATTTCTTCGTTTATTTAATCTAGTGAAATGCATATTTAATTGTTTATTAAAAAAATATAGATAATTTCAAGGATCAACAAGAGTAGCAATTATTTTTAATCCATAGTGTGACTATGTGACCTACCCACTAGGTTATTTTTCATTTTTTTACATGAGTAAGTAATATTTAACATATTTAAAGAAGTTTTTATAACACAAAAACCTTTTATTTAAACATTTTTATTGTTGCACTACTTATAAAAGTAAAAAATTCTTTGATTTCATAGATTTAACTTTATTAATTAGAGGGACGAACATCTCATAATCATAAAGATGTGTTCACATGTCTTCGAATTTCTAAGTTATTATTAGACATCGGATTATATGCACGAACAAAGTGCCGAAATATGCATGCAAATATGCACTAGAAGTGGTCGAAATATGCACAAAATATGCACAATCAAAAGTCACTTAATATTAAAATTTATTATTTTTTTTAAGACTTTTCCGGTAGTGAGATTAATAAGAGCGCATATTTTTATAATTTCATAAAATCCAGGATTTTTAATTTCTTGAAATAAAGACTTTTTAGTTTTTATTTATTTATTATACGCCAATAATAATTGTCTACCAACATTTTCCGATTGCCATCTTAATGCCCATGGAAGTTAAACTACCGAAATATGCACTATCAACGAAAAATTGCCAAAATATGCACTATCGCTTAAAAAGTGACATTATATGCATTTGCATATGCAAGTATGCAAATGCATATAATCCGATGTCTAGTTATTATAAATCTAAAAATATCAATGACACAAAATGAATCTTTACTGATAGAAAAGTAGTGGAAATAAAATCAAAATTATTTAAAAAATAAAACTTTTAGGTACTTACATTTTAAATAGTATATTTATTATTGTTAAGTAAAGGCGACGCCTTGATAATTTGGCTGTAGCGATATAGATTTTTCAATGACTAAAGCTAAGAAATTAAAGTTCATTGTCAGTATTTATCATGTCTTTGTCTTTGATTTACCCATAGCATAACACGAATGGTCAACTTTTATAACACAGAATAATCAATCAAATAGACCTGTGTAAAAAAAGGATTCCTATTTTTCCAACAGAGGAGAGTGATTTAAGCTTCCAAAAATGTACATGGATTGGTTCAAGCATATTTGCCCATAGCTTATATGAAATGTATTTATGGTTTTTAAATTACGCGACCAAACTATTTTGTCGCTTACGCCCTTTCCATTTTTTGCTGTTCCATTGCTTGTTTTCTGTGAGAGGCCGGGCCGGCCTTTCATAGAAAACTAGCAATCAAAAACATATCCAAAACGGTTTTTTACTTTAACGCGGCATCACCTTAACACATAAGTAATAAAAAATATATTTGTACCTTAATGTACCAGTTTAAAAATCTCCAATTTTCTTAATAAAATCTGTGAATAAAAAAAATATTTATTTAAAATGTGAACTAAGCCTTATGCTTTCCGCCTGTTGTGACTTTTCCGTTCCATTATATGTGACCATACGAAAAGTCACAAATCGGAAGTCACGTAATATTACTTTCTTTTACTTTTAAAGTGTTTGTAAATAACCGATAACAGTTATCACAATTTCATTTTTTATACTAAATACTAAGCTAATTTTGCAACGTGTCAACAGTAAAAACAGTTGGAGAAAGTATAATAATGCTTACAAAATATGGTCACTTATCTGAACAAATAAACCGTTCCTGAAGAACCGTCCAACCTGCGTCCGCGTCTTGTAGCAGATTTTTAACTACTAAATTCAAATTGGAGTTTCTCGATGTACAATGAAATATAGTGCCGAAAATATTTTTGTAGTATGTTTATAAAACTAAAAAAAAACGGTCACTAAACAGAACATTCCGGTCGGGTCGTTTTTTCATGTTTATAATTTTAATTAATTTGTAGATAAATTATGTTAGATTTTTCAATAACAAGACATTCAACTGATACATTAAATATTTAGGAATCTAAAATATGTTTTTTAAGCAACTTACTTTAAGAAAAAAAATAGTTATCAAAGATTTTGTTACAAATTCTGGGAAGGGGACAGGTGAATTTAATAGTTTTCGGTACTTAAAAACCCTTATAAATCTCATACTAAATAAAATTTTATACAAACGTGAATGTATTTTAATAAAAGAAAACTTGTTTTTGCTCCTACATTAAGATTACAAAATGTTAGTATGTAATTTTTTACAAATAATCTGTAGCGAAGTCAAGGGACAAGGTAAAAACCAGGGGTACACATTTTTTTGTACCCCCCTATATTTTTTTTTTATATTATTCCGTCAATATTTAGCAGTTGGTGCACTCCAACGTGCTTGTACCTAAGCTACGTGAACGTGATATGGATTGCGAAAGAGATATTGTAAATATATCCTGACATTGTCCCTCAGACAACGAACCAGTCAACTAGTTGTTCCCAAGTAAATTAACTTCAGTAGATAAAGTTGAGAATTTTATGATACTGTGAGTTTCGCTTTGAGATGTAATATTCGATCTTATATTGGAATACGGTCGGTCTAATATTCGAATATCTTTCGGATATTAGACCTACCGGATTAGTCATCATGTTTTTGTAACAGTCGGCCTAACTTGTGTGGTTTTTCAGGAACGGTGTACAGTGGGTCTAAATGATACGCGAATTCTACGAGAGTTCCGACGATGATGACATGGACAGTCAGTACCAGGTGGATCCGGAGTGTCTCGTCCTCACCCGACCGGACAAGGACATGCACAACCGCTGCTGCGGGGGCAAAGCTTGGTGCATAAAGGTACGGTCTCAATGGTCGCTGTTAGCATTCAATGGGTAACCCACAAAAAAAAATTGTCGAGTTATGAATGCAGTCTTATTCTAAATGATCTAAAAACATTACTGCTTTCATAACTCTATACGTATGCAAATGCCTAACAGCGTTCATATAGTTATTATTATACTAGATGTCCCGCGCGGCTTCGCCCGCGTAAATTAGAAATTTTACAGAATCCGTAGGTACATTTTCCCATAAAAAATATTTCCCCCGTTTTTCCCACATTTTCCTGAGTTTCTTCTGTCGTATTAGTCTTAGAGTAATAATATAATATAACCTTCTCGATAAATGATGAGTCTTACTCGATAAATGATCTATCTAACACTGAGATAAGTTTTAAATCGGACCTGTAGTTTCTGAGATTGACGCGTTCAAGCAAACATACTCTTCAGGTTTATAATATTAGGTAGATATAGATTTTTTTAAATTATCGCTTGACAAACTCGAGTCTCGATCTAAAAGACTATGAAATGGTATAATATGGTAGTGATGATGATGATGATGATGATGAAGAATGTAATTTGCATAGTAGCATATGCTTTCTGTTCTTAAAACAACGCCGAAACTCCCAAACTTGTATCTATAAAGAATCAGGAATTCTCTCAGCACCTTCCGAACCACGGTATACCAGGTATATCTCGGTGCAAAATCTTACTTGTTGGTAGCATATGCTTAGAATACTTCTCACGAAACCGAAGTCACCATATGTTTCCCTATAAGTTTTGAGGAGTTCCCTCGATTACTTATGGATCCTTCATCAGATCACCACTTTTCTGAATATAATACCAAATTGGGATGATAGCCTATATACCAAAAGAAAAATTTTGAAAATCGGTTAACAAACGGCGGAGTAATCGTTGAATATAAGAAAACGAACATAACACCTCCCCCATTTTGAAAGTCGGTTAAAATTGTAGCCTATGTGTTATTTATTTAATATTTTAATCAGCACATGAATTGAATAACAAATTTTTTTTCAAATTAATCGTAGCACCATCTGTCAGGACAAACTAAAATTGAAATAGAATAATATTGAATGCGATGATAGCGCCGTCCGCCGGATCTAATGTAAAACATTCCAAAATCAACAACTCCTTATAAATAAGAAATTAATTGAAAAAACATTTTCCAGTAGACCAAACTGTAAATCTAAACCATTCTCGAATCTCCACGAACACACACAAAAAATTTCATCAAAATTGGTCCAGTCGTTTAGGAGGAGTTCAGTCACATACACACGCACACAAGAAATATATATATTAAGATTATGTATTCTGTTACGAGGGCTGCTATTTATGTATCCGGAACTGGCCACTTACAAGAACAATATTTAAAAAGTAATTACAACATTTGAAAATAGAACTCTTGGGTTGAAGAATACATTTTGTTTCATGTGACTGTCAATTATTTTTCCATTGTGGCGTCATTTTGAAAATTGCGTGTCTTCATTTGCCATGGATTTAACGCGTGAACATTTTCGTGCAATGATTTACTACGATTTTCGGCGTGGGCTAAATCAACAACAGTGCTTTATTCAACTCACCGCAACTTTTGGAGATGAAGCACCATCAAAAACCACTGTTTATCACTGGTACAGTGAGTTTAATCGTGGGCGGTCTATGCTCACGGATGAAAATAAAGAAGGTCTCCCAAAAACAGCTGTTGTCCCACAAAATATAGATGCTGTGCGGGAACTAATAATGCGTGATCGTCATGTTACATATCGCGAGATAGAGGCGTCCTTAGGCATAAGTATGACGAGCATACATAAGATATTACACGAACATTTGGCTGTAAAAAAAATATGTTCGCGTTGGATTCCGCACAACTTGACAATCGATCAAAAACGGGCTCGTGTCGATTGGTGCAAAAAAATGATAAAAAAATACAACCGTGGTACGTCAAAAGCCGTTTATAATATCTACACAGGTGATGAATCTTGGATCAATGCATATGACCCCGAAACTAAACAACAGTCAACGGTGTGGGTGTTCCAAGATGAGCCGAAACCAACAAAAGTTACTCGTGCAAAAAGTACTTTGAAGCAAATGGTCGCCTGTTTTTTTGGAATTAATGGACATGTGGCTACAGTGCCATTAGAGAATCGTAAAACGGTTAATTCTGAATGGTATACGACCATTTGTTTACCAGAAGTCTTTGAAGAAATAAGAAAGGACAACCGACAACGCAGAATCATATTACATCACGACAATGCTAGCTGTCACACCTCAGCTGAAACAACTCAGTTTTTGGAGGGTCAAAAGATCGAATTGACTGGTCATCCGCCGTACAGCCCTGATTTGGCACCTAACGATTTCTTTTTATTTCCATACGCGAAGAACAAATTACGTGGTCAACGTTTTTCGAGCCGCGAAGAGGCTGTTGATGCGTTCAAAATGCACGTTTTGGAGATACCTCAATCAGAATGGAAAAAGTGCTATGAAAATTGGTTCCAGCGTATGCAAAAGTGTGTCGATCATCGCGGCGAATATTTTGAAAAGCAATAAAACCATATTAAATGATATATGTTTGTTTCTTTTTTTAATTCCGGATACATAAATAGCAGCCCTCGTACACAGGACCTATATCAAAACTCCTCAGGGCCTGTCCACATCTCCACGTTACGACGTCGTGGAACAGAGGGGTTAGTGCGAGTTATTCGATCCGACGCATCGAGCACGTTAACGCGAATTTAAATCGGATCGTGCTCGATGCGTATGATCGAATTAAACTCGCACTAACCCCTCAGTACGGTAACGTGGCACGGTACGTTGACTTGACGTGTAAATCCACGTTGACGACGTCGTGACGTCATGGTACTAGTAAATATATAATTTGTACTACTAATATATTTACTACTTTTACTATTAATTGGTACTACTAAATATATAATTATATTCTGTGGTGACGTGGAGATGTGGACAGGCCCTTACACATATTATAAACTAGTTTATGCCCGCAACTCCGTTGCGCCCAAAATCGTAAAATTCGTCGGCCAAACCGATTCAGATTTTTGGGAGACGAGTACCATAGATGGTTTTTCTTGTGGAAAGATGTAGGGTTCCTCGCGATAAATGAAATTCGGCACAACGGAGTTGTCAACTATACCTAGGTGATATCCGCAATATCGAAGATAAAATATTATCTTACTACTTAGTAAAATAATATATTTTCATTAAAAACTTACAAATGATGATGATAGTGAACTAAAGCAATCAGCTAGACTGAAGTTACCAGATGTTCTAGGTAGGCAAATATCCCTGTTAGGTCACTAGGTCACACCGACATCCTAAGTTGGATTTCCGTTTATACCTGCAGGCTTTGCATAACAATAGTAGAAATGGGAAAGAATGGACACACTGACAGATTTTAGTGACAAAATGGCGGATTTCCTTTGTTTAACTGTCACTAAGGGCCTATTTCACCACTTCCTGATAAGTGCCGAATAGGCTATTCACCACTTAACTTGATTGATCAAGTATGAATCTCTCAAAATGTTGTGAATAGCCTATTCGACACTTTATCAGAAAGTGGTGAAACAGGCCTTTAGTCTATTCTTCCGTAGAAAGAAACCGCTTCTATGGTGACCATTCTAAGCCTGCTGGAGGGATTTTCATGTCACTCACCCAATAAGACGTTATTTTGAGTTCCATTTTGTTTGCATTATCCATACTTCCATACCATAAAGATAATATACCTAGCGGAATAGAGCAACAATCTCGAGCTGTCAAACGAAACCAAAATTGGTTTTCATCTGTGTGAAAAATAAGTGTACGTATACACTTACACAAGCATGATTGAACATGAATTCTATGAGATTAAATTTCACACGTCTCTTTTTACCACGCAGTGTTACTGCGTGGTAAAAAGAGTACTCAACACGCGCTAACGCAGACGGCGCACAATTTTAGTCTGCAATCTGCATTTGTAGTGATGTATTTAGGGAATGCAATCCCGATCCCGCGGGATCCCGTGTAATTTTTCGGGATCAATCCCGACGCATCATATGACGAGATCCCGTTCGAGATTGACGGGATTGGGCGGAGCTAATAAATCGCTTCAAGAGGAACTCTGCGAGCGTCTACAAGTCCTTTTTCACGAAAAGAAGACAAATAAGAGTCTACCATAAAATTTATTTGAGTGAGGAGGAACAAGGGGGCGATATTTGCAATTTGCATCATATAATTGCTTCGCCACGCTGTTGCCCACCAGTGTTGAGTCGGAGAGGGCATTCTCAGCTGCGGGGTACATTGCAACGAACATTAGATGTCGCTTAGTAGATGACACTATTAATACCATTTGTTTTTTAAGGAGCAATTTTCAAAATCACTTCCTGACTCCCTTGAAATATGCTTATGCTTAATTTCCTTAAAACCTGATAATTATTTAGTTGGTAAGATTAAAGAATATTGGTTTTTTATTTTCTTTTGAGTAATATGTTATTTTAGTTAACCTCACTATCATAAACAAGCAGTTATTAGATTTTTCAGTCATCCGAATTTAATTTTTTTTTTAAATTAGACGGGATCCTGAAAATTCCGGGATCCAGCGGGATTGATATTTCTAATCCCGCGGGATCTGGAATTTTCAATCTCGAGTCGGGATTGCATTCCCTAGATGTATTACCATGGCGCCAGAGATCGATGCAACGATGAAATACAAAACAGACCAGCAATTTATGATACTTCAAAATCAAAAATCAAAATAATTTATTCAGAGTAATTTTTTACAAAATTCTTTTCGAACGTCGTAACTAAGTTGCCTACCACCGGTTCGGGAACTAACCCGGCAAGAAGAACCGCCGCAGACGGCACAGTCTCTTAAGGCAGAATATCATAATAGACATTCAAAAAGAAATTTGTGGGAAGAAGTGTGCTGTAATGTACCTATATCAGCTCCTGTTTGGACATCGTTGACGTCTAAAGAAAAAACAAAATATGGATTTTTTTAAATTAATTTACATTGCGGAATTTAACATGGAACTGTCTCTTCAGTAATCTTTCCGAAATTATAGGTGTACCCAAAATTTTCTATTTTTTCTTCTTTTTCTGTACTTCAAGGTATACAAAATAATACTTCGCGATCTCTGCACGATTTCCATAGCGTCTACATCCCTACAGTTCAGCGGACAGAATGATCATGATGTGCGTCATGTGCGTTCAGTCTGTGAAAAATCCGCGAACATCTTATTGCGCGCCATTTTGTGCGCCGCAGACTCGATTACACAAAAAGTGTGTCTGCGACCTCCCTGAGAGTAACATTGTCTTACAAATAGAACAATCCATATTTTAGGAGAAAAGTATGAAATCTTTTCTATTTCTGTTAGCTACCACTTTTAAGAATTTTCGCAGATAAAAATGTAGTTCGTCTTAATAAAATGAAGCTACTCCGAAAAAATAAGCTTAATAGTAATAATAATAAATTTTTTCTAGGGCTCCCGTACTATTTTTGTAGAAATACGATAGTAAACTATTGAGTATTCAGAGTTTATTTAGGTTAGATTGGTTGTCCATTTAAAAATTTTGGTCTATTATTCCGTCTAGTTGTCATACAATTAAATTAACCTTTGATGGTGACATGTATTTTGCGTAACGTAACTGGTGACGAGCGGTCTGAGAGGCCGCTACCGTTTTAGGGTCTATTGCATAGAAATTAAGTATAGTGGCTTACAGCCATGTTCAAGAATCGTTTGATAATTAAGTGTAGGACAAAATAAAAGCATTTTGTACATTGTGAATCATTTTATTTGAAGGATGTTACAATGAGAACAGTCTTTACAAACATGAAAATTAGAAGTGAGATGTATAATGTCTTAAATTAATAAAATTATAATCAACATAAATCAAACAGTAACACTTTTTCCATAAAATTTACACTATAATCATTACTGAAAAAAAAGAAAACCTTTAATCACAGCTATCAATTCACTAACGGCCATTCCCAATATTTGATCTATCTCTGGTTTTGCCCTACTAGAGATAGGAATAGCTCACAATTGACATAAAATATATGTCTCTAATGTCTAATGTGAGCTATTCCTATCTCTAGTAGGGCAAAACCAGAGATAGATCAAATATTGGGAACGGCCGTAAACTGACAATGGTCAAACTTTACTGATTCTGAAGGCTCTCCGTCACTGACGCGTAGGTTAAGCCTCAGCTTCACTCTTCGATTAATCCTATATTAGGGCGGAGCGAACGCGCAGCGAACAGGTCGCGAACGTGGACGCATACGGAGTCTCGCTGCAAATACACTATAATAATAATAGTTTAAAAAAACATGCATATTTAATTTATTAAAAAAATGCATTGTCATTGGCATACGTAGGTATGCAAAGATTCGAAGATTCCGTTACATACATACAGCCCAAGCTAATAAAAACCTGTTAAAAATATGGCGTCTTTGCAGCGAGATTAAAAAACAGATGACAGAACTGTAGTATTTTAAGCGTCTGCGACATATTCGCTGCGTGTCCATCACCCCCGAAGCCGCTTGCCAACCGCGGTATGATAAGGCACTAAATGTTCATGCTAAGGTGTAGAGGCCGCATAAAAACGCCTCTTCCACTCATAAAGCTAAGAACCCTACGATTAATGAATGTTAATAATGATGATTTAACGTTAATAATGATAATAATTTCTAGGACATATGCGGCATAATATGCGCGGTGCTGACATGGTTGCTGATCTTCTACGCGGAATTCGTGGTGATGATGGTGATGCTAGTCCCCGGAGTGTCCACGTACCCTATATACAGCTGGGTCAACATACTCATATTCCAGTGCCTCGCATTCCTAGCGTTCGCGTCGCATCTACGGACTATGTTCACAGATCCGGTGAGTCTTTAAGATTTTTACTGTAAGGGCCGTGCGTGGACCGGATTCGTGGCCGTACATCTAGCGTACGACGCGAATCCGTCGCGAATACGCCGTGAACCCGGCGCGAATCCGGCGCGAATCCGTCGCGAATCCGTCGCGATCCGCCGCGGACTGCCATGAGTCCGCTGCGTGTTCGCCGCGTATGCGCCGCTTGTTCGTCGCAAATATGCCGCGATCAAACCGCCTAAATGATCTAATGACCGACGCGACGTGCCATCCGCAGACTGCCAGACTGATAAGGCCCTATGGGCTCACAGAAAGACGACAGAGACATATTTGGTAAATGGTATACAAAACACAAGAAGATGCACACACACATTTTTAAAATAGAACTTTTTTTCAGGAGATACAGTGGTGGGAATAAAAATACACACATTTTTGTATTAAAAATATTTGACCCTTAAAGCTTAGAACAAACCTACGCGTCAGTGATAGGGGACGCGGTACGCGATACGGGAGCGTCTGCAACGCGAAACTGGCCTTGCACATCTGCGCGACTACGGCGCGAACCGTCAAACTTCATTTGTTAATGAACAGTCACTGAAGACGCGCGACTTTATCTGGTGTATGCTAACTGTTGTGGTAATGACATCCTCATACTTAATATCAGAGTCCGATGCGTCGGACGGACGGACATGAGGGTTGCGAGATGCTAAGCTTGTTTTTGATTTGGAAGGTGCAGAGGAATAAAACACGTCCACAATGGTCAAGTAATCAATTTGAATTAATTTAGGCGCCTACCACACGTGCATGCTTGACTACAGATTTGCTTGCGCATGCCGGCTTGAACACTGAACATTGTGCGTGTAGTTGGTAAAACTGTAGTACGCGCAAGCCCCAAAGTTTGTCTTGTTGTTTTTTAAACTTGCTTGAAATTCAGGCATGCCTTCGTGTAGACTTGTCTGCGCGTGTGGTTGGAAGTTCAGTGTTCAAGCCGCTCTTTGTTAGTGAAAATATGGTGTTAAAATGCGCGCACGCTGCTATAAAATGACAGATTTACGTACATATTATAAATGTCAGTTTGCAACTGAATTCATTGAATTATAAAAATCTCTGCTCGCTCTGTGGAAGATCAAATCGAAAGATTATTCTAACAGGAATAAAAAAAAAATACGCATATGAAAAAAAATATTTTATTTATGCATTATCAATTTTGTCACTAGCAAACACTGGAAAAATTAAAGCAGAAGAAATAGTTCTTCATTGAGAAACATTGTTTATACGCCGACGATCTCGGCAAGAATGTGGCTTGCGCATGCATGTGGTAGATAAGTCAGTCTTACATCTTTTAATGCGAGAAGCATGCGCTAGCAAAACTGTGTTCAAGCATGCACATGTGGTAGGTGCCTACAGATGGGTAATGGAAAAATTTCCGAAAGAAAAGAAAAGAAAAGAAAAAAGAAAAATTTCCAATATATTTTTCCAATTTTTCAAATATTTTCAAAGATTAAAAAATAAAACAAGATAACTGCGGGATAACATTTTAAGGCTTTTATTTATTATTTTTCTTGGAAACTTCTATAATTTGTTGCATAAGCCGGCACTTAGACGATCAATTGTATTGTGCAATATCACGCTTCAATTTTATTAAACAGTTTATTTGACAATTATTAGATTGATATCAACCCATCAATATCAACCCTACACGGTCAATAATATTACGCAATACGTGATATGGCACAATAAAATTGCTAGTCTAGGCCGCTAAGAGTATAGCGTTCATCACCGGTATTACGAGTACTAAAGTCGCGTTAGATTTTTTCTGATATTAATAATTATAGTACATAAGTTTTTTTTGCGATAGTGTTTAGAAGAGGTAATAAATAGCTCAAATTCAAAAACTCAACTAAATCCGACGGGTGCCGCCATATTGGTTTGAAGGTGCCTATTTTTGACCACATCTTCATTATTTTTCATTTTTTCTTACAATGATAAGAATGTTGCAAATTCAGTTCTCTACAAGTTTGATTCTTACACATTTTTACGGAAGTAATTGCCAAAAACAAGTCAAAGTAAAAATATAATTTCGTCTGTATGACCTGTATCTCGATTATCACCAAAAGAAAAAATTACAAAATCATTATCATTCAATTTCCTCCAGCTTTGATTCTTATGATTTTTTTCAGTAATCAATATTTAAGTCCCTTTTCGCACTAACGCTGGGTTACACCTCCAGGCGCCGTTCTTTTACGTGGTATCCCTAACATGACCAATTTTTTTTTGTCAGAGCGGGACAGTTACAGAATTTTGTCCTTGCATAATTTACAAGAAATCATTTTAGGGTTCCGTAGTATTGTTATTTAACGTTGTTCGTGGCGGCCGAAAAGGAAGATCTTTCGACCGAGCGAGATAGCATGCTCGGTCAGGCCGAAGCCCACTGACCGTATTTTCAGATTTATTTGATTTTTTTTGTTGTATATATCTTGCCGGTCTACGAAACTTCGATAGCGCGATGCAGGAATGTTAGGCGAATTGTGGGTACCGCCACATCACTCCCCCCCGAAGACCTCTGGTTTTCTTCGATGCGCTTGTGTTGTCAGGTGTGGGCCGAAGCTACGCGTGCAATGACCAGGAGAGGGACCCCGTGCTCTGCTTGTTGACCGGTCGTTGTAGCCTATGGCTGCCCCGTTCAAGCCAGACGCGGGTTCGACCGGCGCGGACCTCCAACGCGGCTTATGGTCGAGGCGACCCAGTTATGCTTGATGTCTGCTGACGTGGTGCGGAGGGGCGGGGAGTGTTGATGATGATTGATGTCCAGAAGGATGCGTGTTCTTGTCGGTGGTCACCAATTTAACGTTGTTAGCGAGATAGCATGCTCGGTCAGGCCGAAGCCCACTGACGTTATTTCAGACGTTGTATATATCTTGCTGTTCTACGAAACTTCGATAGCGCGATGCAGGAATGTTAGGCGAATTGTGGGTACCGCCACAGTTATATGGGATTAGATATTTAATTTTATTTTATTTTGTGAATATTTCAAGTGCCTACGTGTAGCCATTATTGATATAGAGCAAAAAATGCCAAAAAAATCTAGTTTGTTGTATGGGACTCTTAAATATTATATTTGATTTATTTTGTTTTTATAAAATACATAATCTGTCAAAATTTCAACTCTCTAGCTATCACTATTCTTGAGATACATCCTGGAGACAGACAGACGGACAAACAGACATCAAAGTCTTAGTAATAGGGTCCCGTTTTTACCCTTTGGGTATGAAACCCTAAAAAGGGACCCACCCTATTATTAAGACTTCACTGTCTGTTCATCTGTCTGTCCGTCTGTCTGTCTCCAGGCTGTATCTCAAGAACAGTGATAGATAGTTGGAATTTTTATAATATATTATGTATTTCATTTCCCTTTCCCAAATTTTTCCTAACAAAAAAAAAGATACATACAGCCGAACGTATAACTTCCTCCTTTTTGGAACTCGGTAAAAATAAATTTAATATTCGATGAGGCTTCCATTTAACAAACACGATTTTATTGGCCTTATTTCCTCTAAGTATAATATGCAAAAAGCTGCACTAAAACATTTGAAACATTCATAAAATATTTCACTGCATTTAATAATAAAAATAAAATAAATATTTAGGGTGATTTTGTTAGCTCCCATACAAAAATCACAAGTTTTTGCCTATCTTTGCTTTATACGAAAAATAAATAAATAAATAATGGTACGGAACCCTTCGTGAGTGAGTCCGACTCGCACTTGGCCAGTTTTTTAATAATAATAATAATTTATTATTATTATTATTATAGGGTCTAATTCATGATCAGAAATATCCAGTTTTATCCAGTCGCTTAGGTCCCGGACTGCCGGTACATTTACCATAGGCGTAGAAAAAATCATAAGGATCGTAGGTTTAATAATCTATCATATCTACAACTTTGTTTCTTCAATTATTTGCGCTAAAGATTGTAATTATTGAGATACAGGCGAAATTATACTTTGACTTGTTTTCTGCAGTTATTTCCGTAAATACTGATTTTACAATGAAAATTATAAAGACTAAAGTTGTAGAATATCAAATTTGTGATAGCTTTGGTCCTTACCATTTTCGTAAAAAATAAAAAAGAAAGGAGATATGGCTAAAAAAAGATATTGTTTTTTTATACAACTCCTAAAGTCATTCAAGCCTTTGAATTTCAACTTAATATGAACCATATTTGATATTCCATTTCATTTTTACTTATTACTATTTCATTTAAGCTAATAATTTCAATAAAAAAATATTTTTCCATTATTTTTCCAATTTTTCAGAAAAATAAATGGAAAAATTTCCGAGCTTTGAAATTTTTCGGAAAATTACCCATCACTATAGGTGCCTAATATCATGACACAATCTATCAAAACGTAAACAAATCAAAAAATCATGAACTAAAGAGTTGTACAAAATAATATAAAAAAGGTTTTAATAAGGAGGCACGTCAAGTTGTCAGACGCGTGTTTTGAAGTGTACATAACTATGTACACTTCAAAACACGCGTCTGACAACTTGACGTGCATGTTTCGCTTTGCCGACGCGAGCATTGCGCGTCGCGGTCGCGTAGGTGTGCACGGCGCCATAAGCTTACATGGGCAGCGTCCGCCGCGCGGTAGACGCTACCGCTTCGCAGTCGCTTTGGTCGTGTAGGTTTGTCCTAAGCTTAATGAAAATCAAAAACCCCAATAAATGATTAAAAAACCCCAAAAAATGATTGAAAATTTTCTCTAAAAACGTATCTCATGCTATAATAGCGCAACACTGCGCAACATAATATTATGTATATAACACCACTAAAAATTCCATTAATTTTTTACCCCTTTAAAATGAATTCTGGGGACAAACCCTAAAGCTGATAGCTCTGCCAAACAGTCACAATCCCAAATTTTTCCAACTAGTTTCTCACTTGAATTGCAATGACGAACGTTCTGCATCATTAGACCCATTCGCCTACGAATGACCTTGAGCACAATTAACAAAAACTTAGCGCCCAATTCTTAAAAATCGAATCTCGAGTCGGCGGCATAAACGCGCTCGGAAGCAAGAGGGAAGTGCTTGGTCAAGTTGCAGCGTTATGTGGTAATCCACTGGATACGAGTACATAATGCCATACCGTACGTTTTAAACCGACTTAAAAAAGGAGATTATAATATAGAGCCGCAAGTGTGTAATATTTCCAGGACTGCCCAAGTTTTTGTTCTTTCCGCGGCGCACAGTTTGGGAACCCCTGATATAGGGGGTTTCGGGGGCAAATCGAATACCGAGCAAAGCTCGGTCAAATAGCTAGTAATAATTATGTAAGTAAGTCTATTATCTGCGTCTGCACAAATGTGCCAAATTTAAAAAGTATCTGTGTATGTTTTATGTTCTCTCGGAACTAAAAGTCCGAATTAAGTAATTATTTTTTGTACTAGGTATTGTTTTACTTAGGGAATATATAAACATCAAAATCGGAAAAGTAGTTTTTGAGATAGGGAATTTTAGTTACGTACAATGTTGAAGTCGTGTTTTTTATTAGAAGCTTCGCTATCGAAAGTTTCGAAACTAGCGAATGCAATAATTTAACTCAGGTAGAACTCAGGACAACCTTGCGATCTATCTGAAATTCGAGCTACAAGAATTGTGTCTCTACCATCCACGCCAACACAATATTATTGGTTCGTGGCGAATTTGAAATCTTGTAAATGCCTAAAGTCAAAAGTTTCGTACAGCTATTTGAAGTAAATATAACATTTTTAATTTTTATGGCATATCCTATACATATATGAAAGAGCTTCTACCGTTGTCTATTAGTTAAGTTGTTATTATTATTATTAGTTTTTAATTACTATCAATGTGTATTATTAATGTGTAAGTTTTAGGTTTATTAATGTAATTGGGGTCACCCGTTTTAATTAACTGTAAATAAATAAATAAATATATAAAATTCTCGTGTCACAATGTTCGTTCCCGTACTCCTCCGAAACGGCTTGACCGATTCTCAAAAAAATATTTATATGGCAAAACAACGTTTGCCGGGACAGCTAGTATATGTATAATGTTGCCACATTATTGTTTGAATTTACGTACATTAAAATAATTTTAGCAGTGTACAAAATTTATTAAAGTGTATTTTGGCAAACATAGTGACACATCAAGCAAAATAACAATAATTTAGTGAGTACGAAAATGAAAATTCTTCCGTTCCACGTTGACGACGCGCGACGTCGTGACGTGGAGATGTGGACAGGCCCTAAGAAACTCGCATGAGATGGTTAATGATTATACATACATTTTCATCAAACAATTTTTCATAAACTTGTTAAAAACTGTACCCAGCTACAATCGGAATAAAATTACAAAGTTTTACATAGCTTGTTAAAACTTTTCACGAGGGAGTTTGTTGTATAACTGTAAAGTTGTCAGAATTTTGATGCTGGTATGAATATTCGTATTTTGATGTGATTCGTCATGCATGATTGTTAGCAACTAGGATCGTGTTTTGGCAATACTTAAGCCCGTATAGCAGAGGTTCCCAATCCTTTTCAGCCTGCGGCGCAGTTACGCGTCGCAATATTTTGTCACGGCGCCCTACTCTACCTAGCTATTAGAGAAAGATAAGTACATAAATTGAAATAAACACCTTTAATGATTTTAATTAGATTAAACAGGTAAATGATAATTAACAAATACGTAATCATAATATCTGCTATACACAATATATTATATTAAAATTTAATCTATATTTGTTTTTGATAAAGATGAAGGGTCGACTCACGTCGCGGCGCACACTTTGGGAACCTCTGCCGTATAGAGTATCTCTATTGTAATATTTCAGCTTTGGTACAGATTCGATTATATTATGTTCAAAGTTCAAACGCGTTCTGCATAAGGGTGCGCCAGACCGACTTTATTTCTTTATTCAGGGATGATAGGAATTTTATATTATTTATGACCGTACGTAAGACGTATGCTCGTAACTAATATAAAATTCCATGCAATATGGTACTCAATGTTCGTTTTTCTCTCCTACAAAAAATCGATGCCCAAGAGCCTAAAATAGCCGTATAAATGACCTACCGCTGATGCTCACACTTGGAGCAATTTTACACTGCATCAAACATGGTGGAATAAATACTCACAAGCGCTCGCAACTGCTGCCTCGGTGTTTCTACGAAAATTATCCTTATCCCGTCGGTATAGAGGTCGTAGAGGTAAAATGAAGCCACCTGAAAGTTCATGTTTGATATTCAAAGCGCCAACTTCCAAACGCTTGAACTTTGTTTAACGGTCCAACAACTTTGACGTATCGTTAATTGTTTGGATATTTTACCAGCATGTTCGCAGATTAAAAAAATATAGTGCATCAATTTAATGTATTAGTTTTTAAAGTTTTAAACGAAGAATGGCATGCGATCTACACGTGACTTTTATCCGTACCACCAAGGATTAGATTGGAATGGTTCTTTTTAAATACATCTAAGAGATACCTACATGAGACAACGCCATACGTTCATCTGTTCTAATATTAGATACATAGGTATTAATGCGAAAGGGTGACTGTCTCTCTGTTATTTCTTCGAGTATGTATGCGCCACTAAACCTATTTAGTTGAAATTTTGCTATGGAGATACTTTAAGGGCCGAGAAAGAGCATACTTATATAATAGTTTTAATCGCGGCAAATTGCACGCACGATAAACGAATTTTTGCTCAACGAAGTTCCGGGCAACATCCACTAATATTATAACGTGTCCTAAAATTAATAATTATAAACGTAATCATTATTATTATTATAATCCTAAACTGTCCTACCGTATGTGCTTGGGCAACCATACGTACATTTAAAATCTTGTTTCAGGCTCTACAGTATATTTTGAAGAGTGGTTACTTCGCTCTGAAAATCCATACTCTTAATATTATAAATATGCGAAAGTGTGTCGTCTGTATGTTACCTCACGCTCAAACCGCTGAACCGAGTTTGCTGAAAGGAGTATGGGCACATTGGGCTATCGGCGGCCACTGATAAAATTAGTGTCAAATGAAAGTAATGATATTTAGAAACAACATTTGCTTTGGACGTGTTATTGTATTCCATTTAGTTTAGAAAATAATTAAATGCGAAATAATGTGATCGCACAGAACAATATTGCTTAATAATTATTTATTACCTAAATGCTGATCATCATTCTAAACTTCTAAATCAATCAAAACAATAAAACCAGTTTGTGCTAGTGCGCACACGTAATGTAGTCTGTAGTCTGGTATCTCGGTTAGGTTAGGTTAGGTTAGGTTAGGTTTAGGTTAGGTTGGGGTCCCTAAAGAGGCAGAGCGTTGAGTGCGGCGTCCCTCAGGGCTCAAATGTGGGCCCAGATTTATGGGACGTCGGCTACGACTGGGTCCTGCGGAGCGGTCTCCTCCCCGGAATGGTGCTAGTCTGCTATTGCGACGACACTTATGCACTGTTTCGGGGACGAACCTTTCAGGAGGCTGCGCGGCTGGCGGAGGTGGGAGCATCCCTCGTTGTCAGCCGCATAGAGCGGTTGGGGCTTCGGGTACGCTTAGGCAAGACCGAAGCCCTGCTCTTCCGCGGACCCGGGAAGAGAGGACCCCCACCCGGAGCTCGACTCCTTATCGGAGAGACGGAGGTCAGGATGAGTCCGACGCTTAAATGTCTTGGGCTCATCCTGGCCGGGAGGTGGACCTTCGGCCCACACTTCCAACAGCTGGGACCGAAGGTCGTGAGGGCGGCGTCAGCGCTTGGCCGGCTCCTGCCTAATATAGGAGGGCCCAGCGAAGCCTGCAGGCGGTTATACTCCGGAGTCTGTCGGAGTATAGCCATGTACGGTGCCCCAATTTGGGCGGAATCCCTCACCGCTCGTAATAAGGCCCAGCTGCGAAGTGCGCAGCGGGTCATAGCGGTGAGGGTCATCAGGGGGTACCGTACGGTCTCCTGGGCGGCAGCTACTGCCCTGGCAGAAGACCCGCCGTGGGAGCTAGTTGCAAGGGTCTTCGCCGAGTTGCACCTCCTCGCTTCAGAGAGGAGGTCGCGGGGTGAAAGCCTACAATGGGAGGAGCTCCGGCGGGTACGAAGGCTAGGAGAGCAGTGGCTGTTGAGGAGGTGGGGTGAGGACCTGGCGCAGGCCCAGTACGGTCAACGTACTGCTCAGGCTCTGCGTCCAGTTCTTGCGGCGTGGATGCGTCGCAAGAGAAAGCCCCTCACCTTCCGCCTTACACAGGTACTCATCGGACACGGATGTTTCGGTGCGTACTTGTGTAAGGTCGCCAGGAGGGAGCCTACGCCAGCCTGCCATGAGTGCGGCGCTGCGGAGGACACGGCCCAGCACACCCTCGAGGTGTGCGATCTTTGGGCCGTGCAGCGCCATGATCTCATGGCGATGCTTGGGCGGGACCTCTCGCTCTCGAGCATGGTTCGCTGTATGCTCGAGAGCGATGAGGCCTGGCAGGCGGCGGTCTCTTTCTGCGAAACCGTCCTTTCGCAGAAAGAGGCCGCGGAGCGGAACAGAGAGGATGACCCATCCTCCGTTCCGCTCCGCCGGCGTAGGACGGGAGTGCGGAGGCGTCGTTACGCGAACCTCCACACTTCCGTCTAATCCGGGGCTCCGGGCAAGGATGGGAACCTGCCCGGCTTAGCTAGTCCCGGCGCCGAGGGGAACGCTTCAGTTTGCCGGAGCATTCCCTTACTTTGGTGGAAGTCCGGTCCCTTTTAAGGTAGACCGGCCGGTCGTGGAGGGAGTCCTGTGTTATACAGATCCAGGACATTCCTCCGTATACGGCTGAAGGCAAACCGCAGGTGGTTTTAGTGGGTGTGGGTACCCCCGGGGTGCTTCAGCTAACTGAGGCACATCCCCAACCCGGGGCACCCATGATGGGTTTCCCCTGCGCATCAAAAAAAAAAGAGGTTTAGGTTAGGTTAGGTTACCAGCAGCGGAATTAAGTGAAGTGAACACAAGTAAGTACTAATAAACACTGGCCCTCCTTATAAAAACCTTTCACCTTACCTTCCCGCTTTTGCTCTAAACATAAGCTAAGATACTTATTAAATTATGGATATCATCTTGAAAAATAAAAATGTATTTTATCCACTTTTAAAGTATATTTTGGCGAAGCGATTTCTACATTGTAATTGTAGGACTCCTAAGTATGAATATATGTTAGAATTGTTCTTGGCCGCTCCATACAAATTTGCCCATACTCCTTTGGCATGAATATATTTTGAGTCCCGGGAAAGGACACAGAATACTTTTTATCCCAGAAAAATGCACGGTTCCTGCGCGATAAACGAATTTTGGCGCAACGAAGTTGCGGGCGTTATCTAGTACTGTATAAATCATAATAATAGATGCAAAGGCCTTGTTTTGTTTTAAACTGTCCCACTGCTGAGCAAAGGCCTCCCCCAAAGACTCGTAATCATTTATTTATTCATGTGTTTTCAGGGAGCGGTGCCAAAAGGTAACGCGACGAAGGAGATGATAAAGCAGATGAGTTTCCGCGAGGGGCAGGTGATATTCAAGTGCACAAAGTGCTGTAGCATCAAGCCGGAAAGAGCACATCACTGCTCCGTCTGCCAGCGATGTATTCGCAAGATGGACCATCACTGCCCCTGGGTGAACAACTGCGTGGGAGAAAACAATCAGAAATACTTCGTGCTGTTCACGGTGAGTTGAGTGTTGATGGAACGTCGACGGTCGAGCTCGGCGTCTGCCAGCGATGTAGAAGTTCATAGTCGTGGAGGTATTCACGTGATCTGTCGGCTGGGTTCGGCATAAATCTCGATTTATATGCATTTGGCCGCTACACTGCGAGTACACACATAGAAACGGTATGTCGCGCCGCTATTTAAATAAATCGTTACATATATTTGTTTGAGATCTCGCTGTGCAGCGGCTGAACCGCTCGATCGCGCGTATGATTATAAATCCAGCCTTACAGCCTCCAATTTCTTAACTTAGTATATTATCTCGTTTTCCAGTTCTACATAGCGGCCATATCGATCCACTCGCTGACGCTATCTGTGTACCAGTTCATCACCTGTATCAAGCACGAGTGGCGCGACTGTACGACGTACTCGCCGCCCGCCACTGTCGTGCTGCTGCTCTTCCTCATCGCTGAAGCGCTGCTGTTCGCTATATTCACCGCTGTCATGCTGGGCACGCAGCTGCACGCTATATGGAACGACGAGACGGTGAGTTTGTAAGGTTCCTTGCGCGAAGGGTAAAAACCTTGGCCTTTTTTGTTCGTAATCAATAATGGCAACAGGCACTTGACATTTCCACAAAATGAGGATTTTAAGTGTTCTTTTTATAATTATAATTAAAAAAAAAATTAAGCGGGGCTCCCATACAAAGAACTCAATTTTGGCCTATTTCTGCTCTATAGTGGTATGTACGTGCGCGTGCGCGTGTCCGAATCACACTTGGCCGATTTTTTAAATCATTTAATAGGTTATTATAGTCAACATTTTCATCAACTTTCAGGGTATCGAGCAACTCAAGAAGGAGCAAGCGAGGTGGGTGCGGAAATCCCGGTGGAAGAGCATCCAGTCGGTTTTCGGTAGATTCTCAATTCTCTGGTTCTCTCCCTTCACGCAGCCTTCTCCGAAGACGAAGCTAGAGAGCTACCTGTACAGTGTTTAAGCGGTATTCCTTGTAAGGTGATAAGGCTAAATATACGATCCTTGCCCAAAGCGGCCGCGACAAAGATCTAATAAAATGCCACTTTATGGTACCTAGACCAGAGGTACTCGACCTTTTTTATCCGGGCGACAGACACGTTTTAGTATAACGTTCTTCAAAATTAGAGATTTAAAAGTGGAAAAAATTTCAAGACTTTCATGACGACCTTAAACTGTTTGGGCGTGAATTTCAAAATGGTTTCACATCACGAGGGCCACTGGTAATGTCCCGGCGTGCCGCAGGTTGAGTATAGCTGGTCTAGTGGTTTCATTTCGCTCTCCGACACTACAAATACAGCGGGTCGCAAGCGGCTAGACCAGAGTAGAAAATGAAACCTTAAGCCTACTTCATAAAGTGGCATTTTATTTGAATTTGTCGGTCGCGGTCGCTTGCCGCGTCGATCGGTACCTTATAGGTTACTCATATCAACTCGGAAAGGGATCGGAATCGGTTCGAGCCGTTCGGTACTTATTCCGAGACGATTACGCGATTGCCATTAGCCCCAGGGTCAACATACTGGAGCATACTCGAAGCGACGCAGCAGCATAGCAGAAATTTGTAATTGAATAAAAGAACAACAGAGTTGAATATTCTGTAGCCGAAAAAGATGATGCGGCGCTTGTGAGTTGAGCCTTACTCCCGATACAATCGAAAAATCTAATTGATTAATCCTTAACTCAGGATCGTGTGGTGGCTCAATTTATATTATTATAACTAACCGAATCCATAACTAGTAGAATCGAGAATTTGACGTTTGGTCAACGCAATGTCGATTTTAATTCGAGTTCGTTAGGCAATGGAAGCTTAATAAAAAGCGACATCGGGACAAACTCGTAAACGAATCAGTTTTTCATTACAACGAAACCGATATTTTCATTACAAACGGCTCGGGGCGACACGGTACGATTTTCGAGTTGATAGCGTTGCGACCTACAGTATAAACCAGGATTAAAAAGAAAGTTACATCTAGTAACTTGGAATTTAAAGCTTGCTATGTATTTGGATGATGAATTTTTTATAACCTGTACTGTTTTTTTATTATTGAAAAATATTGATTAGTTATGTACAACCCAAAGTTTTCAAATCTCCTTAATAGGTGTGACGACTCACAAACGCGGTATTATTGCTTGAGCTATTATAAAATTGAAACGAAAAAAGCTTTGTAAAAATAA
Source organism: Aricia agestis (assembly GCF_905147365.1). Lineage (NCBI taxonomy): Eukaryota > Metazoa > Arthropoda > Insecta > Lepidoptera > Lycaenidae > Aricia > Aricia agestis. Next base: position 21,628,511 of record NC_056428.1, on the reverse strand, counting down.
GTTATTCAGTTTATCTCAAGCGCAACTGATACGGCCTGCGATCGAAATTATATTCGATCCTTGAGTATCGGGATCCTATTCGAATAGTTGTCGTGAGACTTTACTAAATCTTTCATAAAGAATGATAAAAATTACTTTTAAAATTAAATATTCAATTGCTTTGATTGAATATTGAATATTGATATTAATTGTAATAAAACAATTAGTTTGCTAATGTTTACACAACTTTAACAATAGCAATTGATATTATAAATGCAGGGATGTGTCTGTCAGTCTTCATGCTGAATCGATATTGATCAATAAGGTTGGATATACCTATAGTCTATACACACGAATGAACATACTATAGTTGTGTTCAATATCTAAAAATAATTAATGCAATAATACGAATTATTAAACATTATTTTCCATTTTAATTCTGGTTTATGCTACTTTTCTATTTGTTTGGGCTATTATTGGGCTTGTTTGCTACTTAAAGCAGTACGGTTTATTTTATGACTGATAAGAAAAGATTAGGAGTAAGCACGGAGCTCATACGAAGAGGAGCTGGCCTAAGCAACTGTGGACTGTGATTTTCAACTAGGTCCTGACGTCATCATTGTGGGCGGGGCTTCAGTCAGTACACTTTCAGCGTTTGTCAGGTGCATACGTAACGAGACTCCCAATAAATTGGTATTTTCTACGTTTTTAACAACGAAAGGATGAAGTATTGTGTTTTACAATGTCATAGTTACTCAGACAGACGTTCTGATAATATAAATAACATCACATTGCATCTGTAAATAATTTTAAATGTAATTGAAATATAAAAGTTCTAGAACATTTCACATTTCAGCGTTAATTATACTACTTGACACTAGATGGCCAAACCTTTGAAAGATAATACAAACGTAAATGCGTATAATTTTGCATAAGTTTATTGGAATAATCATACTTGAATACTGGTAACTGTTATACACTTAGTCTTAAACACATTTAATAGCTAAAACAGTAGTTATATAGCTTTTATTATTATACTACTTATAAACCGCCATCTGTCGTTATCTATGATAACTATTTGAAACGTAACAAATATCCAGGGCTGTATTCAGATTTATTATTTTATTAACCGATTCAGTGCGGATGACACGGTAGCCGTGTCATACATGTTTTAACGTGTGGCGTAAGACACGTGAGCCGTGTCATTTAAAAAACGATTGTATCTCCCTCAAATTACACTTTAGAAGGTTCTACTCTGAACAAAATCATCTTAATTTTCACGTAGAACAAAAAGTTTTTGAAAAAGAGTACTTACCTATTACCTAGTATAAGCTATTTTTTTATAATATTACTCGCTAAGTATATTACTTACGCGCCGCATTGAATCGGTTAAGATCGTAAGTACAGTTTTGTTTGCTAATGTTGACGCGCGCTGACATTTGGCCAGTTGGTACCAGGTAATAGGTAAGTACTCTTTTTCAAAAATTTAATGAAAAAATTTTTAATCAATTACCTACAATTGATTAAAAATTTTTCATGAAATTTTTGAAAAAGAGTACTCTTAAAAGCCCGGCAACGCACCTGCAGCTCTTTTGATGTTGCGAGTGTCCATGGGCTACGAAAGTTGCTTTCCACCAGGTGACCCGTTTACTCGTTTGTCTCCTTAATTCACATTAAAAATTCGGTCAAAATTGTAACCCTAATTTTAATGATTGACCTTATTATAATTAATATAAATTTTTTAAAGTTCTGAGTACGTTCCATAATATTTAAGAATTTTGACATCTAGTCTAAGATAGCTGAACTACGTAGTAACATCAACATCGACCTAAGCTAGTAGTTTTGCTTTTACACGATAGGTGAAATATGGAAAAGTGGGCGGAGCTTGACACCCCCTCACCCCGCAAATTGTCACGCGTTGTTTCTTAAGGAAATTTGATTACCACACCTCCTCTCTGTATTAGCTCCGTGGGAGTAAGTATTTTTTGCATTTACTGGCTTGTCACAATATGACGTGTCAATAATTATTGTAGAATTTCATGTCGATATAGTGATGTATTTCTTATTAATATTATTAATAATAATTTATTAACTATGATAATATGATGATTATTTTGTTAAGTAATGCTTCATTGATTTAGCAATTCAAATTGTATTCGTTGGAACGTTATTGAAATATGGTATTAGTCTCTAATAGCATATTTTAAGTTTATTCTCTTCAAAAATGTGGCCTAATATAGAACAAAATTTTGAACTGTTGCGGAATTTATAACAGAATTCTGTTTTAATTTATTCAAACGTATTTTGAATAAATACGTATTTTGAATAAAACAACATGTAATAATAGTGATGCTCAAGAGAAATGGGCAGGTTTTTACCATTTTGTTTTTTTTAGTTATTTATTTATTATGTTTTATGGAGTCGGTATATTGAGTCATTATAATGTAATCATATAATATAATCATATTATGTATATTAGTTTGTGATTGTACATATACATTATACGTATTTTATATATTTAGCGTTGACTTTGGCAAGTAAAATTATGTTGTAAGGAATGGACAAAGTATTGAAGTTGAAGAAAAAGATCTTTTTGGTATGAAATGGAGTAGGATACTCTTACAAATACTACTTATTAGGATATAACGAATGACGAATTATCGAATAAGCAAGCCGCATTGCTCCGTTGCGGCGTTAAAACAACGTTTTGCTTTATAATAATATGCCAGATTGATGCGTTGGTCAGATGCGGTGTTTTTACAAAACGAACGTTTTAACAACTTTTTGCTTTATTATAATATGCCAGATTGATGCGTTATTCAGATGCGGTGTTTTTTTACAAAACGAACGTTTTAACAACGTTTTGCTATATGATACTACATTGATGCGTTGCGTCAGATGTGGTTTGACTAAAAGATGTATGCGACATGATAGTCACATATTTTAAACAACGTTTTGCTTTAATATAATATAATGTCACATTGATGCGTTGCTTCCTCGGACGTGATGTTTTGCTTAAACCATGAATAAGATATACAAAGAGTTTCTAAAATACTAGAGTAGCAATGTCTTACAAAAGATTCTCAGAAATGCGTAACCACTTTTTTGTTCAAAAGACAATGTCAAGTCATATATTCGTTATGTCATTATGTATGTGAGATATGCCTGCAGGCATCTTCGAAGTGGCAACGCGTTGCTACCGTAAACTTCCAATCTAGTTACGTTAGTAACATAGAATATCATTGAAGATATAGGTCACCGTCTTGTAATTATTGTACTGTCGCACGTCGTCGCAACGCAGCTATTTGGCGTACATTGCGTTGTTCCAACGACGCATTGTACTATAGCCCAACGAAGCAATGTGGCCTCGCACTACGTTAAGACAAAAAAGTCAATACGAAAAAGGAAATAAGGGGCAAACAATTATTTTTATTCAAATTTAGTTGGAAATATACGATGTTTTCTGTTTCATAAATTCATAATTATTTTCTGTTGATTATAATTTTTTTTAACCCTAGAAGCCTAATCTATTTCGAGTACACAAAGCCACAATATACGTCTCAGAGGCGTACACATATAATTCACAATTTTTATGTAAAAATAGCATTATTTTGTTCTTTTTTTGACTGAAAATTTAAATTTAGAATATAAGCTAACAATAAAACGACATTTTATGAATAATTACTATAGTGACAGTTACTTATCACAACAATAAAAATATATGCAAAAATTTAAACAAAAAATCAGCTTCCTTAAAAATTAACAGAAACATATTATTTTAATGAAGAAATTTTCGTTTTTTTTTAATTCTAATTAGTTATTCATAGAGCAAACATAATATAAACTGATTAGATTTCAAAAGACTAGGTAAACCTTAAGAGCACACACATACAAACCTTGCGCTCGCTACACACATTTTTTTCAACATTTATAACAGACCAAATTGGATATTTTTCTTTTTTTTATAGGAATAATAGGTGCAATACTGACGTAAAGACAAAACATATTCAGTCACATTACTAGTTTTTTCTTCCCTTTGAAAGTCGTCTTCCAAAGAAGGATTATCTTCCCCGTTTAGGATTGCTAAAATATTGTCTTCGTTTATTTTTGAGACTGTGAAAAAACCATAAAAAGTACGAAAAACAAGCAAAAGTAAACTCTTAGTTAAAACTTACACAAAGCCTAAACATACGTCTCGCAGGCATGCAATCCTTCGATAAGTAAAAAATGGCGCCACTTATTTTCACGATAAGGACATCATAATATGCTAGCTCCTGGCTTCCACTGAGTTGGCGTAAGAGCACAACGCACTAGCTTCAATCATTACAAAATACAACCGATATTCGATTTCGTGTACGCCTCGCAGACGTAGATTAGGCTTCTAGGGTTAAATTAAATTTATCGATTTTTTGTTTATACTTATGTAGTAATATAATATTATATACCGAATAGTTTTAATCAGTTTCGTTATAATATATATTTGTTGCCATCATTACATTTGATTATATTATTATTTTTATGTCTATGTTTTTTATTACTATATTACAATTTATTATTATTCATCTGTACTAATGCTAGTTTGAGTTTTATTGATGTCTGTTATCTTTTTAGTTTTATTTTTAATAAATAAAAGAAACGAGAGACAAAAGAGTAATGGCGACAGGGGTAAAAAAATCATAAATATCAAGCTTATGAATTTAAATATCCCGATCGAACGAATATTAGTGTACGAAGTTTCAGATTTCCATTGTCATGAAATTGAATCGATTTTATTTACAATTTTATAAAATGTCACCCACACGCAACATCTAAAATAGACAAAAATGTTGAATCTAGGCAAACGTGGCTAAGCATAGTCACAGTAGAAACTAGAAATGCGATGCGATGCAATGCACATTGACAGATTTTAGGGTTAAACTGACAGATTTCTTTTATAATGTCACTTTATCTAACTAGTAACTACCTTCGAAAGAAACCCTTTCCATTGCGTCATTTTTATGGTGCAATGACATTATACACAATATAGATCTTTACAAGATTTCACTTACAAAATATAACAAGCGCATTACAAAGTTAGGCATTATTATGTCTAACTTTGTAATGCGTAGATATATTTGTAACCCGTAGATATATTTACCTAAGGGACAAATAATAAAGAGACAAAGTCTGCTATGAATCAATTTTACAAACAGACTTGTGGCACACGGGTGTACCGTGTAATCTTCGTGGTAAGTGTCACTATTCAGCTTGCAACGGCTGTCAATTTACAAGACGGCGGTATTAGTTTCCATGTTCCATGGCTACACGCCATAAAACTTTGTAGGACTGCCATACGATTCGTGAATATTATGTAGACTATTATGTTGTCTCCAAAATATTATATATACTTTATAGATCAAGGTGTATATTTTGTAAGGTATAGGGAATAATAATCGCATATTGTTTGATTGAGCGTATAGCCTTCCGTTTCTCATATCTAAACCAAAAAGCCAAATTAGATTTTCTGACACTACTGGCCGTAAAAAGTTAAATGATTACATTTAACTTTTTAGTTGCCATTAGGCAACGAATTTTTGTTACAAGAGAAGTTGTTTTCTTCACTAAAACTCTGCACTCATAACTCAATGTTATTTGCAATCAATGTCTCCTTATCACTTTATATTGTGATCAAAATAGTATAATGTATATACATACCTATAATGTAATGGCAGTTCAAACATAAGCCATAAAAAATATTTGCATAAAGTATCAACACGGAAACAGCTTAAGTAAATGTTAAAAATAGTGACGAAATTGCTACATTTCTCAAATTTTTTGAACATAGTCTAGTAGGAGTAGGGCTAGACTGACAAAGTTGTAACGACACTTTTTTATTAGTACCTGCATATTCTTGGCAGAGGGCGTTGATAGTATTCCTGTGCGTCAACTAGATGACGTTTTTTGAGAATAAACAGCGACGCGTTGTTACTACAATTCCTGGGCGTTAGTAGATGGCGTTTTTTTTTTTTTTAAATTGAGTGTATATTATGTATGTAGGTACAGGTTTTTTGAACATAAGAAATAACTTCGTTACGTTCGGGAGTCCCTTGACACTTCTCAAGTTTTTTTATCTGTAAAAAATAAAATTTACTAATAATCGTAAAAAAACATTGCCGACTGCCTATTACACTTTCCAAAAAATAGCAATTTATAAAATTTGCTGACAATTTCAAGCCAGATTTGCCTCGAGGCAGATTTCTGCCTCATTAGTAAAAGTGCCTCACAAGATTAAGTGCCTCACGAGGCTATTCGCTCAACCATACAACCTGTTACAAAATATATCGATATATTTATTTTATATACAACAACAATATAGTATGCTTAATTTTATAGTAATAGTATATTTATTATTATCAATTTAGTGTACCTATTATAGTTACATACGCTGACATATATTAATCAACGAGGTTATCCGACATTTTTGAAGCTGTCATTGACTGCTGAAATAACAATATAATAACGTACCCCGTAGATTAATCGTGCCTTTACCCAGACGTGCGAACTGTTCAAAATAATATGTAGTATTAAGGTGACTCATATAATATTATATCAGATAATATGTGAGAAATGTTATATTGTCTGATCTCTATATGTACCTAATTGAATGCAATACGTGGAAAAGAAAAATGCTGCCAGAGCATAGCATCTTGTTCGTGCTGGTCTTTTTCATTATTGAATTAAAATAATGAATTATTGAAAATCTGACACATTAGAGTTCCGCAGATAGTCGCTAGGGGCGCTGATTACACAGTGCTTCATTTAGAGATTAGTAATCTAGCTTATGAATATAGCTTATTAGTTATATTTGTCTTAACCCTTCTTAAGCTTCCACCTTTGCACTGAAGCGGAGCGGAGCTTAGCGGTGCCGAATTGACCAATCACCATGCTCGAAATCTTCGCTGTCATTACGCTGGAATAGCACGATTGGTCAATTCGGGTACCGCTAAGCTCCGCTCCGATTCAGTGGAAACGCAGCCTTATGTAGGAGCGGTAAGAGTCCGTCAATATGGAGCGAGTAGTAATCTCTTCGTATATCGTCCTTCAAACACAACATGATTGATTGTATTTTGACCGAATACAATGTAGTTATTTTATTTCAGTTATATCATCGTGCATAAATATCACAAAATCTATATAATATGTAATATGTAACCAAGTTGCTCTTCTCTTAAAACATCCAGTTGAATAAAATTTAAAATACAAAATACTTTTATCCTGTGCAACCGTAAAATACTTAACTGAACCAATTTTATGAGCAATAAAATAATAAAAGTTACTTTTTTTTATTTAGGGCATTTTCTCACATGAGAATACAATGTAGTTCAGGGTGTAACAAAATTAAGTGATAACACCTAATAGTGTGTATGTATACCTTATAAAAAGTTAACTGTGAAAGTAGCAGCGCTGAAAGATCAATTTTCTTCTGATTTGTATGAACAAGCGCCCAAGGGTCATGACTTTGAATTCTTGCATTGCCAAAATTAAAAAAATGACTCATCGCTGCTACTTTCACAGCGAACTCTACACAGGGGACCACAGAAATAAATCAAGATAGAACGGCTAAGCGGGTGGAGTACGCGTGTTTTAATCTTGCACAAGTGAGCAAGATTTGTTTAACATTCATTTAGTCAGCGCGCACGTCTCGACTTGATTACACCGGAGCGGTTGTGCAAAAATGCCTCATTGTGCAGTGTCTAATTGTAAAAACAGAAGGACGAAAGTGAATCGGTCAAAAGGAGGTATTTATTTTTCACGTATAAGTTATTTGTTCTAACTAAAATGCAAAGCAAAAATTGACACGATCGATTCCTTAGCAACGCACGCGCGTCGCCTTTCTATCTTGATTTATTTCCGTGCAGGGGACTCATACACCCTCTAAATTATTATCACATTGCAGCATTGTTATGTTACACCTTGTGTTGCCTATGCTCTGAGTAGGAGCAACTTTAACAATGCTTAAAATGCCTTACAAAATAGATTTAATTGTATATCGGTACATATAAAAATTATCATTTATAAGAAGTATAATATATTATTATGTAATAGACATTGACTGTTTTAGGGGGTTTGATTTGTTACGTACAGCAATATTGCACTAGCGCATACCCCTTTTGTTGAAGTAGGTTAATGTTATTACCATTACTCATTAGTTAAATATGTGGAAATTTTGAAACTTTTTAAAAAGTAACATTTAATAAAATATTTGGACAGCGTTTTAATGTAATTACTGAAAATATATTAAAAACATTTAAAATAAATCAGAAAAATACCCAAGAGAATTTTGTATTTGAAATTATAGTCAATACCAACTGTCACTCTAGGTTTTGAATGAAAATAGCTAATTTAAAAAAGCTAAGTTAAAGTCTATTCTCAAAAGACGTTAAGAATGTGATTTAACTGCACCCCATACCAGTGGTTAGTATTTTTCTAGTTAGGCTACTTATTAAAAAAAAAACAATGTCTACATCTTAGTTAAGTATTTTAATAGTCAATAGTTTTGAGAGGCACAGAGTTACTTGTTTGAAGTAATAGTGGTTTAGTACAATTAGCTATATTAGTATATTTGTTACCTATAACTTATATTAGTGTTGATAAAACACAAAGATGGTGAACCTGAAGATGGTAAAGAAAAGAAAGTTATGAGTTAATCAAAAGTTGATCAGTTTTTTTTTCTGGACTACTTTTGGTCGCATACCTACTTACAATCCATTCTTAAAAGGTTCATCATCTCTGCTGAATAGACAATTTATGCACGCACCCCATAAAAAGATAAAAATATCATAAGTAGAAATTAAGATTGTCTTTGCGCACTAAAATCGAAAGCGTATTTTTAAATGTATAAATTATATAGATACTATAAAATACTTGTACTTATAATCTGGAGGTATATGCCTTATACTTAATAAACCCTTCGTCTACTAATTTCCTAAATAGTCCAGTATCACATCAATTGGATACGATACGGAAACGCTAATGAAGAGAATAGTTTAATTGTTTGATTTTACATGTCACAGTGCCACGAGGATCTTTTGGGAATAGGGAATATTACGCAAAGTCTGAGCAGAGGCCGCTACTAGCACATATAGTAAACAATCCGACCGAAATCCGACAAAAAAAAAACAATACTGACAGAAAGGTCGTCCAATGTCGAACAAAACTATTTGTTTACTGTACAAGTGTACATGCTGGCGCTCTCTCTAGCTGTGATCTAGCGTGAAAATATTGCCGTAATATGTCCTATTGGATACCATTTTTTGCACATATCAGAATGACTCTTAAGTTGTCTTGGACAAGCGTTTGTGTAAAAGAACAGCCCCCTAAGACTTAACTCCTAACTAACTTTGATGAACATGAACTTCATTGCTTGAAGTCACAATTTTGAAAAGTTCAAACACGTTAAAAAAAAGTTGTAATGCCAATATTTTGATGTTTACACTAAATTGAAGTTGATATTCATTAAAGTTACCTACATGGGGGGGGGGGGGGGGGGCGGTCTGTTTAGATCAAAGTCTTCTCGAGTTACTCTGACATTGTTAACTTAAAAAAATCTGTCAACAGCTGCCACTTTACTAGATGGCGGTGTTAGGCCTGATCTTGACAACACCCAAAAATCCTTGTAGCACCTAGTCTACGAATAATAAAAACTAAGGAAAAGTAACTCCGTCAAAAAACATGTTCCACAATACTTGTTAAAAAAGTGTACCTTAGGCACACATTTCAATACATTTGCAATATTTAGGTGACCTTGAGCGGTACTAGGCTGACGTTACATGACAGATCAAAAGGAACCAAATTTAAAACGGTAATAGTATGGGAGTTACGATTCCTTAGTTTTTATTATTCGTAGCACCTAGTATTTCCGGATAAGTCTTTGTTTACATTTAGATTTTGATCTGAATGGAGAATATCACTGAATCTTTCACTGTTGTATTACAAATATAAAAGGGAGCGTCCACAAATTACTTGAGGTTTTTTTTTAATTTTTTAAACTCCCCCTCTAAACACCTCATGTTATTTGTGGACGCCCCCAAAAATATATCTATTATTGAGAAATATCTAATTCTTAATCGCTATTGATATTGTGTATACAGACCGTACCTATAGATGATTTACATGGAACTAGTTTTTCGATGAACGAATGAAAAAAACAAATCGGCTTTTATAAAATATATGTATAGTTTTGTAGTGAGAAGTAATTATAAAATACAAACCATCTAGTTGAAATTCGACTGTATTTAAACACACGAATGGAGAATGAAGCTAAAGCTAATGAACTAAGAAACACCTACAGTCACATGTAGTTTTGCAATTAAATTATACTATAGCATGACTGGTGAGACATGTTCAATACTCGAGGACGTGATATTTGGCTATTATATTAGTTGAAAAAAAAATACTTATAAAAAAATAATATCAATTGATCACTGAGTAGGTAAATGTAGCTTAAAGTTAAATAATTATTTACCCAACGCATGGAAGCCGCGCGCGGGAGGGGTAGCGCGCGGCGCGGGGAGCATGCCGTCGCGCCGGCCGCATAGTAATTTACTAAGTGTCCGTGATTCATTTATTTAAAGGGAAATTTGGTCAAAATTTAAGTACCTAATTTTATTACATAATTATTATGAGAATCGAGTACCGTGTACTCTCCTTAAGTATTGATCATGACTCACCAGTCATGCTGTATAATAATTGCAAACCGTAAAGTTCAGGTACCTTGCTCTACTTTTAAAAAACTTTTAGGACCCTAAAATAGCAAGCACCGAGGAATAATTTAAAAAAAAGTAATTACGAAAATAACGTATATGACGCTGAAAGTAAATTATTAATTTTGTTTTTTGGGTTGCAATTGCTCCGGAATCATAGTAATAATTAAAGAAAAATTAAAGAAAAATATATTTTTGGGACGAGATAGTCATTCAAAATTGTTTCTCTTTTGAAGCGCATTAAAAATTATTAATTATTATCTCGCCCTGCACTAATGTAGACTCTCTTTGCGCCAAAATTAGTTTATCGCGCGGGAACATTTTTCCGGGATGAAAGTATACTATGTCCTTTTCCGGAACTCAAAGTATCTCCATATCACATTTCAGAAAAATCGGTTCAGTGGTTTTGGCGTGAAGAGGTAACAGACAGATAGACAGGCACACTTTTGCATTTAAGTGCTACCTGAAAAATGACGAAAAAACGACCTAATTGTTAAAGACTGAAAGCAAACATCAAGAACAAAATATATTATTATCTTCCATATATTTTGGTTTATAACCAAAAGTAAAAAATAACGAAAAAAAACCTTTGAGCATTTTGTTAACACTATATGTGCATTATTTGGCATGCTATTTTAACTTATTAGAGAAGAACTTTCAAAGCTGTAAGGGCCTGTATTCACTTTGATTAGTGCGAGTGCAGGTGACTAGTGATTAGGAGAAATTAAACGACTTGCACTAATCAGTCGCTGTACACACTTACTTTCTCCTGATTACTTAATATAATCCCTGCACTTATCTCTAATCAAAGTGAAATCATATGCCATTGTCATCTAAATTATAAACACTTATCAGTTTTTCTAGAAGATAAAAGAAACAGATTGAATTAAATTTCTTTAGGATTTTTGTAAAATTTTGCAGATTTAAAAATTCTAAGAACTTTTTCTGGATTTAGATTGATATTACACATTCCTCTAGAAGTTGTAAATATTTTACAAAAAAAAAATATGACCAGCAACATTATTCTTTTTCAATTAGAATAAGGCCCGGGCCTATAATGTTATATTTTTATAAGCCAGGTTTGAAGTTAGTGCTGTAATAGTTATTACGTTTGTTTTTTATAGCAACCTATAAGTAAAGTTGCTCGCTGTTTGCTATAATAATAATCTTAGTAGTGCACCTCAACTAGTTGAGTTTTTCACTTGTTAATATTTTTGTGTATACACAGGTTTAAATAGAATAAATTGGGAGCTTATTTTTTACCATAAATTATTGTATGTTTATTTTTTGTGAAATCTGCGTTTTTGTAATTACTTACATGTAATATATTCAAATTAAATTATTATCATTAAGGTTTATTAATAATTCTTCGTAAGCTATCGTTAAGGAGACACTATTTATTTTGGAATTAAGTATAATATGTTAAATTGTACCTATGGAATTAGTTATTAATTGTATTAAACGCATTATCACGAATTTGTTTTTTATTTAGCTCTTATTTCCATTCGAGTGTATCTAAAATGTTTTCAGTTCAAACTTTTTGGTCATACAGTCCATTTCCTTAAAATTTTTCATATTTAACTTATTTTATGAAGAAGCTTGTAATCTAGTCACCTACTTTATTGAGGCAAATTGTTGGATCGTGCAGTCTATGATTCTTGATTCACTTATTTAATTAATAAAGTTTATGTGTATATACATGTAAATAAAGTGTGTAAATGAAGTGCAAAAAGAGCTAGTTCACTTTAGAAATAGTCTCGTTGAATATTGAACGAATCCTTCCGAGAACGTGTTCGCTTGCCAATTGAAATGGAAAGAGATAACAGCGTAACCTAGCGATTGATTAGTACGTAACCTAGACATTGCGTAAGCATTGCCATGTGTGCTAGTCCGCGCGCGGCGCGAGAAAGTGTTGTACCCCACCAAGGTAAGCCGGCTACGCTACGCAATGGTAAGTTTTTATTCACTTTTTACCAGTTTCAGAGGTTTTCGAGTGGAGTTTATCTATTCAATAGCGTTTTAGATTGCTTGTTTTTTTGATGCTGGCCAATCAGCGCTTGTAACTTTAACTCAGAAACTAGGCATTTATGCTTTAAACTTGGCGAAGTGAAGCGACGTAGCAAACTTGTTTCGCAGTGTGTTTTATTGATAAATGTAGTTGAGTAATGAGTATTTATTTTACAATTGGCCGAAATTTCAGCTTTTTGGCTACAGAGTTAAATACGTACCTGATACAACTATACGTTTCTATGAGCTTTATTTCGCTGATAGGTACAATGGTTTAAGTAGAGTTAAAAATTAAAACAATATATTATCTGAACGTAGCTCGCACATTCGTTTCGGTGTCGGCGCTTACACTGAAACCTGTCCGGTGTGTTTACTAGTACGTATTCTAAGGGTCAATTCCGACCGCAACGCGACGCGTAGATATGCATCATTTCTAAAGTACTGAATTGACAGATTTCGTGAGCTGAGACGTCTTGCAAATCTGTCAAATCCTTAAAAAAATTGAAATGCATCTACGCGTTACGTCGCGGTCTGAATTGACCCTACGTAGAGCGTAGAGCTAGGCTCTGGTAGAGGTAAGTCACATTGCTCTGCTGCGTGGCGGTGCGTAAATGCGACGTTTTCACTGCAATGTTTGACGCGGACTTTGTTTATGTTGTGCTTTCACCACAAATGAAAAAAAGCAATTAATAACGGGTAGTCTGGTAATTCACTACCCATTATCTGTGTTTATCGATTCTGTATGCAGCTTTACAATCATGACGGCATTCATGGTTACTCATCGTGACCTAACAAGCCAATATTATAATGCATATCTTATGATAATTATACCCCATGGCATATAAATTATAATAAAGTATACGTTGCGTTGTGACCACATTGTATTGTGTCGACGTCGTCGGCGTAACGTAACTATCCATACATGTACTTAATTTCGTTGCGACGGCACAACGCACCGACTCATGCGTGTAATATTATTATGGCTTATTATTAGGACCGTTTGAAGACCGTACCGTTATGTTTTAGATCCGTCTGTTAGTGCTGTGCTGCGTCGCGCTAGTGTGCGCTCGCCCTTACGATCCAGATGACGTAGAGCTTGCGAAGGTGCTGCAGCCCAGCGGACAGTTTGAGGCGTTCTACCCGAGACAGGTGAGACTATTATGATGGTTAAAGTGTAGAATTTTGAATATTAAGGACAAGGCCGTCTTTCTTTTCCTGGATTTGGTCTTCATGTGGGTGTCACATGCTCCTGGTCCTCATGTCTGCATGACAGGAAAACACCTATGAAATGATAGGATGCGGGCCTTGTCTATTATAATTTCATGCGTATCACGCGAATCTAATCCGCGTGCGGGCGATGACACGCATGACAAGAAAAGGGCCCTAATTTGCTTTGTATCACATAACTTATTTTACTGCAGTTGGGAAATAAACTTTCCATTTGATTTTGAAGTCTACTACAACTGCTTCGAATCAGTCACAGGGGCATAGCCAACGCGTTTCCTTTATATCGTCGATATAATGCGCTTTTTTTTAAGCTTATTGGACTTATTGGCTTATTGGACCCGGGTGCTAATTAATGTAATTCGTCACAGACTCACGGGTTACCCAACGGGTCGTCGCGACCCGCGCACGGCCACGGCAGCTTCTACAAGCATCGTAACCCTGCGTTGGTTGACGTAAAGAACGCCGCGGCATACGGGTTCCGCTTCGACGGCATGCGACGTTTCAACTTCGATGATGATGATGAATAAACGTTGAAGTCATTTATTGTTTTATTGGCCTGGTGTTGAGATGTACAGAGAGTTAAAATGCATTCGTCGCTAAGTGGCACAGCACACCTAACTTCGTTACGAAACTGGCGAATTGATTTTGACTAAGCACTCTGCAGTAGATATAGCCTTATCAAACTATTAGCATGTTTCTTTTCTTTGTTGCCAAGTATGAGAACGATTTATATAAAATTTCGCTGAAGAAGTTACATTTGTTGCTATTTTTACAGTTAATATACTGTTCGATGGGACAATGACTTGCGTTAATCACGCACTTTCAAAATATATAAAAGTATCACTGTGGTATCACTCCTTAAACCATCCGTTATCATTATTTTTTTTAAACAGAAATACCCTAAAGTAAAGCATCTAATATGCCGTTAGAGCAGAGGTTCAAAAACTCATTCGTAGACCACTTTTAAAATTTTGAAGGATCCTGTGGACCCCTGCAGCCAGGCGCGGTCCGAAAGGGGGACATGACCCCCCCCAAAATCTAAGGTCAAATTAAAAAATCTCAAAATCTTGCCACATAATAAAAGGAAATTTCTAGCTATCCCCTAACCTGCCCTAACCACCACTGCGTCTGACCTTAGACAGCTGTCAACCCAGAACCGTCCGAGGGCGCAGATAAAAAAAAAATAGTGTAGTGACTAGTTGTCCCCCCCAAAATTTCAGGCTCCGATCGCGCTTGCCTGCAGCGTACAATACGAAATACTAATCTATGAAACTTGCTATTTATTTTAATTAATATAATTTATCTGCCTATGCTTTCTTATTTAAAGAGGGATCAAGCCAACATTTTAATATCTTAGTTCTTCACTGCAAACCAAATGAATTTTCATGGACTCCCACTTACGTTTGTGAACCCTCATTTTTCGTCAAGCTCAACATAGACCCCCGTCGAGTCTCGCGTGGACCCCTGATGGTCCACTTGGACCACTTTAGGAATTACTGCGTTAGAGGGATAGATAGTGTGAGCTGTCCTCAATCATTGAACCTCCAAAACTACCGTTACGTCCCGTTCCTTTACTTACCAGGAGATAAGAAAACACATAAACCGGGAGAGAGCCCGACCAAGTGCGAGACGGACTTGAGTATCAAGGATTCCGTACGAAAGAGAAAAGCGCACATGAATGCATATAAAATTTTTTTTTTTTTTGCGACTACAATTTAAAAAATATTAAAGATTTCACCTCTATCAATATCCATTTTTGGTTTTGTTGCAAAGATAAACGTTTTTTTTAATCATTCGAATAAAATGGCATATAATGTTATTTATTTTAGAACACGAGTATTGTATATTTATTATGTATTTTAGAATATTGAATATTTTAAAGAAATCTTTTTTTTAATACAATACATTGAGGAAAGCCTCAAGTTTTCCACATACGATACTTTCTAGAAGTACTAGGAACACTAGAGGTATAAATTGATGCAATTATATAGTTTTTTTTAAATAGTTATAAATTATTGGTCTGTCCAGACTTTTTTAAAGCAACCTATTTCAAGAATATGATGCTAATTTTACAGTGAACTTTGTATGAGGAACCTTAAAGTATTATTGCTTAGTTTTGTTACGCCCTGCAAAATGTAAATTACCCTGCAGCCCGTCCACCTCCCTATATAATATGATATATAGGGAGGTGGACGGGCATAATTAGGTCCTAGTACCCTACTGTTTTTTCCATTGGGAAGGAACCCTAAAAGTTTGAAGTGAACTACGACGAGGACATTATTAATGATGACACTGTAGATGGGATCCTATGTCACCATTAATTACAAGTTTAATCGTAAACGAGTGAAGCACCTGATGGTAAGTGGTGTAGCTCAAAATCCGTATCGTCATAGTCTTTAGCAGCTTTTACATATCGCAGAAAATTTTGTTTTGAGAGATTTAAAATGTTAAAGGATTTTTTTTGATATATAACAAAATGACGCCCGCAACTTCGCTGCGCGAAAATTTATGTGTCGCCCGGGAACCGTACATTTTCCAGATTAAAAACTATCCTATGTCCCCTTGTCCAGGACTCAAAGTATCTCCATACCCAGCAAAATCGGATCGACGGCGGCGGCTCGGCGCTTTGGGCGTGGACAGGTAGGAACTTTCCGCGGCGGAATTTCGGCATGATTCCGCCTGCAATGTATTTTAAATTACCGATGACACATGAGAGTATGCGTTTGACATTGCTGACGTAGGTAATCATGCCGAACTTCCGCCGCGGAACTTCGGCATGGTGTGTTTAGACACTAACTGCAGGCCTACACACTTTCGCATTTATAATATAATTATAGATGAAATAATAGCGGAAAAACATACAGTTCCTATATTTTTTTATTTACTTACGAATTTACGGTAAACGACTGTTATGTAAATTGTAAGTTAATCTCTCGTATTTTATTTGGGAATATATAATATTGTCCTATATTATTTAGCTTACGACAAAATAAAATTTCATAATCACATTTTTATTATAATTAATAAATGATTTCCGCCTGTTAAAATATGAATAAAATTTAAAACTTGTTATGAGAATGCAGCGGCGTGCGTTGAAGTCTTTTGTATGGACAATATTCGCGTTGACCCAGTAACAGAAAAATGCATCTTATATCTCGTTTCTTTTTTGAAAATAATAATAAAAATACGTGTGGCACTCGAGAGATGCCGCGATAAAGCTATTGCAAAGCATTTTTTATCAACTTATGCAATTATATGCATACGTACGTCTAGTCGCACACACACAAACACCGTGCCAAAATCTGGCAATGCTGCACCGACCGGTCATTGGAGTGGGGGATGGGAGGTTTTTTTCGTTACGGAATTTCTTGATTCGGTCGCCACGCTCAACGCCCGCAATAGCCAAAAAAATATTTCAGAGGAAACGCAATAAGAAAGTAACAACAAAGGTCTATTTTCTGAAGCTAAAGCTAATCATAATATGTAATATTGTGATTACACTGTATGTATACTCGTTTATGTAATGTAAATATGTTTTCGTCGGCTGTAATAAGCTCACACACCTGATAATTAGCTGGACTGCTTAATTAAGGCTCTACGTCTCGGAGCTTTCGTGAAATTATACATTTCGATAGCCGTCAAAATGTTAAAAAGCTACAATTAAAAGTCGCTTTTGTCTTATCATAGAGCTGTATAAAGTCGTTCGAACTTAGGGGATGTGCAGACGGACGATTTTTATAACATTTTCACGTTTTTTTACAAGTTTTTTTTAGCGTTTCATCCTAGAAACTTATTCTAAGATACTAGTTGGCGCCCGCAACTCCGTTGCGTCAAAATTCGTTTATCGCGCGCGAAAATCACGCACGGTTATACTGTACTCACTACTCTATGTGTGGTTACTACAAATTGAAATACCTTGAGATGTAAACAAAGGCAGCTGTGACACAGTTCATACTAGTACGGCTGCCAATATTTCCCATATCAGTGTACTTTGTATAAATGCATTCGTTCCTCGCATTGTCTAATATTGTCCGGGATAAAAATTGTAACAAAATTGAACAATAAAAATGTATCTTATCTTATCTAACTGTACATTTTTCCGGGATAAAAAGTATCCTATGTCCTTTGGACAGGACAGCTGAACCGATTTGGCAAATTTTAGTCTTGAAACATTCGATGAGCTCCAGGGAAGGGTCGAATTAGGTGGGAAGTGATACGAATCACACCGGGTCATTTTTTCAGTTTGAAATATATTAAGGATAATAAACCCAGACAAGCCTCGTTCCAACATGCCGCATTCGACCGGTCGCTCGTCTGCGCGACAGACACAGTGCGTAACAGCAGCGGAAATCGTATAATGAAGACCCGCAGTATAATATCAATCAATGGTAATTAAGCAGAGCTTTTTGTTGACTTGACCGTCGCCCCATTTGGGATTTCACGCACCGGTAACTCGCCCGGTCCTTCACAATACAGTTGTTCGGATTCGACACGACTGTCAAATAACATCCTTTCAAATATCTATGTTTTCATTACGTTTTTGTTGGTTTAATTCGTATGTTTTGGTCCTCCGAGCCGGATGAAAGGTATCGTAATTGCGTCGAGTGTATTAGGACGTCTGAGATCTCATTTTAATATTATGTAGCTTTACTTAGAGAAGAATCATTAAATGAAGTTGACGTAAGTATAAAACAGTTTGGCTAGAAGTGAGTAAGTAGTCCGGTTAACGAATGACTCAAAAGAGGGTATAGAGTGCGTGAGCGGGAACCCAAGCGATTTCTGCTGGAACTTATTCAGGGTGATTAGGGACAAAACATACTAAAAGTCCTGACGTCTAGGAGGTGGGCCGGAGGGAGGGGATGGCGACATATGACTAAATTTTTGGTTTTTCGTCAATAACAAAGAAGAAAAGGAACCGTACATTTTTTTGGGATAAAAAGTATCCTATGTCCTTCCCCATATTATAAAACATAGAAATCGAAATCGCGCAGTGTAACGTTGTAAAACGCGCCTTACATAAATACAGCTAGCAATACGTCTTGTAGAGGCTTTGATTTGCACAAAGTTATTATACAACACCTGTCCCGGTTTGAACAAAGTTTATTTAAATACTTACAAAATATTATCCACCAAACCCTTTTTTACTCTACTATATTTTGTGTCATTTAAATGTTACTAAAACCTAATCTAACAAAGAAAATATATCGAAAAATAATAATTATTATTAATGTTATCAATTTGCTATTTTTATATTAGCTATTTTACCCTAAACAATGAGGAAATACAGTTTGTCCATAAATCTCATTTCAGTTCAACGACCTTCGATCCAGTATGTGACGTTTAACAAAAATTTAGTAATTGGTAACATAATGG
The DNA here is from genome assembly GCF_905147365.1 of Aricia agestis. Taxonomy (NCBI): domain Eukaryota; kingdom Metazoa; phylum Arthropoda; class Insecta; order Lepidoptera; family Lycaenidae; genus Aricia; species Aricia agestis. The sequence goes on along the minus strand of NC_056428.1, from coordinate 21,609,183 downwards.
ACGTAAACTATTTCAAATATTCCCACACCCATCTCACTAACAAGAAGAAACAAAAACTCCAAATCACGGGGTAGCCCTCAAAATAACCCCGAGAACAAAAAAGTGTGAAATTATCCAAAGTGGATAACGGGATGGGGTTCGATGGATCAAAGGGGTACTGATATCAATTATTAGTTTCACGATTTTAATAAAACTTTGATGTTTGACCGTGTGGAGATAAGCTAATAAGATTATACCGCTGGGACCGGATTTTGTGGGCGGAATGCTCGGGAATGGCTGTATAAAAAACGATTGGGTTCCCGGTTCTGGGCATTTACTGTCTGGGTGCGTGGCGGGACGATTGGGTCCTGATTGCTGACACTGCGATGCATATCAAAAATACAGGGGTGAGTTCTTTTTTATTAAAAAAATATACCATAGGGTACAGTTACAAAATAATGTTTTTTTTTTAAATTTAAAAAACGATATCAGCGGTTATCTATATATAGCGTCATAATGTGTTACATTAGATACAGTTAATATTATTAATAATATTATAATCCTGATATGATTTTTATGTGACACAAAAATTGGCTAAGGTACAAACTATTCATATTATCTAAGCTTCTGTAAAATAATAAAATCATTAAAATATTTTATGAATGTATAATTTTAATGAAGGTTATTAATAACTTTTATTGTTTATATAAAAAGAGATTTTTTATAAGATTTTTTAATTATAAGAGGTTTTTTTTTTCAGTGATAAATGAAAGTTTCCTTTTAGGGATTAAAATGCTTGATTAATTCAGTGTTTTCGTTACGCGGTTTACAACTAACTTTTATGTGTCGATTACGTAAAATTGGTAATTTAATTTAGAACTGTTTTAATTTTTCATACTATACACACTTCACATTACACTTTTATAATATCAGTAGAACAAAATAATTTTAAAAAGTTTTACTTTCCAAAATAAACATCTGAATATATACTGTGAGTTAGAATAAAAAAATATATTATGAAAGCTCTCAAGACGTAGACGTGACGTATCGAAAGCTTCAACATGTTAAAATAACATATCAGTAGAGCTTTTGTGAAGCTATCACTGTGTTTACTCTCAATAACGATTATCCTTTGTGAGAAATATCAATTTAATGTAGTGGCCAGTCAAGGATTTCTCTTCAGGGTTGCCACTTGAAGATAAGACATTTTTTGTCTATAAACTAGCTGTTCCGGTAAACGTTGTTTTGCCATATAAAGTATTTCGCCCATATTATTTTATTGAAGTGACAATGGTCACACACAAACAATGGTCGCCTAATTTACTAATATTTATTCAACAAATGCACTTATGAATATAGAAAGTAGATGTTTTCAAATTCTCAACCGTAGCCGATAGGCGATATGCTCGCTAAGATTCACGAAAATCGGTCGAGCAATTTCAGAGGAGTTCAATTACGCACACCGTTACACGAGAAATTTATTTATATTAAGAATTATTTACGTATTTTTTATAATTTTGTCTACAATTTGTAATTTTGAATACGTATATTTATGTTACATGGTAAATTATTTGTTTTATTATGATGTTATTATGTTTATAGGTAACGGAAAACTTCGAGGTAACTTGAAACTGAAATTTGAAAGTATACGACAGTATCTATCTCACAAAAAAAAAACCAGGAAAATACTCTTTATTTACATGTTCTTTTTGGCTTTGAATTTATCATTGATATAATTTAATTTATTTTAAATATTATTATATTAAAACCGTTGAGTAATTTTGTATAAACACAAAATTTTTCATATTATATTTTCAATTATAGTTTACTTTTGGTATGCAATTTATTATTTTGATCGTCTATCAACCCTATTCTTGAAGTTCGGTTACATCCATATTGTGACAGTCATTGATTGATCTAACAAAAGGTTTTAGTTATGTACAGGTGTGATCGTATACAGGTGAATGTTTAGTCTGTTTCAAGATTTTACATAATAAATACAACTATATAACTTGTTCCATGAAAAAATAAGAATATAAAAAAATAACATTCCTACTTGAAAAAAAAAAAACTGCTATTACACACAAAAGTGCCAAGTCGCTTAGGCAAAATGTGAAAAACATTTTTTTTGTGGTTGGCTGAAGATGCCGTGAAAATGTTTTCAGGAGTTTATTTTTTTGTGCCAAGTCTTGAAATGGAATAGAAAATTTACCTGTACCCGTAAAACCTGGAAGATGAGTTAAACAGTTAGTCCATTATTATAAGAAAGTGCATAAAAAAATATAGAAGTTTTTGGCAAGCTGTCAGAAAAACAAAATATTTTATTATCTTTAGATTGTTTTTAGTTCAACATGGAAATTATGTAAGAAATGTTTTAAAAGTAAAAATAAAGAAGTATTCTCTAAGAGTGACTTACCTAGAGATAAGTGGCTTCATTTATCCCACTTTTTATCTTCGCTATCAAATTCCAATGCACGGATGTCTGACCATGTCTTGCCCCTCATTAATAACTTCCAGAAACATTAAACCCGCATACGTAATCTATGATCGATTCGAATTTCAAAATGTTTACGGTATGGATTAAAATTCTTTAATTAAAATTTTTATTTATACCATTAATCATGGGAGAATTCGTTTTTTAATTTGAACTATAAATTTTGGTGTGATAGTTTCGGTGATTTATATGGGAATGTTTTGTGATGTGCATTTCCGGTTGTGGATCAATAAAAAGTTATTACACATGTGTCAGGTATTAGATATTATTTATAGCACCTATCAACGTAGGTGTCGAATTTAATACTATATACTAAAATTATTTATCTAAACATATTTATTTAGGGTTAGCAGCATAATGTTCCACAGTTAATTTTTCATGTTCACTTTATATTTTGTTATTTATATATTTTAGTAGTAAGTTGTACGTTGTTAGTTTAACATTATTTTACTTTACTATCTATCTTATATTAGATATTTGTATATTTTCTTCTCGCTTGCGCGTTGCTTTTGTGTTTTGCTGTGCGAACTGAATGATTTACCTATTTAAGCTATAAGGGACCTTTCAGACAGAGATTGGTCATGCGGTCAAGTCAGATACACATACAGGGGGTGTTCTGACCGCGTCAGAATTGTTTTTGTGTGACTGACCGCTCGACAGTAGAATGCGAACGCAGAACGCTGGAACGCGTGACCGCTTTCTGTCTGGTAGGTCCCTAAATGCTCAAAATATACATAAAGGTTTTTTTTCAGTTAGTGTCAAAAGTGAATGTATTCTTGATTATTATTAGCAATTTTCACTATTCAAAAACAATTATGTTCGCTATAGTAGGGGAGGGGAGGGTGCTATTAGTGTAGTCACTCAAGCGACATGAAGACCTAGTAGGTTTTTTACATTAGGTAAAACTGATAAATAATTAGCGGTGGGTTCAGAAACTGCAGCTATTTTAAAGTTTTGAAAAGAAAATATATTCAGTAAATTGCTTATGCATCTGGAACTGCCCCGGGGCAGGGCAGACAGGGCGGGCAGAATGGATACGGAAATAGCCGAACAAAACCGGTGATCCACGAAGCAGGTGGATCATCGGTTTTGTTGGGCTATTTTCGTATCCGATCGGCCGCCCTACCCGCCCTGCCCCGGGGTAGTTTTAGATGCTGAAAACGCTATTTTAAACCATGATAACTAGACTTATGTTGGAAGACTATATATACTAATATAAGCTTAATCTGACACGCTTGAGCTAGCATCCCCTACCTGAAATCCCCCCTTCCCCTCCCCAACTACTAGAGACAGCTGGCAACGTACGAAAAATTTGTTGTTTTCAAAAATTTGCAAAAATCATTCATCTATGACATTGAATAAATAAAAAAACCAACCTTAGATATATTTTTACTGTATTGTTTTAAGTTTATGCAATGTGTAGTAATGAATGTCTTGTTGTTTGTTTCAGATGTATATTTTAGCAAGTTTAGCGCTGTTTGCGTCGGCAGAAGCGTTTTTCCTCAAATGGGGTTCCGATTCGGGGTATGTATTCATTTTTATATTTTACTATTTTTGCAATGCGATGTTGCTCACTTATATGCTATGCGAAGTTTCTTTTGTAGATGCTTCCTTTCTTATTTGTATAATATTATGTATAAGCAGGCCTGTCCCACTCGCGAGAATAGGTATCGAACTGTAAGTACCACCCGCGGGTGGCCAATCAGTAGGGACTCACAAGCGAGCGGTGACGCACGCGCAAGATTTTTCGTCACGTATCTACTGTTTACTGATCATAGAGGAATTTTATTCATGATACTGATATAACCGCTGTGACAAAATCGTTATAAATCTTATAAAAATGAACAATTAAGAAAGGCCAATGAAATATGTATTTGAATAAGGTATTTAAATACAAAAGTAGATAAAAACTATACAAACATCAAATAAACCAATTTCATACAAAGAAACGCACAAACTACACAGAAATGAACACAAATTACTATGTTTAAATTGTAAAAGTTTCCTGCACTAGAATCGAATATATAAAACTACTATAAAATATAGGTTGGGTTACTAAAATTTTATATTACTATAAAAAGGATTGCTATTCATACCAATAGTAATTAAAAAAGAATATTTTCTAAAAGGCGAAAACCTTGATTTCGTCAGAAAAGGTACGAGTTATGCGATAGACAGAGAGCGGACATGTAGGTGAATATAATTGTAGGCACCTAGCACTGCGCGGTCGGAATTTGAACTTAATAGTATCGTAACATGAGTTGTTATTTCTTTAAACGGGTTTCGCAAGTGAGACTTCTGTTGGTACTACTAATATATATTCTGTGGTATAAGTTATAATAAGATTAAAAGCCGATATAGAATTATGTATAACGATACAGTATTTTTAATTAGACGTAAGTACCTAAATCGATTTCCATTAAATCGACATTTTGGTTTTTATTTTGCGTATCGATATTCTGTGTTCATAACACTAATTATTGCGCTGCGTCAATGTTTCTAACGGTTTTCGACATGACATCGACGTCATCTATTTCTACAAAATAGATCTAAAGCATTGATACCAAATTAGTATTATTGTAGCCTGGGCCTGTAGCCGAGACGTTCTCTTCATCGCTTCTTTATAGAATCGCTGATCAAAATGGAATTGACATTAGACAAGTCGAGCGTCAACGTTCTATATTATCGAACACTTATGTCAACTCCATACATTTTTATCGGCGATTCTATAAAGTAACGATAAAAAACCCTTGGCTAAAGACCTGTTTTAAATGACACAACTAACACGCAATTTCCATTGTTACAGTAGCCAGTCTCAGAAGAGTTGGGTGCAGCCTATGTCCCCGAATATGTCCCCCGCGTACCGATACCAATACATGTATCCGTACGAGTCTAGAAAGATATACCAGATGCCGCCCCAGCAATACCAACAGGAATATCAGCAGAACATAGCCCCTATCCCCATATCTGTCCCCGCCGGGGCCAGCCTCACACCGGTGTCCCTCCAGCACGTGCAACTCGTCCCCTGCATGTGCCCCGTCGCCCCCGAGGAGGCGGAAAAACTCCAGGAGCAAGTCGGCCCCGGACCCTACGTCGCGCAGACCTACACACCAAATTACTCCACCCCCCAACAGATACAGAACCTCGACAACAAGACAACAAAACAATAATTGCCAAACATAATATATTTATTTCTTCAATATATTAAATTAATATATTTAAGACTGAATTAGAGGCTATTTTTGATAATAAATTATTTTAAGAGTAAGCTGTGTTTTTACTGTTTCCTACGAAATTGAGTATTAAGTACTGGCGATCGCCCAATGGTCGAAATTTGACCTCAAATAAAAAATTAAATTATAAGTTTAAAATTTCAACGCTTTTCTATTTATATTCTAGTATCAAAATATTGACTTTATTATTTTTTAGCTACGAATAATAAAAACTAAGGAATCGTAACTCCCATACTATTACCGTTTTAAATTTGGTTCCTTTTGATCTGTCATATAACGTCAGCCTAGTACCGCTCAAGGTCACCTAAATATTGCAAATGTATTGAAATCTGTACCTAAGGTACACTTTTTTGACAAGTATTGTGGAGCATGTTTTTTGATGGAGTTACTTTTCCTTAGTTTTTATTATTCGTAGTTTTTTAGACATAATTCCAGCGACAGGCTCAGATTAATAAAGTCAAATGATGACAGACTGGCCGTGTAATAATTGTCTAATGTAGTATTTAAGATTCGATAATAAAAACTAAATCTATTTTCAATTTGACAACAGACTTCAACCATAAATAAAAAAATACAATTTGTGTGTCTTGGCTTGTCAATCAAAATCTCCTAGTGTGTGTAATGTTTTATTTGTTAAAAAATGTATGATAAAAGCATAATTTCAAAACAATATTAGCTCGATGCACTCCTTCACCATATAAACTATAACTGCGCAAATTTTCATTTTTCGTCAAAAATAGATCCAAAGTTTTTCGCTCGCGTATTGATATTTAAATTATAGACGAAAATAATAGTAACTAGTTTAAGAACAAAGCAACAAGTTAAAGTGTTCGGTATGTAACAACATGTAAAAGACACGAAAGCAGCTTTTTGATGTCGCTTAGAAATCATTTTCTTCACTCAGTTTTCTGAAAATAACATGCTTATTTTCATAAAACTACATGCTTTTTGCATTGCATTTCATAAAACTACATAAAATCACGTTCTGACGATCATTAGCATCCCGATCACATAATTTGGTTTTAAACGACCTCCCCACGTCGCCCCATGATGGAGAAATACAAGCGATTACGACTGGGGGTGATCCCAGATCGTTACTTTATCGCTTCTTTATAGAATCGCCGATAAAAAGGTATGGAATTGACATAAGACGAGTCGAACGTCGACGTCGTATTATTAACGAACGCTTATGTCAATTCCATACATTTAGGTTGGCGATTCTATAACGAAGCGATAAGGAAAAAAAAGAGCGTGTGTGCCGAGCACACGTGTCAGAAGTGAAACTTAGTCAAAATCGTGGCCTTACTCCGTGACGGTATCGCCATGACGCGACCTTGAAATTTTACTAAGTTTCACTTCAAAAAGTTTTGGCTAAATGGCCTGCGGTGGAACAAACTTTTCTAGGATCGACATCGATCAAAGTCATCCACATAGATGAAGTGGATTTCTAACAATTTAAAAAAAAAATTGTTTTATTGCATAAATGGAATCTGTAGGACCGAAAGATATGAAATTAAAAAAAAATATGAATTTTATATATAGCCAGACATATTAGCCGGGCGATGAAGAAGGTGGGTTACAAGGTTTGTTCAAATCATAAGCTTAAAATGAGATATTGCTCTTATGCTATAATGTGTTAGTTCATCAAATTACGTTTTCGATTATCCTTGATATAGACAGTTTGACAATCGTGGTTGTAGTCATAACTCATAGTTATCAACCGGACCAACATTTGAGGGCAGATTCTAATAAAGATCCTCTCAAATATCATGCTAATGTACAATAATTTAGTATTATGTCAACAATAATGATGTATCCTATTGTAGAATCACACACCGTGTCTAAGCTACCGATCATGATCGCACGTCACGTAATATTCACGAAGGCATAAAATTATTGTTCAAATTCCGGCAACGCACTTGGCATATTCTATGTATATAAATAACACCGACACCGGTTTCGGTGACGCTGGCCGTTCTCATTGAAACCAGGTCAGTTACTCAGGAGTAATTTTATAGTGCCCAAGTGTGTGCGCAGTACACAAGAGCACACTCTCTATTCCTTGGGATACTCTGACGAATAATGCGCACCCAAGAATGGATATGGGTCATCCATTCTTGGGCCTCTATCATAGTAGGGCGTCTATGATAGAGAATATTATGATATAAAAATAACCTGAATGAGCTCAAAGTTTATATAATACTTTTATGATTTACAGAAATAAATTCAAAAATGTTCTATGAGACAGTAAACTCTTCATTGAATAAAGTAACTGCAATAATGCACCAACCACCACCACCATGTAACTGTATCAATTAATTTCATTTTCCAGAAAATTTATATTAAAATATAAAAAACATTTTATATAACTTTTTGATAAGGAAATTTTTGTCATCTACTATCTACCTCAAAACTTTTTACAATCACTTTTAAATATAGGCCAACGATAAAATCAATATCTTAACTTTTCTATTAGTGTATTGAAAGTAAATTCAGACTACGTATGTTTTTTGCACGAACTTCGGTCGGTTGGAAGCGGGAAATGACGCAATGGCTTTCATTGTGTTCTAGATAAAAATCGAACACAACAGAAAGAAATAGGAAGTGCGAACATTGAGATAAATACCTACTTACTTACTGCACGTAATCAGTGAAATGGTTTTTGCATTTTAAACGAGGAAGGAAAGTGTTTACCTATATTTTCTTATCATTTACGTGGCTTGAACTATATAGTCTAAAGTCTAAACCAGAGGTTCTTCTTAGAAGTTTTGTTCAGCCGAACCCTCTCGAAAGGCAATTTTTTTGCCGGAACCTGATATTAAAGAAAATGTTTGGACGTTGAGCTACATAAATAAAATAAAACATGTTTTATTTCTGAGTAAATTTGAATCAATTTTTTTCAGAATGTCTACCTGATGCCTACCACCGGTTCGGGAACTACCCCGGCGAGAACAACTGGCGTAAGAAACTCGCACGGGTCCCACTTTTTTACCAAAAAAAAACTGTAGTAAAAAGTGGATAATCGTGACGGATATTTTACCGAAAAACATTGACTAGAATTTTTTTTTTTTTTTTTTTTTTTATTAAATAAGGGGGCAAACGAGCAAACGGGTCACCTGATGGTAAGCAACTACCGTCGCCCATGGACACTCGCAACATCAGAAGAGCTGCAGGTGCGTTGCCGGCCTTTTAAGAGGGTATACGCTCTTTTCTTGAAGGTTTGCAGGTCGTATCGGTCCGGAAATACTGCTGGTGACAGCCCATTCCAGAGTTTTACAGTGCGCGGCAGAAAGTTACGCGAAAAACGCACTGTGGAAGACTGCCACTCATCAAGGTGATGAGGATGGTATGTTTTTCGCGTGGGACGATAGCGAAAAGTTGCAGGTGGTATGATTCCGAACAATTCCTCAGAGCACTCCCCGTGATACAACCGATAGAGGATGCAGAGTGAAGCAACATCTCGGCGTAATTCCAGGGGGTCCAAGCTGTTTGAAACACTATGGCAGTCAACAATTCGAGCAGCCCTTCGTTGGATACGATCCAGAGGGAGCAGTTGGTATTTTGGCGCCCCTGCCCAGAGATGAGAACAATATTCCATATGAGGCCGAACCTGCGCCTTGTAGAGTTGTAGGCGTTGGTCCGGACTGAAGTACTGTCTCGCTCTGTTAAGAACGCCAAGCTTCTTCGAGGCTAATTTGGCCTTACCCTCAAGATGATATCGAAACTGGACTTCGCTCGATATGTTGACGCCAAGTATCTCAATGCTAGGGGAGATGGTTAAAGATGTGCCCTCGAAACGAGGATAAACGACCATTGGTGACTTTTTAGTGGTGAACGCGCAGACTTGTGTCTTGGCGGGGTTGAATTGGACTAAGTTACGTCTACCCCATTCAGAGACCTTCTCCAATGAATTCTCCACCTTAGACACAAGTTCGTTTCGACTCTCAGTGACATTTTGCCGAGAAATATTAGGGGAGCCGGTATATACAGCATCACCTGTACTATCATCCGCATAGCAATGAATGCCTTTGGTTTGTAACATGTCATTGATATGCAGTATGAATAGAGTAGGCGATAGCACACAGCCCTGAGGGACACCAGCATTAACAGACTGAGTTTCCGAGCATTCGCCGTCAACTACGACCTTTATGCTTCTGTCTGCTAAGAAACTAGTGACCCACTTACATAATTTCTCGGGCAGCCCGTATGATGGAAGCTTTGATAGCAGCGCTTTATGCCAAACCCGATCGAAGGCCTTCGCAATGTCCAAACTAACAGCCAATGCCTCTCCCTTCGACTCAATTGCCTGAGCCCAACGATGAGTCAGGTATGCCAAGAGATCACCAGCCGAGCGACCCTTACGGAACCCGTATTGTTTGTCGCTTAGCAATCCCTGGCCGTCCAAGTATCGAAGAAGCTGGCTATTGATAATGGATTCCATTATCTTCGAGAAGAGAGAGGTTATAGCGATTGGTCTGTAGTTGGAAGGATTTGAGCGATCACCTTTTTTGGGGATCGGGTGCACCAAGGCTGTCTTCCAGGAAGCCGGGACGATGCCAGTGGAATAGGAGAGCCGAAAAAGTCGCGTCAAGACCGGAGCCAACTCTGGAGCACACTTTTTCAACACAATAGGCGGGATTCCGTCAGGCCCACTCGACTTTTGGATATCAAGGGAACAGAGGGCTTTTCGCACTGAGCGCTGATGAAACCGTATATCCGACATGATGCTCGTGCATCGCGGTATGGTCGGCGGTTTCTGCCCCCCGTCACCCAGGGTCGAGTTTGACGCAAAGAGCTTGCCCAGAAGATCGGCTTTGTCTTTTGCGTCCTGGGCCAACGATCCATTTCCTACGTGTAGGGATGGTAGGGTTGGCTTGCAGAAATTTCCTTCAATAGCTTTGGCCAGAGACCAGAATGCACGGGTTCCCGAGGGGAGGCGCTCAAGTCTCTTGCCAATTCTATTGACGTGCTGTTGCTTTGCCCGAGTAATCTCTTTCTTGAGGGACCTAGAGGCAAGGTTGTACTCCTTTTTATATGTGCTGGTATTTAAATCCCGAGCAGACACTGCGTTGGCCCAGGATTGGTAAGCCTCCTGCTTCCGGCGAGAAGCTTTTTTGGGGGATGAACCAAACCAGGGACGAAATCTGCCGCCAGTTGGCACTACAGAGGTCGGAATGAAAAGTTCCATCCCCTGCATCACCACATCGGCAACAGCGTTGGCAGTGTTGTCGAGATCATCCGGCGAGAAGCACACATGCCCCCAAGGATAGGATGCAAAAAACGACCGCATCCCATCCCAGTCTGCTGACTTATAGTGCCACACACGACGGTATTTAACAGCGCGCTGTCTTAACACCGTCGTAAGTGGCACAGAACTCCTAACAAGGCAATGATCCGATGAACCAAGTGGTGCGGTTACGGATATTTGATAGCCGTCAGGATTTGAAGTCAGCAGGAGGTCCAACAAGGAAGGATTCTGACCATCCACATCTGGGATTCGCGTAGGCGTAGTAACCAGTTGTGTCAAGTCGTTCGCAAGGGCAAAGTTGCAGACAGATCTCCCCGCGTGATCAGTTTTACTGGAATTGAGCCAGTCGGCGTGGTGGGCATTAAAGTCGCCAAGTATTATGATCTCTGCGGATGGGATCTGCCGCTGCACAAAATCTGAAGCAGCTTGTAGGTGCTCCAAGAGTCGGTCCGTCTCGGGGTCACCCTATACCTTGTTTCGTAAAGTGATTTCATACAGTGAACTCTATTGGAAAACATACACACCATATCATTAGTTTGTATACTTGCTAAGTCGACTTAACTCGACTAACGGCGGTTCCCAATATTTGATCTATCTCTGGTTTGGCCCTACTAGAGATAGGAGCTCACATTAGACATTAGAGACATATATTTTATGTAGTGTAGTAGGGCAAAACAAGAGATAGATCAAATTTTGGGAACGGCCGTATGTAATACTCACTGCCGTACTCAGAGACGTTTAAAATTATGATTAACCTTAAATTTAATGAAGAGTTTGACAGATAATGTATGGGATTTATGTAAACATTTTCATTTAATTACATTTAAGTAAATTAATCGGGGTCCCTGAGTACGGCGGTTAATAGTAGTACTTAGTGCGAATTGCAAAATTTAAACCAGACCCTAATAATGAATGACAGTAATTATATAGAAAGGAAAAGTGATGGATTTAACAAGAGATATTTGCTGGGAGTTGTGTTATTGTCTGAACGTTCGCACGAATTAACTTCACATTAGACATTACCAATTATTATTAATACGAGTATTATAGTTGATGGATTTATTGCTTATTAACCGACATAACAAAAAAGGAAGTTATCAATAATTAGACCCGTATGTAAAATATATGTACTACTATTTCCAGAACTGGCCGGTTTTCGTATATTTTCCTAAGTAATTTAAGTAAAGTTAGTCTGAACAAATGTGCCTTTCAGAAGTGTATGTATGTATGTATGAAAGTTTTTATGTCTGTGTTCGCTTATCTCCGGAAATACCAGTCTGATTTAAGTATCTATCTATTTTTATGTTATACCAGATATTTTTCAACTTATGGAATACTGCAAGTTTCATCAAAATCAGTTCAGTAGTTTTTGAGATAGAGAATTTTGAAGTTGGTTTTAATAATCATTTATCTAATGGTATTTATCTTACGATTGTAACATGTAAGATTTTAATGTTTTATTGATAAAAATCCATACGACGATCGACAACTCTGTGGCTCGGTTGATGGGCTGTTGGTAGAGCCTCAAGCCGGGTGTCGCGGGTTCGAATCCCGCCGATGGAACAAAAAGTTTTCAAAGTTCCTGGGTCATGGATGTGTATTAAATATGTGTTTAATAATGTGATAAAAATCTTAAATATATGTATAGTATAAAAGTATTAAAATATATATTTCCGTTGTCTGGTACCCGTAACACAAGTCCTTCAGGTAATTAGCACGGGGCGAGACTGACGTGGTGTGAAGCGTCCATAGATATTATTTTACCTTAACCATAATGCGCATAGTTTCAACTTTTAATTCTGGCAGCATCTGAAATTTTTCACCACCTGCCAGAAACATGATATGCGTACAGCGTAATAATAATTTATTAAGGGTCTACCAGGATCTGATGGCAAGATAGCTTGTTTGTTTGTTTCAGTTGTATTTATGGGGACCCCTAAAATTTTAAATATTTGTTTCACTTTTGTATAAAAATCTTAATGCGGTTCACAGACTACATCTACTTACCAAGTTTCAATAGTATAGCTCTTATAGTTTCGGAGAAAAGTGTCTGTGACATACGGACGGGCAGACAGACAGACAGACATGACGAATCTATAAGGGTTCCGTTTTTTGCCATTTGGCTACGGAACCCTAAAAAATGTTTTATTCCAATTACCCCGGTATTGCTAGAGTCAATTTATTTTCTCACTTTTTGCCATCAGATCCAGAATCTGACAGACCTATAAGTACGAGTACATATGCAAAATTCGATGATCACATGCATAATATTACAAATTAGGTTTCTTGATTTGAGCTTAAAAATCTCCATAAAATGTACGGACTGTATGGTGTAACAAAACGATTTGTAAATTTTACTGTAGGTGAAGAGTTCACAGTGAAAGTAGCAGCGCTGAAAGGGTAACTTTTTTCACCTTTGTATGGGAAAATTCACGATGCTCGGGCGCTGACCCATACAAATCACTAAAAAAATTGCTCTTTCAGCGCTGCTACTTTCACAGTGAACTCTATATAAGGAACACGTACACACCCTAAGGTATTAGATATAACTTAGTTTTGTTACACCCTGTTATATTGGTTGGTATGTTCAAGAAAAGGAAATTAATCGTCATTCAAAATAGTCTTGTACCGTACTCAAGCTCCGATTTCTGAAACCCTAGCTCGACCTCTTCAGTCATGACTCTTCTGTCTACTCTGACTCATGAGTCATGACTCGTGCCCAGATTTCTAGGTTTTTTGACAGGAGTTAAAATTTTCAGTAGCGTTGTTGACAGACTTTAGATTATTCTAATTCAGTATGGGTGCTCCCTCAGGAGGGAGCCTACGCCAGTCTGCCATGAGTGCGGCGCTGCGGAGGACAAGGCCCAGCACACCCTCGAGGTGTGCGATCGTTGGGCCGTGCAGCGCCATGATCTCATGGCGGTGCTTGGGCGGGCCCTCTCGCTCTCGAGCATGGTTCGCTGCATGCTCGAGAGCGATGAGGCCTGGCAGGCGGCGGTCTCTTTCTGCGAAACCGTCCTTTCGCAGAAAGAGACCGCGGAGCGGAACAGAGAGGATGACCCATCCTCCGTTCCGCTTTGCTGATGTAGGACGAGAGTGCGGAGGCGTCGTTACACGAACCTCCAAACTTCCGTCTAATCCGGGGCTCCGGGCAAGGATGGGAACCTGCCTGGCTTAGCTAGTCCCGGCGCCGAGGGGAACGCTTCAGTTTGCCGGAGTGTTCCCTTACTTTAGTGGAAGTTCGGTCCCTTTTACCTCAAAAGGGCCGGCCGGTCGTGGAGGGAGTCCTGTGTCAGACAGATCCAGGATATCCTTCCGTATATGGCTGAAGACAAACCGCAGGTGGTTTTAGTGGGTAAGAGTCCCACATACCCCCGGGGTGCTTCAGCTTACTGAGGCACATCCCCAACCCGGAGCACCCATGATGGGTTTCCCCTGCGAACCAAAAAAAAAAAGTATGGGTGCTCCCTCACCGCAAGCATACTTGTAATGTAACATTATATAGATTCGTTTTTGAGCATTACATTACAATACTACCTCCCTGTCTGACGAGCATTCGCGTGTAATGTCACAAGTTGTATCAAGATATTATATATACGGTATCATTACAAGGTGCGCATTGTAATGCTCGACTCTGTAACTTTACATTACAAGCGAATGCTCCCAGTGAGGGAGTACTATTTAGTAATGTCACTGAAATAATCTGACTACAGGCAATTCGGTGCATTCCAATGTCAGTTTACATTATTCTATTAGCAATAACCGGCCATTAGCCAATTAAAACCCAAAATCCGAATCTAAAATGAGGCCTAAGAATAACTGGTTTTCCCAAAGATGTATGATCTTAATGGATGGATAAGCACCGGCACAATAGAAAAGTCTAGATAATATATACGCTCATATATATAAACAGCTTGCATTATACTTGCATCGTCAGTCAAGTGCAGTAAAGTGCCTCGCATCTTCGTTTGCAGTAAACGTAATTTTTTGTCACAGTGCTTTCCACATTGTTATAGACAATAGAAATGGATTGCAGAAAAGTGGTGAGTTTTTACCATTGCTTATCTCTTGTGCTTTGCGAAATTTAATTGGTGATGCAATTTTTGTTTACACTTATACCTATATCTAAATTATAAACGTAAACTTGGAGACGTAAACGGATATTGGATTTGTTATATTTACATTTTTTAAAATTCTTATTACTTTTTTATCCATAAGTATTAAACTTCCTTCATTATATTACAATCAGAATATGCAAAACTGCGAAAGGATTTTCAGTTTTTAAGAGATTAAGGGCCTGTTTCACCACTTTCTGATTTAAAAGTGCCGAATATGCTATTCACAACTTTTTTGACAGATTCTCCATACTTGATCTGTCGAGTTAATTGGTGGATAGCCTATTCGTCACTTATCAGGAACTACTGTAACAGGCCCTTAATAATTATTATGTTTGAACTCTTCTTTAATTTACTGATATGATGATGTATAATTTTTTGAATTTTTCCGAATTACCTTTAAACAGTTTTACAATAAATAAATATAAGTTTTTACTATTTTAGCTGCCAGTATTTTAAACACTAATAAGTGTTGATTTTCTTTTTCAGCTGTTATTTTGTCTCGCTGTCTTCCTGGCTATACTCGTCACAGCAGAGGGGTGAGTTTCTGTAGAATCACTAATCCAGCGATTCTCAAAGTTTTTTGTTGGCAGAACCCTTTTAATAAGTAACATTTCTGGCGGACCCCAAAAAAAAAGAATGTTTTCTCATATTCAAAAATGAGATGTATCCGTGATGGACGATGGTGTCTGATGATATTTCTAAAAACAATTCGTGTATCGCTCGCTGAGCCCCTAATAGCATTTGCGAAGGTCCACGGAGCACACTTTACTGGCTGCACTGATCAGCTAAAATGGTCACATTAAGCAATTCCTCTGAATCAATTCAGCAAATGAATTGTCAAAACTGTCAAACTGACGAATTTGTCAAATCAGTAGGAGTTACTAGACATGAATTGCAAGCAGAGTGACCATTTTGCGACTTTAAAAAAATGAATCATACCTATTATGATTCATAATATAATATTATATTATTCTCCAAAGCGACCATTTTAGCCCCGCTTTTTTTATTCCTTCCATTTATTTGTTACTTTGCCATACAACATAACTTAATTCTTAACCAATGATGACTCCGAAGTCCGAAACTGCATCAACGATTTTGATACAGTTTCTGATTGAAAATATCTTAGCTATTTTATTTAAAAGCATACTTGAAATGCTTTGGCATAGGCATCAACTCGCGTAATTTTAAAGATCTTCAATATACTACACATCCACAGAATTAGACCAATAATATTATATAACGCTCTGTGCTATACATTGCTTTCTATCTTGTGGCTGTCACCACTATCATCACTTTTTATGATCATAATAATATCTAAGCTAAACATTTCTGACCTTGTAACATAATATACGCTATCAAGTATCAACTGTTTTTGCAAAAAAAATTCTCGGATTTCTCAACGAATTTTTTCAAACGCGAAATGTCGAATAAGGCATGAGTCATTCTATATTCTAACAATGGAGAAATTTAACAAGCAATATTAAAGTAAATGTGTAGTATTACGTTCAATATAACCGTGTAGGAACTGTCGTGACAACGCACAAGGAACAAACGCGATGCAAGGAAATATCCAAACTGCTGTTTATAATTTTTTCAAATCATAAGTAACATCAAATGACATTGTTTAATGAAAGCGATTATTGTAGTCTATTCGCGTTAATACAGTGAATGTCAACGTATCATGAGTACGTAATGCGCTACAATTTATTATTTGTACATTTTCTAATATCGTAGTTAATGTGAAAATAGCTTATTATGCGCTATGGATAGTAATATTCTGATTTGATGACACTTTACTCGAATCCTTACTAACATAATAAATGCGAAAGTGTGTCTGTCTAAACGGCTTAGTGGATTAAGATAAAATTTGGTATGGAAATAGAAACGTACAAAGGAAGGGACATGGGATAGTTAGTTCCCGCGATATTCGAATTTTTGTCGTAAGTCGTAATGGAGTTGTGGGAGTCATCTATTTGAAATCTCTAAAGGTGGCTTTCGGATCTTTGCTGCGAGCGACCGCGACCGACGAAAATTTAAACGAAATGCCACTTTATGACATAGGCTATAGGTTTCATTTTACTACGCTACTAGCTTTTACGCCGCCGCCGCCGGCGGGAGCGTGGGTCGCCACACAAATGTCAATAGAAAATGATGCCTATAGTGTATGTCATAAGAGTAGCATTTTATTTGAATTTCTATCGGTCGCGGTCGCTCGCGGCAAAGATCCGAAAACCACCTTAACTGCCAACTGTCGCACTCAGAGACGAACATAATTTTTTTTATGAGATAAGGGGGCAAACGAGCAAACGATGGAACAACGACGACCTGATGGAAAGCAACTTCCGTCGCCCATGGACACTCGCAGCATCAGAAGAGCTGCAGGTGCGTTGCCGGCCTTTTAAGAGGGAATAGGGTAATAGGGGAAGGTAGGGATGGAAAGGGAACGGAATAAGGGAGGGTAGGGAAGGGAATAGGATAGGGGATTGGGCCTCCGGTAAACTCACTCACTCGGCGAAACACAGCGCAAGCGCTGTTTCACGCCGGTTTTCTGTGAGGACGTGGTATTTCCCCGGTCGAGCCGGCCCATTCGTGCCGAAGCATGGCTCTCCCACGTCATAATTACAAAAAAGGTCCAAATATTATCTGTCAAACTCTTAATTAAATTGAAGTTTAATCATCATTAAATGTCTCTGAGTTCGACAATAATTAATGTTACACCACTTGTACCCAAAATACTATAATATAGACAGGGTTCCCTAGAACATATTTTTTTATTACTATCAAGATATTTTTTTGTGAGTAGTCAACCAAGTTTTGTTGATTACAGAACCCTAAAACGAAACCCGAAACCAGCTGATATCTTGTATATTGATAGGTTAATAGTTATATAATAATTATATAACTATTAACCTATCAATATAACTCTTAAATTATTTAAGAGTAACATTGTCCTATAAAGAGAACAATCCATATTTTAGGAATAGGAAAAGGGCCATCAAATCAAAGTATGAAATCCTTTCTATCTCTGTTAGCTACCACTTACGAGGTTTTTCGCAGATAAAAATGTTGTTCGTCTTATCAAAATGAAGCTACTCACAAAACATTTGCTTGATAGTGATACAATAAGATTGTTTTAGGGAACCCTGACGTAAATATTATGCGTTTTCTTACAGGCGGACCAAAAAGGTTGTCATCCACGTTCCATACAAGGTGAAGAAGATCAAGCACACGCACACAGTGTACAAGACCATCCATCATCATCACACCCACCACGACCACGAGTTGGGTCTACCGTCGGAGGAGCACGAGCATTTCCACCACATGCATCTGGATCCCCCAGCTGGGGCGCACAGCCAGCCAATTCCAGGGATTGGAATTCCAGAATTCCTGCCGGATGTCCCCCTGGAATTGCCCCTGGAGATTCCAGATGTGCCGCACGATATTCCAGGATTCCCGAGCAAGCACATCAGGCCGCTTTATAGACGAGACTAAAGAGGTAAAGGATGATCCTCTATTTACCAATTTCTCTATATTCTCAGTATACGGTTTTGTCTATCAACACTTCAGCTGATTTTACGCTTTTACTCCACTGGTCTTCATACATTCTAAATAATATATGTGGCCTTTTAGCGCTCATTTCTTAATTTTTAAGGTTCCGTACCCAAAGGATATCCTATAACTAGACATCGATGTCTGTCCGTCTGTCTGTTTGTCTCCAGGCTGTAACTCAAGAACGGTACCCGCGGTGGACCTACGTAATTTGGCTGCGTTGTGTCAAACCTAGCCGACAGATCGCGATTTGAAATATTTAACTGACATAACCTGACCGAGTGACGTAAGTCCGTCAACTGCCTATGAATCAGTTTTCAAAATTCATCAAATTCTTCGATGGTAATAAATATTATCACCCTTGGAGTTAGAGCGTTTCAGAAGTCACCAGTCACAAAAGTCGCAATCTTCTATATATATATATATATATATATATATATATATATATATATATATATATATATATATATATATATATATATATATATATATATATAAAACTCAAAGGTGACTGACTGATTGACATAGTGATCTATCAACCCCAGCCCAAACCACTGGACGGATCGGGCTGAAATTTGGCATGCAGGTAGATGTCGACATAGGCATCAGCTAAGAAAGGATTTTGATAAATTCCAACCTCAAGGGGTTAAAATAGGGGATGAAAGTTTGTATATAATAATACTTCTTAACGCGAGCGAAGCCGCGGGCAAAAGCTATAATATAAACATCTTTTTGACAGTGCCAGCCTGAAGTCATCTTAGCATAATTTTACATGTTTTTTTTTAGAATTTCACTTGTTTTTGTAAGTTTCATACAATTTTAGTTAAGGTTACCTTCAATTTATAACTTTTTTATTATCATTCATTAACTTTGGTCTCTCACTGTCCGTTCATCCCCAATTAATGTTCAATGTTTTTTTCCAGGGTTTTTGGGTTCAAAATACTGTTTTATTTTCAGAACTACAATTGAAGTGAAGTCGTCTGCAAGAAATGCGCCGTTTGTCAACCGTCTACACACTTTCAACCGGCGTGGGAAAAATATTTGGATGAATGTACAAAGCTAATCTTAAGTTATTTTATGTGTGCGTTAGCTATCTAAGATTTTATCTCATTTTTCGACCAACTTCCAAAAAGGAGGAGGTAATACGTTCGGCTGTATGTATTTTTTATTTTAAAGGCAGTTTAAATTGTTTTTTTCATTGATCTCTGTTTATAAGTCACCGATTTTTAAACATGCATTTTCTTAAATATTTTCAGTTTTTAATTATTAAGACGACATTTTTTAGCTTGTCAACGCTTTCCTCAATTTAATTAAATTAATTAAAAAATTAAAACTTTCCAGTTCTAACCAAAGATTGTTTATTTATTTTTGATTTACTAAAATTTACTAAATTATCTTAGTTTAGTTAATATTATCAGTAAATATGGAATGGAAACAGGAAAAGTGACACAAACTTTTTATGGCGAGAGGCACTGAATAAAAATAAATGAGAGTAGGTAGGCTTCTTTTATTTTAAAGAGCGAAGCGTAAACATTAAAAATTAATAAAAGACTATTTTAATAATAAAAGAAAGATTTTGTGTAAAAATAAAGGTTTGTTATTGTTTACCGTACTTTATTTTTTGTTTTTTTTTTCTAGTCACGTAATCACTTTTCGCTACGGTTTCTGTCAATTGGTATTTGACACTGTTTGGTTTGTTTGAACATTGTTTTATTATTTTAAGATTATTATTAGATATTATTACTTAGTTATTTAGTAATGTTATATTTTCGTTTTTTGTGATATTTTTTTGCTTTTTTCTTTAGATAGTATATTTCATTTCCTTTTCATGTAGTTGCCTTGTTAATTAATTATGAATTTTTGATCATTGTATCATTTAATGTTATTTTGTAGTAAATATTTATGGAAATAAGTGTTTTTGTTAAATTGTATCATCTTTATTAATTTATAACTTCATCTTAGTTTGTATCTAGTTTTTAACAATAAACAATTAATCATTATTTATTAAAAAGTATTTCTAAATTAATACCTACATTAAAATACATTTTTTCTTTGACCTTTTATATTTGTTAATAATAATTTTCCTTAAAACCGCAGATTGTAATATAGACAAGGACAACCACAAATTTTGACGCCATATACAAATAGATTTTAGCAATTTTGTGGTTAATTCACTCCATTGCGTTTTAGTAGGTACGGAGTAATGAAATTTGAACTAAGAAGGGTTCTAAAATCAATAATTATTATGCATTTATTTTACCTTTAGTGAGATCGAAAATATCCGATCGAGAATATATGTTGTAATTTTACTTCTTAGCGTGTGCACAATAAAGAATATTTATTACTAGAGATCGCCCAATATGGTCGAAATTCGACCTTAGTTTCAAATAAAAGCATACTTAATTTCAAAATAATATTAGCTCGATGCACTCCTTCACCATATAGACTACAACTGTGTAAAATTTCATTCACCTACTTTTCCCCATTTTTCGTCAAAAGGGACACAAAGTTTTTGGCTCACGTATTAATATATATATATATATATATATATATATATATATATATATATATATATATATATATATATATATATATATATATATATTATTATACTCTAGGTTTACAACGCGTACTTCAGGTACTCATTAGGGTGTGTATTATGTGTCCCTTATATATTATTATGTATGTTTGTTGTCACCTGTCATTAATATGTACTCTTATTATTAAATAAGATTTTTTTGTTTAGTTAAAAAAAGTTATTAAATTTAGCCAACTGTGCCTAAAATAAAAAAAACCAGCCAAGCGCGTGTCGGGCCACGCGCAATATAGGGCTCCGTAGTACCGCTAGTTTTTAAATTATTGTATGGTCAATGAATGTACATTTATAACGTGTTTTACACTACTAACAACATCATCTCAGTTACTTTCAAAGAAATTTGAACGAAAAGTTCCTTTATACTTCGCCGAATATATTTTTTTAGTTAATCCACTATTACTCAATAACTTATGAAGTCTTCTTAGCCGTGATAGTTTTCCTTTTAAATTCAGCATATTTCCTACTCCTGTGAGTTTTTTCACATTTCCAGAAGCAACCGTTTATCTGCTAGAAGGGGATTGGACGATTTTTTCCACATTAAAACTTAATATTTCACTAACGGATCCCTAATTCAAAAAATGATCTATGAATACTCATAATATTTAAAAAAAAATCCAACAACATTCTACACGATGGGGTGGACGCGAAAAAAATAATTCATCCCCGCTTGATGTGTAAAGAAGGTACCTACCATAAAAAAAAATTTAAAGATTTCATGTACCATTTTGTCGGCATCATTAATATGTCCATTCAACCATTCATGCTAAATTACAGCTTTGTAGGTCCTATAGTCTCTGAGCAAAACCGCGGACAGACAGACAGACAGACAAACAGACAGACAGACAGACAGACAGACAGACGGACAGACAGACGGACAGACAGACGGACATACGGACGGACAGACCGAAACTATAAGGGTACCTTGTTGACTACGGAACCCCTTAAAATGAGCGCATATAATTAGATGCGCAAAAATAGAATATATTAACGCTACGCAGTATTTGCTACTATGGTATTGCCAAAAAGGATGACGAAATAGCAATTACCAAATACCAGTAATATATTTTAATTTACCAAATAAAGTCAAAGTATAACGACTTAACGGAACTGATCCAATAAACGCACTATAACCAACCAATTTGAAATGAAATGCAATTGTGTTACGGCATCCAGCGGGCCTAATCGAATGCGTTGTTTTGGAACGGTAGTGAAATAGTTATTATACAGGTACAAAAATTGGGTCTGCGACTAACGACGGTAGTAAAAAATCGATTTTATTATACCGTAGCAGAGTTGTAAGTTCAGTAACGGAGCGGTAACGAGTAAGGTGTTGCACGCTCGAACGCTGCCGTCTATTGTGTCTTTTTGTTGACAATTCAGGTTTATTTAAGTGAAATAAAATAAATGGTCATCTCACTCGGTTGTCCAATCCGCTAGGTGTTAACTCGCGATGTGCTGTGTAAAAATGTGATATTGATACCACGAACTGCAAATATGGAGTTTATTAAATGTTTGACTGTGTTAGTGGTGTTTTTTGCTGACATCGATGCTGGTGGACATGAAAAACATCAGTAAGTTCTTTTGTTAAAAAACAATCTTAGTGGCTGAACATTAGAATGCTTGTTTTACATGTTTATCTTTTATGCAAGTCAAAGCCTACGGCGAATTTATTAAGGATGTTTTCAATACCTACTGCGTTTACGTTATTAATTTTAATAGCTTTTTGCTATAAAATTGTTGTTTAAAAAATATGTGTTTGGTGCTATGCGAATATTATTAACTATTTATTTCATTAAATATAAACAAAAACATAATATTTAGTTTCTCTATTTTATCCTTTAAGAATTATTTCTTTTTTTCAGTGACCACGTGAAAGTTCACTTACCAGAGTTCATCCATCATGATCACCACACCAAAGTCATAACCATCCACCATCATCATCACAAGCCGAAGGAGCATCATCATCACCATCATCACCACCACAAACCTCACGGACACGGCCACCATTATCATCACAAGAAATCATCAACACATCACGTTTCGAAAGGTCATTCAAGTGGGCACGGGCATAGCGGACATCATCACGGCCATCATCACGGCCATCAAGGGCACCATCACGGTCATCACGGGCACCATCAAGGCCATCACGGACATCATGGCCACGAGCACAAGCACCACGATCCAACGCCCACCTTCAACTACAATCCTCCAACGGTCAACTACGATCCTCCAACGGTTAACTACGATTCACCAGTGAGCTTCGAAGGTCCCTCGTACAGTCACGAGTATACGCCGTTCACTTCGTCTATCCCGAATATCCCTCATGCGCCCAAAGTGCACGGAGTAGTTCATACAGTTAAACAGGTGAAAGTCTTCGATTCGTTGCCCGGAGCTGTACCCGGTGCGGGCTTAGCTGGAACAGGGACCGGATACCAGGTGACAGAGGAGGGAAGTGACCATGAAGATGACGTGTTCACCTCCGTCAATACCTTACCACAATCTTTCTCTGGAACCTTCGGTTTTGTCAGGAACGCCGCCCCAGCCCAGGAAGACCCATTTGCGGATATACCACAGCAGAGCACAGCGCAGGTACAAAACCACGATCCTTTTGCTAGCCCCCAACCAACTTCGTACGACAATCTCGAAAACTTTTCGCAAAACGATCCATTTTCATCCGTAGCTCCAACGGCTGGTGGTTTACCAACTGCCGCTTCTTCCTTCAGATCGGACGCGGAATTCGATGGTAATGGTGGAAATATTAACGCTTTTGACGATCCAAGCAACATTATAGTCGGGAACGACATTGGCAGTACAGCTTTTCTTTCTGACGGCGGAAATGATGACTCACCCGTGTCTTTCTCGCGGGAAGCGGGAATCCAACAGACTATAAAAACAGGTGGAGTTGAAACTTTAGTATATTAGTTTCGTTTTATATATAATAGAGGATAATATGATTATCTGGGCAACGATAAATGTCTGACTTGAGCTATCCAATATTATATTAGTTTTGGTATAATAATTATTAATTTATACTACATATTGGTATTCTATCACTTGTTATTAGACGAACAATAATTTCAAAGTTACCATTAAATTAATTGTTATTTAGTTAGTACATAATATATATATACCGCCGTACTCAGAGACATTTAATTACGATTAACCTTCAATTCAATGAAGAGTTTGACAGATATTATATGGGGCTTATGTCAAAATTTTGAATTAATTACATCAATGTTCCACTCTGAGCGCGGCAGTTAACTTAATTTTTAATAGGCCATTATCTATAGTGCAACCAAAAATTACGTAATCGGTAGAAAGCTTAGTTGTATAATATATTGTATAAAATATTATATCTAGTTATTATCTACTATTACTTATATACTAATATAATCATCGTTAGGGTTTTATATCTTTGAATGTAAAGTTTCTACTATATTTAGTTTGTTACTAGTTGTTTAAGTTTTATCTGTCTTATTATTGTTGGTGTTTGTATTAAATTATTTCTAATCCAATTACTAGCAAAATCGTTAACATAATTTCATATATTTTATTTTAGTGTCGTGAAATAATCCTAATTTTAAACATAGTAGTTTACGACATTGCATTGTTTATATTATATCTTCTTCATTTTCTTATTCTGTTGTTGTTAATTTTTTCATAGGCACATTATATAAAATGTGGTTAATTGCGTAAGTTATTCATTATTATTACCCTACGAATAATAAAAACTAAGGAAGAGTAACTGTGTCAAAAAATTTGGCCATGAGTCGACAAAATGTGACCCGAATACATGCATACTTTATGCATTTACTCGGTACACAACATAGACTTAATATAGCATTATAGGTTTATGGTACACAATAATTTTTGTGTAAATATAGAAGTGACAATTAAATATTATGTCAACGGCTTTGATCCGTACATTTGAGTGTGTTTCAGCACTTCCTGATAAGTGACGAATAGGCTAGGGCCTGTTTCACCACTTTTTGATAAAGTGGCGAATAGGGTATTCACAACTTTTTTTACAGATTTTCCATACTTCACCTGTCAATTTAAGTGGTTGATAGCCTATTCGGCACTTATCAGGAAGTGGTGAAACAGGCCCTTAGTGTTTCGTTGTTATTGTCATATTAGTGTGCGAAAAGAAACCAATTTCAAAACAATTGAAGTATGAGAGTTACGTTTCCTTAGTTTTTATTATTCGTACTCGTATATAGTTATAACCAATATTGTCAAAAATAGGTCTGTTATAATTGCTTATGCAAAGCAATTGCCTTTTTTTCTTGCACAAGCTTTGAGTGTCGATGTCGTGACTAGGTCGGAAAAAATGTCAACTTCAGGCATACAAATGTCTGTAATTATGTCAACCAAAAAAAGCATACGACCACGCTCCAATTGTTAAACTTGTGTAACTGGAAACGTAACAGCAAATAGATAAAAGAATATGGATTGTGTAACATCTTTTGTATTTCCCCTTTTCTTTTGTTTTGTTTCCAATCAGCATTTGATTCCGCATATTATCGTATTATGTAATGTTACACATTCGAATAGGAATTATAGCTTTATTTCAGTAATTTGGAACTTACAAAAAAAAAACATAATAATACAATAATCTTTTTTTACTCTTATAAGCCTCCCATGATTTGGGTTGATTCGACAAAATATTTTTTATAAGTATACGTATATTTGAACTATCGCATGTGTTAAAATAATTTTTGCAAGTAAAATTATTATGCCTGCAGCTAATAATCTAAAATCTAAATCAAAATCAACATAGTTTTCATCTAAAATGTTTATTTTTTTTTCAAACAAGGTTGGTGGATCTAATATTACCATTTGCTACCTTCTAAAATAAAACTTCACTTGTTTACTACTTTACTTTTTTCTTTAGTCCCCGGGTTAGTTAGCCCGGTTCTTCTCGCCGGGCTAGTTCCTAAACCGGTGGTACGAGTAGGCAGCACGTAGGATGTTCTGAAAATATTTGTTTCTTTATTCAGAAATGAAACAATTTTCATTTTATTTATAATAATCATTTTTTATAAACATATCAGTTATCAGTTTTCCTAAGTCTACCGTAATATTATGTAGTGAATTGTTTGAACGAAAGCTACATCTATACCTACATTCTACAATATGAAAAGGCAATATGACAAACTCTTCAGATATTGTCTTTTTTGGATGCGCTAACCTCGGGTAACTGATTCGAATTTAAAAAATATTTTTGTTTTGGATAGTCCTTTTATAGAGGAAGGATTAGGCTACATAACATCACGCTGCGACCAATGTAGCGAAAAATCCAGAAAGAAAGACATTCTAGCAGGTACGTACAAACTACAGTATCAATCTAAGAAAAACTTATCAGTGGTCCAAACATGCTAGACATAAAAAAATCCCCATTTCATAAATATTCGAAAGCATGTCTGTCTGTGTATCTATATGTTACCTCTACACGCTTAAACCGCTGGACCGATAGATATGACATCTAAAAGGTAGACGAGACACTTGATACTTTGAGAAACCAGGAAGGATACAGGATTTTCTAATTTCTATTTGAGGCATTTATTTCGCCCAATCGAATCATGAAAGTGAAATTTCTTTGAAAAGGAATCGGAGACAACTTTTTGAGTGTTTCTGTCTCTACTCCTGAAATGATTTTGATCTTTTTTCTTGTGACCTAATTTAGAAGTTTTAAGATATAAAAATAACCTTTATTAACTGCTATAAGGTTTCAACGTGACTTAGCAAAAGAGATAATATTAGGTCCTTACATATGAAATTGGCGTTTTGCATGGGAGGAATAAAAAGTCGTTTTTTTTTTATAATATATTTAATTAATAGCTCCCACACCGGTTTCGGTGACGGTGGCCGGTTTCATTGAAACCAGGCCAGCTACGCAGGAGTAATTTTATAGTGCCCAAGTATGTGCGCAGTACACAATAGCACTCTCTTTTCTTTTACTCTCATAACCCAGTGGGACGGAAGACCGACACGACTGGCGAGAGATCAGGCGCAGGGCCGACTTTTTACATGCCCATCCGACGCATGGATCATCTTACTTGTCAGACAATCAGGTGATCAGCATCGTCCTAACCAAACTTGGAAATAACATGTTTCCAACGCGGGAATCGAACCCACGACCTCCGAGTCAAGAGCCGCGATCTATACCACTAGACCACGGAGGCGTTTATATTTATTTAATCAAAGTATGTACTATTGTTATCGATGCATTTTTGCCATGCTAAGGGTAGTTCTTTGATCCCTTTACTAAAAAAAAACGGAGGAACATAGGACTTCGAGTCCCGGGAAAGGACATAGGATAATTTTTATCCCGGAAAAATTTACAGATTTCGCATGATAAACTAATTTTGGCGCAACAGAGTTGCGGGCGTCATCTAGACTCTAGTTACTAGTACATTATAGGTCGTGATCTGTCGGCTGGGTTTGACATAATGCAACTAAATTACGTAGGTCCGCCATCTGCCTAGGAATCAACTTCTCTTATAGTACAGTAGAACAATGGCCACGCAGGCGTTGTGGACCCTAAAATGTCTATTACCATGACTAAAACACGTCAATTTTAGTCAAATTCGTAGGATAATGACAGGAAACTGTAACAGTAACTTGGACCATTGTTGTACTTGTAAAGGGTGAAAGCCAACTGAGCTTGAAGAAAATATTTATAAGTAGTTGGGTTTAGTAAGAACTACAGACCACGTATTTTTAACTTTATCTAGTATTTTTAGTTTTTTCAATAAAATTGCGGATAATTTTAATATTTAAAGTCAACATACCATTAATATGGGTCATAGGTACGAATAAAGTAATAGGTAACCTTTAACCTTACCTAGGTTGCTCATGGGATAGGTGATCTTATAATTCATTTTTATACTTGATAATAAACTAGGAATTTTGTTTGCGGGGGTCCCTAGTAGCAAAAACACGATATCTTAAAATTTTCTTGATAGAAAAAAATATAACAAAGATGTATTAATTCATTTCTTTTCAAAACTGTGTATTCAACTTAGTCAATATTTTAATAAATATCTAATATAAAAAAAAATTACAGAGAGATTGGACTAACGGATTTTCAAAAAGTTGAATATTTATTGAGTTAAACGAAAAATCGAAATAACTGACTTGGCGCCGATTCCGCGTCGTACTTTTTCACCTGGCAAATAAAAGACGGGCGTAAGTGTGAAGAGAGGAGAACAATGTTTGATTCTTTGCTTCAGCTCCAAAACATTATAATTTATGAGGAACTAAGAGTCTGCACACAATATCAATAATATACGTGTATGGTGGATTTTGCGATGATATAAACAATGGGCATTGTCCAAAAAAAAATCACATGTATTTTTTATATTTTTTTTCGTTAAAATAGGGCATTTTAAGAATATAAATTAAATAATTTTGAAATTCATTAGCCTATTTTTTTTTCAATATATTTTTAAAGTTTCGCTCTGACGTCATCATCGGCGGACAATTGACCTCTTCAGTATGTTTTAAATTTCCTTTCAATCTTATTTATAATGAAATGCTGGTTCATAAAATGCAAGTTCTCATTATGTGAAAACTGATACGAGAAGCTTACCAAAAGTTCGAAACGTAATGTTGATCGAATTTATTGCTAATTTAACGCCATTGAAGGTCAAACTAAGGTTAAACATATTTGTTCAAAAATATAAGTAACTAATGGATATTTTTTTCGTTTATATACAGAAAAACGATCACTGACCTTATTCCTTGAAATGTTTTTGTAATGAGCAAAATTAAAATAAAATGGACAATCCCCATTAATAAAATCGCTGTTTTTCAATGAACCTACATCACATAATACTGACTTTATGTATGCTTAATAGTTTTAACCGTTTACGAAATTCGCTTGAGTACGTAACTTTTTTTTACCTACTTTAATTAAGCGAATTTCGAATAATTATTCAAAATATATTTTCAGCAATTATTAGTCTTCAATAAAATTTTAAAACAATAGTAGCCCTAGCGTATGTGTCCTTAACACATGGCTTAGCATTTCCTACACTTGTGATTATATAGAAGGTATTACATTAAATTGTACTGAGTAAATGAAGTAGGTATAAAAATCCTATGTTAATATTATAATGCC
Source organism: Aricia agestis (assembly GCF_905147365.1). Classification (NCBI taxonomy): domain Eukaryota; kingdom Metazoa; phylum Arthropoda; class Insecta; order Lepidoptera; family Lycaenidae; genus Aricia; species Aricia agestis. The sequence continues at coordinate 21,579,841 of NC_056428.1, read as the reverse complement.
CTAATAATTTATTTTATATACGTTTTAATTTAATTGCACGCCATTGTTATGACAGAATGTAAGAACTTAAGTAAAGAAATATCAACAACATTCTGGCAATAAAGACATTTAAGTTGAACTGAATTGAAAGGTATAATAAAATGCACGGTAAAAAAAGTAAAAATATATTAACAACAATAATACTGACTTATAACACGATTCACAACAGTTTTTTAAAAATATAATAACACTTACAATAATTTGAACGACAGGTTAAAAGTTATAACTATTCATGTTTTGTAAAGCTATCTAGAATCCTTTTAACAAACTGTATATTTTGTCAGTACTTAACATCTATGAGTAAAGAAAAATCTTTTTGTTTTTTATCCAGGAAATATTCAATGTAAATAATTGTAGTCCAAAAGACAGTAATTCTAGTTATCAAATTTCACACAAACTTTATTCACCTCGTGGTCTACAGCCTTAATCTGTTCCAACATAGGCCACATAAATTAAAAATTCTAACACTTTTGATTCAGCAGATAGAGAAGATTTAAGAGTAATTTACATTGATTTATACAGTGTCAAGTTACAATAATTGTAAATCTTTATACGACTTATCTAGTTTGATAAAACAAAAAAGCCCATTAAGGTAAAACTAATGGATTTCGTCTGTTAATAAAGAATTCAAGTTAGAAGAAAACGTTATAATTTCCCAATGAATAAGAATAAGAGAATAATATGATGGCAAGATAATTATATTACTTGTTATTTGTAAGATAACAATAAATCGTAGAAGTCTATTTTAATGCCCTTATTTTTTTATAAAGGTACTATTAGTATAATAATGCCAACCGCCTCCTAACGCTAAGTGGTACATATCCTTCACGATTTCACGAATTTTTGTGTGTCACGTTCGTCCTTAGGGCGTAAGAACTTTTGCAAAAAATTACTTTTTTTTAATGTGTTTGTTTTAAGAGATATTCGACCCGCAAATATCGCTAGGGAATACTTAGCGTTAGGAGACCGTTGATGAAAACAGGCACTAATCTTTCTTTACAAGAGAGCTGTTAGAACTTTGATAATATGAAGACATCACATTCAACAATCAAGAACATTCTATTCATTCATATAATATAAGTATATTATATGAATGAATGGAATGTTCTTGATGTAAGTACATACCCAGAAGAAAGAAGTCATAATCATAATTATACATTGCGATATATCCAAAGATTAATTAAAAAGATTATGTTGGTCTTGAGAGAGATACAAACTTTAAAATTAACCACCGTGGCTTTATAGTCATGTTGGCCATTTGGGTATATAGTTAGTAATCATCGGCATTATGAATTTCCTAGTTTCCTAATTACCACTTTAGCTTTAGGCACATTTATGGTTCAAGTATTGACCGATTTGGCTATGGTCGTACACTTATATCAGTAGAAAATGCTAAAATGTTGTTATTCTAGTACATACAGTCCTTTTTCACTGCGTTTAGAGATGTATACACTTGAGCGAATAATGATTTAATAGTAAGGTCTAGTAACCACTGTTGCTCGATAGTTTTAAGCAGAAATGGCTAACCGTTATTCTAGTTACTATTGTGCCTATAGCCTTATCTAGTGGAGTAAATTATAACAATAGTTTTTGCTTGAGTAAATAATGTAGTTTAATAGCCACTTTACTATAGCCATGTCAGAGCACTAGTAGCCTGACTTCAGTTTTGCCTACTTCAGTCGTCAGTAGCCACAATGGTTACTAACGGTTTTATTTAGTAGTTAGTTGTTTTTGCCCGAGTAAACAAAGCTTTATTATAGCCATGTCAGCCTGAGTGTCTAGTAGCCACTGTGACTGTAGCTTTACTACTTCAGTCGTCAGTAGCCACTATGGTTACTAACGGTTTTATTTAGTAGTTAGTTGTTTTTGCCCGAGTAAACAAAGCTTTATTATAGCCATGTCAGCCTGAGTGTCTACTCGTAGTAGCCACTGTGACTGTAGCTTTGCTACTTCAGTCGTCAGTAGCCACTATGGTTACTAACGGTTTTATTTAGTAGTTAGTTGTTTTTGCCCGAGTAAACAAAGCTTTATTATAGCCATGTCAGCCTGAGTGTCTAGTAGCCACTGTGACTGTAGCTTTACTACTTCAGTCGTCAGTAGCCACTATGGTTACTAACGGTTTTATTTAGTAGTTAGTTGTTTTTGCCCGAGTAAACAAAGCTTTATTATAGCCATGTCAGCCTGAGTGTCTACTCGTAGTAGCCACTGTGACTGTAGCTTTGCTACTTCAGTCGTCAGTAGCCACTATGGTTACTAACGGTTTTATTTAGTAGTTAGTTGTTTTTGCCCGAGTAAACAAAGCTTTATTATAGCCATGTCAGCCTGAGTGTCTACTCGTAGTAGCCACTGTGACTGTAGCTTTGCTACTTCAGTCGTCAGTAGCCACTATGGTTACTAACGGTTTTATTTATAGTTAGTCGTTTTTGCCCGAGTAAACAAAGTTAATAGTATAGTAGCTTTACTATAGCCATGTCAGCCTGAGTTTCTAGTAGCCACTGTGGCTGTAGTCGTCGTCGCTGAGCGCGTAGCCACCGTGGTCGCCAGCTTCGAAGCTGACGGGGGAGTCGTGGCCGTGGTCTTCCTCTGCAGCACCCCATCCGTGACCTGGAATCATGAGGACATCTTGTTAATCCATAAGTTTATATTATAAATGCGAACTGCGAAGGTGTGTCTGTCTGTCCGTCTGTCTGTCTGTCTGTCTATATGTCTATCTGTTCTACCTTTTCACGCCAAAACCACCGAACCGATTTTGCTGAAATTTCGTAGATGCTTTAAGTCCCAGGAAATGTACGGTAAACGAATTTGTCGCAACGGAGTTGCGGTGTCATCTAGTAAGTTATACATTATTATATATTTCAAAGAAGAAAGATTCGTTCGTTTGTTTGAGTCAAATAGTTTTTGAACACTGGATTGATTTTCACAAAATTAGACACGGATGTACGTTTGAAAAAGAAGGCGTGATAGAAGAATTGATAGTAGAGTATGAAATCATCAGTTTAATTAGGTCTCTTTTACTAATCACCCTACACCAAGAACGAAACCCTCATTCGTCCTTGGTGTAGGGTGAAAAAAGACAAACACCTTGTAATACTTTCGCTTATTACAAGGTGTTTGTCTGTCAAAAGCCTTTCTCACATAATAATATTTTATTTAAATAAAAATATCAAATCTATTGTGATGCCGTTCGTTGCGTATACGGAAAAGAAAAGGGCATTGTGCGTCACAACTCACAACTCACATCTGCGTCGCGGCAACACGTGATATACCTTCGCATTTCGCTACTGCAGCTCTTCTCAACGTACTATGCGACCTCGCAATAACAACGCAGAGCTGCGAAGACAAAACTCAACGCAACGGATCAATGTGACATCGTTCTAACGACGTAATTTTGACGACAACACAACTTAACTAGAGCAAAGCTTTCACCGGGAACATTAAAGATGCGATTTTAAGCATTTTACAATACTAGCTCCCTGACCGACGAGCGTTTGCGTGGATGCATTATAAATTATAGCATACGTATACACGACCATTGATATAAAGTTGTTTCAAAATAACCGGTAAAATCACTGGCAGGTGCTTAGACATTGTACACCAGGGGCGCGTTGTAATGCTCGGCTCTCCTCCTCAGTGCCGTAAACAGTATTTTTTGCGCCCTGTGCGAGCTTTTACAACTACGCCCTTGCTTTTTTAGATATTATATTATTACCCAAAGCAATGTATAGGTCTATTTTACTGTTGGAATCGTGCTCTAGGGGCGCAGCGGGAACTATTACCTATTATCGTGAGCAAACCAAAAAAATAATACTCCTGCCTGGTTTGGCAATTTTTGCGCCCTCCCAGAGTCTACGCCCTGTGCCTGGGCACCGGTGGCACCGCCCTATTTACGGCACTGCTCCTCCTTAATCTGATGTTATGCTCGACTCTACAACGTTATTCGTGCGAATGCTCCCGGTGAGGAAGCATTTATAAGCCACTTTGCTCTAGCTACGTTGTGTTGTCGCAGCGTCAAGGTTTTTTTTTCTTATGAAATAAGGGGGCAAACGAGCAAACGGGTCACCTGATGGAAAGCAACTTCCGTCGCCCATGGACACTCGCAGCATCAGAAGAGCTGCAGGTGCGTTGCCGGCCTTTTAAGAGGGAAAAGGATAATAGGGTAGGAGGTAGAATAGGGTAGGGATGGGAAGGGAAGGGAATAGGGGAGGGTAGGGAAGGGAATAGGGTAGGGGATGGGGCCTCCGGTAAACTCACTCACTCGGCGAAACACAGTGCAAGCGCTGTTTCACGCCGGTTTTCTGTGAGAATGTGGTATTTCGCCGGTCGAGCTGGCCCATTCGTGCCGAAGCATGGCTCCCCACGTCTAAACGTCGTTAGATCAATGTAAGAACTCAGCAACTGCGACAGTTCAATACGTAAGAACCCTGACGCTGCGACAACACAACGCATCGGAGCAATGTAGAGCTTAGACAAAATGATTCATACCTCCGCCAAAGTGTGGAGCAGCCTTAGGTTCGCCGTAGGTGTAACCTAGCACCTCATAATGATCATCGCCGCCCCCACCGCCGTGTTTGTGATGGACGTGCTTCACGATGGTGTGTTTGTGATGATGATGCTTGACGTACAGCGGTACGTGGATGACCACCTTTTTATGACCCCCGTGCCCGCCAGCTAATATGAGGGATGAGAGCTCGGCCACGCAGACCAGGAATAACTGGAAAATAGAAAAAAACGTAAATAATGTTTTTTTTTAATAAAATAAGTGGACAAACGAGCAAACGGATAACCTGTTGGAAAGCAACTACCGTCATACATGAACAGACGCACCATCAAAACGTGCAGGTACGTTGCCGACCTCTTGTTACATCAATTCAAAACTCTACACTTTGTCAACCATCGAGTGCTGCATTGGTTAGAGGTAGGGCGGAAGTAAAGAAAAAATCATAATTGATTGATTTTTTAGGTTTTGGCATTTTTAAGGTAGGGCATTATGATTTTAAGGTAGGGCATTGCCCCACAATGCCCCCCCCTAGCTACGGCCGTGTTACAACCTCCCGTAAGATAAATAAACCCTCTGGCACCGAGCCTGCGATGATGAATTATGACTAAGAACACTCTCGATTAAGTCACCTTTTAAACAAAAAAAAAAACAAATCAAAGTGGGTCTACTAGTTTGAATGCTGCATGTTAAGGGTAGACGCACATTGACAGACTGACAGATAGACACGTAAAACTTAACACCCCTCGTTTTGTCAATTAATTAAGGGTTGATAATGATATTATATTTTGAAATTGACAATTTTCCCATCGCAATTTAACAATTAATTTAAGTTCCTTAGAGCCAGTCCACACGGCGCGTTGCGTCAGCGTTGCGTCGACGCAGCGCTGCCGTTGCGTTGTTTTACATTCAAATAACCAAGGTATTCTCACGGCACGCTGTGTCGTCGCAACGCACACATCACGGACAGCAGCCCTCGAGATGAAACGGGAGGGGTGTTAACGCTTCGTAATAACGCTGCGATGACGCAGCGCCCGTGTGGCTATGGGTCCGCACCGTGATGAGGCGAGGCGAGGCGCGGTGCGGCATAAATTTGTATGGATTTGACAGATTTCAATTGCGTGAGACGTCTTGCGAATCTGTCAAATCCATATAAATTTGGAAATTCATCTACGCGTCGCGTTGCGGTCTGAATCAACCCTATGCGTCAAACGACAGCGCTGCGTCGACGCAACGCCGAGCCGTGTGGACTGGCTCTTAGGCTTGTAAAAAATCAAACAGCACACAAAAGAAAAAAGTTTGTCCCGATTTTAAAACACCATTGGATTTGTTCTGACATCACCGACCCTTAAAATTAAGCATTGCAAAATTATATTGACAGATAACTAGGTTTCAAAATATTTCGTTAACAAAAAATCGCCAGCAACATAAAATTATGATAAATCGCAATCGCACGCTTATTACAAAAGTAATTAAATCAACAGACAACTAGAAATCTTAATAATATTATGATTAAATTTAGTATATAGGGGGTTTCGGGGACGATACATCGATCTAGCTAGGAATCATTTTTAGAAAATGTCATTTTCATCAAATACCGAGCAAAGCTCGGTCAAATAGCTATATCAATTATTTCACATACTTTTCTAAAAGAACAGTCTTGTGGCAGAAGAAAAATAGTAATTTTCCTTCGATTAAATCCTTTGAGAGAGTGTTAAAATATTATTATATTAAATGCACGCAAAGAGTTTTAATGATACCAAGCGAAAACTACGTTGTTTAATGAAGATTATGTCAAAAAATGTGTGGAGTGTAAGTTAAAAACCCTTTATTAAGTTTCTGCATTTAAGTAAATCATCATTTACCCCAAAAGTTTTTTTTACACTTTGTATAACAAATAACAATTTAGTAATACACAAATCGCGAAAACCTTTTGTTGTGTAACCCGACTATTTTTAAAAGACACTCCACCTCTCACTTTTGGTTCTTTATTTTCGTCTACATAGAACCGACGAAAGTTCCGGTATATTTTTTATCAGTAACTCAGTTATTAAATGTATTAAGTATAACCTGCCTAGGGCTGTCAGAAAAAATACCGAAAAATTCAGCTGGAGATTTGAAAAGCATAAGAACCAAGATAATATCTGGTTTTAAATATGGGAAAATGAATAAATCGAATGCACAAAGTGATTTTTTATGTAATTAAGAAGATAGACCACACACCATCTACATGATTGAAATAATAATATCAAAATCTTGGATACTTTTGTGTGAGGTGGCAGCCCTAAATCTCCCCTGTGTCCACTGTGTCCATTAGTACACGTAGCAACATAATAACAGAGATATATTATAGGATTTTATACGCGTAAAGCGAACCGGTAAGTTATTACAATCATTTCCGACTGCCATTACCGAAAAAATTAAGTGCTTTAGCACCGATGTCCGAGATGTATTAAATTGTTTTAGCCACGAGTGTTGGAGATTTTCTAACTTCTATCCAAAAGTTTCATGATTAAATATCTTCAACTTTTATGATTTTAATTTTGTCGCACTTGATATTGTTATATTTTACATATTATGTAAGTATTAATATATATTGTTTTCATGTGTAAAATTAATACATACCAAAAATCGCGCAGCCATTTCGAAATTGCGACGGCAAACTATTCACTAGAAACGCTAGAAGGTGTATGTTATAGAAATAACTACAAAGCTCTTTTTATATTACGACGTGATAGCGTTTCGCGACATTGCCTCTCTGTACCTTCGATCTAATCCACATCAATCAAGCACCAACAGAAAATACACCTTAATATTGTATTGTAAAGTTGAAAGTTCTTCGGCGATTGGATTTATTCGAATTTTCTATAAACATGCACCGAGGTAATGAAAATTGCACCGTTATTTGAGGTGGTAAGTTCCAAATTAGTTTGTAGTGGAATTAGGTGGTTATAAGTGAAAATGTAGATCTGATGGTAAGGAGGTGGTAGATTTGAACCATTTATTGGGGAGAGGTTGTACGGAGAATCCAAAAGTTGGCCAAGTAAGTACCATAAATAAATAAAATTATTGATTAATACCACATTAATTAATTGAAAATTATTGGATTTTATCATAATAATCAGGGTGAGCGAAGCGAGCCCTAGTTATCCCACAACCTGAACATTTTGTGATACACTTTACGGAAAAACTATAACGCCTATGGATTTGTGTTTTAACGCAGTAATTTTTATTTATACGTAGATGTGTTATCATCAGTCAGTCAAGGTATGACGAGTGACGACGCGAGCCCTCACAATTAAGCTCGGATTTTAGCTAGTATTAATAATAAAGGGTATGATTATTATGCCCTGGCTGACTGAAAGTATCTTCGTACCAAAATTTATCAAAATAAGGTCAGTGGCTTAGTCATTAAATGGTAACAGATAGACAAAAAGTTGAACTTTCGCATAATCAGGGCGAGCGAAGCGAGCCCTAGTATGTCCCACGGTCTGAACATTTTGTATTACACTTTATGGAAAAACTATCACGCTTATTGACTTGTGCTTTTACATAGTAATTTTTATTGATATGTAGATATGTGTTATCATCAGTCAGTCAAGGTTTTTATACGAAGATTTGTTATCACCAGTCATTCAAAGTGTGACTACGCGAGCCCTCACAAAGCTCAGCTTTTAGCTAGTTATTATAGTTGTTATTAATAAATATAGCTGATGTTCCAATCATTTGTAGAGTCTATGATTTATTTACTCAATACTCTACATATCTTACATTTAAACTTTAGTGTCTGCTCTCTAGGGTAATTATCTAAAACTGAAAAATATTTAGGGTTAAAATAATATGTCATTTAATTTTTTACATACATAATATTATCGAGGTTAGAGAATCACCCCAGAGAACAAATTAGTTACTAAAGTTCAGACTTTAGATGGTTGAGTTGAGTAAATAAATTATCTATCATGACAAACCAGTTTTTAAGCTTAACCATATTTTTTACGAAGCAACTGTTTTATGTCTAAACTTCGTAAAATATGCAATAAAATATAAAAATAATATTAGACATAACTATGTCTAATATTATTTTTATATTTTATTTAGAGATGTGACGCCTAGTCGGTAAAGCCGACTTCCGACCACTTTCGTAGTCGGCGAATAGTCGGCAAAAAGCGCCGACTATCCGGCTTTTTATTTTTTCAATTTTGCTATTATTAGAGTCACATTAAAGAAAAAACTTGATTATTTATAATGTGTTCATATCACACTTAATCAGTTTAACACATTTTAAAATTAAATGAAGTGTTTCTGAAATTACTTGCTATTAAAGAAATATTTTTTTTTTAATATATTCAAAATTTTAAGTATTTATTATTAAATCAATTAGATGTTAATTTAAATTGTGAATCGTAATGGTAATTGTACTTGAAATATTTCTTGAAAACCATCAACTGTATTATAAAAACAAAAAAAAAGTAACGTACGCGAAGTAAACATAACACGATCCGACACCTTTGCAGGCGACGTGTGTGACTTACCCGTGAATTAGCAGTAAAAAAAGCGTTACGGGAACTTCCGAAACCATAATCGGCTTGGCCGACTAGTCGGCCGATTAGTCGGCTTATTTGCAGCCGACTAACCGGCTAGTCGGCTTGTCAGCCAAAGTCATGATCGGCACATCTCTCATTTTATTGCATTATGAAACTTTTTAATACTCGTGTCCAAATATGTATATATTTTCTTAATAAGTTTTTCAAAGCAATATTTAAAATTGTGGACCACACCAAAGCTGAATTTACTGCTAATTTATTTTAATTCATACCAAATGAGTGTCGTGTTGAGATTTTATCGACCAATCAAATTAATAGTCACACCTAAGTGTGTAATTGAGAAATTTCACAAATTTAACTAGTTAATGAAAAAAATTTAAGATGTTATTTATAGTCAAAATTAAATTTAAAAGCGCACTGTCGCCAGCAGTATTTCCGGACCAATACGACCTAAAAAACTTCAAGAAATGAACGTATTCCTCCTTAAAAGGCTGGCAAGGCACCTGCAACTCTTCTGATGTTGCGAGTGTCCATGGGCGACAGTACTTGCTTTTCATAAGATGACTCGTTTGCTCGTTTGCCCCTTAATTTAATATAAAAAAGAAAACAAATATATGTCGCAGATACCTTGTGCTTATTAGACTAAGAGCCAGCGACAGCCAGACCTTCGTCAGTTTATAAAAGCCATAATTTCTTCTTTAAAATTGTCCCCTATAGACCAGCAACCGTGTTTCGGTCGCGGTTAATTAAGTTAAGAGGTATCTTGGTCTGATGGTCTACCTAACCGTCAATATACAAGTGTAGAGCTCAATTGTTTATTTTATTTTCTTAGGGATAACTGTAGAAATCTTGTCTTTCACGGCCGGACACTTTTGACAGTTGCTTCCCACTCATCATAATGTATTCGAATTTGAGTTCATTTTATTTTGAGCTTGGTGAAGATCTTAAGTTCGGGTCTTAGGCCAAAATAGCAGAACGGTAAGGTGTTTAAGGTCAGAACTAAGATCCTCACTATAGAAAATTATCATAAGAACCGCTCATTATGTCACTGCTGAGAAAATTATAATGTATGCACTATTATTATTTACTCTGCTATTAATTCACAGAGAAAAAAGTACCGATTCTATGTCAGTGAGAGTGAGAGTTGCGCTTTTTCACTTTTCATAGAGGCCGATTGTGTCATGTGAGGTAACAGTAAAGGCTGGTACAAGGGCGTCGCCAGCCGATGGCGCAGGGGGGGGCAAGTTGACTTTACCTACTACAATTCATACTTTTCTCATTCTCTATGAATGAGAAAAGAATGTATGAATTGTTGGTAAATTCGACAGCACATAAAGCTTTTCACTTCTACTACGAGCCTTACATCTATTACCAGATTTTAATATTATAGTGGTCGTTGTTTGCATTATATTTGGTAACTTTTTAGAATCTCTAGGGGGGGGGGGGGCAGCTGCCCCTCCCTGCCCCCCCTTGGCGACGCCCTTGGGCTGGTAAAAGAGTTAATTAATTACATGCTAGTTATTATTATTGTCTATATTTAGCGTACCCGATAGACGCTGTCCGGTGTATGATAAATTTGGATTTCGCTGATTTGTTTATTACCATCTGGAGCGCAACCGAAATGAATACATAAAATTCATTTAAATCGGTCCAGCCGCTTAGGAGTTTAGTGACATACAGTCATACACTAGAATTATATTATACATAGATGTATGTGATGGTGATGACTGATGTGTAATGATGGTAAAAAATTATAAAATCAAAACTAGTGATAAAATCAAATTCTGAAAAAATCCAATCACAAAAAATACCCAACGCCGAAAATAGTTTTTGCATCAAAATATTAAGTGACAAATAAAAAACTCCTCCTTTTTTATGGTTATAAATTATTATAATATATTATTTTATTTACATAAAGGTATGAACAATTTTACTACGTAAGGTAAATCAGGGTAAGTTCGGGAACAGGGTAAGTCCGGACTCCGGATAATTCAACTTATAACTAAATTAGTCAGTGTTTCTTTCTTCTGGCGCTACGGGCATATTATATATACGCCAATACTGCACTGCAACCGCAAACTGTAGTACCGTACTGTAAGTTCTGTAGTTTAATTTACCGTTTACTTTAATTATCCGGACTTACCCTGTATCTGAACTTACCCTGATTAACTATATGTATAAAACTAGTTCACCTTCGTAGTTGTTTTCTTATTTCCTATTGTGAGTCAATATCTGCTTAATTGAGTATTTGAACGATCAGTTATATAACTTTATATTACAATAGCGTGTACATAAATTGGATCGGTTTTCTTTCTACATACTAAGAAGTTGTTTAGTTCAAAGCCTACTTTTTGCTACCTGGGTGTAAGTCTGATTTCAGCCGATTGTCGAAATACCATGTCACGTCTTAGCAATGCGTTATTAATAGCCGCACTCATAAAAAAAATTGTAATAATCAAACTTCAATTATGAAGAGTTTGATCAAGAAGAGTTTGATATATAATATTTTGGCTTATGTCAAAATCTTTATTTATTTGCAATTTGCAATGAAGTATCCGATTTTTATTCGTCTCTGAGTGCGGTCGTAATTTCGTAAATGACTTAATATCTATAATATAAAAATGAGTCGCTGAATGTCTTGCTAAGCGCAAAACTCGAGAACGGTTGGACCGATTTCGTTAATTCTTTTTTTTTAATATTCCTTGAAGTACGAGGATGGTTCTTACGGAGAGAAAAATTCTAAAAAAAAATCCTGAAAATGTCTAAAAACAACTTTTCTATACTCCCATACAAAAGATTTGTGATAAACGGCTGAACGGGTTGGGCTAATTTTAGTCTTAAAATATTCGTAGAAGTCCAGGGAAGGTTTCAAAGTGACACGAAGTTCACCGGGACAGCTAGTATATATATATATATATATATATATATATATATATATATATATATATATATATATATATATATATATATATATATATATATATATATATATATATATATATATATATATATATATATATATATATATTTAAATCAGGCTACGTAGGCCCATACAATATATACCTTAATGACTAACATACATAACAATTATATAAACTACACATTATCACGAATTAACGGCGACGTGACGCGCGCTTCATTCCGGAGTCTCCCCCGGAACCTTCGGTAAACCACATCAGTCGGCCAGAATTCCTCCGCTTCAAAGGTCGGGAGAAGATGCGTCGGTACTCTCACCACAAAGGAACTGAAGTTGACCTTGTGGCATATAATATATAATTGGAAACTCGGAATCGGCTCCAACGATTTTCATGAAATTTAGTATATGTAGTAGGTTTCGGGGGCGATAAATCGATCTAGCTAGGAAACAAAATATCGAACATTAAAATGTGATTTTTTTATGATTACCAATTTTTGTATTTTTTTTATAATTACGAAATTGGTAGGACCAAAAAAGTATATTTTATAGTACTAATTCTGTAATATTACGAAAATTCATATTTGATTCTTCATCCACGTGAGTCATACGCATATCCTTTGGCACCTTAAAATTACTCCTAGCTAGGTTAAAACCGGTCACTGACACCGAAGGAGCTATTATTATTATGTAAGTATCTTTTAACTGAAGGTATGATCATAACGCTGCGCTGTTAGACAAAAAGGTAAGTTTGATAATGATTGAAGATATGAAGATATTATCTATATGTAACGCTGCATTACGACACTAAAATGTGGGTGAAATGAGAAGGAAATCGCTGGAAGTTAGATAGTCATCAGTTGCAGTGTTATGTGTATTATAAAAGTTAAAACTCTAGTCTACATCGTATCTTCCTAGGCATCGCTCATGAGTATTTAGATCTTTAAAAGTACGCAATGGATTTTGTTGCTGTTTTTGTTTATTATGCAATAGGAAGATTTTGTAAAGTAGTTGTTTTCAACCTTTTTATGATGACCCCCTTTTTTGGCCCCCTGGCATAAAAAATGTTTCGAGACCTTTCTAACATGTATAATTATTATGCTCATGATTTAAGAATATATCTTTTCATAAAATTATCCTAGCCTTTATATGTATCAACCTTTTTAAACTTTATTGGTACGCTATTATACGCTTCACATGTTGAAAAACATTGAATAAGATGTAATTAAGTATACCTCAAAACCACGGTTGCCGTATATAATAATCCTCGACTAACTTTTGACATCAAAACTTTTTTTCTACCAACTTTTAATTATTCATAATATCCAATATCGCCGGTTCGATACCCGGTGATCCCCGGGGTTTTTTGTTAGGAAAGCTGATACTTGATACAGCCACTGATCCATGACAGCATTCGTCTTGAAACGGAGAGTTTCCTGTCTAGAAGGTCAATGAAGCAACTGACACCCGTTTCTCTGGTGTAAAAAATATTCGACGATTGTAACAGTCATTACAGTTTCTATTTAGGCTTATAATAAAATAAAAAAAGTTGGCCAAGTGCGAGTCGGACTCGCGCACGAAGGGTTCCTTACTGTTATAGAGCAAAATTAGGCAAGTGTTTTTTTGTATGGGAGCCCCTCTTAATTTTTTATTTAAAATTTATATTATTATTAAATGTTAAAGTACACATAAAACTAAGGATTGTGTGAAAATTTCAAGTACCTACTGTAATTGCTATTATTGATATAGAGCAAAAAAACTAAAAAAATAACTTTTGTTGTATGGGAGACCCCCTTAAATATTAATTTTATTTTGCTTTTAGTATTTGTTATTTTTAGTATTTAAGTATTTGTTATAGCGGCAACAAATGTACACAATATGTGAAAATTTCACCTCTGTAGCTATAATTACCGTTCTTGAGTTACAGCCTGGAGACATACAGACGGACAGACGGACAGACAACGAAGTCTTTGTAATAGGGTGCCGTTTTTACCCTTTGGGTACGGAACCCTTAAAAGACTGGACACTTAATCAAGTAACTTTTGATAATACGAGGAAATTAAAATTAAAGTTAGGCTTTGACAATATTATGTGAAAATTAGTAAGTATTAAAGTTACGTATTTTGGCTTTTAATTACAAAAAACCAAGGGACTTAATAGTATATAGTTTGTAAAAATTAGAATTCAACAATTATAGGAGTTTAAGGTAATATTGAAGCACTTTGTCATTCAGCTTGCTTTCAGGGAATTATCTAATGCCACATAACTAAATACCTTTAACCTAAGTATAATGGCTCTCATCGACGTTTTACTTTTTGACGTATTTTTTGTAAAAAAACATTACTTAAGATATAAAAACTTCATATAAAAATATTCAATCAATCTTAAAGACGCAGACTGTGGTAGAGATCGTTTATCAGCTGTAAGTTCGCTTTCGATGTGATATTTATTGTACAATTCGTTTCATTACATTTTTTGTGTGGTATTATATTATATTTTAATGGAGAAACGATAGTAAGTAAAGTAAATTAAGTCTTACTCTACATATTAATTAAAAACAAATAAAATAAGTTGCTGTTGTGGGAATGTGTGGTTTACCTATGATTAATAATATGAAATACGCTTAATATTTAACCTGAATTTGTTTTCAATCTGATCCCCAGAGTCCCAGTATGGGATCCAGAGGAACTTAATACTAATAATACACCTAGTACTAAGTTTAGCACCTTTTACACAACTAGTCCTAAAGTAAATAATATCAAACTATATAAGGTATTTCCAATAAGAGCCCTCTCCAAGTAATACCCTCTTTGCAATACTATACAAGTGTTTATGACGTGGAGTTTTCATGATATTTTTAATGTATTATTATTTTAATTTAGTAACAAAAGACATTCGAAACAATATGAATGCAGAAATTAAATCACTTTCGTTTATTTGCAATAGTTGTTATTTCAATTGGCACAAGTAAAAACCACAATTATTTTAATCGATAGAACCTCATGTAAAGATGGGCTGATAATGATTAAAGTTGTCGATAGTTTTATCGTCGACACATTCCCGGCCCACGCATTCAAAATGGGCGGTAAAATTTTATATCAATTATATATTTCCATCTAAACTATTAATTACCTTTCACCGAACATCTGAACGCAGGCGAATGTTCACTTTAATGTAAATATATTATCTTTCATGTTAATCTCTCGGTGTGGGTGGCAGGATTTAGGGATGGCTTTATCGATAATATATCGATAGATTTTTCGGCTGTCGATTACCTTGCATTTTGTCGATATAATTTAATGTTTTTTATTTACGAAAATTTTGTATTTTCCTTCGGCGTTTGTAACTTAAAAATCGTTGAAGTGTGGTCGAACTAAAACAAACTATTTTTAGAAACCCAATAGTTGATTTAACTGCTAAACATTAACATAACAATATATTTTATTTAAAAATTTATTATTATTATTACGATATTCAAACTAAACTTAATAGAATAAAAGTATCGACATCCATCGTAGAACCTCCCTAGCACTATGAGATCCTACGCTACAAATGGAGGTTTATTTAAAATTATGACATCCCATTTCTTTCAACTATTTCAATCAATTAACCAAGGAGGCTTTGACGGTAGCTATTTGTCCGATTACAAACGCTACGACATAATATCTAAAGATTAAGAAATCCCAAGAATAATCTGATTTTCGGATTAAACTTAATGAAGTCACATATTAATGTCTTTCTAAAACGGGGTTGTAGAATTATAAGTAGCGCTCGATTATGATATTTTTGTTAGAGCGAGCGTGTATGAGTGTTGTGTTTCTTTAAAGAGAAGACATAATATAAACTATTTATTACTTTTGGAGACATTTCATCACATTTTCGAACTCCGATGTTGTGTGTGTGATCATTTGACGATTATAAGATTTCTTTATCGCCGATCGTGCTGAGAGTTCTAAGTAATATCGTGTAGGAGTTAATGTCATGGTCTATACTTTCCCACTAGATGCTTAAAAGGTTAATAATTTGAATTTGAGGATGTATCGTATCGTACAAAGTGTGAGGACTGCGAATTCCATGAATGTTACGAGAGGTCGTATTGTTCTATTTTCTTACACTCAGGTGCAAAAATGGACAAATCTGACTATATAGGAAACATTGATGTAGCATTACAATTTTAGAATCGCTGTACCTTTTTTCCTACTGTACAATGTACCATCGCAGAAATTGATTCAAAGGCAGTTGGCGGGCCTGTGCACAGAACAAAATATATTAGGTACTCACGGAGGGCCTGTGTCATTTGGTCGAGTTGTGTCAAATTATTGTTAGTCGTGTCATGAACTGTCGGCTGGGTTTGACATAACGCAAAAAAAAATAAGGAATCAACTCCTCTGGTAGTACATTATACTTAAGCACCATCTGACCAAATTCTCGCAAAACTGTTGCACGCGAAAGTGGTTGAACGTCGTGCACGTTCACTTTGCAATAGTATTGCTAGTCATATAATCAGATGGCGCTTTGTAAATAATTTACTTTTATTGTTATAGCACAAAAAAAAACCGTCAGACAATTAGAAAAAAATACGTGTTACAAACTTACAATACTCCTATGACTTTTTTCCTATAGCGAAAGAATACGCGGTGAGTTCATTATCTATATAAGTAATAATACTCGTACGCAAGCGAAAAACTTTGTATCCCTTTTGACGCAAAATGCGAAAACGTAGGTAAATGAAATTTTGGACAGACCGACCGACTTCAAAGTAATGAAGACTGTAGTATGTACAGAAATAGTTGAGATTTAGACGAATTCTGAAAAAGGCACTATTATAGAGTAAGTTTTTACCTTGGAAGTCGGTTTTAATTTTTTGTTAAAAATAATAATTTCACTCTTTTTAGTTATTTACCAGATAAGGCTTTATGCGTAAATAACCACTACGAATGTTAACTATTCACATTATGTTACTGTAAGCGAAATTGTGGTAAATGCTTGCAGTTATCTAAGCGATGCTGCAATTTAAAAACTTTTATCTTTAAAGTTCTGTTCAGTGCCTTTGGACCGAGAGACACCTTCGTATGAACTTTCTATTATTCGTAACATATGTTTAAGTTACTAGAAACAACATTTTAACAACTATGAGTCTTTTGATAAATTTCAAGGATTTCTCTCGATTGCTCGTAGATCCCATGATCAGCTCACCACTTTTGTAATTATTATACAAAATCAAGATTATACCCTATACAACAACACAAGAATTTTGAAAATCGGTGCACAAACAGCGTAATAATCATCAAAAATACCTGCTTCGATGCAAAATATCACGAAAAGCATCAATAATTGGGTCATAATGTGATGACCCATGGCATAATTATGATTTTGATGATAATGATTAAATTATTTTGTGTGTTGTAAATCCCCAAACCTGTATCTATAAGAATTCAAAGTTCTGTTGGGTACCTTCGGATCCAGGGTATAACTTGGTGCAAAATCTTACTTTTTGGTAGTATTTACCTTGAATGCTTCAGAAAAAATTGAAATCACTATATGTTTCCATACAAATTTCAAGGAGTCCCCTCGATTCCTCTAGGATCCCATCATCAGGTCACCACTTTTGTAAACATGGTACCAAATTCGAGTCAAACCCTATACAACACAAAAAGAATTTTGAAAATCGGATCACAAACGGCTGAGTTATCGTTGAACATACAAAAAAAAAAAAAAAGATACATACAGCCAAACGTATAACCTCCTCCTTATTGGAAGTCGGTAAAAAAAGAATCACTAAAATCGACTTGCAGTTCTAGAGATATGTGTGCATAAACATAAAAACATACATAAATTTATACGTGGAAGAGCCATGCTTCGGCACGAATGGGCCGGCTCGACCGGAGAAATACCACGTTCTCACAGAACACCGGCGTGAAACAGTGCTTGCGCTGTGTTTCGCCGAGTGAGTGAGTTTACCGGAGGCCCAATCCCCTACCCTATTCCCTTACCTACCCTCCCCTATTCCCTTCCCTTCCCTTCCCATCCCTACCCTTCCCTATTACCTCTTAAAAGGCCAGCAATGCACCTGCAGCTCTTCTGATGCTGCGACTGTCCATGGGCGACGGAAGTTGCTTTCCATCAGGTGACCCGTTTGCTCGTTTGCCCCCTTATCTCATAAAAAAAAAACATACAAACATACATACACTTTTGATATTTGGCACATTTGTTCAGAAGCTGCTATAGATTAACATAATACTAAAAAGCATGTTTGTCCTGCCTTTATAATGTTACTAGATGACGCTAGCAAATCCGTTATGCCAAAATTTGTTTATTGCGCGGGAACTGTATTTTTGCGGGATTAAAGTACGAGTATACTATGTCCCGGCACTGAACTTGAATTTTCAGCAAAATCGGTTCAGTGGTTTGGACGTGAAGAGGTAACACATAGACTAAGACAGGCACACTTTCGTATTTATAATATTAGTATATAATATGTTTACATAACATATTTATGAGTCAATTCCCGTACCATTAAGTATGTGGGACGGGCTAAGACCGATTTACCGTAACAGAAAAAAATCTCAGTTAAGCCGACTTTCTATTGTACCCGCTATCCCAGCCTCTCTTCCTTGTATATAATAAATCTTAAGAAGTCCTCTCCTATATGCCAGTGGTTTCCAAACTTTGCCACATCTACGGGCTACGGAGTGCCCGGATAAGATACTAAGCGAATAAACAAAATATTTTATGTCGTATAGGTACAGCTGTAATACAGTGAGGTTGTTTTTGCGGATTTTTTGAGATGTCACGGACTCATACTAAGTTTATAAATTCTACCCTGTGTCATTAGATTAAACAATAATAAAAAGTTTAAAACTATGAGACGAATAAAGCTAATTTTACATTTTATGCAATTATTATTTTTTCACTCAGGACAATTTGATGCAACTAGAGATCGCCCAATGGTCGAAATTCGACCTTAGTTTCAACCATAGACATAAGGTATATATTATGTCTATGGTTTCAACGACATTATGAAAAATACCTATTGACTTTTCATCTTTTTTTTCAAGTCTCGTCTCTGGGATCCAGCTGATCTCAGACTGGCCGTGTAAGCATTGTCTAATAGTATCTAAGATTCTACAATAAAAAAAAACTATAATCCATTTTCAATTTGTCAATTTGTTATCAACAGACTTCAACCATAAAATTAAATATAAGAGTATAATTCGTATGTATAGGTTTGTCACTCAAAAATCTGTCATCTTCTTGAGTGTGCGTGTTGTAGTGTGTGTAATGTTTTATTTGTTAAAAAATGTATGATAAAAGCATAATTTCAAAATAGTATTAGCTCGATGCACTCCTTCACCATATAAACTATAACTGTGCAAAATTTCATTCACCTACGTTTCCCCATTCTTCGTCAAAAGGGATACAAAGTTTTTGGCTCACGTATTAATATATAGATGTACTGGTTTATTAGTAAGTTGGCAATAATTAGTAAGTTAGTGCCTTGTTCACTCCCATTTTTTTATTTTAATATTGCGAGCAGGTACTCGTCACGCATTTAGGCGCTACAGTGGAACAAACATATTATTATACACTAGTAAACTACGCTTGTCTAATGTCATTGGTCTTATAATAGCTACTAATCAGTATCTTCGAGGTATCTTCTAACTACTAGCACCTATCACATTCGCTATAGGCCTCTTGGATATCGTTGCTAAGCTACGGCAACGCCGCGGGTCGGTTGACGGCGGAAACTCACGGGCGCTTTTCTCATATGATTCTCATACAAGTCATTGCACTTTTTTGGTAATTGTTTATATTTTTAGCACAATAAAAAGTAATGAGCCTGTGGCGGTACCCACAATTTGCCTAACATGCGCGTCGGTATATATACGACAGCTGATATGTATCACGTGGGCTCCGGCCTGACCGAGCATAACACCTCGCTCGGTCGGCAGATCTTCTTTTGGCCCCTACACACATACCCCACAAGCCAAATTATTATTGATTGTGGACTTCATAATATTTCCGCAGACTTTTTCCGCGGAAAATCAGTACTTTTCGAAAGCTATATTTACTTAAATATACACGATCATGAAATATTCTTTCAAATTCATTGAATATGATTTTTTACTTTGTATTTATTTATTTGTAAGATCATCTTATTAGTTATTACTTATTACTAAAAACAGGTTGTTTACCTAATTAAAAATTATAGAGCACAACCTAATTCCAAAGCAATCATATTCATGAAGTCTTCGAAATCCATGATGATGGAAAACGAATCATCCGTGTAAAAGTAACACCACAGACCAGAGTAGGTAATCGACTGTACGACGTGAAAGTGGAGCTATGTATTGAATAATCTAAACAAATATATTTTCAGCAACTTTTCAACCATACATGCAAAATAAAAATGGAAAATGCAGATGTATTTCATTATCAAAGAAATTTTTCTTTGATTTTTATGATTAATATGTAATATAATAAATTTACTAGATGACGCTCACAACTCCGTTGTGCCATAACTCTTGTACAACGGAGTAATCACGTGGGATATTTTCCCGAGACAAAAAGTATCCTATGTCCAGTGGCGTAAATATAGGGCTGAATGCCATGGGCCCCCGACCCAAATGGGCAAAAATTTTTAAGTACATAATATTGTTTATTATAAACGTGACGATTTTTACTGATAGAGCCCCATCAATTTGCGACGGTCCCTGGATCTTATAGTTACGCCATTGTCTATGTCCTTTTTCGGGACTCTTAAGAATATATTATGGACTTATCCATGCCAAATTTCAGCAAAATCTGTTCAGCAGTTTAGGCGTTAAGAGGTAACAGACAGACACACTTTCGCACTTATAATGTTATTAGTAAATTAGTAATATCAGTAATTAGTATATTAGTATTATAATATTATAAATGCGAAAGTGAATATTGAAGGAATTAGTAATAAATATTAAACCGACAATAATTTTATTTATATCGTTTTTTCAATTATAATATATTATTATATATAAAACAATGGTATTAAAAATAACTTGCACGTGATATTTTAGAAATATTCATGCGAGATTTAGATTTAAGCATGATTAATAATCGGCATGTTGATTTCGATACGTTTCCCAATTCCGTCCCAGAAACGAATGAAACGTTAATTCACGAATCCGAGATTGGGAATTTTTGCACCCTACAACACAACAGTACCTCGTACCGCCCATATTTTCCTTATTCAGAGCACTTTTTAACGTTTTCAACGTGTTTTTATTTTTAACTAGTAAACCGTATTTCACAGCTGATCGCACTCTGACACCCACGTGTTGCCTGAATCTGCCACTCGCCGCGCCACTAGAGATATCCAAGAGGCCTATAAAAGTCAAGCTTAACTTTTATAATCTATACCATTATAAAATAAAAGTCTGCAATTTTACAATGTTTACAATTATTAATAAATAAGTTATATTGTAACTTATATTTAAAATTCCTTTTCAAATAAAGGACTAATAATATCATCGATTTTTTAAACTTTGGGGAGCGCTGTCTGACATTTTAATGTGGCCTAATAATCAGAAAGAATAAAAAACCGTAGTAGTACGCTTTAGCATGGTAGATTGATGCTCATCGTTGGTGGGTACTCGTGCTGGACCCTTTTGGGTTCCGTATACAAATAATAAAATAAAATCCATACATAAGTATACAAGGTGTAACAAAACTAAGTAATAATACTTTAGGTTATGTGTGTTCCTGACATAGAGTTCACTGTGAAAGTAGCAGCGCTGAACAAAATGTATACGGTTTGACACAAGTCAGCGCTTTGCTGGCGAAAATGTCAAATCCCATACATTTAGGTTGGGTTGCACCAAAGGCGTGGTTAAAGTTAAAGTTAAGGTTAAAGTTATGGTTAAGTTAAGCTAAATTTAACTTTAATCTTAACTTTGACCGGAGAAATTGACAGATGACAGCTGGTCCAACAGGGTTATAAATGAACGTGGGTGCGGGCGCTGCTGGTAAAGAACTGTCAAAAATGGCGTTTTTGTATGATGACAGCATTAGGTCCTTTTTTTCGCCACGTGCATTTAAAACCTTGTCGAGCTTTATGGTTATGGTTAAATATGGCGTCTTGGTGGCGTCCATTTTTAACTTTGACCAAAAATTTGATATTTTGCATTGTAGATAAGGTTACAGTTATAGTTAAAGTTAGTTTGTGCAACCCGACCTTAGTTGGCATTTACGATAATCGCTTGCCACTTGTCTGGGCCCAGAATTATTAGCTGATGTGTGATATGAATAATTAGGTTACTAAGCATATCAAAACACATGATCATCACAACGAGTTTACGTTAATTGGATTAGCAGTTTGAGTGTGGTCAAACTCAAAGTGCTTAGTTATTATTGCATTCGTTAGGTTCCATTGCGAAGTTGAAATTTAAAAAAAGGCTGGTTTGGGAGCGTTAATATTAATTGCTACGGAACCCGGGCACCTGTAATAGACTCGCGCCTGCCGCATACCCCTTTATCTTAGTTTGAATATTGCCTGTCGTAATAAGTGGTCCGTTAAGTCGGGAATGTCGGCCCTGTGAATGAACTCTCGATAATAGTCCGACTAACTTAACGATTTGTTTGTTTCTCATAACTTATTTACCTTATTGTGACTATTTCCTGTTGATACCCTTATTAGTTAGGGAGGGGAAGATGGGATTTCGCGACAAGCTCGAGCGTGTCAGATTAAGCTTGTATACTTGTATAGGCTTCCGATATATTGTGTCTAGTTATCATGGTATAGAAATCAGATTTCCCACGTGGTGGGTTAAAAAAAGTTATTTTCGAATACTGAAATGTCACCGGATCTGTCAGATAAAGTTAGTTGTTGTCTACACGTCAAAAATGTATGGGATGTGACCAAATAGTTTTTATTATTCGTAGGATGTGACATATTATCACATAGCGCATCGCAAAGGTCACACGTATGACGTAACGATGCGTTATGTCAAATTCCATGCATTTTTGTAACTTTGCTATCGTATTGAGTAAATGCGTTTTGTATACGCACAGCGCACTCTGACTGATTAGTAAATAGTACCAAATGTTGCCCGCATTTTCGTAGCCGTACAGACAGCGCAAAAAAAAAGGCAGAGAGAAACACTTTTGCATTTAAATAATTATTAGTATAAGACATAAAAATTACATACAATTATTATAAAATTACTCCTTATTTACGTATTAGCAGGCATCGAACTCTGTTTGTCGTAACTTATATAACCGTATGTTCACAAACCAAAAGTTTTAAAGGAGCCTTCGTCATGGGTCTTCAAATGGCTTACCGGTAAAATTGGAATTTTGGAATACAATAGTACGTAGAAGGCATTGAAAACAACCTCTTTTGAAAAATTGGGTTTTGAACAAACGATTATTTACGTAGGAGGCATCGACATGTTGACTAGTATGTACAAAGTGAGGAAAGTTAAACCTTTTTACTTGAGCACGTTCATAAAAATTGCGTGCGAGCAGCCATTTCCGCGCAGTGAAATTAACTATCAGGAACAAATGCGCCGCGAAAGTGACTTATTAACGCAACCAAAAATATAATGGCCGAGCAGGATTTATTGCTGCTTTTCTAATTTACTTTGTTGATTGGATTTGTTGTAAGCAAATGGTTCTATCGACGGCCTTTGGCTCAGTGGTGCGTGGTGGTCGGGGAGTTGTGGGCTCGAATCCCGCCGACGGAAAATGTTTTCAATGGATCTGGATCATGGATGTGTATGAAATATTATGTGTATCATAAAATAAAAATCTTAAAGAGATGTATTATAGTTATGTTATGTAATCTTTAATATTATTATTATTTTATCTCTGACAGGAACTTTTTGCAAAAAGGATAATTTTAATCTTCTTAAATTTCTCGTGTCACAATGTTAGTTACCGTACTCCTCCGAAACGGCTTTACTGATTTTTACCAAATTTTATATGTATATTCAGTAGAGAATCGGCTACTGGCTACTTTTTATATTGATAAGTATTGATATTGACAACTCGAGACTGACGGCGACCATTGTTTGTGGGACGGGATACCGATGGACGTTGCCATGGTGCCATACTTATTGAGTCACTTCAATAAAATATTATTAATATAAAATATTTAGTATAAATACTTGACGGCTTCGGAAATAGTTTTACTTCAAATATGATTTTTTGGTAGATTAATATTGTAATTGGTAATTTCCAAACGAAATAGAGTTATCGCTCTGACGTAACGCTAAACACTGAATAGGCGGCCAATTAAAATGTTACTGGCCGAATATGGCAAAACTATGATTTATGGTCTGTGGATAAAAAAAGAAGGAGAGGAAGAAAATGGTTCGGACATGATTCCGGAGACCGGGGTTGAACGCGCTCGCAATTCAAGTGTTTGGCGGACGCCATAGTTTCAATTGGAAATTATTACGACTAATTGTCGTTGTTTCATAATCTCTATTAGTAGAAACTCAATAACAATTATAGTAGAGAGATTATAAGGTGGTATCTTTTCCTACTGAATTCTCCTCGCCCGTTTTCCCACGCCACTGTCTTGAAGCAGCACTTTACGATGAAGACCTATACTGATAATAACCAAGTCCCTTTATACTTTATAAATATTTTGTAAATAAAAATAAAGAACTACGTGACAAGTACAAATTTTTATGTATTATTATTAATATAATTATATTATCAATATTTATATGGCAAAACAACGTTTGCCGGGACAGCTAGTTATAATACATAATTTATATGAGGAGGTTAAGGAAGTAATCTTATCAATTACAAAATATCTGTTTTACCACCTAAGCTACGTTTTATTTCACCAAAAAAACGTTAGATTAATTCATTTAAAGCTTACAATTCAATATGTTTATTTATTTTAATGCATTTATAACACTTTTATGAAAATTCTATTTTAATTTTCTAAAAGGATGCATTTGGGAAGGGGTCCCAAACCTTTTTTATAGCGTTGGATAAGCGTCACTGAAGCGTGGCATGTACGGTGACCATGGTTTTTTTTTTTTAATTCCCATAACCTGTTATATTACATACTAACTTACCTGGCAACGTTGCAGCTATATTACAGTGTATACACACAATCCTGTTAAATCATAAAGATAAAATCGGCCAAGTGCGAGTCGGACTCGCGCACGAAGGGTTCCGTACCATAATAGAACAAAAATACGCAAAAATTGTGTTTTTTGCATGGGAGCCCCCTTAATTATTTCTTTTATTTAAATTTTATTATTAATTTTTAAAGTATACTTAAATAAAATTGAGTATTTTGTGATTTTTTCAAGTGCCTGCCTATTGCCATTATTGATATCATGCATTAAATAGCAAAAAAAAAATACGTTTGTTGTATTAGAGCCTCCCTTAAATATTTAATTTATTTTGTTTTTAGTATTTGTTGCTATAGCGGCAACAGCTGATATACACAATCTGTGAAAATTTCAGAAATCTAACTATAGTGGTTCTTGAGATACAGCCTGCTGATAGACAGACAGACTGACAGACAGACTGACAGACAGACAGACAGACAGACAGACAGATAGATAGACAGACGGACAGACAGACATCGAAGTCTTATTAATAGTGTCCTGTTTTTACCCTTTGGGTACGAAACCCTAAAATTGCACTAAAGCCTTAAATTGCATTAAAAACTTTTTCCCCCTTTTTCAAATCGGAGCTTATAGAAAATATATTATAGACATAGGTATATAGGATTGGCGACAGACAGCGGTATGAGTCTTTGTTTTATACTATGTAGTGAAACATACATCAAATAATCACAATCAACGTTTTCCAGGTACGAAAATCTGAACAATGGTAAAATTTCGAATGAAAATAGTTCGGAAATATAGCGAACAACTTTTCGACGAGGCTATTTAATTAATAGCCTCGTGGAAATAATATAATATTGAATAATATTATATGAAATTACGAATACACAATATTGTATTTTGCCTCAACTAATTAAATTAAAATTAATATTATGCTGTTTAATTCGAAATATTATATTGTTTCTATCTGTTCTTGTTTTTACATAACAGTATTAGTAATCACTAGTAGGGGGTTTAGCAACTCTATCTATACTTTATCTTTTCTTTATAGAATCGCCAATCAAAATATAAGAGCGCTTAGAGACGAACGGCACGTGCCGTCGACTGCCGTCGACTGCCGCCGACACACGCCGCCGACTGCCGTCGACTGCCGCCGACACGTGCCGCTGACACGTGCCGTTCGTCTGATAGGGTCAATTCAGACCGCAACGTGACGATGCGAGGCGCGACGCGACGCGACCTAAATTTGTATGGATTTGACAGATGTCGTCAGCGTGAGACGTCTTGCGAATCTGTCAAATCCATACTAATTTAGAAATGCATCTACGCGTCACGTTACGGTCTGAATCAACGCAAATAGCGCTTATATGGGATTGACATGACATAAGAATCAACAAGTATGTCCAGATTATATTATTGTACGATTAAATATCAAAACTATACATCTTTGATCGACGGTTCTATGAAAAACAGTAATAATTTTGGCTAAGCCCCTAGGTGTACAAATTGATCATTACAATTTTCTTCAAAACAGAAACCATAGCGGGCTCCTAAGCGTAAAATTTTATTGCACAATATCACGTATTGCGTAGTATTATTGACAGTCTAGGGTTGATATTTTACATCGCGCGCCTTCAATCTAATTGTCTGTAAATGTAAAACTGTTCAATAAAATTGAACAGTGATATTAACAATACAATTGATCTAGGTGTCGGCTTACACAAAGTTAGCTGTGCCTGATACTCATAGCAAAATATGTTATTTCTATTTCAAGTACCAGCAGAATTATAAATAGTTATAATATTATGTATTTAGCCACGAACTTTCCTATATCATGTCAACATTAAAATGAAAGTTCTGTTTGAGCAAAGTAACTAACTTACACAAAGTTCTTCGATCACATATACAGTGTGTAACAATGTAAGTGATAACTTTAGGGTGTGTACGTGTTCCTTTTAGAGAGTTCACTGTGAAAGTAGCAGCTCTTAAAGACGATTTTTTTTCGCTTTTGTATGGGCAAGGGCCGGAGCGTCACGAGTTTCCCCATACAAAAGTGAAAAAAAAATGTTGGTCTTTCAGCGCTGCTACTTTCAAAGTTAACTCCCTACAAGGAACACGTACACACCCTGAAGTATAATTCACTTATTTTTGTTACAGCCTGTATACAAAGTTGGATAAAATATGATGTGACGAGAGACAACCTGTGGCTTCTAGCTGAATGAAACTCAACAGGTCTCAAGACAAAACTGAATGAGAATTCATTCAATTCGAGACCTCATTGAAAACTGAGAGCGACTCAAATATTGATTCTTTCCAACACCCGTTTACAGCATTTTTGATAGTCAATGCATTTTGCCACCTTAGCAATGGTTTTTTGCGGTGTAGACGAATTATATTATATTATTTTAATGTTCCTACACCGAAAATGGCTGGGAATTGGGGACATATAATAATACTAGATCTCCGTTGCGACTCGCACCAAATTCGTTTCATACTAAAGTTTTAGTTAAATCGGTTCAGTGGTTTAAGCGTGACAAGGTAACAGATAGACATACTTTTGCATTTATAATAATTATTAATTTGGATATATTTTCCTATAAAAAATTGTCTTGTCTTGTCCTTGTTTGATAAGCTAGACGTCGAGACAGACCAATGTTAAATGTTTATTAGAAAAGGGTAGTCAAAAAGCAATGATTACTGTTAACAACAGCTCAAAGCTGATCGATATAGGTGTGGAACAGTGACCCCAATAATATGGGCCACGTAAACAGTACTCTGTTACCTACGTCATTCTGACGAGGAGACACGCCTAAGTTCTTTGTTCAGACTAAGAGCCTTGTATAATGATAGGGGTATGTGAGATCAGTTTCATAATATTGGCCTGTTACTAGAAAGAATATAATTAAGTATTTTGTTTATGTTAACCCTAAAAGGGCTAGCTTTATTATAAATAGTGAAACAACATTAATTCGACAGAGGCTACATAAATAATGGCCTTTCCACAAACAAACTATTATTTACTATAAAATACCTAATCTTAGCAAAAGTGTCATTGTTTTTACATAATTTATTAATCTCCAAAAAAAAAAAAGAAGTAAATTACTTTTGGATAATATTCAACGGATAACATAATATTATCGTTACCACTATCTTTACGTTGCAGAAGCCTCTTTCAGTATTTTTATATGTTTTTTGTAGTTGTAAAGTTTGGGCGTTTTCCTATAATATTTTGAATCATGGTCACATCACTGGAACAGACAGTATAAGATAACAATTTAATAGTTGCATGGGTTGTAAAGCGTTCCAGAAATTGGTCACAATTACCCCGACCAGACTCGTAACACTTTAATAGCCTGTGGGAACATTCGATATGTTATTACTAATAATAAGCCAAAGACCAAAGTATAGACGAGATCCTTATAACGGGTATTAAATGTGACGTCAGGAATCTACAAGGCTTTAAATCTAAGGCTGGATCCGGGTCCGCCCGAACGCGTGGTTATTAGCGGTTACACTGGACAAGCAAATGTAAATGCGCCGATTTTTAAATAAACCGTTACATAATATATTTTATTATTATATTTTGCTTGTGATCTCCCGGTGTAGCCGCCAAACTATATAAATCCAGCCTATGGGTTCGGCCGGTATATCCAAATGTCAACACTGCAAAAACGTACATAGAAATGGACGTACGTAAGTTTGGATGGAAGCCGGCCACGTTATACTTCAAAATGTATGTTCCGTCAATGCACATCATTAGCCCCAGAAATGAAATCAGAAAAAAGTTACTATAATGATCTGAGCATAAGCACAGAATACATAATTAGTACCTGGCATAAGCCTAATGTTAGCAATAATAGTTGTAAAGGCTTGATTGGCTATTTATTGTCTAGTAGTGTAAATAAAGAAACATCCCTTGAAAACAGACATCTACCCCGCCATCGAAAGTAGTACCTCATTTTTAATTCGAGAGCTAACATTTAAATACTTTATTTTAATTCGAGTACCGATATTTTGGTTTCTTAGTCGTCCTATCTTAAGGCCCAACTCTTACAGTTCATCAAGGGACAAAAGGTGTGCCCTTAAGGGCGTTGGCGCACCTCCGACATTTACCTTCGAATCGATATAGTGCATCGGTTACGCCCTAAACCTAGGCGTTCGGCGCAGACGCTAAAATATGGACCTACATGACCTAGGTCACAGAAAATTGAAAATCATTAACAAAGAGAATTGGACCATTGAAAATGATACTCATATTATTAAAATTTATTACGAATGAAAAAATCTTCGTATGAAAAAGTTTCAGCTAGCAAAATGTTGATTATAGCCTAGGTTAGATCTAAGTTCAACAACAAGAGAATAAAATTTTCTCAGGATAAGCACATTTATTTTCTATCAATTATAATTGGATTGTGTTAAGTC
Organism: Aricia agestis; assembly: GCF_905147365.1. Lineage (NCBI taxonomy): Eukaryota > Metazoa > Arthropoda > Insecta > Lepidoptera > Lycaenidae > Aricia > Aricia agestis. Next base: position 21,550,351 of record NC_056428.1, on the reverse strand, counting down.
TTAAATCTTTTTAGGGTTCAGTACCCTATTACTAAGACTTCGTTGCCTGTCCGTCTGTCCAACTGTCTGTCTCCAGGCGGTTCTCAAGAACCGCTATAGCTAGACTTCTAAAATGTTCACCTATTTTTGCTCTATAATGGTACGGAACCCTTCGTGCGTGAGTCTCTCTCGAACTTGCCGATTATTTCTTATATTATTATCGGAAACCAGGGAAGGTTTTAAAGTGACACGAAGTTCACCGGGACAGCTAGTCTTATATTATAAAATATAAAAGCTAATAGACAACAGACATACAAACAAACTTATAATAAGGGCTAAGGCGTCCCCCTCGACGAATTACGAACACATTGAGATTTCAACTGTTGAAGATCAAAACAAGCTCGCCATCACCTGTTGCTATGTCGCGATGCTTGTGTAGCCTTTATTTGGATCATAGTGTATACAAGATGGCTCCGAAATTGAGTCCTGTGCTTTCAATGTTTTCAATTCATACGTGGGAGAGTCATGCTTCGGCACGAATGGGCCGGCTCGACCGGAGAAATACCACGTTCTCACGGAAAACCGGCGTGAAACAGCGCTTGCGCTGTGTTTCGCCGAGTGAGTGAGTTTACCGGAGGCCCAATCCCCTACCCTATTCCCTTTCCTACCCTCCCCTATTCCCTTCCCTTCCCTTCCCATCCCTACCCTTCCCTATTACCTCTTAAAAGGCCGGCAACGCACCTGCAGCTCTTCTGATACTGCGAGTGTCCATGGGCGACGGAAGTTGCTTTCCATCAGGTGACCCGTTTGCTCGTTTGCCCCCTTATTTCATAAAAAAAATAAACAATATATTGCTTATTATTTAATTAACATAATATTTTGCATACACATTATTTTGATTACGGCACAGTATTGATTAACGTATATAAATTACTTAAAATTGTAATTAATGAAGATTTTCACTTCATTTAATTGAAGTTTAATAATTATATTAAATATATTATCTATTAGAGCGGCAGTCAGTATTTTAACCGACTTCCAAAAAGGAGGAGGTTATATGTTCGGCTGTAGATATTTTTGGTGCTTTCTTTGTTTCAATTTTATAATATGACATGAAAGTAACCTTAAGGGATTTTGCAGATGATTCAAAAGTATCACAGTTCAATCGACTTCATTGTAATTATATTAAAAAAAAAGTATAAAAATATACTTTTCGCTAAGTTTATATTATATCACACAAAATATTATACATACCAATGTTATAAATGCTGAAGCTCATGTTATTATGATAATAATTGATAACTAACGTTTCTATAACTTAGCTATTATTATTAGTGGTTATTCAATTCTTAACTGAAACGTTATTTGTCAATTGGAATTTGCTCCTCATTAAAACAAAAGTAATTATAGTTTACACATCTATTATAATATATAACATAATCAAGTTATTTCATATTATGTTTTCTTGAGCCAATAAATTGAATATAGTTATTAAATCTACGAAAGACGTTTCGCTTTGTTACCTTATGTCACAAAATCCTTTGAATGATATAATGTAAATAAACAAATGCATCTCATTGCAAAATAGTTCGTAAGCTCAAGTATAGAAGGCGCATATTGTAATGACGTATCGGTGGAGCATTTAAGGCAAAGCATAGACGAACAACTCAGAATTAAATTAATCCAATTTAAAAAGTCAGTGCCGCAAAAAGTTTGATTTAAAGAGCTTTACACTCGGTAGCTATATCGAATCTATATTAACACGTTCCCTGTCCCAGAACAATAGTTTAAAAAATGTTAAAAGTTAACAATAATTATATAAAGTCAATTAAACAATTATACACTTTCCTTGCACTTATTCCACTTTATTTTAATATATTTATTACAAAATTGTTAAATACACGACCGGTTTCGAAAAAATCATCATCAGGTGTACTTTTATTTTTTTTTAATTTTAAATTTAAAAAAAAATTGTAAACAAAAAATGGGTTGTCAGCATCACAAAATTTTTCTACCATTCAGTAAAATTTTTATACCATAAACAATATTTTCTACCAAAAATCACAAATTAAATTTTAAATGTATACCTATAACATTGATAAACTAAAAACAATAATTACATTAAAAATATCAGCAAATCAATTAAATGTCATATAACCATAATTAATAATACAATAATAATAACAATTCATAAAAATACGCCAATCTTTAAATAAGTCAATAATGTCACAAAATAATAAATTGATAAAAACATGTCAAAGTAATGCCAATGTCAGTTTATAAAATCTCTAATAACTAAATTAATTAATGTCAAATGTAAAATAATGTCCTAAAATAAATTTTAAATGTCCTGTAATAGTACCGAATTTGAGAGGCATGTCTGATCATTTAAAATGTTCCCATATTTCTTGTGTTTGTTTATTTCCAGTGCTTCTACTCGTAATGCATCCATCTTCCTGCTTTTCGGCAATACATGTAGATATTCGATGTTTTTATCAGGATCGAAGTGATGTCCATTGGTATTTAAATGTTCGGCAAATGTGGATCTATCCGTTTTCTTCTTCCATGCTATTAGATGTTCTTTGATTCTTGTTTTAAATTTTCTACCTGTTTGGCCTATATATACTCCACTACATGTATCGCAGGTAAGTTTGTATATACCACTGCTGTCCGTGATATTATATTTGTCCTTATTGTTACACAATAAATTCTTGTTGTGTAAAACGCTACCTTTGTAGATTTGTTTTGCAGAATGAAAAAGATACAAAGGTACAAAAGATACAAAGGTAGGAAACTTCACAATAAAATATATTATTTTAATTGATATTTTGCTATAAATAGCAAATCAATTAAAAATAATATAATAATATATTTTATTATTTTAAGGCCTTAAAGCCTTAAATTTGAGAATAGTTCTATTCTGAAATTTAAGCCCCACTTGCGCAGAACTGGGTTAAAGTTAATCCCGGGTTAAACGTTAAATATATACGAAGAATGTAAGAGACAACATACTATTTAACCCGATATTAATTTAAACCTGTAAATCAACATGATTTTCGTCAGAGGTTTTTTTCAGATGTCACGATCATAAGCCTAAAGGATACTATGCTAGTAATACAAGATGATAGTTTGATAAATAATTTTTGTTTATCAATTTAGAAATTTAAAAATCGGCCAAGTGCGAGTCGGACTCGCGCACGAAGGGTTCTGTACCGTTATATACGAAAAATAGGCCAAAAATTGTGTTTTTGTATGGGAGCCTCCCTTAAATATTATTTTTATTTGATTTTTAGTATTTGTTGTTATAGCGGCAACAGATATACACAATCTGTGAAAATTTCAGAATTCTAGCTATAGCGGTTCTTGAGTTACAGCCTGGAGACAGATGGACAGACGGACAGACATCGAAGTCTCAGTAATAGGGTCCCGTTTTTACCCTTTGGATACGGAACTCTAAAATCTACTTGCTAAATCTCGTTCAAATCAATTTTCGTAGTAGTTTTTATAATAATCATATATTTTTTTTAGATTTATCATGTAAGAGGTTAGAGGCGGGGGACACACATTTTACCACTTTGGAAGAGTCTCTCTCGCAAACTATTCAGGTTAGAAAAAAATAATATTAGGAAGCTCAATATGATTTTTAAAGACCTATCTATAGATACCCTATACGCATAGGTTAGATGAAAAAAATGTTTTTTTGTTACAGTTGTACCCCTAAAATTTTTTATGGTTTTTCCATTTTTATATCAAAATCTTAATGCGGTTCACAGACTACATCTACTTACCAAGTTTCAATAGTATAGCTCTTATAGTTTCGGAGAAAAGTGGCTGTGACATACGGACGGACAGACAGACAGACAGACATGACGAATCTATAAGAGTTCCGTTTTTTGCCATGTGGCTACGGAACCCTAAAAACGCAGCCTCGGATTTATAAATAGGCCGTATAAGCAACGGCCTAGGGGCGGCAGCGTCCTAGCGGCCTACACTCTAAAAAAATATGAGTGGTGGAGGAAAAAGAGGGGTGATTTTTAGCCCCAGCCAAGAGGGGTTACAATTTCCTTCTTCAAAATAAATGGTCTAAAAGTCGCGTGCGAGTAGGCACCTTTAGCTTCACTTTCTTTTCGCATGATGGGCGACGAAGCATACTCGTTTGTGATGCTCCGCTGCCGGACTTAATGGCTGATCGTTACCCTGTGGGGCTCACCAAGAAAACGTATGGTCTTCCCACATTAAGGGGACATACGATAATATATGTATGACTGCGTACTAATACTAGCTAAAAGCCGATCTTTGTGAAAGCTTGCGTCGTCACACCTTGACTGACTGATGATAACAAGATACCAAGATAGAGACCTACATAATATATATAATAAAATTACTATGCTAAAGCACAAATCAATGGGCGTGATAGTTTTTCCGTAAAGTGTACCACAAAAGTACTCAGGTTGTGGGATATTCTAGTATATTCTAAAACATGCGAAAGTGCCTGTCTCCAAAACGTTAAACAGATTAATTATAATGCATATGATATGGTTTTTTGCCCAAGAGCAAAAGAAAGAGTCTGAGGCATTTTCTTAATTTCTTTATGAGCATGTATATTTAGGAAAATTACGGCCTTTAACACCCCTTCGGTCGTGGAAAAACGAGACACAATAGCTTATCTATTGTTATCGCGGCTGGATGTGGCCGCATGGAGCTTGATGAATTTCATCAAGCCCCAAGCGTCCACATCCGGCCGGCGGCGACGGTCGTGTAGGGCTTTATCTAACTTAACCCCTCCCTCGTATTTCATTCACAGACGTACAACATTTTTCATTTCTATCATCTAGTGAAGTGGTGGGGCGCGTCATTTCAAATTAGACAACCTCTACTATGTTTATCTATAGAAAATAGAAATGAGTTACTTTAAGATAATCTAAGAACGAAAAGAAACTGTTTATCCAAAAAAGAATAACTCAAGTTTTTCCATCAATCGCAAACCCACGCTCAGTTCGAGACCATCATTACTCGAGAAAGTGAAACATCAAAATATTTGTTTTTTTATTTATCTCCGTGCTATTTTAATTATCTCCGTGGTTTTGTTCTTCAAGACTTAAATTCGTGATTTAAAAGGGTCAAAATAAGGTACTCCTAATAGATGAGTCATGATAATAATATTATAACTGCGTGAAAACTACGTGAAAAACCTCAAACTTGCGGAGCTTCCCTGTAAAATCGTTGAATCACAGACAACTCATAATTATGTCGTACTGAATTATTCCTTTATAACAAACTGCAGACTGTATTATAAATCATTACACAAGGTTCTGGCTGAAAGAGCATATTATAAATGAATTGTGCAAAACATTTCCGGATGATCCCATATCGGAACTGATATTGGTATTTGTGATATAACACATAGCTGCTGCTAAACTATTGTTTAGCGGCTCGATTTCATTATGATCACGCAGGCAAATCGTTGGTAACGCATAGCGGTGCTTCGTGTAATGTACTGATGTAGAGTCGAGCATTACATCAGTAAAGGAGGCGAACCGAGCATATAATGCGCACCTTGTAATGATACATAATGTGTATTTTGATAATGGCTTGTAACCTATATAATTTGACTAATAATATAATTTGATATAATTTATAATGTTACAATACACGCGAATGCTCCCGGTGTTGACGGAACATCAAGTTGCAAAAGCAAAAAAATTATAATATTAATATCTGCCTCTATTAGTAATTAGAGGGGTTTTCTGTTCTCAGAAAAAAGTATTAAAAATGCAACATAAAATTATAAATAAGGCTGCATTAAACTTCAAACGTAGCAGGAGAAAAGCTAATAGTTATTAAATGTTAAGGCTTCCCTTGTAAGCTTAATGAAGCTTTAGTTTCTTGGTAGTGAGGTAATAATTTCTTTCAACTTTAAGCCCCTTGCGGACAGGTATGCTCAGGTAAATTACCTCAGCTTACCTGCAGGTAAATGAAGGTAGTTGAACGTTATTACATCATTATTTTATACTGTATAATGATAATATTTATTTATTAATGATTAAATAGAGCAATATTACGAGTTTCCTCAACGTATTGTCGACTTCAGTTATGTGAACACCGTTCAGGGCTGCCAAAAGCTAGACAAATTACAAAATTACTTTAAAATTTTAAATACACACGTCATGACAGATCAACATAGCAAAAAATATTTGTATTTTTTTAAATATCTAAATACCCGTCAGGAACTTTTGAAGACTGTAAAATATGGAAGAATGATAACTTGTGTAATGATCTTTAATAGAATATAAAAAGCTTACCGTCTTTTTGTTTTTAAAACAAATCTTTATTTTGTAAAAACTGAAAATTTCCTTCGAATGAGACAACGTTGCGAACGTCCAATGCTAATAGTCTAATTGAACATAATCAATCCTGATCGATACTGAATACAGAGTCTTCTACCAAAAAATACTCTATACATTACCATATAAGATCAGCTTTGCTTGGTTAGGTTTTCTTAACTAAAGACCACTTTATTTTAGTCTCTAATGGCTAAAATAAAGTGGTCTTTTTAAGTGGTGGTTCTAATTAATCTAGCCACGATTGCCAATATGTTTGCGAACCTGTAGCATACACAATCAACAATTATACGCCTCTACGAGTATACACGTTTGTAATAGCTTTTAGGTATGTAATATAATAAGTCAATTATGGGACAACGTCAGGGGCGGATCTACTATAAGGCTAAATGGGCTGCAGCCCAGGGCCCCGCGAATACAGAGGGCCTCCAACCGAACTGAAACCAATAGACGATATTGTCAATAATGAAAATTATCTAGAATAAAAAAAAATCCGATCATAAGGTTGGCGCATTATCCATATGCCGTAGATGAACATTTAGTGAATGAGTGCATTCAGTTAAAATCTTACTTACTGCAGTCTAAGACAGAGTCTTACACCTCTTGCAGTGAAATTTTTTGGCTAATTTTAAATTTATGAAAAGATACATGTTGATGTTTTCCCAAACTGCTATACCATCTTAAAGATTTTTTAAACGATGCCGATCTCTAGCTGTGAAGCAGAGCTATAGAGAAATATAATACACGGGGAGCAGAGCGTTCTTTCTCCAGGATGTGGTATATAGAAAACAAATACAGGACAACAATGTCAACATTAATATTATCAGTTCTTATACAAATTTCGATTTAACAAAGGACCTACAGTGCGATGACCAATTAAAGAGTTTGCAGTTTGTTTGTTAGTTTGAACGAGCTAATCTCAGGAACTACTGGTCCGATTTGAAAAATCCTTTCAGTGTTGGATAGACCATTTATCGAGAAAGGCTATAAGCTATACATATTTTATTACGCTAAGACTAATAGGAGCTAAGAAATAGAGGAAATTATTTGAAAGGGCTTATCTCACGAACTACTAGAGCTGCAATATTTCTGTTATTTGGCACAGTTAAGAAGTAGACCACGTGAAGGATCATAGGCCATTTTTGGTGGACAAAAATGTATGGGCTCTGGTATTGGGCTCAACAGGAATGGATTGTATATTTTTAGGAAGGTATACCCATAAACCTATAATTATTAAGTCTATGGGTATACCCATGTACCACAAAAGACATAACGACCAGTAGTTCGACTGCAAAGAAACGGACAGGTTTCACTAGGGTTATGAACGGAATGTGCCTCGCGCTGGCTGATATACTTAATTTATTTTTAAATATTAACAAACTCTTCCGCTTTATAATATTAATAACTAGCTGTTGCCCGCGACTTCGTCCGCGTTAGTATAATAGATCACATCCCAAGTAGTATTTATTGTACAAAAATATTCAATGTACAGAATTGACTTTTCTACGCCTTTATTATATTAATATAGATGTTCTGCGCGGCTTCGCTTGCGTTATTTAGGAATTTCACGCAACCGTACATTTTTCCGCAAAAAATAGTCTATGTGGTGGTCTATTCTTCATATTTGCCAAATAACATAAAAATTACTCCAGTAGTTCTTAAGATAATAAGCAATTTCATATAATTTCCCCCGTTTTTCCACATTTTCCTCTATTTTTTCGCTCCTATTAGTCTTAGCGTGATAAAATATAGCCTACTAGATGACGCCCGCAACTCGGTTGCGCCAAAACTCGTTTATCGCGTTGGAACCGTACATTTTTCCGGGACAAAAAGTATCCTATGTCCTTTCCCGGCACTCAAAGTATCTCCATGCCAAATTTCAGCAAAATCGGTTCAGCGGTTTGGGCGTGAAGAGGTAACAGACAGACAGACAGACAGACACACTTTCACATTTATAATATTAGTATGGATAGCCTTTCTCGATAAATAGGCTATCTAACACTGAAATAATTTTTCAAATCGGACCAGTTAGTTCATAAGATTAGCGCATTGAAATAAGCCCTTTCATCTAATTTGCCCCGTTTTATCCACAATTTCCTCTATTTCTTCGTTTCTGTTAGTCTTAGCGTAATAAAATATAACCTATAGCCTTTCTGGATAAAGGGGCTATCTAACACTGAAAGAATTTTTCAAATCCGATCAGTGGTTTCTGAGATTGGCGCGTTCAAATAAGCCCTTTCATATAATTTACCCCGTTTTTCCACATTTTTCTGTATTTCTTCGCTCCTATTAGTCTTAGCGTGATTAAATATAGTCGATAGCCTTCCCCAATCAATGAGCTATCTAACACTAAAATAATTTTTCAAATCGGACTAGTAGCTCCTGAGATTAGCGGGTTCAAATAAGCCCTTTCAAATAATTTCCCTCCGTTTTTTCCACATTTTCCTCTATTTCTTCGCTCCTATTAGTCTTAGCGTGATAAAATATAGCCTATAGCCTTCCTCGATTAAAGGGCTATCCAACAGTTAAATAATTTTTTAAATCGGATTAGTAGTTCCTGAGATTAGCGCGTTCAAACAAACAAACAAACTGCAAAATTATAATATTAGTATAGATAATAAGTATCATAAAGTTAATATACCTAGCGGAATAGAGAAACAAAGGCCTGAGCAATAGAGATGAGAGATAAGTAACACTGCGTGGTAAAAAGAGACTAGTGATACATGACAGCAGTACTCTTTTTTTGACGTCCAGTCGGCACGTGCCGCACGATGACAATTCAATCTCATAGAAATAATGTTCAATCATGCTTGTGTAAGTGTGTACGTACACATGTACACATTTTTACACACAGATGAAACCAATTTCGGTTACGTTTTGACAGCTCGAGATTGTTGCTCTATTCCGCTAGGTATATAACTTTATGATTAGTATCTAAGATATATCACACATCACTACAGAAAACAGTTTCTTGTGAAAATAGCAATTAGTTGAGTAATTAGGTGGGGCCCCTGAGCAGTATTAGCCCAGGGCCCCACAAATTCAAGATCCGCCCCTGTCACAACGTGGAGGCATAGTTTTATTTCTAAGTAGATGACGCTCGCACCTCTGTTGTGATAAAAATCAGTTTTTTTTCGGGATAAAGAGTATCCTCCTTTCCTGGGACTCAAAGTATCTTCATACCAAATTTCAGCAAAATCCTTTCAGCAGTTCGGGCGTGAAGAAGTAACAGACAGACAGGCACAGTTTTGCATTTAACATATTAGTATTATAGATATCGATGTCTTTACATTGATCAAGTATTGCTATCCTTTGTGATTAGCTTTGAATTTTGACTTTTTCTACAGAACCCAAAACTTTTTCTTTATTGGCAACCCTAAGTATCAAAATATGCGGATGCCTCCACCTGCGTGCGTCGAATGTGGGCGAAGTCACGCGAACAGGACAGTCATTCTGAGTACATTAATCTTATTCAATAGTACTTAATCGGTAGTAATTGAGTATAACCGGTAACATTATTATCATAAAATCGTAATATTGCTATAGGAAATCTGCGCTAATGCTATAATTGCTTTTTCAAATACATAAAACTCTTTTATATATGATATTGAATGTACCGTAACTTCTTGGTGGAAATTCATGTTTCACAGTAATAATATACATTTTTCATGCACTTTTTCCACTTTTATTAATAACAATTATGTTTTACACGACCGGTTTCGATAAAATCATCATCAGGTGTAGTACTACTACACTACTACTACTGTGACTACACCTGATGATGATTTTATCGAAACCGGTCGTGTAAAACATAATTGTTATTAATAAAAGTGGAAAAAGTGCATGAAAAGTGTATATTATTACTATAAAACTCTTTTGTTCGTGACTCCGTCGTGGATACAATAGGGTCGATATGCGTCCGCGCGGATGCGCGGTATGAACGCTGCACCGTGAGCTTACATGCAATTGTATGTAACGATGTCTATGTGAGATCTCGCGGCGTAGTCAGCAGTGGCCAAACCGCTCTTTTGCTCGGACACATTAATTAAATCGAACCTGTCAGCCCTCAGTGAGTACCTGCATTGTCCTTCTTCGAAATAAAACATATTGCTTTTAAGTTTTAACTGACTAGTAAAAAATTTGGAGGTTCTGGCGGACGGCGGTATCTATGTTTTATAAGACGAGTTTCAAATCATAAACCGGCGTGAAACAGCGCTTGCGCTGTGTTTCGCCGAGTGAGTGAGTTTACCGGAGGCCCAATACCTACCCTATTCCCTTCCCTACCGTCCCTTATTCCGTTCCCTTTCCATACCTACCTTCCCCTATTACCCTATTCCCTCTTAAAAGGCCGGCAACGCACCTGCAGCTCTTCTGATGCTGCGAGTGTCCATGGGCGACGGAAGTTGTTTTCCATCAGGTGACCCGTTTGCTCGTTTGCCCCCTTAATTCATAAAAAAAATATATATAAAAAAAATTAGTATTAAAAACGCTGTAACGAATCTCGCTGCTTGGACCAAATTTAGTTGAATAGGTTATGTCTGTCTTCTGAAATCTAGAAGAATAACAATATATTATTAAAATCTAGAAGATAATATTTTAGGGTGTGTATGCGTTCCTTGTATAGAGTTCACTGTGACAGTAGCAGCGCTGAAAGAGTAACTTGTTTTATAATTTTGTATGAAAAAATGCAGGACGCTCTGGGGCTTGCCCTGGAATCTGAAAACAAATCACAAAAAAAAATCTCCACAGCCGAACATATAACCTCCTCCTTTTTGGAAGTCGGTTAAAAATACATTTTGCTCCTTCAGCGCTGCGACTTATAATACAGTGAATGCCTTATAACTTATAAGTAACACATACAAATCCTAAAGTTTTGTAGATATTTTTATTACGTCTTGGCTAGAATTGTTAGAACTTATCGGATATCTAATGATATCCTTACATTTTACCATCGGAAAACTTAATTATAATAAACTTTGTATAAGCTTTGAATAGTTAAACAGTGTTTTGTTTCTGTCACACAAGTGACATTTTTAATTGGATTGAAGAAGACAAACTGTATAACCTCCTTTTTATTCAAAGCTTATACAGCGTTTATTAGTAAGGCGGATCTAATATAAGTTGATATTAAAATCTCCTTTACCGGCGCTTTAACCTAGTTCCACAAAGCCTTTAGATGGAAGAAGATAAAATACTCTTGAGATTCATTTCCTATAATATTTTAATTTTTTATTTCCTTTTTTGCTTATTATAAAACTAAGCAAAGTCTCTTAGTATTTAACTATAATCCTCGTCACTCTAATGACATGAGAAACAATTGCTCTGTACTTCCTGTTCCTGCGCACCCAAAAAATTTTTAAAATCGATCCAGACATCCGATAGCCAGACAAATAATAATATCGGTAGGAACACGAAGCTAAAAGGTGGGAAGGTACCGAAAACAATTCTTGAAAACGTAGCATTTGTTTCAACGAAAATTCGCCGATTTCAAAAATAATTGCTTTCGCTACCTTCCCACCGATATTTTTGTCTGGCAATTTTTTTTTTTTGGGATTACAACAACTTACAACACAGCTGAAACCACATGAAAATAATAATTATTTTCCTACTTCTAACGCTGGCAACCCCTTCCCACCACCTGATCGATTTAAAAAATTTTTCGGATGTACAGAAAATACAGAGCAACTGTTTGGAAAGAAAAAGTCGCTGAACCAACATTTTTTTCCCACCCCACTACACCCACACCCACCGCCCACGGCCTGCCAGCACGCAGATTATCAGAAAAGGTTGTTCAAAGAAGTAGCTAACGGAGTTTTAATACAGCTGAAGCCACATGACTGATTTGGTCGCCAGCTCGTCGGGTCGATTAGGTCCGTCATCTGCCTAGAGGAATGAACTACTCTAATAGTACTTACCTAACTACCTACACGAAGTTTTCAAAGTACCTTTTGCGACAAAGGACAAGTCCTTCAGGTACTTACCACGGAGTCAGACTGACGTGGTGTGAAGCGTCCATAGATATTATTATTACATCAGAAGCAGAAAACTCTAACCTGATTGCATCGCGACGATTGCACTTAATAGAGTTAGATGGACTACGCTCCAGCGGCCCTCAAACTTAGATCATTATTGAGTTCGCAACTTTTGATCAATCTCCAAGAAACTTGAGGGAAATTGTGCTGAGAATCTCACTCATCCACAGCGAGATAATTATGCTACTAATTAAAGTAACTTAATGGCTATAATATGATAAGGCGTAAACTGAGTCGTCTTTTCATCTGTACCGTCTACTAATATCTCTTATCTGTAAACATGAAGTACCCAGAGATGTTAGTAGATATTAGTAACTTAACCGTAAGTTGAGAGAGAGTACCACTTTTTTAAGCCTTTATATTATATACAAGACTAACTGCCGCACTAAGATACGAATAATTTACATAATTCTAATTAACGAAAGGTTTTAACATAAACCCCATACATAGATAATAATGTATGGGACTGCATTAAATTGAAGATTCAATACGGGCGTATAGCTTTGATAAGGGGGAGGTCCCTAACCTAAAAGCGGTCAAGTGCGAGTTGGACTCGCCCCTGAAAGGTTCTGCAGCAGCCTAAATACCTCTGCCTACGGACACGCTCCACAGTATAATATTCTAATACCTTTAAACGAGCAATTTATATATATATATATATATATATATATATATATATATATATATATATATATGTATATATATATATATATATATATATATATATATATATATATATATATATATATATATATATATATATATATATATATATATATATATATATATATATATATATATATATATATATTTATATATATAATCGATCTAGCTAGGAATCATTTTCAGAAAATGTCTTTTTATTCGTATTGATAATCGATAAACTGAAAAATATGACTCTTCCTGACATCTATTGGCGAATAATAATACTATTTTGTAAGCAACTAATTGTTTTAACGACCAGCAGATGGTGTTATTATATATATATATATATATATATATATATATATATATATATATATATATATATATATATATATATATATATATATATATACCGAGCAAAGCTCGGTCATCCAGGTATTAATTATCATATTGTAAATAGAAAAAAATTACATGTAACTCGCCGATAAAATTCGGTGGGTATATAATATATTGTCGATTGGACGAGTAAGATGGATAGTAATGGGGGGAGTCCGGACCTCCAGGACCCCCACCCCCCTTATATACACAGTACGGCCGTAAGTACTTACCCAAATATTGGCTGATACATAGAGTTTGCATTATGCATAGACTTTATAAAAGTAAACTTAGAGGGTGGATAGTCAGAACCACTGTTCTGAGGGCATTACAATAATGATTAATGTTTTGTCAGTGACATCTCGTGTTGGCATAATTTTACACCAAAAAGTTAATTATAAAGAAAAATATCAGAATAAGGGATGATAATGTTATTCTCTAGCATTTTTATTGGTAGAACAATACACTTATTGCATAATATTCTAATAGGACTACTACTTACTTTATAGAATACAACTACCTAGTAAGATTACTAATTTTTTATTCAAAATTTATTATTTCTCAAACAAAGCTTGCTGTTTTTGTCCGCTTCTTGTAAAGTTAATAGAAGTAAAATTTATCGAAGTGAAAAGGGAAGAAAATTTCATTTTTCAAATTGTCTTTACTTTTCAAAACAAGTCTCAGAGAACTTTATGAAGATCCTTGTTAATGATATTCCCTCAATGCAACGCAATTTATAAGGGGTTTTCATAATAAATTATAGAAAAAAAGATTTTTTCAAAAAGCGTTTTGCAATAAATAATGTTAAAACCTGTTAAAACCAAATATCTATCGTAAAACACAATGCATTTTTCCTTTTCGTGAATTCACATTGCCCGATATTACGAACATAATAAATAATTATTATTATAATTTAAGTTTATTTTTTTATAAAGTCAATTAGCACAAAGATACAGCTGGGATAAGAGCTAAAAATGCTGGTAATAAATAACCATGCAAGACCAACAATCTTTTGAATATCGGTTTTTTTTTTTATGAAATAAGGGGGCAAATTAGCGAACGGGTCACCTGATGGAAAGCAACTTCCGTCGCCCATGGACACTCGCAGCATCAGAAGAGCTGCAGGTGCGTTGCCAGCCTTTTAAGGGGTAATAGGGGAGGGTAGGGAAGGGAATAGGGGAGGGTAGGGAAGGGAATAGGGGAGGCTAGGGAAGGGAATAGGGGAGGGTACGGATGGAAATAGGGGAGGGTAGGGAAAGAAAAAGGGTAGGGGATTGGGCCTCCGTTAAACTCACTCACTCGGCGAAACACAGCGGAAGCGCTGTTAAACGCCGGTTTTCTGTGAGGACGTGGTATTTCTCCGGTCGAGCCGGGCCATTCGTGCCGAAGCATGGCTCTCCCACGTCTAAATTTTATGTGATATTTGGGGGGTCAAAAGATTGCCATCGCGCTATAAGGGCGGTGGAAAATTGTGTCTTGGAAGAAAGGCAGTTCAGAAGAAGTTGCAAACACTTTAATCTAGCCATTACACTCTAAAGTCCAAATTTTCCGGAGTGTAGAGCCTAAAGAGACTGTAACAGAGATATAAATACAATCTTTGTTGTGAGTAGGGAACTTCAAACTATTTAATTTTTATTTATATTCAAGTTATATACGTATGCTTATTGCTTTCTTCTTATCAAAATGTATTCGTCCACTGCTGGACATAGGCCTCTCGCAACGCCAACATGTCCAATCTCCTGTTACTCGCATCGAATATGTGGACCCGTTACAGATTGCCAGGCGGTCGAATAAAGCCGGACACAGACAGGCTTTTAAATTGCGCGTCCGGCCAAAGTCAAAGGGAATTTGGCTTTTGTAGATAATCATAAATTTTATATGAAAATTCTTCTACGGTCTTACACTTAATAAGATTTAATATCTATTAGATGTTAACTTGTCTGATAAAACAGAAAATGTTCACACTCGTCAGCCAACGCATTCCTTGAGGTTTGATTCTAAGCACTCCATGGCAGGGTTTCCACTATCCGGCTTTTTATACAAATGTCCGACTGCTGACAACACTAGACCCATAAAAGGAGATCGTCCCACAATTTACTGCACAGCATCGACAAGACGAAAGGATGTTCTTATCATTCCCAACCTAATTCTTTATCTTTACCCCTGTATGCGCGCACGCGACCTCTCATGCGTGAAAATGAATGTTATAAAAGTGTTCGCACAACGCAACAATTATCATATACAGAAGGAATACTACACATGTCCCTTGCCAAGACAACAGCTGGCAATGGAATGGTTGAAATTGGTTAGTGATGTGCCGTGCTAGTGTTCTGTGTTGTGATGTGCCAAAACGGATGATGCAGATAAGCCAGTGTCTTCTTCTGTTCTCTTCTGTAACACCAATTGCCTATCAGTGATGAAATTGTCATAATTAAAATTAATCAACCCTTTATTTGCAAATAAAAAGAAATAAGCAAAATAAAAAATAATATTATGGTACTTATGCAAATAATTACGAGGTTGTTGATCGAATGCGGCTGGAACAATAAGTCCTTTCTTTTTTATATTTGTTTTGATTTTATTAATCGATAGCACCGATTGTCAAAAGACTTTTGCTAATGAGCAAAAGGCTCTTAATAATTAATTTGACTTTAGAATCATTGCAAAACAAATATCCGCCTACTTGTTATTTTTAACGAAAAACAAGTAGGTATTTCTTTTAATTAACGTCGGAAAATTCTGATAAAGTAATGTTGTTTTTAACTTTCTATTAATACTCTGAAAAACACGTGATGTACTTAAGTTAAAATTGATTTAAGTTAATATTTCTACACAATCGACGTAAACAAATAAAATTTAAAAATCCGCCAAGTACGATACGGGCTCGTGCATGAAGTGTGTCGTACCGTTTTTAGATCAAAAATAGACCAAAAATTGTGTTTTTGTATGGGGCATATTTTTTTTCATATTTAATTTTATTGTTAGATAAAGTATATATTATATAATACGATCTTCATAATATAGGACTTTGTGAAAATTTCTAATGTTAAAAAGGCCAAAAATCACGTTTGTTTCACAAATTTCAGAAGTCCAGCTATAGCGGTCATTGAGATACAACCTGGAGATAGACAGACAGACCACGAAGTCTTAGTAATTTTCCCGTTTTACCCTTTGGTTACGGAAAAAGGTTTCAGAGTAATAACACTAATAACTAATTGAGTAGTTATATTTTTTCTGAATTTAAATAGACGCAAGAGTCTGACTAATACGAACTAAAATCTTAAAACTTGGCAATTTTTTGTCTTATTCTTATCATAAATTCATAATTATTATTGAAGATTTAAAATTGTCAACTCTTGAAAAGGAATTATCATTCTACTGGCCATTGTAATTTGCTTAATCCTAAATTACTATACCCAAAAAAGATTTTGAATAACAATTTATTTAATTTAATCGTCTGCATCCATTCCTTTAGCGATTTATCGAAAAATAGAATTCCTTTAAAAGAATTTCTAATATTCACCCGTGCAAAACGTACAGTGCATAATATAGTGTAGGCGTCTAAAGAATTTAATGTTGTAAATTCCGCAGTATTGAGCACAAATAATGGCGTTTATTTTCTGTATCTAGCGCATTTCCTGTATTAAAAAAAATGTTATTATTAGGTTTTAGGTTCGAAAAACAGTATTTTATATTATTTTTCGACATTTTCGTTAATATTTCCTCGCCTATGAGGTGGAAATTTTGATACTGCACCAAGATTGTAAGAACCACTGTTACAATTTTTCTGGATATAAATTAACTAATATATTTAATTCAAATCTAATATATATAGGATATAAATTAACTAATATATTTAATTCAATTCTTCTTTTTAATTAGGTAATATATCTCTATTTCTTTTTTTTTTACCACTGGCCTCAGTATCATCAGTGCTCTACATTTTTCAGCTCAATGATCTCGATATTGATGAATGGATGAATGAATGTTGAATGAAGATAACGTATGCTGTTCCGTTGAATAAATTGTACAATTTATAAGTCTCTACGCGTATTTTAGTTACTAATATCCAAAATTCCATTACAACATTGATGCAGTTTTGTTCCTCGTTCGATCAACTCTGTTTCCTCTTCTGATGTATGCCAAATAAAAGTTCACGTTGGTTTGATTTTCACGAGAATAGCAATTTGTTATTTACTAGGAAATGAGCTGAATTACATAAGAAACAAATCTGCATTATGTTGCATAGAATATATATATATATATATATATACATACTTATGTACCTATAACCTACGTCAACTTAAGTGTGGAAACTGATCATTTTCATTGTAATGAAGTAAATGAATCTCAAAAGTCCAAAATAGAATTGAAGATAGGAATGGAAGAAACAAATAAGTAAGAGTAAAAATGCATTTTTTGCATAAATTGAGGCTTTAGTACCGGAAAATGATTTGAAATTAGAAAAACTGTGCATTTTATGTGTAGCCAGATAATATATTAGCCAGGTGATGAGTAGATAAGTTACCGTTTGTTCAAATTATAACGGATAAAATGAGTAAATGTCCGCTGTTACAAAAATATGTAAGTTATCTTCTTCCACTCACGTCTTCAATTACAATCGTACTTAGAGAGAACGAATAATTAACTTTCATAAAGAGTTTGGCAGAAAATCATTAGACTCTGCCATCGCAATTCTCATACAAACGTAATACCACGAAGACAATTTCCCATACGAGAATATTTATTATTTACCATATGTGAGTTATTATTCAGCTTAAAATAGCAATTACCTAGGTTCCTGTACAAAGATTCACTGCAAAATATTTACATGCCAAAAAATATGAACGATTACAATTTAGACTTTAGTATGTAAATTGTAAATATTGTAATCGTTCATATTTTTGGTATACAATAAATATTTTGCAGTGAATCTTTGTATATGAACCTAGGTAATTAATATCTTATGCTGAATATAACTCAAATATGGAAAATATCCTCGTATGGGAAATAATCTTGGTATTACGTTTGTATGAAAACTGCTATGGCACCCGGACTCTTAAAACGATAAAGTTAGTTATATTAAAGTGTAATAGTCATTAAATGTTAGAGTTCTTCAATTACATTAAGTCTAAGTTTTTTTTTTCTTTTCAGTTCGCTCTTCTTGTAGCTGTTGCTTCCATAACAACTAAGGCAGATGGACCAAAGTGAGTTTCTTTTATTACCTCTGAAAAAAGCTCGATTGTATGAAATTTTATAATGATTAGCCTATAATGGACCCTGTCCCTTGTCCCTTACAAATGGACATTTTGCGGGTTTTTACCAAAAAAATTATCTTAATCTTTGATATGGCCTAATTTCACCAACGTCTGTTAGTGTTAACGGCTTGTTAATATGTCATGTCTTCTCTTTCGTTAGTATGAAAAACGAGAGAGATAATGTGATACTAATTCGAGCATTAACTTTAACAGACGTTGGTGAAATTGAGCCTAAACGTTCCATCAGAAAACTGATTCATTTGTTTGGTGCCAAATATATATACCGTTCGTATGCTTGTAACTTTTTAGTTCAATAGTTCCTAAAAAAAGTGTTTTGTAAACTATATTGTAGGCTATTTTATTACTTACTGTAGCGATATCTATTCATATAATATGTTGCTTAGTTATTGTTTTTTTTTTAATGTGATTTTCGAATATCTTGCCATTATCAAAAGATGCTGTTGTCCCAACTTACTTTATGGTATGTTTCGCGATCGCCTCGTAAATAACTGATATCTTATTATTTACTTAATTTGTATATAATATATATAACTCCTTCAAATATAAAACCGAGAAAGACAAAAATATGTTGTGAACGGTGAAACAGACCAGTGGACTTGGCTAATATATTGTTCTTTGTCGCTCTTTTTTATAAAAATGCCGATCAAAGTGTATGAAATTGACATGACATGAGTCGAATATCGACTACATAACATAGAACGCTTATGTCAATTCCACACATTTTTGATCGGCAATTCTATAAATAGACGATACAGAAAACGTGTTGGATAAGCCGTAGGTGTTGTTTATTTGTTTATTATTGCGATTTATAACCCGTGTCATGCCTTGCGACGATTGCAAATAAATCACGCGTATAAATAATAAAAGATTGTTACGAAAGCGCCAATTAATGTCACAGAATTAATATTATAGTACCAAGTGTAACGAGTAGCGACTAGCGACGTCGGCCGTCGCCAGGGAAAGTGCGAACGTTCACTCGCGGAAGTGCCAGCGAATTCACTGTATAGTTTTACATCGCTAATATGTATAGTAAATTAACTGCATAATAGAGGTGTGGCTGATTGCTCATAAAAAGTTTGATTGCAGTTTATAGCTATTAGTTATTAATTACGATGGACTTTGCCTTAGTCTATTATTGCTGTGCGCAAGTGTTTGATATACTCGAAGCGACATAGTTGAAACTTGTTTCACAATCACTTAATAAGTGAATCTTATCTAATTTTCAAAGCTTTTTGTAACTTATTTAGTTGTTGTGAAACAGGTCCTGACTATATTTATTATTGAACATTATTGAACAGTCTACCTAAAGATCACCTTCCTTGTTACAGGAAGAAAATCCGCATACATCTACCACAGAAAGTGAAGCATATACATCACCATAAGAAGATTTACATAACGAACCACCCTGCGACCGCCCAGTATGCGCCGGCGTACATGCCCAGCGCTGAGGGGTCGGTATCGGTACCGAACGTCATGCCGTTAGTGCCAATCAACTCCGACATGTTCGACGAGCAGCGCCTCCCCGGGGTGTCCGCTGCTGCAGCCCAACTGCTGCCCCTCTACCACGCCCGAGGCTACTACGGACCCACTAACACTGAAATAGAGGAGGAGGAATTCGAAGTCCCCGACGACGAGTACATCCCATCCGCCTTCCCGTCCACTCCGCTTCCCCCCAGTCGCCCCAAGAGGGTTAAGATCATCAAAATTAACGAGCCTCGCAAGAAAATAGTGAAGAAAGGCAAACCCAAGCGTGGCCCCGTCCGTAAACCCGTCCCTGCAGTCATAGAAGGTGAACACCCCGTGTCCACGTTCCACGAGCAATTCTATTCTGACATCGACGGTTCCGGCACCATAAGGAAAATCAGGAAACCACCGCGCGTCGAAAAGATCATCGACGGGGACACCGAACACATTCACACTTACAGTGAGGAACACATCCATAAGATGCAATACGATGATGGCAACAAAATTGCAAGCGTCATCGGTGTTGACCCTCTCACTGGAATGTCAGCGATTGGCGGGGCCCAACAGATTATACCTCTGAAAAATGGGCACACGTTGGTGGCGGTGCCTGCTAATAGTTTTGGAAGCTTGGCACCCATCGGGCTGGGTGGACCGCAATTCGAGTATGCAGCCTACAATCCTCGAGAGGTAACCCACGATCATATATTCCATGATCATGGTGAAATACCAGCAGACGTTGAAATAAATAAAGAATCTCTCGGTTTACCACCCAAAGTTTCCTATAACACTCAAGGACTACGCATAAGCGGAGGCGTGGCTCGACCTAAACCTAAGAGTCCTCTCAAACCTAAAAAACCTGCAAAACCTGTGATACCCACTGACTTCTCATATTACGAAGGTATCTACGCACCAGTCACTAAGCCAAAGAAATCGAGGAATAAACTTAACGTAAACGGCTATGACCCAGCAGATGATATAGACCTAAGTAATTTTAGACCAGTGCCAGATTTAGGATATAGAGATAAGAGAACTAAGTCTCGCAACCCTTTAGGAGTATACTTCGGTAAAACAGGAAATGACTTTCGGAGCCAACAGTCAAATAACCCAGCACCATTTTCAGTTTCATCCACAGTAGTTCATGACTACAAACCAAATAGTTACACGGGTGCCGGAGCTACTAGCGCTAGCTTAGGTAAACACAAGGACTCCTTCGGAAATTACAAGAATTCGTACACAAACAATTTCGATTACGATTCCTATTCCCCTGGATCAAACTTGTACACTTCCGAGGATAAAAATGATGTCGGATTTGAAACACAACAGAAAAGAGGAAAGAAGAAGTCGATATCTACACAGAACATAAGTTTCGGCAACCAAGACCACATATCCATAGTCGATCATCTAAACAATGTTCGTGATGAAACTAACCCGGAACCAACTGCATTAGATAATATTGATCAGTTTGATGATCAATCGGAGACGAACATTGATATACTGAACCCATCGTCACCGGCTCATCAATATTATTCTGCGATGGCTGCCAAAGCATTTCAAGATCCACTAGCCATTCCCGAAGCTTCGAACGATAACTTTGAATACGTGGAAGCACCGATATCATCGACAACTCCGTTCACTCCGTCAGTCGCTACCACCGAAACTACGCCCGAATCCACCTACGTCATCGAGATAAAACCCAGACCCAAAGACACACATAAGACTAACATGGAACTTGAGAATCAAAATATGGAAAGACATAAAGACACACAGGCTGTTTCTAATGAGTTTAGGTACTCAGCCGGTCACAGCCCCGAAAGATTGCGTTCCCACGATCAAGACACGAGCACAGTGCGCGGAAAACTAAAATATGGAGATAAAATCTAGCATATTGTTAGTTTTAGTGAGTAGGTATGCGTGATCATAGCTCTATGTGTTGTGTTGCCAGTGAGATAACTATTTAAATTCTTAACTTATTTATCCGTAGTAACCACGTAGGTGTAAATAGATTTGAATCATGCATTTTATGAAAATTCTTAGTTGAGTTTGTTATGTAAGTATCGAAATAAATACAAATTATTTCAAGTTGTCATTTAACCCTCCTTGATTAGGATATTTTCTATGACATATACATAGTTCCCGTCTTCATCACACGCAACCTGAGGTCAATTCACATTACAACGATTCATAATATTTCAATGAGCCAGTCAGTACAAGCAGCCCTACACTACGAGCGTCAAGTCTATATGTATTTAATTTTTCAGTCGTAAAATTAAGTACGATTTCCTAAAGACTTAAATTATGTTAATCAGATTTTAACAAATTCTTGAAACAAAACAAACTACAATCAAGCAGACATGGGCGTACCCAGGTTCTGGGCCAGGGGGGGGGGGCAAATTACCCAGGTTCTGGTGCCAGGGGGGGGGGCAAATTAAAGAATAAAAAATTAAAAATTTTTTGTTGTAAAAATATTGTATTGCAAAATGGCAAAAATTCGTTTTCGTATTTTTTTCTTTGTTATACTTAGATAAAAGTACTAGATAATATACTTAGTAGGGACGTCAACATGATCCAGGGGGGGACCCCCCCTCAGACTTAAGAAATCTAGTCAGAGATTTAACTAAAAAATAAATAACTAATAAGCAAAAACTTTTTGAAAAAAAGGTTCTATTTAAATACTCTAAAAAGAAAATAAAACCCTTAAAAATTCAAACTATTTTAAAGTTATAACCTCAATATATTACTTAAGCTTTTCGCGAAACATAACAATCTGTCAATATTTAATTAAGTACTTTAATAAATTAAAAAATATAATATCAGTTTACTCAGTTAAATTGGCACTTACTAGTTTATTTTTTACAAATCACGCGACAAGCTTTTATTATCATGCAAATTGTATAATATATTGAGGTTGTAACTTAATAGTTTGAATTTTTAAGGGGTTTATTTTCTTCTTTTTAGAGTTTATTTTAGTAAAAAGCTTTTTTTCAAAAAGTTTTTTACTTATAATTTTATATTAAAACGAGCTTTTGCCCGCGGCTTCGCTCGCGTTAAGAAATATTATTATATACAAACTTTCATCCCCTATTTTAACCCCTTGGAGGTGGAATTGATCAAAATCCATTCTTAGCGGATGCCTACGTCATAATATCTACCTGCATGCCAAATTTCAGCCCGATCCGTCCAGTGGTTTGGACTGTGCGTTGATAGATCACCAGGTCAGTCAGTCACTTTTGAGTTTTATATATAGATATCAAGTATATTTGACTTGAAACATGCTTAGGAAATTACACTTTATAATATTCTTAGCGGATGCCTTCGTCATAACATCTACCTGCATGCCAAATTTCAGCCCGATCCGTCCAGTGGTTTGGACTGTGCGTTGATAGATCACCATGTCAGTCAGTCACTTTTGAGTTTTATATATAGATATCAAGTATATTCGACTTGAAACATGCTTAGGAAATTACACTTTATAATAGGTAAGTAGAGATCTCCCTATGGTCGAAATTCGACCGTTTCAACGACATTAGGACTCCTACCTACTTATATTTTGTAAAAAATATTAACTTTATCATTTTTTTAACTCTTGTCTCCGGGACTTAGCTGATCTGAGACTGGCCATGTAAGCATTGTCTAATAGTATCATAGATTCAATAAAAAAACTATAATCCATTTTGAATTTGTCAACTTGTTGTCAACATACTTCAACCATAAATAAAAGAGTATAATTCGTGTGTATAGGCTTGTCACTCAAAAATCTGTCATTTCTCATGTGTGTGTGTTGTAGTGTGTCTAATGTTTTATTTGTTAAAAAATGTATGATAAAAGCATAATTTCAAAATAATATCACCTCGATGCACTCCTTCATCATTATAAACTATAACTGTGCAAAATTTCATGCACCTATGTTTCCCCATTTTTCGTAAAAAGGGTTACAAAGTTTTTCCTTCACGTATTTATTAAAATAAAATAAATATCTATAATTTTATGCTGCAAAAGCTATTTATTTTTATCAGGCTCCTCTACTAATATAAGGCGTTAATATAACACTAGCTATTTGACCGAGCTTCGCTCGGTATTCGATAAAACACGAATAAAATGTCATTTTCTAAAACTGATACCTAGCCAGATCGATTTATCGCCCCCGAAACCCCCTATATACTAAATTTCATGGAAATCGTTATAGCCGATTCCGTAATTCCAACTTTATATATATACAAGAATTGCTCGTTTCAAGATATAAGATAAGATAACAAAGAGTTGACTTCTTTTCGTAGATATTTAGATTCCGTAATATTCTAACAGAAATTATGCTGCATAAATTATAATTGTCTCCAACCTTCGGTCTTGAGTAAGATGTTCTAACGATAGTGTACGTGCCAAAATACGCAAGAAGTTGTTGTTGCTACGTGATTTATTTATTTACAAAGGGTAAAAAGTGTAAAAGGGATTTAAGTATTATTAAGATTTCGCTGTCTATCCATGTGTTTGTCTTTCTCCAGGCTCAGTCTGCCTTTTCACACATTATGTATCTACCTATCTCTGTTGCCGCTACATCAACAAACACAACTTAAATATTGAATAATATAAATATTGAATAATATAAATGTTAAATATAATGTACAGGAGCCTCAATTTAAATTATATTTGCCTGAATTAGTCAGAAACACACATTGGCATCATTTTGCAGGAAACCATTATGGAATTGATTGGTCTGAAATTAGTTCCATCCTTAATAGATCCTAGTATTGACATCAGGAGCCGCTTTATGCTTCAAAGGAACAGTATAGGAAGATTAATTTCAGTAAGGAGCATTCAGGGAGCTTGCCCTGATCAAAGCATTGATGATAGTACAGGATATCACAATAGCTTGAACTAAATAATGGCGTCCAATATATTTGTAATTACTAATTACAAATATATTTATTATACGTATTGTGTTCCGCTTCAGTTCATTAAATTAAAATTAATTGGACTAAATTACAATTTGATTTCATTTCTATGACACACATGAAATTTGATTTGAGAGAACTGTAGCCAGTATCATCATCATCATGTTTACAATTATTGTTATAACAAAATATTTTAAACGGACTGCACACTGTACACTGCTGACTAGTGACTGCACGAGGACTGCACAGTGCACTGTATTTTAAACGCCTGATCAAAATTAAAAGCAATAGATTCATTGTGAGTTGCTTTTTTTAAATCTGATTTGAATATCAAGGAAATATTTTAAAATAGAGTAGCAAATAAATGTTTAGATGAACAAGTGCTTCTTTCAAGTAGGAGTTTTGATAAAATAAATCCACAGCTAAAGTGGTGTACAGACATGAAGAGTCGATAAGAATTTTTTTTTACCGTAGATAAGACGTATGTGTAGCCGATGTCGGGTAAAAACAACATATTATTATGACATAATATCCTAGGTAAACGCTCTTTATTCGTTGTTTTATTTTATTTTTTTTATTTTATTTTATTTTTGATAAAATAAATCCACAGTTAAAGTGGTGTACAGTCATGAAGAGTCGATAAGAATATTTCTTTTACCGTAGATAAGACGTATGTGTAGCCGATGTCGGGTAAAAACAACATATTATTATGACATAATATCCTAGCTAAACGCTCTTTATTCGTTGTTTTATCTACAAAGGAAATTACAAGATGGACAAAATGACTTTTTTATGAATCACCTTTAGTTTACTATATAAATTACATAAACCTAATAATTCTAAATGATTATGGCACGGAACTCATTACATAATATTTTTATGAGGTAGGAGGCATACTGAAAGCTGTCTTGAATAGGTCGTAAGAGATTTCCTGGTCTTGACAAAGCTGTAATTTCTATAAGAGCAATTATAGTTGTTTCTCCGTATAGGATCTATCAAGGATCAAATCAAAAGGAAGATAGTAATAGGCAGGTGGTCGTTTTCGGTCTGATTCTGTCAGTATTGTCTTGATATATCATATAACCAGACCAAATAACGTAGATCCCATCTACCTCAACAATATTAGTGAAATGAGAAAGAAATATCGAAAATATCCAAGGTCTACCTCAGCTTACTTCGAAGTTGATTCCTAGGCAGTTAACGGACGGTTAATATATTATTGTCAATTATAGATGTTAGCTGTGATCGGTCGGTTGGGTTTGACTTAACGCGACCAAATTACTTAAATCCGCCAGGCGTCATCTGCTTATAAATCAACTTCTCTGATATATTTGATTGATTCCTAGGCAGTTTTGATAAAATAAACCTACGTCATCTGGTCGAATTATGTCAATTCAATGTAATTCGTGATCTGTCGGCTGGGTTTGATAAGACGCGACCAATATACGAAGATCCGCCATCTGCCTAATTCCTATGAATCATCAATCAACTTCTCTGGTAGTACATTTATGTTACTCGTAACTAATAAAGTTTATTTCTTTCTATCTAGAATCTTTTTTTTTATGAAATAAGGGGGCAAACGAGCAAACGGGTCACCTGATGGAAAGCAACTTCCGTCGCCCTTGGACTCTCGCAGCATCAGAAGAGCTGAAGGTGCGTTGCCGGCCTTTTAAGAGGGAATAGGGTAATAAGGGAGGGTAGGGATGGGAAGGGAAGGGAAGAAAATAGGGGAGTTAAGGGAAGGGAATAAGGTAGGATATTGGGCCTCCGGTAAACTCACTCACTCGGCGAAACACAGCGCAAGCGCTGTTTCACGCCGGTTTTCTGTGAGAACGTGGCATTTCTCCGGTCGAACATGGCTCTCTCACGTATAACGGATCTAGATGAATATGAACGTCGTAAGTGCTTGTTTTTATCCATCATGAGCCTAATTGTCAGAGACCGCATAAAATTGACCATGATTGAACAGGCATTGTTAAACATCGCCAACTTAGTGGGGCCAAGGCATCCGGAAGTTAAGAAAGGTCATCAACAAGGCAGAGCAATACTTTTGAGTTTCTCCAAATATCTTATCGATATTAAGTTCGGGTTGAATTGGTTATCGGAAGTGGCGAGTGAAGGGACATGGTTACGCAACTAAGTTCAGGAGATTGTTACGCAATCGAGCTTTCCTACACGCCCGTTGCAAACGTGTGTTTACCGACATACAGCTATTATTTAGCGGATTATAGTAGCAATATGACAAAGGCAATCTAACGTAACCTATACAAAAAACCAGAGGCCAGTTTTAACCGACTTCCAAAAAACGAGGAGGTTATATATTCGGCTGTGGATTTTTTTTTCTAAGTGTGAGTCGAACTCGCGACCGCACGCATTATCACTCACTTGCTTGCACCGAATTTGAACTAAGAGCGGAAGTAGCTAGGTGCTCCCGAATTAGTTCATGATATGCCCAGAGTCACTTCAGTTTCGATGTGCACTCTGAACTAACCCTATGATGAATGTAAGGAATCTCACAAATGTTACGAGCGGCTTAGAATCTAGTGATACATCGCTATAATATTATGTATACCTACGTGCATTTTGAATAATGTAACCTCATGTTATTATTGTAGACTAGCTGTTGCCCGCGACTTCGTCCGCGTAAACTTTAGTTAATATTTGTTCCCGTACATCGATTGACATCCTTCTTTTCGGAAGTCGGTTAATAAGTAGCCTAAGTAATAACTTAGACTACTTTTTAACCTGATGTAGCTGATGTAGTAAGGAATACCTTACTACTCGTACATCAGCTACCTGCCAAAAGAAGTCCCGTCAAAATCGCTCCAGCCATTTCGGAGATTAGCCGGAACAAACAGACAGACAGACAGACATACAGACAAAAATTGTAAAAAATGTTGCTGTGGTGTATGTAGCGTATATACATTCATATGCATGTAGTAAAAAATGGTTCTTTGAATATTACAAACAGACACTCCAATATTATTTATATGTATGTATGCATGCATATGCAAGGCTTGTTCCGCAGCTGATATTATTCTTTACAATAAATAAATAAGATGACGCCCGTAACTCCGTTGAACCAAAACTCGTATATCGCGCAGGAACCGTACATTTTTCCGGGGTTAAAAGTTATCGAATGTCCTTCCCCGGGACTTAAAGAATTTCCACACCCAGCAAAATCGGTTCAGCTGTTTGGGCGTGAAGATGTAACAGACAGACAGACAGACACACTTTCGCATTTATAATATTATTAAGTATGGATGATCTTTTGCTAACACAAGAGTTCTTATCGTAGTTCTATGACAAATTTTTTCCCTGACTCCTTTTTAGGGTTCCGTACCCAAACGGTAAAAACGGGACCCTATTACTAAGACTTCGTTGTCTGTCCGTCTGTCTGTCACCAGGCTGTATCTCAAGAACCGCTGTAATATAATATCTTTTTATTTTATTTTAATATTAATTATTAATAATAATATTAAAATAAAATAAAAATTTAAGGGGTGTTTCCATATAAAAAAAAACACAATTTTTGGCTTATTTTTGCATCGATAACAGTACGGAACCCTTCGTGCGCGAGTCCAACTCGCACATGGCCGATTATTATTTTATGAAAACAGGGCATTTTGAAAGTTGTCGTATTTAAACTGTTTGTCTGTGTACATTTAGCATCACAGTTTCTAAAGAAATGATCACAATTTTTCAACCTTTCGACGATCGCTTTCGTCTAAAATGTTCGTCTCCCGCTTACTATTTCGTTCCTCGAATTAGGTACCTACTACCACTAATACACAGAATAGATAATAGTACACTACTACTACTGACTTGATTCTACCACTGCATTTTATAATATTTGTAAACGATAAACTTTCTTTCCTTTGCAAATATAACATTACGATAAAACGCAGCGGGTAATCTTATTGGAAAAGTCACCTAATCGACAAAGAAGTGGTCTTGTATCTAGCCATGAATAGAGCTATACCTACCCTGCGTCATTATGTATATTAGTAATATGTCAATTCATTGCCCTAAGTCTACTTTAAGGCTTTACAATGTAATCACAGCACTTAATTGGTTACGAACGGACCTGTTTTCCTCGTACTTTCACGATGTACCAATTACATACAGCGTTTGCATAATGCCACCGGAAAAGCTGTTAAATTGATCTATAGATTCTATGGAATTTCCGTTTTGTTTATTTGAATTTTTAAATTGAGAGTATTAGGAATACGAGTGTATTGATTCAAAATATTTGTATAAGCTCCCTGTTCATGACAATATAGTAATATTCATCACCATGATAAATAATGAAGGCATGAGTGGAAGATGCAGGTGATTAACAGTAAAGTATTGTCGTTTTTTGCAGAAGTGGAGGCTTTTGGGCCTGGAAAATGATTTGTAATTAAAAACAATTGGATTGTATGTGTAGCCAGATATATTACCCAGACGATGAAGTAGGTAAGTAAGTTACAAGGTTTGTTAAAATTATCAGGGAGAAAATGAGTTATTGTCCTTATGTTATAAAATGTTAGCTATCTGGTTCTTCCACTCACGTCTTTGATTGTGAAGCTTTAATATGTAATATACACATTCAATGATGGACAATCACAGACGAATCCTCTAGTCTCTAGTCTCTACACGTCTGAAATCGCTTATTGGTCCATCATAGGCTAACGTAGAGACTAGAGAGACTTTATACAGTGTTTAAGAAATTGATAAAATTGTTTTACGCTTAGTTCACTATAATGATGAGTAAGTTCCAAAATAAAACCCAGTATACTGGCCAGTGCTCAAGACGACTAGAATCGAGGCCATGCTATTCATTCGTTTATCGTACAGTACGTCAATGCATTTACGTATATCTTGTGCTGAATTTATATTTTTATGAGAGTAAGCCACTTTATTTCCGCCGCCCCATTTACGTAATCTGTAGGGACTAGGACCTCTATGGAAGCTGCCGCCACTCTAGGACACTGCCCCCAGAGGCAGTAGCCTATAAGGCTGCGTCCCCATCAGACACGGCGCGGCGCGGCGCCGGCACCGTGTTACTGCACGACGCCGCCACCGTGATACGGTACGGTGCCGCACCGTGTCACGGTGGCGGCGTCGTGCCGTAACACGGTGCCAGCGCCGCGCCGTGTCTGATGGGGACGCAGCCTAACGATTAACGGCCTATTTATAAATCTGGGGCTGCGTATACGACATTATTGACATATTTCTGTCATTAACACAAGTAGGACATGCAGGTATACCAATAGGAGACATTGTTCTTATCATTACAATACATGACGTCATGAACACTGGCCAGTACACTGACTATATTTTGGAACGCAATATGATTTCGCCACAATCATAATTTAAACAGGAACAGTCACATTAAACACGTATTATACAACAAAGTAACAAAAGTAAAATTAATTACAGCTCTCGTCAACGTTCATAATACCAAAATCGTAGTTACGTCACACCATTATTCACATACTCCAAAATATGTCAGTATGTCTGTTTATGTAATATAAATTATTTTTTATTGGGTAATTGTTTTTAAATTATACAATATTTTTCGGTAATTACGCTTATATAACGAGGTCAAGGCAAAGAAAATTCTTTAAAATTATGTTTTAAGAGTTTGGCTAAAAGGTTTTGGCTTCGAAAGTCGGCTTCTTATCCTCACATTACAGCACAATATGAGGATAATTCGACTCATTTGCTGAGTACCCACAATCAAATCAATATCGTATAGCAACCGTACATTATTATTAATAATAAAAGAGCACGAAATATGGTTTTACAATTATGTAGAGCCATATTTCTTGCTCTTCTACATTATTAACTCTCTATAGAGAGTGTAACAAAACTAAGTGATAATACTTTAGGGTGTGTATATCATATGTAATAATAATATAATAATAATAATACAAAATTCCCATACAAAAGTGAAAAAAAAATTTGGTCATTCAGCGCTCTTAATACTTTCATAGTGAACAACTCTACAAGGAACACATACACACCCTAAAGTATTATCACTTAGTTTTGTTACACTGTATAGGTGTTACGGGGCTTTCTACCGCGGATATGAAGGACTCGCTACGACCGAAAAGATGGTCGGAGGAAATAAAGGGTCCTACACTCATTAAAAAATATAAATTCGGCACTGCGCCAGCACCTTGCCTTTACTCTGAATAGGAGCAATAGCTTTTGACATTTGGCGCGGTCGCATGCGACCGCTTGGGGAGGAGGTCTACCACTAGTCTAGCCTAAGTATACTAGAACTATTAAAGTATTTAATTAACGGCTTTTAAATTATATAAGAAATTAGAAAGGACTGCACTGACGTGGATTAAGAGCAACCCTGGTTATTATATACTTAGTGTTACTTTTCTTGTTAAATTCTAAGAGAGAGAGACGACATTTAACCTAATTATAAACTGAACGCCTACTTAGGTGGGCCGCTTCGTTTTATGAATTGTTGTGAAAACTTAATTCAGTGCTGAGTGTGAATTTTTCTTACTTCTACAGCAAGCACGATAACATTTGTATAGTGTCGAATTGTCATTGTTTTCTGTACAAATTATAGTTTCGTTACGGTAAGAAGTTGCTATAACTCACGCAAGAGTATCTTCACACAAAGCCTCGAGGCCTCGCAAAGTATGCGTAAAAACGAGACCCTATTTCCAAGACTTCGTTGTCCGTCCATCTGTCCGCCTGTATGTCCGTTTGTAAGTCTCCAGGCTGTATTTATAAAGACCGCTGTAGCTAGACTTCTGAAATTTTCACAGATTTTTCTGATGCCGCTATAACAACAAATACTAGAAACAAAATCATATTAATATTTAAGCGCTCCTATACCTTTTTTGCACGATATCAATAATGGCAACAGGTGAGCTCTCACAAAATCCTTAGATATGTGTAGGTATCTACTTTATTAATAAAAACATAATTTTTGACCTTTTTGCTTAATTACGATAGTCGGTACCGCACTCTTTTTGCGCGAGTCCAACTCGCACTTTACCGGTTTTATTAAATTACTCATTTGAGCAATTCGAAATTCGAAGACACAGCGGCAAGCAAGTCAATTGAATGTGTATCTTTAGTGTAAATAAAGTTCACTTTAGAACGACTCATTTAAAATTCATCGCTTCGTCTCGTTGAATTGTAAAAACCTGCGTCAGTTCCCAGCCTATCCAACATTAAATCTAGCTAAGAATGCTGCCCATAGATCCTGTTTCATAAGGACTTCCTGTGTCTAGTTATGAAGAAAGTTGCAGCTTACAGTCGTCCACTGTAGTTTTCCGTGAGTTCCGACTTCCGTCAATACAAAAACAATTCCACTTGATTCTAATGCGAAGTTCAAAGTACTCAGTCATAAGGCTCGGTTTATACTTTATAAGCACGAACGAGCGGTTTGGCCGCTACACTGGGTGCTATCGCAAACAATTGAAGACGTGAGAGGAAGAACACAATAAGTAACATATTTTTGTAACATACGGAAATTTTTTCCGTTATAATTTGAACAAACCTTGTAACATAATATCTACTTC
This sequence comes from Aricia agestis, assembly GCF_905147365.1. Classification (NCBI taxonomy): domain Eukaryota; kingdom Metazoa; phylum Arthropoda; class Insecta; order Lepidoptera; family Lycaenidae; genus Aricia; species Aricia agestis. The sequence goes on along the minus strand of NC_056428.1, from coordinate 21,517,806 downwards.
ATCACCTGGCTAATATATCTGGCTACACATAAAATGCACAGTATTTTTTTTAATTTGAATCATTTTCCGGCCCTAAAGCCACCATTTATACAAAAAACCCGGCAATTTTTTATTGTCAGTAATAATTATCGTTACATACAGTAACGATTTATTTAGGCGTCAGCTTGTCAGCTTCTAGCTTGCGGTGTAGCGGCCAAACCGTTCATTCGCGGTGACACCTCTATTTAGTGGTAAACTCATAAAAGTAATTGCACTGCAAATATATTATAACAGTAGCGTAATGCTCAGACCGCACCTGTGTGTATGGTCTTATTATGGTATCGTCTCATAGCACGAAGCTTCGTACAATAGACGCATGTGCGGCCGTAGCGTAACAGAAATGGTTTTTGAATGGTGGATGGATATGATTGGATATGAATTGTTTTGCTCTTTAATCTGAAATACTATATTAAAATATGTGCGATGCATTAAGCAGTCTAATATGAAGATGTTCTGCTGTATGTTATTATATTGTATGTACCAATGTCACTCTGTGGGAAATAAAAGGAAACCGAAAATTAAATAAAACGTTTACTTTATCAACAACAACAATAACTTAAGTATATTTACAACAACTATAGCTAATACTGGACTTTAGTTTATTTTCTCTTATGGTAAGGTCCACCCCCGTGGCCCGCGCTTATGGCGTTCGTGTAGCTGTCCCCGAAACCACCATGGCCCCCATGGCCCCCATGGCCGCCGTGGCCCCCACCGTGACCGAGATCTGATAGTCCATGGCCGTGTCCACCGGTAGCACCGAAACCTACGCTATAGCTATCGTGCCCTGATCCGTGGCCCCCAAAACCACCACTGTGGCCCACCGAGTAACTGTCGTGTCCATGGCCCCCGCTGTAGCTATCGTGGCCGCCGAATCCACCTAAACCGATGGAATTATCGTGGCCCGAGTGTCCAACGCTGTAACTGTCCACGCCCGAATAGCTGCCGTGGCCATGGCTGTCATGGCCGCCGAAACCGCCGTGGCCCCCAAGATCCAATCCGTGGCCACCGTGGCCCCCGCCGATTCCATGATCTCCGTGGCCCCCACCGATTCCGTGACCCCCGTGACCCCCGAAGCTGCCAAGGCCGGTGAATCCGCCATGTCCGTGATCATGATCGCCCCCGTGCCCTCCCAGGCCGTATCCACCTCCTAATTCAATGGCGTGGTCTCCGTGACCGCCTCCGTGGCCTCCCAGGTCGTGGCCTCCGAATCCACCATGGCCTCCTAGATCACCGCCGTGGCTTCCGTAACCTCCTCCATGGCCTCCTAGATCGTGACCACTGAATCCACCTCCATGACCACCGAGATCATGGCCACCGAATCCGCCTCCGTGGCCTCCTAAGTCATGGCCGCCGAATCCGCTGCCGTGGCCTCCTAAGTCGTGGCCGCTGAATCCACCGCCGTGGCCGCCTAAGTCGTGGCCGCCGAATCCACCGCCGTGACCTCCTAAGTCGTGGCCGCCGATACCGCCTCCATGACCACCGATATCGTGGCCATCAAAACCGCCCCCGTGGCCACCGATATCGTGGCCACCGAAACCACCCCCGTGGCCACCTAGATCATGTCCGCCACCGTAGCCGCCCAAATCTCCGCCATGGCCTCCGTGGCCTCCGAGATCTCCGTGGCCAAAACCACCGCCGTAACCGCCGTCGTGTCCTCCGAAGCCGCCTCCGTGGCCACCGTCGTAACCGCCGAAACTGCCTCCGTGTCCTCCGAGATCGTGGCCCCCGTGACCCCCGCCGAAACTACCGCCGTAGCCTCCGTGGCCCCCATCTCCCTTCAGGTGGTCCGCGAATCCGCCGTGTAAGTGGTCAGCTAGGGCCCCGCCGTGGCCCCCGTGGCCCCCACCGTGGCCCCCGCCATAGCCGCCGTGGTCGTCATGGTGCTCGTGAACGTGGACTACTTCTTTTGAGCCGTGATGTTGTTCGGGTATGTGGACCCTTATGTGAACGCTGCAACAAAATACGACTATGAGTTTTTTGTACACGTCATCATGTAAAGTTATTTCGCATTGTATGGTTATGACAAAATTGTGGACAAATGTTGAAGCATGATTGTTACGTTGAATCAGAAGGCTCTGCAAGATGCGGAATCGCAAGTTTCAGATTAAAGTATGATTAATTGAAATAAAAAATATTTATATGCATTGATGATTACTGGAGACATTATATGCAAAAACCGATGAAGTCATGATAAAATTCGCCGAGCAAAAAACAAATAGCAATGAATTCATGTGAAAACAACAACAATAGTCGCCGAGCTTAGTGAAAACTAAGGGTACATACACAATGGATTTTCACAATTAACCGCTGTGAAGACGTGAGAACATAGAAATCCAAATTACGAGTTTTTGCGGTGGCGCATCTTGCCGCATCTAATCGTTAGATCCGACTTTGCCCAAAATTACCTCACATATTTGTAATTGTATAAATTCATGTTAGTGAAAGCGCTTGTTAGGATTTCGGTGAAATTAATGAAAGGGTGGTAACTTATATTAATGTTTAGTTAAAATGCAAATTACTTTGTTGTTTATAATTATAGTAGAGTAATTTCATTAATTGTTTTTTCGAGTTATTATAAAATGCAAAATTAAAAATACTAACTGTTCACTTGCAAATGTTGCGGTGCTGAGTCCAATGCCAGCTACCAGTAAGCAGCTTAACTGAAAGACAAACACACATTTTATCCGATTAATAAAATATATTATCTCTAGAAGAATATTACGCTCATTCTCCAATAGTCTCAAGTATGAGAAATAAGCGTAAAATAAATAAAGATGACAATAAGTATTACAATTATCCTGATCTACAATGAAACAAATTATAACAATATCCTGCCAATTTTTAGTAAAAGAAGGACATTTCTATAATTTTAATATTGTAACAATTTTAATCTTACAAAATATCTGAAGTATATTAATATTTTAATTCCAAGAACCAATTTCATTACACCGGATGGCATCTAAAGAGTCTCGGATATCCGTATGCATTGGAATATCGGAATATCCGGATTTAATACCGTATAATCCAGGATAATAATCTGATGCAGCCTCGGTTGCACAATTTAATCTCGGAAGAAAACGAAAGCGGTCACTTATGAATGTCTGGTTCATGACTTGATTATGTAATGGTACTTGAGGTACTCTCCGTTCATAGTTATATTACCTCCGAAATGTACGATAGTGATCTTTATGTTGTTGGATGCAAGATTTTCTCAAAGGTAAAAATAATGAGCTCCGTATAGAATTTCTCAAAGGCGTTACCTACGCCATTATTTTAAATTGAAGACTTGGGATCGTAAAAAGGCTATTTTATAGGAGGCTTCATAATATAATTTTTGTAATAACATCGATAACATTTTAAAGTTTACTTTGCTGGTCCCATTTTGATGATTCGCATAGATTTAGGAAAATGATATTTTTAGTAGGTATCGTTCGAAAGTATTTATTAGCATTTATGTGTGCTAATAAATACTTTCGAACGATAACTTTTAAAATGTATAATATACTAGATGTCACCCGCAACTCGCAGAGGAACCGTACATTTTTCCGGAATAAAAAGTAACTTATGTCCTTGCCCGGGACTGTAAGTATCAAATTTCAGCAAAATTGGTTCAGCGGTTTGGGCGTAAAGAGGTAACAGACAGACACACTTTTGCATTTATAATATTAGTAATATATAGTAGCAAAACCAGCGGTATTAAAATTTATCTGTAAATATTAAATTATATCTAGAAATATTGAATAAATTAAGTTTATTTTTTTTTCTAAAAAACAACCTCTACTGGCACAAACCAATTTTTTTTTTTTAATAACAAGTGAACTCACGGTAAAATAGTAAGCCATATTGTATGCTCCCACCGCACTGTCAAATGGCACTCACTTGTTGTCTTGTCTCGGCGGTGGCCCGCTTATATACGAGCGAACGTACCCCTTCCCTATCATATTGATAAGATTGTATTTGATACATGTAAACAAATCCAACTCTTTGATGGTTGAATCATACTTTGGGGAAAACCTTTCTTCGTTGGTTCAGTGTACCACTTTTCGTTGGCTATGTTTAAAAGAAATACACTGGTTTTTCGACTAAGTCAATTTTTGCTAAAAATTCTTTAGCGCGCCTTTGCTACCAGTTTAAGAAAAAGTTATATTGATTTGGTTGAGTTCATCTTGAGGTCAAGTCTTCAATTAATAGATTTATTATAATACGTATAAGGTCCAGTAACTTGTAGACGATAATTGTTTACGTTTAAAATAAATTACCTATGAACTGAATGAAGTCGAGATTTACTAATCTTGTAAAAAAGTTAAAAGTTTTGGTGCATCATTTACTATCGCATTCTGAGATATTTATTCATTACTTAATTTAAATTTAATAAGAGATTGGCATGAAATGTTTGGAGCAAGTATCATATGACAATCCTCATTAAATTGGAGTTAGGTTATAAGTACTAACTAATTATCTGTGAGTAATAATATACTTATTATTGATTCTTTTAACCCATCTATTCCCAAGCGGCACCCGGCTGTCGCATAACAATTGAAAATCTACTGTGTCTGCGATTCCCACGATCGAGGTATGCTAGACTGTATATTAAGCTTTTTTTGCAAGAAAACGCTCTATGCGTGTCCCAGGTCTTAGTTAAAGCTGAAGCAACCCGGGGATATGTGTGACTGACCGACGAGAAGCCAGCTGACCCACTAAAACTGACTGTGGTTTGCCATCAGCCGTTGAAAGGAGAGTGTCCCGGATGCGACTACAAGTCACCCTTCACGAGCGGTCAGCCTGCCTCTGGGATCGAACTTCCACCAAAATAAGGGTAAGCACATCGGTAGGCACTCGTATACATATAAATAAGCTAATTTAGAAAATAACCATTCCTCATGACTCATGAGTCATGAAATAGATTACGTATAATTTGCCATTAAATATCTCTTAGTTTGTTTTCAAAAGTTGGTGCGCACACAATCAATCCATAGATTTTTCAGTTCTTAAGGGTGTAGAGAAGCGGAGAAGCGCAATATTGATGATGAATATTGAGCGCGATATTGGACTATATATCGCTGGGTGATGCTTACGATATCGATGGCAAGCTAGCAAATATCCTCTTCAGAGGCAGTTCATCCGAAGTCCAAGGTCAAAGGTAAGCAGTAAGCAGTCACCACTGAAGAGTGCGCATTTTATATACATTTCTTTGGTGTATAAAATGTAAATGTAATATTCATAACTAGGACTATTTACCCGACTGCACCAGAAGGAGGATTATGTTTTCGAGTTTATCTATGTACTAGACGTTCCGGCGGCGGTGGTTTCGCCCGCATAAATTAGATATTTCATAGACAAATTAGTCCACAAAAAAAAGCCTATGATCCTTCACATGGTCTACTTCTTATCTGTGCCAAATAATAGAAAAATTGCTCCAGTAGTTCGTGAGATAAGCCGTTACAAATAATTTCCCCCATTTTTTCCACATTTTCCTCTATTTCTTCGCTCCTATTAGTCTTAGCGTAATAAAAATATAGCCTATAGCCTTCCTCGATAAATAGACTATCTAACACTGAAATAATTTTTCAAATCGGAGCAGTAGTTCCTGAGATTAGCGCGTTCAAACAAACAAATATAGATAATAATAATTAGTTGACCCTGTAGCCTAAGCTTTTTGTAGCCTGAGAGGTGTTGTTGAGACTTGTTTACTGTGACAAATGTATATCAGAATAGGGATGATGACAAGTTCAAAGATTAGCGAATTTTGTTAATAAAATAAAGAAATCACGGTGAAAAATAAGTGTTCCCAAAATTACAGCTCGATAGCATTTTTATTTTTTTTGTTATGCGCCTTCAAAATTAGATAATCAAGTCGATTTTTTTTTTATTCAATTTCTTAATATTTGTATACCAATCGACAACTTATGCAATTAAAAGCAACTTTTGTTATGAAACCACTTTCATAAACGCAATATTTGATATATCTATCGAACAAAGTTGTCACCCGATGCGTACAAACTACGAAAGAGTGACGTCAGTCTTTCGTAGCACTTTGTATGGAGCGTTTCGGGCAGGTCTATTTTATGAGATGTTTGAATTGTCATATCTTGGTGAATTTTTAAGCTATCAGTCATTCTTTCAGCGATGTTTCTATTTTTTAAGGGTCTTTCAATTGCCAATAAGAAAAAAAAATAGTCATCTAGCCTATTGATTTTATAAATTACTGTTCTCACTTGTTTTGCCTATTACATGCAATAGATATATATAATTATAGCCAGTCGTAGTATACAGTATAATGTATACAGTATACTACTATAAGATTTGAAAAAACTAAGGGACTGGCTATAATATAAATCTATTGCATGTAATAGGCAAAACAATTACTTAGAATAGTACATTTCAGTACTGCACTACTTTTAATATGCACTACTGAGCATATTAAAACTAGTGCAGTACTGAAAAGTTGTTACGCGTAAACATACTATGTAGTGGATTATAATATGTAGAGGGACATGACAATGTAGAGTGAAATATCACTTTGACATTTGCCTCTACGTTGCGTAACTTGAGATGGTCATCGCCTGGGAGTCACACAGATTCATAAAGTTATATCGTACGGTAGTTTTACTTGATGACTCAAGAGATCACATCAAAGAGTTTTCGTGGTTGGATACCGCTGTCAATCCTGATTCCTGACGATACAGGCAGCCACGCCCGCTAAAAAAAAAGTAGTGTACTGTGTAACTCGGCAGTGTCTTTGAATATATCGTCTGTCTAGATATAATAGCTCCGTGGTCAGCAATCTAAGTGGTCCATGCTGGCCCACTATAGTCTATAGATCATCGCCATTGTGTAGACGGGCCCGAAGGGGTAATTTAATGGTGTATGATGGCGGACGACGGTCATGTCAGTATCGTGTGTCTACACAATGGCTATATTATGGCTTTTAGCGGACCAGCATGGACCATTGTGAAGAGGCGCCGTTACAGGAGAGGCAAAACTTTGTATTAAATTAGGCTCCATTTATATGCGTCCGCGCGAACGAGCGATTTGGCCGCCACACCACTAAATTGTAATCGTGATGAAATAAAAAAAAAACTATTTTGAGGTGTCACAGCCAAACGCATATAAATCGAGCTGAGTAGCAATGCTTGTTACAAAATTTCCCTTAAAGTAGAATATTATAATAGAGCCAATTATGTGTTATCAGCTATCAGCAGAGATATTACTTATTATCTAGTTATTTGAACTTTGTTTAATTACATTTTGATATTTTTTCAAAGGATTTGACCGGTTTTGATACAACCATCAACATCATCAATTTAAAAATAGGACCTTGGAAATACCTCGTGAATTGTTATTATTGTAATTGATCAATACTAAGAACTAATTAAAAGAAACAAAGCCAACCCCGAAAAAGTTCGTCTTATTTTTTTGTTTGTTTTGTAAACATTAAAATTTAAATCTTGAAAAAATCTATAGAAACGCTAATTATTTTGCTCACTTTATTGTTAGAGATCGTCCATAAAAACAAGGTAACTTGAGTAACATTTACAATGTATCGTGTTCTTTAGTAGGCTTTTGTAAATATTTTTCAAGGAATAAAATTACCTGAAAAAATTAAAAGGAACTACTAAGAAACTTAATCTAAAAGGTTTTTTAACTCAGCTCACTTTTTTTACATAAGTAAGAAATCTCTCAAATAAAATACACACATCAACAGTCCATCGGCTGTACATTTTTAAGACCATAAAATAATATATCATGATTCCATTTCCATTGTGAAATACCTAAAAATTCCATATTTTTAGGTATTTCACAAAATTGAAAATACCTGATATCCCTAGACCAGGGGTCACCAAACGGCTGACCGCGATCCGCATCCAAACCGCCGATCCATTGTGTGCGGACTGCGGAGCAAGCATTTTCGAAGATTTCGTTAAAAATAAATTTCGGTCTCGACATACATCAGTACGAACTTATCCAGGATTTAAGAATTGCGCCTTGCGCCAATTTCACTCCAAACACCAGAGAGATAAGAGCTACAAAAATTTTCATTTGTCATATTGATATGTAAATAAATACCTTCGTAATTTCCGTAATTAGTACCTTTGTTTACTTAATACATATTTTTTTATAAAATGAGTGGACCGCGAAGGTCGTTTCATAATTATATTAAAGTGAACCCCGCCCCGAGCGAAACTGATTGTGATCCCTGCCCTAGACTATGTTGTGTGTGTACATATTGATTTCAAATCAAAGCTTCGTACTTGCTATAGCCAGGGTTTCCATTAATTATTTGAATTCGATATTAGGACACTGCCCACTGGTGGACAACAGTATCCAATTTACTATCAATACTGGCATATATATTTTGAAGTGGGTGAAATGGGAACAACCTCACCGCAGACAAAGCTTTGTAGGGTGAAGTGCTGAAAATCGAATCCTTTGATCAATTACGGTTTCGGATTATCTGCCGGATTAGATTTTTATATCTCCTGAATATCTAGATTAATCTTTGTTCTACAATACAATGTATGGCACTCTCGCCTCCATGTAGGCCAAAGGACTTTTCAAGATGGTTTTAAAAAAGTCGAAATTTTTTGGGAAAAACTTGAGGATAAAATATATAATATTTTAAGTAATTAAAACTGTGTCTCGTGACAAAAAACAGCCGCAGTAATAGAGCCTCTTACTTTAATTAGATTTTGAGTTAGGTTATTAAAATGATAATACAAAGAAAGTCAATATTGCGATTTTATGGCTGTTATATAGCATACAGATAATTTTGACGTCATTTAAAAACGTTTACCTTTGACAGTAATATTGTATAATATTATTATACAATATTACTGTCAAATAAACTGTGTCTCCGTTTGTCTCCTTATATTTGTCGCGATTTGGCTACTGGTTAATACATAATTTACAATTATACTTTACATGTAAAAAGTTATAGAAAGTCGAAAAAAACATAACAATATATGAATGAAGTACTTGTTTTGTATAAAAATTAAAAGTTTATCAACTAAAACTTACATAACAGTTGTAAAAAAATTGAGTTTTCCTTTGCACTTTGCGTTAATTTAATTACATATGTAATGAAATTATGTTACATATAAACTTAAAAGTATTTGGAACTATGCTGTATACATTAAAATGCTATGAAATATGCAAATAAAATCCTACTTAGGGGGTCAAGTAATAAGTACTCGTGCATCCATACTAATATTACAAATGCGAAAGTGTGTATGTCTGTCGGTTATCGCTTTACGCCCAAGCCTCTGAACCCACTGACATAAAGTATCTCCATATCTTTTGCAAAAAAGCTAATAGCTAGATACTATGAGTCCCGGAAAGGACATAATATTATGATATTTTTTATCCCGAAAAAATGTACGGTTCCTGCGTGATGAACGAAATTTGGTGCAATGGAGTTGCGGGCGTCATGTAGTAATAAATAATACACGTTACGTCGCGGCAATGCAGGAATCCAACCCACCTCCAAGTCAAGAGCCACGCTCTAAACCACTGGAGCACACGTAGGATAATACAATTATTACTAAACTAGAAGGTATGTATACTGTCTGTATAGTGTAGTTCTGAATAATTTGGTAATTAATAACTATGGTCAAAATAATTAAAGGTAGCACCAGCGGTCATTGACCTTTCTAGTCTAGGAGCTATGTGAAAATGCTGTTAACTTAAGAAAAAATTGACCTCTTATAAAGAAACAGACTATTATTATAGATTCATCGGAAAACCTCTTGGTAACTCTTAGTATAATAATCTCCAACTATTTATGAGTTCGAACTTCGAAGTGATATACTTACTTCACACTCAGTTCACATCGAGTATGCAAAATATACGATATCGCCACACAATATCGCCCTGTTAAACTTAAAACATCTCACTCCATTGTGCAAACTATGAAATATGACAAGTTTTTTGACAGGGGGTCAATAACCGCTACGATCAGAATTTGGCCATTTAAGGATATCGAAAACTGATTATTTTAATAAGTACTATTTAGAAGTATTATAAATATTTTCGAGACGAATCTCTTTGTGACTTTAATATTGTACACTTTGCGAGGCATAACTTTCACTATAAAGCTAATAATTTAACGCATAATTAAAATAACAAGTTGCATAATAATATTTTACTTTCAATAACACACTTTAGACAGCTTTAGATGTATCTTGATTTGCAAAATGATTATGAAATTGCTTTTGCACTTTCTGTAAAAGGCGAGTAAAATGTGAGTCAAATTCTTAGTATTATAAGTGTTCCTATTGACTATTAGCCCATATAATTCTTACCATATTAAAAATGTACTAATAGGATTAATAAGTATATTACTGCAATGTTTTCACACTAGAGGCAGCACTAGAACAAACAGCATGACAGGAATGATTGGGGTGTTAAGGGGTACGAAGATTTTGGCCGACCTACTTTCGCTAAATGTGTTTTTTCGCGTTCACGAATATTTAAAAAAAAATTGATATCTAACATCAATACAAACAAAAAATAATCTTAGACAAAACCACGTAAAGACTCACATTTCGAAGATATGAGCAGAGGGGTTAGTGCGAGTTTTATTCGATCATACGCATCGAGCACGTTAACGCGAATTTATATGGAATCAAAGCAGCGTCATCTACTGGCTAACGTGGATACTACGTATGATCGAATAAAACTCGCACTAACCCCTCCTGGCCCCGCACTAATCCCGCACTAACCTGGTGAAGTTTTACTAATTTAAGATATTGCAACTTTGGCAGCTCAAATCTTCGAAATGTGACACTTTACGCGGTTTTGTCCAAGATTATTTTTTGTTTGTATTGATGTTAGCTATCCATTTTTGAAAATAATATTCGTGAACGCGAAAAAACACATTTAGCGGACAGTAGGTCGGCCAGGCTCCATACAAAAATCTTCATACCCCTTTATTTATATTATGGCCTGTTTCACCACTTCCTGATAATTGCCGGATAAGCTATCCACCCCTTAACTTGACAGATGGAGTATGGAGAATCTGTCAAAAAAGTTGTGGATTGCCTATCCGGCACTTTATCAGGACGTAGGAGGTGGTGAGACAACTGACAAGCCCTTAATATAGCAACAGCTTTTATAGGTTATGTTTTTTTTCCGACGTTTGACAACGTTTCTGTCACTGTCAATAATCTGATATTATGACGTGTGATTTACTGTATATGCTAGCAGCGCCCTCTGCTGCGACTTTAGCGTAATGTTCTCTATTCTCTTTGTTTACTTCTGAGGTACTCTTTTATCCGACTATGGCGAATTCAAAAAAGAAGTTAAAGATTTTGGCAGGCTTTTATGTAAGTTTTTATGTCACACGTACGGTATGCTACTTTTTTAATTTTGTATTCTATAAATAGTAGGGTATTAATATTTTTTATAACTTTTACTATTTAATATTGTTAATATTATAATGTTAAATTACTAATAAGTACTTATTACTTATTACTAAATGCTAATACTATAAATAAGTAAGAAAAAATATGTAACATGAAAAAGATAAAAGTGATAAAAGCTTTGAAAGCTACTTTGAAAGCTTAGACGAAGCTTTCAAAGTACTGACTTCGAAAAGACAATGGTGGCGCCTTCAGTAGGTAATGTTTTGTTGTAACCGGTAACTTGATAACGTCGCGTTGCCTTGCTGACTGGGGTCAATGACCTACTATACGTCATGAAGATAGTCAATGACCTAATATAGATACTATAGATAAGGATTCTATAAATCAATACCAATAAATTCGTTACTGGCTTACTGCTTATGAGTTACTAGCTGTTGAACGCGACTTCGTCCGCGTTAGTATAGTAGATCACGTCCCAAGTATTATTTATTGTACAAAAATATTCAATGTACAGCATTGACTTTCCTACGATTTTATTAACAGCTAGCTGTTGCCCGCGACTTCGTCCGCGTTAGCGTAGTAGATCACATCTCAAGTATTATTTATTGTATAAAAATATTCAATATACAGAATTAACTTTCCTACGACTTTAGCTTTTTTTTTATATAAATATACCTAGATGTTCCGCGCGGCTTCGCTTGCGTAATTTAGGAATTTCACGCGACCGTACATTTTTCCGCAAAAAAAATAGCCTATGTCCCTTAACATGGTCTATTCTTCATGTTTGCCAAATAACATAAAAATTGCTCCAGTAGTTCTTAAGAATCTTAAGATAATAAGCAATTTCATATAATTTCCCCCGTTTTTTCCACATTTTCCTCTATTTCTTCGCTCCTATAAGTTGTAGAATAATAATATATAGACTATAACCTTTCTCGATAAATAGGCTATCTAACACTGAAAGAATTTTCCAAATCGGATCAGTAGTTCCTGAGATTAGCGAGTTCAAATAAGCCCTTTCAAATAATTTCCCCCCGTTTTTCTCACACTTTCCTCTATTTCTTTGCTTTTATTAGTCTTAGCGTAATAAAATATAGCCTATAACCTTCCTCAACAAATAGGCTATCTAACACTGAATGATTTTTTTAAATCAGACCAGTATTTCCTGAGCCCTTTCATATAATTTCCCCCCGTTTTTTCCACATTTTCCTCTATTTTTTCGTTTCTATTAGTCTTAGCGTGATAAAATATAGCCTATAGCCTTCCTCGATAAATGGGCTATCTAACACTGAAAGAATTTTTCAAATTGGACCAGTAGTTCCTGAGATTAGCGCGTTCAAACAAACAAACTAACAAACTCTGCAGAATATAATATTAGTATAGATGATAGACTAATTTAAAATCCGAGAAAATCATAATAATAATAATAATAAACATTTATTCAACAAAGTTCACAGTACACTACAATAGAACAAAGCACACAACAATAAAGACAGAGAAAGAAAAAAAAAGACATGCATACTATAAGCCTAACCACATAATAGGTATACTTACACTTAATTCGAATTTTAACACAAACAAAATTTTACAAATAATTTACACAAGTACATAATATTTTTGTGGTGCGGCACGGATTGAGTGCTTCGGTATAAGGCAGTGCAGTGCGAAAAGTTGTTGAATAGGACTCCACTCAGGTAATGACCTTGGTACAGGATAACTGTACCACGATCCCTGGTATTATGTGGATCCTTGTGACTGCCAGGCGTTTGACAGACACACAACACACAGCATAATATATAACATAAACTAGATAAAAAATTTATAGTAATAAATAATTCATATTCTTAGAATGTAAAAAAAAAAATAATAATAATAACCTATTAAATATGTGCGGTAGTGGAAGTGTAATTACATATTAATATATAAATAATATGGATAAAATAAAATAGCATACTAAAAACATGTAGCAATTGAAATGTCCAGTCTCGGGGCTACTGCAGCTTAGTATAACGTGAGAGGCCACCGTGTCGGCTAGACAAAGGCTAAATCATCAAGATAAAGTACTTTAAACAAGGTTAAATAATAAATAGGCATTTTTGTTTATAGTTTGTAATTTTTTAAATAATTGTCTGTTCATAAGTTGTTAATTTTCATCACTATCTGATAATGTGCGACCAGATATAATTGTACCATCGAGAAAATTGATTCCTAGGCAGTTGACGGACCTACGTCATTTGGTCGGCTTCTGTCAATTCAGTGATTCAATGGCTGCAGTTCGGTCTGATGGGTTTGATCATAGTGATTATATTCTCTTTGGGTTTGATAACGTGACCAAATTTCTTATTTCCTCCATCTGCCTGTGGAATCAACTTCTCTGATAATACAAAACGGGAATCCCGGGAATGAAAGTAGTTCAATGGCAAAATTAATCAAATTTGGCCTAGCTATTTAGTCGCAAAGAGATATAGACAGACATATAGACTCAAACTTTCAAATGTATAATAATAGTATAAGCATAGATATATTATTATTTTAGTTTTGTTATTAATTTGATCTCTAACAAAAAGATGTAACACAAAAACAACTTTCTACGGTCCAGAGACTAGAATATAATTAAAAGTAAGTTATTTAATGCATTGCCAAAACCCGCCAACCACATGTTATTATGTAATACGCATGTACTAATTATGTAGTCGTTATTAGTTCATTCACACCAGGCTACAAGACTTGCAAGACATTCAAGTTTAAGGGAGTTATCAGAGCAATATGTCTGATGAAAACTCTTTTAGATTGAATTCCATGTGTCCGCGCGAATGAGCCGCTAAATAGCCGCGATTTGGCCGCTAATCGCTACACCGCGAGATCACAAGCAATAATTAAATGTAACGATCTATTCGAAACTTGGTACTACTAATATATATTCTGTGTCGAAACTCAAATAGCGGCGAGGTCGCGCTGTCATTTAGGGCTCCCATACATAATTGCGAATTCCCATCGCATCGCATATACAGGCTGTAACAAAAACAAGTGATAATAATTTAGGGTGTGTACGTGTTCCTTGTAGAGAGTTCACTGTGAAAGTAGCAGCGCTGAAAGACCAAAAAATTTTTTTACTTTTGTATGGGGAAACTCGTGACGCTCGGGCCCTTACCCATACAAAAGTGAAAAAAATTTTTCGTCTTTCAGAGCTGCTATTTTCACAGTGAACTCTCTACAAGGAACACGTACGCACCCGAAAGTATTATCACTAATTTTTGTTACACACTGTATATCTGCGACAAAAGTAGAGCCGGAAGGCAGGAAGTAATTTTGACATTCGCACTCACGACTTTTACGAAAATAATCTATATTTGCATTATATTACAACCTTATTAATTACCACAGGCCACAGCTAATTCAAGAAGATTCCTTAGAAAGAAGAAAAAATTTCATCTTAAACACATCTATCAAAGATGCTTTTATGTTATTTACTAAGATTATGTGATATGTAGGTAGTACGTACATTCACTTTTATTTTTAGAGAGGTATTATATAACGCTGTGTTCTGAATGATAACTCGACTGATATAATTGTAGTGGAATGACGCTGATGACCCTAATATGAGTAGAAAAATGGCGGACACACTGAAACACATAAAAATACACATGCAACTCTTCTGGTGCTGGGAGTGTCCATGGAAGACGGTACTTGCTTTCCATTAGGTGACCCGTTTGCTCGTTTACCCCCTAAATTTATAAAAAAATAATATGTAGAAAATAATATTTTGTAACCTCATTTCCAGATTATTTTCACTGTCTGAAAAGGTTTCTAATGCATGACACGTGTAACCTCAATTATTGGTTTTCATATTTCATCTGGTTCCATAAATTGCTTACGTATACTTAAGGGGGCGTCTACAAATTACGTGAGGTGTTTAAAGGGGGGGGGGGGGGGGGGGTCCTCAGCAAATCTCAAGTAATAATTTCATCCATACTTTGACATTATACATCTACTGACTGACAAATGATCCAAAGCTTTTACGAGAAACCCACAAAAAAATCTCAACGTGAGATTGGGGGTGGGGCATAAAATCTCACAAAAACTCATCAGAGGGGGGGGGGGGGGGGGGTCAGAAAATTAAAAAAAAAACTCCTCACTAAATATAACAAACTATAATTTTTTATACGGTTCGAATGGCTGAATTAGAATAAGATTGTGTTATGGTTACCACTTTCATCTACTTAATATTATAAATTATAATTATTATCTATCATAATATTATTACCATCTCATATAAGCATACAAAATAAGAGAATAGGACACTTTTGTTTGAACATATTCTTTAAATCAGCGATCGGCAACCTTTTGTCATGCAAGATACAAGGTGGCAAAATAAACTAAAGACAGGCCCTGCAGGCTGGTACTCGTAAAGCCCATCTACGAAGAATATTAGAAAACATTTTTTTTTACTTATGGCACTTTGAAAAGACCTCATTATTCCATAGAAAAAAAAACTTTTGAAAATTGTTAAAAGATACGGAATTTAATTTGTTCACATAATACCACAGAATAGATAACAGCACAAGGTAATACTTACAATTAGTTTATATATTTGGGCTTTAAAGCTAGAAAAATTAAGAAATGAAAACTACACACCGCCTACCTTAGAAACTGATTAATTTACAATTTAAGTGCGATATCTGAAGTTAATGTTTAAAACCCATCAATCCCCAAGCGGTAGCCGGCTGCCGCATAACAATTGAAAATCTATTTCTGTCTGCGACACCCACGAATCACGATGGAGGTGCTACAGTTTAAATTATCATGATTGTCGAATCTTTCTTATATTTTCTATTTTTTACTTTGAAAAGATTTGCAACCTCTGGCACGCGTAACCTAAAATGGTTTAGAGCACCTGATTTTTCTGTATCCAGTTGATATTTCCATGAAAAATTTGTCGCTACGTCGTTACACGTGTCGGTGAAAATATTTAGGGCACCTGATTTTTGTGTCTATTATCTCGCAAATGTTTCTAACCTCTGATCTGAACTTTTACACGTGTAGCCTAAAAGGTTTAGGCACCTCAATGACTTACTTGAGGCAGACAAATTCCAAATAGAAGAGACTGTGTATTGAATAGGGGAGCTAATTATAATTATTATTATTATGGTAATTTATATGTTTTTACCATCACAATAATAATGATGTATAGCTTAGTTTAGCCTTAGTAAGCGATAAGCTAATATTGTCAAAAGACAAGAATAGAAAACCTAACCTAATATGTCACTTTTAATACATTTTCGGAGGCTTTGCACCTATCATGCTACTACGCATAGAAAGGACAATAATGTTTGGAGCAATTTCCAGTGCTGCAGTGTAGTCGCAATAGAAAGTCCAGTCCAGTCAGGAAGTTGGGACCAGTTGTCGGTCGTTAGTGTCGACAAAAACATGCGTGGTACCATAGTGATGTAAAACATCGATTTTATACCTCTATTAGTAGAGTTGTGGTAAAATATCGATAATGTAAGTGTATTAGTAGAGTTGTGGTAAAAATATCGATAATGTATGTCTGGTAGTAGAGTTGTGGTAAAAATATCAATAATGTATGTCTATTGTCTATTAGTAGAGTTGTGGCAAAAATATCGATAATGTATGTCTATTAGTAGAGTTGTGGTAAAAGTATCGATATAGTTCTCTATTAGTAGATTGGTGGTGAATATATCGATATTGCAGCTCTGTCAATTCAGACCGCAACGTGACACGTTATATTTTATTATATAATATGTGTATATCAGTATATGGAATTGACCGATTTCAATGTACCTAGCTTGCATGACGCAATTGAAATCTCTCAATACAATATCTACAGAAATGCATCCGCGGAGGCCACCTGTCACGTCCGTAACGTCTGATTTAACCCTAAATTCAACTTAATATATTGAGTTGGATACATAATCTTGAATTAATTTGTATGTATTTTGAATAATTATGTTGCTAATCAGAGATTCAACAAAATCGCTGATGGATACTAAGCCAATCGAGAGCGATAGTGAAAAGATAAACTTCTATAAAAAAACCTCACAATTCGGTCATTTAATCTGTTTGTCTTTGATAAATTCCTCATATTGGGATTTTGTTTAGTTCAATGTGACCTTTGTTTGCAAATATTATTTAGGAAAATAATTTCCTTATGTCTTTATAATAGATCATAATAATATTTAGGTAGGTACTACACAGGATTTAAATGCATTCAATTGTAATATACCTTTTTGGGTACATCCGCTATTATAAAGCCTTCCTTAATTAAAATGGGACTTTATAATTCACTTAATAAAGGTTTTGTTAAGCTCAAAAGCTCGACAGAGCTAAATCTCAAAATATAGTACATGAAAAAGCGATCAAATAAGGCATCTGAATATTCAAAAACTGATTTTTAGATAGGTATTTTGTAGAGTAGACGCCAGTAGTTTTGTAGATGTATACTTACTATTATTTCTTAATAATAGATTGTCATTCTTAAGTTTCATATTTTTTTGCACGCTGCAATCTGAAGTCAACTTTAAACAATATTGGACTTACCTATTCATTGTATGAATTCAGCAGTTAAAGTAAATATTTTGAGTCTAAAAAGTCTTGACATTCGATAGAGAAGACAAGACGTGTTAGAGACAAGGGCGTAAGGGCGGGCGGTAAGGGAGGGGGGGAGGGCTTTTTAGCTCTAGGCCAGCTCATACCTGTTTAGAGAAGATGATCAATCTGGTGTATTGTAACAAAAAAACATGAAAATCGCCTGTTATTAATTCTATTCATTAATGATATTATGACACGAAACATTTTGCGAGGTGTTAAAATGAGATATACACGTTTTTAGTTCCCACTTGCCAGGAAAATTGATGTTTATTTTATCTTCTAGGGGCAGGTGTTCCCCCCCCCCCTACCCCTACCTGGGGAGGATATCACAATAAGGCAAAAAGCATTCCAGACAGCTCGATGGATGGACGATTCGAAGAAGTTGCAGCGAACGAAGTTGGATGGTTGGCGCTCGACGGGGGCATCCTATCATCAGCAGCGGATGGCGATAGGCTGATTATGATGAGCTATTGCTAAGAACACTATCGATCGTGACAGCTTCCAAACTAAAAAAAAAAGGGTAGCACTCTGTACACCGCGGTAAAGCTATTTCAGTTAGCGGGTAGTCATACGTCTAGTCGCACACACACAAACACCGTGCCTAAGTCTGACGAACTGAAACGACGTGAGACGAGTGTTAGGTTTATTTTGGTTATTGATTCGGTCGCCGCGCTTAAAGCCCGCGATAAAAGCTATGCAATCGCTTAGAATTAATAAAGAGATCAAAATTATTGTACTCGTTTGGATGCTAATTTGCCATGAACAGGCACACAGACAGATAGACACATAAAACTTATAACAACCCCCATTTTGTCCGGGATCCGAATTATCGACAAACAACTCAAATTAATACATCACTATCGTTTTAAGTTAGCAACAATAAATTACGTAAGACTGTCTCGGTTACTTATTATTTAATAGGAGCCTTAATAAACCAATTTCACCAACGTCTGTTAGTGTTAACAGCTTGTTAAAATGTCATGTTTTCTCTTTCCTTCATACGAAAAACGAAAGATACGTATATAGAAACGTGATACTAATTCGATCATTAATTTTAACTGTCATAAGTGAAATTGTGCCTAAGTACTGTCGTTGATCGATAGCTGTCGATAGGCTACATTTGTTTAACGGCCGTTCCCAATATTTGATCTATCTCTGGTTTTGCCCTACTAGAGATAGGAATAGCTCATAATTGACATAAAATATATGTCTCTAATGTCTAATGTGAGTTATTCCTACCTCTAGTAGGGCAAAACCAGAGATAGATCAAATATTGGGAACGGCCGTAAGTCGAGAATGTCATAGGCATGGTATGCTCTTTGAAGTTTGAACTCGATAACATAATAATAATATGTTAAAGGATGTCCTATTGCAAAAAAAAAATCTTTAAATGTTGCAAAATTTAGTAAGCTGTTAATTAGTTTTCCCCGGCTACACCGGTGTGTTTCGAGTGGATGTATCATGTATATAATTGTATACTATGTTTATTTAATTTTGGTTCAATATAGAGTTTTAGAGCTTAAACGGTTACCTATCTGAATAAGCATACTTACTTAGGTACCTACCTGAGTAAGTATGCTGTTTAATAGATGGGCTATTTCGATAGTCAGTATTATCAATTTCTTTTACACAATAATTCGTAACTTGTGGTTGACGGAGAATTCGCAGGTAGGTTATAGTGTACCTATCACCTTATTAAGGGGGCGACTAACCCTAAAGTGTCGATTTTATAATTCATTTTTATACTTGAAAATAATCCCCGAATTATTTCATTTTCTAAAACTAGATACTACATTATAATTTCGAGAATTCAATCTGAGCAAAAACACGATATCTTAAGATTTTCTCGATAGAAAAAAAACACAAAGATGCATCTAATTTTCACGAATTTTTCTTTTATTGCCATAACCATATATTGAACTAAGTTAATATTTTAACACATTGTATAAAATTCTATCATTGAGAGATCGACCTAGCGGATTTTTAAAATGTTTTCTATTTATCGAGTTATTGAGAAAAAACTAATTTGGCGATGAATCCGCGTCGTCCTTTTTCACCTGGCATATGAAAGACGGGTGTGAGTGTGAAGAGAGAAGGACGATGTTTGATTTTTTTAGATTAGTCGCCCTCTTAATAAGGATATTAATTACGAAGCGCTTACGACAATTCAGTGTTTAAGAACTTATCAAGGAGATTTTTAACGTATTACATAAAGACAACGACAATTATTGAAGACATGAGTGGAAGTGGCAGTAGGTACGTAACAGTTATAATTAATGCAGTTTTTTTCCACAAATGGAGGCTTTAGGGTCTGGAAAATTATTTGATATAAAAACAAAATATGTAGTCTGGATGTTTGTATGTGTAGCCAGATATATTAGCCAAGTGATGAAGTAGGTAATAAGTTACAAGGTTTATTTAAATTATTAATAAGAGCAAAATGTGTAATTATTGCTCTTCTTTTATAAAATGTTAGTTATCTAAATCTTCCACTGACGTCTTTAATTAAGTAGCTACAATGTCCTATTTTCGGGTTCCGTACCCAAAGGGTAAAAACTCTATTATTAAGACTACGCTGCACTTTGTCCGTCCATTGAAAAGCAGGATGGAGTGTTAGTTCCAGCTTCATCCAAGATATTTCCTCGCTCTGCGTCTCATCTGTTTGTGCGGATGTGATAGAGACAGAATATTGCCATTAGCGCCAAATGTAGGAAGTGCTTTCCCATCTTCACTTTCAAGTCACGATTGTATAGCTGAATGTTTGGTCATCGCTTATATCCGTAGCCAAGAGAATTCAGTGGTACTCTACCTTTTTTACTGGCCACAAACACGTTTCGGTATAAAGTCGCCGGCCGCATCCAAAATTGTATAGGCTTAAAAAAATACGTTCGATCATTCTTATAGAAATTTTTTCACGGCTTTTACGAAGACTTTGCACTATTTTGAAGGTGGGCGTGTTTCGTGATTTTTTTTTTTATGAAATAACGGGGCAAACGAGCAAACGGGTCCCTAATGGAAAGCAACTTCCGTCGCCCATGGACACTCGCAGCATCAGAAGAGCTGCAAGTGCGTTGCCGGCATTTTAAGAGGGAATAGGGTAATAGGCGAGGGTAGGGAAGGGAAGGGAAGGGAAGGGAATAGTTGAGGGTAGGGAAGGGAATAGGGTACGGGTTAGGGGATTGGGCCTCCGGTAAACTCACTCACTCGGCGAAACACAGCGCAAGCGCTGTTTCACGTCGGTTTTCTGTGAGAACGTGGTATTTATCCGGTCGAGCCGGCCCATTCTTGCCGAAGCATGGCTCTCCCACGTTAGAAGAATTTAAAAATTGTACTTCACACAGGCCACTGATAAAGTCCCGGCGGGCCGCAGGTTGAGTATAGCTGTTCTAAATGGAGGTGTCCATATCAGTAATGACAGCTTGTGACTAAATATACGGTATGCGTGTTAAATCTATATTCTTATACTTTAAATATAAAATTCTCGTGTCACAATGTTAGTTGCCGTACTCCTCCAAAACGGCTTTGCTGATTTTCACCTACAAGCATATTCAGTAGGTCTAAGAATCGGCTACTGGCTACTTTTTATATTGTTAAGTGCATTTGTTAAATAAATAATAGTAAATTATTACAACTCGAGACTGACAGCGACTATTGTTTGTGCGACGGGATAGCGATGGACGTTGCCATGGTGACATACTTATTTAGTCACTTCAATAAAATAATATGGGCGAAAAATACTTTATATGGCAAAAAAACGTTTGCCGGGACAGCTAGTATTATTATAAATGCGAAAGTTTCTGTCTGTTACCTCTTCACGCTTAAAATGCTTGTTGAACTAGGGCTGATATACCTAATTTCTGTTCGTTCTGTGATTGGTCCAAATTTTGACAGCCAACCAATAACAGAGCCTGAACCATGTCTTGAGACCGAGATGCATCTTGAGTACTGACTATTTATACCGGCCTAAGTATTGTTCAACTTACTTATTACTGCAAGTTTTATCAAAACCGGTCCAGTAGTTTTTGAGATAGGGAATTTAATTTCTCAATTACATACAATTTTAAATTATTTGATTTATTTTTTTATAAAATATTATGTACTTACTTATTATATTAATATATAGGCCCATATAAATGTATATGTATATTTTTTAAATAAGTATCCTTTTTTATGGTTGTCTGGAAGAGACCGCTTAAAGCGGTAAGACCGCCAATTTGCGCTCTTCCTAAAAATTGTTTCTCTTTCGCATTTTGTATTTTTTATGTGCAAATAAAGAGTTCATTATTATTATTATTATTATTATTATATAACTTTGTTTTGTTCTATTTGGAAATATAGAATTTATCAATAAATAAATAGAGCTAGATTGTAGATATACGTCATATACGTAGTTATCGAAACCTAATAAATCAGTGCACGTGGATTCCAGGAATCTAGGCGACCTGTAATTAATCTGTACCTAGCCTAGGAAACCTACCCGAACCCTTTGTTGTATACTAAATCAACTCGATGTGATTGAGAAATGTGATTTACTTAGTTGCAATGTGCATTAATATGCGGCAGACTTATTGCAGCAATATGCCTAATGCCTACCTATTGAAGACGATCTCTGTGGCTGAATGGCTCAAAGCTGGCCGCCGACTGAACAAAAAGTTTTCGGTGTTCCTTAGTCATGGATGTGTATTAAATATGATGTATGATATAATAAAAATCTCAGATTACAGATATATTATGTACAGTATAAAAGTATTAAATACATTTCCGTTGTCTGGTACCTGTACACAAGTCCTTCAGGAACTTAGCATGGGGCCAGACTGTCCGTCAATCTGGCCCTGACTTTCGCCGAATAATGGACGTTTTATACCACGTCAGTCAATGACGTGGTATAAAACGTCCATTATTGGGCGAAAGTGAGCGGATTTTGAATTTTAATTATATTTAGCACCAGATGACACCCGCAGCTTCGTTTAAAAACTGTGTAATGTTCTTTAAGTACCCTTATTAGATATATCCACACCAAATTTAATCAAAATCGGTTCAGCCAGGGAGTGTGAGAGCCATGCAATAGTGGGAGAGTCATGCTTCGGCACGAATGGGCCGGCTGGACCGAAGCAATACCACGTTCTCACAGAAAACCGGCGTGAAACAGCGCTTGCGCTGTGTTTCGCCGAGTGAGTGAGTTTACCGGAGGCCTAATCCATTATATACCCTATTCCGTTCCATACCCTCCCCTATTCCCTTCCCTTCCCATCCCTACCCTCCCCTATTACCCTATTCCCTCTTTAAGGCCGGCAACACACCTGCAGCTCTTCTGATGCTGCGAGTGTCCATGGGCGACGGAAGTTGCTTTCCATCAGGTGACCCGTTTGCTCGTATGCCCCCTTATTTCATAAAAAGAGGTAACAGAAGGACAGACAGACACGCTTTCATATTTATAATATTAATAAAACTAGCAGTAGCTGATGGTTTCAGATTCATGTTATGGATGTTCAATGTTCATGCTTAATTTGATAAAATGCAGCCTATGCTCGTAGTATAACAAAAAAAGTTCTTCGCGAAGCCATAATTATGACATTCCATCCCTCTGTAAGTCCTTTCTAACCTTACCTAGGTATAAAAAAACTCATAAAAAACTTATTTTGTTGACTAACAACTGAAGTAAATGGTTGACTAACCATTTACTTCAGTTACGAGTCAACGAAACAGTATAGTTATGTTTAGAAACATAAAACAAAGGATTATTAAAACGACATACAGTTACAAAAATTAATATTTATTTCAGACATGATTCAAATACAACATCCAATACGCGACTGCTCTATAAATAGTAAAAAATTACATATGTATCTAGTAGGTATATTTTCCATTTGTGTAGGCCATAAAGTTAATATAACCAGTGGAATAGAGAAACAAAGGCCTAAGCAAGCGAAAATCAGTAACAACTAATACTGCGTGGTAAAAAGGGACGCGTGAATCGTGAAACTGCATGACAGCAACTCTTTTTTTGACGTCCAGTCGGCACTTATCGGCACGTTAATCTCATAGAAAGATGCTTGTGTAAGTGTATACGTACACACATTTTTACACACAGATGTAAACCAATTTCGGTTTCGTTTGACTGCTCTATTCCGCTAGGTATATTAATTTTATGGTGTAGGCTCACTAGGCTTGATTAAAGGCCGTTCCCAATATTTGATCTATCTCTGGTTTTGTCCTACTAGAGATATGAATAGCTCACATTAGACATTAGAGACATGTATATCTTATGTCAATTGTGAGCTATTCCTATCTCTAGTAGGGCAAAACCAGAGATAGATCAAATATTGGGAACGGCCGTTAATAAGCGTCTATTCGAACGCGCGGTTTGACGACTAAGGGCGCATTTTCATTAGTCGTTAACTCGTACGGTACCTATACAGCATACGGGGAGTCTATGACAACGAATGGCGCATGTCTATTGGTCGTGACATGATCTCCCGCACTCCGCATGCGGGCCCTATCGACCAGTGAAAATGCGCCATAACATCGCGAGATCACAAGCCATTTTATGACATATATATGAATAATTATGACAGTGCGACCGCGCCGCTATTTAAATAAATCGTTACTGTATACTATTTGTGATCTCGCGGTATAGCAGCCAAACCGCTCGTTCGCGCGGACGCATATAAATGGAGCCTTATAATGTAAAAATAACCTACATTATACCAGATCGGATAAATAGTATTGATCATCGACTTTTAGTTCCGCCATTCGACGCTAGATGGCGTTAAATATTTTTACCTTCAAAATTATTATGCTTCCACAAATGGTACAAGCACAGCTATAATATTATAATAATATGTATGTATTTTCTATAATATTATATAGTAAAAGCTACAGTAAAAGACTGCATTTATTATTAGGAATTTTGGACTTTGCGTTATTGTCTAAGCACTTTTTATGCTAGGTAAACAGATTAATAGTGAACGAAACAAGGCTTTTTGCTCATGCAAGCCATATCATATACTCCTCTACCTTGTAATATCTTCCGGAAATCTTTATTTTCCTATCCGAAGAATAAACAAGTCTGGAGGCCTGTTTCACCACTTCCCGATAAGTGACAAATAGGCTATCCACCAATTAACTTGACAGATCTAGTATGGAGAATCTGTCAAAAAAGCTGTGAATAGCCTATTCGGCACTTTATCAGAAAGTCGTGAACAGGCCCTTACTCTACAATGCATTCGTTTCATTTAGTTAAATTGCGAGTTAAAAGAGAGCACTTAAGGGTAGTTTCTGATAGAATAAAAGAATTTATTGATGCAAAATGGAGTCCTACGCTCCGTTGCAATAGAATTAAGTACCTACATTTCTTGATGTGATTTCTTTTTTCTAGAAACTGACGTAATTTCGTTGTTCTATATCTTTTTTAATACTTTTTTTATATACCGGCAACCTGTATAATTCAGGCATCATATACAATACCTAGGTCCTAGGCAATGTATGCCTGCGGCGCAGTGCCGAATTTGTATACGAGTATATTTCTGATGAGAGTAGGCCATTTTATCTTTGCCGCCCAATATAGGTACTATCAGGAGGTTGATTCATAGGCTGTTGACGAACTACGTCAAGTCGTCAATTGGTCGGATAGCGGTGGCCGGTGATCTGTCTGATAGCGCCTGGCCTGTGTTTGACATAACGCGACCAAATTACGTAGTTTATGAATCAACTTCTCTGATAGTATGAAATCTGTAGGGCTTCGCTGCGCCCCGTTAAAACTCCTATCAAATTATATAAGCCATGTATTTAAATCAATATCTGTATATTCCCTTTTCTCGATCAAAATATTTCACCAAAAATACTGACTTGCACACTAATTATGCACCCTAAATAGGTATGCGAATTCAGCATACTATTTAAAGTTATTTGCATAACTGTTTTACTGAACGAATAACGATTATTAAAATAGTATATCTAATAATTCCTTACTTAAGCAAACATACTACAACTTTTTAAAGGAAAACCATCACTTAAATTACTTTTAGCAACATCATTTATTCTAAATAAAACCCAATTTAATCTGTTGCGTTCATATAATAATTAAGAACACATAAAAATCATCAAGTGCTAACATAACATGGACTAAACTTTGGCACAGTGAATGGTAACTCAGTTTATAAACAATAATAATAAACAATCGGCAAAGAGCGAGTCGGAGTGAGTCGACGGAGCCTCGCTACGCGGGGCTCCTACTTCTGGGTGGTTCACATAAAATAACCACGATGGCTTTTGGAGGACATGTTTAGATAATCAATTGTTTTTTTTTGATCAGCATTAGTTTTTCTGGTATGCATTCAGTTTATGAGCGGATTTAAGGTAGTGTGCTGAAAAATTATTCTGATGTGCATTTAATAATATCCCATTATGTAATTGAAAGCTAGTATGAAAATATGTGGCGATTTTAAATTTTCTTGTAACTTATCTACTCCATAACCTAGCTTATAATATATCTGGCTACACATATAATCCATAGATTTTCTATTTCAAATAATTTTTCCGACCCTAAAGCTTCCATTTAAGCAAAAAAACGGGAAGTTTTTTCATGTTACTTACCTTATTCTTCCACCCACGTCTTTAATTATTATATGCATCCAATATGCATCATTGATCATCGCATTATGAGTCTGACTAGTGGTACTTCTCATTTTGCTAGTGGTACGTCTCTTACATCGAAAGGTACATAGGTAAATATTCTACCAATTTTAAAAATTCGTTATTGTGAGCTTTATAATTATTTGAGCTAAGTGTAATAGGTTATATGACAAGCAAAGTCGCAATTTTATCGTGGGATCTATAAAGCTATTTATACACTCAAACTTGAAAATGTTGAAATCGGTCCCACCCCCATACATTGAGATTCTTGACAAAGACCTCACGTTTTACTAAGCTGGTATTTACTCAAAAATAATGAATTTATATCAGATATAGTTATAACCATATCTATTTCTAGATATAAAAAAAGAAATAGTCGAGGATTTCATTGCCGACTGTGAATTCGGTATTTCCTTATAAAATTGTAAAATTGTTCCATAATTACTCAGAAATAAATAATTTTTTATTTATAGTTGTATATATATTATAATTTACAAATATTTTTCTATTCATGTTTTATAAGGTTGATAGTTAAAATCTAGGAAGCAGTAGACAAACTGGCATTTCGCCTGATGAAAAGCGATAAATACACGAAAAGTTGTAATTGCGTTTATGATAATCAAATTATTAAAACCGGTGCGCGCTGCAGCGATTTAAGTAGGAAGTCGGAACACTGTTGCATTTATACTATAATTTATAAGCATACTTACGCAAATAGTTTAATATTGTACAAAATTGAGAAAAAAATCTATAGCTACTATACGGTTTATTGCATTGTAAATGATTTAAAAATTCTTGTATAAAATGATTATGTGTATTTATGAGTAATCCTTAGTTACAGATAGGTATGCCAAGTAATTAATAGAAGTTTTCTATAATAATATAATAAATTGTACTAAGGGCCTGTTTCACCACTTCCTGATAAGTGCCGGATAGACTATCCACAACTTGACAAATAGAGTATGGAGAATCTGTTAAGTAAGTTGTGGATAGCCTATCTAGCACTTATCTGGAAGTGGTGAAACAGGCTCTTAGTATTGTAAGATTTACTAGATAATAGGTATGCTTTAACATTAAGTAAAATTCAATTTCCCATTTCGTAGCATGATAATCATTACATACATTTTAATAAGTCCGTACACAATATGCTAACGCGCGTTTTTGTGAAATGAATATAAACGCGAGTTATTAAAACGCACGTAAAATCGTCAGTAGATTTAAGTAATATATAATTAAATATTTCTGCGTGCGACTCTAATCACCCTATTATACCAAAAATTACCTTAAATATTACATGCATTAAGCAAGGGGTCCTATTGAAAAGCAGAAAAAACAAAAAGTTGTATTAACAAAATGTCTTTTATTTCATCTAAATGTTTGTGTTCATTAATAATAATTAAAACATTAATTGTCGATATTTAGCACCAGTTACATAATATTTAAGCACCCATTACAATAAGATTAAGTAAGCTAAGATTTGTGATATATTTTTATGTACAGAGTTAAAAATAATGTTACAAAGAAACAGTTAATTAGTTATATTGTTGATAACATTAAAGTAAAATATGTACTTAGTTTTTTTTTAATACTTTATTCTATACATTATACCAAATAAATGCCTATAAATGCAAAACTATTACAAAATACTAGACAACTTATTTCTATAGTTTAGAAACACGAGTATAATAATAATTTGTAACCAACTATTTGCACTTTCATTTCGATTTCGAAATATTTAAAGTGTATTTCATTTTTTTTATTATTATTCTTGGGCCAACTTGCACACATGACACACAAAGAAAGAACAACGTGGAAGGCCTACTTTTTAAAATTCATTTCTATAGGTAACTCCTTAAGTTAGGAAATATGAAAGGTAATATTATGCTAAGGTTAGAGTATTTCAGATCAATCAATCATCAATAAAACAAGAAGTTGATTGAAATAAAGACCTACGGTTTGAACACTAGACAGAAATTTGGGAACAGTGTGCAAGTGCCTTTGTAGTACTCGTAGAATTTTAATTGAAATAATAATTATTATATTAGCTAAATAATAATTGTAATAGACTACACAAAATAATATTTTTTAACATATTTGTAATACTCGTAGAATTTTAATTGAAATAATAATTATTATATTAGCTAAATAATAATTGTAATAGACTACACAAAATAATATTTTTTAACATGCAAAGCTTTAACGTAACAGATATTTAATTAAATATTGTTAGCTATAAGTATTAAGTAATATGGAGTAAATTTTCTTATGATATAACGTCCAATAAAAGCCATTTTGATTTTAATAATAAAATTTATCCTTTGATTAGACGAAACAACGTATAATTATTATCAAAATGGGTCCGGTCCACTTTAATCTTTCCACAAATTCTCAAGGTTTGTCAAATGCCACATTTTACCGCCTATAGTCAAGTAAACTTTGCTTAACAAATTATAAAATTAATGAAAAATAAACACTGGGTTAAAGGCAGATCCGAATGTTCCATTTAAGAAAAATGACCAACTTATGTAGCTAAAATATACAAAGAAAAGACATTTTTGTGAAAAAGATTTGAAGTGTTTCGGTAAAAGAAAGAAAAAATATCTACAAGTAAACAGATGATTCTGATTGAAACTTTAGGCAACCCACTTTATTATACATAGGAATTCAGATCTGGAATGCATTAATACTTAAAATATTAAAGTAATTAAGTAATTTTTCAAAGAATGAAGAATGTTAGAGGAGGACAATGAAATCAAAAGAGTAATTCCTTAAGTACTTCGTGAGTGACCAAATTTTGTAAATATTATAATTTGTTCGTTACAACTCTAAGGCCACGTTCATACATTTAACACAAAACATCTCTCAATTTTCAATGAACTAGACTATTGTCTAGTTTATATTATATTAACTATATTATATTAATATTTTAAACATAATTTTAATATAGTTCATCTATGTTTTTAGAGAGTCATCAGTACAAATTATTAAAACGAAAAAAAGCGCTTATTTTAATATTTTCTTACAAAATTAAGGCATTTGAAAATAGGTCATGAAAGCAACTACCATCGCCATGCTACGTCAAGACAGTAGCGAGTGCGTTACCGATTGCTTTGCCTTAAAATTTCATGCACAATTGTACTATCGACCCACTAACACAAATAAACGCAAAATCAAAATGGCGGACAGACCGACATGACATCCCTATCACAATTCATCCTTTATCTGTGTGTGTACTTTCTCACAAAAAGTGAACATTCCTTCAAGAGTTCTTTCTCCGTCGTAATCGGCTAGGAGTTTACCTGAAGCATACATTTTGAAGGTAGGTAGACCTTTAATTGACTCCCTGTCGGCTATTTTTTCACTCTCCGAGGCATCGACGGCTAAAGCCCTCACGGATTTGCCGGCTAATTTCGTGGCTAAGTCGTTAAAAGTCGGCTTAACCTTTGCACAGTGTCCGCACCCTAAAAAAGAACAAAGAAAAATAAAGTTTCAAAATTAAAAAAGGAACATAACAAATATTTTTAAAAGAAAAAATTAAATGTCGGGAATTGATCTAAAATATATTTATTGTCCTCGATGAATTTTCTCAAGAATTGAGCCGCAATTACTTTTCCTTGAATTTATTTTCCTTATAATGTGCTAGTTTTCCAGGATGAAAACTAGCACATGTATTGTCCCGAAAGTAAAACTTTCCCCTTACCAAATTTCATCTAAATCGGTTCAACGGTTTAAAGACTTTAAACATAGGTTTATAATATAAGTACGCGCTTTTCGAGAACCCCGGATTCTATTGAAGCGTACACACGCAAGCGCGCGTTGGAACGCGCGTTAGCAAAGCGCGCGCTTCAAAACGCCCAATGTGTACCGGGCCTTTGTTAATTTTATTGTGATAATGTGTACCGGGCCTAAGTGACTTCCTTTTAAAACATAACAGGATAAGAACCTAGGAAATATACAGAAACCCAAATATGTCTGAGGCTGGACATTTGACAAGTTAATGGAAAACTACTTGAGAGTGCCCACTCAGATAGCTGGAAATTGATTCTCGTAAACGGGGAGTAGGAGGTGGGAGAATTTCATTTACTTTGTACACCTTCAGTAGCAACTAGATGAGGCCCGCAACTCCGTTACGCCAAAACTCGTTTATCGCGCGGGAACCGTACGTTTTTCTGAGACAAAAAGTATCCTATGTCCTTGCCCGGGACTCAAAGTATATCCATGCCCGGGAAAATCGGTTCAACGGTTTGGTCGTGAAGAGGTAACAGACAGACGGACAGACAGACTTTCGCATTTATAATGTTAGTATGGATGTACTGTACTTAAATAGGCGTTAAACGTAAAAGTATTTTTTGTTGAGCACTAGTCGATGCCCGAAACTCCATTGCGCAGAAATTCGTTTAATTTCCAGTAGCGGCGTTAGGGAGGGCGACGCTAGGCGACCGCTCAGGGCGCCGGATAAAAAAGGACGTTGAAGGCAATAGAAAATGGCGCCAAATTTTTTCAACACTATCAACACCCTGGGCGGCGAAGAAATCTCGCCCAGGGCGCTGGTAGTGCTAAACCGACCCTGCATATTTCCGGAATAACATGTATCCTATGTTCCTTTCTGTCCCTCAGCTTTTACAGGCAGACACTTTCTAGACATGATTACTATCTACTGTATTTACCACTTTTGAAAATTATTATCAAAAGTGGTAAATACAGTAGAAAGTAATATTATATTTAGATACAATTGATACTATAATAGTTTCAATTGTATCTAAATATAATATAATATAACTCAAAGGTGACTGACTGACTGATAAACATTATAGTGACTGATAGACATCAACAAACAACCCAAACCACTGGACGGATCGGGCGGAAATTTGTCATGCAGGTAGATGTTATGACGTAGGCATCCGCTAAGAAAGGATTTTGATCAATTCTACCCCCAAGGGGATAAAATAGGGGATGAAAGTTTGCATGAAACTTTGTCAATTTTAAACCGATCGGGCTGAGAACTTGATACCTAATTAAAAATAACTTCTTAACGGGAGCGAAGCCGCGGGCAACAGATAGTGAGTATAAATAGGGATACTTACATGTAGCGTAGAACATGACGAACGTGGGTTTTGGAGACGCGATGATCTTGTCGAAGTCATCATCATCAGCCAACATCACGTGGTCGTTGAAGCCAGTCTCTTTGCGCTTCTTGTCGTGTGCGACAGTCGCTTTACCCATCAGTGAGTTGATGTAGGACACGAAATCAGCCTCCTGTTATAAAAAATAGCAAACTAAGCAAACAATTGAGGAACCAATAAAGGTGTGCCTGAATACCTGAGGCAATTTATTATAAAAGAAAAATTGAATGAATTTATCGCATATTTTGTGTCATGTGTGTGGGAGTGGGACTATACGAATTTTACATTCCTATTGTATATCAGAGAAGTTTCATATGATGATGACGGGACTATGTCACTTGGTCGGGTTACGTAATTTTGGTAATTATAGTTTGTGCGTTTTATGATGAAATGCGTGACACATTATAATTGACAATAGTAGGGAAGTTACCTAACAAAAATTAATCGATAATTTAGAAGTATCGAATCACTTCGTAAAGGAATTGCAATCGAAATTATCGATTTCGTACTGACATTTCAGTGGTTCAGTTAATATTTATAATTTTATATTAATAAGTTAGCATTTAGCAACTTTTCATTTTTATTCATTTATGGTTATACGAAATTTTTATTCGAGACATTTGTTTTTGTAGATGGAATATAATTTATTACATTTAGATTTATTTTGTTTTCTTGTAAAAATACCCGTAGCAAGGAACATGAAAACTGTCACCCATATCATCTTAAAACACACAAAGTATAGGGCCATACACTGATCTTCATTATCTATACTAGTACGCTGCACTTATGATACCTACCTGCTTTTTGTGCCTATTTGAAGCGGAATCAGCGCCCCCAATGCGGGGAAAGAGAACTAAATCTGACGTAACTTGCAAATGGCCGGTTAATCGCTATTGGTTGTAGAAACTAGTATTAGTTCCAAGTACTCCCACTACTGCTATCAGCGCCAATATGGCGACTGGAGGATAGTGGAGGTCAGTGGGGCCATAGCTCACCGGGATGCCACGGCGCGTGGCAAATGACGTTACCATGGGAACGTCTGGCGTGTCTACGTATCCGTCGCCAGCGTAGCCAAAGTCAACCGCTTCGCATGCGGCGACTTTTCCAGTTATTTGCACGTCTTTATATGCTCCTTGACTCAATCAGTTACTGATTTTAGTGTTATCCTCAGATAATTGAAAAATTTTCAAGTTATAAACACCGCTTTGAGGCGACGTAGAGATGCCAGATGTTGCCATGGTAACGTCACTGGCCACGTCGCCGTGGCATCCCGGTGAGGTATGGCCCTTAGTTGTGACTTGTAACATACCGCGACCAAATTACACAGGTCTGCCATCTGCCTATGAATCAACTTGACTGATAGTACTGATACATCTTAATATATATATTTCTTGTGTGCGTGTGTATGTGACTGAACTCCTCCTAAACGACTGGACCAATTTTGATGAAATTTTTTGTGTGTGTTCGTGGAGATTCGAGAATGGTTTAGATTTACAGTTTGGTCTACTGGAAAATGTTTTTTCAATTAATTTCTTATTTATAAGGAGAAATATTATAAAGGCGAAAGTTTGTTTGGATGTATGGATGTGTGGATGTATGGATGTTTGTTACTCTTTCACGCAAAAACTACTGAACGGATTTTAATGAAACTTTACAATAATATAGCTTATACATCAGAATCACACATAGGCTACAATTTTAACCGACTTTCAAAATGGGGGAGGTGTTAAGTTCGTTTTTTTATGGTCAACGATTACTCCGCCATTTGTTAACCGATTTTCAAAATTTTTCTTTTGGTATATAGGGTATCATCTCAATTTAGTATCATATTCACAAAAGTGGTGATCTGATGAAGGATCCATAAGTAATGAGGGAACTCCTCAATATTTATAGGGAAACATGTGGTAACTTCGGTTTCATGAGAAGTATTCTAAGCATATGCTACCAACAAGTAAGATTTTGCACCGAGGTATACCTGGTATACCGTGGTTCGGAGGGTGCTAAGAGAACTCCTGATTCTTTATAGATACAAGTTTGGGAGTTTTGGCGTTGTATTAAGAACGGAAAACATATGCTACTATGCAAATTACATTCATCATCATCATCACTACCATATTATACATATATTAACATACTCTTCAAGTTTATAATAATATTGGGACGATTATAAACCTGAAGAGTATGTTTGCTTGAACGCGCTAATCTCAGGAATGTAGTCCGATTTAAAAACTTATTTAAGTGTTAGATAGCTCATTTATCGAGTAAGGCTATAAGCTATATCTCTATCTTAGCGTAATAATTCACGCTAAGACTAATTCGACCGAAGAAACTCAGGAAAATGTGGGGAAAACGGGGGAAATATTACAAAGGGTTTATCTCACGAACTACTAGAGCAATTTTTATGGCAATATTTGGCACAGATATAGAGTAGACCACGTGAAGGGAGTAGGGGCATAAGCTATTTTTTATGGGAAAATGTACGGTTTCCGTAAAAATCCTAATTTACGCGGGCGACGCCGCGCGGGACATCTAGTAAGAATGTAAAATTCGTCAATAGTCCCACACACATGACACAAAATACGCGGTAAGGTATATAATTTGGTATATAATTTTTCAAACTATCCGCGTATTTTTTTTTCTTTCATAATAACTTTCCTCAGGTATTAAGTGATTGACTGATTGTGTTGTCTTATGTGAATATTAAGACTAACCTTCCGTTCGCTACTGTAAACCTGCACCACTTTGTAGTAACAGCTGAAGTATTTTATCATGGGGTATTCAATCACCCCAAATTTACATTTTATACCTGTGCTTATTAAGACTAACCTTCCGTCCTCCATTGTAATCCTGCACAACTTTGTCGTAGTAGCTGAAGTATTTGATGGTGGGGTATCCTTTCACCCCGTAGTTAGCGCACACGTCCTGATGCTGCGTGCAGTCAACCGCACCGAACGCCACCATAAGCTCGTCCGCGAAACTCTCGGCCGCTTTCACGAATTCCGGCTTTGTGGATTTGCAATGACCACACCCTGCGTAAAATAAAATAAAATGAAAATATTTTATTTCTGAATAAATTTGAATCAAATGTATTCAGAAAGTCGTTACTACTGGTGGTAAACAAAAGTAAAATATCGGCAAAGTGGACGGGTAGGACTCGCGCATGAAACGTTCCATACTATCTAAGAGCCAGTCCACACGGCGCGTTGCGTCAGCGTTGCGTCGACGCAGCGCTGCCGTTGCGTTGTTTTACATTCAAATAACCAAGGTGTCTACACACCGCGCTGCGTCGTGACAGCAGCGCGCAACGCACACATGACGGACAGGAGCCCCCGAGACGAAGCGGGAGGGGGTGTTGACTTTAAGACTGCGATGCGACGACGCAACGCGCCGTGTGGACTGGCTCTAACTTAGCGGGCCTCCAGACGAGCAATATTATTGCGTAATATTATTGACGTCTAGGGTTGACTTTTACATCGCGCGCCTTCAATCTAATTGTCAAATAAACTGTTCAATAAAATTAGAGCGTGATATTTCATATTGCACAATACAATTGATCTTCTAGGGGCCAGCTTAGATTTGATATCGGCCATATCAAATCTAAGCTGGCTAGCATGGGCAAAAAATCGCGGATATTTAATGCCAACGCGTTCGCCTATATGTAGTGCCGACATTAGATTTATTTTATTTTTTGTTTAGTATTTCTTGTTAAAGCGGCAACCGAAATATTATATGTACATAAATTGTTAAACTTCAACTGTCTAGCTAGGGCGGCTTTGGAAATACAGCCTGGTGACAGACAGACGGACTGACGACGTGATTTTAAAAAAGGTATCGTTCTTACTTAAAAGAGAACATTGCATAGATCATGAGTTTATGAATGCTCGGTAAAAATAGAAGGCGTAGTGTTCGATTTTTAAACTTTGGTAGGACGAGAACGGAGACACGCTAGATCAGTGGTCAAACAAATCGTTATTGGTAGATTCAGTTTAATCTAGCAATCTTAAAGTTTTGCTCGGACTATAAACAACGGATTACTGACAATAGATTTAAGCAGGGTTAGTGGACGATCAATTTTATTGTGCAATATCATTGAACAATATTATTGAACACTCTATTTGAAAGGCGTTCAATATCAACCCTAATATTGCACAATACGTGATATTGCACAATAACATTGATCCTCTCTAGGGTATTCCCGCTTAAGTAGCAATATCGTTGCATAAACTGTAACTACGTTTAGGACGTTTAAAACCATACACTCTGTGTTGTAGTTTAAAACTAATTTATGTTAACCCCGTACTCTCAAAAGGTATTAATGTCGCAGTCGACTGGTTAATAACCCTCCTGGCAGTCGGGTAAAAAAGCCATTCAATCAAACATAAACACGGCCGCAGTGGAAGACATTTCTGTCTCAAAATAGAGTTTTTGACAGATTACAATACAATTTTTTTACTGGTCATTAAACTGAAGTTAGGTACTTAATCATTGAATCTGAGTCAATGTACCATGTAACTACAGTGTGTAACAAAACTAAGTGATAATACTTAGTGATAATACTTTAGGGTGTCTATGGGTCCCATGTATAGAGTTCACGGTGAGTAGCAGCGCTGAAACAGTATTTTTTTTACATTTATATGGGCAAGCGCCCAGCGTCATGAATTTTCCCAAACGTTTAAATAAAGTTACACTTTCAGCGCTGCTACTTTCACAGCGAACTCTATACAGGATGTCCGTACACACCTTAAAATACCACTTAGTTTTGTTACACCCTGTATATTTTCACCAAGTAAAGCACGCTGTATACTCACATGGAGCGTAGAACATGACGATGGCATGTTTGATCTTCCTCAGGGTAGGTTTGAAGGTGGCGGAGTCGAGGTGTCGCACGGGGGACTCCTCCTCCGCCCAGGGCTTCTCCGGCGGCGGCGGGGGCGGAGGTTCCGACGGAGTCTGTGGGGAAGAATGAGCTATAGTCGAACCGTGAGACAAGCCACAAAAATAGAAAGCTAAGTGGGTCCCTAGATGATACATTTTATTGTGCAATATCACTAAACCCTAATATTGGACAATACGTGATTTTGCACAATAATATTGGTTGTCTAGGGGCCCGCTAAGACATGGTTTTAATAAAACCATAAATTGAACAGTCAAATAGTAAAAAATCTGATCGCACACGGACAGAAACTTTCGTAGTTTCAGTTGGTAGTCAAACTCGGGTCGATCAAACAATTTTCTCTGCCCTACCCACCACGTATCGATAGAAACAGGAGCCATATTTGAGATGTCAAATGTTTGAGTGTATATCTATTCTGTATTCTATTTCGATGGAAAATTATATAGCTTGTCGAAAGAGAGCAGACGCCGAACATAATTTTAAATGCCTTAAAAAGTATAAAAACTTTATTAAATCAAACTAAAATGTTTTGGAGTGGTACGTTATCAGTGGAAACACGAGGCGTAAGGCTGCCTTCACGTGGCGCTCTACCATGGCGGCCGTTCCCAATATTTGATCTATCTCTGGTTTTGCCCTACTATAGATAGGAATAGCTCACATTAGACATTAGAGACATATATTTTATGTCAATTGTGAGGTATTCCTATCTCTAGTAGGGCAAAACCAGAGATAGATCAAATATTGGGAACGGCCGTTAGCGTCTACACTTCTTTGACAGACTTATTTTTTTTAATATATTTTTCATCGGTCGAAAGTACCCAAATTTGAGGTTTTTCGAATCTTTAAAAATTCATATCTTTAAAAATATTAACTTTATCGTAAAAAGTCACAGGACCTTTTTTAATGGTATTTTAATAAAGAATATAAAAAAAATTGTTCGGTTGAAAAATAACAATTCCTTGCAATTGTTTAAACAATGTTTGTTTAAACAATATGGCACCGGGTTGCGTCCTGGCAACATGCATTTATATTATCAGGAGGGAAATTTGAAGAGGATCGCATAAAAAAATTGAGGTGGAATAGTTTTCGGTACTCATGCGCCGACTCGTCCTAGTCTAATTTGAAAATGAAAAATATTTTGTATCACGTAGGTGCTATGGCAACTTTATGCCGATAGGCGTGAGCGGCTATAGCCCGGCCGAATTTTATTTATGATTTGAATACAAAAAAAAACTTCCCAAGTCTATCGTACAACTAAGATAGAATCATTTTACTGTGGGAAAACAACCATTAAAATTTCACGCAGTACCTATTAGAGCAGGTATTTTTTAAAAACTTGATTCAACGCAGTATGTTTAGGTATTAATAATAATAATAATATAAGTTTTAAGGTGTTAGATATTTTTTAGTGTTAGATATGTTTCGGATCAGAAATTTCGGACAATGTGCGGCTGGGCTTAATCGGCATAGTCTCTTCTAACAATAAATATATCTGACTTAAATAAATATTAAATAAGTTATTATTTATGTAATTAATTATTATTATTTTGAATACTAAATATTTCCTGTTAATGCGGTGTTGCAATAATTAGTAAAATGAAAACTCGTATATCCAATACGTGACCTTATAATATTATGTTAGATATTTTTTAAATTTACAAAAGAATATTATGGTTATAACTGATTATTTTTGTGTGTGTTTTTGTGCCTACTTCACAATTTCTTGCCAGAAAATAATGAATCATAAAAGTGGGACCAATCGCCAGATGATAAAATGTTAAAAATTCATATCTGGTCATTGGGCCCACTGGGCCTAAACACCTTGGGACGAAGCACCAGAGTACTCATCTGATCGACGTCATCTGACACATAATGTCAGATGCCTGCCGGAACGCACTCTGCTCATATATTTTGTATCTGACGTCCGGTCCGGTTGAGTTGTCAGATGCCGTCTATCGGATGGCAGAAATTTTTAATTGCGTTCCGGCGGGCGTCTGACATTATGTGTCAGATGACTCAGATGACGCCGATCGGATGTCAGTTCAAATGTTTCTGACGGATCGCGCTCTTTCTTACATTTTGTACTGAGCCGAGTGAGCTCGAACTCGCCGGAAGGAAAATTCGGATAGTGTGCGATGTCACTGGTGTGGCGGTCCGGCCGACGTTCAAATGTTTCGTATCAGAAATTTCGGACAATTTGCGGCCGGGCTAAAGGGCGTATCGTTATTTTAAAGATGGAAGCTATAGTCAGGATGGCCGAGCGGTCTAAGGCGCTGCGTTCAGGTCGCAGTCCACTTCTGTGGGCGTGGGTTCGAATCCCACTTCTGACAGAACTTTTTAAGGCTCCCACTATATAATTTTTTTTTGGAAAACCGATTGGGTAACTTTGAATTGCGGTTTTACTTTGAACAATACAATAATGTATTGTTCAAAGAAAAACCGCAATTGAACGTTAACCAAAATGAGCGTATATTAAATGTAATATAATCGAACTTTATTTATGCGTCATATTTTACCCACGTCATATATTTTGCAGA
Source organism: Aricia agestis (assembly GCF_905147365.1). Taxonomy (NCBI): domain Eukaryota; kingdom Metazoa; phylum Arthropoda; class Insecta; order Lepidoptera; family Lycaenidae; genus Aricia; species Aricia agestis. The sequence goes on along the minus strand of NC_056428.1, from coordinate 21,478,607 downwards.
ACCAATTATAAGTAATTTAAAATTCGTATTTTTAAATCACCAATGATTTATGTTCAATGGCAAAGTAACAAAAACATGAGATTAAAATGTCTAACCTACTAACTATTCGTCTGCAAATTACAAAGTTTGAAAAAACTTATTACGAATATTTCTTCCGTACACTGCATCCTCAAAGCTTATTAGGTTTGAGGAAAAGTGCAAACCATCAAGTGCATTCGAATAAAAATAACATATATTTTTCCAGAGTATACTATGGAAAAATATATGTCATTGATGGCGCGGTATTATCGGTCGATAATATTGCTAGCGATATTGCGATATTATGCGCCGCGATTACTTGCACACAGCTGCGATTGTATCGTCCGATATTTCTTACGAGAGAGCACCGCCCCGCAACCAGTGTTGCCAACTCTTCAAAAAATTTCTTACTAAAGCATTTTTTAAAACCCACTAAATTTCAAAGAAAACTCCCCAAAAATAATATAAATATAATAATCATTTGGGGTACGTTCCACAAAATTATCAATGACGTCATTATTTTGCTTCTGCAACTCTCAAAATGACCCATCTTAAAAGATGGGTCAACATGGATTTTTTTTTAATTTGAATGGAAAATGGAAACGTGGGATTTGAACAATAATAATAAAACTTTATTTTCTCAAATTATTATAATTAAATAATATGATTATATAACAATAAAAATGATAATAATATTACTAAAAACGAAATAAATATAATATACCCACAATATATTATTTTCCCATTAAATTAAAAAATAAATCGTACATCTGGCAACACTGCGTTATTGCGATATACTTCCATTGCGGCGTTATTATCGCAGCAGTGTGTAACTACATGACCTTCCTAATACAAAATGTACTTACTGAAAACAGATATCGCAATATCATTAGAGTTATTATCGACCGATAATATCCGGCTTTATCCACGCCGTTTCTGAAGTATTTGAGTGTGGGGTATTCTTTCACCCCGAACCGCACCGCGATATCCTCATATTAAGCCGTTTGTTCGCTAATTTCATTTGCACATTGTGATGGACAAAATAAACGCTCCCTGTCGTATCTTACCTTAATAAAATTAACAATCTGCTCCTCCTGTCTGGCGTGTCCAGCGTCGTACTTATACTCGCCGTTACTGAAGTATTTCAGTGTGGGGTATCCTTTCACCCCAAACCGCGCCGCCAGATCTGGCTCCTTAGTAGCGTCGACTGCGGCGAGTATGCCGTTAATCTGGTGAAAAAATTAAATTAACAGAAGATAACAATGTGAGAATAAAAAGTAAATATATTATGTATGTCAGTTTTTAACTATTTTCATGCAAATAACTAGTAAAAAATAACGAGATCCGTACTGATATTATGCAAAAGTGTCTGATTTTCTGTTACATCTTCTCGCTTAAACCACTAAACTGATTTAAATGATGAAAGTTCGTATGATGGAACTTTAAGACCCAAGAAAGGATATTATAGGAAAATGTATATTTTAAGCGTGAAGAAGAATACCAGACGCTTTAGCCTACTATTAGTAAGGATTTGTTACTTTTAAATTAACTCACATTCTACAAGATATTTAACTGAAAATATGAAAAAAAAACTTACCTTCTCATTCTTAATTTTAGTGGCAGCCTTCTCAAACTCCGGCTTGATACGTTTGCAGTGGCCGCACCACGGTGCATAAAACACAACCAGAGCGTGTTCAGCTTTAGACAACACATTATCAAATGTGTCCACTGAAAAAAAAAAGTTTGTAGCGGGAACTGACAATATTGGAAATTAAACTAAATGAATGAAACTGAATGAATGAAAGGTTTCCAAGGATAAGGCTTAGCATACAGAGGTGGTGCAAGGCGTGGGCGCCACCCACTCCTCGAGGATTGTTTATAAGGATTTACGAGTTTCGATACCCACTCAAATTTTTGTTATAATATTTTTTTTATATATAAAAAAAGTTTTAGTAGGTATCAAAAAATTCTTTCTCTCAACAAAATCCGTCCTCGCGTCATCCATCAGGGGGCGTCGCAAACTATGTTGCCAGTCTTGTTTATTAGTACACACTACACAAGGCGTTTAGCACAGATTTGTAAGCGTAAATAACGAATTCGAAGGGAACCGAAAAAAGTAGCCCATGTCCTTCCCTGAGATCTACTCTATATGCCAAATAACTTAAAAATCGACCCGTTCGTTACATTCGTACGTTGAAACAAACTAACAAACTCTTCAGCTTTATACAGAAGATACAGACACAAATAAATCTTAATTATCTTGGTTACAGTGTATATGTTACGCTCAATGACCGAAAACGCTCAGTGAGCGGAAAAATAGCTCACAACGCGTTGTATCACGGTCACGTCAAATTTGAAAAGTTAAGAGGATACACCAAGGGCTAGACAAATCGAAAATAGGTATTTTAAAATGTATTGCTGTCTCACCAATCTCAAGTCTCCCGCCGCAGAGCGCGATAGAGTCAACACGACAAAAGTTCTAATAAAAGAACAGAAAATCATCGATTCGTTGTCCGCTGATTCCTTCTCCAAAACTTAACCGATTTAAGTACTTTTTTTCATTAAGAATTAAAGCAAGGATTGAGCTGTGTTCCTATGTTTTTGTTTTTTTTTTTTCTAGCCAGTATTGTTTTCTGGGTGGTTGAACACAGAAGAAAATCTGGCCATTTTTTTTTGGGTTTTTGAACGTTCATATCTTTTTTATTAACTAAATTATGGAAAAGTTCGATATTCAGGAAAAAAAATATAACTCTACCGGCATTATCTAGGGAGGAAACAGGGGACAACGTTTGTATGGAAAAACGGCGGTGTGGACTCCTCTTAATGCCGGTCGGAATAGGGTTAGGTTTCTTCATTACGGAATGCAAATTCAATAGCTTAAAATTAAAATCCCTAAAAGTGAATAATTATAAGTATTATTGACAAATTAATAACAATATATTGTTATGTTCAGTAATTTGTTACTTCATAAATAATACTGTTACCTACTGCCCGCAACTCCGTTGCGCCAGACAGGCAGACGGTAATAATATTAGTACAGATACCTAGTATGGAACTATGGATATTTTATAAATAATAATGATAAATACGATGCAGTGATTTAGTAAAAGAAAAAATATTATATTAATAGCAACGCGAATTTCGCGTCGTGGCTATTTAACTGTGACCACAACGCGTTGCTACTTGCGAGCTATTTTTCCGCTCATTGAGCGTTTTAAATCTTTGAGCGCAACAACACATATAAAATTCACCTGTCAAATGCACCACATCAGAGTCCGGTGACCAGCTCTCATCCTCCTTGGGTTTCGTCTCCGGCTGCTGCGTGGGGTCTCGCATGAACTTGACAATGGCGTCCCTTTTGTTTTCACCGTTATAGGGAAAGCGCATTTGGCCCTTCCTGTTGACAAAAACATACATTTTTGTAAAGAAAAATGTAAATGTCGCAGTCATCTGGTTCAATCTGCGATTCGATTAGCTTTGTCCACGCTGTGCCTTTTTCTGTTCGTCAAAGGCATGCCTTATAGCGCAGTCAACAGCGAACGTGAGGCATGCCCGCGACGCATGCCCTCTGACCGTAAACAAAACTTCAAAAATGACAATATTGGCGTTGCGTTCCTTGACGCATTCAATTATTGAATGCACCAATATGAAAGTTGATGACGAAAATTGAAGATGAAAGGGCACAGTGTGGACATAGCTATTGAATGTCTAGACTCGCATTCATTAAATGACACCATAAAATTGAATATCTAAAGGACAACTCGTCAAGACATTGACTGTGATCTTTAACGTCTTGAATAAAAGTCATATCAGTACAAGTTAGTCACAAGTACGAGGGCTGCTATTTATGTATCCGGAATTAAAAAAAGAAACAAACATATATCATTTAATATGGTTTTATTGCTTTTCAAAATATTCGCCGCGATGATCGACACACTTTTGCATACGCTGGAACCAATTTTCATAGCACTTTTTCCATTCTGATTGAGGTATCTCCAAAACGTGCATTTTGAACGCATCAACAGCCTCTTCGCGGCTCGAAAAACGTTGACCACGTAATTTGTTCTTCGCGTATGGAAATAAAAAGAAATCGTTAGGTGCCAAATCAGGGCTGTACGGCGGATGACCAGTCAATTCGATCTTTTGACCCTCCAAAAACTGAGTTGTTTCAGCTGAGGTGTGACAGCTAGCATTGTCGTGATGTAATATGATTCTGCGTTGTCGGTTGTCCTTTCTTATTTCTTCAAAGACTTCTGGTAAACAAATGGTCGTATACCATTCAGAATTAACCGTTTTACGATTCTCTAATGGCACTGTAGCCACATGTCCATTAATTCCAAAAAAACAGGCGACCATTTGCTTCAAAGTACTTTTTGCACGAGTAACTTTTGTTGGTTTCGGCTCATCTTGGAACACCCACACCGTTGACTGTTGTTTAGTTTCGGGGTCATATGCATAGATCCAAGATTCATCACCTGTGTAGATATTATAAACGGCTTTTGACGTACCACGGTTGTATTTTTTTATCATTTTTTTGCACCAATCGACACGAGCCCGTTTTTAATCGATTGTCAAGTTGTGCGGAATCCAACGCGAACATATTTTTTTTACAGCCAAATGTTCGTGTAATATCTTATGTATGCTCGTCATACTTATGCCTAAGGACGCCTCTATCTCGCGATATGTAACATGACGATCACGCATTATTAGTTCCCGCACAGCATCTATATTTTGTGGGACAACAGTTGTTTTTGGGCGACCTTCTTTATTTTCATCCGTGAGCATAGACCGCCCACGATTAAACTCACTGTACCAGTGATAAACAGTGGTTTTTGATGGTGCTTCATCTCCAAAAGTTGCGGTGAGTTGAATAAAGCACTGTTGTTGATTTAGCCCACGCCGAAAATCGTAGTAAATCATTGCACGAAAATGTTCACGCGTTAAATCCATGGCAAATGAAGACACGCAATTTTCAAAATGACGCCACAATGGAAAAATAATTGACAGTCACATGAAACAAAATGTATTCTTCAACCAAAGAGTTCTATTTTCAAATGTTGTAATTACTTTTTAAATATTGTTCTTGTAAGTGGCCAGTTCCGGATACATAAATAGCAGCCCTCGTACCTGAAGTCGATGGGATGTTCTAACTCTTTTTATGTAGCCGATGGCGGCATAAAAACACATAAAGCACTTTAAAGTAAATTTTTAAAATCGAAAAAATATCAACAATATGTTACAAATTTTTAACTATGATTGTTCAATAAACGTCGACCGAGTCGTTCAATTGAATGGTGTCATTCAAATGAATGCGCTAGTCATTTAATCGAATCGCAACTTAAGCCAGATGACTGCGTCATATACATGGACTTAGGTTATTTACTAGTTGACGTCCGCAACTCCGTTGCGCCAAAATTCGTTTATGTCACGAGAACGGTACATTTTTGCGGAATAAGTGTGGTGGTAATTTACTAATTGGTACTTTAAAATATTTGCAGAACAAACATCAATCAGGAAACAACTTTAGCGGAAAAAACACCTAATTGGAAAACAGACTTTTATAACTTTTGTTTACTCAAACCTTTCCTCCACCTATCCACAGGAAACCTACATTTTTAATAAGAACACAATATTAGATGATACTTACTCAAAGTATAGCAGAGTCGGGAAGCCAGTGATATTATACACTTTCCTTATGAACGAGTTGCCAGATTTGGCAACGTCGATCGCTGCCAACTGTGCCTCACCCTGTTTAAAATTATTGTATTAAATAACCTATCCATTTAATATAAGATACTTAAGTAAGTACATTAAAAATTAAGAAACCTGAAAAAAAAATCAACTTGTCAAATTCTGCAGCAGCGAAAACTATTAGTAAGAACCTACGGTAAGAACATAATATTATCAACTTTCAAACAAAAAAAACCGGCCAAGTGCGAGTTGATCACAATCACAAAAATGCATCTAATTAATGCATCTAATAATTTTCACGAATTTTTCATTTATTGCCATAACCGTGCATTGAACTAAGTTAATATTTTAACACATTGTATAAAATTCTTTCATTGAGAGAACGACCTAGCGGATTTTTTAAATGTTGTATATTTATCGAGTTATTGAGAAAAAACTAATTTGGCGGTGAATCCGCGTCGTTCTCTTTCACCTGGCATCTGAAATACGGGCGTGAGTGTGAAGAGAGAAGGGCAATGTTTGATTTTTGGGGTTAGTCACCCTCTTAACTGATCACCAGAAATAGTAACATTTCACAAACAATAATAGTAAACGATCACCAAAATACAGACCACCATTTTAATGTAAAATGATAACCAAAGATTTAACACCTCGCTATGCTATTTATGTAAAGTGACTCCAAATAAATCAATGTAAAACCAAAAATAGTAAATGATCACCAAAATTATACTAGCATTTTAATGTAAAATGTTCACCAAAGATTTTACATCTTGCTATCCTATTTATGCAAAATGAATCCAAATAAATCATTGTTAAACCAAAAGTAGTAAACAATCACCAAAATTAGTAAATGATCACCTACATCATACTAGCATTTTAATCTAAAATTATAACCAAAGTATTTTTATTTTGCTATCATATTAAAGAAAAATAAACCAAAAAAATATTGCTAACCGAAAAGTAATTTATACTATATAATATTATAAATTCGAAAGTATCTCTGTCTGTCTGTCTGTCTCGCTTTCACGCCAAAACTACCGAACCGATTGTAATGAAATTTTGTATACAGATAGTCTAAAGCCTGAGAAAGGACATAGGCTACTTTTTTACTGGAAAAAAGCGTTGTAAGGGGGTGAAAATGCGTAAATTTGTTCAAATTAAGTTAGTTCTAAAAAAATCATAATAGATGGCGCCGTGCGTCTCCTACATCGCGCTAACGCTTGGCCAAAAGTCTTTCTATAAGAGGTGGTATTATCATGTATTTGGCTTTCGAGTTTTTTCGATTTTTATTTCTATTTTACGTTATATTTTAATAACTCAGTACTTTATCTACGCAGTGACGTAACCTTAAACCTATCAATGATAAATAGTTTATGGGTAAAATTGTGTGATTGGGGGGCTAAATAAGCTTAAAAATTTGGCATAAAATATAAAGTTTTATTTAAAAAATTTGAAATATTATGTGCACACTGCACAGCTGTTTAGATTTAAGGGGTACCAGGGTTTTTTTTTTTATAAAAGCTTTTGACACCAATTTTGTTGACATCGCGCGCTATAAACTGAAGTCCACGCGGACGAAGTCGCGGGCAACAGCTAGTAAATAATGAAAACCAAATTTGAACTACATTTTAATGAGAAACAAAAGAATTATATATCGTTATTTGACTATAATCGTAAATAAATAATAATAATATAATAATGATAACGGGACTAAGTAGGGTAGGGGTAGGTGTCCGTCTGTTAACTCTTCAGGTCCAAACTGCTGAATATAATATAATATGGAGTATGCCTATATTTTTTGTCAATCGTAGTGATTTATTTGGACAGAAATATCGCATTGATTTGCTCGCTTTGATGATCATTTACTATATTTGGTGATCATATACAATATTTGGTGATCATTTACTATATTTAGTGATCATTTACTATATTTGGTGATCATTTATTTGGTGATCATATACTATTCTTGGTGATCATTTACTATATTTCGTGATCATTTACTATATTTGGCGTTCAATTACAATTTGAATTATAGCCGTGACTAAAATAGCTGGTAGTATTGCAAAGAAAAAGTATAGCCGTGACTAAAATAGCTGGTAGTATTGCAATTTTAGACTTTCTTTTTTTGGTGGTAAATATCTTTTTTTGGTAAACAAGTTTAGGGTATCAGTGCATATTTTAGAGGTATATTTGTTCTCTTTTCTTTCCATAGATAAAAAATGTTTAAAATATTGAATAAGTTGTAAACTTTTCAATGTAAGTCTGCAACTTCTATAAAAACATAAAATTACCTTCAAATCTGCTGCAGCCGCTACATAGTCAGGCTTCATAGATTTGCAGTATCCACACCATGGGGCATAGAACATAATCAATGCCTTCTTGTTTGTTGCTGCTCCCTTCTTCAAAAACTTTGTCAAAGCCTACAAAACAAAACTAAGTAATAAACTACAAAAGCTTTTACATCATAAATTAGTAGCTGACCCGGCAAAAGTTGTTTTGCCATAGATGTAAATTATTTCTAATATTAATATAAAAAGTAGATAAAACCCTATTTCCAGGCCTACAAATGTACTATCAGAGAAGTTGATTCCTAGGCAGATGGGGGACCTACATAGTTTGGTCGCATTAAGTCAAACCCATCCGAGCAATCACAGCTAACATTGAATTGACATAAGCTGACCACATGACGTAGGTCCGTCAACTGCCTAGGAATCAATTTCCAACTTTACATACAAAATTTCACTAAAATTGGTTTAGCCATTTTGGAGGAGTTCGCGCACAAACAATGTAACACGAGAGTTTAAATATTAGATGTAAAACAATAATATTCGCACAGAGCAGAATTTTAACCTATCAACACCCAAGTGGCACCCAGGTGCCGCATAACAATTGAATATCTATTGTGTCTGCGATTCCCACGATCAAGGTTTTAAATCAACAGCATTATATGAATTTCGCTTGCCTTCGTAAAATCGAAATTTGCTGTTTTGTTTGGTACTACTAATATATATTCTGTGGTTTTGTTAACAAAAAAGTATTTTTTTTGTCAAGTAATTTATGTCAAATCAGTAGTTTGATTTTTACTAGATGTTATCAAGTCATTACTAGATATTATCACAATAGACATAACTACCAGTAGTTCGACTGCAAAGAAACGGAGAGGTTTCAATATCTGTCAAATTCGTCGGGTTTCACTAGGATTATGAACGGAATATGCCTCGCGTTGGCTGATATAATTTATTTTCAATATTTAAAATAAAGATTTCAAAATTGGATTCTGACAATTTTAATTGCATGTGCCAAAACACAAACAACAATATGACCAAAGAGGAACATGTCCAGCGAATATGTCATCTATATATTAATACGTGAGTCAAAAACGTTGTATCCCTTTTGACGAAAAATGGGAAAACATAGGTGAATTAAATTTTGCACAGTTATAGTTTATATAGTGAAGGAGTGCATCGAGCTAATATTATTTTGAAATTATGCTTTTATCATAAATCTTTTAACAAATAAAACATTACATACACTACAACACACACACTAGGAAAAATGACAGATTTTAAAACCAATACATACGATTATTTATGGTTGAAGTCTGTTGACAACAAGGTGACAAATTGAAAATGGATTATAGCTTTTTTTTTATAATCTTAGATACTATTAGACAATGCTTACACGGCCAGTCTGAGATCAGCGGAGTCCCAGAGCTAAGAGTTGAAAAAAAAGGGCGATCTCTAGTAGTTTTAAATTCGTAGGTAACAAGTTAACAACCCTAGTGACGATTTTCGTCATAATACGTCAAATTTAAAAACTTCAACATCAGTTTTAAGTCGGCATACTTTATAATTCTGTCTACTCTGATATTATTATGAGTCTCTGTAGATATTATGTCACCTTAATTATTATGTTTTGACAGATAAACAAATCAACAGAGCAACAGACAGACAGATGAACAAAGTTATGCTTCGATAAAATGGAATCGCTATTTTCATGTAGGTTTTATATTGATTTGTTACAGTTCATTGTAAGAAATTTTACAGCATTTTAACATTCATTATAAACATTATTTAAAATTGATTATGAATGCCACCTTTATGATGTTTTAATCATTTATTTAGCACAGCTTTATTAAATATTATTAAAACAGTTAAAATCTTATTACCTAAGGTACATAATAAGTATTATACACAATTTTATATTTTTGTATATTCTAAATAGTTGCAGCTGCATTTTTTTTTAACTTTTTCATTACTTACTTAAAAGCAATATCTAATAGTATAGAATCTAATAATATCTAATAATATAGAAAAAAAAAATTACATTCTTTTTATATCTCAGAAGAATATCTCAGACATTACTCACATAATATAAGCATAAAGGAAAATGAAATTATAAGAAGAACCAGTAGGAAGGAACCTTTTGTATCACCTAAGCAAATTTGCAGGCAATCATAAGAATAAATTTACTCACCGGTCCATCGGCTAAGTGGAATATATCAGCAGCACTTGGATCTTCGTCCCATGGAAGATCACCAGTGGGATCTCGGAGGAAGTTAGTCATGGCACTGACTGTCAATCCCCGGTCGTAGTCCTTGTGATACTCTCCATCTTTGTAATGTTTGATGTAGAAAGGCTTGTCGGAGACTTTGAACTTTTTGCATAGTTTCTTCGCATCACTATAAAAATGTTTCTTTGAGTACTATGATAATAGTTATGAGTGTAGAAAAAGTGTTCTGTCAGTTTATATAATAATTAACATATCTGTGTATAGCAGTATGATTATTTTAAGCTATTGCATAGCTTTTATTGTGGGCTTTGACTGTGGCGACCAAAAAAAGAAATTCCGTGACAAAAATAAACCTAACACCCCCATTCCGAACGGTCCGGCGTTGGCATTCTTCGTCTTCAGTACGGTGTTAATGTGCATGCGACTAGTTGTATGTGAATTATAACTGCACAAGTTGATAAAAAATGCTATGTTATAGCTTTACAGTAGTCCCCGAGTCCCATACGTATTTTATTTTTTGGCTGTTTTGCACTTTTTATAAGCCTTTTGTTTGAATGTTCATCATTGACTACCCTCATTGAAAATTTTCCTCAATCAGTTAAAGCTTTTAGGTGGAATGATACTTGCTAAGACTAGATAAAAACGCTATAATTGGGTTTATTTTTAATATGAAAAATACAATTACACACCTTCCATTACAATCTATGATAACGAGGGTAGCGTGACCTCTAACATTATCCGCCGCCTCTCGAAAAACATCTGCAGTCGACTGAGAAGACTTTAAATTATTAACAAAAAGCACCAAAACGTTAGTTTTAGTCCGTAGAAGCTTTTTGAACTCCTTAACGTCATCGATATCGGAGATAACAGAGGTTTTCTGCTTCTTCACTTGTACGGACAATTCTATACTTAATACGAAAAGCAGGAGTATCTGAAAGCAAATAAGTCAGTTATAATCGTAAATAGGTCATAACTCATAAAATCATACTCATGGAAGCCGTGGGAAGGTACACGTATCCAAAAATGGTATCAAATTCATACTTTCCAAAACTCTTGGCGCCACATGTTTTTATCGCCTACTCGTAAAGTACGCCTATACAAAAACTTAAAAGAACTCTGCGCAGACTTAGCACTAATATATTCGAGTTTATAATGATATTTTAAACAATGGAAGACGTTTATTTCCAGATATCGGCAAGCGAGATTTCTACAAATTTATAAAAACTGAAATCGGCAAGTTTGACATTTATATTTTTTTTATTTCTCTTGCTTACAGACCACAGCCTCGTACGAGCACGAGTATATAATCATAGACATAATATATACTGTCGTAAAGACCACCTGACAACTCGAAAATGCGTGACCATTTTTGATCTGTCAATGTGTGCGTGTGCTAGTGATGTATATTTTACTATCGATAGTATAGTATTTTGCTATCGATAGTATAGTCCGTTCGAGTTATTTTACCTGAGTTTCTATAAGAAATAAATAATATGCAACTTTGATAGATTTGTATTTCAAATTAGGTATCATAAATTTTAATTGGCAAAAAAAGGTGACGATTGAAAAGTAGATACACATTTTCTTTTGGAATGATTTTTCAATCGTCGGATATGTTATGGCATGAGGTCCTTATAGGGGTAAATAATTTACACTTAACACATTATAAAGTTACTTATTTATTACTCAGGTAAAATCTATCTGGTAAATCAGTCCTTACATTGAAAGTAAACGTTGAAAGTAAACAACACACATAGTATATTATATTTTATTCTTAAATTAAATACATATTATAAAATATCATAATATTTTATTACAATTATTTTGAACCGACTTCCAAACAGGAGGAGTCTAGACGTTCGCCTGTGGATATATTTTTATGTATGTTCAACGATTACTCCACCGTTTATGAACCGATTTTCAAATTTTTTCTTTTGCTATACATTGTATTGTTCCGAGTAGGTATCATGTTCACAAAAGTGGTGGTCTGGTGATGGAAACAATGAGAAATCGAAGTGAATCCTTGATATTCAAATGGGAACATATTATGGTCCCAGAAAACGTTCAAAATCTTTCAATTAATAAATTTAAAAAAGTAGTCAAAGAACGTTTTGTGCCAAAGCCAAAATGATTTCATAATTGATGGCACATCTTGGGAGTAGAATGCTGAATGACTGCTTGCAAGGCTACTTCTACATGACTTACAATTATTATGTATCTATCTATGTTTACATTGTATAATTTTTAGTTACAACATTGTAAATTTTGTTTTAAAAGATTATTTTTTTTCTCACTTTTTTTGGTAAAAAGTGAGCGTGCGAGTTTCTTACGCCGGTTCTTCTCGTCGACTTAGTTACCGAACCGGTGGTAGGCACTATGTATTCGGAAAATATATTTTATTTTAGATTTGTTCAGAAATAAAGCAATTTTGATTTTGATTTTTTAAAACACCAACTGTAAGTATAGAAAACGTTAAGGACAGCTAAAATGAGTAAAATTATTATTTTTAAACAAAAAATTAAAACCGACTTCCAAGGCAATGACAATAGTAATATTATACTTAAATGAACTAAAAAGTATTAAATAATTCTTATTCTGTTCTCAGTATTAATTCTGTTCTCAATCTTCATTATTTTGCAATCGGTACCAGCTAACCTAATCGCCAGTTCTCTGACAGAATAGGTATAACAGCAACTTATATACTTAGGACTGGCACCGACTTCAAAATTATGAAGATTGAGTACAGATTAAGGATTATTTAATACTTTTTAGTTCATATAAGTATAATCTTAAATGAACTAAAAATAATTAACTGCTTATAATTGCTTATTTTTAATAATTGCTTCAGTAACAAGTGCAACAGTATGTCAAACTTACTGGCACAAATAAAGTTGGGATAGCTCCTTTAACCAAAATAGTATTTATTCTAATTTTTCTTTAAAAATTTTCAATGAAATGTTTGCCTACATATTGTTGAATTTTTCTTGGGATTCCAACCAACACGCCCAATTAATTTCAGCCATTTTCCTCTTATTAGAGGAATCTGTAAAACAAATGATTATGATATATAAATATAAACCTTCCTCTAGTTTTAGAGTCACTCTATATTATAGTAGTTATATTATATTAGCTATATTATACTATACTATATTATATTAGTTAAAATAAGATAATATGTCCTTTTTAGTCCGGCCGCATATTTTCCGAACTTCTGATCACAAAAATTCGAACGCCCCGCCCCGCTCATACATTTTGACACGTCAAAAATTTTTTTAGTATGATGGGTCTACAACAAAATGTATGAACAGAGTGCGTTCCGCCAGGCGTCCGAATTTTTCTGATCAGAAATTTCGGATAATGTGCGGCCGGGCTTAAGGTGATAAAATATATAAAGGTAAATGATTTTAATTTTAGATTTATGTTATTGTAAAATATCGATAAGCATATCGATAAATTTGATTCAAGCACTAGCGTATATGTAAGAAATTTTGATGAAAAATTTTTCTTCAAAATTTGTGTAATATAGGAACAATAGTACCTTTAGTTACGCAAAATATGAAAGCAAAAGGGAGGATTCACAATATTTTATTTGAAATAGAGAACTAAAGACCAGAATATAGCAAAAATAAACACATCGTAGCAATTAGGACATGAAGATTAATTACGGGTGAAATGTATATTTTTCAGGATTATTCCTATGATTTACACTGCAATCACTCACAGCACAAGTTATTATTGTTATATATAATAGTATTTGTTGAAAATAACATACGATTTAAATAATAAATTGCAAATACCGAAAGGGCATAAAAACGATTGACGACTTTTGACGACCTGTCAAATAAAAGTTGTTACAATTTTCATTAGACTGCCTCTCTCTTTTCATCTTGTTATAATTCCATAAAGGATTTTCTTCTCTCTCGCACTCTTTGTTGGTCTTTAGCATTATATTATGTCTATGTATATAATAATTTATTTTAATATTAGGTTTCATAATTTATTAGTAAGATTTTAGGTCTTTGGGATTTTCATTTTAATAAACTTGTTCAATAATATACTTAAATAAAGTTAATATTTTTTGTGCGCGAGTCCGACTCGCACTAGGCCGATTTTTAACATAATTTAAAATAGGGCCTGAGAATCTTAGGGTACACAGGTGGCACAGCAGCTGCAGTCAAAGCAAAGAAAATTTGCTCTGTCTACGGTCTGAAATGATGTGAAACCCAATGATATTCTACTAATACAGATATATTACGTCCCGTAGTTACGTCCATACTATTTTCCGGCTTAAATCTCTTCCGAACAATTTTCAAATTCAAAATTGCAAACATTGATAAATTTGACAGATAAGTGAAACAAAAGATACGAAAAACCATTTACATAAAAGAGACAGTTCTATTTTTAAACGTCGAATCGTATCGCTGTCTCTTTCTTCGCCTGAGCTATGACGAAAATTCGATTTTTTCCAGATTTTTCAAAAAAATAATTGAAAATGTAAATAATTAAGGTATTTATTGCAATCAAGATAATATTATGTGGTTAGAGATTCCATGTGTTTTGTTTACTTTCGAGTCATAATTGGTATATTTTCGAGACGCGGCACGTTCGTGACTGCGCTCGATGCAGACTAAATAACAGACGGCCCAATTGGGCCGTATTTGAATCTTCACAACGCGCGCGGTAGTAACTTAATATCTGCTTTGAGTTTTTCATCATTGCTGAAACCCATAAACTTATAAATTATAATGCATAGACCAACAAAGAGTGCGAGAGAAAAGAAAATCCTTTATGGAATTATAACAAGATGAAAAGAGAGAGGTAGTGTAATGTGAACTGTGACCACTTTTATTTGACAGGTCGTCAAAACTCGGCACCCGTTTTTATGCCCTTTCGGTATTTGCAATTTATTATTTAAATCGTTTGTTATTAATTTTCAACAAATACTAATAAATATAACAATAATAACTTGTTCTGTGAGCGATTGCAGTGTAAATCATAGGAATAATCCTGAAAAATATACATTTCACAGGTAATTAATCTTCGATGTTTATTTTTGCTAATATTCTGTCTTTAGTTCTCAATTTAAAATAAAATATTGTTAATCCTCCCTTTTCCCTCCCTTCCATATTTTGCGTAACTAAAGGTACTATTGTAATAAACAATTTTTGAAGAAAAAAATTTCATCAAAATTATGTACCTACATATACGCTAGTGCTTGAATAAAATTTATCGATATGCCTATCGGTATTTAACAATAACATAAAATGAGTCTAACAATGAAATGGGAGTGTAAAAGTATTATAATATGTATTTAATTTAAGAATAAATAATATACTACAACTATGTTGTTGTTTAGTTTCAACATTATATTTGCTCGAGCTTTTGCCCGCGGCTTCGCTTGCGTTAAGAAGTATTATTATGTACAAACTTTCATCCCCTATTTGAACCCCTTGGGGTTGGAATTTATCAAAATCCTTTCTTAGCGGATGCCTACGTTATAACATCTACCTGCATGCCAAATTTCAGCCCGATCCGTCCAGTGGTTTGGGCTGTGCGTTGATAGATCTCTATGTCAATCAGTCAGTCACCTTTGAGTTTTACATAATTATATAGAAGAATAAGATTTCTATTAATGTAAGGGCTGATTTGTCAGATAGCTCTTACCTGAGTAATAAATAAGTACCTAACTTTATAATGTTTATATTATTTACCCTTATAAGAACTTCATGTCATAACATATCCGATGATTGAAAAATCACCCCAAAGATTTTTCATTCGTCACCTTTATTCTGCCAAATAAAATATATGTTAACTAATTTGAAATACAAAATCTGTCAACGTTGCATTATTTTTTTTCTCATAGAAACTCAGGTATAGCGCTTATTCCATTAGGAATTTTACTGAAACCGTACATTTTCCCATAAAAAATAGCTTATGTCCCTACTCCCTTCACTTGGTTTACTCTTTATCTGTGCTTAATATTGCCATAAAAATTGCTTCAGTATTTGGTAATCTATACTAATATTATAAAGAGGTAAACTTTGTTTGTTTGTTTAATTGTAATGAAAAAACTACCTACTGGACCGATTTTAAAAATTCTTTTACCATTCGCAAGCTACATTATTTACGAGTAACATAGGCTACTTTTTATTTCGGAGAATATGGGGTTCCGTAAGATATTTTAGTTTTTCGGAAACAACCAGAAAATTTACTAATTTTGCGTACGCTGCCTAAACTATAAAAGATAGAACTATACAATGTTCTAAGTAAATGTAGATCTTATAAATATTTACAAAAATGTCCGCGACACAATATATCTATCTATGTCAAGTGAGACACAAAAACCGTTTTTTTATTTAAAATCTTGATTTTTTTGGACTACATTTAAACGCATTTATTTTACTCATGCTAATTATCCTTATCAAAATAAATAATTTCATCACTTAGAACAGTTTATGTAGATTATATTTGCTCTTTGAATGATTAAAATTGGACGTTTGGTTTAGAAGTTATGGCGAAATTAAAATATTGCGATTTACGTCCGTTTCGAAGAGGGCGCTACCAATGCCACAGAATAGATAATAGTACAAGTACCAATGCAGGGGTGCGCATTGTACACATTGAAAAATAAAAAGGTCTACAGAAATAGTTTTACCATTAATCCTCAATATTTTATACAATTTGCATGATAATCAAAGCTTGTCGCGTGATCTATACTATATACTATATACTATATACTATATACTATAATATTATAAATGCGAAAGTATCTCTGTCTGTCTGTCTGTCTCACTTTCACGCCAAAAATACTGAACCGATTGCAATCAAATTTTGTACACAGTTATTCTAGAGTTTGAGAAAGGACATAGGCTACATTTTGATGTGGGAAAATATCTTATTGCCATGAAAATATCGATGAAAATTAATTCGCATTGCGCGTGGCCAGCGCTCATCCCGGGGGTCCTGGGTTGGAGTCCCGCAGGCGGAACAAAAAGTTGTCAATGTTCCTGGGTCTTGGATGTGCATTAAAATAATATTTCAAAAATCTTAAATATATTTTATGTATAATATTATAAAAAATCCAGAAATATATCGATGAACATTTTAGTTCTAATACGATTCAACAGATGGCTTTTTATTTTTTACTTCATTGTAACACAGAACTAATCATACTTATTAGTTATTATGTTTTTGTTTATAGTTTTTAATACGTTAGAATATTATGTTTAATAATATTATCACTTGGTATAATAATAATCAATCTATCTTATTTTATAGAACTCCTACTGCATTTCTAAGGAGTTCGAGTGTACCGTGTTGGCCTATATTCCATCCAGAAAATATATCAATGCAATCAACATTTTAATACTAATATATGAAAACAGAGGGCGTTTTATTTTTTACTTCATTATTGTAACAGAACTAATCATACCTACTTTATTATATATTATTGTTTTTATTCATAACTAGCTGTTGCCCGCGACTTCGTCCGCGTGGACTTTAGTTTATAGCGCGCGGTGTCAACAAAATTTGTGTCAAAAGCTTTTATAAAAAAACCCTGGTACCCCTTAAATCAATACAGCTGTGCGGTGTGCACACAATAAGTACTTCATTTTTTTTTATATTAAACTTTATATTTTATGCCAAATTTTAAAGCTTATTTAGCCCCCCAATTACACAACTTTACCCATAAACTATTTATCATTGATAGGTTTAGCCCCAATTTCACCAACGTCTGTTAGTGTTAACAGCTTGTTAAAATGTCCTGTCTTCTCTTTCATTCATATGAAAAACGAAACAGCTAACGTGACACTAATTCGAGCATTAACTTTAACAGTCGTTGGTGAAATTTGGTCTTAAGGTTATGTCACTGCCTGCACAGATAAAGTACTGAGTCGCGGGCAACAGCTAGTACATAATATACGGGCAGTAATTATTAATGAATATAAATCAAAACTGCTAAATCAATTTTAATTATTTTTTCAGTGGCTATATATTTTATACTCGTGCGAAGCCGGGGCGGGTCGCTAGTAAATGAATAATTATTCTCTTTGCTGTCAATAATTGTCAACAAAATG
Source organism: Aricia agestis (assembly GCF_905147365.1). NCBI lineage: Eukaryota > Metazoa > Arthropoda > Insecta > Lepidoptera > Lycaenidae > Aricia > Aricia agestis. The sequence goes on along the minus strand of NC_056428.1, from coordinate 21,460,308 downwards.
TCAAAATGCAGTCCTGCAACCACATTCACGCTCCTGCTTTCTACACGACAGTCTGCCACGCAGGACGCGAAGCCACTTACGGCCGTTCCCAATATTTGATCTATCTCTGGTTTTGCCCTACTAGAGATAGGAATAGCTCACAATTGACATAAAATATATGTCTCTAATGTCTAATTTGAGCTATTCCTATCTCCTATCTCTAGTAGGGCAAAACCAGAGATAGATCAAATATTGGGAACGGCCGTTAGTGACTCACGGTCCTTTGCAGCGGATTGCAACTTGCAACTTGCAAGTGATGGGCGGAGCTTGCACACAGGTCGCGTCCTGCTCGGTGTTGCAGTCCGCCGTGCTGCAACACCGAGCAGGACCTGCAACACCATTCACTATCCTGCATAAGCCGGCGGACTGCACGCAATGAATAAAAGGGCCCATTCACTGCAGAACTGCCGTGCAGTCCTGCCGTGAATGGGCCTTTTAAGGAAACATGCAGCACGGCGGCCTGCCAGGCATGGACCCCACTGACCTCCATTATAGTACTTGTATAATGGAGATCAGTGATGGGCCCTTTTAGATTGATTTGAAAGGTGACACTACGATGTTGCCACTTTTAAAACAAATATCCTTGATCATTGTATAAATTTTTATCAGGTACCGTATTTTGCATGTTTCACACACAAAATAAGCCGCTAAAGCAGTGGTCCCCAACCTTTTTTTCATGCGGGCCAAAACATGTTTTGGGCCGGGCGCGCACTAGCGGCCATCGAGAATCGAGATAGATACCTTAGTATGAAACCGCCATAGACGACGCTCACCTGGCCGCAACGCGACCAGTGGCCACACCATACTTTCGATGGCCGTCGCGACCTGGCCGCTGCGGCTTGGCCGCTAGTGCACGCCCGGGGTCTTGGTGTCTCGGGCCGCAACAAAAACTCATAAAATATAATATCCGAATAGTTCATACGGCATACCCCTTTATTATTAATTATTAAAGTACAAAATATATAATTAATGATTTTGTGAGAATTTTATATTGATTACGAGCAAAAAAGGCCAAAAAAATCACGTTTCTTGTATGTGACCGTAACTACTTATTAACTTTATTTTGTTTTTAGTATATTTTGTTGTTATAGCGACAGACAAAGAAGTCTGTAATACGATCCCGTTTTTACCCTTTGGGTACGGAATCCTAAAAATACACGACAAGGTTTAAAAGCCCAGCCAAGTGCGAGTTGGACTCTCCCATGAAGAAGCAGCAATGAGGTTTATTTTTATGAAATTAAACGGGTTTTGATTTATTTTTGTTTCAGTTGATTTAATGAAAGATAATATTTTAAGGTTTACCATTTATGACGTTTAAAAAAAACTACTAGATAGATTTCGTTCAAACCAATTTTCGTTGGTAGTTTTTATAGTAATGTACCTACATCATATATTTTTTTTAGAATTATCATGCCCCTACTTTAGAAGTTAGAGGGGACACATTTTACCACTTTGGAAGAGTCTCTCTCGCAAACTATTCAGGTTGGAAAAAAATGATATTAGAAACCTCAATATGATTTTCGAAAACCTATCCATAGATACCCCACACGTATAGGTTAAATAAAAAAAAAAGTTTTTTTGTTTCAGTTGTACCATGGAGATCCCTAAAATTTTTAATAATTTTTCCATTTTTGTATCAAAATCTTAATGCGATTCACAGACTACATCTACTAACCAATTTTCAATAATATAGCTCTTATAGTTTCGGAGAAAAGTAGCTGTGACATACTGACGGACAGACACGACAGACAGACATGACGAATCTACAAGGCTTAGATGAGTGATTGGTCTCGCGCGTGCGCTACGACCGCGCGCGAGACCAATCATTTATCTAAGCTATAAGGGTTCCTTTTTTTGCCATTTGGCTACGGAACCCTAAAAAAAGGCGAATTAATGCATAATAATATTTATGTTGTGAATTATGTGTAAGTTTGAAATTCTGGAACTCGTTATTTTGATTACATAATACCTACCCGTATAATATGAAAGCTTCCTTTCTTGTAACATAGGTTTTTGAATAAAAAAATGTATATTTTTTTCAACTTTAATACTTTACATACTGATTCACAACATTTATATGATCCAGCAATATACTGCAGTCAGTATTTAAGATTACAATGAAGACAACATCAATATCATCAACACTGAGATTAACATTTCCATTAATACATTTTAATGATTACAACAAACACTGAACACTTATAGATATCATTGAAAATTAAACAATATAAATAATAATTATTGACAAATAATCATACTCACTACTTTTAGCAAAATATAATCAAGTAATACTTAAAAGTGTAAAACTAAATGCAAGTAATTAATACAAAAAATTCAGAAATAAAATTGTTAATTGTCTATAAATTATTATCAAGTAATCACTAATAGATATTGTTAATTTAATAAAAATAAAATCTATGAGTGACGACTTTCCATTCACTAACTTTCAAAATGAATTTAAACATTTATGTAAAAACAATAAGATATTGTCAATATCGCATTCTTGAACAGACAGATTGATATATTCACATTGATCGAAAGATTCATTCAATTAGGTACTTAATCTAAAACAGTAATTTAATAATGATTAGGGACTAGATAAATAAATTATTCGCTACTATCATTCTCTTCTAATTCTATTCCAGTATCATCGGCCGCATCATCTGCCACTTCCTGAAAAAGAAAAATACATTTTTGATTAAATATTTTTCTTAAACATCATTTTTTTATATCCACTTTTTTATGTTTATGTACCATCGAGGAAATTGATTACTAGGCAGTTGACGGACTTACGTCATGTGGTCGGCTTGTATCAATTCAACGTAAGAGCTGGCGCGCACTACGACTTTTTGCCGCGCGATTATTTTACCGACCGAAAAAAATTCAAATAAAATGTCACTTTATGACATAAGCTATAGCTTTCATTTTCTACCGACATTGGTCTAGCAATCCATGCCGCCGCTGCTTTTCAGTGGCGTAGAGCAAAATGAAACCTATAGCCTATGTCATAAAGTGACATTTTATTTGAATTTTTGTAGGTCGGTAAAATAATCGCGCGGCAAAAAGTCGTAGTGCACGCCAGCTCTTAGCTGCGATAGATAGGATGGGACGCAAACTAATTACTTAGGTCCGCCATCTGCCTAGGAATCAACTTCTCTGATAGTACATACCTTAAACACAGTAATAAATGTGTTAGCCTCTTCCAGCATCATTTTGTAATATTTATTCTGTTGGAGTAAAGCATCTTTTATTTTAAACAGTCTTTCATTCTCTGCCAATGCCTCTTCCAGCTCCACACTAAAAAAGAAAAATGTCAATGAACACCAAAATTAAATTTAAAAAATATATTTTTTTTATTTAAAAAATCAAAGGAGAATTATTATCCTTAATGTAACAATTGAATGTTTCCTGATTGCTTTACTTAAGTATTTTGGTTTTTTTTGTAATTGTTAGTTACCGTTTCTTTTCAGCCATTTTGCACCAGTAATCATCTGGAGGGCTTTCGGATATAATTTCATCTAATAATCTGACCACTTCATCAGTTTGTATTATCTTTTCAATCATTTCTTTCCGTAGTGGGCTACTTCTGGAACAAATAAATAGTAATATTAGAAGCTACTTTATCCAACTGCACCATACATATTGTAATATAATAGCAACATACATATAGGTACAGAACAGATAGTTTCAAAATTATTGGATATACTTTTATTAAATATATCATTAATGAATATCTGCTTAATTATATAAAAATTGCTCCATAAAGATTGAAAGGCGAAATTAGTGCTATATACTATAGAAGAAAATATTATAATGTTACTTATTATTGCCACAAAATGTACATAATATCTATCAAAATTGATTATTTATAACTCAAATTAACTTCTAAACTCCTACACACATTTCTTTTATAACTCATTCTTCAAAACAATCATATAATCTTATATTCGCTAAAACTCGAAAACGGCTGAACGGATTGGGCTGATTTTAGTCGCAAAATATTAGTAGAAGTCCAAGGAAGGTTTTAAAGTGACACGAAGTTCACCGGGACAGCTAGTGTTGGATATATTTGTTTTTCCTTGTCCTACATTGGATTGATTGAGAGATGGTGGGTGTGATTGCAAGTTTATATAACTTGAACTAAGTGAGAAAACCATTAATTTCATAAATATACAGTGTGTAACAAAAATTAGTGATAATACTTTAGGGTGTGTACATGTTCCTTGTAGAGAGTTCACTGTGAAAGTAGCAGCGCTGAAGGACGAATATTTTGTAATACTGTAAAAGTAAGACTGTTTGACTGACAGCTATATAATATAATTATTGTACTTTTGTCTTCTCACACAATGTATCACATGACAATATGAATTGAAAGGTTTAAGAACATTGTTTTTAGGGTTCTATACCCGTTTTTATGGGACCCTATTACTAAGATTTCCATGTCTGTCTGTTTGTCTCCAGGCTGTATCTCAAGAACCGCTAAAGCTAAGCCTAAAATTTTCACAGATTATGTATATCTGTTGCTGCTATAACAACAAATACTAAAAACAAAATAAATTCAATAATAAAGGGGGGCTTCAATACAACAAATGTAATTTTTTTGCTAGATATCAATAATGGCAACAGGTAGGCACTTGAAATTTTCACAAAATACTCAGTTGTATTTACACTTTAATAAATAACAATAAAATTTTAATGAAATAAATAATTACCACATTTTTCTATAATAGTACAGAACCCTTTGTGCGCGTGTCCAATTCGCAATTGGCCGATTTTTTATAACATTGCAATGCTTGCTTTAAGTGAAAAAGGATCAAATTATTTTTAAATTTAATTTGGATTTTATCATGTTTTATAAATTAACAGTATCAAAAATAATGTAGTAGCATATTAATCTAGTTTCATTATAGAATACACAAGGGAACATGTTTCATAGGAATGAACAGTTTATAGAATACAAGGCAGTCTATAGAAAATTATTAATTAAAGGTGGCAAAGATCTTAAAGTTGATTCTACAAATATTTAAGCACAGCTTCATCTTAGTATTATTTACAATAGAAATCAAGAAAAGCACAACAAATATATATATACAATAAATAGTATGTGGCTGATAATAATAATAAAAACAAAACAGGGAGCAGTGCAAAACCTACCTGGGGAAGTAATCAGTTAAGAGTTTCTTTGGTCTGTCCAGTGCATCGGAGTCCAGCTCCTTCTCAGTGTTAATGGCAGATGGTTTAGTTTCCTCTTCGGGCATCTAAAAATTTATAATTTCATTACTATTATCCAAAAGGAAAGCCAAAGAAAAGAAGGAAGATCAGAACGTTACGTTGTATTCAATGAAAAAGTATCCAGTTACGAACCTTTATATTGTATTCAGAGTAATGTAGCAAGAGCCCGATGTGTCGGCAAATCTAAACAAAAATAGTGATCGCTACGGCCTACGTGAATTATTTAATCTCAAAATAGGTTCACTTCGGATGAAATTTCGAAGTAATTTGACGGATTTGACTTGTACCTCGGAAAATGTAAACTCGATATTTGTATTCTATAGGTGGCGCTAGTGGTCTAAGCATAAACGATAGAGCAAAGGATCTATTTTCTATGGTAACTCTTTCCCACAGATGTTGGATGATAAATATATCTATGGTAATTGGCTGTATGGGCAACGCTCCCTTTGCCTGTCCCGACCGGGACGAATTAAAAAAATTAGAGTCTTGCCAACCAAAGCTGAACCAAGCATTTATTTTGACTGGCAACACTATTCTGCCAGTCGATGGTTTGCGGTTGCACGATTTCATGATCTTGATACTTGGTCATAATTATTATTTTATACTCTTAAGTCTTATGATCTTTTAATTTTTCATACTAGACATGTTATTTATTTTAATAAATGGTATTTTTATTGAAAATCTTCACGAAGATTCGGATAAGAAACAGGAAGTTTCCACCATACCATTTACCACCACACGATACCAATTATAGTAGCGTCAGTGGTGCATAGAGTTCGAGAAAGCCGGAATAGTGTCTGAAGATGATAGCGGAGAGAATCGACTCTGCAGACTGCACTCCTTCGCAGACTCACTGAGCTACATGTCAGGGTAGCAAGATAAGCTGCATTATAATTGTTAATATAATTAGATTGTAACAAATATTCCTTAATATGGACTTTTTTGTCTGATAATAAATTATTTTTATTTTATTTTTATTTTTATTGTGACCTACTTACCCATCTAATATTCTATTCTCTCGTTTATACCGATTAGACATAAAAACACAAATAAAACACAATTATTTTACGTGCACTTTTTCCACTATATTCATTTATTATTATTACAAATTTTAGCTAAAAACACGACCGGTTTCGAAACAATAGGGATGATGATAAGGTCAAAGATTAGCGAATTTTGTTAATAAAATAAAGAAACCACGATAAAAAATAAGTGTTCCCAAAATTTCAGCTTGATAGCATTTGTATTTTTTTTGTTATGCGCCTTCAAAGTTGGATATTTAAGTCGAATTTTTTTTCAATTAAATTATTACAATATATATTATATAATCGTATTTGTATACAATTCGATAACTTATGCAATTAAAAGCAACTTTTGTTATGAAACCACTTTCATAAACGCAATATTTTATATACCTGTCGAACAAAGTTGTCTCCTGATGCGTACAAACTACGAAAGACTGACGTCATACTTTCGTAGCACTTTGTATGGAGCGTTTCGGGCAGGTCCTTTCTCTTGGTGAATTTTTAAGCTATCAGAGTCATTCTTTCAACGATGTTTATATTTTTTAAGGGTCTTTCAATAAGAAAAAAAATAGTCATCATGCCTATTCTACTGGGCTTAATTTTAGGCTTAGTTAGCAATATATTTTCTAAGTCAGTATAGGCTATATAATATATGTTAGACTTTTCTTTAATAGGTGCATAATTTTTTGCACATTGGAGTAATACAATATCTAGCATCAGCAGAAAACGATCTAAATCTTTTTTTCCTACTACATTATGTGATACCATATAAATAATTTTTAAATTTGCCGCGGTTCGCTTGGTTCAGCTTTCGTTAGCCAGACTCTATATATCTATGGTAAATGTATTTCCGGTATTTTCTGACTCAAATCTCAAATCATTTTGATGTAGGATAAAATGACTAGTGATTGGACAGTACTAGTCATTGGACAAAGCACAAAAACACAATATTTAGGTTGCTTTAAAAACTGCCTTTTTTTAAAGTAACAGAACGCCTGATTTTAAAGAAAAACAGGTAACTTTTAAAGCAGCCTTAATAAATATTGTGTTTTTGTGCTCTGTCCAATAGGGTTGCTGAGGATTCCTCTTCCGCTTCCTCATAATGAGGAAGTTCCGCAATATTTTGGGTTCCTCAACCGCTACCGCATCCTCATAAATAAAAATAAAAAATCCTCTTCCGCTATCGCTTCCTCAAAATGTAAGAGGAATTTATGAGGAATTTCACTGCGCATGCGCGTCGCGTACGGCGTATCCAATCATGGCAACGCACACGCCAGAGCGCGAGAATTGTATCATTCACTCATCTTTTTAGTGTTCCGTACCCAAAGGGTAAAAACGGGACTCTATTACTGAGACTTCGATGTCTGTCCGTTTGTCTGTCTGTCTCCAGACTGTATCTCAAGAACGGCTATAGCTAGCCTTCTGAAATTTTTACAGATTGTGTATTTTTGTTGCCGCTATAACAGCAAAAACTAAAACAAAATTAAATTAATATTTAAGGGGGGTCCCCATACAACAAACTTGACTTTTTTCGCCTTTTTTGCTCGTAATCAATAATCGCAAGAGGTACGGCACTTGAAATTTTCACAAAGTCCTTAATTGTATGTGTACTTTAATGATTAATAATAATATTAAAATAAAATAAAAAATTAAGGGGGCTCCCATACAAAAAACACAATTGTTGGCCTATTTTTCTCTATAACGGTACGGAATCCTTCATGCGCGAGTCCGACTCGTACTTGGCCGATTATTTTTGTGTGCGTGTGTTGTGTATGTTACTGTGCTCCTCCTTAACTGCTGGACCGATTTTGATGATTCTTTATGGTGTGTGTTTTGAGAATAGTTTAGATTCATAGTTTGGTCCACTGGAAAATGCCCTTTTAATTATTTTTTGTGTAATGTATGTACCTAGTTATGTACAGACTGGACAAAGGCTTTTGGTTTGGGTCCGCTAGTATTTATAATTTGAAATTTCCTATCATCTCATTCCTCATCCGCTTCCTCATCCGCATCCTCTTCCTCAAAAAATATCCTCTTCCTCATCCGCATCCTCTAAATTTGCGCGTGACATTTCCTCTTCCTCCTCCTCTTCCTCATAATCACTTCCTCAACAACCCTACAGTCCAATCACTAGTCATTTACCTTACATTAAAAAAAATATGTGCATTGTGCCGTATATTTATGCAAACAATTTATTGAAATTTTATTTAATATGAATTTTGTATTTTTTCAAAAATAATATATTATTTGACATGACATTGGTTTTTTTATAGGAATCTATAGACAAAAGACTATAGAGCAATGACTTTAGCGGTGAATTCTCAATGTCAGAAAGGTCATTTCATATGAGCCAGTATTCAATTACTGATTCCAAATAATGGAAAACTTCTTGTCACCCTATTGGTTATTTGAACAAGACTGACATCTTTTGACCAATAGAAACTTTGTAATCAAATAGAAATAAAAGTCTTGTTAATAGGAAAGCGACGGTACTTGACTTTCAAAAATTATCAGTGATATTTTGCTGATTTTGAGATCTAGTTGTGCCATAAAATAGGTAAATTTTAATAAAATAAAGGAAGAACATAAATCATTCATTATTTTCGTTTAGAAGACAGCAAAAGTTTTCATTATTAGCTGTTTCAATTAATGATGTAATAGAATTACTTTTGAGCTTTTTCTACCGTACTTATTTTGTGTTTTCAGAAAGAAACTTTCATCATGGGCCGCAAATTCGTCGTTGGAGGTAACTGGAAAATGAATGGAGACAAAAAACAGATTGATGAAATAGTTGCAAATTTGAAAAATGGTCCACTGGATTCTAACGTTGAGGTAAGTAAGTCATAGGGACTGGATATGTCTTTGATAAGTGCTAAACCTCCCCAACTCTGTATGATCACTCAGAGTTAAAACGGAACTCGAGCGAAGCTAATCGGTGACCTCTGCTCTAGAGCTCATAACATTTTTTTTTATTGCTGAAGGCAGTTCAAGTAGCCCTGATGTCACTGCGACCCTTAAGGATCTATTGTGACTAAACTAGGCTTATAACATGGTGTATCAAGCATAAAATGTCATTGCAGGTGGTAGTGGGAGTTCCTGCTATATACTTGGCATATGCCAAGAGCATTTTACCCGACACAATTGGAGTTGCCGCTCAAAACTGCTGGAAAGTAGCAAAGGGTGCATTTACAGGTATACATTAGTCCCTATGCATGTTATATTTTTGTAGTAGACAGAGAGGCAACATTGGTTATTTAAGGTTCAGACTTCAGAGCAAACTAGCTGTCATTATCAAAATAAGTTGTGTTATTTCTGAATCCTTTGTAATCTGGCCTATAGCTAATTTTCTGCCCTTTGCAATCCAACATGCATACAATGTTATGTATCATATATTATATCCACTCGGTGAATGTAAAGGACTTAAGTTTATAATAGTTTTTTTTTCATGTTTCAGGTGAAATCTCACCTGCTATGATCAAGGATGTGGGAGCAGGATGGGTGATCCTGGGCCACTCTGAACGCAGAACAATCTTCGGCGAGAAAGATGAGTTGGTTGCTGAGAAGGTAATGTTCCTTATCTATAATATAAAAATGAGTCACTGAATGTGTTGCTAAGCGCAAAACTCGAGAACGGCTGAACGGATTGGGCTAATTTTAGTCTTAAAATATTCGTAGAAGTCCAGGGAAGGTTTGTGACACAAAGTTCACCGGGACAGCTAGTTGTCTAATAAAATTCAGCTCTGTTTCCACCTGCATATAATATCTAAAGATGGTTGCATTATCTATCCTCAACATACTGCACACTCTTGTCCTGTTTTGTGGTGTGTCACTGCATTCATGGCTGATGACACTACAAATGCTATGGAATGTGCTATGACATTTTGAATACATATTTTTGATAGCCTTTCGAAATGGACAGGAATAATGGCTGCTCAGTCACTGATTTCTGACCACCAGCTCTGTCTGTCTGTCTAGCGGTCCCAGTGCCCTGGGCGAGATTTTCGGCGCCTAGGGTGCTGGTAGTGCAAAAAAAAATTGGCGCTCTTTTTGTTCGCTTTCAGCGCCAGCGTTGCCCCACCCTAACGCCGCTACTGTCATTTATTTCAGGTTGCACACGCCCTGGAATCAGGTCTGAAAGTTATTGCGTGCATCGGAGAGACCCTAGAGGAGAGGGAAGCCAATAAGACAGAAGAGGTTGTGTTCAGACAGACCAAGGCCCTTTTACCGGCCATTGGTAACAACTGGGCTAATGTTGTCTTGGCTTATGAACCGGTCTGGGCTATTGGTACTGGCAAGACAGCTACACCACAACAGGTAAATAAAAGACATTAAGGGCCTGTTTCACCACTTCCTAAGACTTCCTTCCAATAAGTGCTGGATAGGCTATCCACAACTTTTTTGACAGATTCTCCATATCTGTCAAGTTAAGTGGTGGATTATAGCCTATCCAGCACTTATCAGGAAGTGGTGAAGCAGGCCCTAAGCATTTTACTTATAACTGGCAAGGACAAGATGCATTTTTATATGGAGCCTATTACCCAAGCTCTAGAGTCTAGCACATCCACACGCATGTCAAATGAAGGGCATTGAAAAGCTAAACTTTTTATGTATGACCTAAAATCTCCAAATCATGAGAGAAAAAAGTTAACAAGGCTACAAAAAAAAAATACAATAAAAATAACCTGTATCATTGCATCAATTTATAGTGTTGCTGGGAAGAAATCATTTCTAGAAGAATTATACCATAAAAATGTTTAACTTTTCAAAACACCATTGATAATATATTGAATGTATGCTAAAAACATAAAGTTAATATACCTAGCGGAATAGAGCAACAATCTCGAGCTGTCAAACGAAACCGAAATTGGTTTCATCTCTGTGTAAAAATATGTATATGTATACACTTACACAAGCATGATTGAACATGATTTCTATGAGATTAAATTGTCAATGTGCGGCACGTGCCGACTGGCCGTCAAAAAAGAGTGCTGCTGTCATGTATCACACGTCACTTATTACCATGCAGTGTTACTGATAGTGACATCTCTCTTGCTCAGGCCTTTGTTTCTCTATCCCGCTGGGTATTAAAACTTTACGGTTAATAAAAACTGCAAAGTTTTGACTTGTTTTAAATGGTGTCACAATATGTCTCCACTATCCCATAAAATTCAAGTTAAGTTATTGCATAAAATGAAACTGCATGAATGTTGTATTACAATTCACAATGTAATATTTATTTTCATTTTAATAATAGTTTTTAAAGTTCCGCCCGGTACTTTTAATTTTTAACCAAGCATTATTACTATGGCATACGCGTAAAATGAAGAATTGAGAGTGTTACTGTGTATTGTGTAACAACTAACAACTGACATTAAGATGGTGAGCAGCACTGGACGTCTTATCAGCACTTAACAAGATGGCGGCATTTAGATTTTGGCGCGAAAAGATCCTAGATACACAGTTTTTACCTACAAGCAACAAAAACTATGGAAGAATAACTGAGTCTAAAAATTCTTCCATATACACGTAACTTTGTCATACTCACCAGAATACATGACCTACCAAGGTCATGTAACTTTACCCTTCGTGTTTATGACTAACTGTAGCCATATTTGGGCACTAAAATGTTGAAGAGATACTGCAGTTCTATACTGAATTGTATTTCAATGCTTTTTTTTTAATTTTAGGCCCAAGACGTGCACGCGTCTCTCCGCAAGTGGTTAGCGGCTAACGCAAGCGCCGACGTAGCCGACAGTGTGCGTATCCAGTATGGTGGTTCGGTCACCGCTGCCAATGCCAAGGAGCTAGCAGCTTGCCCGGACATCGATGGGTTCCTCGTGGGTGGTGCAAGTCTCAAGCCTGAGTTCGTTAACATTGTGAATGCCACTCAATAAATATCAGTAAAGCTAGGCGTAATGGTAAGGATACACGACGACACCAGACACTAAACACTCAGTGTACCTATACATGGAATGTCTGTGTGTGTACTGTGTACCTACACTGCCGCGACAATTAGTTGCAGATGTAGTGGGGACGGTATCGACACTTGTGTCGACATTTCTGTCGAGAATCAGTGTCTTCGTGTATACTAAAATTTATTAGTACCTTGATTCTACTATGCAACAATAATGATTCGTTCCTACTCCAATCCAGCTTGCGGCTAAATTACATATTATATTCTTATTATTGCCAGCATATCTGTTTGAATTTGAGAATACTCTTGATGTTTGACAGGAAAGCGACTGGATCGAATACGAAACGAAGCCGTTACAATATAATAGAATCGCGATAGAGATGTTATTTTAAAGCGCACAAGAGTCATATTTGTGTGCATATTTTATTGTGTTGTACGTCTGTGTATCAGCGTAATGTTATCAGAGATTCAATAAATGTTATAATCAATGTTTCGTTTCATTTTTGAGCTTGCGAATGTTGTCGGCTGCTTAATATTTTTATTATTTGCATTAAAATTATATATAATGTATTGTGACTCAAGTTTTTGCTTCGCGAATCAGAATCAGATACCTATTACAAGTATAAACTGTCCCACTGCTGGGCAAAAACCTCCCCCAAAGACTTCCATATTTCTCCCTCCTGGGCCAACACTAGCCGAATTAAAATTTTTAACACGAATTATGTTATTTTTACTATTAGCGATTTCTACTTTAATTTATAGATGAAACTCAAAGCACACAGCGAATGAAATAATAAGACCGTATGTAGGAAAAATATTTATTTATATGTAACAATATAAACAATTTAATCAATACAAAACTTAACACACTTCCCTATACAACCAAGTTAATATACTTTCACGTTTACATCATTACTGTATCTCAATTCTTCTATTCGTCCGCCCAAACTCGCGGTTTGGCGGCTACACCGCAAGTTTACAAGCACGTGTATGTATAGGTTTACCAGAATCTGATGGCAAAAAGTGAGAAAAGAAATTGACTCTAGCAATACTGGGGTAATTAGAATAAATCATTTTGATCCTTTTTTGTCCTTATAGCGGCTGATTCTGTGTGTGATACATGCAAATATAAAAATTTATCCTTTATCCATTTAGATGTTTTTTGAAAATCTCCCGTCCAAATTTGCCATCAGATCCTGGTAGACCTATAATCATGAGTCATGACACGCAACGCGACCGCGCTGCTATTTAAATCGTTACACACATTCGCTTGTGATCTCGCAATGTAGCGGTCAAACCGCTCGTTCGCGCGGACGCATATAAATCGAGCCTTACCAAGACATTGCATTAAAATAGTAAAATTGAAGCACTGAGTTCCCTGGATTCTAGTGCTAGATCAGACAATTTAAATATTTTATTTTATTTCGATTATTATTCGAGAGTCCGATTCGCATTTCGATCATGATTACATTACATTAACTCGAATCAATATCGTCTTCGTGTTATAAACGACAAACGTTACATTCTCGATCCCAATTAGTTACAAATGAAGTTACGGCACGATCGTGCGCTAGTGTAGATTTCGGGAGTACCAATTAATTCTGAGTAAGAGATCGAGTTGATACGTTTCTCGATTGTATCGGATTTTTCCAGCATCGAGTATTAGTCATAAACTTATAACTTATATTATGTAAACATCTTTTAATCCAGTTCACTAGCTGAATTTACAGTAAGATGTAAACGAGCACCAATATACAACGACTGCGTTCTTTTGTTTTTCGGGAATCGGTTTTTGTCTGCCTCTGCCGCAAAAATAGTAAGCGCCGAGAAACAAGAAGAAAGAAGTTCCGATGTATACGTTTTTTATATCTAGCGATTCACTAAGCACTATACAAAATAAAACTTGCATACAATACAATCATATTATTAAAAAAAAACAACTTATTTTGGTAACTATGGTTTGTAATGTAGGTACTGGCATTATAATGCGCATTGATGTTGCAGATTAGAAGACTTAAAGTGCCGGATAGGCGATCCACAAAAAAGTTGTGAATAGCCTATCTGGCACTATCCTATCCGGTATTACCTAATAGCCGGCTTCCATCCAAATGGAGGTACGACTTTGATTTTTTGAAGTGTTAGACGGCAAGACGGCAAAATAACCGTGACTGTTTAATGTTAATTCAACCAAAAATGGTTGAATATTAATGCGGTGTGCATTACAATTTACAATTCAAGCGATCTTCGATTTATACATCTTAAATTTTCGTTAACTATGGTATAAAACCTGCCGAATATAAAAACTAGATAATTTCTCTGCGCCTCTTTCGGTAAAGTCTTTTGCCTGGATAAAATTGACGCTTTAGCTTTTGACTAATTGGTAGCCTCAAGTCAAATTTACTCCAAAAATACTGTATTTCCTTCTACTGAGTAACATAAAAAAGCTTCCCTTGACCCTTCCCATTGTACAAACATATAAATATCTAACCCTACCCCAAGAACTCTTTGTTCTAATACGATACTTATACCACAATAGACTTAACTACGTCCAACTGTCAATGTTCCCGATGGCTGATTCCCATGCAAATGTCGATTCGATGCTCTCGCGAAATAAAGCCCACAAGGCGACTTTTGAAGTATTAGAATTGGCCCCCTGACTGTTGACAGTGCGTTTTTAGTTGGGTAGATTTGATCCCAATAGGCATGATTACTATTTTTTTTTCTTATTGGTAATTGAAAGATCCTTAAAAAATAGAAACATCGCTGAAAGAATTACTCTGATAGCTTAAGAATTCACCAAGATATGACAATTCAAACATCTCATACAATAGACCAGCCCGAAACGCTCCATACAAAGTGCTACGAAAGACTGACGTCACTCTTTCGTAGTTTGTACGCATCGGGAGAGAATTTTGTTTGATAGGTATATTAAATATTGCGTTTATGAAAGTGGTTTCTTAACAAAAGTAGTTTTTAATTGCATAAGTTATCGAATGGTATACAAATATTAAGAAATTTAATCAAAAAAAAATTCGACTTGATTATCCAACTTTGAAGGCGCATAACAAAAAAAATACAAATGCTATCGAACTGAAATTTTGGGAGCACTTATTTTTTACCGTGATTTCTTTATTTTATTAACAAAATTCGCTAATCTTTGACCTTGTCATCATCCCTATTAAAAACGCCATGTCAAATCCTTGCCGTATGACCAAAAATACTTTATCTAAAAGCAAGTGCTCGTATGTGTGGGAATGCGTGGAGGCCGCAAAGGAAGATCTTCCGACCGAGCGAGGTGGTATGCTCGCGGTCAGGCCGAAGCCCACGTTGATACATTTCAGATGTGAGATGTCGTATATATATTACAGTCATAGTGATTAAATAGCTATTACATACCAACGCGCTTAGAAAACTTCAATAGCGCGATGCAGGAATGTTAGGCTACGAGGTGACTGGGTTCCCCTATCTGTATGTCTACTAGAATCCGTCTTCGGACCTTTACTTTTCTAAGTTCTGGTGCCCCCTCAGATGTGATGCCCTAAGCTATTGCTTAATTTGATTTAGGTTAAACCGTCACTGTATGTAATGGCCAATTATAATTAATTTGGTATTAAGTGCAGTGTCATATGGATTGGACGATAGGTGCGGATATCGTCAAATTATTTGTCAAAAACAGCTGATCCAACGAGCGGTAAGTATTCCACTACTGGTCCACCGTAGCTTAGAAGAGTCTTGGCTGGCCGGAACCAGGACACCAGGAAAGAAACGAAAAGAAGACAGAGGAAGATCTTCACAATCCAATCCAACACGTAAAGACTGGAAAGATAAAAATCAATGAGTAAAAGGCTTTGGTTTCGACGGTAACACTAGTATTATCATAGGAAATAGGTAACCAATAAAGCTTGTTGTAATTTTCCCGACAGCGGTTTGTGCCTTAGCTATGGGAAAATTACAACAACCTTTGGTTTCCTAACGGCTAAATGTTCGTATAATGTAACGGTGCGGATGTTGGGAAAAACTTTGTTTTGTCGATATTGTTTTATTATTTTTCTCAGTAACAGCCTTTTTCATAGTAACACTTCTTTTATATCCTCTCCCGAGGCTCATAATATTACGATACCAAAAATAAAAAAATCAGTTAAAGTCGTTTGGGCGTGGATAAGTATTAGGTAAACTTTCGTATATACAGGTTGTAACAAAACTAAATGATAATACTTTTTGGTGATTTGATGGGCAAGGCGCAAGCGCTCCAGCGTTATGCGTTTGGTCATAGAAAAGTTAAAAAAGTTAGTCTTTTAGCGCTGCTACTTTCACGGTAAACTATAGAGGGGACTCCATACACATCCTAAAATATTATCACTTAGTTTTGTTACACCTTGTATTTATTGTGAGTGATACTTACAAATTGTGGTATCGTCTGTTCATGGGGATTTGAGTAGGTGACTCCTTGAAGCAGAAAATTCGACCTCCCTCGATGCAGTCTGCAAGATACTTGTTGCGTTCGAATTTTGTCAGGTCCGTATTGAATATCACCTTCTCCTCCTCATCCAACATGGGTTGGATGCTGTCAAAATTCGGGCAGAGGAAGGTCCACGGTCGCAATGTGAAGAATTGCAGAAGTTTCAAACCCTGGCTTATCCTGTCTTGAATGCGTACCATGCTGAAAACCAACTTAAAATTAGCGTGAATGGTATGACCAAAACCACGAAAGAGTCATAGAACTTTATTCTTTGACATTTGGCAATGTGAAGAATTGCAGAAGTTTCAAACCCTGGCTTATCCTGTCCTGAATGCGTACCATGCTGAAAACCAACTTAAAATTAGCCTGAATGGTATGACCAAAACCACGAAAGAGTCATAAAACTTTATTCTTTGACATTTGGCAATGGTCTGTAGACCGTTATAAGCCTACGAGTGTAAAGTAAAGCTCTACTGAAGACGATAAGATTAACAAAAATTTTGATACAAGTCCCAGGACTGTATTCAGCTTGTAAATGTTGTAAAAACACAATTTTGTTGTTGCGATAACGTCTTCTAAAGTCAGGTTGCCGGATACTGCAAAAACCTGTATGCATGTGTAAGAGAGCAGCTAATTGTCACCGAATTTCTCTCTATCCTATGGGTCTGATTACAACCTCGACGAAGATATAGTGCCCTCGGCCGAGCACTAGGTATAGAATAGCTCACCACTGAGCCACAGACGACCTCTGTGGCTCAGTGGTGAGCGCGTTGGTAGCTCAAGCCGGGGGTCGCGGGTTCGAATCCCGCCGACGGAACAAAAAGTTTTCAATGTTCCCGGGTCTGGATGTGTACCTATTAAATATGTGTATGATATAATAAAAATCTTAAATATATGTATGGTATAAAAGTATTAAATATATTTCCGTTGTCTGGTACCTGTAACACAAGTCCTTTAGGTACTTAGCACGGGGCCAGACTGACGTGGTGTGAAGCGTCCATAGATATTATATTATTATTATTATTATTAATTATTGTCTTCATTGTCTCGCTAGGCTCTACTTACTCGATAGGTGTAATCAATTAATATTGGATAGGACAAAAATGCTAAGGGCCTGTTTCACCACTTCCTGATAAGTGCCAGATAGGTTAATCCACAACTTATCTGACAGGTAGAGTATGGAGTCTGTCAGATAAGTTGTGGATAGCCTATCCGGCACTTATCAGTAAGTGCAGGTGAAAAAGCCCCTGAGTATAATATTATATTATTAATACTTACAATCGTTTTTGTCCAGTCATAAAAAGTATCAGGTCAATGAAGTACGCGGGGAGCAAATGGTACAGCACCCTCCTGGTCTCGTGCAGCACTGGGTTAGTGGTGATGTCCCCATTGGGGTACCACAGGGGCCACGCCATGGGATGGGACCTGCTGTAGGTCTTACCGAAGTTGAGTACTTCTCCCCAGGTTGTCGGCTGTTGATGGGCTATGTTAGCGTTGTATATTGGTGGAACTTCGGGCCTGGAATGACAAAATCACATTAAAGATAAGCATCCAGTTATCGGTATCGGACGCACGCAACGGAATATGCCTCATACTAAAACCCGTTGTGTGCGGTGCGGCTTAGTGGACGCTGTTGTTAGTTACGTATGAGTTCGTATACAAGGCAAATAAAATCGGTTGCGTGCGATGCGTCCTATGCGTGCGATGCCGATAAGTGGACGCTTACCTTTAGGTCGACACAGTTTTTGTCAAATAGGACTACAACAATCCATACTAATATTATAAATGCGAAAGTGTGTCTGTCTGTCTGTCTGTTACCTCTTCACGGCCAAACCGCTGAACCAATTTTGCTGAAATTTGGCATGGAGATACTTTGAGTCCCGGGAAAGGACATAGGATAGTTTTTATCCCGGAAAAATGTACGGTTCCCGCGCGATAAACCAATTTTGGCGCAACGAAGTTGCGGGCGTCATCTAGTAGTATTTATAAGCCAGAAGTTTACTTTTAGATAGGGTGCCTCATTTTTACAAATAAACGCTTTTTAAGGTAAGTATCTCGAAAACTTACTGATGTAGGTAGGTATTCGTAAGATCTAAATAATATTTAAAAAATACTTTTCCAGTGGTGGCTATTTTTCAAGTAGGCCCATAAATTTTTCTTTATTTTTATTTTTGACCAAAGCCGGTCGTATCGGAAGGATATGAAGAAGTTTTAAGGGTTCAGCTACTGTAGTACGGAACCCTCAAAACCTTAAATAGATAGAAGGGCAATACGCGAGAACTCAATATCCGTATCCGGTGCCATGTTACCCAACAGACACAAAATATCCTTCAATTTTAGGCACCATGCAATTACCGCAGTATAAGTATCATACTCGTACACTAGAAACACTAACCATCAATGCCCTCATAACAAACGCGGTCGCTTAAATCTAGGTTATTATTATGTGATTATAATTAGACGACGCCCAAAATTTATCGCACAAAGCCAAATTAAATTCAAAGTTCAACCCGTGAGTCGTGAAGAGGTAAGAGACTGACAGACAAACACACAGACAGATCACAGATATATAATTAGATGACGCCCACAACTCCGTTGCGTCGAAATTCGTTTATCGCACGAAAACCGTAAGTATATTTTTCCACGACAAAAGTTTAATCCTATGTTATTTCCCAGCGAACCAAAAATTCAAAGTCCAACCATTAATCGTGAACAGGTAATAGACCGACAGACAGATACCTACACAGACAAACAGACATACAGAAAAATAACACAAAGCGCGAAGCCCACCGACAAACTGCTGTGCAGTTGGGCGGGCTATTAGAATAAAGGATAAATAATTTGGTTCCTCAATAAAGTTTTTTATTTTTTTATTATTATAAGAAGAAACTTACTTTTCAGCTCTAGTCCCCTCGATCATTCCAACGGCGATGATAGCATTAATAGCAGTGTCCACAGGAATCACTTGGCCCTCCAAGGACCCATCGCAGAGCATCGTCCTTATGACACCCTTGCCGGCTCCCAACATGACTCCGATCGGTCCGTTTAAACTGTCCACCCACCCAGGCAATGGTTCTTTAACGGCGGGACACACTGAAAAAATTGACTTATAGTGGGTCCGACATATAGTGGTAATCACCTGAAATATTAAATCGTCTTTCTTAGACATCCATCACCATATCATCAGGACGTCTTCAGTCTTGCAGCTTCGTTTTAGCCATCAGCTTGTTGCTGTCGTTGTTCTCTAAGTAGTCTTTAAAGAAAAGCAATTTGAGAAAAGCAAAAATTTGTTTATCAGCTAAGTTGGTGCTCAACCACATTTAGGTGACCCGTTTGCTCATTTGCCCTCTTATTTCATAAAAAAAAGACATACTCGACTTCAAGCGTAAATTACTCTGCAATTGTACAACAGTGCGCGTGACTATTCTAAAAGTTTTTATCAGATTACATTGATATCTTACCTATGCTTGGTCGCACGATGGCTGTGCGTATTTTTCCCTCAAGATGTTCTTCTGAGACTATACTTTCTGCTAGTCTTTTTGAGTAGGTGTAGCAGTTGGGATGACAGCGGAGCAAGCTGGGTGTTATGAGCTCTAGCTGTTTGTCATCTAGCAGCTCGATCAAATGCATTACGTCTTTGGGATCGGCAGGTGGAGCATGTATCTGAAAATGTACGGAGCAAAATTCAGAGAGAATTTATGCAATTAGAAGGCAAACGAGCGAAGCAAGTGTGAAGCAACTACCGTCGCTCAGACTACATCAGAAGAGTTGTCGGTCTTTTCGGGGATAAGATTAAATCGCTGTAGCCCTGACGTCACTGCGACCCATGATTATCTATTGTGACTCCTTCGCACTAGAGTATCATCCCCAACCCAATACTGCTCATAAATTGAACGATATGGTTGGGGTTGGTGCCACGAATTTCCTCTGTGGACGAGTATTCGTGGCGACCAAGGTGCCTGTTCCTGCTCTGTAGTAGAGCAGGGGCAGTCGAGGAGAAGGTGAATAGGTGTTTCATCCTCCTCCTCACAGAATCTGCAAGTCGTTATGCTACAAATACCCATTCTGTTTAGGTGTTTGTTGAGCTTGCAGTGCCCAGTTAGGCTTCTGGTAAGGATTCTTAATTGGTTTCCACCCAAGGTGAGCACTAATTCTGATTGTTTCTTGTTGAAGTCAGGAATTAGTGCCTTGGAGTGTTCAAGGCCAGGGGTCTCAGCCCATTGCTTCCTGCATAATCTGTGACCCCATTCCTTGAGCACTTGCTTTGTGGTACTGGGAGTTATACCACAGACTGGTTCTGGACCATATATGAGACTCTCGGCCCCAAGCCTAGCCAGTTCGTCAGCGGTTTCATTGCCGGGGACGTTGCTGTGGCCCGGGACCCATACTAGGCGGATGTTGTTGTTCCTTCCTAGCATGTTTAACGTCTCAACGCATTCCAGAACTAATTTGGACGAGACTTCTGCGGCAGTCAGTGCTTTAGGTGCAGCTTGACTATCGGAGAAGATAAAAACGTTTTTATTAACTAGGGCCATCTCCAGGCTTTCTAGTGAACAACCGAGGATAGCGGAGACTTCAGCCTGAAACACGGTCGCAAACTCCCCCAAACAGGCGTATTTGCCTTTTGGTGGCCTGTGGGCAGTAGAATCCGGCTCCCGCACGGTTGTCTTTCCTTGATCCATCCGTGAACCAAACTATGTCGCTAGGGCGGACATCGATTGGGATTTTTCTTTCCCAGTCCTCCCTGGAAGGTATAAAAACCTGGTACTGCTTCGAAAAGCTATACACCTTGATCATGGCATCTGATGGCATGGCCATGATAGGTGATTCACTGAGAGACTGTTCCAGCTGTCGAAATGGGGTGGAGACCCAATTCGTCCTACCCGCCGTCCGGGCCCTGAGAGCCACCATTTTGGCCTCCATCTGAACAAGCAGAGGAAGCGGAGTTAAGTTGATCAGGGCCTCGAGGGAAGCGGTGGGTGTTGAGGAGAGTGCACCCGTGATTATTAGACATGCCAGTCTCTGTACGCTGTTTAGTCTTTTATTACAGTTTACTTGTTCAGCCTTTTTATGCAACACTGCGCAGCCATATGTGGTAATCGGTCTCACTACGGCTGTATATAGCCATAGCATTGCCTTCGGTCGAATACCCCATTTAGAGCTGACAAGCTTCCAACAGGAACCCAGAGCACATCTAGCCTTTTTCGTAATATACTCGATGTGCCTATTCCAAGTGAGTCCTTTGTTTAGAATTACTCCTAGATATTAGACATCACCCGCAATCTTAATAGTTTTCCCGAAAAGTGTTGGGGGTCTTAGTCCCTCCAACTTCCTCTTTTTGGTGAAAGATATCAGAAGGTGCAGGAACTTATACAACATAGCAACAGTAGCAGGTCTGCTGCACATGATAAGTAATAGTACATTTTTCGGATTTGTAACGCCCGCGCCAGTTTCTTTGTATGAGATAATGTACAGTAACTGCTCATGCCAAGACGTAGGTAGCTAATAACAAAATATAAGTTTCGCATTAGCGACAGCGGTTCATCCACCGTTCCCATTTCTTAAATTTTTAAGGCTCCTAAGAATGTTATAAAATAATCTCTTTCAATAAATTAAATTGGAATTATTAGGGGTTGTTTCACTACTTCCTGATAAGTGCCGCATAGGCTATCCACAACTTAATTGACAGATACTCCATAGTCCATACTCTATACCAGCCAGATAGGTTGTGGATAGGCTATTCGGCACTTATCAGGAAGTGGTGAAACAGGCCCTTAATCTTACCGTTTCTCCCAAAACCTCGTAATCGGGGTAACAGAAAGCCGTGGAGAGGTGTACGAAAATCTCCAGGTTTTCTAGTTTCTTAGCTACATTTAAAGCTCTTCTAGTGCCACATGTGTTCATGTTAACGTTGTCTTTTAGTGGAGCCTCCAATTTGAGGGTAGCGGCGAAATGGAAGAATACAGACACCTCCTTCGATAGGTTTTCTATCTCCCGTTCGGAGAGTCCAAAGTTATCCAACAACAGGTCTCCTTGCAATGCCTTCATTTTCTTCAAAACGGACGGTTTTTCGTTTCTCAGTCTGTCGAACAGCTGCAAAGACAAGATTATGTTACTTATATCTTTCCTATGCTTCTATATATATTTCCTCGGAGCCGTAAGTTCTTCGGAGACTATACTTTCTGCATTTTTTTTTGAATAGCATAATATGCATATAATATAATAAAATTTACTAATTACATAAATAATAATATGGATATTGGATTAAAAATCCTACTTAGAATGACGAAAAAATATCTGATTTCTGATGAATAATGAGTAATGAGTTAAATATTTCCGATAAAAATTTTCTATCTCTCTTTTTCGCAAAAGGAATTAATTTAGTACGGACTTTAAAGTGCAGCTCCAACGAATTATGAAAAATGTTGCGAGTAATTCCTAGAGGTTTTTTTTTTTTTTTTTTAATGAAATAAGGGGGCAAACGAGCAAACGGGTCACCTGATGGAAAGCAACTTCCGTCGCCCATGGACACTCGCAGCATCAGAAGAGCTGCAAGTGCGTTGCCGACCTTTTAAGAGGGAATAGGGTAATAGGGGAGGGTAGGGAAGGGAAGGGAAGGGAATAGTTGAGGGTAGGGAAGGGAATAGGGTAGGGGTTAGGGGATTGGGCCTCCGGTAAACTCACTCACTCGGCGAAACACAGCGCAAGCGCTGTTTCACGCCGGTTTTCTGTGAGAACGTGGTATTTATCCGGTCGAGCCGGCCCATTCGTGCCGAAGCATGGCTCTCCCACGTATGAAAGCTCAAGCGTTTATGTGAAGTTTGCACCGATTTTGTGCAAACTTCACATAAACCATCTACTAAATTATAGTCCGAACAAAGCCTAATTGTTCGGACTATTTAGCAGACTGCCATTTGGTTTGGATAGGCGAGCCCGTTCTTGAGTTATAAGATCACAATCAATGCCGATTTGATTTAAGAGAAGAAGAAGATGATATAATACGTATAAATTATAATGAAAGGCAGTAAAAGTAGCTGCCCAATTTCACTCTAGCCATTGCCCCGAGTAACTGTACCTCGTAAACATGGGGTCGTTCACCTTTCTACTATCAGCCTGATACTAGAAAAGGTCATTGAATTCATAGGTCAGTGTATTAAAATGAAGTAATAGAGGCTTTTAAAGATTTTTTGATTTGATGTTTACCGTGACGATATGAATTTAGTTGTACGCTTTAATTATTAACCGACTTTAGAAATGGGAGGTTCTATGTTCGGCTATGAATATAATATATTTTACTTTATTCCGTTTACGTTAATTGTTTATTTTTATTTTTTGTGGCCACGTGTTAAAGGAAGTTGTTCAGCCTTAATACTTAGGTTTAGGTCTAGATTAGGTCTTGTCTAGTTTTTGTATATCACAACACGGATATATTAATTAGGCTGGCTGCATACGCAAGTTTTCCGCATACGATTTCCGAATTCGTTTACCGTATTCGAAATCCGAATGCACAGAATCAGTAGATAATACAATACATCAATAGCTGGAACACACGTCCGCTTTTACCGAACGAACGGAACGAATTCCACACGCTTCAAAGAACGAACGTTTGCGGTAGTCTCACGGAACTCCGAATACGGAAAACGAATTCGAAAATCGAAAAATCGAAATCGAATAATAATATCAAAGTTTCGGCTGGATACTAAGGTTGCGTAGGTAGAATTAGTAGTAGGTTAGAATTTAGGGTAAATAATAATTTTCCCCGATTTTCCCACATTTTTCATTTGAATCAGTAGTCCCTGTGATTGCATTCAAACAAACTAAGAAGCATCAGCTTTTTAATAGAACTATAGAAGTTATTAGCTTACCGGCAACATTTGCATTGCCTCCAGCCGCTGGTTTATGGACTTGCCCCTTTTAGGTCTTGTTATAACATATATGTTGCCTATATCAGGTATCGAGTACAGCAACTTCTCAATGAGCACTTTCCCCATAAAGCCCGTGCCGCCGGTGAGCAAAATGCTCTTCCCCTTGTAGTAGTCGCGGATAGTCATCTTCGACATATCTGGAACAAAAAAAAAGAGAAAATTTAAAAACGTACTTTAACGGCCGCGTAACGTAACGTAAGCGCGTACGGTGCTTACAATTAATATGCGATCAGCTTTATTCGATTTTGATATTTCGTATCGTTACTCTCCAAAGAGCACAGGTTAGTTTTTATTATGAAAAAGATTACAGTTTCTGTATGATGATTAAAAATTGTAAAAAAAAGTTTCGGACCAAGATCTTGTTAAATACACAAACAATAAATAAAATAAAAGTATTAAAAAAAATCGCGAAAGCTCGTAAGATGCATGCGCGTGCATGCAGTCTTTCTTAGTCACTATATAGTATATACTTACATTATGTTATGAACAATAACTTTATGTATCGAAAATTATTATAATTATTCGCAAAAGCATTTTTATTTTTTTATAAATAATATCTAGTATAGTGTGTCTTAAAGTTTTCAGTATCTACATTGTTAATTTATGTTTAACCCGGCGTCATGGGGGTTGGGTCTGTGAGACCCATCACTTTTTATTTCACTTGTAATTCAGTTACCATGCGTTCAGCGTTGCCAAATTTCTCAATAGCTGGACCTATTGAGTTGGTCTATGAGTCACAGGTAACGCGTTAGTCCTGCGACGGCCGCAGCGGTAGTAACAGGGGCCCAAAGTTGCATAAGGTATGTGAGACCCATCCCCGCAGTCAGTGTTACAATTTCGGGACATCTTACACAGACATTATTTTAATGATTATCAGTGTTTTTAACATTTATTTTTGTATTTTTGTTGTGCTTTACAATAAAATTAGATGATTTATAGTAAAATGTATTTTATTTTTTGTAGGTACTTACTTAATTACTTTGCGTTTTTTGTAGGTAAGTACTTGAAGTACTTTTATCTTTCGATCGTGGATTCTTGGAAATCTATTGTTATTCTATTGTTGTCGCGATCACCGGTAATCTTATGGATCTCAAAATGGATTGAGAAGAGGAAGAACGACAACCCATTCTTTCAATTTTACAAGAGACGGAACTCGGACTCTGATTCTACCTCGTCAGACCAGGAAATATGCAAAGAAGAAGATCTCTTGAGTAAACGTAGTAATCCTAGTGACGCAGAGCAAGATATCTCTGGGGATGATGACATTCCACTGTCTTCACGTGCAGATAGAAATCGATTGTCGGGAGAGCATTGTACTGTATCTGAATCGGCTAGTTCGTGGCAAAGACGGTACAATTTGGTACAAGACGCCTATTGAAAAATTTCTTGGTGAATCTTCAGGGGAACCTCCGGCAAAGAAGCCGAATATTCGCAAAAGATGCCAAGACTGTTCAGCCAAAAAAGACCGTAAAACGAATTATTTCATTTGCGAAAGTTGCAACTTGCACCAAACACATTTGCTTAGAACATGTTGTACCTTTCTGTGCTGATTGCACCAAAGATAATGATTAGATGTGATTATTTGTTAATTTTTTATAAAAATATTTTAGTATTCTTTAAATAAGTGCCATTAAAAAATTAAAACTGATTGTTAATTAGTAATAGACTAATATTTAATTAGAGGAGAAATATTTTGTTGACTTTTGTCGTTCTTTTTTTAAAGCTCTATTAAATATGGTTAAAAATTATATAATATATTTATGTTTCATTAAGTCATATAAATACACATTGAATTTAATATAAACATATAAAATAAATTGATTATTATAAAAGGTTGGACTAATTTTGATATCTAACACACGGGTATGTGAGACCCACTCCAACGTCCGTGTAACACTTTTCTGCCCCCATGACGCCGGGTTAAAAATATGTTATGATCAAATATATCTACAGTTTATACAAATGTTTTCAGTAGGAATACATTGTCCTTCATATTTTAGTTTTTAGTAGTTAACTTAAAGTTAGTTAACTAAAAAAAAAGAACTCCAAAAGTATCTGCTTAACAGATTTTGATATTTTGCACAGATATTTATAGACCGCAGGGAAGGACTAGGTCTGTTTTCTGTTCCTGTTTTTGTTTACACCGGTATAACGGATATAAATATTTCCTTTCACTTCGTTAGATCGCCTTAAATATCTAAATTAGGGTTGACACATTGCTTTGTTTTAAAATTAATCGCATTCCTTTGAAAAAAAAAAAACATAAAAGCATATTATACATAAATCATAAATAATTTGTTTTCAAATAATAAGACATTGGCGGCATTTCTTGAGATAAAAACGTATTTTTTTTAAGTTTCAACAAAATTTCTGGCCCAAATTACAATTTAATTCTTACGTAGAATTCAGAACAGATAATTTGAACCCTATTGTGAATAGTATAAGGTTTTGGGGTACATCGTGTTTGTGAACTAAATTGCCTTCGTTAAAAAAATTAATGTTCCATGTCAAACTACGGTACAAAAAACTGTGCCTCACAGGGCCTGCAACAGCATAATACTTACATAGTTTAAAGATAGTAATACCAAAATAATATATAGTTAGGTATCCCTTACTAGATATATATTTTTTTTGTAAAAACAAGTATCTACTCAATCACAATTCGCAATGCTATTACAAAAACATAGAGCTAAACTATTTTGAAGGTGCATTTTTATAAAATGTAAAATGAAATCAATTTTTTCCATCTCAATTTAAAGTTCGCTTACAAGATATACAATAAATTCGTTGTAAGTATAATGAATAAATTTTAATTAATATTGTCCATATTATTGGTTTGAACACACGTAAACTGCCGCACTCGAAAACGAATATAATTATAGGTCTACCAGAATCTGATGGCAAAAAGTAAGAAGAGAAATTGACTCCAGCAATACCGGGGTAACAATTGGAATAAAGCATTTTGATCCTTTTTTTCCTTATAGCGGCTGATTATGCGTGTGAAACATGCAAATATAACAATTTATCCAATGATCAAGGATATTTTTTTTAATCTGCCATCCAAATTTGCCACCAGATCCTGGTAGACCTATACGTTACTGTAATTCAATGAGAAATTTGACAATTTGATAATCCCCATACAATTATCTGTCAAACTCCTCATTTGATTGCAGTTAAGAGGAAACGCTAACACTGTTTTTCCATACAAACGTTTGTTTTCTCTCTGGACAATGCGTCTAGACAAATGATTTTTTATACAATATTGGGACCTGTTAAAGCTATGCCTCTACGTTAGATTTTTTCTTAATCTACTAATAAATAAATAAAATATGACCCTTCAAAAATCGCAAAATATGAATTTTAAAGATGTAGAGGCATAGACTAATTCTTCCTGAATATATTAAAAAAAATACGTTCCCTCGATTTAATGTATCTGTCTCTATCACAATTCACAATCCACTTGCCGGCGCAGGGTGAAGCGTGATGACAATATTTTCTTCATTTAAATTCTTCTGCACCCGCGTTCCCCTTAAGACGCTGTGGCTGTTGCAACTACGTAAAATGGGTTTTTTAAAACACGTTTTTAGTAAAGGTAATGTCATTATCTATATGTATAAAACTCAAAGGTGACTGACTGATTGACATAGAGATCTATCAACGCACAACCCAAACCACGGACACACGGATCGGGCTGAAATTTGGCGTGCAGGTAGATGTTATGACGTAGACATCCGCTAAGAAAGGTTTTTGAAAAATCCCAACCCCAACGGGTTCAAATAGGGGATGAAAGTTTGTATATAATAATACTTATTAACGCGAGCGAAGCCGCGGACATAAGCTCGTTTAAGTATAAAATAAGTACCGTTAAATTGAGAAAATTTCCTATACGCAAAGGTATATCAGTACACAATTTGAAAAATTCTACTCGATAGAAAAAAATCTCAAAGATGACTGTTATAACGCTGTTTTTCTTAATTAAATCATTATGGCTAAATTACACACTTTCTAGAAAAAGCAAAAAAAGTAGAATAGGTGTCATAACCTATATGTATGTCATAATATTATGTAAACGATTTGATATAATTGATTTGTATAATACTAAAAACAAAAGATTTTTACTCCTATTTTCTATTATCAAGGCACGCGGCGAGCGCGTAACAGCCACTGTACAAGGCGCGCTGATATGAATGTTATTTTAATGACCTTAACGTCGATATTCGTAATGACAGACATCGACCTGCTAATTTTAGGGACTACTGGGCCTTAAGTAATTAATGTTCGTCTCTGAGTGCGACAGTGACAATAATAAATCATTATCTAGGATGGACGGACAGACAGAGCAAAATTATATTTCAATCTTGATGATGCCCGCAACTCCGTTTCGCCAAAATTCGTTTATCGCGCTGGAACTGTACATTTTTCCGGTATAGAAAGTATATAAAAGTATATGCTTAGTATGTAGTCCTATGGCCTTCCCGGGACTCAAAGTATCTACAGACCGAATTTCAGCAAAATCGGTTTAGCGGTTTGGGCGTGAAGAGCTAACAGACAGACTGACACACTTTTGCATTTATAATATTAGTATGGATTTTAGTTACTATTAAACCCTAGAT
This sequence comes from Aricia agestis, assembly GCF_905147365.1. Taxonomy (NCBI): domain Eukaryota; kingdom Metazoa; phylum Arthropoda; class Insecta; order Lepidoptera; family Lycaenidae; genus Aricia; species Aricia agestis. Next base: position 21,431,101 of record NC_056428.1, on the reverse strand, counting down.
ACACACAAAATTTATGTCATCCTCACATATATAAAGTAAATTGAGTCGTTTTGGCAACCCTATTGGTTGTTTACAATAATTTAAAACATAGTTGCAACATTACAATTTCCAGCCCTAACAGATCTTGTTCTCACTTGGAATAAATTAAGTTCAGCTTACATACAAAAAAATCATCATTGGGCAACATAAATATTATATTTTGTACTGTATTTATTTATAATATTTATTTTAAATATATTTATGATGAGCATGTCACATTATTATGCAAAAGACTTTGTGACATTTTCCTATTTTATTAGACTAGCACGAGTCGGCGCATGAGTACCGAAAACTATTCCACCTCAATTTTTTTATATGAGCCTCTTCAAATTGCCCTCCTGATGATATAATTATGCATGTTGCCATGGCGCAACCCGGTGCCATATTGTTTAAACAAACATTGCTTATACAATTGCAAGTAATTGTTATTTTTCAACCGGACATTTTTTTTTAATATTCTTTAGTAAGTGTTAGATAGCTCATTTATTGAGGAAGGCATAAGCCTTTCGGTTCTATTAGTTTAAACGTGATAATTTATAGCCTATAAAGGCTATAAATTATCACGTTTAAACTAATAGAACCGAAAAAACAGAGAGAAAAATGTGGAAAAACGGAGAAAATTATTGGAAAGGGCTTATCTCGCGAACTACTGGTGAAATTTTTATGTTATTTGGTACAGATATAGAGCAGACCACGAGAAGGCACATAAGCTATTTTTTGCGTAAAATGTACGGTTTCCGTAAGGTTTCCTAAATTACGCGGGTGAAGCCGTGCGGGACACCTAGTTAATAATATAATTAGAAAAGATAAAGTTATTAATAGGCAGATGGCCAACCTTCAGAACTTGGTTGGGTTATTAAATAACATAGATCCATTATTTGCCTATGAATTAAATTTGACAGTAGCCCTAGCACGGCCATCAGTAGAAATGCGAAAGTATAGACAAACTGTGGACATTAACTGAAGGTGCCGTTCCAATCTTTACTGCGGCCAATCGCGACCGACAAAAATTCAATTAAAATGCCACTTTATGACAGACTATAGTATATGTCATAGAGTAGGATATTATTTGAATTTTTAGGACTATAGTCTGTCATAAAGTGGCATTTTAATTGAATTTTTCGTAACGAAAAAAGATCGGAACGCCACCTTAAGTTTGTTTCCACGGTTTGTCTATACTTTCGCATTTCCACTGGTGGCCGTGCTAGGGCTATAACAGATGTACCTTACCTTTGATTAACTTTAGTTAGTGTATGAGAATTTATTTACAAAACTTCACTTAATATACTCACAGTATACGTGTGGTTTGCTTAAAATATGACAAAGAAATAAGTTTTCCCAAAGAGCGGTGCACTTTTGTATGTTAATAAACTATTAAAAGTTGTAAAAAGTATTGATAACTTTACAATTAAATCGATTAATAGCTTGCATAAAATAAAATCATCCGCAACAAATAATAACATAGGTTTAGTAGGTATTCTGCAATGTAGTAAATTATCTTACAATGTTTAATGTTGATTTACAAGTTTGTAAGTTATTACTGTAGTATACTATACTAGATCTTAACTCCCGGTAACTTCGTATCACTTGCCTCCGAATAAAAATCTTCCCTGGACTTCTGCGGATATTTCAAGACCAAAATTAGACAAATCGGTATAGCCGTTATCGAGTTTTAGCTAGAGTAACAATTATAGTTTATTTAAATAGATCTACTAGTATATTAATTTAGCCGTCCTAAGAGATATTATGTTTTGTCTGGTGTTTGTCTAAACTCTAAAGTATTACCGTTTTTCATGGGAAAATACCGATATCCCCAATCCGCCGAGGATGCGCCTCGGCGGATAGGGGACTCCGGCATTTCCCCGACATCGGCCGGGGTATGTGGTGGAGTTCCTTGGATCTATTCACTAAAACCCCATGGTGCTCCACCCCCTGCTTAACGCCGAGGCGGGCAAGATAAAATAATAATTATAAGTTGTTGACGATCCCCGTGTCTCAGTGGAAACAAAAAGTTTTCAATATTCTTGGGTCATCGATGTTTATTAAATATTATGTGTATCGTATGTTAAAAATCTTAAATATAATATGTAAGTATAGTATAAGATTGGAGTGAAACCTCATACAATAAAAATTTCGAAAATCACAAACGGCGGTGTAATCGTTGAATATACACAAATAAATTAAAATATATATTATATATTTTGACCAGACTGACCTACTTCACCTCCATAGATATTATAGTATAATATTATAAGTAGGAAGGAAAAGCAATAGGTCACTTTTCCGCAAAAAAGTGGACAATGTCATACCACGTAGTCTACTCTATATCTGTGCCAAATCTTAATATATATATTTCTTGTGTGCGTGTGTATGTGACTGAACTCCTCCTAAACGACTGGACCAATTTTGATGAAATTTTTTGTGTGTGTTCGTGGAGATTCGAGAATGGTTTAGATTTACAGTTTGGTCTACTGGAAAATGTTTTTTCAATTAATTTCTTATTTATAAGGAGTTGTTGATTTTGGAATGTTTTACATTAGATCCGGCGGACGGCGCTATCATCGCATTCAATATTATTCTATTTCAATTTTAGTTTGTCCTGACAGATGGTGCTACGATTAATTTGAAAAAAAATTTGTTATTCAATTCATGTGCTGATTAAAATATTAAATAAATAACACATAGGCTACAATTTTAACCGACTTTCAAAATGGGGGAGGTGTTATGTTCGTTTTCTTATATTCAACGATTACTCCGCCGTTTGTTAACCGATTTTCAAAAATTTTCTTTTGTTATATAGGGTATCATCCCAATTTGGTATTATATTCAGAAAAGTGGTGATCTGATGAAGGATCCATAAGTAATCGAGGGAACTCCTCAAAACTTATAGGGAAACATATGGTGACTTCGGTTTCGTGAGAAGTATTCTAAGCATATGCTACCAACAAGTAAGATTTTGCACCGAGATATACCTGGTATACCGTGGTTCGGAAGGTGCTGAGAGAATTCCTGATTCTTTATAGATACAAGTTTGGGAGTTTCGGCGTTGTTTTAAGAACAGAAAGCATATGCTACTATGCAAATTACATTCTTCATCATCATCATCATCATCATCACTACCATATTATACCATTTCATAGTCTTTTAGATCGAGACTCGAGTTTGTCAAGCGATAATTAAAAAAAATCTATATCTACCTAATATTATAAACCTGAAGAGTATGTTTGCTTGAACGCGTCAATCTCAGAAACTACTAGGTCCGATTTAAAAACTTATCTCAGTGTTAGATAGATCATTTATCGAGTAAGACTCATCATTTATCGAGAAGGTTATATTATATTATTACTCTAAGACTAATACGACAGAAGAAACTCAGGAAAATGTGGGAAAAACGGGGGAAATATTTTTTATGGGAAAATGTACCTACGGATTCTGTAAAATTTCTAATTTACGCGGGCGAAGCCGCGCGGGACATCTAGTATGAAATAAAAATCACTCAAGTAGTTCTTAAGATTAGCTCATTTATTTCACATTCTCCTCCGATTATTCGTTCGTATCAATGGTCGTAGAATGGTGTGACAGCTTAAATCCTTCTTCGATAAATGGACTATCAAAACAAAAAAAGTCAATTCGAAGTAGTTTTTTACAACAAAAATAAGTGTAAGTTTCGTTTTAAGTTAAGGCCATGTATTCCCAAAAACGGTCGGTTTTCAAGATTTAAAAGTGACAGTAGACACAAAAATATAGTAATTTTAATTCTGAAAAAAATATATGTGTTAGTTAAGGATCTAACACAGTGGAATTTATATTCCTTTACACAATATCATGAATTTCACTCGAGAGAAAAAAATCCCAAACTTACTTCTTTTTTTAACGAATTTTCCATACTATGTCCAAATTATTTAGAATTTTCAGATAATTTTTGCACTGAATTAAAGACAAAGAATATATCTAGGGCGATTCGTTCTTTTGACTCGATTTAATTGATGTATAAAAAAACGACGATCAAAAAACTATAAAATAGCAGGCGCAAAGTGTGTGACTGAAAGCGTACCAGCCGAACCTTTGCGCTTTTTTGTTTGGGATTTTTTTCTATCGAGTGAAGTTCATGATATTGTGTAATGGTATTCCATTGTGTTGGAATCCTTAACAAATTCCACTGTGTTAGAATCCTTAACTAACACATATATTTTTTTCAGAATTTAAATTACTATATTTTTGTGTCTACTGTCACTTTTAAATCTTGAAAATCGTCCGTTTTTGGGAATATAGGGCCTAAAGATCAAGAGTTAGATCGAGGTAACTAAGCCAGTAAGTGGCAAACCACAGCAAATAGATGGTGCAGGCAACCAAAACTTGCTCCTTGAGCCTTTCGTAACTTGGAATTGATGTTGTTAAATGAGACCACAGACCGACATCGTAATAGATGTGGCATTGAATAGACTTTAACAACTACGATTTTTTAAATTCAAATTTCAATTTGTTCTATGGAAATTTTGCATTTAAGTATTGTGAAAGCATATTCATTGAATGAAATTGAGGACGTCGAGGTTGAGTCGACGTTTAGATCTGACAACAAAAGTTGACCCTTAAAGAAAATATTTATTATGCGCCGGGAAAAGATAGTTGGGGTACATGTTTAAATACATAATATAAACGTAAGGCAAATATAAAACTATGATGTAAAGAATTTTGATTTTCCTTACTAGGGAAGATGAGATATTATTATTTTTTAAAGAACTCTATATTAAAAAATTAAAACACTGGAATTTATTGCAAAAAATGCGGTTTAAAATTGCTTCTTTATAAAATCGCGGATCAAAAATAGAATTGAAATAAAGGCCTGTTAAATTTTGATTAGTACGAGTGCAGGTGATTAGTGATTAGGAGAAAGTAAAGGACTTGCACTCACCTGCACTCGCACTAATCAAAGTGAATACGGGCCAAGACGAAGTGAACGTCAACTTCATATTATCGAATGCATAAGTCAATTCCATACATTTTGATTGACGATTCTATCCACAAGTATATTTGGCTTATCTAAATATTAGTCTACCATTTAGATGAGATGATATATCGTCCAATATAAATTGTAGACTCGATTTTCAAATTATTCAAGTGTATCCATAATACTCCCTTTGAAAAAGATATATTTAATATTTTTTTATCATTTTTAATCCTATGCTAAATTTAACTCATGTCATGGCAATACCCGATTAGCTACACGATAACATAATAATATTATACGTGGGAGAGCCATGCTTCGGCACGAATGGGCCGGCTCGACCGGAGAAATACCACGTTCTCACAGAAAACCGGCGTGAAACAGCGCTTGCGCTGTGTTTCGCTGAGTGAGTGAGTTTACCGGAGTCCCAATTTCCTTTCCTATCCTCCTCTATGCACCTGCAGCTCTTCTGATGCTGCGAGTGTTCATGGGCGAAGGAAGTTGCTTTCCATCATGTGACCCGTTTGCTCGATTGCCCCCTTCTTTCATAAAAAAATAATTATATTGTGCTTTTAATTTATGTATCATGATTGTTATTTGCCATGGTTTTTATTAAGCAAAGTGTTGAAAACGAGACTCTATTGCGCTAACGTCAAGGTCTTACCTCCGTTTTAAGATTGCTTTATGCTTATAAATGATAGCATTATCTGGGTGCAAACTGCAAGAATATTTTACCAATATTTATAATTTGCTATGAATGAATTATAAAACACGCTAAAATATTAGCCTTTTAAAGAATTTTATTATAAACAATGATATTGTTTATTATGCTTAAGTTTTTCTTCGACAGGTAACATTTTACATTAACACCAACGAGTATTTTTTAACTATTTTTACCAAGTAGCAACTTAAATCTTACTCTTCTTTTAATGGGTTTTTGTCAATATTTCTTGCAAATGAACCATGACTCATGAGTCATGAACCATGAATGCATCTCAAGCTGGAGGGTTGCAATTTTTTTTATTTATGATCACGAAAAATATCTAATAGCTATATTACACATAATAATAGCTCCCACACCGATTATCGGTGACGGTGGCCGGTTTCATTGGCCAGGCCAGCTACGCAGGAGTAATTTTATAGTGCCCAAGTGTCTGCGCAGTACACAAGAGCATTCTCTATTCCTTTACTCTCATAACCCAGTGGGACGGAAGACCGACACGACTGGCGAGAGATCAGGCGCAGGACCGACTTTTTACATGCCCATCCAACGCATGGATCATCTTACTTGTCAGACAATCAGGTGATCAGCCTGCATTGTCCTAACCAAACTTGGAAATAACGTGTTTCCAACGCAGCCCGCGGGAATCGAACCCACGACCTCCGAGTCAAGAGCCGCGCTCTGTACCACTAGACCACGGAGGCGTTCAATCATAGTCAACAGTCTACACCATGATTTTCGTTAAGCCCCTTCCTTGAACCGCTATCATCATAATATAATAATAATAAATATTAATACGCGAACGAAAAACTTTGTAACCCTTTTTACGAAAAATGGGGAAACGTAGGTGCATGAAATTTTGTACAGTTATAGTTTATATGGTTAAGGAGTGCATCGAACTAATATTATTTTGAAATTATGCTTTTATGATACCTACATTTTTTTAACAAATAAAACATTACACACACTACAACACACACACATGAGAAATGACAGATTTTTGAGTGACAAGCCTATACATACGAATTATACTCTTTTATTTATGGTTGAAGTCTGTTGACAACAAGTTGATTATAGTTTTTTTTATTGAATCTAAGATACTTTTAGACAATGCTTACACGGCCAGTCTGAGATCAGCTAAGTCCCAAAGACAAGAGTTGAAAAAAATTGATAAAGTCAATATTTTTACAAAATATAGGTAGTAGTCCTAATGTCGTTGAAACTAAGGTCGAATTTCGAACATTAGGCGATCTCTAGTTCGATTGATTGTAAATATGGAAAATTTGAAAATAAGAGTAAAGAAATATATTTCTTTACTCTTATTTTGAAACTTTCCATAATTAAAATAAAATATATTTTTATTCAAAATAGGAAAAAAAATGTACCTATTTTAAAAAGATAAAACCGACTTCAAGTTGTACGTAATTAAGAATTAAAATTCCCTATCTCAAAAACGACTAAACCGATTTTGATGAAACTTGCAGTATTCCCTAAGTTAAACAATACCTAGTACAACAAAAAAAGAATCACTTAAATCGGACTTGTAGTTCCGGAGATATTCATGCACAAACATAAAACATACATACATACATACACTTTTGAAATTTGGCACATTTGTTTAGAAGCTGCTATAGATTAACAGATACAAAAACTGAACAGTTCTGGAAATACTACATACATACGCGTCTAATAGCTAACCTCCTTTTTTGAAGTCGGTTAAAATAGGAAATAGGATAGTTTTTGTTGCAGAAAAAATCCCTGGCGATAAGCGAACGGAGTTGCGGGCGTCATCTAGTGAGTATCTTAATAAAAAAAAGAAAGCCAACAAGTTTTCTTTATCGCTTCTTTATAAAATCCTTGATCTAAGTGTATGGAATTGAGATGAGTGTGACGACAATCGACATGTCACATGCGTCGAATGTCGACTTCGTATTATCGAACGCCTATAATTCCGTACATTTTGATCGGCGATTCTATAAAGAAGCAAAACAGAAAACGTCTTGGCTACGGTCTCATGTTGGCTAAGCTCAGGTTTGAATATAAGTTAAAACGAAAAATCCCTTGGCCTAAACGTTGAAGTTATGTGGAAAAATCCAGGGGTGACGCAACACCGGTTGGGTAATGCTCGCGCGAGATTTAATCGCCTTCACTTCCATCGACATTTTTAAGTTACTCCGCACCCGATTTTGTCTAAATAACTCGGCTAATAGATGCTAGGGGTCTGATTCTTGAGCCTCGAATTTCGTTCGTCTGATTCGCGGGTGAGACAACATATTGTGAGCGCGTGAGATACCATTTGACCCCCTGTTTAACAAAACCTAATCAGGGTAAGCACAACTTACAGGGAACATGTCCCCCTCTTAGATAGGTAACTGGAAGTCTCTTTGTCGACATCCATGTTATGGCTATTACTATAAATTAGTATTTATGATTATAATTTTTCTCTAACAATCTTAAAGGTTTGCGTATACCTTCAGTCTTCACTACTCCCTAGTGCGCGAAGTATAATGAGTTCGGTGTTGGTTATAGCCAGTAATGGTAGCGACTAGCGACGTACTTACGCGGTACGACCACGTGTATGAATAAACTATTTTTTGGCGAGATAATACTCGTAATCATTTTAAGATTCTTAGAATTAATAAGTATGAAATAATTATATTAAATAAATAAAAAATATAAAATAGGCGAAGTAATTTTAACGGTCCTATGATTTATGAATCCCAAAATATGCTAAGCTCTATAATTATTTATAATGTATAAATTCTTTATTTGAAAATAAAATTATTAATAACAAATACGACGCAACGAAACATTGCAAATAGGCGGTCTTACCGCTTTCAGCGGTGTCTGCCAGGCAACCTAATAACAATTTAAAAAAAAACCGGCGAAGTGCGTGTCGGGCCTCGCGCGTTCCGTAGTACCGCTATTTTTTTTATATGGTCAATGAATATACTTACATTTATAACGTGTTTTACACTACTAACAACATCATCTCAGTTACTATCAAAGGAATTTGAACGAAAAGTTCCTTTATACTTCACCGAATACATTTTTTTAGTTGATCGACTATAATATTACTCAAAAACTTACCTATGAAGTCTTTTACAAAACAATGAAGAATTTTACAAACATCTGTTTTAGGGATCTCCCTAAATCGGAAAATGATCAATGAATACTCATAATATTTTAAGAAAACCTTTTTAACGACACCCCGCACCGATGGGGTGGACGCGAAAAAAAATATTCATCCCCGCTTGATGTGTAGGGAAGGTACCATAAAAAATTATTAAGATTTCATGTACCATTTTATCGGCATCATTAATATGTGTATTTATGCCAAATAACAGCTTTGTATGTCCTATAGTCTGAGCAAAACCACGGACAGACAGACAGACAGACAGACAGACAGACAGACAGACAGACAGACAGATAGACAAACAGACAGACGGACAGACAGATGGACAGACGGACCGAAAATATAAGGGTTACTATGGAACCCTAAAAATTAAGTGCTTAATTGAAAAAAAAGACGGGTTGCACTCCGGGAGTGCCGGCAGAAGTGAAAACTTGATTATTAACGTACTGCATTCTTTTTTAACCCATTTTTTATGAAAATCCATTTTTAAAAAATCGTTTTTTTTAATTAATCGAAACCCTTACAATCGATTCAATTTTAACCCATTTTTTATGAAAATCGATGTTTAAAAAATCGATATTTTTAATTAATCGAAAGTTCCCTTACAAATTTTTTAACCCATTTTTTATGGAAATTGATTTTAAAAAAATAGTTTTCTTAAGTAATCGAAACAATTACGATCGATTAAATTTTTAACCCAAATTTTATAAAAATCGATTTTTGAAAATTCGATTTTTTTAATTAATCGAAACCCTTACAATTTTTTTAACCAATTTTTTATGAAAATCAATTTTAAAAAAATTGTTTTTTAAATTAATCGAAACCATTACAATCGATTAAATTTTTAACCCATTTTTTATGAAAATCTATTTTTAAAAATTAGATTTTTTTAATTAAGTAATCGAAACCTTTACAATCGATTAAAAAATATCGACAATCGAAAAAAAAAACAATCGATTGTTCGATTAATCGATTTCGATGTTACAACACTACTCTCCAACCGTCTTACGGTTTTTCGATCAGCACGAGAATCTGAGCGAGTTTCACAGTTTTTACCCATCCCACAAAAGTGCTCAACGCCGCTAAAGAAGTTTTCACTTCAAAAACTCAAAATTTATAATAATATCCTACTTATCGAAAATAAATTTAAATAGTAATAAAATGATTATTATATGAACAACAAAATAGTATATAATAATTATTAAGTCAATGATATGCGTGTTCTAAAATACTGTCTAGCTTTCCAATTTACAGACGGTAACCCTGTCTCGGCAAAATTCAAATTGTACAAGAAGATCTCAACAACAATTAGCAAATGGTGTCATGATAACGGAATTGTAATCGCGACAAATAAAAATCGGCCAAGTGCGAGCTGAACTCAAATTTAAATTCAAATTAAAAGTTCAACTAAAAATAAGAAAGGCTTTTATGAAAATTATCGATTAATATTACAAACTAGCTGTTGCCTGCGACATCGTCCGCGTCAGCAAAATGTGATAACAATGATAATAAAAAAGAGAAAAAAAAAATCCCTTTTTAAGGTTCCTTTATAAAAAAGTAAAATATATCCTCCTCCTTTTCGGAAGTTGGTTAAAAAGTAGCCTATGTTATTCCTTACTACATCAGCTATGTGCCAAAAAAAGTCCCGTCAAAATCGCTCCAGCCGTTTCAGAGATTAGCCGGAACAAACAGACAGACATACAGACAAAAAATGTAAAAAATGTTGTTTTGGTGTCTGTACTATATAAATCCATATGCATTTAGTAAAAAACGGTTCTTTCAATATTACAAACAGACACTCCAATTTTATTTATATAAAAAAAATATGTGTGTAAGATGCGAAAATTTGTCTGTCTGTATGTCTCTTATCACGCTTAAATCGCTAAGCTGATTTAGATTGGTATGAATGAATTAAAGGACATAGGATTTTTTATATCGAATCTAAATGAGCGGTTCTCGCGAGATATTAACTCGGCGCAACGAAATTGTAACGTCTTAGGGCCTTCGCCCACTTTAGTAGCGATGCAGTCGCGCGACTATAAAGCGCACGAGTGCATGACTACTAACGTGCGTTAGTCGCATTTGCAACTCCATAAAAACATACAGCTAGCGACTGCATTGCGACTGTATCGATGCTTATATGCGACAGTATCGCAACTGCGTCGCTAAACAAAATTTGGTTGAATTGACAGATTTAGTGACGTCTCGCAAATCTTTGAAATCCATACAAATTTAGAAATACATATCTACACGTCGCGTTGCGGTCTGAATTGACCCATAGTATCGCCGATCAAAAATGTATGTAATTGTCGTAAGAGTTCGATAGTATATAAAGTCTACAATTCGACTCATGCCATGTCGTTTCATACATTTTGATCACCGATTCTATAAAAAGGCGATAAATAAAACGTGTTGGCTAGGGGCTTGGTTTTAGATTAAAAATACTAAAGAACCCTCCTTTTGGCGTCTCAAGTATAATATTATAAAATACGAGTATACTAATTTACATGTAAATATTCTTGAGTCTTGACAAACGTTTAAGTTACGCAAAGGTCGAGAGGTTTGTGAAATTGTAATAACTACAGATTAAACGATTTATCAAAATATTTGGCAATTCTTTAATAATAATTATAGTGCTTATACCTTCTTTTGTTATGCGAGCAATTAAGTAAGATAATATTTTCAAAAGCATTTAGTGCCAGATGGCGGACCCGTAGGTCCGCCATTTGCATAATATGAATATGTTTTTTGCCAAAACACTGAATTGACTTAACCCGACCAAATGACGTATTATTTGGTCGTTCGTCAATTCAGTGTTAGGGTCAATTCACACTGCAACGCGATGCGTAGATGCATTTCTAAACTTGTATGGATTTGATAGATTTGCAAGATGTACCTCACTCTCACGAAATCTGTCAATTCAGTACAATTTATAAATGCATCTACGCGTTGTGTTGCGGTCTGAATTAACCCTTAGTCGTGAATCTCGTGATCTGTCGGCTGGATTTATAAATCGACCAAATTACGTAATTTGTCCGTCCGTCATCTGTTTATCAAACTACTTTTATGATAGTATCAGGGTGAGGATGTGATTAAATTCAACGTAAGTTTATGGGCCAAAGTAACAAATCTACAGAAAACTCTATTAAGTAATAGAGTTAGTCTCTCTACTATACGTTTTAATGTAACAACAAACTGATATACATTTAAATGTGTTTGTTAGTGGTCAAAACAATAAAATAAGAAAAAATACTTTTTAAATAATTGCCTGTCATATTGTGAGCATTATGAATTATGTATAACCACGTATATTTGTATATTATATAAAACTTAAAGGTTATCTGACATGGTGATCTATCAACGCACAGCCCAAATCACTTGACGGATCGGGCTGAAATTTTGCATGCAGGAAGATGTTATGACGAAGGCATCCGCCAAGAAAGGATTTTGATAAATTCCAACCCCAAGGGGTTAAAATAGGGGATGAAAGTTTATATATAATAATACTTCTTAACGCGAGCGAAGCCGCGGGCAAAAGCTCGTATAATATATTATTGTTCCTTAGAGATACAGGACAGTGTGTATTGGTAAAGCACAACATGTGTCGGGTTTTACATCTAATTTTCCATCTAGTGGTTTAACCATTAGAAATCGTGTTATGTAATTTAGAGAATTCAGGTGCCGGTTGGCAGCGGGCGACATGAAGCAACCGCAGACGACGTGTCGCAGCGACACTACTGGTTTGTATGTATTTCTATGAAATACCCTCCGCCGCTAGCGACACGAAGCTACCGACACTTATTCTTTTTTTTATTTATTTATTACATGTGCGTTTTAAATAGTTTTACTCGTACATGTCATAATTGTTTACATTTATTTTAAGACATTATTCTTTTACATTTTGTTTACACCTGGTTTTTACTATCAACAATTATTTCCTTTCAATATAGCTTTCATTACTATTACAACTTTTTACTTTGTCTTATTACCTTTAAAATTTATTACCTTTATTAATTTATTACAATATATTTATACATTTATAATAATTTTACATTCAATTTGCACATTTTATTATTACAATATTTAGTACATGGTACATTCTTTCTTATCTTATAGATCTTGGTTCGAGCGATTATCAGTAATTTTTAATTTCAGCACATATTTATTTATATATTGCAACTCATTCAGCCGGTGTTGCCGATTCTACGTAGAAGTACTGATGATTTGATTCATAAATGTAGAGCCGTTATGTTATATACAAATGTTCTTAATACTATTAGGCTACTATAATACTATTGGTTTACATAATTAATACTATTGGACTATTATATATTACATAACAGAATATTTATTACAATTTATTACAATTTGTTACAATAATGTTTCTGCTTCTGCTTTATTTGCTACATCCGACACTTATTCTTAGAAACACATAGACCAGTGTCCAGTAGTGTCGCGACGACACGTCGTCTGCTGCCGCTTCACGTAGCCGGCTTCCAACTTGTACCAAGTCAATACATAACTATTACTAGCTATTTGACCGAGCTTCGCTCGGTATTCTATAAAACACAAATAAAATGACATTTTCTAAAAATGATTCCTAGCTAGATCGATTTATCGCCCCCGAAACCCTCTATATACTAAATTTCATGAAAATCGTTGGAGCCGATTCCGAGATTCCACTTATGTATATATATATATATATATATATATATATATATATATATATATATATATATATAACATAATTGGAATCCGCGTCAACCAAATGTAAAATACATAGGTAAAAAATAAAAAAGCTAAAAAATATCCTCCTCCTTTTTGGAAGTCGGTTAAAAAGTAGCCAAACAAACAAATACAAACAAACAAATATACTTTATTGCGCACAAACATATTCAGAAAAAATTACATTAACAAAAACAATAAATGAGACATGTACAAGGGCGGCCTTATTACTTGAAAGCAATTTCTTCCAGGCAACCCTTTAACAAATTTTATGAGATGATGAATTCAGGAAAGTGGTGATGTGCAAAAGTATACATATACAATATAATATATTCATAAAATAAGAAAATAAAATATACATACATTCGACTAATACTATAATAATATGCATAATCATAATAAGTGTATATAATATATATTATAAGTACTAAAACATACTAAATAATAATACATACTATACTGTGTGTATCCTGTAACTATTATTGATTGATAGATATATTAAAATAATGGTTAAATACTAACGACTTAAAGCGATTCAAAGTTTCAGCTTGCCTAATATGATCTGGTAAGGAATTCCAGAGTAAAATAGACCTAACAGTAAAGGAGGAATTGAAATATTTAGTATTATGGGCGGGGGAACGTTAAGGAGAAGTTTTGAATAGGAACGGAGCTGTTTTCTATCGTAATTATGAAACACAAAATTGTTTTTTAAATAAGTAGGGTAATGGGGATCAAATATAATGTTATAGAGTAAGGAGAGTACGCGGAAATCACGGCGATATCGGATTGGGAGCCACATAAGCTTGATGCGGTATTCGGTGATATGGTCATATTTTCGTAAACCAAAAATAAACCTCAATGACAGATTTTGTAGTCGCTCGAGCTTATTTAGTTGATCCTCAGTTAAATTTATAAAGCAAGCATCGGCATAATCTAGCACGGAAAGGAACAAAGACTGTGCTAAGACTACTTTAGTTCGTGTAGGAAGAACATATCGAAGACGTTTTAAGGAATGCCAAGTAGAAAATATTTTCCTACTGATTTCTTGAAGTTGTGGCCTCCAAGTTAAGTTGTCATCGAAAGACATACCGAGATTTTTTACAACTTTACTAAATGGGATTGTAGTACCATTGATGAGGACGGGAGGTAAGGAGTTACAGTCAATCCTGGAGACCAGCCCCGGGCTGCCAATTAATATTAACTGTGTTTTTGGGGGATTTATAACAAGACCGTGATTCTTGCTCCATTCACAGATCGTCAACAGATCGTTATTTAATTTACCAATAGCTGAATGAAGGCCGTCTAATTCTGACTGGATGTATACTTGCAGATCGTCAGCATACAAGTGATAAGAAGATGTAATTGAAGTTATAATAGCGTTGAGAAATAGAGAAAATAAAAGTGGTGACAATACTCCTCCCTGTGGTACGCCGGCAAGTATATTACTCCAGTCAGAAAAGCCATCGGATGATTTGACTCTCTGTCGCCTTCCTACAAGATAGCTACGAAGCAGCCCAATTACTGTTGGCGAGATGTTACAGGACGCTAGTCTGCTTAAAAGGATGTCGTGGTCTACACAGTTAAAAGCGTTGCTAAAGTCCAGTAACATGAGAACAGTAAGTTTCTTTTGGTCCATGCCTAGTTGCACATCGTCTGCTAACTTAATTAAAGCCGTGGTCGTACTGTGACCAGTGCGAAAGCCAGATTGCAACGAAGTAAGCAGATTATTGTGCAAGACATACTTTGTGAGCTGTTGATGTATTATTTTCTCCAGGACTTTGGATAAATATGGGGAGGATCGAAATAGGACGAAAATCAGACGGAGTTTTGGGACAGGAAGACTTAGGTAAGGGAATAATATATGCGGTTTTCCAGGCATCAGGAAAGGTAAGGGACTCTAGACAAGAATTAAATATGTGTGAGAGCTGTGGATGTGGCGCCGCTCGGCATCACGGCACACTGTATTGCAGCGGTTGCGTATTTTAATATAATTGTTTCGACATTTTATTTTCTTCTGTATGTTTTTTTTTATTTAGCCTTTTTAGCATTAATCAATGTTTTAAGCTCATCTGAAAGCCAAGGAGCAGGAAGATGTTTCATCTTTACTGGCTTAACAGGGGCATGTTTGTCGTAGAGCGATTTTATTTTTACATTGAACTTGGCAACTTTTTCGTCGATAGATTTAGAATTTATTAAATCCGACCAGTCAATGTTAGATGCATCCTCCCTAAGGCTCTCAACGTTCATACCTGAAAAATTGCGTAGCATTAGAGTTTTTACTTTAGCCTTGGGAGGGCGAACATTGTATGCAACATAGACAAGGTCATGGTATGAAAATATTTCAGCCGAAGACTGCCCATGCTTAGCGACAAGATTAGGAGAGGAGACTATGATAAGGTCAAGCAGGGAGGGACGGCAACCTGGGGAACAATGAGTCGGATCTAGAGGCAAGACTTTCATGTTGTAAGCATCTAGAAGAGATGTAAGTTTACAGGAGCGACTATCACCTTTAAGTAAACAGGTATTAAAGTCACCCATTAAGATGGAATGACTGTAGTTAGGCGAAAATACTTCTAAAGTACTTTCAAACAATTGGAAGTAGTCGTTATGCATATTCGGACTATAATAAACACCTAATAACATTTTACTGTAACGGCTTACCTGAACTTCCAGAAGCAAAAACTCAAGAGCATCCGCAGGAGGAGGCTGCGCTGATGCGCTAATAATAGTATAAGGTAAATCGGAACGCAAGTATATAGCAACACCGCCTCCACTCCTACCAATGCGATCATTACGAATTAGCTTGAATCCAGGTAAACCGTAACAGGTAGATGGTAAGCAGGGCTTTAGCCATGTCTCTGATACAAAAATGGCATCCACATTAACACGATCAAAGGTTGTGAGTAAGTCAGCATAGTGTGCAGGTATGCTTTGCGCATTAATGTGAACTGCCTTGAAACATTTGTTAACAGAGGAAAAATTGCCCAGTATTGTCTCTCTGAGAGGTACTGATGTAGTACTATGAAAACTTTGATCGCAGTCGTTTGATGACATTGAGAAAAAATCATCAGAAGATGAGTCAACACTAATAGTACTCATATTATTAAACCTAAATATAATCTACAAAATAACAAAATATCAATATACAAAATATATAAAAAATTAGAATAACAATTAGTATAATAAAATAAAAATACCAAAAATAATAAAAATCACAAACAAGTAAAAACTAAAATTATTGTACCTAATATAAACCATTTATCTTATCACGTTATAATAAAATAAAATAAAAAATATTTGATAAAAAGCCAATTACTCTTTATTACATCTGCTATCTGCCAATAAAAAAGCTGTCAAAATCGGCCCAGCCATTTCGGAGATTAGCTGGAACAAACAGACAGACATACAGACAGACAAAAATTCTAAAAATTGTTATTTTGGTGTAAGTACCGTCTAAATATTCATATACATGTAGTAAAAAAAGGTTATTTTAATATTACAAACAGACACTCCAATTTTATTTATATGTAAAGATGTAAGATATAGTCAATACATCAATAAGATGTATTGACTTTATTTGGTAGTCAACAGTGATTTATCATAGAAGAAATTCTTTGTTACCTAATAGATATTGATTTATTGGTGGAATTTTTGAAGAGTTAGGAGAATTTATGGCCCACTGTCGGTTTACATGGTGTTTAAAATCCCCTTTAACAATCAAGATATTTAACGCAACTTTAGTATAATCATTAGTAATTACTAAATTATTGAAGATTACTTGACGCCCGCAAATCAACGGATTTTTGCAACGGCAAAAATTCGTTTATTGCCCGGAAATCGTGCATTTTTCCGGGATAACAAGAATCCTACGTCCTTCTCGGGACTCAAAGTATCTTCATAGCTTGAATTCCGGGAAAGGCCGTTTCAGCAAAATCGGTTCAGTGGTTTGGGTGTGAAAAGGTAACAGACAGGCAGACAGGCTTGAGAGGTATCAAGGGACACCCGGATTCGTATTTACGAAGGCTATACCAATTGAGTCACGAGCCAGACTTTAGTAGATGAGCTTTTGTTTATGCATATTACTCGACAATACGTCATATTCTATCTCAGTAAAAAAATTGACTCAAGTGGATTAGCTTTTTGCCTTGATATTTTCAAAGAAAATGCATGGACACAAACCTAGTACTGTATTATACATATTCACTCAAATAGATAAGCTTTTGTCGAATCGTAAATTTGATAAAAATGATGGCTAAGGTTCAGAAACCTACCCCAATTTTTTGGTGCTCACATGGGTTGAGGAAGGATGTTACTGTTACCCATCAATCTCGGGGTAGGTTTCCGAACCTTTACCGAAATGATTATACAGGGTGTAATAAAAATAAGTGATAATACTTTGGGGTGTGTATGTGTTCCTTGTAGACAGTTCACTGTGAAAGTAGCAGCGCTGAAAGACCAAAATTTGTTTTAAACTTTTGTATGGGGAAACTCGTAACGCTCGGGATCGTCACTTATTTTTGTTACACACTGTAGACTGCGTTTTGTATTTTACATTAGAAGTACCTAACTACTCTAGAAAAAATATTATAGTTCTATTATTATTTCTACTCTGAACAAGTGTGTACAGTGTGTACCTGTTTCTTACCTATTAAAAGTTCGTTTGTTTATAGTATTTTTTGTCACTTAAATACAGAATAGAAACGTGTAATTTAACAATAAAATAATAACAATTTCCATGTAACTATCCACCTACATATTTTTAAAGCTAACGATGACGTTATTTACCATATCGGTATCACATTGAATAGTATTTGTAGCTGTAATGTTAGAAAGAATTTAGCTAACAAAGTCTAGGCGATTTCGATCATTTTCTGTACTGTAATAGTTTAGGGTTTTGTCAAGTTTTTGTGTAACAAAAGCTAAGCCAGTTCAGTTCGCGCTTTTACTCTCTCGCGCCTTTGTAATTTCGCCACCCGGATGGACGCGAAGTTATAAAAAAAAAACTAAACAAAAAAATATAATGAACAAAAAAAAGAGAGAGAAAGAGGCGCTACCGTCGGGCCACGCGCAATATAGGGTTCCGTAGTCAGTAAATTCGTAGTATGGTCAATGAATGTACATTTATAACGTGTTTTACACTACTAACAACAGCATCTCAGTTTAAAGGAATTTAAACGGAAAGTTCCTTTAAACTTCGCCGAATACTTTTTTTTAGTTGATCGACAATTATTCAATAACTTTTTAAGTCTTCTTAGTCGTGATAGTTTTTCTAATTAAGAATATTTCCTACTCCCGTGAATTTTTTCACATATTTTATAGAAACAACCGTTTAGCTTGTAGAAGAGGGGGGACACTGGACTCTAACGATTTTTTCCACTTTAAAACTGCATATTTCACAAATGGATCCCTAAATCGCAAAATGATCTTTGAATACTCAATATATTAAAAAAAAAACTATTTTGTCGGCATCATTTATATATTGTGCATTCATGCCAAATTACAGCTTTGTAGGTCCTAGAGTCTCTGAGCAAAACCGTGGACAGACAGACGGACAGACGGACACACGGACGGACAGACCGAAACTGTAAGGGTTCCTTGTTGACTACGGAATCCTAAAAACTAGTCATTAAGCATAGTTCTACATTCACCGCTTTTTGAAGGTCATTGACCGTCTCGAAATCTCTTTCGTAATATTGATTTACAAGGTAAATACCGGCTTATTCATACTTTATAGGTGTACTCTAGAATTTTTTCTACGCAAACGCTCTTGTGTTGGTTTAAAAACAATAAGGGGAAAACGAGCAAATGGGTCACCAGATGGAAATCAAATACCGTCGCCCATGGACACAGGACACTCGCAACATCAGACGAGCTGCAGGTGGAATGCCGGCCTTTTAAGACGGAATACGCTATATTCTTTTTTTTATGAAATAAGGGGGCAAACGAGCAAAGCAACTTCCGTCGCCCATGGACACTCGCAGCATCAGAAGAGCTGCAGGTGCGTTGCCGGCCTTTTAAGAGGGAATAGGGTAATATCCAATAGGGGAGGGTAGGGAAGGGAAGGGAAGGGAATAAGTGAGAGTAGGAATGGGAATAGGGTAGGGGATTGGGCCTCCGGTAGACCGGTAAACTCACTCACTCGGCGAAACACAACGCAAGCGCTGTTTCACGCCGGTTTTCTGTGAGAACGTGGTATTTCTCTGGGCGAGCCGGCCCATTCATGCCGAAGCATGGCTCTCCCACGTTTAAAAAGGAAGGTTTCTTGAAGGTTTGCAGGTCGTATAGGTCCGGAAATACTGCTGGTGACAGTTCGTTCCAGAGTTTTACAGTGCGCGGCAGAAAGTTACGCGAAAAACGCACGGTGGTATATTTTTCGCGTGGAACGATGCGTTGGCGAAAAGTTGCACGAGTTATGATTCCGAACAATTCCTCGGAGCACTCCGCGTAATACAACCGATAGAGTATGCAGAGTGACAGTAAAAGTGGTCGACATGACAATGTATTGTACAAGGGGAGAAAAAAATATGATAAACTAGATGACGCCCGCAACTCTGTTGCGCCAAAACACTTAAATTTTTCCGGGATGAAAAGTATCCTATGTCCTTTCTTGGGACTCAAAGTATCTCCATACCAAATTTCAGCAAAATTGGTTAAGCGGTTCGGACGTGAAGAAGTAACAGACATATTTTTACATATTTTATAATATTAATTAGTAAGTATAGATTAAAGGAAGTATTTAATGCCTGTAGTTGAGGTTCAAAGCGACGTCCAGAGAGATTTCCGTTGTACTGTATTTTTGTGGGGTGTATGTTCGTTCCCCTCTGCTAACCACCGGCACCGTAAATATGAATATGGGATTATTATTATAATATGGACTTTAAGAAAGTAAAGTTTGTACACGCATATTTTATTACGAGCTTTTGCCCGCGGCTTCGCTCGCGTTAAGAAATATTATTATATACAAACTTTCATCCCCTATTTGAACCCCTTGCGGTTGGAATTTATCAAAATCCTTTCTTAGCGGATGCCTACGTTATAACATCTACATGCCAAATTTCAGCCCGATCCGTCCAGTGGTTTGGGCTGTGCGTTGATAGATCACTATGTCAGTCAGTCAGTCACCTTTGAGTTTTATATATTAGATTTTCGTATAAATTCATATAATTTTGTTTTTTGAACTGAAATTTTCTTTAGCGGCGTTGAGCACTTTTGTGGGATGGGTAAAAACTGTGAAACTCGCGTCAGATTCTCGTGCTGATCGAAAAGCCGTAAGACGGTTGGAGAGTAGTGTTACAACTTCGAAATCGATTAATCGAACAATCGATTGTTTTTTTTTTCGATTGTCGATATTTTTTAATCGATTGTAAGGATTTCGATTAATTAAAAAAATCAATTTTTTAATAATCGATTTTCATAAAAAATGAATTAAAAATTTAATCGATTACAATTATAAGGGTTTCGATTAATTTAAAAATCGATTTTTTATAAATCGATTTTCATAAAAAATGGGTTCCAAAAAATTGAAAGGGATTAGATTAATTAAAAAAATCTATTTTTTAAAAATCGATTTTCATAAAAAATGGGTTATAAATTTAATCGATTGTAAAGGGTTTCTATTAATTAAAAAAAAAACAACTTTTTAAAAATCGATTTTCATAATAAATGGGTTAAAAAAAATTGCACAACGTTAATAATCAAGTTTTCACGTCTGCCGGCACTCCCGGAGTGCAACCCGTCTTTTTTTTTAGTTTTGCTGTTTACTGGTTTAGTGTAGTTTTGTATGAAATTATTGTATTTAAGTATCTGAACCTACTGAACACACTAGGCGGAAAATATGCGGCTGAACTTCCGTTGCCGATTTTACGTTCGGACGCATTCGGCTGCAACTGATATGACACATGATAAGAATTGAAATTGCGCGGCGTAAATTCAGTTGCGTAACTTTGCCCGAGTATACAGTGTCTCGAGCGTCGCTGAATTGACGCCGAAAAAAAACATTGCCGCCGAATCGCTGCCGAACTTACACTCGACCGATCGAATAAACGATTCTGATTTTGACAGAACTTCGGCCGCGTATCTTCGGCATGGTGTGTTTAGACACGTGTCACATTGAGTTAAATATTTTTAAGTTTCGGCAAAAAGAGGGGTGATACAAGTTTTACGAGTCGGTCTCTCTCTCTCTGTATTGTGTTTGTGTATGGACCGATTGCAATCTAGTTTTTTTGACCTACTTAAAAAAGGAGGTTATCAATAATATTCGACGCGTATGTATGTAATATTTCCAGAACTGCCCAATTTTCGTATAAATGTTGCTAATATACTTATATCAGCGTCTGAACAAAATATATGCCAAATTTCAAAGTGTATCTATTTATAATAATATATGTATGTTTTTATGTTTGTATTTGTGTATCTCTGGAACTACCATTCCGATTTCAGTCATTCTTTTTTTGTTGTACTAGATATTGTTCAACTTAGGGAATTGTGCAAGTTTCATCAAAATCGGTTCAGTAGTTTTGGAGATAGGGAGTTTTGATTTTCAATTACGTGCAATTTTGAAGTTAGTTTTATCTTTTTTTTTTAAATGCAATTATTCAATATATTATTTGAAATCTGATTTTTTTAAAGATTTCTGCTCAGTCTCTATTTATGCTTAGTAGATCTTTAAAACGCAACGGATTTTGATGCAACTTTTAAAAGATGGAGTGATTGGAAAGATTCTTGATTGCATTTTAAAAAACAATTTTTGGCAGGTAATTTCCCCATGTCCTGACATACTCATTGTTTTGTTTAATTGTTAAGATTATTATCTGTGTAATTATAGTCGTCGCGATCTTGTGAAAAACGTGCGGCTAGCGTTGAAAATTGTGAGGAATTATTTTCGCAAGACACCATAGATGGTGTATTTGGTAATCCTTGGATACGGCTTGATCTCTGTCGTAATACTAACCAATACTAACCACATAGTAAACACCGATTACTACGAATGGACCCGACAGATGTTGTCTTACTTTTTGAAGTTATTGTCTGCAGTCTTAGCACGGTCACCGCAGAAACGGTTTCTTTCTACGGAAAAATACATTGACAAAGTGACGGATTGACAAAGGAAAAACGCCATTTTTTCACTGAAATCTGCCAGTATGTCTATTCTTTATCGTTTCTAATGTTGTTATGTTTAGGCTAAGATAAGAATATTAACTAGTTGACAGAACTGTACACGAAAGCCAAGCTGCTGCAGCAAAGTATTAAAAATACAGACGAAAAATTTATCGCCTTCCAAGGGGGCGATCCGTTTTCGGTTGCTCGTTTGTTATTTACGTTATTTGTACCTACATATATTCCACGGGCCATCTAACTAAGACTTCGATGTCTGTCTGTCTGCCCGTCTATCTCCAGGCTGTAACTCAAGAACGAGCTAGAGAGAAAAAGATAAAACCGACTTCAAAATTGTACGTAATTGAGAATTTAAATTCCGTATCTCAAAAACTACTGAACCGATTTTGATGAAACTTGCAGCATTCCCTAAGGTTAACAAAAGTTAGTACTTACAACAAAAAAGGAACCACTTAAATCGGACTTGTAATTCCGGAGATATGCTAACACAAAAATAAATACATATAATACATACATAATATACACTTTTGTAATTTTGCACTTTGGTTTAGAGTTCAGACGCTGATATAGACTAACATAATTATTATTATACGAAAACTGGGCAGTTCTGGCACATACATCCTTTTTAGGGTTCCGGAGTTATGGTGCTCCCATACTGCCGTTTTACTAACAAAATATGTTGTCAGTTGTTACATTTTGTTAGGAATTGTAACATAATTTTTTTTTATTAAATAAGGGGGCAAACGAGCAAACGGGTCACCTGATGATAAGCAACTACCGCCGCCCATGGACACTCGTAACATCAGAAGAGCTGCAGGTGCGTTGCCGGCCTTTTAAGAGGGAATACGCTCTTTTCTTGAAGGTTTGCAGGTCGTATAGGTCCGGAAATACTGCTGGTGACAGTTCGTTCCAGAGTTTTACAGTGCGCGGCAGAAAGTTACGTGAAAAACGCACTGTGGAAGACTGCCACTCATCAAGGTGATGAGGATGGTATGTTTTTCGCGTGGGGCTATAGCGAAAAGTTGCAGGTGGTATGATTCCGAACAATTCCTCAGAGCACTCCCCGTGATACAACCGATAGAGGATGCAGAGTGAAGCTACATCTCGGCGTAATTCCAAGGGGTCCAAGCTGTTTGAAACACTATGGCAGTCAACAATTCGAGCGGCCCTTCGTTGGATACGATCGAGAGGGTTGGTATTTTGGCGCCCCTGCCCAGAGATGAGAACAATATTCCATATGAGGCCGAACCTGCGCCTTGTAGAGTTGTAGGCCTGCGTTGTTCCGGACTGAAGTACTGTCTCGCTCTGTTAAGAACACCAATCTTCTTCGAGGCTAATTTGGCCTTACCTTCTAGATGATATCGGAACTGGACTTCACTCGATATGTTATAAGTATAAGTATATTATAAGTGCTCCTACACATAGATAATGTTTAATAACGTTTACTAATATTTTATAACATTTAAATCTGGTATTGGCTCACCGCATAACCCGCCGTCACCTATAAAAGGTTTAAAAACAAAAGGTAACACATGTTTTATTTTCTTATAATATGTAATTTGTTTTGTTATGATTTGTTAACTTACGTTTACTAAACATTTTCTAACGGCAGTGTGGGAGCACCATTACAAAATATTTGTCTATGTCGTATATTTTATTTTGATTTAGAAATACATATTGTTTTTGTTTGGGGTAGAAAGTGTTTGTTGATATATTATCTTGGAATGGAAAATTCAAAGCTACTAAAATAATCCAGTTACATAGTAGGCACCTATTTGTTAAACTATGCTAAAAGTGGAGGTAAGTAACAAATAAGTACGGTAACTTATTGTTTGAAAATGTTTTAGACCAAAATATTTTACTTTTTGTTCAGAATTGACACAATATCAATGCTTTATCTTTTGTGGTGGTGATTTGAATATAATTACTTAACATTTTTTGTGGGATATTCATAATTGTCATTTTGTCCTTAACCTCCGTAACTTATTACGTAAAGCAATATTATTATAAAATATAATGATATTGCACATACATCTAGATTTTCAAGATTTAAATTTATATATAAACAATAATACCTATTTCTTAATAATTTATTAAAAAATACAATAAACTTTATTATTGGTAATCAAAAATTTTAAGTATAGCATTACATAAGACTTAAGCGTTAAGCGTTCTTTTTGTGGAATGACATGTAATTCGCTGTGCAATAAAAATTCGCTTCGGCAATCATTAAAACAGCTTACGTAAAAAAGTTGAAAACGAAATTATTGATTTAATTAATTATTAATATCAAATACAAGTAATTCTTTACTTAATGGGGCCTCATAATAATATTGTATGTGATTTTATTGAGAAATAAAAGATTTATTATTATTATTTATAAATAATAACACTCGTTAATTTTTTTGATGGATCTTAAGCAAATCAGGTCTTGCCTTATCAAAAAATATATCAAAAATTCAAAACATTAAAAACACAATGGAAAGAAGAAAATTTACGGGTTTTGGCAGACAAAAATATTTCCGCCTATTCTCTATTTTTCTCGGTGGCAAAGTACACCCTTGTGTCAGTGCTTAAAATCGTTCCACGCGAAAAATATACCATCCTCATCACCTTGATGCGTGGCAGTCTTCCACCGTGCGTTTCTCGCGTAACTTTCTGCCACGGACTATAAAACTCTGGAACGAACCTATACGAATTTCCGGACCTATACGACCTGCAAACCTTCAAGAAGAGAGCGTATTCCCTCTTAAAAGGCCGGCAACGTACCTGCAGCTCTTCTGATGTTGCGAGTCTCCATGGGCGACGATAGTTGCTTTCCATCATGTGACCCGTTTGCTCGTTAGTCCCTTTATTTTATAAAAAAAACGATAAGAGCTTTATTACACCTACCGAGTGGAGTGGCGAGACAGACCACCAAAATAATAAAATAAAATATAATTTTATTCAAAATAGGTATTATATGAATACACTTTTTGGACGTCGGGACTGACTGACAGACAATGATGGAGCAGTGTTTTTCAACCTGTGGGTCGCGACCCCTTGGATAATATTATATTCAGTAGGGGAATTATGCATATCTGCATATATACATAGTACATACTGTATCTTATATCTTTAAACGAGCAATTCTTGTATATTATAATATGACTCTTACTGACATCTATTGGCGAATAATAAAACTATTTTGTGAGCAACTAATTGCTTTAACGACACAACAACAGCTAAAGCTATTCCAGCAGATGGCGTTCTTAAGTAACACGAAGTCAATGAGTGTTTGCTATACCGAGCAAAGCTCGGTGATCCAGGTACTATAACCTTATTTATAAAAGTCTCATATCTTTGCCATCGAAATAGCTGGACCGGTTTTGATGAAATAGATAATTTCTTTCTAAATTTTTTTGGTTATCTAAATTCTGATTTAATTTTATTGAAAAACCATGAACATACGATAAGATATTTTTATAATTTTTAGTCGTTCTACGCAGCTCCGGGGGGCAAATAAGAATTTTTCGCCGGAACCGTACAATTTCCACAAACTAAATTAGCTTATCTTCATCCCGGTGCTCTTTAAATGTGCCAAATTATAAAAAATACTTAGGTCCAGTACTTTTCGAGATAAGCGATACCGAGGGCATCCGCATACGTTATCGCACAGATGGTAGTATTTTTAATCTCGCAAGGTTAAAATCTCGTCGAAAGGTATCATATTATGATCTTATTACCGAGATAATGTACGCTGATGATCTATGCTTTGTTGCGAACACTCACGAAGGACTACAAAGGCTGATTACTAGACTGAACAGCGTCTGCATTAGGTTTGGTCTGAAAATCAACATATCTAAAACAGAGGTAATGCTTATGGACACCGTGAACCGAGCTTCTTTAAATATGTGCATTGAAGGCCAAGCCCTAAAGGAAGTCAACAAATTTAAATACTTGGGAAACACTGTAACAGCCAAAGGCGACCTCGACTCTGAGATAAACAGCAGAATTGGTGCAGCAATGTCTGCTTTTGGCAAACTCCGAGACCAGGTTTTCCGCTCTCACAATATCAAACTGAGTACTAAAATACAGGTGTATATGGCGATTGTCCTGCCTAACATTCTGTACTCATCAGAGACGTGGTGCCCCTACCGAAGACACATACGCATGATAGACAGATTCCATCTGAAATGCTTACGTGACATCATGAATATCAAGTGGTCGGATCGTATTCGCAACACTGATGTTCTCCGACGAGCTAATATCTGTGGCATAGAAGCATACTTGATGAGGCGGCAGTTGCGTTGGTGTGGACACCTTGTAAGAATGCCGGATCAGAGAAAGGTAAAGCGCATCTTCTTTTCTGAGTTGGAACACGGCAAACGCAAAAGTGGTGATCAATTTCTACGCTACAAGGACGTACAGAAAAGACACATGAAGAGATGCAATATTGATCCCTCTAGCTGGGAATCTCGGGCGGAGGAGCGGCTAGAGTGGAGGCAACTTATAAATCACAAAACATACTCTTTTGAGGAAGAACGAAGGCGGGAACTAGATCTCAAACGTGACCAGCTAAAAGCAAGACCGCCTGCTAATATACGATATAATTATGTAAATGGTGCCCTAACTTGCGAATCCTGCTCTCGCACCTTTACTGCTAAGATTGGGTATATTAGCCATATAAGAGCAAAACATAATGTTATGAACAATTAAACATAAGCAAGTCACTGAAGCCGAAAACGGCTAGGTAGATTATATTTTCGAGATAAGCACGTTCGAAGAAAGAAATTCTTCAGCTTTAAAAACAAGTACAGTACAAAAAATAAATTATTCATCTTATGATTAATTCTTGCCATTTGCAGCGTAAAATTATAATTTAAAGTTCATAATATTAGTCACAGGATAGAAACCTAGTTTCTAATGTCTTTCCTTTCTTCGTGTAATAATGGAGGCAGTTTCTTTGTTGTTTTTTTAAATTACCATTTAATGGCTTCTTGGATCATTTGATCGCCTCAGCCTGGGCATAAAAAGAGACAGTATAAAAAGGAAAATCAGTCTTTACTTGCACAACATTTTATTAGGCTCTGGTTGTAATGTTTAGCTTTAGCCTTAGGGAATGAAATATTTTTTTTTCAGATTCTCATTTCTCATGTCGCCGTACTCAGTATTTCATTGTGATTTAGCTTCAATTTAAGCCGGCCCCTAAACGATCAATTATATCGTCAATATCACACTTAAATTTTATTGAGCAGTTTATTTGACAATTAGATTGAAGGCCCCCGATGTTCAATATCAACACTAGACAATGCGCAATAAAATTTCCCGCCACTAAAGAGTTTTTTTAAATTAAATTGCTATCTCTTTCACACTCATTAAAGTTATTGTGATTAATGCACGTTTTATTTATCATAATAAACAGGTCTCTAGACGATACATTTTATTGTGCAAAATCATTGAATATAATTCAATGAGAAAAGGAATGTCAAATAAATTGTTAAAATATCATTTAACAATTTATTTGACATTCCTTTCCAATCCTATCGTCCAATATTAACCGTCAATAATATTGCACAATACATGATATTGGGTAATCAAATTGAGTGTCTACGGGCCTGCTTATACAAATTTTACAACACTCCGAGTGCCAGAAGAAATGAAAAGCGTTTTCTCACCTCCGGGCGGAAAATGTCAACTTACGTCCCGCTGCGCTTACCGATGTTGCCGTTTTCCGCCTCCGTCGAGGAGAAAAATAGGATACGCACCATGGGTAGTAAATAAGAAAGCCTCAGATCTTATTTTCCTGCCCTAAATGCGTAATGGACTATTTCGCCGCTCTGTAGAAAAAGAGTCTTGATTTGTAAATGACATCCTTCCCTACGCCGCGCCGGCGGCATACTTTCGCAAGCAATCTTTCTGACAAGTTCCCTGTATCATACATTGGGATCACGTGACCCTGACGTAGGCTTAACACTTTTTCCCCATACTTAAAGTGGACAATGCCGCTAAAGAAATTAATATAAACCGTACTAAACAGAATGTATATAGTTGTGACTGATCAATGATCATATTATAAATATATGTGGCTCCGCCCGCGTGGACGTAGGTTACCGCTGCAAAAAACCTACCCAGGACAGACACGGTCAGCAAAATGATTCCCAGGTGAATTCACAGACTCCGACACCAACGTCGACTGTAACTGTGTACTGATGTGTAATTTCTAAAAGTAATTTAGAGCCCTGGATCTCAGCAAAGGCGGAGCCTAGGCAGAGATCCAGGGCTCCGCGGGACGCCTTCTGAGAATTGGCCGTTGTAGATACTCAAATAGGTATTATATGTACCACTTGAGATATCCATTCGTCGACAGACTACGGACCTACGTTATTTGGTCGAATTATATTCGTCGTGACTCGTGATATCGACGTGATCGGCTTGACATAACACGACCAAATTGTGTAGCTCTGCCTCAATCTTACTTTAACTTAAGAAGACCTTTTTTTGAAGAAAATCAATAAATTATTTAGTACATAATAAAATAGGCAATATTGATTGCGAATACTGTTGTCAAAAAAGTCTTAGTAAAGGAAACATGCATTTAAAAGTCATTTTCTGTCTCTTATTACTTACTTCAAAGTTCAGTAGTTTCGACTTTCGACTTTCGAATTCAGTATAATTTTAAACAAACTACTTATTTAATTTTTCATTTCACAGGATGATACATTTAATTTTTTACATGACATCAGAGTATTTACTTACAGCATGATCAAATGAACCCCTCGTAAATTACGAAAAATAAAATATTTTACGTATGGCGCACACATACAAGCCGCGCGCGGTGACTTTGTATGAAGATAACTTACTTCCCCTCCTTTCACTATGATAACGTTCAGTAGATTACTTTTATAGGCACGATATAAAAAAGTCGAAAAATCTTATTTGAAAAAAAAAAATACTAATGGCCTGTTTCACCGCTTCCTGATAAGGTGCCCGATAGGGTTATTTGACAGATTTTCCATAATCCATCTGGCAAATTAAGTGGTGGATAGCCTTATCAGGAAGCGGTGAAACAGGCCCTTAGTCTAATTAAACCGAACCTTAATTAAAGACACATTTTATATCAAAATAAAAAAATATACTTTTAATTAGCTCGTTCGTTTTAAATCACAATTTAAACGTATTTTATTTTTGTAATTTTTCTCACAGTTAAATTGTAAAAACTAAAAATATAATAAACATTCGCATACAGCTTCACAGTTCTTAAAAACATAATACTTACTATGAGAAATGTGCAAACTTTATAGATTATTTCATTTATAAAAAAAAAACTTTACTTTTTTATTATGCTTACAAATAAATAAAGAAATACGCACCTCAAAACGGCGCAGGCGCACACTCACAATGCACTCTAGAGAGAGACTGAGAGGGACAACAAATCGGTAGCTTAATATAATATACTTAACGATTTGTCTCCGTTACAAATTGGTTCGGATTTTTCTAGATTGTCAGCTTAATGCTAATTATTACCTATAGTGGGATGTTTATTCCCACATTTTTTTTTGTTGTAGATGACATACGCTATTTTTAGTTAAAACTCTAGTATTTTTCTAGTGGTTTTGTTTGTAACGTTGTTTATTATTTTTGCTGTTATTTGCCTGTATTTTTTTTTGTATAGGTATTATGAAACAGAATATCATATTATCGTTTGTATGTATGTATATCCTATTTTTTTACCGTGTGTCCAAATTTTGCTTTGCTTATTTTGATGAATTTTGTTAATTATGTAATTAGCTGTTCTAACCTACCTGGTTAGAACAGACGGACAGACACACTTTTAGATATTATAATATTAGTACGAAATGATTCAATGTTACCCGAATTTAATAAAAAACTTTTTAATGAAATAATTTTGTAAGTACTTACTAATATAGAAATATGTTTCATAATATTATTTTTAGTAAGAAAAGACTTCAACGCTCCCGAATGTATTAAGGTTGGGTTGCACCAACTAACTTTAACTATAGTTAAAGTTATAGTTAAAGTTACAGACTTTAACTATAACTTTAACTACAATGCAAAATGTCAAATCTTGGTGAAAGTTAAAAATGGACGCCATCAAGACACTATATTTAACCATAACCATAGAGCTTGATAAGGTTTTAAATGCACGTGGCGATTTTTCGCCACGTGCATTTGAAACCTTTTAAAACCTTTTAAACATTAAAAAAAAAAGTAACTAACGCTGTCATCATACAAAAACGTCATTTTAGACAGTTCTCCTTTACCAGCAGCGCCCCCGCCCACGTTCATTTATAACCTTGTTGGACCAGCTGTCATCTGTCAGTTTCTCCGGTCAAAGTTATGGTTAAAGTTAAAGCTAAATTCAGCCTTAACTATAACCATTACTTTAACCTTAACTTTAACCACGCCTCTGGTGCAACCCGCATTTATAAGTATCATTTAAGTGCGACATCGAAAAAAATATGATGGAAAATGTGCAGGTACGTTCAAATTTCCGAATACGACGTACGTATGTGCGTCATCTAGTACAGAAAATGTCATTCATTCATTATTAGTACGGATAATATGGCCCTATAGAGCTCAGCAGGGCAGTGAAAGGGATGTACTCTGACTTTTGCCCTGTGCACGCAAAAGATACTCGTTCTACCACTTAGCATTTAGCAACACAGGCACTTCCCTATTTTCTATTTTGATTTACTATAATAGTAACTGCTTACTGCATACTTACTAACGATATTGGAAACCGGGAACGTGGCATGGGTGTACTAAAACAAACTGATAATTGGGGTATATTGTTCCACTTTACCATTATATAGACTTCTCAGTGAAATTTTTATTTTAACTCTTTAAGCTAAAGAAAACGCTTCTTTTATTATAGCACTGACAAAGTTACCTACTTTTTTTTAAATTTATATACTATGTATATGTCGCATTCGACTAATTAAAAAAGGCATTCAATCAAACAGCTAACCCTTTAACTGAACAACGCCATTCAATCACACGGCTATATGTCGTTTAGGCGACTTGTTGACTGCAACGTTCAACACTACAGCTAGATGACGCTTAGCTAACTGGTTAAATGGTAAATTAACTAAGGTGACCATTAGCTTAGTGCTATTATTACACAAGCGTAATGATAACAAGCAGATTAATTGTATGCTAACTCATTTTGAACATAATTGCAATAAATACCTTGGTGATGCATACCATAATACCGTAATTTCTCCTCGAATATTAGATTAAATTTTGATTCACTCGTATACAGTACCCCCATAGTTTCTGTATTTTTAATAACACTAATTGTAACGTATATTTACGAAAAATATCTTAATACAACCACAAAAAACCGGTTAGTTGACGCCATATTGTAAACAAAACGCACCTAGCGCCGCGGTGGTCAGCGCTGAACTAATTCAATCAAACGGCGGCTTTTGAATAAGCTATAGTATTGAACTTTTTGACCGACCTAAATATTCAATTAAAAAGCTAGACGTGTGATTGAATGGCGTTGTTCAGTCAAAGGGCTAGTTGATTGAACGGCTATATAAACCAGTTGGCTGCGACTTAATATATACAAATTTATAAAATTCGCGTAAAGTTGCTCCCTCACCGGGAGCATTCGAATTTCATTCGGAAACATAAAACATTTGAATGTTATAAAATATATATTTATGAAAATAGAGGATTGATAACTTCTTCCATGTCTTCAGTAACTCTTACAAAATAAAACTATTATATTTATTCTCTGACAAATCAATAAAAAATATATATTATTGGTCTTTTTGTAAACTTAGTCATAAGTACTAATAGATGACATCACAAAAAACGAACATCACTAATAGTAGACACCAATATGAATTAATAGTTGACATAGAACATTATATTACATTTTACATTTTTCCTAATATTAGGTCTTTTTTTGCCGTTTTTTTTAAGATTTCATTTACTTCATCATAGTAACTACATGCATATGAAATATTATCCACGTTGTCTCCAGATTCTATCCATTCTTCTTCCATGCTCAAACTATCTTTCCTCTTATTTTTATTTTTCATATTTTTTCCTCTTCTTTAGTCTCCATGCTTCTCTTGCCTCTTCTTTTTTCTTCTTTCTTTTCTCAGCTCTCCTTTTACTGCTAAAAAACTAAAGCAGTCGATTTTTAGATCAGTACAAGGTCTAATATATTAATATGTCGATTTTTAGGTACAGTAGTTCTAATTTGTTAGTTTATTAATAGAATTATATTTTCAGAGAATAGTGGTGATATTTGCAGAAGAATAAACTACAAAATAACTTTAGTATGTATTGTAAAACTAAAAAATTTGATCCATGTCTCCTATTAAGTTTTTTACATTTTCAAAGAACTAATAGTAGACATCCTTATTCCTTTATATTGTTGGGGAAAATGGAAAAAATCATAAATAAACATTAATTAGTGTATACAACATGACAATTATTAATCCAATGAAATCAATAGTAATTACTAAAAATCAAATAAATGTATTCAAAACTTACGTGCAAAATTTCGCCTTCCTTAACCTATTTGCTAAGAAACTGCCGAGCGCGTGTTGACGCGGTCACATTATTTACGAAAACTGATCCCATTTTAAAATTTTGTTCCCGAAGGCGTCCCAAATATATTTTTTCACATCAACAGATAGCTTGAGAAGCTTATAAAATTTATAGTGTTGAGAAAAAATTAGAGTAATTCTTATTTTTATGGTATTTTTGTCGTAAGTGTCATCTATTAGTTCCGAATCTACTATTAGTGCTTTTACTCTACTTATATAAAAAAAAAACATCAATGCTACGTGACAGTGAAGTCAACTTGCTATGGAATGCTCAAAGTCGAATCTTTAATGTAACATTACCTACACGCGAATGCTCCCGGTGAGGGAGCACCTTTAGGGTATTTCTCATAGAAACATTTTAATAGTAAAGGGTCGTTGCTAGTTTTAGAGTGAACTCTATAATATAATTGGTTGGTTTTAATTTCATATCGTTACTATCGCCAAGTTGCGCCTCGTTTTGTCTTCAGTGTAAAGACGTGACCCAATACTTGACGACTTCCTGTGGCTCAGCAGTTGAGCGCGTAGTAGTTAAAATCCGTTGGTCACGGGTTCGAATCTCGCCCAAGGAAAAGGTTTTCAATGTTCCCGGGTCATAGATGCGTATTAAATATGTGTATTTAAATATAATAAAAATCTTAATATTTTTCCGTTGCCTGGTAACCGTAACACATGTCTTTCAGTGGTGTGAAGCGTACATTAGATATTATTATTATTATTAAAACTTAAAACGTGATCTTATCAGCGTTAAACGCTTATCTCCGGCAAGGATCTGGTGTAAAGAAACCCAAAATGGTAGTCCGGATGTACCAGACCGGAACAAATGTTATTTCCTCAAACAATGAGCCAGAAAATGTAATGAGTATACCCTGAACGCCCCACGTCATTTAAGTAAATCTCTCGATACTAATATAATAATATCTATGGACGCTTCACATCACGTCCATAGTAAAAGGAGGGGAAGTAAGTGATCTTCATATTATAAAGGCACCGCGCGCGGCTTGTATGTGTGCGCCATAGTATCAATGCGTCGCCACGTACGGCACACAACCAAATCTCGGCCAGTTTTATAAGGCTGGTACCGCCGAGATTTTGTGCCTTTGTATGAAGATAACTTACTTCCCCTCCTTTTACTATGCCACGACAGTCTGGCCTCGTGGTAAGTACCAGAAGGACTTGTGTTACGGGTACCAGACAACGGAAATATATTTAATACTTTTATACTACTTATACATATATTTAAGATTTTTATTGATCTTAAATATATCAAAAATGTGATTTAGCACAAGGCCTGTCCATACTAATATAGTGAAAGTGGTTATTTAAAACAATGAAAAAACAAGTCCACGCGGACGGAGTCGCGGCAGCTAGTACAATATACACCGTGAAACCCCTCCCTCCCGTGATCCAGTGGGTTAGAGCGTAGCTCTTGACTCGGATATGGTGTCGATTCCTACGTTGGAAACTTGTTAATTTCAAGTTTGTTTAGGACAATGCCTGTTTAGGACAATGGATCACCTGATTGTCTGACAAGTAAGATGATCCATGCGTCGGCTGGGCATGTACTGAATCTCTCGCCAGTAAAGGAAGAGACAGAAAGCCTACATTTGGGCACTATAAAAATTCTCCTACATAATTGACCTGCTTTCAATGAAACCGGTCACCGTCACCGAAGCCAGTGCAGTGGTGGGAAAGCATGACGGCGCAACCAGTCACCGCGCTACCGACACAATGTTTACAGCTCTATAGAGAGAGACTCACAAGCCCCCGTAGACAAGTGGCAAAACGCTTACGCTAACGTTAACGCTAGCGCTACAAAATGTATGGATTTGACATTAGTATTCGCTAGCGAAGCGATGACTTATATAAAATCGCATACATTTTGTAGCGCTAGCGTTAGCGTTAGCGTTAGCGCTTTGCCATTGTCTACAGGCCCTGGTGTCGTTTGGTTGCGCTCTTTTTGTTGCCTTACGCATCCTTATTTGGTATTCCTTTCTCGTTTCTCAGAGTGGTCCCATCTAAATCGGTTATCCTGTAGAAGTAACTGACATAAGGACTGCAGACAGCCAGGACAGAACAGTGTTAGTTAAAGATATTTCTATGTCATAGTATAATATTTTCTGCGCGAACAAAGTTGTGAACAGAATCTAGGAAGGATAATAATTCATTCAAAAGCCTTAATAAAATCCAATTTTGATATTAAGTTCATCATTATTCATTACAAACTTTACAACTGTAATGGAATTTTATTTTCC
Organism: Aricia agestis; assembly: GCF_905147365.1. Classification (NCBI taxonomy): domain Eukaryota; kingdom Metazoa; phylum Arthropoda; class Insecta; order Lepidoptera; family Lycaenidae; genus Aricia; species Aricia agestis. The sequence goes on along the minus strand of NC_056428.1, from coordinate 21,395,598 downwards.
TTGTGTGTAAATGAATAAGCTAATTCTCCTGCTGTAATTAGACGTCGCGTCGGTCTAGAAGTACTAGCAATTATAGTGTAATGACTAGACATATTATGTATCCAGTTATTTGAACTAACTGATTAGGTGTTAGTATCTGTCTTGATTAAGTAACCGATGGTTGAAAAATATCTGAAGTGTTGCAATTATGTAAATGACGCCATTTAAAAATAAATCAAATATATTGCGGAGTCCCTCAAGGTGAGGTCCCCGCACACAGTTTTTTTATATACAGTATGTTGGGATCATAAAGTTTTTATACCTAGCGGAATAGAGAACAAAGGTCTGAGCAAGAGAGATGTCACTATCAGTAACACTGCGTGGTAAAAAGAGACGTGTGATACTATTAACTTTATGGTTAGGATCAATTCAGACCGCAACGAGACTATTTTATGCAATGAAATGGTAAGTAATTTTTTTTTTATTCCGTCATAACTTTTTACTGAGAGAATATTTTTGGGTGCGCTCCAGTTATAAAATAATTCAGTATTTAGCAGACCATTAAAAATATCATTAGTGGTGAACATTTTCACCAACCTCGATACATTTTTATTACATCAACGATATTTTTCATACAAAATGGTAAAAAACATGACTTTTCATTAAGCCATAACTTTTCACTGACATGATATTTTTGATTGCGGTCTGGTTATAATCATTCAGTATTTGGTTGACAATTTTACTATACAATGTGTCCCAACACCGGTGTCCAATCCTTTAATTTTGGCTCTCAATTTATCACGCTTCGCATAAAAAAACATACCTTCATATAAATATCTTTGTTAACTAAGCGGAATAGGTTATAGGAGATAGGACAATAAATACCACCGAACGAAATCAAAATATAAGTAAATAGTTATAAGTACATAGTTTGTTTATTTTCACATGTAACCAACAATCTTACAACATTAAATAAATATTTAAAATAAAGCGAAGTATTCGTTGTGTTCAGACGCGTAGAGTCATATCCCCAAGTCGATGGACTGGCCACATACACTCGCAACCAGCCGGTATCACCATGGTTTTCGTCTCCCAACAATCACTGAAACAGATAAGACAGCTTAAGACTAGGGACCCTGTTCTCATAAATCTTGGACTGTAAAGGCCGATCCCAGGTCGACCAGCAGAGTTATTCTCTAAGGACAAAAATCAAAACTAATAATCGCATCGGCTGTTACGGCTGTGTGAGTGAGATTGGTATTCACTAGCAGCTAAAAGCTTATATTTTCTGGGATGCGCAAAGCATTTCCCGATGTAAAAATAATCGGCCAAGTGAGAGTCGGGCTCGCGCACGAAGGGTTCCGTACCATTATAGATCAAAATTAGGCCAAAATTTGTGTTTTTTGTATGGGAGCCCCTCTTCATTTTTAATTTAATATTATTATTAAACATATTAAAGTACACATAAAACTAAGGATTGTGTGAAAAATTCAAGTACCTACCTATTGCTATTATTGATATAGAACAAAAAAGGGCAAAAAATCACGTTTGTTGTATGGGAGCCCCCCTTAAATATTATTTTTATTTAGTTTTTAGTAATTGTTGTTATAGCGGCAACAGATAATAAACACAATCTGTGAAAATTTTAACTCTCTAGCTATTACCGTTCTTTAGTTACAGCCTGGAGACATACATACAGACAGACAGACAGACGGACAGACAACGAAGTCTATATATAAATAATAGGGTCCCGTTTTTACCCTTTGGGTACAGAACCCTAAAAAGTAAAAAGGTTAATCTGTGCGGTCCTGACGGGACTTGGGAATACATAAACGAGACTGGTAAGGTTGGCCTGTGATCAGCCGGATCCACCGAGTTCACAGGCCCAAGATGAGTTCTAGACAGCCTTACTACAAAAAACGTTGAGACCGTTGAGACCCCTTGGAATATGCTGATGTGTGTGTGACATATTTAGTACTGTGTGGTTTTGCTCAGAAATCCCGTATCCTTTTAGGAAAAAACGAGGCTTACTAGCTGAAGGCGCAACGAAAAGATTAAGTAAGTGGATACTGAATTGCCATTTAGTTTCATCATTCTATCCTTTTATGAAAGATCAAAGACCCAAGAAAAAAAATACAAGGTTAAACTTGTTGCATTGTAGCAAAAAGCTTATTTATTAATTATGCAATTATTTCTATGTATGGTTAAAATTGATTTCAAATTAAGTACATCCTTTTGCCCAGACTAAAACTAAAACTAATTGCGAGAAATAATGTCTGACAAAATTAAAAAAGAAAGACAGACAACAAACTTAAACCATCTTAGCCCGGCCGCACATTGTCCGAAATTTCTGATCAGAAACAGTTGAACGTCCGCGCTGTCTCTTACATTTTGTACTAAGCCGAGTGAGTTCGAACTCGCCGGAAGGATATTTCGGATAGTGTGCGGGGTGGCGGTCCGGCGAAATTCAACTGCTTCTGACCAGAATTCGGACAATGTGCGGCCGGGCTTAACTACGTTTCACCGTGTAAAATTGTGTATTTTTTTAAACTACGTTACGGCACTACTTTGTAAGGGGATGTGTCGTGGTGTGTATAGTTAGTTTCCTATGTATATAGTGCGTGCATGCACACATGCGTAAAGAAATTGTTAAAGAGTCTTTCATTTGTTTCACAGACTGACTATACTAATTTATCAGATTTAGCTGTTATCAATCAATTATTAAGAAATCAACATTTTCAATTTCATCAGTTGAATGACATTTTCTAGGTTTTCTTCGTTTCTTGTTTTTCACATTGAAAGCTGTTTGGTATGGATGGTGGCTATTCATCGATTTTATACACTTTCACTCACCTAGAATAGCGCCTTCTCGTCAAATGTATTGTCTTGTTCCACTGGACGCAAGAAAAACCCAAACTCGAGCAGACCTGTAATACAATTTCTTTATTAAGTCAACAGAAAACATAAAATTATAATATTATCATATTATATTAAAACGAGAGCGAAAAGTTTAAATTATTAAAACTTTGTATCCCTTTTTACAAAAAATGCGGAAACGTAGGTAGTTAAATTAAATTTTGCACAGTTATAGTTCATAATATGGTGAAGGAGTGCATCGAGCTAATATTATTTTGAAATTAATTTAAGTCAATTACGACGAAATTTATTGAAATATATATTTAACAGTGAACTCTATACAAAACCCTAAAGTATTATCAGTTATCACTTCTTAGTACACGTCTATCACATATCAAAATTTAAAATATCCCGCAAACATTTCTTATGATTTCTCCAAATTTGCGAGGCATATTGAAGAGTTCGAGCCTTCGAGGGTACCTACTACTTATTAATTGTTACTTGATGACTTTTGGAATGACCTGAATTTCCAAACACATTGAAGCTGTTGGTATTTAATAAAAGGTTACCATTATTAACTGCATGCCCAAATTTATTTTTATGTAATAACGTGAAACTTTTTTCTTCTTTGTTAAGGCCATCCCTTGAGCGAACGACCTTAACCATACATTTGCCGCGTTGCCCAGATCGTACCAAAATCTTATTTTTTTACTTATCTTAGTTCAAAATTCATAATAATAATAATAATAATAAATAAAAAAATATTATGCTGAAGATTGATGACTTAGATTATGAATACTATTATAATTAATAACCATTGACATTGAATTTATAAAAAAAACACAAATTGACATAATATTGTATAACATTTTTATAATTATTATTTATTTATTAAAAAAAGGGATTTTAAGAAAATGTAAAAATAAGTTTGACAGACTATACCTATAAAATTTGCACGCCACCCAAAGGCAAAATAAGAGAACTTGAACCTCTATAACACCATATTGTACCTTATTTCAGCAAATAAATGATTTTGAATTTGAGATTATTGCTGTATTTTTATTATAATTTTGTAGCTTTCAAATTATGAGTTAATCTTATATATAAAATTCTCGTGTCACAATGTTCGTTCCCCTACTCCTCCGAAACAGCTAGACCGATTCTCATGAAATTTTGTGAGAATATTGAGTACTTGGGTAGGTCTGAGAATCGGCCAACATCTATTTTTCATACCCTAAGTAATAGGGTTTGTTCACCCTTAAAATATTTTTAAATTTTTTTTTTTGGATAAAATGGATTTTCAAATGTGTTAGCCGCGCTAAAACTCGAAAACGGCTTAACCGATTGGGCTGATTTTAGTCTTAAAATATTCTTAGATGTCCAGGGAAGGTTTTAAGTGACACGAAGTTTACCGGGTCAGCTAGTAAGACTCTAAAAACGGTAAATTACGGCATCTCCGTAGGGGGAGCGTCTTAAATCATTGCTTTGAAAATAAACAACGCTGCTTCTGAAGCAACTGCGTACTTCCAAAACAGACTTGCCGATTTTCCGCGAGTAATTTGAAACCAGTAAATAAGACGTATAAAATTAGTTGCAAAGATTTCAGAGCATGGAAAATAGTAAATCTATAGTAACTACATAGTTCTTACGAGAGATACCTATCTTCCTATTTCGTGACAGTAAAAGCGCTGGAAGAGTTACTTTATTTTTAAATAACCTTTCTGACTTTGGGGTAGTACTCATAGATATTAATATTGTTTAAAAAACTAAAAAAAACATGGTTTTAGCACGCACTAAAAAGTACAAAATTTAAATAGCCAATCCGCCATGTTGGATGTCCGCCACGTTGTATTTAAGTCACGTGACTTTTTTTCGTATTTCTGACAGCAAAGCCTTTCATTTCATACCCATATTATCATGAGGGTGCATTTCAAATAGCCTATCCGTAATCCAATATGGCGGCCTCTTGGGGAGGCCGCCATATTGGATTTGTAATCTCGTTTCCTAGCTAGTCATGTATTGTCATCAGAACTCAGAGCGTTTGCAAAATTTCATCCTAATCGAAGACCGAGAAGTAGGTCAATTAAGATTCCAAGATTTTCTTATATGACATACAAGTGAAGCTTGTAAACCAAACACCCTGTATAAACCAATGTTTTTAAGTTACTGCATAGCTTTTATCGCTGGCTTTGAGCGCGGTAACGAAAAAACTAACACTCCCCACTTTTGCCGTTGCGTTGCCAGACTTCTTCACAATGTTTGTGTGCGACTGGACCTATGCTAATTATTATAATTGCATAAATTAATAAAAAGTGTTATGCAATAGCTTTACCGCAGCAGTCCCCGAGTGATACACGTAATTTTATTTGTGTGGAATTGAAGTAATCTTAAAGTAATTGCTACATGGTTGCTGTTAAGAGGATTCCACACCGCCATTTTTTCCATACAAACGTTGTCCCCTGTTTCCTCCCTGGATAATGCTAGTAGAGTTATAATTTTTTTCCTGAATATCTACGGCCACTAACACAATGTCCCTATGTTTTCTTTTTTTTCATAATTTAATTATTAAATAAGATATGAACGTTCAAAAACCCAAAAAAATGGCCAGATTTTCCGCTGTGTTCAAACGTCCAGAAAACAGATTTGGATAGATTATACAAAAAAAGCAAAACATAGGAACACAGCTCAAGCCTTTTTTTAATCTTTAATGAAAAAAGTACTTAAGTCGGTTAAGTTTTGGAGAAGGAATCAGGGGACAACGAATCGTTGATTTTCTGGATTTTCTGCAGTTGTCTCTATCGCGTTCTGCGGTATAGGCTTGAGGTAAGGGAGACAGCTATAGATATTACACGTACTTTTTTTTCATTTCTCTAGCTGCTGTGGTATCCTCTTAAGAGGATACCACCGATTTAAGTACTTTTTTCATTAAAGATTAAAAAAAGGCTTGAGCTGTGTTGCTTTTTTTGTATAATCTATCCAAATCTGTTTTCTGGACGTTTGAACACAGTGGAAAATCTGGCCATTTTTTTGGGTTTTTGAACGTTCATATCTTATTTAATAATTAAATTATGAAAAAAAGGAAAACATAGGGACATTGTATTAGTGGCCGTAGATATTCAGGAAAAAAATTATAACTCTACTAGCATTATCCAGGGAGGAAACAGGGGACAGCGTTTGTATGGGAAAAATGGCGGTGTGGAATCCTCTTAAGAATGCACCTGACCCTATCTTGACTACATACCTAGATCTCAAAATCTGTAAGGTCTCGAAAACTGATTTTTTTACCCAAGTAACTTCAGTTCATGAAGATTAAAATACATGCTCAACACGAAAACACGATTACTGAAAAAATGCTCGATAGTGTCTTTTTTACAAAAAACCTTGTTTTAGACATATTTTTGTAGGAATGCGCGTCATCCTTTTTCACCTGGCATATGAAAGACGGGCGTGAGTGTGAAGAGAGAAGGACGATGTTTGATTTTTGGGTCAGTAGCCCTCTTAAGCATTTGTGTATAAGCCTACAAAAATCAGTGTTGAGCTGATGTAAAGAACACGACTGCATTCATAACTCAATACGTAATTGTTTGTGGGTTGATACACAAATGCTTAACAGCGTCCACATGAACTCTGAGGTCTTCGCTATATTTTATATTTAATGACTTCTATTACCTCGTTGGTGACCCCAACATCCTCTGCAGAGGTCATGGTGCAGCGGACCTCCTCGTAGTACGCCGGTCGGTACTCGTATTCATTCGTGTTCAGTCGTCTGATCTTCCGCTCCAAGTGACAAATTGGGTAATGTTTCTGGGAAAGTTGAGACGTCTATAAATAAAAATCGGCATAGTGGGAGTCGGACTCGCGCGTGAGCGGTTCCGTAACATTATTATAGAGCAAAATCAGGCCAAAAATTGTGTTTTTGTATGAGAGCCCCCCTTCATTTTTTAGTTTAGTATAATATTATTATTAAATATTAAAGTACACATTATAACTAAGGACTTTGAGAAAAAATCAAGTACCTACCTGTTGCCAATATTGAGATAGAGCGAAAAAAGCCAAAAAAAAATCACGTTTGTTGTATGGGAGCCCCCCTTACATATTTATTTTATTTTGTTTTTAGTATTTATTGTTATAGCGACAACAGATATATATACATAATCTGTGAAAATCAACTCTCTAGCTATTACCGTTCTTGAGTTACAGCCTGGAGACAGACAGACAGACAGACAGACAGACAGACAGACAGACGGACAGACGGACAGACAACGAAGTCTTAGTAACAGGATCCCGTTCTTACCCTTTGGGTACGAAACCCTAAAAAATCGGCCAAGTGAAAGTTCGACTCGCTCACAAAGGAACACGTAAAGCTAAAATTGTGTGTTTTGTATGGGAACACCCCTTAAATATATTTTGTTTTATTTTAAGTTTATTCTTTCTAATTACAAATATAATTAAGTATTATTAATAAGAAAGTGAATATTTCAAGTGTTATAGCCACTATTGATATAGAGCAAAAAAGGCCACAAAAATCACGTTTGTTGTATGAGAGCCCGCCTTAAATATGGAACGGAACAATAAAAACTAGGCCTTGGCCATCCCTTGAGGATGATTTTTAAACTTAGTTCTGAGCGAAGTGACCACTCATCAAACACTGTAGAGTGTGGAGCCTGGGATATGAATTCAAATTTCCTTCATCATAAATGAATTCAAATTCAATATTTTGCTATACACAACTATAAAAAATAGGAGAATCTCGTCTGAATGATCCTAACAAAGACTCCATTTTTTAGATCCTTATCAGGAATATTCATTTTCGGCTGATTTCTCTCCAATAATCTTCTCTCATCCTCCTGTTAGTGTAATTGCATTGCCCTGGTAAGTGGCAACCCAAACCCATACATTTGCAGCGTACAAACTTATAAGTTGTCGACCCTGATTGTTCATTTTTTAACGCGGCACAAACCAAAACACCTGACAAGCAAACGACTGAGGCACCTTTGAGCAAATCAAAAAACCGACACCGGCCGGCTTGGCCGCGCGCACGCTCGCCCGAGCCAAGCATGTGCATGTCCATACTAATAATATTATAATGTATACGAAAGTGTGCATGTGAGTCTGTCTGTTACCTCTTCACGCCCAAACCGCTGAACCGATTTTGCTGAAATTTTGCATGGAGATACCTTGAGTCCCGGGAAAGGACATAGGATACTTTTTATCCCAGAAAAATGTACGGTTCCCGCAAGATTAACGAATTTTGGCGCAACGGAGTAACGGGCGTCATCTAGTTAAAATATAAAGTCTAAATCGAAATATTTTGTACTTTTGAAAACTTTACAATGGCTTATGGCACAGAATATATATTAGTAGTACCAAACAATGGTGACAAAAGTACACAACCATACATTAAAAAAATTTTTACTCAAAAGACATCGTTTTCATTAATTACGTATTTAGATGATTCGAGTTTTTGGAGACATTTACGAAACGCTTGACCTTAGGTTAAGTCATACATTGCATGTTGAGTAAAAAGTGACCTCTATCCAAGTGCTCACTGTTGTTTACGTGTGTACACGTCAAATGACAATAACAGACAGAAATCTATATATTAACACGTGAGCCAAAAACTTTGTATCCCTTTTGACGAAAAATGGGGAAACGTAGGTAAATGAAATTTTGCACAGTTATAGTTTATATGCTGAATGAGTGCATCGAGCCAATATTATTTTGAAATTATGCTTTTATCATACATTTTTGTAACAAATAAAACATTACACACACTACGACACACACACTAGAAAAAATGACAGATTTTTGAGTGACAAGCCTATACAATATACGAATTATACTCTTATTTTTATGGTTGAAGTCTGTTGACAACAAGGTGACAAATTGAAAATGGATTAAGTATAGTTTTTTTATTGAATCTTAGATACCTACTATTAGACAATGCTTACATGGCCAGTCTGAGATCAGCTGAGTCCCAGATACAAGAGTTGAAAAAAATGCTTATCATAAAATCAATATTTTTTTACAAAATATAGGTAGTAATCCTAATGTCGTTGAAACTAAGGTCGAATTTCGATCATTGGGCGATCTCTAGTATTGATAAATTCACAATTGTACCATCGAAGAAATTCGATCACAATAATTGACAGACAGCATTTGGTCGGATTATGTCAATTTGACGTTATATTAAATCTGGCTTTGACATAACTCGACCAAATAGCGTAGGCATCAATCTTTTTATTTATTTACTTATATACTTACATAAAAACTAAACACACCACAACAATACATAAAAAATATTACATTGTGTGCAAAGTAATATTAAGGTAAAAGCACTAATGGCAGACGCTTTATTAAGGAAACATGGAACATTTGAATGTTGTAAAATATATATTTATTAAAATAAGGGATTGATAACTTCTTCCATGTCTTCAGTAACTCTTACAAAATAAAACTATTATGATTATTCACTGACAAATCAATTAAAAAATAAATTATTGATCTTTTTGTAAACTTAGTCAAAACAACTAATAGATGACATCACAGAAAACGAACACCACTAATAGTAGACACCAATATGAACTAATAGTTGACATAGAACATTATATTACATATAACATTTTTCTTGTATTCAAAACTTACATGCAAAATTTCGCCTTCCTTAACCTATTTGCTAAGAAACTGCCGAGCGCGAGTTGACGCGGTCACATTTTTTACGAAAACTGATCTAATTTTAAAATTTTGTTCCCGAAGGCGCGGGCGTCCCTAATATATTTTTTCACGTCAACAGATAGCTTGAGAAGCTTATAAAATTAGCTATACAAGGTGTAACAAAAATAAGTGATAATACTTTAGGGTGAGTATGTGTTCCTTATAGAGAGTTCACTGTGAAAGTAGCAGCGCTGAAAGACCAAAATTTTTTTTTCACTTTTGTATGGGGAAACTCGTGACGTTCGGGCGCTTGCCCATACAAAAGTGAAAAAAAAATTTGGTCTTTCAGCGCTGCTACTTTCACAGTGAACTCTCTACAAGGAACACATACATACCCTAAAGTATTATCACTTATTTTTGTTACACCCTGTATAGTGTTGAGAAAAAATTAGAGTAATTCTTATTTTTATGGTATTTTTGTCGTAAGTGTCATCTATTAGTTCCGACTTCCGAGTCTACCATTAGTGATTTTACCTTATGACGTTGTATAATTATTATGCTTTATCTGTGGACCTCAAACTAGCTAAAGCCAGTATTTTGGTGGTCCTAGTTTTATTGTACTTATTAATTTCACAAAAAAGCAATTAGACACGCTTTCGGACAGAACAGAAATCCACTAGGTTTAATCTACATAATATTTAAATTCAATACCTATTTTATGCAACTAACACTTATATAAGTAAACAAAAAATTCAGACTAGGTATATACTTACTTGTTGTAATTTAACATGTTGAAAAGGTCATAGGCGTACCGAGGGGGGGGGGAGCAGCTAGCTGGCATCAAAGGTTACTTTCGTTATACTTAACTTATAATATTTTATAATAACTTTATAATCATGTGATACTCCTTATTAATTTAATTTACAACTTAAAATGAGCTTAAGCCTGTGCTCAAACTTCAAATTTATTAAAACAAATTGTAAGTCAACTTCATAAATTGTGGATACAAAATATTGATGTTATCGCCCCCATGTCGATCATGTTTGCGCCATATCACATCAATACTTATAAGTATTAAAATGTTTAAATATCTTGGGTAGTGCACGTAAAATGAGTATTTTGAGAATCGCAAGACCCCATCTGTCGCTTTCCCTTTTTGACCGACTTCCAAAAAGGAGGAGGAATACGTTCGGCTGTGTGTATCTTTTTTTTGCCAATAAAGGCTTGGCGCACACCGATGACCCAAAACGCAATGATTTGCATAAAACTTGAAGATCGCCCGGCTAAAATGGGAGGCGCGGGCAGTGTTCTACTTTCAACGGACTTGCAAAAAAAGGAGGAGGTTCTCTGTTCGGATTTTATTTTTGTATGTTCAGCGGCTGTTTGTGGACCGATTTTCAAAATTGTTTGTCTCTTTGGTGAGGAGTGAGCGGGGCGCGTTTGCGGGGACACACTTTTGGTAGAACAGTGATTAGAATGATCATTCTAGTTATCTGTCGCTATCGATAAATTTAGTACACATTACCCTTTCATCCTCTCTAGCTTCGCCGAGCGTCCTTAAAGTTGTGTATGGCTTCTAAATTACGAAAATTTTTAAATACCCTAATACCCTATAATACCCTAAGCCAAGAAGCAATTTCTACCTTAGTCAAACAGTTACTGAGCGGAAAATAATGAAAGCAGAATAAAGAAATCTCTTGATCGCACAGATTTTAAACAAAGTGCAATATAATAACGACAGTGTTTTTTTTTTGCCAACTTACAAAACACCACGCTATTTTCGAGCTCAAATGAAGATAACTCAAGTTTTCGTGAAAATTACGAAACGTTTATAAAAAAGAGTTATTAAAAGGCCATTAAGGCCACCGCGATGCTATTGATCGCAGCCGCAAGTGCCATCCAAGCCTTATCACGGCCAGTTACTTTGGGGTTTCACTTGGTTTACGATGCTTCTGTATTGTATTAATGCCACGCGCTAAAATGTTTTGTTTTGTAATTCTTTTAATTATTGCACTTTCAAATTTGCACGATGTTTTGCATTTAAATTTGTTATTCGTGTATTCTCCGCATTGGAAGACAGTAGGTACTTTTTCAAGACAAGGCTTTTGGTTATGTGTGACCTGGATTACCAGAGCAGAGCCTAAACATTTTATATATATTTCGTCGTAGTTCCAAACATGTCGAATTTGAGCTATCATTAGGTTAAAAAAATAATTTTACATTTATAGTTCGTCCTAGGTCTAAACTTGTCAGATTTAAGCTTAGATGAGATAATAATTGTTATCATTAGGTTAAAAAAATATAGGCTAGGATGAACAGCCTATTTATAAATCCGGAACTGGGGTATTAAGAATTTTTATTGAATTAAAAATGTTAATAAAAGGTAAGACATCCAATTATTGCCATATTATATAAGTGAGAGAGCCATGCTTCGGCACGAATGGGCCGGCTCGACCGGAAAAATACCACGTTCTAACAGAAAACCGGCGTGAAACAGCGCTTGCGCTGTCTCGCCGAGAGTGTTTTACCGGAGGCCCAATCCCCTACCCTCTTCCCTTCCCTACCCTCCCCTATTTCCTTTTCCATCTTCACCCTGCCCTATTACCCTATCAGCTCTTAAAAGGCCGGCAACGCACCTGCAGCTCTTCTGATGCTGCGAGTGTCCATGGGCCACGGAAGTTGCTTTCCATCAGGTGACCCGTTTGCTCGTTTTGCATTAAAAAAAACTTTACCGGCTCAGGACTAAATTTATTATAAAATGAAAATAAATATTACGGGGGGGGGGGGGGGGGTTATATTGTCAAAATCTTCATTAAAATATTACAACTATAAGCACACTTTCATACAGAAAATCCTTGGTTTTACCCGTTTTACCTAATTGTATTTATTACAAAATATTTTTGTTATTTTCGAACAAAAGTCTAAGGAGGCGTCCACAAATTACGTGAGGTGTTTAAGAGGATACAACAGGGGCTAGAGAAATGAAAAAAAAGTACGTGTAATATCTATAGCTGTCTCCCTTACCTCAAGCCTATACCGCAGAACGCGATAGAGACAACTGCAGAAAATCCAGAAAATCAACGATTCGTTGTCCCCTGATTCCTTCTCCAAAACTTATCTGATTTAAGTACTTTTTTTATTAAAGATTAAAAAAAGGCTTGAGCTGTGTTCCTATGTTTTGCTTTTTTTGTATAATCTAGCCAAATCTGTTTTCTGGACGTTTGAACACAGCGGAAAATCTGGCCATTTTTTTGGGTTTTTGAACGTTCATATCTTATTTAATAATTAAATTATGAAAAAAAAGAAAACATAGGGACATTGTATTAGTGGCCGTAGATATTCAGGAAAAAAATTATAACTCTACTAGCATTATCCAGGGAGGAAACAGGGGACAACGTTTGTATGGAAAAAAGGGCGGTGTGGAATCCTCTTAAGGGGACAACATAAGCATCGCGGACTTAATAACTTGTAGCTCTGTTGGTTGTTGTGAAGTCTACGTGTGATGTACATATTTTAGATGATTATAGATTTTTTTTTTGTTTTACAGTTTACTGTCATTAATTTGATCTATTAACAATGTGATGATATGAAAGCTGTTGTTTTTCCAAAATTGTATAAGTTGGCACGAGAATTTATCGATTCCTGCGACGTCAGTGCTTTCAGAACGATTTACTTCGAAAGATGGAAGTACGATTACTAAAACCAGAAACCGTCTATCCCCAAAACGGCTTGACAAACTTCTTGTTTTGAGCGATTGTAATTTGTACGGAGGAGGGGTGATAAAATCTAGACACGCGGTACTAGTAGCGTGTTAAGCCAAGTTTTTGTAATAACAAAATTGTGGCTTTATGGGTATTTTTTTATCTTATATTTATTTTTCTTTCTCAGGTACAGACGATGCTTACTGACTAATATTAACATCTTACTTCGCAATGATATTCTATGTTACTAACGTATTACTTCGTCCGCGTTACCATAGTAGTTCACATCCAAAGTATTATTTATTGTACAAAAATATTCAATATGCAGAATTGACTTCCTACGATTTTATTATATATAGGTTCCGCGCGGCTTCGCTTGCGTAATTTAGGAATTTCACGCAACCGTACATTTTGCAGCAAAAAATAGCCTATGTCCCTTCACGTGGTCTATTCTTCATGTTTGCCAAATAACATAAAAATTGCTCCAGTAGTTCATAATATAATAAGCAATTCCATATAATTTCCCCCGTTTTTTCCACATTCTCATCTATTTCTTCGCTCCTTTAAGTCTTAGCGTGATAAAAATATAGCCTATAGCCTACCTCGATGAATGGGCTATCTAACATTGAAATAATTTTTCAAATCGGACCAGTAGTTCCTGAGGTTGGCGCGTTCAAACAAACAAACAAACAAACTCTTCCCAATTATAATATTAGTATAGATCTGGCGTATGCGCATTAGACCCTGAAAAAAGTACTCGATACTTTAAAGTATCGATACTTTTATGTCGATACTTTTACGAGTACGATAATTTTTTATCGATATTACTCATGAGTACAGTATCGATACTTTCTATTCGATACCGTGTCCCTAGGTGGAGAGGGTGTTGTCGAATGTCGGGTGTGAGGGAATTTATGCTCAGAATACACCCTCCTATCGATCTTTAAAATCCCCAAACTGTGTTCGTTCATGTTTATTTATTTCGTAATTTGATTGGACTAATTGTATTTTCTATCAAGTCTAACAGCTGCACTCAGATACATCGATTATTTATTATATACATTTTCTGTAGGGTGATAGCTTGTATATTATATTTTATATTGTATATTATATTATATTTTCCCTTATACATAGCTTGTCCTAGCTTACCTGTATACCAAGTTGCCTTAGTTCTCTCTCACGGGAGGCTTGTAGTGTTTCAGTATATTCTGGTAAAGCCTGGAATTAATGATAAGCATGTAGAAGCATTCGTTTTCAAAATATTGAAGAAATATGAAACTGTCCAATATTTGTGTTCCAATACACTGAAAGTCAGTAGGTTCACTGCGAAGTTCACTTTCAGTGTATTGGAACACAACTCGAGGGTAGTCGTAGAACCGACCGCCCGGTGCAAACGAAGACGTCGCGCTCCTGCAGTCCCCTCGTGACCACGGCCGTTGCAACACGGCCGAAACGTCGAGAAAAAGTATGTACTCGTAGTAGCATTACTACTTAAATAAGTTGCGTTAAGTCCCGATTAAAAAGTTTAATTATAATGCAACGCGAAAGTTTAAAATGTTATATTCTGTATGGACAAATTCATGACGCTGGGACGTTTGCCCATGCAAACCCAAAAAAATTACTCATTCAGCGACTAATTTCACAATGAACTCTACAACGGAAACATACAAACCCAAAACTAGGTACACTTAGTTTTGCTGCACCCGAATCCTTACCTCCGAAGGTTCCTCACAGTCCTCATCTGCCATCCGTGTCAGGGTTCTGCTGAGCAGCCCCTCCCGGTTCCTCTCGAGCCTGCCGAGCACAGACTTCAGCACCTTGTTGGGGTTAGGTATCCTCAGCACGTGGTCTATAAAGTCCTGGGTCTCGTCCCTCGTCGCTGTTATGGTTGTTACCACGCACATGAAGACCAACTGGAAGAAGAACCTGTGAGTAGGTACCCTTACAAGCCAACGTAAAGCGTGCTCCACACTCGCGGCGCGAAAGCCTACGAAGGCCGCGAACCGCGAGTGTGGAGGTAGGTTTGTTTTAGCGGATTCACGTTTGCGCTTCGCGGCTTTCTCCCTCCGATGTCGGTTTTTTGGCCCGCGACAAAGGGCTCGCGAAACGCGAACGCGAACATTATTCACACTCGCTTTTATTAGCTGTCGCACACAATGTCAGAGTAGCAGCAACAGTGAATTCAACGTCCATAATACGCGAACGTAAATGCGAAGATTGCGAGTGTAGAGGGCCGTATTTTTTCGTGTCGTGTTCACGGCGCGTAGCTACTGTGAATCGCGGCCGCAATTCGCGCCGCGAGTTTGGAGCCCGCGGTAAAAGTGAGATATCAGCGGTCACTGACTGTTTTGTCTAGGAGCTATGTGAAAAATACTCGCACTGCGTTCTGTTAACTTAAGGGTAAATTTGTGTTCTTGTAAAGAAACAGACTATCATAGTTTCATCGAAATACGTCTTGGTTACCTCTTCGTATGATAATCTCCAACTAGTTATTTATGTGTTTGAAGCATAAACCTATAGTATATATTATGTCTATGGTTTGAAGCATAAACCTATAATGGTTTGAAGTGATATGATTCATACTGTGCTCACATGTATGCAATATACGATATCATGCCATAGACTAGAAACATCTGTCACTTCATTGTCAATCGCGATTTGTATACATATACAGTGTGTAACAAAAATAAGTGATAATACTTTAGGGTGTGTACGTGTTCCTTGTAAAGAGTTCACTGTGAAAGTAGCAGCGCTGAAAGACGAAAAAATTTTTTAACTTTTGTATGGGCAAGGGCCCGAGCGTCACGAGTTTCTCCATACAAAAGTGAAAAAAATTTTTCGTCTTTCAGCGCTGCTACTTTCACAGTGAACTCTCTACAAGGAACACGTACACACCCTAAAGTATTATCACTTATTTTTGTTACACTCTGTATATAAAAAATAGAAACTGACAAGTTTTTTGACAAGGAGTCAATGACTGCTACAGACAGAATTCCGCGATTTGAGAATCATACGTAGAGGCGTAGCTACCGCCTTATAAGCCCGGCCGCACATTGTCCGAATTCTGATCAGAAACATTTGAATTCCACCGGATCGCTACCCCGCACACCATCCGAAATATCCTTCCGGCGAGCTCGAGCTCACTCGGCTCAGTACAAAATGTAAGAGACAGCGCAGACGTTCAACTGTTTCTGATCAGAAATGTCGTACAATGTGCGGCCGGGCTTAAATATGCCGTATGTCAACGCGCAACGGAGCCCCCGGCCCGGGTCACAGCCTGTGACTTACAGGGGCCAGGCAACAAAAATTGCTTAGATGAATGATTGGTCTACGCGCTACGCGCGCGCGTGACCAATCATTGATCTAAGAAAAATTGATTAAAAAAATCAATTTTGTTTAAAAAATATGAAATATCGCTAACAGCGTACTAGCAGAACCTACGCTTCTGCTAGTAGGTACGCTGTTTCTATTTAGTAGGGCAGATGGCAAACCTATTACATTAAGGGCCTGTTTCACCACTTTCTGATAAAGTGCCTAATAGGCTATTCATAACTTTTTTGACAGATTCTCCATACTTGATCTGTCAAGTTAATTGGTGGATAGCCTTATCAGGAAGTGGTGAAATAGGCCCTAAATACGTCATTTGGTCGAGTTACAAAAATTCCGCCATATGCCATCTATTGTCTTGTCTGTCTATCGTAATCTCATCCATATTATTAATATATAATATTACGATCCTAATAGGTTCGTAATATTTTATATTAATAATGTAATACATTAAATACGTCATTTGGTCGAGTTACAAAAATTCCGCCATCTGCCATCTATTGTCTTGTCTGTCTATCGTAATCTCATCCATATTATTAATATAAAATATTACGAACCTAATAGGTTCGTAATATTTTATATTAATAATGTAATACATTAAATACGTCATTTGGTCGAGTTATAAAAATTCCATCAGCCATTAATATTGTCTTGTCTGTCTATCGTAATATCATCCATATTAATATTACAAATGTGAAAGTGGGTCTATTTGTCTGTCTGTTCACCTCTTCACGCTAAACAGCATAACCGATTTTGATGAATGTATGGATACTTTGACTCCCGGGAAAGGACTTATGATAGTTATTGTCTCGGAAAAATGTACGGTTCCAGCGCGAGATATGGATTTAGGCGCAACGGAGTTGAGGGCGCCATTTAGTAGTAAGTACTTATGATTACTTAATAACTAGATGTCCCGCGCGGCTTCCCCCGCGTAATTTAGGAATTTTACGGAAACCGTACATTTTCCCATAAAAATATCTCTTTTGTTTCTACTCCCTTCACTTGGTCTATATCTGTGTCAAATATTGCCATAAAAATTGCTCCAGTAGTTCGTAATTTCTAATATTTCCCCCGTTTTTCCCACATTTTCCTGAGTTTCTTCGGTCGTATTAGTCTAGTGTGATAATAATATATAGTCTATAGTCTTACACGATAAATTAGCTATCTAACACTGAAATAAGTTTTTAAATCGGACCAGTAGTTCCTGAGATTAGCGCGTTCAAGCAAACATACTCTTCAGGTTTATAATATTAAGTATAGATTTTTTCAATTATCGCTTGACATACTCGAGTCCCGATCTAAAAGACTATGAAAAGCACCAATAACAGCTGGGTCATTATAGGAGTAGGAGAGTAATCGTTGAACATAAGAAAACGAACATAACACCTCCCCCATTTTAAAAGTCGGTTAAAATTGTAGCCTATGTGTTATTCTGATGTATAAGCTATATTATTGTAAAGTTTCATTAAAATCCGTTCAGTAGTTTTTGTGTGAAAGAGTAACAAACATCCGTACATCCACACATCCATACATCCAAACAAACTTTCGCCTTTATAATATTAGTAGGATAGTAGGATATAAATATGACATCAATAATACCTACTTGTAATTAATCGGCCAAGTTCGGTTGGGACTGGCGCACGAAGGGTCCCGTATATTTTAATTTTATTTAAAAGATACGGTTTCGGAGAAAAGTGGCTGTGGCATACGGACGGACAGGCAGACAGGCAGACAGACAGACAGATATGACCTATGAACCTATAAGGGTTCCGTTTTTTGCCATTTGGCTACGGAACACTAAAAATAACAAATAAAAATGTAGCACCAGTTCCAAAAGAAATTGCTATTAATTGAATTCAGGCACAAGAATAACAAACATTTTTTTGCAGATCACATTTAACATTTTATTAACTAACTAGATGTCCCGCGCGGCTTCGCCCGCGTAAATTAGGAATTTCACAGAAACCGTACATTTTCGAATAAAAATAGCTATAAATACTCCTTTCAAGTGGTCTACTCTTAACTCTATATAAGTGCCAAATATTGCTATAAAAATTGCTCCAGTAGTTCGTGAGATAAACCCTTTCTAATATTTTCCCCGTTTTTACCACATTTCCTGAGTTTCTTCGGTCGTATTAGTCTTAGCGTGATAATATATTAATATAATATAACCTATAGGTTACTCGATAAATGAGATATCTAACACTGAAATAAGTTTTTAAATCGGACCTGTAGTTCCTGAGATTAGCGTATTCAAGCAAAGGTTTATAATATTAAGTATAGATTTTTTTTAATTATCGCTTGACACACTCGAGCCTCGATCTAAAAAACTATGAAAAGGCTCATAATCATGGGACGATGCATGGTATAATATTATGGTAGTGATGATGATGATGATGATGATGATGATGAATGTAATTCATGCATACGCTTTCCGTTCTTAAAACAACGCCGAAACTCCCAAACTTGTATCTTTAAAGAATCAGGACTTCTCTCAGCACTTTCCGAACCTACCTTTTACTTGTTTGTAGCATATGCTTAGAATACTTCTCACGAAACCGAAGTCACCACATGTTTCCCCATAAATTTTGAGGAGTTCCCTCGATTACTTATGGATCCTTCATCAGATCACCACTTTTCTGAATATAATACCAAATTGGGATGATACCCTATATACCAAAAGAAAAATTTTGAAAATCGGTTAACAAACGGCGGAGTAATCGCTGAACATAAGAAAACGAACATAACACCTCCCCCATTTTGAAGGTCGGTTAAAATTGTAGCCTATGTGTTATTATGATGTATAAGCTATATTATTGTAAAGTTTCATTAAAATCTGTTCAGTAGTTTTTGCGTGAAAGAGTAACAAACATCCATACATCCACACATCCATACATCCACACATCCATACATCCACACATCCATAACAAACTTTCGCCTTTATAATATTTAACACATACTCACCTAAATTTAATTAAAGTAAATAATTCAGTGTTTATTATCTTACCTACTTAGTATAAATTACTAGATGACGCCCGCAACTCCGTTGTGCCAAAATTCGTTTATCGCGCGGAAATCGTACATTTTTTCGGGATAAAAAGTATCTATGTCCTTTCAGGGCACTCAAAGTATCCCCATACTAAATATCAGCAAAATTGGTCCAGCGGTTTGAGCGTGAAGAGGTAACAGATAGACGGACACATTTTCGCATTTATAATATTATTAGGTAGGTAGTAAATTAGTATGGATTACGGACACCTACATTGTATAAAAATTACACATAAAAGCAAGGATATTTAGATAAGTAATAATGTTCTTTATTGTGATTCTGCTATCGGTTATTCTATTTCAATGTTAGGATCTGCGCAGACGAGACACTAATTATTATTGTTATGTCGCAGAAAGAGGCCGCGGAGCGGGACAGAGAGGACTATCCCACCTCTCTGCCGCTCCGCCGGCGTAGGACGGGACTGCGGAGGCGACGCTATGCGAACCTCCTCTAACGAAGTCTCGTCTAACGGGGCTCCGGGAGAGGATGGACCTCCCCGGCTTAGCCAGTCCCGGCGCCGAGGGGAACGCTTCAGTTTGCCGAAGTGTTCCCTAACTTTGCGGCTGAAGGCGAACCGCAGGTGGTTTTAGTGAGTAAGAGTCTCACATACCCCCGGGGTGCTTCAGCTAACTGAGGCACATCGCCAACCCGGGGCACCCATGATCACCTGCGCAAAAAAAAAAAAAAAAGACGAGACACTAATAACGCGACGCACGACTGGCACAAGTGCAATAAACAATATTATAGGACTAAATTACAGGATTCCAAACATTTATTTAAAATAAATAATCAGAAAAATATTATCAGAAAAATTTATTCTTTGATGTAGTTGAGATGTGAATTATGTCAAGTATGGTGTATATTGTAGGGTCCGCCGTCTACCTAAGCAGCCATTTCCTTAATTATCTATACTATAATATTATTATAAAGCGGAAGAGTTTTACTCAGGAACTACTGGTCCGATTTGAAAAGTTCTTTCAGTGTTAGATAGCCTATTTATCGAGGAAGGCTATAGGCTATATTTTATCATGCTCATACTAATAGGAGCAAAGAAATAGAAGAAAAAAACGGGAGGAAATTATTTGAAAGGGCTTATTTGAACGTGCTAATCTCAGGAACTAAAGGTCCGATTTGAAAAATTATTTCAGTTTTAGATAGCCTATTTATCGAAAAAGGCTATAAGCTATATTTTATTGCGCTCAAACTAATAGGGAAGAAGAAATAGAGGAAACTGTGGAAAAAACGGGAGAAATCATTTGAAATGGCTTATTTGAACGCGCTAATCTCAGGAACTACTGGTCCGATTTGAAAAATTCTTTCACTATATATTATTACGCTGAGACTAACGAGAGCGAAGAAATAGAGAAAAATGTGGAAAAAATTGGGAAAATTATTTTAAATGGCTTATTTGAAGGTGCTAATCTCAGGAATTACTGGTCCGATTTGACAAATTCTTTCAGTGTTAGATAGCCCATTTACTGAGAAAGGCTATAAGCTGTATTTTATCACGCTAAGACTAATGAGAGCGAAGAAATAGAGAAAAATGTGGAAAAAATTGGGGAAATTATTTAAAAGGGCTTATTTGAACGCGCTAATCTCAGGAACTACTGGTGCGGTTTGAAAAATTCTTTCAGTGTTAGATAGCCCATTTATCAAGAAAGGCTATAGGTTACATTTTATTAGGCTCAGACTAAAAGCAGCAAAGACATAGAGGAAAATGTGGAAAAAAACGGGGCAAATTATTTGAAAGAGCATATCTCACGAACTACTGGAGAAATTTAAATAGACCACGTGAAGGATCATATGCTATTTATTGTGGAAATATATGGTTCCCGCACAATAAACTTTTATGATTCTCGCCTAAACTATTTAATCTATTTTGATAAAATTTGGCATGGAGATTGGAGATACTAATTTGAATCTGGGACAAGGAATGTTTTTGTCCCGGAAAAATGTGCAGTTCTCACACAATATACTTTTCTGATATGCACGTAAGCGACTCAATCGATGTACGGTAATCTCCAACTATTTATAAGTTTGAAGTGATATTATAATATACTTCATACTCAGTTGACATCGAGTACCATATGCAAAATATCGCCCGGCCTAAGGGAAGAAACCGCTTATTGCAATTGACAATGAAGTGACAGATGTTTCTAGTCTTAACTAGAAACATCTTCATCGTCATTTCATAGTCAGTCGCGGTTTGTATAGAAAACCATAAAATATGACAGGAGGCTAATGACCGCTACGGACAGAGTTCAGCAATTTGAGAATACTGTGCATATTGTGAAATCTAATGAAATTTCACTTCAGAAACCCCGTCGAATGTGTCCCGTCTGTGCCAAACGTAATGCAACATTGAAATTGTCATACAGGTAACTGCATGAGTCAATAGTCAATACACAAACACTATTGATTATTATTATCACTTCACTGGGATGGTCGATGATATCTTTCGGTTAATCACTGAATTTGTTCCACTTTACCATCTAAACTACTGAACTTAGTGTCTGATTAACTTATTAAGGCACTACTAGTAACATACAGGGTGCAATTAAACCTCCTTATTTATACTATGATTAAACCTACCGGCCAAATTGTTTTTACGTATCATTAGGAGAGTCCATTTAACCAAAAATAGGGTGTTAATTTTTTTACAATAACCTATTTTATCCCACTTAAAATCGTTGCAGAACGGTCACTTCGCCGCAGTGGATAGAGCGGGGGTGATGCGGGAGGCGACGTGTAGTGTCCATTAATAATTGTGGTGTTAACAATAATAATAATCTCATAAGACCTGCAAAAAAGGGCTTATAAACAAGAATTGCAAGGGAAATTAATTGTGTAGGTCTTTGAGATTATTATTATTGTTGAAGTAAGGTGACTAAGGTGATTTTTTTTTTGTATTAATTGCTTTATTGAACTCTTGGCATCAAAATAATCTAATTATTACATACTTACGATGCATATTTTTTATGAAATAACTCGTTTAATAAGAGATAAAAACAGAGAATTTTGATGAACTCTTAATTAAGAAAATGAAAGATAATTAGAAAAAACTAATCTGCGCATTTTGAAGATGAGAATGTTGAGCTCATTATGCGCTGAACAGATATTTAAAATTTAAATTATATTATTTATTGCCATAAACTAAGCGCACAAAAACAACCCGAAATGACATTGGGCACGAAGAGCTGTTTTTAACGCTTGATTTACCTAACATTACAACAACATATTATATGAACCTAAAAAAAATAACTAGCTATTACTTATATAATTATACGCAAAATAATATTTAGTGTTATTTTATTAGTTAGTGTTAGTTTGTGTTAAAAATGCGCAAATAATTCGCAGCGAGTGAATTTTGCAAGACTGCAGCCTTAATTGCACTCTGTATAATTTCTAAAAATTTTCACGCCCAAACCGCTGAACCGATTTTGTTGGGAATGTAGATACTTTGGGTCCCGGCACCCGGGAAAGGACATAGGATGCGGAAAATGTACAGTTCCCGTGAGTGAAGTGAACACGACTTTAGCGATGTTTGTTCTTTTTAGGGTTCCGTAGCCAAATGGCAAAAAACGGAACCCTTATAGATTCGTCATGTCTGTCTGTCTGTTCGTCCGCATGTCACAGCCACTTTTCTCTGAAACTAATGTGCGATGTCAGCTTGAATATTTTTAACCAATGGCCGTATAGTGGTATAACTGTGATTGCTATCAGACAATTGCAGGATGCGGAAAATGTACAGTTCCCGTGAGTGAAGTGAACACGACTTTAGCGATGTTTGTTCTTTTTAGGGTTCCGTAGCCAAATGGCAAAAAACGGAACCCTTATAGATTCGTCATGTCTGTCTGTCTGTTCGTCCGCATGTCACAGCCACTTTTCTCTGAAACTAATGTGCGATGTCAGCTTGAATATTTTTAACCAATGGCCGTATAGTGGTATAACTGTGATTGCTATCAGACAATTGCAGGATGCGGAAAATGTACAGTTCCCGTGAGTGAAGTGAACACGACTTTAGCGATGTTTGTTCTTTTTAGGGTTCCGTAGCCAAATGGCAAAAAACGGAACCCTTATAGATTCGTCATGTCTGTCTGTCTGTTCGTCCGCATGTCACAGCCACTTTTCTCTGAAACTAATGTGCGATGTCAGCTTGAATATTTTTAACCAATGGCCGTATAGTGGTATAACTGTGATTGCTATCAGACAATTGCAGGATGCGGAAAATGTACAGTTCCCGTGAGTGAAGTGAACACGACTTTAGCGATGTTTGTTATTTTTATGGTTCCGTAGCCAAATGGCAAAAAACGGAACCCTTATAGATTCGTCATGTCTGTCTGTCTGTTCGTCCGCATGTCACAGCCACTTTTCTCCGAAACTAATGTGCGATGTCAGCTTGAACATTTTTAACCAATGGCCGTATAGTGGTATAACTGTGATTGCTATCAGACAATTGCAGGGCCCCTCAACATTTTGTACAACGTATCCCCCCTTCCTCTGTTATCAATAAACAGGGCTACGCAATCATAGGTTCACAGTCCGGTTATTTAAGCCATCATGGCCGATATACACTAATTCTATCCAGTAATCCAAGCCAGCGCTGGATCTGCTACTAGAATAATGTAGAATAATGCACTGGAATGCAATGGGCATTGTCCAAAAAAATCACATGTACTTATTAAGTATATATTTTTTTTCGTTAAAATAGGGTATTTTAAGAATATAAATTAAATTATAATTTGAAATTCATTGGCTAGTTTTTTCTCAATAAATTTTTAAAGTTTCGCTCTGACGTCATCATCGGCGGCCAATAATTGACCTCTGCAGTATGTTTTTTTCCTTTCAATCTTATTTATAATGGCTGATTCGTCAAATGCAATTTCTCACTAAAAAAAAGTTCGAAACGTAATGTTGGTCGAATTTATTGCTAATTTAACGCCATTGAAGGTCAAACAAAGGTTAAACATATTTGTTCAAAAATATAAGTAACTAATGGGTATTTTTTTCGTTTATATAAAAACGATCACTGACCTTATTCCTCGAAATGTTTTTGTAAGGAGCAAAATTAAAAAAAAAATGGACAATTCCCATTCTGTGCATACCTATTTTATTACATGTTCATACACGAAAAGACTTTTTCCCCAACCTATTACAAAAAAAAACAATGGAAGTAATGGAAGTCAAATTAATCTGTTGTACCATCGAGGAAGTTGATTCCTATGCAATTGACAGACCAACGTTACTTGGTCGAATATGTCAATTCAATGTTAATTGTGATCTGTCAGCTGGGTTTGACGTAACGCAACCAAACACTTAGGTCCCCGATTTGCATAGGAATCAACTTCTCTGATAGTACTATGTATCTGGTTAAATAATTTAAATCGAATCCGACCAATCACGCTCCGTTGAAACTATCAACCAATCACAGCAGCTTGCGTGAAACTATCATATTATTTCCAACTACCCTCAGTATAACAAACGATAGAACGGTGCTTGAACACATAGCTTGTGAGTTCCAAAACTATGTTTATACTAATTTATGTTAATAGTGAATTTGCATGTCGAATTTAGAACAATACAGTGACTAATTTCTGTGCTATTCATTTTAAAATTACGTCTTTTAATACTAATGAAAAAAAAAGGTTAAAAATTGTTGGAATTCGGGTTGATGATAATAATTATCGTGCACTAAAGATATACAGATGTGGTAAGTAAAACTATGTATATTCTAGTAAGTATTTAACTTGTTAGCTGTGCCTATTATCACTACATAGTATAAAACAGTCGCTTTTTCTGTCCTCATGTCCCTTTGTTCCCTTTAATCTTTAAAACTACGCAACGGATTTTGATGCAGTTTTCTTTAATATATAAAGTGATTCAAGAGGGAGGTTTATAAGTATAATAACATTCATTAAACAGTGGAGAAATACTGTTATTGTTGAGATTTCTAATGTGATGTAAATAATTACATTTTTTTCCGCTTACATTGCAAACGCAGGCTGAACCCTACGAAATTTATCAAAATAATGTACTAAGTATTACATACAGGTCCATGGGCGTACCGAGGGGGGAGGGGGCAGGGGGGGCAGCTGCCCCCCCCTGGATCATGTTGACGTCCCTACTAAGTAGATATATTATCTAGTACTTTCATCTATAAAAATAACGAATTTTTGCCATTTGTTTGCAATACAACTAAAAATTATTAATTTTTTATTCTTTATAAACACCTAGCTTATAAAAAATCTGATTTGCCCCCCCCTGGCCCAGAACCTGGGTACGCCCATGTACAGGTCGCTAGTTTAAACTAATACTGTGTTCTTTTTGACTCACGTAATTTCCATACGATTGTCCTTGTCCTTACAATATATTAGTGTTATAAAGTGTTTATTTACCTCTTCTCACTTAACCGCTGAACGGATTTTAAAATTTGTTATGTTTTATGATTTTAAACTATGGAGATAATAGTAATAAAAATATGGGCCCGGGAACGGTTATAGGATAATATTTTTAATCACGGCAAAATATACGAATACCGCGCGACGAATTAGAAGAATATAAAATTGTGAAACGCTCAGACTTCTTGGATCTCCACAAAGAAGACGTACCTAAGTGGATGAAGTGGGTAACAAACATTTTTTAAATGTTCGTTTTTTGCATATGACCGGGAAAATTATATGGGAAAACATTTTGGGTTTCACTTCAATTTTACAAAATATTAGTTTTCCACTTCTCCACTTATATATTCCAACTTATCAGTTCATAAATATTTCTATAGTGGTCATTACTCAACTGTACTCACTTCTTGCGACAAACGATGAAAGGTTGTTGACTGATTGTAGATCTTTACAGGAAAAAAGAAAGAAAAGTTATTTTCTGTCCACTCATTGTTATAAAAAATATTTTACAACAAAACAAGGGTACATATTAATTAGTGTTCAGTAGCCATTTTCTCATTATAGTCAAACGAAGCCTGACTGAACTGACACCAAAATACTAATAAAAATCTTAGATTGGGAGACGGACACACGTATTTTAGTCACGGACCGTGATTTTAGTTTTTATCATTAGTAGTAGTGGTTTATAGTATAGTTGATTGCCCTTACTTGTCATTAGCATGGCATATCGATTGTCTATTTTTATTACGGGGTCCGAAAACTTCCTTTTTAGCTACGAATAATAAAAACTACTTTTTAGGGATAAAGTCGGTAAAAAACTGGCTGAATTTCCATGTTTTCCATGACGATCAAAATTGAAAACATTTGATATAATCAAGCCGAATATTTTTATGAATAAGCGGATTATTTGTACAAGAAATTTCCTTGTAAGTATATTTGTTTATTTCATAGCACCCGGTGCGAGCTAAATCATTTTGTCACGCCTCCATGTTTTGATAAGATTACGGCAACGTCATCGAAATACGATGTTAAAGAAACGCAACTGTCTCAAAAATATGGTCCCAGAAAAGGTACCGCGGTAGCCTATAATAATAATCATCGATTTTAGTTCACAATGTTGACAACTGACGAGATCATTTTACTACAAATAAATAATAATTAAACTCTGTCAAAACCAGACAAACTGTAATCAACAGTTTTGTGGGAAAATGTTTTAACTGCATGTGATGTTTGAATAAAATTAATAAAAAGTGCGTAGGGCACTCAGGGTGCCGCGGTAAAGCTATTGAATAGCATTTTTATCAACTTAATATGCAATTATAATTCGCATACGTCTAGTCGCAAGCACACAAACACCGTATCTAATCCGCACAATTATTGTGTTGAGATTGTTAGGTTTCTTCGTTACGGAATTTCGTGATTCAGTCGCCGCGCGCAAAAGCACGCGTGAAAAGCTATGCAAAAGCTTAAAAAATATGATAAGACTTTCCTGTTTCCCTGGTGATATTGCAATTTATTTGCAAAGAAACACTTGCACTAACTCAGTGCATGTTTTGCACTGAGTTAGTGCAAGTGTTTCTGTGCCATTGATATATTTTTGTGAGCGTAACAAACATTTTTAAAATGAAAACAGCGTTGCGGGCACAGAAAATGGATCTAGTCCATTTCTGTGGTTGCGGGTGTATAAGAAATGCGTGTTATTATTGTATTTCGATGGTCAAAGGTAAGTTTTAAGAGGATTCCACACCGCCCTTTTTTCCATACAAACGCTGTCCCCTGTTTCCTCCCTGGATAATGCTAGTAGAGTTATAATTTTTTTCCTGAATATCTACGGCCACTAATACAATGTCCCTATGTTTTCTTTTTTTTCATAATTTAATTATTAAATAAGATATGAACGTTCAAAAACCCAAAAAAATGGCCAGATTTTCCGCTGTGTTCAAACGTCCAGAAAACAGATTTGGCTAGATTATACAAAAAAAAGCAAAACATAGGAACACAGCTCAAGCCTTTTTTTAATCTTTAATGAAAAAAGTACTTAAATCGGTTAAGTTTTGGAGAAGGAATCAGGGGACAACGAATCGTTGATTTTCTGGATTTTCTGCAGTTGTCTCTATCGCGTTCTGCGGTATACCTAGGCTTGAGGTAAGGGAGACAGCTATAGATATTACACGTACTTTTTTTTCATTTCTCTAGCCCCTGGTGTATCCTCTTAAGCTACCATTGAGGCTACCATGAATCATGAAATATTATGGGCGACAAAGCATCAAAATAATTATCACACAAGATACAGTTTACACAACATGATATTTTTACGAGTTAGACAATATATTAGATATTTGCTATTTCATAAAAATATTGAAATTGGAGCTAAATAACTGCTCAGATTCATTGAGAACATATTGTATTTGCCAATTGAAATACAATAGTAAGGAAATATCATTCTCATACATTTACCGGTGTGATTTTGGTTCCCTTTAAGCCAAATCATAGTTGATTCTACCACATCTTATGTAACTTATAAGCAACTTCATTCTAAGATTCACTACCTACGACTTTATCGTTGTCAAAGATGATAAGGTAACAAAGGAACATAACGTCCATTTTGACCCACCGTTTGTGCAGCCCTTCTCCGAGCAAATTTATGAACGATTCAACACATTAATTGAATGAAAGGCGAAATAAGTGCACGCTCTGTCGCGACTGTGTAATATGACTGTGTATATGTTTTTGTTGGATATTATGGTGAGTGTTTTGATAATACACAGGTAACAGGTACAGGTAGGTTAGATAGTGGTAGATTGCTTGTACATACCTACTTAGATCATGCCAGCTGACTTAATAGGTTAAATAAGAAGTAGAATTGAAATTAAGGACGCTCAATTGCTCATAATGTTATGAATTCTTGTAATGTGTGTATTTTAAGCAATTTAGTACCTCAAGAAGTATATTTTACTAAAATTGTTTCCTTGTTGCATAGATTGTATAATTTTTGTAATACCCAATTATTTATTCAAAATAAAATTCAATATTTTCTTGTCAGCAAGAGCCATACGTTACAAAATCGATCACGTGACGTTGTTTTGTTGTTTCCAAAAACTGTTATCACAAAATATTGTGATTCACAATATTCTGTCTTCTTTTCTGTTATGCAGGGTATCGCAGTTTATTTGGTTTGGAATAGGGAATATTTGCGAAAGTCCGAGCAGAGGTCGCCACTAGCACTTACAGTAATCAATCCGAACAAAATCAGACATATTCAATGGACATAATGTTGCACACGTCATATCAGAATTTATGACAGAAACTTTGTCAAACTTCGAACAAAACATTCTGTTTTTTAGGTATCTTTTTTATAAAATTTGATGGCAAACGAGCAAGCGGGTCACCTGATAGAAGGCAATTACTACCGTCGCCCATGGACAGTCGCAACATCAGAAGATATGCAGGTGCATTGGCAGATTTTTAAGAGGGAATACGCTATTTTTTTTAAGGTTTGCAGGTCGTATTGATCCGGAAATACTGCTGGCGACAGTTCATTCCAGAGTTTATAACTGTGCATGGCAGAAATTACGCAAAAAGGCACAGTGGAAGACTGCCACCTATTTAGTTCCTGTAGCGCGAGCGTGAAAACATTGCAGTAATAATATGTCCTATTGTTATTTGGTGCATTGCACCGATTAGATTGATCGAGTGCAATCATTGACCGTATTGACAAGGTGGTCACATGATCAATCATGACTATTTACAAAATATACTACTTAAACAAAAACAAGTGATAATACTTTAGGGTGTGTACGTGTTCCTTGTGGAGAGCTCACTGTGAAAGTAGCAGCGCTGAAAGACCAATTTTTTTTTTCACTTTTGTATGGGGAAACTCGTGACACTCGAGTCCTTGCCCATACAAAAGTGAAAAAAAATTTCGTCTTTCAGCGCTGCTACTTTCACAGTGAGCTCTCTACAAGGAACACGTACACACCCTAAAGTGTTATCACTTATTTTTGTAACACACTGTATAATATTTACACGTAGATTTACACTGACTATGTCGATGTCAATGACTATATAATATTTACACGTAGAATTACACTTTGTCCCGTGAAATGAGGATCTGTTGGTGGACTTAATATGTCAACTGAATGTTAGGTTGTGATCTGTCAGCTGGGTTTCACAAAAACACGGGCAAATAACGTAGCTGTCCACTAAATGCCTTATCTTTTGATAGTACACTCCCTACAATTTTGCCCAACGATCAATAATTATTAGTGTGTAAGTATACAGAGTGTCTCAACAAAGTAAAAATACTTTAGGGTGTGTATGTGTTCTTTATATTATTGAGTTTACTGTGAAAGTAATGGCGCTGAAAGAATTATTTTGACTTCGATGTTTCTATCCAACTTCCAACATCATTAATTTGGCCATATACCTACATATTATGTATAATAGTAGGGGAGGGGAAGGTGCTAATTTTGTAGTCACTCGAGCGTCATTGAGATTTGAGACCTAGTTGGTTTTTTAAATTAGGTAAAGGTGATTAAAAAATAAGATCGTTTTTTATTTTAGCGGTGGGTTCAGAAACTTCAGTCATTTTATCTTAATCTGCCAAATCCGATGATATTTCAATATTTAAAAAAAATTTCACTCACCATTTGAGAAATCTGATTTCTATACCATGAAAACTAGTTACGTGTCGGAAGCCTATACAAGCTTAATCTGACACGCTCGAGCTTGTCCCGAAATCCCCTCTTCTCCTCGCCCTAATTAATCATTTGAGTTAAAAAAATTAAGTTAGTCTTGCAGCAAATTTCACAGTGATTTCTTTACTTTTTCATGGCAAACTTGAGTCTTGACTATTGACAGAATTTTTTCTATGCTGGTATGCTAGTGTTGGATGACATTTCTCAAAATGATGTATCGCTTGCTGAACCCCTCTGAGCTGAGCCTAATATGAGTATCTCACAATAGCATTGGAGGTGAGGAAAAAATTATGAAGAACTGAGATTGAATGCTTCCACTCGCACCCCGCAACTTCCCCCCCAATCCCCCCTCCCTGCCCATACCTCGCTACGCCCATGGCGGAGCCCTGGGGCTCTACGGAGCACACTTTGAGAATGGGTGCCCTAATCTATTATCACTTTGTTACTTTACAGTTTACACCCTGTATAATGTAAGAAATCGCAGCGATCTCCCATCATTAGCGCGTCCAGTCAAATTGTCGCTAAATCCGCTTCATTGGCTTGACCTTCGGCTATTTTTGTATCATGTGGATCAGGGGCATAACGGTCACGTATTGCAATTATCGCGGAGAGGAGTCACGTAGGTGGACGATACA
The DNA here is from genome assembly GCF_905147365.1 of Aricia agestis. Lineage (NCBI taxonomy): Eukaryota > Metazoa > Arthropoda > Insecta > Lepidoptera > Lycaenidae > Aricia > Aricia agestis. The sequence continues at coordinate 21,364,302 of NC_056428.1, read as the reverse complement.
AGGGATAGATTTACAAGACGACTAGCAGGGTCGGGCCCGTTCGATGGTTCGAGCCGGACCGCGCGGCACGGTCCGCGGTCCGCCAATAAATACGAAAGTGTGTCTGTCTGCAGGGCCCGATCTATCTATTTAGCAGCTCCTAGCATAGATAACTTTCCGGCGAACATCCTTTACATACAGAAAATGAAAAATAAAAAAGGAAAATACTCAAACATTTCCAATATCTAATCTAAAGTAGGTCGGAAGGTAAAATTCTCACACTTAGGTGGTGACTGGTGATGGCTAATATCTAGATTGGAAGATTTTAATAAGTCAGTCTCCTTTTTCGCCGCTCTGGGCAATTACCTAGCTCGCCCCCCCCCCCCCCCTCAGACCGGGCCCTAGGTCTGTCTGTTACTTCTTGACAACCAAACCGCTGCACGCTGAACCGATTTTGTTGAGGTATGAAGATACTTGAATCTCCGGAAAGGATATAGGATACTTTTTTAATCCGGAAAAATGTGTGATTCCTACGCGATAAACGAATTTTGGGGCAACGGAGTTGCGGGCGTCATCTAGTCTTTTATAAATTGGATTTTTCTTGAAATTTCTGCGGTTGAATTTTATTTATTCCTATCAAAATCGTCATACGGATGTTATTATTATAAGTGACAAAGGAGAACTCTGGCGGCTGCCTCTGGGTTAGCACTAGGTCAAACGAAATATTTTCATTCATAGATTAACTCGTAATTGGATAAATGGTTAACAATCTAGCCCAGCTATAGTCAAGCGACAAGCTGCGGCCCGCCCGCGCCAGGACTTTTTCAGTGGCTTGCGTGAATTTGACAGCTTTGAAATTCACGCCCACTGGCAAAATGGTGCAAAGTCGTCGTGAAAGTTGTGAAATTTTTTACACGCCCATCCAACGCATGGATCGTCTTACTTGTCAGACAATCAGGTGATCACCCTGCATTGACCTAACCATTAACCAATCTTGGAAATAACACGTATCAAACGTGGGAATCGAACCAATGACGTTCGAGTCAAGCCATTGCATCGCCTTAAAGTATTGAACCACGAAGGCGTTAAATAATAATAATACCATAGAGTATATTTTCCTTATTCTATGATAAATGATAATACTAAAGATATCGTCAACGTACCTACTAAGTACCTACTGCAAACTGCTCGCTTTCTGTCGAAAAATTTTTTTTTCTTTTTACATAGAAAAAAAAAATCTTTTTTCCAGATCACGGCATTGATGACGACGAAATGAAGATGGAAGTGAGACGGAAGAACTGCGGCTACTTCAACATGGAACAAGTCCTAGAGAAGGACAACTTGTTGTCCTTTGGAGGCTTTCGGTACGTATCCCTACTATCCATACTAATATTACAAAAGCGAAAGTGTGTCTGTCTGTCTATATGTTTGTCTGTTATCGGTATTTCTAACTTGTGCTTATTTCTAATGTTCCTACCGAGATTGTCACTTTTAGTAGTAAGTAGATTCTTTCTGAGTTCTAACAAACCCTTCCGCAAGTATAGTTATAAAGTATAAGTATAAGTATGGATAATACATAACTCATAAGTATATTATCTTATCTTATCTTATATCTTTAAACGAGCAATTCTTGTATATATATAAATATATAATTGGAATCTCGGAATCGGCTCCAACGATTTTTATGAAATTTAGTATATAGGGGGTTTCGGGGGCGATAAATCGATCTAGCTAGGAATCATTCTTAGAAAATGTCATTTGATTCGTGTTTTATCGAATACCGAGCAAAGCTAGGTCAAATAGCTAGTATATATCTTTAAACGAGCAATTCTTGTATAATATATATAATTGGAATCTCGGAATCGGCTCCAACGATTTTCATAAAATTTAGTATATAGGGGTTTCGGGGGCGTTAAATCGATCTAGCTAGGAATCATTTTTAGAAAATGTCATTTTATTCGTATTTTATCGAATACCGAGCAAAGCTCAGTCAAATAGCTAGTTACGACATAATACCACCAAAGTCAATAGTAACATAATCAGATTTTTAATTTTCCTCGAACAATGTTACAATTACATCACTAACGTATTGTATTACATAGACATTGTCGCTGAGACAAAAAGATTCCGGCAGATTTGTAAAATAACACTTTTGTGAACAATACAGCATTATAGTTTTACTAAGTAAAAACATTTTTTCGGTTATACTTTGTTTAGAAAAGAGGAAAGATGTGTAATGTGTATTTTTGTACTGTGTTTGAATGAATATACACAAAAACTACTGTGCCGGCTTGCACTCAAAACGTGCATGTGGAATTCGTTACGTACGGAGAAAAACGAACGTGAGCGGCAGTTAGTGCCTTATCACACTGGCGATTAGCGAGCGATTTGAAAGCGACGCAACTGCGCAGCGCACACGCCGCGATTGCGCGGCGTGCACGTCGCGACAGCGCAGCGTCGCGTCGTCGTGGCGCGGGCGTGGCGTGGACGCCATTTTGTACACTCGTCTACACAGATTATTATTATATATAGTAGACTCGTCTAGGGAGTGACGTCAGAATCCATTTTGCTGCTGAGTGTCCAAAACGCCGAAGGCGAGCTGCGTGCACGCCGCGCAATCGCGTCGCTTTCAAATCGCTCGCTAATCGCCAGTGTGATAAGGCCCTTAATGTGTTTTCTATTGAATTCCATGCATTCGGATTTCCGTATACGTAAAACGAATTTGAAAATCGAATACCTACGGAAAAAGTGTGTATACTAAGCCAAAGAGTAGCAAGTAAATACTTACCCGGAATACGAAGCCGTTGCTCATTTTCGCGTTCGTCACTTTCCGTTCTGAGATTTGGTATTTCTGTGGAAAAATATCGGAAAATATCCCGTTTTATACTGCGTTACCCGTTATCATTCATTACATTTGTCCAAAAAAATTTCATTATTTTTGCGATTACGGTCGACGATATCAATAGCATGGATATTACCTTTTTCCGGAAAAATGTAACCCATATTCCATACTTTTACCCATATTATTATAAATATAAATTATGTTTAATCGTTTCTTAATTATGATTTATGAGCCATGAAAAGTGGCTGCAAATGGTATTCGTGTAATATTACACTCCGTGCTGCTCGCCAGTTCTGTTATTCTTGAACTTGGCTTGACACGGTACCGCATGTCTAGATCATATTATAAATGCGAAAGTGCGTCAGTCTGTCTATCTGTCTGCAGTCTGTCTGTCTGTTACCTCTTCACGCTCAAGACGGTGAACCAATTTAGCCGAAACGTATAGAGATACTTTGAGTCCCGGGAAAGGACATAATATTATGATACTTTTTATCCCGGAAAAATTTACGGTACCCGTGCAATAAACGAATTTTCGCGCAATGGAATTGCGGGCGTCATTTAATTTTAGTATGGAATAAATTACGCACAAAATGAATCAGAATAAGAAACTTAGTTTTTAAATAGTGTCACCATTTTTATGGGGATTTTTAATAGACACATTCTTATGAGCGTTTTATTGTAAATTCATCAGCCATAAGAAAAACAAAAGGTAGCATTCAAAAGGAGTAAACTTATTAACCAACTTCAAAAAAGGAGTGTGGGATAAGCGTGGCCACTACAAAGGAAGATTGTGAATTGTGGGTACCGCCACAGGAGGTTATTTTAAATATCATTTAGAACATCCTCCTTATCAAAATCAATTGAAAAGCACGTCATCTAGTTCTAGTACATGACGCAAAGTTGTAATTGATTAAATATGGAGAATCTGACGTCATGACTCATTGACTCATTGATGAGGTAGTCATGACGTGACGTGACGCCGACGACGGGTCACATTATAGTCAGTAACGCATCGCCACGTTTATGTTTTCAACAACTAGACTAAATAAATAATTTAGAAAAATAGTTTACTGTGCTAAAGCCAGCTAGACTCTAGAGTCTAGACTCTATAGAATGTGACAATGCGTCCTGCAGTGTGACAATGCGTTCGCGAAATCCCTAGAATTTTCGCGATAATTCGATTTATCAAATCATCCTACAACATATACAAGCAATGATATATAATTTTTCATACAATGTCATTGTATACAAGCAAAATATACTGTGTAACTGTCGTAGGATAATTTCATAAATCGAGCTATCGCGAAAATTCTAGGGATTTCGCAAGTTCGGGCGGGCGCATATAAATCAAGCTCAAAGATTAACAGACAATCCTACACGTTAGGACCATCTCCAATCCAACCTCTGGATGGTACTTTCAAGCCAGTGTCAGACAGTTTTATAATTTAGTTGTAGCTTTTGTGAAACCATATTATCATAATATTATAATTTATAATCAGCCTGTCAGCTTGGATTACGTTTATCTTAATAACCATACACACCCTGGTTGCTAGTTATAAGTCTTTACACTCTGTTTTTACTACAACCAAAACCTAATGTCAGGTGTAAAATAGGTAGGATAGATAGTAGGTAGGCCAATAAAAGAAGAAATGGATCGAATCGAACAGCACGATGTTGCATAAAAATATTAGAATTAGGAGTACCTAATTCTAATATTTTTATGCAACATCGTGCTGTTCGATTCGATCCATTTCTTACATCGACAGAAAGACGAGTACGTCTTTCTGTCTCTCTCTGTCTGTTATCTCTCATGCCCAAACGGCTGAACTGATTTAGATTAAATCTAGTGTGAAATTTCATACGATAGTTTTTGTGATAGAAATATTGCGTTTAACGAAACTCAGCGCAAGGACCTGCGTCATATTAATATAGTTATCATTATTATTATTCGGATATATTCGGGGCATATCCATACTATTGCCAACAAAGAAATTTCATTAGTAATATTAGGATCGGGTAACACCAGGATAATCTCTATCTCCGTTTTATTTTCGCCGAACGCTTAATTAACGAAAACACTATACTTCAAAATTACCAACTTAACAACGGATTTATAATTCTTGTAACAAAGACAAACAAATTATTAGGGTTCCGTACTTAAAGGGTAAAAACGGGACCCTATTACTAAGACTTCGTTGTCTGTCTCCAGGCTGTATCTCAAGAACGGTGATAGAAAGTGACAACAGTTAGGAACTTGAAATGATATGAGTACCTAGGTACTTAAATATAATTAATAATAATATTATTAAATAAAATAAAAAATTAAGGACCTATATAAAAAAACACAAATTTTGGCGTATTTTTGCTCTATAACGGTACGGAACCCTTCGTGTGCGCGAGTCCGACTAGCACTTGTCCGATTTTTTAATTAATTCGTCTTGCCCTGACTTCATCAGAGTCTTGTGAATCGTTTGTCTTTTCCTTCATTCATACGAAGACCGAAAGAGATATAGCAGAATATTTAATGGACCATTTTAATGAAAAGGTTTATAAGTAGACGAGTTGTAAAGTATTCAATACTTATAATAATAATTTTTTAACCCCCGACTAAAACAGAGGTCTTATAATTTTTTTGTTTGCGCTTAAAGTGTTTTGAGCTGAACTTTTCAATTCAAAATTAGATTCGCAAGTTTTCAGTGCTGCTTCTTTGACAGCGAACTACCGTCTTTGAATCTTTGAAAAAAAACCTTGAACAAGGGATTCACACATTATAAATTACAATATTTTGAGAATTTCTGAGCCAACATCAGCATTTTTAATGCCTTTCTGAGTTTATTTAACATGACTTTATATTTTCAGTAGCGGATTGATTAATTCTTAGGGTTCCGCACCCAAAGGGTAAAAACGTGACCCTATTACGGGACTTCGAATTCTGTCCGTCTTTTCGGCCGTCCGTCCGTCTGTCTGTCTCCAGGCTGTATCTCAAGAACAACTATAGCTAGACTTCTGAGAAATTCACAGATTGTGTGTTTCTGATGCCGCTATAACAAATACTAAAAACTAAGTAAATAAAATTAAAATTTAAGGGGGGCTATACTTACAACAAACGTGATTTTTTGGCAGCTTTCGCTTTATAACGGTACGGCTCCGTCGATCGCACTCTGCCGATTTTTTTACACTAGCCAATCAAAAGCGACAGTAAATAATATATTGTTTATAAAACTTCTGCTAAAGAAACTTCAGAAACCAAGCATAACTCATAGGGGGACTTGTCCCACCTCGGGCTGAGCTGCTGCTGATGAGTGCAATTAATTGGCCAACCTAAGGTCACCGGTTTCATTTATTAACCTGACCTCAATTATAAACTCTCACATCGTTGCTCAATCGTTTCCATTAAATCTCGTTCTGCTACGTTCTAATTCTATGGCTACAGAAGCGTAGCGTGCCATTGTGCCTGGTGGGGCCCCGTAATATGAGTTTGGTTGTTAGTACCTAAAGTAAGGTTGCTTTTTCACCTTTAATAATGAAGAGTTACTATTAATTTTTGCTTACGATGGCCCTGTGGCTTTGGGGGCCGTATAATCGATACGGAATATACGGCAGTAGCTGTATCTGTTCTGCTATCATCTCCTATGGTTGAAATCAAGAGACGAAACACCGATTTATTAGGGCGAGCGAAGCGAGCCATAGTTTATCCCACAACCTTTACATTTTGTGGTACACTTTACGGAAAAACTATCACACCTATTGGTTTGTGCTTTAATATATTTTGCCTGGAAGAAACCGCTGAAAGCGGTAAGGCCGCCTATTTGCTGTTTCTTGCCTAATGTTGTTTTTGTTATTTTATATTGTTTTATAATGCAAATAAAGAATTTATAAAAATAAATAAATAAATACTTTTCTGATTTGCGCGTAAGCGACTCAATCGATGTACGGGAACAACTATAAACTAAAGTCCTCGCGGACGAAGTCGCGGGCAACAGCTAGTTATTATATAAATAATAATAATAATAAATAGCCGATGGTGTCCCACTGCTGGGCAAAGGCCTCCCCTCTTTCCATTAAACATAATCTATACTTATCTATACTAATATTATAAAGCGGAAGAGTTTGTTTGTTTGTTTGTTTGTTTGAACGCGCTAATCTCAGGAACTACTGGTCCGATTTGAAAAATTCTTTCAGTGTTAGATAGTCCATTTATCGAGGAAGACTATAGGCTATATTTTATTACGCTAAGACTAATAGGAGCGAAGAAATAGAGGAAAGTGTGGAAAAAACGGGGTGAAATTAATTGAAAGGGCTTATTTGAACGCGCTAATCTCAGGAACTACTGGTCCGATTTGAAATATTATTTCAGTATTAGATATCCCATTTATTGAGAAAGGCTATAAGCTACATTTTATTACGCTAAATCTAATAGGTGCGAAGAAATAGAGAAAAGTGTGGAAGAAACGGGGGAAAATTTTTGAAAGGGCTTATTTGAACGCGCTAATATCAGGAACTACTGGTCCAATTTGAAAAATTCTTTCAGTGTTAGATAGCCCATTTATTGAAGGAGGCTATAGGTAATATTTTATCACGCTAAAACTAATAAAAGCGAAGAAATAGAGGAAAGAGTGGAAAAAACGGGGGAAATTATTTGAAAGGGCTTATCTCACGAAATACTGGAGCAATGTTTTATGTTATTTGGCACAAATAAGAAGTAGACCACGTGAAGGATCATAGGCTGTTTTTTGGGGACTAATTTGTCTGTGAAATATCTAATTTACGCGGGCGAAGCTGCGTGGAACGTTATATTTCGCGTGGTCACGACTTCATGCGTAAACGGCTGGACCTATTTTGCTGAAATTTGGTATAAAGATACTTTGAGTAGCGAAAACGAACATAGGATACATTTTGTCCCGGAAAAATGTACGGTTACTGCACAATATACTTTTATGATTTGTGTGTAAACTATTCAATCTATTTTGATGGAATTTGGTATGGAGATACTTTGAGTCTCGGGAAAGGACAATGAATACTAATTTTGTCCCGGAAAATGTACGGTTCCCGCACAATAAACTTTTATGATTATCGCCTAAACCAGGGCTTCCCAAACTTATTTGTACTGTGACGCCCTTGGGACTTTGCCATTTCTTTACGGCGCCCCTCAACCCAACCCCCAAGAATACTTTCTAATTTTAGAACTAGCCTACCCAACATAGGTTATCATAAAACACTATTTGGACGTTCATATTTTTATTAGGAAACTAGATGTCCCGCGCGGCTTCGCCCGCGTAAATTAGAAATTTTACAGAATCCGTAGGTACATTTTCCCATAAAAAATATTTCCCCCGTTTTTCCCACATTTTCCTGAGTTTCTTCTGTCGTATTAGTCTTAGAGTAATAATATAATATAACCTTCTCGATAAATGATGAGTCTTACTCGATAAATGATCTATCTAACACTGAGATAAGTTTTTAAATCGGACCTGTAGTTTCTGAGATTGACGCGTTCAAGCAAACATACTCTTCAGGTTTATAATATTAGGTAGATATAGATTTTTTTTTAATTATCGCTTGACAAACTCGAGTCTCGATCTAAAAGACTATGAAATGCTATAATATGGTAGTGAATCATCACTACATCATCATCATCATCAGATGATGATGATGATGAAGAATGTAATTTGCATAGTAGCATATGCTTTCTGTTCTTAAAACAACGCCGAAACTCCCAAACTTGTATCTATAAAGAATCAGGAATTCTCTCAGCACCTTCCGAACCACGGTATACCAGGTATATCTCGGTGCAAAATCTTACTTGTTGGTAGCATATGCTTAGAATACTTCTCACGAAACCGAAGTCACCATATGTTTCCCTATAAGTTTTGAGGAGTTCCCTCGATTACTTATGGATCCTTCATCAGATCACCACTTTTCTGAATATAATACCAAATTGGGATGATACCCTATATACCAAAAGAAAAATTTTGAAAATCGGTTAACAAACGGCGGAGTAATCGTTGAATATAAGAAAACGAACATAACACCTCCCCCATTTTGAAAGTCGGTTAAAATTGTAGCCTATGTGTTATTTATTTAATATTTTAATCAGCACATGAATTGAATAACAAATTTTTTTTCAAATTAATCGTAGCACCATCTGTCAGGACAAACTAAAATTGAAATAGAATAATATTGAATGCGATGATAGCGCCGTCCGCCGGATCTAATGTAAAACATTCCAAAATCAACAACTCCTTATAAATAAGAAATTAATTGAAAAAACATTTTCCAGTAGACCAAACTGTAAATCTAAACCATTCTCGAATCTCCACGAACACACACAAAAAATTTCATCAAAATTGGTCCAGTCGTTTAGGAGGAGTTCAGTCACATACACACGCACACAAGAAATATATATATTAAGATAATGACCAAATCAAAACACCAGCATAAGCCAGCAAGGATAGCTAAAGTGAAGGGTGCGCTTGCTTTTCTGAGCATAGCTTCTGAAATGAAAGACATAATGGGCGAGGCGTTTACTCGATTTGGTTGTGTTGACAATGTTGCGACGCCCAGGGGCGTCGCGACGCATAGTTAGGGAAGCCCTGGCCTAAACTATTTAATCTATTTTGATGAAATTTGGCATGGAGATTGGAGATACTAATTTGAATCTGCGACAAGGAATGTTTTTGTCCCGGAAAAATGTGCGGTTCCCACAAAATATACTTTTTTGATTTGCGCGTAAACGATTCAATCGATGTACGGGAACAACTACGAGTATAAACTAAAGTCCACGTGGACGAAGTCGCGGGCAACAGCTAGTAATATAATAATACTAGCTGTCCCGGCAAATGTTGTTTTGCCATATAAATAATTTTTAGTATGAAAAATAGATGTTGGCCGATTCTCAGACCTACTCAATATGCTCACAAAATTTCATGAGAATCGGTCAAGCCGTTTCGGAGGAGTATGGCAACGAAAACTGTGACACGAGAATTTTATAAATTAGATTATTTACGTGTGTAAGTCTGTCTGTACGTTATATCCAGTGGCGGGGCGATACCTAAATTTGATGTGGGCGAGATAATATATTTTGCGAGGCCCCTGATGGATGACGGAAGAGTACGAATGTTGTTGAGAGGGAGAAACGGTGTAAATCAGAGTTTCCCAAACTATACTAACCTATAAACAATACTATCTTGCTATTCCGTGGGCTTTGATTATTTAACAGTCGCTGTGCTGATGCTGGCAGCGCGGCAAACAATTTCTGACCTTCTTATGACATTGGCTGCCTATGTATAGGAGAAGTCAAGTCGGGTCACCTAATACATTTTTATAGACCCCCGTTAACAACTTGTGGATCCCCATTTTTTTCCACGCCAGCGTAGACCCCTGTCAGGCTCTCGTGGACCCCTGGGGGTCCACCTGCCGGGCTAGCACGGTCACCAGTAGAAATGCGATAGTATAGACAAGCTGTGGAGATAAACTTAAGGTGAAGTTCCGATCTTTTTTCGTTCCGAAAAATTCAATTAAAATGCCACTTTATGATAGACTATAGTCCTAAAAATAATATATTTCTACTGTATGACAAATATCGCTCGCTTATGTCTGTCATAAAGTGGGAAGATTAGCCGCGGTAAAGATCGGAACGGACCTTAAGTTTATGTCCAAAGTTTGTCCATACTTTCGCATTTCTACTGGTGGCCGTGCTAGCCCGGCTGGACCACTTTGGGAATCAAGGGTGTAAATCATACAAAAATCCTCGTAGTACACCGGACAAGGGCGCAAGGCCCCTTTAGACCGACCGATCGCGAGGCCGCAGGTGGTGGCCCACACCGACCACGGCCTACGCCCCTCTGGTTACGTCTTCACGCAATGAAATGATTTCGATGAAATTGTTTTTGGTTGGACTATGGACATAATTTGAGAAATTCATAGGTTAATTTTGAACAGGACATTATAGGATAATTTTTGTCGCAAAATAAATGTAATTTTTGTTCCAGGAACCTTCGTCCGGATATAATGCCTCCAGGGCTCAGTGGTGTCTTTCGTCAGGTAATTATTTATTATAATAATATAAGGTTCGATTTATATGTGTCCGCGCGGACGAGCGGTTTGACCGCTGCACCGCGAGATCACAGTCATGGCACAGAATATATACTTATTAGTAGTACCAATTGCTTGAAATTTTGTTGCAGTAAAGCCTGTATGTAATACAAATACACTAGTTTTTGTTGTAGGTAGTCAAAAATACCTACTTAGTAGTTTTGATTTTATAGGCATTCAAAGTTTTGAAAAATATCGAGTCCCGCTAACAGTCCCGTGACTGGTTTTTTTTGGCTCTTTTTACTCTTTATCAATAACGGCAACAGGTAGGCACTTGGAATTTTCACAAAGGCCTTAATTATATGTGTACATTAATAATCAATAATAATATTAATATAAAATAAAAATTTAAGGGGGACTCCCATACAAAATCACAATAATTGTTGGCCTATTTTTGCTATGCAGCGGTACGGAACTCTTCGTGCGCGAGTCCGACTCGCACTTGGCTGATTATTTATATGTATTTTTTTAACCGACTTCCACAAAGGAGGAGGTTACATTAAGTTCGTCTGTTTATATATAATTATATTTTTGTATGTTCAACGATCTCTTCGCCGTTTGTGGACCGATTTTCAAAATTTTAACGCTATTGTGTCGGGTTTAATCCTAATTTGGTACCATGTTCATAAAAAAGGTAACTTCATGATGGGATCCATAGGTAATCGAGGGAATTCCTCGCTATTTATACTAAAACCGCATGTTTATAGACTGGATGATGTGTGATTTCAATTCATAATTTACCTAAAGTATTTCAATGGGAAACTTAATATAGTGATTTTGGATAAATAATGAAGTGTTCTAAGTAAATCTTACCAAAAAGTAAGATTTACATCATACACATATAATTAAGGCCTCTGTGAAAATTCCAAGTGCCTACCTGTTGTTACGTAGTATATATGTTGGTATACTCCACTGGGGCTAACGGCACGGTATAGCAATATGACATATCCCACTAATATGCTATACTGTGCTAAAGCCGGCGCCAGACATGGGCTTCAAAGTTTGAGCAAACCTTGCACAAATAGGAAAATGCCAACAATAACTTTGCACAAATAGGCAAATGTCAGTGCCACACTTGGCGAATTTGCGTATTTGATCACATGTCTGGCGCCCGCATAACGGTTTATATGAAAAATGACAAGTTTTTGACAGGGTGTCAATGACCGCTTGCGACAAGTTAGCCCGAGTGGAGTTTAAATAATAAAAATAAATAATCGTTTAATTCAGGCAATAGACCCATAAAATAACATAATTTAAGTTAAAAATAAATAAAATAAATGTTAAAAAGTGATAAAATACATCTAAAATGTTAAAATCTAAAATTATCACTTTTGGTTACTGCCGCGATGCACCGAAAGCCAGTAGGCTGGCACCGAAAGCCAGTAGGTTTAGTAAGTATACAATTACATTATCTTTGTTAGAAAGAGCAAAAAAGCCAAATATTTCAAAACTCGTTATTTTTCCTGGATCCGGTTCCGGTGCATTTTTTTTCATGTACTTAAGTTCTACAAGAGCTAAGAATTTATACGGAAAATCCTTTTAAAATTTAATGTTGCCATAAAATCAATAAAAATATTATTGCAAAATGTAAACTAATTTTATTTTGTTCTAAAAGCTCGTTGCAAAATCTGTTTGCTTTGAAAGTTTGAATGGTATAATTTCGCATAATTTTCGCCGAGCCAAAAAACACGTTTTAATTGTTTAAACTTTAAATAGTAAATAATTGCAGACTGCAGTCTTATCAAAATGAATCATATGTACAACTCGGGCGAGTTAACTTGACACCTGGCTTAAATTTTACCCCTCCCTCGCTTCCCCGCGCAGCACCCCGCTCTCGTCGTACGCGTCCAGTAGCGTTAGCATATTATATCTGTTACCGTTACACGTGTGTTATTGAGTTTGCGTTTCGGAGTTATTTGTTAGTAGTTAATGGTTATTGTTTTTGGATTTTTGTTGAGTTTTGTTGTGTTATTTGTTAGTTGTTACGTTTGAACGTTAAATTTGTTAAGTTTTTGTTATTCGTATTAACGTTTGAACATTGCCGTGCGTCTGTGGTATGAATTAGCTACTCACGGAATATATTAATATGAAGCTAGATACAAATTATCGGACGCATCCATAAACCTCGTATTCCTGCTGGGGAACCCTTGGGCGAGTCCAACTCGTACTTGGTTAATACTGTGGTTAGTGTAGCCCTATAAAAATAACTAGTTCCGGTAACGTAATTTTTTTTTGAAATAACTTAAAATAAAAAAACTTTTTTTGCACTCAGTACTTAAGAGAAACGTCAATTGAACCAGGTGTCATGTTAATTCGCCCGAGTTGTAGTAACATTTATTTTATTTTAATGTCTATTTAATTTAAACTTTAAAGAAACCACCCGGGGCATGCGATCGTCGATTATCTGCATTATCGTCATATGTGCGGGCCGCATGCTCTCTGAATACTTCGCCCGGTAGTATCGGAAATTTATTCTCACGCAAAATGGCGACCTCCGCAAATACATTAACTCCGTGGCCCAATAGCCAAGAAGATTATGAATTACGCGATGTTATCGGTAAGTAATTGATGTTTCATATTAATAATATCAAAAACACTAAGTACACATGAAATTTTAGGCTTTTATTTATTGTTTTAATTACTTTTTGGGCTAAAAACCCATAACACATCTGTCAAATCCATAATTAGATGTCATCTTGATTCTTGCGAATTTTTGTTAAATTGTATTGATAGGTCCCGAATAATTTAATTAATGCATAAACGTTAAAACCAAAGAATATCACAGATGGTTTCTAGCTATTTCATTTAAAAATTACTTGTCATATATTTTACGTATTGACAGTCTATGTAAAGGAATGTGAAATGTAAACATTGCAATAAGCACACTCGTAATACCTCACAAGAAGCTAACAAGACCTATTTTGCCAATTATATCATTATTTTACAACTCAATTCTCATTTAAGTACTAAGTATGTACTTAGTGGCTCAGATGCGTCTCTAAAATTGGATCGTTAATTTCAGCATAACTACTATAACTGGGCTGGTAATTGGTATTTCAGTCATGTTTACTTATAAACAGCTGCTATGCATTAAGAGTATTCTGAGCTGTAAAATGTAGTTGCTCTAAAAACTACAGCTTCTATGGTATCTCATCTACACTGAAAATTCATTTCAAAATCTACTCAAGCATGTCAACACTACCATGGATTTTGGAACAACTTTTTACTGTCGCTTATAGTATTATTATTTACTTGTACCATTGAGGAAATTGATTCCTATGCAGTTGACGGACCTACGTCATGTGGTCGGTTTATGTCAATTCAATGTTAGCTGTGATCGATCGGATGGGTTTGACTTAACTCGACCAAATTACTTAGGTCCACCACCTGCTTAGGAATCAACTTCTCTGATAGTACATACTCTGTGATATTATTGCCAACAGCAACTTATAAATTACAAATTTAACAATTTTTCATTAGTATGTTATAGTGTCAAAAAAATTAAATTTACTTAAAATTTTTAGGAGTCGGAGCCACGGCTGTTGTGTATTCTGCATTGTGCAAGCCAAGAAATGAAAAATGTGCCATTAAGAGAATTAACTTAGAAAAATGGAATACTTCCATGGACGAGTTATTAAAAGAAATACAGGTAACTTTCATAATATTCATTCATTTGTAGCAAAAGTGAATTTGTCGGTAGTTATGTCTTTAATAAAATGATTGAATGTGTTTTTAACATACTATGATTGAACTAAAGACAAATTAGTTCAGGGACCTAGCAAACAGGATAAAAATCCAGAAGAATTTTTATAGATTTTGTTTCAACATCCATAAACTCAGTTAAGTACTAGTTTGTTTATAAAAATAATTAAACTTTAATTTTTCAGGCTATGTCGAGCTGCAACCATACAAATGTAGTGACATACTACACCAGTTTTGTTGTCAACGATGAGCTGTGGTTAGTCCTTAGGTTGTTAGAAGGTAAATATTTAACTTTTAATATTGGAAAGATACTTTTAAGTTGTCCCTAACCTAGCCTAAAGGCTAACGGGATGTATAATAGTTCATGCAAAAAGAATTCAGATTCATAAAAAATGTGTTTTTTCGACAAAGGATGTATAGTTCTGATATTATGTTTACAATTTTCAGGAGGAAGCCTCTTAGATGTGATTAAACATAAGATGAGAGTAACAAACTGCAGGCACGGTGTTTTTGATGAGGCGACCATTGCTACCGTCTTAAAGGAAGTTTTGAAGGGCTTAGAATATTTCCACAGCAACGGTCAAATACACAGGTATTTTACTGTTTCTATGTTTGTAAGCAGTTGATTAATTATTATCATCATAATACAAAATTATTTTGCTTAAACTTGGCTTGACATGCTGGCACGTCTATATAGTAGGTAATAAAAAAATTCCTTCCTTTTATAAATTAATAGCAAAGAACCTTACCTTCCAGATATTGAAGAACGATTTATAAATTGAAATATATGCCATGCAGTATACATTTCTAAATGAATTTGCATTTTTATATTGAATATATTTAAATTGAATTTTTTATCGAGTAGAACCTGTTTTAGCTCTAAAATATACTCTGTATTATGAAATATACATGACTAGTGACTACATTCATGTATCTTATATCTTTAAATGAGCAATTCTTGTCTTGTATATATTATATATATATATAATTGGAATCTCGGAATCGGCTCCAACGATTTTCATGAAATTTAGTATATAGGGGGTTTCGGGGGCGATAAATCGATCTAGCTAGGAATCATTTTCAGAAAATGTCTTTTTATTCGTGTTTTATCGTTAATTGATAAACTGAAAAATATGACTCTTCCTGACATCTATTGGCGAATAATAATACTATTTTGTTAGCAACTAATTGTTTTAACGACCAGCAGATGGCCTTATTAAGTAACACGAAGTCAATGAGTGTTTGCTATACAGAGCAAAGCTCGGTCATTCAGGTACTATTTCATAATACAGTCTACAAAGTATACATTTTCGTATGAAAATGTGATGAATGGCAAAGCAACAAAATTTTAAATAAGAATTTTATTTCTTGCTTGCAATATATTAATATGTTTTTCATGTGTGTTTAAACTGAATAAAAATTTACTAAATATGCAATGCGAAAATATATATATATATATTTTGTGTCTACAAATATATTTTGTAAATAATTAAAATTTTGATTTTGGTTTTTGTGCTACTGTATATAAAACCTTGTAATCAAGTAATTTACTTATACAATTGGCGAAGGAAATTGAAAAAGCAATACAAAAAAACAAAGATACAAAGTAAGCGAACATTATAATATTGAATGAATGTTAATATGTTATTCTAAAAGAAAGAGCGAATACATCCTACATTTTAGTGGATATTGCTTGTGTATTATTGATTAACCCCATTGGGATGCATACATTTTCGTGTGATGTTGTATTCTACCTTACCTTATCTTATATAGTATCTTATTTTATGCAAAGCCTAAACTTATCAAATATGTTACTCCAATATTTACATTTGTGGAAAGTAGTAACTATTTAAGGTTATGATAATTAAGGTCATGTAACATGTAGAAATTCGTACATTGACCTATGGCTACTAATTGTTTCCTTAATTTCCCCTTAATATAATAATGCTGTCGCTTCTCAACATAATATTACTATGAATTATTTAAACTTCTAGATAATCTAAAAGAAACTGCTTTTAGCAATAAAACTGCCTCTTTATATACTTCCTATTGCCAAAAACTATGGTTATGTGTTATTTTATTTAATATGTCCTAATAATTATTAAACTCTTTTTTCTGTGTAAATGAAATTGTACACAGTAGGAGGCTGCGATGTAAACTTTATTCATATAAAATTCCAGGGATATAAAGGCTGGCAACATATTACTAGGTGAGGATGGTACGGTGCAAATAGCGGACTTTGGTGTATCTGCCTGGCTGGCTACAGGCAGAGACCTGTCCAGGCAGAAGGTCAGGCACACATTTGTTGGAACCCCATGCTGGATGGCCCCGGAGGTCATGGAACAGGTAATAATAATAATTATAAGTCCCACATCGGTTTCTGTGACAGTGGACAGTTGTATTCAAACCTGGCCAGTAACGAAGGTATAATTTTATAGTGCCCAAGTGTGTGCCCAGTACTCTTATTACCTAATGGGACGGAAGACCGACACGACCGGCGAGAGATCAGGCGCAGGCCGCCACTAATAAGTGGCCGTAGACATTCAGGAAAAAAATGTAAAATGTCAATGTCCCTATGTTTTATTTTTTTCATAATTTAATTATTAAATAAGATATGAACGTTCAAAAACCCAAAAAAATTGCCAGATTTTCCGCTGTGTTCAAACATCCAGAAAACAGATTTGGGTAGATTATACAAAAAAAAACACAGAAGCACAGTTCAAGCCTTTCTTTAATCTTTAATGCCGATTTAAGTACTTTTTACTTAAATCGGTTAAGTTTTAGAGAAGGAATCAGGGGACAACAAATAGTTGATTTTCTGCAGTTGTCTCTATCGCGTTCTGCGGTATAGGCTTGAGGTAAGGGAGACAGCTATAGATATTACACATACTTTTTTTTTCATTTTTCTAGCCCCTGGTGTATCCTCTTAATAGAGCCACTTCGAAAATAGCAGCGCTGAAATAGTTCTTCTGATTTCTTTTGATTATCACTTAGTTTTGTTGCACTCTGTGTAAGTAAGTTTAAATATGTAAATTTTGTTTTTTTTCAGGACCATGGGTACGATTTCAAAGCAGACATCTGGTCGTTCGGGATAACAGCTATAGAGATGGCCACGGGCACCGCACCCTACCACAAATACCCACCTATGAAAGTGTTGATGTTGACACTACAGAATGATCCACCAAATTTAGATACAGGTATTTTAATGACATGTGAACGGAACTAGTGATAGGTCAATATCCACTACATGATAGTGATTGCCACACCGGTTTCGGTGGCGGTGGACGGTTTCATTGCTCCAATTATGCAATTTCTTGGTGCACTAGTGTGTGCGCAGTGCACAAGAGCACTTTCTGTTTACTCTCATAACCCATTGCGATGGATGATTGATACGAGACACACTGGCAAGAGAACAGGCGCAGTAGCTCTACAAAGTTTAAAGCTATAGTATATATCGATACTCGATACCGACTACGTAAATATTTAGTATGGCGATTTTAGTTCCAAAAATTTACGTAGTCGGTATCGAGTATCTATAAATACTATAGATTTTAGACTCATGGTAGAGCTACAGGACTGACTTTTTACAAGCTCATTTTTCTATTTACGAGTTTTGTTACTATGTATGTATTTTGTGACACAGTGACAAACAGGAAGACAGATATGTTTCGCAATTTTGATTTTTAATAATAATATACACATTCTGAAGTGATAATAATATTCCCAGAAACCTTTACATAGCAATATTATTTATTTGTTTTAGGAGCTGATGAGAAAGAACAGTACAAAGTCTATGGGAAAACGTTTAGGAAAATGATCGTGGATTGTCTACAGAAGGACCCTTCGAAGCGGCCTACTGCCACTGAACTGTTAAAGCACCCCTTCTTCAAAAAGGCTAAAGATAAAAAGTACCTGACGCAAACGCTTGTTGCTATCGGACCTAGCATGGAGACTAGAGTTCATAAGGTATGTGAGATTGGCAAATTGGTAGTAAAGTTTCGATTTATACGCGACCGCGCGAACGAGCGGTTTGGCCGCTGCACATCGAGATCGCTAGCGATTGTATGTTACGATTTATTTAAATAGCGGCGCGATGGAGCCACTGTTTAGTTGTTTGTGATCTCGTGGTGTGGCGGCCGAACGGCTTTATCGCGCGGGCGCATATAAATCGACCCTAAAAGTTTCACACACCACAAAGAAATAACCAGTCTCCTCTGTCCTTCAATTGCTTGTTTCATTTCTATCGTCAAATTGTTAACTTCTGAAGAAAACAGAGAAGTTTTATATCAACCCTAGATGGCCAATAATATTGCACAATAAAATTGGTCGTCTGGGAGCCCACTTAGAGGTCTCTTGGTATTGTACTGATTTAGATCAACTTTTTTTAAAGTTGACATGATAGATTTCTGAAGAGAGTTTTTAATCAGCAGCTGTTTTTAATTTCTTAGTTTAACATTATCTTTTATAGGCGAGCAAACGGCAGCCAGGTACGTCCGGTAGACTTCACCGGACAGTGACTGGTGAGTGGGTTTGGAGCGAGGAGGAGGATGATGACAAAGCTGGCTCAGACGAGGAGAATGATGACCGGAGACCTATGAACGAGCTCCAGCGAGCAGACTCCAGCGGCAGTGATAATGAGGATGTGAGTTTGAAGCATTACAAATTAAAACATAAAAGCTTCTAGAAGACATTATTAAAATGCAAAAGAAAAAAATTGAGAGACTTCCTTGAGATATTTACTTTTTCTATTACCTACAACTTAACAGAAATTGGATTTATATAAGATTTTATAAGTGTGAAAGAACATGACCTAACCATGTCCTTGTTGTTTACTATAAAACCATAATCAATATATTTCTTTCAGGAGCCTATTGCCACCAAGAGTAACCAAAAACAGAAAGAAGATCCACCTGTTATTAACTTGGTATTAAGATTAAGGTAAATATTAAGTTTTTTTCTTTACTGGTAAGTTTAAGAGTGAAGGTGCCGATTGGCAACGCGATATGGCACGCGAAGTACAATCAGAGAAATTAGTTTCTAGGCAGATACGTTGGTCGCGTTACGTCAAACCCAGCCGACAGATCACAATTAACATTGAATTGACATGATCCGACCAAATGATGTTGGTCTGTCAACTGCTTAGGAATCAATTTCCTCGATGGTACATACACATGAGGTTACTATCTTGATCTATGTCTGTGGTTAAAACGTATTTATATGAAAATTTTGTATGCATCTATAAAATTTGTATAGTGTAGACGTGGAGATGAATATATTATCATTTGAAACCAAAATATTCTCGCAGTGTGACTCCTAATTCTTTAAAAAGGTACCTGAAAATCGCTGATATTCGTGAAAAAATGTGATAGCGTCCTTAATGCTATATTAAATCTTTGCTAATGGTCCTTTTCTTGTCATGCGTGTTGTTTACTTCTTATTTAATATGGCCGGCCCAGTGAATTGCCATTATCATAGTGGTGGTTAAGCGTTCTGTCAGCCGCGCGCGGATCTGGTCCGTCTGTGGATGACAAATACTCCGTGCGCGTGTTGCCCGCATGACAGGAGAAACATTTATAAAATTATGCGGGCAACTTGCATGCGGACCAGATCCGCTCGCGGGCAATAACACGCATTACAGGAAAAATACCCTAGTGCAACTTTCCCACTCCTGATGTAAACTGCCTCTTATTGCAGGAACTCTGGCGGCGAACTGAACGACATCCGCTTCGACTTCATAACCGGCAAGGACACGGCCGCCGGCATAGCGGGCGAGCTGGTCGGCGCGGGGCTGGTGGACCCGCGAGACTCCGCCCCCATAGCCACCCACTTGGCCGAGCTGCTGGCGAACACCGCCCCCACCGTCACCTTCCCCCTGGTGAGTGTGTCACTATAGTGACAGCGGGCGAGCTGGTCCTACGAGTGTGCGAGCTTTCAACCAAAAAATCGTTGCAAAAATCGTTAAATGTACTGTTAGCGCGTGAGTTAAATGCAGTAGGGGCCTGAGACGAAGGGCGGGGGCAACTCCCCCATCGACCGCCCCCCGCGTCTCGCACGCCTGCTGCAGTGTAGTACTGTTGACAGCTATCATTCGTGTAGTGCGTTATCGCGTTTCTATTAATTTTAAATTAATTTTGTTGAAACAAAAATATTTTAAATAAAAAAAAGTTGTTGATAAATTAAATAAAATAAAGAATAAATTATTGTATAAAAGAGTTTCAACAAAATTCAAGTTACAGCCGCGTGTAATTGTTGTTTTGAATAATTACTGAAACGAGTCCATATGATTTTGTATTAATAAAAAGTGTAATAATTACTTTCTTGTTCTTTTTCCGAAAATTAAAATGTTAAAGTAAAAGCGTATTTTGAAATATATCGACATATCGACATTATTAATTCTAATTAGGTTCATCACTACCGCATTCCTGGCTCCGCGTTCAACTCGCGCGCTGACAGTATCATCCAAACGAATGAACTGTCATCCCTTTGGGCGTTTGTGCACTACACGGAATTTTACCGTCCGGCGTTCATAACTTTCACGTTTGCCATATAAAAATGGTAGGAAATCGGGATGCCGCGCCGCGCCGGATGGTAAAATTCCGTGTAGGGCACAAACGCCCTTTGGGTGCTTTTATGCATAATGCAAAGAACCCACTCCTAAGGGTTAATTCAGGCCGCAACGCGACGTGTAGAATCTGTAAATTAAATCTAAACTTGTAAAATGCGCTTACACCAGCAATAATTGCTCGGCGACACGAATGGACTGATCTGATGCAATTAGTGGAGCAATATGGAGGAATTTCAATAAATTGCGGCAGTTATTTCGGCGATATTGCTTCTAATTGCTACAAATATTTCATATCACTTAATGTCGCAGATACGAATTGACGAATATCCGATGGGCTTGGAAATTCCAGGCAATTGTATTGCGCAATATTGCTATTTGTTGCCGCAAATTGCTAGATATAGTCGTGACGTCATAATTGACGAGAATTGACTGGAATTGAGCAATTTTAGTTGCCCGTAAAAGCGCACTATTATGGATGGTCAATTCAATAGAAATTTAGGAATGCATCTACGCGTCACGTTGCGGTCTGAATGGACCCTAACACGGAGAGACAGATCTAAGATGTGTCAACCTTATAAAACCTTTTTTTTGTCGGGGGCTAAAACTATTTAGGACGTCTCACGTTCCAGGAGAGTGAAAATACTAAGACGTGGTTTGTAAAAACAAGGTTGGCAACCCTAAACTACATTATTATTAGGTCAGGTAAGGTCAGACAACTTATCACGCCTGTAACATGACAAAATAAAACGTCACATAATCTAATCAAAATAACATAGGTCTGCCATTTTCCTGTTTGTGTCATGGTACAGACCGCACTCAGCTTGGTGAACGCCCAGCAGAACGGACGGTATAGAGATTTAAGGTTGTGGGTGGCCTATAATTTTGTCGGGTTACGACAGCCAAAAAGCACAAGTAACTCGACATAATTCAACCAAATAACAGAGGTCCGTTTATGAATTCTATCTAATAGAGAATATTACGCATAGATCGCAGCAGAGGGTGCTTCTAACACATACAGTAAATAATATATTGTGATATATGACGTGTGTAACAACTAAGGGCCGGGACACATAAACACGACACGACGTCGTCCCGGCCCTAATATGTCGGATTTTGGTCGGAATATTTATTTTGTTAGACTGCTTTCACATTAAGTCGCGAGCCGCGTGGCAGCCGCGCGGCTCCATACTAAAACGAGGCTCGTTTTAGTATAGCAGTCGCAGAGCTGCCGCACTACTCGCGACTTAATGTGAAGGCAGCCTTACCGTATGTGCTAGTAGCGCCCTTTTCTCCGACCTTTGCCTAATATTCCCTATTCTGTTAAAATCGTCCCAGACTTAGTATTCTTTGTATTAAACATATTCATTTTTATTTTCAGAATTCAGCGCCGACAAACGAACAATTCGACGACAAAACATTGATAGGCTTCGCTCAGATATCTATAGCTGACTCCTAAATATAGTTACTCCTAATAGTCACTGTTATTATTTTCTCAATGGTGCTAGAATAGGCTTGTTAGTATCAAAATTGTCTTAAATCGACGTTCGATGCATTCCGCTTCTATCATACTGTTTTAATCACTTTGAGAATGAAATAAACCTGTATTTGCGATTTTACTATATTTTAATGTTGTGCGATGCTTTGCGAATTCTACAGTGTAAATTTTTTTGATTCAAATGCCCGAAGTTTAACCCTGTTACTAATATTTACGTTGTGAATATAAGGTCTGCTTATGTTATGCGATGGGCTATCTGGCTCGTTGTAAAAGTGGCATGACTAAGAGTTAAGACGGATTTCAAATAAGCTACGTAAATTAGAAAGAGGGTATATGTTTAGAAACTTATTTTCATGTCTCGTCTGATTGTCTTGTTTCGCCTACTCGTGTGAATAAAAACAGAAGCTGGTTTTAAATAGCTAATCATTAAATGAAGTTAATTACAATATGTCCATTGCAGTATTCTTTGCTTGACGTATGTTTTATTATTATATGAGCAACCAGAAATTGTTACTGTACCGGCCAAAAGAAATGCTTCTCGATCTAATCGTATGAAAGATTTTCTCAACTTGTGAACGAGATAAATACCAATGTTTAAGTACAAAATTCTAAGCGCTCTGCGACCGTACTATAGTTATAAATTTGCCATATTATTAGGATCAACTAATACTGGGACAGAGTCGAAGCGACGCGTCATGTTTTCGCCAAAGCATATTCATTATTATCATAGCTGGGCATTAACTCGTTAATCCGTTAATCGTTAATTAACAAAGTTAACATTTTGATTAACGGATTAATTTCTTTTTAAAAATATTAACGGACTCGTTAACTTCCGTTAATATGCAGAAGTCCGTTAATCGTTATTCCAATGCCTACTATTTACTGCACGGCCGTCACCGCGGTGCGGCGCGAAAAATGTAGTGAAGAGTGATTTGTTTATTGTTATTATAAATTACTGTCAGTAATCATTTGCATGTTGATAATGAAGAGTGCAGTGTAATTTAGTTAGGTAGAATACAATAATTATAGAAGTATTTTGTTTTGTCCCTAACCTGTTAACTTCCAGAACCTAAACCAACAGGTTTTGTACGTACACTAACGCTATGATATAAGTTATAACAAGGCCATATTACACATATTAACGGATTAACGATTAGCGAAGTTAACTATATGATTAACGGTGCCCAGCTATGACTATTATCTATATTGTTCTATTATTTAAATATAATTTTCTGCTTTGAAAATATAGAAGCGTCGAATAGAGAGTGTCCGTCCGCTTTTTATAGCAGACATTATTTTATGCTAACTAATAGAACAGTAGAGATGAATATGGTGAGAAAGATCATTTTTATTGCCCAATATCACGTATTGTGCAATATTATTGACGGTTAAGGGTTTATATTAAACATCGTCCGCCTTTCAATAGTAAAATAAATTGTTCAATTTTATTGCAAGTTTATTGGCTGCCTTATGTAACCGAATATCTCTTTAAATGTCGATGTGTATTTTTTTGGCCGAGTACAATACAAGCCTGGCAACGTCATATCAATAATGTGGAATTGGTGTTAACCTTAGATAAGTGCGTCGAACCAAAGATGTGTAGTTTTTATGTCAGATCTGTGAACACCTTTTCTCGGCTTACGGAATATAGACATTAGAAGTTCGAAAAATACATAAAATACAATTTTCTTTCAACCAAACAGACCACAAAGAAAGCAGAGGAAAAAAAAGTTTGTTAGTAACGAAAAATTACTTTTCGATTTTTTCATTGCTGAGTCAATAGTGTCCTTGTGATATGTTAATTAATGACTTATAAATTAATATTTCTGTTGAGTATATAAGCAGATATATTTATCTTTTACTCTTTGTTCATATCTTCTGCCTAGCATTATTTGAAATGTAGATACATATCATGAATTAATGTCTTTTTTCCGTAGCCGAGTATGTAGTAACACTAGTATTCTAATAATAAGTATTTCTATCTAGCCTTATGTATTACATAAAACTACAATTACTAAACATCTGTATTTAAATAATATGTATTTTAGATTATATTTTTGGAACATTTTTGAATTCTAGCTTCTATTTAGGGGTCGCTTAATTCTAGTGGACTAATAATTTCATTGTTGATCATAGACTCAGAGACATTTGATCATTACTTAAGTCTAATTTAATAAAGGGTTTTACAAAAACGTAATGACATGGGCGTACCCAGGTTCAGGGCCCTGCCCTGTTGGGGGGGCAAATTACCCAGGCTCTGGGCAAAGGGGGTGGGGGGGGCAAATCAGATTTTTTATAAGCTAGGTGTTTATAAAGAATAAAAAATTAATAATTTTTAGTTGTAAAAATATTGTATTGCAAACATATGGCAAAAATTCGTTTTCTTAATTTTTAATTTTTATAGATAAAAGTACTAGATAATATAATTAGTATGAACGTCAACATGATCCAGGGGGGGGGCAGCTGCCCTCCCCCCTGCCCACCCCCCCTCGGTACGCCCATGCGTAAGGAGGTTATGTTAAATTCTCAATAAATTACAATTATGAATTAAGTAATTAAATAATTATATATATCAAATACGTTTGTTGCTGAATCGAAAGCTTTATTACTACACTTTTGGTGAATGGATATAAAATTGTTACAAAAAAGTAATTTAAAGGATTCAAAATCATAAAGGGCACTCAAATCATAACCCAAATAGTTCTGCTATAGTCCGACTTCTACAGACGGAGAAATTCGGCTATTGATATCGCTATAATGTATTTTTATAATCTTTCTCTTTCTCACAATAAGTGATATAAGCTCGATAGCTTAACAATTGGCGAATTGAGAATCCCTCTGTCCTAATTCACCAAAAACTCGAAAAGTTACCAACATCAAATCTGTCCAATAGCTAGTAGAGTTCAGTTTTGTAATTACGAAATAAACACATTATTGCTTAAAAAATTAGACAATAGGCATGATGACTATTTTTTTTTCTTATAGGTTAAAAAACCTCTCAAAAATTGAAACATCGGTGAAAGAATGACTCCGATAACTTAAAAATTCACCAAGATAATATGACAATTCAAACATCTCCTAAAATAGAACTGCCCGAAATGCTTCATACAAAATGCGACTCGATTATGACGTCACCTTAGGGTTGCTTGTAGGCATCGCGGGAGAACTTTGTCCGATAGCTATATTGATTATTGCGTTTATGAAAGTGGTTTCATAAAAAAAGTTGCTTTCAATTACATAGGTTATCGAAAGGTACCGTATACAAATATTAAGAAATTTAATTGAAAAAAAATTTACTTGAATATCCAACTTTGAAGGCGCATAACAAAAACAATGCAAAAGCTATCAAGCAGAAATTTTGGAAACACTTATTTTTACCGTATTTTTTTATTTTATTAACAAAATTCGCTAATCTTTGACCTTGTCATTATCCCTATTTTGCCGGATAGTAATTAATAATAAATATACTCCTTTTCAATACATTTTAATGCATTTGCATTATGTAATATGCACCATCTCTTATATTTATTTAATTACATTTATACAAAATAATAATCGCTGAGCTTTGTTTGTATTTGGATAAAAATATTATAGGTCTACCAGAATCTGATGGCAAAAAGTGAAAAAAGAAATTTACTCTAGCAATACCGGGGTAATTGGAATAAAACATTTTGATCTTTTTTTGTCCTTATAGCGGCTGATTCTGTGTGTGAAACATGCAAATATAAAAAGTTATCCAATGATTAAGGATATTTTTTGAGAATCTGTCATCCTTTGCCATCAGATCCTGGTAGACCTATAATTTAAACGAAGTATGTTTACTACTAAAATTGTTGTGTATGTTATCCTTTTGTAGTTTGTCGTTAAAATATTGTATTTAAATAAGCACATTAGATCGCATTGCATTTCTTACGAATCTCCCGCTTTCTTCCATTTATTATATTTAATTTTATCACATAACTTAGCAATAAGTACTAAAGATAACCTTTGAAATGTAAAATTAGGGAAATTTATGGTTAGCAATGATTTTAAGCAAAATGTTTTATTTTGCCATTCGAAATGTTCTGTATATTTTTATAATTTATGATTTGCACACACAGACATAATATCAAGAAAGATACCACAGGTGTATGTACTTCGCGTGCCATATCGCGTTCCCAAACGACGAGCAATGCTCGTCTTTCGAAAGTCTGTTCTTTAGTCTGCGGCCTGCACTCCAACGTTTAAGGAATCGGACGTCAATCGGATGTCTATCGGATGGAAAAAATGTCTAATTGAGCCGTATAGAGCTGTAGAAATTCGAACGTTGGCCTACACAATAGATACGTTTCTTATCATCGGTTAACATCACAGTAGGTAGAAAAAAAGTGGCACGCTCGTTTTCATATAAATGGAAAGACATGCAATATCTATCTTGATCTATGTCTGTGTTTGCACATAATATTGCTTAGAAATATTCCAAATGATCAATTTATTGTTTAAGTATTTGAATTTATTTATTAAGATTCATATTTTAATTTGTTTTAATTTGATATAGTGTGTTACCTAAAATATTCCGAATTTTTCTTTTAAAATACTATGTTTGTATGACGTAATATGTATTAAATTTGAATGTTGTACAAATCTTAGCACATTTTGGTAACAATCTGTATAATTACATAATGTATTTTATAGGTGCACTGTAATTTTATAATTATTTAATTCCTCTGTAATATAATGATTTATCATGTCACAACTACGCCTCGCTGTACACACACATATAAAACTATGCATTAATTTATAAAGTGAATGTGTTGATGTGGGGATTCTTATGTATGTGTTGATACTTTTGCTTTGAAAACCTACCTTTCTATTTCACAAAACTCTGTTTTCACTTTTTGTTCGTAGAATAAAACAAGTATTAGTATTGTGTATTTAAGCAACTCACCGGTATTATAATATAATTAATAACTTAATTTTCAAATAACGTCAACGATTAATTCAGCAGCTCCTAGTATAACTGAGAGTTACAAATATATACGAATGTGTAATATTAAGACTGGAAGTTTTTCTTAAAGGTTGAGAACCGTTTTTAATTCTAGCAAGGCTGGCCTAATCTCAATTGGCTCACAGAGTTGGCAGTAACCATCGAATATAATCTATACTAATATTATAAAGCTGAAGAGTTTGTTTGCTTGTTCAATTTCAATGTCAGGAATTACTGGTCCGATATGAAAAATTATTTCAGTATTAGACAACTCATTTATCGAGGAAGGCTATAGGCTATATATTATCGAGCTAAGACAAATAGGAAGAAACAGAGGAAAATGTGGAAATAACGGGGTAAATCACAGGATATGTTTTTTGTGGGCTAATTTGTAAAATTCCTAATTTACGCGCGGAACGTCTAGTACAATAACAGAACAGTAACTTTTATACATTTGACCACTCAAATATGGCTCCATTATGTAATATGGCTACGTATAAAAACGTGTATTGACTTGTCAGTACAGTCAGCTAGGCGCTAGAGCGACAAATATATATATATATATATATATATATATATATATATATATATATATATATATATATAGTGGCTCTAATGAAAACGGCCACGACGCGTTCTGGCAATCTCAAAAAGACCATAACGCGAAATTCGTGGCTGATATGCTATTCGTTTTTCTTGATTTGTTCTTGATTGATTAATCGTCCATAGGTATTGAAGATTAGCGTACTACAAAATATTTTTTCTTTTACTTAATCACTGCATAACGTGTTTTTCATTATTTTTTGAAAATATCCATAGTTCCATAATATCCGTGCTAATATTAGTACTGTCTGACTGTCTGGCGCCGGTTATGGATATTTTATAAATAATAATGATAAACACGTTATGCAGTGATTAAGTAAAAGAAAAAATATTTTGTAGTACGCTAATCTTCAATACCTCGACGACGCTGATTTCGCGTCGTGGCTGTTTCACTGTGACCACAACGCGTTGTGAGCCATTTTTTCGCTCATTGAGCGATTTCGGTCTTTGAGCGTAACATATATATATATATATATATATATATATATATATATATATATATATATATATATATATATATATATATACATATATAATTGGAATCTCGGAATCGGCTCCAACGATTTTCATGAAATTTAGTATATAGGGGGTTTCGGGGCCCCCATAATATGTCGCAATCCACTGGTTAAAATAGCCGTTCAATCAAACAATCAAACCCTTTGACTGAACAACGCCATTCAATCACACGGCTATACGTCGTTTAGCCGACTTGTTGACTGCAACGTTCAACACTACAGCTAGACGACGCTTAGCTAACTAGTTAAATGGCAAATTATCTAAGGTATTAGTGTAGTGTTATTTTATACAAGCGTTATAATAACAAGTAAAATAAATTGTATTCTAACTCATTTTGAACACAATTGCAATAAATACTTTAGTGATGCATTTCATAATCCCGTAATTTCTTCTCAAATATTTGTTTAAATTTGAGTCAATCGTATGTGTCTCCATAATTTCTGTCACTTTAATAACACTTGTAACGTATACATACGAAAAATATTTTAATACAATCACAAAACACCGGCTAGCTGACGCCATATTGTATATGTCGCAGCCGACTGGTTTAAATAGCCGTTCAATCAAACAGTTAGCCCTTTGACTGAACAACGCCATTCGATCACACGGCTATACGTCGTTTAGCCGACTTGTTGACTACAACGTTCAACACTACAGCTAGACGACGCTTAGCCAACTGGTTTGTTTTTGTTTTGGCGGGGGGCTGCGCCCCCCGAGACCCCCTTTTATTTGACGGCGGTCGCCGGCTGCTGCCGCAGCACGCTCGCTGCGCTCGCTCGGCTCCCTCTGTGTTGTGGTCTAAGTTCTAACCAACTTTTGGACTTTCTGGATTATGTTTGTTTTTGTTTTGACGGGGGGCTGTGCCCCCCGAACCCCCCTTTCGGGGGAGGCTGCGTCCATCCATTTCATAATCCCGTAATTTCTCCTCGAATATTTGTTGAAATTTTAATTCACTCGTATGTGCCTCCACATTTTTGTCTCTTTAATAACACTTGTAACTTTTATTAACTACTTTCTTTCCGAAAAACAACCACAAACACCAACAAACACCTGCTAGTTGACGCCATATTGTAACTAAAATGCACCTAGCGCCGCAGCAGTGCGCGCTGAACTACTTCAATTAGACGGCGGCTTTTGAATCAACTGTAGTGTTGAACGATTTGAGCCGTTAAAATATTCAATAAAAAAGCTAGACGTGTGATTGAATGGCGTTGTTCAGTCAGGGCTAGCTGTTTGATTGAACGGCTGTTTAATCCAGTCGGCTGCGACATATACAAAACGCACCTAGCGCCGCGGTGGTGAGCACTGAACTAATTCAATCAAACGGCTGCTTTTAATCAGCTGGAGTATTGAATGTTTTGAGCAACTAAAATATTCAATTAAAATTCTAGACGTGTCATTGAATGGCGTTGTTTAGTCAAAGGGCTAGTTGTTTGATTGAACGGCTATTTTAACCAGTTGGCTGCGACATATGTCTACAAGAATTGCTCGTTTAAAGATATAAGATATTACAATAAGGCCTTGCGCCTTGGAGTCAAATCTAATAATGTTCGAATTACAACTTTATTCCATTATACATAAGCTATCTTTCAAATTGTTAACAATATTAACGCTGTACCTACTCCAAAACATCAAACATCAGTCATATTATACTTTCCTTTACTTTGCCTATGGTGTTTGAAATAGCTGTTGCTTTAGAAATTATGTTGCTAAATTAACTGGTGGCTTTTTCGCGAGTTATCCACTGTGTAATTTAATTTTCTGACTTGTCCCATATAAAGAAAAAGCGAAAAAAGGCCCTTTTAAACCAAATGGTGGAAGCTTTCAACTCTGTGTTTGAGCCAACGTCGCGTTGAAAACGAACTTATAAATAGTAGTAGTACTTATTCGAAAGCTGGACTTTTGGTCTGATAATTTTATTTGCTGTATAGAAACTTGATGCCTTGTAGCGGACATATCGTGCTTGTTCATAATTAATGTTTTAAATATCGTCTATTTCACACCGAAACGACATAAAACGCATCTGCAGCTCTTCTGATGTTGCGTTTATGGGCGACGGTAGTTGCTTTCCATCAGGTGACCCGTTTGCTCATTTGCCCCGATATAAAACAAAACGGGATGCGGAATTGATGCAAGTGTATAAGTGAAACTTCTGTCCGAAATCGTGACGCAATATTAATAATTCGACCTTTAAAATTTCGCTCTCAACCCGCCTGAAGAAGTTTCACCTCAAAAATTATATTTACAGTCAAACATAAATCTCCTCTTATTTTGGAATTCGGTTAAAAAGTATCATGCGACGCTATATTCATATTAACATTGAGTCGCGTTTTGTGTCGTTTCGGTGTGACCCTTAATATCCCTTAATGTAAAATTGCTACTAGTATATTTGAGCTAAGGAAGAATGTCAATATGCTTTCGTTTTTGGTCGGTTAATCGCGGTGCTATATTTTTAGGCAACGATTCAATTAAAGCTGGATGTAGACTGTAGATGTATCTTGCACGATTAGGCTCAATTTATAATATGCGTCCGCCCGTACGCGCGGTTTCGCGGCTACCACGCGAGGAGACAAGCATAAGAATTAAGAATGTAAATGACGGGGCGATGGCGCCGCTATTTAAATAAATCGTTACATACCTGTGTTCTCGTGGTACAGCGACCAAACCGCTCGTTCGCGCCGATGACGCATATAAAACGGGCCTAAGTAAAATATGTAACGCGATAAAGCATCGCGGTGCGACCTGACCCTAATGAATATCGTAAAAACCAAAAAACATGGCAATTTTTCTTAACTCAAATAGACTAGCTTGTGTTAGAAAGATGTAATATAATGAATTGTTAACTTTAACGTATAAAATAGGTGTCATAATATGAAATAAATGCATTTTGTTAACACGGGCCTTTATATTGAACACAATATCTTTTTTGAGAGTTATCCAATAATAGGTATAATCTACACTCGCAATCTTTTTCGAATTTGAGTAAAATGGACGTTGAAGTTACTGTTGCTGCTGCTAAAACATTGTGTGTGGATGATGATGTTCGCGTTCGCGCTTCGCGAACCCTTTGTCATCGCGGGCCAAAAAACCAACACCGGACGGGGAAAGCCGCGAACCCTCCACACTCCCGGTTCGCGGCCTTCGTGGGCTTTCGCGCCGCGAGTGTGGATGAGCCCGCTTTAAATGATTAATAATTAGAAATTACAATGGGGATTGTCCATTTTTTTTTAATTTTGCTCATTACAAAAACATTTCGAGGAATAAGGTCAGTGATCGTTTTTCTGTATATAAACGAAAAAAATACCCATTAGTTACTTATATTTTTGAACAAATACGTTTAACCTTTGTTTGACCTTCAATGGCGTTAAATTAGCAATAAATTCGTCCAACATTACGTTTCGAACTTTTGGTAAGCTTCTCGTATCAGCTTTCACATAATGAGAACTTGCATTTGACGAACCAGCCATTATAAATAAGATTGAAAGGAAATTTAAAACATATGCAGAGGTCAATCGGCGGCCGATGATGACGTCAGAGCGAAACTTTAAAAATTTATTGAGAAAAAACTAGCCAATGTATTTCAAAATTATTTAATTTATATTCTTAAAATACCCTATTTTAACGAAAAAAAATATAAAAAGTACATGTGATTTTTTTTGGACAATGCCCATTATGCATCTACGTGTTGCGTTGCGGTCTGAATTGGCCCTTAGGAGGTATCAGCATTGGCACTTCAACGACACAAATACACAACAGACATATCTACTCTGTCTACTCGGTCAACGACGTTAGTCAATTTCATACATTTTAGATCGGCGACTCTTTTAAAAGAAGCGATGAAAACGTGTCGGCCATGGACTCTCGCTTATCTCGCTTATTATCATGCAACTTGAAAGAGTTTAAGAATTAGGCCGATAGTTATTCGCAGTTATCAAAACAATACCTACTTATTGTTGTCACCACATTATCTACTTTGTACTTAAGTACGAAAACACTTAGTGTTTTCGTGTGTATAATCGCTAGATGACATAACATAATTCAAGGTTAAATAAAATAAATTATATTTAGAGCTGTTTGATAAAATTAGAGAAACAAAACATGTTTTAAATTTTTCCATTAGGCTTGCACCAAACTGTCATTCTCCAAAAGTGTATGCAGTTTGAGTAAAGGTAGCCTTTCGAAGCCAGCGTCTCGCGACTGTAAAAAATGTATGATTTAGCGTAGGTAAGTGACGTCACAGACGCGTTATATTGATTTCGCTGTGCTCTACTCCAAACCACTCCAAACCATACAATTTTCACTGTCGCAGCGTCACTGACGCTTATATAGACGCTCGCTTCGAAAGGCTACCTTAAATTCCGTAGGTAAATAATGTAATACCACATCTAACGAGCGAGCACACTGAGACGGGCCGTGCCGGGGCGCATCGCAAAAATCCGCCTCCATACAATTTGTATGGAAGCGGATGCACGTATCGCACACTGTGCCGGGGCGCATCGGCGTGGATTTTTGCTTGGCGGATTTCCGTCAATGCGACACGGCCCGACAAGACCCACTGCGCCCCGGCAACAGTGCGCTATAGCAAGCGGCGCGCGGATGTGATTCGATGCCGCCCGGCAAGCCTCGGCTCGAAATCCGTCCATGCATTGCGCGCCGACCCGCCCCGGCCCGCCCCGGCATGCCCCGGCCCGCCCCGGCACGCCCCGGCCCGCCCCGGCACGCCCCGGCACAGTGAGCGTTAAAATCCGTCAATGCGATGCGACCCGGCCCGGCAATAGTGTGCTATAGTGCATTTTGCGCTGCGCTGAGCCCCGATCCGCCCCGGCACGCGCCGACAAACTGTGCGAATACCTCTAATCGACATTATAATATTATACTAGATGTTCCGCGCGGCTTCGCCCGCGTAATTTAGGAATAAAATTAATATTTAAGGGGGGCTCTCATACAACAAACGTGATTTTTTTGGGCTTTTTTGCTCTAAGTATATCAAGAATGACAACAGGTAGGTACTTAAATTTTTCTCAAAGTACTTAATGATATGCACGTACTTTAATATTTAATAATAATACTAAAATAAAATAAAAAATCAAGGGGGGCTTCCACACAAAAAACACTTTTTTGGTCTAATTTTGCTCTATAATGGTACGGAACCCTACGTGTGCAAGTCCGACTAGCACTTGGGCGATTATTTTAGGGTTTCGTGGTCAACAAGGAACCCTTATAGTTTCGTCTGTCTGTCTGTCCGCGGTTTTGCTCATAGACTATAGGACCTACAAAGCTGCCGACAAAATGGTAGGTACTATGAAATCTTAAAAACATATTTTTATGGGAATTGAATGAAAATATACAAATGAAAAATATCTCACATTTACTTACCTAATCTGAATTTGAAATTGGCTTAGCTGTAAAATTAAAACTTAATTTTACAGCTAAGCCAATTCAAATCATTAAATGATACCAAAATCAGCCAGATACAATTATTGGTAGGTATAGTATAGCCCAAGAGATTTTTGGACAAGTTCATACTGTAAGGCCCGATTCGACCAAACTTGAAGTTACACGAGTATAACTATACCTAATGAGAATAATTTTACTCCTTTAATTTACTCTAGGATATTATCGTTCGCATTAAGTACCTACGGTATACTAAGTAACTATAATGTGAAAATACTTTTTCCCGAACCTATTATTATCAATTTGTTTTGTAACACTCTGTAGATTTTATCACAAGTTTTGTTTAAAAAATGAGCTTGCTTAAATTCAGAAATTATTGTTTTGCAAATTTTCGATAAGAATAGTAATTATTTCCTATTCCAATTCTTCCTTGATAGATTAATTAATTCAAATTCAAATTCAAATACTTTATTTGCAAACCAAGTATACAAACAAATTTATGTAAGTATAAACTTAGTGCCTTGTGCAGGCGCTTGCTTAAAGAAAATTTTAAATAGTTATATTTATATAATATGGTTAAAATTATCATTTCCCTAACTTATAATAATATAATTTATCTACAGAATTGGGATTCTCTTCTGCCTGCGATCTGGGCCCCCGCTACCATATTATGTGCAATGTGTGTAATGCACACGAGCGCCATCCTCTAAGGGCGCTAAATCGTCATCTTTAGGGGCGCCAAAACCAAGCACCCAAAAAATTTGCCTACGGAGGCGCCAAAATCCTTTTTTTGCACAAACCTTACGGGGCCCTGCCTGCGATCTTTTATCCTCCTCCTATCCATAAATAAACACCTATAATGATTAGGTATAGATATTAGATAGGTTAGACAAATAATATAATAAATAAATACTTAATCATATACCTGCTGCGGATTATTAATATTATTATTTTATTTTTTAATATTTGTGGTTTTGAATAAGGATGGAGGAATATCGAGTGACGGCGCTCCTCTTGCTTTTCCACGGCGCACCAGGGCGCCGAGGCGCTAATTTTGGGAACCCCTGCTATAGAGGAAAAACTGGAAGGTTATCAAAAGCCGGGATCCGATTTTGGCGGTTATTTGCGTGTGTCCTCGCCCGAGCAGATGTGCTCGTAACTCTATCTTCATCGATCGCCTTGAAACATATTTATAGGACGTTCCCAGTTAAATTACCTCTGAATTTCCATAAAATGGCCCCTATGTTGTTAGCAATAAGGTCTTGTAGGATGCTGTATATTTTGCCGTTAAAATGCAAAAGTTATAGCCGTGGCATAATGACGACATAGTTGTCATAAAATTGTAATAAACGTAACCTTTGCACACTGAAAATTTTCTCCGAGATGAGAGTCCATTGAAACGCATGAGCTTTGCATTTTGCACAAGGCGACCCCACTTGAGGTTAAGCTTCTATTGACCCTCCCGACATGTCCCAAAAATAAAATTGCTTCATCTAATAAATGCAATATTCGATCCTTAAATTGTAACATTTCAATGGACTAAGATGCGTCACAAAATGCAGATTTTTAATATGAGCTGACCTGTCATAGTTAAAATTAGGCTTGATTGGGCCCCGAAACTTTTCTGCTAAAACCTTTGGTAGAAAAGTTTACTTCTGAAGGCTTTAGGAAGGGGTTGATATGATCTAGCAGGTAGGATCATCAATGCAATGAGTTTTCATTAGAGAGCTACGAATATTATAATATTAGATGTCATTTGGTAATTGATATGGAGATATTTTGTGTCTCGGGAAAGGACATAGGATATTTTTGTCCCGGAAAAAAGTACGGTTCCCGCGCGATAAACGAACTGAAGCGCAACTGAGTTGCTGGAAACTTCTCTAGCTAAAAGCCGAGCTTTGTGAGGGCTCGCGTCGTTTTTCTGCGTGCTAATAATCTTAGTGCCTGTCCAGATGAGGCGTTTTTTTATATTTTAATAGTAAACCAAACCTTGACTGATCGATGATAAAACATCTACATATAAAAATATTAATTACTACTACTATGTTAAAGCTCAAATCAATAGGTGTGATAGTTTTTCCGTAAAGTGTTCCACAAAAGTGCTCAGGTTGTGACTTGTGGGATATACTAGGGCTCGCTTCGCTCGTCCTGATAATATAATTATGTGTGGCTAGAAAAAAATACCTTCAGTTCACACCATCAGTTATTGGTACTTAATGATGATGATGTTGAATGATGATTATTTCTTATTATGATCACGCAGCGCCGAATTGGAGGTCATGGGCAGGGTCACGTGACGGCGTTTTATCTCATTCGGTCAGCTCTGACAATTCCTGGTAAGATAGTGAACTTGGGAATGACGCTGACGCAAGATGGGATGTGAAAGGAAGATCCAGGGGCTTTCCTGGAACAAGGAACATGTAGTTTGGAATACTAAGGAAATATTATAAACTTTAATTAATTACAGGAAAATAGTTTTAACGAATTCGAACTTTTTTTACTCCGAGAAGACTAATTTTCTTAGATTTTAATAACTCTACTTCTTGATAAGATCAATCAAGGAAGAGATTTTGCTTGGAATTGACAACAAAGATGTGAATCTAAAAATTCGGGTTAAGGACAGAAGATAATTCAGCACTCTACTTAAGACTAGCATTCTTTTTCTGAAAGGTAGTTAAAAGTTAGGTAATAGGCATGATGACAATTTTTTTTTCTTATCGGTAATTGAAAGACACTTAAAAAATAGAAACATCGTTGAAAGAATGACTCTGATAGCTTAAAAATTCACCAAGGTATGACAATTCAAATATCTCATAAAAAAGACCTGCCCGAAACGCTCCATACAAAGTGCTACGAAAGTATGACGTCAGTCTTTCGTAGTTTGTACGCATCGGGAGACAACTTTGTTCGATAGGTATATTAAATATTGCGTTTATGAAAGTGGTTTCTTAACAAAAGTAGCTTTTAATTGCATAAGTTATCGAATTGTATACAAATATTAAGAAATTTAATTGAAAAAAAATTCGACTTGAATATCCAACTTTGAAGGCGCATAACAAAAAAAAAATACAAATGTTATCAAGCTGAAATTTTGGGAACACTTATTTTTTAACGTGATTTCTTTATTTTATTAACAAAATTCGCTAATCTTTGACCTTGTCATCATCCCTATTCACACCTAGTTTACTACAAGCAGTCCGACTTTTTAATCAGAGTATTAATTATTATCTGCTCTTTCGGAAAGACCTTTTGGCTTCTTATCCTTTTGACCTTTCCTTATGAAGCTTAAGAAACCTAGGTACGGGGCGGGATTTTTTATAAAAAAAATAAAATATTTTAGGTATATATTTTGTTGGCAATACTAATGATTATTATTAAACATATCTACCTAATTTATTTACAACTTACAAGCAATCACGGTGTAAGAACTGAAGAAATAGAAAACTTAATTAAAACTTAACATAGAGCTTAGAACTTAGAGCTAAACTTTAAGCTTGTCATTTTCACTACGCAGTGGCGATGATGCAATGGATTGTTTACTAATGAAAAGTTCTTTCTAGATATAAATTGTGACCTTTGTCACGAGTCACCTAGATATAAATAATTAGGAATAAGTATATTTAGCTGATACACTCAGGGCCAGATTTATATTTTGTATGAGTATAGGCCACACACACACACACACAAAAAGAACATTAGGTATAGCTCAAAATATGTGATGCTGCTGCCCCCTTTAGGACGCCAAAGGACTCTGCCGCCCATAGGCCATGGCCTATACTGCCTATACATAATAGAGGGCTGGGGACTCTACATGATGGACGATGGAGCAAGATGGGGCACAAAAAGAACATTAGGTATAGCTCAAAATATGTGATGCTGCTGCTCCCTCTAGGACGCCATAGCACGCTGCCGCCCATAGGCCATGGCCTATACTGACTATACATAATCCAGGGCTGGGGACTCTACATGATGGACGATGGAGCAAGATGGGGCACAAAAATAACATTAATGTGCTCGACGAGCTTGTTTCTCCGGTATATTTTTTCCATAAAACTGACGTCTATCTTTCCCGTCTCTCAAAGTACTTACTCACTAAATTTGTCTTAATCAGCACATCCCCTTTAGCATGAAGTTTTACAACATCGTAGTACAGAGAGTCGAGGGATACAACGAGCTTGGTTAAGCTGTACTTACATGTTAGAATTATTTTTTATGACATTTCGTTTTCCGTTTAGTTTTCCGATATGTCAATATTCAATTGTGTATTTACTCAGGACTCAAAATTCACGTCAAAATCCTTTAAATATTAAGTGTGAAGGAGTGGTGACTGACATACACTTTTACGCAGCCCCGAATATATAAATAGGCCATAATATAGGCCGCGGCCTAGGGGCGGCAGCGTCCTAGGGTATCGGTAGCGTCCATAAAAAGTATAAATCGTGCGAATTTGCTTTCACGTATGCCTACAGGGTGTAACAAAACTAACCGCCGTACTCGGAGACATTTAATTACTAATAACCTTGAATGTAATGAAGAGTTTGACAGATAATATATGGGGCTTATGTCAAAATTTTGAATTAATTACAATTAAGTAAATAATGTTCCACTCTGAGTGCGGCAGTTAGAGATAATACTTCAGGGTGTGTAGGTATGCAGGGTCCCCTAATAAATAGAGTTCGCTGTGAAAGTAGCGCGCAGTAACTTTTCACCTTTGTATGGAAAAATGAAAGTCGCGGGGGCGCTTGCCCATAGAAATCACAAAAAAATATTTTCTGTTTCGGCGCTGCTACTTTCACAGTGAACTCTATTTAAGGTACACATACACACTCTAAAGTTAAACTTCGCATGCAATTTATTTGCCTATAGTCATGGTAATATATTTTGTTAACATTTATTAGAGTACAAGGGTTGGAGGCCTGGTGTCTTGAAATACAAGCAGAACTGCTTAGTTTAGGACGCCAGTCTCCCCACAACATATTATGTGCACTGTATTGTAAATTTTATAAATTTTTGTGGAGAGAAAATAAACGTTATTATTATTATTATTCAAGTATTATCACTTGGTTTTGTTACACCTCGTGTAATATCATAGTAGGTATGTATGGATTGTTTACCAGTCCGTGTTTCCCCGAACATACGAAAATCTAAATCTGCGCATGAGTTTATGTGTATATAAATACTGGAACGATCCGCACTGATCATACACAACTCGGACGTGAGACAGACAAGATATTCGCCAAACATGTTACATACCAAGATTATGTTCGCGTTAGCGCTTATGATCGCACTTGTGGCTTCCACCCCTATGCACATTAGACCGCAAATACCCCCTGAATGTAAGTGGAAAAAGAATTATCATATTATGTGCATTTTTTTACCATCTAAAATTTTTGTCAATTAAAATACAGTACCGTATGTCGCAATAACATATTGACCAATAAATGAGAATTGAGTGTTTTAATAAAATAAAATTTTAATTTTTATTGCAACGTTTCTTCTTCCTTCGTAAATTCTTTTGAAACTTTTTAAAACAAAATAACTCAAAAATTTGGCAAATTTGTTTTAAAAGAGCTGGCGTTTTTAAACTTACAAAAAGTTCCTACATTATCTAGTTTACTATTTTCATATTATTACTTTTTCGTAATTACCTATGTACCTATAAGTACTACTGGTAATGTAAAAGGGTTTTTTAATGTTTCTTATTCAATATGTTTTTCGTTTTCAGACTATTTTGGTAAATAGTCAATACTATTTAATATTATCATTAAAAATATAAATGCGAAAGTGTGTCTGTCTGTCTGTCTGTTACCTCTTCACGCCCAAACCTTACTTTGAGACCCGGGGGCCGGGAAAGGACATTGAATACTTTGCATTCCGGAAAAATGTACGGTTTCGCCGCGATAAAAGAATTTTGGCGCAACGGAGTTGCGGGCACCTACTAGTCTATTATAATTATTATATTGAATGATTATAATTTATAATATGGGCGTTAATAATATTGTATGTAATATTACATAAGTACTTGATACTACATAGTTAATTCAAGCCAGACAAATAAGCAGGCTAAGCTATAGTCTAGGTTTACATAACTTGCCAATTTTCGGATATCAAGTCAAAAGTTATCTGTGTTTATAATTAAACATAATAAACACATTATTATGTACTTATCTAACATTTGTTTATCCACAATTACGTGTCTGTCGGAACTTAGAATGCCTACGTTGTGTTTTATAATGATTAATGAGTGCTTTCATTATAAGTACTTACTTTAACTATAGGTACCCTCAAAATAACTGATTTAAGATAGTGGACCTAAGTTATGTAGTTGACGTTATAATAAACTTTTGAATAAGTACCTATTATGGACTTATTCAAAATTATTATTGTTGCTTGTGATCTGTTTGTTGGTCTTGTCATAAGCACTTATGTGCGTGTTTACCACGGAGCTTATACAGAGAGGAGCTGGTGTGGTAATCAAATTTCATTAAGAAACAACGCGTGACAATTTGCGGGGTGAGGGGGTGTCAAGCTCCGCCCACTTTTCCATATTTCACCTATCGTGTAACAGCAAAACTACTAGCTTAGGTCGATGTTGATGTTACTACGTAGTTCAGCTATCTTACACTAGATGTCAAAATTATTAAATATTATGGGACGTACTCAGAACTTTAAAAAATGTATATTAATTATAATAAGGTCAATCATTAAAATTAGGGTTAGAATTTTGACCGAATTTTTAATGTTAAAAAAGGAGACAAACGAGTAAACGGGTCACCAGGTGGAAAGCAACTTTCGTAGCCCATGGACAATCGCAACATCAAAAGAGCTGCAGGTGCGTTGCCGGCCTTTTAAGAGGTAATAGGGTAGAGAAGGGAATGGGGTGGGTACTAGGTAATAGGTAAGTACTCTTTTTCAAAAATTTAATGCAAAATTTTTTAATCAATTACCTACGGCTGGCCAAATGTCAGCGCGTGTCAACATAAGCAAACAAAACTGTCATTGCGATACTTAACCGATTCAATGCGGCGCACATTTTTGAAGACTTTCAGTCGTGGCGGCACACAATTTTCTCGTGACAGGTTATCCGTGTCATACGCCATAGAAGTAGATGACACGGATACCGTGTCACCCGCCACGTTCAAAAAGGTTTATTGTTTAGTTGAGCCCAAACCATTGATGTTAACGGAAGGCTACGTTGTTTTGAGTTGACTTCGAGTAGTTTTACTAAGCGTTAACCTGAAAATGGCAGGTAAGCGATTTTTTTATTCAGATGTTGCAAACCTTATGTAGGTTTCAAAGTTAGAAAAATGAGTATACTAAATATAATCGGGGTTTCCGATGTAAATTATTATACGTTCGTATATAAATTTAAACAAGTTCGTTGTTAAGTTTTTTAACCGACTTCCAAAAAGGAGGAGAGTTCCAGTAATAAAACTCATAGGTACAAGACCACTTTTAAATGCAGGGAAACGTTTTATTCCTATAGATAAGGAAGTTTGCGGTAACAGCTAGTTAAAAATATTTTCGAAAGAAACAACTTAGATTAAAACAAAAATCGTTAGTGGATTAGTAATACTTTGATGTCAACGCATTACGTGGAAAATTAAGACGGTTTTGTTGTAAAACCTTCGGACGGAGTAAAACCTTCTAAAGTGTAATTTAAGGGAGATACAATCGCTTTCTAAATGACATGGCTCACGTGTCATATGCCACACGTTAAAACCCATAAGACGCGGCTGCCGTGTAATCCGCAATTAATGCACCTTTAAAAAAGGTTGACGGCCCCTACGTTTTTTTAATTCACAGAATATTATGAGGTGAAGCCTTGTTCTACGTGGAAAATTAAGATGATGTTGTTCAGAGTAGAACCTTCTAAAGTGTAATTTGAGGGAGATGCAATCGTTTTTTAAATGACACGGCTCACGTGTCATACGCCACACGTTAAAAACATGTATGACTGCTACCGTGTCATCAGCACTGAATCGGTTAATAAAATAATAATTCTGAATACAGCCCTGGATATTTGTTACGTTTCAAATAGTTATCATAGATGACGACAGATGGCGGTTTATAAGTAGTATAATAATAAAAGCTATATACTCGTAACTACGGTTGTAGCTATTAAATGTGTTGTGTATAACAGTTACCAGTATTCAAGTATGATTATTCCAATAAACTTATGCAAAATGATACGCATTTACGTCTGTATTATCTTTCACAGGTTTGGCCATCTAGTGTCAAGTAGTATAATTAACGCTGAAATCTGAAATGTTATAGAACTTTTATATTTAAATTACATTTCAAATTATTTACAGATGCATTGTGATGATATTTATATTATCAGAACGTCTGTCTGAGTAACTTTGACATTGTAAAACACAATACTTCATACTTTCGTTGTTAAAAACGTTGAAAACACCAATTTATTGGCAGTCTCGTTACGTGTGCACCTGACAAACGCTGAAAGTGTACTGACTTAAGCCCCGCCCACAGTGATGACGTCAGGACCTAGTTGAAAATCACAGTGCACAGTTGCTTAGGCCAGCTCCTCTTCGTATGAGCTCCGTGGTGTGTACCATCTGCCCACGAAAATATTTGATAGTGCCAACTTAAGTACATAATAAAAATATCCACAGCCGAACACATAACCTCCTCCTTTTTGGAAGTCGGTTAAAAAGCAGTATAAAAGCTTCAAATAAAAAAAAGTAATAGCGCACGGCCTTTTCAGTTTTCTAGCTTCTAATAATATAATAATAATAAAATTGTTTACAAGCACTTATGCACAAATTGTGCAGCACAATATACAAACTAAGCTACTTAGCGTCTTTCGTCATAGACTGAGGCCGTGAAATAGCGTAATAATTATTATAACATTATA
The DNA here is from genome assembly GCF_905147365.1 of Aricia agestis. Classification (NCBI taxonomy): domain Eukaryota; kingdom Metazoa; phylum Arthropoda; class Insecta; order Lepidoptera; family Lycaenidae; genus Aricia; species Aricia agestis. The sequence goes on along the minus strand of NC_056428.1, from coordinate 21,321,268 downwards.
ATGTATAACTGACCCTACGGGAGGCCTTTGCCCAGCAGTGGGATAATAATATAGGCTAACCAAAAAAAAAAAAAAGAAACTAGCGATCCGCCCCGGCTTCGCACGGCTGCAATGCTGATACTAAATAGTAAATACACTACAGAAAAACTGTGAACGTTGTATATTAATTTAAAACATAGCGGCCCGCTCCGGCTTTCCACGGGTATAAAATATATAGCCTATGTCACTCACTGAAAAAATAACTTATGTGGATGAAAAAGCAGTCTCACGTTGTTGTTCGTAGACTGTACTTTTTTTGGTCTTAGCCAGCTCTGGATTTATTAATAGCCGCGTCGGCAGCGTCCTTAGGGGGTGACAGATCTCGTACGTAGGGCGGCGGAAATGAAGCGGCCTACACTCATAAAAAATATAAACCCGGCATTAGTTTTAGCATAAAAATTATAGAGATTTAAATAATTTTTTTGTTTTTTGAAAATTTTTGTTGAGATGACCACACAAGGTTTCACCCTGTGCGGTAGCGAAACGGCGAAACCTTACATATTATTTACTGGTATGTAGAATTTGTTTAAGTTAGGGTCAGTAGAGTTAGGCCGTGTAGATTCAGAAGCTAATTTTCTCTACATGAGATCTCATATCTTTTTCACAGGGTAAACCTTATGTGGTCGTCTCGGCAATATTTTACAAGAAATGTTTTTGGTGGGATTTTTTATTTCTGTAAGATAAGAAAAATGGGGCTAAATTTGCCGCCCCTCTAAATCTGCCGCCCTATAGGCTCCAGCCTACTAAGCCTATTGGTAAATCCGCCACTGCCTACCCTGTTAAATATACATATTGATAGCTGAAATTATATGGATGATAAAGGTGAAAATAAACATAAGTAGGTAGGCGGGGCGGCATTTTTCAGTTTTTGCCCCGCCTAAAAAAAATTGAAGATCCGGGGCTGCCACTCCGACCGGCACAGCAGTGCGGCGTTGTATTGGAAGCCGTTAGCCGTGCATCGTCAAAAGTCGTTTCAGTTCGGCAGACTTCGGCCCGGAATTTGTGTTGCGACTAGACGGTTCGACAAGGCTTTAAATGAACGTGGCGAGAAAACAGGGCCCCCGTAAGGGCTACTGGCGCCTGTGTGCAAAAAAAAAAGATTTTGGCGCCCCTTCCGGCAACTTTTTTGGGTCTTTGTTTTTGGCGCCCCTAAAGATGGTGATTTGGCGCCCCTAGAGGATGGCGCCCGTGTGCATTGCACACATTGCACATATGGCAGCGGGGGCCCTGCGAGAAAAGGAACTAACGCTTCTATTCATACAAAAACGTCATTTTTGACATGTGTTTGACAGTTCTTCCTTACCAGCAGCGCCCCGTCCACATTCATTTAAAGCCTTGCAGCACTATATGCGTGTAGACACTAGACTGTAGACTAGATGCTAAGCAATATCTTTACTGCGGCAGTCGTCGAGTGCCACACGTATTTTTTAAAGCACTATACCAATTTCACACTATTCAATGACATTATTTTTTTAATATTTCCAGTCACAATAGTATACCTTGAGGCTCCATGCGTGCAGCAAGGCGGCATATGCATGCACGTGGACGACTGTGAGCCACAGAAGAGGGTGTCCATCAAAGGACTTTGCCCAAGACAGCGTCATCTAGGGGCAGAATGTTGCTACGGTGAGTTAAGAAAAAACTTAGGGGCTTAACGCACATCTTTTGAGGGTTCCGTACCCAAAGGGTAAAACGGGACCCTATTATTAATATTTTGTTGTCTGTCCGTCTGTCTGTCTCCAGGTTGTATCTTAAAAACCGCTATATTATCTCAATAAATCGTCTGTCTGTATCCAGGCTGTATCTCAATTCTCAATAAACGCTACATACTTACTTTAATAATTAATTGCTAAATACTATATACCTAATAAAATAAAAATTAAATAAATATTTAAGGGGGACACAAGAAACACAATTTTTGGCCTATTTTTGATCTTAGATAACGGTACCGAATGCTTCGTGTGCGGATACTCGCACTTTGCCGATTTTTTTTAATTTTGGGAGTTTAGGTACGGGTTATGCAACAAGGAATATTTTTAAGATCCAAATCCAGTTTTTAAGGTAAATCCTAGTCATCATCTAGTAACTAGTTTGTCCTTTAAAATATATACAATTAACAATGATATTAATATTATATTTTTGTTGTTATTTTTTTCAGAACAATTTTGACCACCTACCGCCCTGATTGACTCCGCCTTCAGTTTTATTTATAAGAATAATTAATAAGGTTATTTAAATATTTAGATTATAATTTTATTAAGTATATTGTTAAACAATTCATAAATACCTCTAACTTAAAATGTGTTTCTAAGTTAGAGGTATATTATGAAGTACTATTGAAAAAAAATGATTTATACTCAGTTGACGGACCTACATAATTTGGTCGAAATATGTCAACTATAACAGTCGTCATCTGTCGGCTGGGTTTGACAAAATCAATAATTGCCTATGAATCAATTTCTTCGATGGTACATCCTAGTTGTTGTAAAGATGAAACATAATTACTCTCTTTGTCGTTACTTATTTTTAATTAAATAATAAAATATTTCGTAATTCGAGTTTTTTCAATGCCTATCCTATCTAATAACTGAAGATTTCATAACAAAGAATAAAAAAGTACACTTAAAACAATTTTGAAAATAGACATTTTAAGTTCTCGAATTCCAAAAGCGCCATCTATGAGCTATAAAAAGAGATGCGCGCGCAGTTTCAAAACCCGGTTTTGTTTTTCCATAAGGGCTGGTCTACACTACTGCAGTTCTTTCTGGAGCGCTCCGAAGCGCGGGTGTTTCTGTGGTTATAAAAGAGTTTCTATATTACGAAGGGGTACGTATTATTATGTTTTTGTATACTTCGTATAACAATTATTGATAACATGCTTGTTTCATAATGACTCTATATTTTTGTGTACTTACTTATAAAAAGTTTTTTTTTATACTTAGTTGTGAATTTTGCTACCAGCGAACTTTTTTTGTAAATTTTTAAGTATGAATAGCGGCATCTTTATTCAATTATTTTATTAAAGATAATATTTTATGATAAAAATGTTCATGTTCAACAGCTGTGCATTTCTATATTATAATAAGTGAATGTTCAATAATACTTACAGCTAGTATTAGGTGTTTCATGTTAAATTCATTTAGTAATTACTGGAATATTCATTAAAAATTTAAGTAAAAAACTTTTCATTAAATCAAAATATATATATTTTTCAATCTTACTGTGTATTGTGTAAGTGGTAGAATTGTGAACCATATAGCATTAGTGCTATATTATAGTCTCTAATGTAATCTTTACATCTTAGATACATTTAAATAAAATTGGAGTGGCTGTTTGCAATATTTTAATAACGGTTTTTTACTGCATGCATATTATGAATATTTAGACGGTACATACACCAAAATAACAATTTTTAGAATTTTTGTCTGTATGTATGTCTGCCTGTTTGTTCCGGCTAATCAGGCTAGTCACGTCAAAATCGGTTCAGCCATTTCCTCTGACTTTTATTGGCAGATATCTGATGTAATAAGGAGTAATTTAGGTTACTTTTTAACCGACTTCAGGATATTTTTTACTTTTTTATGTTTTACCTATGTATTTTACTACGCCGTTTGTGTACCGATTTTCATAATTATATAATAATATATTATTATGGTTCAAATTAGATACCATGTTCATAATGTTCATTTTTTGTTATCAACTTATCACATTTTTTTACGCGGACGAAGTCGCGGGTAACAGTAACTAGTATTTAATAAAATGAAAAGCTTTAAAAAATATACAGATTAAAAAAAATCGTAGATTCAGCCCCGTGCCTCGGGCAGGTGTGCTCAACTTTTTGACAAATTAAACGCCGCACCGGCGCACCATAATTTGATTGACATTCTTAGGGTCAATTCAGACCGCAACGCGTAGATTCATATTATTTTCTGTAACATAGATTTGACAGATTTGCCAGACGTCTCGCGCAATTGAAATCTGTCAATTCAGTACAAATTTTGAAATGCATCTACGCGTCGCTTTGCTGTCTGAATTGACCCTTGTCCCTTACTAATAATATAAATACGTAAGTGTATCTGTCTGTACTCTAATCGCGCTTGAAAGGCTAAACCGATCTAAATGTAAATTGGCAAAGAGATTCATTAGAAGATAGTAATTTTTGTTTCAAAAAATGTACGGTTGCTAGTTGCTACACGATAAAATAATTTCGCCGCAACAGTTATTGGCCTACTGTAAAATCTCTTTGAGACTCAAACAATCGGACGAGAATGCCGCGTCCTGCTCTAACAAAGTCATTTCACATTTGTAAGAGTAGGACGTAACATTCTCGTACGATTGTTTGAGTCTCAAAACGGTTTCGTGGTACGGCCCATGAGTTGCGGGCTTTATCTAGTAGGAAAGAGATAGGATAGTTTTTGTTATACGTAAACATGTACGGTTCCCGCAGCATACGAATTTCGGCACAACGGAGTTGCCGACTTCATCTAGTATTTGTTTTAACCTTAGAGCACACTTTGCTTAGCGTGGGCAAGTCCCAAGATGACTAAATAGCCTTTAGCGAAATTACATTAGTTTCATTAGCTAGATATTATCAAACATGTATGGAAATCTAAACACGGTAACAAAACAGAGTGATAATAATTTAGGGTGTCTATGTGTTTCTTACGCGGACATCGGTCATCTTGGCGTTCATTGAGGCCTAATATGTCCAGCAGTGGACGACTATGGGCTCATATGATGATGATGATGATGTGTTTCTTATAGAATTCACTGCAAAAGTTGCAGCGCTGTGAGAGCTACTTTTTTTCTTTGTATGGATAAATTCATGATTCATACGGTATACTTAATAAAATAATATAATGGAGCTTCTCTCATAGAAACATAAAAATAAAACTCTTTTAGCGAGCTGACTACTTTTTGATTTTTATTCGAGGGATTTTTTAAAGCGGGGAATAGAGTGACTAGACCAGTCTTTCCCAAAGTGGGCGATAACGCCCACCAGGGCGCTGAAGTTCGAAAGGGCGGTGTGGTCCCAGAAAAAAAATGGGGGTGTTGTGTAGAGGCTTGGGGGTGATTTATTTCATCTGGATGCATTTTGAATTGAAACAAGGGGGGCGCTAAAACATAATTTGTTCTCAAAGTGGGTGGTAGACAAAACAAGTTTGGAAACCCCTGGACTAGACGAACATGCCTGTAGGCAAACCCGCCGGCATGATGTCATACTTCACCATCAGTACTATGAGGTATGTTGTAGGACCCTAGCACTGGGCTACTTTTTGTACTGTCGCTAGTTTAGCGAACACGCGGCCACATTGCGAGATGACAAGCTGCCCGCCGCTACTTAAGGCCCAGTAGTCCCTAAAATAAGCAGGTCTGTCAGTACGAATATCGACGTTAAGAACATTAAAATAACATGCATATCAGCGCGCCTTGTACAGTGGCTGTTACGCGCTCGCCGCGTGCCTTGATAATAGAAAATAGGAGTAAAAACCTTTTGTCTTTAGTATTACGCAAATTAAATATATCAAATCGTTTACGTTAGGTTACGACACATATACTACATTTTTTGTTTTATCTAGAAAGTGTGTAATTTAGCCATAAAATTATTTAATTATGATGACTATTATAACAGCGTTATAACAGTCATCTTTGAGATTTTTTTTTTCGAGCAGAATTTTTCACATTGTGTAGGTACTGATATACCTCTGCGTATATGAAATTTTCTCAATTTTAAAACGGTACTTATTTTATACTTAAATAATGACATTTCCTTTACTAAAAACTTGTTTTAAAAAACCCATTTTACGTAGTTGCAACAACCACAGCGCCTTAAATAAATCTTAACATACATTTGCTTACGATCTCGCGGTGGAACGGAGGGAAGTGGTTCTCAGATCAAAGGTATTTCTGTGACGTTACCGAATCGATTTTGCATCGCTACTTTAAGGGTGAAGACAAACGAACGTAATTTGTGAGTCGCAGAATTTCGGTCGCGTAAATATCTTTTCATACAAATCATGACTCACAAAATTACGCTCGTATGAATCAAATAGGACTATAGTATGAAACTGAATGCAGCAGAATTTCTGCCGGCCGAGATTCTGCGACCCACAAGTCATAACTTACAAATTACGCTCGTTTGGCTTCACCCTAATGAGCGTGTACTGGCACTTGAAAGCTAGCGACCGCTACGCGACCGTTTCGACGAAGACGCGCTAATCGATATAGTATTGCTACTGCATTGCCACAAAAAGTCGCTCTGTGCCAACTGCCAGGGCCTTTACCGTCGTCGATAGTCTAGAAAACGTTACAGGCCACGTCTATGGCATAATACAGCTAGCGGGAAATACATTTGACGGACATGCCCGCGGGCTAGCTTGCAGGCTTCGCTAAGTTTGTCCATCGCCGCTTACACCAGGACGTCATCGACAAAAATGCAAATAAATTTATTTTTATTTATTTATAGCAGGCTACATAGACCCATACAATATATACCTTAATGACTAACATACATATAAATTATATACACTTAATAACTGCACTTTATCACGAGTTATCGGCGACGTGACGCGCGCTTCATTCCGGAGTCTTCCCCGGGACCTTCGGTAGACCACATCAGTCGGCCAGAATTCCTCCGCTTCAAAGGTCGACAGAAGATGCGTCGGTACTCTCACCACAAAGGAACTGAAGTTGACCTTGTGGCGAGACTGCAGACGTTCGACCCTCAAGTGGAGGGATGTCTTCTTACTGATGTAGTTGACGACGTCCTCGACCTCCATGGACCAGTGCAGGCGAGATATACCCCGAACTCCGGCCAGCTCTTCCTTCAGGAACCTGATGTCCTTCAGTAGGCTGACGACGTCGACGTGGTCCAGCGTGACAGGCGGCAGCTTATGCAGCTGTTTAGCCACAAAAGCCGGTACCTCATCCGGATCTGTCTGCTTCAGCAGGGAGATGATGTCCTGCACGCTCCTTTCGGTTCCGTCTCTTCGTCGCGACGGCATGTTCGCGCTCTGGCCGAGCGTCTCATACAGCAGCTGCTCCCCTTGGCAAATCTCCTCGCTGGTGAAGGAAGACTTGCAGATCTGCATGATGCTGACCTCATCCATGGTGTCGATAACGTGCTGGATAAACGCCAGCAACTCGTTGGCCACGAGCGCCATGGTCACGTGCAGCGGCAATGTGCCGCGCGAATCGCGAAATATTAATTAATTAATATTCGCAGTGTGTGTTACGTGGAGCACGACCGTTCGCTAGCTCGACACATTACACGATTGACTTAATGACCTAGGTCCTAGGCTGTAGGTTTCATTTTGCTCTACGCCACTACAAAGCAGCGGCAGCATGGGTCACTTGACTAATGTCGGTAAAAAATGAAACCTATAGCCTAGGACCTACGTCATAAAGTGGTATTCTGTTTTGCATTTTTGTCGATGTCGTGCCGGTGACGGCAGCGATGGACAAATGGCCTAATCGCGAAGCCTGCAGGCTAGCCCGCGGGCATGTCCGTAAAATGTATTCGCCGCTAGCTGTATTGTGCCATAGGTGTGACGTGGCCTGTAACGTTTTTAGACACCATCAAGCGATTTTTCTACCTGTTCGCCGGTCTTTTTAGGGTTCCGTAGCCAAATGGCAAAAAACGGATCCCTTATAAATTCGTCATGTCTATCTGTCTGTCCGTCCGTATGTCACAGCCACTTTTCTCCGAAACTAGAAGGAGCTATACTATTGAAACTTGATAAGTAGATGTAGTATGTGTGAACCGCATTAAGATTTTGATACAAAAATGGAAAAATTATTAAAAATTTTAGGGGTCCCCATAGGTACAACTGACACAAAAAAATTTTTTTTTCATCCAACCTATGCGTGTGGGGTATAATCTATGGATAGGTCTTTAAAAATCATATGGAGGTTTCTACGATCATTTTTTTGTAACCTTGCGAGAGAAACTCTTCCAAAGTGGTAAAATATGTGTTCCCGGAACTACTAGATAAATTTTTAATGAAATTAGGCACCTTTATATTATACGAGTACTTAACCACAGACCCAGGGTAGAATTATAATAGGCCATAAGCAGAAGCAAGACTTTTTTTCTGATAGTCTAAACTCTAAAATTTCATAAATAATAATTTATTGTTATATTTTGTTGCATTAACTTGTTGGACAGATCTTGAAGAACTCTTTTACAGCTATAGACGAAGTCGAGGACGACATCTAGTCCAGAAAACCCTTTCAGCTTAACTTCAAATCGTAGTCATAACAAAAATAAAGAGAATACGTAGGCGTTCGGGCGCTAGAGGCGATTTCAAAATAATTCTCAAAATGGTTGTTCTGTTGATGATCGCCGAGAGCAAAATAGCCTGAGGTGTTCAACGCTAGGTTCTTAATATCGTCGCAACGCTAGGGGCACGCCGCGACGCCCTAGGGCGCGCCCGTCGCCCTAGGGCCCCTCCCGAGTACGCCCCTACCCTGAGCCCTAAGGCGCTCACTCCGTTATACGTTGCGGCGCAAAAACGAAATCGGACGATTCGAGAAATGGATATTTCGAGTTTGTTTTTGGACTTGCATTTTGTTTTTGATTTTGTTGTTATTTAAATAGTTTTTTTATGTACTTACATTTTATATGTACTTACTTTAATTTTTTAAGCATAATAATATATTAAAGTAGATATTGGAAATGCCTATGATGTGTGACTTCTTTGTTTTTAAGATTTTTTCAGTAGACACCTACCTACGAGGTACTCTCAAAGATTCACTCAGTCCTTTATTCCATCCGTCTGTCCTCGACTTTTAATAACTTCCATTGCAAATACCTAATTAATATTATAGGTAAACTCATTTTATGCAAATATTATGGGCGTGAAAATTTATAGTAAATATCGACAACATAAAATAATTGTACTTAATATAAAATGTTCAGGGTTTCACAAAAGTGTTGTTGGATATTTTCTCATCTCTTTGGTCTCTTTTTATAAATGTTAAATATCTTTTTAATAAACACAAGGTTCAATCCATAAGATTTAATAAAATAAAGTATTTTCGAATATTAAATAATAATCAACCTCCCCTAAACTCGAAGCTGGCTAGAACTTAAATCTCGCGTTCTGTACTTATACCGTAACATAAAATGGCATATAATATGAATTGGCAACGTGGTAAATTATTTATAAGGTATTTTTATGAAGCCGAAGGCTAATCGTGTAAAGTACATATCAGTTTAAAAATTATTTTAACTGGATTTTTAACTGTACACCAAAACTAACAAGAATATGACTTTATAGCTGGAATTTTGTGTTCGGTAAATGTTTTTTGGATAAATGCTGAACTTACTCACGAATTTGGCTTCTTTAATAAATATTCAATCATACGATGGAATGTGAAATAATTCAGTGCTTTAGTTTTATAAATTACCTAAATGTTTGCTTACCATAGAAAAAGTTTTTATCACGGAAGATTGGACAAAGTGACAGATGGACAAAAGAAATTTGATATGTTCCTATTTGTCAGTACATATTTTTATCCTTTCGTACTATACTCATGATAAGCCTAAAGATAAAATTTTCTCCAGTAGGTAGTTTGGTAGCTACTTGCGATAAATCATCTATGCTAATCTATATCTATCTATACCATATATCTATATCTATACTTAATATTATAATTGGGAAGAGTTTGTTTGTTTGTTTGTTTGAACGCGCTAATCTCAGGAACTACCGGTCAGATTTGAAAAATTCTTTCAGTGTTAGATAGCCCATTTATCGAGGAAGGCTATAGGCGATATTTTATCGCGCTAAGGCTAATAAGAGCGAAGAAATAGAGGAAAGTGTGGAAAAAACGGGAGAAATTATTTGAAATGGCTTATTTGAACGCGCTAATCTCAGGAACTACTGGTCCGATTAAAAAAAATATTTTACTGTTAGATAGCCTACTTATTGAGAAAGGCTATATTTTATCACGCTAAAACTAATAGGAGCGAAGAAATAGAGGAAAGTGTGAAAAAAATGGGGGAAATTATTTGAAAGGGCTTATTTGAACGTACTGGAGCAATTTTTATCTTATTTGGCACACATGAAAGAATAGACCACGTGAACATCTAGTACTATATATAATATTATAAAGCGGAAGAGTTTGTTTGTTTGTTTGAACGCGCTAATATCAGGAACTACTGGTCCGATTTGAAAAATTCTTCCAGTGTATCTATAGCCCATTCATCGAGGAAGGCTATAGGCTATATTTTATTACGCTAAGACTTAAAGGAGCAAATAAATAGAGGAAAATGTGAAAAAAAACGGGAGAAATTATTTGAAAGGGATTATTTGAACGCGCTAAGCTCAGGAACTACTGGTTCAATTTGAAAAATTCTTTCAGTGTTAGCCTTCCTCGATAAATGGGCTGTCCATTTATATCGAGGAAGGCTATATTCTATACCTGGCTATACTTTATCACGTTAAGACTAATAAGAGCGAAGAAATAGAGGAAAATGTGGAAAAACGGGGAAATTTATTTGAAAGGGCTTATCCCACGAACTACTGAAGCAATTTTTCTGTTATTTGGCACAGATAAGAAGTAGACCACGTGAAGGATTATAATATTAGGAGGCTATTTTTGTGGACTCATTTGTCTGTGAAATATCTAATTTACGCGGGCGAAGCCGCGCGGAACGTTTAGTTTAATATAATTATATGAAGCGGACAGATAGACAATTCTCAGTATTAAGACATCTTATCCTTTGGACACGGAACCCTAATAGATCGTAAGATCGTAAGTCATACTTTACAACCGGTTTCTATACAGTAGCGAATACAGAAGTATACTTACTAAAATAACAACTTAAACGAGGTGTAACAAAACTAAGTGATAATACCTTAGGGTGTGTATGTATCCCTTATATAGACTTCACTGTGAAAGTAGCAGCGCTGAAGGAGCAAATTTTGGTGTTTTATATGGGTAAGTGCTCCAGCGTCATGGATTTGCGCATACATAAGTTTAAAAAGTTACTCTTTCAGAGCTATTAGGTAAGTACTTTAAAAGTCACAAAAGGACTCATACACACCCTATTGTATTATCACTTTATTTTGTTTCACTCTGTAAATTACATCTTAACGTTTATAATGAGTATTTAGCACTATTAGGACCAGCTTAGCAGGAATTGTCTGCTACGTGTTCGTAACGCTGTTAAGAAAATTATAAACGTAATGGAATGTTGCACCGAAATTAATTTATCGCGCGGAAACCGTACATTTTTCCGCTGAATAAACAGACGAACATAAACTCCTCTTTTTTGGAAGTCAGTTAAAAATAAGACATAGGTAGTCTATACGTTTAAGTACTTATATTATAATGTTCTAGATGACGCCTGAAACGCCAAAATTATCTCCGTTTATTTCGCAGGAACCGTACATTTTGCAGTATAAAAGTATCCTATGTATTCTCCCGGGACTCAAAAGTATCTCCATGCCAAATTTCAGCGAAATCGGTTTAGTGGTTTGGGCGCGAAGAGGTAACAGACAGATATATACACTTTCGAGTTTCGCATTTATAATATTAAGATTTAAGTATTGATGTTATATAGCAAAGTTATATTATATAGAGGCGTGACTGTTTGTTGGAGTTTCATACAAAGAGGAGCCCCGGGCGCCGCCGCCGGCTCGCCCCTATTTCAATGGTAATTAATCGCTTGCGGCCATTTTCATCATCAACAACACTGCACATCTTCGACAAGAAACGGAATATTTTAAAAATAAAGTGTTTTAAGTTTGTAGAGGGAAGAGCTGTATAGTGTATAATATAAGGTAATATTAGGTTAGGGAAAAAGTTTCTTCGCATTTTATATAAAAATTCAAAAGGTTTTTTATAAAGTTTATTAACAATATTGACTAAAGTATATAGGTGCCATTGTGTTCGATAACTTTTGGCCATCTTGCTGGTAGGGACATGATCCCATTGCTATAAAAATTTTGGGGCTTCTGATGAAAAAACTGCGAAAAGTGGTTTTGGCAGTCCTCTTGGGATTTCAACCTGACCATGCCTAAGGAATTCTGCAGCGACCGAAACAGGTGGAAATCTGAAGGTGCAAGGTCAGGAGTAAGGACGGATGCATCAACACCTCCCAGCCAAACTCCCGTAACTTTTGCTGAGCGGCTAAAGATGTGTGAGGTCTAGCGTTATCACGATGAAAAACCACACCCCTTCTGTTGATTAATTCCGGCCGCTTTCTCTCAACTTCTTGCTTTAATCTTATCAGTTGTTCACAGTACAGTTTAGAATCGATGGTCCTGCCTGGCGGTAACAGCTCATAATGAATAATGCCCTTCCAATCCCACCACACACACAGCATCACCTTGTTGCGAGTTAACCCGGGTTTCGCCACAGTCTGTGAAGCCTGACCGCCCTTTGACCACGATCTTTTTCGCACGTTCTTGTCGTACGTGATCCACTTTTCATCACCAGTTATCAGCTTCTTCAAAAATGGTTCTGTTTCATTACGTCGTAATAAATTATCACAAATGAGTACACGTTAGGTTTCTTTCTTCGGATGTCCTGTGTGCTTGCTACCTGGGAAAAAACTGAAAAAGTGTTTTTATCATCTCATCAAGTATCATCATCATCATCACCGTCATCACTGAAGAAAAGCTGACCTGGGCGAACGAATTTTATCATGCTAATTATAATAGGAGCGAAGAAATAGAGGAAAATGTGGAATAAACGGGGGGAAATTATTTGAAAGGGCTGATTTGAACGCGCTAATCTCAAGAAGTACTGGTCTGATTTGAAAAATTCTTACAGTGTTAGATATCCCATTGATCGAGGAAGGTTATAAGCTATATTTATCACGCTAAGACTAATAGGAGAGAAGAAATAGAGGAAAATGTGGAAAAAACGGGGGAAATTATATGAAAGGGCCTATTTGAACGCGCTAATCTCAGGAACTGCTTATCCAATTTGAAAAATTCTTTCAATGTTAGATAGCCCATTCATCGAGATAGGCTATAGGCTATATTTTATCACGCTAAGACTAATAGGAGCGAAGAAATAGATGAAAATGTGGAAAAAACGGAGGAAATTATATGGAATTGCTTATTATATTATGAACTACTGGAGCAATTTTTATGTTATTTGGCAAACATGAAGAATAGACCACTTGAAGAGACATAGGCTATTTTTTGCTGCAAAATGTACTGTTGCGTGAAATTCCTAAATCACGCAAGCGAAGCCGCGCGGAACATCTATCTATATATATATATAAAACTCAAAGGTGACTGACTGATTGACATAGTGATCTATCAACGCACAGCCCAAACCACTGGACGGATCGGGCTGAAATTTGGCATGCAGGTAGATGTTATGACGTAGGCATCCGCTAAGAAAGGATTTTGATAAATTCCAACCCTAAAGGGTTCAAATAGGGGATGAAAGTTTTGTATATGTCGTAGGATGATTTGATAAATCCGTGTTTTCGCGAAATCCCTAGAATTTTTGCGAAAATTCGATTTATCAAATCATCCTACGACATCGTAGGATGATTTGATAAATCGAATTTTCGCGAAAATTCGCGATTTATCAAATCATCCTACGACATCGTAGGATGATTTGATAAATCGAATTTTCGCGAAAATTCTAGGGATTTCGCGAAAACACGGATTTATCAAATCATCCTACGACATATATAATAATACTTCTTAACGCGAGCGAAGCCGCGGGCAAAAGCTCGTATATAATAAAATCGTAGGAAAGTCAATTATGTATATTGAATATTTTTGTACAATAAATAACTATTAGGGATGTGATCCTACTATGCTAACGCGGACGAAGTCGCGGGCAATAGCTAGTATAATATATAAGTTATATTTCGCACACTTTTAAGAGTTCTAGAAATATCAGCCATAGCCCATAACCACACAAGCACCGAAATTGGCATGGAAAGTAAATTTAATCTATATTTTGGTTATTCAGATATTAAATTGTAACTTTATACCTTTAAGCGTTATTTTGCCACATCGTAAAACCACTTTTAACTCTTTGAATATCAATGTAAGTACATAAATATCGATATACCAGACGGTCCTAGGGCTGCAGGGCTACATGACGCCCTGAGGGCGACAGGGCGCCTTTGAGACATAAACACTGCTTTATATAAATTTTGTAGTACAGGCGACGATGTTGGTTTTATTTTGCGCTTATTAATATTTTTAGTATCCGACGAAAACATGTGTGAGAGTGAATTTTCCTGGCAAGTGGGAATTAAAAACGTGTTACCTACTCTGCGCAAAATGAAGTGTTGGAAACAAAATATCTTTTCAGTCAGATTAATGAAAGTCTATTTTCATAATTTTTGTTTCAATATAAGTACCAGTCACCAGAACGACCAACTTCTCGAAACAGGTATGCTGTTATGGTTGAATTTACTGTGTTCAGTTTTTGGGAATTCGCTTCGAATTTCGATGCGCTTTAACTTTGCGCTAGTACACATTATTGACCCTAAGCGTTAAACGTAAAACCACCTTTTGGCCGTGATTACGTTTGGAAAATTTTGTACTGCGTCTACTCTTTCTTGACAGTCTGTACTTAAAGCTTTATCGTTGACAAGGAACGTAACGTAATTTACGTACGAAACATACAGGTGTTGCGAGGATCCATTGGCAGATCACTATCACGAAAACGGCCAGCTCATTTAATAAAGTCTCAACCCAAAAAGTTATACTCGCACTTGACTGTCTCTATAGAAGCTGCCACAGTTTCTAAGAACGCATCGCAATTATTTACAGCGCAATAATCGCACGACAATTTTAAAATTCATAATCGATTGATATTTGCGAATTATACAGTGAAAATTATATTGCTCCTGAGGGCCTATTAAGAACTGGGTTTATCGGTAGATCAAGTTTCTTAAGGAATTTGAGATAATATGATCGCAAGCTGCAACATACTTACCAGTTACCATTACTTATACTTATTATGTATAAAATATGATGTGAGTCCGCCAAAGCTATTGCAATTACTTCAGCATCGATGATACGAAGTTGATTCACAGGCAAATGTACGTTATTTGGTCGCGTTATGCCAAACCCAAACTGTTACCATTGAATTGACATTATTCGACCAAATCACGTTGGTCTGTGCCAAATTGCCTATAAATCAATTTCTTCGATGGTACACAGTGTACGTTTTGAAGACAGCTGTGCAGACTGCAGTGTGCTCAATGAACGTAGCATCAAAAACCATTATAATATAAAATTATATTACTAGTAATATTATTATTATGTAGGTATTTTGAATTTTGATGCGTTTTTGTGCATCATGTTAGATGCATTATAATAGAAACTGAAGATATTTTTTTTGTTCAGGTAACCAACGCGCAACGGTCAGGCGGAAGTGATCGCCACAGCCCACATCCACAACCTGCGATACCAGTACAGAGGAAACGTCGCCAGATTACAATATGGCTGACATGTAAGGCTGTTAACACAATACCAAGATAGCAACTTCGGCATTTTAACCGGCACAGCCATTCTGCTTTTATTAAATTATCTATAGTATATTTCTATAACCGACTTCCAAATAGGAGTTTTATTTTCGGCTGTATTTATTTTTATTTTTAGACAATTTACATTCGACACTCATTTCTACTTCCAGGGAGGATATCGCCATGATGGCCGTGAAACCAGAGACCTCCAACGGTACGGATAGGAAGACCGTGCCGATACCTCGCATAGCCATCACATCCACCATCAAAGCACCAGTACATATCGACGTGGGTGGAGTCATATACACCTCATCGCTAGAGACTTTGACTGCGTAAGTGATGATTTTTATTTTTTTAAGTTAATTTGTTACATACAAAGTTAATAATATTATCTACCATAAAAAACAGAGAGTTACTTCATAATTTGTTTTCTTAATTTATTTAGTTAATAAACGAATAACAAGCATTTTCCCGTTAGAGTGGCCTTACATGGTTCACGGTCTATTACATACAAACATTAAAATCGGTTGAGCCGTTTTGGAGCAGTTCGCGCACAGACACTGTAACATGAGAATTTTATATAGTTAGTTAAATTATTATGCGTACTTGTATAGAAGTCTCAGCGGCTATTTCAGGGCTATTTAATATAATCACAATATTATGTTACATCCTGTATTTAGGCACTACGATCAACGAAGATACAAGGTATGAATGATATAGCTCTATGTATGTCTATGAAGCAAAATAATTAAAATTTAAAAGCTATAACTGATTCAGACAACATTGCGGAAATCAAATTAATGAATAGATTGAATACCTATTTATCTAACAATAAGTAATCGATAATTATTTAATTAGTTATCGATAACCTATTGCTTATCGAAAGCCAATACCACATACAGTTTATACAAAAGTAATCTTAGAATTAGAATTAAGTAACAAAATAAGACGCGTCGAGAATAATCTTGATTCGCATTAGCAAGTAGTAAATGTGCGAAAATGTACGGTGACATTAACCGAAGCAACCGCAGTAAATGTCTATGGCTCCAACCATGAGACAAAAGAATAACATCAAAATTTCAGTAAAACATTAACCTCGTGCTTTGGTACATGATAAACAAAACCACAGTGACTCTACCGATATATTCTGTCTGTAAACAAGGCTGGTTTATCTCGGCCGCCCGGGGCCCCGCCGCGGGGCCTCGCCCGAAGCGCGTCGGGGCTTCGCTATGCCCCGAGGCCCCCCGTTTAATCAACTTGGCCAACGAATAAATAATTGGTTTTGTATTCCGAAAACGCTAAAAATATTGACGCTTGTGAACTCGTTTTTTTTTAATTTTGCGGGAATGTTTTTTTAGGGTTCCGTACCCAAAGGGTAAAAACGGGACCCTATTACTGAGACTTCGATGTCTGTCCGTCTGTCCGTCCGTCCGTTCGTCTGTCTGTCTGTAAGTCTTCCAAATTTCGAGAACTGACAACGTCAATAATAATTTTAAAATGACATGGCTGAACGCCAATCTAACCGAATTTAAAAAGGTTATAATTAATATTATTATACTCATAACTCACTGTATAAGGAAATAACTCAACGTACGGTAGCTTTAATTTCGACAAAACGGTCGAAATTACGGTCGGTAAATTAGACAAAAATGCGTATTTATAATATAATATAGATTTTACTCGAACATCTATAATTGAATAGAAATATCGATATTTATCGATATTTTGCACAATATTCTGTTCTCATTTTGAAAATTGATTTAACTTTTAAGGTTGGGTTAGTTTAAAGTTAAAGTTAACGTTAAAGTTATTTTTATAGTTAGTTGGTGCAACCTAGTCTAAGAGCCTGATGGACTCTGTAATTTGGTTATTGCATATTTTTAAAGCGCTGCGGTTTTGCATCACGAAATTTATTAACGCTGCACAGGCCACAGCATAAAACATAGTATATACTTACTTACTTCTAGTTTAAATACTTAATATAAGTATTTATTATTTAACCATAATTATATTTTACGTTGTGCAGCTTGTGTTAGTGCCGTACTCGTTCTAAGAAAATTCCTCTTAACTTTCAGCGCTGCAACTTTTACAATAAATTCTAAACTTAAACAGTAAATTATTCGGTTTACCGTATTAGTTATAACTTTGTTTTGTTACATCTTGTAGAATCGAGCATTAAAAATATCTCAAAAAATACGTGTGGCACTCTGCGACTGCCGCGGTAAGGCTATTGCATAGCATTTTTTATCAACGCACACAAACACCATGCCGAAGTCTGCCGAATGAAACGACGTTAGACAATTCTTCCTAGCAACCAACTAATCGGCTAGTCGGCCAAAGTCATGATCTTCACATCTCTACAAAATAGTAAAAAGCCGGATAGTCGGCGTTTTTTTTGCCGAATAGTCGCCGACTACGAAAGTGGCCGAATAGTCGGCAATTAGTCGGCACATATCTACAGTTAAAAGTAAAATAACCTTGAAAATTACAGGTACCCGGACTCCAAGCTCGGCAAGCTGTTCTCCGGCTCCATACCCATAGTGCTCGACGCGCTGAAACAGCACTATTTCATAGACAGAGACGGCAAGATGTTCCGACATATCCTCAACTTCCTGAGGAACGGCAAACTGCTGCTGCCGAGCAACTTCAAGTATCTAGACTTGTTGATGACTGAAGCCAAGTATTTTGAATTGCATCGTAAGTGTTGAGAACAATTTAAAAATGTAACTAGCTGATCCGGCAAACGTTGTTTTGCCATATAAATTATTTCTAGTAGGTATCAATATAAAAACGAAAAAGTAACTAAAACCTACTCTCAGGCCTAACGAAATATGTACATCATACTTCGTTAGGCCTGAGAGCTTCTGCTAAGAAGCCGACTAATCAGCCGAATAGTCAGCGAAGCCGATCATGCAGGTTTCGGGAGTTTCCATAACGTTTTTTTTACTGCTCATTCGTAGGTTAAATAGTAACACACGCCGCCTCCGAAGGTGTGTTAGTTTTTATGATACAGTTGATGGTTTTCAGGAAAATATTTCATGTACATGCAATCTTGATTTAATAAATATAATAATACATACTTAATCATATGTTAAAAATTAAAATATATTATAAAAAACATTTCTTTACTAGCAAGTAATTTCAGAAAAACTTCATTTAATTTTAAAATGTGTAAGACTGATTAGGTGTGATATGAACACATTACAAATAATCAAGGGTTTTCTTTAATGTAATTCCAATAATAGAAAAATTAAAAAAAGTGAAAAGCCGGATAGTCGGCGCTTTTTGCCGACTATTCGCCGACTACGAAAGTGGCCGGAAGTCGGCTTTACCGACTAGTCTGCACATCTCTACTTTTTATACAATATATTTAAGATTTTTATTATAATATTATTATAATAAAATGTAGGTATGGACGTGTTTTCAAATATTTGTATGTAGTTATAAATTATAATATAATAAAAACCATTAAAAACATATAAAATTAAATATATTATGTATGATACATAATAATATTAAGTATATTTAATACACATTCATGACCCAGGAACATTGAAACTTTTCGAATCGCTCCCGCATCACGTACCTAGCTTGCGAGAGCAATGCGATAGCAATTATTGCGCGATAATTGCTCCAAAATCGCAATTTCGTATCACGTATCAGCCAAAACAATATGATTACAATCGATCACTATTAAACAATATGACACCATTGTTTGTGACATTCATGACACCCAGCAATCACTCGCGCGGTTATTGTTAGTGGATAGTTGATCGCTATTTTTACGTGATAAGGTAGCCGTACATTTCTCCAAAGAAGTAGGCTATTTCCTTTTCCGTGTTCCACTATATATCTGTACTAAATTACATTAAGTACATAAATATAATATATTGACTTTTATATTATTAAAGAATCGGTGACGACTGACATGGGCAATCGGCATGAATAGGTCGGCTCGTCCTGCGAAATTGGCTAAATTATTGCTTAACTGTTAGCATCTTGCCTTGCTTGACCAGTAATTGCTAAATTTTGTATCTACTTCAGAAATGATTTTCGAAATTTTGGAGCTGAAGAATCATCGTGACCAACTCAAGCCGGAACAAGTGTGGGAGGAACCACGGACTTCCGTCTCCGAGGAGGAGGAACTATAGGTGAGGAGTATAATGAGTAGCGAATTAGCGATGTTCTTCGTAGCGCCATCTGTCATCGAGATATCTATATATCGTACACAGGTAGTAGAGATGTTGCCCGCAGCGCTATCTGTTACTGGGATATGTAAATGATAATTATTATAATAATATCATGTTGTAGTCAGCGAGATTGTTTGGACAGCGCCATCTGTTATTAAAGTTCTTATTACATAAGCAAAGCAAGTTATTTCTAGTTTACGAAAGATGGCTCTGCACATTAGAGAACACCCTCCAAAAAGATTAGAATAATAGTAAATTTACTAAATCATTCTACCACTTAAAATCCTGTATGTTCTGTTTAGAATTTAGATATACCATAGTAACTAATAACTATTAAGCAATTTATGAGTTATGACTATATTACATGTTTAATTCTCTTTTTATATCGTATAACAGTTCATTAGTAGGTATAATTTACTTGGTTGGGTTGCACCAACTAACTTTAACTATAACTGTAACTTTAACTATAACTACAATTCAAAATGTCAAATCTTTGGTTAAAGTTAAATATGGCGTCCAAGAACGCCATATTTAACCTCCGCTCATACGTATAATATCTGAAAAACTATGTTTTACAGTGCTATATTTTTCCTGTCGATTTTTACGGATAATTCAATTTTTTATACCCTCAATCCCGTTACCTGTAGGTTTAATAAAAAAAATAAACGTAACAGACATCTGTGAATTTCTCCGGTTAAAGTTAAGGTTAAAGTTAAAGCTAAAGGACGCTATATTTAACTATAACCATAACTTTAACTTTAACTACGCCTCTCGTGCAACCCAACCTTACTGTTAATTGTAATGCAATAGAACTACATAATATATCTTTTCTGTTCCAGGCTTTTTACTGAAATTCAAGCATTCAAGCATCATTTAACTTTCCAGAAGATTTTAGTCATTGCATTTAATAGTGAATACCTACGGCTCATCTAGATGAGTTACATTATTGTCTTCTCAGATCTTAAATTGGGAATAGCAATTTTTTTATTTATTAGGAGTTGGTATGTTTTGTTTTAATAGTCTGAAGTCGTCATAGTCAATAATAATTATTATTTCGTAGCTAAAATAAGGGTGTACTCGGGGAATCGAGACAGTAGCGGTCATTAACTCCCTGCCAAAAAACTTGCGATTGATAATGAAGTGTCAGATGTTCCTAGTCCTAAGCAAAGAATTCTATAATGAAGTATCAGATGTTCCTAGTCCTAGGCAAATAATAATATCCAAATAGAAGTCTTTGGTTTTGGTTAGGGCGATATCGCATTTTGCATACTCGATGTGAACTGAACATGAAGCATATAATATCATTCCGAACTCATAAAAAGTTGGAGATTATTATTCTTAATTTGTATCTTTATAAGGGTGGGTTGCACCAACTTACTTTAACTATAACTGAAACTTTAAATATAACTTTAACTATAACTACCATGCAAAATGTCAAATCTTTGTAAAAAGTAAAAAATGGACGTCCATATTTAACCATAACCATAGAGATCGACAAGGCTTTACGAGGGCTGCTATTTATGTATCCGGAATTAAAAAAAGAAACAAACATATATCATTTAATATGGTTTTATTGCTTTTCAAAATATTCGCCGCGATGATCGACACACTTTTGCATACGCTGGAACCAATTTTCATAGCACTTTTTCCATTCTGATTGAGGTATCTCCAAAACGTGCATTTTGAACGCATCAACAGCCTCTTCGCGGCTCGAAAAACGTTGACCACGTAATTTGTTCTTCGCGTATGGAAATAAAAAGAAATCGTTAGGTGCCAAATCAGGGCTGTACGGCGGATGACCAGTCAATTCGATCTTTTGACCCTCCAAAAACTGAGTTGTTTCAGCTGAGGTGTGACAGCTAGCATTGTCGTGATGTAATATGATTCTGCGTTGTCGGTTGTCCTTTCTTATTTCTTCAAAGACTTCTGGTAAACAAATGGTCGTATACCATTCACAATTAACCGTTTTACGATTCTCTAATGGCACTGTAGCCACATGTCCATTAATTCCAAAAAAACAGGCGACCATTTGCTTCAAAGTACTTTTTGCACGAGTAACTTTTGTTGGTTTCGGCTCATCTTGGAACACCCACACCGTTGACTGTTGTTTAGTTTCGGGGTCATATGCATAGATCCAAGATTCATCACCTGTGTAGATATTATAAACGGCTTTTGACGTACCACGGTTGTATTTTTTTATCATTTTTTTGCACCAATCGACACGAGCCCGTTTTTGATCGATTGTCAAGTTGTGCGGAATCCAACGCGAACATATTTTTTTTACAGCCAAATGTTCGTGTAATATCTTATGTATGCTCGTCATACTTATGCCTAAGGACGCCTCTATCTCGCGATATGTAACATGACGATCACGCATTATTAGTTCCCGCACAGCATCTATATTTTGTGGGACAACAGCTGTTTTTGGGCGACCTTCTTTATTTTCATCCGTGAGCATAGACCGCCCACGATTAAACTCACTGTACCAGTGATAAACAGTGGTTTTTGATGGTGCTTCATCTCCAAAAGTTGCGGTGAGTTGAATAAAGCACTGTTGTTGATTTAGCCCACGCCGAAAATCGTAGTAAATCATTGCACGAAAATGTTCACGCGTTAAATCCATGGCAAATGAAGACACGCAATTTTCAAAATGACGCCACAATGGAAAAATAATTGACAGTCACATGAAACAAAATGTATTCTTCAACCAAAGAGTTCTATTTTCAAATGTTGTAATTACTTTTTAAATATTGTTCTTGTAAGTGGCCAGTTCCGGATACATAAATAGCAGCCCTCGTAAATGAACGTGGTGAAAAAAGGAACTATTGCTGTCACATACAAAAACGCAATTTTTGACAGTTCTCCTTTACCAGCAGCGCCCCCGCCAACGTTCATTTAAAGCCTTGTTGGACCAGCAACAGACATCTGTCAAATTCTGTGGTCAAAATTAAGTTTAAAGTTAAGTTAGCCTTAACTATAACCATAACTTTGACCGTAACTATAACCACGCCTCTGGTGCAACCCACCCTAAATGAAAATGGCGAAAAAAGGAACTATCGCTGTCATCATACAAAAACGCCATTTTGACAGTTCTCATTTAGCAGCAGCGCCCACGCCCACGTTCGTTTAAGGCACAATAAGGCCTTTTCGGACCAGCAACAGACATATTCTGTCAAACTTAAGGTTAAAGTTAAGCTATAACCATAACTGTAACAATAACCACGCCTCTGGTGCAACCCATTACCCACCCTTAGAGGTCAATTTTATTTTTAAATATTCTAAATACAGCACGAGCATTTTTCATAGCGCTTAGACTTAAAATGTTAACGACCGCTACCGCCTCGTTTCGCCGGGTACAGTCCAGTCAATATTCGAAATACTTCATAGTATGTTCCTAAAATACTTGTCTTATATTTGTTAGGTATGTACTCGTAAGTAGTTAGATTTTGTTGCTTATTTATAAGAGTATCTACAATACTTATAATTATTGCATATTTATTCAAAATACTTTGTAAATAGCTTTCAGCACTATAGGTGTAAAGTTAGATATTTTGTGTTTTTAAGGTTTAATTTTTTATATGATTTTGAAAGGTAACTTGTACTTGTAGACATCTTATGCTCGTCTTCTGAAGTTTTGTCGGGACTTAATGTATTTATCAGCGTTGCTACTTAAAAACTGTTTTAATAAATTGATGCCAATCAAAATCTAAGGTTTTTTATGGGAGCTTGTCCCATCAAAGGACCTCAGAAACCGAGCATTATATATACAGGGTGTAACAAAAACAAGTGATAATACTTTAGGGTGTGTACGTGTTCCTTGTAGAGAGTTCACTGTGAAAGTAGCAGCGCTGAAATACCAAATTTTTTTTTCACTTTTGTATGGGGAAACTCGTGACGCTCGGGCCCTTGCCCATACAAAAGTGAAAAAAATGTTTCGTCTTTCAGCGCTGCTACTTTCACAGTGAACTCTCTACAAGGAATACGTACACACCCTAAAGTATTATCACTTATTTTTGTTACACACTGTATATGACATTGTATGAACACTTTGTTTTTTTATGAATTTGTAAATAGTTTTAAATACAACTGCAACATTTGCAATTAAAATAATTAATTGATATAGAGCTAATGGTTTAATTTCATACTTCACTTATCTTATTATAATATAATATATCCCACAACCTGAGAACTATAATTATTGTGGTACACTTTACAGAAAAACTATCACGCCTATTGATTTGTGCTTAATCATAATAGTAATTTTTATTTATGTGTAGATTTGTTATCATCGGTCAGTAAAGATTTGGTTACTATTAGACGAACTTACCGTAACTAAACCTAACTTAATGGAATCTCTTGATTATTGCAACACCTTTTTTTC
Organism: Aricia agestis; assembly: GCF_905147365.1. Taxonomy (NCBI): domain Eukaryota; kingdom Metazoa; phylum Arthropoda; class Insecta; order Lepidoptera; family Lycaenidae; genus Aricia; species Aricia agestis. The sequence goes on along the minus strand of NC_056428.1, from coordinate 21,297,198 downwards.
TAATGTTGGACAAAATCTCGCAAATTAAATACTAACAGTTAATAAGGAAAATGAAGAGTCGCGGCATCCAAAGTTAAAATAACCAATTCACCTACGCAGTCACTCTTCTTCCAACCAACAGATGAAAGTGAAGTGGATTCAATTATTAAGATCCTAAAAATGGACAGTGCCCCAGGCTTACATGGAATTACTAACAAAATACTAAAATCTATTAAAAGTCATATCATTATCCCACTCACTTTCATTTGCAACCTCAGTTTGACAGAGAGATTTTTTCCTTCAATGTGGAAAACAGCAGCTGTTACGCCTGTTTACAAAAATGGTAGTAGATCAAATCCTAGTAACTATATACCAATTTCTTTGCTGTGCTCATTCTCAAATATTTTAGAAAAAAAATGTCCACAAACGTCTTATTAGCTTCATAGACCAAAATAATTTACTATCCGACAAACAATTCGTTTTCCGCGCTAATAAATCTATAGAAGACGCAATAAGGTTATTGACAGATACTATTTCAGGACATCTTGACGAGAAACAGACATGTATTGCCGCATTTATAGACCTTGCTAAGGCGTTCGACACAATCTCTACTAAAATTCTAATACGCAAGTTAAGAGTTATTAGGTATAAGAGAAAACGGCTTAGCATGGTTCAATAGCTATTTAATTAATCGATCACAATTGATCAATGAAAATCAACCAACATAAAAGTAATTTACAGAATATCAACTTTGGAATACCACAAGGTAGTGTCTTGGGCCCCACACTTTTTATTTTATATATGAACGACATAATATTTAATACAAGCCTATATAGAACCGAAATAATCTGCTACGCTGATGACACATCAATAATTTTGAATGGGAACAATTGGACTGAGGTAGTTAAAACCGCTGAAAATGCACTTAAAATAATCGCTAGGTGGCTCCAAGACAACTACATTGAGTGTCCAAAAGTCAAAACAAGAGTTTTGACTTTATGAAAAAATAAGATTTTTTTCATAAAACTAGAACATCAGCACCTCCTGCAAATCTCAACGTACTATAGATATAGTACTATAGATATAGTACATATACTGGATATGCATACCAATTTGGGGAGGAGCAGCTACCACTAAAATAATAGTTCTAGAAAGAGCACAGCGGTCAATATTGAGAGTCATATTGAAGAAACCTATCTGGTATTCTACAACAAATGCTTACAAAGATATAGATGAACCAACTGTTCGTGCTCTTTTTATATTCCGCGTTATTGTCAAGGAACATCGTGCTTCTTAAAACTTCAGATTACGAAACATTGCGCAAAAAAAGAATATCAAAGCTACCGTTACCACGGATATCTTCTAGTTTCGCTAGAAGAATTTGGTTCATTTTTATACCCATTCATATATAATAATATAAACAGGAAATGCACTATAAAAAGTTAAAGAAGAAGTGACAAGATGGCTCAAAGCTCTAGATTATCACGATAAAGAACAAATACTAAGAGAGATATATAGATAGAAATAATCACATACATAAACACACACACACACATACACACACACACAGAACACAGCGCGGTAATGATCTATTTAAAATTTTATAAATTTTAGTATGTAATTTTGTTTTTATTTACAGAATTAATTGTTTTTAAATTAAGATACTATTTTGGTGATCTGCAGGACAGGCTCAGCCTAGAGACATCAAAGAAACTCGGCAGTAAAACGTCTGTAATCTTAAAATAATATAATGTACCTACTTGTTAAAATATTTTGAATCAAATGTATGGTTATTTTCAATAAATTATTATTATATTAAAAAAACTGCCTTAGATTATTACCACGCAAAAAACGACGCGGCACAAATCTCGGCTTTTAGCTAGTAAGAATTTAGTTTAATTTTTTTAACTGTATGTGTGTCCGTACTCCGTAGTATCGTAACATCCAAAAGGGTGGGCTGGTTTGATCTAATTTTAATGAGAGCTGCATGTAATAAGACGTTATCGACTCACACTCTGCTGAATGATTTGAGTGATTTGACGTTTTTTTTTGTTTATTAAGTACTTTTAATAAATAAAAAAGACTGGTAAGTATAGGTTGTTACGCGTGTCGTCCAAGCTGCGCCATCTAGTGGAAACATTGCTAAAGAATCAGCTCTCGTAGTTACGGAAAAAAGCTTTTTAAAACCTTTGAATGATAATGGTTTCGGAACTACGAATAATAATAGGTTACCAAAACGCTTGATACGTGGATACTTAGATGGCGCTGAAGGTAAAGCTTTAAGTAAGTTAGGTTTCGGGGGAGTTGAGTGTTTTTAGGGTTCCGTAGCCAAATAGCAAAAAACGTAATCCTTATAGATTCGTCATGTCTGTCTGTCTGTCCGTCCGTATGTCACAGCCACTTTATTAAACTATAAGAGCTATAAGATGAAACTTGGTAAGTAGGTAGATGTAGTCTTTGAACCGCTTTAAGATTTTGATACAAAAATGGAAAAATTATCAAAAATTTATCTAACCTATGCGTGTGGGGTATCTATGGATAGGTCTTCAAAAATCATATCGAGGTTTTTAAAATGCAAAGTGGTAAAATGTGTCGCCCCCTCTTCTAAAGTAAACTTCTAAAGTAGTGGCATGATAAGCCTAAAAAAATATATGATGTATGTACTATCAGAGAAGTTGATTCCTAGGCAGATGGCTAACTTAAGCTACGTAGTTTGGTCGCGTTACGTCAAACCCAGCCGACCGATCACAGCTAGCATCGAATTGACATAAGCCGACCACATAACGTAGGTCCGTCAACTGCATAGGAATCAATTTCCTCGATGGTACATTACTACAAAAACTACCAATATGGTTCGAAGGAGATCTAGCCAGTAGTTTTTTAAACGTCATGAATGGTAAACCTAGGTTGGGTTGCACCAACTAACTTTAACTATATTTAACTACAGTGCAAAATGTCAAATTTTTGGTTAACCTCCGCTCATACGTATATCCAGTGACGGATGACTACTTGATGCCCTAAGCAATCCACGCTTGTGGGCCCCCCTATCCGTATGACAAGTGACAACTAGAATCAGTATTTAAATCTTTATCACCTAAAACATTAGTATTTTCCTAGAAACTTTTTTGGTTTGGTTTTTTGTGATGTGAGAGTGAGACGTGATGCCCTATTACGGATTTTTTGTGCTTCTTTCGGTGCACTCTCAGACGTGATGCCCTAGGCAATTGCTTAAGGGTTAATCCGTCACTGCGGATATCTGAAAATTTACTACGAGTATGTTTTACAGTGTATATTTTTCCTGTCGATTTTTACGGATAATTAAATTTTTTATACCCTCATTCCCGTTACCTGTAGCTTCAATAAAAAAAAATGCAACAAACATCTGTGAATTTCTCCGGTTTAAAGCCACATTTAACTTAGATAACCATAACTTTAACTTAATCACGCCTCTGGTGCAACCCAACCTTAATTTAACTTTCATTAAATCAACTGAAATATGAAAATAAATCAAAAACCTCTTAATTTCATAAAAATAAACTTTATTGCTGCTGCGGAACGTGGGCGACTTCAACTCGCACTTGGCCGGTTTTTTTCTTTTTTTATTATTCGCATGAGGTAACGTAATATTTTGGCTAGTATCAAAGATGATATAAAGCTATTATTGTAACTTACGAATAATAAAAACTAAGGAAGAATAACTGTGTCAAAAAATTTGGCCATGAGTCTACAAAATGTGACCCGAATACATGCATACTTTATGCATGTATTCGGTGCACAATTTTGTGTAAATATAGAAGTGACAATTAATGTCAACGGCTTTATTTCGTCAGTTTGAGTGTTAGTGTTTCGTTGCTATTGCTATACCTATGCGAAAAGGAACCAAATTCATAACAGTTGAAGTATGGGAGTTACGTTTCCTAAGTTTTTATTATTCGTACTTAGATTGTAACTAATTCTTTTCAAGTCTCACATTATGTCAAAAATAGAGTAAGAGCCTGCAACGGCCAGACCATCCTTAATTTCGGAAAGCTGAAAGTTTACCTGTTTGTGACCTTTACAGAGGTAAGAGTGACTAGCAACCATGGAGTTTCGGTCGCGTTTAATTAAGGAGGTATCCAGTTCTGAAGGTCTACCAGACTTTCGAGAAGGAGCAATCACGTAATCACGTAATCTCGGTAAGTGAAGGAATCTCGTCTTCTACTGCCAGATATTTTTGACAGTTGCTTCCTTAAATACTTTGAGGGTGGAATAGTGTGTAGAGGGGCTACACGGTCATAATCGCTTGTCTATAATACAGTGTATATGTTACAGCCAACTGGTTAAAATAGCCGTTCAATCAAACAGCTAGCCCTTTAACTGAACAACGCCATTCTATCACACGTCTAGCATTTTAATTGAATAAAATAATCGCGCAAAACGTTCAACACTACAGCTGATTCAAAAGCAGCCGTTTGATTGAATTAGTTCAGCGCTTACCACTGCGGCACTAGGTGCGTTTTGTTTACCATAATATGGCGTCAACTAGCCGGGGGCACATACGAGTGAATCAACATTTAAACAAATATTCGAGGAGAACTTACGGCATTTGGAAATGCATCACCAAGGCAGGCATCATGCATATTGCAATTGTGTTCAAAATGAGTTAGAAATTAGAATACAATTTATTCTGCTTGATATCATTACGCTTGTGTAATAATAACAGTAAACTAATGGTCACCTTAGTTAATTTGCCATTTAACCAGTTAGCTAAGCGTCGTCTAGCTGTAGTGTTGAACGTTGTAGTCAATAAGTCAGCTAAACGACGTACCTATAGCTGTGTGATTGAATGGCGTTGTTCTGTCAAGGGGCTAGCTGTTAGGTTGAACGGCTTTTTGAACCAGTTGACTGCGACATATAGACAACCGATTCTTTACGTTGTATGTGTATAGTATACACATACATAAGACTGGAGATGCTGAATATCCCTGTAAGTATGTTAAATAAAAGATTGGCAATGAAAGTTAATGATATAATATTTAATTTAACATTAAGAATTATAATGCCGACTTACCAAACAAACTGTATTTGTTGAAAATAAACGAGAGTTTCCTCAATGATACGTAGCTCTTAAGCTAGTGGGGCATAGTGGTCCAAACTATGCTTACAACCAGCGAGAAAACTTTAAAAATGTACAGTTTTATTTCTAAACAAATATAAGCAGTAGGTGCCACCAATTATACCTACTCATTACAATACTTAAACGACTTATTTTGGATTATAAGCGCTTTGAAAGAGATCATGAGATGTCAATGTTTTTTTTAATATTCTGGTTTCTGAGCTTTCTTAACAAAAGTTTAGCTTTCCATAAGTTTGATTAAAAGCGCTAGTGAATATTTTACCGTCAAAAAGTGGTAGAATAGTCCATAGTTCAAGGGGACATTAATTTACAATCTAGTCTGTTGCAGACACAATTGAATTTAATGAAGCACATACAATCTAAAAATATAATATTATTACCCAATATTTAGGGACAGAAAACATACTCTACTAACACCCCTGCAATGGGGTAGAAGCAACTACAATAATCCCATCGTAGGGACAAATATACTATGGCCCAATATATAGGGACAAAAAACATCTAATGCTGTCCCATTGTAGGGACAGATACATTTAATAAAACCGATTTTAGGGACAGTTAGCCCTTTTACTAAATAGCTTTATCTAGAACTAATATTTCATACAAACGTTTTGTTTAAGCTTTAGGGCCAACATTTGGCTACGTAATGCCGCAAAAAAACGTTTGTATAAACATAATAATATCCTCATAAATTTATTATGTACTTAACACATTAATTAATGTAGACAACATCATATTATTTTAAATATAATCTGTAGTAGGTATTGAAATATCTTAGACTTTAGAGCGTTACAAAAATATAATCGAAGTTAGCTAAGTAAATGTTACTAGGTGTAGTGTCGTAGTGGGTGTAGGTATAAAATGCCGAAATACATCAACAATCACAAGTTTAAAAAAATTCAGTCTTTTCAAAATAAAATAATTATAAGATTCTCTAGATTGTAGTATACAATAAAGAATTTTGACTAGGCATTTGTTTGTTGTTAAGAACTCGTTATACGGTAAATTATTTTATAAAAATATGTCTTTGGGATCAAAAATATAATAAGTACATATTTTATATTAATAGTTAAAGATATAAGAATATTCTTTTTATTTAGATAAAGTGAGATTTTAAGAAAATATGACCACTACATTTTCTTGTAGAAACCAGGTACATTTTTATCAACAGTAGTTTAGTTTTATCTTATAAAACTATAATATGGGACACTATTTGGATAACTACAAAAACCTCTAATTAATGTCCGGTTTTAAGGTGTTGAGACAGAAGTATTTATCTAGTCATAAGCGCTTTTGATTAGCTATAGAAAAACTAGGGCCAGTCACCACTACTAGCGCCCTGAACGAGATTTCTTTGGCGCCCAGGGTTCTGATAGTGCTGAAAAAGGAGGCGCCCCTTTTGTTTGCGTTCGGCGCCCCTTTTTATCCGGCACCCTGGGCGGTCGCCCAGCGTCTTCTCCGTCTGCAGCTACTCAGCAAAACATAAACCAATCAACAGAGCTGTTGAATAAATAAAGTTTTGTCAAAAAACTTTAGAAACAGGGCAAGTAATGATAATTGGAAAGGTCAGACCGTGCTCAGTAAACTATACTGATGCGAAGCGACGGGACACTATGTCCCAGTACTAAAGTGCTGCGTCGCGTAGTGCAACTTAGGCTGGATTTATATGCATCCGGACGAACGCGCGGTTTGGCGGCTACTGGCTACAGTATGAGATTACAAGCAAATCTACAAGCAATCGTATTGTAAATTCATTTGCTTGTGAGCTCGCGTTGTAGCCGTCAAACTGCGCGGTAGCGCCGCCGCATATAGATCCAGCCTTACCTTCTGTTAAATAAAATGGTTTTCATGACGTGTCGCGTCGCTACAGTGTAGTGTGGTGTAGTCACGCCTAATGCGGTCTTACCTTTAAGATGATTTGACTTTAAAAAATATAATATATTTCTTAAAAAATATTTTTGAAATATATTACCTACATAAAAACTAACAAAAATATTTTTTCTCGGAAATGTCATTTTAAAATTAGCACAAGCTGCCATTCTAAAATGGCCAAGCACTTATAAAACACCAATTACAAAGCATCATAATATTTACAGCGTAAGATAAAATATTATGTTTTTTATGTCGCGGGCTTCAAGCCAGCAGTTAGTATAGAAAAAAGTAATTTTTCCATACTACCTGCTTGGTCTTCTATGTTTTAAGTTGGGAACAAGGGTCTAGTTTGTTTAGTACCCTCTGTTTTTCCCAACAATATCCACATAACGAGTTCTAAATAGATTAAGTGGTCTTACATCCATACCTAACCCGAACCGAATCCGAACCCGTGAAAATACGGTCCGAAGTAGGCACAATTCACAAAACCATCCCAGCATCCGTTCTTCTTCTTTTTATTATGGCGGCCTGAGTGAATTGTCAATGTCAGAGTAATATTTTTGTGTCGACTTTGCTCAATATTGCAGGTCTGGCGAAGACCGGCATCCACAATCTTAAATAAATGTAAAAAAACTGTAATATTCTCGTTAGGTAAGTTCCGAAATTTAACCCAATATACTGGGCATTGCAATGACATCTAGTCATGGATGCCACTGGACGCCAAGCTGTTAATTGACTTTGTTGGGATGTCATTATAATACGTCACACTCTCTAGTATAACATTGTTGAAACAAGATGTACAATATAGCGTTGAAATCATGACGTCATGAGTACTATGGCCAGTATACAGGATTACATTTCGGAATTTACGCCTGAATTTCTCGAGCTTGAATTAGAGATTGGGCCAGTGTGTGAAAAAATAAAGTCTGAGTCTTAATGAAAAATACGAATTCGGTAATTGCGCAGGTTCGGTTTGGATTCGAATCGGTAGTGCAAAACCGCCTTAATGGGGCGAATAAAGCAAAAAATAGAACATCGTCCTTGTCTTTTCACTCTTAGACCCGTCAATTATATGCCAGACGAATAAGAACGACGTGGAATCGGCGCCAAATAGCTTTTTCGTAATAGCTCGATAGCTAGTCCAGTCCCATATCGGTAACATAATTTTGCTTTATTCGCCCTCTTAATTTAAAACAAGTTATCACAAGAGTGTTATATTGCTCTAGATTTATAATTGTTAGTTTTCATTAAAAATAAAAGTTTCGTTCATATCAAAAAATCATTAATTTAATGATATTAACGAAAGGTTTAAATTAGGAAAGTGTTACAAGCACTGGGTAATTTACCCTATAATTTAAAGTGGCTTTAGATCTTCCTTGTTTTTATTTTTTCTACAAAAAACTAAAAAGAATAATTAGCGAACACAAGAAATGTGTTCTACTCACTTGGAATATTTTTAATATTATTTATAGTATTATTTTTAGTATTCCGTACCTAAAGGGTAAAAACGGGAGCCTATTACTTCGTTGTCTGTCCCGTCTGTCTGTCCGTCTGTCTGTCTCCAGGCTGTATATTGCTAGACTTCTGAAATTTTCACAGATAATGTCATATTATATTATTGTGTAATACAACAAATACTAAAACATAATAAAATTAATCTTTAAGGGGGCGCTCCAATATAACAAACGTGGCCTTTAATTTGCTCGATATCAATAATAAAAAAAGGTCGCCTTTTCAAATTTTCACAAAATACTAAATTATATAATGTGATAATATGTGTAATTTATTCGTAATTATTATTATTAATTAAATCACAATAAAATAAAAATTTAAGGGATTAAGTATACTTACATAAAACAATATTTTTGGCGGAACCCATTTTTAAAATCAAATCAGAGTTTATATTATGGCATAAAAAATTAAAAAGTAACAATCACTTGGTAGCTTATCGTATAAATTGTTACCAAACTATTAAAAACAAAATATCGAAGTAAATACTTAGATGAGTAACAGCTTGTAACGATACTTTTCATCAATTATAAATCTGAGCACAGGTATAGTCCGAGATCCATCAGGCAGATTATTTCGTATTCAACCTCTTATAATCTTTGTCTTCATAAACTTTGAAAAAAGGAAATTTGGCACAATCTCTATGCATAAAACTTCGTTCTTTATAATATAAAGAACGAAGTTTTATGCATAGAAAACGAAGTTTGCAACATAGAAAACGAAGTCTGAATAAAGAACGAAGTTTACAACATAAGGAACGAATTTTAAATAAAGAACGAATTTTGCAATTTAGAGAACGAAGTTTGATAAAATAGGTAGGTAACGAAGTTTAAATAAATAACGAAATTTTAAATATAGAAAACGAAATTTGAAATATAAAGGACGATGTTTGAAATATAATATAGGTTACGAATTTGAATAAAAAACGAAGTTTGGATAAAGAACGAAATTTGAAATAATTCAAACTTCGTGATCTATATTTTAATTCATGAAGCCTCAAGAGGCCACATCCGGCCGCGATAACAATAGATAAGCTATTGTGTCTCGTTTTTCCACGATCGATGGGTAAAAAATTACTTGATCTATATATTTTAAATTTCTGGATATACATCCAGAAATTTAAAATATAAATCACGAACTTTGAAATCTAGATCACGAAGTAGTTCAGAGGTTGGATACGTAATTAGCCGTTTAATGGCGCTTCTTCCGTAAGCCGAAGAAGCCCTTGAAGTTAAAACATCATGTGGTCTTGGAACGGTCGTGCAGAGCGCGGCTGGACCGGCTATCCATGCTACTTTCGTCGAAGTCCAGGAGTAATTCTTGGGCCTGAAAGATGAAAAAAAAATAGATTGAAATAGATTTGTTGTGTACTGGCCTATGACTTTTTCTTCAATCGAATTTAAACTATAGTACAGGTTCCCTAGATTTTTTTGTCATTTGATTACTATCAAGCTAATTTTTCGTGAGTAGCTTCATTTTGATAGGACGCACAACAAATTCCACTTCGAAAATGATCAAAAGTGGTAGCTAACAGAGATATAAAAGATTAAATATTTCGATTTGATGATCCTAAAATATGGATTGCTCTATTTGTAGGACAATGTTACTGTTAAATTATATAAATATCAACTTATCAATATACAAAAAAATTGTTGGCTAGGGTTCCGTTTTAGGGTACTGTAGTCAACAGGTCATTGTAGTCTACAGAACCCTAAAAAAAGATTACTATTTGCTAATGAAGTAGCGTTAGCAAAAACATTCTGAACATTAATATTATAGGTTTATACATGGTTTATACCAATGATGTGTAATGATTTTAGAACTAAGTTTATACATAATAGTTAATAACAAAATACGTAATCGATCGATTCTGTACATTAAAGATATTACAGAGCTGTGTTTTTGGTCAACCTTGTGACAGATACAACTCTTTCAGTTACTATTTTCTTATTTTTGAGCAAACCCAAATGGTTCGTTTTAGGGTTCAGTAGTCCATCAAGTTTTGTTGATTTCAGAACCCTATAACGGAACCCTACCGAGCAGATTTTTTGTATGTTGATAGATTGATAGTCATATAATTTAAGAGTAACATTGTCCTACAAATAGAACAATCCATATTTTAGGACCATCAAGTCAAAGTATGAAATCCTGTATATCTCTGTTAGCTACCACTTTCGAGATTTTTTAAAACAAAAAAGTTGTTTGTCTTATCAAAATGAAGCTACTCACAAAAAATTAGCTTGTTTGAAAATTTTCAGTATGAAAAAGATTCCTTGGTTATTTCATAACCAAGGAATCTTTTCCGTTCTTCATCGAAATAAGGTAAGAACACTAATGGCAGACGCTTTAAGAAAACATGAAACATTTGAATGTTGTAAAATATATATTTATTAAAATAAAGGATTGATAACTTCTTCCATGTCTTCAGTAACTCTTACAAAATAAAACTATTATGATTATTCACTAACAAATCAATTAAAAAATAAATTATTGGTCTTTTTGTAAACTTAGTCATAACAACTAATAGATGACATCACAGTTGTCTACTATTAGTGATGTTCGTTACATCACTAATAGTAGACACCAATATGAACTAATAGTTGACATAGAACATTACATTACATTTAACATTTTTCCTATTATTAGGTCTTTATTTGCCGTTTTTTCAAAAGATTTAATTTACTTCATCATAGTAACTACATGCATATGAAATATTATCCACGTTGTCTCCAGATTCCTTCTTCCATACTAAAACTATCTTTCCTTTTATTTTTATTTTTCATATATTTTTTCCTAGCAAATTTATTTTGAGTCTTTAGTCTCTTGCCTCTTCTTTTTTCTTCTTTCTTTTCTCAGCTCTCCTTTTTCTTCTTTTTACTGCTAAAAAACTAAAGCAATCGATTTTTAGATCAGACAAGGTCTAATATGTCAATTTTTAGGTACAGTAGTTCTAATTTGTTAGCTTGTTAATATAATTTATATTTTCAGAGAATATTGATGATATTTACAGTAGAATAAACTACAAAATAACTTTAGTATGTATTGCAAAATGATGATATGAGTTCCATATCATCTATTAGGTTTTTTACATTTTCAAGAACTAATAGTAGACACCCTTTATATTGTTAGGGAAAAAGGATAAAAAATCATAAATAAACATTAATTAGTGTAAACAACATGACCATTAATCCAATGAAATCAATAGATATTACAAAAACTCAAATAAATGTATTCAAAACTTACGTGCAAAGTTTCGCCTTCCTTAACATATTTGCTAAGAAATTGCCGAGCGCGTGTTGACGCGGTCACATTTTTTACGAAAACTGATCCCATTTCAAAATTTTGTTCCCGAACGACGTGAAAAAATATATTAGGGACGCCCCTAATATATTTTTTCACGTCAACAGATAGCTTGAAAAGCTTATAAAATTTATAGTGTTAAGAAAAAATTAGACTAATTCTTATTTTTATGGTATTTTTGTCGTAAGTGTCATCTATTAGTTCCGAGTCTACCATTAGTGCTTTTACCTTATTTATCAATTGGCGGAATTATTTGGCGAGAATCATGATTGACCATTCAAAATCTTATCCCTTTTTCCACTCATTATTAATCAATTACTATAATAATATAGGTATATTTTGTTTGAAATATACAATTATATTCCTAAATTGAATCACTATTCCATTTAATAATGTAATATTGTAAATTTCAAAGTCAAAATAAATATTTTGTTTGCTTATTTGTTTGAATAAATAAATTTAACATGTAAAACGGAGGAGCTTTCCACGTCTGCGCATACGCATTCGGCATTACGCAACCTACAACTACGATCTATGGCAGGGGTCGGCAAGCAATTTTAGGTGGGGTCCGGATACTGTGGGAAAATTTTAACGAGGTCCAGAAAAACACACTTGTCCTATGTAGCTTAAAATTTTTTTAATTAATAAAGGTATACGTATACCTTATCTATGTATTAATTGATATTTTGAATTGGTATTCAAATATATTTAGCAAGTTCATTCAGAGAATCCTAGGGATCAGCTGAAGATCTCGAGAATTCCCGTGTCGTGGATGGTTTATTTACACAACATTTAAAATCGTGATATAGATTACTATTAGACTATAACCTAGTCATCACTTTTTGTTTTACTTATCTACAACGAAAAAGGAGGGATGTTATACGGCTGATTTGTCTGTCTGTGTGTTTGTCTATAAAGAATTTAATACTTATTTATATTATTTTTTTAATATATTTCTAAATTACGGTAACATCTGATGCATTTATGATTCTGTTCCGCGTAAAGACGTACAGACCGACAGCTGAACCACTTTTAATTAATTGGTTATACGGTGTGAGCACACTTTTATATAAAGTAAGATTGTGTTACAAAAATTTAGCGAAAATTGTACAATAAACTAATAATAATATTATTATGTGTTATCGTAGTAGCGGCGCCATGTTTCATGTGAAATAAAACTTCTGTTATTAGGAAAATATTTTTATTTCATAAGATAATAAAACAAATAAAATTGATAAAAAAATGTTTAAATAGGAGAAAAGGTTCGGGGTATCTTCGTTGATTTACAGAAGAGTCCTTTTCTCACGTAGCTGTATCAGTGTGAGTGACACCATAAAGAACCGTAGTGACACCACGGCTGCCCGTCTGTCACTTTAGTGTTAAGAGCCAAACGTATGGCCTGATGAAAAACGATTACCATCGCCAATACCAGAAGTACCAAAAATTTGTTTAAGGAAGCACTCTTCTGTGGAATAACTGAAGATTATGATCCTCACTGCTCTAGTCATAGCTCAGTGTAGAGCTATTCTTCTTTTTCATGACTTAATGATAAAAACTCATTCTCTTTTCTATCTTTTAACGAGTCTTCTTACGTCAGAATTGCTTCTTCTTCGTTTCTACAAAGCTTAAAGCTTTATGTATTAGTGAGTTCATTACACTTAAATATTTCACAAAGAAGCGAAACAAAAAGAAGTGGTTTTTGTAATTAGAACAAAAAATAATAAAATACTTACATAGCTTTAAAAAATGAAAATGTAACTATGAAGAAAGATAACATTCGCGAATAACGTACTGAAAATTTCGCAGAGCAATATTGTAACAACACAAAAATATCCATAGAATACGCTGACGCAGATACAAATACACAAATTCGCAAGCAATGTCACAATCTACAAGCTGTTGAAAATAATTATGGTTTATGAAAAAAAAAAAAAAATTCAAATATGACTGACTGACCGAATATATATAACGTATAGTTAAAACTTAAAACAAACATTATTTTTCAACAGCTTATTATAAAACAAAACAACATAATAAGATTCAGTCGCAATAGATTCACAAAATATTGTAAATAAAATAATAATTTAAAACCATACTTACACATAAATTATCAAAATCTGGAATAACCGCTAGCTCGAACTTACAACAGTCTTCTATAAACAGAAAATGTTGATTTAGAATATTTTTTCTTTTCACATAAAGAATAATTAAAAGGAGCGTTGCGTACCGGAGTTTAAAACTGTTTCTATGACGGCGTCCATATCTGGAATATCACAAATATTTGAATCGTCAACGCAAGCGACCGCGGCGATGTCGGCATCGTTTCTAGATACCTTTGTCTCGTCGTCCGACAGCTCATCAGATGATCGTTTGCCAGCGATCATTAGCCTGCTGTTGCTGTCATCAACCTTGTACGTGCTGGGTCCCTCGTGAACAGCTTGCAGTCTGAATGCCGAAAGTTTGTCCTTTAGTATCGTGGTGCTGTCTCGTTTAAGGTCCGTAGGTCGGGGAGTGCCGGGTTTTTTAACTTTTGGCTTTTTATCTTTCTTATTCGTACTGAGGAGCTTGTATTTCCCCAGCTGTAGATTTTGGGGCCTCGTCTTTCGTCGTCGACTCAGTCCAGTAAATTGGGGGTCCGATAAGCTGCTCGAAGTGTCGTCTGGAACAAAAGAAAACGTTAGAACGGCCGCTTTTAATTTGCAAGTTTTACATATTTTTTTTTATTAAATAAGGGGGCAAACGAGCAAACGGGTCACCTGATGGTAAGCAACTACCGTCGCCCATGGACACTCGCAACATCAGAAGAGCTGCAGGTGCGTTGCCGGCCTTTTAAGAGGGTATACGCTCTTTTCTTGAAGGTTTGCAGGTCGTACCGGTCCGGAAATACTACTGGTGACAGTTCATTCCAGAGTTTTACAGTGCGCGGCAGAAAGTTACGCGAAAAACGCACTGTGAAAGACTGCCACTCATCAAGGTGATGAGGATGGTATGTTTTTCGCGTGGGACGATAGCGAAAAGTTGCAGGTGGTATGATTCCGAACAATTCCTCAGAGCACTCCCCGTGATACAACCGATAGAGGATGCAGAGTGAAGCAACATCTCGGCGTAATTCCAGGGGGTCCAAGCTGTTTGAAACACTATGGCAGTCAACAATTCGAGCAGCCCTTCGTTGGATACGATCCAGAGGGAGCAGTTGGTATTTTGGCGCCCCTGCCCAGAGATGAGAACAATATTCCATATGAGGCCGAACCTGCGCCTTGTAGAGTTGTAGGCGTTGGTCCGGACTGAAGTACTGTGTCGCTCTGTTAAGAACGCCAAGTTTCTTCGAGGCTAATTTGGCCTTACCCTCAAGATGATATCGGAACTGGACTTCGCTCGATATGTTGACGTCAAGTATCTCAATGCTAGGGGAGATGGTTAAAGATGTGCCCTCGAAACGAGGATAAACGACCATTGGTGACTTTTTAGTGGTGAACGCGCAGACTTGTGTCTTAGCGGGGTTGAATTTGACTAAGTTACGTCTACCCCATTCAGAGACCTTCTCCAATGAATTTTTTCGCGTGGGACGATAGCGAAAAGTTGCAGGTGGTATGATTCCGAACAATTCCTCAGAGCACTCCCCGTGATACAACCGATAGAGGATGCAGAGTGAAGCAACATCTCGGCGTAATTCCAGGGGGTCCAAGCTGTTTGAAACACTATGGCAGTCAACAATTCGAGCAGCCCTTCGTTGGATACGATCCAGAGGGAGCAGTTGGTATTTTGGCGCCCCTGCCCAGAGATGAGAACAATATTCCATATGAGGCCGAACCTGCGCCTTGTAGAGTTGTAGGCGTTGGTCCGGACTGAAGTACTGTGTCGCTCTGTTAAGAACGCCAAGTTTCTTCGAGGCTAATTTGGCCTTACCCTCAAGATGATATCGGAACTGGACTTCGCTCGATATGTTGACGTCAAGTATCTCAATGCTAGGGGAGATGGTTAAAGATGTGCCCTCGAAACGAGGATAAACGACCATTGGTGACTTTTTAGTGGTGAACGCGCAGACTTGTGTCTTAGCGGGGTTGAATTTGACTAAGTTACGTCTACCCCATTCAGAGACCTTCTCCAATGAATTCTCCACCTTAGACACAAGTTCGTTTCGACTCTCAGTGACATTTTGCCGAGAAATATTAGGGGAGCCGGTATATAAAGCATCACCTGTACTATCATCCGCATAGCAATGAATGCCTTTGGTTTGTAACATGTCATTGATATGCAGTATGAATAGAGTAGGCGATAGCACACAGCCCTGAGGGACACCAGCATTAACAGACTGAGTTTCCGAGCATTCGCCGTCAACTACGACCTTAATGCTTCTGTCTGCTAAGAAGACAGTCTGACAAGAAACTAGTGACCCACTTACATAATTTCTCGGGCAGCCCGTATGATGGAAGCTTTGATAGCAGCGCTTTATGCCAAACCCGATCGAAGGCCTTCGCAATGTCCAAACTAACAGCCAATGCCTCTCCCTTCGACTCAATTGCCTGAGCCCAACGATGAGTCAGGTATGCCAAGAGATCACCAGCCGAGCGACCCTTACGGAACCCATATTGTTTATCGCTTAGCAATCCCTGGCCGTCCAAGTATCGAAGAAGCTGGCTATTGATAATGGATTCCATTATCTTCGAGAAGAGAGAGGTTATAGCGATTGGTCTGTAGTTGGAAGGATTTGAGCGATCACCTTTTTTGGGGATCGGGTGCACCAAGGCTGTCTTCCAGTAAGCCGGGACTAGGAGAGCCGAAAAAGACGCGTCAAGACCGGAGCCAACTCTGGAGCACACTTTTTCAACACAATAGGCGGGATTCCGTCAGGCCCACTCGACTTTTGGATATCAAGAGAACAGAGGGCTTTTCGCACTGAGCGCTGATGAAACCGTATATCCGACATGATGCTCGTGCATCGCGGTATGGTCGGCGGTTTCTGCCCCCCGTCATCCAGGGTCGAGTTTGACGCAAAGAGCTTGCCCAGAAGATCGGCTTTGTCTTTTGCGTCCTGGGCCAACGATCCATTTCCTACGTGTAGGGATGGTAGGGTTGGCTTGCAGAAATTTCCTTCAATAGCTTTGGCCAGAGACCAGAATGCACGGGTTCCCGAGGGGAGGCGCTCAAGTCTCTTGCCAATTCTATTGATGTGCTGTTGCTTTGCCTGAGTAATCTCTTTCTTGAGGGACCTAGAGGCAAGGTTGTACTCCTTTTTATATGTGCTGGTATTTAAATCCCGAGCAGACACTGCGTTGGCCCAGGATTGGTAAGCCTCCTGCTTCCGGCGAGAAGCTTTTTTGAGGGATGAACCAAACCAGGGACGAAATCTGCCGCCAGTTGGCACTACAGAGGTCGGAATGAAAAGTTCCATCCCCTGCATCACCACATCAGCAACAGAGTTGGCAGTGTTGTCGAGATCATCCGGCGAGAAGCACACGTGCCCCCAAGGATAGGATGCAAAAAACGACCGCATCCCATCCCAGTCTGCTGACTTGTAGTGCCACACACGACGGTATTTAACAGCGCTCTGTCTTAACACCGTCGTAAGTAGCACAGAACTCCTAACAAGGCAATGATCCGATGAACCAAGTGGTGCGGTTACGGATATTTGGTAGCCGTCAGGATTTGAAGTCAGTAGGAGGGTCCAACAAGGAAGGATTCTGACCATCCACATCTGGGATTCGCGTAGGCGTAGTAACCAGTTGTGTCAAGTCGTTCGCAAGGGCAAAGTTGCAGACAGATCTCCCCGCGTGATCAGTTTTACTGGAATTGAGCCAGTCGGCGTGGTGGGCATTAAAGTCGCCAAGTGATTATGATCTCTGCGGATGGGATCTGCGGCTGCACAAAATCTGAAGCAGCTTGTAGGTGCTCCAAGAGTCGGTCCGTCTCGGGGTCACCACTATGGGACCTATATAGGCACGCATAGACGCGAGGGTGGTCGTCGCAATCTATGCGGAGCCACAAGTTTGATAGGTCCATGACCTCAAGATTGCTGAGGCGGCGAGAGCTGATATCATCTCTGATATACACACACACTCCATCTTTGGGTAGAAAGGAGTGCTCGAGGTATTACCCTGGGTGGGAAAGGTATGATGTGTCACTCGGAGATGATATCTGCGTCTCGGTTAAAAAGAGCAAAGCCGGCTTTTCCGTCTCAAGGTGGTAATGGACGGCATTAAGGTTGGAGTGTAATCCCCTGATATTACAAAAGTCCATGTTTAATATCGAGGGGGGTGCCTTTGTGTGTTTGCTCTTGCCCCGAGCAGATTGGAGCGCAGTTTTGCCCTCCCCAGAATACGAGGGGCAGCCTGGACGTCCACGTTCAGTTACAGGGGTTCCTAAGCATGGACGTCCAGAGAGGGATTCTCCAACGCAGTTGGTACCCTCCTGGGGTAACAAATTGTTTTTCAACTGCGGCATTTCTAGGGGGGTAGGGGATTGGGCCTCCGGTAAACTCACTCACTCGGCGAAACACAGCGCAAGCGCTGTTTCACGCCGGTTTTTTGTGAGGCCGTGGTATTTCTCCGGTCGAGCCGGCCCATTCGTGCCGAAGCATGGCTCTCCCACGGACAAATACATGTAATAATTCGTAGCGCACCAATGTCAGAATCGGTTTCCATGAGTTGGTATGCAGGTCCGGGTCCGGGCGACTTGCTGGGCCCTTGGCCAGCATCCCGCGTTTTTTCGTCTTTCTCCATCTTGCTCGGGTCGGGTAGATTCTTTATTACGCTATAGCTCTTTTTGATAGCGCAGACGATTCTATCGCGGCCGGGGGGGATGATCGCCAAGCGGCATAGTGATTGCGAATCGTCGGTCGGCTGTGGGGTCGAAAGATCTGTCACCAGATGAAGAATAACTTTTTGCAGCTGCCGCGGGTCTTCTATGGCTGGAGCCCCGTCACTTTGTTCCTCCTGAAAAGAAAATGAAGACTTCATATTTGCCGAGGTGTCGGGAACGGTATTCTAGAATAATTAATGATTCGTACCTCCGATGATTGTGATTTGTGATGATGATATTCGAATGATTTTTGATTTGGTGAAGTGTGATGTCACGGATGACGCTGAATATGAATCATGAAAATAATGGAGGATGAACTGAAAATATGAATAATTGACAACATTTCAAAATTTTAACATGGCTTTTTTATTATTTTATATGAAAGTAGACTTAAAATAAGGCGACACGTGTTTCTTGCTTTTTCAAAATTATGTTTTTATGATACCTAAAAAATAGATTTTAATCCTTCGTATTCTAAAGAGACGTAAGCGCCAAGTGACGTCATACTTACGTCTGAACGGTTAATTCCATTACACTTTAACAAAAGAAAAAATCTGTCAATGTAAGTTTGTTACGTTTATTATGACGTCTGTCAATGTCATCGTCAACCTGGAGGATAGGTAACCAATGAGGTAATGTTATTATTTAGAAATGTCAGTGTTGACAGGTGGTTGACAGTGACGTTTTTGTTTTTATGCTTCATGTTGTCTTTTTAAAACTATTTTACACCAGGCAAACAAACTGTATGATATTATGCCGTAAGTATGACGTCACAGCGTATTTTTCAGTTTTTATTTATTTTCTCAGTAAATAAGCAATATAAAATTTTTTTGAATATTTTTTTGATATCAGGAGAAGAAACTAAAGAAACGGTATTTTTTATTTTAAGGCTTAAAAATTTTGAAATGTTGTCAATTGTAACGATAATTCTAATGGTGAGAATGTTATCTGTTGCGCTGATCGTAATTATTATAATTGCTAAGTATTTTTCCATTGCGAGGATCGATTTAATAGAAAACATTTTAAGAACGTATAATAACAATGTAATGCAATAATTGTTCGATACAATAATGAAAATAATGTATTTTATTGTATGCTTAGGACAATTAGATGATCAACTAAATAATTGACGCGTACATTTTATGGTAATCAGTAATCAGAATAATAATATTATGTGCATAGCTATTTATTACTACAAACCATGCTTTGTGAGCTTTGTTGAGCTACACTTACAAAAACATTTGCTTAAGCATCTCAGACAAACATTTTTAATGCAAATTTTACAATTACTTTGACACAAAATTTTGAAGACAATTATATACTTATATTTACTTAATTTGAACCATTCACGAGTTGTCCATTTTTTCCGAGTATTTTTAAATTTGAAATGGACGCTGTTTTAACTATATTTACGGGATTTCGGACTACGATTGTGCCATTAGAATTGATAGACGACTAGTGTATGGCCTTATTTTTTAAATAATTTTCTATCGTAAAATATACTAACAAAACTTGATACTTTATATTTAAGAGTATTTTACTAAAACATGTTTGATATTTAGTAGGTATATAATACATTTATTTTTTCTACAAAACATAATATAGCTGTTTCAATCATAGAATAGTTACATGTAGGTATACAATCAAAGCATAAAAGCCCAAAAGCTCATTTGAATCTTAACTCTTTTAAGCAGACGGTGATAAATAAAATTAATTATTGGGCGTTGTTTTTTAGAATAATTATTTCTATTTTTGTTTTTTTGTTATGATTCCAACTTACTTAGTATAAACACCTTACGATGAAGATTTTATCATATTTTTAAGAATACAGCCTTTTTTCAACAACAATTGTTTGTGTTTAAATTAATCAAATTAATATTGTAAACAAGTATAATTATAATTAATAATACGATCGCTTCTAAGCATAATAAAACAAACAAAATCTAATCTAACAAAATCTACACCATAATTCGTAATATTATATTTGAGAATATCTTATTATATTATTATATAGCCGATATATATTATATTTGATAATATCTTATTATATTATTGATTATTATGTTTGTTAATAATACTATTTGTATCCGCCTTTTATGGGACAGAATTTTTTTTCGCGAACTAAAAACTCTTAGAATTTCTGAAGGATGTGAAATATGAGAATTGAGAAGAACGGAATGTAACAATGTAAAATAAACAGGAAAGTTTTTAAAATTTCTAATCGAAAAAATATTCGGTGCCCATGTAAACTATAAGTTATCTGTCCGTAGATAATTGCTTACAAGTTACAATCTTGTTGATTTTTTTAATAAAAAAAAACGGCTTAGTTTTTAATTTCCCCTACTTTCATCATACATTTTATCAAAACAATTTATTCATGACGGATATATTTCCACAAATTCATAATTTTCTTCTTGACGCCGTGATTCATTTAAATAAGGTTAGATTCTTAATTGCTCACCTGATGGTCAAAGTTTACCGACGGTAAGGCAAATCACATACCGGTCTTGGTTGAAGAAAATCATTTACTTGTAACCAAAATCTACTGTTGCTATGTAGTGGTGTTGCTGACACTCGCCGTGTTGTTGCCGAAACCCGCAGTGTTGTTGCCGAAACCCGTAGTGTTG
Source organism: Aricia agestis (assembly GCF_905147365.1). Lineage (NCBI taxonomy): Eukaryota > Metazoa > Arthropoda > Insecta > Lepidoptera > Lycaenidae > Aricia > Aricia agestis. The sequence continues at coordinate 21,275,997 of NC_056428.1, read as the reverse complement.
TTGCCGGAACCCGCAGTGTTGTTACCGAAACCCGTAGTGTCGTATCCGAAAGTCGCTGTCCTTTTCCTGAGTTACTGTCATTTTCCTCGAAGTTCGCAACTTTAAGAGTTCGATGTTATGCGATTCCTCAATTCTTCGTCGTATTTAGAAAAGAGTATCTGCTTTTGTCATCTTTTATTGTAGTTGTAGGATTTTTCTCAAAGAATTTGTAAACTAGAACTTTTTTGTTTTCTTATTTTATAGGATTTTCCCTTTGCAGTATTATATTTTATCAGCTCCAAAGAGAAGGAAATTTCTACGAGTAGAAAGATAATGGTTCACTTTTATCTTCACTTCACTTAATATCGCCTAGGCGGGCCCCGCATGTAGTTAGCGCGATCCTTGTAACAAACGACGTAACACAAAAAAATTAAAAAAACGAACCCGAAAAAAATACAACTCCTCATCAAAACGAAATATTTCTTCTTCCACTTGCAGTTGTGTTTTTTGCACATCTCGAAAATTTATGCGCGTGAGATGATGATGGTAATGATGATGAAAAATGGGATGAAATTATTCCTAAGTTTTACCGGGAGACGACCGTTCGCGCGGAACCCAGAGTGACGTTTGAGCGCGGAAAGCTTGGATTTGGCCAAAGTGCATGTAGCTAGGAAGTAAATGGATGTATGCGTCTGAGGGTAGTTTGGAAAATTGCATCGTATCCCCAGTGCAGCAGGGTTGAGTTTTGTGAAATGGGGAAAAAAGTAATCAATGCACATTCGCTCATTGCACCCGGGCTGCCTGGATTTATAGGCGGAGTCTCCAGCTTATAGTTCTGTCCTGCGCACTGATCGCGATGCAACAAGCTAAGTACCAAAGCTTATTCAATGAATTTTTGCAGAGGCGACATAACTTTTCTTCTAAAAGTTCCATATTTTACGGAATGCACATAATCCTAATTTGTAAAAAAAAATATCCACAGCTGAACATATTATAACCTCCTCGTTTTTTGGAGGTCGGTTAATTAGGATAATATTATATATTTTACACAAGTACGAGTGAAGACTCCACGAGGAAAGTAAGCTTTGTTGGAAATCTTAAAAATTATATTTTTGTATTTTGTTGTCAACAACGGATTTAACACAAACGGATAGAAATAATTGTAAAATTACGACTGTGATTGTTTGTTCCAAATCTGATTAATCTTACACATAAAAGTTATCACTATAAAGTGACTCCCCTTGTTTTTCTCCTAGAATTTTCAAAAGAAACAATTTTTTGTTGCATAGCTCGCTTCTAAAATCTAAACATGAAACCAAATTCGCAAAGGTCAAATTTCGCTTACGCAGAATTATTAATAATCGACATTTGAGCATATTAAAAAATCGCAAAGCATAATAAAATAAGGCACCATTTAAATCCGTCCGCCTAAACGCTTGGTTTGGCGTGGTAACTACATAAATATAATAATAATATTATGTAGTTTAAATTAATCGACATACATTTGCTTGTGACGCATATACCTGCAGCATCCAGCACATAATACTAATATTACAATATAAACAATACAAACCTGAAAAAATATATTAATTTAGTACAGTGCTTCCAAAGTGATAATGCGCGTATAAATTTTCGTAATTTTTTGTTAACGGTCCTATTTACCGAGCGTCGGAAGACGTCGCTGCAAGCACTGTTTTAAACTTAACCTTAAGCAAAAAACTCTTTGCAGCGACGTAGAGGCGCCTAACGTTGCTTGGCCGTTACCATGGTAACGCCGCGATGGCTTCCCGGTGAGTTAAGCACTTATTGACGGACCGGCGACAGCGGACAGCCACCGGCTATATAATATAAATTACTTCTATTTCCTTTGAACAAGGTGCAGAATGCAAGTTTCATAGATTCGGGTGTTTTCGTGATTACGACAATAATTAGCGAAGATTTCCATGCGCATTATTAATTTGGGAGCACTGTACTCTTTCTTTAATGCCTACATCTAGCACTAAATAGTCTTTGACTGCAAGGTCAGTTAAATATCATTGAGTTCCCGGAAATTCAGCAAACGGGAAACGCCCACAACTAATCGTTAGAGAGAGATGCAGATACAGAGAGAGAGAGAGAGAAAATTCTAGGAATATTGCGCAATAATTTATTTAATAATAATAATTGTTAAATATATTTCCTTTATTTTTCAGCTACTAACTAGGTTTTACCTGCGACTTTGCCTCGAAGAAAGTTATTACAGTTTCCCAGGGAATCTATTTTTTTTAGGAACAAGCTACTTTTCCTAGCTATAAAGAGAATCATCGTAAAAATTGGGCTATCTCCTTTAGTTTTTATCTAGATTCAAATATAGCAAACAAATATTTTGGTACAATGTATTGGAATCTTAATTTTTTGCATTTGTTTAGTTTGTAATTAGTTATAACTTGTATTATTTGAGAGCCACTCTAATTTTCTTCTTGATCTTATCAATGTATGTACGGGACATACAAAAATCTTTAATAATAATCATCATTTTTTTATCGTATACTAGAAACCCTTTTTCATTTATATCACTCAATTTATTAAAGAAAACCGTATCAATATCCGTTGTGCAGTTTTGAAGTTTTAAACCACAAAAGCCGCTTTATTTTATGAAAAGACCACTATGTTTTATTATTTATACTATGACTTTACTAAAAAATAATGATAATAATATTATGTTGTGTCTAACACAAATCTATGGTCTTACTACTAAAATTTAAACACCTGTTGAGTTCAACAGTTTGTTGATTAGAGAAACATTCAGTAAAAATGGTCTCAAAACAACTGTTCAATTATTGATGTTTAAATCTTTTGTGGTAAGGCCGTTATAAAGCTTTTGCTTTTTTGACTAAACCCTTTTTATTTCTTTTGTTAAATGTTTGCATCAAAGAATCAAAAGTAAATGAAAACGTGAGTGGAATAACACAATAACTTACATTTTATAACATACAGACAATTATTTTTTTCTTTATAATTTGAACAAGCTACACATAAAATCCACAGTTTTTTTTTAATTTGAAATCATTTTTCCGGCCCTAGCCTCCATTTCTGTAAATAAACGGCATTTTTTTTACTTCACACTAGTTCTCCAAATTCAATCCATACTAATATTATAAATGCGAAAGTGTGTCTGTCTGTTTGTCTATTACCTCTTCACGCCTAAACCGCTGATTCGATTTTGCTGAAATTTGGTACGGATATACTTCGAGTCCCAAAAAAGGACATAGGATACTTTTTATCACGAAAAAATGTACGTTTCCCGCGCGATAAACGAATTTAGGCGCAACGGAGTTGCGGGGATCATAAGTGTTTAATATATTTAATTTAGACCTCCTAATCTTGCTTTAAACCTATTCCTTACCTTGATCTCCTCATCGCTGCCCGTATCCTCGCTGTTATTCATCATGAGCGTAAACTTCTTCTTCATGTTCTTGATCAGTCTCTTCCCTTCTGCTTCGTCGACCACGGTGTTGGTGCAGACGAAACTGGTGACAGCCTTCGAGGCTTGATCCACGTCCAATTGGCCGCACGTTCTCATGTATATGAACTGTCCGTTCTTCGTCATAAGCCGGTAGCAGGACTCACCGACAAGACGATTCTGGTCGTACACTGCAAATATATTTTTTATGTTATGACTAGATTTAAGGTGCCGGTTGGCAGCGGGCGACATGAAGCAACCGCAAGCGACGTGTCGCAGCGACACTACTGGTTTGTATGTATTTCTATGAAATTTCCTCGGCAGCTAGCGACACGAAGCTAGCGACACTTATTCGTAGTATTCAGCGACACCAGTCGTTCGTGACGACACGTCGTCTGCTGCAACTTCATGTAGCCGGCTCCAACTTGTACTTTTACTTACGTCCTAGATGACGCCCGCTACACCGTTGTGCGGAAGGTAGTTTATCACGCGGGAACCGTACATTTTTCCGGGATAAAAAGTAATATCGATTCCCTGGATTCAAAGTATCTCCATACAAAGTTTTAGAAAAATCTGTTCATCGGTTTGGGCGTGAAGAGGGTTGTTACCTTTTTACGCCCAAACCGATGTAAAGAGACATGTTTAAATTCTAGTTATGGTCATTTTTGTCTCATTTGAAACACAAAAATCTTATGGGGGTGAATAAAGCAAAAAAATAACATTGCTTTTCTTCCTTCACGTTTGTGCCCGTCTTTCAGATATTATAATGTAGTATAGATCTATGATTGATATGAAAATATGTGAAACAATTCGTAACTTATTTTCACTACAAAGTATAAAACAAAGTCGCTTTCTCTGTCTCTTTATCCCTTTTTGTATGAATGTGCCCGTTTTCACCAACAACACCTAAAATTTAGGTGTCCCTTAAGGCAATATAAGGTACTTTTTTTACGTCCGTGATAAGGGGCACCTAATGCAAGTTTTGTTCTTGATGAATTGACAACCCCGTAACTCTTAGGTGACGTACTCGTATAACACTACATAGTAAAACGAAGTCGTTTTTTCTGCCCTCATGTCCCTTTGTTCCCTTTCATTGCGGTTTTCTTTAATAGATGTGTTTCTCTTTAATAGTGATGAAAGAGGAAGATTTGTGATAAATATGTATATTTATAGAAGTTCGCTATTTTACAAGTAAAATATCAGACGGCCATTCTATAACAGATTCATTGCCAAGGCAACCGTCACCTAACGTCGTCGTCGGGGTCGTCCGACAGTATATATTATGTCTATGGGGTCGTCAATTCACCCCGTAAATTATAAACGTCACCTAATGGTTTGACGGATGAATCGCATAATAGGTTGTTTTGTTCAAAATATACGTCACCTAAGAGTTACGGGGTTGTCAATCCACCCCCTAAATTATTATGGTTTAGGTGTCACTTAAACGTCGGTGAAAACAAAACTGACGTTAGGTGCCCCTTATATTGGCTTAAGGGACACCTAAATTTTAGATGTTGGTGAAAACGAGCAAGAATTTCAAACTACGCAATGGATTTTGATGCGTTTTTTTAATAGATAGAGTGATTGAAGAGGGATGCGGGCCACGGGCAGTAATGAATATAAATCAAAACTACTGGATCGATTTTAATCATCTTTTCAGTGAGTGACATAGGCTATATTATGTTTTTTACCTGTATGAAGCCGGGGCGCGCACGAAGGGTTCCGTACCACTTAAGGGCAAAAATAGGAAAAAATTGTATTTTTTGTCAAGGCAACAAGCAAATATATTTAAGGGTTTATACTAAATAAACCCATAAATATATTTGCTTTAAATTTTATTATTAATTATTAAAGTACAAATACTAACTAATAAGTATTTTGAGAATATTTCAATTAGTGTCTACGTGTAGCCATTATTGATATAAAGCAAAAAAAAAACGCGTTTGTTGTATGAGAACCCCCATTAAATATTTGATTTTTTTTTAGTATTTGTTATTATAGCGGCAACATAAACAAATAATCGGAGAAAATTTCAACTCTCTAGCTGCTAACACAATTCTTAAGATGCAGCCTGGAGACAGACAGATGGACAGACAGGCGGACAGACATCGAAATCTTAGTAATGGGGTCCCGTTTTTACCGTTTGGGTACGGAACCCTAAAAATGAATTATAAGAACATCAATTTTGCTTCAGTGGCCCTCTTAATACAAGTCATAATATACAGTATATACAGTAGTACTATAGTGCCGTGCAGACACTAAAGCGCAGTAAGGCGCATTTTGGTGATTTTCCGTTTTTGATATATTCTAAATCTACATTTTTTTCTCTTTATTTCTGGCTTACTCACATTATCCTATGTTAAATGGAAGTATTTTATTTTTAACCATAAAGTTTTTTGAAAATGCAGTAACGACCACATTTTACCGCTAAAATGACATTATTGCTATATAAATCGCAGTAAAATCACTTGCTGCAAGATTTTTTTTTTGTGATTTTAGATTAAAACGCAGTAAATACAAATAAAATACTGTTTTTTAAATAGTTCCGTATACACACACAGTCACGTGAAAACCTAATTAAAACGCAGTATATGTTAACTCAATACAAACAGTTTTTACTGCATTTAATCAGTACTAGTGATTACTAATTAAAATGCAGTAACTGCATTTTAAAAAGTTAATTGCTATATTGATATAATCTATACTACTTACTAAAATGCAGTATTTGTATAGCATTCTTTGAAAGAGTTGTATGTATGCAATTCGTACAACTATCTTTTATAAAAAAGATATAAGTACTTGCAGGCTATTGTAAATCGTATTTTGATGTTCAATTATAATGATTATTATTGCATGGTGAGGTCAATATTAGATTTTACTATATCAAAAATGGTTAAAATGACGCCATATTAATTAACCATAAGTGTAATCGCTTAATTTTGGCCGATTATAATTTTTAAAAAATAAATTTTATTAGTTAAAAAAATATTTATTGCTTGACATGTTATAGAAAATATGTAGTTGTATTGAGCAGGAGTTCTTGGATAGATTTTAAAGTAAAAAGAGACGCTTAGATATTATACCATAAGATTATGTCCCTGTATTATAGCATAAGATACGCCCTGATAAGACTGATTATTTCGTAAACGTCTTGTTACTTATTAATTATATACCACTTATTTCTCAGTTCCACCATTTTATAGATTTTTGTTTTCCTTTCATTGCCAATTATGGACTGACTGTATAATGTAAGTGCTTAGTATTACTAATTCACATAAAAATGGTATTTTTTTTAAATATAGTACTAGGTATTTACAGTTTTAAGCATTATTTTAAAATAACGATGTTAACGTACTAAGAGGAGATAATGATTGTTAGTTTTTTATGCAAAAATGCAGATTTTTTAATAAATTTTTAGCTTAGAAACGAAGTTCAAATGAAAAACGCATCCTATTTGATTATTAAAAATAAAATTTTCATAATTAAATTATTATGCTGTTTTATTTGTATGCACTACTTCTTTTATGTTCCAGAACACAAAACAAACCAAAGTGCAGTAATGCACCTTTTTTACTGCGTTTTAATATGTAATTCTCGGTTTTTTTCTGTGCAGTAAAGGGGCTCTAAAAATATTAATGCCTGTAATAAATTATTCAGGAGGTTTTCAGGGCATTCTTTACGTTTAGGATTAAGTTTACGTTATTCCCTTTGAGATAAAGTTGAAAAAGAACGAAACAAATACATTTTAATATATTTTTTTACGTTTTTAAACTATAAATGCGTTTTTCTCCGAATCATGATTTTGCACTTACTGCGCTTTAGTGTCTGCACGGCAGTATACCGCTACAGTATTTTGAATCTTCGTTCAAGGTCTACGAAGATTAAAATATTTCTAATCTTCGTAGACCCTCTACGGCGTAGCAATATTTTGCTTATTCAAAAGAGTTACAGAATTAATAAAATCCGACCCGTGCATGATTGGTATCATTACTATACAAGAGGACTATGATGTTTATTTATACAACTATTTATACAGGGTGTTATAAAACTGAGTGATAATACTTTAGAGTGTGTATGGGTCCCCTATAATATAGAGATCGCTGTTAAAGTAGCAGCGCTGAAAGAGTAACTTTTTATTCACCTCTGTATGGGAAAATTATCAGCTAGTGTTAAATAAGTAAGTATTACGCAATTTGAGACTCTTTTTTGCATAAATGGAAGCTTTAGGACCAGGAAAATAATTTGAAATCAAATAATTTTTGTATCTATGTAGCTGCATTTATTAGGTACATACATGATGAATGAGGTAAGTTTTAAGGTTTACTTAAATTAAGATGGAAAAATAAGTACTTAAGTATAGGTCTACCAGAATCTGATGACAATTTTTGACAGCAGATTTTCAAAAAATATCCTTGATCATTGGATAAATTTTTAAATTTGCATGTATCACACACAGAATCAGCCGCTATAAGAAAAAAAGGATCAAAATGCTTTATTCCAATTACCCCGGTATTGCTAGAGTCAATTTATTTTCTCCCTTTTTTGCCATCAGATTCTGGTAGACCTATAATTATTACTCTTATGTTGTAAAATGTTAGTTACCCACTACATCCACTCATATTTTCAATCAAAAAACACGTTTATTTATTTTCCGAGTATACATTTAGGATTAATTTTATAACTTGCTTTTGTCACAAAATGAATACCTATTGGTATTAAACAGAATCTGTGATTCCATCAAAACCGGTCACACAAAGACTTCAAAGGACCCAATTTTGTTTCAGTGTCCCGATTGGGAATTTTGAAGCCTATATTGGACAATCCTTTAGGCCGGCCGCATACGCACGTTTTGCGTATTCGATTTCCTAATGAAAAATTTCTCTTTGAAATTCCGTGAGACTAGCGGAAACGTTCATTTTTAGGGTTCCGTACCCAAAGGGTAAAAATGGGACCCTGTTATTAGTAATAAGTAATAATAATATTACATATTAGCAATAACAACGGACAGACAACGGAGTCTTCGGACTTCATTGTCTGTCCGTCTGTCTCTAGGATGTATCTCAATAACCGCTATAGCTAGACTTCTGAAATTTTCACAGATATAAGTATTTCTGTTGCCGATATAACAAAAAATACTAAAAATAAAATAAATGTTTAAGGGGGACAATAATACAACAAATATGATTTTTTGGCCATTTTTTTTCTCCATGTCAATAATGGCAACAGGTAGACACTTGAAATTTTCACAAAAATCACAATTATATATTCAACCAGCGACCCGCCCAAGCTTCGCACGGGTATAAAATACATTATAGCCTATGTTACTGAAAAAATGATTAAAATCTATTCAGTAGTTTTCATTTTAAATAATTTATATTCATTACTACCCGTTTTTGGAAGTCGCTTAAATAATATTAAATTTAGTATGTAGTTGATACCGCTCCCGCGAGCGCCCCGCATTGGTAGCGCCCCCTTCGAAACGGGCGTAAATCGCAATATTTTAATTTCACCACAACTTCTAAACCAAACGTCCAATTTTAATCATTCAAAGACCAAATATAATCTACATAAACTGTACTTAGCGATGAAAAGATTATATTTTGATAAGAATTATTAGCATGAGTAAAATAAATGCGTTTATATGTAGTAAAAAAAATCAAGATTTTTAAATAAAAAAATGGTTGTTGTGCTTCACTTGAAATAGATAGGTATAGTATATCGCGGACATTTCTGTAGATATTTATAAGATCTACATTTACTTGGAACATTGTATAGTTCTATCTTTTATAGTTTAGGCAGCGTACGCAAAATAAGTAAATTTTCTGGTTGTTTCCGCAAAACTGAAATATTTTACGGAACCCTATATTTTCCAAAACAAAAAGTAGCCTATGTTACTCGTAAATAATGTAGCTTTCGAATGGTGAAAGAATAAAAAAGAAGAAAGAACAAACAAAGTTTACCTCTTTATAATATTAATATAGATAAAAATTAAAAACAAAATTTAAATGAAAGAAATATTTAAGGGGAATTCCATTCACAAAAAAACACAACATTGCCTGGAAGAAAGTGCTTCAAAGTAATAAGGTCGCCTTTGTGTACATGTCTGATTTATCATAATTGTTGTTTATATTACTTAAATTTTATTGTAATTTTTGTGCACAATAAAGTAGGTATATTAGTTTGTTCGTTTGCTTTTGGCCTATTTTTGCTCATTAACGGTACGCAACCCTTCGTGCACGAGTCCAAATCGCACTTGACCGATTTTTCTTTCGCTAACGCACTGGCTTGCACTCGAAACGTGCGTGTGTAATACGCCGTGTTCGGAAAAAAATTTATATTAGAAACTTCAATATGATTTTTAAACACTTATCCATAAATACCCCACACGCTACGCACACGCAGGTTAGATGAAAAAAAAATTTGTTGGTTATACTGGTTGATGTTCTGATGGTTGTTTTTTTTTAACATTTATGACGTATGAAAAGAAAACTACTTGCTAGATCTCGTTGAAACTAATTTTCGTTAGTAGTTTTTATCATATATATTTTGTTTAGACTTATCAGTTATCATGCCCCTACTTTAGAAGTTAGAGGGGGGGACACACATTTTACCACTTTGGAAGAGTCTCTCTCGCAAACTATTCAGGTTAGAAAAAAATTATATGAGGTACCTCAATACGATTTTTCATCTACTTACCAAGTTTCAATATATAGCTCTTATAGTTTCGGAGAAAAGTGGCTGTGACATACGGACGGATAGACTGACAGACATACAGACATGACGAATCTATAAAGGTTTCATTTTTTGCCATTTGGCTACGGAACTCTAAATAGCAAACCTATGTGCCAGTTAAGGGGGCGACTAAAGCAGAATAAAATATTATAAAAGATCATAATATTATAAGAATAATTCATTTTCATACTGGATAATAAGCTACGAATTGTTTAATTTTTAAACATAAATACTACATTATATTTGCGAGGGTTAATATTAGTGAATTCAAAATATCTTAAAATTTTCTTGATAGAAAAAATCACAAAGATGTATATTTTTACGAATATTTCATTTCTTTTCAAAACGGTGCATTCATCTTAGAGATTATTTTAATTTTCGTAAAATCTGATTTTTCGTCGTATGTATTTTTCTACTGATTCCATGCATTTGAATTTTCGAATACAGATAACGAATTCGGAAAACGTGTGTACGGCCAGCCTTACAGTGGGGGATTATTGTTAATAGACGAGGTAGTTATATATACTACTTATTTTACCAATGCAGGATTAACTGCAGCCGTTAGTAGTCTGTAAATTATTACAGACTATACTAACGGCTGCACTTTACATTACTCAACTCTAATTTAAGAGGAGTCCACACCGCCCTTTTTTCCATATAAACGTTGTCCCCTGTTTCCTCCCTGGATAATGCTAGTAGAGTTATAATTTTTTTCCTGAATATCTACGACCACTAATACAATGTCCCTATGTTTTCTTTTTTTTCATAATTTAATTATTAAATAAGATATGAACGTTCAAAAACCCAAAAAAATTTCCAGATTTTCCGCGGTGTTCAAAGGTCCAGAAAACAGATTTGGCTAGATTATACAAAAAAAGCAAAACATAGGAACACAGCTTAAGCCTTTTTTTAATCTTAAATGAAAAAAAGTACTTAGATCGGTTAAGTTTTGGAGAAGGAATCAGGGGACAATGAATCGTTGATTTTCTGGATTTTCTGCAGTTGTCTCTATCGCGTTCTGCGGTAGAGGCTCGAGGTAAGGGAGACAGCTATAGATATTACACGTACTTTTTTTTCATTTCTTTAGCCCCTGGTGTATCCTCTTAATCAAGACAGAAAACTTTTCTCTAAGTACGGCCGTTGATTGTTTATCGGAGATTCACTGTTTTCATTGTCTTCGACAGCTGTTGTTTATACTATAACGCTCGAGCATGTTGCGAAATCCGCTTTTGGGCTCCCCTACTATCCATACTAATATTATATAATATGTGAAAGTGTATTTGTCTGTCTGTCCGACTGTTACCTCTTCACGCCCTAACCGCTGAACCGATTTTGCTGAAATTTGATTTGGAGATACTTTAGGATCCCGGGAAAGGACATAGGATAATTTTATCTCGAAAAAATTAAACTTAAGAACACAACTAAAATTAAAAACGTTGGTTTTTTTTCTCCGTATAACCTAATCTACAAAACTAACTAGGTCTCCATGACGCGACGCTCGAGCATCATTAATGGCACTCTGGGCTCCCCTATTATAAAATACTATTATAAATAGGACTGGGTCTTTGTACTTCTTTTTCTAGATATAACCTGTTTTTCGAAAACGCCTCCGTGGTCTAGTGGTTAGAGCGTCGCTCTCGACTCCGGAGGTCGTGGGTTCGAATCCCGCGTTGGAAACATGTTATTTCCAAGTTTGGTTAGGACAATGCAGGCTGATCACCTGATTGTCTGACAAGTAATATGATCCATGCGTCGGATGGGCATGTAAAAAGTCGGTCCTGCGCCTGATCTCTCGCCAGTCGTGTCGGTCTTCCGTCCCACTGGGTTATGAGAGTAAAAGGAATAGAGAGTGCTCTTGTGTACTGCGCACACACTTGGGCACTATAAAATTACTCCTACGTACCTGGCCTGGTTTCAATGAAACCGGCCACCGTCACCGAAACCGGTGTGGGGAGTATTATTTTTCGAAAATATTTTAAAACTAGCCTTTTTAGGGTTCCGTTCGCAAATAAATATTTGGAGGCCCCCAACCCCATACAAAAACACAATTTTTTGATTACTTCCGCTCTATAACGGTACGGAACCCTTCGCGCGAGTCCGTCGCGCGTTTGGCCAATTTTAATCTTCAGTTCCTTTAGGGTTCCATCCCCAAAGGGTAAAAACGGGACCCTATTACTAAGGCTTCGTTGTCTGTCTGTCCGTCTGTCGATGTCTCCAGGCTGTATCTCAAAAATAAATTTTCACAGATTGTGTATTTCTGTTGCCGCTATAACAACTAATACTAAAAAACAAAATAAAATTAATAAATAAGGAGGGTTCCTATACAACGTGATTTTTTGCCTTTTTTACTCGATATCAATAATGGTAACAAGTAAGCACTTGAAATTTTCACAAAATCTTCAACTGTATTATGTGAACTGTAATAATTGATAAAAAATAAAAATAAAATAAATTATTTACTTAAGGGTAAAATTAAATAAAATATCCCATACATAAAACACAACTTTTTGCCTGCTTTCGCTCTATAGCGGTACGGAACCCTTTGTGCGCGAGTCCGACTCGCACTTGGCCGATTATTAAAAAAGCTTTTTTTCTTAACCACATAATTTACAAATTTACAAAATTTTCACATTCAGTCCTAGTAATTGACGGTTGTAAAAATAAAGTTGTTAAAGACTTGTCAAAATACTTTGATAAAAGATATAGAGAAGAATAGGTTCTTTTTATTTTTATCAAAGTATTTTAATGCGCGAAGAATAAGAAGAGGTTATACCTACCTAGGGATGGGTAAGCTCTGTAGTATTTACTCAGGCCAGAGTCGGTAAGACATAATATGTATCTTAATTAATTTTTACTGAGTATTTACTCAGTAAAATTTTATTAAGACATAATAATATGTATCTTAATTCATTTTTACTGAGTATTTACTCTGGTCTGAGTAAATACTACAGAGCTTACCCATCCCTAGACTTATACCTTTCCTAATAAAAAAAAATCCTTAATTAAAAGTAATTTACGGTCACAAACCTTAATTATGATCACGGTTTTAAACACTCATAAAGTTAATGTAAGAAAACTATTTTAGTATTTCAACAAACAATTTAAACACAAAAACCATAAAAATTACTCATTCACTGTTACTTCATTTAACGAATTGTTTCTTTATAATATTCTATAGGGACTCAATCTTTTTCCGAAGGACTCAGGGCTAGCCGAAAGGACGTTCGTTATATCCAAACCCTACAGTCAACTGACTGCCAAAAGGGCCCGACCCTATTCCTGTAGGCTGTGAGTCAGCGGTTCTCAAACTTTTTTCGTGGCGGAATTTAATATTTCAAGTGCCTACGTGAAGTCATTATTGATTGATACAGAGCAAAAAAGGTAAAAAATCGCGTTTGTTGTGTTTGGGTGGTTAAGGGGTGCTTAAAAACAAAATAATTGTTTTTAGTATTTGTTGATATAGCAACAACATAAAGCAATAAACCACAATCTGTGAAAGTTTCAGAAGTCTAGCTATATCCCTATAGCTAGACTTCTGAAACTTTCACAGACTTTTTTATTAATTACTAGCTGTCCCGGCAAACGTTGTTTTGCCATAAAATGACTTTCCCTGTTTTCCTGCTTTTCTCTTGAAATTTTTTCTGATTTTTTTTCTATAGACCTCACGGAGCCCAAGACCTTTCCAACGAATGCAAAACCGTGGAAATCGGTACGTGTTTTCTGGAGTTATAGCGTCAGGAAGGAAAACCATACAGTTAAAGATTTTGTGAAAATATCAAGTGCCTACTTGTTACGATTATTGATATCGAGTAAAAAAAGCAAAAAAAAAATGACGGTTGTTGTATGGGAACCTTCCTTATTTAATAATTTTATTTTGTTTTTAGTATTTTTTGTTATAGCAACAAGAGAAATACACAATCTGTAAAAATTTCAGAAGTCTAGCTATAGTGGTTATACAGATGCAGCCTGGAGACAGACAGACAGACGGACAGACAACGAAGACTATTTGGGAACGGTACCTGCTGGGAAAAACTGCATGCATTATTTAATTAGTTAATAATAAATTAGTTAGTTAATTAATATAAAATTCATATTCTATGATAACGTTTTGTGCAATAATTTTCTCTGCTGAGTGCATCATTAAAATAAGCTACGAATAATATAAGTGATCACAAACATTTAAAACCACGAAAATTGTTTAAATGACTCTTATGTCGAAGGGATACGGGTCCTGTCACAGGCAAAATAAATTTAAACGCGCGTAGGGGTGAAATTGCCTGTTGCCTAACTTAATTGACTACCCATACTTAATTAAAGAGAATGCAACATGAAAGATTTTATAGTTGTGTTTGATTTCATTATTCTGACATGAAATTTTGTGTATTTTATCGCTGTAAAATCCGAAAGTATACTTTGGTTCGAATATCAAAAACTTTTCGTTGTAATTTTATTACTCGAGAAAGGGCTCACCTATGCAATCCAAATGTTTAGGCTTTGTTCGGACTATTTAGTAGATGGTTTAAATATGTGAAGTTTGCATAAAATGGATCGAACGGTTGTTTATTTATCATATAATATAACATTTCACATTTTGCAGTTATGTGAAGTGTGTCGAGTGGTTCTTCATTTATGACATTTTTTGTAACAAATGAATTCATCTCGTTAACGAATGGCGGATCATTTTGCTGTGAAATTGAAAGTTTTTCAGGGGACAGTACCAGCAGGTTCCATTTTTAAAATTTCACTTTATACGTAGCGAAGCACGTACCGGGCCGCTTGTAAAGTATGAAATCTTGCGGCATAACATTATTTATACGTATAACGTAATCAATATTTCACACTTTGCTCTAATCGATTGTGACGAATTAGAAATTTTCTTTTGTACTTACATAATTACATAAATTTAACCGGAAAATTCCTTCGGGAAACGTACATTTGACGCGATAAGAATCTTCGAAATCCATTCCTATTCAACATCGGCAGGAAATTTCACCGGTAGGTTTCGCAATTCAAAAATAGACAAAAAAGAGACGGGTTGTGCCTACTCTAGAGGTACTATTATATATTCTGTGTCCAAACTAACGGAAAAACTGTATTTTCATAATAATCGGTCAAGTGCAAACTCGCGCACGAAGGGTTCTGTAGCGTTATATAGAGCGCAAATAGGGAAAAAATTTGTTTTTTGTATGGGAGCCCCCTTTATTATTTATTGTATTTTAATTTTATTATTTAATATTAAAGTACAAAAAGACAAAAAAATACGTTTGTTGTATGGGAGCCCCGTTAAATATTAATTTTATTTTGTTTTGAGTATTTGTTATTATTGCGGCACCTGAAATACATAATCTGTGAAAACTTCAGAAGTCTAGCTATAGCGGTTTTTGAGTAACAGCCTGGGGGCAGAAAAACAGACGGACAGACAGACGGATAGACATCGAAGTCTCATTAATAGGGTATCATTTTTACCCTTTGGGTACGGAACCCTAAAAAGATAAAACCGAGTTCAAAATTGTACGTATTCGAGAATTAAAACTCCCTATCTCCAAAACTACTGAATCGATATTGATGAAACTTGCACTGTTCCCTAAGTTGAACAATACAACAAAAAAATACTAAAATCGGAATGGTAGTTCCAGAGATATGCGAACACAAACATAAAAACATATTATATACAATTTTGAAATTTGGCACATATTTTGGTCAGACGCCGATATACACTAACATTTTAATTATTATGAACGAAAATTGGGCAGTTCTGATTTTTTGAAGTCGGTTTAAAAAGAGTATACATCTTCGCCGCTTGATAGTTATAGCAGGGGGTGATATTACACGTACTTCCTCTCTTTATACTGCAGCGGGAGTCAATCTAGCTTCGTTTTATGAATTGGTTGGTTTTGTAATTTTTTTGCGTCCTCGCGAAAAAGCTGCTGGCCGCTATTTTGCGAAATCACAAGCAATTGTAATTAATTGTATGTAACGATTTATTTAAATAGCGTACGCTATCGCTGTCATTTACATACGCCACTAAATCGAGCCTAAATCCTGACACGATTAAGAAAATCCCATCCAAAAAAGTGTACAACGCAAAAGATACTTATATTGAAAATTAGCGACCCGCCCCGGCGTCGCACGGGTATAAAATATACAGCCACTGAAAAAATGATTAAAATCGATAGCCTATGATCCTTCACGAGGTCTAGTTCTTATCTGTGCCAAATAACATAAAATTGCTCCAGTAGTTCGTGAGATAAGGCCTTTCAAATAATTTCCCCCGTTTTTTCCACATTTTCCTCTATTTCTTCGCTCTTATTAGTCTTAGCGTGATAAAATATAGTCTATAATGTTCCTCGATAAATGGGCTATCTAACACTGAAAGAATCATGCAATTCCGTTGCGTAGTTTTAAAGATTAAAGGGAACAAAGGGACATGAGGCAAAAAAGCGACTTTGTTTTATAATCTATATATTAATACGTGAGCCAAAAACTTTGTATCCCTTTTGACGGAAAATGGGGAAACATAGGTGAATGAAATTTTGCACAGTTATAGTTTATATATTGAAGGAGTGCATCGAGCTAATATTATTTTGAAATTATGCTTTTATCATATACATTTTTAACAAATAAAACATTACACACACTACAACACTAGGAAAAATGACAGATTTTTGAGTGACAAGCCTATACATACGAATTACACTTTTTTATTTATAGCTGAGGTCTGTTGACAACAACAACAAATTGAAAATGGATTATATTTTTTTTATTGAATCTTATACACGGCCAGTCTGAGATCAGCTGAGTCCCAGAGACAAGAGTTGAAATTTTTTTTTAAAGTCAATATTTTTTTACAAAATATACTGTAGTAGTCCTAATGTCGTTGAAACTAAAGTCGAATTTCGACCATTGGGCGATCTCTAGTATGTATAGATAGACAATATAGATATATCCTCCTTATGTAGCCAGATGTAAGGTGTTTATTTAAACTAGATATTGCAGACAGTTGTAAACACGTTACGTATAACTGATAAGGGTGACCTCCACAAGGTCAGCTAATAACAGTCTCTTAGATGTTAGATTCTAAGCACACGTTTGGCTGCAAACTACATTGCCCTGAAAAATATAGTGCTACACTGTTTGTTCTCTGGAACGTTTTTGAATGTAAAGAGTTTGAAGCTGTCAAATCCGTACTATTAAAAATGAGAAAGTGTGTCAGTCTGTCTATTACCTTTCCACGCCTAGACCGCTGAGCCGATTTTGTTATTGGTATGTAATATGTATATTCCCGGCCCCCGGGAAAGATCTTTCGCGCGATAAACAAATTTTGACACAACTGTGTTGTGCGTTATGTTACTTACGTCATTATCTATTCTGTGGTTATGTGCAAATAATATTAATAAAACAATTTACTTGCTGCAAGTTTGATTCTGATATAAAAATTGTTGTGCATTCTAAATTATTTTGATAAGACTTTACACGGATTAAAGTAGATCACTGTTTTTAGGGTTACGTACCCAAAGGGTAAAAACGGGACCCTATTACTGAGACTTCGATGTCTGTCTGTCTGTCCGTCTGTCTCAAGAACGGTAATAGCTAGAGAGTTGGAATTTTCACAGATTATGTATTGTTGTTGCCGCTATAACAACAAATACTTTAAAAAACAAAATAAATTAAGTCGGTCTCCCATACAACATACGTGATTTTTCAAACATTTTTTTCTCGGTATCAATGGTGACAACAGGTAGGCACTTGAAATTTTCACAAAAGCCTCAATTATATGTGTAATTAAATAAATAATAATAATATTTAAATAAAATAAAAATTTAAGGGGGATCCCATACAAAAAACACAATTTTTGGTCTATTTTTGCTATAACGGTACGGAACCCTTCGTGCGCGACCCGACTCGCACTTGGCCGATTATTTTTTAAACTCGTCGCGCTTAGCGTAATATAAGTCACATCTTAAAATATTAAGGTGGTATATAGAACAGCTTCACGATTTTTGCAATTTTTTCAATCCATACTTCTACTATATTATAAATGCGAAAATGTGTCTATCTGTCTATCTGTCTGTCTGTCTGTCTGTCTATCTGTCTGTTACCTCTTCACGCCCAAACCGCTGAACCGATTTTGCTGAAATTCGTTATGAAGATATTTTGAGTCCCGAGAAAGAACATAGGATACCTTTTATGCCGGAAACATGTCCGTTCCCCGCGCGATAAACGAATTTTGGCGCAACGGAGTTGCGGGCGTCATCTAGTATTATATAATATTATACTGTAATATTATTTAATACTAGATGGTATTTATGTATGTGTAACACCGCGGGGCAGCTATAGTGTACCGCGTTTAAGTGAAATATAATAAAATACTATGAAAAGTACCAATAAGAGGATCATACTGTGATGAAGCATGATGAATATGAATTACAGATGCACTTTCCGTTCTTAAAATAATTACTCTGCCGTTTCTGGACCGATTTCCAAATTTTTCTTTTGGTGTAAGTATTGGGTATCATCCCAATTTGGTACCATGTTCACAAAAATTATTACTTGATGAAGGGATCCATAAGTAATCGAGGGAACTCCTCAAAATTTATATGAAAACATGTTGTGAATTCAGTTACGTGAAAAGTATTTTAAGCATATGCTACCAAGTACCAGCAAGTAAGATTTTGCTCCGATGTATATGTATATTATACGGTATACCATGATTCGGTAGATGCTGAAAAAACTCCGGACTCTTTATAAATACAAGTTTGGGAGCTTCGGCGTTGTTTTAATATGCTTTGTTCAAACCTACGCGACGCGTGGTCGCGTAGGTTTGGCCTAAGCCCGGAAAACATATTATGCTACTATCACATTCATCATCATCATCATCACCATCATCCAATTATGACCCTATTATTGGTACTTTTCAGATCGAAACTCGAGTTTGTCAAGCAATTTCAAAATTTGCTTTAAATTATTTATAGATAAGTACATTTTATTGTTGTTTTCAATTATATTATTTAAACTTAGTGCTACGGTTACCAATATGGCAATTTGATCATGGGATTCATGAGGTACCTATGTAGGTAACTTAAAATATATGGAAACTCATGGTGATTTTAGTTTTAGAAGTATTCTAAGTATATGTTACTAAAGTAAGATTTTGCACCAAGGTATATCATGGTCCCGAAGGTGCTGAGAGAACTCCTGATGTATATTAAAATAGCTATACGAGTTACGAGGTCTTGGAAATCGGTCCACAAACGGCAGAGTAATTATTGAGCATAAAATAATGTACATAACACCTCCTCCGTTCTGAAAGTCGGTTAAAATTGTAGCCTATTATAGTAGTATTTATTATATTATCTGATCTATATGTATAAGCTATATTATTGTAAAGTTTTATTAAAATCCCTTCAGTAGTTTTGCGTGAAAGAGTTAGAAACATCCATACATACATCCACACATTTAATCTTTCGCCTTTATAATATTAATAGGATTACTGCAATGTTTTCACGCTAGAGGCAGCACCAGCGTAGACGGTAAACAAACAGTTTTGTTCCACGATTGACAACGTACGTGTGCAACATGTTCGATATTGGTCGGATTGTTTACTGAATGTGGTAATGGCACCCTCTGCTCTGAAGTTGCGTAATATTCTCTATTATGTATTGCTGCGTAATACATTTCCAATTCGCAAATCCTCTCGTCTCGTTTCGATATGAAAATCAGGTAGGAACTGTATAATATAATTGTATTACAATGCGGCAGACGACCTTGTTAATAAATATTTATAAGCATTATGTTCTTATTATAGTATAGCGCAATCACAAATCTACCACGTCTAGACGTATTACATAACTACAAAAAGACTTACCCTTGACAGTATACAAGTGAGTCACTGTATAAAAAAATAGTGTTTGGAAAAATCCTGAATATTTCTAGAGATAATAAGTGAGAGGAAATATATGAGACTAAGGGCCTGTTTCACCACTTCCTGATAAGGCCAATTAACTAGACGGATCAAGTATGGATAATCTGTCAAAAAAGTTGTGAATAGCCTATTTATTAGGCACTTTATCAGAATGTGGTGAAACAGGCCCTAAGGGCCAGATAGGCAATCCACAACTTATTTGGCAGATGCTCTATAGTTTATACATACTCTATCTGTCAAATTAAGTTGTGGATAGCCTATCCGGCACCTATCAGGAAGTTGTGAAACATATTCTAATTTGTATTAGATAGTGTGTGTACCTATCTTATTCTATTTTCCGACATAGAAGTTAGAAATCAATAAAAAGACAGAAGAACATAGAACCTCCTCATCTTTTAGAAGTCGGTTAAAAGACTGGATTTTCATGAGCCATGACCATAAGTAAGAGACGCTCCCTGCGGGGCTAAAATGGTCACATTTAGCAATTCCTCTCAATCAATTCAGCAAATGAATTGTCAAAACTGTCAAACTGACAAATGTCAAATCAGTACAAAAATACAGAAATGAATTGCAAGCAGAGTTGTATTTTGCGATTTTAGAAAAATGAATCATATTATGATTCATATCATGATTCTTCAAAGCGACCATTTTAGCCCCGCAGGTTCTTCGTTGAAGACAAAACTTCAACTCATCCAAGCACACAGTTTACATATTTTATAATATAATATTTTAGTATACTATTGTAAGTTGTGACGTCCGCGTCGCGTTGAGGGAGGCCGGGCTTACGGGGGCGAATCAGCACGGTCGAATAGACAATACTCGAATCACAAATACTTCGCTCTAAGCCGGCCCCTAGACGATCAATTCTATTGTGCAATATCACGCTCGTGATATTGTACAATAAAATTGCTCGTCTAGGGGCCCGCTAAGCCAGGGATGGTAACCTTTTAGGATCAACGTGCCATTTTTTATTTTGTACAGAAATATTTAATGAAGTCGCGATAACATTAATAATTTACTTGGCACCGAAATATTCTGCTCTACGAGTAAGCCTTTTAGGAACATCGTGCTATTTTTTTTAAAGAAAAAATATTTAGTGTGGTCGGAGATGTGCCATCATATAACTTTCTTTGTATCTAATTACGTTGCGTATTTAAAGATTTGTCACTGGCAAAAAAATGCACCTGGTATTGAAAAGGTTTTGTAATAAAAAAAAAGGCTCCTTCCTTTAGAAACATGATGTTTTTCAAAGGCTGCGAGTCTTGGAAAAACATCATGTTTCTAAAGGAGATTTGAGAGAATATATATTATTCGCGAGTCCGACTCGCACCTGACTGATTATTTGCATAAAAAATTGTAAAAAAAACTGTGTATTTTATACAAAGTTTTTTTTTATATTAGCCAGGTGATAAAGTACATGGAAGTTATAAGGTTTGTCCCAATTATAAGGGAAAAAAATAGTGAATGTCCGTATATTACAATATGTTAGTTATCGTGTTCTTCAACTCACGTCTTCAATAATTGAATTTATTACAATGTCACAATATCAGTGCAGTGGCGCGCCCAAAATACGCGTGCCGTATGTTCGCCATCCCTGCTCTAAGCCTTTTCCGATAATAATTCCGTTGTTAAAATGATAGAATGCCTCAGGCGATTCCATTTATTATGATGTAAGTATGTTAAATAAGTACTCTGTAATTTTGTTCCTATTCGTCAATGAGTTTCTAAAATCATAGAATATCATTGCTATTCGTCTATATTATTTAGAGTTTACGTATCTGTCCTGTCTCTTAATATACTTTGAATGAATATCTAGACACTTTAATATGACTATCGCTTCACATCACGTCAGCCTGGCTTAGAGCAAATTTTCATCTTAGATATCTCGTTTATGTTTGAAGAGGTGACAGACTCTTTCGTATTTATAACATCAGTTGGTACTACTAATATATATTCTGTGATATCAGTAAGAATTGCCCTGTAAATAAGCGACATTTAAATTAGTACAACCGCTAATATTGACTATTATTTACGTTTCAATAAAATTTATTCGGAAAAGTCCTGTTTTTGATAACAGCTAGCCGTAATAATACGGCGAATTATAATAATAATATCTATGGACGCTTCACACCACGTAAGTCTGGCCCCGTGCTAAGTACCTGAAGGACTTACGGGTTACGGGTACCAGACAACGGAAATATATTAATTACTTTTAAACTAATTACTATACATATATTTAAGATTTTTATTATATTACTAGCTGTTGCCCGCGACTTCGTCCGCGTTAGTATAGTAGATCACGTCCCAAGTATTATTTATTGTACAAAAATATTCAATGTAACAGCATTGACTTTCCTACGATTTTATTATACATAGATGTTCCGCGCGGCTTCGCTTGCGTAATTTAGGGATTTATCGCGACCGTACATTTTTCCGCAAAAAATAGCTTATGTCCCTTAGCGTGGTCTATTCTTCATGTTTGCCAAATAACATAAAAATTGCTCCAGTAGTTCTTAAGAATCTTAAGATAATAAGCAATTTCATATAATTTCCCCCGCTTTTTTCACATTTTCCTCTATTTCTTCGCTCCTATTAGTCGTAGAATAACAAAATATAGCCTATAGCCTTTCTCGATAAATAGGCTATCTAACACGGAAAGAATTTTTCAAATCAGACCAGTAATTCCTGAGATTAGCGCGTTCAAATAAGCCCTTAAAAATAATTTCCCCCCGTTTTTTCCACACTTTCCTCTATTTCTTCGCTCTTATTATTCTTAGGGTAATAAAATATAGCTTATAACCTACCTTAATAAATGGGCTATCTAACACTGAAAGATTTTTTTTAATCGGACCAGTAGTCCCTGAGATTAGCGCGTTCAAATAAGCCCTTTTATATAATTTCCCCCGTTTTTTCCACATTTTCCACTATTTATTCGGTCCTATTAGTCTTGACGTCATAAAATATATCCTATAGCCTTCCTCGATTAATGGGCTATCTAACACTGAAAGAATTTTTCAAATCGGACCAGTAGTTCCTGAGATTAGCGCGTTCAAATAAGCCCTTTCAAATAATTTCCCCCCGTTTTTTCCACATTTTCCTCTACTTCTTCGTTTCTATTAGTCTTAGCGTGATATAATATAGCCTATAGCCTTCCTCGATAAATGGGCTATCTATCACTGAAAGAATTTTTCAAATCAGATCTGTAGTTCCTGAGATTAGCGCGTTCAAACAAACAAACTAACAAACTCTGCAGAATTATAATATTATAGTATAGATACACATATTTAATACAACATCCATGACCCAGAAACTTTGAAAACTTTTTGTTCCGTCGGCGGGATTCGAACCCGCGACCCCGGCTTGAGCTACCAATAGCCCACCAACTGAGCCACAGAGGTCGTCAAAAAAAAAAATACAATCCGACTGCGACATCTATATATTGTATGCAATCACAAAACAGTATAACAGCTTTGTGACAGACGGACGGACCAATGGACTTGCCATAGAGAAAATCTAGAACCTTACTTGGAAATATGGAATACTTTTCCCTTGTGCCAATCAGGCCAAAGTTGTCAGCTGTCAAAAATTGACGAAAACACGTTTTGTTCACAAGACCATTGTTTAATAATCTCGCAGAAGTTTTTAAAGAGATTATTCCCAGTATTTGTATTCGAAAACAAACAAGAGATACAAATAATATTTTATATTTTGTATCTGAATTGAATTTTATTGTTGTATTTATTTGAGTTTTATGATATTGATGAGTATCATGTAGCAAACATGATACTCATTAATATTATGTCGATAATAACAACGACATCGTTGTCTTGCTAGAGTTAAACATAATTTCTAACTTTCTAAGGGGCGATTTCACCAAAGAAATGGAACGCGTTGAGTGCACACTGAACCGTTTCTAAATGTATAAACGCGTTTATAACACCGAATTGCATTTCACCAACACAAACTAACGCGTTCACTGC
Source organism: Aricia agestis (assembly GCF_905147365.1). Classification (NCBI taxonomy): domain Eukaryota; kingdom Metazoa; phylum Arthropoda; class Insecta; order Lepidoptera; family Lycaenidae; genus Aricia; species Aricia agestis. The sequence goes on along the minus strand of NC_056428.1, from coordinate 21,251,942 downwards.
AAATCTGAGTTTATATCTTCCAAACGCCCAATGTACGCGGTATTACTTCTTAAAATCCGTTCAAGTCCTTTCAATGTAGTGTCATGGCGGATCGAAAAACATAGACGAAAAAATGTCAAGATGACAGTTTTGACGAGATGTGTTTGGTTAGTTTATGTACCGTTTCCTGCTATTTTGCTAATGAAATAACGCGAAAAGGCTCCAAAATGATAAAAACACAAAATAATCTCGTGACGTCACGTGAACTTAGATTTATTAATCGTGATTAAAAGAATATTGTAAAATTTATTTGAAACAAAATGAGATTTGTCGCCGTTTGAACGCGTTTAATGGGAACTAAGTTTTATAAAACGAAGTTTTAAGTAGGATTGGTGAAATCCCGTCTAAAAGCCCATCAAAATTAGTCTGATTTATATTTCTAACCTCTTTTGGCGAAAAAACATAAAATGTATTTAAATGCCAGTTTTCTGTAAAGGTATTCATGGGATTCAACCCAATTATTAGAAATCGAAGACTTATCTTCGCCGTGATTAGGTAAACAAAACAAAAGGAAGGTAAACTTACACTTCCTTGACGACTTTGACTTCATGCATTATACAGGGTGTAACAAAACTGAGTGATAAAACTTTAGTCCATGTGTCCCTTTCCCTTACATAGAGTCAAATGTGAAAGTAGCAGCGCTGCAGGATCAATTTTAATTTTTTTATTTTTATACGGGCCGTATGCCGATGTCATGAATTTTTTCTATACAAATATTTGCTCTTTCGACGCTGCTACTTTGACAGTGAACTCTATTTAAGGAACACATACACACCCCAAAGTATTACTCGAGAATAGTATGGTACGGCCGTGCCTTTGCTAAAAAGCTTGGCTGGGGCACTGCCGTGCTCCCAGATCACCTAGTTTTGTTACACCCTGTATATCTAGTGCCTATGATCTTTCCGTCGAGTGACAATGAAGCTATCGTATAAAAGCCGAAGCGAAATCACTTTGTCTCAACGCAATGATGACCCAGCGCACGTCGTCACGACGCATGAAGTTCATGGCGTTGACACCGTTGACTTCATGCATCATGTATCGAGTTATGAGTCTGTGCGATCTCTCCGTCGATTGACGAAGTACCTTTAGTCGTGTGAAAGAAGTTAACTCACTCTGTCTCAGCGCGATGATGACCCAGCGCACGTCGTCACGATGCATAAAGTTCATGGTGTTAACGCCATTGACTTCATGCGTCATGTGTCCAGTGACTGTATGATCTCTCCGTCGATTGACGAAGTAGGTACCTTTAGTCGTGTAAAAGAAATTAACTCACTCTGTCTCAGCGCGATGATGACCCAGCGCACGTCGTCACGATGCATGAAGTTCATGGCGTTGACGCCGTTAACTTCATGAGTCATATATCCAGTGACGAGCGCGATTCGCTGCTCGCACTGTATGATCTCTCCGTCGACTGAGTGACGAGTACGATACTCCATGCGGAAGGATTCCAGAGCACTCTCCGAGAAGAAACTCTCGACTGTCGGGCGAACGAGACCGATAAACACCTGAAACGAAGAATTTACTGTAAAGGTAATACTGCCCTACTAGACAAGTGGCAAGCGATTATAGTGTGATTATAGTAAACACCAACAAAATGTATGCGATTTGACATAAGTCATCGTTTCGCTAGCGAATACTAATGTCAAAGGAATATATTTTGTTGGCGTTTACGATCATCGCTGGCCACTTGTACGGGGCACTACGCTGCAGTAGGGCGTCATGGCCACAGAAATAAATAGAACAAGATAGAACGGCGACGCGCGTCCGTTGCTAAGGAATCGCTCGTGTCAATTTTTGCTTTGCTTTTAGTTAGAACAAATAACTTACCCGTGGAAAGAAATACCTTCTTTTGACCGATTCACTTTCGTACTTCTGTTTTTACAATTAGACACTGCACAATGAGGCATTTTTGTACAACCGCTCCGGTGTAATCAAGTCGAGACGTGCGTGCTGACTGAATGAACGTTCAACGAATCTTGCACACTTGTGCAAGATTGAAACACGCCGCGTACTCCACCCGCTTAGCCGTTTTATCTTGATTTATTTCTGTGGTCATGGCCAAATATTCTTTGTATGAAATCGTATGAGCTCAGCGGACCTAAAATGGTCACATTTTGCAATTCCTGTCAAATCAACTAAGAAAATGAATTGTTATAACTGTCAAACTGACGAATGTCAAATTAGTACGTATTTAGACATGAATGGCAAGCAGAGTGAACATTTTGCGATTTTTAAAAAATGAATCATATTATGATTCTTAATTTGACTCTCCAAAGCGACCATTTGAGCCTATGACTATGTGGCAGCGGCGCTACGCGACACGAAACGTCAGTGCTATGGAATTGTCGCGTCGCGTCGCTCTGCTGCAGTGTCGCTGAGTGCGGTCTTGCCTCAATCAAGTGTACCATGGTACACTTGATTGATTTTTTTAAAGTCACCAGGTAAAAAAATAATTTGGTCCACAAAAGTATTGAATAAATGTTTTATTATTATAATTATAATACCCCCCACACCGGTTTCTTCTTTCGGCTTAACCACTGGACCACAGAGGCGTCCAATTATTATAAGTACTATCGCCATGAAAATATCACTATCGCGCTCTTACTCGTATTGTGTAACAGAGAAATTATTTAGCTGAAAAGTTATTTGGTTGATATCGCTAATCTCACAAATTAGATCGATTTTTAAGTAATTTTGTAATATGAACGGTAAAGGATCCCGCGGAATACGTAACATACTCGTATAACATACGTTGTAACTCAACATTCATACAACTTCAGTACACCGGAACATACGCTTAGGCAACTCTATTTCGACTAATTGCTATACCGATCCTGTCGCTAATAATTCGCTTTGACGACATCTACATCAATCAGCTTCGCTAAGATCTCTGTGGCTTTCTAACTACAAAGCATAACCACAATTGGTATAGCTACTTTAGTTAATAAGGTCCGAGTGACCACTGAATGCAACCTTGTTAGGGTTGGCTAAGCAAAGCAATACAACAGTGTGGTTTTGCTTTAGGTGTTCTAGGGCTACCGATGCTTGGAAGAGTTGCAGTAGGTTTTATCATACCCGCAACTCTGCCGGCGGGGAGTGGAGCATCATGAAATTTTAGTGGGTAGACCCTGGGCAAATGGGCAGTCCCACTTACCCCGGCAGATGTCCCACAGGGGATGCGCAAAGCATTTCCCTATGTAAATTGCGTAGGATGTGGACATGTCTCTGGTTATCATGGTACAAAAATCAGATTTCTTAATTGGTGCGTTAAAATAATTTTCCAGAAAAGCCATCGGATCTGTCAGGTTAAGAGTTAGAGGTTAGAGTTAATAGAGGTTAAGAATACTCCAAAGAAGCCTACACAAAGCACTGATGATTTAAAGGTACGTAAGCCTGGCGCCTGTAAGAACATCTTAAAATAAATAATAAAAAAACTTTATATTTTCATATTATCTAAGCTTCCCAAATCCCATGTTATTTTATGACGCACTTGACTAAATCTTTGAGTCATTGTCTTGCTTGGACGTAAAATATTGTCTTGTAATAAATTTTTTTTATGAAATAAGGAGGCAAACGAGCAAACGGGTCACCTGATGGAAAGCAACTTCCGTCGCCCATGGACACTCGCAGCATCAGAAGAGCTGCAGGTGCGTTGCCGGCCTTTTAAGAGGGAATAGGGTAATAGGGGATGGTAGGGAAGGGAATAGGAGAGGCTAGGGAAGGGAAAAGAGTAGGGGATTGGGCATCCGGTAAACTCACTCACTCGGCGAAACACAGCGCTAGCGCTGTTTCACGCCGGTTTTCTGTGAGCCCGTGGTATTTCTCCGGTTGAGCCGGCCCATTCGTGCCGAAGCATGGCTCTCCCACGGTTAGATAGATAGATTACCTACCTAACCAATATTTTTATGTATTTTCTTTTTCATATTATCTGCGCTCATATTATTTTTGTAAATTTTTCCTAATCTACAAAACCTACCTACCTATTGCCTAAATACGGTGCTCAAGTAACTACAAAAATAGCACACTGGCCTTCCCTAATATATACTCTACAATGTACATAATATACTTATTAAGAGCTATATAGTTTCGATTCAAAGCTATTACATTGAAACTGAATTTGTGCTACTATAGCTATCCCGTATTTCCAGGCTTAGTTACATCAGATAAAAAGAGATAGATTTATACTGAAACATAGGTAGGCGTTTGTTGGAAAAGGTAAATCAGGGTTTCTAGTTTCCGCTATTTCTATCGGAAAAATTGGTGCTCACGACGTTGTTGGTTTAACGAACCATTAATTTAAACATAATAATATACATTTTATGCATATCAATAATCCAAACCAATATTATAAATTTGAAAATGTGTCTATGTGTTACCTCTTCGGGCTTAAACCACTGAACCGATTTTGTTAAAATTTGGTCTCGAGAAATATATTATCTTTCGTCAACAGTTTCTATCCCGGAAAATACAACTCCCGTACGCTATAACAACTGCTCCAAAACTCCTATACAATGGACATTAAAATATATTAATGTGGTTTTCTTTAGTAAAAAGGACTAAGCCACAAGATGTCTTCATTTTTCTAATTAAAAAGTACTGAAGCAAAAATCACGTATAGTTATATGGTGATTTTATCTGAAGGATAAAGAGTACTTTTTAATTAGAAAAATTGGGTTGTAATGAGCTGAAATTTTTGAAATTTGTATGGCAGCATTGCCATTTTTAAAGAATTTTTACACTGCTGTTTTGATTTAATATATAAATTACGACATTTACGGCCTGTTTCACCACTTTCTTACAAAATGCCGAATAGGCTATTCAGAACTATTTTGACAGATTCTCCATACTTGATCTGTCAAGTTAATTGTTGGATAGCCTATTCGTCACTTATCAGGAAGTGGTGAAACAGGCCATTAATGTTTTAAATCATTTTACCCGAGAGCAAAAAATAAGGGATCAAATTTTGCATAGCTTATTCAGTACAGCGTCTGGAGACCGATTTTCAGTCTAGGTCAGATGTTAATATTAATAAAATACTAGCTGTTGCCCGCGACTTCGTCCGCGTGGACTTCAGTTTATAGTACTTTATAGCGCGCGATGTCAACAAAATTGGTGTCAAAAGCTTTTATAAAAAAACCCTGGTACCCCTTAAATCAATACAGCTGTGCAGTGTGCACACAATAAGTATTTCATTTTTTTATATTAAACTTTATATTTTATGCCAAATTTTAAAGCTTATTTAGCCCTCCGATTACACAACTTTACCCATAAACTATTTATCATTGATAGATTTAAGGTTACGTCCCTGCACAGATAAAGTACTGAGTTATTTAATACCGTAGAATAGATATAACAATCGAAAAAAATCGAAACTTAAATGTAAGATGATACCACGTCTTATAGGAAGACTTTTGAGCAAGCGTCAGCGCGATGTAGAAGACGCACGGTGCCATCTATTATGAATTGTTGGAACTAACTTAATTTGAACAAATTTACGCATTTTCACCCCCTTACAACCCTTTTTTCCAGTAAAAAAAGTAGCCTATGTCCTTTCTCAGGCTTTAGACTATCTGTATACAAAATTTCATTACCATCGGTTCGGTAGTTTTGGCGTTTGGCGTGAAAGCGAGACTGACAGACAGACAGACAGACAGAGATACTTTTGGCGTTTGGCGTGAAAGCGAGACTGACAGACAGACAGACAGACAAAGATACTTTCGCATTTATAATATTAGTATAGATTATGTGCACACTGCACAGCTGTTTTTGGGTATTTTGATTAATTAAGGGCCGCGCTACACCGGAATGGCAGCGGCGAGGCGAGCACTTTCAGCGCTGCCATTCCGGTGTAACGCGGCCCTAAGAGGGGTACCACTTACCAGGGTTTTAAAAAGTTTTTAAATTTGACACAAATTTTGTTGACACCGCGCGCTATAAACTAAAGTCCACGCGGACGAAGTCGCGGGCAACAGCTAGTTAGTTAATATTAACGTGTACAACAATCGAAAGAATCGTGAAAGCTACCTCAACATGGTACCACCTCTTATAGAAATACGCATGAGCAAGCAATAGCGCGATCTAGGGGACTCTTGGCGCCATCTGTTTTGAGTTTTTTGGAACTAAGTTAATTTAACCAAATTTACGCATTTTCACCCCCTTACAACCCCTTTTTCCAGTTAAAAAGTAGCCTATGTCCTTTCTCAAGCTTTAGACTATCTGTGTACAAAATTTCATTACAATCGGTTCAGTAGTTTTGGCGCTGTTGTTTTTGAATTTGATGTCTAAGTTGGTAGGTGAGTTATTAGTTAATAACGTGTATAACAATCGAAAGAATCGAAAAGTTAAGCTCAATATGGTACCACCTCTTATAGAAATACGTATGAGCAAGCAATAGCGCGATCTAGGGGACTCTTGGCGCCATCTGTTTTAAGTTTTTGGAACTAAGTTAATTTGACCAAATTTACGCATTTTCACCCCCTTACAACCCCTTTTTCCAGTTAAAAAGTAGCCTATGTCCTTTCTCAGGCCTTAGACTATCTGTGTACAAAATTTCATTACTATCGGCTCAGTAGTTTTGGCGCGAAAGCGAGACAGACAGACAGACAGACAGAGATACTTTCGCATTTATAATATTAGTATAGATAATATTCTAACGTATTAAAAACTATAAACAAAAACATACTAACTAATAAGTATGATTAGTTCTATGTTACAATAAAGTAAAAAATAAAACGCCATCTGTTGAATCGTATTAGAACTAAAATGCTCATTCCATCGATATATTTCTGGATTTTTTATAATATTATACATAAAATATGTTTAAGATTTTTGAAATTTTATTTTAATACACATCCAAGACCAAGGAAAATTGAAAACTTTTTGTTCCGCCTGCGGGACTCGAACCCAGGACCCCCGGGATGAGCGCTGGCCACGCGCAATGCGAATTCATTTTCATCTAAATTTTCATGGAAATAAGATATTTTCCCACATCAAAATGTAGCCTATGTCCTTTCTCAGACTCTAGAATAACTGTATACAAAATTTCATTGCAATCGGTTCAGTAGTTTTGGCGTGAAAGCAAGACAGACAGACAGACAGACAGACAGACAGACAGACAGACAGAGATACTTTCGCATTTATAATATTAGTATGGATTAAACATCATATTCTAACGTATTAAAAACTATAAACAAAAACATACTAACTAATAAGTATGATTAGTTCTATTTACAATAAAGTAAAAAATAAAACGCCATCTGTTGAATCGTATTAGAACTAAAATGTTCATTCCATCTATATATTTCTGGATTTTTTATAATATTATACATAAAATATGTTTAAGATTTTTGAAATTTTATTTTAATACACATCCAAGACCCAGGAAAATTGAAAACTTTTTGTTCCGCCTGCGGGACTCGAACCCAGGACCCCCGGGATGAGCGCTGGCCACGCGCAATGCGAATTCATTTTCATCGAAATTTTCATGGAAATAAGATATTTTCCCGCATCAAAATGTAGCCTATGTCCTTTCTCAGACTCTAGAATAACTGTATACAAAATTTCATTGCAATCGGTTCAGTAGTTTTGGCGTGAAAGCAAGACAGACAGACAGACAGACAGACAGACAGACAGACAGACAGAGATACTTTCGCATTTATAATATTAGTATGGATATACGGTATAACAAAACTAAGTGTTAATACTTTAGGATGTGTATGTGTTTCTTATATTACTAGAGATCGCCCAATGGTCGAAATTCGACCTTACTAGCAACGACATTAGGACTACTACCTACTACTACTACTATTTTGAAAAAAATATTGACTTCATCATAGTTTTTTTCAACTTTTTTCTCTGGGACTCAGCTGATCTTAGACTGGCCGTTTAAGCATTATCTAATTAGTATCTAAAATTAAATCAAAAAAACAATAATCCATTTTCAATTTGTCAACTTGTTGTCAACCATAGACTTAATATATACTGTCTAGGCTTATGTTGTCAACAGACTTCAACCATAAATAAAAGAGTATAATTCGTATGTATAGGCTTGTCACTCAAAAATCTGTTATTTTTCCTAGTAGTAGTGTCATAGTGTGTGTAACGTTTTATTTGTTAAAAATATATATGATAAAAGCATAATTTTAAAACAATATTAGCTCGATGCACTCCTTCACCATATAAACTATAACTGTGCGAAATTTTATGCACTTGCGTTTTCCTCATTTTTCGTAAAAAGGGTTACAAAGTTTTTGGCTCACATATTAATATATAGATAGATACAGTTCCCTGACAAATTACCGTAAAAAAGTAACTTTCAGCGCTGAAAGTTACTTTTTTACGGTTTCCCCTTTGTATGGAAAAATTCGTGACGCGGAGGCGTTTGCTAAAATCACAAAAACATTTTTGCTTCTTCAGCGGTGCTACTTTCACATTGAACTGTATATAAGGGACAGGTACCCTCGAAAGTGTTATCACTTAGTTCTGTTACACCTTGTAGAGTTCACTGTCAAAGTTGCAGCACCGAAAGACAATTTTTTGGTAAACTCACCACATCATTCCCGCTGGGACAGTGGTTCTCTCCTCTGGACCTCACGCGGCGGACGATGTGGCAATATCTGCTGTTCCTGGTGCAGGCCCGATCGGACTTCCTGAGGGAACCCTCGACATGACAGGTGACATACTGCGGGGGCTCCGAGCGCTGCTGCGTCAGCTTTTTGAATCTGACAGAAGATATATAGACGCTGTTAAGTATTTTTTTTTATATACCTAATAAGGGGGTGTGGGATATTGCGTAGAGGCCGCAAAGGAAGATCTTCTGACCGAGCGAGGTGTTATGCCCATAAAGTTAATATACCTAGCAGAATAGAGAAACACAAGCCTGAGCAAGAGAGATGTCACTATCAGTAACACTGCGTGGTAAAAAGAGACGTGTGATACATGACAGCAGCACTCTTTTTTTGACGTCCAGTCGGCACTTGCCGCACGTTGACAATTTAATCTCATAGAATTCATGTTCAATCATGCTTGTGAAAGTGTATACGTACACATATTTTTCACACAGATGAAAACCAATTTTGGTTTCGTTCGACAGCTCGAGATTGTTGCTCTATAATTCCGCTAGGTATATTAAACTTTATGGTTATGCCCGGTCAGCGCCACAGCCCACCTGATTGATTTCAGCTGCAGTATATACCGACGTGCTTAAAAAACTTCGATAATTACGAGATGCAGGAATTTGGCGCTAATTACGGGTACAGCCACAGGGGCAAACGAGCAAACGGGTTACCTGATGGAATGCAACTTTTGTCATCTACACTCGCAACATTACAAGTGCTGCAAGTGCGTTGCCACCTGCCGGCCTAGCATCTAAATTTTGAGTATCATCCAAAAAAATTACATATCCAGTTATGAATGCAGTCATGTTATTTAGATAATTTAGAATAAGTTCGTTCATAACTGAACACCAAATTTTTTGTTGCTTTATACACATATTCTTAACAACGACCATAATATAAGAAGACCAATGCTACCTGAAAAGTGATTGGAATGAAAATTGGCAAAAAGCATCCAGTCACGGAATAATAAAGAATATTATGTATAGACAGTGGGTTGTTGGAAAAGACAATTCAAGAAGAAAAGTAAAGAAAGAATCTGCCATGGGTTCACTGATCTCCATTATACATTGTATAATGGAGGTCAGTGCATGGGTTCCTTTTTCCGTGTGTCAACATTTCACCGCGCGGAATGACACAAAAATAGATAATAATAATCTTTATTATCATCAACCATTTTTTACAAAATCCTATGAAAACTCTGACACCCAAACTAGGCAATGCCTGTATTTTTTTAACCGACTTCCAAAAAACGAGGAGGTTATATCTCCGGCTGTGGATATATTTTTTTAGAGTCAGTCAAATGCATGAATATGGTTGGACCATAAAGTTAATATACCTAGTGGAATAGAGCAACAATCTCGAGCTGTCAAACGTAACCGAAATCGGTTTCATCTATGTGTAAAAATATGTGTACGTACACACTTACACAAGCATGGTTGAACATGATTTCTATGAGATTAAATTGTCAACGTGCGGCACGTGCCGACTGGACGTCAAAGAAAGAGTGCTGCTGTCGTGTATCACACGACTCTTTTTACCACGCAGTGTTACTGATAGTGACCTCTCTCTTGCTCAGGCCTTTGTTTCTCTATTCCGCTAGGTATATTAACTTTATGGGTTGGACGTACATCCATAAATTACTAATTGCTAATTACTACAAAATATGCAAGTGTGTCTGTCTATAAGTATTAAGTTCTGAATCAATTCTGTCTAAATTTAGTAATAAGATAGTAGGTTTCGAGAAAAAAATATAGGATTTAAAAAGTTTAGTCATTGCCCAGTTTTCTACTTTTTCTACTTCAACGAATTTCTACTTCTATTAAGCTATCCGCAATTAAGTTGAATAAAATAAAAGGCTCGATTTATATGCATACGCCCGACCACGCGGTTCTGCGGCTACACCGCGAGATCATAAGCAATTATTATGTATTATAATATTAGTAGGATTAGAGATCGCCCAATAGCTTTGTCCACACTGTGCCTTTTTCTGTTCGTCAAAGGCATGCGTAATATAATAGCACAGTCAACAGCGATGCACGCGACGCATGCCCTCTGACCGTATCCAAAACTTCAAAAATTACAATTTTGGCGTTGCGTTCCTCGACGCATTCAATTATTGAATGCGCCATTGATATGAAAATTGATGACGAAAATTTAAGATGAAAGAGCACATAGCTAATGGTAGAAATTCGACCTTATAAATTATCTTCTTCTTTTGGCTTCCCGTTTAAAGTATGAACTATTTCATTTAATAATTATTATTTTTTAACAAAAAATTAAAACCGACTTCCAAGGTAAAAACAAAAGTAATATTCTTAAACATAATCTAAAAAGAATCAAATAATTCTTATTCCTTATTATAGTGCCGTTTTCAGACTTCGCCTAAACCTCAACTATTTCTGTACTCAATCTTTGTACTTTTGAAGTCGCTACCAGCCCGGAAAAGTTCTGAGATCCTTGACATAGAACTTACGCTAAGGTAAGCTGGTACCGACTTCAAAAGCATGAAGATTGAGTACAGAAATAGTTGAGGTTTAGGCGAAGTCTGAAGACGGCACTATAATAAGGAATAAGAATTATTTGATTCTTTTTAGATTATGTTTAAGAATATTACTTTTGTTTTTACCTTGGAAGTCGGTTTTAATTATTTGTTAAAAAATAATAAGTTTACCCTTTTTAGTTACCTATGAGACCACAAGGCTATATTACTTATAGCTCGTTGTCTTAGAGTTGTACATATAATTACTAGCGGTCGCCCGCGGCTCCGCCCGCGTGGATGTCGGTTACTGCTGCAAAAAGCCTACCCAGGAAAGACTCGGTCAGCAAAATGATTTCCAGGTCAATTCACAGACTCCAACACTGACATCGACGACGCGGACGCAGTCATTATCCGAAGGGATGCATATAGTGCACACTGCACAGATTGTCTTCCTCCCGCACACGCACCCCCGCTTGGTGGCGCCCACTATCTTTATATTTTAATTTTGCCATAATTTCAAAATTAAACTTCCAATTTTAATCATTTACAGACCAAATGTTATCTACATAAACTGTACTTAGTGATGAAATAATTTATTTTCATAAGGATTAATAGCATAAGTAAAATAAACGCGTTTAAATGTAGTAAAAAAAAATACAAGATTTTTAAATAAAAAAATGGTTATTGTGCCTCACTCGACATAGATAAGTATAGGGTGTCGCGGACTTTTTTGTAGATATTTATAAGATCTACAATTACTTATAACATTTATGGTTCTATCTTTTATAGTTTCGGCAGCGTACGCAAAATAAGTAACTTTTCTGGTTGATTTTACACCTGGCGTCCGAAAAACCCAAATATCTTACGAAACCCAATTTTTTCCAAAATTTAATTTTGCCTATGTTCAGCAGAAATAATGTAGAATCCATTGGCTTTTGCTTGGAGTAGTTTAAATAAAGCCAAAATCCTCGAACTTGTATCTATAAGGATTCAAAAGTTCTGTTGGGTACCTTCGGAACCAGGGTACGTCCTGGTGCAAAATCTTACTTTTTGGTAGTATATGCCTGAAACATTTCAGAAAAAATTGGAATCACTATATGTTTCCATATAAATTTTGAGGAGTTCCCTCGATTACTCATGGATCCCATCATCAGGTCACCACTTTTATGAACATGGTACCAAATTCGAGTCAAACCCTATAGAACACAACAATAATTTTGTAAATCGGACCACAAACGGCTGATTAATCGTTGAACATACATAAAAAAAAAATACATACAGCCGAACGTATTACCTCCTCCTTTTTGGAAGTCGGTCAAAAAAGCAACAATCAATTTTTAATTTGACAACAAACTTCAACCATAAACAAAACAGTATAATATAATTCGTGTGTATAGGCTTGTCAGTCAAAACACGGTAGTGTGCGTGTTGTAGTGTGTGTAATGTTTTATTTATTAAAATAATAATAATAATAGCTCCCACACCGGTTTCGGTGACGGTGGCCGGTTTCATTGAAACCAGGCCAGCTACGCAGGAGTAATTTTATAGTGCCCAAGTATGTGCGCAGTACACAAGAGCACTCTCTATTCCTTTACTCTCATAACCCAGTGGGACGGACAACCGACACGACTGGCGAGAGATCAGGCGCAGGACCGACTTTTTACATGCCCATCCGACGCATGGATCATCTTACTTGTCAGACAATCAGGTGATCAGCCTGCATTGTCCTAACCAAACTTGGAAATAACATGTTTCCAACGCGGGAATCGAACCCACGACCTCCGAGTCAAGAGCCGCGCTCTATACCACTAGACCACGGAGGCGGCACACACAAATAATGTATAATAAAAGCATAATTTTAAAACAATATTAGCTCGATGCACACCTTCTTCATAACTATGCGAAATTTCATGCTCCTATGTTTCCGCATTTTTCGTAAAAAGGGTTCCAAAGTTTTTCGCTCGCGTATTAATATAAAGATAAATAATAACGCAACCGCGCCGCTATTTGAAAAAAAAAAATATCCACAGCCGAATATATTATAGCCTCCTCGTTTTTTGGAAGTCGGTTAAAAATCTTTACATATATATTTTGCTTGTTATTGTGTAGCCGCCAAACCGCGCGTTTTGGCGGACGCATATAAATCCAGCATAAAAGTTAAGTACCTTATAATAAACGCCCTTTTATCATTAGCCAACAGATCAGCGACGCGTTTCTGGGCGTCGGGTCCCTCAGGGAGCAGTAATTCCCCGTTGTTACCCAACATGCATGTCATCGGGAGGAGTTGTTCCCTCAACAGCATGTGGTCACCCTCGTGGACAATGTTGAATATGTTCTGGCCAAGCAGCTCAAGCTGGAAGAAAAACAGCTGATAAATTAGGAAATAATTAGGCCCGGTTTCACCATTTCCTGATAAAGTGCCGAATAGGCTATTCATAACTTTTTGAATGTTTCTCCATACTTCATCTGTCAAGTTAATTGGTGGATAGCCTATTCGTCACTTATCAGGAAGTGGTGAAACAGGCCCTTAGTATTCCTAATCCCTACATACTGATGATCTATTTGTCAGATAAAAATGAGCGTGGCACTCGGGGACTGACGCGATAAAGCTATTGCAGAGCTTTTTTATCAACTTATGCAAATATAACTCGCACACATCTAGTCGCACGCACACAAAGACCGTGCTGAAGTCTGGCAATGCCGCATCGAACGGGTGAAAGTTTTTTTCGTTACGGAATTTCTTGATTCGGTCGCCGCCCTTAAAACCCGCGATAAAAGCTATGCGTGAAAGTTGGTAAAATTTTTTTTGGAGACCTACGGAATTGCAAGACAATATTAAAATACTAATTACTAGTATAATTATATTTCCCCTTACTAATAAACGTTGCATAAGCTTTGAATAGTTATACAGTGTTTTGTTCCTGTCACACGAGTGCTATTTTTGATTTGATTGAAGAAGACAAAACACTGTATAACTATTCAAAGCTTATACAGCGTTTGTTAGTAAGGGGGTATGTGTTTAGACAGGCGATAGCGGTTTAAGTTCACTTGGTAAAATTGGGAACCTTCCCCTTCCATTTTAACGCCGATTCCGCGTCGTTCTTATCCACCTGGCATATGAATGGCGGGCGTGAGAGTGAAGAGACAAGGACGATGTTTTATATATGGAAAAACAACATTTAGCGGGTCAGCTGGTCATTCACTAATTTATAATACGCTTACCTCAGTATACCCCAGATACTCCTGTATGTTGGGAGACACGACGACAATGATGCCTTTATACGTGGTAGTTATTAGGAAGCCCTTTAGCATTCTCAGAAGGGTCTTCGTGAAGCCCGTTGTGAACTGCGTTGAAGGGTCGAAGGAGTCGCCAAATACTGGAAAAAAGGGATAAGTTGAAGCATTCAAAAGATCTAGAGGCCCTTCAAAGATAATCAATATTATTATTATAGCCAGCAAATGCGACGCTGAATTTCGTAAATTTTTTTGAAGAAACCGTGTAATTTTAATAATTAACCTTAGAAGAATATGACGTGTTAAGTTTTAAGTTTTTAGGGTTCCGTACCCAAAGGGTAAAACGGGACCCTATTACTAAGACTGCGTTGTCTGTCCGTCTGTCTGTCTCAAGAACCGCTATAGCTAGACTTCTGAAATTTTCACATTTTGTGCATATCTGTTGCCGCTATAACAACAAATACTGTATACATAATAAAATTAATATAATATAACGGGGGTTTCCATAATATAGCAAACATGATTTTTTTCGCCCCTTTTCGCTCTTAGATATCAATAATGGCAAGAGGTAGGCACTTGAATTTTTCACAATATTATTTTGTTATATTATGTGTACTTTAATAAATAATAATAATATTAAGATAAAATTAAATTAAAGGGAGCCTCCCTTCCCCCCCTCGACACACCTTGACAACAATTATGGACTAAAATATCACTTTACACTTCGGAATTATTTAAACTTAAAGTCAGTAAAATATATTACTTATTTCATTACTTTTTAAAGTTGTTTGGCGGAGTTTTTTTTTTAAATTTCTTAATTTAATTTTATTTCATGCTTTTTAAACTTGTGTTGTGTTAAAATCCTATCAACAGGATCATATTATATCCCAATGAATACCATCTAGGAATGTCCTTTTGGATGAGGCTGTCAATATGAGTCCAAACCACGTCCAAACATGAAACCTCCACTTTGGGTTCATATGGAGCTCGGCTCCTATAGAATCCAGGTGATGCTGCAGCAGCAGCATGCAAAAATTTATTGGTTATCTACGACTTACTATAGTTGTCGCAATTAAGGCTGCAGTCTTGTAAAATTCATTCGCTGTGAATTATTTGCGCATTTTTGTATATTTTTTTCTTGACAAACTAACACTAACTAATATAATTACACTGAATATTATTATTGCGTATAATATAAGTTCATATATGTGGATAATGTTAGGTAAATCAAGCGTTAAAAACAGCTCTTCGTGCCCAATGTCATTTCGGGTTGTGTTTGTGCGCTTAGTTTATGGCAATAAATAATATAATTTAAAAATCTGTTCTGCGCATAATGAGCTCAATATTGTCATCTTCAAAATGCGCAGATTAGTTTTTTCTAATTATCTTTCATTTTCTTAATTAAGAGGCCACAATTTGATCAAAATTATCTGTTTTTATCTCTTAATAAACGGGTTATTTCATAAAAACTATACATCGTTAGTATGTAATAATTAGATTATTTTGATGCCAAGAGATTAATAAAGCAATTAATACAAAAAAAAAATACCTAAATCATCTTACTCCAACAATAATAATACTCACAGTAATAACATACACTTTTCATGCACTTTTTCCACTTTTATTAATTTATTTTATTACAATTATGTTTCACACGGTTTCGATAAAATCATCATCAGGCGTAGTGCAGGTAATTTTAAATTTTTAAAATATTGGTAAACAAAAATAGGGTTGTCAGCATCATGAAAAATTTCTACCATTTAGTACAATTTTCTACCAAAAACAATTTCTTCTACCAAAAAAAAATTACAAATTAATTTTTTAAATGTATAACCTTTGATATTGATAAATTAATGACTAAAATAGGAGTTGTACTTAAATAGCAACATAAATATAAAATAGGTCAAAAAATTAAATTATAAAACAATAATTACATTAAATAGATCAAAAATTCAATTTAAATGTCCTTTAACTATAATTCATAAATAATAATATTATAATAACAATTCATAAAATGTCAATATTTATATAAATCATGTCATAAAATAATAAATTCATATAAATCATGTCAAAGTAATGCCAATGTCAATATTATATAAAATTTCTAATAACTAAGTTAAATGTCAAACTTAAAATAAAATTATGTCCAATATAATGATAAGTATCCTGTAATAATATAGAATTTGAGAGGCATGTCTGATCGTTAAGAAGATTCCCATATTTCTTGTGTCTATTTATTTCTAGCGCTTCTAATGCATCCATCTTCCTGCTTTTTTGTAAAACGTGTAGATATTTAATGCCTTTATCAGGATCGAAGAAATGGTCATTATCATTTAGATGTTCCGCAAATGTAGATCTGTCTGTTTTCTTCTTCCATGCTGTTAAATGTTCTTTAATTCTAGTTTTAAATTTTCTTCCCGTTTGGCCTATATATACTCCTTGATATGTATCGCAGGTAAGTTTGTATATACCACTACTATCCGTGATGTTATATTTGTCTTTGTTGTTACATAATACATTTTTGAGGGAACCTGTGGTGTAAAACGCTACCCTTGTATCCTTGTTTTGCAGAATTCTCTGGAATCTATAGGATAATGGACCAATGTAAGGGATTTTTACCCATGTATTTCCTGCTTTTTCTTTCTCCTCTCTATGATTGTACAGCATTGTTTCAATCATTCTTTTCTTCGCTCTCTTTAACATCTTGTCAATCAATTCTTTTTTATAACCATTATTTTCAGCAATGTTTTTTATGGTATTTAGCTCTATGCTGAAATCTTTTGGGTTCAAAGGTACCTTCAGCAACCGGTGTATAAAAGCATGGAATGCGGCATGCTTGTGCTGATGTGGATGGCATGAGTTTGCGTGTAGGATGTTTTCGCTGTATGTGGGTTTTCTATTATTACTGTGAAACATGAATTTCCACCAAGAAGTTACGGTACATTCAATATCATAAATAATAATACTCTCAAAGACCTACACAAATTTCCCTTGCAATTCTTGTTTATAAGCCCTTTTTTGCAGGTCTTTTGAGATTATTATTATTATTGTTGGAGTAAGGTGATTTAGGTGATTTTTTTGAGTGTTAGTTTGTCCAAAAAAATATATACAAAAATGCGCAAATAATTCGCAGCGAGTGAATTTTGCAAGATTGCAGCCTTAAAATGAGCCCAAACACGAAACCATCGCTCTAAGTTGGTGAGGAGTTGGGTATCCTATTGATTACCAGGTGATGCTGCAGCACCAGGTCAACTTTCCATTAATGTGTAAATATTCATAAATGTCACGAACTAGAATGCACTAAAGCCCACCAAACAACTGCAAGTTACTAATCGGCCCTTTCTATAGCTAAACTATAAGCTAAGAACACTCTCAATTAAGTCAGCTTCCAAACAAAAAAAACAAGATCAAAATCGGTCCACCCGTTTGGATGCTACGATGCCACAGACAAACAGACAGACAGACAAACAGACAGACAGACAGACATACCGACAGACAGACCCGTCAAACTTATAACACCCCTCTTTTTTGTCGGGGGTTAAAAATGCTATCAGAGTTCCGCTCCCGACATTTTGACTGTAATTACGAAACCCTTACGAAACGGTATGTATGGATCTATATTTACTTAATAGCCCTTAGGGATATGGATCCCTATAGGCTATAAAGGGTTAATTTAGTCCCGACAAGGGGTAAACGAATCGATAACAGCTGATTCGAACATCGATATCAGCATGGCGTAAGCATTGTGCAATTATTCACAATGTGTTATACGCCAATCTTTTGATAATATAGTTAACATTGTTAATGATAAATACATACATTTATACATTAATTTATTACAACAGTTTGAAATAAAAAAAATACGTTTTCTAAGAAAAGATTTCAACTTTAAATTTGAGTTTAAAAAATTTCACTGTTTATCAATTATAATATTCACCGGTCTTATTTTGAGCTGTTCCCTGTAACAATTTCACCGTCAAATGTTTGCTTTAATAATTGTTGATCAAATTGTGGTCAATATCTTGAATTAGAACTAACTATCCAGAAGTTCTTAGGTTAGGTAGTTGAGTGCCTTTAGATTTATACCTCGGAATTCATAGCAAGTCAATGAATCTTCATAAAAGCTGTTGGATTGCATTGTTAAAAGCTTAAATAAAAAAATGATAAAAATGATCGGCCAAGTACGAGTCGGAATCGCGCACGAAGGGTTCCGTATCATTATATAGCAAAATTAGGCCAAAATTTGTGTTTTTGTATGGGAGCTCCTCTTAATTTTTTCATTAATATTAAAATTATTATTAAATATTAAAGTAAGTAATTACACATAAAAGTAAGGAACGTGTGAAAATTTCAAGTACCTACCTGTAATTGATATTACTGATATAGAGCAAATAAGGTCAAAAAAATCACGTTTGTTGTATGGGAGCCCCCCTTAAATATAAATGTTATTTTAATTTTAGTACTTGTTGTTATAGAGGCAACAGACATACATAATCTGTGAAAATTTCAACTCTCTAGCTATTACCGTTCTTGAGTTACAGCCTGGAGACATACATACGGACAGACGGACACGGGTTAGACAACGAAGTCTTAGTAATAGGGTCCCGTTTTTACACTTTGGGTACGGAACCCTAAAAAGATAAATCTCGATCCTAATTAGGTACTTACAAAAAGGTTTTTCAATTTTGGTCTTACGGCGCTCAAGTCAGGTCAAGATGGATTATCATGATTGCTAATAATATGATTACGAAACTGTAATAACAGCTTTCACAATTGGCGTTGAAAATGCGAAATCATAGATAAATATGGCCCTTGAATTGTTCCATCATGGCCTACGTGGAGAAGCCGCATGGAGCTGTATTGATGAATTGCTACACACACTACAATGTGTCCAAACATCGGTGGCCGATCCTTTGATGTTATGATGTATGGAATTTTTCATCGACGAAATGGCTCTAATTTTTTTCTCTTTCTCCCGGTTGCAAAATTTCGGACATTGGTGGACATTTTACTTTTTCACTCGGGCTCTTATATTAATTAGCAATACTTCTCATATAAATCTATGAACATAAAAAAGGACTCAATTGATAGCTAAACAAGTAGAGTACAATTATTATGTTTAATTTTCTTCGAATAAAACATATAAAATATGTTTAGTAAATATACACATCTATTAAATTTAGATCTCAATTTAAATATTTTTTTTCATTGGTTTATTTACTTAAAGAAAACAAATTTACATTACAAAATAACATGGATTACAAATATTATGGTTTAATATTATTACAATTATTACAATAAGACATCGGTAGCTACAAAAGTATAAAACTGCAGCGCAGCTACCAATGCCTCTTACAGTTGTAACAAAAACAGTACTTAACTTAAAATAGGTAACTTAAAATATTTAATATAATGTATATAGATAACAAGGCTGTGGTTAATTACGGCTTACAAAATATAACAAATATGACATGTGATTGCCGTATATGTTATGTATGAGTTTAGGGGTTGGGGGATTGTGGATTAAGATGGGGTTGAATATTTTAGATTCATTGGATGGAAACGAGTTTTTCTGTTTCTTCGTAATTTAATTCTTTTAGCCATTTATTTAAACACTTTTTTAGTTTGTATCTTGTTAAGGAAAATATATTTAGTATTTTATTTACTTTATCATAGAGTATAGGGCTGATGTATTTAAAATGTCTTCTGGCTGCATCTGTATTACAAGGCAGTACCTCACAGACTTTATAGAAGCGGAATTTATTTAGGTAAGAGGGGTCGTATATGAGAATTTTGTGTTTCTTTTGTATAGTACGAAGAATATACAACTGTCTCGCTGATAATACTTGGCACATCGTAAAAAGATCTACAGTTGGGAAGAATAGCGGCTTTTTAGCGAGAACCTTCAGAACTGCCCTTTGTCCACGCTCAACTCTAAGCATTGTAGTCTTGTGTACGGCACCCCAAACTAATATACAGTATCCTATATGAGACTGCCCTAACGCTAGATAAATCATGATCAGAGTTTGGAAATCAATGACAGTTCTTAGTTTCCTAAAAACGTATGTTAACTTCCTTAGACGTGCGGCGACAGAGTTGATGTGGGGCTTCCAACGCAGGTTATTATCAATGATTACTCCCAGATATTTGATGGACTCTACACGTTCGAGTGCAGCACAGTTACAGTTTGAGGCTGTCGAACTGTAACAATTATGGGCATAGATATCAATAGGGATTTTTAGTTGACTGGCTTTGGTATATGAAAATGTGATAAATTTAGTTTTTCTTACATTCAATGTTAAGGTGTTTTTAACCAACCAGTGCATGACAAGTTTTAACGCTGTCTCAGCATTGCGACGAGTACTGTTCCAATCTTCTCCGTCCACTATAAGAGCTGTATCATCCGCATAGGAAACAATTTTACAATGAGACAGTGGTAGTTGACACAGCTCATTTACATATATTAGAAAGAGAGTTGGACCCAGCACACTACCCTGAGGGACACCGACGCTGACAGTATATTCTTTGCTTATGTGCATGCTTATTTTAACTAACTGCTTACGGTTGGTTAAGTAGCTTTTAAATAGCTGTAGAGCCAAGCCACGAACACCAATATGTTCTAATTTTATTAACAGTGCAGGAATCGAGATAGTGTCAAACGCCTTAGATAAATCTATAAAAATGCCAATTGTTTTAAGTTTACTATTTAGATTATTATTTATTGTATCTGTTAATTCAAGGACAGCATCTTCGGTGGATATTCCATGTCTAAAGCCAAATTGATTATTAGATAGAATTTCGAATTTAGTAAGATATTTACTAAGTCTATTATTAATAACCTTTTCGAAAATTTTGGAAAAAGTTGATATAGGTCTATAGTTTTCAACACTACCTCGATCACCTGACTTGAAAATAGGATGGACATCAGCAGTTTTAAAAACATCAGGAAAGACTCCTTGCGAAAAGCATAAATTGAAAATATGAACAAGAAGTGGAACAATGGTGGATCTAGTTGCTTTAACTAATGAGGAAATAATAGCATCAAATCCAGAAGAATTGCATATTATATGTTTTTATTAAAATATGAGAGTTGAAAACTGAACTCTCTTTTTTCATACAAAAATTGTTACTCCACGTAGTATGAGCTAGCATTTTAAAAACCGTCATAACTCATAACATTGGGGAAATTAGTCATATTAAGGCATAACTCATTGAAACAAGTTACATTCTCAATAAGAAGTGTCTCTCTCTGTTATACATTTATCAAAACAAATAAAAATGAATACTTTGGACTGCAATGTGATTCTGAAATGGGCTAAAATGCGGGATTTTTTAAACTTTGGAATGAAATATCTTAAAAGTCTGAGCCGATAGAAAGAAAACTTCTTAGAAACATAATATGTACCTATATCTGCACACAAAACTCTTATAGAAACTGCTATTAGTTTGCAGGAAACATTTTTTTTTTTCGATTTTGTTGACCTGTGTTATTATTACTCTGCCGTCTGTTAACTGATTTTCAATATTCTCTTGTTGTTGTACAGGGTACCCGCGCGAATTTGGTACTATGGTTATGCTAATGGAATTCGTGAGAAGATTCGAAGGAACTCCTTGGATTTTGTTGCAACACACATAGTTTTATAACGTTACTGGAATTATGCCCGAAACTCCGTCGCGTCAAAATTCGTTCATCGCGCGGGACAGACAGACAGAGACACACTTTCGTATTTATAATATTAAGAGCCCATATGACCCTAACTTGACTACATACTTTAACCTAGATCTCAAAATCTGTAAGGTCTAGAAAACTGATTTTTTGACACAAGTAACTTCAGTTCATAAAGATTAAATGCTCAAGACGAAAACACGATTACCTACTCAAAAAATGCTCGATAGTTTCTTTTTTACAAAAAACCTTGTTTTAGACACATTTTTGCTTGGATCTTCGAAGTTTGCTGTCGTTTCTTTAATATTTTTTAATATCTAAAAAGGTATTGATAAAACCTAAATTTGCTCAAAACACTTTTTTCATAATCATTATAGTTCGTCTTTTATTCAAGTAAAACTAACTCGGCGATGATTCCGCGCCGTCCTTTTTCAACTGGCATATGAAAGACGGGCGTGAGTGTGAAGAGAGAAGGACGATGTTTGATTTTTAGAGTCAGGTTAGCTCTTAATACAGAAATACATTGGTATTTGGTACACACATACAGCGACGCAGAAGTGGCCGGCCACTGCAGCTGCAGGTGCCGCTATAAAGTGGCAAATGGAAATCATCGTTGTCAGATTTTTTTTGTGTCAAGTCGGGACTTTTTTTAGTGAAAATAGCAGGATTCTTCCGTCAAAAGTGGGACATAATATTATAAAACGTATAAAATCAAAAGTTTCGAATTTTTATTTCACTTTATTTGACTTAAAATTAGATACGTTTACGTGACAATAGGCAAAAGTAGCCATAAAAAATCTACCCCCCTCTCTCTCTCACACCCTTATCTTCAATACGCACCTTTATCAGCACGCTGCACGTACTATCTTCGAGTTATCCCCGAAAAGCGGAACTGAGCCTGTCCCGCGCGGGACACGTCTTAATTTTGTCTTAAAAATCGAGACGTCTAGCAACGCTGATGGAAATACACAATCTGTGAAAATTTCAGCAATCTAGCTGAAGCGGTTTTAGTAATACAGCCTGGAGACAGACAAACAGCGAAGTAATTAGGGTCCCGTTATTACCTCCGACGGAAGAGGGGAAAACTATCCATCTTTGTAATTATACTATGTTGACGTGGATGAAGTCGCGAACAACAACTAGAAATCCTACTAATATTATAAATGCGAAAGTGTGTCTATTTGTCTATTTGTTTGTTACCTCTTTACGTCCAAACCCCTAAACCAATTTTCCCGAAATTTGGTATGGGTATACAATGAGCCCCGTGAGTGGATATAGAATACTTTTTATCCCGGTAATATGAGCGGTACCCGCGCGATAAACTATTTTCAGCGCTACGGATATGCGGTCGTCAATCGTCATATCATTGTTAATTTTACTTCAATATCTGGGGGCACGGGAGTGCCCCCGCCAAGATGCACTACCTAGTCGCGCAAGGGCACTACCTACCTTATCTCGAAACGTTTCGTATTTTTGAACCCTCGTAACTTTGGTTTGGTTCATGCCAGATAGTTGAAATTTTAAGATATATGAGTATAATAATAATTAAATGCAAAAAGTTATATTGTTACTATTATACTTTAGATTTTATAGGTGTCCAAAAATCCACAATTTTGGCACTGACTCACCGATCATCAAAACTGTTAGGGTACTTCCTGAAGTCTGAGAAAGCTGAAATTTGGTATGTAATAATAATAGCTCTTTCACCGGTTTCGGTGACGGTGGCCGGTTTCATTGAAACCAGGCCAGTTACGCTGGAGTAATTTTATAGTGCCCAAGTGTGTGCGCAGTAGACAAGAGCACTCTCTATTCCTTTACTCTTATAACCCAGTGGGACGGAAGACCGACAGGACCGGCGAGAGATCAGGCGCAGGACCGACTTTTTACATGCCCATCCGACGCATGGATCATCTTACTTGTCAGACAATCAGGTGATCAGCCTGCATTGTCCTAACCTAACTTGGAAATAACATGTTTCCAACGCGGGAATCGGACCCACGACCTCCGAGTCAAGAGCCGCGCTCTATACCACTAGACCACGGAGGCGCATTTTGGTATGTAACATACTATTAGTACAGAAACAACAAAAAAAATTATCAAACCCAACCTAACCTATCCCATCTCCTTAATTGAGCAAAATTAGGCAAAGTATTGTGTTTTTTGTATGGGAGCCCCCCTAATTTTTTTATTTTATTTTAATATTATTATTAAATATTAAAGTACACATATTATAACACTGGACTTTGAGAAAAATTCAAGGACCTACCTGTTGCCATTTTTGATATAGAGGGAAAAAGGCAAAAAAATCACGTTAGTTGTATAGGAGCTAGGAGGAGAGATTAAATATTATTTTTATTTTGTTTTTAGTACTTGTTGTTATAGCGGCAACAGATATACTATCTATGAAAATGAACTAAAAGAAAAATAAACATAAACCATTAAACCAACTTCCAAAAAGAAATGAAATCCCACCAAAAACATTCTCATGTAAAAAGTTTCTTACCCTACATACTATATCCAGTTGTCCTTTCCCGGAACTCAGAGTAAATAATTATCTCCATACCGAATTTCAAAAAAAATAGATTCAGCCGTTTGAGCGTGAGGAGATAACAGAGAGACACACTTTCGCATTTATAATAATGTTTGTATAGGTAATATTCTTGGGCATAGGTAACTGAATTATTATTCAGGTAAATTATTGTAAAGGTCATTAAACTTAAGTACATATTCGACTCAGATTACATAACAATGCGAATCACAATAATATGATACTCTCATATTGTCAGTAACTTTGTACCTGGAGGTTAGGGTTGTCATCAAAATAAAAATGAAAAAAAAAAATTGAAATTGTTTTATTTCTGAATAAATTGAAAATAATGTTTTCAGAAAGTCTACATATTGCCTACAAAAAAAATCAAAGGCAGATCAATATAAAAGGCTATTATCTATACTAATATTATAAATGCGAAAGTATCTCTGTCTGTCTGTCTGTCTGTCTGTCTCGCTTTCACGCCAAAACTACTGAACCGATTGTAATGAAATTTTGTACACAGATAGTCTAAAGCCTGAGAAAGGACATAGGCTACTTTTTAACTGGAAAAAGGGGTTGTAAGGGGTTGAAAATGCGTAAATTTGGTCAAATTAAGTTAGTCCCAAAAATGCAAAACAGATGGCGCCAAGAGTCCCCTAGATCGCGCTATTGCTTGCTCATGCGTATTTCTATAAGAGGTGGTACCATGTTGAGTTAAATTTTTCGATTCTTTCGATTGTTATACACGTTACTAATTAATAACTCACCTACCAACTTAGATATCATTTATCAAATTCAAAAACAACAGCGCCAAAACTACTGAACCCATTGTAATGAAATTTTGTACACAGATAGTCTAAAGCCTAAGAAAGGACATAGGCTACTTCTTACTGGAAAAAGGGGTTGTAAGGCGGTGTTTATGCGTAAATTTGTTCAAATTAATTTAGTTCCAAAAACTGGAACAGATGGCGCCAAGGGTCGCCTAGATCGCGCTATCGCTTGCTCATATGTATTTCTATAAAAGGTGGTACCATGCTGAGTTAATGTTTAGATTCTTTTGATTGTTATACATGTTTTTAAATAACTCACTTACCAACATAGATATCAGAAACAACAGTCTACCAATAATAAAATATACTTACTAAATAGTTTATGGGTATTGGGCAAAGCTAAAGTTGTGTAATGCATTATGCAGCTAAGTTGTGTAAGTAGTAACGCTAAATAAGCTTGGTATAAAAAAGTTTAATTTAAAAAAAATCATATTATGTGCACACTAAACGGCTGTTTTGGGTATTTTGATTTAAGGGGTACCAGGGTTTTGAAAAAGCTTTTGACACCAATTTTATTGACACCGCGCGCTATAAACTGAAGTCCACGCGGACGAAGTCGCGGGCAACAGCTAGTATAATATAATATACTATTACTGCAATGTTTTCACGCTAGGGGCAGCACCAGCATAGACTTGTTTTGAAAAAAAAAACATTTTTTTTGTGCTATATGGAGCGTCCATATTTAGGCATTTGTGTAATCTAACACACAGAAAATTTACGTAATGAGTTATCAATGCAATTATTTTCTTTAGATGATTTAGAACAAGACTGCATTTGACGACCTCTGTGGCTCAGTGGTGAGCGCGTTGGTAGCTCAAGCCGGGGGTCGCGGGTTCGAATCCCGCCGACGGAACAAAAAGTTTTTCAAAGTTCCTGGGTCATGGATGTGTATTAAATATGTGTATCATATAATAAAAAATCTTAAATATATGTATAGTATAAAAAGTATTTAATATATATCCGTTGTCTGGTACCTGTAACACAAGTCCTTCAGGTACTTACCACGGGGCCAGACTGACGTGGTGTGAAGCGTCGATAGATATTATTATTATTATTATTATTCAAATATTTTAACATCAAAAAATTGTGGGTTGGGCTTGGGGCACTAATGCTTAACAATCGACCATAATAATTTAATATTTTAGTACATAGTTGGTATCTATACTAATATTATAAAGCGGAAGAGTTTGTTAGTTTGTTTGTTTGTTTGTTTGAACGCGCTAATCTCAGGAACTATTGGTCCGATTTGAAAAAATCTTTCAGTGCTAGATAGTGCATATATCAAGGAAGGCTAAAAGCTATATTTTATTACGCTAGGACTAATAGGAGCGAAGAAATAGAGGAAAGTGTGGAAAAAACGGGAGAAATTATTTGAAATGGCTTATTTGAACGTGCTAATCTCAGGAACTACTGGTCCAATTTAAAAAACTCTTTCAGTGATAGATAAACCATTTATCTAGAAAGGCTTAAGGCTATATTTTATCACGCTAAGACTAATGAGAGCGAAGAAATAGTGGAAAATGTGGAAAAAATGGGGGAAATTATTTGAAAGGGCTTATTTGAACGCGCTAATCTTAGGAACTACTGGTCCGATTTGCAAAATTCTTTCAGTATTAGATATTCCATTTTTTTGAAAGGCTATAGGCTATATTTTATCACACTAAGACTAATAGCAGCGAAGAAATAGAAAAAAATGTGGAAAAAACGGGGGAAATTATTTGAAAGGGCTTATCTCACGAACTACTGGAGCAATTTTTCTGTTATTTGGCACAGATATGAGATAAGTAGACCATGTGAAGGATAGGCTATTTTTTGTGGACTTATTTGTCTGTGAAATATCAAATTTACGCGGGCGAAGCTGCGCGGAACGTTATATTTCGCGTGGTGACGACATCACGAGTAAACAGCTGGACCCATTTTGATGAAATTTGGTATAAAGATACTTTGAGTCTCAAAAAAGAACATAGGATACATTTTGTCCCGGAAAAATGTACGGTTACTGCACAATATACTTTCATGATTTGCGCGTAAACTATTCAATCTATTTTGATGGAATTTGGTATGGAGATACTTTGAGTCTCGGGAAAGGACAAGGAATACTAATTTTGTCCCGGAAAATGTACGGTTCCCGTACAATAAACTTTTATGATTATCGCCTAAACTATTCAATGTATTTTAATGAAATTCGGCAATATGGCATTACTTTCAGTCTCGGGAAAGGACAAGGGAAACTTTTTATCCTGCAAAATATACGGTTCCCGCACAATAAACTTTTATGATTCTCGCCTAAACTATTTAATCTATTTTGATGAAATTTGGCATGGAGATTGGATATACTAATTTGAATCTGGGACAAGGAATGTTTTTTGTCCCGGAAAAATGTGTGGTTCCTACACAATATACTTTTCTGATTTGCGCGTAAACGACTAAATCGATGTACGGGAATAACAGCTATAAACTAAAGTCCACGCGGACGAAGTCGCGGGCAACAGCTAGTCATAAGTAGTACTATTGTTTAAAAAGAGCTGTCGAAGACGAATGGCAGTGTGCGGAAAAACCAGTAATGGTTTATGTTACACTGTATTAGATTAAGTTTATGATTGTATTTTCTTTATAGTTTATTTTATTAATTAAAAAAAAGACAGTAAACAAAAGTTTTGTTCTACGTTTGACAATCTTTCTGTAAATATTTTGATTTCTGTTATGACGTGTGCAACATATCGGATTTTGTTTGGATTATTTACTGTATGTGCTAGTAGCGCCCTCTGCCCCGACCTTTGCGTAATATTCCCTATTATGAATACAGTTGCACTATAACGACTAACGTCTCAATATTATTACGAGGGCTGACAAAACTACGAGTTGTCAGCCCTCGTAATTACATTAAGAGACTGAGTCACACAATAACTTGCATGTTGCGTAGTTAGGTTAAATAGTACCTGGCTTTTAGCATCTAGGTTCTACACTCGAGTTTAGTCTAGAGTACTGCGCATAATACCTAGGTAAGTCCTAAGTGGTCTATGTTGAATAGGACCAATTAAAACTTTAGTTTAATCTCTTGGATAAATGCCGGCGATTACGACGATTCGTCTATGCCTATGTAACTTTAAACCATAAAGTTAATATACCTAGCGGAATAGAGCAACAATCTCGAGCTGTCAAACGAAACCAAAATTGGTTTTCATCTGTGTGAAAAATATGTGTACGTATACAGTTTACACATGCATGAATGAATATGAATTCTATGAGATTTAAATTGTCAACGTGCGGCAAGTGCCGACTGGACGTCAAAAAAAGAGTGCTGCTGTCATGTATCACACGTCTCTTTTTACCACGCAGTGTTACTGATAGTGACATCTCTCTTGCTCAGGCCTTTGTTTCTCTATTCCGCTAGGTATATTAACTTTATGCTTTAAACAGGGTGTAACAAAACCAAGCGGTGCCGCAGTCTCATTCCTTTTGTCGTGCACCCGTAGCACGGCTACAGTTAATGTAGCCGTGCTACGGATGTATAAATATGAAAGTATAGACCAACAGTTTAATTTTAAATCTAAAATCAGCGAAGTGACATTCGCTAAAGACAACATTTATAATAATTATTATATTATTTTATATTTCACGACGGTTTCCGCTCTTGTTAAAGCAATATAACTATTATCGGAGTCCTTTAAGTTCATTTTTATACTTGAAAATAAGCCTCGAATTGTTTCATTTTCTAAAATTAGATGCTGCATTATATTTTCGAGAATTCGAGCTGAGCAAAAACACGATATCTTAAAATTTTCTCGATAGAAAAAAATCACAAAGATGCATCTAATCTTCACGAATTTTTCATTTATTGCCATAACCGTGCATTAAACTAAGTTAATATTTTAACACATTGTATAAAATTCTATCATTGAGAGATCGACCTAGCGGATTATTAAAATGTTGTATATTTATCGAGTTATTGAGAAAAACTTATTTGGCGATGAATCCGCGTCGTTGTGGTGTGTTTCACCTGGCATATTATGAAAGACGGGCGTGAGTGTGAAGAGAGAAGGACGATGTTTGATTTTTGGGGTTAGTCGCCTCCTTAAGTGAGTTTTTAACCAACTTCCAATGTTCAAAGAAATTAAAGGGTTCCGTAGCCAAATGGCAAAAAACGGAACCCTTATAGATTCGTCATGTCTGTCTGTCTGTCTATCTGTCTGTCTGTCTATCTGTCTGTCTGTCTGTCTATCTGTTTGTCTGTCTGTTTGTCATGGGCGAGTCCAACTCGCACTTGGCCGGTTTTTTTTCGAAGTCAGTGATAAAAGCTTGATAAAACAAAATAAAATTAAAACGATTGTTATTACTACCTACATTGTTTAGTCGAAAGAGAATAATCAATTACAATGTAAAATCTGCTCTAATTCCGCTTACATTCCTATTCAATTATATAATAGAGGAATGCGGCGAAACTAGAAAATTGTTCGCAATTACATATAACCTTATGCGCAGCTTACCAAGTATAGTAAATAACACAAAATAGATGCTTCAAATACTTCTATAAAACGCCTTTAAGTTCATTTCACAACGAAATTTCGTTTATTTCACTACCTTAAGTTTTTTCTCTATCACGGGGCTTCCCAAACTTATTTGTACTGTGACGCCCTTGGGATTTCGCCATTTCTTTATGACGCCCGTCTTTAAGCGACGCGAGCCCCCAAAAATACTATCAAATTTTAGAACCAGCCTACATAGGTTATCATATAAACACTATTTGGATATTTATATTTTTATTAGGAAATAATGACCAAATCAAAACATAAGCATAAAAATTAAAAGAGTATATATTTATGAAAGATATTAAAGCCAGCAAGGCTGGCTAATTTGAAGGCTGCGCTTGCTTTTCTGAGCATAGCTTCTGAAACCGGGGATTTAGACTGGCCGGGAATCCCGGGAATAACGGGATGTAATAATATGATGCACATAATGAGCGGGGCTCTCACTCGATTTGGTTGTGTATGCGACGCCCCAGGCCATTTAGCCGAAAGTCGAAACTTTTTCGTTTTAGCTTCGTTATAGAATCGCCGATGAAAATGTATGTACGATGTACGATGTACGATGATATAAATGTACGATGAAAATGCTTCCCAAACTGTGCGTCGCGACGCCCCGGGCGTCGCGACGCACAGTTTGGGAAGCCCTGCATTCTATCAGATGACACCGAAACTCTTTTTTAACGCGTAAACCGTACATTTTTCCGCAACGAAAACAGCTATTCCTTTCTTGTCTCTTCAAGTACCTATCTTTGTAAATAACCGCTATCCGCCTATAAAGACATTTCATATTTCACCAGATGGAGCTATGTATGCCTTAAAAGGGCGACATGCAAAATTATTGATGATCTTATAATTCATTATTATACATGATTGTAAGCTAAGAACTGTTTCATTTTCGAGGGTAAATACTAAGTGAAAACACGATAGAATTCGTCGATAGAAAAAAATCACAAAGATGCATCTAAATTTCAGGATTTAATTTCTTTGCAAAATGGTGCATTCAATTGAGTCAATATTTTATTAATGAATATAAAATTCATTTAGAAAGAGACTGGACTAGCGGATTTTTTAAATGTTGTATATTTATCGAGTTATTAAACACCTAACTTGTCGTTCTTTTTCACCTGGCATATAAAAGATGGGCGTAAGTGTAAATAGAATATAATATAAGAATGATGTTTTATATTTTGCTTTATTCGGCCTCTTATGTGTCAATTGCCGTGTCAGACAGGCAGCCTATGACAGCTATAACATCGTGACAGATAATATTTGACACGAAATACCCTAGTTATTACATAACTCCACTTGGTGGCAAATTAATTAACGAAAACCCTTATTTCATTAAAAGTCCATCCAGATTCCAGAATTGACAAAAGTATTTTACCTCAGTAATTTAAGCGTGAAGAGTGAAGACGTAACATCTAGACAGATATCACTAATTATTATCTTTGTTCTGACACTTTCGTATCAATTCTATACAAGGTGTAACAAAACATACCTAAGTGAAAATACTTTCCCCCTTACTAATAAACGCTGTATAAGCTTTGAATAGATAAACAGTGTTTTGTCTTCTTCAATCCAATTAAAAATGTCACTTGTGTGACAGGAACAAAACACTTTAAGTATAACTATTCAAAGCTTATACAACGTTTATTAGTAAGTGGGAATAAGTATAATTTTATGTGCCCCAGCGTCATGATTTTTTACATACAAAGGTGAAAAAAGTTACTCTTTTAGCAAACTTTATAATCTATATACAGTATAGGTATATAGAGTTTGCTGTAAAAGCAGCAAGCAGCAGCATACTTTAGGGCTCTAAACACTTACTTTACACTCTAAAGTATTATCACTTAGTTTTTTTACACTTTGTTTAAGTTGCGGTCTGAATCAACCCAGAGAATAAGGGCTTACCGTATTGGTGCGAGCGTAAGTAGTGTGCGGTAAGGCGGAGGACGCTGGTCTTGTCGATCTTCCGGCCTGGCCTGACCACGGGCGGCACCATGGAGGCCAACTTGGAGATGGACTGGTTGAGCTTGTCCCGCCGCTGCTTCTCCGCTCGGTTGCGGATCTCGCGTGGGTTGTCGCTGTAACAATGGTTAAGTTGAAAACAAGTGACTATTTTGTATCAAACATTTTCAGAACGTCCTACGGGTTGCCTACCATCGGTTCGGGGATTAGCCCGGCATGACTAACATTGTATGGCATTACCTAACCAAATAACGTACGTCAGCTATTATTATATCTGCTACAAGATGTTGAAGATTTTGACTCAATTCTGTCAAGCTTTTCAGTCCGCCCGTGTCAACATCCTCAAGATTACCCTCACTCGACTCAAACTCTATCCTCAAAAATTATGTCATTTGTTCAACAAAACGTCGTTTGACAGTTCATACTACAACTCGCAGGTAAATCCATTAGGTTGGGTTGCACCAACTAACTTTAACTATAACTGTAACTTTAACTACAATGCAAAATGTCAAATCTTTGGTTAAAGTTAAAAATGGACGCCATCAAGACGCCATATTTAACCATAACCATAGAGCTCGACAAGGCTTTCAGTGCACGTGGCGGAAAAAAGGAACAAACGCTGTCATCATACAAAAACGCCATTTTTGACAGTTCTCCTTTACCAGCAGCGCCCCCGCCCACGTTCATTTACTTGTTGGACCAGCTGTCTGACCATAACTTAAACTTTAACCACGCCTCTGGTGCAACCCAACCTTAAGACGAGGATATTTTATTGAACTAATGACATAATTTTTGGGGATTGAGGTTGAGTTGAATGGTTCCTCCATCTCGAGGAAACGACTAGAACACGGGTGAAAAGTTAAGTAATCAAAATATTATGTCTCTAGTCTCTAAGTGCGGCCGTTAGTCAGAGAGGCCTTATGTGTCACACTTAGGGCCTCTATGACTAACGGACCAACGTCCATGATGGACAAAATAAACAAGTGACCACGAACTCAGAGAGGCACTTCTCATCGCATTACATACTTGCATTTTTAACTTAAAAGCAGTAATAATTCTGTTCCATAGAAACCTATTCAAATAAGCTTACATCGATCCCTAGAATAATATTCTAGAAATTTCCAATATCTGTTCGAGTATTTTATACAATACCGCGTTGTTGATATTGTTTTCAATTCTTCGAATGCGATATTACAGATGTTGTTGTAAAGTATTGGCATCGATCTCACGGAACGCAAATATTTCTTCATATTACGAGGAATTTCATAAAATACATAGCTGGGCCGGCATAGGTTGTTCTGCCACATACGTGTCGTGCTCGAGATCCTCAAAGGACGATCTTCAGACCGAGCGATGAGTTGTCACGAACAAAGGCTTCGAGTACACGACAAACGACAAAGACAAACAAAGTAAACGACAAACAATCCCGCTTATTTTCACATGCTTGCGCCGATTTCAGCCGGAATCATAATTTTTTGTTTACAAAGCTGGAATCATAATTTTTTGTTTACAAAGCTGGAATCATAATTTTTTGTTTACCATAATAATTCAGACATTCAATATTTCTGTTTTCGATAACGATTGAATTTTCAAAAGGACCTGAATTTCATTCGAATATACATTTAAAACAAATATTTGCCCACCCCGGGTGTAGTTGAGTTGAAAATTTTCAATATAATTTTGATACATTAACGAGTACGGGTGAGGCAAAGAGTAATAAGCAGAGAGGACGCGAACGTCTGCGATTCTATTCTTGTATTCTGTATTATACCTACTACTTATTACATTTTAATTTAACTAAAACAGAAACTATTTGCATCCCTCTCTTTAAAGGCATGGTTACTTTTTTTTGCAATTTTTTGAGTTGAGAAAAACAATCCCCGATTCTCAACCCTTATAAATTGAACCGATCAGGTCACTGGAAGTTGCTTACTTTCAAGAAATAGGTAAATCTAAATCTATCCAGCACCGAGCGAGCTGATAAGGATGAAATAAAGCAAAAGCTAAAGAACACCCGTGATCGTGTTAGTTTTCAATGATCAAACAAAAAAAAGCAGATCAAAATATGTCAACCTGTTTGGACGCTACGATGCCACGGACGTACACGCTAACAGACAAACACGTCAATCTTATAACACTCCTCTTTTTGGTCAGGGATTAAAAAGGTTTGAGGGCACAGCGAGATACCACATTAAAATGGATAAAAATTTAAAATTACCCTTGTGCCAAATTTCATAGAAACGCTTAGGCAAATATTAGTAGGTATAGATAGTATGGAAGTATGGATTGTTACAATTGTTCCTTCTGTAGCCTATAGACTCAATGATATTATTATGTCGAATATTGCTTGTAAAACAAGTATTCCGCGTACTGCAGAGCACTTCACAAAAAACATTCGCGTCAATAGAGTAAATTAAATTGAAAACAGGAAGCATTTCACGGAAAATTTTAATTGTAAGTTAATTAGTTGCACCGAGAAATTACTTAAAATTATATAAACTAGAGAACGCCCAATGGTCGAAATTCGACCTAACTTGCAACGACATTAGGACTACAGCTACCTATATTTTGTAAAAAATATTGACTCCATCATAGTTTTTTTCAATTCTTGTCTCTGGGACTCAGCTGATCTCAGACTGGCCGTTTAAGCATTGTCTAATAGTATCTAAAATTAAATAAAAAAAATAATCCATTTTCAATTTGTCAACTTGTTGTCAACAGACTTCAACCACAAATAAAAAAGTATAATTCGTATGTATAGGCATGTCACTCAAAAATCTGTCATTTTTTCTAGTAGTAGTTTCGTAGTGTGTGTAACGTTTTATTTGTTAAAAATATATTTGATAAAAGCATCATTTTAAAATAATATTAGCTCGATGCACTCCTTCACTATATAAACTATAACTATGCGAAATTTCATGCACCTACGTTTCCCCATTTTTCGTAAAAAGGGTTACAAAGTTTTTCTTTCACGTATTAATATATTATAGATATTTCATAAGGATCAAATTATACTAGCGCAGAGTCGAAGCGCATCGAAGCGAATTTTTAAAACTGAACATAACAAATTCAACCTTAATTTCAAAGCGTTAACGCACATATTACTCGTACTTCTGAGAATCTAAAAAGGCGCGCGCATCCGCGCGCACTTTCGCGAATTCGCTTGACCAACGCTTTTTGGTGCGCGCGCATTCTCGCGCATACAAGCGCACACAAGCGAATCTACGCGTCATCACTGTAGGCACATTCGTTCGACTTGTTGCGAATTTGACGCTTCGACGCGCTTCGCTGCGCTTCGACTCTGCGCTATTATAAATTTTTGACACGGAGTTGGGTTCGATTCCCTCCTTGAAAGAACAAAAAAATATTAAGATACAAGTTGGAAGCCGGCTACATGAAGAGGCAGCTGCAGAAGACGTGTCGTCTACTACTGGTTTCTATGTTTTTCTATGAAAAGTGTCGCTAGCTTCGGGTCGCTTGCTGCAGGCCGATTTCATTGTCGCGGGTGCAACAGGTTGACACACTTAAAGCTTCTTACAGGCTAATTTCAGATAAATATTCTTTATTGTGCATACAAAATATATAATAGGTTCCAAATGAAGCATACATTTTAGTAATAAAATATCCGTTGAAGGGATACATTTTAACCCTGTGGGGTGATTCACGATGCGATTCCACGCGGAAACTTCCCGATTGCGGAAACTTTTTCACTTTCAAGCAAATGACAAGTGAATACTTTCTGATTTTGCTGTCATTTTGACAGTAGTGACATTTCTTTTGTATGAGTGAAAAAGTTTCCGCCACGGATTTGAGATTATCTCACCGCGGATGGGAGTTTGACATCCGACGGCGGGAAATTATCCGAGGATTAGAGCCGATTTCGCGAAATGTTACCGCCACCTCCGAGACTCGTGAAATTTTCACTTCGAGAACCGTGTCAGGGCGGATATTGTTAGATTAAATTATTTAATGATAAGAATAAAAGAAAGCAATTATTAATACTTACTAAGTCAGTCGTGTCTTGTTTAAAATAAATGTCGTACTGTAATACTTATATGTTAAATCTTTAGGAAGTGTTCAATGAACAATAAATATTTTTTATTTGTAAATGCAGTATTTGTATTAATATTAAATGGTACTTAAAGCTGTCTACAGTCTACACACCAAAGCCCGGCGGCACGAACCTGGCGGGTTAATGCCAGCAGGCAAACCCGGCGGCTTCTTAAGAGGATACCACAGCAGCTAGAGAAATGAAAAAAAAGTACGTGTAATATCTATAGCTGTCTCCCTTACCTCAAGCCTATACCGCAGAACGCGATAGAGACAACTGCAGAAAATCCAGAAAATCAACGATTCGTTGTCCCCTGATTCCTTCTCCAAAACTTAACCGATTTAAGTACTTTTTTCATTAAAGATTAAAAAAAGGCTTGAGCTGTGTTCCTATGTTTTGCTTTTTTTGTATAATCTATCCAAATCTGTTTTCTGGACGTTTGAACACAGTGGAAAATCTGGCCATTTTTTTGGGTTTTTGAACGTTCATATCTTATTTAATAATTAAATTATGAAAAAAAGGAAAACATAGGGACATTGTATTAGTGGCCGTAGATATTCAGGAAAAAAATTATAACTCTACTAGCATTATCCAGGGAGGAAACAGGGGACAGCGTTTGTATGGGAAAAATGGCGGTGTGGAATCCTCTTAATGTGCAATTCGCAACGGGCGCAGGCCACCGCCGTGCCACTGGTTTGCCCCGACCTTGCCCGGCGGGTTATGCCGCCGGCCTGGAGCATGTGGCGTAACGCCGGCAAGCTTGTTTCAAAATGAGGCCGCCGGCCTTGCCTGACGGGTTATGCCGCCGGACCCAGCGGCTTTGGTGTGTAGAGTTGTAGACAGCATAAAGGTTTACAAATATTATAATATTTTTTGAATTAATACTTATATAATAAGTTTTTACAATTTAAGTACTTTTATTATAATTTAAGTACTTTTTAAAGTACTTTTACGATAATTTTGAATACTTACTTAGGCTTAGGCTTAGTCTTAAAAAATTTGTTAATTAAATTAAAATGTGCAGGAAAATTTGGAGACAATAAGAATTATTTTCCCGACTTTTATCTTGATACTGACAGCGATGACTAACCAAGGCTATATGCTGTAGCACTTATTGCCAAAAAAAATCTAGTTTCAGTTATTCTCTTTGGTTTCGGATTCATTTCCGCGACGGAAAGTTTGTGAATCGCTGTGTATCCGACAGAATATGAGAACTTTCTGCGTGAGAACTTTCCGACGATCGTGAATTGGGGGGCTATTTATCAATTATTTATAAATGAAAACCTTCATCAAATGTGTGAAGGGCCACAAAACAGGTTTGAAGTGCCATCGCGGATGCAACCATCCATTAAGAACGGTGACGAGTTAATATTATAAGAAATATGAATACTGGTTATTGCGAAACTTTTACAAAATGATTTGTCTGAATTTAAAAATTAGCATAAAACAAAGAATCTTTGTACAGTAACTAAATAAAAGTAATTATCAAAATCAATCAGATCAAAATCAAAATTGTTTGATTTCTGAATAAATTTAAAATAAATGTTTTCAGAAGGTCCTACATGGTGCCTACCACCGGTTCGGGAACTAACCCAGCGAGAAGAACCGGCGTAAGAAACTCCCACGGGGCCCAATTTTTTACCAAAAAAAAGAGAGAAAAAAATTAATCTTTTAAAATAAAGTTATAAAGTTTACAATTTTGTAACTTATTATAGTAATAACTAATAAGTAATAGAAATTATAAATCAATTAGGTATTTCAACAAGATTGTTATTTATAAATGGTAAGATCATTATTATATTATACTTACCTATAAGTTTTATAACAAAACATTTTTGTTTTATTTTTTTGGCAATAATTAAAATGTTATTTCAAAATTAAATTGGAAGATACGCCTACAGCTCCGGCACTAACCCGATCGCGTGTGACGTCATAATGGTTTTTTCACCACATAACAATAAAAACAGTAGTACTAACAAACCACGAATTGTTTAAGAAACGAATATTTTAATGGATGCGTACATCTAAACCCAAAGCCTTAAATTTATTAAAACTTAAACCAAAACACACCTTCAGCACTTAAAATAGAGTTTGTTTTACAATAAACAAAACGGGCACTTAAGACATTTCTTATTTCGAGTCATAGCAGCATCAGTTTATAGTGGATTTACTAAAAAGTTTAGCTACGTACATGGCATATTATAGTTAGCACAAACGATTTTGACCTTAAACGTCAACGAAATAAGGTTAATATTGCCGTATAATATAATTACAATGTATTTAACATTGTGACGTCACATCTCAATCATGGCGCGTTTATAAGTTACGTGACTTATATTTTAAATTTCATGAAATTTTAATTATTTATAATTAATTGAAAAAAAAAAATTAAGGTTCTTGTATTAAATATCGATATTATTAATAATAAGGTTTTAAAATACATTAAAAAATCAATATACTTAATATTTTTTTTAATAAGTACCCAATAATTCTGATCACGTGATTCTGATGTTTCTAACAAAGACGTTGATTTATGCGTCAGATGGGCATATTTTTAGGGTTCCGTAGCCAAATGGCAAAAAACGGGACCCTAATAGATTCGTCATGTCTGTCTGTCTGTCTATAGATAGGTCTTCAAAAATCATATTGAGGTTTCAAAAATATTTTTTTTCTAACCTGAATAGTTTGCGAGAGAGACTCTTCCAAAGTGGTCAAATGTCGGCCCCCCCCCTCTTACTTCTAAAGTAGGGGCATGATAAGTCTTACAAAAAAAATGATGTACATTACTATAAAAACTACCAACAAAAATTGGTTTAAACGAGATTTAGCAAGTAGTTTTTTCTATACATCATAAATGGTAAACCTTAAACCAACAAACAAAATTTTTTTTCATCTAACCTATGCGTGTGGGCTATCTATGGATAGGTCTTCAAAAAACATAAATAAAAAAAAAATATGATGTACATTACTATAAAAACAACCAACGAAAATTGGTTTGAACGAGATCTAGCAAGTAGTTTTTTTTTCGGTATAAATGGTAATCATTAAAATATAAACTTTCATTAAATCAACTGAGATATAAAAATAAATTAAAATCTTTTTAATTTCATAAAAATAAACCTCATTGCTGCTGCGGAACCCTTCATGGACGGGTCCAACTCGCACTTGGCCGGTTTTTAAAATCACCCCTTTCACCTTTGGTTCATTCGCCCCACCGGGTTACACGTGGAAAGGATAAGGGAGAATGTGCGTGTGTATTGCGCAAACACTTTATCACTATAAAAAATTAAAAATGTGTCTTACGTCGCACGATTTCAATTAAATCAGTGTAAGGGGATTTTATATTATTATAACTAGCTAAAAGCTGAGCCTTATGAGGGCTCGCGTCGTCACAGTACTGTAAATGTTGATTCGCTGACTTCAATGTGCAGTTGTAAAATAAATAAATCTTCATGCAATATCCCCTTTACAGACCTTTAGTAAAGTGGAATTCTCTTAAATATTTGACTTTCAAACTGTACTTACAGTGTACACGTATCAGCAGACGGACCATAATATTATAAGAGTGGTTGCTACTGGCGACAACGTTTTTTTATTGATACTCTACTTTTCTTTAGTTTAATTGCTTTTTCTTCATTTATAAAAAATGTTCAAGTCGCTTAAGATCGAGATAATGAATTATTGAATTTATAAATTACAGGTCTGCCAGAATCTGATAGCAAATTTTGATGGCAGTTTTTCAAAAAATATTCTTGATCATTGGGTACAATAATCATTTTTATATTTGCATGTTTCACACACAGAATAAGCCGCTAAAGGAAAAAAAGGATCAAAAATCAAAATGTTTTATTCCTATTACCCCGGTATTGCTATAAGAGTCAATTTATTTTCTCAATTTTTGCTATCAGATTCTGGTAAATCTATAATAATATTATCTGTAAAATTAAAAAAAAATAAAAGTTACTCTACAACATTCGTAGTACTAATATAATATGCTATATACAGTGTTTTGTTTTTTACTAGAGATCGCCCAATGGTCGAAATTCGACCTTAGTTTCAACGACATTAGGACTACTATATTTTATAAAAAAATATAGACTTTATCATATATTTTTTTCAACTCTTGTCTCTGGTACTCAGCTGACCTCAAACTGGCTGTGTAAGCATTGTCTTATATTTTCTAAGATTCAATAAAAAAAACTATAATCAATTTTCAATTTGTCATCTTGTTGTCAACAGACCTCAACCATAAATAAAAGAGTATAATTCGTATGTATAGGCTTGTCACTCAAAAAGCTGACATTTTTGAGTATCCACATTGTAGCCCATACTGCCCATTGTTGTGTGTGTAATGTTTTATTTGTTAAAAAATGTATGATAAAAGCTTTAGTGATCGAAGGATAAAAGTATAATTTCAAAATAATATTAGCTCGATGCACTCCTTCACCATATAAACTATAACTGTGCAAAATTTCATGCACCTACGTTTCCCCATTTTTCGTAAAAAGGGTACTCACGTATTTATATATAGATATTAGACAATGACATTTTCTAGCTTATTCAAAGTAAAAAGTAGAGCTACAAACAATTAATACTACGAAAAAGTAACTCAGTTAAAAATGCCTGAATGTATTTCGTGGAACTTTCGTACTTTTAGTTAGTTACCATAATAATATTATTTATATTTTGGTCTATCATACAATATATGTATAGGAAATGTAGCCATCAGTAAGCAGTGAAATGTATAAGAGTTACCGTTCTATATTATACTCTATTCAATTTCGATGCGTACTAAAAAGTTACTGATTTCATGAATGATAGTACCTACACCATAGGAATAAGGTCGCCCCCTGCAGAGCTGTTTCTAAATAATATCTATTACGCGTAACTTTCTGCCGCGCACTGTATAACTCTGGAACGAACTGTCACCAGCAGTATTTCCGGACCTATACGACCTGCAAACCTTCAAGAAAAGAGCGTATTCCCTCTTCAAAAGCCGGCAACGCACCTGCAGCTCCTCTGATGTTGCGAGTGTCCATGGGCGACGGTAGTTGCTTACCATCAGGTGACCCGTATGCTCGTTTGCCCCCTTATTTAATAAAAAAAATTTTAGCCATAATGACACTGTAATTTTATATATTTTTTGTAATTTTCCATCTTTTTAGTAAAAGATGGTCCCGTGCGAGTTTCTTACGCCGGTTCTTCTCGCTGGGTTAGTTCCCGTACCGGTGGTAGGCCACAGTGTAGTCCCGACGTTCAGATATAATATTTGAAAAAAAAATTCTGAATAAAAAAAATTGAGTTCGAGTTTTGAGTTTGAGTTTGATGAGTAAAAGTGGAAAGTGAGTATATTACAACTAGCAGCGCTCACTGTATTGTGTCTCGTTTGCACCGACACAGACGCTAATTATCAATTTCACTTGGCTGGGCCCGGGGTACAAGCACGTTTTTTTTAATATTTTTTAAATTATTTTGTACAAAGCACGCAAATTCTTTCACTATATTTCAATATTAAAAATATTTCATGGCTCTTTCGTTTTAATCTTAATATATAAAACTCAAAGGTGACTGACTGACATGGTGATCTATCAACGCACAGCCCAAACCACTAGACAGATCGGGCTGAAATTTGGCATGCAGGTAGCTGTTATGACGTAGGCATCCGCTAAGAAAAGATTTTGATCAATTCTACCCCCAAGGGGTTAAAATAAGGGATGAAAGTTTGTATACAACAATACTTTTTAACGCGAGCGAAGCCGCGGGCAGAAGCTCGTTATTAATAAATCTTTGGATGCTGCACAACCTTAGTCTGGACTCTGGCTACGTGTAGTGGTAAATTCTGAAAGAATTTGTAAACTTGTCAGTACCAAAGGAAATCTATATAATATTATATTAATACGCGAGCGAAAAACTTTGGATCCTTTTTGACGAAAAATGCGAAAACGTAGGTGAATGAAATTTTGCAGACCACTGCACCCATCTGCAAATAAATGAATGAATTGAAATTTGAGATGAACCCCCTTAACTTTCCCCTTCGTGCCAGGTATAACATGAACAATTTCCTGAAGACATAGCTCGTAAATTGTAAAAGTGTATGCTGAAAGCCTTCGTTTATAAAAACTGTGGAAAATTTATATTTCTTCCTAACTGTACGAAACAAAATTTCTCTGTCTGGTGCTTGGTGTTCTCTTGCTTAATACTTTGTTTTGCTTCTTCGGAACCTTTCAGATAAGTCATGCATAAACTGCACTGGTCGAATGTACATACGACAGCAAGTTTTATTACTTTAATAGAAAATCTATTCGGACTAACTGTTGTATTTATGTACAATGTACAGTACCTGGATGACCGAGCTTTGCTCGGTATAGCAAACACTCATTGACTTCGTGTTACTTAATAACGCCATCTGCTGGTTGTTAAAACAATTTGTTGCTAACAAAATAGTATTATTATTCGCCAATAGCTGTCAGGAAGAGTCATATTTTTCAGTTTATCGATTATCGATAAAACACGAATAAAAAGACATTTTCTGAAAATGATTCCCAGCTAGATCGATTTATCGCCCCCGAAACCCCCTATATACTAAATTTCATGAAAATCGTTGGAGCCGATTCCGAGATTCCAATTATATATATACAAGAATTGCTCGTTTAAAGATATATGATACTACAGTTAGCATTACTTATTTCTCATACTTTGGCAGACAAGCATTTTAAAATAATGTGATTTTTACTTTACCTGTACTTACTTTAACGGTAGAAGATACCGATACGATTGTTAGAGAGAACTTATGCAAAAAGAAGCTACGATTTCGAAGGTAGTATCAGTGTATTTACGACAGTTTGTTAGATACTACACTTAGCCAGGAGGGTGACGATTTGAGGTCGAATTTCGACCACTGGGCGATCTCTAGTATATTTAACTAGAGGATGTCCGCAACTTCGTTGTGCCAAAATTCGTATACCACGTGAAAACTGTACATTTTTCCGGGACAAAAAGTATACTATGTCCTTTCCCGGAACTCAATGTATCTCCATGCAAAATTTCAGCAAAATCGGTTCAGCGGTTTGGACGTGAAGAGGTACCTAACAGACAGACAGACAGACAGTCCAAAATCTTAGTAATATAGCCTCCCGTTTTTACTCTTTAGGTACGGACTACGGAACGGAAAATACAACTGGATTTTTAGGGTTTATATGTGTTACACAAAACAAGTGTTACACAATTACACATACTTACCTAAGTATCAAAATTCAAAATGTTAATCGATTGTAAACCATTGTGTAAAACAATACTGCAATAACATTGTTCGCAATCGAGAACAAAAACCGATGGAGTGGTATTCAATGGATACCACTCCATCGGTTTTTGTTCTCTTTTGCTTTAGTATTTTCTTGGATTCAACCACGAGAAGTATAAAAATAATTATATTA
Source organism: Aricia agestis (assembly GCF_905147365.1). Taxonomy (NCBI): domain Eukaryota; kingdom Metazoa; phylum Arthropoda; class Insecta; order Lepidoptera; family Lycaenidae; genus Aricia; species Aricia agestis. The sequence continues at coordinate 21,208,571 of NC_056428.1, read as the reverse complement.
TAGTACCACCACTACTGTTACTTTACTTTATTTCCTCATAGCGTAAAAAATATACCAGATGCATTGCAAGCTTTTCTCTAATTTTATTTTTTATTATATTTCAGCTTCGGTCTCAAGATGAAGCTTGTGCCTTGTTGGTTGAGAGCCTAAAGAACCAGAATAGTTCAAGTAATTGAGGAATTTCAACCCTCTGCACCAGAACATATAGATTCAGCTTTAATGTGTGCAGTATGTGGCCAGAGTCTGGACACCACACCTTCATACTTAGAATGGGATCCTGAAAACATTACTCGTTTGCTGGAGCACCAAAAGGTATTTTAAACTAATTAGAGATCGCCCATTGGTCGAACTTCGACCTACTACCTATATTTTGTAATAAAATATTGACTTTATCTACTCATATTTTTTTCAACTCTTGTCTTTGGGACTCAGCTGATCTCAGACTGGCCGTGTAAGCATTGTCAGTATCTAAGATTAAATAAAACTATAATCCATTTTCAATTTGTCATTTTGTTGTCAACAGACTTCAACCATAAATAGAAGAGTATAATTCGTATGTATAGGCTTGTCACTCAAAAATCTGTCATATTTCCTATGTATGTGTGTTGTAGTGTGTGTTATGTTTTATTTGTTAAAAAATGTATAATAAAAGCATAATTTCAAAATAATATTAGCTCGATGCACTCCTTCACCATATAAACTATAACTGTGAAAAATTTCATTCACCTACGTTTCTCCATTTTTCGTCAAAAGGGATACAAAGTTTTTGGCTCACGTATTAATATATAGATAATAATCAAATAAACTTAATACTTATTTTTTTAATTTGTTTTTCATTATTTTTTTTGATATAAGTATCTATGTCCATCTCATTAAATGATTTATTTACAGTCATCTATTGTGTTCTTCAATATAAGCAGAGCGGCTGCAACGACGCTATCAAAAGCTATTGCTGTAAGGCAATTTCGTCTAAGTTTAAGCTCTATAAAGTCTGGTGCAACTTAAAGCACAATACAGAAAAAAATATGATATGTTGTAGACTGGTCTTTAATCTTCAATTGCTCACGAGGATTTTTTTGCAAACTCAATAGATTTTCGGAAAAAAAATGTACCGCGGTCATCGATTTTTCTGCAAGTCACTACATAATATTATTATCATAAAACAAAGTCGCTTTTTTTCCCTCATGTCCCATGATTAAAGGGAACCCTTTAATCTTTTAAATACGCAACGGATTTTGATGCGGTTTTCTTTAATAGATAGAGTGATTAAACAGGAAGGTTTATAAGTATAATAACGTTCATTTAATAGTGAAAAATTCTGTTAATTTTGGGTTTTCTAATGTAATGTCGTAAATAATTACAATTTTTTTTTCGCTTACATTCCAAATGCACGCTGAACCCTACGAGATTTATCAAATTATGTAGGTACTAAGTATTTTACACTATGAAAAGGTCTACAGAAAACTCCGCGATTGTATATTATGTTTATCTCATGGATATCCTACAATAACATTTTTTGTCATTTACTTTTAACGACAAACAATGGCTAATTTTCGAAGCGATTTATTACCCCAGACAAAAAGAGTGGTGTTATAAGTTTGACGTGTCTGTCTGTGTGTGTGTCTGTCTATGGTATCGTAGCATCTAAACGGATGGACCGATTTTGATCTATTTTTTTTTTTTGTTTGAAAGCTGACATGATCGAGAGTGTTCTTAGCTATAGTTCATCATCATCAGCCTGCTCAGTGCTGGAAAATCGTGGTTCATCTGGTTCGTGAAGGGCCGATTAGCAACTTGCAGTCATTTGGTGGGCTTTATATTTTGCATTCTAGTTCGTGATATTTATGAATTACAACACATTAATCGAAAGTTGACCTGGTGCTGCAGCATGACCTGGTAATCAATAGGATACCCAACTCCGCACCAACTTAGAGCAGGGATTTCATGTTTGGGCTCATTTTAATTGCGACAACCTAAGCTATCCTCGTCAAGAGGGTATCAGTTATGACCCGACCTGCCCCGTTCTTAGATGAAATTGTATTAAGAATAAATAAATTAAATATTAAGTTATAATAAAGTTTGTTCTTAATAATGTATGTTCTTAAAAACAAATGCCGCTCCATGGTTTCTGTGTTCTTACATTCCAATGCACATTGGTATGGCAGCTCAAAATAGACAGGAATTATTTAGTCTGTACTTGATAGCTTTAAAATCGTTTCAAAACGAATATCCCGAACTATTTTGACGTTTATTCCGACAACATTAGGATTAATCCAAGGGTAAAATATTTCTGGATGAACGGATATTTGAAGCGTTTGTTTTAAAATTGTTTACCCGAAGCGAAAAAAAAAACCTACCAAGTGCGAGTTAGACTCGCCCATGAATTGTTCCGCAGCAGCAATAAGGTTTATTTTTATGAAATTAAAAGGTTTTCGATTTATTATTATATTTCAGTTGATTTAATGAAAGTTAAATTAAGTTTTACTATTTATGACGTATAAAAAAACTACTGGCTAGATCTCGTTCAAACCAATTGTCGTTGGTAGTTTTTATAGTAATGTATATCATATATATTTTTTAGAATTATCATGACCATCATGCTACTTTAGGCTGGTTTTATAGTCAAGCGTTTCGCAGCGCCGTTGGAGCGTGCGCGTTCGAAGCTGTAACAAACGTATGGAAGAACGGCGCTGCTCAAGCGCGCGACTTTAAAACGCAACTACTACCCCCATACATCTTCGAACGCGCGGCGTCCCAACGGCGCTGCCGAAACGCTTAACGATAAAACCAGCCTTAGAAGTTTGAGGGGAGTTTTATCACTTTGGAAGAGTCTCTCTCACAAACTATTCAGGTTAGAAAAAAATGATATTAGAAACCTCAATATTATTTTTAAAGATCTATCCATACATACCCCACAGGTTAGATGAAAATTTTTTTTTGTTTCAGTTGGAGCTATGAGGACCCCTAATTTTTTTTTCCATTTTTGTTTAAAAATCTTAATGCGGTTCACAGACTACATCCACTTGCCAAGTTTCAATAGTATAGCTCTTATAGTTTCGGAGAAAAGTGGCTGTGACATACGGATGGACAGAAGGGCTCCGTTTTTTGCCATTTGGCTACGGAACCCTAAAAAAGTTGTAGTGTTATTGGCAAAATTGCCTTCCGGTCTAACAAAATGGAATAAAATGGTTTTTATTATCAGGATACTAAGCGGGGAGCTATGCTCCCGGCCATCAAATGGGAGGGCTGCGCCCCCCAAACCCCCACTGAATATGGTGTGGCGTCGTTAGTGTTGAGTTGTAATTCTACTATTTTAGGAACAAAGTAAGTTATTAATTAAAAGTGAATTAATTCAAACCTAAACTAAAAACATACAGAAATGTTGCTTATAACAAAATGGTACATCCTGGACATGGACAGACGGACAGGCTGATATTTTATCTTCGTGATCAGGTCCCGTTTTTACCCTTTGAGTAAGGGACCATAAAAATGAGAAAATTATGGCATGTATTTAAATCAATATCTGTATATTCCCTTTTCTCGATCAAAATATTTGAAAGTTTCACCAAAAATACTGACTTGCACACTAATTATGCACCCTAAATAATGCGAATTCAGCATACTATTTAAAGTTATTTGCGAAACTGTTTTACTGAACGAATAACTATTATTAAAATAGTATATCTAACAATTCCTTAGTTCAACAAACATACTACAACTTTTTAAAGGAAAACCATCACCTAAATTACTTTTAGGAACATCATTTATTCTAAATAAAACCCATATATTTTTTCATATTATATGAACATAACAGATTAAATTGGGTTTTATTTAGAATAAATGATGTTCCTAAAAGTAATTTAGGTGATGGTTTTCCTTTAAAAAGTTGTAGTATGTTTGTTGAACTAAGGAATTGTTAGATATACTATTTTAATAATAGTTATTCGTTCAGTAAAACAGTTTCGCAAATAACTTTAAATAGTATGCTGAATTCGCATTATTTAGGGTGCATAATTAGTGTGCAAGTCAGTATTTTTGGTGAAACTTTCAAATATTTTGATCGAGAAAAGGGAATATACAGATATTGATTTAAATACATGCCATAATTTTCTCATTTTTATGGTCCCTTACTCAAAGGGTAAAAACGGGACCTGATCACGAAGATAAAATATCAGCCTGTCCGTCTGTCCATGTCCAGGATGTACCATTTTGTTATAAGCAACATTTCTGTATGTTTTTAGTTTAGGTTTGAATTAATTCACTTTTAATTAATAACTTACTTTGTTCCTAAAATAGTAGAATTACAACTCAACACTAACGACGCCACACCATATTCAGTGGGGGTTTGGGGGGCGCAGCCCTCCCATTTGATGGCCGGGAGCATAGCTCCCCGCTTAGTAATTTACTTTTAAATTACAACTCAACACTAACGCCGCGACACAGTTTTTTTAGCAACACTTCCAGGAGCGAGGGGGTTTAGGGGGGCCGCAGTCCGCCCAAGTAGGGGCCAGGATCAAACTCGAAATCTCTATTTTTAGCTTACGTCAGAATAATTTCACTTTTGATTAATAACTTAGTATGTTCCTAACAAATGAGAATGAAAACTAAACACTAACGCCGCGACACAGTTTTGTTTCAGCAACATTTCCAGGTGCGGGGGGGTTTGGGGGGGGGGCGCAGCCCCCCCAAGTAGGGGCCAGGATCAAACTCGAAATCTTTATGTTCAGCTTAGGTAAGATTAATTTCACTTTTAATCAATAACTTAGAATGTTCCTAATTAGGAAGAATGAAAACTCAACACAGTTTTGTTTTTAGCAACATTTCCAGGAGCGTGGGGGTTTGGGGGGGCTGCGCTCCCCCAAGTAGGGGCCAGGATCATACTCGAAATCTTTATGTTTAGCTTAAGTAAGATTTATTTCACTTTTAATTAAAAGAATGAAAACTCAATACTAACGCTGCGACACAGTTTTGTTTTTAGCAACAATTTCAAGAGGGGGGGTTTGGGGGGGCGCAGCCCCCCAAGTAGGTGCCAGGATCAAACTTGAAATCTCTATGTTTAGCTTACGTCAGAATAATTTCACTTTTAATTAATAACTTAGCATGTTCCTAACAAATTAAAATGATTAAAAACTAAACACTAACGCCACGACACAGTATTGTTTTAGCAACATTTCCAGGAGCGGGGGGTTTTAGATAAAATATCAGCCTGTCCGTCTGTCCATGTCCAGGGTGTACCATTTTGTTATAAGCAACATTTCTGTATGTTTTTAGTTTAGGTTTGAATAAATTCACTTTTAATTAATAACTTACTTTGTTCCTAAAATAGTAGAATTACAACTCAACACTAACGACGCGACACCATTTGGTTTAAAGCAACATATTCAGGGCTGCGCCCCCCAAACACCCACCGGGTTTGGGGGGCGCAGCCCTCCCATGTGATGGCCGGGAGCATAGCTCCCCGCTTAGTAATTTACTTTTAAATTACAACTCAACACTAACGCCGCGACACAGTTTTTTAGCAACACTTCCAGGAGCGAGGGGGTTTAGGGGGGCCGCAGCCCGCCCAAGTAGGGGCCAGGATCATACTCTTTTTTTTTATGAAAGAAGGGGGCAAACGAGCAAACGGGTCACCTGATGGAAAGCAACTTCCGTCGCCCATGGACACTCGCAGCATCAGAAGAGCTGCAGGTGCGTTGCCGGCCTTTTAAGAGGGAATAGGGTAATAGGGGAGGGTAGGGATGGGAAGGGAAAGGAATAGGGGAGGATAGGAAAGGGAATTGGGCCTCCGGTAAACTCACTCACTCAGCGAAACACAGCGCAAGCGCTGTTTCACGCCGGTTTTCTGTGAGAACGGATTTCTCCGGTCGAGCCGGCCCATTCGTGCCGAAGCATGGCTCTCCCACGTATAATCTCTATGTTTAGCTTAGGTTAGATTAATTTCACTTTTAATTAAAAACTTGGTATGTTCCTAATTAGGAAGAATGAAAACTAAACACAGTTTTGTTGCAACAACAGGGTTTGGGGGGGCGCAGGGGGGTGTTAGGTTTTTTCGTTACGGATTTTTTTGGTACGGCCGCCGCGCTCAAAGCCCGCGATAAAAGCTATGCAATAGCTTAACAGTAATTGTGGAGTTGTGTTTTTGGTCTTGGTCTTGCCAGGCTATAGCCGATTTAGCGAAAATTGCTGATCACTATTCACTACTCACAGTCAGTGTAAAGCAGGCGGTAAAATTCCGTGTAGTGCACAAACGCACTTACGATTTAATTTTTTTCTTTTCATTTATTCTCTACAGTTTTCTTGTACTGATTTTTTATTGTATTATAATTTTCAGTTTTTTTTCGATTTGTTTACTGAGTTTCCTTGATAATTTTACATGGTCAATATTTTCATTCTAGAGCTTTCGACGTGCTTAAAATAAAGCTATAAACGTGATGTTTACAAAGCTTCCCAGTGCTTTAATTTGTATGACGAATGCTTTTAGATGTTTCCCAAACAAACTAAGGTTACGTTCAATGTATTATGTATCGTATAATCGAGACGAGATTTACTAAGCCGACTCTACACGTCGGCGAACAGGCGCACCTCGCTAACGTGAAGAGAGGACATCAAGAGATGCGTCCGCTTCAGGGTCAATTCAGACCGCGGCAACGCGAAGCGTATATATTATGCATATTGCATATTTTACAATTTTGCTCAAATTTGTATTAAATTGACAGATTTCAATTGCGTGAGACGTCTTGCAAATCTGTCAAATCCATATAAATTTAGAAATACGCGTCGCGTTGCGGTCTGAATTTACCCTTAGTCAACCTAGAAATACTGGGTATTTTTTTGGAGTGATTAAAGTTAATGAGTTGAGAGCAAAAAAAATGAATTATCCGTATAAAATTGACGGGATAATATATTTTTATGACATACACTGTGAGCCTTATGTCAAATTTAATTATCGATAACTGAGCAAATTTGATCGGTTACTCTAAGATAATGTAAATTGGCCCTAAAACAGATATTAAAGCAATCGGCTCGTGTAAAGTGTTTTTTGGCGAAAAATTGAATTCCATCGTGAACGTTGAGACTTGAGTCATCTAATTGCCAATTTAATGATGACACCCATCATCTAAAATATTTGAGCTCCAACGTAAATTATTAATTACGCAAAGTGTAGCATAAGGCTTCAATCTCAAAATCAGCGGGCAGCGGGGCGGGAGCGGCGGCGGGTGGCGGCTCTTGACAATGTTGAGGCTGTCCCCTCTTTAATTCCATAATTCGCGATTCTGTGATGTTACTGACCATAATAAAGTTAAAAATGTTATTCTTTCATCGCTGCTACTTTTACAGCGAACTCTGAGGGAAAACTTATAACTTATAAGGGACTCACATGATACTCTACAAACCCTAAAGTATTATCACTTAGTTTCGTTACACTGTGTATAATATATAACTTTTTGAAAATGCAGCCTTACAAAAAGATTTGCTTTATATTTTTTTCGTAAAATAGTTACGAAAGTCTGGCTGTCGCTGGCTCTCTATCATGAATTGGCGTAATTTTTTTGCCGCCCAGGGTCCTGGTAGTGCTGGCCTACGGCATTCTTTTTTTGCCTTCGGCACCCCATTTTGTCTGGCGCGGGCGCCCTGGGCGGTCGCCTAATACTAGCTATTGTTTGAACAAAACAGCCTTCAGAAGGAAGTACCTGAGCCTCTAGCTAACACGTTTTCTTTCTCGCTTATTAATAGAATCGCTGACCAAAAATGTATGAAATTGACATTAATTTTACAGACAGACAGACGCACTTTTGCATCTATAGTATTAGTACGGATTAAAATGGGCCAAGATGCCTGAATTAAATAAATAAATAAAAAATAAAAAAATAAATTAAATTAAATTCAAATATAAAGCATATTTTACTAAATGCAACTCAATTCATTTTAAATACATAAAAAGCTGAGCTTTGTGGGCTCAACCAACGTAAACGATCAGGGGGCTTAGCCAACATCTTTTTTATCTGTGTGCTTTATAGAATCTCCGATCAGAACGTACGGAATTAACATAAGTCGAATTAAATGTAATTCAATGCATTTTTGTATCAAATATTATATAATAAAATGTATGTCGGCTGAGCCGCATGAGCCGCACTGAATTAAAACTGAGAACTTATATAATTCATCACCTGGCTCATTTATCTGGCTACACATAATGCACAATTTTTTAATTTCAAATAATTTTTCCGGATCTAAAGCATCCATTTATGCAAAAAACGGCTTTTTTTTTTATTGTTCCACTCATCCACTCACGTCTTCAATTATTTGAAATGGTGTTGCACCTGCGACACAACGCGGCACCCGCCCCAGGCCATCAAACACAGTTTGGAAAGCCCTGGGACTTTAAAAACACTTTGTGCTGCCGGCACGACAGATTGAATGGAACCAGATCAAAGCACCAACCGGTTGACTACAGCGCAATATCTATTGTAATTTGATGAGGAATCTATCAAAGGAACAGTCAGTAATGGATACTCTAGACTAATTACGATCAGCGTTGTTTGATAGCTGTTTCACTTTGTCGACTATTGAGATTAAATGTTTTACAGACGTTTTTACGTATATCAATTTACTGACACTTTTTCACGGAAAAGAGGCCAAGATTGTATCAATTTACTGACACTTGGTAGTTATAGTTATAATAATAATAGTAATGCCAACATTTGCCTTTTTCATTTAAACTGAGCCAGCTACCCAGGAGCGACTTTATAGTGCTCAAGTGTGTGCGCATTACATGAGCAGTCTGTACATTTACACTCATGACCCAATGACTAAAATAATCGAGATAATTTATTTCATTGATGAAGGACTTTTAACCCCTTTTAATCTATATAAACTGAAGTCTTTTTCTACATGCTTCCTCTAGAAAGTCTTAATATTATAATATTATCTTCTAATTTTTTTAGGACGGAGTGTAAAATCTAGCAGCTACTATTGCAGATTTCTTATTCTACTTTACAAAGAAAGATAAGTAATTCAATCGCTTCTTGTATGAAGAGCTCTTACTCATCTCAATACTCTCAAGCCCACCTAATATACTCTGAAATGTGCTTGCATATCAATTTAGGAAATGAATATCACTAATTAAATGAGTAATATTGTTACAATTAGAAATTATTTCAATTAAATCAATTTTGTTTTTTCCCTAAAAAAAACCTAAAAACTAAAGATTGAAAGCACTTTAGGATTCCATAAACAAAGTATACACGGGTAAAGCTGATGATTTGCTGTCTGTCCGTCTAATTACCAGACTGTATCTCAATTCTCAACCGCTAATAATAGCCGGACTCTCTTCTTCTTCTCAGACTTCCCAGACTCTCGAACAAAATACGCAATTGTTTGCCTTACTATTATAGAGTTGCCCCTTTTACTATAGTGTTCAATGTGAAAATAGCAGCATTGATAGAGCAAAATATGTTCTTTGTGTGATCTGTACTGTCTGTTGTGTCTGTCAAGAATTTGCACATACAAAAATACAAAAGCCATAATGCAATAGCCATAGAGAAAAATAATACACGCAATAGCTTAAAAAAAAGACGGGTTCCATTTCCGGGAGTGCCGGCATAAGTGAAAACTTGATTATTAACGTTGTGCATTATTTTTTTTAACCCATTTTTTTATGAAAATCGATTTTAAAAAAATCTACTTTTTTAATTAATCGAAACCCTTAAATTTTTTTAACCCATTTTTTATGAAAATCGACTTTTAAAAAATCGTTTTTTTTAATTAATTGAAACACTTACAATCGATTAAATTTTTAACCCATTTTTTATGAAAATCGATTTAAAAATATCGTTTTTTTTTAATTAATCGAAACCCTTACGATCGATTAAAAATATCGACAATCGAAAAAAACAATCGATTGTTCGATTAATCGATTTCGATACAACCTCTCCAACCGTGTTACCATGTGTTACGGTTTTTCGATCAGCACGAGAATTCATAGTTTTTACCCATCCGCCATCCCACAAAAGTGCTCAACGCCGCTAAAGAAGTTTTCACTTCAATAATTTTTTTAAATATAATTAATACCATTTACATTCTCAATCATCAATGTGAACATTCTACGTCACTTTGACATGGACTCACAGCTCACTGCAAACTTCACGAGCAAATACGAGCCTGTACTCAGGATATGCACTCCGTTGGGCTTAATCAACTCGGATTACCCTAAGGTTGAAGCCAAAACGAGCGTAATTTGTGAGTTGTGTCACTTGTGAGTCGCAGGATTTCGGCTGGCAGAAATTCTACAGCATTTAGTTTCATACAAAAGTCCTCTTTGATTCACACGAGCGTAATTTTGTGAGTCATGATTTGTATGAAAAGATATTTACCTACGCGGCAGAAATGCTGCGAATCGCAACTCACAAATTACGCTCGTTTGGCTTCACCCTAAGGGTGGATTTCACCATAGGCGTAGTTATAGTTAAGGTTAATTTTAAAAATTAAATTATCGAAGCAGCTTACTTCTCAGAAGTAATGTCAAATGTGTGCCTTACGCTCTGGAGTTAAGGCTGAATTTGTTATGTTCAACTTTGGTGACATTGTTGACCCTGACGTAGTTAATGATGGATGATGAATGTAATTTGCATTGTAGCATATGCTTTCAGTTCTTAAAACAGCGCCTAAACCCCCAAACTTGTATTTATAAGGAATCCGGAGTTCTCTTAGTATCTTCGGAACCATAGTATACCTCTGTGCAAAATCTTGCGTTTTGGTATCATATGCTTAGGATGCTTCTTATAAAACTAAAATCACCATATTATGTTTCCATATAAATTTCGAGGCCGGCCGTGCCGCCGGTACAAGCCGGCGGCATGTGTGGATACGCCATTAGGCCGGGCGCGCACTAGCGGCCAGGCCGCGGCGGCCATCGAGATAGTCATAGATACCTTAGTATGCAACCGCCATAGACCACGCGCACCTCAGGATGTGAGAAAAGTTCAACTTCGAATAAAATACCAAATTATGAGATTTTTACGAGCGTAACACAGTTAACTTTATTCTCAAAACTTCACATTCAAAATATTTCGTGCAAAGATCGCTCGAGTCGAACGAGTAGGACCGGTTATAGATGTCCGAATTCGTACCGTAATGTGGCCGCTTGGAAGTTGAAGCGTTGGAGACCGGTTTCCTGCACAATATAATTTGTTGCTAATAGTTTGTGTATTCTCAAAACTTCACACTCGAAATATTTCGTGTAAAGATCGCTCGAGTCGAACGAGTAGGACCGGTTATAGATGTCCGAATTCGTACACCACATGTGGCCGCTTGGGAGTTGAAGCGTTCGAGACCGGTTTCCTGCACGATGTTTTTTGTTTTTTTTGCTAATAGTTTGTGTATTCTCAAAACTTCACACTCGAAATATTTCGTGTAAAGATCGCTCGAGTCATACAACTTACAAGTGCTAGGGACCGGTAGATGTCCGAATTCGTACACAAATTCACCCTCCTATTGGTGGAAAGTAGCAAAGTAGTTGTCAAATAAATAAATTACGAACATTATTTTTTAACAAAAAATTAAAACCGACTTCCAAGGTAAAAACAAAAGTATTCGTAATATTCTTAAACATAATCTAAAAAGAATCAAATAATTCTTATTCCTTATTAGACTTCGCCTAAACCTCAACTATTTCTGTACTCAATCTTCGTACTTTTGAAGTCGCTACCAGCCCGGAAAAGTTCTGAGATCCTTGACATAGAACTTACGCTAAGGTAAGCTAAATAAAAAAATGGTTATTGTGCCTCACTCGACATAGATAAGTATAGTGTGTCACGGACTTTTTTGTAGATATTTATAAGATCTACAATTACTTATAACATTTATGGTTCTATCTTTTATAGTTTCGGCAGCGTACGCAAAATGAGTAACTTTTCTGGTTGATTTTACACCTGGCGTCCGAAAAACCCAAATATCTTACGAAACCCAATATTTTCCAAAATAAAATTTAGCCTATGTTCAGCAGAAATAATGTAGAATCCATTGGCTTTTGCCTGGAGTAGTTTAAATAAAGCCAAAATCCTCGAACTTGTATCTATAAGGATTCAAAAGTTCTGTTGAGTACCTTCGGAACCAGGGTACATCCTGGTGCAAATCTTACTTTTTGGTAGTATATGCCTGAAACACTTCAGAAAAAATCAAAATCACTATATGTTTCCATATAAATTTTGAGGAGTTCCCTCGATTACTCATGGATCCCATCATCAGGTCACCACTTTTATGAATATGGTACCAAATTCGAGTCAAACCCTATACAACACAAAAAGAATTTTGTAAATCGGACTACAAACGGCTGAGTAATCGTTGAACATACATAAAAAAAAATACATACAGCCGAACGTATTAACTCCTCCTTTTTGGAAGTCGGTCAAAAATATATTCGTGCTTGTGTTTCTTTTACGATATAATTCCCTACTTATAAGTTAATGTGTTTAAAAAAAGAAACTATTTATAAAGTAGCTTGTACAATATACTCTGTGGAGTTGCTGAATTAGACTATTAAAATCTTATCAGAACTTGTGTTTTATTATGTAGTTTATATACGTTTTAGGATAAGTACGTTTATTATAATATGGGAACTAATTTTTTGAGCAGTTATTTAAATATTTGAGATGTTATTATAATCAGTTTAAAAAAATATTGAGCAGTTATTTAATTTTATGGCGGTTGATTAATTATTGCGACTGTAAAACATGGACAGTAATAAAAAAATATTGAGCAGTCCAATAACTGAATGAGAAATAAAAATGATGGAATGAGCGGTTCGAGAAAGCCTACTTAACCACGGATACCGTAGCGGGGGACGAGGGGGGCGCAGCCCCCCCGAAAGGGGGGTCCGGGGGGCGCAGCCCCCCGCCAAAACAAAAAAAAAAACACAATCCAGAAAGTCCAAGAGTAGGTTAGGTAAGGTTAGAACTTAGACCACAACACAGAGGGAGCCGAGCGAGCGCAGCGAGCGTGCTGCGGCAGCAGCCGGCGAGTAAGAAATCTCATTCTAACCAGTTTTTTAAACAATGAGGTGGTAAAATATAATAAAATCGCCCGAGTGCGACTTCAAAATGATGAAGATTGAGTACAGAAATACCTAGTTGAGTTTTAGCCGAATACGGAAAAAGGTACTATTAAATAGGAAAAATTATTTAATACTTTTTAGTTCATATTATAAGGATGTTATTATTGTTTTTACCTTGGAAGTCGGTTTTAATTTTTTGTTAATACCCCCTACGAACACAGAGAGGTTTTATAAGTTTGACGTGTCTGTCTGTATGTATGCAAGTAGCAGCAAGTGGACCGATTTCGATCTTTTTAGGGTTCCGTACCCAAATGGTAAAAACGGGCCCTATTACTGAGACTTCGATGTCTGTCCGTCTGTCTGTCTATCTCCAGGCTGTAACTCAATAACCGCTATAGCTAGACTTCTGTAATTTTCACAGATTGTGTATATCTGTTGCCGCTATAACAACAAATACTAAAAACAAAATAAAATTATTGTGGGGGACAGCTTGCGCTAATTCCCCGTAGATCGCCTAGGTCAGCGTTTCTTGAAGAGATGAGGGTGATGATGATGATGATTACTTGATGAGGAGATGAATTTAAACACTTTTTCAGTCTTGTTCCAGGTAGCAAGCACACAGTAGTTCCGAAGCTGGACAGCGAGTGTCGTACTATGGCGGCCGACCCATATTTATATCGGCCTCGTTACCCAGCTTCTAGAACATTCCATACCTCACCCCCTTGGAAGTAAAATTTATTGAATTTCCATGAAAATTATATTATTTTACAAAATATACATTGGTTTTATTTGTACAATTCTCTTAGCTATAATTTTACATAATAAACATGTTCGTGCCGACCTCCGTAACCGAAATAATCGCAAAAATCTATTTTTCCTATATTTATACTACCTCGCCGCCCCCCGACATAACGGTCGCCTCTGGCTGTCCTTCTCGCACGGGACTTCCTTGTCTGGGACAAGGATAGCCCGCTCGAGATGTATACTATCTCCCTCACTTTTCGGTTACAGAAATCGGCACTACGACACTGGCTCTAAACCCATCCCATTGAATGGCACTGTTTTTCACCGTACACTGATTTTTCACTAAAATGTCCATAGTCCATACACTATTTACTGTCTGTCGTGCACAATTATTAATATTTAAGGGGGGCTCCCATACGACAAACGTCATTTTTTGGCCGCTTTTGGTCGTAATCAATAATGGCAACAACTAGGCACTAGAAATTTACAAAGGACTAAGTTATATGTCTGCTTTAATAACTAATAATAATATTTAAATAAAATAAAAAAAATAAGGGTAAAAAACAATTTTGGCCTATTTTTCCTCTATAACGGTACAGAACCCTTCGTGCGCGAGTCCGACTCGCTCTTGACTAATTTTTTGTTTAGAAAGCTGGCGTGATCAGGAGTGTTCATTATTTAGCTTAGTATATAGTTAGAATTGTTCGTTTCTAAAGTTAAACAAAAGTGTAAACCATTGGAAGTTCCTACACATCTTCGACAACTATTTTAATATACTTATACCAATTTTCAAATTATTGAGTGGGCTGATGATGATGAGCTATTGTTAAGAACTCTCTCGATTTAATAAGACTAGATCAAAAAATAGTTCACTCGGATGCTGCTACAGATACACACATAATATAGACAAAAAGACAGACAGACACATGTAACTTATAACACCCCTATTATTTCTTCGGGGCTCGGGAGTTAAAAAGGTATTCCTTTATTATAGGAGAGTATTTAACTACCATTACTTTTTATGAAAATGAAGTGATACGTAAATATTAACTATTAATTATTAATATTTCAATTATTGATATCACTGTTCGGTCTGCAATATTGTTAATTATGATTTTAATTAATTGCCCTGGTAAATTATAATTTATAATTAAAAGCAAACTAATTGAAATAAAATTGATAGTGAGCTGGATAGTGAAGCCACATTTTGCTTCTTCCGTTTCTGTTTATGAAATATCCACTTGCAACACTAAGTAGACAGTAGGCAGTAGTTCTCAAATTGTCCATGTGAACCCCTCGGGAGTTTACGGGAGACTCAAAGGGGGGTCTATGTTGATTGTGGACAAAAAATGGGAGTCCATAATATTAAGAACTAGAGATCTCCCAATGGTCGAAATTCGACCTTAGTTTCAACGACATTAGGATTACTACCTGTATTTTGTAAAATATATTGACTTTATCATTTTTTTTCAACTCTTGTCTCTGGGACTTAGCTGATCTCAGACTGGCCGTGTAAGCATTGTCTGATAGTATCTTAGATTCAATAAAAAAAAACTATAATCCATTTTCAATTTGTCAACTTGTTGTCAACAGACTTCAACCATAAATAAAAGAGTATAATTCGTATGTATAGGCTTGTCACTCAAAAATATGTCATTTCTCATGTGTGTGTGTGTTGTAGTGTGTATAATATTTTATTTGTTAAAAAAATGTATGATAAAAGCATAATTTCAAAATAATATTAGTTCGATGAACTCCTTCACCATATAGACTATAACTGTGCAAAATTTCATGCACCTACGTTTCCCCATTTTTCGTAAAAAGGGTTATAAAGTTATTCGTTCGCGTATTAATATTATGATGATGCTTGAAAATTAATAATGGTTTGGTTTCTACTATAGTTAAGAAGTAAAATGTTAACTTGAGTTCTGAAATTAAATATAAACAAAAAGTTTCCAAAGAGAGATACTCTCCAGTGGACCCCTGTTACATTACTTCTATGCTAACAAAATTTCGAAAGTAGTCTATGAAATAAAAAAGTTTGGGAACCAGATTCCTTTACACAAAACCATCAAAGGGATGCTTCTGAGAAATCTTGTTAGACTCAGCTCAAACCGACACAGAGTTCTAAGACTTTCTCTATGGATTATCGACTAAGACCTGACAACCAAATCTGTCATGTGGTTTCAGCTGTATTAAAACTTCATTAGCTACTTCCTTGAACAACCTTTTCTGATAAAATCTGCGTGCTGGCAGGCCGTGGGCGATGGGTGTGGGTGTAGTGGGGTAGGGAAAAAATATAGGTCCAGCTACTTGATTTTTTTCCAAACAGTTGCTCTGTACCTACTTCCTGACTCCTGTGCACCCAACAACATTTTTTTTTATCAATCAGGTGGTGGGAAGGGGTTGCCAACGTTAATTATTAAAAGTAGGAAATTCATTATTATTTTCATGTGGGTTCAGCCGATATATTTTTGTGTGGCTTTTTTTGGGATTACATGCTAACTAATCTCCCGTCAGAAAAAAAGCCAACACAGCTGAACCCACATGAAAATAATAATAATTTTCCTACTTTTAATTAACGCTGGTAACCCCTTCCTACCACCAGATCGATTTTTTTTGGGTGCACAAGAAGTACAGAGAGAAACTGTTTGGAAAAAAAAATCAAAGTCGCTGAACTTACTTTTTTCTCTTTTTTTTCCACCTCACTACAACCAGACCCACCGCCCACGGCCTGCCAGCACGCAGATTATCAGTAAAGGTTGTTCAGGGAAGTAGCTAACGGCCGAGTTTTAAATTTTAATACAGCTGAAGCTACATGACCGATTTGGTCGCCAACTCTCCGTCGATTAGTAGATTAAAGTAAAATAATATCATACACTACCCGGCAAACGTTGTTTTGCCATAATATGCGTTGTTAAATCAAGTTTTGAAGGCATATGGGTGTGAAATTACAATAGTACGATAATTTATATAAAGTCTGAGCGGATCCGGAAAATTGTCTAGCGGCTTGCCACATACGGTATAGAGTAATCTGATTAGCTTTGTCCACACTGTGCCTTTTTTTGTTCATCAAGGGGAAGTTATAGCGCAGTCAACAGCGAACGTGAGGCATGCCCGTGACGCGCGTTGAAATCGTAGCGTTCGCTATGACACTTTTCTTTCAACGTGGGTGGATTTTGACGCATTCAATTATTGAATATGCCAAACGAAAGTTGAATAAACAGAAGATGACGAAAATTGAAGATGAAATTGCATAATGTGGACATAGCTATTGAGCCCACTGTCATCAATACTAGTTCATATTATCATGGAAGCTAGATGCGATTAAAAACAATGGGCTACGACCCAAATAAAAATACTTTTTATTTAGTCTGAGGCTACAACGTTATTATTTATTACGAGAATGAAAAATAAACATTACCCGATTCTTAGACCTAGACGATAATTTCACAATATTCCCAAACAATAATTTGTATAACCAATAAACCATACCAACTTAAATATTATGACGATGAAATAATATGACGTATATTAACCGTATAAGTAAATTATTAAAGAAATTGGTGACAATGACATTGATTTGGTTAAGTGTCAATTATTACTTTAATTATCATAAAGAATATTATTAACTCAATCGGTAATCAGTTCTCGTGGACAGTGTAGCTTTTACGGGCGTTCGCGACAATGTAGAGCCGACATAACACTTCAATCAAAATATGTCATTAGTCATTACTCATTACAGATACAGCGATAACATAAATCCGACTTCCACGAAATACCACTCAAATAAAAGTCAACTTTACGGCTCAGATAATTAAATTCACTCTCAATTGCGAACGTTAACGAACTGTTGATTGTGTTAAAGTGTTTGGCTCGCGAAAACACTTAGGCCGTCATCGACGTAAAGAAAGTACTTTTCTGTTGCACTTGGATATTATGGCACAGATTAGAAGCGAATTGCACGCTATTTATAAACTTGGCATGTCTCGCTATCGTGCATTTTATTGCCAGAATGTCAAAAATAATGGCCGCATCGAGTACGATTGAATATTATGGTGACGTCCAAAGCATGAATTTTGCTATCCAAATGCTGCCTGCAAACGGGGCCCGATCTAGCCTATTTAGCCGCTTCGGGCAGATCATTTTCGCTGCCCTTTACATACAGAAAACCATATAAGTAACTCTTGAGGTAGTTTTGTTGGCCCGCGATAACGGGGGGAATATTGATGATAATTATTGTTTATTTTCTCAGTTAAGTGAATTGTGTAAGTTCTTTTGAGAAATAAATGTTTTAAACCAATATTTAAGTAAAATACTATATTATTTCGACTGTCCAACCTGAAGTAGGTTAAAAGGTAAAATTCTTAAGCTTGGGTGGTGGTCGGTGGATGGCTAATGGCTAGGTTAGAAGATAGGAATAAGTAAATTTTGCCTCTCCTAACATTTTGACGCTCTGGGCAGTTAGTTAGTTAGTTTGGGCCCTGCCTGCATTCTTAATACTATATTATTACTAACATAGATGAACCCCGCATTATCCGTAGCCCCAAAATTATTTAATCGCTCGTGAACCGTATAAATTCGGTATAATAAAAAAAACCGGCCAAGTACGAGTTGGGCTCGCCCATGAATGGTCCGCAGCAGCAATAAGGTTTATTTTTATGAAATTAAGAGGTTTTTGATTTATTTTTCTATTTCAGTTGATTTAATGAAAATGAAATTAAGGTTTACCATTTATGACGTATAAAAAAACTACTTGCTAGATCTCGTTCAAACCAATTTTCGTTGGTAGTTTTTACAGTAGGTTCCGTTTTTTTTGCCATTTGGCTACGGAACCCTAAAAAGTATCCTATAACGGATATATCCTTTCCCGGGACTCAAAGTATCTCCAAACCCAGCAAAATCGGTTCAGTGTTTTGGGCGTGAAGAGGTGACAGACAGACACACTTCGCATTTATAATACTAGAACAGATGTGATACGACGAGATAATATGGCAGTTGAAACATTACAATTTACATCACGCCAATAATCACAATGTACCATCGAGGAAATTGATTCCTAGGCAGTTGACGGACCTACGTCTTGTGGTCGGCTTAATTCAATGTTATTTGTGATCGGTCTGATGGGTTTGACTTAACACGACCAAATTACATAGGTCCGCTGTCTGCCTAGGAATCAAGTTCTCTGATAGTACATTGTTCAGTGCAGAATATGTTTTGCGTTGAAACTCTCTTAAATGTAAACTGAAAATAATAATTATGATTCGAATAAATCTTTCAATCAATAAAGCGGTAGGTGTATCCCCTATCCATTCCGGAAAACGCATATAATATAACGAGCTTTTGCCCGCGGCTTCGCTCGCGTTGAGAAGTATTATTATATACAAACTTTCATCCCCTATTTGAACCCCTTGAGGTTAGAATTGATCAAAATCCTTTCTTATCTATGCATACGTCATAACATCTACCTGCATGCCAAATTTCAGCCCGATCCGTCCAGTGGTTTGGGCTGTGCGTTGATAGATCACTATGCCCAAGTAGCACACTTCAGACGCCTTAAATCTATTTATGCTTTAGGAGTACTAATCATGGCTTTTTTATAGACATCATAGACATTGGCATTCTATACATGGTTTTGAATAAGAACTAAGTTTCTAATAGAAAAAAATATCTAGTGTTCCTTGTTTTTAAACCTTTATTAGTTCATTACACTGAGTTAAGAGCAAATTGATTTGTTATGCACTATATTTGGTCTGTTAAAAGCGCTGCTGTAGTTAAGTTATTCTACAGACTTATTATCACAAATACTTTTTAAGAATTAAAATTATTTGTAGAGCAATTACTCTAAAAGTAATCAAAAAGGTTTATAGATGGATTGATTATGCACTTTTTTAAGTCTATACATAATAGAATCAATGACTAGATACTAAATAGTGTATACTCTAGTGAAAGTCCTGTTTCCTCCTTCATTAGGGAACTTAGACTTTAAAAATTTTATTTTAAGAGTATTAAGTATATAAAGGACAGCGTTCTACAAGCATGAAGAAAGCAGAAGATATTAAGAAGACAGGAGGCTTTCAGCGAAAAGTGGAAAACCATAAAAAAACCGGACAAGTGCGTGTCGGGCCACGCGCAATATTATAGGGTTCCGTAGTACCGCTAGTTTTTGATAATTTTTGTATAGTCAATGAATTTAAGTACATTTATAACGTGTTTTACACTACTAACAACATCTCAGTCACGTTCAAATTTGGACGAAAAGTTCCTTTATACTTCGTCGAATACATTTTTTTTAGTTGATTGACTTTAACTCAAAGACTTATGAAGTCTTCTCAGCCGTGACAGTTTGTTTTCCTTTAATTTCATCATGTTTCCTACCCCCGTGAATATTTTCACATTGCCACGATTTTTGCACCTTAAAACTTCATATTTCAAAAACGGATTCCTAAATAGGAAAATGGTCTGTGAATACTTATAATATTTAAAAAAACGCGTTGGATAGGTTTTTTAAAAATATTATGGCACACACGGTGGGGTGGACGCGGAAAAACTTAACCACCCCCGCTTGATGTGTGTGGGAGGCACCATACATTTTTTTAAAGATTTTATATACCATTTTGTCGGCGTCAACATTCATGCTGAATTGCAGCTTTGTAGGCCTTATAGTCTCAGAGAAAAACCGCGGACAGACAGACGAACAGACAGACGGACAGACAGACAGACAGACGGACGGACATACCAAAATTATAAGGGATCCAACGACACCCCACACGGTGGGGTGAACGCGGAAAAAATAAATCACCCCGCTTGATGTGTCATCCAGGGAGGTACATAATTTTTTTTAAAGATTTTATATACGATTTTGTCGGCGTCATTAAGATGGCCGAATTACAGCTTTGTAGGCCTTATGACTATACATATGACAGAGACTTCTGAGAAAAACCGCGGACAGACAGATGTACAGACAGACAGACGGACGGACAGACCGAAACTATAAGGGTTCCTTGTTGACCACGGATCCCTAAAAAGGTGCCGTTAGACAGTCACATCAACTTTCTTTGCCCTCAAAGTCATCAGTCATCACTTCAGCAACGAATCGACATATTTTCATCATAATATTATCAAGCTGCGAAAAAGAAGAATTGACACCGTCTCGAAAATCGATTCTTGATGAAAACCATGGTGACTGACAATGATAGTTGAATTAGTGACGATTCTGGCGATGAAGAGTTGCCTATAATTTGCTTGCTTTAAAAATACGCGTAATAAGCAACTGCCTAATAATTTTCTTACAGACATTAAATTATTGCGAATATTTTTGACTATATGACAATAAGTAATATAAAACAGGAAGACCAGCAGAAATATTGGTTCTTTATGGTATTGGACTGAAAAATCACCAAAACGCGAATAAAACACCTTCTTCTTATGCCAGTCTCATATACTTACACTGGTAGATAATTACTAGAAAAAATAGTTTACAAACATTTCTTTCTATAGATTACGATAGGATGATCTTAAGAACAATTATACTATTGAAAGATTATTTTTTCTGGTGAAAGTGCAAGTTGACTTGTCATGCTCTTAAAATTACCTTTAGCTCAATTTTAGGAGTAAATTTTCTAATCAAGACTTACTATTATAGATAATTCAATCTAGAGGCCATTTTTATTAATAAAATACGACGGTAATCGCCATTTCGGTAAAAATCTAAAAATTTAGTTACAATAAAATACGCGATTTATTTATCTGTAAACATAAAAATACTTAAATAAATTAATTTTTTATCAAAATACATTCTTTAGGTATTTATTTTAACAAAATATATATTAAAAAAATGTGCATCAATAATATTTTTATTTAAAAAATATCATTTAAATTTACGAATATAATAGGCCCATAAGTTTTTTAAAACTATTTCATCTACTTTTACGATAAAAAAAATCGGCACGGAATTTGAGCCCCCCGTTCGCGCGAAACATAAAAAATATATTTACTTATTTAATTTCATTTCGCCATTAAAGCTTTAACTTAAAATACTCTTAACTATGCAGCTATGGTGTGCCATTAGAAAATAGGAAATGCTTTTTAAAAGAAGTAACTCTTGTTGACGTTTTTATTTAGTTGATTTTGATTATTAGTGGTTTTAAAAATATTCACCACTAGAATATCAGTAGAGTAATTGTGTTATCTTAATGTTGGCTACAAAACCTAATTCCTTTCTTATGTTCCACTTATTATCTATACTATATATAATATTATAAATGCGAAAGTATCTCTGTCTGTCTGTCTGTCTGTCTCGCCTTCACGCCAAAACTACCGAACCGATTGTAATAAAATTTTGTATACAGATAGTCTAAAGACTGAGAAAGGACATAGGCTACTTTTTTACTGGAAAAAAGGGGTGAAAGGGGGTGAAAATACGAAAATTTGTTCAAATTATGTTAGTTCCAAAAATTCATACTAGATGGCGCCGTGCGTCTCTTACATCGCGCTAACGCTTGCCCAACATCTTTCTATAAGAGGTGGTATTATCATACTTACGGGTTTCGATTTTTTTTCGATTGTTATTTCTTTTTTACGTTATTTAATAAGTCAGTACTTTATACAGTGACGTAACCTTAAACCTATCAATGATAAATAGTTTATGGGTAAAGTTGTGTAATTGGGGGGCTAAATAAGCTTTAAAATTTGGCATAATATATAAAATTTAATTTAAAAAAATTAAATATTACGTGCACACTGCACAGCTGTTTTGATTTAAGGGGTACCAGGGTTTTTTTTTATAAAAGCTTTTGACACCAATTTTGTTGACATCGCGCGCTATAAACTGAAGTCCACGCAGACGAAGTCGCGGGCAACAGCTAGTGTTCTTATAATAGTTTTGTAGATATTCCCTATAGATAAATATAAATTGCTCTTATCGTTATCTTATGATGAATTCTTATGCTGCTCTTGTCATTACAGTGAAGACAGGTGCCCATTTTTACTGAACTCGGTATATAGGATATCTTCAGGATATCTCCAGGGATTATTGACTCTTATGTAAGAATACCAAGTTTAATTCTATAAAATAACTAATAGTGCTTCACTAGATATACTTGTGCCGCTTGGGTGTCAATCAGTCAGTCAGTCACCTTTGAGTTTTATATAAATCGGGCTTTGGCCCACCACACATTCCCACCACTGTATCTCCTGTGTTGCCAGGATCGGCAGCGGCATCCAACCACGAAAACCCTTTGATATGATCTCAGGGAGCCCGAGGGACATGCTAAAGCTGTCTTGGGACCCGCAACGAAATTAATCAGAAGAAAATAGGAGGAGTAGGAAGAATTCCAGATTCCCTCCCCAATATAAAGCGGGAGACAGCACAAAGTTGCAGTGACCGAAAGTCAAAGAACTGAAGGGGAGAAGCACCACGGGAATTAACGTTAATAATAATAGTGACTACTATGCTAGAGCTAAATTAATTTATTGTGTTAGACTGTTGCCAATAGTAATTGTGACAAAAACGCTTGAAGGCACGGAAGTTCCTAGCGCTGCCCACGAGATCACCGTAGTATGCGACACCAGATGTGCAGAGTAGGTTGTTTAGCATTGTAGTTCTTTCGTCCTGCCAGAGACTGCACTCCCAGAGAACATGATGAGCTGTTTGTTCAAACATGTTGCCTTCGGTCGAGCACTCGCACATGGGTGATGCTACCAGATTAAATCCGTAGAGTTTGGCCTTAAAATTTCCATGACCGGTCAGGAATTGAGAAACGCAGTGATCAATATCCATCCAATGTTTGGATAGTCGTTCACGAATATTAGGGAAAAAATTATAAAGATGTCGCCCTTTTGTGGAACAGTCCCAACGCGTCTGCCATTCGGAGATTAGGCTTTGCAAAGAGTTTTCTAAAGGTTCAAACAATCTTGCTATTTTATTTCAATCGCGAGCGCTTAAAAAGAACGGGTTGTCAATGTTTTTGTTATGATAGTACATTGTCGCACGACGCTGAATCTCAAGGTCAACGGGTAAAACTCCGGCTAACACGGGCAAGGCTTCGGTGCTTGTGGTTCTGTAAGCTTTGCACAAGAATATAAGAGCAAGACGTTGGCTTTGTAGCAACTTGCGACGAGCCGCGCCGATAGTTGCTCTGTCGGCCCACACGGGAGCCCCGTAGCAAATGCTACCAAGGTAAGTAGCAGTGTAAATTAATTTTAGGGTTTTGAATGAAAGGCCCCATGTCGACGTAGATATTTTGGTAAAGGAGTAAAAGTTGCGTTTCGCTTTCTCACCGGTTTGAATTAAGGTGCATTGGGGTAACTTCGGAAGAAAAAAAAAATGGGGATATTCCGAAAATGGCAAATAATTACCAAACAGAAAGTAATTTTGAGCTCTGGCTACATTAACCGAGACGCCAATTTAATCACCTCCCCCACTTCCTTTCCCTCGAGCCGTCAGCCGGCAGTGTATGTGCGCTAAGTTCATTTTTTCGCGCCAAGTGCAATTTTATGATTTTTTTGGGATTATCGAAATTACCCCGTATTGTTTTACACAGAAATTAGGTAAGTTACGTAATATTTTGTTTGCTTTAAAGAAGCTTTGACGTTTTTTGCTTTCCTAAGAATATGTTACGTTGCTCTAGCTATGATTTTTAATAAACATTCGAAATAACCCCAGTGGGGTAAATTTGCTAACGAAATTTCCCCAAAAATTTTTTCATAGTCTTTTGCAGGGGTGCGCAACATAATATAATATTCCGATTTGATGGTCCTAAAATATGGATTGTTCTATTTGTAGGACAAGGTTACTCTTGAATTATATAACTATAATAACCTATCATTATACAAAAAAACAGCTTATTAGGGTACCATTTTAGTCGTTTTAGTTCACTAATCAACAAAACTTAGTTGACTACGGAACCCTAAAACGCACCCCTAACCAGCTGATTTTCTGTATATTGATAGGTTAATAGTTCTATCTCTGTTAGCTACCACTTTCGTTGGCTTTTTTATTGTTCTTATTCTATTTATTTCTTTGCTCCAAATGTTGAGGACATCTGCATCCCCGATGGGGTAATTTCGAAAATTTTTCGGTACAAAACTTAGTTTGGTGTCTTCTATGGCTTGTATGCACAATGTTTTTGTATGGGGTAAAATAGAATAAAAATAAATATGTGCCTTAAATGTATTATTACATTAGGTCGTGTTTCGGCTGTTATTCGAAATTACCCCTTAAGTATTCGAAATTACCCATGAAAAGTAGAAATAGGGTTATATTTTAAAGGGGTAGTTATATCAGAATCCGTAAATACTTTTGAACTAAAAAATATACAATTCACATGGAAATATGTTTATTATAACTAAAATGTTACAGTTATAGGTAACAATATATACAAATTCGTCTTCTAAACTTGAAACAATGACACAATATACTCACTCTTCCAAAAACTTTACGAGATTGCCCCAATGCACCTTATATGTTCTAAAAATGTAAATTTATTTTCTAAGTAAAAACCAAGATAACAGAGCGACTGTTTGCGTTTAACGTTAATATTGTCAAGTTTAATGCTAGGGGAAGATATAAGGGAACCTTTTAAAAGAATTTGGTAAGTTTTTTGCGCGGCGAATTTCAGACGATTACGCTTACCCCAGTCAGATATTAAATTAAGACTACTGTTGGCTTTAGACTCAATTTCGGAACGCGAGTTTGCTTGAACGATAAGAAACCCGTCATCGGCATAACCAACTAGTATATAAAGCGGTGAAAGTGGAAGACTTAACAAATCGTCAAATCCGATGTTCCATAATTTAGGCGAAATTACCGATCCTTGAGGGCAGCCGCACGTTAAATCTTTGACATGTGTACAATGTCCTAGACGAAGCTTAGTTTGACCGTTAGAAAAGTAAGAATGTATTATAGAATAAATATTGCAGTAACACCCTCGATTTTTTAGTTTTAATAGCACCATCGGCCACCAGGCATGGTCGAAGGCCCCGGAAATATCTAATGAAATAGCGACCACGTATTTAATTTCCGACAAATTAACTATTTTTCTTACTTCTAACGCCGCGTCCACAGTCGATTTCCCGGCGGTGAAACCGAACTGGTGGCCACCGGGTAGCAGGCGAGGTACGATGAGGCGTTCTAGTAATTTACCTAAGCAAGGAAGTAACGTTATCGGACGGTAAGATTTTGGGTCGTCAGGAGGTTTGTTTCCCGCTTTAGGTATTAATTTTATGCAACCGGAACGCCAAATTTTTGGAAATATACCTTCTGCGATACATCTGTTGTAAACATATAGAATCGATGAATTGGCTGCTAAACACGCTTGCTTTATCATAATATTCGATATTTTATCCTCGCCCGCAGATTTTTTTATAGGCAAAAGGTTTACTATTTTAATAAACTCCTCCGGGGTTGGTAAATCTGAGACCGGTGTATGAATGGGGTCTAACATTCTACTCCTAATGTCGCGATGGTGTTCATCATCCAAGGAGGGCTCGTCGTCTGGGATGAGAACGTTTAGATATGCCTTCGCCGTTTCCTCTAAACTACAAGTGTAAGAGTTGTTAATTTTAATATTTGAGAAAAAGTTTGGCTCATTACTACTACTGGGTTTAAGCTCGTGATATAAAGAGGACCAGGGACCTTCTTTATCCAGTCTATTCGCGGCATTCTTCAGCATATTATTTTTCGCTAATGTAACGGCAGCGCGATAACGTGACCTTGAAATGCGTAGGTTATTTAAACTAATTATGTAATTATCATCCGAACGGTCGTGGCCAGATTTACGAAGATTATTAATTTTGCGCCTGGCCCTTCTAAATTCCCGACGAAGATTAGGAAGTTTACTGTTCCACCATTTACAGTTGTGATCTTTTTTAAGAGGTCTACGACCCAAGGCTACATCGGCACAGTAAACAAATGTGTTTGACATAATTTCCGCGCACTCATTGACGTTTAAATCCGGCCGAGTGAAGTCTCCGGCATGAGCGGTAATGAGGGAGCGAAATAATTTCCAATCGCCGTTCTTAACATTGTATTTATAGTCATTAGAATTGACTACGGTATCACTCGGGACCGCACGAGAAAACTCGTACACCAGTAAGCGGTGATCACTACATGACGCATCGGGAAGGACACGCCAATTCCTAATCTGGACGTACGCGCTAGATAGCGTGACGTCTATCGACGATTCGCCCGTTGGGCTACTATAGGTAGGTGGTGCATCGGGGGTGTTGTGAATATGGAGGTTAAACTCCGCAATAAAGTCTTCGACAGCGGTACGTCGGTCGCGGTCAGTGTACCTAAGCTGGCCGTGCCATAAGGGCGAGGATGCATTGACGTCGGCGCCAATAATAATTTTAGTACCCGCGAGAGATTGTAATACGCGCCGAAGTTGATGTAAATGTGGACCTACGGAATCCGAGTACTGAAAATAGCAGCTTACAACGTAAAGCCTAAACTGAGGACACGAAATTTCGGCTACCGCACAGTGCGACGTCGAAAGGTTAGTTAAGGCCGTGACTGAAAATCTAGACTGAGGTGTGTAAATACCCGCGCGAGCTAGGTTATTAATTTGTACTATCTTCGACCGTAGCGACGCGAGTTGATATTGCTCCTGTACGAGCACCAAGTCTAAATTGTAATCGGAAACCAACTTTTCTAATTCTATCGTTGCGTGCTTATTATTGTGGAGGTTTAACTGTCCTATATTTAAACTATCCATACCGAGTCGTTAAAATAAGTTGCTCCATTTTAGACTTATACGTAGGACAATCTGGGGAGCCTGTGGGGTGGTCGGTCGGTTTTTTATGTCACGACAGAATTTAGCGGTGTGCCCATACTGTTGACAGTTAGCGCAGCGCACGAGTTCGACGTCATCTACAAAGCGACACATCGCCCAGTCGATAAAAAGTTTTTCTTTTGTTTCGATGAGGTGTTTACGCACTTTAGGGTCTAGTTCGATACCTATCCATTTACGGTTATTATATTCTTTGTTTAAAATACGACGTCTTACTATTTTTGTCGAACTCATGAATTGATCTTGTGTCACATTAATTTCGCCGTTTACGTTTTGGTTGTACAGGGATAATAGAAAATTATCGTCTGTAATGTGTTGTGGAACATCTTTGATGAAAATGCGCGGGCTACGCCCCTTGGGTGTCTCGAGACGGAGGCCGGCAGATTTTAGCGCTTCGACTGACTTTAATTTTTTAACTTGCGACTCGCTCGTGAGGCGCAGAAGCACGCCCGAATTAGCTGTTTTCTTAACGCCGTGAAATTGAAAACCGTCGGCCGGGTTTATGACCTTCATCAAAGCCTGCTTGGTCTCAGTTGCCGATTTTAATTCCGCCGATTTTTCTTGCGTGGGGTAGGCTATAACACATGGGAGTGGTTTACGTGTCTCGACAGGGGGAACCGATTTCGCGAGTTTCAGTTTGAGGGCCTCTGAATAAGAGACCGGAGGCGCCGCGGGGGCCGGTTTCACGACCTGATTAAGTTTTACGGATAGTAAATCTCGCTCCAAATTCGCGACTTTGGTTTCAAGTGACGAGTTTTTAATGGCAAGAAGAGAAACTATGGTTGTCAGTTTTTGTGTTAAGTTCATTATATCGGATTTATTGGCAAAGTTATTGCGTCTCGAGACAGTGTCGTTAGCGAATTCGTTAATTTTTCCCAAGTAGGAGGACGCTTCGCGGACTAACTCGCAGTAATTAAACGAATCATCGACTGCGCTGCTTGTGTCTAATAATGAAATTACCGGGGACTGCGGTTCGTCCCTTATGGGTTGGTGACGTTTTTCGACTGGTGACACGGATGAAGGCGATAGTTGGGACAGCAAACGTTTGCCGGTTGAAGTTGGCGGGGAACGAGGTATGCCGTCCCTTCTTTCAAATGGGTTGGTATTTTTATCTGGCGGCATGTTATTATGACTAGACATTATGTCTTGTTTTCAAAGTTAACAACAACAATAACACTATTTATGACCAGCTGATCGCAAGGCCGGGCGCCCGGCGCAGCGCGCGCGGTACCGACGATACAATATTTTTACCTAGGTACCTACAATTCCTTACTGTTAAAAATGAACAAAGGGAATTACTTACCGAGTTAAATCCAATAAAATACGGGCAAATGTGTTCAAAAACTTACAGTAAACGTAGATTACACCGTTACCTAGCTTTTTACACACACTCAGCACGCAATTAACGATTTTAACCACCGAAAACGATTTTAATTCCCAGAGCGCACGTCAGAAGATGTTAACCGTACCGAGTTCGCGGAGGGAAGCGGTTGAGTTTTATATATATAGATATAGATATCTATACTAATATTATAATTCTGCAGAGTTTGTTTGTTTGTTTGTTTGAACGCGCTAATCTCAGGAACTACTGGTCCGATTTGAAAAATTCTTTCAGTGTTAGATAACCCATTTATCGAGGAAGGCTATAGGCTATATTTTATCATGCTAAGATTAATAGGAGCGAAGAAATAGAGGAAAATGTGGAAAAAACGGGGGGAAATTATTTGAAAGGGCGTATTTGAACGCGCTAATCTCAGGAACTACTAGTCCGATTTGAAAAATTCTTTCAGTGTTAGATAGCCCATTGATCGAGAAAGGCTATAGGCTATATTTTATCACGTTAAGACTAATAGGAGTGAAGAATTTAGAGGAAAACGTGGAAAAACAGGGGAAATTATATGAAAGGGCTTATTTGAACGCGCTAATCTCAGGAACTACTGGTCCGATTTAAAAAATCTTTCAGTGTTAGATAGCCCGTTTGTTAGGAAGGAAGGTTATAGGCTATATTTTATTATTCTAAGACTAATAGGAGCGAAGAAATAGAGGAAAATGTGGAAAAAAAACGGGGGAAATTATATGAAATTGCTTATTATCTTAAGATAATTTTTATATTATTTGGCAAACATGAAGAATAGACCACGTTAAGGGACATAGGCTATTTTTTTGAGGAAAAATGTACGGTTGCGTGAAATTCCTGAATTACGCAAGCGAAGCCGCGGGGAACATCTATATAAGTATAATAAAATCGTAGGAAAGTCAATTCTGTACATTGAATATTTTTGTACAATAAATAATGCTTGGGACGTGATCTACTATACTAACGCGGACGAAGTCGCGGGCAACAGCTAGTTATGTCATAATAAGATATACGTTTCCCGGAAAACCGCATCCATTTTCCAGCAAAATCCTTTTCCGTATCCACCAAATGTGGATTAATTTAATAACATGGCATATCAGGGCTACCGAACCTATGGCGCACTCGAGAAATTTAATATTAAATTATAAATATTATGAAGCGGGGATGAAAAAAATGGCTAAGTGCGAGTCGGACTCACACACGAAGAGTTCCGTACCGTTATAGAGCAAAAATAGACCATTTTTTTTTTGTATGGGATGCCCACCTTAAATGTTTATTCAATTATAAATTGTTGAAGTACACATAAAATTAGGGATTTTATGAAAATTTTAATTTTTCTACCGGTTGCAAATACATATTGATATCGAGTTAAAAGGCCAAAAAATCACGTTTGTTGTATAGGAGTCCCCCTTAAATGTTTATTTTGTTTAGTTTTTAGTAAGTATTTGTTGTTATAGCAGCAACAGAAATACACAATCTGTGAAAAATTCAGAAGTCTAGCTGTAGTGGTTCTTGAGATACAGCCTGGAGACAGACAGAGAGACGGACAGACAACGAAATAATTGGTTCCCGTTTTCATTAAGGTTCCGTAGTCAAATGGCAAAAAGCGGAACCCTTATAGATTCGTCATGTCTGTCTGTCTTCAAAAATCATATTAAGGTTTCTAATATAATTTTTTTCTAACCTAAAAATATGTGTCCCCCCGCCCCCCTAACTTCTAAAGTACATAATAAGTCTAAAAATGTATGATGTACATTACTACGTATAAAAACTACCAACGAGAATTGGTTTGAACAAGATCTAGCAAGTAGTTTTTTATACGTCATAAATGGTAAACCTTAATTTAACTTTCATTAAATAAACTGAAATATGAAAATAAATAAAAAAACCTAATAATTTAATAAAAATAAGCTTTATTGCTGCTGCGAAACCCTTCATGGGTGAGTCCAACTCGCACACGATTTTACACTTTGGATACGGAACCCTGAAAATGAACATCACTTCACTAATGGTGCACACAACGTTTGGTAAACTAGGAAGGGAATATTTTATTATAATGAAAGTTAAATCTTAGAAAATATTTTTAAATCTTTTGCTTTAAATAAATATGCATTTGGAAATCTTTGTCAGGCTTTTGTTTTTCTGTTGTAAATTTTTATATTTTATATTTTTGTGATTTTTTTTTTATCTTTGGAAAAAGTTAAAAATATTTTTTATTACAATAACAACTATTCCTAAAAGGGAAAATTATAATGACTAGAGATCGCCCAATATGGTCGAAATTCGACCGCAGTTTCAACGACATTAGGACTACTACCTATATTTTGTAAAAAAACCAGCCAAGTGCGAGTTGGACTCGCCCATGAAGAGTTCCGCAGCAGCAGTATTTTTATGAAAATAAGAGATTTTTGATTTATTTTCATATTTCAATTGATTTAATGAAAGTTAAATTAAGGTTTACGTATAAAAAAAAACTACTGGCTAGATCTCGTTCGAACCAATTTTCGTTGGTAGTTTTTGTAGTAATGTACATCATATTTTTTTTAGACTTATCATGCCCTTATTACATACTTTAGAAGTTAGAGAGGGGGGACACACATTTTACCACTTTAGAAGATTCTCTCTCGCAAACTATTCAGGTTAGAAAAAAATGATATTAAAAACCTCAATATGATTTTTGAAGACCTATCCATAGATACCCCACACGCATAGGTTAAATGATTTTTTTTTTGTTTCAGTTGTATCTATGGGGACCACTAAAATTTTTAATAACTTTTCCGTTTTTGTATTAAATCGGAAGCGGTTCACAGACTACATCTACTTACCAAGTTTCAATAGTATAGCTCTTACAGTTTCGGAGAAAAGTGGCTGTGACATACGGACGGAGAGACAGACAGACATGACGAATCTATAAGGGTTCCGTTTTTTGCCATTTGGCTACGGAACCCTAAAAATATTGACTTTATCATATTATATTTTTTAACTCTTGTCTCTGAGACTCAGCTGATCTCAGACTGGCCGTGTAAGCATTGTCTAAAAGTATGTAGGATTCAATAAAAAAAACTATAATCCATTTTCAATTTGTCACCTTGTTGTCAACATACTTCAACCATAAATAAAAGCGTATAATTCGTATGTATAGGCTTGTCACTCAAAAATCTGTCATTTTTCGTAGTGTGCGTGTTGTAGTGTGTGTAATGTTTTATTTGTTAAAAAAATGTGTGATAGAAGCATAATTTCAACATAATATCAGCTCGATGCACTCCTTCACCATATAAACTACTAGCTGTTGCCCGCGACTTCGTCCGCGTGGAATTTAGTTTGTAGTTGTTCCTGTACATCGATTGAGTCGCTTACGCGCAAATCAGAAAAGTATATTTTGTGGGAACCGCACATTTTTTCGGGACAAAAAAAATCCTTGTCCCAGATTCAAATTAGTATCTCCAATCTCTATGCCAAATTTCATCAAAATAGATTAAATAGTTTAGGCGAGAATCATAAAAGTTTATTGTGCGAGAACCGTACATTTTACGGGACAAAATTAGTATTCCTTGTCCTTTCCCGAGACTCAAAGTATCTCCATACCAAATTCCATCAAAATAGATTGAATAGTTTACGCGCAAATCTTAAAAGTATATTGTGCAGTAACCGTACATTTTTCCAGGATAAAATGTATCCTATGTTCTTTTTCGGGACTCAAAGTATCTTTATTCCAAATTTCAGCAAAATGGGTCCAGCCGTTTACGCGTGATGTCGTGACCACGCGAAGGTAAGGTCCCGCGCAGCTTCGCCCGCGTACCTAAATTAGATATTTCACAGACAAATTAGTCCACAAAAAATAGCCTATGATCCTTCACGTGGTCTACGTCTTATCTGTGCTAAATAACAGAAAAATTGCTCCAGTAGTTCGTGAGATAGGCCCTTGCAAATAATTTCCCCCGTTTTTTTCCACATTTTCCTCTATTTCTTCGCTCCTATTAGTCTTAGCGTGATAAAATATAGCCTATAGCTTTCCTCGATAAATGGGCTATCTACCACTGAAAGAATTTTTCAAATTGGACCGGTAGTTCCTGAGATTAGCGCGTTCAAACAAACAAACAAACAAACTAACAAACTCTTCCGCTTTATAATATTAGTATAGATAACTGTGCAAAATTTCATTCTCCTGCGTTTCCCCATTTTTCGTCAAAAGGGATACAAAGTTTTTCGCTCACGTATTAATATATATAGATAGATGAATATTTCTAAAAGTAATTGGGGCGTTTTTGTATGGCGCCCGTAACCAAGCTGTCCAATCCGCACATCACATATTATATCAAATGAAAGGACTTGAAAAGCTAAACATTTTATTGTATGACGTAAAATCTCTACATAAACCATGGAATAAAAAAGTTAACGAGAGTAGAAGTTAAAAAAAAAACAAATAAACATCCAAAGCACATCCAGTGCTACAGCTTGGGTACAGGCTACATATATAAATGCCCCTTGTCCTTTTAGAAATATGTATTCATTATAAAAAAATATATTTTCAAGTTCTTCCAAAGCTAACTTTCAAAATAATTATTGACATTATAAAAACAAACTAGAAATGAACATACCTACACGATAGCTTACTAGAAATTAGAACGATTTGGTTATGAAGATGCATTGGTCAGATTAGTATGAGAGCCCAAAAAAAAAAATTACTACGTTAGAGAAAAAAATTACAGCCAATTTGTCGATAAAATATGCTAAACATATTATAAAAGGTTCGGACACAATGTGTCGGGACACATTGTATAATGACGAAGGGTTGGGAACTCAGAGCAGCCTTGATAATTGTTATACGCTGACTAATTTGTGGTGCACCTCCAATTTTCATTTTCCTAGATGAGCCTTAAACACAAATACTTTGTTGAATACTGCCCAAAAGCACTTTTCAAACTACAAAATATTTTAAATAACTTGAATATTGTACTACTCGAATCTATTATGGTTTCGAAAATATTGTGGCTAAAAGGCTTAGCATTTCTGCCTAGGCTTTCTAGACGGATCTATAATTATATACATTTATTACGATGGATTAAGTCCTAATCCGACTTGTAATAAAGACATGAACGAGGCTTGTGAATTGATAACTACTTTCATAGAGAAGATTTTGCAACATTAATCATGGTCTGCGCCCTTCCCTTTTCGATCTCATGACACAACAAAATTGTATTCTCTAGAAATATCATACCTTTAACGTTTCTTTGACGTTTTATAGTATATACTAATATTATAAATGCGAAAGTATCCCTGTCTGTCTGTCTCGCTTTCACGCCAAAACTACCGAACCGATTGTAATGAAATTTTGTATACTTACAGATAGTCTAAAGTCTGAGAAAGGACATAGGTTACTTTTTTACTGGAAAAAACGGTTGTAAGGGGGAAAGGGGTTTGGGTAATATTGGCGTCATTTTCAAATTTCGCGGCCACTCACCAAACCAGCATATTATGAAAGAACATATCAAGGGGAGTAAACTTTATTATGGGGGACATATAGCAAAACTATATCGGAGCCGAGATATTAGGCATTTTAAGTTCGTATTTTCAACTAAAAGTAAATTCAATCATAACATGAATACTCAGGAAAATAAAAAAAAAACGGCATTATTTAGTAGCTTAAAGCCTTCCTCGATATATGGGCTATCCAACACAAAAATAATTTTTCAAATCGAACAAGCAGTTCCTGAGATTAGCACTTTCAAACACACAAACAATTCAGCTCCATAATATTAGTATACAGGGTATAACAAAACTAGGTGATAATACTTTAGGGTGTGTACTGTGTATGAGTCTCGTGTACAGAGTTTAGTGTAAAAGTAGTAGCGCTGAAAGAGAACATTTTTTTTTCACTTTTGTATGGGGAAACTCTTTACGCCAGGGCGCTTGCACATGCAAATCACAAAAAAAATGCCTTCTAGAGCTGCTTCTTTCACAGGGAACTCTATACAAGGGACACATAATATTATAAACTCTAACTAAAGTATTATTACTTAGTTTTGTTACAACCTGCAGCTATAATTAATATAGATAGATAGATAGAATATACTTTATTGGATTCAAAAAGTTGTACAAACATAAAGATACATTAAACAGGGACACATGAATACAAAGGCGGCTTTATTGCTATTGAGCAATTTCTGCCAAGCAACCTTTGGTATAGGAGTACAATTAACAATTAACTTAGGGTATAATGTGCACTAAAATCTAAAATTAATGAAACAACTTAATTATTATATTCTAATATATACCTAATAATTACACAACCATTTACATTCTAATACACAAATAATTACTATAATAATATAAACTAATAAATACTCTATATTCATAATACTAAAAGGAATAAGTCTGTGTATAATCCACTGAACATACATGTGAGTAAAATGGAGATAAAAAGAAGGAGAAGGATAAATAAAGTAATTTGTGAATGCTGAATAATTGTCATAACAATATAAATATTACGTAGTGATTATATACTCTTTGAATATTACTAATTATTGTTAGAAAGTGAATCTAAGTAATATTTTTTAACTAACGATTTAAAACTAGAAATGCTTTTAGCTTGCCTTATATTACATGGTAAAGAGTTCCATAAAAGTATCGATCTGACTGTAAAGGACTGTCCATAAAAAATTGTTTTGTGGTTAGGGATTTGGAGAAGAAGATTAGCCGAAGAGCGCAATTGTTTGGAATTCGATGTTCGGAAGTTGAATTTATCCTTAAGGTAAGACGGTGCCCTTGGATCATGCAGCAAGGTGTACAAGGAAGATAGAACACGCGTATTACGACGAAGACGTATGGGCAACCAAGAAAGCCCAGAACGGTACTCTAATATGTGGTCGAATTTACGCAGACCAAAGACAAAGCGAATAGCAATATTTTGGAGACGCTCAAGCTTATTTAATTTTTCTTCAGTGAGGTCTACATAGCATGTATCCGCGTAATCTAATATGGATAAAAATAAGGATTCAGCTAACAAAATTTTAGTTTTAATCGGTAATACGTTCTTAAGCCTTCTCAGCGAGTGCCACACCGCGTACACCTTGCTGCAGCTGATCATTGAGATATGATCTGATCATGAAAGATGTTCGTCCATGAGAACACCCAGGTTCCTTACCTTTTTACTAAAAGGAACTGGAGTACCACACACGAGCACCGGAGGGAGGTTCACCCAGTCAATCCTTGAGACTAATCCCTGGCTGCCAATGATTATGACCTGAGACTTATTGGGATTGATAGTGAGGCCGTTACGCTTACTCCAGTCAGAGATTGTATTCAGGTCACTATTAAAGTCAATAACTTTATTTGGAAGATTCTCTAAGGAAGACTGAGGGTAGATTTGGAGATCATCTGCATACAAGTGAAAGAGAGAAAACTTAAGCATAGCTGTTATTGTGTTAATAAACAAAGCGAAAAGAGCAGGGGATAGTACGCCACCTTGAGGAACACTAGCAAAGCTAGTTGACCAACAAGAGAATTTGTCATTTACTCGAACTCGCTGTCGACGTCCCCCAAGGTAGCTTCGGAACCAACCGAGTACTGTAGGCGAAAAATGAAGAGCCTTAAGTCTAGCTAAAAGTATATCATGGTCAACGCAATCACAGGCACTATAATATAATATAAACAATATAGATACAAGTACAATTAATTTCATCATTTATTTTTATTTTTAAGTTATTCGTACATTTTAGAAGAATGACTTAACCAACATGTAATAACTACGCGCCGTCATTTAATGAGTTTTTTAAATATTTTTCTTTTGCAAATAAATGCAAATCAATTTTTTCTCGAATTTCTCAAAGATTTTTTTATTTATTTTTTGTGTAAGCAAAATAAAAAAAAGCCGGGAAGTAGATTAAAAGCTAGACTAAAAATTCTGCCGAAAGGTGGCGTCCGGCGTCATAACTCATACTGAACTATGGCCAAAATTCGCTAAATAGTGGAAATAATTGACATTAAATTATGGGAACAATACCCTAGAGTAATTTTACCTACAATACAATAATACACAAGAACAATCTATATATTAATACGTGAGCCAAAAACTTTGTATCCCTTTTAACGAAAAATGGGGAACCTACCACGTGAATGAACGTGAATCACCTACGTGAATGAAATTTTGCACAGTTATAGTTTATATGGTGAAGGAGTGCATCGAGCTAATATTATTTTGAAATTATGCTTTTATCATACATTTTTTTAATAAATAAAACATTACACACACCACAACACACACACTAGGAAAAATGACAGATTTTTGAGTGACAAGTCTATACATACGAATTATACTCTTTTATTTATGGTTGAAGTCTTTTGACATTCTATTATAGTTTTTTTAATTGAATCTTAGATACTATTAGACAATGCTTACACGGCCAGTCTGAGATCAGCTGAGTCCAGAGATAAGAGTTGAAATAAAATATGATAAAGTCAATATTTTTTTACAAAATATAGGTAGTAGTCTTAATGTCGTTGAAACTAAGGTCGAATTTCAACTTTTGGGCGATCTCTAGTAATTATAATTACCTAATATTGCATCCGGACCTTTGAAAACCACTGTCTAGTGAATTATAGTCTCAAGTCTAGAGTTAAACCCAGTGTGAAAATATGTATGAAAAATTATTCATACTTATATTTGACGCGGACGAAGTCGTGGGCAATAGTTAGTGAGAAATATACTAATTTCTAAGAATATCTAAGTTCTAACAGATTAATATACCCTTTGTATACCTGTTTGTTAAGGATAGCTCCATAAAATAACTGTTGATTTTGTGAACATAAGGCGAAAAAATAAATATACTAAAATAATCGTAGCTCATCTCCGATATTACTTAGAACAACTTTTATTACTAATATATGTTTATCTAATGTAGTGCTATAAAATAGGATTGGTTTAATCCCTGGCCGCTAGAAAAAAAATGAGCCAAAGGTCCATACAAAGTTACTCAACGCCCTTTGTTAAAATTAAGTTAGTTCCAAAAATTGATAATAGATGGCGCCGTGCCTCTCCTACATCGCGCTGACGCTCAGTACTAAAGTACTGAATTATATTTTAATCTATGCATTGACGTAACCTTAAACCTATCAATGATAAATAGTTTTGGGGGGCTAAATAAGCTTTCAAATTTAACATAAAATATAAAGTTTAATTAAAAAAATGAAATATTATGTGCACACTGCACAGCTGTTTTGATTTAAGGGGTACTTACCAGGGTTTTTTTTATTAAAGCTTTTGACACCAATTTTGTTGACATCGCGTGCTATAAACTGAAATCCACGCGGACGAAGTCGCGGGCAACAGCTTTTTTTTTTTTATGAAATAAGGGGGCAAACGAGCAAACGGGTCACCTGATGGAAAGCAACATCCGTCGCCCATGGACACTCGCAGCATCAGAAGAGCTGCAAGTGCGTTGCCGGCCTTTTAAGAGGGAATAGGGTAATAGGAGAGGGAAGGGAAGGGAATAGGGGAGGACAGGGAAGGGAATAGGGTAGGGGATTGGGCCTCCGGTAAACTCACTCACTCGGCGAAACACAGCGCAAGCGCTGTTTCACGCCGGTTTTCTGTGAGAACGTGGTATTTCTCCGGTCGAGCCGGCCCATTCGTACCGAAGCATGGCTCTCCCACGTTTACAATAGTATTTTATAATTGCATGCGTGCTGCATTGAAGGGAGAATAAAGCTGGATTCATGTGAAATATAAATGGAGTATTGTTTACAAAATTCGCAGAATTTTAAAGTCCATTCCATCGGAAATCACAAAAGAGTCGTTACAGACTATAACAATACAATATTTTTACTGTAGTCTTCATTATTTATTTTGGTATGGCAGCGTTTGAGTCGCTAGGCAAGCAATTTTATGTAACCATTTATATTTTAAACAGCGCGGTCGCGCTGTCATTTACATACAAAATAATAAACTTGTGATCTCCCGGTGTAGCTAAACCGCGCGTTCAGGCGGACGCATATAAATCCTGCTTTAAAAGAATCGGATAGATTAAAAAAATATTTACATTTCAAAGTAGAATATTTTTAATATCCTTCTAATTAAATTTCAATTACAACCAGTTAATGGAAAATCAGAAATATGTTTAATGATATTTCGATTAGCGAGCCAATTAACAAAGCTTCAAGCCAATGCCTCGTGTAATATTTTATTCCGTGGAAATATAATTTTGCTTGGTTTTACACAACTCATTTCATCATGAAAATCTCGTTTGGAATTTGTAAATTGTATCTGATTAACTTTGGATCGAGATTCGTGCAGACGAACGTTCAATTACATATAATTGAACGCTCGTCTGCACGAATCTGTCACTGACACTAATACATAATAATAATATATTAGTGTCAGTGACAGATTTCTTCGGTAGCCACAAAACTTGAATTGGATATAAAATTAATGTGTGCAGTGGTATGATTATATTATACATATATGACTAGCTGTTGCCCGCGACTTCGTCCGCGTCAACATAGTATAATAACAAAGATGGGTCCGCTAACAAAAATGAAAAAAGTAAAATATACTTAACCTCCACCTTTTTGGAAGTCGGTTAAAAAGTAGCCTAAGTTACACCTTACTACATCAGCTATCTACCAAAAAAAGTCGCGGCAAAATAGCTCCAGCCGTTTTAGAGATTAGCCGGAACAAACAGACAGACAGACAGACATACAGAAAAAAAAGTTGTTTTGGTGTATGTATCGTATAATATAGATTCATATGCATATAGTAAAAAACGGTTCTTTCAATATTACAAACAGACACTCAAATTTTATTTATATGTATAGACTGTCTGTCTGTGACAAACAGACAGACAGACAGTCTATACATAATATAAATAAAATTGGTGTGTCTGTTTGTAATATTGAAAGAACCGTTTTTGCGAAGAAAGCGGTGAACTATAGAGCAGGTATCTATAACAATTGATTTTTGTTACTGTAGGTATATTATATTATGTGTTTTTGTGTAGGTCAAGAGATTTAAGTGCTACGGTGAGTGTTTTTGGAATAACTCCAGTTGAGAAGATGACTATAGGGACTATTTTTACTGTGTTTTGATGCCACATTTGTTTGATTTCATAGGCAAGCGGTATGTATTTTTGGATTTTTTTGCAGCATTGTGTTTCTGTTGCAGGTTGTTGGTGTGTTATTAAGTACCTATTATTATTATGTTTGTGTAAGATATTTCTTGCTCACGGGCAATCAAATCCCGGACCTTTGGAAGGCATGCGTGGGGCTGAAGCCAACACGTAGAGGCCCGTTACACAGTTTAATCTAAATGTTATGTGACACTGGCCGGCGACTCTCCCTGTCCGCACTATGGGAGTACGACCAAGGAGATCCAGCGGCCGTTGTAGGACTATTACAGGGAATGGATATTAGAAATGATACCGGGCTATGGGGGTGAGGTGCTAGTGGACTGGGTAACTATGTCTATGGAAGGACTATGGCGTCTGCCGATACAACGTGGAAACATGTATCATAAAATTGGCAGGCGGTGACTCGCCAACTCTTTGAATGGGCCCCTCAAAATGGTCGCACGCACGGTGCACCGAGGCGGCAACATTGACAGAGCGGCTTGAGGCAGGAGAGGTGTCGCTGGACTTTAAACGCCGATCATTTGCACCCTCGGAGGGTCCCATCACGTCGCCCACTCGCCACTTACGCTTCACATCCTCTGACCTGACCGGCCGGTTAAGACAAGGCAGAGGTAGGGCCTGATTCTCCGTCAGTGTTCACTCGGGCCGGCCGGTGAAGGCAAGCCGGAGATGGAGAACAGGGGCTTCCCTGGGAGCACTCGGGTTCGTGGGGTCGCTACTCCCCAACAGCTCGTCACAAGCTGCCCTGCGGGCTTATTATTATTATTATGTTAAAGAGGAGTAGTCTCGGCTTCTTGCCGGGGAGATGACTCAGGCACGGGCATAAGCCAAGTAACCTGGTTCATGTTAAAAGTGTATTACGATTGGAATGTAGGGAAAGATGAGGATGGGTTTAGAAAACGGCGAACTAATGAGCATGTATCGATGATGATAGATTTTTGCATTTGGATATAGGTGTTTTTATGAAGGTCCAGAGTTTTCAGAGATGCGGCGAGGGTCTTCGGTATTACTCCAGTAGAAGAAATGATGATGGGGATAATTTTGACAGCCTCGTGATGCCACATTAGTTTACTTCATTTGCGAGTGGAATATATTTTTGTATTTTTTCGTTGTGTTTTTGTTTTAGATTGTTGGTGTTGGGGACGGCGATATTATTATTATGATGTTTTTTTTGGTTTTTATTCTCCTTTGCAGGGTTCTACTAAAGTTGCGGGCTTGTGGCCAAACAACTTCAGGTAATGTGATGAATTGATGATTAATTGTTAATGGCTAAAAACTTGGGGACGATGCGGCATGTGTTGAAGATGACAGCTTTTTATATGTGAGTGGATGCATGTTGAGTGTTTTGAGCGAGGTGTGTGTTATTATAATTATTATTATATGTATATTATATATAAGTAATAAGTTCAATTTATTTTTTAACTAAATTTTATTCTTCACACAAATCATTATAATATGGCTACAACGTATGTTTTATTCATTAACTTAATTTATATAAGACGGTGGCAATTGGCATTTTATTTCTTTTGAAGATATCTCTACCAGTGAAACTAATAAATCAAGTACTTTATCAATTTATTAATGAACGTGTCTCAGAAGTATCAATGACATTACCTGTGCTTTCAAGATATTAAATATGAAGGGTCTTTGGTCTTTTCAAACCTGTATGTGAACAGGAAGTCTGAACTTAGTCGAGTTAACTAACTTCCTGCGTTTAACTTCGTAAAGTTAACAGCTTTAAAATTGTTAAAGTCGCCCAGAGCTGCATTCATTGAATAATTAAATATATTGGCAAAATTGTTGTGATATTGTTTCATATGAAATAATAATTATATTTTAGGGCCGTAACACGTATATCGACGGAGCACTATTTTGGGTATAATGGGGAATACTGAATACAGTATAGTGAAGTATACTGTCCGATACTACTGAAGGTAGGAACATCGTTATGTTTCTACCTTCAGTAGTAAGTAACTAGTATCGGACAGTACCTATACTTCACTGTACTTTAGTTGCTTTCAAACTTAAAAGGGGTTGAAGGAGAAGGGGGGGATTTTTATTGAAAGTATTATCATTTTAAAGATAGAAACCCGACGTGCTGTTTTTTGACGGTAATTTTCTAAGGTAAGTAAGTGACAATTCGTTTTTTTGGCTAACTACTCACAAGGCACTTACTCTTCTCATTTTGCTTGTTTTATTGTTTGTTGCTGGTTTGTTTTTAGGGTTCCGTACCCAAAGGTAAAAACGGGACCCTATTACTGAGACTTTGATGTCTATCCGTCTGTCTGACTGTCTCCAGGCTGTTTCTCAAGAACGGCTATAGCTAGCCTTCTGAAAATATCACAGATTGTGTATTTCTGTTGCCGCTATAACAACAAATACTAAAAACAAAATTAAATTAATATTGAAGGAGGGCTCCCATACAACAAACCTGATTTTTTGGCCTTTTTTGCTCGTAAGCAATAATAACAACTGGTACGCACTTGAAATTGTGACAGGACAGGAAACCATAGGCCTTATAATTATTATATGAGTACTTTAATGATTAATAATAATAATATCAAAATAAAATAAAAAATTAAAGGGCTCCCATACAAAAACCACATTTTTTTTCCCTATTTTTTCTCTACGGTACGGAACCCTTCGTGCGCGAGTCCGACTCCCACTTGGCCGATTATTCAGAATTGGCGTTGTTTAATAGAAAAATGAGTCACCAAAAAACCGAAAATAATATTGCACAAATTATATACAATTTTGGTGGCTTTTTATTGTATAAAATAAGGGGACAAATGAGCAAACAGTCACCTGATGGAAAACAATTACCGTCGCCCTTGGACACTCGCAAGTCGCAACATTAGAAGAGCTGCAGTTCGTCAAAGAGTTTTACAGTGCGTGGCAGAAACGCATGGTGGAAGACTGACACTCATGAAGGTGATGAGGATGGCATATTTTTGGCGTGGCTAAATGTTGCAGGAGGCATACCTCCTTCGCTTTAAGAGTCGTCCATTCCGAACAACTCTAGTGTCTTAAACACACTAGGCCGAAGTTACGCGGCGTAAATTCCGCGTGATTACGTCCGCGTCCCTCTTAAAAGGCCGGCAGGCGGCAACGCACCTGCAGCTCTTCTGATGCTGCAAGTGTCCATGGGCGACGGAAGTTGCTTTCCATCAGGTGACCCGTTTGCTCGTTTGTCCCCTTATTTCATTAAAAAAAAATTTTGGGGATAAGTACATAATATGGACCTAACGCGTGGCAACAACACGACGTGTAGGTACTTAAAGGTTAATTTTTTTAAATATTTATTTTGGGGATACTAATTTTGGACTTTATGCGTTACCAAAACAACACGTGTACTTAAAGGTAAAATTTTTATTTGTTGTAACTTTGCAAAGTTTGTTTCTTAAATAGGAGTTGGGAAATTTTCGAGTCACGCGTTGGTCGCCACGTGGGTCAGCTTATAATTTATATATTAATATAAGTTGTTTATCAAAACAAAATTACTAAAAAGTACATTTAAGAATTTCACAGCTTCCCTATTTTCACTTATATTATAACCTAATACCTATCTCAGTCGCCAGTCTGCGCCGTTAGGAAAATATTTACAGTCAAATAGCAGAAAATCGTAG
Source organism: Aricia agestis (assembly GCF_905147365.1). Lineage (NCBI taxonomy): Eukaryota > Metazoa > Arthropoda > Insecta > Lepidoptera > Lycaenidae > Aricia > Aricia agestis. The sequence continues at coordinate 21,164,877 of NC_056428.1, read as the reverse complement.
TACCTCGCAGAGTTCTGTAGACTGAGACCGGGTATCGATAATAATCTATACATAATATTATAAAACAAAGTCGCTTTTTTTTCCCTCATGTCCCTTTGTTCCCTTCAATCTTTAAAACTACGCAACGGATTTTGATGCGGTTTTATTTAATAAATAGAGTAATTCAAGAGGAAGGTTTATAAGTATAAAAACATTTATTAAATAGTGGATAAATACAATTGTTGTTGGGGTTTCTATTGTGATGTCGTAAATAATTTCATTTTTTTCCGCTTACATTGCAAACGCAGGCTGAACCCTACGAGATTTATTAAAATTACGTACTAAGTATTGTACACAATGAAAAGGTCTACGAAAACTCCGCGATGGTATATGAATATGACTATCTCTTATGGATATCCCACAATTACATATACATATGTAATTGTGGGATATAACAGTTTTTTTCATTTAAATTAGGTTGGGTTGCACCAACTAACTTTAACTATACTTAACTTTAACTACAATGCAAAATGTCAAATCTTTGGTTAAAGTTAAAAATGGACGCCATCAAGACGCCATATTTAACCATAACCATAGAGTTCGACAAGGTTTTAAATGCAAGCACTACTTAGGGATACTACAATGCACGTAGCGAAAAATGGAACTAACGCTGTCATCATACAACAACGCCATTTTTGACAGTTCTCCTTTACCAGCAGCGCCCACGCCCACGTTCATTTATAACCTTGTTGGACCAGCTGTCATCTGTCAATTTCTCCGGCCAAAGTTAAGGTTAAAGTTAAATTTAGCCTCACTACTTTAACCTTAACTTTAACCACGCCTCTGGTGCAACCCAACCTTAATTTTCGAAGATTATGTTTAAAACCGGCCAAGTGCGAGTTGGACTGAATGGTTCCGCAGCAACAATAAGGTTTATTTTTTATGAAATATATATATATACAGGGTGTAACAAAAATAAGTGATAATACTTTAGGATGTGTACGTGTTCCTTGTAGAGAGTTCACTGTGAAAGTAGCAGCCCTGAACGACCAACTTTTTTTTTCACTTTTGTATGGGGAAAATCGTGACGCTCAAGCGCTTGCCCATACAAAAGTGAAAAAAAATTTTCGTCTTTCAGCGCTGCTACTTTCACAGTGAAGTCTCTACAAGGAACACGTACACCCCCTAAAGTATTATCACTTATTTTTGTTACACACTGTATACATAGGCTAATTAAAAGAAAAAAATATATATATATATATATATTTTATATATATATATATATATATATATATATATATATATATATATATATATATATATATATATATATATATATATATATATATATATATATATATATATATATATATATATATATATATATATATATCGCCGCCCCCACCGAATAGTATCGTAATCGACTATTACTATAGAAGTGCTTTTATAACGGATTATTGCTTTTGAAGGCCAATTCCACCTCGTGAATTTTTTTCATAGCGGTCGGACTGATAGTTTTTGAGATAGATATTTTGTAATAAACATACAAGTATTATTCGCCTACGCATAAGCAACAAACTGTACGACGAACACTATAACAATAACATATTACTAATTTCTGAATGACCAAACTAATATGGCAAACTGATATCGCGATCTTATTCCGGTACCAAAAAACAAAAGGCGGCTAAAAACAGACGTCAGTCAGGACATTACCATATTATTCGGGTAAAAAGTACATTTCATATTTTTAGTAATTATATATTGTGATTTTATGTTCTAAAAGTAATACTTAATGATTATATAGAATACTGTCTAAAAAATGAATAAAAAAATACTGTCTAAAAAATAAAAAGGATGAAAGCATGATATATAATAGAGGAAAACATTTGAATAGGCCCCATTAAATTGATAGCACTACAAAGGAAATTATTATGAAACATATTAATCTATTTCCTGTAGTAGAATCACACTATGTTAGGAAGGAGTCATCACGTCTGTATTTATCAGAGAACCTTAATATTTCAAAAATGTATAGGTTATATGAATCTTGGTTCTCAAATCAAAATTATGCACAGGAGCATTTTGCTTCTAAGCGGCAGCATGAGTCTATTTTTAATACGGAATACAATTATTCCTTTTTTAAACCAAAAAAGGATTTGTGTTCAATTTGCTCCCAGTACGATCAAGCTACAGATACAGAAAAGGTATCTTTAGAAGACAGTTATAGGAAACATCGGGAACGTAAGGACAAAGTTCGCGAAATTAAAAGGGAGGAAAAAGCTTCGGTTGATCCCACTAGAACCACCGTTGCCGTTTTCGATTTGGAAAAAGAACTCAGCGTTCCTCAATCTGAGGTGGGTATTTTTCATCATAAGCGAAAGTACCCCATTTATAACTTTGCGCCATTTTTAACTCACTTAATAAGTCAGGCTATTGCTATGTCTGGCATCTTTCTGTTGCCAAAAGAGGATCAAATGAAATCGGTAGCTGTTTACTACAATTCATACAAGAGGAATCACAAAAAGGCATAAAAAATATATCTTTCTATTTTGACGGCTGTGCAGTGGCAGAATAAAAATTGATTTATTTATGCGATGTATCTTTATGCTTTAAAAACTTACGGACTGGAATGTATAACCCATCGTTTTTTTGAGACCAGCCATAGTCAGAGTGAGGGTGACAGTATGCACTCGTGTGTTGAACGTGCAATGAAAAATAAAGTTTTGTACACCCCAGACCAAGTCTACAGCATAATACAAAATGCAAAGGTAAAGGCGAGAAATATATTGTAAAAGAAATGAAGCAAAATAACTTTTTTGATTTAAAACGCCTCATTGTCAATAAAAACTGGCTTAAAGATACACAGGGTAAAAAGATTTCATCGTCGAAAGTAAAGGAAATAAAGGTGTCTCAAGAAAGACCTCATGTGTTGCAATTGAAATATAATTTTAATGAGGAATACATTGACTTAGATACTGATTCTGACGGCAACAAATCAAAACGTGGGCGGCGCCCAAAAAATTTGGCACCTACAAACTTAGATACAGACTTGACACATCTTTATCGCCTTTGCCCCTGCCTAAGCCTCTGTATGATGATTTACTTGGTCTATGTGCTAATCAACACATTCCTAAACATTATCACGCTTTTTACAACTCACTTGTCTGTTGTGGAAATTCGGAACAGACACAGTTAAACGATCTCAATGAATTAGACCTATATGAGGCTTCGGAGGTGTAAAAAAAGTATAACTGATTGTTATTTTACTGTAAAATTTTATATACTTACCTTTTGTTATAATATTATTAAAATACCTTTAAAATAAAAATAAAAAATGGTTTTATTTAAGAATCCAGTTAATTATTACAATATATTTTATGTTCTTTAAATTCTGTATTATATTTTTACATATATAAAGTATGTTTCGCTTGCCATGGAATAATAAAGTTAATATTTTTTACGATTAACATGTGACTTACTCTTAGCGTCGAATATAATGGTAACAGTCGATTACAGAGCCAGTAAACATATCTGTAAGACAGCCAATAGGATCGCATCCAACTATTACTGTGTAGTTCGTTGTCGACAACTTACCCGAATAATATCGTATTGATGTGTTACGGACAAAAATTTTATTTAAATTTCGGTATTATACTTTTTGACTTATAATATCAGTAAGAAACATCATTATATTTTTTAAAAACATTAAGATATCGCAAAAAAAATTAGCTTTCTTTTGGTATAAAATAATTTTCCTGTGTGAACCTGTTAAAAAGTTATGAGCCAAAAACCGTTTTTATTTCTTCCTGTAAAATTTAGATTTTTTGATTACGATTTTATTCGGTGGGGGCGGCGATATATATAAAATATATATATATATATTTTTTTTTCTTTTAATTAGCCTATGCTGTCCCACTGCTGGGCAAAGGCCTCCCCCAGGGTCTTCGATTTTTCTCGCTCCTGCGCCACCGTTGGCCAGCCTGGCTGGTATGCCTCCAGCTCATCGCGCCATCTCTTTCTTGGTCGGCCGCGGTTGCGTCGTCCGTCTTCGGGTATCCATTCAGTTGTTAGCTTTGCCCAGCGGTCGGAATGCATGCGGCTAACGTGGCCAGCCCAATCCCATTTTAGTTTTGCCGTCTTGGCTCCTACATCCTTGATACCTGTTTGGGAGCGCAGCGTGGTGTTTCTTATTTTGTCGACTAGTTTTACTCCCAACATACTACGCTCCATCGCCCTTTGGCATACCCCGAGTTGGGACTTTTGCGAATCGGTCAATGACCAAGTTTGCGCACCGTAGGTTAGGACGGGCAAAATACACATGTCGACGAGTCTACGTTTTAGGGAGATTGGTAAATCTCCCTTCATCAGCGTCTTCATGGACCAGTAGCTCTTCCAGGCGTTTTCGATTCGTCGATCGACTTCCTTCCCTTGTCTGTTATGAAAAGAAACTAACTGGCCCAAGTAGATGTACTCGTCGACATAGTGTATTTCGTGCTCGTCTACCTCGACCCTACGTCTCGTGCTGTTGGTCATTATTTGAGTTTTGGACCTGTTCATTGTGAGTCCCACCTCGAGGCTTGCCGTGCTTAGATCTTGTAGCATGGTTTGAAGGTCTGTAGCTGTAGAAGCAAAAAGGACAATGTCATCGGCAAAGCGAAGATTGGTTAGCTTTTTGTTATTGACCTCAATGCCCCTCTCTTTCCATTGGTCGTCTAGCTTTCGGAAAACTTCCTCAAGGACACAGCAAAATAATTTTGGGGAAATTGGGTCGCCTTGTTTAACTCCTTTCAAAATTTGGAACTTAGGGCCGGTGGTGTTGAGTTTAATATCAGCTGTACTATTGATATAAATTACTTGAAGAAGTTCGATGTATGTAGGATTTATTTCGTGGTTATGTAAAGATTTAAATATGGCCGAATGCTTTATACTATCGAAAGCTTTAGTAAAATCTACGAAAGCTAAATAAAGGGGTTTATTAAATTATGTATATTTTTCTAGTAGTTGGTTAAGAGTATGTAGGTGGTCAGTTGTAGAAAAGTTATGTCGGAATCCGGCTTGCTCTGCTGGCTGATGTCTATCAAATTTGTGGTCTATGCGGTTTAATATGATTTTGATGAATACTTTGTATAAATAGGAGATTAGGCTGACTGGCCGATAATTGCTAATGTTACTTTTGTCTCCTTTTTTGTGTAATAATACTATATTAGAATGGCACATTTTGTTTGGAACCTTACCGGACATGAGAATCGTGTTGAAAAAATTTGTTATAAATGGTAATAAAACTGGTGAACCGATTTTAAGTGTTTCCGTGGTTATGCCATCTTCTCCAGGGCTTCGATTGTATGGCATATCACGCAATGCTTTACTGACTTCTTGTTCTGTGATCTTTGGAATTGATTCTGCACAGACATATGTTAGATTTTTATTTTCTGGTAAGGTGTTATCGTTGTAAAGGGATTTGTAAATCTGTTATTATATTTTTTACCGTCTTCATCCTTCAGACTGCTAATCCAAGACTTGCCTTTTGTGATACCTTGTTTCAAACATTTGTTTGTATGTATATATATATATATATATATATATATATATATATATTTTATGAAATAAGGGGGCAAACGAGCAAACGGGTCACCTGATGGAAAGCAATTGCCGTCGTCCATGGACACTCGCAGCATCAGAAGAGCTGCAGGTGCGTTGCCGGCCTTTTAAGAGGGAATAGGATAATAGGGGAGGGTAGGGAAGGGAATAGGGGAGGGTAGGGAAGGGAATAGGGTAGGGGATTGGGCCTCCGGTAAATTCACTCACTCGGCGAAAACAGCGCAAGCGCTGTTTCACGCCGGTTTTCTGTGAGAACGTGGTATTTCTCCGGTCGAGCCGGCCCATTCGTGCCGAAGCATGGCTCTCCCATGTGTAAATTTTTTTAGACTTATTATGCCCCTACTTTAGAAATTAGAGGGGGGTGGGGGACACGCATTTTACCACTTTGGAACAGTCTCTCTCCCAAACTATTCAGGTTAGAAAAAAATTATATTAGAAACTTCAATATGATTTTTGAAGACCTATCCATAGATACCCCACACGCATAGGTTAGATAAAAAATATATTTTTTTGTTGATTTAAGGTTTACCATTTATTAACCCCCGACAAAAAAGAGGGGTGTTATAAGTTTGACGTGTCTGTCTGTCTGTCTGTCTGTCTGTCTGTCTGTCTGTCTGTCTGTCTGTTTGTCTGTGTGTGTATCTGTCCGTGGCATCGTAGCATCCAAACGGGTGGACCGATTTTGATCTAGTTTTTTTTGTTTGAAAGCTGACATGATCGAGAGTGTTCTTAGCTATAATTCATCATCATCAGCCTGCTCAGTCCTGGACAATCAGGGTTTATAATAAATAAAATAAATAAATAAAAACATCTTTATTAAACACACAAGGGACAAAACACAGCCAGAGTTAGATAGAATATTACAAGTAAATTGACATGACGCACACAACAAACGTATAACACTTTAACCACTTAAAATTAAACTAAACAATATGTAGCCAGTTATAGCTGCGTAATGCACACACCGCATGTTTAATGGGAAAGCCACTCAGGCATCGACCGCGGCAAGCTGTGGCGCTTGATCTTCCGTGGCCCCCCCTGGTCAGTCTGTGATCCCACAAACAGCACTCTTTTACAAATATTTTCTATAACATTAAACATTAAACACACACATACAAATACAAACACAATGGACTGATAAGGATGACAAATTTTCCCACGGTCTGCAACTCGGACAGACAATAATATAATATTACTTATAATATTTTTTTAAATATTTTTTTTTATTATTTTTTTATTTATCTGGTTCATGAAAGGCCTTTAGCAACTTGTAGTCGTTTGATGGGTTTTATATTTCATTTCTTTTTAAAGTTGTTTGGCGGGGGTTTGTCAGGGGACCGCCAAGTAAACTACAAACTACAACCGCCAAGACGCTGATTATCTCGATTCGGTTCGCTGTGAACTGATCCTTAAACTATAATGTTATGTGAAATCAAACATCTACATTAGCGGTTCCCCCACACACCTTGACAACAATTATGGACTAAAATATTACTTTAGACAAGTTAGAAATTATTTGAACTTAAAGGCAGTAAATATTATTTCATTTCTTTTTGAAGTTGTTTGGCGGGGGTTTTTTTAAATTTCTTAATTTAATTTTATTATATCCGTTTTTATAGTAATGTACATCATTAATTTTTTTAGACTTATTATGCCTCTACTTTAGAAGTTAGAGGGGGGGGGGGGGGGGGGGACACATTTTACCACTTTGGAAGAGTCTCTCTCGCAAACTATTCAGGTTAGAAAAAAATTATGTTACAAACCTCAATATGATTTTTTAAGACCTATCCATAGATATCCCACACGCATAACTTAGATGAAATTTTTTTTTTTGTTACGGTTGTACCTATGGGGACCCCTAAAATTTTTAATAATTTTTCCATTTGTAAATTAAAATCTTAATGCGGTTCACAGACTACATCTACTTACCAAGTTTCAATAGTATAGCTCTTATAGTTTCGGAGAAAAGTGGCTGTGACATACGGACGGACAGACAGACAGACAGACAATATGACGAATCTATAAGGGTTCCGTTTTTTGCCATTTGGCTACGGAACCCTAAAAAGCGAGATAAGCTTTGACGGCGGTACCGACCAATGCGGGCCACGGGTAGTAATAATAATGAATATAAGTAAATCAAAACTGCTGAATCGATTTTAATATTTTTTTCAGTGGCTATATATTTTATACGAGTGTGAAGCCGAGGCAGGTCGCTAGTAAATAGTCCAATTCCTAGCCTTTTACCATCCTTTTCTACCATCTTCCTATGTATATTTGTCAGTAATCAGTAATTCATACTAATATTATAAATGCGTCTGTCTATCTGTCTGTCTGTCCTGTTGACTATTGATCTATCTTTTTGTACGGAAGTAGCTGTGCAAATTACTCGCACTTCACCGATTTACAAATAACGAGGGCGCTTCAATTCGTATTTCTCTCTTATATTGAATGCAATGTTCTTTAACAGCATTATGCTTGTTTTTACAAGACTCTCGGTAAACGTAACAAAAAGTAACTCCTAGGACTTTAAGCCTTCGACGTTCTCGGTAATGTAAGAGAGCTTTGGAAATATTTTCCTTGCATAAACTGAACAATAGAAGTCTTGTAAGTTGTAACAAAGATTTCACGGAAAAGGGTGCTTCTAATAATTATTTTAATATTTTTTTCATAAAAAATAAAACCAAACTTAAGATTGCAACCATTATGATGATGAATGATTAAAGCTTGAATCAAAATTAAATTAACTTATATTGGTAAGCGCCATTTTCGCCTTCTCTGTTGTAAACCCATCGATCGTGGAAAGACGAGACACAATAGCTTATCTATTGTTATCGCGGCCGGATGTGGCCGCTTGAGGCTTCATGAATTAGTAGATACTAAAGGTAATGTAAGAGCAGTATAAATACCAACCCTATGCCCGTGTATCATATTTCTCTATGAAACCCTAGATTAGCATGTCAAGTAGAAGACTCTTTAGCCCAAGCCCATTTATTGTTTAGCGTTACCAACGAAACAAGACTATGCGCCATTCATCGCTCTACAATTTATGCAATAATAATTGACACTTATATTAAAAATGAAGCACCAGCTAGAATTTTATACTATAACTAGATGTTCCGCGTGGCTTCGCCCGCGTAGTTTTTTCAAAATCAGAAAAAAAAATTCAAAAGAAAAAAAAATTCAAAATCTAGCGGTATTACGGAACCCTATATTGCGCGTGGCCCGCCACGCACTTGGCTGGTTTTTTCATTAAATCTGAAATAGTCAATACTTTAAAAATAATAATATAATAAAAATAATATAAAAGGAGATGCAAAAATAAGAAGATAATTAAAAAGGTCGAATTTCGACTATTGGGCGATCTCTAGTCAATTTAAAATACATCCACGCGTCGCGTTGCGGTCTGAATTGACCCAGGGTCTTATCATTTAAGTATGTTTCAGGTTTCGCATTCAAGGCAAAAAGTACTAAACGCCATCCCAGCGAAAATGCGAAGTACCAACCCTATATTTAATTAAAATAGTCACGACTCACGAGCGATGACGTATCAGTTGTTTACATCGACAGACACATACCACCATACATTGTACATAATCATAAATTATACTACATTAGAACAAGTCTAAAATGGCCATCTTTAGTGAATCACTCAACGTTTTTAAAAAAATCCTCTTCAGTAGAACCGATACCATATTTTTTCTGGGCCCGATAGTTAGGGAAAGCGTGGATTGCAAAATAATGCCGGTTTTAGTAGGTACAATCAGAGTCCTGGGCGAGATTTCTTCGGCGCCCAGGGTGCTGGTAGTCTTTAAGGCGCCTGTGACGCCCATTTTGATCCGGCGCCCTAGGCGGTCGTCCATCGTCTAATGCCGCTACTGCAGGGAGCCATATGCCTGTTTTCAATAAAGGCCTCCAAATATGCTGAGCTAAGCAATAAACAAACACGTTTTTGAAGGAACTTATGATTCACGAAAGTCCTTTCGCCCTAAGGACATAAGTGACACCGTGGGCGACACACAAAAATGTGTGAAATCTGGAAGGAAATTTACTGAAAAGTGAATTGAAAGAATTAGGAGGTGGTTGGTGAAAATCGGCATTATTCTCTAGATCCACTTCCAAAAATTAGGGTAAAGGTCCTACCTTTTTGACACTTAAGCAGAGAAAGCTGTCAAAAATGATCAACCGTGTTTCAAATTATTGATTCGTTTTGTAAGATGTACAAAACGAATCAATAATTTGAAACACTCAGTGGCTTGTAGATCACCGTACCCTTGTTTGTTCATTACACCATCTTCTAAAGCAGAGTCTACTCCAACCTCAGAACAGGAAAGGAGAAGTGTTATGTAGCGCCGTTTATATGGAAAGTTGGAAACCCATAAATATTATTATAAGTTTATGTGGAAACCTATGTCGCCGACTTTAATGACACTATATTGTCAGCATAGTGTCAACGGTACACGGTCTAGTGATGTCCGGTCTATCTACGGTGTCGATTAATTATTGTTACGACGATATGGATGTATTTTGGTAGGTATTCAAATACTATTAAAAGAATGAAAGCGCGACCAACCGAGGGTTAAGCATCTTACATTGAAAAATATGGCGTTCTCTACGGCACTCTACAGTCTACAGTAACTTAGTATTATTTTGATTTTTGGTACTTACGCTGTATAAATCTATAACTATAATATTATAAATACGAAAATATATCTGTCTATCTGTCCGTGTGTCTGTTACTTTTTACGCTTGAACCGCTGAACCGATTATAATAAATTTTGGCATGGAGATAATATTATACCGTCTTACCACAAAAGATATAAACATCTATTGAACAGTTGTTTTGAGACCATTATGTACTGATTTTTTTTCTAATCAACTGTTCAACAGGTGCTTAAATCTTTTGTAGTAAGACCCTCTGAGTCCCCCGGGACTTTCCCGAAAGGACATAGGATATTTTTGCCGGAAAATGTATGTTTCCCGTACTATAAACGAATGTCTACGCAACAGAAATGCGGGTGTTGTCTAGTATTTAACAATAATAGCACGGGAGCCCTAGAACAATTTTTTTTTCGCGAAAAAAAATATTGATTATCCATAGTTAAACTTTGTTGATCACGTGACTGTCACTATGGGAAAAGCAAAATTTTTTTTCACACCACACACCACAAACATCCTGTAGATAAAATATGTTCGGTAAAAGCACAAAAAGCATATCATCAAGTCGATGTTCTAATCATCATCATTTTTATAATTATTACGCCATGCATCATCACATTATGTAGACCTCATTAAAATTATATTTCTCATGATCCTTTACAATAAAACAAGTGCCTTTGATTATTGATATTACTACTGCAGCTAGCAGAAACCTTGGTCGCTACGAATATTCATCCACAGAGGAAATTCGTGGCACCAACCTCTACCACATCGTTGAGTACGAGCAGCATTGGGTTGGGGATGGTACTCTAACGCGAAGGAGTCACAATAGATCCTGGGACATTAGGGCTATTATATAATGACCTGCCTTCAGGGAAAAAAAATACTACTGTGCCGTTTGTCAACTAATTTTCAAAATTCTTTTGTTGTTATAGCGTCAACAGAAATACATTATTTGTGAAACTGTTTAGGTAGCGCGGTTCTTGAGATACAGCCTGGAAACAGACAAACAGCGTAGTCAACGTTGGTCCCGTTTTTACCCTTTGGGTCGGAACCCTAAAAAAAGGGAAAAACATCTTTGTTATTATTATGTTGACGCGGACGAAGTCGCGGGCAACAGCTAGTATTATAATATTATCAAACTACTAACTCTGGTGGAAATTGCTATGCTCGGTCTGGCCTTAGGTTTTCATTAAATCGCAGATAGTTCTGTCTAGGATGAGTTGTATCGTTTACATAAATAAAACTTTCTATTGACTCCAAACGCAATGAAAACACTGATTACGTTATAGGTACCTGTAAATAAAACTACCCACACAGTTTATTTTCGTAGCAATATCGTTTAAATAATAACTGCCTCAGGCAATTCTAGGTTTGAGTTTGCAATAACTTCTACGTTCGTTGTAGCTTTTACAACGTGTAGGTACACAAACCTAATTAATGCCTCTCACACCAGTTTTAATAAAACTACGCAGATTTTTTTTCGAAGGGGTCTAAGCTACTGGTATGGTTGAGACCATCGTGGCTATAACTAGTCTGTTGCTAGTTGGTTTGGAGATAAACAATGACCCCCTCCCATAAAGTCACACGTGTGACATTCTGATCGGGCATATTGGAGAGAGCTACGAAAATAAGCTATTTTTATCTGACGTCGGCTACGCAGAGATTTTCTAGTGCCCAAGAGTGTACCCAGAATCAACGGATGAGCGGTCTGGTTCTGATTTACAAAAAATACGTGTGGCACACGGGGACTACTATCAATTTATGCAATTATAATTCGCATAATATTATGTTTAGTCGCACGCCCACAAACACCATGCAGATGGGTGGCAACGGCGCAAAGAACGTTGCCGCACCGCTGCACCGGTCGGAGTGGGGGTGTTAGGTTTTTTTTTTCGTAACGGAATTTCTTGATCCGGTCGCTGCACCAAAGCCCGCGATAAAAACTATGCAATAGCTCAATAATATCCTTTTAAACCCAGGATAGTAAGTAAATAGTTTTTCCGTGTGGCAACATTTGTGACAATACGTTAGTTTTTATCTCCCGATTAGAAAATTGTAAGTATTTTATTATTATAACTAGTATTTTAAGTTAACAATGTTTGTAAAACTAATCCTATGTGTGTAATCTTCAAGAAAAATAAATAATTCATTGGCTAGTGAACTTTATTGTGGACTTCCAGCAAGTTGTAAAGTGACAGCTGTCGGCACCTATGACCTAACGAACTTTGCGAAATCAAAGTGGATGAAATTTGTTCCTGATATTTTGCGAATAACCCGGGGAGTATAGTGCTTCATATACATACCACTTCACCTACTGCTCAATATAATATAGTACTTATTAATTGCCTTACACTATACAAAACTTACCCTGAATTACCTACTTACAAGGAATAACACTTTGGCTTTGTTAGTTCTCTCTTAGCTTAACACTTGTGGAAGCTTAAAAGATGATGAACATACACTAGCCGACTGAGAAACTCAAAAATATAAGTAGTAGTTTTTATCATTACTTAACTGTCTCTAAGTATGTATAAATTTTATGTAAAATATTGAGTAGTTTGTACCTACTTGTATTCAATATTCAATAACCTATATAAAATACAAATTAACATTCTTATAGGGATAAATCTCTTGGTTTAACTGTTGTTAAAGCAAAGTAGATGATAAAAAACATACATTATACTATAACTCTATAACATTATCACAATAAAACAATATATTACTTATATTATACCTACTTAATAATATTCTAGTCTACTAAATTATTCAGACTAACATAACTTGTCACTCTCAAATTTTCATAATACAAATATTATTTGACATTAACCTATATTAAAGTACAGTAGGTATACACAGATTACAGTCACTGCTTTAATCTGTCTATACTATCTGTCTTGTTCCTTTTCTTTCATTTACTTATTTCTTAACTTTATTTTCATCTCTTCATTTTGCTTTATTAATTTCATCCTTATCCTGTGTACATACTACCTACTGCGCAACTGAAACAAAGTCTGGGGCTGACAAGTAATACTTGAGCAGCAGGTGAGCATTTGCTTTACAACTTCACCCCATAAAATAATATCTGTATTCAGTTTCAGATATCAGGAATAAATTAATCTGCAAAATGATGACAAGTTCGAATGTAGCCCGTCGGACAGAAGAACAGCTCCGAGTTGCCCTTCAGGAGCTAAAGGACTCTAAGGACCAATGTCAACAGCTACTATTTGAACGTGATGAGAGTGAGAAATGCTTATAATTTTTTAAAAGTGGAGCTTAGTAAATTGAATCAACAATATGAACTTATCTGTGACCGTAACTCAGAACTACAAAGTGTCGTGGACAGTTTTGATAATTGCAGATTAGAGTATGAACAGTGTTTAGAGGATACACATAATATTAAAAAGAAGCTGCAGGATGCACAGGATTATATAAAGTCCCTTGAGAATCAATTAAACTCCAAAAAATCTGAAGAAACGCAAAGTTTGTATAGTGAACTTTTAGGTACCTAATGGAATGGTATTGTCAAAAAATAACATTACTACTATAGATCTCACTGGGGATGACACAATAAATAATCAACATTTTATGTATAGTAAAAAGAAACTTAAAAAATATATCAAAGTTAAAAAATGTATTAGGAAAACAGAGCAATTAATGCAAAAAAATAAAAAAATTGTAAAGCATCTTAACAACTTATCAAAGAATAAAAAAACTATTAAAAGTCAATTGTTAAGCTGCTGTAAAGATTTAGAACAGACCAGCCTTAGTTATGAGGCGGATGTAAGTAGCCTTCAATCAGAAATTTCAGATTTGCACTCTACCTTAACACATATCCAAAATAAATATGAAATAGCACAAAAAGAAATTTCTGCATATATATCAGCTATGGATGACCTCATAGAAATAGGAAGATACAATGAGGAACGTGTTAACTCCTTGTATAACAATTGTAATTGCCAGACAAAATTAGGTCATTCACAGAATTATAGTAATAGTTCAGTTATCGGTTCAGCGGTGAAGGCTTCTACTGACTCCTCAAAATATTATTATAAAACTCTGGCATATGCTCCTGAGGCCGGTTCCATCAGCATTTATTGTGATGAAATAGGCCATGGAGTTGGTGTACACCTGAATAAATTGTGTTTGGGACAAAAAATAACTTGTACTTGTTTGCCCGGAGCATCATACGAGTATGAACAAATAATTAGCCGGGCAATTAATTCTACTTTTTGCCCCAACTCAATTTTAATTATATTAATCGGGAGAAGAGGAAAGTTAAACAAAAAACAAATGCTGGATTATATAGAAACTTTAAGTAAGTAACAGTTAAACAGACAAGTAAAAAACTGCCACACGAGATTAAAGAAAATCATATAAGATATAAGCTGAACAGCCTACTTTGTAGTGCCACCAACCAAAATTGTAGGTAAGTATACTTTAAAGGCTGCGTTCCAGATGACGTTAATTTTGACCAAAACGCTCAAAACGTCCCCTTCTGCCGTTCCCTTTGGCGACCGGGGTCGTTTTGATCGCGGCTATGACGTCACTCATGACGTCATCATTTTCGCTCAAAACGACCCTTGACGAAGATGGGTCAAAGTGGGCGTTCTAGTTTTTTTTTAAATTTTAACGTAACTATATCGCGAAAGCCATGTTCGGAAAGTTTTCAGGAGAGAGTAGAGACAAAAAAACTTTATAATATTATTTGATAACAAATATTTATTTTAATTAAATAAATTAAATAACACTTAATGAAATATTTTGATTGGCAAATAAATTGTTTTAAATGAAAGGTCAAATTATTTCTTATAAAATATAATAATTAATATTAATTTTCATCTCTCCTATACCTGTTGACTTACTCGTACTTGACTAAGCATTAAGCGGTACTGTTACCTAACGTTTATATGTATATTGTGACAATAGTCAATATTCAAAGTACATGTGGTTACGTTATTAAAATATGATTCAATGTAAAAACTCAAATATAATAAAAGTTTAACTAAGTATATTAAAATATGATTACTTAAGTAAAAAAAATGTAATACTAAAAACGAAACAAATACTTATAATATTATGTATTTTATTTATAAAATAAATAAAAACTATAAACAATAAAATTAATGTTATTTACGACTTGAAGAAAAGGATCGTAATATCCAAGTTCGGTTCAATGTACCTATGTATAAAAAAAAATAGTTCTTTTTTTAAACTTTTCTCAAAACGCTCAAAACGATCCATAATCCGTTCCACTTGGATTTGTATCACCGACGCTCACATGCTAGTGGAACGGGAAAAACTACGGTCTTGAGCGTGAGCGTTACTAACGTCATCTGGAACGCGGGGTAAGTAACAATATCCTACAAATAGATGTGGTTGATATTAATAATATTTTAAATTTTAGGTTTATCATATTCTTATACCAGACATGTAGCCAGATGGCTATTTCATTTTTTAGTTTTAAGACAAGCCAACAAATTGGCTAAACCATCCAATGCTTCTATTGAGCATTCAACTTTTTTAAACAACTGTACAGATAACAGTTTGGAATATGTTCCAAATAATTTAAATTAGTTACTAAGACAACAGAGGTTCACTCTAGCAATGTATTAAGAAATATAAATAATATACATGCCCACCACCGGGAAACTACCAAAAATAAAAACAGTAACTGTAATTTTAATTTTAACCTTGTACACCGGAACTTACAAGGGATGATGGGAAAAGAATTAGAAATCGAACTGTTTTTAAATGAATATAACATAGATATTATGTGCATTACAGAGCACTGGCTTAGAAATTGTGAATTAATATTTAACTTTTGTAATCACCAGTTAGCAAGTTCGTTCAGCAGAGAAAATGCCATTAGAGGTGGCTCTCTAATATTAATTCATAAAAAGCTAAAGTTTAAGGAACGAAAAGATATTGTGAAATTCTCTTCTGAACGAATAATTGAAGTGGCCTGTATTGAGTTGAGCCACCTTATTATTGTGGGCGTATACAGGCCTCCATCAGGTCTATACGACTCTTTTGAAAAAATAATGGAACAAGTTTTAAATAAAGTAAGTATGTGCATCTAAAAAAAAGGTTAATGTATGTGGTGATTTCAATATTAATTTGTTACACTTAAACTCCACCACTATTAGATTCACATCGTTATTAAAATCGTATAACCTAATTAATTTATTTAATGAACCAACTAGAGTTTGCGAAACAACTGCCACTTGCATTGATAATATTTTCACAAATGTTACTCCCTGTAAAAAAGAAATAATTAATGCTCTGAGTTCTGATCATCGTGGACAGTTAGCTTCTTTTAACATTAAATGTGATAGTAATACTGAAGAAAAGATTGAGTTTATTCCTGTAAATACAAAACGTATTGAGAAATTTAGAAAAGTCTTCAGCGCTTAGATATGGCAAATAAACCAGATGAAGCTTTTAATACATTGTTTAAAGTAGTAAGAAATCAATTCAAGTCTGTATTTACTACTAAAACGGTCAGTTTAAATAATAAAAAAAATAATTTCAGAAATTGGGCAACTGCAGGTATCATTGTAAGTAGGCAAAGACTGTATGAGTTATATGATGAAAAAACAATTAATACTAGTGAATCCTTTAAAATATACGTGAAGAAATATTCAAAAAATTTTAGAAAAGTCTGTCAAGCTGCCCTCCACATAAAAGAAAAAATAAAGAACTCTAAAAATAAAGTGAAAACCACCTGGAAAGTTATTGCAGATGAGACTGGAAGAGTCAACTGTCGTAACTCGAAACTTGAACTTTATATTGATGATAAAAAGGTCAACTCTGACCTTGAGGTTGCGACAGTCTTTGAGAAGTTTTTTGCTGACATTTCGATCTCAACTACAAAAGACTTAAATTCCTCACCTGCAGTTGCGGAAAGGTTGCTTAAAGAAAATGTCAAGGAATGTGATGTCAATTTTATTTTTAAAGAAATCGACTCCAGGGATATTATTAAGACTTTTAAATCGCTGAATGTTAAAAGTACAACTGATCTCTGGGGTCAATTATTGATTTAATATCCACAAGAGTTATTAAATCAATAATTGACATCATTGCCCCGCACTTAGCTCTAGTCTTTAATAATTGTATTAAAATGGTGTGTTCCCTGACCTAATGAAGCATAGCAAGGTGATGCCTCTCTTCAAAGCTGGGACTAAGTCTGACCCAGCCAATATCTATTTTGCCAACTTTTAGTAAAATATTTGAAAAAATAATTCTAAGTCAATTACTAGTTCACTTTAACTGTAATAATTTGTAACATAACAATCAGTTTGGCTTTACTAAAGGTAGGTCCACTACAGATGCAGGCATCAGTCTTCTATGTAGTATATTTGAAGCTTGGGAGGGGTCGCAGGATGCACTTGGTATCTTCTGCGACCTATCCAAAGCATTTGATTGTGTCGAACATGCTACATTAATCAGAAAATTGTATCATTATGGTATAAGGGACACGGCCCTAAAACTGTTAAGTTCTTACTTTGCAAATAGAACGCAAAGAGTAGAAGTTAATTCTAAAAGGTCTAATGGTAGTAAAATAAAGCTAGGTGTTCCACAAGGATCTATATTAGGTCCCTTTCTTTTTCTCATTTACATAAATGACCTACCTTATCTAGTTAAAGATAAGCATGAGATAGTACTTTTTGCTGATGACACTTCACTAATTTTTAATGTGAAGCGACAACAATACAATTACGACGAGGTAAATAGTGCTCTCTCAAAAATAGCAATGGTTTAATGCTAATAATTTACTATTAAATTCTAACAAAACGAAATGTTTAAAATTCAGTTTGCCAAATGCTAGGCAAGTACAAACCAATGTACTATTAAATGATGAGAAAATGAAATTAGTGGACACCACAGTTTTCCTAGGTATAACTTTAGACAGTAAATTACAGTGGAGTCCGCATATTGCAAATCTGGCGGATAGGCTCAGTTCTGCAGCATATGCTGTTAAAAAAATCAGAGAAATAACTGATGTAGAAACAGCGCGACTTGTTTACTTTAGTTACTTCCACAGCATTATGTCCTATGGAATCCTTCTATGGGGAAATGCAGCGGACATTAATGCAATATTCGTGCTGCGGAAGCGAGCGATACGTTCTATTTATAAGATGTCATCGTATGAATCCTTAAGAGAAAAGTTTAAGGAAATAAATATTCTGACCGTCGCATCTCAATACGTCTTGGATAATATACTATATGTAAGAAAGAACTTAAATAATTTAAAAAAGAATAGCGACAATCATTGTTTTAACACTAGGAATAAGAACAAATTAGAAATACCAGTGATCAGACTTAGCAAAGTCAGTATCTTTTAAAGGCCAGTGTATACGCCTGTACAATAGAATCCCAGAAAAAATCTCTCTATCAATAAATTTAAAAAAGTAGTAAAAGAACGTTTGTGTACTAAAGCTTATTATAAAATTAATGATTTCATCGACGACAACACACCTTGGGCATAGGGTAGTTCTTACAGGCTACTAGAATATTTTTTTTTATAATTCCTCTTGTAAATAGCTCTAAGCCATAATATTGTTACAGTTCGACAAGGCTTTAAATGAACGTCGCGAGAAAAGAAATAACGCTGTTTTCATACAAAAACGTCATTTTGACAGTTCTCCAATTTAAAGCCTTGGTGCACTATATAATATGTTTCAAATTGTAATTTTCCATCTTTTTAGTAAAAGATGGCCCCGTGCGAGTTTCTTACTTCTCTCGCCGGGTTAGTTCCCGAACCGGTGGTAGGCACCTTAGTATCGACGTTCGGAAAAGTTTTTGTAAAAAAATTAAGTACTCTGAATAAAAATATTTTGATTTTGAAGTAATCATAGGAAGACAACTTTATTGGGTTAAAAATTGCGTTTGTCCTAATCTAGAACCTAAATACCTAGAAGTAATAAAAGTAGAAGATTTACATTTTACATAATATTATAAATTGTAACAGGACTGTTTGCCTAAAAGAGTGATGGTGAAATAAAAATAAAACCAACCAGATGACGCCCGCAACTCCGTTGCGCCAAAATTCGTTTATCGCGTAGGAACCGTGCATTTTTCTGGGATAAAAAGTATCCTATGTCCTTTCCCGGGACTCAAAGTATCTCCATGCCAAATTTCAGCAAAATCGGTTCAGCGGTTTGGGCGTGAAGAGGTAACAGACAGACAGACGGACAGACACACTTTCGCATTTATAATATTAGTAAGTATGGAAGTACAATGCTGCCGCACAATTCATAAACGCAGTAAGTACCACTTACTGCTTTTATGGTTGTTTTAGATATTCGAGATGCTGACGTTAAGCTCTATAAATCAAAAACCCATTTTTTCCTATCGTTATTACAAAAGCCAAACCATATTAACATAAATGCAGTAAAGAGCAGATTTAAGATTTATGTACTTAGTATAACCGCAGTAAGAGTACTCAAAAACGTAATTTTACGTGAAAACCCATTCTTACTGAATAAGCAACATAACAAATATGCAGTATGTGCCAATTACGTCATTCTTGTTATGTTTTTAAAATTATTAATTTAGTCTTGCACATAGTATACATGCAGTAAGGTCACTAAGCACTAAAAAAATTGTTTCCATGGTCAAAACAGATGACTAGTACATTAATGCAGTACTTTACAATTATACTGCATACATATTAAGGTTCACCGATATGTTGTTTTAACTGCAACATGTTACAAACGCACTAAATTAAAATTGTATGTGTGCGCATTGGTTTACCTTAAATACATTTATTATTTTAATGACGTGAACTCAAAAATAACGGACTTAAGTCTATCTTAAATCTAATCTATTTAAGCCTTACTATTTTGAACACAGGTCTTTACACTCTAGTGGCTGTAAAAATATAATAAAAATCATTTACAAAAGTAAGTTATCAACCATTACTTATACCTAAATATTATGTAGTTAAAAAAAATAATTTCAAAAAGTGCTTACAACAATTTCTTAAACATTGAAAATAAATACTTACTTCTTATAGTCTGTAAATATTTATTTAAAATGTAAATGAATTAGTTTTAGTACTTTTAGTATTACCGGCAAATTATACCAAAACCGTCTTCTAATTTCGGGCATTAGAGGAAGTTACTTTTGGATAAGTAATTGCATTCTTAGTGACTTCTGGTATTCCTTTCATTTGTAATTTTGGAGTGGGCTCTGAAATATACCATTCAGATATATTTTTAACCTTCAAAAAATCTAAGTACATGTTGTTGATTAAACTGAATTAAAATCGTAGACTTTCTTCATGCGTTGCAATGACAATTCCACTTGGTGGTGGAAACTATCAGCAGACATGAATGTGTGCCAGGGCTTTACATCTCAAAAATTAATATTTACAGACTATATTTATTTAAAAAAATTGTTGTAAGCATTTTTGAAATTTTAATTTTTAACTGATATATGTATCTAGGTATATTGATAACTTACTTTTGTATAGTAGGCCTATCCAGAATCTGGTGGCAAATTTTGATAGCAGAATTTAAAAAATATTCTTGATCATTGGATAAATTTTAAGGGTTCCGACCCAACGTAGCCGTCTGTCTGTCTCAAGAATCGCTATAGCTAGACTTCTGAAATTTTTACAGATTGTATATATATATATATATTCTGTTGCCACTATAACAACAAAATATACCGAAATCAAAATAAAATTAATATCTAAGGGATATTAATTTTATTTATATCCCTTAGATATTAATCGCTCTATATCAAAAGTGGCAAAAGGTAGGGACTTGAGTTTTTTATACATTCTTTTGCTATATGTGTACTTTAACATTTAATAATAATATTAAAATAAAATAAAAATTTAAGGGGCGCTCCCATACATACCCCGGTATTGCTACAGACAATTTCTTTTCTCACTTTTTGACATCAGATCCTGGTAGACCTATAAATGCTTTTTATTATATTTTTACAGCCACTAGAGTGCAAAGACATGTGTTAAAAATAGTAAGACTTAAATAGATTAGATTTAAAATAGTAAGTCCGTTATTTTTTTAAATAGTAGTAGTAGCTAAAGCTGTGACTATTTCAGAAAAACTGTTAGGAAATTAAGATGATCAAAGTACAATAATATATACCTAACATCTCGAGAAGAGAGATTGTTTTGTTTTGTTTTTACGTATTTGATTGAGTCTGTGATTTCTTAAATTAAGAAATTCCAGTAAGTAATTATTTATTTTCCTTATGTCCTTTAAATTATTTGTACTCATTACTCATTTGGTAAAGTTCAACGTGAAAGCGGCATCGACATAAGATAAACGCAGTATAATTGTAATATTACTGTGCAGTAAATAGTATTGAAGATTTATTTCAGTTCATGTTCCTACTCATAAATGCAGTAACCTGTTAAAATACGGCGTATATATTATGGTGTAGGATTTTTATTACATTGAATCATCTCATTTAAATGCCGTAAGTACAGGAAACTACACATAAATGCAGTAAGAAACACTTTTACTGCATTTATGAGTAGTTGAGTACCGAGTGAAAACTAAGCGAAGCCATAACTGAAACGGTTTTTTTGATATTTTACACACAAAAATTAACCAAAAAGCAGAAAACTAATATCCAATTCATCTTCTAAATTCGCTCTTTGAACCCATATATATATTTTTACTAATGGTTGAGTAACAAAGTGCAGGCAACCAAAAATAAAATTTCAACTTTGACCGCGTTTTTCTCGAAACCTTTGACATGTTCTTTACAGCGTTTACAAATTGCGCGGCAGAATGGAAGTATGGATTGCAGCATATACATATTAAGTCTATGGATTGCAGTGAGTCATGGTTGTCGACTGCGAGAAAACTTTGTTTCGTGTTAATTTTTCTTAATTTCTTTGCTTCTGCTTTTTGTTTATATTTTTTACACGTATAGAATATGATAGTAATTGCTAAATTACCTATTGTTTTACCATCTATAATCAGAAATTCACACCATGGACTCTGTTACAAAATTGTATGACAGGATAAAAACAAAAAAAATGTCTGTGACACAATTTTGTGTGTTTTCAGGGTTCCGTACCCAAAGGGTAAAAACGGGACCCTATTTTTAGTAATAGAGTCTGATGTCTGTCCGTCTGTCTGTCTGTGTGTCTCCAGGCTATAGCTCAAGAACCGCTAGACTTCTGAAATTTTCACAGATTGTGTATATCTGTGGCCGCTATAACAAAAAGTACTAAAAACAAAATAAATTAAATATTTAAGGGGGCTCCCATACAACAAACGTGATTTTTTTAGTATTTTTTGCTCGTTATCAATAACGGCAACTCATAGGCACTTGAAATATTCACGAAATACTCAGATGTATTTTTACTTTAATAAATAATAATAAAATTTAAACAAATAAGATGAGTCCACACCGCCGTTTTTCCATACAAACGCTGTCCCCTGTTTCCTCCCTGGATAATGCCGGTAGAGTTATGATTTTTTTCCTGAATATCTATGGCCACTATTAGCATGTCCCTATGTTTTCTTTTTTTTCATAATTTTATTATTACAAAAGATAAGAACGTCCAAAAACCCAAAAAAATGGCCAGATTTTCCTCTGTGTTCAAACACCCAGAAAACAAAACTGGCTAAAATGTACAAAAAAAATAAAACATAGGAACACAGCTCAAGCCTTGCTTTATTTCTTAATGAAAAAAGTACTTAAATCGGTTAAGTTTTGTAGAAGGAATCAGCGGACAACGAATCGAAGATTTTCTGTTCTTTTATTAGAACTTTTGTCGTGTTGTCTCTATCGCGCTCTGCGGTGGGAGACTTGAGATTGGTGAGACAGCAATACATTTTCAAATACCTATTTTCAATTTCTCTCGCCCCTGGTGTATCCTCTTAATGGGGGTTCTCATACAAAAACACAATTTTTAGCCTATTTTTTGCTTTATTGCGGTACGGAACCCTTCGTGCGCGAGTCTAACTCGCATTTGGCCGATTTTTTTATGATCCAATAGAATCGCTGCGTTGAGAGGTCAGGCGAGAAATGGAGCGATTTTTAACTGACTTCCAAAAAACGAGGAGGTTATATGTTCGGCTGTGGATTTTTTTTGTTAGTTATCAAAAACATAGCGCAGCTTGGTTTTCTGGTGGAATGTTAAATCTACACACAAGATACCGTCCGGGTACCGAATACGGATGGTGAGACACACAATTTTATATGAAGTCTTGTGCTTCGATTCACCACTTGGATTTGGATATATTTTTTAAAGTAAATAAAAGTATTGAAAAGTAAAGTATTGTAAAAAATATTGTAAATTATTGTAGTGTTGAATAAATAACAAAATAATGGTGATACCATAATAGTCCATCCTACACAATATCCTACGCCCAGGAACAAAGCGTAAACAACAAAAACCTCTTATGGACGCTATCCGGTTGAGTTTATTGGATTTTTCGCTTCCATCGCGCATATCGTCAGTAGTTCTAGCGGAAAATTTAAATCGATACGCTTTTGAGATAGCCACGAAAATACCAGGTTTCAATATGAAGGTATATATTACTAGCTAAAGCCTAAAAGCCGAGCTTTGTGAGGGCTCGCGTCGTCACACCTTGGCTGACTGATGATAACAATCTACATATTAATATAAATAAGAATTACTATGTTAAAGCACAAATCAATAGACTAACAATAGTTTTTCCGTAAAGTGTACCACAAAATGTAAAGGTTGTGAGATATAAGTACTATGATAATAATTAATACTAAATGTTGCGGGTCGTTCCCGTTTCATACCACTTATTTTTTTATACCGCGGTATGAAACAGCGAAGTACTGTTTTTGAATTGCCTGTTTCATACCGCGGTGCTTGGAATGGTATGAAACGGCTAATTCTTTTTTGGTATGGGTGGATTCGTACCACGAATTTTATTAAATATTTTTAGTCTTATCACTTATTTATACTGGCGTATAGAAAAGTGGTTACAAGAAGAAATAAAAAAATATTTTTGTGTACTATTCACCTTACTTGTATATTTTATAAAAATAGGGGTGAAGACAGTAAACGAAATATAATACAAATTATTGTTTTTTGAGAGTTTATATTATAGAATTACCGAAAATGGCATATTTTTACTCAATAATTTTATAATATTTTTTATTATATTTTAAAAAAGTAAAATATATTTAATCCGTAATATCACGTGATCGCAAACAGTCATCACAGAGTGTAACGTCACGATCTCCAAAACATTGTGTGTGACAGTGACATTTCGATGTCAAACCCATACAAAGATTTTTGTTGTTTTTCATAGCGACTCTATAGTCTATCATGAACTTTAGCGTTTAGCGGGAAATTTGAAAACGAAATTAAATAAGTGTTTTTTTTTTTATTTAAATAAGAGAGTTTTTTATATATTTTTAGGTGTAACAAATATACATCTGTAAAATAAATATAATTCCTAAATACACCCCTATTGATTTTAAGGAGCCAAAATTAAAAACAGTGCTAGTTTAGTTTGGTCGTAAGACTTACGTCACGACTTACGAAATATAATACAACTTCTAATATGTTATAATACAGCTTCCGTATGTTTGTCCTCTGCCTGAAAATTAGGGGTCCACGGAAGATCAGGGACGACTGTTGGGTCGTCTTAACCTGAGTGGTCTCCGTTTCTGCACACTTGGGTGTTACACTGCCGTGCTCTAATTGTGCTTAATACATTGTTTTTTTTTTTCTTTTTTGTTTTCCTTTGATAGTTTTTATGTATGAATTAGCTGTAGAATAGGTAAAATAGGTTAACTTTTAATTTTATTCTTGTTGATATCAGTTCTGTATATTAAGTCATATTATGTGTAACATTTAATTGTGGCAGAACAAACGCTTAGTTATTTATTTATAGATATTTTGAGCTTGACTATACTAAAATTTACGCTGCGGTACGAATCGACTAATTCAAAAAAGGTCTTCGCTGTTTCGGACGCCGGTATGAAACAGGCAATTCAAAAACAGTACTTCGCTGTTTCATACCGCGGTATGAAAAATAAGTGGTATGAATCGGGAAGGACCCATGTTGCTCGCGACATCGTCTGCGTCAACACAATTTAACAAACACGAATAATTTTCCCAATTTTTTCACCATTTTCGGTACGACAGCGGGGATTGTCCTCTGATCGACTCTGATTTAGGATTCCCACACAAAACTGCGAATTCGCATCGCATCGTAATGTCATTTTTATTATGAATAGTTTTTATTATGTCGCAGATACTTGCGATGCGATGCGAAATCGCAGGCTCTCCCCCTTACTAATAAACGCTGTATAAGCTTTAAATAGTTATACAGTGTTTTGTCTTCTTCAATCAAATCAAAAATGGCACTCGTGTGACAGGAACAAAACACTGTATAACTATTCAAAGCTTATACAACGTTTATTAGTAAAGCCCTCTATGTGTGTGTATGCCCAAATAGGACTAAATCTCTTTTCATAATAGAATACGTTTTTACTAATAATGATATAAGTAGATCTGAGTAATCTGAAATGAACATTTAAGTATTTATTTATTTAATGTAGTACGAGTAAACCAGTTTTTCTGTCGTAGACCTTCATGGACTCGTCGTAGTACACGCCACCCGTCAATGTTTGGCGGTGTGTTACACTTTTTATCAACCCCACGAATTCCTGGACGTGGTCAACTGGTAGGGCGGAACTCGTCGACCAGCCGAAGTCGGCAAACAGCGTACCAGTCAATGTCCTTTCGTACTCAATCTCCACTTCGAAGGCTCGTTTGCTCGCCGACAGCACCGCCGTCACCGCTCTTCCCGGTTCCAACTCGATTTCCACTCCGGTCGATGATCCCAAAGTTGTCTTTTCAGAAATCTCCCGGGCAAGCACCGAAGTACTAGTGTTATGTGTCTCCTTTTTTTCCCCAAAAGATATGCCGAGCGGTATTCCTAGGACGCTAAACTCTACACTGAATCCGCCATCTTGGCTCGTCGTCTCCGACACTGTCGTATTCACCCACGAAATTGAGACGCTGTTCTCTACGGTCTGAGTCATAGCTGCGTTCACCTTAATTTTTTGTGTTGACGAATTTTTGAAGTTTTTTGCTAGGAGATGAATAGTTTTTTGTTGATCGCTTTTTATTTTCGTGGATTTTACTCTAACTATTGTTGAAACTTCATCGAAATTTTGCTTTTCATTCTCACCGAGCCGTGATGTCGGATTTTTTAAATACACTTCTTTCGGATATTCACCATATAGTTCCTCCACAGCACTTTTCACTGTTTCTTCGCTGAGCCCGAAAACGTCTATATATTTTTGAGTTATTATTTGTTTATCGTAGCCTAGGTAATTTATATTAATTCTTCGATTTTCATCAAGATTTACATCAATTTGGATAACACCATCGACTACTTTGAGTACCACAATTATAATAATAAGAAGCTTCATGGCTCTAAAAAATTAAGTCGTGATACGTCTTCTATTAGTGAAGTCAAGAGATGTTGTTATCTGTAGAGCGAAAACTGAACTTTTTATCAGTTCCACTATGAATATACAAAAATATGCTAACTGCCGCTACATATAATAATTAATAATGTCGTCATTTTATTTTTGTTTTAAAACTTTTTGTGTATTGGTGTTATGTAAAGATAAAATGTTCTAAATTTATATTATTATATTGTCAATTTAATTTTATGTTATATCTAGTGTTATCTCTAATGAGTTGTTAACCTATGACAGAGATAACAAAATCATAAAACTCAAGGTAGTGTGCGCAGCAGCGCATCAAACTTTTTTAATTAATTAATATTATTTTTTTTAAGTTTTCGCATTTCTTTTCTTTGTGTTTGTGGAAACAAAATACAAAATTTTGTGATGCGTGGTTATTTTTAATTAATATAATAATATGATTAGAGAGATAAAACGTTAAGCAAAAATTGAAAAAAAAAAAATAATATTTACGAGAATCGTGTGAAAAGTTGTAGAATTCTACAAAGATATCTAAAAGTATGGTGGGCGCTACGAAAAATAAAAACTAAGAAAACTGCCTCCCATACTTACCCGTTTTGAATTTGGCTACTTTTCGCACACTAAAACATGGCAATAGCAACGAAACACCACTCAAAAGGAAATTAAGCCGTTGACATTAATTGTCATTTCTTTATTCACACAAAATTGTGTACCGAATACATGCATAAAGTATGCATAATGCATGTGTTCGGGTCACATTTGGTTGCACTAACTTACTTGAACTATAACTTTAACTATAATAATAATAACTGTGGACGCTTCACACCACGTCAGTCTGGTCCCGTGCTAAGTACATAAAGGACTTGTGTTACAGGTACCAGACTACGGAAATATATTTAATACTTTTATACTATGCATATATTTAAGATTTTATTATATCATACACATATTTAATACACATCCAGACCCGGGAACATTGAAAACTTTTTGTTCCGTCGGCGGGATTCGAACCCGCGACCCCCGGCTTGAGCTACCAACGCGCTCACCACTGAGCCACAGAGGTCGTCCTTGCATAACTACAATGCAAAATATCAAATCTTTGGTTAAAGTCAAAAATGGACGCCATATTTAACCTTAACCTTGAGCTCGACAAGGCTTTGAATGAACGTGGCGAAAAAAGGAACTAACGCTGTCATCATATAAAAACGCCATTTTTAGGGTACCGTACCCAAAGGGTAAAAACGGGACCCTTTTACTAAGACTTCGTTGTCGGTCCGTCTGTCCGTCTGTCTGTCTGTCTGTCTGTCTGTCTGTCTGTCTGTCTGTCTCCGGGCTGTAACTCAAGAACGGCTATAGCTAGACTTCTTAAATTTTCACAGATTATGCATATCTATTGCGGCTATAACAACAAATACTAAAAATAAAATAAAGTTAATATTTAAGGGGGGCTCCCATACAAGAAACGTGATTTGGACATTTTAGCTCGTAATCAATAATGGTAACAGCTTGGCACTTGACATTTTCACAAAATCCTTAATTATATTTGTACTTTAATAATTAATAATAAAATTAAAATAAAGTAAACATTTAAGGTGGGCTCCCATACAAAAAACACAATTTTTTGTCTACTTTCGCTCTATAACGGTGCGGAACCCTTCATGCGCGAGTCCGACTTGCACTTGGCCGATTATTGACAGTTCTCCTCTACCAGCAGCGCCCCCGCCCACGTTCATTTCAAGCCTTGTCGGACCAGCTATCATCTGTCAAATTCTGTGGTCAAAGTTAAGGTTAAAGTTAAAGTTAGCCTTAACTATAACTATGCCATTACTTTGACCATAACTTTAACTTTAACCACGCCTCTGGTGCAACCCACCCTCAGTAGACTCGTGGGCAAATTTTTTGACACAGTTAAACTCTTCCTTAGTTTTTATTATTCGTAGGGTGGGCGTAATTTGTGTAAAGAGTTGTTAAGAGGATACACCAGAGGCTAGAGAAATGAAAAAAAAGTACGTGTAATATCTATAGCTGTCTCCCTTACCTCAAGCCTATACCGCAGAACGTGATAGAGACAACTGCAGAAAATCAACGATTCGTTGTCCCCTGATTCCTTCTCCAAAACTTAAACGATTTAAGTACTTTTTTCATTAAAGATTAAAGAAAGGCTTGAGCAGTGTTCCTATGTTTTACTTTTTTTCGTAAAATCTATTTTCTGGATGTTTGAACACAGCGGAAAATCTGGCCATTTTTTTTGGGTTTTTGAACGTTTATATCTTATTTAATAATTAAATTATAAAAAAAAGAAAACATAGGGACATTGTATTAGTGGCCGTAGATATTCAGGAAAAAAATTATAACTATACTAGCATTATCCAGGGAGGAAACAGGGGACAACGTTTGTTTGGGAAAAAGGGCGGTGTGGACTCCTCTTAAATTCGTCAAGAATATGGTAGGCGTGAATTGTGTGGAAAGATGTAGAATTCTGCAAAGAGCTGATGGTGAGCGTGAATTGTGTGGAAAGATGTAGAATTCGGAATTCGTCAAAGAGCTGATGGTGGGCGTGAATTGTGTGGAAAGATGTAGAATTCGGAATTCGTCAATAGCTCTCTCACATAAACACGCATCACAAAATTTTGTATACTGTTTTTACAAACGCATATCATCAACATTTACTAGGCATTTTTTATATCAAAACGGGGGTAAACGAGCGAACGGGTCATATCAAGGAAAACAATAACCGTCGCCAATGGACCTCCCAAGTCACAACATCATAATAGCCGCAGGTGCGTTGCCAGGCTTTTGAGGGGGCGCGGCGATTAGATATCCCACAACCTAAACATTTTGTGGAACACTTTACGGAAAAGCTATCACTCCTATTGATTTGTACTTTAACATACCTAGTAATTTTTGTTTTAAATATGTAGATGTGTTATCACCAGTCAGTCAAGGTGTGATGACGCGAGCCCACACAAAGCTCGGCTTTTAGCTAGTAAATAATATAAAATTATAATTACCGAGGGACTGTTCTAGCGGATTTTAAAAATATTAGTTATTTATATAAAATATTTAGCTATTCGTTTAAGGGACTAATTAAGCAAACATTTTTTTGTATATTTATTTTCCTTAGTTCAGTGTATTTAGCTATAATTGTACCTAATCAAACTCCATTTTTTATCTTTTGCGATTATTGTGATGGTTAAAACGTATTTATGTGAAAATTTTGTATGCATCTATAAAATTTGTATGGTGTAGACGTGGAGATGAATATATTATCTTTGAAGCCAATATATCCTCGCAGTGTGACTCCTAATTCTTTAAATTGGTACTTGAAAATCGCTGATATTTGTGAAAAAAATGTGATAGTGTCCTTAAATCACACTGAGAATTTTGTGAATATTAGTCAGTAGTCACCCAGTCTTTCAACCGTAAGAGTGAAACTCTCTCACCCAGGAGAAAAGGCAGAGTGGCATTTGAGCTTACCTGAAATATAATACTTCTAATCCGCATGACTTAATCCGGTTCACAAATATTTGCTTTGACCACGTAAAGCTGCTTCTATATAATCCGATGTCATATAATATTCCTAATTAGTCGTTTAGCCATTCAGATTAAGTATTAGCCAGCTAACAAGATGCTTTGGCAGTTCATTAAATTATTAAGGTAAACATGAAAGGACTAGACCGATAGTAAATATATTATAGGTACAACTTAAGGTTTATAAGTTAAAGTGATTATTTTTCAGAATGAGTTGTTAAGGGCAAACAAACCTATTGTTATCACTTATCAGTCATCTTATTATTGGCAACCTAGATTTTTGTTTGAAAATACTAGGAATGCTAATAATATGCTTTTCGGTAGCATTAACTTTTAAACCACCAATAAATAAATAAGTAATATTAATTTGCTTTGTCCACACTGTGCCTTTTTTTGTTCATCAAGGGCATGCGTTATAGCGCAGTCAACATCGCACGTGAGGTATGCCCGCGACGCTATGACGCTTTTCTTTCCAACGCGGGTGGATTTTGACGCATTCAATTATTGAATATGCCAAACGAAAGTTGAATAAAAAAATGATGACGAAAATTGAAGATAAAATTGCATAGTGTGGACATAGCTATTGGGTGTTTTAAGCTGTCTACACACCGCGGCACTAACCCGCCGGAAAAAGCGCCGCGGCCCTATTAGTTTCGACTTTCGCCGGATTCGTGCCGCCAGGCCAGTGGCTGTGGAGTTTGGTGTGTAGACAGCTATAATATTATTATATGCTATTTTTTTTATAAAATAAGGGGGCAAACGAGCAAACGGGTCACCTAATGGAAAGTGACTACCGTCGTCGCCCATGGACACTCGCAACATTAGAATGCAGGTGCGTTGCCGGCTCATTTAGCCTTGAGTGTGCCAGGGAGAGAACGCGTGATAGTGTTTTATTATAAACAATATAGAATGGGACTTGACGAAAAAGTGACAAAACTAAAAGAACTCTTTCGTTCAAAACAATAACGGACCCAAAACAGCGCGACTGTCATGCCGCCGGCCAAGTTATCCGAATCGCTACATTCGGAAGCCGCAGGGCTTACCGCCGGCACTAACCCACCGACTTCGTCGTTCGTCGCATCGGGCCGTCGGGATGAGGTGTGTAGACAGATTTAGGGTCAATTCGGACCGTAACGCGACGAGGCGAGGCGCGGTGCGGCATAAATTTGTATGAATTTGACAGATTTCAATTGCGTGAGAAGTCTTGCGAATCTGTCAAATCCATATGACGTATGATGGACATTTTGGTATATAGTCTCAACCAAGATAAACTATACACCATAATGGCGGCTCTCGACATAGGCGAACGCGTTGGCCAACGCGTCTGCAGACGCGTTGGCCCAATGTGTAGAACGGGCGTTCGCGCGTTGGCCAACGTCTAAATACCTACGGCCAACGCGCGAACGCCCGTTCTACACATTGGACCAACGCGTCTGCAGACGCGTTGGCCAACGCGTTCGCCTATGTCGAGAGCCGCCATTAGATAGCTCTTAGTGAGTAGGTAAAAAAGTTATATGGCGCCCAGCCCCTAACATTTGTGCATTACGAAATAATGTACAGTCAATGTACAAGGCCGGCAACAATGAAGTTGTTTTTATCGTCTATGTGGTAAGATTTTTTTACGTTTAGAAAGGTAACGAATGTCTTGTCTTAGACTGTACACCCTAGATTTACGCTCACAGTAGTTAACCCCTCCCTCATACCGCTCACCCTTGGACGGCGGATCAGGTAACGATGCGCGGGCGATTTTCGCTCTCTCTTTCAATCGGTCAGTCGTTCGATTACATTGTCTGTGTATGTCAATTCACAACATAGCTTAACCACTAGTTTAAAACCGGCCAAGTGGGTATCGGGCCACGCTCAATATAGGGTTCCGTAGTACCGCTAGTTTTTGATGTTTTACACTAATAACAACATCATCTCAGTTACGTTCAACGGAATTTGAACGAAAAGTTCCTTTTTACTTCGCCGTATACATTTATGTAGTTGATCGACTATTACATACTGTACTCAAAAACTTATGAAGTCTTCCTAGCCGTGAGAGTTTTCCATTTAAATTCAGCATATTTCCTACTCCCTTGAATTTTTTCACATTTCCAGAAACAACAGTTTAACTGGTAGACGTAGGGAACACTGGACTCTA
This sequence comes from Aricia agestis, assembly GCF_905147365.1. Lineage (NCBI taxonomy): Eukaryota > Metazoa > Arthropoda > Insecta > Lepidoptera > Lycaenidae > Aricia > Aricia agestis. Next base: position 21,132,521 of record NC_056428.1, on the reverse strand, counting down.
ACGATTTTTTCCACTTTAAAACTTAATATTTCACAAATCGGAAAATGATCTATGAATACTCCTATTAGTTATTTAAAAAAAACTATCCAACGACATCCCACACGGAGGTCCCGCTTGATGTGTACGGGAGGTACTATAAAATATATTATATATTTTTAAGGTTTTATAAAACATATTTGTCGGCATTCATATTATGTGCATTCATGCCGAATGACATCTTTGTAGGTCCTATAGTCTCTGAGCAAAACCGTGGACAGACATACGGACAGACAGAAGGACAGGCAGATGGACAGACAGACAGACAGACAGATGAACAGACGGACGGACAGACCGAAACTATAATAAATATGTTTTTGACTATAACGGAACCCTAAAAATGATCATGTTATAGACTATATTATAACGTGATGTTATCGCATGAAATTATACAATCGCTGATGTCACTTTTAACGTGGCTTTACTGAAAAAGTACAACGAATCTTGACCAGCGCCCTTTTGGTCATTAATGTACTATCAGAGAAGTTGATTCATATGCAAATCGGGTACCTAAGTAGTTTGGTTGCGTTTCGTCAAACCCAGCTGACAGATCGCAATTAACATTGAATTGACATATTCGACCAAATAACGTTGGTCTGTCAATTGCATAGGAATCAACTTCATCGATGGTACATGGGTATATCTAAAAAATATACAATCAATTCTTGTTGAGCCCTATACCAGAGCCCATACATTTTTGCCCATTATCATTTAGAAATGCATCTACGCGTCGCGACGTTGCGGTCTGAATGAACCCTAAAAGACGTCGCAACTGAAATCTATCAATTCAGTACAAATTAAGAAATACATTTACGCGTCGCGTTGCGGTCTGAATTGACCCTTACTTTAACTGTCAAATTAAACAGCAGCCTTTGACTACGATGAAATATCACTTATTTTAAAAAAACGTCCCTTTAGGATGAGGCCGCTCAAAGGCAGGAAAATTGAATTCCCGAATCCCGGAAACTCTTATTGTGACTGTGGCCTGTGGGCTGTGCGTTGAAAATAATTGATATTTAAAAGAAGAAGAGGACGGAACCCTTTTAGGAAGTGACTTTTGGACGGACCCCCAAAAAATAAATGAATTGTCTCCACGCTGGCCTGATGACATTAGGTGACATTAGAAACAATTTATGTACTATCAGAGAAGTTAATTCCTAGGCAGATGGCGGACCTAAGTGATTTGGTCACGTTAAGTCAAACCCATCAGACCGATCACAGCTTAGGTACATTGAATTATTGACACAAGCCAATTGTGTGTGTGCCAGCAAACTGTGGAGATTATTTTTCGTCGGGGGTTAAAAAGAATTATTGTCAACTCTCGACAGTGATACCTATAAAATTTAAAGTGGATTTTTTTTATTTCCACAAAATTAAACAATTCGTATCTTATAATATAATTTATAAATATTTTAAATCTTATGTCGTCAATATAAAAATGCATTTTAAGATCATTCGATGATCATCTTAATAACGGGTTTACATAATACATTAATCCAATCCAGCGCCGTATAATATAAACGGGTATACTGGAATCAGCGTTGCCAGACGTCCCTATTTTGGGGGGACGCGGACGTCCCGATAATTAAATGTACCGCGCTGGACAGACTCAGTCCCGCTTTTCGGGGATAACTCGGGGACCGGACGATAAGAGTGTGGACTGTGGAGGATAGAGGGGTGGATTTTCTAAGGCTACTTTTGCTATATATTGTACCTTTAAACGTAAATTTAAGTTAAATAAAAATATAAAAAATCGAAAACTTTTGATTTTATACGAGTAAGTACATTATTTTACTATGTCCCGCTTTAGACGGAAGAATCCCGCTATTTTCACTCAAAAAGGTCCAAATTCCCGACTTGACACAAAAAAATCTGGCAACGTTGACTGGAATGCACTGGATTGCACTAAATAGCACTCTCGTGCATTCCAGTACCCATGTACATTATAGCAAGCATAGAGACTAGAGACCTACAGCTTATAGAAGTGTATCTAGTTCATGACGCTTTGTACCTACAAGGTATATGCATAAAACATACATAAAACTATTGATTATACACCAACTAGAGGAAAAATAAGTGGAAACATTATACTTATCTACTAATAAGCAATTTTTTGCAGCGCAATTTACTCTACATATCGCTAAAATAAATAAGAAATTTCAATATTTTAGTTTATTCATTTAATAATTTTTAACTTGTCTATATTTTCAGACGAGTTCTGAAAAGTTAATAGATAATACAACGGTTCGCACAGCAATTCTATCAATTATTAGGCATTATCGCGTAAGTATAGGAACTAGGAACTAACTAGAATGTAGGAGTTACATTTTTTCGAAATAAATACTATCTTATCCTTCTTCGAGATTCAAAGACTCGAATTTATAACCTTAAAATATATAAATATATAAGAATATATAAACTTCCTAAGTACCAAGTCGCTAATACATTTTGCTGTGTCATATAAAACACGTTGTTGCGTACATGCAAACAGCAATATAATATGTCGCAGATAAACATATCGTCAGTACGGTATATCTAATTGTGCAACAAAATATAATTATAATAATTTGTAGCGCAGCGCTCGGCATAAACAATGTCACGGACATATAAACATAGACGGTGCATTTTAAATTACACAATCGTAATACGTACCATTTCGGTGCGTTCTCTGGTTGGTTGGGCGAGAGGAGGAGAGTCAGCGCCGGCGCCGGATTGAACTGCGGATCGAACTGCGCAGGCACAGGTTGGACTTCCTTATCCGGGTAGCAAGGATAAGGGTAGTCGTACGCGTTGTATTCGCGTTCTAGTAACCACCAGTCGTCCATGACTGTTCATAGCGCGCGTGCGGACTCGTGCGCGCACTAACACTAAACTAGTGATGCACGCTGCATCGACTAGACTATAGAATCGATTCGTACATTGTAACGACTCGTGCAAACGCCCACATAATGCAAATTGAGATTGCAACGAAACACCTTATGAAGCTAAGGAGTTTGTTTGTGCTCCCCTCACGAACTACTGGACCGATTTAAATGTAATTTGGCACAGATATAGTAGACTTACGGGGAGGGATATAGGCTACTTTTTGCGGTAAAATGTACAATTACGTGAATCCGAAACCGCGCTGAACGTCTATTCTTATTAGAAGCTAAAAAGTTGTTTGAATGCGTTACTCGAAGGAAGTAATGGTTCGAATTAAAAAGTTATTTTTGTGTCGGATAGTCAATTTATAGGGGAAGGCTTTAAGGCGCTGTGGTTATTGCAACTACGTAAAATGGGTTTTTTAAAACACGTTTTTAGTAAAGAAATGTCATTATTTAAGTATCAAATAAGTACCGTTTTAAAATTGAGAAAATTTCCTATACGCAAAGGTATATCAGTACACAATTTAAAAAATTCTGCTCGTTAGAAAAAAATCTCAAAGATGACTCTTATAACGCTGTTTTTCATAATTAAATCATTTTATGGCTAAATTACACACTTTCTTAGAAAAAACAAGAAATGTAGTACATGTGTCGTAACCTAACGTAAACGATTTGATATATTTGATTTGTGTAATACTAAAAACAAAAGGTTTTTACTCCTATTTTCTATTATCAAGGCACGCGGCGAGCGCGTAACAGCCACTGTACAAGGCGCGCTGATATGAATGTTATTTTAATGTCCTTAACGTCGATATTCGTACTGACAGACATCGACATGCTTATTTTAGTGACTACTGGGCCTTAAGAGCATATTTTATGCCGTTCACGCTCAAACTGTACTTTTGAAACTTGAAAAAATCATCAACCACGTCTTATCTTTATAAAAATGTTGATTACTTATTTTTATAGGAAATTTCACTGTCTATGTTATAGTTATAGTAGAGAAAAAAATACGATTTATAGAGTATTTGTACATAAAATCTCGATACCTAACAGAGGTTTTCTTAAATTTCGTTTGTATGGAAACTTGACATTAAGCGTAAACGCTCTTAAGAGGGCGACTAGCCCAAAAAATCTAATATCGTAGTTCTCTCTTCACATTCAAGCCCGTCTTTTATGTGCCAGTTGAAAAAGGGCGACGCGGATTCATCGCCAAATTAGTTTTTTCTCAATAACTCGATATAAATATACAAATCAAATCAAATCAATCAAATCAAAATTGTTTTATTTCTGAATAAATTTAAAATAAATGTTTTCAGAAAGTCCTACATGATGCCTACCACCGGTACAACATTTTATACATCCGCTAGGTCGGTTTCTCAATGATAGAATATTATACAATGTGTTAAAATATTATCTTATTTCAATGCACGGTTATTATAGCAATAAACGAAGAATTCGTGAAAATTAAAAATTTTAAGATATCGTGATTTTGCTCAGATCGAATTTTTGGAAATGTAATGTAATATCTACAGTGTGTAACAAAAATAAGTGATAATACTTTAGGGTGTGTACGTGTTCCTTGTAGAGAGTTCACTGTGAAAGTAACAGCGCTGAAAGACGAAAATTTTTTTTCACTTTTGTATGGGCAAAGGCCCGAGCGTCACGAGTTTCTCCATACAAAAGTGAAAAAAAATGGTCTTTCAGCGCTGCTACTTTCACAGTGAACTCTCTACAAGGAACACGTACACACCCTAAAGTATTATCACTTATTTTTGTTACAACCTGTATATTTAGAAAATGAAACAATTCGAGGCTTATGGTCAAGTATAAAAAGAAATAAGTTAGTCGCCACCTTAAGCTATATAACATCATGTTGCACTGACCACTGTACGAGTAAGGAAGCAGAGGAAAATGTGGACAAAACGGAAAAAAAATCACTTTGTTATTATGACGCGGTAGAAGTCGCGGGCAAAAGCTAGTCTACTTTAATATAATTAATAAACAAGTTTCCATCGACATGGTAGAAATGTAACACGAAGAAGTTTAAGCTGGGCATGTCGTTTGAAGGAAAACTTTGGATGTAGGTAGGTGCCACTTTACTTTCTGCATATTATATCTAATTAATTGTTTTTGTTACAATATCTTTTGCAAACATTTTGTCTTTATAATGTTGATCTTGCTACCATACTTAATTATTGTATATGTAATATGTTACGCTCAAAGACCGAAAACGCTCGGTTTTTCTTTACGCGGTCCTGTTTTCGGTCGAGCGGTCGAGTCGGTCCTGCACCCTCGCCAGCGCTCCATTGGTTATGAGAGTAAGGAATAGTGCTCTTGTGTATTGCGCACACACTTGGGCACTATAAAATTACTCCTGCTTAACTGGCCTGGTTTCATTAAAACCAGAGTGCTCTTGTGTATTGCGCACACACTTGGGCACTATAAAATTACTCCTGCGTAACTGGCCTAGTTTCATTGAAACCAGAGTGCTCTTGTGTATGCGCACACACTTGGGCACTGTAAAACTACTTCTGCGTAACGTGCTCTTGTGTATTGCGCACACACTTGGGCACTATAAAATTACCCCTGTGTAACTGGCCTAGTTTCATATACGTGGGAGAGCCATGCTTCGGCACGAATGGGCCGACTCGACCGGAGAAATACCACGTTCTCACAGAAAACTGGCGTGAAACAGCGCTTGCGCTGTGTTTCGCCGAGTGAGTGAGTTTACCGGAGGCCCAATCCCCTACCCTATTCCCTTCCCTACCGTCCCCTATTCCCTTCCTATCCCTACCCTCCCCTATTCCCTCTTAAAAGGCCAGCAACGCACCTGCAGCTCTTCTGATGCTGCGAGTGTCCATGGGCGACGGAAGTTGCTGTCCATCAGGTGACCGTTTGCTCGTTTGCCCCCTTATTTCATTAAATAACTAAAAAACTAAAACTAAATCTCAACTATTTCTGTACATACAACAGTCTTCATTACTTTGAAGTCGGTACCGGCTAATTTTATCGTGAGTTCAGTCAATGTCAGAATATCTGAAGCTTTTGGGACTGGTACCGACTTCAAAGTAATGAAGACTGTTGTATGTACAGAAATAGTTGAGATTTAGACGAATTCTGAAAAAGGCACTATTATAGAGTAAGAGTTATTTAATACTTTTTAGTTCATATTATTATTGTTTTTACCTTGGAAGTCGGTTTTAATTTTTTGTTAAAAATAATAATTTCACTCTTTTTAGTTATCTACAAGATAAGGCTTTATGCGTAAATAACCACTACGAATGTTAACTATTCACATTATGTTACTGTAAGCGAAATTGTGGTAAATGCTTGCAGTTATCTAAGCGATGCTGCAATTTAAGCACATTTATCTACAAAGGTTTAGGAGTTTTGTTCAGTGCCTTTGGACCAAGAGACACCTTCGTATGAAATTTCTCTTATTCGTAACATATGTTTAAGTTACTAGAAACAACATTTTAACCACTATGAGTCTTTTGATAAAAAGGATTTCCCTCGATTGCTCATAGATCCCATCATCAGCTCACCACTTTCGTAATTATTATACAAAATCAAGATTATAGCCTACAGCGAAATAATCATCAAAATTATCGCTTCCATGCAAAATATCACGAAAAGCATCAATAATTGGGTCATAATGTGATGACCCATGGCATAATTATGATTGTGATGATGATGATTCAGTTGTTTAAACATAACGCCGAAATCCCCGAATCTTTATCTATAAGGATTCAAAAGTTCTGTTGAGTACCTTCGGATCTAGGGTATAACCTGGTGCGAAGTCTTACTTTTTGGTAGCATTTACCTCGAATGCTTCAGAAAAAATTGAAATCACTATATGTTTCCATACAAATTTCAAGGAGTCCCCTCGATTCCTCCAGGATATCATCATCAGATCACCACTTTTGTGAACATGGTACCAAATCCGAATCCTATACAATACAAAAAGAATTTTGAAAATTGGATTACAAACGGCTGAGTTATCGTTGAACATACAAAAAAAAAAAGATACATACAACCGAACGTATAACCTCCTCCTTTTTGGAAGTCGGTAAAAATGTGTCTGTGTAAAATGGTGTAAACTATGTAAATGTCTGATTAATGTTTTTTTTAATAAATAACTTTAAAAAATTGGGTATTCTATTTATTTTAATTTTATAGACATAATCGGGCAAAGGTAAATAATTTCCCACTTTGGTTGATCATGAACAGGCAAAGGGAAATAATTTCCCACCCGTAAAAACATAATTATTTTCAGTTTCACCAATTCATAATTTATTTTATATACACAGATATCCTAATTGACCTAAGAACATCTACTTAAGCCATGCAAAACTGTTTTTTTCGTTAGGCCCGAATAAGACTTAAATTGTTTTATATTTTAGCATTATTTATAGCAATTATTACTTATTATTATAAGCAATTTCATATAAAAAAAACACATATTAAACATAAAATATGTTTAAGACTTAAAGTAAATACATTTTGTGACTAGCCTTTTCCAATTGTGTGGTTTAGATAGTACATCTCAATTTACCTGTCGCATATGTATAGTTAAAAGCTTCATCAATATTGTTTCGTCCATCAGAGTTGACAGAATTTGACGAATCAGTATGGTATTCCGTAAAAAGCTTTACCGTGACTTTATTCAAATTTTGCACTAGGTCCAATATTTTTAAACCGACTTTCAGGAGGTTCAATGTATTATATAAATAATAAAAAGCTACTTCCATTTTTATAGGAAACTTTACGACGATTTTAAGAAGGTGATTCAATTTATCTTTTTACTTTAAATAAAGCCCTAGAGAGCTTTCGCTTTGAGACATCGACTCTTTGATGGGTGTTGGGTTGGGTCGGCGGTACCAGCCTGGTAAAACTGGCCGAGATTTTGTTGTGTGCCGTACGTGGCGACGCATTGATACTATGGCGCACACATACAAGCCGCGCGGTGCCTTTGTATGAAGGTAACTTACTTCCCCTCCTTTTACTATGCTTTTGTTCAATTTTCAGTCTGAAACACGGAGCGAATTTCAAAATGCATTTTATTTATCAAAAGGTTAAAATATTTATAAAAACCCTCCTGTAAGCCTCCTCACACGTTCTTGGTTATTCATACTGATATGTCTTGTTTTTGTATCTTTATTTTTTTCTTTTTTCTTTTCTCTTTGTGTTGATTTTGTATTGTTTGAACTGTAATAATTTATGTATCATGGGGGTGATATTTTCCGTTGGGAAAAAACCCCTGCTTAAAACAATAAATAAAAAAAAAAAACTAATATTATTGTAAATGCGAAAGTGTGTCTGTGTATCTGTCAAGTGTTACCTCTTCAATCCGCTGATCTGATTTAGCTGAAATCTGGTAAGATACATACTTTGAGTCCCTGGAAAATACATAGTTAGGGTACTTTTAAGGTGACGTCTTGATAATTTGGCTGCAGCGATATCGATTTTTCTCAACAATGACTAAAGCTAAGAAATTGAAGTTCATTGTTAGTATTCATCATAATATCCTTTACCTTTGAATTACCCATAGCATACCACGATTGGTCAACATTTATAACACAGAATAATTAATCAAAAAGACCTCTATAAAAACAGGGATTCTAATTTTGCCAACAGAGGAGAGTGATTTAAGCTTCCAAATTTTGTAGATTATTTCAATCATACACTATAATTTTCCCATAGCTTATGGATTTTCAATTGTGTTAGTAACGCTAAAACTCGAAAACGGCTCAACAGATTGGGCTAATTTTAGTCTTAAAATATTCGTAGACATCCAGGAAAGGTTTTAAAGTGACACGAAGTTCACCGGGACAGCTAGTATGAAATATATTTATGGTTTTTGAATTACACGACAAAAATCGCTTACGGCCTTTCCATTTCTTGTTTTCTATGAGAGGCCGGCGACAAGCGAAGCAAACAAGCGATCTAAAACATATTATCCAAAACGATTTTTTATTTTAAGGGGAGGTTATTCCTAAATTAGCAGGCCGATGTCTGTCAGTGCGAATATCGACGTAAAAGACATTAAAATAACATTCATATCAGCGCGCCTTGTACAGTGGCGGTTACGACGATCGCCGCGTCCATGATAGGGCGAAATAGGAGAAAAAACCTTTTTACTTAGATAAAAAATAGTGTAACTAAACATGTATCCGTACATTTCCCTGTAAAATTTTAATAGTAATCGAACTATCCAAATTATTTTTTGATTGAGTCCCTGTAAGTCCTATAAAACTGAAAATGTTTTTAAAATCGAGGTTGTTTCGGAATTTTTTTTTATCGAGTAAAATTATCTGTATTGTGTTTCTAACCGTAAAAGTCACTAGTTAAAAGATGTATCTATACATGTATATATTTTTCAGTTTTTTTTAATGACGCTTTCTTTAAAAATTACTCATTCTAGAAACGTGAATTTGGAATATCCTAGCCTTAACGCGGCGTAACCTTAAACCAGAAAATGTGCGGCACCCTCGCGAATCGCAATAAACGTATTTTTGCGCAACGGAGTTACGGGCGTCATCTAGTTTCTTATTATTTTGACACATTCATACATTGGGAGTATCCTCTTAAGTATTTAATTTATTATATTAGTTATTTAACCTAAAGGTTTGATCTTTAGTTTTGTTGTGGCATCGTATCAGATAAAGTCACATCTGCAGCGGAAAGTTACTAGAAAATAACAGATAAGGTTATACGTAGGTATACAATATAGACTTTGAAATCAGGTAGATAGACCATTTGTAGCAGGAATCGCAGACTTTCCAGAAAGAGTTATACTTTGTTACCTATTCGGAAATAAAACTTTGTTTTACTTCATATTATTTATTAAGAAACTATAGTCTATAGTCACCTCTAACTGTTAAAGAAAGCGTTTCAAAGAGGCTTTATGGCCCAATCACACTTATTTAGGTTATGGGTATATTAAATTAGAAACCCCGATACAATACTTTAATAAGGGTCTATACAGACGGACCGCATTTCATCTGCAATCCAACCGCAAATTGCAGTTCAAGTGCAGTTTGAATGCAGTTGACACGACTGCAATAGAACTGCAAACGTGGGAGAGCCATGCTTCGGCACGAATGGGCCGGCTAGACGGGAGAAATACCACGTTCTTACAGAAAACCGGCGTGAAACAGCGCTTGCGCTGTGTTTCGCCGAGTGAGTGAGTTTACCGGAGGCCCAATTCCCTTCCCTATCCTCGCCTATTCCCTTCCCTTCCCATCCCTACCCTCTCCTATTACCCTATTCCCTCTTAAAAGGCCGGCAACGCACCTGCAGCTCTTCTGATTCTGCGAGTGTCCATGGGCGACGGAAGTTGCTTTCCATCAGGTGACCCGTTTCTTCTTTCGTTAAAAAAACCAAACGCGCAGTCGGATTGCAGTTCAGTTGCAGTTGGCGTGCAGTCGTGTGAACTGCATACCGACTGCATCCAAACTGCACCATCCCACCCGCCCGCACGCTCCGCTCTCCCGCGCATGGAATCAGTAGCAAAAACAAGGTTAGAGTGAGCGCACGGGATGGTGCAGTTTGGATGCAGTAGGTATGTCAGTACGCGTTTGGTTTGCAGTTCTATTGCAGTTGTGTCAACTGCATTCAAACTGTACTTGAACTGCAATTTGCGATTGGATTGCAGTTGAAATGCGGTCCGTCTGTATAGACCCTTACGACCGTTCCCAATATTTGATCTATCTCTGGTTTTGCCCTACTAGATCACAATAGACATATCATTCTGTCTACTCTGACTAGAGATAGGAATAGCTCACATTAGACATTAAAGACATAATATATTTTATGTCAATTCAGTGTTAGCGGCGATCGGTTGTATGTCAAATCAGAGATAGATTCAATATTAGGAACGGCCGTAAGTGAATGACGATAATGATCGCTTCATTATTTTGCATTCTGAATTATTCTGTTCAGAATGCAAAATAATGAAGCGATCAAAAGCTTTCAGTGATTTGAGCGCCTTTTTGGTGGTTTGTTATTATGTGAAGAACATTGCATTTTATAATGGTGGTGTTTTTGTTACGTAAAATTGAATAAATGATTCTTATTCATATAATAAATGATTTAATGTAACAGATAAACCCAAATTTTCTTTTTAAATGACTGGGCTGGTGACGATAAACTATAGTAATATGATTCTTTTGTAGGGCAACACACCTTTTCCGATGTTTACTCATTACTTGGGTTACTTGAGTACAAACAAACAACGAAGGTGAGCAAAAGGTTATATCGAAATATTATATGTCCTGACCATCAATCCCAGCGGCAGCCGGCAGCCTCATAACAATAATTATTATTATTGAAAATTGTTATTAGGCAGCCGGCTCATAATAATTTGAGTGAGAATTGTTACTATAGCCACGATGGAGGTGTTATTGGTACCTACTCATATTCGGGGATTCCGATTGATTGGACATTCGACCTCCCCGTACGTTAATCGGCACTTTTTTTAACCTCCGACGAAAAGAGAGGTGTTAAGTTTGACGTGTCTGTCTGTCTGTGCATGTGTGTGTGTCCGTGGCACCTAGGGTTGCCACTTGCCACCCGTACTTTATTATAAAGTATTGTACGTTATTTCAGGATATTGTACTTTGTACTTCACGAAAATAATAAAGTACGCAAAAATACTTTATTTCAAACTAGATGACCCGGTGAACCTCGTATCACCTATCTCTCGAGTTTTAAAGTAACTAACAAAGTACAGAATTCATTTTTATTTAAACAGATAATTTTATAAATTGTACTTTATTTTTATACTTACTGTGTACTGTTTTTTTCTCACCTAAAGTAGCCAATGTACTTTATTTACAAAAAACCTTAGTAGCATCGTAACATTCAAGCGGGTGGATTGATTTTGACCTGCTTTTTTAACACACTTTTATAAGCTTCGGCTGTATGTATGTAACGGAATCTTTGAGCACGATTTTAACATAATATTATCTCCAGTACCTAGTCTAATTAATTCGAAACTTGGCATACCTACGTATAACGTAACCAATGACAAAGCGGTAATAATTGAAAATAGCATGTTTTTTAGTATTTTTAACTATTAGTATTTATTTGTTTGATAGCTGATATTACTATGATGATGAATAATGAGTGTTCTAATTTTCTGATATTTATCGTTATTTTGTAAGCCTTATTCATAATTTGTAAATTCTTAGCTAGTCACTTGTTACATCAAAGAAATGTTGTTATGATTTCAATTTACAATAAAATAATGAATTTAGGTATTTATTAAATTCCTGTCTTCCTTAAAATTCCTCATTGTTTACTATGTAGCTTGTCAGACGTCAAAGCTTTTCTAATAAATCAAACAAGTAAGACTTATGACAGCCAGAATTTCGTATCTTATAAGAGCTGAAAGTTTTCAGGTAAGTATAACAAGGTAAGTCAGAGGTAAGAACGACCAGCAACTATGAAGTTTCGGACGCGGTTACTTTAGCTCCTAAACCGGATACCTCCTAAAGTTTAGGAGGTATCCGATTTTGATAGTCTACAGTAGACTGTAGACTGCACTCTACCTAAATGAAGTTTGACGTCTGTATACACGGTATTTAGATACTTTAAACCTTAGAGTATACATAGCTTGCTATAATGTTTACTCTATGCTTTAAACCCATTCAAATAAATGAGATAATCAATTCGACCCGTATATAATATTATGACAGGGGTCACGTAATTAATACTTTCAGAACTAACCAGTTCTTGTCTATTGTTTGTATGTATGTATATTGTATGTACGGTTTTATGTTTGAGTTCACATAATATTATATTATCTGGAACTATAAGTACGATTTAAGTCATTATTTTTTGTTGCACTAGGTATTGTTCAACTTAGGGAATACCGACTAATAGGTAGTTTTTATTATTCGTAGCTAATAGGAATAATTTTAAGGTCAATTTTGAAGTAGTTTTTTTTTAAATACAACTTGTTATTAAGTTAGTCGATAAGTTGAGTCTAGTTGTCTAGTCAACATGATTAATCGTTTTGATGACAAGATGTTAGTCGATAAAATAGTTTATTTTAGAACTGTAAATAACTGTGACCTGTCTACAATGTTAGTATCTATTAAGTATTTTGTTTCTTATCACACGAACATCAGCTTTTATATTTATTACATTAAGTAAGTATAGTAGGTAAGTATCTACAGTCTGTCAAGTAAGGGTAGACACTAGAGTCTAGATACTGAACCACAGAATATATTATATTAGTAGGTAGTACAAAACTCAACGTAATTGAAGACGTGAGTGGAAGAATCGAACAAGTAACATTTCGTAACATACGGACAATAACTCATTTTTCCCTAATTATTTTAATAAAACTTATATGTATTTCAGTTGCCGCTAACTACTAATAAATATATAATATTATATAGTACATATTAATTTGTAGGGGCTCCCATAAAAAAAAACGCATTTTTGTTCTCTTTTTTCCTCGATATTGATAACAGGTAGACACTTATAAAATAAAAATACGAAAAAATAAAAATCCGATCTACGACTTTGGATCCTTTTGACGAAAAATGCGGAAACGTAGTATGAATGAAATTTTGCAGTTATAACTAGTTTATATGGCGAAGGAGTGTATAGAGCTAATATTATTTTCAAATTATGCTTTTATCATATCTTTTTTACAAATAAAACATTACAGACCCTACAATGTGCACACTACCATCTTTTTGAATGACAAGCCTATACTTACCTACATACGAATACTCTTTTGTGTAAGGTTGAAGCCTGTTGTCAAATAAAAAATGGATTGTTGTTTTTTTATTAAGTAGATAGGTAAATCTGTAATTATAGTCAATACTTTAAACGGGAAGCCAAAAGAAGAAGATATTAAGGTCGAATTTCGACCATTAGGCGATGTCTAGTAAATTATAATATTTACAAAACAATTAAGTACTTACCTACCCTACATAATTGAATTTGCAACTTAGATAATAATGATTCGTGATAATATGGAAAACCATCAAAATCCTTTGAACTAGCTCTTTTCGTTAAAAGTTTTACGCAATGATATTCTATGTTACTAACTTGGTTTTATGCCAAAAAATATACCTAGATAATTACTGGCTGGATACATTCTTAAAATATAATATGATGTAATAGCATAAGCTGCATAAACCTGTGAGCATAACCCAATAATTTTTAAATTTATTGAACCATAGAGATTACCTACCGTATCTGGGGGCACGGCATTGCCAGCCAAGCTTTTTAGCAAAGGCACAGCCGTTCTGGGGGCACGGCAGTGCCCCAGCCAAGCTTTTTAGCAAAGGCACGGCCGTACCATACTTTTCTCGAAGCGGTTCGCGGCTATTTCACACCCCCTTTATCTTCGATGTTAACAAAGCTAGGGATTTAGAATTTCGGTCACTAGGACCTCCAAATTGCAGGAAATTTCGATAAATAGTTTAATAGTTACTAATGGTCAAAGTTACTACATATTGTCACTCACTGACTGACAGATCATCAAAATTCTAAGGTACTTCTAGCAGACTTAGAACCTTGAAATTTGGTACCCGGATAGATCTTTATTCACAATGAAAGGGAAAATTATGAAACCGACCAAGTGCTAGTCGAACTGGCGTACATAGGGTTCCGTACCGTTAATTTGTATGGGAGCCCCCCGAAAATAATAATTTTATTTAATTTTTATTATTAATTATTAAAGTTTAAATAGAGTTGAGTATGAAATTTTCAAATATGAAATTTTCAAAAACCTTACTGTTACCATTATGGATATAAGTAGAGCAAAAAAGGGAAAAAATCTTTGTTGTATGAGGTTTTTTGTACTAATAGTTTATTTTATTTTAATTGGACTACTTATTAACTTTTATAACGACACCAGAAATACTTACATATTTTGTGAAAATTGCAACTATCTAGCTATTGCGGTTCTCGAGAGCCAGCCTGGTGACATATGGATGGACGACGCATAGACAGGGAAGACTTCTTAATAATAGGGTCTCGTTTTCATCTTTTGGACAGGGAACCTATAAACTGAAAAATAATTAATAATAATATAATAATGCTTTATTAAATAACAGAAAAGATTTTTATGTTTGTAACTTTGCAAGAACAGTATGAGTTTCGACTGCATATTTGTTTTACATACAAAAGGCTTTGAGTTAGTTATGTACATAATGAAAAAATCAATTGAATAATAATAGTATTAACAACGTTAGCAATGAAACAATAATTAAATTCGATTAAAATATAAATGTAATTAGTACTGCAATAAAATATTACACTCCATACTCGCTCGATATATGGGAGTTTTAAGTTATCACATGAAATAAGGTGTGCTCCTTTCCTGCGAGGAACGTCGCTCAGACGCTTACATCAATGCTGCTAATGCTGCTATGTATTCAACGGTAATGCTAAATAGAAATAAAAAAAACCACAGCCGAACTTATACATATAACCTCCTCCTTTTTGGAAGTCGGTTAAAAATGAGCACCTTCAAGTATAAAAGCTCAAAGAGTCACTTATGTATGAATATAATAATTGACTCAGAACTCAGAAGTATTTACGTTACGTTGTCCATCTACAGAATAAACGAAGCGTCAAAGAAAAAATATAAAGGAGATAGAAAATGAGTGCTAAGCTAAGTACAGAAAAGTTATAACGTGACCTGAAAAGAAAAGAAAAGAAAAGAAAAAAACCTTCAAAAAAGAAATGAAATCCCACCAAAAACATTTAAAAAAGTAAAAGGAGCCAAGCAAAATATTGCACTTTTGTCGTAAAAAGTTTTCAGATCACACTCAAGCCAAGTCTTCAACTTATTTTGTAATTTAAGTCAACATTCAGTAAATGTATCAATAGATTTCTTTATTTTATAATTATTTTAATGGCTTGGCAATGAGCAACTTATTCATAAACATGCAGCTGTTCTATTTGGAGGAATTCAAGTATGAAGTCGTGTAAGTATACACAGACGGCAAGCGTAAAGTGTTTTAGTATGTAACGAGTAACGACGCATGTGGCCGATGGTACCCAATAAATCCAATAATTAGCCGCTGATTATGTCTCTAGTGCCCATTGCCAAGCCACTATAATAATTATAAAATAAAGAAATCTATTGATACATTTACTTACTGAATTACAAAATAAGTTGAAGGCTTGGCTTGAATGTGATCTGAAAACTTTTTACGACAGAATTTATTATTCGTAGCGACAGAAGTATTAAAGCTACGCAATATTTTGCTTGGCCCCTTTTAATTTTTTTAATGTTTTTGGTGGGATCTATTGTTTCAGTAGAAAGCTAATAACTATTAAGTATTAGTGTTCGTTGGTGAGCTTATTTTCAACTTGTGTCCCAAATTGTATCCATTCGGTTGAAAATGAGATCCTCATAATAATAATAATATTATAATTTATACAGGATGTAACAAAAACAAGTGATAATACTTTAGGGTGTGTACGTGTTCCTTGTAGAGAGTTCACTGTGAAAGTAGCAGCGCTGAAGGACCAAAATTCTTTTTCACTTTTGTATGGGGAAATTCGTGACGCTCGGGCCCTTGCCCATACAAAAGTGAAAAAATTTTTTCGTCTTTCAGAGCTGCTACTTTCACAGTAAACTCTCTACAAGGAACACGTACACACCCTAAAATATTATCACTTATTTTTGGTACACACTGTATAACTTAAATTTTATTACTTAGAGAAGTGAATTGATATGCCATCTATATTTTGTAATGAGGAACTATAACGAGCCAGTTCTCACTCTATCCTATAGATGCCGCTTCTTTGTTGTACAGTGTACACTTTCAACTAAAATTCAATTTTATTAAATGACAATATTCCATTTAAATAATTCAAGTACACCTCTGATAAAATTTATATTTATGTTTGCTTTATCAAATAACTTCTAAATGATCAATTTATCAGATTTTTTTTTTATGTCATAGTGTCATCTAGTGGCGATTTTTGTAACTGTTGCAACTCTTAAGCTTTATTTCAATACTTCAACTATAAGATAGATGTCGCTAAATTTGTGTTACATTCTTCAACTTTTTATGAATTTAATAAATTAATAATAATTGTCATAATTTTCAACAATTTTGTAAATAATTAATCGATAATTGTGTTTCAAATAATATTTAAATTGCACTAAACATCTCGCAAAGCGTCTTAACGTGGTCTTAACGCACACATAACACACGCAAAGCACTGCGGGGCTAAACTAAAATGGTCACATTTAGCAATTCCTCTCAATCAATTCAGCAAATAAATTGCCAAAACTGTCAAACTGACAAATGTCAAATTAGTACGAATTACTAAATATGAATTGCAAGCAGACTTGCATTTTGCGATTTTAAAAGAATTAATCATAACATGATTCATAATATGATTCTTCAAAGCGACCATTTTAGCCCCGCTGTTGTAATCTGAAACACGTAACAGCAGATTTTTTTTAGCTAAGAAAGTTGGAACCATTGAAAAAGTTGCCTACCTGCATAATGAAAAATCCCACCAAAAAAATTTATTGTAAAATGTTACCGAGACGACCACATAAGGTTTACCATGTGAAAAAGATAGATATGATTACGGCTTCTCCGTATGGGAAGCGCCTTAATCTACTGACCCTAATAAATTCTACCTAATAGTAAGTATTATGTATGCCTCGGCAGCTGTTTCGTTACTAGCTTCCAGATCAAAAACTAAATATTCGCATCACCTCCGCGATGGTAGGGAAACGGCGAGGCCATACATAATATATTTACTGGTAAGTATGTAGAATTTGTTTAAGTTGGGGTCAGTAGGCCGAGTAGATTCAGAGGCTCTACATGAGATCTTATATCTTTTTCACAGGGTAAACCTTATGACGTGGTCGTCTCGGCAACATTTTACACAGGGCCCCCGTAAGGGCTACCTGGCGCCTGTGTGCAAATCGGCCAAGTGTGAGTCGGACTCGCACGAAGTTTTCCGTACCGTTAAAGTACAGAAATAGGCCAAAAATTTAATTTTATTATTAATTAATAAAGTACACATCATTTTTTAGGATTTTTTATAATTTCAAGTGTCTACCTGTTGCCATTATCGATATCGAGCAAAAACTGCCAAAAAATCAGGTTTTTTGTATGGGAGCCCCCATGGAGCCCCCTTGAACATACAGAAAAAATTGATAGCCGAACACAATATTAATAAAACCTCCTAAAACCTAACCTCCTCCTATTTATTTTTTTAATTTTTGTCTAAATAGCTAATATTCTATAGAACATTCCTGCGCTACTTCTGTGTTTCAGGCCTTTGTTGCTCTATTAAGCTAGGAATATTAACTTTATGACTATAACACGGACAGTCTGTCATCATTTTACTTTATTAATCTGAGACTGTCGCAGGAATTAGGTATGTCTAAAAAATATTTGAGTAATGTACCTAATTTACTTTTTTTTATATGAGGTCGAATTTCGACCATTGGGCGATCTCTAGTAAAACTAAATCCAAAAAGATTAAACACGTAGAGATAATGTTGTTTGATTTGTTGATTAAAATGTACTAAAACGGAATTATTACCTCGCTTAGTGCAAATAATTATTATTCAGTTAAAACATGCCAAGCGTGAGACGCCCAGAATATTTGGTTCCGTATGACAGAAAAAAAAAACTATTTAAAAAGTCCATATCTTAAAATCGCTTATTTTGATGAAGCTTGCAGTGTTTGTGTGTGCCCTAAGTTGAACAATACAATCGGAATTGTAGTTCCGGAATTACTGTCAGTTACTGGAAGTTGTTTACATTGTTTCATGAAATAGATAAATCCAATCCATTTTATAGCACTTAGAGGGCTAATGATGATGAACCATTGCTAAGAACACTCTCGATCACACATACACACACAAACTCTTAACCCCCTCAAAACCCCTTTCTTGGGGTTAAAAATGGCTCTAATATAAGACAAACGGACTCCAAATGAAATAACTCAGGTATCGTTTTAATGATGTGCAAATTAATTGTTAGTTTTAAGTAACGCTAGGATTAACACAGCCTTAATTTTCACTTCATATGGATCAGATTTTGAGGTCGGATTTAATGTTTCCGTTATAAAATCTAATAATATTATCCAACTAACTAGAAGAGCTACTGTTTCTTATAACAACCATTCTGACACATTGAATGATAAGTTAACTTTATGACGAAAATTAGAAACAAAAAGTGCCACTCATTTTCTGTCAACTTCTCTTAATTTTTTAAGTATTTGAAGCAGCTATCCCCAACCCGCGGCCCGCGCGCCGCGTGCGGCCCGCCGGGACTTCACCTGTAGCCCGCGTGATGATGAAATACAGTTAGAAATTCGTGAAAGACGTGAAATTTTTCCACTTTTAGGTTTTAAACCGTTAATTTTGAAGAACGTTATTTTTTAACCCTAAAAAATTTTTGTTGCGGTCCGTGACACCAAGACCAATACATATTTGCCGTATGAAAAAAAGGTTGGGGACCACGGATTTAGAGCGACCGCAGACATACAATTTCAAGTTGGCCAACTAAATCGCATACCAATAGCTATAATATACGTCGGTACGGCCATACGTCGTGCGAGCTCTCATACGTCGCTATATTATAGCGACGTATGAGAGCTCGCACATTACATCCATGATCCAACTAAATAGTTGGACACCAATCGTATAATAACCGCGATTCCTTTCCGATTACCTGCAAATTAAAAAAAGTCCAAATTAATTGTGAGTTGTGACAATACGCAATTTAGATGTACGATAGTCGGCCACCTTGAAATTGTATATTCTGCGGAGTCCCCCGATACAATTTCTGCCCAAATCTTATACATAAAATTAAAGTTATCATAATATTGTCTCTGAGTGCGACAAGAGTGAGTTCTTTTTAACCGACTTCCAAAAAGGAGGAGGTTATATGTTCGGCTGTGGATATTTTTCTCTTCATAGCTGTTAGTTTATAGAGCGAGGACGCCAACAACAATTTGTATGGAATTTATTTCAATTACTACTACTACTAGTACTATAGGGATGCTATTTTGTCCCCATATTTAAACATTACTTATTTCATCAAAAATATCCACAGCCGAACATAATATAAGTAAGTATAACCTCCTCGTTTTTTGGAAGTCGAACAGTGAACACTGAAAAAACTAACACTCCCTATTTCACAATTTCTATTCTAACGACAGAGTCGAGACGAGGGGGGGGGGGGGTAAAGTCTCTGAGTGCAGCTGCATTAAGTATTCAGTGACATGTAAATATAACTTAACTTGAATTATTGAACAGAGTTTTAAAAGTTTTAAAGTGTTTCAGTTTGGGTGTGCTAATTAATCAAATTATATCTGATTCCTCCGTAAAAAGCCGTTGTTAACACAGTACAACTCAATTTTAAATGGATTTTTTCTACTCATAATATTCTAATAATGGTGACGTTAAAACCTACAAACATCTGGGAATTTATGCAGATCAGACCGTCCAGTGATATTATGTCTATAAACTTATTTATAAAGGACAACTTCTGTTTTTTATGCATTCATATGTAAACAAACACAATAATATTAAATGTAGGTAGTTATGAAGTTAACTAGATATATCTTAAAAATGTATTAATAAACTCATATTGGTGCAAAAAAGTCGTATTTTTTTTTGTCTTTCTGAAGTTTTATTTTGGCGTAAAGTAACAGTTTTTTGGCGCGCCAAATTACTAATCTAATAAAATAAATTAGTTTCATCCAGATAGTAAAATATATTTTGTGATAAATAATAAATTATGATAAATATCATCAAAATCGGTCCAGCTATAACATTGCAATAATTCGATGGATGCAAACAAAATATACTTTTAAAAAAACTATTAGATATAACAGGGTATTAAAGTTGGTAAGAACCAATACATAATACTTAATAGATATACTTAAAGTAATAATTTGTTGATTAATTATAATGCTTAAATCTGTAAACTACTTTTAGTTCTATTAAACTACTATCATGGCCTGCTTACAAATGGTTTTATTAAGCGCTTTTTGTAACTGAGAATATCATTAGAAGTTGATAATAGACATTCTTAAGACGCATTTATATAGGTATTATAAATTAAGTATAATAATTAATTATAACTCCTATACAGTATGAGTATACACTTTCCCGCGATAAAAAGGTGTCCTATGTCGTTCCTCTTAATTTACTCCTTTAGGAAGGACATCGACCATCGTACCTACTAAATTTCGTCAAATTCGGTCCACTAGTTTCTGAGCATAGTGTCAACACAAACAAACATAATATTTTTAAGCATGATTAGATATTATTCGAATACTATAATATGACATTACATTCCATGTTAGTACTATCAGAGAAGTTGATTCCTATGCAAATCGGGGATCTAAGTAGTTTGGTTGCGTTACGTCAAACCCAGCTGACAGATCACAATTAACATTGAATTGACATATTCGACCAAATAACGTTGGTCTGTCAATTGCATAGGAATCAACTTCCTCGATGGTACATTTTTTCGGGACAAAAAAATATCCTTTCCCGATACCCGGTTTAGCAGTTTGGGCTTAAAGAGACACACAGACTGACAGACACACTTTCACATTAATTATAATATTGGTATGGATGGACGGTGGATGGTGGCATGGTATGGATGTCATAAATCATAATTTAATAACAATATTAATAATTATTATCTAGGTACGTATTGACAGTAAGATCGTCCGTGGCCTATTGGGTAGACCTTTGATTCGCACTCGCAGATACCGGGTGGAGGCGTGTACCAATGAGACATTTTGTCATTGGTACACGAAAACATCGTAAGGAAACCCGCACACTGTTAGTCCCAGACGTAATAATTGACCCGTTCTTTCCTCTGGAGTCTGGACTAGGCCGACTATGTTGCGAGAATGCCGTATGTGCTTGGGCAACCATTCGGTAATTTAAAAATCTTGTCCCAGGCACTACAGTATTTGAGGAGTGGTTACTTCGCTCTGAAAAAATCATCCACAACGGACGCAAAGGCCTAGTTTATTGACATTGATGCATCGCCACCGCCAAGATGAGTTTTTCGTTTCGGTGTAGCCTGTGGTGTAGCCTGATCTTTATTATTTTGTCAATTTGACGGATTACAATGAAGACTTGTTATTTCCGACCTACGAATAATAAAAACAGGAAGAGTAAACTGTGTCAAAAAAGTTCACGAGTCTACAATATGCGTTTCGGTGTAGTCTGATCTTTATTATTTTGTCAATTTGACGGATTATAATGAAGACTTGTTATTTCCGACCTACAAATAATAAATTAATTAAGAAATTTAAAAAAAACCCGCCAAAACAACTTTAAACAGTAATGAAATAATATTATTTACTATCTTCAAGTTCAAATAATTCCTAACTTGTGTAAAGTAATATTTTAGTCCATATTATTGTTGTCACGGTGTGTCGGGGGACCGCCAAGTAAACTACAACCTACAACCGCCAAGTCGCTGATTACCTATCTCGATTCAGATCGCTGTGAATTGATCCTTAAACTTGTTATGCGAAATCAAACATCTACATTAGCGGTCCCCTGACACACCTTGACAACAATTATGGACTAAAATATTACTTTACACAAGTTAGGAATTATTTGAACTTAAAGATAGTAAATAATATTATTTCATTACTTTTTAAAGTTGTTTTGGCGGGGGTTTTTTAAATTTCTTAATTTTATTTTATTTCATACTTTTTAAACTTGTGTTGGTTATAGTGCAGAATAATTCCTATCAACAGAATCATATTCTCATGATTACCATCTATCAATGTCCTTTTCGATGAGGCCGTTAATATGAGCTCAAACATGAAACCTCCAGTTTGGGTTCATAAGAAGCTCGGTTCCTATAGAATCCAGGTGATGCTGCAGCAGCAGCATGTAAATATTTACTTACTGTTTATACTTTATCTACTTCTTACTGGTTGTCGCAATTAAAATGAGCCCAAACACGAAACCTCTGCTCTAAGTTGGCGAGGAATTGGATATCCTATTGATTACCAGGTGATGCTGCAGCACCAGGTCAACTTTGCATTTTTATGTGTATACGTATATAGTAACAAATGTCACGAACTAGAATGAAATATAAAACCCATCAAACGACTACAAGTTGCTAACGGCCTTTCATGAACCAGATAAACCCTGATTGTCCAGCACTGAGCAGGCTGATGATGATGAATTATAGCTAAGAACACTCTCGATCATGTCAGCTTTCAAACAAAAAAAACTAGATCAAAATCGGTCCACCCGTTTGGATGCTACGATGCCACGGACAGATACACACACAGACAAACAGACAGACACGTCAAACTTATAACACCCCTTTTTTTTGTCGGGGGTTAAAAATGAAGAAGAGTAACTGTGTCAAAGTTCACGAGTCTACAATTATAATATGTGACCCGAATACATCCATAAAGTATGCATGTATTCGGGTATATTCGGTAAACAATTTTGTGTAAATATAGAAATTGACAATTAACATTAATTAATTTACGAAATTTACGAAAGTAAGCCGTTGACATCAACGGCTTTATTTCGTAAACTAGCTGTTGCCCGCGACTTCGTCCGCGTTAGTATAGTAGATCACGTCCCAAGTATTATTTATTGTACAAAAATATTCAATGTACAGTATTGACTTTCCTACGATTTTATTATATATAGATGTTCCGCGCGGTTTCGCTTCCGTAATTTAGGAATTTCACGCGACCGTACATTTTTCCGCAAAAAATAGCCTATGTCCCTTAACGTGGTCTATTCTTCATGTTTGCCAAATAACATAAAAATTGCTCCAGTAGTTCTTAAGAATCTTAAGACAATAAGCTATTTCATATAATTTCCCCCGTTTTTTCCACATTTTCCTCTATTTCTTCGCTCCTATAAGTTGTAGAATAAAATTATATAGCCTATAACCTTCCTCGATAAATAGGCTATCTAACACTGAAAGAATTTTTCAAATCGGACCAGTAGTTCCTGAGATTGGCGCGTTCAAATAAGCCCTTTCAAATAATTTCCCCCCGTTTTTTTCGCATTTTCCTCTATTTCTTCGTTTCTATTAGTCTTAGCGTGATAAAATATAGCCTATAGCCTTCCTCGATAAATGCGCTATCTAACACTGAAAGAATTTTTCAAATCGGACCAGTAGTTCCTGAGATTAGCGCGTTCAAACAAACAAACAAACAAACTAACTAACAAACTCTGCAGAATTATAATATTAGTATAGATTTGAGAGTGTTTCTTTGCTATTGCCATATAATATTTTAGTGTGATGTGCGAAAAGGAACCAAATTCAAAATGGTTGAAGTATGGGAGTTTCCTTAGTTTTTATTATTCGTAGTTTCCAACCTTCATTTGAGCCAAAACCATCTGAAATCGTGCTTTTGGTCACGTACCAAATTAAAAAAATCACCTTTAAACACAATGACTTTGTAAAACTTAGAAATAAACTTGTTACATTTGACCTTAAGTAAGCCTATTTAGTTTACCTGTTGTTATAATATCTTATATCTTTAAACGAGCAATTCTTGTATATATAATATGTAATTGGAATCTCGCAATCGGCTCCAACGATTTTCATGAAATTTACTATTTAAGGGGACGTTTCGGGGGCAATAAATCGATCTAGCTAAGAATTTTTAGAAAATGTCATTTTATTCGTGTTTTATATCAAATACCGAGCAAACATCGGTCAAATAGCTAGTTATAGTAATATTACAAATTGCGAAAAGGTATCTGTCTGTTTTTCTGTTTTTTATTACTAACTTAAAACTTAAGGATAGGTCCCTTGTATAGAGTTATCTGTATAGAGTTATCTGTGAAAGTAGCAGCGCTTAAAAGGTACTTTTGACTTCTATGTTTCTATGAGAAACGCCACAAGGACCTGAATTTGCTCTTACAATATTAAAAAAGTAACTGTTTCAGCGCTGCTACTTTCACAGAATAATAATAGCTCCCACGCCGGTTTCGGTGACGGTGGCCGGTTTAATTGAAACCAGCAGGAGTAATTTTATATTGCCCAAGTGTGTGCGCACTGTGCAGTACCAAGAGCACTATCTATTCCTTTCACTCTCATAACCCAGTGGGACGGAATACCGACACGACTGGCGAGAGATCAGGCGCAGGACCGACTTTTTTACATGCCCATCCGACGCATGGATCATCTTTCTTGTCAGACAATCAGGTGATCAGCCTGCATTGTCCTTATCAAACTTGGAAATAATATGTTTACAATGCGAGGATCGAACCCACGACCTCTGTTTTATACAGGGTGTAACAAAACTAAGTGATAAATATAATACTTTTAGGGTGTGAATGGGTTCCCTGTATAGAGCTCGGAGTGAAAGTGGCAGCGCTAAAAAGTAACTTTAAATCATTTTATGGGAAAGTTCATGACGCTGGGGCGTTTGCCTATACAAATCACAATAAAATCTGCTCTTTCAGCGCTGCTACTTTCACAGTGAACTATTTATAAGGAACACATACACAAAGTACTATCACTTCGTTTTGTTGCATCGTGTAGTTATATGTAACTATAAAAATTATGAAATTACTGAGCACAGAATATACAGTGTGTTTGTGTAAACACCGTTATCCTTGAAACCATCAAATGAGCCCGTCAAAATGAACAACTTTTTCTATGAGAACAATGCTGGGAACTCAAAAAAAAAAGCCGTTTTCATACCCACACGCATGCCCGGATCGGCAATTTGTATGAAGACGGATTTTTTTGAGTTCCCAGCATTGTTCTCATGGAAAAAGTTGTTCATTTTGACGGGCTAATATGATGGTTTCAAGGATAACGGTGTTTACACTAACATCTTGTATAATTAGTACCTTACGGCTACTAACAAGAGTAGGACTATACTCCACTCGGGCTAGCTTGTCGCTAGCGGTCATTGACTCCCTGTCAAAAACTTGACATTTTCCATATAAAACCACGATTGGCAATATCTGACACTTCATTGTCAATCGCGGTTGATAAACTTTTTTGTTTGACATGTTTTTGACAGAGAGTCAATGACCGCTAGCGAGAAGTTAGCCCGAGTGGAGTAAGGGCCAATTCACACCGGATCGGCAGCGGCCGGCAGCGGCGCGAAGAGGCGCGGCGCGGCGAGGCCGGCAGAGGCGGCTCGCGTCGCCGCGGGCGGCGGCTTGTGGACGCTCGCGGCCCCTGGCGGCCGCGCGCTACCTTCAGAGCGCCGCACAGTGGATCAAAAATCGAGTTTTTATAGACATAGGAACTTGAATTTCCAGATGTCATTTTTTTGGGCTGAAATATGTTTTCCTAGTTTTTATTACATAATAAAATGTAAAAAGACTCATCTACGAGTAATAATAAGGGAGTAATATTTTTTTTAAGAAATTTTAGTATGGAGCCGACATGAAAAATGAGCATAACATCTCTGGAATCGCATGGTTGGCCGTTATATCCTCACACACTATTATAGTACTAATTATTACTCACATTTTGACATATTTTGTATTACGGCACCATTTGTAGGTACTTCATTTTGGTTAATTAAAAACTGTCCATTGGTACTTTATTTTGGTTACTTAATTTATTTTTATTTTTATTTATTTACCATTTAAAACAATACATACAATACATTATTTTAAAAACTTAATTCAAATATAAAGAAGAAAGAAATTATTATGGTGATATAATGTATCAACCCTCTCTTTTTCCAGTGTCCCCAGTAACAATTTAAAACTTCCAACTGAATTAAATTAAATTGTCTGGAACTACTTGACATATTCTATTGTTTTTTTGTTAAATGATCCGTGTTCTTTACTTTCATAAAAAATTGTAACTCCCTTATTATTACACGTAGCTGCGTCTTTTTACATTTTATTATGTAATAACAACTAGGAGACCATATTTCAGCCCAAAAAAATTACATCTGGAAATTCAAGTCTATGATACTCGATTTTCGATCCACTGTGCACCGCGCGTCCGTCGGCGGAAAGTGCTCGCGGCACCTCGCGGCGCCTCGAGGCGCCTCGAGGCACCTCGAGGCGTCGCGCGACCGCGCGCGGCCGCCCGCGGCGCCTCGAGCCCTTTTGAAGTTTTCAAGCGATACTACTCGTAGTAGTTATAAGTATATAAATAAAGTTTAAAATTATTTCACACTAAAAGTGCTCTTCGCGCCGCTGCCGGCCGCTGCCGATCCGCTGCCGAATTGGGCCTAACTTAGGCCCAATTCGGCAGCGGAAAATTACGCTATGGAATAAAACTCCTATACTTAGGCCGCCTAAGTATAGGAGTTTTATTCCATAGCGTAATTTTTCTATACTTTTTTTTCTTTTTTTTTTCGAAAGGGTCTAAGCTACTGGTCTGGTTAAGACCATGGTAGTTTAATCGTGGCTATAACTAGTCTGTTGCTAGTTGGTTTGGAAATAAACAATGAGGGGGGCCTGGCCCCCTCCCCTAAAGTCACACGTGTGACATTCTAGACGGGCAATATTGGGGAGAGCTACGAAAATAAGCTATTTTTATCTGACGTGGGCTTTTTCTATACTTAACCATAATAATTATGTCACCACCATATCGCACTACTTAATATGATTAAATGAATAATTAATTATTATAAATATTATGTATATTTAATCAGTAGCATTCCATATAGTAAGTATGCAATCGTTTTTTAATTATTGCACAACTTCAATTTTACGTTAGGCAATACGTGTAAGGAAAAAAAGCAGTCATAACTTATAAGTATCCCTAGAATGGTGACAAGGTGGTAGAAAGGTAAAAATGGGTAAAGACAAGGTAAGGACCTTGCGACAGGTAGGCAACAGGCTTTTGACAGCAGATCTTGCATTGTCTGATATGATTGTCAGAAATGTTGTATACGAAAATCTATACTTAGTTTGGGTTGCACCAGAGGCGTGGTTAAAGTTAAAGTTAAGGTTAAAGTTATGGTTATAGTTAAGGCTAAATTTAACTTTAACCTTAACTTTGACCGGAGAAATTGACAGATGACAGCTGGTCCAACAATTTTATAAATGAACGTGGGCGGGGGCGCTGCTGGTAAAGGAAAACCATAGGAAAACTGTCAAAAATGCGTTTTTGTATGATGACAGCGTTAGTTCCTTTTTTCGCCACATGAAAGGTTTCATATTGTGCATTTGAAACCTTGTCAAGTGCTATGGTTATGGTTAAATATGGCGTCTTGATGGCGTCCATTTTTACCTTTAACCAAAGATTTGACATTTTGTATTGTTGTTAAAGTTAAAGTTACAGTTATAGTTAAAGTTAGTTGGTGCAACCCAACCTTAATATTATAAAGCTTGTTTGTTTGGACGCTCTAATCTAATAGGAACTACTGGTCCGAAAAAAAAGAATGTTTCAGTGTTAGATCATATTTTATTAAGGATGCTATATATTATAGGCTATAAATTTTTACGCTAAGACACAGGGGCGAAAAAACAGAGGAAAATGTGGAGAAAACGAGGAAAATTATTTGAAAGGGCTTATTATCTCACGAACTACTGGAGCATTTAGAGCAATTGTATGTTATTCGGAACAGATAAAAAGTAGACCACGGGAAGGATCATAATAATATGTTATTTTTTGTAGGCTAATTAGTTATATTATTAGTATATATTGTCTGTGAAATTCGTAATTTACGCGGACGAAGCTGCCTTTTAATATTCCAAATTGGAAGACTAAAATCTTTTAAATTTCAATCACATTGTACATGAATGGTCACACTCAGAGAGATTTAATGACAATTTAACTTTAATTAAAAGATTACAAACTCCACAGTAGCAGCAGCAGCGCTGATACAGCCATTTTTAGGGTTCCGTAGCCAAATGGCAAAAAACGGAACCCTTATAGATTCGTCATGTCTGTCTGTCTGTCTGTCCGTCCGTATGTCACAGCCACTTTTCTCCGAAACTATAAGAGCTATACTATTGAAACTTGGTACGTAGATGTAGTCTGTAAACCGCATTAAGATTTTGATACGAAAATGGAAAAATTTTAGGGGTCCCCATAGGTGCAACTGAAACAAAAAAGTTTTTTTTTCATCTAACCTATGCGTGTGGGGTATCTGTGGATAGCTCTTCAAAAATCATATTGAGGTTTCATATATAATTTTTTTATAACCTGAATAGTTTGCGAGAACTCCTCTAACTTCTAAAGTAGGGGCATGATAATTCTCAAAAAAATATATGATGTACATTACTATAAAAACTACCAACGACAATTGGTTTGAACGAGACCTAGCTAGTAGTTTTTTTTATACGTCATAAATAGTAAACCTTAATTTAACTTAATTAAATTAATTGAAATATAAAAATAAATCGAAAACCTTTTAATTTCATAGAAATAAACCTTATTGCTGCTGCGGAACCCTTCATGGGCGAGTCCAACTCGCACTTGGCCGGTTTTTTTGTGATTTGTATGGGCAAGCGCCCCCGCATCATGAATTTTTCCATACAGAGGAAAAAAGTTATTACTTTCACAGTTAAATCTATATGAGACCCTATACTATACACACCCTAAGGTTGGGTTGCAACTTGCACCAACTAACTTTAACTATAACTGTAACTTTACTTTTAACTATAACTACAGTGAAAAATTTCAAATCTCTGGTTAAAGTTAAATATGGCGTCAAAGGACGCCATATTTAACCTCCGCTCATACGTATATAAATTTTTAGTGAAAATTTACTATGTTTTACAGTGTTACTCGTATATTTTTCCTGACGATTTTTACGGATAATTCAATTTTTATACCGTCAATCCCGTTACCTGTAGCTTCAATAAAAAAATAAACGCAACAGACATCACAGATGTTTTTTTTTTATGAAATAAGGGGGCAAACGAGCAAACGGGTCACCTGAAGGAAAGCAACTTCCGTCGCCCATGGACACTCGCAGCATCAGAAGAGCTGCATGTGCGTTGCCGGCCTTTTAAGAGGGAATAGGGTAATAGGGGAGGGTAGGGAAGGGAAGGGAATAGGGGAGGGAGGAAAGGGAATAGGGTAGGGGATTGGGCCTCCGGTAAACTCACTCACTCGGCGAAACACAGCGCAAGCGCTGTTTCATGCGGTTAAAGTTAAGGTTAAAGTTAAAGCTAAAGGACGCCATATTATACACACATACGCTATAACCATTACTTTAACCACGCCTCTGGTGCAACCCACCCTTAGACACAATATAATATATTAGCAGTATACCAACTTAAGGCCGAAAGTAATTAATAATATTATCAGTTAGTTCTGTTGCACGGCGGTTCTTCATTGCTTCGCATAATAATATGACGTCGACGTTCGACCCATTTTATGTCAGTTCCATACATTTTGGTTGGATATCGGATCGTGCGAAGTGGGTGGAGGGGGTAAAGAAATCGATTGCCGCGCTTGCCGCGGCAAAAATATGCAAAAAAAGAGGCTCAGCTAATAGTCAAACAAACTTGTCAATCTGGTTTCGAAATTTTTAGAAATTGGTCTTAATTGTTTTTGTATCGTAGACTGCAAAAATAACAGCAGAAATAGGTAGTCAGTATACAAATTTAATGTTTTTCCTAAATCCACTAGGAAATTAGATCAGATATAAATAGATAGCTGCTGTAAAAATGAAAAAGTATGTGATTCGATATAACCTAAAATTGCATTATCAGTCAAGTCAATTTTATTTGAGTTGCATTTTACAAATATATTAATTGAGTACCTAACTATTATTTTAGTGTTGATGAATGATGGATCACCATGGTCTCCATAACCCGACGACAAAACTTGCAGTGATAGTTTCATAGAATATTTAATTTAAATCCAAAGTATTAGGTGGAAGAAATAGTGACTCACAAAATATGACGATAAACCAGTTACTACATACTGATTTAACTGATCTTTTAGAAGCTGGAGCTAGAGTTTTGAATCAAAAAGGTTTTTCAAGTAAGCAAGTTTCAGGTGAAAGGGGTAAAAAAGTTAAAATTATTATGCCCCCATTTTGAGCAAAATAAAACGAGTACTCTCAAGAGGAAACCGAAAGGACTTGCTCGCTGATATTGCTCGAGTAAGAATCCATAGTGTAAAGCAATGATATTCTATGTTACTATTTTAGAAACTCATTGATTGAAAGTGTAACTCAGAAAAATGAAGAATGTTTGCAGTGTTTTAGTAAATTTATGGACTCCGATTTATTATGATTATATTCATTTTCCACAAGTAGTTTTGAACTAAATATAACTCAAATACCATTAATTATTGTTCTATATATATTTTATTTGCTTTAATATTTACAAAATAAACAAACTCTTGTTGTTTATTTTTTGACACATTCCTTCGTTTGAAATATGTCACTACTGACGTGCACGTTCCGAATAACGAAGCGATAACGAAATTGTTTTGGCTGAATTACCCTGTATATTATCTGTTCATCTCCTTATTTCATTAAAGTTGATTAGTCATTAAATATCTCTAAGTGCAGCTGTTAAACTATAAAACACCAATCAGTAATAAAAAAATAACAAAAGCAATTGGCTGACCAATTATTGTTTTTATAAGTTGTAAGTTATAAGTAACTCCTTCTCAGAACGTAGCGAGTAGTGTTCTGAGAATCGTGGACTTTACCAAAGACTATTCCACTCTCCATTATGACAGTAAAGGCAGCGGTACCAGCACAAACTAAGAACGAATAAAGTTATGAAAGTGCAGTGTTTTTCAATCTTTTTTATGATTCCCTAAAAATATTTTTTTTTATGTACTAGATGACGCCCGTAATTCTGTTGCGCCAAAATTCGTTTAACGCGCGGCGACCGTAGGTTTTTCCGACATAAAAAGTATCCTACCTCTTCACGCCCAAACCATTGAACCGATGTTGCTGAAATTTGGTATGGAGATACTTTGAGTCCCGGTAAAGGACATAGGATATTCATTTTTTATCCTGAAAAAATGTACGGTTCCAACGCGATAAACGAATTTTGGACTTTGTCGATGGTTTATGGACTAAATTTGGTACTAAATGATGATGATGATAATTTCAAATTTTTGCGTCCGCGCAACGTCAAAGGTTTATTCTTTGACTGACATTTGTACTTTAGGGCTTAGGATTTTGTAAAGACTACCGCGGTAGCCTTTTCTTGGAACTATTTTTAGATATGTTCTAGTTATTTACGTTTCTTTAGGATTTGATTATTTGTAGTGTTTAGGCTGGGATTTGTACAGTACTTACATAGATTTTATTGCATCTGGTACCAAATTAAAAAGTTATAACAATAGAGATCAAAACCTTGGCTCTTTTAAAGTTAATTGTGATTAAGGTAGATAATACAATTACTCTTGATTGTTAGCGGATATAAAATCCGGTCAAATGTTTTACTGAGGATGAGCGGCCATCTTGATTTTAAAATACATTACAAATCAAAAATCATGGACAAACATACATATCAAGCTGATGATTTCTTTTTACTTTAAGGCTGTATTTATATCCGGCGGCGTGAACGCGGCGTCATTTTGGCCGCTACAACGCGAGACCACAAGCAATAATCTCCCACACCGGTTTCGGTGAGGGTGGCCGGTTTCATTGAAACCAGGCCAGTTACGCAGGAGTAATTTTATAGTGCCCAAGTGTATGCGCAATACACAAGAGCACTCTCCTCTATTCCTTTTACTCTAATAACCGAATGGGACGGACGGCCGACACGACTGGCGAGAGATCAGGCGCAGGACCGACTTTTTACATGCCCATCAGACGCAATACGCATGGATCATCTTACTTGTCACTTGTCAGACAATGGTGATCAGCCTGCATTGTAATAACCAAACTTGGAAATAACATGTTTCCAACGGCCGGAATCGAACCCACGACCTCCGGTCCTAGTCAAGAGCCATGCTCTGAACCACCGGACCACGGAATAATCATACATAGTATGTAACGATTTTATTCAAATAGGGGCGCGGTCGCGACGTTTACGTACAATTGCTTGTGATCTCACGGTGTAGCCGCCAAACCGCGCGTTGCAGTTACATACGCATGAGTTGACACTTGACATTGACGAAAATCATTCTTCTCTACCAGCAAAGGCAGATTTTTTTTTAATGAAATAAGGGGCGAACGAGCAAACGGGTTACCAACCGTCGCCCATGGACCAGCGTTGCCAGATTTTTTTTGTGCCAAGTCGGGACTTTGGAACTTTTTGAGTGAAAAAGCGGGATTCTTCAGTCATAAGAGGGACAAAGTAAAAAAAAGGTATAAAATCAAAAGTTTTTTGAATTTTTATCTTTTGAATTGCGTTAAAATAACGTGTACGTAACAATAGATAGCTAAAGTAGCCAAAGAAAATCCACCCCTCTACCTCCCACACTCTTATCTTCATTACGCACCTTTCTTTCTCAGCACGCTGCACGTACGTTCGGGGTTTCCCCGAAAAGCGGGACTAAGCCTGTCCCGCGCGGGACATTTAATTTTGATAAAAAATCGGGACGTCCCGCCAAATTCGGGACGTCTGATAACGCTGCCATGGACACACGCAACATCAGAGAAGCTTTTAAGAGGGAATATAATTACAGGGTAGCTAGGGGAGCTAAGGAAGGGAATAAAGAAGGGAAGGGTAGGGAATTGGGTCTCCGGTAAACTTACTCACTCGGCGAAACACAGCGCAAGCTCTGTTTCACGCCGATTTTCTGTGAGCCCCTGGTATTTCTCCGGTCGGGCCGGCCCATTCGTGCCGAAGCATGGCTCTACCACGTTAAACCACGTAGAATTTATCTATCTTAACTGCAACTCTAAATGTTGCTTTTACATTGTTTGAACGTTAACATATTTTAATTACCAAGTATGCACATTTAAGTCCATTTAAGGGTACAAAAGGTAAAAACTGAACACTATTGGATACTATTTACTAAGACTGCGCTGTCTGTCCGTCTGTCACTATAGGCCTCTAGTCTCTACCTCAAAAACCGCGTCAGTCAGTTTAGATTTAGTGCATTTAGCGGACCCCTAGACGATAAATTTTATTGTTCAATGTCACGTATTGTGAAATATTATTGACCGTCTAGGGTTGATATTGAACGCGTCCGTTTTACAATCCTATTGTCAAATAAATTGTTCAATATCAATACTATAGTTCGATGATGATGATGATGCACAATAAAATTGACCGTCTAGGGGCCCACTTATTCTTAAAGATTATAAGCACACTTATGATGATGCTGATGATGCTTTTTAAAGTTTTCTGCGTGTATACTACCTGTGCACTGCATGCATGTGCAAAGCCTGAAGAGGCAACAATATCTTACTAAAATAACTATAATATTATTATAATTAACTGGTAAAGTAATATTATAATTTATATCTAATTTTTTTATAAATTATTAAGTACAGGAAATATTATAAGTACTTACATGAAAACAGTCATAGATTACAAATTATTTTGTTTACTCAATAAATAATTTTAAGAATTAATTATGGTGTCCGAGTTCTGTTATCACATATTTTCCCACATTTTTACATAATGTAAAATAAACATAAAATAAATTAAGCCTAATTATTGTTAAAATACAATTTGTAATAAAATTGTTTTTATACGACGATACAGATGAGTAATTTTTTACACCTTAATAGCCTTAATGACTTAAATTGTACATTTACATTAAAATTTTACATAATATTATGGTTTTGAATGAAAATTATCTAGCAGTAGGTATTAAGTCTTACACCAGTTGTTAAGAAAATTGTACGCAAGTAAAACCTTGTGCTTCAATAATAAGCCTGGACATTTAGACAAATTGTATTCGATGAGCTTGAAAGCGAAAAAATAAGAGTACAAAATATGTGTGATATCTTGTAAAAAAATCCAATTTCTAAATTTCGCTGTCGATACAAAAGCTGTTTGTCTAAGTGCCCAGATCACGCGATATAACTACTCACGGGCAACTGCAGCATGCACTTGACAATGAATTTATTATTGCAATATTATTAATACAAACGGTTATTAATAAGAATAATTAATGGAATAAATTGTGACATTTATTCATGCGGTTTTGTTTAACCATACAAATATTTCTTTTTGCTGATTTTTCTGTATTCATCGGCAGATGGCGGACCTACGTAATTTAGTAGGGTTATGTCAAACTCAGCCGACAACAGCTCATGACTAATTATAATTTTGATTTAACATTTAATCCGACCAAATTACGTAGGTCCGCCGCGCCGGCTGGCTATGAATCAATTTCTTCGATGGTACATCTGCTAGCTTCGTACACAGCGAGGGGCAGCGGGGCGAGCCGCATTTTCAAAGTCAAACTAGTTTTATGACTAAGTGTGTGATGGGTCATAAAAGTAAGAATGAAGAAATATGCGTTTCCAGCACGTCACTATATTTACGTTACAAAGCAATTATTCAAGATTTTGGACTCACATTTTCACAGTGATAGTTTTGAATAAATATGTAGTTAAAATGACAAGACAAGACGCACGGTGGACTGAACAAAAAATAATGGAACATACGCCACAAAAACATCAACAGACCGGATTGTACGTAGGTTATACTCTAGTTATGTGGCATTGTTGTATTAATTAACATGTTTTATGTAGGTTTGTAAATAAACACGCATTTTCTGGGAAAAGATCATACCTACTGCTTATTGCGGGTTCACACCCTGTGTTTTCAAGTATTTGTGGGTTTTACCCCCTAAAATCTTCGGAATTAGTTAGGTAATGATGGTGTTTGATATTCTATTTGCCCAGGTGCCGCTATGTGTAGTCTATCAAAATCAAAATCAAAAATCAAAATTGTTTTATTTCTGAATAAATTTAAAATAAATGTTTTCAGAAAGTCCTACATGATGCCTACCACCGGTTCGGGAACTAACCCGGCGAGAAGAACCGGCGTAAGAAACTCGCACGGGGCCCACTTTTTTACCAAAAAAAGTGAGAAAAAAATTAATCTTTTAAAATAAAGTTTACAATTTTGTAACTAAATATTATATACAATATCCACATACATAATTGTAAGTCCTATAATAATGAAGAAGTAGCCTTGCAAGAAGCCATCCTACGCCCAAGGTGTGCCATCGTTTATGAAATCATTGACCTTATAATAGGCTTTGGCACACAAACGTTCTTTAACTACTTTTTTAAATTTATTAATGGAAAGATTTTGAACGTTTTCTGGGATTTTGTTGTAAAGGCGTATACATTGACCTTTAAAAGATTTACTGACTTTACTAAGTCTGATAACCGGCATATCTAGCTTGTGCTTATTTCTAGTATTCCTAGAATGAATGTCACTTTTAACTTTAAATTTACTTATATTTTTTCTAACATATATTACATTATCCAAAATGGATTGAGAAGCAACAGTTAGAATACCAATTTCTTTAAATTTATCTCTCAGAGATTCTAAAGCAGACATTTCTCTGCTCGCTTCTGCAGCACAAATATTGTATTAATGTCGGCAGCGTTTCCCCATAAAAGGATTCCATATGACATCCTACTATGAAAATAACTAAAATATACTAATCGTGCCGTATCTTCGTCAGAAATTTCCCTAATTTTTCTGACTGCATATGCTGCAGAACTGAGCCTACCTGCAAGATTAACAATGTGAGGACCCCACTGTAATTTACTATCAAGTGTAATACCTAAGAATACAGTGTTGTCTACCAAATTCATCTTCTCATCATTTAATACTACATTGGTTTGGACTTGCCTAACATTGGGCAAAGTAAACTTTATACATTTTGTTTTACTAGAATTTAAAAGTAAGTTATTAACATTAAACCAATGTACTATTTTTGAGAGAGCACTGTTTACCTCGTCGTAGTTCGACTGTTGTCGCTTCACTTTAAAAATAAGTGAAGTGTCATCAGCAAAAAGCACTATCTCATTATTATTATCCTTAACTAGATAAGGTAAGTCATTTATATAGATGAGAAAAAGAAATGGGCCTAATATAGATCCCTGTGGGACACCTAATTCTATTTTGGTTCCTTTGGACCTTTTACTATTAACCTCAACCCTTTGAGTCCTATTTTTAAGGTAAGAAGTCAAAAGGCTGAGAGCAGAGTCTTTAATTCCGTAGTGGCGCAATTTCCTGATCAATGTAGCATGCTCAACACAATCGAAGGCTTTGGAGAGATCGCAAAAAACACCTAAGGCATCCTGCGACTCCTCCCAAGCCTCAAAAATACTGCAAAGGAGTCCTATACCAGCATCCGTTGTGGATCGACCCTTAGTAAATCCGTATTGATTATCATGTAATAAATTATTAGAATTAAAATGTACTAGTAATTGTTTTAAAATAATTTTTTCAAATATTTTACTAAAGGTCGGTAGAATTGATATAGGCCTGAAATTCGTGGGATCCGATTTAGTTCCGGCTTTGAATAAAGGAACAATCTTGCTATGCTTCATTAAGTCAGGAAAAACACCATTTTTTATACAGTCATTGAAAATCATTGCTAAATGAGGAGCTACGATGTCAATTATTGATTTAATAATTTTTGTGGACATGCCCCAGAGATCAGCAGTATTTTTGATACTCAACAATTTAAAGGTATCAATAATATCTCTGGGGTTAATTTCTCTAAACTTAAAATTGACATCACATTCCTTTACATTGTCTCTGAGTAGCTTTTCGGCAGCTTCAGACGAAGAATTTAAATTTTTTGTCGTTGAGACCGGAATGTCAGCAAAAAACTATCGTGTCAAATACTATTATCGTGACACATAACAGCTACACTGCTACATCGTTACATATTATGACAGCAGTTTGACACGATAGACTCTAAGGGTCATAACTCACCGGGAAGCCAACGCGACGTAGCCAGCGATGTTACCATGGCGGCGTCCAAGCCTTTGTAGCTCCGTGGTCCAAGCAACGTCTGGAGTCTCTACGTCGCCGCAAAGCGGTGTTTTTTTTTTAAGTTATGTTTAAAACAGCGCTTTGCAGCAACGTAGAGCCTAGAGGTGACACGGTAATGTTATATATATGCTCGGCTATACCAGAGTAGACAGAATGATAGAGTATGCCGACTTAGAACTGATGTTGAAATTTTTAAATTTGACGTATTATGACGAAAATCGTCGCTAGGGTTGTTAACTTGTTACCTACGAATTTAAAAATATGACATATTCGATGGACGTGTTCCTCTTTGGTCGTATTGTTGTTTGTGTTTTGGCACATGATGCTATTAAAATTGTCGGAATCCAATTTTGAAATCTTTATTTCAATTATTTAAAAATAAATTATATCAGCCAGCGCGAGGCACAATCCATTCATAATCCTAGTGAAACCCGACGAATTTGACAGATATGAAACCTGTCCGTTTCTTTGCAGTCGAACTACTGGTAGTTATGTCTATTGTGGCTATACATATCGGCACGTCTTTTACTTAAAAACAGATATTGTGCCCCCTTAAATTGTGTGACCCGTTCTCAATTTTGTTGTTTGGAGGTTGAAATTTTTTAAACCTCTCCATTAAAATTTAAAACAACGTTATGTATAGAGCAAGTAAGTTGTAAGTAATAATATTCCCCAACCCCTAGATTTATCACCCATTAGATAATACTAGCTGTTGCCCACGACTTCGTCCGCGTGGACTTTAGTTTATAGTTGTTCCCGTTTTTTCCACATTTTCCTCTATTTCTTCGCTCCTATTAATTTTAGCGTGATAAAATATAGCCTATAGCCTTCCTCGATAAATGGGCTATCTAACACTGAAAGAATTTTTCAAATCGGACCAGTAGTTCTTGAGATTAGCGTGTTCAAATAAGCCCTTTCAAATAATTTCCCGTTTTTTTTCACATTTTCCTCCATTTCTTCGCTCCCATTAGTCTTAGCGTGATAAAATATAATTTTTAGCCTTTCTCGATAAGTGGGCTATCTAACATTGAAAGAATTTTTCAAATCGGACCAGTACTTCCTGAGATTAGCGCGTTCAAATAAGCCATGTAAAATAATTTCTCCCGTTTTTTCCTCACTTTCCTCTATTTCTTCGCTCCTATTAATTTTAGCGCGATAAAATATAGCCTATAACCTTTCTCGATAAATAGGCTATCTAACACTGAAAGAATTTTTCAAATCGAACCAGTAGTTCCTGAGATTAGCGCGTTCATATAAGCCCTTTCAAATAATTTCCCCCCGTTTTTTCCACACTTTCCTCTATTTCTTTGCTCCTATTAGTATTAGCGTGATAAAATATAGCCTATAGCCTTTCTCGATAAATGGGCTATCTAACACTGAAAGAATTTTTCAAATCGGACCAGTTGTTCCTGAGATTAGCGCGTTCAAACAAACAAACAAACTCTTCCCAATTATAATATTAGTATAGATAGATGTTCCGCGCGGCTTCGCTTGCGTAATTTAGGAATTTCACGCAACCGTACATTTTGCAGCAAAAAATTGCCTATGTCCCTTCACGTGGTCTATTCTTCATGTTTGCCAAATAACATAAAAATTGCTGCAGTAGTTCATAATATAATAAGCAATTCCATATAATTTCCCCCGTTTTTCCACATTTTCATCTATTTCTTCGCTCCTATAAGTCTTAGCGTGATAAAATATAGCCTATAGCCTACCTCGATGAATGGGCTATCTAACATTGAAAGAATTTTTCAAATCGGATAAGCAGTTCCTGAGATTAGCGCGTTCAAATAGGCCCTTTCATATAATTTCCACCGTTTTTTCCACATTTTCCTATATTTCTTCGCTTTTAATAGTCTTAGCGTGATAAAATATAGCTTATAACCTTCTTCGATCAATGAGATATCTAACACTGAAAGAATTTTTCAAATCGGACCAGTAGTTCCTGAGATTAGCGCGTTCAAATAAGCCCTTTCAAATATTTTCCCCCCGTTTTTTCCACATTTTCCTCTATTTCTTCGCTCCTATTATACTTAGCGTGATAAAATATAGCCTATAGCCTTCCTCGATAAATGGGCTATCCAACAGTATAAGAATTTTTTAAATCGGACCAGTACTTCCTGAGATTAGCGCGTTCAAACAAACAAACAAACTCTTCCCAATTATAATATTAGTATAGATAACAATGTTTATATGTATTGAAATGTAGAGTCGGCATAGAATGAGCAGTTCTATTTGTTAGTTCTTACAATGATATATTTTCGTTGAATTAATATGTTTTTATACATTTTCAACCTCTAAATTTTCAACCCTTGTTATACATGGTATGTAGGTATGTTTCACCATTGCTCCTAAGCAACTTGTAATAGTCCGTATATGTACTTATAATATAATAATAACATAGGCGAACTTTTTGAATGCGTTTAAAAGTTTTATATTTACATTTAACTTCGCAATCATAATTATAAGTACCTTTATAAGCTACCATTTATAAGTTCCAACCAATGTAACCAATATTGATATAGTTATAAAATTATAGTAATTTATTAGAATTATAAACGAATCAAAATAAATAAAATAATGTTACATAATAGCCTGTAATGTCAGGGTCAGGTCAGTTTGTTGTCTAGGACATAATTAGGTCTTAGTCATCTTAATAGATACCTAGCAATGAGAAACCTATAAAAAATAATAGTTGCTATGATAGCGAAAACCACTATAAAGGCTAGTGCATACATTCAAGCGTTTCAATACAAGATGACATCAATTTTTCATAATGACATAATATTATTATGTAAGTATATATTATATTATATTATACTAGGTATAGAAAGAGTTAAGGTATACCCATCATTTGAAGTCATCCCATTAATGTCCCCTAAGATTTTTGTTTGAAAATACTATGAGCAATGCTACGAATAATAAAAACTAAGGAAAAGTAACTCCGTCAAAAAACATTCTCCACAATACTTGTCAAAAAAGTGTACCTTAGGTACAGATTTCAATACATTTGCAATATTTAGGTGACCTTGAGCGGTACTAGGCTGACGTTACATGACAGATCAAAAGGAACCAAATTAAAAACGGTAATAGTATGGGAGTTACGATTCCTTAGTTTTTATTATTTGTAGGAGCAATGCCAATTTATA
The DNA here is from genome assembly GCF_905147365.1 of Aricia agestis. NCBI lineage: Eukaryota > Metazoa > Arthropoda > Insecta > Lepidoptera > Lycaenidae > Aricia > Aricia agestis. The sequence goes on along the minus strand of NC_056428.1, from coordinate 21,091,644 downwards.
GTATTTTCCTAAAATACTCAATTATTTATATTGGCACTTAAGGCGGGGATTAATCTCAATCAAAAACGATAACCTTGCACACAACCAAAGACCAAGCGTATACGCATCGCAATAAGATTCATTTTAGCTTAGCATAAAACTACAGGTTCTCGGGCGGATCTTCTCTATTTTTCATGTTTTTTTTAAATATCTTTGGAAATAAATATTAAGAAACAAAATTGTTCGGTTAAAGAATTTTTAATATAGATTTACTAACAATTTATTCAAGTAAAATGTACAATTATCCTAGTTAATACTTATATTTCGATGAAATAGAGTTTTTTCGGAGGTAAGTTTGTAAATTAATTACAGCCAAAGTATTACGTTTTATTCAAATGTTTATGGTTTAAGGTAATTTGAATATTGTGCTTTATATCTCATATTTTTTAACACTTCGTTATTATATTGGAACTAGGTAAACCGGGAGTCACGGAATAACAAATTGGGGTTTATCCTCGCCTTAAAACCTTAAGCTGGCGCCAGACATAATATTACGAGTATGTTATCAAATATGCAAAGACCTACAAAGTCGCCAAGTGTGGCACTGACATTTGCCTATTTGTGCAAAGTTTGACCACAATATATTTGTAGTTTGCCATCATGTCGGTTTTTCTGCGGACATCAAAGTAAACAAACTTCAAAGTGCGGCCTGCCACACTTGTCGCATGCCGCACAAACTTTGGAACAGTTGTAGATATTTTGAACGTCAATAATGGAGTGGAGTAATGACGTAGTTATCGAATTTCTGGAGCTACTTCAAGCAGAGCCCTCAATATGGAATCCGAAAAATAGGGATCATAAAACTCGTAACCTTGTAAACGACGCATGGCTAAGAATAAAAAATACTTAGTTTCTCCGTCCCGTTTTATTTTTATATATTATAAAAACTGTAATTTTTTGTAATATACTTAAGTATATTACAAAAAATTAAACGCACATAAATAAAACAGATTGAGGGTGTCCACAAAATCGTCGTCCAATCTGTCAGCCACCTTTGCAATAACTATGTGCCGTAAAACATTTGAAAACAATTAGTCTGGCAGGCATATTTGTGATCCTGTTTGCACACGCCAAAGTTTTCAAAAAGTTTGCTCAAACTTTGAAGCCAATGTCTGGCGCCGGCTTTACACGAATAGGTTTTTACTCTATGCGGCTTGTCTTTGGTAGTTACAAGCTTTTTTAAAACGGGCAATTGGCCCACCACACGTCATTCCCACCACTGAAACTCTTGTTTCACGATCAACAGTGGTAACCACGAAAACCCTTTGATATCTTAGGGGTGCCCGAGGGACAAGCTAAATCTGTCTTGGGACCCGCAACGAAATTAATCAGAAGAAAGGTAGGAGGAGTAGGAGATATATAGATTATAGGGTACATAGTTACAAGCTGTTATTCTACTACGCTTTTACATTGGGCCTGTGTGCCTAAGCAGGCAACTATGCATCTATCATACTTGTTCTTCAAACGTCGACACCTGACCTCATGCATATTAAATATACACAAGATATTAATGGAATTTGTCTGTCTGTCGTGATACTAGTTGTGTCACCTTGCTCCGCTTGCCGTGACTCAACGAGCAAGGCTGCACTTTTCAGACCATGCGATAATTATTTACGCCAATAAAAACCTCATTTTTAACTTTATTAGTTGGCAATTGTCATTTTAATTGATTTTGGCATTAACTCAGATTAACTTTGGGCGTTCCGAAACTTAAACCAGTACAATAATTATTAAATTGGACTTGTATCGACGCCTTACAATATCTTGTTCCTAAATTGGTCAGTGCATAGACGTATAAGACATTTTATGACTTTGTTTGGATGTGTCATTAATAATAGCGACCCTGAAATATTTCTGCAACCTTTTATAAGTCACACTTTTATCATCTGTACAATAATATTATCGTCAGATACATAACGTTATGAACACTGGACACAAGCACAGACCACTCAAAAAGGAACGCGCCAGTGTCAAAGTGTGTCAGTGTTAGCGGGCCCCTAGACCTACAATAATTTTATTTAACAATAGCTTTGTCCACACTGTGTCTTTTTCTGTTCGTCAATGGCATGCGTTATAGCGCAGTCAACAGCGAACGTGAGGCATGCCCGCGACGCATGCCCCGACAATATCCAAAACTTCAAAAATGACAATATTGGCGTTGCGTTCCTTGACGCATTCAATTATTGAATGCGCCAATATGAATAATGAAAGTTGATGACGAAAATTGAAGATGAAAGTGCACAGTGTGGACATAGCTAATGAGCTTGAAAGGCGGGCGCGTTCAATGTCAACCCTAGAGGCTAGACGGTCAATAAAATTGTGCAATACGTGATATTGCGCAATAAAATGCAATAAAGGGTTAAATCACCCTTTTTAGGGTTCCGTAGCCAAATGGCAAAAAACGGAATCCTTATAGATTCGTCATGTCTATCACAGCTACTTTTCTCCGAAACTATAAGAGCTATATTATTGAAACTTGGTAAGTAGATGTAGTCTGTGAACTGCATTAAGAGTTTGATATAAAAATGGAAAAATTATTAAAAATTTTAGGGGTCCCCATAGGTACAACTGAAACAAAAAAAAAATGCATCTTACATAAGCGAGTTGAGTATCAATGGATAGGTCTTCAAAAATCATATTGAGGTTTCTAATATTATTTTTTTCTAACCTGAATAGTTTGGGAGAGAGACTCTTCCAAAGTGGTAAAATGTGTCCCCCCCCCCCCCTCTAACTTCTAAAGTAGGGGCAAGATAAGTCTAAAAAAACATATGATGTGCATTACTATATAAAATACCAACGAAAATTGTTTTGAACGAGATTTAGCCAAAAATAAACTTTATTGCTGCTGCGGAACCCTTCATGGGCGGGTCCAACTCGCACTTGGCCTGTTTTATTAATGTAATCCCATTGCAGGTGTTTGTAATGTGAAACAGAATAATTATGAAATAAAATTAGATTTTCACGTGCCAAAATAGATTTGCAGGTAAGTACTTATTATAATATTATTATATCCTTGTAAGGCGCACTGTGTAGATATGTATTTAATTAAAATTGTTCATCAAGGAAAATATACTCTTAACTGAAATCGTTTTATTGTATACTCATTGGACCATACATAAAGCAGTGTTTTTCAATCTGTCGGTCGCTTCTGTAGAAGGGTCGGTAGCCATTAGTCGAGAGAAATATTTCAATAAAAAAGGTTGAAAAACTTTGATATAAAGGAACACCTATTATAAAATTGTTGTAGTTATTAACAAAATTATTCAACCGTTCATAAACTTTATTACGACCCTGAATTTTGGCTAGCAACTAAGGGTTAAGGATAATGAAACTTTGATTTTTTTGCGCGAACTTTAAACTATATCTGAATGTATTTTTTGCTACAAACAAAAAAAGCCTAATTTGCAGATTGTAACGGAACCGGTTGTAAAGGATTATACAAATTATACACTTGTATTTTTTTTCTTTACAATCTAACTGTACTGTTTAATTAGTATCCTTTATTACCGCATAAATTTAGCAAATTGAAGTGAGAATTATTTTCGTCTTAATTACAATATATTATTGTATTTTAAATAATAATACGAGGAATACCTCGTAGTTTTAATATTATAAAATTGATGTAATGTTTGCGCCTTTTATAACTGCAGTGAAAAATATTATTATTTTCTACAATGTAAAAGATATTATTAGCCTAAAAGTATTAGAAACTAGGCTTACCTTTATCAGGGCGAGCGAAGCGAGCCCTAGTATTTCACACAAGTCACAACCTGAGCAGTAAGCCACTTTTGTGGTACACTTTACGGAAAAACTATCACGCCTATTGATTTGTGCTTTGACATAGTAATTTTTATTTATATTATGTAGATGTGTTATCATCGGTCAGTCAATATTTGGTTACTGTTAAAATATAAAAAAACTGCCTTAAAGATTATATTACTTACCATTTAAACGACGTGAGCTCTCACAAAGCTCAGCTTTTAGCTAGTAATAATACTATAAACTTTTTCCCCCATTTTAGTGGCACTGTCATAGCAATCAAGTCGAAAGCTGAAACCCGTATTTCAAGTAGGTAAGTATATTTTATTATTTAACTACATAATATACAACATACTAATTAATTGTATTATTGTCTCTATTGTTATTGTTTTTTTGCTCGTTTTTGAAAGACGGTTGATTTATTATGATAATATCTATAAAAAATTCTCGTGTCACAGTGTTTGTGCGCGAACTCCTCCAAAACGGTTCAAACGATTTTAATGAAATTTTGTAGTTACATTCGTTAGGCCTGAGTATGCTGAAAAAGTTTTTATCTACTTTTTATATTGATACTAGAAAATCTAGAAATAATTGATATGGTAAAACAACTTTTGCCGGGACAGCTAGTAATGTATTATACATTACTCCTAAGGGTCAATTTATACTAGCGCAGAATGCAGATTCATCGAAGCGAATTATTTTTATTTTATTTTATTTTATTCGGAAAACTTACAGCTTGCAGAAAATACAGTAAGAGTACAATTATAATAGAAAACATAAAGTCAATTATAAAGTTTTCGCAGGTAGGTAAGACGTAAAGTATAACATTATAAAGTATAACATTAAAACTGAATATAACAAATTAACCTTAACTCCAAAGCGTTAACGCACTTTATTACTTCTGAGAATTTAAAAAGGCGCGCGCGAATTCGCGTCGATGCGCCTAACCAAAGCTGATTGGCCTCGCAGAAGTAATGTATGCGTTACGCTCTGGAGTTAAGGTTGAATTTTTTTTGTTAAATTTTTGGGAATCCGCTTCGCTTCGACTCTGCGCTAGTATAAGTTGACCCTTACTAGCTAATTGTCACCATTGTTTCAAGGATCCAAGTATAATTTGCCACGTATTTATAATTCAAAAAGGTCATCGGGGAAACCACGAAAAGTTTATACTTCCTCACTTCATCCAAGAGTTATCCAGGGATCGAAACAAGGCGGTTGAGATCTTTTTTTGAATCCCCAAGAGATCTCTTGCTAAAAATCTCTTGACTACTAAGTATAATAAATTGTAAAGGATACAAAAGGAGGATAAGGAAAATCCATGAAAAGTTATAGCTCTTAGGCTGGTTTTATCGTTAAGCGTTTTGCTGTTTTGCAGCGCCGTTGGAGCGCGCGCGTTTGAAGCTGTACTTCATCCAAGGGCGTTTTGAAAATCTTTTACCACCTATTCAGAAAAGTGATGGGGAAATACAGGAAAAGTTTTTACCCCTTTACTTTATCCGTGAGTTCTATGGGAATCCAGGAGGAATCATGCCACTAGCCCACTATGTGCCACTTATTCGGAAAGGTCTTAAGCTTTCCGTTAAAGGTCCTTAGGCCTGTTTAACAACTTCCTGATAAAGTGCTGGATGGGCTATCAACAACTTATTTGACAGATTCTCCATACTCTATACGCCAAGTTAAACAGCCTATCCGGCACTTATCAGGAAGTGGTAAAACAGCCCCTAAGTGTATAATAGAGGAATCCAGGGATTTTGTTTAATGAAATAAGGGGCCAAACGGGCAAACGGGTCACCTGATGAAAAGCAACTACCGTCGCCCATGAACACTCGCAACATCAGAAGAACTGCAGGTGCGTTGCCGGCCTTTTAAGAGGGAATACGCTCTCTTCTTGAAGGTTTGCAGGTCGTATAGGTCCGGAAATTCGAATAGGTTCGTTTCAGAGTTTTACAGTGCGTGGCAGAAAGTTACGCGAGAAACGCACGGTGGAAGACTGCCACTCATCAAGGTGATGAGGATGATATATTTTTTGCGTGGGACGATGGCGAAAAGTAGCAGGTGGTATGATTCCGAACAATTTCTCAGAGCACTCCCCGTAATATAACCGATAGAGGATGTAGAGTGAAGCTACATGTCAGCATAATTCCAAGGGGTCCGAGCTGTTTGAAACACTATGGCAGTCAACAATTCGAGCGGCCCTTGCCACATACAAAAGGGTGATCAGGAAAAGTTCTTACCTCCTAACGTCATCCAAGATTCTTCCAGGGATCCAGGAAAAGCAACTAACCTTAATTATAGTGCATCATATTTGCATGCATGCGGCGTGAGGGTTAAAGTCAAGGTGCGCACGTCCGAGTGAAAGTCAAGGCCTGACCAATTCACCATGATGTAACATACATAATAATACTTTATTGTTGTTTCAAACATTTGAAGACGTGACTTAAATATTTCGATAACTAACAGTAAAAAAATGGCGTTTTTTGCATAAATAGAGACTTAAAAAATCGGCCAAGTGCGAGACGGACTCTTGCACGAAGGGTTATGTACCGTTACAGAGCAAAAATAGGCCAAAAATTGTTTTTTTTGTTTGGGATTTTTTTATTAAGTGCTTAAGTACTTAATACTTACATATTATTAAATTTATATTTTATTAATATTATTATTAATTACTTAAGTACACATATATAATTATGGCCTTTGTGAAAATATTAAGTGCCTACCTGTTGCCATTATTGATATCGAGCAAAAAGGCCAAAAAAATCACGTTTGTTGTATGGGAACCCCCTTAAATATTAATTTTATTTTGTTTTTAGTATTTGTTGTTATAGCAGCAACAGATATACACAATCTGTGAAAATTTCAGAAGTAGCGGTTCTTGAGATACAGCCTGGAGACAGACCGACGGACAGACAACGAAGTCTTAATAATAGGTCCTCGTTTTTACCCTTTGGGTACGGAACCCTAAAAACAGTGGATTTTATGTGTATCCAGAATCCAGATACATTAGCCAGGTGATGAAGTAGATGAGTCACAAAAGGTATGTTCTAATTATAAGGGAAAAAATAAGTAAACGTTCATCAACTCACGTTTTTATTTACACTCAAGAGACCGCACAAAAATTTGAGAAATGAAATGATTATAATCCATCTACGAATAATAAAAACTAAGGAAAAGTAACTCCGTCAAAAAACATGCTTTCAATAAATTTGCAATATTTAGGTGACCTTGAGCGGTACTAGGCTGACGTTACATGACAGATCAAAAGGAACCAAATTTAAAACGGTAATAGTATCCAGGGAGTTACGATTCCTTAGTTTTTATTATTCGTAGTAATCCATACTAATATTATAAATGCGAATGTGTGTCTGTCTGTTGCCTCTTCACGCCCAAACCACTGAACAAATTTTGCTGTTAAATGTTTATTATGGCGATGCGTTGGGTATTGGAGTGTAAAGTACCCGCGCGATAAATGAATTTTAGTGCAACGCGACGGTGTTGCGGGCGTCATCTAGTGTCATTTTAGTGCAACGGTGTTGCGGGCGTCATCTAGTGTCATTTTAGTGCAACGCGACGGTGTTGCGGGCGTCATCTAGTGTCATTTTAGTGCAACGCGACGGTGTTGCGGGCGTCATCTAGTGTCATTTTAGTGCAACGCGACGGTGTTGCGGGCGTCATCTAGTGTCATTTTAGTGCAACGCGACGGTGTTGCGGGCGTCATCTAGTGTCATTTTAGTGCAACGCGACGGTGTTGCGGGCGTCATCTAGTGTTATTTTAGTGCAACGGTGTTGCGGGCGTCATCTAGTGTCATTTTAGTGCAACGGTGTTGCGGGCGTCATCTAGTGTCATTTTATTGCAACGGTGTTGCGGGCGTCATCTAGTGTCATTTTAGTGCGACGGTGTTGCGGGCGTCATCTAGTGTCATTTTAGTGCAACGCGACGGTGTTGCGGGTGTCATCTAGTGTCATTTTAGTGCAACGGTTTTGCGGGCGTCATCTAGTGTCATTTTAGTGCAACGGTGTTGCGGGCGTCATCTAGTGTCATTTTAGTGCAACGGTGTTGCGGGCGTCATCTAGTGTTATTTTAGTGCAACGCGACGGTGTTGCGGGCGTCATCTAGTGTCATTTTAGTGCAACGCGACGGTGTTGCGGGCGTCATCTAGTGTCATTTTAGTGCAACGGTGTTGCGGGCGTCATCTAGTGTCATTTTAGTGCAACGCGACGGTGTTGCGGGCGTCATCTAGTGTCATTTTAGTGCAACGCGACGGTGTTGCGGGCGTCATCTAGTGTCATTTTAGTGCAACGCGACGGTGTTGCGGGCGTCATCTAGTGTCATTTTAGTGCAACGCGACGGTGTTGCGGGCGTCATCTAGTGTCATTTTAGTGCAACGCGACGGTGTTGCGGGCGTCATCTAGTGTCATTTTAGTGCAACGGTGTTGCGGGCGTCATCTAGTGTCATTTTAGTGCAACGGTGTTGCGGGCGTCATCTAGTGTCATTTTAGTGCAACGGTGTTGCGGGCGTCATCTAGTGTTATTTTAGTGCAACGCGACGGTGTTGCGGGCGTCATCTAGTGTCATTTTAGTGCAACGGTGTTGCGGGCGTCATCTAGTGTCATTTTAGTGCAACGGTGTTGCGGGCGTCATCTAGTGTCATTTTAGTGCGACGGTGTTGCGGGCGTCATCTAGTGTCATTTTAGTGCAACGGTGTTGCGGGCGTCATCTAGTGTCATTTTAGTGCGACGGTGTTGCGGGCGTCATCTAGTGTCATTTTAGTGCAACGCGATGGTGTTGCGGGCGTCATCTAGTGTCATTTTAGTTCAACGGTGTTGCGGGCGTCATCTAGTGTCATTTTAGTGCAACGGTGTTGCGGGCGTCATCTAGTGTCATTTTAGTGCAACGGTGTTGCGGGCGTCATCTAGTGTCATTTTAGTGCAACGCGACGGTGTTGCGGGCGTCATCTAGTGTCATTTTAGTGCAACGGTGTTGCGGGCGTCATCTAGTGTCATTTTAGTGCGACGGTGTTGCGGGCGTCATCTAGTGTCATTTTAGTGCAACGCGACGGTGTTGCGGGCGTCATCTAGTGTCATTTTAGTGCAACGCGACGGTGTTGCGGGCGTCATCTAGTGTCATTTTAGTGCAACGCGACGGTGTTGCGGGCGTCATCTAGTGTCATTTTAGTGCAACGCGACGGTGTTGCGGGCGTCATCTAGTGTCATTTTAGTTCAACGGTGTTGCGGGCGTCATCTAGTGTCATTTTAGTGCAACGGTGTTGTGGGCGTCATCTAGTGTCATTTTAGTGCAACGGTGTTGCGGGCGTCATCTAGTGTCATTTTAGTGCAACGCGACGGTGTTGCGGGCGTCATCTAGTGTAATTTTAGTGCAACGGTGTTGCGGGCGTCATCTAGTGTCATTTTAGTGCGACGGTGTTGCGGGCGTCATCTAGTGTCATTTTAGTGCAACGGTGTTGCGGGCGTCATCTAGTGTCATTTTAGTGCGACGGTGTTGCGGGCGTCATCTAGTGTCATTTTAGTGCAACGGTGTTGCGGGCGTCATCTAGTGTCATTTTAGTGCGACGGTGTTGCGGGCGTCATCTAGTGTCATTTTAGTGCAACGCGACGGTGTTGCGGGCGTCATCTAGTGTCATTTTAGTGCAACGCGACGGTGTTGCGGGCGTCATCTAGTGTCATTTTAGTGCAACGTGACGGTGTTGCGGGCGTCATCTAGTGTCATGTTAGTGCAACGCGACGGTGTTGCGGGCGTCATCTAGTGTCATTTTAGTTCAACGGTGTTGCGGGCGTCATCTAGTGTCATTTTAGTGCAACGGTGTTGCGGGCGTCATCTAGTGTCATTTTAGTGCAACGGTGTTGCGGGCGTCATCTAGTGTCATTTTAGTGCAACGCGACGGTGTTGCGTGCGTCATCTAGTGTCATTTTAGTACAACGCGACGGTGTTGCGGGCGTCATCTAGTGTCATTTTAGTTCAACGGTGTTGCGGGCGTCATCTAGTGTCATTTTAGTGCAACGCGACGGTGTTGCGGGCGTCATCTAGTGTCATTTTAGTGCAACGCGACGGTGTTGCGGGCGTCATCTAGTGTCATTTTAGTTCAACGGTGTTGCGGGCGTCATCTAGTGTCATTTTAGTGCAACGGTGTTGCGGGCGTCATCTAGTGTCATTTTAGTGCAACGGTGTTGCGGGCGTCATCTAGTGTCATTTTAGTGCAACGCGACGGTGTTGCGTGCGTCATCTAGTGTCATTTTAGTGCAACGCGACGGTGTTGCGGGCGTCATCTAGTGTCATTTTAGTTCAACGGTGTTGCGGGCGTCATCTAGTGTCATTTTAGTTCAACGGTGTTGCGGGCGTCATCTAGTGTCATTTTAGTGCAACGGTGTTGCGGGCGTCATCTAGTGTCATTTTAGTGCAACGGTGTTGCGGGCGTCATCTAGTGTCATTTTAGTGCACCGCGACGGTGTTGCGGGCGTCATCTAGTGTCATTTTAGTGCAACGGTGTTGCGGGCGTCATCTAGTGTCATTTTAGTGCGACGGTGTTGCGGGCGTCATCTAGTGTCATTTTAGTGCAACGGTGTTGCGGGCGTCATCTAGTGTCATTTTAGTGCGACGGTGTTGCGGGCGTCATCTAGTGTCATTTTAGTGCAACGCGACGGTGTTGCGGGCGTCATCTAGTGTCATTTTAGTGCAACGGTGTTGCGGGCGTCATCTAGTGTCATTTTAGTGCGACGCGACGGTGTTGCGGGCGTCATCTAGTGTCATTTTAGTTCAACGGTGTTGCGGGCGTCATCTAGTGTCATTTTAGTTCAACGGTGTTGCGGGCGTCATCTAGTGTCATTTTAGTGCAACGGTGTTGCGGGCGTCATCTAGTGTCATTTTAGTGCAACGGTGTTGCGGGCGTCATCTAGTGTCATTTTAGTGCAACGCGACGGTGTTGCGGGCGTCATCTAGTGTCATTTTAGTGCAACGGTGTTGCGGGCGTCATCTAGTGTCATTTTAGTGCAACGCGACGGTGTTGCGGGCGTCATCTAGTGTCATTTTAGTGCAACGGTGTTGCGGGCGTCATCTAGTGTCATTTTAGTGCAACGGTGTTGCGGGCGTCATCTAGTGTCATTTTAGTGCAACGCGACGGTGTTGCGGGCGTCATCTAGTGTCATTTTAGTGCAACGCGACGGTGTTGCGGGCGTCATCTAGTGTCATTTTAGTGCAACGCGACGGTGTTGCGGGCGTCATCTAGTGTCATTTTAGTTCAACGGTGTTGCGGGCGTCATCTAGTGTCATTTTAGTGCAACGGTGTTGCGGGCGTCATCTAGTGTCATTTACATATATTTTTTTATTAATATGAAATATTTTATTATTAAGAAAAACATGGAATTCATGACGAACTTGCAGTACTTATATTATATCTCAAGACATTTAAAAGTTAAATGTGACTTCTTTAGCGCTGAACTCTATAAAAAGGGACATACCTGAAAATATTTATCACGTTGTTTTATTTCACCTATTTATTACATACCTACCAATTTTTATATTATTTCTATCAAACTTATAACCAAATCGCATAAAATAAAAAATATACTACGTATTTGATAGTAGCGACAAGCGGCCATACTCCAAGAGCTTCCCACTGTTTTTGCTGCAGATTCTTATCTCATGTCACTAATTCACTATTGGCAATCAACTTTAAGTTTTAACGCTTCCGGTCACGATGCTGCACGGAAGGAGTACAACTTAATAATATTATAACTTATAAGTAATATAAATTATTAGCGTTAAAATTTTAATATATTATTTTCATTATATTGTTGACGTGTATAAAAGTTACAACTTCTAAGATATTTGTAACCACAAAAAAGGATGTTTTAAGTTTGAGTGTCTGTCTGTCTATAGTAGTGTTTTTCAACCTGTAGGTCCTACAGAAGTCTACAGACCCTACCCCTACAGAAGCTTCGCAACCCCCAGGGGTTTGCGAACCTTTTTTCTGAATGGGGTCGTCAGAGGTCGAGAGAACTATACAAGATGTTAGTGTAAACACCGTTATCCTTGAAACCATCAAATAAGCCCATCAAAATGAACTACTTTTTTTATGAGAAAAATGCTGGGAACTCAAAAAAATCCATCTTCATACCTTCATACACCATTTCCGATCCGGGCATTCGTATGGGTATTAAGACGGCATTTTTTTTGAGTTCCCAGCATTGTTCTCATAACCCTTTTTTTTTTTTCGATAAACCCACCACGAAAATCCACCAACAAATTATTTTCTTTACAAAGGTTAAACTTTAAAATCGGAAATGTTTTTTGGTAATGTATCAATGTTATGGTCGAGGTGCCTATAGTAAATTGTTATATAATATTGTTTAACGACGGTTAACAATAGCGTTGGTTTCCTTGACCTGAGTTACGTGAGTGGTCTAACTCGCTTACACTTACTACCGTACTTACAATATTTTTGAGATAGTCGTTACTCGTTAGACTTTCGTAGTCGAAATTTCATGAGCACTATTATAAACCGAGGTCAGTTGAAGCAGATTATTTCAAACTATTGCATAGCTTTTATCGCGGGTTTTGAGTGTAGCGACCTAATCAGGAAATTCCGTAACAAAAAATCCTAACACACGCCGCACAGCGGTGCGGCGTTGCCAGACTTCGACAGGGTGTTAATGTGCGTGCGACTAGACGAATGCGAATTATAAAATATTATGCACTAGATGACGCCCGCAACTCCGTTGCGCCAAATTAGTTTAGCGCGCGGAACCGTAAAATTTTCAGGGATAAAAATTATGCTATGTCCTTTCCTGAGGCTCAAAGTATCTCCATACCAAATTTCAGCAAAATCGGTTCAACGGTTTGGGCGTGAAGAGGTAAATATAAAATACAGACAGACATATTTTGCATTTAAATAATATTAAGTAGTAAGTACTTATGGATGACATACGAGTAAGTGTTGTGTATTAAGTTTATATTATATGAAAAGCATTGCCCAAAATTTGCATAGACGTATGCGAATTAGATTATTCTAATTAATGCATAAGTTGCTAAAAAAAGCTATACAATAGCTTTACAGCAGCAGTCCTCGAGTGCCACACGTATTTTTTATTCTAATGAGTAACAGCGGAGATTTCCTACGAATTAACTATTCGTAGTTAACTGTGCTGTTAAGTATGTATAGTTATGTTAAGTTTAACATTCAAAACTCGGTCTAACCGGATATCTTACTGTTTGATGTTGCAATAGCGAGCCTAAACGGTCGAACATTCTAGATCACTGGTTCCCAACCATTACCGCAGGAGCCAAAATAATATGATCCGCAAATGATTTTCCATAAAGCCCATCTCATAAAGAGCATGCAAGCTCAGAAATGAGAAACCACATTAATACTAAAATAAAAAAAGTTTTCTTTTCGCGTAAATTCTTTTTGAGTCTTCCCTCCATAGTGGTCCCTGTTAACGCAAAAATTTTAAAGTGGTCCAAGTGACCAAGAAAAAGTTGGGAACCTCTGTTCTAGATTGTGGACTGTAGTAAAAGAGATCGAGATTTACATTAAATGTGATTGTAGTTTGGCTAAGCGTGCCTACAATAAAAATAAGAAAGAAAGAAACAAAGATAGATAGACAAACATACAGTTTTTCTATGCTAAACCTTGTCTATGATACTATAGAAATCTGCAAACCTTCAAGAAGAGAGAGTATTCACTCTTAAAAGGCCGGAATCGCACCTGCAACTCTTTTGATATTGCGAGTGTCCATGGGCGACGGTAGTGGCTTTCCATCAGGTGACCCTTTTCCTCGTTTGCCCTCTAATTGAAGAAAAAATTGAAAAAGAAAATAGAAGCGTTGAAAGAGGTTTTTGGAAGTGATAACCTAACATTAAAATATGGTTAAAAAACTAAAATATAACATAAACTGAGTAGTTTTATATCTATTTATTAATGTTATTTATTACTGTCGACTAGTAGTTAAAATTCTACACGTTTGTGTTGGAGTTTAAGCTAGAAATTAGAAAATATTCTCTTTTTTAGGGTTCCGTACCCAAACGGTAAAAACGGGACCCTATTACTAAGACTTCGTTGTCTGTCCGTCTGTCTGTCCCCAAACTGTATCTCAAGAACCGCTATATACCTAGCTAGACTTATGAAATTTTCACAGATTATATGTATTTCACCTACGAATAATAAAAACTAAGGAATCGTAACTCCCATACTATTATCGTTTTAAATTTGGTTCCTTTTGATCTGTCATGTAACGTCAGCCTAGTACCGCTCAAGGTCACCTAAATATTGCAAATGTATTGAAATGTGTACCTAACCGCCGTACTCAGAGACATTTAATTACGATTAACCTTCAGGGCCCGATCTAAGGAGGGGCGAGCCGGGCATTTGCCCAGAGCGGCAAAAATGAGGGGCGGCGAAATTGACTTATTCCTATCTTCCAACCTAGCCATCCGCCACTTAAGTTTGAGAATTTTACCAGCTAACCTACCTTAAGTTTGCTAGTGGAAATATTTGTGTATTTTACTCAAATATTCCTCTTATTTTCCACCAACAAATATGTTTCCTGTATATGTAAAGGGCGGCGAAAATGATCTTTAGATTTTTATAACCTGTTTAGATACATGATACAAAAATATGATATTACAAAATAAATATAATAATAACTAGCTGTTCTGGCAAACGTTTCTTTGCCATAAATGCGTATTTCGGCCGTATTATTTTATTGAAGTAACTAAATAAGTAGGTATGTCACCATGGCAGCGTCCATCACTATCCCGTCGCACAAACAATGGTCGCCGTCAGTCTCGAGTTATAATAATTTACTATTATTTATTCAACAAATGCACTTATCAATATAAAAAGTCCCCAGTAGCCGATTCTCAGACCCACTGAATATGCATATTATAAAATTTGGTTAAAATCAGTAAAGCCGTTTCAGAGGAGTACGGTAACTAACATTGTGACACGAGAATTTTATATATAAGATAATACACACTGCCTCCCGGCTCACTACACAACCAGAGTAGACAGAATGATAGAGTATGCCGACTTAGAACTGATGTTGAAATTTTTAAATTTGACGTATTATGACGAAAATCGTCGCTACGGTTGTTAACCTGTTACCTACGAATTTAAAACTATGACATATTCGCTGGACGTGTTTCTCTTTGGTCGTATTGTTGTTTGTGTTTTGGCACATGCGATTAAAATTGTCAGAATCCAATTTTGAAATCATTATTTTAAATATTTAAAAATAAATTATATCAGCCAGCGCGAGGCACATTTCGCTTATAATCCTAGTGAAACCCGACGAATTTGACAGATATTGAAACCTGTCCGTCTCTTTGCAGTCGAACTACTGGTCCTTATGTCTATTGTGACACAACTCTACAGACAGCGAGACTCCAAGTAAGGTCAAGCGCACACAAGCAAAATTGTACTTCTATACTTTATAATCGCAGTATAATCTAAGCTACATAATAATAATTATTATATACCACTATTTTCCATAAATACAAAACATATTATAAGCTTATGTTCTTGAATAAACTACTGCCGAATGATGACTAGATTGACACCCTAATCTATATATTAATACGTGAGCCAAAAAGTTTGTATCCCTTTTGACGAAAAATGAGGAACCGTAGGTGAATGAAATTTTGTACAGTTATAGTTTATATGGTGAAGGAGTGCATCGAGCTAATATTATTTTGAAATTATGCTTTTATCATACATTTTTTTAACAAATAAAACATTACACATACTACAACACACACACTAGGGAAAATGACAGATTTTTGAGTGACAAGCCTATACATACGAATTATACTCTTTTATTTATGGTTGAAGTCTGTTGACAACATTGACAACAAGGTGACAAATTGAAAATGGATTAGGTATAGTTTTTTTTATTGAATCTTAGATACTATAAGACAATGCTTACACGGCCAGTCTGAGATAAGCTGAGTCCCAGAGACAAGAGTTGAAAAAATATGATAAAGCAATTTTTTTTTTACAAAATAACGGTAGTAGTCCTAAATTCCTAATGTCGTTGAAACTAAGGTCAAATTTCGACCATTGGGCGATCTCTAGTCCTTTAAAATAAGCGGCGCAGTTTAGTAGACATTATATTAATTATTATTATATTACTAGATGACATCCGCAACCCCGTTGCTCCAAAATTCGTTTGTCGCTCGGTAACCATACAATTTTCCAGAATAAAAAGTATCCGAAGTCCCTTCCCGGGAACTCAAAGTATCTCCATACCAAATTTCAGCAAATTTAGTTAAGGCCCTTCCCCTACGGAGATTCCGTAATTTATCGTATAAAGCTACAAAGTTATAATAAAAATACAGCAATAATCTTCAGTATGTCAACACTCCTTTCCTCGTTTTAAATTTTCTATTTTTCTTTATTAAACTCATGATATTATTAGCTTGCAAAGTATAATACCAATTTATTAAAATTGTAGCATACTTTCAGCATCTCCCTAGTATTTACAAATTATGTTTATTTGAAACATACGGCAATAGGTAAACAATTTCATTAAGTAACTACATATTCCCCGTTTTAATTTTTTTAGATCAATTTTGAACTAAGATAAGTAAAAAATAGGATTTTTGTGCGATTTCTGCAACGCGTCAAATTAATGTATGGATGGTCAAGGTCGTTTGGTGATGGCCTTAAGAGAATACACCAAGAGAATACACTAGAGAAATATAAAAAAAGTACGTGTAATATCTATAGCTTTCTCCCTTACCTCAATCAAGCCTATACCGCAGAACGCGATAGAGACAACTGCAGAAAATCAACGATTCGTTGTCCCCTGATTCCTACTCCAAAAATTTACCAATTTAAGTACTTTTTTCTTTAAAGATTAAAGAAAAGCTTGAGCTGTGTTCCTATGTTTTACTTTTTTTTTTGTAAAATCTAGCCAAATCTGTTTTCTGGATGTTTGAACTGGCAATTTTTTTTTTGGTTTTTGACCGTTCATATCTTATTTAATAATTAAATTATGAAAAAAAAGAAAACATAGGGACATTGTATTAGTGGGCGTAGATATTCAGGAAAAAAATTATAACTCTACTAGCATTATGGAGCGGGGAAACAGGGGATAACGTTTATATGGAACAACGGGCGGTGTGGACTCCTCTTAAGCGGTTAGGGCGTGAAGAGGTAACAGACAAAACATCACTCTTTAGCATTTATAATTTTAGTATGGATATTGGATATGTATGCATGCTGTTGTGACTTGTGTTATTTTCACTTCCACCGACACTCCCGAAGTTCTTCTGTTCACCTGTAGATTGTAGTACTTACTTACATCTGTTACCTTCTCGTAAGAATAAAAGAGGCAAAAATTTCGTACATGAGAGTACCTACGTAATTTTTGCCTCTTCTATTCTTATGCTCCTTATAAATATTTAACATAATATATTTTTATTACAACAAAACATAAAAAAGCGATAATAGTTTCAAGGATTAACACCTTCTCGTTATGTATTTCAATTAGTCTCTTTATCTATTATATTTACACAATATTATTACAGATAACGAATAGTTAAAACAAATTATGCAAAATGTGTGAATAGCCTTACCCACTTCCGTATTTTATATAATGTAGCGCGCAAAAACGCCAATACTTGATCGGTTTAATGATTGAACAATCTAATTTTAAAATTTAAAGTGTTAATTTAGCTATTTGCCTAAGCTTAATGAATACCGTGTTTTGCATATACCGTACATATACTATAATATAGCGAGCAGTTTTAACTTGCATTTGACACAACATTTTTAATATAAGTAGGTAGGTACACGTAACAATCGCGCTCAAAATTTAGATATGAGTTAAATGTACTTTACTACTTACTTTTCTCTTGACTACTTTTCTTTTAAAGATTATTTAAAAGCAAAAAGCAAAAAAGAATTCACGCCGTAAGTGAGATGTATTATACTCGTACTACATAAGTAAGGAAAATGTTTTATTTTCGTACGTCAACATTTTTTTTTGTGCGTCGTTTCAAAGTTTTTTTTAGGGTTCTGTTTTTACCTAAAGGGTAAAAACGGGACCCTATTACTGAGATTTTGATGTCTGTCCGTCTGTGTGTCTGTCTGTCTCCAGCCTGTATCTCAATAACCGCTATAGCTAGACTTCTGAAATTTTTCACAGATTGTGTATTTATATTGCCGCTATAACAACAGATACTAAAAACATTAAAAAAACCCCGCCAAACAACTTTAAAAAGTAATGAAATAATATATTTTACTGGCTTAAGTTTAAATAATTCCTAAGTGTAAAGTGATATTTTAGTCCATAATTGTTGTCACGGTGTGTCGGGGGACCGCCAACAGTGTCTTTTGCGTTTTGTATTGCCATGTCACTGATTGTCTCGATTTGGTTTGCTGAAAACGGACCCTTAAACTATAATGTTATGTGAAATCAAACATCTACATTAGCGGTCCCCCGACACACCTTGATAACAATTATGGACTAAAATATCACTTTACACTTAGGAATTATTAAAACTTAAGCCAGTAAAATATATTATTTCATTACTTTTTAAAGTTGTTTGGCGGGGGTTTTTTTTAAATTTCTTAATTTAATTTTATTTCATGCTTTTTAAACTTGTGTTGGTTATAGTGCAAAATAATTCCTATCAACGGGATCATATTATATCCCAATGAGTACCATCTAGGAATGTCCTTTTGGATGAGGCCATCAATATGAGTCCAAACGTGAAACCTCCACTTAGCTCCTATAGAATCCAGGTGATGCTGCAGCAGCAGCATGCAAAAATTTATTGGTTATCTACGTCTTACTAGTTGTCGCAATTAAAATGAGCCCAAACACGAAACCATTGCTCTAAGTTGGTGAGGA
The DNA here is from genome assembly GCF_905147365.1 of Aricia agestis. Taxonomy (NCBI): domain Eukaryota; kingdom Metazoa; phylum Arthropoda; class Insecta; order Lepidoptera; family Lycaenidae; genus Aricia; species Aricia agestis. Next base: position 21,072,975 of record NC_056428.1, on the reverse strand, counting down.
GTTGGGTATCCTATTGATTACCAGGTGATGCTGCAGCACCAGGTCAACTTTCCATTAATGTGTAAATATTCATAAATGTCACGACCTAGAATGCAATAAAGCCCACCAAACGACTGCAAGTTGCTAATCGACCCTTCACGAACCAGATGAACCGCGATTTTTCAGCACGGAGCAGGCTGATCATGATGAACTATAGCTAAGAACACTCTCAATTAAGTCAGCTTTCAAACAAAAAAAACTAGATCAAAATCGGTCCACCCGTTTGGATGCTACGATGCCACAGACAGACAGACAGACACGTCAAACTTATAACACCCCTCTTTTTTGTCGGGGGTTAAAAATAAAATTAATATAAATTTAATACTAAAAACAAAATAAAATTAATATAAATTTAATTAAGGGTAATTTCCCATACAACAAACATAATTTTTTTGGGATTTTTTGCTCGTAATCAATAACGGCAACAGCTAGCCACTTGAAATTTTCATAAAGGCCTTAGTTATATTATGTTTTCTTTAATAATTAATAATAATATCTGAATAAAATAAAAAATTTAGGAGGGCACCCATACAAAAAATACAATTTTTGGCCTATTTTTCGTCTATAATGGTACGGAACCCTTCGTGCGCGAGTCCGACTCGCACTTGGCCGATTATTTGTTGACTCGAGACAACAACTATAACTTTGGAGGTCAAATGTGGTACAAAAATAGAGCGCGTACTACAATAAAAACAATGGAACACCTAATTAAATAAAGTTATAAATAGATTGTGATAAAAATATAATTGATAAAAACGTTTTAATTGAATGTATGACTTGTAAAATTTGTGTTTTTCAGAATAAAGCGGGATCTGCGTCAAGATATTGCTGATAAAATATTGTTCTAATTATAATAAAAAATTGATGGAAAAATTTGTTAAAAAAATATAGTCCGATATAAGAGGAAAAAATACTTAAATACAGTGGGTGTACGTGATTTCGCGTCTTTAGGGTAACCTGACACGGTTATTAGTTAAGTATTACTTTTTTTATTGGGCAAAAAACAAGCGATCCAGCATACGTCAAGCGACGTCTTCCGGCCGCATCATCTGGCAACACAGGAACGCTAGCAACACCGGAACTTCCTTTCACTTCCTCTTCTCATCATCCTAGGCCTAGGACGCAACAATTACTATTCTTCAACGTAATAATTTTTGTTTATTTTATATTTTTACATTTTTACATCTAACTTCTAATACTATCCACAATTTTAAGTGATTAAGAGGGCGACTAACCCCAAAAATCAAACATCGTCCTTCTCTCTTCACACTCACGCCCGTCTTTCATATGCCAGGTGAAAAAGAACGACGCGGATTCATCGCCAAATTAGTTTTTTCTCAATAACTCGATAAATATACAACATAACGACCTCGGTGGCTCAGTGGTGAGCGCGTTGGTAGCTCAAGCCGGGGGTCGCGGGTTCGAATCCCGCCGACGGAAATATGTGTAGAATATAATAAAAATCTTAAATATATGTATAGTTTAAAAGTATTAAATATTTCCGTTGTCTGGTACCCGTAACACAAGTCCTGCAGGTACTTACCACGGGTTGGTACTACAAATATATATTCTGTGCCACGGGGCTAGACTGACGTGGTGTGAAGCGTCCATAGATATATATATATATATATATATATATATATATATATATATATATATATATATATATATATATATATTTCCACCCCGGAGTTGATATTACGTCCTACATGGCGGTTTTTACCGATGATATTGCGTCCGACTGACTTGTTGCATCCTGTATACGGACGCAAGATTGACTATCTCTCAAATTCAGCCAGAAGTAGTGTTAAGGTTAGTACAATGGCTGGGTGAAATATTGGCATGGACGTTGTTTTGTCACCGGAGTGCTTTTCGGCGTATTTCTTAGTTCCGCTATTTGGCGCGCGAATTTTGGAGGTCGCTACTGTGCGCCGTATATCGGTGGCGTATATTCGATACTTTGTTTACGTATAACACGCCGATAATGTGGATTCCTGTATATAATAAAGTTTTTATCAATTCTAATGTGCGACTTAATTACGTCCCACAAAACGACATCGTCCCAGAGGAAACGCGGGGGTGACAGAGGCGAGGGGGCGGAGTTCGCACGCGACATGCAAGGGCATGTTTTTGTTTATATTTTTTGCCGGCCAGCGCGGACGTAATGACGCTTGTGGTATAAATATTGTGTAGTGGGGCGAATATTTGAGAGAGACTAAATTCATGTCTTCAAAGTTGGGTTCACAACGCCTTCGTAAATTTGATGTAACATTACACATTTCAATGTCTAATTAACTTACAAAAATGCTGCTAAAACTATTTGAAAGTAGAGTTATTATTTCAAAAGTTATTATAAAAAAATTTATGAAATTTTTATTATGAAATTTTTGCGAGTCGTTTCGATACTGCCGCTCACAATTTATTATTTATAAAAAAAAATTAGCTAGAAAGGATTAAAAATGTAATGTTAATTTGAAGATAAAGAAGAGAAGAATCCGATACCAACAAATAACACATCAACTTACATTAAATAACTAAAAATTATATTTTTAAAATGTTCATAAAATTCGCGTCATTGTCCTGCGCATTGTTTGCTTTGAATGCCTTGCCGATATACTCAACGTGACGGGTTGAAACCTATTTTGCGATAAAATCTGCTGGCTCACTTTATTTGATCGCAGTGCTTTGGTGTGGATAGAGGTCTTCGTTTTATGCTCTCTCTCTCTCTTTGAAATACGTTCTACAAAAATTTCCAAATAAGACGTCATTTACATTTCTCGATGTGTGCCAACATTTGTCTGTTTTTCACTACTTTTTTTATACCAAGTTATAAAGGCCCGCAACATTTCTAAGTTCTTAATAATTTTCTTTATATCAATACTTAATTATAAACGAATTTAGTGAATTCCTCATTTTCCTGAACGTCTTTTTCCTGAATAGCCCTAAAAACATAATGACGATCATTCAGAATAATGATCAAATCTGTAACTGTATTTCAGGAAAACAGGAACAAATATATCGAATCGATGCAATGTCGATATTACAATTAGGTAGTTATTTGACACATTTTCGAAAAATAGTAGTAGAATAGTAAGAAAAGTAGTAAAAATGTTATCTACACTTCAATATTATAAAGCAGGAGAGGTTGTTTGTTTGTTTGAACGCGTTAATCTCAGGAACTACTAGTCCGATTTGAAAAATTCTTTCAGTGTTAGATAGCCCATTTATCGAGGAAGGCTATAAGCAATATTTTATCACGCTAAGAATAATAGGAGCGAAGATATAGAAGAATAGAGGAAAATGTGGAAAAAACGGAGGGAAATTATTTGAAAGGGCTTATCTGAACGCGCTTATCTCAGGAACTACTGGTCCGATTTGAAAAATTCTTTCAGTGTTAGATTGTCGTGTCAATGGTTGTCGTGATTGATGTAGATCGTTTTTTTTAAAAGAAGTGATTTTAAAAACTATTTTAAAGACAAAATAAAATGGCCTTGGCCGTCGACCCATTTTGTTATACAAAAAAAAATGTTTTAATTGTGGTGCAACGACCAAGAATAATATCAATATTATTACAAATCATTTTGTTCTACCTATGAAACGAAAGAACATATAATCGCTATATAAATCTTCATTTTTCTGGTGCAGCATATTTATTTACAAATAAATATGCAATTTACGATCATTATCCTGACGTCCAGTGTCCTGTTTGTTGTTGAACTGTACTTACCTGTCTAAAAGTATTTTGGATCGATTGTATTAACTACTATGTCCCTACCTACATACCTACGTATATGATTTTCTTTGATAAGTACTTACCTATTGTATATTTTAAACAAAAGCCCATCAGTGACTGAGTTTAGACTGCGAATTGGGTTGGGACTAATGTATTTTTAAATATCTATACTTACTAATATTGTAGAGACGAACTATTTAATCGTTTGCTTATTACTATTTAACTTACGAGTTACCAGACTGAACCAATTTAAATAATTCTTTCGCTATTAGAAAGCCACGGTAATGAGAAAATAGCCCAAACAAGTGCATCGAAACTCAACGTCAAGTGGTTACCGGGTCATGGGCTAGGCTGTACACTGTACAGTGTTCTGAGATTTTTTTTTAATCTTGACTTGGTGACTTTCTTCATTCATAAATCGACACCCTTGACAAGATTTATAGTAACTGTGATGGCATACTTATAATAATAATAATGTACTTTTATTCAGCTCGATAACATAAAATCCTTAATCTAGACAATTACAACATGCAAATTATTTTATTTTCAATGGTTTTTTATATTAGAATGTTAAGATCGCAACCGGCAGCTTAGCTAGGTTACAGTATAACCTGTGTTAAAGCCACCGGACCCTTTCCCAACTACTGATCGCATATCGCTGATTTTACATTTCAGGCAATTACAATTAGATTACAAATTAAATCAATGTTTAAAATTAATCAAACTTGATACAATAAACGGGGGCGGTGGTTACTCGCGTCCGTAGGAATTACCTTTTACTACCCTACACGTGTCCCCCGGGTGGTGCTAAACGAGTAACAACGCCGAGTCTCAGGCGGCGGATATGATAACCTGACTCCTAGGCAGTAGTGGCCTTGAGGACTAAATACCCTCAAAAAGTCTAGCGCGGAAAGCAACGGGAAACTACCGCGACTATAATCCCAAGAAAACCACCATGATTAAGAACGCCACCAGAGATAATATGATGTCATGCGACCCGACTAACGCTCGGCGCCAGCTTAGTTCCGGGCCGACTGGTGTGAAATTGGCTACCGGCTGCAGGTCAGTTAACCAGCAGGCTGCTTGCAGAAACTCTGCTACTGTTGGAAACATAACATCTTACTCTAGCAAACTAACACCCAAGGGAAGGGCAGTAACAATAGGAACCTGGAATGTCCGTGGACTTTTAAGGCCAGGAAAAACCGAAGTTGTTGAAGCGGAGATGGAGTGCTATAATCTGGCTATACTAGGATTGAGTGAGACCCATGTCAAAGATAACGGATACCACATCACACCTGAAGGAAATATGGTAATCTACTCTGACAGGCAAGACAATAGTTTTAGTGGTGTGGGCTTCATAGTTGCTAGCTGGCTACGAGACAAGGTATTGGGGTATAATACCATCAACAATAGAATTATATCCTTAAAAATTTCAGCCCATCCACACCCAATTAACTTTGTACAGGTCTATGCGCCGACCACTGTAGCCACCGAAGAAGAGATGGAGGAATTTTACCACGAGCTAGAATTAACCTGCAAAGCGTTACCAAAGAAGGAATGTACTATCATCCTGGGAGACTTTAATGCTAAGATAGGGCACACTGATAATGATCAACACCTAAGGAATGTTATTGGGGAATACGGCTTAGGAGCCCGCAACAGTCGAGGTGAGATATTGTTAGAGTTTTGCATTGAAAAAGGACTATTCGTAACTAACACGGCATATAAACAACATCCAAGACGCTTATGGACATGACGATCGCCAACAGGTCATAAAAATCAGATTGACTTCATATTAATCAGCAGCAGATGGAAGTCGTGCATAACTCTCTCAAAGACTTTTCCGGGTGCAGATTGTGGCAGCGACCATCAGCTGTTAATAGCTCAATACAGAGTCCGCCTCAAAGTAGTTTCAAAGCCTCCACCATCCAAAAATATTCTTCTAACACAAGAAGCGAAAGCTTTTGAGGACACACTACAAACTTGACTGGACAGTGAAACGTATTGCCCATTTGACTCAGCCAATACATCATGGAATCAGCTTAAGGCCGCATTAGAAGAGACAACTAGAACAATCACAAATGGACGGAAAGTAAAACCCTAGATCTGAGTGGATGACCACTTGGGAGGCAATCGCACAAAGAAAGGCTCTAAAGACTGGAGGAATTCGTTCAAAGGAAGAACAACAGCGATACTCTGAACTTGACTCACTAGTACAGCGTCTCTGTAGACATGACAAGAATGCATATATCAATTCCATATGTAGAGATATACAAACACACTCTGATACCCTACATCCAAGAGACATGTTCCAAAAGGTGAAAATTCTCACACGGGAACGAAAATCAAAATCTTGGAACATAGAAGATGAAAAGGGTAACCTGATTTTAGACAAGAAACAAGTGATGACAAGATGGAGGAACTACTGCCAAGACCTGTACAAATATGACGCTGATGAACCTGACACTAGATTAGATTTTACAGATAAAGAACCCGACATCGTTCTCCATGAAGTAGAAGCAGCTATAAATAAGCTCAAAACAAAAGCTTGCGGTGGAGATGGTATACAGGCACAAGTGCTTAAGAGCTTGGGTAAGTGTGGAATCAGAGTAATGCATTCAATATGTCTTAAAGTATGGAGAACAGGACAGTGGCCAGACGATTGGACAGAATCTCTCGTGATACCACTACATAAGAAAGGGTCGACTAAAAAGTGTGGAAATTATCGGACCATCTCACTAATTTCACACGCCAGTAAGATTCTTCTCCATGTTATAAACAACAGATTGGCACACTATATCACTAGACAGATATCCAAAGAGCAGGCGGGATTCGTAAAGGGCAGGGGTACCCGAGAACAAATCCTAAACATCCGTGAGCTGATAGAAAAGAGCAGAGAATTCAATGTCCCAATAGTACTCTGTTTTGTGGATTACGCTAAGGCCTTTGACTGCATCGTCTGGTCCAAAATGCTGGAGGTGATGAGAGAGTTGGGCGTCCCCGATCATCTCATATTTTTGGTACAAAACCTCTATCTGGAAGGTCGATCAAGGGTGCGATTAGACAATGATCTGTCAGAGCCGTTTGCTACAGAGCGTGGTGTCAGACAGGGTTGCATCCTCTCTCCACAGCTGTTCAACCTCGTAGGCGAATATATAATGCGTCGAGTGTTGGAAGATTGGGAGGATGGTATTAAAATTAACGGATACCTTCTCAACAACCTAAGGTTCGCTGACGACACCACGCTTATAAGTACTTGCGAAGTGAAACTTGCTGAACTTCTAGCGCGGCTCGAAAAGATTAGTCGAGACTTTGGCCTCCAAATCAATCGCAATAAAACCAAACTGATGTACGTCGATAAGCTGAACCAAATACAAAAGACATCCTTACTACAAGATCTCCAACCCGTAGAGGAGTTTGTCTACCTGGGATCGTTGATTAGCAACAATGGTAACTGCGAGAGGCTCAGTCCGACGGGCTCAGATGGCTAAATCTGCGGTTGGGCGCTTAGAAAAGATATGGAAGAATAAGAACATCTATCGTAGCACAAAAATAACACTAATGCGTTCCCTAATCTTTTCAATATTTTTATATGCCTCCGAGACATGGACACTAAAAGCACGTACTCGAGCTAAGATTGACGCTTTTGAAATGTGGTGCTGGCGTAAAATGCTCGGCATCCCTTGGACCGCACACCGGACCAACACGTCTATACTTCAGCAACTCAAAATTACCACCCGCCTGTCCACGCTTTGTCTACAACGATCACTTGCCTTTTTTGGCCACATAGCCCGCCGGGAGCCTAATAATCTTGAGAGTCTCATACTAGCTGGGCAATTAGAGGGGAAAAGAGGCAGAGGCAGAGTGGCTACACGATGGACAGACACGATTGTCAAGGCTGCTGACTGCACGTTCCAGGAGGCATTTCATCAGGCCAAAAATAGAGACAAGTGGAGAGCCCTATCCCAAAAAGCAAATTTTGGTGGTCACGTCCCTCAGCCATGAGGATACGACTAGGAAGAAGAAGATACAATAAACAATACAAAAAACGATCGAAACGATCTACATCAATCACGACAACCATGATTGACTATGACTGTCACAGCACAGAACGCAACGTCGCGTCGTGTTTGTTTACGCGCGCTCGTTAACCTACTACTTACGAAAAAATTTATTATTATTGTGAACTTGTATTATAATCAAATACCGTCCTCTTTTTGTACAAAACAAATGAACAGAAATAATAGGTACTATTATAGATAATAACCATAATTTAAATTTACAAACAAAGTATATATATTGTTGTGTAATTTTTGTGTAGTTGTGTAAATTTTTGAGATTTTGGACTGATTTATCTTATTTTTGATAGGTGCGTTAATAATTTTTTAAGCATTTTTATTTTTCTTTTCGACGCCTAAAGGGCCTTTTTTGAGACTTTGTACTGATAGGTATGTCTGATATGTGATTCTTCAGGTTAATATTTTTCTAAGCATTTTTGTTTTATTTTTTTAACGCCTAAACGGCTAATAACGAATTTCAATTTGTTAAATTTTATCAACTTGTCACGTGGGCAGAGCCACGATTGAAAACTAGTATTGCTTACATACACAAGTTAATTATAGTCAATGTCACAGTAAATTAGCCTCTCAACTGGTCGTTCTTAAAATTGTTAATTTCTTAAATTACTTTTATGTTCCTATTTCGGTGTATTTGATTTGTCAGACACTTTGATTATTATGACTATGGGTTTATTATTGTACCTACTTGATTTTAAACAATAAAACTTAAAAATACCTACTACCGGAACAATTGTTTTATTTTGTGTTCATACTTATGTACCTAGCGGACTTACCTAATTATAATTTAAAATTTAATTAATCTATGTAATATAGGGATAACTTGTTTTTAATGTCTGTTATGTACTCCAAGTTATAGAAATAAGTATTTCATTTTAATCGACTTCATAAAGAGGGATGATTCTCTATTCATACATACATATCGTCACTCCTGTCCCTCATTGGGGTAGACAGAGACCACATCACGCAATGAATTTATTGGGATCTATTATATAGATACCTATGTATGTATCGATATAACATATAAGGTTAGGAGGAAGCAACAAACTCAACAGTTTATGGCGTACATACAAAAATAATATACGGTACCGATATAATCTCAAATATAGTAAGGAGTCATTTAATTAGTAGAATGCATGGAATTAATATAGTACAATATACGGTATCAATATATCCATACATTTAAATGGATGTAGGAAAAACGATTAAATGCATGGAACGAATACAAAAATATACAATGTGTCACATGATTTCCATCGAGAACGGAAGCAAAAAACCAGCGAGAATTATTTCAAATTGAATATCTAATTTTCGTACGTAAACAAAATTTCTCGTCGACAATAGAATTCACATGACAGCAATGTAACTATATTCGCACGAATAACAATTAAAAAGTCATTGGAAATGGTAGACGCCATAGGGTTCGACTTTGAAAAGACGCAACAAGTCTTCGGCGATTTAAATATATATATATATATATATATATATATATATATATATATATATATATATATATATATATATATATATATATATATATATATATATATATATATATATATATATATATATATTTTTTTTTTAAAAATCCGCTAGGTCGTTCTCTCAATGATAGAATTTTATACAATGTGTATTAAGTTAAAATATTAACCCAGTTCAATGCACGGTTATGGCAATAAATGAAAAATTCGTGAAAATTAGATGAATCTTTGTGATTTTTTTCTTTCGAGAAAATTTTAAAATATAATGTAGTATCTAATTTTAGAAATTAAAACAATTCGGGGCTTATTTTCAAGTATAAAAATGAATTATTAAATCGACACTTTAGGGTTAGTCGCCCTTTAACGCAAACAGTGGGAGATAAAATCTGTCGAAGATTATTATATAATGAGCTCGCTTTAAACAAGAAAAAATATTTTTTAATGATATTAAATATATTATGTAAATATAGTCTGATATAAAGGGATAAAAAAGTATTTCGCCCACGGACGTAAAAAAAATATTTCGCCCATATTATTTTATTGAAGTGACAAAATACTCATATTATTTACCATTACGGCACCATGGCAACGTCCATCACTATCCCGTCGCACAAACAATGGTTGCCGTCAGTCTCGAGATGTAATAATTTACTATTAGGTATTTATTCAACAAATGCACTTATCAATATAAAAATGTAGACGTTGTCCGATTCTTAACCCTAACCGATATTATGTTAGCTAGGATTCACGAAAATCGGTCGAGCCTTTTCAGAGGAATTTAATTAGGCACACCGTGACACGAGAATTTTATATTATATTAGATGAAGTTGAGTGTCTACCCCTCAGAACATTACTTCTAAAATCTGTGGTCTACCCAGTAATTTTTAACTTGACTGTTATTAGTGTTATGTTAAGAGGCATACGAAGAAGATTTTTCGAAACCGAAATTTTCGACACGTAATCTCAATTTTATGGATGGTCCATAAAATTAAGATTTTAAAGGCCCAAATTAATTTGCTATTATTGTTTGCATGAAATGCTTAGGCAAAAACACAACAAAAGCAACTGTTTCTTATATCGAGATATTAATGCAGATTCATGATATTAATCAGATATCATAAGCGTACTTATTGTAGCATTAGGCCAGGTTCACACGGCATTGTCCTACACGTTTTTAGGGTTCCGTAGTCAACAAGGAACCTTTATAGTTTCGGTCTGTCCGTCTTTCCGTCTGTCCATCCGTCTGTCTATCTGTCCGCGGTTTTGCTCAGAGACTATAGGACCTACAAAGCTGTAATTTGGCATGAATACACATATTATTAATGATACCGACAAAATGGTACATGAAATCATAAAAAAAATATTTTTTTTATGGTAAGTACGTTCCCAACACTACACATCAAGCGGGGATGAATATTTTTTTTCGCGTCCACCCCGCCGTGTAGGGTGTCGTTGGATAGGTTTTTTTTAAATATTAGGAGTATTCATAGATCATTTTCCAATTTAGGGATCCGTTTGTGAAATATTAAGTTTTAAATTGGAAGAAATCGTAAAAGTCCAATGTCCCTTCTACCAGCTAAGCGGTTGCTTCTGGAAATGTGAAAAAATTCACGGGAGTAGGAAATATGCTGAATTTAAGACTTCATAACTTTTTAAGTTATAGTCGATCAACTAAAAAAATGTATTCGGCGAAGTATATAGGAACTTTTCGTTCAAATTCCTTTGAACATAACGGAGATGATGTTGTTAGGAATGTAAAACATGTTATAAATGTACATTCATTGACCACAAAAAAATATCAAAAACTAGTGGTACTACGGAACCCTATATTGCGCGTGGCCCGACACGCACTTGGCCGGTTTTTTTGTATTCGTTTGGCGATGGCGTGTAACTTGTAAGTTGTAGTGGATTTGTTGGTAGGTACACGATTTGTTGCAGTACAATCGACGTATAAATGATTCTATATGTATACATTGTATGCGCCACTATTTTACTGCAAAAAAACGTGCAAAATACGTGTAGGATTGTGCCTTGTGATTTGTGAACGAAGCCTGAGTCACTTGACCATTACATAGACATTCGTTTGTTGTACCAAAATGATTACATCAAAAGTTAAAAGCTATGCTATAGGGACCGTGCAGAAACTATAGAGGGCGTCGTAATTCGACAGCAGCGACACGATGCGAGTAAAAGAAGTAACTTGTGAGTAACTTTTGCTTCGCATTCTCTTTGACCCCGGCTAGTTTATAAGTGTTTTTTATATGTTTTAGAGTCTAAAACATATAGTGTAAGTATTAAATCATTTTATAGTCTAAAATTTAGACTATAAAATGATTTAATACTTACACTCCCAAGTTGCCACAGGCGGCCGCGAGAACAACAACAGATTTCCAAGAATCCGCGATCGAAGGATTAAAGTAAAAGACTAGGTGACGCCCGCAACTCCGTTGCGCCAAAAATCATTAATCGCGCGAGAACCGTACATTTTCCTGAAATAAAAAGTATCCTATGTCTTTTCCCGGGGCTCAAAGTAAATCCATACCAAATTTCAGCAAAATTGGTTCAGCGGTTTGGGCGTGAAGTGCTAACAGACGTCTACACTTTCGAATTTATAATATTGAGTATGGATGAGTTTCTAACCGTAAACAAAGAACGAAAGCGTGAATAAAAATGTTTAAAGCTTATCTAGTTATCTAAGAAAACATCTGAAAAAGTAATTAGTAGCATCCATCAGCATAGAAAGTAAAAACTTGATAAATATTGCAATAAAATAATGAAGATGCAAAAATACTTATAATAATTACTGAAAATGCTTGTGGATTAATAAAATAAAACAAGTTCACTAAAATAAATGCTTTTATTTCATCAACCTTCTGCGATTCGCTCGATACCATCTTTACAACTTTTGTCTGTCACTATTTTTAACTAGTGTACCTCATCAGTGCAAACACTACGAGTATATTATAAGTATTCTTTAAATAACACACAAAGACTGCACTATTAATAGTTTTCCTACTTGAAGAATTATCCTTTTGAGAACCAACACTTTGACAAGATGGTTCAAGATAAACACTATTTCGGAGTACTATTATATTATATTCTGTGCCTCAGTGTTGAATTCCTGGCAGGACTTCTCCAAATTATCCTTACTTTTGATGCAACTTGTTGCTCTCTAGTTGATGTCTTTGAAATTCTTTTTTAAAAGAGTTTTTTTATTTTCTTCTCCAGGAAATATTGTAGGTAGGTAGGTATATTATATGCCGGGTTTCCGATCTTGGCCAATTAAATGAGCGGTGCATAGGTATGTAAAATTTAGATGGAACTTGGAAGCCAGTTTGGATGTATACTGAAAGAAGCAACGGTTATAGGTTACCGTTAGGTTCATATTGTGTTCATCTAAATGAATTTACGGTTATAATCTACAAAATTCAGTGTTTTTACGAGTCTTCACATAACATTCATGGAACTTTTTAAGTACTTACGTATGTTTTACCGGCTTTTATCAATTTCTTTCGTTTTTCAATAAGCCATGGCATGTGAATACTTTTGGCAGGAAAATAGTAAAATTTTAGATCGTTCGATTTGCCTTTATTTTTCTTGTATGTATTAGAACATCCGGGAATACAACAATGCTTGAAAATACTCAAATTTCTCAAGAAATCCTTTAATTTTCCGTAGCTTGACTTGAGCTTGTCAATAAAATTTTCGTAAAAGTTTCGGCTACTCGTCACTAGTGGCAGTGTCATCGCTCTGCACGGTCCCTATTCTCAAATCACGGAATTCTGTCTGTAGCGGTCATTGACTCCCTGACAAAAAACTTGTCATATTTCGTCGTTTTCTATACAATCCGCGATTGACAATGATGTGACAGATGTTTTAAGGGCGATATCGTATTTTGCATACACGAATCACGATGTGAACAGAGTATGAATTATATCACTTCAAACTCATAAATAGTTGGAGATTATCATATGAAGAGTTACCAAGACATTTTCCAATGAAACTAAATAGTCAAAGTCCTTTCTAAGAATTAAATTTTATTCTTAAGTTAACAGAATGCAGTGCGCGAATTTTTCACATAGCTCCTAGACTAGAAAGGTCAATGACCACTGGTGCCACCTTAAATTGTCCAGACTATACTTTCTTTGCTTTTTTTTTTGCTTTCTTTTGCTTTCTTTCACAGCAAACTCTATACAGGGGACTTATTACACGTCCTGTATATCTGCGGTTAAAATTTTCAATTTACGCCCATGTAAAAATAACCAACCCAAGTTTTGTCTTTTAATGAGTTAGTATAGCTGTTACGTACTCGTAGTAACTATAAATTAATAATATGTGGTTTAAAAGTCTATTAATATTGTGAGACTTGGCTTAATTTAACATGGAGGTACTCTGAGACCGTTTTGTTATTTCAGACCCAAAAGTGCATGCATCTATGAGAACTTGTATCCTTTTGAAGGTGAAAATACCTCCAAATATAAGGACAAAGTACATCATAAGTTTCGTTAAATGTATTTCCCGCAACCTCAAACCGACTTGATCGACAAAAATATTTACCTCAAGCTGTTTACTTTATCCTTATCACGTCAAACCGTCTTAGGCTAAAAGGTATAAAGAGAAAAAATATTAAATAATACAGTTTGTAATAAATAGGTAAAGACAATCAAGATAATATTATGTTAAACATATTGTATATTATCTAATGCACATAAACATAATACTGTAATCGTGATATAATAAAATGAATAATGCTTATCGATAAAGGAATTAAAAACGTGGAATTCTTAAGATGTTGAATGTGAATACAATTTATTAAGCCTTTGTGGTTCAGTGGGATAGACTTTACAGCTGAGCTCTCGGTTGTGAGATCGATCCCCGCATTGGGAAAATATGATATTTCCAGGATTGTTTACGACAAAACTCTCTCCGAATGAGAAACTGTGGTTAGTATTTCATAACCACAGTTTCTCATTCGGAGAGAGTTTCCTTATGTGTGTTTTTCGCGTAACTTTCTGCCCCGCACTGTAAAAAAACCTGGAGGCTGGAACGAACTGTAACCAACAGTATTTCCAAGTCAATACGACCTGCAAACGACCTGTAAAATAAGAGAGCGTATTCCCTCTTAAAAGACCAGCAACGCACCTGCGGATCTTCTGATGTTACGAGTGTTCATGGGCAACGGTAGTTGATTTATTTTATTAATTATATTATAATAAAATAAGTAATTAAGGGGGCTCCCATACAAAAAACACACTTTTTGCATAATATTTTTGCTCTTTAATGGTACGGAACCTGTCGTGCACGAGTCCAACTCGCACTTTGCCGATTTTTCATGTTTTAGTAGGATCCGGGAAGCAAGCAATACAGTTTAATAAAACACAAAGTATAATTACACCGGATCAAGGCCGGGGAAGGTCCGTTCACCAATTTTGCACCAATTTATAGCTCAAATGGTAATAAATACTTGGCGACTATAGATCAAGAATCAAGTCATAGATTAAACGTTATCTTTCAATTCTGTCCATTCACTCATATAATGTTAGGACAATCTCATGATGTTATTAATGATAAGCCATAAATTATGTTGAAATCATCGTCATTCTCTATCCTCTTTTTTTCGGGTATTGACCCACCACACATTGCCCAAAGGAGAAGAAGATAATAAGAGGAGGAGTAGGAAGTAAATGTATTTTATTTACCATGCAAAAAGGCCGCCCGTGGACGCAGCATAAAGTTGCAATGACCGAAACTCTAAGAAGTTAATGACGAAGCACCAAGTTATTATAGATAATAATTATTCTTTATTAAAGAACAGAGAGTATGAAAATATTCAATCAGCAGTATAAAATTAATAGCTACTTATATGGCGCACTTGCCGGGTAGGCGCACTTTGCCACACTCACTATAGGTACTAAGGTACTATTATAATAATTAAAATGAATTATAATTATTAAATACTTAATTTTCTTGTATTTAGGGTTTGGTACGGATTTATAGTAAAGTGGTTTATTTCCACAAAATTACTTGTTTCTAACAAATTATTATTTACAACAATATTGTAACAAAGATTATGTTCTAGAAAACATCAGAATGCCTCAAGAATTCCTGTAACATATCTATTAGGAAACTTGTAATAAACAGTCATACAAACGCTTTACATATTTCAATTATCCTTGACGTAGTAAATTGCAAAAAATGCGTTGTCCTATTTACTACGTAAGTAAGGTTGTTGCATAGGTTGTTGCTATAATGTGCAGTTATTTTTATGATAAAGACCATCAGGTATATATAACATAATAAAGGTGTAATGCAAGGGTGTCGTTTATATGTAGGTGGAAATATTATTTTCAAGTATTTAGCAGTGTTTCTATCAGATGAGTCATTTCATAGACAGTAAGTGGAGATCCACTTTATTTTACGTTATTTGGTCGGGCTATGTCAATTCAATTTACTTAGAATTGTGTAATAAACAATGAGTTAAAAAATTGAATAAATGTTTAACTAATACATCCTACTACTGTTTATTACTTATCTAATATCTAGATTAAGCGATATCCTTGTTAACGCTGTAAAAATGAACCGGTATGACCAATTAAAGATGAATTATCTAGACACACGGTAGCGTGTCAAGCCAAGTTCAAGACGTATAACAGAACTGGTGAGCAGCACTATTGGTTATTACACAAACCATTTGGAGCCACTTTTGACCCTCTCATAATTCAAAAACCAGTTAAGGCCATCCCCTGAGCAAACGACCTTAACCATACATTTGCCGCGTTGCCGAGATCGCACCAAAATCCTATTTTTTAACCCCCGACAAAAAAGAGGGGTGTTATAAGTTTGACGTGTCAGTCTGTCGGTCTGTCTGTCTGTCTGTCTGTCTGTCTGTCTGTCTGTCTGTCAGTCTGTCTGTCTGTCTGTCTGTGGCATCGTAGCATCCAAACGGGTGGACCGATTTTGATCTGGTTTTTAGTGTTTGAAAGCTGACTTAATTGCGAGTGTTCTTAGCTATAGTTCATCATCAGCCTGCTCCGTGCTGAAAAATCGCGGTTCATCTGGTTCGTGAAGGGCCGATTAGCAACTTGCAGTCGTTTGGTGGGCTTTATTGCATTCTAGTTCGTGACATTTATGAATATTTACGCATTAATGGAAAGTTGACCTGGTGCTGCAGCATCAACTGGTTAATGAATAGGATACCCAACTCCTCACCAACTTAGAGCAATGGTTTCGTGTTTGGGCTCATTTTAATTGCGACAACTAGTAAGACGTAGATAACCAATAATTTTTTGCATGCTGCTGCTGCAGCAACACCTGGATTCTATAGGAGCCGAACTCCATATTAAGAAACCAAAGTGGAGGTTTCATGCTTGGACTCATATTGACGGCCTCATCAAAAAATACACTTCTAGATGGTATTCATTGGGATATAATATGATCCTGTTGATAGGAATTATTCTGCACTATAACCAACACAAGTTTAAAAAGCATGAAATAAAATTAAATTAAGAAATTTAAAAAAACCCCCGCCAAAAAACTTTAAAAAGTAATAAAATAATATATTTTACTGACTTTAAGTTTAAATAATTCCTAAGTGTAAAGTGATATTATTTTAGTCCATAATTGTTGTCAAGGTGTGTCGGGGGACCGCTAATAAAAAATATCGGCCAAGTGTGAGTCAGACAGAGTGAAAGTAGGCCAATTTTTTTATATATGAAAAAAGGGGGCAAACGAGCAAACGGGTCACCTGATGGAAAGCAACAACCGTAGCCCGTGAATACTCGACGCAGCATCAGAAGAGCTGCAGGTGCGTTGCCGGCCTTTTAAGAGGGAATAGGGTATAGGGAGGGTAAGGAAGAGAATAGGGGAGGGTAGGGATGGAAATAGGGCAAAGTAGATGATTGGGCCTCCGGTAAACTCATTCACTCGGCAAAACACAGCGCAAGCGCTGTTTCACGCTGGTTTTCTGTGAGCCCGTGGTATTTCTCCGGTCGAGCCGGCCCATTCGTGCCAAAGCATGGCTCTTCCACGTCGCAAAAGGCAAATTGTGTTTTTTGTATAGGAACCCTCCTTACATTACATTTTACATTTTACAATGGTTTCGTGTTTGGGCTCATTTTAATTGCGACAACTAGTAAGACGTAGATAACCAATAATTTTTTGCATGCTGCTGCTGCAGCAACACCTGGATTCTATAGGAGCCGAACTCCATATTAAGAAACCAAAGTGGAGGTTTCATGCTTGGACTCATATTGACGGCCTCATCAAAAAGTACACTTCTAGATGGTATTCATTGGGATATAATATGATCCTGTTGATAGGAATTATTCTGCACTATAACCAACACAAGTTTAAAAAGCATGAAATAAAATTAAATTAAGAAATTTAAAAAAACCCCCGCCAAAAAACTTTAAAAAGTAATAAAATAATATATTTTACTGACTTTAAGTTTAAATAATTCCTAAGTGTAAAGTGATATTATTTTAGTCCATAATTGTTGTCAAGGTGTGTCGGGGGACCGCTAATAAAAAATATCGGCCAAGTGTGAGTCAGACAGAGTGAAAGTAGGCCAATTTTTTTATATATGAAAAAAGGGGGCAAACGAGCAAACGGGTCACCTGATGGAAAGCAACAACCGTAGCCCGTGAATACTCGACGCAGCATCAGAAGAGCTGCAGGTGCGTTGCCGGCCTTTTAAGAGGGAATAGGGTATAGGGAGGGTAAGGAAGAGAATAGGGGAGGGTAGGGATGGAAATAGGGCAAAGTAGATGATTGGGCCTCCGGTAAACTCATTCACTCGGCAAAACACAGCGCAAGCGCTGTTTCACGCTGGTTTTCTGTGAGCCCGTGGTATTTCTCCGGTCGAGCCGGCCCATTCGTGCCAAAGCATGGCTCTTCCACGTCGCAAAAGGCAAATTGTGTTTTTTGTATAGGAACCCTCCTTACATTACATTTTAAATAATATGTTGCCAAGTTCTGTGGAAAATTGAAAAATGTATTTATAGAAACCAAATAACACTATGAATATAATAATAAATTCTTTAATTCTTTAATTTATTGAATATCTATAAAAATTGCCGTAATTTAAATAATGTGAAATCTTAAAGTAGATTAGATTTGACTTGGCCAGTTTTTATCAGAATTAAAATGTGTAATAACTTTATAAAATGACTGATGCAATGAAAACTGGCCAAGTTAAATCTAATCTACTTTTAGGTCCTACATTATTTAAATAACGGCAATTGTTATAGATATCCAATAAAGTAAAGAAATAGACTTTATTATTTGGTTCCTATAGATACATTTTTCGATTTTCCATAGAACTTAAGGCACTCATTTAGATCTCCATTCTTTTTACGGCGAAGTCCATAGATAAGTATAATGTTTGTATTGAACTTGCCTCTAATTTTTTACATTTAAGTATGTTTTTGTGGGATTATATTATATGTAATATCTAAGTACTAGACGTTCCATGCGGCTTCGCCCGCGTAAATTCTACGGAAACCGTACATTTCCCACAAATAAATAGCCTATGTCTTACGTGGTAGATACTTTATATCTGTGCCAAATAACTTTATAAATTATTTTATTATCTACTAAAAAATTGCTCCAGTAGTTCGTGAGATAAGCACTTTATGATATTTTCCCCCGTTTTCTTTTTACATTTGCCTCTATATCTTGGCTCCTATTTTTCTTAGCGTAATATCATTATTAGAGCATATAGCTTTCCTCGATAAATAAGCCATCAAATGCTGAAAAAATTTTTCAAATCGGACCAGTAGTTCCTAAGATTAGCGCGTTCAAACAAACAAACAAACAAACGCTTCAGCTTTAAAATATTATTAATTAAATACAAAAATAATAAATAAGTATATAGATTTAAAATAACTTTCCATTTAGACTAAGGGGTAGTAAATGGTTTAAATCAGGGATAAAATTTCATATTATACTATTGTCATTTTTGAAGAAGCTTAAATTATTTTGTTACACTATTGTTAAGTACTTTAAATACTAATTTAATCATAAGTTATATCACCACAATAAACCTGATTTTATTGTTTTTGATTAAGAGAAATTTAGAAAACTGTAATTTATCATCATTGGAGTTAGATTCTGACTTATCACTAATGAAATTATCGCCAGGGATAGTTCTTGTGAACTTATTGGTACCACAAAAGTGTGGAAGTAAGATCGGTGAATGCATACGAAGCCAGAAGTGGCTCCCGCGGAAAATTTAGAAAATGTAGCAGAAAAACCAAATCTATAGTAAAACAAAATTACGGAAAATTAAAAGAATCTCTGAACATTATATTCAGGTTTCTTAACACACGAATATCTTACATTTTTTAAATTATACATCGTCAAAGTCACATAAAATGTAACTTCGTCCGATTCATGCGCCCGCGCCGCTAAAAAGTGAAATGACATTGGCAGATGACATTTTGACATCAGCAAAAAAATATGTTTCGATCCACGGAGAAGTAGTTGATGTAGGAGTGAAAATATACATAATATAATCAATGTTCATTATAATAAAAGCAGAAAAAAAAAATTAATCTGAAGAGCCATTAAAACGGCTTCATATGCAGTAAAGTGTTAAGTAAATAATGAACACACACTCTAAAGTCACATTGTTGGCTCAAGCTAATTTCCACAGCTTCAATTATAGCAAGTTAAGTTTACCGGATCAACTAATAATAATATAAATACTTACTAAAAGTGGCACACAGCCTAATTTCAAATACACGTAATAGCGGCTAGACTGTGTACCGTTCAAAATTATTTGACCTGGAGTTTTTACTAAAATTATCTTTATATCGTCGACATAGAAACCAGTAAGAGACAAGTTCGATTCAGAACTGCACCAACCGGTATAGAGCGGTCCAATGATATGTCCGCTTGACCTTAACTTTCTTCGACATTGCCAAAACTCGACTACGGAGAAGTCAGAAGGGTAATGTTTTGGCAGTCTATTATAGTGCCACATAATATGTACGTACAATGTACATATTATACGTATGAACTATCAGATAAGTTGGTTCATAGGCAGATGGCAGACCTACGTAATTTGGTCGTGTATTATGTGATAGGATAGTTATAATAATTAAATAATAATAATATATTGTCAAACGCCGAGAGATCACGAGTGGTACATGGAATTGACATAATCCAACCAAATAGCTATGTCCACAGTCAGAGTAGACAGAATGATAGAGTATGCCGACTTAGAAGTTAGAACTGATGTTGAAATTTTTAAATTTGACGTATTATGACGAAAATCGTCGCTAGGGTTGTTATATTGTTACACTACGAGTTTAAAACTATGACATATTCGCTGGACGTGTTCCTCTTTGGTCGTATTGTTGTTTGTGTTTTGCACATGCGATTAAAATTGACAGAATCCAATTTTGAAATCTTTATTTTAAATATTTAAAAATAAATTATATCAGCCAGCGCGAGGCACATTCCGTTCATAATCCTAGTGAAACCCGACGAATTTGACAGATATTAAAACCTGTCCGTTTCTTTGCAGTCGAACTACTGGTAGTTATGTCTATTGTGCCACAGTCCACACTGTGCACTTTCATCTTCAATAATTTTCGTCATCTTCTTTCATTCAATTTTCGTTTTGGCGCATTCAATAATTGAATGCGTCAACGAACGCAACGCCAACATTGTCATTTTTGTTCAGTTGCAGTGTCTGTCAGATTATTGTAATAATATGTGCCACGCGGATATTTTACTGGGTGGAATATGTGCGGCATTATTTGGTCACAACTCATAAGAAGTTTCAGAAAAAAGAACAAAGCAAAAGTTTTTGATACGGTCAGAGCGCATGCGTCGCTGGCATGCCTCACGCGCGCTGTTGACTGCGCTATAACGCATGCCCTTGACGAATAAGAAAAGGCACAGTGTGGACCTAGCTAATGACGTATGTCCGTCAGCTGCCTATGAATCAATTTCTTCAATGGTACGTACCTTCGTAGCCGCGGCTAATCCATTACAAAAGGCGAAGCCAAAAGGAAGGGCAATGAAGTATAATGATTTTACTATTAACTGCGACTGCCAAAAGGATGGGTTAGGGCCGGGACACAAAAACACGGCACGACGTCGTACGGCATCGTACGGTGCCGTACGGCACCGTCTCGGACGCGCGTCGTAAAAAACCACGGCACGGCCGTACGGCGGCATACGGCGTCGTACGACGTCGTGCCGTAGAAACTCACGTAGAAATTCAAGATGAGTTTCTACGGCACGACGTCGTACGACGCCGTACGGCGCCGTGCCGTGGTTTTTTACGACGCGCGTCCGACACAGCGCCGTACGGCACCGTACGACGTCGTGCCGTGTTTTTGTGTCCCGGCCCTTACATAGTGCAAGCAGCTGAAGTAACAGTAGGCAGTTACTGTGCCTGTGTACAGTGTACTCGCACGAGAGCAGCTCGACTCGCCTCCCTGGGTTACACCATTCACGCTGCTGAGTGCTGACGTCGCGTCGCAGTAGATAGATAATGTCCCAATGAAACCACATCTGTTGTGGGGGAAGGGGCGGGTGGCGAGTAAAAGACAAAAATGTTGTAGTAACTCGCACGCGAGCAACTAACCCTCTCGCACATGAAAGTAACTCGGATGATTTTCGAGAATTTGCAAGTAGCTGCACCTGAGTGCACCCCAGTAACAGTAAAGTGATATTTTAGTCCATAATTGTTGTCACGGTGTGTCGGGGGACCGCCAACAGTGTCTTTTGCATTTTGTATCGCCATGTCTCTGATTGTCTCGATTTGGTTCGCTGAAAACTCATCCTTAAATTATAATGTTATAAATGTGAAATCAAACATCTACATTTATAGCGGTCCCCCGACACACCTTGACAACAATTATGGACTAAAATATCACTTTACACTTAGAAATTATTTAAACTTAAAGTCAGTAAAGTATATTATTTCCTTACTTTTTAAAGTTGTTTGGCGGGGTTTTTTTTTAATTTCTTAATTTAATTTTATTTCATGCTTTTTAAACTTGTGTTGGTTATAGTGCAGAATAATTCCTATCAACAGGATCATATTATATCCCAATGAATTACCATCTAGGAATGTCCTTTTGGATGAGGCCGTCAATATGAGTCCAAACATGAAACCTCCACTTTGGGTTCATATAGAGCTCGGCTCCTATAGAATCCAGGTGATGCTGCAGCAGCAGCATGCAAAAATTTATTGGTTATCTACGTCTTATTAGCTGTCGCAATTAAAATGAGCCCAAACACGAAACCATTGCTCTAAGTTGGTGAAGAGTTGGGTATCCTATTGATTACCATATGATGCTGCAGCACCAGATCAACTTTCCATTAATGTGTAAATGTTAATAAATGTCACGAATTAGAATGCAATAAAGCCCACCAAACGACTGCAAGCTGCTAATCGGCCCTTCACGAACCAGATAAACCACGATTTTTCAGCACGGAGCAGGCTGATGATGATGAACTATAGCTAAGAGCACTCTCAATTAAGTCAGCTTTCAAACAAAAAAACTAGATCAAAATCGGTCCACCCGTTTGGATGCTACGATGCCACAGACAGACAGATAGACAGACAGACAGACCGACAGACGTCTGTCTGTCAAACTTATAACACCCCTCTTTTTTGTCGGGGGTTAAAAATTAAAATAAAATGAATAACTTAGGCATACAAAAAACACAATTTGCAGCCTATTTTTGCTCTATTGTGGTACGGAACCATTCGTGCGCAAGTCAAACTCGCACTTGGCCGATTTTTTATATTTACGTTCTGTCGCAGCGGCCAAATTAACAATTATTATTTATTAACTAGATAACGCCCGCAACTCCGTTGCGCCAAAATTCGTTTATCGCTCGGGAACCGTACATTTTGCCGGGATAAAAAGTATCCTACGTCGTTTTCCGGGACTCAAAGTATCACTATACCAAATTTCAGCAATCTCAGTCCAGCGACTTGAGCGTGAAGAGGTAACAGACAGACAGACACAGTTTCGCGTCTATAATATTAGTATGGATATTTCAAAAGTAACTAAAAATGCCGCGTGTGACAAGACTATTTTTTTCTGTATTTTTTATGTTTTAAAGTTGATAGTCTGGGAACCACCCATTCTTGTTTCTTTCTCCTTACCTATAAACCTGATCAGTGATCTCCTAGAATCTAGAATAATATATAAGTACATTTAAATACATGATGTTGTGGAAAATATTGTAATAGCTATAAGCCAATAGGCTAGTAAAAACAAAAAAAGGGTGTATAGAGGTAGTATCTGTAAAAATAAAATAAATAAAATAAAAATTGTTTTATTTCTGAATAAATTTGAATCAAATATTTTCAGAATGTTGAACTACATGTTGCCTACCACCGGTTCGGGAACTAACTGTATACTGTAACTTATAAACCAGGTTAGCTACGTAGGCTTTCTAAGAAACAACCATGTCTAGAAAGGTGGTATTAACCCAACGGAAACTATTAAACCAGGGTATTCCCAGGTACAGATGAAACAGGAATTTAATATTAAATGTATTTTACCTTCTTACTAATTTAAGAATCAAGTCTGTGTACAGACGTCATTTTATTTATCCTTGTATAGTCTGTCAAGAAAGAGTAGACGCTGTACAAAATTTTCTAAACGTAATCACGGTCAAAAGATGTTTTTTTTCTCTCTTTGTATTTCACAGAGAACGCTTTTTATATACTTTAAATATTAAACACCTTGCAGATTTTTATCTCGATTTAATTTTTTATGTGATTTCTAAATTGTGTACAGCATAGTCTACTCTTTTTTGATAAGCTACGAGGTGAGGTCCAAAAGACCGCGGAATAGCAATGATATTACGGAAGCCCTAAAACAAAAAAAAATGTGATTACTATCAAGCGATTTTTTTGTGAGTAGCTTCGTTTTGATAAGACGAACAACATTTTTATTTGCTAAAAATCTTAAAGGTGGTAACTAACAGAAATAGAAAGGATTTCATACTTTGACTTGATGGTCCTAAAATATGGATTGTTCTACGTCTTATAGGACAATGTTACTCTTAAATAATATAACGATTAACCTATCAATATACAAAAATTCAGCTTGTTAGGGTTCCGATTTAGGGTTCAATAGTCAACCAAGTTTTGTTGATTACAGAACCCTATAACGGAACCCTAACAAGCTGATTTTTTTTATATTAATAGATTAATAGTCATATAATTGAAGAGTAACATTGTCCTACAAAATATAGAACAGTCAATAATATATTAGGACCATCAAGTCAAAGTATGAAATCCTTTCTATCTCTGTTAGCTACCACTTTCTAGATTTTTCGCAGATAAAAATGGAGTACTCTGGTGTTTCGTCCCAAGGTTTTTGGGCCCACTGGGACCAATGACCAGATATGAAATTTAACATTTTTTCATCTAGCGATTGGTCCCACTTTTATGATCCAGTGTTTTCTGGCAAGAAATTTTGAAGTAGGGTTGGCACAAAAATAATCAGTTATAACAATACTATTGTTTTGTACATTTAAAACATAGAACACTCTCACCTTAAAACTTATATTACTATTATCTTAATATTAATACGCGAGCGAAAAACTTTGTAACCCTTTTTACGAAAAACGTAGGTGCATGAAATTTCGCATAGTATAATTATGGTGAAGGAGTGCATCGAGCTAATATTATTTTTAAATGATGCTTTTATCATATAATATATTTTTAACAAATAAAACATTACACACACTACGACACTACTACTAGGAAAAATGACAGATTTTTGAGTGACAAGCCTATACATACGAATTATACTCTTTTATTTATGGTTGAAGTCTGTTGACAACAAGTAGACGTGTGCGCCGAAGCTTTAATCGCCGGCGGCGGGCGCTGGTCAAAAATCGGCGGCGGTGGCGTGATTTCGTCGTGATATCGGCGTGAAGAAAAATAAAATAAATAAAATATAAGGACAGTTAATTTAAAAGGAAAATAAAATAAAACAATGACATCTGACAACTATGACAACTGCGCATTTCAAGGCCAACGCTCAAAACTCGTGACGGTAAAGCTATAGCTATACTCGTATCAAAGTAGCGCGGTGTCTTTGCGCAGCATATTTATGTGAGGGAGTTTATTTGCTTTTACTAAAACGACATTATAATTTCTTTCAATTAAGCAACACATTAAATGCTCAATATATTTATATTAACTAAAAAAACTATAACGAACATTGCTTGAACATCATCTTATAACTAAGAATAAATTAATGGAAATTCTTTAAAAATAGTAGTAATGAGTATCACATTGACACATTATAACTAATTGCCAATGCGTTTTATAATGTAATCAAATTTTTTTTTATCAAAAATGACCTTCATTTGGGGCCGTTCTTTATAAGGCCAAAATGTTCAATATGTATAAGTTTAACAATCCCAATAAGTAAAGATGTTATAAAAACAACATTATTTTAATTGTTGCGGTACGCATTTATTTAACTAAAAATAACTGTTTATATGTTAATGATTTTTAGATGTTCCTTGTAAACTTCATGCTCCCTAGCAAGGTCAACTATCAAATCGTTGGTTGGGCCTTATAAGGCCTTCATAGGAACATTACCAATATTTTAACTAAAATCGAGGCATTAGTATATTTTCTTTTATTAGTACCATAGATATATCCCTATATGACAATACCCTGTAATAAAATTTGAGATAAATAGAGGTTATGTAACTAAAAACTAAAATTTTTCAGGGTGCGGAAATTACAATTGTAGCCTCGACAACCAAAGTCTACAAACAGTGAGATCTCACTGCCACAATAATTGATCGACTCGCCGCCGCGTTCGTGGCCTTAAGTTTGATGGATCTAAGTGTGTAGTAGAAAGAATATGTCTTAACATAGCTACGACTTTTTAACAGTTGGCCTTCAAAGGAACGTGGCCTTCTATGGTGCATGGTCGTTACGTGCGTAGTTTACTAGAATTAATAAGTTTAGAAGTTGCGCCGACTTTACGCCGAATGCAGATCGGCGGCGGCGGCGGCGTCAAAAAAATGTCAGCGGCGCGGCGGCGGCCGGTCGGCGCGGCGCACACGTCTAACAAGTTGACAAATTGAAAATGGATTATTGTTTTTTTTTTATTTAATTTTAGATACTATTGGACAGTGCTTAAACGGCCAGTCTGAGATCAGCTGAGTCCCAGAGACAAGAATTGAAAAAAACTATGATGAAGTCAATATTTTTTACAAAATATAGGTAGTAGTCCTAAAAATGTCGTTGCAAGTAAGGTCGAATTTCGACCATTGGGCGATCTCTAGTATTTATTATTGGCCAAGTATTGATTTATTTCGGACTATTATTTTTACTAATTTTTTGAAGTTTTATTTTGTCTTGAGCCTTGACCGATGTCAATAAATGTTTTCATACAAAGTAATTATTTGGTTTTTTATTCAAATTTACAACTTTTTTTGATAGCCCTACGGACATGAACCCGACAGTCATAAAAAATAATATCTATTGGGACCAATCGCTAAATGAAAAAATGTTAAAAATTCATATCTGGTCATTGGTCCCAGTAGTCCGAAAAACCTTGGGACGAAACACCAGAGTACTCAAAAATGTTGTTCTTCATATCAAAATGAAGCAACTCGCAAAAAAATAGGTTGATAGTAATCAAAACAAAATATATTCTAGGGCTCCCGTACTATGAAGTTATCATGGTAGAAACAATTTTTTAACCCCCGACGAAAAAGAGGGGTGTTATAAGTTTGACGTGTCTGTCTGTTTATCTGTGTGTCTATCTGTCCGTGGCATCGTAGCATCCAAACGGGTGGACCGATTATGATCTAGTTTTTTTGTTTGAAAGCTGACATGATCGAGAGTCTTCTTAGCTATAATTATTCATCCTGCTCCACTGAGCAGGATGATTGTCCAGCACTGCTGGACAATCAGGGTTTATCTGGTTCATGAAAGGCCGTTAGCAACTTGTAGTTGTTTGATGGGTTTTATATTTCATTCTAGTTCGTGACATTTGTGAATATTCAATATACGTATACACATAATAATGGAAAGTTGACCTGGTGGATATTCTATTGATTACCAGGCATCACCTGGTAATCAATAGAATATCCAACTCCTCGCCAACTTAAGCTTAGAACAAACCTACGCGTCAGTGACGGAGCGTCAAGTTGTCAAATGTGTGTTTTGTAATACAAAACACACATTTGACAACTTGACGCAACTTGAGGCTCCGTCACTGACGCGTAGGTTAAGCCTCAGCTGAGCAGAAGTTTCGTGTCATTTTAATTGCGACAACCAGTAAGAAAGACGTATAGGAGAACTCGTTATTACTTATGTCATATAATTTTTAATTTATTATATCAAGTAATTTTTAAAGTGTATTAGTAAAATGTTACGTAATAATATATAATTGATATAATATTTTTACATTGTCCATCGAACGGCTTTTCCAACATATCAGACAAGAACAGAATATCGGGCACAAGTTCAAATAAATATAATAATAATAAATCGTAATTTAAAGCATTATAAAAGTATTATATATTATAAGCTGTCCCGGCAAACATTGTTTTGCCATCTAAAGTATTTCGCCCAGTGATATTTTATTATAAAAAACATCATTGATTTCGCCCATATTATTTTATTGAAGTGACTAAATATGTATGTCACCATGGCAACGTCCATCGCTATCCCGTCGCGCAAAAAATGGTCGCCGTCGGTCACGACTCTCGAGTTGTATTAATTTACTATTATTTATTCAACAAATGCACTTATCAATATAATAAGTACCCAGTAGCCGATTCTCAGACCCACTGAATATGCATATAAAATTTGGTTAAAATCAGTAAAGCCGTTTCGGAGGAGTACGCGGCCTAACATTGTGACACGAGAATTTTATATATAATATTAACTTAAGGAAAGTTAATATTATATATAAAATTCTCGTGTCCGTGCCGGTTGACCGTGCAGGTTGACTTTTGACGAATGTGTTTAACTTACATATCTTAAGGAAAGTCTGGATTTAAAAACATACTTAATTTTCCTTAAACCTAAGTTGAACTAATGAATTGTGACGGGGCGTTGCGGGCCTCATTCTTCGTACAAGTTCCCAGCACCCATGCGTAAGTAACTCAAGCCAGACTGACCGTGTTACCCTAGTCTTATGACTAGTCATAAGACTAGGGTAACACGGTCAGTCTGGCTTCAGTTCAGTCCATCAGTCTGATCCAGACTGATGGGAGAATGATTGTAACCGTGTGATTATCGGACTGATCATTTTGCATCATAATATTGTACTTTCCGGCCATCATTCTGGCGTCAGTCTGAGACTGATGGACCGTGTAACTGTACTCGGGTGAATTCAGACGCGTAGATGCATTTCTAAATTTGTACTGAATTGACAGATTTTAATTGCGAGAGACGTCTTGCAAACCTGTCAAATCCAAACAAATTAAGAAATGCATCTACGCGTCGCGTTGCGGGCTGAATTGACAACTAACACTTTGGTCAAAAAATGCGGCCCGCTCTGTGCAGCTCGTCTCAATGTGTGCTTGCTTGAGGTTCTTCCCCTGCGTTACGTCAAGTATGGTTCAAGGAAATGCAATAAGCATAACCTACTTATTGAATTTGGGAAATATATTATGACGCGCGTCGCTATAACCGGTTACGGATACGTCACACTTTTCCTTGAAACATTATAATGGAATGAAGAAATGTAGCTGCAGGTTATGTAAATAAAACTACCAAAATAATATTATGGAAGCCTAATAAAATTTAAAATCTGCGAGGCGTATAAATCATAATGTTATAAGAAGGGACCTTGAAGGCTGCAGACTTTTAGTCGGTCGATATTTTAGTTTTTACCGACTTCCAAAAAGGAGGAGGTTATACGTTCGGCTGTATGTATTTTTTTTGTATGTTCAACGATAACTCAGCCGTTTGTGATCCGATTTTCAAAATTCTTTTTGTGTTGTATAGGGTTTAACTTGAATTTGGTACCATGTTCACAAAAGTATTGATCTGATGATGGGACCCTAGAGGAATCGAGGAGACTCTTTGAAATTTGTATGGAAATATATAGTGATTTCAATTTTTTCTGAAGCATTCGAGGTAAATGCAACCAAAAAGTAAAATTTCGCACCAGGTTATACCCTGGTTATTAGAACAGAACTTTTAAATCCTTATCTAAGATACAGGTTCGGGGATTTCGGCGTTGCTTAAACAACTGAAAGCATAAGCCAACACATTTAATTGATTATCATCATCACAATCATAATTATGCCATGGGTCATCACATTATGACCCAATTTATTGATGCTTTTCGTGATATGTTGCATTGAAGCAGATGTTTTTGATGATTATTTCGCTGTCTGTGGACCGATTTTCAAAACTCTCTTCACACTCACGCCCGTCTTTCATATTATGCCAGGTGAAAAAGGACGACGCGGATTCATCGCCAAATAAGTTTTTCCTCAATAACTCGATAAACATTTTAAAAATCCGCTAGGTCGATCTCTCAATGATAGAATTTTATACAATGTGTTAAAATATTAACTTAGTTCAATGCACTGTTATGGCAATAAATGAAAAATTCGTGAAAATTAAATAAGATAAATTAGATGCATCTTTGTGATTATTTCTATCGAAAAAAATTTAAGATATCGTTTTTTTGCTAAGATCGATATTAATCGCTAATTTAAAAAAAATGAAGCAATTCGGGGTTATATTTTAAAGTATAAAAATGAATTATAAAATCGACACTTAAGGGTTAGTCGCCCCCTTAAGTAATTTTTCAGTCTGTCAGAAATAGTTGAGTAGCCCGCGCACCTTGATGTTGATGGTAATTGGAGCGGAGTGCCTGTAATTGAGTGAGGCCGACTTCCCACTTCCGTTTGAGTCTAAGATCCAAGGTCACTGCGAAAATCTCTTACATTTTTGTCAATTCGAAGTGGCATTACGTTTTGGTGTTAATAATAATTGGAGACGTGAATGGATAGAGTGGATAACTGACATTTTATATCATACGGGCAATTACTAATTTTTCCCTAATTATAATTTGGACAAACCTTGTACTTACCCACTTCATCATCTGGCTAGTATATGTGGCTATACATTAAATTCAAATATTTTATTTCAAATTATTTTCCCGGTCATAAAACATAATTTAACTAAAATTTAAAAGCAAAAAAACGTAAAATTTAATTTTCAAATTATTAGTTACCCACTTCATACCCTCACGTAATCAATTATTGTAATGTGTAACTTATTAATTAATTTAAACGATTTTAGTAATTTATAATATACCTACTATTCATTGTCGTCCATATATTTTATTGCTCTTAAGTGGCTTTGATTATTAAGTGAATGTTCAGGTTTTTTTGTTTCCCTTGTGTAATTATAAAGTTTAAGGCTATGTTCTAAAAGGGTTTTATCATAATTATTATATTTAGGTCCATAATGTACGCACAGTAAGACCGACTCAAGGTTACATAAACTGCACACAGTTTGTTTAAGGACGTCAAAAGAAAATTCTTACAAAAACACACATTACTAAAAAAACAATACAAAGGAACACGTGGCCCCATATATGATTATATAATCCAATACGTGGGAGAGCCATGCTTCGGCACGAATGGGCCGGCTCGACCGGAGAAATACCACGTTCTCACAGAAAACCGGCGTAAAACAGCGCTTGCGCTGTGTTTCGCCGAGTGAGTGAGTTTACCGGAGGCCCAATCCCCTACCCTATTCCGTTTCCTACCCTCCCCTATTACCCCTTAAAAGGCCGGCAACGCACTTGCAGCTCTTCTGATGCTGCGAGTATCCATGGGCGACGGAAGTTGCTTACCATCAGGTGACCCGTTTGCTCGTTTGCCCCCTTATTTCATTTAAAAAAAATAGGAGGACCTCCGCAAAATAAAAGCCTAAGTATAGCAAAAATGACATTTATTGTATGTTATTACGACGTTCTACGTACGTATAATGTCTTATTATTATTGTTTTTTTTTTTATGAAATAAGGGGGAAAACGAGCAAACGGGTCACCTGATGGAAATCAACTACCGTCGCCCGACACTCGCAACATCAGAAGAGCTGCAGGTGCGTTGCCGGCTTTAAAGAGGGAATACGCTCTCTTCTTGAAGATTTGCAGGTTGTATAGGTCCGGAAATGCTGATGACAGTTCGTTCCAGAGTGGGACGAACTGTCACGGTTAGTAAAGGAGGCCAGTGTGCTATTCGTGTAGTTACTAGAGCGCCGCGCCGCGCCGCGCGCCGTAGAGGACTAGTTGGTTTTGTAAATTTGGAAATAAGAAAAAAAATTGCATTTTTATTTTAGCTGTGCGTTAATGAACACAGGCCATTTTAAAGTTATGAAAAAGAAAGCACATTAAAAAATGCTTACGTAGGTTTAGTACAAGATTTTCGTCAACAAGGACAAACATTTTTAGTAGAGTTCGCTGTGCGATATAAAATATCTGGGAAGCTTAGATATGAAAATCTGAAGCTTTATTTTTTCAAATATTAAAATGTTTCAACAAGCTTACCATACCTATAAATCATCAGTGCTTTATGTGTAAGCTTCTTATGGGTATACTTACACGCTCGAGCATGTCGCGAAATCCTCTCTTGACCTCCCCTATTATAATATTATCTACTACGTTTAATAATAAAAAGTTATAGTTTAATTTAATATAACAACACAAATGACGTAGACGTACTAAATTCATCTTGGACTATGATTTTTATTGAAAAAACGTGACGTAATAATCTCGCATCGTTTATTGACCTTTTGATGAATTTGTGAGTATAATTATACACATAATTTGTCACGCAGCTATTATTATCAGATGTTAGCCTCATAAATATTATTTAAATACAATTATTAGGAATATAAATATTATCATTTTTCGTAGACTTTCCATAGGTAGTTAAACATAGGATCTTATAAGTCTGAATGAAATGTATTAAATTTTGCCGTCTTAAATTTTATTATTATTCTATCCTTTTCATAGACATGAAGATGAATTGCCCATGGCAACTAAGTCTATCTAAGTTTTTAACAGCCTTCTAAAAAGGAGCAGCTATATTCGGCTGTATTTTTATAATACGGAAACAGTGTAATATTATGTCCTTAATAATTGAAAAATATAAATAAATAATTGGTAACTTAGATCGATTACAATAATTATTATAGGCTTAAGAAAGGGATTTATTATTATATGCAGTCAATAAATAAGTTAGTAGTAATTAGCCGACCTCGTACACGGTGATATAAACGTATATGAGGTATTTAGTATTACTGTTTACTATTACACGTACATCCTGATAGTGAAAGGATATAATGTCCATAAGCGATTTGTCATAATAAATAGAACATTAGCATAATGACGACCTCTGTGGCTCAGTTGGTGGGCTGTTGGTAGCTCAAGCCGGGGGTCGCAGGTTCGAATCCCGCCGACGGAACAAAAAGTTTTCAAAGTTTCTGGGTCATGGATGTGTATTAAATATTATGTGTATCATATAATAAAAATCTTAAATATATGTATAGTATAAAATTATTAAATATATTTCCGTTGTCTGGTATCTGTAACACAAGTCCTTTAGGTACTTAGCACGGGGCCAGACTGACGTGGTATGAAGCGTCCATAGATATTATTATTATTATAATATCGACGGTCCCTACTTAACTAGGTATAAAGCGACATGTCAAAAGTAGTGTTTTTTTTTTCAAATCCAAACTTTTCCTCTAAGAAAGTCTGGATTTAAAAACATACTTAATTTTCCTTAAACCTAAGTTGAACTAATGAATTGTGACGGGGCGTTGCGGGCCTCATTCTTCGTACAAGTTCCCAGCACCCATGCGTAAGTAACTCAAGCCAGACTGACCGTGTTACCCTAGTCTTATGACTAGTCATAAGACTAGGGTAACACGGTCAGTCTGGCTTCAGTTCAGTCCATCAGTCTGATCCAGACTGATGGGAGAATGATTGTAACCGTGTGATTATCGGACTGATCATTTTGCATCATAATATTGTACTTTCCGGCCATCATTCTGGCGTCAGTCTGAGACTGATGGACCGTGTAACTGTACTCGGGTGAATTCAGACGCGTAGATGCATTTCTAAATTTGTACTGAATTGACAGATTTTAATTGCGTGAGACGTCTTGCAAACCTGTCAAATCAAATTAAGAAATGCATCTACGCGTCGCGTTGCGGGCTGAATTGACAACTAACACTTTGGTCAAAAAATGCGGCCCGCTTTGTGCAGCTCGTCTCAATGTGTGCTTGCTTGAGGTTCTTCCCCTGCGTTACGTCAAGTATGGTTCAAGGAAATACAATAAGCATAACCTACATATTGAATTTGGGAAATATATTATGACGCGCGTCGCTATAACCGGTTACGGATACGTCACACTTTTCCTTGAAACATTATAATGGAATGAAGAAATGTAGCTGCAGGTTATGTAAATAAAACTACCAAAATAATATTATGGAAGCCTAATAAAATTAAAAATCTTCGAGGCATATAAATCATAATGTTATAAGAAGGGACCTTGAAGACTGCATACTTTTAGTCGGTCGATATTTTAGTTTTTACCGACTTCCAAAAAGGAGGAGGTAATACGTTCGGCTGTATGTATTTTTTTTTGTATGTTCAACGATAACTCAGTCGTTTGTGATCCGATTTTCAAAATTCTTTTTGTGTTGTATAGGGTTTAACTTGAATTTGGTACCATGTTCACAAAAGTGGTGATCTGATGATGGGACCCTGGAGGAATCGAGGAGACTCCTTGAAATTTGTATGGAAATATATAGTGATTTCAATTTTTTCTGAAGCATTCGAGGTAAATGCAACCAAAAAGTAAAATTTCGCACCAGGTTATACCCTGGATCCGAAGGTTATTAGAACAGAACTTTTAAATCCTTATCTAAGATACAGGTTCGGGGATTTCGGCGTTGCTAAAACAACTGAAAGCATAAGCCAACACTTCAATTTAATTGATTATCATCATCACAATCATAATTATGCCATGGGTCATCACATTATGACCCAATTTATTGATGCTTTTCGTGATATTTTGCATTGAAGCAGATGTTTTTGATAATTATTTCGCTGTCTGTGGACCGATTTTCAAAACTCACTTCACACTCACGCCCGTCTTTCATATGCCAGGTGAAAAAGGACGACGCGGATTCATCGCCAAATTAGTTTTTCCTCAATAACTCGATAAATATACAACATTTTAATAATTTGCTAGATCGATCTCTCAATGATAGAATTTTATACAATGTGTTAAAATATTAACTTAGTTCAATGCACTGTTATGGCAATAAATGAAAAATTCGTGAAAATTAGATGCATCTTTGTGATTATTTCTATCGAAAAAAATTTAAGATAATATCGTTTTTTTGCTAAGATCGATATTAATCGCTAATTTTAAAAAATGAAACAATTCGGGGTTTTATTTTAAAGTATAAAAATGAATTATAAAATCGACACTTAAGGGTTAGTCGCCCCCTTAAGTAATTTTTCAGTCTGTCAGAAATAGTTGAGTAGCCCGCGCACCTTGATGTTGATGGTAATTGGAGCGGAGTGCCTGTAATTGAGTGAGGCCGACTTCCCACTTCCGTTTGAGTCTAAGATCCAAGGTCACTGCGAAAATCTCTTACATTTTTGTCAATTCGAAGTGGTGTTACGTTTTGGTGTTAATAATAATTGGAGACGTGAATGGTTAGAGTGGATAACTGACATTTTATATCATACTTTCAATTACTAATTTTTCCCTAATTATAATTTGGACAAACCTTGTAAGTACTTACCTACTTCATCATCTGGCTAGTATATGTGGCTATACATTAAATTCACATATTTTATTTCAAATTATTTTCCCGGTCATAAAACATAATTTAACTAAAATTTAAAAGCAAAAAAACGTTAAATTTAATTTTCAAATTATTAGTTACCCACTTCATACCCTCACGTAATCAATTATTGTAATGTGTAACTTATTATTTAATTTAAACGATTTTAGTAATTTATAATATACCTACTATTCATTGTCGTCCATATATTTTATTGCTCTTAAGTGGCTTTGATTATTATGTGAATGTTCAGGTTTTTTTTTGTTTCCCTTGTGTAATTATAAAGTTTAAGGCTATGTTCTAAAAGGGTTTTATTATAATTATTATATTTAGGTCCATGATGTACGCACAGTAAGACCGACTCAAGGTTACATAAACTGCACACAGTTTGTTTAAGGACGTCAAAAGAAAATTCTTACAAAAACAAACATTACCCAAAAAACAATACAAAGTAACACGTGGCCCCATATATGATTATATAATCCAATACGTGGGAGAGCCATGCTTCGGCACGAATGGGCCGGCTCGACCGGAGAAATACCACGTTCTCACAGAAAACCGGCGTAAAACAGCGCTTGCGCTGTGTTTCTCCGAGTGAGTGAGTTTACCGGAGGCCCAATCCCCTACCCTATTCCGTTTCCTACCCTCCCCTATTACCCCTTAAAAGGCCGGCAACGCACCTGCAGCTCTTCTGATGCTGCGAGTATCCATGGGCGACGGAAGTTGCTTTCCATCAGGTGACCCGTTTACTCGTTTGCCCCCTTATTTCATTAAAAAAAAATAGGAGGACCTCCGCAAAATAAAAGCCTAAGTATAGCAAAAATGACATTTATTGTATGTTATTACGACGTTCTACGTACGTATAATGTCTTATTATTATTGTTTTTTTTTTTATGAAATAAGGGGGCAAACGAGCAAACGGGTCACCTGATGGAAATCAACTACCGTCGCCCATGGACACTCGCAACATCAGAAGAGCTGCAGGTGCGTTGCCGGCTTTAAAGATAGGCTCTCTTCTTGAAGATTTGCAGGTTGTATAGGTCCGGAAATGCTGATGACAGTTCGTTCCAGGGTGGGACGAACTGTCACGGTTAGTAAAGGAGGCCAGTGTGCTATTCGTGTAGTTACTAGAGCGCCGCGCCGCGCCGCGCCGCGCGCCGTAGAGAACTAGTTGGTTTTGTAAATTTGGAAATAAGAAAAAAAATTGCGTTTTTATTTTAGCTGTGCGTTAATGAACACAGGCCATTTTAAAGTTATGAAAAAGAAAGCACATTAAAAAATGCTTACGTAGGTTTAGTACAAGATTTTCGTCAACAAGGACAAACATTTTTAGTAGAGTTCGCTGTGCGATATAAAATATCTGGGAAGCTTAGATATGAAAATCTGAAGCTTTATTTTTTCAAATATTAAAATGTTTCAACAAGCTTACCATACCTATAAATCATCAGTGCTTTATGTGTAAGCTTCTTATGGGTATACTTACACGCTCGAGCATGTCGCGAAATCCTCTCTTGACCTCCCCTATTATAATATTATCTACTACGTTTAATAATAAAAAGTTATAGTTTAATTTAATATAACAACACAAATGACGTAGACGTACTAAATTCATCTTGGACTATGATTTTTATTGAAAAAACGTGACGTAATAATCTCGCATCGTTTATTGACCTTTTGGTGAATTTGTGAGTATAATTATACACATAATTTGTCACGCAGCTATTATTATCAGATGTTAGCCTCATAAATATTATTTAAATACAATTATTAGGAATATAAATATTATCATTTTTCGTAGACTTTCCATAGGTAGTTAAACATAGGATCTTATAAGTCTGAATGAAATGTATTAAATTTTGCCGTCTTAAATTTTATTATTATTCTATCCTTTTCATAGACATGAAGATGAATTGCCCATGGCAACTAAGTCTATCTAAGTTTTTAACAGCCTTCTAAAAAGGAGCAGCTATATTCGGCTGTATTTTTATAATACGGAAACAGTGTAATATTATGTCCTTAATAATTGAAAAATATAAATAAATAATTGGTAACTTAGATTGATTACAATAATTATTATTATAGGCTTAAGAAAGGGATTTATTATTATATGCAGTCAATAAATAAGTTAGTAGTAATTAGCCGACCTCGTACACGGTGATATAAACGTATATGAGGTATTTAGTATTACTGTTTACTATTACACGTACATCCTGATAGTGAAAGGATATAATGTCCATAAGCGAATTGTCATAATAAATAGAACATTAGCATAATGACGACCTCTGTGGCTCAGTTGGTGGGCTGTTGGTAGCTCAAGCCGGGGGTCGCAGGTTCGAATCCCGCCGACGGAACAAAAAGTTTTCAAAGTTTCTGGGTCATGGATGTGTATTAAATATTATGTGTATCATATAATAAAAATCTTAAATATATGTATAGTATAAAATTATTAAATATATTTCCGTTGTCTGGTATCTGTAACACAAGTCCTTTAGGTACTTAGCACGGGGCCAGACTGACGTGGTATGAAGCGTCCATAGATATTATTATTATTATAATATCGACGGTCCCTACTTAACTAGGTATAAAGCGACATGTCAAAAGTAGTGTTTTTTTTTTCAAATCCAAACTTTTCCTGTAGATAATCATAAACACAATATTTTTTATTGATCTGTCTTCCGTCCCACTGGGTTATGAGAGTAAAGGAATAGAGAGTGCTCTTGTGTACTGCGCACACACTTGGGCACTATAAAATTACTCCGAAACCGTTGTGGGAGTTATTATTATTACTTTAACTTTTTACTCGCTTATCATCAAAATTGCTTTAGGGTGGGTTGCACCAAATTACTATAACTATAACCGTAACACTGGGGTTTTTGCGCATTCAAATCACAAAAAAAATGCTCTTTGGAGCGCTGCTACTTTCACAGCCTCTGTAGGTTACCCTGTTTAATCTACATCGATATTGTTTCTCCAATAGTAAAAGTTAACCCTTCGATCGTGATGTAATGGTCAATGTCAGTAATTTGCGAACAATTCGCTTGGGGCCAAGCGTGAGCCGCCTCCGGCGACAGACCATTAAAGATAAGAAAACTGCAATTTGACACGGAGCAGGCAGGTGTTACTTGGAAAAAAAGCAATAACGCCCGCGCATAGCGTGCTTGATTCGGAAAATTAAAACATGGATTGATTCGGAAATTTTTTTATTTGTATCTTCAGAATTTTCACAAAATATTGTATGAGCGAACGCGTGTCTGTCTGTCTGTTACTTCTTCACGACCAAACCGCGGCTAAACCGATTTTGTTGAAATTGTGCACATTGTAAATTATACTTACTTAGAGTCCTGGGAAGACCAAAGGATAGTTTTTGTTGCGTGAAAATGTACGGTTCCCGCGTGATAAACGAACATCCCGTGCTAGCTCACACAGCTAGCGACTGCTTTGTGACTACTTTACGATTGTATCGATGCAAACGCGCGATTTTATCGCGATGGCATCGGTTCCCGAAGCCGCCGTGTACTAGGTCCCGGGTTGATTCAGGCCGCAACGCGACGCGTAGATGCAATTCTAAATTTATATGGATTTGACAGATTCGCAAGACGTCTCTCGCAATTGAAATCTGTCAAATACATACAAAATGCCGCGCCTCGCCTCGCCTCGTCGCGTTGCGGTCTGAATTGACCATAAATCCAGCCCGTACGCGTAGTACCTCCGTCACGTCGCATGCCGTTGTGTCTCGTGACGGCACGAGACGTCGCAAAAACCTCCATCACGGAGGATCGCTCTCAGCTCTGATAAACACTGGAATTGTAACGAGGACAACCTAAAGGTCGGGCCCTTGGGGTATTTGACCTCTTCATTCTTAGAAAGAAAGAAAGAAAGAAAAAATGTGTTGTAGTTTCGCATTAAAATGCTATAGCCAAAGGTGCTTCATTTTGTGAGCAATAAATAAGGCTTAGGCCAAACCTACGCGACCAGGCGACTGCGAAGCGGAGCGTCAAGTTGTCAAATGTGTGTTTTGTATACAAAAAACACATTTGACAACTTGACGCTCCGCCTCGCAGTCGCCTGGTCGCGTAGGTTTGGCCTAAGCTTTAATATGGAAATTCGCTTCAAAAGTTGTTTTATTTTAGAAATAAGTGTGAATCCCCATTCCAGCATTCTGTAGGAAGTTTTGGCCACTAGGCCCTGGCCTAGTAATAAACCTGGACCCCAGCCCAGGTATAATAACCTGTATCAAACAATTTTATCGTTGTTTGCATCGAATAGGCTAAGAGTTAGGACAGCGTAGATCACGTCGAAGGATAAAGGACTTTTTAACACTTTTCATATAAGTAAAATGTACGATTATCACGAGCTATAGTTAGTAGTTTGTACAAAACTTATTTATATGATATAAATAATTATTTTATCTCTATTAATCACTAGACCATAAGGTCTAAGCTATTATATACAGATCATATCAAGAAGACCTAGAGAAACCGAGTGGGAAGGTAATAACAGCATTTGTCACTTTATATGCAACAAATGATTAATGTATTAACTTATTAATTGTAAATTAATAATATATCCACTTTCAATAGCTGTATATAAATAAGGAAGTATTCCTTGTAGATTATAATTAACTATACTAATTAATAGTTATTTTGCAGTGAATTATAAACGCAATGGTAGTAAGGTAGTTTAATTCTGAAGTTTTGGCAAGTGACCCAAGTCAGAACTAAAGATGCCTCTTCTAAATGGCCCATGCTGGCCCACTACAAGCTATCACCATGTGTAGACGGGGTAATGGTGTAGGTATGATGGCGGACGATTTTCAGGCGTGGCGCGCAATGGCGTGGCCAGCAGTGGGCCATTGTCATAGCTGGGCACCGTTAATCAAATAGTTAACTTCGTTAAACGTTAAAGCGTTACATTTCGGACGAATTAACGCAAGTTAACGTTAATCTTTAATCCGTTAATATGTGTAATATGGCCTTGTTGTAACATATATCATTGCGTTAGTGTACATACAAAACTTGTTGGTTTAAGGCACTTTCAGGTTTTGGAAGTTAACATGTTAGGGACAAAACAAAATACTTCTATAATTATCTACCTAACTAAATTATGCTGCACTCTTCTCAACATACAAATGATTTATAATAACAATAAACAAATCACTCTCTCTATAAGCACCGGCACTGAGTAATGAAATGATAAAACGAAACAAATCTCTTCTCAGTCGCATGCGCCTGAAAATGTATCTAGTATTGTTTTTGTTTCGCTGCTGCCGTGCCGCGGCGCCGCGCTGCCCGCCCGCCCGGCACTTGTCTTTTCATACTACACACACTGGCAAAATTAGCGGAACATAGGTAAAAAGGGCCAAAACTTGAACTCAAGTGGGTCGGGCTGTCTGAAAGCCTTTTTTATAGCTTCTAAGCTCATTCAAGAAATAAAATATTGAACAAAACTGGCAAGTTGACAGGTTTTTATAGCAATTATGCCCTAATAAGTGTTTTTCGATTATTGACGTTGTAAGTGTTCCTGATAAGAATGGCGTTTTAGCGGGGTGAAAGGTATGCTCAGCTCATTTGATTGTTTGGTTTTTGGAAGAACACATTGCTTAGATACAAAATTAGTGATTTCCCAGCATCTGCGACAGCTAGAGCTGTAACCACGATAGAGAAAGGTCACACCTACCGTTCGGTCAGTCAGGCCTTAGGTGTGTCGGCTTCCGTGGTTCATCGTAACTTTCAACGCTTCAGAGAGACTGGATCTTACGTTCGGAGACGAGAACAAGGCAGATATCGGGTGACAATGGTTCAGGATGACCATTTTGTAAGGAAACAAAACTTAAGAAATCGACCTCAAACTGCTATGCAGACACGAAACCTGTCGGAACAGGTCCGAGATGAACGTGTAAGTGATTGTACAGTAAGAAGAAGACTCAAAGAAGTTAAATTAAACTCAAAAGTGCCAGCAAGGGCAACAAAACTTGAGACAGGACACCGAAGAGCCAGGCTAAGATTTGCGCGTGAACATCAAAATTAGACAAGTGAGTGAAATCTTGTGCTGTACAGTGATGGGAGCAAATTCTGTGTACATTGTATTGACAGGCGATAAAGAATGTGGATAAATCATAAGGAAAGCTACAGGCCATCAAACTTACCGGAAACAGTGGCCTATGATGCAGGCTTCGTAATGGTTTGGAGTTGCATATGATTTGGAGCCCGCATGGAGCTGATGATTATAGATGATGGTACTTTGACAGTATAGTGCTATAGCACCGACATCCTGGAACTGCATGGTGTGCCTTTTACACAGTTTTAGGTAGTAATTTCAATTTTATGTGCGTCCATAGAGTAAGAAAATCGGGCATTATTACCTAAACGATGCTGGCGTAGCCCAGGTGGAGAGGCCAGCGTGGTCTACGGATGTGGATCCAATTGAAGACGTGTGGAAACATCAATGGGTGAACGGTACGAGTTAAAACTCCAGCTCCAAAATGTGTCCAGGAGCTCGAGTTGGCGCTACTGGAGGAGTAGGAGAATATCCCACAGGAAATGATTGACAATTAAAATGCAAGCATGGAATGGCGTATCCAGGCCCTCTTGAGATTCATAGAAGGCATTACACGCTTTTAACATGGCATTTATTTAATAAAAATGGAGAATTTATCTTAAAAACTTACTACTGAAATTTCAAAGATTTTCTTAATTTTTTGATTTTTGCTGTTTTTTTTTCTATTTTTCACGTTTTTATGCCCTAAATTTATATAAAATTTATTTTTTAATAATGAATTAGTAAATAAATAAATAAATATATAAAAATCAGTGAACAATTTAAAAAAAAATTAAAATTTTGTTATGTTCCTCTAATTTTGCCGGTGTGTTTATTACAGCTGTCTGAACCTGTTTTCGCTCCGCACCGCGGTTCCGTGTGGTAAATAGTAGGCATTGGATTAACGATTAACGGACTTCTGCATATTAACGGAAGTTAACGAGTCCGTTAATATTTTTAAAAGTTAACTTAAAAGTTAATCCGTTAATCAAATTGTTAACTTCGTTAATTAACGATTAACGGATTAACGAGTTAATGCCCAGCTATGGCCATTGTGTACTGGCTATTGTATACTGGCCATTCTATACTGGCTACTTAGCGTTGCCTGAAGGCTGAAGTAACTGTCTTTCAACTTTCAAGTGACAGTTGTTTCACTCATAACAGCCATCCATCCAAGTAATGAATGTTGCCGAAATGAAAACTTCAGCAGAAAAGTGTCATTGAGTAGGTAATACATTCCACAGCCCCTAGTTATTAAAAAACCTCAGAACAGAAAAAATCTGTGTAAAAAACCTTCTATCTTACAAACATCATGGCAGAAATCTGGATGATAATATTGATATAGTGTTAATTAAATAATAATTTCATTAAATTATTATTTAGTTTCTGTGAAAAAAACCTTCTATCTTACTAACATCATAGTAGAAATCTGGATGACAATATTGATATAGTGTTTATTAAATAATAATTTCATTAAATTATTATTTAACACTATATCAATATTGTCTTTCAGATTTCTGGTTCATAATTTCATTAAAGTAAGGAAGAAAGTAAGGATGTCACACCCTAACCTATAACCTTTTCCTCGTCGCGTCCATCATGAGGATTTTCTCACTGTTTTACGTGACATTTTCAGTGCCGGACTTTATGCGCTATAAAATATGATTCCAAAGAAGAAAAGCTCTGGGCTAGTTGAAAAATCACTCCATTTTCACTTCCGTGCAGAAAATTCCGTAACAAAGAATCACATGTTTTAAGTTTTCACTTCAAAATTAAAGTTTCTTACAGCCGCACTCCGAGATATTTAATGATTTTTGAACCTTATTAATTTAATTTAATGAAGACATTGACAGACAATCTATGGAGCCTATGTCCCTATGTCAAGAACTTCATTTAATTAAAGTTAAGTTATAAATGTAATAAGTATCTGATGCGGCAATTACTGAGGTAATTTTATAGTTATATATACTTATATAGCTATGTGGGGCGATTTTATGACTAAAGGACTATTATAATAATATATTTATCGTAATGTCTTCCTGGTTCATTGCATGCGATCTATTAGTTGTAAAAACTGACAAGTAAAAAAACTGCAAATGACTTTTATTAATAGCTTTAGCATTAAACGGAAAACGAAATCAGAAACCCGTACATAATACTTAACAATAATAATATCTATACGTGGGAGAGCCATGCTTCGGCACGAATGCACCGGCTCGAT
The DNA here is from genome assembly GCF_905147365.1 of Aricia agestis. Classification (NCBI taxonomy): domain Eukaryota; kingdom Metazoa; phylum Arthropoda; class Insecta; order Lepidoptera; family Lycaenidae; genus Aricia; species Aricia agestis. The sequence goes on along the minus strand of NC_056428.1, from coordinate 21,029,526 downwards.
CGGAGAAATACCACGTTCTCACAGAAAAGCGGCGTGAAACAGCACTTGCGCTGTGTTTCGCCGAGTGAGTGAGTTTACTGGATGCTTAATCCCCTACCCTATTCCCTTCCCTACCCTCCCCTATTACCCTATTCCCTCTTAAAAGGCCGGCAACGCACCTGCAGCTCTTCTGATTCTGCGAGTGTCCATGGGCGACGGAAGTTGCTTTCCATCAGGTGACGCGTTTGCTCGTTTGCCCCCTTATTTCATTTAAAAAAATTAACAATATTAGTGTATAGGCAACGTCCTAGGGGCGGCAGCATCCATAGGGGGCCGGCAGATTTCGTACACGGCGGAAATGAAGTGGCCTACATGAAAAATATAAATTCGGTATTATTGCAGAAACATGTACAATATATGGTAGAAAGAGGAGGAAAAATCATTCCTTTTCCAACGCGCATTAAACACTTTAAACAATGTTGAATAGGGAATATTCAATGGTCAAAGCTGATAGCGCTAAGTAACTAGCACATAGAGTAAATTCGACACCCCCACCGAATAATCAGACAATGTGCTATAGGCCTCTTGGATATCGTTGCTAAGCTACGACAACGCCGCGGGTCGGTTGACGGCGGAAACTCACGGGTGCTTTTCTCATAATATGATTCTCATACAAGTCACTGCACTTTTTTGGTAATTGTTTATATTTTTAGCACAATAAAAAGTAATGAGCCAAATTATTATTGATTGTGGACTTCATAATATTTCCGCAGACTTTTTCCGCGGAAAATCAGTACTTTTCGAAAGCTATATTTACTTAAATATTCTTTCAAATTCATTGAATATGATTTTTTACTTTGTATTTATTTATTTGTAAGATAATCTTCTTAGTTATTACTTATTACTAAAAACAGGTTGTTTACCTAATTAAAAATTATAGAGCACAAACTAATTTCAAAGCAATCATGTTCATGAAGTCTTCGAAATCCATGATGATGGAGAACGAATCATCCGTGTAAAAGTATTACCAGAGACCAGAGTAGGTAAGACTGTACGACGTGAAAGTGGAGCTATGTATTGAATAATCTAAACAAATATATTTTCAGCAACTTTTCAACCATACATGCAAAATAAAAATGGAAAATGCAGATGTATTTCATTATCAAAGAAATTTTTCTTTGATTTTTATGATTAATATGTAATATAATAAATTTACTAGATGACGCCCGCAACTCCGTTGTGCCATAACTCTTGCACAACGGAGTAACCGCGCGGGATTCGGGAACCGTACATTTTCCCGAGACAAAAAGTATCCTATGTCCACTGTCCAGTGGCGTAAATATAGGGCTGGCAAAATGCCACGGGCCCCCGACCCAAATGGGCAAATTTTTTTAAATATTTTACATAATATTTTTTATCATAAACGTGACGATTTTTACTGATAAAGCCCCATCAATTTGCCACGGGCCCCGGATCTTATAGTTACGCCACTGTCTATGTCCTTTTTCGGGACTCTTAAGAATATATTATGGAGTTATCCATGCCAAATTTCAGCAAAATCTATTCAGCAGTTTAGGCGTTAAGAGGTAACAGACAGACACACTTTCGCACTTATAATATTATTAGTAAATTAGTAATATCAGTAATTAGTATATTAGTATGATAATATTATTAATGCGAAAGTGAATATTGAAGGAATTAGTAATAAATATTGAACCGACAATAATTTTATTTATATCGTTTTTTCAATTACAATATATTATTATACATAAAACAATGATATTAAAAATACCTTGCACGTGATATTTTATAAATATTCATGCGAGATTTAGATTTAAGCATGATTAATAATCGGCATGTTGTTTTCGATACGTTTCCCAATTCCGTCTCAGAAACGAATAAAACGTTAATTCACGAATCCGAGATTGGGAATTTTTGCACCCTACAACACAACAGTACCTCGTACCGCCTTATTCATAGCACTTTTTAACGTTTTCAACGTGTTTTCATTTTAACTAGTAAACCGTATTTTACAGCTGATCGCACTCTGACACCCACGTGTTGCTTGAATCTGCCACTCGCCGCGCCCGCGCCACTAGAGATATCCAAGAGGCCTATTGTGGGGTTTTTGCTGTTATGCGATTATTGGCATTTAGAAGTCAAAATACATCATGTGAATTTTTTTTCAGAATTTTTCTGTGGATATTTACAAAGATATAAAAAATTATGTGTTATTCCTTAACAATACTTAAAATTGTATTTTACAACAAAAACTGGGCAATAGGCTATTGCGAAAAAAATATGTCAAAACTATTTGACGATAAATGGCTATTGCATGATTATTTGGGTAAATATATTGCTGCCTGCCTGCACACTTCCACTCCTGCACATCTCACTTTTACACTCCTTCAACTCAGGTAGCCGCTCATCACCCGGCTCAGGTTCCCCAGACATCTAACTTCAGCTAACCGAACCTTTACAGCAGCTGGCCACCAAGCATTGTCGAAGTCTAAGTCCAGCGATACCACAACAGAAATTTTCTCCTTCTCTCTCTTCTTTCTGATGTGGTTCATTAACCTAACCTATAGAGGTAACTTTAGACAACTTGTAGAATCTGAGTCGGACGACCATCATTTCGCGGTGATCAATGATCATAATCAGTCCACTCACCTCCAGATTCCAGTCTCAGATCAGCATCAGATCAGTCATCGCAGAGGTTTACACAGGACCCAAGAGTCAGGAATAGTCAGACTTTCTTCATTAAAAAAAATAAGAATGTCTGACTGTCCCTGGCTAGCTTTTTTGAATACTTAAGACGTAAGAACGACCAGCAGTTGTTTTGGAAGACATCAAGTGGTAAAGTCCTTCCTAACATTCGTTAAATTATGTACATTGCTCATATTTTTATTTTATACTTTACGGCTATTGTAGGAATCCGTCTTCTTCAGTTTTCAGGATATATAATCATATTATTCTGTTTCAATTTCTGTAACCCACATGCGGGTTTTCTCACAAACAAGGATGTATGGGCATCGGGCATTACTTGCTACAAACTAAACTAATCGTGACCTATAAGCAGCGAGATCTAATGCAAATTAACGAGAACGTATTTAGATATTTTCTTCTTTCGCAAAGACTCCTAAGAATTGCTTAAAACTGTCACGACAGCACTTGTTACAGGTTCACGCCTGCAAGCAGCTGTCAGATAGTCAAACATTATTCGTGGAAGTTGTCCTGCGGGTCCTAATGGGACCCAATTCAGTATTTAATTAGGAATGCGATTGCTAGCTACTATAAGATGTGCTGTTATAGTGTGTTGTGTGAATATTGTATTGTGTTGTAACTTGAGAAGTTTTTAACATAGTTTTGATCCTGATTACATTGAACTGTATTACGATGTAGATAAAAGTCGACGATTATAGCACCGTCATATAAGAAAGGCCTACGATGCTCTCGGAAGTCTGTCTAAAGCAATTTCCTGCCATTATCATTCATTTTATTAGAACATAATATGATATTGATTATATTGTGACACCAACTCTGGTGGCGATGAGTGTTATGATTAACATTTTAGTTAACTGCAATGATTATAAGTACTATCAAAATGTTAGAGCCAGTCTCCAGAGTGCATTTTTTTGAACCTAGAGCTGTTTCGATTGCAAGAATGTAATTTATGTCATCAAATAATGAATGTACTAAAACAAAAATACATATTATTTTTATTTTACCTATGGTAGAAAACCATTGAAATAAACGACAATGACTATAATTATAAAGTGTATAATATTTTTTAATCACCGAATAGTAAAGTAATAGGTGTTTACCAATATTCTTATCCCAAACAATTTCCCCGAATAATATTGCAATGAGATATTATATGTGCATTTTATTGCAGTCGAAACCCAAAATTACCCGAATAATCCTGCAATAGACAATAATGATTAGAGCTTGAACTACTCCAGAACGATAAGTTGCGTTTTGCTTTATTTTAAAAAACCTTCGGTGGTAATTAAATATTGTTAAGATAGCAAGATAGGCAAAAAAATTTGCTTCCATTTGAGATATAAAAAGTCTCTGATGCTTTTTTTAGATGGAGTTATTAACAAAAATCAGTTTTTCGGCTCTCTTGAACATTTTAATTTTTACGATTGTCCGATTATTCGGTGGGGGCGTCGATTAATAATCCGACCAAAATCCGACATTTACTTGTACTAATATATTGTACTCTGTGATACACGTCACATCAGAATGTTGACAGAAACGTCAAACGGCGAACAAAACTTTTTGTTTACTGTCTACGCTAGTGCCGCACTCTACCGACAAAACATTGCAGCATTATATCCTACTAGCTGTGCCCCGCGGTGTTACCCGCGGTTTAAGTGATATTCTTCCTTCCTAGTCGTATCCTCATGGCTGAGGGACGTGACCACCAAAATTTGCTTTCTGGGATAGGGTTCTCCACTTGTCTCTATTTTTGGCCTGATGAAATGCCTCCTGGAACGTGCAGTCAGCAGCCTTGTAGCCACTCTGCCTCTGCCTCTTTTCCCCTCTAATTGCCCAGCTAGTATGAGACTCTCAAGATTATTAGGCTCCCGGCGGGCTATGTGGCCAAAAAAGGCAAGTGATCGTTGTAGACAAAGCGTGGACAGGCGGGTGGTAATTTTGAGTTGCTGAAGTATAGACGTGTTAGTCCGGTGTGCGGTCCAAGGGATGCCGAGCATTTTACGCCAGCACCACATTTCAAAAGCGTATTAAGTTATATAAAATATAGTAAAAGACTATGAAAAGTACCAATAATAGGGTCAAAACAGGACGATACATGGTTTTTGGTAGTGATGATGATGAATGTAATTTGCATAGTAGCATATTATGTTTTCCGTTCTTAAAACAACTTCGAAACTCCCAAACTTGTATCAATAAAGAGTCAGGAGTTCTCTCAGCACATTCCAAACCATGGTATACCCTGGGGCAAAATCTTACTTGTTGGTAGCATATTATTAGAATACTGCTAAACTAATATATATTCTGTGATACTGCTCACGAAACCGAAGTCGTCACATTTTTCCATATAAATTCTGAGGAGTTCCCGCGATTACTTATGGATCCCTTCATCAGGTCATCACTTTTATGAATATGGTACCAAATTGGAATGATAATATTCTATAGGTGAAATTTTTTGAAAGGAAATCTGTTCGCAAACGGCGGAGTAATAATTGTCTATATATATAAAACTCAAAGATTTGACTGATTGACATAGTGATCTATCAACGCACAGACCAAACCACTGGACGGATCGGGCTGAAATTTGGCATGCAGGTAGATGTTATGACGTAGGCATCCGCTAAGAAAGGATTTTGATAAATTCCAAGCCCAAGGGGTTCAAATAGGGGATGAAAGTTTGTATATAATAATACTTCTTAACGCGAGCGAAGCCGCGGGCAAAAGCTCGTTGAAAATAAAAAAAAACGAACATAACACCTCCTCCATTTTGAAAGTTGGCTAAAATTGTAGCCAATTGTTATTCTGAATTCTGATGTATATTGTATAACTTATATATGCTACATTATTGTAAAGTTTCATTAAAATCCGTTCTGTAGTTTTTGCCTGAAAGAGTAACAAGCATCCATACATCCATACATACATCCAAACAAACTTTCGCCTTTATAATTATATTAGTAGGATTTAAAACTTGTACTAAAAAAGTCGTTTTTTATGTTTCCATAAAACATTTTTATAGTACGGAACTTAAATACGGTTCGCACTTAGCCGATCCGTTCCGAGTTCCGTTCTATAACAATCTGAATTATTTAAATACGATAAATTGAAAAGGTACTAACAGGAAATAATTATTGCAAAACTTGCGCCAAACTTTATAGTACAATTAGATTGCAATAAAAAATAATTGTGTGATAATTTGGCGCAGTTATCACTTTTTTGTTTTAATAATTGTGTTGTGATTAAAAGTAGATTTGATAATATAAATAAGGATTTACATTATAGGAATATGCTGCAAAGTAGTGGTGTCACAATTCGGCCCTGTTACGCTTACGACAAAACAATGCAACCCGGGTTACATTGTTTTGTAATAGTATAGTCTAATTAATTATAATTACTAGAAGTAAGCTTTGTATTGATTGGACCCACGAAATTCAGGACAAGTTTCCGACCAAAATATTCCATATTACATTTCGCTGACCCCTAAGATGTGCTAAAAGGTTTTAAACTCATTTTTTGCAAGTTAACGTGTTACAGGTTACAGCGTTTTGTCCTAACAGGGCCGCAATACAAGGGCGCTTACTGAAAATCAGCGTTGCGACCACAGGTTGCGACTATACGGTCGCAACCAAAGATCTCTAACTTAATAATGTCATTGGTGGAGTAAGCACCTATTTGGTAAATACAGTTTTGATAATATAAGTATTTTTATTTCTTTGTAATATTTGATGTATTGTTTTACTAAATAAAGTTTCTTCTTCGAATAATAAGAACTAAGGAATCGTATCTCCCATACTGTTACCAGAATAGACAGATTTTAAATTTGTCATTTAACGTCAGCCTAGTACCGCTCAAGGTCACCTAAATATTGCAAATGTATTGAAATGTGTACCTATGGTACACTTTAGTGACAAGTATTGTGGAGCCTGTGTTTTGACGGAGTTACTTTTCCTTGGTTTTTATTATTCGTAGAGTTTCTTTATTATTTTCTTTCAATCAAAACTTTTTTCACCCGACTACATCGAAACCCAAGGAGAGAGTTGCGATTTTGACAATATCCATATTATTAATATTATAAATGCGTAAGTGTTTCCGTCTGTCTGTTAAGAGTGGGCTGCCAAATTTTGCGGTGTTTTCTAATAAGTACCGTATTACGATCCCGGAAGACGATTGACTTAAATGAAGTTGAGATTATTTAATCACTAGCTGTCCCGGCAAATGTTGTTTTGCCATATAAATAATTTTTGGTATGAAAAATAGATGTTGGCCGAATCTCAGACCTACCCAATATGCTCACAAAATTTCATGAGAATCGGTCAAGCCGTTTCCGTAGCCGACAACAGGCTCTTAACTCTTTACGCCTAAACCGCTGAACCGATTTTGCTGAAATTTGGTATGGAGATACTTTTAGTCTCGGAAAAGGACATAAAATACTTTTTACCCGGAATAATTAAATTTGGCCCAATGGAGTTGCGACTTGCGAGCGTTATCTAATGATTAATTATTATTTTTTAACTAGGGAGTAGCAGATATTGTACACGGGGCGGCGGAAATAAAGTGAACTACGCTCATAAAAAATATAAATCCGGCACTATTTTCGGGGGTTTCTCAGAATAGTAGTGGAGCGTGAAAGAAATTTTCTCGTAGATTTCCTGTCGACCTTGACTAGTAATTAGATTACCTAATATTTTTTACGCTATTGTTTTTGTCGGTTAGTCGTGACGGTGAATTTGGTCCCCAATGTCAAGGTTGTTAGAACATTCTGGACGGTCGAGACTTAGGAATCATGAGATATGTCAGGACACTCTAAGGGCCGGTTTCACCACTTGCTGCTAAAGTGCCGGATAGACTATCCACAACTTATTTGACAGATTCTCTATACTCTGTCTGTCAAGTTAAGTGTTGGATAGCCTATCTGGCAGTTATCAGGAAGTGGTGAAACGGCCCCTAAGTCTTTAAATCCCGTAGCTCTGCCAGCGGAAAAGCAGGAACACCATTGGGGTTTTAGTGGCTAGCTCCAGATGCGTACACGACCCACATACCCCGATGGCCCTCCCCAGACTGTCGAGGATGCGTACACGCATACTGCCGCACTCAGAGACGAATTTTAATGATCTGAAATTAAATGCAGATTCTGACATAGGCCTCATACATTATGGTCATGTGGGTCAAGTGTGCGCATTGTAAATATCTCGAAAAATATAAATATGACACAGCAAACCCCCCTCTTCAATAACCCACAGGACGCCTTGCGAAGCGCTCGTGTCCCAGCGGCAGCTGCTTTTTAGATTTACAAATAAATGAAGATTTTTGCTCAAATATTTACGGTATTTTGTAATATTTGACGCGTAATTTTTTGAAGTCATGTAGCATGTAGCAAAAAGCTTATTTCGAAATAACTAAATAAGCTTTTTGCTATCGAGTGCAACATAATATCAAGTTTGTTATTTGCCAGTGTTTATGATATTATGATGATGCAGGAATTAACATATTCGTATAACCCTGCTCCTATGCTTTGGGTTAAGTGTGCGTAGAAGCCTGTCGTGTAAGTATGCGCATGCGCACTCTTACCCCGGTTGTATTTCTTTGTACATAATATTATCTTGCTCTGTTTTGTTTCAACGTCCAAATATCTGAGGAAAGCTCCGGACAGATGCATCGTCACAGATGAACAGCTGGAAACCGCAAAATATTTGATTTCAAAGGGTGCCAGTAAAACAACTGCCTCTCAAGTTGGACTAAAGAAAAGCACTCTGTGAAAACGTTTGAAAGCTAGGAAGACTGCAACTAGGGACGACTCTCTTTGACATTCACAAAGAAGCAAGAGGTTGATATACTATAATACTGTTATATTAAACGAATTGAAGTTGATTGTATAAGAATGACTAAAATGGTGGCAAAAACAGTGCACCAGCTCCGCACACGCACTTTTTTGATTAAATTTCACACTTTTTTATTAAGTACTATTCTTTGTATGACGAGTACATTTCACTACTTTTTAAATTCAAAATGTACGGTTTCAACGGCCTCCCTTTGCAGGTACGTAACATCTAGCACCGATACAATTCAGTCACATTAATCTAAGAGTTTTCCTCCTCCATGACTAACGATGAGATTCGAATTACCACAATGTCATTTAGTGAAAGCTAAATATTTGTGGTGTTACAAAAAACAGCGGCTTATTAGCAAATAGTTTCAGATAGGACATGAACTTAATATTTTTGCTTACTTGGAAACGTAGAATTTGCGTCCTGGGTAAGGAAAAGGTTATTTCCGGGCGAAGTAGCAACATCTAGTCAAAATATTATTTAAACGTTTGTCAAGTCTATAATTATTATATTCCTATGTCTTTGGATAATTAAAAAACTTAATTTGCACGAGATCTGTGTTTTATTTCTGATCTGGAAGTTCTGAGACAAAAAATGAGGTTTTTTGTTGGCTAAATGACAGGTGTCTGGGCTTATTTAATGTGGACTCATTGAGTATGAACGATCAACGAAGTACTTAGTTTCGCATAGAGTTCAAAAAACTTTGCTCGAATGAGAATATTAATTATTTCTTAAATGTTTGACTTCTATATACTTATAGCAGGCTATAAGTATATTGTTGTGAGGTCTCTTTATTACAATGATATTCTATGTAGAAACTCATTGCTTTATTATATATTATATATTATACTATTAGAAAACTATTTTAGTTCTTATAAAAATACTATTTAATTTTATATACCTAGTATGTTTCTAAGAAAAATAATATAAAAAATCAAAAATTTAATCTAAATATTTAGGGGTGTCTGCAATGGGAATCAACTGATTTCCGCACCATTAACTGATAGATTAACACAATAATATTATAGTACATTTGAACTTAATAATAGGTGAAAATACAAGTTACAACTAATATTATGAATTACAACTAATAAACTAATCAATAATCAAAAAACTGACTTTGTAAATAGACTGCCATATTTTTAAAACATAACTACTTATAGTTTGTGCGTTTTATGATGATATGCGTGACACATTATAATTGACAATAGTAGGGAAGTTACCTAACAAAAATTAATCGATAGTTTAAAAATATTGAATCACATCGTAAAGGAATTGCAATCGAAATTATCGATTTCGTACTGACATTTCAGTGGTGCCGGCGATTTAAGATGGCCGCCCTTGTTTATCGATTTGATTTCGATTCAACTGAGTCAATCCCTATTGACATAAGTTCCGTTTCATGCATATGAAATTTTTCAAATGTTTTCGTAACAATAATTTTATACTCCTATTTCACAAGTAATATTTATAATTTTTATTAATAAGTTAGCATTTAGCATCTTTTCATTTTTATTCATTTACAATTATAGGAAACATTTGTTTTTGTAGATGGAATATAATTTATTACATTTAGATTTTTTTTTTTGTTTTCTTGTAAAAAAAACCCGTAGCAAGGAACATGAAAACTGTCACCCATATCATCTAGAACGCACAAACTATAATTTGAATGAAGAATTCATAGTCAATCAATTTATTCATTTACAATTATAGGAAACATTTGTTTTTGTAGATGGAATATAATTTATTACATTTGGATTTTTTTTTTTTGTTTTCTTGTAAAAAAACCCGTAGCAAGGAACATGAAAACTGTCACCCATATCATCTAGAACGCACAAACTATAATTTGAATGAAGAATTCATAGTCAATCAAAACTTTTTTGTTTGAAAAATAATATGTAGTACTGCAATATGGCATTTTCACAGGTAAGAACCTAATCTAATATAAATATAAAATTCTCGTGTCAGTGTTTGTGCGCGAAGCCGCGAACTTCTCAATAACGACTCGATCGATTTTAATGAACTTTTATATGTAGTTAGGCCTGAGAATAGGTTTTTATGTACTTTTTTATATTGATACTAGAAATAATATAATAAATAACAACGCAATAGTTAGTAAAATTCTAGTAATCCTGTGCAGGAACTATTGTTAACTAGAGCAAAAACGTGGTTTTCCAATTCCGCATCCGTGTACCGTTAGGTTCGTTATGTCATTTACAACATACCTAATATGCTGTATATGTATCGTAGGAATAATAATTGACAGCTATAATCGATTGCTGAGTCCTCTTGACATCCGCTTAACTGAGTAGCAGTTGTAAATAAATGAAAATAATAATCTTATATCTTTAAACGAGCAATTCTTGTATATATATAAATATATAATTAGAATCTCGGAATCGGCTCCAACAATTTTCATGAAATTTAGTATATAGGGAGTTCCGGGGCGATAAATCGATCTAGCTAGGAATCATTTTTAGAAAATGTCATTTAATTCGTGTTTTATCGAATACCGAGCAAAGCTCGGTCAAATAGCTAGTAATAGTTTAAAGGAAAACAAAAAAACACGTTCAAAAAAATTAACAATCACTGATTGGCTTTTAATACGTATGCAAAGATTCGAAATAATTAGACTACTGGAGAGTGGAGATAGGAAAAATTCGTGCTCATCGATTCCATTACATAATATATCCCAAGTTAATAAAAGCGTGTGGTGATTTTCGAATTCAGCTCTCAGCTCTGGATTTACTGGTTTGGAATAATGTGAACCGGCCATTAAACAGTCAAAGACTAGGGCTACACGGTCAATCTGGCATCAGTTCAGTCCATCAGTCTGATCCAGACTGACGGGAGAATAATAGTGTTACCGTGTGATTGAAGAAGTGATTATTTTTTTATTATGTACTTTCCGGCCATCATTCTGGCGTCAGTCTCAGACTGATGGACTGAACTGATGCCATACTGGCCGTGTAACCGCAGCCTAAAAATTCACATAGAATTTCAAAATATGGAATATGTTCCTCGTTATTTAATACTTTTATACTATAAGTACATATATTTAAGATTTTTATTATATAATACACATTACACATATTTAATACACATCCATGACCCAAGAACTTTGAAAACTTTTTGTTCCGTCGGCGGGATTCGAACCCGCGACCCCCGGCTTGAGCTACCAACAGCCCACCAACTGAGCCACAGAGGTCGTCAAACAAAATAGTGACTTATAAAATACAATTAATACAGAAGGTAAGGAGCTTATCGGATCATTTAATCAAATTTCTACATTTCCATAATACGGCAGAAATCAAAGAATATTGCGATTAAATTTAAGAAATGTCGACTGCGCGTATTGACTAGATAACGCCCGCAATTCCGTTGCGCCTAAATTCGTTTAAATCGCGCTTCTTCAAGTTCTTGAACCATATTTTTTTTCGGGATAAAAGGATCCTTTGTCCTTTACAGGGACTGAATGTATCTCCATACCAAATTTCAGCAAGTCAAAAGTATAGCTGTTATAACTTATAGCCTAAAGTGATTATCAACTTGATTATTATAGTGACTGATAAAATGAAAACTTTACATTTTGCCGCCGTTAAATAATAATTAATATAATATATCATCCTTACCAGATAGATATTAGATGAAAGAGGAACAATCCTATTGTATTCCATATTTCGAAATTATCTTGAACTCAATATTTTAATAGAGTTTGCTCCATAGACATTACACAGCCAAAAAAATTTCGTAATATCATCTATAGCCGTAAATTTTTGTAGCATTTCTTTCAGAATCTCCTAAACTAAGCTGTGAAAAATGATTTTCATAAAGCAAATGCTGAAAAGCGTAACGTACTTCATTCTTAAGCAGAAGAAATGTGTTTACGTGTGCTCATTTAATTCTTGTGACTCCTATGGGATATACAGGCAACAAAAGATTCTCACCTATTAATATACACTCTACGAATAATAATAGTTTTTATTATTCGTAGTCTACACTATAATATCATAATGAGGTAAAGTTTGTTTTTTTTTTGTTTGTAAAAGTTAATCTCTGAAACTACTGGTCCGATTGCAAAAATTTTAGCACCGATAGAACGCTGGTGTGTTTTCTTATACACATAAAAATAGATTTTTTTCCTGAAATTATTTCGTTCTCAGAATTCCACGCGGACGAAGCCGCGGGCAAAAGCTAGTATTGCATAAAGAAATAAGCAACCCCTAATTCAAAAACCTAATGCATGTCACAATCAGAGTGAAAAACATGATACAAACTTTGGAAATCGTTGACAACTTTCATGAAGTGGATGAACTGAAAATTTTGCCAACACTGAGCGGGCTGATGATGACGAACTATAGCTAAGAACGCTCTCAATCATATTAGCTTTGAAACAAATAAATGCATCAAGATCGGTCCACTCGTTTGATTGATGACAGACAGAGAAACAAAAAGATACGCCAAACGTATAAAAGGCCTCTTTTTATCGGTGATTAAAAATAAATCAATCTGTCCATCGTGTAGCCTCATGCTAACTAACTAACGTAATATAATATGTTATAATCTGTTCAGATTTAAACGTTACTAAAATTTATTTGATCATAATTCCTAATAATCATTTTATTTCCTAGCGAGTAGCGCCATGTTAAGATAATATCCTAAAATGGCGCTAAGCGTCTTCATTTTTTTGCATAATAATATTGTCAATGAAATATCTATATCTATACATAATATTATAAAACAAAGTCGCTTTTTTCCCTCATGTCCATTTGTTTCCTTTAATCTTTAAAACTACGCAACGGATTTTGATGCGGTTTTCTTTAATAGATAGAGTGATCCAAGAAGAAGGTTATAGGTATAATAACATTCATAAAATAGTGGAGAAATACTGTTTTTGTTGGGGTTTCTAATGTGATGTCGTAAATAATTACATTTTTTTTCCGCTTACAATGCAAACGCAGGCTGAACCCTACGAGATTTATCAAAATAATGTACCAAGTATTGTACACATTGAAAAGGTCAACAGAAAACTCCGCGATGGTATATTATGTCTACCTCTTATGGATATCCCACAATAATATTTCTCGTCATTTTCTTTTTACGACAAATAATGGCTAATTTTCGAAGCAATTTTAATAAATACAGCATTAATCCTTATGCGATTAAATAACTTAAATACATTGTTGATTTAATGTAGATCTATATGGCCCTTTACATCATACAATTTAAATGAATATTTTCGAAGATATTACATATTCAAAAATTGCGGGAAGTAGCTTTTGCGGCGGTACCGACCAATGCGGGCCACGGGTAGTAATGAATACAAGTCAAAACTGCTGCATGGATTTTAGTCATTTTTTCAGTGGCTATAATTTAATACCCGATACGAAGCCGGGGTGAGTCGCTAGTAGGTTATAAAGCAGGCTGTAAACCACGGAGCTCATACAAAGTATAGCTCATGTAAAGTAAAGCTTAGTATTAGCTCCGTGCTGTAAACACACTCATAATATTTTAAATACGCAATAAATTCTGTAAGTACTTTAAAATATATTTTATGGCGTCAAATAAAAATATTATACTGTTAGATGTATTTGCGCCCTAGTTTATGACTATGCATTTATTTAATATTATGTCATTGGCAAAATCCATGTCAACGCTAAAAATAATGCAACTTAACACATTGGCGTCGTAGCGGCTACGATACGTAGCATCGTAGCGCGACGTACTCGTAACGTGAAAGCTACGACGTAACCTGTTGCTACGTTGTGCGTTCGTTACCTATTTACAACAAAGACTTAATACTTAGACCTTTTTAGGGTTCCGTACCCAAAGGGTGAAAACGGGACCCTATTACTAAGACTTCGATGTCTGTCCGTCTGTCCGTCTGTCCGTCTGTCCGTCTGTCCGTCTGTCCGTCTGTCCGTCTGTCCGTCTGTCCGTCAGTCCGTCCGTCCGTCCGTCCGTCCGTCTGTCTGTCTGTCTGTCTCCAGGCTTTAACTCAAGAACCGCTATAGATAGACTTCTGTAACAGATTGTGTTTATTTGTTGCCGCTTTAACAACAAATACTAAAATTAAAATAAAGTAAATATTTACGGGGGGCTCCCATACAACAAACCTGATTTTTTCGGCCTTTTTTGCTGTAAGTATATCAATAATGGCAACAGTTAGATATGTACTTGAATTTTTCACAAAGTCCTTTATTATATGTGAACTTTAATATTTAATTATAATATTAAAATCTAATAAAAATTTAAAATTTACAAAGAGTAGTAAAACAATTTTTGGCCTATTTTTACTCTATAACGCTACGGAACCCTTCGTGCGCGAGTCAGACTCGCACTTGGCTGATTTTATTTACGTTTACTTTTAGATAATAAACAATACGACGGAGTTTCTTAGGCAGATAGTCGGACTAATAAAACAATATGGATATTTAAAGCAAAATTTAAGTGCTTAAATTTTTTGATTTTAGTATAAATCTGCCGAGCTACATCTTTTCCCACATATTTTATTGGGTACGGAACCCTACAAATAAAAAACAAAAATATTCAGAACCTATAAATCTTAATGCGTAATAAAGCAATGTATCATGACTTTTCCTCAAACAAAACAAAACAATTGTTTTAGCCTCGTCTGTAATTAACATTTATAATTTGTGAAGAAAGTTATGTATTCTAGGAAAATGAGTTTTCCTAGTAGGCTCTTGGATTGATATCTCGTTACCATGAACTAAATAGAGCGACCTTCTAGGTAATTATAACAACAATTTGAACATCAAAGTAAAGGTAAAATTAACGTGTTACCAATTATTCTAATTAAGATTATCTATATCCATACTAGATACTTAATATTATAAATGCGAAAGTGTGTCTGTCTGTCTGCTACTTCTTCACGCCCAAACCACTGAACGGAATTTGCTGTAATTTGGTACGCTGATACTTTGAATCCCGGGAAAAGACATAGGATACTTTTTGTCCCGGAAAAATGTACGGTTCCCGCGCGATTAATGAATTTTTGCGCGATGGAGTTGCGGGCGTTATCTAGTATTATTGTTAAACTAGCTATTTGACCGAGCTTTGCTCGGTATTCGATAAAACACGAATAAAATGACATTTTCTAAAAATTATTCCTAGATCGATTTATCGCCCCCGAAACCCCCTATCTATATATTAATACGCAAGCGAAAAACTTTGTATCCCTTTTGACGAGAAATGGGGAAACGTAGGTAAATGAAATTTTGCACAGTTATAGTTTATATGGTGAAGGAGTGCATCGAGCTAATATTATTTTGAAATTATGCTTTTATCATACATTTTTTTAACAAATAAAACATTACACACACTACAACACACACACTAGGAACGATGACAGATCTTTGAGTGACAAGCCTATACATACGAATTACACTCTTTTACCTATTTATGGTTGAAGTCTGTTGACAACAAACTTTGACAAATTGAAAATGGATTATAGTTTTTTTTATTGAATCTTAGATACTTTAAGACAATGCTTACACGGTCAGTATGATATCATAATATGAGTCCCAGAGACAAGAGTTGCAAAAAATATGATAGTCAATATTTTTTTACAAAAACTAAGGTCGAATTTCGACCATTGGGCGATCTCTAGTAAACTAAATTTCATGAAAATCGTTGGAATTGCTCGTGAATTTTTATCTGGAAAAAATACGGTTCCCGTGCGATAAACGATTTACTAAGCAACGGAGTTGCGGGCGTCATGTACAACTATAACGTTAATTACTTTAATACTATAAAGTTATCAATGATTTTTACATTATCATGATACGACACCAAGGTCAAATAATGAATAAATCATTAAACAACATGCATCGTGTTGCTGCATTCCTCTGTAATCTATGGTGTTGCTGAGCTCATGGCGTACCATAGATATAAGATTTTAGATTTATAACCTTTCAAGATTTTAAAAGTAGGACATTAGATTTACCTACTAATCTTATTGTGCTATGCAAGAGGCACTGTGCTCTGAAGTATAAAAAGATAATAATATTATGAGTTTCTTACCAAGGTCCTTCAGCCATACTTCAGCAATATATTTTTAACCGACTTCCGAAAAACGAGGAGGTTATATGTTCGGCTGTGGATATTTTTTTATGCTTAGATCGATTACTTGACATTGAATATTAATGAAGAGTTTGACAGATGTCAAACTCTTCATTAAACATAATATTATTTTGTCCAAATGTTCGTTATATTATAGTTGTGATTATAGATAGTTGTAGATAAGTAAAATGTCTATTGTCTTAACCCAAGAGCTAGCAAGTAGCAACATCCAGTATTTTGTCATTTTATAAAAATTTGAAAGTTACCCGTTTATGATCCTTATACAAGGTGTGATAAAACTAAGTGATAACTTTAGCGCGTGTATGTCATAATATGTGTCTCTTACATAGAATTACACTGTTAAAGTAGCAGCGCTGAAAGAGCAAATTTTATTTTTGTGATTTGTATGAGAAACCACCCAAACTACGAGCGTCATGGATTTTCCTATACAAGAGTTTAAAAAAGTTATCCTTTCAGCGCAACTCTACTTTCACAGTGATCTTTACTCTTTCTCTCTCTCTCTAACTTTGTTTTGTTACAGCCTGTAGAGATAATATTTAAGAACGACCAGCAACTATATCCCGGTTCTGAAGGTCTACCTGACCTTCGATAAAGAGTAAAGCTTTTTTTTTTGGTAAGTAGGAATCTTGTTTTCTACTACCGGACATTTTTGACAGTTGCTTCCGAGTTTGATGAATAGCGTCGCGTCACTTTGAGTCCTGTGGAAGGACAAAGGATATCATATTATTATTATCACGGAAAAATGTACTGAGTTACAGACATTAACTAGTGACATCATGTTCGTAGGGTAAAACTCTCATAATATGGGGAATCCCACATACTTTGCAGGCCCTTTCCCGTCAGTAGGTAGGTACTGGTTCACAAGTGCCATTTTCCTCAAAACTTGATCTCCAGCACCGATGATTTTGGGCTAATTCGATTCGGAATACCATCTAGAACATGGTATCAAAATTCCAAGAGGGGCTGAAAAAAATGCAAAAGTTATAAAGTATACACAATAAAGTAAAGAAAAAAAAGAAGGGTTTGTTTTTTTAATATTTCAAAAACTATTTGAGACACTCAAAATTTGAAAATAGATCCTTACAGAGAAGAAAATTTTCTAAAAAAGTCCCAACTTTCGAAACTGTATCAACAATTCTCATAACAAATTCGACTCGTTAACGCACACATTTAACTTCTGAGAATTTTAAAAAATTATCCACAGCCGAATATATAACCTCCTCGTTTTTTGGAAGTCGGTTAAAAAGGCGCACGCTTTAACGCGAATTGACCCTAAGAGGGCGGTACAAACAACTTTCATGTGTACTCGAGACTAGTGTAGGTACTATAGATGTAATTAACCGACATAACCGGTTAACCCATTCATTATGGATATCAAATATAAGGAAGAGAGTACAGATTACTTGTCAGGAATTCTATTAAATTAACAAAGAATTAATTTATTAAGTTTGCTTGAGAAATTGTTTTAGAATTCCATGGAGTTGCTAGACGCAAAAGGCTTTAAATGTTTTGGTAATCAATTATTAATTTAGTTATAATATTACATAGAGGAACACTTTTAACCGTCAATTCTCTTGAATATTTGCATTGATGTAATACGGGGAAGGACATGCGCTACTTTTTATTCTAGAAATTTGTAGTAGGTATGGTTCAGGAACCATAGCAAATCCGCTGTTCCGGTGTAATTTTTTCGCTATCAATCGCACAATAAATATTAATTGCCGCACTTATAGATGAATATTAAATATATTTTTAATTGTAGGTAATGAATGAAGATTTTGACATTAGCCCGATGCATTATCTATCAAGCTCTTCATTAAGTTGAAGGTTCATCATCATTAAATGTCTCTGAGTACGGGAGTAAGTGAACTAAATCATTAAGACGCTCCCCTTACGGAGATGCCGTAATTTAGGTTTAAGCCAAACCTACGCGACCAAAGCGACTGCGAAGCGGGAGCGTCTATATCTAAATTATATTGTATTATCTATGGTCTACCACGCGGCGGACGCTGCCGATGTAATATTATGGCGTTGTGCACACCTGCGCGACTGCAACACGGGATGGTCGCGTCGGCAAAGCGGGACTTGACCATAATTGTGGACGTGCGCGTGTTTTATTCCTCTGCACCTTCCAAATCAAAAGCAAGCTTAGAACGCCATCACGTCCGGCTCTGATGTTAAGTATGCTGTGTATGAGGATGTCATTACCACAACTATTTAGCAATTAAACCAGATAAAGTCGCGCGTCTTCAGTGACTGTTCATTAAACAAATGAAGTTTGACGGTTCGCACCGTAGTAGCGCAGGTGTGCACGCCCAGTTTCGCGTTGCAGACTTGCAGACGCTCCCATATCGCGTTCCGCGTCCCGCGTCACTGGCGCGTAGGCTTGTTCGAAGCTTTACCGCTTTTTAGAGCTTTATAAAGCTACAAAATTATAATAAAAGTACACCAATAATCTTCAGTATACGAACATTCATTTCCACGTTATTAATTTCCTATTTTTGTTTATTATACTCATGATAATATCAGCTTCCAAAGTAAAACCAATGTATTAAAATTCAAGCATACATTCAGTATCTCCCTAGTATGTATTTACAAATTACGGTTATTTGAAACACACGCCAATGATCGACAATTTCATTAACTACATACTGGACGTTTGAATTTTTTTAGGTCAATTTTGAACTAAGATAGGTAAAAAAATAGGATTTTGACGCGATCTCGGCAACGCGGCAAATGTATGGTCAAGGTCGTTAGCTCGCGGGATGTCCTTATTATAGAAAAATAAAAAACAAAGCCGCTTCAGGCTGTCTGTCCCTACACTCCCTAGTCGTCATCTTTCGGCTGGGCTTGACACAACGCGACAGAGTTATGACTTGTGCTAATATAACGTATATAGCAAAACAACATATGCCGGGTTTGATAATAAATAAATCAAAATCGCAATAAAATCACGGAAGCATTTCGAGTATAGCACATTAAGGGTCGAAAACTAGTTGTGGATCGCGAACCTTGGCAGGTGAACGTATGATATAACTCGTTCAAGTTTTCGGTAAAGGACCCTCCTCGGTCAATGTTTTACTTACAATAAAGACGTACTAATATTATTGTACCTACTTGAATAATTAGTATATATTTTGTTATTGCTTAAAATGCTGAGCGTCCGTGGCCTAGGCCCTAGGGGGTAGATCTTTGGTTCGCACTCGAGAGGGTGCAGGTTCGATCCCGGTGGAAGCATGTACCAATAAGACATTTTCTGATCTCAAGTACACAATCGGACATTCGTACGGTGAAGGAAAATACGTGAAACCCCCACCTGGTTGGCCCCAAACGTATTGACCTGTTTATTCCTCGGGACTATGTAGCTACTATGTTACGAGAATGCTGTATGTGCTTGGGCAACCATACGGACATATTCTAAAATCTTGTCCCAGGCACTTAAATACAGTGTTTTACTTCGCTCTGGAAATACTGTATAAATTATCCATTACTAATGCAAAGGCCCTGTTTTAAAATGCTACAACGATTTCGGATCAAAAAATACTAAGTATCTTCATATAATATGATAATTTTATACGTGGGAGAGCCATGCTTCGGCACGAATGGGCCGGCTCGACCGGAGAAATACCACGTTCTCACAGAAAACCGGCGTGAAACAGTGCTTGCGCTGTGTTTCGCTGAGTGAGTGAGTTTACCAGAGGCCCAATTCCCTTTCCTATCCTCCCCTATTCCTTTCCCTTCCCATCCCTACCCTCCCCTATTACCCTATTCCCTCTTAAAAGGCCGGCAACGCACCTGCAGCTCTTCTGATGCTGCGAGTGTCCATGGGCGACGGAAGTTGCTTTCCATCAGGTGACCCGTTTGCTCGTTTGCCCCCTTCTTTCATAAAAAAAAAAATATGTGATATCCCAAGAATCTCAATGACGTAGGATAGTTTTTTTATAGCGGAATGTTTACTAGGCATACGTCATAACTCATACCAGGTTAAGTTTAGCAACACAAAGCTGAAAGCCACAAACTTAATTCTATGTATTGATATACCCTTATATGACTCTTAGGTCTAAGGGAAGAGAGCGAAGGACCACATGCTGGGGTGCAGGGGCTGCATAACAGCAGCGATTAAGACGCTCCCAGGCACGAAAAGGAAGAAAAAGGCCCTCTCTCCAAGGTTCCAAGGTCTGGAACCGATGCTGCCGGGTGAGTCAGCCGCCTCCGCCATGGAGATAGAAGTCGATCGGGGGATAACCGTCCACAACATGTGTCGCAAGGTGGAATACTCCCACGATGCCCGGGTAGCTTCTCGGTGAAGACAAGCGGTGGCAAAGATTGCTGCTGTCGCAGGGATGCCGGAAGTGGCAAGCGCTGCTGTGGACATGGTGGAAAGTTTTGTTCCCGCTCGTCGGTCGAAAAAGTCGAGGAAGGGCACGGAAGGGCCGGAGACTTACTTAATCCCCAGGTTAAGTAAGTCTCCGGCGTACTGAGCCGGAAGCAGTCCGACATATAAAAAAACATCTAAGTTATGAGATATATTATAATAACCCTCACGTGCGCCAAATCTTGAACCTTCGGTTAATTAATTGTTATCATGCCACATTTCTCATTCCATACTATTAAGGCGAGGATAAACCCCAATTTGTTATGCCGTGACTCCCGGATTACCTAGTTCCAATATAATAACGAAGTGTTAAAAAATATCAGATATATCTGATTATATATATAAGGTATTTTAAATATTGTGCTTTGTAAAGCACAATATTTAAATAACCATAAACATTTTAATAAAACGTAATACTTTGGCTGTAATTAATTTACAAACTCACCTCCGATAACAATCTATTTCATCGAAATATAAGTATTAACTAGGATAATTATACATTTTATTTGAATAAATTGTTAGTAAATCTATATTAAAATGCCCTTAACCAAACAATTTTGTTTCTTAATGTTTATTTCCAAAGATATTTTTATAAAACATGAAAAATAGAGAAGATCCGCCCTAGAGAACCTACAGTTTTAACTAAGCTAAAATGAATCTTACTGCGATGCGTATACGCTTGGTCTTTGGTTGTGTGCAAGGTTATCGTTTTGAATTGAGATTAATCCCCGCCTTAAGTAGCCAAGTCTGTTTATCTGTCTGTCTGCTTCATTTCCTCACTTCAACCTTATAAGACCTTTGCCCGAGACTTGGCTGAGGCACTATAATATACTTTGGGAAATTGAGAGACCCGAAAAGACATAGGATAGTTTTTGTTGTGGAAAAATGTACGGTGCCCGAAACGCGAAACTTAGCTGCAGGCATTAGTAGTTTTATCTATATAGTAGTTTTATCACGTATTAATACGTGAGCCAAAAACTTTGTATCCCTTTTGACGAAAAATGGGGAAACGTAGGTGAATGAAATTTTGCAGAGTTGTAGTATATATGGTGAAGGAGTGCATAGAGCTAATATTATTTTGAAATTATGCTTTTATCATAGATTTTTTTAACAAATCAAACATTACTCACACTACAGCACACTAGGAAAAATGACAGATTTTTGAGTGACAAGCCTATACATACGAATTATACAGGGTGTAAACTTCTTGATGTTTAACGTCTGTTGACAACAAGGTGACAAATTGAAAATGGGTTATTTTTTTTTATTGAATCGATACTATTAGACAATGCTTACACGGCCAGTCTGAGATCAGCTGAGTCCCAGAGACAAGAGTTGAAAATTAATGATAAAGTCAATATTTTTTTACAAAATATAGGTAGTAATCCTAATGTCGTTGAAACTAAGGTCGAATTTCGACCATTGGGCGATCTCTAGTAAACGTAAATACACAATCTATACTTGCAAAATACTCTTATGACGATGACACCATATAATAAATAGTGATTAGCGCATAACGACAGGTAAATGGAAAAAATGTGCAGGTGACTTATGATGGAGTTTCCCCAGCATCAGTGATACAGGTATTCCCCCTTTCGTTTAACTTACTAGTCCATTGAAATGTTACAATCTTAGGACCGAATATTGAATTTATTAGAGGACGCAATTTTATTTTTGGAATGTGTTGGCGGGGTCGATAGAAGCTTAACCTCAAGTTTGTGGGGTAGCCACACTTGTCCCCCGGCCGCCATCTTGAAAAAAGGGTTGACAACACTATTTTCGTGATATCTCGGAAACTATAAGTCTTGAAAAAAATTTGTAGGAACATAATTTGTTGCAAATTATTTTGCCTACAAATATGTTTATATAACTATTTACCATAAATTAAAAAAATTAAAAGTTATAAGCAAAAAAGTGATAATTTTTTAAGCTTTTAAGCTCTTTAACTTTGTTTAATACTTTTTACAAAAAAAACCTAAGACCAACCTTGTAAAATATGATCTTTTGAGAAAAAGATCCCCCAATCCGATGGGGGATTGGGGGATCTATATCATTATGGGGGATCTATATTATTATATATTTATGCAGAAAATTAATTTAATATCTCATGAAATTAATTTTCTGCAGATGCAAAGGAAACTGTGGAAAAATGTGTGGCTGCAGAAAAGCAGGCCTGAAATGCTCTACAGTATGCCTACTATTTTGTAAAGCATTTCAGGCCTGCTTTTCTGCAGCCACAGTCTACAGTATGCCTACTACAATACATAAATATATGCAAACTTTATTATGATACTAGTCTGCACATGCCTACTATACTATAAAGCATTTCAGGACTGCTTTTCTGCAGCCACGCATGGTTCCACAGTTTCCTTTGTATCTGCAGAAAATTAATTTCATGGGATTGGGGGATCTTTTTCTCAAAAGATCATCTACAAGGTTGGTCTGAAATATTTGTTTGTAAAATGTACTAAACAAAGTTGAAGAGTGATAATAAGCCTTTTCAAAAATTTTCTTCCTTTTTTGCTTATATTTAAATTTTTAATTTAGGGTAAAAAGTTATATAAACATATTTGTAGGCAAAGTAATTTGCAACAAATTATGTTCTTGCAAATTTTTTGTAAGACGTATAGTTTCCGAGATATCACGAAAGATGGCGACCGGGGGACAAAAGTGGCGACCCCACAAACTTGAGGTTAAGCTTCTATTGACCCCCCCAACATATTCCAAAAATAAAATTGCGTCCTATAATAAATGCAAAGCAAATGTAACATTTCAATGGACTATACGCCCACTGACGTAGGTACACAAACGAGGCAATCTTGTTTACAAACGCGGTCAACGGCAGGGGATATCACTGGCGGATGACCGGATGACGGGCGAACTTAATTTTGTCGCGTTATGTCAAACCCGACCGACAAATCAAGACTAATGAATTGACCGCTATCTGCCTACACATCAATTTAATCGATGTTACAATAATATTATGTAATACCTTTTGGAAAAAAAACCAACGCCCCTATCTCCTAGAAATCTCTAATTTTGGAATTATTACTGTTATTACAGGTATTTCTCATACCTATGCTTCATGGTCTATCCAGGCAGGCAGTCATGTCACTCGCTGGCGACGCGTAGTGTTCAATTGTGGTGTTTTTTTAGTATAACTTTCGGATGTTATTTCTCAACATTTTAGTACTAAGTGATTATAAAAGAAAAAAATACATGTATTTTTATTTTTAACAAAGATCAATTTATCTAAATTTGGCTGGAAGGTTTAATTGCAGCCTGTATAAGGTAGAGACCTAAGAGTAACGATTAAATGTTTCAATCATGTGTTAACGCACATATAGACAGACATATTTTAATGATTATTATTTATCTTCTATGAAGGATATATTACTGAAAAGTTTTTACACTAGACGGCAGCAGCACAGACAGTAAACAAAAAGGTCACGGGACTGTTAGCGGGACTCGATATTTTTCGAAACTTTGAATACCTATAAAACCAAAACTACTAGGTATTTTTGACTACAACAAAAACTAGTGTATTTGTATACATACAGGCAAAATTTAAAGCAATTAGGCATACCTAGTAACATTCTCCATTCTGATACTCGTAATATGACGTGTGCTGTCTGTGCAACATGTCAGATTTTGTATGGATTATTTAGTGTTTGTGCTAGCAGCGCCCTCTGCCCCGACTTTTGCGTAATATTCCCTATTGAATGACGAGATGGTAATTTTCTTTGAGTGAGGTCGTTATGATGCTCTATAATATCTATAACAGTCAGTTAATAATTTAATTATTATCAATAACCGGTTCTTTTTAACTATTAGCAGAACATTCCTTAATGTTAAATCGAATACAGTTTTGTTAATGAGCTCTAAGTTATTATCTAACCTACTCAGATACATTTAATTATGATTAACTTTCAATTAAATGAAGAGTTTGACAGATGTATGGTATGGGGCTTATGTCAAAATGTTGAATTAATTACAATTAAGTCATTAATGTTCCACTCTGAGTGTGGCAGTAAGACGATCAAAATTCACTGCTCTATTAAACTTACCTATGATTTATGAAACACATAATATTGTAACAAAAGTCAAAATAAAGTTATAATATTATATTTTAGAGTATGTAGAATGTAGATGTCTCTTATAATATAGAATTCACTGTGAAAGTAATAGCGCTGAAAGAGTTTTTTTTTTGTGATTTTTATTGGGTAGCCCCCCAGGCCCTAACATCATGAGCTTTTGTTTTTCTTACACCCCTGCTACTTTCAGATTTCAGAATGAGCTCGACTTAGATACAAAAGACATACATACACACCCAAAAGTAGGTACTATCACTAAGTTTTGTTACACCTTTTAAGTTTTATGTATTATTAATTATCATAGACTAATTTATACTATTATGTAATCTGCAGTTAGTCTGATAAAGATAACTAGCTGTGTGACCGAGCTTTGCTCGGTATCCGATGAAAATGACATTTTCTAGAAATGAATCCTAGCTAGATCGATTTATTGCCCCCGAAACCCCCTATATACTAAATTTCATGAAAATCGTTGGAGCCGATTCCGAGATTCCAATTATATATGTCGCAGGGAAAAGAAGATATCAGGGATATCCTGAAATCCCTAGGGATATCACGAAATCGCGGTAGATACCGAATATTCTTGTTTCTTACGTCTTCTTACTAAACAAATCTAGTGATATGTCATTTCACTAAACTAAATCTAGTGAAATGTCAGAAAAGCGGATACCGCCGAATGAAAATCGAGCTACGCATTTCTCTCGCTCGCTCTAATACCCTATCACTATCTTATGGGGGCGACTAACCCTAAATTGACGATTTTATAATTCATTTTTATACTTGAAAATAAGCCCCGAATTGTTTCATTTTGTAGACATAGATCATACTACATTATATTTCCGAGAATCAGACCTAGCAAAAACACGATATCTTAAAATTTTTTCGATCACAAAGATGCATCTAATTTTCACGAATTTTTCATATATTGCCATTACCGTGCATTAAACTAAGTTAATATTTTAACACATTATATACAATTCTATCATTGAAGAACTGACCTAGCGGATTATTTAAATGTTACATATTTATCGAGTTATTAGGAAAAAAATAATTTTCTTTTTATTTAAATGAATCCGCGTCGTCCTTTTTCACCTGGAATATGAAAGACGGACACTTTTTTGTGTGAGTGACACAGTGAGTGTGAAGAGAGAAGGACAATTTTTTACGTTATTCGCCCTCTTAACTCGAATGGGGCATTATAAGCGTGAAGGGATCTTATTATCGGTATTGAGTTATTAATATCCCCATAATATACATTTAACAGGCTATCGAACCATGCAAGTAACATGCACGTAAGTCTGGAAAATATTAAAAAATGTTGAAACTCGAGAGTCGTAAAAGGTGATATTTAGAAAATCGCATTCAAACTTAACGTACACGTAATAATTTAACGACTAAAATCACACGAGCCGCGCCAGCTCGAGCGACGCATTTGTTTCACTCCCACTAGTGCCCGTGTGGGTATTAGAGCGAGCGAGAGAAATGCGTAGCTCGATTTTTATTCGGCGGTATCCGCTTTTCTGACATTTCACTAGATTTAGTTTAGTGAAATGACATATCACTAGATTTGTTTAGTAAGAAGACGTAAGAAACAAGAATATTCGGTATCTACCGCGATTTCGTGATATCCCTAGGGATTTCGGGATATCCCTGATATCTTCTTTTCCCTGCGACATATATACAAGAATTGCTCGTTTAAAGATATAAGATAATATTAACGTGTTGCTACTTGCTAGTGATTACAATATTCTCTTTGCTTGCTATTGCTAATGGCCTAGGCTTTTGGGAATTACATAGGTCGTATTCTGAGTAAGTGGAATGAGGAAATACCACATTTAATGTCCCTTAGCACAACGCACTTACTAATAAATATGAATCACGTAGAGAAACAAGATGGTTCAACTATTTACAGTAGCACCTAACCATTAAAGGAATAAGTGGATAAAGTGGGTAACAATTTTTTTTTGTATTTTCGATCCTAAGCCTCTATTTATGCGAAAAACGATTTTTATAAAGAGACATACATTTTTCCAGGATAAAAAGTAGCCTTTGTCCTTTCCCGGGACTCAAAGTATCTCCATGCCCAGCAAAATCGGTTCAGCGGTTTGGACATGAAGAGGTAACAGACAGACAGACACACTTTCGTATTTATAATATTAGTGTGGATAGTTACCCACTTCATTCACTTACGTCTTCCATTATTATTTATCAACTTCTAGTCACTCTATGGGTCAGGTAAGGTCAACTAAGGTATATGTTTCGGTTCAATCCATACGACTCCTACCGCGGATGCGTAGGACTCGCTTCGCCTTAAAGGATGGTAATGAACGCAGTCCTACCCACTAAAACTCGGCGGTACTCTATTGCACCACCGTCAGTACCAAAGTAAAGGTCTTAATAATAGTCAGCCCTAAAACAATTTTTTTTTATTACTACGAGTATCAAGCTAATTTTATGTGAGTAGCTTCATTTTGATAAGACGAACAACATTTTTAACTGCGAAAAATCTTGAAAGTGGTAGCTAGCAGAGATAGATAGAATTTCATACTTTGACTTGATGGTCCTAAAATATGGATTGTTCTATTTGTAGGATTATATTATCATCATCATAATATTAATACGCGAACGAAAAACTTTGTAACCCTTTTTACGAAAAATGGGGAAACATAGGTGCATGAAATTTTGCACAGTTATAGTTTATATGGTGAAGGAGTGCATCGAACTAATATTATTTTGAAATTATGCTTTTATCATACATTTTTTTTACAAATAAAACATTACACACACTACAACACACACACATGAGAAATGACAGATTTTTAGTGACAAGCCTATATATACGAATTATACTCTTTTATTTATGGTTGAAGTCTGTTGACAACAAGTTGACAAATTGAAAATGGATTATAGTTTTTTTTTATTAAATCTAAGATGCTATTAGACAATGCTTACACGGCCAGTCTGAGATCAGCTAAGTCCCAGAGACAAGAGTTGAAAAAAAAATGATAAAGTCAATATTTTTTACAAAATATAGGTAGGTAGTAGTACTAATCTCGTTGAAACTGAGGTCGAATTTCGACCATTGGGCGATCTCTAGTTCTTATTAAATTATATAACTAACCTACATATTATACAAAAAATCTGCTGGTTAGGGTGCCGTTTTAAGATACCGTAGTCAACCAAGTTTAGTTGATTACAGAACCCTTAAAAGAAAAAAATATATTATCTAGGCACAAAATTAAACATTTTATTCAGGGTGTAACAAAACAGCTCTTTTTGCGCTCTTAGTTTAACAGTCAGCTCTGTTTATGGAATATAGTGTATTTAAATACACACTTAACGTATTATTAATTTATTTTGTTAGATCCTGTAAAAGATACTGAAAAGAAAGATGACCGAACTATATCATAATATTATGGCCTAAATTCACTTCGATTAGTGCGAGTGCACGTGATAAGTGCAGGTGTTTAGTGACGAGGAGAAATTAAAACACTTGCACTAAGCAGTCGCTGTCCACACGTACTTTCTTCTGATTACTTATCACCTGCAATAATCACCTGCACTTATCACTAGTCAAAGAGAATTCAGGCCATAACAGTTAACAATAAGTTGTACTTTAAGGGTCTGTTTTCCCACTTCCTTATAAAGTGCCGGATAGGCTATCCACCACTTAACTTGACAGATAGAGAGTGGAGAATCTATCGAATAAGTGGTAGATAGCCTATCCGTAATCCGGCACTTATTAGGAAGTGGTGAAACAGGCCCGCCTTTCTTAATTGCGTCCTGTCAAAACAATAATCTCGGAATCCCAATGACGTTTAACAACATTGTTACGAGTAGTTACGTATCGCATACGTCGCACGTTCGAACGAGACAACAATACTGGTATTGTTTTTACCTACTAATGATTATTATTGTAACCGTGTTGTGTATTATAATTGGAAACGTCAAGATGGTCTTAGGTCTTTACCGTAAAAGGCCTAAGACTCTTTTAGTGCTATTGACGTTTCCAACAAACCCACGATTAAAAAATAATTATGTCTACAGCGCAATTTTACATAGATTTAAATGAAATAATATAGTTGTGCTGTTTGTGTTGTAAATCGCCGCTAGATCACTTTAAAATGCCCAAAAGTGATGTAAGACAAATCTTACATAGCCTTTGTGCTACGGTTTTCATCCCCGAAAAACGTACTCTTCCGCGCGATGAACAAATTTTTGCGCAAAGGAGTTACGGGCACCAACTAGTGCTAAAAAAGTTAAAACGGGTTTACTCAGGGTATAGGCCCATTAGGAAAACGCCAGGTTAAATTAAATAAAAATCACTAAAACTGGTCGCCCTTGTGCTCAGCAGTGGATCGGCCTCGCTTCACCATCGATAATGAGGTCGAATAAGAAAATTAGATCGAAAAAATCAATCAAGTACAGATTTTGTTCAATTGATTTAAAGATGACGATGAAGAAGAATCTATAAAGCTAGACGACATTTCGATGATGAACACTTAGGCACGCCGTAGGCTGGATTTATACGCGTCCGCGCGAACTAGCGGCTTGGCAGCTACAACGCGCGATCTGAATATTAATTAAGCAATTATAGTATGTAACGATTTATTGAAATAGCGGCGCGGATTCGCGGCGCGGCGCGGTAGCCCTATCATAATATAATATGCCCTATATACATACATTTTTAAGTTTTTGAAATGAATAAATAAAAAATAAAAAAAAAAAAAAAAAAAAACAATTGCTTGTGATCACGATAATATTTTGTTGGGTTAGGTTTTTGTCAAATTTCCTATATTAAGTTAGTCAAGTCATTTAATTACAAGTTAGTAAAATTGCGTGTTTGTGAATAACACTGAAAAACTACATTATAATAAAAACTTTCCAATATTTACACTACCATAAACCGATTCCAGTAACCCAATTAAAAAAACCGCGGGTCAATACAATATAAACAAACGTAGACGGAAAAGTGGCGTAAAAATTACAAAATCAAGTTTTTGACCGGTTTCTTGGCGGGGACTTTATTTTGGTGGAACGGTAAACCCCAGTGACGTCGAATGACTCAATATGTCTCGTTAGAATAAATATACGTACCTAATTCGCAGAATTCTACAGTGGAATATTGAAACTCTTTGACGTTTAATGGATACTGTAACAACAAACAACCTGCCGTATAGTCAAGACGTTTTCTTCATCAATTCTTTATAGAATCGAAGATCAAAATGAAATTGACAAGCGTTCCATAAAATAAAGTCGACATTCGACGTTATATCAATTCCATACATTTTGATTGGTGATTTATAAAGAAGCGATGAAGAGAACGTCCTAGCTAGGGGCTCTGTTATGGCGACCGAAACGACACGAGATGAGGCGCTGCACGTGGTACATTAAGGAAATTTTTAGCGGCATCAATTTTTTGTTGCCTTTATGCGCCAAATCGTTATTACCCCTTGGCGTAGGCGACCCAAAAACATTTCTGTCACCAAAAGAATAGTATTTTTGTTTTATATAATGTCTTGTAATATTAATCATTTTATATTTAATACTAACTGCTGCACTCAGAGACGAATATTAATCACTTAACTGTAATTAAATGAAGATTTGACATATGCATTAAGCCCATTATTATATTTTATATAAAGTATGTAAATTTCTTTATTATACTATACCTAAGTAATTATAATATTCGTCTCTGAAAGCGGCAGTTAGTCATACTTGCTGTGTATCGCTGTAAAGTTACAATGAATTTTCCTGCAATTTTAGTCCAGCACAACTAAATGAAAATGCATTTTCCAGCGTGATGAAAATATAATTCACTTACGAACAAAGTCGCGGCTAAAACTAACTTTAGTCCATTCATAAAATAGAATAGAATAGAATAATTATTATTTATTTGCTGCGAGCTTCGGCATGGATAGATCGGCCTGACCGCATACGTTACTACTTACTTCGTTGCGTTAAAATCGCATGAATTAATGTTTGCGTCGATGCAGCCTGAAGTGAGATTCAAGGTGTCAAAATTGGGCCCCAAGACATTTAGAGATAATAATATCTCTGTACATGTCACGAGTACTTTGCCGATAACGGCAAAGTATTTACTCGTCTACAATTTACGTCGAATTACGAAAAAGTCACTTACGAAGAATAAGAATTATTTCATACTATTTACATCATATTTTTAAGAATACTTATTGTTTTTACCTTGGTAGTCAGTTATTTTTTTTTTTGTTAAAAATAATAATTTTACTCTTTTAAGTTATCTACAAGGTAAGGTTTTATGCGTAAATACTAAATAACCACTACGAAGTACGAATGTTAACTATTCACATTATGTAACTGTAAGCGAAATTGTGGTAAAGTTGCAGTTATATAAGCGATACTGCAATTTCCAAACTTTTATCTTCAAAGGTTCAGTAGTTCTGATCAGTGCCTTCGAATCAAGACACCTTCGTAGGAAATTTGACTTATTTGTAACATATTATTATGTTTAAGTTACTAGAAACAATACCTTAACCACTATTTGTGTTTTAATAAATTTCAAGGATTTACCTCGACTGCTCATAGATCCCATCATCAGATCACCATTTTCGTAATCCTTGTACAAATTTTAGATTATATCCTGTATACAACTGCTTAAAAAAATCAGTCCACAAACAGCGAAATTATAATCATCAAAATCAGCTTCGATGCAAAATATCAGTATAATTATTTAAGGTTTGATGATGATAAT
The DNA here is from genome assembly GCF_905147365.1 of Aricia agestis. Taxonomy (NCBI): domain Eukaryota; kingdom Metazoa; phylum Arthropoda; class Insecta; order Lepidoptera; family Lycaenidae; genus Aricia; species Aricia agestis. The sequence goes on along the minus strand of NC_056428.1, from coordinate 20,997,699 downwards.
TAATCAAATAAGTATTTATAATATATTGGCTTATGCTGCCAGTTGTATAAACAACGCCAAAACCTATTAAAAAGTCCTGTTGGGTACCTTCGGAACCAGGGTATAACCTGGTACGGAACATGGTACCAAATTCGAGTTAAACCCTATACAACACAAAAAGAATTTTGAAAATCGGGCCATAAAACGGCTGAGTAATCTTTGAACATACAAAAAAAAAACATACAGCCGAACTATTACCTCCTCCTTTTTGGAAGTCGGTCAAAAAGACAACGAGCAATTAATGAATCCACTATGACTGGCCGCATACACACGTTTTCCGTATTCGATTTCCTAATGTAGAATTACGAGTTGGAATTTCGTGAGCCTGGCGCAAATGTACGTTTAAATAACGCGCGAACGCGCCGCCTTATATTTGAAACGTAGGTACGTACCTACCTACTTGCAGAATTCGATCCTTTCGGAAATAAGCGAAAGTGTGCGCTACTTCTATAACTGATTCCATGCATTCAGATTTCCGAATATGGAAAACGAATTAAGAAATCGAATACGGAAAACGTATGTTTGTAGCCAGCCTTAGCTCTCGTCTTTTTAACCTATTTCTATAAAAATATAACATATTGTATGTTCAGATTTATGGATTTTGTAACATTTTTGCATATTTAATAAAATTAGATTACATAGCACGTGGTTTTGATAAAGTTATAAACGATGTGGTTAGCCGCATATTATTATATTGAGTCATTGATTTTATATCTAAGATCGTTCGATCGTTTATTTTGTTACAATACTAGTTGATGCCCGCAATTCCGTTGCGCCAAAATTGGTTTATCGCGCAGGAACCATACATTTTTCCGAGATAGAAAATATCCTAATTTCTTTGCCGAGACTCAAAGTAGCACCATACCAAATTTCAGCAAAGTCGGTTCAGCGGTTTGGGCGTGAAAAGGTAACAAACAAACGGACTTTCGCATTTATAATATTGGTAGGATTATTATAGCTCATTGTATTATATAATATACTTATAATATATAGTTGCAATAAGAGTTTATTTACTTGTCTTTAACATTAAATCCGACTCTTATTGTGTCTATAGTCCGGCAACTAAAAATGAGAAAAATCAGGTAATTGAGATTTGAGATGCGAAAATATTGCTCCTAGCTGTCGCGGCAAACGTTGTTTTGCCTTATAAAGTATTTCGCCCATTTCATCAGAATAGATTGAATAGCTTAAGCGAAAATCATAAAAGTTTATTGTGCGGGAATCGTACATTTTCCGGGAAAAAAGTATCCCTTCTTCTTTCCCGAGACTCAAAATATCTCCATACCAAAATTCATCAAAATCAATTGAACAGTTTAGGCGAAAATCATAAAAGTTTATTGTGCGGGAACCGTACATTTTCCAGGACCAAAAGTATCCTTTGTCCTTTCCCGAGACTCAAAGTATCTCAATACCATCAAAATCAATTGACTAGTTTACGGGCAAACCATAAAAGTATATCGTGCAGTAACCGTACATTTTTCCGTCACAAAATGTATCACATGTTCGTCTTCGGGACTCAAAGCATCTCTATGCCAAATTTCAGCAAAATCGGTCCAGCCATTTACGCGTGATGTGATGACCACACGAATATGGATTCATTTTTATATATTACTAGCTGTTGCCCGCGACTTCGTCCGCGTCAGCAAAATGTGATAACAAAGATAATAAAAAAGAGAAAAAATCCCCTTTTAAAGGTTCCTTTATAGAAAAAGTGAAATATATCCTCCTCCTTTTCGGAAGTCGGTTAATAAGTAGCCTAAGTTATTCCTTACTACATCAGCTATGTGCCTAAAAAAGTCCCGTCAAAATCGCTCCAGCCATTTCAGAGATTAGTCGGAACAAACAGACATACAGACAGACAGACAGACATACAGACAAAATTAAAAAAAAAAATTGTTTTGGTGTATGTAGCGTATATACATTCATTTATGCATTTAGTAAAAAACGGTTCTTTCAATATTACAAACAGACACTCCAATTTTATTTATATGTATAGATTACTAGCTGTCCCGTCAAACCTTGTTTTGCCACATAAAGTATTTCGCCCATTTCATCAAAATAAATTGAATAGTTTAAGCGAAAATTATAAAAGTTTATTGTGCGGGAACCGTACATTTTCTGGGACAAAAAGTATCCCTTGTTTTTTCCCGAGACTCAAAGTATGTCCATTGTCTAAACTATTCAATCGATCTTGATGAATTTTGGTATGGATACCAAAATTCATCAAGATCGATTGAATAGTTTAACAAATAATAAAACTGTAGAAATGACAATTCTGTACATTAAAGATATTCAAAAAATAATAAGCGGGGGCTGTTACTATATCGCTATAGAAGCCAAAACAGTGGTTAGTTTTTTTGTCTGTCTGTCTGTTTTTTTTTAATTAAATAAGGGGGCAAACGAGCAAACGGGTCACCTGATGGTAAGCAACTACCGTCGCCCATGGACACTCGCAACATCAGAAGAGCTGCAGGTGCGTTGCCGGCCTTTTAAGAGGGAATACGCTCTTTTCTTGAAAGTTTGCAGGTCGTATCGGTCTGGAAATACTGCTGGTGACAGTTCGTTCCAGAGTTTTACAGTGCGCGGCAGAAAGTTACGCGAAAAACGCACTGTGGAAGACTGCCACTCATCAAGGTGATGAGGATGGTATGTTTTTCGCGTGGGACGATAGCGAAAAGTTGCAGGTGGTATGATTCCGAACAATTCCTCAGAACACTCCCCGTGATACAATCGATAGAGGATGCAGAGTGAAGCTACATCTCGGCGTAATTCCAGGGGGTCCAAGCTGTTTGAAACACTATGGCAGTCAACAATTCGAGCAGCCCTTCGTTGGATATGATCCAGAGGGAGCAGTTGGTATTTTGGCGCCCCTGCCCAGAGATGAGAACAATATTCCATATGAGGCCGAACCTGCGCCTTGTAGAGTTGTAGGCGTTGGTCCGGACTGAAGTATTGTCTCGCTCTGTTAAGTACACCAAGCTTCTTCAAGGCTAATTTGGCCTTACCCTCAAGATGATATCGGAACTGGACTTCGCTCGATATGTTGACGCCAAGTATCTCAATGCTAGGGAAGATGGTTAAAGATGTGCCCTCGAAACGAGGATAAACGACCATTGGTGACTTTTTAGTGGTGAACGCGCAGACTTGTGTCTTGGTGGGGTTGAATTGGACTAAGTTACGTCTACCCCATTCAGATACCTTCTCCAATGAATTCTCCACCTTAGACACAAGTTCGTTTCGACTCTCAGTGACATTTTGCCGAGAAATATTAGGGGAGCCGGTATATACAGCATCACCTGTACTATCACCCGCATAGCAATGAATGCCGTTGGTTTGTAACATGTCATTGATATGCAGTATGAATAGAGTAGGCGATAGCACACAGCCCTGTGGGACACCAGCATTAACAGACTGAGTTTCCGAGCATTCGCCGTCAACTACGACCTTTATGCTTCTGTCTGCTAAGAAACTAGTGACCCACTTACAAAATTTCTCGGGCAGCCCGTATGATGGAAGCTTTGATAGCAACGCTTTACTGCTATCAAAGCTTCCATCATACGGGCTAACAGCCAATGCCTCTCCCTTCGACTCAATTACATGAGCCCAACGATGAGTCAGGTATGCCAAGAGATCACCAGCCGAGCGACCCTTACGGAACCCGTATTGTTTGTCGCTTAGCAATCCCTGGCCGTCCAAGTATCGAAGAAGCTGGCTATTGATAATGGATTCCATTTTCTTCGAGAAGAGAGAGGTTATAGCGATTGGTCTGTAGTTGGAAGGATTTGAGCGGTCACCTTTTTTGGGGATCGGGTGCACCAAGGCTGTCTTCCAGGAAGCCGGGACGATGCCATTGGAATAGGAGAGCCGAAAATGACGCGTCAAGACCGGAGCCAACTCTGGAGCACACTTTTTCAACACAATAGGCGGGATTCCGTCAGGCCCACCACTCGACTTTTGGATATCAAGGGAACAGAGGGCTTTTCGCACTGAGCGCTGATGAAACCGAATATCCGATATGATGCTCGTGCATCGCAGTATGGTCGTCGGTTTCTGCCCCCCGTCATCCAGGGTCGAGTTTGACGCAAAGAGCTTGCCCAGAAGATCGGCTTTGTCCTTTGCGTCCTGGGCCAACGATCCATTTCCTACGTGTAGGGTTGGCTTGCAGAAATTTCCTTCAATATCTTTGGCCAGAGACCAGAATGCACGGGTTCCCGAGGGGAGGCACTCAAGTCTCTTGCCAATTCTATTGACGTGCTGTTGCTTTGCCCGAGTAATCTCTTTCTTGAGGGACCTAGAGGCAAGGTTGTACTCCTTTTTATATGTGCTGGTATTTAAATCCCGAGCAGACACTGCGTTGGCCCAGGATTGGTAAGCCTCCTGCTTCCGGCGAGAAGTCTTTTTTGGGGGATGAACCAAACCAGGGACGAAATCTGCCGCCAGTTGGCACTACAGAGGTCGGAATGAAAAGTTCCATCCCCTGCATCACCACATCGGCAACAGAGTTGGCAGTGTTGTCGGGATCATCCGGCGAGAAGCACACGTGCCCCCAAGGATAGGATGCAAAAAACGACCGCATCCCATCCCAGTCTGCTGACTTGTAGTGCCACACACGACGGTATTTAAAAGCGCGCTGTCTTAACGCCGTCGTAAGTGGCACAGAACTCCTAACAAGGCAATGATCCGATGAACCAAGTGGCGCGGTTACGGATATTTGGTAGCCGTCAGGATTTGAAGTCAGTAGGAGGTCCAACAAGGAAGGATTCTGACCATCCACATCTGGGATTCGCGTAGGCGTAGTAACCAGTTGTGTCAAGTCGTTCGCAAGGGCAAAGTTGCAGACAGATCTCCCCGCATGATCAGTTTTACTGGAATTGAGCCAGTCGGCGTGGTGGGCATTAAAGTCGCCAAGTATTATGATCTCTGCGGATGGGATCTGCTGCTGCAAAAAATCTGAAGCAGCTTGCAGGTGCTCCAAGAGTCGGTCCGTCTCGGGGTCACCACTATGGGACCTATATAGGCACGCATAGACGCGAGGGTGGTCGTCGCAATCTATGCGGAGCCATAAGTTTGATAGGTCCATGACCTCAAGATTGCTGAGGCGGCGAGAGCTGATATCATCTCTGATATACACACACACTCCAGCTTTGGGTAGAAAGGAGTGCTCGAGGTAATACCCTGGGTGGAAAAGGTATGATGTGTCACTCGGAGATGATATCTGCGTCTCGGTTAAAAAGAGCAAAGCCGGCTTTGCCGTCTCAAGGTGGTAATGGACAGCATTAAGGTTGGAGTGTAATCCCCTGATATTACAAAAGTCCATGTTTAATATCGAGGGGGGTGCCTTTGTGTGATTGCTCTTGCCCCGAGCAGATTGGAGCGCAGTTTTGCCTTCCCCAGAATACGAGGGGCAGCCTGGACGTCCACGTTCAGTTCCAGGAGTTCCTGAGCCTGGACGTCCAGAGAGGGATTCTCCAACGCAGTTGGTACCCTCCTGGGGTAACAAATTGTTTTTCAACTGCGGCATTTCTAGGGGGGTAGGGGATTGGGCCTCCGGTAAACTCACTCACTCGGCGAAACACAGCGCAAGCGCTGTTTCACGCCGGTTTTCTGTGAGGCCGTGGTATTTCTCCGGTCGAGCCGGCCCATTCGTGCCGAAGCATGGCTCTCCCACGGACAAAACGGAAACGGATGTTTGTTCCAGCATCACACGAAAACTACTGATCCGATTTGAATGCGGTTTTCGCAGATATATTAATTGTCAACTTAACATCTGGTGTATAAAAATTTTTCCCCCCACCTCTCTAAGGGGTCAAAAGAGGGTAAGATTTTGTACCAAACTTTTTTCTTTAAAATGAAAACAACTGATCCGATTTGAATACGGTTTTCGCAGATATATTTGTCTTATTCAAACTTAGCATCTGTGTCCCCCTCTCCTGGTAATGTTGCTAAGCAAGTGTTGCGTCGTTAGTGTTGAGTTTTAATTCTCTTTCTTTAGGATCAACCTAAGTTATTTATTAAAAGTGAAATTATTCTAACCTAAACTCTTTAGTTTACCCCCCCAAACTCCCCCTTCCATGTAATGTTGCTAAGCAAAATGGTGTCGCGTCGTTAGTTTTGAGTTATAATTCTCCTTTTGTAGGAACAAACTAAGTTAGTACAGATTTTGAATGTCGTTTGATTAATATGCGGGAGGCTTTGCCCCTGCCCCTACTTGGGGGGGGCGCAGCCCTCCTTGTAATGTTGCTAAGCAAAATGTGTTGCGTTGTTAGTGTTGAGTTTTAATTCTCCTTTAGGATCAAACTAAGTTATTTATTAAAAGTGAAATTAATCTAAACAAAACTAAACGTACAGATTTTGAGTGTCCTTTGATTAATATGAGGTTTTGCCCATGCCCCTACATGGGGGGGCTTCGGTTCAATTATTTTTGAAATAGGGAATTTTAATTCTTAATAACGTACAATGGTTTTATCTTTTTAAACTAAAATTATGTACTTACCTATATTATTCACTATTAAATATGCCCATTGCCCAATGGCAATTAATTTAATTGTATTAATCTATAATACATTAAGTCTATAATTAAAACTATGTAGAGTCATTTCCAAAAACTCTCATTATTATCTATCAATTAGAAATAAAACGACACAAGATTATTTGCTTATTGCTTACTATAAATATTATAATTGTTAAAAATTAATTTCGCCGCAAATTATTATCTTCAATTATTTGTTTTCATAAAAATGAGTTTTCCTTAGCAACAGATAATTGTGTGTTCATTGAAAACCAACACGTTTCCACCCACCGGACACGGGTACACTATTTCTACTTTTTAAATTTTCCTTTTGTAAGAATTAAAAATGTTAAAGTAATTTTATGAATTAAAAAAATATATATTATATAACTAAATCATATTATAAGAAACAATTTATTAAAAATCATTATCAGCACATCGATAAAATTATTATGTAAACGTGAATTCGCTGGTAAATACAACTAATTCAAATTTTCCTTAAACAACAAAATACTTTTAGTGCAAAAAAACATGTTTACTAAAAAATCCCGTTTACTGTACACGGGTATTTCAATTGACAAAAATTGAAACATAAAATATAAAAACCTGCAATTATTTATGATTCACCGGTAAGGGATTCTCCATACTGTTGGAGACGACGCGCGGCCACGGTATTTTCCTACGCGAAGGAAAATTATGATAACATGATATTTATGTTGTTCCTAATCGTTCTCGGATATTTTACCCGTTCTGTGAGACTTATCCTTATGTCGATGACCAAGCCTCTAGTATGATAACGCTAAAATTACTATGTTTGTTTCCTGTGCGTATTGCATGCATGTCACCAGACATGAGTTTCGTCATACTATTATTATTGCTTTACTTTAGTTCGAAGTTATAAAGGTTTTAAAAAACTATTTTTGTGGATTATAAACCCTTTTCGAAACGTATTTTTCTTTATTTATTCGTAACACTACTGTGACCATTTTAGCCCCGCAGATCGACATACTCTTTCGAATTTATAATATTAGTACACTCAGAGGCGACAACCACTCCAAGTACCTTTGACTTTTACTTTATTGCCTCTAATAAATTGAGTTTTATTTCACTGCAGTCACTAAAAGCCTTAAAATGATGGCAATGTGGCCTGAATACTGAAAGGGTTTTACAATTTTATGGAACTTATTGTCGTAACTATCAAATAAATTTATAAAGCTTAGGTGATCTATATCTGGTTTCCGTTTAGCAAATTTATATTTTTTATTTATATTTTATGGAATTCCATGAGTAAATGATAAGTCATTGCTATGTTTGCCATATCATTGGGTTTTTGGAAGCCTCCATAATAATGAGAATCCCACAAAAGCAAATAAAAGCTTTTATTTTTATTAGTTACTAGATGACGCCCGCAACTCCATTGCGCCAAAACTCGTTTATCGCGCGGGAACCGTACATTTTGGGACTATGTCCTTTCCCGGGACTCAAACTATTGTATATTATTGTATGCTTAATAAAGAATTTGAAAGAATTTCAATTTGAATTTGAAAGTATATCCATGCCAAATTTCAGCAAAATCGGTTGAGCGTTTTGGGCGTGCAGAGGTAACAGACAGATAGACAGACAGACACACTTTCGCATTTATAATATTACTATGGAATATGGATTACGCAGTTTCTTTTCTCGCATTGAAAGAATTGAAACCGCTAATCCGATTTTGACCGATACAAATTTGTGGTCTTCGGATTGCGTATAATGAATCTTAGCAGCTATAATATGACGTGTCTAAAGTATTGGTTATTTGTTTACATTTAAATACTTTTGTAACGGGCAACCCGCTTTTTCGCTTAGGGGAATGATCAGAGTGCTTAGTCATATTTTTAACCGACTTCCAAAAAACGAGGAGGTTATATTGTATTCGCTAGTTTTAAGAGCGGAGTTAGTTGTAAAAATGTATTGAATTTGACTTGCATATTTAACACATCGTAATTGTAATCAAAAATTTTATTTAGACCAAAAAGTTAATATACCTCCGCTAGGTATATACCTAGCGGAGGTATATTAACTTTTTGGTTAATATAACTTAAATACGTAATTAATTCAAAATTTTGACATAAGCCTCATACATTATCTGTCAAACTCTTCATTAAATTGAAGGTTAATCATAATTAAATGTCTCTGAGTACGGCGTTTAGCGACTACTGCAGACTAGCTAGGAATACGATTAGACACTCAGACCACAGAATAGTGTCCTTATTATTAAGTATTGTTTTTTTTTTTTTTAATAAAATAAGGGGTCAAACGAGCAAAAGGTCACCTGATGGAAAGCAACTACCATCGGCTATGAACATTCGTAGCATTAGCTGACCTTATATTCAAGGAGTCCAGCCAAAAGAAAAATTCGCCCATGTTATGTTGTAATTTGAGTAAAATTAATATTAAGCTGGCAGCAAATACGACCGACGTAAGTCATTGAGTGGCGGACTGAGTATGTCCTGTTCCGAATGTACTTCCTAGTGAAATAACTCTTAGATGACCCCGGTGGTATATTACCCAATATTATGTAATACGCATAATAAAATTAAATATTGAAGATTTTTCGGCGATCGCTACCTACTGTAAAACGTTCTTTCATTTATGTATTAAAGAAAAAACTCAAACTATCTATGTATTATTAACATATCTATTCAAAACTCTATTTGCTGTAGTGAAAAATAAATATCACCTAAACCTCTGAACTCCAACACAGTTATTTCCATCATACTATTTTCTTATTCGCTTTGTATATTTACTCAATCCAAGTTAATTATCAATGACATTGTACGTGTATGTCTTGCAACTCCTCTTGAACTGATCATTCGGTTTTTATGAAATTTGGTACGGAGATACTCTGAGTTTTATAAAAAAATCAACTCTATGTAGAGAACCCAAACCAAAAAGGCAAACTTTTAGTCATCCGATAGTTTTTGCATGGAAATTGTTGGCGTACAGTAAATCAGTGTTTACTATTACTAGCTATTTGACCGAGTACTTTGCTCGGTATTCGATAAAACATGAATAAAATGACGTTTTCTAAAAATGATACCTAGCTAGATCGATCGCCCCCGAAAGCTCCTATATACTAAATTTCATGAAAATCGTTGGAGCCGATTCCGAGATTCCAATTATATATTATAAACATACAATAATTGCTCAAAGAAATAAGGTAAAAGATAATTTTAAAATGTTTCAAAAGATAAATTGATTAATGGTGGACCTACGTCGTTTGGTCGGGTTATATTATGTCAAAAGCTGATAATTTAATATCCCGATTCCCGACTAATGACATAACCCGACCAAATAACGTTCATTTGCCTATGAATTCTCTGATTTACGAATTAATGTAGTTAATTACTTGTCTCATGGTTCAAAGTATGAAATTGACTTGTCTCATGGTTTGAAAAATGCCTTAACTTTGGCATAGACTTACTTATTTGCTCACACATCATCAATAATTCATTAAACACTGCGATTTGACCCTCAAAGTTGACATAAGTTTACGTCTGAGTGCATTAACAAGAAACGGAAATATTAATTATTAGTTACTTACCGGAACTTAAATTAATTCTATTGCATATATCACCTTTAATAATACTTTTATTATTCTGTTTAATGTTCTTGAGAGGAAAATAAATGTAACAAAGTAAAATTAGATACCAAACTTGAAAGTAAACAAGAAGCTTTTTTACATTGAGAAAACGTATTTTTTATTTCATTAGAAATCAGTAAACTATTCGATTACGGGGAATATTACTAATACTATTTAATAAAATAAAATAAATACCAATACAACCAATTTTATCTAAGTAAAGAGTTTTTAAAAGCCAGCTTATACCAGACTCCTAAATAAAAAAAAAAATAATGTTATCATTATCCTGGCAAAAGAATGCAATAATAAATCAGTTCAGACTTTGAAAATGGAACGTAAATTCCTTTTGCACAATTTTGAAAAATAATAAGCCGCTTAAGAATAAGCTTAAGTACTGCTTCAATTACATTTTTATTAAGTAAAGTATGTTTTTTTTTTCGTAAATATTTTTTTTTCTTCGTTAAAAAAATATATTTTTAATGTAGGTTACTTTGTTTTAAAGATATTATTATTATTTGAGGGCTTAAGAAGGCTTTAAGGGTATGAACGGCCGCACTTGTGAGGACGAGAGCGGAGCGGGCGCGGCGCACGGGGGGCGCGTGACGCATGCGCCAGGCCGCGGGGAGGGGGCGCGCTAACACTATTTAAACTGTTATTTCGAACGGTCATCAAGCATTGGTCTGTTTGCAATACAAGATTAGTTAGCTATTGTAATACGACACGAGTCGTAGACAGACAGGCAGTAGCCCGTGGTCGAGACAAAGCGTCGCAGACGTAAGCTAGCTAACGCAGTGAACCCCAGTTCAGGCATCGAGTGTTGTGAACCATGGCCGTCGCAGCAGCCCAGAAGAACCGCGAGATGTTCGCCATCAAGAAGTCCTACAGCATCGAGGTGAGTTCCACCTTCAATTTTTGCCGCAAACCCCTCAAAAATAAATAAATACAATTTCAAACTTGGGATTTAAATTTTGACACTCAATTGCCACAATTTTAAAATTAGAACCACTAATTTGCTGATTGTCATATATTTTTAAATATTTAATCAAAGCTTCTCATGTTAGCGCGCCAAAATAAAGCTCCCGATGTTTTGCCGCTGTGTTGTTTATAAACAACAAACAAACATGAGGAGTTGTGATAATAATTATTTACTAATTAATAAATACAGATCAAGACCAATTACAAGTTCATTGACAAAAAATTAAAATTAATGTCATTAGTAAGGTCAGTTAAGGCTTTTAAGGGGCAATGGACTGGTGTTTCGTAATAATATTATCTAACCTAAAGTCTATAAGATTCACCGCTTATAATAATTAACGTTTCCCATCCATATGCAGAAATGTTGTTTATATTATGCAGAAAACTGCACACTGCACTTGCAAAAGAAACCGTGTGAAAAGCTTATAAGACTGCAGTACCTACCACTTTCTCCGTCGTAATGTAAGCAACACGTAAACAAAAGTCTCATTATCAATTTCATTGTATGCGCTTCCCACAAAATTATGTAATACACCACGACCGAATTAAGTACATCTCAGACACTTGTTAAAAGGAAAAATACCAATTATGCATCATTGTAACAATGAACTAATGATCATTGTGAATATTCAAGGCGTTTGAGGGTAATTATAATGACAATGATTACCTCAATTACGATGGTAATCATTAGCCTGATTGAGCTTCGGCGAATACTGTTGCGAATTTCATAATGTTGTATAATCCATCATCTTCATGATCAACTATACTAAACATTCAAATCATTAATAAAATCAATGCATCTTCAATCAATAAAATTAAGGTATAGTTGATGATGGATTTGTTTGCATTGCGATTCTTGGACTGCCCTGCGAATTCTCACGTAAAAAAGGAATTATTTCTTTCGATGATCAAGTCTTTCATTTAACTTTCATTCCTAAAATAGTAAAGTTCGAAAAAGGAACAATATTACTTTCGATTACAATGGAACTAAAATTCAAAAATGGAAGTAAAACCCTGAGCGATTGATTTGAAAAGGGAATTATGAGCATAGAGTAATGTATAGAGTGGACAAGGGTGGCAGGTCGGGTAATTAACAATCAGTTTGGAGATTTGGAGTGGGCACTCGGAGCTCGGGGGACCAAGGCTATTCTGCGCGGAATTTCATCGAACACAATTTCCGCAAATCCGATCAAGCAATATATCACCTGAGCTCTATCCGCTATTGTTCTGTATCCGCGTTATTGCTATAATAAATATTTATATTAAATCTCATAACTGAAGTTAAAGTCCTTTTACCCGATTAAAGGAAGCGCGTTTAGGCCTTTTTAAAACAATCTGAGACACGATTTTATTCGTTGGTGACAGTTTTTAAAAATATTTTTTACGATACCACATAATATAACGTTTCCTAGCCAAGTATTTTATTTATTATAAAATTCATTCTAGAATAACGATTAATGTACATATACAATAAAACTATTATAATCACAATGATCTATTATAGCTGCTTAGTAAACAAAGACAAATAAGTATCAACTTTGTTAAGCAGCACCTTCAAGACGTATTTAACATAAAAATAAAAAAGTTTCGTAAAAGTCACTTTCAAAACAACGACGTGTTTGAAATATATTGGTATGATGTAATTATTTACATAAAAATACAAAAACAATAAATGTATATATCAAAATAAAATATCTAAGATACTTACTCAATATATTTTTCTCAGTAATAATATTGTGTAATTCATTCAAGTGTCTAGTTACCATTACGAATAGTAGTAAAAAGAATTATTGTAGTATAACGAAAAGTACTTAGAAATAATAATAATAATCCCACGCCATACTAAAATGCCGAATATTTCCCAGACATTATTATTATATTCTCATTTCCGAAGTCTGCGGAAGATGCATAATTATTTAATTGTCATTTTTAGCAACAGCTGTCATGATTAAGTGCATAATTTGACAGTAATTGTAGTTATGACACTAGCTGTATCATTGGAACCAATTCCAAAGAATATTTACTGCATGAATAAGACGTATATGGGTCAAGTAACATCCCAATTATTGTTTTGTAATTTGCCTGGGTAAAAAAATATCTAAGTGAAAAAATAACGTGTGATAACGCCAGTTCGAAAAAAGAACGGTGCTTAAAACCGGAATTAGCAGCCTTCTGAAAGTCAGTTTAACATTGACAATGATTTTTATGAATCACGTACGTTAAGGTTAATTAAGTGAGATAATACGCGTTGAGTTAGCTAAAAAAACATAAGTAAATTGACTACTAGTAACTTCACTAGCACTAGTATCTTTACTAGCACGCAGTAATTACGTCAGGATTTACCTTGTCGTGTTTCAGGGATAAACTAGTGTGTGATTACTAACCCTTGACATAGTTAGTGCCACTCTAGTAAAAAGGCTAGATCTGACGCCCGCGCTTGTCTTAACAACTCCAGTTGTTCACATTTTATAATTAACGAGCATTGTTACAAATTACACAAAACGACAATTATTTGTAAATAGGCTTTAATTACATGGTTATGCTAAAATTAAGTAATAAACTTCTAGAGTTATAAATTTAAAGATATTTTAACATTGCACTTGTAATCATAACAAAGATGTAACAATGACTTATTATGAAGACAAGTATCTAAAATTAAGGAAATGCTTGGAAGGTCATGATAATGATTTCGGCATTGATAGAACTGATGCGTTAAGTACAGGAAAATGAGAAGCTAGTTTAGTCTTTCCTGTTTCGCCCTCTATTCGACTAATCTCGATTAAAAAGAAACGTAAAAAAATAAGTTCCAAATTCAAATAAAAAAATGGCTGCGAGTTTTATGCGGCGTTTGCCTTTAAATATTAAGTCCAGCGGAATGCTAATTTATTAGTATAATATTACGATAACAACAAACATGTTGCAAAATTCTTAAATCGATAACAAATTTTTGTATAAATTGTATATATTATGCATTTCGACGGTGACGTCAAATGCAAGGTAAATGACGTAGATTTTGTTATATAAAATTTCCTAACAATGTGAGAAAATACCATTGAGTAACGTCTGAGATGGGCTCTTACTGCAAATGTAACAATATTGTGACACAAAAACCATGAGAACCACATAACAATTGTATATCATCACTTGCTAAGCCCGAATTTGCTCTACATAACATAAAAAAGTTACCAAATAAATCAAATCATCATCGTCAAAGACGACGCAACAAAAATTCCATATTCATAATTGTAACCTAATTATTATTTTTATGTTAAGGAAGGCGCGAGCGTTTTATGCTTTGAGTGCTCTAAAACTTGTGGTAATTGACTCCATTGAGGTTCAGCGAAGCAGAATCTAGTTCCTTTGTACAATTCCATAAGGGATTCCGGAGGGTGTAATAGCAGCACTTTGCGCGGACAGCTCAGGAAATAAGCTTAGCAACTTCGTAAAAGCAATTCTCGCACCCACATAATGCCTTAAGACTGACATATTTATACGGACTTGTGATTCTATTTTTAGATTTTCATTTATACTTATATTCTTAGATTTTTTATTTTTTTTTTCTTTTGTTACAGAACGGGTATCCGTCCCGTCGTCGATCGCTGGTAGACGATGCCCGCTTCGAAACACTCGTCGTCAAACAGACCAAACAGAGTGTTCTGGAAGAGGCTCGAGCCCGTGCTAATGGTAAGTCTACTTATACACAGGATACAGAGAACGCGCAGCTTCTATTGCCGAATAAAAAAAAAACATATTTTTTAAATTATATTTCTGTATTTTTTTTATTCTAAGTTCGTAAATGATTCGTAAATGGTTCGTGAATGACAATGATTTAAGCCATCCATTGGTATTTGGAAGAAATTGCAATATAACCCAGTAGGTATACCTATTTGGGTCGCAACTCGACGCAAATGTCAACCAAATGATGAATGGAAATTGATGAGAACTCGCTAAGTCACTTCCTAATTACTCTTTTATTGAGCATACAAAGCAAAAGAGTTTATCTATAAATCCTTTGTTCTGTTTTTACATCAGTCAACAATTATTATTAGGGACGGTAAAGGTGATTTTTTGACTCAGATACGTAAACAAAAAACTTGAATTTTTTTATGAGCTTGTTGATCACAATCAGGATTTATTCTAATGAAAATTTATCATAAAAATAAATTAGAGAAAGTGATAGCTCCTCTTGGTTTATATTATTATTAACCAGTTCCTTCATCATATTTTAACCGTAATATCATTTTTGGCGCAGTGAAAGCCATTTAGCTAAATTCTAAATCCCAATCTAGTCAACTGCGTTTATCGTATGCCATCAACCTGTTTTACTTTTTGTTTGTTTATTTGTTCATTTTTGTTTTTTTTTTAAACAGACTCTGGCTTAGACGATGATTTAATCCAAGATCCTCATTACAACGGCGAGAAGAATGTAGACAACCAATATGAGGAGAAAAATGGTACTTTTGGTTTTTATTGTTTTATTTTTCATTAAGTACCTACTTTTTTTTGTACTTATACAATTTTAAATTTAATTTTGTTTATTATTTTTTTATGTTTTTTTTTCTTTTCTAACAGATGCAGCAAACGATAACAGCGCAAAAGCTGATGATGGTTAGTATCTCTTATTTCCGATGTTTCTGAATGTCAATATTTTCAATAATATTACCTTCACTAGTCAGTATACTCAGTAGTCAAGCATCAGTCCATACTTACCTTACTTCTTTTTTGCAGACTACACTTTGACAGAAGAGGAAGTGATCCTACAGAATGCGGCTAGCGAAAGTCCTGAGGCCGAACAGGCTATCCAGCAGGCCGCTATTTTGCTCCGCCTGCGAGAAGGAATGGGCTCCCTCGCTCGCATCCTCAAAACCATCGACAACTACAAAGGTTGCGTGGAACACCTCGAAACCCGCCCCTCACAAGTGAGCGGCAACCAGTTCGACGCCCTCGTGAAAGTCAGCATGACCAGAGTCAACCTTCTGCAGCTGATCCGCTCCCTGCGTCAATCCACCTCCTTCGCCGGGGTCAACCTCATCTCCGACAGCAACATCTCCAACAAAACCCCATGGTTTCCACGCCATGCGTCCGATCTCGACAACTGCAACCATCTGATGACCAAATACGAGCCGGAACTCGACATGAACCACCCGGGCTTCGCCGACAAGGAGTACAGGGCTCGTAGGAAGGACATCGCGGAGATCGCGTTCGGTTACAAATACGGGGACCCGATCCCGTCCATCGTGTACACTGAGTCGGAGAACTCGACCTGGCAGCGAGTGTTCAACACCGTGCTGGACCTGATGCCCAAGCACGCCTGCAAGGAGTACAAGGTCGCGTTCGAGAAGCTCCAGGCGGCGGACATCTTCGTGCCCCACCGCATCCCTCAGCTCGAGGACGTGAGCAACTTCCTGCGGCAGCACACCGGCTTCACGCTGCGCCCCGCCGCCGGCCTGCTCACAGCCCGGGACTTCCTCGCCTCGCTCGCCTTCCGCGTCTTCCAGTCCACGCAGTACGTCCGCCACTCCAACTCGCCCTTCCACACGCCCGAACCGTGAGTATTCTAAATTCAATTAAACATCCTTGACGTGTCTTAACGAAAAACGCATAAGGCCAGAGTGAACGAGCGACAATCTGATTTCCGCACTTCGCTCATTCCCATGACTGTGAGACGAGGAAGTATTCGCGTTAACTATCCGAGCAACCTCCAGCCGTAATGCAACTTTGGAGGTTTTCGAAGCGCGATCGGCACGTAACTTCATCACAAAGAGATCGCTAACAATATGTTAATGTAAACGAAACTAATTACGTATCGTGGAGTGGATCAATAAATTAACGCAGAGCTTCCTCGTGTTCCGGTGTGATTCTTAAACGTGTCTACTGTCTAATGTGAGCGGCTGGGGGTTTGAGTCGCTCTCCGTCGTGCAACGCTGATGGAGGCGTAACTCGATTACGGCCGATACTCGTAACTTAGTTTTGCCGGGATGATATTCAGCGATGCCATTTACTCAGGGTTAAGTGCAGGGCCCGTTAATGGAGGGATCGATGGCACGTGTAGCTCAAATGCAATTTATTTTCAGGGACTGCATCCACGAGCTCCTCGGACACATCCCCCTCCTAGCTGACCCTGGCTTCGCTCAGTTCTCACAGGAGATCGGTCTCGCTTCCCTCGGCGCCTCAGACGCAGAAATCGAAAAGTTATCCACTGTAAGTACCTCGTAATCTTCGGTTACATAATTTCGACTTAAATTATTCAATTCAATTATTAGTCACCAACAAAGTACAAATTAATGTAATCAATAAAACTCCTCAATGTCAAGATTGAGCGATCTGATTATAACGATCGAATATTTTTTGAGATTGTGACATTGAATTTGTAACGTACAGATTAAGTTTTAGAACAAAGATAGAGTAGGTAATAGTTTTTATAAAACTTGAGAGAGTGATGACACTCAAATAATGATCAAACACCTTTAAATTGAATTTAATGGTCATATACATGTTCCGTTCCGTTCATATACATACATGTCATATACATACACAAATATTGTATAATTATTTATATTGGAATATTTTTCAATATCGTAAAAAAACTTTGCCTTTTGTAAATTGAGACATTTATCCCTTCACCGTCCCTTTTTTACCTGCTCTTTGGCATTTAAAATTTAAGAATTCAAAATAAAGAACTTAATATACTGGTAATACCACTTAATATTTCTCGCTGTCGTCATATTTGGTCGCATTTGGTCGCTATGGCTTTAATGTAGCTAAAATACTTTCTTAGACTTCTTGGGACTAACCATCGTCTTCTTCTCAGGTATACTGGTTCACCGTTGAATTCGGACTATGCAAGGAGAACCAACAGCTGAAAGCGTACGGTGCAGCTCTGCTGTCATCCATCGGAGAGCTTCTTCACGCACTCAGTGACAAACCGGAATTGAGGCCTTTCGAACCAGCATCCACCTCGGTGCAACCCTACCAAGACCAGGAGTACCAGCCCATCTACTACGTGGCAGAAAGCTTCGAAGATGCCAAAGACAAATTCAGGTAAATATTACTGCCAAATGGTCTGCCACTTCTAAGATCAAGTTTGAAATCGAATTTGATCCCTCCCGCGTATCTAGACGAACAGTCGTTTCCATTTCCAGATTAACTGGTCTAATATCAAAGGAATTTTTAAGCAGTATCCAGTAGCTGTAACAATCTAATTGTAGTAATCATCTTGACTCTTGAGTCTTCGGTCACTAATGTCACCTTTGTCCTTAGACGCTGGGTGTCAACGATGTCGAGGCCGTTCGAGGTGCGATTCAACCCCCACACAGAGCGCGTGGAAGTACTAGACTCGGTCGACAAGCTGGAGACCCTCATCTGGCAGCTCAACACCGAGATGCTCCACCTTACCAACGCTATTCAGAAGCTAAAGGGCTCGCGATTCGAGTGAACCCCGACACCAGAGGCCGGCTCGACTCGACTCGGCGCGACTCGATTCGACCGACTCGACTCGGGCCTTCGACAATTTTAGTGATTTGTATAGCTAGTGATATCGTAATGTAAGACTGTCGTGAGTGTGCGTGAGGCCATCGGATGGTATTTTGTATATTATTATTTATTGTGCCGAGCTCATTGCCCGGGTCTCGCCGGTCCGGCCTCCCGATTGCCCATTTACGGAGGCCGCACCACATTCGAGGCCACCAACTATTTTATTAGTATTAATTTATAATTTAATTTGTGAAACACAAACAAAAAATGGAGCACCAAAAGTTTAAAAAGCCAAACAAATATATGTGTTTGAGTGGAATGACATGTTTTCTTTACTCACCCTCGTATATCCTCGACATTATAAGTTATATGATCTGCTTTTTCCTCGATGACCTATTTTCATGGAGCCTCCAGAGAACCATGTCACTAGCGTGTTATGCATAATCATTCGCATGGTTCATTGAAATCAGGGTAAAATGACGCCGTAAGACGGTCAAGAACATGCAGGCAATCAAGCCAGACATTAGATGTCCAGTAAAAATTTTATATGACAAGGCCTGGCATTGGAGGCGTTCATCTGTGAAAACTATTAGGTAATCACTGGGGTGACGGTAAGTGATGCTTAACATGCTATTCAACCGTCATACAGTGAGCGATGTCTTCATTAACTTCTCCCGTGTTCTTAACTTCGGTGAAACTGTTAAAGGTATTTCATCGAATTAGTTACTTTACGGCGCTCTTAGTTGCCACCTGATATTTTGGTTGAAATACAAATAAGTTTGTATTTTATTTTACAAACTCTATATTTTGAAGTAAGTAATATCTCAAGGTTCCTTAAAGTATTTAGATATTGGTCTCAAACAAAATATATTTATAGCTGCAGACCATAAAGTAACCGTTTGAGCTGTTTAAACAGTGTTATTAAATATCGAAACAAGTACAAATAGTTACGAACTTGTCGACCAATGTTGTCTTAAGGTTTTTAGTGAAGGACAAAAAGCATTAACATACCTGTCTACTCTGAGCTATCGATTCAAAAATATATTGAAACATTTCGATTTTCGGCCCGAGGCATTTTTAAAATAAAATTGTGCAGCCACATTCATTGCCGTTTTCGGCGGATTCCAAACAAAGAGATGCTACAAAATTCCGCAATGGATGGAGAGCTTTAGGAATCGTCCGAAAAGCTTAAAATTCGCCGAACCAATCTCCTTCTAAGCTCCAGGGAGTGGAATGTAATAGGATTATAAAAAAATACTCACCTACACAATAACGATAATGAATACGACATTGATATTAACTTCCGCGTAATTAAATCAATTAGAACATTCTAGAATGCGAAAAAATTAAACAAAGAGTTTTAGCGAAGTGAGCGGGTTCGGGTCTGAAAAAAAATCTTAAAAAAAGGTTGCTCTATGACATTAAACGAGGCAAATCGAGAGGTATGGCCTCAAGGCAAGGGCGAGAATGTAACTGCAACTACTCACGTTCACAGTGCAATGGTTTTTGTTGTTTGTGCATCCTTGAGTTTGCCCGAGATGCCTTAGAATTGCTCATCGACTGTAACGCCCATTGCTAACTGAATTTGCGATTTGCCCAAAATAATTGTGATGATTTTTTCAATACTCGCAGAAGATCAAAAATATAAGGAACAAAGTAACCTAATCGACTGGCATCGACTGGCTAGAAACAGATGGATGGATGCAACTACTGAACGAATTTTGTTACTTCACGCGGATAGAAACGCTGCAAATATTTTGTTAGCAAATTAATACTTAAGTATTATGAAAATATTATGTTGCTTCGAGCTTTTTAATTGCAACATCAAAAATTTACTTAAAAAATGTTGAATTTTTTTTTAAATACATAAAACGACGTATTATAATACCTAGAGGTTACATTATTATTAATTTATTAGTGACCGACCGAAATTTCGGTTTCGGTTTCGTTTTCGGCCAGTTTCGGCCAAAAAAATATTTAGTTTCAGCCTTCGTTTCGGTTTCGGTCAAAATATAGCCGAAACTTTCGGCCTCGCTGAAACTAGAGTGTTCCCGGGCCCGCGGCGAGTCCCCGGCCTAGTTTGCCACCGTTCATTTTACCATGTTTTGAGGTTATGTTTTGCAAATTAGTAGGTATTTATTTTGTTTTTATTAGTACTTCGCTTTATTTTCATCTAATTCTCTAAACTTATTTTTATCGAACATTAGAGGTATATTTGTAAACGACAAACGCACGTTTATTTTAATATAATATAATATGTGACTGTTGGCGAATTACCTGCCTGTCATTTTCTTATTTTTACAATGTTTCCCAAACAAACAATTAATAATACTATTTAAATAATCCTTGGTGCAAAAAAGAATACAAAGATAGCAAAAAAAGGATATGGGCGCAGAACCCATAGATGGCCCCAAATTATGCATGCATGCAGTATAAATACCTGGATGACCGAGCTTTGCTCGGTATAGCAAACATTCATTGACTTCGTGTAATGATAACGCCATCTACTGGTCGTTAAAACAATTAGTTGCCAACAAAATAGTATTATTATTCGTCAATAGATGTCAGGAAGAGTCATATTTTTCAGGTTATCGATTATCGATAAAACACGAATAAAAAGACATTTTCTGAAAATGATTAATGATTCCTAGCTAGATCGATTTATCGCCTCAGAAACCCCCTATATACTAAATTTCATAAATAAGAGATATATAAGTATATATATATATTTATATATATATATATATATATATATATATATATATATATATATATATATATATATATATATATATATATATATATATTTGCTCTTATGTATATTTATATCTGGGAGCACGGCAGTGCTCCAGCCAAGCTTTTTAGCAAAGGCACGGCCGTAGCATATTTTTCTCGAAGCGGTTCGCGGCTTTTTCACACCCCCTTTATCTTCGATGTTAACAAAGCTAGGGATTTAGAATTTCGGTCACTAGGAGCAAGTATTAAAACTAGCTTAACCTCCAAATTACATAACATTTCGATAAATAGTTTAATAGTTACGGATAATCAAAGTTACTACATTTTGTCACTCACTGACTGACAGATCATCAAAATTCTAAGGTACTTCTAGCAGACTTAGAACCTTGAAATTTGGCAACAAGGTAGGTCGTTATCCACAATGAAAGGAAAAATTATGAAACTGGCCAAGTGCGAGTCGGACTGGCGTACATAGGGTTCAGTACCGTAAATTTGTATGGGAGCCCCCCTTAAATCACAAGTTTATGTACTTTTTATTACTTATTATTAAAGTTGACATACAATTAAGTATTTTCTAAAATTTTTAAAAACCTTACTTTTACTATTATGGATATAGAGCAAAAAAGGGCAAAAAAACGTGTTTTTTTGTATGAGACCCCCGATTAATCATTTATTTTAGTTGGACTATTAGCTTTTATAGCGACAACAAAAGTACATAATTTGTAAAAAATTAAAATATCTAATAAATAATTATAAAATAAAGAAAACTATTGATAAATTCAATGAATGTTGATTTAAATTACAAAACGAAGGCTTGGCTTGAATGTGATCTGAAAACTTTTTACGACAGATATATTGCATAGCTATGCAATATTTTGCTTGGCTCCTTTTTACATTTAATGTTTTGGTGGGATATGTATATTTTTGCTCTATAATACCTATACATCGTTGCAGCTGGTTGCAGTCTAGCATGAACCCAAAACAAAATATTATGTACAGTTAAGTTTACTACTTTCGATTTTAAATGTCATTTCTTCGACTGGATTACTTCCTAATCCTATTAGATAAACTTTAAACTAACTTAGTTTTAGCGAGCATGCTTTAAAAGACACAATAATAACATAGAATTTTAAGAAGTACGGAACTTACTTTAATTATTCCACTTCGAGATTGGCCGCCTCTTAATCACCTATTTAAAATTGTATTTGTTTATGTGCAAGAAATATTACGATTCAAATAATAAAACTAGATGATTTAATTGTGATTTTATTCAAGTTTAGCGACCATTGCTGGGCTGTCTTGGTCACGTACGCCTTTTAAGTTATAAAAATAATATTAATGTAACAGTTATAAATTTATACTCGTAACAGGATACCTACTAACAAAACAAATTGATAGTACTTTAGGGTGTGTATAATTATCTATAATAATAATAGCTCCCACACCGGTTTCGGTGACGGTGGCCGGTTTCATTGAAACCAGGCCAGCTACGCAGGAGTAATTTTATAGTGCCCAAGTATGTGCGCAGTACACAAGAGCACTCTCTATTCCTTTACTCTCATAACCCAGTGGGACGGACGACCGACACGACTGGCGAGAGATCAGGCGCAGGACTGACTTTTTACATGCCCATCCGACGCATGGATCATCTTACTTGTCAGACAATCAGGTGATCAGCCTGCATTGTCCTAACCAAACTTGGAAATAACATGTTTCCAACGCGGGAATCGAACCCACGACCTCCGAGTCAAGAGCCGCGCTCTATACCACTAGACCACGGAGGCGTTGGCGTTAATTATCTACACTACTATTATAAAGAGGAAAGATTTGATTGTTTGTTTGTCTTGAATAGGCTTTGAAACTATTGGACCGATTTGAAAGATTCTTTTACCATTGGAATCCTACATTAATTCTGCTGAACATAGGCTAAATTTTATTTTGGAAAAAAATAGGGTTCCTATAATATAATTGGGATTTTCGGACGCAAGGTGTAAAAAATCAACCAGAAATGTTACTTTTTTCGCGTACGCTGCCTAAACTATAAAAGATAGAACCATAAAATGTTCTAAGTAATTGTAGATCTTTTAAATATCTACAAAAAAGTCCGCGACACACTATACCTATTATACCTATATGTTGAGTGAGGCACAATAACCATTTTTTTATTAAAAAATTGGTAGTTAATGTTGATAATATTTGGTCTTTGAATGATTAAAATTGGACGTTTGGTTTTAATGTTATGGCGAAATTAAAATTAAAATATTACGATTTCTGCTGCACGTTGCGAATTGGGCGTCAAGGCGCGCCGCGCGGGTGTGCTCGCCCGGAGAGTCCACGTAAATATTAATTATTATTACCTCGATCATGGGAATCGCAGACACAATAGATTTATAATATAATAGTTATGCGATAGCCGGGTGCCGCTTCATTGATGGGATAATATAATAGTGCTTCATTAATTCATTACGTTTTGAATGACTATTGACTAAGAAATAAAGATTGAAAAAAAAATATTTAAAAATCAATGTCCACCCGTGCGAAGCCGGGGCAGGCCGCTAGTGTCCCATATATAGAGTTCTCTGTAAAAGTAGCAGCTGAAAGAGTTACTGTTAAGTTCGATGTTTCTATGTGAATTGTGAAATATTATGGCCTAACAACATGAATTTGCCGATAGAAAAAATATGAAATAACTCTATAAGCGTTGCTATTATTACATTGAAATCTACATAAGGGTTACATTCACACCCTTAAATATTATCGCTTTGTTTTGTTACAGTCTGCATATAAAACTATTAGGGCTTAGGAACATGAGACACCAGACAAGCAGCTTGGCTTTGTAATGCCTGGGGTACAAGGTGCGGCCGCTGCAGTTTTCGTCTCAGACGGGTCCAGCGGCCCAGCAAAAAGCGGAGGAGAAGGCATGGACGGGTTTTAGTGGTAGAGCTGCGGCCAACTTACCATCTTCTCGGCCGCAGCGAGTCCCACATACCCCGGAGGTAAGGACCTCCGGGGTATGTGGGACTCGCTGCGGCCGAGAAGCATCCCCGGCGGCACTGGGGAAGGCCCCAGTGCCGCAGCACAAAAAATTAAAACCGACTTCCAAGGTAAAAACAATAATCTTATATCTTTAAACGAGCAATTCTTGTATATATATATATAAAATTGGAATCTCGGAATCGGCTCCAACGATTTTCATGAAATTTAGTATATAGGGGGTTTCGGGGGCGATAAATTGATCTAGCTAGGAATAATTTTTATAAAATGTCATTTTCATCGAATACCGAGCAAAGCTCGGTCAAATAGTAGTAATCTTTATATAATCATCTTTATATAAACTAAAAAGTATTAAATAATTATTCTTATCTGTAGTCCTAGCACGGCCACCAGTAGAAATGCGAAAGTATAGACAAACTGCTGACATAAACTAAAGGTGCCGTTCCGATCTTTACCGCGGCCAATCGCAACCAACAAAAATTCCATTAAAATGCCACTTTATGACAGACTATAGTATATGTTATATAATAAGTAGGATATTATTTGAATTTTTGGGACTAGAGTCAGTCATAAAGTGGCATTTTAATTGAATTTTTCGGAACGAAAAATGATCGGAACGCCACCTTAAGTTTATCTCCACAGTTTGTCTATACTTTCGCATAAAGTGGCATTTTAATTGAATTTTTCGGAACGAAAAATGATCGGAACGCCACCTTGAGTTTAT
Source organism: Aricia agestis (assembly GCF_905147365.1). Classification (NCBI taxonomy): domain Eukaryota; kingdom Metazoa; phylum Arthropoda; class Insecta; order Lepidoptera; family Lycaenidae; genus Aricia; species Aricia agestis. The sequence continues at coordinate 20,972,625 of NC_056428.1, read as the reverse complement.
CTCCACAGTTTGTCTATACTTTCGCATTTCTACTAGTGGCCGTGCTAGGGCTACTGGTGCGTTTCATAAAGGCATTTGCTCATAATTGCCACGCGGAGCACGCGGATTGACAATCTGACAGGGGGCCAGTGAATCAAACTATCAATGCTGCAGCCCATTGATGGCCATGGATTTCTTCACTGACCCTATCGTTGATGGTTTTACCGCCATCCTTCGGTTGACTAACTGCGCTTGATGTTAGATCTATCCCACACTAATTATTGTGAGACAGAACTAACATCAGGCGGGCGGTGGGGTCGTCACATCCCTACGCCTCATTATCTCTGGAGTAAACTTACTCTGGAATGGCTGGAGTAAACTTACTCTGGAATGGAGACCAAGGCTTGGAAATCGGGGTGTAGGTCGACCTCCAACTAGGTGGGACGACGATCTCCGCTTAGTTACAGGCCCATGTTGGCATTGAGAGAGGCCTATGTCCAGCAGTGGACGACTATAGGCTGATATGATGATGATGATGATGAATTATTCTTATCTAATAGTGCCTTTTTCCGAATGAGCTCAACCGATTTCAATAAAATTTTGTATGTGCATTCGTTAAGCCTGAGAATAGGTTCTTATCTAGGTACTTAGAAATAATTTATATGGCAAAACAATATATGCCGGGTCAGCTAGTTTACTATGAATAATTTAATGCAAGAACAAGTTTAGACGATTTGAAATCAATACAATATAGCTTATAAATTATAATATTTTGTCCTTTAAGTTATGACAAGCTGCCGAAAAAAGAAAAAGAGATTGAGCAGCTGATACCTGGTCTACGATAAAACAACCAAAATGGATAACCTTGTTGCAGGTTGGCAACCTGTAAAAAAAGAGCGTGTCTAGGTTGCAAGACCCTTTTTAGCGTTCCGTACCCAAAGGGTAATAATGGGACCCTATTACTGAGACTTTGATGTCTGTCCGTCTGTCTCAAAACTGCTATAACTAGACTTCTGAAATCTTTACAGATTATAATAAGTACCAATAGTACCAATACTAAATAGTAACAAAGTAAAAAATAGTAAAACAAAATTTTGTTGGCCTTTTTTTGCTCGATATAAATAATGGCAACAGGCACATTTTGTGCTATCAGCTGTGCGAGCTGTTTGACGCCATATTTGTTTTGGTGACTACTAGCGCCGCAGCGGGAAAAATTAATATAAATTCAATTACCTGACTGATTTCATGTCCAATCTGTTCAAAGTTTACAAGTCGCTAACCAGTTGAACGTTGAGTGACGATTGTTTAATCAACGTTCTGCCTAGTCATTCAATGTAATGACACCATTTAATTGAATGACTAGGCCGATTCAATGAATGTCATTCAATCAAATTGCAGATTTAACCAGACGACTGCGACAATGCGACTTAACTATGTTGTTGTATTAGCGACGTGAGCCTACGTCTTGCACAACGATGTACTTACAAAGTTTTGAGGAAAATTCATTGATATTCGTTACGCGCGTCAGACGCTTAACCCCGAAGGTGGGTCAATTGTCTCCCAAGACCAAAGTGCAACCACCAAAAAACACCTAGAGAAAGCAGCGTTTTGTTTCTCAAGATGGTACGCGTTCCATGAAAATAATCGGCCAAGTGCGAGTCGGACTCTTACCATTATAGAGCGAAAAATAGAATTTTTGTATGGGTATTGAATTACCCCCCTGAATTATTTATTTTATTTAAATTTTAATTATTAAATATAAAAGTACGAATATAATTAAAGGTTTTGTAAATATTTCAAGTGCCTAAGTCCTAACTGTTGCCATTATGGATTACGAGCAAAAAAGCCATAAAAATCACGATTGTTGTATGGGAGCCCCCCTTAAATATAAAGTTTATTTTGTTTTTAGTATTTATTAGTATATTAGCAGAAACAGATATACGCAATCTGTGAAAATTTCAGAAGTCTAGCTATAGCGGTTCTTGAGATACAGACTGGACACAGACAGACAGACAGACATCGAAGTCTCAATAATAGGGTCCCGTTTTTACCCTTTGGGTACGGAACCCTAAAAAAGCTTAGTGGCAATGAGTGGCAGTATTTTGTTTGTAAAATTTCAATACCGTAATGCGTAGTGCCGGAAGAAAAAATCAGCCAAGTGTGAGTTGGATTCGCGCACGAATGGTTCCGTACCATTATAAAGCAAAAACAGGCGAAAATTTTATTTTATTTATTTATGGCAAAACCTCTTGATCATTTGGCTATAGCGATATCGATTTTTCTCAGCAATGACTAACGCTAAGAAATTAAAGTTAATTGTCAGTATTCATCATGTCAATGTCTTTGAATTACCCATAGCATAACACGATTGGTCAACTTTTATAACACAGAATGATCATTTAAAAAGACCTCTGTAAAAAAGGGATTCCTATTTTGCCAACAGAGGAGTGATTTAAGCTTGCAAAATTTGTACATAGATTGGTTCAAGCATACACTTTAATTTGCCCATGGCTTATATGAAATGTATTTATGGTTTTTAAATTACGCGACAAAGCCCATTTTGTCGCTTACGCCCTTTCCATTTTTTGCATACCTATGGACGATTAATCAATCAGAACAAATCAAGAAAAACTAATAGCACATTTTAGCCACAACACGAATTTCGCGGGTCTTTTTGTAATTGCCAGAACGCGTCGTGGCCGTTTTCATCAGGGCCACGACGCGAATATCGCGTAGTGGCTGGTTCACTGTGACCACAACGCGTTGTGTGCTATTTTTTCGCTCACTGAGCGATTTCGGTCTTTGAGCGTAACATATAATATATTTTCTCATTATTTATTTCCTGATTGTCTCTTATTTTTTCTAAACAGGAAGCACCTGTGTCTTTTAGTTTTGTCCCTGCTACCACCCAAAGGTTGACTGGTAGAAAATGCCCTATGGCATTAAGTCCGCCATTGTACATTGTGCAAAAAGTATAAATAAATAAAAAAAAATAAGCTAACAAGTAACGAAAAATCCTAAGTGAAAGTACGGTGTTCCCCCGACTCGTCTTAGGGAAAGCTCAAACTAAAATTAACTTGGGATTTACCAAAGACCTAGTTTCAGTTTACAACTCAGACTGGTGAGGCTAAAAGATTTGAGATATGCTATGGCCACACAGAGAATCACCGTAGAAAATGTAACATGAACTTGTTACCAATTTTAGGCCCGTATTAATAGTCTGCTCTTGACCCTTAAGACGCTCCCCCTACGGAGATGCCTGATGATTTGAAAGCTACAAAATTATAATAAAAATACAGCAATAATCTTAGCATATGAACATTCCTTTCTCCGTTATTGATTTCCTATTTTTGTTTTTTACACTCATGATATCAGCTTCCAAAGAAATACCAATTTTGTTCAAATTCAAGCATCCATGCAGTATCTCCCTAGTATTTACAAATTACGTTTATTTGAAACACACGCCAATAGATCAACAATTTCATTAACTACATATTTGCCATTTACATTTTTTAAAGTCAATTTTGAACTATGATAAGTTAAAAAAATAGGGTTTTGGTGCGATCTCGGCAACGCGGCAAATGTATGGTCAGAGGATGGCCTTAAGAGCAAAGAGAATGTAAAAAGAGATCGGACTTAGAAAACAATTTACGTCGGTTACGTCGGCTTAAGCATAACCAGATTAAATGTTAATTCATCCGTTTTTAACAACCAATCACTGTCGATCTTGCTTTAAAATTAGCTCATCACAGTCAATCTTGCTTATAAATATACCAATCATAGTCGAATTAAATCGAATTGTATTTTTGTCATCTAAGGGCCTGTTTCACCACTTTCTGCCGAATAGGCTATTCACAACTTTTCGACAGATTCTCCATATTTCATCTGTCAAGTTAACACATTCGCTGCGGCACCGGACACATATACCTAGTTGGTAATGAACTCTCCCCTGGTGCGGGCGTCAAAAAACTAGTTTTGCGCGCTCGTGTTATCTACCACTTGGGTGAATTTCAACAAATGACCTTTTTTTTATCATATCGGTGAACTTTTTTATCCTTTTTAACTTATCATAGTTCAAAATTGACTTAAAAAAATGTAAATGGCAAATATGTAGTTAATGAAATTGTTGATCTATTGGCGTGTGTTTCAAATAAACGTAATTTGTAAATACTAGGGAGATACTGCATGGATGCTTGAATTTGAATAAATTGGTATTTCTTTGGAAGCTGATATCATGAGTGTAAAAAACAAAAATAGGAAATCAATAACGGAGAAAGGAATGTTCATATGCTGAAGATTATTGCTGTATTTTTATTATAATTTTGTAGCTTTCAAATCATCAGGCATCTCCTTAGGGGGAGCGTCTTAAGGGTCAAGAGCAGACTATTAATACGGGCCTAAAATTGGTAACAAGTTCATGTCACATTTTCTACGGTGATTCTCTGTGTGGCCATAGTATATATCAAATCTTTTAGCCTCACCAGTCTGAGTTGTAAACTGAAACTAGGTCTTTGGTAAATCCCAAGTTAATTTTAGTTTGAGCTTTCCTTATGACGAGTCGGGGGAACACCGTACTTTCACTTAGGATTTTTCGTTACTTGTTAGCTTATTTTTTTTTATTTATTTATACTTTTTGCACAACGCCGCGCCACTAGAGATATCCAAGAGGCCTATTGGTTGAATGTAAGCAATAAACAAGAAAGTGCAAAAGCAAAAATATTTCTCTGATTGACAATAATGGTCAATTCCGACCGCAACGCGACGCGTAGATACATTTCTTGAATTGACAGATTTCGTGAGCTGAGTGAGATGTCCAAAGACATCTAAATAGAAGTTTTGGAGATGTCTTGCAAATCAGTCAAATCCATAGACTTAATATATACTATGTTTATGGTCAAATCCATATTATATTGCATAGACATAATATATAGCATTATAGGTTTATGTTATATTGCATGTATCTACGCAGCGCGTTGCGGTCTGAATTATCCCTAACAGCTTGAAACTTGAACATAAAAGCTTGATCAAAATAAACTTCTACATTTCTATCTTATATCTTTAAACGAGCAGTTCTTGTTCAAATATATAATACTTCAAATATACTATATATTATATATATAATTGAAATCTCGGAATCGGCTCCAAGGATTTTCATGAAATCTTATATCTTAGATCTAGCTAGGAATCATTTTTAGAAATTGTCTTTTTATTCGTGTTTTATCGATAATCGATAAACTGAAAAATATGACTGTTCCTGACATCTATTGTCGAATAATAAAACTATTTCGTGAGCAAATAATTGCTTTAACGACACAACAACAGCTAAAGCTATTCCAGCAGATGGCGTTGTTAAGTAACACGAAGTCAATGAGTGTTTGCTATACCGAGCAAAGCTCGGTCATCCAGGTACTACTATTAATATTATAAACCTGAAGAATATGTTTGCTTGAACGCGCTAATCTCAGGAAGTACAGGTCCGATTTAAAATCATTTATCGAGTAAGGATATATATTATCACGCTAAGATTAATAAGACCGAAGAAACTCTGGAAAATGTGGGAAAAACGGGGGAAATATTAGAAAGGGTTATCTCACGAACTACTGGAGCAATTTTTATGGCAATATTTGGCACAGATATAGAGTAGACCACGTGAAGGGAGTATAGCTATTTTTATGGGAAAATGTACGGTTTCGCCAAAATTCCTAATTTGCGCGGGCGAAGCCGCGCGGGATATTTAGTATAATATTATAAAGTGGAAGAGTTTGTTCGTTTGTTTGTTTGAACGCGCTAATCTCAGGAACTACTGGTCCAATTTGAAAAATTATTTTAGTTTTAGATAGCCCATTTATCGAGAAAGGCTACAGGCTATATTTTATCACGCTTAAGACTAATAGCAACGAATAAATAGAGGAAAATGTGAAAAAAATGGGACTTTGATTTTGGGTAAATGATAATGTCTACAACTTCAAAAACTGTTTGTTTTATTTTTCAATAAGTTTGAGAACGACGTTACTACTGGTGCCTACCACCGGTTCGGGAACTAACCCGGCGAGAAGAACCGGCGTAAGAAACTCGCACGGGGCCCACTTTTTGCCAACAAAGTGGGATAAATAAATATTTCTTAAATAAAATTTACAATGTTGTAACTTAGTCTATAATACAATGTGAACATTAATAATTTAATACACAATAAATACATAATTGTAATGTGGAAGTGGCCCTGCAAACAGCCATCCTTTGTGAAATCATATAAATTAAAAATTATTCATTAACTGTGTAGGCTTTGGCACACAAGCGTTCTTTAATTACTTTTTTAGAAGAAGAAACTATAATCCGACTACGTGAACAATATAAAATGTTTAATAAAAAACTATTGACGTAAGTATGTTAAAATCAGACCAGTGCAGTGGTTTGGCCATATTATTATACATAGACGGCTAAAATCAGTACCATTACTTTTGGGTTCGCCGTCGGTCGGTTAAAAAGCTAAGAAAAAACAGCGACTACATGAGACCGTTTTTAACTGCCATTATATTATTTTTTATATTACAATGCGAGTTGCGACGTAACAAATAATTACTGATTACACCAAGAATTTTATTTAACTAATACCAGTTACTTATATTACATTTAAGAAGAATATAATATTTTATCACATCGAACGAGTTATAAATACACTTTAATGTAAATGTTACGATCAAAGACTGAAATCACTCATTGAGCGAAAAAATTACTCACATCGCGTTGTGGTCACAGTAAAACAGCCACAGCCACAACTCGAAATTCGTTGTGGCAATCACAGAACGACCAAATAGCTAAATTTACGGTTTCCGCGCGATAAAGAATTTTGCCGCAACGAAGTTGCGGGAGTCATCTAATATTTAATGATAACAAAGACGTTAATATGCAGTGATTTTATAAAATAAAATAAAAATGTTTTATAAGGATATCTATCTACCAACACATTTCCAGTCTAGGCTCAATATCGGAAAGTAATGCGCCTGTTTTATTGTGACCATAACGCAATGTGAGCTATTTTTACGCTCAATGACCGTTTTCGGTCTTTAAAAGCGTAACATAAATACGATTGAATAAGAAGTACACAAACGAATGCTGTCTATATCTATTAAAGCCTAACAAATAGACCTTTGAAGGTTATAATTTACAAGATAATATTATGATACAAGAACATTACCTACCTAATTCTCGATTTATATGCGCCCCGGGCTTGGCCGCTACACCTTGAGCACAATCGAGCCTAAATATAATTAAGTATGTTTTTTTTTTTTTTTTTGTGAAACATTTATTACATTAGTTATAACAGGTGTAACATTAACAAAAGTTATAAGTCTATAATAGTTATAACATTAATAAGTCTAAGTAGTAAGTAGTACCTAAATTCCATTGACAAACGGCTAGATGAATCGATTATCTATAGGGAGTATGTAAGCGCTCCGCCAAGATGCCGTGTGATTGAAAAATATGAAAAGCGAAGACTTTAGCAAGACAAAAAGAAACAAGTTTAACAAGTGTAAAATCCATTCGAATATAACTCTTTATATTTTATTCTGCATTAGTTGCAGATCACAGACATACAGAATTAGGCTTTTATATATTATTATGCTATGCACAAAGACCGAAAACGCTCAATGAGCGACAAAATAGCTCACAACACGTTGTGGTCATAGTAAAACAGCCACAACGCGAAATCTGCATTTAAATCCGCAAATTTCGCGTCGTGGCTGTTTCACTGTGACCACGACGCGTTATGAGCTATTTTTCCGCTCACTGAGCGTTTTCGGTCTTTGAGCGTAACATATTATTATATACTTACACTTCAGTTTTATAACATTCATTAAAATATAGGAACACAGAACATCAATCACAATTATTTTTCTAATAAAATTATCTAGACCTTAAAATTAAGTACTTACAATTATAATTATAAAGCAACATCTGGAACGAAACAAACGTTTCGTTCCGGAAAATAAAGTATTTTATATAAAACGAGAATTTTATGTATACATAATATAGGATACTGATATACTATATAGTATATACCCTTTTACACTTTAACATTTAGTACAATTCGCAAATTGGATCGGTGCGGACAGGAATTTTTTTTTTTTTTTGTAAGTATTGTATCTATTTTAGACAATGAGTTTCTAAAATACTTAGTAACATAGAATATCATTGATTTTAGAGATCAAAATGAATCGTAATAGCCAATATTGATTTCATTTTCTAAGTTGGCTTCTATTTTTAGATGACAATTGACAATTCATAATCCTTAATTGTACAGATACAAACAGAAATATAATTTACTACAGTAAGAAGGAATGACTATTTATATATTTTACGTCGATTAGTAGTTTTCTGGAATGTTCCTAACCCTGTCTTGATGTAGTCACACGGCTTTGTAGTCCACTTTCGAAGGACACTCTGAAATTTTTAAACAAAATTTTTAAAACTTTTAAAAGTAGGTACACTAAAATTATAAATGTGCGAACTTATTACGACAAACTGTAGTTTAAACAATCTCCATCGTGTAGATGAAAGGAATGAAAGTTCTTTCGTTAGATCTAGAATCTGCGATGCTATACCCTTAAGCCAGTCAAATTGAAATTTAAAATGAAACTAGATGTCCCGCGCGGCTTCGCCCGCGTAAATTAGAAATTTTACAGAATCCGTAGGTACATTTTCCCATAAAAAATATTTCCCCCGTTTTTCCCACATTTTCCTGAGTTTCTTCTGTCGTATTAGTCTTAGAGTAATAATATAATATAACCTTCTCGATAAATGATGAGTCTTACTCGATAAATGATCTATCTAACACTGAGATAAGTTTTTAAATCGGACCTGTAGTTTCTGAGATTGACGCGTTCAAGCAAACATACTCTTCAGGTTTATAATATTAGGTAGATATAGATTTTTTTTAATTATCGCTTGACAAACTCGAGTCTCGATCTAAAAGACTATGAAATGGTATAATATGGTAGTGATGATGATGATGATGATGATGAAGAATGTAATTTGCATAGTAGCATATGCTTTCTGTTCTTAAAACAACGCCGAAACTCCCAAACTTGTATCTATAAAGAATCAGGAATTCTCTCAGCACCTTCCGAACCACGGTATACCAGGTATATCTCGGTGCAAAATCTTACTTGTTGGTAGCATATGCTTAGAATACTTCTCACGAAACCGAAGTCACCATATGTTTCCCTATAAGTTTTGAGGAGTTCCCTCGATTACTTATGGATCCTTCATCAGATCACCACTTTTCTGAATATAATACCAAATTGGGATGATACCCTATATACCAAAAGAAAAATTTTGAAAATCGGTTAACAAACGGCGGAGTAATCGTTGAATATAAGAAAACGAACATAACACCTCCCCCATTTTGAAAGTCGGTTAAAATTGTAGCCTATGTGTTATTTATTTAATATTTTAATCAGCACATGAATTGAATAACAAATTTTTTTTTCAAATTAATCGTAGCACCATCTGTCAGGACAAACTAAAATTGAAATAGAATAATATTGAATGCGATGATAGCGCCGTCCGCCGGATCTAATGTAAAACATTCCAAAATCAACAACTCCTTATAAATAAGAAATTAATTGAAAAAACATTTTCCAGTAGACAAAACTGTAAATCTAAACCATTCTCGAATCTCCACGAACACACACAAAAAATTTCATCAAAATTGGTCCAGTCGTTTAAGAGGAGTTCAGTCACATACACACGCACACAAGAAATATAAATATTAAGATGTACTTATTTTTAAACTTAATTGATCTCTCAACAAGCCCTGACACTGTTAGGGGGATAAAAATTATAATTAAAAAAAACACTTAGCCAGTCTATTTTTTAAGACACGGCTTCAACACGGCATAGGATTTTTTTCTTCAAGTGCGTCCTTCCTTTTTTTGCGTTTTAAACGTATGATTTTTACGATTGTTGAACGAGCACTGGGGTATGTTTCCCAGCGGAGCGTTCGAGCACTACTAAATCGAAAGTCCACCAGAATGTTGCGTTTGGTGCTCTTTGAGTGACGTCGTTTTTTGCCGCGGACTGTGTATCTTGTATATTAGTGATCGAAGCATCAATCACAGATTGACGCAAAATTGATGACAGATTGATCTCTAAAAAGTACATATTACTTCATATAAAAATGTAACTTACGTATTAGAGTTGAAACTACAAAATCCATACTTTCATACTAATATTCTGTCTGTCCGTCCATCTATTTGTCTGTCTGCGTTACCTCTTCACGCCCAAACCGCAAAACCGATTATGATGAAATTTGGTGTGGAGATACTTTGAGTCTCGGAAAAGGACAAGGGATACTTTTTATCCCGGAAAAATGGACGGTTCAAACGGTTTGCGGACGGTTGCGGGCGCCACTTAGTGGGTAATGTTTGTACTAACCGTTAATTTCTAGATACATTCTGTCTTTAGCTCGCCAGCTAGTCGCCTAGGTGAATCGCGTGCAATCCTTCGATTCTTCCCAGCTTTGGAAGATGTACGTGAGAAGATCGACCGAGGAATCTGGACAGAAATACCAATGAATTACCAATGTGAATCAGGTGAAATCTGATGTCCTAAATATATATCATATTAACCGCACTCAGAGAGTTAATGCTTATTTAACTATAATTTAATGAATGGTGTTATATACACTCAAATATTCTATTAAATTATAGTTTACTAATCATTAAATTACCTCAAAAATATGTACCATACTATCAGTATAACTTTTAAGAGCCCCACACACTGGCTCCTTACAAATAAAAATAGCTATCTACGTATAAGCTGTTGCTGTGTTTTGAATCGGAGATCCTTCTGGCACTAAAGTGTTAGGCTGTAGTAACTATTTTCATTGGTAAGGCGCTAGTATGAGAAAACTATAATATCCAGTGTTTGTCATTTTATCGACTGAGCAGCAAACGATAAAATGGCAAATATTTTCTACACACAAAGTCCTAATCAATACACGATTAGTATAAAGATTTAGACTTTGTCAATATTGACTAGTGACTACACATTGCATTCGAAATTATTACTATAATAATTATTATAAGAAATGTAAATTTTAACAGACGTAATAATAATACTTTAATATTATTATTACGTATCTGGCACCTCTAGTGGAACCACTTTGACGCAGACTATAGTTATAGGTCAACTTACTATTGATTTCAGGAGCTGGAATTCAGGAGAAAGTTACAGTTTAAATTATACTAACTTATACATCGAGTTGGACATAAATATTATTTCGTTTATAATATGTAGGTATACATTTAATATTTTTGACAATTATCACATTTACTTCACATCAAGATAATGAAGAATGAAAAAAGTTACTCATTCTTTTTATATTACACAATTATTTAATTATTACACATCATTTTTATGATTATTATTTATTACACGTGAGTAATAATTATAGTGACATTCAATATTTCGTAAAATTCTGTACATATTACAAGAATACAAATTAAGAAAACGAAAATATTAATAACGATTTTTTATCACAGAAATGAGTAATAAAATAGCTGTTAGTAATTTCGTACATCATAAAAATCATAAAAAACAAAGAATAACACAACAAGTATCTAATAAAATATCCCAGAAATATTATCCAAAGAGTTTTTGGTGCACGCTGACTAGTGTGTACGGTTCTTAAGACTTGGCTTATAAACTATTATATTAATTATTACAATATAATCCAATTCCTCACGTCCACTTCTTATTTTAGTTTTCTTCGTTTTCTTCGTTCTGCAATAAAAACAAAATGTGTTTAGATTTAGTTTCATACTTTCCTGCGAGAAAGTTTACAATTTTCACGTAATTTCATTTAATTTTACTTATCAGGTGAAAAATCTACCCGCTTTAAAATAAACATTATTTACTCGAATAATTATACAAGGTCTATTTTAGACTACAGGCCCATGTCGAAAATGGATGAGTCATATGAACCACCTGGTGACGTATAATAATAGGACGATATAGGAGCATATTACAATAATAATATTTAGCACTATGCCGTCACTTGTAACTTGTAAGCTGTCCAACTGAGTGCTGCTGAGAATTCAAAAGTGCAGGTACAGTGAGTACATTTTGGTCATATATATTTGTACCGCATTTATATCATCGAAAGAAACATGAAAAATAATAAAAAAGCGCGCAGTGCCGTACAAAAAAAGTGCGCCACAAAATCGGTATTTTATTTCTGAAAATTACCAAGGTAAATGGTCATTTGATGCTGTACGGCATCAGTTTCATACTGTTCTAATACCGCTTCGAATCAATTATTCCGCAATAAACGCCGTACAAAAATCATGCGACGAGGTGGAAAAATTGCGGTTTACAACCCCTTCTCTTTCGGTGGTCCGGGGGGTGATTTGAAAAAGTACGGCTTTGGTTCCAAACATTATTTTAGCACTCAAAAGTGCTATTAAAAATAATGCCGTCCAATAATTATTGTTCATTTGAATAATTATCTTAATTTCATGGTGTACTTGATTTATAAAGCTGTAAAATTATTTGACTCTGTACGGCCAGTGCTGCAAACAGTATTTTTTGCGCCCAGGCGAGTTTCTTCAACTGCGCCCTTGCTTTTTTAGATATTATATTACCCAAAGCAATGTAAGGTCTATTTTATTGTTTGAATCGTGCTCTAGGGGCGCAGCGGGAACTATTATCGGGAGCAAACCAAAAAAATAACACTCCTGCCTGATTTGGCCATTTTTGCGCCCCCCCCCCAGAGTCTACGCCCTGTGCCTGGGTACCGGTGGCACCGCCCTATTTACGGCACTGTGTACGGCAACTTTATTTTTAACATAACATTGTAAAAATGTCGTAAATAATATGACCCATCCATTTTCGACATGCGCCTGTAGTCTACTTGTATGTTTTGCATTTTAGGAAAGTTGTTTGACAGACAGGGTTTGATTCAGACCGCAACGCAACGCGTAGATACATTTCTAAAATATGGATTTGACAGATGCGCAAGACGTCTCACGCAATTGAAATCTGTCAAATCCATACAAATGTATGCCGCGCCTCGCCTCTCCTCGTCGCGTTGCGGTCTGAATCAACCCGTCCCTTAGGGTCAATTCAGACCGCAACCTGACGCGTAGATGCATTTCTAAATTTGTACTAAATTGACAGTAGACCTGGATCCCAGAAGGATAAGACATAACTTACTCTCTGATGGATGAAACCATAGGTTATTAGTAGTGCCTCGTGTACTTAGAATACCTGCGAATTTGTGTAGCTCTAAGTGTGACACCAGCCCCCGCAGACAAGTGGCAAAACGCTAACGCTAGCGCTAACGCTAACGCTACAAAATGTATGGACTTGACATTAGTATTCGCTAGCGAAGCGATGACTTATGTCAAATCGCATACATTTTGTAGCGTTAGCGCTAGCGTTAGCTTTAGCGTTTTGCCACTTGTCTGCGGGGGCTGGTGTCACACTTAGAGCTACACAAATTCGCAGGTATTCTAAGTACACGAGGCACTACTAGTAACCTATGGTTTCATCCATCATAGAGTAAGTTATGTCTTATCCTTCTGGGATCCAGGTCTACAGGTTTCGTGAGCCTGAGACGTCTTGAAAATCTGTCAAATCCATACAAATTCAGAAAATATTATGCATCTACGCGTCGCGTTGCGGTCTGAATTAACCCTGAGACAGCAGACGTTGAATAGTCGGCCGTATCTTTATTATTGAGTACTTATAATAATATTAATTATAAAAAATAAAAATTACCTCAGCTACACTTTCATCATTCTCCTTATCCCCACTATTGGGCGGGTGTCGTTTTCCAATGCGCGTATTGTTCAAAGTATTCAACAGAGCCATGAAGTTATCATCGTATTTTGTCTTGAAATACTTCTGCGAGTCTGAAAGATTGTCAAAATCTATTAATACATGTTGTAGTTTTGAGTAACAGCTGATTCTCACCAATTTTTATAAGGAGCATGGTAATGCCACCGCTCAGTTGATATTAAAAAATAGCATTGATCGCTTTATAAATTGGTGAATATCAGCCGATGTTTATTAAAAAGTAATAAATTCGCAGCAATAATAATAAACTTCGCTTTAGCATAATATTCATTTATTCCACATACACATTGAGTAAGATTAGCATCCGCTGATTTTAATTACATTAAACAGTTACATTATTACAGTAGTATAACTTATTTTAGTACAGCTAATAAAACAGCTACTACTAGTAAATACAATTTTTAAAGACATTGAATTGTAAATTTAATAAAATTCTGGTTTAGATGCCCAGGGAATCGTCCTGGATACATCGCAGGTTGATAATCAGTATGCCTTGGCGATCTGAAATAGAGATCAAAAGAAAATTCAGGAAAAGCAAGGTATCAGAGTTACTTTATTTTTTAAAGCCGTAAATTATGCACTATAGGTACCTACTTAGCTAAAAATGAACTAGGTCTGAATCTCGGCTCGTGTACGACTACTTTTCTGAAGTAAATAAAAATACACTTTCAGTCAAATTTGAAATTTTTAAGGAAAAGACGAAACTCTTTGGAGGCAATGATTTATATTTGGTTTAGGTAGATACATGAAAAGCTAGAAATATTTTTTAATTTTTGTAAGCAAACGCCTGCACAAGTTTGTATTTATGGTACAGCTTCCCTAGAACATTTTCTTTTTACTATTAAGCAAATTTTTCGTGAGTGAGTAAATAAAATCTCGAAAGTGGTAGCTCTAACAGAGATAGAAACGATTTAATATTTCGATTTTATGGTCCTTAAATATGGATTGTTCTATTTGTAGGACAATGTTACTCCTAAATTATATAACTACTTAAATCACCTATCATTATACAAAAAAAAATCGGCTGGTTAGGGTTCCGTAGTCAACGAGGACTTGTTGATTACAGAACCCTAAAAGGCTAAAACGCAACCCTAACCAGCTGATTTTTTTAATCCAATATTACATTTAAATCCTTTCTATATCTGTTAGCTACCACTTTCGAGATTTTTCGCAGAAGAAATTGTTGTTCGTCTTATCAAAATGAAGCTACTCATAAAAAAAAATGCTTGATAGTCGATAGTAATAAAAAACTTGAGAGGTGTCAAGGGACACCCGGATGGAACGAAGTTATAAAAAAAAACATAACTAGCTTGCTTTCTATGAGAGAGAGACACATAGAGAGAGAGAGGCAGACGGAGAAACACGCGCACGGGCGCACGTCGCGTCGGCTTACAACTATAGCAAAAAACACAGCATAGATCAAGATAAATACCGCATACCGCATGTCCTGCGAAGTACATGCGGTATCTATTTTGATTTAAAATATGTCTGTGGCAAAAAGTGTGGGTCAAAAAGTGTCGTGTCGTTACAACTAGCCCTCATTCGCAACGAGCGATAAAGAACTCCGTTCCAACAAAAAATATTCTAGAGAAGCTGTACCAGCACAATAATATTTGTATATTACTTGATTTGCAAACAGATACAGTCGCTCGGCTAAGGTTTTGGTTACTGCTGTTTCTGAGGGAACCAGACCAATAACGGGCGGCAACCACGGGAAGGTAACCTTTAGCCTTGCCTTGGGGATCAACGTGATGCACTCCTCCCAAGACCATTCGCCAGACTCCAAGTGGAGAATAGGAATAGTTTTAGCTCTTAGCTGAGGTAAAACTACCCCCGCCCATCCTACGTAAGTACCTAGTTTAAATTATATTCAAATTTCAATTTAAATATTCTATATTACAACCCTACTTCCTACTCATATACGGTTAAAGATTTTATTTCTCAATTTAAACGAATTGGATGTCAAGGAATGGTAGCTGTAGGTAGTGGTACATGCTTAAAGAAAATGGAATCTTATATATTTAAACGAGCAATTCTTGTATTTATATATAATTGGAATCTCGGAATCGTTCCGTTAGTATATAGGGGGTTTCGGGGGCGATAAATCGATCTAGCTAGGAATTATTTTTAGAAAATGTCATTTTTATCGAATACCGAGCAAAGCTCGTTCGAATAGCTAGTTATACAAATTATGAATAAAAGTGACAAAGATTACTGTACTTAGGTACTCGTAAAACGCAGACTACCGCAACTATAATAAGCCACATCTTTAAAGCATAATTTTATCACATATCCCGGAAACTATCGACCAATATCGGTATTACCTGTTCTGTCAAAAGTCTTCGAAAAGATTATACATAAGCGCATAACAAAATTTTTAGAATCTAAAAACTACCTTTTTGAAAAACAATATTGGTTCCGATCTTAATCTAATACTTAAAGTAGCAGTTAAACAGCAGCCATTGATCTAGTAACTTCGTTAAAACTCAACATTGATAACAAAATGATAGCTTTAGGCATATTTGTAGATTTGCAAAAGCGTTCGATACGGTGAGTCATAGTAAACTTTTATCCAAGTTATTGATGGTCAGGCTTATAAAGTAATAAAATCATATCTGTCAAATAGGCAACAAATTACGAAATTGGATAACGCACAAAGTGAACCTTTTGGTGTGCCGCAAGGATCGATACTGGGACCATTATTATTCCTAATTTAAATTAACGATTTAGGTCTTCATGGTGATATCACTTTATAGTTTATACGCAGATGACACTAGTCTCTTTTACGAGTATTTTGGTCACTCGATAATCAATATTATAAAAAAGCACAAAAATACCTTTACCTGTTATATGATAGGATTCAAAACAACCTACTTACGATTAATACATCTGAAACAAACTATATTATCTTTACTTTCACTAAATAAAATTCCGGAAATTAATTTGGTATTATCAAAGATGCACGTCGCTCGGTCTCCCTGTTACGGACATAACTGATTCCATTTTTTTCGGCATATTACAGTTACGATGTAGCTGAAGAACTGGGGTTCGACGTGGGTTTGACCACAAAACAGTTTTGGTGCATTTGAAAAAAGCTGGGTACAAAAAAAACTCGATATTTGGGTGCCTCATGAGCTCACTGAATAAAAATAATGAACCGTGTACTCATTTGTGATTCTTCATTAGGACGTAATGAAACCGAACCATTTTTGAAGAAGCTGATAACTGGTGATGAAAATGTGGATCACGTACGACAAGCACGTGCTATCGTGGTCAAAGGCCGGTCGGGCTTCACAGACTGTAGCGAACCCCGGATTAACTCGCAACAAGGTGATGCTGTGTGTGTGGTGGGATTGGAACGGCGGTTTTTTCATCAGAAGCCTCCAAATTTTTATGTATAGTAATGGGATCATGTCCCTACCAACAAGATGGCAAAAATAAAAAATGCGAAAAAACTTTTTCCCCAACCTAATATAATGCGTAAATTAACTAATTACAATGAAGAGGTTATTTACGGAGTTGATTTTCAACTAACTGCCAAAAAGGAGGAGATCATTAATTAACTTAATTATAATAAATAATTATTGTTAGTTGCTCATAATAATTACTAATCCATGGATTAGGTTATCTAGCACTTAGCTGCAACAAGTGCTATGGCCTATGCCTTTTTGTTAAGAAAGAAAATGTTATTTAAAAATATTATTATGATGTTAGAACTTAGAAGACAATAATTTTCATAGACTTAATATATACTTACTGATAATTCTAGAGTTTTAAAATTCACAACAAATAGGCATTCTATGATACGGAAGTGGAACCGATTTTAGGACTACCTGTCAAACCTATTTGACAACATAACTATTATACTACCTACTACATAGTATGCATTTCTAATTTTGGTTTATATGAACCTAATTAAAAATTAAAACTGTTACTCAGACTAGCTTAGAATATGACAAATTCTTACCTGTTTACGATCACAATTAAAATATTTTCCTGCTCGAGCCGAGTCGTACAAGTCGGATGCTGGGTTTGACGCATGCGCAAAATTCTGCCGGGATATAAGTGGGACGTAAACAAATCATCAATAACGTTGCCATGACGACCCAGAGTCTGAATAGCACGGCTTCGGCTCAATTTCCCGGGGGGTTTTCCACGCCACCTAGTTAAAAACTCGAGGTCCTATCTCTTGCGCTGACTCTTGTCCCTTAATTCCTACTCTAAGCCCTTGATGGCATTGTTAATTGTTTCGACCATGAAGCACGGCCGTAGCTAGGGGGGGGGGGGGGCATCGTGGGGCAATGCCCTACCTTAAAATCATAATGCCCTACCTTAAAAATACCAAAAAACCCAAGAAAATCAATCAATTATGATTTTTTTTTACTTCCGCCCTACCTGTAACCAATGCTGCCCTACCTCAAATCTGATTTTAGCTATAGCCCTGCCATGAAGCTCTTATAGAGAGGTGTCGTAATCGAATTTCCTTAAGTACTATAACATTTCTGCTCACTTAAAGTTTTTAAATGCGGCTCCTGAAAAATTTGCATTTTTTACTTAGTGCCAGTGTTGGATTAGGGGTGCACATAGAAAACCGGAAGTCCAATTGTAACTAACTTAAATAAGGCTATTAAGTGCCATTCATTATGTTTTAAATAAAGATCTAAGTTCCAATGTTTGTTTCGGTAAATTGGCACTTTATACACATACAAAAACAAACAAAACAAGTTTTAGCCACACAAAAACTAGTGACGTGATATTATAATAATATACAATGATGAAAAACTCAAAGCAGGTATGTTACTACCACGCGCGTTGTGAAAATTCAAATACGGCCCAATTGGGCCTTCTGTTGTTTAGTCTGCAAAGAGCGCAGTCACGAACGTGCTGCGTCTTGCCTTACCTAAATAAATTGAAAATGACGTCGTGCGTGTATCAAAAATGTACCAATTAGGTATGACTCGAAAGTAAACAAAACACATGGAATCTCTTACCACATGTCTTGATTGCTATAAATACCTCGATTATTCACATTTTCAATTACTTTTCGAACAATCTGGAAAAAATCGAATTTTCGTCATAGCTCAGGCGAAGAAAGAGACAGCGATACGATTCGACGTTTAAAAATAGAACTGTCTCTTTTATGTAAATGGTTTTTCTTATCTTTTGTTTCACTTATCTGTCAAATTTGTCAATGTTTGCAATTTTGAATTTGAAAATTGTTCGGAAGAGATTTAAGCCAGAAAATAGTATGGACATAACATATCTGTATAAGTAGAATATCATTGATAATATATAAGTAAATAACCAAAAACAACAAAGTTACAAAATTTTTGAGTCAACATATTGAAATACCAAGTAAAAATAATGAAAGCTATAAAACATTATTCATACTGTTCTTTTTAAAATAGCTGCTTCGTAACGTCTTTTTCTTCTCGAACCGGTAACAACAATAGGTGCTATGTCCACCATTTTCATAACACTGGCGGCACGCTGGCAGGGACTTAAGGCGGGGATTAATCTCAATCCAAAACTATAACTTTGCACACAACCAAAGACCAAGCGTATACGCATCGCAATAAGATTCATTTTAGCTGAGCATAAAATTGAAGTCACTCAAACGTATTTTCTCTATTTTTCATCTTTTTTTTAAATATCTTTGGAAATAAACATTAAGAAACAAAATTGTTCGGTTAAAGAATTTTTAATATAGATTTACTAACAATTTATTCAAATAAAATGTATAATTATTCTAGTTAATACTTTTATTTCGATGAAATAGATTTTTATCGGAGGTGAGTTTGTAAATTAATTACAGCCAAAGTATTAAGTTTTATTAAAATGTTTATGGTTTAAGGTATTTTAAATATTGTGCTTTATACCTCATATTTTTTAAAACTTCGTTATTATATTGGAACTAGGTAAACCGCAAGGCGCGGAATAACAAATTGAGGTTTATCCTCGCCTTAAGAGGATTCCACACCGCCATTTTTTTCATACAAACGTTGTCCCCTGTTTCCTCCCTGGATAATGCTAGTAGACTTATAATTTTTTTCCTGAATATCTACGGCCACTAATACAATGTCCCTATGTTTTCTTTTTTTTCATAATTTAATTATTAAATAAGATATGAACGTTCAAAAACCTAAAAAAATGGCCAGATTTTCCGCTGTGTTCAAACGTCCAGAAAACAGATTTGGCTAGATTATACAAAAAAAAAGCAAAACATAGGAACACAGCTCAAGCCTTTTTTAATCTTTAATGAAAAAAAGTACTTAAATCGGTTAAGTTCTGGAGAAGGAATCAGGGGACAACGAATCGTTGATTTTCTGGATTTTCTGCAGTTGTCTCTATCGCGTTCTGCGGTATAGGCTTGAGGTAAGGGAGACAGCTATAGATATTACACGTACTTTTTTTTCATTTCTCTAGCCCCTGGTGTATCCTCTTAAGCCCTTTTATATTATAACAATGTGCTATGCGTACCGCTCCTCCGCCTTTCTTAAAAGATGTGAATACCTACTTATACGTCTTATTTTAGGTTATTGGCGATGGCACATAATATTATACTTAATACATTTCTGCTAAAAATACGTTTCGAAAATTTTGACACTTACACCCTTTTTTATTTCCGGTATTCAATTATTGCTCTTTCAGCGTTGCTACTTTCACAGTGAACTCTATACAAAGTGTAACAAAACTAAGTGATAATACCTTTAGGGTGTGTATGGGTTAAAAAAAGTTATTTTAATACTTATACGAGTATACTATACATTATATTATTATAATATTTAAGATTTTTAAATATTATTATACATAATACACAGGAACATTGAAAATTTTTTGTTCAGTCGACGGGATTCTCGAACCCGCGACTCCCGGCTTGAGCCGCCACACGCTCAACCATTGACGACCTCTGTGGCTCAGTGGTGAGCGCGTTGGTAGCTCAAGCCGGGGGTCGCGGGTTCGAATCCCGCCGACGGAACAAAAAAGGTTTTCAATGTTCCCGGGTCTAGATGTGTATTAAATATGTGTATGATATAATAAAAATCTTAAATATATGTATAGTATAAAAGTATTAAATATATTTCCGTTGTCTGGTACCTGTAACACAAGTCCTTTAGGTACTTAGCACGGGGCCAGACTGACGTGGTGTGAAGCGTCCATAGATATTATTATATTATTATTATTATTATTACTGTGGTCGTCAAGCCGGGAAACGCAAGTGCACAACACCAGTTGAATTACATACAACTCTTCCATTGAAACTATGGTATCATGACGACACCCCCCTCTCTCCCCCTATGGCGACAGGTAACGTGAAAGTCTGTTTGTCAATTTTTCATGTTGAAACCGCTAAACGGTAAGATTTCATGGGGTCGATCAGCCTGTCGCCCTGGGGGGCGGTGTCATGACGACTCCATGACAACCCCCCCTCCCCCACATAAGCATTCAGTTTTTAAAGCTCTTCTGCTACTTTCCTCTAAATATTAGTAGTTTTAATGTTTGGAAAATTTATTGCAGTTCTTATATGTGGCATTTTATCCTCATATTGCGCCGCGCGCCGCTCCTATTGTTGTTTTTCCGAAATCAATCAATACTTTCATCATCATCATTCATCAACTTCCACTTACCACTTCTTCTTCCGTCATCATTTAATGATTTATTCATCACCAACTTCTACTTACCACAGCCGCACAGGGTAAAACGTGGACTTGAGATCGAACACAAACAAAGCAACAGGTAAGTACTTATCTTCAATCTCGATTCTCGAGGGATTCAAAGCCGCGTCGCGCACGTAACCTATCAAAATAAAATTTAATTAAGGTTTATTTATATTATTATAATTTATTATATGTGGGCTATTCTTTAATTATTTAAAATTATTAAAAATAAAATAAAAATATTACAAAATGAACCGGACGTCCGTAGGGACATAGTGCGTTATCTAGACTGGGTGTGTACCTAAGGGCTCACTTACGAGCGCCTGACTTATTGATTGATGCACTATCATGTACCTGCGCTTTTTAACCCATTACAACCCTGCCCAGGAAACGCACGCATGTTCAGGCCCAGGCACACCCTGGATTCCTGGAATACCCGAGCGTGTAACGATCTATATTTTGTTCTATTCGAGTCCAACTTGACCTGAATGTTAACAAATAATGAAACAAAGGATTGTTTTATCTTTTGTATCTAAATATCAATTTAAATTATTATTTTGTTGTTGACTAAGACAAACTTTATATTTAATATATATTAATATGTAATAAATTAATATGTAAATAAAAAATGTTAAATTGCGCAGTTTAAATTACTTACTCTAATTTTTACGAAATTCCGAAATTCTTGTCCACATGGTGTTTAAATAAAAATCCAACAATGAATTAAAAATAAATGATAAGACGTAATTTAAGTACTTATAGGAAATTTAATGTAGATAAGTAATTAATGTTATAGAAGTCACTAAAGAGATAAGTATTATAAACTAGCTGTTGCCCGCGACTTCGTCCGCGTGGACTTCAGTTTATAGCGCGCGATGTCAACAAAATTGGTGTCAAAAGCTTTTATAAAAAAACCCTGGTACCCCTTAAATCAAAACAGCTGTGCAGTGTGCACATAATATTTCATTTTTTAAAATTAAACTTTATATATTATGCTAAATTTTAAAGATTATTTAGCCCCCCAATTACACAACTTTACCCATAAACTATTTATCATTGATAGGTTTAAGGTTACGTCACTGTATATAATACTAGCTGTTGCCCGCGACTTCGTCCGCGTTGGTATAGTAGATCACGTCCCAAGTATTATTTATTTAACTAACCAAATTTCATCAAAATATTTTGAATAGTTTAGACTTCAGGCGACAATCATAAAAGTTTATTGTGCGGGAACCGTACATTTTCCGGGACAAAATTAGTATTCCTTGTACTTTCTCGAGACTCAAAGTATCTCCGGACCAAATCCCATCAAAATAGATTGAAAAGTTTACAGGCAAATCATAAAAGTATATTGTGCAGTAAACAGTAATTTTTCCGGGACAAAATGTATCCTAGGTCCTTTTTGGGACTCGAAGTATCATTATACCAAATTTCAGAAAAATGGGTCCAGCCGTTTACGCGTGATGTCGTGACCACGCGAAATATAACGTTCCGCGCAGCTTCGCCCGCGTAAATTAGATATTTCACAGACAAATTAGTCCACAAAAATAGCCTATGATCCTTCACGTGGTCTACTTCTTACCTGTGCCAAATAACAGAAAAATTACTCCAGTAGTTCGTGAGATAAGCCCTTTCAAATAATTTGCCCCGTTTTTTTCCACATTTTACTCTATTTCTTCGCTCCTATTAGTCTTAGCGTGATAAAATATAGTCTTTAGCCTTTCTCGATAAATGTGCTATCTAACACTGAAAGAATTTTTCAAATCGGACCAGTAGTTCTTGAGATTAGCACGTTCAAATAAGCCCTTTCAAATAATTTCCCAAATTTTTTCCACATTTTTCTCTACTTTTTCGCTCTCATTAGTCTTAGTGTGATAAAATATAGCTTATAGCCTTTCTCGATAAATGGGCTATCTAACACTGTAAGAATTTTTCAAATCAGACCAGTAGTTCCTGAGATTAGCGCGTTCAAAAAAGCCATTTCAAGTAATTTCTCCCGTTTTTCCACACTTTCCTCTATTTCTTCTCTCCTATTAGCCTTAGCGCAATAAAATATAGCTTATAGCCTTTTTCAATAAATAGGCTATCTAACACTGAAATAATTTTTTAAATCGGATCAGTAGTTCCTGAGAATAGAGCGTTCAAATAAGCCCTTTCAAATAATTTTCCCCCGTTTTTTCCACACTTTCCTCTATTTCTTCGCTTCTATTAGTATTAGCGTGATAAAATATAGCCTATAGCCTTCCTCGATAAATGGGCTATCTAACACTGAAAGAATTTTTCAAATCGGACCAGTAGTTTCTGAGATTAGCGCGTTCAAACAACAAACTAACAAACTCTTCCGCTTTATAATATTAGTATAGATAAGGTAATGACTTATTAAATAACGTAAAAAAGAAATAACAATCGAAAAAAATCGGAACTCGAATGTATAATGAATAATGATACCACCTATTATAGAAAGATGTTGGGCAAGCGTTAGCGCGATGTAAGAGACGCACGGCGCCATCTAGTATGAATTTTTGGAACTAACTTAATTTGAACAAATTTTCGTATTTTCACCCTCTTACAACCCTTTTTTCCAGTAAAAAAGTAGCCTATGTCCTTTCTCAGGCTTTAGACTATCTGTATACAAAATTTATTACAATCGGTTCGGTAGTTTTGGCGTGAAAGTGAGACAGACAGACAGACAGACAGAGATACTTTCGTATTTATAATATTAGTATAGATAGTATAGATAATTTTCGAGTCACAAGCAAAAACCTTGAAAAAGAGACCTCCCCCCCCCCTCCCCTACCGCCGGCTCGTGTCCCTCCCTCGGGTTGGTACTACTAATAAAATATTCTGTGCCTCGGGGACTTTTAGTATTTTAGTATATTCATCTGGACACCTTTAGAATAAAAATAAATAAAAATTGTTTTATTTCTGAATAAATTTGAATCAAATGTTTTCAGAACGTTGAACTACCACCCGTTCGGGAACTAACCCGGCGAGAAGAACCGGCGTAAGAAACTCGCACGGGGCCACTTTTTAGTAAAAAAGTGGAAAATTTGTCTTTTAAAAAAATAAAATTTACAATGTAAAAAACCTAATCTATACAACATGAATACACAATTTATGTAAGTCACATATAGGTCACATATAATAAATGTAGAAGCAGCCTTGCAAGTAGGAAATCGTTGACCGTATTAGCACAGTATAGCAATATGACATACTAATATTGCTATACTGTGGTATTAGTAAGGCTTTGGCACACAAACGTTCTTTAATCACTTTTTTTTTATTAATTGAAGTGTCATCAGCAAAAACATAAGCGATACTGAATATTAGACAATAAATGGAGATAATATTTAAAACTGATGTTTTATTTGAATTATTCAAGAAAATATATTTTACAAATCTTTCTAGGCTTATTCTTATTATTTATGTACAAATAAACTTACACTTATAACGAGCGCGATAAATAAAAGATATTAAATTACGAGTCTGATGACGTCACATCCAAATCGAAAGTACCGCAAAAGCGTTTTCGTCAGTACAAATCCTATTTTCATAAAATCATATTTTCAAATCGACTTTATTTATCAATCATAAGCTTTTATTTGATGATAAGGGTGAAATACGGTTTCCTAGGCCAAGTTCTACTAGAAATATGCATTTGTTCAGTGAAATTGAATATAGGTCAAGTAGCCCTGGAGATACAGACCCAAAATTCTTGGTCATTTGTACCAGTATGGCGGTTTTACAGAGGTATAATTATTACGTAAAGGCAAAAAGAAAATTGATGGTCATAGCGCTCGCTAGAATGTGTCGGATAAATAACGAGTGTCGAACGATTTGTTCCACAAAAATGCTTGTTTTTTCAGATAGTCGAAAAAAAATAAGTAGGCGAAAGCGTAATGTCATACTTGGTCGGGAAGAGATATGTTATAGAGCGTGTCACATGTCGCCAAATCCTGCCCATATATGGGCACAAATTGTCAGTCGTATGTCAATCACTCCACGGCTTACACGTTTTCACTACGCCGTAAATTGTGAAGAAAATGCTGACTTGTGCTATAATTACCTACAAAAATTGCAGCGATACTGTGAATTTCAGAAATAGTGGGATCACCTATCACAGCCAACTGTAATTTATACGACTTTTTAAGGCTAGGATATTCCAAATTCACGTTTCTAGAATGAGTAATTTTTAAAGAAAGCGTCATTTAAAAAAACTGAAAAATATATACATGTATAGATACATCTTTTAACTAGTGACTTTTACGGTTAGAAACACAATACAGATAATTTTACTCGATAAAAAAAAATTCCGAAACAACCTCGATTTTAAAAACATTTTCAGTTTTATAGGACTTACAGGGACTCAATCAAAAAATAATTTGGATAGTTCGATTACTATTAAAATTTTACAGGGAAATGTACGGATACATGTTTAGTTATACTATTTTTTATCTAAGTAAAAAGGTTTTTTCTCCTATTTCGCCCTATCATGGACGCGGCGATCGTCGTAACCGCCACTGTACAAGGCGCGCTGATATGAATGTTATTTTAATGTCTTTTACGTCGATATTCGCACTGACAGACATCGGCCTGCTAATTTAGGAATAACCTCCCCTTAATTTAAAAATCAATTATTCTTCACGAAAAATGTTCCGTGAGGCGTGAACTATCAAACTAAGGCACTAGTGATGTGGTGTGATGCAGATTTTGGTATCGATATTTTTATCGACATTTTTTATGCGGTTGCGTTATTATCTACACTAATATTATAAAGCTGAAGAGTTTGTTTGTTTGAACGCGCTAATCTCAGGAACTACTAGTCTACTAGCGATTTGAAATTTTGAAGTATCCTTTCAGAGTTAGATAGCCCATATCCAAGAAACAGAGGAAAATGTGGAAAAAACGGGAAAAATTATTTGAAAGGGCTTATCTCACGCACCATCCAGCAATTTTTATGTTGTTTGGCATAAATAAAAGTAGACCACATGAAGGATCATAGGCTATTTTTGTGGGCTAATTTGTCTTTGAAATTCCTAATTTAGACCTTCCGCGCGGCTTCACCTTACGGGGGTGAAGCCGCGCGGTCTAAATTTATTATAAATATACGGAAGTTTTATTTTATAGTCGAAAGAAGTGGTGCTTTAATGCTTACTCATATAATAACTCACAATAATTAGTGCATCTTTGAAGAATGATTTGTATTACCTTCATCGCTTTTAGTCCTATTTCAGTTTTCCCAGAGACGCAAAATTCAAAGAGAAATGTATGAAAAAAATCGGCCAAGTGCGAGTTGGTCTCGCGCACGAAAGGTTCCTTATCATAATAGAGCAAAATTAGGCAAATAATGTGTTTTGTACGAATCCTTAATTATTTAGTTTATTTTAATTTTATTATTAATTGTTAAAGTATAAATACAATGGAGTATTTTGTACTTTTCAAGTGCCTACCTAGTACCTGTTGCCATTATTGATATCGAGCAAAAAATAGCAAAAAAATCACGTTTGTTGTATGGGATATTTAATTTAATTTGTTTTAGTATTTGTTATTATAGCGGTAACAGACATACTTTCCTTCTTAAAGATATTCAAAAAATAATAAGCGGGGGATGTTACTACATCGCTATAGAAGCCAAAACTGTTGCTAGTTTTTTGTCTGTCTATCTGTATGTTTGTTCCAGCATTACACGAAAACTACTGATCCGTTTTGAATGCGGTTTTCGCAGATATATTTGTCTTTTTCCAACTTAAAATCTGGGTATATAATATTATGAATTTTTGTTTATCTATTGCCTAGTTACGATTTTGCCAAACAGCTGATTATTTTGCCGAATTGAGTTGGTCCCATAATCCATAGTAAAAGTTTTTCGTAATCACGGATGATTTCAACCCCTTTCGGCCCTATTAAGTTGTTTAAATACCTACCAAAATACATCCATATCATCGTAATAATAATTAATCGACACCGTATCTACGGTCTAGTGATGTCCGGTCTATCTAGACCGGACATCACTAGACCGTATACCGTTGACACTATGCTGACAATATCGACCCCTCTGGGTAGAAACGTCGTAAAAGCCAAATAGCCATTTTACAGTACGGCCAAAAAACAAAAATCGTAATTTTGTTTCACGCATATTTTTTTATTCTTTGAAGTTATAATAAACCACTATAGCTCATTAAGCTAAGATTTTCGGGTAGTTTACTATATAGAAACTCAAAATATTCTACATTCAATAGTTTCAGAGATCGCATGGCTTTTACTACAAAAAATCTACTTGGAAATGGCTTTTACAACTTTTTTTTTTGCTTCACGACTATAATCATTTGTTGATTTGGTTGTATAAGACTTAAAACAACCTTTTATTGAAGGTATTTTTTGAATTAAAAGACAAGTGTAATAATAAGAAAGTGTAATTTGTGTATAAAATGCGACAAACATTAGTGACGAATATCAAATTATTTTATAGTTTTTCATTATTTTAATGTATAATTGTACTTTTCCGTCAAACTTTAATAAAATTATCAAAATAATCGGCCAAATATAAGTCGGACCCGCGCACGAAGGGTTCTGTACCGTTATAGAGCAAAAATTGTGTTTTTTTGTATGGGAGCCCCCCTTCAATATTTATTTTATTTAAAAATTATTATTAATTATTAAATTACACATACAAATAAGGCCTTTGTGAAAATTTCAAGTGCCTACCTGTGACAATTATTGATATCGAGCAAAAAAGGCCAAAAAGAATCACGTTTGTTGTATGAGAGCCCCTCTTTGATATTAATTTTATTTTGTTTTTAGTATTTTTTCTTATAGCGGCAACAGATATACACAATCTGTGAAAATTTCTGAAGTCTAGCTAGAGCGGTTCTTAAGATAAAGCCTGGAGACAGACTGCAGGCGACCAGATAGTGAAGTCTAAGTAATAGGGTCCCGTTCTTACCTTTTGGGTACGAAACCCTTAAAACATGAAAGTTATTAAAGATATCTTTGGAAATAACAGGATATTGTATACAAAGTTACCAACAAAAAAAAAGGACATACGTAATTTGTTATTCAGTCAAGTTACTCATCACTGCAGTAACATTATCAATATAAGATCAACACTATGTCTTAACTATGCCGAAATAGTAAGCATTTAACAATAATGACATTCTCTTAATAAAATCAGTTCTTTGTAATATATTCGTAATATTATCTACGGTATAAATCTTATTGAGGAAAACTGCTCAGGTATATTTTGCTCAACTTGATATACGAAACAATCTTAGCTTTTTAAACTAAAGTAAACATTAGAGATATTTTCATCTTTGGAATGGCACATATACTTAATTGTGTTAATTTTATTTTAATAATGTTACTGCAGTGACGAGTGAGTTGACTGAATAACAAATTACGTAATATTATGTCATTTATTTTTGTTGTTAAGTTTGTATACAATTTCCGGTTATCTCCAAAGATGTCTTTAATAATTTTCATGTTTTTTTTAGTTTTACTATATAAGATTGTTTAATGTGTAAGTTAAGAAAATGTTTTAAGGAAGTTTTCCACCAAAAGACTTATTATTAAGAGTAACAATACGAAGAACTGATTTTCTAAAGCCAATGATATTGTACTTATACAGATATGTTACGTCTATACTATTTTCCGGCTTAAATCTCTTCCGAACAATTTTCAAATTCAAAATTGCAGACATTGACAAATTTGACAGATGAGTGAAACAAGAGATACGAAAAACCATTTACGTAAAAGAGACAGTTCTATTTTTAAACGTCGAATCTGTTGTCTCTTTCTTCGCCTGAGCTATGACGAAAATTCGATTTTTTCCAGATTGTTCGAAAAAATAATTGAAAATGTAAATAATCGAGATATTTATTGCAATCAAGACATGTGATAAGAGATTCCATGTGTTTTGTTTACTTTCGAGTCATAATTGGTACATTTTCGATACACGCACGACGTCATTTTCAATTTATTTAGGTAAGACAAGACGCGGCACATTCGTGACTGCGCTCGATGCAGACTAAACAACAGACGGCCCAATTGGGCCGTATTTGAAGCTTCACAACGCGCGCGGTAGTAACGAGTATTTCATCATTGTCTAAAGCTATTATTATGTGACAGCGTGCTCCGACGATCTGCTGGACCGAGTGGGCGACTGGAGGGTGGAGGAGAGTCTGACGAGCTCGGACCACAACGGCATATCATTCGGCATCAGACAACAGAAATCCACAGGCATAAACATAATACGTACCACACGAATCTTTAACACTCATAAGGCAAGCTGGACTCAGTTTCGTGAGAAACTGACCCGGCTGATGTCAGACAGACAATTGACTGTACAAGCGATTGACTCAATACACAGCACACAACAAATAGATGAAGCAATAAACAATTACACACAAGCCATAACACAGACATGCAGAGACACTATGCCGACCAAAAAACACACACAGAAATTCACCTTGCCGTGGTGGAATGATGAGCTCGCGCAGATGAAGAAGGATGTCGCCACAAGGAAACGCAGGATCCGAACCGCAGCGCTTGATCGCAGAAACCGCGTAGTTGGGCTGTACCTGGAAGCGAAAGAGAAGTATGAAAAGGCAGTGAAAGAGGCTCAAGTAGCGAGCTGGAAGGAGTTTTGCCGAAAACAGGATAGGGAGGGGGTCTGGGAGGGCATCTACAGAGTGCTGAACAGAGTGAGAGGGCGGGAGGAGGATCTGCCCCTAACAAGGGGCAGTGAGACCCTCGACGCCCGAAGCTCCGCAGAACTGTTGGCGGAGACCTTCTACCCCGCGGACCTGGAAAGTGATGAAAGTGAGGAACATCGACGGACGCGCCGGCGTGCGGAGTCCTTGGACTCCGAACCGCCGACGGGCCCGGACGACCCTCCTTTCATTATGGAGGAGTTGAAGAGAGCCGTAAGGTCCTTCAACCCCAAAAAGGCCCCCGGGGCGGACGGTCTCACGTCCGACATCTGCCAGCACGCTGTAGATTGTAACCCGGAATGGTTCCTTGCCCTGCTGAATAAGTGCCTCACTGTCGGCTACTTTCCCGGAAAGTGGAAGCAGGCGACAGTGGTGGTGCTGAGAAAGCCAGGCAAGGAATCATACCGGGTACCAAAAGCCTATCGACCGATCGGCCTCCTTCCTGTACTCGGAAAAATCTTCGAGAAGATGCTGGTCGCCCGACTTAGGTTCTACCTGTTGCCCAAAATAAGCCCGAACCAGTATGGTTTCATGCCCCAAAGGAGCACCGAAGACGCCCTCTATAGGTTAGTGAACCACATCAGAAAGCTGAGGGAGGAGAAGAAAATTTCTGTTGTGGTATCACTGGACATAGAGGGGGCCTTCGATAGTGCTTGGTGGCCAGCCATAAAGGTTCGGTTGGCTGAAGTTGGGTGTCCGGGGAACCTGAGGCGGGTGTTCAGTAGCTACTTGAGCGGAAGAAGAGTGAATGTGAGATATGCTGGAGTGGAGGTTGGCAGGGGGACCGACAAGGGGTGCGTACAGGGGTCCATCGGTGGACCGATCCTGTGGAACCTCTTGTTGGACCCCTTGCTAATTTTGTTAGAGGAGATGGAGGTCTTTAATCAGGCTTTTGCCGACGATATTGTGATAGTATTTGAGGGAAAGACAGCTTTAGAGATAGCGCAGAAAGCCAATAGGGTGTTGGACAAAATAAAAGAATGGGGTATGGCAAATAAGCTTAATTTTGCACCACACAAAACATGCGCTATGATCTCCACCAGGAAGCTGAAATTTGATACACCTAGACTCACGATGGGGGGTGTGGATATTACATATTTTAATTCGATTAAGGTTTTAGGGCTTACCATCGACAGCGGACTAACATTCAGTGAACATGTCGGCAACGTATGCCAAAAAGCTATCGCAAGATACAAGCAGCTAGCCAAAGCCGTTCGAGTAAGCTGGGGGCTTAACCCCCAAATAGTTAGGATTATTTATACTGCGGTCATAGAACCGACTATTCTGTATGCATCAGCAGCGTGGGCACCCACCGTGGAAAAGATGGGGGTCCAAAAAAGGCTCAACTCCGTCCAACGGGGTTTTGCCCAGAAGATCTGCAGAGCATATCGAACCGTCTCCCTGAACTCTGCAATGCTGTTGGCTGGGATACTCCCTCTTGACCTCAGAATACTCGAAGCATCGAGGCTTTATGAGGCCAAGAAGGGAGTACCACACCCGGCACTAAGAGACAGGGAGGTGGAGCGAATGGCTCCTGCGATTGAGGACCCACATCCGGCAGAGCAGGTAGAGCTGAGGTTCGGGTTGGTAGATGAAGACTCATATGCAGACGTGGTTAACAGCCACGTCCATAGGATATATACGGATGGCAGCAAGATTGAGGGTCGAGTTGGAGCCGCACTCTCCGTATGGAAGGGTGAGGCCGAGACAAAGGCCGTCAAGCTTGCATTGCCGCCGTATTGCACCGTCTACCAAGCCGAACTTCTAGCGCTCCAAAGAGCAGTAACTATAGCCTGCAAGAGTGGACTGGCGAAGGTCGGAATCCTCAGCGATTCCAGATCGGCTCTCCAGGCTGTCACTCTTAGTTCCCCTCATCCCCTGGCAGTGCAAACAAGGGCGGCCCTCCGAAAAGCTGCATTGCAGAGGCGGGAGGTCTCCTTGTTTTGGATCAAGGCGCACGTAGGGTTGAGAGGGAATGAGAGAGTTGACGAATTAGCCAAGAAGGCCGCGCTGGGATTGAGGAGGAAACCCGACTACGATCTGTGTCCTGTTTCATTCGTCAAGCGTATCTTAAGAGAGGATACGATTGAGGAATGGGACAGGAGATACGAAGTGGGAGGGACGGCTGGAGTCACGAAGCTCTTCTTCCCAAGCGCTGCCGCTGCGTACAAAATAGTCAAAAAGATAGACATCACACACTACACCACACAGATTCTGACTGGACACGGCGGATTCGCCTTCTACTTGCACAGATTCAAGTTGAAGGAGGATCCGTCGTGCCTGTGTCAGCCAGGAGTTGAGGAGACGGTTCCTCACCTGTTACTCGACTGCCCAATTTTTGCTAGCAATAGATATGATATTGAACAGAAATTGGGCACATCGATGACAGGTGAGAATCTGCCATCCATCCTGGGGGGAAAAAAGCGGGACATATTCCTGGCTTTTTGCAGGAAGATTGTGGGTGCAGTATGTAAGAAAAACAGTGATATTCTGTGTGATAAAAGTTAGGTTCTAGTTTAATGGTTAGCTGTGATATTAGGATAGTTTTACATTTGTGCCGTTGTTTTATCTTTGACATTGTTGCTGTATAATATTGAAAATGTGGATTGAAATTTTATTTTTGGTAATTTTTATTTACAATTTGTACTTATCACATTGGAATTTTATTAATCAGAAATTTATTAAATGGAACATATGGAAAATTGTAAGAAACTGATTATTGGAACCATATTGTATGAAGGATAATTTTACATAGGCTATAATATGAAAAATCGAAAAGAAAAAGGAAATTGTATAAGAGTGACAAGAATCACGAAATGATATTTTAATGTAATAGCTATCTAAGAAATCAGTAAATAAGACTAAAATAAATAAAAAGGAATAGAAGGAAAAGAAAAAAGAAATTAAAGAATAATAACAAGCCCTAATAATGTTAGGGGGGTGGAAATACAAAAAAAAAAAAAAAAAAAAAAAAGCTATTATTGTTAAATACTTACCTAGCTTTGCATTATTTAGAGGTAAAGTTTGTTTTATTTCGATAATTTTATTAAAGTTTATCGGAAAAGTACAATTTTTCGTTAAAATAATGAAAAACTATACAACCAAATGAATAAATGGTTATAATCGCGAAGCAAAAAAAAATGTTGTAAAAGCCATTATCAACTAGATTTTTTGTAGTAAAAGCCATGCGATCTCTGAAACTATTGAATGTAGAATATTTTGAGTTTCTATTTAATAAACTATCCGAAAATCTAAGCTAACTGAGCTATGGTGGTTTATTATAACTTCAAAGAATAAAAAAAGTTTGAAGTCGAGAAAATGTTGCAAAAGCCATATTTGTTGGTGACGTGTCTTTTACTACAAAATGTTTGATAGTATTATCTTCAAGTATTGTATATATTATGTAGTATTAACCACGAAATTAAAAATTTGTCGCTTACTAGTTACTACATAAATTTCAAAAATTAATTGAAAAAATTGCGCATTACAACATTTTCAAAGAAGAAAACTGGGTATATAATGAGTTGAAAAATGCTGTAAAAGAATTTTTTTTTTGCGAATTTGAACATTTCGAAAATACATATCGATAGAGCTCGCGATTCTGAGTAAGAAACCGTTAAAAACTCATTTTGGCCAAAATGGCTTTTACGACGTTTCTACCCAGAGGGGTCGATATAGTGTCATTGAAGTCGACTAATCGGTCGGGCTAATAAAGTCAGGCTAATTTTTGCATAGATAATCATCGTCGAGTAGCCATTCACGAAAATCACCTTGCCATACTTTTCCGACAGGTCCCAATGGCCGCCATACCCACAGAACAATAAAAACAGGCCATTTAAACCACTGTTCTGAGATATATGTATAATGTATAAACCACTGCAAAGGTGTCTTTTTTTTTCGCCAAACGATTTGTACCAGTATGCCATTTAAATTTTTGGAATGTACTATAATTGACAAAATATGACCGTTATTATTTTTCCCATACTTTTATTAGAGTACTTACGGTAGTAGTTTTTTATACGTCATAAAATATGGTATAGTCTGTCAAGAAAGTAAAGAAATTAAAAAGTGGCAACATCGCAGTGTCATCCCTTTCTTCTTAGATTGATTTGAAAGGGATGACAC
Organism: Aricia agestis; assembly: GCF_905147365.1. NCBI lineage: Eukaryota > Metazoa > Arthropoda > Insecta > Lepidoptera > Lycaenidae > Aricia > Aricia agestis. The sequence goes on along the minus strand of NC_056428.1, from coordinate 20,938,292 downwards.
TACGATGTTGCCACTTTTTAATTTCTTCACTTTCTTGACCTGGTAAACCTTAATTTAAATTTTAACTTTCATTAACTCAACTGAAATATAAAAATAAATCAAAAACCTTTTAATTTCATAAAAAATAAACGTTATTGCTGCTGCGAAACCCTTCATGGGCGAGTCCAACTCGCACCTGACCGATTTTTTTAGTGACCCCTCGATATTAAATCGAATATTTTGTGTCTGTTTGCTATAATGTTTCCAAGGCCATATTATGCCAACTGTCTAGTACTCTAGTGTCTTTGTGACACTTGACAGTAAAAAAAAGTTTTTCGATCCTTCAATAGTTTTGCACTTTTTGGGATTTTTGCAAAATAAATTACTGAAAGAAGCAGGAAGTTAAATAAAAATATTGAATTTCTAAAAGTGAGTGAAAGTACTTGTGTACTTATATTTACAAATATTACAGCTCAAACTTCAAAGTTCAGTTTTGTTAAAAAATTCGAATCAAAATGTGATACTTAACTATAGGTCATGACTTGGTCATGACTAAAGAATTACCCAATTTTTGTTTAATGCGTTATCGGAAGTGATCGAAATTAGTTTTTCGGTAACGAAGTAATAATTTTACTTCCCTTAAAATTATCATGTAAATATTTTATTGTTAGCAATTATTCATAACCTTTGCAATAACTATATTTGAATAAGATCTACGATAATTTTTGACTGTAAACTGTAATATCATTTTAGAGCTAACTTGCTCGTGACATTTTAGAATATGACTGTGCAATCAATATACAGATAAAATATATAACCGAAATGGGGAAACCGGATACCAACATAGACTTTGAGGCCCAGGCTCCTCTGGTAAAGGAGGGTGATGAATGGAGTACTCATAACCTTCACGATGATCAAGCTGTGTCACATAGAAAAATAATCAGGGTAAGTTATAATTCATTGCCATAGTTATTTCTATTCGTAGTCAGTTCAATATATCACTAACAAATATAACTCTTAATGTGATCAGTGTGTGAGAACAGCTAAACCATTATACAAATTGCAAAAATAAATTTAAAATATTATTAGCAGCAATAAACAGAAAATCTACATTTCAAACAATGTAATAAAAGTTTGCTGACTGTTGTTGTTGGTTAACTTTTGAACTAAACATTTTGTTTGCACTATTATAAACACAGACCATTTTCCTGTATTGTTACAGTTTATAACACAAGTTATGTATGGAATTCCCCTGTAAACATCATTAATTAGATTTAAGAAAAAATGTCTATAAACAATACTTACTGATTTCTTTGAGTTTACAAACTGCTACAAGTCACATCACATTATGCAGCTAAAAAGCTTTATTAAATGTAACACTACATACACAACTGCTAGCTATTATTGTGTATTAAACAATATGTGCTAGACGGAACCAGCACATTCATAATAAGTAGTGATGCAATCTTGTACTGCATCAAATACAATTGTCCTAGACTGCTTACGCCGTGCACTATTTTCTGGTAGTGATGTAACTAGTCTACAAAATGGATTTGAAAGAGGTAGATCGGTGTATTCCATTTTTTATTTAACATTTTTTATTATATTTTGATATTATATCATAGTCTTATATTTATGATACTTTTAAACCCTATTTCTGCTAAAAATATATGGAAATTGTTGGCAGAAGTGTGCTTTATATGGTTTTAAATAAATTGTTTGTGTCTTTGTTTTAAATATCTGATTGCTTCTGTTTACAAGGAATGTTTAAAAATACATTAATTTAGTTGGATTGTTTTTCGAACCATTATTTCTTCATAATTATTATTAGATACAATCACATTTTTAATAATTCCATGTTTGTTTCAGAGGTGGAACCGTCTGTCTCGTCTACAGAGATCTCTAGTGTATGCAGCAGTTATTGTGTCAATAACGTTATTAGCATTACTTTATACTTCTAAAACAAATGTAGTCTATGTACATAATGAAATTAAAATAGCACAGCCGGTAAGTATTTTATTAAGGTTACCTTTTCAAAAGAATGGTAATTGTTAAGGACGCTATCACAAAAATTATTACAAAAATTAGCAGGTCAGTACGAATATCGACGTTAAGGATATTACGAGGGCTGCTATTTATGTATCCGGAACTGGCCACTTACAAGAACAATATTTAAAAAGTAATTAAGTACAACATTTGAAAATAGAACTCTTTGGTTGAAGAATACATTTTGTTTCATGTGACTGTCAATTATTTTTCCATTGTGGCGTCATTTTGAAAATTGCGTGTCTTCATTTGCCATGGATTTAACGCGTGAACATTTTCGTGCAATGATTTACTACGATTTTCGGCGTGGGCTAAATCAACAACAGTGCTTTATTCAACTCACCGCAACTTTTGGAGATGAAGCACCATCAAAAACCACTGTTTATCACTGGTACAGTGAGTTTAATCGTGGGCGGTCTATGCTCACGGATGAAAATAAAGAAGGTCGCCCAAAAACAGCTGTTGTCCCACAAAATATAGATGCTGTGCGGGAATAATGCGTGATCGTCATGTTACATATCGCGAGATAGAGGCGTCCTTAGGCATAAGTATCACGAGCATACATAAGATATTACACGAACATTTGGCTGTAAAAAAAATATGTTCGCGTTGGATTCCGCACAACTTGACAATCGATCAAAAACGGGCTCGTGTCGATTGGTGCAAAAAATGATAAAAAAATACAACCGTGGTACGTCAAAAGCCGTTTATAATATCTACACAGGTGATGAATCTTGGATCTATGCATATGACCCCGAAACTAAACAACAGTCAACGGTGTGGGTGTTCCAAGATGAGCCGAAACCAACAAAAGTTACTCGTGCAAAAAGTACTTTGAAGCAAATGGTCGCCTGTTTTTTTGGAATTAATGGACATGTGGCTACAGTGCCATTAGAGAATCGTAAAACGGTTAATTCTGAATGGTATACGACCATTTGTTTACCAGAAGTCTTTGAAGAAATAAGAAAGGACAACCGACAACGCAGAATCATATTACATCACGACAATGCTAGCTGTCACACCTCAGCTGAAACAACTCAGTTTTTGGAGGGTCAAAAGATCGAATTGACTGGTCATCCGCCGTACAGCCCTGATTTGGCACCTAACGATTTCTTTTTATTTCCATACGCGAAGAACAAATTACGTGGTCAACGTTATTCGAGCCGCGAAGAGGCTGTTGATGCGTTCAAAATGCACGTTTTGGAGATACCTCAATCAGAATGGAAAAAGTGCTATGAAAATTGGTTCCAGCGTATGCAAAAGTGTGTCGATCATCGCGGCGAATATTTTGAAAAGCAATAAAACCATATTAAATGATATATGTTTGTTTCTTTTTTTAATTCCGGATACATAAATAGCAGCCCTCGTAAAATAACATTCAATATCAGCGTGACTTGTACAGTGGAGGTTATGACGCTCGCCAAGTTCTTGATAGGGCGAAAATGTATGAAGAAATTTGAGAGTGTTTCTTATTTTCCTTTTAAATGGAAATGTTATTTATTTTTATATAAAATATTTAGCTATTCGTACAGGGGACTAAATAAGCAACAATTTTTTTGTATATTTATTTTCCTTAGTTCAGTGTATTTAGCTAAGTATAATGGTACCTAATCAAATCCCATTTTTTTTAATCTTTTGTGATTATTGTGATGGTTAAAACGTTTTTATGGTGTAGACATGGAGATAAATATAATATCTTTAATTTGAAACCAAAATATCCTCGCAGTGTGACTCCTAATTCTTTAAAATGGTACCTGAAAATCGCTGATATTTGTGAAAAAATGTGATAGCGTCCTTAAGTGTGATACTAGTGGGCATTTGAAACATTATTGCAATATGGTTCAAAAGCTAAAATATTTCAGTAATGTATGTTTTCAGTGTAATAATACTTATTTTTTGTACCATCAGATTGCTTCATAAACAGATGACAGACTTACATCATGTGGTTAGGGCTATGTCAATCAACGTAAGGCGATATAGCTGGGTTTGACATAACCCCACCAAAATAAGTTGGTCATCTTCTTACAAAAAAAACTTCTCTTATGTGTGCGTTTTTTTTTTTCAGGAACCTGTAAGCAATGATACTCTAGTCAATGATCTGCTACAAGCAGAAAAACCCAGAAGGACTGTATATGATAGTGAAACCAATGAGAGGCCAGTATTCACAGGTATTACTGACAATTTCATAGGTATTGTACGAAATTCTTAAAATTGTAAAAGTCTTTAACACATAACATGAACCTTATTGTGAGTTGTGAGTACTGTAAAGGGTGTTGTTTTTTAATCAGCATTCATATTGTATTTATTTTGATAATTATTATTGATATGTCAATAAAAAATAATACTTGGCAAAAGGATTTAAAAAATTGGCAGTAAGTAAGTATATCAACTCGTAGTTGATAGGAAGGGTAGACCTAATGCTGCATGCATAACGTGACCATTGATTTATTTTTGTCAGAGCGGGACATCTGCAGAATTATACATAAAATAAAAAAGTTGGCCAAGTGTGAGTAGGACTCGCACACGAAGGTTGTACTATTATAAAGCAAAAATAGGAAAAAAAATGTGTTTTTTGTATGGAAGACCCCCTCAATTATTATTAATTTTCTTTTTGTTATTAATTAATTATTGAAATATAAATACAATTGAGTGGTTTGTGAATATTTCAAGTGCCTATCTATTGGCTTTATTGATACTGAGCAAAATATTATGGCAGAAAAATCATATTGTCTGTTGTATGGGATTGCATTACTTCCTGGCATTTCACAAGCATTTCGAATGTAAAAACTTAAAATACATTTTGTCTGTTTGCAAAAGCGGGACAGTTTCGGCCTCGCGGGCAGGGCTCGGAACTGGTTTGAAAATACCGGTTTATTTCGGTTAAAAACAGGTAAATATATCGTTCTTTTATTTACCGGTTAAACAAGCGAACGGTTTTTACCTAACCCAAATGGTAAAGGTTACCGGTTACTAACACACAAACGATTTTGAAAACCCAAATTAACCGGTTAATTCTTCGATCGCGCTTCTTGGAAATCTATTTTTATCACTTATCGCGGCCCGCTTGGGCCGCTTGGGAGTTGATAAGATAATTTCGCAATTATTTTCACCTATCTTTTTTTAATTTTAGAATGTTTTTTTTTTTAATTTTTAATTTAAAAAGAAATGTTTGATTTGACATACAGAGATCTAAGGGCCGGGACACAAAAACACGATACGACGTCGTATCGTGTTTTTGTGTCCCGGCCCTGAGGGCCAACGCTAAAACACGGGCGGATACGGGCGCGGGCACACGCGGCCACGCGGGCCACGAATCCGCGAGCGGGCACCCGTCGCGTGCGCCCACCTCATTTAGCGCTGCTAGTATAATTTTTATCTCGAGCGTGTAGTAGTGTCGAGTAGATTACCATGGATTAGTTACTAATTTACTGCGAAAAGCGTTACGCCCGCGCCGTGTGCCTGCCGTACGCCGTAATTTAACGGCCGTAATAGGCCTCCGCGCGGCATTTTTAGGTAGCGCGCGCGGCTTCAAAACCGAGCACGTCACACTGATTATTTTTTAAGGTATTAAATATTAATTTAAAAATTTAAAAAACTTATGGTGTATTCCGAACACTTCAAAGAATTCGCTCCCGTTGGAAATTTAACTTAAAGTTAATTTTTCAACAAATTGGACAAATGTTAACTAACGAAATTTTCTCGAACTTCCGTCCTGTCGAAGAAGAAGAAGAACGGAGCGCGGGATATTTTGACAACTAACACTGGCTTGCCGCCTTTTTCACTTCTCTGGAGCGGTCAAAAAAAGTTCTAGATAACCTTAAATGTACTTTTATGTTAAATGATAATAAAATGTTGGATAATCTTTCACGTTGTCCTAATTGAGCCACCATCGTCCCCAACACGTCCTCATTGTACATTATAAAAAATGTTTAAATAATTTTCGTAAAAATTTTTCAGTTCGTGGAGCCCTTTTTATACACATACAGATCACGCCATAAAAGTTAAAAAAAATCAATACTTTGTTTAAATAATAATTTCATAACATAAGTATACAAAAAAATAGAAATCCAAGTAATATTGTCAAAAAAAATTTTGTTTCATTTATCATCACATAATTCTTTTATATTAATGAAAGACATGTATTAAATAAAAAAAAAAAAATCCGCCATTTGTTTACAAAAAAATTATAAACAAATGGACTATTTCGATGCTTTTAAAAATTTATTTTGCTTAACTCTATGCTCTAGAAAATATTATGATTTTTAGAATTAACTTTTTTTCTTAATAACAACGTTTAATTGTTTTTAATCGTTTTTTTTATATATTTCTATTGTTTAACCCTTAATTGGGCGCATCAAAAAACTCACACAAGTAGTCGCATGGGGTCTCTACTGACCCCAAATTAAAAATGAAAATTAAGTTGAAGAAATGAATAAAACGAAGTATTAATTATGCGAATTGTTAGAATGATTTATGATAACTAGCTATTTGACCGAGCTTTGCTCGGTATTCGATAAAACACGAATGAAATTACATTTTCTAAAAATGATTCCTAGCTAGATCGATTTATCGCCCCCGAAACCCCCTATATACTAAATTTCATGAAAATCGTTGGAGCCGATTCCGAGATTCCAATTATATATTTATATATACAAGAATTGCTCGTTTAAAGATATAAGATTAATCACAATAAGCAATAACCTTCATTTGCCTTTATACAACTAAAAAAATCAATCAACTACTGCTCTGTCTCAAAATCTCTTAAATATCACTATGGTTGTGATCGAGATAAAAAAAAAACAATTAAGTATTCAATTTGATGACCAGATTTTTTTTGAAACACCGAAGGAAGTAGGTCCTGAGCTAATACTGACAAACATATTTTCCTCATTTGCATGATTTGTTACGCACTTCTGGGTCATCACCCCCTCATCATCATCACCATCCAGGATCAGGTCAGGGATTATTTTAGGCATCTCTGGGCTCTTAAAATATCTTGTCTACCGATTCATTCCCATCACAAAACGGTGCATAGTTTTGAAGTTCGAAGGCTAGGCTCGCAAAAAGTATTTTATCTTCAGAAACCTTCCAGCCTTCAGCCTATTTCACTATCAATATTAATTTTAACAATAGAAATATTTAAAAAACGATAATAAACAATTAAATATTGTTATTAAGAAAAAAATTTGTTTCTAAAAATCATATAATATTTTCAAGAGCAAGTTAAGATTTTTTTTTAAAAGCATCGAAATAGTCTGCACACCCTCGCACTCCCCTCGCCCGCCACCCTTTGTTGAAATCTTACCGGTGAAGCCAAAATATAAATTATTATTATTATACTTAATCGGCCACTCGATATTATATTGTTTTATTTACATATATATTTTTTTTATTTATATTAAACACTTTCGCATATTATACTTACACTAAATCTCAATGTTATTTTATTTAATTCATTTTATATTATTAATATTTTACGCATTATTATATTTAATTATTGTATGTATTTATTTTCTTATTATTTATTTCTAATAGGTACTGCTTGTTGTCTGTCAGTCGCTTGACAACTACTCAGGATCCACAGAATACCAGGGATCACGGTATAGGACTATAACCTATACCGTGATCATAGCCTGAGTGGAATCCCTTTCGACGGTATATTCGCATCGCACTGGCTCACACTACCTACTGATAGTGTAGCAAGGTTAATTTTAAGTTTTTATGTCCTTTTTATTATTATCATTATCATTATTTTTTTACCGTTTATTGTTGTAGTTTACTTTGTTTTTAATGTTTAATATTTTATATGAATCTAAGTGTAGTGTGATGTGAATGTGTGTTGAATAAATGTTTTATTATTATTATTATTATTATTTGTTTATACATTTTTTATAAACAAATGGTGGAATTTTTTTAGTTAATATATATGTGTCTTTCATTGATATAAAAACAATTATGTGATGATAAATGAAACCAAATTTTTTTGACAATATTACTTGGATTTATAGTTTTTGTCCAAGTTAAAAAGTTATTATAAACAAAGTATTATTATTTTTTAAACTTTTATGGCGTGATCTTGTTAAATATGTTTGTATAATATACTAGATGTACCGCGCGGCTTCGCCCGCGATAATTAGGAATTTTACAGAAACCGTACATTTTCCCATAAAAAATAGCTATACTCCCTTCACGTAAATATTGCCATAAAAATTGCTCTAGTAGTTCGTGAGATAAACCCTTTCTAATATTTCCCCCGTTTTCCACATTTTCCTGAGTTTCTTCTTTCGTATTAGGTTAGCGTTATAATATATAGCCTTATTCGATAAATGAGCAATCTAACACTGAAATAAGTTTTTAAATCGGACCTGTAGTTCCTGAGATTAGCGCGTTCAAGCAAACATACTCTTCAGGTTTATAATATTGAAGTATAGATTTGTTTAAATTATCGCTTGACAAATTCGTGTCTCGATCTAAAAGACTATGAAAAGTACCAATAACAGGGTCATAATAGGCTCATAATCATGGGACGATGCATGGTATAATATGGTAGTGATGATGATGATGATGAATGGATGAATGTAATTTGCATAGTAGCATATGCTTTCCGTTCTTAAAACAACGCCGAAACTCCCAAACTTGTATCTATAAAGAATCAGGAGTTCTCTCAGCACCTTCCGAACCACGGTATACCAGGTATACCTCGGTGCAAAATCTTACTTTTCTGTAGCATATGCTTAGCATACTTCTCACGAAACCGAAGTCACCATATGTTTTCCTATAAATTTTGAGGAGCTCCCTCGATTACTTATGGACCCTTCATCAGATCACCACTTTTGTGAATATAATACCAAATTGAGATGATACCCTATATACCAAAAGAAAAATTTTAAAAATTCGTTTACAAACGGTGGAGTAATTGTTGAACATAAAAAAATGAACATAACACCTCCCCCAAGTCGGTTAAAATTGTAGCCTATGTGTTATTCATCATACATTAAAATCTGTTCAGTAGTTTTTGCGTGAAAGAGTAACAAACATCCATACATCCAAACAAACTTTCGCCTTTATAATATTAGTAGGAAGTAGGATGTTTAAGGGCTCCACGAAGTGAAAAATTTTTACGAAAATTATTTAAACATTTTCTTAAGTACAATGAGGACGGAAGTTCAAAAAAATTTCGTTAGTTAGCATTTGTTTAATTTGTTGAAAAATTAACTTTAAGTTAAATTTCCAACGGGAGCAAATTCTTTAAAGTGTTCGGAATACACCATAAGTTTTTAAAATTTTTAAATTAATATTTACAATATTTCGCGGTCCGAAATTCGACCTGTCGCGGTCCGCACACGGACCGCGGTCCGCCTGTTGCCTGCCGCTGACTTAGGCTATAAAACAAATACACTTTTCAAGTCGAGTAAAATAAAAAATAAACACTACATTTTTTAACTGATACTGATATTAAATATCTAATAGAAAACTAATTACCTATTAAAATCTGTATAATCATTTTGTAAAAATCAAAATTGTCTGAAACGAGATGGTTGCCGATAACAGGCATAAATCATAATATTCATCCTACAGCACACATACATACTACGTAGTAATTACAATGTCCATTACTATTACTGAATTCTGATGAATATAATTTGCACATTAACATATACTTTCCGTTCTTATAACAACGCTGAAACCCCCAAACTTGTATCTATAAGGAATCAGTTCCGTCAGCACCTTCTCAACCATGGTATACCTTGATGCAAAATCTTACTTTTCGCTTGCGCACGGGGTGGCAACGTCGCGCGCGGCAAATTACCGTTTAATTTTCAATACCAAAACTGAAATTAAAGAAAAACCAGTATTCTGCGTTTACCGGTTTTTACCGGTAAAGTGCAACCTTTAACCGAAATCGATTTCGGTTTGGGGTCAATGACCGAAACCGGTTTTGTTCTGCAACCGGTTTCCGAGCCCTGCTCGCGGGTGAAACCGGGACAGACTGCCTGAAACCGGGATGTATGGTCACATTATGCATGCAGCATCTACCTAGTGTAACAAAACAAAATGACAAAACTTTATTCCCCTTATAATATAGAGTTTTTGTAAAAAATGCTGATAGCATTGAAAGATTTTTAACATTGTATGGGTATAAAATTCATGAAGCTAAAAGTATTTTTTAGTACTGATAGTTGATACCTTCAGAATAAACTCTATAACATACACACACTGGCAAAATTAGCGGAACATAGGTAAAAAGGGCCAAAACTTGAACTCAAGTGGGTCGGGCTGTCTGAAAGCCTTTTTTATAGCTTCTAAGCTCATTCAAGAAATAAAATATTGAACAAAACTGGCAAGTTGACAGGTTTTTATAGCAATTATGCCCTAATAAGTGTTTTTCGATTATTGACGTTGTAAGTGTTCCTGATAAGAATGGCGTTTTAGCGGGGTGCAAGGTATGCTCAGCTCATTCGATTGTTTGGTTTTTGGAAGAACACATTGCTTAGATACAAAATTAGTGATTTCCCAGCATCTGCGACAGCTAGAGCTGTAACCACGATAGAGAAAAGTCACACCTACCGTTCGGTCAGTCAGGCCTTAGGTGTGTCGGCTTCCGTGGTTCATCGTAACTTTCAACGCTTCAGAGAGACTGGATCTTACGTTCGGAGACGAAAATAAGGCAGATATCGGGTGACAATGGTTCAGGATGACCATTTTGTAAGGAAACAAAACTTAAGAAATCGACCTCAAACTGCTATGCAGACACGAAACCTGTCGGAACAGTTCCAAGATGAACGTGTAAGTGATTGTACAGTAAGAAGAAGATTCAAAGAAGTTAAATTAAACTCAAAAGTGCCAGCAAGGGCACCAAAACTTGAGACAGGACACCGAAGAGCCAGGCTAAGATTTGCGCGTGAACATCAAAATTAGACAAGTGAGTGAAATCGTGTGCTGTACAGTGATTGGAGCAAATTCTGTGTACATTGTATTGACAGGCGATAAAGAATGTGAATAAATCATAAGGAAAGCTACAGGCCATCAAACTTACCGGAAACAGTGGCCTATGATGCAGGCTTCGTAATGGTTTGGAGTTGCATATGATTTGGAGCCCGCATGGAGCTGATGATTATAGATGATGGTATTTTGACAGTACAGGGCTATAGCACCGACATCCTGGAACTGCATGATGTGCCTTTTACACAGTTTTAGGTAGTAATTTCAATTTTATGTGCGTCCATAGAGTAAGAAAATCGGGCATTATTACCTAAACGATGCTGGCGTAGCCCAGGTGGAGAGGCCAGCGTGGTCTACGGATGTGGATCCGATTGAAGACGTGTGGCACATCAATGGGTGAACGGTACTAGTTAAAACTCCAGCTCCAAAATGTGTCCAGGAGCTCGAGTTGGCGCTAGTGGAGGAGTAGGAGAATATCCCACAGGAAATGATTGACAATTAAAATGCAAGCATGGAATGGCGTATCCAGGCCCTCTTGAGATCCATAGAAGGCATTACACGCTTTTAACATGGCATTTCTTTAATAAAAATGGAGAATTTATCTTAAAAACTTACTTCTGAAATTTCAAAGATTTTCTTAATTTTTTGATTTTTGCTGATTTTTTCTATTTTTCACGTTTTTATGCCCTAAATTTATATAAAATTTATTTTTTAATAATCAATTAGTAAATAAATAAATAAATATATAAAATCAGGGAACAATTAAAAAAAAATTGAAAATGTTGTTATGTTCCTCTAATTTTGCCGGTGTGTTTATAAGAGACAATACACTACCTCAAAGTTTTATCACTTTGTTTCTTTACAGTGTAAAATGTGACAATGCCCAGACCCATTGGGCATATTTAGACATTTATGTACCCAGATCCGTTGGGCATATTTGGACATTCATGTGCCCAGACCCATTGGGTATATTTGGACTTTTATGTGCCCAGACCCGTTGGGCATATTTTGACAATTATGTACCCAGACCCGTTGGGTATATTTGGACATTTATGTGCCCAGACCTGTTGGGCATATTTGGACATTTATGTGCCCAGACTCATTGGGCATATTATTTGGACATTAAAAGCCTATATTATAATATGATCGCAGGTCCCGGCAACGCGCGACAATACGCCGTTGTGCAGAGCTTTAGGCACGCATGGCGGGGTTATAAGGAGCACGCGTGGGGACACGACAATCTGAAGCCAGTGTCTGGAATGCCATACGACTGGTTCAGCCTGGGACTGACGATAGTCGATTCCCTGGATACGGCTTATATCATGGGACTTAATGAAGGTAAAACAAGTTAGTTGGGATAGCTAGCTCTTCAGAATATTAATACAAAATTTTATGAATGAGTTTTTTAAAAAATTATATGGGGGAAAAAATGGCGCGATGAACTTGACACATACAGGCCAGGGTGGCCAACGGTGGCGTAAGAACGAGAAGAGGAGAACCTTGGCCTTTTTACGGAGGCCTTTACAGCAGTGGGATAGTAAAATAAATTGGGGAAATTTAATATTTTATGTTTTATTCTATAGGCCTCTTGGATATCGTTGCTAAGCTACGGCAACGCCGCGGGTCGGTTGACGGCGGAAACTCACGGGCGCTTTTCTCATATGATTCTCATACAAGTCACTGCACTTTTTTGGTAATTGTTTATATTTTTAGCACAATAAAAAGTAATGAGCCAAATTATTATTAATTGTGGACTTCATAATATTTCCGCAGACTTTTTTCGCGGAAAATCAGTACTTATCGAAAGCTATATTTACTTAAATATATACGATCAAATAAATACGATACAAATAAATAAATACGAATTTTTTACTTTGTATTTATTTATTTGTAAGATCATCTTCTTAGTTATTACTTGTTACTAAAAACAGGTTGTTTACCTAATTAAACATTATAGAGCACAAACTAATTCCAAAGCAATCATGTTCATGAAGTCTTCGAAATCCATGATGATGGAGAACGAATCATCCGTGTAAAAGTATTACCAGAGACCAGAGTAGGTAAGACTGTACGACGTGAAAGTGGAGCTATGTATTGAATAATCTAAACAAATATATTTTCAGCAACTTTTCAACCATACATGCAAAATAAAAATGGAAAATGCAGATGTATTTCATTATCAAAGAAATTGTTCTTTGATTTTTATGATTAATGTGTAATATAATAAATTTACTAGATGACGCCCGCAACTCCGTTGTGCCATAACTCTTGCACAACGGAGTAACCGCGCGGGATTCGGGAACCGTACATTTTCCCGAGACAAAAAGTATCCTATGTCCAGTGGCGTAAATATAGGGCTGGCAAAATGCCACGGGCCCCCGACCCAAATGGGCAAAAATTTTTAAGTACATAATATTGTTTATTATAAACGTGACGATTTTTACTGATAGAGCCCCATCAATTTGCCACGGACCCCGGATCTTATAGTTATGCCACTGCCTATGTCCTTTTTCGGGACTCTTAAGAATATATTATGGAGTTATCCATGCCAAAAATTCAGCAAAATCTGTTCAGCAGTTTAGGCGTTAAGAGGTAACAGACAGACACACTTTCGCACTTATAATATTATTAGTAAATTAGTAATATCAGTAATTATAATATTATAAATGGGAAAGTGAATATTAAAGGAATTAGTAATAAATATTGAACCGACAATAATTTTATTAAGTATATCGTTTTTTCAATTACAATGTATTATTATACATAAAACAATGGTATTAAAAATAACTTGCACGTGATATTTTAGAAATATTCATGCGAGATTTAGATTTAAGCATGATTAATAATCGGCATGTTGATTTCGATACGTTTCCCAATTCCGTCTCAGAAACGAATAAAACGTTAATTCACGAATCCGAGATTGGGATTTTTGCACCGTACAACACAACAGTACCTCGTACCGCCCATATTTTCCTTATTCAGAGCACTTTTTAACGTTTTCAACGTGTTTTCATTTTTAACTAGTAAACCCAAAGTAAACCATATTTCACAGCTGATCGCACTCTGACACCCACGTGTTGCCTGAATCTGCCACTCGCCGCGCCACTAGAGATATCCAAGAGGCCTATTGCAATTATTCGTGACACAATAAATCAATGTTGTCTACTCGTTGATAACGCGCTGTCAAAAGTAGATTTTTTTTATTTTTGTCACACATTTTACACCTTTGTGATCAACTCATATTAAGCAATGTTATATTCATTTCGAACGTTTGATGCTATTTCAGAATTCGAGGAAGGCAAGGAATGGATTAAGGAGGAGCTAATATTCACCAGAAACAAAGACGTCAATTTCTTCGAAGTGACAATCAGAGTTCTAGGAGCTTTGCTCACAAACTATCATTTTACTCAGGACGAAATGTTTCTTGATAAGGCTGTAAGTATACTAGATGTTGCTCGTAATTTCGCCTTGATATTCGTTTATTGAGGGCAATTTGAAATTTTTCCGGGACTATCCTTTCTTTTCCGAGAGTGATACATTTTGGTGTTACAGTTATAATAGTCTTTCTTAGATATTTATCTCTTGTAATGTCTATTAATTACATCTCAATGTATTTATATATCTATGGATATTACTACTCTTATAATCATAATATTAATACGTGAACGAAAAATTTTGTAACCCTTTTTACGAAAAATGGGGAAACGTAGGTGCATGAAATTTTGCACAGTTATAGTTTATATGGTGAAGGAGTGCATCGAGCTAATATTATTTTGAAATTATGCTTTTATCATACATTTTTTTTAACAAATTAAATATTACACACTACAACACACACATAGGAAATGACATATTTTTGAGTGACAAGCCTATACATACGAATTATACTCTTTTATTTATGGTTGAAGTCTGTTGACAACAAGTTGACAAATTGAACAATTGTTTTGTTATTGAATCTAAGATACTATTATGTTCGGGCCACACTAACGAGAAACGCCGTTAATTATCGCGTTAGTTCTAAAACATGTTATAGCATTATCGCCTTTACATGCCACTAATTAAAGGCGATAATGCTATAACATGTTTTAGAAATAACGCGATAATTAATGGCGTTTCTCGTTAGTGTGGCCCGAACATTAGACAATGCTTACACAGCCAGTCTGAGATCAGCTGAGTCCCAGAGACAAGAGTTGAAAAAAATATTATAAAGTCAATATTTTTTACAAAATATAGGTAGTAGTCCTAATGTCGTTAAAACTAAGGTCGAATTTCGACCATTGGGCGATCTCTAGTTTCGATAAAATAGGTTTAGTAGTGAGTCAAGAAGCCAAACATTAAAATAAATTAAATTACAGTTACATAAACAAAAATAATAATTATTATCCATCACATCTATAGCTCGAAGTTAGAATAAAGCCCTTAGTCAGGCCTGTCCACATTCCAGCGACCACATAACCCAATATACGCCTAATGTTTTGATTTCTCTTAACAAATTATTGTGTCAATGTGCTGAGGTAAGCGACGCGGGGGGGGGAGAGGTAAGAAATGCATTACGATTGGCCAATTTAAATTCACGGCATGTCATAAATCAGAACTAGTGATGGGAAGTACGAGAAGCGAGCGAGAAGTAAGAGAAGAAAGAAATAAAAAAACCAGTACATATTTATTTTAAAGTATAGAATGAAGAAAATACTTTGATTAATTGTGGCAAGCTTCTAAAAATATTCAAAAACGTTTTCGGATTATATTAAAAAAGTACCTTATACTTACCTAAGTATATTTAAAAATATACTTTTTTTAAACTTTTAAAGGGCAAAAATTCTGTAATATTATATGATTTTTGCGAAACTTTTATCGTTTACGCAGCACAATAGGAAAAATCACCCGATTTTGAAACATTCTTCATTGGTGCTCTGCTCCTATTGGTCTTAGCGTGATAATATAATATAGGCTACATAGGATATATAATAACGCGTTCCTTGATTAATACTGAAAAAAAATTCAAATCGGTCCAGTAGTTACTGAGATCAGCGCGTTCAAACAACAAACAAACACTTCAGCTTTATATTTGTTATTAGTATAGATTATTTGACTTGCTAATTCCGCCACATGATTTCTAAGTCACAATGAAATTGATGGAAATTATTTCTAAAAATAGTTGTTCGCCAATAAAACTGCTTGAAGTTTTAGTGACTAAAAATCTTTACTTGGTTACTTTCTTTACGCTTTCAAGATAAGATTTCATGATTACTTCGCAACGCCGACAAAAAACAACGCTTTGTGATGGGTAGATAGTACTAGTAGATGGATGGTTTATCCATATTTCTCTTACTAAAATTGGCAAAAACAATGTTGGTACTGCAGAGCTCAGTAATCGCCGACAATTTTTATTGCTATTTTTTTTGTGAGATAAGGGGGCAAACGAGCAAACGGGTCACCTGATGGAAAGCAACTTCCGTCGCCTATGGACACTCGCAGCATCAGAAGAGCTGCAGGTGCGTTGACGGCCTTTTAAGAGGGAATAGGGAAGGGTAGGGATGGGAAGGGAAGGGAAGGGAATAGGGGATTGGGCCTCCGGTAAACTCACTCACTCGGCGAAACACAGCGCGAGCGCTGTTTCACACCGGTTTTCTGTGAGAACGTGGTATTTCTCCGGTCGAGCCGGTCCATTCGTGCCGAAGCATGGCTCTCCCACGTATAGCTGTACGCTATAAATTATAATCATTAATCAGTTGTTTAACAACAGTTCTACTCAAAATGACTTAGCATATCACGCTTTGTTTCGATTTACGATTAAAAAAAATATACCTCTGAAAGATAGTTGGTATCACATCACTAGTGACGCGTGACGATACCGGAAGAAAGGATAAGCATTACTAATTTGTATTTGATAGAAAGGGATATGACTTATGTCAAATGCTTTCGTCATGGATTCAGACCAGTGTAATTTGAGCTCTGAATAAATTGATTCTTGACAATAAAAAAAATATTTTGTATGAAACGCACGAGATGTACATGGGTCACGGATGTGGTCGATACTAAGACAGATTTCGCTATCATTATCTAAAGTAAGACCTATAAGTCTTACATATTGTCTGAAAGTATTCGCCTTGCTTTAGGTGTCTAGAGGCTATGTGGTCGCTGCCACATTCTAACTAGTCTGTCGGTCTGTTACCCTCTCTCACTTAAACGGCTGAACAGTTAGATAAATTAATTTGATATTGAATAGTCTCGAAAAAATTAAAAAACAAACACTTGCCCTGATAATATATAAATGAATTAAATAATACTGAAAAGATATTGGTTACTTTTTGTTGCTGAAAAACGTACGATTCCCGCGTTCTCACAGAATTTCAGTTCAACGGAATTTATGAGGTAAAGTATGTATATCCATACTCTTTTTTTTTTTTTTAATCTTTATTAAGGACTTGGTTCACAAACAGAGGCGACCATGTCGTCCTCGTAAGGCCACAAAATTACAATTTAACAATTTCTTACATCTAAACCAAACTTAACTAACTTGTACAAACATATAGCATCACTAGACAAAGGTTCCGAGAGTACAATATTAACGCCCCCTACGCTATTAAACATAAACTTATTAGATAAGCTATTTCTAAATGATGCGTTCCGAACACATTCCACTAAAATATGATAAACGTCTTCCATAGTCCCACATACAGCACAGTTTGAAGATTCATTCTTCCCCATTAAAAACGCAAACCTATTCAATGGAATGTGTCCAGATCGTATCCTAAATGCCAGAACCAAAATATTTCTGCTTAATTTACTATAGCTAAACCAAGGATATAAAAACGGCTTAGACCGTAAAGTTCTTACGTAGTTAAAAACGAGACATCCACATTTCTTTTAGGCCCTGTAAGTCCATCCATATAGCAAGAAATCTTATTGTCTAAATCAATATTTGTACCCAGACAATATCTGTATCAAGACTAAACATTTCTAGTTTAGGAGAAACATAAATAGGAGTACATCTGAATGAATTATAAATCTCTGTAAGGAGTGGTTTTCTCTTACGACTCCAATAACCTGATCTACTACAGCGGTCAAAAAGCTGAACAATAAGTTCACTGTTTAAATTACCACGAACACTACAACTTCGAAACCAAAATTTTCCCCCTAGATAGTACCTTCGCAGATACATAGGTTGCAAACAAAGCTCATTCTGCATAACATGGATTGGCGTGCTCTTTATGAAATTTCCTATAACACGCATACATTGATTTTGAACTTTATCAATCTTAGCCAGATGTGATTTAACACTTGTGTCATAAAGAAAACTGCCATAATCCAATCTACTACGAATTAGGGCTACATACTTCTTCCTTAAATGAATAGGATGAACGCCCCAGCCAGGCCCAGACAATACTTTGAGTACATTTACAAACTTAAGAGTTTTATGCGTAACTTCGTTTATATGTTTGCCCCATTTAAGAGATCGATCTATCCACATGCCTAGATATTTTATAGACTCTACAACCTGCAGTCTATTTTCTTTAATGCGTATATCTACGTCTTGTCTATTAAAACATTTACTAAATAAGCAGAGTTTAGATTTCCTTTCAGATATCTCCAAACCAAGATCTTCTATCAATTTGGAAAATACTTTAAGAGCTGACTCCATATTACGACAACCTTCCGCAATTAATTTATATGAACCAAATAAAACAAAGTCATCAGCATATTGTGAAGTAAGAACATTTTTTTATCATTTTACAAATGTGCATAGTATCGACATTAAACAATGTAGGCGATAAAGGATCCCCTTGAGGAATACCACGCCCTGTAATTCGCGTTAAAACGCCCGAATCTGAATATTTTAAACTTAACTGCCTAGCACTCAAATAATCCCATAAGTAATAGCAAATTTTAGAACCCACACCAATCTTATCCAAAGAGTTTAACAAAACCGAAATATCAACATTATTATACGCATTTTTTATATCTATAAAACATCCCAACGTAATTAAATTACTGCTAAAACCCAGTTGAATCTGAGAAACTAAACGGGAAAGACGGATCTAAGCATGATCGTGATTTTCTAAAACCTACTGTGTTCTCCGAAAAACAATTTTTAGACTCTAAGTACCATTCTAATCTATGTTTTAAAATTGTATGAAAAATTTTTCATAAACAGGATATTAGAGCAATTGGACGAACCTCTTGACTTCGGACACTGGCATTTCCGGTCTTAGGAATTGGCACAATTTTGATACTTTTACACTGTGTTGGAGCAAAACCTATTTCAAGAAATGTGTTAAATAAATTAACTAAAATCTGCTTACCAATAAAAGGAAGATGCTTTATCATTGAAAAATAAATATTGTCTTGACCTGGCGCAGTATCTTTGGATTTAATGGCGCGATTAAGCTCCTGCATCGAAATTTTACCTTCAAGAGAACGATTAATGGAATAAAACTTAGGTTTCATGGGTGACACATAATCTGGAGACAAACTGTGTAATAGATTACTTGCAGTTTCCTTGTCAACGCCTGACTGACCTGGAAGCCTATACCCCTTAAGCCACTTCATCCGACGCCACATATCATTCGATGATGTTGTGTAATCTATATTGCTGCAAAATTCTTGCCAGGAACGTCGTTTGGCTTTTCGAATCAACTTACGTGTTGATGCTGTTTTCATTTGCAAAAAAGTCAAATTATCAGGAGTGGGGTTCCGTCTAAAATTTGCTAAGGCTAAGCGTCTTTCAGCCACTGCACAAGAAATTTATATAAAATATTTTCAACATTCCAATATGGTTTCGGAGTAAATTTATTTAAACGAAGAGGATCCTGGCAAATCTTTATATATGGTATATGTAAGTCTGCAGCGTTTTCAATTGCAGAAATAAATTGATCATATGCCTCCTGAGGCTCGTCTGCTAAAGACAAACCTGTTAATGCCCGATCAAGTGCCTTGGAGTATCCTTCCCAGTCGGCTTTCTTAAAATTTCTTTTCTCACAGCTAACTGAATTTGCAACAGTGTGTGTGGCCTACTTTATAACCAGATGGTCACTTCCTAAACACTCATTAGAAACATTCCAGTAAAACTGTAAAGCGATATCACTCGAGGCAAATGTGACATCAGGGGATGTAACCTGTTGTTAACTAGTTTGACTCTGGTCTAGTTTGAAATACTAGAAATAGATACAAACTGGCGGTTCCTACTTTTAGACTTCATAAGGTCAATGTTTCTTTTAAGGGGCAATGTATACGTTTATATAATAAAATACCAAAAGAACTACAACAACTCTCACTAAATAAATTCAAAAGAATAATAAAAAGGCAACTCCAAGAAAAGGCCTATTATAAAATCTCAGATTATGTACAGGATAAAAATGCTTGGGATGTTAAATTTTGACATTTTTTATTATTATAACGAATTATTTATATTTTTTTATTAATTAATTATATTTTTTAATTTTTTTTTATTTTAAATTGACCTGATGTTTTATAATAGGTAATTATTTTGTCATTTTTATAATTTTGTATTTTATTGGTTTTTTTTTTCATTTTATTTTATGATCTTGACATGTCCAAATTTTGTATATTGCAAATAATGGAATAAATACTATTGACTATTGACTATTGACTGGTCGATGACCCATTATTCAGACATACGAAATTTTTATCTAACATAGCGTCAAAAAGTTGATTACCCCTAGGATCCGTCTTACACGACCAGCAGGAATGGTGACCATTGAAGTCCCCGGCAATTACAGTTTTATTCTGACACAGGCTAAAGATTGTATCCCAGTCACCAACTGTTGTGCGAACATTTGGTGGACAATATACCGAGATTATATTTCCTATATTAGAACAATTCAGAATTTTAACATGCAGAACCTGAATTCCAGAATTAAGATTATAAACCTGAGATACTTGAAATTTTATACTGGAATGAATAATCAAAGCCACACCACCGTAACCATCATCCCGGTCTTGACGTATAACACTGTATCCTGATATTCTGAGTATATTGTCTGGCTTCAGCCACGTTTCGCTTAAAATAGCAATATGGACTTTTTCTTGGGAAAGTAATAATTCAAAATCCACAAGCTTCGATCGTATACTCTGGCAATTCCATTGGGTTAAATTAATCGTTCGTTGAGTTGCCAAGTTTATTCAAAATGGATATTTTGAATAAATGATTGAATAACTGGCCACTCCGAGAAGTAATTCGCAATTATATTAATAACCCAGTCATAAAGTAACCACCCACATGCTTTCAGTTTCTCTTTAAAACTCATTCTCTTTATAAAAATAACTTCTTTAATTCTCTGTATCAGCTCCTTGAAGTCTATATTATTAGATTCTTGTTCTTCTTCATTTTTCGTATTGTTCGGGGTATTATCATGCCGCTCATTCCAAAATTCATTATCTATCTCATTATTAAATTGCCTTCTAGTTTTCTTACTTTTCTCTTTTTGAGTATTAACTACATTAGATGAAGACTGTCGAGCATCTGGCGTCGATCTAAGAACCTTAGCATACGTAACTTCAGGTTGCTTTGTATGGTTCTGTACCGAATTACTTTCAGTACTGTAAGACTGCCTAAATGGAGTTTTATCTTCTTGAGGAGAAGGTGGAACGTACATAGTGAGCGCACGTTTAAAGGAACAGTTAAACTCTGCCATCAGCTCTCGTATTTTCCTCTCTTTAGTATAGACTGGACACGATTTTGACAAAGCCATATGTGAACCAGAGCAATTCACACATCTAAACACTGAGGTCTCACAGTTCGGATGCGATTTTCCATATTTAGGGCAAGTAATAGGAATTTGTGCGCACGTTTTATAAGAATATCCAAACCGCCAACATTTGGAACACTGTGTTACTGGAAATATATAAGGTTCCACTTTGACTTTCATCCCGTAAGTATAAACATATGGAGGTAGTGTAGGCCCCTTAAAACACAATCGAATGCATTCGCTGTCCTCAAATTTACCATTATCAAAGTTACGTCTCTTTAATCGTTTAACACTTAAAATGGGAATGCTACTTTCCAAATCCTTTAAAATTTCCTCCTCAGTCAGATCCTTTTCGATGTCCTTTAAAGTTCCGTAAGACATTCCAACTTCGAAAGTTTTTTGACACTTATATTCGCGTTCCGAAAAGAACTTACAGCTTAATAATTTTTCTGCGCTCTCTTCCGAATTAAATTTTAATAATATTCTGTAAGTATTCACATATTTAATATTAACAATATTTCCTATGTTTTCATTTTTCAAAATACGCGCCAACCCTATTTGTTTAGGCAACGGCTCCTTTTTCGATGAAATGCTCACTTCAATCTGATCTTGCGCAATTCTAGTTCTATCATCTTTCGATGTACTGCACGCCAAAATTTTACCTCTTCTCCCTACCTCCAACCATACGTCCTCCTCATCTACACATCGAAACCTCTTTTCCGGCCTCTGACTATCTACATCTTCATTCATAAGTTCTACACCGCTCCCGCACAACATCGAATTCTCCATATTACTCTCCGTCAAATCTTGTAATGGGTTAGATACAACACAATTCTCCTCATCGTCGGAAGGTGAACCGAGTGAATAGCTATCCATAGCCCGTAGGCATGCGCTTCATTGCAATAACTCGCCGCGCGATAACAACACGTAAACAACTCGTATCCGAACGCAAACGTGCTGCACCGACGGGCGCGCGTGAGTCACTGATATACATACTCTAATATTATAAATGCGAAAGTGTGTCTGTCTGTCTGTTACCTCTTCACGCTTAAACCGCTGAACCGATTTTGCTGAAATTTGGTATGAAGATATTTTGAGTCCCGGGAAAGGACGTAGGATTTTTTTTGTCCCGGAAAATATTACGGCTTCAGCGCGATGAACGAATTTTGGCGTAGCGGAGTTGCGGGCGACTTCTAGTTATATATATTTTCAGAAAGACTTAGGCGAGAGGCTGATGGCAGCATTCTCATCACCATCAGGCATTCCATACTCCGATGTCAACTTGGGTACTAGGACCGCTCACGCGCCAGAATGGTCCCATTATAGCACAACAGCGGAGGTGACCACCGTTCAGCTGGAGTTCAGAGAGCTGTCTAGAGCCACCAACAATCCTATGTTCGAGGTATGTTGCCACATGAACCTTGCATTCTGTCGGTGTAATAAAATAATTAAATTTCATCGAAGGAAAAATTACTTTGTACCCAGATTCACTCGCACAAAGTGATAATTCGACAAGATTAGGCTATAGAGTATAGACTATAGAGCCAAAGAAGTATACAGCATGTAACTAGAGATGAAAATTCCCCGGAAAGTTTCCATTTCTAAGGAATGTTTCCTGAAAACTTCCTGAAAACTTCCAAATTTGGAAGTTTTGAATTTATCATTATAAAGACAGTTATGACGTTTGTTTTTAAATGCAAATAACACTAAAATTAGGTACTTTTTATAGTTCTTTTCATACTTTAGGTATAAAATATGTGATATGAAAGCAGATTTGTCTACTTTATTATTCAGTCGCATGATTTAGATCGTTTTTATAAATATTTATCTAAGATAACATTATTTTCAAACATATTTTGCTCAGGATTGACTTTGCTTTACGCTTTTCGATTTTTTATATTATATTTTTCTTTGAAACATATAAAATTGTATTTTTTTAATGAAAACTAGAATAGTTTTCTAATATTACTATTAGAAAACTATTCTAGTCAGAAAATATCATTTTTTAAAGTATACTAATTTTAAGTATAATTAACGGCTAAACTTCTTTCTAAAGTCAATTAGCTGATTTGATCTTACTCATACTTACATAAAAAAATAACGTATTGAATTGAGTACCTCATCTGTTTTCGTCGGTAAAAATTACTATTTTATAGAAGAAAAACCATTTTTAAAAAATTCGCAATGTATCTGAAAGTTTCCAAAATTTCGGAAACTTTGGAAGTTTTCACGGAAATTTTCCGGTAAACTTCCTGAAACTTTCCAAAGTTTCGGAAACTTTCCGAAATTTTCAACACTACATGTAACATACATTTAGAAACATCAACCACTTTTTCTATATTTTTAGTCTTCTTAATTGTTGCTACCGCGAAATTTTATATTTTTTTGTTAAATGTTTTTTCTTCTAGAGTGTTATTTTAAGAATGCGATTATGAAATTATAATTTAGCAATGATAATACTTGTATTGATAATTTGCGACCAGCGATATGTCATTTTAAGTAGCGTTAAAAATGTGTAATTTAATAGCTAAATAAAATAATAAAGTTATGCTAGTATGGAATAATTGCTATTTTTGATCTAAACAATTTTATATGCATTGCTATATTAACGAATTTTACTAACGTTTATTTTTAAGTGCGAATTGTCTATTTTTTGTGTCTGAAATTTATATTGCACTGTAATATAATGCGAATTCTGGTCTCTAATTTTTTTCGCGATTGTGAATTATTGTTTTGATAATATTATTATGATAGAAAACATAATTTAATAATGACATTATTAATTAAAGCGATGGAAGGAAAATCACCACATAGATTTTAATGAAATGATTTTCAACATTAAAAGTATGCAATGATTTAATAATGTTTATATTGTACTATAAAGAACTTTTCTTAAAGGACGCTGCAGCGGCGGTGTCAGAAAAAATTCATCATTTGCCCAAAAAGCATGGTCTAGTCCCAATCTTCATCAATCCCAACACTGGGCACTTTTTGCCCCACGCTACAATCACATTAGGAGCAAGAGGTGACAGCTACTACGAATATTTACTGAAACAGTGGCTTCAGACTGGAAAAACTATAAACTAGTAAGTGATTCTTTCTTTCTTCTTGGTTTGTTTCTACTTCCAACGAAAACAGCCCCTTTAGCATGGTCACAGTAGAAATGCGAAAGTATAGAAACATTGTGGAGATAAACTATAGTCTATGTCTTTATGACACATCATCATGTGGATATAAAATATTGAATTTTTAGTGTATGTCATAAAGTGGCATTTCATTTGATTTTTTGTCGGTCGCGGTTAGCCGTGGTAAAAAGATCGGAACGGTACCTTCAGTTCATCTCCACAGCGTTTTTATTCTTTCGCATTTCTACTGTGGCCATGCTAATGGGCAGGTGTTTGACGTATTCGTCGGTATGTGTGTGTGTCCGTGGCATTCTTTGCCTGGGCGCGCACTAGCGGCCAGGTCGCGGCGGCCATCGAGATAGATACCTTAGTATGAAACCGCCATAGACCGCGCGCACCTGGCCGCAACGCGACCTGCGGCCACACCATACTTTCGCTGGCCGCCGCGACCTGGCTGCTAGTGCGCGCCCGGGCTTAAGGATGGACTATAAAGTTAATATACCTAGCGGAATAGAGCAACAATCTCGAGTTGTCAAATGAAACCGAAATTGATTTACGTCATATGTACACAAGCATGATTGAACATGCGCAGTTCTATGAGATAAAATTGTCAACGTGCCCATAAGTGCCGACTGGACGTCAAACAGATAAATAAATTGGTTCTGCTGTCATTATCACACGTCTCGTTTTACCACGCAGTGTTACAGATAGCGACATCTCGCTTGCTCAGGACTTTGTTTCTCTATTCCGCTAGGTATATTAACTTTATGGGATGGACCAATTTCAATCTAGTTTTTTTGTATGAAAGGTGACATGATTGAGAGTGTTTTGCCATCATCAGTCTGCTCAGTGCTGGAAAATTCGGGTTTAATTACATCATAAAAGATGTTCAATTGTTCAATATTTTGAATTCTGACAAGTATTAGAATATAATTCCGATCAACCGACAAAAAATACAAATAAAATGCCACTTTATGAACTGGGCTGTAAGTTTAATTTTCTACCAACATTGGTCTAGTGACCCATTCCGTGTTGCTTTGAGTGACCTAGAGCAAAATGAAACCTATAGCCTAGGTCATCAAGTGGCATTTTGTTTAAGTTTTTGTCGCTTGCAGCAAGTATTGGAAAGCCACATTTTAGAGTTTCAAAGTTAACGAGTTAACATTTGTTTTTCTGTTTCAGTTTGCTGGACGACTATATGACGGCTATAGAAGGTGTCAGAGAATTTCTCGCTAAACGTTCTTCGCCCAATAAGAGATTATTTATTGGTGAATTGACGGCTGGATCAGAGGTAAGTTGGTTCACAGATAAATCAAAAATATAATAATTTATATCTAATATACTAATACTAGAAAGCTGAAGAGTTTGTTTGTTTGAATCAGCTAATCTCAGGAACTACTGGTTGGAATTGAAAGATTATTTTTGTGTTGGATATTATATTTATCGAGAAAGGCTTTAGGTTATAATATACTCGTACTAGGCACAGCACGCTGCGATTAACGCGAGTGAAGAATTAATAAAATGTATGTTATATTATATGTTATATAACTGCTGTGCTCCCACACAGCAGTTATATAACGTTAGATAACATTTTTGTCTAACTTTTTATACAAATTATAACAAAAGACACGTTGAATTTTTGACATGTTGTACCTTATGTTTTACTAGCTGTTGCCCGCGACTTCGTCCGCGTGGACTTCAGTTTATAGGGCGCGATGTCAACAAAATTGGTGTCAAAAACTTTTATAAAAAAACCCTGGTACCCCTTAAATCAAAACAGCTGTGCAGTATGCACATAATATTTCATTTTTTAAAATTAAACTTTATATTTTATGCCAAATTTTAAAGCTTATTTAGCCCCCCAATTACACAACTTTACCCATAAACTATTTATCATTAATAGGTTTAAGGTTATGTCACTGTATATAATATAAAGTACTGACTTATTAAATAACGTAAAAAAGAAATAACAATGGAAAAAAAAATCGGAACTCGAATGTATGATGATACCACCTCTTATAGAAAGATGTTGGGCAAGCGTTAGCGCGATGTAAGAGACGCACGGCGCCATCTAGTATGAATTTTTGGAACTAACTTAATTTGAACAAATTTTCGTATTTTCACCCCCTTACAACCCTTTTTTCCAGTAAAAAAGTAGCCTATGTCCTTTCTCAGGCTTTAGACTATCTGTATACAAAATTTCATTACAATCGGTTCGGTAGTTTTGGCGTGAAAGCGAGACAGACAGACAGACAGACAGACAGAGATACTTTCGCATTTATAATATTAGTATAGATAACGTGACATAACTGCTGTGTGGGAGCACCTTTAGAAAATATTTTTTTGCTAGATGACGGACGCAACTCGTTTTTCCGTAACAAAAACTGTCCTATGTCCTTTTCTGTGGTATACAGTATCTCTATCAGGAGCGTAGCTACTGCCGTATCTGTTGTATCAATTATGTACGGGGGCACTGGGGCCCCCGTGCATAAGTTACCCAATTTTAGCCTAGTAAACGAATGCCCAAAATGGTTGCTTGGAATGCTGCTTGGAAAAGTCGAAAGCAGAAATTTTAACTTTGGTACTTTGTTTAGAGTAGTTAGGAGATAAACATACTAAAAGTCCTGACCCCAGCGAGGTGAGCCCGAGGGAGGGGGGGCAAAGAAGGTCCCGTTTTTTGGTTTTTTGCTTACTCATCAAAAACGGTGCTTCGTACGAAATTCTCTTCTACTACATAATAAAAGCTAATTAAATTCTCTACAACTTCGTCCTTTACGCTTTGTATCTATCTCCAATCATTGCCTCGCTATGAACTTCTAAAATTGGCCGATTTTCAAACGTGTTT
This sequence comes from Aricia agestis, assembly GCF_905147365.1. NCBI lineage: Eukaryota > Metazoa > Arthropoda > Insecta > Lepidoptera > Lycaenidae > Aricia > Aricia agestis. The sequence continues at coordinate 20,910,642 of NC_056428.1, read as the reverse complement.
TTTAGGGTTTCGTACCTAAAGGGTAAAAACGGGACCCTATTACTGAGACTTTAATGTCTGTCCGTCTTCCTGACTGTCTGTCTGTCCATCTGTCTGTCCGTCTGTTTGTCCGTCTCTCTGTCCGTCTGTCTGTCCTTCTGTATGTCCGTCTGTCTGATTCCAGGCTGTAACTCAAGAACGATAATAGCTAGAGAGTTGAAATTTTCAGAGATTATGTATTTCTGTTGCCGCTTTAACAATAAATACTAAAAACAAAATAAATTAAATATTTTAGGGGGGCTCTCATACAACAAACTTGATTTTTCTCATACAAAAAACAATAAAATGTTGAATATCGAACCTTTGCCTGATTTTTTCGTTAAATATCATTTTGGAAAAATCTATACTATTTATACTAATATTATAAATGCGAAAGTATCTCTGTCTGTCTGTCTGTCTGTCTGTCTGTCTGTCTGTCTGTCTGTCTCGCTTTCACTACCCAACTGATTGTAATGAAATTTTGTATACAGATAGTCTAAAGCCTGAGAAAAGACATAGGCTACTTTTTTACTGGAAAAAAGCGTTGTAAGGGGGTGAAAATGCGTAAATTTGTTCAAATTAAGTTAGTTCCAAAAATTCAAAATAGATGGCGCCATGCGTCTCCTACATCGCGCTAACGCTTGCCCAGAAGTCGTTCTATAAGAGGTGGTATTATCGTATAACCAATTTTTTTTCGATTGTTATTTCTTTTTTACGTTACTTATTAACGGCCGTTCCCAATATTTGATCATTAATTAAAAGGGCATTTTCCAGTGGACCAAACTATGAATCTAGACCATTCTCAAAACATACACAATAAAGATCAAATAAAAATCAAATAAAGATCAAAATCGGTCCAGCAATTAAGGAGGAGTTCAGTAACATACACAACACACGCACACAAAAAAGGTGGATACGCGACGCGCATGCGCAGTGAAATTCCTCATAAATTCCTCTTAAATTTTAAGGAAGCGATAGCGGAAGAGGATTTTTTTATTTTTATTTATATATATAGGATGCGGTAACGGTTGAGGAACCCAAAATATTGCGGAACTTCCTCATTATGAGGAAGCGGAAGAGGAATCCTCAGCAACCCTACTGACACTGCACAGCTGTTTTGATTTAAGGGGTACCAGGGTTTTTTTATTAAAGCTTTTGACACGAATTTTGTTGACATCGCGTGCTATAAACTGAAGTCCACGCGGACGAAGTCGCGGGCAACAGCTAGTTGTTTATTATTAGCAAAACTAGCGCATGGTGCAATAATAAAGGGTGTTTTTTTTATTTCTTAGGAAAAATAAATACCCTGTACACGATGTACGGTGAAATCCAGGAAAGGTTAGATTTTTAAGGTTTTATTGTTTTCCCATACATTTATTAAAAATATGAAGCAATATACTAAATACAACACTTTCCTCAAGTTTGCCATATACGATTACTTTCCAGAAGTCATTCCTTACCAGCAACACTATAAATTGATGCAATAATATGAGGTGTTTTTATGTGATTTTTTCCTACCTTCTTTCTTCCATGGTTTAGAGATTTTTCGTCATACAATAAAATGTTCAACTTTTCAAGCCCTTTCATTTGGCGTACCTATGTCTCAAAGTGCTACATTAGTTTGGACGATATGCCCCTCCTTATTTTAAAATTAATTATTAACTAGATGTCCCGCGCGGCTTCGCCCGCGTAAATTAGGAATTTTACGGAAACCCTACATTTTCCCATAAAAAATAGCTCTTATGTCCCTACTCCCTTCACTTGGTTTACTCTATATCTGTGCCAAATATTGCCATAAAAATTGCTCCAGTAGTTCGTAATTTCTAATATTTCCCCCGTTTTTCCCACATTTTCCTGAATTTCTGCGGTCGTATTAGTCTTAGCGTGATAATATATAGCCTATAGTCTTACTCGATAAATTAGCTATCTAACACTGAAATAAGTTTTTAAATCGGACCAGTAGTTCCTGAGATTAGCGCGTTCAAGCAAACATACGCTCAAGCAATATTAAGTATAGATTTTTTTAATTATCACTTGACAAACTCGAGTCTCGATCTAAAAGAGTATGAAAAGTACCAATAACAGGGTCATTATAGGCTCATAAGTCATAACCATGGGACGATGTATGGTATAAAATGGTAGTGATGATGATGATGAATGTAATTTGCATAGTAGCATATGCTTTCCGTTCTTAAAACAACGCCGAAACTCCCAAACTTGTATCTATAAAGAATCAGGAGTTTTCTCAGCACCTTCCGAACCACAGTATACCAAGTATACCTCGGTGCAAAATCTTACTTGTTGGTAGCATATGCTTAGAATACTTCTCACGAAACCGAAGTCACCACATGTTTCCATATAAATTTTGAGGAGTTCCCTCGATTACTTATGCATCCTTCATCAGATCACCACTTTTGTGAATATAATACCAAATTGGGATGATACCCTATATACCAAAAGAAAAATTTTGAAAATCGGTCTACAAACGGCGGAGTAATCGTTGAACATAAGAAAACGAACATAACACCTCCCCCATTTTGAAAGTCGGTTAAAATTGTAGCCTATGTGTTATTCTGATGTATAAGCTATATTATTGTAAAGTTTCATTAAGATCTGTTCAGTAGTTTTTGCGTGAAAGAGTAACAAAGATCCATACATCCACATATCCATACATCCATACATCCAAACAAACTTTCGCCTTTATAATATTAGTAGGATTATTTATTTTATTTAAATTTTATTTTTAATTATTTAAGTATAAAATATATAACTAAGTATTTTGTGAACATTTCAGCCTACCTTATGCCATGATAGATATCGAGCAAAAAATTGCAAAAAAATCAAGTTTATTGTATGAGAGCCCCCCTAAAATATTTAATTTCTTTTGTTTTTAGTATTTATTGTTATAGCGGCAACAGAAATACATAATCTCTGAAAATTTTAACTCTCTAGCTATTATCGTTCTTGAGTTATAGCCGGAGACAGACAAACGGACAGGCAGAAGGACAGACAGACGGACAGACAGACGGACAGACGGACAGACAGACGGACAGACAGACGGACAGACAGACGGACAGACAGACGGACAGACAGACGGACATACAGACGGACAGACAGATGGACAGACAGACGGTCAGGAAGACGGACAGACATTAAAGTCTCAGTATAGGGTCCCGTTTTTACCCTTTGGGTACGAAACCCTAAAAAACACACTCGGCCAATTTTAGAAGCTCATAGCGAGGCAATGATTGGAGAATGGAGATAGATACAAAGTGTAAAGGACAAAGTTGTAGAGAATTTAATTAGCTTTTATGATGTAGTACAAGAGAATTTCGTACGAAGCACCGTTTATGATGAGTAAGCAAAAAAACAAAAAACGGGACCTTCTTTGCCCCCCCCCCCCCCTCCATGGGGCTCACCTCGGAGGGGTCAGGACTTTTTGTATGTTTATCTCCTAACTAGTCTAAACAAGGTACCAAAGTCAAAATTTCTGCTTTCGACTTTTCCAAGCAGAATCATTCGTTTACTAGGCTATTTACCTTCCTTGAGGGCCCAAACAAAATTTTATACGGGGCCCCACGAAGGCACGCTACGCTTCTGTTCTCCATGCCAAAATCAACAATTTTCAGCCGTTTATGCACAAACAAACACTTTCGCATTGAAAATATTAGTAAGGATGAAGAAAACATTTAAATTAAATAATTTTTTTAAGTGACCATATCGTTTCCTCCACTGGACTCGACCTCAATTTCATCACCTCACTCAACCTCAAAATCAAACAAAAACCTTTAAAAATAATTATGTTATTTATTACTAAAACATAATTTTTGAGGAAACGACTAATGATATTGGTGTTTGATTTTTCAGGTATACAATCCAAAAATGGACCACCTGACTTGCTTCCTGCCTGGCACTCTAGCGCTTGGCCACGCCAATGGCCTGCCAGACTGGCATATGACAATGGCGGAAGAACTGTTGTATACCTGCTACTTGACATACGCGGCACATCCTACCTTTCTCGCGCCGGAGATCACGCATTTCAACTTGGTGAGTTCGTGGATGAAGCTAAACTACATTTTTGTCCTATGCCTAAACTACTGATCATTGATCGTCCCAAGAATACCTCATTCATGAATAAGGTATTCTAGAGATGTTGTTGGCAGTTAAATAGACAAATGATGACTGAACCGCTGTGAATCAGCTAGTTTGCCCATCGGTCAGTATTTTCGGACCATTACGATCTGCAAACCTTCAAGAAGAGAGCATATATTATGTAACAGAGTGCCAACGCACCTGCAACTTTTCTGATGTTGCGAGTGCCCAAGGGTGACGCCCCCCCCCCCCTATATAACCCCCAAATTTTATTAAAAAAAAATACAGTTTTATTAATTTTACTTACAGATTAGCACCACAGACGATATGTATACCAAATCAGCGGACGCTCACAGCCTGCTGCGGCCCGAGTTCGCTGAGAGCCTGTGGTACATGTACCAGGTTACTGGGAATACCACGTATCAGGATTGGGGATGGCAGATATACCAGGTAACACCACTAGGGTCGCGGTTGTGCATCTCGCGTATCCCGTGGCTCTGCCGCGGACTGTAGGAACACTCGTTGGGTTTTTAGTGGGTATGCCCGGGCGCGGCATTTCACTGCCCTGGGGAGTCCCACATACCCCGGTAGCCATCCCCAGACCGCCGGGGATGCGTGATTGCATTTTCCCAACGATAAAAAAAGTAACACCACTAGACTATACTGCCGTGCTTACGAAAAACGCATTAAGTACATTTTTTTCCAAAATTGAGTTTTACATATATTATACGTATAACAAGTTTATACGTGGGAGAGCCATGCTTCGGCACGAATGGGCCGGCTCGACCGGAGAAATACCACGTTCTCACAGAACACCGGCGTGAAACAGCGCTTGCGCTGTGTTTCGCCGAGTGAGTGAGTTTACGGGAGGCCCAATCCCCTACCCTATTCCCTTCCTTACCCTCCCCTATTCCCTTCCCTTCCTATCCCTACCCTCCCCTATTATCCTATACCCTCTTAAAAGGCCGGCAACGCACATGCAGCTCTTCTGATGCTGCGAGTGTCCATGGGCGACGGTAGTTGCTTTCCATCAGGTGACCCGTTTGCTCGTTTGCCTCCTTATTTCATATAATAAAAAAACAAATAAAAAAATATACAGGATTATTTTTTCACTAGTACAATAAATCAACATAAGGACCCTGCACCATGCACCATGTAAGGCCACTCTAAAGAGAAAATGCTTTTTATTCGTTTATTAACTAAATAAATTATCAAGCAGTGCTCTGTTTTATAAGGTATCATATTAATAATGTCTTTTGAACCTAGCTTTAATAGCCATTTAATAAACTAAAGTTTTGTTAAGCTCTTCCAAATGGCAAGGAACACAGCTCCAAACAAGGTCAATATTATTCGTTAACATCAGTCGTTAGACTTGAAAATAGAGTTACAAGTATTTATTTATCTGCTATTACTAAAACGACAATATATATTTTTTTAATTAAGCAACATATTTAATGCCCAATATATTTATGTCATCTAAAAAAAACTATAACGAACATTGCTTGAACATCATCTTATAACTAGGAATGGAAATTCTTTAAAAATAGTTGTAATGAGTATCACCTTATAACTAATTGCCAATGCGTTTATAATGCAATCAAAAATTTTTTATCTAAAATTGCCTTCTTATGGGCCCGTTCTTTATAAGGCCAAAATATTCAATATGCGCGTAAGTATAAGTACATATAATAATCCTAATAAGTAAAGATGTTATAAAAAACAACATAATTTTAATTGTTATGGTACGCATTTATAACTAAAAAATTACTGTTTATATGTTAATGATTTTTAGATGTTCCTTGCAAAGTTCAAGTTCCTTAGCAAGGCCAACCATCAAATCTTTGGTTGGGCCTTATAAGGAACCACCGGCCTTCCTAGGCACATTACCAATATTTTAACTTAAATCGAGGCATAAGTAGATTTTCTTTTATTAGTACCATACACATATCCCTATACGACAATGCCCTGTAATAAAATGTGAGATAGATATATGTTATGTAACTAATAAAATTAAATTAAGAAATTTAAAAAAACCCCCGCCAAACAACTTTAAAAAGTAATGAAATAATATATTTTACTGACTTTAAGTTTAAATAATTCCTAAGTGTAAAGTGATATTCTATTTAATATTCTATTGTTAAGTCTATAGATATTCTAGTTATAATAGATATTCTAGTGTAAAGTCCATAATTGTTGTCACGGTGTGTCGGGGGACCGCCACAGTGTATTTGCATTTTGTATCATGTCACTGATTGTCTCGATTCGGTTCGCTGTGAACTGACCCTTAAACTATAATGTTATGTGAAATCAAACATCTACATTAGCGGTCCCCCGACACACCTTGACAACAATAATTATGGACTAAAATATCACTTTACACTTAGGAATAAAAAATAAAAATAAAATTGTTTTATTTCCGAATAGATTTGTAACAAATACTTTCAGAACGTTGATGCTAATGGTGCCTACCACCGGTTTGGGAACTATCCCGGCGAGAAGAACCGGCGTAAGAAACTCGCACGGGGTCCCACTTTTTACCAAAAAAGTGAGAAAAAATTAATCTTTTTAAAATAAAATTTACAATTGTAACTTAAACTTGAATAATTTAAACTTAAAGTCAGGAAAATATATTTATTTCATTACTTTTTAAAGTTGTTTGGCGGGGTTTTTTTTAATTTCTTAATTTAATTTTATTTTGTGCATTGTGCAGAATCATTCCTATCAACAGTATCATAATTATTATATCCCAATGAATACCATCTACGAATGTCCTTTTGGATGAGGCTGTCAATATGAGTCCAAACATGAAACCTCCAAAGTGGAGTTTCATATGGAGTTCGGCTCCTATAGAATCCAGGTGATGCTGCAGCAGCAGCATGCAAAAATTTATTGGTTATCTACGTCTTACTAGTTGTCGCAATTCAAATGAGCCCAAACACGAAACCGTTGCTCTAAGTTGGTGAAGAGTTGGGTATCTTATTGATTACCAGGTGATGCTGCAGCACCAGGTCAACTTTCCATTAATATGTAAATATTTATAAAAGTCACGAACTAAAATGCAATAAAGCCCACCAAACAACTGCAAGTTGCTAATCGGCCCTTCACGAACCAGATGAACCGCGATTTTTCAGCACGGAGAAGGCTGATGATGATGAACTATAGCTAAGAACACTCTCAATGAAGTCAGCTTTCAAACAAAAAAAAACTAGATCAAAATCGGTCCACCCGTTTGGATGCTACGATGCCACAGACAGACAGACATACAGACACGTCAAACTTATAACACCCCTCTTTTTTGTCGTGGGTTAAAAACTAAAGATTTTCAGGGTGCGGAAATTACAATTGTAGCCTCGACAACCAAAGTCTACAAACAGTGAGATCGCACTGCCACAATTGCGGCGCAATCGACTCGCCGATGAATCTATATTGAGAGCCAGTCCACACGGCGCGCTGCGTCTGCGTTGCGTCGACGCAGCGCTGCCGTTGCGTTGTTTTACATAACCAATCTGTTCACACGGCGCGCTGCGTCGTCGCAACGCACACATGACGGACAGCAGCCACCGAGACAAAGCGGGAGGGGGTGTTGATGTTAAGACTGCTTCGTAAAAACGCTGCGATGTGTGGCTGGCTATGCGTCAAAATATTTGCGTTGCGACGGCCGACGACGCAACCGCAACGCGCCGTGTGGACTGGCACTTAGTCTGTGTCTTTATAGGAATTCAAATTTTTTCTTAATTTAACAGAATACAGTGTAAGCATTTTCCACATAGCTCCTAGACTAGAAGGGTCAATAACCGCTGGCGTTAAATTATTATTTTGACTATAACATGACCATGACTTCTCTCTACATAGACTTTATAATTAAAGTTGGAATTTGTTTTATTATTTCAGGGTTTCGAGAAATACGCCAAAGTGCCCAACGGATACACATCGCTCGCTAACGTGAAAGCTGAGAAACCGGTGCCGAGGGATATGATGGAGTCTTTCTTCATGTCAGAAACCCTTAAGTATCTGTACCTATTGTTTAGTGATGACAGATTCGTCATAGACTTGAATAAATACGTCATTAATTCTGAAGCACACCCCCTGCCTATACATAAAAGTTAAAAAATCAATTAACTAAAAAAATCCGTATGTATTCAGACCTTGTAGTAATGTTTTGTCTCCACTTTTCTAATGACCGCTAATACCCGCTTCATCTCATGTCTTCAATTTTAAAAGTAAAACCCGACTTCAAACAGTATTTCGTATCATGGGACCACCTGTGAAATATTCCTTTTTCCAACAAAAAAGAATCATCAAAATCGGTTCACAAAAGGCGAAGTTATCCACGAACAAACATAAAAACCCATGTATACGGTCGAATTGAGAAACCTAATTTTTTAATCGGTTAAAAATATAAAACTATAAAGTCTGTATACACAATGTGTTTTTTTTCGTAAGAGGATAGGTATTTAGTGCTCGCTTTATCTATTCCACAGTGCCGTTGAATGGTTTCTTTTTAACCTATCACTACAAATAATAAAAACTATTTATTATTCGTAGACCTATCATAATGGCTAGTGAATGGATATGGATATTAAAACCTCAGAAACCGCGCATTAAACCATTTAGAACAGCTATACTCAACCTACGGCCCGTCGGGACTTTATTAGTGGCCCGCGTGAAGTTAAACCATTTTAAAATTCACGCCCACCGGCAATATAGTGCAAAGTCTTCATGAAAGTCGTGCAAATTTTTCTACCTTGTAATCGCTAATTTCGAAGAACGTTATTTTTTACCCTAAAAATTTTGGTTGCGACCCGTGACACCAAGACCAAAAAGTGTTTGTGGCCCGTATAAAACAAGGTTGAGTACCATTGATTTAGAATATCGGTTAGTACAGGACTGCTGTTACTCTTTTAACATTAAATTCATTATATTTTTCCAGCATAAAAAACCTATGTCCTTTCCCGGGACTCACCATAATATACCATAACAGATTTCATGGAATTCGGTTCAGCGGTTTTGACGTGAAGAGGAGAGAACAAACAGACACACTTTCGCATTTATAATAATTAAATTAGTATCCAGGATGTCTTGTTAGTACTATCATAGTAATAAGTAATAATTGTTAGACTTATGAATTTCTATAAAGTTTCTATAAATCTCTACAGAAATTTAATATAATTTATGAATAATTTGGTTGTAATGTAAATGACAATACAATAAGTACAATATAACTTAATGCACTATCTTAATATATATATTTCTTGTGTGCGTGTGTATGTGACTGAACTCCTCCTAAACGACTGGACCAATTTTGATGAAATTTTTTGTGTGTGTTCGTGGAGATTCGAGAATGGTTTAGATTTACAGTTTGGTCTACTGGAAAATGTTTTTTCAATTAATTTCTTATTTATAAGGAGTTGTTGATTTTGGAATGTTTTACATTAGATCCGGCGGACGGCGCTATCATCGCATTCAATATTATTCTATTTCAATTTTAGTTTGTCCTGACAGATGGTGCTACGATTAATTTGAAAAAAATTTTGTTATTCAATTCATGTGCTGATTAAAATATTAAATAAATAACACATAGGCTACAATTTTAACCGACTTTCAAAATGGGGGAGGTGTTATGTTCGTTTTCTTATATTCAACGATTACTCCGCCGTTTGTTAACCGATTTTCAAAATTTTTCTTTTGGTATATAGGGTATCATCCCAATTTGGTATTATATTCAGAAAAGTGGTGATCTGATAAAGGATCCATAAGTAATCGAGGGAACTCCTCAAAACTTATAGGGAAACATATGGTGACTTCGGTTTCGTGAGAAGTATTCTAAGCATATGCTACCAACAAGTAAGATTTTGCACCGAGATATACCTGGTATACCGTGGTTCGGAAGGTGCTGAGAGAATTCCTGATTCTTTATAGATACAAGTTTGGGAGTTTCGGCGTTGTTTTAAGAACAGAAAGCATATGCTACTATGCAAATTACATTCTTCATCATCATCATCATCATCATCACTACCATATTATACCATTTCATAGTCTTTAAGATCGAGACTCGAGTTTGTCAAGCGATAATTAAAAAAAATCTATATCTACCTAATATTATAAACCTGAAGAGTATGTTTGCTTGAACGGTCAATCTCAGAAACTACAGGTCCGGTTTAAAAACTTATCTCAGTGTTAGATAGATCATTTATCGAGTAAGACTCATCATTTATCGAGAAGGTTATATTATATTATTACTCTAAGACTAATACGACAGAAGAAACTCAGGAAAATGTGGGAAAAACGGGGAAAATATTTTTTAAGGGAAAATGTACCTACGGATTCTGTAAAATTTCTAATTTACGCGGGCGAAGCCGCGCGGGACATCTAGTATTATAATATTAGTTTGCACTTTCTACGCGCTTAAGGTCGTCTAAGGGTCGCTTGACCAATGTCGATAGAAAATGAAACCATATCCTTTGCACAAAGTGGCATTTAAAAAAATAATCGAAGCTATATCTTGGATGAACAATAATTGAACATAGCACAACCAAATACATATTACAAAAAAGTAGGTATGCAGTAACATATTAATGCAATAAATAATCTTTGTACCTAACAAATAGCGCTAAATTTAATAATTTAAAGCCATCCTCTAAGCAAACGACCATACATTTGCCGCGTTGCCGAGATCGCGTAAACATTTTTTTTTTACATAACTTATTTCAAAATTGACCTAAAAAAATTAAAACGTCCAGTTTGTAGGTAATGAAATAGTCGATCTATTGGCGTGTGTTTCAAATAACCGTAATTTGTAAATACTAGGGAGATGCTGAATGTATGCTTAAATTCAAATAAATTGGTATTACTTTGGAAGCTTGTAATATCATGAGTATAAAAAACAAAAATAGGAAATTAATAATTACTATGAAAGTAACGTGCTTATGAAGATTATTGGTGTACTTTTATTATAATTTTGTAGCTTTCAAATTATGGGTTAATAAGGCTCTGAAAACGGTAAATTACGGGATCTTCGTAGGAGGAGCGTCTTAAGTTAAATTTGCTGAAATTGAAAGGGAAAGAGACAAGTAGCTGTAGGTCAATGACCGAGATTCTAGGTGTTCGGTGACCGAGCTATAAGAAAAGAGCTATAAGAAGTCATAGATAGTCAAAAGCAATCAGGATCTCAAATAATATTGTTTCTAAGAGAGTCAAATTTTGACAAAAAAACTTTCTGATAAATATTCAGAAAGTTTTTTTGTCAAAATATTATTTAAAACTTAACAACGTCGTTAAAATTACATAAATTGGTGCTATTTTAAGTCAAAATTTTGTATATATTTAAATTGTTTGAGTTAAAAACACGCGCCACCTAGTATAAATTGTATAAATAATAAATATCTTAAAAATGTTAATATAAAATATCATTTTCATCGTTGATTAAATATAAAATATCATAAAATAACTGAAGTCCACTTGAGCCATTTTTAGTTGAATTATACTCGTGGATTAAATAATTTGTTCTCTCGTGCTTCGATTACAGAAGACATGATATTATGACGATTAGCAATAACCACGATTGGTGAAATTGGGCTTACATTTTTTACTTTAAGCCCCAATTTCACCAACGACTGTTAAAGTTAACGCTCGAATTAGTATCACGTTACCTCTTTCATTTTTCTTATGAATGAAAGAGAAGACATGACATTTTAACAAGCTGTTAACACTAACATACGTTGGTGAAATTGGGGCTAAATCTCATATTCCATGGAGTAAAGTAAACATTTCAAGTCACATGATAGATAATAACAGAAAATCAGAGCAAGACAGCTGAATAAGATAGCAGAAGAGAATGAAGATAAGGGCACCAAATCAATAATTGTCTAATAAATAATTAATGCGTAAAAAATCGTATTAAGAATTTGCCGTCGCTGTCAGTTTTACTAGATATTATATGTTTTACTACTGAACTGATTTTAATGTAGTTTCAATAACGTATAAAGTGATTCATGTAGTTATTTATTTTGCACTTTCATTATGTCATAAAATACTAAATCGTGAATAAAATGGTAAATATTAATTTGACATTATAGTTAAAAATTCATGCCGAAAATATACCAACGTTTTTTAATTAAAACTAATTTATTTTTGAAGTTACTGAGACAAAATTCCTGCTTTGCATTTATATAGATTTTTTAAAATCCAATTACGCATTTAACACAAAACTGTATTCTGTACAAATGTAATTTAAAAATATGAATTACCATGGACCATGGTAATTCATATTTTTAAGTTGTAACTAACATAATATTATCTTATTATTTTTTATTTACCTCAATAAATTATGTCATAACTTTTTATCTCAATAAACTTATGCTTACAAATTTACCTCCCTACTATATACAGGGTGTAACAAAACTAATTATTGATAATTATACTTTAGGGTGTGTATGTGTCCCTTATACCTAAGTTATATTGAGTTCACTGTAAAAGTAGCATCGTTGCAAGAGTATTTTTTTGTGATTTCTATGGAAAAATGTCCCAACATCATAAAGTCCATACAAAAGTAATTATTTTCGGCGCTGCTACTTTCAGTCTACTCTATACACACCTTAGGGCCAACCCACAAGTACCACAACCACACGACAACCACAACCACACCACGTGGTCGGGCGTATATTTCGTATTGTAAATGAACTGGACGTACCAAATTTTGCAGTCAATGTTAACCACTAGTGGCCGACCACATCGCAACCACAACGTTGCGTCGATGCAATGACAGTGCGGCCACACCGCCCGCGCTCTTCCTCCCCCTCCATTTCATTGACTTTCGTACGTAACCACATCGCAACTACTGGCGACAACGCAACCATGTCGACATTTTGTCGGTACCACAACGCAACTACAAAAAGCTGCAGCACCATTTTGTCGTTGAGACGTGGTGTGGTTGTGGTACGTGTGGGTTGGCCCAAGTATTGTAACTTTTTTTGTTACATCACTACATAGTATAAATAACAAAGTCGCTTTTTCTGTCCTCATGTCACTTTGTTCCCTTTAATCTTTAAAACTACGCAACGGATTTTGATGCAGTTTTCTTTAATAGATAGAGTGATTAAAGAGGAAGGTTCATAAGTATAATAACAATCATTAAATACTGGAGAAATACAGTTATTTTTGAGGTTTCTAATCTGATGTTGTAAATAATTACATTTTTTCCGCTTACATTGCAAACGCAGGCTGAACCCTACGAGATTTATTAAAATAATGTACCATCGAGGAAGTTGATTCCTACGCAATTGACAGACCAACGTTATTTGGTCGAATATGTCAATTCAATGTTTATTCTGTGCAAATCGGGGACCTAAGTAGTTTGGTTGCGTTACGTCAAAACCAGCTGACAGATCACAATTAACATTGAATTGACATACCAATTATTCGACCAAATAACGTTGGTCTGTCAATTGCATAGGAATCAACTTCCTCGATGGTACAATTTACAAGTATTGTACCCAATGAAAAGGTCTACAGAAAACTCCGTGATGGTAATATGTCTATCTCTCATGGATATCTCACAATAACATTTTTGTCATTTACTTTTTACTACTAATATAATAAACTAAAGAGTTGTACAAAATATTATAAAAAAGGTTTTAAAAGAAGTCTAGTTATGTACACTACAAAAGACACGTCTGACACTTGACTTGTCCCGCTTTTGCGACGCGAACATTCCGCGTTGCGGTTGCGCAGGTGTGGACAGCGCCATAATATTACATGGGCAGCGTCCGTCGCGCGATAGACGCTCCCGCTTCGCAGTCGCTTTGGTCGCGTAGGTTTGGCCGAAGCCTAATAATGGCCAACCGACGAATCGAGGCACAAAACTACTTATAAATTGTCTGTACGTTTGATCATATTAGAAGATGAAAAACATTTCGTTGATTTCTGCAAATCTATTATTTTGTGAATACTATTATCGCTTAATATGTAACCGTCCAACAAACACATAAGGTACCGTTCCGATCAACGCGGCTGACCGCTACCACAGAATATATAATAGTACTCCGTACCTTGCCGCTACCAACAAAAATTCAAATACAATTTAAAAGGCTTTATATGAACGTGGCGAAAAAAGGAACTAAATGCTTCTATTATATAAAAACGTTATTTGTGACATGTGTTTGACAGTTCCTTTACCACCTTAACCTGTACCAGCAGCGCTCCCGTCAATGTCACCCACGTTCATATAAAGCCTTGTCGAGCTGTAAATGCCACAACAATTTTGCTCTACGCTACTACAAAGCAGCGACGATATGGGTCGCTTGACCAATGTCGATACTCGGTAGAAAATGACATTTTTGTCGATCGCGGTCGCTTGCGGCAAAGATCGGAAAGTCAACTTAAGTATACTGTATAGTAACTTATATCTAGCGTATTCGGTTTTACCGTTACGTACATACGTTTCAGACCTAGATTTAAGTGTATCTGTGTGCTTTATCTGACATTAGACTACTCATGTCTTATACTCGATCATTCCACTTGTCACCACCAAAACAACACCACCGGTGGTGTCATATGGAATCTCTAGTCCATATGACACCACCGACTATTAGTGATGTTACATAGTAGCTTAGTTGTTGATATGAAAACTCCAATTAAGTTCAAGCAGTAAAGTTTATATTTATAATATGGACTAGATTCTAGAGATTCCATATGACACCACCGGTGGTGTCGTTTTGGTGGTGTCAAGTGGAAGGAACGCTCATACAGTAATTAACTCATTATTAATAAAAAAAATATTTATACAAGGTTGCCATTTTCTTATCTCTAGTATATTTTACAATGTATCAGACTAAGACTGTAACATTGTATGACATATTTGCTGTATATTTTTATTAGTAACATGATACTTAAGTCTCGAAACTTATGACAAGATTAGCTGTAGCGCGACTTCGTCCGCGTTAACATAGTGTACTGTGTAATAAGTAGTAACAAAGATGGATAGTTTCCCTTTTATGTGGTTCCTTATACAAAGGGTAAAAACGGGACCCTATATTTTAAGCGAACGTCTTCATCATAGTAGCTCCAATCTTTAATTTCAATCCAATCAGTCGAAAATCTAAGAGTATTTAAACAAACTTTCACCCCCTATTTTATCCCCTTAGGGGTGGAATTTATTAAAATCCTATTTTAGCGGATGCCTACCTACCTAATAATAATAACACCTTACATCTACCTTCATGCCAACTTTCAGCCCCATCCGTCCTGTGGTTTGGGCTGTGCGTTGATAGATCACTATGTCAGTCAGTCAGTCAGTTAGTCAGTCAGTCAGACACCTTTGAGTTATACAAGGTGTAACAAAACTAAGTGTTAATACTTTAGAGTGTGTATGTGTTCTCTGTAGAGAGTTGACTGTGAAAGTAGCAGGGCCGAAAGACCATTTTTTTTCACTTTTGTATAAAGAAACTCGTGACGCTGAGGCGCTTGCCCATACAAAAGTGAAAAAAAAGTTGGTCTTTCAGCTCTGCTACTTTCACAGTGAACTCTCTACAACTTACAAGGAATACGTACACACCCTAAAGTATTATCACTTAGTTTTGTTACACTTATATGTATTTAGATTACTGCAAAATCGCTTCAATTAATAATAATAATAATCCGTTGAAATGGAAAAAAAATACTTTTTACTTTTTGTTTGAACACAACATTCTTTTCGCACAAATTGTTTGACCCATTTAAGGATACTTTAACGGTCGGGAAAAATTGTTATTTTATTTTTAGTCCTAGTTTTCATAATAAATTTTAATTTTTCCTTTTACTGAATACCTTACTTGATATGAAACATTATTTTATGCGGCCTCTTCACGTTGACAAATTATGGACAAATACAGACGATGACGAACGTGTAGAGAGTATATTCGTGTTCAATGGTGGTATTTGAAATTCTATTTGCCGCCAGGTGCAGCGGCACCTGTAGCCTTACGGTCGTTCCCAATATTTGATCTATCTCTGGTTTTGCCCTACTAGAGATAGGAATAGCTCAGATTAGACATTAGAGACATATCTTTTATGTCAATTGTGAGCTATTCCTATCTCTAGTAGGGCAAAACCAGAGATAGATCAAATGTTGGGAACGGCCGTTAGGGTCAAATAGGATATTATCGTGACACATGACAGCTATGTCGTGACACAATATGTCAGCTGTTGTAGAGCTAAAAGAACACTTTTTTTTCACTGTGAACTCCATATTATAATTTATAAGGGACACATACACATCCTAAAGTAATATCACTTTGTATTGTAACAACCTGTATATTATGATTT
This sequence comes from Aricia agestis, assembly GCF_905147365.1. Classification (NCBI taxonomy): domain Eukaryota; kingdom Metazoa; phylum Arthropoda; class Insecta; order Lepidoptera; family Lycaenidae; genus Aricia; species Aricia agestis. The sequence goes on along the minus strand of NC_056428.1, from coordinate 20,894,232 downwards.
ATATTAGATGCCGGCGTATAGTGAAATTGACGTCGCACTGCCTAATTTATAAAATGGCTGCAAGATGATCGAAATTCAAAGTTAATAAACTAAACATTGACATTTCTAACACTTGTTACTACTTACTATGCGTTTTTATAAACAGACTTTAGAAAATTATAAGTTAAATCATACCAAATATTATAATTAAGAAATTTAAAAAACCCCCGCTAAAACAACTTCAAAAAGTAATGAAATAATATTTACTGCCTTTCAAGTTCAAATAATTCCTAACTTGTGTAAAGTAATATTTTAGTCCATAATTGTTGTCAAGGTGTGTCGGGGGACCGCCAAGTAAACTACAACCTACAACCGCCAAGTCGCTGGTTACATATCTCGATTCAGATCGCTGTGAATTGATCCTTAAACTTGTTATGTGAAATCAAACATCTACATTAGCGGTCCCCCGACACACCTTGACAACAATTATGGACTAAAATATTACTTTACACAAGTTAGGAATTATTTGAACTTAAAGGCAGTAAATATTATTTCATTACTTTTTAAAGTTGTTTTGGCGGGGGTTTTTTTAAATTTCTTAATTTAATTTTATTTCATACTTTTTAAACTTGTGTTGGTTATAGTGCAGAATAATTCCTATCAACAGAATCATATTCTCATGATTACCATCTATCAATGTCCTTTTCGATGAGGCCGTTAATATGAGCCCAAACATGAAACCTCCACTTTGGGTTCATACGAAGCTCGGTTCCTATAGAATCCAGGTGATGCTGCAGCAGCAGCATGTAAATATTTACTGTTTATACTTTATCTACTTCTTACTGGTTGTCGCAATTAAAATGAGCCCAAACACGAAACCTCTGCTTTAAGTTGGCGAGGAATTGGATATCCTATTGATTACCAGGTGCTGCTGCAGCACTAGGTCAACTTTCCATTATTATGTGTATACGTATATTGTATATTCACAAATGTCACGATTGTCCAGCACTGAGCAGGCTGATGATGATGAATTATAGCTAAGAACACTCTCGATCATGTCAGCTTTCAAACAAAAAAAACTAGATCAAAATCGGTCCACCCGTTTGGATGCTACGATGCTACGGACAGATACACACACAGACAGCCAGACAGACAGACAGACAGACAGACAAACACGTCAAACTTATAACACCCCTCTTTTTTGTCGGGGGTTAAAAAGGATATTATTTATCAGTTTCTAAACATCCAAAATGTATTCAACTAATGTATTATCTAATAGACAATAGTGTTTAATAATTATTAAACACTATTGTCTATAAAATAAAGTAATAATTTTTTTTCTTAAATTATAATTTATTTTCATCATAGCTATCACTATTAGTCCAGGTTCGCTAAAACATTTTTTTTCATTTGAATTTCGAGAATTTCCGCAGAGGGAATTGTTGGGCGTCTTATCAAAATTACGGGAAAATAGCTTAATAATAATCAAATGAAAAAATGCCCTAGGTAACCAGGACAATATAATATTATTCAATTGCAGAAAAAAACTTATTACTTTTTTGTTACATTTAGTTAAATTGTTTAGGGTTGTCTAGGGTTGTCTTGTCTATAATAATATAGAACCCTGAATAATAGTGTAATATTTAGCGTGAATTTATAGTTCGATTTATAGTTTATAGTTTAATAGTATAACCTGTGAGAACCGCACGATCTATGGTATGTCCGTAGTCAACTGTGTCGAGTCTAAATTTCATCAAAATTAATCTAGTTATTTCGGAGCCTGTTTGACGTAAAAGCACGTTTCCTCTTTAATTTATATAAGTAAAGTACGACCATGATTTCAATGATTTTGGGATTTTTGTTTTTCCGCATATTTTATTTAAAGAAATATAAATTTAATGTTACATACTTACCTAATAAATTAATTTGATTAATTTATTAGGTAAGCTAAAAACGTTGGAACCCTTTTTACGAACAATGCTGAAACATAGGAGTATGAAATGGTATAAAGATTTTGGCCGACCTACTTGTCCGCCATTTTGTTTTTTTTTTTAATTCGCGTTAACAAATCTTCGGAATGTGACCCTTTACGCGGTTTTGTCTAAGATTATTTTTTGTTTGTATTGATGTTAGCTATCACTGACCTCCATGTATAATGGAGATCAGTGTTAGCTATCCATTTTGATAGAATTATTCGTGAACGCGTCTGCCAGATCAGATTCTGGTAGACCTATTATACTGACCTATACACGGTCAGTCTGTCATCATTTGACTTAATTAATCTGAGACTGTCGCAGGAATTATGTCAAAAATAATAAAGTTAAAGTCAAAAGTTTGACAACAGAATAGAAAAGAATTCAATAGAAAAGCGTTGAAAGAAACTTAATTATAATTTAATTTTTTATTTGAGGTCGAATTTCGACCACTGGACAATCTTAGTTATAATAAATAACTATTCATGTTAAAAATATACTATAATAATTACATCAGTGGTTGTAATCTAGTATTTCTAATAAGTAGGTAAATAAATATTGTTTTTCCTTTTTTTTGTTATCTTCCTTTGCTATTTTGTTAAATACCTGTATTAAAATGGGCTTACTGTAGCTATTAGAATATTTAGTGTAAATTTTATCTTCCAATAAGTCTGACTATCGTCTAATCAAGTTTTGTCTCTGCATTTGACAAAGTTAAGAGAGACGAAATATAATATTATATAAATAATTATAAAAGGATTCTTATTCATAATATATTGTTTAAGTTGTTTTTTGAAAAGTCGGGTCAACAAACAGGGAGAATTTGAATAGAGACGGATGTTGGTGAGTAACAAGAAGTAGCATTAGGTATCTATCGAATTTTCTGCCCATTCAATGACCAGACTTTATTAGTTTTTTTTAACTCACCTATTTCATCTTGTCCACGTTTATATTATTCGCTGTTTTTGAAATAACTAAGGAGTATTTGTATTTTTGCCATACATTTTATGTAAACATTGGTGGTAGAACCGTTTGACGGTTTGTATTGTATAATATTATGTTAATAAGAGAATTGTTTATAATTAGTCTAGTGCAATATTTCTTTTATTACTAAATTTATGTATAAAAAATCTATGTATAATCAAAAAATTAAACCAAAAAATATTTTTTTTACTTTTTTTACTTGTAATCGAGAATTTTGTAAAAATTTATTTAATTTTAATAGGGTAGGGGAAGAGACTGGCTACTTGAGATTTATTAAGCTCCGAGTCTAAGGTCTATCTTACTGTACCTTATTATTGATTGATTAGTTACCAAATTTGTATTAGGTATATTCCTATTAAAATATTGCACTGTACGAGTGTTTTAATATGGGTGTTGTGTATTGACAGTGTACTTAAGATAATAATATTTGAAATTCAGTGTCTGTACATGAAATGTATTCTAATAAAATATTACACATATACCTACTTAGTTTTTTTTTATTATTGTCATCCTAAGGGCGTTCACTGCGTTAAGCGTACGCCCGGCGCGCGACGTGGCCACCCGCGAGGCGTGCTTGTTTCATGTCATCCCATAGAGCAGCGCTGCGTGAGGCGGTTCAGCCGTCGCACGCGACGCGTGCAGCGGTGCCCGCCCCGCGGGCGACAGGTCAACAATCTAGACGTGACAAATGGGCTGATTGACTGACGCCTTTGTACACGTCGGCGTTGTCGTCTGTTGGCTAGGTAATATATCAATAAAAAGTCCATAGGCATCGACTGTACACCCGCGCGATCTAAATTATACTGGCCGCTGCGAGAGATGGGTGACCGTCGCGGGCGCCCGCGCCGGGCACACGCTCAAAGCAGCGAACGCCCTAATAATCCTACTAATATTATAAAGGCGAAACCATAACCATAGAGCTCGACAAGGTTTTAAATGCATGTGGCGAAAAAAGGAACTAACGCTGTCATCATACAAAAACGCCATTTTTGACAGTTCTCCTTCACCAGCAGCGCCCCCGCCCACGTTCATTTATAAACTTGTTGGACCAGCTGTCATCTGTCAATTTCTCCGGTCAAAGTTAAGGTTAAAGTTAAATTTAGCCTTAACTATAACCATAACTTTAACCCACCCACCGTGCAACCCACGCTAAGGGGAGTAAGAAAAAAATTCCACTTTTTAAGAAATTTATTGAAGCTAAACGTGTATATCCTTAAAAATATACATAATTTTAGCATTAAGCTAGCAGACTCCCTATTGGACGGAGACTGAACACCTAGTTACAAGAGTAAAGTTATCAAAAAATACATTTCACTGGGGCCAAAAAGTTTAGAATGTAAGTTATAAAGTCGTCAGTAAAAACTATAGATAATCCTAGAAACGAGACACAAACACGAGGCAAAAAAGGACTGAAACAAATGTATGCCATAATTGCAGTCTAGCATTTGATATGTAAATTGCTTTAAATTTTGGTATTACTTCTATTTTTTCTGTCTAAAATCTAGAACAATAACTTATAACAGTTTAAATGAAGAATAAATTATCATTTTAACTTTCAGGTATACCTAAATCAAGAAATATTAAAATTATTATTTTTGAAAAATAGTAACATTTCTGATACTTAAGTTGTAATATTTTAGCAAATTTTATGAAGTCCTTTTTGCCCCCAATAATTTAAAACTAACTCTGTCTGGCAGTATTATACGGCGTCTTGATAATTGGCCATGATTTACAAATGTAGACATGGGCAAATACTCGATTTTATTTGCCCATCATCAAAGTCAATTGTGCTAACTAAAGACAGCTGCCTAATCATGGTGCCAAACATTGTTATCCATCACGGCCCTTTGACTTTTAAATTATAAAGTTACAAATTGAATACAATTTCAAGATAACCAGATTAAAATTTCCATACAATACCATTACACAGCTTTGTCTAACCTACTATTACAACTATTTCATAATGTTTTCTCATCGCTATTGCAAAAACTGCTTCAATAATGAGTACAAAAATGGGTCATACTATAATACAAGTATAGTAATAATTTTACAGTCTTCGCACTGCAAAATATAAATTCTAAGCTACCATCAAGAATCTTAAGGTCAAGGCAAGTTAAAAAGATAGCAAGATAAGTATAAAGAATGTATAACATCCCGGATATCACAAAATGAGGTTGAGTAAGGAATGTCATAATACATTGAGCAGAGTTATGTTAGTGAATATCAAATTTTGGCACAACTCTTAGCGGCTCTTAGTTGATAAATTTTATTGTGCAATATTATTGACCATATTATGGACCGTCTAGGGTTAATATTGAACGCGCCCGCCTTTTAATCATATTGTAGAATAAGTTGTTCAATAACATTGTTAAATAATATTGCACAATAAAAATGATCATCTAGGGGCCTACTTAAACTAATCTATACTAAAATAATTTTATATTTAATGTTAATTTCGTAAATTTATAGGACATGAAAAACATTTTTGAAGTGTTTATAGATCAAAACTTTTGGCTTTGTATAAAAATACATAATATTCTATAAAGTTATGAAATATAAATAAAACAGAAGCAAGTAGAGTATAATATAATAAAAATAGACAAGAATGTTCATGTAAATAAGCGTAAGAAAAACAGTTACTTTATAGCTATTCATCATCATCATCATCATATCAGCCTATATTCGTCCTATATAGGACATAGGCCTCTCTCAATGAACGCCAAGATGACCGATCTCCTGCTACTCGCATCCAACGTGGACCCGCAACTAAAAGGAGATCGTCGAGATTTATAGCTATTGCTATGATATTATTATTATTTAAACTTTAATCACAAACCACCACTGATTTTTAAGTTTATAGACACTTTTTTTAATGTAGCCAAGTATAAGCTTAGAAACTTGGGTAAAATCTATCGAAACCATTTTTAAGTAAGGTTAAGGCAAGTATATATAATATATAGGAACTTTCTAGATCAATATAAAGATATTTTATGTCATAGACTTTTCTATGTATCTATAATTCTATCATAAAAATATACTGAGTCATCTCAAGGGCCTTGCTACTTTGCACAGCAGAAATATTAAATGCTATATTGTCAGCCAGCTGTTATATATTCTGCATATAGCTTTACAGTTAAAACAAGGCCCTGTTTATAACATACAGCTCCATTCTAAGGGCCTGTTTCACCACTTTCTGATAAAGTGCCTAATAGGCTATTCACAACTTTTTTGACAGATTCTGCATACTTGATCTGTCAAGTTAATTGGTGGATAGCCTTATCAGGAAGTGGTGAAACATGCCCTTAATGTCTCAAATAGAGCACTAGATTGCTATTATAAACTGCTGAGACATTAAGAATGCAGTTGTATCTTAGAAATTGATTCATAGCAAATGGTGGATCTACGTCGTTTGGCTTAATGTCCTGTAATGTAAAGTAACCAAAACACGTAGGTCTTCTACCTGCTCATGAATAAATTTCTCTGATAGTACTATCAGAGAAGTTGAGTCATAGGCAAATGTCGGAGCTACGTAATTTGGTCGCAGTATGTCAAACCCAGCCAATGTATTTTATATACGTATTTTCGGCCTAGTATTTTTGGACACACACTGAATTGACATAACCCGACCAAATGACGTAGGCCCGTCATCTGGCTATGAATAAACTTCTCTGAAAGCACAATAAAATGGCACTTTACATGAGGACACAATCACAGCATTGCAGCGTGTAATAAAGGCATTTAATACCACAGTCCTCCTCTTCTTCATTAGCGGGTGGTGATGGACGCCGTTTATGTGGTGGCGGTGGTCTTAAGAATACGCTGTCCACATTGTCTCCAGGTTTTTCGTTTGTATGTTTCGGAGCGTTGACTATGACCTTATCATTGTCTAAGTAGTCATCAGTTTTGTCATGATCACCTGCAGCATCCTGTAAATTGATTAATCACTATTGAAATATATGTTTTTTTAAATACAGCACTAAGTGTCCTGGCAAATTAAAGTACTGGGTAAAAGTACCTTTGAGAAAGGTCCTTTAAACACATATTCTGTATTACCAAAACTTTGAATACTTTTTAACATGAACATGACATAACTTATATGTAACACTAATAGTGGAGTGCCTAGAGCAGGGGTCGGCAAGTAGTTTTAGTGGGGTCCGGATACTGTGGGAAAATTTTAACGAGGTCCAGAAAAAAGCACTCTTTAGCTTAAAATTAATTAATAAAGGCATACATATACCTATGAGCTATTTATTAATTGATACTTGGTATAAAATACATTACAATATTTTGCGGTACAAAATTTGACCATTTGCGGTCCGCCTGTTGCTGACCTCCGCCTGTTGATTTGTGGAGATATTAAAACATTTTAAAGTACTTGACAGTTTTGAGTACTTTATAATGTTTTAATATAAACACTTATCGTTACAACCCTGAAATCCTCTCAAAACCTTTTATCTTTGTCACAACGAGCGTTAATCTCTAAAAACTTTGCAAAAATCTTATAATTTTAATTAGGTTAGCAAAGCAAACTTTTTTTTTTTAAATTGTGTTTTTGGTTAATTTTTAATGTAAACAATCCGATAAGAGTCATTAAATAACAGGAACAAGAAAAAAAATATTTTACCTTGACTGGTTTCATGTGGTGAAATATTATTTTTTTATTAAATAACTAAAAAATTAAAAGCACAAAAAAAACTTTTGGTAAACTTTGCAAGTTATACTTCGTGTAAAAAAGGAAATGACACCTCGAAAACTATCCATTTAATCCATTTACTATTACAATTTTCGGAGGTTAAAACCTCTGGGCACTGCACCTTAAGGAATTCCTTAGTGTTACATATAGGTATACCATAGCAGTGAAATAGGTACCATTGCTAAGGTTAAGTGTTATGGTTCCATTCAGAGGAATACAAACATTACTATACCTTTGATTCTTCCTCATGTTTAATTAAATCTTGCTTTTCTTCAGTTCTCGTTTTGTCCGAAGACAATTCTGTAGCAGTGGCAGCCCCTGCTCCTATGACGGCCACTGAAGTACTAGCTTTACTCTCTGGTACTATTAAGCTTGTTTCTTCCTTCTTATGGTCCAAGTATGGTGCATGATTCGACTCGCCAGGCATACTTGAAAAAAATTGTTACTTGTACTTACACACAACAGCACACAAAGACACACAAAATTATAATGACAAAATAATACAGAAGACTACAAGCGCAATATAAATTCGCAACGGAACAATAATTCATCTTAAATTTCACACCGAAGTTTCACTGAACAATAGCCACTAACTCCTCTACTCATATTACCTACGATGCAATGAAAAATACCTTATAGCCATAAGATTCTCTTTCCTTTCGACTTTGCCTGCTTTTTCTATTTTCTCGACATCGGATATACGCCGCCACTTACTTATGACTGTCTCAAAATTATTGTTTTCTTGCATTTTTAAAGATCATGAAACTTTACCAGTTTTTGTTTTTTATTTGTAAACGTAAACAAATAGGTAGCAAGTACTTTAATCAAACTTTTGCTTGGTTTGAGTACGACATATGCGTAAGATAATAATATAACTTTTTTAACACTACGATTTTAAAATACTGAGTACTTTGTATTAACTTGTATCACATAAAATTATATAAAACTAAAAAAAATCTCTTTCAGTCATTTTTCAAACTTCGCTGCCATCTTTGATTTGGGTAAGGGCAGGGTAAGTGCCAGATGCAATTTTACGATTTCCCCCAAACTGATTTTTATATTTCCCCAAAATGATACGTTTTCAAAAAAAAAATCCCGAATCGCTTTGTTACAGAAAAAAAAACCGAATAAAAAATTGAAACTCCTTTTGTTCGATTTAGACTGGGTTACACCAGAGGCGTGGGTAAAGTTAAAGTTAAAGTTATGGTTATAGTTAAGGTAAATTTAACTTTAACTTTACCCTTAACTTTGCCCTGAGAAATTGACAGATGACAGCTGATCCAACAAGGTTATACATGCGCGTGGGCGGGGGCGCTGCTGGTAAAGGAGAACTGTCAAAAATTGCGGCTTTTTTATGATGACAGCGTTACTTCCTTTTTTCGCCACATGCATTTAAAACCTTGTCGAGCTCTATGGTTATAGTTAAATATGGCGTCTTGATGGCGTCCATTTTTAACTTTACCCAAAGATTTGACATTTTGCACTGTAGTCAAAGTTAAAGTTACAGTTAAAGTTAAAGTTAGTTGGTGCAATAACGCTGTCATCATACAAAAGCCGCAATTTTTGACAGTTCTCCTTTACCAGCAGCGCCCCCGCCCACGCGCTTGTATAACCTTGTTGGATCAGCTGTCATCTGTCAATTTCTCCGGGCAAAGTTAAGGGTAAAGTTAAAGTTAAATTTACCTTAACTATAACTATAACTTTAACTTTACCCACGCCTCTGGTGCAACCCAGTCTTAGTAGTTTCGATCACTCATCACTCGACAGCTAAACAGATACACAACACAGGGTCGCTCGCTCGACCAAAGAGACAATTTTTTTAAGGGGGTGACAGACGTGCGAGTAAGTACGCGTACTTATGGCTCGACAATCTTAATCGCCTGTGTGTCAGCAAAGAGCCGCGAGCCTGGGGGCATGGTAATCCACTGTGAGCGATTCTCGTGTGTCACCGACGCGAGCCGAGTAAGTTCGCGAACTTAAAACCCGCGTAATTTAAGTTCGTACGTCTGTCAGGCCTTTTACGCACTCCACCAAACAAACCAAAACAAACAACAAACCCAGCCAGAGATAGACAAGACAGAATCAGTCATAGACTAGCTAGACATTTTTTTAAATGGCTCTGAATTCTTGCATATTTGCCAGGATGTTAATCGAATGAAAAGGACGTTCGTTTCATTTGTTTGCTATGTTTTTTAGAAGTGCTAACCCCAAAAAATCCCCACAGTGCATTTATTTTCCCCAAACATTTCCCCAAAGATACTGTTTCCCCAAATTTTCGCCTAGAGTCAAATTTTTCCCCAGAATTGCGAAAAAACCCCCAATCTGGCAACCCTGGTAAGGGGAAGCGTTCTTTTACTTATTCCAGTATACTGGATTGACCAATCTGACGTCTCGGAAGTCGGGAACCAATAAAAATCTGTCAAACTGCACTGCTAGTTATACTGAAACGAGTTTCGGAACACACCGTGGAGTTGGTTGTAACTTGTATCATTGAGGTACTTAACTATAGACTGGAGAGAGTCTCATATCGATGTAAAAGCGTCAAAAGCGTGCAATGTTATGTCCTACTTACTAGGACATAACAAAGGAGTCGGTCTGCATATTTCATGTAATAAAAGTTTTAATAAAGGTTTTTAGTGGACATTTAATGCTAGATATTGTTGAGTTTTGTGGTTCCGCTAAATAATAAACCATAAGAATGGTCAAAGAATGCCTCAAACACGTGGATTTAACATTAAAAACGTAAGTTTTGAACAACGTTGTTTGGGCTTTTCAATATTTTTGTAAGCTAAAAAGATAATTTATAAGTTTATTAATCCCTTATTTGTGCTATATAAAGCATTAGTGCTAAAAATGTCACATAAATTAATAATTTGGCTATAAAAATTGCATAGCTTTCTACGTGTGTTTACGGATTCTCATCACTTTAACTATAGTTAATCGATATCATGAACTAATTGACTTTCTTTCCTGTATCATAATGTGCTTCGAAATAATCGACAAATAGAAATATTCAAGGAAATAAACGCACACTACTTGTATGAAAATAAGCACAAAATGGCCACGCGATGACGGGCTAAAGCCTAAAGAAGGTGGAAATAGTTAACTTACCCTAACTGACTGCCGCACTCAGAGTGGACCTACTTAATTCAAAATTTTGACATAATGCTCATACATTATATTCTGTCAAAATCTTCATTAAATAATTGAAGGTTAATAATTATAAAAATAAATAAGAGTGAAGCCAAACAAGTATAATTTTGTGAGTCGTGAGTCGCAGATTTTCGGTCGCGTAAATAATATCTTTTCATACAAATCGTGACTCACAAAATTACGCTCCGAGTGTGAATCAAACAGGACTTTTGTATGAAACTGAATGCAGCAGTCAGCAGAATTTCTGCCAGCCGAAATTCGGCGACTCACAATAATTACTCACAACGCTCGTTTGGCTTCACCCTTAATGTTCATTTTTATTTTTGAGGCAATTGAATATTTTTAAGGCAATAGCTATTAAAACTTTTATACTTAGGTACCTTTAAGGCAAGGGCCCGAGCGTCACGAGTTTCCCCATACAATAATGAAAAAATATGTTCGTCTTTCAGCGCTGCTACTTTCACAGTGAACTCTCTATAAGGAACATGTACACACCCTAAAGTATTATCACTTATTTTTGTTACAGCCTGTATACCTACTTACTATAATTATTTTTATTAATTTTCAGTCAATAGTAATTAAAATATACTTACAACCCGTACATGGTTGGCCTTTTTTCTGGTGATCGCTCGTTTTTGTTTGAGTTAAAACTTGCATCTTTGTATTTATTCCTTTTTTTCATTGGTAGCCATATAATTCCAAAACTCGTGGATGATTTTCCAGCCTTCGATGGAGTGAATGATGGGGGCGCATAGCTCTTTTGTGAGGTAGGCTGGAAAGTAGAAGTTTTTGGACTGGAACCAAGTTTTCCGCCGATTTTTGTACTGCTGGTGCCAATATTTCCACTGCTCGATCCTATTTTTGTACCGCTCCCCATTGAACCGCCAGGTTTTAGTTTTGACCCGCTTTTGCCAATGTGGCCAGATCCACTTTTGGCTGTGGATTGGCCAGCTTTTTTCATTATCGGCGCCAGTGCAATGTTATGTCTGAAAGAATAAAATCAACGATTAATTCTATAAGCGACGAAGACTTTGACGACCTCTGTGGCTCAGTTGGTGGGCTTTAATATTGGCCTATTGGTAGCTCAAGCCAAGGATCGCGGATTCGAATCCCGCCGACGGAACAAAAGGTTTTCAAAATTCCTGGGTCATGGATGTGTATTAAATATGTGTATAACATAATAAAAATCTTAAAATATATAATACTAGCTGTTGCCCGCGACTTCGTCCGCGTGGACTTCAGTTTATAGCGCGCGGTGTCAATAAAATTGGTGTCAAAAGCTTTTTAAAACCCTGGTACCCCTTAAATCAAAATACCCAAAACAGCCGTGTAGTGTGCACATAATATGATTTTTTTAAAATTAAACTTTTTTATACCTTTTAAAGCTTATTTAGCTTCACACAACTTAGCTGCATAATGCATTACACAACTTTAGCTTTGCCCAATAGCCAATACCCATAGGCCATTAAACTATTTAGGGTGGATTCGACCAAACTGGAGTATAATTGACATTTTATTTCATACTCTTTGAGTAACTTGGTAAAATGCAAACGATTATACCCTAGAGTAAATTAAAGGAGTAAAATTATTCTCATGATAGTTATACTCGTGTAACTTCAAGTTTGGTCGAATCGGGCCTTAGTATTTATTATTGGTAGACAGTTGTTTCTGATTTCTATGTTGGTACGTGAGTTATTTAATATCATGTATAACAATCGAAAGAATCTAAATCTTAACTCAACATGGTACCACCTCTTATAGAAATACATATGAGCAAGCGATAGCGCGATCTAGGCGACTCTTGGCGCCATCTATTCCAGTTTTTGGAACTAACTTAATTTGACCAAATTTACGCATAAACACCCCCTTACAACCCCTTTTTCCAGTAAGAAGTAGCCTATGTCCTTTCTCAGGCCTTAGACTATCTGTGTACAACATTTCATTACAATCGGTTCAGTAGTTTTGGTGCTGTTGTTTTTGAATTTCATATATAATCTAAGTTGGTAGGTGAGTTCTTAGTTAAAAACGTGTATAACAATCGAAAGAATCGAAAAACCTGGCTTGACATGGTACCACCTCTTATAGAAATACGCATGAGCAAGCAATAGCGCGATCTAGGGGACTCTTGGTGCCATCTATTTTGAGTTTTTGGAACTAACTTAATTTGACCAAATTTACGCATTTTCACCCCCTTACAACCCCCTTTTCCAGTTAAAAAGTAGCCTATGTCCTTTCTCAGGCTTTAGACTATCTGTGTACAACATTTCATTACAATCGGTTCAGTAGTTTTGGTGCTGTTGTTTTTGAATTTGATATAATCTAAGTTGGTAGGTGAGTTCTTAGTTAATAACGTGTAAAACAATCGAAAGAATCGAAAAACCTAGTTTGACATGGTACCACCTCTTATAGAAATACGCAAGAGCAAGCAATAGCGCGATCTAGGGGACTCTTGGCGCCATCTATTTTGAGTTTTTGGAACTAACTTAATTTGACCAAATTTACGCATTTTCACCCCCTTACAACCCCCTTTTCCAGTTAAAAAGTAGCCTATGTCCTTTCTCAGGCTTTAGACTATCTGTGTACAAAATTTCATTACAATCGGTTCAGTAGTTTTGGCGTGAAAGCGAGACAGACAGACAGACAGACAGACAGAGATACTTTCGCATTTATAATATTAGTATAGATTATGTATAGAAAAAAAAAGTATTAAATATATTTCCGTAACACAAGTCCTTCGGGTACTAAGCACGGGGCCAGACTTATCTGGTGTGAAGCGTCCATAGATATTATTATATCATTATTATAAACAAATCAATTATTATTATAATAAGTAGATACTAGCTGACCCCGCGAACTTCGCTTAGGTGTTTTAAGAAAGTCAATATAATTTACTACTTATTGTTTATTAAACAATTAATGCACTTATCCATATAAAAAGCAGATAAAAACCTATTTTATAAGGTAAGACGCCCATTACGATGCAATAGAACTAGTGAGAGACGAGGTTAAAAAACGGAAAATAGTGGTCCTCATCTCATTGGACATTGAGGGGGCGTTCGACAATGCATGGTGGCCACAAATTAAACTCCAGTTAAAAAAGAAAACAAACACCTGAGCAGAACCTTTGACTATTACCTAAAAGAGAGGAAGATAAAGTTTACCTACGCTGGACACACAATTACGAAGGAGACGGAGAAAGGTTGTGTCCAGGCTCAGCGGGACGACCCCCGATGTGGGATATAATAATGGACCCCCTTCTAGAAGCAGCTGAAAACCTTGAGGCACACCTCCAAGCTTTCGCGGACGACCTCGTTCTAGTCGCAGCCGGAACGGACGCCACACAGGTCCAAGATAGAGCAAGTAAGGCACTTGAGGAGATAGAGAAGTGGGGCAGAGAGAACAAACTAAAATTTGCTGCACATAAAACCCAGGCAGTAATAAAAACAAATAAAAAATCGACCAAGTGCGAGTTGGACTCGCGCGCACGAAGGGTTCCGTACCACTATATAGCAAAAAGAGGCAAAAAATTGTGTTTTTTGTATAGGAGGCCCCCCCCCCCCCCCTTAATTATTTAATTTGTTTTATTGTTATTATTAATTATTATTAAAGTACATTAATACAACTGAGTATTTTGTGAACATTTCAAGTGCCTAATGTGTTGCCGTTATTGATATGGAGGAAAAAATTGCAAAAAAAAACCTTTGTTGTATGGGAGCCCCTCATAAATAATAATCAATTTATTTTATTTTTAGCATTTATTGTTATAGCGGCAAATACACACTCTGTGAACATTTCAGAAGTCTAGCTATTAGTATAGCGGTTCTTGAGATACAGCCTGGAGACAGACAACCGGACAGACGGACTGACGGATAGATGGACAGACGGACAGACATCGAAGTTTTAGTAATAGGGTCCCGTTTTTACCCTTTGGGTACGGAACCCTGGTAAAAAATGACACACCAAAAATAACCTTCTGTGGTACAACAATAGTCTTCTCTGACCACCTAAAACTGCTCGGCCTTACCATTGACCATAAGCTCACTTTCAAAAAACACATAGAGAATGTCAATGATAAGGTCATAAACATCTACAGAAAAATATCCAGTGCCTGCAGAGCCACGTGGGGTTTGTACCCAGAGATAATAAAAGCTCTATACGAGTACACGGCTGTTGTCGAACCCAAATGCAGCAAACTAATGGGAACCGGCCATCGAGCGAAAGGACATCAGGAAAAGAGTTGACCGATTAAACCGCATGTTCACCATCTTGATGTCAAAGGCCCATCGAACAACATCCCTCATGGCCAGCTCGATGATCAGTGGCACAATTCCACTGCGCTACAGAATCGTGGAGAATGCTGAATTGTACAGAGCAAAAAGGGGCAAACCACTGACACAATTCGCGGACAGACCCATAGAACGCAGGGTCCACCCATTTGATCTCCCACACCCAGCCAAAAGAGAACCACTTACCATCGACTGGATCACTGAAGTAACCAAGCTACCAGAATCCATCCCAACCCTGTACACTGACGGCAGCAAACTGGGCGAAAAGGTGGGAGCTGCCGTCAGTTGCTGGACTAACAATAGTGAAACAAACATAGCTAAGATCAAACTGGCAGATTACTGTACCAGGCGGAACTGGCAGCCATACTAAGAGCCATACAATTACTTCCAAAAAAGAAAGCTAAGAAAGCCAACATAGTCTCTGATTCAAGATTGGCCCTCCAGATCTAAACAACATCAATCCAGTAGCAGTTGCAATTAAAGACCAAATAAGAGAAAACATCTTGGAAATCAGCTGGTACTTGATCATGGCACATATTGGCTTGGAGGGGAACGGGAGATCCGACCACCTTGCCAAAAAGGCTACGAAAGCCAAAACAGCTCCGGCATACGACGCAGTCCCAATAAGCGCGGTGAAATACTACATAAGGCAATCCACTGTAGACAAATATCAGCAATAATACAACGAAGAAAGATCAGGCAAAACAATACAATTATTCTTCGAATACCTAAAAGAATCTCACAAGATACTCTCCAAAATAAACAAAGACAACATTGCAACCCAATGACTTACTGGATACGGCGGATTTGAAGAGTACCCTGAGAGGTTCAAAATAAAGCAAAACAGCCAATTATGTACCATAGAGGAAATTGATTCTTAGGCAGTTGACAGACCAACGTCATTTGGTCGGATCATATCAATTTCATGTAAATTATTGTGATCTATCGGCTGGGCTTGACATAACGCGATCCAACTACGTAGATCCCCCATCTGCCTAGAAATCAACTTCTCTGATACTTAATAGTACATGCGACAATACATCCATACAAGCAGCGATGCACTGCTTAGTAGACTGCCGTATATTCGAAGTAATACGCTGGGAGACTAACCAAAAACTAGACATAGACATAAAAAGAGATAACATAAAAGAAATTATGAAAACAGACAGACACAGATATTTATGGTAATAGGTATAGGCATACAATATTGTCTACAAAGCGTACACTCATGCATATTATGAGAAATACAACTTTTTTAATTGTATTTTAAAAACGGTGACTTGTATGAAAAAAGTATTATTTCATTTTTGTAGACAATTTTATGGCCTACAAATTTTATCTAAGGTATTTTTATGAAAAATCTTACGGTTTCGCCAAAAATTGTGAAAAACTAATTTTTTGGACCTTTGACCTTGAATAAAAAATTTAGCACACAATATGATTTATTATTGGGGACTTTCATTCGTAATCACATTCTTAACAATATTGCCGATTTTCAGCTTGGTGCGAATTTATGCAAGGTTACAGGAGAATTTTGGTCTAAGTTGACTGGGGTGATTAGATTTTTGTATTTTTGTATCCGATCAGTATTTTTAATTGGCAAAGTGCATAATTTCTGTGGTCAGTAGGTAAAAATCAATAGGTACCGTACTAAAATCACAAGAATTTTGACAAGGTAATGGCCTGGGTAAGGTACAAAAATAATAATGAATATCCTGTCGTACATCCGGACATTAGACAACAGCTGTTAGATATTATGGCTTCAATATTATATTCTGGGAATCGCCATAGTGACGGAAAACTGAACATATGTAAGATGTACCATCGAGGAAATTGATTCCTAGGCAATTGACAGACCAACGTCATTCGGTCGGATCATGTCAATATAATGTTAATTGTGATCTGTTGGTTGGATTTGACGTAACGCGACCAAACTACGTAGGTCCCCCATCTGCCTAGGAATCAACTTCTCTGTAAGTACCTATTAGGTCTACCAGAATCTGATGGCAAAAAGTGAGAAAAGAAATTGACTCTAGCAATACGGGTAATTGGAATAAAACATTTTGATCCTTTTTGGGTTCTGTAGTCAACAATTTATCCTTATAGTTAAACCCTTCTAGTTTCGGTCTGTCCGTCCGTCGGTCTGTCCGTCTGTCTGTCCGTCTGTCTGTCCGTCTGCCTGTCCGTCTGTCTGTCTGTCTGTCCGCGGTTTTGCTCAGAGACTATAGGACCTACATAGCTGTAATTTGGTATGAATGCACACATTAATGATTCCGACAAAATGGTACATGAAATCTTAAAAAAATATTTTTTATGGTACCTCACCACAAAAAATAATTCATCCCCGCTTGATGTGTATGTAACACATCATTGATGTGTATGTAACACATCAAGCGGGGATGAATTATTTTTTTCGCGTCCACTCCATCGTGTGGGGTGTCGTTGGATAGATTTTTAAAAAATACTATGAGTATTTATAGATCATTTTCCGATTTAGGGATCCGTTTGTGAAATATTAAGTTTTAAAGTGGAAAAAATTGAAGAGCTTGCTTCTGGAAATGTGAAAAAAAATTATTTTGGGGTGATTTTAATATAAATATTTTAGACAATAATTCGACCACTGTTAGATTTACTTCTTTGTTAAAATCATGTAATTTGACATACTTGTTTTTTGAACCCACAAGGATCAGTGGCAACTCTGCTACATGCATTGATAATATTTTTACCAATTTAGACCCCTTAAATAAAGAAGTGATAAACATACTAAGCTCTGATCACTGTGGACAGCGAGCTATTTTCCCCATGAATAAAAATTTCAAAAAAGTATGTAAAAACAAACATACTTGTATCCCAATTAATGATAAACGTATTGAGAGGTTTAGGGGTGAAATTATATCTAAGATTGGAAATTTAGAATATCATAGTAGCCCTGATATGACATTTGGTAAACTTTTCAAATTAATTAAAAACAATTTTGATACCACCTTCACCTCTAAAACAGTTGGCAAAAATAATAAGAGTAAATTTAGTGAATGGGCTACACCAGGTATTATGAAAAGCAGATTAAAATTGTATAATCTTTATAATGAAAGAACTGTAAATCAAAGTGAACACTTTAAAAACTATGTAAGATTATATTCTAAAATATTTAAGCAAGTTGCAAGGCTGCAAAATCTATTCAAATTAGAAATAAAATTAAGAATTCAAAAAATAAAGTAAAGACAACATGGCAAATAATAGCAAGTGAAACTGGAAGAGTCGCCAGTCACAACTCAGATTTTAAATTAAATATAGATAACAAAAATATAACTTCCGACAATGATGTTGCGACTGCTTTTGAGAAATTTTTTGCTGACATTCTAGTTTCGATTACAAGAAACTTAAAGGAATAAATAAAAATAAATAAAAATTGTTTTATTTCTGAATAAATTTGAATCAAATATTTTCAGAATGTTGAACTACATGTTGCCTACCACCGGTTCGGGAACTAACCCGGCGAGAAGAACCGGCGTAAGAAACTCGCACGGGGCCACTTTTTAGTAAAAAAGTGGAAAATTTGTCTTTTAAAAAAATAAAATTTACAATGTAAATAACTTAATCTATACAATATGAATACACAATTGTAAGTCACATATAATAAATGTAGAAGCAGCCTTGCAAGCAGCCATCCTACTCCCAAGATGTGCTATCGTTTAGGAAATCTTTGACCGTATAGTAGGCTTTGGCACACAAACGTTCTTTAATTACTTTTTTAAATTTATTAATTGATAGATTTTGAACGTTTTCCGGGATTTTATTGTAAAGGCGTATACATTGACCTTTAAAAGATTTACTTATTTTGCTAAGTCTGATCACTGGTATTTCCAGCTTGTGCCTATTTCTAGTGTTTCTACCGTGACTATCACTTTTAGTTTTAAATTTAGTTAAATTCTTTCTAACATACAATACATTATCCAAAATGTATTGAGAAGCAACAGTTAGAATACCAATTTCTTTAAACTTTTCTCTCAGAGATTCAAAAGCTGACATTTTATAAATTGAGCGTATAGCTCGCTTCTGCAGCACAAAAATTGTATTGATGTCGGCAGCGTTTCCCCATAAAAGGATACCATAAGACATTCTGCTGTGAAAATAACTAAAAAAACTAGTCTTGCCGTGTCTTCATCAGAAATTTCCCTAATTTTTCTGACTGCATATGCTGCAGAACTGAGCTTACCTGCAAGATTAGCAATATGAGGACCCCACTGTAATTTACTATCTAATGTAATGCCTAAGAATATAGTGGAGTCCACCAAATTCATTTTCTCATCATTTAATAGTAAATTGGTTTGAACTTGCCTAACATTGGGCAAAGTAAATTTTAAACATTTGGTTTTCTTAGAGTTTAAAAGTAAGTTATTAACATTAAACCAATGTACTATTTTTGAGAGAGCACTATTTACCTCGTCGTAATTTGACTGCCGTCGCTTCACTTTAAAAATAAGTGAAGTGTCATCAGCAAAAAGTACTATCTCATTATCCTTAACTAGATAAGGTAAGTCATTAATGTAGATGAGAAAAAGAAATGGTCCTAAAATGGATCCCTGTGGTACACCTAATTCTATTTTGGTCCCATTGGATCTTTTACTATTAACTTCAACCCTTTGAGTCCTATTTTTGAGGTAAGAAGTCAAAAGGCTGAGTGCTGAGTCCCTTATGCCATAGTGGTGCAATTTTTTGACTAAAGTAGCATGCTCGACACAGTCAAATACCTTAGAGAGGTCACAAAAAATACCTAAGGCATCCTGTGACTCCTCCCAAGCTTCAAATATGCTACAAAGAAGACCTATACCAGCATCCGTTGTGGAACGACCCTTAGTAAAACCGTATTGGTTATTGTGTAATAAATTATTTAAATTAAAATGTAACAGTAATTGCTGTAAAATTATTTTTTCAAATATTTTACTAAGAGTCGGTAAAATCGAAATAGGCCGGTAATTAGTCGGATCTGATTTAATTCCCGCTTTAAATAAAGGTACGACCTTACTGTGCTTCATTAAGTCAGGAAAAACACCACTCTTAATGCAGTCATTGAAAATTATTGCCAGATGAGGAGCTATGATGTCAATTATCGATTTAATAATTTTTGTAGACATGCCCCAGAGATCAGTAGTATTTTTAATATTCAACAATTTAAAGGTATCAATAATATCTCTAGGTTTAAAGGACTCACCTGATGATGCTCTATTGTTACTTAAAGAAAATTTAAATGAATGTGATATCGATTTTAGATTTAAAGAAGTAGGTCCTCAAGACATTATAAAAACTTTTAATTTATTAAATATTAAGAACACTACCGACTTGTGGGGCCTATCAATGAAAGTTATTAAATCTATAATCGATGTTATCGCGCCCTACTTAGCGACTATTTTTAATGATTGTATAAAAAGTGGCATATTTCTTGATCTAATGAAACACAGTAAAGTTTTACCTCTTTTTAAATCTGGTAGTAAGTCGGACCCATAATTTCCGACCTATATCTATCTTACACAGATTGAGTAAAATTTATGAAAAGATAATACTGAATCAATTAATAACGCACTTTAATATAAATAATATTTTACATAATAAACAATTTGGATTTACAAAGGGACGGTCTACTACAGACGCAGGCGTTGAATTGATCAGTAGTATTTTTAATGCCTGGGAGGCGTCGCAGGATGCTCTAGGAGTTTTTTGCGATCTCTCAAAGGCTTTTGACTGCGTGCAACACAAAACATTGGTCAGGAAACTCTGTCACTATGGCATAAAAGGCACAGCACTTGCCCTCCTAAAATCGTACTTGTCAAACAGAACTCAGAGGGTTGAGATAAATGGTAAAAAATCTGCTGGTGCTAAAATTGAAATAGGGGTCCCACAGGGGTCTATTATAGGACCCTTCCTATTTCTTATTTATATAAATGACCTGCCATTCTTAATCAAAGATAAACATGGGATAGTATTATTTGCTGATGATACATCGCTTACATTCAATATCAAACGGCTTAATGCGTGTTATGAGTTATGACGAAGTAAATAATGCTCTCTCAAAGATTGTACATTGGTTCAGCGTTAATAATATTTTACTCAATAGTAAAAAAAACCAAATGTATTAAATTCACACTGCCCAATGTAAGGCAAACGGAAACCAATGTGCTCTTAAATGGTGATACTATGGAACTAGTGGATACAGCTGTATTTTTAGGTATAACACTAGATTCCAAGCTTCAGTGGGGCCCTCATATTGCTGGGTTGGCCGACAGACTCAGTTCAGCAGCATATTCAGTAAGTAAGATAAGACAATTTTCTGATGAAACAACAGCACGTCTAGTGTATTTTAGTTACTTTCATAGTATTATGTCCTACGGCATTTTGCTGTAGGGCAATGCTGCAGATATAAATACAATTTTTGTGCTGCAGAAGCGAGCTGTTCGGGCAATCTATAAGCTAGCCCGTAATACTTCACTTAGAGAAAAATTTAAGGAAACTGGAATCTTAACTGTTGCTTCTCAATATGTCCTATCAAATGTATTATATGTTAAAAAGAATATATATGAATTCAAGAAAAAATGTGATACCCATGGGAGAAATACTCGTAATAAACCTAAGCTTGAAATTCCGGTTACTAGACTTACTAAAGTCAAAAATTCTTTTAAAGGTCAATGTATACGCCTTTATAATAAAATCCCAGAAAACGTTCAAAATCTGTCAATTAATAAATTTAAAAAAGTTGTTAAAGAACGTTTGTGTACCAAAGCATACTATAAGGTTACTGATTTCATGAATGATAGTACACCGTGGGAATAAGGTCGCCCCCTGCAGAGCTGTTTCTGTATATTATTTTATTGTAATATTGTACACTGGTTGTATTTAGTTTTTTTATTTCTTATTTAGTCATAATGACATTGTAATTTTCCATCTTTTTGGTAAAAGATGGCCCCCTGCGAGTTTCTTACGCCGGTTCTGCTCGCCGGTTTAGTTCCCGAACCGGTGGTAGGCCCCAGTAGCAACAACGTTCGGAAAACGTTTGAAAAAACTTATTCTGAATAAAAATTTTTGACTTTGACTTTGACTTCACGGGAGTATTAAATATGCTTAATTTAAAAGGAAAACTATCACGGCTAGACTTCAAAAGTTTTTGAGTTATAGTCGATCAACTAAAAAAATTTATTCGGCGAAGTATAAAGGCACTTTTCGTTCAAATTCCTTTGAACGTAACTCAGATGCTGTTGTTAGTAGTGTAAAACACGTTTTAAATGTACATTCATTGACCATACAAAAATTATCAAAAACTAGCGATACTACGGAACCTTATATTGCGCGTGGCCCGGCACGCACTTGGCCGGTTTTTTCCTTGTAGCGGCTGATTCTGTGTGTGAAACATATTTTATCCAATATTCAAGTATATTTTTTGAAAATCTACCATCAAAATTTGCCATTGAGGTAGAAAATTAAGCTCATAATATTCCAGTCGCCTATGGATTATCAAATAAAATAAAATTATACTTAATAATGATCTACAATTATGAATACATAATATAAATTTTGTGGAATAGATGGTGTTCGCTTTACACTTTTACCGTTTAACCAGAATATGAACGGAAAAACGTACTTTTTTCCGGGATTAATATGCGAGAAACCAGTATTAGAGCAATAAAGAGTGGCCACATGTCTGATGTCTGACTCTGATAGGTTACAGTTATAAGTTGTTATTGTTTGTTTGTTATTTTTATGTTTTTTATAGAATATAAATCAGGGGTTAAACGAGCAAATGATGGAAACCAACGACCGTCGCCGATAGACACTCGCAAGATCAGGAGAATTACAGGTGTGTTGCCGGCCTTTGTTTTTGACCTTTTTGTGCACAATAAAGTTTAAGTTTGTTGGTTTGAAAGTCAGTTTTAGGTTTCTTTAAAGATTTTGTTCAAAATTCGCGAGTAAGTAATTTGAGCAAGCGTGAAACAAAACCAGTAACCTTCGTAACCAAAGACACAAAACATCTGGCGCGTGATGGTAACAAGGATATTTTATACACGATCAATCAACAAGGCGATTTCTCAAAGACATCCTCATGACTTTTAAACCGACTTCTAAAAAGGAAGAGGTTATATTATGTGCGGCTGTGGATATGTTTTTTAAAACCGATTATCAAAATGTTTATTTTGTTGTATTAGGTTTCACTCCAATTTTATGTTTACAAAAGCGATGATGGGATCCATGACTAATCGAGGAAACTCCTCAAAATTTATATAAAAAGCTGATAATATGGTGACTTTGGTTTAATGAGAAGTATCCTAAGCATATACTACTAGAAAGTAAGATTTTGCACCAAGGTATACTATGGCAGTAGTATGGTAGTTTTAATATCAGGTTTTCATTTCAAAGTATTGCGCCCTAGTACAAGCAGAAAATACTTACAAGTATAAAAGTGCGTGCTTAGGCGCGAAGTTGAAACACAAAACATGATGAAAATACTTACCTACATAGGGAAACAATCTACATTATAATATGAATTAGAAACACAATCGCATTTATGAGTAAAAAAATACTTCGTGCTTGAAAGTATTTTTATTTATTTACACGATTTTTCTCCTTATTCACATACAATTTTAAGCATTATGACGAAATTATTTCCCAGTAGCAACGTTGAGCTTTTTTAAACTTTTTTAAACCTTTTTAAACTTTTCTATGTGGCGCTTGGCCACACAAAATGTGACAAATCACAAAAAAATTGCTCTTTCAGCGCTGCTACTTTGTTACACCCTGTTTAAAGAATCATAGATACACATTACAAACCATAAAATATAATAAATTTTAGGGTGTGTATCTATGATTCCTTTTTGAACTTTGTTTTGTTACATCCTGTGTAAAGATCAATACTTCCATACTAAGACCTATTTTAAATGCGAACGTGTGTCTGTTTGTCTGTGTGTCTGTTAACTCTTCACGCCCAAACCGCTGAACCTATATCGCTGGTTTTAGAGATACTTTGAGGAAAGGATATAGGATACTTTTTATCCCAGAGATGTTTAAGGTTATACATATAGACGATTATGGCGCAGCGAAGCTGTTGCGTGCGTCATAATTATAGTTCTTTATAAAACTCGAACCAACTTATGGTGATTTAACTAATCTTTGACGCCCATAAAGGGACAAAATGTGAAGTGCAAGATGAGTGGTGTTATTGTGTGATAATAACTCATTCAACGTTATCACTAATTGCATGTTATCTGCAAACGTGATTTCACTTTAATTATAATATTACGCACTTCTGAGCCGAGTCTTCTCGGTAGAGAGGAAACATAATATTATGTAAAATCGAATTATAATGGTCAAATACCAAAATATTGGCACTTTAGTTTATATTAAACCTACTTTACACTATAGAATATACCTTTTGTTGGCTTTCCTACTATTTTATAATGAAAAAAAAATAATTAAGGTGCTTATAATAATAAGATGACTGCCAACTATGGGGTAGTTAGCTCTACATGTTTAAAGGAAAATGAAGAACACAGAAAACAATTGAGATATAATCTCAATGCAGAATGAGAATGAGCCGAATGATGAAAAAGAACCATTCTTATAGGCAAAATTAAAAAAACATTCGGGGGTGGGCCAAAATCATTCTGGGGTGGGCTGTGCGGACTGTGCCCATTTGACTCTTAGGCTCTTAATATTTGGGGTCTCCTCTCTCTCTGGGGAGGCTAAAGAGTAGGAAATTCAGAGAATAATATTTTCTTAGCATATCCTGAGTTTTTCTCTATAGTAGGTATATAATATAAGTATATTGTAAACCAGACAAACGAGAATAAAAAATCAGCCCGCAAGAATCGAGGCAGAATCTTAATTTTTCCACTCTCGCATAACTTGAAGAAAATAGATTATCCCTTATATAATGTCTACTTACTTATATTACTTATAATATTTTAAATAACAAAGTATACAAAATAAACGTACATCATTAATTGTAGCATAATACTATAAAAGTGAAAAAGCTTATTTTGCTTAATACAGTATTTAAATATGAGAAGTACAATCGCAAGCATAATATATACCTACGCAAATTCGCAAAGCGATGAAAACATGACCTTATAAAATATTTAAATATAAAAATATATTAAAATTTAAAATTAAAAAACATAAACATTTCATATTCACATTTTGGAGCAATCTCTGCGACTGCGCATTCCAAAAATATAAATATCATAAATAACTGTTCTTCATCTCAAACACAACTAACAGTTTGGCTCAAGTCTCAAGTCTCAACTAAATCTGAATAATATTTAAGACGATATATTATTTTAATATATTTTTAAACAGTATAGACGTTGTAATTGAATACTCACTTTCTTTTTTTTAAAACTCGTTTGATTAGAAAATCCAAAGCACATAAAACGTGTACCATACACCGTATTCACATCGAAACTGGTAATTTATGCTATGTAACATACACGTTAACATATATCACGCTATCGATTATGGACTCTGTTAATAGGTGATAGAGCTGAATATTACTTTTGGGTCATCCACTTTCATATTTCGAGGCATTCCTCGTTATGATGTCACTTATTATAGACCTTATAGGTCAGCGGAGTCACAGTTATTGAACATAATAGGTCTGACATTGGTTGTGACGCGTGAACTCTATGTCTGTATATACGTATGTATATGTGTACTATCAGAGAAGTTGACTTCTAGGCAGATGGGGGAACTACGTAGTTTGTTCGCGTTCTAGGCGTTCTTTAAATCAGACCGTAACGCGACGCGTAGATGCATTTCTAAATTTGTACTGAATTGACAGATTTCAAATGCGCGAGACGTCGCAGATTTGTCAAATCCATACAAACTTAGAAATGCATCCATGCGTCACGTGGCGGTCTGAATTGACCCTAACGTCAAACCTAGCCGACAGTTCACAATTAACATTAAATTGACAATATTATGATCCGACCAAACGACGTAGGTCTGTAACTGTCTAGGAATCAATTTCCTCGATCGTACTTAAAGATCTAGGTTCTAGAAATCTACAACGAAGCCGGAATGTTAATAGGCCTGTGCGTAAACCATATGGTGACTTACTTGTATAATATTATTTAATCGCCTACTATTATGTGATTCTCCGTTTAAACATACTAATTTTAAAGATGTGTCTGTCTATTCACATTTCACACTAAAAACCGCTGAATAGATTTTTATAACATTTGCTCAAAATAGGATAGTTTTTGGAAGTAATTTAAAAAACTGTTCCAGAGTACTTAACTAATTTTTGCGCAATACGAAGAACTGCAAAAAACGTCTAGTTTAGGTTTAGCCCGATCGCATAGCTATTACTCGTACTAAAATTACGAGTCTAGACTTTAGGCTACATTTATTTTTTTACACAGTAACACTATACTCCAAAGAGTTAATGGTATCTAACTGTCAGTCAGAAGCGTAGCGTGCCTTCGCGGGGCCCCGTATAATAATTTGTTTGGGGCCCTCAGAAAGATAAATCAAGTAACTTACGCACGTTAGTGGCCTAGTGGCCTGGGGGCCCCGTATGATTCATACGGGAAACATGGCGGTATAACTTATACGCCCCTGCTGTCAGTCATGCTTTTTGAACCGAGACAACTAATTGGCGCTTTAAAGTTGAGTAGTGAGTCCTCTAGAAAGTGGAGAACTTCAGTAATAATACATGATGTTTAACATGACTGTATGTCTGTTCATCACTTATGAATGATCACAGAATAGGTCATACTCCTGCAATGTTTTAACGCTAGAGTCAGAACCACATAGACTGTTAATACAAAAAGTTTTGTTCGACGTTTGACAATGCTTCTGTCAATATTCTGATAGGATGTGTACCAAATAAAAGAGGATATTACAAACTTGATGTGCACAACATGTAGGATTTTGGTTCTTAAAAAATAAAAATAAAAAATGTTTTATTTCTGAGTAAATTTGAATCAAATTTTTTCAGAATGTCTACCTGATGCCTACCACCGGCTCGGGAACTACCCCGGCGAGAAGAACCGGCGTAAGAAGCTCGCACGGGTTCCTCTTTTTACCAAAAAAGGGAGAGAAAAATTATTCTTTTAAAATAAAGTTTACAATTTTGTAACTTAATATTATATACAATGTCAACATACATAATTGTAAGCCATAATATAATAATGTAGAAGTAGCCTTGCAAAAGCCATCCTACTCCCAAGATGTGCCATCTTCTATGAAATCTTATAATAAGCTTTGGCACACAAACGCTCTTTGACTACTTTTTTAAATTTATTAATGGAAAGATTTTGAACGTTTTCTGGGATTTTATTGTAAAGGCGTATACATTGACCTTTAAAAGATTTACTGACTTTACTAAGTCTGATCACTGGCATGTCCAGCTTGTGCTTATTTCTAGTATTTCTACAGTGAATGTCACTTTTAACTTTAAATTTATTTATATTTTTTCGATTGTTCGATTGTTTACTTAGTGTATAATATTATGCTATAGCATCCTCTGCTCCCGTCCTCTGCGTAATATTGTCTATTTAAAATGTAACCATATAAGTCATATAACCATTAAAGAACTACAGATAGTCTCAGATAGACAAAGCGAAAGCATTTAAGGGTTTCTTGCAGTTACATAGTATTATAAGATACGAAATTAAAAATATATTATATATATGTCGTTATTACTCAACTGATGTTTACATACAGACCCTGAAGTCTGAACTTATGCTTGATCTAAATATTTTTGGTCAGCAGAAGCACAGAATAGGTAATCGGAAGTTCTTTTTTCACCTAGTAGTACCTACCTACTTAAGCAAAGAACCTGCTAGTTTTAAAGTTCAAAACATCTAACGTAGAACTGAAAATAAACAGCACATTTTTACAGAATGCTTACTTCATACAAACCAATACAAGGCAAGGTCAAAGTTACGTGGCATCTACAGTTGGTTCATGTAGGTTCACCTATGTACGTAACTTAATATTGTACTAGATCAGTGTTTCCCAACCTTTTCCAGCCACGAGCCCCTCGAAAATGAAGCATAGTTTTCATGGATCCAGTAATAAAATAATTATTTTTTAACAAAAACTTGAACCCGAATTCCAAGGTAAAAACAATAATATTCCTAATAAAAAGATCTCAAAAGTTTGAAATAATTCATCTAGTCTTCATTAGTGCCTTTTTCAAATTGCTTATAGATCCCATCATCAGATCATCACCTTCGTAATAATTGTACCAAATTCGGATTATACCCTATGGCCTATACAACAACAAAATAATTTTCGCAATCGGTCCACAAACAGCGGAATAATGACCAACGATATATTATGTCGACTGTCTCGATGTAAAAAACTTAAGTATGAAAAACACTAATAATATTAATAATAGAGTCATCCCATGCGAAAAAAAAAGAAAAGGGTCGAGACGACGACGAGATGTCAGGGAAAAACTTTGCGAATTATGTAGAATTAAGTATATAACATCTTTTGACAAAAATATTATTTGAAATCCGACGCCAAACGATATTATAAAAGAAAATATATGAAATTGAAAAGAAAATAAACAGAGCACGGGCCATCTAGGCCTGTGGAGATAGGAAAAAAAGAAAAAAAAAAGGGTAGAGCCGATGATGATCATCAATCTAATATACCATTAGCATATTATAATATGCCTTTAATTCTTAAAACAACGTCGAAACCGCCAAACATGACGTACTTATCTATAAGGAGGCCGGAGATCTGTTCACCACCTTCGAACCATGGTACATACATCTTGGTGCAAAAACTGACTTTTGGTAAGATTAAAAATCTTAAAGATTTACTTGGAATACTTCATTATTTATCCAAAATCACTATAAGAAACATAACTCGAAATCACAATATCATCCAGATTTAAATGGGTTTTTGGTATAAATTGCGAGGAATTCCCTCGATTACTTATGGATCCCATCAAGTCACCTTTTGATGAACATGGAACCAAATTCGGATTAAACCGCACAATCTTCGACAAAATCTTGAAAATCGGTCCACAAACGGCGAAGTGATCGTTGAACATAAAAAAAAAAATATATGAGCAGACGAACATAATATAACCTCCTCCTTTTTGGAAGTCGGCTAAACAATCGGATTCGTCGTGTACTAGATGATGATCATCATCATCTAGTACACGACGTTGCACCGATTAGTTTATAGAGCGGGAACTGCGGGGCTAAAATGGTCGCTTTGAAGAATCATGATATGAATCATAATATGATTCATTTTTCTAAAATCGCAAAATGCAACTCTGCTTGCAATTCATTTCTGTATTTTTGTACTGATTTGACATTTGTCAGTTTGACAGTTTTGACAATTCATTTGCTGAATTGATTGAGAGGAATTGCTAAATGTGACCATTTTAGCCCCGCTGTACATTTTGCCGCAACAAAAACTATCCTGCGTTCTTTTGTTGGTCATAACTCATAATATAGTACCTCCTTATCCATACAAATTGGTTCAGCGGTACAAGCTTGAAGAGGTAACAGACAGATAGAAATGTATTCACAACCATCCACACTATGTAAATGCGAAAGTGTGTCTGTCCGTCTGTTACCTCTTCAAGCCCAAGCCTCTGAACCGATTTTTCTGAAAATCGGCATGGAGATACTTTGAGTCCCGGTAAGAGACGTACAGACGTACATAAGTACTTTTTATCCCGGAAATATTATACGGTTCTCGCGAGAATTTGGCGCAACGGATTTGCGGGCGCGTTCATAATAAATTAACGGTCTTACCACAAAAGATCTAAACATCTATGAACAGTAAGTATTGTTTTTAGACCATTATGTACTGATTTTTTTTCTAATCAATTACTGTTCAACATGTGTTTAAATCTTTTGTAGTAAAACCCCTTGTATTAAATAATTTGTTTCATTTGTTGCATATTATTAATTAATACTTATTGTATAACTATCACACCAATGCAATAATTTATGACATCCGTTGTGTGCACACGCCCTTAGCACACACGTACACTCCGCCTACGTTTAAAAAGTAAACTTGTTTAATTTCAATGATATTCTACTCGTATGTTACTAAGTATTTTAGAAACTCATTGTTTAATTTACTCACAATAGAAAGGTATAATATTTCTGACTGCAGTAGAATATTTTTGAAAGTAATAACCAGCGTTGCCAGATTTTTTTTGTGCCAAGTCGGGACTTTGGAACTTTTTGAGTGAAAAAACGGGATTCTTCAGTCAAAAGCGGGACAAAGTAAAAAAAAGGTATAAAATCGAAAGTTTTTTGATTTTTTCGGGACAATCACTGACCTCCATCATTATACAATTTTTTTTTTAATTATAAAATTGGGGCCGTCTATGGACTGTTCGCCCATATCCTTTTTTTGTTATTTTATTATTTAGATTTTTCGTACCAAGGATAATTGAAATAATATTATTTTTAATTAATTGTAGTCCATCACGCCATGGACTATTTTTTATTATTTTTTTACATATTATACTTAATAGATTAGATTATAATATAAGTGTACATAACATAATAAATAAAATATAAATATATATTTATTGTTTTATAAATTAGATAATAATGATATTAATGTTTTGAACGGTGTGGGTCCAGTGTGGCGGCCAGTAGATCCGACATTTTCCGATTTCCTTAGATTTTATGCTGCTCCACCCTTTGCCTTTAGATGTTGTGACATTGGCTTGGTGGAGAGGGGTCACTCAAGCTGGGTGGAGTTTCTAGGGTGTTAAAGAGATATCGTTCTGTGTCGAATCTACCATTATACATCATTATACAATGTATAATGGATGTCAGTGGAGACAATAGATAGCAAAAGTAGCCGAAGAAAATCCACCCCTCTACCTCCCACACTCTTATCTTCATTACGCTCCTTCCTTTCTCAGCACGTTGCACGTACGTTCGGAGTTCGGACTTTCCCCGAAAAGCGGGACTGAGCCTGTCCCGCGCGGGACATTTAATTTTGATGAAAAAATCGGGACGTCTCGCCAAAATCGGGACTTCTGGCAACGCTGGTAATAACGTTAACACTTAACAGGCTGAAAAGGTACCTAGTTATAGTTTGGAAAAATCTACTTCTTTCGGATATTTTAGGCACTGCCTACTGCCTAGTAAGACTTTGGGCAGAAAAAACATATTTGTAAAATATGTTTTTTCTAAGTATATGCCACTTAAATAATAATTATACTCTATAAAATATAATAATACTTGAAGTTAAAACCGTTTTTAACTGGGCATAATTTAGGCCAATGTTTTTCAAACTTTTATTACTATTCAAACTTCTATTTTATTTAATTATTACTCAAAAGTACCTTTTTGTGAACAAACGTTTCCCAATAAGTATCGTGGAGTGAAAGTGTGCTCCTTGGGTACCTCTGTCTCTCTTTGGGCACATCTGTCCCCCTCTGGTGCCACAACAAAGCGAGCTCTAAATCAACAGTCTCATTAATTGTGGCACTATATTGACACAAAAAATGTTTGTGTAACTCAGCCGCTTGTTTAGTTCATTGATATAGCTAATGCGGTAAAAATAGTAAAAGAGAGAAATAAAACCGCTGAATGAAGAAAGAATGTTGACTGTTGGGATAAAAATTATAATAATGTAGTGAGACGTACATAGAATTAATGGCATGATAGGTCTTATAGTTTCGTAGAAAAATGGCTGTGAAATTAATATAATTCTCCTTTTAGTAGGGGAGGTCGCGCTCATTTTAAAAAGTCATTTCATACCGAGTGAAAATCGTAACAATAATACTATTATATTAATACATAAGAGTTTTGATCGTCAGCTACTGCAGTATGGGTGGAATAAAAATTGAGAGTATCTCAAAGTTGTTGTTGGAAATCGTATTGAATTGACATTAAAAAGATCCCAATTCGCACCCAATAAAGGTCATATCTAGATTATACACGTTTAGGTTTGGTAGGTGCTATTTTAGTTTTAGTATATAACAGCAGATGGCGCTTTTAAAGTAAAATGTATATAATTCTTCTTCACAAATATTGACTATCGAATTAATTACTTAAAATTGCTATGTGAGACAATTTTATAGTTAATTCCAACGAAAATCGCTGTCAGCTGAATATTTGCAGGTGGAAATGTCGTCTACGCGACGGCCTAGGATACATTGAGCGCGAAGTAGGGCTATATTGGTTATAGCTTATATCGCTGGCTGACGGGCTTTCCACCCGCATATTAACGACTGACGGTGGTCTTTATTATTAAAAAGGTATCAACATTCACCTGTATAAATTTTGTACGGTATGAAATGACTTTATATTTTAAATTTTTTTAACATAGTTCAGTAACGCGACTGACGTTAAATCCCCCGTCTGCGATACGGCTGACGGTGCATTTTTGGTTAAGCATGACCTCAATAATCATCCATAAAAATTTCATTCGGTATAAAATCACTTTTCGCAATTTTTTTTTACAACTTTGAAATACTCTCAGTTAACATCCCACCACGGGTGCGGCGACTGACGCTGATTATATTGATTGATAAATATTAAGCTACCGCTGGACAAAAATTTAGTCGGTATGAAATGACTTAGCAAACGATAGCACTACCTCCCCTACTATTTTTACCATTTGGCTACGGAACCATAAAAATGCACCTTCTTTAAACTTACAATATTCGTAGAAATGAACATAGCATCAATATGCTGCGTGCACCACAAGTCACGATACGATTTTATAATCAGTGTGAAACACCTGCTAAGAATCTCCTTAAAAATAAGTTATGATCATCATCGTCAGCCTGCTAACTAAATAATAATTAATAACTAATAAAGATATGCTAACAAGTAACAACCATGCTAAGGATAGCATGGTTGTTAGCATAATACACGTCTTCTTATCCATACTTACTAATATTATAAATGCGAAAGTGTGTCTGTGAATTACCTTTTAAAATCCAAACCACTGAACTGATTTTGCTGAAATTTGGTATAGAGATACTATGAGTCCCGGGAAAGGACATAGGATACTTTTTGTCCCGAAAAAATGTACGGTTCCCATGCGATAAACGAGTTTTGGCACAACGGAGTTGTAATCGTCATCTAGTCATGTAATAAACTTAGAGGAATTAAATGATTTTTGGGGTTCCGTACCCAAAGGACAAAACCGGGACCCTATCTCAATAACAGCCATAGCTAGACATCTGAAATTTTCACAGATTATGTATTTCTGTTGCCGCTATAACAACAAATACTAAAAACAAAATAAAATTAATATTAAGAGGGGCTCCCAATTCCCATGCAACAAACGTTATTTTTTTGGCCTTTTTTGCTCGTAATCAATAATGGCAACAGCTAGGCACTTCAAAATTACATAGAGGCCTTAATTATATTATGTCTAATTTAGTAATTAATAATAATTTTTCAATAAAATAAATATTTAAGGGGGGCTCGCATATAAAAACACAATTTTTGGCCAATTTTTTGTCTATAACGGTACGGAACCCTTCCGTACCGTTATAGACAAAAAATTGTTAAAAATCGGCCAAATGCGAGTCCAACTCGAATTTGCCGATTTTTATCCTTTCTGTCCAAAAAACATATCCACAGCCGAACATATATTATTATAACATCCACCTTTTTGGAAGTCGGCTAAAAAAGGGACAATACAATATGACCGTTATGCCTTTTGCTGGAAGTTCACAACCTTAATCTCTTTGTTCACAAACTCAGATGACGTGGGCCAAAAAATGGATATGAGCCAAGCGAAACGCAAGGGCACTACCTACCTTTTCTCGAAGTGTTTCGTCGTTTTTTTGAACCCCCAGAGTTGGTTTCCGATGTACCAGATAGTTCATATTCTCAGGATATGATGTCAAATAGTCTCAATCTCTAATACTTTACATTTTATCTATACATCTTACATCTTATCTTACATCTTACATCTTACACATCTTACACATCTTACACATATAAATAAAATTGGAGTGTCTGTTTGTAATATTGAAAGAACCGTTTTTTACTAGGTGATGCGAATATTTAGTTTTGGATCTGAAGTTAGTTACGAAACAGCCGAGCCATACGATATATTTACTGGTATGTAGAATTTGTTTAATTTAGGGTCAGTAGAAGTTAGGCCGTGTAGATTCAGAAGCTTGGTTCTACATAAGATCTCGTATATTTTTATCATCTCATATCTCATATCTTTTTATCATACCAAATTTCAGCTTTCTAGCACTTCGGTAAGTAGCCAAACATTTTCATGATCATCAGTGTGTCAGTGGGTCAGTATGTCAGTGACGAAATCGGCGTATTTTAGATATCAATAAATTCTAAAGTATTAGAGCTATTCGATTGACTCTTTGTATGTTTAATAAGTCTATTATTGACATCATATCCTGAGAATAAATTAACTAGGTATCTGGCACATCGGAAACCAACTCTATGAGGGTTCAAAAAAACAACGAAACACTCCGAGAAAAAGTAGGTAGTGCTAAGCCCGTCTTGGCGGGGCACGACCGTGCCCCCAGGCTCCAGGTACACTTCACACCCAGGAGTTTAAATTTTTTTATCGGCGGGATTCACGGATGGCTTGAGCACTCTCAAGTCTCAACCACTGAGCAACAGAGATCGTCTCAACTCTCAACAGCTTATGACACTGTATGTCACGTCATCAGCTCAAATTAACTTTTATCGAATCCAGTTATTCGGTGTCATTGACAAACCAATAAACCAATTGACAATGAGTTTTGGGTGGGACGAAAACAACATTTTCTTCGTCTTCATACACATACCTACAAGTTACACACATTTTTTTACACAAGCAATAATTATTGTTGCACACAAAAGTAACGTCGGCCGCATAGATATTTTAATGACTATTTATGTCAAAATGTTCATTTCAAATTCAAATTCGAATATCTTTATTGCATATAGTTTTTATTATTCGTAGATTGCAGACTACAGTGTGGTCCATTTTTTTTATTATAAAATTGTGGCCGTCTATGGACTGTTCGTCCATATCCAGTGTGGTCCATTGGTTAGTAGTACATAAATGATTATTTTTTTAATTAGGGTTAGTTAAAAAGAACAAAACATTTAAACTTAAAGTAAATAATTAAAACTAAACTAAATCATGCACACCAATTAAAACTATGAGCGGATGTATCCTGGAGGTCTGCTCTCGGATTCGTTCATTATCCGCACATAATTCCTCAATATAGGTGCATGCGGATCATCTGCCACAATCTTCAGGATGCTGTTGTCACTTCCCCTTACGCGATTTATTAGAGATTCAGCTTTCTTGCGCATGAGTGCCCGGAAGCCATCCGTCCTTGCTTGTGCAAACATCTCGGACGCACTACAAAATCGGGGAAGTTTCAGCATCATCCTGAAGATATTGAATGTCCATTATCCATAACATACAAACCTGATAATACTGATGAAAGTAGCAGCGCTGAAAGGTTGTAGTGGTGGCAATGTGTGGTGACTGGTGGGCCAATTTTTCCTCAAAAATATAACTAATAAAAAAAATATAACTAATGATTTTACTTTTTACAATTCTTTACATTGATGACATGCTATCATAGACTAAAATATAGTAACATCTTAATAATTATTTCTATTTAGATTATTTAGACTAGCCCAAAAAATCAAACATCGTCCTCCTCTCTTCACACTCACGCCCGTCTTTCATATGCCAGGTGAAAAAGGACGACGCGGAATCATCGCCAAATTAGTTTTTTCTCAATAACTCTTTAAATATACAACATTTTAAAAATCCGCTAGGTCGATCTCTTAATGATAGAGTTTTATACAATGTGTTAAAATATTAACTTAGTTCAATGCACGGTTATGGCAATAAATGAAAAATTCGTAAAAATTAAATGCATCTTTGTGATTTTTTTCTATCGAGAAAATTTTAAGATATCGTGTTTTTGCTCAGATCGAATTCTCGAAATGTAGTATGTAATTTTAGAAAATAAAACAATTCGGGGCTTATTTTCAAGTATAAAAATAAATTATAAAATCGACACTTTAGGGTTAGTCGCCCCCTTAAGGGGTTCTGTAAAACAAAACTTTTGCGGCAGGTGAATTATCATTTTTTAATATTATTATACCTACTTTATAAAAATGCAAAATTTCAGCTCGATCGGTTAAATATATCTAATTCAAAATTAAGTTCCAAAATTTCACCCGAACATACATACATACATACATACAATCATACATACATATAAAAGCTTTTAAAATAACTACCGTTGACAAAAATTCGTTTATCGCGAGGGAACCGTACATTTTTCCAGGATAAAAAGTATCCTTTGTCCTATCTCACAGTATCTCCTATACCTTTCATTAAAATCGGTCAGTGCTCTAAGCGTGAAGATGACAGAACAGACAGACAGACACACTTTCACATTCAAAGTGTGGATTGTGTTATTAGAAGGAAATTGTCTAAAAGTAATTTAACGAGATCCCATTGTAATAGTTTGGCCTCGTAAGGTTTTTTATATTGGTCACACGTGGTTTCTTTTGTCCTGTCCTTATTTGTATTCTGGACATCGTCCTAATAATTCGGTGTCCCAATTTAGTTAACTAGATCTTCACTACTTGGCCTGTTTTTGCAGAGGAATAAATATTAACGGACTCGTTTTGAATAAGTTTAGAAGTAGTTTTTAATTTTTATTCGACTTCAGAAAAAGGATGTATATGTTACGCTCAAAGACCGAAAACGCTCAGTGAGCGAAAAAAGGGCTCACAACGCGTTGTGGTAATAGTAAAACGGCCATGACGCGAAATTCGCGTCGTGGCCCTAGTGAAAAAGGCCACGACGCGTTCTGGTAATCACAGAAATACCACAAAGCGAAATTCGTGTCGTGGCTGACGTGCTATTCGACCACAACGCGTTGTGGTAATCGAAAAAAGCCATGACGCGTTCTGAGCATTTAAAAACAGCCACGACGCGAATCCGTGTTGTGGCCCTAATGAAAACGGCCACGACGCGTTCTGAAACCAGGTTAGTTACTCAGGAGTAATTTTATAGCGCCCAAGTGTGTGCGCAATACACAAGAGCACTCTGGTTTCAATGAAACTAGGCCAGTTACGCAGGTGTAATTTTATAGTGCCCAAGTGTGTGTGCAATACACAAGAGCACGTTACGCAGGAGTAGTTTTATAGTGCCCAAGTGTGTGCGCAATACACAAGAGCACTCTGAATTCAATGAAACCAGGCCAGTTACGCAGGAGTAATTTTATAGTGCCCAAGTGTGTGCGCAATAAACAAAAGCACTCTGGTTTCAATGAAACCTGGCCAGTTAAGCAGGAGTAATTTTATAGTGCCCAAGTGTGTGGGCAATACACAAGAACACTCTGGTTTTAATGAAACCAGGCCAGTTAAGCAGGAGTAATTTTATATTGCCCAAGTGTGTGCGCAATACACAAGAGCACTCTGGTTTCAATGAAACCAGGCCAGTTAAGCAGGAGTAATTTTATAGTGCCCACGAGTGTGCGCGTGTAAAAGTCGGTCCTGCACCTGATCTCTCGCCAGGGCTCCATTGAGTTATGAGAGTAAAGAATAGTGCTCTTGTGTATTGCGCACACACTTGGGCACTATAAAATTACTCCTGCTTAACTGGCCTGGTTTCATTGTAACCAGAGTGCTTTTGTTTATTGCGCACACACTTGGGCACTATAAAATGACTCCTGCTTAACTGGCCTGGTTTCATTGAAACCAGCCAGAGTGCTCTTGTATATTGCGCACACACTTGGGCACTATAACATAACTCCTGCGTAACAACCAGATTGCTCTTGTGTATTGCGCACACACTTGGGCACTATAAAATAACTCACGCGTACCTGGCCTAGTTTCATTGAAACCAGAGTGCTCTTGTGTATTGTACACACACTTGGGCACTATGAAATGACTTCTGCCCAACTGGCCTGGTTTAATTAAAACCAGAGTGCTCTTGTGTATTGCGCACACACTTGGACGCTATAAAATTACTCCTGCGTAACTGGCCTAATTTCATTGAAACCAGAGTGCTCTTGTGTATTGCGCACACACTTGGGCGCTATAAAATTACTCCTGAGTAACTAACCTGGTTTCAGAACGCGTTGTGGCCGTTTTCATTAGGGCCACAACACGGATTCGCGTCGTGGCTGTTTTTAAATGCTCAGAACGCGTCATGGCTTTTCTCGATTACCACAACGCGTTGTGGTCGAATAGCACGTCAGCCACGACACGAATTTCGCTTTGTGGTATTTCTGTGATTACCAGAACGCGTCGTGGCCGTTTTCACTAGGGCCACGACGCGAATTTCGCGTCGTGGCCGGTTCACTATTACCACAACGCGTTGTGAGCCATTTTTTCGCTCACTGAGCGTTTTCGGTCTTTGAGCGTAACATATATACAATGTGTCCCGACACCGGTGTCCGATCCTTTAATGTCGTGATCTATGGCATATTTTATCGACAAATTGGCCCTCAATTTTTTTTTCTCTCTCATGGTTGTAAAATGGCAGCCATTTTAGTTTTTCTCGGGCTTTCACACTAATCTGACCAGAACTGCTCTTGTAAATATCCTATGAAGATAAAAAAGGTCTCATTTGATAGCTGAATTTGTGGACTACGTTTGCATAGGCAATATGTTTTAAATTTCGTGGAATTAAACATAGAAAAACCCAAGTTTAAGAAAAAAAAAATTGTGTATTTTTTATAAATGGCTTTTTGTAAAAAATCTAGCACATTAAACTGGTTCTTTTTTATTTTTAAAAGATAGAGGAAGTTTTCATCTTCTAAAATTCTTTTACTTCAATGTTTTAAGACAGATAGTTTAGAAGTTATAACGATTTTCTTATGATGAGGTGGTCAGATTAGTATGAAGCAAGAGAAAATTTTTTTTTTCAAAAGTTGGAGAAAATATCATGAGTTCAAAATTTTCTCAACTTTTGAAAAAAAATCAATCAAGAACAAATCAAGAAAAACGAATAGCATATCAGCCACAACACGAATTTCGCGTTATGGTCTGTTTGTGATTGCCAGAACGCGTCGTGGCCGTTTTCATTAGAGCCACGACGCGAATTTCGCGTCGTTTATTGAAGACTAGCGACCCGCCCCGGCTTCGCATCAGGTCAGTATAAAATATATAGCCACTGAAAAAATTATTAAAACCGATTCAGCAGTTTCGACTTGTATTCAATTCGTTATTACTACCCGTCGCCCGCATTGGTCGGTACATATAACCTTCTTCTTGAATCACTCTATCTATTAAAGAAAACCGCATCAAAATCCGTTGCGTAGTTTTAATTTTTTAAAGATTAAAGGGAACAAAGGGACATGAGGGATATGAGGGAAAAAAGCGACTTTGTTTTATAATATTATGTAAGTATGAAAGTTTTTGTAACGTTGAAAAAGTAGACACTTAAATAAAATATACTCGTATTACAAAATTTTCCAAAATTACCATTTAAAAATTTTTCTTTCTCTAACACGCCGTAAGGGCAGGGCTCGGAACCGGTATTTTTTTAACCAGGTTAAAACGCTCTTTTACCAGGATTTTGGATAAGTGTTCGTTCCAGGTTAATTTCTCGCGGAAAGTAACTAGTGCAGTAATATATTCTATCCCTTTCTAGTGGATCATCTAATAGCCAATAGGCCATATAACTTGTTTATATGTGGACAATGGGTGATGGTCGTGGTGTGTGTAAGTAGGCGGGGCGAACATAACCGCGAACGGTTCTAACCGGTATTTTGAGCAGTGAGCAATTTTATTTTGCTCTTAGAACAAAACCAGAAATAATTTCGGTCCGTTCAGAGCGGAATCGAAATGAAAACGCTCTTTTGGAAATGTATGGCGTTTCTAATCGCGATCGGATCGAATCGAATCGGATCGCGAAGATTAACCAGGTTTCCGAGCCCTGCTTAAAGGAAACCGTAGATTTTGCGGATTAAAAACTATGTGTAACTTCTACCACAGAATAGATAATAGTACAAGTACTTCTACACTTTATGAATTGTATTACATATTAAATTTTATAAATTACATAATATTTCCTATTAAAACGCTTTTTCTTTAATAACAATTTGGGGTCTAGAGGTTTTGTTTCATTACCTTTAGTGTTTCATAAAATATGATATTATGTTACTACTATGTTGCTGTGTCCTTGACAGTTTCATTGTCTGTACCTATGTCGCTAACTGGTTATTTTTTTACTGATAACCACTAATTTGATAATCATAATTGAGAATAGAATCGTTGTTTTTTTTCATCATAAAAATTTTAGTTACTATAAGACTTTGTAGAGGTGTTTTATTTCTGAGTAAATCTGAAACAAATATTTTCAGAACATCCTAGATACTTATTACCACCGATTCGCAAGCTAACCCGGCGAGAAGAACTTATAAACTAAAGTAGTGTAATACTTCCAAATTAAATTTCTATCTTTTCTCTTATTTATTATCTCTCACAAGTTTGCATTCAGCATCGGCTGAAATGGGTACGAAAACCCCAGGCGCAGGCATACTTTTTTACACATGAAGAGAGAGGAGATATTACTTTCTCACCTACGCCGCGCCGCACCGGCAGTTTGGTCTCCCACTATCTTACGTAATTTTTATGTCATGTTATAGGCCTACTACGAAACCGTTTTGAGACCATAAAGTTAATATACATAGCAGTACCGAGGGGGGCAGGGGGGGGGGCAGCTGCTGCCCCCTGGATCATGTTGACGTCCGTACTAAGTATATTATCTAGTACTTACTTTTATCTATAAAAATTAAAATTAGTGTTAGTATTATATAAAAATAATAAGAAGAAGACACCTTGTATATCCTGTATTTGTTTATTTGTATTAGATGATTGATTTTGTCTATTCCAAATAAAAGTGTCTATGGATAGTTCGTCCCTAGTCTCATAGCAAGCACGGTTGTTTTATTAATAGTATTAATTAGAAAACGAATTTTTGCCATTTGTTTGCAATACAATATTTTTAAAATTAAAAATTATAATTTTTTTATTCTTTATAAACACCTATCTTATGAAAAATCTGATGTCTCTGAGTGCGGTTTAACTTACTGAGACTTAAGATACATTACCACTAAATATTGTAATACTGTGGCATTACAGAATACAGATACCAACTGCTCTTAACAGTAAATTACTGTACAATGTAATCCAGTCATCCACATTACAATAGATCACGTTTTTCCCAACAGCGTCATTTCCTCTACAGCGTAACTCCTATGCAATTTATAGAAGTAATCACTTGTACTCTGTACGGCCTATTAAAGGTGAACCGAGACTAAAATGGTAAAACGGAGCTCTAGGGCTCTGTAGACTGTAACTCCGCTAGTACATTAACAACTCATTTTTTGGAGGAAATCCGTCAAAAACGTCACTCCGAGAGTCCGAGGGTTCCGACACCAAAAATGTTTCGATAACGCTGATCTAGAAATATTTTCTACGATAGAAAAAAAAATTGACAAAGGGATCTACGATTTAGTCCCTGAAAGCTGTCTGTATATTTTCTATTCTTTCGCCTTTCTACTGCTAAGTCTATAGCTATGTCCACACTATGCGCTTTCATTTTCAATCATTTTCATCATCTTCTTTCATTTAATTTTCGTTTTGGCGCATTCAATAATTGTAAACGAATGCAACGCCAACATTGTCATTTTTGTTCAGTATCAGTGTCGGTCAGATTATTGTAACATGTGCGACGAAAACATTTTACTGGGTGAAATATGTGCAACTTATTTGGTCATAAGAAATTCCAGAAAAAAAAAAAAATCGTGTAGATTTGTTAGATGCGACCGACAAAGGTACCTACCTCACACATCGTACTATGAACAGGTAGACACACTTTATAACATTTGTATGTAGGTTGTAACAGTGCTGTAAATAGGGCGGTGCCACCGGTGCCCAGGCACAGGGCGTAGACTCTGGGGGGCGCAAGAATGGCCAGACCAGGCAGACTCAATTTTTTTGGAACTGCTCCTGATAAGTTCCCGCTGCGCCCTAGAGACGTTTCCCAATGCACAATGTAGTAAAAATAATCGGCCAAGTGCGAGTCGAAACGACATCGAAGTCTCAGTAATAGGGTCCCGTTTGTACCCTTTGGGTACGGAACCTTAAAAATATTCACAGCTGAACATATTATAACCTCCTCCTTTTTTTGGAGATCGATTAAAAAACAGGGGTGCACTTATAGAAGCTCGCACAGGGCGATAAAAAGGGTATTTACGGCACTGGGTTGTAGGTACTGTTTAAGGGGATTAAATAAAATGAAGATTCACTGAGATAATATATTTTATTAGCTACATTATTAAATGCAGGGTAACAGTCGATATCCCGGCCAAAGACTTCGAGGTGCCTAAGACCTGCTACAGACGACACGATTAAACTGCACAGTTTCGTCTCAGTAGACATCTGCACATAAAAACATTATTGTGTGTACCGATTGAGGGACGTAGTCGTAGACGTCGTCTTAAACGCTTCATACACAGCAGCTATCATGTAAAATCCTATATTTTAGTATAAAATTATATTTATGTACTTAAGTATAATATATTTGACACTACAGTCTACATTATACTTTTAAGTTTTAAGCAAAATGCAAAGTACATTATAATAATATACTTTACATAAGATAGCTTAGATAAGCTACCTTATGTAAAGTCCTTAAAAGACGAAACTGTGCAGTTTTATCATGTTGTTTGTAGCCAGCATACCCTACATAAGTACAGAATAATCAGTCATTTCCTACTTAGCAAAATTAAAATACATTATAATATTATTTATAGTAGTTACATATTAATAACTTATTCCTATTTGTTCTAAAAATTGTCAAAGCTACAATAAAATTAAGTTTATCATAAGTAATACCTAAAGAATTGTAGTTTATTAGATTAGTATGAATTTAAAATTATATCAATATGGTTATAGTTTATTTTTCCTCCAAAAAACATCTTATTAACT
The DNA here is from genome assembly GCF_905147365.1 of Aricia agestis. Lineage (NCBI taxonomy): Eukaryota > Metazoa > Arthropoda > Insecta > Lepidoptera > Lycaenidae > Aricia > Aricia agestis. The sequence continues at coordinate 20,851,214 of NC_056428.1, read as the reverse complement.
AGACGTTCCGCGCGACTTCGCCCGCGTAAATTAGATATTTCACACAAATTAGTCCACAAAAAATAGCCTATGACACGTGGTCTACTTCTTATCTGTGCCAAATAACATTAAAATTGTTCTAGTAGTTATACGTGAGATAACGATAGGCTCTTTCAAATAATTTTCCCCGTTTTTTCCACTTTTTCTTCGTTCCTATTAGTCTTACCGTGATAAATTAATATAGCCTTCCTCGATAAATAGGCTATCTAAAACTGAAAGATTTTTTTCGAAGACGTAGTTTCTGAGATAAGCGCGTTCAAACAAACAAACTCTTCCGCTTTATAATATTAAATATATATTGTAAAGATTGAATTTAAAAATTGATGTGTGACTCGATATCGTCAGTAGGTAATGGTAGAAGAAAGTACTTAGCAAATAGCATTCAAGAAAATGTTAAAAATTTAGATTGCTATTACGTAGGTATAATTTTTTTTCAAAATCTGTGTATAATATCGTGCGTTGATAGCCAAACCGTCACTAAACCAAAAATATGCGAAATTTTCACAATTTTGCTTTTAATGACGCTAGAAGATTGCTTATAATAACTATATGGATGTTAAAACAACGATTCTGTTACATTTAAGGCCCGTTTCACCACTTTCTGATAAAGTGGCGAATAGGCTATTCACAACTTTTATGACAGATTCTCCAAACTTTAACTGTCAAGTTAAGTGGTGGATAGCCTATTCGGCACTTATCAGGAAGTGGTGAAACAGGCCCTTAATAAATTTTTGCATTTTTTTTATTTCGTGACTATTTTTGACTTTTTTGTGTAATGACAGTTTGGTCACTCTGTCTACTCTGGTTTGGTTATGAAAGTGCGCTATTACGAAAGTATAATATACTTTATGCATGTGAGATCTCGGTTTATTTATTACACTGCTAAGAAAATAATATCTAAAGCCAACCCATTTTTTAGTTATTTATAATAAGTAGAACCGTAGCAAATGTATTAGCTTACATATTTAAGTCACTATATTTTATGAATAAATGCATTTCGTTACTCGCATTTGTCATTAATACCTATCTATGGGTAAATTATATTATTCTTTGTGGTATATAAATTGTAAAAGTATACCTTGGCCCTAAAGGTTGTAACAAAACAAACTGATAATGGTGATGTGTATGAGTCCCCTGTATAGAGTTGTGTTTTTTTTTCCTTTTGTATGGGAAAACTCGGGCGCTTGTTCATACAAATCTCAAAAATGCTCTTTCAGCGCTACACTTTTACAGTGAACCCAGTTAAAGGGGAACATACCCTAAATATTATCACTTTGTTTTGTTACATGTGTAATTGTGTACCAAACCTTCTCCAATGATATTATATTTCTGTCCCCACTGCATATCTATTTTAAGGGGTAATCCTTAATGTATACAATAATTTCTTTACAGGCCAAATCGTTGTCTGTAAGCGTTCCTTTTTACTCGAATACGGTAAAGCATAAAAGGGTTATGATTTTGTCCTGTGTGTGGCTATATATTATATAAACGTTCATCTGTTCTCTTGTTCCTTCATAACTTCTAAAATCATAAAAGACACAGTATACAAAAATCCTCGCTACAATAATTTAGTTGCAACTTTAAATATCCTCCCCACATTTGCCTAATTCATTTCAATTCCAAACTCGTGGCTTGCATCACTAAATTTTTAACTTAAATATGGCGCCTATTTCTTCACTTAATTTCTATTCCAGTAATCTAATCAAGCCTGCTAATAACTACACAGTCTTTATTTTGTTCGTCCTTTCAGAAAAATACACTAACTTCTTACCGCTTTAAGGCGACTCGTCATGTTTTCGCCAAAGCATATTCTTCTATTCTTTTATTATCTAAGAACAAATTTCTGATATGAAAATAGGAATGGAAGCGTCAAAAACCATGGGCGCGGGTCAACGCGTGGTTCCACATTTTCATAGCAGAAATTTGTACTTGATACCTTCTTCGATCTAGTCTCAAATCTGTATCTAATTATACGGCAAACAATATTCTCTATCTATAAGTAAAGGAAAAGTTACAAAAATACGTTGGTTTACTGTAACAATTTGATAGAACAGACAGAATCGAACAGAGAAAGAAACTGCAATGTTGTAAAAAATAAAAGATGTCATTTTAATTATTTTTAACACAGTCTCTTTTTATCGTCGGTGATTCAGATTTATTTTACTTCCAACTAACCCTTATGACCTTGGCATAAAGGTGTTAAATAAAGCTATTTCCTATCCTCTCTGTAATTCCAGAAATTGCCTACATGAACACATTATAGGAATGTATGAGAATTAACTAGAACGTTTCGTTTGGTGAATCGTGAAAGCAATCGTTTCTTCTTCTTGATGCCCAGTTGGAGAAGCAGACTCCTGGTTTCCGCAAGAGCAGCATCAGTCCCGTCTTCTACTCCGGAGATGAACCCACTCTCTGGTCTGGAGAGAGCTGGTGTAGTCGGAAGGAGAGAGAACCACCGGTCGATTTTGGCACTCGAAGACAGCTGGAGAATAGGTTTTTTGTGTTACAAAATATTTGAGATATTGCCCTTTAACCATTGCCAGACAGCCCTTAATTATTAGAATGAAGTGCCTAAACACACTATGACGAATTTCCGCGGCGGAGGTTCGGCTTGATTCCGCCTGCAATGTATTTTAAATTACCGATGACACACCATGCCGAAATTCCGTCGCGTTATATTGTATGCGTTTGACATTGCTGACGTAATCGTGCGGAATTCCCGCCGCGGTATTTCGGCATAGTGTGTGGGAAGCAACTGTCAAAAGAGTTTAAGGTGGTCTGGCAGTGGCTGTCAAAAGTTTTCGGCAGTGGAAGTGGAGATTCCTATATTAAGGACGTTTGTGCACTGCACGGAATTTTACCATCCGGCGCGGCGCGGCATCCCGATTTCCTACCTTATTTATATGGCAAACGTGAAAGTTATGAACGCCGGACGGTAAAATTCCGTGTAGTGCACAAACGCCCTTATCCCGAAGAAAATGAGATAAAAAAACGAGCTATACTTTATAGAAGGTTAGGTACTAGGTAGTCCTTCTGAACTCGAACTGGACTCAAGTAATTCTGCTAAGTAAGATTGCTGGTCGCTTACACCTCTACAGGGTTACAGATACAGAAGAACTTTTAGCAAATTTTTTTTCTGGCTGCCTCTGGTTCTTGGGCCAGATCCATGTAAAACATAAACGGCCGCATTTAAATACATGTAAGTAATCAAGGATTTGAGAAAAAATTTATAGATTATAATATGTCAAAATCCTCGTTAATTTAAACTTAAGTATTAATTAAATATCTCTGTGTACGACCGTAAATCTTATACAAATTGAATAAAACACTGTCTAGGCCAAACTAATAAAAATTTGAAGTGAAATCTGGAGTTACTGAATTTAAAAGTCAATTTAGGAGTTTCTCAAAGCAAGTAACTTAGTTCTAAAACAGTAATTTGAATTACAAAAGTGTTTTATATTCGGCTGTAGTCTGTAGTAATAATATGCTAACGTATAGACGTTGGCGTTTCTCCTATGATAGGAACTCGATTAAGCGCACTAACTGCTCTCGCTAGTCTTCGGATTTTCAAAAATCCGGATGTATGAAGAAAAGCGGGTTTGGTGCAGTTTGTACGGTACTCAATAATATTATAGACTATAGTGTTTGTCAAAAAAGCAGAAAATCAATTTTTAAGATAGATATTTTCAGTAGCAGTCCGGATAATCGCGAATCCGTATGACCGCAGGCCGGATAATCGAGTTTCTACTGTAGTTTAATGCAATATTAATGCAATTTCGATCCTCATTTGATCCAGCGTCAGTCAGTCCTAAGCCAGTCCTATGCCAGCAAGTAGCAACTATGGAGTTTCGGTCGCGCTTACTTTAGTAGGTATCCACTATCCAGCTCTGAAGGTCTACCTGACATAAGACATTCGAGAAAGAGTAAAGCTCAATTTCATAGCTTATATTCTTCGCGGTATTATGCCGATGGAATTTACTACTAATTCTAGTACTAATTCTCTGATAGTACTTTACTAATAATTTTACCATCACCATCAATTTTGTCATTAAAAATAACATCACCAGCACCACAAACCAAATGAACCATATACTTACTAATTTTGCTATGTATTAGGAGTTTCAGCAACCAAGTAGCCCAAACTTCCACCAAATACAAAAATCCTACCACCAAAGTTTTAAAGCATAAAAAGAGTTTAAGCAAGGTATAGTTATTATAATATCTAATTATAATGAATTATATTTAAACCATCTTTTGTCCTGAGACTTTTCTAATGCATTAGACAAAGACAGGAACATTCTACAGCAGTTTAAATCAGTAGAGGTTTTAGGGTAAAATAATACAACACTTGCGATGTTTACTTTTATTCTGATATATTATGTAATTGCAATGAGTTTGTTACAATTAAAACATCATCGAAGTACAATGCTAAAGAAACGTAACTGCGTTAAAAATGGTTCCACAAAAAGACTACCGCGGTAGTCTTATAAGCATATTATAGTATCCATTCTAATTACTGTTGTCATCGGCTTAAGTTCATAATTATGAATGGTATAAGTGCAATAAGAGGCTAACTAACATTTTATAATGTTTTTTTTTCATAAATGGAGGTGTAGGATATAATATAATATTATACTTATATAAAAAATATTTTGTGGATACTTTGGCAACATAACATCCATATTTTTTACTTATTGCAATTCATTTTCCCGGTCCCAAAGCCTCCATTTAGGCAAAAAACGAACATTTAAATAATAATAATATTATGTTAGTTATTCATACTCACTTTCTTCCTCTTAGGTTTTAAATTTTAATTACGACATAAAATGCAATGTATGGTTCTTGTCATTGCTAAGTTGTATGCGTAAAAGGAACCAAAATTATAACAGTACCTAGATGTATGAAAGCTACGTTTCCTTAGTATCGTATTATCAATGCAAAACATCCAATCTAATACAATGCTGATTCTACACATTTATAATACGGAATATAATTTACTACTGATACAGTTTTGATTATGTTAATAGACTGATCTAACCAGAAACAGGAGTCGAGCATTGCAGATGCGCGAACGGATGTTGAGATAAAATGCTATTTTATGTAGAACTATTCAAAGTAATGCTATCAATAATAATGATCCAATATAATGCTATGTATTAATATCGATTCAAAATACATATTTCAATGAGTACCTATTTAAAATCATGGTAGGTGTAGGTAATGTAGTAAGTGATAATGAAGCAAGTTCGTTGCTACATTCTAGAGTTCCCAAGAATAATTTCAGTTATTTCATTTTTCTGTTGTTTGTGGTTTGGTAAAACCAAATTACTATTTTTCAGGTTTTTGTTTACCGTTTTGGTTTACAAGCAAATAGTAAGGTTGCACCAGAGGCGTGGTTAAAGTTAAAGTTAAGGCTAAAGTTATGGTTATAGTTAAGGCTAACTTTAACTTTAACCTTAACTTTGACCAGAGAAATTGACAGATGACAGCTGGTCGTGGGCAGGGGCGCTGCTGGTAAAGGAGAACTGTCAAAAATGGCATTTTAGTATGATGACAGCGTTAGTACCTTTTTTCGCCACGTGCATTTAAAACCTTGTCGAGCTCTATGGTTATGGTTAAATATAGCCTCTTGATGGCGTCCATTTTTAACTTTAACCAAAGATTTGACAATTTGCATTGTACTTGAAGTAAAAGTTACAGTTATAGTTAAAGTTAGTTGATGCAACCCAACCTAAGTGTCAAATAGAAACAAAAAAAAAACATGTGAGTAAATCATTCAAGAAGTCTTGCAACTTTTTTTTATAACGCCCCCTTGTGGGCGCTGAAGGCCGAAATTGGGGCGGTGTGTAGAGGCTTTGATTTGAAAGTAGGTGAAACAATTTGGGCTCTAAAAATATTTTTTTCTCAAAGTTAGCGGTAAACAAAATAAGTTTAGGAACCCCTGATTTGATAAAAACCTCCTCCCTTTTGGAAGTCGGTTGGTAATATTCTAAAATGTCGTTAGTTGATTACGAATACGAATTACTCCATGTATATTTTATTCCAATCCGATACTTGACAAAATGAATTTATCTTTCAGCCAGGAAAGTTACCGCCACAGAAAAAGTGACTACTGACTAGTGTTCAGGAGTGTATAACTGTACCTTTACATTCATTTTGCAAAGGCAAGAAACGGAAAAATATTCATTTTGTATACTTAATAAGTTAATATAACATAATATTTTGTATAATATGATTATAATACAAATAATTAATTTATTTTATACTTACACTATTTGTATTTTTAATTGGAATCTGATATGTGATGGATAATATAACACTTTTTATTATTCCAAATGCAATAAAGTAATAATTGGTCATTTTTATTCTTTTTATAGAACTTTTATAGATCGCACTTTGTGCAGAATAGATATTGTAATATACTTAAAGTATTCGTGTTTAATACATTTTATAATAATCAATTTAATTAATGAGTAAGACAATCACAAAATGTTCCACTTGGCACAGAGATAATAATAAGCTTCTATTACAACAATAGTGTACGAAATGATGAATTGTTTCTACCTTATTCATTAGTAACATAATATATTATTATGATTAAAATTGATACGTAATTTTGTATAGCAGAATAATATTGAGTAAATAATAAGAAAATAAACGAGTTTCACTAAAAGTAACTCAACATTTATAAGATTATAAATATTCATATAGTTATTTATGCAACAGATCTATAGTAGGAAAATATAAAAGATATGTTTAGGATATAAATAAAATTGACTGGAATAAACATCGACTAGAAATTGATATGTAAATAAAATCTAGAATCTACACCTAATAGCAGATCACCGATTGGCACCATTCAAGTCTTTCATTTCTACATTCAAATTATACCTAATAGTAATAAATTAATAAGCAATTAGATTTAACTAAGGTACGAATTTCAATCGCAGTCAGCAAAATCACACGTCATACCCTTCTTCTCTCTTTACTTTTAGTAGAGAGATACCTTTTGTGTCTCTTTACTGACTGCGGCTAATAGTCGAGTATAAGATAAGAGTTTATTTCGTAGTGTGTCTCGTCCATTGCGCTCTTAAAGCGGTCATCATTTCGCTTCTGTTTGGTACCTTCTCGCTGGTAGAGCGAGTGATAGGCGCGGGCGGCGCTAGCGTATTCTCCAACACGGGGACTTTCAGTGTTACAGCATACACTGGCTTTTCCTCTTCTTTGTTTTCATTGGCTACCTTCGACGTGCTTTCTGACGGACTCACTGGTACAATAAGCCTTACTTTACCATCGTTTCCTTTCGCCTGTAATGTTCCCTTGTGGGAGAGCGGCATGATGAACGGAACGTCATCATCTGAGCTCCCGTCTGAAGATGACGATGAGCTCGAGTCTGAATCGCTGTCCAAAGAATTCTGAGACTGACTGACACTCATGGCTTGGATCATGCTGCTTATCTCCTCGCTGGTTTTGAACTGATCATCGTAGATTTGCTTAGTCATCAGGTTTGCTAATTCGGAATTGCTGAAGTGGTTGATCAGGGGAGGAATATTCGGGAATGCCTTGGAGTTTTGGAAGTACTGTTTGTTCATGTAGGCTTCGTTGTTGTTATTCACGTTGACATCTTGGAATTTCGATATTAGGTATTCTTGTATCTGATCGTTTGTCATTCCGTCGAAGTTTGGCGTGGTCTCTCCGTTGGCTTGGCTTGTAGATGGTGGGGGTGAGAAATGTGGCGGTACGTTATTATTTTCTCCATTATGATTTGCATTGCTATGGTTGTTTTGGGTAGCGTTTTGGGTTGCGTTATTCTGGTTAGTATTATGTGTCAGAAGATTTATCAGGTCCTCGTTAAGTGTCTGGTAGTTACCGTTACAAGGAGTGTTGCAATGACTGTCTGACTTCAGCGTCTCTTTCCCTCCTGCTTTTGGCTGCATGAGGAGCAATAAAATAAATATTATTAGAATAAAAGTTTGACATTATAAATATTAAGTATATACAATACTGTACGTTTAAAATATTACTTACAATCAAGTCTGCGATAAACATCAAAAAGCAAAAACAATTGTAAATGAAACATAGCACTAATAAAATAACATAGAACGTGCATGGCTAATTTTAAAAACTTATTAATTAACAATCTCAAGTATTAGAGCTTAAATACGATACAGGTTCGTCAAAAAATGTAAGCTAGGTAATTTTGTAAATGTATACAAATAAAGCGTTTCTGATTTTAATAACATCGTAGGATATTCAGTTCCCGTTCTACACAGACTAGGAAACTTCAATCATGGGATCAAACAACAATTGTAAATACACCAGCAGAAAAACATCTAAAAAAATATAACAAAAATAACATTAACGAATAACAAACTCAAACAAAATTCAAACACATCAACAACACAATATTGCGAAAGCAATATTGTGTTGTTGATGTGTTTGAATTTATTGTTTATGACCATGAAAATGGTCATAAACAATACCTAAATTAAAATGGAAACGTAACCTTTATATGGTGATCACTCAAGCGCGACTACCAGAGTCAAAATCTCATGAAAAAATTTTACAATCAATTTTTAAAGCGATTTTTACAGGAAAAAAGTCTGCCAAAAGTGCCAAAGATATGTTATCGACGCTTAAGAACCAAGACCATCTATTACTTATTTTTTTGGTTAATTTACGCATCGTCCTTTGATCAGTAAGCTTAAATTCGCATTATATAAATTGATTTTAAAAAATGTATTCAGAATAAATGCTACTACAACCAAATACCAGCTAAGTTATAGGACGAAATAAAATGGAAATACCACCTATCTACCACCGGATTGTCATCCGTTTTATAATTAGTTGTAATGCATATTTTTTTTGTCTCCTGTAAAGTCGACTTCTTGTAGATAGATAATCTTGGTTCTTAAGCGTTGAATTATAGCGTTATGCTTGTTGAAAAAGGAAATTCACCCATCTGTGGACACATTATGCATGCGTGTGCCAATAAGCGTCATGCAAATATACAATCATACATGCAAATACCTGTGGCAACATTGTCAGCTGTTGAGAGTTGATTGGGCGCGCATTCCCCTTCTCTCTCTCTTGCAAATGAGAGACGAGAGCAGCGATATGCTCCAAGAGTTCCTTGTTGTGGACCAGCAACTGATGTGTTCGGGCCTGAAATATTGAGAGTCTACCTTGAAATTTCATATCAATGTTATTGTGAGTTAGCCTGGATTTATACTATGCATCTACACTAACGCGCGGATTGGCGGATACACAGCGAGATGACAAGCAATTATTAGCAAATGTATGTGTAATCCGCGCGCGATCGCAAAATATGATTCTGAATCCGGAAGATCAGGAATTCACAGCATATTGTAGGTTAATTTATCAGCGTTTCATTTTGAACACTTCTGCGGTTATAGTTGTCAATCAGTTAGTGGTAGTGGTTTTGTGGTTGAATGTCGCGCTATTATAGCACTGTTACGCAATCTAATAATGCTGTATATTGTCGCTCTTATTAATCAGCAGCAGCATCGCGCTATTGAAGTTTTATAAACTGTACGTCGCTTCTTATGCATCTAGGGTGATCAGATGTCAGAAATTTTCAGCAAATATTTGAAACAATAAAAGTATGTTGTACTAAACCATCCCAACTTTAATTTTTAATCACAATAACAAAAAAGCTTAAGGCACAGGTACTTTGGAGTTTCATAAACTGTAACTTATAAATAATCGTAATTATCTTTTTACTATATAAACATAAATCAATCAACATTGACAAATAAGACATTTAAAAAATCACAAATAAATTGCTCGTATCAGGAATTTTGGCCGAAAATCAGGACTTTTTGTCAGGACTTTTGAAATTTTATGACCTTATATGCGTACTCCTGACCGAGCACAACACCTCGCTCGGTTGGAAGATCTACCTTTGCGGCCACCACCCATATCCCCACAGATGTTTACATAGCGAATAAATTAGGTGGCGTGTCCTTGATTGCCTGTCATGTGATTTTTCCAATATGCCAGACAGAGACAAGCAGACCGACGACTATACATCTCTTTGTACACATTGTGAACATTTTAATAGTAAGGGGGAAAAATAGATATACCATAATGTCACTTCCACAATGTCACTTGTAAACTAAGCAAATTATATTCCGATTCCATTAAGATAACTCAGTTATTTATATTAAGAAAGCGAAGTTAAACGTAACTTTAGTAGTTACTACTTCAAACCCTTTAGAGTTTAAGCCTTAAAAGGACCTTTATGGTGAAGACATTAAGGTCACTCTCACAAAAGATATTGTGTAAAATTACTTTTAACAGTCTCTAAATGTAACTCAAAACTACCCAAGTCATTGTATTCTCTTATACTATTCAATGAACATCAAAGTAACAAAGGTTTTCTGTGATCACTCCAAATTAATATCCAGTGCTGTTTATGACGGTACACGTTATTGTCTTGGGTTTTATTACTTTTAGGTCCTACTGGAAATACTTCAAACACCTAGTTACGCAATTAATGAAACCATTTGCCATCAGTCTCAGATTTAAATTTGATCAGTTGATGCTACTTGCATCCATTAAATTAATGAGTTTTATTACAGATGCAAAGATTGTTACAAAACAAACGCTAGTCTTACCAAGGGAGTTTATCATAGCCTATATCTATTATAAAACCTCATGCAAATAGCAACATTGGCACTATCTCGATCACGTTACAGCAACGCTGCATCGATGCTTGAGGTGTTGACGCATATTTTTATATAAAATAACAGGGCAAACGAACAAACCGGTCACCCGATGGAACTACCGTCGCTCATGGACACTCGCAACATTAGAAGAGCTGCAGGTGCGTTGCCGGCGTTGCAATTGCAACAGAGATTGAGGATGTAAGTAAAAAATAGATCTACTCACTTGTGCCTCGCATCTGGCCGCCTGTTCCGCGGCCAGCTGGTCGCGCAACAGCAATAGCTGCGCAACAGCCGCGCGCGTCTGTTGCGCCTGTTGCTCGAGGCGTTCGCGCAACAGTTGCAACTGATGTTGCGCGCTCAGCGGCGTGGTTGCGTCCTCGACGGTCGTCACCTCAACCTTGGTTACGCATTCCGGTAGATCGGGCAGGATGTTCGGTGCCGGTGGATGCTGGAATCACAACCAGTGGTTACAGTTCATAAAAATCGTAACAAAAATAATTACTTTCGCAGCACTTTGCCAGAATATGAGAAAAATATTCAGTAAGATTAATGCAAGCTTATAAAATATATTTTCTACTTATTTTTTTACAGAATTTTACTGCACGACTAAAAATACCCTTAAATTGTTTGATTGCAATCGCTCAGCATTTCCTGTAAATTTTTATCTTCATATTTTCTTCTTAAAACAATAAAAACATAATTATAATATACTCATCATATTATATTCAGATAGTCAATACCAGCCGTGAAAATAACATTATACTAAAATAATATATAACACCCTGTACAATTATAGCGCTGGTGTATTTTTATGTTACTCAATTTGAATCCCGACGAAGTACGTAGTACTCGCGGGCGCTTAGCATATTATAGGAATATACGAGGCAGCAAACAGCTTTAGTGGAATAAGTTGTGGAGTAAATCTCTCTCCCTGAGCTCTGACACGTTATTTATGGGCTGTTTACAATATATAATTAAAAATAGCTTTATACAGGGCGTTTTAGTTACGGCAGCTTTAGATATGGGGTCAATTCAGACCACAACGCGACGCGTAGAGGCATTTCCTGTACTGAATTATTGACAAATGTCAATTGCGTGAGAGTTCTTGCAAATCTGTCAAATCCATACAAATTTGATATCAATCCCACGGACGTAAAAAAAATACGGACGGATCGCCATTAAGAAATGAGTGAAGCACCCTTAATAAGCCCAGGCGATCATATGTACACATCTTGCACAAACACTCGCACTGTAATAAGCCGATCGTACCGCCATTACGCAATTAGACTGCATCGCGGTGACACATCTTTGTCATTCATAAATAAAAATAAATATGCCATCTTGTGTTGTAAAATGGTGCAAGAACAATACAACCTTACACAAAAAACATCAAGGAATAATATTTCATAGGTAAGATAACATATTTTTAAAGTATTTTGATAAAATAATGTAAATATTAATTCAACTTCAACAGGTCAGTAATGTCCATAACAAAGTGGGGAAATTTTCCCCAAACCGGGGAAAATTTTAAATTATTTTTAAATAATCAAATAATTAATTTTATTGTCTTTTATTAGTGTCATGTAAGTATTTAGCATACTATTGACCAGTAATTAGGCAGGAATACAATAATAGGGGTGTAGACAGTAAACGAAATCTAATACAAATTATTGTTTTTTTGAGAGTTTGTATTATAGAATTACCGAAAATGGACATATTTTACTCAATAACTTTATAATATTTTTTATATTTAATAAGTGATTTGTTTAATTGAAATAAGAGTGTATTTATTTTTATACATATTTTTAGGTGTAACAAAATACTTATGTACTATCAGAGAAGTTGATTCCTATGCAAATCGGGGACATAAGTAGTTTGGTTGCGTTACGAGTACGTCAAACCCAGCCGACAGATCACAATTAACATTGAATTGACATAAGTATTCGACCAAATAACGTTGGTCTGTCAGTTCCATAGGAATCAACTTCCTTGATGGTACATCTGTAAAATAAATATATTTCCTAAAAATAGTCTACACCCCTATTAATTTCTTAATTTACAAAAGTGGATATAATTGTTGTTTGACGACCTCTGTGGCTCAGTGGGTGGGCTGTCGGTAGCTCAAGCCGGGGGTCGCGGGTTCGAATCCTGCCGACGGAACAAAAAGGTTTCAAAGTTCCTGGGTCATGAGTGTGTATTAAATATGTGTATCATATAATAAAAATCTTAAATATATGTATAGTATAACAGTATTAAATATATTTCCGTTGTCTAGTACCCGTAACACAAGTCCTTCAGGTACTTAGCACGGGGTCAGACTGACGTGGTGTGAAGCGTCCATAGATAAAATTGTTGTCTTAGATTTCCTTCAGTAGTAGGGGAGGGAAGGTGCTATTGGTGTAGTCACCCGAGCGTCATTGAGACCTAGTAGGAATGAAAATATTGAATGGACCTCTGGACCTGGAATAAATTTAACACCATGTTAGGTGATTTGATTTGACGTTAGCGCATGGTAGAACTCTCGATAGCTCTAACAGGCCGTTAACTGATTTAACAAGCCATTATTTATTTAACATTACTTGATTGTTTGATGAAACGGGTTACGGGACTTAAGTATCTTATATCTTTTCGTATACAGGTTTCTTATATAGGTTTCGGGGGCGATAAATCTGTCTAGCTAGGAATTATTTTTAGAAAATGTCATTTTATTCGTGTTTTATCGAATACCGAGCAAATCTCGGTCAAATAGCTAGTAATAATTTTATTATTGTAAATGTTTGTACATAATCATTATTACTAATAATGTTATGTAAATAATATACTTCTCTGTACATAATATGTGTTTTTTTCTATCTATAGTGTCATAAAAATAATATTTTCATTATGACATCTTTAACAACCGCTTACATTTCTGAAGCGAAAAAAAAATAAAAATATGTTTAAGTATAAAAAATACATTTAACTTGTCTGAGTTTACAAAAAAAAGTAGGGAAATTTTACAAATTTATGATTTATATGGCAACCCTCATATCACGCACACGTCCTACACGGGCGGCCATAACTAGGCTTCACTCGTGATTAGAGAAGGTTACGTCCGTACTTTTTTTACGTCCGTGATCAATCCATAAAAATAATTTAACCCATCGCTCGTGGAATATCGAGACACAATAGCTTATCTATTGTTATCGCGGCCGGATGCGGCCGCTTAGGGCTTCATGAATTTTAATAAGTATACTAGTTGCTTTAAATAACGTAAAAAAATTATATTAATTTTAGTACTAAACTGACATAAAACGAAAAATATTTTTAGAACGATGATTCGTTTTTAGGGTTCCGTACCCAAAGAGTAAAAACGGGACCCTATTACTAAGACTTCGTTATCTGTACGTCTGTCCATCTGTCTGTCTGTCTCCAGGATGTAACTCAAGAACGGTAATAGCTAGAGATTTTAAATTTAGGGGGGCTCCCATACAACAAACGTGATTTTTTAGGTCTTTTTTTCTCTATATCAATAATGGCAACAGTTAGGTACTTGAATTTTTCACAACATCCATTAAACTTAGTTGTATATTGTGTACTTTATTATTTAATAATAATATAAAAAAAATGGGGGGCTCCCGTACAAGAAAACACAATTTTTGGTCTATTTTTGCTCTATAATGGTACGGAACCCTGCGTGCGCGAGTCCGACTCGCACTTGGCCGATTTTTATTCATTGCAGTTTGTTAAAGTCGAACATCTTGCCAAGTCCTAAAATGAAGATAGTATTTTCAAAATGATTTCTATTTTGCTCAATTTTCCGAGACACAGGATATTGAAGACAGATATGAGAAAGTCAACGGTTGAAATGAAAATATCTATATATTAATACGAGAAAAACTTTGTAACCCTTTTTACGAAAAATGGGGAAACGTAGGTGCATGAAATTTCGCACAGTTATAGTTTATATGGTGAAGGAGTGCATCGAGCTAATATTATTTTAAAATTATGCTTTTATCATATATATTTTTAACAAATAAAACGTTACACACACTACGACACTACTACTAGGAAAAATGACAGATTTTTGAGTGACAAGCCTATACATACGAATTATACTCTTTTATTTATAGTTGAAGTCTGTTGACAACAAGTTGACAAATTGAGAATGGATTATTGTTTTTTTTTTATTTAATTTTATATACTATTAGACAGTGCTTAAACGGCCAGTCTGAGATCAGCTGAGTCCCAGAGACAAGAATTGAAAAAAAACTATGATGAAGTCAATATTTTTTACAAAATATAGGTAGTAGTCCAATGTCGTTGCAAGTAAGGTCGAATTTCGACCATTGGGCGATCTCTAGTATTTTGAGAGATCTCTAGTATTTTGAGATTTACCAAAGTCCCCACTGAGGCAGAGAAGAGAGTCGTCCTGTTTCTCAGTGTAAGGAAGGTTTTTGACGATAGTCTACAAATCCAGAAGCAACATTTTCCCCTATATCCCACAGACGTAAAAAAAGTACGGACGTAACCTTCTCTAATCACGAGTGAAGCCTAGTTATGGCCGCCCGTGTAGGACGTGTGCGTGATATGAGGGTTGCCATGTAAATCATAAATTTCCCTACTTTTAAATTTTGTAAACTCAGACAAGTTAAATGTATTTTTTATACTTAAACATATTTTTAATTTTTTTTTCGCTTCAGAAATGTAAGCGGTTGTTAAAGATGTCATAATGAAAATTTTATGACACTATAGATAGAAAAAAACACATATTACGTACAGAGAAGTACCTATATTATTTACATAACATTATTAGTGATAATGATTATGTACAAACATTTACAATAATAAAATTATTACTAGCTATTTGACCGAGCTTTGCTCAGTATTCGATAAAACACGAATAAAATGACATTTTCTAAAAATAATTCCTAGCTAGACAGATTTATCGCCCCCGAAACCTATATATGAAACCTGTATACGAAAAGATATAAGATACTTAAGTCCCGTAACCCGTTTCATCAAACAATCAAGTAATGTTAAATAAATAATGGCTTGTTAAATCAGTTAACGGCCTGTTAGAGCTATCGAGAGTTCTACCATGCGCTAACGTCAAATCAAATCACCTAACATGGTGTTAAATTTATTCCTGGTCTAGAGGTCCATTCAATATTTTCATTCCTACTAGGTCTCAATGACGCTCGGGTGACTACACCAATAGCACCATCCCTCCCCTACTACTGAAGGAAATCTAAGACAACAATTTTATCTATGGACGCTTCACACCACGTCAGTCTGACCCCGTGCTAAGTACCTGAAGGACTTGTGTTACGGGTACCAGACAACGGAAATATATTTAATACTGTTATACTATATATATATTTAAGATTTTTATTATATGATACACATATTTAATACACACCCATGACCCAGGAACTTTGAAAACTTTTTGTTCCGTCGGCAGGATTCGAACCCGCGACCCCCGGCTTGAGCCACCGACAGCCCACCCACTGAGCCACAGAGGTCGTCAAACAACAGTTATATCCACTTTTGTAAATTAAGAAATTAATAGGGGTGTAGACTATTTTTAGGAAATATATTTATTTTACAGATCAAGGAAGTTGATTCCTATGCAATTGACAGACCAACGTTATTTGGTCGAATATGTCAATTCAATGTTAATTGTGATCTGTCAGCTGGGTTTGACGTAACGCGACTAAACTACTTGGGTCCCCGATTTGCATAGGAATCAACTTCTCTGATAGTACATAAGTATTTTGTTACACCTAAAAATATGTATAAAAAATAAATACACTCTTATTTCAATAAAAAAAATCACTTATTAAAATATATATAAAAATATTATAAAGTTATTAAGTAAAATATGTCCATTTTCGGTAATTCTATAATACAAACTCTCAAAAAAAACAATAATTTGTATTAGATTTCGTTTACTGTCTACACCCCTATTATTGTATTCCTGCCTAATTACTGGTCAATAGTATGCTAAATACTTACATGACACTAATAAAAGACAATAAAATTAATTATTTGATTATTTAAAAATAATTTAAAATTTTTCCCGGTTTGGGGAAAATTTCCCCACTTTGTTATGGACATTACTGACCTGTTGAAATTGAATTAATATTTACATTATTTTATCAAAATACTTTAAAAATATGTTATCTTACCTATGAAATATTATTCCTTGATGTTTTTTGTGTAAGGTTGTATTGTTCTTGCACCATTTTACAACACAAGATGGCATATTTATTTTTATTTATGAATGACAAAGATGTGTCACCGCGATGCAGTCTAATTGCGTAATGGCGGTACGATCGGCTTATTACATTGCTAGTGTTTGTGCAAGATGTGTACATATGATCGCCTGGGCTTATTAAGGGTGCTTCACTCATTTCTTAATGGCGATCCGTCCGTATTTTTTTTACGTCCGTGCTATATCCATACTAATAAAAGATAACACAATGTTTTGTCCTCGTTGGCCAAGCTTTTTATCAAATTAACACCATATTCCTGATGCATATAATATGACAGATGAAATCAATCACGTGGGCTGCAGCCTGACCGAGCATACCACCTCGCGGTCGGAAGATCCTTTGCGGCCACCACGCATATTCCCGTAATAGGCTAGGTAGGTACACAAGAACAGAACATTGTATGTACTTATAGATTAACTTATCTACTGACATTAAGTTACTAACCCACAGGGGTTGAATTATTAGGATTATCATAAAGAATATTTTAGCTAAACCGAAAATAACTTTCGTACTGCGTAACTGTTTTCTAAATACGTGATATTATGGGTGTTTAAATACCTTATAATCCAGCGTTCTGTTGAAAATCAGATTACTCCAATCTCGTTTATCGTAGACCATTAATTTATATAACATTAGTATAAAACAACAATATTTTATATATAATTACTGTAATATATCTTTGGTATTAGTGATTAGAATGTTAAATGCGCTGGGATAAAATGCGTTTTCATCTGCAGAATTATAATTGTTGTGTATTTTTTATTTATTTTTCTGGTTTCTAAGGTTTCATTTTTCTATTCAATAGGGTTGTGATTAGTTAACTTATTGTTAGCCAACCATAAGCGCCTTTGAATAAATTAATGTCATATAGCTTTAAAACTATCAGTGGTTTCTCTCAACTTCTTGCTATCTCATCAGCTGTTCGCAGTACAGTTTAGAATCGATGGTCCTGCCTGGCGGTAACAGCTCATAATGAATAGCCAGATACAATTGGTATAGCCCAAGAGATTTTATGACAAGTTCATACATATAATAATACGAAAAGACTTTTTCCCCAACCTATTATTTACCTCATAGTAGTGCATGCATTCTAGGGTTGCTGAGGATTCCTCTTCCGCTTCCTCATAATGAGGAAGTTCCGCAATATTTTGGGTTCCTCAACCGTTACCGCATCCTCATAAATAAAAATAAAAAAAATCCTCTTCCGCTATCGCTTCCTCAAAATTTAAGAGGAATTTATGAGGAATTTCACTGCGCATGCGCGTCGCGTATCCAATCATGGCACCGCACAGGCCAGAGCGCCTTTTTAGGGTTCCGTACCCAAAGGGTAAAAACGGGACCCTATTACTGAGACTTCGATGTCTGTCCGTCTGTCTGTCTCCAGGCTGTATCTCAATAATGGCTATAGCTAGCTTTCTGAAATTTTCACAGATTGTGTATTTTTGTTGTCGCTATAATAATAAATACTAAAAACAACATTAAATTAATATTTAACGGGGGCTCTCATACAACAAACTTGATTTTTTTGGCCTTTTTTAATATTAAACAATAATGGCAACAGGTACGCACTTGACATTTTCACAAAATCCTTAATTGTATGTGTACTTTAATGATTAATAATAATATTAAAATAAAATAAAAAATTAAGGGGGACTCCTATACAAAAAACACAATTTTTGGCCTATTTTTTTCTCTATGACGGTACGGAACCCTTCGTGCGCGAGTCCGACTCGCACTTGGCCAATTATTTTTTGTGTTTGTGTGTTGTGTATGTTACTGAGCTCTTCCTTAACTGCTGGACCGATTTTGATGATTCTTTATTGTGTGTGTTTTGAGAATGGTTTAGATTCATAGTTTGGTCCACTGGAAAATGCCCTATTAATTCTTTTTAACCGACTTCCAAAAAGGAGGAGGTTATATGTTCGTCTGTATATTTTTTTGTGCAACGTATGTACCTAGTTATGTACAGACTGGACAAAGGCTTTTGGTTTGGGTCCGCTAGTATTTATAATTTCCTATCACCCCATTCCTCATCCGCTTCCTCATCCGCATCCTCTTCCTCAAAAGAATATCCCCTTCCTCATCCGCATCCTCTAAATTTGCGCGTGACAATTCCTCTTCCTCCTCCTCTTCCTCATAATCACTTCCTCAACAACCCTAATGCATTCTTTCAAGCAGAAATAAGTTATGTTTTGACGCTATCCAAACAAAAGCGATTGTAAAATAGATAAACTTCAAGAACTGCAGAAACCGGGCATTAGTGACACATTTCAAAATCTCAAGAACAAAGCGTGTGATATGCGGGCTCCACACTTGCGGCGCGAATTGCGGCCGCGATTCACGGATGTTACGCGCCGTGAACACGACGCGAACAAATACGGCCCTCTACACTCGTAATCTTCGCATTTACGTTCGTGCATTTGAGTAAAATGAACGTTGAAGTCACTGTTGCTGCTGCTCTGACATTGTGTGCGACAGCGAATAAAAGCGAGTGTGGATGATGTTCGCGTTCGCGCTTCGCAAGCCCTTTGTCGCGGGCCAAAAAACCGACTCGGGACGGGGAAAGCCGTGAAGCGCGAACGCGAAACAGCGAAACCCCCCACACTCGTGGTTCGTAGCCTTCGCGGGCTTTCGCGCCGCGAGTGTGAATCCCGCTTTAAATGTTTTGGCGACGCGCTGGTAACGTGATACGGGACTTTTGGCGGCTGTCAGTTCCTGATTCATCCAGGGTCGATGTTAAATCAAACCAAATTGTCGGTATTCCAGAAACGATGTTTTACAACTTGCGTGTTTTTTTTTTTTTGTAGAATTTAGGTAGGTATTCCAAAAAATTGTTTTCAACTTCTGTGTTTCTTTTGTAAATATCATTAGTATTTTAGTTTAATTTTTGTTATATTCTATAGACATGATTACAATGAAGTTTAAAAATAATTGTAATTTATAAGATTATTTATTTTTTAACACTTATTCTTTAACTTTTGATTGATACAATTCATCATCATCATTATCATATCAGCCTATAGTCGTCCACTGCTGATTGATACAATTATTTTCACGAAAATATCACAATGCAATTAAGAATATAAAAATTTGAACCGTTACCGTTGATAAAGTCGATAAACCCGAATTTTCCAGCACTGAGCGAGCTGATGATGATGAACTTTGCAAAGAAAAAATCTAGAACAAAATTATTGCCTTATAAGTTACAACTAGACATCGGATTAAATGCATTTGCATATTTGCATATACAAATGCATATAATGGCGCTTTTTAGGCGATCGTGCATTACTGGCAATTTTTATTTGATTGTGCTTATTAAAAGCATTTTAAATGCAAAGCATGCATATTTCGGCACTTTACATTCCTTCATCGTCGGGGGTTAAAAATACATACTTAGTCATAATCGGTGCAGGTCATAAATATTTTGCAATATTATGCT
This sequence comes from Aricia agestis, assembly GCF_905147365.1. Classification (NCBI taxonomy): domain Eukaryota; kingdom Metazoa; phylum Arthropoda; class Insecta; order Lepidoptera; family Lycaenidae; genus Aricia; species Aricia agestis. Next base: position 20,830,788 of record NC_056428.1, on the reverse strand, counting down.
TAGCACTTCCAAGAGGTTGACAAACAAATAGCGAATTCTGAGAGACCACCCACAAACAAAATGGATTCCTAGAAACAACATAGTATCAGGTTTATTCCGATCTATTCCCTATCAAACAGCGTATCCATTTCTATTATTAAACATATATTCTATTTGAATCTCGTATATTTTGGGAGCCAAATCTTGCTTACTTTGATGTGATGACTATTGTTATACTATCTTGCGCCATGCGAGATTAAAGTTAACCCTGGGTTAGATGTTATTCCTACCGTTTCGCATATAAAAAACCACTACGACTTTAAGTCAGATTATCGGAAGTGAGCCTGACGGAAAAGTGACATGAGTAAATAATTACTTAATTCCTCATAAGTCATACCTACTCGTATCTAAATAAACGGCAGCACTCAGATACATAATATTTTAATGATAACTTAACCTTTTATTGAAGATTTTGATAAAAACTCTGATTGATGTTACACTTATTATATAATAAAATTATATAACCGTTTAAATATGTATCTGTTTTGGGACTAAGGCTTGGTTCACACGGCACAATCCTGCACATTTCCTGCAGGTTTTTTGCAGTATACGTCTTAACGAATAAATAGTGGCGCATACAATGTATTATGTAAGTACTAAGTATATAGATTATAGAACCATTCACACGTCGATTGTACTGCAACAAATCGTGTACTAACAAATCCACTACAAGCCATCGCCAAACGAATACACAAAAATCGGCCAAGTGCGATAAGTATAGATAATTCGCACACGTCTAGTCGCACGCACATCAACACCGTGCCGTAGCTCGTAGACTGCTGAACTGACGTTTGACGATGTACGGCTTTCAACGCCGCACCGCTGTGTCGGTCAGAGTGGGGGGTGTTAGGTTTTTATCATTACGGAATTTCTTGATTCGGTCACCGCACTCAAAAACTGACAATGCGATAGCAATAATTTTTGCGCGATAATTGCTCCAAAATCGCAATTTCGTATCACGTATCAGCCAAAACAATACGATTGCAATCGATCACTATACATGACACCATTGATTGTGACATTCATGACACCCAGCAATCGCTCGCGCGATTATTGCTAGTGGATTGTTGATCGCTATTTTTACGTGATAAGGTAGCCGGACCAGGGCTCGGAAACCGGTTGCAGAACAAAACCGGTTTCGGTCATTGACCCCAAACCGAAATCGATTTCGGTTAAAGGTTGCACTTTACCGGTAAAAACCGGTACACGCAGAATACCGGTTTTTCTTTAATTTCGGGTTTGGTATTGAAAATTAACCGGTAATTTGCCGCGCGCGACGTTGCTACCCCGTGCGCAAGCGAAAAGTAAGATTTTGCATCAAGGTATACCATGGTTGAGAAGGTGCTGACGAAACTGATTCCTTATAGATACAAGTTTGGGGGTTTCGGCATTGTTTTAAGAACGGAAAGTATATGTTAATGTTCAAATTATATTCATCAGAATTCAGTAATAGTAATGGACATTGAAATTACTATGTAGTATGTATGTGTGCTGTAGGATGAATATTATGATTTATGCCTGTTATCGGCAACCATCTCGTTTCAGACAATTTTGATTTTTACAAAATGATTATACAAATTTTAATAGGTAATTAGTTTTCTATTAGGTATTTAACAACTATCAGTTAAAAAATTTAGTGTTTATTTTTTATTTTACTCGACTTAAAAAGTGTATTTGTTTTATAGTCTGAGTCAGCGGCAACAGGCGGACCGCGGTCCGCACACGGACGGAAAGGTCGAATTTCGAACCGCGAAATATTGTAAATGTTAATTTAAAAATTTTAAAAACTTATGGTGTATTCCGAACACTTTAAAGAATTTGCTCCCGTTAGAAATTTAACTTGAAGTTAATTTTTCAACAAATTATACAAATGTTAACTAACGAATTTTTTTTGAACTTCCGTCCTCATTGTACATAAAAAAAATGTTTGAATAATTTTTGTAAAAATTTTTCACTTCGAGGAGCCCAAACATCCTATTTCCCACTAATATTATAAAGGCGAAAGTTTGTTTGGATGTATGGATGTATGGATGTTTGTTACTCTTTCACGCAAAAACTACTGAACAGATTTTAATGAAACTTTACAATAATATAGCTTATACATCAGAATAACACATAGGCTACAATTTTAACCGCCTTTCAAAATGGGGGAGGTGTCATGTGCGTTTTCTTAATATTATGTTCAACGATTACTCCGCCGTTTGTTAACCGATTTTCAAAATTTTTCTTTTGGTATATAGGGTATCATCCCAATTTGGTCTTATATTCACAAAAGTGGTGATCTGATGAAGAATCTATAAGTAATCGAGGGAACTCCTTAAAATTTATAGAGAAACATGTGGTGACTTCGGTTTCGTGAGAAGTATTATAAGCATATGCTACAAAAAAGTAAGATTTTGCACCGAGGTATACCTGGTATACCGTGGTTCGGAAGATGCTGAGAGAACTCCTGATTCTTTATAGATACAAGTTTGGGAGTTTCGGCGTTGTTTTAAGAACGGAAAGCATATGCTACTATGCAAATTACTTTCATCATCATCATCATCACTACCATATTATACCATGCATCGTCACATGATTATGAGCCTATTATGACCCTGTTATTGGCACTTTTCATAGTCTTTTAGATCGAGACTCGAATTTGTCAAGCGATAATTTAAAAAAATCTATACTTTAATATTATAAACCTGAAGAGTATGTTTGCTTGAACGCACTAATCTCGGGAACTACAGGTCCGATTTAAAAACTTATTTCAGTGTTAGATTGCTCATTTATCGAATAAGGCTATATATTATAACGCTAATCTAATACGGCCGAAGAAACTCAGGAAAATGTGGGAAAAACGGGGGAAATATTAGAAAGGATTTATCTCACGAACTACTGGAGCAATTTTTATGGCAATATTAACGTGAAGGGAGTATAGCTATTTTTTAAGGGAAAATGTACGGTTTCTGTAAAATTCCTAATTATCACGGGCGAAGCCGCGCTGGACACCTAGTATATTATACAAACATGCTTAACAAGATCACGCCATAAAAGTTTAAAAAAATAATAAAAGGTACTTTGTTTATAATAATTTTTTAACTTGAACCAAAATCTATAAATCCAAGTAATATTGTCAAAAAAATTTGGTTTCATTTATCATCACATAATTGTTTTTATATCAATGAAAGATACATGTATTAACTAAAAAAAAAAAAACAACATTTGTTTAGAAAAATGTATAAACAAATGGACTATTTCGATGCTTTTAAAAAAAAAATTCTTAACTTTATGCTCTTGAAAATATTATGATTTTTAGAAACAAAATGTTTTCTTAATTACAATATTCAATTATTTATAATCGTTTTTTTAATATTTCTATTGTTAAAATTAATATTGATAGTGAAATAGGCTGGAGGCTGGAAGGTTTCTGAAGATAAAAGACTTTTTGCGAGCCTAGCCTTCGAACTTCAAAACTATGCACCGTTTTGTGACGGGAATGAATCGGTAGACAAGATATTTTAAGAGCCCAGAGATGCCTAAAATAATTCCTGACCTGATCCTGGATGATGATGATGATGAGGGGGTGATGACCAGAAGTGCGTAACAAATCATACAAATGAGGAAAATATGTTTGTCAGTATTAGCTATTTAGCTCAGGACCTACTACTTCCTTCGGTGTTTCAAAAAAAAATCTGGTCATCAAATTGAATACTTAATTGATTTTTTTATCCCGATCACAACCATAGTGATATTTAAGAGATTTCGAGACAGAACAGTAGTTGATTGATTTTTTTTAGTTACTTATTGAGATTAATTATCATAAAGCATTCTAACAGTTCGCATAATTAATACTTCGTTTTATTCATTTCTTCAACTTAATTTTCGATTTTAATTTGGGGTCAGTAGAGACCCCATGCGACTACTTGTGTGAGTTTTTTGATGCGCCTAATTAAGGGTTAAACAATAGAAATATAAAAAAACGATTATAAACAATTAAATATTGTTATTAAGAAAAACATTTAATTCTAAAAATCATAATATTTTCTAGAGCATAAAGTTAAGAAAAATAAATTTTTAAAAGCATCGAAATAGTCCATTTGTTTATAATTTTTTTGTAAACAAATGGCGGTAAAATTTTTTTTTAGTTACATGTCTTTCATTAATATAAAACAATTATTTGATTTATAGTTTTATATTTAAAGTTTGTATATATAATATATCTGTATATTTTAGATAGTATTTTAGTGTTTACATTTCTATCATATATAGACAATAATATTATGTTAATTGATCTTAAATAAAATTCGGTAAATTATTTGATGATAAATGAAACAATTTTTTTTTGACAATATTATTGGATTTCTATTTTTTTGTATATAAGTTATAACTTTTATGGCGTGATCTGTATGTGTATAAAAAGGGCTCCACGAACTGAAAAATTTTTACGAAAATTATTTAAACATTTTTTTAATGTACAATGAGGACGGAATTTCGAGAAAATTTCGTTAGTTAACATTTGTCCAATTTGTTGAAAAATTAACTTTTAGTTAAATTTTCAACGGGAGCGAATTCTTCGAAGTGTTCGGAATACACCATAAGTTTTTTAAATTTTTAAATTAATATTTAATACCTTAAAAAATAATCAGCGTGACGTGCTCGGTTTTCAAGCCGCGCGGAGGCCTATTACGGCGTACGGCGGGCACACGGCGCAGGCGTACGCTTTTCGCAGTAAATTAGTAACTAATCCATGGTAATCTACTTGACACAACTGTTCACGCTCGAGATGAAAATTATACTAGCAGCACTAAATGAGGTGAGCGCACGCGACGGGTGCCCGCTCGCGGATTCGTGGCCCGCGGCGGTCTTTCGACGCGTGCGCCCGCGCCCGTATCCGCCCGTGTTTTAGCGTTGGCCCTCAGGGCCGGGACACAAAAACACGATACGACGTCGTATCGTGTTTTTGTGTCCCAGCCCTTAGATCTCTGTATGTCAAATCTAACATTTCTTTTTAAATTAAAAATTAAAATAAAAAATAAAAACATTCTAAAATTAAAAAAAAGATAGGTGAAAATAATTGCGAAATTATCTTATCAACTCCCAAGCGGCCCAAGCGGGCCGCGATAAGTGATAAAAATAGATTTCCAAGAAGCGCGATCGAAGAATTAACCGGTTAATTTGGGTTTTCAAAATCGATTGTGTGTTAGTAACCGGTAACCTTTACCATTTGGGTTACGTAAAAACCGTTCGCTTGTTTAACCGGTAAATAAAAGAACGATATATTTACCGGTTTTTAACCGAAATAAACCGTTATTTTCAAACCGGTTCCGAGCCCAGCCGGAACTATTATCCTAGAGAGGAAAACTTCATTACGAACAATTATGTTATATCGATTTACTAACTACTGAATAAGCGTCTTTACTCCGCGCAGAACTCTGGATGCAATTTTCAATTAGAACTTGCCAAGTCTCTTTAAGTTCATGTTATGACACAATTTATGTACATCTGTTCAATACGTCTTGTGTATTGAACAGATGTACATATTATGTGGCGTGGAAATAGGCGTATTTGTTTTGAATACGTAAATTGAAAGTCAAATTTACAAAGGAAATAAGGTGTTTTTGTAATAAACAAATTAGTATAGAGGTGCAAACGTATGCAGAGAATGGATTCCCATCATTACTTCATTTTTTTTTCCAAAAGTGGAAATAAGTCCTTTTGAAATTATTTATTTAGACTGTGTATAATATATTATTATTACTAAAAATGAAGTATGTGTATTACGAGCTTTTGCCCGCGATTTCGCTCGCATTAAGAAGTATTATTATATACAAACTTTCATCCCCTATTTTAACCCCTTAGGGTTGGAATTTATCAATATCCTTTATTAGCGAATGCCTACGTCATAACATCTACCTGCATGCAAAATTTCAGCCCGATCCGTCCAGTGGCTTGGGCTGTGCGTTGATAGATCACCATGTCATTTATTTTATACGTGGGAGAACCATGCTTCGGCACGAATGGGCCGGCTCGACCGGAGAAATACCACGTTCTCACAGAAAACCGGCGTGAAACAGCGCTTGCGCTGTGTTTCGCCGAGTGAGTGAGTTTACCGGAGGCCCAATTCCCTACCCTATTCCCTTCCCTACTCTCCCCTATTCTATTCCCTTCCCTTCCCTTCCCTTCCCTACCCTTCCCTATTTCCTTTTCTTCCTTTCCCTACCCTACCCTATTACCCTATTCCCTCTTAAAAGGCCGGCAACGCACCTACAGCTCTTCTGATGGTGCGAGTGTCCATGGGCGACGGAAGTTGCTTTCCATGAGGTGACCCGTTTGCTCGTTTGCCCACTTATTTCATTAAAAAAAAAGTGTCAGTCAGTCACCTTTGAGTTTTATATAGATATATAGATAGATGTACTTGAATGTAAGAAAGGTCACTATTAATTTGGAAAATGTCAAGAAAAAAAAAAGGAAGTTGGCTAAAGGGAGAATATATTTGAAAACCTTAATTTTTTATTAGGTTAGGTAGTCCTTATTTTTTTGTTTTCTTTATTATAGAATATATTATATAATGCATTGTACCTACTACTAGAATGGACTGATTTTATATCTTCACTAACCGCACTTTGTAGCTTGGGCCATATTATCGTAACTGTATTTTTTTACAACCTATTCTCACGGTGAACTTAGGCTCTGTCCCCATCAGACACGGCACGACGCCGCCGTCGTGATACGGTACGGCGCCGCACCGTGTCACGGTGCCGCGTACGGTGCGTCCTTATTCAGTCGATATTTGCGCTCGAACGAGAGTGCTTGTCTGGATAATGCATATGGATCGCGAAAAAATGATTCTCTTGTTGTTACTAAGACGAAGATTGAAAAAGAATCATTAAATATTTTTTGAAGTCGGTTAAAAAGAAACCGAGGAAATTTTATCTATTATTTATCTATATATATAAAAATGGATTTTCAAATGTGTTAGTCGCGCTAAAACTCGAAAACGGCTGGACGGATTGGGCTGATTTTAGTCTTAAAATATTTGTAGAAGCCCAGGGATGGTTTTAAAGTGACACGAAGTTCACCGGGACAGCTATTTATAGATAAAATTTCCTCGGTATACATGACAATATTTGCATTATGCGACTTTGATATGTATTTTCATATTATGCCTCGTTTAAGTTTGGACACAAATTTTGTTCGGAAGTTTCACCAGAATAGGGGCGCGCGGTGCACCGTACACGGCACCGTGCGGCGCCGTACCGTATCACGGTGGCGGCGTCGTGCCGTAACACGGTGGCGGCGCCGTGCCGTGTCTGATGGGGACGCAGCCTTAGCAAATAGATTAAGCATGCTATCTGGTATATTAATACAATTAACTCTGTGCTTATATACCTTCTCCTTCATTTGTACGAAGGAGAGAAATAACATGATAAACACGGAGTTAAATTTAGGAACTTAATAAGAGTTATCATGCAAAATCATAGTAGAATGTGAAACTATAATTATTTTTACTATGTAATATGTATTTCATCACTTGCATATTGTATGTTGTATGTGTAATATTGTGATAAGTACTACCTCCACATTATGTGAATAATCAATAAAGAATTATTCTAATTCTTTATTGATTATTCAGTACACGATTAATTTTAACCCACATTAAGGCCTTAGGGTCAGCTCAGACCGCAATGCGACGCGTAAACGCATTTCTATTTGACAGATTTGCAAGACGTCTCACCCTCTTAAAATCTGTCACTTCAGTAAAGAAATGCATCTACGCGTCACGTCGCGCGTCGTCGCGGTCTTAGCTGACCCTACATACATATAAATTCGCAGCACGAACAAAATTCGCCAGCAAATCCAGTATATCAAGATACCCACCTGTGTGCGCTTCTTCTCCTTCCTCGGTGGTGGAGGGAGGTCCAGGTGGACTGGTCTCTGCGCTTCGCCCTTGGACGTGGAAGCAGCTTCTGACAGCCCGCACTCTGATGGCTCTGATGATCAAACAGCATAGCCAATTGTACTATACGCGTCACGAGCAAGTCAATTTGGTGACAACTTCGTAAATTATGCACACAGTCGACTTAAGAATACTAAGTTTTTTGTTCCTTAAAACTATATATTTGATTCGTATACTGACATGATAATAATGCATGCATGCAATTACATTATAATAAAAATATACACTTTGTATACAGACGTTGTTTGGCCTTGTCTGACATGTCTATCGATTCCAGGGAGATAGTTACTAGGCAGATAAGGATAAAATTCTGTAAGCTGGGCCTGATCTAGCTAATTATCCGCTCCGGGCAAAGATAATTTTTGCCGCCCTTGACGTACAGAAAACCATACAAATCATAAGCTACTTTTGTTGGGGGATAATGGGGGAATATTTAAGTATACTGTAAAATACTTAAAATAATTTTGAGGCTCTGGGCAAATGCCCGGCTCGCCCCCCCTTAGATCGGGTCCTGTCTGTAAGTGATAGTGTATACATACATAAGAAGGATATTTTTATTACTTAGAAGGTATATTATTTGCTTAAGAATATTATACTATTATTTTCTTATAGAAATATTAAAGCGACAAACGGCATGGTGTTTTTTTTTTATTATAAAATTGTGGCCGTCTATGGACTGTTCGTCCATATCCTTTTTTTGTTATTTTATTATTTAGATTTTTCGCACCAAGGATAGTAATTGAAATAATATTATGAATTTTAATTAAATGTGGTCCATCACGCCATGGACACTTTTTTTTCTCATAGGGCTCCTGTGTGTGCAAGACAACTCCTGGGTGATGCTGGTTACCAGGTTTGAACGAGTGTAATTAAGTTTAAAGAGGTTTTCACGCTCTATAAACGGGAGTTGGTTAATATCTCCAACGAGGATAACATCGTTGGCGCCTGTTAACTGATTCGCCATGACGATTGAGCCGAAATGGTTCATGAGGGCCTCGTCAACTATCAACCTTTCGTAGGTTTCTTTTGTCCCATTTACCAGCAAAGAGGCCATGGTACGAACTTTATCTTTAACTTTGTTGCCAGTTCGTAGCGATAGCCTTTGCTTTAGATCCTCGGCTGCTTCGATTGTCGTTGTTATTATAACGTCTGTTTCCTCATTGAAGTTATTAATGATCCAAGTTGTCTTCCCACATCCAGGAACCCCATTGACCCACGAGTAGTTGAAAGGTTTCGCGAATATATCCCAGTCCATGCTGGATTCGGGGTCCCCAGATAGGACTTCTGCCATTTCTAGTATCCTGTCTTCCTGCATTATTCTGGTACATTCCGCTATTACCAGTATTGGATCCTCAGATTTTGTGATAAATTTGAGTGTTCCCGTGCGGCATGTTGTTGATGATGAGTATGTCAGAAGTTATTTCGCATATTCGAATATTAATATCTTCAAACTTTGACACCCGAGTTGCGAAGAGTTTTAATAAAAGATCTGGCACTCTCGCGCTACGAAACAACGAATAAATATACGAACAGAAAGGCTGTTTCCAACTTTTATGACATAAAAGAATAAGGATAGCATGCATCGGTTAAGTAGGATATTCCAAAATGGTATTTTATTGAACAAAGATATGTTCAATAAAATATCATTTTGGAATATCCTGGTAAAATAGAAAAAACCGGCCAAGTGCGTGTCGGGCCACGCGCAATATAAATTATAAGTAATAGTACCGCTAGTTATTGAAATTTTTTGTATGGTCAATAATACAAGATGTTAGTGTGAACACCGTTATCCTTGAAACCATCAAATGAGCCCATCAAAATGAACAACTTTTTCTATGAGAACAATGAGAACTCAAAAAAAAACCGTCTTCATAAGTTTATACCCATACAAATTGCCGATCCGGGTATGAAGACGGCATTTTTTTTGAGTTCCCATCATTGTTCTCATAGAAAAAGTTGTTCATTTTGACGAGTTCATATTTTGATGGTTTCAAGGATAACGGTGTTTACACACACACTGTATATTATGATTTATGTATGATGTGTTTTACACTACTAACATTATCATGTCTGTTACTTTCAAAAAAATTTGAAGGAAAAGTTCCTTTGTACTTCGCCGAATAATTTTTTTAGTTGGTCGACTATTACTCAATTACTTATGCAGTCCTCTTAGCCGTGATAGTTTTCCTTTTAAATTCGGCATATTTCCTACTCTCGTAAATTTTTTTCACATTTCCAGAAACCGTTTACCGACACAATCCGTTAACCGACACAATCAAATCGAGTGAGAGCCGCGCCGCGCACGCATTATATTGTCATTCTTACATTCCGGGCAGTATCCCGCTTTCAGAAGCTATACTCTGGAATTTTGAACACAGCGGAAAATCTGGCCGGCATGGCATATTTTGGATTTTTGAACGTTCATATCTTTTTGAATTATGAAAAGAAAGTAAACATAGGGACATGCTAATAGGGGCCATAGATATTTAGGAAAAAAAAATATAACTCTACCGGCATTATCCAGGAGGAAACTCTTTAACTCTCTCCTCTTAATAAATAATAACAATTAAGGATCTATAAAAGTGCTGATGTCAGTTACAATTTAAACGAAAATAGTTTTTCTAGACAATTAAAAAAACACAATTCTTTCAGGGTAAACTGGTCTACTTCCTACAATTTTTTCTTGTAAAGTCATATTTCTATAGATCCGTGTTTTTTTTTACAATTCACATAAAATGTATGCCAAATTACTTAAACCTCTGTGTGTTGTCAAACATAAAATACAATAGGTATCTACAAAACGTATTGTCTCCTCTGAATTGTGTTTACTCTCACTCAGAGTGCCTTACACTGAGAGCCTGAAGATACGAGGGGAGGTCCAAAAGTTCGCGGAATGGAGGGGATGGAGTGGGGATAGGGTAGCTCGCTTAGTGTCATACTAATTGAGCACTCATAATTAGTATATATATAAAATCTCAACCCTATAGCGCCATTCGTTTACGAGTACTCGCCTGCTAAACAAGTCAATCCGGAAGCAAACTGCAACTATGGAGAAAATTGAACATCGCGCTGTGATAAAATTCCTTACCAAGCAAGGAAAAAACGTTCAAACCATTTTAAATGAAATTGAAGCCGTTTATGGAGATCAGTGCCCTGGTAAAACAATGGTTTATAAGTGGCATGGACTTTTCAAACATGGTCGAGATTCAATTGAAGACGACCCTCGCTATGGGCGGCCAGTTGAGGCCACCACATCAGACATCGTCGAAAAAGTCGAAAAACTTGTACTGGAAGACACACGTTTAAAGAAAAAACAATTATCTGCATTTGTTGGAGTATCAGATACAACCATTTTACGGATCCTGCACGACTACTTGGGCATGACTAAAGTCAGTGCAAGATGGGTGCCGAGAATGCTCACGCCGCTTCAAAAACAGCAGCGCATCGACGCGTCTAAGCACTTTTTGGAGGTGTGTGGAGACAACCCTGTGCAGATTTTGGAGCGGACTGTTACTGGAGATGAAACATGGGTTCATCTCTTTGAACCTAAATCAAAACAGGAGTCCATGCAATGGCACAAAAAGGGTTCCCCACCTCCCAAGAAATTCAAAGTGTCAAAATCGGCTGGAAAGTTGATGGCCACCGTTTTTTGGGATTGTGAGGGAACATTACTGATTGATTATAAAGAAAAAGGTACCACTATAACCGGAGAATACTACGCATTAATATTGGAAAAGTTAAAGGAGACAATTAAAGAAAAACGTCGTGGAAAATTGACCAAGGGTGTGTTGCTTTTGCAAGACAACGCGCCGATTCACAAGAGCCGAGTTGCCATGGCTGCTCTTCACACGCATGGATTCGAACCACTTGTTCACCCACCCTACAGTCTAGACCTGGCCCCTAGCGATTTTTATTTGTTTCCAAATTTAAAAAAAGAGCTAAGGGGAAGGAAATTTTCCGACGATAACGAAGTGAAGGAGGCAATTTCGGCGCATTTTGAGGCCAAAGACAAAAAATATTTTTTCGATGGTTTAGAAAAATTAATCCATAGATCAAATAAATGTATTACACTTAAGGGTGATTATATTCAAAAGGAAAAATAAATTTATTGTTATATTTTATTAACAACCCTTTCATTCCGCGAACTTTTGGACCTCCCCTCGTAGAATAAGATCCGAAGTTTAAATTGTTTGAAAGTTTCACCCGCAATGTATTCGCATGTTATGTAATAAATACTGTATCTCAAGGGAACGCCTGTACTCTTGTAAAAAATAGTATACTTATGTGTAGCCTGAACTACAAGTAACCCAACTAAAGATGAAAAACAGGCCAGTATAGTTTTTTGAGGAAAAAAGAAAAAACTTATTTAGTAAATATTAAAATTACCTAAATAGTAATTCGCCTTTTGCAATATTAGTGTAGGTATAAAGTATTATAATTAAATATATTGTCACCCGGTTTCTGAAAGGCTGATCAACACTAAAATTAACTAATCGCCTGTTAAATCTCTTGTCAAGTAACAATTGGGTTGCTAGAAGCACGGTTGTCGGTTAGTTAGTTTAATTTGATCAGCGCGTCAGTTGACGGTAGCTGTTCAATTTGACTCGAGAATGATATGTTAACCGCCATGTTGGGTTTCCGAAACGCTTGTCAAGCCGTGATCATAATTTAAAGGTTTGTCAAAAGCTGTGTCAACTAATCGGTAATTGTGGGTGAATTAACTTATGAATTCAATTGATTTTTTATGTGAATCTACATTTTCTCTTTGAAACTACGTTACTATAAGGTTCGTAAACACATTTATTATGAAGTTTTAATAAAAATTCGTAAGAAATACGTCGATTATGCAAATAAACTGTTTATTTGCAGTACTTCTTTTATTTGCAAAAAATGTGTATTATAATCAATTTCATTTCTATAATGAAGAAGAATTTAGGATTCGATATCTCTGAAAAATTGAAATTCGGAATTCTGACAAAAGAAAGAAAATAAACAAATCGTATGTCAAATGTAAATGATCACAGATTAGTTAATTTTCGTCTGATCAATGTTTCAAAAAGTATCAGATTTGAAATTCCCAGAACATTTTTGAAAGCAATGACAGTCTGCAATTCCTTCTTTAGATATTTAATTTGCATTATTGATAGTTAATAGTGAGGCAATGAACGAAAACAAACAAATCGCTAGTCAAATTAAAAATGATCATAAATTAGTTAATTTTCGGCTGATCAATGTATCAGAAACTCAAACTGATTTGACATCCATGCTAAATTAACAGCAGTGTTCAGTGATTTGACAGACCTTTCAGAAACCAGGGGTGTGATTTGTAAGGGTGTAAAAAAAAAGAATCTTTAATAATTGCGTTCTTCAATCAAACACTCAAAATATTTTAAAAGGCGAAATATTTTTTTTTATTTATATATATTATTTGAATATAACTATTACTTGATTATTATTTAAGTACATTATAAAATATATAGATTACTAGCTGTTGCGCACGACTTCTTCCGCGTGGACTTCAGTTTATAGCCTGCGGTGTCAAGTTGTAAAACTTAGGCCTACTTGAAATATTCACAAAATACTTAGCGCAAGAACTTATTTTTTTCCGTAATACAAGCTACGGGCAAACTATCTAGTTAGTTCTGTATTGCAAAACAGATCCTTGCTGAATGCTAAAATGATATTCTAAATTGGTTCTGTTTATTTGATCTACTTGGACGATCGCAAGTGCGTTCTAACTGCTGTCTAGTTTGTTTATGTTAGTGCAATAAGATTTATAGCATTGTTCGATCAAGGAAAATTGTACCTTCAGAGGAATGTATTCATATGTCGGGTTAGTCAAGTCCAGTCGACCGCGTCAGATTACCATGACATCACCCTGCTAAATAACGAAGATATACCATCTGCCATTGAATCTTCGTTAAAACCGCTGAACCGATTATGATAAAATTTGGTATGGAGACACTTCTAGTCCTAGAGGACATTTATTATGATTTCTTTTATTAGACAAGAATGCACGGATCCCGCGCTTTTATCGAATCTCTATGTAGAGGGAAACATCTTGCTTACTATAACCATAGTAAAAGGAGGGTAAGTAAGTTATCTTCAAATTTAGTTTGTTATTATTTTTAGCAATATTCCGCGAAAACAACTTCCACCTTTAAGTAAATGAGTGAGTGTACGCATAGGCATGCGTACAGCACCTCCCTCCTCCCACACTGCCTATGCGTACACTCGCATGCAAGAACTTGCAAACACCACCACCACACAAGCAATAATGTTGGCAAATCCGTGCAAGGCCCCTCACCACCATACAGGTTGAAAACCTCGACGCGCGTTTCGCCCCAACACCGGAGCATCCTCAGGATGTGGACTCTACGCACGGATTATTATTAATTTTTATAAAATTAATTATAATAATAATTATTAATATTCTTGCACGGATTTGCCAACATTATTGCTTGTGTGGTGGTGGTGTTTGCAAGTTCTTGCATGCGAGTGTACGCATAGGCAGTGGGAGGAGGGAGGTGCTGTACGCATGCCTATGCGTCGCCACTCGCCACGTACGGTACGTAGTCTAACGTCCCCACTAAGAAACATTTTATGATGATTAAACTCCAATTAAATGAAAAGCTTGACAGATAATATTGTATGTGACTCTTATAATTAAATATTCATATAATTAAGTAATAAATATTCGTCTCTGAGTGCGACAGTAAGCCCTAAGCAGTCTAACGGGGCCCTAGGCCCCTAAATTCACGCTCCGGCCCTGCTAGCCGAAATAATAATATTATATTTGCTACACTAGAGAAAATCCCTCGGAATCCTATCCTCGGAAACAGCTTTTTAACAAAACCTCCTTGTTAGTAAAGACTAACAAGGAGGTTTTGTTAAAAAGCTGTTTATAAGATTCAAATACACAGTTATAGCATAGTAAAAGGAGGGGAAGTAAGTTACCTTCATACAAAGGCACCGCGCGCGGCTTGTATGTGTGCGCCATAGTATCAATGCGTCGCCACGTACGGTACACAACAAAATCTCGGCGGTACGAGTACCAGGCCATTTAGACGAAACTTTTTCGTTTTCGCTTCGTTATAGAATCGCCGATCAAAATGTATGGAATTGACATAAGACGAGTCAAACGTCAACGTCATATTAACGAACGCTTATGTCAATTCTATACATTTTCATCGGCGATTCTATAACAAAGCGAAAACAAAAAGATTTTGACTCACCCCCCAGCCGAGCCTAGTAAAACTGGCCGAGATTTTTTTTTTTTTTTTTTTATGAAATAAGGTGGCAAACGAGCAAACGGGTCACCTGATGGAAAGCAACTTCCGTCGCCCATGGACACTCGCAGCATCAGAAGAGCTGCAAGTGCGTTGTCGGCCTTTTAAGAGGGAATAGGGTAATAGGGGAGGGTAGGAATGGGAAGGGAATAGGGGAGGGTAGGGAAGGGAATAGGGTAGGGGATTGGGCCTCCGGTAAACTCACGCACTCGGCGAAACACAGCGCAAGCGCTGTTTCACGCCGGTTTACTGTGAGAACGTGGTATTTCTCCGGTCGAGCCGGCCCATTCGTGCCGAAGCATGGCTCTCCCACGTGTTTGTTGTGTGCCGTACGTGGCGACGCATTGATACTATGGCGCACACATACAAGCCGCGCGCGGTGCCTTTGTATGAAGATAACTTACTTCCCCTCCTTTTACTATGCTATAACTGTGTATTTGAATCTTATAAACAGCTTTTTAACAAAACCTCATTGTTAGTAAAGGATTCCGAGGGATTTTCGCTAGTGTAGCAAATATAATATTATTATTTCGGCTAGCAGGGCCGGAGCGTGAGTTTGGGGGCCTAGGGCCCCGTTAGACTGCTTAGGGCTTACTGTCACACTCAGAGACAAATATTTATTACTTAACTATAATTATATGAACATTTAATTATAAGAGTCACATACAATATTATCTGTTAAGCTTTTCATTTAATTGGAGTTTAATCATCATAAAATGTTTCTTAGTGGGGACGTTAGACTATTTAGGGCTAAATAGTGCCGAATTCATATTTTTTAAGCTGCAAACCACAAGTCGACCTGTTTAATTTGATAAAAATATGGATTCTTTCGCATTTTCCATGACTTGGACTCAGCTGGGGACCCCTTAAATTCACGGGGCCCTGGGCGTAAGCCTTCGATCACTAATATACAAGATACACAGTCCGCGGCAAAAAACGACCTCACTAAAAGAGCACCAAACGCAACATTCTGGTGGACTTTCGATTTAGTAGTGCTCGAACGCTCCGCTGGGAAACATGTCCCAGCGCTCGTTCAACAATTGTAAAAATCATACGTTTAAAACGCAAAAAAAGGATGGAATTTCATATTTCCGGTAAGTATTAATTTTATCCTAATATATTTCATACAATTGTATTATAAATATTGGTATTTCGTTAAGAAATCAACAAAAAACAGTTTTAAAATTAAGTTGTAAGTAAATCAACACGAGGTATAAACCATCTCAATTGCGAATACTCATACTAAAGGTACTTATCGTAGTTTATCATGCCCACTTGAAATGTTCGGGTTATACACTGTGTTTCTGTTCCATTTGGTGGAGTCGCTATTAAGTATTATTTATTTTATTGAGGAATATATTATTTTTAGGTTTCCTCGAGATCCAGTTAGATGTGGAGATTGGATATCAGTTATAGCACGGCAAAGATGCGAACAATTTTTCAAGCCAACTTTAGCGAGCGTTGTATGTTCTAAGCATTTATATTCAATGTATACACGTATATTTTAGTTAATTATAAAATTAAACATATTAGAACAACATAATATTACAAGTAAAAATAATTACTCCACACTTTATACATTAAACTTTGGAAAAATTAAAAAATGGACTATAAAAATAATTATTACAATCAACAAAAAAATGTTGAACAGTTCGACTCCGCTCATACTCCGCTCACCTTGTTCCAGCGGCGAAGTGCAGCCGTAAAATTATTGAAGCGCTTTTTTGGAATTGTAATAATTTAAACTTTAAGACATATACGCGGATGGTTGAATTTAGTTTGAAGCGTGCGTCGTTCGTAAAAATTTATTGCTTTGTAAACACACATTGTACATTGTTTTATAAAAAGATCTTTAACAACTATTATTAGGGTTGATTTTAGATAAATATATACTTTTTTAAACATACGTGGGAGAGCCATGCTTCGGCACGAATGGGCCGGCTTGACCGGAGAAATACCACGTTCTCACAGAAAACCGGCGTGAAACAGCGCTTGCGCTGTGTTTCGCCGAGTGAGTGAGTTTACCGGAGGCCCAATCCCCTACCCTATTCCCTTCCCTACCCTCCCCTATTCCCTTCCCTACCCTCCCCTATTCCCTTCCCTTCTCTACCCTCCCCTATTCCCTTCCCTTTCCTTCCTTACCCTCCCCTATTACCCTGTTCCCTCTTAAAAGGCCGGCAACGCACTTGCAGCTCTTCTGATGCTGCGAGTGTCCATGGGCGACGGAAGTTGCTTTCCATCAGGTGACCTGTTTGCTCGTTTGCCCCCTTTATTTCATTAAAAAAAAAACTTTTACTTGGCGACAGATTTTCGAGAGGTTTTTAAAATGTTGTATATTTATCGAGTTAATGAGAAAAAACTTATTTGGCGATGAATCCGCGTCGTTCTTTTTCACCTGGCATATGAAAGACGGGCGGGAGTGTGAAGAGAGAAGAACGATGTTTGATTTCTTTTTTGTATTTAATGCCTAATGTTACATTAGGCATTACATACAAAAAAGAAATACATTTTAAGAGGGTGACTAACCCCAAAAATCAAACATCGTCCTCTCTTCACACTCACGCCTCTGAGATACACCTCAACCAGTTAAAACGTGCCTCGTCAAATTTGTCGTAAAATTATGACGTGTAGTAGTAAAACCGCATGTGTCTGCGTCGTTAACTGCTAATTATAAACCGAAAGAAACACAATTAATGCAGCCGTGCTAGCATACGCCAACGAGATATCTCACTCTACACGTTTTCTCGATGTTAACTGTTTTATCTCTTCATCTCTATTGACCCTAACATGACATACATTTTTTCTCGTACGTCTGTCGTCAAAATTAGAGATAATTTTGTTAATTTTATATGTGCTATTTTTTGTTTGTTTGTTGTACTAACGAACTTTA
This sequence comes from Aricia agestis, assembly GCF_905147365.1. Taxonomy (NCBI): domain Eukaryota; kingdom Metazoa; phylum Arthropoda; class Insecta; order Lepidoptera; family Lycaenidae; genus Aricia; species Aricia agestis. Next base: position 20,812,628 of record NC_056428.1, on the reverse strand, counting down.
AACGAATGAGTTTATCTCTCGAGTCTCGACGTATGCATATTAACGAAAAAGAGATATATATATATATATATCGGTATCGACAATATCACTACGCTCGAGAGTGATATCTCGTTGACGTATGCTAGGCGGGCAGGTGTTGCTTACTACAAGAGAAATAAACAGAAATAGGTGTTACAATACTATTAATACTTTCATTACTAAAGAAACGTAACTGTATCAAAATGATGATTCTATCAAATAATAGGCTATGTAGGCTACGATATAGGCTATAAAGGCTACATAGGCTACTATATTATGGACTATAAGGTTGTTTGGAAGAAGCAGCTGTTATCTGTAAGACCGCCTATTTGTATTTTGTACGGTTTATTTTTTAGTCTTCAGTGCGAATAAATAATTCTCTACTATCTACGATATTATCTACGATAGCCCATAATAACATCCATGTAATGATAACTATATTTTGTTGTTGTCAAGTATCCTATGAAACGACCTTGGCGATACCAATCTCTTCCAACATGCACTGAGGGAGTGTAAGTGTTTTTTGTCATATATTACATTTTTTGGCGTAAAGGATACCAAAATCTCAACGACGACGTTTCCTTAGTATTTATTATTTAGTATTTATTTATTAAGATACCGTACGTCATAAATTCATAATATATGTTTAGTACATATTGGTTTATTTTTATATATTATATTCGTAGGGTTTTCGATACATTTACGACTTATTTATAATATAACAACGTTCGGACATATTTATACGTTGATTATTTTGATTACTACAATATTGGACGTTTGTTATAAACGTTGTAATAGTTTCAAAATTATTGCCCGGGAGTGGTAAAATTTTTTTGTTAGCTCGTAACAAAATTTTCATAATATACAATTATGAAAATATTTTGGCCAATATTTATTAAATATTTTGAACGTTACTTCTACTTTTTTTTTAAGTACAACCACAAACATGATATTATAATATTTAAAATCTAACAGCAATTAGAAACATCCATACTTAATATTATAAATGCGAAAGTGTGTCTGTCTGTTACCTCTCCACGCCCAAAACACTGAACCGAGGACATTTTATCCCGGAAAAATGTAAGGTTTCCGCGCGATAAACAAATTTTACGCAGTTCTTTTTTACATACATTTTGTAAAATTATTCTCTCAGATCAGAGTCACGCATACAATCAGAAATTAATTGAGTTTTGAAACTAAGAATAGCATTTAATCTAGCTTGCATTGTTAACATTAATGTGACGATGTTGTAACATGTAGTAGTTATTAATTTAAGCACTTGGCACCAAACGTTTTAGCAGTAACTGCTTTACACTTTTATGTGTGTGTATGTATGTGTGTGTGCGTGCGTGTGTGTGTGTGTTTTTTTTTTTTTAATTCGAATGCGCTATGTTAATTACCGATTGTTCATATCGTCACAGGACATGAATTATGTACTATCGAAAAAGTTGGTTCCTGGGCATATGGCGGACCTATCACCCAAGAAATTTGGTCGCGAGTAAACCAATCAGACCGATCACAGCTAACATTTAACTGCTTATGAATCAATTTCTTCGATGACTGTAGTCATTATAATTTTTTTTAACATATAAGCATACTTTTGTAAACTTTAAATATTTTTAATCAATTTCACCATAAACATAATAAATAAAATGTCAGCCAGCATTTGCAAAACATAAACAATTATGTTTATATCTTATGTGTGCGAACAATCATATCACTTCAAACGTGTTTGAAGTGTCCACTCTGAGTATTAATCCTTGGTTTGTTTATTAGTTTATGTATCCCGTCGCTCGTTAAACTATATCGTCCAGAGCGAACCCAATCTGTCACCAATACTCAGATTTAGATTGAGAGCTGGTGAAAATGTTAATTGCGTACCTGACAATGCGAATTCAATCGTTTTTAGCCCACGATGAAATGGGTGTTTCGTGTTATAATATGTTGTCTGTCTGTCAGTGTATGCAAAATCCTCCGTGATCCAGTGGTTTAGAGCGTGGCTCTCGACTCGGAGGTCGTGGGTTCGATTCCCACGTTTTAAACATGTTATTTCCAAGTTTGGTTAGGACAATACCTACAGGCTGATCACCTGATTGACAAGTAAGATGTGGATCATCTTACTTGTCGGATGGGCATGTAAAAAGTCGGTGCTGCGCCTGATCTCTCGCCAGTCGTGTTGGTCTTCCGTCCCACTGGGTTATGTGAGCACAGGAATAGAGAGTGCTTTTGTGTATTGCACACACTTGGGCACTATAAAATTACTGCTGCTTAACTGGTCCGGTTTCAATGAAACCGGCCACCGTCACCGAAACGGTATGGGAGTTATTATTATTATGTCAGTGTGTGTTTGTACGTGTGTCTGGCATCTAAACGGGTGGACCGATTTTCACATTATTAGTATTTTTAGTTTGAAAGCTGACATTAGCGAGAGCTTGTTATTTATTGGACTTTAGACACCTCTATTAAATGGAGTAAAAAATTAGTAATCCGTATGTTATACAATGTTAGTTATTCATTTCATCCACTAACTTCTTCAATTATAATAAGTTTAGTTTATTATTACTAGATGACGCCCGCAACTCCGCTGCGCCAAAATTCGTTTATCGCGCGTGAGCCGTACATTTTGCCGGGACTAAAAGCATCCATTGTCCTTTCCGAGGACTCAAAGTATCTCCATGCCAAATTTCAGAAACATCGGTTCAGCGGTTTGGGCGTGAAGAGGTAACAAACAGACACACTTTCGCATTTATAATACTAGTATGGATTATTATTGCTAATGGCCGCGCCACACCGGAATGGCAGCGGCGAGGCGAGCACTTTCAGTTTCATAATATGATTTTAAACTTTATCGCCTCGCCGCTGCCATTCCGGTGTGATGCGGCCCTAAAAATCTCGTAGACGCTATAGCTCGTAGCACCGCTACGATATTACGTAGCAGTGATCGAAAATAGAATATTATTTTAATTTTCGAGTTTAAGGCGGTCCCCCTACGGAGATGCCGTAATTTAACGCTTTCTAGAGCTTTATAACTCATAATTTGAAAGCTACAAAATTATAATACAAACTAGCGACCCGCCCCGGCGTCGCATGGGTATAAAATATATAGCCACTGAAAAAAATATTAAAATGGATAGCCTATGATCCTTCACGTGGTCCACTTCTTATCTGTGCCAAATAACATAAAATTTGTTGTACCCTTTCAAATAATTTCCCCCGTTTTTTCCACATTCTCCTATTAGTCTTAGCGTGATGAAATATAGCCTAGCCTTCCTCAATAAATGGGCTTGAGTAAACTACTGGTCCGATTTGAAAAAAGAATTTTACAAATCGGACCAGTAGTTCCTGAGCTTAGGGCGTTCAAGTTAGCCCTTTCAAATCATTTTCCCCGTTTTTTTCCACATTTTCCTCTATTTCTTCGCTCCTATTAGTCTAAACGTGATAAAATATAGCCTATAACCAGTATAGAATACACCAGTAAACTTCAGTATACGAACATTCCTTTCCAGTTTCCACGTTATTGATTTCCTATTTTTGTTTATTATACTCGTGATATCAGCTTTCAAAGTAATACCTACCAATTTATTTAAATTCAAGCATACATTCAGTATCTCCGTAGTATTTACAAATTACGGTTATTTGAAACACACGCCAATAGATCGACTATTTCATTAACTACATATTTGCCGTTTGAATTTTTTTAGGTCAATTTTGAACTAAGTTAGGTAAAAAAATAGGATTTTGTTGCGATCTCGACAACGCGGCAAATGTATGGTCAGTTTCGTTTGCTCAGGGGATGGCCTTAATTAAATTCTTTTGATAGTTTTCAGCGTCAGTAAAAGTCTGGACTCTGGAACGAATTATTGTCGCCAGCAGTTTTTCCGGATCAATACGACCTGCAAAAATTCAAGAAGAGGCCGTATTTATTTAAATTTTCTGATGTTTCGTTACCTTGGGCGATGGTAGTTGCTTTCTATCAGGTGAACCGTTTGCTCGTTTGCCCCCTAATTTAATAAAAAAAGCTTCTGTTTTCAATTCACTTAGGTCCTAGGTAAATACAATTAGTACATTCAATAACTCGGACCATCGCATAGACCTCGTTTGTCAAGTGTCAACGTCGCGTTGCTGTGATAAATTACCTATTTCCCATGCTGTTGGCACGAATCCATACTAATATAATAAATACGAAAGTGTGTATGTCTGTTACCTCTTCACGCCCAAACCGCTGAACCGATATTGCTGAAATGTGGTATGGAAATACTTTGAGTATCGGGAAAGGAGTATACATTTAACCCGGAAAAATATACGGTACGGTCATCTAGTGTAATATTAAAGAAGACAACATTTTAAACCTAACACCAAAAATATTGGCTTTTTTAAACATTTTTTTACTGTACCTGATACATTGATAAGCAGTAAAGTCGAGGTTCAAAAGGTTTCAAAATGCTTTCTTCCAATAAAAAAAAATTATAATAAGAGGATACACCAGGGGCTAGAAAAATGAAAAAAAAGTACGTGTAATATCTATAGCTGTCTCCCTTACCTCAAGCCTATACCGCAGAAAGCGATAGAGACAACTGCAGAAAATCAACGATTCGTTGTCCCCTGATTCCTTCTCCAAAACTTAACCGATTTAAGTACTTTTTTCACTAAAGATTAAAGAAAGGCTTGAGCTGTGTTCCTATGTTTTGCTTTTTTTTTGTATAATCTAGCCAAATCTGTTTTCTGGACGTTTAAACACAGCGAAAAATCTGGCCATTTTTTGGGGTTTTTGAACGTTCATATCTTATTTAATAATTAAATTATGAAAAAAAAGAAAACATAGGGACATTGTATTAGTGGCCGTAGATGTTCAGGAAAAAATTATAACTTTACTAGCATTATCCAGGGAGGAAACAGAGGACAACGTTTGTATGGAAAAAGGGCGGTGTGGACTCCTCTTAACTTCGAAGTTTGAAGTAAAGAGAAAATGAATTAACCAAAAAAAAATCTATTAACCGTTTGTCGCTTTTTTCTTATACAAAACATGTTATTATATTCTGGTAAACATCTGTTACAATATAATAAAGCTTGTTAGCTGTTAGCACGATTAATTACAGTGACAATACGTGTTCGCAACGCACATTCGCAAGCTAGACAGAGACAGAGATACACCGTTAATGTATTCCTCCCAGAGGAACTCAACTTCGCCTGCACAAAGTTCATAACTTATGTACAATTAAAGCAGCCATGTGTGTATAACTTAAATGTACCTATTAGTAAGAGAATAAATAATATTTCAATGAGTCTCTTTATGGCACTGTAGCTTAGTTGCAGCACTTTTAAAAAATATAAGTGGAATGAGTCAAAAAAGACCCATCGTAGTTTTGAGAAAGTCAAAGAAGACTCGATGTAGTCGGTCGCTTTTTAATTAACAGTACTTTAACATCAACTTTTTGAACACAACAAGATGCTGCGCTAAAAGCAAAGAAATGTCAACAAATGACATGTAAAGATGTCTGTAGCTTATTTTCTAGGTACCATAAATTAAAAGGCGACTTTAAATAGGGTCAAAACGGACCTTTAACGGGCTCGCTGGTGTATGTTCTGTCGTCAGCGGCGGAGGAGGTAGATGCTGCAGCGTGCTCTGGACTGTTCACCTGCATCTTGTGACACACCTCAAAAGCCTGGCCCACGGTACGCACAATCCTCATGGCTTGACTCTGAAAAAAAGAATCAAAATTAATATCAAAAATATAATTTTATTTGAAATGAATTTTACAACAAAAAAATTCTGAGCGTTGGGTCTATTAATATTATGCCTATTAGGTTCGGGATGATTTTGAAGCAGAAACAGTAGGTATGGGGTAGGCTTAAATCAATTTAGTGCAGGAAAACAAAATAAATTTGAATATGTTTAATAATTAAGGAGGCATAGACAGACTCAGATTTTGTTTTCTTTATTATATTTATTCATAAATCCCAATGATTTAAAATTAAACTTAATTTCACGTTGACTTATTGATGATGATAGAACACAGATGACAGAAGTTAAGATAAGTATACTAAGTTATGAACGCGAGTGACTAAATATTATAGTAGTCTCATTTGAATTAAATAAATAATTTATAACATAAGTACCCTTTTTCACGTCAGGTCATTATAGATAACTAATTTGGTTATTATCTAGACTTTAGGATATAAAAATGAATACTAATAAAAACTATATTTACTAACTATTAAATTATTAGAAGTCTGCCAGTATAATTTATTGTACCCGGCCCAAAATACGAATTTAATAATTCATTCGTCTGATAACATTACTTGTATTTCACAAACATTTTGTAATTATGGCCTAGAATGAAGTGTATGTTGGGTACATTGATATAATATTAATTGGTAATGAATATTTAGTATTCCAGGCATTTAGTGCAAGGCAAATAATATATCACCATAATCAATATTATGGTGATATAATATTATTTCGTTATAGATAAACTATTTAAGCATTTCAATTTGTTACTAAACGAAACTTAATTATAGTAACAGATTATTAAAAAATGTTATCTACTCTTTTCTATTTTTAGGGTTCCCTACCGAAAGGGTAAAAACGGGACCCTTTTAATGAGACTTCGATGTCTGTCCGTCTGTCTGTCCGTCTTTCAGTTTGTCTGTCTCCAGGCTGTAACTCGTTATGAGTTACAGCTATATAGCTACTATAGCTAGACTTCTGAAATTTTCACAGATTTTCGGTTTTATGATAGACTTTTTGGCTCGTAATCAATAATGGCAACAGCTAGGCACTTGAAAATTTCATAAAGGCCTTAGTATAACAAACTCTAGAAATTAATAATAATATTAAGAAAATTAAGGGGGACTCCTATACAAAAACACATTGTTTGGCCTATTGTTGTCTATAACGGTACGTAATCCTTCGTGCACGAGTCCGACTAGCACTTGGCCGATTATTTTTATTATGTAATAAAAAATCCATCCAGTAGAAGCTTTCATTTAAAAACAGGCTTATTTATGTTTGCAGGAAGCCACAAATAAAGAGAATAACAATGAGTAAAAAAGTGACGAAAAGGAAAAAGGGTTTTCCGGAATCCGCGGTGCTGATTGCGCTATCGCTGGAGCACCGCTGATTGTAATTGGCTTACTGCAGCACTCAAGCACTGGATACTGCAATGACATAATTTCATTTGCATCTATCAACTTGTGTTTATTTACTTTGAGATTATGTTTGAAGTTGAAACATTTGTGACATATTTATGTACATGTGTGGCTTCCCCATGATGGACAAATACAGCAATCTGCGCAATCATGTTTGTAACCCGACAAATTCGTCCTAAATTGCCCATAAATGCCCATGAAATATTACTTCAATTGTACATACTATAGAAAATAGATAGTTGTGTAATCATGGTAACAACAAGAGGGCTCTTTTAACATACTTATTCATAACTAGCTGTTGCCCGCAACTTCGTCCGCGTGAATGTATGTTATTAAAATCGAGATTTACAAAATTGAACACCCATCTACGACTATTTTATTTGGATCTACATTACACACGAAATTTTTAATGCACCACGAAAATAAAATATAATTATAAAAATTTTAACTAAGTATAGCTAAATTAATATTGGAATTTGTTGTGTTAGACTGTTGCCAATAATAATTATGACAAAAACGCTTGAAGGCACGGATTAATTTCCTGCTGTCCACGATCACCGTAGTATGCGACATCAGATTTACACTGTAGGTTGTCTAGCATTGTAGTTCTTTCGTCTTGGCAGAAAAAACTCTCCCAGAGAACATGATTCAAACATACTGCCTTCGGTCGTACATATTCTACCATTTCTACCTATGTGCTCGACCGATGCTAGTAACTTAGATCCGTAAAGTTTGACTTTAAAATTTCCATGGCTGGTAACGAATTGAGATACGCAGTGGTCAATATCCATCCAGTGTTTGGATAAGCGTTTACGAATATTAGGAAAAGTTTTAAAGATCGACCTTTGCTAGAATTGGTAATCACTTTGGTTGTCGTTGTAAATTCCGAGGAGTTTCTTCAATTCCGTTACTTATCAAGTCACCGTTTTTAGGGTTCTGTACCCAAAGGGTAAAAACGGGACCCTATTACTATAAGACTTCGTTGTCTGTCCTTCTGTCTATCTCCAGGCTGTATCTTAAGAACCGTTATAGCTAGAGTTCTGAAATTTTTACAGATTGTGTATATCTGTTGCCGCTATAATAACAAATACTGAAAACAAAATAAAATCAATATTTAAGGGGGGCTCCCATACAACAAACATGATTTTTTTGGTCTTTTTTGCTCGATACCAATAATTACAACAGGCAGGCAGTTGAAATTTTCACAGAATTCTTAAATATATATGTTATTTAATAATTAATAATAAAATTGGAATATAATTAAAATCCCATACAAAAACACAACTTTTGGCCTATTTTTTCTCTATAACGGTACGGAACCCTTCGTGCGTGAGTCCGACTCGCACTTGGCCGATTTTATTGTAAACATGGTATCAAATTCGGGCAATCTATACAACAAAAAAAGAATTTTGAAAATCTGACCACAAACAGCAAAGTAAACATTAACTCCTCCTTTTTTTAAAGTCGGTTAAAAAAAAGTATCTAAGATGTTGACCAGGGATGTAAGGTATCATCATGTCAAATTTCATTGAAATCAGTCCAGCGGATTCAGAGATTAGCCTGTACAAACAGACAAACAGACAGAGAAACAAAAATTCCAAAAACAGTTAAAATGTATTCTACTACTCTTCTACGAGGGCTGCTATTTATGTATCCGGAATTAAAAAAAGAAACAAACATATATCATTTAATATGGTTTTATTGCTTTTCAAAATATTCGCCGCGATGATCGACACACTTTTGCATACGCTGGAACCAATTTTCATAGCACTTTTTCCATTCTGATTGAGGTATCTCCAAAACGTGCATTTTGAACGCATCAACAGCCTCTTCGCGGCTCGAAAAACGTTGACCACGTAATTTGTTCTTCGCGTATGGAAATAAAAAGAAATCGTTAGGTGCCAAATCAGGGCTGTACGGCGGATGACCAGTCAATTCGATCTTTTGACCCTCCAAAAACTGAGTTGTTTCAGCTGAGGTGTGACAGCTAGCATTGTCGTGATGTAATATGATTCTGCGTTGTCGGTTGTCCTTTCTTATTTCTTCAAAGACTTCTGGTAAACAAATGGTCGTATACCATTCAGAATTAACCGTTTTACGATTCTCTAATGGCACTGTAGCCACATGTCCATTAATTCCAAAAAAACAGGCGACCATTTGCTTCAAAGTACTTTTTGCACGAGTAACTTTTGTTGGTTTCGGCTCATCTTGGAACACCCACACCGTTGACTGTTGTTTAGTTTCGGGGTCATATGCATAGATCCAAGATTCATCACCTGTGTAGATATTATAAACGGCTTTTGACGTACCACGGTTGTATTTTTTTATCATTTTTTTGCACCAATCGACACGAGCCCGTTTTTGATCGATTGTCAAGTTGTGCGGAATCCAACGCGAACATATTTTTTTTACAGCCAAATGTTCGTGTAATATCTTATGTATGCTCGTCATACTTATGCCTAAGGACGCCTCTATCTCGCGATATGTAACATGACGATCACGCATTATTAGTTCCCGCACAGCATCTATATTTTGTGGGACAACAGCTGTTTTTGGGCGACCTTCTTTATTTTCATCCGTGAGCATAGACCGCCCACGATTAAACTCACTGTACCAGTGATAAACAGTGGTTTTTGATGGTGCTTCATCTCCAAAAGTTGCGGTGAGTTGAATAAAGCACTGTTGTTGATTTAGCCCACGCCGAAAATCGTAGTAAATCATTGCACGAAAATGTTCACGCGTTAAATCCATGGCAAATGAAGACACGCAATTTTCAAAATGACGCCACAATGGAAAAATAATTGACAGTCACATGAAACAAAATGTATTCTTCAACCAAAGAGTTCTATTTTCAAATGTTGTAATTACTTTTTAAATATTGTTCTTGTAAGTGGCCAGTTCCGGACACATAAATAGCAGCCCTCGTAATATGCCCCTGACTCGTTTTTTCAAGTTTATTTTCAATGTACAAAAATTTTACCTCTACGATTTTATTATAAGTATATAGATATATAGATTACTAGCTGTTGCCCGCGACTTCGTCCGCGTGGACTTCAGTTTATAGCGCGCGGTGTCAATAAAATTGGTGTCAAAAGCTTTTTAAAACCCTGGTACCCCTTAAATCCAAATACCCAAAACAGCCGTGTAGTGTGCACATAATATGATTTTTTTAATTAAACTTTTTTATACCTTTTAAAGCTTATTTAGCGTTACACAACTTAGCTTCATAATGCATTACACAACTTTAGCTTTGCCCAATAGCCAATACCCATAGGCCATAAACTATTTAGTAAGTATTTATTATTGGTAGACTGTTGTTTCTGATTTCTAGGTTGGTACGTGAGTTATTTTATAACATGTATAACAATCGAAAGAATCGGAATATTAACTCAACATGGTACCACCTCTTATAGAAATACGCATGAGCAAGCAATAGCGCGATCTAGGGGACTCTTGGCGCCATCTATTTTGAGTTTTTGGAACTAACTTAATTTGAACAAATTTACGCATAAACACCCCCTTACAACCCCTTTTTCCAGTAAGAAGTAGCCTATGTCCTTTCTCAGGCTTTAGACTATCTGTGTACAACATTTCATTACAATCGGTTCAGTAGTTTCGGCGCTGTTGTTTTTGAATTTGATATCTAATCTAAGTTGGTAGGTGAGTTCTTGGTTAATAACGTGTATAACAATCGACAGAATCGAAACACTTAGCTTAACATGGTACCACCTCTTATAGAAATACGCATGAGCAAGCAATAGCGCGATCTAGGGGACTCTTGGTGCCATCTATTTTGAGTTTTTGGAACTAACTTAATTTGACCAAATTTACGCATTTTCACCCCCTTACCCTTTTCCAGTTAAAAAGTAGCCTATGTCCTTTCTCAGGCGTTAGACCATCTGTGTACAAAATTTCATTACAATTGGTTCAGTAGTTTTGGCGTGAAAGCGAGACAGACAGACAGACAGAGATACTTTCGCATTTATATATATTAGTATAGAACGTGTTTAACAATCGAAAGAATCGAAAAACCTCGCTTAACATAGTACCACCTCTTATAGAAATACGCATGAGCAAGCAATAGCGCGATCTAGAGGACTCTTGGCGCCATCTATTTTGAGTTTTTGGAACTAACTTAATTTGACCAAATTTACGCATTTTCACCCCCTTACAACCCCCTTTTCTAGTTAAAAAGTAGCCTATGTCCTTTCTCAGGCTTTAGACTATCTGTGTACAAAATTTCATTACAATCGGTTCAGTAGTTTTGGCGTGAAAGCGAGACAGACAGACAGACAGACAGACAGACAGACAGACAGACAGAGATACTTTCACATTTATAATATTAGTATAGATTTAATTTAGTACTTAAACTTTTTGGTATACTTAATTCTCGTTCGTTATGATATTATATTACTACCAATCATTATATCTTATATCTTTAAACGAGCAAATATATATATATATATATATATATATATATTTGCTCGTTTAAAGATGCTATATATATATATATCCATACTATAATATTATAAATGCGAAAGTATCTCTGTCTGTCTGTCTGTCTGTCTGTCTGTCTCGCTTTCACGCCAAAACTACTGAACCGATTGCAATGAAATTTTGTACACAGTTATTCTAGAGTCTGAGAAAGGACATAGGCTACATTTTGATGTGGGAAAATATCTTATTTCCATGAAAATATCGATGAAAATTAATTCGCATTGCGCGTGGGCAGCGCTCATCCCGGGGGTCCTGGGTTTGAGTCCCGCAGGCGGAACAAAAAGTTTTCAATGTTCCTGGGTCTTGGATGTGTATTAAAATAAAATTTCAAAAATCTGAAATATATCGATGCAATGAACATTTTAGTTCTAATACGATTCAACAGATGGCGTTTTATTTTTTACTTCATTGTAACATAGAACTAATCATACTTATTAGTTATTATGTTTTTGTTTATAGTTTTTAATAGATATATAACAATCGAAAAAAATCGAAACTTAAGTGTAAGATGATACCACCTCTTATAGAAAGACTTTTGAGCAAGCGTCAGCGCAATGTAGAAGACGCATGGCGCCATCTATTATGAATTTTTGGAACTAACTTAATTTAAACAAATTTACGCATTTTCACCCCCTGACAACCCTTTTTTCCAGTAAAAAAGTAGCCTATGTCCTTTCTCAGACTCTAGAATAACTGTGTACAAAATTTCATTGCAATCGGTTCAGTAGTTTTGGCGTGAAAGCGAGACAGACAGACAGACAGACAGAGATACTTTCGCATTTATAATATTAGTATGGATAGTATGGATTAGAAATGCAGTAGGAGGTCTATAAGATAAGATAGATTGATTATTATTATACCAAGTGATAATATTATTAAACATAATATTCTAACGTATTAAAAACTATAAACAAAAACATAATAACTAATAAGTATGATTAGTTCTATGTTACAATGAAGTAAAAAATAAAACGCCATCTGTTGTATACATATATGTATTAGAACTAAAATGTTCATTGCATCGATATATTTCTGGATTTTTTATAATATTATACATAAAATATATTTAAGATTTTTGAAATATTATTTTAATACACATCCAAGACCCAGGAACATTGAAAACTTTTTGTTCCGCCTGCGGGACTCGAACCCAGGACCCCCGGGATGAGCGCTGCCCACGCGCAATGCGAATTAATTTTTATCGATATTTTCATGGAAATAAGATATTTTCCCACATCAAAATGTAGCCTATGTCCTTTCTCAGACTCTAGAATAACTGTGTACAAAATTTCATTGCAATCGGTTCAGTAGTTTTGGCGTGAAAGCGAGACAGACAGACAGACAGACAGACAGACAGAGATACTTTCGCATTTATAATATTATAGTATGGAAGTATGGATATATAATTGGAATCTCGGAATCGGCTCCAACGATTTTCATGAAATTTAGTATATAGGGGGTTTCGGGGGCGATAAATCGATCTAGCTAGGAATCGTTTTTAGAAAATGTCATTTTATTCGTGTTTTATTGAATACCGAGCAAAGCTCGGTCAAACAGCTAGTATTTTATTTATTTAATAAAGTCAGCGTTAATATCACAATGAAATTTAGAAATAATCGACATTTCGCCAGTCAAAATATAGCTCAAAAATATCATTCCGTTCGAGAACCCTCAAATAGAGAATCATGTTATTCATTAATATTCATGTTTAGGTAAAAATACAAAGGGCGAAGGGATGACGTTTCGCGAATTCACAAAAGATAAAAGGGCCTGGCGTTGACGCGCCATTACGCCTACAATAAGGGGCCGTTTTGACCCAGGTGTGAGTGCCCCGGATATTGTAATGATACGTGACTTTTGTACTGTTTTTAACTGTTAAATTGTTCTTATTTTAATAATAATACTCCCCACACCGGTTTCGGTGACGGTGGCCGGTTTCATTGAAACCAGGCCAGGTACGCAGGAGTAATTTTATAGTGCCCAAGTGTGTGCGCAGTACACAAGAGCACTCTCTATTCCTTTTACTCTCATAACCCAGTGGGACGGAAGACCGACACGACTGGCGAGAGATCAGGCGCAGGACCGACTTTTTACATGCCCATCCGACGCATGGATCATCTTACTTGTCAGACAATCAGGTGATCAGCCTGCATTGTCCTAACCAAACTTGGAAATAACATGTTTCCAACGCGGGATTCGAACCCACGACCTCCGGAGTCGAGAGCGACGCTCTAACCACTAGACCACGGAGGCGTTCAGTTGTTCTTATTTTATTGAAATAATAAGATACTTTAAACGGAATTTTACTTCTACATTTATTTTAATTTTCTATGTTGATTATACGTATAATCGAGTTTTCAAAAATCGCTGCGCGTATTAATGTGAAATACTTTTAAAGCTATTTAGCGGCGTTTCGTCCTGTTTTGGGATGGAAAAAAAGTATTAATTATTAAACTCGTGTCAGGACTCAGGAGACCTGATCAAAGATCCGTAAGACCGATCGCTAGACCCCCAGTGCGGCTTAAGAAAGGAAGTAAATATTCCTCTCTACATCTACCGCACGGCAATATTGCGGTTAGCGCGGCTAAAATGGTCACATTTAGCAATTCCTCTCAATCAATTCAGCAAATGAATTATCAAAACTGTCAAACTGACAAATGTCAAATCAGTACAAAAATACAGAAATGAATTGCAAGCAGAGTTGCATTTTGCGATTTCAGAAAAATTAATCATATCATGATTCTTCAAAGCGACCATTTTAGCCCCGCTGCTCTTTTGTTTTCCCCACTGAAAACACTCGGTGTGCAAAAAAATTAGGTTATTAAAGTTCTATCATAATTTATTTGCTTTTTAAATTACTTCCAAAAAGGAATAGGTTATAATATGTTCGGCTTTGGATATTTTTTTTATTTGTGACGGTGTTCAAGTACACAATTTCATACTTTAAATCAATTGGAAACCTAGTGGCAAATGTACCTACGGACTACGCATAGTAATGACCAGTAAATTAACACGGATAATTCAATGAATTTTCTATAAAGTGTCAAACCCTATTTCAAGTCTCATTTTGATAAAGTGTTTTGTCATAACATAACAGCCAGCCTTTATATGCATAATTTATTGCTAAGTACAGAATTATTACTAAACTTTAATTTAATGAAGATTTTGACATACACTCCTTCCATTTTTCGTCAAACCTTTTATTAAATTAAAGTAATAATTAAACATCTATGAGTGCAGCCGTCAATCATTTCGTAAGCAATGTACCTATAACAATCATAAAATAAAGCGTGTTAATATTTTTCTTCAGGAATATGAGTTTTCTTCGTCTTCTTTTTAGTCTAAGAGCCAGAGACAGTCAGACTTTCGCCATTTAGGATAACTACATAACATTAGAAAAACTTTCAGTTTTTATAAAATGACAATAGTCTGGCTATCGCTGGCTCTTACTCTATTATAATAATATCTATGGACGCATATTTTAATAAGCATCATTTCGAAAATCACAACAATCGTGATTTACTGAATAAATTGCCGTGAAATAAAAATAAAGTCGAAGAAATATTAACAGGGTTTGACAGGAAAATTTGCTGTAACAACTATTAATATTGTCACACAATATAAATCGCCGGTAAGGCGAGCTGTCTAAAAATCACGTAGATTAATGTAGAACATCGTACACGTGACTCTACCGTTCATCAAAAAGCTCGATTACGTCAAAATGTTAATATATTAAGTATCTAAAAATATTTTAAAAATAAGGATGAGTCTGAACGAACACTTTCACCTTTTTAGCACTCGACGAAAAAGTTATAAGTTTGACATGTCTATGGCATTGTAATTTGTAGCAACAAAAAGGGTAAGAAAAAAGTTTTCTTTCGTTTACAAGCTAACATGATTGAAAGTGTTCTTAGCCATTGTTCAATGTTCATCTTCATTGCACATTGCATTAATTCAGGGACCAGGCCTCTTTAAAAAAATGAATGGAAAATAAAATACTTATTACTCTCACTCAAATTGTCCGTTTTCGAGACGTTCACTTTTTCTCAAGTCCGAAGTTGCGCATAATATTATCCGTCCGAAGTTGCGCAGTTTAAACGTTTTAGTAGTCAGGACCTGTCTTTACCGCAGTATCATTAGATAAATATAATCCAGCGATATAGAGTTCGAGTGGCCTTCTCTCAGTGTCACGATCAGCTATTTTTGTATCGCATTTTCAGTCAGTAAATAAAGTTAAGTACCGTTTTTATAGTCCTTTGTCAAGTTAGCGAGGATTAAGGGGATTATGATGAAATATGAATGAAGTAAAATTGCTGTCGTACTTGTCGTTGCCTTATAAATTATAGCAGGCTGGTGCTTTTTTAAAAGTGATTACTTAAATATTACATTGCTATAAATGATGATTCAATAGGATGAAACGTAACGACAACGCAATTATCAATAATAATATTATAAATGCGAAAATGTGCCTGTCGGTCTGTTACCTCTTCACGCTCAAACCGCTGAACCGATTTTTCTGATGTATGGAGATACTTTGAGTCCCGGAAAAAGACAGAGGATACTTTTCATCCCGGAAAAAATATACGGTTCTAGCACGACAAACAAATTTTGGTGCAACAGAGTTGCGTGCGTCATCTACGTAGTTTTATAAGTCAATTAATTAGTTATCCTACAAGGATGTTTTAGCGCATAGCCGAAAAAACTAATACCATCTTGTAATGTGTCACTTGACGGACAACTGTTTCACATCAACAATCATGTCAATATAATTTTCACATCATTTTGCATTGCTTGGAAGCAGACCT
Organism: Aricia agestis; assembly: GCF_905147365.1. Taxonomy (NCBI): domain Eukaryota; kingdom Metazoa; phylum Arthropoda; class Insecta; order Lepidoptera; family Lycaenidae; genus Aricia; species Aricia agestis. Next base: position 20,796,159 of record NC_056428.1, on the reverse strand, counting down.
CCAAGGATAAAATATAGAACCCATATAAAGTGTACACGGTGAATCGCGGCGCTAGCGGTCGTTGATCGTCGTCAAAAAACTTGTCATATTTCATCTTTTTCCATGTAAACCGCAATTGATAATTTAAGTGGCAGATGTTCCTAGTCTAGGGTGATATCGTGCTTTGCTTGTTCGATTGGAGCTGAGTATATGAAGTAAATAGCTGTAATCCAAAGACTTCTATTAGAAGTCTTTGCTATAATCAAACATGTCTATCTTTTAGGAGTTAATTTTTTTGCTAAATTAACCGAATGCAGTGCTAGTTTTTAACGCGCTTTTATTAGCTTGGGCTTTACATAAGTAACGGAATCTTTGAGCACAATTTTTACCTATCTCCAATAGTCTAATTAATTTGAAACTAAGTAGTAAGAGTCAATTGCAATGCAATAATTTGTTGTTGAAAAGCGTTAATTAAAAGAGCGTGTTCTTTTAGTTTCTTAAACCATTATTTATTTCTCACATTACATAGCTCCCAGACTAGCAAGGTCAATGACCGCTGGTGACACCTTATTTCATTTTGACTATAACTCTATACTTTGACATCTCGTGTATATGATGTATATCTGGCTGCGGAAACTGTAGTTCCGTCAGGGGAAATAGGCAAAGCCGGCGAAGGAACGTCATTTGCAGGTTACCGGTGCGCTGATAAGTCGTGCTAGCATAAGTACAAAACATACTATAAGAAGAATAATATATAAGACATTAAGGGCTATTCGTGTTTTAAAAATTGCTATAAAACTTCTGAACTGATTCTGATGAAATTTGGTATGAAGACATCTCGAGTACGGAAGTATAATATCCTTCCTACGGCAGTCCAGAATGACGTGGGATCTCAGACTACACAACGTTATGAAATGACATTGACTCTCCGATTATTCAGCAGGAATATATACTCTCTGACTTTACGTATTTAATTATTATGTGTTAATTTTCACGAAATAATTACTATTTAGGTATAAATTTAAGAGCACCAATCACACATAAAACTTCGTTTTATAAAACATTAGTTCCCATTGAACGCGTTCATGCGGCGACGTAAATCTCGCTCTGTTTCAAATGGATTTCACGAACTTCTTTTGATCACGATTAAACGTCACGCGATTTTTTTACATGTTGTCTAGAAAACTGTTTTTTTACACAAGTAACTTCAGTTAATGAAGATTAAATGCTCAAGACGAAAAACGATTACTGAAAAAGTGCTCGATAGTTTCTTTTTTTTAAAAAAAACCTTGTTTTAGACACATTTTTCCTTCGAAGTTTTCTGTCTTTTCTTTAATATTTTTTAATATCTAAAAAGGCATTGATAAAACCTAAATTTGCTCAAAATACTTTTTGCATAATCATTACAGTTCGTCTTTTATTCAAGTAAAACTAACTTGTCGATCCTTTTTATCTGGCATATGAAAGGCGGGCGTGTGTGAAGAGAGAAGGACGATGTTTGATTTTTTGGGTCAGTAGGTCTCTTAAATTTCGGACATTGGGCGTTCTGAAGATAAAACTCGAATTTGCTGTGAACGCGTTCAGTTTATAATGGTGAAATGCAATTCGATGTTATAATTGCGATTAAATACATTTTGAAACGGTTCAGTGTACATTGAAAGCGTTCCATTTTTTTTGTGAAATCGCCCCTTAACTGTTGTTGCCTGATTACACTAAAAAAGTTTTGATTTTGTTAACATCGTGATTTGTATAATATTGTATACGTATGTAATGATAATATTTTGTTTCTTTTTTTATAATATTTTCTTTTATTAAAGTGCTATGCAATGGCAGGCAGTCCTCGAGCGGCACACGTATTTTTTTGTGCCGACCAATCGCGAACCCAGAATTTTTCGTCGTCATTTCTAGTAAATTTCTGAAACATCGTGACCGTGACCTTAACCTATCGGAAATGTCGATACAGCGACAGCCTAATTAAAAGGCGGATGAGAGTATAAAAGAGATCTATGTCATTACTGTCATCTTTAAAGGAATAAAAGTAGCTCGTGTTACACTAGCGCACACTGTATACACAGAGAGAGAGAGAGAGATGATGAGTTCGTTATTCCCGGCCACATGTTTAGGTTACGTTAGGTTAGATAAAGTTGAACCTGGGATAAAATAATATTAAGGTTATTTCTCACGTTCCCCGTTTATTGATAGAAGAGGCATTTTGTGTATTTCTGTTTATTTCTATCCGTGGCATAGTAGCATCCAAAAGGATGGACTTCAATATAGTTACTTTACTGGTCTTAACTCAGATTGGCGGAAGTGATCTTTAAAGATCGCAGTCATAATATTATGTGATTGCCGCAAAGCATATTAAAATCGTAAAAATATTTAACGGGAATTCACCAATCGTGCTATTATTATTAGATCTTTTACAGCTATAATAAGCACTACTTCTATCTTAGTGCTTATTACAAAATCCTGATTCCTTAGCCAAAATGTATTCAGCAACTACAACCGAAAATAAAACCTCCTTTTTGAAAATCGGTTAAGATATGTATCTAATGTGGGCGTATATTACGTGAAAACCCAGAATAAATTTTCTACTGAGATAGGACATATTACTGCAATGTTTCATGCGACAGGCAGCACTTGCACAGACAGTAATCAAAAAATTTTACCGTTTTTGTCAATATTCTGATATGACTTGTGCAACAATGTCGAATTTTGGTCGGATTGTACAGTATGTGCAGCTAGTAGCCCCCTCTGCTCCGACCTTCGCAAAATATTCCCTATTAAATGCAATATGACTCACAGGCCTCAGAGACGAACATAAGCCCCATACATTATCTGTCAAACTCTTCATGAATCAATTCATTTAACTACAACTTCAATAAATGGAAGTTTTAATCATAATTAAATGTCTCTGAGAGCAGCAGTTAGCACGCAGCGGGGCTAAAATGGTCGCTTTGAAAGTCATATTATGAATCATAATATGATTCATTTTTTTTAAATCGCAAAATGCAAGTCTGCACTCTGCTTGCAGTTCATGTCTATTCGTGCATTTGACATTTGTCAGTTTGACAGTTTTGACAATTCATTTGCTGAATTGATTGAGAGGAATTGCTAAATGTGACCATTTTAGACCCGCAGATACAATGATAAAGTAAAGGCACAGTATAGCAATATGACATGTCTAATATTGCTATACTGTGGTAAAGGTACTTCACACAAATCTTATATCCTACATGTTTGACACTGTACGGCGTGACATTTAGTGATAACTAGAATTTGAAACACCGAATTTTACATTAACTGTGTCACTTTAACATTATATCTGAAATTAAACGTACTAAATGGCGCCTGTAACTCGCCAACATTCGTTTATCGCGCGGGAACCGTACAGTTTTCGGGAAAAAATGTATCCTATGTCCTTTCCCGGGACTCAATATTTTTAAGCGGTTTAGGCGTGAAGAGGTAACAGACAAACACACTTTTGCACTCATAATATTAGTATAGACTTCCATAACAAAAATTGAAAATTATATTAGTTCCAAAGTTTGAAGCTTATTGAGAATGTATTACAGCAAAAGTTTTATCGAAGTTAAAACACCTAGCCAACGCTAGGAAGTAGAACTATTATGGAGCAACAAGAAAAACCTTATACCGGCCGAAGTTGAAGCAAAAACTTCGAAAACAATAAGCCATGAAGTTGCTCTAACAATCTGGACGGCATTCTGACGTCTTTCTGAAAATTTTCTGGCTAGATGACGCACCCAACTTCCTTGCACCATTATTCAAATTACCACCGTACATTTTTCCGAAATAACAACTATCCTGTGTACTGTGTCCTTACCCAGGACTCAAAGTATAACCATACCAAATCACATTTAAATCGAAAAGCAGTTTTAGCGCAAATCGCTAAAATTTTACGTGCGGGTACCAAATTTTGTTGTAAGGGTAAAAGCAATCATAATGATATTATGTCCTTTCCCAGAACTCCAAGTATCTGTTTACCAAATTCGGAGATTTTAGCATAAAGAAGTAATAGACAAACAGACACGTTTACATAGGTATATCATTAGTATAGATACATTATCCCATTAACGAATAATAAGCGGAAGAGTAACTGAGTCATAAAATGATTCCACGAAATGCAAACCTACGGGCCTGTCCACATCTCCGCACGTCTTTATTCTCATCTTTCTCCGTTTTTAGCAATAGCAAAAGCAGAATACGTATCTAGGTCCACATCTAGATCAGTTGTTTTTTTTTTCTTTATGAAATAAGGGGGCAAACGAGCAAACGGGTGACCTGATGGAAAGCAACTTCCGTCGTCCATGGACACTTGCAGCATCAGAAGAGCTGCAAGTGCGTTGCCGGCCTTTTAAGAGGGAATAGGGTAATAGGGGAGGGTAGGGAAGGGAAGGGAATAGGGGAGGGTAGGGAAGGGAATAGGGTAGGGGATTGGGCCTCCGGTAAACTCACTCACTCGGCGAAACACAGCGCAAGCGCTGTTTCACGCCGGTTTTCTGTGAGAACGTGGTATTTCTCCGGTCGAGCAGGCCCATTCATGCCGAAGCATGGCTCTCCCACGTAGTGAAGAATGTAGCAGTTTTACAAGGCATGGCAACGTACAATGTTGCTATACTGTGACATGCATTTTAATTTGCACGTCACGTCGACGTACCGTGCCACGTCCCCACCGTTCCACGTTGACGACGTCGTGACGTGGAAATGTGGGCAGCGTGCATTTCGTGAATATTATTTCGTACTTTCAGTTGGTTGTCAATCCCGGGTCTGTCATACAATTTTCATTTCAGGCTACGTGTTTATGTCACAGACAGGATTTATATGCGTTCGCCCGAACATGCGGTTTAGCGGCTACATCGAGATTACAAACATAATGTATGTAACTATTTATTTATCACTTCAACAATCCACCATACAAAAACAAAATCTAGTTCCGTGAGTCCACTCCAATATTCATTGTAGAGTATTTATTTATAGTGGATTATTATTTTATTAAGTAATTTTTTATATGCTTTTATGCTTCTTATTTTTCTATGCTTTTTTTCAGTGGTAATGCATCCTTTTGGATACATGGACTCCACGATAACCAGGTTTTCATATCCGTTTGGATACCGTGGACTGTGAAAGTATTAAATAGCGGCGAGACGCACAAAAACCGAGCCCAACTGGAGCTACATTTGGCCAAATGTTCCGAATTGCCGTTCCATACTGTTCTTTTTCGATGCTATCCTTTTCTTTTGAACTTGATTTATTCAAAGGAGCCCCGACCTTGCTGTAAGTCAGCCTCGAGTTGTATGTCTCTGTCACTCGGTTGTTTGTTTCTGTCACACACTTGTTGACACTGATGGATGCTGCCTATTTAACATGCCCTTTGAGGGAACACCCTTCACGTTCAATTTCTAGGGCTGGCTCATTGGATGCTGCCTGTTTAACATGCCCTTTGAAGGTACACCCTTCACGTTCAATTTCTAGGGCTGGCTCATTCGTATGTGCCGTAACAACTCTTAATGAAGTATCGATGAGCTCTTCCGTAAATTACGCAAGTCATTTTCAACCGACCCGATTGGTAAGCTCCGTTATCGTCATAATCTCATACAAAAAATATATCGAGTATAAATCTGTTTTAATCATTAAAATATGATATAAAATTTTATAAAGATGGGTTAAATTACTGTACATTTTTAGTTTTGTCCTAAGAGCACTTTTAGGTATAAAAGATATTACGCGTTTACAAACAGTATACACGTTAGCATTTTTTGATAGAAAAAAGTTCCCTCATTTCCTAGTGGGGCTTTGTGACTTTCATCTTACCTTCCTAAAATCTTTACGTAACTCTTGGATGTCCCCTTACTTAACGTACTCACGTATTTCTGTTCTCAATTTAGTTACTTTATGTGCGTAATGACATTATTAATAATAATTGCAGCTCAGTTTGCATTGCTTTAATCAGGAGCTAGTAGCTACCTTACGATTTCTTTGCCTTTTTCTTTTCATGTGTTAGACAAGGACAAAGTATTAGGCTATTAATACTCTATTGTATAAATATTTTTTTTTTATGAAATCTATTAAAATTGTTAAGAAAATCCTTTGCGTATTTTTGAAGATCTAAAGTCGAAACGGCAAGTGGAGATACAAAACTTTATCCATACTATATTAATATTACAAATGCGGAAGTGTTTTCTCTGTCACTTCTTCACGGCCAGATTGATAACTAAAACAACGACGAAAAACTAAATATTGGTTCCAAAATGATCCGGCTCGAAGACCAAATGATAGCGACGGGAGAGGTGGACTGTATAATATGAAGATGAAAATAATAACTATGAAATGATTCACCATGGAACTGCAACGACAACTGTATTCTCTCGAGTCTCGGTAAGCCCTGCCACACATTATCCGAAATTTCTGATTAGAAACAGCTGAACGTCCGTTCTCCGCGCTGTCTCTTACATTTTGTACTGAGCCGAGTGAGCTCGAACTCGCCGGAAGGATATTTCGGATAGTGTGCGGGGTGGCGGTCCGGCGAAATTCAACTGTTTCTGATCCGAATTCGGACAATGTGCGGCCGGGCTTAGCCCGGCCAAAATGTAAGAGACAGCGCGGACGTTCAACTGTTTCTGATCAGAAATTTCGGACAATGTGCGGCCGGGCTTAATTGTGTACAAAAATATAAAATATCAATAAGCAAAAATATGACATAGAAAACTAAAGATTTCAAAATAGTACAAATGTATAAATGACAGATGAGTGTCATCTGTCCAGCCAGTCACCAACACAAAGCATGAACCGATTTTGCTGAAAGGTATGAATACAAGTTGAATCCCAGGAAAGGACAAAGGATACTTTTTGTTCCGGAAAAATGTACAATTTCCGCGCGACAAACGAATTTTGGTGATAAGGAATAGCGGGGGTCATATATAATAACTTATTTATGTCTATTATAATACCTATATAATTATTGTCGATCTATTGGCATGTGTTTAAATTTTCAAATAAACGTAGTTAATTTGTAAATATTAGGGAGATGCTGAATGTTTGCTTGAATTTAAATAAATTGGTATTACTTTGGAAGCTGATATCATGAGTATAATAAACAAAAATAGGAAATTAATAACAAAGAAAGGAATGTTCATAATATTATGCTGAAGATTATTGCTGTATTTTTATTATAATTTTGTAGCTTTCAAATTATGAGTTAATAATACTCTATACTACCTCCCTGAGTCCCTGACCGACGAGCATTCGCGTGTAACCTGTAATGTAACATTATAGATTCGACTTTGAGCATTCCATAGACCATAGCAAGTTGACTTCACAGTCACGTAGCATTGATGTTACAAGTTGTATTACAACTTATCATTACAAGAAGCGCATTGTGATGCTCGGCTCTCCTCCCTCACTGATGCTCGACTCTTTTAAAATGTTACTTACAAGCGAATGTTCCCGGTGAGGGAGCACCTTTACGCTTCGCGTCAAAAATTATGAGGAAACGGGACAAAATTGGCGACATTTTTGTGTCACGGGCTCGTAGACTACGCGTGACGTTTGACGATGGCGGAAGATGGCGGTGTGCCAATTTGAAAACCAAAACATTCAGTTCAAAATTAATTTTCTTCATGATTTTATGAATGAATAAATAAGTATACGTTTATTGTATAACGAGGTGACGCCGAAAGTCAGTTGCGCCAAAATTCGTTTAACGCTCGGGAACCGTACATTTTTCCGGGTATTCCCATCAAAATTGGTTCAGCAGTTTGGACGTGAATAGGTAACAGTCTGACAGACACTTTCACATTTATAATACTAACTATAATATGATATTACACCGGTTACCGGTTTCGATAAAATTACACCTGATGATGATTTTATCAAAACCGATCTTGTAAAACATAATTGTTTATCAGTAATAAAATACTACTTTCACAGTGAACTCTCTACATGGAACACGTACACACCCTAAAGTATTATCACTTATTTTTGTTACACCCTGTATATCTACCCAATTTCATTGAAATCGGTTCAGTAGTTTGGTTGTGAAGAGGTAACAGACACACTTTCGCAATTTATAATAATAATATTAAGTATGCATGCAGACGTTATTACAAGTCTTATAACTTATATGTCTTGTCCTCGTCTGATACCTTAGAAAAGTGGCAAGGACGACAAAAATATAAAGTCAAAGGGTGAATCTATTGACGAGTTCCAGGGTTAACCTTTGTACATAGTCCAAGATCCCGTAGCTCCTCGGATGATTATAGTCCAAGATCTCGTGACTCCTTGTATGTTTCGGGTTAGTAGGTACTAGGTATATAATATGTATAAAAAAATCATACCAGCTGGTCTATTTCTTCTCTTAAACTTCTAATAATCTTATACTTGAAATTTTAATAGAATCACGTTCTATAAAACGTTGTCAAATATTCTATAATCAGATATTGAATTTAAAACCAAATAAAAAACCAATAACATTTCCCTTCGTTTACTCTATCTATTAATAATAATAAACTATAAAATGTTTAACATAGGAACAGACAGCCAGAGTAGACAGAATTATAAGACAGCGGGAATCCGTAGTTTTGAGCTTTCAACGGTGAAAACCGTTAGTGTGTCCACAGCACGTATATTTTTGATGGCCGGTGACGTTCGAGAAAAGCGTGACGCGACCAATGAGCTTGAGTTATGACCCGTCACAATGTAAACAATATACAGTAGATTATACTAGTAAAGCTCCGTTTCAAAATTGCGTCCGCTCGAAAGCGCCGTTTTTATCGGCTACACTACGAGATCACGAGAAATTGTATGTAAATGACAGCACGACTGTCGACCGCGGCGCCGCTATTTAAATAAATCGTTACATTCGATTACTTGTGATCTCAGGGTGTAGCGTCCAAAATCGCTCGTTCGCGCGGACGCATATAAATCCGGACTAACTATAAAGTATAGACCGCACGAATTGAGCGAAGGCACACATTTACCAGATATACAGGGTATCAAAACTAAGTAATAATGCTTTAAAGTGTGTGTGTGTGTTCCTTGTATATAGTTTACTGTGAAAATAGCAGCGCCGTAAAAGTTCCTTTTGACTTCTATTTCTGAGTAGCTTTCAGCAGTTTGGACGTGAATAGGTAACAGTCTGACAGACACTTTCACATTTATAATACTAACTATAATATGATATTACACCGGTTACCGGTTTCGATAAAATTACACCTGATGATGATTTTATCAAAACCGATCTTGTAAAACATAATTGTTTATCAGTAATAATATACACTTTTCATGCACTTTTTCCACTTTTATTAATAACAATTATGTTTTACACGACCGGTCGTGTCTTTTTCCACTTTTATTAATAACAATTATGTTTTACACGACCGGTCGTGTAAAACATAATTGTTATTAATAAAAGTGGAAAAAGTGCATGAAAAGTGTATATTATTACTGTGAAACATGAATTTCCACCAAGAAGTTACGGTACATTCAATATCATAATTGTTTATTAATAAAAGCGGAAAAAGTGTATATTATTACTGTCTAACTATAATAATATGGGAGCCCCCCTTAATTTTTTATTTTATTTTAAAATTATTATTAATTATTAAGGTAAACACATAATTAAGACTTTGTGATATTTTCAAGTGTCTATATTATAGACAGGTAAGAGGTATAATATTATACAGAGTGTAACAAAAATAAGTGATAATACTTTAGGGTATGTACGTGTTCCTTGCAGAGAGTTCACTGTGAAAGTAGCAACGCTGAAAGAGCAATTTTTTTTTTCACTTTTGATTTTTAAACAATCAAACGAGATTGCCGCGTCCAACTCTAACAACGTCTTTTCACGTTGCTTAGAGTAGGACGCAGCCGGCTCTTCTTCTATCTGTCCATTGTACCGTCAGTGTGGATGCGTCTTTAGATTAACATCAAAAAGTCGGAAGCGCTGCCCTTGACAGCTGTTGTTACTCCCCAAGTTCCATATCAACCATCCATCATTGTTGCCGGAATAAACGTACCACAGTACACACATCATACAGTAGAATACACATACACAGGAGTTACAGTGGTGGAAATGTGTGGTAGGCTAATTGCCCATGTAAAAAAGTATTTGATAGTTGATACTAATTCAGTATACTGACATGGTCGTGTTTTTGAAATCCAACTCGATCAACGGGAAGATGACGCGTATGCTATTGTTTTACTACTATCTGAAATCCATACTTACTAATATTATGAGTGGGAAAGAGTGTCAGTCTGTATATTGTTACCTCATCACGCCCAAACTGCTGAAAGCTACTCAGAAACAGAAGTCAAAAGGAACTCTTACGGCGCTGCTATTTTCACAGTAAACTATATACAAGGAACACATACACACTTTAAAGCATTATTACTTAGTTTTGATACCCTGTATATCTGGTAAATATGTGCCTTCGCTCAATTCGTGCGGTCTATACTTTATAGTTAGTCCGGATTTATATGCGTCCGCGCGAACGAGCGATTTTGGTCGCTACACCCTGAGATCACAAGTAATCGAATGTAACGATTTATTTAAATAGCGGCGCCGCGGTCGACGGTCGTGCTGTCATTTACATACAATTTCTCGTGATCTCGTAGTGTAGCCGATAAAAACGGCGCTTTCGAGCGGACGCAATTTTGAAACGGAGCTTTACTAGTATAATCTACTGTATATTGTTTACATTGTGACGGGTCATAACTCAAGCTCATTGGTCGCGTCACGCTTTTCTCGAACGTCACCGGCCATCAAAAATATACGTGCTGTGGACACACTAACGGTTTTCACCGTTGAAAGCTCAAAACTACGGATTCCCGCTGTCTTATAATTCTGTCTACTCTGGCTGTCTGTTCCTATGTTAAACATTTTATAGTTTATTATTATTAATAGATAGAGTAAACGAAGGGAAATGTTATTGGTTTTTTATTTGGTTTTAAATTCAATATCTGATTATAGAATATTTGACAACGTTTTATAGAACGTGATTCTATTAAAATTTCAAGTATAAGATTATTAGAAGTTTAAGAGAAGAAATAGACCAGCTGGTATGATTTTTTTATACATATTATATACCTAGTACCTACTAACCCGAAACATACAAGGAGTCACGAGATCTTGGACTATAATCATCCGAGGAGCTACGGGATCTTGGACTATGTACAAAGGTTAACCCTGGAACTCGTCAATAGATTCACCCTTTGACTTTATATTTTTGTCGTTCTTGCCACTTTTCTAAGGTATCAGACGAGGACAAGACATATAAGTTATAAGACTTATAATAACGTCTGCATGCATACTTAATATTATTATTATAAATTGCGAAAGTGTGTCTGTTACCTCTTCACAACCAAACTACTGAACCGATTTCAATGAAATTGGGTAGATATACAAGGTGTAACAAAAATAAGTGATAATATTTTAGGGTGTGTACGTGTTCCATGTAGAGAGTTCACTGTGAAAGTAGCAGCGCTGAAAGACCAAAATTTTTTTTCACTTTTGTATGGGGAAACTCATGACGCTCTGGCCCTTGCCCATACAAAAGTTAAAAAAAATTTTCGTTTTTCAGAGCTGCTACTTTCACAGTGAACTCTCTACAAGGAACACGTACACACCCTAAAATATTATCACTTATTTTTGTTAGACACTGTAGAAATAGATACTTTTTATCCGGGAACAAAACATCAACTATTACTGTTTAAATCTTTTTGATATGAACTACAATACATTTAGCTCTAAGAATCTCATAGCAACTTCTAGATCTTGCAAAACTTTCAACTACATTGTACAGTTGGATTAGTCCCGTCCGAGTATCATGAGTTACGCAAAGTACATTTATTTCAAGCGTTATCCAATCAGATATTGTTGTAATAAAACACGTGTTCATCCATCCATCGATTGCGGCAGAGTGTTTGTCGACAGCTCTGATTTATTTACAAACAGTTTGGGAACGAAAGAAACAAATGATTTGAGAACATTCATAACACGTCAATCCGACTTGGTTTGTTGAGTTCAAACATCAGTGATCATGAGTTCTAAAGTAGATATAACTAAGACCCAGTTTCATCAAGCAATGTTAAATAAATAACGGCTTGTTAAATCAATTAACGGCCTGTTAGAGCTATCGAGCGTTCCACCATACGCTAATGTCATGGCAAATCGCCTAACACGGTGTTAAATTTTAATTCCTGCTGGGGAGGTCCGTTAAATATATAACAGGCCGTTGTAATAGTCAAAACAACTTTTTAAAGACAATATCCAATATCAATAAAAGAATCTGTTTTGACTTTTGAGTGTTGCCGCCATGTTTCGCCACATCCTTACATATTATTTATTATTTTTCATGTTATGCATAATTATTTATTTTAATTTTGTCAAAAATTCAGCCCTCGGATTTTCCTTGACATTGCAAATACACTGACTTGTATCAAAATTACCAAGCCGAAATAATTCATGTTTTCAGCTTTGACAGATCATAATTATTAACCTGGTAAATTAAAAAGAACTATTGTAGTGTAACAAATGTATGCGATCAGTGATATTTTAATTTGGTCGCATTATCTACCAGATGACATATTATACGAATAAGGTGAAAATGACACATTGCAGCCAACATGTCGCATTAAACTTGTACATTGCAATTTCGTCGCCTTATAACAAGAACGAACGAATTGAATGTTATTCACTCGTTGTTCACTTAACGTTGCATTTACTAATCCGCTGTTAAATTTTTACTGTGGGACATAAGTATTTTAACAGTCTGTTTAATTTTCCAAGGTCCATTAAGTAATGCCTTGTTAGGATTTAACAAACAGAGGTTGGTGAAATTGGGTCTAAAGATAACAAGAAGAGTAGAGGATAGAGAAAATATCATATTATGTAATTGTGTTGTGTTCTAAAGTAGAGATAGATCATATTAAGGTGACGCCGCGTTAAAGTAAAAAACCGTGTTGAATATGTTTTAGATTGCTTGTTGCTCATAGAAAACAAGAAATGTTATACGTGGGAGAGCCAGGATAGGTTATACGAGGGAGGAGGGCACGAATGGGCCGGCTCGACCGGAGAAATACCACAGAAAACCGGCGTGAAACAGCGCTTGGAAAGGACGTAAGCGACAAAATGGTTTTGTCTCGTAATTTCAAAACTATAAATATATTTCATATAAGCTATGGGCAAATTAAAGTGTATGCTTGAACCAATCTGTGTACAAATTTTGGAAGCTTAAATCACTCTCCTCTGTTGGCAAAATTAGAATCCCTTTTTTACACAGGTATTTTTGAATAATTATTTTGTGTTATAAAAGTTGACCAATCGTGTTATGCTATGGGTAATTCAAAGACAAAGACATGATGAATACTGACATAATGAACTTTAACTTTCTTAGCTTTAGTAATTACTGAGAAAAATCGATATCGCTACAGCTAAATTATCAAGGCGTCGCCTTAACTAAAGATTTTAACGAAAAGAGTGAATAGAGTAGAAGCTAGCCTGTCAAATAAATTATAATATAGGTATAATAATAATTGCTATTTTCTAAACGTCAACGGAAAGCAATTATGACGACCTCTGTAGCTCAGTGGGTAGGCACGTTGGCAGCTTAAGCCAGGAGTCCCGGGTTCGACACCCGCCGAACAAAAAGTTTTCAAAGTTCCTAGGTCATGGATGTATATTAAATATGTGTATCATAATATAATAAAAATCTTAAATATAATATGTATAGTATAAAAGTATTAAATATATTTCCGTTGTCTGGTACCCGTAACACAAGTCCTTCAGGTACTTATCACGGGGCCAGACTGACGTAGTGTGAAGCGTCCATAGATACAAAAAAATAAAATTAGCTCAAAATTTCAAGATGAGACAGTGAAACCCAAACTGCCCCAAACGACCACAAAATTAGGTTACTTTAGCATCGACATAAAATAAGCTTTGGCTGTCCAGCCACAATTATTAGTTTGATAGTAGATATGCTTAGAGCTTTTTTTCCTAGTCCTGTCTATAATGTGCCATCAAGGACAAAAGCTAGAGACGAAACATAATATAGTTATTATTTGTTAAAATTATTCATAGAATATTAGGCATAAACTTTTGAAATTAGCCTTTTGATGTCTGAATTACGATTCAAAACAACGTAAACAATCTGACATTAAAATGTATTAGTTGCTAGCGGAGAATAATCTGACCATGAACTGTGCTGTGACAAAGTCTATTGTCGTAACATTTTAACTAAAACGGTTTAATTATAAATAATTGCAACTTGAATACCCTAAGACCTAAAAATCTGTTCCGTTCTAGAAGAAAAGTTACCTCCAAATCAGAATCTAATCCTTCCATACTGGTATGCAGATCCGACCTTAGAGACACTCTGTTCGGTCTTCTCGAAAGACTGTTCACTCCCATGAGCTTGTGGGAGCGTCCCAGAGTCGCACTACCACCCATGATCTCCGGCTCTCGGAAAGACAGCTTCTTCCTGGGTCTCTCCTCCTGATCCGACGGCGTCAGTCGTACACACACATCATCCGAGGACTCGAACTGCCTGTGCAAAGTCGGGTCCTTTTGGAAAATTCCACTGTGATATTCCATATCCTCGTATCTTTTCATGGCGCCGACGGAGAGCGGTCTCGGTCTTCCGTACTCCCTCGGGCCATCGTCTATTCTACTCCGATGCTTGACCTTTCGTTCCGCAAATTCGGGATCCGAGCGGACATTTTTTAATCGATCCTTCTTTTCCTTTTTGTCTTCCTTCGATATGAGCGCGCCGCCTAAGCTGAAGAGGCGATTCCGGGCCTTCTGCAAGACTTCCGCGGGCAGGCTTTTCAGCGGGTCGCTGCGACGTTTTTCCCGGTGACTGGACATGTCTCGTCACGGGACGGCGTCGTGACAGCAAACGGAACGCGGTAATTCGCGGCGATTCCCGCAAAACAACTGAGGCGGCATTCTGCGCGTGCGGCGCCGATCGCAGACACCGCAAATAACGCTTTGAACTCGCGTACACGACACGTAGACCGTCATACAGGAATAATATCGTCGTCATACACCACTGTCCTATATTTTTAGACGTTTTATTAAAATCCTAAAAGTTAAGGTTTCACGAGTAAAATTCACCGTGCCTAAAAATAAATGTCCTTACACTTCCGACTGTCAGCCGTAATTCTACTTTAACTACTCTCTTTATGGTGTAATAATATAGCTTGTTAAATGTTTGGTCTATATCGTTTGACAGTTCATTAAATATCTTAATATAGATTACCATAATATATTATGGCACATGATAGTGCATCTGGAGATTACGAAAATGTTTTATAATAATATTATATTATTTTGTCTCTATATTATCCAACTGGCAGAGCAAGGCGGCTGTTTCTAACGCAATTAAAATAAGCATCACAATTATCACAGGGCGTTATTATATTATTGAGGAAGTGGAAAAGCTCTCGAAGTCACTTATGTAAGGGGCTGCACGACGGAGCCGTAACAAGATCACAAATATAACTTCGTTTGCTCTCGCCTATATGAGTGAGGGAGTTAGAATTTGGTACCCGAATTTCATTGTATGTGACAAATTAAAAGATTTAACTGTCGAAATATAATACAGTATTCTCGTTAAACAATATTTCACCTGGCTATCCACCACTTAACTTGACAGATAGGGTATGGAGAATCTGTCAAAAAAGTTGTGGATAGCCTATTCGGCAGTTTATCAGGAAATAGTGAAACAGGCCTTTAATTGTCGAAATATAATACAGTATACTGGAAGAACAATAACTCTCATATATTAAAATATATGGCTCGAGTTGTGGTCATAAAAACGTAGCAACGAAAATTATTGTATGAATTGAACGACTCAAGACAACAAAGCTCTACGATATGCACCTACATTTGCATTGGTTTAAAAAATACATTCCGAATTGCTGTAAAACTGCTGTAAATACTTACATCATAAAACGCGTGTAGGAATTTCAAGTTTCTAGCCTACGAATAATAAAAACTAAGGAAACGTAACTCCCATACTTCAACCGTTTCTATTCGGTTACTTTTCACACACTAAAATAATGACAATAACTTCGAACACACACTCACGAAATAAAGCCGTTGACATTCATTGCCACTTCTATATATTTACACTGAATTTTGTACCGAATACATGCATAAGGTATGCATGTATTCAGGTTAGTGATGGTCGATTACACCGAACTCGAGTTAACTTGAGTTCGGTGTAACTCGAACCCTCTCGAGTTAAATTCTCTCTGACTCGAGTTCGTAAACCGCCAAAAATCCTACTTCCTACTAATATTATAAAGGCGAAAGTTTGTTTGGATGGATGTGTGGATGTATGGATGCTTGTTACTCTTTCACGCAAAAACTACTGAACGGATTTTAATGAAACTTTACAGTAATATAGCTTATACATCAGAATAACACATAGGCTACAATCTTAATCAACTTTCAAAAAGGCGGAGGTGTTATGTTCGTTTTCTTATGTTTAACGATTACTCCGCCGTTTGTTAACAGATTTTCAAAATTTTTCTTTTGGTATATAGGGTATCATTCCCATTCGGTATTATATTCACAAAAGTGGTGATCTGATGAAGGATGCATAAGTAATCGAGGGAACTCCTCAAAATTTATATGGAAACATGTGGTGACTTCGGTTTCGTGAGAAGTATTCTAAGCATATGCTACCAACAAGTAAAATTTTGCACCGAGGTATACCTGGTATACCGTGGTTTGGAAGGTGCTGAGGGAACTCCTGATTCTTTATAGATACAAGTTTGGGAGTTTCGGCGTTGTTTTAAGAACGGAAAGCATATGCTACTATGCAAATTACATTCATCATCATCATCATCATCACTACCATTTTATACCATACATCGTCCCATGGTTGACTTATGAGCCTATAATGACCCTGTTATTGGTACGTTTCATAGTCTTTTAGATCGAGACTCGAGTTTGTCAAGCGATAATTGAAAAAAATCTCTACTTAATATTGCTTGAGAGTATGTTTGCTTGAACGCGCTAATCTCAGGAACTACAGGTCCGATTTAAAAACTTATTTCAGTGTTAGATAGCCATTTTTATCGAGTAAGAGTATATAGGCTATATATTATCATGCTAAGACTAATACGACCGAAGAAACTCAGGAAAATGTGGAAAAAACGGGGGAAATATTAGAAATTACGAACCACTGGAGCAATTTTTATGGCAATATTTGGCAAAAATATAGAGTAAACCAAGTGAAGGGAGTAGGGACATAAGAGCTATTTTTATGGGAAAATGAACGGTTTCCGTAAAATTCCTAATTTACGCGGGCGAAGCCGCGCGGGACATCTAGAACATCAATAAATAATTCTATTTCAACAATAATTTTCTTTTTTACTTTAGTATAATATTATTATAAATAAATAAATAAAAAAATGAAAGAATTAAAACAGATATAAGTAAATACAGGGTGTAACAAAAATAAGTGATAATACTTTAGGGTGTGTACGTGTTCCTTCTAGCGAGTTCACTGTGAAAGTAACAGCGCTGAAATACCAAAAAATTTTTTCACTTTTGTATGGGGAAACTCGTGACGCTCGGGTCATTGCCCATACAAAAGTGAAAAAAAAAATTCGTCTTTCAGAGCTGCTACTTTCACAGTGAACTCTCTACAAGGAACACGTACACACCCTAATTTATCACTTATTTTTGTTACACACTGTATAATATTTTGTCGGTTCCAATTTTTAAACTATTTATGCGAGGCTGACGAATTAAACTGGTAAAAATTAAAAAAGCATTCACTTGTCCGAACTAAAGTTACGTAACTCGAGTTCAACCCGAGTTACGTGAATTTTAACTGGGGTTAAATCGAATTTAGCTTTTTCCGAGATGGCACATCACTAATAAATTCGGGTCCAACCCCTCCGTGGTCTTGGTCGTGGTCGTGGGTTCGATTCCCGCGTTGGAAACATGTTATTTCCAAGTTTGGTTAGGCTGATCCTGATTGTCTGACAAGTAAGATAATCCATGCGTCGGATGGACATGTAAAAAGTCGGTCCTGTCTGATCTCTCCGCTCATGTCGGTCTTCCGTCCCACTAGGTAATGAGAGTAAAGGAATAGAGAGTGCTCTTGTGTACTGCGCACACACTTGGGCACTATAAAATAACTCTTGCGTAGCTGGCCTGGTTTTTAATGAAACCGGCCACCGTCACCGAAACCCAACCAACAAGGTGTGTGAGCTATTATTATTAATTCGGGTCAAATTTTGTAGCCTCGTGGACAAATTTTTTGACACAGACTCTTCCTTAGTTTTTATTATTCGCAGTTTCTACTTACGTTACTCGTAGCTGTAGTCGTTTATCTTGTCAAAATAAAAAGCAAAATTAAATTATCACCAGACCCTAAAATGTCATTATCATATTCTATTAGATCTTACATCAGCGTTGCTATTTATAACAATTGTTTCAGTTAAAACGCATTATCTGCTGAATTTCTATCGGCCTTTATCCCAGTCGGCTGGCGTGAAATTAAACTGTAACAAACTACGTACCTACTGACATCGCTTTTACATAATTATACCATATACAATTCATAGTATTTTTACTCTCGCAAAATTGAATAATCGTTTAACGAGAATATGATTTCTTTGTTGCACCGAATGTCTGCTACCGCGGGGAACCGTACATTTTTCAGGAAAAAACTATCCTATGTCCTTTTACGGGACTCAAAGTATGGTATCTTGTAATTTCTTCTTTTTCTTTTAAAAATGGCCGACTCGGTGAGTTGCCGATGTCAGAGTGGCTCGAACTTCTGGTAATTAAGTACATCAAAATCGGTTGAGCGGTTCAAACGTCATATGATGATAAAGTCAAAGTCAAGTCAATAGGCAGACAGACAGACATACTTACCCACTTACAATATGGATGATAATAATAGATACCGTTATTGCAAGTATACATATAAAAAAAATTAACGATGAATAACTTATTTATTATTCAAATAAGTTTTTGTCCGTCAAATGCATAAAGTATGTGTGTATCTGTTTACCCTCTCACGCTAAAACCTATTTTGCATTTTGATAAAAGTTGGTGTGGAGATAGGTAATTGAGAGTCCTCGCAAAAGGAACAGGATAGTGTATCGAATAATGTAAGGTTCTCGCGCCATTAATTAATGAAGGCGCTAGCAACAAGTTCTTGCAGTAATTACAAAAATTGAGTTTCAGACATAAATTTAAACTGACAGACCGACATGGACAAAATGATTTATCTAACGATCGTACAGAGTGTGGATTTTGTTTATTAATTAGGACGTTGAAACGAAAATGTGAGACGAAAATCTACGAGCTACATATGAAAGCAAAAAAAAGATTGGTAAGCCAAAATTAAAATTGTATTTAACTGCAGCGAATAGTGTGATTTCCCTTGTGTGTATGTCCATTGAAACTCATGCTAGTTACTTGCACAATTAATTAATATAAGAAACAGTAATTTGATTTTTCTAACAAATACTGAACATCTTAAAAATAAAACCTATCCAAGAGTGAAGAGCCTTTGTCTGTCCAGTTACTTTTCAAGTACTTATGCTACATAAAGCCTTAGCTTTCTTAATAATATTATTGTATAATCTATTTGTTTATTTGTTTAATTTAAGTGCTAATACTATACAATTGTATATCTTGATATTATACAGTGATAAGCCCTAAAGCTGCTAGTTAATAATATCTTTATTAGAAAGAGAGGCTAGAGGATAATAGTATCACTCATTGAACCCACTATAATTATTAACCCTTAATTCACTTCCTGAGTCCCAGGGACTCACACCAAAATTTTAAACGGCCTTAATTCAAAAGTCTTAGCAGCTAGTTTCCCCCACGTCTCAGTACCTTCATGTAGTGACGCGGGCGACATGGTGCCGAGAGGATGAGTGCGTACATACCATATTTGGTGAGTTATTACGCCGAGTGAGTCCCAGGGACTCAACTAGTGAATTACGCTATGATTATTTTTATAAGTTAAAGTTTTCAAATGTTGATTTTTCACCGTTATTATAATTTAAATTATATATGCTTTATTTTTCTGTTGTACAATTCTAAAATAGCTCCAAAAAAACATGACTTTATCTATCTAAGAGAAGATGGAGCAGATTCTATTCTGGAAGCCTGGCTTCAAGAAGATTTGGACGAAAAAATGACATTCCTGAAGATGTCAGCCACCCTGAAACAAGTTAGCTAGGAGGGAAAGTATTACTATTTACACTACTATAAAAAGAGAACAAAAACTGCTCATCTGTGCACAAAATGTCAGAAGCCGATATGTTTTATTTGCTCAAAAAAGATGTGCCGACGTAGCTTTTAGATAGTGGTAGAAACCCACTGCACGTTTTTTTTCTTAGTATATATACATAAATATTTATTTTATTTTATTTTGTGTACCTTTATTGGTTTAAAAACATTAAGTTCTTTTTAATTTTTAGAATATTTGTTAGTTTAGAGAAACATTAAAAATATAATGGTTTTAAAAAACTGGTAAGTGCATTTTCATTAATTTTCAAGAGGATCTCAGAAGTACCCTCCCCTATTCCCTTTCCCCCCCTAACCTATTACCTTATTCCCTCGTAAAAGGCCGGCAACGCACCTGCAGCTCTTCTGATGCTGTCAGTGTCCATGGGCGGACGGAAGTTGCTTTCCATCAGGTGACACGTTTGCTCGTTTGCCCCTTTTTTCATAAAAAAAGCTTCTTTCTAACAGGTAAGATAATTTTACCGAACAAAAGCTATGCAAGCAACTGGAAAGCTTTTTTCTGTTATCATTCAGTTATCTGCAGCTGCCCGTCAAAAATTTTCCGTTTGAAAATTGCAACAGACAACGTATCGACTGAATTTAAATCGAGCGCTCGGAAAATTTGGTGCACATTCGAATATTGTAAATTGACGTTTGATAATATTTTTTTAAGTCTTACTTACATTTTAATTAAGAAAAATATGAATAATATATGAATATTTTCAGTGGGAATTGGAAAGCGTTTTAAAATGTGTCATCTACATTTTAAAATATAACAAAAAAGTCGAACATTGAACCCCTCTTTTCTGAAGTCAGTTAAAAACAAAGAGGGAAACTAGAATTTACAAGAATTCGTCTTCGACAGTTAAATATTAAATCGTATTCTATGAAACGCAATGAAACCAGTGGATAATAAAAGATCGGAAGATCAAAGTCGCATTCAGAATATTGGTCAATCTTAAAATATCACCTGCTTCTGAGATACATTTGGGATAGTAATATTTTTATGGGTGGCTGTACTGTTTGCGAAATAAAATGTTACTCTTTGTTGTTTTAATTTTTAAGCGAAAACTTTTTAATGGCATTGTGCAGTTTTTGGGATGTGTAAGACTTGCATTAGGAGTCAGCACGCGTGAGCTGATGGAAAATTCCTAAGGCATTCTTACAGACGATCGGCACTTGTCTACGGCACGCGTCGATGCGGATGGCTGCCGTCGACGCGTGCCGTGGACAAGTGCCGTTCGTCTGTAACAAGCCTTAAATAAACCGCTGGCATGGCGTAGGAGAGGAAGTTTTATAATATGCTTGCGTCTACTGTTTCCTTTTTCACTCCTGCACTCCCAAGTTGCTTCCCTTTTTTAATTAAGGTCACAGCACACATATCAACTCGGAAAGGAATCGGCACCGTATCGCCTCGAGCCGTTTAATATTCCCTACTGCAACGCACACTAACCGGAACCGTAACGTAATCGCCTCGCCTAGCGGAAGGGAGCAGCGGTCGGCGAGCCGTAAGCGAAGCGTCGCCTAGCCGTAGCCGAGTTGACGTACAGGCGCTACTGGTATACCCTTGGTTACGTGCATAGGTTGACGCCTGGTTGACAGCGAGGCGAAGGCGATACGGTGACGATCCCTTTCCGAGTTGATATAATATGTGCTGTGACCATTAACCACTTTTCTATCAAAACTTTGAAATTCCTAGTTGTAAACCAAACATTAAGATTGAGACATCTCTCAAAATACCTCTGTTATAACCACATTGTTAAAAGTTTGTAACGACGCGCGTTGTTCGGTCAACCAAACGTAGATTTCATATTTCCATCCTTTTCATCTTCTGTGTTTCCTTAAAAATAAGAAAGTCTTGTGTATATGTATGTACTACCTTTTGTCCACAGCTTTGCTCGCGTTAAGAAGTATTTTGAAGAAGAAGTATTAATAAAGTATTAAATGAGTGAAATAAACGCGTTGAAATGTAGTCCAAAAAAAATCAAGATTAATAAATAAAAAAATGGTTGTTGTGCCTCACTCGACATAGATTGATAGGTATAGTGTGTCGCGGACTTTTTTGTAGATATATATAAGATCTACAATTAATTTGGCTATTTTAGGGTTCTATCATTTTTAGTTGATTTTTTACACCTTGTGTCAGAAAAACCCAAATATCTTACGGAACCCTATTTTTCCCAAAATAAAATTTAGCCTATGTTACTTGTGGATAATGTAGCTTTCGAATGGTGAAAGAATTTTTAAAATCGGTCCAGTAGTTTTTGAGCCTATTCATTACAATTAAACAAAGTTTCCCTCTTTATAATATTAGTGTAGATACTCGTAATAGGATGACACCTGCAACTTCGTAGCGCCCAAATTCATTTATCGCGCGGAAACCGTGCATTTTCCGGTATAAAAAGTGTCCTATGTCATTTCCACCCAAAGAATATTCGTACCAAATTTCAGCAAATTCGGTTAAGCGGTTTGGGCGTGAAGAGGTAACAGATACATTGACTATAAACAATATGCATTCAGTATAGATTTTGAGATAGTATAATTATCTAAGTATCTAGTTAGGCCTAAAAACTGAAAATCGCAATTATTTTGTTATATATTCTGTATTTTCTTTACCTTTACCAAAGTTTGATCACTTGTAAAGTACCTACTCTTGTTAATGACTTACAAATGTATTCTTAAAGTAAGTACTTACATAAAATTCACACTGTATTTTCAGACTAACACAAACAATTTTTCGTATTTTTACAGTACCAGTTTTTCGACGATTCTGAATGCACCCAACTCGCTGCTATTCAACATAATTTTTGGCTTTCCGATTTTACAGTGAGAATTTTCACGAAATTATATAATGATACCTATATTTTTCGCAGCCATCTTGTTAATTTCACCAGCAAACACGCCTAGGCTGTTTAGGAGTTTACATAATGTTTAATAAATTATGACGTTAAAAGAACAAAAAAATGTACTATTATTATCTAATACTCCCATAACCCTACAAAATTAAGGTCCTCTTTTGGCCTACCGCCTATGAAATAATTTCTCTGATAGTACCTACGATACTGGTATATATTATGTAATATTAAATACATAAGGAAGAGTTCACATTTCCACAGAGAACTCGACCTATACTAATTATTCTTAATAGGGTAAAAGGAGTTTCATTTACCGGACTAAAAGGCGTAGAAATGTAAGTTAATTGTAGTTCAGATATTACGGAAGTGTGGAAAAATCCTTTGGCTGACATCGGAATGTATGCTCTGAGAAAATAGTATTTTGTCCGGGGTTAGCTTAATTAGAATTTTGAACGAATGTAAATTTATCTCTACATTCTGCTCGACTAAGCCCGGCCGCACTTTGTCCGAAATTTCTGATCAGAAACAGTTGAACGTCCGCACTCCGCGCTGTCTCTTACATTTTGTAATGAGCCGAGTGAGCTCGAACTCGCCGGAAGGATATTTCGGATAGTGTGCGGGGTGGCGGTCCGGCGAAATTCAACTGTTTCTGATCAGAATTCGGACAATGTGCTGCCGGGCTAAAGTTAAGGACTTGTTTGCTACTTGATTATAACATAAAACAGCTGATCATTTTCTTTATTTAGAGTAACCACTAATATTTAAAATGCGAAAGTGTGTCTGTTCTTACCTCTTCACGCTGCAGCGGCTGAACCGATTTTAAAGAAATCTAGCAATAACTTTGAAAGACATGATAGTATTTGTACGAAAAAATGTAAGGTTTTCGCGTTAAAAGGGAATTAGGTGTAACGCGTACTTGTATAATGGAGGTCAGTGGGTGTAGCGGAGTTATTGATGTCATCTCGTATTTTACAATATTATATATAATATTGTAAAATACTAGATGACATCAATATTGACATGATTGACATCAATTATTTATCTTTTCTGTTTCAAAGTTTTGTAAAAGCCGCACTATAAAAACAGTCTACACAAAGTCACAAGAAAAAGATAAAGTTTAATAACATAATAGGACTATTACAGGAATAAATTATATTGTCAACAGTAACATTTTATGGTATGTGCTACCTTTATTAGCTTCATTTTCTTTGTACGAGAAAAATTCAATTCACTTTTCATGTACGGTTTCAGCTTAAGAAAATAATCTTCTACTACAATACCTCTATATTGGCTACAAGGTTCTACGTTATATGCTGGATCTTTTGACGTTAATACTATTAAATAGGTAAGTACATAAAATAAAAAAATCATATACATTTTATCATTATTATATCTGACATTTAGGTGGGATTTCACTAGGCACACTCCAAACTTCGTTTTCTAAAACTTATAGTTCTCATTGAACGCGTTCACGCGGATCTCGTTCTGTTTCAAATGGATTTCACAAACTACTTTTGATCGCGATTACTAAATCTAAGTTTACGTGACGTCACGCGATTATTTTACATGTTTTCATAATTTTAATCCTTTTTACGTTAAATTCACTACAAAATAGCAAGAAAAAATACATAAACTAACCAAACGCATGTGTCAAAACTGTCATCTTGACATTTGTTTTGTCTATATTTTGCGTTCCGCCATGACAGGGCTTGAACGGGTTTTATGACGTTAAACTTCGAACTTTGGGCGTTCAGGGTTCAAAACATCGAATTGCATTTCACCAACATAAACTGTACGCGTTCACAGCAAATCCGAGTTTTACCTTCTTCAGTGTGCATTGAACGCGTTCCATTTTTTTTGGTGAAATCGCCCCTAAATCGAGTATGTAGTATTTTTTTGGAAAATAATTTTATTAAAGCGTCTTTGAATAATATGGCTAATCTGGTTGCCTCATAGAACGCAAAACGCAAATGTTTACAGCTAGAAATTTGAAAATTTGTACTCTTATTCTTATTGCGATGGTGCCATCCAATTACAAAGGATTTTTACAACCATAACGGGGGCTCAATTTTGAAAACGTTTACATGCGGGTGAATCTGTGATAAAAGGTTACTTCATGATATTTAATATAAGAATTCCAATTAGCAATCCCAAGCTATTTTTACAAAGACTTTCTGAGTCTTTAACTATCAAGCTGTGAGGTGTGCGTGGGCGAAACAAAACTTAACTTACTTTTCTTTTGCAGAACGCCTAAAGAAAATATTATACACAAGTTTTATTTATAAGAATAAGTTAGAATAATAAATATTATGTAGTCGCAAATTAAAATAAGTATCGGAAATTATTGCTGCTTACAACATTAAAAAAAACATTCAACTCGCAATATTCTTCATTGATGACATGCTTACAAATTGTATGTAATCTGTAATAATAATTATTATTTAGTAATAACTTAATGAGGCCCGCAACTCCGTTGCGCCAAAATTCGTTAAACGCGCAACATTAACCGTACACTTTTCCGGGATAAAAATGTCCTTTCCCGGGACTCAAAGTACGACGACCTCTGTGGCTCAGTGGTGAGCGCGTTGGTAGCTCAAGCCGGGGGTCACGGGTTCGAATCCCGCCGACGGAACAAAAAGTGTTCAATGTTCCCGGGTCTGGATGTGTATTAAATATGTGTATGATATAATAAAAATCTTAAATATGTGTATAGTATAAAAGTATTAAATATATTTCTGTTGTCTGGTACCTGTAACACAAGTCCTTTAGGTACTTAGCACGGGGCCAGACTGACGTGGCGTGAAGCGTCCATAGATATTATTATTATCTCCATACCAAATTTCAACAAAATCGGTTAAGTGGTTTGGGCGTAAAGAGGTAATAATCTGATTTTAAGGTACCGTAGTACAGAGAACCCATAATATTACAGTTTCTCTTTAGGGTCAATTCAGACCGCAACGCGACGCGTAGATGCATTTCTAATTTTGTATGGATTCCACAGACTTCAATTGCGCGAGACGTCTTGCAAATCTGTCAAATCCGTACTTTAGAAATGCATCTACGCGTAGCGTTGCGGTCTGAATTGACTCTTATTCGTCCGTTATTTTTACTTACCTATAAATGCGTTCCTCTGAACGCTACGAAAATCTCTATTTTCGTGAGCGACTGTACCTAGATTTAAATACGCATCCTAATATTGCTTTAACCTCGTTATAGATACGATATCGTTTTATTTCTGAGAAACAAGATGTCTTGTTTCGTAAGTAGGTAACATCATTACAATATCAGAGAAAAACCGTTTATGTGTCTACTGTAGTGTCTACTTATAATTATTAACATACTCTTCCTTTTGTGGAAGTCGGTTTAAAAGAGGAAATATTTAATTTTTTGCTTTTGACTAGGCTAGTTAGTCCAGTACTTTACTGGACTAACTGTCACAGACTACAAGCAAACCGTGCATTTTTACTCTCCTATGTCATCGAGACTCAAAGTATCTACGCAAATATTTATTTAATGGAGGGTTCACATTATTCCAATCCAGTACCTCAATCCAGCGCTAGATTGGATCACTGGTTTGAAATTATGTAAACTGGCCATTAGTGTCAATACATAGTTTACAGACTGACAAGTGACAGGTGTGGTGTTCTTTTTTACAAAAAAATCTTACTTTACTTACATTTTTACCACTATGTAAGTTTTCCTTGGCGTACCGAAATAAAGAGTTTGTAAGCACATAAAAGTTAGAAGTGCCACTAAATGTACCTCTGTCTATTAGCCATTGAACGTGTGTTTATAGTTTGTTCTAAATCTGTCAGCGACGCGGGTTTAGCTGTCCATTCTGATGGATATAGACTGCAATACGCGGTAATACAATACAAATGTGCAGTAGTCTAACTCCGCCGTATTTTTGAAATAAAATCGTAACAAGACTTGTAGTTTCTAAGGTTTTTTGCTAAGAGTAGGTAATATTTCAACAGTGATGTTGATTGATGGTTAACAATGCGAGACGAAAGCGAAGCGAAGATATAAACTTCGGTCAAAAAACCTCAGGTCGACGATAGTGCACTGTCCTAGTTTCTCGAGTCATTCGAAATCACGTTTATGTCTGCGTGCACCCGCTTCGAGTCTAGTAAAGAGAAGATCTACCGTACCGTTTTTTATTTTATACTATGAGAATACGATGTTTCACTGGAATACTGGTGTTTAGAAACAACATAGCACAAATTACGAACCTATTTCTTTTGGGAGACGCCTTAGGTCTACGCCTTAGTCGATACATTTCTAAATTTGTATGGATTTGACAGACTTCAATCGCGCGAGACGTCTTATAAATCTGTCAAATCCATACAAATTTAGAAATGTATCGACTCGTCGCGTTGCGGTCTGAATTGACCTTATTAGAGGTCTAGCTCTTGTCGAGAAATCCTTATCTTTTATTAGGCCAAAAAGTTAAGGGCTTGGCAATTCATCGTATCGTATCGTATTTATTATTTATAAATTATATTTCACATTTCCTTTAATGCTTAACTTTTAAACATGTTTTATGTTTAGAACATAATATTATTTTAAACTTGACTTACGGATAATATTCTCGGGTCAATATCATAGTGTGGTTTGCGAATACAGTACATGATACGCCCCCTGGGCAATTAGTCTCCTATGCCTGAATGGGATACCCTATAGTTACTGCTAACTTGATTGCACAGAGGGGATAGCATGAGCTATTAGCTATTAGCATTAGTGATTACGTAGCTAACGTAATCGTAACGGCAACAATAAAAATATATTATATCATTATCTTTTGCGGGTACTTAATAAAAATATTTGACACATACATTTTTTATTATTTACAAAAATATTTAACAGCTGCAGGTTAGGTTTTGTTTTGGTTTTAGCTCCCTTAGGATTTGGTTTATGATATTCGACTTTAAGCACTATATTTTCTATTAGAGATTTTTATTGAAGGAAATACGTACGCTAAACATAATCTCTAATCTCGATAACAGAAGTATGGAAACCCGCTCAAACATATTTTGCAGTCTATGTACAAAAAAAAACTGTCCACGATTTTTTTTCACTAAACTTATTATTTTTTTTTTTTTTTCAAAAAAAGTAACATTTTTTTCTTTTTCAACTTTGTATTATCATGGCATAATACGTTAATTAAACAGGCAACACTGAATTGATCTTTCTATCTCAACTATATTTAGACAACCGAAAATAAAATTTAACAACCGGCACCCTATTCTACTTTTTAGTGCGAG
Source organism: Aricia agestis (assembly GCF_905147365.1). Lineage (NCBI taxonomy): Eukaryota > Metazoa > Arthropoda > Insecta > Lepidoptera > Lycaenidae > Aricia > Aricia agestis. Next base: position 20,767,771 of record NC_056428.1, on the reverse strand, counting down.
ATTAATACAGCTTCTATCCTCTTTCGATTCCGTCTGTTTCCTATCAAACAGGAAACATTAGTCGAACTGTTTTTTGTAGAGTTTTGACAAATCAGAACGCTTTTGACGTCGTTTTGACATTGATTACATAGATTAATAATTATAGTTTGATAAGCTACTATATCAACCAACAAACAAAGCTTAGGCTGATAACAGTGTCGCGCTGAATGTCGGCGCTGAAGGCCCAAGATTTATAAAATTCTAGAAAGCGTTTTTGAATAAAAAATAAGCGGACAGTGTTGACTGTTGGCCATATATTTTAATATAGATGCCAACTGTCATCGATAGGTCATTGCGACACTAAATCAACTTAAATGTAGCTTCAAATAGGAGAATCAGGGTAGAATATAAACCGAAGACATAATTATTTTATTACTTTGACGTTTGCGCAAGAAGGTCGTAACTAAAAATTCGGGCGTATGAAATGATTTGATTTGTCAATTCTGTCGAAGTAAGTGGCTCGCTTTTGGCCTTATTAGCCTGATAAGGCTTATTCTCGTATTCGAATTGATTTCTTTAAACGTCTAGCTTTAGTTCATAGAATAAACATTTTCTCCAGATCTCTAAAATCTAGATTTTACTACAACCGCATCAGATCTTATACTGTCATGAATGCTCTCTGACTCCTGCCTGCCTAGCATACGCCAACGAGATATCTCACTCTCGAGATAATTAAAAACTACTCGTCTCACATTGTCAAAATCTCGACATTATCTCGACAAAACTCTATAAAAATGCGTTATTTCGATAATAGATCTACACGAGAAAACATGTTTGTCATGCTAGGGGCAATAGAGATGAAGAGACAAACCATCATCGAGAAAAGATGTAGAGTGAGATAATATGTCGTTGGCGTATGCTAGGCAGGCTTGAGGTCTAAAATATTTTGATAGTAAAGGTAAGATCACGCTAAGCGATACTGCTTCGAAACGATGTCCGTGCAGTCTGTCGCAACTCGCAGCCAAATATTCATCATATTATCATTATCATGTTTTACAAACGCGAACCTGACGTTTTACAAACGTCGGAAGTAAAGTGTCGCGTCGCGTCGTGTCGCACTAGTGCGGTTTAACCTCACCTCTCACCTATATCGTTATTGTGTCTGCGCTAATATCTCGCTGCTACTCACAGCACTTCAACAGACTGTGTAAATCTTCTATTTCTACCCACTTGACTTTTACAACTACCGCCGAAGTCATAAACTCGCTTCGGTTGTGCCAATACCCATAATGGGTGATAATGTTTATTTTGGGGCCAATGTTTTGGGGCCAACGCTCGCCCCGTTTACCTTTCCACACTTTATGCTTAAACGAGCCAATATTGTAACTAAATTGTATATTTATTGTAGGATTGTTGACAACGACTACAAGTATTTTGAAGATTAAAAATACTTATGTTTCTTATTTTTTGACTTCGAGCATAATTAAATCTTGAAATTACTATTTAAATTTTAAATTAGTGTAAAAATATTTGTCTGTTGTCTGTTCTCAACCTGTTGTCTCTGAACCCGAATCCTTCAAAATGTATTTATTTTGCGTCATGGGAGAGCACATAAACAAGCTGTGTTTTCCCCACGATAGTTTTTACCACGGAGTAAAATGTACTGTTCCCCGCACGATACGTGAGATAGTAAAGTGAGTAGTGACACAATTAAGAGCGGGCTGCCAAATTTTGCTGTGTTTTTTAATAAGTACTCGTATTACGACCTAGGAAGACGATTCACTCAAATGAAATTGAGATTTATTTAATCATTGTATTTTTATCTGATATTTGCCTAAAGGAAAACACGATTCACTTATTTTGACTCGATAGTTATATTTTTCGAAATTATGAATCTTTTTGGACTTTTCAACAAATATATCTTATACTTATTGAGTTACTATCATTAAATAACTTGCAAGACTACAATCACACACTTTATAAAATAATGGATAAAGGAAATATTTGTATTGTATTTAATTTTTAGGTAATCATCAAAAACATTTTTAGGACTTACGACCTTTACTTTCGTGCTATAATGCGGGAACCGTTGTTACGCGATATTGTTCACTATTAGCTGCAGCGCAAAGCACAAGCAGGTTAGTGTGCTTTGATATTTTTGACAGCAGGCTCTTAAGCTGAAAATTTCAGAATATTATTTTCAATGCGGCAGGAGTAAAAACTTATAGCACAGGAAGAGTACTAAAGCGCTGTCGGGTCCTCAGATGAGACGTGGAGACCAGTTTTACGACGTTGGAATTACGACTTTACTGCATTCCACATAGGTTACCTTTTAATTAGCTAGCAATAGTAATTATGGACTCCAAAAATGGTAATAAGAAAAAGCGAAGAAGTAATGACTTAAAAAATTTAATGACCGCACTCAGAGACGGACATTAATTAGTTAACTATAATTAAGTGAAGAGTGAGAGATAATGTAGAGTTGTTATGTTATGTCTAAATCATCATTAATTTACATTTAAGTAAGTAATCAATATTCGTCTGAGTGCGGAAATATGGGTTTTATAATTATTGCCTATAAGGTTTTGTGAATAGTAAATGGTTTAGTTCTTTTGTATTAGCTCCATGTTTTTATCCTTCCGTGGGTATAACAATGAATATATTAAGGCTCTGTCCTACGGCCTTTCGTGACTGTATATTATTACCGAATAGAGAGGGACAATCACCACTTTATTTGTCCTTATGCTTTTATATTTTCCGTCGTTTTTGTCACAAAATTGACAATATTATGTTCGTCAGGCACGTGTCTCTTGTGAATCATTGAATACTAGATATCTACCTATACATGCGGTGTACATGCGTTACCGTACAATTTTCCGGACTAAAAACTATCCTAATATATCATTTCTCGTCTCTCTTTATGAATTTCATCTAAATCATTGAAGCCGTTTACAACAGACAAACAGTAACACAGACAGACTTGTGATTGATTCTATAACTTTGCTATTTTTTTTAAATAAAATAAGAAGGCAAACGAGCAAACGGGTCACCTGATGGAAAGCAACTTCCGTCGCCCATGGACACTCGCAGCATCAGAAGAGATGCAAGTGCGTTGCCGGCCTTTTAAGAGGGAATAGGGTAATAGGAGAGGGTAGGGAAGGAAAGGGAAGGGAATAGGGGAGGGTAGAGAAAGGAATAGGGTAGGGGATTGGGCCTCCGGTAACACAGCGCAAGCGCTGTTTCACGCCGGCTTTCTGTGAGAACGTGGTATTTCTCCGATCGAGCCGGCCCATTCGTGCCGAAGCATGGCTCTCCCACGTATAAATTTATTTAACATTGTGTAACTATTAAAACTTCGAAGGTATGGAAATGTTTTTCACAAAACTATTTTAAAGCAAACTCAAAAGATTGTTTGTGTATACAAGTTAACCCTTTCAACCGATTTGCTTTGTTCAGTCTAAACAAATATAGCCAATCAATCAGTGGCAGATCGCCAAGATTTTAATTACGTATATCTGAGTGCAGTAAATACATCGTAAATTGAGGAGCGTTTTCACAAAGTGAAATATCTACCAAAAGTTGGTACTTTTTTTTTTGACGTTTTTGCATTCTTTCATATGGGATCTATTGTTTGACAAAAGCGAATTTCAACAAAACGTAATATCTTTTCATGTAATCTTACTCGAATATGAAGAAATTTCACAAAGTGAAATATCTACAAGTAAATATTTTTCACAAAACGAAATATCTGCTCAGTTGATTAGCTGTTTGTTTTTAATAAAATGGCAATACTTTGAAATAGGCGGGAAATAACTACCAGTCGTGACTTGTCAATCGTTTGTCGTGCTAGGTCAGTGTTCTAAACTTTCTTATATCGAAAAAATGGCGGAAATTGAATACAATTCACCTGTGATTGAAGTGAATCGTGGAAGAAAAACCAGGAAAAAAGGTGAAGGGAACATAAGACGTGAATTTGACGAGTTTGAGCCACTGCTATAAAATTATTACATTAAATAAAAAATAAAAACAAGTTACGCATAAAATATGTTAAGAAAAAAAATGCAGATATTTCGCTTTTGTGAAAATTCGTAATTTTAATTAGTGATTTTAATAAAGAGCCTGGTATAAAAAATGTATTTTATTTCATGTACATATGTAGGTACCTGTATTTTTAAAACCACTACAGAATAAATTTTACCTAAGTCCTACCCGAAAAAGAAATAAACACTAAAAACCTCATACTGAAAAAAAACATTTTGGTAGATATTTCGCTTTGCAAAAACGCTCCTCAATTATCAGAAATTAGTAAATTATAAACTGTTATATCATAAACTTATCCCAATCGATTACATTAGTACAGCAAATAGTATCTGTTGAATTTTACCAGATTTTACGCTAATCTGTACCTTGATTCTGCAAAAATCTGACACTTGCCCTGTGTTATACAAATTATAGTCACAATTTATTTGAGGCAATTTGTTGCCTCAAATTGATTCTTGTAAAAAATAAAAATATACGTATTTTTTTCTTTTATAATCAGTCAGTACTAAAACGTTGAGAAATAGCTTCCGAAAATTATCCTAAAAAACACTTCAATTAATGGACACGACGCGTCGCCCGCGCGTGATGTGACCACGCGCGCGTTTCCCCCTCTCATTTCCTCGCGCCGCGAGTAACCGTTCTGCAACGATTTAAAATGGGATAACATAATATGTTAATAAAAAAATATAACACCCAATTGTTATGGTTAAATGAAATCTAAGCCCTGGAAAAAATTTGGCAGGAAGGTTTAATTGCACCCTGTATATAAGTAGGACTAGCTTTTTTTTATCAGCGTCGCTGGTGTTAAATTGTAGTTTAATTCCTATTTTTGTAACGATGCAGTCGCGATACTGTCGCATATTTGCCTCGATACAGTCGCGATGCAGTCGCTAGCTGTGTGTGCTGTATGGAGTTTTGTATTTTTTTTATGAAGGGAGCAAACGAGCAAACGGGTCACCTGATGGAAAGCTACTACCGTCGCCCATGGACACTCGCAACATCAGTAGAGCTGCAGGTGCGTTGCCGGCCTTTATTTAAGAGGGAATACGCTCTCTTCTTGAAGGTTTGCAGGTCGTATAGGTCCGGAAATACTGCTGGTGACAGCTGTTCGTTCCAGAGTTTTACAGTGCGCGGCAGAAAGTTACGCGAGAAACGCACGGTGGAAGACTGCCACTCACCAAGGTGATGAGGATGGTATATTTGGAGTTGGAGTTTTGTTTGCAGTCCCTAAGGGCCTTCGCCCACTGCGACTTTTGGTAGCGATGCAGTCGCGCGACTATAACGCACGAGTGCATCACTACTAACTCCCGTTAGTCGCATTTACAACTCCATACGACTAGCGACCGCATCGCGACTGTATCGATGCTAATAATATGCGACAGAAAAAGTCGCAATGGGCGCACGGCCTAACGCGTAGAGTTTTTTTTTTAAACGTTTTTCAGTTATGTATCGCATCATGTCATCGCATCATACTAAATAAACTCCATCAGTATTGGTATAAATCAGTTTTATTAACGAAATATAACGTTTTATGAGCAGAGAAAGCAATTTATGAGTAACAAAAATGCGAATTGAAAGCCGAATCACATCTCCGGTCTTGAAATGGCGGTGCGATTCATGATGCAAAACAGACTTGCTCAAAATACGATTAAATATTTTGTTCAAATATCTATCTTTCTAGAAACTTTACTATTTTATTCTATACGTGGGAGAGCCATGCTTCGGCACGAATGGGCCGGCTCGACCGGAGAAATACCACGTTCTCACAGAAAACCGGCGTGAAACAGCACTTGCGCTGTGTTTCGCCGAGTGAGTGAGTTTACCGGAGGCCCAATCCCCTACCCTATTCCCTTCCCTGCCCTCCCCTATTCCCTTCCCTTCCCTACCCTCGCCTATTACCCTATTCCCTCTTAAAAGGCCGGCAACGCACTTGCAGCTCTTCTGATGCTGCAAGTGTCTATGGGCGACGGATGTTGCTTTCCATCAGGTGACCCGTTTGCTCGTTTGCCCCTTTATTTCATTAAAAAAAAACGTAAATGCAGCTTGGCCAGTCAAATACGTCTTGTGTCAAAATGTGTATTGAATTCTCAAGATGTTGGCGCTTTTCATAGTTTAAGCCAAAATCAACGTAGATAGTATATGTAATTTATAGTTACGATCCAGGACTGAGTCACTCAGTTGAAAAGTATTTTAAATAAAGTAGAAGAAAAATCGGCCAAGTGCGAGCCGGACTCGCGCACAAAGGGTTCCGTACCGTTGTAGAGTAAAATAGACCAAAAATTGTGTTTTTTGTATGGGAGCCCCCCTTAATTAATGTTGATTTTAATTTCATTTTTAACCCCCGACAAAAAAGAGATGTTATAAGTTTGACGTGTCTGTTTGTCTGTGTGTGTATCTGTCCGTGGCATCGTAGCGTCCAAACGGATGGACCGATTTATCTAGTTTTTTTTGTTTGAAAGCTGACATGATCGAGAGTGTTCTTAACTATAATTCATCATCATCAACCTGCTCAGTGCTGGACAATCAGGGTTTATCTGGTTCATGAAAAGCCGTTAGCAACTTGTAGTCGTTTGATGGGTTTTATATTTCATTCTAGTTGTGAATATACAATATACGTATACACATAATAATGGATAGTTGACCTGGTGTTGCAGCATCACCTGGTAATCAATAGGATATCCAACTCCTCGCCAACTTAGAGCAGAGGTTTCGTGTTTGGGCTCATTTTGATTGCGACAACCAGTGAGAAGTAGATAAACACCTAAATATTTACATGCTGCTACTGCAGCATCACCTGGATTCTATAGGAACCGAGCTTCGTATGAACCCAAAGTGGAGGTTTCATGTTTGGGCTCATATTAACGGCCTCATCGAAAAGTAGATTGATAAAATTTGGTAATCATGAGAATATAACTCTGTTGATAGGAATTAATATTTTGCACTATAACCAACACAAGTTTAAAAAGTATAAAATTAAATTAAATTAAGAAATTAAAAAAACCCCCGCCAAACAACTTTAAAAAGTAATGAAATAATATTTACTGCCTTCAAGTTCAAATAATTCCTAACTTGTGTAAAGTAATATTATAGTCCATAATTGTTGTTAAGGTGTGTCGGGGGACCGCTAAATATGTAGATGTTTGATTTCACATAACAAGTTTAAGGATCAATTCACAGCGAACTGAATCGAGATAATCAGCGACTTGGCTTGGTTGTTTTAGGTTGTAGTTTACTTGGCGGTCCCCCGACACACCGTGACAACAATTATGGACTAAAATATTACTTTACACAAGTTAGGAATTATTTGAACTTGAAGGCAGTAAATATTATTTCATTACTTTTTAAAGTTGTTTGGCGGTTTTTTTTTAATTTCTTATATTATTAATTATTAAGGTAAACGTATAATTGAAGATTTTATGAAAATTTTAAGTGCCTACATGTTATCATTATTGATATCGAGCAAAAAAGGCCAAAAGATCACGTTTGTTGTATAGAAGCCCCCTTAAATATTTATTTTAATTCAGTAATAGTATTTGTTCTTATAGCGGCTACAAAAATACATAATCTGAAAATTTGAGAAGTCTAGCTATAGCGGTTATTGAGATACAACCTGGAGACAGACAGACAGACAGACGGACAGACATGGAAATCCAAGTAATAGGGTCCCGTTTTTACCCTTAGGGTACGGAACCCTAAAAATAAAATAAATAAATAAATAAAATAAAAAATGTTTTATTCTGAGTAAATTTGAATCAAATTTTTTCAGAATGTCTACCTGATGCCTACCACCGGTTCGGGAACTACCCCGGCGAGAAGAACCGGCGTAAGAAACTCGCACGGGTCCCACTTTTTACCAAAAAAGTGAGAGAAAAATTGTTCTTTTTAAAATAAAGTTTACAATTTTGTAACTTAATATTATATACAATGTCAACATACATAATTGTAAGTCATAATATAATAATGTAGAAGTAGCCTTGCAAGAAGCCATCCTACTACCAAGATGTGCCATCTTCTATGAAATCATTGACCTTATAATTGACCTTAATAAGCTTTGGCACACAAACGCTCTTTGACTACTTTTTTAAATTTATTGATGGAAAGATTTTGAACGTTTTCTGGGATTTTATTGTAAAGGCGTATACATTGACCTTTAAAAGATTGACTGACTTTACTAAGTCTGATCACTGGCACATCCAGCTTGTGCTTATTTCTAGTATTTCTACAGTGAATGTCACTTTTAACTTTAAATTTATTTATTTTTTTCTAACATATATTACATTGTCCAAAATGTATTGAGAAGCAACAGTTAGAATACCAATTTCTTTAAATTTATCTCTCAGAGATTCTGAAGCAGACATTTTATAAATAGAACGTATGGCTCGCTTCTGCAGCACAAATATTGTATTAATGTCGGCAGCGTTTCCCCATAAGAGGATTCCATATGACATGCTACTATGAAAATAACTAAAATATACTAATCGTGCCGTGTCTTCGTCAGAAATTTCTCTAATTTTTCTGACTGCATATGCTGCAGAACTGAGCCTACCTACTATCAAGTGTAATACCTAGGAATACAGTGTTATCTACCAAATTCATCTTCTCATCATTTAATAGCACATTGATTTGGACTTGCCTAACATTGGGTAAAGTAAACTGTATACATTTAGTTTTACTAGAATTTAAAAGTAAGTTATTAACATTAAACCAATGTACTATTTTTGAGAGAGCACTGTTTACCTCGTCGTAGTTCGACTGTTGTCGCTTCACTTTAAAAATAAGTGAAGTGTCATCAGCAAAAAGCACTATCTCATTATTATTATCCTTTACTAGATAAGGTAAGTCATTTATATAGATGAGAAAAAGAAATGGGCCTAAGATAGATCCCTGTGGGACACCTAATTCTATTTTGGTTCCATTGGACCTTTTACTATTTACCTCAACCCTTTGAGTCCTATTTTTAAGGTAAGAAGTCAAAAGGCTGAGAGCAGAGTCCTTTATGCCGTAGATGCAGCAAAAATCCTCGTTCGATCCAGTCAGTTTCTTATCAAGTGCAAGAAGGTATTCTCATAAGATGTCCAACCAATGACATATTTTAAAAGAATATTATTTTGTAGTATGATAGGAAGGATAAAAAGGGACAAAGCTGCATTATGCTTCATCAACATAGCTGAATCAGGGCTCTTGAACAAAAATTGGGTGGTGATTTTTTCGTAACAAATTAAAAAAATGTTTTATACAAACCTTATCCTGACAGTGACGAACGCAACAAAAAAAATATCAAATTAGGTTTTGTACACACTCATAGAGATTCTAAGACATACATGCATATTATCGCATAGCAGTTTTATAGTGGGAATAATCGGCCAAGTGCGAGTCGGACTCGCGCACGAAGGGTTCCGTACCGTTATAGAGCAAAAATAGGCCAAAAATTGTGTTTTTTGTATGGGAAAAAAACCCATAAATTTAACCCCCCCCACCCCCTTAAATTTTTACTTTATTTTTATTATTATTTATTAAAGTATACATAATGTGTGTAGAGACTTGAAATTTTTTAATATGCCTTAATTATATAATTAAGGCATATATCTGAAAATTTCTAGTGCCTACCTGTTTCCATTATTGATAACGAGCAAAAAAGCCAAAATAATCACGTTTGTTGTAATATGAGAGCCCCCTTAGACTATATTAAGTTTTTTTTTCAGTATATTATTTTGTTGTTATAGCGGCACAATATGTGAAAATTTCAAAAGTCTAGCTATAGCAGTTCTTGAGATACAGCCTGGAGACACGAAGACGGACGGACAGACGGACAGATAACGAAGTCTTAGTAATAGAGTCCCGTTTTTACCCTTTGGGTACGGAACCCTAAAAAAGATTGAAAGACAGTGTAGTCAAAACCGTAGGCGACACGAGGCGAAACGAGGCATTACAGTTCTACAAGGCTACCTTTAGCGAATAAACAAAATTAGAACTTGCACCATATTGTATCCACTGTGCGCTTTTATATAATTGCGCTGCGCTGAACGTGGCGGTAATATCGGGGACGTTCACGGTAAAACGATAACATAGGGAAGTAAAATGTATAGAAATATATAAAGACGCTTTTAAATTTCCGTCGACGATAATTTTTTAACGTGCACGTTAGAACATATACCTAGGACATCACGACTTCTACACTCTTCTGAACCGCACAAAACGTCCGCGGTGCGTAAAATCAAAAGGGCATTTAACGTACTGGGAATCGGCGTCCACGATAACATGACGTCCGCAATTATAAAAGCGCACATTGCGAGACAACCGTTTTAATAAATAAAATAAAATCATTTATTTCGGACTTCTAAGACTCATAAATTACATTAAAAAAATTGCATTACATTATTATTACATTAATTATACTTATATGATTGCGTTATAAATTTATAATATATTAAAATTGAAATTGTAAAGTTAAAATTATGTATAAATAAAATAACAATATAATAAAATTCAAGAGAATTAAAATAAGATAAAATCACAGGATAATCACATATTTGTACATATTGTTGGAATTTAAAACTATTAATGATTCTTTAAAAATAATTAAAACTTAAGAATTAAAATATGTTGCATTTTGTTATATAATATGTTGCATATTAAAGTTTCGAAATATATATTGTATATTCTAATATTATTTTTACTGTGGCCTATATTCTGTTATGCATTACGCCGTACGCGTGACGTGCATACCGCAGTGCTAAACAAAAGGACTGCCCTACACGTGAGGCTATCATCGCCAGGGCGGAGTTTTACCCCCACACTCTGTCAATATCATCCCTCGGTGTCATTCAAAGTGCCAAGCCAAATGAAAGAGGCGTCATTTTGAGTCACAAAATGTCATCCAAGATGGCTTTTGGTTGATTTTTCTGTATAGGTTGTAGTAGCCTTGTAGGTCTGTGTTTATATTGACAATTATTGATACCTCAACTATGCATTTTTCGTAAAGATCGTCTCACGGTTTTGGCTACATTTTCAACATGTATTTCAACAGATATAGTAATAGTAATTGGAGAGCAATGGTATTTAGCTACAGTGAAAAGTATTTACAATCACTATTATTACAAGTGAAAAGCATAATTTTAAATTTAACCCAATTTACTAAAATTAGGGTTCACCATCGCATTTCAGTCACTGCCTGTATCCGGAATCCGGACCTCTGTCCATCGAGGAAATTGATGCCTAGGCAGTTGACGGACCTACGTCATTTGGTTGGTTTATGTCAATTCAATATTAGCTCTGTGATCGGCTCATTCGTTAAGTCAAACCCATCCTAGTTTACAATTACATATACAATTTAGTATGTAAATATTGTATCGTTCATATTTTTTGGTATGTAAATATTTTGAATCTTTGTACAGGAACCTAGGTAATTACTATCTTAAGTGTCTTAAGCTGAATAATAACTCAAATATGGTAAATATTCTCGTATGGGAAATGATTTTGGTATTACGTTTGTATGAGAATAATTGCGAAATGCGATGGCACCCGGACTCTTAAAGCGTCCAAATTACTTAGGTCCGCCATCTGCCTAGGAATCAATTACTTCTCTAATAGTCCCTTCTAAATAACTTGACGAGGTACGGAAAGAGAATTTTAATCTTCATGTAATTAACTTTAATTAACTTGTTCCTACAGTGTCGGAGAAATATAAACTTAGTCTCATCACTTTGTCATATTAATTTCACCTGAACGTTATAATAAATTATGATTTAAACTTTTAATCAGGTATTTTCCGTACCTTTTTTGATCATCGGATTATTATATTTGCCGATTAAATAATAAGCGAAGACAGCTGGCGTAAAACTTAATTTTAATTGGTATCAAATTACTATTTTCAGCAACTACGCTGTTTGTCAACAAAATTGAAGTAATCTACAAGTTACTGTATTTTAACTAAGTATTATAACTTTTAATTAATACCTTAGACATAAACAATTATGCCCACTAAAGCTATGTTACTATGTTAGCTATGTCCAAACTACACTAACACCACAACCACCGCAGAAGTTCGTCTACATACGAATAGAGATACTTACAGAATGGAGAGAATTGTTAATCTCTTCCATAGAAACAACTCTACTGTAGAGACTACATTTTTTGTAGAGACAGAAAAAGTTGCCAGTTTCTCTTAGGCGGCCCCTAGATCTACAATAAAATTGACACAATACTATGGTGCAATAAAAATAAACTAGCTCAAACTGTTCAATATTAACCCTTAACGATCAATAATAATGCACAATACGTAATATTGGGCAATAAAATTGATCGTCTAAAGACCCGCTTATAGAAACTTCTGTGGTAGTCACACTAAGCTACACATGCTTAAGACAAACACTTACTTTTCTGTTGCTCTTGAAAACGTTGCACTTAAAGACGTTGGTGGCGCCGTCTCGAGCGATGTAAGAGAAGATCTTTAAGTCGGAGCTGTCGTGAGAGACGTAGAAGATGCGGTAGATGGGATGGTGCATGATCTCTATGCATTCTGCTGCGGCCTTCTTGCGACTGAACAACCTCGCTCCAGGGCTCTGGAAAAGAAAAGACAAGTAAAATTTTTGGGGTGAAAAATTGTATGGGCACTATTTTTGAGATGAGTAAAAAATAAGTCATCCCAAAAACAATTAAGACAGAAAAATATGTATATGAAATGATATTGGGCAACTTGCATGCGGACCAGATAATGTGATGCCAAACACTGAGAAATTAATTCTAATATGTGACACTGAAATTCCTCGCCTAATGAGGTCACATAACACATTGGTGGTGGCAAATCTATCATAATATGCACATTAATTTCGCATTCTGGCATATTCTGGTCAACTTCTATCTTAGGGTCGAATTGGTCAAATTAAATAAAACTAAAGTTTCGTCTACCAATGGTGACACAATATTAAACTTTATAATGGTTTTAAATCTCAGATTAACGGTGCAAACGTCCACCATTCTAGTCGGTTAAAAAGAACAAGCGAAGCGGCAATAAAATTAACAAAAAGTCCCAAAAAATACAATCAGTGAATCAAAAATCTCATTTTATTCAAAGAAGAACAATTCAACTTTTGCTCATTCGGGAATATTAGATTTAAAATTGTCAACGTGTTAAAGATACTTAGGCCCGATTCTCAAGTGTCGACTGTCGTTTCCTCACTTATGTACGTGGTACGATATTAATTTCAACGTCTCGTTTAATATCTATCTTGTATTTTTATCTTTTTATCCAATATACTTATCTTAAAATATTTTTCTCTCATTTCAGCTTCTTACTACCGCACCCAAAGAAAATTCATAATTTCATCAATATAATGAGAATTTTGACATAAATTCCACAAATTTTATATCGAACTCTACCTACATTATAATTTATACAACCATTTTTTTCCGAATCAATCGCACGTGAGACAGTCTGCGATCGAAACGACATTCTACGCTTGAGAATCGGACAGGTTACGGTTTTTATTGAAGGGTGTGGGGTGAAACGTGATCCGTTTTATAAGGTTCAGGAATTCGCAAATAAACTGTTACCAGTTGATCTTCAGTCTGCAAATTACATTTGATATTGTCTGAGTGATATCGAGTTTAAATTAAAAGTTCTAACTATTTAACGTTAATTTAAGAGTTTTACAATTTTTTTGGAGCTTATGTCAAAATCCTCATAAAATCTTTAAGACATAATATGTGGATGAAGTAACTAACATTTCAGAACGCAAGTGCAATGACTCATTTTTCCATCGCAATTTGAGCAAACCTTGTAAGTTGTAACTTACCCACTTCCATCATTTAGCTACTACTACATTTTTTTGATTTCAAATCATTTCCCAGTAAAGCTTCCATTTATGCAAAAAAAGACTGCTTTCAAATTATTAGTTACCTTCATCTACTCATGTTTTCATTTGTCTATTTGTCTCTGGTTGCGGCATATGACTAAACTTTTAGCAGCTTCCTCGGTATATAACCTTTAAAATTCCGGCTTTTCCATGGAATCACCGGTGTATTGTGATAGCAATATTTCTCGGCGCTTTGTAATGTATCCGGAAAATTGCTAGTAAACGTGGCGAGTGGCACTAGTGGTCAATTTAGTTCTTTTGTGTCCGACACAATACACCATCCTGCTAGCTGTTCTTTGATAAATTACGATCGCCATTTGTTGAAGGAAACTTTTTTAGTTTTAGGGGTTTTTTAAACGAAAGGCTTTCTCTCTTTATATGCAGTAGGTAGTATGACGTGTACTTTACACCGTAATTTTGGTAAGTATCTAGAAGTAACTCTGGTAGGTAAGTAGGTACTGTTGATACCTGAAGACTACGCTTTGGATCATTCATACTAATATGATGAATGCGAAAGTGTGTTTGTATGTCTGTTACCTTTTCATGCCCAAACGGCTGAACCGTTTTTGCAGAAATTTAGTATGTACTTGTTGATACTTTGAGTCCCGGGAAAGGACATAGTATACTTTATATCCCGGCAAAATGTACGGTTCAAACATGATAAACGAATTATGGCGCAACGGACTTGCGGGCTTCATCTAGTGACATATTTTAACCATCACTACCATGAATCATCATGGGTACGATATGGACGTCAATCATGGACAATCAAAGACGATATTATGCTTCTATATAATCTATATGTTCGTAATTGCTTATATTATTGGTATATTTTAGCCATCAGGGGGACTGAAGAGGTCACATCATTTTTAAAAATTCTATCACTAACTATCATAACTAGAATGCTGAATAGTTTTTATTATTCGTAGCTGAAATATAACATTTTTACCATTTTGTCAAAAATATTTCAACGCTAAAAAAGTTGCCTCTCAAAAGTAATAATAAAATTCAAAATTCAATTGCTGAATTCCGGTGGGCAATTTTGCTGGTGAATAAAAATCGGTTGAACAGCGGAATCGGAGTTCTCCATGAGTTATGGTTGCAAAATTGTACTTTCGTTGTGGTTTTTCGGTTGCGGTTACGGAAAAAACATTATATTCTAACAAGGGTACTTTTCGCGATTTATTAATTCAAAAAGCCAGGGGTAAAAGTATTTTTGGTTAAGAGGAGTCCACACCGCCGTTTTTCCATACAAACGTTGTCCCCTGTTTTCTTCCTTGGATAATGCCGGTAGAGTTATGATTTTTTTCCTGAATATCTATGGCCATTATTAGCATGTCCCTATGTTTTCTTTTTTTTCATAATTTTAGTATTAAAAAAAGATAAGAACCTTCAAAAACCCAAAAAAATGGCCAGATTTTCCTCTGTGTTCAAACACCCAGAAAACAAAACTGGCTAGAATATACAAAAAAAAACATAGGAACACAGCTCAAGCCTTGCTTTAATTCTTAATGAAAAAAGTACTTAAATCGGTACGGTAATAATTTTGGAGAAGGAATCAGCGGACAACGAATCGAAGATTTTCTGTTCTTTTATTAGAACTTTAGTCGTGTTGTCTCTATCGCGCTCTGCGGTGGGAGACTTGAGATTGGTGAGACAGCAATACATTTTCAAATACCTATTTTCAATTTCTCTCGCCCTTGGTGTATCCTCTAACCATTTTTATGTAGATGCCCACGGGAGTCGTACATTTTGTGGAATTAGAATGCAGCTTGGACGTGGAAGCTTGTCAAATTACGTCCTGTAGTATCAATATCAATAAAATATGTAATGTAAAACGGTCAAAGCTCTTAGTTAACTAGCAATAGGTAGCTTCTTCTAAAAGTTTAAGGTCACACGCAAAAATGATTACTTAAAGTTAACAAAGAGTTTGACAGATATATAGAGTTTGTATGTCAACATTTTTAACAAATTAAAATTAGGTAAATAATTATTTATCAAATCTGTTTCTTTAAATGTGTTAAAACTTTTCTCCATATCCATGTAAACGCTGACCTATCATTCTGTCTACTCTGCCAAAACTCATCGTTGTGTCAAAGATTTCAGTACGGAAACATATTGTTTACGTTTTTAAAGATTAACGTTTTCTTCTGAATAAACTCATAATAGAATACAGGCCAAAGGGATAAGCGCTGAACATAATTTATGTGTTCAATTTAAATAATTTCGGCAGTAAAGTATACAAACCGTAGGCCATTTTGGTTGGAATATAAAGAATATTTTATAACATTTTATCCGTTATCATACGCCTGTGTGTACTCGCACTTATATAAGACGCGTACACACTGAAACACATGAACAAAATTTTAACGCCTCAGTTGTCGATATTTTGATAAAGGTATTATAATGATTCATGAACATAACAAGTAGTTAGAACTAAAAAAAAACAACTAAGTACTTAAAAATACAAAATTAAAAAAAAGATACTTACTTATAGCTTGTATGAGCTGATTTTTTGTATATTGGTAGGTTAAGGGCTATAATATAATTTAAGAGTAATATTGTCCTACAAATAGAACAATCAATATTTTAGCTACCACTTTAGAAAATTTTCGCAAAGGAAATTGCTGTTCGTTTTATCAAAATGAAGCTACTCACAAAAAATTTGCTTGATAGTAATAAAAAAAATGTTCTAGGGAACCCGGACTATAATATTATGTAAATTCGTTTGAAATATTTCCTCATCACGAATTTATTACTTATCAATCCTGTTACATTTATTTAAATGGTCGACTGGCTACCACTTACATAGAGAAAATTAATGATTACTTCAATTTAATTAAGAGTTTATGTGAAATCTTATATAATTAACTAGCTGTTGCCCGCGACTTCGTCTGCGTGCTCTTTAGTTTATAGAAATTGTTCTCGTACATTGCTTGAATTTTAAAAAAAATGAAAATTTCAGCAAAATCGGTCCAGTCGCTTACGCGTGATGTCGTGACCAAAGGATATATGGATTCATTTTTAGGGTTCCGTACTCCGTACCCAAAGGTTAAAAACGGGACCCTATTACTGAGACTTCGATATATTCTGTCTGTCTGTCTCCAGGCTGTAACTCAAGAACCGATATAGCTAGAATTCTGAATTTTTCACAAATTGCGTATATCTGTTGCCACTATAACAACAAATCCTAAAAGCAAAATAAAATCAATATTGGGCTCCCATACAGATAAGTACACATATAATTAAGGACTTTTCTCAAAGTCCTTAATTATATGTGTACTTTAATATTTAATAACAATATTACATTAAATAAAAAATAAGGGGGGCTCCCATACAAAAAAAAAACAATTTTCGGCCTAATTTTGCTCTATAATGGTACGGAACCATACGTGCGCGAGTCCGACTCGCACTTGGCCGATCATTATACAATATTAGCTGTCTCGGCAAACTTTGTTTTGCCATATAGAGTAATTCGCCCATATTATTTTATTGAAGTGACTAAATAAGTATGGCACCATGGCGAGTGGCGACGTCGGTCTCGAGTTGTAATAATAATTTACTATTTTTTATTCAACAAAATATGCACTTATCAATATAAAAAGTAGCCAGTAGCCGATTCTCAGACCTACTGAATATGCATATAAAACTTGGTAAAAACCAGTAAAGCCGTTTCGGAGGAGTACGGTAACTAACATTGTGACATGAGAATTTTATATATAAGATAATAATAATAATATAGATATGTATAATTTAATGAATACGTGTGACCCTAAATCTTTGTACTTAGTTTATGTCAAATCTTCATGAAGTTAACGTTAGCAAAATTGGATCTCTCTTCCTAAAGGCGGCTGCCGGAGTTTTGTCATCCGTGCGCGGATCTGCGGCCATGAAAGTTGCCCCCATCAAAGGTCTCATTCAGTCTTCACAATGGACGCAGCATCAGAAGAGCTGCAGGTGCGTTGCCAGCCTTTTAAGAGGGAATAGGGTAATAGCGGAGGGTAGGGATGAGAAGGGAAGGGAATAGAGGAGGGTAGGGAAGATTCCTGGCCCACTACAATTGTATAGACGGGGTAGTAGGTATGCAATGGCGGACGATGGCCAGTGGATTGCCAGGCAGTAATGAGCCATGCGCCATTGTGTCATCAGTGGCCCGCATCACAGAAATAAAATAGTACACAATGACCCACTGCAGCGGGGCTAAAATGGTCGTATTTCATTTTGTGAATTGATTGAGAGGAATTGCTATACGACCATTTTAGCCGTGCGGGTCATCATGAACTGTAGACCACGATGGGTGTTAAAAACAATGGTGCTGCCTGGCAACCCACTGGCAATCGTCCGCTATGATACACGTCTACACAATGGCAATGGCTTGTAGTGGGTCAGCATGCTCCATTGTTAATAGGCACCTATCATGCGGACAACACGCGAGCGGCCAGGAGCGTGTGGACTTCCGCATGCGGACCAGATCCTGGTGGACCACACGCATAACAGGAAAAGCACCCTAATTGGTGCAGTGTTAGTATCTTCAGAAATAAGACTAACCACAGCCCAAAATGTTGGACTTTAATAGATTAATATAAGAGATTGTAAGAGTGGAGCAATTATATTCGTCTAAGATTGTCCATGGTCGCCGTAGATTGTGTAACTTCGCGATAATATCAGTAATCATGGTCATCAGTTTATCGACATCCAGAGCAGTCAACACTCATCCATCGTCCATTATACCAAATATGCACAAACCACTTTGCTTACTGATGAATGAAAACGATTTTGAATGAACTTTCTGATTAATTTTCACCAAAGAATCCTTTAGCGAATCCAAATTTTAATTTGGAAGATCGGATTACCATATTACAAATGGCATTTACAAAAAATTACCGAGAAAGTTCAGCGGTTCCTTATCTTTATTCAGCAGGTTTCGTAACTTTTAGCATAGTATAAATGTTATACAGTAAAGTAACTCAGCCGAGTTGATGAAACAGTGCTGGATTTGGATTTTTTTTAAGTGTAGGGCACTATTTCCGCCACTCATCGCAGTCCTGAGGTTATAAACATGTCCTCCTATATTAAAATTTATAAATGCTAGACTGCAATGAACTCAAACTCGTATGACAAAGCGACGTGATTCTTTTCCTACATTCAACACTTGCTACAATACACATTAAAAAATATTACGTAACAATATCATAGAAACAATATTTAGATGGCATTACTAGTCAGAACCTACTTTTTCAAAGTTATTCATTGGAATAATATTAGCGCGCGTGTGACGTGCAAGTTCCACGTTGCAGTTGGGCCATCCATAATAGGGATGGGGACAAGGTCAAAGATAAACTATTTTTAATAAAATAAAGACACAGCGATAAAAAATAAGTATTCCCAAAATTTCAGCTTCATAACTTATGTTTTTTTTTTTGCTATGACTTATGAGCATGTATTTTGAGCATGTTATTTTGTTGGATAGTCAAGTCGAGTTTTTTTAAATAACATTTTTCTTTATTTTTGTGTACCATTCGATAAGTTATACAATTTACAATTTTTTTTCTCAGGAAACCACTTTTATAAACGTAATATTTAACATACCTAGCTATCAGACAAAGTCTTCCCGCGATGCGTACAATCTAGCTAGGCGTGACGTCAAAGTTAGCTAACATTAAAGGTGAATGCCCAAAAATGTATGGAGCAAAAACCCGGAATCGATTGAAACCATTTATATGTGGTATAGTAGACTACTTATACTGCATCCCAAATACAATGTCCTTTTTGGATTAAACAATCACCGAGTACTTTAAAAACGATTGTAAGTAATTGACTTTTCTTATAGGAATCTATATGATATTCAGGACGACGCGATGCTACAAACGATAGTGTGGCGGTTAGTACGTAGTAAAAACATTTTTAATGCAGATGTACAGTGTTGTAATTATGTATTTATGAATTTAATGTTTAAAATATATTTATCACTTTTATATCTGACAGTATAGAATGTTAGTTTGGTATAAAAAATCATCTGTATACAATATGTACTGTTTTTTAGAATTATTAAGTACACGATATCGGTTATATGATCGTTTTTTTTTTTATAAAATAAGGGGGCAAACGAGCAAACGGGTCACCTGATGTAAAGCAACTATACTGTCGCCCATGGAACTTGCAACATTAGAAGAGCTGCAAGTACGTTGCCAGCCTTTGAAGGTTTGCAGGTCGTATTGAAAATATAGTAACAGTTTATTTCAGAGTTTTACAGTGCGCAGCAGAAAGTTACGCAAAAAACGCACGGTGGAAGACTGCCACTCATCAAAGTGATGAGGATGGTATATTTTTTGCGTGGGGCTATAGCGAAAAGTTGCAGGTGGTATGATTCCGAACAATTTCTTAGAGCACTCCCCGTGATACAACCGATAGAGGATGTAGAGTGAAGCCACTTGTGATTTAGTTTATTCTTAAAATATATTATATTTGACATACTTTTTTAGGGTTCCGTACCCAAAGGGTAAAAACGGGACACTATTACTGAGACTTCATTGTCTGTCCGTCTGTCTGTCTCCAGGATCTTACTCAAGAACCGCTATAGCTAGACTTCTAAAATCTGATGCCGCTGTAACAATAGATACTAAAAACTAAATAAAATTAAGATTCAAGGGAGGCTCCCATACATTAAACGTGATTTTTTGCCCTTTTTGGCTCTTAATCTATAATGGCTATATTATGTAGACACATGATTTTTTTACGAAATCCTCAATTATATGTGTACTTTAATATTTAATAGCAAAATTAAAATAAAATAAATAATTAAGGGGGGCTCCCATCCAAATTACAATTTTTCCCTACTTTCGCTCTATAACGGTACGGAACCCTTCGTGCGCGAGTCCGACTCGCACTGGCCGATTTTTTTTTCTATTTAATTGTACATTATTGTCTATCAACATCGCTTTCACGAGAATGATCACAAGAACAAAGGAAATAACTAGTTGATTCGAAGTAGATCTGTGTATCTCAGATTTATTTTTTCAAATTGTCGGTTTCGGTTATGGTTTAGATAAAAATGAATTGCATATTTTCAGTCTACTATTTATGCTCTACTTTGCTATACATAAATTATTTTAATTCACTATGGGTTTTTTTTGGGCATAGTCCTTTGTTTGGAGCGTTTTCGGAAGGTCTATTTTATGTGAGCTTTGAATTGTGATATTTCGGAGAGTTTTTAAGCTATCAGTGTCATATTTTCACCAATGACCCTGTTTTGAATGATCATTTACTTACCAACCAGAAAAAAAATTGTCATCATGCTTATTGCTATCAATTTTGAGAAGCTGTCAATAGCACAATCAACATCGATCATAGACAATCATAGAGGAATACGCCCCTTTTCACGTTCGTATTTCAACATTTGACATGGACCATTAAGGTGACACCTCGATAATTTGGCTGCAGCGATATCGATTTTTCTCAACAATGACTAAAGCTAAGAAATTAAAGTTCATTGTCAGTATTCATCATGTACTTATCTTTGAATTAACTATAGCATAACACGATTGGTCAACTTTTCTAACGCAGAATAATTAATCAAATCCCTGTTTTTGTAGAGGTCTCTACAAAAACAGGGATTCTAATTTTGCCAACAGAGGAAAGTGATTTCAGCTTCCAAAATTTGAACATAGATTAGTTCAAGCATACACTATAATTTGCCCATAGCTTATATGAAATATATTTTATGGTTTTTAAATTATGTGACAAAAACTATATCCAAAACGATTTTTTACTTTAACGCGGCTTCACCTTAAGACATCGCATCATATTGCATTGGTAAATGCTACTTCAAGCTGAAATCCAGCTAACGAGTGCGTACGCCAAATTATCACAGTCTAGTATGAAGATAGACTACTGTATGTCATTTATACTGTGTCGAGTATCAAATTTAAAAGCCCCGTGTAATCTGATATTTTAATTTTCTTCGCCGCGATAGACGGTATTATAAATGTTTTAAAGAAAAGATATCATTTTAAGACGAAATACGATGTGTCTACTCGTAGCTTATTCCCACCGCGTTTAAGACAGTTTCCCACCGGAACCCTGTATTTTTAGGGTTCCGTACCCAAAGGGTAAAAACGGGACCCTATTACTAAGACTTTGTCGTTCGTTGTCTGTCCGTCTGTCTTTCTCCAGGCTGTATCTCAAGAACTGTTATAGCTACGTGGGAGAGCCATGCTTCGGCACGAATAGGCCAGCTCGACCGGAGAAATACCACGTTCTCACAGAAAACCGGCGTGAAACAGCGCTTGCGCTGTGTTTCGCCGAGTGAGTGAGTTTACCGGAGGCCCAATCCCCTACCCTATTCCCTTCCCTACCCTCCCCTATTCCCTTCCCTACCCTCCCCTATTCCCTTCCCTACCCTTCCCTATTCCTTTCCCTACCCTCCCCTATTCCCTTCCCTACCCTCCCCTATTCCCTTCCCTTCCCATCCCTACTCTCCCCTATTACCCTATTCCCTCTTAAAAGGCCGGCAACGCACCTGCAGCTGTTCTGATGCTGCGAGTGTCCACGGTACGGAACCTTTCGTGCGCGAGTCCGACTCGCACTTGGCCGATTTTTACAAGGCTTTAATTGTGTAAGACCAAATGGTCAATTTACATTGTAATCTGCGGCTTTGACGTGATTATGATCTCATAAGTTCTAAGTCACACACACTCACCCCAAAATTGATCGCGATTAAGGACATACTCACTTTAGGCTTCGTCCACATTTGTATCATTTGCGCGATCAGATCTCCGTCGCGTATTGTCGAAGCATATCAAAATGATACGCGTATCATGATACGCCCCGGTCGCTATTAACCGCGTATCTGATACGTGTCGTATCAAATACGCGCATGATCGGCAGAATGATCTAATAGGCGTCCACACTATGATACGCATACTTGATACGGCGCGATGATCGCTACGGAGATCTGATCGCGCAAATGATACAAATGTGGACGCACCTTTATATGCGTCCGCCCGTACACGTGGTTTGGCCGCTATACCACGAGATATCACAAGCAATATTATGTAAAACCAGGTAAAACATTTTTGAAATGGAGGCACGGTCGCGCTGTCAAGTGTCATCAATCATCATACAACATGACGTGATCGTGATCTCGCGGTGTAGCGGCCAAACCGCTCGTTCGGGTGGACGCATATAAATCAGGTCATAGCTTTTTATTAAAAGAAGAATACACATACCTTAGCTTTATTAGACCGCGTGGTCACCCGAACACCATTTGTGGAAACGTCGATTGTTACTTTGCGCTTCTTCACACTCTTCGTCTTGAATTCATACTGAAATACAAACAGACACATTTTATATTTAAATTACATTATAAGTAACTTTTGTACTTATCAACAAGAAGTTGGAGGGATCCTATTGGACCGAAGTTCCTTATCGCGTGTTGCGAAAGCGGGTTAGACGGAAAAAGTTGTAACGACACCTTTTAAGTACCTACGAAGTAGGGGCAGAGGGCGTTGATATGGCGATGACGTCAACTGGCGGGAAATTTATAATTCTACCATTCTTGTATTCGGAATATTTTTTTTTAGCTGGGTGGGGTAATAAATGAAATATGTAGTTCAACGATTTATACTAGGTATACGTGTAAATATCTTTTAAATACCTAGCTTTCTTTTTGATATATCCGAAGAACGAGAGATTTTAATGAGCAATCTAATTTAAGTGGCGAATATGGCGATGACGTCAACTGGCGGGAAATTTATAATTCTACCATTCTTGTATTCGGGAATATTTTTTTTAGCTGGGTGGGGTAATAAATGAAATATGTAGTTCAACGATTTATACTAGGTATACGTGTAAATATCTTTTAAATATCTAGCTTTCTTTTTGATACATCCGAAGAACGAGAGATTTTAATGAGCAATCTAATTTAAGTGCAGGTAAAATTTACACAAAAGTTATTTACAAGTAAAGCCAAGTTTGAATCCTGTTAAAATAAAATCTGTAATTAAGTGAACGCTCAAAGTTAATTTAAAGTTCAGATTAATCGAGCAATTCAGTGTTGGCCCTTCAGAAATTAATAAGAGACTACTCAAAGTTAAAGAACAAATTATTCTTAATTTAGGGGCTGTTAGGCTTATCAGAAAGACATGACAGTCTAATAAAACTGTCTTGAAACTGTCGGCCATCGAAACTTGACTCTCATACATCTACCGTTTTGATTTTTCCTGCTTTTTCATACACAAACGAAATACTTACACTCCCTCAGTGCGATTATTGCGATTGGTATCGCCAGATAGT
Source organism: Aricia agestis (assembly GCF_905147365.1). NCBI lineage: Eukaryota > Metazoa > Arthropoda > Insecta > Lepidoptera > Lycaenidae > Aricia > Aricia agestis. The sequence continues at coordinate 20,743,604 of NC_056428.1, read as the reverse complement.
TCGTTTGCCTATCTTGCCATCAAAATGATGAACTTGAGCTGATGACAACAGTTGCCACACACGAAAGATGTCTAATTGTCTTGTCAGCTACCGTGGCAGCTTTATATTCTGTGATAGCCAAAAAAATAAATAAATTGTGGTGGTCCGTGGTGTGGGAATATGCTTAAGCATGTGCTCTAGCCCACTCTTATTATTTCAGATGATGTACTTTACACATACTTCCTGATAAGTGCCGGATAGCCTATCCACCACTTAACTTGACTGATAAAGTATGGAGAATCTGTCAAAATATTGCAGATATAGCCTATCTGGCACTTTATAAGGAAGTGGTGAAACAGCCCCTTAGTCTAATCTATAAGTTTAAAAAGGTGGTTACTATTATGACAACATAATAAGCCTAACCACATAATTTTTATAATAGTATGTCCAATTAACACCTTTTTAAACCTATACATATTAATTGTGTCACGTCAGTCACGCCGATTTAAAATAAAATCGGCCAAGTGCGAGTCTGACCCGCGCACGAAGGGTTCCGTACTGTTATTGAGCGAAAGTTGGCAAAAATTGTGTTTTTTATGTTATCTATAAGGAGTAATATTATGTTCTAACTTCTAAGTTTCCTTCGGTAACCTTCGGAACCATGGTATACTAGGATGCAAAATGTTGCTTTCTAATAGTATTCGCTCGATATACTTCACATAAAAATCACCATTATACATTATGTTTCCATTTGAAATTCGATGAGTTCCTTCGGTTACTTACTCATGGATCCCATCATCATGGTCACCTGATGATGGGATTTTGAAACAAAAATTTTGAAAATCGGTTTACAAACCGCGGAGTAATCGTTGAGCATACATTAAAAAATCCACAGCCGAACGTATAGGTAACGTCCTCGTTTTTGGAAGTCGGTTAAAGAAGATGATAGCGGATTCTCATATCCACAGTGCAGCGCAGCGTAATCACACACAATTTTCTACCCATTTAGGAGTTTGGCAATGAACAACGCAACTCATGAATTTTATGTATAACTAACTGTTGCCCGCGACTTCGTCCGCGTCAACATAGTTTAATAACAAAGATGGATAGTCCGCTAAGAAATATGAAAAAAGTAAAAATATCGAAGTCGGTTAAAAAGTAGCTTAAGTTACACCTTACTACATCAGCTATCTACCAAAAAAAGTCCCGGCAAAATAGCTCCAGCCGTTTCAGAGATTAGCCGGTACAAACAGACAGACAGACATACAGACAAAAATTGTAAAAAATGTTGTTTTGGTGTATTTATCTTTTTTAGATTCATATGCATGTAAGAAAAAACGGTTCTTTCAATATTACAAACAGACACTCCAATTTTATTTATATGTATAGATGTATAGATGAATATAGATATTGTAATAGCCTAACGACCATTTTGTCGTAGATGAGCGGTAAGCCTAAGATACTTCAAGCTATAACCTCAATAAGAAGTAATGGGTGGTTATAAAAATATTCATAGCGGTTTAAGCGTTAGATGCTAGCATGAAGACATAATAAATAATAATGGGTCAGGAAACTTTCGCATTATTTTTAGATTATTATCTTATTATAATATTATGAATTTATTGCTTTTATTAAACGACAAAAAAAAAGATACGTACAGCCGAACGTATAACCTCCTCCTTTTTGGAAGTCGGTAAATATTGGGCGCGGCCACAGATTTTAGAAGTAAGCGGCTGTGCCAATGGTATGTACCATCGATATTATGTCAATTCAATAGCTGCGATCAATGAGTTTCTAAAATACTAGAGTAGCAATGTCTTACAAAAGATTCTCAGAAATGCGTAACCACTTTTTTGTTCAAAAGACAATGTCAAGTCATATATTCGTTATGTCATTATGTATGTGAGATATGCCTGCAGGCATCTTCGAAGTGGTAACGCGTTGCTACCGTAAACTTCCAATCTAGTTACGTTAGTAACATAGAATATCATTGGCTGCGATGGATGGGTTTGATATGCGACTATTACTTAGGTCCGCTTTCTGTCTAGGAATCAACTTCTCTGATAGTACCTTCCCCATGGTGTTCTCGATGCTTATGCAAAATTTCATCAGCATTTGAAGAAATTATTGCAAATGTTATTCGCAAATCGCACTGCAGATATACAACCAACCTCCGCTCGTATTTGCAAGTCTATTTGATTTAAATAACCTCCTAGCGCCTTTTCGTACCCAAATACTCCTCAAAGATACGTTTGTGACGTAACGTATTAGATTTTATCGATGTTAGCATGTTGTTTTGGTTTTATGAATACGAAAGGGATTGATTGATGGAATGAGGATTTTTCAGATGATTGACGTGAATTTAGACAGATTTATTTATTTTGCTCTGTCAGCGTTATAGGATACTTTTATCCCGGAAAAATGTACGGTTCCCGCGCGAATTTTGACGCAATGGAGTTATGGCCCGTGGGCGTCATCTAGTGAGGTATATTTTAAATAGTCATACAAGCATACACGTAGTAAGGTATGCTTGTATGACTATAAACACACCTATTGGGAAACCATTTTTATCCTATCACATAATATAATGTCAGAGACATTTCCCTAAGCTTCTGAAAAATGATTGCGAACTGTGGGATATCTAAAATGCGATCTGTTTTATTAAAACCGACCGCTCGTATGAAATGCCACAAAGGATGCTATATATTTTAAAAGTAATAGGAAATTCTCAGTTTTTGATTTGTCGGTTCTTTGTGCCTCTTTATTACTCCTTATAAAAAAAAATGTCCATAATAACATGATGCACAGTCCCAATTTTAGGGAGTTTCGGGGGTCGCGTCGTTTAGTTTTTTATGTCTTACTTACTATGAAAATTTCAAAATTTGAATTATAGCATGTACAGCAAAGGACGTAAGAATATATCCTGTCTTTTTTCGTCCGGCATAAATGTGCGGTTCCGTCGCAATAAACGAATTTTGACGCAAGGGAGTTGCGGGCGTCGTCTAGTATTTTATATTTTACGCTAGTTTTTGTCGTGATCGTGTTCGGGTTTTCAATTTCGGGAGGCATTTGTCAGTGTGTCCTCATTGACAGCTGAAACTGACGAATGTCCCGCAATTAATCTGGCTACACTTGAAGAATGCTTTAGAATATTCCATTCCTGTTACCGCAGAATTGATATCACCCCTCGTCTTTGTCAAATTTTAACCAAAACTTCAAATGGCAGAAATTGGTATATTCTGTTCATGGTTATCTATAATATTCCAAAGTATACTCACTAATGTTATATTGACCTTAAAAAAGAAAAGTATGAACTTACTCTGACTCGTCGCATAGCCGCCACTATCTCCACTCGACTGGTCGGCCGAGGTACGTCCATAGTGCCGATGTACTGAAACAAACAAATATTTATTTATATAAACATAGCTGACCCAGCAACGTTATTTTGCCATATAAATTGTTTGTAGTATCATTATAAAAAGTAGATAAATAAATATTCTCAGGCCTAACGAATGTTAAAGTACAATATACAAAATTTTATTAAAATCGGTTCAGCTGTTTTAGAGGAGTTCGCGCACAAGCACTGCGACACTAGAATTTTATATATTAATTACCTAGATTGGATTTCAAATTTTGTCACTCTCGCTCAAGAACAGCTGAACCTTGGCTAATTTTAGTCTTGAAATATTTGTGGAGATCCAGGGAACTGAATATCAGAAGGGAAGTGATACGAAGTGACCCGGTGACCTTCATACTTCGATCAAATATTTCATCAGAAATATTTGATCGAAGTTCGAAGGTTACCGGGTCATTAAGTAAACAAATACGTTAGTGTTCGTCCAGTTGATCGATAATTCTTCTAAATAATGTAACAAAACAGAAGTGTAACTTCTTCGTGACGCAATATTATTATTGCGAACCTCTTTTCCATTAGGCGACCTTACACTCTCAACGCGCCTAAAGAAGTTCATAGTTAAATGCATGAGCCTTACTCCCAAAAGAGTACTATTATCTATTCTTTGCCAAAAGTAAAATAGTCATACGGTTTCCATTTACGAGTTATGTCGATTTTGATTTAGCTTCGCTGATCCGTACTCGAATCAAGATCGACTTTGCGTTGAAAAACGTCACATACTCGATCCCTGATTAGTTACCTACAAAATAAGCAACAGCATGATCAGGCGCTAGTGTAGATTCTTTGGATTACCAAAGCAAAATATTATTTTACCACGCCTTCAAAAATGCAAGAGCAATATTTGAAAACGGTCCTTTCTCTATGTTTAAACTTACGCTTAAACCATCCAAATAAAGCTATAGAAACTATAGACCTATTGTATGGTGCGTAGAATGGGAACCGTACATTTTTCCGCAAGCAAAACTATCCTATGTTCTATGCCGTCTCTCAAAGCATTGTTATTCCAAGTTTCATCTAAATGGGTTCAGCCATTTCAGCGTGAAGAGGTAAACGACAGACAGATAAACAAAGGTTTTGTTATGGAAAATGTATTCCCGCAAAGGACTTGTTAGCGTCAATCTAGTTTATAACATAGTAGTAATAGTAATTAAACAGTCGTGGGTGGATGAATTAGTAAGTAAGAAACAGTTTTAAAATTGTCGTTTTTCTGCATAAATGGAGGCTTTAGGACCAAGAAAATTGTTTACAATAAAAAAGTGGATTTTATTTACTAACAATAAAAAAGTGGATTTTATGTATAGCCAGTTAAGTAGTTTAGTAGCCATATTAAGAGGATACACCAGGGGCTAAAGAAATGACAAAAAGTACGTGTAATATCTATAGCTGTCTCCCTAACCTCAAGCCTATACCGCAGAACGCGATAGAGACAGTTGCAGAAAATCAACGATTCGTTGTCCCCTGATTCCTTCTCCAAAACTTAACCGATTTAAGTACTTTTTTCATTAAAGATTAAATAAAGGCTTGAGCTGTGTTCTGGATGTTTGAACACAGCGGAAAATCTGGCCATTTTTTTGGGTTTTTGAACGTTCATATCTTTTTTAATAATTAAATTATGAAAAAAAAAGAAAACATAGGGACATTGTATTAGTGGCCGTAGATATTCAGGAAAAAAATAATAACTCTACTAGCATTATCCAGGGAGGAAACAGGGGACAACGTTTGTATGGAAAAAAGGGCGGTGTGGACTCCTCTTAAGTTAATAAGTAAGAAAGTGTTAGTTACTAGGTTTGTTCAAAGAATAATGGAAAAAATGAGTAATTGCCTTTGTGATATAAAATGTTAGGAACCTACGTCATCCACTTATGTCTTCAATTATGAAAGTTGAAACCTAAGGGCGGCGAGTCAATTCAGGCCGCAACGCGACGCCTAGATATTATGCATTTCAAAATTTTTGGCAGTCTTGGAAGACGTCTCGCGCCATTGAAATCTGTCAATTCAGTACAAAAGAAATGCATGTCTATGCGTCGCGTTGCGTTCTAAATTATTGATCCTACAGCCCCACTGATCTCCATTATACAAGTACGCTGGATCTATGATACCCACTTTTTCTTTGTGCCATTTGAAGCGGAATCAGCGCCCCCATTATTAGGGTAGAGAACTAAATTTGAGGTAACCATTGGTAACATTGGTAACCGTGTATGTATTTTAATTCTCTATGGCTTAATCTTTCGAATTGTTTTCGTGTTTTTAAAGTGTTTTAAAAGGTTTTACGCGATTAAGTAATATACTAGCTGTTTGATAAAATTGACATTTTCTAGAAATGATTCCTAGCTAGATCGATTTATCGCCCCCGAAACCCCCTATATACTAAATTTCATGAAAATCGTTGGAGCCGATTCCGAGATTCCATTTATACTGTAACTGTGTAACGGTAACTAATAAAATATAATGTTAACCTTACCTACCCCACCCCAATAAAAAATGTATTCAAACGTTCCATATTTATTTATGGATCGCATTATCCAATTAGTTAATTTCCCTCGCACTTCTACAATCAGCGCCAAAATGGCGAAAATCGAATGAGATAAAGTAAATCGATAAAAATTGGCTTGCTAGATCCATAAATAAATATGGAACTTTTATATTATTACTAGACTTTTCGCGCGGCTTCTCCCACGTAAATATCTAATTACACAGACAAATTGGTCCACAAAAAATAGCCTATATAATCCTTCACGTTATACATTCCCCCGCTTTCCACATTTTCCTCTATTTCTTAGCTCCTATTAGTGTCAGCGTGATAAATTATATATAAAATTAAATTAAGAAATTTAAATAAAACCCCCGCCAAACAACTTTAAAAAGTAATGAAATAATATTAACTGCCTTTAAGTTCAAATAATTCCTAACTTGTGTAAAGTAATATTTTAGTCCATAATTGTTGTCAAGGTGTGTCGGGGGACCGCCAAGTGAACTACAACCTACAACCGCCAACTCGCTGATTATTATCTCGATTCAGTTCGCTGTGAATTGATCCTTAAACTTGTTATGTGAAATCAAACATCTACATAAGCGGTCCCCCGACACATCTTAACAACAATTATGGACTAAAATATTACTTTACACAAGTTAGGAATTATTTGAACTTAAAGGCAGTAAATATTATTTCATTACTTTTTAAAGTTGTTTTGGCGGGGGTTTTTTTAAATTTCTTAATTTAATTTTATTTCATACTTTTTAAACTTGTGTTGGTTTAAATAGTGCAGAATAATTCCTATCAACACAATCATATTCTCCTAATTACCATATTCTATCAATGTCCTTTTCGATGAGGCCGTTAATATGACCCCAAACATGAAACCTCCACTTTGGGTTCATACGAAGCTCGGTTCCTATAGAATCTAGGTGATGCTGCAGCAGTAGCATGTAAATATTTACTGTTTATACTTTATCTACTTCTTACTGGTTGTCGCAAGTAAAATGAGCCCAAACACGAAACCTCTGCTCTAAGTTGGCGAGGAGTTGGATATCCTATTGATTACCAGGTGATACTGCAGCACCAGATCAACTTTCCATTATTATGTGTATACGTATATTGTAAATTCACAAATGTCACGAACTAGAATGAAATATAAAACCCATCAAACGACTACAAGTTGCCAACGGCCTTTCATGAACCAAATAAACCCTGATTGTTCAGCACTGAACAGGTTGATGATGATGAATTATATCTAAGAACACTCTCGATCATGTCAGCTTTCAAACAAAAAAAACTAGATCAAAATCGGTCCACCCGTTTGGATGCTACGATGCCACGGACAGATACACACACAGACAAACAGACAGACAGACAGACAGACAGACAGACAGACAGACAGACAGACAGACACGTCAAACTTATAACACCCCTCTTTTTTGTCGGGGGTTAAAAATGGGTTTTCGTTAGAAGCTTATCTTCAGCTTTGTTTTTAGTTTTTCGTAGTGCTAACTGGTAAAAATAAATGGAATCGTTGAATCGTTGTTAATTTATTACGCCTATCTAAATTACGGAGAGGAAGTCTGTAATCTTTAATACAAATATGTAGCGTTTGTATCATTCAATTCAATATTTTTGTCCTAATGGTTGACATTATCTGAATCTGGAAACATTTCATCGATAATAGGAAAGACAGGTGTACATCACTAGTATTAGTCCCAAATACTCCCACTACTGCTATCAGCGCCAATATGGCGACATGATGGCGACTTTCAAACGTCATTTTTACGTCAAATTTAGTTCCTATCCCTAATTATAATGGGGGAGCTGATTCCGCTTCAAAAAGGCACAAAAAATAGCTGTCATTTCAAAGGGTATCATCAGTCCAGCGTACTTGTATAATGGAGGTCAGTGTACAGCCCCCTTAGACAAAGAATCTTTCGTTAAAAAAGATGACGAAATTCGTCATCATTTATGCGGTTTGACATAAGTCATCGCTAAAATATGACATTTCGCTTTCGAAGACTAATGTCAAATCCTATACATTTTGATAACGAATTTCGTCATCGTTTTTAACGAAAGGGTCTTTAGCTACGGCCTCTGAGGTATTAACGAAATGAAGGCTCATCCCTGAAATATGTCGAAATTGATCTGGGCGCAATTGGGGTCGTTCACACACCGCTAATCCGTTTAGTCGGGCTGACCTCTCACGTCTAATGCGTGTCATAAGTGCTAATTGCTCAAAATACTGACTGACACCATCCAAAAAGGGGCCAAGATGTTTTATTAGTAGTTGTTAATTGTTATAGTTCAGGTTCCCTAGAACATTTTTGCATTTGATTACTATCAAGCAAATTTTTCGTGAGTAGCTTCATTTTGATAAGACGAACAACAATTTCCTCTGCGAAAATTCTCAAAAGTAGTAGCTAACAGAGATAGAAAGGATTTAATATTTCGATTTGATGGTGCAAATAGAACAATCTATATTTTAGGATCATCAAATCGAAATATTAAATCCTTTCTATCTCTGTTAGCTAAATAGCACTTTCGAGAATTTTTGCAGAGGAAATTTTTGGGAAAAAATTTTTTGTTCTAGGGAACACGGACTATTATGTAGTGTTTTTTGCGGATGACCTAATTAAAAAAAATCTTACTAAATCTAAAAATAATAAATGTAAATGGTAAGTACTTATTTCACTGGTATGAAGAAACGGTTCATGCTAAAAATAAGTTTTCTAAGTAATTATGACAGATATATAAAAAGCATTTGCGAAAGCTTAAATTGACGTCATAATATTATAGTTAAATGAGCTAAAATGAGCAACGTTTTGTATAAATAATCGGCCAAGTGCGAGTCGGACTCGCGCACGATTTGTTCCGTACCGTTATTATAGAGAAAAAAATGTGTTTTTTGTATGGGAGCCCTCCCTTAATTATTTATTTTATTATAATTTCATTATTAAATAATAAAATACAAATATATAATTAAATATTTTGTGAATATTTCAAGTAGTGTCCGACCGAAACTGATTTTTCAGCCGAAACCGAAACCGAACTTTTGGCCTTACTCTCAGTTTCGGCCGAAACCGAAACCGAAACTGAAACTCGGTAAAACATTCAAAATTACGATTATTTACTGAAATTTCATACAGATTTTTAATATAAATTACAACTTTTTATACTAAAGAAAAGTACCACAATGAATTTATTACTTTTTGCAACATTTCTTAAAATAAATATTATTAATCTTAGACTCGAATATGTTCCCTAGAAACTTTTTTGTACTATAATCCGTTCCTTTATCTACTAAAATCCGTTTTATATACGATTCCAAGTAGATGCGATTTCACTAAAGAAATTGAACGCACTTAGCGCACACTAAACCGGTTCTAAACTTATTTAAACACGTTTATAACAGACTAGATGACGTCCGCAACTCCGTTGCGCCAAAATTAGTTTATCGCGCGGGAACCGCACATTTTTTCGAGATTAAAAGTATCCTATGTCCTTTCCCGGGACTCAAAGTATCTCCATGCTAAATTTCAGCAAAATCGGTTCAGTGGTTTGGGCGTGAAGAGGTAACAGACAGACAGACAGAGAGACAGACACACTTTCGCATTTATAATATTAGTATGGATATAAGAAGAAAAAAAAACGAGATTTACATCCCCGTAGGAACGCATTTAATGAGAACTAAGTTTTATAAAACGAAGTTGTGTGATTGGTGAGATCCTCCCTTAGACATTAACGACGTACTACTGAAAACTCAATCAATTGCAGAATATTATTTTTATGGGAAACACGGACACGACCACGGTCGAAGTTCAAAACGAAATTACTGAGCAAACTTGCAGTTGACGTCACATTTTTTTTGCTCCAGAAGGCGTTTTGCCAATAAACCTGAAAAATATACTGAGGGCTGCAAGAGTGAAGCTTAGGGGGAAGTGGGCTAGATAAGATTCTAGCAGGGTAGGAACGGTCTAGAGATTGCGTGTCGATAGTTAAAAGTTAATTTTAAATATTTAAATAAAACGCATGGTAAAAGGAAAAGAGTGAGGCGAGATGATTTACTAATAAATCTCATAAGATATATCCTAATATATCCTATAATCTGACAGTCAAACAAAATTTTTAAGTAAATAAAGTTCACACACTATATTATAATCAATTTATCATAGCATTTACTAAATCGCTTGTTTGGGAAACATTCTTATATTGTTATATGTAATAGCACGTAATTTGCCAATAGATATGTATATTGAATAAGCCTGCGTTTGTCGTAGAAATAAAATTCAATAATGTAATTTCGATAAAAATAAGTTAAGACAATTTAATGAAAATAAAACGAAGTGCTAATTTCTGATTTGGGACTAATCTGGAACACAATTTATTCTTAAAACTAAATAAATAGATGGTGGCGAACTGAGCCGGGGCCTCGCTGGCAAGCAAGCACGTCGAGTTAACTGTGAAGTTTACCGAACCGCATGAGTTTCGGCCAACCGAAACCGAAAGTTCGGTCGGTCACTAATTTCAAGTGTCTATCTGTTGACATTATGGATTACGAGCAAAAAAAAGGCCAAAAAAATCACGTTTCTTGTGTGGGAGCCCCCCTTAAATATTAACTTTATTTTGTTTTCAGTATTTGCTGTTGTAGCGGCAACAGATATACACAATCTGTGAAAATTTCAGACGTCTAGCCATAACGGTTCTTCAGATACAGCCTGGAGACAGACAGACAGACGGACAGACAGACGGACAGACTGACGGACAGACAGACGGCCAGACAGACGGACAGACATCGAAGTCTCAGTAATAGGGTCCCGTTTTTACCCTTTGGGTACGGATTACGGAACCCTAAAAACATTTTTTTTAATTATTACAATAGTTTTATTGTTGATACACTTCAATAGAAACGATTTTATTATGAAAATCATAAAGGATGATTCGTGGAAGGCTGAATATCACAGAGTTTTTTATTCTTACATCAAAAGGATGTTACGAAATGAGAAATTAATATTTCCCTACAACTTCTTTAACTTGATGACGCCCGCAACTTCGCCCCGTCGAAATTCGTACATATAGCGTGGGAATCGTACATTTTTCACCAGGAAATCTGTCCTAAGTGTCTAAACACACCATGCCGAAGTTCCGCGGCGGAAGTTCGACATGATTCCGCCTGAAATGTATTTTAATTAAATTATGTACTTGGTTATCTTACTTACATTTCTGCCAACTAATTTACTGTGAAATCTAATCAAAAGTGCCAAGTTAGTATTTAGTAGTCAAATGTAACGTATTTCGGTGCTTACATTCAAACGTTACAGTAACAATATGGATGATGGAAATGAAACTTAATTACTAGTAGTCTTTGACACAGGAAAGAAACTGAAAAAACTTGTCCGATTTCAAAAATAAACGTCTGCATTTCATTTGCCCGTGCGCTGGGGTCGAGGGGTGAATTATCGTCGGAAAATATGTTTCTACGTCTAGGGCAGGGTTTCTCAAACTTTCGGCTCCACGAATACCTGTTAAAATTTACAGGTGACAGCGAATCCCGTACTAACTAATGAACCCCCCTCCGGCCTTTATGTGTTACCTTTTATTCAAAAATCAAGTGTTACATATAGTACAAAACCTGCTAAGTTCAAATTTAGAAGTATTATGGATCAGGCTGTTGATGAAGATGATTACGATCGATGAAGTGCATCTAAACTTAGCATTGGATTGGATTTCAACTCTTTTTAGGCAAAAACTTTGCCGATAGGAACTTGGCCCTATTTTAACAGGTATGCTTTAGGTGGGATATATTTTTCCGGAACAACGTTTACGTCTACGTTTACGTACTATCTGTTCAGTAATCAATTCCTTGTAAAAATATTTGGGTTACCGATTTTCTCGTTCAAAAAAAATCCCCGATCAGAATGTAACTTCCTCCAATATGTTCCGCAAATAACACTGTTGAAAAGGCTATTTGAATACCTTCACTGTTTTATTTCTACTGGAATCCTTCGAGACGGCCGTTTGTTTGAAGAGGATGTACGTTTGTGCCGGAGGCAGAGAAATGATTTATAGGATCTGATCATAGGCCTTGGGATTTGCCAAATATAGTTTTCCATCACTCTGAAAACTATTTATAAGTGGGCATCTTCGAGAGATTTGAATAGGTTTGGTTCAAAAGTATAACAAGACAAAATCCCTCGGACACCTCATATTATGATATTACTTATAACAGTTATATCATCATCATCATCATCATAATATTAATACGCGAACGAAGAACTTTGTAACGTTTGTAAAAAAAATGGGGAAACGTAGGTGCATGAAATTTTGCACAGTTATAGTTTATATGGTGAAGGAGTGCATCGAACTAATATTATTTTGAAATTATGCTTTTATCATACATTTTTTTAACAAATAAAACATTACACACACTACAACACACACACATGAGAAATGACAGATTTTTGAGTGACAAGCCTATACATACGAATTATACTCTTTTTATTTATGGTTGAAGTCTATTGACAACAAGTTGACAAATTGAAAATAGATCATAGTTTTTTTTATTGAATCTTAGATACTATTAGACAATGCTTACACGGCCAGTCTGAGATCAGGTTATAAAGTCAATGTTTTTTACAAAATATAGGTAGGTAGTAGTCCTGTCGTTGAAATTAAGGTCGAATTTCGACCATTGAGCGATCTCTAGTTTATAGTAATAGGTTAATACTTATAAGTAATCCATACTAATATTATAATTGCTCAAGTGTGTTTGTGTTACCTCTTCACGCCTAAACCACTGAACCTATTATGCTGAAATTGGTATGGAGCTACTTTGAGTCCCGAGAAAGGACATGAGATATTTGTGCGGTATGTGCGGTTCCTGTGCGATAAGTAAACGAATTTTGGCGCAAAAGAGTTGGCGTCATTAAGAGGATACACCAGGGGCTAGAGAAATGAATAAAAAGTACATGTAATATCTATTACACCTTTACCTCAAGCCTATACCGCAGAACGCCATAGAGACAACTGCAGAAAATCAACGATTCGTTGTCCCCTGATTCCTTCTCCAAAACTTAATTGATTTAAGTACTTTTTTCACTAAAGATTAAAAAAAGGCTTGAGCTGTGTTTCTATGTTTTGCTTTTTTTGTATAATCTAGCCAAATCTGTTTTCTGGACGTTTGAACACAGCGGAAAATCTGGCCATTTTTTGGGTTTTGAACTTTCATATCTTATTTAATAATTAAATTATGAAAAAAAAAGAAAACATAGGGACATCAGTATTGTCTTAGCATAAATCTCTGATGCTTGTTATCTGCGATTTTATAACAAAAATTTATCTCCCAAATAACGATGTTGATTGGTTAAAGTTTGCGTTAGCCAATCAAAAGCCTTAATGATAATTCCTGCCGAAAAACCTAGTAAAAACCGGCCATTATTGCTTTTTCTAACAAAACTAAGTGATAAGTAATACTAATTTATGGTGTGTACATGTTCCTCATAGAGAATTCGCTGAGAAAGAAGCAGCGCTGAAAGACCAAAATTGTTTTTTCACTTATATGGGCAAGCGCCCTTTTTTTAACATGGGGAAATGCTTTACGCATCCTCGGCAAATTGGGGATATCGGCCGGGGTATGTGGGACTCCTGTCTACCCACTAAAACCCCATGGTGTTCCACTCATCGCTTAAGGCAGAGTTGCGGGTGCGATAGAACCTACTGCAAATGGGCAAGCGCCACGAGTTCCCCCTACAAAAATAAAAATAAAAATTGGTATATCAGCGCTGCTACTTTCCCAGTGAACTCTCTATGAGGAACACGTAGTTACATACACACCATAATGTATTATCACTTAGTTTTGTTACAGCCTGTAAAATCGATTTCTATTTACCACCAGTATAGCCCTAGCATGGCCACCAGTAGAAATGCGAAAGTATAGACTAACTGTGGAGATAAACTTCAGGTGCCGCGGCCGTTCCGATCTTTTTTCGATCCAAAAAATTCAATTAAAATACCACTTTATAACAGACTATAGTCCTAAAAATTTAAATAATATCCTACTGTATGACATATACAATAGAGTGCCATAAAGTGCCATTTTAATTGAATTTTTGTCGTCGCGATTAGCCACAGTAAAGATCAGAACGGCACCTTAAGTTTATGTCCGCAGTTTGTATATACGTATACTTTCGCATTTCTACTGGTGGCCATGCTAGGGCTACTGGACAGTGACTGCTTGTAATATGATACTGCTGATGCCTGAAGCCCACCAACATCAGTAAGTGGGTTAACCTGATTTTTGTAACGTCTTCAAGAAAATATAACTCGTACATCGACTTATATATTTTAAACTCAGACCAAATAAAGATATCCCACCAAAACATTAAATGTAAAAAGGAGCCAAGCAAAATATTGCATAGCCATGCAATATATCTATCGTAAAAAGTTTTCAGATCACATTCAAGCTAAGCCTTCAACTTATTTCGTAATTTAAATCAACATTCAGTGAATTTATCAATAGTTTTCTTTATTTTATAATTATTATAGTGGCTCGGCAATGAGCACAAGAAAAACAAATGTATAACTTCATATTTGGGGTAGTTCATACTTCATACTTACTCAAACGGCAAGCGTAAAGTGTTTTTTAGTATGTAACGACGCATGTGGACGATGGTACCCAATAAATCCAATCAGTCACTGATTATTTCTCTAGTGCTCATTGCCAAGCCACTATAATAATTATGAAATAAAGAAAACTATTGATAAATTCACTGAATGTTGATTTAAATTAAAATATAAGTTGAGTGCTTGCTTGAATGTGATCTGAAAACTTTTTACGATAGATATATTGCATGGCTATGCAATATTTTGCTTGGCTCCTTTTTACATTTAATGTTTTTTACATTTAATGTTTCTTTTCTTTTCAGGTCACGTTAAAACTTTTCTCTACTTAGCTTAGCACCCACTCTCTATCTCTAGGTATATATTCTAGGTTTCTAGGTCGTAAAATTATTGATAATAACAGGTAGGTACTTCTACAAAGTACAAATTCTATGACGATAGCCCAACACCTTTTGAACATTCAGGAGGTTATTCGTGCACCGATTTTACTTTCGATTGAGTATCACGACCTATCCCGGATTTTTTAAACCATCTATCTATATATTAATACGTGAGAGAAAAACTTTGTAACCCTTTTTACGAAAAATGGATAAATGTAGGTGCATGAAATTTCGGACAGTTATATAGTTTATATGGTGAAGGAGTGCATCGAGCTCATTTTTTTTTTTATTATGCTTTTATCAAATATATTTTTAACAAATAAAACGTTACACACACTACGACACCACTACTAGGAAAAATGATAGATTTTTGAGTGACAAGCCTATACATACGAATTATACTCTTTTACTTATGGTTGAAGTCTGCTGACAACAAGTTGACAAATGAAAATGGATAATATTTTTTTTTTATTTAATTTTAGATACCTACTATTAGACAATGCTTAAACGGCCAGTCTGAGATCAGCTGAGTCCCAGAGACAAGAATTGAAAAAAACTATGATGAAGTCAATATTTTTTACAAAATATAGGTAGTAGTCCTAATGTCGTTGCAAGTAATGTCGAATTTCGACCATTGGGCGATCTCTAGTAATAATAATTATACTCCGCAAACAAGCAATACCGCGATATAAAGGGAGTGCTACACCATCTATCGAGCGAGTATGGAGTGTACATCGTAATTCGCAGTTCTGATTTCATTTATATTTTAATCGAATTTAATTATCATAGTTTCATTGTTAACTTTGTTAGCACTATTTTTCTTTTTATACGTAAAATAATTATTATGAAGTCGAAACTCATTTTTAATGTTCTTGCAAAGCCACAAACATAAAAATCTTTTCTTTTATTTAATAAAGTTAGATTATACTTTTCAGTCTTTAGGTTTCCTTGCCCAAAGGATGAAAACGGGAGCCTATTCCTAATGAGTCTAGACTTCGCTGTCTGTCTGTCGTCCGTCCGTATATCACGAGGCTAGATCTCGAGAACCGCAATAGCTAGATATTTTAATTTTTTACAAATTATGTACTTTTGTTGTCGCTATAAAAGCTAATAGTCCAACTAAAATAAATGATTAATCGGGGGTCTCATACAACAAACACGTTTTTTGCCCTTTTTTGCTCTATATCCATAATGGTAAAAGTAAGGTTTTTGAAAATTTCAGAAAATACTTAATTATATTTCAACTTATATATAATATATATAAGTTGAAATATAATTAAGTTTAAATTAAACTTTTTATTACTTATATTAATAATAAGTAATAAAAAGTACATAAACTTGTGATTTAAGGGGGGCTCCCATACAAATTTACGGTACGGAACCCTATGTACGCGAGTCCGACTCGCACTTGGCCAGTTTCATAATTTTTCCTTTCATTGTGGATAACGACCTACCTTGTTGCCAAATTTCAAGGTTCTAAGTCTGCTAGAAGTACCTTAGAATTTTGATGATCTGTCAGTCAGTGAGTGACAAAATGTAGTAACTTTGATCATCCGCAACTATTAAACTATTTATCGAAATGTTATGTCATAGAGAGCTTAAGATAGTTTTAATACTAGCTCCTAGTCACCGAAATTCTAAATCCCTAGCTTTGTTAACATCGAAGATAAAGGGGGTGTGAAATAGCCGCGAACCGCTTCGAGAAAAGTATGCTACGGCCGTGCCTTTCTAAAAAGCTTGGCTGGAGCACTGCCGTACTCCCAGATTATAAAGAGCTTTTTTTCTAGTATATCTATTTTGTGATAAAATAGCCTATTTTTAATCGATTCAAATAGATATAAGACTGTAATTAACAACAATACCAATATAGTTCTTTTTTGTTACATAGCTGTAAATAATCTGTAAGTCAATCTATAGTTACAACATTACGCGTTTTTTTTTCATACATACCTACATTTGCTTGTCATCTCGCGGTGTAGCCACTAGCCGCTAAACCGCGCGTTCGCGCCGCCGCATATAAATCTTACGTAAGTCAGACTTTACGTCTTGCAGGGTAACCTAAACTGTTTATTCAGAAGCTCGATACCAATATTATAATCGATACCAATATCTCATCGATACCTCCTGTCGTTTAATCAGTTCTAATGAAATCCGATTCAATAAAGGGATCTTAAGAGCACGTGCTACAGAATCCGAAATCCTAATTGAAACAAAAACTCGGTAATTGGAGCTATAACTTTTTAATTCGGGGGAAAATCTGCAGAAAAACACGAAATCTTAACGACGAGTCCCAAGATAGACTAGGGCTGGCAGACTAAAAAACATAAGTCAAAAAGTGAAACTTTTCAGGAACAACTAAAAACTGTATAAAAAAAAAAGCGTTAAACTATAAAATCAACTTTATTGGAATATTGTGATGTTTTTAATGAATACTAACATGCACGTAAATACAATTTGATAAAATATAATAAAAAGTGATTTTAGTGACTTATGTTAGAAAGAACACTGTGTACCTAGAAGGTACTTGTGACTTAAGTGTATGAGAACAGTAAATTTAATATTATAAACTATGTTTTAGTTGACATTCAACTATTTATTCATCTTCTTCACTATCCAAAATATCAGGGTCAGTATTACGTACATTGTTCACAGAAGGCAAATCTAAATAAAATCTATGAAAAACGTCGGGTACTAAGAAGAGTAAAGAAATCAGATCATCTTTCTTTTCTTTTGATATCGGTAAGGGCTGTATCGATATAACAGGAATAGTATCAGGTATGGCAGACACTCGACTTTTCAAGTTAAATTTGTAAAAATTACATTCCGTGTCCAATGTGTCTTTGTAGGAGATTACGCCAAATTCAGAATCATAGCGCAACCACTTTTTATCGAGCCATTTAAATTGTCGCCCTTCTACATCTTTGTTTCTTAATACTAAGGGACCCTTTAACAATGAAGAAAAATCCAAAAAGTCGGAACTGCGCATTTCGACAACTTCAAATTTTTTACTGCTCGATCTGATGAGTTGAATCCAATCATGCGGGTGATAAATCTGCAAATCCGTTTTCTTCTTCTTTTTTTCAATGATGCTATGATCCGTGTCCACTTCCAAGTGGCTATGGCCCAGAACCATGAACTTGTGGTCTATGACATCTATGTCTAATTTCTGCAAAGCCCAAGTAAACATTGAACTAACATGAGAATTTCGGTTCTGACCGCCACAAGTATCAGAATAAAATATTACATGTTTTATATTCTCAGGTACGTATGTTTGAAGATGTTTGAAAAGACATGATGCTATTTGATTAGCTCCTCTAGCAGCTATGGTTTCAAACCATATGTAACATACAGCTTTTCCAGTTTTGTTGTCATGGACAGTCAGGTTGAACGTCCACAACTGGCGTTTGTAGAAAGCTACAGAAGAGCTGTAGTGGGTAAACATTATTGTAAGTCAAATGTGTAAACTTGCACAGTATTGTCAGTTTTATTTACTTGTGTATCACATTTTTTTCATTTCGTATGCTTGATCTGCGGCAGTCTTGTAATGTTCATGTTGAGCAAGCAGCAGCAGAATCAACTGCTGTTTCAGGGAGTTCGAAATGTGGATCCAGAACAGAATCATCACTTGAGAAATCCATTTCTCGATTAATAAACATGACGCCAGTGTGGCCTGATGATGTGGAAGGTATTGGTTCTTCTTCCGCTATTGTGGGGTGTAGATTGCTGTTCATTTCGTTCATCTAAAAATAAAAACATACTGTAGAGGCTAAAAAAATAATTATTTTAATCATTTATTTATTATTGATGCTAAAATTAACAAATCACTGATGATTTCTGCTAAAACTACGATGAAAGACTGATTTAAATCAAACATGGCAAACTTACCTTCAACATTTGTGTTGCTCCTTTTCAACATTCTCAACTAATTTCTTTCCTCGCTGACAATCCATAGTAATTGGGAATATTTTTAAATAAAATGTCACACTCCACAACTGTTCTGTTAACAAATCAGAGCAAAAGTAACTCGACTAGTGTGACCCAAATCACAACAGTTACCATTTATGTTTTTTGAAGGCAATAAATAATAATTTGAGCACCTACCCTCGAATAAAAAATCGAGATAACACAACGCACTTGACGTTCCTAATAACATAAGTCACTTTCTGTGTCCGTGAAGTCCGTGAGCTTCAAGTGTTCCTTTTAACATAACTCAACTTATGTTTTTTATAACGCCGAAAGATTAATGCGATTCAAGAGGTTGAAAAGGGACGCCACTTAGATTCAAGCCCGAGCAAGCGAATATGACTTATGTGCTTTAGTCTGCCGATGTATTGATGTAAATTAATAATTTTGGTACAAAGAAAAAAAATTGAATTTTTTTGACTTATGTGCTTTAGTCCGCCGACCCGACGATTGTTAACACAAATTATGAAATTAACGTTGGTGAGAATTTTTAGGGTTTTTTTTTGCCCCCGAGGCGAAGTGCCAATTTTGAGGTGTCTGTGACATTCGGATATATCGATTTAGTTAGCTTATTGAAAAATGAAAACTATGCTAATTAATATTATTATCAATGCAAAAGTGTGTCTGTCTATTACCTCTTAACTCATGGCCGATTTATTCCGGTATGGCTACATACATTGAGAGCTGGGACAGGAGTCAGGACGTAGGCTAGATCTTGTTCTGGAAAAATTTAGAGTTTCCAAAGCTACAAACATAATATTTTGATACAACGGAGTTGTGGGCGTCATCTAGATGTGTCTGTAGCTGAGCTTAGGTCCACTTGCGTAGATCGAGGTTAAAGTTAATACCGGGTTAAATAGTGTGTTGTCTCTTACATTTTTCATAATATTATATTTTACGTTCGGCGTTAACCCGGCGTGTATGAGGTAGGGTATGTCATACCCGGCGGTATACAAAACAGTTAATATTTCTCAACTTTGCGATTCCTGGAGCTCGGTTGGCTTAGTAGCTGGAGGAAGTAGTCTGAGGACTGATTTTAAGTGACAGTAACAATAATACATCGTTAGTGATGTAAACTGTAAGTGCGTAAAACGCATTACGGGTATGTCATACCGTGGTCACAATAGATATAACTACCAGTAGTTCGACTGCAAAGAAACGGACAGGTTTCAATATCTGTCAAATTCGTCGGGTTTCACTAGGATTATGAACGGAATGTGCCTCGCGCTGGCTGATATAATTTATTTTTAAATATTTAAAATAAAGATTTCAAAATTGGATTCTGACAATTTTAATCGCATGTGCCAAAACACAAACAACAATACGACCAAAGAGGAACACGTCCAGCGAATATGTCATAGTTTTAAATTCGTAGGTAACAAGTTAACAACCCTAGCGACGATTTTCGTCATAATACGTCAAATTTAAAAATTTCAACATCAGTTCTATGTCGGCATACTCTATAATATTAATACGTGAGAGAAAAACTTTGTAACCCTTTTTACGAAAAATGGGGAAACGTAGGTGCATGAAATTTCGCACAGTTATAGTTTATATGGTGAAGGAGTGCATCGAGCTAATATTATTTTAAAATTATGCTTTTATCATATATATTTTTAACAAATAAAACGTTACACACAGTATGACACTACTACTAGGAAAAATGACAGATTTTTGAGTGACAAGCCTATACATACGAATTATACTCTTTTATTTATGGTTGAAGTCTGTTGACAACAAGTTGACAAATTGAAAATGGATTATTGTTTTTTTTTTTATTTAATTTTAGATACTATTAGACAATGCTTAAACGGCCAGTCTGAGGTCAGCTGAGTCCCAGAGACAAGAATTGAAAAAAAACTATGATGAAGTCAATATTTTTTACAAAATAAGGTAGTAGTCCTAATGTCGTTGCAAGTACGGTCGAATTTCGACCATTGGGCGATCTCTAGTACTCTATAATTCTGTCTACTCTGCCGTGGTCATACCCGACCTCATAGTCGGTGTCACTATTTTGTGTTTCGGTTATTTTTCAATTTTATGCGTTTAATAATAAAGTTGCTTTATTTTTACATGTGTAAATTCTAGAATGTCATATATTTCGTATATAAGACTGGTCTTGTATCATATAAATTATTGATTTTATATTAAGTTGAAGTTATACATTACTAGATGATGAATGCATTTTCGTTGCGCAAAAATTCATTTATTGTGCGGGTTTTCCGGGATGAAAAGTGTATGTCTTTTCCTGGGACATAAAATATCTCCATGCCAAATTTCAGCAAGATTTCAGTGGTTTCGGTTCAGTGGTTTGGGCGTGAAGAGGTAACTGACAGACAGACAGACTGACAGATACTTTCGTATTTATAATATTGGTATGGATAAGAGAGTGATTTATTGTTTAATTTTAATTACAATGTTGATCACAATTTGTCGAATTTTTATATTTTAAGCCTAAGTTCCTAAATAAACTTGATTGTGCGTATAAAAATACCACTTTGTTACTAATAGAAAATAAGATACTTGTTTATAATTGGACGTGGTTGTTTTATTGTAAAAATCATTTGCTTTATGTTAATTAATTATTAAAATGATTAACATTATTCTAAATTAATTTCCAGTTATCAAATTCGGCAATACAATATGAGGGTATCTCACTTAATAGCTGGTGTAATAATTTTCACCTTATTCACGCCGGGTTAACTTTAACCCAGATCTGCGCAAGTTGACCTAAGAAACGTGAAATGCAAAACCCTAAAAATGTGACTCGATACTTATTTCAAATAAGTAACTAATAGACCTAGATTACAAATTAAAGACTAGAAGTCTTGATACTTTTTCGCTTGTTAACTCCGAGATTGGCAATCATGGCACCTAATTGCTCATTCCGCTATTAATGAGGATTACTTCCGTAGTCTCATGCCTACTTGTGCCTGGTTATTGCTTAGCATAGATGTCATATTGTTTATTATTATTATAGTGTCTTCACTATTTTAGTACACATAAAGTTAATATACCAACGGAATAGAGAAACAATCCCAATCAAACGAAATTACATCTGTGTGTACAAATCTAATATCAGTAAGTATGTATGGCTTAGCTGTTTGGTTACTTACTTCAGATCAGAAACTAAATATTCGCCTCACCTCCATGACGGTAGCGAAACAGCGAAGTCATACATACTTTCTGATATGTAGAATTTGTTGGAGTTAGGGTCGATAGAGTGATGCCGCGTAGATTCAGAAGCTTGGCTCTACATTAGATCTGATGTCTTTTTCACCGGGAAAAAATTCTCATGGCCCAACGTTCCTAGCCTTTAGAACGTTAAGAGTCCGGGTGCCATCGCAATTCTCATACAAACGTATATACCAAGATCATTTCCCATACGAGAATATTTACCATATTTGAGTTATTATTCAGCTTGAGATAATAATTACCTAGGTTCCTGTACAAAGATTCACTGCAAAATATTTACATACCAAAAATATGAACGATTGCAATATTTACATACTAAATTGTAATCATTCATATTTTTTGGTATGTAAATATTTTGCAGTGAATCTTTGCACAGGAACCTACGTAATTACTATCTCAAGCTAAATAATAACTCAAATATGGTAAATATTCTCGTATAAGAAATGATCTTGGTATATACGTTTGTATGAGAATTGCGATGACATCCGATCTGTTAAGTTTAAAACGTTAAAAAAACTTTAAAAAGTGAGTACGAGACTATAAAAAAGTATTGTTTAGAATTCCATCCATTCTAAAATCTTAGGCCATATTTGTGTAGGTGAATATCAAAACCCGGCAAGTCACACCCATACTCGAAACTGAACTATGAATGGCGCTAAATTTGAAATTTAGTTTTCTTTATGTTTCTTTTTTCCAAATCACGGTTAGTCCCCAAAAACTGTATAAAAACAACGTTTAAAATCGGCGATTTATTTCAAAACCCGGTACGTCCATTGACAAATCGAAATCAAACTCAAGCACGTCCACTTCGGCCAATCACAACTAAGAATGGCGTCCAAGATGGCTCCCAGTTTGAAAAATTTTCGAGAGAAATACACCTCGCTGTCGTCGATTATATTGAATTTTGTGAGTAAAATGGAAGAATGCATTATACAAATTAGTGTGGTGAATCCTGAAAGAGCAAAGATGTCTGTGTCAAAAGTTAAAAAGAAAAATGCCAAGAATAAAGTTAAACTATATTGTAATAAGATGTGTTTTATTTTATGGCTTAGTAAAATATAACGATGAAGCAACCCTCAGTACGGGATTGTCAAAATAAGATTTATCAAAGCTAGGTCTTTGATTATATACACGTCTAGGTAAGTCCAGTACCTATTTTTCGAAATCCGTTGAGTCCACAACGATATTTTTCAAACTCCGATAAATTTCGACAGTATATATCAAACACCGATATGTCCAAACTTTA
This sequence comes from Aricia agestis, assembly GCF_905147365.1. Classification (NCBI taxonomy): domain Eukaryota; kingdom Metazoa; phylum Arthropoda; class Insecta; order Lepidoptera; family Lycaenidae; genus Aricia; species Aricia agestis. The sequence continues at coordinate 20,720,328 of NC_056428.1, read as the reverse complement.
ACAAGGTTTTAAAGCGTAATATCTTATTAAAACTGTATTTTTATTTACACACTACCTCATAAATAAATCCTCATTTGCTGAAAATTCCAAGAAATACCTTTATCAATAGCCAAAAACATATTTCTCTCATTTGCCAAGTTTCGCTTATAGTGGACATACTGGGATTTGATATTTGCCTACACATTTTATCGGGACACCATGATTACACAAGAGCACTTTCTTAAGACCGACACGACTGGCGAGGGATCCATCATCCGACGCATGGGTCACCTATTTGACAGTTAATCAGATGATCTAAACTTGGGAATAGCATGATAATATAAGCGCTAAATATAAGATACTACTGCATATTATTATCTTACAGGTAAAACCGCACGAAGAAGTCAGTTATTAACCATTGATTTTTAATCCCGCCAGATTGTGCAAAAAGCTATCGAGTTGACAAAGACTTGAGTGATCTGGGATGTATCGGTCTGAATTATTCAACGTTCGAACCCGCCGGCTCCATGAATATTTTGTGACGTCACTACTATGTCAATCTTTATATGGGGTTTACTTCAGTCATGTACAAGTTAGCTACTTTTTTGGTTATTACTAGTGTGAATAAGAACATGAACGTGAAAAGGGTACTTGTGAAATTGCATTTGGAAATTAGATGTATCAATAAGCATCCAAAATGTTGAGGATTTCGTATCACTCAATGCGAAAAAAACAAAATCTCTTTATTAACTTGTTATTAAATTAAAAAAAATAGGAGTACTGACCAGTACACTTGGTTTAGGAACACACACTTATTAACTTCGTTGTCGAAACCATCGAAAATTTAACTAAGTACCTTCAACTAACATTCAGCTTGGTGTGAACGCAGCTTGAAACAAAATTCCCATTACATTGTAAAACTATATTCCAATTCTAAACAACGGTAATCCGTTTTCCACCGCACAATTAACCCGTAAAACCCCGAATTCCGCAACCGTACATTTTAATTAAGAGACCCATTTGTGAATTACCGGCTCCTCGGCAGTCGGCACCGTTCATGTAATTAAGTCTTTGATCTTGGGCCATTGTCGATGGATATTGCACTGTGCATACGATACTTCCCTGTCATCAGCAATGAGGGTGTTTGAAATTCTATTTACCACCAGCATAGCTAGCACAAGCACGTAGACAAACGAAAGAAACTAAATTTTGACAGTTTTACCGAAAAAACACTGGAGAAAAAGTTTCTTTCGTATCTCGATATCTTCCGCTTTTGAAAATCTATAAGTCAAGCATGACGAACCGCTTTTGACATTTAGTTTCTTGATTCTTTTTTTATTTTTATTATGGCACTCAGGCGCGGTCGCAGCCTGAAATTTTGGGGGGGGGGGGGGGGTTTTATCTGCGCCCTCGGACGTTTCTGGGTTCACAGCAGCTGTCTAAGGTCGGACGAAGTGGTGGCTAGGGGATAGCTAGAAATTTCCTTTTATTATTTAGCAAGATTTTGAGATTTTTCAATTTTACCTTAGATTTTGGGGGTGGTCATGTCCCCTGTGACACCCCCCCCTTCGGACCGCGCCTGATGGCACTTGGATATAAAACCATGGATAGTGTCGAGTAAATGGCAGCAAATTAAAAAAAAATCGATGTATAGCAACCTTGTCTATAGCCGGAATTATAGTTTTGATCTACAAACTACGAAATTTGCCGCCATTTATTCGACACTGGCCATGGTTTTATAGCCGAAGTGCCATAATAAAAAAAAGAATCAAGAAACTAAATGTCAAAAAAATAATTGCCGTTGCTATAACGGTTGCTATGGAAAGAGTTTCTTGTCTTTATCCACTGAAACTCAAGTCGACGGGTGGCGCCATGCTCAGGAAAAAGATATGTAGACATGGGAAAGAAACTGCCATTATTTTCTTCCGAAGAATCGAGTGGGCAACGGCGTGCTAGCTATGCAGGTGCTACTAGCTTTAGGGTCTTTCATATTATTATGTTAGAGACTTTTATACTCTTTAATACTATAGTCTAGCGATAAAAGTCTCTCGTCTGCGGGGGCTCTTTAATAGTCTAGCGACTTTAATATTCTAGTCTAGCGACTAAAGGTCTCTAGTCTGCGGGGGCTCTTTAATAGTCTAGCGACTTTAATATTCTAGTCTAGCGACTAAAAGTATCTAGTCTGTGGGGGCTCTTTAATTGTCTAGCGACTTTAATACTCTAGTCTAGCGACTAAAAGTTTCTAGTCTGCTTCCTTCTATAATAGCAGTGTCGGGGTATCGGCTACGTCATCATCATCATTCATCAGGGTAATCGTCCATCGATAAAGCTCCTCGCTAATCCACTTAATCAATCGGGTTTTTATCCTCGTATAAGGTTTGATTAAATAAGGTCTAACGGATGTCGCTACAGCGATTATTTCTTGCTAATCCGGGAAAGGTAAATGAATATTCACTACTGCGTAAATATGGTTACAGCCTTACAGGATATGCTTAGAATCTATAAGAAAGAAGACCTACGTTATTTAGTTGAGTTATGTCAAATCAATGTTAGAGCTGGGTTTGCGGTTGCGATTTCTACCTATTTACTAGATATTAAATATATATTAAATAATATATAATAGAAAGTGTTTCTGTCTGTCTGTCTGTCTATCTAGATTTGTTGAGTGAGATAGTTTGAGTCCCGGGAAAGGACATAATATAATAATATTATTATTTCTTTTCCTGGAAAAATGTACGGGTGTCATCCTAGTAACTATAATGATAAATATCAAATGTGTAGCATTCACCATTTACTAATTTGGTTATATTATAGTACATTTTGCATTCATTTTGACGGAAACACACCTTTAACCTTTAGCCAGTGCACAGTGCTATAAATAGTGCCTAAACTAGTTGAATAGCAAAGCTTCGAGAGTTGAAATTAAATATTTTCTGTGACATCTCAGTTACTTAAAATTCTTCAGCAAATATGTAAGTTAATGGAATTAGTACTGCTTTTACTGCCAGGAATATCCGGCTTCAGTATTGAAATTTGCAATTTGTTAAAAAATGAATCCTACTTCATTTATAACTGATGAGGTACTTTTAGGTATTTAAGGCAAGGAAGGCATCATTAATACAGCTTCGATCGATATATGTAGCAGACTTTAAATAGGTACCTGGATCTGGAATTTAAAGTAAAAATTCAATGACTATGTTTGATTAAAATTAACTAACTAAATAGCTCAATTTTATTCAATGTTATAAATATCATTCATACATACGGCATACCTATTTAAAGTCTGCAAGTTATTTCAAACACAAAATAAATTAAAAGTAACCGAAGTAGATATTATTTTTTTGCAAAATTGCAATAAGTACTTACATATTATATTATTAAGTAATTTTATTAATTTTAATAAAATTAATAATATAATATGTAAGTAAGTATTTAAAATAAATAATATATAAATAATTGCCTAACCTATTTAACCTAACCTAACATATTATTATCTCACGTTTTTAACGATTTCACGGTGACAATATACAATTCGTCGATAGTCAATATGGGTATTTTCCGAGGTTTGCCCTACGTGTAGTTAATATCGAGAGACCATAACTCGCACGCGGCTCCGTATTAGGGGACTTGACGAGAACTTAATACAGCTCACTATTTCCTCACCAATTCCACACACTTTTATTACTCCGTCTGCTTTTTAGAGATCCACAATCCGCAAACAAACTGAAAAACTGGATATGAATCAAAATAAATGAGTATTACTTGTCCATACAAGACGCGGGGAAAAATATTTTGTTGTATGCCGTATGCCCATGCATGGCCCTACAATTACATACAAAAAATATGTGGTTTTAAAAAATATATTATGATTTATGATGTACTATCAGAGAAGTTGATTTCTATGCAAATCGGGGACCTAAGTAGTTTGGTTGCGTTACGTCAAACCCAGCCGACAGATCACAATTAACATTGAATTGACATATTCCGACATATTCGACCAAGAAGCTTACACCCTTACAAGAAGTTTACACCCTAATGTAAGCTTCTTGTATTCGACCAAATAACGTTGGTCTGTCAATTGCATAGGAATCAACTTCCTCGATGGTACATTACTACAAAAGCAACCAACGAAAATTGGTTTGAACGAGAAATTCTAGCAAGTAGTTTCTTTTTATACGTCATAAATAGTAAACTTTAATTTAACTTTCATTAAATCAACTGAAATATAACAATAAATTGAAAACCTTTTAATTTCATAAAAATAAACCCTATTGATGCTGCGGAACCCTTCGTGGGCAGGTGCAACTCACACTTGGCCGATTTTTTTATTAATTCTGGATATTATGAATGGCACGAGCTAGGAACTTAAAAAAGGCATAATACATCTACACTAAGTATATAATATTATAAAGAGGAAAACTTTGTTTATACAGTATGTAACAAAAATGAGTGATAATATTTTAGGGTGTATACGTGTTCCTTGTAGATAGTTCACTGTGAAAGTAGCAGCTCTTAAAGACGATTTTTTTTTCACTTTTGTATGGGCAAGGGCCCGAGCGTCACGAGTTTTCCCATACAAAAGTGAAAAAAAAATTTGGTCTTTCAACGCTGCTACTTTCAAAGTGAACTCTCAAGGAACACGTACATACCCTACAGTATTATAACTTATTTTTGTTACATTCTGTATTTAATTGTAATGAATAGGCTCAAAAACTACTAGACCGATTTTTTAAATTCTTTCACAATTCGAAAGCTACATTATCCACGAGTAACAAAGGCAAAATTTTATTTAGGAAAAAATAGGTTTCCGTAAGATATTTGGGTTTTTCAGAGACAAGATGTAAAAAATCGACCAGAGAAGTTACAAGTATTTTGCGTACGCTGCCTAAACTAAACCATAAAATGTTCCAATTAATTGTAGATCTTACAAATATCTACAAAAAAGTCCGCGACACCACTATACCTATCTATGTCGAGTGAGGCACAACAACATTTTTTTTATTTAAAAAAATCTTCTTAACTACATTTAAACGCATTTATTTTACTCATGCTAATCCTTATCAAATAAATTATTTCATCACTAATTACAGTTTATGTAGATAATATTTGGTCTTTGAATAACTGAAATTGGACGTTTGGTTTTGAAGTTATGGCGAAATTAAAATATCTATTACGATTTCTACTGCACGGCCCGTTGCAAAGTGGGCGTCATCAAGGGGAGTTTAGATTTATTAGTTCTTTTCAGAGCTAGAATATTACACGCTATTAACATTTTCTTAAATATTTGAAAATGTCTAAAAGAGCCAGGTCCGACGACCATAGCGCCATACTTATATATTAGTAACTTCAATAAAATAATATGGGCAAAACAACGCTTGCCGGGACAGCTAGTAATATATAAAATACACAATTGTATTTTTCTTTAATTATCAAATGCAATATAAAAATAAAATAAATATTTAAGGTAAGCTAGCCATACCAAAAGCTGAGTTTTTACCTATTTTTATTAGATATAGGTATCAATTATTGCCTCCCTAATCAACAGTACGGAACCCTTCGTGCACAAGTCCAACTCGCATTTGAAACATTGACGGCCAATTTTACGACTCGTCACAGGCATCACAGGTGATACGACGAATAGCGACATGTTTTTAAATCTCACGTGAGATTGAGGCGGGGACGGGAAATGGAGGCGAATCTCATGGACTATGGTATTTAGCTACCATTGGGGGTGGCAGGGTTAAAAGAAAAAAAAATGGGCAGCTCCTTAATTTCGATACATACCATATACGTTCACTTTTTTGGTACTCACGGTTTTCTATGAGACCGTTTCATCCGTTTAAGCACAATTATAGACATAACTACTAAGCCCCAATTTCATCAACGACCATTAAAGTTAACGCTCAAATTAGTATCACGTTACCTCTTTCGTTTTTCTTATGAATGAAAGAGAAGACATGACATTTTAACAAGCTGTTAACACTTGTTAAAAAGACGTTGGTGAAATTGGGGCTATTAGTCTGTCAATTTAACCCCGACGAAAAAAGTATTCAATTATAAGTTTGGTACCTGTACGACGTGTACGTGTGTTTATATTAATATTTAAGAGGGGCTCCCATACAACAAACGTGATTTTTTTGGCCTTTTTTGCTTAATTTTTTTAATCTAAGTAGTTTTTGCTACTCCAGTGAAATCACTGGAACCGATCAAATGATCGGTTCAATATTTTGCACTCTGATTTCTGACCTAGACGAGCAATTTTATTGCGCAACGAGCTTTTGCCCACAGTTTCGCTCGCGTTATGAAGTATTATTATATACAAACTTTCATCCCCTATTTTAACCCCTTGGAGGTGGAATTGATCAAAATCCTTTCTTAGCTGATGCCTACGTCATATCACCTACCTGTATGCCAAATTTCAGCCCGATCGGTCCAGTGGTTTGGGCTGTGCGTTGATAGATCACCATGTCAGTCAGTCACCTTTGAGTTTTATATATATAGATATTGCGTAATATTATTGATCGTCTAGGGTTGATATATTTTAACATCGCGCGCCTTCAATCTAATTGTCAAATAAACTGTTTAATAAAATTGAAGCGATATTGCACAATACAATAGATCGTCTATTAGGGGCCGCTTATAATTTGATATTTGTACAGTACTATTATTTCCAAGCTTCAATGACACACGAAAATAATGGAAAAGCCGGCAAACCGCAAATATGCACTTTATTTACGGTAACCGTTAGGGTTGCCACCTTTTTTTTGCAAATAAAGTACATCGGCTAGTTTAGGTGAGAAAAAAAAACGTACATGGTATAAAAATAAAGAATAAAGTATAATTTATATAATTATCTGTAAGTATAAATAAAAATGAATTCTGTACTTTGTTAGTTTCTTTAAAACTCGAGAACGGCTCAACCGCTTTGGCTTATTTTGGTCTTAAAAAATTCGTAGAAGCCCAGGGAGGGTTTATGTTGGGAGATAGGTGATAAGAGGTTCATCGGGTCATCTAGTTTGAAATAAAGTATTTTTGCGTACTTTTTATTTTCGTAAAGTACAAAGTACAATAATTGCCTAAAATAACGTACAATACTTTATAAAAAAGTACGGGTGTCAACCCTAGTAACCGTAGTAACAACAGTTCGGTTCAGTTGATATACTGTTCGTTGTTCATTAAATATTTGTTTACCGAATTTTGCGGAAACTCCGAAATTCTGAATTAAAAATACGTTATCCTGGATTATTTTTAAAGTAAAATAGTAGAGTTGAGAAATAACTTTAGTACTTAAAGCTTATTTAATGGTTAAGATAACTAATAGCTATGTCCATACTGTGCCTTTTTTTGTTCATCAAGGGCATGCGTTATAGCGCAGACAACAGCGAACCTGAGGCATGCCCGCGACGCATGCGCTCTCACCATATCCAAAACTTTCGCATGACAATGTTGGTGTTGCGTTTGATGAAAGTTTAATGAAGGAAGATGACAATAATTCAAGATGAAAGTGCATAGTGTGGACATAGCTAATTGCCTACAAGTTAATCTTTACTTAACCCATCAATCCCCAAACGGCACCCGGCTATCGCATAACAATTGAAAATCTAGTGTGTCTGCGATTCCCACGATCGAGGTATTAAATTATAATGTGTAATACCCATGTTAATGTCTGTTGCCTCTTCATATTTAAAACTGCTGGGCCAATTTAGATGGAATTTGGTAAGATATACTTGAGGGACGGAAAAGTACATAGGTAATATGATAATTCTTGCGGAAAACTGTACGGTTCCCGCGCGATATACGAATGTAGGGCGGAATTACAGGCGCCATCTGCTACATAATATTGATGATGAAAAGCTAAAACGAATAACAAATTACTCGTTAAATACTGGAAAGTCAATAAATAATTAATTGGAAGTGGGAAATTGGAATATTTATTACGATTTGATGGGACAATAAAAAGTTAGTAGACTTTCGTGGTAGGTGGGAGCTAAAGCAGTGTTTTTCAATCTTTTTATCATGCGGAATATTTAAAAAATATTCCGCGTTCACTTTTTTTTGGCAGGCACAGTTTTTGTGCCGTGATAATTGATATTTATGCTGCTAATTTTGAACCCCCGAATTAAAAAGTATTAAATAATGTATGTCTGTCTGCGACCCTCTGTTTTTTTATGATGCAAGTATATTTTTTAAGATTTATGTTTTGTTAAAGGGATCCATATTATACTTATCAATAATTTTAATAAATAATATTTATATTTTTTACTAAATTAGTTCTTTCGATCTGTAGCGACCCCTTTACAGAAGCTTCGCGACTTCCCAGGGTTCGCGACCCACAGGTAGAGGAGCACTGAGCTAAGGGGATCATTACTGGGCCTAAAAATATATTAAAATGTTATAACTTCAGCCATGAAACCGGTTTGTTTGTATTTCAAAATTCAAACATTGTAATTTGTAAAATTAATTACCCTTTATTTTACCTTTTTTTTTTAAACGGGCAAAAGGCCTACACATTCCCACCACTGCAACTCCTGTGTCGCCAGGATCAACAGTGGTAACCAACCACGAAAACCCTTTGGTATGATCTCAGGGATGCCCGAGGGACAAGCTAAATCTGTCTTGGGACCCGCAACGAAATTAATCAGAAGAAATGTAGGAGGAGTAGGAGATATCCAATTTCCCTCCCCAAGCAAAGCGGGAGACAGCCAAATTGTATTGACATGGATGTCCAAACAAAGGGGGAAGCACCTTTGTTTGGACTATTTATACATTTATTTTACCTAAAAGTTTTTATTTGTTAACACTCAATAATATTTTCTATATTAGGAATCTGTGTGCACGGTAGTGCACCCACCGAGACGAGTGCCCTTGCGCTTCTCTTGGCTCTTGGCTTACTGGTATGTAGAATTTGTTTAAGTTAGGGTCAGTAGAGTTAGGCCGTGTAGATTCAGAGGCTCTACATGAGATCTTATATTATCTTTTTCACAGGGTAAACCTCATGTGGTCGTCTCGGCTACATTTTACAAGAAATGTATATTATTTTAAATACAATTTTTTCTACGAGAGCGAAAAAAACCCTTTGACAGAAACAGAATAAAGCTACGCGGCCGCAAAACCTACCTGCTACTTATAAAAATATTGCGATTTATTCTTGTCTACCACATTCCGTTAGCAACTTTTTTATCTTTCCAAGTTATCTTTTCTGTTTATTACTAAGACTTCGCGGTCCGACCGTCCCTCTGTCACAGTATATCCCATAAAGTTAAACCTAGCGGAAAGGTATATTAACTTTATAGTATATCCTAAAAATCACAATTATAGCTAGATACTAAAATTTTAACAAATTATTATACAGTATATACGATACTCCAATGTTAGCACAGCGAAAACTTACATCAATACAAAATCAACAAGTTTGGAAGAACCACATACAACAGGCATATTCGCTCGAATTGTCGCCCGTAATAGATAGGGCAGAATTGAATTTTATTGAATTCTTTGTAGGTTTAGGGATAAAGGGTCACTTGAGCCTGAAACGTGGTATTTGTCCCGAAAGAAAATCAATTGTAGACTCAAAGGGCGTCAAATTATAGACCTACAGTATACTCGAAATATGAAGGATATTTTTATAAAGCGAATTGTTCAATGTGTTTTGATATACTCGTACATAGTATTTTTTATATAAAATTATTATTTTCCTCCAAATCCGATACTCAATATAATTATAGGCGTAGTAAGTGTGTGAGCAGAATTTTGATAAAATAATTCTCAGATGGCTAATAAGTTCTTAAAAGCACTCAGTAACATTATTAAGATATTGTTTTTAACTAAGTCATAGGTAAGTGATGTCTGCTGCCTGTGAAAAAAGAAATATTATAATAATATTTCTTTGACACCAACATAAGAAGTCACTTACTAAAAACACACTTGTCTGAAGGAAAAAGCTCTATAAATAACTCGAGATTCAAGAGATCAGGATTTTCTATCTCATTACGAAGTATGACGGGGGTAAAAATCTGGGGGCTAAAAATCTGGTTGAACACCGAAGCCCACAAGAGGTCGATCATTTGAGGTTAAAAATGTTTACGTCCAGTATGTCAAGTGTTCGGGGACTTGGCTGGATCTGTTATATTTGACAAAACGGTTCAGCCATAGACTTAGAAGATGTAGATGGAGCATGCTATGCATGAAGAATTAAAATATATAATGTGCATGTGTCGCAAGATCTTAGTAAGACTGTATTTGGTTTCTAATACGCGCTGTTAGAGAACTTAAAGCATAACCAAGATACCTAATGAAAATGCTTCTACATAAATCGAATGTTATCTTAGCACCTCTACTAGAGTATTTTAAAGCTGGTATCTATGGCCTCGAGTAGGGTAACGAGTCAGTGCTCTCGATCAATCAAATTGTCTGTTTGCACAATCTTGCTACTGCCTCGCCACCTAGGCCCTATCTTCGCTATTTATATATCTATAGTCCACTCGAGACAAGAGAGGCTTTCCTGGCTAAATGGATTACAAGGGAACACGTTTTCGTAAGGCCGTGCTCAGTCTCGCAGCGCCTTAACAACCTAAACGACCCAGTGATGGACAGTTTAAAAATCCTAACACTTTAGGGAAATGAACCCTTGGGCTGAACCGTTTTGTTAAAAACTGGCTCTGAATTACACGTTTTGACACAGACATTATGTTATTATTATTGAAAAGCTTTTAAATCGTAACTAAAGTAAATAATAGCGAATTTACGGTTTACCTACCTTTACACGACACGACGCGACGCCCACAACTACGTTGCGAAAAAATTTGTTTAAATTTCGAGAAAAATCGAGGGAACCGTACATTTTTGCAGGATAAAAAGTATCCTATGTCCTGTCCCGGGAATCAAAGTATCTTCATACCAAATTTTAGCTAAATCGGTGCAATGATTAGGGCGAGAAGAAGTAATAAAATATTTAAGATAGTCGATAGACCCTTTCGAATTTATAATATTAGTATATGGATGGATTATGTCTGCTCAAGATCATTCATTCAAGATGATGTTTTAATTAATAAAACGTATTGCGGTACTAATAATATAATGTGCAACGTATCAACTGTTTACGAACGTAAAAACTCTACACTTTTGCTAAGCTGTACCTACATTCTTGTACATTTTATTGTATTTCATGTACATTTTTAGGTCTGGTAACGAAATTCCCAAAAGCAGTTTCCACTGCAGTTACTTGGTGCATAGTTGAATTAAATTCGCTCTGAGAGTAATAGCATTATGTTATTCCACAAACGTAGAAAGTTTTACCGCATCTTGAAATGTCAAGTTCTTTGTACTTTCAGAGAAGTTGATTCCTATGCAAATCGAGGACCTAAGAAGCACAATAGACATAACTACCAGTAGTTCGACTGCAAACAATACGACCAAAGAGGAACTCGTCCATCGAATATGTCATATTTTTAAATTCGTAGGTAACAAGTTAACAACCCTAGCGACGATTTTCGTCATAATACGTCAAATTTAAAAGTTTCAATATCAGTTCTAAGTCGGCATACTCTATCATTCTGTCTACTCGGTAAGAAGTTTGGTTGCGTTACGTCAAACCCAGCTGACAGATCATAATTAACATTGAATTGACATATTCGACTAAATAACATTGGTCTGTCAATTGCATAGGAATCAACTTCCTCGATGGTACATTGATGGTAACATTGGGTTGTAGTAATATATAAATGAACTTACCTACCCCGTCACTATTTAAAAATATTGCTCAATTGTCAAAATTTCTTTCGTTACCTTACCTTTTACATATTATCTCTATCGTGCTATATTTCTAACATCTGATGTTCTGTGGATAGCCATATGGATAGTTAAATATGTTCTAAAATTATAAATGCGAAAGTGTATATGTCTGTCTGTCTGTGCGGTCTAAATTGACCCTAAAGGTGGCTTTCGGATCTTTGCCGCGAGCGACCGCGACCGATGAAAATTCAAACGAAATGCCACTTTATACATCCATGACCGAGGAATATAATTGTACACTCCGTCGGCAGGATTCGAACCAGCGATCCACGGCTAGAACACTACCACTGAGCCAGAGAGGTCAATTAATTAGCTAGATACATCGCAAACTCTAGTTCAGGGGTCACCAAATGGCGGACCGCTGTCCGCATCCGGACCGCCGACCCATTGTGTGTCGATTGCGGACCAAGCATTTTCGAAGATGAACGATGTCTCGACTCACTGATGAACTCCAGGATTTAATTGCACCAATTTCACTCCAAACAAGCAACAAAAATTGACACCTTTTCATTGATATTTTGTAATTTATAAATTTCCGCAATTAGTAATAAATTAATAATTATTACCAATGTTTAACAATTTTTGGATCAAGGTCATTTCATTTCTTAAAATGGACTATTTGGTGACCCCGTAGTTCATAAAGAATCTTGATCATAATGAAACAACTTTTGATTTCCCTGACACTTTCAATCACACGTAAAAAGCCCGAGGGACATCGCTATTACGTAACGTAATGGCGTGTTAATATGAAGTTCAATGACCCCCTAGGCCTGTTCCCATCTTGATTATGCAGGCCGCAGTCTATTTTAATTGCGAACTAGGTAACGCCATGAATACCTAGTCGCCTTTGCATAATTATGACTTATCTTACCTCCACACTTGTATGTTTCAATGTTTTATTTATTAAGGGACGCCCGCACTGGTAGAGTTGCAGTAGGTCTATCGTACCCGCAAAGAGGCCTTTAGTGATGAGTGGAGCACCATGGGGTTTTAGTGGGTAGACTACAGAAGTCCCACGTACCCCGGTCGATATCCCCAATTTGCAGGGGATGCGTAAAGCATTTTCCCATGTTAAAAAAAAGGGGGCGCCCGCAACCCTATTGCACAGAAATTCGCACGGAAACCGTAAATTTTCCGGGATAAACATACTATGTCATATACGAGTACCAGGACTCTAAATAACTCCATACCCGAGACAGACAAATAGACAGATTCACTTTCGCATTTAAACCATTAGTATGGATATGGATATATGGACTAGCAGCCCTAGTAGACAAGTGGCAAGCGATTATCGTAAACGCTAACAAAATGTATGCGATTTGACATAAGTCATCGCTTCGTTATATTACAAGACTTACGTATAAAGCTTAGGCCAAACCTACGCGACCAGGCGACTGCGAAGCGGAGCGTCAAGTTGTCAAATGTGCGTTATGTACAAAACACACATTTGACAACTTGACGCTCCGCTTCGCAGTCGCCTGGTCGCGTAGGTTTGGCCTAAGCTTTACTTACGTATAATATTACAAATGAAAATGTATCGGTTTGTTACCTTACGTTTAAACTTTAACCCACCAATCCCCAAGCGGCAGCCGGCTGCCGCATAACAATTGAAACTCTAATATGTCTGCGATACCTACGATGGAGGTAATAAACGGTTCATCTGATTTTTAAAAGAAATTTTGTAAGGAAGTATTTCCTTTTATGACACTGGAAAGGTTATAAAACAGTTTTTGTTAGGCGTTTCTTGCGCGATAAACTAATTCTGGCGAAACAGGATTGTGGCATTATCCAATATATTATAATAATATTATCCTTATTACTACAGAATTTTTGAAAACAGTTAAACTTCTATCCATGTATTTTCAAGTAAATTAAAGAATAACAAGATATATTTTATCTCAAAGAAAGAAAATGAAAATCAAGCCAATATTTACTGTTCCGCAGGAATTTTTATGATGAAGATAAAGTATAACAAAGAACATTTCTTCCAAAAGGGAGATAAAATTTTCAACTACAGATTGCAACTTTCTGCTGCCTCAATTCTAAAAAACAAAAGTAGTTAAAAAAGTAGTAAAACTTAGCCCCGAAATATATTACATATTATATTAGCTAGTACTAAATTCTATAAGCTTTTACTGAAGTTAAAACTTTGTGTAAAAATGTTAAACTTGCATCAGAAAACGTTACCTGAACGAAAATTCATAAGACGGAGGTAGAGTTGTCTACTGGCGCGGCGTAAGAGAGGAATTGAAGTTTATTATTAACCCCTCTATTTGTACCGCACGGCGAAAATATAAGCACTTCTAGAGTGTTTGTAGCGTTGTTTTTTAAAAGCTACCGGGACAGCATAGCATCAAAATGGCTACCTATTATGATTTATGATATCTCTCTTAAGCCGGCAATACATTTGAGCCAGCGCATTCGTGGGCCAAGAGCACAATCAATACAATTGAGCCAGCGCATTCGTGGGCCAAGAGTAGAGGCCTACCTGGAAATTTGGCCCAATGTGTACAGTGAGCTTCATGAATTAGACCTGCTATCCCCAATCCGCGGCCCGCGTGCTGTTAAACCATTTTAAATTCACGTAAAAATTTTTTTCACTTTTAAATTTTTAATTTTGAAAAACGTTATTTTTTCACCCTAAAATTGTTTTGTTGCGGCCCGCGACAACATAACCAAAACATGTTTGTGGCCTGTATGAAAAAAAGGTTGGGGACCACTGAATTAGACGACAAATGCCAATCTCCATCAACGAAATAACCCCTTACTTAGCTAATAGCCTGCCGTCATAACTCATAACTCATAACACTTGTTGCTACACAACTTTAAATATAATATACCTAACTTTTATTACATTGGATTTTTATGATTTACTAGTTTTTGCTCGCAGCTTCGTGAAATTACCAGTGTAAAGGGATGCTTATGCTCCACTCTCGTCAACTTTGACGTCACGACTACAGCAAGCAATTTTCGGCAACAATCAGCAACTAGTTACCACAATAGACATAACGACTGTCTACTCTGTAGTTACTAGGCAATACTGTCATACACGAGCCCATCGGATATTCGTCAATTCGTATCGCCGCAATTTATTAAAACTAGAGATCGCCCAATGGTCGAAATTCGACCTTAGTTCAACTACATTAGGACTTTATCATAATATATTTTTCAACTCTTGTCTCTGGGACTCAGCTGATCTCAGACTGGCCGTGTAAGCATTGTCTAATAGTATCTAAGATTCAACAAAAAAAACTATGATCTATTTTCAATTTGTCAACTTGTTGTCAACAGACTTCAACCATAAATAAAAGAGTATAATTCGTATGTATAGACTTGTCACTCCAAAATCTGTCATTTTCCTAGTGTGTGTGTTGTAGTGTGTGTAATGTTTTATTTGTTATAAAAATGTATGATAAAAGCATAATTTCAAAATAATATTAGCTCGATGCACTCCTTCACCATATAAACTATAACTGTGCAAAATTTAATTCACCTACGCTTCCCCATTTTTCGTCAAAAGGGATACAAAGTTTTTGGCTCACGTATTAATATATAGATTGCCCCATGTTGCTCCACTAAATTGGTCCAGATCGCTCCATTCGTGTCGCCGGCAATTAATTGCCCGTGTAAGCGCTTCTTAAGTTTTCTTTACACTTTCTTTTAAATAGAATCGACGACCGAAAATGTATGGAATTGACTTAAGCGTGTGATAGCATATTTAATTAGTCGACATTCGACTTCGACTTGTCAATTCCATACATTTTGGTCGGCGATACTATAATGTTATTGCTAAGTACTCACATTATATGGTTTTGCTCGATTGAGCAATAACGTCAAGCAAAACCCGCGGCTCGGACTTTCGTCCACACATTCAGCATTGTTCGATAGATTTACTACGACAGTATATAAATAAGTCTATGCTCTGAATCGATACATTTAATTCCATCAAGTTGGCTCGATGCGAGCCTTCGAGGTGTCAGTTTTGCGGTCCACACAGTAATTTTTACTCGATTTGGAGTAAAACTATCGAGAAAAACCGTATGTGAGTAGGTACTTACGAGTAGCATAACGAAGAATTATTTCTATTGGTGATGTTATTTTCAAATCGGTTCATTAGATTCAGCACATGCGGACACTCGGTGTGCAAAGTGTGGTATTTTTACTAAGAGCACAGACTGACAGAAAAAGATCCTATGATTAATAATATTCGTCACAATTTGGTCAAGTAACCTTTTATATTGTACTAGTAGGTAGTTCCTGAGATTAGCGCGTTCAAATAAACCCTTTCAAATAATTTATCTCTGTTTTTTCCACACTTTCCTCTATTTCTTCGCTCCTATTAGTCTTAACGCGATAAAATATAGCCTATAGCCTTCCTCGATAAATGGGCTATCTAACACTGAAATATTTTTTCAAATCGGACCAGTAGTTCCTGAGATTAGCGCGTTCAAACAAACAAAGAAACTCTTCCCGATTATAATATTAGTATAGATTCCCATAACCCATTACAGACTATAGCACGCTCAGCTTGGTCAACTAATTGTGGTAACGCATGATAGAGCGAATGCGATGGACTCTCGACGTCTTCAATCCTTTACTTCACCCTTGACTGACAGATACCAGAAAATTGGATCCAGTCGGATCAGAGAAATGTTTCCCGTAGGTATCGATTATTCCATTCTTACTTATAGGGTGTAACCTCTTAGTATCTTAGTATCTTAAATTCAATAAAAAAAACTATAATCCATTTTCAATTAGTCAACTTGTTGTCAACAGACTTCAACCATAAATAAAAGAGTATAATTCGTATGTATAGGCTTTTCACTCAAAAATCTGTCATTTCTCATGTGTGTGTTTTGTAGTTAGGGAATGCAATACCGCGGGATACCGGGATCCCGCATGCATTTTGCGGGACTAATCCCGGTCGAAGCGGGATCCAGCGGGACTGGTGGGATTACAAAAAAAACATGATTTATGCGTGTAACACTGCGCGACGGGGTGCGTGAACTGTCTACAGGCAGCCCACTGAATAGTTTACCTCCAATTCACCTATAATTCACTTTAAATGACAATTGTACTAACCAGCGTGGAAGCTGAGCGAATTTTTTCAGCTGCTTGCTATCTTGTGTCGAATATCAGGAGCCGTTTGGCAGACGACACAATAATTAAAACCTTAACTTTTTTGACATACATAAATATTTTGAGCTTGCAACGGAATCCTTTAGCACAATTTTCCCTATATTTGAAAAAGATTAATAAGTTTTAGAAAAGATGAAAAAAGCGTGTCTTTTCGTTTTTTTTTTTACTTTTTTTGAGTGGTCATTTCCAAAAAAAGTTCAGTTATTTATTATTTTTGTACTAGTATATTAGTTTATTAATACGCTTGTAAAAAGTGTCCGACAAAGTTTGTTTTATTTATGTTTCTCAGAATAGTAAAGTAAAGTAAAGTCAATATAACGATTTATTTTAAAAGCTTAAGTCCATCCTGCGTGATCCCGCAAATACCGGGATCCAGCGGGATTGTGATGGTTCAGTCCCGCAAATACCGGGATTGAAATTATCCTGCGGGATTGCATTCCCTATTGTAGTGTGTGTAATGTTTTATTTGTTAAAAAAATGTATGATAAAAGCATAATTTCAAAATAATATTAGTTCGATGCACTCCTTCACCATATAAACTATAACTGTACAAAATTTCATGCACCTACGTTTCCCGTATTAATAATATTATGATGATAGATGAAATAAGAGTGTCTATGTCGCAGCCGACCGGTTGAAATAGCCGTTCAATCAAGCAGCTAGCTCTTTGACTGAACAATGCCATTCAATCACACGGCTAGCTTTTATATTGAATATTTTAGACACTCAAAACGTTCAACACTACAGCTGATTCAAAAGCCGCCGTCCAATTGAAGTAGTTCAGCGCGCACCGCTGCGGCGCTAGGTGCGTTTTATTTACAATATGGCGTCAACTAGCAGGTGTTTGTGGTTGTTTTTTGGAAAGAAAGTAGTTAATAAAGTTACAAGTATTATTAAAGAGATAAAAATTGTGGAGGCACATATACGAGTGAATCAAAATTTCAACAAATATTCGAGGAGAAATTACAGGATTAGGAAATGGATGGACGCCGCCGCCCTGCTGTGCCCCCCCGAACCCCGAAAGGGTTTGACGGGGGGGCACAGTCAAAACAAAAACAAACACAATCCAGAAAGTCCAAAAGTTGGTTAGGTTAGGTTAGAACTTAGACCACAACACAGAGGGTGCCGAGCGAGCACAGCGAGCGTGCTGCGGCAGCAGCCGGCGACCGTCGTCAAATAAAAGTGGGGCTCGGGGGGCGCAGCCCCCCGCCAAAACAAAAACAAACACAATCCAGAAAGTCCAAAAGTAGTTTAGGTTAGAACTGTGACTGTGCTGCGGCAGCTGCAGCCGGCGACCGTCACAAAACACGCCTCAGATTTTTTTATTTTTACTTATTGCATTAATTTTTGGTCACCCCTTAAACTTAATCCGAGAATAATCTTTCCTATTCTCCCAAATTACATATTAAGCTAATGTTCGCCCTAGTTAATTTGCCATTAAACCAGTTGGCTAAGCGCCGTCTAGCTATAGTGTTGAACGTTGTAGTCAACAAGTCGGCTAAACGACGTATAGCCGTGTGATTGAATGGCTTTGTTTAGTAAAAGGGCTAGCTGTTTGATTGAACGGCTAATTAAACCAGTCGGCTGCGACATCTATACTCCACTCGGGCTAACTTGTCGCTAGCGGTCATTGACTCCCTGTCAAAAATTTGTCAATTTCCATATAAAACCACGATAAACAATATCAGACACTTTATTGCCAGTCGCGGTTTATATGGAAAATGACAAGTTTTTGACAGGGAGTCAATGACTGAAGTTACGCCGAGTAAACCTTAAATATTCTGTCTTTTCCAAACACTGGACTTTATGAAAAAAAATTACGGTTACTATGCCGATAAATAACATTTCGGCGAAGCGGAGTTGCGTGATCTTGTAGTATTACAAATGCCTGAGTGTATCTATCTTTCTGTCACTTTGCGCATAAACTGCTGAACCGACTTAGATGAAAATTGTTGTGGAGATACTTTGAGAGATGGACATAAATCAGTTTTTGTACCCTAATGTCATGAAAATAAATAACATGTGATTTTGGGCATGGTGATGATGATCGAAGACAATAAGTGCGAAGGTCGCAAGTGATCAAGCTCTTGAAGTATTGGAAGGTATTCGAAGTGGGGCATTTACATGAAATCGTCTGGCATTCGGACGATCTTCGCTCTGAATCTCAAGTCGATTCCTCATTTTAAACGTGGAATCTTGGCTTCAATTTGGATGCAATAACGCATAGTCTATTAGGTGGGTTTTACTTAAATTCGGTGTAACAAAACTAAGTGATAATGGTACGGAATAACGGAACCCTTCCTAAGCAAGTCCAACTTGCACTTGGCCGATTTTTTTACTTTTGTGTGGGAAAAAACATGACGCTCGGGGCTCGGAGTTCAGACTTCGGACTTCGGACGCTTGCCTATACAAATCATAATAAATATTTTGCTCTTCCAGGGCCCCCGTAAGGGCTACTGGCGCCTGTGTGAAAAAAAAGGATTTTGGCGCCCCTTTAGGCAAATTTTTTGGGACTTTGGTTTTGGCGCCCCTAAAGATGGCAATTTGGCGCTCCTAGAGGATGGCGCCCGTGTGCATTGCACACATTGCACATAATATGGAAGCGCTGCTCTGCCCTGCTTTCAGCGCTGCTAATTTCACAGTGAATTCTCTACAAGGAACACGTACACACACTAAAGTATTATCACTTATTTTTGTTACACACTGTATATATAAAACTCAAAGGTGACTGACTGACTGATTGACATAGTGATCTATCAACGCCCAGCCCAAACCACTGGACGGATCGGGCTGAAATTTATCATGCAGGTAGATGCTATGACGTAGACATCCGCTAAGAAAGGATTTTGATAAATTCCAACCCCAAGGGGTTCAAATAGGGGATGAAAGTTTGTATATAATAATAATCGTATGTCGTAATATACAGGGTGCAATTTAACCTTCCTGCCAAATTTGGATAAGTATATTGATCCTTGTTAAAAATAACAATACACTTATTTCTTCTTTTATAATCACTCAGTACTAAAATTTTGAGAAATAGCTTCCGAAAGTTATCCTACCAAACACCACAAAATTAGGACACATGCGCGGCCCGGCCCCGCCCCGCCCTTCCATTGACATTCTTGCAGTGACGGATTAAGACTACTTGATGCCCTAAGCAATCCATGCCTGTGGGCCCCCCTATCCGTATCTCAACTAGAATCGGTCTTTGAACCTTTACTCTTCTAGTGCTCCCTCAGACGTGATGCCCTAGGCAATTGCGTAATTTGATTAAGGGTTAATCCGTCACTGCATTCTTGTTATTATCCTAAGTTGCGAATTTTCCCTTCATACCACAGAATAGATAATAGTACAAGTACTTCATACTTTGACGAACTTAGGAACGTCAAATGTAAAGGACGTAGACAGGTATGTTTAGAATAAAATTAATTGACACACATCAAAAGAATCGAAAATTACAACTTTTTAATTACGAAAAATAAGCACTTTAGAAATTTATAATAAATCTAAACCACATCCTTTGCTTTTAGGCGTATTTCAAAATTCAATTAACTTATGTACACAGTACAACTAATTAAAAAATCAAAATCAAAACAACCCACCTCTAACTCTTATTTACTTCCATCTTGTCTACACTTAGCATAGTTCAAACGAGTTCAAACTGCAATCCGTTTTGCTCTAAGCAAAGTCTAGCGCGTTTTGCACATTGTATTTAAAAGTTTGTTACTTTAAAAGTTTGTTAAGCACAACTTTGTCACTTTTAACCTCGTCAGAGGCATGTCTTCGAGGCTGGCTAGGCGTGTGCAGGTGTTGCGAAGTGCGAACTGTCCATAATCCGAGTCTTTGATTGTCTCGCGATACAGATTCAGGGTACAGCTGCTGGGTCCATGGGACCACTGGGTCATGACAGTAAAGAAATAGAGAGTTCTATTTCTTTACTGTCATGACCCAGTGGGACAGACAGCTGCATAGTCCAAACCAAACTTGGAAATAAACATTGTCAAACGATCCTAAAGTCGTGCGCTAATATTATACTAGGTGAAGAACATATTTTAATCATACTAATATTATTTTTTAAACAAATAACAAGAACATAGAAACAAAACCTGGAAAAAATAAGACCTTGGACCTTGACGCACGTAATAAACTAAAACTAATAACTTACGCACGAGTGAAAACAACTTTTATTATGGAGTAAAGCTCTAGGCTTAGGTGTAATCTTACTAATTTTATGTTTGCAATCACGCTGTTTGTTCTATATACTAGAAAAGTAGGAAAATATATCAATAAGCAAATAATTATTTCGGCTATTTGAAGACAGAAAAGAAACGCCACCAAAAATGAACAAAGTTCACTTAATTACTATCTTAAAAGAGTCACAAATACTGCCAAATAGAGATATTCCATTGATACATGAGCTTTGCATTTATTAGAGGACACAATTTTATTTTTGGGATATGTTTGGGGGGTCAATAGAAGCTTAACCTCAAGTTTGTGGGGTCGCCACCCTTTTCTTAAATGAAATAAGGGGCAAACGAGCAAGTACGGGTCACCTGATGGAAAGCAACTACCGTCGCCCATGGACACTCGCAACATCAGAAGAGCTGCAGGTGCGTTGTCCCTCGGCCGCCATCTTAGAAAAAGGGATGACAACACTATCTTCGCGATATCTCGGAAAGTATACGTTTTACAAAAAAAATTTGAAATCATAATTTATTGTAAAAAATATATATAAACATTTAATAATATATAATAGATTAAATTAAGAAATTAAAAAAAAAACCCGCCAAACAACTTTAAAAAGTAATGAAATAATATTATCTGCCTTTAAGTTCAAATAATTCCTAACTTGTGTAAAGTAATATTTTAGTCCATAATTGTTGTCAAGGTGTGTCGGGGGACCGCCAAGTGAACTACAACCTACAACCGCCAAGTCGCTGATTATCTCGATTCAGTTCGCTGTGAATTGATCCTTAAACTTGTTATGTGAAATCAAATATCTACATAAGCGGTCCCCCGACACATCTTAACAACAAATATGGACTAAAATATTACTTTACACAAGTTAGGAATTATTTGAACTTAAAGGCAGTTAATATTATTTCATTACTTTTTAAAGTTGTTTGGCGGAGGTTTTTTTTAATTTCTTAATTTAATTTTATTTCATACTTTTCAAACTTGTGTTGGTTTAAATAGTGCAGAATAATTCCTATCAACACAATCATATTCTAATAATTACCATATTCTATAAATGTCCTATTCGATGAGGCCGTTAATATGAGCCCAAACATGAAACCTCATGTTTCGGTTCATACGAAGCTCGGTTCCTATAGAATCTAGGTGATGCTGCTGCAGCAGCAGCATGTTAATATTTGCTGTTTATCTACTTCTTACTGGTTGTCGAAATTAAAATGAGCCCAAACACGACACCTCAGCTCTTAGTTGGCGAGGAGTTGGATATCCTATTGATTACCAGGTTATGCTGCAGCACCAGGTCAACTTTACATTATTATGTGTATACGTATATTGTATATTCACAAATGTCACGAACTCGAATGAAATATAAAACCCATCAAACGACTACAAGTTGCCAACGGCCTTTCATGAACCAGATAAACATTGATTGTCCAGTACTGAGCAGGCTGATGATGATGAAATATAGCTAAGAACACTCTCGATCATGTCAGCTTTCAAACAAAAAAAAAACTAGATCAAAATCGGTCCACCCGTTTGGATGCTACGATGCCACGGACAGATACACACACAGACAAACAGACAAACAGACAGACAGACAGACAAGTCAAACTTATAACACCCCCCTTTTTTGTCGGGGGTTAAAATAGTGTTGTCGCCCGTTTTTTCCAGATGGCGACCGGGGGACAAGGGTTAATAAATGATTGCATTTATTAAAGGACGCAATTCTATTTTTATACTAATTTAAGGACCGAATATTGATTCGGTCCTCAAATTGGATTCAATAGACTAAGAACCTATTTTTTCCGAAATCAGATGAAAGTATCTAAGAACGTGGGGGAAGCGCACATTTATTCGGGAAAAAAGTATCCTATTATCATTTCCCGGGCCTCAAAGTATTTCCATTCTCCATATCGAATTTCAGCAAAATCGGTTCAGCGGTTTGGGCGTAAAGACAGACACACTTTCACATTTATAATATTAGTATTGTTACGTGCTAGGGTTCGAAGGATTTGGAGAGAAAGACCTGCTGACTCTCTTGAAGACTTTATTCACTAAGTGCAGGTCACACAAGCACACACTAGGTCACAACACTTAGCACTAAGTCCAAACACTAATCACTAGGTCCAATCACTAAGCACTATCACTGTCCTAGGTCGTAGCCAAGTCGAAGGTTTCACTGGTTCACTCACTATTGATCACTTGTTGTCACTCCGAAATCGCCTTGATGATCGCTCGAACTGAACTGAACTACGGCCCGTCCTCCTGCGACTATTTATGTGGCGAGACGAATTCCAGAAAGTTCCCGATTCACGTAAACAAGTAAGCAGGTATGGGAATTTTCTAGGAGGCTCGAGCATGTACCACCTAGCGCCATCTAGTTTCGAGTAGGGGATTTATGCGTTGTGTGTCCCCTCATCAGTTTCGCTGGTTTTCCGCTAGATGGCACCACATGTCCGTATACCGTGTACCGTAACAGTATGGATCTAGTTACTACTACCTACCAGCTACCTAGTGATCCCCTTATAAATAATACCTCAATTACTATCAACAAAGAAATTCTACAAATGAAAATTACAATTTGTCTGAAAATTTCAACACAAAGGTTCAGTTATTAAGGCTGGCATACACGCTGCAACAAATTTAATTGATCTCATTAGACGAATAATGAGACCTTTTTAACGAACGTAATAAGATAAGGCAAGAATTTAACGTACTTAGTACTACCGTCTATCTTATTTGCAATTTGAATAATTAGATCGCGAGAGTACGGAAATATTATTTTACGATGTTTTGTCCGTAAGTTTTAACATGCATGTACTTACTATCGAAGAAATTGATTCTTAGGCGGATCTACAGCGTTTGGTGACGTGATCTGTCGGCTAGTTTCATATAACGCAACCAAATTACATAGGTCCACCATTTGCCTATGAATTAACTTTTCTGATAGTAAATAAAATATGTAAAGCTAGGGTAAGTTCACATTACTACTTAACGCGACGAAGTGAGGCATTTTTAAATGACTTATCCAAAACTGAACTTTATTTACTACTACCCAAAAAGATGCATATTAAAATGATATAAGGTCACTTACGTAAGAATGTTTTTGCACATCGCTTAACTTTTGAAACGTATGCCGCCATGTAAATTGTCAAGTTATATTGACAGCGGTTGCATTTAAGAGGAAACGCTAACACTGTTTTTCCATTAAAACGTATTCCCCAATTTACTCCCTCGGCAATGCGTCTAGACAAATGATTTTTTAATACAATATTGGGATATCTCGAAATAAAAATCGGCCAAGTGTGAGTCGGACTCGCGCACGAAGGGTTCCGTACTGTATAGAGCAAACATCTATATATTAATACGCAAGCGAAAAACTTTGTAAGTAACCCTTTTTACGAAAAATGGGGAAACGTACGTGCATGAAATTTTGCACAGTTATAGTTTATATGGTGAAGGAGTGCAACGAACTAATATTATTTTGAAATTATGCTTTTATCATACATTTTTTAACAAATAAAACATAACACACACTACAACACACACACGTGAGAAATGACAGATTTTTGAGTGACAAGCCTATACATACGATTTATACTATTTTATTTATGGTTGAAGTCTGTTGACAACAAGTTGACAAATTGAAATGGATTATAGTTTTTTTTGTATTGAATCTAAGATACTATTAAACAATGCTTACAAGGCCAGTCTTAAATCAGCTGAGTCCCAGAGACAAGAGTTGAAAAAAAAAATGATAGGTAAAGTCAATATTTTTTACAAAATGTAGGTAGTAGTCCTAATGTCGTTGCAACTAAGGTCGAATTTCGACCATTGGGCGATCTCTAGTAGACCAAAAATTGTGTTACAGAATCCTAAAAAATATGACACTTCAAAAATCGCAAAAATTAATGGCCCGTACCCCGCCAATCGACCGACCATAAAACAAATTTGAAAGATCTTTAAGATAAAATAAAAACGTAGAGGCATAGACTCACTCTTCCTGAAGATATTTAATTATAAAAATAATAATTAGATAGGCTCTATTTTGAAAGAGGAATCAGAGGACTACGTTACCTCGGTTTACTGTATATGTCTCTATCACAATTAGAGATGCGCCGACTAGTCTCCGACTAGTCGGTAAAGCCGACTATTCGGCCACTTTTGTCGTCAGCGACTAGTCGGCGAATAGTCGACAAAAACCGCTGACTATCCGGCTTTTTTTATTTTACTGTTATCGAAATTATATTTAACGAAAAAATCGGCCAAGTGCGAGTCGGACTCGCGCACGAAGGGTTCCGTACCGATACAGAACAAAAATGGGCTGAAAATTGTGTTTTTTGTATGGGGGCCCCCCTTAAATTTTTATTTTATTTTAATGTTATCTATACTAATACTAATATTATAAATGCGAAAGTATCTCTGTCTGTCTGTCTGTCTGTCTCGCTTTCACGCCAAAACTACCGAACCGATTGTAATGAAATTTTGTATACAGATAGTCTAAAGCCTGAGAAAGGACATAGGCTACTTTTTTACTGGACAAAAGGGTTGTAAGGGGGTGAAAATACGAAAATTTGTTCAAACTAAGTTATTTCCAAAAACTCATACTAGATGGTAATAAGTCAGTACTTTATATTTTAATATACAGTGACGTAACCTTAAACCTATCAATGATAAATAGTTTATGGGTAAAGTTGTGTAATTGGGGGGCTAAATAAGCTTTAAAATTTGGCATAATATATAAAGTTTAATTTTAAAAAATGAAATATTAAGTGAACACTGCACAGCTGTTTTGATTTAAGGGGTACCAGGGTTTTTTTATACTTAAAAGCTTTTGACACCAATTTTGTTGACATCGCGCGCTATAAACTGAAGTCCACGCGGACGAAGTCACGGGCAACAGCTAGTTATTAAATAAAGTACACATATAAAAAACGAATGTGTGAAAAATTCAAGTACCTACCACCTCTTGCGATTATCGATATAGAGCGAAAAAGGTCGAAAAAATCATGTTTGTTGTATGGGAGACCCCCTTAAATATTAATTTTGTTTTGTTTTTAGTATTTGTTGTTATAGCGGCAACAGATATACACAATCTGTAAAATTTCAGAAGTCTAGCTATAGCGGTTCTTGAGATACAGCCTGGAGACAGACAGACGGACAGACAGATGGACAGACAACGAAGTCTTAGTAATAGGGTCCCGTTTTTAGCGAGTTGGACGGGATTCTTTTCTTGACACTTTCAAGTTCGCTTATTAAAAACTTATGTCGAGCTCCTTATTGTTGTCTACTCTGCTATGACATTTTCAAAATCCATGACAGGTCATTTAAATTGTTAAAAGCATCCTGACATAAACCCTCATTATTTCCCGGCGTTAAATTATTGTATGTGACGCGAGCGAGCACCTGTAGTACATTTATCACCCGCAATATTGTTACGGAATATTGCTAAAGCTTTGTTAGTACATTTGACATTTTAAAAATGATGTTATTAAACCGACTTCTAAATAAACAAGGTTCTATTTTTGGCGGTGGATATCTTTTCTGTATGTTAAACTATAGTTCTGCTATGTTAAAATATTTGCTGTAGTAAGTACACTGTACAAGGTAATATTTAAAATTTTTGCTCCAGCATGCTTTTTGCTCTACATTTGATGGTGTTTTTAGCCATTAAAATTATTTCGAGTAAAAAAAAAATAGGTCACAGAATTACATCAAAAACGTGCTAACCGTTTCGGAGGAGTTTGAAATCAAACAAAGCAACACGAAAAAGTTATATGTAGTATTTTGTTAGCGGAACATCTTGGCAACACCTATAAGCTGTCAAGTTCGATTACTTGACAGCTTTCAACTGTCAAACTAGTGCTGTGACAAGTGCCATGCTCGTGACCTATTTATGACGCTAAGTGCTGTGATTCGCTCTCTTTTTGCTCGTGCAACAACGATCAGGTGATATTAGGGATTGTATTAGTGCGTGTAGAATAGGACTAGTGAGCCACTGTGCTTATGTTTACGTTAAATTGTGCTGTGATAATTATTTTTTAGTTTAAAAGTGAAGTTGGGTAGATTTTATAACTTTTGTGTACGAATGTTAACTCTTTTCTTTAATTGTTTATCTATTTGTTAAGTATAACTTGTTTTGTTAATTAAAATCATTTGTTTCTGACTCTTGTTTAATAAAATCCTTAGCTTAAGGCTTATAATATAATATTATTATGTTACCGTTAATGTGCGTAAACCAGTTAGACTGCAGATTAACAAGGTATTCTGCAGATTATCTGGTTGAATCACTTAAAGCACAGAGTATATTATAATAGTACTCCGGTTAAAGTGCAAAAAGTTTATTCTATTCTCATTAAATAAAAATACTTAATTTTTATTTTATTTTTTTATTTTATTTTCTTTGGGTGGCTTACAGCTAACAATATTATAATATGATTGGAGATAGAAAAGAAAAGCCAATTACAAGCCTCCACAGATAACAATTACTTACTTTGGAATATTAGGTGTAAGATAAGACTTATTAACAAATAAGTAACAAAGTGGTGACAATAAGACTATTTTAACAAGTTATACCTTAATTAATATTATTGCCTATTTTTTTCTTAATGGATGTTGAGTTGACCACAGTTATATTATGTACTTATCTATATAATACAAATTACAACTACAAACAATAGTAACACAGGAAGACAGACAAATAAATACCTAATAAGGAATAGCATTTTTCATCTTTTTATGTCTGGGTGTTTGCCTAGAAAAGCGGTGTTAATGGAAGCTAGGCTGCTTGTGAAAAGGTCGATTGTAGGTTCAGCCTTGGCAAGCTCGTTAAAAGCTCTCATTGATCTTAGAAAGAATGAGTTTTGCCTATAAGAAGTACGCGCGTAAGGTATGTACAGAATATTTCGTATGCGACAGTGACGTGGTGGTATATTTAAGTTAAGTTTGGCTAGAAGATCGGGAGAATTTAATTTCTCTTGGCCTAGTTTTAACAAGAAGCGGATATCAGCGATGTTCCTTCTGGTTGATAGTGGAGGAAGATGGAAGCGACTGCAGCGGTCCGCATAATCAAGGTTAGGAACTCTAAATTTGAAACTAAGGTGCCTAGTGAACTTTTTTTGAACCTTTTCGATTCTACTTGAATGTGAATTCTACTTGAATGTATTTTGTATTTTGAACGTGGGGTTCAAACGTCAGCATGCTGTCCAAGAGTATTCCGAGGTCCCTGATGAGTGAAGTACGAGTTAAATGCAGGTTAGAGATAGAGTAGTCGTGGAGTAGAGGCTGATTTTACGGGTAAAGGATATCATATTGCATTTCGGTATGTTGAGGTCGAGGTTATTAAGTAGGCAATAATTAGCAAGTCTGGAAATGTCTTCTTGGAGTAGGTGTGCTTCAGATAGCATTTTGATCGAACGATAAATTTTTAGGTCGTCAGCAAACATTAGGTACTTTGTGTGCTTGAAGCATTTACCAATGTCGTGTAAAAATAAAATAAACAGAAGAGGTCCTAAAAGGGAGCCTTGGGGGACCCCGGAGGGGATTGGTAGCCAAGCAGACATAAATCCATTCATAACTACTGCCTGAACCCTATTTTCCACATATTATTTATATTCATATATTATTTACATTAATATTATATAGATCGTATCAACTAAAAAAAACAATCAAAACAACAACAGCCTTAGATTGACAACTGACAAGCTTAAGTCAAAGTTTTTGGACTTTTACTAAGGACGAAAATTAAAACTAGCTAGGTAAAGTGCAAATATAAGCTTTTTTTATTTCAAAATTTCACACTTTAACGGATGGTATCAGGGAATCTTCAGATTACCTAGGTAATGTGCACGTTAACGTATCCTGCATTCTAACGGTAACATAATAATAGAATAAGTGATTCTATACAACATATTTTAAGACAACAGAATATACGCTTTTGTACCGTATTACGTATATTCTTCTCTTAAGTGTCTCCATAAGAATTTGTATAAAACATTGTCATATTTTACGAGATGTAAAATTTTCTCTTCATCTTTATGAATGTTACTTATTTTTCTTTCTCGCATATTTACAGCGATTAAGTTAATATAAGCGTAGTTATACATCTTATTATCTTATACAGGGTGCAATTTAACCTTCCTGCCAAATTTGGATATATTGATCCTAGTTAAAAATAAAAATACACGTATTTCTTCTTTTATAATCACTCAGTACTAAAATTTTGAGAAATAGCCTCCGAAAGTTATCCTACCAAACACCACAAAATATGGACACATGCGCGGCCCGGCCCCGCCCCGCCCTTCCATTGACATTCTTGCAGTGACGGATTAAGACTACTTGATGCCCTAAGTAATCCATGCCTGTGGGCCCCCTATCCGTATCTCAACTAGAATCGGTATTTAAACCTTTACTCTTCTGGTGCCTCCTCAGACGTGATGCCCTAGGCAATTGCTTAATATTTTTTTTATGAAATAAGGGGGCAAACGAGCAATCGGGTCACCTGATGGAAAACAACTTCCGTCGCCCATGGACACTCGCAGCATCAGAAGAGCTGCAGGTGCGTTGCCGGCCTGTTAAGAGGGAATAGGGTAATAGGGGAGGTTAGGGATGGGAAGGGAAGGGAATAGGGGAGGGTAGGAAAGGGAATAGGATAGGGGATTGGGCCTCCGGTAAACTCACTCACTCGGCGAAACATAGCGCAAGCTGTTTCACACCGGTTTTCTGTGAGAACGTGGTATTTCTCCGGTCGAGCCGGCCCATTCGTGCCGAAGCATGGCTCTCCCACGTCTAAATTAAGGGCTTATCCGTCACTGCATTCTTGTTATTAGCATATGCGAATTTTCCTTTCATACTTTGCCGGACTTAGGACCGTCAAATGTAAAGGACGTAGACAGGTAATGTTTAGAATAAAATTAATTGATACACATCAAAAGAATGGAAAATAACAACTTTTTAATTACGAAAAATAAGCACTTTTGAAATTTATAATAAATCTAAATCACATCCTTTGCATTTGGGCGTATTTAAAAAATTCAATTAACTTATGTAAGTACACAGTACAAGTAATTAAAAATCAAAATAACCCACCTCTAAATCTTATTTGAGTTATTTACTTCCATCTTGTCTACACTTAACATAGTTCAAAACTGCAATCCGTTTTGCTCTAAGCAGAGTCTAGCGCGTTTTGCATATTGTCTTTAAGACTTTAAAAGTTTGTTAAGCACAACTTTGTCACTTTACCTCGTCAGATGCATGTCTTCGAGGCTGGCTAGGCGTATGCAGGTGTTGCGAAGTGCGAACTGTCCATAATCCGAGTCTTTGATTGTTTCGCAATTCAAATTCAGGGTACAGCTGCTGCATTCGAGAATCATCAATCAGCTGTTACGAAGACGAGGAAGGCTTTCTTGCTAGACGCTCGTACAGTCTCTGGGTTCCGCGTAAACTTTCGCCACTCAAAATGTAGCACCTCCACCTATGCCTCCACATTTCATAACACTCGATCGTGGTTACTACACGATCGAGTGTTGACACTAATTAAAGCGCGAGGGCCGGGGGGCCGTGACAAACAAAATAATTACGTGTTATTATGCCGGCTCTTGATATAGGCGAACGCGTTGGCCAACGCGTCTGCAGACGCGTTGGCCCAATGTGTAGAACGGGCGTTCGCGCGTTGGCCGTAGGTATTTAGACGTTGGCCGACGCATCTGCGAGCTTGCCGCGCGGGTCGGAAATGCCGGCAAAAGATCAAAGGACATTTGTCGCAAGCTTCGCGCTCCATCCACACATAGGCCGCGCGATCAGTTCGCCCGGAGCGGCGATGAAGAGTGCACGTTTCCTTCTTGTGGCGAATTAACATCTAACTTGACGAAATGGCGAACAATATGAGTATCGAGAAAACATTTAAATTTATTGGGCCCTATGGGTCTATACAGACGGACCGCATTTCAACTGCAATCCAACCGCAAATTGCAGTTGAAGTGCAGTTTGAACGCAGTTGACACGACTGCAATAGAACTGCAAACCGAACGCGCAGTCGGATTGCAGTTGACTGCAGTCGTGTGAACTTCATACCGACTGCATCCAAAATGCACTATCCCACCCACCCGCACGCTCCACTCTCCCGCGCATGGAATCAGTAGCAGTGCAGTTTGGATGCAGTCGGTATGCGGTTCACACGACTGCACGCCAACTGCAACTGAACTGCAATCCTACTGCGCATTTGGTTTGCAGTTTTATTGCAGTCATGTCAACTGCATTCAAACTGCACTTGAACTGCAATTTGCGGTTGGATTGCAGTTGAAATGCGGTCCGTCTGTATAGACCCTATCAGAGTAAAAACTGCCTGTGGAACCAAAAATCGTATCAAAAGTTGCAAAAAAAAAAATAAGGTTATTGGACATTCTATTTTCCTCACGATGTTTTTAGGGTTCCGTACCCAACGGGTAAAAACGGGACCCTATTACTAAGACTTCAACGTCTGTCTGCATTTCTGTCTGTCCGTCTGTCTGTCTGTCCATCTGTCTGTCCGTCTGTCTGTCTCCAGGCTGTATCTCAAGAACCGCTATACTTAGCTAGATTTCTGAAATTTTCGCAGATAATGTACCTATATCTGTTGTCGCTATAACAACAAAATATACTAAGAACAAAATAAATTAAATATTTAATAAATAATAAATATATATTATTAATTATTAATCATGATAATTATAATAAGTAATAAGTAGATAATAATTTTTATATATAATAAATAATAAGTAATAAAAAAATTAAATTATTTTAATTTTTTTATTTGTTACGTTTTCTCGCCTTTTACTTATTTAATTCGAGAATACCCTTTTAAAACTTTTTCTTGTCCACATTTACAAAGTAATTATAAGCTGTGAATAAATATACAGCTGCAGCTGTTAGCGACTCAACATCCATTTTGAATCCGTCCGCACATTGGCGCGATCCAAAGCATACTGAACGACCTTCCTATGTGTGGATTACTCACAAACGCCGTTGCAAGCGCACTGCCAACGCGTCTGCAGACGCGTTGGCCAACGCGTTCGCCTATATCAAGAGCCGGCATTAGCTATACAACTACGCGCGTGGTACTATTTACTAAACGGTCGCCGGCGACCGGCGGGCCTCCCGCGGCCCGCCTCTCACCCCGCGCGTCACCCCCGCTTTACCCCTACGCATAACCGGTCTTCCGATTGGATGGCGCGTGACTAGCTCTAGCGCGGCGGGACGTCGCAATATCGTAATTATTATGAACTTATGAAGTGACCATTGTGCATCAATTTTTTTTGGGATAAAATCTGTTGTTGTAAAAAAATTAACACCCTATTTTTTTGGTGATTTTTAATGGACTTACCTAATGATACCTAAGCCCCAAAAAAAATTTGGCAGGTAGGTTCAATTGCACCCTGTATATAAAATTCTCGTGTCACAGTGTTAGTTACCGTACTCCTCCGAAACGGCTTTACTGATTTAAGATTTTATATGCATATTCAGTAGGTCTGAGAATTGGCTACTGGCAGAGTAGACAGTAGTTATGTCTATTGTGCTACTGGCTACTTTTTATATTGATAAGTGCATTTGTTGAATAAATAATAGTAAATTTTTACAACTCGAGACTGACGCCGATCATAAATAATATAGCAATGGACGTTGCCATGGTGCCATACTTATTTAGTCACTTCAATAAAATAATAATATTCTTTATGCCCCTGCTCAATCTGCGGGTTTAGTCGTTAATTAGCACGT
Source organism: Aricia agestis (assembly GCF_905147365.1). Classification (NCBI taxonomy): domain Eukaryota; kingdom Metazoa; phylum Arthropoda; class Insecta; order Lepidoptera; family Lycaenidae; genus Aricia; species Aricia agestis. Next base: position 20,687,475 of record NC_056428.1, on the reverse strand, counting down.
TAATCAGGATGGTACGCAAATGTAGGCAACGTTTTAACGTATTAACGTACTAGCGTCACTACCAAAGCCATTAAACGTTAAGCAATAGCTCGGGTGTCGGTTTTTTTAACACATCAAAGGGAATCACACACATCGCAGTGTAATGCGCTTGAGGATATTGGGCTCATTCCGCACTTAACGCATGCGTAGAGGAACGCCGAAATAATAATAATATAGGTATCTATGGACGCTTCACGAAAGAAATACGACAATGGAGTGGTCCGATGAGAAAGCATTAGAATTTTTAGAATTGCTTCAATTAGAACCATACCGTTGGAACGTTAATGCCTAAACGTAGCCAACGCGCAATATTAATGCATTAAGCGACGCATGGCATAAAGTCAACGTTAACGCTAACGCAGGTGGAGCAGTAGCATTACAAAATATAAAGAACTACTTACGTTACAACTACAAATAATTTTTATGGCAAAACAACGTTTACCGCGTTCAGTGCAGAGCAGTGTACATAAGAACACAAGGTCATGGACTAGATTCACTGATATATATATATATCATATCCATACTTTGTAATAAATGCGAAATTGTGTCTGTCTTTCTTTTACCTTTTCATGCAAAAACTACTGAACCCATTTTAAAAAAATTTGGTATGGAGATACTTTGAGTCCCGGGAAAGGACATAGCATACTCTTTATCCCGGAAAAATGTACGGTTGCCGCGAGATAAACGAATTTCGGAACAACGGAGTTGCGTTATCTAGTCCCGTAGAGAACATAATAACCATTGTCTTCTTAATCTCTACTCGCCAATTCGGTGATTGCGAATTCCAAGTACAGATTAATATTCAGTGAAGTGTTAAAAACCTCTTTAGACATTAAGCAATAACGATCTCAGAAAATTTTCAAAAGAATAAATTACGGATACAAAATCCATGGCAAAAGCGAACGATCAAAGTGATCGGTGGTTTGAAAATATCAAATTAAACTCTTACAGAGGATTTTTATTTTTAACCGGATTCGTAAAACCCTTTTTACCGATGCCAAAGGAAGAGTTATATTAGCACAATTTCGATACAATTTTTAAATATCCGATTTTAATAAATGAAGACATTTACTACTTGGTGACGATTGTAGTTTTCTTTACAGGAAATATACATTCTTGTCTATAAGGTTAGTTGAAAATAAATATTTATTTTTCATCATTGTAGAAAAATTTAAATATTTAAACAATTGATTAGGTTACAAAGATGTTAGCTATCCTACTGAGGTTGAATGTAAATTAATCGAAATGTTCAAAATTCAAATCTGTAAACCCGCAAAAAGGTTTATAATAAAACGAGCTTTCGCCCGCGGCTTCGCTCGCGTTAAGAAGTATTATTATATACAAACTTTCATCCCCTATTTGAACCCCTTGGGGTTGGAATTTATCAAAATCCTTTCTTAGCGGATGCCTACGTCGTAACATCTACCTTCATGCCAAATTTCAGCCCGATCCGTCCAGTGGTTTGGGCTGTGCGTTGATAGATCACTATGTCAATCAGTCAGTCAGTCACTTTTGAGTTTTATATATATAGATACTACCTAATCTTAAAATTCACTTAGGCACTTATACTTAACGCAGGATTAAAGTTAATCCTGCGTTAAGTATTATTTTATTTTACTTGTTTAAGAATTAGCATGACATTTTAATACAGAGTTAACTCGGGCCTTGGCTAATGGAATATTTTTCATGAATTTTTATAAGACAAAGAACTTAAGGAACAAGGGGATTTGGAGCGGCGCATACGTTAAAAAGTTCAAACCGTAGTTTTTCACTTTGCCGCGCAAAGTTTTAAGTGGGATCCAAGTTTCGTACATTTTCAGTATACACCTAATGGTATAAAAGACCCACCGTTTTCTAACATTGGAATGTTCTATACGCTATGCATTTTAGAGTTACATGATTTTGACTTTTTTTAAGCTGCTCGTAAAATAAAGTCTGTTATGCTTTATTTTTAATTTTATTTTTTAATTAGTCGGATAGAAGAGTCCAAGAAAGAAAGAAGTATCTTTCTTATTTTCTTATTCGGTAAAAAAGCTCTATGACGTATCTTTAAAGCACTGAATACACCCTTATTACAAAATGTAAAATCAATCATGACAATTATTATGTGTACTCGTATTCCTTTGTACTTTGATCTTATTCTCTCATCCCAACATGATCCATCAAGATGGATGACATAATATTATTTATGATATGACTATGTATACTGAATTCACAAGAATTCTTTTTTTCTGAAAAACTCAAAGTAGCACTTATTTTATAGTACCCATGCCCAACGTCACTTTTTAGGGTTCCGTGGCCAAATGGCAAAAACGGAACCCTTATAGATTCGTCATGTCTGTCTGTCTGTCTGTCCGTCCGTATGTCACAGCCACTTTTCTAGGAAACTATAAGAGCTATATTACTATTGAAACTTGGTAAGTAGATGTAGTCTGTGAACCACATTAAGATTTTGATACAAAAATGGAAAAATTATTATAAATTTTAAGGGTCCCATAGGTACAACTGAAACATTTTTTTTTTCATCTAACCTATGCGTGTGGGGTTTCTTAAAAAATCATATTGAGGTTTCTAATATCACTTTTTTTATAACCTGAACAGTTTGCGAGAGAGACTCTTGCAAAGTGATAAAATGTGTGTCGCCCCCCCTCTAACTTCTAAAGTGATAAATGTCTCATGATAAATCTAAAAAAAAATATATGATGTACATTACTACAAAAACTACCAAAGAAAATTGGTTTGAATGAGATCCAGCTAGTAGTTTTTTTATAGATCATAGATAGTAAACCTTAATTTAACTTTCATTAAATCAACTAAAATATAAAATTAAATCGAAAACCTTTTGATTTCATAGAAATACACCTTATTGCTGCTGCGGAACCCTTCATGGGCGAGTCCAACTCGTACTTGGCTGGTTTTTTACTCTTGTAATCTAGTGCCAAAAATTAGAGGTGACATTTTAAATGAGAACAAAATCTTGAGATTCGAAACGAACAGCATAAATTCTAATTTAAAAGGCCATAATATTATATAGTATGCCAATCAATACATACCGGATTCGTTTTGTCTATTCACGCTGTGCACGAGTCCAGTCAGATCGGCCTGCGATCAGTCCAATCGGATTCTTGGCCTCCTCACGCCTTAACCACATCTTGGTCCTTCGCTTTACAAGTGATTTATAAAAAACGCTAACAATCTCCTTGGTAATCAATAAAAATAATTGTTAACGAATTTCAAAGCGAGCAAGATCGTTAAGAGCATTAGTACCAATTATAGTAATTCGAACTTTTAGATTCTCGCTTGCGTGGGACACGACATCATATTCACACATTCCGAAAGAATAAGAAATAGATTCTGAAACCTCGAATGCCACTTCTTTTTCAGGTTTTCACTCGCTCATGTGACATTTTTTTATCAATTAAGTTAGGGGGAAAAGGAGCAAAAGTGTCACCTTATAGAAAGTAACTACCGTCGCCCATGGACACACGCAACACCAGAAAAGTTGCCGGTGCGTTGCCGAGTTTTTAAGGCCCATAGTCCATACCTCACCGGGACGCCAAGGCGACGTGGCCAGCGACGTTGCCATGGCTACGTCTGGCGCCTCTGCATCGCCGCAAAGCGGTGTTTTTCTTTAATTCTATGAAGATTTAACAAAATACCCTGTACCCGACTTATTGAGTGAGTACACAGACTTGCAAAAAACTGGCAACGTCGCCAATCGGTCGCCAGGTGCGTTACCCTTCATACATCTCAATAGAACTAGTAATAGTAGTTGGCGACGTCGCTGGCCATGTCGCTATGGCGTCCCGGTGAGTTATAGCCCTTAGGGAATACGCTCTCTTCTGCATAAACATGCGCTAATGACAGCCTACGATCTGCTATGAAAAAATTGTATTGTGCTTTCGATGACTTGTTACAACTTACAACTAGAGATCGGCAAAACAAGTAATTGCCCAAAAACGCAATTCCCCATCTGTATGCATGGATGAATGCCCATAAGTGCCCAATATGCCGGGCACACCCATTTTTGCAACCCTATCGAGGTTCGAGTAACAAAAAGCTTTATGCGCGAAACAGGAAAATCCGAACTGAAGTGGAACGAGAATTGGGCGCCTGAAAATATATAAGATGGCTTCGAGTTTGAAGATGGTTTACAATTTATATTGTTTTGAATAAACTATTGTTTATTCAAAACAATATGAATGGAGGTATTTTCAACCGAGCATTATAAAATAAATTAATATCATCAGCATAATGCAATTAAAGTTAAGTAATAATTTAAACTTTATTTATTAAGTCGCGGACAACATCTATAATATCATATTTTTGATCGCATTGCCAACTAATGCCAACTATCTATAATGCCTTTAATTAAACTTGCTATTATATTATAGCTATTGTTGCTATAATATTGTTATTAGAAATTCCGACGTAGCCACAACTTAATTCGCCAACTATATTAGATGACCGTCCTCAATATAATTTCTAATAAGCTTGTTTCTTATGGATTTTTGTACGTGGTAATGTACCACGTACAAAAATCCTAGGCTAGGAGGAAAGATAGTTTTTAATACCCGACGAAAATTGTGTTATAATATTATAAGTTTGACTTGTCTGTCTGTCTGTGTGTTTTCATGATTGTCCGTTGCATCGTAACTCGTAGCCTCCAATCGAGTAAAAAAATTTAGATAAAAATCGTTTGATTTAGATTTTAGGGCGTTTTTCATAGAAACATGGAAGTGAAAAGTAATTACTCTTAAACGCATTAACAGTAAACTCTAAGGCTGGTGGTTAAGCGTTTCGGCAGCGCCGTTGGAGCGCCGCGCCGCGCGTTTGAAGATGTCGTCCAAAAAATAAAACATCGTCCTTCTCTCTTTACACTCACGCCTGTCTTTCATATGCCAGGTGAAAAAGAACGACGCGGATTCATCGCCAAATTAGTTTTTTCTCAATAACTCGATAAATATACAACATTTTAAAAATCCGCTAGGTTTTTGGCTTGAGAAACCGCCTCGAATCGATTCTTTCGAAATTCTTATAAAATTCTTTAAAATTCGAAAGAATTTTATACAATGTGTTAAAATATTAACTTAGTTCAATGCACGGTTATGGCAATAAATGAAAAATTCGTGAAAATTAGATGCATCTTTGTGATTTTTTTCTATCGAGAAAATAACGATAAAACCAACCTAATACATAATATTACTCCTTAGCATTATACACATAATATTATACACCCCAAAATTAAATTTTTATCACTTTTTTACACTATGAGAAACATTTCTACTACCTACTTTATAATATAATATCTTAAGCCAGTGATTTTCTTGTCTTTATATTGAATTTTTAAAGGCCATGAGAATGTTGCCACCTGATGTTGATCCACGCTCCAAACCTTGTGAAAGATTTATTTTGTATCGTAGGATAATGTATACTGAATAATAATTAAACACATGAGTGGAAGAACCAGATAACTAAATTTTTATAACATAAGGACAATTATTAGTCAATTGCAAATTTTTTTCCCTTATAATTTGAACAAACTTGTAATTTACCTACTTCATCATCAGTTTTGTTGTGTTCAACGTTTTATATTTTTTTGAATACCCATAGATCATACTAGATGACCCAGTTAACTTAGTATCACTCCTGATAATATTATAAGCCAGGGGTCACCAAATGGCGGACCGCGGTCCGCATCCGGACCTCCTACCCATTGTGTGCGGACCGAGCATTTTCGAAGATGTACTTCGTTAAAAATAAATTTCGGTCTCGACCTGATAAACGTCTTCAGGATTTAATATCAATAGCTTGCAGTGAGCTTGCACCAGTTTCACTTCAAACATATTCAGATCTTTGCAATTTCCGAAATTACTTACTTATATTTAATAAATATTTTTTTAATAAAATGTGTGGACCGCGAAGGTCAGGTTCATTCCTGAAAATGGACCCCGGGTGAAACTAACTGGTGACCCCTGTTATAAACCTTTCCAGGACATCCACAAATATTTCAAGACTTAATAAGAAAATCGGTTCAGCCGTCCTCGAGTTTTAACGAGACTAACAAAATTTTAAATTATTAATTTTCATTTATACATATCACTTTGTTTTGAAACAAGGTGATATCATGTATATTAAGTATGTCCCTTGTATAAAGTTCACTGTAAAAGTAGTATCACTTATATCAAGTTCTAGCTGTCTTTCTCTTGCCCTTTGGGACATTCATATGTAAGACAAAGACATTGGATGCCTTGAGAAGTAGATCCGACATCTGCCTATTATCTTTCGACTACCATTATGTAGGTTTTAATGACATTTATTACGCTTGACTATAAATCTTAATCTAAACTCAAAATGAGCAAACTTTTCTCGCAACATTTGTGGTTGACGCAAGCTGTCCCACCAATAGGTAAGGTTAGCAAAAGTTGACGTTGCCCGAAATACGATTATCTTGGCAACCATATTTTCTTGTGTCCTATCTCGGGACTAGTGTTAAGTATCTCGATACAAAATTTCATTAGATTCTAGTAGGAAAGACATTTTTTTTAATTCTGAAGGTAAGTACGCATGAAAACTATTATAGTAAAGTTAACATTTTAAATACTTAAATTTCTAAAATATTACGTACTAGCACGCTTTTAACTATACAACGGGACAACAATTCAAACAAATTACTGCTCGTGTAAAGTAGAGAATGTGACAACAATATAATAATAAAAGATAATACCTAAACTAAGAGTTACTTGGGCCTTTATAATGCATTTCTTTCCAGTTGACTTCTCGCAAAGACCTCGATGGGGTTTACTGAAATTGCATTTTTAACCGACTTCCAAGTGAAAACAATAACATTACTTATTAAATGAACTAAAAAGTATTAAATAATTCTTACTCTGTTAGTGCCTCTTTCAGAATTTGCCTAAACCTCAAGTACTTCTGTATACTTACCACGGAGCTGATTAGCTGCGTGATACTTACTTACAATCTTCGCATTATTTTGAAGTCGGTACGAATATCGGTCGGTCAGAATAAGACAAAATATTTTCAATTTTTGAGACTGGTAAACAAACCGTAAAAAAGATTTTCAAAAAAATGTGAAATCTATAAGTACTTATATTAAAATCGTACAGGTAAAATTTTTGTACATTGAAAATAATCTTGAAAAAACGAGTCAGGGGCATAGTAGAAGAGTAATAGAACACATTTTAACTGTTTTTAAAATGTTTGTTTCTCTGTCTGTTTGTCGGTTTGTCTGTTTGTACAGACTAATCTCTGAATCCGCTGGACCGATTTCAATGAAATTTGGCATGATGATACATTACATCCCTGGTCAACATCTTAGATACTTTTTTTTAACCGACTTTCAAAAAAGGAGAAGTTAATGTTTACTTTGCTGTTTGTGGTCAGATTTTCAAAATTCTTTATTTGTTGTATAGATTGCCCGAATTTGATACCATGTTTACCCTTATAGAGAAAAAATAGGCCAAAAGTTGTGTTTTTGTATGGGAGCCCCCCTTAAATTTTAATTATATTCTAATTTTATTATTAATTATTAAAGTACACATATAATTAAGGATTCTGTGAAAATTTCAACTGCCTGCCTGTTGTCATTATTGATATCGAGCAAAAAAATCATGTTTGTTGTATGGGAGCCACCCTTGAATATTGATTTTATTTTGTTTTCAGTATTTTTTGTTATAAGGGCAACAGATATACACCATCTGTAAAAATTTCAGAACTCTTGCTATAACGGTTCTTGAGATTCAGCCTGGAGACAGACAGACGGACAGACAACGAAGTCTTAGTAATAAAGTCCCGGCCGTTTTTACTCTTTGGGTACGGAACCCTAAAAACGGTGACTTGATAAGTTATGGAATTGAAGAAACTCCTCGAAAATTGTGGTTTAATTGTAGATTATGAATCTGAGAATAAGAGGTAGCTTAAAGAGGGATAGATGCCTACATTAAATCCCGTCTTCTGAAGTCTATCCTCTATCTCCGTCACATGTTCCTTTCCCCTGTCCTGTGGCCCCCATCCCCTGTCCACGCCAAGCGGTCTTCGAAGAAAGGATTTTTCAAAACGATAAGTATCTGAGGTTCAAGTTTCCTGGGTCTTTGATGTAAATTAAACATTTCGTGCGTAATATAGATCCAAATAAAATAGTCGTAGATGGGTGTTAAATTTTCTAAATCTCGATTTTAATAACATACATTCACGCGGACGAAGTTGCGGGCAACAGCTAGTATAATATAATATGGATAGAGGTTTAACGCTACTCCTCTGTTGAGTCCACTCGAACACGTATTATCTCATTCTCTATGCAGATAAATATTATTATCTAAGTAATAATAATTACTTATTATTAACAGAAAAATATCATGGAAGAAAAATAATATTATTACCATCATATAATAAGAATAATAAATTTTTGCGCGTATGAGATAAGATTCATAGAATAAATAAGAATGAAAGAACACAACTAAAACAAAAAAGTAATGTACGGCTCCGGCTATGAGATTTATTGCAATCTCATAGCCGGAGCCGTTATTATCTAAATTAATATTACATTTTTAAATTTTCCTCTCTGAAATGTACGCGATAGATACACAAAAGGATTCTAGGAAACAAAAACAGTCTTTTATTGCGAAAATTACGCTCGATGTTATTTGTTAAGAGTTATACTGAAGAGCTGAAGTGTTGTTATATGTGTTGAAGTATTCTCTTATTATCGAAGATAAATAGGGGGAGACTTTTTCCTATTTCTTCAACATCTTGCTCTATGGCTTTTACCCGACTGCAACAGGAGGATTATGTTTTTCGAGATTGTTGAATGTTAATGTATAACTAGATGACCCACGCAACTCCGTTCTGACAGTCATTTATCGCGCGGGGACCCTACATTTTTTCGAGATAAAAGTAACCCACCAAAAACATACCTGTTAAAATAGGGCCTAGTTCCTATAGGCTAATTTTTGGCCTAAAAAAAGAGTTGATCCAATCCAATGCCAACTTCAGATGCACTTCATCGATCATAATATTCTTCATCAAAAACCTGATCTATAATAATATTTCTAATTTGAACTTGACAGGCTAATTAAATTCTATAAATATTATCTAATTATTTAATTAATCAAATATCACGTATTACGTTACGTATTCAAAGTATGTCGATACAAAATTTCAGCAAAATCGGTTCAGCGGCTTAGACGTGAAAACGGAACAGACAGACTTACGCATTTATAATATTATGTAGTACCTATTGATGTACCGTACATCGTTTGGCCCTTGGCACGCACTGTAGCTTAAAACGCTTAGTGAATTTTAGCTTGAGTCTAGATTCATATTTGCTGTAGTGATATATAACAATTCAGTCGAATTTTGTATTATTTTTCATCATATATAATCGTATAAATTCACACGTCTGAAAGCTCTCAAGTCCCAATATTGGCTAAACAAAAGCTTCCGTACTTGTACCGCTAAAACCATTTGCTAGTAGCGACGGTTAAATGATCGACCCACAAAGCTTTTAGCCCAAAAAAGGACGAGCTTTAAGTAAACGTATGTGACTTTTGTGTTTTCAACTTTCGCCCTAAGATAAATCCAGCTTTTTACTTTCCTTTCTTGTATTTAAAATTGTGTTATATTGTATTTGTATTATTTTACCTCCAAAATAAGTAATCAATGTGTTCAATATTATTATATATTGATTATTGTACAAATATATGGAGGAAAGATTTTCTAATGTATGTTTGTAATAATTAGTAGTAGTGGTGTCATACCGAGTGTTATAGTGAACAATATTTCGTGAGCAAAAACGACTAATTTGAGCTCAAGAACTAAGTATTGTAACCTAAAATTCATTTTAGTCGAAATAAGTACACAATGACGTTATTATTTATGGGGTTCCGCAAACCAAATAACAAAAGACAATAATATTATCCTACTAGATGATATCCTAAATTGGTTTATCGCGATGGGAACCGTACATTGTTCCGGGATAAAAAGTATCCTAATATGTCTCCAAGTATTACCCTTCCATCTGTCTGTCCGACTGTCTGTCCGCGGTTTTACTCAGAGACTACAGGACCTACAAAGCTGTAATTTCGCATGAATGTCGATATGCAGATAATACCGACAAAATGGTAAGTATATATTATGTTAAAAAAATATTTTTTATCGTACCTACACATCAAGCGGGGATGATATTTTTTTCGCGTCTACCCCACTGTGTGGAGTGTCGTTGTATAGGTTTATTAAAAATATTATGAGTATTCATAGAACATTTTCCGATTTAGGTAACCATTTATGAAATATGAAGTTTCAAAGCGGAAAAAATCGTCAGAGTCCTGTTTCCCCCATTCTACCAGCTAAACGGTTGCTTCTGGAAATGTGAAAAAAATTCATGAAATATGCTTAATTTAAAAGGAAAATTATCACGGCTAAGAAGACTTCATTAGTTGTTGAGTAATAGTCGATCAACTAAAAAAAATATATTCGGCGAAGTATAAGGGAACTTTTCGTTCAAATTCCTTTGAACGTAACTGAGATGATGTTGTTAGTTATAGTGTAAAACACGTTATATATATATGTACATTCATTGACCATACAAAATTTATTGAAAACCAGCGATAGGTACTACGGAATCCTATATTTTTTTTACCCACCTCACTATGTATTTATTGACACCGGGTTAAATGATGATGCTAAATTTCTATTACAACAAACTTGTCTATTACCAAATATTTATTCAAAATTATGATCGAAAAATTATTAAAGTTGTGCTCTCAATTCAGTAAAACAAGCGAAGCGAAATTTAATTAAAACAAGAAAAAAGGTGCTTAAACTGAAGTAAAAAGCTTAGGTTATACATTTTTCTACACTAATAAAACGTTGAATATGCTCACAGTTAAATATAAGTAGTATAATAATATAGTGGATGATATAAAACATTTTCGAAGTGGAATCTTATTTAGCAGCGTTGTGCCAAATAATAATTATGTTAAACTATTATAGGTCTACCAGAATCTGATGGCAAAAAGTGAGAAAAGAAATTGACTCTAGAAATGCCGGGGTAACAATTGGAATAAACTATTTGATCCTTTTTTGTCCTTAGAGCAGCTGATCATGCGTGTGAAACATGCAAATACAAAAATGTATCCAATGATCAAGGATATTTTTTGAAAATCTGCCATCTAAAGCCATCAGGTCCTGGTAGGCCTATACATACTTTTCTCGTTTGTATTAAATTGGTATGTTGGTAACAACTATGCAAATAAATCGACTTTGTGATATTAAATCGTGTTTTAAGACAGAAAATATTAGTACAGACTACAGACATATTACAAGACGCAGCTTGGTATATAGCGCAGGACTCTACGTTTTTAAATGTTTATTTCGAAAATACATAATTTTTTGTCTTTTCTCGGGTCTCAAAAATACTTGTGGATTCTAATAAAAAATATAACTTTAAATATTACAATACGCCAATGCAAACTTTCACACCCCTACAAAATCTTGTCAGGAATTCAGGATCCACACACAAGAAAATATTTAATTTTGACGTTAAAATATGATGCACACACAGAGTAACTTTCGCATTTAAAATATTAGTATGTACGGATTTTATTTATGATGCTCAGCGCAACCCACTTCTGAGAATAATTTGTTGATTTTCCATCGATAAGTTATTGAATTGTATTGAAACAGGTAAGTGCCATTCCCGACCCGGGCGACTTCCAATATTTTTGACTTATTATATTTATAAAAACTTTATTATTTTTGTTACAAACTCGCTGTCAGCCTCAATATATTTCTTACTAGCTTTATACCCCATCTTCGTCTTCGTAAATTAGGACGCCTGAACAAACTTTCACCCCTTTGGGGTGTAATTTTGAAAAATAATTTCTTAATCCTTGAAACATTTTTTAAAATTTTTGGGTAAGTGACATCCAGGCATTTTTCATAGCAACATGGAAGGCAAGAAGTAAGTTAGTGCTGCCTTATAAGGTACACAAGTCACAAACACACCTCAATTTTTCACTTTGGTTTGTTGCACCCTGTTATATTCTTTCGTCCAAACAATTTTTTAATTCCGGTTTCAAAGTATGAAATAACACGGTTTAGCTCATTGAGGAGTTGTATTGTTGCAGATCGTGCATGTGAAGCCAAGACCGACGAACTCGATAACAAATGTCAAGGCCAGAAGTCTCTTTGTTTAAATACGTTAATCCAAGTTATTATAATACGTTATAATATCTTCTTCTTTATCTTCATCTTCTTATATATGAAATTCTCGTGTCACAATGTTAGTTGTATCGTACTCCTCCGAAACGGCTTGACTGATTTTTACCAAATTTTATATGCATATTCAGTAGGTCTGAGAATCGGCTACCAATATCACAATTCACACCATGACTGACTGTGAATTGTGATAAATAAGTATTTTCTTATCTTTTAAGAACACAGTTTTTTATCTGTTTCTCTAATTAAATTACTCCCAACCTTAGAAAATGTTCAGAAATTTGTAAGAAATTGCAAAATTTTAAATTTAGTGTTTACTCGTTTTGAACGAAACACTACCCTGAACGGCGTTCGATTTACACTTTAGATAAATTACTAATTTAAATCATTTTTAAACGAAAACAAAAGGTTTTATCTTTTAATGGCTATAATCCGTAATAGTAAGTATGTGTAGGTTGAGTCATATGTTAGCTTAGTCCGCTTGTGTGGCCAGAAAAAAGGTATTGGAACCCAAAAATTATTTTTGGGTTAAAATTGTGGCAAGGCTTTAAATAAGACACCTAAAAGGCTACTTGTTGACTAAGAAGAAATGTATCACAAACCTGTAAGGATGTTTCCACGTACAACATTGTCATGGATGTGTGGATGCGAAACAGCTGACATACAAAAATACACACAATTTATCTACATCCAATGCACAATCGAGGAAATTGATTCATAGGCAGTTGATAGACCTATGTTAATGGGTCGGGTTATGTCAATTCAATGTAGCTCTGTGATTTGTCGGATAGGTTTGACATAACGCTACCCGCAGGTTTGTCATCTGCCTATGAATCAACTCCTCTGATAGTAAACTGAAATCGATAAATTAGCGTGATTGCAAAACTTTCTTTAAAATGAGATATTACATACAACATGGCGATGTTAGTTTTAATTTTGGATCAACCGAAACATACATTAGTTCTTGGTTGCATTGAAGTAGCATTTAATAAATTATTGATAAATAAAAAATAAATAAAAAAACTTGAGAGGTGTCAAGGGACACCCGGATGGAATATTTCTTATGTACAAAAAACCTGCATACATTCAACAAAAAAAAATAGAGAGAGAGATAGAGAGAAACACGCGCTACCGCACGGCTTACAACTATAGCAAAAAGCACAAGATACCGCACGTCCCGCAAAGTGCGGTATCCAGCTTCTATGTCTGTGGCAAAAAGTGTCATGCCAACTTTTTGGTCTTAATTTTTTCCTTCTAGCTTTCACAATGCGCGATAAGGAACTTCGTTCCAAAGAAATGTTAACTTCTGAATGCTGATGGATTCATGTCTATTGCCCATTTAAATTGTGCTTAATAAGGAATTTGAATTTGAAAAAAGATACCAACCTTAGCCTGGAACGTGATTCCATATTCGAACGCCTCGTCTGGATGCAGGGGTATTCTGGTATCGTACTCGTCATTCGGTACCAAGTTGTAGCGTTTAGTGGACGGCATCTTTCTACCCCACTTGAGCAGTTTCATTGGCAGCCGCTTCCATGCGCCAGGCTTCAGCACTACGCGGATATAGCGTGTCCGGTAACCTCTTTTGAACATGGCCACCCGAACTTGCGTGAACCGGTTTTAACCTGGAATAATATAAATAAATAATGTTTTATTTCTGAAAAACCCTTCATGAAATATTTTCAGTACGTCGTTTCTACTGGTGCCTACCATTGGTTCGGGAACTAACCCGGCGAGAAGAACCGGCGTAAGAAAAGATGTGTTAAGAAGGAATAGATCTGGCTGGATATACAGCAGGGCCTTTAGCCAATATCTTTTCTTCATCGCTTCATTAAAGAATCACCGATCAAAATGTATGGAATTGACGTAGCGACAATATGAAGCGTGTAATGTCAATTCCATACATTTTCATCGGCGATTGAATGAAGTGATAAATCTACCGTCTTGGCTAGGGGGTTTGAACACTATTAAAACACGAATTGTACAGTTATTATAGTAAGCAAGATTGAAGGGGTCCACTCCATTACGATGACTTACAAGTCATCTATATTTTATTTGATACGAAAAATTATATTTAACCTGTTAACACAATATTTTATTTTACTTACACAATTTGTCGAGAAAGAGTAGACACAAAACAACATTTTGTTATTTGACTTAATACGGGTTTGATATTTTTGTTATTTGATTTAATACGGGTTTTATACTAAAGTGGCGTCCACTCTTTTTGACAAGCAGTAAGACTTTTGTTACGTCATTGTTAACTCCCAAGAGCCGAAGTTCAAAAGCTCAGTCAGATCTCGGTGGGTGTATAAAATTTTAATGCATCAGCCATTCGCATGCCTGAGCAAGCTTCCGTGAGCTTTTACTGGAATTTACCCCCCACGTGGCTAAACTTTAACTATAGCTTTCCGTAGCTTTGCCTGCTTTAAAACCTAAATATATTATTCCAGGGAAACAGTTTTTGATTTTTAACCGACTTCCAAAAAGCAGGAGGTAATGTTGAAAAAAAAACATACAAAAAATGATAACTGTATTTTATAAAGATAAAACCGACTTCAAAATTGTACGTAAGGGAGAAGTAAAACTCCCTATCTCCAAAACTACTGAACCGATTTTGATGAAACTTGCACTGTTCCCTAAATTAAACAATACCTAGTACAACAAAAAAGGAATGACTGAAATCAGAATGGTAGTTCCAGAGATATGCGAACACAAACATAAAAACATACATACATACATAGGTACACTTTTGAAATTTGGCATATTTGTTCAGACGCGGATATAAACTAACGTATATGAAAATTAAATTACATATATTAAACGCGTCGAATTGATAACCTCCTTTATTTGAAGTCGGTTAAAAAGAAGCATCGGAACCTTTTTTGGACCTACGACCATACAAAATTTCATCAAAAATCTGTTTAGCAGTTTTTTTTTATAAAATAAGGGGGCAAACGAGCAAACAGGTCACCTGATGGAAAGCAAATAGTAAAGTACGTTGCCGGCCTTTTATGAGGGAATACGCTCTTTTCTTGAAGTTTTTGGTGTGAGATAGATAAAGCGATAGCCAATATCGAAACAGAACCTTCTTTTTCCTGAAGCCAGTTAATAATTGACATGATTTAATATAATCCATAAGTCGCAATTCGCAACAAACTCTCTAAGTTAATTGGTCTATGAAACAAAATGGCCAATCTCTGAGTGTCTCTTTAAATAATAAATAGGTATCATAATAATATTAAGATGTAAGTTAAAAGTTTATTAAAGAGAGAGTTATTATTCCAAAATAATTATAACATCTAAGGTTGGGTGGCACCAGAGGCGTGTGAAAAGTTAAAGTTATGGTTATAGTTAAGGCTAATTTAACTTTAACCTTAACTTTGACCACAGAATTTGACAGAAGACGTTGCTGGTCAGAAAAGGCTTTATAAGAACGCTGCTGGTAAAGGAGAACTGTCAAAATGGCGTTTTTGTATGATGACAGCGTTAGTCTCTTTTTTCGCCACGTGCATTTAATACCTTGTCAAGCTCTATGGTTATGGTTAAATATGACGTCTTGATGGCGTCCGTTTTTAACTTTAACCAAAGATTTAACATTTTGATTGTAATTAAAGTTGCAGTTATAGTTAAAGTTAGTTGGTGCAACCCACCCAAAATAGCGAAGAAACTCAATAAGTACTGACAAGAAACACTGATGTTATGCTACTTGTAACCCTTAGAGGCGTATTATAAGTTTGACGTGTATGTCTGTCTGTCTGTCTGTTTGTCGGTCTGTCTGTCTGTCTGTAGTCTGTACGCGTGTGTCTGTCCGTAGCATCGTATCATCTAAACCTGATTCTTTTTTGTTTAAAAACTGATATGATCTATATTGGTAATAATTATTATTACAATTATTATAATCGTTGTAATAATATTAATACAAACTAGAGATCGCCCAATGGTCGAAATTCGACCTTAGTTCCAACGACATTAGGTCTACTACTACTACCTATATTTCCTAAAAAATATTGACTTTATCATATTTTTTTCAATTCTTGTCTCTGGGACTCAGCTGATTTCGGACTGGCCGTGTAATCATTGTTTAATAGTATCTCAAATTCAATAAAAAAAACTATAATTCATTTTCAATTTATCACCTTGATGTCAACAGACTTCAACCATAAATAAAAGAGTATAATTCGTATGTATAGGCTTGTCACTCAAAAATCTGTCATTTTTCCTAGTGTGTGTGTAATGTTTTATTTGTTAAAAAAATGTATGATAAAAGCATAATTTCAAAATAATATTAGCTCGATGCACTCCTTCAATATATAAACTATAACTGTGCAAAATTTGATTCACCTACGTTTCCCCATTTTTCGTCAAAACGGTTACAAAGTTTTTGGCTCACGTATTAATATATAGATTCTAATTAAAATAATTATTTTAATTTTTAACCATAAGAGCTTATTCTACACTTATTCTGTCACTATACATATCCATTCATCTGACCGCCATCCATACACGGCACTTATCTTTATACATACGGTACATTATCTTCACCCATTTCTTATCTGCCAAGTAGGATTTTGTTCACTTGGTCGTACTAATTAGCTGCGTCGAAGCGAAGTGACAAATTGACGTACTAAGCGAGCTCTTAATAAACTTAAGAGGTTGCCCAACTTACTTTGAGTCTCAAGTGTCAGAGTCCAGAACTCTATTGAAAAGTTGCACCTTTTAATTATTACTGCTGATTGTGACATAAATCTTTTGGGGTTCCGTAACAGAATGGTTTATAGTAGCCAGTGAACTCCAACAGAATAATTTTGCCGCATGTACGTATGTTTGTCATTAAGCTGTATTTCGTAAACTGTAATAGCTATACACAGTTGAAAGTGTCACACATTATTATTTACTGTCATTGCCGTTAAATTACAATAAATACCAAAACAAAGACATAAACAAGGCTTTAGAGCGTTTAGATAAATATTGAGCATTGCTCCCAAACAAAAAACTTATATTTTAACAGTTATTTTAATCGATACTAGTCCCTAGTTCTTACATATTACGAGTATAATATATTTCTTAATCATTCATTAAAATGTTATGGAAATCTACGCGCCAGATTCCGGAAGCACTTTTCAGGTTTTAATTAATTAACACCAGTAGTAGAGAAAATCTTCATATTATTGCGATTAAGAAGATTGGAAATATAAAAATGTATGTTAATAATATTTTCTATGAAAGCGGACATTCTCTTAAACTAAGAGGAAGAAGAAAAAAATACCAAGGTTGTTCACAAAACTCTCTAAATAACGTGATAATAAAACTTCACTTCTTTCTTATTCATCGGTAGAGGCTATTGTTTTTGGATCTCCGAACACAAACAGATAAACTAGTATTAGCATTTAAATGAAAAATATCACATCCTAACCAAAGGCCTTTTTATATTGAACAATCCTCAAGGGTAGAGGAAAAACTACGTAAATCCAAGATAATATTATTGGTCAGAAAGATTTTACGAAAAAAATATACGACGGGAACTAAATTCAGTTATGTATAGATTTCTAAAGTGGCTTAATTTTCTTTAAAAGTTTTAGGGTAGTTGGATATTCGACACCTAATACTCGTCCCACTAAATAAAAAATAATTATTCGTCCCATATTCTTAAACTTAAGTAGCACAAAATCTCAAAATGCTATATTTTATCGCTTTATTTATTATGAGAAGCGATTTAAGGCGTGCTCAAAAACAATTAATGATGTTAGCTTAGGTTAATATTATTTATTGTGTGTTTCTAAACACTCTGTGAATCGAGCACCTGCGTAACAACCGTAAACCTTGCTTACAAATATTTGCGTAATGAAAATTAATGTTCAACAGCATTACGGTTGTCATATTATATTTACACGCTTTTGCCCCTTTTTGTCTAATTGGGAGCCCATTTTGCGATTAGTTAATTCTATCTACGTCCCTCGTTTGTTCTTAAACTATTGTTCTTTTTTTTTTTAATGTGATAAGGGGGCAAACGAGCAAATCGGGTCACCTGATGGAAAGCAACTTCCGTCGCCCATGGACACTCGCAGCATCAGAAGAGCTGCAGGTGCGTAACCGGCCTTTTAAGAGGGAATAGGGTAATAGGGGAGGGTAGGGATGGGAAGGTAATAGGGGAGGGTAGGGAAGGGAATAGGGTAGGGGATTGGGTCTCCGGTAAACTCACTCACTCGGTGAAACACAGCGCAAGCGCTGTTTTACGCCGATTTTCTGTGAGAACGTGGTACTTCTCCGGTCAAGCCGGCCCACTCGTGCCGAAGCATGGCTCCCTTACGTATAATTACGTATCATTCATTACGGAAATGCTTGATCTTTTAATAAAATACTTTGTTCGTGAAGTACAAATAACTGTATGTGTGATATATGATGATAAAATATGGATAAGTCTGGAAATAAACTTGATCAATCATTTTAACAGCTGTTACACAAGTCTGTGTGTTTCCAACATCAAAGAAATTTAGCAGCCCTAACCTAAGGAGGAGATCGTAATTAATAAAAAGTAAGAAGTAAATATCTAGACATCGTCTTCTAATAATATTAGATTTGATATATTGTTATATATTGATTTTTATGGAATTAAATCAAAATATAAACTCTTAAGTTAAGTTCATCAATAAAAAGACCTACAATGGTGTTCGTAAAAAAATATATTTAATAATAACGAAATGAAACACAAAAGATAAGATTATTATAGAACTGCAAATTAAGAAATAATTAATATAAAAAATGGTACACATTTAAATAATATACAAACACACTCTCTCTTCACACTCACGCCCGTCTTTCAAATGCCAGGTGAAAAAAAACGACACGGATTCATCGCCAAATTATATTTTTTCTCAATAACTCGATAAATATACAACATTTTAAAAATCCGCTAGGTTGATCTCTCAATGATATAATTTTATACAATGTGTTAAAATATTAACTTAGTTCAATAAACGGTTATGAAAAATTCGTGAAAATTAGATGCATCTTTGTGATTTCTTTCTATCGAGAATATTTTAAGATATCGTGTTTTTGCTCAGATCGAATTCTCGGAAATATAATGTAGTATTTAATTTTAGAAAAAGAAACAATTCGGGGCTTACTTTCAAGTATAAAAATGAATTATAAAATCAACAATTTAGGGTTAGTCGCCCCCTTAATATTATATTCTCTACATTTAAGTAAGAAGAATAATACGCGGTCCCTGCAAACTACTTTATACAACTTTTTGTGCCATTCATCAAATTTCTCGCATTCGTGGAAGTTCAAGTACAGTCGTCCCCGTACAAAAGTAACCTCCTACTCAAACATTTCATGCAAACGACTTATTTACAAGTTGGCACCGTGTACACTGTTTTCTTTGTGTTTACCAAGAAACTTTAAACGTACTTATAAACTGAATCATGAATTACTGCTTGTTAAATAGTATTTTTTTAATCTTTTTAAACAATTTTTATAAGCTCTATGTCATATTGGAACTAAAAGTCATCATAACACAAGTTTAAAACGCAAACACGCTAATTTTAAATATAATGTTTTTTATTGTTATTTTATTTAAATGAAATGTGTTTGAACAAAGTTGCAACTTGCATAAATATTTAGGATTTCAACCAAACGTAATTACAATCACTAAAGGTGAGTTGCACGGTGCACCAGAGGCGTGGTTATAGTTACAGTTATTGTCAAAGTTATGGTTATAGTTAAGGCTAACTTTAACCTTAACTTTGACCACAGAATTTGACAGATGACAGCTGGTCCGACAAGGATTTAAATGAACGTGGGGGGGGGGCGCTGCTGGTAAAGGAGAACTGTCAAAAATGGCGTTTTTGTATGATGACAGCGTTAGTTCCTTTTTTCGCCATGTTCTTCTTAAGCCTTATCGGGCTCAAGGTTATTGACTTTAACCAAATATTTGACATTTTGCATTGTAGTTAAAGTTATTGTTAAATTTACAGTTATAGTTAAAATAAGTTGGTGCAACTAACCCTAATTGTACAAAATTAGACATAATTTAACACGTTATACTTATTGAAATTGGCTAGTTTGTTATTTTTGGTCATTCAACAAGAACAGGTGATCAGACTTTTTAAGGTCATCGTTGAAATACTGGTTTAAAACATGAAAAGTTCACAAGTCACAAAATCTGTAACATACAGCACGGTATTTTAAGGACACATTCATCTGGCTTTAGCTTCCTTTGAAATGTAAACATTTCCTTTAAACATGACATGTCCAGACTATCCATATAGCGCGTCCGAAATGTGAGGTGCACCGTGCATCCTAAGCATGCACCTTTCGATTGTAAACTGTTCAAAAGAATATAACTATATTTATTCTTTCTTAAGAATACTATAATATACAATACCTTTGTACGTAGAATATCTGTAAAATAAAAGTTATATTTTACCGCGTTATCTTACTGTTTTGCACTGTTATTGCTCTCCCCTCTGTACTTGATAAAATTGTAATTTAAAACGGCTCTTCTTGCTGCGTAAGAAAAGACAATATTTTGATACAATAATCTATATTTTAGTCTTCTTTGGGCAAAAAAAAAATATTTATTATACTAGAAATTTATTTTTATTTTACGGGCGAATTTGCGTCGAGGAGAAAATCACCGGAGACTTTTAATTTGAGTTTTTAAATTTTTCGGTCATAATAAATTTTATGCGTATTTTTCTGGTACATTAACATCTATTTTAATATTATAAACTCTTCAGAGTTTGTTTGTTTGAACGCGATAATCTCAGGAACTGAATTTTGCACCGATTTCAAAAATTATTTTACCACAGTAAAGCTAAGATGTTCCTGAGTGCCACGGGCGGAGCCGGGGCGGACCACCAATAATAATGTATAAAACGATTAATAATAACCGTGACCTTTGAATCAATCCAGACTAGAAGCGGGTGTAACGCATTTAGCATCTGATATTGAACGTTTAAATTCATGTACCTAATATGTATGCTAAGGTGCCTAACATTTGCGGCTACCATTACTATTAGCCCGATGTTCGAGGAATTAATTCTAAGCGACACGATTTGCATGCACACTGAGATTTCCGGAGCGTCGGCCTTCAACTTGAGTTGACCGACATGTTACGTGATGTACCCAGTACCGGTCTCTAAGAAACTGGTGTGCTGTGCCTTTTAAAGATTCAATCGGACGCATTGGGGCGAGTTTATACTTGTTATGTATTTTCGATCAAAATCAGTGATTCTGGAGCGCAAGTACGCAGTGGGACTAATTCATAGTTTATATCACATCACGAATTTTTGTTTGTTACTAATTAAGCTGAAAGATATATATTTTATACTGTGAGTTTTAGGGAAAAAGATAGTTTTTATCACGAAAATATTATGTACAATATTTTTTCTTGCTTCTTTATACCTTTAACATTAGCATGACATAATTTTATTTCTACGTGAATTTTCACCGGCTTACAAAACATGTGCGTCTATATTTTTAGTAATTTAGTTTAGTGTGGTCGCTAGAAATGTTTAAGTACTTATATCAAGTCTTTGGGTAGTTGTTACTTCGGCCCTCAAAATCTCGTCCACTGTTATATTGATAAATACATCGATAGAGTTTAATAATATTTTTGACTCATTTGCGACTCCTCTAGAACTGTATAAATACCTTTTTTTTACATGGGGAAATGCGTTACGCATCCCCGGCGGATTGGGGACATCGGCCGGGGTATGTGGGACTCTCCGAGGAACTACCCACTAAAACCCCATGGTGCTCAACTCACCGCTTAGGCAAAGTTACGGGCACGATCAACCCACCGCAACTTTGCCAACGTTTGTCTGTGTCAGACCATCAAAACATGCAGGCTTTTCTAGGTCGCCTCGCGAGGTGGCCTAGAAAAGCCCACACGGTGGCCGCGATGTGCAGGAGCACCATGCGCATCACGGCTCTCTCTGGAACTCGGTGTAATGGGCGGCGGTGTCCCCACACTACCACCCCGAGTATCCTAGCTAAGAAAAGGCGCTGCGGCCACTCCGTGGTGCGCGTCTTCTTCTCGGCCGTCTCAAGGGGTCGAACGCCTCCCGTTCTCTCCTGCGCTCGGCCTCCTCCTTTGCAGTGATTACATCCTGGGCAAAGTCATTCACCGCCTGCCACGCAATCTCGCTGGTCAACATTGCCCGGATTATTGATGGCAGGGAGAGGTCCACTCCAATGGCAGCCGTAAGGGCCGCGCGTTGTTCCGTCCAAGATGGACAGGTCGACAATGTGTGTTCGGCCGTGTCCATTTCGTTAAGGCAGTGGTGACACCTTGTGTCACTCTCTCTCCTCGCGATCTGGCACAGGTACCGACCAAAGCAGTCGTGCCCGGTCAGCATCTGTGTCAGATGGAAGGAGAGTGCTCCGTGTCTCCGTTTTACCCACTCTTTAAATAGTGGGCGGATTGCTTCTATCAGGGCGACGCTTACCAGCGGTTCCTGCAAACGCTCCGCCCAAAGGTCTAACGACCTCTCGCTCGCCTCAGCTCTCCACCGACGTATGACGTCCGGGACGGGGTTGCTGCCTCCTGCGCGAACCGCTGCGCATCGCCAATAAACGTCGGCAAGAGCTTCTGCGTCGATGTCCCACGGGACACTCCCAGCGAGTAGGCTTGCCGCATCGCGGGAGATGGTACGATACCCACGCACCACTCGCGTCGCCATCACTCTTTGCAACCGCCCCAGTACAAGCTTGTTGACGGCCGACAGTCTCCCAGCCCAAATCGGAGCTCCGTACAAGAACTGTATAAATACCTAAGTACTTGATTGTTTTTAATCCCGAACAGGCAAAACAATGTAATAATAAATAAATAATATCTTATGAGTTTCTTTTTATGAGTTAACACTTTCGCCTTCATATTCAAAATTCAAAAACCGTTACTATTCTTATGCTAAATACTCACATACGGTTTTGCTCGATCGAGCAATAACGTCCAGCGAACCCGCGGCTCTGGCTTTCGTCCACATATTCAGCATTGTCAGTCAAACTTTTATCACATCTTCAGTCTCACCTGTACTAAAATATTATGGATTCCATCCAATGCAGGCTTTGAATAATATATTATATCTAACCGTAAGCTATTTTGACTTGAGTAGACCTAAAAGATTGTAACTTTTTAGTTCAGTAATTTTTAAGACCACGTGATTTTTGTTGAAATTGTATGCAATAAAGCAAACGAGAAAGTTTATTTAAGAACTAATTAAGTATTCATAAAGGTTAATAAAACCTAAAAAGTAAAACGATATCAGATTTACTACGTTTTTATCTTCAAACATAAACTGTATTTTATTATTTAGGGTACAATTTATAGTGTTTATCTAAGCATCAAAAATAAAATGGATACTTAAATATCTCTAAGAGTCTGAGTTAAGATATATCTGCAGCAAAATGGGATCGCTTTTATGTCATTTATTATTCAGATTTGTATCCTTTGATACAATATATTAGGAATCAAAAGATCGCTCATACTAGAGTAATAACATGTTTTATTATTAATATTTACTATAATATAATAAATTATCTAAGACAATAGGAGGTTGTATTCGTCTCTTGAATTTATCCACTTATTCTTACACAATTTATGAAGGACGATGCCACAATGCACAACTTTAGACAATCAAAGAAATCTGTTAAAGGAATGCATAATCGACTTATTGAAGAATGCATAATTTTCAAATCGTGTCTCGTTTCGAAACTGTGTGACCTACTTTCAAAATGTGATTAAAACCATGATGATGATGATGAAGATTTTCATTAAAGCCGAGCACATTTCAAATTAAGTCCAATAAGTTTCAAAGCCCGGATGCACTATTACATGTCCAATACAAATGTCGTCCCAAGTTCAGGAGACAATGCGGCGCCCTTGACCCTGGGGCGACTCAGTGGCAGATTTAATGAGAATGACATTTATGTCATTGTATTAGAAGCTTACCATTTCGCCCACACACAATATTTCACAATTATTTTACATGTGAATGTTGAAATTGTTTAATAATATAATACGGTTGGAACTTCGAATGTAGACGATTATTTAATTAAATAAAGTAAAAATTTCCTTACGTCCGCTTAGGCCTTAGGGCCTTTAGGTCGCTCTTGGCCCTAGGGTCCTAACCGGCCGTCCCTTCTGATCTAATCCAATAATTCCTATTCTCGCAGGATAGAATAGCGATATATATTATACTGCATAACATTTTATACTAAGTAATATCAAGCTAATGTCTTAGCCTCATATTTAAAAGAGAAATAGCTCATCCAGATATTTTGTCTCATTCGTCCTCTATGAAGAAATAAGCGACAAAAATATAAGCTCTCATAAAATAAAATAAAATACTTATAATGAAAAAATAAATCTACCTTGTAAGGCAAAACTTTTGGCAATATTCATGGTACCGACAATCCCATCGGCATTCTAGTATTTTAAAACGAAAATTTAAGGTGCCAATAAAACGATAACTGCCAAAAATTGCCAAGTTTCCTCTATTTATTTAAATTACATAATATATTAATAATTATAATTTTAAATATATTTTATAAGTAATAAAATTTTATTAAGTCTTAGAAATGAGTTTAGTATTCACGTTGAACATAATATTATTGCATTCAAATGTTCGAAATTCATTTCCTGCACTTGGCCGCGTGTTGGCCTTCAAAGGTCACTGACCCCGTCAGCTGCTTATTTTTATAACCAACTTTCTAAAGGACTTATGCTCCTATTACGATAATGACTAAAAAGAATGGTCGGTGTTTGGAATGATGCTTGTAATTTTATGTTTCTATTCACCTCCTGATAATTCATATAATACTGATTCCAGAATTATGCTGCTATTATAATTTTTTTGTAAGAGAAAAGGTTTTTATTAAAAAGATTTTGAAACAGACTATGATGAAATGTTGTGCAGATATTGAATTGACCACTGGAAAGAACGTAAACTGCTTTGCGTCTTTTTATCGAAGAGAAATGTACGATTCTTGTGAAAATATTAAGATTATGTTTTTTTTTCTTTATTAAATAAGGGGGCAAACGAGCAAACGGGTCACCTGATGGTAAGCAACTACCGTCGCCCATGGATACTTGCAACATCAGAAGAGCTGCATGTGCGTTGCCGGCCTTTTAAGAGGGAATACGCTCTTTTCTTGAAGGTTTGCAGGTCGTATCGGTCTGGAAATACTGCTGGTGACAGTTCATTCCAGAGTTTTACAGTGCGCGGCAGAAAGTTACGCGAAAAACGCACTGTGGAAGACTGCCACTCATCAAGGTGATGAGGATGGTATGTTTTTCGCGTGGGACGATAGCGAAAAGTTGCAGGTGGTATGATTCCGAACAATTCCTCAGAGCACTCCCCGTGATACAACCGATAGAGGATGCAGAGTGAAGCTACATCTCGGCGTAATTCCAGGGGGTCCAAGCTGTTTGAAACACTATGGCAGTCAACAATTTGAGCAGCCCTTCGTTGGATACGATCCAGAGGGAGCAGTTGGTATTTTGGCGCCCCTGCCCAGAGATGAGAACAATATTCCATATGAGGCCGAACCTGCGCCTTGTAGAGTTGTAGGCGTTGGTCCGGACTGAAGTATTGTCTCGCTCTGTTAAGTACACCAAGCTTCTTCGAGGCTAATTTGGCCTTACCCTCAAGATGATATCGGAACTGGACTTCGCTCGATATGTTGACGCCAAGTATCTCAATGCTAGGGAAGATGGTTAAAGATGTGCCCTCGAAACGAGGATAAACGACCATTGGTGACTTTTTAGTGGTGAACGCGCAGACTTGTATCTTGGTGGGGTTGAATTGGACTAAGTTACGTCTACCCCATTCAGAGACCTTCTCCAATGAATTCTCCACCTTAGACACAAGTTCGTTTCGACTCTCAGTGATATTTTGCCGAGAAATATTAGGGGAGCCGGTATATACAGCATCACCTGTACTATCATCCGCATAGCAATGAATGCCGTTGGTTTGTAACATGTCATTGATATGCAGTATGAATAGAGTAGGCGATAGCACACAGCCCTGAGGGACACCAGCATTAACAGACTGAGTTTCCGAGCATTCGCCGTCAACTACGATCTTTATGCTTCTGTCTGCTAAGAAACTAGTGACCCACTTACATAATTTCTCGGGCAGCCCGTATGATGGAAGCTTTGATAGCAGCGCTTTATGCCAAACCCGATCAAAGGCCTTCGCAATGTCCAAACTAACAGCCAATGTCTCTCCCTTCGACTCAATTGCCTGAGCCCAACGATGAGTCAGGTATGCCAAGAGATCACCAGCCGAGCGACCCTTACGGAACCCGTATTGTTTGTCGCTTAGCAATCCCTGGCCGTCCAAGTATCGAAGAAGCTGGCTATTGATAATGGATTCCATTATCTTCGAGAAGAGAGAGGTTATAGCGATTGGTCTGTAGTTGGAAGCATTTGAAAGGTCACCTTTTTTTTCGGTCACCACGGAGCGGAAGCCGGGACGATGCCATTGGAAAAGGAGAGCCGAAAAAGACGCGTCAAGACCGGAGCCAACTCTGGAGCACACTTTTTCAACACAATAGGCGGGATTCCGTCAGGCCCACTCAACTTTTGGATATCAAGGGAACAGAGGGCTTTTCGCACTGAGCGCTGATGAAACCGAATATCCGACATGATGCTCGTGCATCGCGGTATGGTCGGCGGTTTCTGCCCCTCGTCATCCAGGGTCGAGTTTGACGCAAAGAGCTTGCCCAGAAGATCGGCTTTGTCCTTTGCGTCCTGGGCCAACGATCCATTTCCTACGTGTAGGGATGGTAGGGTTGGCTTACAGAAATTTCCTTCAATAGCTTTGACCAGAGACCAGAATGCACGGGTTCCCGAGGGGAGGCACTCAAGTCTCTTGCCAATTCTATTGACGTGCTGTTGCTTTGCCCGAGTAATCTCTTTCTTGAGGGACCTAGAGGCAAGGTTGTACTCCTTTTTATATGTGCTGGTATTTAAATCCCGAGCAGACACTGCGTTGGCCCAGGATTGGTAAGCCTCCTGCTTCCGGCGAGAAGCTTTTTTGGGGGATGAACCAAACCAGGGACGAAATCTGCCGCCAGTTGGCACTACAGAGGTCGGAATGAAAAGTTCCATCCCCTGCATCACCACATCGGCAACAGAGTTGGCAGTGTTGTCGGGATCATCCGGCGAGAAGCACACGTGCCCCCAAGGATAGGATGCAAAAAGACCGCATCCCATCCCAGTCTGCTGACTTGTAGTGCCACACACGACGGTATTTAACAGCGCACTGTCTTAACACCGTCGTAAGTGGCACAGAACTCCTAACAAGGCAATGATCCGATGAACCAAGTGGTGCGGTTACGGATATTTGGTAGCCGTCAGGATTTGAAGTCAGTAGGAGGTCCAACAAGGAAGTATTCTGACCATCCACATCTGGGATTCACGTAGGCGTAGTAACCAGTTGTGTCAAGTCGTTCGCAAGGGCAAAGTTGCAGACAGATCTCCCCGCATGATCAGTTTTACTGGAATTGAGCCAGTCGGCGTGGTGGGCATTAAAGTCGCCAAGTATTATGATCTCTGCGGATGGGATCTGCTGCTGCACAAAATCTGAAGCAGCTTGCAGGTGCTCCAAGAGTCGGTCCGTCTCGGGGTCACCACTATGGGACCTATATAGGCACGCATAGACGCGAGGGTGGTCGTCGCAATCTATGCGGAGCCATAAGTTTGATAGATCCATGACCTCAAGATTGCTGAGGCGGCGAGAGCTGATATCATCTCTGATATACACACACACTCCAGCTTTGGATAGAAAGGAGTGCTCGAGGTAATACCCTGGGTGGGAAATGTATGATGTGTCACTCGGAGATGATATCTGCGTCTCGGTTAAAAAGAGCAAAGCCGGCTTTGCCGTCTCAAGGTGGTAATGGACAGCATTAAGGTTGGAGTGTAATCCCCTGTTACAAAAGTCCATGTTTAATATCGAGGGGGGGTGCCTTTGTGTGTTTGCTCTTGCCCCGAGCAGATTGGAGCGCAGTTTTGCCCTCCCTAGAATACGAGGGGCAGCCTGGACGTCCACGTTCAGTTCCAGGAGTTCCTGAGCCTGGACGTCCAGAGAGGGATTCTCCAACGCAGTTGGTACCCTCCTGGGGTAACAAATTGTTTTTCAACTGCGGCATTTCTTGGGGGGTAGGGGATTGGGCCTCCGGTAAACTCACTCACTCGGCGAAACACAGCGCAAGAGCTGTTTCACGCCGGTTTTCTTTGAGGCCGTGGTATTTCTCCTGCCGAGCCGGCCCATTCGTGCCGAAGCATGGCTCTCCCACGGACAAAATGTTTATTATAATATTTTGTTGTGTTATGTTTATTATAATATATAAGATTATATAGAAAATATATTTTATGGTTATTGTTCTATTTTCAGAAATATTTTTTTCCTAAATAAAATAATTCGTTTATTCTATCAAGTGATAAATTGTTCTATAAAGTTTTTTTTTATGTGAGGCATGCATTAGGCCTACAATTCCCGGTGCATTTGAGGTCAATGAACCGTAGGCGAAAATGTGGGCGGTTAACATAACTATGATAATAAGTTCAAAACCGTTCCAGAAACTTTGGTTTGTGACTTGTATGATTTTTAAGAAAAAGTTTACGAAAATGATTTGAAACAAAAGAAAATTAACTAATAAAAATATGTAAGTTAATAGTTTTTGTCTGGTATATTCAAAACGTCGCATGATAGACAAAGACCTTGATATAGTTGCGTTAATCTCAGCTTATGAGTAAAAGGGTAAAAGTTTAAAAAACAAAACATTTTTAGGTCAATAAAATAAGCTTTATAATTTTAAGTTAATAATATAATTTATGGAAAATAAAATAATTATTTTAATACCCAAAAGAGAAATTGATTAATGCATGCTATAAAAGATGTTACTTTATACTTTTTGATTGCAACACTTCCTTTTGCGAAATAAATCCGGTGTACGTTTTAGGAACTGCATTTTCGATTTCTAAAAGTGATAAATAGTACTAAAAAGTTAGGTCATAATATTATTGAATGATAAAATATTTAGACGCTAATCGCTTTTGCCTTACAAAATAAAAAGAATTCTTTGTCCTTCGTGGTCTACTTTATCTTAATTCTTAGTTCATTAAAATGGTTACAGTATTTACGCAAGTAAACACAAATAAAACCTACGTATACAAATGTATAGTCTTAACTTTAATCTTATACTTGTCTTTAGTTATTCTAAACATTTAATTTCCCAGTATAAACAATGTTCTGCTCCAATCGATATTCAATACCGATTAATTTGGCTCGCCACAACCGTGTAATCGCCGCTTAACGCTACAGACACATTGCATCGAAACCGAGCTATTATTACATGATACACTCGATTCCCTCGGCCCACCGAGCAATAGGCCATATTACGTCACGAGGGGTGAACGGTCATTCGACTGTGACATTGCTACGAGGGAGCAGGAAACGCGTGACGTCACATGTCACATTAAAACAAACGATATTTGAATACGATGGGACGAGTTTTCACGGGTCGATATGAAATTTGGGACGAAATTCAGGAAACGAGTTGATTAGCGAAACACTTCTTGAGCTAGACGGGACGAGATTGCTATTGTTTGGACCTGAAATATGGGATGAAATTCAGAAACAACTAGCCAACGACCCGCCATCGGGCATCGAGTGAACAAAACGATTATCGTAACATTCCTCAATTAAGTTTATGCTAACATAACGTCCTTAATAATTTCAGTTGTGTAACTTGAACTTGGTAGCTACCACAATGGCGGGCTATGACCGTGTGACAAGTTCATTTCCGCTCACCGATAACGCACGACCATTTGAATATTTAAACCTTAAAGTATATTAGTGGTCATAATACTGTAAGGCAAGTTTTGTGAAGAAATTGAGAAGGTAATTTTGTTTTTTCTATTTTATTTATAGGACCATTGTAAAAATATATGTCGGCCCGATAGGGTTAGTAAAATTATGTAATACATAATTATCGATATTATATTAACTGTGGCAGTATCGTAGTAAAGTTCGATCGACGCAATTTTAATTTTTTAAAGATAAGATCTTTAAATATTTATAAGGTTATGTAGTTAGAATAATGGATCATACAGTAGATCATACATGATTACTATAAATTAATAATATGCTGAAGCCCAAGATGTCCTGCATATCTTGATAATCAAACCTTCTTAATATGTGGAAAGATGCGGACGAAAAACTAGCAAGCCGAATTAACAATCACCCTAAACTAAATCAGCAACGTATTCTTAGGGCCTGTTTCACCACTGTCTGATAAAGAGCCGAATAGGCTATTCACAGCTTTTTTGACAGATTCTCCATACTTCATCTGTCAAGAGGCTATCCACCACTTAAGGTGGATAGCCTCTTCGGCACTTATCAGGAAGTGATGAAACAGGCCATTAGCCTTAGCCCAAGCAATCTGCATAATAGTTTATTTTAACCTTCAATAAAATATAGAGTAAGTTAAAAAACTTCACAGAATGTAACACAAAAGCTCATAAGTACTTACTTTTCTATGAGTTAGTGAATGCAACTGGATGTTTTATAAGCAGACTTTTATGTGGATTTAAGAGAAAATGTCAACAGTCTTTTCGCTGGGAATTTTGTAAATGAACCTTTTGGACTACGGAGGTGAATTTATCTGAGGACTTTCAGTGAACATTTTATATTGCATTCACGAGTCGCGATAAAAGAGCTAGTTGAGTTTTTAAATATTATCATGATGTCAATGAGTTTAAAAGAAGAGTAATAATGAATTACGCAAAGGTCGGAGCGTAAAATGGGAAAACGTAGGTGAATGAAATTTTGCACAGTTATAGTTTATGCGGTGAAGGAGTGCATCGAGCTAATATTATTTTGAAATTATGCTTTTATCATACATTTTTTTAACAAATAAAACATTATACACACTTCAATACACACACTAAGAAAAATTACAGATTTTTTAATGGCAAGCCTATACATACGAATTATACTCTTTTATTTATGGTTTAATGAAGCCTGTTGACAACAAGGTGACAAATTGAAAATGTTTTTTTTTTTATTGAAGCGCATAGACAATGCTTACACGGTCAGTCTGAGATCAGCTGAGTCCCAGAGACAAGAGTTGAAAAATATATGATAAAGACAATATTTTTTTACAAAATATAGAGTAGTAATCCTAATGTCGTTGAAACTAAAGTCGAATTTCGACCATTGGGCGATCTCTAGTAATCAGAAATATAGCACAGTGCACAAGTCATATCAGAATATTGACAGAAACGTTGTCAAACGCCAAACAAAACTTTTTGTTTCCTGTCAACGCTGCTTAGCTAGTGATACCTCTAGCAAGAAAGCATTGCTCGAATTTATCAAGCCCCATACGGTCACCGGTGACCGAGACACAATAGAATTTCTATTGTGTCTCGTTTTTCCACGATCGACGGGTTAATAGTTGATTTTACCACAACTTATATTATAGTGGTGATATGAGCACTGATATGAGATTCAAAAGGATGTATCTATTTTATGTAAAAGCTATCATTTCATCCGTCTGTCAATACCAATACAACGGAAACACACGCGTTGATAGTAGCGGTTGGGAGACCAACCGTAGCATTTACGTTTGATTACGTACTACGTTAGGGCTGTTACGATAATTTTGTCTGTGTTTGTCTACATAAAATAGCTGGTTGCAAAATTTTAAAGCTCAGAAAGCTCATAAATCTCAGAAAAGCTCGGGAAAATCAATCAATAAAAGTGATACCCAATAGAGCCAAATCAAAGTAGCTGGCTGGAAAACATTAAAGCTCAGAAAGCTAAAAAAGCTCAGAAAAAGCAGGGTAATAAAATGCAATATAAAATTATGAACTACAAAAAATAATGATGGATTGCATTGCAATATTCCTGAACATTTCGACTCCAACATTCTTTGTTCCGAAATCCGAAAGAATAATTTGTAACGAGTTCGAGAAAATCGTTTATCTTTAATTAATTTCGAAAAGTTCCCTCGTAAAAATACAATTATTAAAAAACAAAGCACTTTAAAAAATGTTCAGCCGCAAAATTAATGCGAACGAATTGCGACAAGCTGTAATGCTTTGATTGCTCAAACTTTGCGGGTTGCGGGGCGTTTTTAATTTAGCTTTTAAATTTTGTTGGTCTCGCTAAACTTGAGAACGGATAGATCAAAAGCACACGTGTTTTTAAAGATCAGTTAAAACGTGAACCTTAACTTTATTCAAGTTATTTTAGGCAATCTTTTATTAAAATCTAATAGTTTATTTATAAAAGTCAGGGCCTGCCAAAACATATTCCAAAAACACAGTTATGATATTAAATTATTTTAATGAAAACAAAAGCCTTGGTTGGTTCATTATAAGTGTATGTCTATGTATTGTATATTTTACCGTTTTGTTGTACCCAACTTGCAGCCAGGCGGGACGACCTTCACCCTTTTGTAACTAAAGTGCCTATTAAAGTATAATAATATAAATACTAATTAAAATAATAAGTACATTAACAAAATATTGCAAAAATGAGCAGAATTAAGAGGATACACCAGGGGCTAGAGAAATTAATAAAAAGTACGTGTAATATCTATAGCTGTCTCCCTTACCTCAAGCTTATACCGCAGAACGCGATAGAGACAACTGCAGAAAATCCAGAAAATCAACGATTCGTTGTCCCCTCATTTCTTCTCCAAAACTTAACCGATTTAAGTACTTTTTTCACTTAAGATTAAAGAAAGGCTTGAGGTGTGTTCCTATGTTTTGTTTTTTTTTTGTATAATCTAGCCAAGTCTGTTTTTTTGACGTTTGAACACAGCGGAAAATCTGGTCATTTTTTTGGGTTTTTGAACGTTCATATCTTATTTAATAATTAAATGATGAAAAAAAAGAAAACATAGGGACATTGTATTAGTGGCCGTAGATATTCAGGAAAAAAATTATAACAACGTTTGTATGGAAAAAAGGGCGGTGTGGACTCCTCTTAAGGGTCAACGAGGATGTTTGATATTATATTTGCCACCAGGTGCCGATATTATGTAGCCCCTCCACACCGCGCCAACCATCATCGCCTCATCGGGTACCTCGTCCACTAGCCGCAATGTACCGCGGCCTGGGCGACTCCGCATCGGCATCATCGGGCTTCCCCACTACACCGGTCAGCAAGCAGAGCACATCTCTCCTGGTCAGCACGTAGCATCGGCCCCGCACGGCATCTATCCGACTTACTGGATCCCGTGCAGCAGCTTACAGTTCCGACTCACTGGAACTCTCTGGCATTGGCGACTCAAGCGACAAGACTTCAAGATTCGACCTCCGGTCTTCGGGGGGAGTGATATGGCACCACAATTCGCCTAACAATCCTGCATCGCGCTATCGAAGTTTTCTAAGTGCGTCGGTATATTATATATACGACAGCTGAAAAGGGCTCCGGCCTGACCGAGCGTAACACCTCGCTCGGTCGGAAGATCTTCCTTTGCGACCTCTACGCATATATCCCACAGTTTGACATTAGGGTTTCAGCACATTACTATCGGCCGATACAAATCGTTTAGTGTGCGCACCTTCATACATCTTCGTACTGATTAATTAAGCCTTCAATCAAACTATCGGCCGACTAAAAGTCTGCAGCCTGTGGGGGCTCTTAATGAAGATTTTGACATATAAATTCCACATATTTTCTATCCAACTTTTCATTAAAGTATTCATTAGATGTCTCCAATATCGCCCGTTAGTTTTCTAGTTATAGTAACGATCAATTTATTAAACATAATAAATGCATTTCTGACAGTATTCTCGTAACCAAGTCGTACCAATTAGAATCTCAGCTAGACAGTCTAATATTTAAGCTCGAGATTAGTCTAGCTAAAACACTGCTCTGTTCATTTGTGTAGGACAAAGTGACTCGAAGACACAAGCTTTACAAAGTATTATGTAACCACTCTATTTCTATGGTAATCGTCGCAGCGAGCGAAAACTGACTAAGCACCAAGATAGTGTTTAGAATCATAAGATAGTGAGTTTTGAAAATCTTTTGGCATTTCATTAATTTAGTTCATTGTCATCATGATCTTATAGTAAAGGACCAATTCATAATTTCTTAGTAACCGTTAGCAGCAGTAGATGTAAACTCCTCAACGAACACATAATATCTTCATATTACCTACTCAAACTATCTAAAAAATTCAAAGTGTACTTAACATTGACTACTTATTAAATACTAGATGACGCCCGCAACTCCGTTGCGCCAAAATTCTTTTATCACGCGGGAACCGTACGTTTTCCGGGATGTGACGTATTCTATGTTCCTTCCCGGGACTCCAAGTATGTCCATACCAAATTTCAACAAAATCGATTCAGCGGTTAGGGCGTGAACAGGTAACAGACAGACACACTTTCGCATTTACAATATTAGTATGGATATACCAGATATTCTAGTTGCATAACAATAACTACCTCAAATTGTACCCCAGGTGTCTGAACAGAGTTGTAGTCGATAATTTTCGAGATCAGGAAACGCTTGGCTGGTTAGTCATTCCGTACGAACCGGTCCTGTATGGTCCATATACAAACTGTCTGACATTCGTCTGGGTCTGAATAAATGAGCCAGAAGATTTTGAGAAAGGATATTTAGTGTTTTGAAATAAAATGAATAATCGACTAGCGACCCGCCCCGGCTTCGCACAGGTATAAAATATAAAGCCTATGTCACTCACTGAAAAACTGGTTAAAATCGATTCAGTAGTTTTGATTTATAATTATTTAATTATTTATATTCATTACTACCCGACGTGGCCACAGAATATATATTAGTAGTACCAACCGTGGCCCGCATTTAGCCAGCAAAAGCTTCGTCCCAAAATTTTTAAATATTCATTTATAAATGATAATATTATGCTGTAACGGGCCATATAGATCTATATTAAATCAATAATGTATTTAAAGTATTTATTTAACAAGGATTATTGCCGTTTTGGTTAAAATTTGAAGTTAAAAGTAAATGACAAAAAATGTTATTTTGGGATATCCATAAGGGATAGACATAATCAGAGACCAGTATATATTTATTCCTCTATGACATAATATACTGTCGCGGAATTTTCTGTAGACCTCTTCATAGTGTACAATACTTAGTACATTATTTTGAAAAATCTCGTAGGGTTCAGCCAGCGTTTGCAGTGTAAGTGGAAAAAATTTAATTATTACGATACGATATCACATTAGAAACTCTAAAAATAACAGTATTTCTCCACCATTTAATAATTGTTAAAATGCTTATAAGCTCTTTAATCACTCTATCTATTAAAGAAAAGCGCATCAAAAACCGTTGCGTAGTTTTAAAGATTAAAGAGAACAAAGGGACATGAGGGAAAAAAATATTTTAAGACTAAAATTAGCAGAATCGGTTCAGCCGTTATCGAGTTATAGCGTTATTAACACAGTTGGAAATCCAGTTTTAGGGTTCCGTACCCAAAGGGTAAAAACGGGACCCTATTACTAAGACTTCGTTGTCTGTCCGTCTGTCTGTCTCCAGGCTGTATCTCAAGAACCACTAATAGCTGGACTTCTGAAATTTTCACCGATTGTGTAATGTGTATATCTGTTGCCGCCATAACAAGAAATAATGAAAACAAAATAAAATTAATATTTTAGGGGGGCTCCCATACAACAAACGTGATTTTTTCAGCCTTCACACATTATTTTGTTATAATATGTTTACTATAATTATTAATAATAATATTAAAATAAAATAAAAATTTAAGGGAGGCTCCCATACAAAAACCCAATTTTTAGCCAATTTTTGCTCTGTATCGGTACCGAACCGTTCGTGCGCGAGTCCGACTCACACTTGGCCGATTTTTATACAATATATAGATAGATATAGTGATACTAATATTATAAATGCAAAAGTGTCTGTCTGTTACCTCCTCGTACACAAACCGCTGAACCGATTTGGTAGAGAGATGGAGGAGGAAGATGGATGGAGATACCTACTTTGAGTCCCGGGAATGGACATAAGATACTTTTACACCGGAAAAATACTAATACTAATTTTACAACAGAGATGCGGACGTCATCTAATTCATAATATTTTCGACATAGGAATCACGTTAAATTGACCTAACAACAACCAAAACACATTGATTGTATATAAGTTTATAACGCTTTAGAAGATGTGAAGCTACCTTGCTGGATTTGTGTGACCAAGATTACGCAAATCTTCTGACTTTGACAATTATTACAATCTTTATTTTTACTGAATCTCCCTTATTAAAGTCCAATGTCAGGAATCAGGATATTTAATTTCCATTATCTTTTCGGAGCGTTCTTTCTTAATTAACGTGTGTCGAAACTGTCGATAACGTAACGGAATAATTTCAATCAAAAGTTTCTCAAAAGTCTTCCAAAGGTAAACATTGGAAGCCTAAAAATATAAAGGATAGATGAAGCATTTCCTTTAAAGGCTTCTCATTATGCTAAATTAGAGCTTTCATAAAATAAATAATTTAAAGTAATAACTAAGTAAATATAGATTTCAATTCAGGTTGTAAATTTAGTAAAGCTTATTTTGATTAATCTTGCTGGGATGTTTCTTAAAATTAAAGTCAAAAGTTAGATTTGAGACCTGGATTTACGACAAATCCTAAATAAATAGAATCTCCACCAATTAATGGTAAAGGAGTGTACCTATGAAATTAAATTAAGTACAATTAGTGCCTATTTCCATCATCCTGAAAATACTCAGTGATAAGCTGGACAGCCCCCTCCTGAAGCACTGGGTCCATGCACACGTGCATGTATCCGATGCACCAGAAGGTGGCAAATATTTAAATTAATAACATTTATTTCCTGCTAGTTTAAGAATTTTTCTATGGGTTACGTTTTACCTGAAATAAACGTATTTTTTTTTTAATTTTCTTGTGCCAGCTTTGGAACGGCAAAAGGCAACTGTTACTGAGGCAATTTTGGCCTTACTAAGGTAAGCCGATGGCAGATCATACTCATCTTTTAAATAATTTAAGTAGAGGCCGATATCTCCTATCGGACTGATGGCAGGCTGATTTGACCGGACCGCGTGCACACGAAAACGCACTTGAGGGCTTAGCCAGCACACTCTTTATCGCTTCTTTATAATCGCCGATGTATGGAATTGATATGACATGATCGACTTTATTGTATCGAAAGCTTATTCCATACATCTTTTGTAGCCAGTAGTCAGTACACAATGGCCCACGAATGCCCACTGCAGGCCAAGCCTGGACATCATCTGTCATCATCCACAACTACCCCGTCTACACAATGGACCATGCTGGTCCACTACAAGCGTAGTGGACCAGCATGGTCAAATTGTGAGGAAGCACCTTTTGACGCTTCTATATAGAAAACGTATACTAACCAGCCTGGGCAGAACGGTCTGCGATCAGTCCGAAAGCAACAATAGACCTATCTTTATTTTATTTACGAGTACCCTTTACGCTACGTCCTATGATCTAGACCTATCTATATTTTATCTACTCTCCACTTACGTAACGGGATCACCTTAATGATACAAGACGCACACATCAGATTCAATTAACTACCATTCAACTGTCATTACACTCATATGCCTTGAAGCCGTAATGTGCAACAAAATTGTATCTACCACTTTGATTTCTATTTATTATAAGCTATGCAATAAAACGATATTTTTTGCGGAGGAGTTTTCCCTGCAGCAGGATTCTCAAAATGCTTCATGGCTCCACGAGCGATACATAAATTGTTAGAAAAATGTCATCAGACACCGACCGGTATGGAGTATTACAATTCATTCAAAAATATCACTTCTTAAAAGGGTTCCGCCACCGAAAAAGTTTGAGAGCCGCGGCCCTACGGGGTGTAACGAAGCAGAGTGATAATACTTTAGACATTTCTCATAGAAACGAAGAAAACAGAAGTAACTTCTTCAACTTAGCTACTTTCACATTGAACTCTATAATGTAAGGGACACAAACCCCACTTAGTTTTGTTACGAAATGTATAAAAATGTTTTTTTTAATCTCGCTAAAACTCGAGATCGGCTGAGCCGATTTGGCTAATTTTAGTCTTGAAATATTCGTGGATGTCCAGGGAAGGTTTATATTAGGATGCAAGTAATACGAAGTTCACTGTTATAGATAGTCTTATAAACAAACTCAAAAATTTTGAAGACATGAGTGGATATAGTGCACTCATTTCATACACACAGTAACAAATAATAATTTGAAAACTTGGTGTTTTTTATACGTGGAGGCTGAGGAAAATGATTTGAAATCAAATAAAATGTGTATTTTATGTATAGCTAGATATATTTGCTAATGAAGTAGGTAAGTTACAAGGTTGGTTCAAATTATGAAGGAAAAATTAGTAATACTAATTCGTCGCTGCGCGTGCGATACCGCGTATGAGCAGTTGCTAAATACCGCGTATCTGCTTTTTGATGATTTTACAGGAGGAAGAAAAAACTGAATATCTCAGCTATTTTGACTCCTATTACCGACTGAACTTAACAGCTAGTTCTTTGTACTTTCCTTTAGTGGTTAGTAACGTAAATTTGTTCACAATTGGCTTAGGTTTTGTGTAAAGTCAAGTCAAAAACACTTACGCGTTTTTGTATTCTGTAGTTACAAAATAAGTAGGCTTAATATTAAAGATACGCGGTTTCGAAATCAAACAATTTAGTAAAAGGTTGCATTTTTTTATTAGAAAAATCAAATATTTTTTATTTTGTTCCACTGTAGCTTTGCAAAAATATGACGTGTTAATTACCAAAATAATTTAACAATATTATCTATTCTTAATTTTTAATTGATATCCCAATTTTTCCTAGATTTTTGACTTTATCTGACAGAGATCATAATAATCATTTAAAATAAAAATAAAAATATTGATATAATACATAAGTACATACTGAAGCCCTGCTCTTCCATGGACCTGAAGAAAAGCACCCCCACCCGGAGCACTTGTTATCAGAGGGTCGAAGGTCAAAATGAGTCCGACGCTTAAATGTAGGGACCACAGCAGCTATACTCTCCAGAGTATAGCCGCCAGAATCCAGTCTGTCGGAGCTTAGCTCTGTACGATGGTTCAATATAGGCAGATTCCGGGCGGCAGCTACTCTTCGCAATGTAGCGGTGAGGGTTACCAGGAGGTGCCGTACGGTCTCCTAGGCAGCAGCTACTGCCCTAGCGGGTCATCCATCCATCCATCCATCGTGACAGCTGGTTACGAAGGTCTTCGCCAAGTTGCTCATCTTTGTTCCAGAAAGGACGTCACGGCCTGCAGTGGGAGTTCCGGAAGGTTTAAAGGCAAGGAAAGCAGCCACGAGGCATACGATCGTTGGGCCATAGAGTAACAAAGATAATGAGCTATTTTCTGTTCCGCATCGGGAGTGGGGAGGCATCATTATGCAAACCTCCAAAATCAATGCAATTGGGGCTCCGGGTGAGGCTGGAAACCTACCCGGCTTAGCTGGTCCCGACTGGAACTCTACTCTGGAACTCTACAATTTACCGAAGCGTTTCCTTGCTTTGGTGGTAGTCTGCTCCCTTTTGGAGAAGACCGTCCGGTCGTGAAGGGAGCCCTGTGTTTGACAAACCCAGAACATCCCTCCGTATATGGCTAAAGGAAAATCAGTGAGGCTGGGACCTACCCGGCTTAGCTAGTCTCGACGCCGAAGGGAACTCTTCAATTTGCCGAAGCGTTCTCTTACTGTGATGGTAGTGTGCTCCCTTTTGGAGAAGACCGTCCGGTCATGGAGGGAGCCCTGTGTTTGACAAATCCAGAACATCCCTCCGTATACGGCTGAAGGCAAATCGCAGGTGGTTTTAGTGGGTAGGGTTAGCACAACTAGTCGCCCATATCCCCGGGGTGCTTTAGCCTTACTGAGCTACTTTCCCAACCTGGTGATCATATTTAGTCGTGGCGATTGGTTGCCACCTGTATTTTTAAGGTGAAGATATAATGATCACGTCATGTAACCTTCCTTGATCTTCAAAGCAATGGAAATGGTGGTAAATTAATTGAAACATTCTAGCATGAATACAATACATATTATGAATAATATTAAACAATAAATAAAATATACTTACGTGGTGGTTTATCTCAGAAAAATACATAGTTATTTCTGGGAGCACTTTACTATTTTCGATACATTTTTCTTGCCGCTGTAGTAAATACGCGGATTTGCTTCTAACTTCCGGCCGCCTACTGTTCCTCGGTATTGTTTCGATGGCAAAATGAACGTTTCTAATTGGATAATTTAAATTCTGTGAAGCCTAATATAAGCCAATATGCGTTTCGAATCGGCTGGCACAATATCTCAATTTTGCGCATTTTGCTGTTACGCGGTATTTACCAACTGCTCATACGCGATATCGCACGCGCAGCGACGAATTGCTCTCATGTAAAATGTTAGTTATCTACTTAGGCCGTTCCCAATATTTGATCTATCTCTGATTTTGCCCTACTACAGTCTACAGATAGGAATAGCTCACAATTGACATAAAATATATGTCTCAAATGTCTAATGTGAGCTATTCCTATCTCTAGTAGGGCAAAACCAGAGATAGATCAAATATTGGGAACGGCCGTTAATCCTCTTACGTCTTCTTTTATGATCTACTCAACTCATTTTCACATGCAATTTGGTCCGTAAAACTTTCGGGTGTTTTCATAAAGGTGATATCACATTTTCCGGGGCATTTATCTCGCACCTGATCG
Source organism: Aricia agestis (assembly GCF_905147365.1). NCBI lineage: Eukaryota > Metazoa > Arthropoda > Insecta > Lepidoptera > Lycaenidae > Aricia > Aricia agestis. The sequence continues at coordinate 20,646,431 of NC_056428.1, read as the reverse complement.
CACTTTGCACCCTTCAGCTCGCTATCAAACAAATTAATGTCTCTTTTTACTGCGTAATAGAGTTCTTACTTCGCTTTTTGTCTATTTATGCTTTCTAAGCCAAATGTAACTTAAAATTAACGTTATTGTTTTATTTCTTACTTTAAAACGCAAATTTTATAGACTATCCATACTGATATTATAAATGCGAAAGTGTGTCTGTCTGTCTGTTACCTCTGCACGCTAAAACCACTGAACCGATTTTGCTGGGTATGGAGATACTTTGAGTCTCGGGAAAGGATATATGATACTTTTTATCTTTGAAAATGCACGGTACCCGCGCGATAACCGTATTTTGGCGCAACATAGTTTCGTATGATAGTACTTTATAAAACCGTTATTTACTTTTGTTTATTCCTTATTAAATGTTATACAACTAGCCTAGATGGTTAAATTAAGAAAGCTGAAACTATTTTGAATTCAGCTCTTAAGAAGTACTTTGGTTTATAAATCCGTTATTTTTTGTTACTTACTTTTTAAAGTAAAAATTAAATAATATTTTAGCGCTACCATAATATTAATATAATATGTTACATCATTACAACTAATTTGTATGTAGACAAAAGTCATAGTTGTCTATGAAGTATACAATGGTATTATATTCAAAATATAAAAAAATATTCATGTCTATGAAACCTGCGTGGAATAATGATTGATCAATGATTCCATTAGTCATTGGCTTAGGCATTTCATGCTAATATTATAAAGTAACTTGTTACTAGGGCCATGGCCCATGGCCCATGAAACATAAAGACACAACTGTCATGTCCAGTCAACAAAAAAGTTAATTAAGGGCCAACCCACACATACCACAAACACACCACGTCGCAACGACAAAATGCTGTCAAGCAGTGGTTACGTGTGTATAGTGCTTATTCATTTACAATACAAAATATACGCCGGACCACGTGGTGTTGTTGTAGTACCTACGTGTGGGTTTTCCTAAGGCTGGACTTATTACCCAAGGAGCACACTTCAGACGCCTTAAATCTATTTATGCTTTAGGAGTACTAATCATGGCTTTTTATAGACATCATACACATTGGCATTCTATACATGGTTTTGAATAAGAACTAAGTTTCTAATAGAAAAAATATCTAGTGTTCCTTGTTTTAAAACCTTTATTAGTTCATTACACTGAGTTAAGAGCAAATTGGTTTGTTATGCACTATATTTGCTCTCTTAAAAGCGCTGCTGTAGTTAAGTTATTCTATGGACTTATTATCACAAATACTTTTTAAGAATTGAAATTATTTGTAGAGCAATTACTCTCAAAGTAATCAAAAAGGTTTTTAGATGGATTTGTTATGCACTTTTTTAAGTCTATACTTAATAGAATCAATGACTAGACACTCAATAGTGTATACTCTAGTGAAAGTCCTGTTTCCTCATTCATTAGGGAACTTAGACTTCAACATTTTATTTTAAGAGTATTAAGTATATAAAGGACAGCGTTCTGCAAGCCTGAAGAAAGCAGGAGATATTAAGAAGACAGAAGGCTTTCAGCGAAAAATTAAAAAAACCGGCCAGGTGCGTGTCGGGCCACGCGCAATATTATAGGGTTCCGTAGTACCGCTAGTTTTTGATAATTTTCGTATAGTCAATGAATATACATTTATAACGAAGTGTTTTACACTACTAACAACATCTTAGTCAAGTTCAAATTTGAACGAAAAGTTCCTTTATACTTCATCGAATAAGTTTTTTTTAGTTGATCGACTTTAACTCAAAAACTTTTGAAGTCTTCTTAGCCGTGATAGTTTGTTTTTCTTTTAAATTCATCATGTTTCCTACCCCCGTGAATTTTTTCACATTTCCACGATTTTTCATACTCTAAAATAAAACTTCATATTTCACAAACGGATTCCTAAATAGGAAAATGGTCTGTGAATACTTATAATATTTAAAAAAACGCGTTGGATAGGTTTTTTAAAAATATTATGGCACACACGGTGGACGCGGAAAAAATTAATCACCCCCGCTTAATGTGTATGGGAGGCACCATACATTTTTTTTTTTTAAGATTTTATACTTAAACCATTTTGTCGGCGTCGACATTCATGCCGAATTGCAGCTTTGTAGGCCTTATAGTCTCAGAGAAAAACCGCGGACGGACAGACGAACAGACAGACGGACAGACGGACGGACAGACGGACGGACAGACCGAAACTATAAGGGATCAAACGATACCCCACACGGTGGGGTGAACGCGGAAAAAATAAATCACCCCCGCTGGATGCGTCATGGGAGGTACCATAATTTTTTTTTTAAGATTTTATATACAATTTTGTCGGCGAAAAATCAAGATGTACATTCATGCCGAATTACAGCTTTACAGAGACCGAAACTATAAGGGTTCCTTGTTGACTACGGATCCCTAAAAATGTGCCGTTAGACAGTCACATCAATTGCTTGCTTTAAAAAAACCGTGTAATAAGCAACGCAACTGCCTAGTAATTTTCTTACAGACAATAAAAATATATTGCGAATATTTTTGACTATATGACAATAAGTAATATAAAACAGGAAGACCAGCAGAAATATTGGTTCTTTATGGTATTGGACTGAAAAATCACCAAAACGCGAACAAAACACCTCCTTCTTATGTCAGTCTCATATACTCTGGTAGATAATTACTAGAAAAAATAGTTTACAAACATTTCTTTCTATAGATTACGATAGGATGGTCTTAAAAACAATTATACTATTGAAAGATTATTTTTTCTGGTGAAAGTGCAGGTTGACTTGTCATGCTCTTAAAATTACCTTTAGCTCAATTTTAGGAGTAAATTTTCTAATCAAGACTTACTTATAGATAATTTAATCTAAAGGCCATTTTTAATAATAAAATACGACGGTAATCGCCATTTCGGTAAAAATCTAAAAATTTAGTTACAATAAAATACGCGATTTATTTATTTGTAAACATAAAAATACTTAAATAAATGATTTTTTTATCAAAATAAATGTATTTTGATAAAAAAATACCTAAACAATGGTTTAGGTATTTATTTTAACAAAATATATTAAAAAATGCGCATCAATAATATTTTTTATTAAAAGAATATCATTTAAATTTACGAATATAATAGGCCCATAAGTTTTTTAAAAGTATTTCATCGACTTTTACGATAAAATAAATTCGGCACGGAATTTTAGCCCACTGTTCGCGTGAAACATTAATAATATATTTACATATTTAATTTCATTTCGCCATTAAAGCTTTAACTTAAAATACTTTTAACTACGGTTTGCCATTAGAAAACAGGTAATGCTTTTTAAAAGAAGTAACTCTTTTTGATGTTTTTATTTAGTTGATTTTGATTATTAGTGGTTTTAAAAATATTCACCACTAGAACATCAGTAGAGTAATTGTGTTATCTTAATGTTGGCTACAAAACCTTATTCCTTTCTCATTTGCCTCTTATTATGTTCTTATAATAGTTTTGTAGATAATCCCTATAGACAAAATATATAAATTGCTCTTATCGTTATCTAATGATGAATTCTTATGCTGCTCTTGTCATTACAGTGTAGACAGGTGCCCATTTTTACTGAACTCGGTATATAGGATATCTTCAGGATATCTCCAGGGATAATTGACTCTTATGTAAGAATACCAAGTTTAATTCTATAAAATAACTAATAGTGCTTCACTAGATATACTTGTGCTGCTTGGGTATATACGTCCGCACAATCGCGCGTTATGGCCGCTGCAACGCAATATCACAAACAACAGTATGTAACGATTTATTTAAATCGCGGTCGCGATGTCATTTACATACAATTAGGATCTCGCGGTGTACCCGCCAAAACGCGCGTTCGAGCGGACGCATATTATACCTACTTATGATCCAGCCTTGGCCGCCCATAGAGTAACCCTCATATTATATTTTTTACTCAATAGATACGCTAAAATATTTAGCCCTTATCTGTTACATCTGAATAGGTGCTCGAAGGACAAAATATAAATAAATAATCGGCCAAGTGCGAGTCGGACTCGCGCACGAAGGGTTCCGTACCGTTATAGAGCAAAAATAGGCCAAAAATTGTGTTTTTATGGGAGCCCCCCCCTACATTTTTATTTTATTTAAATATTAATATTAATTGTTAAAGTTCACATAATATAAGGTCTTTGTGAAGTTCTGTTCTGTTCTGAAGGTCTGTTGCCATTCTTGATATTGAGCAAAAAAGGTTTGTTGTATGAGAGCCCCCCTCAAATATTAATATTATTTTGTTTTTAGTATTTGTTGTTATAGCGGCAACACATCGGTGAAAATTTCAGAAGACTAGCTGAAGCCGTTCTTGAGATACAGCCTGATGATATACAGACAGATAGACAGACAGACAGACAGACAGACAGACGGACAGCGAGATAAGACTGAAATAAACTTTTTACTTCGCAAGATCACACCTTTATTACACACTAATATTATAAAGGCGAAAGTTTGTGAGTTTGTATGTTTGTTACTTCTTCACGAATCACGTCTAAGCGGCTAGAGCGATTTTAATAAAATTTGTTATGGAGTTACTTGATAAGGGTAAAGGGTATCAACAAATCTAATTCAGAGGGAATTAGATAGCACACATATTAAGTGTACACTACTTTTTACCGTGGGAAAATATCACAATATAATATTTTCCGTAATAAACCTCGGGCAATACCGCGGGGCACAGCTAGTAAAATATTATAATAAGCAAAAACTTCTTCTCCATTGTGATTTTGTGTGCATTTTGGATTTCTAATTTTATTTAACTGTTTACAAAACCAATCCGAAATTTTCTCCAAAAAATTAGGAACCGAAATCTAATATTTCTTTAATCTAATATTGTTACGAAAGAAAATTAATTTACCTTCAATATGAGTCAAGAATGTGGAATGTTGTTCATTCTTGGAATAGAGTAAATTAAATTTTGGTGGTGGATTAACATTTGGAGAATATAAAACGCTGAGCAAAAATTGCGGTAAAGGTTTTGATGAATCGATTGCACAGAAATGTCTTATTTAGCAAAGATTCCGCAAAAGCCAATAACAATTTAAGTTAAATAATAATGCTTGTAAATTAATAGTGCACACTATCTCACAAAATTATTCTATAGATTCTTCTTCATTAAAAAAAACTTTATAGCGCATACGGACAACAAAAGATAACACATACATTTTTTACGTACGGAAAGTACAGGAACCGTACATTTTTCACTCAACCAGATTCAGTATTTTCATTTAAAAAATTCTTGATCGGTGTAACTCGCAGGTAAGTAACAAAAATCTGTAGGTACCTCAATAATTTTACTATGCAACATTAATGCACCGTTATTCCTATTTCGACCCAGTCCATTTCCGATCAACTAAAATGTCAATGTCATTGGTTCGTATATAAAAAATTATATAATATATTATGTTATGTCTAATTTTTTTGTTTTATTATTACTACGTAACTAAATCGCCAAGAAATGTTGCACGATGTTGGATTAAAATAGTAAAACCCAGATTCTAACTGTTTAATCGCTCGTCATTTAAATTAACAGATTGAGAAGTTATTTAACTTAGGATCATGAAGGACCTCAACTGGTAATTTAGATAAATCACTTAGATAAAGAGAGGGCCACTGAAACGCCCTTTTTCGGTCGATTCCTCAAACACGAATTCAATTCGGATCCGAATAATTTTCTACTTTCCATGCAAAACGTTGGTGCAAAAATTCACCGAAAATGGCCGCGCAATTAAACGAAATAAAATGTTCGTGCTGCGAATGCAAATACTTTTGATAGTAGTAATAGAAATGATTTAAAAATCACTCGCAGACAACTCAAATGTTTCCTCTTATCTTTATTAGTAAGGACGAAATGGCCGGCTAACGTTATTCCAATCCAGTAATCGATTCTAGCTCAGATAACTACTGTAATAATGTTAACGGGCACTGGAATGCACTGAATTGCATTCCAGTGTAATCCAGTGCTTTCCCGTGCCCGTTGTCATTATTCGGTTGGAATAATGTAAGCCCGCTATTACGGATGGTTTACATTATTCCAATCCAGTAATCCAATCCAGTGCTGGATAATAATGTAAATCCGCTATAAGAATAAGAGCCGTTAGCATAAAACCAAAGATCTAAATGTGCTAGATACGGCGTATGATGAACATCGCGACAATTTCGACATTATCTCGACGCAGATTACCATGGCAATCAACATTACATTTTAAATGTTGCTCGTCTTGCTCGTTTATATCCTGAGTAATGACCGGGAGAGCATAACTGTTGCATTTAGACTGAATTTTAAAAATACAGTTATTTCTCATTGCCTAAATAAACCACTTTAAAGGTGAGACCGCACTACGCGACACTACGCGGTAGCAACGCGCCACTTCACGTTCCATATAAATGACGTTTTAGGGTCAATTCAGACAGCAACGCGTCGCGTAGCGTATTTCTAAATTAATTGTATTGAATTAACAGATTTCAATGGCGAGAAACGTCTTGCAAATCTGCAAATCTATATATATACGCGTATGCGTCCCGTATTGGTCTGAATTGACTCTTAGACATGAGGTAATTGTTCATTACAATAAGTTTGTACATCAGCAGCTTTTAAAGAACTGCAAAAGTTTGGCCTCGTAAAACACTTTTATTCAGAAACTTTAAATAATTACTCAACCTCTTTTAAAACATCTAGGCTACCTAAATTTATTTAAATACTCATTAATTAAATGATTTGTACAAAAAGTTAGTAGCAACAAACTATCAATATTTTCCTACCACAAAGTTGGTAATTCTACAGGGAGACGTCACTAACTACGGTTAGCCAAATTGTAATCCATAGATTATAAAGTTCTAAGTTGCTCGCATCGCATATTTTGAGGCTGTCACAAACTTAAAGCGCTTATGGTTTCACGACTTCGAAATACTTGGCATAGACCAGGGGTTCCCAATCATTTTCAGCCTGCGGCGGAGTTACACGTCTCAACATTTTGTCACGGCACCCTTCTCTACTGAGCTTTTAAAAAATATACATAAATTACCTTATAATGATTATAGTTAGGTTAGGTTAGGTAAATAATAATAATTAATAAATATTTAAGTAAATGATCTATCTGCTTTTTTTTTCATTAATATTTAATTTTATAATATTTGTGGATTAATGATGGAGAAGAGACTCATAACGCCCCTCTTGCCGTTCCACGGCGCGGCGCCACGGTGCACACTTTGGGATTCCCTGGCATAAACAATATTTTGCACCGGCTTTTAATATTAATATTGTGTAAGTATTAATGTTAAAATATTACTTAATAAACCCATTACGTCGACTATTACCCCCTTACTAATAAACGTTGTATAAGCTTTGAATAGTTATACAGTGTTTTGTTCCTGTCACACAAGTGACATTTTTAATTGGATTGAAGAAGACAAAACACTGTACAACTATTCAAAGCTTATACAGCGTTTATTAGTTAGGGGGTAAGACTATAAAAAATTCTCCGAAATGAGTTTGATAATAAACAAGCGACACAGAATCTTGACTAGCCTTCTGGTTAGGATTATACGGGCCCCCTTCTGCATTAAAGTGCAAATATTAATGTCACAACCACTCTAAAAAAGAGTAAAGAAAATACACGCTCTACGTTAAAAATGTTTAAATCATTTAGCTAATTTTTAAACGATTTCGCCTTTCTTTGTCTAGGAAGAGCAAAAATCCTTTGTGCGAAATATTTTTCCAACGATTCATCCACTCGCAAAAAATCCCACCGCTGAGCCATCAATCAAAAAGGGACGCGATAAGTGCTCGAAAGCCACCGGCGTTTAGATGCTTCCCGAGATTACTGTTTTGTGTACAAAAAGTTACATCATCATCATCTAAAACTGTCAATTGTCATACGCCTACATGAGATGTGGGTGGAGCAAGGGAAGATTTCCCGGTCGAGTGAGACGTTACAGCCATGCCACACGACAGACTTGCCAGGAAAATTGAAGTTTATTTAATTAAGTATGTTGGCCCCCCTAGCTAAAATCCTGGGTACCATGGTAGGGGTGTATGTGTCCCTTATACAGAGTGCGCTGTAAAAGAGCATTTTTTTGTAATTTGTATGAGCAAGCGCCCAGCGTCACGAGTATCCCCATACAAAAGTGAAAAAATTGGTCTTTCAGCGCTGCTTCTTTCTCAGTGAACTCTCTACAAAGAACACAAACACGGCCTAAAGTATTATATCACTTAGTTTTGTTACACCCTGTGTTTATTACATACATACGAGTATAGATAACCTTTTTTTAAATTCGTTAAAAAAAATAAGTGATGCGTTGCGTCTCGTTGTGAGTTGACCCGAATGGGAAACTCACGCGTTCGCACTTTTATATACATTGTTACTGAAAGCTTAGAAAGTTTTTATATTAAGTGGCAAAAGGGAAGTTGCAAACAGGGCTTATGAATTATTACGCATTTGGTTTGTTTGCCGACCCTTTGAATTCAAAAAGGACACGACAAAAACTGAGATAAATGGGTAAACTCAGTCATAGTTTTGACAGTTTTTTATTGAATACGGTAGTCATAGTTTTACCACTACACTCTGTCAACTCTAGTTTTACCAATTAATTTTATTGAAAACCAAATATGTCTTTTTTCATGTGAGGTATTTGATTTTTAGGGTTCCGTAGCCAAAGGATAAAACGGGACCCTAGATTCTGACTTCACTTTCCGTCCGTCTATGTGTCTCCAGGCTGTAACTTAAGAACCGCTATAGCTAGACTTCTGAAAGTGTCACAGATCGTGTATATAGTTATAACAATTATACTAAAAACATAATATAAATTAAATATTTAGGGGGGGCTCCCATACAAAAACGTGATCTTTTTGCTATTTTTTGCTTGATATCAATAACGGCAATACATAGGCACTTGAAATGTTCACAAAATTGTCAGTTTTATTTTTGGTCCGGCAGGTCAGGCACCTTGGTCGCCACGAATACTCATCCACAGAGGAAATTCGTGGCACTAACCCAACCCATATAGTTCAATTTATGAGCAGTATTGGGTTGGGGATGACACTCTAGTGCGAAGGAGTACATCATTAACAAAATAAACCTTATTGCTGCTACGGAACCCTTCCTAGGCGAATCAAACTCGCACTTGGCCGATTTGTTTTATTACGAGTTGATGATAAAAGGCTTCGACTGTGAAGTTGACAAGTCGACCCGGGCAAAGCCTTCGTAATTGGTATCTCCGAAAATGAATTAACTTTTTAATCGCATTTCTGGCGAAATTGCATTTTGGCCATCATGCACTTTATGTGGCAAAGTGTGACACGTGTTTTAATCAGGAGTAATTTTTTCGTCATTTTGTAATTTGTACCTCACACGCCAAAAATGTTGTGATTTTCAAATTCGCATTCACATTGTTTTATAATTTCTATTGTGTGATTCTTAAACAAATTATTTTAATTATTTTTGTGGTTAATGAAGAAGGATTATTATTTGTAATTTACATTAATCAATAACTAAAAACCATCCTACTATCCTCCTAATATTATAAAGGCGAAAGTTTGTTTGGATGTATGGATGTGTGGAAGTGTGGATGTGTGGATGTATGGATGTATGGATGTTTGTTACTCTTTCACGCAAAAACTACTGAACGGATTTTAATGAAACTTTACAATAATATAGCTTATACATCAGAATAACACATAGGCTACAATTTTAACCGACTTTCAAAATGGGGGAGGTGTTATGTTCGTTTTCTTATGTTCAACGATTACTCCGCCGTTTGCTAACCGATTTTCAAAATTTTTCTTTTGGTATGTAGGGTATCATCCAAATTTGGTATTATATTCACAAAAGTGGTGATCTGATGAAGGATCCATAAGTAATCGAGGGAACTCCTCAAAATTTATGGGGAAACATGTGGTGACTTCGGTTTCGTGAGAAGTATTCTAAGCAAATGCTATAAACAAGTAAGATTTTGCACTGAGGTATACCTGGTATACCGTGGTTCGGAAGGTGCTGAGAGAACTCCATATTCTTTATAGATACAAGTTTGGGAGTTTCGGCGTTGTTTTAAGAACGGAAAGCATATGCTACTATGCAAATTACATTCATCATCATCACTACCATAATATTATATCATGCGTCGTCCCATTATTATGAGCCTTTTCATAGTCTTTTAGATCGAGGCTCGAGTTTGTCAAGCGATAATTTAAAAAAAATCTATACTTAATATTATAAACCTGAAGAGGATGTTTGCTTGAACGCGCTAATCTCAGGAACTACAGGTCCGATTTAAAAACTTATTTCAGTGTTAGATATCTCATTTATCGAGTAACCTATAGGTTATATTATATTATCACGCTAAGACTAATACGACCGAAGAAACTCAGGAAAATGTGGTAAAAACGGGGAAAATATTAGAAAGGGTTTATCTCACGAACTACTGGAGCAATTTTATAGCAATATTTGGCACCTAAATATAGTAGACCACGTGAAAGGAGTATTTATAGCTATTTTTATTCGAAAATGTACGGTTTCTGTGAAATTCCTAATTTACGCGGGCGAAGCCGCGCGGGACATCTAGTAGAGGAATAAATCTCTGCTAAAAACCGAGCTTTGTGAGGTCTCGCGTCGTCACACCTTGACTGAATGATAACACATATTATTATAAATAGAAACCGGCCAAGTGCGAGTCGGACTCGCCAATGAAGGGTTCCGCAGCAGCAATAAGGTTTATTTTTATGAAAATAAGAGGTTTTTGATTTATTTTCATATTTCAGTTGATTTAATGAAAGTTAAATTAAGGTTTACCATTTATGACGTATAAAAATATAATTTATATTTTTACGGACGGACGGACGGACGGACGGACAGACAGACAGACAGACAGACAAACAGACAGACAGACATGATAAATCTATAAGGGTTCCGTTTTTTGCCATTTGCTACGGAACCCTAAAAATTACTTACTATGTTAAAACTTACAGCACAATTCAATAGGCGTGATAACTTTTTTCCGTAAAATGTACGGTAGTCGGTACCACAAAATGTTCCGGTTGTGGGATATACTAGGGCTCGCTTCGCTTGCCCTGATTACTTGATGATTTTAGTGTCAGCACGGCAGCCATGTGATCCCGGGATATGTAGTTTTCATATTATGACATATTTTGTTACACTTGTAGTAGCCGCAAAGATCTTTCGACCGAGCGAGGTGTTACTCGGTCAGGCTGAAGCCCACTTGATTAATATCAACTGTTGTACATACATATAACACGGTCAAATTAACTAGACGCACGGTTTCATGATGTCATTACGAAGCTCGCATGTTATTGCATTCCAGCGGCAGAGTAGACAGAAAGGTGCGTCAAGTTAATGTGACCGTGTTGTACCGACGCGCGACATACTAAGAAAACTTTGAAAGTGCGATGCAGGACTGTGGCGCTATATAATTGTGGGTATCGCCGCATACCCTTGGTAACCTAAGCTTCATTTATTACTTCTCCGACAACCGTAAAAATGATGTAAAGTCATCCCTCTCTTTCAACAAAACAATAAAGTTTAAAACTTTTTGACTTTGATTGAACTTCAAAAGATAAAGGAAATTGTGTTTGAAGTGGCCCCGTTTTTGGCTGTTCCGAGACGAATCCAATTATCACAAGTTTTTACGATTTTACATAAGATCATTTGCATAGTTGACGTGACCCGGCAAACGTTGTGGGTAAACATTTTGGGTATGAAAAACAGTGAGTATTATTATTGGCATACAAAATTTCTTCCTCTTTTTCAAAATCAGTTCAAAGTGTGGCAATAAATGTTGTAAAGCGTCCGTATACAGGGTCTAACAAACCTAAGTGATAATGCTTAAAGGTGTGTCCCCTACATAGAGTTCACTGTAAAAGTAGCAGCGCTGAAGTAGCATTTTTTTGTGATTGGTATAGCCAAGCGCCCCAAGGTTTGCCCATACAAAAGTAAAAAAAAAACTCTTTCGGCACTGCTACTTTTACAGCAAACTGTGTACAGGTTACTCATACACACCTTAAAGCAGTCATGGTTCTTAACCGGTGGTCCGCGAACCACTGGTGGACCCTGGGCCTGGGCCCTGGAGGCATTCCGCTAAGCCATCCTTATAATATGTGAGAATAATTCAGAAGTTAAAGTTAATTCAGAAGTTTAGTTAGTAAAGACTAAAGAGTATGGACTATGTAGTCACAAAAATACATTTAATTAAAATCTGTAACTTTTAGATGTTGTCCAAATAAAAAAATAAGTGCTAAAAATTATAAAGTTGTCCTTTATCCCCCGGTCCCCGGCTAGTGTCTAGACAAACATTTGGTACAATGGTCCCTCATGACTAAAATGTTAAGAACCACTGCCTTAAAGTATTATCACTTTGTCACAATAGACTATCATTCTGTCTACTCTGACTTTGTTTTGTTACCTGTGTGTTATTGTGTGGATTATTGGAGTCCCAATTCCAGCAGTTTATTTACCTCTGGAATACCAGATACGCACTTTCCTCGGCACTGCAAATGTTTGCCGATAACTTTCATACGTTAATGCACAGTGAATGTTACTTTCGTCGACAGTCGACACGTCTGGGTCATAGTGTCAATGGATTAGCAAAAACTAATTATATATTAATTCACCAAGGCCGGCGATAGACGGACCGCATTTTGCAGTCGAAACCAACGCAAAATGCGGTCGCCGCACTGTGATCAGCAGTTTAAATATCGAATCACCTGTTACCATAAAACATAACTTTATACTCATGTCATTATATCCTATAAATTTGACATTACTGGCACTATCCAAACCAAAGTTACGAGGGTTCAAAAATACGACAAAACGTTTTCAGAAAAGGTAGGTAGTGCCCTTGCGCTTCGCTTGGCTCGTCTTGGGGGGCACACAATCTTTATATCTGGGGGCACGGTATTGTCCGTCTGTCCGTCGGTCCCTGGAGACAGACGGACAGATGGACAGACGGACAGACATCGAAGTCTCAATAATAGGGTCCCGTTTTTACCTTTTGGATACGGAACCCTAAAAATCAGACGTTGTTTGAATACCTTAATAAAATTCGGCCAAGTGCGAGTAGGATTCACGCACGTTCTAACATCAGCCAAACTATTTTAAATTGCAAACAGCCATTAAAAATAAGTTTAATTCAGAATTTATTACGTTAAATGTTGCCTTAGATTATTCATTACATTCGGTAATAATTAAAGAGGGGCTGATTGCCGATTTAAATATCGCGTTAAAAAATAATTTACTTAGTGGCTATGAGTTAACTAAATTGAAAAGGTTTTGAAAAATATCTAGGCCAAAACCTTAATAGGTAACTATGCAGTAAGTCCATAATCCTTATACATTAACAGGGTATACATTTTATATCGACTTTAAAGCCAGAATACCTTTGTTTAAGGTTCTTGAGATTCTTATTTCTAAATAATTTTAACTGGAGTGGTTAAATTTTTAAAATTTACACTCAGAGACTTTTTATGATTATTAGTAACTTTAATTCAATGATATATTTCACAGAAAATGTATAGTTTTATGTAAATTCATTAATTAAAGTTAAATAAAAATAGAATCTCTATGAGTGCTGGCCCTTACACAAAATTTATATTTGTAAAAAATATTTTTTGTTAGTGTGGGGTCTGTACTTTGAACCCTGTTTGTAAGTGTGTGAATGCTGACGCGTGCGAGTTGCAATCGTGTATGTAAGATGTGACGTATGAACGGAGCTTAGAATAAGTAAAATATTATTTTCAATAAACAGTTGGTCCAACGCTCTCGAGTCTTTCACTTGTGCCCCCCTGCTACTGCTCCGTAGTCTATGTCTCTGTGTGTCCCATATACCACCGTAGACATACAGCATAGACATAACATTGGTGACCCCTGAACACGAAGACAGCTCCGACTCCGGCTAAAACTAAGACAGCGAAGACTCCGACCAACGAAGGATCCACCCAGACGACCACCGGGCTGAAAATATAATGAACGAGCAGCAGCATAACCTGATGGGCGCCGCACCACAAGCCTCAACAAGCGGATTTTCGCCAGCTATGAAGAAAGAAGATACAGAATTAGCAACAATTTCCATTGGTAGCAGAATCCCAGAATTTTGGAAGGATAACCCTCGCCTGTGGTTTTATCAAGTCGAGGCAATTCTAGCTCCACAAAAGACATCGGATGCGAATAAATATTTTATGTGCGTCGCGAAGCTGAACAGGGACGCCATTCAGCAAGTTGCAGACATTTTGGCAAATCCGCCGCAGCAGAATAAATATGAAGCGCTGAAAAATCGACTACTGCAAATTTATGAAGAATCGGAGGCGCGGCAAGTAAGAAAATTAATTTCCGAAATCGAGCTTGGTGACCAGAAACCGAGTCAGCTGCTTAGAAGAATGAAGGAATTAGCTAGAGGAAAAAATCGAAGACGAGACCCTGAAGATTTTGTGGCAAGGTCACTTACCTTCTTCGGTCCAAGCGGTCCTAGCAGTGACGTCCACTAGTAATCTAGAAGAATTAGTAGGAATAGCAGATAAAATCATGGACACTCACCAGCCCTGTAATATCGGCGAAGTAGCAAGTGGTCAGCAGCAGCCATCGTCAACCAGCTTCGAGGTAGCAGCCATAATAGCAGAGATCGCGAAAATGAACCTGAAAATTAACCAGTTAGAAGCACAAAGAGATGGAGTCCGGAGCAGAAGCAGGAGCAGGAGCAGGCCGACTGGGAACTATGCAAGGGAGCGGACACAATCGAGACCACGTCGAGCGCCAGGGAGTCCAGGTTGGCTGTGCACGTACCACTGGAAGTATCGAGGACGAGCTTTCCGATGCGAGCCCCCATGCAGCTGGGAGAACAAGAGAGAAGCCCCCGTCCCGAGGCCGGAAAACTAGCAGAGCTGCAGCCGGTGGCGGGAGGCAGCGCAGTTTCCGATCACCGCCTAATTGTAAGTGATAGAATATCCAATTTAAAATTTTTAGTAGATTCAGGAGCATGTATTTCTGTTTTACCAAAGAGTGTAGTAAAAAATAGACTGGACATAAATTTAAATTCTAATTACTCGCTTTTCGCAGCGAATGGTTCTAAAATTAAGACTTATGGCACTAAAATTCTTACCTTAGATTTAAAATTGAAGAGATCTTTTAAATGGTCATTCGTAATTTGTGACGTTAAGCAGCCAATTTTAGGCGTAGATTTTTTAAATCATTTTAAACTTATTTTAGATATTAATGGACGCTGCTTAGTAGATAAAATAACTAACTTGGCCGTACGTGGAACGATCGTAAACCATTGTGAAAGTACGATTTCCACATTAAAAATTAACCATCCAGTTTACGAAATTTTAAAAAAATATCCGGACATTCTTAAGCCGATGTCATTTAAAGAGGCCCCAAAGCATTCTATTTATCATTATATTGACACGCAGGGTCCACCCGTTTTTTGTAAGCCTAGACCGTTAGCGCCACAGCGTTATAAAATCGCTAAGGAGGAATTTCAAAATATGTTAGAAGCAGGCATATGTAGGCCGTCCAAATCTGCTTGGGCGAGCCCACTTCATTTAGTTCCTAAAAAAGATGGACAGGTACGCCCTTGTGGTGACTATAGAGCTTTAAATGCAATAACTAAACCTGACAGATATCCCATTCCCCGCGTGCAGGATTTTACGTATTTACTTTCAGGAAAAAAATTGTTTTCTAAGATCGATATAAAAAAGGCTTATCATAATATTTTAATTAATCCAGAGGATATTTGTAAGACAGCAATAATTACGCCCTTCGGATTATATGAATTTGAGCGCATGACCTTTGGTTTGAAAAACGCAGCGCAAACATTCCAGCGTTTCATGTCTAATATCGTGCTATCGGGACTAGATTTTTTATACTGTTACTGTGATGATATTCTTATAGCGTCCTCTAGTGACGAGGAGCATGAAAAACATTTAGAGCAGGTATTTAGTCGATTAAGTGAATATGGTATTACAATTAATTTAGAGAAATGTTCTTTTAAAGCTACGAGTGTAGAATTTCTAGGATACCAAGTTTCAACATCGGGGATTCGGCCACTAAAAACTAAAGTACAAGCAATTATCGACTACCCTAAACCGCGAAATGTTAGCGAGTTAAGAAAATTTTTAGGCATGGTCAATTTTTACAGAAGTCATTTACCTAAAGCGATAGAATATTTAGATAAGTTAAATAGTTATATTCATAAAGCTAAAAAGAACGATAAGACTCCTATACATTGGATACCGGATGCTGAAGAAGCATTCCTAGAGTGTAAACACGGTCTCATGAACGCAGCGACTTTGTCGTTTCCTGCGAACAACGTGCCGCTTGCACTCTTTACAGACGCATCGAATAACAGCGTAGGTGCAGTTTTGCAACAACATGTTGACGGTAAATGGAACCCGTTAGGTTATTTTTGTAGGAAGTTAACGCAGGCACAACAAAATTATAGCACTTATGACCGAGAGTTACTTGCTATATTTTTAGGTGTAGAACATTTTAGAAGTTTATTTGAAGGTCGTGACTTGATAATTTTTACCGATCACAAACCATTAACTTTTGCATTTTCTAAATTAAGTAAAAATAATAAGAAAGAAAGTCCAAGACGAATTAGGCAATTAAGTTTTATAAGTGAATTTACTACAGATATACGACATGTTAGTGGACAAGATAATATTGTAGCAGATGCATTATCTCGAATAGAAACTATAGAATGCACTTCAAGTTCAATAGATTATGAAAAATTGGCTATACAGCAACGTAATGATTCAGAACTTCAGAATATTATTACTAATCCTAAATTCAAATTCAAAAAGATGCCAATTCCGAACTCCGATCATTATATTTATTGCGAAATTTCAAGCAACATAGCTAGACCTTATTTAACAGAATCGTATAGAAAAGCAGCATTTAGTAGTATACATAGTCTTAGTCATCCGGGTCTGCGAACATCGCGCCGCATGATTAAAGAAAGATATTTTTGGCCAGATATGAATAGAGATATAGGTTTGTGGACGAAGACTTGTTTGAATTGTCAAAGGTCTAAGACAACGAGGCATACGAATTCTAGCTATGGTAGTTTTCCACAAGCGAATAGATTCGATCATATTCACATTGATCTAATCGGACCACTTCCGGTCACAGTAGATGATTATAGGTATTGCTTAACGATAATTGATCGAGGCACAGGGTGGCCAGAAGCGTATCCTTTAAAAGATATTTCGGCGGATACGGTAGCGAATGCAATATATAGAGAATGGATATGTAGGTTTGGCTGTCCTGTGAAACTCACTAGTGACCAGGGCAGGCAATTTGAGAGTAAATTGTTTTCTAGTTTAATGTCATACCTAGGCATTCATAAGATTAGGACAACTCCATATCATCCTCAAAGCAACGGTGCTGTTGAGAGGTGGCATAGAAGCTTGAAGGCATCTTTGATGGCACGGCTTAATGGTAATAAAAATTGGAGCCACGAACTTCCTAGCGTGATGTTAGGGCTTCGGGCTGCCATTAAATGTGAGACAGGTGTGAGCGCAGCTCAGATGGTTTACGGCCGTGCACTACGATTGCCAGGAGAATTTTTTGTAGAAAGTCCTGAAATTCCAGATCCTTATTTGGTGTTGCAGGATATTAAAAATAATATCAGACAGTACAAGCCAATTAGTGTTAAAAGTCATAGTTCGAAAGCATTTTTTGTTCATCCAGACCTTAGAAATTGTTCACATGTATTTTTAAGAATCGATAGAAATAAAACATCCTTAGTTTGTCCTTATGAAGGTCCATATAAAGTAATTGAAAGGTCAGAAAAAGTTTTTAAAATTCAGTTGGAGGATAGAGTAACTTCAGTTTCGATAGATAGGTTAAAGCCAGCATATATTTTATTAGATAAAAATATTGCAGAACAAGATACCTCTGTAGAAAATGATATTATAGAAAAAAGTAACGTAGAGTGTAATAATCAAAAAATTACAAAGTCTGGAAGGAAAGTTAAAATGCCAGTAAGATTTTTAAATGTATAAGGAAATTGCTCATTTTAGTTTCAAACGAAGCGTTATGTTAAAAAGTACGAAAATATTAATTTTTATGTAATTATGGTTAAAGATAACCGAGTTAGAGCAAAAATAAGAGTTAATCATTCGTTTAAAGTGACTGTGGTTCAAGACAACTGACTTAGATCAAAACAAGAGTTAATCATTCGTTAAAAGTAACACGTAATTCAAGTTCGATAACAATGGTAGCGCCGCGAAGGTAATATGAGTACCGCGTCATAGCTTATGAAAACAATGATATAGTATACAGTACAAACAGTAAGACAACTTGTACATTTTTAATGAGTACAACTTATATTGATCGTTTATATGTGAAAACGTAATATAAGTTGATGGGAATTTTAAATAAAAGACAATTTTTATTAAAGCATTTTATTCTTATATTGTATACAATTTACGTTTACACCTTGTTTTTACACTTTTTACCTTGATATACTATTTAGATTATACTATGATACTTTAAAAATGCAAAGTGAAATTTATTTTACAATAGCATTACTTAGCTATAATTGATTTCGAAATTTGTTTTTTGGACAAGTTAAATATTGATGTTCGACAATTATTTTATCATTTAATTTTAAATTTTACCTTCTTCCGCACTTCTAAATTTTATACTTACTCTAAATATGGGAAAGGCCTTTAGCAAGGAAGAAGTCATTGTAAATCAAAATGGAGAACAGAGTATTGAACACAAACTTAACCAGTTTGGAATAATGATCATGGTAATTACTGCAATGTTGACTTTGGTTGTCGCTTATGTATTTATGAAGTATTGTCGAAAAAACGCACAAAATTGGTTACGAAGAGAGATGGGGTTTGTAACCAACCAGCCCCCTCAGGTGGTAGTAAGGAATATCCAACCCCAACCAGCGGCTACAGGTACTGCTACCAGTTATATGTAATTTTACCTTTCTATATCTTGACAATTAAATTTTAAATTATTTTTCGAAAGATTAACTTTTATTAAATAAACTTAAAATGTAATAAGTAATAATATTTACCCTATTTTAAGTTAAAATATTATGTGACTTGTTTTATAAAGCATTTTATCTTGTGATTAATGATTATTGTAATATTAACAACAATGTAATTTCTGCGTCAGATTTTGTCGAACGTTATGCAATGTAGAGTAACAAGGAATTTTAATGTACTTATACTTAATTAAACATTGAATAAAAATGCTTAATATTAAAGAGAAATTTAATTTTAAATCAATGTAATTTTTTTTTTTCTAAAAAATATGTAAAATTGTAATTAATGGTGTAATCTTGTATTACTTGTGTAATTTTCAGGAACTTATTTTTTTTGTATTATGCTAGTAATTTTGATACTAATAATTATGTAAAAATTTTTTTTTCAAAAGGGGGGGAATATTGTGGGGTCTGTACTTTGAACCCTGTTTGTAAGTGTGTGAATGCTGACGCGTGCGAGTTGCAATCGTGTATGTAAGATGTGACGTATGAACGGAGCTTAGAATAAGTAAAATATTATTTTCAATAAACAGTTGGTCCAACGCTCTCGAGTCTTTCACTTGTGCCCCCCTGCTACTGCTCCGTAGTCTATGTCTCTGTGTGTCCCATATACCACCGTAGACATACAGCATAGACATAACATTAGTTTCACTAAAACTCGAGAATCCTCTCCTCTCATCTCATGAACGAATTTGACTAATTCTAGTTTTAAAATATTCGTGGAAGTCCAGGGAAGGTTTATATTAGGATGGAAGTGATACGAAGTTCACCGGGTCATCCATAAAGGTACCAGTTGGAAGCCGACTACATGTGTGTCGCGACGACACGTCGCGTCTTCTGCTGCAACTTCATGAAGTCGGCTTCCAACTTGTACCTTAAAACAATTTGCTTATAAACATTAGTCATTGAACGTAGAATTGTAACAACAATAACTTGTAACGGATACAGTTTATAACTGAGCTAAAGCCGACGAAAAAGGGTTTTTCTAAAGTAAAAATCCTTGTTCACGTCCAATCCCGAGAGGTTAAAGGTAAAAATATCCAATAAATTCCAATGAATGTTCCCACTTACTATACAGGATGTGATTAACAAATTGATAATATTATGGTGGGTAAGTTTACTATATTATTTGTTGCTTAATATATTATAGAGTTCAATGTGAAAGAAGCGGCGCTGAAAGAGCATTTTTTTGTAATTTGTATGGGCAAGCGCGCAGCTTTATGAATTTGCCAATACAAATGTTCAAAAAGTTACTCTTTCAGCGCTGCTACTTTCACAGTGAGCTCCGTACAAGTTGCTTAATGCTAATACAAACTCTATCACTTATCAGTTATCACCTAGTTTTGTGACATTCTGTATAAACTAATATTTTAACGTTAATATTGTGGCTTTCCTCCCAGTCGGAAGTTGTTTCAAAATTCGACTTTAGGGAGCTACTAAACTAATTTATTGCCAAAACTTCAAAGTCCATTTCTTAATAATTTCAGTTCTCTAGAAAAAATCCATATTTGGGCACTATTCCATATTATAGTGTCTTTTCTCAAATAATGGCTTATTTTGTTAATATTTAGACCTATTTCATCAAATCGTTATGAAAGAATAGTATTTAGGGTTTCGTTGTAACTACAAGGAACCCTTATAATAATATTATCCATTCGGTCTTTTTGTCCTTTTTAGACACTTCAGTATTACTATGAATTATACAAAGTTTTTACAGTAAGTAAGAATTGACGAAATTTTGTAAAAATTGCAAACAGAATTTATTTTTGGCACAATTTCGCAAAAAACTTGTAATATATGCTTTTTATATTAACAAACAGAACCTTTTTATTGACTGTTTATTTCGGAAAAATGTTCGGTTTTTGTGAGATTTCTTATTTACGAGGACGTAGCTGCGCGCAACGTTTTATAACTATAAAAATATAATGATAAAGGTGAAAGGGGTTCGAATATGAGATAGATGAAACGATCTTAAAATAGTATGCCGACGCTTATCTGCATCATATTATTAGGTTTATATTCACCCTCTGACCTTTATATATATTAAAATATCCCTAATATTTCTATATTTACGTAGCGATTCATCCTATTGTAAGGTCCATTTCTTATATGCGCCATTCTATTATTACTAGTCGTTTGTGTTCCACTGCTGGGCAAAGGCCTCCCCTCTTTCCTTCCACACGTCTCTCCAACCTGCTGAGACTTTCTTGAAAACCTCTTCTAAGGCGCTCGTAAATATGCGTGGAGATATAGGGTCACTCTGTTCGACACCCCGCTCAATTTTGAATTTTGGGCCTGTATAAGTTTTACGGCAGCTAAACTATTTTATTTTATTGTAAATTATTTTAAGAAGATCTGGTATACATGTTCGATATTTTGGTTAATGAGGGCTTAAATTTTTTGTTATGAATTAATATCGATTGCTGTGTTAAAATCAATGAAGGTAAACTAAATCATTACACTTTTGGTTCGAAAGGAACCAAATTTAAAACGGTAATAGTGTAGGAGATTACGTTTACTTAGTTTTTATTATTCGTAGTCGAAAACTAATATATGTAAAGAGAAAGTAAGTCTGTATATGTATCTTAATGATTAAACAGCTCAACCGATGATGGGAAACAAGAGATGGGAAAGGACATAATATTTAGTTTCTATCTTGGTAAAATGTACGGTACCTCGATAAAATAACTTCGGAGTTCGGCGCCACGGGCTGCAGCCTGCAACATCTTGTTGAAGCTTATATTGAATAGATACTAGCCTACTTATCGTTTAAAAAATTTGGCATACGTAATGAATAATGATAAATAATTAAAGGCGTGAGTGGAAGAACCTTATAACTAACATTTTATAACATAAGGAAAATTACTCATATTTTCCCTCATAATTTGAACAAACTTTGTAATTTACCTACTTTATCATCTGGCTAATATATCTGGCTACACATAAAAAATAAATTTTTTGATTTCAAATTATTTTCAATGCCCTAAAGTCTCCGTTTATGCAAAAAATGGCTTTTTTTTTAATTTTTACTTACCTACTTCTTCCACTTACGTCTTCAATTATAAAAGAAACCCTTTTTCCTTTGGTTATTAGTCATGACTCATGGCATCACCTGCTGGACGGATTGTGATGAAATTTGACACATTTATAGTGTAGGCCATGGGGCGGACAAAGGCTACATTTTATTACAACAAAACGGACTCTCAGAGATTTTATTTTATGCCATAGATATTGCGAGAAACAGGCAGTTAAATAAAATATTTAATCGTCAATTTTGATATGAATGGAAAATGGACGGTTCCCGCGCGATAAACAAATTTAACCGCAACGGAGTTGCGGGCATTATCTATACTCCACTCGGGCTAACTTGTCGCCAGCGGTCATTGACCCCCTGTCAAAAACCTGCCACTTTCCATATAAAACGTGATTGACAATGAAGTGTCAGATATTGTCAATCGTAGTTTTATATGGAAAATGACAAGTTTTTGACAGGGAGTCAATGGCCGCTAGCGACAAGTTAGCCCGAGTGGAGTATAGTAATAAATGTAATGATATAAATGAGACGATTGTGATAAAACGTCAAAGTGACAATTGATAACAAACAGCGATGTCATTTCAAATAAGAATAGCGAATCCAGGCATAATACCTGGATGACCGAGCTTTGCTCGGTATAGTAAACACTCATTGACTTCGTGTAACTTAATAACGCCATCTGCTGGTCGTTAAAACAATTAGTTGCTAACAAAATAGTATTATTATTCGCCAATAGATGTCAGGAAGAGTCATATTTTTCAGTTTATCGATAAAACACGAATAAAAAGACATTTTCTAAAAATGATTCCTAGCTAGATCGATTTATCGCCCCCGAAACCCTCTATACACAAAATTTCATGAAAATCGTTGGAGCCGATTCCGAGATACCAATTATATATATATATATATATATATATATATATATATATATATATATATATATATATATATATATATATATATATATATATATATATATATATATATATATATATATATATATATATATATATATATATATATATATATATATATATATTGCTCGTTTAAAGATATAAGATAAGACTAGGTACCGTCAAAGCCATGGTTTTGTTTCCTGATAAAGAATAAGGGATACATATTACATACCCTCAGGGGTAAAATCCTTTATAAATGTATTATTCAAACGTAGACAAAAATATTATCCCCAGTATTATGTTAATCGTATCAATACGAGTAAAAGCACTTATGCTCTATGTAAATTCCATTAATTTTGTATGAACTTGTTAACCGGCATTTAGACATTTTAGGAGTAATTTATAATTATTCTAGCACCACAACGTATAGGAACATGCATTTATGACATATTTATTGATACCAGAGATTGCCCAATGGTCGAAATTTTGCCTTATAGTAGTTAGTATAGTCCATAATATTATTTATTTCTACTTATATTAAATAATATTAGATCGATTTCTTTAAGTTTGAAAATCTTTTGAAAAACTATAATAAATGTTATCATAAAAATTGTGTGGTGTAACAAAAATAAGTGATAATACTTTAGGGTGTGTGCGTGTTCCTTGTAGAGAGTTCACTGTGAAAGTAGCAGTTCTGAAAGACGAAAAATTTTTTTCACTTTTGTATGGGCAAGGTTTCGAGTGTCACGAGTTTCCCCATACAAAAGTGAAAAAAAAATGTTGGTCTTTCAGCGCTGCTACTTTCACAGTGAACTCTATACAAGGAACACGTACACACCCTAAAGTATTATCACTTATTTTTGTTACACTCTGTATACGCCTCTTTATTCCCTCACCAATTCATACAAAATTCATATCATTCAGCAGTTTTGGAGCGAATAAAAAATTCAAAAAGCCAACCGTCATATCCACTCATATTAAAACGATTTCGCAACTGGTAATAATAATTAATCCTTCAATCGTGGATTCTTGGCAATCTATTGTTATTCTATTGTGTCTTGGAAGAGTCCTGGAAAAGGACATATTATCATGATAGTTCTTTCCACGGATAATAGTATCACAGTCTATGGAACTTATTATCTTTATCTTTATTACGCTGTGATACTATTAAAAAAAAAGATAAAACCGACTTCAATATTGTACGTAATTGAGAATTAAAATTTCGTTATCTCAAAAACTACTGGACCGATTTTGATGAAACTTGCAGCATTCCCTAAGGTGAATAATACTTAGTACAATAAAAAAAGAATCACTCAAATCGGACTTGTAGTTCCAGAGATATGCGAACACAAACAAAAAACATATATACATACATATTATACACTTTAGAAATTTGGCACATTTGTTCAGACACTGATCTATAGTAACATAATATACAAAAACTGGGCAGTTCTAGAAATATTACATACATACGTCGAATTTATAACCTTCTTTTTTAAAGTCGGTTAAAAATGTAGGGTTCCTCCGAGATGACTGCATCTGTGAGCAACGTAGTTGCGGGCAACAGTGTTAGTATAAAATTATTATAAAATCAATTATTCAGTGTTCATTTTCAGTGATGGTCTTTGTTAAATAGATCAATACTTTAATCACAATAATCAGTTTAATAATTTATATATGAGGTTTCATCCATATACTTTGTAAGTACAGTACTTAATAAACAATATTGTTGCAACAAGGTATTCCATATTAAAGCACTACTGATTAGGATTAATCTGTGCCACTACTCTCAAATTTTTGACTCTATTCCAATTCTTGTGTTTTTTTTTTCTACTTATCTCATTATTAATATTTAAAATTTTTTTGATTTATTTATTTATTCATTTATTTTTTGATTAATTTATTATAATTTTTTTAACATAATATGCCAATTATAAAGCTACAAACTCTACCTTACACTAAACTCATATTATTACTCTTCTATCTCAGTTACCTAATATAGTGGCATAAACTCTAAAGGACAGCTTAAAACAACTGTCAAAAATGTCCGGCAGTAGAAGACGAGATTCCTATGGTTACCCCGAAGAAAATGAGATAAAAATTGAACTTTATACTTTATCGAAGGTCAAGTGGTCTACTTGACTTTCAGAAATGGATACCAAAACTCCATATTTTCCGGTCGTTCTTACTTCAATAGAGGTCATAAACAGAAAAACTTTCAGTTTTTACAAAATGGCGAAAGTTTGGCTATGGCATGGATCTTACTCTATAATATTATAGTACTATCATCCTTGTTAAGACTACTCTAAGTAGACTAAGGGCCTGTTTCACCACATCCTGTTAAAGTGCCCTGAGTGGCTTCATTTTGATAAGACGAACAACAATTTCCTCTGCGAAAAATCTCGAAAGTGGTAGCCAGCAGATATAGTAAAATTTCATACTTTGATTTGATGGTTCTAAGCTATGGATTGTTCTATTTGTAGGACATTACAATATACAAAAGGTGGTTAGGGTTCCGTTTTAGTGTTCTGTAATCAACAAGTCCTCGTCGATGAAACTTGTTGGTTGATGGTACTACCACTACCAAAAAGGCTGGTTAGGCTAGAAAAATTTCGATCAAAGGTCCCGTACATGTGTACTGTTACGTATATCAACCACTTAATGGAGGTTAATGCATCATTACACTCGGTACTTGCTGCAACTTTATACTTAAGAGTGTTCCGCTTAATGTATCATTGGAGAAATTGAATCATAGGGCATATGCAGATGGCGTACTTACGTCATTTGGTAGTTTTATGTCAAATGAGGTGGGTTAGTGCTTGTCACAGGTGGTCACATTAGTGAGACACCCCCCTCCCCCCTTTTACATGTGACATACCTTTTGGATGACCCCTTGTATATTATGTAACTAGTATGTACTTGTACATCACTCATTATATTCATTAGTCATTACATACTTCTTAAAGTAATCAAGGGTATACCACATTCTCATTATGATTAATTAAGAAACGAAAGTGTATTCACAAATATAGTATTGTTTCACCAACAGTGTTTACTGTGCAAGGAGGGAGAGGTCTTTGCTAAAGGTGCGGTTTTGTCAACAACCCTCATACTTAGTACATAGATATAATATAGTATCTAGAGTCTAGACACTATACCAAACATAGAAACTGAATAAATATACGCAATTGATTGTAGGTACTGTCGGTTCTTGGTGAAAATTCATTTTAAACACAGATAAAACAATTTTACGTAGACGTACACTTGTTCCACTATAATTCGAATTTCGTTAATTATAATTAATGAATATAGTGAAAAAAGAGCAATTAAATTGTGTTTTATTTGTGTTTGAATAAATAAACAGTGCTTTATAAAAATAATTATTACATTTTCTTCTATTTAATTCATGACGCAGGGACGCTTGCCTATACAAATCTTTTAAAAAAATTGCTTTCAACGCTGCCACTTTCACGGTGAACTCTATATAAGGGACACATGTGTACCCTGAAGTATTTATTATACATAACTTTTTTTTAAATGAAATAAGCTAATGGAAAGCAACTTCCGACGCCCATGGACACTCGCAGCATCAGAAGAGCGCAGGTGCGTTGCCTGCCTTTTAAGAGGGAATAGGGTAATAGAGGAGGGTAGGGATGGGAAGGGACCCTTCCCTTCCCATCCCTACCCTCCACTACTAAATAATACTAGGGAATAGGGTAGGGGATTGGGCCTCCGGTAAACTCACTCTGCGAAACACAGCGCAAGCGCTCTTTCACGCCGGTTTTCTGTGAGAACGTGGTATTTCTCCGGTCGAGCCGGCCCATTCGTGCCGAAGCATGGCTCTCCCGTGTCTAAGTAGTTCAGTACTGGTGCTTCTACTAAGTAGTTCAGCTACAAAGCTTATTGGAAGTGATAACTAATGACAGAAGTCAGAAGGTTATTACATATTAATACTTATTATTTTATATCCAGAGAAATAATACAGTCATATTGTAACCTCGCGTATTATACATGTGAAAATCCTTAACTTTAACCTGTATTTTGGATACGCACCTTGAAAGCCGTTCGCCTTCAAGACAGGTTAAAAGACACGCAAAATGACGTAAGCAGTCTTCGACCTTGTATCTAGAATTTTATATCCTCGCTAGCGTGTCCTGATGTTATCGATGTCATATATCACGGTCTCGCGTAAAACCGTCGTAAAATCACTAAGAATCGGAGATGTACTATCAGAGAAATTGATTCGTAAGCTAACGGCTTATCTCTGTTATTTGGTTTTGTAGTCAAGTCCAATTTACAAAGTATCTGTAGAAATAAGCAGTACCTGTTGCAGCCTGTTGAGTCATTTTTCTTCTGAACTGTTAAAAATTTATTTGACTTGACATAACCCGACTAAAGCTGGCCGCATACATAAATGTTTCGTATTCGATTTCCGAATTCGTTTTCCGTATTCTGATTTCCGTGAGACTAGCGCAAACGTTCGTTTTATTTCAGGCCCGCAAACCCGCCCGCCGCGCCGGCTCGAACTTGAAACATACGTGCGGAATTCTTACTAACAGTTCGTCAAAAAGCGAACGGTGCGCCAGTTAATGTATTTTCTACTGATTCCATGCATTCGAATTTCCGAATATGGAAAATGCGTGCGGTGTGCGGCTAGCCTAAATAGCACTAGTCCGCCATTTACCTACGAATCAATTTCGCTGATGGTACTCTTGACACCGATGTCATATTTCACTAATCAAAATTTGATAATACCAGGGATTGAAAGCGGTACAGTAATACCGGTATTATACCGGTATTACATTACGATACCGCTTTGATTTAAAGGTTGAGCCAAAACGGTAGCGATTTACCGTACCGGTACCGCTAAATAATGAAATTATACCTTAATTTTTTTATGGTATCGTTATACCTTTATTATATTGGTACCCCAACCAAAATCATTTCGGTACCGAAAAAATACAGAGTACGCAACGGGCGGCGCGGGCGCGGCGGCGGCGCGGTTGCCAGCTCGAAACTTATCATGTAAAGACTTGAACAATCCGGGGTAGTTGCAACTTACATGCGTAAATCTATTACAAAATTTTTCCAACCATACCCGTCTACCACCAAATGAAAATATATTATCATTTTGGCATAAGAAAGCTTTGTTGGAGCCTCAACTATATCTTTTATCGAAGGTGGTGTTAGGAGTGCCAGCCACGCAGGTGAGCGTGGAGCGGCTTTTTTCTTCTTTAAAATATGTGATGAATAATTTACGTTACAATTTAAACGAAAATATCGTCGAGGATATCTTAGTAATAAGAAATAATAAATGAACACTAGAAAATATTTTACCGATTTTGTGATCTTCTTCGCAACAAGATTAATTCATAAAAAATAAATAAATAAATACATAAATTATTTAACAAAAAAAAATATACTTATGGTACTGCATATAAATTTACGTTTTAGAAGATTGTGTAATTTTTAAGAGGAGATTTTATGATTGTTTTACTTATATTTCATATATATGTAACCGTAAAATTGTAAAAACCGTTAGATTGTAATAAAACTAGTAAAATTGTAAAATGTTGATTGACTTTGGACGCGAATATTCTGCCTAATTTAACACATTTTTTTCGTTACATTATAAATATACAGTTATAAATATTTCGACATATTTTTTACAATCTCGTTAGTTATTTTACATATGACATATATATATATATATATATATATATATATATATATATATATATATATACAGTTATAAATATTTCGACATATCTTTTACAATCTCGTTAGTTATTTTACATATGACATATATATATATATATATATATATATATATATATATATATATATATATATATATATATATATATATATATATATATATATATATATATATATATATATATATATATATATATATATATATATATATATATATTTCTTGTGTGCGTGTGTATGTGACTGAACTCCTCCTAAACGACTGGACCAATTTTGATGAAATTTTTTGTGTGTGTTCGTGGAGATTCGAGAATGGTTTAGATTTACAGTTTGGTCTACTGGAAAATGTTTTTTCAATTAATTTCTTATTTATAAGGAGTTGTTGATTTTGGAATGTTTTACATTAGATCCGGCGGACGGCGCTATCATCGCATTCAATATTATTCTATTTCAATTTTAGTTTGTCCTGACAGATGGTGCTACGATTAATTTGAAAAAAATTTTGTTATTCAATTCATGTGCTGATAAAAATATTAAATAAATAACACATAGGCTACAATTTTAACCGACTTTCAAAATGGGGGAGGTGTTATGTTCGTTTTCTTATATTCAACGATTACTCCGCCGTTTGTTAACCGATTTTCAAAATTTTTCTTTTGGTATATAGGGTATCATCCCAATTTGGTATTATATTCAGAAAAGTGGTGATCTGATGAAGGATCCATAAGTAATCGGGGGAACTCCTCAAAACTTATAGGGAAACATATGGTGACTTCGGTTTCGTGAGAAGTATTCTAAGCATATGCTACCAACAAGTAAGATTTTGCACCGAGATATACCTGGTATACCGTGGTTCGGAAGGTGCTGAGAGAATTCCTGATTCTTTATAGATACAAGTTTGGGAGTTTCGGCGTTGTTTTAAGAACAGAAAGCATATGCTACTATGCAAATTACATTCTTCATCATCATCATCATCATCATCACTACCATATTATACCATTTCATAGTCTTTTAGATCGAGACTCGAGTTTGTTAAGCGATAATTAAAAAAAATCTATATCTACCTAATATTATAAACCTGAAGAGTATGTTTGCTTGAACGCGTCAATCTCAGAAACTACAGGTCCGATTTAAAAACTTATCTCAGTGTTAGATAGATCATTTATCGAGTAAGACTCATCATTTATCGAGAAGGTTATATTATATTATTACTCTAAGACTAATACGACAGAAGAAACTCAGGAAAATGTGGGAAAAACGGGGGAAATACTTTTTATGGGAAAATGTACCTACGGATTCTGTACAATTTCTAATTTACGCGGGCGAAGCCGCGCGGGACATCTAGTATATATATATATATATATATATATATATATATATATATACTAGATGTCCCGCGCGGCTTCGCCCACGTAAATTAGGAATTTTACGGAAACCGTACATTTTCCCATAAAAAATAGCTTATGCCCCTACTCCCTTCACGTGGTCTACTCTATATCTGTGCCAAATATTGCCATAAAAATTGCTCTAGTAGTTCGTGAGATAAACCCTTTGTAATATTTCCCCCGTTTTCCCCACATTTTCCTGAGTTTCTTCGGTCGAATTAGTCTTAGCGTGAATTATCACGCTAAGATAGCCTATAGCCTTACTCGATAAATGAGCTATCTAACACTTAAATAAGTTTTTAAATCGGACCTGTAGTTCCTGAGATTAGCGCGTTCAAGCAAACATACTCTTCAGGTTTATAATAATATTGGGACGATTCATAGTATAATATGGTAGTGATGATGATGATGAATGTAATTTGCATAGTAGCATATGTTTTCCGTTCTTAATACAACGCCAAAACTCCCAAACTTGTATCTATAAAGAATCAGGAGTTCTCTCAGCACCTTCCGAACCACGGTATACCAGGTATACCTCGGTGCAAAATCTTACTTGTTGGTAGCATATGCTTAGAATACTTCTCACGAAACCGAAGTCACCACATGTTTTCCTATAAATATTGAGGAGTTCCCTCATTACTTATGGATCCTTCATCAGATCACCACTTTTGTGAATATAATACTAAATTGAGATGATACCCTATATACCAAAAGAAAAATTTTGAAAATCGGTTAACAAATGGCGGAGTAAGCGCCATCCGTCGAATCTGATGTAAAACATTCCAAAATCAAAAACTCCTTACAAATAAAAATTAATTAAAAAAACATCTGAATTCACAAAATTATTTATACACACTTCAAAACTCTTTAAAAAATAATTACATTTAATATTTTAATCAGCACATGAATTGAATAACAAAATTTTTTTCAAATTAATCGTAGCACCATCTGTCAGGACAAACTAAAATTGAAATAGAATAATATTGAATGCGATGATAGCGCCGTCCGCCGGATCTAATGAAAAACATTCCAAAATCAACAACTCCTTATAAATAAGAAATTAATTGAAAAAACATTTTCCAGTAAACCAAACTGTAAATCTAAACCATTCTCGAATCTCCACGAACACACACAAAAAATTTCATCAAAATTGGTCCAGTCGTTTAGGAGGAGTTCAGTCACATACACACGCACACAAGAAATATATATATTAAGATATATATATATATATATATATATATATATATATATATATATATATATATATATATATATATATATATATATATATATATATATATATATATATACACGTATACGGTTCATGACGTGTCAAGAATTGTGTACTTTATCCCATTTTTTTTCCACTTCGTAATCGAACTCCGACTAGGTGACGGGAAATTAAAAAGTAGGCCTCGCCTTAATCGTATAAAAATCACAATTTAAAGAAAATACTTGGTGTTTTGATTTTTGTATTATTGTGATCGATTAAAATAAAACATTGTTACAGAATTTGTTTATTATTATTTAATAATCAGTCAGCATTTTAATTAATAGTAGTTTTAAAATTATGTAGTATGTAGGCACCATTTCTTAACCATCTACTTCAGAGTCAGTCAATGGAACGTTTTTGTTGTGCTTCCCTTCCAAGGAATGTAGAAATACAAAGATTCTTGAATACACACGAGTTCTCATACAAAGTTCTATATTTTTCATTTCTTCTTTTATAAGTAAGCTAAAAATGTCATTTCTTTGGTCCTTTTCTTCTTGTTTGATTGCTACGCAGTGGTAACATTCAGGTTCATGTTTTTTGGTGTTGTATTCCAAATGTTTAGCTATTTTAGGATGGAGAACGGAGGGGGACAGTGGTCGCTCCGAATCCCCTAAAATGTCTGGCGAGTGATGACGTTTTATTGCTGATTCTGAAAAAAAAAAATTCGGGTAAAAATTAAAACTCACGCTCAAGTTGGCTGGTATCAAATTTAAAGTAAGTTTATATATGTCACCGTAAAATTGTAAAAACCTTTAGATTATTATACAACTAGTGAAATTGTAAAATGTTGATAGACTTCGGACGCGAATAAGCTGCCTATAATTTATTATTTTAACACATTATTTTACGTTAGATTATAAATATGTATATTGTGTATAACATGAATCTTTCGACATATTTTTACAATCTCGTTAGTTATTTTACAATTTAACGGTTTTTACAATTGTATGGTGACATATACACTTAAGTTCGTATGTTCGTATAAATAAACGAACAAAGATTAACTGTAGATCATCATTTCTCAACTTTTTTTATGTCGCAACGAAAAAGCCAAAAAGTTAAGTAAAAAGTCTTGTGATCCCGTCACGATTTTTTCGACGTTCGATACAAAAGGTTCGTTCAAAAACCGAATCTTTTGTACCTATATGTAGTTTGTAATTTGTATTAATTTTTCTTTCAACAGTCTGCGACCCTCTTTAAAAACAATCTCGGACCCCCCCCCCCCCCCCCCCCCTACCTAGTGATGACACTAATGTAATCATTAATAATAAAAAAGTATTTACTTACTTTTATCCATCTTGGTCTACTCGTTCTTTTAACAAAGTACACACGCAAATTATTGACGCGGCAGGCAGAATAGAAGTCAGTCTATAGGTTTTTAAAAACATCGGTTGTTTGTTGACAACGCCGCGCCGCACCGCGCAGTCCGGCTCGCTTGCGAATTGCGATGTTGCCGTTCCGCACTATACCTTTATTTTACAGGTTTAGGTATCGAAAAAAAATATTGGTACCGTAATTTTGCAATACCGAAAAATAGCGGTACCGTTATTTAAGGCTATCGTAATTTAAAGGTATGACGTCATACCGTTAACCTTTTTTACCGATATTTTTCGGTTATTCAATCCCTGGATAATACAAAAAAATGACATAACGTCAATTAATAAAACTTGAGAGGTGTCAAGGGATACCCGAATGAAAGTAAGTTATTTCTTACGTTAAAAAAAACTGTATACATACATTATTATACATTATGCACTAAAAAAACGCCATCTATTAACGCCTAGGAATACTGACAACGTGTCGCTGTTTATTCTCAAAAACGCCATTTAGTTGACGCACAGGAATACTATCAACGCCCTCTGCCCCTACTATTTACTCGAGGTCAAATATCGTTCGCCGCCGAACGCGCCATAAGGAACTTCGTTCCAACATATTTTGTTTTGTATAGACTATTCTATTGTTATGATCAAATTTATTATGACAAAGAGCATCCTAACAAAGAAAATAGTTTATTAGGCCAAAAATCCCTACTTATTTCAATAAACCTCTTAATAGACCTTTAGCGACCCTAGGCAAAACCCACTTGACAAAAATCGGACAATCCAATCGAGTTTTAGCAAAAAAGAAATAAGTATTAAGTTATGTAGACTTCGCGAGAATAGAGTAGCTCAGCGGTTCTTTCTCATTCTCGGCTTTCCTCGGTTCTAACTTTTTTGCGGAAAGGCGAAATTTTTGAAGGAAAAAGAAATAAAATAAAAGTGCATTCCTTAAAACATAATAGATACTCATTGTTAAATGTTAAATAAACATTCATAATTAGTTTTTTTTTAATGTAATAAATAAACAAATAAATGCATAAAAAAATTAATTTAGACACTGATTGATAGCGGAGGTGTTTTGTTTTCACTATAATTAGCATGGCCACAGTAGAAATGCGTACACAGTAGAAAGTATAGAAAAACTGTAGAGATAAACTGAAGGTACCGTCCGTTCCGATCTTTACCGCGGCTAACCGCGACCGACAAAAATCCAAATATAGTGCCACTTTATTACATAGATTATAGTCCTAAAAATTCAAATAAAATCCTACTTTATGACATAGACTTATTGATATGACATATTCATACTATGTAAGTATATGTGACATACATGACATAGACCATAGTGGCATTTAAATTGAATTTTTGTCGGTCCCGGCTAGCCGCGGTAAAGATCGGAACGGCACCTTCAGTTTATCTCCACAGAGTTTCTATACTTTTGCATTTCTTCTGTGGCCATGCTAGGGTCGCTGGGCTCTGCGGAGCACACTTTGAGTATGGCTGGAGAAGCTTATT
This sequence comes from Aricia agestis, assembly GCF_905147365.1. Taxonomy (NCBI): domain Eukaryota; kingdom Metazoa; phylum Arthropoda; class Insecta; order Lepidoptera; family Lycaenidae; genus Aricia; species Aricia agestis. The sequence goes on along the minus strand of NC_056428.1, from coordinate 20,612,248 downwards.
AAATATTAAGTTATTAGTGTGGCGATAAAATATGCTCTTCAAGGCTGCAGGAAGTCTCACAAGCAATGATGTGAAATTAAGAAACTTAAAAACAATCTCCATTCAAAACTGTAAGTGAGATTTCCAACACAAAAAGTTAGATTGAATTTAGTCCACTCGTTTGAATCCTACCGTAGGTACTATGGCAGTTGCCACGGACACAGAAACAAACAGACAGACAAACGAAAAACCTATAAAACTCTGTTATATAAAGTTATCGACGGGGGTTATAAATCATTTTCGTATTTGGAACTTGATTGACGCTGCCTCCGAAATAATGATAAAGAATTTTTCATTCGTTTATTTTTAGCTTTCCTGTTTTGGTATTGATATTTGATATAATATTATTTTATCAATTTGTAACGGGAGCAGTCTGATAGGTTTAGGGTTTCACCACTTCCTGATAAGTGCTGAATCCAAACATCACAAAGCTCGACTTTTAGCTAGTTTATTTTAGCATTAAGATCACTTGACAATACGAAAGAGGAATGCGCCACGTTCGAAAAGATTATCTCCTTGGTGGGGTGAGAAGTGAGTGGGAAGGGTGCAAGCACGCTATTGGTAGATCATTGATCTAAATGATCGTTATTGGTAGATCGCAGCCAGAGGGTGACACGTTATATTATTATTTTTTATAATTTATATTATATTTTTATAAAATAATGGGGAAAACGAGCAAACGCGTCACCTGATGGTAAGCAAATACCGTCGCCCATGGCCACTCGCCATATTAGAAGAGCTGCAGTTGCGTGGAAATACGCTCTCTTCTTGAAGGTTTGCTGGTCGTAAGTATTGGTCAGGAAATACTGCCTGGTGACAGTAAAACCTGGTGACAATTCGTTCCAGAGTTATTTTTTATAGATTGCCAGTTATTGCATGTTATATCTTTAAGCTGAGCGCGGCCTTCGGGTAACCGATTTTCAAAAATAAGGGTTCTCTTTATTCAATCGCAATACTTCATAACGGAAACAACATTGAAGTGTCCAACAACACCCAAACAGTTAAGGTATTAAACATTCAAAACTAAATTCAACTATCACGGCGAAGTTTTAACTTCTTACTAACTGTGGAGTTTAATATTTAACCACCGAAGTTAGCGTTGAGTTTCCTAGGTGAAATAATTATGATTGAAATAATCCTGGTTGACTGGTTCTAAAACTTGTGTTATCTGCTTGTCTTAGTTCTCTCATACCTAAATTGATTGTTTTATAGATTTTTAAACTTGTTAACTTGAACATACCAAATAATATTATATCATTGAAGAAATTTGACTCATAGGCACATGATAGACCTACGTTACGTTATTTGGTCGGGTTATGTCAATTCAATATTAGTCAAGATTTGTCTGTTTGACATAACGCGCCCAAATTATGTCCGCCATCTACCAATGAATCAACGTCTCCGATAGTAGGTACTTAGCCTACATTCTGATGTTGTAGAACTTTTTCTAATTTTTAACCACCGCTTTTACCTTAAAGGTCGTCAATATAATGTAAAATGTTTTCTTGGCACGTGTATTTGGTCTCGTTAGTATCCAAAATCGGGACAGCGTTATGCCTGGATTACACGGTGCGAGCTGACACGACCCTAGTAATGACTGAGATGCATTACTTGCACCGTTTGACCGCATCATAGAGTCACTTTCATGTAGGAGCAGGTCAGTTACTGACTGTCTGTTGGTCTGGTACTGACTAGGCGAATTCACCGGAGTAGTAAGTACTTACCTGTCTACTGCGACGTCAGCAGCTTGCATGGTGTGACCCAGGGAGGCGAGTCGAGATGCTCTCGTGCGAGTGCTACCTATCAACTGCGACGTCAGCAGCTTGCATGGTGTAACCCAGGGAGTCAGTCGAGCTTATCTCGCGCGAGTGCTACCCAACAACTCCGACGTCAGCAGCTTGCATGGTGTGACCCAGGGAGGCGAGTCGAGCTGATCTCGTCTGAGTGCTACCTATCAACTGCGACGACTGCAGCTTGCACGTGACCCAGGGAGTCAAGCTGCTCTCGCCCAAGTACGCAGGCACATTAGCTGCCTACTGGCACAGCTGCTCACTGTGTAACCTATCCTTAAGCCATTAGTGTGGGCAGTATTACCAGGACTATTACTACTCGTAATGGACGAGATTGGACGTGGATGACTGTCCGAAAACGCTTATTACATACGTGAGGACGCTGCCTCAAAGGGCAGGACTGGAGTGTTTTTTTCCAAAGAATGCCCTTAAATACTACACTAAATAACAAACGTTGAGCACTCTGAAGCGATTAAAACTCCTCAACGAAAATGAGTAATTGTATTGACTGTCTGTCTGACTTTGAAACTTCTTACTGAACTGGTGGATCGATTTTGATGTAGTTTTTACTTATTTTATTTGAAATGATATTAAGATCCGCTCATTGCTGGAAAATGTGGGTTTATGTATTTCATAAAAGGATGTAAGCAACTTCTAGTGATCGTCTCAATATTTTGCATTCACTTGATGCCTGACACTTAGGGGTCCATAAAGTATGTAACACGTGGAGAGGGGGAAGGGGCTCAAAACTGTGTGACATGGAGACAAGTAAGACAAGGAGGGTTCGAAATATCAGAAAACGTGACCTGATCGAAGGCGTAAGACGAAAGGAGAGAAGACTGCAGGCGCGGAGGAGAGTAAGTATTATCCCCCTCTTTTTCCACCGTGCGGAGAAAAAGGCTGTCTGCAGTTTTGTGTAAAAATTGTACCGGCGTTCCCGAAGTGCAACCAATTGTTTTGTTTTATGAAGCAATCAGCTCTAGATTTATGTATAGGCAGTGTAGGCCAGTGGAAGCGCTAGAAAATATCCCAATTTGTTCAGGCCTACAATGCCTGACCTGATTTTGAGAACATTGAAAATCCGCAAGATTGCTATTTAATTTTACCAGGCGTTTTAATTTTTATTCGTAGTGTCCTTTTTCAATGTCATTCCTATATACACTCTGTTAAATACACGCAAGTTTATACTACGGGCTTTCATTTTGCTCCCCAAAAGTAGAAAAAGCTCCAGTCCAGTCCTAAAACTGAACATTTGGTGGCCCATGAGGGGAACTATTTGGGAATTTAAGAAGAATAATCGCAAATTACCAGCCAAAGGATAATTGGATTATTGGAAATTGGACAATCAGTGGATGCAGCCAAAGTACCACATTGTTCCGGCGTGCTTCGACAAAGTTAAGTGCCCTGATATTTCCTATACCTAATCTAAATTCCCAATTGATCCCTTATTCCTAATAAGTGTTTGCTAAAATCCATTTGTGCAAATTAACAACTTGTAATAGGTAATTAGCACGTGTTGAGGTTAAATTCTATTGTCCGACATCTTGTTCTAAGTTGTTTTCTTCAATCTTTTAGTTATTTTTCATACAGTTTACCAAAATTCATTGTGGTATTAGTGCCTACAGCGTAAATATTTGATTTTAAGATAGTTTTGCCGACTAATTTCAGGCGCCACGCACCGGTAAGTGGTAGGTGCTTACCAGCCATCAGGAAGTCACAAAATATTGGAGAAGCTGATATTCCATAAGTACCTGCTGGTCTGGGGTGGTAGATGTCACCGTCATGAGGAGCGTGAGCCATTTTTTTCTTTATTTTCCGCAAATTTACCTATCTTAAAGTAACAAATTCATAGTTTTCATTTGGTTATTATAAATCGATACTTACAATGTCTAAAGAAATGGATAGGAAGCAGCATATCAAAGATTTGATTACTAGGCGTTCGTCCGCTAAGGGACAAATAACAAAATTTGGTAATTATCTAAATAGCATTTCTGAGTTGAAAGAATTAACAAACATACAACTCACAGAGTTAAATCTTAAATTAGCTAAGTTTGAGGCATTGTCAGTCCGTGTTGATGATTTGCAAAATGAGATAGAAGTTTTATGTCCGGATAACATAGCTAATGAGATAGAAGAGCGTGACAAAATCGAGCGCGATATTATCATCAATATGGCCACAGCCAAAACCTTATTAGATCAATTTAATAAGAAAATAGAATCTGAGATTAGGCGTGCTTCTGTATTTGAGAATTCAATGCAAGTCGAAAATCAGGAAAGTTTAAGTATTAAACTTCCTCAAATACAGATTGCCAAATTTGACGGTGCATATTTCCGTTGGTTGGAATTTCGGGATACTTTTGAAAATTTAATACACAATAATGCACGCATCTTGCCCATACACAAATTTCACTATTTAATTTCATATTTAGAGGGTGATGCATCGCGAATAATTTCAAACCTCGAAGTGTCCTCGGCCAACTACGCCGAAGCTTGGAAGTTATTATGTGGTCGTTACAATAATAAGAGAATTCTCATTAACCATCACTTAAATTCATTATTTAATATTAAGCCGCTTTCACGTGAGTCTGAACGATCCTTAAGATTTTTAGTAGACCACGTTACTAAAAATTTACGTGCCCTGCACAGTCTTGGTCAGCCGACAGACAAGTGGGATGTTTTAGTTATTTTTATGTTGTCATCTAAATTAGACAGTATCACCCTTTCAAAATGGGAAGAACACAGAAGCTCTTTAGATAGTGATACTGCTACTTTGGAACAATTTAACAAGTTTATGGTCGATCGTGCGGATGTTTTAGAATCCTTAAATAGGAATAAATCCCACGAAAGTGTCAATAACAATTCTAATTCAAGGGGTGCCCTTGGTAACTCACGTGGCGCGCAAATACCTAACTCCAATAGGCAGTATTCCCATACTAAATCATTTGCAACTTACCATTCACCTATTAAACAAACAAAATTACAAGCTAATAATAATATTTCATGCGTAATATGTGATAATAAACATAAAATTTATGATTGTCCTACCTTTAAGGCGATGTCCATAGATCAGCGTCTAAAAAAGGTTCAAAAATACAAACTTTGTGCTAATTGTTTGAGGCAGGGTCATTCTATAGATCAATGCCGCATGGGATCGTGTCGAGATTGCAACAAGAGGCATAACTCGTTGCTCCACGAGCCAGTTTCGTCTGCCAGTGAGCATGGTGCTCTGGAGGCTGAAATCCCGGAACAGATTCAGGTACCAAACCAATCATCTGTATATTTTGCAAAACAATACTCAAATGAGATATTGCTCTCAACTGCTGTAATACTAGCCGAGAATCCAGTGACTAAGCAAAGGGTCAAGGTTCGCGCATTATTAGACTGCGGGAGCCAATCCTCTTTTATATCTAAATCCCTTAAGGATAAAATATCATTGAAATCTATCTCCATCAACTGTCTAAAGGTTGTAGGGATAGGTAATACGAGTTTTATGAATGTACTAGAAAGCTGTAACGTTGAAATAAAATCTCTAACTAGCAATTTTAGTTTGACAGCTTCATGTCTAGTATTAAAGGAATTAACAGGAAACATTCCAAAACAATTGATTGATACTAAAACAATTAAATTACCAAAAGACATAATATTAGCTGACCCACAGTTTTATGAACCGGCTCCTATCGACCTATTGATAGGTGCTGACTTGTTTTGGGACATCCTTGGTGACGAGCAACGTTCCCTCGGTCCCCTAAATCCCAAGTTAAGAAGCTCCAAGCTTGGCTGGATCATATCGGGTCCAGTTCATTCAAAATTGATCACTTATAAAACTACTACATGTAATCACTTAACTATTAATTCAGGTACAAACATAAACGAAAATATAAACAAATATCTAACTAAATTTTGGGAGATCGAAGAAGTTCCCACAAAACTCTTACTAAGTACTAAAGAAAAGGCATGTGAGAGACATTTTGTTACTCACACACGTAGAGATAGTAACGGTAGATTTTGTGTTAAGTTACCTTTGCTAGATAGTCCAGATTGTCTTGGAGATACTTACAATTTAGCGAAAAGGAGGTTAATATCTTTAGAGAAACGGTTTAAGCGTAATCCAATCTTAAAACAAGAATATACTAATTTCATAAACGAGTATAAATCATTAGGACACCTCTCACCAGCTTCAAACTCCTCGAATAATCATTGTTATTATTTATGCCATCACGCAGTACTGAAACAGGAGAGTGAGTCAACAAAGCTGCGAGTGGTGTTCGATGCTTCTGCTCCGTCTTCCTCGGGCTATTCATTGAACGATATTCTTATGGTTGGTCCTAGCATTCAGCCGTCTCTCTTCTCCATTTTAATTCGTGCTAGGCAGTACCGGTTTCTTCTCACGGCGGATATTGAGAAGATGTATCGCATGATATCCGTTTATGAAGAGGATCGTGATCTGCAGCGGGTGTTGTGGAGAGATGACGATTCCCAGCCTATTAAAGTATACAATTTAAATACTATTACTTACGGGACCGCGAGTGCTAGTTATTTGAGTACGCGATGCTTGTGGCAGCTAGGTGAGGATTGCGGCGATGAGCTAACTAAATCTATTATACAAAATGATTTTTACGTTGACGACTTGATCACCGGCGCAAACACAAAGGAAGAATTGTGTCTAATACAAAGGTCAGTAGCAAAGGTACTTAAATCTGGATGTTTCAATCTAAGAAAATACAAAAGTAATCAACCAACAATATTCGAAAATATTGAAATGAATACTAATGATAATTTAACTATAAGTACGTCTACAAGTACCCTAGGTATTGGTTGGACGCCCTCTACTGATACTTTATTCTTTCCAATTAAGGATTTTACAAATGACTCGACAACTGTAACAAAACGCATAATTTTATCGAAATCTTTTAGAATATTTGACCCCTTAGGCATACTAAGCCCAATTATCATTAAACCTAAAATATTGTTACAGAAACTCTGGCAACAAAGGCTGGATTGGGATCAGCCTGTCCCGTTAGAACTAAAACATGAGTGGCTGAAGTTATCTGAAAGTTTGGATTTCATTAAAAATTTACAAGTCCCTAGATTAGTTTTATGTAATTCACCGATTTTCATAGAATTGCATTCTTTCAGTGACGCATCTCAAAGGGCTTACGGTGCATGTATTTATCTAAAATCTATATCACCACAAGGTGAATCTATGGTGAAACTATTATGCGCTAAGTCAAAGGTTGCGCCGCTAAAGCCGACCACAATACCTAGACTTGAGTTGTGCGCTGCCTTACTATCTGTTAGGTTATGTAAATCGGTGTTAGAATCGCTCAGATATAAACCTGATAATGTTGTACATTGGTGCGATTCAAGTGTCGTATTAAGTTGGATAAATAGTGACATAACAAAATTAAAATTATTTGTAGCTAATCGGATAGCTGAAATCCTAGAGTTATCTGAGCCTTCCTCTTGGCGGTACGTACCCACTCACGATAATCCATCTGATTTAATCTCACGAAGCGTAAACGCTAAGGATTTAATATCTCTAAATAAATGGTGGTGCGGCCCAAGCTTCCTTATTAAAGATAAGTCTGAATGGCCTAAGCTAAATCCTAATCCTGTAAAAGAAATACCTGAAATAAAAGTACACACATTAATACATAATAATTTTACAATAATAGAATTTGATAGATTTTCTTCTTTAACTAAACTTCAACGTTCATATGCATATGTTACTAGGTTCATATATAATTTAAAAAATAAGAATAATAAGCGTAAAGGTATACTTACCGTTGCAGAACTTCGCGACTCATTTCATTCATTATGTGTCATGGCTCAAAGAGAATCATTTGCTTTGGAATATAGTTTACTACTTGATTCAAAACCTTTGAATAATAAAAGTAAAATAATTTCTCTTTCCCCTTTTCTAGATGAGAATAATCTAATTCGTGTTGGAGGTCGACTCGACGCATCTATTTGTTCCTATGAAAAAAGACATCCTATCCTACTTCATGCTAATCATAAATTATCTAAATTAATATTTTACAGGGAACATATAAATAATATGCACGCAGGCCCTCAGTTGTTGTTAGCTATTGTGAGGGAGTTTATATGGCCCGTTAATGGTAGGCATCTCGCTAGAAGTACTGTTAATAATTGTGTAATATGCAGACGCATGCGTGGTAAAACTATACAACCTAAAATGGGTAACTTACCTGCTCAGCGCGTTAATCCAGACTTCCCCTTCTTGTCCGTTGGCATTGACTTCGGGGGTCCGTTTTTTATACTTAATCGAAAGGGCCGCGGAAGTCGCTTAATTAAATGTTACCTCTGTCTTTTTGTATGTTTAAGATATAAATGTATTCACCTAGAAGCTGTCAGTGATATGAGTAAGGATGCATTCATTATGACACTTAGGCGTTTTATTGCGCGTAGAGGAAAGCCAACGGAGATATTCAGCGATAACGGTCGTAATTTTGTAGCTGCTGCAAAAGAAATAGGACAGTTTCTTAAACAAAATGAGGAATACTTGTCTCAGTTTGCAAGTCATCAAGGTATTACATTTAATTTTATACCAACTTACGCTCCTCATTTCGGCGGCATCTGGGAGGCTGGAATAAAGTCGGCTAAATTTCATATCAAACGCGTTATGGCTAATAGCAAATTAACTTTTGAAGAGATATCTACACTATTTGCACAAGTGGAGGCAATACTTAATAGCCGTCCCTTGTGTCCTCTATCCTCTTCTCCAAATGACCTCCTACCCTTGTCCCCAGGGCACTTTCTTATCGGCCGGCCGCTTACGGCATTACCACCAGCGCCATCTTTGGACGACGCCGGGAACAACAACGAAAAAAAACGCTACAAACATCTACAGAGATTGCGGCAACATTTCTGGCAGAGGTGGCAGAAAGAATACTTAAGCGAATTGCAGCAGAGAAGCAAATGGCGTCAAAACACCGATCGCCTTGCTATTGGTGACATGGTGTTGTTAGCTGAAGACAATTTACCACCGCTTTGCTGGCGACTGGGACGCGTGGTGCGTCTCTTTCCAGGACCGGATGCTATATCAAGAGTAGCAGAGGTTACTACCGCACGTGGCTGTGTACGGCGAGCTCTCACCCGACTCTGCCCTTTGCCTAAAGCTGAGGATTTAAATAGTTGAAAGTGGACCTTTCAACGGCCGGGAGGATGTTCAGGCCTACAATGCCTGACCTGATTTTGAGAACATTGAAAATCCGCAAGATTGCTATTTAATTTTACCAGGCGTTTTAATTTTTATTCGTAGTGTCCTTTTTCAATGTCATTCCTATATACACTCTGTTAAATACACGCAAGTTTATACTACGGGCTTTCATTTTGCTCCCCAAAAGTAGAAAAAGCTCCAGTCCAGTCCTAAAACTGAACACAATTTATTTTCGCTAACAAACCGCGGCTCACACCGTGAACTAGTGTTTTTTTTAATATTATAAATGTGACAGTGTATCTGTCTGTATGTCCGTCTGTCTGTCTGTCACCTCTTCAGGCCCCAACCACTGAACCGATTAACCTGAAAGGTATGAAGATAATGTGTTCCGGGAAAGGAATTTCCGAAAAATGTACGGTTCCTGCGCGATAAACGAATTTTGGCGCAACAAAGTTGCTTGCGTCATCTAGTATCACATAACTCGTGTTACACATTTTTAGTTATAGCACTATTATCTATTCTGTGGTTATAGTGTCGATGAAATTTAGTGGCAACCCTAACAAAATTGATGATACCCCATTACTGGCCTCCCCTTAACTTAATTAAGGGGTAGATAAAACCATGTGCCATCAGTAACTCAATACTCAGTAAATATTATATGGAAAATATTCTCGTGTCACAGTGTTAGGCCGCGTACTCCTCCGAAACGGCTTTACTGATTTTAACCAAATTTTATATGCATATTCAGTGAGTCTGAGAATCGGCTACTGGGTACTTATTATATTGATAAGTGCATTTGTTGAATAAATAATAGTAAATTATTACATTTCAATTTCCACCTCCTCACTGTTGTATCGTAATATGGATCAAATCGTCATCATTATTATTTAGGGTCAATTTATGCTAGCGCAGAGTTGAAGCGCAGAATCGAAGCGCATCGAAGCGAATTTCCAAAAACTGAACATAACAAAGTCAACCTTAATTTCTGAGCGTATTACGCAGTACGCACACAATTACTTTTGCGAGACCAATCAGCGTTGGTTGCGCGAATTCGCGAGAATGCGCCAGATGCGCGCGCGCCTTTGTAAATTCTGAGTTTTAAGGTTGAATTTGAATTATGTTCAATTTTGTTAATTCGCTTCGATGAGCTTCAACTCCGCGAAACATACTCTAAATTCTAATGTATGGAGTTCTTGCTAAACTCCAAGTCGTCCATCTAATGAAATACTTACCTTTTTCCGAGTATGACAACAATTTTTTAAAACATATTATATACTGTAAGTATATAAAATGTAAGTACATGAAATGAACCCAAAATTTCAATTGATTTTGACCACACTTTATGAAACGAAATTCAACCGATAATTGAATAATAATGAGATACAAAACTGAAGCCAGCCAATTTTTTTTTGTTAAGTGTATGCAGTATGCCTTTTTGTCTGAGCATCTAGATAGCAGTCATATTGGCAAAATATCTCACGTTGGGCCACTCAAAATAGAATAGGTGACCTAATATGGATCAAACCATTTTAGGTGACCTAATAAATTTAAATATAATTTACCCTAAATATAAACAGTTTTTACGGTTATAAATTTTTAATTATTTTGTACGTTGTGAGTGATCGACATACATATATTTTACCACCGTTATTTGATACAGGAAAAACGAGTTCTTATAAGCACTAAGAAGTTTAATGCTTGCTTTTATGTTTCATTCAAATTGATTCAACGTTAAAGTGCAGTTTCTGAGGCTTTTTTGACTAGAATTTATTCAACAGTGTCGTTGATAAGTAAATTTTTGTTTTGACTTTTTTTATTACAATAAATTTAAGTCGTCTCAGGGCTTTTCGCCAATATTCCTTTTGTGTTGCTTTTGTTACATATTGTCGATACCAAGGTTTACATTTCATCAGTGTTTTGTCGTTATCGAACTGAGAACCCTCAGAAGTTGAGCATTTTTGTTTATCCCTTTCCCACCTTAAAGGGGGTTTCCACATTAGACCATGATGGTCAAATATAATCGCCTTCGAGCGGGGAGACAACTTTTTCGTTATTTTTTATCGTAGATTGCATACGATGTAGATGTAGATAACTTATTAATTATTATGGTAATCCATTATAGGGCAACGTGAAGATAAGCCTTAAGCATTAAACTTCTTTCACACATCTCAGTATTTCTCCAAGCCACAGATATACTGCCGTTTGCCATTAGAAGTTAACCTCAGACAATAAATCTTCAGACAATAAATTATCCACAAAACGTATCGACTGCATGTAAGTTTTACTTCTGTATTTAACCAGACTAAAAGACAGCATCATGCTAAATATTACTATTTATTCTTTGAAAAAATATCCATACTATTAGTATTATGTAAGTATGTAAGTATTATAAATGAAAAAATGTGTGTATGTCTGTTACTTCTTCACGATTAAAATCGGAACCAATCATGCTGGGCATGGAGATAATTTGAGTCCCGGTTGGTACTACTAATATATATTCTGTGGTCCCGGGTAGGGACATAGGGTATAGTACGGTAGCCCTAGAACAACATTTTTTTTTATTACTATCAAGCAAATCTTTTGTGAGTAACTTTATTTTGATCAGACGAACAATATTTTAATTTGCGAAAAATCTCGAAAGTGGTAGCTAACAGAGATGGAAAGGATTTCATACTTTGAAATGATGGTCCTAAAATATGGACTGTTTTATTTGTAGGACAATATCACTCTTAAATTATATAACTATTAATCTGTCAATATACAACAAACCAGCTCGGTAGGGTTCCGTTATAGGATTCTGTAATCAACAATACTTGGTTGATTTCAGTACTAAGTAGTATATTATAAAAATACATTCTAATGCTGATTTTGTAATAATTCTTTCGCATACAAAGCTTTAATACATCTTAATCTACTTAAAATGTATGTGTGATCACACCTCAGGACTGCTTTTAACGAAAAAATACATCAATCAAGTGTGTAATTTATCTTTGGAAGTGTTTTGGACGTAGTGGCAACCGTTAAGCGACCAATATTCGTCCCTTTTGCTTTAATTACATTACATTGAGTGAAGTTTAAATTCGCGCCACTGGAGCAGGGGTCACCAACTTTTCCACCACAAGAAGCTATGTTCAGTACTCGAATCTATGGTTACCAAAAATTCCTTAATGAGTCCCCAAACTCGACCACATACATGTCTTTGATTCTAGCCAAGTAATTACAAATCAATTTATAAGTATTTCTGAACTTGGTACTCGAATTTCTGTTGATCACAAAGTAGATCAGAGGTTTCCAAACTTTGTGACTTTCTACATCACTGAAGCGGTCGCCAAACTTCTTGACCACATGCTTTTGATTGTGGCTCTTTAATAAGTTATTAGTTATATTATATTGGAGTGTTCGCGAATAGGTAAAATTATTAATACCTAGTAATTCTCTAGTCTCAACTTAACACAACACAATATGTATGTCTACTATTCAACACATAATATTAAGTCTAAAAACCCCTGAAAATCTAATTTATTCAACGCAAGTTACTTACTTTAAAAATTAATAACTTTTTAAAACTTTCTAAAGGCTAAGGAATTTTATTAATTCTTCAAGCCCCTTAAGAGCACCGGTGATCGCGACAACAACAGAATACAAATGGAATCTGCGATCGAAGTACGTAATTATAGCACTATGTAATGCATAATATAAAATATTTTATACCTGCGTTTTATTTTATGAGGAAAGTAAACTCCAGTAGAGTTTAAAAAACTGGACTACCTGACCGAAATATTTTAACTACTACGGTGTCAAATTACTGGGAGTGAGTTACGAACTCAAAAAGTTTTGAAACCCCTCACTTCTAACTAAAAATTAATTTAAAAATGTATTTGACACATTTTTTAATTGATAAAATATTTTGTAGAGTACAATAATTAATCTGTTATTAAAACTAAAAACAAAGAAGATTCAGGCCAACCATTGTTTTTAAAGTTTAAAATATATTCAAAACTGTTACGAAGAATAAAATAAAAACTGTTACTTCTTAATTAAAATAATTTATGCGATTACGTTTTTAAGAATAATTTTAACTTTTAAACACATATTTTGCGAATAATGTTCAGCAAATTTTGAACTTTATGTAACAAGCATTAAAAATTATTATTATTCATTCATAATTGACTACTGCTGCCTTGAATGAATTTGAAATAATCGGCCAAGTGCGAGTCTGACTAGCGCACGAAGGGTTCCGTACCGTTATAGAGCAAAAATTGGCCAAAAATTATGTTTTTTATTATATGGGAAAATATAAAAAATTAAATTTTTATTTTAGTTAAATATTATTGTTACTTAATTATTAAAGGACACATATATTTTAGGCCTTTGTGAAAATTTCAAGTGCCTACCTGTTGCCATTATTCATATCAAGCAAAAAAGGCCAAAAAATCACGTTTGTTGTATGAGAATAAATATTAAATATTAATATTTTTTTATAGTATTTTTTGTTATAGCGGCAACAGATATACACAATCTGTGAAAATTTCTGATGTCTAGCTATAGCGGTTCTTGAGTTACGGCCTGACAGACAGACGGACGGACGGACAGGCGGACAGACAACGAAGTCTTAGTAATAGCACAGTAATAGGGTCCCGTTTTTACCCTTTGGGTACGGAACCCTAAAAATCATATTTTTGCTACTAATGATAAAACAACACAGTACATTTGCAATCCAAGATTACGTGAAGTTTTTAGTTTTTACCACCGTAACCCTCAGAATACAAAACGAACGTTTGTTCTGTATTAGCCGTAACCACGAAAATAGTGATGGTAATTTTCTTTTAAAGCGAATGTTATTATTCGAATATTTTTAAAGAAATATTCGAATTTATTCGAATATTGTATCGAATATTGTCAGTATCAGTCGCTTGTACAATCTGCAGGTATCAAATAATAATATCCTGAATTTAATAACAATAACTACTAAAAAACAATAAAAATAATAATTAAAGAAATAACTCGTTCCGTGCAAACAATAACATAACATAAATGTGAATCTCCTACAAGAAAGAAAAACCTCCTTTGTTGCTTCATTTCAACAAGTCCTTTTTATTTATAGGTAATCTCTTTTTTCTTGATAGAAAAAGTTTTTATAAGTCTTACAATAATAAAAAAGCGAGACTATGTTAAGTCACGGAGTTCCTTTTGTTTGAGAATCCAATGACCTTGAAGAATAGACTGTTACTTAGACCGTTTTTAGATGCATAAGACCTTAGACCTAATAAGAATTAAAAACACAATTCTGTTTATTTGTTTATCATAAAAGACAATAAAATGTACTTACAATAATGTAAGCGCAGGTACTTAGTACTTACCTTTAACTTAGAGAAAAATAAACAAAGGAACGTATCACGTCCATTGAATTTCAAATATGCAACAATAAGTAGCTTGTTTATTAAATAGTTTATTTCAATTAAACACAATAAGAAAATTTTCGTGTCAAACTTAAAAAAAGTTTAACAAAGATTAATTCAAAGTTATTCCAACTACGCTCAGCGAAACACGCCCGACTTGAAATATTTTATAGTGCACATGCACTCGGTTACTCATTCAAGTCATTATAAAATATCCTACTGAGAATCGTAACCACACACCGACCAAGATTGTTGACACTAAACTTCCTAGAATATAACTTTGAAACAACTTCGATTGGTCGATGCATAGATACTTTTTACACTTTTTTCCGAATACGAGTAAAACCGGATCGGAGCACATGTTTGAACTTACCGGTTACGAAGTTTGGAGCATCACAGAAGTGCACAGAACTTTTTGAAGTACCAATTCGACACAAACAATGGAACACTGGCTGGGAATTTGAAAATTTCGAAAAATAAAAGTTTTTATTATTTTTATTTGAACGGGTTTGTAGGCTGTAGCGTCGTAAGCTCGGAGCTTAGAGCGGCACGGCAAGGCGCGTGCACGGCTACTCGCGTAGTGAGGTTGTTCGTGTAGGAGCGGCAACGTCGCGCATGACGCCCGCTTATCAACTCCTGTGGGATGAATTTGGGTAGTTTTTTTTTTACTTTGAACTTGGAATTTTCTTTTTATTTAATAGATGTGTTTGTTACCTTTACGTGAGTTAATTCTTGTAATTTTTAATATTTAAAGTTTCATAATCATTAAAGTTGCAAGAATTCAGTTTTTGGAAGTATTTAACAAAAGAAAACTGTATACCAATAGGTAACAACCTATAACTGCCTAATAGTGAATTAGAAGCAGCTTTTATTTATAAGTAATCGAAATTTTACGTACCTCTCTGATTTTTTTTCATGAGTCATATACATACTGAATTCATATAAGTACATACTGAATTTAAAAAATAATTATAAATAAGGAAAGTTTTTACATTTTTTTCATCGTAACAAAACAAAACGGTAAGAGATTATTATAATATAATAATATATTGTATTATGTAATACTAATATTATAAAGCTGAAGAGTTTGTTTGTTTCAACGCGCTAATCTCAGAAACTATTAGTCCGATTTGAAAAAAAAAATCAGTGTTAGATAGTCTATATATCGAGGAAGGCTATATTATAACATAATAATAATACAGTACCTACTATCTATGTCTCTCGCATCCTTTGTCCGCCGAAATTCGTATATTGGATATGAACCGTACATTTTTTTTTCATAAAAATCGGCCAAGTGCGAGTCGGACTCGCACACGAAGAGTTCCGTACCATTATAGAGCAAAATTAGGCCAATAATTGTGTTTTTTTTTTTGTATGGCAGCCCCCCTTAAAATCTTATTTTATGTTAATATTACTTATTATTAAATATTAAAGTGCACATATAACTAAGAACTCTGAGAAACATTCAAGTACGTCTACCTGTTGCCATTATTAATACATATATGTAGAGCAAAAAAGGCCAAAAAAATCACGTTTGTTGTATGGGAGCCCCCTTAAATATTATTAATTTTATTTTGTTTTTAGTATTTGTTGTTACAGCGGCAACACATAATCTGTGAAAATTTCAACTCTCTAGCTATTACCGTTCTTGAGTTACAGACTGGAGACCGACAGACGGACGGACAGACATCGAAGTCTCAGTAATAGGGTCCCGTTTTTACCCTTTGGGTACGGAACCCTCACAATCATGTAATTTTAAAACTTATTAGTTATTACTAGATTACGCCCGCAGTACTCGTAATAACCGTACATTTTTTCGAGATACATACATTTTTTTTTTTATCCTTGCTCGGAATTAGGGAATGTTATTATTCGAATACTTTCGAATATTTTTCAAGAAATATTAAAATATATTCCATTAGTAACATCCTACTAGGGACTGAAAGTATCTCCATACAAAATTTCAGTAAAATTCGTTCAGCGATTTGGGCGTGAAGATGTAACAGACAGACAGACAGACACACTTTCGCATTTATAATATTAGTACATAATATAATAATTGATTTAATATTCAATATACAATTAGATTCACACATTGAAAGCTGATCCTCGCTTTGATAAGCCACTGTAATCTAATAGCTTAGTCGGATTATATTCCTAGTTCGCGACAATTAAAGCTATTATTGTAGCTTCGATGCAATTAATATTGCGATAATCAATACAAAGTAATATGATTAATGAATTTACTGATCATATTGATCAATGATCATCATAACCATAAGTTACAAATATTATACGGTAGGTATGCCCCTTTCGACGTTGTAATTACTTTTTATTATTGTTAGCTTTCAAACAAAAATAATCGGCCAAGTGCGAGTCGGACTCGCACACGAAGGGTTCCGTACCGTTATAGAGGAAAAATAGGCGAAAAATTGTATTTTGTACGGGAGCCCCCCTCCCTTAATTTTTTATTTTATTTTAATATTATTCTTAAATATTGAAGTAGACATATAATTAAGGCATTTGTGAAAATATCAAATGCCTACCTGTTGCCATTATTGATATCGATTAAAAGAGGCCAAAAAAACGTTTGTTGTATGGGAGCCCCCTTTAATTAATATTCATTTTATTTTTAGTATTTATTGTTATAGCGGCAACAGATACACACAATCCGGGAAAATTTCAGAACTCTAGCTATAACGGTTCTTGAGATACAGCCAAGAGACTGACAGACGGACAGACAGATATCGAAGTCTCACGAATAGGGACCCGTTTTCACCCTTTGGGTACGGAACCCTAAAAAACTAGATCAGAATCGGTCCACCCGTTTGGATGCTACGATGCCACAGACAGACAGGCACGTCAAACTTCTATAACACTCCTCTTTTTGGTCGGGGGTCGGGGGGGACAGTCAAATGCAGCGGACATTATGTAACACCACGTAAATATTATCTTTTCTATAATAACTAAATTATGCCACCTAAAACGTTTCATTTCTTAAAATGAAATGTTTTTGGAGACGACCACATAAGGCTCAGCGAAAAAGATTTATGAGATCTCATGTAGAGCCAAGCTTCTGAATCTACACAGCCTAATTCTACCAACCCTAACTTAACAAATTCTACAATCTACAATTCCACATAAATTATCACTTATCAGTAAAATGTATGGCTTATGCGAATATTTAGTTTCTGAGTGAGTAACGAAACAGTCGTTACTCACTCAGAAACTAAATATTCGCATCACCTCCACGACGGTAGCGTCCGCGAAGCCTAGTTAATAATTTGTTGAAGTTAGGATCGGTAGAGCTAGGCCGTGAAGCCGATCTCATAAATCTTTTTCGCAGAGCCTTATGTAGTCGTCTCCAAAAACATTTCATTTTAAATGAAATGTTTTTGGTGGGATAATTTAGTAATTGTAGAAAAGATAATATTTACGTGGTGTTACATAATGTCCGCTGCATTTGACTGTCATGTGATATTTCCAATGTGTCTCTAACCTTGTTTAGTTAGTTATTCGCTGTGTGAATATTTTTGTGAAAAATGACGGTTTTAAAGTAGAAAATATATTATTATAATAAAAATCAAATAATTTAGTAACATTAATGTGATAATATGTCTGCACCATAATTTTTTCGATTCGAGCGACCAACTCGGAGTTCAAAGATAAATCAGGAAATACGAATAATAAAAAATTGCACGATTTACCAGGTATAAATCCTAGCTTAATTTTTCGCCCCCAAGATCGTCACTCATGGAAATTGTACTTGCAGGCGCGGTAGCCGTCATATTTTTTTTATTTTTACACTTTGTCGCAGTAGTATATTGTAATATCCATGCAAAATTTCATCATTCTTGCAGTATGTGATCAAAGTTTCTTGATTAGAAAAGGACAGAAGGACAGACGGACGGACGGGCATGACAAAACTATAAAATAATATCTACCATATTCTGAGATATTCAGAACCTTATTTTAAGGGTAAAAAGTTAAAAACTATTTTTTTTTTCTAATTCTGCAAAAAAATCTTTCTAAAACTGCCAGGTGGCAACATTAGCCTTATGCCTGCACCCACATCTGACAAAAAAAGGGTGTTTCCTTTTTAATCACTTATCTTATAATAACAGATGGCAACCTAACTCTGCCTTTACATAAGTTTTTTTTATTGGATAATATTTTTTGTCGAATGGAATTAAGAAATCTAGGAAATTATTCGATTGTGTTAAAAAGAAGGGTTTGCTTTTACTTTACAGTTTCCACTATCGTTTTTCCGGTCCTAATTGCCTCAATTTATGCTAAAAAACGAACATTTCTAAATTTTTTATCCACTCACGTCTTCACGTCTTCTTTTGTCGCTGTTCTTTTGTTTTGTTGCTGTACTTCTGTAATTGAATCCAGACGTGGGAGAGCCATGCTTCGGCACGAATGGGCCGGCTCAACGGCTGTTTCGTCGAGTGAGTGAGTTTACCGGAGGCCCAATCCCCTACCCTATTCCCTTCCCTACCCTGTTCCCTTCCCTTCCCATCCCTACCCTCCCCTATTACCCTATTCCCTCTTAAAAGGCCGGCTACACACCTGCAGCTCTTCTGATGCTGCGAGTGTCCATGGGCGACGGAAGTTGCTTTCCATCAGGTGACCCGTTTGCTCGTTTGCCCCCTTATTTCATAAGAAAAATAAAAAATTGTAGCAACATTTTCCAAAAGGTCAATTCACACGTGCACTTTATTTGATCAGTTCGCCGCTCGTGTAAATAGTGCTTTATGTCACGTTCTGATAAAAGCTTCTCTCAAGTTTATTACATTTCTAGGAATACGCAATGTAGCTTTTATACTTTGTTGGCTTTAATAATGCTCTGCAAATAAGAATCAAAGAGAAAAATAATTACTTTATTCATTTAATATTGTCAATAATAAATTATAATTTTTTGTTTTGAGGAAAAGTCTTTTGCGCCATGTTGGCGTATGATGGACCAATTATTATTATACTAGCTATTCCGAACTTGTATACAGATTGTAACACAACTAAGTGATAACTGATAATACACAGTTTACTATACTCTATAGAGCCTGTAAAAGTCCCCTGTATAGAGTTCGCTGTTAAAGTAGCAGCGCTAAAAGAGCACTTTTTTGTGATTTTTAGGATTCCGTAGTGAACAAGGAACCCTTATAGTTTCGGTCTGTCCGTCTGCCTGCCCATCTGTCTGTCCGCGGTTCTTCTCAGAGACTATAAGGCCTACAAAGCTGTAATTCGGTATGAATGTACATCTAATGACGCCGACAAAATGGTATATCAAATCTTTAATTTTTTTATGGTTTTTATGGGAGGTCCCGATACACATCAAGCGGGGGTGATTTATTTTTTCTGCGTCCACCATCGTGTGGGGTGTCGTCGGATAGGTTTTTTCAAAAATGTTATGAGTATTCCAAGCCCACTATCCGATTTAGGGATCCATTTGTGAAATATAAAACGTTAGAGTCCAGTGTCCGTCTTCCTCTTCCTTCTACCATCTAAGCTTCTGGAAAAGTGAAAAAATTCACGAGAGTAGGAAATATGCTGAATTTAAAACAAAAGCTATCACGGCTAAGAACACTTCATAAGTTATTGAGTAATAGTCGATCAACTAAAAAAAATGTATTAGGCGAAGTATAAAGGAACTTTTTGTTCAAATTCCTTTGAACGTAACTACATGATACTACTACATGATACGCGGTAAACAGTCCTCCTAAAAATTAATCAATTCAATTAATATCTATGGACGCATCACAGAGACGATATTGTTAGTTAGACGTTATAAATGACGTATATTCATTGACCATACAAAAATTATCAAAAACTAGCGGCACTACGGAACCCTATACTTAATATTGCGCGTGGCCCGACACGCACTTGGCCGGTTTTTATAAGCAAACCCCCGAGCGTCATGAATTTTCCTATACAAAAGTCAAACACAACTCTTTCAGCGTTACAGCACTACACACACCCTAAGAGAGATCGCAGACGACAGACTTTTTGTGCGATCGAGTCTGTCGTCTGCGATCTCCCTAAAGTATTATCACTTAGTTTTCTTACACCGTGTATTATTTATAAAATAACGAAACATTTATATGACATCTCACATCTTATACTAACAGTGTATTATAAACTTTTGTGCCTCGATTCGCCATAATATGTACACGTATGTTAGAGCATATTCGTCTGTGATTGCCCACGATCGTTGTCAATTGCGCCTGCCATAGAAAGCTCCTCAATGATGGTTTTCCATCATGATCCAACATGGATCGTCCTTGTATTACCAACACTTTTCAACACATCACCCACCAAGACCTTCTCAAAGAGAATTCTCATACAGCCAGCGGGCAGAGTCAAACAAAATGAGCGTTTTAAGTTACCTTATGTTTCTCAGATGGAAAACATAAGGTAACCTCCTTTTGCTCTATCGGAAGAACATAAGGGTCGTAACATACTTAAGCGTTCGAGCGGCTTCGGGGCGGAACGGGCAACCAGCGAGTAAGTCAGAGACTTACTATCAGCACAACAGACAGAACGGACCAGCTGACTTCAAACGAGCTGACAAATCGGCGCGTTGTAACTTGTACCACGCGGTACCGCTGCAAGGACTTGGGACACTACGAACGGCTCAGCAACGCGCGCCGGCCTACTTGACATTCAACTGTGCTATCAGAGTAAAGCAGAGATGCGGAACCTTTTCTTATCAACGTGCCCTTTTCTGAAGAAATCTTCAGCTACGTCATAAACGAGGATCTATAACTTTAATTGTTGGTTAAAATAATTTCGATACTAGTAATTTTAGGACCAGTGGCGTTTTCCAAATTTTATGTCACGTGCCACTTGCACGCGAGCCGTTGGTCTTGGTTCGCCATTCCTGCGTATATCATCGTTCTGTGCTTTTTTAACTCGCTGGAAACACGCGATAAAAATGTTCAGTTGTTCACATTCGCCACGTGCCCGCGGGGTCCTCGGTGCGGGGCGTGTTTGCGGCTTGTTCGCGGCGTGTTCGCGGTGTGTTCGCGGCGCGTTCGCAACTATTCGCCGCCACCCTAAAGCCGTTTGCTAACTGCTAGTATGAACACGGGCTTATTATAATACTCGTACTAGCAGGGGTATTCACAATTCCCCTTTGACGCGGATTCCAAAAACCGCTCGGTTTTTGGTTAATGCTAGGCCCGAATAAACAAACGTCAGAGCAGAGGGCGCTCCTAGCACATACAGTAAAAATAATTCGACCAAATCAAGGCATGTTGCGCACGTCATCCATAGCAGAATATTGACACTTGACAAAAAGGTTGTTAAACGTCGAGCAAAACTTTTTGTTTACTGTCCTTTTTGTTGAGTGGAAGAACCAATATATTTCTATAATTTCAAAGCATACAGACATTTACTTTTTTACCTTATAATTTGAACAAACCTTGTAAATTGCCAAACATAAAATCCACAGCTTATTTTATTATAATTTTCAAATAATTTTTCCGGCCCTAAAGCCTCAATTTATGCAAAAAATGACTATTTTTAAGTGTTACTTACCTGGTTCTTCCACTCACTTCTTCATATTATACCACCCTATGTTGTATGTACTATCCTTAAATTATTAAATTCTGTTTATTCTAATTAAAGCCAACTTCAGAGGAAGCTTTTGATTGTTTAAATGCGTCAAGATAAGAAGGGCTGGCAGACAAAGACTTAATCATCATCATTTATTAACAAAAGACTACTTAAATGTTTAAGGGGAAAGGAAAATACACTAAGGAAATTGTATGAAGTATTTAAACAAAGGAAAACACTTGTAACAGCTTAATATGTAACAAGAGAAAAGTTTAAAAAAAATAACCAGACTAGGGTAATTTTTTTCTCATCTAAAAATGAAAATATACTTAATGTAAAAATTAAAAAAAAATTGTTTTTTTATACAGGCTGCAATTAGAATAATTATAGAAGTTTTGATAGAATTGTTGAGAAACAAAAGAATAATTATATTATGTCGTTATTTGATTATCTTAAATATATTATAATAATATAATGATAACGGGACTCAATGTATCTCCATACCAAATTTCAGCAAATCGGTTCAGTGGTTTGGGCGTGAAGAGGTTACAGACAGACAGACACACTTTCGCATTTATAATATTAAGTATGTATAACTCTCATCATCTACGCTAATATTTTAAATTGAAAAGGGTAGGTGTCCGTCTGTTATCTCTTCAGGTCCAAACTGCTGAATATACTCGTAACATTATGGAGTTAAAATACTTTTTTGTTAGTATGCTTACATTTTTTGTCAATCATAGTGATTGACGACGACCTCTGTGGCTCAGTGGTGAGCGCGTTGGTAGCTCAAGCCGGGGGTCGCGGGTTCGAGTCCCGCCGACGGAACAAAAAGTTTTCAAAGTTCCTGGATCATGGATGTGTATTAAATATATGTATCATATAATAAAAATCTTAAATATATGTATAGTATAAAAGTATTAAACTTACCACAGGGCCAGACTGACGTGGTGTGAAGCGTCCATAGATATTATTATTATTATTATTATTATTTATTTGGACAGACATAATATCGCATTGATGTGCTCACAAGGAATTGGTGATCATATTTTAATATACTTATTTGGTGATCATTTACTGTATTTGGCGTTCGATTACAATTTGAAGTGTTGTCATGACTATAATAGCTGACCTACTCTTTTTGGTGCTAAGTATCTTTTTTGGTAAACAAGTTAATAGTATCAGTGCATTTTTCTGTGGTCATTATATTTGTTATCTTTCGTAAATTTGAGTGTTAACAAAATGTTGCCTGTAACATTCCTCCTTACGTTTATTAGGCCAGAGAGGTATTTGTCACTGGCCTTAATTTAAACAACTTATTTACAGAATCACAGAGTTAGTGGACAGGCTGCAGTAACAAGTTACAAGAGTAATGCGCTTTTGTTACCGCCATTACCTTGTTATCTGAACCGATCATTATTTCCTGTGACTCATCCGACTAGTGATGTTCTTCAACATTATGGATATCGAAATATTTTAATAATGTTATACTGTACTCGGCGAAACAAGGTGATAGCGGTCATTGACTCCCTGTCAAAATCTTGTCATTTTCTATATAAATCGTGATTGACAATGGATTAGGATCATCTGACACTTCATTGTCAATCGCGGTTTGTATAGAAAATGGCAAGTTTACCGACCGACCGAGTACAGTATAGTTCGGGTGAAATCTTTGAAGTTTCAACTCAATTTCGAACAACTTATCTTCAACTGATTGACCTGAATTTTTTTTCAAGATCAAGTTTTAATGAGGTTGTATGTTGGTAGTTATTTTTTTTAAGAATCCTTTTCTTAATTTTGAAGTCTTAGTAATATGGTCCCGTTTTTACCCTTCGGGTACAGAGCCTTTAAAACTAAGAAACTTTACGAAACTTTGGAACTGTTACTCTAATTACACAGATCGGTTTCCTTTTGAGGGAAATCAAAACGGACGTCTTTGACTCATGGAGTTTCCAATCTGTTGGACAGGGCCGGATCTACCGTATGGCTTTTTATTCTTTAACTCGGGGCACCATTCGAAGGTTCCATGCTAAGTCCATGTTAAAATTAGACGATAATGGAAAATCAATACTATTCTCACTGATATTATAAACGCGAAAGTATGTCTTTCTTTCTAGTACCTCTACGGCCAATTACCGCTGAACCGATTTTGCTGGGTATGGATGAAGATACTTTGAGTCCCGGCCCCCGGGAAAGGACATAGGATATTTTTTATTCCGGAAAAAATTTACAGTTTCCGCGCGGTAAACGAATTTTGGTGCAACGAAGTAGGGGGCGTCATCACTCAAGTAGTAATTTTCTTAAATTAAACAGTTCGTACGCCTTGCAGTCCAGCAAATCCTACCTGATCAATCAAACCCTTTCAATTCATTTGATTCAAATCTAAGTTAAGGGCCCTCCCTACCTCTAACTGGCAAGAGGCACTATCCATTATTTTATTTTATTTCTAAAAAAACAGACCAAAATTAAAAAAAAATACAGATAATCTAAGCACTTTATAATTGCATCAAGTATTTTATTAATAATGGCCACTTTTTCTCTTAAAAAATATCATTTAGTACATTATATTTTATGGAATAAAAATTAAAGTTTAGTTACACCTTAAGCCTTAAGGTGTTACTTCGTATAGTTAAATAAATAAATAAAATATCTTTTTATTCAAAATGGGTATCATGATACTTACACTTTTTGAAAGTCGAACGAAGAAACTACGTTGCCTACCACCGGTTCGGGAACTACCCCGCCGAGAAGAACCGGCGTAAGAAACTCGCACGGGGCCATATTTTACTAAAAAAATGGAAAATTACAATGTTATGGCTTACAGCTATGTAACAAAATTAAAAGAAAAGTAACCTGCATGGAGCCACCCTATTCCCAAGGTGTGCTGTCCTCGAAGAAATCATTGACTCTATAATACGCTTTAGCACACAAACGTTCTTTAACTGCTTTTTTAAATTTGTTTAAAGGTAGATTTTGAACATTTTCTGGGATTTTATTGTATAGGCGTATACATTGGCCTTTAAAGGATTTGCTTATTTTGGCTAGTATTGTTAACTTGTTCTTATTTCTAGTATTTACATTATGATTATCACTTTTCTTTTTGAAAATATTTATGTTCTTTCTAACATATAAGAGATTTTCCAAAATGTATTGAGATGTGACGGTCAGAATTCTTATTACTTTAAATTTTTCTCTTAGAGATTCCAAAGACGACATCTTATAAATAGAACGAATAGCTCGCTTCTGCAGCACAAATATTGTATTAATGTCCGCCGCGTTTCCCCACAAGAGGATGCCGTAAGACATTATGCTATGAAAGTAGCTAAAGTAAACTAATCGCGCGGTCTCTACGTCAGTGATTTCACGAATTTTTTTAACAGCATATGCTGCAGAACTAAGCTTATCTGCCAGTTTCACAATATGTGGACCCCATTGTAACTTACAATCCAGCGTTATGCCTAGGAATACGGTGGTGTCTACTAAATTCATTTTCTCATCATTTAATAGTACATTGGTTTGTACTTGCCTAACATTTGGCAAGATAAATTTTAAACATTTTGTTTAATTAGAGTTCAAAAGTAAATTATTAGCATTAAACCAATGTACTATTTTTGAGAGAGCACTATTTACCTCGTCATAATTAAATTGTCGCCTCTTCACATTAAAAATTAGTGAAGTGTCATCAGCAAAAAGTACTATCTCATGCTTATCTTTAACAAGATAAGGTAAATCATTTATATAGATGAGAAAAAGAAAAGGCCCTCAAATGGACCCTTGTGGCACACCTAGTTTTATTTTGGTTCCATTAGACCTTATGGAGTTAACTTCCACCCTAAGTAGGAGCCCAGGGCCCCTAAGCTCACGATCCGGCCCTGCTGTTGTAAGTTCTCAAGTCGGATGACCTTCCGTTTAGCTACGTGGTTGTTAATTAAACTCCTGTTTATCTCCCTTTCCGTTTTGAGGAGTAATTAAGGATACTTAATATTAATTATTAAGTTAAAGAGTGGCCAAATACAGCGAAGAATAGAGACGTGTAGAAGGAAAGAGGGGAGGCCTTTGCCTAGCTGTGGGACTAACGGCTGATAATAATAATAATAATAATAAATTACATGCAGTTGTTTGGCCACAAGTCCTTAACTGCAGTTACAGCAAGGAAGAAAAGAAAATATTATACTTAACTAGCTGTCCCGGCAAACGTTTCTTTGCCATATGAAGTAGGTATTTCACCCGTATTATTTTATTGAAGTGACTAAATAAGTATATCACTATGGCAACGTCGATCGCTATCCCGTCGCACAAACAATGGTCGCCGTCAGTCTCGAGTTGTAATAATTTACTATTATTTATTCAACAAATGCACTTATCAATATAAAAACTACCCAGTAGCCGATTCTCAGACCCACTGAATAGGCATATAAAATTTGGTTAAAATCAGTAAAGCCGTTTCGGAGGAGTACGCGGCCTAACATTGTGACACGAAAATTTTATATATAATAAGTTTAGTCTTTTTAACTAAAATGTTTAATTAAGAAAAAAATACCCCCTGATTCCAAACTCCAATAAGTAGTAGGAATCAGAATGCGAACTGTAAAACAAATCGACGCACCATCTACCGACCTTCGAGGAGGAGTTCTGGCCGATTGGAGTGGTCTACAGGAGGTTCCGAGGACGACTTCCGAACACGTCGCGCCCCACGTCGCAGACAATACGTGTTTAGTGTTTTAGTTGTAGTGTTAGTTTTTAGTATAATTGTATGTATGTTAGTCTATAGGGTATTTATAATATGGGCCAAGATGCCTGAATTAAATAAATAAGTAAGTAAGTAAAATCACTGGAAGTTATTTACAACCTTTCACGAAATAGATAAACTCAAATATTTCCAGTACTGAGCGGGCTCGTGGTTATGAACTATTGCTACGAACACTATCCATCATGTCAGCTTTCAAACAAAAAAAACTAGATCAAAATCGGTCCACCCGTTTGGTTGCTACGATGCCACGGAGATACTCACACACCATTAATTATAACCCCACTGCTATCGTCGGGGTTGTTTAAAGAGCCTATACTATCCCAATGCTGGGACAAAGCTTCCTTCAAGGTCTTCCACCTGTCTCGTTCTAACGCCACCGCAGGCCAGCCTGCAGGCTTGTAGGCATGCAGTTCATCTTGCCATCTTTTTCAAGTCCGTCGTCGTTGGGGTTTAATAATTAATTTTATCGACTTTAAACTATCGACATGTTCACATCACTACGCGTAAACAGGTGATAAACGCTCAAAATATCTATCCCGCTTCTAACAACGGTACACTTTCTAAGGTAAGACAGCAACCAGACAGCAACCAGTGAGTAACCGGAGCCCCCAGCCAAGAAGTTTTCTTTATCGCTTCTATATAGAATAGCCGATACCAAAATGTATGGAATTGACATTACATGAATCTAACGCCAACTTCATACTATCTAACGCGTATGTCAATTTCAAACATATATTTCGTCGATTCTATAAAGAAACGATAAACAATACGTCTTAGCTAAAGGGCCAGTAATAGTACCAGTGGTAAACGTAACTAGTAGTAGTAAGCACTAACCACTTCTGAATCACATCGCACGTGCAACAACTAGGTATGCGGAAATTCACGTTTATTTGTATCGAGCCTTATATTAACGGAGTCTCTCAGACCTTTTATAGCTGAGGGGCTTCTTGAAATACATGTGAATGACAAGATTAATATTATGTATATTGAGACCTTTACCATTTAGTCTGAACTAACTTTAGTTCTCAATATAATGCAAACTGGGAGTTTCTGACAGGAGTTTATCCATTCATTAGCGTTTTTCATTGGCCAAAGCATAGAGTAATAAATATACTGGTCTCTGGCCAAAGTCAGAATATTGACCCATCAACGCTATGTATTGAATAAATGAATTTCTGTCAAAAACTTTCAATGCGTCGAACAGCGGGGCTAAAATGGTCACATTTAGCAATTCCTCTCAATCAATTCAGCAAATGAATTGTCAAAACTGTCAAACTGACAAAATATGTCAAATCAGTGCAAAAATACAGAAATGAATTGCAAGCAGAGTTGCATTTTGCGATATTAGAAAAATGTTTCATATCGTGATTCTTCAAAGCGACCGTTTTAGCCCCGCAGTACCAGTCCTTTTACTATGACAGTACATTCGTGAATAACTATCCTGTGTTTTTCAGTATGCTCGAAGTATCGCACTTTAAATATTTATTTCATTTTAATTTTATTATTATAAAAGTACAATTAATATATAATAAAGGATATTGTGAAAATTTAAATTGCAAAAATGGACAGACAGACGGACAGACGTCGAAGTATCAGTGATAGGGTCCCGTTTTCACCCTTTGGGTACGGGACCCTAAAAACAAAGTAAAGCAATGTTTTGAGAAATAAGGATACCGGGTTTAGGTATCCGGCAACGCACGTGCGACTTAACATCACATTCCTTTTACAAAATCTTTCAAAAATAAAATCTTATTCTCTTCTTTTAATGAATGTGACTGAAACAAACAAGACTTTGCTATTACACTTGAAAATATCAAAGCTAACGATTTTCAAGAACTTGGCTTTAACTTATCGCGACCTTAGCATGTAAGTTGTAACCCTTTTTTTTAACACGCTTTTATAAGCTGGGGCTGTATTTATGCATCCCCGGCGGATTAGAGCCTCGGTGGAGGTATGTGGGACTCCCCAGAAGGTCTACCCACTAAAACCCTATGGTGCTCCACTCCCAAGGAAGAGTTTTGGGTCCTATAGAACCTACCGCAACAAGGCGTGTAACCCAACGAATTTTAGGGTTCCGTACCCAAAGGGTAAAAACGGGACTTTATTAGTAAGACTTCGACGTCTGTCTGTCCGTCTGTCTGTTCCAGGCTGTATCTCAAGAACGGTTATAGCACAGCTAGAGAGTTGAAATTTTCGCAAATTATGTATTTCTGTTGCCGCTATAACAACAAATACTAAAAACAAAATAAACCAAATATTCAAGTGGGACTCCCATTACCCATACAACAAACTTGATTTTTTTGCTCTACTTAAATCAATAATGGCTACACGTAGGCACTTGAAATATTCACAAAATACTTTATAGTATTCGTACTTACTTTAATAATATTGATAAAAATTAAAATAAAATAAGCATTTACCCCTTAAATGCTCCCATACAAAAATACATTGTTTTTGCCTCTTTTTGCTCTTAAATGGTACGGAACCCTTCGTGCGCGAGTCCGGCTCACACTTGGCCAATTTTTTTTTCCTAATGCATATTTCACTTATGAATTATGATTTATGAATAAACCTTGTTACTAAGGGTCCTAATAAAGTTTCGATCCACAAAAATTCAAACTTTAAAGAACGGTTTTAAAAAATAAAAATACCTGATTGATTAATTTTTTGACCACCGTGCTAATTTTGATTAGTTACACAAATTCCGACCTAACACCCTTGTAACAAAGTCCACATCAGTTTAATTTATCTATTTGCAATGTACGTGTTGCACAACATTCGACGTTGCTGCACATATTATACGGCTCGTTTGAGAATGCACTGATCTGTGACCGCATTATGACCTAATGAGCAACGAATGTTTTTGTTGCAGGTGAATCATCATTATCTCACCATTAACTGCATCTGCGTCATTTTATTAGTGTTTTTTTATCAACAATTTTTCAATGGAATTTAGTATCAATAATAATCAATATCCTTTGTTTATTAATCGTTTACTTATAATAATTATTGTCTATGCTTATACGTGGTATAACTCTACTCAAGTCCAAAGTCTCTGTCTGTCAAGCGGCTTTTCCAATATCAATATTCAACACTAATAATAATATCTATAGACGCTTCACACCACCTCAGTCTGGCCCCGTGGTAAGTACCTGAAAGACTTGTGTTACGGGTACCAGACAACGGAAATATATTTAATACTTTTATGCTATCCATATATTTAAGATTTTTATTATATGATACACATACTTAATACACTATTATTTTTACTTTAACCGAGGGAACAAAAAGTTTTCATAACAGTGCAGGTATGTTATGAAAACTTTTTGTTCCCTCGGCGGTATTCGAACCCGCGCCCCCGGCTCGAGCTACCAACAGCCCACCAACTGAGCCACAGAGGTCGTCAAACTAATATTATAATAGCTGTATACCGAGCTTTGCTCGGTATCCGATGAAAATGACATTTTCTGGAAATGATTCCTAGCTAGATCGATTTATCGCCCTCGAAACCCCCTATACAGGGTGTAACAAAAACAAGTGATAATACTTTAGGGTGTGTACGTGTTCCCTGTAGAGATATCACTGTGAAAGTAGCAGCGCTGAAAGACCAAAATTTTTTTTCACTTTTGTATGGGCAAGGGCCCGAGCGTCACGAGTTTCCCCATACAAAAGTGAAAAAAATTTTTGGTCTTTCAGCGCTGCTACTTTCACAGTGAACTCTCTACAGGGAACACGTACACACCCTAAATTATTATCACTTGTTTTTGTTACACCCTGTATACTAAATTTCAAGAAAATCGTTGGAGCCGATTCCGAGATTCCAATTATATATCAATACTAATATTATAAAGAGGTAAACTTTATTTGTTTGTTTGTTTGTTTGTTTAATTGTAATGAATAGGCTCAAAAACTACTGGACCGATTTTAAAAATTCTTTCACCATTCGAAAGCTACATTATTTACGAGTAATAACGAGTAGTTACGAGTAGTAAATAATGTAGCTTTCGAATGGTGAAAGAATTTTTAAAATCGTACACAGGCCACTTTTTATTTTGGAGAATATAGGGTTCCGTAAGATATTTCAGTTTTTCGGAAACAACCAGAAAATTTACTTATTTTGCGTACGCTGCCTAAACTATAAAAGATAGAACTATACAATGTTCCAAGTAAATGTAGATCTTATAAATATCTATAAAAATGTCCGCGACACACTATACCTATCTATGTCAAGTGAGGCACAACAACCATTTTCTTATTTAAAAATGTAGATTTTTTTGGACTACATTTAAACGCATTTATTTTACTTATGCTAATGATCCTAATCAAAATAAATAATTTTATCACTAAGTACAGTTTATGTAGATTATATTTGCTCTTCGAATGATTGAAACTGGACGTTTGGTTAAGAAGTTATGGCGAAATTAAAATATTGCGATTTACGCCCGTTTCGAAGTGGGCGCTACCAATGCCACAGAATAAATAATAATAGTACGAGTACCAATGCAGGGGTGCGCATTGTACACATAGAAAAGGTCTACAGAAAACTCCGCGATGGTATTTTTTTTTTTATGAAATAAGGGGGCAAGCGAGCAAACGGGTCACCTGATGGAAAGCAACTTCCGTCGCCCATGGACACTCGGAGCATCAGAAGAGCTGCAATTGCGTTGCCGGCCTTTTAAGAGGGAATAGGGTAATAGGGGAGGGTAGAGATGGGAAGGGAAGGGAAGGGAATAGGGGAGGGTAGGGAAGGGAATAGGGTAGGGATTGGGCCTCCGGTAAACTCACACACTCAGCGAAACACAGCGTAAGCGCTGTTTCACGCCGGTTTTCTGTGAGAACGTGGTATTTCTCCGGTCGAGCCAGCCCCTTCGTGCCGAAGCATGGCACTCCGACGTATAAGTATATCTCTTTTGGATATATCCCACAATAACATATTTTTTTGTCATTTACTTTTAACTTCAAATAATGGCTAATTTTCGAAGCGATTTTAACCAATACGGCAATAATCCTTATTCAATTAAATACTTCAAATACATTATTGATTTTGGCCCTTTACAGCATAATTATTACGATTTTAATTTTAAATAAATATTTTCGAAGACATTACAGATTTAAAATTGCGGGACGTAAGTAGCTTTTGCAGCAGTACCGACCAACGCGGGCCACGGGTAGTAATGAATATAAAATTATTTAAAATCAAACTACTGAATTGATTTTAATCATTTTTTCAGTGACTTAGGCCATAATTTTTTTTATACCCATGCGAAGCCGGGGCGGGTCGCTAGTATATATATATATACAAGAATTGCTCGTTTAAAGATATAAGATATTAGTTTGACGACCTCTGTGGCGAAAGTTAGTACCAGTTAGTACTCTGTCTGTCTGTAATCTGTTAGTGTTACCTCTTAACACTCAAATGGTTGAACCAATTTTGCTGTTCGGTATGGAGAAACTTTGAATCCTAGGAAAGGACGTAGGACACTTTTTATCTCGGAAAAATATAAGGTTTCATCGTTATAAACAAAATTTGGCACAACAGAGAAGCGGGCGTCAGTGGCTTTATAAATATGCCAGACAAAAACAATAGACCTTCGCTATCAATAGTGAGTGGATAAGAATTTTTTAATTTTGAAGCCCCTATGTTTCTGAAACCTTTAGCAAAATTTTGATGTCACAAAGCTTTGACGCTCTGCGAAAAAGTATTTGTGCGCGGACACTGTTTGATATTTTATTCGAATTTTTTATTTTTGTAAATAGAAAGGCTTGAAAAATCCAGGAAACAACAAATATTGGTTTCATATTTTACGTTATCAAGAGGAAAATTTGTAAATAAACAAGAATGATAATATTTTGTGTTGAATAAATAATTGTAAATTATTACAACTCTAGACTGACGGCGACCATTGTTTGGGCGACGGGATAGCGAATAGCGATGGACGTTGCAATGGTGACATACTTATATTTTTGCCACTTCAATAAAATAATACGGGCTAAATACTTTATATGACAATGACAAAACAACATTTGCCGGGACAGCTAGTATCAAATATGACCGAATTGAGAAACCACCTCATTTTTAATATAAAAGTATATATATATATATA
The DNA here is from genome assembly GCF_905147365.1 of Aricia agestis. Lineage (NCBI taxonomy): Eukaryota > Metazoa > Arthropoda > Insecta > Lepidoptera > Lycaenidae > Aricia > Aricia agestis. The sequence goes on along the minus strand of NC_056428.1, from coordinate 20,579,429 downwards.
TATATATATATATATATATATATATATATATATATATATATATATATATATATATATATATATATATATATATTTACTATATATTATTATAAATGCTTTATAAAAACTTTCACGCCAAAACTACCGAACCGATTGTAATGAAATTTTGTATACAGATAGTCTAAAGCCTGAGAAAGAACATAGGCTCCTTTTTTACTGGAAAAAAGGGTTGTAAGGGGGTGAAAATGCGTAAATTTGTTCAAATTAAGTTAGTTCCAAAAATTCATAATAGATGGCGCCGTACGTCTCCTACATCACGCTAACTCTTGCCCAAAAGTATTTCTGTAAGAGGTGGTATTATCATGCATTTAATTTTTTCGATTGTTATTTCTTTTTTTACGTTATATGTAAATCAGTACTTTATCTATGCATAATGCAGTGACGTAACCTTAAACCTATCAATGATAAATATATAGTTTATGGGTAAAGTTGTGTAATTGGGGGGCTAAATAAGCTTAAAAATTTGGCATAAAATATACAGTTTAGTTTAAAAAATATGAAATATTATGTGCGCACTGCACAGCTGTTTTGATTTAAGGGGTACCAGGTTTTTTTTTTTTTATGAAAGCTTTTGACACCAATTTTGTTGACATCGCGCGCTATAAACTGAAGTCCACGCGGACGAAGTCGCGGGCAACAGCTAGTTATATTATAACTTTAATAAGATTTTTAAAAACGTGGAGACAATAACCTTCATCAATCGTCATCATCTAATCAGCCTATAGTCGTCCACTGCTGGACATAGCCCTCTCTCAATGAACGCCAATATGGCCGACCTCCTGCTACTCGCATCCAACATGGGCCCGTAGGCCGTACCCAAGGGAACGGAGGGTGCAGTAGAATTTAAACGAAGAAACTATTGCCATCACGCTTCACCCTGCGCCGGCACGTGTATTGTGGTATTGTGATAGAGACAGATACATCACACAGTAAATCGAGGTAACGTAGTCCTCTGATTCCTCCTTCAAAATAGAGCCTATCTAATTATTATTACTTTAAATATCTTCAGGAAGAGTGAGTCTATGCCTCTACGTTTTTATTTTATATAATAGAACACATTCCTTTAACAAAATGTTACAAAAATAAAATCTTATCTTAAAGTTCTTTCAAATTTGTTTTATGATCGGTGGATTGGCGGGGTATGGGGCATTAATTTTTTGTATTAATATAATATAGGTTATATAAAGAAGCTGGCTTCTTCTTCTGCTTCCTTTTTTTTAGTTGGCCTTTGGCACTGATACATCATCATTTTCATCATCGTTTTACTATATCGTCATGTCTAAAGTCTAAGTCTAAGTAACTCCATGTTGGCCCAATACGACTTTTTTGGGTTAGGTTAGGTCTAAAGCAGGAGCGTAGCGCAGCGAAGCTCCCGCCTTAGCCATCGTGGTTATTTTTTTGTGAACCACCCAGAAGTAGGAGCCCTGCGAAGCGGGGCACCGTCGACTTCGTAAACACCCGAGAACAGTTGACCAGGACCTCAAAATTATGAAAATTTCAAAGGTAAGCTCCAAAACGGTAAGCCCGTGACCCAACCAGCAAAAAGTGGTTTTTGAAGTATCACCAGAAGTACATTTCCATGGGATTATATGAGACTTATATCCACATATAAGTCCCCACTTTATAAGTAAATTTTTACTTATATCGTGTTTATATTCGTCCGCTTCAATGCCATTTACGCCTATGTTTCTCCTATAATAGGATTACGTAAGCGCAATTGTATAGTAACCCAACATAAGTAAATTATAGGAAAAAGTGAGATCAATACAAGCCTCGCAATGCTTCTATAAGCTCACATTTTATAAACAGAACCCAATTCGTTCTGTGAGTCCAGGAATGGGCATTGTCCAAAAAAAATCACATGTACTTTTTATATTTTTTTTCGTTAAAATAGGGTATTTTAAGAATAGTACCTGGATGACCGAGCTTTTCTCGGTATAGCAAACACACATTGACTTCGTGTTACTTAATAACGCCATCTGCTGGTCGTTAAAACAATTAGTTGCTAACAAAATAGTATTATTATTCGCCAATAGATGTCAGGAAGAGTCATATTTTTCAGTTTATCGATTATCGATAAAACACGAATAAAAAGACATTTTCTGAAAATGATTCCTAGCTAGATCGATTTATCGCCCCCGAAACCCCCTATTTACTAAATTTCATGAAAATCGTTGGAGCCGATTCTGAGATTCCAATTATATATACAAGAATTGCTCGTTTAAAGATATAAGATAAATTAAATAATTTTGAAATTCATTGGCTAGTTTTTCCTCAATAAATTTTAAAATTTTGCTCTGACGTCATCATCGGCTGCCAATTGACCTCTGCATATGTTTTAAATTTCCTTTCAATCTTATTTATAATGGCTGGTCCGTCAAATGCAAGTTCTCATTATATGAAAGCTGATACGAGAAGCTTACCAAAAGTTCGAAACGTAATGTTGGTCGAATTTATTGCTAATTTACGCCATTGAAGGTCAAATATTTTTGTAATGAGCAAAATTTAAAAAAAATAGACAATCCCCATTGTCAAAACATAAATTTTAACTGAATATCATTTAATGTCAACCATCATAATCAGAAATATAATATAGTAGAAAATCAAAAGGTTTTTGTTGTTAGTCTGTTATATATTCGAAGAGGAATGTGAATTTTCTGATAAACTATACTATAGTTTTTCTTAAAATTTTAAAGTGTAATTTTAATGTGTAATTTTCTTATTTACATTTTAATATTTAATTTTTTACTATGAAAATATCATGAACAGTCGCCATTTTCTCGGTGAGCATTGCCAAGTGCGACTTAGGGCCATTATAAGTAATATTGGTTCTTCGGCAAGTGTCAAAACCGAAGATTCGCCATATTGTTATTTGTTACCAATTAGGGTTCTACATTGCCCAGATAAAAAGAAACTCTATTAATATTGATATATTTGCAAGTTAAAGAAATATTAAAAGGTTTTATTGTGCGTCCTAGGTTAAAAATATAATAAAATCTATAATAATTCCTATGATAGAATTAACAAAACCATATAAAGCATGTTTTTGCCTAAAAGAGTTTTGACCAAGATTGTTTAAGATTACTCAGTCTATAACACTACTATGGAATGCCATTATAAGTGTATCTAAGCTTATAATGACATGCGATAAATCTATATAGAGAACATTTTTATCTTACTGCGTGCTGTTATAATCTAAGTGATTTTATTATAATTAAATAAATATATGATATTATAATAAAACTATATAAAATCACTTCTAAGGTAATCTAAAACCAGACAAGAAATATAAATGTTTTTCAGTACTTTAACTTGAATTTAATTATAATGGCCATAAAATATTAGCTTATAATATGAGGTTATAAGTATAAATAACAAGAGTAATTATAAAATAATATGGCCGAAATACTTTATATGGCAAAGAAACGTTTGCTGAGACAGCTAGTATTATAATTATATAATTGGAATCGGCTCCAACGATTTTCATGAAATTTAGTATTTAGGGGATTTGGGGGGCGATAAATCGATCTAGCTAGGAATTATTTTTAGAAAATGTCATTTTATTCGTGTTTTATCGAATTCCGAGCAAAGCTTGGTCAAATAGCTAGTTTTAATTATAATAAAACCTTCTCTAACCTCTCTATATTTACAAATCATTGAGCAATCACATCAAAGTTCGTTGCGCAGTTTTTAAGATCCAAACTTTCATAGTGTTCCTGTTTAAATTTAATTTAAATCTTTAAGCGGGAAGCTTTTATTCTACGGGGTGAAAACCTAATACCACAAAAAACTTTTAATACTTTAACCTCTCAACGAAATCTCTGACAGACCTTATCACGTGATCATTAATTTTCACCCCGTTGACACCCCTAGCGGGAAAAAAGGTCGTAATTTATGCGAAAACTTCCACGGACATACAGATGCGTAACATTTCATTCGTCTGACAGGAGGGTTCCGCCGTCCCGTCCGCGCCTTGAGCACAAGCACATTATGACCGGTTTTCGGGAGTGTACCGGAAAGCGCAAAAATCCGTGCAACTACATAATTTTTCTTTTTCAAAATTCAGTCAGTTTGAATACAATTTGTATAATTAATGAATTTGGCCGCAGTCGCATTGCGACGCAACTTGCGTGTGATGCGGCATTCTGCGGGCGCGCATTTCTTCTATTCATTTGCGAGGAAGGCGATTGGTTTGCATGTACCTACTCAACTGTCAAGTATTGCGGTTAGCCCCGACGGGTTCCGGCCCGGAGATTACTTATCAGAGAAGTAATTGATTCATATTATGCAGATAGCGAATACGTAAGGTAGTGTTATAATATCAAAATTAGTCGACAGATAAATTCACATAATATTGGCCTGGGAATCAATTTATTCGTGCGTGGTTAGCATTTTGTACTGTGCTCCTCTCCGACATGCTGCGACTCATCATATTGTGCATGCTTAACATTTCATTCCTCTGAGTAGGGGTCCGCGCCTTGAATTGTTGAAAGCCTTTCTGTCAACCCTGAGCATCCAACCAGCGACCTGTCAAAATCGGTCAAGTATCCGCGAGTCGCGACACGTTTTGACAGTCCATTACGCCCTAAATGCCGAAAGAAATATACTAATTGCTAAATATACAGGGTGTAACAAAAATAAGTGATAATACTTTAGGGTGTGTACGTGTTCCCTGTAGAGATTTCACTGTGAAAGTAGCAGCGCTGAAAGACCAAATTTTTTTTTTCACTTTTGTATGGGCAAGGGCCTGAGCGTCACGAGTTTCCCCATACAAAAGTGAAAAAAATTTTTGGTCATTCAGCGTTGCTACTTTCACAGAGAACTCTCTACAGGGAACACGTACACACCCTAAATTATTATCACTTGTTTTTGTTACACCCTGTATACAACTCCGTTGGAAGTTCCCGTTTAAGGTGACGCCGCGTTAAAGTACAAAAACCGTGTTGGATATGTTTTAAATTGCTTCTTTTCTATGACTCAACAATGAAAAACAAGCGTGGAACAGCAAGAAATGAAAAGGGCTCAGCGACAAAATGGTTTTTGTCGCGTAATTTAAAAACCATAAATAAATTTCATATAAACTATGGGCAAATTAAAGTGTATGCTTGAACCAATTAATGTACAATTTTTGGAAGCTTAATTCACTCTCCTCTGTTGGCAAAATAGGATTCCCTTTTTTTACAGAGGTCTTTTTGATTGATTATTCTATGTTATAAAAGTTGACCAATCGTGTTATGCTATGGGTAATTCAAAGATAAAGACATGATGAATACCACATGAATACTGACAATGAACTTTAATTTCTTAACTTTAGTCATTGCTGAGAAAAATCGACATCGCTACAGCCAAATTATCAAGGCGTCACCTTAAGGGTACTGATCACGTTGGACAATGGATTACTGCAATGATTGCCATTTGCCACCGGGATTGTGCAAAGACTAAAAAAATTGAATTATTGAATGGGAAAATTCATGTCGTTGGGGCTTTCTCATAGAAACGCAATTCTTAGAGCAGTGTTGAAGTCGTAAGAAACTTCAGCGCTGCTACTTTCACAGTGAACAAGGGGCACATACACGAACTAAAGTATTATCACTTTGGTTACATCCCGTACTTACTCTTTGCAGTTCCAAATGCAATCAAAATAACATAGATTAAAGTAGATTATGGACGCAATGTCCAATCCCTGGACGTAGAAAATAGACCTTTTTATTACATCGGGAAATGCTTTACGCATCCCCGGCGGATTGGGAATATCTGCCGGGGTATGTGGGACTCCCCGGGTATAGGGTCTACCCACTAGAACTCCATGGTGCTCCAATCCTTAAAAAAAGTTGCGGGCACGTTAGAACCTGCCGCAAATAGACCTAGGCGATGGAAACCGTACGGCCTGTCCACATCTCCACGTCAAGACGTCATCAACGTGGAAAGTTGCGGTAACGTGGCACGGTACGTTGACGTGACGTGAAAATTTACGTCAACATAACGTGAAAATGCACGTCACGGTGCTGCGGTGTAGTAACATTTTACGTCTTTCTTTTCCTTAAATCACTCTCTCCGTCTTCTTAACAATAGCAGATTAAGCAGAATCCGTATTGTGCTGTCCATATATAGTGAAGAATGTAGCAGTTTTACATGGCATGGTGAAGTACAATGTTGCTACCACGGACGTAAAAAAAATAGTTGCTACATGTTACGTTGAGGTAAATTTTCACGTCAACGTACCGTGCCACGTTACCGCACTATTCCACGCTGACGACGCGCGTCGTGACGTGGATGTGTGGACAGGCCTAATAGGCCTCTTGAATATCGTTGCTAAGCTACGGCAACGCCGCGGGTCGGTTGACGGCGGAAACTCACGGGCGCTTTTGTCATATGATTCTCAAACAAGTCACTGCACTTTTTTGGTAATTGTTTATATTTTTAGCACAATAAAAAGTAATGAGGCAAATTATTATTAATTGTGGACTTCATAATATTTCCGCAGACTTTTTCCGCGGAAAATCAGTACTTATCGAAAGCTATATTTACTTAAATATATACGATCATGAAATATTCTTTCAAATTCATTGAATATGATTTTTTACTTTGTATTTATTTATTTGTAAGATCATCTTCTTAGTTATTACTTATTACTAAAACAGGTTGTTTACGTAATTAAAAATTATAGAGCACAAACTAATTCCAAAGCAATCATGTTCATGAAGTCTTCGAAATCCATGATGATGGAGAGCGAATCATCCGTGTAAAAGTAACACCATAGACCAGAGTAGGTAATCGACTGTACGACGTGAAAGTGGAGCTATGTATTGAATAATCTAAACAAATATATTTTCAGCAACTTTTCAACCATACATGCAAAATAAAAATGGAAAATGCAGATGTATTTCATTATCAAAGAAATTTTTCTTTGATTTTTATGATTAATATGTAATATAATAAATTTACTAGATGACGCCCGTAACTCCGTTGTGCCATAACTCTTGCACAACGGAGTAATCGCACGGGATTCGGGAACCGTACATTTTCCCGAGACAAAAAGTATCCTATGTCCAGTGGCGTCAATATAGAGCTGGCAAAATGCCACGGGCCCCCGACCCAAATGGGCAAAAACTTTTAAGTACATAATATTGTTTATTATAAACGTGACGATTTTTACTGATAGAGCCCCATCAATTTTGCCACGGGCCCCGGATCTTATAGTTACGCCACTGTCTATGTCCTTTTTCGGGACTCTTAAGAATTATCCATGCCAAATTTCAGCAAAATCTGTTCAGCAGTTAAGGCGTTAAAATGTAACAGACAGACACACTTTCACACTTATAATATTATTAGTAAATTAGTAATATCAGTAATGAGTATATTAGTATGATAATATTATTATAAATGCGAAAGTGAATATTGAAGGAATTAGTAATAAATATTGAACCGACAATAATTTTATTTATATTGTTTTTTCAATTACAATATATTATTATACATAAAACAATGATATTAGAAATAACTTGCACGTGATATTTTAGAAATATTCATGCGAGATTTAGATTTAAGTATGATTAATAATCGGCATATTGATTTCGATACGTTTCCCAATTCCGTCTCAGAAACGAATGAAACGTTAATTCACGAATCCGAGATTGGGATTTTTTGCACCCTACAACACAACAGTACCTCGTACCGCCCATATTTTCCTTATTCAGAGCACTTTTTAACGTTTTCAACGTGTTTTCATATTTAACTAGTAAACCGTATTTCACAGCTGATCGCACTCTGACACCCACCTGTTGCCTGAATCTGCCACTCGCCGCGCCACTAGAGATATATAAGAGGCCTATAGATACTCCGAAAATATAACACAACGAGTCGACGGATAAACAATAGTACCGATGACCGAGCATTGCTAGGTATAGCAAGTTACTCATTGACTTCGTGTTACTTAACAACGCCATCTGCTGGAATAGATTTAGCTGCTGTTGTGTCGTTAAAGCAATTAGTTGCTTACAAAATAGTATTATTATTCGCCAATAGATGTCAGGAAGAGTTATATTTTTTTCGATTATCGATAAAACACGAATAAAAAGACATTTTCTAAAAATGATTCCTAGCTAGATCGATTTATCGCCCCCGAAACCCCCTATATACTTACTCATGAAAATCGTTGGAGCCGATTCCGAGATTCCAATTATAAATATAATTATATATATTACAAGAATTGCTCGTTTAAAGATATAAGACTAATAATGGTCAGACATGGCTTTTAAGGACGCTATCACAATTATTATTTTTAACAAAAAATTAAAACCGACTTCCAAGGTAAAAACAATAATAACATCCTTATAATATAAACCAAAAAGTATTTAATAATTTTTCCTGTCTAATAGTGCCTTTTTCCGAATTCGGCTAAACCTCAACTATTTCTGTACTCAATCTTCATCATTTTGAAGTCGGTACCAGTAGTGTTAGCACGGCGACCAGCGTTCTCTTAGTATCTTCGGAACCATAGTATACCTTGGTGCAAAATCTTGCGTTTTGGTAGCATATGCTTAGGATGCTTCTCATAAAATCAAAATCACCATATGTTTCCATATAAATTTTGAGGAGTTCCCTCGATTACTCATGGATCCCATCATCAGATCACCACTTTTGTGAAAATGGGACCAAATTGGAATGAAACCTAATATAACAAAACAAAAATTTTGAAAATCGGTTCACAAACGGCGGAGTAGTGGTAAAAAAAAATCCACAGCCGAATATATAACCTCCTCGTTTTTTGGAAGTCGGTTAAAATTATGACAAATTTTGGCAGGTCAGTACGAATATCGACGTTAAGTACATTAAAATAACATTCAATATCAGCGCGCCTTGTACAGTGGCGGTTACGACGCTCGCCGCTTTCTTGATAGGGCGAAAATGTATGAAGGAGAGCGTTGCTTATTTTTCTTATAAATGGAAATTTTATTTATTTTTATATATATTTTCCTTAGTTCAGTGTATTTAGCTATAATGGTACCTAATCAAATCCCATTTTTTTTAATCTTTTGCGATTATTGTGATGGTTAAAACGTGTTTATGTGAAAATTTTGTATGCGGCTATAAAATTTTTATAGTATGGACGTGGAGATGAATATATTATCTTTCATTTGAAACCAAAATATCCTTGCAGTGTGGCTCCTAATTCTTTAAAATGGTACTTACCTGAAAATCGCTGATATTTGTGAAAAAATGTGATAGCGTCCTTAATGTGGCAATTTAAAGTAACATCAGCTACAACACAAAATGGCGAGTTTCGTGAATAAAATGTGTATAAAATGCATTAACTTATCAAGCAAACGCAGGGACAGGTCGGATTAAACGTGTTAAAATGAGGAATTACACTTTAAGCTATTTTGTTATAAGTGAAATTCGTAAATAATTATTTATTATTACTTACTAGAGATCGCCCAATGGTCGAAATTCGGCCTTTTAAAGTATTGACTATTTCAGATTTATTAAAAAACAACAATAATTCTGCCTAGAATACAATAATTATAGAAGTATTTTGTTTTGTCCCTAACCTGTTAACTTCCAAAACCTTAAACCAACAGGTTTTGTACGTACACTAACGCAATGATATAATTATGACACCACCACCACCACGTTCTCACAAGGTGACATTTAAAAAAAACAAAATGGCAGATGTTTGACGCCATATTATTGTGAGGTACCTAAAAACCTAAAAATCTACCAAGCATATCATGTGTGTGGGGTATCAAAATAAAGGATTTTAAACACTGATTCTAAATATGTATATACTTGCATTTTTTATATTAAATGGAACGATAAATCTACACCAATATTATAAAGAGGAAAGATTTTATTTTTTGTTTGTTTGGCTCCGAAACCGATTTGAAAAATTCTTTTCCCATTGGAATTCTACATTATTTTTGCTGAACATAGGCTGAATTTTATTTTAGCAAACAAGGATTCTGTAAGATATTTGGGTTCTTCGGACGCAAGGTGTAAAAAATCAACCAGAAAAGTTACTTATTTTACGTACGCTGCCTAAACTATAAAAGATAGAACCAAAAAATGTTCTAAGTAATTGTTGACTTTATAAATATCTACAAAAAAGTCCGCGACACACTATACGTATCTTTGTCGAGTGAGGCAGCATAACCATTTTTTTTTTTAGTTTTTCCTGGGTATGCTTTTTGCAGCACTCACCGACATCCACGCGGGCGGGGCCGCAGCCAACCGCTAGTAATAAAATAAGAAAAAACCAATATCCGCCTGCATGGATAAATATATAACTAAAAATTAAGTGACTGACATTACTGAAACAAGATGAAAATTCAATGACAAAGTATTAAAAAAAGCAATGATAATTTCAATGTACGAGTATGGTAAAGAACTAAACAAGACCTAATTCTGCCGGAGGCATCGAATCTATGTTTTAATTGATACGACTCTTGCTTACGAGTTTCATGCCAGGGTAAATAGAAGGTTACATAGAAAAATTTAGAAGAAGAAAGTGGATTATAAAATGCAGCCGGAGGCATAATATTTTATGATTTATGAATTAATGTTAAACTTGGTGCGACATGCCTCCGACTGCATTTTATTATCCACTTTCTTCTTCGATATTTTTCTATGTAACCTTCTATTAATTATCCTGGCATGAAACTCGTAAGCAAGAGTCGTATCAATTAAAACATGGATTCGATGCCTCCGGCAGAATTAGGTCTTGTTAACTTGTTTAGTACTTTTTAGTTAACATTTTTTGCAGTCGGGTTTTTTGATTTTTAATTAGGTCTTGTTTAGTACATTTTAGTTAACATTTTTTGCAGTCGGGTTTTTTGATTTTTAATAATTATTCACTGCTGTTTCGCGGGTTAGTCGCACACGCCGCCTGCAAACGTGTCGAATCGTGTTATGTTTAGGTACTTCGCGTACGTTACTTTATTTTGTTTCTATGATACAATTGATGATTTTAAATACCTATTGATACCTATTTCATGTACTTACATGAAATGTCGATTTAATAATACATACTTAATTTGTTGTTAAGATTATACTTATTTACAAAAATAATTTCTTTACAGTTTACGTAATTTCAGAAACACTTCATTTAATTTAAAAATGTGTAAGACTAATCGAGTGTGATGTACTTATACACATTATAAATAAGTGATAATCAAGGTTTTTCTTTAATGTTACTTCAATAATAGCAAAAAAATAAAAAGTCGGCGCTTTTTGCCGACTATTCGCCAAATACAAAAGTGGCCTAATAGTCGGCTTTACCGACTAGTCGGCACATCTCTAATAATTATTATATCTATATATTAATACGTGAGCCAAAAACTTTGTAACCCTTTTGACGAAAAATGGGGAAACGTAGGTGAATGAAATTTTGCACAGTTATAGTTTATATTCTGAAGGAGTGCATCGAGATAATATTATTTTGTAATTATGCTTTTTTTCATACATTTTTTTTATCAAATAAAACATTACACACACTATAACACACACACTAGGAAAAATGACAGATTTTTGAGTGACAAGCCTATACATACGAATTATACTCTTTTATTTATGGTTGAAGTCTGTTGACAACAAGTTGACAAATTGAAAATGGATTATAGTTTTTTTTTATTGAATCTTAGATACTATTAGACAATGGTTACACGGCCAGTCTGAGATCAGCTGAGTCCCAGAGACAAGAGTTGAAAAAATATGATAAAGTCAATATTTTTTTTTACAAAATAATCTACACTACTATTATAAAGAGGAAAGATTTGATTTTTTGTTTGTTTGTTTGTTTGTTTGTTTGTTTGAGTCGAATAGGCTCCGAAACTACTGGACCGATTTGAAAAATTCTTTTACCATTGGAATCCTGCATTATTTCTGCTGAACATAGGCTAATTTTTATTTTGGAAAAATATAAGGTTCCGTAAGATATTTGGGATTTTCGGACGCAAGGTTTAAAAAATCAACCAGAAAAGTTACTTATTTTGCGTACGCTGCCTAAACTATAAAAGATAGAGGCATAAAATGTTGTAAGTAATTATAGATCTTTTAAATATCTACAAAAAAGTCCGCGACACACTATACCTATCTATGTTGAGTGAGGCACAATAACCATTTTTTTATTAAAAAAATCTAGAATTTTTTTTGGACTATATTTAAATGCGTTTATTTAAATCATGCTATTGACCCTTATCAAAATAAATTATTTCATCACTAAGTACAGTTAATGTAGATAATATTTGGTCTTTGAATGATTAAAATTGGACGTTTGGTTTTAATGTTATGGCGAAATTAAAATATTACGATTTCTGCTGCACGTTGCGAATTGGGCGTCACAGACTCGCCCGGAGAGTCCACGTAAATATTACCTCGATCGTGGGAATCGCAGACACAATAGATTTTCAATAGTTATGCGACAGCCGGGTGCTGCTTTATTGATTTGATATAGAATATCGTGCTTCATTATTATAATCCTAATTTCAAAAAAGCTTTAAAAGTTATGACTACGAAAGTAATATTTTTAGAACTTTTTAAAATAAGTTTTGAATGACTATTATTTTTGATTGCTATTATAATTAATTAATTTCTTTAACTATAAATCTCCAATAGCGGCAGCCGGCTGCCAGCATAACAATTGAAGATCTATTGTGTCTGCGATACCCACGATGCCGATGCACGATGGAAGTATTAATGCATATTTTTTAATCCACACTATTTCTGCTGAATATAGGCTATATTTAATGAGAGAAAAAAGGGAACCGTATTAAGTGTTAATAATTGTGTGAAAAATCTACCAAAATATTCCTTCTTGCTTATGCTTTATAAATTATAGACTATACTTACTTATCGCAAAGTGATGTAGGTACTATAGTCTTATAGAGGACATTAATATCAACGTAAAAGTCCGCGATATCGTATGTCTGACTACTACAATTATTATTATCTTACAATAACTACTTTTTAATCTAAAAATATGCAATAGTAACGTTGCGCTGGTACAAACCATGCCAAACTACTTATGAGCAGGTATTAGTACTTACCAGATTTAATAATTTATATATATAATAATAATTAATAATTCGTACAGAACACCATGCAGCGGATACAATGGCACACCACTATAACATGAATGATCTGACCTCTTTTGTTAATGAAAACTTGAAAAAATTAGTCCTAGATCAAAAACATGCTTTTGAAACTATAGTCGATAGCGTCAATAATAACATAGGAAAATTTTTCTTTTTGGATGCCCCAGGGGGTACGGGAAAGACGTTTCTTGCAAATTTATTACTAGCGAAGATAAGACAGTCAGGGAAGACAGCGATAGCGGTTGCTTCATCAGGAATTGCGGCAACTCTCCTAAAGGATGGTAAAACTGCTCATTCTACGTTCAAACTTCCGTTATCTGTAAATTTTGAGCAACAATCTACATGTTCTATCCGCAAAAATGGACCTCTTGGTAAAGTACTTCAAGACGCCTCCTTAATTATGTGGGATGAATGTACAATGAGCCATAGAGCACATATAGAGGCCGTGGATAGAACCCTAAAAGATTTAAGAAACTCTTCTGCTCTAATGGGTGGGATCACTTTTGTTTTTGCTGGAGATTTCCGTCAGACACTCCCAGTCATTAGCAGAGGTACGCGAGCAGATATCATCAAAGCTTGCTTGAAATCATCCCCCTTATGGGCGTCAGTTGAAAATTTAAAATTACGAACAAATATGAGAGCTCATCTCCATGGAAATACAAATAGTGATTTTCCACAACAACTGCTTAAACTTGGGGAAGGAATTTTTCCCACTCCAACTTTAAGCGGAAATTGTGCAATCCTTTTGGATGAGTCTCTAGGCCAGATAGTCCATAATTTAAATGATTTAATAGATGCCGTTTACCCTGATATGGAGAATTTGCACCAGAAGGACCTTCATTGGTTGTGTTCTAGGGCAATAGTCTCACCTAGGAATGATACTGTCAACGAAATAAACAATCTGATTTTACAAAAATTTCACGGTGAAATAAAGACCTACAAATCGATCGACACCGTCACTAATATCGAAGATGCAGTCCATTATCCACAGGAGTTTTTAAATTCGCTGAATCCTTCTGGACTTCCACCACACGAACTGACGTTAAAAATCGGAATTCCAATCATGCTTTTGAGAAATTTATGCCCACCAAATATGTGCAATGGGACAAGGCTGCTTATTAAAGAATTAAAGGACAATTTAATTGTAGCTACCATTATCACCGGCCCAGCAGCTGGTCAACTAGCTCATATACCGAGGATACCGATGATTCCAACTGATCTGCCAATCCCATTTAAACGGCTTCAATTTCCGGTAAAAATATCTTTCGCATTGACTATGAACAAGTCCCAAGGTCAAACTTTCAAATTAGTAGGCATCGACCTACGAAAAGAATGTTTTACTCATGGTCAACTATACGTTGGCCTATCCCGAGTTGGAGCTGCTGATAATCAATTTATTTTGCTGCCACAAAATAAAACAACATCAAATATCGTTTACAGGGAAGCTTTAACCCAATTTTAATGGAATCTTTTACGCAAAAAGAAGTATGGTGTAAAAAAACATAAAGCGCAAAAGTACAACAAAAATACTTTATACAAAAACAAATAGAAAATTTCAAAATGTATATAATAGTAGATGTAGGTAAGCATAAAATAATAAAGCATAAAATAATAAAGCATAAAACTACAAAAAAAAAACATAAAATATTTTAAACAAAAAAAAACATGAAGAAATTGCAAAATATTATAAATAATAGTATCTTCTGCAGGTAAGGATAAAATAATCAAACATAACACTTAAAATATAAAAATATAAAAAAAAAATACAATAAAAATGTGTTATATGTACATAATAATTATAATATAGTAGTTGCAGGCTAAATAATGTAAACTATTTTTATGTTCTGCTTAACTTAAAGATTGACTACCTTTATTTAAAAAAAATAATTTAAAAACCAATGTCCACCCGTGCGAAGCCGGGCCGGGCCGCTAGTAAATATATATAGTAGTCCTAATGTCGTTGAAACTAAGGTCGAATTTCAACCACTGGGCGATCTCTAGTTATTATAATAAACCCAAGCTAAGTTTATGTTATATCCAAGTCTGTCTGTGACCTTTTCACGCTCAAGCGGTTAAACAAATTTAGATGGGTGTGTAAAGTAACTTTAAGAGCTGGGAATGGAGATTATAAACAACGCGAGATGGCTTTTAGTAATACGGAAACCACAGTCCACAATCCATGGCAATATAATAAATGCAAAAGTGTGACTGTCCTGTCTGTCCCTCTGGGGGCACGGCGCGGCATAGTCCAATCAAATTACGAAATAAATAAACATGAACGAACACAGTTTGGGGATTTTACGGATCGATAGGGGGGTGTATTTTGAGCATTAATTCCAATTTGAGGGGTTCTACTGAGGTCAGCTCAAGGTCATTTCGATAGAAACGCGTTTAATTCGATATCTCGAGAATGATCAGTGTCAGGCAAAAAATTGTAGAGACCTTTTCTCTTCCAAATTAAATTTACTAAGTTTTTTTATCTAAAACTTTTTCTTTTAACATAAATATTTTTCAACTTATTACTCCTGAAAGGCAAACATTTTACTTTTTAGGGTTCCGTACCCAAAGGGTAAAAACGGGACCTTATTACTTCGATGTCTGTCCGTCTGTCTGTCCATCTGTCTGTCCATCTGTCTGTCCGTCTGTTTGTCCGTCTGTCTGTCCGTCTGTCTGTCTGTCTCCAAGCTGTAACTCAAGAAGCGCTATAGCTAGACTTCTGAAATTTTCACAGATTATGTATTTCTGGTGCCGCTTTAATAAAAAATACTAATAACAAAATAAAATTAATATTTGAGGGGGGCTCCCATACAAGAAACGTTATATTTTTTGTCTTTTTGGCTCGTAATCCATAATGGCAACATATAAACACTTGGAATTTTCACAAAATCCTCAATTATATGCGTACTTTAATATATAATTTAGGGGGGGCTCCCATACAAAAAACACATTTTGTTCCTTATTTTCGCTCTATAACGGTACGGAACTCTTCGTGCGCGAGTCCGACTCGCACTTAGCCGATTTATTTTAAATAGAAAAAAACTTAAAATTTTTATAAGTATATATAGAGTAATAATTTGTATATATAGAGTAATAAGTTGAAAAATATTAATGTTAAAAAAATTTCGCATAAAAAAAGTTAGTAAATTTAATTTGGAAGAGAAAAGATTCCTACAATTTTTTGCCTAACACTGATCATTCTCGAGATATCGAATTAAACGCGTTTCTATCGAAATGATGACCTTGAGCTGACCTCAGTAGAACCCCTCAAATTCAAATTTATGCTCAGAATACACCCCCCTATCGATCCTTAAAATCCCCAAACTGTGTTCGTTCATGTTTATTTAACCCATTTTGAGCCGTAATTTTATTGGACTAGCAGTGCCATGCCAAGTCGAGCAAAACTTACTTTTTCACTCCCAAACCGCTGAACCAATTTTGCTGAAATTTGGTATGGAGATACTCTGAGTCCCGGTAAAGAAGTGATTCTTAACCTTTTAGTCATGTGGGACCATTTTACCAAACGTCTGTCTTGCCGGGGACCACCCATTTGGTTTCCCTAAATTAAGAGTTGTATGATAAATAAAACAAGCATAACTTTATAATAATTATCACTCATTTGTTTTTTATTTGGCAAAAGTCCAATAGTTCTTTCGACTCGACTCATTACGCCACGTCACATATTATTATTAGGATGGCTTCGCGGACCACTTGGAATGCCTCCAGAGACCACCAGTGGTCCGCGAACCACCAGTTAAGAACCACTACAGTAAAGGATGTAGGATTACTTTTTATCCCGGGAAAATGTACGGTTCAAAGTGAGTATCTGGTACATAAAAACAACAGTATTAATATCATTTATATCTAAATAACAGTTGACGAATCACTTCAAAGTTCAAACTTCAAACACAAGGCGAAATAGCTTTTAGTCATAATAGCATGTTTGTTTCGTGTTGACTTGAGTGTCAGAATCCTAGCTGGCATTATGCATAATATTTCCTTGCGAGAATGTATCCAGGGATGATATTTACCCCAACTACTTGGCCAAGTGCGAGCCGCCTGTGTTTGTAGGGTTCCGCAGAACTTGCGAATAGCAAAACAATGATGAGTTAGATATCTGATAGATAATAGCAGGGAAAAATTGACGATATATTTCCAACTAGACATTTCCCGCAACTCTGTTGTCGAAAAGCCCCTAATTACGCGGGAACCGTACATTTTTCAACATGAAAACTATATTATGTCCTTCCCCGGGACTTAAAATTTCTCCATAACAAATTTTGTCATAATCGCTTCAGTGGTTTGGGCGTGAAGAGGTAACAGACAGACAGACACGTTCGCATTTATAAAATAACTAATAAGTAAGGATGTTCTACCTAACAGTTTACTCTCGTGCAAATTTTCGATTGATCGAATGATATAAAAAGTGATCGAACAAAATTAAAAGTTAAAATAATTCATATTATTATTATAGACTGTAACTTGCAAGTATAGTATTTAGTTCTCAAGGATAGTATTCGTCAAGAATACTAAGGGCGTGTTTTACCAGTTCTTGATAATGTGCCAGACAGGCTATCCACAACTTATTTTTTTTTTATGAAATAAGGGGGCAAACGAGCAAACGGGTCACCTGATGGAAAGCAACTTCCGTCGCCCATGGACACTCGCAGCATCAGAAGAGTTGCAAGTGCGTTGCCGACCTTTTAAGAGGGAATAGGGTAGGGGAGGGTAGGGAAGGGAAGGGAATAGGGGAGGGTAGGGAAGGGAATGGGGTAGGGGATTGGGCCTCCGGTAAACTCACTCACTCGGCGAAACACAGCGCAAGCGCTGTTTCACGCCGGTTTTTTGTGAGAACGTGGTATTTTTCCGGTCGAGCCGGCCCATTTGTGCCGAAGCATGGCTCTCCCACGTTTGACAGACTCTCCATACTTTATCTGGCAAGTTAAGTTGTGGATAGACTATCTGGCACTTATCAGGAAGTGGTGAAACAGGCCCTAAATATTGTGTACTTTTGGGAGATCAAAAGCCAAGAAAAGGCGATCCGACTTCGGTCATCCCACTACGGATTCCCAACAAAACTATCAGTATTCCTCCCTTCAGCGCCATTTATGATAATGTACTTCTTGGTATTTCATATTCGACGCCAATTTTGTTCTCAACGCTGCACAGTGTACGGTAAACCCGAGATATCGGAAACTTTCTAATCTCTTCTATTCTTTATAGTGTGCTTTAAAATTATTATTCAGAACTAGATTTAAATGCCTGCAACTCCATTGCGCCAAAATTCGTTTATCTCGCGGAAACCGTACATTTTTTTAACATTGACCATACAAAAGTGAAAAAAAAATTCGTCTTTCAGAGCTGCTACTTTCACAGTGAACTTTCTACAAGGAACACGTACACACCCTTAAGTATTATCACTTATTTTTGGTATACTGTGAAAATAGTAGCTCTGAAAGACGATTTTTTTTTTTTACTTTTGTATGGGCAAGGGCCCGACCGCCCCGAGCGTCACGAGTGTCCCCAAGCAAAAGTGAAAAAAATTTTTGGTCATTTCACAGTGAACTCTCTACAAGGAACACGTACACACCCTAAAGTATCATCACTTATTTTTCTTACATCCTGTATATGGATACACTAGAATTTATTCACACTATGCCAATTTGCTACAGTTTTAAAGCTATAGTTTTGTAAAATTTTCATTCGTTTAATTAATATTTCTCAGAAAGGATGGCGTAATAAATAAAATTCTATAATGTCGATATTCGAACATCCAAAGCCATCCAAGCCTTCCCTCTATTCCATTATGTCATTAATTTGGCTACAAAATTAGATATTTTACTTTCTGTTTTTTATATTAATTATCATATACAATTTAAACAAAACCATAGCGAAAACACAAAATGTAACTCTTGCATTAATAATCTTAACGCTCTTTCAGTGCTTAATACACAGCAAATTATACGTGGGAGAGCCATGCTTTGGCACGAATGGGCCGGCTCGCCCGTTGAAATACCAGGTTCTCACAGAAAACCAGCTTGAAACAGCGCTTGCGCTGTGTTTCGCCGAGTGAGGCCCAATTTACCGGAGGCCCAATCCCCTAACCTATTCCGTTCCCGACCCCCCCCTGTTCCCTTCCCTTCCCATCCCTACCCTCCCCTATTACCCTATTCCCTCTTAAAAGGCCGGCAACGCACTTGCAGCTCTTCTGATGCTGCAAGTGTCCATGGGCGACGGAAGTTGCTTTGCATCAGGTGACCCGTTTGCTCGTGTGCCCCCTTTTTCATAAAAAAAAGGAAATTTTCCGATTTACAGTTTTTCCTGCACTGTGCGCCACTATAACGAGATAGTGGGACCTGTCGGGAAAATTGAATTTATGCCCCTTTTAAAAATAACCTGATGATGAGGGTGAGGGTGAAAAGGTGAGAACTGTCCCTTTGTTTCGTAAGCGATTATAGATTTTCGTTATTATTGGTTCTGGGGCCGTACCACGAAACCGTTTTGTGACTCAAACAATCGAACGAGAATGCCGCGTCCTACTCTAACAAACGCGAAATTTCGTTGTTAGAGCAGGACGCGGCATTCTCGTCCGATTGTTAGAGTCACAAAACGATTTCGTAGTAGCCTTTTGTATCGTTTCGTTAACGATATTGTAGTGTGTAGACGTGTTATGAAAAATATTTATACAATGTGTCCCGACACCAGTGACCGGTCGCTTAGTGGTGATATGGAAGAGCCATATTTTCATCGATAAAAATGCCTTAATTCATAACATTAAAGGGTCGGACCACGTCGGACTGATTGTCGGACTGGTGTCGGGAGTGACGGGACACATTGTAATCTTATATCTTTAAACGAGCAATTCTTGTATGAGACATTATTAAATGCACATCAGAATAATTTTTCAGCACACTACCTTAACTCCGCTAGTTAACTGAATGCATACCAGAAAAACTAATGCTGATAAAAAAAAACAATTGATTAACTGAACATGTCCTTCAAAAAAAACTTAAACATCATACAAAACGAGACGATCTTTATAACCGATTTCACACCAAAAATATGGTTCATACATCGGATATATTATTTGTAAAACTAAAATTTAAATTGTTTATCAAAAATACTAACAATGCACTCTAAATTGGACAATCTTACAATACGGAATTTCTAAAAACGATATCGAAAGGTGCACCACAATACAATCAATTTCTATTATCAAAACAAGTCTACAAATTGACAAATCGTGCAACTAAAATATTTTTAACCTAACTTTATTTTTCTCTGTTTTACTGAAAAACATGTTGGGGCCTCCTCATCTAACGCCGCACTCACTCCTTTGCACTCGCTCTATAAACATTATTTTATGTTCATATACAAACATTTTTTTTTTAATTAAATACTAAGTTGAATTAAAAAAAAATGTTTGTAACCACTTAGACTTACGATATGCCTTAAAATGTTATAAAATTAATTTTCTCTGGAATGCGAACCTTATTACCGACACCTTAAACACATATTTGAATGGCCGTTTTGCGGCTTTGCTAGAAACCGTTGCCATGCATATTACTTCACAGGTTAGGGCTATATTGCTACTAGACGGACTTACCTCAAACTGTAAGGGAAGTCCGTCTACACGCCGAGTTTTTAAAAAATAGCAGGTAATAGGAAAATACTGCAACTAAGACTATTTTTAGATAATTTTTTTTTTAAATAAGGGGGCAAACGAGCAAACGGGTCATCTGATGAAAAGCAACTTCCGTCGCCCATGGACACTCGCAGCTTCAGAAGAGCTGCAGGTGCGTTGCCGGCCTTTTAAGAGAGAATAGGGTAATAGGGGAGGGTAGGGATGGGAAGGGAAGGGAAGGGAATAGGAGAGGGTACGGAAGGGAATAGGGTAGGGGATTGGGCCTCCGGTAAACTCACTCACTCGGCGAAACACAGCGCAAGCGCTGTTTCACGCCGGTTTTCTGTGAGAACGTGGTATTTCTCCGGTCGAGCCGGCCCATTCGTGCCGAAGCATGTCTCTCCCACGTACGTAGATCATGCTAGGTCTAATTAATATAAGGCCTATAATTTCCAATGACACAAGTAACTTTAAAAAGCGAATCTCAAGTCAATAAATTATGTTAAACTCTAACTAATTTGAGAAAAGTATGCCGTAAAACAGTGCTTGATGGATAAATTTGTAAAACAGTGCTTGATGGATGTTCAATGTTCAAGATTTGCCTTCTAAAATAATATAATAATAATAACACCACGTCCATCTGGCCCCGTGGTAAGTACCGGAAGGACTTGTGTTACGGGTACCAGACAACGGAAATATATTTAATACTTTTATACTATGCATATAATATTTAAGATTTTTATTATAATATAATACACATATTTAATACACATCAATGATCCAGGAACTTCGAAAACTTTTTGTTCCGTCGGCAGGATTCGAATTTTGAACCCGCGTCCTCCGGCTTGAGCTACCAACACGCTCATCCACCGCAGAGGTCGTCGCTCAGAGGAGTACTCGGGCTATTGGACCCATAAAAATTAGACCCAGTGGGTCCAATGACTAGATATGAATTTTTAACATTTTTTCATTTAGCGATTAGATTAGTAGTAAGAAACGGCTTCTATGGTGACCATGCTAAGCCTACTGATGTGATTAATATTAATAATTATCAATATCTATAAATAGAGAGGACATAATTTATTATATGTCCTCTCTATTCAACAAACGAATGTAAAACAAAGCTTTTATAAGGTAGTTTCCCTTACACTGAGCACAAATTAAACATTTGTATTTATGAAAGTTTAGCCGTTGTCTAGTGGTTATGTGTTGTCAGAGTGTTAATGAAAAACATGTTGACAACTACACTTTAAAGTTTTATTCGTACGACTCTGCGGGGATACTAATATAAAGCGAAACTGTCTGTCTGTTCTTCACGTTGAAAGTAATAGCCGATTTTGGTGAAATGTTTGTATTAATATGATTTTATGATGGGATATTAGGGACAAGACGGTTTCCGCGCTAGAATTTTTGCGGGAGCGGAATTGCGGTAATGGGCTTCCGGAACTATATCCAGTTATCCACCACAATCATTTATCTCTTATAAAATGCCATCAAAACCGGTTCTGTAATTTACCTAAGTGGTGAAAGACAGACACTTACGAGTTACGCATTTAGTAGAGACTAGATCGAGTCTGGTTCAACTTATACGCAGACGTGTGGTTTCTCTTATTTTTTACTAGGCACACAAATAAAATTCAATAGCTCAACGACGTTTTTTCAGTGGTTTAGGCTCAATTCCTGAACTAACGAACTTGCTCATAAAATAAAAAACTAAAATATAATTTAAGTCGTAAATGGATAAAGTGGATACTTAACTAAAATTTTATTAAATAAGAGCTATTACTCTTTTTTTCCTAACAATTTGAACAAACCATGTAACTCACCTACTTAATCCATCAACATCTAGATAATATAAATATAGTTACATGGGTTGATTCCGCATTTTTTTATTTCAAATCATTTTTCCAGTCCTAAAACCTTCACTTATGCCAAAAGTCCATCCAGGCATCCACTCATTACTCATATCTTAAAGAACTATGGTTGTATAAAGTTTGATACTGCCATATTACTTACTAGTTGCAGGCCGCAACTCCGTTGTCCTGTGTGCAGAAAATAGTTTGTTTCACGGAAACTGACCATTTTTCCGCTAACAAAACTCTGTGTCTAAACACACTAGGCCGAAAAAACGTGGCCGAAGTTCGGCATAATTACGTCGATCAGCAATGCGCTACGACCTACGGCCTACGCAATAAGGCATACAAAATAAGGCTGATTTTCCTGATACCGAAATGTATGAAATATCAGCGCAGACCGCTACGCGTTATACGTGGGAGAGCCATGCTTCGGCGTGAATGGGCCGGCTCGACCGGAGAAAAACCACGTTCTCACAGAAAACCGACGTGAAACAGCGCTTGCGCTGTGTTTCGCCGAGTGAGTGAGTTTACCGGAGGCCCAATCCCCTACCCTATTCCCTACCCTACCCTATTCCCTTCCCTACTCTCCCCTATTACCCTATTCCCTCTTAAAAGGCCGGCAACCCACTTGCAGCTCTTCTGATGCTGCGAGTGTCCATGGGCGACGGAAGTTGCTTTCCATCAGGTGACCCGTTTGCTCGTTTGCCCCCTTATTTCATAAAAAAAATCTAAAACGCTTCTTATAATTTCATACATCTCGGCCCTCTGGCCATCAGCGCCGACGCGACGGTGCGCGCGTAGTCAGCGTGACAGGAAAATCAGCTTAACGCGACGTACCCGAACGTAATTCATCACACCATGCCGAAATTACGTCGCGTTATATTGTATGCGTAGCGGCCGCGTATTTTCGGCCTAGTGTGTTTAGAGTTTTAGACACTATATTATCCTTTCCCGTCTTTCATAGTATCACCATCTGACAAAGTTTAGCCGTTTAAGCATGAAGATGTAACAGACAGACACATTTATTATCTTAGGATCGTTCCTAGTAAATCGCGATAGGCTGATAATGATGAATATCATACACCTTATTTCCATTACAGACGCAATTTGAGAGAATATCGTCTACCTAATATCCGAAGTAACGCTCTTGGGAGCCATCTCAATGTTTTGGAAAGTATTCACGTTCACGTTACGAATTTAATCCGTAGATCACGATTTACGTAGTGTATAATTATTACCAGATGACACTCGCAAATTGATTGCGCCAAAATTAGTTTGTGGGGAACCGGATATTTTCTGGGATAAAAAGTATCCCATCGCCTTTACAGGGACTCGAAGTATCTCCTTACTCAGCAAAATCGATTCAGCGGTTTGGACTTGAAGGAAGACAGACAGACACACTTTAGCATATTTTATAATATTATTAGCTAGTAGCTATAATTAAAAGATGCAATAGAAAGGAAAAAGAAGTGTCATTTATGACGATTTCTAGTAACTTCGTAATTTCATTTATATCTTGGACAAACCGTACATTTCTCCAGATAAAAATTATCACTTATAATACCACAAGAGCTTCAAAATTATCGGTTATCTCCCGATAGGTTCGTTGCAAACAAATGAAGGATTGAAGGACGCGAAGCGCGAGTGATTTTTCCTGAAAAACTTGACGACTTTATTTGTTTGCAGGGAACCTTGAGGGAAATGCCAGATAATTTTGAAGCTCGTGTGGTATTCGGGGGATTATTTTTCCGTCCCAACTGTCGGCCAATATAATTGCACCATGAGACACAATTGAATTCAACCTGTCAGTTTGACGTGTTTGTCTTTTATATATAGCAACTACCAGAGAAAATTTTCAAAAAATTATCAGTATAATACCATGTAGGTTGTACCACGTGACGTCGAATGGTGCAATTCTATTGGTCGATATTTGGGTCGGAAAAATAATCCTATATATTTTCTCGCTATACAAATGTTTCTGTACTACCTTTTGTTTTTTTCAACATAAGAAGAATATAATATTATCCCAATAATTGTTAAGATATTTTTTATTTATTCCATAAAATTACGTGGTGTTACATAATATTTAATTGAGAAAACGAAAGCTATAAAATCTGTTATTCCTTTTTAATTTCATCCGCCAAAACCACTAGATCCTGTATAGCTTGATCAACCAAAACCTTGTCGAGCTCTGGTTTAATGGACTGTTTTACATTCTCCAATATCCATTGCACCATCCACTTGTGATGGATCCTGGTCTTCGCCTGATCTACCAGTACTAGATAGTCCAGGCGATTCTTCACGCTTCTGTATACCATCATCATTCGTTCCCTATACGCTGCTTCCAGCTGCAAAGTCACAGTTGACTTCTTGGCTTCGATCAATAGCTTCTGCCCTTCTGCCATCATCTGTGCTTCTTTTCCATCCTTCATTCTATTCTCAGCACTCTCTATTTCATTCTTTCTCACCTGATCAAAGAAGGCCTCATATTCGTCTACTTGCTTATCAAGTAACTTACCCACTTGCGTACCGAATCGCGTGGAAGCATAGTACAGCATTATGAAGATAGAGATACCTGTGTAATACTCGTGTTCTAAGATATATATTTCTTTGCTGACGAGATAGTTGGTAGCCATGAGACCAAAGATGTACGGTCCAGAAACCCCCGTGGCTGGATGGAAAGTGGTAAACCATTCTTCGGGTATAAAGCCAAGTCTTACTTTCCCGGAACGCACTGCTCTCTTTGGTTTCTGGACTATGTTTGGTTCGTTGAATCGTTTGCATGGATTCTTTGGACAAGTGTCAGTGTGGCTTAACATTTTTTGGGGTACACATAATATCGATCGGGCTCTTGTAATCTGGTTGAGGAAAATCATATTTTCGTAATCTTTTAGCAACAAAAATAGTAACTTTATTGGAAGCTTCACAATCTTATTAAAATTATTTGATAATTAAATGACAGTTTGAAAAAGTCAAGTGAGTTGCAAAGAGTTATGTATGGTCAGATATTTAAGTCTACGCCATAAAGTTAATATACCTAGCGGAATAGAGAAACAAAGGCCTGAGCAAGAGAGATGTCACTATCAGTAACACTGCGTGGTAAAAAGAGACGTGTGATACATGACAGCAGCACTCTTTTTTTGACGTCCAATCGGCACGTGCCGTACGTTGACAATTTAATCTCATAGAATTCATATTCTATCATGCTTGTGTAAGTGCATACGTACACATATTTTTGGCACAGATGAAAACCAATTTCGGTTTCGTTTTATGGTCTACGCTTGTTATTTTAAAAGAAGGTTTATAAATTATTCATCTTTTAAGTAGTAGCGAGCATCCGGTTTATGTTTATTTTTCTCTTTGGTAGCGAGGGCTCGCGAGGTTCAAAATCCAACCAAACTTTTACAAAACTTACTTATCATGTTAATCTACAATCTACACACAATCTACATCCTTTGACTATTCTAATGCGGGCTCTACACTCGCGGCGCGAAAGCCCGCGAAGGCCGCGAACCGCGTGATAACCATAAAGTTAATATACCTAGCGGAATAGAGCAACAATCTCGAGCTATCAAACGAAACCGAAATTGGTTTTCATCTGTGTGAAAATATGTGTACGTATACACTTACACAAGCATGATTGAACATGAATTCTATGAGATTAAATTGTCAACGTGCGGCACGTGCCGACTGGACGTCAAAAAAATAAGGGCTGCTGTCATGTATCACACGTCTCTTTTTACCACGCAGTATTACTGATAGTGACATCTCTCTTGCTCAGGCCTTTGTTATGGCCTATTCCGCTAGGTATATTAACTTTATGGTGATAACTAAGAGAGACGTAAATACAGTAAATCGAGGTAACGCGGTAGTCCTCTGATTCCCTCTTCAAAATAGAGCCTATAATCTAGTTATATATTTTTAAATATCTTCATGAAGAGTGAGTCTATGCTTCTAAGTTTTTATTTTATCTTAAAGATCTTTCGTTTTATGGTCGATGGATTGGCGGGGTACGGGGCATTTAGAAAAAATCGATCGTAGAGGCATAGCTTTAACAGATCACAATCTATATATATAAAAATGGATTTTCAAATGTGTTAGTCGCGCTAAAACTCGAAAACGGCAGGACGGATTGGACTGATTTTAGTCTTAAAATATTCGTAGAAGTCCAGGGAAGGTTTTCAAGTGACACGAAGTTCACCGGGACAGCTAGTATTGTATAAAAAATCATTTGTCTAGACGCATTGTCCAGGGAGTAAATTGGGGAATACGTTTGTATGGAAAAACATTGCTAGTGTACCTTCTTAATAACAGGACTGTTGGACTCCCTCAGGCTTAGTGGACAGTGCGCCGAAAGCCCCCCCCCCCCCCCCCACACACACAACCTTCTTCCTGCCGCGGAACCAGTCCCCTTATATCCTAGGTTTCAAATAAGACTCCAAAATTAAAATAAATGGCACACGGGGCAGTGGTCATCCCAATATGCCTCCAATAGGTAAAGGACACCAAAAATAAAAGACATTAATAGAAAATAACATGATTTATTACAAATGTTTTAGAACTTAAAGGCGGTATTTGGCGGCGCGCAGGATGGGGTATTTATCCCCGGTGCAGAGACCACGGAAGTCATCCATGGACAGGTCCACGATGGACACACCACCCAGGTTCTTGGATCTGAAAGGAGATGAAACTGTTAAAGAGGCTGCAGGCGTAAAATACTATTAGAGCTATACATATAATTATGAAACCTATTATAGCCTAACAAAAAGGTTACTATTACTGCTGGTGCTGCCTCCAGTGTGAAAACATTGCAGTAATATATTGTTACGTGCTAGGGTTCGAGGATTTGGAGAGAAAGACCTGGTGACTCTCTTGAAGACTTTATTAACACTGCACTAAACACTAGGTCACAACACTTAGCACTAAGTCCAAACACTAATCACTAGGTCCAATCACTAAGCACTATCACTGTCCTAGGTCGTAGCCAAGTCGCAGGTTTCACTGGTTCACTCACTATTGATCACTCGATGTCGCCTCGAATATCGCTCAGATTGAACTGACTTGCCGGACCTGCCTGCGGCTCTTTTTATATGGCGCGACGAATTCCAGAAATTTCCCGATTCACGTAAACAAGTAAACAACCGTGGGAAATTTCTAGGAGGCTCGGGCATGTACCACAATAAAACTGCCGTCCTTGCGATAAGTGCAGTAAGTTGAATTTAATTTAGACCTTATGGACTCAGTCATAAGGTCTAAATTCAAACACGCTAACAAATAAAGGGTAAACACGTAAACAAACATTAGACCTTTCTAGAAGGTTCGAGTATGTACTTGCGCACCACGTGTCCGTATACCATGTACCGTAACACTACTCCCCTCTTAGAGATGCTCGTCCCGAGCATCATTGTTACTGCCATGGTAACGCGCCACGCTGTTCCTACGACTACTCCTGGTCTGTGGTCCCTTTACAGCAGCGCAAGTAATACATCTGTGGCACCAATCCTGCACATCATCTCTCCAATGCAACCAGAAGAATCGTTCTCGCACTTTCCTTAGCATCCTCTTGACGCCTAGATGACTCCCTGATACGCCCTCATGTATCTCGCGGAGAACATCTGGTACTCTTGCCCTTGGGACAATTATCTGAAAATAGAACTCTCTGCCGTTAGCCTTCTGCCATTTCCGGTAGAGTAGTCCGTCCTGAAGTATCAGACTGTCCCATTGCTCCCAGTACGCCTTAGTGACAGCGCCAGTGGGTGCATGCTCACTCCAGATTGGTTTTACGTCACCCCGTTTCTTCCATGTGATGATGTGCCGAAGGTCGTCATCTCTTTCTTGAGCCTTTCTCATAGCTTCATTCTCCATGTGCCCCAAATTACTTGTTCTCTTTGTTCCGCTCCGTGTCTGGGAGGTAACAGTTACCGGGGCTTTCTCCGCGTAATCCAGTACTCGCCCCTTAGTTCTGGATTCTATTCGTTCCCCGTGATTCCGGGTAGGGGACGAAACCGCTTGCTTCTTCGACTCCTCCATTTGTTCCTCGATCCTTTTTATCCTTGCCGTTTGGGTCTTCTTCTGCGGACAGTTTAGCTGAAGATGGCCCCTCTCACCACACTTATAGCACATGGCTTCAAATCTTTTCCTCGTAGAAGCCTTAACTTCCTTGACTTCTTCAGAGACCTTGTGGATCTTATGGGTCTGCCTTACGTCATGGCGCACAGCCTCGACATCCAAAGCATGCGCTAATGCTTCCTTTAGCGAGGTATGGTGACCAAGTCTTACTGCAGCCCTGACCTCCAAGTCTTTGATTCCGTCGACAAATCCTTGAACAATATTTGTGTCGACCATCTTGGTGTCGGCTCCTGGATATGCCTTCCTGACGAGTTTTTCAATTTCCAACGCCCATTGTTGAAGTCCTTCTCCTGAACGTTGGACTCTGTCACGCAGTTGGGCACGGAACACGTGCTCCAGGTGTCGCTCCCCGTATCTGGATTCCAGTGCCTCCATCAGGTCTTGGAAACCATTTCCCGTATGTGGCAGTGCCTCCAGAACCGACACAGCTTGCCCTCTGAGTGCAACAGTGAGAGCGGTCAAGCATTGCTCCTCCGTCCATCCGTTTGCGGTAGCAACAGTCTGAAATTGCCGACGATAAGCGTTCCAAGAAGTAGTGCCGTCGTACGGTGGCACCTTTACTCTTGGTCCTTGCGCCACACCAGTGACTCCACTAGACACCGCAACTCCCGTAGTTTCTAGGCGCACTACTCTCTTCTGTAGTTCTGCGAATCCGGTTTTCAAATTTTCCACAACCGTCTCTAACCCAGTAACTCGTTCTTTCATTACGTCGACATCTTTACAAAGCGTAGTCACCGTGTCACTGACATCCTTTATAGCCAGAAGCGCTTTCTCTTGGAGGTCCTTTTGTTGCTCTTGTGACTCTTGCAAAGCGCCGAACCTGCGGTCTTGTGCCTCCATCATTTGAGGGGTTGCAGAAACAACGGGCGTGGCAGGATGGATGGAGGTGGTCGACGGAGCCTGAGCAGGCGGGGCCCAGTGGGCGGAGCCAGTGGGCGTGGCCTGAGTGGGCGTGGCCTGGTGGGCGGAGTCAGTGGGCGGGGCCGCGGCCGAAGTGGGCGGGGCCTGAGGGGCGTGGTCAGTGGGCGGGTCCCGGTGGGCGGAGCCAGTGGGCGTGGCTTCACCCGAAGTAGGTGGAGCCTGGGGGGCGTGGTCAGTAGGCGGAGCCTGGTCCCCAGTGGGTGTGGCCTCCGCAACTCCTCTCTCGGAGTCAATGGCAGCAGCTCGCTGTGCCCTTGTCCTGACACTCCCCTTGAAGTCCTCTCTCGGAGTCAATGGCATCTCCAAATCGCACTTCTGACACCAGTTGTTACGTGCTAGGGTTCGAGGATTTGGAGAGAAAGACCTGGTGACTCTCTTGAAGACTTTATTAACACTGCACTAAACACTAGGTCACAACACTTAGCACTAAGTCCAAACACTAATCACTAGGTCCAATCACTAAGCACTATCACTGTCCTAGGTCGTAGCCAAGTCGCAGGTTTCACTGGTTCACTCACTATTGATCACTCGATGTCGCCTCGAATATCGCTCAGATTGAACTGACTTGCCGGACCTGCCTGCGGCTCTTTTTATATGGCGAGACGAATTCCAGAAATTTCCCGATTCACGTAAACAAGTAAACAACCGTGGGAAATTTCTAGGAGGCTCGGGCATGTACCACAATAAAACTGCCGTCCTTGCGATAAGTGCAGTAAGTTGAATTTAATTTAGACCTTATGGACTCAGTCATAAGGTCTAAATTCAAACACGCTAACAAATAAAGGGTAAACACGTAAACAAACATTAGACCTTTCTAGAAGGTTCGAGTATGTACTTGCGCACCACGTGTCCGTATACCATGTACCGTAACAATATTCTAACTATTATAAGTTTGAAAAATCCATTCACTTCGTTATTATATTTTGTTTATTCAAGTGCTAAAAATATGGCTATTTCGTTTTAATTTTATTACATAATTGGTTCTCAATTTCTAAAAAAATAATTTAATTGTGTTATCAGAAGCATTTAATTAAAATAAATTATATTAAATTCAATATAAAAATTACAGTCTAAAATTTAAAAAACGCAACCATAGGCCCCGACGAGATTCGAACTCGTGATCTCCTGTTTACTAGACAGGCGCTTTAACCAACTAAGCCACGGCGCCGTTGCAATGCTCGTTGAATTTACCCTACCAATTCATTCAAGATCTGGATCTCAAGGTGCTAAACACGGAGCTCATGTGCTCTACGACTAATTAAATATATATTTTTTAAACTATTTCCACACACTACATCTTTGATCAAACTCCGAATCTCGTCAAATGCAGTCAAATCAAATACATTAAGGGCGAAGCCAAACGATCGTAATTTGTGAGTCGTGAGCCGCAGAATTTTTTTCATACAAATCACGACTCACAAATCAAATAGGACTTTTGTATGAAACTGAATGCAGCAGAATTCTGCCCGGCAGAAATTCTGCGAAACACAACCACGGAGGTAATATAGAGTCTAGTACCACAAAAGTATATTATCAATTATCATAATAATAAAATAACACGACCGTCAGATTTTTGGAGTTTTGGACAATCCAAAAGAATAATCTTCTTGTTCCTTTCACTGAAACGGTATTGAAATTTCAAATACGTTTTACCGTTGGAGTACCTAAAGCAGATCCTAGGACTTTAGAATCGATTAAATGGCACTAAAAGGCATTTGTAAGTTTTAACAGCGCTAGCGGCATAAACTATAAACTAGTATAAACTATTGAAATCGCGTTTCAAACTTCATAAAGGTATTAAAATTGTTTTAACTTCAAATAAATATTTTATTTGCCATTCAATGCTGAATGGTCAGTAAAAATATAGAACATATTGGACAAAATCAGCCAAGTGCGAATCGGACTCGCGCACAAACAATTCCGTACCGTTATACAGCAGAAATAGGCAAAAAAATAAAAATATGTTTTTTGTATGGGACCCCCCAATATTTAAGTACTTATTTTATTTTTATTATTAATTAATAATTTATTAAAATACAAAAGTGCCTACCTGTTGCCATAATTTATACAGAGAAAATAACCCTCCCGGCAGTCGGGTAAAAAAGAAAAAAAAATTGTTTGTTGTATGGGAGCTTCCCAATTCCCATAAATACCTATTAATTTTAATTTCTTTTTACTAATTTTGCTGTAGTTAACGGCAGTAAAAATACGTAATGTGTTAAAATTTAAGGTGTGACATCGCGGTTTTTAAGATACAACTTGGATACAGTTAACAGCAAAGCCTTACGGAATCCAAAAAACGTGTAAACTAAGCAATTTTTTATGAACGCTCATATTTAAAATACCACTGTTTTTTCCACTCTCCAAATTTGATGTTTTTTTATGTACTGGATTGGAAAACGAGTACACGCATCACATGATTGCAAGCGATAGCGCCATCGAGGCATAATACCTCGAGAGGTGCCATTAAATTCGGGGTTTTTAATTTTTAGTTTCCCGTTCCCAAAGGGTAAGGACGGGACCCTATTACTATAAGACTTTACGGCTTACAGTCTGTCCGTCTGTCACCACTCACCAGGCCTCAGAACATAATACTAAAAATATTACTAGGTACATAATCCCCACAACTCCTTTGCACCGAAATTAGGTAGTTTATCGCGAGGGAACCGTGCATTTTTCCTTAACCAAAACTATTCTATGTTCTATCCCGACTCTCAAAGTATCTGCATTCTGCATATCAAACATCGTAATCAGTTCAGCCGTTTCAGCGTGGAGAAGTAACAGACAGATACACTTTCGCATTTATAATATTTAATACTTTAAGGTGTGTGTGGCCCCTATATAATATACAGTGTGTTAGTGTTAGCACCGTTATCCTTAAAACTATCAAATGAGCCCGTCAAAATGAACAACTTTTTCTATGAGAACAATTAACTCAAAAAAAAATACCCAGACGTATGCCCGGGTCGGAAATTTATATGGGTATGAAGACGGATTTTTTGAGTTCCCAGCATTGTTCTTATAGAAAAAGTTGTTCATTTTGACAGGCTCATTTGATGGTTTCAAGGATAACGGTGTTTACACCATAAAGTTAATATACCTAGGTATATTAACTTTATGGTTTACACTAACTTCATAATTATTATATTGCTCGCTGTGAAAGTATCAGCGCCGAAAGAGTACTTTTTCACCTTTGTATGGAACAATTTATGACTTATGAAGTTATGATTTTTTAATTTATTTATAAGCTTGCATATTATACAAATAAAAAATGCTCTTTCACAGCCTAAGGGTACTTGTTTACTTACTTGGCATACAGAGCTTTCTGTCCAGCTGTGTCAGGGTCCTCATAGCTCACCCATAGCCCAGGCTCGTCATTTTCAGGGAGACGGTAAGCGTAGGTGCCTGGAAACACTCACATTTAGTTATACATCCCAAGGTAACCGTGCACTTATAAACAGCGCGTGCTAGAAGCGTACAGTAAAAAACAATCAATAATAATATTTTGGGTGAAAAAATGTAATGAGTTAATGACTCAAAATGTTAAAAAGATAAGTAAAAAATACATAACATATTTTTTAAATACACGCAATAAATAACTATATTATGTTTTCTTTTATAATTAAATAATATTAAATATCATAGAAACACCAATATTTACTGCATTATTAAAAACAATTTTAATTGCACAATATACAATCAGTGTGTTAGTGTAAACATCGTTATCCTTGAAACCATCAAATGAGCCCGTCAATATGAACAACTTTTTCAATGAGAACAATTAAAAATCCGTCTCCATACAAATTGCCGATCCGGGCAATTTGTACGGGTATGAAGACGGCATTTTTTTTGAGTTCCCAGCATGATTGTTCTCATAGAAAAAGTTGTTCATTTTGACGGGCTCATTTGATGGTTTCAAGGATAACGGTGTTTACACTAACACACTGTATATTATAAATGCAGCAGTCACCACACATAAAACAACTTCCGGTCAATTCAAGCTCTGAAGCGCAATGAAAGAAAATGTAATAAAGTCATTCAGGATTTTTTATTTCTGGTGGTCTTTAGAATTCTATTTTTGAAAATAAAATATATAGATAGTGTAAATTTTGTAACGACGATATAATAATTTAGAACATTAAAAATACTTTTCCTTCCTCCTTTGTAATGCTTAGTTACTAAAGTTTTTTTCACAGAAACTTCAGGCAGAAAACCTTACAAACCGGGTATCAAGACCAGTTTACTTATTCCAATCCAGTTATCAATGCAGCGCTGGATTGCGGCTGGAATAATGTAAACGGACACCGGAATAATTGAATTGCATTCCAGTGCCTGTTTATATTATTCAAGTAGTAATCCAGCGCTGATGTAGATAACTGGATTGGAATAATGTAAACCAGCTATAAGTCAATGAGGGTTGTTGAAATTTTATTTGCCACCAGGTGCCGCCAAGGTACAAGTCGGAAGCCGGCTTCATGAAGTCACAGCAGACGACGCGACGTGTCGTTGCGACACTACTGATTTCTATGTGTTTCTATGAATGTGTTGCTAGCTTTGTGTCTCTAGCTGCGCAGGGTATTTCATAGAAATACATAAAAACCAGTAGTATCGCAACGTCACGTCGTCTGTGGTTTCTTCATGTCGTCCGCTGCCAACCGCCACCCTCTACCGTGTCAAATTGCTGTCATTTGTCACGATATAGCTGTCATGTGTCACGATATAGCTGATTATGATATTGACACGACAGACCCGGCTACATAGCGGCACGTGGCAAATATAATTTCAACAACCCTCATTAAAAAGCCTATCTCCACAAAACCACCACCTACTGCGAATTGCGATAGAAGCGTAGAAGTAAGAGAGTTATACCAACCGAAGAAGTCACCGTCCTTCTTTAATCCCTGGTCTGAAAAGTTAAAAGCTTGTAGCGTCATCTTTAAAGCTGATGGGTATACATGGGAAGTCACTTACCGAAGCGTTTGCTAGGGTCTGTCACCTTCCTCAAGTGAGGGCGCATTCCCTTCTGGTGATTGGGGTTGATCAGCTTAGCGCAGACTTCTGGGTAGCTCAGGATACCCTCAGTTTTGGTGTAAGGTCCTGGAAGATATCAAATTCTTAGTGCCAACTGTCAATCATAAGAATGGCACGAATGGAAGCAGTTAAAAATATATTTCATTTATTCTTTTGAAAAATAAGCACTTTGCAAAAACATAAATGAACCATGATGGAACCAATAACCATTTCAGTAAAAATCTGAGTATGAAAAACCATCTCAGCGTTTCTAGGCTTTAGGGCCAACCCACAATACGTACCACAACCACACCACGGCTCCGGCTTTTATAGCGGAAACACATGTTGACTAAACTCTTGAAATTCGAAGAGGAAACTTTATTATTGCTATCCTTGCGAGAGCGGCGCGGCGTGCGCGCACTGTCGTTGCATTGACGTGGTCGGCCGATATGGTCGGCCACTAGTTCGCTTGTGGTTGCGATGTGGTCGGCCACTAGTTCGCTTGTGGTTGCGATGTGGTCGGTATCACACACGCGGTCGACAACGACTCCAAAATGTGGTACGTGTGAGAAGTTCATTTACAATACGAAATATACGCCCGACCTCGTGGTGTGGTTGTGGTACGTGAGTGTTGGCCCTTATTCAAACTGTGTTACTGTCAATCCCAGTTTTTATTTAGATTTTTTTGCGACTTATCCAGCATAAGCTGTAGATAAATGAGGTTATTGATTTTCCCTATCCTTATACATATATATGAGATATTGGTGAAAGCCCGCAATTTCATGGCGCCGTAATTTGTTTATAGCGCGGGAACCGCACATTTTATGTCCTTTTCCGACTCTCAAAATATCTGCATGCCCAGTAAAATTTGATCAGCAATTTAAGCGTACAGAGGTAGCAGACAGATATTTTCGCATTTATAATATTAGTAAGGATAAGCCAGATCTTACCAGCTTCTCCAGGGCCATCAGCGTGGATGGGAGGAACTCCAGAAATTTCGCTGTCTGAGTCCAGCTTCCAAGTGCGAGCGAAGGTGGCGATGCCAACAACGAGCTTTTGGCTTGGAGCACCACCATGGATCCTAGAAAGTGGCACGTTTTAAGTAAAAAGTTGGAAGCCATAATGAAAGAGACAGAGAGAGAAATTGACAATAAAGAATTGGTAAAGAATAATTTATCAGGCTAAGAAGAAATATGGTAATTTTTTTGGTATCTTGAAAATTTAAAAGACCCATTTGCTTCAATCTGGGTTATAATAATATACCAAGAGCGAAGACATAACAACAAAGGTTTTAATTCAATCCGGACTAAAACAACCGAGCCCAAGCTAATCAAATCTAACTCACCAGTGGTTTACAACAGCGTCGACGTTCAAGAGCTCGTTCCTGTTCTGGGGCTTGTATGTGGGAGCGGCGTAGTCGGCTTCCTTGGGGTTACGTTCAGGAGTGTTGTAGTCGTAGACGCCAAGGTTTACGATGTCAACCAGGTTGATGATAGCGGGGATGTCGTAGTAGACTGTTGAAGAAGATGCAGTTAGAACTTCTGGAAACTTTATGTCAAATAGTTCTAGGATAAAATGACTTAGATATAAAATGTTGGAAAATCGATTATTATGACAATGAGAATGGTGATCCAGAATTTAATACATGTACATTATACAGATGGAAATTAAGCTCCTAAGAGCCAAACAGGCAGTCGCCCCAGAGATTGAAGAATGAGGTTCTTCACTAAATTATTTCATTTCCAGCCCATCCAGCTTAAAATAGCAAACTTACTGGTTGAGTTGACGTTGGGGAGGACAGTGATGGCCAGTTGCATGTTGGGCTTGAGGCTCAGAGCTTGCTTCATCTCCCGGACCAGAGCGGTGAAACCTTCACGGTGCTCAGCCTCCTTCTCGTCCACAGGGGTAGTGCCGAAGGTCTTCTTGAAGCCGTGCCAGATGGATCCTGGAGAAATGTGAAAAATTTAAGAAAAAAAACGAATAAAAAGTAGATTATAAGTAGCAACTTAAGTATTGTTGTTTAATGTTATTTTCAGTAATAATATTATGCTGGAAAGTTTTGGAAGGTGTAAAATCATGTCGATGTTCAAAGATGATTAATCAGCGCACTACTCAATACTTTCATCAAATGTGCTCAAAAAAGTAACACCAAATGAAGCCAATAAAACAAGGCTACTTTTAATGAGGCCTGAAATTTTATCCAGATTGTACAAGTGCAGGTAATGACGTGTGTAATTTACCCCAAGTGGAGCGGATCTTCTTTGGCTTGATCTTGGCGAACTGCCAGGCGAGGTCGATACCGTCAAAACCGTGTTGCTCGGCCAGAAGGACTCCAGAGTTGACGAACGCGGTACGCGCTTGTGGGGACTCCAACTGGAATAATAAAACGTTAAAGACTCGTACTCGACGTGTAGATACTCAAAAACATTTAAGTAATTAACTCACTACGAAATTTCGAAAGTTTTAGCAACAGAATTAGTAGTACAGATTGTGGCTTTCAGTCATTAAAAAGCTAAAGCCATTTAGATTAGTAAGTCAAGCCACTACTATGGCATATAGCTTGATCTGCTATGCTTTGAAAACTTGTGATCTAAAAGCAATCGCGAACTCAACTCACTAGCAAGTTGTACTTCTGAATCTCCTCAGTATCGGCATCTCCTCCAACGGAAAGCAGAACCTTGAGTCCAGGGTATTTAGTCTTGAAGTTGGTGATGGCTCTGTAGTTGGCGTGAGCGCGGTCTATGTCTAGGTTTTCATTGAGGGAGACCATCTTGTAGGTGTCAGGTTGAATGCCAGCATATCCATACACCAAGTGAGTGCAGAAGGACAGCGCTGGATCCAGGTCCGTTGGCAGCATGCGGGCTTGAGCTGGATAGATACAACCCTCGACTGAATTACAGTTATACCTGAAGTTTTAAGCTACAATAATTGGAAATTTTACTGGTACCCTCAGTTACTAAATAAGTGTGTCAATAATGGCAACATAAATCTATGAAGGCTCTTTGAAAAACAGTAGTTTAAATCATAAAGTTAATATAATAATTAGCGGAATAGAGCAACAATCTCGAGGTGTCAAACGTAACCAAAATTGGTTTTCATCTGTGTAAAATATGTGTACGTATACACTTACACAAGCATGATTGAACATGAATTCTATGAGATTAAATGAGGAGCCAAACTAAAAGCTCGATGCAGATGGAGCCACCAGCGACTGGCCTTTGTTTACTACAAGTGTCAAATGAGTGGTTGCGATTTTCTGCGATCTTAAAATATATTCTTTGTTTACTGTGAGTGAGCTGAAAAGTGAGTTTCGTAAGAGAACTGCGTCAGTGGTGAGCAAAAAGCCGATCTGAGCGAAAGGTAAACATAGTAATATTTTTAGGTTATATTTCTTATTTCACAATTTGTTTAAATATGTTACCTCATAAGGAGTTTTTTATTTCAAGAATGGAGGCGTATGATCGGAACCAAAACTTTGACGATGGTTTGGGCGATCAAAAGGACAATTCTCTTATCTATCCACACCCTAATACATTCAGAGACATGAAATGAACGCCGATTAACCTGTTCCAAGCATCAGCAAGCAGAAAATAATAGAATATCTGTAAAGGTATGTGTATATACATTATTAACATTTGTTTACTATCACAGATAAACGTGAAATATTTTAAAGATATTATTCCATCTTTTTACAGATTGAACACGGAACCAACGGCTAACTTTTATAGAAATCTAGACATCTTCTGACCGCCCCTTACTCATGGGACACTATACATTTCGTCAGAAGAATATGCAAAGCTTGCAAAAGTGATGTATTTAGTAGACATTAAAGTCTCTCAAGAAGGAGGTGTAGACGTGTAGAGGAATGCTATTGTGAATGCGCTGCAGGAAATGGTGCATTTGCTAAGTGCAAACAATATGTCTGTGTCATGGTCATTCATGGCTTATATCCACTATCTTGGACCAGCAGTTTTTGAAAAATAATTGTATAAAAATTATTTAAATGTAATAAAACCAAACAATCATTGATATCAGCTTTTATTTATTTTTCATAAAACATTCTCTAAAGTTACAACACATGAAATTATATATTTGACCTGCTATTGGTTAATCCTATAATCCTCTCAGTATTCAAACACATTTTAGTACTTGCTGTAACTGTGGTACAACCAGCTGCGGAATCCTTACAGTAACTTTTCTAATAGCAAACATAATCATAAGATAGCCTATTCCCATTATTTGTCAATCACATATAGATCTTGCATAATTATGCTAATAAACAGTAAGACAACAGAAGCTCTGTATGTATTTCTTAAAAATGTTTCTTATGGCTCAGCATCTGAAAATATATGTTATAATTTGTTATTGGTTTGTTTGTAAGAGGCATGTCTAGGAAATAATAAGTTTGGCTTAGGCTAGACATCATAATTTCACAACTTACCTGTGTATTTACTTCCTTCAAAATAATCATCTTCTGTGAAATGAAGTGAACTTAAGCGTGCCATATTCTTTCCTTGAAATTCTTTATTCACAAGGCATTTTCCCACTTTTTCTTCACTTTGGGTCTTTGGGAAATATATGAACTCTCCAGTTTTTAAAACTCAAAGCACAACATTGAGGCATTTTTACGAAAATTGATAAATAATACTCTTGTTTACAAAAAATGTATTGGATTTGACAGCTCTAATGTCAAATTACGGACAGTCGACGATGCGACGCCTATCGGGATAAAAAGGCAAATTTGCTCCTCATTGTCAACGTCCGGCACGTGCCGACTGGACGTCAAAAAAAGAGTGCTGCTGTCATGTATGATGTATCACACGTCTCTTTTTACCATTCAGTGTTACTGATAGTGACACCTCTCTTGCTCAGGCCTTTGTTTCTCTATTCCGCTAGGTAAGTATACTTTTTAACTTTATGGTTTAAATAAGGAATCTTTGAAACGTCATTTTATTGAGAACGCGGTATCATTACATCATTACATTTTCTTAATGACTTAAGAATTATTAAAACATTCACTTCTTTTCCAATTTTAGATTCGTCGATAAGCTAGAAATTTTATCAGGTTCTACCATATAATTCTACCATATATATCTAGTAAACAGATTCATTATGTTGTAGAACATTCCGTATTTATAAGACGAGCAGCGAGCAGGGTGCAGATCTACATAAATGTAAATATCCGTTCTGTAAACGAGACATCGACGTGGGTGTTAATTGTAACCACTTAGCAGGTGACGCCAGCGAAAACAACTCTGTCCGGGAAACATGAGTATTCCATCGTTATTACAATGGGGCAAGTACGAGACACTTTGTTGCAATATTATAAGGGAAAATATTATAAGCATATTGTTGCATTATTATAAGCCAAAAAACCTTTAAGCCCCATAGGGCTGAGATTTGAGATCATATTTATAACTACGGCGAAAATAACCTTATCAGGAAAACATGAGTATTCCGTCTGTTATTGTAATGGGGCAAGTGAAACTTTTATTTGTTACAATATTTAAAGGGTACATAATATTAACCTTTAAATAAGTTTCATCCCAGGTAGCACAAAATTGCTGAGTAAAGGCTGTGAGCGCGTTTTTTACATCGTCATTGGCTATGAAAAATTGCTATGTAAGCTTTTACTCAACCTCTACGTGACCAAATTGGGCACACTTTATACATTAGTAGCATTACCGTATTAGTTAGGGTTTTGCTATATGGATTATGGAAGCATTGTAAGTCGCTTTGCCAAGAAGTTTTTGTCATTTAAGTCGCTTTCACATCACCAAAAACATAGCTAATAAAAATCAGAAATATGGTGTGTACATATCACACGACTATAAATTTACCATTACTATTTACCATTAGAAAAACCGAGGGCCAGACCTTCCTTCGTTTCGTAAAGCTGAAAGTTTACCTGTTTGTGACCTTTACAGAGGTAAGAACGACCAGCGACTATGGAGTTTCGGTCGCGGTTACTTTAGGAGGAATCCAGTTCTGAAGGTCTACCTGACATTCAAGAAAGAGTAAAGCTCAATTTCATAGCTTATATTCTTCGCGGTGTGGAGGAATCTCGTCTTTCAGTGCCGGACATTTTGACAATACTACTCATAAAAAATCTATCAAAATGCCATCTTTCATATTGCTAGAATATGTAGTTAAGTATTGTGGTGGGGCAAGAGAGTACAATTTTTTGGATCAAGGCGATTAGTCAAACAAAATTTTAGTTTACAGACAGACACACTGTCGCATTTATATTTTAGCATAAACAAGGTGTAGATGGGGGTAGATAGGGGGGGGGTATGCCGGCTTTACATAATAATTATTAGTGACCATTTTACATTCTGAGTTCTGACTGATGAGTCACTGCTGACTGCAACTAATAACAAGTAGCCATTACCCAAATGAAACTTTTATTCGAAATGGTCGATTTTTAGGATTCCGTAGCCAAATGGCAAAAACGGAACCCTTATAGATTCGTCATGTCTGTCTGTCTGTCCGTCCGTATGTCACAGCCACTTTTCTCCGAAACTATAAGAGCTATACTATAGAAACTTGGGAAGTAGATGTAGTCTGTGAACCGCATTAAGATTTTGATACAAAAATGGAAAAATTATAAAAAATTATATTAAATTTTAACTTTCATTAAATCATCTGAAATATAAAAATAAATCAAAAACCTCTTAATTTCATAGAAATAAACCTTATTGCTGCTGCGGAACCCTTCATGGGCGAGTCCAACTCGCACTTGGTCGGTTTTTTCTAGCATTGCTAGAACATTCGACGTGTACTACACAGAAATTTCCAAGAACGTAGAATAACGATGTAGTTATCAAGTTAGTCGATATTAGGGTCAAGTCATACTGACCATTAAGCGCTCTTATCGGTGAGGTCAGACCTTAACAAATTACATAAATACAACAACGTGACGCGATATGACTCAATTATTATTGTTAATGGGTGAAAACCAGGAGCAGATAACACTAATTGAACTTTGGTTTAGGCAATTTAGTTTTTGTCTGTATGTCCTTCGGTACTTTACACCGGTACATACCTACAAACTAGTATAGGTACCAACCTATACATTTTAAACGAGACGATCTTGTTTTCATACAAGGTGTAACAAAACAAAGTGATAAATAATAATACTTTAGGGTGTGTAATTATGTGTCCCTTATTATAGTTTACTGTGAAAATAGCAGCGCTGAAAGAACAATTTTCTATGAATTTCCCCTACAAAAGTTAAAAAAAATTAAAAAAAGGGACCCATACACACCCTTAATTAGTATCACTTAGTTTAATTAATTACCCGTTTACGTTTTCCATTAAAAAACTACTTTGTGTCTCTTCAATAAGTACATGTGCTTTGTGCATACGGAATTTCATCGAAATTGTACTAACATTAACAATATTATTATTATTAATCAATATGGATACAAATAATTAGTTAGTCGAGGAAGAAAATTTGAAATGTACAAAGCAATTCCTGCGAGCGTTAAAAATAATTAAAAAGGTTTCCCAACATATTTCACAAAGGAGTGTAAAAATATTTATTTTAAAAAGTAGTCCATGCATTCGGGTTATTTTATTTGGAAGTAAATCTTTAATTAATTAGGCCTCAGCTGGGTTTTTCGCCTCGTCAATTATTAGTAGAGTATGAATCTCAAAAATGCAAAAATATTTTATTTTACAAGGAAGAGGTTTTTTAAATGCTATGATACTATGATACATTATTTTATGACTGATGAGTGATGAGTGATAATATTTATGAATCATGATATTGTCATCGTAAAAATCTTGAACTGTGTACTCTATGTTTCGAATTTAGTACTTAAATTCGTAGCTTAAAGCATTATAAAATATTATTAGTTTATTTGCTGTAGTCATCGACAAAAGAAATCAAAAGAAATGAAATATTTGTTACTGTATATTTTTTCAATATGCGCACTACCATATTCTAGTCGCAATTTTTCTGAAATTAGTTTGTTGCGCAGCAACCGTACCTTTTTTTCCCGCATAAAAATTTTTCTCAAAGTACGTCGATAGTCCAACGTTCATTTCATCGTTTTTGATTTCATCGACGACAACACACCTTAGGAATAGGGTGGTTCTTACAAGCTACTAGAATATTTTTTATATAATTCCTGTTGTAAATAGCTCTAAGTCATAATATTGTTACAGTTCGACACGGCTTTAAATGAACGTGGCGAGAAAAAGAACTAACGCTGTTTTCATACAAAAAACGTCATTTTGACAGTTCTCCTTTACCAGCAGCTTCCATTGACATATTCATTTAAAGCCTTGGTGCACTATTATATAATTATGTTTATTGTAATTTTCCATCTTTTTAGTAAAAGATGGCCTCGTGGGAGTTTCTTACGCCGGTTCTTCTCGCCGGGTTAGTTCCCGAACCGGTGGTAGGCACCTTAGTATCGACGTTTTACAAAAAACAATACTCTGAATAAAAAATATTCTGATTTGATTTGATTCATCAAATTTGACTCAACAATTTATACATGAAGAAGTATTACAAACAGACAGTCAGGTTGACCCACTTTTTGCTATGACATTTTTGTTTTAATAACCTCAATATTTTGGCACTGATGTTGTAACAGAGGCAAAGATGCAATACTTACATTGTGCAACAAAACGAGAATGAGACTGCTGTATAGGGTAAACCTTGGATAAAAGACGCCAAATAATATTAATCGTTAGTGAATGAAAAAGTGTCGTTTCTTTGCATTTGCGGCTTTAGGACTGGGAAATTTATGAAAAAAGGTGGATTTTATGTATAGCTAGATATATGAAGTATTTTTAACTAGATGATAACTATACTTTAACCGATACTACCTAACAAACAATCACGTTTGTTGTATGGGAGCCCTTTTTAAATATTTATTTTATTATTATTTGTTGTTATAGCGAGAACAGAAATACTTACACTATCTGTGAAAATTTTCAGAAGTCTAGCTATACCTAGCGATTCTCAAGAACCGCTAGGTATAGCTAGACTTCTGAAAATGTTCACTGTCTGTCTGTATCTCAATAGATACAGACAGGCAGACTGACGGACAGACAACGAGCTAATAATAACAGGGTCCCGTTTTTGGGTACGGAATCATAAAAAAGACTTATTATTTGTAAAAGTATAGCAGATACTCAATAGACGTTTAAAAATGAATGTTCTAAAAATGAAAAAAAAACCCTCCCATTAACAAATTGGAATCTATACTAATATTATAATTCTGCAGAGTTTGTTTGTTTGTTTTTTGTTTGAACGCGCTAATATCAGGAACTACTGGTCCGATTTGAAAAATTCTTTCAGTGTTAGATAGCCTATTTATCGAGGAAGGCCATAGGCTATATTTTATTATTCTACGACTAATAGGAGCGAAGAAATAGAGGAAAATGT
The DNA here is from genome assembly GCF_905147365.1 of Aricia agestis. Taxonomy (NCBI): domain Eukaryota; kingdom Metazoa; phylum Arthropoda; class Insecta; order Lepidoptera; family Lycaenidae; genus Aricia; species Aricia agestis. The sequence continues at coordinate 20,535,359 of NC_056428.1, read as the reverse complement.
GGGAAAAACGGGGGAAATTATATGAAATTGCTTATTATCTTAAGATTCTTAAGAACTACTGAAGCAATTTTTATGTTATTTGGCAAACATGAAGAATATATATATATATATATATATATATATATATATATATATATATATATATATATATATATATATATATATATATATATATATATATATATATATATATATATATATATATATATTTGCGGAAAAATACGATCGCGTTAAATTCCTAAATTACGCAAGCGAAGCCGCGCGGAACATCTATATATTTATAATAAAATCGTAGGAAAGTCAATGCTGTACATTGAAATTTTTGTATTAATACTTGGGACGTGATCTATACTAACGCGGACGAAGTCGCGGGCAACAGCTAGTGCTTAATAAAAATCCAACAGAACGGTTTAACAAGTAAACGGTTCATTTATTTGAGAACACATCGTTCATTTTCAAAATGGAACGCGTTAAATATTTTCAACCCTTCGGTCTCTGAGGGGTCGGTGTCACTGATATTTATTGGCATTTTCACAAATTCCACAGATATTTTAATTTAAACTTCGACTTTTTTATTGTACCTTTTTGAATTCAGTTTTATTCAGTTATATTATTACATTTATGTAATCATACTAATATAGTAAATGTGAAAGTCTGACTGTTAACCTGTCTATTATTTCTTCATGATAAAACAGCTAAAAGATTTATAAGTTTTGTAGTAGGTACCTAAACAGATGTCGTTTTCACCTGTTTTTAACGTAATCATATAAATTGAGGCAATCGTTTAGAATGACTGCGGGTAATTTAAATGTGATAATGTTAACTCGACTTCCTCAATGGTATAAAAACTAGATACAATTCAACGACTGAATTGATTCAAAGACCTACTCTGAAAATATATCAGAGTAAGTAATTATATGGAAAATGCATCAAATTACAGAAAAACCCAAGAAGGATATGATTGAGTATATCTAAAATATACTCAATTATATTATCCTCTACAAGGCTGTTTTTTTGCGTAACCACAAACATAACCTAACCTAACGCCGCCATTTTGTAAAGTGACACAACTTGAGACTTGAGAGACATCTATGACACTCACAAAATCAAAATCAATCCTATCAGTGTTACAGAATGAAAACAGTTCCTTTGAGCCACCTAATATTATATGAATAGTCGAGGAAACTCAAAGGTACCTACCTAACTTTACTTTTCGACGTTCAATAGACTTAACACATAATCATTAAAACAATACACTAATGCATGTCATTGCAGCCTTATCAGTGTTGTTATAGTCGACATTAGTCAAGTTTGTAGCTGGCTTCGATTTTTATAAATGGTCATGACTCATGACTCATGCTACAATACAACTTCAAAACAATGTTGGGATTAATTAAATAAGGCTGGTTTTACAGTCACGCGTTTCGGCAGCGCCGTCGGAGCGCGCGCGCTCGGATATGTATGGGGGTAGTAGTTGCGTTTTAAAGTCCGCGCGCTTGAGCAGCGCCGTTCGTCCATACGTTTGTTACAGCTTCGAACGCGCGCGCTCCAACGGCGCTGCGAAACGCGTGACTGTAAAACCAGCCTTAGTCATAGCTGTCTAGCAGAATCTGATGGCAAAAAGTAAGAAAATAAATCGACTCTAGCAGTACCGGGGTAATAGGAATAAAACATTTTGATCCTTTTTTTCCTTTAGCGGCTTAAAAATTTATCCAATGATCAAGGATATTTTTTGAAAATCTGCCGTCAAAATTTGCCACCAGATCCTGGTAGACCTATACATAATATAAGGTGTAAGTTGTAACTGGCGCACTCAGAGATATACTTAATATTTTAATGATGATTAAGAGGATACACCAGGGGCGAGAGAAATTGAAAATAGGTATTTGAAAATGTATTGCTGTCTCACCAATCTCAAGCCTCCCACCGCAGAGCGCGATAGAGACAATACGACAAAAGTTCTAATAAAAGAACAGAAAATCTTCGATTCGTTGTCCGCTGATTCCTACTCCAAAACTTAACCGATTTAAGTACTTTTTTCATTAAGAATTAAAGCAAGGCTTGAGCTGTGTTCCTATGTTTTATTTTTTTTTGTATATTTTAACCAGTTTTGTTTTCTGGGTGTTTGAACACAGAGGAAAATCTTGCCATTTTTTGGGTTTTTGGATGTTCTTATCTTTTTTAATAATAAAATTATGAAAAAAAAACTTAGGGACATGCTAGTAGTGGCCATAGATATTCAGGAAAAAAATCATAACTCTACCGGCATTATCCAGGGAGGAAACAGGGGACAGCGTTTGTATGGAAAAACGGCGGTGTGGACTCTTCTTAAACTTCATTTGAATTAAGAGTGTACAGGGATTATGTCAAAAGCATCTACTAAGTTACTAATATTCGTTTCTGAGTACGGCAGAAAGTGAATAGTGATACAATATTGAGTTGTACTTACTAGATACTTATAATTATAATTAAGTATGTAATAGGTCATTTTACCCCAGATAAACTTATATTACTGAAGTCTGTATTTAATCTTCTAATTTGAGTATTGTGTTTGTTTAAACGAGTTCTGGTATTCAAAACCTGCGAATACTGAATAGGCAAATTGTTAGATAACACTAATACAATACTAAATTCTAAGAAACAGTAAGAAATCACATACAAATATTATCTTAAGGTCGCTCCTTGACCCTGTCTCGGTCAACAATGTGATGACGCCATTGTCAGCAATATTATTGCCTGTGATTTCGTGCAAAACTACCACACATACCGTACATTTAAGCAAGATGAAAGAGCTTTGTATTTTCTTGTGGTTTGATTTATGTTTGAGGCAATTTTTTGCAAAATCGGTCCACTTATTTGTAGCCCACTCGTAGTACCTAATTTTAAATTATAAAAGTCATAATAGAAAAATTTAGAATCTAGATCGATGTTAGATTTCTAGATCCATAAATTATAATAATCAATTAAAAATTAAGTGGTTAGTAATTACTAATAATCAACAACTACTAAGTTATATAATAATAACGACGTACCGACTTTTAATTTTTAAAGCCTTTTGAGAGAAGTTTATTTCTTAGCTATTTTAATTGACCAACAACAAGGCTATTGTAAATATAAACTCCGGTTATCAATCTCTAAAACTGGGCATAACTAAAGAAACCTATAATATGAGGTCCTAGAGTAGTCTTTCCCAAAGTGGGCGCTGAAAGTGCCAGAAAAAAAGGAGGCGTTGTGTAGAGGCTTAGGGGGTGATTGATTTCATCCGGATGCATTTTAAAATGAAACAATGGGGGCACTACATTTTTTTCTCAAAGAGGGCACTACATAAAATAAGTTTGGAAACCCCTGTCCTAGAGACGGAGCAATCATATTGGAAACATAAATCAAAGTTATCTACTAATTATTTCTTATGACAATTGCACAGCGTCTCAGACTCAGATAACATTGAGTAGATGTTTTCATATTAGGTTATCAAAATAATATTCACATAAATATATTGTATAGGTATTATGTATTTCACTCCTAACGAACGTGATAATATAAAACAAACAAATACGAGTAGATACAAAAATATTCAATATTGGACATGCACATACTTTATTGCAAGCATACTATGGCATATTAAAAAATCGGCCAAGTTCGAGTTAGACTCGCGCACGAAGGGTTCCGTACCAAAATTAAATAGAGCAAAAATAGGCTGAAAATAGTGCTTTTTTGTATGGGAGCCCCCTTTAATTATTAAATTTATTTAAATTTTATTATTGATTATTAAAGTACAAATACAACTGAGTATTTCGTGAATATTACAAGTGCCTATGTGTTGCAGTTCGATATATCGATATATATCGAGCAAAAAATAGCAAAAAAATCACGTTTGTTGCATGGGATCCCCCCTTAAATATTTAATTTATTTTGTTTTTAGTATTTGTTGTTAAAGCGGCTACAGATATACATAAAATGTTAAAACTTCGGCTGGCCGATTCTGTATCGTTCATTTGTGAGTTAATAACTGAGTTAATAACGAAACGGAGGAGTGAGTAACGGAAAATGCCACTTTTTGTATTCACTTGCATACAAAAGTGAGACTTTCCGTTGCTCACTCCTCCGTTTCGTTACTAACTCAGTGAATAACTCACAAATGTACAATACAGAATCGGTTAGCAGAATTCTAGCTATAGCAGTTCTTGAGTTACAGCCTGCAGATATACAGACAGACAAACAGACAGACGGACAGACATTGAAGTCTTAGTAATAGGGTGCCGTTTTTACCCTTCGGGTGCGGAACCCTAATAAATCAAGTTCATATTTAAGTGGTAATAAAATTATATTTTTTACGCATCCTAAATGCCAATGACTCATGTAAAAAAAAAGATAAATTGTTATTTGGCAAACTAAGGCCATAGATCGTAAAGGCCAAGTAAACGTTTAACGTAGCCATTAGGTACTGTTCTTTTAACTAATTAATAATAATCCTGTCAAATTAGTGATCTTGAGTTGGTTTTGACGGTTTTAAATAGTTAAGTAGGTACATAATTATAATAGTTAATCTTCCTAGTTTTAGCTTTCTAGTAATTAAGAAAAACATCTATAATACAAGTAAGCTTAGTATTTATGACATATTGTGTTTCTTGTTTATGTAATTGGCTTGGCTTGTTAGGTAAGTAGTTAAGTTCTCTTTCATGTCGACGCGAAGTATAAAATATAATAAGGATGTAGTTTGATTGCAACCCACTGTTTTATACTATACTGATATAAGTACCAATTTGTGCTTTAAGAATTAGAATCTTCATTTCAAATAAACGATTAAAGATAAGTATTATTATAAAAATAAAATACTTAAGTCTTTTTATAAGAATAAAGCCATTGCAGATTTTGAAATGTAATAAAAACATTCGAACATTTATCAAAGTCTAAATTCAATAATATGAGGGTAAGTATGAGGGTAATTTCTTGTAAAGAATTATACTACTGACAAAATATTGAATAAAACCATAAAAAAGATAATGAGAGAAAATGCAAACTAGCAAAAAAATATATGGCGCAAAAACATTAAATACTAAAAAAAATAAAAATACATCAATAAGAACATCGTAAATAGCGTTTCAAAAAAATACGCATTTTACAAAAAAGTCGTAAATAATACCATCAAAAATAGCATTTCAAAAAAAATGCGCTCAGCGTATACTCACAATCTCTGACATAGCTCTTGTTGTCATAGTAGCAGAGGACTTTGCCTTGGGGCTGGTTGGCCGCAGCCACCGCCAGCAGAGCAGCTAACGCGAGAAGACCCTTCATGACGACTGCTCACCACGGAGTGTATGTGGCGAATGTGAACTAACTCCGAAACGCACTATAAGATCGCCTGACCAGCACACGGAAGGTCAAAGATTAAGAATTCTCAACAGCGCCCGACACGACCACGATGAATTCTAGACGTGACGATAAAATCTACCGTGATGATAATAAAGATTACTATCAGGTAAATTCGTTGTTGAGATTTTTTTTTATTCACTTTATAGTAAAAATTAGGCATATTTAATCTAGTAAATAAGATACCGTCCTAGCCGAAGCTACGTAAACATTACGAAACTAATTTAACCCAATGTAAAAATTGCAGCTACACACTGAGGTAGTACTTACTATGTCAGCAGTAAGTACAGCATCAGTAAAAATTAACGAAGTTATTGTGTCTTTTACCTATTTTCTACTTAGTTAAACTACTGCTGGTTACGATTTATTTCACGGGTTTACAATATATGCCTGTGTCACTCACTGAAAAACTGATTAAAATCGATTTAGTAGTTTTGTTTTAAATTATAATATTCATTACTATCTACCCGTGGCCCGCATTGGCCGGTACCGCCGCAAAAGCACATGTACTTAATTGAATATGGAATAATGCTGTATTGGTTATAATCGCTTCGAAAATTAGCCATTATTTGTAGTAAAAAGTAAATGACAAAAAATGTTATTGTGAGATATCCATATGAGATAGACTAACTGTATGTTATTATACCATCGCTAAGTTTTCTGCAGACCTTTTCATTGTATACAATACTTGTACATTATTTTGATAAATTTCGAAGGGTTCAAGCCTGCGTTTGCAATGTTAAATGTACCTAAGCGGAAAAGAATGTGGTTATCGACCACATCACATTAGAAACCTCAAAAATAACAGTATTTCTCCACTATTTAATTTATGTAATTATATATTTTATAAACCCTCCTCTTCAATCACTCTATCTATTAAAGAAAACCGCATCAAAATCCGATGCGTAGGTAGTTTAAAGATTAAAGGGACATAATATTAGGGACAGATACATCGACTTTTTTTATACTATGCAGTAAAGTTTAACGGAATTATAATATTATGTCTTCTATTTTATAAATACACAGAAGAAGGGATGTAAGTAATGATCAAATGAACTCAACCATTAACTCAAGCAAGTAAAGAAGCTTTAGCACACACTCAGAGTGGAACATTAATTACAATTCAAAATTTTGACTTAAGCCCTAAATATATATATATATATATATATATATATATATATATATATATATATATATATATATATATATATATATATATTTTTTTTATGAAATAAGGGGGCAAACGAGCAAACGGGTCACCTGATGGTAAGCAACTTCCGTCGCCCATGGACACTCGCAGCATCAGAAGAGCTGCAGGTGCGTTGCCGGCCTTCTAAGGGGTAATAGGGGAGGGTAGGGAAGGGAATAGGGGAGGGTACGGAAGGGAATAGGGGTGGGTACGGAAGGGAATAAGGGAGGGTACGGAAGGAAATAGGGGAGGGTAGGGAAAGGAAAGGGGGTAAGCGCTGTTTCACGCCGGTTTTCTGTGAGGACGTGGTATCTCTCCGGTCGAGCCGGCCCATTCGTGCCGAAGCATGGCTCTCCCACGTTAAACTCTTCATTAAATTGAAGGTTAATCATAAGTAAATGTCACTGAGTACGGAGGGAAGACAAATATTTCTCGTGCATCGTTCCGATTTTAATTCAATCGTATCTGACACGAAGCTTGTAAATTTTTATCGATCACACAAAATACATTATTTATTTGAAATATAAATACAGCTTATGATAAACGGTCAAAGCTTCGAGAAAACGATATTGACGAAAATTTATTTTAACAGGTTATGTTGCTAACTTGTTAAATGTTATACCTGAAATTAAGTTACACGATTAATGTCGTATGGTTTTAAATTAATTTTTTGTTGATATTTCAATTTTTTATTTAAAATTAGATTATTTTAATCCCCGACGAAAACATGGAGATTATGTGCCGGTTATTTGTACATTATATCTACCACCAATCGTAGCTAGCATCTAAATTATGGTGGGTCGATTTTGATCTCTTTTTTTTTTTTTGTTTAAAACCTGCCATGATGGTCGAGGGTGTTCTTAGCCATATTTAATGCGACTGTACCTATATAAAAAGCGTGTACAAGATGATCATGAGTATTTATTAAAATAGGTAATAAATCATAATTTTATAGTCATAACAAAACAAACTAAATCTACCCCCGGAAAGTATTTTAAAAATCAACGCACATTTGCGATAAAAAGACATTATGAGGGCAAAGAAAATTATACATAAAGTAAACACGGAAGGAAGAAAAATGGAGGAAAATGAAAAAGCACTTTATCCTACTCAACCGACAATAATCCCGACGTTGCTGTTGATATTAAGCCACAGCGGATTATTATAATCTTTTACTGAACAACTTGAGTTTCTTGCAACAATATCAGATTGTACTGGGATATTGCACAACACAAAAAACCACAGAAGTCGTACACATTACAATTTGTATTAATCCATATTCCAAACAAAATGTTCCACATACTCTCAATTATCTCATCTTACTAATGATACAGTGAAACCAGCTTGATGTTCTCAAGGCAAAGATTTTGTATCAGGATTTCATTCGAACAATTTCCCATTTAAAGGGATTCTAGAAGTATATCAAAGTTGGAATTTACAGATTCCCGATGGACATCAAAGCTACAGTTTCTATTAACTGTTGCTTTGATGGTTTGCCTTACACAAACAGGGAATTACCTTGAAATGCACAAACAGGTTTTAGTACTACCAGCGCCCTGCGCAAGATTTATTCGACGCCTGAAAACGTGGGGGCTTGCGGTGCCCCCACACTTTACTCCTACGTTCATAATATTTATATACAGGAGAACCTCGGCTTCCCACTGGGTTATGAGAGCAACATAAAAAGAAATAGTGCACACACACACGCACAAACCTTAACAACTTTGTTTTTAATTAAATCGGCCAGTGTCACCATCCCTAAACCCAAAAGGATATTACCTACATAATATTAGTATATCCCACAAATTGAGAACTTTTGTGGGTAATTTTTATTTTTATTGGACAGACAGACGGACAGACATCGAAGTCTTAGTAATAGGGTCCGGTTTTTACCCTAAACTTTGGGTACGGAACCCTAAAAACTAAGTTACGATGATTCCACGTCGTCCTTTTTCACCTGGCATAATAAATGAAAGACGGGCGTGAGTGTAAAGAGAGAAGGACGATGTTTGATTTTTTGGATTAGTCGCCCTCTTAAAGATTACTAGCTGTTTGACCGAGTTTCTCGGTATTCAATAAAACACGAATAAAATGACATTTTCTAAAAATGATTCCTAGCTAGATCGATTTATATCGCCCCCGAAACCCCCTAACATACTAAATTTAATGAAAATCGTTGGGGCCGATTCCGATTCCGAAGATTACCACGCAGAAAAACGAAGCGAGCCCTCACAAAGCTCGGCTTTTAGCTAGTTTAGCTGTTTCCGTTATCAGTTTAAACTCTCTGCGTTGCATAATATTATAATCTTTGACGTCCGTATGACATCACCGCTTATGCACAACACAATGCTTATGAAATTATGTAAAGCGACTATTTTGCTGAATCTCTTTTTTTCTGGTACCTACTTAAGTATACCACAAATTTTGAAATTAGAATAAAGTATATTTTCGTCAATTTTTAATAAGTTGGTTTTGGAACGAAGTTCCTTATCTCGCGGTGCGAAAGGGGGCCAGACGGAAAAAGTTGTAACGACACTTTTTTATTAGTACCTGCATAGTAGGGGCAGAGGGCGTTGATAGTATTCCTGGGCGCCAACTAGATGGCTTTTTTGAGAATTAGCAGCAACATCTACAGGACGGACGTTTAAATAAATTTTATTACAATTCCACAAAAGTGTCATTGTAAGTATTCCTGGGCGTCAACTAGATTAACTAGGCTTTTTTTTATAACTTCGTTCCATCCGGGTGTCCCTTGACACCTCTCAAGTTTTTTAACACGCTTAATAATTTAATAGCTTGGGCCTGTATGTACGAGTATGTAACGGAATCTTTGAGCAAGATTTTTACATAGGGTAAAATAATAAACTACGGAACCCTAAAAAACTAACGAGTCATTAGAATTTTTCACTATAGGGACACTTTACACTTTGATCATAAAAATAAAAGTTTGTGGCTTTTATACGGTTGAGAGGCATTCACGCCATAATAAAAATACTTAGAGTATTTTAAATTTTTTATCAGGTTGCGTTTTACCATCAAAGCAACAGTTAAAAGAAACTGTAGCTTTGATAACCATCGGGAATCTGTAAATTACAACTTTGATGTACTTCTAGAATCCCTCAAAATTGGAAATTGTTCGAATTAAATCCTGATACAAAATCCTTCCCTTGAGAACATCAAGCTGGTTTCACTGTATTGTTAGTAGACGAGATAATTGAGAGTATGTGGAACATTTTGTTTGTATGCAGTTTTATATTTACTAGCTATTTGACTTATCGTCAATGTGAAAAACTTTGACATCTGTCAGATTAATCTCTATAGTAAGGTGAGCTGCTTAAAAACATCGACCAAAACAAATAAATCTATACGGACTTGAAATAAAATATTTGAATTTTATTTGTTATTTGTAAAACCAGAAACGAATTGCTGTTCCAGTATTACTTTTTTTATAAATTCAAGGAGCAAAATAAGACAATGAATTACTGTATAATTTACAAGAAAAATTGCATTTACTTATTCACTTGAATTAAGTATAAAAACTGTTCAATTTAGTATTATCATTATTCATTTCACTAAATATCTGTTACTTTACGCCTGCCGCTGGGAATTAATGTGTTAAAGGTATCATCAATTATTTGCTTTGTTATACATGTACCTATATTAAATAGTATATTGAATGATAAACTCCTTTAATATTATACTGAATTGTATACTTTGATCTTGAAGTGACCAATAACTCTCCTTTTAGCGTCGGGTAAAAAAAGATGCTGATTGGACAGGAGGACTGTTGCCAATTTATTTTTATTATAAGTAGTTCGAGTCCTTGACCACTTTAGTACGGTCATCGCTTTAGGTAGGTAGAGCTTGTTACTATACAAGGTGTAACAAAACTGAATGATAATACCTTACCACAAGACGAATCACTTAAATATTATCACTTATTTTTGTTACACACTGTATATTATACAGTGAGTCAGTATGTAACAAAAATAAGTGATAATATTTTAGGGTGTGTACGTGTTCCTTGTAGAGAGTTCACTGTGAAAGTAGCAGCTCTAAAAGACGACTTTTTTTCACTTTTGTATGGATAAGGGCCCGAGCGTCATGAGATTCCCCATACAAAAGTGAAAAAAAATTTTGGTCTTTCAGCGCTGCTACTTTCACAGTGAACTCTCTACAAGGTACACGTACACACCCTAAAGTATTATCACTTATTTTTGTTACACACTGTATAATATGTATATTAAACTTGCTATAATAGCAAATAATTTTTTTTGTGATTTGTATGGGTAGCGTCTAAGCGTCATGAATTTACCATACATAAGAAATTTAAAAAAAACCCCGCCAAAACAACTTTAAAAAGTAATGAAATAATATTTACTGCCTTTAAGTTCAAATAATTCCTAACTTGTGTAAAGTAATATTTTAGTCCATAATTGTTGTCACGGTGTGTCGGGGGACCGCCAAGTAAACTACAACCTACAACCGCCAAGTCGCTGATTACCTATCCCGATTCAGATCGCACATCTACATTAGCGGTCCTCCGACACACCTTGACAGCAATTATGGACTTAAATATTACTTTACACAAGTTAGGAATTATTTGAACTTAAAGGCAGTAAATATTATTTCATTACTTTTTAAAGTTGTTTTGGCGGGAGAAAAAAAACTAGATCAAAATCGGTCCAGCCGTTTTAATGCTACGATGCCACGGACAGATACACACACAGACAAACAGACAGACAGACAGACACGTCAAACTTATAACACCCCTCTTTTTTGTCGGGGGTTAAAAAGTAAAAAAAAGTTACTCTTTTAGAATTCAACACAAGCGACACATACCCTCAAGTATTATTCACATTCTAAAATCTATCCAGTCGGTAAGTAACTATAGCATTAAACAAATGTAGCAAACTATTTTGATTAGCATAACTGATCCTAACGCGATTAGACTAAATAGCGTGTGGCTTACCACTATATTTGCGCAACTGTCGATGCATATTACTAGGTGACCTAGACAATATGCGATTGGCCTCGTTTGAGGACAGAATGAAACGGTTAGATCAGCTTGTCTTGTGAGTTGTGATTGATTATAATATGTGTAGTAAATTAAGAGCCCATATGACCCTAACTTGACTACATACTTAAACCTAGATCTCAAAATCTGTAAGGTCTAGAAAACTGATTTTTTGAGACAAGTAACTTCAGTTCATAAAGATTAAATGCTCAAGACGAAAACACGATTACTCAAAAAATGCTCGATAGTTTCTTTTTTACAAAAAACCTTGTTTTAGACACATTTTTGCTTGGATCTTCGAAGTTTGCTGTCTTTTCTTTAATATTTTTTAATATTTAAAAGGGTATTGATAAAACCTAAATTTGCTCAAAACACTTTTTTCATAATCATTATAGTTCGTCTTTTATTCAAGTAAAACTAACTCGGCGATGACTCCGCGCCGTCCTTTTTCACCTGGCATATGAAAGACGGGCGTGAGTGTGAAGAGAGAAGGACGATGTTTGATTTTTAGAGTCAGGTGAGCTCTTAACCCGGCGAGGATGTGGAGGGGTCAATTTGACCCCAACAGTTTTTAGTCGAGTGCGGTTTTTTTTTCCGCGACGGTAGTAGTTTGGACGTCTCAGTAGCTGTAGGTAAAGGACCCGCCCGCACGCCGCACACCGTCGCTCAGTCGGCCGGCGCCTGCGACGGGAGACAGACGTGCGCGAAGACAAAAAGGGTAAATATGACCCTACCACAACCGCGATGTAACACTTTTGTGCATCGTATCAAAAGTATTTTTTATTAAATATATTGTATTTTCAGGTGGTTTTAGGCACAATGAATAACCAGGCTGAGCTCATACGTCAAATTTTGTTAGAACCAGATAGTGAAGATGACTTATTGTCCGACGGCAGCGAATTAGAAGATCATGTGAGTGCTCGCAGTCAAGATAGTGGCACTGAACAGGATTTAAGTAGCGATTACGATAGCGAGGATGATGTACCGCTATCTGACTTGCAATTTCCGAATCAACGCTTACCAGAGGAAGAACAGTCGGATAGTCAGGTAACAAATTTGTTTTTTGTTGGCAAAGATGGAACAAAATGGTCTAAAGAACCCCCTGTACAACAAGTTCGAACCCGGTCTGAGAACATCATCAGACAAACATCTGGAGTAAGTCAAGTAGCAAAGCTAGCGCAATCGGAACTGGAATGCTGGAGTTTGTTTTTTCCCGAAAGTATGCTCTCTATTATCCTGACTCATACTAACTTGCAAATACGAGAAAGGAATACTGGTTGTGAATCCATCCCTCATTTCAAGAAAGAAATAGACATGCCTGAATTTAAGGCTTTTATTGGTTTATTGTACATCGCCGGCTTTTACCGGTCTGGAAGGCAAAATACCGTTGACCTTTGGGCTTCAGACGGCACCGGAGTTGAAATATTTCGGTTGACTATGTCACGGCAACGATTTCATTACATTCAAAGCTGTCTCCGTTTCGACAATAAAGATACACGCGACGAAAGAAAACTATTGGATAACATAGCACCAATACGGCAAGTATTTGAAATGTTTGTCGAAAATTGTAAACAATCATATATCCCGGGAGAATACGTAACCATAGACGAAATGTTGCTTGCATTTAGAGGCAGATGCAAATTCCGACAGTACATACCGTCAAAGCCTGCAAAATATGGTGTAAAAATATTAGCCATGGTTGATGCAAAAAAATTTTATATTTTAAACCTAGAGATTTACGCCGGTAAGCAACCAGTAGGACCGTTTGCAGTAAGCAACAAACCCTTTGATGTGGTGAATCGTTTAGTACAGCCTATTTCCAAAACTGGACGCAACGTGACTTTCGACAATTGGTTCACCAGTTTCGAACTTGTTTCTCATCTGCTCAATGAGCACAAGCTGACTTCTGTGGGTACAGTGCGCAAGAACAAGAGACAAATACCAAAGGAGTTTATCAATACTCGCAGTCGTAATGCACTTATCTATTCATCGAAGTTTGGATTTCAAAAGGACGTGACCCTGGTAACTCATATACCAAAGAAAAACAAAGTTGTTATACTCATGTCAAGTCTCCACCATGATGCTGCAATTGACGAATCGACTGGCGAGAAAAGAAAACCTGAAATCAACACGTTTTATAATTCCACTAAAGGTGGAGTAGACGTTGCAGACGAGTTGTCAGCGACCTACGATGTTAGCCGCAACTCAAGAAAATGGCCTCTGACCGTATTTTATGCAATGTTGAATATGGCTGGAATCAACGCAAATATTATACATGGGTCTAATACACAAGCAATCCAGAAACGTCGCAATTTTATTAAAACATTGGGCCGTATGCTTGTTACTGAACACTTGAGAGCACGAAAAGAAATACCACAACTGCCGAGACAGCTACGTAAGAGAATCCGAGAATTCAGTGGAGAACCTGATGAAGAACCGCCTATCAGAGTTCCAGGAGTGCGAAAAAGGTGCCAGGTTTGTCCTTATGCTCGACATCGTAAGACTAGCAACGTTTGCGAAGATTGCCATAAGTATATATGCCCAGAACACACTGTTTCGTTCTGCAAAGATTGTGCTACAACAGCAGAAAATAATAGCGTGTAGTATATAACAACTGATAATTTAATTATTGAAAGTGATTGATCTCATATTAATATACCAAATTATCTTGATTAGTAAAAGAAGTTTTGATAAATTTTAATTTTTTTAAGGTAAGAACGAAAGGCCTTGTTAAAGTTGATTGTTTTTTAGTCTTTCGCAATAGTTAAAAAAAATAAAAATATTTCGTATTTATACCATTGTTTTTAATCAATATCCAATAAATAATATATAATCTATCCAATCATTATCGAAGTTGCGTTAAATAAGGTGAATTTAGGCATTAAAATGGTAGTAGAAATACAGGGTCAAATATACCCTCCACAACCTCCACGTAACTATTTTCACCACATCCTCGCCGGGTTAACTCAGATTTTAACACAAAAACACCCTTTAGAAATATAGGAAAATGATCATAAAAATGTAAAAAATGTAGAATATAATTGGATTCATTTTAGCAATTATGGACCAGCCATTATAAAAAAAAATGGGGTGTGTTTTAAAATATAACTCGGTATACTGGCCAGTGCTTAAGACGTTAGAATAGCCACCATACTGTGCCAGCGTACAGCAAGTGCATGTTCGACATAATATTAAAGTAGTTAATTAAAAATATACCCAATTAATGACTTAAGTACCTTATCAGAGTTTAACCCACAATGTTTACAAACAAAATTAATAATTTCAGCTAGCAGCTGTGTTATGTTTGTGACAACAAGATCAACAGATTTCTCAGAAACATTACGTCACTGACGGTCACTGATACACTTTTACAGCATCCGACATAAAGTCGTAGCGAAGTTGACTTGTAGCGATATCGTATGCGGCATGAGTTATGACGTAGTTTGTAGAAAAACATATTTCCTACAAGAAGATTTAAATCTATTCATCATAAGACCTTTTAGGCTAGGTTTAAGCTGCTAGACTACTTTGTTGAATGAATATAATTAATAATATTTAAAAAATCGGTCAAGTGCGAGTCGGACTCGCGCACGAAGGGTTCCGTACCGTTTAGAGTGCAAATAGGGAAAAAAATGTGTTTTTTGTATGGGAGCCCCGCTTAATTATTTATTTTATTTTAATTGTATTATTTAATATTAAGGTACCCATATAATTGAGGATTTTGTAAAAATTTCAACTGTCTATAATATGTTGCCGTTATGGATTACGAGCCAAAAAGAAAAAAAAAATACGTTTGTTGTATGGGAGCTCCCCATAAATATTAAATTTATTTTGTTTTTAGTATTTGTTGTTATAGCGGCACCACAAATATTATATAATCTGTGAAAATTTCAATAGTTCTCTAGCTATAGCGGTTCTTGAGTTACAGTTTGAAGACAGACAGACAGACGGACAGACATCGAAGTCTCAGTAATAGGGTCCTGTTTTTACCTTTTGGGTACGGAACCCTTAAAAAATAAAACCAACTTCGAAATTGCGTATCTCAAAAACTAACCTGCAATTTTCCCATAATTGAACAATATCTAGTACAACAAAAAAAACTTAAATCTGACTTGTAGATCTGGAGATATACGAACACAAACATAAAAACATACATACATATATACACTTTTGGGCACATTTGTTTATGAATGGCCTAGACTAGCTATCCCCAACCCGCGGCCCGCGACCCGCCGGGACTTTATCTGTGGCCCATGTGATGTTAAACCATTTTGAAATTCACGCTCACCGGCAAAAATACGTAAAGTCGTCGAGAAAGACGTGTCATTTTTTTCACTTTGATATCGTTAATTTTGAAGAACGTTATTTTTTAACCCTAAAAATTTTTTGATGCGGCCCGAAAGACCAAGACTCGTCTGTGGCACCTATGAATAAAAGGTTGGGGGGGACCACGGGCCTAGATGACAACGTATACGAAAATATTACATACATACGAGTCGAATTATTGGTAGCCTAATTCATAAATTATAATATTGGTAACCGAATTGATTAATAATCTATTTTATCTGTTCCAACTGTCTTTATAGAACTTTTTCCTGAAATCGTATCGCATGCTCTAAAATTTTTAGACCATTTTCCTCAATTTAAGAGTCATTATTTGGTCTAGGACAAGTCATACAAATAAGTAACTATGTCCTTGTACGATCCGAGTTGATTTTTTCCATCACTAATAGCGTTTTCGGCATAGATCTGCCCCGAGGCAGGGCGGGTAGGGCAGGCCGAATAGATACGGAAATAGGCTAACAAAACCGGTGGTCCACGAAGCCCTTAGACTTAACTTAATAGTTATACTAGTAATACAAAGTAATTTAAACTTCAGCTATTTTCGTAACCATTCGGCACGCCCTGCCCCGGGGCAGCTCTAGATGCCGAAATCGCTATAAGTATTTTTGTGAATTTTTAGTATTTTTTTATCTATTACAACCGGTCTCAGAAATCTATTTGGAGACTACGAATAATCACTGAGTGTAGACCATAAATCTACTTTTTATACCTTAGATAATATTACTTTGATTTATTTATATTGGAGGCAATGAGAACCTGAAATAACAAGGACCAGCAATCAATTCTAGAGTATTAATATAGTAATGAATGTGTGGATGTATGTTTAACATACATCCACACTTACTCTTCAGTCTTCACGATTTATCGTTCATTTCTCGATCTCATTCCGAGGTCCACCTATCAACTCGGAATGAGATATCACCGCCAGGCTACGAATAATAAAAACTAAGGAAAAGACGTAACTCCGTCAAAAAATATGCTCTACACTAGCTCTACAATACTTGTCAAAAATTTACGGCTCGCTGTCCGCTCGCTGATGTTTGAATCCTAATTCCTAACGTTAGATGTTAGTATAATATTATATGGGCATGGTAAACGAATAGCCGTAAACGCGCGGAAAACTGGCCGTAAGCGCAGGAATGCCAAAACCGTTAAAGATTGTTGACATCACATTAAGTAAATTCCTTTGCATAACGAATAACGATAATATAATAATTATGTGCTATAAGCTAAGTAGTTACTGGATAAGTGTTTGGAAACTATCGAATGGAACTAAGTAGGTATTCTTTGGAAGGGTGGTTTTTTAGTCCCTTAAAAAGATTAGTGTAGAGTTATAGACTGTAGAGCAGCCTTTCCCAAAGTGGGCGTGGGCGTTAAAGGGGGGCGGTGTGGGATCTAGAAAAAAATTGGGGGCGTTGTGTAGAGGTTTAAGGGGGTAGGAGGTTATTTATTTCATCTGGATGCATTTTAAATTGAAACAATGGGGGCGCTAAAACATAATTTGTTATCGAAGTGGGCAGTAGACAAAATAAGTTTGGGAACCCCTGCTGTAGAGCGAGGTATTTTAACGACTCTTATAAGTTTTAACATGACGTATTCTAACATACAAACAAACATACATAATATAATTAGCTTCTTAGACTTGGGAACAATGGTTTCATTGTTATTCTATATCAGTTGCTCTGAATCATAAAACAAAGGTATGATTCAAATAGTAACGTAAACTTATCAGTCTGAGTAAGTCTACAAACAATAGGAAGGAAAATAACGTAATTTGTAACAGATTTACAGGGTAAGTTCGGACACAGGGTAAGTCCGGACACAGCGTAAGTTCGGATACAGGGTAAGTCCGGATAATTCAAGTTATTGCTAAATGAGACTATGTCAGAAATTACGGTACGGTACTACAGTTTGCAATTATTGCAATGCATTATGGCGTATATGCCCGTAGTGCCAGGCACAAAGCACTGAATAATTTAATAAAAAATTGAATTATCCAGACTTACCTGTGTCCGAACTTGCCCTGATTAGCCTTAAATCTTTATGGTCAGTTAACTTGACGAGGCAGAGGCCGGCAACGCACTTACAGCTCTTCTAATGTTGAGAGTGCCCATGGGCGAAAGTAATTTCCATCAATTGCTCCGTTTGCTCGTTTGCCCCCTTATTATTAACTAGCTGTTGCCCGCGACTTCGTCCGCGTGGACTTCAGTTAATAGCGCGCGATGTCAACAAAATTGGTGTCAAAAGCTTTTATAAAAAAAAACCCCTTAAATCAAAACAGCTGTGCAGTGTGCACATAATATTTCATT
Source organism: Aricia agestis (assembly GCF_905147365.1). Taxonomy (NCBI): domain Eukaryota; kingdom Metazoa; phylum Arthropoda; class Insecta; order Lepidoptera; family Lycaenidae; genus Aricia; species Aricia agestis. The sequence goes on along the minus strand of NC_056428.1, from coordinate 20,517,130 downwards.
TTTTAAAATTAAACTTTATATTTTATGCCAAATTTTAAAGCTTATTTAGCCCCCCAATTACACAACTTTACCCATAATTTATCATTGATAGGTTTAAGGTTACGTCACTCTATATAATATAAAGTACTGACTTATTAAATATCGTAAAATAGAAATAACAATGGAAAAAAATCGAAAAATAAAAACTAAGTGTATGATGATACCACCTCTTATAGAAAGATGTTGGGCAAGCGTTAGCGCGATGTAAGAGACGCACGGCGCCATCTAGTATGAATTTTTGGAACTAACTTAATTTGAACAAATTTTCGTATTTTCACCCCCTTACAACCCTTTTTCCCAGTAAAAAAAGTAGCCTATGTCCTTTCTCAGGCTTTAGAATATCTGTATACAAAATTTCATTACAATCGGTTCGGTAGTTTTGGCGTGAAAGCGAGACAGACAGACAGACAGAGATACTTTCGCATTTATAATATTAGTATAGACTACATAAGAAGGTGTGTACTTACTTATTTTTTGACTGAGTAACAAAATATAACAATACGAGCATGGTGTCGGGCTGTGTAGCACATTGTTCTAAATTTCTATTTGTGGGAGTGGTGGGACTCAGTCACTCAGCGTTCCATACCAAGAATTACGCGTAAAATTGATAAAAATAACATAAATTTTTAATACAAGAACATTTAGCATCATATTTTGACCCACTCGCTAGGGGTTCTACTTCAGTGGTTTATGTTTTTACTTTTTATAAATGGTGACGTAGGTAACTGAAACGTTTAACAAGCAACGTACATTTTGCCGGAACTTGTACATTGTACCCAAAGCAGGTACTTAGCTAAATCTGTTTTCAGAATTTTTGGACTTAACAATAAATAATTCATCATAGTGTCAATTCGCTAAGTTTCGCAGGAAAAACATTTTACCTCCTCAATGGCGCAAAGTTTTTGAACAAAAGTAATTTCATTTCAATTTTTCCTTATTAAAGTTGGAAGTTCGATAACGTGCTTCTTATAGGAAATCTTTTTAGAACTTCCGACAGAAGAAAGTTACGAATAAAAGTAAACTAAAACCGGAGAGCAAACGAAGGTACATTTTTTATATATATTACACTATATTATTGTAAGTATAAAAAATAGTTCGGTTTCGGAACGGATATTTTGTGTAGGTACATACTCTTTTGAAAATTGCACTCCAATGCATTCCAGTTATCTTTTACATTATTCCAAGTAATCCAGCGCTGGATTGGATCACTGGATTGAAACACTTAATGTAATCGTTACGTTACGACTGATGATGACTTTAAGGCCGGCTTTTTGTAGAACTCACTTTCCTTTTTCTACCAATCGCAGGAAATACATGCCAGATTAAAAATGGAAACAATACCACAGTACGGTCACTGACTCACTGTCAATTACGAGTGAATGGAACGATCATTCAATTAGTATTAATTATATTATGTGGATCATATAAATAATACTAATTGAATGATTGGTGGATTCAAATATGGGATAAACAATATACTCTTAATTCTCCTTTACGTATACGAATACATATTTTATGTATAACTACATCTATACAATGAATAAGCATATAATATAATGGTCCACATGCTCTTTGTATGATGTGTAGGTGGGTATGTAGGTCTGGAGAGTTTTTGTACGGGCAAAATGTGCGGTTCCCTTGCTAGTTGCTAATTATTATAGACCAGTCGTTCTCAAAGTACTTACGGTCCGCGGAGCCCTGGGGTAGAGGCCTTGTTTAAGGGTTGATTCAGACCGCAACGCGACGCGTAGATTCATTTCTAAATGTATATGGATTTGACAGATTCGCAAGATGTCTCACGCAATTGAAATCTGTCAAATCCATACAAATTTATGCCGCACCGCGCCTCGTCTCGCCTCGTCGCGTAGCGGGCTGAATTAACCCTTACGCAATTGAAATCTGTCAAATCCATACAAATTTATGAATTGACCCTAAAAGGACGACTTCATTACACGTCGCGAGTCGCGACTCGCGCCCCACCTACTAGTGTTAGGGTTGATTCAGACCGCAACGCGACGCATAGATGCATATTTTCTAAATTAGTATGGATTTGATAGATTCGCAAGACGTCTGACGCAATTGAAATCTGTCAAATCCATACAAATTAACAAATGCATAGACGCGTCGCGTTACGGTCTGAATATATCCTTAAATAGTATAAAGTGTTTAGTGTTAGTTTTAGTATAAAATATGTATATGTTAGTCTATAAGGTATTTATAATGTGAGCTAAGATGCCTGATTTAAATAAATAATTAAATTAAATTAGTTTGAGAACTGCAGAATTTAAACGCAACGAAGTCGCGGGTACCATCTAGTCCGAGAATATTTACAACAAACAGCAAATTAAACAAAACAAATCAGGGGGCAGATTGTTAAGCGTTAACTTGACACATTAATCTTATCAATTCAGAGTAAATTCCCTCAACAATAACGCAGGAAAAGTAAATACAATAATATTCTTAGAACAAAATACTTACTTCTTGTTATTCTGGAAATTCCAGATCCTAAAGAGCTGCCTTGATAAATGACAATTTTATTGTTTTTCAACAAGGATAGTCCATATGTTACGCAACAAAATATTCGTCTTGTTCTTGTTTGACATAATAATATAGATAGGTGTACTTTGGTTTGAAGTTCTACTGAGCGCCTGTGATATCAGTTATTATGTACTAACTAGCTAAAAGCCGAGCTTTGTGAGGGCTCAAGTCGTTACACCTTGACTGACTGGTGTGACACCTACATATTAATAAAAATTACTATGTTAAAGCTCAAATCAATAGACGTGATGGTTACGTTTTTCCGTAAAGTGTACCACAAAATATGCAGGTTGTGGGATATACTAGGGCTCGCTTCGCTCGTCCTGATATACTCGAAGGTAACTGACTGACAATATAGTGATGTATATGTCACCGTAAGATTGTAAACACCGCGAGATTGTAATATGACGAAGTGATGGATTGTAAACAACCAGTTTTCCGGTGATTTTAAATTAATTATTTCGTATTTAAAATAACTTCATCACTTGGCATGCAGATATGAAAAAATATGGGATGAAACTTTGTCAATTTTAAACCGATCGAGTCTTTATAAAATAATAAAATATTTAATAATAATCAATATAATAATTAATACGTCTTAACGCGAGAGAAGCCGCGGGAAAAAGCTAGTATTATAATGATGACGTCACAGTAATATTATTTGACCCAAAAAGTCAGACCACTTGAACACTGCAATTTGTGTTCGTTACGACGACTCCCCGGCCCCCGCTACCATAATAATATTATGTGCAACTAGCTGTTGCCCGCGACTTCGTCCGCGTCAGCAAAATGTGATAACAAAGATAGTAAAAAAGAGAAAAAATCCCCTTTTTTAGGTTCCTTACCCAAAGGCCAAATAGCAAAAATGGGAACTTATTACAAAGACTATGAGGCCTTTCTGTCTGTCCGTCTCCAGGCTGTATCTCAAGAACCGTGCTAGCTAGAATATAGATGGCACAAGTAACATTTTTCTATTGCCGCTATTATAGCAACAAATACTAGTTAAAAACAAAATAAAGTATTTGATTATTTTGAAGGAGACAGGATGCTCCCATATAACAAATGCCTTAATTTGGCCTTTTGCCGTCAATGTGACCACAAAATACGTATTTCAATTTTATTAATGAATACCTCATATTTTCATAAGATCTGTCTGTATGTCTGATCGGGGTATGCTCAAAAACCACTTCACGGATTTTCATGCGCTTTTTTTTTTCGAGAGGTGTTATAGGCATATTTAATTTGTTTAGTATAGTTTCTGTGTGCATTTGAGTAAACAGGTGTCGAAACTCCAAAAAAAAATCCAAAAATTCCACAAAAACGCTGCCTAAGCCCTATAGATATGAGACATAACAAAAGAATATATGGCGGAAATATTATTCTCCTTTTCTAGATCTACAAAAAAGCACGCCATAAAATATTATGTCTATTGCCTACCTATCCTAGAATCCTAGAAGGTGAACTTGCTATGCTTACATTAATTTTTAGATTAAAAAAATTGGTTAAGTGTAATGCGGTTAATTGCACATAGAAATTACGCTGAAGTTATCTGCTACCGACTAAAAAATTATGAAGACTGAATACAGAAATAGTTGACGTGTCTATATTGTGTGTCCCAAAAAAATCCATGAGATCCCTCTATATCTCATTATCATATCACCACTTTCGTAAGCATTGTACTAAATTCGGGTTATTGTACCTCAGTGTATTTAACACTATACAGTATACAGCTACAAAACAGTTTTGAAAATCGGTAAAAAAACGGTGGAATAATAATATAGGTAATCAAAGGCAAGAGTTTTGATAATACATGGCCTAATTATAGTGATGATGATCATGATGATTAGTATTTAAATTGACACATTGACTTTTAAGCTTTTAGTTGTTGAACAACGCCGCCAATTGCCGAACATAAATGCCGTATCTAGAGGTATAACTATTCAAGAGTTCTGTACAGCACCATCAAAACCAGGGTATACTACGGCGTAAATTCTTATTTTTTGGTAGTTTAAGCTTAAAATTCTTCAGAAAAACGTAAAATTACTATGTGTTTCCATATAAATTTCAAGGAGTCCCATCGATTACTCATGGACTGCATCATCAGATCACCACTTTTGTGATCATGTTACCAAATTTGGGCTACATATCATTCAACAACAAAAGGATTTTGGAAATCGGTCCACAAATGCCGGAGTTATCCGCGAACCGGAGTTATCCGTATAAAAAAGTGAAATATATCCTCCTCCTTTTCGGAAGTCGGTTAAAAAGTAGCCAAAGTATTCCTTACTACATCAGCTATGTGCCTAAAAAAGTCCCGTCAAAATCGCTCCAGCCATTTTAGAGATCAGCCGGAACAAACAACAGACAAGACAACAGCACAAGTTTTTAAACAGACATACAGACAAAAATTGTAAAAAATGTTGTTTTTGTGTCTGTACCCTATAAACATTATATTATGCATGTAGGAAAAAACGGTTCTTTCAACATTACATACAGACACTCCAATTTTATTTATAGGTATGTGTTACCTGTGTTACATGTATGTATGTACGTATATGTATGTATGTATATTGTATGTATAAATAGCTATTATATAGTGAAAAGCTTATATAATGTAGATATACTTCCATACTCAATGTAGCATCCAGTAGAAAATATGGTACTTATAGTCCAGTGTTTTTCAACCTTTTTTAATTTTTATGATGTTTATGGTATAATTATTAATAGTACTTACCTATATGAAAAAATATTTCACGACCCCCCACCCTTTGCTTTTGTTTATGATAGGTACAGTATATTTATTTGACATTTAAAACACTACGACGTGGCCAAGAAAGCGATTGGCTTAGAAAGGAACTGATCAGTTGCAGTGTTTTTCAACCTCTGGCGATCCCCTAGGCCCTAGGGGCTCGAGAGTCGCGACCCACATGTTGAAAAACACAGTACTACAGCTAGCCTCCGTGGTCTAGTGGTATAGAGCGCGGCTCTTGACTCGGAGGTCGTGGGTTTTCGATTCCCGCGTTGGAAACATGTTAAACACACTAGGGCACTATAAAATTACTCCTGCGTAGCTGGCCTGGTTTCAATGAAACCGGCCACCGTCACCGAAAATGGTGTTGGGAGCTATTACTACAGCTAGATACCTACTATAATAATATATTCGTAACCGAGATCGTACCAAGCAAAGTATTCGTACTTATATGTCATAAAATTAAATATAAAGTACTAATTACTGTATGATACTAGTGGTCATCTAATATATAAAAGTTCATATAAGTTTTGACCGTATCGTACTTATCTGTTAGTTACTATGTATTTCAAACAAACAATATAAGTTATTTAATTTTAACCAGATGATCATTTCTTGACTTGTTTTCATGGCCTTTGACCTTTACACTGACAATATCTTTCTTAATGGTCATCGCACATATTATAATGCTAATAGTACTCACATATTACGGTTTTGCTCGCTAGTTTTACTCCAAATCGAGTAATAACTACTGTGTGGATCGCAAAACTCACAGCTCGAAGGCTCGCAGCGATCCGGCTCGATGAAATTAAGGCCGCGGGCTACCAGGTGCCCGCGAGCTACCGGTTTGGCACCACTGATTTAGAGTAAAACTATCGAGCAATGCTGAATGTGGACGAAAGCCCGAGCCGCGGGTTTTGCTCGACGTTATTGCTCGATCGAGCAAAACTGTATGTGAGTACTAAGCATAAAAAGTACTTTCAGAGAAGTTGGTTCATAGGCAACTATATGTCCCGCGCGGCTTCGCCCGCATAAATTAGGAATTTTACAGAAACCGTACATTTTCGCATAAAAAATAGCTATACCTACTCCCTTCACGTGGTAGTTTATATCTGTGCCAAATATTGACATACAAATTGATCCAGTAGTTCGTGAGATAAACCCTTTCTAATATTTTCCCGGTTTTTCCCACATTTTCCTGAGTTTCTTCGGTCGTATTAGTTTTAGCGTGATAATATACTCGATAAATGAACTATCTAACATTGAAATAAGTTTTTAAATCGGACCTGTAGTTCCTGATATTAGCGCGTTCAAGCAAACATACTCTTCAGGTTTATAATATTAAGCATAGATTTTTTTAAATTATCGCTTGACAAACTAGAGTCTCGATCTAAAAGACAATAAAAAGTACCAATAACAGGGTCATAATAGGCTCATAATATGCTCATAATCATGGGACGTTGCATGGTATAATATGGTAGTGACGATGATGATGATAAATGTAATTTGCATAGTAGCATATGCTTTCCGTTCTTAAAACAACACCAAAACTCCCAAACTTGTATTTATAAAGAATCAGGAGTTCTCTCAGCACCTTCCGAACCACGGTATACCAGGTATACCTCGGTGCAAAATCTCACTTGTTGGTAGCATATTATGCTTAGAATACTTCTCACGAAACCAAAGTCACCACATGTTTCCCTATACATTTTGAGGAGTTCCATCGATTACTTATGGATCCTCCATCAGATCACCACTTTTGTGAATATAATACCAAATTGGGATGTTACCCTATATACCAAAAGAAAAATTTTGAAAATCGTTTAATAAGGACTTCATACTGCTGGAGAGGAGGAAGAAGCCCGCCGCCCGCAAGCATCGCGGCACCGCACCATAATATTATGTACCTGAGCTGCGTCTGCGGAGCGAGGTCCCCGGGACGCCCCTGTACATATCCCGCCTGCACTGGTCCATGGAGGTTGAGGACGTCGTGGACTACGTCCAGAAGAAGACGACACTGCGCCTGAGGGTCGAGCGTCTGCAGTCTCGCCACAAGGTTAACTTTAGCTTCTTTGTGGTGAGAGTACCGACGAATCTTCTGTCGACTTTCGAGGCGCCTGAGTTCTGGCCGATGGATGTATGGTGAGAGTACCGACGAATCTTCTGTCGACTTTCGAGGCGCCTGAGTTCTGGCCGATGGATGTAGTCTATCGGAGGTTCCGGGAGAGACTCCGGAACGAAGCGAGTCACGTCGCCGGCAAAATTTGACAGTGTTAGTTTTTAAGTATATATAAAATATGTATGTTAGTTTTAAGGTATTACATATAAACACTACTATTATAAAGAGGAAAGATTTGATTGTTTGTTTGTCTTGAATAGGCTCCGAAACTACTGGACCGATTTGAAAGATTCTTTTACCATTGGAATCCTACATTAATTCTGCTGAACATAGGCTAAATTTTATTTTGAAAAAAAATAGGGTTCCGTAAGATATTTGGGATTTTCGGACGCAAGAATCAACCAGAAATGTTACTTTTTTCGCGTACGCTGCCTAAACTATAAAAGATAGAACCATAAAATGTTCTAAGTAATTGTAGATCTTTTAAATATCTACAAATTAAATGATTTGATTTGATTTGAATAAACGGCGGAGTAATCGTTGAAGATAAAAAAACGAACATAACGCCTCCTCCATTTCGAAAGTCAGTTAAAATTGTAGATTTTTTTTTCAAAAGTTGGAGAAAAAAAATCGAACTCATTATTTATGGCATATTTTAGTGACAAATTGGCTTTCAAATATATTTTTTTCTAACTTTTGACAAAAAATTTTTTGCTCTGGCTTCATACTAATCTGACCTATACTTCATAGGAAAATCGTTATAACTTCTAAACCTGACTGAGAGCATTGAAGTAAAGAATTTATTAAATATAAAAACCTCCTCTATCTTTTTAAAATAAAAAAGAACCAGTTTAATGTGCTAGATTTTTCACAAAAAGCGATTAATTAAAAAATACACAATTTTTTTTCTTAAACTTTGGTTTTTCTATGTTTAATTCCACGATAACAATATATTGCCTGTGTAAGCGTATTCCACAAGTTTAGCTATCAAATGAGACCTTTTTTATCTTCATAGGACATTTACATGAGAAGTACTGGTCAAATTAGTGTGAAAGCCCGAGAAAAACTAAAATGACTGCCATTTTACAACCGTGAGAGAGATAAAATTTGAGGGCCAATTTGTCGATAAAATATGTCATAGATCATGACATTAAAGGATCGGACACCGGTGTCAGGACACATTGAATATAATAAATTCCTTTACTTCTATGCTCTAAGTCAGATAGTTTAGTATATAAATAAGTCTATGGTTTAGAATTAGTTATAAATTTTCTTGTGATGTATTGGTCAAATTCAAATATCCATTTATTGGACAGCTCACATAGCTCTGATGAAGCTTTTAATAAATTATTTAAGGTGATAAGAACTCAATTTAATTCAATATTTACTTCTAAAACGGTTAGAAACAGTAATAAAAAAAACTAAATTTATTAATTGGGCAACAAAAGGAATAAAAATAAGTAGGAAAAGATTATATGACTTATATGATGAAAGGTGTATTAACAATAGTGAAGTATTTAAAGCATATGTTAGAAACTACTCAAAAACCTTCAGAAAAGTTTGTTAAGCTGCTAAAGCCCTATATATAAAAAATAAAATTAAAAACTCTAAAAATAAAATCAAAACAACATGGCAGGTAATAGCGGGTGAGACTGGAAATGTCACCTGTCGTAGCTCTGATTTTGAACTATACTTTGAAAATAAAAAGATTACTAATGATCAAGAAGTTGCGACGGTCTTTGAAAAGTTTTTTGCTGACATTCCGGTCTCAACGACAAAAAATTTAAATTCTTCGTCTGAAGCTGCCGAAAAGCTACTCAGAGACAATGTAAAGGAATGTGATGTCAATTTTAAGTTTAGAGAAATTAACCCCAGAGATATTATTGATACCTTTAAATTGTTGAGTATCAAAAATACTGCTGATCTCTGGGGCATGTCCACAAAAATTATTAAATCAATAATTGACATCGTAGCTCCTCATTTAGCAATGATTTTCAATGACTGTATAAAAAATGGTGTTTTTCCTGACTTAATGAAGCATAGCAAGATTGTTCCTTTATTCAAAGCCGGAACTAAATCGGATCCCACGAATTTCAGGCCTATATCAATTCTACCGACCTTTAGTAAAATATTTGAAAAAATTATTTTAAAACAATTACTAGTACATTTTAATTCTAATAATTTATTACATGATAATCAATACGGATTTACTAAGGGTCGATCCACAACGGATGCTGGTATAGGACTCCTTTGCAGTATTTTTGAGGCTTGGGAGGAGTCGCAGGATGCCTTAGGTGTTTTTTGCGATCTCTCCAAAGCCTTCGATTGTGTTGAGCATGCTACATTGATCAGGAAATTGCGCCACTACGGAATTAAAGACTCTGCTCTCAGCCTTTTGACTTCTTACCTTAAAAATAGGACTCAAAGGGTTGAGGTTAATAGTAAAAGGTCCAAAGGAACCAAAATAGAATTAGGTGTCCCACAGGGATCTATATTAGGCCCATTTCTTTTTCTCATCTATATAAATGACTTACCTTATCTAGTTAAGGATAATAATAATGAGATAGTGCTTTTTGCTGATGACACTTCACTTATTTTTAAAGTGAAGCGACAACAGTCGAACTACGACGAGGTAAACAGTGCTCTCTCAAAAATAGTACATTGGTTTAATGTTAATAACTTACTTTTAAATTCTAGTAAAACAAAATGTATAAAGTTTACTTTGCCCAATGTTAGGCAAGTCCAAACCAATGTAGTATTAAATGATGAGAAGATGAATTTGATAGACAACACTGTATTCTTAGGTATTACACTTGATAGTAAATTACAGTGGGGTCCTCACATTGTTAATCTTGCAGGTAGGCTCAGTTCTGCAGCATATGCAGTCAGAAAAATTAGGGAAATTTCTGACGAAGATACGGCACGATTAGTATATTTTAGTTATTTTCATAGTAGGATGTCATATGGAATCCTTTTATGGGGAAACGCTGCCGACATTAATACAATATTTGTGCTGCAGAAGCGAGCCATACGTTCTATTTATAAAATGTCTGCTTTAGAATCTCTGAGAGATAAATTTAAAGAAATTGGTATTCTAACTGTTGCTTCTCAATACATTTTGGATAATGTAATATATGTTAGAAAAAATATAAGTAAATTTAAAGTTAAAAGTGACATTCACTCTAGGAATACTAGAAATAAGCACAAGCTAGATATCGTCTATCGGAGACAGTACTGGAACATTTAGAAATAAGCAAATTTAGAATAATGAGATTTGAAAAAAAAGGATTATTTTAAATGTTAATTAAGATCTAATTATAGACAATGTGTGTATATCTGAGTACTTAAACAATCTTAAATTAATATATGTTTTAGTGTGTCTAACTTTATATCAGATATTGTTTCTAGTTATTTAGATATTGGCAATTTTATGAAATGTTCTAGTAATGAATCGGGAAAATTATACTGATTGGTTATGAAAATAGAACATTTCGGAATGTTCTAATATTGAAGATAATATTATTTTCAGATCTATAAAATATACCACTAAAGAACTGTGATTCTATTGTAAAAAAAAGATGAAGTTAATAAATTATTCATTAACTTTTCGGAATAACGAAGAATTTTGAATAAAATACATATAAATTATAGGAAAAGTTTAATTCAAAATTAATGCCACTTAGTAGTTTAGTATGTTATCAAAATTAAAATCTAATTCTCTTCATTTTCAACAAAATTGTCTGTGGCTTCTAAATTTGTATAAAAGTCCCAGTATACCCTAGGAATTACAGAGTTGCACAATGCAAGCAAATCCTTTTTCTTCAGATTTGATATTTTTGGACGCGCATAATACTTTTTCTTGATTTGTAGTTCCACATTTACAGCTGTCCCTCTCATTTTATGACGTACATTAATACATTTCATTGTACTGGTCCCGTATGTGTCACAATAGAAAATAGAATAAGGGCTTGAAGCCTGCATGAAAATCTTTTTTATATCGTTCCAGATTACACGGTCACCATCTGTATTAATGGTAAAGTTTTTTCCAAACTGACTTACTAGCTCTTTTAAATCAACAATATCTTTGTAATCTAGTTCGTATACTTGATACGGATTACCTTTCTTTTTTGCACATTGAATAAGTGAGCTCCACTGAGAAGGAACAAAAATAGATCCATTTTTAAGTATTCTCTTCTTTTCCTGCTCTATCGTAGAGTGAACGCTATCGCCTTCATTTTGCGTATGACCGACAATTAGGTATTTATGTGTGATTGATAAAACTCCTAGAACTTTAATAGAGTAATGGTAAAGACTCATTAAATATTTGTTTTTATTTTGAGCAGAGCAGTTGTCTGTGTAAAAAATTACGTGTTTCCCAATACAATAGTCCTTCAAAAATCTAAGAATGCAAGTCCCAACTTCATCACAACCCTTCCCTCCCAAAGACTCATTCCATAAGTAGCAATGACCAGTTTTGCTGACAATCTCATACACGGTACAGTTATAAACGTTCAACCTTCTCTTATAAAAAAATAGTGAATCATTGCCTGAAGGTGTTTGTAGTATAGCTTGCATGTCATAGCAACATATAATTTTACTGCTATCATTTTTGCAAGATTCTATATCTGCTTCTTTGTCAAGCCTGCATAGCTCCTTCTCTCTTAAATGCGTCAAATAGGCATCTTCTATATTTAATTTATCTTCACCATTAGCGTTCGTATACGATAAACACAAAGAACACATGTCTTTTTTTGGTTTATAAAAGGAAATATTAAATTCGGTACGAAAAATATTTTCATATGTACCTTGTGTAGCCAAAAGCTTGTCATTATGGACACACCAATCTTTATACTGCCTGTACATCATACATAAGTTCAGGTCACCATCAAGATAAGTTTTGCTAGTCGATGCCCGGCAATAATGGGATTCTTTCTTGGGATAGGAATTTATGTGATCGCGAACTCCATCTTTGACAGCTTCCGGAAGTCTTCTTCCATTTATAGCATGCTTGCCTCGGAGATCACCCGAAATAACTCCAGTGGAATCAGCTTTTTTGCTGACTGTTGTTAAAAATGAGTGTCCAATATCTAATGTTGCTGAGTAGAATCGTTTGCATACTCTAATTTTCTTTGAGTCTACTGTGAAATAGTAAGCTATGTTAAGACATCTTTTACTATTTTCATTATGAAGTGAATATTTTGGTTTAAAGGGCTCCATGCACCGGTAAACATAATCTCGTTGTCTTGATAAGTCACCCATTTTCCAGAAACTAGTAAAAATGCTTAATCTTTGGTCTTCATTTATATTTTCAGTACATCTTAGGCGGCATTTGTCGCCACAGGGAGGTTTTACTGCTTTACCAGGAACTAGTTTACCTGACACTGTTTCATAAGCTCTGCCTGCATTTTTCAAACATTTCTTCTTATTTTTTTTCCATTTTTCAGGTTCCCTTATACGCTTTTTACATTTTTTATCAACAGATACTTCTCTTGTATTATCAGTGATACTACTTTGTGGTTCTATATTCGGCACATTCATGTTATTTTCTTCCTGTAATAATATTTGGTCTTCAATTTCTTCCCCTGCACCTTTAAAGCACATAATAAGCGTAGTTAGATTGGTTAATAATTTATTAAGCAAAGCCATACTTCTAACAAAAGAGTTAACAAAAATAGCTACCAAGGCTTGATAAAGCCTGATTTCCATCTAGAGTAGGCACAGCAACAGGCTCAGTAAGATCAGAAATTAGTACATCGGCCACGCAGTCAGCTTTAGAGATTATGATTCTTTCTGGATCTGAGCTATGCTCATCACCTGTTAGAAAACACACTCAATTCAAATTAACATGCAAAGGCAAACTTTCAATTAAATATTAATAATAGCCGAGAATAGAATACGTACCTTGACTAGTTTCAGACTGGTCCCGGTAAACAGTAGGTGCCTCATCGGTTTGGTAAAGCTCAGCTGTTAGTTGTAGACTTAAGTACTCATTACCTGAATATAAATAAGCAATTATAATTAAGTTAAAGAAATAATAGGGATTTATCTTTCATAGCCTTACCTTGACATGGTTCCGAGAGATCCTGGTTTATATCAAATGTAGCAGCAGCATTATGCTCGTAAGTTTCAATTATTGAATCAGGAATCTGCTCGTCACCTAAATAAATAAATAGTATGAATAAATAACTCTGTTTTAGTGAGCATTATGAAAATAAAATGTGAAAAGTATGTAGGTACGTGGATTAGGCTCAGCACTGGCAGCCAAGGACGGGTTTGATGCAACAGCAGGCATAGCAATAAGCTCATTCACAAAAGTATTAGGCGGACATGCAGTCGATTTAGTAGGTGATAATTGCCTTACGATCCCATTATCTGAAATAAAAAAAATATTATTTAGATAAATCTAAGAAAATCTGTCTTATCTAGACCGCATACTATTTACTTACTAGTATAAACAATATTAATATCAGGTATATTAAGTACTATAGTATAGTATAGTATGACGTAATAGGTAGGTATATTAAGTAAGTACTGTTAAATATTAGTTTTAGATGGTATTCCATCTAAAACTAATATTTAACAATATTTATAGCGTAGGACAAAAAAAAATAATATGTAACAAGACTTACCACTGCTTCCCGCTTTTTTATGATTCCGGGTAATCATTTCAACTATTTTCTTTGCTCTGTAACACTGGTTAGACATTTTTAAATACAATAATATTGCAGCACGAAAATATTACAAGCGCGCGCAATGAACCCGCATGCACGACTGGAACAAATATGAATATTAATGACAATCCATGTGTCAAATTTCGGTCCTTACTGGAACATTTCGAAATATCTAAGTAATAAACTAGAGATGTTCCGATGTTTTATTGAGTTCGTTACTGGTATTTATCGATTTATTTGAAAAAGAATAGTAATCTGACTTGTTCCAATAGTGTATCGGAAAGGTAATTCAATTTCACGTCAAATCCTATAATTAACTCAAAACATCAAATTTTGGAGATGTTCCAGTACTGTCTCCGATAGACGATATGCCGGTGATCAGACTTAGTAAAGTCAGTAAATCTTTTAAAGGTCAATGTATACGCCTTTACAACAAAATCCCAGAAAACGTTCAAAATCTTTCCATTAATAAATTTAAAAAAGTAGTTTAAAGAACGTTTGTGTGCCAAAGCCTATTATAAGGTCAATGATTTCATAAACGATGGCACACCTTGGGAGTAGGATGGCTTCTTGCAAGGCTACTTCTTCATTATTATAGGACTTACAATTATGTATGTGGATATTGTATATAATATTTAGTTACAAAATTGTAAACTTTATTTTAAAAGATTAATTTTTTTCTCACTTTTTTTGGTAAAAAAGTGGGCCCCGTGCGAGTTTCTTACGCCGGTTCTTCTCGCCGGGTTAGTTCCCGAATCGGTGGTAGGCATCATGTAGGACTTTCTGAAAACATTTATTTTAAATTTATTCAGAAATAAAACAATTTTGATATTGATTTTGATTTTGATTGGTATGAGATCCAGAGAAACATATTTTTTTCAAAAGTTGGAGAAAAAAAATTTGAGAGCCAATTTGTCAATAAAATATGGCGGTGTCGGGACACACTGTATAAATCAAAATTAATATGTCCTCTTCGCTCGCCCTGATAATATAGTAAGAGAGATACGAGATTAGTACAGTACACTACGATATAATATTTCGGTTGAAATTTTCACATAATTTTATATCTACATTTCTATGTAATAAATAATAGTTAAAAAAACTAAAAACACGCTTTTTATAGAAAACCAAACTTAAAAATTGAAAATAAATTTAAATTAAGAAGTGTTAGAAATATCAATAAATATAAATTAAAATGTGAATTAAAAAAATATTTGATTTAAAAAAAAAACCTGGGGTGCATGCTATCAATAGTTATAAATATTTTATTGACAGATATGAGTGGAATGATTATCGTTTTGATAACATCTTAAAAAGCACCCCACGCTTTTTTTTTTAAATAAAATATTTATTTTATTCACACTATTATTAATTTATATTTATTGAATTTTTTTAACACTTCTTAATTTAAATTTATTAAAATTTATTTTCAATTTTTTAGTTTGGTTTTCTATAAAAAGCGTGATTTTAGTTTTTTTAACTATTACTTATTTTTTAATTTTTAGCTTGGTTATATCATCTATAAATATTATGAATTTTATTATTTAATTTTATCAAATTAATGTATTGTCATCGGTCCTCGATAAATCTACAAAGTTTGAACGAAATCTGGCCGTTTAAAGTGGGTCAAAATCGCGCCCAAAGAAGTCGGTTACAAACAAACATACAGGTGAAGCTAATGAAAAGCGTATAAAAATGTATAGTAGTAAATTTAAAAAGCCATGCCGAATTATTATTATAACTGTATAATATAATCTAGCTGTCTATACAATTTATTGAGCTTAATAATTATTTAAAGGTCAAACATACAAAATTATGAAGAAAAAAAAACCAATGTATTGGCCAAATGAAGAATTTAATTCCGAAATAATTTATATAAACTAACAAAAACACGAGACATATAAATCAAACACAGATGTGCAATCGCTCTTATAATTAGTAAAATCTCAGTAAGTATACTGCGTATACATTGCAAAGATTGCATTGTATAGGCGCCTTTATACATCGACGTCATATTATATATTGTACTCAATGAGGCAGCAATATTATAATTTTATTTGTATACAATTTATAATGGAAGATAAACATTATTATAAAGAGGATACATTGGATTTTTTTATTGAAATAAGCTCTGAAACTACTGGACCGATTTTGACCGAGATAATATTATATTACTCTTTTAAAGAAAATATTATTATATAAGTAGTAAAATATACAACAGTGACATACTTATTTGGTCGCACCGTAAATACTATAAATAGAATTTATAGTATTTACGGTGCGACTACTATATATACTAGAAAAGAAATAGAGTTTAGACATTTGAATCGGTAGGAATGTAATAGCCGCCAATACTGCACATTATTTTACATTTAGATTTAAATGATTTGAACCGAAAAATACAGTGCCTACATGTGTTTCTCAAACTTTTTTGGTGGCAGAACCTTCAATGAAGATACTTTTTTGACGGACGTTAAAACAATTGCCTTGAAAATAGCTGACCTAAACCATAGGAAGGCAAATGAGTACTAAACTCATACAAAATATCATTTACCCGCGTGGTTTAAACTAAAAAAAACTAATAAAAGACGTTGAATAAATTTCCATGGACATTTTGTATGAGTACTAAATAGTAATTATATATTACACATTAGTATTACCAACACGTCAGGATTATTTTGTACGATTTATTTCACATTTGAAAAAACGGTTAAGCCAAACATGATCAGAATAATAATTACACAGTAGATTTCTAGTAACAATGCCAGATGAAAGTTTCACGCACACATGTAATAAAACTACGCCTTACGAGTTGGCGCTATGTGTGCATCGGTGTGATAAGATTAGCTTTTCACTTTTATATTATAAATACGTTTTGATAAATGATAGCTAAAATATAGCAAAAAAATAATTACATAAAGTCAGTACTGTAACAAATACGTTTATTGGCAGTAGGGTTGCAAAATTACGTAAGTAATTTTACTGAAAACAGAAGGTTTTACAGCAATTTTGTTAATAAGATGGAATTGGAAGAAACTTTGCAGTAATGTAGGCTACATTTTATCCCGGCATTCCCACGGAAACGGGAACTACCGCGCGCTATAAACTGAAGTCCACGCGGGTGGAGTCGCGGGCAACAGCTAGTATCGTATATCACCGAATTTTACTAAAGTAATTTTACCGCTATACCTATCGGCAGCCACATTTTATATTCTAATAACTATGTTTAATTTATCGTGATACCATGTGATACTAATGTTACAATTCGAAACTACCTAATTTTGACTAACAACATTACATTCCATAACGAATTACTAATAAATTATTGTTTGATTAACCACCAATTTAGTGTATAATATGTTATATTCAACATTTCTGTATATTTTTGTGATAAATATAATATAATGCTAACCAAGTACTAATAAAAATATTTACATTGAATGTTTGTAAATACATTTATTAATAAGAAGGTTATACCACATTTATATATTAAACAACACTGATCAACTGTTATATTTACATTTATATGAAATATATATTAATTCATATTATACTATATTTGTATATTATTTAACAGTTTATCGATGTAGAAAGAAGCCACTACTTTTGACAAAATTTGGCACAGTAGTGATTAGCATTAAACATTGAGACATTGTTTATCTATTTATTATAATTTATAACATATCTACGTCGCATAGCCTCAAAACCTATAGGGTTGTCACGTAATTTAACGACCGAATTCTCAAATACCTCTCAAGATCGAGAGCTTCATAAGTATTATCACTTAGTTTTGTTACACCCTGTATAGAAAGACTGCAATTACATTAGTAAAGCATGCACTTAGTACTTTGATATAAGCGAATAGAGATTCACTGACGATGCCATTTTAAGATTTTTAAGAGCTTCTCAACCTTAAGACGCGTTTGGGGATGGCGTAATTCTACAGCAAATCATACAATAAGCATCTGTGATAATAATTTAAAAAAATATAAATAAAACTATTTTTACCTAAACCAGTTAGGTATGAAGACGTCCATATTATTCACAAATTTTGACGTATTATACAACCTACGAATAATAAAAACTAAGGAAGAATAACTGTGTCAAAAAATTTGGCCACGAGTCTAAAAAATGTGACCCAAATACATGCATACTTTATGCATGTATTCGGTAAGTACACAATTCTGTGTAAATATAGAAGTGACAATTAATGTCAACGTCTTAATTTCGTCAGGTATTTCGTTGCTATTGCCATATTTTAGTTTGCCAAAAGGAACCAAATTCAAAACGGTTGAAGTATGGGAGTTACGATTCCTTAGTTTTTTTTCGTAGTATACAACCCTATTTTAGTGGTTCACTACACTAGGTGGCGCTTGTCCTTGAGATGGGTTCTCTGGTTGAGCTTGTCCCTGAGGTTGACCTTGTACCTGTTGTGGGACTTGGCCCTGATTTGAGCTCGGGGCCTGGCCTTGGGTATTTTGGCCTTGAGCTTGCTGGATGGGAACTTGAGCCGGTATGGTCTGTCCTGGATTTACGTTTTGGCCTTGAGGTGGCTGCGCCTGAAAAAAGAGAAATATATCGATCTATTAGAGTGAAATTCTTATCTAATAAATTTATTTTGATATAACTTTATTTTTATTTTACTTGGATGGCTATATCATTTTTATAAAAAAAATTGGGAGACTTGTGTAATGTGTTTACCTGAAATTGGCCTTCTTGCTGGTTTTGTCCTTGAGGAACTTGTTGGTACTGTTGTTGCTGAGGAGGTTGCTGATATTGTTGGCCTTGTGGAGGTTGTTGATATTGTTGGCCTTGCGGAGGTTGTTGATATTGTTGGCCTTGCGGAGGTTGTTGATATTGTTGGCCTTGCAGAGGTTGCTGATATTGTTGGCCTTGCGGAGGTTGTTGGTATTGTTGGCCTTGCGGAGGTTGCTGGAATTGTTGGCCTTGAGGAGGTTGCTGGAATTGTTGCCCTTGAGGAGGTTGCTGGAATTGTTGGCCTTGCTGGGGAACTTGCTGGAATTGTTGCTGGCCTGGAGGATAGTGAGACTGGTACTGTTGTTGGTGTTGAGCGTATATCTGTTGTTCCATTGCGTGTCGTTGTTGCAGGGCCAAATGTATTTGATGCTCAGCCCCTGGTATCGGACGACCGTGAGCGTCGACCTGTAAAAGAAAAAATATATATTTACAGTAAGTATGCAAAGTGTAGACGAGGAAATATTTTTCTAAATACGATCGAATTATGTTATTTCGGATCGTATTTTCTCAAATAACTTCTGTATGTACCACGGAGCTCATACTAAGAGGAGGTGTTGTAATCAAGTTTCCTTATGAAACGACGCGTGACAATTTGCGGGGTGAGGGGGTGGCAAGCTCCGCCCACTTCTCAATATTTCATCTATCGGCTAAAAGCAAAACTACTAGCTTAGGTCGATGTTGATGTTACTACGTAGTTCAACTATTTTACACAAGATGTCATTTTGTCTTGAATATTATAGGACGTAATATGCCCTGGATATTTTGTTACGACTTACGATTCAAATAGTTATCATAGATGACAACAGATGTCGGTTTAAAAGTAATATCATAATAAAAGCTATATAATCACGGTTGTAGCTATTTAAATGTGTTTAAGACTAAGTGTATAGCGGTTTTCAGTATTCAAGTATGATTATTGTAATAAACTTATGCAAAATTATACGCATTTACGTCTGTATTATCTTTCAAAGGTTTGGCCATCTAGTGTCAAGTAGTATAATTACTTCTCTGATAGTACCTTAAAAGTTTTTCAATAAAATAAATGATAAAGCTCTGTTCCTTCTCTGATAGTACCTTAAAAGTTTTTCAATAAAATAAATGATAAAGCTCTGTTCCTGCGCGATAAATGAATTTCGACGCAGTAAACGCAGCAAGTAATGAGCAACATTTCTGTATAAGCTTTGGCACAATAGACATAACTACCAGTAGTTCGACTGAAAAGAAACGGACAAGTTTCAATATCTGTCAAATTCGACGGGTTTCACTAGGATTATGCCTTCATAATCCTAGTGAAACCCGTCGAATTTGTATCAGCCAGCCATAAATTATATCAGCCAGCGCGAGGCACATTCCCTTGAATGTGCCTCGCGCTGGCTGATATAATTTATTTTTAAATATTTAAAATAAAAATTTTAAAATTGGAATTGTTTTAAATTCGTAGGTAACAATTTAACAACCCTAGCGCCGATTTTCGTCATAATACGTCAAATTTAAAAATTTCAACATCAGTTCTAAGTCGACATACTCCATAATTCTGTCTACTCTGGCTTTGGGTTAACCCCGACGAAAAGGTGTTATAAGTTTTACGTGCCTGTCTGTCTGACATGATTGACAGTGTTCTTAACAATAGCTCATCACTATCAGCCTGCTCAGTGCAGAAAACTCTATTTCATGACATGACATAAGCAACTTTCTTGATCGGTACAATATTTTGTATTCTTTTTCCTGACATAAAAAACTTTCATACTTTTTTTTAATTCCTAATTAATATTATAGTCTAAAAACAAAACTTACTAAGCCACGCTGCTGCAAGTATCTCAACTCATCTTGTCGTCTCCTTTCATACGCTTCGTACTCAGCCTGGGTGTAAATTTGATTCTCATCTATTGATTTCCAGCCTGTAAAAGATAAAAATGAGTTTTTATATCTTCTAGTAATTAGTTCAATAATATTCTGTCAAAATATTCGGAGTTAGTAAATGATTAAGAAAAAGCTGTTTTTTTTTTCATACAAAGTTAAGCCATTTATGGTCTGTCAAAAAAGAGAAGAAATTTAAAAGTGGCAACATCGTAGTGTCACTTTCAAATCGATCTAAGAAAAAAGGGATGACACTACGATGTTGCCATTTTTAATTTCTTCACTTTTTTGACAGACTATATCTATAAGCTCAACAACACTCAAAATATTGTCTTTTTTTTATCTCTGTTGAATTATTATTTGTCCTAAGGAATTATTATTAGATATTATTTAGTGTTAATTTTATAATATTTAGGGCCTGCTTCACCACTTCCTGATAAAGCTCTCCACCAATTAACTTGACAGATCAGTATGGAGAATCTGTCAAAAAAGTTGTGAATAGCCTATTAGTGTCACCGCAGACTTACAGAGAGCTCGCACATTGCATCCAACTAAATTGTACAACTTTTAGATGGATGCAATGTGCGTGCTCTCATAAGCCGCCATAGCTATCAGTACTATACGATTTAGTTTGTCAACTTGAAATTGTAAGTCTGCGGTGACACTAAGGCATTTTATCAGAAAGTGGTGTTATTAAAAAGTAAAAAAAATAAAGGAGCCTGAAAGTCTCCTATAATATTGAATCATTTCAATGTCAAAAACGCAATTTTACAAGATTGGTTTTACAATTATTTTATTCAAAGCATTACTTTGCATGATTGAATTTATTGAAAAAATCGGCCAAGTGCGAGTCGGACTCATTGATATCGAGCAGACATTTTTGTATGGGGGGCCCCCTTAAATATTTATTGTATTTTGACCGCTTCCCCTTAGTGCTCCCATACAAAACTAGCAGCGCATCGCAATGTCATTTACACGCTTTTATAATATTAGCTTCACTATGTATGTAAGAAAATCTTGGAATTTTAATTTGACCCGCTTCCTCTTCGTCTTCGATTAGGATGAAATTTTGCACATGCTCTGAGTTCTGATAACTATACTTGATTACCTAAGAAACGTCATTACAAATCTAATATGGCGGCCTTCCCAAAATGGCGAAAAGGCTATTCGAAATGCACCCCCCATGATATGGGTATCAAATGAAAGGGTTTGCTGTCAGGAATACGAAAAATATAGTCACGTGACTTAAATCTAACATGGCGGACATCCAAGATGGCGGATTGGCTAAAGCGTGTTTTTTTTTTTAATTTTTTAAACTACATATTATTTTTAGAATGAGTTTTGTTGCAGAATTTCGCGATGCGATGTGAATTCGCAGTTTTGTGTGGGAGCGCTTAAGCTGCGAAGTAATGGGCCCTTATCGTCCGAAGCTTACCTTCATCCTGGTTGAACTCAGCTCGCTGAGTCTCCATCATGAATTCATGGAAGTCGATCAACCCATCTTTGTTTTTATCGTTCTCTTTGAAAACGTGCTCTCTCATCCGCTCCATCTCTTCGGCCCTTTCGTGCAAGTCCTTATTGGGACCGTTAGGAGAGTAAATCTTGTCTAACTCCTTGATGAATAACGCTTTAACTTCGTCCGCGTCCCATACGCCGTTGCCGTCGACATCTAGAAAAAAAGTAGTTTTAAGTAAAACAAACGGTAATTTAAAGGATTAAAAGGCCTGAGCGCTTGTGTAGTAGGATAGATCGACCCATAAAGTTAATATACCTAGCGGAATAGAGCAACAATCTCGAGCTGTTAGACGTAACCGAAATTGGTTTCATCTGTGTGTAAGAATATGTGTACGTATACACTTACACAAGCATGATTGAACATAATTTCTATGATATTAAATTGTCAACGTGCGGCACGTGGACGTCAAAAAAGAGTGCTGCTGTCATGTATCACACGTCCTTTTTACCCGACTGCCAGGAGGGTTATGTGTTTAGCGCGTATCTTGTATGTTTGTAATATTCTTTATTACCTTTTATCTCCAGTACCGCTAAACGGATTTTCACATTTGAGGTATCGTTAGATATGTCTTAATGACCCAAGTGTTCTTAGATAAGTGACATTAAAAAAAAAACAAAATGGCAGATTTTTGACGCCATATTGTGAGGTAAAAAAAATAAAAATTCTACCAAGCATATCGAGTGGGGTATCAAAATAAAGGAATACTGATTCTAAATATGTATATAACTTGCAGTTTTAATATTAAATGGAACGATAAATCTAGGTACACTAGTATTATAAAGTGGAAAGATTTGATTTTTTGTTTGCTTGGCTCCAAAACTACTGGACCGATTTGAAAAGTTCTTTTACGATTGGAATTCTACATTATTTTTGCTGAACATTGGATGAATTTTATTTTCGTAAAAAATAGGGTTCCGTAAGATATTTGGGTTCTTCGGACGCAAGGTGTAAAATATCAACCAGAAAAGTTACTTATTTTACGTACGCTGCCTAAACTATCAAAGATAGAACCCTAAAATGTTCTAAGTATTTGTAGAACTTATAAATATCTACAAAAAAGTCCGCGACACACTATACGTATCTATGTCGAGTGAGGCACAATAACCATTTTTTTATTTAAAAATCTTGATTTTTTTTTTTGACTACATTTAAACGCGTTTATTTTACTCATTCTTTTAATTCTTACCAAAATAAATTATTTCATTACTAAGTATAGTTTATGTAGATAATATTTGGTCTTTGAATGAATAAAATTGGACATTTGATTTTGAAATTATGGCGAAATTAAAATATTACGATAGTGCGCGTGCGGGAGGAAGACAATCTGTGCAGGGTGCAGCCCGCGTATAATGATTAATGACTGCGTCGTCGATGTTGGTGTTGGAGTCTGTGAATTGACCTGGGAATCATTTTGCTGACCGAGTCTTTCCTGAGTATACTTTTTGCAGCGGAGCCGCGGCCAACCGCTAGTAATAAAATAAGAGAAAACAAATTTCGCCTGCATGAATATTTATTCATGCATGCATTAAGTATTATATAATTAAAAAATTAACTGACATTACTGAAACAAGATGAAAATTCAATGACAAAGTATTAAAAAAAACAATGATTTGGTACTTAAAACTAGAAACATACATTGAAACAGTACCAAACCTATGTATATAGGCATAATATTTTATGATTTATGCATTAATATTAAACTTAGTGCGACATGCCTCCGACTGCATTTTATAATCCACTTTCTTCTTCTTCATTTTTCTATGTAACCTTCTATTTATCTTGGCACGAAACTCGTAAGCAAGAGTCGTATCAATTAAAACATGGATTCGATGCCTCCGGCAGAATTAGGTCTTGTTTCGTTCTTTTTAGTTAACATTTTTTGCAGTCGGGTTTTTTGATTTTTATTAATTTATTTTATTACCACCACGCAGTGTTACTGATAGTGACATCTCTCTTGCTCAGGCCTTTGTTTCTCTATTCCGCTAGGTATATTAACTTTATGGACCGCACACAACTAGCAAGATGACTGAGCGCAATATTTAGTAGCTATGCTCCCTTCATTTTTATCAAGTGATCTTAAAGTTAGCGTGCATCGTTCCAACGATGCAAACTAACGAACTGCTCTGGCTGTCAACTTTTGAAGTTAGAATTTAAAGTTTTGAGTTTTTTTTTTTTAATTTAGAGATTAGAGTTGATCGCTGTTAAGCATTTGTTTATTAACCCGAAAATTGGACCAGCAGTTTCTAAAATTGTTTAACAAATTAAATATTAGTATAGATTATCAAATATAAATATATTGCCTACATAGACAACGTTCTAGTGACGTCATAGCTGTACTGCTATCTATTTGACGACCCTCAGTGGTGAGCGCGTTGGTAGCTCAAGCCGGGGGTCGCGGGTTCGAATCTCGCCGACGGAACAAAAAAATTTCAATGTTCCCGGGTCTGGATGTGTATTAAATATGTGTATCTCTAAATAGTATAAAACAAAGTCGCTTTCCGCTGTCTGTATGTATGTGTGTATGTATGCTTAGATCTTTAAAAGTACTCAACGGATTTTGATGCGGTTTTTTTTAATAGATTGAGTGTTTCAAGAGGAAGGTTTATATGTATAACATATGCATAATATGGTAGAGAAACACTGATAATTTTAGAGGTTTCTAATGTTATGTCGTAAATAAATTCATTTTTTTGCGTTTATATTGCAAACGCTGGCTAAACCCTACGAGATAGATCAAAATAATGTACTACAGTATTGTACACCTTAATTAGGTAAACAAAAAAGTCCGCGATGGTATATGTCTATTTCTTAGGGATAACTCACAATAGTCATTTTTGTTCTTTACTTTTTACGAAAAATAATGGCTTATTTACGAAGCGATTTTAACAATTTACAACATTAACCCTTATCCAAATAAACATGTTTGGAAGCTAAGACATTAAATGTAGATTATAATTGTCTTTTACACTATACAATTTCGATCAATACTTTAGAAGTTTTCAAACGTATAAACTTACGCGGAATCAAAAAATATGTCGCGCGGCGGCGGCCGAGGGACATAGCGGTTACGGCGGAACCGGCCGGGGGCTCTCATAAGCTTCGGGCTTATGTTATTGTAGTAGATAGTGTATTTCGTCATTGTGTGGTTGTGCAGACGGTAACGCAGAGGAGCAACCACAGCGCTTTCTTTCAGATATTCATTGTTTCTGGTTCTTTGGTTTCTGAATTGTCGATAAAAATATATTTGACTTGGTTAGAAAAACGGACTTTTGTTTTTGCTTTGCGATTGGGTTATTTGTTGCTTTGTGGGTATTACTATACGATCATGCCTGGAAGACGTCGTCTTTCGAACATAGGTCGTAGTACAGTGAATGCCAAAAGAGCACGTTCAGCAAGAGATGAAGAATCGTCAACGGAACGTGAGACTCGCCTCAGCCAGAATAGTGATAGAAATCGGATACAGAGAGAAAGAGAATCGTCTGTAGAGCGTGAGGCTCGCCTCAGTCGGAAAAATGATAGAATTCGGATACAGAGAGAAAGAGAATCGTCTGTAGAGCGTGAGGCTCGCCTCAGTCGGAAAAATGATAGAATTCGGATACAGAGAGAAAGAGAATCGTCTGTAGAGCGTAAGGCTCGCCTCAGCCAGAATAGTGATAGAAATCGAATACAGAGAGAAAGAGAATCGTCTGTAGAGCGTGAGGCTCGCCTCAGCCAGAATAGTGATAGAAATCGAATACAGAGAGAAAGAGAATCATCTGTAGAGCGTGAGGCTCGCCTCAGCCAGGATAGGGATAGGCATCGAATACAGAGAGCAAGAAAATCATCCGCACAGACACATAGCAACACCGAACAAAACGAACAACCAAACAGCCACAGACCCGAGAGAGTAACTAATTCATGGGTAAATAAAGAAAATTCTGCCAATTTTTGCGAAACTTTTATCGTTTACGCAGCACAATAGGAAAAATCACCCGATTTTGGAACATTCTTCATTGGTGCTCCGCTTCTATTGGTCTTAGCGTGATAATATATTATAGGCTACATCCTACTAATATTATAAAGGCGAAAGTTTGTTTGGATGTATGGATGTGTGGATGTATGGATGTTTGTTACTCTTTCACGCAAAAACTATTGAACGGATTTTAATGAAACTTTACAATAATAAAGCTTATACATCAGAATAACACATAGGCTACAATTTTAACCGACTTTCAAAATGGGAGAGGTGTTATGTTCGTTTTCTTATATTCAACGATTACTCCGCCGTATGTTACCCGATTTTTATATTCACAAAAGTGGTGATCTGATGAAGGATCCATAAGTAATCGAGGGAACTCCTCAAAACTTATAGGGAAACGTGTGGTGACTTCGGTTTCGTGAGAAGTATTCTAAGCATATGCTACCAACAAGTAAGATTTTGCACCGAGATATACCTGGTATACCGTGGTTCGGAAGGTGCTGAGAGAACTCCTGATTCTTTATAGATACAAGTTTGGGAGTTTCGGCGTTGTTTTAAGAACAGGAACCATATGCTACTATGCAAATTACATTCATCATCATCATCATCACTACCATATTATACCATTTCATAGTCTTTTAGATCGAGACTCGAGTTTGTCAAGCGATAATTAAAAAAAATCTATTTTATTTCTAAAAATAATTTGACGACCTCTGTGGCTCAGTGGTGAGCGCGTTGGTAGCTCAAGCCGGAGGTTGCGGGTTCAAATCCCGCCGACGGAACAAAAAGTTTTCAAAGTTCCTGGGTCATGGATGTGTATTAAATATGTGTATCATATAATAAAAATCTTAAATATATGTATAGTATAAAAGTATTAAATATATTTCCGTTGTCTGGTACCTGTAACACAAGTCCATCAGGTACTTACCACGGGGCCAGACTGACGTGGTGTGAAGCGTCCATAGATAAAAAAAATCTATACCTACCTAATATAACAACATTGAAGAGTATGATTGCTTGAACGCGTCAATCTCAGGAACTACAGGTCCGATTTAAAAACTTATCTCAGTGTTAGATTGATCATTTATCGAGTAAGACTATAGGCTATCTTAATATATATATTTCTTGTGTGCGTGTGTATGTGACTGAACTCCTCCTAAACGACTGGACCAATTTTGATGAAATTTTTTGTGTGTGTTCGTGGAGATTCGAGAATGGTTTAGATTTACAGTTTGGTCTACTGGAAAATGTTTTTTCAATTAATTTCTTATTTATAAGGAGTTGTTGATTTTGGAATGTTTTACATTAGATCCGGCGGACGGCGCTATCATCGCATTCAATATTATTCTATTTCAATTTTAGTTTGTCCTGACAGATGGTGCTACGATTAATTTGAAAAAAATTTTGTTATTCAATTCATGTGCTGATTAAAACATTAAATAAATAACACATAGGCTACAATTTTAACCGACTTTCAAAATGGGGGAGGTGTTATGTTCGTTTTCTTATATTCAACGATTACTCCGCCGTTTGTTAACCGATTTTCAAAATTTTTCTTTTGGTATATAGGGTATCATCCCAATTTGGTATTATATTCAGAAAAGTGGTGATCTGATGAAGGATCCATAAGTAATCGAGGGAACTCCTCAAAACTTATAGGGAAACATATGGTGACTTCGGTTTCGTGAGAAGTATTCTAAGCATATGCTACCAACAAGTAAGATTTTGCACCGAGATATACCTGGTATACCGTGGTTCGGAAGGTGCTGAGAGAATTCCTGATTCTTTATAGATACAAGTTTGGGAGTTTCGGCGTTGTTTTAAGAACAGAAAGCATATGCTACTATGCAAATTACATTCTTCATCATCATCATCATCATCATCACTACCATATTATACCATTTCATAGTCTTTTAAATCGAGACTCGAGTTTGTCAAGCGATAATTAAAAAAAATCTATATCTACCTAATATTATAAACCTGAAGAGTATGTTTGCTTGAACGCGTCAATCTCAGAAACTACAGGTCCGATTTAAAAACTTATCTCAGTGTTAGATAGATCATTTATCGAGTAAGACTCATTATTTATCGAGAAGGTTATATTATATTATTACTCTAAGACTAATACGACAGAAGAAACTCAGGAAAATGTGGGAAAAACGGGGGAAATATTTTTTATGGGAAAATGTACCTACGGATTCTGTAAAATTTCTAATTTACGCGGGCGAAGCCGCGCGGGACATCTAGTATTATATAATATATTATCACGCTAAGACTAATAAGACCGAAGAAACTCAGGAAAATGCGGGAAAAACGGGGAAAATATTTTTTATGGGAAAATGTACGGTTTCTGTAAAATTCCTAATTTACGCGGGCGAAGCCGCGCGGGACATCTAGTGATATAATAAAAATCTTAAATATATGTACAGTATAAAAGTATTAAATATATTTCCGTTATGTGGTACATGTAACACAAGTCCTTTAGGTAGGTACTTAGCACGTGGCCAGACTGACGTGATGTGATTTGTGAAGCGTCCATAGATATCATTATATTATTATTATTATTGCGGCCGCTGCATGACGCCGCTTTTGGAGGAAAGCAGAGCTATAGAGTTCATCTGTCTGACTCACCGTGCATCATGAAGAAGGCTTTAGGGTCAAACTGTTGGTCCATGTGGTCTTGCTTGTCCCAGACTTCTTCGAGCTGCTGCTTCGACCCTGGATGATGGAGCTGCTTGATAAAGGAGGTTTTTTTATATTTATCGTTTTATTTATACACATAAATTTACTTTCATTATTTCTACTACCACTGTGACGATAATAATATACTGCGGTACGCAACGCTCTCTTAGCCGGCCCCACTGACCTTTATTATACAAGTAGGTACGCTGTACATAAGATACCCTTTGAAATTACAGCTATTTTTTGTGCCTACTTGAAGCGGAATCAGCGCCCCCAATGCGGGGGAAGAGAACTAAATCTGAAGTAAAAATGACGTTAGAATGTCGCCATATTGGCGCTGATAGCAGTAACAGTACTTGGAACTAATATTAGTGATGACAACCAATAACGATTAAGCGGCCATTTGCAATTTACGTCAGATTAATTTCTCTCCCCCGCATTGGTGGCGCTGATTCCGCTTCAAATAGGCACAAAGAGCAGGTGGGTATCATAAGTCCAGCGTACTTGTAAAATGGAGGTCAGTGGCCGGCCCCAAGACGATCAATAATTGTAATGTGCAATATCACGCTTCAATTTTATTGAACAGTTTATTTGACAATTAGATTGAAGGTGCGCGATGTTTAACGACCCGTCAATAATATTACGCAATACATGATATTGCGCAATAAAATTGCTCGTCTATTGGCCGGCTTAGGCTGGATTTACATGCGCCCGCCCGAACGCGCGGTTTACCGGGTACACCGCAAACAATAACATACATCTACTTGTAACGTGTAAAGTTTAAGTCAGCATGGGACGACGTGATTTATACTAGTCTACACAACCATTGTGTGTTATTGTATAGTAAAGAATTAAAGACCGATTTATTTAAATAGCGCCACGGTCGCAATCTCATTTAGGGAGATCGCAGACGGCATACTTTTTGTGTGATCGAGTCTGCGGCGCACATACAGCCATGCCGACTGTATGTGCGCCGCAGACTTTCTTAGGCTCTAAACACACTAGGCTGAATTACGACGGCGTAAATTCCGCCGCGTTTAAATTGCATACAAAATACGGACCGAATACGAGGGGTGACACACTATTACGTCGCGTTTTGTATGCGTTTGACATTTGCGGCGGAAATTACACCGGCGTAATTCAGCCTAGTGTGTTTAGACACTTATAGTCATACTTTAACGATGAGCGTGGCGGCCGGAAAGGAAGATCTTCCGACTGAGCCAGATAGCATGCTCGGTCCAGGCCGCAGCCCACTGACGTAATTTCAGACGTTGTATATAATATCTTGCCGCTCTCCGAAACTTCGATAGCGCGATGCAGGATTGTTAGGCAAATTGTGGGTACCGCCACAGCCCACGATACGAAGATTAGTAGAGATCGGTCGCTAGGCATGTAGATGTTTCGTTCATTGATTCATTTTACTAGCTACACACCAATATTATAAATGCGAAAGTGTGTCTGTCTGTCTGTTACCTCTTCACGCCCAAACCACTGGACCGATTCTGCTGAAATTGGTATGGGAATACTTTGAATCTTGGAAAAGAACATAGGATACTTTTTATCCCAAAAAAATGTACGGTTCTCGCGCGATAAGCGAGTTTTGGTGCAACGGATTTGCTGGCGTCATATAGTATTTAATATTGAGCAATCATTAGTAATCAACGTACTTAGCTGTTGCCTATTGTAGAATCGATAACAACTGCTATGAAAACATTCTCTATTATATTATCGCATTTCTATTAGTCACCAGATAAGAGTTATCGACTTATTATTAAGTACGCCTGCTGTTTAAGTGCCTGCGACTGATTTTTTAACAGTAGGTATAATAACGACCTACATAATATTGCCCAGCGACGGATCAATAAGTAATACATAATAAATGCGACAGGGTATCTTTCTATTCAGAGGGAATATACGCCTAAACGTTATAGTTTTATAGGCCTAAACGTCTGAACCTATTTAGATGAAATTTGGTATTAGAGATACTTAGGGCCCGTATAAATAGTAATCAAGATGCATCTCGGTCTCAAGATACGGTTCAGGCTCTGTGATTGGTTGGCTGTCAAAATTTGGACCAATCATAGAGCCGAACCGCGTCTTGAGACCGTGTCGCATCTTAAGTACAGACTATTTATACGGGCCTTAATACTTTTGCGTCTGGAAACTGTACGGTTGTAAATATGTACCGGTCTGTTCCGGCGTATTAAAAGTATTTTAGAGCTGTGGACGTCATGTAGTTATTGTTAACGAGATATCAACAGTAACTAGATAACGACCACATGAATTTGTTGTGTTTATTTATTCCACGGGAACCATAGATCTTTCTCAAACTCAAAACCTTATTTTTTTTATTCAGAATACACGTTTGCAAATGTTCTCTGAAAGTCTACATGATGCCTGCCTACCACCGCTTGGGGAACTAACCCGGCGAGAAGAACCGGCGTAAGAAACTCGCACGGGGCCCACTTTTTTACCAAAAAAAAGCGAGAAAAAAATTAATCTTTTAAAATAAGGTTCTGGAATAAAAACTATTCTATGTCTTTTGCGAAAACTCAAAATATCTCCATATTTGGTTATAGACTTACAGTTGAGTTGTTTTACTAGGACGTACCCTTTGTAATTCATAATATTTGTATGAATAATAAGTTAGTTTTATTTACCGGTTGATGATGTTTCTTTGCCTCTTCTTCTTTCTTTACGTTCTCCAAATATTCCTTCTTCTGTTTATCATCCAATTCTTCTAGTTTCTGGTGTTTCTCAAACTCCTTTTGCATTTCATACTCCTGTAATTAAAAAAATCGTCTAAGTACGAGTTGGACTCGCGCACGAAGGTTTCCGTACCATTATAGAGCAAAAATAGTAAAAAATTGTGTTTTTTTGTATGGAAGCCCGCCTTAATTATTTATTTTATTTTAATTTTATTATTAATTATTAAATTATAAATACAGCTGAGTATTTTGTGTACATTTCAAGTGCTTACCTGTTGTCATCATTGATACCAAGCAAAAAAGTTTGAAAAATCACGTTTGTTGTATGGGAGCCCCCCTTAAATATTCAATTTATTTTGTTTTTAGTATTTGTTATAGCGGCAACAGAAATACATAATCTGTGAATTCAACTCTCAACTCGCTAGCTATTACCGTTTTCGACTTACATCC
This sequence comes from Aricia agestis, assembly GCF_905147365.1. Lineage (NCBI taxonomy): Eukaryota > Metazoa > Arthropoda > Insecta > Lepidoptera > Lycaenidae > Aricia > Aricia agestis. Next base: position 20,485,085 of record NC_056428.1, on the reverse strand, counting down.
TGGAGACAGACGGACAGACGGACAGACATCGAAGTCTCAGTAATAGGGTCCCGTTTTTACCCTTTGGGTACGGAACCCTAAAAATATATTAAAAATTAATAATTATAGAACGTATCATCCACCGGACTATTAGTTTAAAAAATCTCCTAGCTGGTACAAGAAAATATCTGCATTTGAGGACGAACGTAATATTTTCATACAGTAAGACAATAATAATTATAAGTCTGTGCTTTTTTTATGATATAAGGGGGCAAACGAGCAAACGGGTCACCTGATGGAAAGCAACTTCCGTCGCCCATGGACACTCGCAACATCAGAAGAGCTGCAGATGCGTTGCCGGCCTTTTAAGAGGGAATAGGGGAGGGTAGGGAAGGGAATAGGGAAGGGTAGGGAAGGATTAGGGTAGGGGATTGGGCCTCCGGTAAACTCACTCACTCGGCGAAACACAGGGCAAGCGCTGTTTCACGCCGGTTTTCTGTGAGCTTCTGTGAGCCCGTGGTATTTCTCCGGTCGAGCCGGCCCATTCGTGCCGAAGCATGGCTCTACCGCGTGCTCGTTAAATATCATAAAATATCTCAGTTTTATTTGTTGTAATATTAGTTCTGGAGGCTTAGCCAATATTTTTCTTTATCGCTTCTTTATAGAAGCGTCGATTAAAATGTCCCCATCCCATTCCCATCGTTCCTTACAATACCGCGACACGGCGAACGGGGCCAACCATAAAACTCCATTGTGAACAAGGGGGTTCTTGATCACATCATAAAATTTGCAATTCAATGTAATGTCAAAAAAATGAGGAAACTATGTGAGTGGCACGTATATTCAGAGAAGTTGATTCCTAGTCAGATGGCGGACCTATATTATACTAATTTGGTCTCGTCACGTCAAACCTATCCGTAAGGAGTCAGATGCCGACTAATATTGAATTGACATAAGCCCACCCAAATGACGTAAGAAGAATCAATTTCTGCGATAGTACAACATAATATGGTGTGAAACCAAGCCTCTTCGTCGACCACTCACCCCCTACCCCCTTTGACGTGACATATACTTTATGGATGACCCCCTACCGCCGTACTCAGAGACATTTAATTACGATTAGCCTTCAATTTAATGGAGAGTTTGACAGATAATGTATGGGGTTTATGTCAAAATTTTGAATTAATTACTTATTTTAAGAGGGCGACTAACCCCAAAAATCAAACATCGTCCTTCTCTCTTCACACTCACGCTCGTTTTTCATATGCCAGATGAAAAATAACGACGCGGATTCATCGCCAAATTATTTTTTTCCTCAATAACTCGATAAATACACAACATTTTAAAAATCCGCTAGGTCGATCTCTCAATTATAGAATTTTATACAATGTGTTAAAATATTAACTTAGTTCAATGCACGGTTATGGCAATAAATGAAAAATTCGTGAAAATTAGATGCATCTTTGTGATTTTTTTCTATCGAGAAAATTTTAAGATATCGTGTTTTTGCTCAGATCGAATTCTCGGAAATATAATGTAGTATCTAATTTTTCGAAAATGAAACAATTCGGGGCTTATTTTCAAGTATAAAAATGAATTATAAAATCGACACTTTAGGGTTAGTCGCCCCCTTAAGTAATTAATGTTCGACTCTGAGTGCGGCAGTTAGTCTTTAAAAGAATCGCTGTTGCAAAAAGCGGCACTCTGTCCGCAATCCATCGGACCAATATAGCCTCGCCCTATACTTATCACATGTAAAATTAAAATTAAAATTAAAACCAACAAATAAAATTCATAGGCAGATAGTAATTTGGTTTTGTCAATTCAATGTTAGTCGCAATCTGTCGGCTAGGTTTGACATAACGCGGCCAAATTACGCAGGTCTCATCTGTCTATGTATCGACTTTCCTAAGGCCGGCCGCATACATTACGTTTTCCGTATTCGATTTGTGATTTCGTTTCCGTATTTGGAAATCCGAATACATGGAATCCGAATCAATAGAAAATCATTAACTGCCATGTTCGTTTTTCTCTGTACGGAACGAATCCCGCACGTACACGGTTTCAAGTGCAAACCCGTGCGTTCGCGCGTGAAAGTAACAAACATTTGCGCTAGTCTCACGGAATTCCGAATGCGGAAAACAAAGTCAGAAATCGAATACGAAAGACGTACGTTTGCGGCCAGTCTATTAGTATAAGATATTTACTGTACCTTGAACTGCTCCCTTCGTTGCTTATCAGCAGCCTCAAGGTCAGCTGTGGTCTTCTGTATCAGCTTCTTGAGATCTTCAATCTCGAAGGTGTGCGGGTTGTTGTGGTCCAGGTGCTCACTGGACACCTTGGAGTCAAGGTCCAAATTGTTCGTTAGTTCAAATTTCTGTGAATAATAATACTATATTTAAAAAAAAACTGAAAAACCACGCTTTTTTTTTAAATGTTAACTAATTATTATTGTACTGTCATTGGCTCTTAATAGTACAGATTCCCTAGAACAATGTTTCTTTTGATTACTTACTATCAATCTATTTTTTCGTGAGAAGCTTCATTTTGATAAGAAGAACAACAATAGGCATGATGACTATTTTTTTTTTTCTTATCGGTAATTGAAAGACACTTAAAAAATAGAAACATCGTTGAAAGAAACTTTCACCAAGATATGACAATTCAAATATCTCATAAAAAAGACCTGCCCGAAACGCACCATATAAAGTGCTACGAAAGTATGACGTCAGTCTTTCGTAGTTTGTACGCATCGGGAGACAACTTTGTTCGACAGGTATATTAAATATTGCGTTTATGAAAGTAGTTTCATAACAAAAGTTGCTTTTAATTGCATAAGTTATCGAATTGTATACAAATATTAAGAAATTTAATTAAAAAAAATCGACTTGAATATCCAACTTTGAAGGCGCTTAACAAAAAAAAATACAAATGCTATCAAGCTGAAATTTTGGGAACACTTATTTTTTACAGTGATTTCTTTATTTTATTAACAATATTCACTAATCTTTGACCTTGTCATCATCCCTATTTCCTCTGCGAAAAATCTCGAAAGTCGTAGCCAACAGAGATAGAAAGGATTTAATATTTCGATTTGATGGTGCTAAAATATGGATTGTTCTATTTGTGTCCTACAAATAGAACAATCCATATTTTATGTTACTCTTTTTTTTTCACTCTAGTGCGATGGAGTCAGGGCTACAGCGACCTGCCTTCTTTAAAAAACTCTTAAATTATACAGGGTTACCTCGTAAGTCGACCTAGATCCTTTAAGGGGCTATAATTTAGATCATTTCTGACTGATTTGACTATGAAACACCCTATCCTAAATCCAATGGTTTTCGAGATAAACTAATTTTAAGTATTTTTCATAAAAAGTCCATTTTTTGCCTTTTGTTGTATCTCCTTTTTGTAATCTGAGGCTCTGGTATGTTTGTTTATACGTTTTATTTTAGAAGATAAATTGCTTTATCCATTACAATAAAAAAAAAATACAATTGCAGAATAAAATGAGTCGTAAAAGATGGAGAAAAGTGAAAAATCAAACAAGAAAAAAACCTAAGATGTGTCTTTCTTTAAGCGATACTTAAAAAAAATCTATGGAAGTCTGTTTGCAGATGAGCTTAAAAACATCTCCGTTTTGTCAGCTATCCAAAAAGGTATAACATTATAGGGTAATAGCAGTTTTTATTACAAAAAACTCAGATGATAGCCTCCCCGGGCATTGAAATAAAAATATTAGTTAGTTCTAAAAATTAAACAAAAAAATGTAAACAGTAAATATTTATTAAATTTTGTTTTTACAGTTCATTTTCTACGTGTCCGCCTCTGTTTCGGACACAAATTCGCATTCTTTTTCTCAAAGCACTTTTAACTACTCCAGTTGTTAGTGTAGTTCGCATTTTATCGGCTGCATCAATAATCTTTTGGCGTAAAACTTCTACACTCGTTATGGGATTGGGGTCGTCATACACCAAAGTCTTCATGTGTCCCCATACGTAATAGTCCATGGGGGTTAAGTCGGGACTTCTGGCTGGCCATGGTGTAGGTCCACCTCTCCCAATCCACTTATTGGGATACGTCGTATCTAGCAATTGTCGGACTGATCTTCGGTAATGTGCAGGACAACCGTCGTGTTGAAACCACATATTTTGGGTGATTTCCGCCGGTAAGTCCTGCAATAGTTGTGGTAATTCTTCAGTCAAAAAGTTTTCATATGTTTCTCCATTTAAATTTTCGGGTAGAAAATATGGGCCAATTAAATGGTTACAAACTATACCCATCCACACATTCAAACTAAATCGTCTCTGGGATCCCTTTGCTCTTTTCTTTTTTGGATTTCCGTCTGCCTTAGAGGCCCAATAGTGAGCATTGTGGTAATTTGTTATACCATCTTTGTCAAATTTGGACTCATCAGTCCACAAAATGCGTTTAAAAAAATTTGGGTCTTCTAAATCGGCATGCAGCATAAATCTGCAGAAATCCAATCTCCTCACAGGATCGCCTTCTTCGATGACTTGTACGGGCGTGTAATGGTATGGGTATAAGCCAGCTGTATGGACGGTGGACCACACTTTCCACTGCGAGCATCCAAGATCTCGGGCAACAACACTCGTTGTTGTAGTTGGATCTGATCTAAATCGTTGTACTATATCGTTATCTTGTTCGTCGTCATCATTAACACGTGGACGACCCAGGTCAGACCGTCGTCTTGAAACTGAACCAGTCTCTCTAATTCGTCGGTAAACTCCATCAAACACACTGACATCTGGGGCGCGGCGGTTAGGAAACCGTCGTGTGTATTCGGCACGAGCTCTTGATGATACACCATCGCAATATCCGTAACACAATAACATGTCAGCATATTCCTCGTTCGTATAGGCCGCCATTTTCAACAGTTCCAAATCAGAAGCACAAAACAAAGTCCACAAAGCAAGCACAGGTAGTCACGAAGATAAAACGGGATCAGTCCAGAAATACAAGCCGAGTCAAAAAACAGAGAGAGCACAGAGCAAGAATCGCATCTACCACGGACGAATCGCATGAGCAGACTAAGCTAAATCTTTTGTTTAGTCATCCAAACTCCAAAGTAACTCAAACTATCTTTTTTCTCACTCCCACATACACAAAACGTATCTCATCTCGCTCGCACGTATCCTATTTCAAACAAGGATACTTAACAAAAGACCGGAATTTTTGCTACCTGTGGGCCTTTTAACAAAGTTTTTTTTATGAGGTTTTGATGTTACCCTATAATGTTATACCTTTTTGGATAGCTGACAAAATGGAGATGTTTTTAAGCTTATCTGCAAACAGACTTCCATAGATTTTTTTAAGTATCGCTTAAAGAAAGACACATCTTAGGTTTTATTTTTGTTTGATTTTTCACTTTTCACCATCTTTTACGACTCATTTTATTCTGAAATTGTATTTTTTTTTATTGTTATGGATAGAGCAATTCATTTTCTAAAATAAAACGTATAAACAAACATACCAGAGCCTCAGAATAAAAAAAGGAGATACAACAAAAGGCAAAAAATAGACTGTTTATGAAAAATACTTAAAATTAGATTATCTCGAAAACCATTGGATTTAGGATAGGGTGTTTCATAGTCAAATCAGTCAGAAATTATCTTAACTATAGCCCCTTAAAGGATCTAGGTCGACTTACGAGGTAACCCTGTATAACTATTAAAGTTAATAAACAAAAAAATCAGCTGGTTATGGTTCCGTTTTAGAGTTCTGTAATCAACAAGACATCGTTGACTCGAAACAACGTTGCTCACGGTATACCAAATCGTAATTTCATATAAGGAAATCGAATAGGGAAAACGTCTGGCCAGCCTAAAGACCTCATAAGGTAACCAAAATATAAGTACACAATCAAGGTTAAAGAAACTCGTTTATCGAAGTCCCAGTCAACAAGTGACATTTAACTTACCTTGGTGGCCAAGTGCCTCAATCTCTCCATCTCTCTACGCTTGATTTCGTCCAGTTTAGTCCTCACATTGTGGTTCACAAAGTCTAACTGTTCCGCTATTTTGCCTGACTGAAAAACAACATATTAATAGCTAGACTAGCCTAGTAATAAGTAAATAATTACTATGTATCTAATATCTATATTGTATCAATTTATTTGATAGTACCTATAGTCTCACTATAAGGTACTATACCTTAAAGTGAGACTATAGGTACTATCAAAGAAATTGATTCATAATAATATACACATATACTACTTTATTTGACCGGGTTATGTCAAACCTAGACAAAATATTCACGACTAACTTTAAAATTTAAATATTAGTATGTAATTTGGCTATGCATCAATGATAGTACAACCGAATTGTCGACCGGGGGCCCGATTCTCCAACTTCAAATACTGCCTTGAACTCAGGCTCTCTTGCCTGTGTGTGTGGCTTGTGAGAGTTGTGAGGCACCGAAGTAGCACACTTCAGACGCCTTAAATCTATTTATGATTTAGGAGTACTAATCATGGCTTTTTTATAGACATCATAGACATTGGCATTCTATACATGGTTTTGAATAAGAACTAAGTTTCTAATAGAAAAAATATATAGTGTTCCTTGTTTTAAAACCTTTATTAGTTCATTACACTGAGTTAAGAGCAAATTGATATGGACTATATTTGCTCTGTTAAAAGCGCTGCTGTAGTTAAGTTATTCTATGGACTTATTATCACAAATACTTTTTAAGAATTGAAATTATTTGTAGAGCAATTACTCTCAAAGTAATCAAAAAGGTTTTTAGATGGATTTGTTATGCACTTTTTTAAGTCTATACTTAATAGAATCAATGACTAGATACTCAATAGTGTATACTCTAGTGAAAGTCCTGTTTCCTCCTTCATTAGGGAATTTAGGCTTTAAACATTTTATTTTATGAGTATTAAGTATATAAAGGACAGCGTTCTGCAAGCATGAAGAAAGCAGGAGATATTAAGGAGACAGGAGGCTACCCTCAACCTAACCTTCCCTACCTAAGGGTATTCCCTTAGGTAGGGAAGGTTAGGTTGAGGGTCCCTTCCCTTCCCTATTAACCTATTCCCTCTTAAAAGGCCGGCAACGCACTTGCTACTCTTCTGATGCTGCGAGTGTCCATAGGCGACGGAAGTTGCTTTCCATCAGGTGACCCGTTTGCTCGTTTGCCCCCTTATTTCATTAAAAAAACATGTTGACGTCCCCAATAAGTATATTATCTATAGTACTATCATCTAAGTATAAAAATTAAAAAATTAAGAAAACGAATTTTGCCATTTGTTGGCAATACAATATTTTTACAACTAAAAATTATTAATTTTTTATTTCTTATAAACACCTAGCTTATAAAAAATCTGATTTCCCCCCGACCCAGAACCTGGGTAACTAGCCTCCCCCCTGGCCCAGAGTCAGAGGAATTTCATTTAACATTGAATCCATTGTAAACGTTTTTTACATAAAGAAATTTCTTGAATTTTATGCAAGGTAATTTGTTTTATTTTTGACGTATTTTGCTAGTAGTCGATTTTTGTATCTTTTGTTTTCATTATTGATTATATAATTTATATAGTATAGATATATTTTATACCAATGCTTTTTGACAATACTCAAATTATGTGTTATTTTTGTTCCTTTTATTTAACTTAGAAAAACGTTCCCGAAATGATAGTTATCTGCTACACGCCTATTAAAAATTGGTACAAAAAATGTTGAATAACATGCGCTGCCCTATTAAAGTTATAAGTATGTAGTAATTATAAGTGTTGCAAAACTTATTATTAATATAATAAGTTTTGCGACAATATAAGCCAAGAATCATAATTGTAGCTTGCATTTTTTTCCATAAAACTTATCTTGATATTCGCAACCTTGGTGATTTTGAGCCATATGCTATTATATTATAGCGTAGTCTGAAACCAGCTTCATACAAATTCTTACAGCTTCATGAAAACTATGTAATTTGAAGATGAAACTCACCCTGACATCGTCCTCGTCAGCCTTTTCCAGTCTGTCTCGGAATTCTGGATCACTCTCCAAAGCCTGTACCACCTCCTTTAGATATCGGTGGTACTCTGTGTACTGCATCTGAAATGTTTCCACTTTTAGTAAACAACTTTAATATGGGCAGCTCTGGATTTATATACAGTGTGTATAGGCAGTATAGGCCATGGCCTATGGGCAGCAGCATCCTATGGCATCCTAGGATGGCGATTGGCGGCAAAGTTCGTACATGGAGCAACAAAATTAAAGTAGCCTCCTAAAAAATATAAATTCACCCTGAATAAGGGGAGTTCAAAGTGCCAGCTCAATCAGATAAATACCACAGATTATATTTTCATGCAAAATGATAAATTGTACTCTAGTAACATTTATATTGAAAATTGTAACCAATAGCACTTAGTTCATTAAAAACTTGCATTTTAAAGCATAACATGATGACCAATTCAAAACCATATTATATACTCTAGCTGCTAGCACATAAAGATTTTTGATTATAATATTACGATTTTATTTTAATACTTATGACTTATAGAACTAGGAAATCAACAATGCTAATAGAAAACATTTTAAGTAAGACACAATACTTAATATATTTTGTAATATTGCAGCTCAGACCAAATAATTTAAAGACTTTTTATTTGGTCTGAGTTTTGCAGGTACATTGCATCATAAAACTGCTACAACATTATCAAAGTTGTTCACAATTCAAGGTACTTACTTAAAAGGTCATGATATTCATACTATATGACAAGAAATACAAGAAATAAAGTTAGCTTTTAAAATAAAATAATAGAAACAAATAGAGCATTTTTAAAGCAGGCAAAAAACACAATTTTGTTGTTAACGAGAACAATAATTATAAGTAAATTTTATTATTATCCTTTGGATGAATCTATTAAAACAGACACTAAAGTCCTTTTTCAAAGACAGATAAAAACAATATGCGCACGTCAAAGATCAAATAAAATAAAGTGTAATTTGCAAAGCATACAATTGAAAATATTAAGTATTTTTACATGAAATTGAAATTTGTTTCAGAGTGTGTACAGTGTCTGTACACTGTGCAATAAATGTTATCACTTTGTAGAAATAAAAAAGCAATAAAAATGATGTAAGTTTTGTTCAATAACTAACTGTTATTAGGTATCTGTTATAAGTTATAACTTATAAAGTTATAATGGATGAAAAACTTTTGTATTTTATATTATATTTAACTAGAGCACTATATATTTAACCCTAGATAGCTAACCTCCGTCGAATCGACGGGCGGCGCAAACTAATATCGCCATATCTTTTTATTGTCGCGTCCGAATATTTTGTTTCGCCTATTTAACTCATTTGCCGGTGAGGTCGTTACAGTGGCACACTCGTCGTACAGGTTAGTGCCATACTTTTCGGTTTAAGCAGACTTTGCCCGTCGTTTCGACTATCTTAAGAGCTCACCTGACTCTAAAAATCAAACATCGTCCTTCTCTCTTCACACTCACGCCCGTCTTTCATATGCCAGGTGAAAAAGGACGGCGCGGAATCATCGCCGAGTTAGTTTTACTTGAATAAAAGACGAACTATAATGATTATGAAAAAAGTGTTTTGAGCAAATTTAGGTTTTATCAATACCTCTTTAGATATTAAAAAATATTAAAGAAAAGACAGCAAACTTCGAAGATCCAAGCAAAAATGTGTCTAAAACAAGGTTTTTTGTAAAAAAGAAACTATCGAGCATTTTTTGAGTAATCGTGTTTTCGTCTTGAGCATTTAATATTTAAGAACTGTAGTTACTTGTGTCAAAAAATCAGTTTTCTAGAGCTTACAGATTTTGAGATCTAGGTTAAAGTATGTAGTCAAGTTAGGGTCATATGGGCTCTTAAGCTTTACCGTTAGTTTTTCTGAAATGCGTGTTTGAACTTTTGACGTAAACTGTGACTGAATTTTTGACGTAAACTGTGTTTTTTTTAGATTTTTACCATGTTTCCGTTTATTTAAGATGCTATAAATAATTTATTAAACCAAGTGCTTAGTAAAATAAATATTTAAAAGCGTTTTTTCTAAACAGCCATCGAATATAGTGCGCAGAGCAGTTGCCGTCGGGCCAAGCTTCTTTGAAGGGAATAGAGAACGAAGAAGAGTATTTTCCAAATTTTCCAAGAGAAAAACGGAAAAGAAAAACACGTGGGAAATGCTACGACAAGAAAAGCGCATGACCAAATTTATATAAAAATACCAAATATCTATACTAATATTATAAATGCGGAAGTATCTCTGTCTGTCTGTCTCGCTTTCAAGTTTCACGCCAAAACTACCGAACCGATTGTAATGAAATTTTGTATACAGATAGTCTAAAGCCTGAGAAAGGACATAGGCTACTTTTTTACTGGAAAAAAGGGTTGTAAGGGGGTAAAAATGCGTAAATTTGTTCAAATTAAGTTAGTTCCAAAAATTCATAATAGATGGCGCCGTGCGTCTTCTACATCGCGCTGGCGCTTGCTCAAAAGTCTTTCTATAAGAGGTGGTATCATCATACATCCCAGTATGGATTTTTTTCGATTGTTATTTCTTTTTTACGTTATTTAATAAGTCAGTACTTTATATTATATACAGTGACGTAACCTTAAGTCCCAATTTCACCAACGACTGTTAAAGTTAACGCCGGAATTAGTATCACGTTACCTCTTTCGATTTTCATATGAATGAAAGAGAAGACATTACATTTTAACAAGCTGTTAACACTAACAGACGTTGGTGAAATTGGGCCTAAACCTATCAATGATAAATAGTTTATGGGTAAAGTTGTGTAATTGGGGGGCTAAATAAGATTTAAAATTTGGCATAAAATATAAAGTTTTATTTTAAAAAATGAAATATTATGTGCACACTGCACAGCTGTTTTGATTTAAGGGGTACCAGGGTTTTTTTTATACAAGCTTTTGACACCAATTTTGTTGACATCGCGCGCTATAAACTGAAGTCCACGCGGACGAAGTCGCGGGCAACAGCTAGTTTTGTTATAATTATAAGGTAGCAATATGAGGTGAACATAAAATAAATTTTTGTATCACATGTGCTAAAAAAAAGTAGTTTATTTTATTTCTTATCACGTTTTTTATTTCTATGTGCCATATAATGACAAAAAAACTGAGTGTTTTATTTTGAATATTATTTTATTTTGTTTAAGAAAAGTTTGATTGAAAATGTTCCTATTTTTTAGAGGTCTAAGAATAAATTTTTTAGTTTCAAAAGTAAATAAAAAATGTAAACATGCAAAGTGTTGTTTTATTGCTAAGCTCATCATATGTCTGTAACAAAAAATCCAGGTCCAGAAAGTGGTAAAATCTCAATAAAAATACTGATTTTTTAATACCTGTCGTTTCAACGGATGGTTAGCTTAAAAAGGGTCTCCCAGAAGGTTAGCTATCTAGGGTTAAATAGAAGATAAGGTTGCTTGTTGTTAGCATCATTTACTTACAACTACTGAACCAAACTTCGTGTAATTTTTGCATGTATAACAGGGTCACATTAAAATAGACATATTATATTTTGATGACATCATTATGGAGCGGCCATGTTATTGCATTTCAGCGATGCGTCAAGTTAATGTGACCGTGTTATTGGTATGTTGTCTACTACTATACCCTAATAGTAATAGACATTGGGGAAGCACATTTTAATATGGGCAAAATATGGTTTGAAAATCGCAAAAACATTAAAGGCAAAATCTTGTACAAATTGCAAAATATACATTGGCTAATAGCATGTTGCCGAAGGTAAAGCTATGAGGAAATAAGAGTAATAAACTTAGTGCTTAATAGTCACATTGTATTTAATAATTTCAACAACATCCCTTATTATTTTTTACCTTGTTACCTAAGTAAGAATTAAAAATAGTGCAACATGAATAAGTACCATAAGTTGCATTAAAATGATCAGTAATGCTAAGTACTCAATTACGGTTTTATAACGTCGAGCAAAAACCGCGGCTCGGGATTTCATCTACACCTTCAGCATTGCTCGATAGTTTTATTCTAAATCAATATATTTAATTCCAACGAGCTGGCTTGATGCAAGCCTTTGAGCTGTGAGTTTTGCATTACTCTATTTGGACTAAAACTATCGAGCAAAACCGCATGTGAGTACTTAGCATAACACGATTTTGTTTTGATATATTAAGCTAGCATCAAGCACAAACATCCAAAGGATGAAACAATTATTCAAATATGTTACATGTCAATGAACACAACAATTATAGCTGCAAATTATTCAAGCAAATCCTCAGTTACACAACAATAAGGAAAATATTCATGTATCTCTAGTTAAAATTGTATAGATTTAAACCACAGTCATAATATTATGATGTAACAATTTGTAATAGACACAGCATGAATAGATACTATTATATAAAAATAACTTTATTATATTTCATTATGATACTAGATGATGTTGGCAACAACTTAACCCACCAAGCCCCAAGCGGCAGCTGGCTGCCGCGTAATAATTGAAAATCTATTGTATCTGTGATATCCACGATGGAGGTGTTAAATTAAAACAGAGTATAAGTATAGATCTAAAGAGAGTACATAAGTTAAAGGAAAATAAGGTAAAACCAATAATTGGCACCTAATTAATTTTAAATTTAAAATTTAATAGTTCATACTACAGAAAGTATGGTTAGCATTCACAGTATTTTCAAACCAAAACCTAAGGTGCCAATAATTGGATAGCTGCCAACGATAGGGTAGTTTTCCATAATTACCAGATCATCTCCATCGACGACCTCATCCTTCTTGTCTGGAGATACGGGTGGTGCATACGCGCCTTGTAGAATTATACACAGACTAAGTATACTCAACACAAATTTCATGGTTGACCTAAAATACGAATTAGCACTATAGTATTAGGGTTCCGTAGTTTTTAGTTAGTTGAGTGAATTACGAAATTGTTTGGTTCATGTAACGTAAACGAAACAAGAATATCAAGTTAAAAATATTACTGATTCAGTAAGGATTCAATGGGCGGTAGATATTACCTTTGTACTGTCGAAGTTTCGGTATTAATGACACTACCACAGATTACTAGTATATATTTGGACACTACTAATTAGAATTCTAGATCACAGATTACTAGTATATATTGTAGATTCTAGTAAGCTGAATTTAAATTTATTACTGCTACGATCTAAAATAAAAGCTGATCTTTATTTTTTAAAACCTTGGCACCGTGACATGACGTGTCTCTCTTGAATAATGCACAGAGTATATAACAAAGAGAATGTCATAAGCCGTGTTAGTTTGATCGTTTCATTTTTTCCAATGGAAGTGACATAACCATAGACTTAATATATACTGTCGTATAGACCACCTGACAACCCGAAAATGCATGACCATTTTCGATCTGTCAATGTGTGCGTGTGCTAGTGATGTATATTTTACTATCAGTACCTCAGTTTCTATAAGAAATAAATAATATGCAACTTTGACAGATTTGTATTTCAAATTAGGTATCATAAATTTTAATTGGCAAAAAGAGGTGACGATTGAAAAGTAGATACACATTTTCTTTTGGAATGATTTTTCAATCGTCGGATATGTTATGACATGAGGTTCTTATAGGGGTAAATAATATACACATAACACATTATAAAGTTACTTATTTATTACTCAGGTAAATATATCTGGTAAATCAGCCCTTACATTGAAAGTAAACGTTGAAAGTAAACAACACACATAGTATATTATATTTTATTCTTAAATTAAATACATATCATAAAATATCATATTATTTTTTATTACAATTATTTTTAACCGACTTCCAAACAGGAGGAGTCTAGACGTTCGGCTGTGGATATATCTTTATGTATGGTCAACGATTACTCCACCGTTTATGAACCGATTTTCAATTTTTTTCTTTTGTTGTACATTGTATTTTTCCGAGTAGGTATCATGTTCACAAAAGTGTTGGTCTGGTGATGGAAACCATGAGAAATCGAGGTGACTCCTTGATATTCAAATGGGAACATATGGTCCCAGAAAACGTTCAAAATCTTTCGATTAATAAATTTAAAAAAGTAGTCAAAGAACATTTTGTGCCAAAGCAAAAATGATTTCATAAACGATGGCACATCTTGGGAGTAGAATGCTGAGTGACTGCTTGCAAGGCTACTTCTACATGACTTACAATTATTATGTATCTATCTATGTTTACATTGTATAATTTTTAGTTACAGCATTGTAAATTTTATTTTAAAAGATTATTTTTTTTCTCACTTTTTTTGGTAAAAAGTTTCTTACGCCGAGTAAAGTACCCCGTGCGAGTTTCTTACGCCGGTTCTTCTCGTCGGCTTAGTTCCCGAACCGGTGGTAGGCACCATGTATTCTGAAAATATATTTTATTTTAGATTTGTTCAGAAATAAAGCAATTTTGATTTTGATTTTTTAAAACACCAACTGTAAGTATAAAAAACCTTAAGGACAGCTAAAAAGAGTAAAATTATTATTTTTAAACAAAAAATTAAAACTGACTTCCAAGATAATGACAATTGTAATATTATACTTAAATTAACTAAAAAGTATTATGTAAATAATTCTTATTCTGTACTCAGTATTAATTCTGTTCTCAATCTTCATTATTTTGCAATCGGTACCAGCTAACCTAATCGCCAGTTCTGACAGAATAGGTATAGCTGCAACCTATATACTTAGGACTGGTACCGACTTCAAAATACTGTTTAGTTCATTTAAGTATAATCTTAAATAAACTAAAAAGCAATAATTGCTTATGATTACTTATTTTTAATAATTGCTTCAGTAACAAGTGCAACAGTATGTCAAACTTACTGGTACAAATAAAGTTAGGATTGCTCCTTTAACCAAAATAGTATTTATTCTACTTTTTCTTTAAAAATTTTCAATGAAATATTTGCTACATAATGTTGAATTTTTCTTGGGATTCCAACCAACACTCCCAATTAATTTCAGCCATTTCCCTCTTATAAGAGGATCTTGAGGGAATCTGTAAAACAAATGATTATGATACATAAATATAAAGATTCCTCTAGTTTTAAAGTCACTCTATTTTAGAGTTTTAGAGTTATATTAATTATTAGCTATTATATTAGCTATATTATACTATATTATATTATATTATATTAGTTAAAATAAGATAATATGTCCTTTTTAGTCCGGCCGCACATTATCCGAATTTCTGATCACAAAAATTCAGACGCCCCGCCCCGCTCATACAAATTCTTTTAGTATGATGGGTCTACAACAAAATGTATGAACAGAGTGCGTTCCGCCGGGCCGCGGGCGTCCGAATTTTTCTGATCAGAAATTTCGGATAATGTGCGGCCGGGCACATGGGACACTCGGTTGATATTTGTCGAGGATATCGATAAACTAAGATGTTATAAGTGAGCGTCCTGTTATATTATATATTATATTGATATCAAAAATGATTTTTTTTATATTATATAAAAAATCATTTTGTCTCTATGTATTATAGTCCATAGAGACAAAATAGGCAAATATGGTTTTTAATTTTAATAAAACTATTTAATTTATTTTAAGTTTATTAATTATTATTTAAGTTGTCATTACTGAAATCGGGCAAAAATTACCAAAAAATCGAAAAAATACGAGTTGTACTCGCGCACGAAGGGTTTACAGTTTATTTTAATTTTACCATCAATTATTATTATTATTAAAGTATAAATACAACTGAGTATTTTGTGAACATTTTAAGTTTTTTCATTATTGATATCAAGCAAAAAATAGCAAAATAATCACGTTTATTTTGGGGCTCCCTTAAATATTTAATTTATTTTGTTTTATGTATTTAAATCAAGCCATGTTATATTTTATTCTATCACAAATCTTATTTATTGTCTAATTATTAACCAAATTAGCACATACGAAGTCAAGCCATCGGTAAAATAACAAAAACATACCGATCCAAGGACATTTTTTTTTAATTTCTTCACTTTTTATTTTTTTAAATAAATTAAAAAAAAAAAGCAAATTGGTCGAAAAATTTGACCGATATATCGATATATCGATATTTTTTTCGCGATACATCGAAACCGATATTGATATTTTTTCAAATATCGATGTATCGATATATCGATATTTTCTTTCAATTTCGACATCCCTATAGTACCACACTTTGACAGTTTATGTACCCGGCCACAGTATTTTGATTTGGTAGAGACCAATACACCCTATAAGTCAAAGGTTAGCAATTAGCATTCTATACAATGATATTCTACTTATACAAATATGTTACATCCATACTATTTTCCGGCATATCTCTTCCGAACAATTTTCAAATTCAAAATTGCTGACATTGACAAATTTGACAGATAAGTGAAACAAAAGATACGAAAAACCATTTACATAAAAGAGATAGTTCTATTTTTAAACGTCGAATCGTATCGCTGTCTCTTTCTTCGCCTGAGCTATGACGAAAATTCGATTTTTTCCAGATTGTTCGAAAAATAATTATTGAAAATGTAAAAAATCGAGGTATTTATTGCAATCAAGACATGTGGTAAGAGATTCCATGTGTTTTGTTTACTTTCGAGTCATAATTGGTACATTTTCGAAACACGCACGACGTCATTTCAATTTATTTAGGTAAGACAAGAAGCGGCACGTTAGTGACTGCGCTCAATGCAGACTAAACAATAGACGGCCCAATGGGACGTATTTGAAGCTTCACAAGTCACAACGCGCGTGGTAGTAACATATTATCAACAGGTTTGAGTATTTCATCATTGATTCTATAAGAATGCTAATTGCGGCTCTTCACGATGGGCCAGCGTAGTGGGCCATCACGATGGCCCAGCGTGGGGAGGACGTAGTGGCGTAGGATGGCCGATGGCGCCAGCGCTGGCCGTGGAATGGCGGCGGTGTCGGTTTTTCGGCCGCACATCAAAGGATGATGGCCCAGCGATGGCGGTACGCCTCTACACGTTGGCGATACGACAGTCGGTGCCTGACCGCGGTCGAGTGAGGACGTCGTAATTCGTATTACAATTTACGAATTTAATTCAAAATGACGAGTACGTGGTTTCATAATGAATGAAACTAAATAATATGATAAAGCCGAAAGTTTGTATGGATGTTTGTTACTTTTGTTACTCTTTTACTCAAAACTACTGAACTTTACAAAAAAGCGGCACGGCCGTACCATCCTTTTCTCGAACCAATTCAGGCTCTTTTTGACCCCCAATAACTTCATTGCGGATAAACCAACAAGCCTAAATTTTCAGTTGCTAAGCAAGCATTGTATAAACACGGTATATTTAAAATTTTATTCAATTTGAAGGAGTAGTTTAAGAGCTGTAACTTGTTAAAGTTTCTTAATTTTGTCACTGACTGACTGACTGACTGACCGATCACCAAAAGTCTAAGGCACTTCTAGCAGACATAGAACCTTCAAACTTAGAATATAATTAGTGTTTAGTGTCTTAATCAAGGGAAAATTCAAATATTTCAAAATTTCTGTCTAGTTTTCTAGATACACTAACTTCGTAAATAACTTTGTAATCCCATATAAATATATAGGATTACAAAGTTATATTTTCGGTTTATGAATCATTTTACCCGTACCATCAATATCTCCGGTTTATCGTCGGTAGAGAGATATCTAGCTAGTGTTTAGTGTCTTAATTAAGGGAAAACCTAATACACATTTCATAATTACTGTCCAGTTTTCTTCTTCTTTCTCTAACTTCGTGAACAACTTTGTAATCCCATATATAACATGTACTAGCTGTAGCCCGCGACTTCGTCCGCGTTAGCATAGTAGATCACATCCCAAGTATTATTTATTATACAAAAATATTCAATGTACAGAATTGACTTTCCTACGATTTTATTATATATAGATATTCCGCGCGGCTTTGCTTGCGTGTAATTTAGGAATTTCACGCAACCGTACATTTTTCCGCAAAAATAGCCTCTGTCCCTTCACTTGGTCTATTTTCATGTTTGCCAAATAACATAAAAATTGCTCCAGTAGTTCTTAAGATAATAAGCAATTTCAAATAATTTCCCTCCGTTTTTTATTACATTTTCCTCTATTTCTTTGCTCATTTTTCAAATCGGACGTTATATTTTTCAAATCGGACGATCATAAATTTTTACGGTATAAAAATGAGTTGCGAGACTTGGTTTTTTTACAGGATGTTTTTGATGGGATTATATATATTATGTACATAACTCCTGACTCTGTAAAGATACAATTTTGGGAGTTTCGGCGTTGTTTTAAGAACGGAAAGCATATTATGCTATTATTAAATTCATCATTGTCATCATCATCACTACCATAAACCATTATTTTAATTTTAGTCTCGAAATAATTATTCGTAGAATTCAAGAGAAGGTTCATATTAGGAGGGAGGTGATACGAATTACGAAGTTCACCGGGTCATCTGGTGAAGTCATAAATTATTAAAAATGCACGTTTTGCATTGCCGCAATGGCTAATGCTTACACATCTATCTTGAATGACGTTTAGATCATAACTGAACACGGCCATCATGTAGAGGCGTTGCGACCATAAACCTATAATGCTAAAGACCAACAAAGAGTGCGAGAGAGAAGAAAATCCTTTATGGAATTATAACAAGATGAAAAGAGAGAGGCAGTCTAATGAAAATTGTAACAACTTTTATTTGACAGGTCGTCAAAAGTCGTCAATCGTTTTTATGCCCTTTTGGTATTTGCAATTTATTATTTAAATCGTATGTTATTTTCAACAAATACTATTATATATAACAATAATAACTTGTGCTGTGAGTGATTGCTGTGTAAATCATAGGAATAATCCTGAAAAATATAGATTTCACCCGTAATTAATCTTCATGTTCTAATTGCTACGATGTGTTTATTTTTGCTATATTCTGTCTTTATTTCTCTATTTCAAATAAAATATTGTGAATCCTACCTTTTACTTTCATATTTTGCGTAACTAAAGGTACTATTGTTCTTATATTACACAAATTTTGCAGAATAATTTTTCATCAAAATTTTTTACATATACGCTAGTGCTTGAATCAAATTTATCGATATGCTTATCAATATTTTACAATAACATAAAACTAAAATAAAAATCATTTACCTTTATATTTATCACCTTAATTAAGCCCGGTCGCACAATATCCGAAATTTCTGATCAGAAAAATTCGGACGCCCGGCGGAACGCACCCTGTTCATATATTTTGTTGTAGACCCATCATACTAAAAGAATTTGTATGAGCGGGGTGGGGGCGTCCGAATTTTTGTGATCAGAAATTCGGATAATGTGCGGCCGAACTAAAAAGGACATATTATCTTATTTTAACTAATAGTATATTATAATAATTATAGCTAATATAATATAACTACTATAATTATATAGAGTGACTCTAAAACTAGAGGAAGGTTTATATTTATATATCATAATCATTTGTTTTACAGATTCCCTCAAGATCCTCTAATAAGAGGAAAATGGCTGAAATTAATTAGGCATGTTGGTTGGAATCCCAAGAAAAATTCAACAATATGTAGCAAACATTTCATTGAAAATTTTTAAAGAAAAAGCAGAATAAATACTATTTTGGTTAAAGGAGCTATCCCAACTTTATTTGTGCCAGTAAGTTTGACATACTGTTGCACTTGTTACTGAAGCAATTATTAAAAATAAGCAATTATAAGCAATTATTGCTTTTTAGTTCATTTAAGATTATACCTAAATGAACTAAAAAGTATTAAATAATCCTTATTCTGTACTCAATCTTCATAATTTTGAAGTCGGTACCAGTCCTAAGTATATAAGTTGTAGTTATACCTATTCTGTCAGAGAACTGGCGATTAGGTATTAAAATAATGAAGATTGAGAACAGAATTAATACTGAGTACTAAATAAGAATTGTCATTACCTTGAAAGACGGTTTTAATTTTTTGTTTAAAAAAATGATAATTTTACTCTTTTTAGCTGTCCTTAAGGTTTTCTTTACCTACAGTTGGTGTTTTAAAAAATCAAAATCAAAATTGCTTTATTTCTGAACAAATCTAAAATAAAATATATTTTCAGAATACATGGTGCCTACCACCGGTTCGGGAACTAAGCCGACGAGAAGAACCGGCGTAAGAAACTCGCACGAGGTACTTTACTCGGCGTAAGAAACTTTTTACCAAAAAAGTGAGAAAAAAAATAATCTTTTAAAATAAAATTTATAATGCTCTAACTAAAAATTATACAATGTAAACATAGATAGGTACATAATAATTGTAAGTCATGTAGAAGTAGCCTTGCAAGCAGTAACTCAGCATTCCCAAGATGTGCCATCGTTTATGAAATCATTGACCTTATAATAGGCTTTGGCACAAAACGTTCTTTGACTACTTTTTTAAATTTATTAATCGAAAGATTTTGAACGTTTTCTGGGACCATATGTTCCCATTTGAATATCAAGGAGTCACTTCGATTTCTCATGGTTTCCATCACCAGACCACCACTTTTGTGAACATGATACCTACTCGGAACAATACAATGCACAACAAAAGAAAAAATTTGAAAATCGGTTCATAAACGGCGGAGTAATCGTTGAACATACATAAAAAATATATCCACAGCCGAACGTCTAGACACCTCCTGTTTGGAAGTCGGTTAAAAATAATTGTAATAAAAAATATTATGATATTTTATGATATGTATTTAATTTAAGAATAAAATATAATATACTATGTGTGTTGTTTACTTTCAATGTTTACTTTCAATGTAAGGACTGATTTACCAGATAGATTTTACCTGAGTAATAAATAAGTAACTTTATAATGTGTTATGTGTATATTATTTACCCCTATAAGAACCTCATGTCATAACATATCCGACGATTGAAAAATCATTCCAAAAGAAAATGTGTATCTACTTTTCAATCGTCACCTTTTTTTGCCAATTAAAATTTATGATACCTAATTTGAAATACAAATCTGTCAAAGTTGCATATTATTTATTTCTTATAGAAACTCAGGTAAAATAACTCGAACGGACTATACTATCGATAGTAAAATATACATCACTAGCACACGCACACATTGACAGATCGAAAACGGTCACGCATTTTTCGGTTGTGGTGGTCTTTACGATAGTTATATTAAGTCTATGGTTGCGACCATTGCATAGCCATCGCATGCACCATTCGATCGCTCAGCGCTGGCCCATCTTGAAGAGGGGCCATAACACAGGTTTTATCTGTGGCCTTTATCGAACTGTATCATTTTGTAATTTGTTTACATTATTTTTTAGATTATTATACATTTTTACATAATTTTTAATATTTCGTGTAGACTGTAGTTGTTGTCTCCAGAAAACTATTTCCTAGAAGTAATTTACTATAATTTAATATAAAACTTGTAGCCAAACTGGTTGTTCTATTGATATTATAGTAGGTACTGATTTGATTACATACCTATTGATTTTCTACACAGATTTAATATATTTGTAGCAAGATTTTACTGGCACTGTGCATATAAATATAATAATATTAGGTATGTACAATATATGTGTGTACAGAAGGTATTGATTTTCTTCATAGTATAATCGCAGCTTTACTATTTATACTTACCTAGATTCATCTTTGTAGAAGTTCCATTTAGATCTTGAAAGTTTCTAGAGTTTTCGTAAATTTCGTAATAATTAAAGTGCAGTGAGTTTCAATAATGAACCGCGACAAACGAGAGCCTGAATACCCATCGGAATTGGAGTCACAGTTTATTCTGCGTCTGCCAGAAGAACCCGCCAAAGTCTTAAGAGAAGCCCTTCGAACAAGTGAAAACCTGAAAAGCAGATTAAATATACAAATCGATAACGACATGAGAAAAGGGGAAGTAAAATTCGATCATTGGTTGATGCACGCCAAAATTGTCGATTTGCCGACCATAATTGAATCTCTCAAAACAATCGACTCCAAAAGTTTCTACAAAACTGCTGATATCTGTCAAATGATGGTATGCAAAGAAGAGCCTGACCAAACACCTGCTGAAGAAGAATTACCAGTAAAAAATAAAAAGAAAGATCCCTATAAAGTCGACAAAAAGTTTCTATGGCCTCATGGCATAACTCCACCCACAAAAAACGTGCGCAAAAGAAGATTTAGAAAGACCTTAAAGAAAAAATATGTTGAAGCACCAGAAATCGAAAAGGAAGTGAAGAGGCTGCTTAGAGCCGATAATGAAGCCATGAAAGTTACATGGGAAATTATCAATGAGGAAGACGAACCCCAATTTAAACAGGATGCTAAGACACCATCTCGTAAGGATAAAAAATCAAAAGTTGCCGGCAAAAGAGGATCAGCTCATTCTAAAACAAAACCGGTCAAATCAAATGTGGTTGACATATTTGGTGGAGCAGTTAGCGACAGCGACAATGAGGAGCCTAACATAAATGTTGAGGTGGAAGATAGCAGACTGTCTTCTTACGATAGTAGGCTCCCCCATAGTAGCTCCATGCTTAGCACAGGTGAGTCCTCGTCTAGGAGGGATGAATACCCCATTAAATTTCAGCCGCAAATGTTCGGTGAGTCTAGTAGGAAGCAAGCCCCGACTTGTACAGTTACATCTGCTACTAGAACGAACCTTTCATCAGAAGAGGATGAGCAATCTCGAGATTCCTCCAAGGACAATATGTCGCTAAGAATAGAACAAGTCCGACAGCAATTGGAAGAGCTCAAACAACGAAGGCAAAGAACGCAAGCCGAGATAGCAGGAATGGAAAATCTGGCTTTGAAGCAAAGGTTTAAAGATATTTTGCATACTCTAAACCAAGATATCATGTACAAGGAGATGGAATATCAGGGATTGATAACTTTACAAAACTCTGAAGACATTTGAGGAACATATTTGGATTAGATAACAGTGCACTTTTATGCCTCAAGAATAATCTTGAATATAAAATTTTTGTGTCACAATGTTAGTTATAAACCTCACTCAAAACGGTTTACCAATTTTTACCAAATTATTTATGCATATTCAGCACCCCAATTCAAACAGTATGTCTGAGAATCGGCTACTGGGTAATTTTTATATTGATATGTGCATTTGTTAAATAAATAATAGAAAATAATAGTAAATTGTTTGTGCGACGGAATAGTGATGGATTTAACAATTATTGTAAATTTTATTGCCATAGTAATTGTAACTTTGTACTTATTATTTTTTACTTTTTACATTTATCTCAGAAACATGTGTGGAGTCCGCCTAAATTCTAAATATTTTATTTTATAATAGGTACTTATTTACTTTAAGATTTTGGAAGATATATTTTTTATTAAATTATATTTTAAGCTAGCTATTTTTAAAAATATTACCTATTTTATTACAATACTCTTACTTATTGTAAGTTTTGACTATAATATTTCTCTATCTGCAATTATATGTTTTACTGCATTTTTAACTATGAAAACCTACATTTAAGAAATGTAGTGTCCTAAGGCACAACTAGATAAAGTATATTAGAAATTGGCCTAAATTTTAAACTTTTAGTATTAAGTATAATGTTATTATTATTTTGATCTCATACCCTGAAAACTGTCTTATTGTAATTATTGCATAAAAGGTACCCGATAGTTGTACGAAGTATGTAGTCTGTCAAAAAAGTGAAGAAATTAAAAAGTGGCAACATCATAGTGTCATCCCTTTGGGACCCTATTACTATGACTTTGTTGTTTGTCCGTCTGTCTGTCTGTCTCCAGGCTGTAACTCAAGAACGGTAATAGCTAGAGAGTTGAAATTTTCACAGATTATGTATATCTGCTGTCTTTAACAACAAAATATACTAAAAACAAAATAAAATTAATATTGCCTCCCAGACAACAAACATGATTTTTTGTCCTTTTTGCTCTATATCAGTAATGACAACAAATAGGTACTTGAATTTTTCTCAAAGTAATTAGTTTTATGTGTACTATAATATTATTATTTAGTAAAAATATTAAAATAAAATATAAAATTAAGGGGGCTCCCATACAAAAAACACAATTTTATTTGCTCTTTAATGGTACGGAACCAGTCGTGCGCGAGTCTGACTCGCACTTGGCCGATTATTCTTAGATTGATTTGAAACTTGAAAGGGATCTGACACTAGGATGTTGCCACTTTTTAATTTCTTAACTTTTTGACAGACTATTCTTAAATAATGTAGTAAGTATGTAAGTGTTCATATGTATATGTAACACTCAAAGCTTATAAAACATTTTGTGATTATTGTGTATTCCAATGGTATTCATATAACTGTTCGTGAAATGTGTAGTAGGTATTTGCGATATTCTAGTATTGTTAGTATTTTATTAAGGTATGATTTTCAGGGGATAAAAGTGATAAAAGATAAAACGTAGATATTATGTTCTCTTTGTAATAGATGTTCTTAAAAAGTAAAAGTATTTTTATTCATTAAATTTCACCTAACTTACACGCCTAAATTGCTTCAGTAACTAAAAGTCAGGTGAAATAGCATTTAGAAAGTTAGGATCCTAATTAGCATACTATATAAATTGGAAGGAGTGTGGCTACTGGCTACTGGCTTTTGATTGGTGGAATTAATTAGTCTTCTCTTTGGGACTAGTCCTAATTAGGACGTCTAAATTTAGTAAGGTGGAATAAGCCCTTAAGAATCCGGGTGCCATCGAAATTCTCATAGGGGGGTATTACATTATCATTTATATGATCATATATAGGATCCAATATATATGATCATTTGATCATACCTGCATATTACATTATCATATTTCATTGATCCTATTTTATGTGGTTTCAATTTGAAACCACATAATATGACGTAAAATACGATCAATGAATCGATAAAAATTAAAATCACAAGATTGTTTGAACCCTTAGACTTAGAGGATTCGGTACGTATAGTCTAATCTCTGAATGGCAAACGCGATGGGACAAATCCACTAAAGGGAGACATCTTTATAACTTTTTCCCTAATATTCGTGATCGGCTGTCCAAACACTGGATAGATATTGATCACAGCGTATCTCAATTCCTGACCGGTCATGGAAATTTTAATAGCCTAGTAAACGAATGCCCAAAATGGGGGTCTGCTTGGAAAAGTAAAAAGCAGAAATTTTAACTTTGGTACTTTGTTTAGAGTAGTTAGGAGATAAACATACTAAAAGTCCTGACCCCTCCGAGGTGAGCTCGAGGGGGGGGCAAAGAAGGTCCCGTTTTTTGGTTTTTTGCTTAGTCATCAAAAACGATGCTGTTGTTCTGCTTGTTTTTTGTATGAGAAAAATCAAGTTTCTTGTATGAGAGCTCCCCTAAAATATTTCATTTCTTTTTTTATTAGGTTTTACTATTTATTATTATAGCGGAAACAGAAATACATAATCTCTGAAAATTTCAACTCTCTAGCTATTATTGTTCTTGAGTTATAGCCGGAGACAGACAGACGGACAGACAGAAGGACAGACAGACGGACAGACAGACAAACAGACGGACAGACAGACAGTCAAGAAGACGGACAGACATTAAAGTCTCAGTATAGGGTCCCATTTTTACCCTTTGGGTACGAAACCCTAAAAAACACACTCGGCCAATTTACTAAATATACCAAATATATCGGTCGGTAATATATATAAATATACATAATATATCGGTCATATTAGTATGAAGCCAGAGAAATTTCTTTTTTTTGAAAAGTTGGAGAAAAAAATGTTTGAAAGCCAATTTGTCACTAAGGGGGATATTAGATTAATATATATATTGGATCCGAGATCATTGAGTCAATGATATTGGATAATGTAATATCTAAGACATATGAATTATGATTCATTTCTTCCTTGATCATAGATTTTTGACATTTGCTGAGAGATTGGATCCAATACGGTCATAGAAATAGGTGTTGCCAGTTATTTAATATAAAAAAGAGTTTTTAATTTCTTGTTCGTTAATATGTTTCAAATAATGTAATGTAATTAATTTTCTAATTATATACTTCGATAATCTTGCTAAAATAACAAAAAACAAGCCATATTAAAAATGACGATGTCTTTTGACAAATCGAATTCTCTGAGATCTAGTTACCCTGACGACAATATCTGTCAGCGTTAGCGCTCTCCATTGCCTATTGAAAGTTTCAATAGCCAATGGAGAGCGCTAACGCTATGATAATCTAATATCCCCCATACTGTAAATACCTACCAAGATCAATATTATTTACATATTAAATTGTAATCATATTTTTTGGTATACAGTAAATATTTTGTAGTGAATCTTTGTACAAGAACCTTGGTTATTATTATTACTATCTTATGCTGAATAATAACTCTAATATGGTAAATATTCTCGTATGGGAAATGATCTTGGTATTACGTTTGATTTTTTTAATATTTGATAGATTTTTTAAATCTGTAAACACGGACGTAAAAAAAATACGGACGGATCGCCATTAAGAAATGAGTGAAGCACCCTTAATAAGCCCAGGCGATCATATGTACACATCTTGCACAAACACTCGCACTGTAATAAGCCGATCGTACCGCCATTACGCAATTAGACTGCATCGCGGTGACACATCTTTGTCATTCATAAATAAAAATAAATATGCCATCTTGTGTTGTAAAATGGTGCAAGAACAATACAACCTTACACAAAAAACATCAAGGAATAATATTTCATAGGTAAGATAACATATTTTTAAAGTATTTTGATAAAATAATGTAAATATTAATTCAACTTCAACAGGTCAGTAATGTCCATAACAAAGTGGGGAAATTTTCCCCAAACCGGGGAAAATTTTAAATTATTTTTAAATAATCAAATAATTAATTTTATTGTCTTTTATTAGTGTCATGTAAGTATTTAGCATACTATTGACCAGTAATTAGGCAGGAATACAATAATAGGGGTGTAGACAGTAAACGAAATCTAATACAAATTATTGTTTTTTTTTTGAGAGTTTGTATTATAGAATTACCGAAAATGGACATATTTTACTTAATAACTTTATAATATTTTTTATATTTAATAAGTGATTTTTTTAATTGAAATAAGAGTGTATTTATTTTTTATACATATTTTAGGTGTAACAAAATACTTATGTACTATCAGAGAAGTTGATTCCTATGCAAATCGGGGGCCTAAGTAGTTTGGTTGCGTTACGTCAAACCCAGCCGACAGATCACAATTAACATTGAATTGACATAAGTATTCGACCAAATAACGTTCGTCTGTCAGTTGCATAGGAATCAACTTCCTTGATGGTACATCTGTAAAATAAATATATTTCCTAAAAATAGTCTACACCCCTATTAATTTCTTAATTTACAAAAGTGGATATAACTGTTGTTTGACGACCTCTGTGGCTCAGTGGGTGGGCTGTCGGTGGCTCAAGCCGGGGGTCGCGGGTTCGAATCCTGCCGACGGAACAAAAAGTTTTCAAAGTTCCTGGGTCATGGGTGTGTATTAAATATGTGTATCATATAATAAAAATCTTAAATATATGTATAGTATAACAGTATTAAATATATTTCCGTTGTCTGGTACCCGTAACACAACTCCTTCAGGTACTTAGCACGGGGTCAGACTGACGTGGTGTGAAGCGTCCATAGATAAAATTGTTGTCTTAGATTTCCTTCAGTAGTAGGGGAGGGAAGGTGCTATTGGTGTAGTCACCCGAGCGTCATTGAGACCTAGTAGGAATGAAAATATTGAATGGACCTCTAGACCAGGAATAAATTTAACACCATGTTAGGTGATTTGATTTGACGTTAGCGCATGGTAGAACTCTCGATAGCTCTAACAGGCCGTTAACTGATTTAACAAGCCATTATTTATTTAACATTACTTGACTGTTTGATGAAACGGGTTACGGGACTTAAGTATCTTATATCTTTTCGTATACAGGTTTCTTATATAGGTTTCGGGGGCGATAAATCTGTCTAGCTAGGAATTATTTTTTTAAAATGTCATTTTATTCGTGTTTTATCGAATACCGAGCAAAGCTCGGTCAAATAGCTAGTAATAATTTTATTATTGTAAATGTTTGTACATAATCATTATTACTAATAATGTTATGTAAATAATATACTTCTCTGTACGTAATATGTGTTTTTTTTCTATCTATAGTGTCATAAAAATAATATTTTAATTATGACATCTTTAACAACCGCTTACATTTCTGAAGTGAAAAAAACATAAAAATATGTTTAAGTATAAAAAATACATTTAACTTACTGAGTTTACAAAATTTTAAAGTAGGGAAATTTATGATTTGTATGGCAACCCTCATATCACGCACACGTCCTACACGGGCGGCCATAACTAGGCTTCACTCGTGATTAGAGAAGGTTACGTCCGTACTTTTTTTTACGTCCGTGTCTGTAAAGTTTGTTTTTAAAATTTCCATGACCGGTCAGGAATTGAGATTCGCTGTGATCAATATCTATCTAGTGTTTGGACAGCCAATCACGAATATTAGGGAAAAAGTTATAACGATGTCTCCCTTTAGTGGATTTGTCCCATCGCGTTTGCCATTCAGAGATTAGACTATACGTACGGTAGGTACCGAATCCTCTAAGTCTAAGGGTTCAAACAATCTTGTGATTTTTATTTTATCGCGAGCGTTTAACCCTTAATTCGACCCTAAATAGCGGGCTATACGTTTACTTTAAAAAAATCTAGCTCGAAAATTATTCCATATTTTAATGAGGTTTCTGTATTGTACTATTAAAAAACTCTTCTAGTTTTTATAAAAAAATACTATTTTATATGTTTCAAAGAAAAAATAAATAAAAAAATCGAAAAGTGTAAACCGAAGTCGATGGTTTGCAGGATACGTTCATAAATAATGTTATTTAAGATATTTAAAATGGTCTAAGTTACACTTTAGCAATAGTTATTAATTGTCAACTATCTGAATCATGCGACTGAATAATAATTTGGACAAATCTGCTTTCATATCATGTCGAATTAAAGGTGAAGTCGGTACTATCATCCAGGATGATAGTACCGACTTCACCTTTAATTTTTTCAACCTTGTGTGTTCAACAACCCTGTCTATAGCCGGAATTATAGTTTTGATCTACGAACTACGAATAATAAGGTTTCTTAGTTTTTATTTTTCGTAGTTCGTAGAACAAAACTTTAATGGCGCCTATAGATAGGGTTGTTATACGTTGATTTTTTTAATTTGCCGCCTTTTCCAGTCTCATCTTTCGCTAGCCAGACTCTAGTACATTGTCGCTCTTAAGGTCAACGGGTAAAACTCCGGCTAAAACAGGTAAAGCTTCGGTGCTTGTGGTCCTGTAAGCTTTACATAAGAAGATAAGCCCAAGACCTTGGCTTTGTAGCAGCTTTCGACGAGCCGCGCCAATATTTGCTCTATCGGCCTACACGGGGGCCCCGTAGCAAATACTGCCGAGATATGATATTCTATCATAAAAAAAGGTAGATATCGCACTAGAGCGTACAGTCTGTACGGCCAAAATCAAGGTAAGTGCCTTATTTTGAATTATAGTTGCATGTTGGCAGCGAGTGAGCGATGAGGTGTCACGTTAGAATATCATTGTGTTTTTGACTTAAAATGCCAAGCTGCGTTTTTAGGAAATGCAAAAATAGGTAAAAAAGGATGAAAAAGTTACGTACCACAGTAGGTACCACAAGTAAGTAAGAACATGAAAACATCTAGTAATTAATTTTTATTTGGATATTTTCCAATCGACAAATTATTCAATGCAAAATATTAAACTAAAAAAGGATAGAAAATACGGATGACAATTACAGCTGCAGCGTCCAAATCATGTCATGCCATGGCAACGACAACTGTTTACGACTTGACATTTAACTCAATTGCAATTTGTTGGTGGCGTTGCAATGAACAAACCAGTGGGAGAGCCATGCTTTGGCACGAATGGGCCGGCTCGACCGGAGAAATACCACGCTCTCACAGAAAACCGGCGTGAAACAGCGCTTGCGCTGTGTTTCACCGAGTGAGTGAGTTTACCGGAGGCCCAATCCCCTACCCTATTCCCTTCCTTACCTTCCCTTATTCCCTTCCCTTCCCATCCCTACCCTCCCCTGTTACCCTATTCCCTCTTAAAAGGCCGGCAACGCACCTGCATCTCTTCTGATGCTACGAGTGTCCATGGGTGACGGAAGTTGCTTTCCATCAGGTGACCCGTTTGCTCGTTTGCCCTCTTATTTCATTAAAAAAAAAAACAATTAAATTTTTAAATTTTTCCAAGTGATCCATATCCATATTTTCCAAAATAAAATAATCAAACACTATCATAGTGTTAAATAAATTATTTGTGCGGCTGTTAGACAATTTAGGCTTATGTATTTATGTTTAGCTTTTATTATTTTAATCATGTATAAACAATTAAGACGTTGTTTACGACTTGACCAGCAACTTGTTATGGCGTTGCCATGACATCTTTTGGACATGCGCAATAAAAGGTTTGTCCAAAAATACGCCGACGAACACGGCCTATGACTCAAAGTATGCTCAAAGGTGGCTCAAAGTATATAGCAATCCTTTTCTATATCATTCGTAAATCGTAACGTATCTGTCGCATTCATTGTTGTAATTTATAGATATATACCAGAGGTAGGTATTTATATGTCGTACAGGAACAAATTCTGAGGACCGCTTTGTATGAGCATACTCCATCTTTAATAAAACATCATCGCTGCCGAGATACGTCGCGGTGTAAATTAATTTGAGAGTATTAAAGGAGGAGATATTCTAGTGAACGAGTAAAAATTACGTTTGGCTCTCTCACCGGTTTGGATTATATTATGTTCCAGAAATGTAAATTTATTTTCCAAATAAAAAACCAAGCGTTGCGTTTAACGTTAATATTGTCAAGTTTAATGCTAGGGGAAGATATAAGGGAACCTTTTAAAAGAATTTGGTAACTTTTTTGCGTGGCGAATTTCAGGCGATTATGCTTACCCCAGTCAGATATTAATTAAGACTACTGTTGGCTTTAGACTCCATTTTGGAACGCGAGTTTGCTTGCACGATAAGAAACCCGTCATTGGCGTAACCAACCAGTATACAGAGCGGTGGAAGTGGAAGTCGGAAGACTTAACAAATCGTCGAATCCGATGTTCCTCTTAGGCGAAATTACCGATCTTTGAGGGCAGCCTCACGTTAAATCTTTGTCGTGTGTACACTGTCCTAATCGAAGCTTAGTTTGACCGTTAGAAAAGTAAGAATGTATTATGGAATAAATATTACGATAACACCCTCGATTTTTTAGTTTCAATAGTACCATCGGCCACCAAGCATGGTCGAAGACGCCGGATATATCTAATGAAATGGCGATCTTGTATTTAGTTTCCGATAAATTAACTATTTTTCTTACTTCTAACGCCGCGTCAACAGTCGATTTCCCGGCGGTGAAACCGTACTGTTGACTATGAAATTTAGGACCACCGGGTAGCAGGCGAGGTTCGTTAAGGCGTTCTAGTAGTTTACGAAAAATCGAAAAATCATTAGCGCCACATCATTGATAAAGGTAGCACTCGTACGTCTTCACAGCTCCCGCAGTGAGGTGCGATTGGTGCGAATGAAGCGTCTAACTCTTTAGAGTTAGCTATTAAGAAAGGTAGAATAATGTTTACATTATTCTACCTTTCTTAATAGCTTCCTAACTATGATGCTTAATGATTTAGTCAGTCGGAAGCCACATTTTTTGCGATTTAGTACACTAATTAGGATCCTAACTTTCTAAATGCTATTCCCCTCGACTAAATTTAGTTACTGAATCATTTAGACGTCTAAATTTAGTAAGGTGGAATAAGCGCTTTTTACACCGATATAAGGCTTTCCTCAAATCTCAATGCATTAAACGCACTGACGTCCATTATACATAACTAGCTGTTGCCGGCGACTTCGTTCGCGTGGACTTTAGTTTATAATAGTTGTTACCATATAATCGATTGAGTCGTTTATGCGCAAATCAGAAAAGTATATTGTGTGGGAAGCGCACATTTTTCTGGGACGAAAACATTCCTTGTCCCAGATTCAAATTAGTATCCCCAATTTCCATGCCAAATTTCATCAAAATAAATTAAAATATAGTTTAGGTGAGAATCATAAAAGTTTATTGTGCGGGAACCGTATATTTTCCGGGAAAAAAAGTATCCCTTGTCCTCCCCCGAGACTGAAAGTATTGCCATACCAAATTTCATCAAAATAGATTGAATAGCTTAGGTGATAATCATAAAAGTTTATTGTGCGGGAACCGCGCATTTTCCGGGACAAAATTAGTATTCCTTGTCCTTTCCCGAGACTCAAAGTATCTCCATACCAAATTCCATCTGAATAGATTGAATAGTTTACGCGCAAATCATAAAAGTATATAGGGCAGTAACTGTACATTTTTCCGGGACAAAATGTATTCTATGTTCTTTTTCGGGACTCAAAGTACCTTTATATAAAATTTCAGCAAAATGGGTCCAGCCGTTTACGCGTGATGTCGTGACCACGCGAAATATAACGTTCCGCGCAGCTTCACTCGCGTAAATTAGATATTTCACAGACAAATTAGTCCACAAAAAATAGCCTATGATCCTTCAAGTAGTCTACTTCTTATCAGTGCCAAATAACAGAAAAATTGCTCCAGTAGTTCGTGAGATAAGCCCTTTCAAATAATTTCCCCCGTTTTTCCCACATTTTCCTCCATTTGTTCGCTCCTATCAGTCTTAGCGTGATATTATATATTATATATTCCATTTATCAAGAAAGGCTATAGCCTTTCTTGATAAATGGGCTATCTAACACTAAAAGAATTTTTCAAATCGGACCAGTAGTTCCTGAGATTACCGCGTTCAATTATGCCATTTCAAATAATTTCTCCCGTTTTTCCCACACTTTCCTCTATTTCTTCGCTCCTATTAGTCTTAGCGCAATAAAATATAGCCTATAGCCTTTCTTGATAAATAGGCTATATAACACTGAAATAATTTTTCAAATCAAACCAGTAGTTCCTGAGATTAGCGCGTTCAAATAAGCCCTTTCAAATAATTTCCCCCCGTTTTTTCCACACTTTCCTCTATTTCTACGCTGCTATTAGTATTAGCGTGATAAAATATAGCATATAGCCTTCCTCGATAAATGGGCTATTAAACACTGAAAGATTTTTTTAAATCGGACCAGTAGTTCCTGAGATAAGCGCGTTCAAACAAACAAACAAACTAACAAACTCTTCCGCTTTATAATATTAGTATAGATATAAGTACGCTCACTGACCTCCATTGTACAAGTACAGTATGCTGGAGTTGGACTTATGATACTCACTTGCTTTTTGTGCTAATTTAAAGCGGAATCAGCGCCCCTAATGCGGAGAAAGAGAACTAAATCAGAGGTAAATTGCAAATGGCCGCTTAATAGATATTGGTTGTCATCGTGTTTTTTTAAACTTCTTGTTGTCATCGCATAATATTAAATCGTTTTTGGCATCTGAACTGCCCCGGGCCCCGGGGCAGGGTGGGTCGACAGGATACGAAAACAGCCGAAGTTTAAATTAAGAACATTAACTATGTACGGTCACACGATATTGCACTAGTGCAATATGTAGTAAAATTATGTTTTAATTTAAACTTCGGATGTATCCGTATCCTGTTGGCCCATCCTGCCCCGGGGCAGTTCAGATGCCGAAAACGCTATTAGTTCCAACTTCCAAGTATTCTCACTACTGCTTTTTTTCTTCCCCCGCAATGGGGGCGCTGATTCCGCTTCAAATAGGCACAACTCCTAACTAGTCTAAACAAAGTACCAAGGTCAAAATTTCTGTTTTTGACTTTTCTAAGCAGACCCCCATTTTGGCCATTCACACTGGCTATTATAGCCTATTGTGCTTTTAAATAGCCAAGAAGCGTTTGACTCAAGTTTAACTTTTGAGTATCACTGAGACGAAGAAGAAGAATGGTGTCAACACAAGTGTCAAAATTGTCAAAATGTCAACACTCAACAGTGAACAGTTGAAACTTGAAGCAAATTTTTATACGAATCCAACAGCGATCTTTTCTAAAAATATTTTGGATTTATAACACTTGAGCAACACTAAACGATTTTCATATGTGTTTTCATATGTAATACTTTTGATGTTCTTATATTATTTTGCAAATGTGTATAATTTCATAGGACGATAGTGTGGATGAAAAATAATTGTTTTACTCGGGCGTCGTCTAGCCACAAAAATGGATTTTAAAATGCATGAGTACACTCACGCTGTAGTCGGAAAAGTTACACCTTTACTTATTACCGATAAAGCGGACAGCAACGATGCTAGACGCCAATACGACTGCTACTTGCGCTTGCTATCGGAATTAAATTTGGAGCTAACAGAACTGGCTACAAACCTCTTCTTCCCCGATAACGTTATTCTAGAAGACTTAGCTATAGTCTGCCATGGTATCGTGCTTCTGCCTAAGCCTAGGTCGGACTCCGAGGGACAATTGGTGAGTGTGATTGTTGTAGTTATAATTTTGACCATAGATAACTTACTCATCGCGTCTATCTTTTAAATACCTACATGGGTAGAGTGAAAACAGCTATTAGTAGTAGATGTTAAGTCTGTCTATCCCAGATCTTCTCTATATGTAAGATTGGGTGAGAAAGCTGTATGAATCCCATCTGTCACGCTAGTGTTGTAGTTGGACAAATAGTGAGAAAAGAATGAATTCATTTTGGCAAACCCCTTTTGTTATTGCTCTATTGCTTATTTGCTATGTCTCTAGGAACTCCTGAACCTTTAAAGATAAAAGTTTGGAAATTGCAGCATCGCTTAGATAAGTGCAAGCACTTACCACAATTTCGCTTATGGTAACATAATGTGAATAGTTAACATTCATAGTGGTTATTTACGCATAAAGCCTTTTCTTATAGATAACTAAAATTATTATTTTTAACAAAAAATTTAAACCAACTTCCAAGGTAAAAACAATAATAACATCCTTATAATATGAACTAAAAAGTATTAAGGCCCTGTATTCCCAAAAACGGTTAATTTTCAACATTTGAAAGTGACAGTAGACACAAAAATATAGTAATTTAAATTCTGAAAAAAATATATGTGTCAGTTAAGGATCTAACACAGTGGAATTTATATTCCATTACACAATATCATGAACTTCACTTGATAGAAAAAAATCCCAAACTTACCTCTTCTTTTAACGAATTTTCCATACTATGTCCAAATTATTTGGAATTTTCAGATAATTTTTGCACTGAATTAAAGACAAAGAATATATCTAATATATCTAGGGCGATTCGTTTTTTTGACTCGATTTAATTGATGTATAAAAAAACGAGGATCAAAAAACTATAAAATAGCAGGTGCAAAGGTTCGGCTGGTACGCTTTCAGTCACACACTTTGCACCTGCTATTTTATAGTTTATATAAAAATGAGTCGCTGAATGTGTTGCTAAACGCAAAACTCGAGAACCGCTGAACGGATTGGGCTAATTTTAGTCTTAAAATATTCGTAGAAGTCCAGGGAAGGTTTTTAAGTGACACGAAGTTCACCGGGACAGCTAGTAGTTTATAAATATACCAGATATAGCTGAATCTTCAGTCTGCCAGAATATTTGAAACTTTTGTAACTGGCACTGACTTCAAAATTATGAAGACTGAGTACAGAAATAGTTGAGTTTTAGCCGAATACGGAAAAAGGAAAAATTATTTAATACTTTTTAGTTCATATTATAAGAATGTTATTATTGTTTTTACCTTGGAAGTCGGTTTTAATTTTTTGTTAAAAATAATAATTTCACTCTTTTTAGTTACCTAGTAAACTATTGCGTACTATACGTAGAATAATTAATACACCTGTATATTATTCTACGTATCTTATTACAAGCTCACCGGTGACACAATAGAATAACAATAGATTTCCAAGAATCCACGATCGAAGGATTAAAATGAGTATAATCAGTAAAAACCGTTTCGGAGGAGTAAGGTAACTAACATTGTGACACAAGAATTTTAAATAATTTATGAAGATAAGAAGATGTACTTATTTATTGTATTAAGGCCCGATTCGACCAAACTTGAAGTTACACAAGTATAACTATCATGAGAATAATTTTACTCCTTTAATTTACTCTAGGGTATTATCGTTAGCATTTTACCAAGGTACTCAAAGAGTATGAAATAAAATGTCAATTATAGTTCACAATGACACCGACCGTGACAGTTGAACCCTGTTGTGCAACTATTCTCAGTTTAATATTTACTCCACCAAAATAGCCCTGTAAATATTTACTTCCGTGTAATTACCTCATTCTTGGATTAGAAGTTGGAAAAACGCAAAACCAGCTTACTCTTAGATTAGGAGACAGTTATACTCGAGTAAAATTTTACTCCAGTTTGGTCAATCCGCCCTAAATATTAATATTATAAGACACTTATTTAAAGGGTCAGTTGTAAATTACAGTTTTGGTAAGTTAAAAATTATAAATGGCACGTGTAATAACTAGTTTAGCAGTTAAAACTAAGCAGTAAAGTAAACAAATATGAGTTGTGAAAAATAATGAAATGGATCATTGAAAACATTATTGAACAGTAAAATAATTCAATGAGCGGTAAAAATTAATGAATGAGCGGTTACGAGCAGTGGGCAGTAACGAATCGGAAATTGTCAGTAAGAAATCTCATTCTAAGCAGCTTTTTAAACAATGAGGTGGTAAAATATAATAAAATCGGCCAAGTGCGAGTCGAACTCGCCCATGGAGGGTACCGTACCGTTATAAAGCGAAAGTAAGACGGTCGCCGGCTGCTGCCGCAGCACGCTCGCTCCGCTTGCTCGGCTTCCTTTGTGTTGTGGTCTAAGTTCTAACCTAACCTACTCTTGGACTTTCTGGATTGTGTTTGGTTTTGTTTTAGCGGGGCGCTGCGCCCCCCGGCACCCCCTTTCCCGCTACGGTATCCGTGGTTAAGTAGGCCTTCTGTTAAGTCGTTATCAAACCGCTCACTCCATCATTTTTATCTCTCATTCAGTTATTGGACTGCTCAATTATTTTTTTATTACTGTCCATGTTTTACAGTCGTAATAATTAATCAACCGCCATAAAATTAAATAAATGCTCAATATTTTTTTAAACTGATTATAATAACATCTCAAATATTTAAATAACTGCTCAAAAAATTAGTTCCCATATTAAAATAAACGTACTTATCCTAAAACGTATATAAACTACACTAGCTCTTGCCCGCGACTTCGTCCGCGTGGACTTCAGTTTGTAGCGCGCGGTGTCAACAAAATTGGTGTCAAAAGCTTTTTAAAACCCTGGTACCCCTTAAATCAAAATACCCAAAACAGCCGTGCAGTGTGCACATAATATATATATATTTTTTAATTAAACTTTTTTATAAGTAACAAATTTTAAAGCTTATTTATCTTTACACAACTTAGCTGCATTACACAACTTTAGCTTTACCCATAAACTTTTTAGTATTTATTACATAAAGTTAATATACCTGTAGGTATTAACTTTATGATTTACTGGCTGTTGCCCGCGACTTCGTCCGCGTTAGTAAAGTAGATCACGTCCCAAGTATTATTTATTGTACAAAAATATTCAATGTACACCATTGACTTTCCTACGATTTTATTATATATAGATGTTCCGCGCGGTGTCGCGTGCATTATTTAGGAATTTCACGCGACCGTACATTTTTCCGTAAAAAAATAGCCTATGTCCCTTAACGTGGTCTATTCTTCATGTTTGCCAAATAACATAAAAATTGCGCCAGTAGTTCTTAAGCATCTTAAGATAATAAGCAATTTCATATAATTTCCCGCGTTTTTTCCACATGTTCCTCTATTTATTCGCTCCTATTAGTTGTAGAATAATAAAATATAGCCTATAGCCTTTCCCGATAAATAGGCTATCTAACACTGAAAGATTTTTTCAAATCGGACTAGCAGTTCCTGAGATTAGCGCGTTCAAATAAGCCCTTTCAAATAATTTCCCCCTGTTTTTTCCACACTTTCCTCTATTTCTTCGTTCCTATTAGTCTTAGCGTGATAAAATATAGCTTATAGCCTTCCTCGATCAATGGGCTATCTAACACTGAAAGAATTTTTCAAATCGGACTAGTAGTTCCTGAGATTAGCGCGTTCAAATAAGCCCTTTCAAATAATTTCCCCCCGTTTTTTCCACATTTTCCTCTATTTCTTCGTTTCTATTAGTCTTAGCGTGATAAAATGTAGCCTATAGCCTTCCTCGATAAATGGGCTATCTAACACTGAAAGAATTTTTCAAATCGGACCAGTAGTTTCTGAGATTAGCGTTCAAACAAACAAACAAACAAACAAACTAACAAACTCTGCAGAATTATAATATTAGTATAGATTATTCGTAGGCTGTTGTTTCTGATATCTTTGTTGGTAGGTGAGTTATTTAATAACGTGTATAACAATTGAAAGAATCGAAAATTTACCTACTTTCGCTCTATAACAGTACGGAACCCTTTGTGCGCGAGTCCGACTCGCACTTGGCCATTTTTTTTTTGGGTGTATTTCGTTTAGGTTTCTATTTTTTTCTTTGCACAGTGCAAAACGAAACTTGAACTAGTATTATATTATTATTGCTTATGTTATAAAAATTTTAATAAATGAAAAGGTTAAGACAATTATTATTTATTACGGTAATGTAATCTATGTACATTATAATTTATGGTTAGCTTGTCTTTGTCTAGCACAGTGCAAAACGAAACTTGAATTATTATTTCTTATTGTAATAATGTATAAAATAACTTTGATTAATTTTATGGTACAGGAGAAATATTTTATGTCTTTGGAGTTAAGGTTGAATTTGTTATTTTCAATTTATGTGACAGTGGTGACCTTGACGCGACGTGGTAATGATGATGATGATGATGACGATGATGAAGATGGATGTAATTTGCATAGGAGCATATGCTTTCAGTTCTTAAAACAACGCCGAAACCACCAAACTCGTATCTATTAGGAATTTGTAGTTCTCTTAGTATCTTCGGAACCATAGTATACCTTGGTGCCAAATCTTGCGTTTTGGTAGCATATGCTTAGGATACTTCTCATAAAATCAAAATCACCATATGTTTCCTTATAAAGTTTGAGGAGTTCCCTCGAGTAATGGATCCCATCATCAGGTCACCATTTTTGTGACCATGGTACCAAATTGGAGTGAAACCTAATACAACAAAACAATTTTTTTAAATCGGTTCACAAACGAGTAATCGTTGAACATACAAAAATAAAAATAAAAAAATAAAAAATCTCCACAGCCGAACACACAGCCTCCTCCTTTTTGGAAGTCGGTTAAAGAGTGAAATTATTATTTTTAACAAAAAATTAAAACCGACTTCCAAGGTAAAAACAATAATAATATGAACTAAAAAGTACTAAATAACTCTTACTCTTTAATATTGCCTTTTTCAGAATTCGTCCAAATCTCAACTATTTCTGTACATACTACAGTCTTCATTATTTTGAAGTCGGTACCAGCTAATTTAATCGTGAGTTCAGTCAATGTCAGAATATCTGAAACTTTTGGGACTGGTAATAATAATGATGATGATGATATTTCGCTGTTTTTAATCTTAATTTCGTATAAACATTACGAAAGTAGTGATCTATCCCTACTTGAGCCCTTTTATATTATGATACCCATGATATTGCTTTAAAAATAATATTCCCCTATCTTGGATGAGCCGCCATATTGGATGTAGAATGACATTAAATTCGTTTTCGAGTTGCTCTCGATGAGCCCTTTCATTTGATACTGATATTGCAGAAGTGCATTAAAAATAACTATTCCCCTATCTGCGATGAGCCGCCATATTGGATGTAG
This sequence comes from Aricia agestis, assembly GCF_905147365.1. Taxonomy (NCBI): domain Eukaryota; kingdom Metazoa; phylum Arthropoda; class Insecta; order Lepidoptera; family Lycaenidae; genus Aricia; species Aricia agestis. The sequence continues at coordinate 20,445,279 of NC_056428.1, read as the reverse complement.
AATGACATTACATTCGTTTCCGAGGTCTCAATGAGCCCTTTCATTTGATAGTTACTACTATCTGAGATAATCTAAACCAAAGGTACCTGCGAAGGTTCAAAAATACGACGAAACGTTTCGAGAAAAGGTAGGTACTAGGTAATGCCCTTCGCTTGGCTCGCCTTTGCGGAGGCACTACCTAGATCACCAGTGCTTGATTGATTCTTGATGAAATAATTGTTTTTTGTAGTATCATTAATTGTCACAAATTTTTAAAGCCGTAGCCCGTAGCCCATTAAAAAAAATCGTATACAAACTTTGACCCTCCTAACCCCCCTTTTGACCCATTACAACCCCCCCCCCCTATAACCCTTTTTTTTCAGTTTAAAAGTACATCGCTTATGTCCTTTCTCAGGCTCTAGACTAGTGTACAAAATTTCGTTACAATTGATTCAGTACAGTTTTGGCATGAAAGCAAGACAGACGGACAGACAGACAGAGGTACGCGTTTATAATATTAGTATGGAAGTATGGATGTAATAATAACAACAAATATAAGCGACAGCGAAATCAATACATCCGCGCAAGTTCCGATCTATTTAAAATAACAGACTCTCAAAGTGGAAAGGGAAAGAAAAACACCACAAAATTATTCAAAACTAGACGACGCTCGCAACGGAGTGGCGCTATAATTCGATTGTCGCGCGTGAACCGTACATTTTTCCGAGACAAAAAATATCCTGTGTCCTCTTTTCCCGGGCCTCAAAGTATCTCCATACCCAGCAAAATTGGGTAACAGACAGACATACGGACAGACTTACTTTCGCATTTATAATATTAATATGAATTTACGAAGCTCACGCAAGCCAAGCCAGATACTCTCTTTGCACGCTTGTGCTTGTGGACCCAGCCCAGCTAAGTTATTGGTGGATATCGTACATGTACATTCGAGAGTTTCGCTAAGTGATCTTGAAAAGGTTTGTGCGTATTTTTTTTTTCAACGCCCCGTGGTCCAGTGACTTAGAGCGTGGCCCTGCATGGTTAGAAAAATGCAGGCTGATCACAGATTGTCTGACAAGTAAGATGATCCATGCGTCGAATGAGCATGTAAAAAGTCGGTCCTGAGCCTGATCTTTTCCCACTCGCCAGTCGTGTCGGTCATCCGTTCCACTAGGTTATGAGAGTAAAGGAAACGAGAGAGTGCTCCCCAACTAGCAAAATTTGGTTACACTCTTACAGCATACTTACAGAACGCTATAGAGTCGTATTTGGCGCACCTAACAAGAGAATTCGCACGTAGTGTTAACTTATAACGCGCTTACCGAATACCGAGAATTATTTTAGACTTTTCTTATAATAGTTGGGGAGGGGAAGAGGGGATTTCGGGAGTAGCTCGAGCGTGTCAGATTAAGCTTGCATAGGCTTCTTCTTCTGACATGTGTCTAGTTATCATGGTATAGAAATCAGATTTCGATCTAACGAAGCCTTAAAGAAAAAATATAAAGAAGATAGAGAATGGGTGCTAAGCTAAGTACAGAAAAATTATAACGTGACCTGAAAAGAAAAAAAACCTTAAAAAAAGAAACGAAATCCCACCAAAACATGAAATGTAATGAAGCCAAGCAAAATATTGCATAGCTATGCAATAGTAAATAAAAGTCGTAAAAAGTTTTCAGATCACATTCAGGCCAAGCCTTCAACTTATTTTGTAATTTAAGTCAACATTCAGTAAATGTATCAATAGATATCTTTATTTTATAATTATTATAGTGGCTTGGCAATCCAAGTGTGTGTGCAGTACACAAGATCTTGTGTACTGCACACACACTTGGACACTATAAAATTACGATGTAACCGGCCACCGTCACCGAAATCGGTGCGGGAGTTACTAGGTATATAATGTGTTTTAGTTGTGACTTGTGGCTCATCCATACTAATATTATAAATGCGAAAGTATCTCTGTCTGTCTGTCTGTCTGTCTGTCTGTCTCGCTTTCACGCCAAAACTACTGAACCGATTGCAATGAAATTTTGTACATAGTTATTCTAGAGTCTGAGAAAGGACATAGGCTACATTTTGATGTGGGAAAATATCTTATTTCCATGAAATTATCGATGAAAATTAATTCGCATTGCGCGTGGCCAGCGCTCATCCCGGGGGTCCTGGGTTCGAGTCCCGCAGGCGGAACAAAAAGTTTTCAATGTTCCTGGGTCTTGGATGTGTATTAAAATAATATTTCAAAAATCTTAAATATATTTTATGTATAATATTATAAAAAATCCAGAAATATATCGATGCAATGAACATCTTAGTTCTAATACGACTCAACAGATGGCGTTTTATTTTTTACTTAATTGTAACATAGAACTAATCATACTTATAATTAGTTATTATGTTTTTGTTTATAGTTTTTAATACGTTAGAATAATATGTTTAGTAATATTATCACTTGGTATAATAATAATCAATCTATCTTATCTTATAGAACTCATACTGCATTTCTAATATAATATATTAGAAATGCATGCATTATGAATGAATGAATGAATATACTTTATTGCGCACATCACAGTTACAAACACACACATAAAATAAAGAACATTTATAATGAAGAGTTGACAACAGAAGGCGCTAAATAAAGGAGTTCGAGTGTACCATGTTGGCCTGTATTCCATCCAGAAAATATATCAATGCAATGAACATTTTAATCTATACTAATATTATAAATGCGAAAGTATCTCTGTCTGTCTGTCTGTCTGTCTGTCTGTCTGTCTCGCTTTCACGCCAAAACTACTGAACCGATTGCAATGAAATTTTGTACACAGTTATTCTAGAGTCTGAGAAAGGACATAGGCTACATTTTGATGTGGGAAAATATCTTATTTCCATGAAAATATCGATGAAAATTACTTCGCATTGCGCGTGGCCAGCGCTCATCCCGGGGGTCCTGGGTTCGAGTCCCGCAGGCGGAACAAAAAGTTTTCAATGTTCCTGGGTCTTGGATGTGTATTAAAATAATATTTCAAAAATCTTAATTATATTTTATGTATAATATTATAAAAAATCCAGAAATATATCGACGCGATGCAATGAACATTTTAGTTCTAATACGATTCAACAGATGGCGCTTTTTTTTTTTACTTCGTTGTAACATAGAACTAATCATACTTATTAGTTATTATGTTTTTGTTTATAGTTTTTAATACGTTAGAATATTATGTTTAATAATATTATCACTTGCTATAATGATAATCAATCTATCTTATCTTATAGAACTCCTACTGCATTTCTAAGGAGTTCGAGTGTGTTGTGTTGGCCTATATTCCATCCAGAAAATATTTTTACATTTTAATTCTAATATATGAAAACAGATGGCGCTTAATTTTTTACTTCATTATTATAACAGAACTAATCATACCTACTTTATTATATATTATTGTTTTTATTCATAACTAGCTGTTGCCCGCGACTTATAAATACTGCGAAATATACTGCGAAAGTATCTCTGTCTGTCTGTCTGTCTGTCTGTCTGTCTGCCTGTCTGTCTCGCTTTCACGCCAAAACTACTGAATAGATTGCAATGAAATTTTGTACACAGTTATTCTAGAGTCTGAGAAAGGACATAGGCTACATTTTGATGTGGGAAAATATCTTATTTCCATGAAAATATCGATGAAAATTACTTCGCATTGCGCGTGGCCAGCGCTCATCCCGGGGGTCCTGGGTTCGAGTCCCGCAGGCGGAACAAAAAGTTTTCAATGTTCCTGGGTCTTGGATGTGTATTAAAATAATATTTCAAAAATCTTAAATATATTTTATGTATAATATTATAAAAAATCCAGAAATATATCGACGCGATGCAATGAACATTTTAGTTCTAATACGATTCAACAGATGGCGCTTTTTTTTTTTACTTCGTTGTAACATAGAACTAATCATACTTATTAGTTGTTATGTTTTTGTTTATAGTTTTTAATACGTTAGAATATTATGTTTAATAATGTTATCACTTGCTATAATAATAATCAATCTATCTTATCTTATAGAACTCCTACTGCATTTCTAAGGAGTTCGAGTGTGTTGTGTTGGCCTATATTCCATCCAGAAAATATATCAATGCAGTCAACATTTTAATTCTAATATATGAAAACAGATGGCGCTTTATTTTTTACTTCATTATTATAACAGAACTAATCATACCTACTTTATTATATACTAGCTGTTGCCCGTGACTTCGTCCGCGTGGACTTCAGTTTATAGCGCGCGATGTCAACAAAATTGGTGTCAAAAGCTTTTATAAAAAAACCCTGGTACCCATTAAATCAATACAGCTGTGCAGTGTGCAAACAATAAGTACTTCATTTTTGTATGTTAAACTTTATATATTATGCCAAATTTTAAAGCTTATTTAGCCCCCCAATTACACAACTTTACCCATAAACTATTTATCATTGATAGGTTTAGCCCCAATTTCACCAACGTCTGTTAGTGTTAACAGCTTTTTAAAATATCCTGTCTTCTCTTTCATTCATATGAAAAACGAAACAGCTAACGTGATACTAATTCGAGCATTAACTTTAACAGTCGTTGGTGAAATTTGGTCTTAAGGTTACGTCACTGCCTGCACAGATAAAGTACTGAGTTATTTAATACCGTAGAATAGATATAACAATCGAAAAAAATCGAGACTTAAATGTAAGATGATACCACCTCTTATAGAAAGACTTTTGAGCAAGCGTCAGCGCGATGTAGAAGACGCACGGCGCCATCTATTATGAATTTTTTGAACAAATTTACGACCCTTACAACCCTTTTTTCCAGTAAAAAAGTAGCCTATGTCCTTTCTCAGGCTTTAGACTATCAGTATACAAAATTTCATTACAATCAGTTCGGTAGTTTTGGCGTTTGGCGTGAAAGCGAGACTGACAGACAGAGATACTTTCGCATTCATAATATTAGTACAGATTATGTGCACACTGCACAGCTGTTTTTGGGTATTTTGATTAATTAAGGGCCGCGCTACACCGGAATGGCAGCGGCGAGGCGAGCACTTTCAGCGCTGCCATTCCGGTGTAGCGCGCTGCGCGGCCCTAAGAGGGGTACCACTTACCAGGGTTTTAAAAAGTTTTTAAATTTGACACAAATTTTGTTGACACCGCGCGCTATAAACTAAAGTCCACGCGGACGAAGTCGCGGGCAACAGCTAGTTCTAATATATGAAAACAGATGGCGTTTTATTTTTTACTTCATTATTGTAACAGAACTAATCATACCTACTTTATTATATTTTGTTTTTATTCATAACTAGCTGTTGCCCGCAACTTCGTCCGCGTGGACTTTAGTTTGTTGTGCGCGGTGTCAACAAAATTTGTGTTAAATTTAAAAACTTTTTAAAACCCTGGTAACTGGTACCCCTCTTAGGGCCGCGCTACACCGGAATGGCAGCGCTGAAAGTGCTCGCCTCGCCGCTGCCATTCCGGTGTAGCGCGGCCCTTAATTAATCAAAATACCCAAAAACAGCTGTGCAGTGTGCACATAATCTATACTAATATTATAAATGCGAAAGTATCTCTGTCTGTCTGTCTGTCTGTCTGTCAGTCTCGCTTTCACGCCAAGCGCCAAAACTACCGAACTGATTGTAATGAAATTTTGTATACAGATAGTCTAAAGCCTGAGAAAGCACATTGGCTACTTTTTTTACTGAAAAAAAAGGGTTGTAAGGAGGTGAAAATGAGTAAATTTGTTCAAATTAAGTTAGTTCCAAAAATTCATAATAGATGGCGCCGTGCGTCTTCTACATCGCGCTGACGCTTGCTCAAAAGTCTTTCTATAAGAGGTGGTATCATCTTCCATCTAAGTTTCGATTTTTTTCGATTGTTGATCTTTTCTACGGTAGGTATTAAATAACTCAGTACTTTATCTGTGCAGTGACGTAACCTTAAACCTATCAATGATAAATAGTTTATGGGTAAAGTTGTGTAATTGGGGGGCTAAATAAGCTTTAAAATTTGGCATAAAATATAAAGTTTAATATAAAAAAATGAAATACTTATTGTGTGCACACTGGACAGCTGTATTGATTTAAGGGGTACCAGGGTTTTTTTATAAAAGCATTTGACACCAATTTTGTTGACATCGCGCGCTATAAACTGAAGTCCACGCGGACGAAGTTGCGGGCAACAGCTAGTGAATGTATATATCATGCTACGAATAATAAAAACTAAGGAATCGTGACTCCCACACTATTACCGTTATAAATTTGGTTCCTTTTGATCTGTCATGTAACGTCAGCCTAGTACCGCTCAAGGTCACCTAAATATTGCAAATGTATTGAAATGTGTACGGTACCTAAGGTGTACTTTTTTGACAAGTATTGTGGAGCATGTTTTTTGACGGAGTTACTTATTATTCGTAGATATCATGTAACCGTTTCTCATTTGCAGTAATTAACCTAGTTATTATAATTTGCTTAATAAGCTCAATTTATCCAAGGTTGGTCCCATTGGTGCTATGCCTGACTCATACTTCGTGTCACTTTAAAACCTTCCCTGGACTTGTACGAATATTTTAAGACTAAAATTAGCCCAACCCGTTCAGCCGTTTTCGAGTTTTAGCGTTACTAACATATTTGAAAATCCATTTTTATATATTTGACTTTTAAGTATTATCACAAATCTTTGTATGGGAGTATAGAAATGTGTTGTTTTTAGACTTCAGGAAATTTTAATTTTTTTTTTAATTTTTCTCTCCGTAAGAACCATCCTCGTACTTCAAGGAATATTTTTTAAAAAGAATTAGCGAAATCGGTCCAACCGTTCTCGAGTTATGCGCTTAGCAACGCTTTCAGCGACTCATTTTTAACCCCCGACAAAAGAGGGGTGTTATAAATTTGACGTGTCACGTGTCTGTCTGTCTGTTTGTCTGTGTGTGTATCTGTCCGTGGCATCGTAGCATCCAAACGGGTGGACCGATTTTGATCTAGTTTTTTTTGTTTGAAAGCTGACACGATCGAGAGTGTTCTTAGCTATAATTCATCATCATCAGCCTCCTCAGTGCTCGACAATCAGGGTTTATCTGGTTCATGAAAGGCCTTTAGCAACTTGTAGTTGTGTGATGGGTTTTATATTTCATTCTAGTTCGTAACATTTGTGAATATACAATATAAGTATACACATAATAATGGAAAGTTGACCTAGTGCTGCAGCATCACCTGGTAATCGATAGGATATCCAATTCCTTGCCAACTTAGAGCAGAGGTTTCGTGTTTGGGCTCATTTTAATTGCGACAACCAGTAAGAAGTAGATAAAGTATAAACAGTAAATATTTACATGCTGCTGCTGCAGCATCACCTGGATTCTATATAGCTTCGTATGAACCCAAAGTGGAGGTTTTATGTTTGGGCTCATATTAACGGCCTCATCGAAAAGGACATTGATAAGTAGATGGTAATCATGAGAATATGATTCTGTTGATAGGAATTATTCTGCACTATAACCAACACAAGTTTAAAAAGTATGAAATAAAATTAAATTAATAAATTTAAAAAACCCCCGCCAAAACAACTTTAAAAAGTAATGAAATAATATTTAAGTACTGCCTTTAAGTTCAAATAATTCCTAACTTGTGTAAAGTAATATTTTAGTCCATAATTGTTGTCAGGGTGTGTCGGGGGACCGCTAATGTAGATGTTTGATTTCACATAACAAGTTTAAGGATCAATTCACAGCGTCATAACCAGCGACTTGGCGGTTGTAGGTTGTAGTTTACTTGGCGGTCCCCCGACACACCGTGACAACAATTATGGACTAAAATATTACTTTACACAAGTTAGGAATTATTTGAACTTAAAGGCAGTAAATATTATTTCATTATTTTTTAAAGTTGTTTTGGCGGGGGTTTTTTTAAATTTCTTAATTTAATTTTATTATATTATAGATATGATCTTATAGGTCAGGAATATTGATAGTATGGGAGCCCTAGAACATTTTTTTTGATTACTATCAAGCTAATTTATTGTGAGTAGCTTCATTTTGATAAGACGAACAATATTTTTATCTGCAAAAAATCATGAAAGTGGTAGCTAACAGAAATAGAAAGGATTTCATACTTTTACTTGATGGTCCTAAAATATGGATTGTTCTATTTTTGTAGGACAAATACAATGTTACTCTTAAATTATATAACTATTAACCTATCAATATACAAAAAATCTGCTTGTTAGGGTTCCGTTGTAGGGTTCAGTAGTCAACCAAGTTTTGTTGATTTTATATATTAGCTTGATAGTAATAAAATGTTCTAGGGCACCCGTTCTATGAGTATTTTAACCAGTTTCTTTGTCAGTTCAAAATTTGTAGGCAAAGGGTCTATATTCTACGATTTTTAATTGAATTTGAGTTTATCATCAAGCAATGTTTGCTGTGGTTATACCGATAGCATTTAAAATGAATAATTAAGTACTGAATAGGTCTGTAGTTTTAATAGGTCTTCCTAAATATTGTAGAAAAATTTAATTTGAGGATGTCAGAATGTTTGTTTTGGAGCAATTTAAAATAACCTTCAATAAATCTTAAAGAATATAAAATCCTTATTTTATTTGCCATTGATGCGACTTTAAATCAATTTCCTTGATGTACCATATTATGAGTAATCAACTATTTCCTGTTTTATTAACCTTTGTATTTCAGATAAAGGCGATTAAGCGGACATTGAAGGAGTTGGGTCAGACTGTCATCGAAGTGGACGACCCAGAGGCGAAGCTGGTAGGCTCCGATGTGCTGTTCACAGGTAAACACTGACCGCGGAACGCATAGAGCAGTGTTTCCCAACCTTTTTCCGCCACTGACTCCAAAAAAATCAACCACAGATTTTAACTTAGTAAAATAAACAGCAAAAAATCGATTTATGTATGGTACAGAGATGACACCGCGTATTCTCATACATATACTCGCAGACCCCAGGGGTCCGCGGACCACAGGTTGGGAAACACCGCCATCGAACATTCGTATACAGGGTGTAACAAAACTAAGTGATAATACTTTAAGGTGTGTACGGTTCCACTATTGTTCGCTGTGAAAGCAGCGCTGAAAGAGTAACCTTTCTACCTTTGTAGGGAAAAATTCATGACGCGGGTCGCTGGCCAATACAAATCAAGAAAAAAAAGTTGTTAATACCTATAAACCTATAAATATTAATTGTCTCTTTTTGCTCGCACGAATATTGATCGCGTGTTTATACTTTATAGTTTATAAATTTGACGCCATTGAATGCTAGCTATATTTTCGTGCATAGAAATCTGGTCTTGAATGAATTATCACAATAAAATACGCTTGACACTCGAAAACTGCTGCGGTTAAGCAATATTTTTATCAACTTAAGCAATTATGTAGTCGCATGTACCCAAACACCGTGTCTAAGTCTGGCAACGCCGCAACGTTGCTGCACCGCTGTGCCTGCTGTGCTGTGTTAGATTATTTTCGTTACGGAATTGTTTGATTTGGTCGGCGCGCTCAAAGCGCGCGATAAAAGCTATTCTATTCGTGCCTTTAATGTTTTGATTGGTTTTTTAATGAAATAAGGGGGCAAACGAGCAAACTGGTCAACTGATAGAAAGCAATAGCTACCGTCGCCCATGGACACTCGCAGCATCAGAAGAGCTGCAGGTGCATTGTCGGCCTTTTAAGAGGGAATAGGATAATAGGGGAGGGTAGGGGGATGGGAAGGGAAGGGAATAGGGGAGGGTAAGTAAGGAAATAGGGTAGGGGATTGGGCCTTGATTGATTGGTGTATAATATAGGTTTAGTATATAATAAGGTAATAAAATTATTATTGGCAATCGCGAGCGAATAATTTCTTGAATAACCTACAAATTTTGCCGCTGAAGTGTATTTTCAATATTTTACAATAGATAGATCTTTAAGTTTATTATGCCAATCCAATCCAATTTGATCTACAATGTAAAGGCGGTCACGTTTTGGCCATGATAGGGTATAACTATTAACTATGTACCATCGAGGAAGTTGATTCCTATGCAATTGACAGACGAACGTTATTTGGTCGAATATGTCAATTCAATGTTAATTGTGATCTGTCAGCTGGGTTTGATGTAACGCAACCAAACTACTTAGGTCCCCGATTTGCATAGAAATCAACTTCTCTGATAGTACAATAAAATTACAGACAATTAAACTTAAGTAAGTATATCTTCTTTTATTTATATCATTAACTTTGAAAAGTCTTAACTATCCTTAGCTTCAAGCTGGCCGAAGAGACTGTAAACTGATATAATATAAGTATTTATACGTTTCTAAATGGTCTGTATTTTTCCATCATAGTCCAATATTTAGAGGTCGCATATTATTATGTATAAATGTATGCCAAGTAACTTTTATTTGCTAGCCGCTATGTTAGGTATAAATAGAACAATATTCGCAAGCGCCATAAATTTTAATAATAATCTGCTTCTCGCTATTGTAAAATCTACACTACTATTATAAAGAGGAAAGATTTGATTGTTTGTTTGTCTTGAATAGGCTCCGAAACTACTGGACCGATTTGAAAGATTCTTTTACCATTGGAATCCTACATTAATTCTGCTGAACATAGGCTAAACTTTATTTTGGAAAAAAATAGGGTTCCGTAAGATATTTGGGATTTTCGGACGCAAGGTGTAAAAAATCAACCAGAAATGTTACTTTTTTCGCGTACGCTGCCTAAACTATAAAAGATAGAACCATAAAATGTTCTAAGTAATTGTAGATCTTTTAAATATCTACAAAAAAGTCCGCGACAAACTATACCTATCTATATTGAGTGAGGCATAATAACCATTTTTTTATTAAAAAATCTTGAAAAGTTTTTGGACCGTATTTAGAGCGTTATAAAATTATCAGTTTATAAGGCTCTAAATACGGTAAATTACGGAATCTCCGTAGGGAAGGCCCTTAACTTTAGTCATGTAAGCGCTCGGATAGGTATTGTGTTGTCTGTCTGTGTGTCATGTATGGAAATGATCCTAGGCCTACGAATGTTCAATAAGAATAAAATAAATACTTAGTGATTTGGCACTAATTTGCAAAACATAACCTCAAAACACGATTAAATGGACGGTTGCGAACTAAGCCGGGGCCTTAATACCGACGAGCAAGCACGAGTTAAAGTATGCACAGTTTACCCAACGACGCACGTAAATTTACGAACACTCGAGTTTCGGCAGGGCCGAAAGTTTCGGCTATATTTTGGCAGATACCGAAACTAAGGCCGAAACCGAAACTAGATTTTTTGGCCGAAACTGGCCGAAACCGAAATTTCGGTCGGTCACTAATCTATGCCCGAAACGTCTTCGGAGATGCGATATTTTTGCATCCAGCCAGCCAGATCAGTTTTCGGATGTCCGTACGCTCAAGGTCGCGTCCGCGACCTTGACGACCTATAGCTTTCGGACATCCGAACAGCTGATGTTTTTCATCCGCGGACATTATGAACGGGACGCGGGACTCATCCGCGGACGGCGGACAATTTTCTGAAATGACTGGCCATACATCCGAAGACTCATTTTCCTACAAATCTTCCTACGTCCGCGGACGTCCCCGTATAAACCGTGCACATTGTTAGGTCGTATCCATCAGCCGCGACTTATAGATGCATCCGATAATTTGTTCCCAGCTTTAGATACTATTAGACAATGCTTACACGGCCAGTCTGAGATCAGCTTAGTCCTAGAGACAAGAGTTGAAAAAATATATGATAAAGTTAATATTTTTTTTACAAAATATAGGTAGTAGTCCTAATGTCGTTGAAACTAAGGTCGAATTTCGACCATTGGGTGATCTCTAGTATTGTTAAATAAGTACATAATATTATATTAATTAGATTCCTCCGTTACTATAAGTTTTTTCTGTGCTATTTTTATTTCAAGACTGTGTACTTTTAATAATGCGAATGTGTGTGTGCTTGTTTCTATCCTCACTTACCTTCTGACTTAACGCAAGTGCTAAAGCCTAAGCTGTGAATGGAGGCACAAAAAGTTATTACACCTAGAGGAATAGAGCAACAATCTCGAGCTGTCAAACGAAACCGAAATTTATTTACGTCTCAGGTATGTAAAAATTTGTTTACGCATACACAAGCATCTTTCTAAGAGATTAAATTGTCAACGTGCCGATAAGTGCCGACTGGACCGATTGGTTCTGTTGCCACTTGCCAAGTATCACAATTCTCACGTCTCTTTTACCACGGAGTGTTACTGATAGTGACATCTCGCTTGCTCAGGCCTTTTTTTCTCTATTCCGCTAGGTATACTAACTTTTAAATTTGTACAAATTATAATTTACCGGAATTTGCGCTAAGTACACATTATTATTAAATACATACACTCGTCTGAAATGCAAATATAAATGTTGTCAGGTCGTGAGTTCTTCGTGGGTATATCGGAGAGCAGCAACGAGGCAGGCGCGAGCGCTGTAGCAGAGGCTTTCCCGGAATTCCCATGTACCCCCATCAAGGTGAAACTTAGTTAGCAGCAGCAGATTTTACTGTCCCTTTATACGCTGTAGTTGTATGATAGCCAACGAGAATATACCTATTCACTGTTGATTTACAAAAATTGATGTTCCGTGCCACGGTATTGACTCAAAACTCAACAGCTGTCTATAGTTGCTCTGGATTTATGTATAGGCAGTATAGGCCATGGCCTATGGGCGGCAGCGTCCAAACTTTTGACTGTAGACAGTTATTGAAACTTTTACGGACGATGAATTTCTGTGCTGTACACTGTACAATACATACATTAGAAGTTAATAACATAATATAATATGATATTTATTTACTAGGGGTGGGTTGCACCAACTTACTTTAACTATCACTGTAACTTTAACTATAACTACAATGCAAAATGTCAAATCTTTGGTTAAAGTCAAAAATGGACGCCATATTTAACCATAACCATTAACCATAGAGCTCGACAAGGCTTGCCAACGGCAAGGCATTTAAACTTCAAGCGGTCGCGCGGCGTCGAATCGACTCCCCTCAATACATTTTCGTTGATATCATCGACATTTCTCGTTGAATCTGTATCATACTCTCAGTAGCTTTTCATAATTTATCTATCTCCAAAATAACTAGCTTACACTTACTCTCCGCACCCCGTTTGCAGCAAGGACCTCAATTGTTTTGGTCTCGGCGCCGGCGTCGAAAAGACTCCGCGCGCCTCTCTTATAATTTTATATGTCGTTTTCATATAATTCAGGCAAATTCTATGTTTATTTATAAAACTAAGTCATCTTGGACCGATAACACCGAGTGTTATTGCTAGATGAAGAAAAAATTGGAACTAGGATAAGCAAATTCCGATCACATTTTCTGCCGCTGTTCACACAAGATAAGCTTCTTTGGATCACTGGATTTTATAATTAAATTTTACTAAAAATACATTTAATTTTCCGGGTTAACTGTTTACTTTTAAAAAGACTAATAATTAAATTTATGAAATAATAAATAATGTTGAATATAAAGTGTTTTGTATCCCAAATTCACCTACGACGTCTTTTAGGTTACGCGCGACCACTGCCGTTACAAAATAGCGCGCGCCCGCTTGAAGGTTAAATGCACGTGGCGAAAAAAGGAACTAACGCTGTCATCATACAAACACGCCATTTTTGACAGTTCTCCTTTACCAGCAGCGCCCCCGCTCACGTTAATTTATAGCCTTGTCGTACCAGCTGTCATCTGCCAAATTCTGTGGTCAAAGTTAAGGTTAAAGTAAAGTATAGTTTATATATAGTCAATACTAGCTGCCAATAAGACTTGCTGCCAGTACTGGCGAGAATAGAGCTCCTGTCTATTTTTCTAGCCAGTGGCCTCCGCCCCATACCTCTCGACCCCCGCGCCAGCGTTGCGGACATATTATTATTGCGTTTGTACGGTGTATATCTGCGACAAAAGTAAACAAAAAATACCTACTTATACTTTAAAATTTATACAACTTTATAGAGAGCACGAATACTTGTGGGATAACATTCACGACCCATTCGTGTAGGATCAACTCAAAAAAACTCTGAAACTACTAAGATTAGAATATTCTAATCTTAGGTGCTTCAGCAACAAGGCTCTAGTTATTATAGGTCTATCACTTAACCATTGTTTTATCCAAAGTAGTTTTGTTTTCTTTCTTCTAATATTGCAATAATTAACTCTTCTCATAACAGTGCAGAGATTTTCCTTAAACATTTCTTTTCCAACAAACTTTGCCGCAAAATTATTATTTTCCAATTGCAAACTTATGGACACCCGAAAAAAAATCCGTGAATGCGATGGCCTCGTCTAAACAACATTGCCCAGGCGAATACTGGCTTCTGCAAGACTGGCGGCAGATTATTGGCTGTGTGTAAACTATACTTTAAAGTTAGCTTTACTATAACCATAACTTTAACTTTAACCACGCCTCTGGTGCAACCCACCCTAAATCCGTAAGTGTTTCTTAGTTAGTTACCTCTTTCAACTATTATACATCACTATGATACAGCTATTATATTAGTATTACCTATAACTATTATATTAAAAGCTTTTAAATAAGCATTTGGCTACTATTATACATTTGATATAGAACAAGTGTGATATCTTATCTCTGGATGAACATAATCTTATGATACTTATATAAATTTTTATGTCGATAAAGTACTATCAGAGAAGTTGATTCCTAAATCCTATGCAAATCGGGGACCTAAGTGTTTGGTTGCGTTACATCAAACCCAGCTGACTTATCACAATTAACATTGAATTGACATATTCGACCAAATAACGTTGGCCTGTCAATTGCATAGGAATCAACTTCCTCGATGGTACAATGTTTCTATGACAACTTTTGCTCTTTTTCCAGCTATCCAAAGGCGCGAAACACCTGAAACGGTACATAACGGTGGCGGGTGAGGATGTCCTATGCGTTGGCGCGAGTAAGGAAGCCCAGGAGGTGCTCAAACGGATGGAGCGCGAAGCCAACTTCTCCTATCAGACCCTGACAGTTCCAGAGGATGAGGCGGCCAACTGCCTTTATGTTAATGGGACTCTCATACACCGAGCTATAGAGGAGATACCTGAGAGCTTTAAGGTTTGTCACGCCCATAAAGTTAATTTAAGAAATTGGTTTCATCTGTGTGTAAAAATATGTGTACACTTACACAAGCATGATTGAACATGATTTCTATGAGATTAAATTGTCAACGTGCGGCTCGTGCCGACTGGATGTTAAAAAAAGAGTGCTGCTGTCATGTATCACACGTCTCTTTTTATCACGCAGTGTTGCTGATAATGACATCTCTCTCTTGCTCAGGCCTTTGTTTCTCTATTCCGCTGGGTATATTAACTTTATGGTTATACCATATGAAACAGTTTCTTCTTTTCTGTCTGTTGCTTCTTCCTAAGTTGAACAGCTTTTGATACAATTCGGTATGGTACTATACGGTAAAACCCCCCGCTCAGACGCGGCGCGTGCAGCGTTGCCAGACTTCGGCAGGGTGTTTGTATGCGTGCGACTGTTGCTATGCCGTGAAAAGTTGCTATGCAATAAGCTTTACCGCGGTATTCCCCGAGTGCCACTGTGCCACACGTATTTAAAATTAAAAATGATTATTTTTATGAAATGTTTCAGGTGTTTTGCGAGAAAATTGACTTCGCTCGTCGTTCTATTTGTTTTTCTGAACTGGCCAAAGTATCAACTGGACTTAGCGCTTGCTGCCTACTCGTGAGGAAACCTTAATTATATTTTAGCACAAGTTTAATTTTGGACTGGATATATCTGTCCCTTTCTATGCTTTGTCAGTTTTGCCCGTGTATAAAGCACTAACTCATTGCAGTTTTGGATTTTCTGTGTATCTTTTATCATGTTTCAGCAATAATTTTACTATGTTACACTATCTCTTTGGGACTATCCATGAAGTCGTAATACACGATTTTCACGATGTTTAGACCCCTCTCCCCACCTTGTCACACATATTTGCGAGCCCCTAGCCCTTCTTTACTGACGTCACTTTGCAATTTTACATCTAAAAACCACATAAATATTCAAAATTTTGCTATTCGCAAAACTTTATACGTAGGAGAGCCATGCTTTGGCATGAATGGGCCGGCTCGACCGGAGAAATACCACGTTCTCACAGAAAACCGGCGTGAAACAGCGCTTGCGCTGTGTTTCGCCGAGTGAGTGAGTTTACCGGAGGCCCAATCCCCTACCCTATTCCCTTTCCTACCCTCCCCTATTCCCTTTCCTTCCCTTCCCATCCCTACCCTATTCTCTATATTATCCTATTCCCTCTTAAAAGGCCGGCAACGCACATACAGCTCTTCTGATGCTGCGAGTGTCCATGGGCGACGGAAGTTGCTTTCCATCAGGTGACCCGTTTGCTCGTTTGCCCCCTTATTTCATTAAAAAAAACTTAGAACCCTCCTTGTCTACAGCACACTTAGTCGACCCCCTCCCTCCCCCTTTAGGTGTGACATACTTTATGGATGACCCCTTTTCCAGCGTTAGAAGAGTTTTGCTATTTATCTGTACTCTGTAGTTCTTTAAATTATATTATAGTATAAAATTATTATTATCTCTTTCTAGCTGTAGATTACATGTTGTCTCTTTTTTGTCGTCGTGTAATAAGCAATAATTTCTCTTATTTTAGCTAGCGATGTAGCTATTCTTTTTAATATTTGTCTATAATTAGTATAATCCTGACCAGGGATATAGAAAACTTAAATAAATACAGTGTTTAGTTATATTGCCTTGTAGATTGTATAGAAATGACTAATTCAGTTTTATTTTGTTGGTATAAAAGTGTTGTCAAAGGCAAAATAACTTTAAACGCACATAATATGAATCGTCAGATAGTTTTTACAAAGCTTTCTTCTTTTCCTGGTGAGGCTATTATTAAAAAAAAATTGGTAGGAAAATCTGCCCTTTCGATTTTTGTACATTCCAGTTATAAATGTCCAGTCCATGGCATTTTTATAGTTAAGTAAGTATATAATAAAATAATTATAATATTATTCACTATTATGTATCCCAACCACATGCCCTATGTCTTGTTTTGTCATAATATACACAGTGTATAATATAAGTATCTTTGTTAGGTAGCTTTTAAGTAGCATTTCATTTAAAATTTAGCCTCTTATATAAACTACTTTTGTAAAAAGTAAATTATGTATCTAAAGTCTAAGATTGTGTTCTAAACTAGCAAGACCATTTTTTAGGGTTCCGTACCCAAAGGGTAAAAACGCGACCCTATTTCTAAGACTCCATTGTCTGTCTGTCTGTCCGTCTGTCTGTATGTCTCCAGGCTGTAACTCAAGAACGGTTATATCTAGGGCGATGAAATTTTCACAGATTGTGTATATCTGTTGCCGCTATAACAACAAATACTAAAAACAAAATAAAATTAATATTTAAGGGGGGCTCCCATACAACAAACGTGATTTTTTTTTGGCCTTTTCTGCTCTATATCAATAATAGCAACAGGTAAGTTTTTCACACAATACTTAGTTTTATGTATACTTTAATATTTAATAATAATATTAATATTAAATAAAAATTTAAGAGGGGCTCCCATACAAAAACACAAATGTTGACCTAATTTTGCTCTATAATGGTACGGAACCCTTCGTGCGCGAGTCCGACTCGCACTTGGCCGATTTTTTCTCTTAGTAATTACTAATTATCGCCATATATATGTTTTCTAATATTCTAATATACATCACTTATTTATTGCTGAAAGCTGCATCAAAATCTCTGTAGGAGTTCATAACATCTAAGATCACATAACTTAATTTTATTATATATACTTAATGCTAAGTAATGAAAAAAGTATGAAAATGATTGATTACATTCATAATATATTGCCAACAGTGATAATGTCTTCTGTAGACTGCCAAAATAATTAAAAAGTATTTTCCCAGTGCAAAAGTAATAATAATAATATAATATTATAATATATTTTGATTACTTATAAAAATTTACTTCTCTATATAATTCAAAATTAATAATATTAATTATTATATATTGCTCCACTATAATATAACCACAGAATAGATAATAGTGATATAACTAATATTTAAAAGGTTTTTTCGAGGAACGTAGGTCATAGAGCATATTATTATATTTAAAACTTGTGTGTGTATTAGTATTATATTAGGGAGTGCCTCCGCTGCCGGCGCCGGCTACCAAAAATATCAGTAATGGACGGCGGTAGTAAGGGGGGTATATATAGGATCCAATATATATGATCATTTGATCATATGTGCATATTACATTATCATATTTCATTGATCCTATTTTACGTCATGTTACGTCATAATATGTGGTTTCAATAGCCAATGGAGAGCGCTAACGCTGACAGGTATTGACGTCAGGGTTACTAGATCTCAGAGAATTCGATTGGTCAAAAGACATCGTCATTTTTAATATGGCTTGTTTTTTGTTATTTCAGCAAGATTATCCAAGTATATAATTAGAAAAATAATTACATTACATTATTTGAAACGAACAAGAAATTAAAAACTCTTTTTTATATTAAATAACTGGCAACACCTATTTCTATGACCGTATTGGAGCCAATCTCTCAGCAAATGTCAAAAATCTATGATCAAGGAAGAAATGAATCATATGTCTATATTACATTATCCAATATCATTGACTCAATGATCTCGGATCCAATATATATGATAATCTAATATACCCCTAACTGCCGGCAGCCGAGATATAAAACAACGGCTGCCGGCGCTGGCACTCAAAATAGGAACCGGAGAAATCTAGTTCTAGTGCCCGTAAACAAATTTTAAAAATAAATTAATAACTATAATCTCAAATACTGATTCGATTTCTTAACCGACTTCCAAAGGTGAAGGTTATATGATTTATATGTTCGGCTGTGGATATTTTAGTTTTTTTGTGATGCATTTTCATCTACCTAAGCTTTACTACCTTTTTTCAGCTACCAAAAAGAAAAATTTTTCACCACAGTATACCCCGTGGTTACATACTTCCGAAGGTACTGAACAGAACTTCGGACTCCTTATACATGTTAAAGAGTTTCAGCGTTGTTTAAAGAAGCAAAGGTACTTATATGTATTATGCTACTATACAGATCATATATTTTATCATCATCATCACTACCTACTATTAAAATCACTGACCTCCATTAAACAAGTACGCTGGACTTATGATACCCAACCGTGATCGCTTGTCAAATGACAGAATAATGATCAAAAACATACAACGTTGCCAGACGTCTCGATTTTTGCGGGGCGACCCGATTTTTTCATCAAATTTTCATTGTCCTTTAGCTCAAGACTGATGTTTTTGATCATTATTCTGTCATTTGGCAAACTTCGGAAAACGGCGCCGGCAGCGGAGGCACTCCCATTCAGTGACGGATTAAGACTACTCGATGCCCTAAGCAATGCCTGTGTACCCCCCATCCGTATGTCAACAAGAATCTGTGTTTAAGCTTTTACCCCCTAAAAACATGACTTAAATTTAGGAATTTTTTTTGGTGAGGTTTTCGGTGAAGTGAGAGTGGTGAGACGTGATGCCCTAAGGACGGATGTTTTTTGTCCTTCTGGTGCCCCCTCAGACGTGATGCCCTTGGCAATTGCTTAATTTGATTAATGGTTAATGCTCCCATTATATTATATAAGAATATTTAGTACACTAAAAATACGTTGTTAATGTTTTTTGACAATTATCATAGAATAAGGGTTCTGTACATAGTCTTTTACGGGACTTACTTAAAGTTATAACGGAACCTTAAAAATTAAATTCGATAGACGTGAACAAGCTGGTCATAATATTATAGAGATATAATGTATAAAAGTCACTTACCTATTTGTACCTAAATAATTAAATCTAGCAAGGTTCTATGTGTTCAAAATATTATAAAATTATGATACAATAATATAGGTATGCTATGCTTATATGCTATTGCAAAATTTTAATAATAAGCAATTAATGACTTCATATTATGACGATAGAGAGCCATGATGGCCACATTAGCGCAGCTATAAGTAAGCACAAACTATAACGCCAGTCAATCGTGGACGAAAACAAACGTTCAAACATCATGGAGGTTGCATAAAACATCAAATTCATTTCATAAACCTTTTCTTCAACAAATTTCAATAACAATACGATTGTTATCCTCCTTTTGGAAATCTTCATAATTCAATGATAATTTTCCTAGGCGCTAGCATATTTTGCTAAATCGAGTTTTCTTTGAATGTTTAGGTGCTCCGATCCCCGACAAAAATTTCAAATAAAATGCCACTTTATGAACTAGGCTATAGGTTTCATTTTCTACTAACATTGGTTTAGCGACCAGCATCCTATGTAGTGGTGTAGACAAAAAAAATTGGCCAAGTGCGAGTTGGACTCGCGTACGAAGGGAATTATTAAAGTACAAATATAATTAAGGATGCTGTGAAAATTTCAAGTGCCTAGCAGTTGCCATCATTGATAACGAGCAAAAAAAGCCAAAAAAAATACGTTTGTTGTATTGGAGCCCCCCTTAAATATTATTTGTTGTTTTTGTTGTAACATTTAGTATTTGTTGTCATAGCGGCAATAGAAATACACAATCTGTGAAAATTTCAAAAGTTTAGCTATAGCGGGTCTTGAGATACAGCCTGGAGACAGACAGACATACAGACGGACAGACATCGAAGTCTCAGTAATAGGGTCCCGTTTTTACCCTTTGGGTACGGAAGTCGGAACCCTAATGTTACCTAGTCTAGGTCATAAAGTGGCATTTTATTTTAAAGTCAGTCGCGGTCGCTTCCTGCGAGGATCGGAAAGTCAACTTTAGATATAAATTTGTATTAATATCGTGTTTATATTGAATCTCAAATCCAGTGATCCATTCCAAGACTTATTCCCTCTTTATGTCTCTAATATTTTATTATTGTGTTGCTAAATTATTTAGTTTAGTTATTTTAACGCACAAAACATACCTCATACTATCCATTCCCTTGAAGACTGATTTTCGTATTTAAAAAGCTCGATTCAGCTAAATAATCTTATAACAATATAGTTTCCTTATCGTTTCGATTCAGTCTCAAAGTATATATATTTTTTTTGTTTGAAATAAGTATTTAGGTATTCCAATGAATGAATATTTAAAATATTCTGTTCTATTCTTTTAGTTGTAGTTACATTTTTTGTGCTTTTTAACCGACTTCCGATAAGGGAGGTTCTCTTATTCCTTTTCCCTAGTCGTAGTTTTGCAAACGCATAATAATGTACCTGTGTGTTGTCAATAATAAAATCACAGTGTTATAAGATCTTTGTATTGTTTAAAATAGTAGAGATTATTAATATATAGCGTTGTATGCCTATTTAAAATTGTACCGCATATTATATTAAGTATGTTGTGAAACTTATATTATTATTATATTTAAGGTAAACCCAATACTGATAAAAGGACATATTGCATTCACTATTGCTATCCCTGTCTTATATGTTGGAAATGTCAAGATAGACTAAGACGGCAATATAGTATTTTGTAGATTTTGTGTATTTTTATTAGTAAGGGGTGATAGATACTATAATATAGTACATATTATGTTAATGTGATCCCAATAATATATACTACCTTTATATGTATTAGTTTAAGTAGTGTCTATATTAAGACGTGTACTATTACGGTAATATAACGTTATTATAATGTAGTTATAATTAATTATAATAGGGAACGGTGGGGTAAAATAGTGATTCTAAGGTTCAGAGTATAATAGATTTTGTCAGCAAGGCGATAAGAGTTATTATGCTCTGAACGTAATGTATAGGTCGCGCAAATCTTTAAGATTTCTCAGCGCAATTGGCGCATATACAGTAGATAATGATTGCGGATCAACGTAACTTGGTCGGGCTATGTGTCAAGCTCATTCGACAGACTAGCATTTGACATAACTCAACCAAGTTACGTAGGTCCGCTATCTGCCAAATGGATTGATGGATTAATTCAATATCTACCAATAACGACACGTCAAATCACTGATCTACCAAAAGCGAGTCCCATATTGCTTTAAAAGATTATTTAATATCAAATGCTGCTTCCATCCTGCTTCCATCTTTGCCGAGCGCAGCGGTCTAAATGTTGTGCGCGACCTTTAACCGTGGCTTACCCTACCGTCCTATAAACGGCGTTTTAAAGTTAACTTCACAAACTTTTAGGAATGGACTCAATTAAGCTAAGTTTTCATATACATTTTGGAGGTTATTTAAACCGCCTCCTTATAAAAAGTCGGTTAAAAAAACTTGAGGGGTGTCAAGGGAAACCCGGATGGAACGAAGATGCTTCTATAAGAGGGAGAGATAGAGAGACAGAGAAACACGCTCACGGCTTACAACTGTAGCAAAAAGTGTCGTTACAACTTTTGGTCTTAATTTTTTCCGTCTAGCCCCCTTTCGCAACGCGCGATAAGGAACTTCGTTCCAAAAGTTTCTTGTCTTAATAGATTTACAATTCGACTGTTGTTTTCAATCAAACATTGCCAAAAGGCAAAATTGTTCTTAGTAATATCTATGGTAACATGTTGTATAATAAATTTTAGCTGTCTGTTTACAGAATTAAAAAAATAATATTATGTTTTGTTATTTTATGTAAGAGAAGTATCTAAGTTATTTTTTTTTAAATATCAACTAATGTTCCGTCTTAAGCTTATGGAGTTAATTTAAAACTGCCAATAAGTCGTCTTTAAATATACTATTATATGTAACTTATAATAGTATATCAAAAGTATATCAAACCCACTACTCGAATACAAAATAGTCTGGTTAGTCATAACTTACTTATAGACACTATAATATAGTATTTATAATAGTAATGTATTTAGTATAATAATTAATTATAACTAAGAATTTTTATTCCATTTCGATATAAAAGATGGAAATCAGAAATGTATTGGATTCGAGTTTTGACCATGGGCGTAGCCGGCCTTGGGCTCCGGGTGGGGCAGCAGTCAACCCCCGCCCGGTAATTTTTTAAATATACAAAAAAACAACCAGCAGTATTCAAATAAATATTAAGTTAACTAGATTAACTACTAATTAAAATTAAACAAAACAAGCAAACAATACGAATCGCCGCTAACTATTTATATTGTGTAACTTTCACGGATATTATGATTGTTCTTAGTATAGGACTAGGATTTTTTTTAATAAATTAAGCACCTTGTAGGTCGAACCCAGGGTGGGGCAAGCGGCCCAGCTTGCCACACTGGGGCAAGCTGGGGCGCTTGCCCCAGTGTGGCTACGTCCATGCTTAAGGGGGCGACTAACCCTAAAGTGTCGATTTTATAATTCATTTTTATACTTGAAAATAAGCCCCGAATTGTTTCATTTTCTAAAATAAGATACTACATTCTATTTCCGAGAATTCAATCTGAGCAAAAACACGATATCTTAAAATTTTCTCTATAGAAAAAATCACAAAGATGCATCTAATTTTCACGAATTTTTCATTTATTGCCATACAAACCGTGCATTGAACTAAGTTAATATTTTAACACATTGTATAAAATTCTATCATTGATCGACCTAGCAGATTTTAAAATGTTGTATATTTATCGAGTTATTGAGAAAAAATTGATTTGGCGATGAATCCGCGTCCTCCCTTTTCACCTGGCATATGAAAGACGGGCGTGAGTGTGAAGAGAGAAGAACGATGTTTGACGTTAGTCGCCCTTTTAAGTTTGCAATGATTTATGTCACATTTTTTGATTTGTAATTTAGCTTCCGAAATTGTTGAATGTAATGTCACAGTATAGCAATATGACATAATATCCCTACAGTAGTGAAACGAATGTACTTGCGCAGAGCAACGGAGGGGTACCCGCGGGGAAGCGGGCGGCGCGGGCCCGCGTACACAAACTCGCGGAGTTTATGTACCTGCACCCACAGGGGTGACGTTGGCGCGTTGTCTACGAATTTTGTGTTGTAAAACGATAACTTATCTTATAAACAATGGGATATTATAATAAATGTTCAGTGTACGGATGTAAATCTGATTCAAAAAACAAAAAGGATTTAAATTTTCATAAATTTATATCGGCTCACAGTTTACACTAATATTGTGTTGGTCTTGGCGGCATGTATTTGCATCACTGTTTTATTGTTTACGTTGTAAGAAGTGTAACAAGGAGAGAAACAATATATAATAAATTAAAAGTCTGTCAAATACCCTGCTACATACTAATTAGTACCTACCTACTCAGGTACACATATCAAGTGTAACATACCGCGCCCTTACCGCCCACGTAATAAGAGTTTTGAAGTGCTTCTGTTACACCTGACGTATGATTAATTATTGGATATTTTATACCTATATTCGAAATTTCGAATGCGTCTACATTATTTTAATCCTTCGATCGTGATTCGTGGATCCTTGGAAATCTATTGTTATTCTATTGTGTCTCGCTCACCGGTGAGCTTATGGGGCTTGATAGGTTAATTAATTTTTTAAATAGAGAACTAAAATCATCTAAAAATAAAGTTTCACGTAAATATCTGGCAGTACGACATAATATGTACGATTCATCTACCGGCTCAAAAATTTCCTTTCCACTCCGGTCAAGACCTTGCTGGTGCAGTCCCTTATCTTTCCTATAATTAACTATGGTGACGTGTGCTGTTTAGATCTTAATGCCGACAAACTCGATAAACTCGACCGATTGTTTAATAATTGCCTCCGATTCATATTCAACCTTCGAAAATACGACCATGTTTCTTCGTATCGCTCCAAGCTACACTGGTTACCAGTACGTCAGCGCCGCTCCGTGCGAGCGCTATGTGTGCTATATTCTCTGCTGCATCATCCCCATACTCCCGAATATCTCGCCACTCACTTTCAATATCGTTGCAGCAGGCACGAAATTTTTATCGATACCTCCGATCCATTTCAAATCAGCTTTTAAGTTGCCCTTCTTACAAGTCAAGTTCCGTCCACTCTTCTTTTAATATCCAGGCTATTCTCCTCTGGAACGCTCTTCCTCCGGAAATCAGGATGTCAAAAACCAGAGATACTTTTAAGCGCAGGGTACGTGAGTTTTACTTGAAACAATTGGCAGACTCTTAGTTTTCATAATTTATGGGATAAATTAATATTTATAATATTTTTAGCAACATCATTGATCAACTATATATTATTATAATATAGATATTATATTATAATATATAACGTATGGATATTGGTTTTATTTATATATAATTTTATGTGTGATAATATGTATATTATAAGTATAGTATAATATTAAACAATATATATTTTATAAGTATAATATACATTTATTATTTTTTTCTGTCTTTTCCTCTTTCAACCCGACTGACACCTATACAACTTTGTCCTTGTATCGCCCAAAGGTTGACTGGTAGATAATGCCATACGGCATTAAGTCCACCTTTGTACCAGGGATGTTGCGGATCCCGATTTTTGCACATCCGCGGATGCGAATGCGGATGCGGATTTTTAGATGCAGATGTTTAGGATCCTACATAAATATAGTTTATAAAATGAAAAAGTATTATTTTAATTTTTAATTAATGTGTTAAAAATAATAGTACAGGTTAGAGCTAGAACAAATTTTTTAATTAATATCAAGCTAATTTTTTGTGAGTAGCTTCATTTTGGAACGCATTTTGAATAGAACAATCCATATTTTAAGACCATCAAACGAAATATTAAATCATATTTATCTTTTTTAGCTACCACTTTCGCAGAGGAAATTGTTGTTCCTTTTATCTAAATGAAACTGCTTACAAAAAATTACCTTGATAGTAATAAAAAAAATTGTTCTAGGGAACCTGTACTATAATAATACTTTTGTATTCAAGAGATAATAATTTGTAAATGAAAATTACATTAATTATTGTATTAACCTCTACCACTTTTTTGTTAGTAAGTACACGAATTTAGAAATAGGAGCATAAAGCATTATACTTAAATTATTTAATAGTAATAATGTCGCTTTTAATTAAGTAAGAAGCACAAACAAACATGTAGTGGTTAATGTACACAAGACAATAATTAATGCACCGCAATAAACGCGTCGGATTCTGTGACCGTTTTTAGGGTTCCGTAATCAACGAGGAACCCTTATATTTTCGGTCTATCTGTCCGTCTGTCTGTTTCTCCGCGGTTTCGCTCAGAGAATAGCCTACGAAGTCGAAATTAGGCATGAATGCACATATATATAAACGGTGTCGACAGAATGGTACATAAAGCCTTTAAAAAAAATAATGTGATCTTCCTTACACACCAAGCGGGGATAAGTCTTTTTATTTTGCGTCCACTCCACGATTCGATTTAATGCGGATGCGGATGCAGATGCGGATGTCCAAATATATGCGGATGCTCCGCATTTGCGGATGCGGATGCGGATATTCGCAACATCTCTGCTTTGTACCTATATGTGCATAAAGTTTTTAAAATAAATAAATATGTAAATATAAGACGCTGATTAAACAGATTAAATGATAACATTTGCATTACAAGCACTATATTTTGTTTTTATTTTATTTCCCGTTTCGTAGCAACCCTGGCATATCTGCTCGGTACCTGTTATCGGTGGCGGCATCGTGCGACGTCAAAGGCGTTTCGTTACTGTAGGGACTAATATTGCTATACTGTGGTATTGTTAAGTCAGAAAAAACAGGGCACTTAGACCACTTGTCCTTAATAATTTCGACCGCGACGTTAATTAAAAAATGTATTTATATTATTATGTACTTTTTGATTTTTAACTTAGCTCTCAAAATTATCAAATGCAAGTTGTCTTAGTGCCCTTCTAATATAAATACAGTCACATCGTTTTCGGTAGCTTTAGTTAAGCTATTACAATTTGCATAACTTTTACCGAATTAAGAAATTCCGTAACGAAAAATACCTAACACTATTTTATTTCATTTAATAAAAAAATACACTTTACAAAAATAAAAGTATCTCCCTGAATAAGGCTTTTGATAAAAATTCCAATTAAAGAATTTAATTCTCATACTTACTACTTGTAGACTACTGGTGATTTACTTTGAAGTTAATCACTAGTAGTCTACAATAATCGCTTTATGTTCTATTTGTTCTATATTACTTTATAAGTATTTTTTGTTCTTATTTTATATTGATAATTTTGTTATTTATTGTAACTTTTATCTTATTTAATTGTTGACGAATCTCTAGTTAATTTATATTGGCAGCTTTTTAAACTACAAAAAGAATTAAGTTAATAACTGAATATTATCTTAATCTTATTGTAATTAGCATAAAATATAAAGTTTGTGTTATAATAATATAACTGTTCCGGTTTTTAATTTATTTTTAGCTAGTAAGATTCTTTTAAACCCTTATGTTGCTCTGCAATAATGTGTCGTAATATTATGGAGCCATAATATATGTCACACATTTCAATTTTTTAACCTGTTTCCGATTTTTCACTTTTTTAGTATTATCATAGTTAGACCTATAATAAGTTCTTTCTCATTGTAAAGACACTAATAAATACTAGTCACAATTTTTAATTACTATGTGTGATGTTTCAATCCCATAGAAAATATAGTCTAAGTCCTCTGAGTAAACAACATGCCTATAGTCTATCAAGAAAGTCATGACAGGCGGGAAAATGTTCTAAACGTAATCACGCTTAAAAGGTGTATTCTTTTCTTTGTATTTTCACACACTTTGTATTTTACATTTTAAATATTTCCTGCCTTGCACATTTTTATCACGAATTATTAATAAAGTCTCTTATTTTTTATTCCATTTAAAAATTTTCCCGCCTGTCATGACTTTCTTGACAGACTATAGTATAGTCATGTTGTTTACTCAGAGGACTTAGACTATATTTTCTATGGGATTGAAACATCACACATATCTAGTAATTAAAAATGGTGACTAGTGTCTTTACGATGAGAATGAGAAAGAACATAATATTTTTAATTTAATGATATCTCGTGTTCCCTTATATTGTAACTGTGAAAGTGCTCTATATAAAAAAATGATAATTTTTGAACTACCCGAATTCATTTCTTCTTAGTATAAGACGTAAGCACAAATGCTTAGAATCTTGAACGTTATTTAGTAAGTACTATAGATACATACCCTGTGTAGTTTTAGTCAAACGCATTTATATGGTGTTGTGAACTATATGTTATATATTATGTCAGATATAATATATCCTGTAGAAATAGTTTGAGTATGTATTTCTCATGAGTGTTACTTTTGTCATTTAGAGCCATCTAGCGAAAACGTTAGAACTAATAGCTTGGGTAAAACAGTCAATGCAGATAAATATAAATAAAATGTTTAGAAATATACGATTGTTATAAACTGTGTGAAAGACAAGCTTCATAACGTACAAGCTAACATTAAACAATAATATTTAAACCACTGTTCTTTTATCAGCGCATTATTCTTAAATGTAAGACAAATTGTAAATGTATAGATAAATTCTTATTAAAAGCAGCTTCGTCGTCGATATAAAATTCTGTTAGGTATGCTATTAAACAGGCGCGGTCGCAGCCTGAAATTTTGGGGGAGGGGTCACTCAATAATCACTACACTAATATTTTTTTTTATCTGCGCCCTCGGACGGTTCTGGGTTGAGATTTTTTTATTTGACCTTAGATTTGGGGGGGGGGGGGGGGTCATGTCCCCGGTCCCCCCCCCTTCGGACCGCGCCTGCTATTAAAACTCTTCCATTATGGTCTAAACGACGAAGAAAGTCACAAAACTGCATAAAAAATGTTTGTATGGAAGTGACTTGCTTTGTGGTTTGAATCATAGTGACAATCACTGTTGAAAAAACTGTTTTATATCTGCATTTTTCCAGCAAAATTAAAATTGTTTACGCTGAAGTGACTGCTTTATCTATTTATTACGCTGAGTGTCCTGTTTATGACTTTTAATATTATAATATTGTCTAAAATATATTAAATGTATTGTAGAATTTCAATAAATGTTATGAGTGAAACAGTTTTTTTTTATTTAGCATTGCTGCAGGAATAAATTCTCTTACGTCGATTGAAGTTTTGATCACAGTCGGTCTTGCTCCCCTTGAGATAACATCGAAAGCCAAACTCTCTGTATCTGAAAATAATCTTTAAAATGTAAATGTATAAGAGAACTGTCTCTGATGATTCATTTTACAATATATATGCATTTAGTCAGTTTTGCACTTTGGTTTAACCCAAAATAAATGATAAAATACAGTAGGTCTGTAAAGATTTTAAATGTCAATTTGACTCAAAAACGCCATCTAGTGGTTGTAATTTGCTACAACTTGCTCTTTGCACGATTTTCATGAAATTTAGAATATTAGTCTAAGCGATAAGTTGAGAATGGCGAAATATAGAGATAAGGGTCATAAAAATACGTGCGATAGCTCATTAGATTCGGGAAGACGTCTAGAAAAATGTATCAGAAGCGGGTATTAGCACACAAAAAATTGCAAAAGTTATAAGCAAGTTAGGTTGCCAAAAAAAATGTATTACGTTTGTTGTTAAAAACTCCGAAACTATTAACATTTAAGAAGTTTAAAAAAAAGATTCTTAAAGAGGAGGAAATTTCCATAAGAAAACTCCCAACTCCCGGAATTCTATCTCTATTATTCATAATTCTAATTTATTATTTAACGCTGAAAGTAAGCCTCCGCGCGCCATTTTTAGGTAGCGCGCGCGGCTACAAAACCGAGCACGTCACACTGATTATTTTTTAAAAGCATCGAAATAGTCCATTGGTTTATAAATTTTTTATTAGCAAATGGCGGATTTTTTTTTTTTTAATAAATACATGTCCTTCATTGATATGAAAACAATTACGTGATAATAAATGAAACAATTTTTTTTTGACAATATTAATTGCATTTCTAGTTTTTTGTTCAAGTTAAAAATTATTATAAACAAAGTATTAATTTTTTTTAACTTTTATGGCGTGATCTTGTTAAGTATGTTTATATCAAGGGCTCCACGAAGTGAAAAACTTTTACGAAAATTATTTAAGATTTTATTTAAAGTACAATGAGGGCGGAAGTTCGAAAAAATTTCGTTAGTTAACATTTGTCTAATTTGTAGAAAAATTAACTTGAGGTTAAATTTCCAACGGGAGCAAATTCTTTGAAGTGTTTGGAATACACCATAAGTTTTTGAAATTTTTAAATTAATATTTAATACCTTTTAAAAAATAATCAGTGTGACGTGCTCGGTTTTGAAGCCGCGCGCGCTACCTAAAAATGCCGCGCGGAGGCTTTCAGCGTTAAATTAGAATTATAAATAATAGAGATAGAATTCCAGAAGTTGGGAGTTTCTTTATGGAAATTTCCTCCTCTTTAAGAATCTTTTTTTAAACTTCTTAATTGTTAATAGTTTCGGAGTTTTTAACAAAAAACGTAATACATTTTTTTTTGGCAACCTAATTTGCTTATAACTTTGTAATTTTTTGTGTGCTAATACACGCTTCCGATACATTTTTCTAGACGTCTTCCCGAATCTAATGAGCTATCGCACGTATTTTTATGACCCTTATCTCTATATTTCGCCATTCTCAACTTATCGCTTAGACTAATATAGGGAGATTCGGATGCGATAAATCGATCTAGCTAGAAATCATTTATAGAAAATGTCATTTCATTCGTATCTTATCGAATACCGAGCAAAGCTCGGTCAAATAGCTAGTATTATATTTTTTGTGTGATTTCAAAATCTGTAAGTAACTACAGTGTCTACTCTTTTTTGACAAGCTATTTTTGATAGTCCTGCAGGGTTAAATTTCAAAATCTTTTCAGCTGCTACCTGGCGAAGCTCTTTGTAGGGTTCTTGTCGTGATAAACAGCTTTCAACGAGGGTTTTTGATGTTCAATTTACCACCAGGTGACGCTATGTAGCCAGTGTATTGCAAACAAATGGCAAAAATTCGTTTTCTAATTTTAATTTTTATAGATAAAAGTACTAGATAATATACTTAGTGCCTACGGACGTCAACATGATCCAGGGGGGTGGGGGGGTGGGGGGGAGCCCCCTCTGCCCCCCCTCGGTATGCCCATGAAGCATATTATCGTGACACATGACAGCAGCATTGACACGATCTACTCTAAGGCTTCCATAGCGGCACCTGGTGGCAAATAGAATATCAAAAAACCCTCATTGTCGCGAACCGAACCTGAAAACCGTCCTTTGCATGGCATCTATTTATTTTAGTTACCATTGTGCGCCACTGGCAAGCTTGATGGCGCTGTTACGATGCCTGGATAATAATATCAGATAAGTAATATCTAAAATCCGCGTGTCACAACTCACAGTGTTTGCGCGTGGACTCCTCCAAAACGGCTCAACCGATTTTAATTAAATTTTGTATGTACTTACCATCGAAAAAATTGATTCCTAGGCAGTTGACAGACCAACGTCATTTGGTCGGATCATGTCAGTGTTAATAATTGTGATCTGTCGGCTGGGTTTGACGTAAGAGCCTGTATACACGGTGCGTTGCGTTGACGCAGCGCTGTCGTTGGACGCATAGCTGGCCCTTTGTATAGCTCCGTGAGCCGGCCACACAGGCGCTGGCCGCTGCGTCATCGCAGCGTTATACGTTATACGTTAGGCCTGAGAATAGTTTTTATCAACTTTTTATATTGTCAATAAGTACTTACTAGAAATAATTTATACAACTAAATATATTAAGGCAAAATAACGTTTGCCGGGTCAGCTAGTTTTTTATATTATTGTAGTTTACGACTGCCAGTTAGTAGAAACACAAAACATTTTACTGTATAATTTACAATGAGTAAGTATAAGAAAAATCTTAATTTATTATTTTTGAAGTTAATATTTTATACTTAAGTACATGTAATTTCACTAGATGGCGGTAGTTAACACAAATATGTACATTTAGAAAAAGTTTATGTAACTCCTACGCGAGTCGCACAACAACAAAATTAACAAAAAATTAAACATCTATCCCCTTTCACTTCACTTCAAGACCTGGCTTTTGACATTAAGGTTGCAGTCTTGCAAAATTCACTCTCTTCGAATTATTTGCGCACTTTTGTATAATATTTTTTTTATGACAAACTAACACTAAGTAATAAAATAACACGAAATATTATTATTGCGTATAATATAAGTAATAGCTAGTTATTTTTTTAAGTTCATCTATATGGATAATGCTAGGTAAATCGAGCGTTAAAAACAGCTCTTTCGTGTAAATCGTGCCCAATATCATTTCGAGTTGTGTTTGTGCGCTTAGTTTATGGCAATAAATAATTAATTTAAAAATCAAACACAATAAAATTCACAGATTGTGTATATCTGTTGCCGCTATACAGAACCGCTTACACGGG
Organism: Aricia agestis; assembly: GCF_905147365.1. Lineage (NCBI taxonomy): Eukaryota > Metazoa > Arthropoda > Insecta > Lepidoptera > Lycaenidae > Aricia > Aricia agestis. The sequence continues at coordinate 20,412,950 of NC_056428.1, read as the reverse complement.
CAATAATTACGGCAATAATTGCTCAGCGTCACGAATTGAGCGATCTGGAGCAATTAGTGGAGCAATATGGAGCAATTTATTTCATATCGCTCAAATATTCGATGGGCACATCACTCAATATTGTATTGCCCAATATTGCTGCTTGTTGCCGCAAATTGCTTGATGTAGTTGTGACGTCAAAGTTGACGAGAGTTGACTGGAGTTGAACAATTTTAGTTGCCCGAATAAGTGCACCATAACAACAAATACTAAAAACAAAATAATTAGTGTCCGACCGAAACCGATTTTTCAGCCGAAACCGAAACCGAAACCGAACTTTCGGCCTTACTCGCAGTTTCGGCCGAAACCGAAATCGAAACCGAAACTTGGTAAAACATTCAAAATTACGATTATTTACTGAAATTTATTGATATTTAACATAAATTAAGTACAGCTTTTTAAACTAAATTAAAAGTACCACATTAAATTTTTTACTTTTTGCGACATTTATTAAAATAAGTACAATGTACATATTATTAATCTTTAACTTGAGTATTATGTTCCCTAGAAACTTTTTTGTTCTATGTTTCGTTTTTTATACGATTCCAAGTAGGTGTGATTAATTGATCAACAAAGAAATTGAACGCGCTTAACGCACACTAAACCGGTTCTAAACGTATAAACACGTTTATAACACTCAATTGCATTTCACTAACATAAACTATACTCGCGTTCCCAGAAAATCCAATTTTTATCGTCTAAACGCCCAATATTCGAGTTTTAACTTCCTAAAACACAGGATTATCCTAAGAATCAAAAGCAGAAGTTATTTCAAGTCATTTTATTTCGGTGCGATAATAAATAGACCTAATAAATAGAACGCGCTTAGTTTACACTAAATCGGTTCTAAACGTATAACGCGTTTATAGCACCAAATTGCATTTTACTAACATAACGTGTGAGCAAATCCGAGTTTTATCTTCAAAACGTCCAATGTTGTACGATTAAACTTCATAAAAGCCGTTAAAGTCCTGTCAGTGTGCCATGGCGAATCAAAAATCATAGACGAAAAAAAATATGCGTTTGGGTACTTAATGTATCGTTTCTTGCTTTTTTCTTGATAAAATAATGTAACTCTATACTCCAAAATGATAAAACAATGTAAAATCATCGCGTGACGTCATATAAACTTAGATTTCAAACGTCTTTCAAAACGAAATTACTAAGCAAACTTGCAGTTGACGTCACATTTTTTTGCTCCAGAAGGCGTTTTGCCACCTGAAAAATATACTGTGGGCCGCAAGAGTGAAGCTTACGGGGAAGTGGGTTAGATAAGATTCTAGCAGGGTAGGAACGGTCTAAGAGATTGCGTGTTCACAGTTAAAAGTTAATTTTAAATATTTAATTAAAAAAGAGCGCGTGGTAAGAGGAAAAGAGTGAGGCGAGATGATTTACTAGATAAATCTCGCAAGATATATCCTAATATGTCCTATAATCTGACAGTCAAACAAAATTCTTAGGTAAATAAAGTTCACACACAATATAATCAATTTATCATAGCATTTACTAAATCGTTTGTTTGGGAAACACTGTTAAAATATCACGTTATTCGCCAATAGTTATGTATATTAAATAAGCCTGTGATTGTCATAGAAATAAAATTCAATAATATTATAATTTCGATAAAAATAAGTTAAGACAATTTAATGATAATAAAACGAAGTGCTAATTTTTGATTTGGGACTAATCTGGAACACAATATAATCTCAAAACACGATTAAATAAATGGTGGCGAACTGAGCTGGGGCCTCGCTGGCAAGCAAGCACGAGTTAACTGCGAATTTTACCGAACGGCGCATGAGTTTCGGCAGGGCCGAAAGTTTCGGCTATATATTGGCCGAAACCGAAACTAGGTTTTTTGGCCGAAACTGGCCGAAACCGAAACCGAAACCGAAAGTTCGGTCAATCACTAAAAATAATATTAATATTTAAGGGGGGCTCACATACAAGAAACGTGATTTTTTCGGCCTTTTTTGCTCGATATCAAAAAATGGCAACAGGTAGGCACTTGAAATTTTCATAAAAGCCTTAATTAGATGTGTAATTCATTAAAATAAAAAATTAAATCCCATACAAATAAACACAATTGTTGGCCTATTTTTATCTAAAACGATGCGCGAGTCAGACTCGCACTTGGCCGATTATTTCTGGTTGATACGATCTGTTATATTTTATTAGTGGAGTAACATTTTACTTAAAATTTAATGAATTATTTCTTTGTTTATGTTCAAAAAAATATAATTAATAATTCTGTACAACTAAATTACATGGTTCAATCAAACAAGAACCTGTTTTATGTAATTTAATGAGAATAGAATACATTTTTTGCACTACTAATATATATTCTGTGCTCTAACGAATTTTGGGGGAAAATGTAGCCTATGTAATATAAAGTATATCCTAAATCCTTTTTTGTAGTCTACCTACTGTCTATGTAGTCATGAGATTAGCGCGTTGAAACAAACTCTTCAGCTATTAGCTAGACAAGGTGTAAGAAAAGTAAAAACTAAGTGATAACATAGAGGAATAAATATACTGATAATAATTAATACTTAAGTGTGTGTCAGAGACAAGGGTCCTCTAAATAGAGTTCACTGTGAAAGAAGCAGCGCTAAAAGAGATTTTTTAGGCAAGCGCCCGCGCTTCAATCGTCATAATTTTTTTTAGACAAAGGTGAAAAAAGTTGGTCTTTCAGCGTTGCTACTTTCACAGCGAACTCTATAAAGAATTCGCTGTGAAACTGTAGGGGACCCATACACAGTACAGTATTATCACTTAGTTTTGTTACACTCTGTATATTTCTAGTAAGTATACAAAGTGCAAACACGTAGCTGTCAAATGTGACTACTAAGGTTGGGTTGCACCAGAGGCGTGGTTAAAGTTAAAGTTATAGTTAAGGCAAATTTAACTTTAACTTTAACCTTAACTTTGACCGGAGAAATTGACAGATGACAGCTGGTCCAACAAGGTTAATAATGAACGTGGGCGGGGGCGCTGCTGGTAAAGGAGAACTGTCAAAAATGGCGTTTTTTGTATGATGACAGCGTTAGTTCCTTTTTTCGCCACGCGTATTTAAAACCTTGTCGAGCTCTATGGTTATGGTTAAATATGGCGTCTTGATGGTTTCCATGTTTAACTTTAACCAAAGATTTGACATTTTGCATTGTAGTTAAAGTTAAAGTTAGTTGGTGCAACCTAACCTAAGCCTAGTCTGAAGCTAGATTTGTTACTTTGAAAAGAACCCATCACATGCAGATCCCTAGAAACTATTTTATACACTAAAATATATGTATCTTTCGAGAAACTCGTAAAAAAGAGAATAGCTTTCGAGGGAAATAAAATTGGGTACGACAAGGTTTGAGGAAATTCAAGGACTTTATTATTATAGGGATAATATTTTAAATGTGTAGAAATATTTTTGTAAGGGTCAGCGCATAACGTCAAATATTGCGGCCATTGAGGCTTTGTTAGTTTGGACTATGATAAATAACCATGATTGTAAAAATAATAATTATTAAGTACACATATTCAGCAGTAAACGACGACGAACATGGTCAAACATGAATTGCGTGGCTTTTTAGGGTTCCGTACCCTAAGGGTAAAAACGGGACCTTATTATTGAGACTTCGATGTCTGTTTGTCGGTCTGTATGTCTGTCTGTCTGTCTCCAGGCTGTCACTTAAGAACCGCTGTAGCTAGACTTCTGAAATTTTCACAGATTGTACCTACATGTATATCTGTTGCCGCTTCAACAAATACTAAAAACAAAATAAAATTAATATTTAAGGGGGGGTCCACACAACAAACGTGATTTTTTTGTTTTTTTTTTGCTCGATATCAATAGTGGCAACAGGTACCTATAGGATATTATTTTTTTACAAAATCCTTAATTATCTATGTACTTTAATAATTAATAATAATATTAAAATAAAATAAAAATTTAAGAGGGGCTCCAATACAATTTTTGGCCTAATTTTGCTCTACAGGGTGTAACAAAAATAAGTGATAATACTTTAGGGTGTGTACGTGTTCCTTGTAGAGAGTTAACTGTGAAAGTAGCAGCGCTAAAAGACCAAATTTTTTTTTACTTTTGTATGGGGAAACTCGACGTGACGCTCGGTCCCTTGCCCATACAAAAGTGAAAAAAAATCGTCTTTTAGAGTTGCTACTTTCACAGTGAACTCTCTACGAGGAACACGTACACACCTTAAAGTATTATCACTTTTTTTACACACTGTATAACGGTACGGAATCCAGCCCTTGTCGAGTTTTAGCGAGATTAACAAAATTTTTTATTTTTTATTTATGTAGCTGTCGTAAAAATATTGTAATTCATACAATTCGAACTTCGTCACATTATCAATTAACTGTCTAAACATCTATCTTATTGTGTTTAAAGTTCAATTTTAATTTCCATCCCTAAAAACGCACAACGCAACGTTTTCATCACGCACGGGGTCTACTGGCCTTACAATCGTATGTAGTTGGCAGGGAGCCAGGCAACAGTTTCGGGGTGTTAATATTAAAACGTCAGATTACTTCATAATTGCCAGCCTAGAGTTACACTATTGTGAGCCCAGCACTCAGCAGCGATAAGTAGGACGTGTGAAATTCGGTCAAGCGCGAGTCGGATAGTAGGGTTCCGTACACAGGAGGCACACCGCACAGTAGTGCTACCCAGCCCTGGATCTATAAATAGGCCGTTATAGGCCGCGGCCTAGGGGCGGCAGATTTCGTACATGAAACGGCGGAAAAAAGTAGCCTGTACCTACACATCCATACGTCTATACCTACATCTATACATACATATACATACATATAAATAAAATTGGAGTGTCTGTTTGTAATATTGAAAGAACCGTTTGTAGGGTTCCGTAGCCAAATGGCAAAAACGTAACCCTTATAGATTGGTCATGTCTGTCTGTCTGTCTGTCCGTCCGTATGTCACAGCCACTTTTCTCCGAAACTATAAGAGCTATACTTATACTTATAAGAGTTTACTATAATAACTTAGTAAGTAGACGTAATCTGTGAACCGCATTAAGATTTTGATACAAAAATGAAAAAATCATTAAAAATTTAGGTGATGATAGGTGCAACTGAAACAAAAAAAAATTTTTTTCATCTGACCTATGCGTGTGGGGTGGGGTATCTATGGATAGGTCTTTAAAATAATATTGAAGTTTTTTATCATTTTTTACTAACCTGAATAGTTTGCGAGAGAGACTCTTCCAAATTGATAAAATGTGTGTCCCCCCACCCTCTAACTTCTGAAGTAGGGGCATGATAAGTCTAAACAAACTATATGATGTACATTACTATAAAAACTACCAACGAAAATTGGTTTGAACGAGATCTAACAAGTAGTTTTTTTAATACGTCTTATATGGTAAACCTTAAATTAACTTTCATTAAATCAACTGAGATATAAAAATAAATCAAAAACCTTTTAATTTCACAAAAATAAACCTTACTGCTGCTGCGGAACCCTTCATGGGCGTGTCCAACTCGCACTTGGCCGGTTTTGACGGGACTTTTTTAGGCACATAGCCGATGTAGTAAGGAATAACTTAGGCTACTTTTTAACCGACTTCCGAAAAGGAGGAGGATATATTATTTCACTTTTTTTATAAAGGAACCTTAAAAAGGGGATTTTTTTTCTCTTTTTTATTTTCTTTGTTATCACAATATTTTGCTGACACGGACGAAGTCGCGGGCAACAGCTAGTAAAAAATATAAATCCGGTACTGGTGTTCCCGCCAAAGCAAGGCAAACGAAGCACCTGGCTGGCACTGTCAAAAAGTTATCAAACAGTATCTAAGCGAAGGTCAGCTCTAAATACTTACTTAGCTATCTTACCTTTTCTTTTAGGCCCTGAAGGTACCTTCCGAGTAGACTTTCCGTTCCGAGACAGTGCCCTCCGAGCACTGTCTCGGCCGAGCACATCCATAATAAACTACGCCGAGAGCACAGTCTTGCCAGTCGTCACTTTACTGGGTGTCTTCAGGCCCTTTACGCCAAGAAACGTCGTTCTGCATTTCGCAAGTAATTGGAACTAAAACCAGTCGCACGGCGCACCGCGGATATGTAATATCAGAGAAGTTGATTCATATTAGGCAGTTGGCGGACCTCATTTGGTCGGTTTATGTCAACTCAATGTTAATCGTGGCTGGGTTTGACATAACACGCCCAAATTATGTAGGTCTGCCAACTACCTATGAATCTAGTTCTCTGATAGTACTTAGGAACTGCTGCGCCCAAAATGATGGTGAAGGATTCTCTTCACAGTATCTACCTTGTCGAAGCCACGGAAACATCAAGATCTACGCGAGACAGAACCTGGCTATCGCACAGTCATTACAAGTGGTCTGACCAGTATTTCTTCGAAGTCTTAGGGCCTGTTTCACCACTTCCTGATAAGGCTATCCACCAATTAACTTGACAGATCAAGTATGGAGAATCTGTAAAAAAAACCGGCCAAGTGCGAGTCGGACTCGCGCACCGAGGGTTCCGACAGCTTAAAGGTATTATAGACCTGAGTATTTGGTATGAATTTCAATTTAATACCTCTACGCGTTTATGAGGAAATGGGTAGTAAGTTTAAAATTATTAAAAAAAAATATATTATGTGATGTAACTAAAAATTTATGGTTTTCGTAATTTTTCCTTTATCTATGCTATAAGACGTTGCTTCGTACCAAATTTCAAGATTCTGAGTTCACGGGAAGCAGCCTGTAGGTTTTGATTCCCTTGCAAGTGTCGAAAATTTGCGGCATAAACGGCTGTATCTTTTGATTGCGTTGGCTTAGAAGTTTGATTTTTTCACAGCTTCAAGGGACAGTAGACCTGAGTAATTGATATAAATTTCAGCTTCATACCTCCACGCGTTCCTGAGAAAAAGTGTCTTGACAGACGGACGGACGGACAGACGGACAACAAAGTGATCCTATAAGGGTTCCGTTTTTTCCTTTTGAGGTACGGAACCCTAAAAAGTTGTGAATAGCCTATTAGGCACTTTATCAGAAAGTGGTGAAACAGGCCCTAAAAGTCCAAAAATTGAATGGATGGTTCATCTGATGTCTTTTGAGATGGTTATGACTCCCATGTTTTCGTTTAACTCCTTGAAGCTCAACTCCCAACATCTTATAGGTTTGGGGTTAGAAAAAAAATTAAATAATAGTTTAAAAAGTAAAAGATATAGCTCTATTGAAAGAATAATGCAATATAACGTGTATTTTAAAGTTTAAACCACTCTTTATAGATACTGTATTAAGAACATTTCCGTTCGTATCGAATATTTTTGAAAGCTGAAATAACAATAGCCGTTTATTTTTGAAACAAAATTAAACGAAGAATATTTTGAAAAGTATCGTGTGGCATTGGAAATTTAAACTCATATAGTCAACTGGCTTCGGGGAAGCCGAATGTATACAGAATGTATATTTTATTAGCTACGTCTTAGCCGACTGCGCTAAAATGAGGGTTATGTTTTTCGAGTAATTATTATGCATTTATTATGCTAGATAGGTTTGTTAATCAAGTAGGCCCTAAAACGTCTGGAATGAATTTGATGAAACATCCATATCCATACTTCCATACTAATATTATAAATGCGAAAGTGTGTCTATCTGTCTGTCTGTTACCTCTTCACGCCCAAATTGCTGAACCGATTTTGCTGAAATTTGGTACGGAGATACTTTGAGTATTGGAAAAGGACATAGGATACGATACTTTTTATCCCTAAATAAAAATGTGCTTAGTGCAATAGGTAAATTAAAAAAATTAAAGCCGACTTCAAAATTATACGTAATTGAGAATGAAAATTCTTATCTCAAAAACTACAGAACCGATATTGATGAAACTTGTAGTTTTCCCTAAGTTGAACAATACCTAGTGCAATAAAAAAGTATTACTTAAATAGGGTCGAATTGATAACCTCAATTCGACCCTATTTACGACTGGACAAAACAGTGGATCTTTTAGTGCGAGGCCAGGGTAAGGTTATTTTAGCTTGTAAAATTGGAGCAGGGCTAGTTGAATATAGTTGGAAGTTTGACCAGCAAGCTGCAATAATAAGAGCGGAGAAGGTAAATAGTTTTGACGTTACATAGCGTCTACATTTTACACATCGAAGGAGGATGTTTTAGTTTGCTCGGCCCGGCCTCTCATAGAAAACAAGCAATCTAAAACATATTCAACACGGTTTTTACTTTAACGCGGCGTCCGTCACCTTAAAACACCTACCTCTTTTTTTCTCGGGTACTAAAAAAGAAATTAGTTTATATTGTAATAATTATGGGTGATGATGATGATAATACGTGAAAGCAATACTCTCATTCGGGCTGTATTGCTAAAGGCTTTTACTATAATGGCACGTTTTATTCGGCTATCGAGTTGATCGTGTTTCTATTTTACGCAATGGGCGATATGAGACGTAAAAACAACCTGCTGTCCTACGTATTAACTTAAAAATCGGCCAAGTACGAGTCAGCCTTGCTCATAAAGGGTTCCGCAAAGAGCAAAAATAGACAAAAAATACCAAAATTGTGACGGTATACGCAATGGAACCTGCTGCATTTTTTACTTGATAATAAACCTCGAATTGTTTCATTTTTTTTAACATAAATACTGCATTATATTTGCGAGGATCTGGAGTCTGGAGTCCAGACTCCAAATCCTCCTTCCATCATCCATCCATCCTTAACATCTTGTACGTCAAGGAGGTTAACATTAATAATAATAATAACTCCCACACCGGTTTCGGTGAAGGTTGCCGGTTTCATTAAACCAGGCCAGTCACGCAGGAGTAATTTTATAGTGCCCATAGTGTGTGCGCAGTACATAAGAGCACTCTCTATTCCTTTTACTCTCCTAACCCAGTTGGACGGAAGACCGATACGACTGGCGAGAAATCAGGCGCAGGACCGACTTTTTGCGTGCCCCTCCGACGCATGGATCATTTTACACAGACAATCAGGCGATCAGCCGGCATTGTCCTAACCAAACTTGGAAACAACATGTTTCCAAAGCATGAATTGAACGCACGACCTCCGAGTCAGGACTCAGGAGCCACGCCTTTAACCACTGGGCCACGGAGGCGTTAACATTAATAAGTAGTATGTACCTAATTGTTCTTTCGCATGGCTGCGAATCTCGCGTTAAGTGTATAGAAGGTTGTGATACGTCGTCAACTTTTTCAAAACATATTATGTAAAGCACAAAACTATCACAAGATTTTGTTTATAAAGTTTTGTTAAGACCTCTATTTAGCAGTTGCAAGCAGTCTCACCGCTGCAGATGTTCAGTTTTTTCTATTACGTAGATTTCTTTAAGCACTATTGCTTAATTTTAGTTCTCACTAAAGAAACAACATAGGCTGCTGTCTCTTTAGTCACTTACATAGCGCCAATACAACCACAAAACGTTCTAGGAGCAAATTAACTGTATTTACGTAACAAAGAAATGGCCTCAGTTGGATATGTGAGTACATAAGTTTTTTAAATGAGTTGGCTACGCGCCCAATTTAAACCTTTGTCACTGAGCGAAGGTGCAAAATGGTTTTATCTTAAATATTTAAAGCTTAATTGTATAATGTATAACTAGCTATTTGACCGAGCTTTGCTTGGTATTCTATAAAACACGAATAAAATGACATTTTTTAAAAATGATTCCAAGCTAGATCGATTTATCGCCCCCGAAACCCCCTATATACTAAATTTCATGAAAATCGTTGGAGCCGATTCCATACGAGTATAAGAATTGCTCGTTTAAAGATATAAGATTAATACTTAATCTATATTAGTTTCATGTCGTATAATGTGCTTATTATATGTTGCCTGCAAATACGCTTATCGCGTTGGAACCGTACATTTTTTGGGATAAAAACCACCGGAAGTATTTCTCAGAGCTCAAAGAATGTTCATAATAATTGTTTAAAAATGGACTAGCGATATACCAAAGCGTGAACAGATAACATACACACACTTACTCATTTATAACAGTAATTCCACAACAGCATAGTTGCTGTCGTGCCTACGTCCTTTCCAGTGTTTCTCAAAGTATCTGCATACCTTTCATCTAAAGCTCGAAAGCGTGAAGACGTGTACAGATAGATATACATATTTTCACATTTATGATATTGTGTAGATCGATCTTGTTGAAGACCTTGATAGTAGTGGTGCTGTAAGTTAAATTGTTATTCTTGCTATTGTGTTCAGATCATTACAGACCTCTACAAACGGCTTTTCACTCAGCTTGTAATGGGTTTTAAACTCAGAGTCAGATAGTTCTAGTGCCTGGGCTTGGTCGCATATTGCTGTCAAAAGTCCTACATGATACGAAAAATGTATAACAGCGAAGCAATTTTTCTTCCTTCCTAAAAAGTAAAAGTTCCTTGGTTGTTCGGTGGAGGGAGTATTGTCGCTCGATTGCGATCGTATTGTTTTTGCTCATACATAATACGAAATTGCGATTTCTGCGCAATTTTCGCGCATTTTTTGTTATCGTTTTGCTTTCGCGAGATACGTGATACAGCAGCGGGCTAACCGAAAAACAAGGCCAATAGCGCACTAGCGGCCAGGCCGCCGCGGTCTAGCCTCTGCGGCCTGGCCGCTAGTGCGTTATTAGCCTTACCGAAATCTGATACAACATAACTTGGATTTGGTTAGACCATAAAGTTAATATACCTAGCGGAATAGAGCAACAATCTCGAGCTGTCAAACGAAACCGAAATTGGTTTCATCTGTGTGTAAAAATATGTGTACGTATACACTTACACAAGCATCATTGAACATGATTTCTATATAGATTAAATTATATATAGATTAAATTGTCAACGTGCGGCACGTGCCGACTGGACGTCAAAAGAGTGCTGCTGTATTGTATCACACGTCTCTTTTTACCACGCAGTGTTACTGATAGTGACATCTCTCTTGCTCAGGCCTTTGTTTCTCTATTCCGCTAGGTATATTAACTTTATGGGTTAGACCTAACATACCTAAAGCCTACCAAGCGTCGATCCTAGTGGCATATAAATTCCTGATAAAAGCCAGTCTCAAAGTAGCTTGTGAGTTGAAATGTGAATATTTTTCAGATTGTTCCACCGACGAGAATGACTTCCGTAGCGATTTGCTTCCCGCTCGCAGCATTACAGCTTTGAGTTGCTTTATAATATCAAACTATATTTTATAACAATAAGATTTATATTTTAACTACGAATAATAAAAACTAAGGAATCGTAACTCCCATATACTATCACCTAAATTATTATTAATTTAAATTTGGTTCCTTCTGATCTGGCATGTAACGTCAGCCTAGTACCACTCAAGGTCACCTAAATATTGCAAATGTATTGAAATGTGTACCTAAGGTGCACTTTTTTGACAAGTATTGTGGAGCATGTTTTTTGATGGAGTAACTTTTCCTTAGTTTTTATTATTCGTAGTATTTTAAGTAATTCTGCTTCTCTAATCTTCTTATACCTATTATATAAAATTCTTGTGTCACAATGTTAGTTACCGTACTCCTCTGAAACGGCTTTACTGATTTTTACCAAATTTTATATATGCATATTCAGTAGGTCTGAGAATCGGCTACTGGCTATTTTTTATATTGATAAGTACATTTGTTGAATAGTGAATTATTACAACTCGAGACTGACGGCGACCATTGTTTGTGCAACGGGATAGCGATGGACGTTGCCATGGTAACATACTTATTTAGTCACTTCAATAAAATAATATGGGCAAAATACTTTATGTATGGCAAAAAACGTTTGCCGGGACAGCTAGTATAGGTACTAGCTGTCCCGGCAAACGTTTTTTTTGATTATATTAAAATTATCATGTCACAGTGTTTGTGCGCGAACTCCTCTAAAACGGCTCAACCGATTTTAATGAAATTTTGTATGTACTTTCGTCAGGCCTGAGAAAAGGTTTATATGTACTTTTTATATATTAACACAAGAAATAATTTATATGGTAAAACAACGGTTACCGGGTCAGCTAGTATTGTTATAAAATATAGTTTGGCTTATACTATACTAGATGACTACGAGTACTATACTAGAAAACTCCGTTGCACCGAAATAAAATTGAGAGTTAGTCACTTGGTGTTTTTTTTTTAATCTTTATTTAAGGAGTTTTAGTTCTTACAAACTACGCCACTCCGTTGTCACTTGGTGTTCATATGGCTGCTGTATATCTCTATTCTCTATACATTTCGTTGGTACTGGTGACTGGTTGTAAGTAGGAATGGTGTGCCGTTGAAAATTAGGCCTGTGATGTATTCTTAATAAAGTTATAAAGTAAAATTTGAAAAAAGCGTGGAAACCGCCACAATACTATGAGATTGTATGTACCAGTGTCTACTTATAGAATACTAGATGACGCCCGCAACTCCGTTGCACCAAAACTCGTTTATCGCATGGGAACCGTACATTTTTTCGGGATAAAAAGTATCCCGAAACAAACCTTTCCCGGGACTATATCTCCATGCCAAATTTCAGCAAAATCGGTCCAGCGGTTTGGGCGTAAAGAGAGGGCGGGAACAGACAGACACACTTTCGCATTTATAATTCTATTAGTATGGATAATACAATTGATTTATTCTCAAAACACAAAAGTGTATGCCTTCGAGAGAGATATCTCTGACTTATGCACGATCAAAAATCATTTTTTTTTCAACCTGTGACAACTTTTCTGTGATAGCCCTAGCCAAAAATTTCTAGTTTGCTGCACGGTCATCATTCTTCTTGTATATCCTTTATTCTCTTCCCTTTTTTTGAAGATCCTACCTGTGACGTATCGTGGTAGCCCTAGCCAAAACTTCTAGTTTGCTACACGGTCATCACTTTTTCTATAACCTTTACTTTTCCCCCATTTTTTTAGGTTCCTACCTGTGACAGGGTTGTCAGGTCCGATAATATTTTTTTGATCAAAATGTACACTTTCTAAATAGAGAATTTTTGACCTATTGGTGGTTTATTTATTAAGTAATTTTTTTTCTAACCTGTGACAACCCTACCGTGGTAGCCCTAGCCAAAATCGCTTTAACGATTAGCTGCTTGCTATTCCCCGCACGGGCGCTGCTCCGATAATCTGTTATTTTATTTGACAACGCGACGTGACGAGTACTGCTTCTAAACGCCAGATAAAACGCTTTATGCTTGAATCAAAAATATCAGTAACAAGTTAAGGTATGAAGGTGCGAAGTGGAAAATTAATGCTTGGCTGTATCAGCAAATATAGCAATATACAGGTTGTAACAAAACTAAGGGGTAGGGTGTGTAATGTGTATGTGTTCTTTATATAGAGTTAGATTTTTATGGCCCAGCGCCCCAGCGTCATAACTTCGCCCATACTAATCACAAAAAAAAGTTTTTTTGCTGCTTTTGAACGACATGGTGCCAAAACCCTTTGTGTATAATATTATAAGAGAGTATTGTTGGTTCTCTGAGTCAGTCTTAGCCGAGACTGTCTACTGTCTAGACTGACTATATTGAAAACAATTAACCCTCATAATTTGTATGTATATGTCGCAGGCGGTTTGTACAATCCGCCGTTTTACATTACGGCTAGCTAGCTAGTTAGGCTAGCTAGCTGTTTTAAAAAACAGGGCCATTTTGTTATGCGGCGGTTTAACGATTAGCCGGATTGTCATTGCGATACGTTCTTAAATAAGGCGCGGCGGCCCACGTCAAGCTGCATCGTACTTTCCTCGTACCGGTTTTTTCTTTACTGTTTTACATCGAGAATAATAGAAATTTTTAAATTTCACCTGTTAATTGTTCTGAATTTACTGTTTTCTTTGTTGTTGAAAAACTTCGCAACTTAGCAACACTTTTTCGGTATCCAACGCCATTGTTGCTATGACACAGGCAGCGCTAAGAGTATTAGGAATCGGAACTAAAAACTGTCAAAGAATCGACTTATCTTTCACTTTATTACGTTATGGCTAGCCGTTTTGTAGAACGTATGGCGCCGAATACATTCCGGCGAATTTTCATTCAGCCGTATTTAATCCGGCTAATCGATAAATCGCCGCATTACAAAACAGCCCTGTTTTTTAAAACAGCTAGCCGTAATGTAAAACATATAATATACGTACACATTTTTTGCACCAAATATACCATTTTTAAACCAGCTAAACACAATATTTCCCGCAGCGTGCCGACGCCTCGTGAATACATCTCACGTCGTGTTTTTCATCACGTGATTCCCCCGCGGAATCATTTTGTTTGGGACAATTTTGCGACACTTATTGCAGATGAAACAAAAGCGTTGGTACTTGGTGGATAGTCGGGTTAAGTTTTAAAGTAACCAACATTTTTTAACACGGTTTTATTAGCTTGGGCTCCTTGAGCACGATTTTTACCTATCTCCAGTAGTCTAATTATGTAATTCGAAACTTTGCCTAAGTATTAAGAGCCAATGACGATACGAGAATTGATAGTATTGCGATTTATTAGTAGTTTTAAAATATTTGTAGAAAAAAAACAAAAGATTTGTTGATATTTAAAAACTTTTTTTTAAATTAAAGTATTTTTCTATGATATGAAGCTATTATTGAATTAAGTTAAATAAATAGGTAAAAAAATGTATGTCTCCAGGCTGTAACTCAAGAACGGTAATTAACAACAAATACTAAAAACAAAATAAAATTAAAATTTAAGGGGGGCTCCCATACAACACACGTGATTTTTTGGCCTTTTTTGCTCTTAGATATCAATAATAGCAACAGGTAGGTTTTTTTTAGTAGGAATTTTTCACACAATCCTTAGTTTTATGTATACTTTAATATTTAATAATAATATTAACATTAAATAAAAAAATACGAGGGGATCCCATACAAAGAACACAAATGTTGGCCTAATTTTGCTCTATAATGGTACGGAACCCTTCGTGCGCGAGTCCGACTCGCACTTGGCCGATTTTTTATTTTTCTCTACTAACTATATAGACAGCGAAATTTCCTATAAAAATAAGTAATCAACATTTTTATAAAGATAAGTGTTTGATGATTTTTTTCAAGTTTGAAAAGTACAGTTTTAAGCCAAATTGAGCGTGAACGGCGTAAACGTTTTTCAGTTTCGTCAGTTTCGTGAAGGACATGTACACTTGTACTTTATGGACGGACTCAAAATTCTTTATCAAACTATGTTGTCGTCTGATGATGGTCTTGAATAAGCACTTACCTTTGTAAAAGGAAATTATTTTAGCAGGACACTCAAAGACCTTTTTCAATTAAACAATTACGCGCGTTTGTCTTGGCCAAAATACTGAGAACATTTTTAATATAGCCCTATTATTATCATTACTTAAAAATCTTGTCCTACATTATGAAAGATGTAATTGTATTTTCTCAACGCTTAAATTACATGGTTTTCGCAATATTAAGGTGATTATTATGCTAATGCGAAATACGTATTGTGCGTATTACTATTATATTAGTGATCTAAAATATCTGGTGTCTAGTCAAAATACCTAAGTCTAGTGTCCCGATCTCCAAACTTCAAGTTGCATGCGCCTAATTTTGGTATAGTTGCTAAGCTTCTCTTTTTACCTAATACATGTCTAACGTTTCTAAAACGTTATCAGAGCGAAGCGAGCCGAGCCCTATGATATCCCACAACCTGAGGACTTTTGTGGTACACTTTACTGAAAAACTATCACGCCTATTGTTTTGTGCTTTAACATAGTAATTTTTATTTATGTGTGGACGTGTTATCATAGATCATTCAAGGTTTGGTAACTATTATAACTTCATTTTCAGTTAGATCGTATTAGATGATCCGATCGAGTATTAACAACACATACATATAGAACATATAATATATAGAACATATCATTTCATTTAAAAATATATCTACAGCCGAACGTAAAACCTCTTTTTTTTTAAAGTCGAAGTTAAGATTCGTTTAAAAACGTCCACTAAAAATGTCCCTTTATTAAAATATTTGTAACAGTGTCAAGTCTGGATAACTTATTTCGCCGTTTCTTCACAAAGCCAAAGTGATAATCCATTACCAACTATTTCTACAGTAAAGTAGTAACTATTCAATTTGTAGTCGACCGTAGAGTAATAAAACGAGTAGAGATGCCAATTTATTAATCGTTTTGAACGTAAAGGCGAACCAAATGCAAAGTAAAACTTAGGTAAGAAAAGTTTGCAATTTCTATTATATTCTACTAATTTAGACATTATTACACTATTTATAATACTATCCAACCAGGCAAAAGTAGTTTTGCTATACGTTGTGGGAGTAATTATATGCTTGTGAGAAGATATTTCGACCGAGCAAGGAGCCGTCATTTCAGACGTTTATGACAACTCAGGACCTTCTACGGTAAAAAAAAAATTGGTCCTATGTTAACCGTGTTTTGTTTGCGTTTTCTTCGTCGAAAAGCCACACAAAAGGCTAAAAGTATACTTAGACTAAAAGACGTTTTATTCTTATGATGACTTGTAACGGCTGAAAATATTGGTGTCTTTCTACCTTTCTTTTATCTACACTCTAAACTCTGTACGAAACTCTCCAATGAAAAGTCTTAATTACCAATAGCCCTGATCTCTCACTACTAACTTATATTTCATTGTTCTAAACTTTTTAATTAATTTATTAAAGTTTAAAATATTAATGAATTAATTAAGAACATTTTGATTAATTAATTATTAAGTTATTAAAATCTAAGTGTACTTTTACTAAAGGTTAGTTAACATACCGTATCGTACATTTTCTTTTTTCTAATTTCAAAATCTGATATTTTTATATCTCACGTCTTTACATAATATGCGGTAATTTTATAACTGTTTAAATTATCACGATACGTCAATAAATAACAGAGATACGTCAGTTTTTCTTAAACTCAAAACTTTAAACGACTTTCCTGAACATTTCACTTTTTGGCGCTTATACCCTATTTCCTTTTAACCGTCGAAATACACTCATATACAGCCCGGCTTAATTTATTTTACCCCTAATAGAACCTCTATACCGGCAACATGAAGGCTACTTTGCCAAACCCCGAGGCAAAATAACCATGAATATGCGTTTATTGTGATCGAAAACATTCGGAGTCGTAACGCAACCAATCGTTTTTTACTGTCGTAATCTGTATAGTTATGTGCCTATAACGGGCGGTATTATGTCTGTAAAAGAAAAGGAAACAATCTAAAATTGTTGTGGTTTAAATTTGAATGTGACCGGACAATAGACATTCTGTCTGGCTTTTTGTCAGAATCCATACTTATCAGGGCGAGCGAAGCGAGCCCTCGTATATGCCACAGCCTGAGCACTTTTGTGGTACACTGTACGGAAAAACTACGCCTATTGATTTGTACTTTAACGTACTAATTTTCATTTTTATGTAGATGTGTGATCATCGGTCAGTCAATGTTTGCTTACTATTAAAATATTAAAAAAAACTGCCTAAAAGATTATTACCACGCAGAAAAACGACGCGAGCCATCACAAAGCTCGGCTTTTAGCTAGTATTATTAATGCGAAAGATATTCAATAAGGCAAAGAAATTCTTTATTATTAATTGCTCATAATGTTATTTGGTTCCTATAAATACATATTTCGATTTTCCATAGAAATTGGCACTCATTTAGATCTCCATTCTTTTTTACGGCGAAGTCTTTAGACAAGCATAATGTTTGTATTGAACTTGGCTCTCCTTTTTTACATTTATGTTTTTGGTGGGATGTATCCTATTAGACGTACCGCGCTTCGCCAGCGTAAATTAGATATTTCACAGATAAATTTGTCCACAAAAATCATGATCCTTCACGTGGTCTACTCTTATCTGTGCCAAATAACATATAAATTGCTCCAGTAGTTCGTGTCATAAGCTCTATCAAATAATTTCCCCCATTTTTATCTGCAGTAATTAGTCTTCGCGTGATAAAATATAGCCTTATTAGCCTTCCTCGATAAATGGGCTATCTAACACTGAAGGATTTTTCAAATCGGACCAGTAGTTCCTGAGATTAGCGTTCAAACAAACAAAGGAACTCTTTCGCTTTATAATATTAAGTATCTAAGATATTATAGCCTACTTCACAAAGTGATATTTAATTATTAAAACTAGTTGACACCCGCAGGCCGCAACTTCGATCCGACCGCAAATATTTCCGGAATAAAAAGGATCCCTTTCCCGGGACTCAAAGTATCACCTTACCTTACAAAATTTCACCAAAAACTGTTCAGCGGCTTAGGCGTGAAAAGGTAACAGACAGAAAGACAGTCAGACACACTTTCGCATTTAAAATATTAGTATGGATTTTGGCCGTTCGACCGCGACCGGCGACGGATCGGACGGACGATCGGAAAGCCGCCTAAAGGAGTGAGCACACTGAGACGGGCCGTGCCGGGGCGGATTTCCGCTTCCATGCAAATTGTATGGAGGCGGATTTTTGCGATGAGCCCCGGCACGCTGAGCCCCGGCACGGCCCGTCTCAGTGTGCTCACTCCTGAGAGAGATAAAATATAAGTGAGACTCACGTCTATATTCATTATCCAAACAATTTATGAATTTTATGAAAAAAAAAAATTACATACCGTATAATGATGATGATGAACGTAATATTTACAAATACACAGGAAAACAGTTAATAGCAACGAAACAAATTCCGGGCTTTACACCTGCTGATTGGGCTCATATGGGTTATTGAGACTTCGCATCACTTACCGTATTGTGAGTAGGGTTGCCAGGTGAGTCACGAAAAAATACCGGACAACCCCAAATGGGGGGGTATGATAGGTCGCAAAATACAGTTTTTTTTAAATATTATTATTGCGGTCATAAAATTGTGGTCGCCAAGACTATAAAATATATTTGATTATTATATTAAGCTACACCTTACTTGACGAAATAAAGGTAGGCTCTTCTAAAATGAAAATCACTCAAAACTAGGTATCAGCAGTACAGACTTTTCTGAAAATACCAGACATTGTTCTGTCCGCTATGACCTTTTATTTTTTACCGGACTGGCCTCGAAAATACCGGACTGTACGCTTAAATACCGGACATCTGGCAACCTTGATTGTGAGGAGTATATAATATATTATATTATAATGGCAGGGCTGGCGACGCTAAGTTTTTTAAATATTTCCATAACGGTTTGCATTTTTTGCGATTAGTACTATTTTTGGGATGATTGATCAAATTCTCGTCAGGGTATGTGATCGAAAATTCGGAACTTTATCAGAAAGTGGTGAAACAGGCCCTTAGGCTCTTATAGTTTTATCCAAAAAAATTACGCCTTTTCACTAATTATAATATTTATATAATTATATTAGTAATATTTAAAATATTGGTGGCCTTATAATATTTTACAAAATAAGTAACTAATCTTTTTAAAATATACACATCAATGAATGTGTGTAATACATAATAATAATCAAAGAGTTTATCTTAATATATATATTTCTTGTGTGCGTGTGTATGTGACTGAACTCCTCCTAAACGACTGGACCAATTTTAATGAAATTTTTTGTGTGTGTTCGTGGAGATTTGAGAATGGTTTAGATTTACAGTTTGGTCTACTGGAAAATGTTTTTTCAATTAATTTATAAGGAGTTGTTGATTTTGGAATGTTTTACATTAGATCCGGCGGACGGCGCTATCATCGCATTCAATATTATTCTATTTCAATTTTAGTTTGTCCTGACAGATGGTGCTACGATTAATTTGAAAAAAATTTTGTTATTCAATTCATGTGCTGATTAAAATATTAAATAAATAACACATAGGCTACAATTTTAACCGACTTTCAAAATGGGGGAGGTGTTATGTTCGTTTTCTTATATTCAACGATTACTCCGCCGTTTGTTAACCGATTTTCAAAATTTTTCTTTTGGTATATAGGGTATCATCCCAATTTGGTATTATATTCAGAAAAGTGGTGATCTGATGAAGGATCCATAAGTAATCGAGGGAACTCCTCAAAACTTATAGGGAAACATATGGTGACTTCGGTTTCGTGAGAAGTATTCTAAGCATATGCTACCAACAAGTAAGATTTTGCACCGAGATATACCTGGTATACCGTGGTTCGGAAGGTGCTGAGAGAATTCCTGATTCTTTATAGATACAAGTTTGGGAGTTTCGGCGTTGTTTTAAGAACAGAAAGCATATGCTACTATGCAAATTACATTCTTCATCATCATCATCATCATCATCACTACCATATTATACCATTTCATAGTCTTTTAGATCGAGACTCGAGTTTGTCAAGCGATAATTAAAAAAAATCTATATCTACCTAATATTATAAACCTGAAGAGTATGTTTGCTTGAACGCGTCAATCTCAGAAACTACAGGTCCGATTTAAAAACTTATCTCAGTGTTAGATAGATCATTTATCGAGTACCTAAGACTAATCATTTATCGAGAAGGTTATATTATATTATTACTCTAAGACTAATACGACAGAAGAAACTCAGAAAAATGTGGGAAAAACGGGGGAAATATTTTTTATGGGAAAATGTACCTACGGATTCTGTAAAATTTCTAATTTACGCGGGCGAAGCCGCGCGGGACCTCTAGTAAATTTATAAAAATACTATGAAAATAGTTTTATGATGTTATACGAGTATGTATATTCATATCAAATTCTCCATTAATCTTACATGAAACATTTCTGATGTGAAAGTTAAAAATATTTTACTGATAAATATGAATGAATCCAAGTTGTAAAATATATTCCGATAACTAATTATGTAGATAGATTCTGCCGCAAAAGCAATCCTACATACGTTATAATTCCTGGTCTTTTTTTTTATCACATGTTACTCCACTTCTTCATTTTAAAACGGGCGAACGGGTTTCATTTCAAAATGAAATTTCATTAAAGTTCTTATTTATGACACACATAATATAATATATCCATCCATACTAATATTATAAATGCGAAATTGTGTCTATCTGTCTGTCTGTTACCTCTTCACGTCCAAACCGCTCAAGCAATTTTTCTGGAATTTGGTACGGAGATACGTTGAGTCCGGGGAAAGGACATACTTTTCGTCCCAGAAAAATATACGGAACGGAGTTGTTGTGGGCGTCATATTATATTATCTTTAAAATAATATGGCAGTTCTCTAATTCGGTTGTCCTTTTGAATAGTAACTAAGGGCCCTAAGGGGTAACTAGCAACTTAAAAGGGTAAGATATTGGTAACGTGGGAGAGCCATGCTTCGGCACGAATGGGCCGGCTCGACCGGAGACATAACACGTTCTCACAGAAAACCGGCGTAAAACAGCGCTTGCGCTGTGTTTCGCCGTGTGAGTGAGTTTACCGGAGGCCCAATCTCCTACCCTATTTCCTTCCCTACCCTTCCCTATTCCCTTCCTTTCCCTTCCCATCCCTACCCTCCGCTATTACCCTATTCCCTCTTAAAAGGCCGGCAACGCACCTGCAGCTCTTCTGATGCTGCGAGTGTCCATGGGTGACGGAAATTGCTTTCCATCAGGTGACTCGTATGCTCGTTTGCCCCCTTATTACACAAAAAAATATATTATAAAGTCACAACTATTTATAAGGTAGTAAATGTGTATATTTGTTATTTTTTGACGTAATTATACGGAATTTGGTATGCTTAAATAGCAGTATAACCTTTGGATCGACACATAGGCACAGAATAGATAATAGTACAAGACATATATATGGTAACTTTTTCTTCTTGAAAAAGTGTATTGTAGGCGTAGGATATCGTACAAGATAATCAAATTTTAGACTACTTTGAGTATTTTATAATACTAGAGATCGCCCAATGGTCGATATTCGACGTTAGTTGCAACGACATTAGGACTGCTACCTATATTTTGTAAAAAAAAATTGACTTTATTATATTTTTTTCAACTCTTATCTCTGGGACTCAGCTGATCTCAGACTGGCCGTGTAAGCATTGTCTAATAGTATCTAAGATTCAATAAAAAAAAACTAATTTCCATTTTCAATTTGTCACCTACTTGTGACAAATTGAAAATGGAAATTACTTTTTTCAGAACAGACTTCAACCATAAATAAAAGAGTATAATTCGTATGTATAGGCATTGTCAATCAAAAATCTGTCATTTTTCTTAGCATAATAAAAGCATAATTTCAAAATAATATTAGCTCGATGCACTCCTTCACCATATAAACTATAACTGTGCAAAATTTCATTCACCTACGTTACCCCATTTTTCGTCAAAAGGGATACAAAGTTTTTGGCTCACGTGTTAATATAATATAGATAAGTAAGTGAAACGCATAATTTCACGCATTGCATGAAAACAGTTTGTGATTTCATTTGTCTAGAGGGCAGACTTAAGAAGTTAAGACTCACTCGCATCACCCTCACATCATCATATTGTTTCCCAAACCATCAATATTAATAATTTTTCAACACTTTCCTATAAAATTTATAATTACCACCTGTCACCAGGCATAGCTATATCTATCAATGGGGTCCTTGGCGTGTCAAACAGCTGTCTTAAATTTAAATATTATCATTGAAAAAAATATCTGATGAGACAGCCCTAGCTTGAAACAATTTCGGCGGCCTCGGTTATTCTTCACGTAACCAGGACAGGGGATCATTAGGCCGTGTGATCGACAACGCTACCTTGTTACAGCGCCATCTTGTTAGGGACCCTATTCTCACGACTCGAATATCGCTTCGATTCAGTTCTGTCTACTAGGTGAATCTCCTGAATCGCATAACAGGCGTAATACTCATGCGAACAGCATGTAAAAAATGAATAATTATTGTTATTCTTGTCTATGTTCGCGGTGATATGGTTTGCGATCGAAGCAACATTTAAAATTCAAGAATCCGACACCTGTATGTATTCTCAAGCCTTGAATTCGTCAGCTGTTATATTCGTGTCTGAGGCACCACCGTGTGTCAGACACGTTCGAGGCGATTTTAGAGTCATGAGAATATGACATCAGACAAAATGCGACGCAGATGCGATTTCTCACAGAAGACTTGCTAATTAAAATCTAATATGTCGCATTTTTGCGTCGCGTATTATTATTTTAAATCTATCAGTTGCGCAAACAATATTTTTTTCAAGACAAAAAATATACTATGTCCTTTCCCGGGACTCAAAAATACCTCCAGACTTAATTATATCAGTCAATGTAGCGGCTTAAGGGGGTGACTAACCCTAAAGTGTCGATTTTATAATTCATTTTTATACTTGAAAATAAGCCCCAAATTGTTTCATTTTCTAAAATTAGATACTACATTATATTTCCAAGAATTCGATCTGAGCAAAAACACGATATATCTTAAAATTTTCTCGATAGAAAAAAATCACAAAGATGCATCTAATTTTCACGAATTTTTCATTTATTGCCATAACCGTGCATTGAACTAAGTTAATATTTTAATACATTGTATACAATTCTATCATTGAGTGATCGACCTAGCGGATTTTTAAAATGTATATTTATCGAGTTATTGAGAAAAAACTAAGTGGCGATGAATCCGCATCGTTCTTTTTCACCTGGCATATGAAAGACGGGCGTGAGTGTGAAGAGATAAGGACGATGTTTGATTTTTGGGGTTAGTCGCCCTCTTAAGCGTTACAAGACAGACAAACTTTGCATACAATATTAGTACGGATCCAAATTGGACTAGGTAAAATATTGATTCATTAAAACACTTTACACAACTTATTACGGCCTGGGCGTAGTTTTCACTGAAATTGGACAATAAATTGATTCTAACCCCAACTTAAAACTAATTTAAGACCTCAATTAAATATTTTATTCTGTTCTTTGATTGCTGTGCCGTTTATAGCGCTGACTTAATTATAATTGCCCATAGTGTTGTAGAAAAACCCGTAGAAACGGTACATTTACCTGTGCCTGTAGAAAAGTGGCAAAACGCTAACGCTAGCGCTAACGCTACAAAATGTATGGATTTGACATTAGTATTCGCTAGCGAAGCGATGACTTATGTCAAATCGCATACATTGCCACTTGTCTAGGGGGGCTGCTCTTTACGGCCGTTCCCAATATTTGATCTATCTCTGGTTTTGCCCTACTAGAGATAGGAATAGCATTAGAGACATATATTTTATGTCAATTGTGAGCTATTCCTATCTCTAGTAAGGCAAAACCAGAGATAGATCAAATATTGGGAACGGCCGTAAGCTTGTCATGATATCCATTGTCCGGGGTTTTATTTATGTATTTATTTGAATTGATACACCAACAGCTTACTGCTACAAAATTACACTATTTCTTTACAGGTTTTACTCTTGGAAACCGCGTGAACCATATATTTTTCGAATATAAGAAGAAGTCTATAGTTTGCTCATTATGTGCTAAATTTATTCAATATAAATCCGTTAGCTAGTGTAATAAATCCAAAAAATAGAAAGTACGGGAATCGTTCATTTTGTTGAAATTACTGGTAATTTACCATGAAATTAATAGCTAATTTGCTATTTGTTTAACTTTCATTTTGAATTTTATTTCACTCGGCGGGAACCCACGCCCTTCACCTTAAGCATCAAACCACTGAGCCAAAGAGAACAATTGATGTGAAGCTCTGTTTTTACCCCCATGATTAATATTGTAAGAGCAGTTATTTTAAAAATTCAAACCCGTCAAACCACTGTCAAACGACTCACTAAAATATTAAACCTCTCTTAACTTTAGGAATTAAAAGGAATACTGTAATCGGTCGGTTTAAAATTTGGGCCCGTAACGGCCGGTATAATTCAGTCGTTAGTCATTGTAAGTGCCGCCGCGATAGTGCCGTGATAGTCGCACAATTGACGACTAACAAATCGTAACTAACTTTTAAGGTTTTACCAAGATGGATCAGTATGTGCGTAACTAAAATTTTGAAATGAAAAATTCTCCAGCAGAGACGGTCTTGTGACCTTTTGGGGATGGGTAAAAATAAGTCTTTACACAAAGGGTGAATAGACGGTGAATGAGAAGAGAAGACGGCGTAGTAATATCTCTCTTTTTCCATCTATACTGTAGGATGAAAATATATGCAAGAACCTGCATCCATTAAAATGACACTTTAGGTGAAGATATTTTTATCTACTGTTGTATTACTCTGTTGGATGACTAGCGCGATCTCCAAATATAAAGGTACAGTTACACATGTATGCAAAGGTACATTATTTCAAGCACGAAATCATGCTTTAACCGAGCAGTTCCTGCTTACGATTACGTGTGTAAAAGCATTGCTCAAAATATGCTTATTTCGCTGTTTTAGGCTTAGTTGTTATCAGCAACAGCTTGTTTGAAGAATGCATTCGTGCTTGAAATAATAAACTAATACCAAGCATTCTTCAAAATTTCGTAGCCTCGTAGCTATATTATCGTAGATGTGCTACGATATCGTAGATGGTCGGCTACGTCGTAGCACTGCTACAAAGTAAATTAATTTAAGGGTTCCGCATCCAAAGGGTAAAAACGGGAACCTATACCTGAGACTTCGATGTCTGTCCGTCTGTCTGTCCCTTACTCTGTCTATCCGTCTGTCCGTCTGTCCGTCTGCCTCCAGGTTGTATTTCAAGAACCGCTATAGCTAGATTTCTGAAATTTGCACAGATTGTATATTTCTGTTGCCGCTATAACAACAAATACTAGAAACAAAATAAAGTTAATATTTAAGGGGTGGGGGGTCCGACTCGCACTTGGCCGATTTTTCAACCCCGGAAGAAAAAAGTGGTGTTATAAAGTGTGAGTATGTGTGTACGGTATCGTAGTATACAAATGGGTGGTCCGATATCGATCCTATATTTTGCTTAAAAACTGACATGATCGACTATATTTTGCTTAAAAACTGACATGATCGAGAGTCTCCTTAGCTGCAATTCATCATTGTTAGCTCGTTCTCTGCTTAAAAATTAGTTGCTTTTTAATGTCTTACTCTATTATTATTGAATCATATTTTATCATCAGGTATTCTGTTGGCCACAGACTGGGTACCTGATGATGGACGACGCCGCCACGGTCGACCTCGCAAAAGATGGCGCGATGAACTTGACACTGTATACAAGCCAGGTTGGCCGACGGTGGCGATGGATCGGGATGAATGGAAGGACTTGGAGGAGGCCTTTGCCCAGCAGTGGGACAGCGTAGGCTCTTAATAATAATAATATAATTCTTTTGGGACACTCACACAAGAAAAGATTACCGAGATCAACAAACTTTACTCCACTTTTCAAATACTCAGTTACCATACCGTATTATACAGTAGAACCCTTTTAGTTACCAACCGAAGGTTTTATATATTTTTTGGTTGGTCCAAACGGTTTCAACAGCCTAGATTAAGGACACGTCCGACGTGCGCCGGCATACGTTATCGGCCATTATGTTCCCTTCGGTTTGAGGTCTATAAATAGGATTTAAAATACTTTTTAGTGCACTACTATTAACTAGTGAAGGATTTTCGCTAAATTGCGTCTTATTTTAATACGACCCGAGCCGGCGTCGCACGGGTATAAAATATATAGCCACTGAAAAAATGATTAAAATCGATAGCCTATGATTCATCACGTGGTCTACTTCTTATCTGTGCCAAATAACATAAAAATTGCTCCAGTAGTTCGCGAGATAAGCCCTTTCAAATAATTTTCCCCGTTTTTTTTTTACATTTTCCTCTATTTCTTCGCTCCTATTAGTTTTAACATGATAAAATATTTCCTATATTATTTTAACATGATAAAATATCGATAAATGGGCTATCTAACACTGAAAGAATCATCAAAATCCATTGCGTAGTTTTAAAGATTAAAGGGAACAAATGGACATGAGGGAAAAAATGACTTTGTTTTATAATATGTAAGTATAGATAGATATTTCTAATTAATATTACGAAAGTGCACGACTGTGTGTCTGTTACTTTTTTGTATGTGTTGTTGTCAGAATTCTAACTACGCACCGATGGAATGCCTCACTATGATCAGTACCATCCGATATATTATATAAAAACTATCTGACTGAGAAAACGTTATGAAATAATGTTATCCGATCTCCAGACCTAGGTCTAGCCAGTTCTAAGGAGTTTGGCCAAAACAACACAAGAAAAGGTATAAAATATATAAATAAAACATTTTGTGAATGCAATATTCGCAAAATAATAATATTGTGTCCAAAAATGGCCGAACAATGTCCGTTTCAACACCCACTTGTGAGGGTGTCATTATGTTTATAATACAAATGAGTTTCGGGAAACACTCTCACGGCTCCTCAAAACAGTGTTTTTCAACCTTTTTTACGATGCGATTTTTATGGTATAAAAATATTTTTCGCAACCCTCCAGCTTAGTTTTTTTATCAAGTTTAAAATTTTCCTACATGTTATTATTGTATCAATCTTTTTAATCTCTACTGAAATAGTGCTCGACTCAACCTTTTTTTTAACTAAAAAGATCTCTCGACCTCTGACCACAGAAGCTTAAAGAATGCAAAAAAAAAAAAAGAAAAAACCTACAAAAATGTTGAAAAACACGGCCTCAGAGTTAAGGGTTTTAGCACTTTTGTCCTTAGAATCGTAAACTTGAATAACAATTTCATTACTTTACACTTACTGCTTTATATAAGTTCTAATTGCATATTTATATTGTGATTTTAATGTTTTTTTCTTATTTTGCAATATAAAATATGCAATTTGTAGCAATTGAAAATATTATCCACATCTCTACAAAACATTGCGTCTAAAGAAATTTTATCAAGAACAGTATATTTTGCCTTTAAGTTATAATTACGCCATTTTACGGTGTACTATCAACCTTGTATAAATATGCTAATAAATAACATTATTCCTATCAACGCTGGAGATAGCACGATGTAATTTATTACCCTAAATTTGATTAAACATCAAATACGGTGAAGGTAATTTAAATACGCTTTAAATTAGTTTGCACCCCGATATAATGTGCTGTTTTCCATTTTTGTGTGTATTGTGTGTGTATACAGACAAAGAATCGGAAATACTTTTCTTATATAAAACATATAAGGAAAGTATTTCCGAATTTTAAACCAAGAAGCAATGATATGATTCGCCTGCTGAAAAGCCACACAAAAAGCGATCTTCGTCATAAAAATAAAAAGCAATATTTTATCTCTAGCCAGCTTATTCATGTCAAAACACTCCACCAAAATAATTGCTAAGCTATTTTTACCAAGTAGATAGAAAACATAAAATTTTCTATTGAAAAATTAAACTCATCAATCCTTCGCGCACAATTACTTGAACTCAGCAATTATTATAAGTACGTAACCTCGAAATTATCGCACTCAGAAGATTAAAAGTGGGAAAGAGACGAAAAAAACAAGTGCTATGCCTTAGGCCAGGGTACGACTTGTAGACCGCAGGACTAATCCGTTCCTTATAGTTTTACATTTGCAATTAGAAACTAAGAAAACATTTATTTGCTATACTAATAAAATTGAATAATTTATTTGTTATTTGAAATTAGCAATAGAAAAATTGTCTTTTTCTTACGACCAATCTCCTATAATAGCTAGACCGATTGAATGGTGTCAAATTCTAGTTTTTAGAACCATTATCATTTTTATTGATTTCAATTTAATTTCAAATAACAACATCTGTTGGGTCAAGTTTATAAAATAGATTTCATACTCGAAATGAATTTTTAAAATAAAGGTTTTAGTTTATTATTACAATAATAAGTTAATAAATTGTAATACAAAATAAAGTGTTTCTTAAAGGAAAAGTAATATATCAAAGTAAAACTTTTTCTGTTAACAACATTCAATAGACTAAACTTTTGAAATAATGTTAGCATTTGGCATGGCGACAGCTTTCGTCTAGAGACAAAAGCTCAGTTTTATTATATAAATAAAAGTCCATGTTCTGAGCAAAAGTTTTTGTTAAATCCTTATCTCGCACTTAAAAAATTTGGTAAAGTTTTAAAGCTTATCTACACTAATAAATAAGGAGACGGTTGTTTGGTCCATTTTGGCTGAAAAACTACAAAATGTTGTACAGAAAATACTAGGCTTTATATTTCGCAGATACTTGCGGTTTAAGAGGACAAAAAATATTTCATAGCATTAGTTAGAATATTAAATTATATTAGTTAAATACATCGTATTAAATTATTGTTAGAAAAATATTTATCATATCACATTTATTTAAGTGCTTAAAAATAACAACGGAAAGTTATATAACACTAGACGATCCACGCGGCTTCGCCTGCCGTAATTAGATATTTCACAGACAAATTAGTCCACAAAAATAGCCTATGATCCTTCACGTGGTCTACTTCTTATCTTTGCCAAATAACAGAGAAATTGCTCCAGTAGTTCGTGAGATAAGCCCTTTCAAATAATTTCCCTCGTTTTTTCCACATTTTCCTCTATTTCTTCGCTCATATTAGTCTAAGCGTAATCAAATATAGTCTATAGCCTTCTTCGATAAAGGGCTATCTAACACTGTTTTTTTTTTAAATCGAACTAGTAGTTCCTGGGATAAGCGCGTTCAAACAAACAAATATAAAATTAGTATAGATTTTAATAAAGCAGTGATACGATGACTCTTTATTTATTGCAGTTAGCTCCTGCGCTAATAGCACCCCCTGTTCCAGTCAATTACACTCAAGTATCTAAGGTAGACCAGTGATAAATTCCCATCGTGACCTGAGTTACAATGCTCTCTAAACACTAAGGATTTCATCCTCATCCTATTTTCCTTAAGAAAATTCCTACCGAAAATATGAAGGCTGTTAAAAGGTGAATTTTGGGCGCGTGTCCGAAATGACAATTTGCAATATCAGAGTGCCCTTGGCGTTTCACCTGACGCTTTGTTTGCAATAATAATGATGTCCAGTGCTACCAACATCTAAATATTTAACACATATTCTCAGCGACGTTTTCTGTGCATAAGAAAATGTGTTCCTGTAGGAATGTTGCAGCGATAGAAAAAGACTCTTCAAATATTTAGTCTCCCTTAATAATAATATTTATTCAGCGAATAACTACACGAAGCATATTTGTCTTATTTATATTATCAGGTATATTGCAAAATGAC
The DNA here is from genome assembly GCF_905147365.1 of Aricia agestis. Lineage (NCBI taxonomy): Eukaryota > Metazoa > Arthropoda > Insecta > Lepidoptera > Lycaenidae > Aricia > Aricia agestis. The sequence goes on along the minus strand of NC_056428.1, from coordinate 20,382,886 downwards.
ATGATAGAAAAAGACAGCTAACGTTGAAGCTCTGCGTAAGCTTTATTAGTAAGAAGAGGATTCTATTTAAAAAGTCTCGAAACATAATACAGGCTGTAACAAAACTATTTCATACTTGAGAGTGAGTCCCTTATAATAAAGAGTTTACTTACTTCGAAAGTAGCAGCACGAAAAGTGGTACTGTTGACTTCTATAATTAATATATTTTCTAAAAAGAACCGCCATTTTTCAATTTAGTGCTGCTACTTCCTTATTAAACAACGGCACATAAAACACTCCATAGTACTATCGTCTATCACTTTGTTTTGTTACACCCAGTACTTACACCTGGCCCTGTAGCCAAGACGTTTTATTTATCGCTTCTTTATAGAGTCGCCGATCAGAATGTATGGAATTGCCTTAGCATTCGAAAAATACAGACGACATTCGACTCATATTATTTCAATTCTTTAAATTTTGATCGGCCATTCTATAAATAAGCGATAAAGCAAACATCTTGGCTAAAGGGCCTGTATTTCTATCTATATTTGACATAAGCGTTCGAAAAATCATAATATTAATTTTAATCCCTCTGTCCTCTAAGTGTTTGCATCTACCTCACTACCTATCTCTGCAACACCCTAAGGTTTGGCTGGAAGAAAATGCCACAAGGCATTAAGCCCGCCTTTGCACTACAGTGCAAAAAGTTAAAAAAAAAAAATAATGAAAAAAATAATCCCATCAAAAACATCCTGTAAAAAAATCAAGTCTCGCAACTCAGTTTTTATACCGTAAAAATTTATGAGATCCATGCTATACCAAGTCGGTTAATTTATTCAGTCCCTACCTAGGACCTTCTGTCTCAAGTTATTACGTAATTTATTATCATATCAATATTAAAAATCTTTTACGATTTAAATAAATAGATCAACTTGGACATCGCATGATTAGATTGTTTAGTAGGACACTATACAGTATCACACAGCACTATAACGGGCCTGCATCAATTGCATGGAGCGCAATAGATTAAACAATCTAATAATATAATAATTATGTATACATTGTGTTTTCGTGCGATGTCCAAGTCGATCTATTTATTTAAAACGTAAAAATTTTTAATATTGATAATATGATAATAACTTACGTACTTAATAACTTGAGACAGAAGGTCCCCTAGGTAGGGACTGAATAAATTAACCGACTTGGTATAGCATGGATCTCATAAATTTTTACGGTATAAAAACTGAGTTGCGAGACTTGGTTTTTTTACAGGATGTTTTTGATGGGATCTCAATTCTTTTTGTAGAGTCCTACTTTTCTCCCTTTTGGTACCTTTTACTACTATAAATATCAATAACGATTTTTATAAGAAACAAATAAAACTAACAATTACTTAATAATAATATAATCATTATGTATACAGTATTACCATAAGTACTACTTGCCTTTCATGATTATCCAATATCCATACTAATATATTATTATTATAAAATATGCGGAAGTGTGTTTGTTTGTTTGTCCTTCCTTCACGGCCTAGCGAAGCAACCAATCGACTTGATTTTTGACGTAGACTTAGTTGAAAGGATGAAAAGTAACATAGGCTACAAACATAGGCTACTCAAAAGTAGCCTATGTTTGTAGCCTATGTTACTCTTCCAAGACCAAAGTCTTGGGAAAACGTCAGGTTTCTAAAGGATGTTTACGCGAGCGAAGCTTTTTTGCTCGACTTGGCGGGGGCACTGCCGTGCCCCCAGATAAAGACGACATTCGACTCATATTATTTCAATTCTTTACATTTTGATCGGCGATTCTCTAAAGAAGCGGTAAAGCAAACATCTTGGCTAAAGGGCCTGTATTTCTATCTATATTTGACATAACCGTTCGAAAAATAAAGACGACATTCGACTCATGTAATTTCAACTCTTTACATTTTAATCGGCGATTCTACTTATATAAAGAAGCGATGAAGCAAACGTCTTGGCTAAAGGGCCTGTATTTCTATCAGCTAATCACCAAAGCTCTAAACAAGTATTACATTTTTCAGCTCGAAACTATCAATGGAACTAATACCTCTATTATTCATTCTATCTGACCGACCACGGTTCGAGCACGTACGCGACCGAGTTCATAATGAATGTAAACACATGACGCGTTATCTCGTGTCATCGCGTGTTATAATTTATATTAGCAATCGAATCAAAATCGATCTAATGAATCCGTGCTACTGATTTTATGAGGCGACTACGTGATGCCTGCGACTTCGTTTCGCAGTATTTCCGTAAAAACCGTACATTTTTCCGTAATGAAAACTACTCTATGTTTTTTACTGGGATAACATGTTGTTACAGTATGTTTGTACGAATTTTATCAAAATGGCTTGAGCGGTTTAAGCGTGAACAGGTAACAAACACACACTTTCGCGTTCATAATATTAAACACTGAATGTTGCCAGCAACTTGGATTTGCACCCAGAACCGTATATTTTTTCTAAAAAAATATACGGTCCAGTGCTCCCAAACTCCAAATTGATAATGCGCATAGAAATTTTCGTTTAATTTCGGCAACAATCGTATTTCCCGAGCGTCTTAAGACGCAAAGCGCTGTCAGGGCTGTTTTAAAACTAAACTTTAAGAAAAAAACACCGCTCTGCGGCTATGTAGAGGCGCCAGACGTTGCTTGGACGTTACCATGGTAACGTCACTGGCCACGTCGTGTTGACGGACCGGCGACAGCGAACAGTCACCGACTATATGATTACTTCTATTTCCTTTGAACAAGGTGCAAAATCCAAGTGCAGTTTTTGGGGCTCTTACGTTTCATAGATTCGGGTGTTTTCGTGATTACGACAATTAGCGAAGATTTACATGCGCATTATTAATTTGGGAGTACTGTTTGTAATATTTTCTATCGGTTCAGTGGTTAAAACATAAAGAAGAAACAGAAAGACAGACGTACTTAGACATTTATATTAGTATGGGTTATGATGTCACATACATGTTAAAAGTATGTGTATCGCGCCGTGGCATAAGCCAGCGATATTTAGTACGTACATTGTACACGGCCAAACACACAATGGAATTTAAAACAAAGATTACCAACGTGTCTTGACTTTAGCTGTTTCGCTTGAGTTTGTTGTGTTACCAAAATAACCTTCGTGAGCGAAAATGGAGTAAAAGGTGTTTTAATATAACAATCTATGAATGAAGGTGTCGATGTCATTTCTGTGACACAAAGGGTCAATTATAAACGCAACGCGACGCGTGGATGGATTTCTAAATATGGATTTGACAGATTTGAAAAGACATCTCATGCAGTTCCATATAAAAGAAATGCATTTACGCGTCGTGTAATCGTGTTGCGGCCTGAATTGCCACTAAGGGCCAGATCACAACGCTGCGTTGCGGCGTCGTATCGCAAAAACAACATCGCACAGAAATACAATGCGATGTCGCAACGCAAAAATTTCATATAGTAGAACACTCTTTACGCCGGAAATTTTCACCATGCGTTCTGCGGCGTCGTAGATTTATACGATGCGACGCCGCAACGCAGTGTTGTGGTCTGCCCCTAAGTGACACTAGATCCTTATAAGATTTTATCAGTTTCCATTTTGTCTTTGTCCATGACATTTTATAATTTTATCCTGTCTTTTCCTGTTTTAAATTTTCTAATCCCAAGTCTACATTATTCTTTCATTTCTAATCTGAAGGTAGATCTATTAGTCACATAGGTCTTTGGTATTTGTCTTCCTATCCTCCTAATGACTAGGATCTAGGGAAGTTTGTCGTCAGATGTAAGATACGCTCGACAACGTTGTAAGACGTCTCATTTTGGTTTCTTCTACAACAAGATTTTCCTAACGATTTTTTCTTTACTTTTTGTTGTTAAGTTTTATAACTTATTGACGCTACTCTGCAAGCTATTTTCCTTTTCTATGTAAGAGTACTAAACAGATAACAAAGCTTCTTATTGGCGTATGGTGCAACCCCATTATAGAAGTGTATGTAAATCCATACTTAATATTATAAATGTGAAAGTGTCTGTCGTCTTTCTGTCTGTTACCTCTTCATGGGCAAACCGCTGAACTGAATACTTTGAGGCAATATGGTCAATACTCGAGGACGTGATATTTGGCTATTATATTAGATGAAAAAATTATATATTTAAATTAAATCAATGAAAAAACTGAGTAAAATATGTAGTTAAATAATAATTATTTACCCAACGCATGGACACAGCACACGCCGCCGCGCCGGCCGCATAGTATGCCTACTTGCCTAGCCGCGTAATTTACTTAGTGTCCATGATTCATTTATTTAAAGGGAAATTAGGTCAAAGTGGTGGTATAAAGATAACTGGAAAGGATATGTCCTTAATGGATACTTTTTATCCCGGAAAAATGTACGGCTCCCGCGCGATAAACAAATTTTGGCGCAACGGAGTTGCAGGCGTCATAATATTCTAGTACAGTATAATTATGTTACTTACATAATATTTAGTGTGTGAAAACTGTATTACTGCTGACATATTCAATTTAGATATTCAGATTGCTTGCTTAGTCATATCATATTATGCGTTGGACGTTGCGCCTTCATATTTTGATTTAGCTCTAAATGTAACGAATTAGTTTAAAAAGAAATTGGACAATCCATATATTATAATACACTATTTACTAATATTTTATCGTACGTAAAAATAGGTGGTATATTTTAACACATCTTAAGGTCAACTTATTCTTTATAAAAGTTGGATGGAAATGGCTGGAGACCCAATTTCGTTGCAAACTTTCAGTAGCTCAAAGTAAATTAATTTATAGCACCAAGTGTTTTTCTTTTCACTCGCCAATAAAAAGGCGAACAAACATCACTTAAAACAGAATTTCTCGGTGATAATGGAGGCGTGTGAATAAGTTTTTATACATAAATTATTGTTATTTATACGAGTATAATTAAACAGAAAAAGCGCTCTATAAATTGAAGCTATCAGAACTGAACGAATTTACGGGTGGAATGTATTTAAAAAACAAAAGATTAAAGAGCTTTATTTAACTACAAAAATAACATTTTATTTGTGCGTGAACAAAAACTTCGTCCAATTATCGCTGTGTACAGTCGGGAACGCAGTCTGTCCCACACTTGATTAGAAGGGCTGGCAAAGTTGACATTTTGTTTTTAAACTAACGATCAAAATTTCGCCAAAACATAAAATATTTTTCCGAGTGAAGTCAAATGTTTTTTTGAATGAATGAATCGAATGTGAAGTGGAATGTATCTGCTAATAAATATTTCTAATGTGAGTTTCTTACGTTGGCTTTTCTCGTTGTGTTAAAACCTCAACCGTTCATCATGTATTTTAGAAATCAACCACTTTTCATTTCGCTTCAATTGTTGTATTTGATTTGCTGTTTGGTTCTATTAGAATCAAGGTTTCTAAGTCTGATAGAAGTACCTTAGAATTTTGATGATCTGTCAGTCAGTGAGTGACAAAATGTAGTAACTTGGATCATCCGTAACTATTAAACTATTCGAACGTTATGTAATTTGGAGGTTAAGCTAGTTTTAATACTTGCTTCTAGTGACCGAAATTCTAAATCCCTAGCTTTGTTAACATCGAAGATAAAGGGGGTGTGAAAAAGCCGCGAACCGCTTCGAGAAAAGTATGCTACGGCCGTGACTTTGCTAAAAACCTTGGCTGGAGCACTGCCGTGCTCCCAGATACTTATTTCATCCACATACGAGTTGAAGCATGTATTTCCAAAAGCTTTAGAGTAAAGATAATATATTGATCGGTTGAGTTGCAGCATCGCAATGTTTTCTTAAAAAAAGCGTAATTGCAAAACATAAATTAAACTTAAAAACATAAGTCATAAAACCAAATAGCATCTAATTACAATTTGGGTCACACTTGAAAAGATTTTAACAATGTTAACTTTGGTTCGAAAACCAAAACATATAACTTTTAGTTTGGAACAATACATGTCATGCCGGGAGAAGTTGTAACGATGCTTATTTATTTTTAACTTTTATCTTATGTTTCGCGATTTTGTAGTTCAAATAAAACCACTTTGTGGGTTTGTCACAACAGTAACTTTATGTGAAATGTGCCATAATAATATATTAAAATGGACTTACTGTGTTTCTATAATGTTTATTTGTTTCGCTTAAAATAATGACGTCAAAGCCATTAATGTAACTGATAGTATTTTAAAAAGATAAAACCGACTTCAAAATTGCACGTAATTGAGAATTCAAATTCACTATTTCAAAAACTACTGAACCGATTTTGATAAAACTTGCAGCAATCCCTAAGTTGAACAATACCTATTACCTAGTAGAAAAAAAGAACTACTTAAATCGAACTTGTAGTTTCGGAGACATGCGAATCCAAACATAAAAACTTACATACATACACTTTTGAAATTGGGCACATTTGTTCAGAAGCTGATAAATATTGACTAACATTTTCGAAAACTGGGCATTTCTGGAAATATTACGACAAACATACGGGTCGAATTGATAACCTCCTTTTTTTGAAGTCGTTTAAAAAATCAAGTTCAATCGAGGTGAAAAATAAGATTGTTAGAACAAAGCTGATTTCGCTACTCACAGATAGGAATTAGGTAGAATTATTATAACCAAAATATTAAAGACGTCTCGGGAATCGTTTATTAGATTATATGAATACTAGCTGTTTGACCGAGCTTTGCTCGGTATTCGATAAAACACGAATAAAATAACATTTTCTAAATATGATTCCTAGCTAGATCGATTTATCGCCTCCGAAACCCCCTATATACTAAATTTCAAGAAAATCGTTGGAGCCGATTCCGAGATTCCAATTATATATTTATATACAAGAATGGCTCGTTTAAAGATATAAGATAATATTGTAGTATATTAAATTACACAATAATCAACGATTATTTCTCGGAAACCGATGAGAATGAGTGATGATCGATTTAAATTGACACTTTAAGAGGGCGACTAACCCATTTTTTTCATTTTATAATTCATTTTTATACTTGAAAATAAGACCCAAATTGTTTCATTTTCTAAAATTAGATATTAAGTACATTATATTTCCAAGAATTCGATCTGAGTAAAATTTTCTCGATTTTTTTTCATGTATTTCCATAACCGTGCATTGAACTAAATATTTTAACACGTTCTATAAAATTCTATCATTGAGAAACCGACCAAGCGGATTTTTGAAATGTTGTATATTTATCGAGTTATTGAGAAAAAACTAATTGGGCGATGAAACCGAGTCGTCCTTTTTCACCTGGCATATGAAAGACTTGCGTGAGTGTGAAGAGAGAAGGACGATGTTTGATTTTTTGAGTTAATGAATGAAGGACGATGTTTGATTTTTTGAGTTAGTCGCCCTCTTAATAAAAAACTGAACATTGTAAACCCGAGCGATGGGCAATATTTCAATAACTTTTCCAGTTTGCATTCAAACCAGACTGTAAACAACGCCTCAAAGCCTAAAACTAAATCTTGTATGCCGAATGCAATATAGGACGTGAAAAAACCTAAAAGCCTTTGATAATTGCAACTCAAGCCCTAGGGCTTCGCTTTGTACTGGTAAGGGTTAAAATGACTTTGTAAAAAGCAGTGTAGTTAGTGGTACAAAATAGTGTATATTTCGTCAACGTAATAAAAACTGTAAGTAATATGGCAAAAAAGAATTATTATAATATCTCTACGAATAATAAAAACTGAGGAAAAGTAACTCCGCCAAAAAACACGTTCTACAATACTTGTCAAAAATGTGTACCTAACTACCTAGATACACATTTTCAATACCTACATTAATTGCAATATTTAAGTGGCCTTCAGCGGTATCAGGCTGACGTTACATGACAGTTCGAAAGGAACTAAATTTGAAAAGGTATGGGAGTTACGTTTCCTTAGATTTTATTATTCGTAGTGATATCTATATTATTATTATGTAACCAAGCTCTTGATATTTTTGAATTCTACAATGTAATTACTGACTATTAACTACTGAAACGAAATCGATACTTTTACATAGTTGTCAAATAATCTTGTTCACGTATGGTACCCGTTGGGACTGAGGCACGGAAAAGATCTGGGCTTTGGTATTATATACTTTTACTGTGAAGTATAGTTAAAGAGGTTTTTTAAATGGGCGTTAGCCCACCACACATTCCCACCACTGTATCTCCTATGTCGCCAGGATCGACAGCGGCATCCAACCATGAAAACCCTTTTATATGATCTCAGGGAGCCCGAGGGATTATGCTAAAACTGTCTTGGGACCCGCAACAACGTAGGAAGACTTCCAATTTTTAGTTAAAGAGGCTATAGTTGAGTGCTGAATTTCTGAATTTCTACTACTAATGAAACTGAATTTCTACTTATTACTAACAAAGTTCAACCTAATTTCTACCAATGTGCTGATACTGATGTCTGCTGATGTTAAGGTAATGTACAGCGTCTTGTACATTTGTAGCCTATTAGGATTAGCGCCATACATAATTCACGGGAACCAGTCGATTAATGCTCTCCTAATTTGATGTATGCTGGCCATCTTAGCCCAGACCGACTACACATTTTTAACTGGCTGCTGGAACAGTTTAAATGTATATAATTACTAGCTGTCCCGGCAAACGTTTCTTTACGGCAAAGTATTTCGATTTTCGCCCGTATTATTTTATTGAAGTGACTAAATAAGTATGTCACCATCGCTATCACCAACGTAGTATGTCACCAACGTCCATCGCTATCCCGTCGCACAAACGATGGTCGTCGTCAGTCTCGAGTTGTAATAATTTACTATTATTTATTCAACTGATGATTTGAAAATGCACTTATCAATATAATAAGTACCCAGTAGCAGATTCTCAGACCCACTGAATATGCATATAAAATTTAGTTAAAATCAGTAAAGCCGTTTCGGAGGAGTACCCGGCCTAACATTGTGACACGAGAATTTTATATTATATAAGATATGTTTGCCCTACCTGTGCCTAAGGGCCAGGACACAACACCGCGTTGCGGCGTCGCTTTGCAAAAATCTACATTGCTTTTCAAAGGTTGGTTTTGCGATACGACGCCGCAACGCAGTGTTGTGGCCTGGCCCTAAGCTTTCCGACTGAATTATTATTATAAGAACTAGATGACGCCCGCAACTCCATTGCGCCAAAACTCGTTTATCGCGCAAGAACCGTACATTTTTCCCGGATATAAGTATTGGTTTTTGTGTTTTAAGGTTTTGTTTTGTATATATATATATATATATATATATATATATATATATATATATATATATATATATATATATATATATATATATATATATATATATATATATATACAAAACCACGGACAAATACAGACTTTGAATGGCTAATTTAAAAAACATTGCATGATGCATCGTAAAGCTTTGTGTGTGCAATGTCCTAAGTTACTTAAAACCTTAAAACACAAAAACCAATTCTATTAAGGGTACCTTCGGGAACCTTTTCGAACGCAAAACGTAGGGCAGTGTTTTTCAACCTTTTTTTGTAGGTCGCGACAATAAAAATTTAAAAGGTTAAACCTACATACATGATAAAAAAGTAAATATTTATTAAAATATATTTTTTTATACCAAAAAAGTCACATCATAAGAAAAGTTGAAAAACAATAATAAACATAAATATATCCATAATACAACACAAGGACATGTGAAGAGAATGGTTGACATAAGTCAGCCAGACGTAATTAAGTAAAATATATTATAGTGGAGTGATCCATTAGAACATTACCGCTGGCGACAAACAAAAATTACCAGTGGGGATAAAGTTTCAATTACAACACATAATTATGTCGTAAACCAGAAAACAATCAGGCTCTAGGGTTGGGAAGCGATGCTTCGATTGCTATTCGATTCAAGATATTATTCGAATGTCTTGACGTGAGAGACGAACGAATGGAGACTCGACCGGAGAATCGAGCTCACAGAAAACCGGCGTGAAACAGCGCTTGCGCTGTGTTTTGCCGAGTGAGTGAGTTTACCGGAGGTTTCCCTACCCTTTTCCCTTCCCTACCCTCTCCTATTTCCAGGCCGACAACGCACCTGCAGCTCTTCTGATACCGCGAGTGTCCATGGGCGACGGAAGTTGCTTTCCATCAGGTGACCCGTTTGCTTGTTTGCCCCCTTATTAAAAAAAAAGTCTGCTGGAATGAGACGATAAGCGTAATTAGGGAAAAATAATCCTATTCATTATATAGTAAGTTTTCTTAAAAAGTAGTATGTGTACAGGTTATAGGGGACACCAGCAATTTGAAAAAAAAAAAAAAACAACTTTATTATTTTTCTGATGAAAGTCGCACTTGTGTTCTCATGTCCCATAGATCTTAGAGTATCTACACCAAATACACAAATCGCTTCAGTAGTTTGAGCGTCGAGAGTACTGACAAAGAAACTTATAACAAATGTTTAAAAAGCCAAGCACAATGCTAATTAAATATTTTATAAGATAATATTGTACTCGTATTGTATTTATGAGCCTTGAATAATAAATCTTGTCTTGTAAGGGCCTGTTTCACCACTTCTTGATAAGGCCACCAATTAACTAGACAGATCAAGTATGGAGAATCTGTCAAAAATATTGTGAATAGCCTATTAGGTATTTATCAGAAAGTGGTGAAAATTGCTAAACTATACTATTCATATCATTTGTATTGCTCAATTTATCACTTACTAGATAAGGCCTTTTTCCAGTATAAGAAACTGTGCCTTTTTCCAGTATAAAAAGTATCGTCCTTTTCTGGGACTCAAAGTTCCATTCCAAAGCCCAGCAAAATCTGTTCAGCGGTTTGGGCGTGAAGAGGTACAGACAGACACACTTTGACATATTTTATAATAGTAGTATAGATTAGTCCTCAATTTATTCACTTGTATCTAAATATTAATTATTAAATCGTCAGTCATATCAATTATTATTACACAATCGAATAATGTCAATCGATTCCTCCCAACACTAGTCCTAAAGCGACAATCTATTTTGATTATTCCCAGGCCGGGAATGTGGTAATAAATTAGATGTTAATCAAGCCAGAATATAGTTTGGTGGGCAATAATCGTAGTTTTTGGCCGGGGCGGACTTATCCGTGGATCTCACGTTGCCGGGAAATCTCCTAAATCCATCCGGGACTTCATTTGAACGGGAATATCCAGGAGCATTCTTTCCTGGATATTTTTAACGGGACACAAAAGTGTTTGTCCGGTTCTGCGGACGCTTTGTTACGCCTTTAAAGAGGATTTTTGAGATCCGATCAGGGATTGACTTTGTAATGGTCGTGTGGGATTTATTGAAATCTTATAAAATATCGGAAATACCCGCTAATCAGGAGAGTATAGTTTCTTCTGGTAAAAAAATCATAAGACAATATTATTATGAATGGCTAAAAATGTTATAGGATTAAGCCAATAGAAATCTGTACAGGTTGGTTGGTACTATACAGATTATGAACTTCCGTACATTTCTACTCTACTCACTTTTATCGACTCTATACTTATCGTAAATTGCATTGAAATCGGCCTAGTAGTTGACATTAGCGCCTTCAATCTTCAGCTTTATACTATAAGTTTCGTGTTATGAATGCTGTTATGTTCTGTAGATAATATTTTAGAACAAGACTGCATTAAAAATTCAACAAAAAAAAGATATTATTCTACAAATCATATAAAATAAGGAAAAGTAACTGCGTCAAAAAACATGTTCTACGATTATTATGATAATTACTTGTCAGAAATGTATACCTCATATTTAGGTAGCCTTCAGCTGTGCTTCAGCGCGGCGCGCGGCGGTATCAGGCTGACGTACATGACAGTTCGAAAGGAACCAAATTCAAAACGGTAATAGTATGGGAGTTACGTTTCCTTCGTTTTTATTATTCGTAGGTATTATTAAACAAATGCTTAACTGCGACCAAGTATAAAAATATATAATTCCTTACGCTGACAAGCAAACTCTTATACTCGGTTCTTTATGGGCACAATTCCCAGGGGACGCCGTACATTTATATGCTCACTCAATCGCTGTCCTGTCTGCGCGTCATCTCCCGCTCGATCTCAATACATTTCCTGCCGCTGTTTGCGCTCAACCTTATTGACTATTGCAATATACTCGCCATTCGGTATTGTTTATACTCTGATTCAAAGTTTTCTGATTGATCTGATTTAGGGTGAAGCCAAACGAGCGTAATTTTGTGAGTCGTGAGTCGCAGAATTTCGGTTGGCAGACATTCTGCTGCACTCAGTTTCATAGAAAATTCCTACGACGAGCGTAATTTTGTGAGTCATGATTATTATGAAAAATAATTTACGCGACCGGCATTCTGCGACTCACTACTCACATAATAAAATTATTTTATTATGTGAGTAGTCAGTCGCAGAATGCCGTTTTACGCTCGTTTGGCTTCACCCTTAAAGTTTTGACTTACGGCTAAAAGAAATTTAATTACCTAACTATATCTTATTACTTTAAATACAGATTGTAACAAAAATAAATGATTATACTTTCTAGGATGTGGCTGGGGCATATAGAGCACAAAATATGTGAAAGTACTAGCGAAAGATAAACTTTTTTTTCTAGTTTTGTATGGGAAAAAAACTGACGCCGCACTGTGCCGCTTGCCCATACAAATCACAATGAAATAATTTTGCTGTGTCAGCTCTGCTACTTTCACATTGAACTCTATACAAGGGACACATACACACCATATATTATTATCTCTATGTATGTTGTATTGTTACACCTTCTATAATAAAGATTCTGAATTGATGAACTTTTCTGTCAAATTACACATTATATTTACGTTAAGAAATCGTGAGTACCGTTAGAGTTAACTGCCGCACTCAGAGTGGAATATTATTTCAAAATTAATTCCAAATTTTGACATACACTGTCAAACTCTTCATTAAATTTAATGTTAATCATAATTAAGTGTCTCTGAGTACGACGGGTCTCCTTAATACTAAGTACTCACATACGGTTTTGCTCGATCGAGCAATCACGTAGAGTAAAAACCACGGCTCCGGGTTTCGTCCACTCATCAGCATTGCTCGATAGTTTTACTCCAAATCAATGGAAATTAGATATTTCTAATTGGAAATTAGATTAATTCCATCGGACCGACTCGATGCCAGCCTTCGAGCTGTGAGTTTTGCGGTCCACACGGTGGTTTTTGCTCGATTTGGAGTAAAACTGTCGAGTAAAACCGTATGTGAGTACTTAGCATACGTTAAGTAAGATCTATGGATGTTGTTTCTGTAAATCAGTGCTAACATTGTTCATGCAAAAATGTGTCTGTCAGTCTGTCACGTCTTTAAGCTTAATTTTGTGCTACTGAATTATGCAAAATTAATGTGATGTTCTTGTACAATAAACGAATTATAATATTTAAATTTAAACTGTTTTTCTTTACATTTTATTGTACTAGTTTTTAGGGTTCCGTACCCGAAGGGTAAAAACGGGACCCTATTACTGAGACTTTGATGTCCGTCCGCCTGTCTATCTGTCTCCAGGCTGTAACTCAAGAAAGGTAGAAGCTAGAGAGTTGAAATGTTCACAGATTATGTATTTCTGTTGCCGCTATAACAATAAATACTAAAAACGCCTCCGTGGTCCAGTGGTTCAGAGCTTGGCTCTTGACTCGGAGGTCGTGGGTTCGATTCCCGCGTTGGAAACATGTTATTTCCAAGTTTGGTTAGGATAATGCAGGCTGATCACCTGATTGTCTGACAAGTAAGATGATCCATGCGTCGGATGGGCATGTAAAAAGTCGGTCCTGCGCCTGATCTCTCGACAGCCGTGTCGGTCTGCCGTCCCACTGGGTTATGAGAGTAAAGGAATAGAGAGTGCTCTTGTGTACTGCGCACACACTTGGGCACTATAAAATTACTCCTGCGTACCTGGTCTGGTTTCAATGAAACCGGCCACCGTCACCGAAACCGGTGTGGGAGCTATTATTATTATTATTAAATACTAAAAACAAAGTATGTAAAAACATTTAAGCGGGCTTCAATTTGTTTACATTTTTTGCTCGGTATCAATTATGACAACAGATAGACACCTGAAATGTTCAAAACAGACTCAGTTTTATTTAAACTTTAATAATTAATAATAAAATTTAATTAAAATTATAATTAGGGGATACGAAAAACACATTTTTTCCCAGTTTTGCTCTATAGTGGTACGGAACCCTTCTTACGCGAGTCCCACTCGCACTTGGCTAATTTTATTTACTTATTGTAGTTTATCTTTTGTCTTTTATAAGTTATGTTATAATAAACCTGAATGTTAAATAAATTACAAACTATGACTACAGCTAATGTCCAATAAGATGAAAGTTGTGATATGCCATTACTGAATAAACGAATTTAGTGCAATAAACGCTTTGCAATAAACATTATCGTTCTAATTCCAGAAGGAAGCCAGCTTTGATTAATTATATAAATGAGCTCGGCACAAGCTAAGTTGAACCGTTGTCAAGATGTTTACTATAAACTCTTCACAGTTATTAATCAAATTTTAAGTACCCTGATAACGGATTTTGTATCATAGCACTATTATAAATAGAAATATAACTTATTTATATATTTTATAATCGTGTGGTGACTTGTGATACAAGATCCCATAAGAAAAGTTATATTATTCTGATGTATTATGTAACTAACTAATCGCATCGAGATTCCACGCCTGCTTTATCAAAACTACTGAACATCTAAAAAAAAACATATTTTTTAATAACTAATTAATGAAGTAAAAGTAGATGAAGTGAATGTACAATTTTGTAAAATAAGGGAATTGCTTATTCCCTTAAAACTTTAACACTTCCCGCTCGATAAGCGACTCTAAGTCGCCGAACTAAATTTGAAATCAAGTGATACCTCATATTTTATTTAATAAGACCTGTAGCTCCAATTATACTATTAAATAAATTGATTCTTAGGCAGAACTGCTAACTAGTATATATTTTTATCGGGTTATCTGGCTATGAACATTGACTTGACATAATCCGACTAAATAACTCAGGTCCTCTTACGAATCTCTGATAGTAAAACCTTCCCAAGACTTCAACAAACATTTCATGACTAAAATTAGTCAAATCGGTTGAGCCGATCAAGAGTTATAAGCGAGACTTACAAAATTTAAAACTCTTTTATAATATAGATACTAGCTGACCCGGCAAATTTTTTTTGCCGGGTCAGCTAGTCAGTATCCGGCAAACCCGGCTGTTTTGCCATATAAACTGTTTCTAGTATATAATATAATAATCGGCCAAGTGCGAGTCGGACTCGCGCACGAAGGGCTCCGTATCATTATAGAGCAAAATTAGGCCAAAAATTGTGTTTATTGTATGAGAGCCGCCCCAATTTTTTTATTTTATTTTAATATTATTATTAAATATTAAAGTACACAATATATAACTAATTACTTTGAGAAAAATTCAAGTACCTATCTGTTGCCATTATTGATAGAGTAGAGATCAGTTCTGTTGCTGCTATAGAAACAAATAAAAAACAAAATAAAATTAATATTAAAGGGGGGCTCCGATATAACAAACGCGATTTTATTGCTATTTTTTGCTCGATATTAATAATGGCTATAGAGCACTTGAAATTTTCACATAATCGTTAATTATATTTATACTTTAATAATTGACAATAAAATTAAAATAAAATAAATATTTAATAAATATAAATAAAATAAATGAATAATTAAAATAAAATAAATTTCACACACAAAAATCTCATTTTTGCTCTATAACGGTGCGTTTCCTTCGTGCGCAAGTCCGACTTACACTTGGCTGATTTTTATGATACAATTATTAATGGTTTTGAAAAAATATTTTATACTAGCTGTTGCCCGCGACTTCGCCCGCGTGGACTTTAGTTTATAGTTGTTCCCGTACATCGATTGAGTCGTTTACGCGCAAATCAGAAAGTATATTGTGTGGGAACCGGACATTTTTCCGGGACAAAAAATATTCCTTGTCCCAGATTCAAATTAGTATCTCCAATCTCTATTGATTTTTATGCCAAATTCGATCAAAATAGATTAAATAGTTTAGGCGCGAATCATAAAGTTTATTGTGCGGGAACCGTATATTTTCCGGGATAAAAAGTATCCCTGTCCTTTCCCGAGACTGAAAGTATTACCATACCAAATTTCATCAAAATAGATTAAATAGTTTAGGCATAATCATAAAAGTATATTGTGCAGTAACCGTACATTTTTCCGGGACAAAATGTATCTTATGTTTTTTTTCGGGACTCAAAGTATCTTTACCGTATAGTTTATACCAAACAGCAAAATGGGTCCTGCCGCTTACGCGTGATATCGTGACCACGCGAAATATAACGTTCCGCGCAGCTTCGCCCGCGTAAATTAGATATTTCACAGAGAAATTAGTCCACAAAAAATAGCCTACGATCCTTCACGTGGTTTACTTCTTACATGTGCCAAATAACAGAAAAATTGCTCCAGTAGTTCGTGAGGAGCCCTTTCAAATAATTTCCCCCGTTTTTTCCACATTTTCCTCTATTTCTTCGCTTCTATTAGTCTTAGCATGATAAAATATAACCTACAGACTTCCTCGATAAATGGGCTATCTAACACTAAAAGAATTTTCCAAATTGGACCAGTAGTTCCTTAGATTAGCGCGTTCAAATAAGCCCTTTCAGATAATTTCTCCCGTTTTTTCGACACTTTCCCCTATTTCTTCACTCCTATTAGTCTTAGCGCAATAAAATATACGGTTAAAGACTTTATTTCTCAAAAAGAATTACAATAATTCACTTACTTGAGAACATTGACTAATAATAAGCAAACTTATTCTAGCGTTAAACACAGCTTAAATATATAACATAAATAAATAATAACTTGCAGTAGAAAAATAAGCGTAACTTATACTTACAGAACTTAAGTATTATAATTTGAACCTTATTTGAACAAATCTTTCTGCAACATATTTGGCCAAAGAAATTCGTTTAACACACGGCACATCACACACCGGCCGCCTTAAACTACTCGTACACTGCACAACATACCTATCTACATTTTGGTACTTCTGTTATACATTTTTATAAACTTATAATTATAAATTACATTTTTATATCTTTAGAGAACACAACAAAGTCCAAATTTTCTCAATACAAGTTTATAACTGTTAATTACAATAATAATTTTTTGTATTCAAAAGTGTAGGGTACATAAAAATATTCTCTATTCATCGAGCTCTGTGTTATCTAAGGCTCGCGCACACTGTCAGGATATAATATAATATGAAGAAGATATATTATGGTTATTTTGATTCATTATTGATGCTAATTTTGAACTGTAATTTAAAAAATAACATAAAATGGATAGCAGAATGTGTTTCTCTAACTAAACTCGAGAACGGCTGAATTGATTTCGATGTTTAATTTTTAATTCTTGTTATAATTTATAAATATAGCCTATAGCCTTCCTCAATAAATAGGCTATCTAACACTGAAATAATTTTTCAAATCGGACCAGTAGTTTCTGAGATAAGCGCGTTTAAATAAGCCCTTTCAAATAATTTCCCCCCGTTTTTTCCCCACTTTCCTCTATTTCTTCGCTCCTATTAGTATTAGCGTGATAAAATATAGCTTATAGCCTTCCTCGATAAATGGGCTATCTAACACTGAAAGAATTTTTCAAATCGGACCAGTAGTTCCTGAGATTAGCGCGTTCAAACAAACAAACAAACAAACAAACAAACTCTTCCGCTTTATAATATTAGTATAGATACATGCAATCTTGATCTAATAATACATACCTAATTTGTTGTTAAAAACTATATTAAAAGAAAAAAAATATATTGGCAAGTAATTTCAGAAACACTTCATTTAATTAACCGACTTCCAAAAAGGAGGAGGTTATATGTTCGTCTGTATATTTTTTTTGTATGTTCAACCATAACTTCGCCGTTTGTTATCCGATTTTCAAGATTTTTTTGTTGTTGTACAGGGTTGAATCCGAGTTTGGTACCATGTTCATAAAAGTGGTGATCTGATGATGGGATCCATGAGGAATCGAGGGGACTCCTTGAAATTTGTATGGAAACATATAGTGATTTCAATATTTTCTGAAGCATTCGAGGTAAATGCTACCAACAAGTAAGACTTCGCACCAGGTTATACCTTGGATCCGAAGGTACCGAACAGAACTTTTGAATCCTTATAGATACAGGTTCGGGGATTTCGGCGTTGTTTAAACAACTGAAAGCATAAGCCAACACATCAATTTGATTGATCATCATCATCACAATCATAATTATACCATGGGTCATCACACAAAGACCCGATTGTTGGTACTTTTCATGATATTTACATCGGAGCAGATGTTTTAGATGATTATTTCGCTGTTTGTGGACCGATTTTCGAAATTTTATATGACAATCACGAAAGTGGTGAGCTGATTATGGGATCTATGAGCAATCGAGGGAAATCCTTGAAATTTTATCCTTGAAAGTTAATAGATCGATTGCTCATGTTACAAATAAGAGAAATTTCATACGAAGGTATCTCTTGGTCCAAAGGCACTGAACAGAACTCCTGAACCTTTAAAGATGAAAATTTGGAAATTGCAGCATCGCTTAGATAACTCCAAGCATTTACCACAATTTTGCTTACAGTAATATAATATGGATAGTAAAAAAAAAAAAAAAAAAAAATATGGATAGTTAATATTCTTAGTGGTTATCAAAGCAATAAGCCTTGTCTTGTATATAACTAAAATCAGTGAAAGGCCTTTGCCCAGCGGTGGGATAGTATAGGCTAATTAAAAAAATCATAAAAAAGGGTATCCAGGGCTGAAAAGCAAAATTAAGTTCCTACATTATTAACCAGCATTATACATGATTTTGAAAATTATTTTGTTCTTTTAAAGTATATTATTATACCACTTTGGTATTAAGGTTACTAAGTTGGCAATTTGATAATGATATCCATGTGTTATATAGGGAGATCCTCAAAATTTATAAGGAAACATAATATTATAGTGATTTCGATTTAGTCAGAAGTATTCTAAGCATAAGCTATTAAGTAAGATTTTGCCACGGGTATACCATGGTTCCGAAAGTGCTTAGAGAACTTCTGACTCTTTGGTTTCAGTGTTGTTTTTAGAACTGAAAGCATAATACGTGGGAGAGCCATGCTTCGGCACGAATGGGCCGGCTCAACCGGAGAAATACCACGTTCTCACAGAAAACCGGCGTGAAACAGCGCTTGCGCTGTGTTTCGCCGAGTGAGTGAGTTTACCGGAGGTCCGATTCCCTTCCCTATCCTCCCCTATTCCCTTCCCTTCCAATCCCTACCCTCCCCTATTACCCTATTCCCTCTAAAAGGCCGGCAACGCACCTGCAGCTCTTCTGATGCTGCGAGTGTCCATGGGCGACGGAAGTTGCTTTCCATCAGGTGACCCGTTTGCTCGTTTGCCCCTTTATTTCATAAAAAAAAAATAATAATAATAATAATATGCTACTATGTATATTTTATTCAACGTAATTCAAGTTTAATTAAGTACTTACAGTTAATAGATGTAATAGTTTCATACCTAAATCATATCTATCTACAACTGACACTTATGTATTTACCATTACATAAATAACTAAAAAGAGTGAAATTATTATTTATTAACAAAAAATTAAAACCGACTTCCAAGGTAAAAACAAGTTAATTTTTTGTTAAAAAATAATTTTAAATATGTAAGACTTATGAAATGTGATATGAACACATTATAAATAATCAAGGTTTTTCTTTAATGTAATTTCAATTATTATAGCAAAAATTAAAAAAGTAAAAAACCGATTAGTCGGCGCTTTTTGCCGACTATTCGCCGACTAGTCGCCGACTACAAAAGTGGCCGGATAGTCGGCTTTACCGACTAGTCGGCGACTAGTCGGCACATCTCTAATATAGAGTAAAAAAGGCCAAAAAGGGATTTTGGGAGCCCCCCTTAAATATTAACTTTATTTTGTTTTTAGTATTTGTTTTTATAGCGGCAATAGATATACATAATCTGTGAAAATTTCAACTCTCTAGCTATTACCTGTTAGCCTGGAGACAGACAGACGGACAGATATCGAAGTCTCAGTAATAGGGTCCCGTTTTTACTTTTTGGGTACGGAACCCCAAAAGTAGATAAAAAACTATTTTCAGGCCTAACGAATGTAACATCGAGGAAATTGATTACTAAGCAGATGGCAAACCTAAGTAATTTGGGCGCGCGGCGTAAAATAAGTCAAACTCATCCGACAGATCACAGCTAACATTGAACATAAGCCGACCAAACGACGTAGGTCTGTCAACTGCCTGGGAATCAATTTCCTCGGGTATACACTATTACGAAATTTCAATCAATTCAAATCTAAACGTGGGAGAGCCATGCTTCGGCACAAATGGGACGGCTCGACCGGAGAAATACCACGTTCTCACAGAAAACCGGCGTGAAACAGCGCTTGCGCTGTGTTTCGCCGAATGAGTGAGTTTACCGGAGGCCCAATCCCCTTCCCTTCCCTATTACCCTATTCCCTCTTAATAGGCCGGCAACGCACCGGCAGCTCTTCTGATGCTGCGAGTGTCCATGGGCGACGGAAGTTGCTTTCCATCAGGTGACCCGTTTGCTCGTTTGCCCCTTTATTTCATAAAAAAAAAAAATAATAATAATAATATGCTACTATGTATATTTTATTCAACGTAATTCAAGTTTAATTAAGTACTTACAGTTAATAGATGTAATAGTTTCATACCTAAATCATATCTATCTACAACTGACACTTATGTATTTACCATTACATAAATAACTAAAAAGAGTGAAATTATTATTTATTAACAAAAAATTAAAACCGACTTCCAAGGTAAAAACAAGTTAATTTTTTGTTAAAAAATAATTTTAAATATGTAAGACTTATGAAATGTGATATGAACACATTATAAATAATCAAGGTTTTTCTTTAATGTAATTTCAATTATTATAGCAAAAATTAAAAAAGTAAAAAACCGATTAGTCGGCGCTTTTTGCCGACTATTCGCCGACTAGTCGCCGACTACAAAAGTGGCCGGATAGTCGGCTTTACCGACTAGTCGGCGACTAGTCGGCACATCTCTAATATAGAGTAAAAAAGGCCAAAAAGGGATTTTGGGAGCCCCCCTTAAATATTAACTTTATTTTGTTTTTAGTATTTGTTTTTATAGCGGCAATAGATATACATAATCTGTGAAAATTTCAACTCTCTAGCTATTACCTGTTAGCCTGGAGACAGACAGACGGACAGATATCGAAGTCTCAGTAATAGGGTCCCGTTTTTACTTTTTGGGTACGGAACCCCAAAAGTAGATAAAAAACTATTTTCAGGCCTAACGAATGTAACATCGAGGAAATTGATTACTAAGCAGATGGCAAACCTAAGTAATTTGGGCGCGCGGCGTAAAATAAGTCAAACTCATCCGACAGATCACAGCTAACATTGAACATAAGCCGACCAAACGACGTAGGTCTGTCAACTGCCTGGGAATCAATTTCCTCGGGTATACACTATTACGAAATTTCAATCAATTCAAATCTAAACGTGGGAGAGCCATGCTTCGGCACAAATGGGACGGCTCGACCGGAGAAATACCACGTTCTCACAGAAAACCGGCGTGAAACAGCGCTTGCGCTGTGTTTCGCCGAATGAGTGAGTTTACCGGAGGCCCAATCCCCTTCCCTTCCCTATTACCCTATTCCCTCTTAATAGGCCGGCAACGCACCGGCAGCTCTTCTGATGCTGCGAGTGTCCATGGGCGACGGAAGTTGCTCTCCATCAGGTGACCCGTTTGCTCGTTTGCCCCTTTATTTCATAAAAAAAAATAAAAAAAATCGGTTGAGCCGTTTTGGAGGAGATCGCGCACAAACACTGTGAAACGAGAATTGTATATTTTAGAATGTTTATTTTCAACATTTATTAAGACGCCAACGCCAACATTAAAGGCCGGCAACGCACCTGCAGCTCTTCTAATGTTGCGAGTGTCCATGGGCGACGGTAGTTGCTTTCCATCAGGTGACCCGTTTGCTCGTTTGCCCCCTTATTGTATAAAAAAAGACGTTAAGACTAACAGAAATAAACAAAGTTGTCATACAATGCGGTGGCAAGGAAAGTGTGTCTTAGTTTTTTCGTGTATAAATCAAAGGCGTCAGTTGGTGTTGACTCGGCAGCCGCTACCATTATTGCCCTGTTCACGTTATCCTCACTTTTTCCCCCTCGTTACCAAATAATCAAATATAACAATGTTTTCAGTATTAATGTTCATAATCTTGAATTATGGGTTACTTTGTTTTCGCTTACCAGATAAAATTGGACATAATGTCACTAAAATATGTCTAAAATACCTTTTTCCATCTACTTTCTCTCTAGATCTTTATCTATCTAGATAAAATCCAAATATGCCTGATATTTATCCATTTACGGGAAAGAGCTTGAAAAGCTCTACATTTGTGCGACCTAAAATCTCTAAACCATGGGAGAAAAAAGTTAACGAGGGTGGGTAAAAAATCACAAAAAACACCCTGTATTATTGCATCGATTTATAGTGTTGCTGGTAACGAATTATATCTGGAAAGTAATCGTATATGGCATACTTGAGGAAACGCCTCCGTGGTCTAGTGGTATAGAGCGCGGCTCTTTACTCGGAGGTCGTGGGTTCGATTCCCGCGTGGGAAACATGTTATTTCCAAGTTTGGTTAGGACAGTGCAGGCTGATGATTGTCTGACAAGTAAGATGATCCATGCGTCGGATGGGCATGTAAAAAGTCGGTCCTGCGCCTGATCTCTCGCCAGTCGTGTCGGTCTTCCGTCCCACTGGGTTATGAGAGTAAAGGAATAGAGAGTGCTCTTGTGTACTGCGCACACACTGGGGCACTATAAAATTACTCCTGCGTAGCTGGCCTGGTTTCAATGAAACAGGCCACCGTCACCGAAACCGGTGTGGGAGCTATTATTATTATTATTACTTGAGGAAAGTGTTGTGTTTTAGTATATTTATTCATATTTTAAAGAAATGTATGAGAGAACAATAAAATGCTTTCCTGGATTTTATCGTATATAATATATTCACTTTGGAGAAATTGTTTATAATGAGCAATACTAGCGAATAGCTTTGTCCATACTGTGCATTTTTCTGTTCGTCAAGGGCATGCGTTACAGCGCAGTCGACAGCGAACGTGAGGCATGCCCGCGACGCATGCCCTCTGACCGTATCCAAAACTTTCGCTTTGTTATTAAAAATGCCAGTTGGCGTTGCGTTCGTTAACGCATACAATTATTGAATGCGCCATAACGAAAGTTGAATGAAAGAAGATGACGAAAATTGAAGACGAAAGCGCATAGTGTGGAGGACATAGCTAATGGTGCAATAATAAAGAACGTTTTTTTTTCTTTCTCTGGAAAAATTGGGATTAGGAAATAATGGGTTTATACTAGAGTCTAGACCATCCTACCAAAATCCAGATCTCTTACTAAGAGTTCTGAATCTGAGACTTAACATGCTACGCGTAGTGACACTATTACCATAGAAAGGTGCGCTGCGTAGAGCCGCTTTTACGATAAGAAGTGTATAAGCTACTGTATAGTGACACAATTGAAATATGAATAATGAATGTACAATCCGCGTAGAGTTATCTATATAAAAATATTTTGAACCCAAATTGTGATTGAATTACTCGTTGTCATATTACCCTTAAAAGCTATAAGGGAAATATTACTTTTTAGAGTTCCGTACCCAAAGCGTAAAAACGGGACCCTATTACTGAGACTTCGATGTCTGTCCGTCTATCGGTCCGTCTGTCTGTCCGTCTGTCTGTCTGTCTGTCTGTCTGTCTGTCTACATGCTGTAACTCAGGAACCGCTATAGGTAGACTTTTGAAAATTTCACAGATTATGTATTTCTGATGCCGCTACCACAAAAATACTAAAAACAAAATAAAGTTAATTTTTTTTTTTTTTTATGAAATAAGGGGGCAAACGAGCAAACGGGTCACCTGATGGAAAGCAACTTCCGTCGCCCATGGACACTCGCAGCATCAGAAGAGCTGCAGGTGCGTTGCCGGCCCTTTAAGAGGGAATAGGGTAATAGGGGAGGGTAGGGATGGGAAGGGAATTGGGGAGGGTAGGGAAGGGAATAGGGTAGGGGATTGGGCCTCCGGTAAACTCACTCACTCGGCGAAACACAGCGCTAGCGCTGTTTCACGCTGGTTTTCTGTGAGAACGTGGTATTTCTCCGGTCGAGCCGACCCATTCGTGCCGAAGCATGGCTCTCCCACGTATGAATTTAATTTTCATACAACGCAAACGTTGTTTTTTTTGTCTTTTTGGCTCATAATCCATAATGGCAACATGTAGAGTGTAGACACTTGAAATTTTCACAATGTCCTCAATAATTATGAATAATATACAATAAAAATAAAATAAATAATTAAGGGGGCTCCTATACAAAAAAAACATAATCATTCCCTATTTTCGCTCCATAACGGTACGGAAACCTTCTTGTGCGAGTCCCACTCGCACTTGGCCAATTTATTTAAAAGCGCTTAAAATTATGAAATTGTTTGTCATAAGCTGCTCAATAAAGCTTATCCAGATTACATAATATATACAAACTATTGTTTTCCATAAAAAATCAATTAACAGATCATCTACTGATTTGAAAACTTTTATGGCCTGTTTCACCGCTTCCTGATAAGATGCCCGATAGGGTTATTTGACAGATTTTCCATACTCCATCTGTCAAATTAAGTGGTGGATAGCCTTATCAGGAAGCGGAGAAACAGGCCCTTAATCTATCAAATATTAATTTTTACAGCGCTGTGGATTTATTCATAATTCTCGTTTCTAGCTTTATATTAAAAAGTGATGTAAGTACAGAGCTAATTTGTAATCTATGTTTTGCTCTGTTGTTAAATAAATCATTTTTTCCGCTTTTATTACCGGTCTCGTATTTTCTCTAGACTACACCATAGTCTAGAATTTGCAAGGAAATAATAACGTAGCAAGTCTACTTGTTAGGTCTTAGTTATTCGACCTAGGTTAATCTAGGCTTAGAACATCCTGCGAGCTTTAGCTAACTTTTTAATGTAGTTTGTTGCTAGAGTTTAAATTTTTATTTCATAAGTTTACATTTAATGGCTCGCCATCGTCATCAGATTATCAACTTTCCTTTACTTTTTGCTTTATTTTGTAATGAAATTAAACCAGAGTTGCATTTTATCACCTTTATTGATCATATATTTTTAACAAACATTCATATTAGTTTTACAATACGGATACATAAATCTTAACCCTAAAATATGAAAGACAGACATTAAGCTTTCAAGGGTAAATTTTGGCCTCCCGACGTTGGCCCATAAAGGGCACAAAAGATGACGTACGTGTTAAGGTTAATTCAGATCGCAACGCGACGAGGTGAAGCGAGGCGCGGCGCAGCATAAAGTATGGATTTGACAGATTTCAATTGCGTGAGACGTTCGAATCTATCAAATCTATATTTAAATGCATCTACGCGTCGCGTTGCGGTCTGAATTAATCCTTAGGGTCAATTCAGACCGCAAGATGTCCCTAAGGTGTTGACCCTAAGGGTCAATTCAGACCGCAACGCGACGCGTAGATGCATTTCTAAATTTGTATGGATTTGACAGGTTTGCAAGACGTCTCACGCAATTGAAATCTGTCAATTCAGTACAAATTTAGAAATGCATCTACGCTCCGCGTTGCGGTCTGAATTGACCCTTAGGGTTGATTCAGACCGCTACGCGACGCGTAGATGCATTTATAAATTGAAAGGTTTGCAAGACGTCTCGCAAAATTGTAATCTGTCAATTCAGTACAAATTTAGAAATGCATCTACGCTCCGCGTTGCGGTCTGAATTGACCCTTAGGGTTGATTCAGACCGCTACGCGACGCGTAGATGCATTTATAAATTGAAAGGTTTGCAAGACGTCTCGCAAAATTGTAATCTGTCAATTCAGTACAAATTTAGAAATACATCTACGCGTCGCGTTCCGGTCTGAATTGATTAGAGGCACTTTTAGTGTGATTGCCCACGTTGACCGAGCTTTCTGTAGACAGATGACAGATTCGGTTTAACGTCAATCTTGGATTTCCATCATGGACCAACGTGGAAGGTTTAAAGATGATTGACAGAAATGGCCACTTTGTTGTTTTAACCAATGATAACGTTGGTGTAGCGATCCCGAGACGGTGTGATTTTAACTACAACTTTTTATTACTAGCTAAAAACCGACCTTCGTGTATCGTGAGGGCTTGCGTCGTCACACCTTAACTGACTGATGATAACACAATATCTACATATAAATAAAAATTACTATGTTAAAGCACAAATCAATAGGTGTGATAGTTTTTCCGTAAAGTGTACCACAAAATGTTCAGGTTGTGGGATAATATACTATGATTGTATTTGGAGTAACAAAACATGTTGATAATACTTTAGGGAGTGTATGTGTCCCTTACTTAGAGTTTACTCTGGAAGTAGCAGCGCTGAAAGAGCAAAATTTTTTGAGCTTTGTATGGGCAAGCGCTCCAGCGTCATGAATTTTTCCATAAGGCTGCCTTCAAATTAAGTCGCGAGAAGTGCAGCTGCTGCCACACTACTCGCGACTTAATGTGAGGGCAGCCTAAGGGCGAAGCCAAACGAGCGTAATTTGTGAGTTGAGAGTCGCAGAATTTCAGTCCGGCAGAAAGTCCTGTTTGATTCACACGGCGACTCAAAATGAGTTGTCTGCCGGCTCACACGCATTATACCGACCGATTTCAGTTCGCGGGGAGCGCGGGCAGTGTTGCCAACTATGGGGATTTCCTACTAAATTTAGTGGGAAAAAATAAAAACAGTGGCTTTCAAGGGGATAATTTGGGGATATTTTTGGAGGTAAAATTTTTGCAGCGTAAATGTAATATGTAAGTATATTTATTTCGTTTTTATTTCTTTTATACTTATTAAATTATTCTTACTTCATTATCATTTTTATTATTATATATAATAATCATATTATATTATAATTTTTCAAATTGAAATGAACTACTTCTATTTTGCATAATATTTAAATACGTCCACTTCGACCCACCTATTGAGATGCATTTTCAGAAATACCTGGTATATACGTTGGACAGCAACTGAATAAAATGCACTCGTCTGGCAGCCCAACATATTTCTGCGACTGAAATTCCCCGACTCACAACTCACAAAACTACGCTCGTGTGGCAGTCCAACAGAATTTGGGGCAGAATTCTGCTCAGCAGAAATTCTGCCCAACAGAAATTCTGCAACGCACAACTCACAAATTACGCTCGTTTGGATTCACCCTAAAAGAGTAAAAAAGAGATACTCTTTCAGCGCTGTTACTTCCAGAGTAAACTCTATGTAAGGGACACATACACTCCCTAAAGTATTATCACTATGTTTTTTATTTTACGAAATAAGGGGGCAAACGAGCAAACGGGTCACCTGATGGAAAGCAACTTCCGTCGCCCATGGACACTCGCAGCATCAGAAGAGCTGCAAGTGTGTTGCCGGCCTTTTAAGAGGAAATAGGGTAACAGGGGAGGGAAGGGGAAGGGAAGGGAATAGGGGAGGGTAGGGAAGGGAATAGGGTAGGGGATTGGGCCTCTGGTAAACTCACTCACTCAGCGAAACACAGCGCAAGCGCTGTTTCACGCCGGTTTTCTGTGAGAACGTGGTATTTCTCCGGTCGAGCCGGCCATTCGTGCCGAAGCATGGCTTTCCCACGTATGACGTTTTGTTACTCCTTGTATACAATCATAGTATATTATCCCACCACCTGAACATTTTGTGATACACTTTACGGAAAAACTATCACGCCTATTGATTTGTGCTTCAACATAGTATTTTTTATCTATATGTAGATATCATCACCGTCAGTCAATTATAATAAAAAACTAATTTTGCAAGGGATGGTGCCTTCCTTAGAAACAGAAACTCGCGTGAGCATAAAGGTTCTGTGTTTATTTTTTTTGAACGGTGCAATAATTTTATTGTTTTTGTTTTCCGATCAGATTCTGAATTCGGTTAAAATCACTTTACTAAAAACGCTATTTTACCGCCTCGGGTATGCAATAGGGTCAATTCAGACCGCAACGTGACGCGTAGATGCATTTCTAAATTTATATGGATTTGACAGACAAGTTACAAGACTTAAAAATGCATCTACGCGTCGTCTTGCTGTCTGAATTGACCCTTAGGCTTCTGCCTCGAATCTTGCGAGCAACGGGCGGCGAGAACGCGACGCGCGGCGGGGGGGCAGTGCTTGCATAATTATAATATAGCCTGTCAAGAAAGTGAAGAAATTAAAAAGTGGCAACATCGTAGTGTCATCCCTTTCAAATCAATATATGAAAAAAGGGATGACACTACGATGTTGCCACTTTTTGATTTCTTCACTTTCTTGACAGACTTATTTTTATAGATCTGTCCCGAACCGCTAGTAACAGAAAGTGACATGTATTAATAATAACACATATTATTAACAATAATAATAATAGGTTGGCAACTCAGTAATTGCGGATTTTTTTAGAAAATCAAAGACAATTTTTTCATGGATCTAAATAATTCTACTCTGTAATTTATTGACCATTTTGATCAATGACATTTTGTCATCTTTATGGCAGCGTCATAATCCCACGTTCATAAAACTTCTGGTTTTTATTAGCAAAAAACTGAATCTGAACGAAATATGATGAAAAGTTTTCCTTTTGATTTTCCATTTTTCAACAAAAAACTACGCAACTGATAAAAAAAAACTTTTTACTGATTGACAGCTCAATTTCCAACTATCAAGTAACGAAATGTGTTTTACATATTTTGTACTTCAGCTGCAAAGCTAAAAATTCAACTGAAGCCATCTATGATAGAAATCCGCAATTATTGATTTGATTGCAACCTAATACATTGCAAAAATGTATTATTTTTAAAGTCATTATCAATTACTGATTGCGCGTCGATTGTTCCGAAGTCGCGAAATTACAGGCAACACCTTAACGGATGTCGAAGTTAAGATGTCAGGTTAGAAAGTATGTAGTCTTTGCTACTATTTTTTAGGTATTGGTAAAGGATATCAAGATAAAAATCAATTCTCTTGATTATTAAAAATCTGGTTGCCGTATTAAAAGGCAGTAAAATTATTTTTATACCAAGAAAACAATTTATGGCGGGATTCATAAGTTTGATGTGTCACGATCAGATAAAATCTATTTTAAGTACATTTTAATGACTAGATTTAGTTTACTATAAACAATATAAAGCTTGAAATTTGGCACAAGTAGATACCATAAACATAACAATAGTTTTGAAATTAAACTAATAATTACCACTTATATCAAAAACTGCTCTGCCGTTCATTAAACCGTTCGTTAAACGGTCAGCCGTTAAGGCTCTAGAGCAGTTGTCCCAAACCCGCAGCCCGTGGGCCGTATGCGGCCCGCCGGGACTTTATTTGTGGCCCGCGTGATGTTAAACCATTTTGAAATTTACACCCACCCGCAAAATAATGTAAAGTCATCGTGAAAGCTGTGAAATTTTGTCGAATTTTAAATTGATAATTTTGAAGAACAAAACATTTGTATTGAGGCCCGCGACACCCAGACTAAAACATGTTTGTGGCCCGTTTGAGAAAACGGTTGGGACCACTGCTCTAGAGCATGCCATAAAAATATACATACGTGTACAGACAATCAAAAAACACAAACAGTCGGGCAGCAAGTATCGACATTGGCACAACTATCCAAAGTAAAACATAAAAAAGTTTGATTAAAAAGTAAATTAAATTATTTTTACATGCATTTAATTGCCTTCTAATTACTAACTTTAGTGATCTCACATATCATTCCTTTCTTATATTCGTTCCTAGATTATCCTAATGTTTACTACCGGTATCCCCTTTTCATCAATCATCATAATCATAGGAGTTAAATATTAGAAGCAAGGTGTTTTGTGCTAGGGCTGCTACCACACACATTTTTAGTTCTTGATTTTACAAATATTTTTTAAAACTAATATAAACAGTTGTAGTTAAGTTAAATAAAATAAATATTTGATTGATATTTAATGCTGTCGCAAAACGTTGATTAGGGATTACAAAATGTTGTTGATAGCAGCCTTTTAATTTCACCGGATATACAATATATACAACAATATATATTATATAACATATAAAATATAATTTAGGATGACAATTTGAATTCATTGGTAATATTTATTGAATATTACAGAAAAAAGCCGTGTCGCATAATGACCTATCCAATTTAGCTACTGAATAATGTATCGAGTAATTTGAGTAAAATTAAATGTAATTTCTTCGTTAACCTTGCCAGACTTAACTACGAGCCAATTATAACCTTAAATTGCCAACGAAATAAACAGAAAAATGTCACTTAAATTAAAATATTGCAAATGAATACAAATGTGTCACTATACCTAACAACTAGTCAATGAATGGTATATTATGTAAATCAGTCATTTCAAGAGTAATTATTTAAAACTTAATTAGAATTACATCTATAGTTTTAAACTAAGTATGGGATACGCGGCCTCTATAAATACATAATAATTTAGTGACAATACAATATTATGACAAAATGTTATACTTTTTTGCGATAATGATTCTTTGAATCACGCTTAATTTTATAATCATTTACAGCCCTATATTATAAACAATCTCTAGAGTCTCGGATAATATTATTGGCGTGCGACAACCCTACATAAACTTGGAATCAGGTGACACCGAGATGCGATTTTACGAGCAGTTCAGTCCGCGTCTTGGTGTACGCTGACCCTTGTCGACTAAATTAACCCAAATGATATTTTTAATTCACAATTTTCATATATTTTTGAATGTTTTTTATGATGACATATTTTGATACTGCATTAATCGTTTGGGGAGCTTTACATAATAACTAACTGAAACGTACCTACACTCAACTGCCAATGCTTTAGCATCTCATAACTTTAGTTATCTGACTTTATACCTTCACAAAGTACAATTTAGAATTTACTCTCCTTATCTTAAACTCCTTTCATACATTTAGACATAAGTTTGGCACTTCATTTCCTATACAATCACAAAGTTCAAAACATTCGGTCCAACAAATGAACAAACTTAGTTTTTACATTACACTATATAAAGAGATTTTAAAAAGCTTTTTAGGACGGAAGCTTAAATTTAAGCTTAATAATAAATTGGCAATGATAAAACTCGAGATCCACGCCCTCGGTTTGGTGGTTCGCACCTAATGTGATTGGGGTCTTAAATCTCTGTCTCAGTATTCAACGAAATGAGATGATAAGGCTCGGATCAGACTTGGCGTTTTTCAAGCGTGATTATCTACGTTCTAGGACGTAACGAGGAGTGTGAATTTAAGCCTCGAAAACGTTAATGCGATGCCGCGGCCGGCGTGTTATTCCTAAACGCCTAGTCTGAATATGGCTTAAGAATTTGCAAATATTGTACACAAATTAGACGATTTAAAAAATGTTCAAAACGTCGGGTACAGTCGTAGTGAAAAATTTCCATTATTTTAATATGAATATTGAATACTTTTTGAATATGATTTCCATAGATATAATAAATTCCGAGTTGAGCCTGTATTGAATAAAGTTATTTATATTCTTTTGATATGATTCCCTTATGCAATATCAGATATTTTGCCGTACATAATAATGTTGTAGACAATTCACTAGTTTTGTTTTATACACTAATTTAGTTTTGTCTAATTAATGGATGCGTACGTAAGAGATAAGCCTTATTTATTATACAACACTTATTTCTTTTATTAAACTATTTGACTGTATTGTAAAGATATTATACGTGGATTATAATTATTTTAAACATTGATTTAAGACATACAGTTTTCAAATACCTGCCATATGACTGCACTATTTGTAGCATGATATTCTACGGATGTTGAAGATGCTTCAAGAAATTGAACATTTAGCAGTCTGACATACTTCTGAAATTGGCAATGTTGTTGCGTCGGAGAGCGAATGACATTATCTTGTCATATCATGACATAATATAATATAATGCAGACAAATTCAGAGGTCTATCAAACTGCAAAAATTTTTTCAAAATAACTATCGTGAGTTATGTTCAGTTTATCCATATTAAGAAAAACTGTATAGCCGTC
Organism: Aricia agestis; assembly: GCF_905147365.1. Taxonomy (NCBI): domain Eukaryota; kingdom Metazoa; phylum Arthropoda; class Insecta; order Lepidoptera; family Lycaenidae; genus Aricia; species Aricia agestis. The sequence continues at coordinate 20,350,675 of NC_056428.1, read as the reverse complement.
CATATGGCAGGCTAAATGCTATCCTAAAATGTTTATCTAACATCAACAGTATTATATTAAACAATAAATTCTATTCTAGTGATATTATTTTAATATACGGCATTAGTAGATAGTAAGTAAAAGTAAAGATTAAAATTGATCCCAAATTATAACTGTTATAGGTTCTAATTTAACTGAACTAGTTAATTTTACTCTTACTGATTAACTTAATTTAAGTTTTGAAAAATTAACTTTAACGGAAGCTAGAATATATTTACATGAAGGTGAATATTTGGAAACTAAACTTTTAACAGAATCTTAAATTAAACTGAAACAAAATTTATAGGACACATAAAAATAAGAATAGAAGTCAATTTTCATACATCTAACTACGCTAAGAACATTCATTGCTCTAATTTAGTTTTGACACTTAACACCGAATATAAGACCCTGATCTTTAGCTACGATACGCCAATTTGATTACATTAAACATCAAGTTATATTATATCCTGGCTCATAAGACCCCAAAATAGCCAAGCGTAAATCCTGTGTTAGATGACACAAAAGACAGCCATTTTAGGGTTAACTTACGTTAATTTCCAGGACTGACACGAGTATATCTGGTAAATGTCAATGTCCAAGGGGTAAAGTGCTTTTTCGCATGTTCCGAGAACCAAAATGTCCAAACAGGTCATAAAAATGTCACAGCCGAGTAAGTATTAGTATACTAGTATTCAGATATCTCATATCTGGTGGAAGTCATTTGAAGAAAGGGACTGAAAATAGCAACTTCTTTAAGCGATTGGCAGGGGATTTGTAGAAGATTTGGATTAAAGGTCAATTTCAGATTATTTTGTAAGAGGTGTCCAGATGAACCATCATCAGGTCACTGGATCACCAGATTTATTTACTTAAAAAAATATAGCAATTCCAGAATATTGGACGCTAACATTAAAATATGTTAAATCCATTCCCTTTCTTCAAATACAATAACGCCATTCCTTGCTTTACTTAAAACCGTTGGTGGCAGGTGGTGATGCCACGGATCTTCTTTCGGTATATGGTAAAGTCTTACAGCTGGTACAGCTCGACGCTGCTGGATCGCCGCCGAGTGAGGGACGAGTGGCGGGCGCCAACGTCCCGTGCTGAGGATCAGACTTGTGAGAAACTACCGCCCATCTCCGTCTCCTCCTGGAGGCTTTGGTTGTCTGACGCGTAATACTGAAAAGGAATTTAATCTCACTATTCATATACCTTACAATGGGTTTTCCAGAAATGATTATCCTAGCCAAATAATTGAAAAAACATCTGCTAGTATGACCTAGTCTAGTCCAAAATGCTGGTACGATACTTCTTTTTTTCTCGAAAATATCCTTTAATGCTAGGTATACTTACTAGTGGAATATGCCTTTAAGTTACCATCTTGAATCTCTGAATTTCTCTTCTTCTTTTTGACGTAGGTACAATTAATCAACTTACCTCAGAGTAAGCTCCACCATTCCATTCCAGCCTTCCTTGCTCACGTTGCGGTGTGCGTTGGGGTGTCAAATCTTTATTCCTCAAGTTCATGCCAGGTCGGGCCCTCAAGGCCTGTCTCAGTGATATATTTGCTCTTTGCGCCTCAGCCCTTCCATGCTGGATGAATTCCAGGATAGCGGTTGCTAGGGAAACTCCCAAACCTCCGATCAGAATGTAGAAGAGTCCGGCCATTTGGTTCAGCGTCAATTGTTTGCCTTGCAGCTGTAAAATTTTACACAAATTAGTTTCATCATTAAGACCCATTAGGTTTTGAAATAATTGGTTCTGGGTTGGTAGATATATTAATCGTTACGTAGAAAGTTACTCTCGTGAGAAGCGTGCATATTTTCAGTATAATAAACTATCGGTATAATAAATATATCTAGAACGGTGAATTAAATACATCCAAATCCAGAAACCACCCACGTTGTCACCATTTAGTGTGTGGAAAATCTGGATATGTTTTTGAAAGTTTTCTGAATTCTATTATTATTGTGAGCGTGCTCTTCTCTGTGTATTGTGTATGTAATGAGTGTAAAAAATATCATCAAAAGGCACTTACACCACACAAATCGATGTCATTGGCACATTGTGGATCAAGAAACCAACGGCGAACCAGACTCTGAAGTTGTCCCTCGTTCTTCAGATGCTGCAGGGCTAAATTAACTCCATCCCTATAAAAGTCTTTGACATAAGCATACGTATAATATAATTCGCTTAATATTCGCTTTATATTCGCGAGCCTTTCGCAGAGCTGATTTCGCAGTTGCTAGAGTTTTATGGGTTCCATAGCTAAATGGCAAAAAACAGAACCCTTATTTACATCCCCGATACCTTACCTCAGCTTCGATCCTTTCGGGAAGGCTACAGCGAAATCCCTTACTCCAGCATGGGTAGCAGATACGAGCATATGGCAGGGTTTCTTGGACTTGTTGGTTTCAGCCTGATTCGAGTCAACGAAGAAGGAGAACCAGCCAGCACCGTGATAAATGTCCTGTGATTAATATTTAACAATTTACGTGACTTTCTATCAGACTTAGGTTGGTATCAGTTGGCGATTAAGTTTCCATCTATCAAAGGGTAGTAAATTAAGTTCCTTTTGTAATCATTGTAAAGTATGAAGTTTATTAAAGTTATAAATTTTGAGTAAAATTGTAAAAGCAAAATTTCCATTCTTACATTATGTTTAAAAGGCCTCCAACAACCTTAGTAAGCAAAAGATAGCTCAAGCATTATTTAATCATAACTCAGGCAGGCAAGGTAGTATTGGTAGGCCTTGTTCACCACTCTTGGCCCAAGAGCCAGTGGCAGCCAGACATTTTATAAAAGCTGAAAGTTTTTCGTACACGTCCTCATAGAGGTGAGAATGACCAGAAACTAAGGAGTTTGGGCGCGTTTACTTCAGGAAGTGGTGAATTACTTTATGTGGCAAATCCTTAGTTCTACTTTAGTAAAAAAACTGTATACATCAGGGCAAGTGGTGATCTTGGTATATAGTCGCAGTGGCTCGTTGATGCGATTGACGGTCAAGTACGAAGTCAGGTTGGCGGTGTAAGTTGAGACCAGAACGAAAGCGAAGAACCACCAGACAGTGCTGATGATCCGACCGGAGATGGATCTAGAAAGAATTTTAATATTGGATTTATGGCATACAAAGAGACACGAAAAGCCTGTCAAAAAAGAATAATTTGCACAAAACTTTGAAATCACATCAAAAGCACAATAGACATAACTACCAGTAGTTCGACTGCAAAGAAATGGACAGGTTTCAATATCTGTCAAATTCGTCGGGTTTCACTAGGATTATGAATGGATTGTGCCTCGCGCTGGCTGATATATTTTATTTTTAAATATTTAAAATAAAGATTTCAAAATTGGATTCTGACAATTTTAATCGCATGTGCCAAAACACAAACAACAAAACGACCAAAGAGGAACACGTCCATCGAATATGTCATAGTTTTAAATTTGTAGGTAACAATTTAACAACCCTAGCGACGATTTTCGTCATAATACGTCAAATTTAAAAATTTCAACATCAGTTCTAAGTCGGAATACTCTATCATTCTGTCTACTCTGTCAAAAGCACAAAAAATGTGTCAAGGTGAACATATTTCAAGTATATAAGCGTTCTCTGTGGAAATACAACGAGAAGAAAACCACATTTTGAGCGTGATTACGCTTAGAAAATTTTGACCTGCGTCTACTCTTTCTTAGCAGCATGTAATTTTGTTTTTTTTAAATAATTGGTTCTGGGTTGGTAGATATATTAATCGTTACGTAGAAAGTTACTCTCGTGAGAAGCGTGCATATTTTCAGTATAATAAACTATCACATTTTTCCATTTTCAAGAGTCAAAGTGAGACTATACAAAAATTTAATATAATCGAACGGTGAATTAAATACATCCAAATCCAGAAACCAAAATTCCACCATCTACTAATTCGTTTAAAAGCCAAGCCTATTTTAATTATGGTCGGTTCACGAATTGTACAAAATTGTCTAATCTCTCTTAAAATTTTATGACTCCGATTCACTGATGGGGAAACGACCGACCCCGTACGAAGTTAAATCTAATGCAGTTTTAATATAGTGCAGTGGAATTCATTGTACGAGTAAAATAAATTTTGGGATCGGTCTAGCAGAATCGGAGATTTCGTTTAAGCTATGGTTTCCTGGGATAAAAGTGTCGTGGTTTAACCTGAACTGAGCTTTATTTTTTGCTTTTATCATTTACAGTTTTATCGTATTTAGATTGCATTTCAGCTCACATTTTAGATTTATTAATATAATATTACTAGCTGTCCCGGCAAACGTTTCTTTGCCGTATAAAGTATTTCGCCCGTATTATTTTATTGAAGTGACTAAGTAAATAAGTATGTCACCATGGCAACGTCCATCGCTATCCCGTCGCACAAACAATGGTCGCCGTCAGTTTCGAGTTGTAATAATTTACTATTATTTATTCAACAAATGCACTTATCAATATAAAAAGTACCCATTAGCCAATTCTCAGACCCACTGAATATGCATATAAAATTTGGTTAAAATCAGTAAAGCCGTTTCAGAGGAGTACGCGCCCTAACATTGTGACACGAGAATTTTATATATAAGATGTATATTGTATATTCGTACATGTACCAGATGATAGGTTTTATATTGTTTTACTTTTTCTGGACAGAATATTTTAAGCAGTTACACTTTAAAATTATACTGTACTTTTTTTATTCAATCAAAAAGATTTTTAGGAACAGGTAGGTAATGTTTAGATATCGTTATCGTTAAGTTAATGATACTTAATAATAATTATTTATTTATTTTTATAATGATTAGTATAATTAATATAGTAGCTGTGATCTTAATATAAAATTTTATCAACAAAAACTCTGTTAAGTAGCTCAAACGTAAAGATGGAACAGACAAACATACTTTTGCAATTATAATAATATTAGTTTGGCTTAAGCCCGTCACAGACTTAGCTATAATATATATTAATATACCGTACTATAATATATATTATAGTAGCTACCAGAAATATATATGTTATACCTGAGTGTGCGGTCACGCGAAAATTAGTATAGAAAATATATAGTAATATGCCTAGCTATAAAAATATTAATAATATATATTATAGTTAAGTCTGTGACGGGCTTTATTCTACAGCAGGAAACAAACGATTTCAATGTTACATAAACAATAAAACAATCATGCAAATGTGACACTTACCTGGGCGCCATGTCACTACCTTGCTGCATAAAAGATCCCAAAGAGAACCAAATGGAGTTCCAAAAGCTGAATTCGTTCACGAGCGTGGTCTGAAATATGACAATAGTCTCATTCATTCCGCATAGTCTTACAGCATTAATATGAATAGGGTTGAACATGACAGTTATTTATAGAGGCATTTAAGTTTCAAATTATTAGGAATAACCTTGTTAAAATATATAGAGACATTTTAGTTTTTAATATGAGTTATTGAATTGAGTTTAATCCTTCGATGGATTCTTTGAAATCTATTGATATTCTATTGTGTCTCGCTCACCGGTGAGCTTATGGGGCTTGATGGGTTAAAGTAAAATTATTTGGGCAGCCCCGAAGTTAAGGAAGGTTTTTCCTACTTTTATTTATAATACCTTCCCTGTGCATCAAAGTTTTGTAGTATGCTTACTGACAATTTTACTTATGCCTTAAATAGCACTTAATTTCTACACTTCACCTTAAACAGGAACAACGATACAACGTAAAATTAATTGATGAACAGCAGCCACATTCAGATTTAATTGTTAGTTAACGTAATTATAAATTTAATATAAAGTAATCATTTATTCTTTGCTTAGGTTCTACGGGGTGAAACAAAACTAAGTGATAATAATTTAGGTTGTGTATGTATTCCTGGTAGAGAGTTCACTGAGAAAGTAAAGACCACATTTTTTTCACTTTTGTATGGGCAAGCTCCCCAGCGTCACGAGTTTCCCCATACAAGGGTGAAAAAAAATTGTTTTTTCAGCGCTGCTACTTTCTCAGTGAACTCTATGTCAGGAACACATGCACACCCTAAAGTATTATCACTTAGTTTTTTTCATAAAGTTAATATACCTAAGTACATTAAACTTAGTACCACCGGTCCTAAGTTCAAAATTCTTAAAGGAGTGAAACAGGGAGACCCACTTTCTCCGAAATTATTTTGCTGTGTCCTTGAAGAAATTTTCCGAAAACTGGATAGCCAGTGGTCAGAGAAGGGCATCGAAATTAATAAGAAAAGGCTAACCAATCTCCGCTTTGCCGACGACATAGTCCTTTTCGCTCCTACAGCCGCAGATCTCCAAGTTATGCTCCAAGACCTCAGCACTGCAAGCCTCGAGGTGGGACTTACAATGAACAGGTCCAAAACACAACTGATGACCAACAGCACGAGACGTAGGGTCGTGTTGGACGAGCAAGAAATACACTATGTCGACGAATATATCTACTTGGGCCAGTTAGTTTCTTTTGACAATAGACCAGGAAAGGAAATCGATCGCCGAATTGAAAACGCCTGGAAGAGCTACTGGTCCATGAAGAAGCTGATGAAGGGAGAGCTACCAATCTCCCTGAAGCGCAGGCTCGTCGACATGTGTATTCTGCCCGTCCTAACCTACGGTGCGCAAACTTGGTCATTGACCGATTTACAAAAGTCCCAACTCGGGGTTTGCCAAAGAGCAATGGAGCGCAGTATGTTGGGAGTAAGTCTTCTGGACAAAATAAGGAACACAATACTGCGCTCACAAACAAAAATCACGGACGTAGGAGTTAAGGCGGCTAAGCTAAAGTGGGATTGGGCTGGCCACGTTGGCCGTATGCATCCCGACCGCTGGGCAAAGATATCGACAGAGTGGGTACCTGAAGATGGAAGACGCAACCGTGGCCGGCCTAGGAAAAGATGGCGCGATGAGCTGGAGGCGTACCAGCCGGGCTGGCCAACGGTGGCGCTGGAGCGAGACAAGTGGAAGACCCTGGGGGAGGCCTTTGCCCAGCAGTGGGATAGCATAGGCTAATAAAAAAAAAAAAAAAAAAAATATACCTAGCGGAATAGAGAAACAAATGCCTAATCAAGAGAGATGTCACTATCAGTAACACTGCGTGGTGAAAAGAGACGTGTGATACATGACAGCAGCACTCTTTTTTTGACGTCCAGTTGGCACGTGCCGCACGTTGACAATTAAATATCATAGAAATCATGTTCAATCATGCTTGTGTAAGTGTATATGTACACATATTTTTACACACAGATGAAACCAATTTCGGTTTCGTTTGACAGCTCGAGATTGTTGCTCTATTCCGCTAGGTATATTAACTTTATGGTTTTGTTACACCCTGTACCTATATACTCACCCGGTTATCGTCGGCCTCCTCTAAATTCTGGTTGGTAGTGGTCGACATGAGCCGCCACTCGTGCGGCGAGAAACGTGACACGAGGTAAAGACATAAACCCACGACGAAAACGCTGCATAGCACGAGTAGCTGGAAACAGATTTATGTTATATAATATAGGGAAAATGGTTGTTTTCTCGCAGTAAAATTATCATATCAATAGATATGTGAAGGTTTTTTTTCATAAATAAAATTCGGCCGGGTCATAGCCGCTCGCGCATCGGCATAAAGTTGCCATAGTACGTCATAAAAATTATTTTTAATTTTCAAAAAATAACTTGGATGATTCGATAGTACTACTATTAAGGTAAATCGTTCTACTGCGGGAAAACAACCACTAAAATGTCACTTATGTAGGGAAATGTCACTTATCTATATATTAATACGTGAGCGAAAAACTTTGTATCCCTTTCGAAGAAAAATGGGGAAACGCAGGTGAATGAAATTTTGCACAGTTATAGTTTATATGGTAAAGGAGAGCATCGAGCTAATATTATTTTGAAATTATGCTTTTATCATAAATTTTTTTAACAAAACATTACACACACTACAACACACACACAAGGCAAAATGACAGATTTTTGAGTGACAAGCCTATACATACGAATTGTACTCTTTTATTTATGATTGAAGTCTGTTGACAACAAGGTGACAAATTGAAAATGGATTATAGTTTTTTTTATTGAATCTTAGATGCTATTAGACAATGCTTACACAGCCAGTCTGAGATCAGCTGAGTCCCAAAGACAAGAGTTGAAAAAAATATGATTAAGTCAATATTTAAAAAAAAATATAGGTAGTCCTAATGTCGTTGAAAGTTAAAACTAAGGTCGAAGTTTCGACCATTGGGCGATCTCTAGTATAGGGAAATAGCTATGTTCTTGTGAAATGTACTGTAGGACACTATAACAATACAAATATTTTTTTCCTTTTTTACCAGACCATGGCGAAGCCTAAAAAGCATAAAGTCTACTGGCCCGTTTTTAACAAAAGATACCTCAAGTGACATAGGCCATAATTTTTTGCAAAATGGCCCATCTACGGACAGACTGGGATAGAGTTAACATAGCATATAAAATTATTATGATAAACGCCTATTGTTAACTTAGATTAGCATTAGTGACAGAAGAGTGGCAACTTAAAAGTAAATATAAGGAACTCCCATGGGAAACCAATTAAAATGACATGAATAGCTACCCTAATCACTATAATTAGCTCGCTATGCGTGAAGTTCATTGCATCATGGCTCCCTAATAAAAAAAAAACTACTAATTTCAAACTCAATTCCAAAGTTCTAAAATCAAAATCTCGTTGCAATATCATAACCCAACCCAATCAACTCGGAGTGACTTCTCAAGTCGTATTCCGTGCAACATTTTATGACAGTATATTTACACTATATCCCTTACAAACGATCGGTGCTGGTGAGGTCGTTAAATGAGATGACAGTACATCTATCCCTGTCCCTCTCCTTCCGGGGTGTTTGTTACAAGAAAATGGGGCTAATTCTAAAGTAGCTTTTTTGTGAGATACATTGGCATTAAGATAGCTTTATGTTTCCTTAACACTTTCATACTTTCTATAGATATTTCATAGTAATAACTGCTAATATAAAGGTTTAAGGTGCGAATGGGTCATCTGGTATTAAAAGACATCCCGGGCTTACGTTTAAGTTTAGGTTCTCGAAAAGCTAAGGGATATTGATGAATGAACGATAGGAACAAGATTTTCAAGTATAATATTATACCGACGCTTTTCAGAAAAATTATGTATAACAACCACTAAGGTCGATACTGATCCAGAGAATCCCAACTATTTCTTTCAGGACCTAAAGTAATTACTTAATTTATAAAGGACATTTAAGTTTCCTTGCCAGAAGAATTTATCAATACACCGACAATCTTCCACCGTGCGTTTGTAGCGTAACTTTCAGTTTTATTCCCCATCAAAAGGCCGGCAACGCACCTGCAGCTCCTCTAATGTTGTAAGTGTGATGAGCGACGGTAGTTGCTTTTCATCAAGTGACCCGCTTGCTCGTTTGCCCCCTTATTTAAAAAACTAATAGTGATCAATTTGAAAATCCCACTCACCCAAACCTCCAAGGACAGTGGTCGGAAGAAGCTGAACATGGTGATCAGATCCGGGTTCTCATCAGGGTCATGTGGCTCGCTAAAAGACAGGAACGGCTTGCTGAAGTCCACTACTGCCTCCCGACTGACTGTCATCGTGAGTGGGGCTATCACCAAGTCCACCTCCTAAAGATGTGATAATACTTTAAAAAAAAAAAACTAGTGTGCCGAGGTATGTGCAGTGACCACACAACTGAAGAAAAACTTCTTTAGCTCCATCTATAATTATTATGTATCTATGTACTTAAATCATAATATACTCGTCATGCATTTGCCAGCTTACTCCCCAAGTGTTCTCCAAGCGTGCGTAAAGAAGTTTTACTTCAAAAACTAACAAAAACACGCTATTTTTTTATTATTTAATAATTTATTGCATTGTCATCTAATACGTATGCAAAGTTTCGAATTAATTAGAAACCAAGTCTTCCTTCTGAAGATAGAGGGGGTTTCAGGACATTTTAATTGCAGAGTAGTTTGGAGATGTCTGTTTCCTTGATGAAAAGGGATAGGATACTATTTTGTTTAGGTTCTAATATTTCTGTGGTTGTAAAAGGGTTAAAATGATCGAGAGAAAGCTAGCAGCCAAGTGATAAGGAACTACGTTCCAAAAAACAAAACAACTTAATGCGTGATTAGTAGCGCGGAAACACACAGCATACAAGAAGGTTAATCTTCAAAGTGAGATTAAAATGACAAAGAGTGATAAGATGCAGACTTTTCGTCAATTGGTTCGAACTAGAACGGTAAAATATTATGTTTAATTCTTGTACGTGGATATCATCTGGTAAAGCGACATGAATCTTAGACATAAATTATTTTTTATTATTTGGTTGGAGATCCTTGAACCTGCTTGAAAGAATAGCTTTTATTGTTTGTTTATAGCATTAAGTAGTATTGTTTATAGCACTAAATAGTAACGAATACTCATATAAATATTTCGTATAATGTTTTCTCGAGAAAAAAAGTTTTCCCAAGCCAAATCATACATAAGCAATGGGAGAGAAGGCGACGGTTTTAAAATGCTAAACAGTATTACTGAGCTTCTTACCGGCTTAAGTTTTTATACGGCTCGAATTTACACCTTACCAGTTTTTAAAATGGTGTTTTAAAGTATTTACACGCTACATCACGCATGATGAGTTTACTCCGTATTATAATATTACTACACTTTTAAAGAAAATGTAAAATTCCTCTTAAACATCAGGTTGTTTTCTATCGTTACGTGGTTAAAGAATTGGAAGTTTTATTTAGCTTTAAAGAAGAAAACTTATTACAAGAAAGCTTAAAGAACAAAATAAAATTATATCTATTCAGTCGTCATTGAGAAAAGGCTAAAATTTTTGAAGTCCCCAAGGTATAAAAATATGACCATGACCTTTAAAACCATGTAATTTATAAAAAAAATGTATCTTCTTAATCATAAAACTGCATTATAAAACTCTGTATTCTTCGAGTTATACAAAAATACATGGACCGTTAAAGGCGATGTAATTTCAATCACAACAAAAAAGCATTTATCAGTTAATCATCTTAAGTGTTTGTAATCTAAGCGAGGAATAAAGCAAATTCCTTTGTATCTAAGTCCTTTATTCAGTTGTCCCAAAGGTTTTTTATTGCGGGTTCTATCACGATTTAATGTGCTATGTTTCTGTAGACACATTCAAACGAGAACGTTTTTCATTATGTTTCGGCGCAAAAAAGTAATTTCACGCCGTTTTGTTTATTTTCTAAAATGTTTAGCTTATACTTGTGGACTTTTGGAAAAGGTTTTTGGAGTTGCCAAGGCTTAAACAATATCGTATGAGAAGCGCGGCTCTGCCCGCATAAAACAGTCTTTCGCCAATCTTTAGGTGAAAAGTGTCAAAATATATATTATACGGAAAAGGGTAGTAAACTCTATACAAGGGTCGATTAAAAATTTTCTCAAAATCGGCCAATAATTTCGGTACTTTTTAGGGTTCCGTACCTCAAAAGGAAAAAACGGAACCCTTATAGGATCACTTTGTTGTCCGTCTGTCCGTCCGTCCGTCTGTCAAGACCCTTTTTCTCAGGAACGCGTGGAGGTATGAAGCTGAAATTTATATCAATTACTCAGGTCTACTGTCCCTTGAAGCTGTGAAAAAATCAAACTTCTAAGCCAACGCAATCAAAAGATACAGCCGTTTATGCCGCAAATTTTCGACACTTGCAAGGGAATCAAAACCTACAGGGTGCTTCCCGTGAACTCAGAATCTTGAAATTTGGTACGAAGCAACGTCTTATAGCATAGATAAAGGAAAAATTACGAAAACCATAAATTTTTAGTTACATCACATAATATATTTTTTTTTAATAATTTTAAACTTACTACCCATTTCCTCATAAACGCGTAGAGGTATTAAATTGAAATTCATACCAAATACTCAGGTCTATAATACCTTTAAGCTGTCGGAACCCTCGGTGCGCGAGTCCGACTCGCACTTGGCCGGTTTTTTGATACAAACTAACAATGTTTTTCTTTTTATAACTACTGACCAGTATAGATTTACCCTTTTATTTTTTTAACATGGGGAAATGCTTTACGCATCCCCGGCAAATTGGGGATATCGGCCGGGGTATGTGGGACTCCTGCTACCCACTAAAACCCCATGGTGCTCCACTCATCGCTTAAGGCAGAGTTGCGGGTGCGATAGAACCTACCGCAACTCTGCAGTATAGATTTACCCTAGCTCTAAAGTTTAGTTTTATACAGATATTAAGGTCTTATGGTATGTAATAAAAAAATTGAGCTCACCTGCCGCACCAATTCCCCAACCATGCCGTCCCAGCCACCAGCAGCTTGTGGGTTCTCTTTTCCGTATTTACCGTCGACCACGAATTTGATCTCAACTGCAAAGAAGGATAGGTTAGGATAGGTTATGTTGCGACATCAAATCATCGAAGGACCAAAATACTGGTAGAGTACGTCATTAGGAAAAGTCTTACATTAATTAATATAATTACTATCCTTCTCCGTTTTAACGGGGTAAAGTCTTAAGCACTGTCTTTTTTAAATTAAAATTTTAAAAGTTTGTATTAAAATAATTAATAGATTTTACTACGGAGAAATTTTTTTTGATTTCCTTCAATATTGCATGATTTTTCAAAATAAATTTTCATTAACATATTTTGTTACTATTTTAACACAAATATTTGAATACCATTTAATCGCTATTGGATTCGCTATTGAAGAGAAGTGGAAACAATAATAATATAATATCATATCATTCTATTTCTTTGAGTAAAATCAGCAGGCAAGCTGTTTTGGACATAAGACTGTTGTAATTTCTCCCCATGCATAACATAGCAATAAGTCTGCACTGCTTAATATATTGTTATCGTTAGTTTATCTTATTAGTTACTAAATGTATTATATTTATTTAGTTCTTGTTAGGTAGTTCTTGTACTTTCATCTTCAGTTTTAGGAGGGGCAGAAGTTGTTCGGAGAAGAAAAACTGAAAACAACACTTGTTATATTAGAATTAGAAAAAAGCTAGATGATTCTTCCGCCACAAAACCGCTAAACATACTACGGTTGTTTGTCGTAGATACACTGTCAGTTGTAGTCGATATCCATACTGATATTATAAATGCAAAAGTGTGTCTGTCTGTCTGTCCGTCTTTCTTTATGTCTCTCTGTTACCTCTTAACGCCTAAACCGCTGAACCGATTTTGCTGAAATTTGGTACAAAGATACTTTGAGTCCCAGGAAAGGACATAGGATACTTTTTATCTCAGGAAAATGTACGGTTCCCGTGCGATAAACGAATTTTGGCGCAACGGAGTTGCGGGCATCATTTAGTAAACATTTTACAATAAGATTATATCGTTTAAAGAATGAAATAAAATGAAATGAAATAGCATTATGGTCTAATCACAATGGTGATTTCCGGTTCCTGGGACAGGGAGATTGTGAGGCGATCACTAGATGATGGATCTAGGCCCTTGGCTGAAGGGCGTCCGGAAATCACCAGTGTGATAACTGATAAGGCCCTAAGGACAGCTAGTAAGGGGCCTTACATATTATAAGTCTAACTTAACTGGTCAGGCTGGCCTGCGTCAGTCCGACCCGATAAGATTGGTGTCCACGTACACGGGTGCCTTTCGGCGTAGAGCCAGACACTATAGTCTCAGAAATTGTCGTGAAATTGAAATTAAAAAACAAGGCCTTTGCGTCCATTGTGGATGATTTATTGACGACTGTGGCTCAGTTGAGGGGCTGTTGGTAGCTCAAGCCGGGGGTCACGGGTTCTAATCTTGCCGACGGACCAAAAAGTTCTCAAAGATCCTGGGTTATGACTGAGTATTAAATATGTGTATAATATAATAAAAATCTTAAATATACATATGTATAGTATAAAAGTATTAAATATACTTGGGTATATATCCGTTATCTGGTACCCATAACACAAGTCCTTCAGGTATTTGTGACGTGGTGTGAAACGTCCATAGATATTATTATTATTATTATACAGTATTTTCATAACGAAGTGACCACTCTTCAAATACTGTAGTGCCTGGAACAAGATTTAAACACATATTACGGCATTCTCGCAACATAGTCGGCCTAGTCCAGAGGAATGAGCAGGTCAATACGTCTGGGCTCTGGGACCAACTATTGTCGAGACATATTTTAACGTTCCTTTAAAACAAACTATTAAATCCATACTAATATTTTAAATGCGAAAGCATGTCTGCCTGTCTGTCTGTCTGTTACCTCTTCACGCCTAAGCCACTAAATCGATTTTTCCGGGTTTGAAGATACTCTGAATCCCGGGAAATAACATCTAGGATAGTTTCATCCTGGAAAATTGTGCCCTACCCGCGCGGTAAACGAATTTTGGCGCATCAGATTTGCGGGCATCATCTAGTTAAGTAATGAAACTTAAGATAGGGTGAAACTTAAGGGCATATCGTGTACAATTTATCAGACTGGCTTAAAATCTTATCAATCAATTGCCTAAAACGTCTAGAAGTGATCAAAGACCTAATTTTACCTAAGATTTGGGACTACTTTAACCCAGTTTCAATAATTGTCTCAGAATTATTTAAGTGTGTGGCTAGTAGCTTTGGTAATGTTGTTTGAGCTATTTGCGATAGACACACACATTTGAGAACTGTGTGAGTTGATGTAACTTTAGGATATGAGCTTCTAAACGTAAGGTTTAGAACGCGCGTCGGACTACGTTCCAAACTGTAATGAATGTGTCTGGTAAAATAGCTAAAAACTATTTTATTTATTTTAATCTATAGGTACTTAGTCAAAAAGTTAAGAGTCTTCATACTCAATTCACATCGAGTACGCAAAATACTATATCGCCCTATAGATCGCCCTCATACTAGAAACATCTGTCACTTCATTCTTCTTCTTCTTTTATTTACGGCGAACCATCGCTTTTTGCGACATTCTGCCAGTGTCAAGTATTGAAATAAAAAAATATCGAAACGAATTGGTAAAAATCATGAAACAATTTTGGTATTTGAGATCTGAAAAGAGAAATATTGTAAAACCGTGGTTTGTATAAAACGTTGAAATCTGATAAGTTTTTGACAGGGCCGCTACCAACAGAATTCAGCAATTTGAGAATATCATGATCCAAAGAGTTTTTATAATTCAACATCATAATATTAACGGCATTAAAAAAAATATAATATTTTCGAATTTAGAAAATATTATAGTTTCGAATTGAGAAATTTTAAAGTTTCGAATTTAGAATAAAAAACGAAATTCAATTCTATTTCTATTCATTAACAGCGAGGACTCGAATATTTTACAGCCGGAACTGTAAATTATGTCGGACGTTTTTGTGCGCCCCCGAAATAATAAAAAGACGATTTAACCCTTCAGCCGGCTACGGCCCTTACAATTGCCAACTGCCGCAAATCTTTGCAACAAATGACATTTGTTCGCGAGATACGGCCACTATTAAAGACTTATTACGTCCCGAATGGGGTCACTTATTTTTGGGAATTTTTCTCGACGCACGGACATTTTTTGTTGACGTTTTCTAAACTGGAGCATTAAAAATGATACCCTCATTTTTAATGCAATAAATAAATATTACAATAATATATTTTTACCTAATGGTATTTTTCATATCTTATTTTTCTAAATTATAGTAATTAAATTGAAAAACAATATGCGAAGGGATGATACATCTTCAGTCAAAATTCTAGCTGAAGACGAAAGCTTGGGAAAGACCTCTAGGCCTATGTACCTAGGGCGATTATAATCAAATTAAACAAACGTCAAATTCGTATCTAAGTGCGTCATATTGTACTCACTAGTTTTGATAGCGAAGTTCCAAAATCCTCTCGCCGATAAACTTTGGTTTGGCGAGGTTCAAATGTATTAGTTTCTTGAAATAAATAGATATAAAAAAAATGGCGGCTGTATACACTCATCGAGACACCCCGAGACAGGCCGAGCGGGAGTGTGTACAGCGCGTTCTCGTCTCGTCTCGCACTCTCGTCCTCGTCTCGGTCGCTCTCGTTGGTTTTCGTCTCGTTGGCTCTCACGAGGTAAACGAAAACGGGCATGTACACACTCGTTCAGTTAGCTGCTCGCTGACAGTATTTATTACAGACGTGTAAGTCATAAACACGTCTGTTCTTGGTTTAGGAATTTTCTTTGTATAGTTATTTAATATTCTTTGTTTAAAAATTGATAATAGCTCACGGCACAAAGACAAAATATAGCGGCAGCAATTTTCACGTCATTGGTCGCGTGAGTCTACAGTTTAAATGTTAGAATGAATGTGTATAGGCATGTTCTCGAAGAAAGCTGGGACTCTCGGCAAAAGCTTTAGTTTATTATACGGTCTACTATATACTATATATTATATACTTTTATTAATCAATTATATTATCTGTTTTATTTTTCTTCTATTGATTCAACTTCGACTGACGACCTCTGTGGCTCAGTTGGTGGGCTATTGGTAGCTCAAACCGGGGGTCGCGGGTTCGAATCCCGCCGACGGAACATAAATTTTTATATCTTTCTGGATCATGAATATTGAATGTGTATTAAATACGTGACTGTATCATATTTAATTATAGTCTTAAATATATTGTGTGGCATAAAAATATTAAAAATATTTCCGTTGTCTTTCACACACACAAGTCCTTCAGGTACCCACGAGGCCAGACTGTCGTGATTCGTGAAGCGTCCATAGATATTATTATATTATTTTTATTATCTTACAAAAATATAGATGGACCATGACCCTATTATTCATAGCTTATTATTGTGTCTATTTTTAAATAAAAAATATAAAAAAATATGTAACTTACAAGTAATCTCCATTTTATCCAACAGCAGTCTCGTCAGGTCCACACAGAAACCAGACAGGTTAGCGCTCAGGGGGTCCTTGATCACAAACGGCATCTCCTCAATCGTGGAAACCACATAGGTCTTGGAGCGGTTATAGTAGTTGATGTATTTCGACGGGGGCTTCGGCTCAGAAATCGGGATCAGGCCAACGCTGTCATACCAGGTACCAACCTAGAGAAAAAAAATTATTGAAATTCCTTTTAAACACAACTTTACGTGCACTTTTTCCTCTTTATTCATTAATTATTATTAATAAATTTTAACGTAATACACATACATACATACAGTGTATTACGCTAAAAATTAAAATGTATAATAATTAATGAATATAGTAGAAAAGGTGCACGTTAAATTGTATTTATTTGAGTTTAAAAAAATTGTTAGGAAAAAATTTGACGAAATTTGTGTGTTGCTGATGTGGTTTTGCAATAGCATTTATGCCGCGGCCGCATATGCGTAGTGCTTCACGCTAAAAACGATACTATTGGACGATCTGCGTGTATCGTCTCATAGCACGAAGCTTCGGAAGATAGACGCAGGTGCGGCCGGGCCGTTAAACTAATAAGTAGTAATAATAATCGTTGAACATACAAGAATTAAAAAAAATATCCACAGCCGAACATAATATAACCTCCTTCTTTTTGGAAGTTGTTTAAAATATCAATACTGTGCATTTTGTACCATCGAGGAAGTTGATTCCTATGCAATTGACAGACCAACGTTATTTGGTCGAATAATATGTCACTTCAATATTAATTGTGATCTGTCAGCTGGGTTTGACGTAACGCTTTGCATAACGATTTGCATAGCATATTTTAATTAATTGTCTAACTATAACGTTTGCAAACTTTTCTAAGTTATTACCTATTAGGATTATAATAACCTATGTAGGGACTAGTGATTGGACAGTAAGAGTCATTGGACACAGCACAAAAACAAAATATTTATTAAGGTTGTTTAAACACTGCCTATTTTTAAAGTAAAAGAACGCATGAATTTAAGGAAAAACAGGTAGTTTTTAAAGCAACCTTAATAAATATTATGTTTTTCGTACTCTGTCCAATGACTAATACTGTCCAATCACTAATTTACCTTATTTAGGATTTAAAAAGTTATAATAATATCTTTTTAAATCCCAACTGCAAAGTAAATCTCAGTCGACACAATGATTTGAATAAAGAGCAAACATGACATTTTTATTGTAATAGTTTTGAAGCAAACAACAGACGCTGCCAAGTCCAATATTTATGCCGGCATAAACACCACTATCGTTAGTAATACCTTGACAATGTCTCCTTCAGAAGTCATCTCCATAACTTGGAGCGTGAAGTTGTGTCGATGGCCCTCCTGGCTAAAGCGTATGAGTCCGGTCAGGCCATCTATCTCCGTCTGAAACAAACAACACAATATCTTCTGGCCTCCGATTTATTACGAGGCCAACGCGAGCTAAAATAATAAGGCCACACATTACAAGTTGCGCGTTAAAAAAAAAACTGTTCCTAATTTAAAATATAAGATTGGTCGGTATAGAAAATATCAAGTTCTAAATTTGAAATACAAGACACAGGTATAAAATAATTCGTTCTAAATTTATAATTAATGTTTAGCAGGATAAATAGGGTGTGTTCTAGAACTCTAGCAGTGTACCGGACAAAAAATTGACAAAATTTGGGTATCGAGACGTCAGTATTACTGCAAGCAGAGGGCCTAGAATTTTGGAACACACTCATAGATATTGCTATTAATGGACGCTGTCACAATAGACATAAGGACCAGTAGTTCGACTGCAAAGAGACGGACAGGTTTCAATATCTGTCAAATTCGTCGGGTTTCACTAGGATTATAAGTGGAATGTGCCTCGCGCTGGCTGATATAATTTATTTTTAAATATTTAAAATAAAGATTTCAAAATTGGATTCTGACAATTTTAATCGCATGTGCCAAAACACAAACAACAATACGACCAAAGAGGAACACGTCCAGCGAATATGTCATAGTTTTAAATTCGTAGGTAACCAGTTAACAACCCTAGCGACGATTTTAGTCATAATACGTCAAATTTAATAATTTCAACATCAGTTCTAAGTCGGCATACTCTATCATTCTGTCTACTCTGACGCTGTTAAGCATTCGTGTACTACCCCACGAAAAAATAACGTATTGAGTTATGAATGCAGTTATGTTTATGTAGAACAAGGCTGCATACAACATTTTACAACAAAAAAATTGTGGGTTAGGAGTTAGGACACTAATGCTTAACAGCGACCATTTATTCTGCGGTTAAACTTCGCAAGCATTTTAAAACACGACTATAGAAAAACGAAAAATATTTTATCAAATAACAGACATTATAGTAGGGTCTTTCGCTGGTGCGCACCACAGAATTTCGAACCGCGGTTCGAAACAGCGAAGAACCGTTTTTGAAATATTTTGTATTCCCGATTCATACCGCGCCGATTGGAGTGGTGTGAAACCACTAATTAATTATTTTTTGCTATGGGTGGATTCGGACCACGAATTTAAGCCAATAATTATTGTAACAAACTTTTTTTAGTCTCATTTATTTATTTGTACAGACGTATAGAAAAGTGGTTTCAAAAAGGAATAAAAACACATTTTTTTTAAAGAAATTACATTTCTTTCAAAATCGTAAAAAATGGGAAACTTTAATACTAATAATAATAATAAGGTAAATTTTAAATATTCAAAGAGAAAATAATCTTTATATAAACAATTAAAACTACATAATATTATAAAATCACAGTAACAAATTGAAAAAACCGGCCAAGTGCGAGTCGGACTCGCGCACCGAGGGTTCCGACAGCTTAAAGGTATTATAGACCTGAGTATTTGGTATGAATTTCAATTTAATACCTCTACGCGTTTATGAGGAAATGGGTAGTAAGTTTAAAATTATTAAAAAAAAATATATTATGTGATGTAACTAAAAATTTATGGTTTTCGTAATTTTTCCTTTATCTATGCTATAAGACGTTGCTTCGTACCAAATTTCAAGATTCTGAGTTCACGGGAAGCACCCTGTAGGTTTTGATTCCCTTGCAAGTGTCGAAAATTTGCGGCATAAACGGCTGTATCTTTTGATTGCGTTGGCTTAGAAGTTTGATTTTTTCACAGCTTCAAGGGACAGTAGACCTGAGTAATTGATATAAATTTCAGCTTCATACCTCCACGCGTTCCTGAGAAAAAGGGTCTTGACAGACGGACGGACGGACAGACGGACAACAAAGTGATCCTATAAGGGTTCCGTTTTTTCCTTTTGAGGTACGGAACCCTAAAAATCAACAAGAATAATATTAAATGTAAATAAAAAAAAATTAAATTACATAACTGTATAAAATCTTAGTCGAAAAATTAAAATAATCAAAAATAATTAAAAAAAAAACAAAGTATTAAAACAATCCCGTGGCACCCGCTTACACAAATTACAAATCCCAATATTATTTATGAAAATATTGTTAAAAATAAAAAAAAAATGTTATGACGCGTCACAGGTTAACGTTAAAATTAATAAAAACAGTAGCAAAATTAATAAAACATGGATCAACGGTAAAATTCTAAAAGCATGTAGATACAGAGACAAATTATATTTAAAATGGAAACGCGATTCATCAAACATGATACTAAAACAACAATATAACTCAGCCAGAAACTACGTTACTAAATTAATAAATACAAACAAAAATAAAAAAGTCAGATAACAAATTATAAATAACAAAAATAATCTAAGACAACTATGGAAATTATTAAACGAAATTTCAGGCAGAGTAAAATCTAGAATAGACAATGTTATTTTAAATGCATTCTTAAACAACAACCAAACTATTAATTGTGTTGCCTCAAATTTTGCTAAAGCTTTCGCAAGCTGCTGTAAAAATCCTCTTAAAAATTGTAGTACTAACCTATTAAATAAAAAAGATTATAAGACTCCAGCAAACGTTACTTTTAGATTTCAACCGGCAAGTACTAAAACCATACAACAAGAAATCAAATCTTTAAATAACCTTAAAGCCCCAGGTATAGATGGCATTAGAGCACAGGACTTAAAAGAGATTGCATCCAAAATTGCGCCCATAATAGCTCACTTTGTCAACACATCAATCAAACAGGGAATGTATCATCGTGACTTAAAAACGGGCATTATAAGGCCAATATTTAAAAAGGGTAGTCACACAGACTACAACAATTACCGCCCGATAACAATATTATCTAGCATCGACAAAATAGCTGAAAAAGTAATAGCCAAACAATTGAATAAATTTTTCAAAGACAACAATATAATATCAGATAGGCAGTATGGTTTTCAGCCGGGTAAAAGTTCCACACAATTACTATCCAAATTTACAGACAAAGTTTACTCCCATCTTGACAATAAAGAACATATTTTAATTATATTTGTTGACTATACTAAAGCTTTCGACACATTAAAACATAGATTGCTGATTGAAAAACTCGATGACTGTGGAATACGAGGTAAACTCAATGAGTGGAGCCAAGACTACCTTAAAGATAGGTCCTTCGTTGTTAAAATTGATAACGTTTTGAGTGAGAGGGTAGATATTGATGACGGTATAGCTCAAGGTTCTGTTCTTGGCCCCAAACACTATATGTCTTATGTCAATGACGTCATCAATGTCATCAGTGATTGTGAAATAGAACAATTCGCCGATGACACTTGTCTAATTTCTGCCAATAAGAACATACATGTAGCTATAAAGAATCTTCAAAAAGATTTTACACAGCTTTTGAAATGGTCTCATGATGCAGGATTATCAATAAACCTCAATAAGACCAAATTAATTTATGTAAGTCCAGCCGTGTTACTATATCTCCCAAAATAATAGCGCACAGTCATAACTGCCTACATAAAAACGCTATTGATAGTAATTGTTGTCGTGATTGTGAACCGATTGAGATTGTCAGAAAACATAAATATCTAGGCTTAACAATTGATGACAGATTTAAATGGACGGATCACATCAACTCGGTTTGCGACAAACTACGAGCAATGTTGGCTAAATTCAAAATTATAAAGAATAAGATACCGTACTCCACACTCTTAACACTATATAAAGCGCTGGGTGAAGCAACAATATCTTATGGCCTAAGTAGCTATGGGAGGACATTTAAATCGCATTTAGATCTTATATACGGCCTACAATTACGTATCCTTAGAACGATAGTGCCTGCAAAATTCAAAACTGACAACTATAACGATCTTTTCACAAAAAGTCACGTATTGCCTATTCACGACCATGTGAAGTATATTTTATTAAAAGAAAATTATTTCGACAAACAATACCTTAATGAAATAAATCACTAAGGTATTGTTTGTCACAACATAAGAAAACTCGAATTTCGTCTAAAATCAAATACTTCGTCCCGAGATATTGCAACCTTTACGGTAAGCAAAGATTACATTTTCAGATACCAAAATTAATTACCTAACGACCTACCTGACAACCTTAAAAAGAAATACGAGAAAACAATATCAAGTATAAATTAAAAAACTACTATCTCACCAAACTAACATAAATATAAAGTGTAAGATAAAGTAAAAACTAAAAAATTACTATAATATTAACAAAACGTAAAATAAAAAGTATATAACGTAAAATAAATAGTTAAAAATAGACAGGATGAACCGAGCCACAGCCCACAACCTATGAAGTGTTGTGCCTTGGTTCGCCAGTTAAACGTCTTATTATCCTTAATAAATTGTTTTTGAAAAAAAAAATTTTTTTTGCTATATGGACGCTTTAGGCATTTGTGTACTAACCCCCAAATGTTACGTATTGAGTTCTTTAGATGATTTAGAACAAGACTGCATTCAAAATATTTTAATATGAAAAAATTGTGGGTTGGGCACTAATGCTTAACAAGCGACCATAATATTATATTTAAGTACTTACATACTTAGTTGGTATCATAAATAGTACTATTGTTTAAAAAGAGCTGTCGAAGACGAATGGCAGTGTGCGGGAAAATCAGTAATGGTTTATATTACACTGTATTAGATTAAGTTTGTGATTGTATTTTCTTTATTGTTTATTAAATAAATAAAAAATCAAAAGGAGTAAAATTATTATTATTATAAAGTTAATTTTAAACCCTTAATTTTTCCAGGCAGTGACCGATGGTTATTTCACCCGCTAATAACTATTTTATGATGTTACCTATTCTTTTAAGTCGGGAATTTTTTGCGCCCATCTCGCATATTTTTACTTTAGTTTGGTCTTAAGACTTAAAATTAATATTTTTGATTTCTTAATTATATTGAGCTTAACTGTACTTAAAGGAATATGTAATAATAGAACTATTTACACTGCGGTTCGAATCCACTAATTCAAAAACAGGTCTTCTCTGTTTCGAACCGCGGTATGAATCGGGTAATTAATAAACAATCCTTCGCGGTTCGAAAAACTCTGGTGTGAACCAGCGACAGACCCTTATAGTATTAAGGCGACGTAAAGGGGTAGCGTTACTCAATAGGGAAGAGACGACAGAAATTCTATTCCCGCGAATTCTTCACTTGTGAGCGAAACTCGAATTTCAGTGGATTCCAACACACACTCGTAAAGTATACTTGGAGTTTAATAATGCCGTGAGGGGTTTAAAACTAAGCAATGATGTTTCTGAAGTATGTTTGAAAAACTATAAACTGACTACGTAAAATATCGCATACAATAAATAAGAAATAAAAAAAAATAGCCTTGTATTATCCAGGCTTGATCCAGACCATCAATGCTTATTTATTGATACCTCAAATGTTTAAATCAGACCAGTAGTTTAGCCATTACAAGGGCACATACAAAATAGACAGCCAAAATCATTCCTTCTTTTGTTCCACTTAAAAATTAGCTTAGTTATAACTTTTATTTTACAAAACTCTATCTTGAAGTTTTATTCGATTTCATTTTCAACCAGAAATTATTTTTCATTTCCCTACTAACCCATATTTTATTCACGTTCTAAAACTAATTAACTTTTAATACGCGTTTTCCAATCAGCTGTACCATACGAAGTGAACGAGCTTGAGTATATTGTGAAGGTTTTGTAGGTAATTAGCCCTCAATAGGTCCTTATAGTAATCGTTCGACCTGAATTCAACCTGGAAAATCTATATTCGACACCTGCGTTCAGGGCTGTCAACGATATAGAAATTAAAAAGTGATGAAATAAACAATAACTTTAAATTCATGTCTCTGCTTGGATAATTTAAATTAATTCAGTTAGAAAAGCACTGTATAAAGTAATAATTTTAATTAAGTAAGTATTTTAAAATTAACAGATTTTTTTGTAGAGAAAACACTTTTACCAGAACACGGAGAAGCCAAAAGGAAACACAATTTTATCAAGTAAGGAGTCAATAACTTAGTAATGATAATTTTTAGGGTTCCGTACCCAAAGGCTAAAAATGGGACCGTATTACTAAGACTTCGATGTCTGTCCGTCTGTCTGTTTCCAAGCTGTAACTCAAGAACGGTAATACATGTAGTTAGATTGTTGAAATTTTCACAGAT
Organism: Aricia agestis; assembly: GCF_905147365.1. NCBI lineage: Eukaryota > Metazoa > Arthropoda > Insecta > Lepidoptera > Lycaenidae > Aricia > Aricia agestis. Next base: position 20,326,247 of record NC_056428.1, on the reverse strand, counting down.
TGTGTACATCTCTTGCTGCTATAACAACAAATACTAAGAACAAAATAAAATTAATATTAAACACAAATTAATTAATATTAAACACAGTTCATTAATATTTAACACAATTATTGGTCTTATTTTGCTCTATACCTACTGCTACGGAATCCTACATGCGCGAGTCCGACTCGTACTTAGCCGATTATGTAAACATAGACAATTTTAAAAACAGTGTCACAGTTTTTGAGCTATCAATACTTACTTCCTTTTATTTGCTCCTACTTTAGTGTTACATACGCATAATAATATTATATTAAACTAGATGAATCCCGCAACAACTTTGCCCCCTAAATTAGTTTATCGCGCGGGAACCGTACATTCCGGGATAAAAAGTCCTATGTCCTTCCCCGGGACTCAAAGTATCTCCAGACAGACAGACAGGTAGATACTCAGACAGACAGACACACTTTCGCATTAATAATATTAGTATGGATGTTTATATTTAATACTTCATTCACACACATTTTTGTGACAGCCCTAAGAATGGGCTAGTGATAATAAGAAAGTGGAAAACATTTTTGTCGAGGTAAATCATAGTATTAACTATTACATATGAAAATAAAAATAAATTACCAGATTTAAAAAATATCGATTTTTACATTTCATTTAAAAGGCAATTTAGGAATTTTAAAAAACGCATCAATAATGTGCTAAGTATATGCAATCTGAATCACATTCCTATGCTGTTTCGCATTTAGTTCTGCCTCCTGGAGTGGAACCCAGTATATAAATTAGTCAGTAGATAATAATTTGTCAATATCAGTAGAGTCCAGAAGTCAAAGACTTCTATTTAACTTTGCCAGAAGTAAAGTTGTATATAAGTGAATTAGTTGAATCTATAAATAATTTCTACTCTGCTTTGACTATTAGGAATTGAACCTTAACATCTATTTTCCCACTTACACAGGACTTACGCGTCAAATTTCCCACGGGAAAACCCCGTGTTATGGTATTCACATCGAGTGAAGTCGGGGTCGAATGTCATATTAAATGTGTATCGTATATTTTGAAGGTCATTATCGGACTAATTCATACTAAACCTGAGCTAGGTTTAGTATGAATTAGTCCGATAGGCAGGACGAGAGTGGCTTTTCTGCCGTCCGTCCGTCCGTTTTTTGACGTCCAGTCGGCACTTATTGGCACGTTGACAATTTAATCTCAAATAATAGGCTTGATGACTATTTTTTTTTCTTATTGGTACTTGAAAGACCGTTAAAGAATAGAAACATCGCTGAAAGAATGACTCTGATAGCTTAAAAATTCACCAAGATATGACAATTCAAACATCTCATAAAATATACCTGCCCGAAACGCTCCATACAAAGTGCTACGAAAGACTGACGTCACTCTTTCGTAGTTTGTACGCATCGGGAGACAACTTTGTTCGACAGATATATTAAATATTGCGTTTATGAAAGTGGTTTCGTAACAAAAGTTGCTTTTAATTGCATAAGTTATCGATTGGTATACAAATATTAAGAAATTTAATTGAAAAAAAATCGACTTGATTATCTAACTTTGAAGGCGCATAACAAAAAAAAATCTCTAATTTTGGGAACACTTATTTTTCACCGTGATTTCTTTATTTTATTAACAAAATTCGCTAATCTTTGACCTTGTCATCATCCCTATTCATGTTCAATCATGCTCGTGTAAGTGTAAATTCGGTTTCGTTTGACAGCTCGAGATTGTTGCTCTATTTCGCTAGGTATATTAACTTTATGATCTCTACACGTAGGTCCATACTAATATTTTAAAGAGAAAGTTTGTGAATTTACGATACCAATTTTAAAAACCGGAAAGGTCAAGTTTGTTCGAATACTATATCTCGCATCCATAGCTGTTTGCCCAATTCTATTAAATACGTCTATAATTTTGCTGTATAATGTGAAATGGAAATACATAACGAATTCGCCAGCTGTCATTGAGCATGGAATATGGATAGGCATTAGGCATCACTCAGAACTTCATTCGCCGAGCTCTAGGGAACACCGAATATGGAGCAATACATCAATTTCTGATAAAATTGAATACCTGTAGGCGTTACATTAATTAAGAATTAGGTATATTTTCTTTTTGTTTTTTGCATTTTGTTTTATATAAATAATTACTAGCTGTTTGTAATAAATTGACATTTCCTAAAAATGATTCCTAGCTAGATCGATTTATCGCCCCCGAAACCCCCTATATACTAAATTACTAAATTTCATGATAATCGTTGGAGCCGATTCCGAGATTCCAATTATATATATACATATATATATATATATATATATATATATATATATATATATATATATATATATATATATATATATAAGAATTGCTCGTTTAAAGATATAAGATAATTAAATCATATATATTTTTTCTTAATAATTAAATCTTAATATTGGACTGATTCAACCTTCTTCTGAAGCAGAGTTTACTACTTTAGTCAGTTGAACTGACATTTCATACATAGATAATTTCAGATAACTATTAATAACTAGAGATCGCTCAATGGTCGAAATTCGACCTTAGTTTCAACGACATTAGGACTACTACCTATATTTTGTAAAAAATATTGACTATCATATTTTGTTCAACTCTTGTCTCTGGGACTCAGCTGACTGGCCGTGTAAGCATTGTCTAATAGTATCTAAGATTCAATAAAAAAAAAAAAACTGTAATCCATTTTCAATTTGTCACCTTGTTGTCAACAGACTTCAATCATAAATAAAAGAGTATGATTCGTATGTATAGGCTTGTCACTCAAAAATCTGTCATTTTTCCTAGTGTGTGTGTTGTAGTGTGTGTAATGTTTTATTTGTTAAAAAAAATGTATCATAAAATCATAATTTCAAAATAATATTAGCTCGATGCACTCCTTCACCATATAAACTATAACTGTGCAAAATTTCATTCACCTACGTTTCCCCATTTTTCGTCAAAAGGGATACAAAGTTTTTGGCTCACGTATTAATATATCTCTAAATAGTATAAAACAAAGTCGCTTTCCGCTGTCTGTATGTGTGTATGTATGCTTAGATCTTTAAAACTACTCAACGGATTTTGATGCGGTTTTTTTTAATAGATTGAGTGTTTCAAGAGGAAGGTTTATATGTATAACATATGCATAATATGGTAGAGAAACACTGATAATTTTAGAGGTTTCTAATGTTATGTCGTAAATAAATTCATTTTTTTGCGTTTATATTGCAAACGCTGGCTAAACCCTACGAGATAGATCAAAATAATGTACTACAGTATTGTACACCTTAATTAGGTAAACAAAAAAGTCCGCGATGGTATATGTCTATTTCTTAGGGATAACTCACAATAGCCATTTTTGTTCTTTACTTTTTACGAAAAATAATGGCTTATTTACGAAGCGATTTTAACAATTTACAACATTAACCCTTATCCAAATAAACATGTTTGGAAGCTAAGACATTAAATGTAGATTATAATTGTCTTTTACACTATACAATTTCGATCAATACTTTAGAAGTTTTCAAACGTATAAACTTACGCGGAATCAAAAAATATGTCGCGCGGCGGCGGCCGAGGGACATAGCGGTTACGGCAGAACCGGCCGGGGGCTCTCATAAGCTTCGGGCTTATGTTATTGTAGTAGATAGTGTATTTCGTCATTGTGTGGTTGTGCAGACGGTAACGCAGAGGAGCAACCACAGCGCTTTCTTTCAGATATTCATTGTTTCTGGTTCTTTGGTTTCTGAATTGTCGATAAAAATATATTTGACTTGCGTTAGAAAAACGGACTTTTGTTTTTGCTTTGCGATTGGGTTATTTGTTGCTTAGGTCGTAGTACAGTGAATGCCAAAAGAGCACGTTCAGCAAGAGATGAAGAATCGTCAACGGAACGTGAGACTCGCCTCAGCCAGAATAGTGATAGAAATCGGATACAGAGAGAAAGAGAATCGTCTGTAGAGCGTGAGGCTCGCCTCAGTCGGAAAAATGATAGAATTCGGATACAGAGAGAAAGAGAATCGTCTGTAGAGCGTGAGGCTCGCCTCAGTCGGAAAAATGATAGAATTCGGATACAGAGAGAAAGAGAATCATCTGTAGAGCGTGAGGCTCGCCTCAGCCAGAATAGGGATAGGCATCGAATACAGAGAGCAAGAAAATCATCCGCACAGACACATAGCAACACCGAACAAAACGAACAACCAAACAGCCACAGACCCGAGAGAGTAACTAATTCATGGGTAAATAAAGAAAATTCTGCCAATTTTTGCGAAACTTTTATCGTTTACGCAGCACAATAGGAAAAATCACCCGATTTTGAAACATTCTTCATTGGTGCTCCGCTTCTATTGGTCTTAGCGTGATAATATATTATAGGCTACATCCTACTAATATTATAAAGGCGAAAGTTTGTTTGGATGTATGGATGTGTGGATGTATGGATGTTTGTTACTCTTTCACGCAAAAACTATTGAACGGATTTTAATGAAACTTTACAATAATATGGCTTATACATCAGAATAACACATAGGCTACAATTTTAACCGACTTTCAAAATGGGGGAGGTGTTATGTTCGTTTTCTTATATTCAACGATTACTCCGCCGTATGTTACCCGATTTTTATATTCACAAAAGTGGTGATCTGATGAAGGATCCATAAGTAATCGAGGGAACTCCTCAAAACTTATAGGGAAACGTGTGGTGACTTCGGTTACGTGAGAAGTATTCTAAGCATATGCTACCAACAAGTAAGATTTTGCACCGAGATATACCTGGTATACCGTGGTTCGGAAGGTGCTGAGAGAACTCTTGATTCTTTATAGATACAAGTTTGGGAGTTTCGGCGTTGTTTTAAGAACAGGAACCATATGCTACTATGCAAATTACATTCATCATCATCATCATCATCATCATCATCATCACTACCATATTATACCATTTCATAGTCTTTTAGATCGAGACTCGAGTTTGTCAAGCGATAATTAAAAAAAATCTTTATTTTATGTCTAAAAATAGTTTGACGACCTCTGTGGCTCAGTGGTGAGCGCGTTGGTAGCTCAAGCCGGAGGTTGCGGGTTCAAATCCCGCCGACGGAACAAAAAGTTTTCAAAGTTCCTGGGTCATGGATGTGTATTAAATATGTGTATCATATAATAAAAATCTTAAATATATGTATAGTATAAAAGTATTAAATATATTTCCGTTGTCTGGTACCTGTAACACAAGTCCATCAGGTACTTACTAATATAACAACATTGAAGAGTATGTTTGCTTGAACGCGTCAATCTCAGGAACTACAGGTCCGATTTAAAAACTTATCTCAGTGTTAGATTGATCATTTATCGAGTAAGACTATAGGCTATATTATATAATATATTATCACGCTAAGACTAATACGACCGAAGAAACTCAGGAAAATGCGGGAAAAACGGGGAAAATATTTTTTTATGGGAAAATGTACGGTTTCTGTAAAATTCCTAATTTACGCGAGCGAAGCCGCGCGGGACATCTAGTAGATAATAAGCGGAAAAAATGCAGCTCCTTTCTAAAGCTTTCTTATAGCCAGATCAATAAAAAAATAAATAACTTATTAATAATAATACAAATGAAGTTACTCTTCTGTTTGATATACTTATCGTGCGCCCAGTGCTGTTAAGGTGATAGCACATGCACGCACCGAACGCTCCGCATTTTAGATTACGTTGTATGAAATGGTGTGAAACCGCGCATATTCGTCCGCACCGTACGCGCCGCATTTCTTTTACTATGCGGTCTGTTCTGTAAGAGCCTGTCCACACGGGCGTTGCGTTGCGTCGCCGTAACGCAAATATTTTGACGCATAGCCGTCACGAAGTAGTCTTAACGTCAACAGTCACCCCCTCCCGTTTCATCTCGGTCATCACACATCCGCCGTGTGTGCGTTGCGATGACGCAGCGCGCCGTGCGTACACCTTGGTTATTTGTATAATATGTAAAACAACGCAACGGCAGTGCTACGTCGACGCAACGCTGATGCAACGTGCCGTGTAGACTGACACTTAGTCGTTAAATTATTATAGGTATCTTTAAAAAAAAAAGGATTTTATTTGTGCACAGGATTTATTCACAAAATATAGCAAATGTCGCGCGCGGATTTAAGAAAATGGATCTGTGGTTTCGGACTGAATGCAAGGATTATACAGTATCATGCAGGAAAGAGTTGTGCAAGGCACTATTATATGTATAGGTCAAGTATATTATTATACTAGAGATCACCCAATGGTCGAAATTCGACCTTAGTTTCAACGACATTAATTTGGACTACTACCTATATTTTGTAAAAAATATTGACTTTATCATATTTTTTTCAACTCTTGTCTCTGGGACTCAGGTGACCTCAGACTGGCCGTGTAAGCATTGTCTAATAGTATTTTAGATTTAATAAAAAAAAACTATAATTTGTCAAGTTGTTGTCAACAGACTGCAACCATAAATAAAAGATTTTCGTGTGTATAGGCTTGTCACTCAAAAATCTGTCGTCTTTCCTATGTGTGTGTGTAATGTATTGTTTGTTAAAAAAATATGATCAAAGCATAATTTTAAAATAATATTAGCTCGATGCACTCCTTCACCATATAAACTGTAACTGTACAAAATTTCATTCACCTACGTTTCCCCATTTTTCGTAAAAAGGGTTACAAAGTTTTTTGTTCGCGTATTAATATTATGATGATAACAGTTCGATGCGTACGGCGCTGACAAATGTGCGACTAGCTTTATAAGTTAAGCGAAATCCGAATATCGATTCAAATATAACTCATATTGGATTTGAATTTGCATGTTTTAATGGGATGGATCAAAGACGGGTTGTGATGAACTGTTGCGTTACTGCAAATGAGATGCGCCAAATAATGACTAGATAATGTAACCGGATTCACAACCGAACTCGGTTGCGGCTTGTGATTGAGATCACCGCAGCCATTGGTGAAGCCATTGGAATAACTGCTTGATGAAATTGACAATATCCTAATTGACCTGACGTTGTTTGATATAAGTAGTAATTAATTTTAATTAGTTTCATTAAAGACTAGCCGCGATTAAATGTAACTTCTAAACCTTATGAGTTCTATCCCTATAATATTATTATGTAGCTCTAAATTCAAAAATGTGACCAATACTTAACTTTCAAATGGAAAATGATTTGCTATTTTTGTAGATTACCACAGCTATAGATCGCCTTAGGGTCAATTCAGACCGCAACGCGATGCGTAGATATGCATTTCTAAAGTATGTATTTGACAGATTTCAATTGCGTGAGACGTCTTGCAAATCTGTCAAATCCATACAAATTTAGAAATGCATCTATGCGTCGCGTTACGGTCTGAATTAATCCTTACTCTTACAAGTAAATAAAAAATAATAGCTGGCCTATAACTGCCTGAGTCATATGCCTCACGAGATAGTAGAGTTTGGTCGCTTAGCACTTTTTAGTCTTCAGTAACCGTTTCGGTTTAGCATTAGCTAATAATCGTCGTTTTAAACGTCCCAAGTTGATGAAATGAAATTTTCAACATATTTCAATCATTCAACCTATAAGTATGAATTTGGCAAAGTACTTAAATCATTCGACAATTACTGTGAATTTAGCAACATACTAGGTACAATTCATTTGACGCACAATTGTGAAGTTAGCAACATACCCGCTTGATGGTCCGCGACAACTTTTCTCCATGACAAGTGTGAATTTAGCAACATACTGCAACCATTTGACACACAATTTTGAAGTTAGCAACATACCCGCTTGATAGTCCGCGACAACTTCTCGCCAAGGTCGAACGGCAGCAGGTCACGGTTCTGCGGGTTGCAGTCCACGGTCTTGGTGGTGTTCAGGAGGGAATTGCGACGGGCGATGACGCGGAGCAGGTCAGGTTTCTTACGGAACAGACGCAGGATGGAGTCAATGAGCACTTGCACTGTGTCGTACATGAGAGCCGCTTGCGCCTGAAAGGGATATGGTAATTAGAAAACGCAATATGAATAAATTCTACAAGACAATGAGGTTATATTGCCGAATGGTAATTCCAACGTAAGGATAAAGACAGAAATATTAGGCTATAATGGGCACTGACTATTTTACTTATAATAAGGATTTTTATTTTATTTAATTATTAAGGAATCCTTTAAAACCTTTGTCGACAAAGACAAAGTAAACATCTAATACAATACAAAACGTATCATATGCGGAAACATTTAAGTCAATATTAAGCCTCCTGCCGTAATAAATTTTTAATTAAGTGAAAAGTTTTGTCGCTCACAAAAGCGCTTAAAACTCGATTATCGCAGAGCGCTCATCTCTCGAGGTTAGCGAGTAATTACTAATATTGGGAACTTTTGTCATTTACTACTAGCCCGAGTCGGGTGTGACATTGTAATTGAAACCCCTCGGACTAGACACGGAGTTCCTATTCCCGGATTATGAAAGTTTGCTGATGCAAGCCGACAGAGATAGGCTTTAGTTTTATAAAGCATTTACAAGTTTAACAGAAAATATATTATAGTTTATGACAAAATCTCAAAAAACGGATCAAATCAAGTTGCTGATGCAAAAGCCGACATAGAGATAACCCTTTGATATACAAAGCATTTACAAGTTTCCCATATTATTTTAGTATGAGTTTATGCAAATATTGTAGTAGGAGTTTATGCAAAAAATCTCTAATAATAATTAATTAATTCTCTCTGAGTGCAGCCGTAAGACACGATTTTTTTAGTACTTAAAAATGTATAATTTTTTATACTATAACGACTAAAGAACAAAACGACAAACTTACCTGACTCTACCTACAGACAACATAGTTTAATATAACGAAAATTTGTTTAAGAGTCGACATAGCCGATGATAATTATATTTCATTAACTAGAGCGTTAATAACTGACAAAGTCATTAATTTAATACGTCATTATATCTAATTACAGTAGCCCTGTGTGATTAATAAACATCTATTAAATTAATCAAATTAATTATTAGTTAATTTTAATGAATGGCTAGTTCAAAAGCAGTGTATTGAACATCAGTTATTTTGAGTAGTTTGTTATTTGAATGAAGTGCAATATGGGTCAATAAAGCTAAACGCTTTTGTGGCACTTCAATCCGAAATACGCATTTTGTCAAATACCCACTATTTTGTGTATACACTGTATTATGAATAGTTAAATCAGTTTTTGGATAAAACTGTAACACAAAGTTTAAAGGATTTGGTAAGACAGAGATATGGTGGTAGGCACCATAGTTATTATAAAACTGATACTAGAAATAATTTATAATATGGCAAAACAACATTTGCCGGTTCGGCTAGTATCATTAGTACCCCTACAATCAATAGTATACATCACTTTCTTACCGAGATCCCTTCCCGTCTCCACATGTCTATGAAGTCTTTTACCACCTTCCGTGAGTAGTCCAGCACTCGGAATCCAGTCACGTTGATAGCCCCAAACTCCATGACGTCACGCTCCCAACGGTCATCCATCACCTGTGAAGTATAAGCTTAGGAAGTAAAAGACTGTAGGAAAATAAGACGATTTGGTATAGCAGGCCTAGGCGCGGTTTTCACTGTAGAAGTCCCTCTACATACCCCGGTAGTGGTAGAGAAAAAAGGGCCACAAATAGTAAGTTAGTTCTTTTTACCAGCATACTGCGCTGCAAAGCGGGCCCCCAGATGATCAATTTTATTGTGGAATATCACGTATTGTGCAATATTATTGACCGTCTAGGGTTGATATTGAACGCACCCGCTGTTCAATCTTATTGTCAAATAAATTGTTCAATAATATTGTTCAACGATATTGCACACTAAACTTAGTCATCTAGGGGTCCACTAAGGGTCAATTCAAACCGCAACGCGACGCGTAGACGCATTTCTTTTATACACTTAAATTGACCCGAGTGTAAGTTAATTATGGTACATGCATATTATGGCCGTAAGCGCTTCAATCACCGAACTGAAATCATTGAATACCCAGAATACTGACCAGTCCACTCAAGAAGTAATGGTAGTTGCGGCGTCCAAGGTACACGTCACGGACGTGAAGAATCAAGGCGTCTTTGGCCAGACGAGTGCTCGAGTCCAGGATCACGTATTTGTTGCTCCAGCGGTCCTGACGCTCCAGGGACGAGAGGAAATCCACGACCTCGGTCGCGTTGGACACGCGCTTCACGTTGGTGATGCGGAAGGTCGCGTTGGCTGGTTGCAGGCTCAGGAACAGTTGTTGCAGACGTAGAAGTCCTGTAAGAAAGGGTTGAGTTATCTCTTGTGGAATGGTTGGTTTGAACCGTTATGCTTTTTAAATACTCTATCTTGAAACGACATCATCACAATCATGATTGCATTGACGATTTTGATGTTTATAACATGCACTATCATAGAAGTTGATTCATAGGCAGATGTCGGACCTACGTAAGTTGGTCGAGTTATGTCGAGCTCACCCGACAGATCACAATTAACATTTTCCATTTTTTTAGTAAAAGATGGCCCCGTGCGAGTTTCTTACGCCGGTTCTTCTCGGCGGGGTAGTTCCCGAACCGGTGGTAGGCAACGTAGTTTCTTCGTTCGACTTTCAAAAAGTGTATCATGATACCCATTATGAATAAAAAGATATTTTATTTTTTATTTTAATTTTAAAATTGAATTGACATGATCCGACCAAAATTTGTAGTAATGACCTCTATCAACTGGCAAGAAATCATTTTCCTCGACAGTACATTGTACAGTTGACGACTTGAACTCTCTTGACGATTGAGGTAGCCCGTCAAATCATAGCTCATCATGGATGAGCTATGATTTGACGGGCTACCTCCAGTAGGCCAAAGTGGAGAAGCCGTATAATATAATATTTTGATCATATCGTTGCATCATGTTTGTGATAACTTGGGGTTTTGTATTTCCACTACTAATTCCATATTGTTAAGTTGGTATCCTTGTCCCTTTTAGAATATTTAAAAATATTATCATAATTCTAGCTGTCCCGGCAAACGTTTCTTTGCCATATAAAGTATTTCACCCATATTATTTTATTGAAGTGACTAAGTAAATAAGTATGTCACCATGGCAACGTCCATCGCTATCCCGTCGCACAAACAATGGTCGCCATCAGTTTCGTGTTGTAATAATTTACTATTATTTATTCAACAAATGCACTTATCAATATAATAAGTACCCAGTAGCCGATTCCCAGACCCACTGAATATGCATATAAAATTTGGTTAAAATCAGTAAAGCCGTTTCGGAGGAGTACGCGGCCTAACATTGTGCAACGAGAATTTTATATATAAGATTATCATTTTATGCAGACACGACGTAAGTACGCTATTTATTTTAAATGTCATTCTGTCCCATTTTCTGCTATCTCGCGCAACAACCACATTGCGTTATTTAAAATCCAAAACTTCAACTTAAAATGCCATTATTTTTGCAACAATTTTGGGAAGTAACCGTTCACTCAACAATTAAACCAATAAAAACAGTGATCCCTCAAAAATACAGTTCTTTAGTTCGTCACATGACGTAGTTAAACACATGAAAATAAATATTGTTTTATTCCGCATATTTTTAATTATTAATATCAAACAAGTGATTAAAGCCTAAAAACCTCAAACAAATGAGGTTCTAAGTTGTCAAACTTTGTGAAAAGTTTTCCTTTTTTAAAAAAATGCCATTTCACGGTTGTTTGAAGGAAGGTAATCTTTTAGGACGAGCCAAATAATTTGTCTTCCTCATTTAAAACTTAAAACATAGCTCAGTTTGTCGAGGACATTAATCAATCGGTTTTTATCTGGCTCGTTTCAGTGTATTAAAAATGTCTTCAAATTCTTTGTACAGTCAATGCTTTAAGCATAAATTTTCTAAGAATCATTCGCGACTAGTACTGATATTTATGAAACTTTGCTTATAAATGTATTTTTCATAATTATTTATTACGAAGAAGGAGGATACGCAATTTTTTACCGTCAAAAACTGCACTGTAGCTGGTGGATTTCATCTTGAGCGTGCTAATATAAGTCACGGGCACAGCTACTAAAGTCTTAGATTTGTTTTACAGCCTCTATAATAAGCCTTTAGAGGCTTATTGATGAACAATAAGCCTCTATACTCTATAGGCTTATTACAAAGCCTAATTTTTGTTTTTCTTTATTATGCTATAGGCCTCTTGGATATCTCTAGTGGCCCGGCGAGTGGCAGATTCAGGCAACACGTGGGTGTCAGAGTGCGATCAGCTGTGAAATACGGTTTACTAGTTAAAAATGAAAACACGTTGAAAACGTTAAAAAGTGCTCTGAATAAGGAAAATATGGGCGGTACGAGGTACTGTTGTGTTGTACGGTGCAAAAAATCCCAATCTCGGATTCGTGAATTAACGTTTCATTCGTTTCTGAGACGGAATTGGGAAACGTATCGAAATCAACATGCCGATTATTAATCATGCTTAAATCTAAATCTCGCATGAATATTTCTAAAATATCACGTGCAAGTTATTTTTAATACCATTGTTTTATGTATACTTAATAATATATTGTAATTGAAAAAACGATATAAATAAAATTATTGTCGGTTCAATATTTATTACTAATTCCTTCATTATTCACTTTCGCATTTATAATATTATAATACCAATATACTAATTACTGATATTACTAATTTACTAATAATATTATAAGTGCGAAAGTGTGTCTGTCTGTTACCTCTTAACGCCTTTTTTTTAACATGGGGAAATGCTTTACGCATCCCCGGAATTGGGGATATCGGCCGGGGTATGTGGGACTCCTGCTACCCACTAAAACCCCATGGTGCTCCACTCATCGCTTAAGGCAGAGTTGCGGGTACGATAGAACCTACCGCAACTCTACCAGCGATCATCTACAGACCCGACACCACCCCGCTACTCGGGGACGACGCGCAGGAACACCTTGCGCATCACGCCTCTCTCTCTAGGACTCGATGCAATGGGCGGCGGTGTCCCCACACCACCGCCCCGAGTACCCGGCTAATGTAAGTCGCCGCGGCCACTCCGTCGCGTGCGTCTTCTCCTCGGCCGTCTCAAAGGGTCGAGCGCCTCCCGTTCTCTCCTGCGCTCGGCCTCCTCTTTTGCGGTGATGACTTCCTGGGCAAAGTCATCTACTGCCTGCCAATCAATCTCACTGCTCAGCATTGCCCGGATTATCACTGGCAGCGAGATGTCCATTCCAATGACGGCCGTAAGGGCCGTACGTTGCTCCATCCAGGAAGGGCACGTCGTCATTGTGTGCTCGGCCGTGTCCCTTTCGTCAAGGCAATGGTGACACCTTGTATTACTTTCTCTCCTAGCCATCTGACACAGATACTGACCGAAGCAGCCGTGCCCGGTGAGTATCTGCGTCAGATGGAAGGAGAGAGCCCCGTGTTTCCGGTTCACCCAGTCTTTAAATAGTGGCCGGATTGCCTCTATCAGGGCGACACTTATCAGCGGTTCTTGCAACCGCTCCGCCCAGAGGTCTAACGACCTCTCACTACACTCAGCCCTCCACCGACGCACGGCGTCCGGTAGGGGTCGCGGACTGCTGCGCAACGCCAATAAACGTCGGCAAGGGCCCTTGCGTCAATGTCCCATGGGATGCTACCAGCAAGTAGGCAAGTCGCATCTCGCGAGATGGTGCGATACCCGCGCACCTTCCGCGTCGCCATCACTCGCTGAAGGCGTCCCAGAACGAGCCTGTTGCTGGTCGACAGTCTTCCAGCCCAAACCGGCGCGCCATACATGGACATGGAACGAATAACACCCATGTACAGACGCCGACATGCCAAGTTTGGGCCCCCAAGTTTCGGGAGCAGCGAGGCTAAGGCCCCCGCGGCCTTGGTGGTTCTTTCAAAGAGCCGACGAAAATGCTCCTTGAAGGACTTGTATGAGAATCATTATGAGAAAAGCGCCCGTGAGTTTCCGCCATCAACCGACCCGTGGCGTTGCCGTACTCGTAGCTTAGCAACGATATCCAAGAGGCCTATAACTAGTACTATTTCAATTCAATTGAAATTGAACTAGTACTAATATTATTAATATTCTATTACTTTTCCTTTACAACATTTTAAATTCAAACAAACCTATTGCCCAGGAAACCTTTCAAAATTTTTGATCACAAAACTTATTCGCAACTACCAGGGACGCATAATATCCGCGGGGATGGAAGAGGGTTGACGGCTCGTAATGAACACATCGCCACCTAGGTAGTGCTAAATCAAAACCGTTTCGTCTGTCATCCAACATGGGATGAATGATGATTGATCTTATCGACTGTTATCGGCTCTGGGGCTCTGGTATAATATGTTTTGATGTATGCGATTTGAAAGACTTCTTTGTATTTTTTGTACTTTGTAAGGAAAAATACTTTAGCGTGTGTTTTTTGGGTTATCGAAATTTCGTAAGATGAAGGGAGGCTATTCCGTCGGCATTTAACGCTTTTTGAAAATGTAGGCCTGCTGCTGCTATTTCGTTTTGCCAGCAGCAGATTGCAAACTATGTTTTTGAAACAAAATCTGAACTAAACAGAAGAAAACCAAACACATAAAACGCAAAAATACTGCCGAAAAATCTTAAGTTTTAAGAGCTTAGTTAGCACCAATATCTTAGCGCATTCGGACAAAAGCCAAAAAGGAAAATCGCATTGGACCGAATAATTCCGATCGATACTCAGAATATGGGAGAGCAAACCGAAAAAACTCCGGATTTCCGCTGTGTACAGAAAATATGAGAAACAAAAACGAACTAGCGGTGGTTATTTTTTGGCTTGCTAATTGATGACGCGTGCGGTAATCTTTATAGGCCGAATTCAATAAACTATTGAAATAATCAGAGTACAGTATATTTTGATAGTTACGATAGAAGCATTGCAAGCGCCATGTAACGAGTTGGTCACAGATAATTAAATAGTTACTACGTAAGCTTGGTGACGCAGATGCCTTATGTCTAAGCAAATACCTTTAATTTCCTATGTCAATGTGTCTAAAGTCGGCACTACATATAGGCGAACGCATTGGCCGGGGCGTTGGCCGGCGCGCTGGCCCAATGTGTAAAACAGGCGAAATACCTACCGCCAACGCGCGAACGCCCGTTGTACACATTGGGCCAACGCGTCGGCCAACGCGTTCGCCTATATATGTAGTTCCGACATAAGGGTCAATTCAGACTGTAACCCGACGCGTAGATGTATTTCTAAACAATCTCAATTGCGTGAGATGTCTTGCAAACTGTGAAACCCATACAAACTATAAATGCATCTACGCGTCACGCCACATCGTTGATACCTAACAGTTAGGTTACTGCTGGCAGTCAAATCTAGCGAATACAATTTGAGTAAGAACCGACATTACTTTCAAATTGATATGGTGTTTTCGTGCTCCATCATAAGCTTGAGAAGGTGAAATAGGCCATTTTATTAAAATATAAAATAGATAATAAATTGAAATTGGTAACAAAGTTAATTAGAATTGTCCTACTTGTTAACCTACCAACGGTTCGGAATAATATTATGAAACTAAAAGATGCTAAACACTTAGTCAGCGACACTGGTTAGTGTCGCTTATAAATATATCCCACAAATCTTTGCACGTAGCACCATTAGAAGATATTTATGAAATAAAACCGCACAGATAAACGGACCTGGGGGATTAGCCATTACGTTCTCTTTATCGCTTCTAAATAGAATCGCTGATCTAAATGTATGGAAGTGACATGAGCGTTAAATAACATGAAGTGGACATTTGACCCATGTTATGTCAATTAACACATTTTTGATTGGCGATTCTATAAAGAAGCGATAAAGAAAATGCGTTTGCTAAGCCCTCTGCAAAAATATTAGCGCTCAAACACGCGAAGCCTGGAGATTTGTAGAAATAAATGCGACTATCCTACGGGTAGATTTAAAACGGTGGAAGATAGTTAAAGTCTTTAGATACTCGTCCATTCGGGGTCCAACTTCCAAAGTCTTTTTAAAAACATCTGCCAAATACAAATCGAAAAGTTTTTCTTTAGAAATTCAGTTGGGTAACGATTCGAAGTTATCCAAAGGATCAACTCCGACTAGTCCATGAGGCTTGATATTGGAAATTCAGTTTTGTCATTCACTTCTATTTTAGGTGTACGAGTTGGTATTTACATTCTTTTGCTTACTATGAGCATTATCACCGCAATTTTCTTGATGATTATTTTAGATTGTCATTTTACGCTTAAGAGGATACAACAGGGGCTAGAGAAATGAAAAAAAGTACGTGTAATATCTATAGCTGTCTCCCTTACCTCAAGCCTATACCGCAGAACGCGATAGAGACAGCTGCAGAAAATCCAGAAAATCAACGATTCGTTGTCCCCTGATTCCTTCTCCAAAACTTAACCGATTTAAGTACTTTTTTCATTAAAGATTAAAAAAGGGCTTGAGCTGTGTTCCTATGTTTTGCTTTTTTTTGTATAATCTATCCAAATCTGTTTTCTGGACGTTTGAACACAGCGGAAAATCTGGCCATTTTTTTTGGGTTTTTGAATGTTCATATCTTATTTAATAATTAAATTATGAAAAAAAAGAAAACATAGGGACATTGTATTAGTGGCCGTAGATATTCAGGAAAAAAATTATAACTCTACTAGCATTATACAGGGAGGAAACAGGGGACAACGTTTGTATGGAAAAAAGGGCGGTGTGGAATCCTCTTAAAGACCGAAAACGCTCAGTGAGCGGAAAAATATCTCACAACACAACGCGTCGTGGTCACAGGCCTGTCTACATGTCCACGTTACGACGTCATCAACGTGGAACGGTGCGGTAACGTGGCATGGTACATTGTCGTGACGTGAAAATGAAAATGTTTATACGTGGGAGAGCCATGCTTCGGCACGAATGGGCCGGCTCGACTGGAGAAATACCACGTTCTCACAGAAAACCGTCGTGAAACAGCGCTTGCGCTGTGTTTCGCCGAGGGAGTGAGTTTACCGGAGGCCCAATCCCCTACACTATTCCCTTCCCTACCCTCCCCTATTCCCTTCCCATCCCTACCCTCCCCTATTACCCTCTTCCCTCTTAAAAGGCCGGCAACGCACCTGCAGCTCTTCTGATGCTGCGAGTGTCCATGGGCGACGGAAGTTGCTTTCCATCAGGTGACCCGTTTGCTCGTTTGCCCCCTTATTTCATTAAAAAAATGTACGTCAATGTAACGTAAAAATGCACATCACGATGCAGCTACATTGTACGTCACCATGCCTTGTAAAACTGAGTACATTATTCACTACTGATCTAAATATGGAACGCACGATACGTACACAATTACTGAACACAAAATAATATTGTTAATAATTTGTCAATAATACTTATAATAATTCAATTAAAACGATTAGGGATTTTAATATTATACTACTGCATTTGCGATATAGTAAGAATAAAGTTCAGAACGCGTTATGGTCTTATTGTGATTGCCAAAACGCTTCGTGGCCGTTTTCATTAGAGCCACAACGCGACTTTCGCATCGGGGCTGTTTCACTGTGACCACAACGCGTTGTGAGCTATTTTTCCCTTACTACGTGATTACGAACAACGTATTGTAAAACGTACCTATTACTTCAACTGTTCCTAAAAATTTGCTTGTTTCTTTTTGATTTTTATCGATGACAATATGTAAGATAATTCAATCTTTTAATTAAAATTATATGATTTAACGAGTTTTTGCCCGCGGCTTCGCTCGCGTTAAGAAGTATTGTTGTTTATAAACTTTCCTCCAGTATTTACACCCATTGGAGGTGGAATTGATCAAAATCCTTTCTTAGCGGATGCCTACGTCATAATATCTACCCGCATGCCAAATTTCAGCCCGATCGGTCCAGTGGTTTGGGCTGTGCGTTGATAGATCACCATGTCAGTCACTTTTGAGTTTTATATATTACTAGCTGTTGCCCGCGACTTCGTCCGCGTGGACTTAAGTTTTAATAGCGCGCGTTGTCAACAAAAATGGTGTCAAAAGCTTTTTAAAACCCTGGTACCCCTTAAAGGAGTGAGAACACTGAGACGGGCCGCGCTGGGGCTCAGCGTGCCGGGGTTCATCGCAAAAATCCGCCTCCATGCAATTTGTATGGAAGCGGAAATCCGCTGCGCCCCGACACAATGTGCGATACGCGCATCCGCTTCCATACAAATTGTATGGAGGCGGATTTTTGCGATAAGCCCCGGCACGGCGCGTCTCAGTGTGCTCACTCCTTTAATCAAAATACCCAAAACAGCCGTGTAGTGGGCACATAATTTTTTTTTTTAAATTAAACTTTTTTATACCAAATTTTAAGGGCGCTTATTCAGCTTAACACAACTTAGCTGCATTACACAACTTTTGTTATTAAATAAAAATGTTATATTAAATAAAAATGTTAGTAGGTGAGTTATTAATTAATAACGTGTATAGCAATCGAAAGAATCGAAAAACCCGCCTCAACATCGTACCACCTCATATAGAAATACATATTATGAGCAAGCGATAGCGCGATCTAGGCGACTCTTGGCGCCATCTGTTATGAGTTTTTGGAACAAAATTAATTTGAACGAATGATATAATACAACCCCTTTTTCCAGTTAAAAAGTAGCCTATGTCCTTCCTCAGGCCTTAGACTATCTGTGTACAAAATTTCATTACTATCGGTTTAGTAGTTTTGGCGTGAAAGCGAGACAGACAGACAGACAGACAGACAGACAGACAGAGATACTTTCGAATTTATAATATTAGTATAGATTCACCAGCTGCCGGGCCGGTCATAATCTTCGCTGTACTGCGCGGCGCACCCCCGCCTTGGTAGCGCCAACTTCGAAACGGGCGTACCGAAAATCGCAATTTTTAATTTCGCCATAACTTCTAAACCAAAAGTCCAATTTTAATCATTCAAAGACAAAATATTATCTACACAAACTGTACTTAGTGATGAAATAATTTATTTTCTAAAGTCTTATCTAAAATTAAATTAAAAAAAAAAAACAATAATCCATTTTCAATTTGTCAACTTGTTGTCAACAGACTTCAACCATAAATAAAAGAGTATAATTCGTATGTATAGGCTTGTCACTCAAAAATCTGTCATTTTTCCTAGTAGTAGTGTCGTTGTGTGCGTAACGTTTTATTTGTTAAAAATATATATGATAAAAGCATAATTTTAAAATAATATTAGCTCGATGCACTCTTTCACCATATAAATAGTTTATATGGTGAAAGAGAAATTTTTGGTCTTTCAGCGCTGCTACTTTGACAGTGAACTCTCTACAAGGAACACGTACACACCCTAAAGTATTATCACTTATTTTTGTTACACACTGTATAGAGGTAAGTATTTATCCAATTAATCCTCATAAAACAAACATATATTTAATATAGACAAATTATACAACGAGAATTTGCTCAAGGGCTTATAGGAAATGGTGGAGTGTAGTAACTAGTATAGTATTATAGTGTACTGACCGCTCTTTGAGATACCCGATACGCTTATCTGACCCGCTTCTACGAGTGTTAGGTTTATCGCTTTGTGAAATATACCCTAATTTGATATTGGTAATTTGGTATCCTAATTATTTTAAGAGCCTATGCTGTCCCACTGCTGGGCAAAGGCCTCCCAGATCCAGTTCTCTCGATCCAATGCAGCTGTAGGCCAACTTGGCTCGTATTTGTTTAGCTCATCGCGCCATATTTTTCGAGGCCGGCCACGGCGGCGTCGTCTATCATCTGGTACCCATTCTGTGGTGATTTTTGCCCGGTCAGGATGCATGCGGGCTTGTTTGGCCCTCCCAGTTCCATTTTAGCTTAGCAGCTTTTATGATGACGTTTGCAATACCAGTTTTGAATCCTAAATTGGTATAAAAATTGGAAATTTTTGAGTGAAGTTTGGTACTCCAAACACAATCGCGTAAGAATGACATAATAAAAATCATAATCAGGGGCCTTACTCCCGAAACTGATATCGATTTCGATTTTCGATTTCAACGGTTTTTGACACTTTAGACATGCTTTAGACTGCCTGCCTGTTTCTTAGGTGCCCGCGAGTCCGCGACAAACAAAATTGTCTGAGAATCGACTTTCAGATCGTGTACAAACGTCAAATTTCACGGTAGCAACAGAGGCATCGACATCTATTGAGATCGATTGTTGCCGAGTTAGGTACTCACTGTGGTATCGATTGGTATGGTGTCGTTTAATTTTTTGTTGATAATAAATATTCATTCATTATTATTTTAACATAATTATATAGCTCGCCTGCAAGCTTTTTTTAATGTGATTGATGGCACCTCCAATGGAGCTCTACAGCTATACGGTCCCATTTAAGTTTGGTATCGTGCTTAGCTTGGCTCGCCCGCATTGTACCCTTTTGCGATTTCTGGATTTTCTTCCAGGAATCTCAACATTTATATTTTATAGGTTTTTTTTATGAAAGAAGGGGACAAACGAGCAAACGGGTCACCTGATGGAAAGCAACTTCCGTCGCCCATGGACACTCGCAGCATCAGAAGAGCTGCAGGTGCGTTGTCGGCCTTTTAAGAGGGAATAGGGTAATAGGGGAGGGTAGGGATGGGAAGGGAAGGAAATAGGGGAGGATAGGGAAGGGAATTGGGCCTCCGTTAAACTCACTCACTCGGCGAAACACAGCGCAAGCGCTGTTTCACGCCGGTTTTCTGTGAGAACGTGGTATTTCTCCGGTCGAGCCGGCCCATTCGTGCCGAAGCATGGCTCTCCCACATATTAATAAGTAAGGTGCGTCGGAACCTTCTAATAATTTTAAATAACAATACAACGTTGCCATAACGACGTTGACAAGACGCCATGGCAACATCTCGATTTTGATACGATTTTGTTCCGGAATTCCTACGCGTTACAATGACATCAAAAACGAAATCGAAATCAGACTCGTATCAAGTTGATATCACTTTCGGGAGTAAGGCACCAGACTCTTAAATCAAAATCGTATCAATTTCGGGGTAAGGCTACAGTTTTCTGCTTCATTGATATTGTTGTATTCTCATGTCTTTTTTTTATTAAAAGCTTTTATTTAACTTGCTCTGTATGTATGTATGTACATGTATTTTAAAAATGTAATTTGCATTTTATGAAATATATAAAATCTATCTCGAATTTTTGAAGACATTAAATTGTAGAATAAACTTTAATATAAAATGTATGCCAACAAATCCTTATTTCATTTTTTATATTTTTTCTGCTGATTTTCAAATTATTAATAATTATTTAATCCTAATTGATGTTTGGCATACTTTATACCTGTGACCAAATTTTGGGCCATAGTTTTTACCTTAAATTGCTTTTTTGCTAAGCCGATTGTTCTTTGCAATTTAAGTTAATTTTCTAACTTACTGGAAAATCCCTCAAAGAATTTTGTCGTTGTTTGTTCTAGTAAATTGTGACAGAATTCATGTCCTTATGCAATTATTATTCGCATACGTCTAGCCGCACGCACACACACACCGTGCCGGAGTCTGGCAACGCCGCATCGCTGTGCCAGTGGTAATGGGGGTGTTAGGTTATTTTTCGTTACGTTTAAAGATATGCAATAGCTAAAAGTATAAAATGGGCAATCTATTAACCTAATTATGCGTTATCGAAGTTTCTCGATCAATCCTGAACTTCTATACGGCCGGTAACTGTTTAATTGGTATTTGATAAGCCCTTTACAAAATTAACTATGGACTAAGTAATAAAACTGCAATACTTTGTATAATAGTTATAAATTAATATAATAATATTCTACGTAGACAATGATATTATATTATAAATAAAAATCGGCCAAGTGCGAGTTGGACTCGCGCACGAAGGGTTCCGTACTTACCATAATAGAGCAAAAACGGGCTGAAAATTGTGTTTTTTGTATGGAAGTCTCCTTAATTATTTGATTTATTTAAATTTTGTTATATCATACATGTGGAGGCTTGTCGTTAGCTATTTGGTTATCTAAATTATTGTACTAGCTATTTAAGTTATTAGTCTGTAACCCTTCTGAATATAAAATAAAATAAAAAAATAAAATAAAAATACTTTAAACGAGCAAATCTTGTATCTATACTAATATTATAAAGCGAAAGAGTTTGTTTGTTTGTTTGTTTGTTGTTGCGAGTTTATCGGAGGCCCAATCCCCTAACCTATTCCCTTCCCTACCCTCCCCTATTCCCTTCCCTTCCCATCCCTACCCCCCCTGTTACCCTATTCCCTCTTAAAAGGCCGGCAACGCACCTGCAGCTCTTCTGATGCTGCGAGTGTCCATGGGCGACGGAAGTTGCTTTCCATCAGGTGACCCGTTTGCTCGTTTGCCCCCTTATTTCATAAAAAAAAAGATAGTTCATTTATCGAGCAAGGCTATAGTCTATATTTTATCACGCTAAGACTAATAGGCGCGAAAAAATAGAGGAAAATATGGAGAAAACGGAGGAAATTATTTAAAACTAGCTGTTGCCCGCGACTTCGTCCGCGTTAGCATAGTAGATCACATGACACATCCTAAGTATTATTTATTGTACAAAAATATTCAATGTACAGAATTGAATTTCCTACGATTTTATTACATAAAGATGTTGCGCGCGGCTTCGCTTGCGTAATTTAGGAATTTCACGCAACCGTACATTGTTCCGCAAAAAATAGCCTATGTCCCTTCACGTAGTCTATTCTTCATGTTTGCCAAATTTTATGCCTATTAGTCTTAGCGTGATAAAATATAGCCTATAGCCTTCCTCGATAAATGGGCTATCTAACAGTAAAAGAATTTTTCAAATCGGAGCAGTACTTTCTGAGATTAGCGCGTTCAAACAAACAAACAAACAAACTCTGCAGAATTATAATATTAGTATAGATTGCTTATTATCTTAAGAACTACTGGAGCAATTTTATGTTATTTGGCAAACATGAAGAATAGACCACGTGAAGGGACAAAGGCTATTTTTTGCGGAAAAATGTACGGTTGCGTGAAATTCCTAAATTACGCAATCAAAGCCGCGCGGAATATCTATAAGTATATATAATAAAATCGTAGGAAACTCAATTCTGTACATTGAATATTTTTGTACAATAAATAATACGTGGGATGTGATCCACTATGCTAACGCGGACGAAGTCGCGGGCAACAGCTAGTATAATATTATAATTTTGCAGAGTTTGTTGTTGTTGTGTTGTTTGTTTGAACGCGCTAATCTCAAGAACTACTGGTCCGGTTTGAAAAATTCTTTTACTGTTGAATAGCCCATTTATCGAGGAAGGCTATAGGCTATATTTTATCACGCTAAGACTAATAGAAACGAAGAAATACAGGAAAATGTGGAAAAACGGGGGAAATTCTATGAAAGGGCTTATTTGAACGCGCTAATCTTAGGAACTACTGGTCCCATTTGAAAAATTATTTCACTGTTGGATAGCCCATTTATTGCGAAAGGCGTTAAGCTATATTTTATCACGCTAAGACTAATAGGAGCGAAGAAATAGAGGAAAATGTGGAAAAAACGGAGGGAAATTATTTCAAAGAGCTTATTTGAACGCGCTAATCTCATGAACTACTGGTCCGATTTGAAAATTTATTTTACTGTTGGATAGCCCATTTACCGAGGAAGGCTATAGGATATATTTTATCACGCTAGGACTAATAGGAACGAAGAAATACAGGAAAATGTGGAAAAACGGGGGAAATTCTATGAAAGGGCTTATTTGAACGCGCTAATCTCAGGAACTACTGATCGGATTTGAAAAATTTTTTCACTGTTGGATAGCCCATTTATTGCGGAAGGCTTTAAGCTATATTTTATCACGCTAAGACTAATAGGAGCGAAGAAATAGATGAAAATGTGGAAAAAACGGGGGAAATTATATGAAATTGCTTATTATCTTAAGAACTACTGGAGTAATTTTTAAGTTATTTGGCAAACATGAAGAATAGACCACCACAAGGGCTATTTTTTGCGGAAAAATGTACGGTTGCGTGAAATTCCTAAATAACGCAAGTGAAGCCGCGCGGAACATCTATATTAATATAATAAAAGCGTAGGAAAGTCAATTCGGTACATTGAATATTTTTGTACAATAAATAATACTTGGGATGTGATCTATTATGCTAAATGATTTTGTTTCTATTATTTATTGAGCGGCAATAGATATACACAATCTGTGAAAATTTCAGAAGTCTAGCTATACCTAGCGGTTCTTGAGTTACAGCCTGGAGACAGACAGACGGACAGACAACGAAGTCTCAGTAATAGGGTTTTACCCTTTGGGTACGGAAACCTAAAATATTGTTAAGTACCTAGAGTTATATAGTACTAGTTAGTAGTTGCTACCCGCAACTCTGATGTGCAGAAATTGCTATATCGTTCGGGAACTGGATGCTTACCAGAATGAAGTATCCTTTATCCTTTCCCGGGACTCAAAATTCCATACAAAATTTTAGCAAACTTAACAGACAGAAAATATTTATTGAGATTAGTAAATGTAAAAACCAATAAAATTAAAGAATGAATATTTTTTGAAATGTCAACGACCTGAATAGCTTTGTCCACACTGTGCCTTTTTCTGTTCATTAAGGGCATGCATTATAGCGCAGTCAACAGCGAACGTGAGGCATGCCCGCGACGCATGCCCTTTGACCGTATCCAAAAAACAAAACTGACAATGTTGGCGTTGCGTTCGTTGACGCATTCAATTATTGAATGCGCCAAAACGAAAGATGAATGAAGGAAGATGACGAAAATTGAAGACGAAAGCGCATAGTGTGGACATAGCTATTGGTCAATTCAATCATACTGTCACACAGTTGGTTAATAAAATTTTTTTTTGGTTAAAAAAAAATATTTTTCATAAACAAAATTTTTGCAACAATCTCGATCTTACACGAATGTAGATTTCAATAAACGCTCACAGGAATTTTGCAATATTATCAAATTAAATTATTAAAACTTTAACTATCTCGCTCGGCTTAAAGTATTAATACCCAGTTAGTTTGATTGGTGTTTAATAAGGCTTTGGGTTAGGGCAAGCTTAAGCCGCCGCAATTGTCAGGTATAATAATAAACTTGCTAATGAAGTATAATAATAAAATTAGTTTAGAGTACCACAATTGTAAAAGTAACATTAATGCAGTAAAATATACTTAATAAGGATAATCGCATATTTGACAAAAAAACTTTATTGTCTGTTTGTTCCCGCGCCCGCGTCACGCAAAAAAGGTTGGAACAATTTTGATATTCTTTGCCACTTGACAACACTCCACAAATCTACATAATATAATATTATTATGATATTTTTTTCTATAATCATCATCACAAGTACAAATATTTTTGAGTTTCAATGATAAACATAGCTAGTGTAATATTCAATTATAAGAATGAAGTTTCTTGCATTTTATGGGCATAGCCTTTTTTAAGCGAGAATTATTTAAAGTTTAAACGTAAACAAAATATCTTTATTAAATCACTTAACTCGGATTGTATGAATAACTGTATGTGCAAACATCATGCTACGTTTACCTGGACAGTATAAATTTTATTTTTGTTGAAACTTTCCGGATGCGCTGTACCCCGAATCTTTTTTAAACCAACTTCGATTTAGCTTCGATGACGTATCGATATAATCTTCTTCTCCTTATATATAAAATTATTCTCGTGTCACAATGGCAGTTACCGACTACCGAACTCCTCCGAAACGGCTCTACTGATTTTTACCAAATTAATGCATATTCAGTAGGTCTTAGATTCGGCTATTGGCTACTTTTATATTGATAACAATATCTTTAAGATTTATTTTTTATATATATATATATATATATATATATATATATATATATATATATATATATATATATATATATATATATATATATATATATATATATATATATATATATATATATATATATATTAAATAAATCTTAAAGATATTGTTTAGTATATAGTTATTTAGTATATAGGGGGTTTCGGGGGTGATAAATCGATCTAGCTAGGAATCATTTTTAGAAAATGTCATTTTATTCGTGTTTTATCGAATACCGAGCAAAGCTCGGTCAAATCTCGGTCAAATATCTAGTAATAGTTAATTATTACAACTCGAGACTGACGGCGACCATTGTTTGTGCGACGGGATAGCGATGGACGTTGCCATGGTGACATACTTTATATGGCAAAACAACGTTTGCCGGGACAGCTAGTAAAACTATAAAGTGGTATTCCAACAAAATATCAAATAACCAATCTCAAACGACTTCTTTAAGTTGGTTATGGTTTATTAAGTAAATGCTTAGTAATCTGTGATGTTGGTTAAAAAAATTAGTTCGTCACTCATTCGATGTATACTTATAAGGAAGCTCTTTGCTGTTTCTCATGATCTAGACTGAATCGAGGCTGTATTGACGTTGATTTAAGATATCAGAATCAGGGTACAAATATTAAAAATACTGAGCGTGCCCTCGAGGGACCGAATTTTGCATTTCAGAATGAATTTTTAATTTAACGTGAAAAACTTTACCAAAGTTGAACTGCTCTCTATTGTCTTATTATGTAAATAAAACTGATTTGCATTACTTGCACTGTTTTGCCATAAGTGTCGTTATAGTTTCGGTCACAATTAAAGTTTGTCATACTTTATCTAAAAGTTATATAAAACCTGAAATAATATTGAGATCACTTAATAGGCACAGACAGACTTAGCAAAACTATAAGGATACTTTGATACTACGGAAACCTGCGTATTTGTCCTTAAAATAATAATTTAAATTAAATATTAATTCAAAAATTACTTTTAAATAGACATTGTAGTTAAAATAGTGCGTCTTATTATTATGCAGTAAATGAAAGAAGCAATGTTTACACATTTAAAATTGTGCGGTTTTGTGTAATTTTCCCAAATAGTTAACATTTTATGACGCGTGTAATTAGACTTCGTAAAAATAATCTACTTTTAATTACAAAATTAACTGTATTTAACGCACTTTGAGGCAAGCGGGAATTTTGAATCGAGTACCCTTTATAAGACGAGTTGTATATCAGTTGAAAGTTATTATAAAAATATACGAGAAAATTAAAGTTTTATGACGATGATATTATATCAGCAAAAGTTGTTCTTCGCTATTTCTAAAAAGCTCGTTTTAAGCTTAAATCGAAACAAAGACAAAATACTGATTCTAAAAGTTAGTGCAGTTTTCCAAAACGGAAATGGCGTTTGTCACGTCTTGTATTCTTAATTCAAATCAAAAGATTAGAGACAACCTTGGTTGACAGATTTGCATGACGTCTCACGCTGTTTGCAATTGAAGTCTGTCAATTCAGGTTATGTCAAGTTCATTCCATAAAGCACCACTAACCCCATAGTTTTTTTCTCTTGCCCAAGATACCAACCTTCCTTATACGATTTCCTTCCCCCTACTATTCCTCGCCCTATCAATTTTACTTCAGTTCTGTCCTCTGTAAATACTCCCTTAGTTGAAACTTTATGTTCATACATTTATACTAACAGTATTAAATTGTAAGGTGTATAGGACTAACCCTAGATTTTTCAACAGTCACCGTACGCGTCTCATCATACCGTAATCTTGTTTCTTCATAAAGCCATCTCATAAAGCAAAGTCTTTGCCAAAACACCCTGATACTGGCAACTCACAAAGGAGCCATTAATAAAAAAGAAGAAGAACCCCATATATATTAAATCTATGACACATCTATGACTAACCCAAAACGCTAGCTGTAAATTGAATAGTCAACAAGAGATTTAATAGCTGATTAGTTACTTGAGCTAATCGGCTTTTCGGAAACTAGGGAACAGTTGTCTATTGGCGACCTCTGTGGCTCAGTGGTGAGCGCGTCGGTAGCTCAAAGCCGAAGGTCGCGGGTTCGAATCCCGCCGACGGAACAATGAGTTTTCAAAGTTCCCGGGTCTGGATGTGTATTAAATATGTGTATGATATAATAAAAATCTTAAATAAATGTATAGTATAAAAGTATTGAATATATTTCCGTTGTCTGGTACCTGTAACACAAGTCCTTTAGGTACTTAGCACGGGGCCAGACTGACGTGGTGTGAAGCGTCCATAGATTATTTATTGCGCTTGCGGGGTAGCTACTGTAGTTGCGAGCTTGTGGCCAAACAACTACAAGTAAATATGAAATTAAGTGATGGATAAGAATTTTCGGACAATTCGGCATGTATTTAAGATGACTGCTTTCTGTAAGGTTATGTATGTAAGTGGATGTATATTAAGTGTTTTGAGTGATGTGTGTAGTGTCTTAGGTATGATGCCTGTGGTTGAGATGATGATTGGTATGGTTTTAACTGTGCTTACTCTCCATTGCGCTTTTAGTTCTATTAGCGCTTATTATTATTATTATTGGCATTTTACAGAATTGAGCGATTCTTTGATAGACGCTTTAAATAAAGAAACTCCGAACTGCCAAGCGATGACTTAGGGCTTAATTACACCTACAGAGTAGACTGGCAAGACTGCCCTCGGCCGAGCACATCCACGTTAAACATACCGCGTGCTTGGCCGAGAGCGCTGTCTCACCACTCTCGGTACGGAATTTAGTGATTCTTTGATAGTATACACAAAGAACATTTTCCGCTGATAGCGTTTGGGTTTCATCCCTGATCGGAGTAAATCCGTGCTACAATAGCACCCCTGTTGTTGGACGGTGATTACACTAGACATTATGATAATAATTGAAGGTTCGTCAGCACTTTTTATAGTGTACTTTGATCTCTTTTACAGTTAAGCTTTTTCCTGACGTGAAAATTTACGAAAGGTTGATATTTTATTTTATAAATTATTAGCTATGATACTTAAAAATAACGTGGCTTTCTATTAGTAAAAAATATTAAAGTCGGTTCAGTAGATTCAGAGCTTACCTACAAATCACAAATTTAAGTGCTCTTTATATTTATTAATATACGAGATTTAGATATACACTTATATGTTGACTAGGAATAAAAGGTACTACAACACAAAGTATTTTATGGAACTTTAGTTTTTAATTACGGAAAGATAACCAAATAAACTAAAGTACCGTATTTCCGCCAATCAAACCATTAAACATTGATAAACGTTCTTTCTATCGTGAGCAAAAGTAGCTATGAGTTTTAAAGTCGAGTATTTTTTCCTCTGGTAATAAGAAGGGGAGACGACTGCAATACGCTGTTATTGCTTCCACGCCTTTGTTAGACATGCTACACTTATATCTGTGATCATAAAATTTGCATTTCACGTAGCATTTGATGTATTAAATCTTCTAAATGTACACACATTTTATTTAGGTGTCATTGTTATGAATACAAAAGAAACTCGGTCGAACTAAAGTATTTTAGGTTGGTTGTATTATGTATATAAAAAACCTAAACCCCCCACTCCGACCGGCAGTGATTGTGTGAGTGCGACTACACGTATGCAAATAATAATCGCATAAGTTGATAAAAAATGGCATGCAATAGCTTTACCGCGGCAGTCCCCGAGTGCCACACGTATTTTTAATTATAACACTTTAGTACTTTAAGAGCCTGTTTCACCACTTCCTGATAAAGTGCCGGATAGGCTATCGACAACTTTTTTTGACAGATTCTCCGTACTCTATCTGTCATGTTGTGGTGGATAGCCTATCCGGCACTTTATCAGGAAGTGGTGAAATGAAACAGGCCTTTACAATATTTTACAATACCAGATTTTTTCGCAACTCCTTTGCGCTGAAATAAGGATATCTCGTGGGTATCGTAAATTTTTCCGGGACAAAACCACCTTGTTTTCTTTTCCGCGACATGAGCTATTTTCATATATTTTTTTTAAATAGGTGTGGCGATTTAAGCGTTATGGATTACATCTGCTTATTACTTATCGGACATATAGACGGACCACAGACATAGATCAAAATAGATACCGCATGTCGCTCTATTTGTATGAAAACGAGCGTGTCACTTTTTTCCTACCTACTGTGTCGTACCGATGATAAGAATCGTGTCCATTATCTTGGCCAACATTTCTATTTCAATTTCTACAGCTCAATACTTACTTCTGGCATTAAGGCATTTTTAAAATTCCGATTGACGTCCGATTCTGATACGAGTATGCGACAAAAGAACAGACTTTCGAAAGACGAGCAATGCTCGTCGTTTGGGAACGCGATATGCCACGCGAAGTACATACACATGCGGTATCTATCTTCATCTATGTCTGTGAGACGGACACACTTTCGCATTTGTTATATAATAATTATTGTCAATAGTGAGTAGGTATAGATAATAATTATTATCAAAATAAGATCAAAGTGAGTTTCTCACTACATAATATCGATTGCGCATAATATTACTTCATTATAGGTATTCGAGTTCTTCAAATAAAAAAAAAAAAAAAAAAACGACTCCGTGGTCTAGTGGTTAGAGCGTCGCTCTCGACTCCGGAGGTCGTGGGTTCGAATCCCGCGTTGGAAACATGTTATTTCCAAGTTTGGTTAGGACAATGCAGGCTGATCACCTGATTGTCTGACAAGTAAGATGATTCATGCGTCGGATGGGCATGTAAAAAGTCGGTCCTGCGTCTGATCTCTCGCCAGTCGTGTCGGTCTTCCGTCCCACTGGGTTATGACAGTAAAGGAATAGAGAGTGCTCTTGTGTACTGCGCATACACTTGGGCACTATAAAATTACTCCTGCGTACTGTGGTCTGGTTTCAATGAAACCGGCCACCGTCACCGAAACCGGTGTGGGGACTATTATCTTTACATAATAAGAGTAACATGGTAAAGTTTATCGACACACGTACCCGAGCAGGCTATAACTTATGTTCCTCACAATAAATCACAACTACACAGTCAACCCCCTGTTGACTGAGCCTGATTATATTAAAATTGTAAGGGGTGTGCACACAGACCATGATAGCAAATAATCCATACCTTATATTACAAATGCGAAAGTGTGTCTGTCTGTCTGACCCAGTCTGACCTCTTCATGTCCAAACTGCTGAACCGATTATGCTGAAATTTGGTAGGGAGATATTTTAAGACCCGGTAAAGGACTTAGTACAATACTTTTTATCCCGGAATCTATGGTTTACTTGGCTGACATTATTCTTAGAGGTGTAAACACAAAGTGGTCATACAAAATTAGGTATACCTTAAAGGTAAACCTCTAGATCCATTTCTGTGGGTATACCTATATAGGTTTAAACTAGCTAAAAGCCACATAAATGGGTCTAGTCCATTTCTGTGCTAAAAGCCGAGTTTTGTGAGGGCTCACGTCGTCACACCTTTACTGACTGATGATAACACATCTACATATTATTATTATAAAAACAAATGAAATTAAAATAAAAAGCTTTTTTATTTTAATTTCATTTGTTTACTAGTGACAAAAGCGTTACTTGCAAAATTTGCTTACTTAGAAAATATCTTTCAAATATATCGACTAATGAATATAGCACAGAGATTTTGGATAGCTACGGAACCCAGCCCCACAGGCCACACATCCTGTTTCATAACCTTTCCTGACGTCATTGTGTAATTTATGTACAATGTACACCCATCCTTACTTCAGTGGATAATCGATCGCATGTGTATTGTGTACACTCTGGTTAAAATTGTTCCTATATCGGCCTTGCGTTTGCTTGATTTTATCGAGCAAATATTTTCTACCTCTACGTCATTTGTTCGTCAACTTTTTTATGAGTTCCTCCAAAAAGGTACTCTTTATTTTATACAATGAATTCATATATATTTATGAATAAATTAAGGAATATACATTACTAGATATCCTTACATTTTTTGTACTATCTAGAAACTGACTAGATTTATTTTTACTCGTATTCTGAACATTTAAGATTATTTCCTTCTACAGTTCGGCAATTTTCTTCAGTAAAAAGGTCTCATGGTTGTATTCGGAACGTGCACGTCAGTAGTGACATACTTCAAAAGAAGTTTTAGGGGCATGTGTCAAAAAATAAACAACAAGAGTTTGTTTATTTTTTAAAGATTATAGCAAATAAAATATATTTAGAACAATAATTAATGGTATTTGAATTAGATTTAGTTAAAAACTACTTGTGGAAAAATTAATATATCCATAAAAACTGGTTTTGAGAGTGTAAAACACTCAATAAGTTTCAAGGCCCTATCTATGCTAAAAGGAAATAAATTGGTCTTAGCAGGACATGTAAGGGATGTAGAAGAGCTAAGAACTAAAGGCAATAGTTATTTAATATGAGCCAATATAATTCGCCAAGCATCTGTGACTTTAGCATGCTATAAAACCAGTGCAAACGTAAGTACTGAACCAACCAAAAAAACGTGACTAAAATTTAGATAAAGCAAGTCTAAACATTTTTATTCATTCTTACAGATAGATAATGCTCGGGTTGTTACAACTGGAGTAAAATGCTGAGCTGCATAACTTATAACCAGAGTGGCAAGTGCAAACAGCTGCTCTAATATTTAAATGTTTCATTGAAAACATTAACAAAAATACGTGCAATACTTTTTAGTTGAAGAAAATAAAAAGGAATGTTTTTAAAATTCTTGTTTTTATTTATTTTTTACAACATTAATACTCTTGAAGAAGATTGGAGTCTTTAAATTTACTAAAACACTGCAAACATTCTTCATGTTTCTGATTCTTTACTCTATGTATTAATATACTTTCAATATTATGGATTCTTACTCAAGCAATATCATAAGCCCTTTCGGTTTCTTCTTGAGAGTACTCGTTTTGTTTTGCTCAAAATACCTTGTAATTTTAACTTTTTTACCCCTTTCATCTAAAGCTTGCTTAATTGAAAAACCTTTTTCATTCAAAACTCTATCTCCAGCTTCTAAAAGATCAGTTAAAACCAGATGTAATGTCTGGTTTATCGTCATTTGTGAGTCACTGTTTCTTCCACCTGATACTTTGGATTTAAATGAAATAATATTCTATGAATCTATCACTGCAAGTTTTGTCGTCGGGTTTTGGAGACCATGGTGATCCATCAACACTAAACAATAGTTATATCTACTGACTACCTATTTCTCCTGTTATTTTTTGCAGTCCACGATACAAAAATAATTACGACAAATTTCTAAAAATTTCAAAATAAGATTGACAAGATTGTTTGACTACGGACTAATGGCCCCTTTTGTTTCATATTTTTGCCGCGGCAAGCGCGGCGATCGCTTTCTTTGCCCCCTCCACCCACTTCGCACGCTCCGAATATGCTCCTGTTTCATTTTACAAAGCAACATTTTCGATTATATATCTGAAGATCTCTTATTCATGGATTATTTGGTGCCATTGTTAAGGGAGCGCGTTATAAGCCAAGTATTCAAATCAGTGTCGCACAGACTCAGTTTGATGTGACAGAAAGACAGAGGAGGGTGTTATTTGGAATGATCTATGTTCTGTAGGACGGCCACGTGTCGAGGATTTTGAGAGACTTAAAACCCCATATTTTAAATTTTCGTCCCCATGACGGGTGGGTTGAGAATATAAGGAATGAAAAGGAAATAAACCAATAAAGTGGGTTATAAAACGTTTTGATGCTTATAATAGTGCAATATAAAGTATGTAACATAATGTGTAATATGTGTATTTATTATTCTGTGGTCGATTATTTTGATATTCTTAGTGTCGCTAGATTTCGTATTTTGCTGTTTGAAAAGAAATCATGATGGAAGAAACGAAGATGCATAATTATTGTTGCATTTAAATGGCAGAATCGGGATAGTTCTGTTATAACAGATAAATAAGGGCGCTTAAAATAATTCCAGCATTGTACTAAAATGAAAGCAAAATATCACGAGAAATTTCCTGCATAATGAAATAACATTATGATTAATTTCGACTCCAATTTCCGAAGTTGCGAGCATAGTTCGATTTGATTGATAAACTTTATTTCTTTGAATTGACTTCACTTTACTTAGAATTGACCGATATTGAACAAAGCCATTCTTTGTACTTTAGAAAGTGAGGTACAAAAGATGAATTAAGTGAATTTTCTGGAATACGGAGGAGCTTGTTACGTAAAGTTTGTTGCAATTAGCGAAATATCACCGACATGATTGTTCGGACTTCGGAATGAGGATTTTCGAATTCTTTTGCCGCTCATGCGAAGCGGTGGCTCCGTGGTTTTGAAAACTGATAAGTGCCAGGTTTCTGAGGTTTTCGAATACAATTTTCAAGGTATTCTGTAGTAACCACTTTGGGCGATCTCTGTGGTTCAGTTGGTGAGCTAGTTGGTAGCTCAAGTCGGGTCGCGGGTTCGAATCCAGCCGACGGAACAAAAAAGTTTTTAATTTTCCTAGATCTTGGATGTGTATTAAATATATGTATAATATAATAAAAATATGTATAGTATAAGGTATTCAATATAATATTTCCTTTGCCTGGTACCTGTAAAACAAGTCCTTCAGGTAGGTACCACGGAGCCAGACTGACGTGGTGTGAAGCGTCCATAGATATTATTATTATAATAGCGTTGATTGGTTGATGTTTCGCCGTGAGTCAATC
This sequence comes from Aricia agestis, assembly GCF_905147365.1. NCBI lineage: Eukaryota > Metazoa > Arthropoda > Insecta > Lepidoptera > Lycaenidae > Aricia > Aricia agestis. The sequence continues at coordinate 20,291,736 of NC_056428.1, read as the reverse complement.
GTAAGATTGTGAATAGATAAAATGAAACTTTAGAAAAAAAGCAAGGTTAAGGGCCTGTTTCACCACTTTCTAATAAAGTGCCGAATAGGCTATTCACAGCTTTTTTGACAGATTCTCCATACTTCATCTGTCATGTTTATAGGCGAAACAGGCCCTAAGATTTTAGGCACTTTTCACATGCCATAAGGCCATAAGGTCCTTGTTTTAACATGTCACGATCTAAAGTAAAAGCAGTTGACAGCATTTTGCGTACCGACAAAGCAAAGACCTATTACAAACTCAAACTAAATTACTCAGCATGAATTCCAGTAATTTAAAACATTTTTAAGAAAATGGCGAAACTTAAATTTTAAGACTTAAAAGTATTTAAAATAACCTCAAAACCTTTTCTAAAGTTTCTTGTAACCTGCAATAGCGTTTTTCCTTCAAAATAAACCAAAATATCTAAACATTATACGTAGGAGAGCCATGCTTCGGCACGAATGGGCCGGCTCGACCGGATAAATACCACGTTCTCACAGAAAACCGGCGTGAAACAGCGCTTGCGCTGTGTTTCGCCGAGTGAGTGAGTTTACCGGAGGCCCAATTCCCTAACCCCTACCCTATTCCCTTCCCTACTCTCAACTATTCCCTTCCCTTCCCTTCCCTACCCTCCCCTATTACCCTATTTCCTCTTAAAAGGTCGGCAACGCACTTGCAGCTCTTCTGATGCTGCGAGTGTCCATGGGCGACGGAAGTTGCTTTCCATCAGGTGACCCGTTTGCTCGTTTGCCCCCTTATTTCATAAAAAAAAAACAAAAAAAAACATGTCCCTCAAAAAGTGCACAGTGTTGTCACCCTACGTATTCGCAAGATTGCGAAACTGATCTCAGCTTTATTTCCGTTCCTGTGGATATCGTGATCTCGACGGCTTATTAAATCCGCTACGTATACGTTTTTATAATTGACCACTGCCAAATTGTGTCTTACCTGTAAAATGCCTAAACCTTACTTTTTTACGATGGTAAGGAAAGGAAAATGAATCCATACTACTATTATAAAAGTGTATCTGTATGGAAGTCTGTCTGTCCGATTGTCCGTCTGACTGCCTGTTGTTACAGCTCTTCACAAACCGCTGAATCGATTTAGCTGGAATTTGGTATGGAGATACTTTTAGTCCCCGGAAAGGATACTTTTTTTTACTTTTCATCATAGAAAAATGTACTGTACGGGATAAATGAAACTTTGTTTCAACGGAGTTGCGGGCGTCATCTATTACTCCATAACTAAGAATAATATCTAAAATTGTTATAGGTAATATTGATGGAAGACATTCTTTTTGCTTTATATTAGTAACTACCTACAAATGTCTACATTCAGTTGAAAAACACTGCACTTACAGACACGTCGAGATGTAATCTAATACTAGAACAATCCCAAGAAGTGTAACAATCGTCTCAAAGCTAATGAAGAGTCTAGGACCTAGATCTCATCCCGGAAATCAGGCCGATTGTCTGAGCTACATTATTACACTAGACTTTAGGTTTAAAGAACTTTATTTCTCTAACCGCCGCGCCGTACTCAGAGACATTTAATTATGATTAACCTTCAATTTAAGTTTGACAGATGTATGGGGCGCTTATGTCAATATTTTATTTTGAATTAGGTAATTACAATTTACAATTATGAGGGCGACTAACGCAAAAAATCAAACATGGTCTTCTCTCGATCCACAGTCACGCCCGTCTTTCATATGCCAGGTGAAAAAAGACGACGCGGATTCATCGCCAAATTAGTTTTTTCTCAATAACTCGATATAAATATACAACATTATAAAAATCCGCTAGGTCAGATTCTCAATGATAGAATTTTATACAAAGTGTTAAAATATTAACTTAGTTTAATGCATAGTTATGGCAATATATGAAAAATCGGTTCACAAACGGCGGAGTAATCGTTGAACATACAAAAATAAAAAAATAAAAAAATATCCACAGCCGAACAAATAACCTCCTCGTTTTTTGGAAGTCGGTTAAAAAATTCGTGAAAATTAGATGCATATTTGTGATTTTTTTCTATCGACGAAATTTTTAAGATATCGTGTTTATCGCTAGGTCGAATCCTCGGAAATATAATGTAGTACCTATCTGTATGTTTAGAAAATGAAACAATTCGGGGCTTATTTTGATAAAAATGAATTATAAAATCGACAATTTAGGGTTAGTCGCCCCCTTAAGTAATTAATGTTCCACTCTGAGTGCGGCAGTAAAAATTTAAAGTCGGTTCCATGAGAATATTATGTTTAAATAAATAGTGCAACGACGGTGTTTGATATTTTAGCATCAGGTGCTGCTATATAGCCAGCTTAGGGTCCATCGTGTTAAATAGACATAATATTATATTATTATGACAGACATATAACACCTATATTGTGACATAAGACAGCAGTTTGACACGATAAAACCTAAGGTGGCCACGTCACCATGGCATCTCGGTGAGGTATGGCACTATGGCTACATAGCGGCACCTGGTGGCAAATGGAATGTTAAAACCCTCATTGGAAAAAATGTTCAGAGTCAGAATGACCTACATGTTACAACATTTAAATTGCTATAAGCAGAAACAAAAAATGTTCAGAGTCAGAAATTTGTTCAGGTTCTGACATGTGATCGTCGGGAGAAAATTTAATATATTATTGTATTTTAAATACTATTTTTAAATTTCATTTCAGGGTTTCGATTCTTACACGAATAGCTCTTCGACCGCAAACTCTTAAAGTCGCAGGCACACAATTTGACCGCATTTTTTTCATTCAAGTGACATTTGAAATACGAGAATTGGCCACCATTTATGCATTTCTATACTTTAATTAGAAGCAGGTATTTGGCGTCACTAAGTTTACTTAGTTCACTTGAACTAGTTTCTTGGCTGAACACGCTGCTTTGATTGCACACTTGCTAACATGCTTTGTAATTTTAACCTTGTTTTATACAATTAGTGTTCTCATCAATGAACCTTGTAGTTTAGTTTCTAGATTGATCTATAAGTAGGATATACTAGAGTAATTTGTATTAACTTTTATGTGTAGATAATAATTTGTTACGAAAGAAGCTATAAATATAATAATGTGTATAAAAACGTATTTAAACGTGTTAAACTTTGGGTGACACATTGTATATATCTAAATATATTTCAATTCTATATTAAAAAATAGAAACATTGATTCATAAATTATACCAAACCGACAAAATTAGCACATAATAAAATAATCCTCCTTCTCAGGGAGTCAATAGGGAAATATATTTAGGCTGAAAGTCAAAGAAGGTTATTAATGTTGCCTCTTGACTAAGAAAATCAAAGACACATTTCAAAGGAATACAGGAAAACGTTATATTCATAATTGATATTCAGTACCAATATACATTTTCTATTTTAATAAGGCTTACAACATTTAAATGGCTACAAGCAAAAACAAAGTCTAAACTTTTCAACATGTCGGATTAGTTTCCGTATTTTTGACATGAAAAAGTAAAAAAAAAAAAACAATAATATCATAAATTAGGATAGTAAACTGAGATTGCAATTTGCAATGCACGAAAATTACTTCAGAATAACTAAAACCTGAAAAGGTTTAACGTTTTTCATCTTCAACTTTCTGTAACTATATTTTGTTATTTCGAAATATTTAATATTACAGTTCCTTAAATTATAATATTCCTTTATACTCATAACTTCTAACTATGTACGGTATCTTACTTTAAGAGATAGGTATTATATATACCTATCTCTTAATACCTATATATACTTAATATTTTTGTTTGAGAGTTTGGACTTTCAAAATAATTTTTGAAATCTTTCAATACTTTTAAAACTCGGTGATCGGAAGTTTTTTCGAAACATGATACTCTACTTAACCGTATTAAGGCCTCGCATCCTAAACAAAGATTGAGCCCGTGGGGATAAGTGTAGGTAATCGCAGGGGTTCGCGGTTTATTATAATATTATTTAGTTTAGCACAGAATTGAAATGCACCGAAGTAAAGTTATGATTTATTGAGAATGCTGCATGCAACTTTGTTGCGCCAAAATTCATTGATCGAGCGAAAACTCTGCTATCGGGTTTCGAACCCACGACCCCCGGTTGAAGCTGCTACCAGGCGCTCAATCACTGAGCCATTATAGAGGTCGTCATATAGAAGTATCTCAATAACACATCAAAATCGGTTCATGCAGAAAAAATATTCAGACTGGCCTTTGGATTAATAAATTAGTGGAGCATTACATTTATTAAATTTTCATAAAGAACTTTTAGCTTTTTCATCCTTAATCACTATATTACAACGATTTCTCTCATCTCCCAAAAAATCCCAACTCTTTACCAAAAATATATTAAATACTGCATGAAATAAACACAATTCTCAGTAAAATATCACTTAACAGTGAATACGATCGGGTAAAGCTCGCAATAATAGTTATAATGACAGCAATAAAGCGTAGACTGAGTAATAACACAGTAACAGTTGGCGAGGAACGGGAATAAAAATGAAAAACACATAATGCACAAGCTGTACCTGGTAGTTAACAATATTATCTTTAAAACATAGCTGGAATTAAGCTGTTTAAATGCTTAATTCGCCTTCGTTGTCCAGTGGCCTAGAGCTTGGCTCTTGACTCAAAGGTCGTGGATTATTTTCAAGTTTGTCTAAGGGTCAATTCAGACCGCAACGCAACGCGTACATGTATTTGTAAATTTGTACCTACTGAATTGACAGATTTAGTGAGCCTGAGACGACTTGCGAACCTGTCAAATCCATACAAATGAATTGATGACATCGCAGGCAGATTACCTGAATGTCTGACGAAAAATACATGAGATGGGCTTGTGAAGACTCGGTCTTGGGCTTGATCTCTGGTTGTATTGGATTATCCATCCCACTGGATTATGAGAGTAAAGCAAAGGAGAATTCTCTTGGGTATATCACATATGCTTTGGCACTATAAATGACTCCTGCTTCTCTGCTGCAGCTGATAATCTGTTTTCAATGAAAATGAGACTTTTCTGGTTGATTTTTTACACCTTGTGTTAGAAAAACCCAAATATCTTATGGAACTCTATTTTTTCCAAAATAAAGTTTAGCCTATGCTACTCGTGGATTACCTTTCAAACGATGAAATAATTTTTAAAATCGGTCCAGTAGTTTTTGAGCCTATTCATTACAATTAAACAAACAAACAAACACAGTTTTCCTCTTTATAATATTAGTGTAGATAAGTGGGAAATATAACACAGCGTCCAAAACGCCGTAATATTTTAGTTGAGTCGGTCGAATTATGGACAAGGTAATATTGATGCACAGTCTCTGCCAACATAATCACATTTTTCTACCATTGTCGGGCTTGTTTTAAATAATTTCTCGATTTTTTCCAACGAGCTCATCAGGTTATAATAAAATGTATAACCGTGCTCGTATGTAAATGAAACGCAATGCTGCTTTCTATGTGATTGTACGATATAAAACGGAATCACTTTGGATCGAGAATGCCATTACACGAGCCAGATTAAAAATCTTATACAAAATCCTGTCGTTTAGTACGATTGATTGCGATTTGATAAAAATATGTTTTACTTTAAAATGTTATTGAAATCTGGTTATGACATTATCTTGTTTTTTGTTTAGAAGTATCTTTATTATGTTTAGTATGTGATAAGTCCGGAAGACGGATGTGGCGATACCCACAATTAGCACCACATTACTGCATCGCGCTATCGAAGTTTTCTAAGTGCGTCGGTATATATACGACAGCTGAAGTCAATCACGTAACCTCGGGCCTCGGCCTGACCGAGCATAACACCTCGCTCGGTCGAAAGATCTTCCTTTGCGGCATTTCCCACAGATCGAGTACCATTCTACTAAGGATTTTCTTGGTGAGTAAAACCCAGATCAAACAGTTGTTAAAGCCATAATAAGTAGTAATTTTGTACTTCTTTTGAAATTAACTATTATGTCTAGTCGTTCAGTCAGGTAATAGAACTCTCTAGAATAGACTTGAACAAAGCGTAGCGAATCAATCATGGCCGCCACTGCGTAATTGAAATGGCTCAATTTGTTGATTTTGTAGCGTAAGGCTCGCATACGCTATGCCGTTCCGCAGCGTACCGGAGTGGAGCGCAGCGCAGCGGAAAATGCTAACCTAGCACATTGGTGACACAAAAAGCGCATTTTGACGAACCGGGCCGCACACGACGTAGCGTCGCCAATCCCCTACCCTATTCCCAAGAGGCCCAATCCCCTACCCTATTCCCTTCCCTACCCTTCCCTATTCCCTTCCTTATCCTCCCATATTCCCTCTTGAAAGGCCGGAAACGCACCTGCAGTTCTTCTGGTGTTACGAGTGTCCATGATGGGCGACGGAAGTTACTTTCCATTAGGTCACCCGTTCGCTCGTTTGCCCCCTTATTTCATTAAAGAAAAAAGCGTTTAGGGTCAATTCAGATCGCAACGCAAAACGTGGATGCATTTTTAAAATTGTACTGAATTGAAAGATTTCAAGACGTGTTGCAAATCTGTCGAAACTCGAATCTGAGATTAATTTCTAAATTGGTAATATAGAAATTAATCTCCGCGTCGTGTTGCGATCTGACCCTTAGGGGAAGCGCAGTGTATTGAAATATTTTGGTTACAGTATACTGCCTTAATCCGCTCACTATAGCAAACTGTTGACATACACCTTACGATAATGCGAGCCGCTGCGGTTTGACAAAATGTCATAATAATTCATACAAAAAATAATCTTCAGATAGCGATTTGAGCAGATTTTTGCGCCCCACCATGTTGCGGTCAAGCATAACGTGCGCGCTACATTATAGCTATGAGAGGTGTACTGTGATGCGCGTAGCTACAATATAGCTACGAGAGGTGTATCGAAGGCATAAAATGTCCTTTGATATTTTTTACTGCACGTTTTCAAGGGGCATATTGGCACTATGGGCCTAAAATTTTCAGACCACCGGGAGAGGGACAAAAAGGCTTTTGCCACTGTATCACACTTTCGAGTGGCATTGCTTGTATTGGTCTGTCGTATTATACACTAGTTGATTCCGACGCGCAGTAGGTTTATTGCGTGGGATACATATTATTTCAGGATAAAAGTATACTATGTCCTGTCTTTAGTCTCAAAGTATACTCAACACTAATTTTCATAAAATCAGTTCAGCAGTTTAAGCGTGAAAGGTTATTGTCTGTTGATAGACAGACACACTTTTGCATTCATAATATTAGTATGGAAGTATGGATTGGTGAAACGGGGCGTAGCGCTGAAAGATAAACTTTCATTTTCACCTTTGTATGGAAAAATTCATGACGCAAATGAAAATTTTGCTCTTTCAGCACTGCCACTTTCACTGTATACTCTATAAGGGACACTAGCTATTTGACCGAGCTTTGCAACCCCCTATATATAAATTTCATGAAAATCGTTGGAGCCAATATATATATATATATATATATATATATATATATACAAGAATTGCTCGTTTAAAGATATAAGATATACACCCCCTAAAGTATTATCACTTAGTTTTGTTACATGTATTAATTATTGATCTAATCGCTATATTGTATCGCGGAAAAAGTTTTATGGCTGATGATTTAAAAGATACTTTTAATACTCGTACGAGCTCTATGTTTCATGACTGAAGCCAAATTCAAATTAAGTATTAAACGTCTTTACAATCAACTTTGTACCATCGAGTAAATTGATTCCTAGGCAATTGATAGACCAACGTCATTTGGTCGCATCAAGTCAATTATTGTGATCTGTCGGCTGGGTTTGACATAACGCGACCAAATTACTTATCGACGTTATCGACGGAAAGCTGGCGACTAAATCGGTCATGTGGCTTCAGCTGTATTAAAATTTTGTTAGCTACCTTCCTAAACAACCTTATCTGATAATCTGCGTGCTGGCAGGTCGTGGGCGGTGGGTGTGGGTTAATTTTTAGCTATTTTTTTGGGATTACATACTAACTAATCTCGCGTCAAAAAAAAGCCAACACAGCTGGACCCACATGAAAATAATAATAATTTTCCTACTTTTAATTAACGCTGGTAACTCTTCCCGTACGGTGTACCATGTAGTTAGGTTACCCACCCACACCCACCACCCACGGCCTGCCAGCACGCAGATTATCAGAAAAGGTTGTTCAGGGAAGTAGCAAACGGAGTTTTAATACAGCTGAAGCCACATGACCGATTTGGTCGTCAGCTCTCCGTCGATTAGTTCCGCCATCTGCCTAGAAATCAACTTCTCTGACCTACTTTTTCGATTTAGTCCCGTACAATTTGTCAAAAGGTAGCAATTTCTGCTGTCCCCAACCGACTCCATGTCAGATATGAGAAGTGACGATTATATATTGCGCGGCGACGTCCCAGGAATATCCAAGCATGTTTATATTTAGCGTCTAATGCTTGCTATATACGTTCTGTGGCTTTCTTTCTGTTTCAGTTTTTTTAGAATAGAATAAGATTAATTTGTGAAATGCAGGTACAGGTGTTACACTTAATAATAATGGTTCTGCTACATTTCCACCTTCGTCAAGGTATACAAATATTTCGTTGTTTTACAATTTTACTTATATTATATCGTAAGTCGTAACAAATATTAGGGTGCTACCGGGAGCATTCGCTTTTAATGTTACGTTACAGAGTCGAGCATTACATCGGTGAGGGAGGAGAGCCGAGCGTTACAATGCGCACCTTGTAAATTGTAATGCTACAATGTGTAATACAACTTGTAACATCAATGCTACGTGACAGTGAGGTCAACTTGCTATGTAATAATGCTCAAAGTCGAATCTATAATGTTGCATTACAGGTTACACGCGAATGCTCCCGGTGAGGTAGCACCTTTACTAACAACAAAATATATATGAACTTTATTTAAGGGATACACACCCTCAAGTATTATCACTTACTTAGTTTTGTTACACCTTATATAATTAAAGACGTAAGTGGAAGAACCAAGTATATGTAACTGTAAAAACAAAGCCGTTTATTTTGCAGAAGTTTTAGGTTTTAGGACTGGAAAATTATTTTAAATAAAATACGGACGGAGAGACTGCCAGACAGATAGTTTTTTGCCATTTGACTAAGGAACCCTAAAAAATGTGGAATTTATGTCATATAATATATTAACAAGATGATGAAGTAGAAAACTTTAGAAGTAGAAGAAAAAAACACACGTCTTTGTGTGCAGTTTGATTAATTATATTGTACCTATTTGTGTTTGTAATGTTATCGATATAAGCACAATAAAGTATATTTGTTTGTTTGTTTGTTTGTTAGAAAGGTAACAAGGTTTGTTCAAATTATGATGGAAAATTTAGTAATTATTCGTACGTTATAAAATGTTTATTGTGTTAATCACGTCTTCGATTATGTCATCCATCTTCACCCATCTTGGTTTTATAATTTCACGAGCTTTTGCCCGCGGCTTCACTCGCGTTAAGAAGTATTATTATATATAAACTTTCATCCCGTATTTGAACCCCTTGGGGTTGGAATTTATCAAAATCCTTTCTTAGCGGATGCTGCATGCCAAATTTCAGCCCGATCCGTCCAGTGGTTTGGACTGTGCGTTGATAGATCACTATGTCAATCAGTCAGTCACCTTTAAGTTTTACATATATAGATTGTTATTAGAAATATTCAAAAGTTTAATGCTGGCACGTGTTGCTATCGCTAGAAGTGAGGTAATCAATATAAGGAGCCAGGAATAGCAATGGTCTGAACTTGTATTCACAAGGGGTTTCAGAATATGCTTTAAATTAGGGTGAACAGCTCCATTAAAGTTAAAGAAACTTGGAGTGAGGTAACCCCAAATAATTCTAACGGAGTTTATTCATTGCACGAGCACTAGGAATTAAGATAGTCCACTTTCTATATTTCAGTAGTTGTTGAGAACTATAATTGGAAAAATGTTATAATTTAAAAGTTATAGTGAAAATGTAGATTAAAGGCATTCTTAAAAAATTTGAATTTAAAAATTTTCCTTGTTTTTTTTAAACATTCAAAAGACATCAACATATCTTGGCGTTATTTAGGGTGGGTTGCACCACAGGCGTAGTTATAGTTAAGGTTATGGTTATAATCAAATATGGCGTCCAATACGGACTGTAATAAGGATTTGACAGTTCATTTGACATTTTGTTATGCATGGGCGTACCCCCTCTGGATCATGTTGACGTCCCTACTAAGTATATTTTCTAGTACTTTTATCTATAAAAATCAAAAATTAAGAATAAGATTTTTTGCCATTTGTTTGCAATACAATATTTTTACAACTAAAAATTATTAATTTTTTATTCTTATAAACACCTAGCTTATGAAAAATCTGATTTGCCCCCCTCTGGCCCAGATCCTGGGTAATTTGCCCTCCCCCCCCCTGGCCCAGAACCTGGGTACGCCCATGTTACAGTTAAAGTAAGTTGGTCCAACCTAAACATTCTGATTTTCGACTAGCGCACAAAATAATCATCCATAGTAAGAAAAGCTGCTACGTTCTGTACAAGTTGAAAGTACAAGAAAGTATATAATGTAAATATATATTATTGACGTGGGAAAGGCATCCTTCGGCACGAATGGGCCGGCTCGACCGGAGAAATACCACGTCCTCACAGAAAACCGGCGTGAAACAGCGCTTCCGCTGTGTTTCACCGAGTAAGTGAGTTTACCGGAGGCCCAATCCCCTACCCTTTTCCTTTCCCTACCCTCCCCCATTTCCTTCCGTACCCTCCCCTACGAATAAGTTTTTGTGATCAACAGATTCGTTTGGTCAACGGCATAGTTTTATGGTAAGCACTTACCATCATGAGAGTCGTAGATGTAGATAGCTGTCTTCCATCCGTAGAAGGTGACAGTATCAATCACGGCTTGGTGGTAGTCAGGGCGGAGGCTCACAGCGTGGTCCACTAGTCCAGAAGTTGGTGGCAAAACCTGAAAGATCATCATCATTATCATTATAATTATCATTAGCGGTTGTTAATAGATAACTAATTGGATGCTGTTAAGCATTGGTGTGTCATCCCACAACGGACTAGTTTTGAGTAATCGGTGTTTTAAGTTTTTTTGGAATAATCTTTATTTTCTGCTTATTTCAAGCAAAAAATGTTATTGTGCGGTATGTTTTTTTTTTGTTGAAATGCGTAGATCATGATTATGAAAAAACATTTTAATTTTACATTCAGTTTTAAGAGAAAACGTATAAAAATGGTTAATGCAATATTGCTATATGGCTTATTAGAAAGCATTAATGTCCTTTGTGCTATTTCACATAAATGCAAAATTCTGATTTGTTCTTTCAATACAAATTTAAGTGCTTTAATTTCAACAAAATGTTATAAAATTACCTTGTCACGCCCAAACCGCTGAACCGATTCTTCTGAAATTTGGTATGGAGATACTTTGGGCTAAAGGACATAGGGTCCTTTTTATAAAAAAAAAGTACGGTTCCCAGGCATTAAATAAAAATGATTTCAGCTTATACCGCCATCGGCTACGTGGATTTCGATGATTTGGTATACAGATACGTAATGTCTCGGGAAAGGACATAGGATACTTTACATCCGGGAAAAAGGTACGGTACCCGTATGATAAACAAAAATGATTTGCGCCTAAACCACTGAACCGATTTTGATGAAAATTGGTGTGCACCTACTTTGACTCTCGTGAAAGGACATAAGATAATTAGTGTCTTGAAAAATGTACGGTTACCGCGTTATAAAATTTCCTATTTTGCGCCTAAATCGCTGAACAGATTTTGATGAAACTGGGTATGGAGATACTTTGAGTCCCGGAAAAGGCTATCGCCTCCTCTATCGAATCCTTTTTGTCTCGGAAAAATGTACGGTTCCCAGGCGTTAAATAAAATGATTTCTGCTTATACCGCTACATGGATTTTGATGATATTTGGTATGCAGATACGTTATGTATCGGAAAAGGACAGAGAGTTCCCGCTTCTTCTTCCCTTCCCGCGCTTCCCGCAGAGTGCTCTTATGTATCGCGCACACATTTGGGCACTATAAAATTACTCCTGCGTAACTGGCCTGGTTTCATTGAAACCAGAGTGCTCTTGTGTATTGTGCATACACTTGGGCACTATAAAAATTACTCCTGCGTAACTGGTCTGGTTTCATTGAAACCAGAGTGCTCTTTTGTATTGCGCATACACTTGGGCACTATAAAAATTACTCCTGCGTAACTGGCCTGGTTTCATTGAACCAGAGTGCTCATGTGATTGCGCACACACTTGGGCACTATAAAATTACTACTGCGTAACTGGCCTGGTTTCATTGAACCCAGAGTGCTCTTGTGTATTGCGCACACACTTGGGCACTATGATATTACTCCTGCGTAACTGGCCTGGTTTTATTGAAACAAAACCTTACGTAATATCTACATGTACTCAATATCGATATCTTATGCCAAATTCATTGTTGTTGACTGCGCGGGAACCGTACATTTTCCGGGACAAAAAGTATCTAATGTCGGTTCAGCGGTTTAAGCGCAAATCATTTTAGAAACATAGTACATAAATGCTGTATACAAAACCTCACTAAGAGGAATAAGCATTAACCATTTTTGTACTCTAGAATATGCTACAGTGGGTTTTCAAAAAAATGGATTTCACTGTCGTAAACCTTATGTTATAAAGAACAAAACTGCATTATTAACTCAAAACCCGATTTTATGTGGGATGAAACAACAATGCTAAACAGCAGCCAATTGGCCTGAACAGTTCTGTAAACTTTAGGCCAGGTTCACACGGCACAATCCTGCACGTTTCCTGCAAGTTTTTTGCTGTATACGCGTTAACGAATAAGCAGTGGCGCATACAATGTAATATATAGAACCGTTCACACGTCGATTGTACTGCATTCGTTGCAGTACAATCGGCGTATCGACGTATACTGCAAAAAAACGCGCAGAATTGTGTCGCGTGAACCTAGTCTTAGTTTCAATTTTGTTATAAAATCGCCCATGGACACTCGCAACATCAGAAGAGTTGCAGGTGGGTTGCCGGCCATGTAATGTTTTATCACTGCCACAATCATCATTACTTTATAGTATACAAAATTAGCTGACCCGGGAAACGTTATTTTTCCATATTAATCATTTGTAGTAAGTATCAAATATCAATATAAAAATCTATTCTCAGGCCTAACGGATATACATACAAAATTTCATTAGAATCGGTTGAGCCGTTTTGGAGATTTTCTCGTACAAACATTGTGACTCGAGAATTTTATATATTAGAGATAAACAAAACATACACGCTATAGCGTGCTGTTGAGAGTATATTTTGAACAACGAACAAGGAAAGGTTACAGAAACAATACATCAAACCTAATACCTCTAACTCAATATCGTAAGCCATACCATCAGGTTTACCATTAAAAATTAATGCCAGGAGCCTTCTTTGTAAGATTATGCTACAGATAGAATCAATACGAGACTTTGAAGACATAAAGATACTTTAATCTGCCTTTCATCTAAGATCATTGGAAGTTCTAAATCTTCTATCAAAAGAAAATTCACATCTTTGCTCATATGAAAATTGTTTTATGATAGGCAATCAAATGGGGAGGATAAAATTGTGCGAGTCAAGTGAAAAATGCTTTATATCCATACAAAATATTGCTCAATAAAGTCTAAAATTGCACATAATAATTCTCAGCTCTCCGCAAAGTGACAATTTCCCCGACAAACCACTCCAGAATGAGATATATTTTTTTAGCTTAGATGACTTTTAACTGTACGTTTCGCTTCAGGAAGATTTTCTATTATGATATTGTTTGGAGGTAAGTGGCTCCCTAAGATTGCTCTTTTAATGGCCTCTGTTATACTTTCAAAACTCTACTACAACTTGTTATTACGACCTTTTTAATATTGCTTTTATAATAATTGTTATTCTTTAATGGTGGTATGTTTTTGTAATTTTATGTTTTACTAGATGCTTTAAGAAATTTTGTTGTGTTTGTCCTACGGAAACAATACATTTTCCAAACTATAGCTATCCTATGTACTCAAAGTATCTCGATAGCAAACATTAAAATGAGTTCAGGCAGACACATTTTCCCATGCATGTCAATATCTAATAGTAGCTGATGTATATTGTACGATAAGTGACAGACTTTTTTCTATTTCCAGACGTTCTCTAGCACTCATTTTATATTGTGTTTTACGCGTCTGGTCGATCAACGCTGCATAGCCTGTATTCTAACTTTGCCAAGCATAGGCATGCAGTTCTTTGTAATGCAAAGCGCATACATTAGTAGCTGCCAATCAAATTGGAGTTTTACTTTGACTTGATACGGTCCATTTTCAACTGAATCCGCCGAAGTCCATACAAAACATCAAGGACGCATTGTTTTATCCTTCAATCTTGTTATGAGATAAAACCATTGATATTGCCTTGCTATGGCGACAATGCAAGGCCCTAAGTTTTAGGGAAATAGATTTCGAAATGAAAAGGATTTCCTTTAAAGTGCAGTCATTTACATTTTTCTGTGGAATCGATTCTGATAAGACATGTACTTCCATATGCATTATGCATACTTAGAAAAATGTTATATTATATGAATTTACCTGATATCTAATCAATTCAAAAACAAAACAATTCTAATATTTTCCGATGATGATTCAGGAGGCAACCATGAACATTTTCCATGGAATCGATTTTGACAAGACATGAACTTCCATATTATACTTGGAAGAATACTTTGGGAATTATTCTATTCTTCTTCACGGAGACTGGGAAAAATCAAGACCCAATAAGTTGGGTCTTGATTTTTTACCGTAAAAAAGGGGCATGCCAAGTCTTACTTTGCTTCCATTATATTATTTGATAACTTTTTACGTACCAGCCAGAAACGTTATAGTAGCAGAATTTACCCTTATTTTTTATTATGACCATACCAATCAACACTCGTATAAAGTACTGCTGCCACTATCTTTCCTAACACAGTCCTACGGCAAAGTAATTACGTAAGGACGCAGAGAGTTTGCGGTATCTAGCAAACTAATTTGCGGTTCTATTTATGCGCTTTTATGCCAATTTATGTTTATGCTATCGGTTCATTAACCTTTCCTTAATGTCTTCTAGGTCAGTTTATTTATGAGTCATAAATAATGGCAACTGATATTTGGTCTTCCGTTAGCGAGGGTTGCTAGGCGATAAGGAAATGAATGTTCAATTTGAATTTATATTTAGTGTTTTACCTGACCGCTTCGGTTTGAATCATCATTGGAAATTATTTGAATAGTTTTGTTTCTGAATTGATTAAGTATGGGGTAAATTCTCCAGGTATTCTCCTAATATGTATTATAATATTAGACACTTTTTTATTATTAATATGGAAGTTCATGTCTTGTCAGAATCGATCTCATGTAACAATTTTGTGGTTGCCTCCTGAATCATCATTGGAAAATATTTGAATAGTAAATGAAAATATTTGAGTAGTAATAGTAGTTTTGTTTCGGAATTGATTTGGTATCAAATTTTCGTGTAAAATTGTGCCCAATCAAAATTGACTGGTAATGTTAAAAAGTTAACAGATCTCATGTAAGCCAAAATCTGGGGTACAGTAACTGATAGTGAGTCTAGATCTTAAACTAGAAAAACCTTGCCTTTAATTTATATCTTAATATATATATTTCTTGTGTACGTGTGTATGTGACTGAACTCCTCCTAAACGACTGGACCAATTTTGATGAAATTTTTTGTGTGTGTTCGTGGAGATTCGAGAATGGTTTAGATTTACAGTTTGGTCTACTGGAAAATGTTTTTTCAATTAATTTCTTATTTATAAGGAGTTGTTGATTTTGGAATGTTTTACATTAGATCCGGCGGACGGCGCTATCATCGCATTCAATATTATTCTATTTCAGTTTTAGTTTGTCCTGACAGATGGTGCTACGATTAATTCGAAAAAAATTTTGTTATTCAATTCATGTGCTGATTAAAATATTAAATAAATAACACATAGGCTACAATTTTAACCGACTTTCAAAATGGGGGAGGTGTTATGTTCGTTTTCTTATATTCAACGATTACTCCGCCGTTTGTAAACCGATTTTCAAAATTTTTCTTTTGGTATATAGGCTATCATCCCAATTTGGTATTATATTCAGAAAAGTGGTGATCTGATGAAGGATCCATAAGTAATCGAGGGAACTCCTCAAAACTTATAGGGAAACATATGGTGACTTCGGTTTCGTGAGAAGTATTCTAAGCATATGCTACCAACAAGTAAGATTTTGCACCGAGATATACCTGGTATACCGTGGTTCGGAAGGTGCTGAGAGAATTCCTGATTCTTTATAGATACAAGTTTGGGAGTTTCGGCGTTGTTTTAAGAACAGAAAGCATATGCTACTATGCAAATTACATTCTTCATCATCATCATCATCATCATCACTACCATATTATACCATTTCATAGTCTTTTAGATCGAGACTCGAGTTTGTCAAGCGATAATTAAAAAAAATCTATATCTACCTAATATTATAAACCTGAAGAGTATGTTTGCTTGAACGCGTCAATCTCAGAAACTACAGGTCCGATTTAAAAACTTATCTCAGTGTTAGATAGATCATTTATCGAGTAAGACTCATCATTTATCGAGAAGGTTATATTATATTATTACTCTAAGACTAATACGACAGAAGAAACTCAGGAAAATGTGGGAAAAACGGGGGAAATATTTTTTATGGGAAAATGTAGCTACGGATTCTGTAAAATTTCTAATTTACGCGGGCGAAGCCGCGCGGGACATCTAGTAATAATATATAATAGAAAATGACTTAGGGTGCAAAATGGCGTAAGCAACCTAAGGTAAGCACTTGTAGAATATTTTTGTCCTAAAGCCAAAGTCAGATGTGTATTACGCTGGAAGTACTACTTAAAAATGATTGACTGTTTTTTGTCTCGATAGTAGTCTTAATCCCTGGAAAGAGGAAAATTGAAGCATATTAAACCTTTGCTTGAGCAGAATCGACAAAATAAAAATTCAAAAACTTATATTAGGTTTGTTTTCGGTATGATAAATTAAATCCTTTCTTGGGTTAAGTTAAAAAAAGCGTTTAAGTTCTATTAAGAATATATATTATTTATAAGAAACCAAATACATACTTAAATTGAACGAAATCATTTTAAATATTTGTTTGAATTCAAATAAAAAAACATTAATGACAACTGATTACAATAAAATTTGCAGATTACTAGATATCAGCTTTTTTATTTACTCAGAAAACCAATGGTCTAGTGTCGAAAAAGAAATGGTATTATCAGACAAGACCTAGTTTCTAGTGTCTATTTTAAAGCACCGACTTATAGGAAGCCTATAGTAGTGGACCGCTGCAGGGGTCAAAACTCACATCGTTAGAACTTTGTGGAAACTGTATGAGGATTTTTGTGATTCGAAATGCTAGTGTAATTATAAAGTTTGTTTTTGTGGTGACACATTTGATCTACTTTTAAAAGATTGAGCAGGAAAACATTGTGAAGCTTTGGATGAGTTGACCAGTGGTTTAATTCAAACATAGGGTAAAATTACTAGTGATTGGACACTACTAGTCATTGAACAGAGCACAAAAACACTATATTTATTAACTAAAAACTACCTGTTTTTCTTTAAAAATAGGCTTTTCTTAAAGCAACCTTAAAAAATATTGTGTTTTTGTGCTTTGTCCAATGAATTGTACCGTCCAATCAATAGTAATTTACCACATTAGTCAAAATATGTAACTTCCAGCGCTGTTTTTTTTCACAGTAAACTCTATATACAAGAGACTATATTATAATTACTAGCGATCGCCCAATGGTCGAAATTCGACCTTGACATTAGGAGTACTACCTATATTTTGTAAAAAAATATTGACTTTATCATATTTTTTTCAACTCTTGTCTCTGGGACTCAGCTGATCTCAGACTGGCCGTGTAAGCATTGTCTAATAGTAGCTAAGATTCAATAAAAAAAACTATAATTCATTTTGAATATATCAACTTCTTGTCAACAGACTTTAACCATAAATAAAACATTATAATTCGTATGTATAGGCTTGTCACTCAAAAATCTGTCATTTTTCCTAGTGTGTGTGTTGTAGTGTGTGTAATGTTTTATTTGTTAAAAAAATGTATGATTAAAGCATAATTTCAAAATAATATTAGCTCGATGCACTCCTTCACCATGTAAACTATAGCTGTGCAAAATTTCATTCACCTACGTTTCCCCGTTTTTCGTCAAAAGGGATACAAAGTTTTTGGCTCACGTATTAATATATAGATTACACACTAGAGTATTATCTCTTCTTTGTGTTACTTTCATTCATGTGAATAAATTAATGATGTAACACAATCTGCTGCTGAATGCTGCTTATTCCTGTTTGCTGCATTGGCTGTTTATGTGCAGACTGTAGGTGGCATAATATTGATTTGAATATTAACCTGACCACTGCCCTGTTCTCATTAAGACGTTAAGCAAGGTAATCTATTATGTACAATAGCATCATATTATGTCAAATTAGCGTTAAACATGTCAACTGAAACGACAGTAATTAGGGCATCAATTACGGGGAGTAAATATTATTAAGATCACATTAGATGATGGATACCCACGATTGGCAACTTGAGCGTTCAGAGTATACGATCGACGTCGATCATAAGCAATTATAAGGATGAATATGCCTATCTACGTTCGCAGTCGTCTATACGAGTGAGGCATGTTCAATACTTAGAGTACTCTATTCTCATTATAATTATGTAAGTAATAAAATTAGGCCCTTAATTTTTTTCGCATTTAGCTTTAAATATTAATGAGTCATGGACACTAAGTAAATTACGCGGTTAGGCAAGTACTATGCGGCCGGCGCGGCGGCGTGCGCTATGAAACACCGCGCCGCTACCCTTCCCGCGCGCGGTGTCCATGCATTGGGTAAATAATTATTAACTAATTAACTTTAAGCTACATTTACTCAGTGATCAATTGATATTATTTTTTATATTTTTTTTTCATATTCTAATATAATAGCCAAATATCACGTCCTCGAGTATTGAACATGTCTCATCAGTTACGCAGTATTTGGCTGTCATGTAACGAGATGAAAAGCCGACCGTACATTTGTCAGCAACGGAGGCGCCGCACGTGGCGCATTTAAAAATTCGTAATATGGAATGACTAGATGACGCCCGCAACCCCGTTCCGTCAAAAATAGTATATTGCGATAGAACCGTACATTTTTCTTGGATAAAAAGTAGCCTCCTTTCCCGGGACTCAAAGTAAAAGTGTCAAATTTCTGTAAAATCAGTTTGGCGATTTGGGCGTGAAGTGGTAACAGACAGACAGACACACTTTCGCATTTATAATATTAAGTATGGATGCGAGGCCTCGAACATTCACCCACGGCGTACGCGCCGCATTTCGTGTGCTATGCGGTAAGATACGCGACGTTGCTGACAAATCTGCAATCACATTACGAAGAAGAAAATATCATAAGTTCCTGATCTACCTTTAAGAAGTATACCTTCTCTTTCATAATTACATAGAATAAGATAGATACCAGTTTAGGTATAAAATTAAACTATGTTGTATAGTTAATTGACGCACTGTTCTAGTCTATCTAGATATAAAAAATCGGCCATTTGGCGAGTCCGACTCGACACGAATGGTTCCGTACCATTAAAGACGACCTCTGTAGCTCAGTGGTGAGCGCGTTGGTAGCTCAAGCCGGGGGTCGCTGGTTCGAATCCCGCCGACGGAACAAAAAGTTTTCAATTTTCCCGGGTCTGGATGTGTATTAAATAATTATGTGTATGATATAATTAGTATATAAAAGAGAGTTATACGATATGTACAACATTTCAAGGGTTATCTTGTTAGGTATATATTTAGTATTTTTTTCTTCTAAGCACCTTTCTGAATTGTATTATTAGTACATTGATAAATAATAACTTTATTTTTAAAAACGTCACAAATTCTCATCTCAATTGAGCAGTGTATAATAAACGCTTAGGGGATCAAAGGAAGCGATTCTTCCCCTTAAAAATTAAATTTGCCAACAAATTGTGTTAAGGAGGAATGTAATATAAAATACATTTTTAGGTAGCATAATATATTTTGGTACAATTTTTAATACTCAATGATATCATGTTTAAAATGTTTACCATTTATTTTTGTAATTTATCAATCGGCTTTAATTCGTTCAGCAATTTTGAAACAATCAATGATTTTTGTTTTTAGGGTTCCGCGTACTCGAAGTCAAAAATGGATTGATTCTATTACTGTAATGTCAGTCTGTCACAAGATATAAAAATATTTACTTATTTAATTTAGTATTCTCTAGTATTTTAATAATCATAGTTCACTGTTTATAGATTAGTGTTTTTTTTTTATTAACAGCAATATGAACTAAATATTTTTGTCAAAAATAATTTGTTTATGTTTTTATATCAAAGCTTACCTAAGTTAGTTTTCCAATCAGCATAAAAGTATTTCTTAGTATGTAATTACTATTCTTTTCCTTTCCTCCTTACATTCCATTGCTCACATTCCTACTGCACTAGGAAGCTTAGCGTAGGCTGTATTATTAGGGTTCCATATCCGAAGGGTAAAAATAAAACTTGGCTATCTATCGTCTATCTATCTTTTATGATATTGATCAGAACGGTATACTATAGACAGATAACATTTAGACAGTTTTCGTATTTTTAGAGTGGAACAATAATTTTAAAAATATAATAAAATAATTATCGTATTTAAAAACGGGCTTTGGCCCACCACACATTCCCACCACTGTATCTCCTGTGTCGCCAGGATCGACAGCGGTATCCAACCACGAAAACACTTTGATATGATCTCAGGGAGCCCGAGGGACATGCTAAAGCTGTCTTGGAACCCGCAACGAAATTAATCATAAGAAAATAGGAGGAGTAGGACGAATTCCAGATTCCCTCCCCATATAAAGCGGGAGACAGCACAAAGTTGCAGTGACCGAAAGTCAAAGAACTGGAAGGGGGAAGCACCACGGGAATAAAAGTTAATAATAATAGTGACTACTACGCTAGAGCTAAATTAATTTATTGTGTTAGACTGTTGCCAGTAGTAATTGTGACAAAAACGCTTGAAGGCACGGAAGTTCCTAGCGCAGTCCACGAGATCACCATAGTATGCGACACCATAGTGCAGAGTAGGTTGCTTAGCATTGTAGTTCTTTCGTCCTGCCAGAGACTGCACTCCCAGAGAAAATGATGAGCTGTTTGTTCAAACATGTTGCCTTCGGTTGAGCACTCGCACATGGGTGATGCTACTAGATTAAATCCGTAGAGTTTGGCCTTAAAATTTCCATGACCGGTCAGGAATTGAGAAACGCAGTGATCAATATCCATCCAATGTTTGGATAGCCGTTCACGAATATTAGGGAAAAAATATAAAGATGTCGCCCTTTGGTAGAACAGTCCCATCGCGTCTGCCATTCGGAGATTAGGCTTTGCAAAGAGTTTTCTAAACCTTTGCCCTTGGCCAGTTTATAAAATTCCATGACGTGAAAAGAACCACCGATGAAAAGGTTTTTTTTTTGTACGAGACCCTTCGTGTACGAGTCGGATTCACGCTTGGCCGGTATATCACTCCAGTAACCCGTTAAGAAAGGCTCCGATAAAAAAAGCAAGTATTTAGATGATTGATTAGATGTTTGTAAGGAGCGCTTCGTGCACAAGTCTGATTCGCACTTGGCCAGCTTATATTATTCCAATACTCCGTCTAACGCTGTGAAATACCAAATGGAGCTCATAAAGAAATTTTTGCGATACCTAGCTTAGTTTTTATCATATGAAATTTAATCGTACCAGAAAATGGCATCTAATATTTCGAAGATATTAACAACCTTTTGATGTAAAGAGCTTTTTGTGAAAATTTAATATTCGGCAAGGTTTTAATGTTATTAATATGTATTCAGTTCTGTTTTAAAATACTTTGACCTGATAAAAGAGGATTGATATTATGAGTTTAATGCGACCTCGGGGCCATGAATCATGATGGACCAATACAGGCGATTACAATCATGCACTTTCGTCTATTATTGTCGCCCATGATCTACGAATTATAAAAACTAAGGAAGAGTAATTGTGTCAAAAAATTTGCTCCGCGAGCTACAAAAAGAGATCCGAAATTTTGCATGTAATTATGGAAGTGACAATTATTACTGTCAACGACCTTATTTCGTAAAGAAGAGCGTTACGTTGCTATTGTCTTATTTTAGTGTGTGAAAAGGAACCAAATTCAAAACGGTTAAAGTATGTTCAAAGCCCATGATTGATATCGATGATGCAAGCCACAGAAAGCTCCGAAATCGTGGTGACAATCGTGATGACATCATAAATAAGCCATTGTTGAAACTTTTTTCATGTTTAAAGGTGATCGCAAATTTATCAGCAAGCAAGCGCCGTACACATTTTAGAATTGGTTGTATGAAATGACGTAAAACTCGTACTCGTCCGCATTATACGCGCCGCATTTCGGAAACTATGCGGTGCGATTGACGCGTACGGTGCTGACAAAATTGTGCGATCAACTTTAAGACTATTTTTTGAACGTAAAGACAACGACAAAACATTGTGTATTTAACTGTGAATGTACGTCCTCATCTGTACACACATAATCTTTAATGGCACTCGAATGGCTGGTTCACATTATTCCAATCTGGAAATCCAATCCAGCGCTGGATTGCTACTGGAATATTGTAAACTGGCACTGGAATGCACTGGAATACAATTCAACACAGTAGATTTCGGTACCCGTTTACTTTATTCCAGTAGCCAATCCAGCGCTGGATTGGATTGCTGGATCAGAATAACGTAAACCAGCCATAATTCTAGCTTATAATCGAAAGTTGAATCAAAGTTACATTGCATCGGGAAGTTTAATTATTGCTATATTGGAAACTCTCTCCTCCAAGTTTTATCATAACAAGTTGACACGACAATTATAACTAACTTGTGTTTGCCAATTTGCTGGATCTGCATGTCTTCGTTGGACGTTGGATGGTGTACAAGATCCTGTCTAGGAAGCTGAATTCGACATATTATGTCCCATACGATAAAATAATATTGTATCCAAGCTAAATAGTAAAAAGTAATATTAAGGGCCTGTTTCACCACTTTCTGATAAAGTGCCTAATAGGCTTTTTTTGTTATGCGCCTTCAAAGTTGGATAATCGAGTCGATTTTTTTGTTCAATTATATTTCTTAATATTTGTATACCATTCGATAACTTATGCAATTAAAAGCAACTTTTGTTATAAAACCACTTTCATAAACGCAATATTTAATATACCTATTACCTATCGAACAAAGTTCTCACCTGATGCGTACAAACTACGAAAGAGTGACGTCAGTCTTTCGTAGCACTTTGTATGGAGCGTTTTGGGCAGGTCTTTTTTAGAAGATGTTTGAATTGTCATATCTTGGTGAATTTTTACGCTATCAGAGTCATTCTTTCAGCGATGTTTCTATTTTTTAAGGGTCGTTTAATTACCAATAAGAAAAAAAAATAGTCATCAAGCCTATTGCTTTATTGCATTTTTTTTCGAAATGAAAAGTATCATACGTACTATCTCGGGACTCAAAGTATTTCCATAACAAACAGCAAAATTGGTTCAGAGGTTTGGGCGTGAAGAGGTAACAGACAGACAGACAGATACACTTTCACATTTTTATATTATTAGTATGGATTTGTTGCAATTATGAAACAGAATAGTGAATGAGAATTTTAAAAAGGGATGCTTACCGTCCACCATAGACAACACAATACCGAAGGTTTTAGATTTGCAAGTGTGTTCACGCCTTTACAAAAAGGTATAGTGATAAGTAAGTATTAAATAAGCTCTTATCCGAAAATTTTTCGGTCTAGTCTTGAAATACCTTAAGAGGGCGAATAAAGCAAAACATTAAATATTTACCTTCTCACACCCGTTTTTCTATGCCAGGTGAAAAGGAACGACTCGGTATCAGCGACAAGTTAATTTTTTCTTAATAACTCGATAAAAAACAATATTTTTAAAATCCACTAGTACTGCAGTCCATCGGTGATATAATTTTATACATTTATTAAAATATTGACTCCGTTGAATGCACCCTTTTGAAAAGAAATGAAATATTCGTGAAAAGATACATCTTTGTGATTATTTTCTGTGGAGAAAAATTTAAGATGTAATTTCGCTCTGTAGGTACTAACAGACCCTCGCAAATATAATGCAGTATCTGTGTTTAAAAATGAAACATTTCATAGCTTATCAAGTACAAAAACCGGCCAAGTGCGAGTGGAACTCGCGCACGAATGGTTCCGTACCGTTTTTGTGCGAAAGTTGGCAAAATGTGTTTTTTGTATGGGAGCCCCCCTAAAGTATTTATTTTAATTTGTTTTTAGATTTGTTGTTATATAATAGAAATACACAATCTGTAAAAATTAGTAAAAGTCTAGCTATAGCGGTTCTTGAGATACAAGCCTAGAGACAGACCGACAGATGGACAGACATCGAAGTTTCAGTAATAGGGACGAATTTTTACCCTTTTTTACGGAAATCTAAAAATGAATCATAAGTTTATCTATTTTTAACCGACTTCCAAAAAACGAGGAGGTTATATATTCGGCTGTGGATATTTTTTTTTGCTTAAGTTACCTCGACGTTGCAGCCGACGATGATTCATGTCATACTACTATTTGGGGACTCAATTCCCGTGAATTAGTCGGCATTATGTTTCAGAAATATAATGCTGTTATCCTCACCTTCTCCGGAAACCACGGCGTCACAAACGGTATCTGGAAGGTGTTGGTGTAGGAGTGTAGCGTGTCAAACGAGTCCGGTGTCACGGCGCCCAGCATGGACACCACGCCGCGAGTCACTTGGTTGCAGACTGAAAAAAAAAGTTAAGGTAAATAAACATACATTTATTATTAGTACAAAAAATACACCAAAAATCCTATTGGCATTTGTAGTGACTATTTTCCAAGAAAATTTAAGATGCCAATAAAATGACTGCTGACAATTATAGGATAAAACTGTCCTACATGTACACACATGTATAACACGACTCCAAAAATTATAATTTCATAGCTATTATGTCTCGTGCAAAACTTTTAGAGCACTAGGAAATATTTGCAATTTTTCCTAGTGCTCCAAAATTTTTTGATTCCTGGAATTGTCGATATGACGTCACTATGACTCTGTATGTATATTGTATGTATACAACTTTTATATATTTTGAATTTTATTTAATAAAAATTATTTAAAAATTGTACCCTAGTCTACTTGTCCACTTAAGACCCTTGTACTGGGGACTATTATTGGTAGATGTACACATGCCCATCGATCAAATAACACTTTCAAGTCTGTTAAAGATGTTTCTTAATAACCTCTTTTAACAAACAATAGGAACTGCACTTTTCATCTGGTAAACAACGTATCGTGTTGCGACAATGAAGTCAATCTTTCAAGACAATATACAGCCATGTACACCATCTTAAATTACATATGAGACAGTATATAAAGGTTGATTAAGAGGGCGACTAACCCAAAATTATCGATTTTATAATTCATTTTTGTACTCAAAAAAATAAGCTCCGATTTTGTTTTATTTTTGAACATAGATACTACCTATATTAAATTTCCAAGAATTTGATTTTCTTGATAGAAAAAAATTACTGAGATGCATCTAATTTTCACGATTTTTTTATAATAATATAGCGCATGAAACTAAGTTAATATTTTAACACATTGTATAAAATTCTATTATTGAGACACTGACCTGGCGGATTTTTAAAATGTTGTATATGGCTGGTTTTATAGTTAAGCGTTTCGGCAGCGCCGTTGGAGCGCCGCGCGTTCGAAGATGTATGGGGGTAGTAGTTGCGTTTTAAAGTCGCGCGCTTGAGCAGCGCCGTTCGTCCATACGTTTGTTACAGCTTTGAACGCGCGCGCTCCAACGGCGCTGCGAAACGCATAACTATAAAACCAGCCTATTATATTTATCGAGTGATTAAGAAAAAACTAACTTGACGTCTTTTTTCAGCTGGCATATGGAAGACTGAAGAGAGAAGGACGATGTTTGATTTTTTGTGTTAGTCGCCCTCTTAACACGCCTGTTATTTCAAGCTGCGGTGTCACCTGATACGAGATACTGTCTGAGCTAAGTCAAGACGCGTTCAATAGAGATTTCAAAGGTTGAAACTTAAAAGCTTTACACATTTTGTTTCATTATTATTTATTTCGCTATTATTATAAGGAGAGTTGATAAGAAGATATAATTTAATTATTTACATAAATATGTAAATAAAAATAATGCTAGATCATAAATTATTTGACTGAAAATCTACGAATAATAAATTTTATTATTCGTAGCTGTAACTTTACTTCTAAAATCTGTGCTGTAACTGAAAGAAAGCTCAAAACACAGTTTATTTAGCGTGAAATATTTGCTTGTGAATTTCCTAAAATGACTTGTTTATTTATTACAAAAACTCTAACATTCTTAACTTAATTTGATAAGTATTTTTAGTATTCATATAATTATTATTAATTATATAAAGTATCAAAATTAACTAAATAATAAAGTACGTCAAACAACAATAAACTAAAAACATTCATTAACCTCTTTTTCGGTAAAAACCTTCATACAATTAATAGGAAAAGTTGAATTTTCCACATTTTCCGTAAGTTTTTTATCACATTTTCCGTAAGTTTTTCATAATGTTCCTGTCATAGAACATCTGTTTAACTAATACTTGTTTGATGTCAGCTTTAATATTCCTCACGGACCGTTCACCCTCAAATAAATCACGGACGTGCTAATAAGACGTGTTTATTAAAGCGGCGATGTATACAGGTTGTAAGAATTATTAGAATAATAATAAGAAAGTTTATTTGCAAAACCAATAGCCCTTAAAAGTGTGTAGTTTTTTATACTTTTGTATGGGCAAACGTCACGAGTTTCCCGATACAAAAGTGGTGAAAATTGGTCTTTCAGCGCTGCTAATCTTAGAGTCAATTCAGACCGCAACGCGACGAGGCGAGGCGAGGTGCGGCGCGGCTTAAATTTGTATGGATTTGACAGATTTCAATTGCGCGAGATGTCTTGCGAATATGTCAAATCCATATCTATATATTAATACGTGAGAGAAAAACTTTGTAACCCTTTTTACGAAAAATGGGGAAACGTAGGTGCATGAATTTTTACACCCTGTATAAAATTGAAACATACTTGACATACTTTGTTACGTGGGAGAGCCATGCTTCGGCACGAATGGGCCGGCTCGACCGGAGAAATACCACGTCCTCACAGAAAACCGGCGTGAAACAGCGCTTGCGCTGTGTTTCGCCGAGTGAGTGAGTTTGCCGGAGGCCCAATCCCCTACCCTATTCCCTTCCATACCCTCCCCTATTCCCTTCCCTTCCCTACCCTCTCATATTTCCCTATTCCCTATTAAAAGGCCGGCAACGCACCTGCAGCTCTTCTGATGCTGCGAGTGTCTATGGGCGACGGAAGTTGCTTTCCATCAGGTGACCCGTTTGCTCGTTTGCCCCCTTATATCATAAAAAAAAAAAAAATGTGGCCCGTGACTTCGTACAAGCAGGATATTATAATAACTAGATGACGCCCGCAACTCCGTTACGCCAACATTTGTTTATCGCGCGAGAACCGTACATTTTTTCGGGATGAAAAGTACCATATGTCCTTTTCCGGGACTCATAGGATCTCCATACCAAATTTCAGAAAAATTGGTTCAGCGGTTTAGGCGCTACGAGGCACGGCCAGATAGACGGACAGACAAACAGACAGACACACTTTCGCATTTAAAATATCTGGGGGCACGGCAGTGCCCCCGCCAAGTCGAGCAAAAAAGCGGCACGGCCGTATCATACTTTTCTCGAACCAATTCAGGCTCTTTTTGACCCCCTATAACTTCGTTGTGAATAAACCAACAAGCCTGAATTTTCAGTTGTTAAGCAAGCATTGTATAAACACGGTATATTTAAAATTTTATTAAATTTGAACGAGTAGTTTAAGAGCTGTAACTTGTTAAAGTTTCTTAATTTTGTCACTGACTGACTGACTGACTGACTGACAGATCACCAAAAGTCTAAGGCACTTCTAGCAGACATAGAATCTTCAAACTTAGAATATAATTTGTGTTTAGTGTCTAAATCAAGGAAAAATTCAAATATTTCAAAATTTCTGTCCAGTTTTCTAGATACACTAACTTCGTAAATAACTTTGTAATCCCATATAAATGTATAGGATTACAAAGTTACATTTGCGGTTTATAAATTATTGTACCCGGTACCATCAATATATCCGGTTTATCCTCGGTAGAGAGATATTTAGCTAGTGTTTAGTGTCTTAATTAAGGGAAAACCTAATAAACATTTCATAATTACTGCCCAGTTTTCTTCTTCTTTCTCTACCTTCGTGAATAACTTTGTCATCCCATATACGAGTACATGTATAAGATTACAAAGTTACATTTATGGCAATTTATGAATCATTGTACCGGTACCATCGATATTTCCGTACGTATATTCGAAGGAGTAATAGTTGTAGATAGGTGTCAATATATATATATATATATATATATATATATATATATATATATATATATATATCCAAGATGTCCAAGTCGATCTACTTATTTAAAATGTAAAAGATTTTTAATATTGATATGATAATAACTCCCTAGGTAGGGACTGAATAAATTAACCGACTTGGTATAGCATGGAACTCATAAATTTTTACGGTACTTGGTTTTTTTACAGGATGTTTTTGATGGGATTACTATAGACCATAGCCAAACTATCATACCAAACCTAACTTACATACAAGTGGCGAAGACATAGAAGCTTTTTATTGATTTTATTCCCAAATGCTTATGATCAGAAATTGTCAATTTAATACAAACAATGGCTCAAACCACGGATTAGGTGAGCAACTCCAAGCTGCATGTGTCTGAGTTAAGTACTGTACTGCACTTCATAAACGTTTTAATATCTGTTGATGCTGGTACCATTGATGTTAAACAAAACAAAGATTACGTGAAAATTTTTAAGGCGGCTTTTCGTTATTCCAATCCAGTGATAGAATCCAGCGCTGGATTGCCACTGGAATAATGTCGACGGTTACTGGAATGCACTGAATTGCATTTACATTACTCTAATAGCAAATCAGAGCTAGGTTGCATCACTGGATTGGAATAAAGTAAGCCGGCTTGACTGGATTATTAAAGTATAAGATTGTGTGAAGAACATTGTGTTAACATTTTCATAAATATTAATATTATTATCATATTTATATAAAAGTATTGTAGATTCACTGCGTTATAAGAAATACTTATTTGCTGAGTTTTATTTCTTGCTGGAGCTTAGCTCTTAAAGTTGCACTCTATTAATACTTTACTGAAACTTTTTTAAGTTACTTATTTTGAACTCTTGCTGAACTAGATTTTATTTCTTTGTAATTAAAATTTAAAACGTACCGCCGCAAGTTTTCAAAGCGTTGTAAAAATATTGAAAGAAAAATAAAATAAAATAATTTTGTAGACCGTGCTTTTGTAAAAATGAAGCTAAAACTAACTATCACTTTTTATCCTGTATTTTTTTAATATATTTTACTTGTCATTTAAGTGTTACAGTCATATTATTACATACAAAGGTATTTGAGCTACGTGAACTCAAAGAAATCGGGAGTTAAGGCATTACCCCATACTCATACATGCCATATTTTTTTTTACTACGTAAGATCTGTCAGTTACCTCTTCACGCCCAAACCGCTGAACCAATTAAGCTGAAAGATATGAAGATTGAGTCACGGGAAAGGACATAGGATACTTTTTATTTCGGAAAAAGGTACGGTTCCCGCGCGATAATAAAATTTTGGCGCGACGGAACTGCGGGCATCATCTAGACTTTAGTTAATTAAAAATTATGGATTTTTCCATATTCAGCCAGTATCATTTAAATTGGCTGCCTCTTCCGTGTTCACTTTTACGCCAGAGTGACCACTCTATTTCATTCGTTATTTTGAATTAAAACTATTTCCGATGTGCCGTCAAATATTATAAACGCGAAATTGTGTGTTTGTCTGTTTCCACTTCACGCCCAAACTGCTGCACCAAATTTTGTTAAATTTGGTGCAGCATAATATGACGATATTTTGAGTCCCAGAAAAGGACAAAAATTTACAGTTCCAGTGCGACAAATAAGTTTTGACGCAACGGAGTTGCGGGCGTCAGTAATATATAGTACTCATTCTTGTATTAATACAAGAATGAGTACTATATTTTTAATTCATTGACAATGAGTAGAATCTATTGTACAACATCGATGCAAAGAGCATACAATTCAACAAATATTCAAGTCTTCGTGCGGTCGCATTAGAATTCGGCTTTGTTCTTGTTACGATAATCCGAAACTATTATGGGGTATCGCGTTTAACTACGAAACGTAATTGCGAGTGCAATATTTTTCTGTGCAAAAAACTTGCTGCGTACTAACGTAGGTATTAACCTTATTAGCATTAATAAGGCCCCTCTCCACATATCACATGAATACATTACTTTTTAGATGACAACTCCGTTTCGTCAAAATTTACATTTTACATTAATTAACCGTACATTTTCCGGGACGACAAGTATCTGTTGTTCTCGGGACTCGAAGTATCACCATACCAAATATCAGCAAAATCGGTTTGACGGTTTCGGCGTTTAGTTTAGTTTAAGGCGAGGATAAACCCCATTTGTTATTCCGTGACTCCCGGTATACCTAGTTCCAATTTAATAACGAAGTGTTAAAAAATATGACATATAAAGCACAATATTATTAAAATACCTTAAGCCATAAACATTTTAATAAAACGTAATACTTTGGCTGTAATTAATTTACAAACTCACCTCCGATAAAAATCTATTTCATCGAAATATAAGTATTAAATAGGATAATTATACATTTTATTTGAATAAATTGTTAGTAAATCTATATTAAAATTTCTTTAACCGAACAATTTTGTTTCTTAATGTTTATTTCTAAAGATATTTAAAAAAAACATGAAAAATAGACAAGATCCGCTTTACGCAAGAACAGTTTTATGCTAAGCTAAAATCAATCTTATTGCGATGGCGGATACGCTTGGTCTTTGGTTGTGTGCAAGGTTATCGTTTTGGATTCAGATTTATCCCCGCCTTAAGTACCATGAAGAACATTATATTATAAATTAAGTAACTTGTGACACACACGCAATATGTTGTATAGGTTTAACATTTTGGGTGTTTTGGTGTTAACCTTTAGCTACATTCTCTTTTAAAAATAAAATTTTCCACTATCCAAATTATTGCATTCCTCTTCTTTTAAGTTTTTTCTCGTAGGGTTTCTTGAAAGTGGTCTCTATGTCATTTACAAAAACATCCTTTGAAAGGTAATATAACTGTAAACACTACCTAGCGCCAAATTTCGGACATCGCCTCGTAGAATATAAAAAAAAAACAAATACTCCCTATTGCCTCTCTGGGCACGTATAGATGCCGTTTGATACCAAGTAACTGTTTCTTATTTCATCCCACTTAATTATTTTTGTTCTCTCTATATTCGATCTAAAGGTGACCTTTCATGCTTGTAGATACCGTATTTAGTGAAAATAGTTAAAATCTGTGAGTTGTGACTGATCAAAACAGAGAGGCAGAAAAATTCATTTTGATCACATATTTTTTATTGTTACTGTGCTACTCAGTGTCGAATTTTTCGACAAAAATTTTATTCGACGTTTGTCAATATTCTGATATAAAGTGTGCAATAGTCGGATAACGGATTATTTACTGAATAGTGCCTAGCAGACCTGGATCCCAGAAGGATAAGACATAACTTACTCTCTGATGGATGAAACCATAGGTTATTAGTAGTGCCTCGTGTACTTAGAATACCTGCGAATTTGTGTAGCTCTAAGTGTGACACCTGGTCAGGTACCAGGTAAGAAAATTGACTAAAAGTTAGTCTTACTTTACTTATTTTTTCATGGCTAATCTTTCTTATCTTATATATAAAATTCTCGTGTCACAATGTTAGTAACCGTACTCCTCCGAAACGGCTTTACTGATTTTTACAAAATTTTATATGCATATTCAGTATGTCTGAGAATCGGTTACTGGCTACTTTTTATATTGATAAGTGCATTTGTTAAATAAATAATAGTAAATTACAACAAATCGAGACTGACGGCGACCATTGTTTGTGCGACGGGATAGCGATGGACGTTGCAATGGTGCCATACTTATTTGGTCACTTCAATAAAATAATATGGGCGAAATACTTTATATGGCAAAACACCGTTGTCGGGTCAGCTAATATTTATATGTAATTTGTAGAATATTATTCTGAACTAGTATCATGTAGTGTAACACACTAATTATTGTCAATGACCAAAACTTTTATCAGTACCCTTTGCATTATATTATGCCTTATTCTTACAGCAAAACCAAATTCAATAAAAAATATTATAATATATTGTAATAAGTATTACATTCAATATAATCCCATTGTCGGCGATGAAATATATGACCAGGGACACGCTGCAGTGAAAATAATAATGATTAATACTGTCATTTAAAGTGAAACGGAACGGCGTGCACTAATGATCTCATTATACGGCAATATTACAGCTACTTACAACTCTGTAATATAACACTTAATTTTAAATGTGTATCAACCGTACATTTTACCTTAAATTTTGCATGCACTTTGTGCGTTAATTACCTCATCTATACGTTTTAAATAACATATCCTGACTGACGGACTGATTTTATCATCGCTGAGCAAAAACTGTTAAAGTTACAGCCACGAAATTTGGTGAGTAGGGTTTTTTTAAGTAGACCCATTAAGGAAAGAATTTTGGAAATTTTACCTCGCAGGGGGTGAATTAGGAAGTGAAAATTTGAATGAAAGTCCGTCATTTCTTAAGTTAGAAACATGAAACTTTATTTTAAGGCTACTAATGAAAAATGAATGAATGATGGACGTTTCTGGAAATTCTACCCCTATGGGGGTGAAAAGGGGGTTGAATTTCTTAAGTAAGAAACATGAAACTTTATATTTTTCGAGCTGATTAACAATGAATGGATACGTATTTAAGCATTTTTGGAAATTCTACCCCCAAAGGGATGAAATTGGGGTTACAAGTTTGAATTAAAGTCCGCCATTTCTTGAGTTAGAACATGAAACTTTATTTTTATGCTACTGATTAAAATCGAATGGATACGTATTTGGAAATTCTACTCCCAAGGGAATTGGGGTTGAAAGTTTGTATGAAACTTTGTCATTAATTTCAACCAATCGGGCTGAGACTGTGTATTAGGGTGGGTCACTTTTGTATGGAGAAAAAAAAAATTGACAGTTTTGTTTGCAGCACACCGACAAAAAGGTGCCAAATTATGAGTGCAAATAGACTACAAAGTTTGACTGCAATTATTTATTTTGTGGCAAAATTATTTTTGCTGTTGAATTTCGGCTTTTCAGGAGTCTCCTCACTTTCTGTTGCTCTTTTTGTACATAATATAGTAGCAGAAGCTTAAGTCTCGGCCTTGACTGCTCTTTCTACTTGTTATGTGTATGACAAGGAAGGCGTAAAAAACCCAAATCTCCTTCTTCTTTAGCCATCGGGTATGAGACATTTTGCCTGGCGATGGTTTGCTAAATAGCTAGGAAATACGCCTATTAAAACTGATTCAACTATTTTATACAAATATTTTCGTTTGTACTAATATCTTCAGCAGAATCCTCTAATAAGTTTGTTGGAATAGATTGAAACTGAGATAATAGGTCTTTTTTCACAGTTTTCAGAAAATATATATTTAAATTGCTAGAAAATGTCCACGGTCCAAATGTACTGCCATCAATATGTTGAAACAGATGTCTAAATTGCAGTTCATTCATATTATTATGTAACAAACATAATATAATTTGAATATAATACACTGCAAGGGTTTGTTCAGACTTTTCTCTAGCATCCGTATAATACCGCCATATTTGCCAACATTTACGTCACTGGCTTCAATTGATCTATTGAAATATATGCTTCCAATTAAAAAAAATGAATATTTCTTATTCTAAACACTTTGCAGTGCTTGAAGGAGGTCTCACATAGCCAAAAAACTCGTAATCTGTTTGGTTGTGCCGAAGTCTATACCACCCACAATCGTTTTTCTACTTGTTCGTTGGTCGTTATGAAGCTTTGTTTTTTTTTTTGGTATTTTTCTTTATTTTTAAAGCAAATACATATTTTAAGAATATCACGACACTTGCAAGCCAAAATATCAAGCCAAACTTTAGCTTAAAGACGAAACTCTTCCAACTTGTTTTCTGGTATTTAGGGTCGAGACTTCGGAAGGTTTATTTTATTTTAAATGATAAGTTTTTAACATTCGTTTTGGTTTTTGTAAACAATCGTCTTATTTGTCGTTAGTTAAAGCTAATTACACATAAATTAAATGAATAACTTGAAAAAAAATATAGTATCAACTTGAGAACAAAAATCAGCATTTTTAAAAATTTCAATCAAAATCCGGAGGCAGTAGAACTTAAAAGAATGTAATAAAACTTTACGTACTAATTTAATACACCATTTGGCACCTTTTTGTCACTGAGCCGTTTCAAAAAAGCAGAAAAAATTTTTTTGACCCACCCTACTGTGTATTCATAAAGCTACTAGGCATCTCTAAGAACGGATTTTAATAAATTCCGCCCCTAAGGGGATGAAATAGGCGATGAAAGTTTTTACAATTTTTTTTACACTTTCAACTGAATATTGAACTGAAATTATTAAAGATTTGAGCTTCTGATGAAGACGTTCGCTTAAATAGGATTTTGATAAATTCAACTCCTATGGGGATAAAATAAAGGATAATGGAGGATTATGTTGAATATAAATGTATGAGTTTGAACCCATCCCAGTACCTAATGAAACGAATAAATTAAGACGAAAAAATAATTGTTTGTGGTCATATTGTCAAGTGCCTACCTATTGCATGAGAGCTCCCCGTAAATAGGTTTAATTAAGTAATTTTGTATTCTTTTATTTTTTGCTTACTTATGTTTTTAATATTTGTTGTTATAGCGGCAACAGACATACATACTTTGTAAAAATTTCAACTATTTAGACATCGAAGTCTCAGTAATAGGGTAGGTAGGTATATTATTACTGAGACTTTTTTACCCTTTGGGTACGGAACCCTAAAAAGAGTCTGACTTGATTTTTGACAATACTAGGTGTTACCCGCGACTTCGTCCGCGTTAACATAAAAGGGTTAAATAACAAAGATGGATAGATTTCCCCGTTTTGTGATTCCTTATACAAAGGGTATTGCAATGACTTCGCTGTTTGTCTGTCTGATGTCTCCAGGCTGTATCTCGAGAACGGCTATAGATAGACTTCTGAAATTTTGGCAGAATTTGTAAAATATCTATACAACAAATGCTAAAAACATAATAAAATTAATATTTTCAGGTTCTCAAAAATCACAATTTTTGGGCTATTTTTGCTCTATAACGGTACGGTACCCTTCGTGCGCGAGTCCGACTCGTACTTGGCCGATTTTTATTTAAGTTTTGTTGTGTTGTGTTTCATTCCAATTTGGTACCATGTTCACAAAAGTGGTGATTTGATGATGGGATTCATGAGTAATCGAGGGAACTCCTCATTTTTGTCGAAACATAATATGGCATAAACCTCAACTATTTTTGTATACAATCTTCATAATTTTGAAGTCGGTACCAGTCCCAAAAATTGAAAATATTTTGTCATAGAATTCACGATTCTGAGCTCGTACCGACCTCAAAATAATGCGAAGATAAAATAATGAAAATAGCTGATTCAACTAATCATGCTAGGAAGACGTCACTTGGATGCAGTCGGATATCTTGGATTAATGATCTTTGACAGTGAATTGAAAACAGTAGAAGAGCTGCAGCATCCAAAAGTTCATAATGATTACCAACGACTCACTTTACCCAAAGGACAGGAAATAGAAAAAGTATTTTTAATAACGTAAAAAGGACTAAGATTAATCCACCATTGCTTTGACTTAGTCCTTTGGCTTGGCTTTGGCTTTTACATCATAATATTATGAAATGTAATAAGCAACGTACGTTTGAAGCATAATATTACTTCTGTGAACTCAATATCTGTCGGCGCCATCTATGAGTGCGCCTGCGCAACTACAAGACGCGAACTCCGCGACTGCAGCGCCAGCGGAGGTACCGCACAACATCGACTCGACGCAACGTGAACATCGCGCGGGAGCGCCCCGCGCATACACCGCGACAACTTCGTGGCACCGCCCCCGCACACCTTTCACCACTAAAATAATTTTTCAATATACGCCGATTCATCGCCTGGACAAGTCGTTTCATTCCATCTCCAAAAGTAGTCAAAATTCTGCAAATCATTACCATAAATCTGGTCTTCGAGCCGCATACAGGTCTGGCTTCCATCGTTCCAAATCCCATCTCCTCAAACTTTTATTAATACCGTGCTGTTTTTTTTATTTTTATAGATACGCGATCGCTGCAAGCAGTGCAGAAGCAGTGCAGTTTAACTGTGAGTACCCTTGCTTTTTTGTAGAAATTCAAAATGGTGGGTGATGGAGTAGCTCAGGGTGAATCTAGCATGATTAAAAGCCCTCGAGTACCGAAAACCACAGACTTAACAAGGAAAAGGGGTGCTTTAAAGGCTAGGCTTACGAATTTCGAAAAATTTGTTACTAAATTTGAAAATTTATCGTTAAACTCACAACAAAAGTGTGAAATTAAGTTACGCGTGCAGGCTATGTCTAATATGTTTAATGATTTTGAGATTTTGCAAACTCAAATCGAGGAATTAAGTACCGATCAGGAGGAAACTAGGCAATTTCTAGAGAGGGAATCTTTTGAAGACCAATATTACCGCGTGTTAGCAGTCGCACATAGCTTAACACAAGATGGCGACGGTTTGAAAACGTACAAACAGAATAGTTTTAACAATTTTTCTTCCGTGAAATTACCTGATATTAAGCTACCATCCTTTGATGGCGCGTACGATCAATGGCTAGAATTTAAAAATTCGTACGTTACCATGATCCACTCTCGCACAGATTTAGATCCAGTTCAAAAGTTTCATTATTTAAAGTCATCCCTTTCGGGCAGTGCATTGCAGGTAATAGGAGCCTTAGAATTTACCGCCGAAAATTATACCCACGCATGGGAATTATTAGATACTCGATTCAATAATACGCGTTTACTAATACATAACCACGTGAAGGCGTTATTTGCTATTCAATCTATACAGAAAGAGTCTGCATCGCAATTGAGAAAATTAATAGATAATATATCTAGGAACTTAAGAGCGTTAAAATCGTTAGGCGAACCAACAGGGTCATGGGATACGTTAGTAATTCATTTAATGGTTTCAAAACTAGACCCCTCCACGGAACGCGAATGGGAGGAACACAAAGGTTCTTCTAAATTTAATTCACAAAACAATAAAAGTGTGATTAAATTAGATCATTTTTTGTCATTTTTAAAAGATCGCGCAGATGTATTAGAAATGATAAAGGCTAGCGGTAGTAAATACTCGGCTGACACGAAATTTCCTTCATATAACTATAATAAAAAGCCTGCTAGCTCCCAACAAGTTCGTAGTTTTACTAGCATGCATTTAAATAACAATTCTCAGCACACGAAACAAAAGCGATCGTGCCCGATGTGTAACGACGCTCATCCCATATACTCTTGTTCGAAATTTCTTAATTTAGAGGTTAACGATAGAATTAAATTCGTTAATTTAAAAAAGTTATGCCGTAACTGTTTACGAAGCGGTCATTCAGTATCCGCATGTACATTTGGCCCGTGTAGGCAGTGTTACAATAAACACAATACTTTGCTTCATAGTAGCAATTATAATTCGCAACTCGACACCGAAGTAGGTACATCTACGTCGTCGCATGTGTCGAGCTTAGCGCCGCCGCCGCCGCCGCCGCTCGAGGCTAGCGCGGGCGCAACCGCGGGAGTCAAGACTCAGTCCACCGCGTTATACGCAACTAATTTAAAACATAATCGGGAAAACGTTCGTGATTATAATACGCAATCTTTAATTTTGCTATCGACTGCACTAGTAGACGTTATAGACAGTGATAATAAGTGTCACCAAGCGCGCATATTATTAGACAGCGGTAGTCAACATTGTCTTGTAACTAAGGAATTTACAGATAGAATAAACGTACAATTAATACAGTCCTCTGTTCAAGTCGTGGGAGTAGGTCATTCTATCACACAAATTACGCATAAGTGTGATATTAATATACGTTCAAGAACGAGTAATTTTCATACGCGCATAAAATGCTTAGTTCTACCGTATATAACTACTAATATGCCTTCATGTCCCATTGACTATCATAATTTAAATATTCCAAATAAATTAAAACTCGCAGATCCTAAATTCTTTGAGCCGTCACAAATAGATATGTTGATTGGTGTAGACAAATTTTGGGAATTTTATTCGGAAGGTGTATGGAGACTCCCCACAGGACCCTACTTACATAACACAAAATTAGGTTGGGTAGTTTCTGGGCCTGTCTACAATACCTTCAATACGCGCTACAACAAGCAATTTAATTGCAACATAATAAATAATTTAGACGCACAATTAAAAATGTTTTGGGAACTCGAGGAGGTGCCTCAAGTTCAAAATATTCTCACAGCTGATGAACTCATCTGTGAAAATATATTTAAAGAAACTTTCGCTCGCGAGAAAGACGGTAGATTTTCGGTTCGCATTCCGCTTAAAGAATCGCCTACTATTCTCGGTGATAGTTATTCGTTTGCCGAAAAACGACTTTACGCTTTAGAACGCAAGTTTCGGCGTTCGCCTGAACTTAAATCGAAATACATTGAATTTATGCGCACATACGAGGAGTTAGGACATATGACTCAAATAGATAGTTATAGTTCTCCTAATTATTTTTTGCCGCATCATGGCGTTATAAACGAAAATAGTATTACTACAAAATTACGCACGGTTTTTGATGCTAGTGCTGTTACAACGTCCGGCAAGTCGTTGAACGATATTCAGTATATCGGTCCTACGCTTCAAAATGATATTTTTTCAATTCTTCTACGTTTTCGTCAGTTTAGGTTCGTTGCATGTGCAGATATTACTAAAATGTATCGACAGATAAATATACAAGAGGATCAACGGAACCTCCAATTAATCTTGTGGCGAGCTGATCCATCAGAGCCTCTAAAAACGTACAGGCTCAACACGGTTACTTACGGTACCGCGTCCGCGCCTTACTTAAGTATTCGATGTTTAAAACAACTCGCGCAGGATTACATTAACAAGAATAACGATAATTCATGTTCCACTAGTACCGAAGATCCTAATAACGTAAATTTAATTTCAAAAATAATTAATGAAGATTTTTTCGTAGATGATTTAATTACTGGCCATGATGATCGTCACACTTTGACGCACATTTGCAATCGCATTACCTCGATATTAGAATCGGGTTGTTTTCCACTACATAAATGGCAATTTAACTTTGATATAACCTTGAGTGACAGTGTTAGGGATTTATCTGTAGGTGAAAATTGTCATAACAAAACGCTAGGTTTAGGTTGGTTTAATCGAAGCGACGAATTCTATTTTAATACTAAACTTAATTTAAATAGCCCTCAAAATATATCGAAGCGGTATATATTGTCAACAATTTCTAGTATATACGATCCGCTAGGTATGTTATCACCTGCGGTCATACGCGCTAAAATTATTTTACAAAAGGTTTGGCTTGCCAAACTCGATTGGGACAGTACAGTGCCTTATGATATAAAGTGTTTATGGGACAAATTTATAACCTCATTTAATTGCTTATCGAATATTCGAATACCACGTCACGTGATAGGCCCGCACAAACAATTTGTCGAATTACATATATTTACAGATTCATCACAAAGCGCCTACGGAGCTTGCGCTTACGTGCGTACCTATTCTGATAATAATTATCCCATAGTTGTAAAATTATTGTGCTCTAAAAGTAAGGTCGCTCCGCTCAAGGCCGTTAGTATTCCTCGTTTAGAGTTATGTGGGGCGCTCGTAGGAGCCAAACTATATCGTAAAATAATTGATTCGCTCAGATTACAATTTTCTAAGATTTATTTTTGGACAGATTCGACTATAGTACTTGGTTGGTTACGCATGTCACCACACCAGTTAAAAACGTTCGTCCAAAACAGAGTTGCCGAAATTAATGAGTTAACAAGTGGCACATTCTGGCGACATGTAGGTACTACAGACAACCCCTCGGACCTATTAACTCGCGGTCTAGATCTAGACGCCCTAGTGGATAGGTCCCACATATGGTGGGAAGGGCCTACATTCTTACGTCAACACCATTCAGAATGGCCAGACTCAACACTTACATTCAACGAGACGCAACATAATTTACCCGAAATTAAATCTTTAACTGTAACATGTATGTTAAACAAACTTTATGTTAAAAATGAAATCATAGACTTCAATAAATTCTCATCATTTAATCGCCTAAGGCGCACAGGAGCTTATGTACTTCGCTTCATTCATAACTCACGCGCACGCAAACATAATCGCAATACCGGATCCTTATCAGTAGACGAGTTGAACGCGTCGCTTGCACTAATTACTCGTCTCGCGCAGATAGAATCCTTTCCTAATGAATACAACAGTTTAAATAATAACTTACCATTGAAGACATCGAAAAATATAATAGGATTAAACATATTTTTAGATGAAAATAAATTATTACGTGTAGGTGGTAGACTCACGAATTGTAACAATTACAGTTACAATAAAAAACATCCTTACTTACTCGACGGTAAGCATAATTTTACTCGTCTTTTATTTACATTCGAACACTTAAAACTCTTTCACGCAGGACCCCAATTACTTTTATATACTATCAGAGAAGATTGGTGGCCATTGAATGGTAGAAATTTGGCACGACAAACTGTACGTAAATGTGTACTTTGCACACGCTTTAAGGGTAAAACACTTACACCTATCATGGGTAACCTGCCCCAGGAACGAGTAGAAACTGGGTTTCCGTTTTTAAAGTGTGGGGTGGATTATGGTGGCCCATTTTTAATTTTAAATCGCCGTGGGCGAGGTGCACGGTTAGAGAAATGTTATATTTGTTTGTTTGTATGTTTTATTACTCGCGCTGTGCATTTAGAGTTAGTCACTAGTCTTACCACAGAAGGATACTTACTTGCTCTCAAAAGATTCATCTCTCGCAGGGGCAAACCCTTAGAAATTCATTCTGATAACGCAACAAATTTTGTGGGGGCCATGAAAGAATTTAAAAGGTTTTTTGATTCACATTCCTCAACTATATTAGATCATGCGCACGACAACAATATTAAATTTAAATTTATACCACCTCGCTCACCACATTTTGGAGGTCTATGGGAAGCAGGGGTCAAATCGTGTAAATTTCATTTAAAACGGGTCGTAGGTAATGCACACCTAACTTACGAGGAATTCAGCACGGTATTGATACAGATTGAGGCCGTCCTGAATTCCCGTCCAATTTCTCCTATGTCCGCAGATGCAGATGACCTTTTACCTCTTACCCCAGCTCACTTCCTCATAGGCAGACCTATGACCTCACCAGCATCTGACGACCTGACGTCGGTGCCTGTTCATCGCCTGCCTCGCTTCGACCGACTGGAGCAGCTGCGGCAGCACTTCTGGGAGCGGTGGTCCAAGGAATATGTCTCGGAGCTGCAGACGCGCACAAAATGGAAAAAGGCCAGCCCGGACACACTAACCAAGGATACCCTAGTCCTTATCAAGGAAGACAATCAACCGCCGTTGAGATGGCGGCTGGGCAGAGTTGAAGACGTCTACAAGGGCAAAGACAACGTCGTGCGAGTGGCAAAAATTCGCACGGCCAACGGCTTGATAAATCGAGCATTTTCAAAAATTTGTCCCCTTGTTTCAGAAGCCTAGTACACACAAAATTAGGCTGATTTCATTTTGGAAGTCCTGCAGCTGCAGCAGCCTGCGTACTTCCAAGGGAGGCGGTATGTCGGCGCCATCTATGAGTGCGCCTGCGCAACTACAAGACGCGAACTCCGCGACTGCAGCGCCAGCGGAGGTACCGCACAACATCGACTCGACGCAACGTGAACATCGCGCGGGAGCGCCCCGCGCATACACCGCGACAACTTCGTGGCACCGCCCCCGCACACCTTTCACCACTAAAATAATTTTTCAATATACGCCGATTCATCGCCTGGACAAGTCGTTTCATTCCATCTCCAAAAGTAGTCAAAATTCTGCAAATCATTACCAATATCCATATCAGTGTGAATGTCGTTTCATAGTATTATAAAACTTAAATAAGTTTTCACGATATCGCTTTAAAGAAATTCTAAGAACTATATTCAGTAGGGGTTCTTTTTCATCTACCTTCAATATGAACATAACTTTTAACTTTTCCCATCAACTTCACTGCGAATTGTAGAAATGTGGGGGCGATGCAAAATTGTACGTCTTCTAGTTTTAGGGTTTCGTACGCGTTGGGTGAAAACGAGAATAATATTAATATCTAGTCAGCTACACGGTAATTTCTCAAAAAAGCCCTGCCGAATAACAAAATGGCCAAGCCACCGATTTTGATTAATGTGTAGAGTTTATAGATTCTCCTCGTGCGGCTGACACATTATAATATTATTATCAAATATTTTGCCGCGCTTTAGGGTAAAATTAAGGTTTTTAGATTTAGGGTTGAGTATGTAAGGTTAGAAACTTGGCTCTACATGAGATCTCACTACTTTTTGACACGACGAACTATAATATTATGTTTTCATCTTGGCAACATTTTTACATGAAAATGTTTTTGGTGGGATCACTATGTCAGGCAGTCAGTCAAGTCTCGCAACGACGCACCGGTTGGGGTAGAGGGTGTTAGGTTTTTTGTTACGGAATTTCTCGATTCGGACACCGCCCTCAAAGCCCGCGACGAAAGTTATGCAATAGCTTAAAAGCAAATAAAAGTTACAAAA
Source organism: Aricia agestis (assembly GCF_905147365.1). Lineage (NCBI taxonomy): Eukaryota > Metazoa > Arthropoda > Insecta > Lepidoptera > Lycaenidae > Aricia > Aricia agestis. The sequence goes on along the minus strand of NC_056428.1, from coordinate 20,248,598 downwards.
TACGAAATCGAAAATATACACATCAAAAACTTTGAGAAATATTTAACTTTGGAAATGTAGAGCAACACGGATAACCGAATGTCAGACATAACGATCCTTTCGGATGCACTTATCGATTTCGGATTGCTCGGCCACAAAAGTGCTGGAACTGTATCCGGATTTCGACGAGGTAATCTTTTCCTTGGTAATGTAAGCGTTAAGTAAGGACGATTCCGGTTTCGGTATTGTTGCCGAATAGAATTTACGTTTATTTTTGACTGTCTCCATTGACGAGACGACTAAAATAGATTTTTCTGCACAGTTGTTGCATCGATGATTGCATAGATGATGATTGAAGAAATCGAGGCAAAAAAGTAAAATACAAAGAAAAGTACATAAATCATAATATTACCGGTATTATCATCAGTTTCCCCTAAAATATATAATATAGTTCATTCATGAGGTTTGCAATAAGTAATTTTGGATATTTTTGTCGCGTTGAAGTCATTTAGTAATCATAACATACTGCCTATTTTATTTACTGTACGCTCACACCAGAATTTTGATATTATGAAAATGTAAAACATTTTGGATATCCAGGAATAATTTCAGATAATAATTTTCCTTTCATAATTTTCGTGTAAATTCCCTTTTGGATCTACGTCGTGTTAATAATTTTGAAATAAGGCGGATTCTACACCGACGGCGATGCCGTGCGAAAGGAATTAAGTATAAAATAACATTGAAACGCGTGTAAAAGCGTGATGATGTATGTCGGGAAGGCGGTGTTCCAACGTTATCACATGGACCAAATTATTATACCAGTAAATACGCAGGTGTAGAGATAGAAAGACATATTCGTTTGGGTTGCTCCTAATGGATGTTGTTTGTACGTGTTATCAACACATCGCTTCACCTAACGCGAAGAGAGGTTGATCTGGCTTGACTCGTGTAGACGAGAATGTATTATCAGAGAAGTTGATTCCTAGGCAGCTGGGGGACATACGTAATTTGGTCGCGTTACGTCAAACCCAGCCGACAGATCGCAATTAACATAGAATAATTAAAATGATCAGACCAAATGACGTTAGTCTGTCAACTGCTTAGGAATCAATTTCCTCGATGGTACAAATCAAGTTTAGTCTGAAAGAAGAATTGCTTACAAGTCTCCAAATACGCGTACATATCATGCAGCATGATCGGTGGTTTTGTTTCGTGATAGACCATAAAGTTAATATACCCAGCGGAATAGACAAACAAAGGCCAGCAAGTGAGATGTCACTATCAGTAATACTGCGTGGTAAAAAGAGACTTGTGATACATGACAGCAGAACCAATTTTTCTGTTTGACGTCCAGTCGGCACTTATCGGCACATTTACAATTTAATCTCTTAGAAAGATGCTTGTGTAGAGGGAGGTCCCCCACTGGCGGACACTTAAGGTTTTTAGGAAAAAGTTCATTATAGAAAATAAAAAAGTAACTTTTATTTATGAGATCTCAAGAGTAACAGAGTATACAATCAATAGAAACTAACAGAACAGCAATTCTTGCTTAAACATAATTAGGAACTTAAATTGAACTTTGATGAATAATAAATCAGTTTCTGAAAGTGGCACCTAGTACCGGACGCATATCAAGTCAAACCCGTAGCGCCGGACAAAATCAGTGAATCAAACACCTATCGCAGATGAGCAACCTGCGCATTCAGGAATGTCTGTACTCTCTTCGTGAGAGCCCACCCATGACAGTTGGACCACTGTATCCAATCTTCGTCCTAGTCTTCTAAACTCATTTTTTGATAACACGTTATCGATCGCTTCTTGTAAGTTCTTTGGGTCTCAAGTTCCTTCCTTTTTCACAGTCTCCATTTTTTTAGTTTCCGACAGTACTTTCTGTAAAATAAAATTATTTTAGGTTAAAAATATCAATGAAAATAAAATACCTAAGGAGCATGTTCGTGTCCGGTACTGGAGGAAATGCCCGTGTCCGGTACTAGGGGACGAGAACGTCAAAAATTAATGCAATTCATACAAATACTACTAAAAAAGTTGATATTTTTTTTAGATTACTTGGAATATGATGTTTTTTTTTGTGTATAAGAGAACGTAATATAGTAGTATATAAAAAAACAAAAGCTTAATAGTTACCTGAATATAATGCGGTGCATCGTTTTCCCGCCAACACAAATAAAAACCCTCTCTAGCTTAATCTCGCGGGCCAATGGCCTGCTGCCCTATGAGGTCCGGCGTTGAAACCATCCCCCGCACCCCTCTCACACGTCTTTCAAACCACCGCGTTTTATATTATCAAAATATTACTAGTGTCCGACGCTAGGTGCCGTCCGGCGTTAAGGGACTTCCCCCTAAGTATATACGTAGACAAATTTTTACACACAGACGTAAATTGATTTCGGTTTCATTTGACAGCTCGAGATTGTTGCTCTATTCCACTAGGTATATTAACTTTATGTGATAGACATTGCCGTTTCACGAGTAAATCTGTCAGTCGCTTTTCTGCGGTTTTCCGCACCGGTGTGTAATCAACCTTAGCATTTATGTGCAATTTGGTAACGATTAGCTCAGTATACAGCGGAGTTTCAAGCCTAATATCAAAATGATGATCCAAATTGTGGTAATCGAAGGAATATTAGAGTTTGAGTTATTTTGATTATTAAAGCGGCGTTCTATTCAAAAAATAAAGAGCTGAGTGTACTTTACAGTGTCATTTTGGAAGCTGATTAAAAATATATAAATAGGTATAATATTTTAAGTACAACTTAATTCAGATGCTTTCTCGTAAAGCAAACGATTCATCTAGGTAAAATAATATATTTCGACATAAAATTCAAGATTCTTCCTGTCTCTATGTAATTCCACGTTTCCCTTATTTTTGTCGATACCCATTAGGTATAATACCAGGCATATTGACTACTCTTTCATAATTCTGTCTTTCACAGACAGCTGCATTGAATTTCAAAGGGATTTTCAGTTCGGTAAAGCAAATTTCAGGCCTATAACGTGACGAAATGGGAAATAATTTTCATATTTCGGCACCCAAAAGTTGTTTTTCTAGAATGATATCGTAGTATTCAAAAGATATCATAATTTTAATACGCGAACGAAAAACTTTGTAACCCTTTTTACGAAAATTGGGAAAACGTAGGTGCATGAAATTTTGCACAGTTATAGTTTATATGGTGAAGGAGTGCATCGAACTAATATTATTTTGAAATTATGTTTTTATCATACATTTTTTTAACAAATAAAACATTACACACACTACAACACACACACATGAGAAATGACAGATTTTTGAGTGACAAGCCTATACATACGAATTATACTCTTTTATTTATGGTTGAAGTCTGTTGTCTGAAGTCAACAAGTTGACAAATTGAAAATGGATTATAGTTTTTTTTATTGAGTCTAAGATACTATTAGACAATACTTACACGGCCAGTCTGAGATCAGATAAGTCCCAGAGACAAGAGTTGGAAAAAATGGTAAAGTCAATATTTAAAAAAAAATATAGGTAGTAGTCCTAATGTCGTTGACACTATGGTCGAATTTCGGCCATTGAGCGATCTCTAGTCCTGATAATTATGTTATTTGGGCCTTTTTGACTAATTTAATTATACGTTGTTATTTTAAATTGGATTAATATTTTGTCGCTTTCAAAATAATAAGTCTTATTTTTGGATTCATAGGAGCAAAATATTATATTTTGTAAGATATAATTTCAGGGAAGCGTGGCTCTACCTTTGTAAAAGTTGTATAAGAGATCTTTTAAAATTTTATTTACTTTTTAAATGAAATACAAAGGAGGTATACAATGCTATTATAAAACATTCTTATAAAAATCACCACATTGTGTTCGGCTTAAAATTTACAATACTTTTTACAATAAATTAAATACAAAGGAACAAGTATTGCAAAACATTCTTACAAGTTTGAACACATTGTAAAATAGGCTTACAACTTACAAGTATTTTTAAATATACTTACAAGTTGTAAGTATTGCAAGACATGCTTTCGAATCCTAGCATTCTTGCCGGCATGGGTGTAAATGATCAATTGTCCCACTTGGAGCGCATAGCAACACGACCTCATCTCGCTCCTTACGACCCAAATAGCAGCGGTCTATATGAATTTCTAATGAAGGAATATCAATGTTTTGAAAAATTTCCGACATACTTCGACCATGTCGATGAAATTTCTTAGCAAATTGAAATATTTGAGCGCTATTCATATAATATTATATCGAAAGTGTTTAATTTCGAGCAATGTCCCACCACACATTTCAATCACTGTAATTCCTGCCGAAAGTTTATTTATTTGTTATTGCTTCACGCTGAACTGATTAGGTAGAATTTGTATTATTATCAAACTGAAATATTTTACTGTATCCATACCAAATTTTATAAAAATTATTTTAAGCGTCAAGAGGTAACATAATATTTCCATTTACGTGGTAGAGCCATGCTTCGGCACGAATGGGCCGGCTCGACCGAATAAATACCACGTTCTCACAGAAAACCGGCGTGAAACAGCGCTTGCGCTGTGTTTCGCCGAGTGAGTGAGTTTACCGGAGGCCCAATCCCCTAACCCCTACCCTATTCCCTTCCCTACCCTCAACTATTCCCTTCCCTTCCCTTCCCTACCCTCCCCTATTACCCTATTCCCTCTCAAAAGGCCGGCAACGCACTTGCAGCTCTTCTGATGCTGCGAGTGTCCATGAGCGACGGAAGTTGCTTTCCATCAGGTGACCCGTTTGCTCGTTTGCCCCCTTATTTCATAAAAAAAAATAATAAAAAAAAAAAAATGCTTCGGCACGAATGGGCCGGCTCGACCGGAGAAATACCACGGGCTCACAGAAAACCGGCGTGAAACAGCGCTTGCGCTGTGTTTCGTCGAGTGAGTGAGTTTACCGGAGGCCCAATTCCCTATTCTTTCCTTCCCTATTCCCTTCCTTACCTCCCCTAACCTGTAATCCTATTCCTTCTTGAAAGGCCGGCAACGCACCAGCAGCTCTTCTAATGTTGCGTGTGTCCATGGGCGACGGAAGTTGCTTTCCATCAGATGACCCGTTTGCTCGTTTGCCCTCTCATTTCTCTCTCTCTTATAAGAAACTTATCTTGACCGAGTTGACGACTTGAAGTTTTCTATGTATTTTATAGGTATTTTCAATGCAACAATTGCAATAAGAGCTTTTCTTAGAATGAATTTCTAAGTCGAGAGGTTTATAAGCTAGTTCCTAGACTAGAAGTAGCATTTAATTCTAGTCTAGGAACTCATTAAAATATTTATGAGCTCATTAAAATATTTTGCAAAAAATATTGCAATTTAATTGGCAATCTTCCGATACAAAGTACACACACACAATCTTCCGATACAAAGTACACACACACACAATCTTCCGATACAAAGTACACAAAGTACTCACAGTGATACACATTATGTGCATAATTTAGGTAACTTTTATAAATTTAATTTTTGTGACAAATTCATGTCTGGAACTTTGTCTCGGAAAAAGGTACGGTTTTCGTATAGCTTCCTTTTGCGCGGAAAATATCTCAAAAGTATGTTTTGGGATCCTTCATCAGTTCTCAGAATATTCTACATATATTTATCTGGATGTTACACCCTTCAAAATTTATTTTACAAACTACTAGCTGCCCCAGCAAATATTGTTTTGCCATATAAAGTACTTTATTTTAATGAAGTGACTAAATAAGTATGTCACCATGGCAACGTCTATCGCTATCCCGTCGCACAAACAATGGTCGCCGTCAGTCTCGAGTTGTAATAATTTACTATTATTTATTCAACAAATGCAGTTCATCAATTTAAAAAGTAGACGTTGTCCGATTCTCAGACCTACTGAATATGCATATATAAAATTTGGTAAAAATCAGTATAAAGCCGTTTCGGAGGAGTACGGTAACTAAGATTTTATAATAAGGAAATAAGTTACTTAAATCTTCTTATATAATATATAAGAAGATTTAAGTAACTTATTTCCTAGTCTTTATGCTATAAACAAAGTAGCCTATATTGGTAAGCGTAATGCCCGTCGCCATGTGTGGCAAAACAGCCTAAACGACAGTTTAAGTTCGGTATTAGCGCTAAGATTCTGTTAGAAGTTTCAGTCAAATTGCTTACTAAGCGCTCATTAAAATGGTTATTGAAAGTTTTTGTGTGCATACAATTTAATATTATTATAGGCTTTTTAACTTAAATATTTAAATAAATTATATGATTACAAGCTAATCCGGCAAACGTTGATTTCCCACATAAGGTGTGAGGAATATTGTTAAGCCCACTCTTATCATATTATCTAACGTTGTGGTTGAGATTTTTTTTATGTCACACTGAAAAACTCCAATAGCGCGATTCAGGAATATGCTCCGTTGGTATGCTATGCTATCGCTATCCTACAATGCTATTTCGATAATTCTCAGACCCACATAATTTATGCACACAACATTGAACACAGTCTGTCCAGCCTTTTCGGAGGATTTTAGCAACTGACAGCACCATAACTAATTATAATATATTGTTATTAAGACAAATTGCACTTAAGGCGAGGATAAACCCCAATTTGTTATGCCGTGACTCCCGGTTTACCTAGTTCCAATATAATAACGAAGTGTTAAAAAATATCAGATATAAAGCACAATATTTAAAAGACCTTAAACCATAAACATTTTAATAAGACGTAATACTTTGCCTGTAATTAATTTACAAACTCACCTCCGATAAAAATCTATTTCATCGAAATATAAGTATTAACTAGGATAATTATACATTTTATTTGAATAAATTATTAGTAAATCTATATTAAGATGTCCTTAACCAAACAATTTTGTTTCTTAATGTTTATTTCCAAAAATATTAAAAAAAAAAACATGAAAAATAGACAAGATCCGCCCGAGTAACTACAGTTTTATGCTAAGCCAAAATGAATCTTATTGCGATGCGTATACGCTTGGTCTTTGGTTGTGTGCAAGGTTATCGTTTTGGATTGAGATTAATCCCCGCTTTAACAATAACTTAAACTGAAATAATTAATATTAAATTAGATTTTTTTCAATCCACTCCGTTGACTAAACAATCAAAAGTATTTAAAATGAGCAGTCCTAAAAATTTTCGGCCAACAAAACAAACAAAGTAACACACCTCCGTTGATGAAATTGGCCTTTCTACATTCGGGAAAATACGGTCTAATTCTCGTTATCAGATTTCAAAGTGGATACTCTCTCGTAGCAACCAGCCACGTACTATTACGATGTAATGAGTATAATAATGGAAAAATCCTCGCAAAGACAAAGAAAATAGAGCAAGAGCTTCGTAATTATCACCTAACTTTTTTATGAAATAGCCGAGTCTTTGAAGGCTGTTATAGGTTCCGTGTTGCATCATTCATTCCCATACACAAATATTGGATGTGGATACGTTTTGTGGATTTTTAATCTTCTCATATTGTGTGAAATTCTAGTATCGTGCTGTTTACTCTGGTTTTAGGCTCGGCCGATTTTGATGAAATTTTGTGTACTTAAAGAGAAGAAAATTAGCTAAGAATACATTTTTCATACCCCATAATGTGGAATGGTAAACGATTTTTAACTTTTGGATAACATTTTTGTTTTGACTCAAACAATCGAATGAAAATGCCACGTCCTGCTCTAACAACATCATTTCACGTTTGTTAGAGTAGGACGCGGCATTCTCGTACGATTGTTTGAGTCTCAAAACGGTTTCGTGGTACGGCCCCAGAATTCAGAAATTTTCTGAATGCTGGGGCCGTACCACGTAACCGTTTTTATTTTTCACTAACTGTTGCCCGCGACTTCGTCCGCGTCAGCAAAATGTGATAAAAGAAGAAAATGAAAAAGTGAAATTTCTCCTTCTTTACCCAAATAGTAAAAATGGGATTTTGTTAAGTAGTTGATCTGATAACTTTTCATGAACCTAAAGTTGTAGATAAAAACGCCAATACTGTAGGTATAGAAACTCTTAAGGATAACGAATAAGAGTAAAATTATTATTTTTAAACAAAAATTGAAACCGACTTCCAAGGTAAAGACAATAGTAATTTTCTTAAATGAACAGTATTTCTGTACTCAGTATTTCTGTTCTCAATCTTCATAATTTCAAGTCGGTACCAGTCATAAAAGTTATATTTTGTCAGAACTGGCTATTAGGTTAGCTGGTAGTTGGTACCGACTTCAAAATAATGAAGACTGATAACAGAAATACTGAGTACAGAATATGAATTATTTAATACTTTATAGTTCATTTAATCTAGATCTATAAAAAAGCGGTAAATTGCACATAGAAATTGCGCTAAAGTTAAAAAATTATGAAGATTGAATACAGAAATAATTAACGCGTCTATGTGTGTCCCAAAAAATATCTAGGAGTTCCCTCTATATCTCACGAATTTCAGTATCAGATCACCACTTTCGTAATCATTGTACCAAATTCGGGTTATTGTACATCTATAAACAGTAAACACTAAATAGCAACAAAAGAGTTTTGAAAATCAGTCAACAAACGGTGGAACAATAATATAATAATCAAAGGCAAGATTTTTGATAATAATGTGATGATTCATGGCTAAAGATGGGCGGGTGGGTAAAAATCGGGTAGGTAAAAATTGGTAAAAATTGGTGGAATAGGTAAAAATTAAAAAATACCCATTCTTACCCGGTATAAATTAAAAATACCGGGTAAATATTGACGAGTCTTTAAATATATGTAAAACATTACTTTATTGCCTAAACCCTTAATATTGCGATTTACTATGTAAAATTTTGAGTTATAAAACTTAAAATTTTAATTTAATATTAAAAATAACATACAACAGATTAAAAAAAGGCACAATAAAGAAAAAATTTAATCATTATAATAATTATTATAATTTTTACAACTCTTGTCGTGCACGATTTATATATTATTATGTAACACTTTTTTAATCGCTATATACAAGATTTAGTACATGTAAATAATAACAAAAATATATAGTATGTGAATATTTACTATAACAATGATTTTGAATTTCGCTTCCAAGTAATAATCTAGATAATAATACAGGTATAAAAAATAAAATTTACGCATACTCGTGTACAGCATACATATAATATCTAGTCTTCATAATTTAATTAAAAAAGAACTTAATCAAACCAATAATTATTGTGTATTTAAGTTGTATAGGACACCACTTGAATCCACCAATCACGAGCAGTGTATTTCCTCAACATCGACTACGTAAGCAATGGCCGCTCGTGATTGTCGGTGTATTTAGCGTAAACGCCATTTTTAACAGTCATTTTTATTTATCAGAAGGGTCACATTATCTGTTTTAGCTAATATTTTAGGGATATAAACTGATTTTAATTTATACCCGGTATAAAATGAAAATGGGTGGGTAAAAATAGGTATAAATGGGTATTTACCCGAGCCTCGGGTTTTTACCGGGTAAATGCCCATCTGTATTCATGGCATAATTATAGTGATGATGATGTATTATTTGTTGACACATTGACATAATAATATTATGCTTTTAGTTGTTGAAACAACGCCAAAATTGCCGAACATTTATCTATAAGGATTCAAGAGTTCTGTAATGCACCTTCGGAACCAGGGTGTACTTCGGCGCAAATTCTTATTTTTTTGGTAGTTTAAGCTTTACATCCTTCAGAAAACCGTAAAATCACTATATGTTTCCATATAAATTTTAAGGAGTCCTGTCGATTTCTCATGGATTGCATCATAAGATCACCACTTTTGTGATCATGTTACCAAATTTGGGCTACATCTCATACAACAACAAAAGAATTTTGGAAATCGGTCTACAAACGACGAAGTTATCCGCGAACCAATTTAAAAAAAGTGAAATATATCCTCCTCCTTTTCGGAAGTCGGTTAAAAAGTAGCCTAAGTTATGCCTTACTCCGTCAGCTATGTGCCAAAAAAAGTCCCGTCAAAATCGCTCCAGCCATTTCAGAGATTAGCCGGAACAAACAGACAGACAGACAGACATACAGACAAAAATTGTAAAAAATGTTGTTTTGGTGTATGTACCCTATGTACATTCATATGCATCTAGTAAAAAACGGTTCTTTCAATATTACAAACAGACACTCCAATTTTATTTATATGTATGTATGTATGTATGTATGTATATGTATGTATGTATGTATGTATATGTATGTATGTATAGATGTATAGGTGTATAGATGTATAGGTGTATAGATGTATAGATGATTACTGAATCATAGTAGGCCTACTGAGGCCTACTACGAAACTCAAACAATCGAATGAGGATGCCACGTCCTGCTCTAACAACGTCATTTAACTTTTGTTAGAGTAGGACGCGACATACGAAACCGTTTTGAGACTAATAATTTATTTTATATATATTTCGTGGTACGGCTCCAGCATTCAGAAATTTTCTGAATGCTGGGGGCATACCACGAAACCGTTTTGAGACTCTAACAATCGAACGAGAATGCCGCGTCCTACTTTAACTCTATCGCGTCTCCAGGCTGTAGCCTGGAGACAGACAGACGGACAGACAGACGAACAGACAGACGGACAGACAGACGAACAGACAGACGGACAGACAGACTGACAGACAGACGGACAAACTGACGGACAGACAGATGGACAGACATTGAAGTCTTAGTAAAAGGGTCCCGTTTTTACCCTTTGGGTACGGAACACTAAACGCAACGTATGTCGGGTTGGCTAGTCGTATTAAAAGAATGTGCCATGTATTAAAAATCCCATCAAAAACATCCTGTAAAAAAACCAAGTCTCGCAACAAATTTTTTATACCGTAAAAATTTATGAGATCCATGCAATACCAAGTCGGTTAATTTATTCAGTTCCTACCTAGGGGACTTTCTGTCTCAAGTTAGTACGTAAGTTATTATCATATCAATATTAAAAATCTTTTACGTTTTAAATAAAAAGATCGACTTGGACATCGCATGAAAAGACAATGTATGTTACAATTTTGAATTTATACATAATTATTATAATATTAAATATTAGATTGTTTAGTCTATTGCGCTCCATGCGATTGATGCAGGCCCATAGTGCTGTGTGATACTGTATAGTGTTATACTAAATCTAATCATGCGATGTCCAAGTCGATCTATTTATTTAAAACGTAAAAGATTTTTAATATTGATATGATAATAACTTACGTACTAACTTGAGACACAAGGTCCCCTAGGTAGGGACTGAATAAATTAACCGACTTGGTAGTGCATGGATCTCATAAATTTTTACGGTATAAAAACTGAGTTGCGAGACTTGGTTTTTTTACAGGATGTTTTTGATGGGATCTCACTTCTTTTTGTAGAGTCCTACTTTTCTCCTTTTTGGTACCTTTTACTACTATAAAAAAACGTCAGGTTTCCAAAGGAAGTTTACAAGAATATTCGTATTTTACGCGATTTTTTAATTCCACGCGAGTGAAGAAATCTAGTGCTTCATATATATAGGTACCTATCTACAACTATTACTCCTTCGAATATAAATACGTACGGAAATATCGATGGTACCGCCGGTACAATGATTCATAAATTGCGAGTAATGTAACTTTGTAATCTTATACATGTTATATATGGGATTACAAAGTTATTCACGAAGTTAGAGAATGAAGAAGAAAACTGGACAGTAATTATGAAATGTTTATTAGGTTTTCCCTTAATTAAGACACTAAACACTAGCTAGATATCTCTCTACCGACGATAAACTGGAGATATTGATGGTACGGGTAAAATGATTCATAAACCGCAAATGTAACTTTGTAATCCTATATATTTATATGGGATTACAAAGTTATTTACGAAGTTAGTGTATCTAGAATCTAGAAAACTGGACAGACATTTTGAAATATTTGAATTTTCCCTTGATTGAGACACTAAACACTAATTATATTCTAAGTTTGAAGGTTCTATGTCTGCTAGAAGTGCCTTAGACTTTTGGTGATCGGTCAGTCAGTCAGTCAGTCAGTCAGTCAGTGACAAAATTAAGAAACTATAACAAGTTCTTAAATTACTCGTTCAAATTGAATAAAATTTTAAATATACTGTGTTTATACAATGCTTGCTTAGCAACTGAAAATTCAGGCTTGTTGGTTTATCCACAATGAAGTTATAGGGGGTCAAAAAGAGCCTGAATTGGTTCGAGAAAAGGATGGTGCCGCTTTTTTGCTCGACTTGGCGGGGGCATTGCCGTGCCTCCAGATACGCACTCTTCAATATTTTTGGATATGGCAAAATAACATTTGCCGGATCTAGCTGATCCAACAATATTATATAAATTATGTAACTGCAAAGTATAAGTACAAAGCTTAACAATTCCAACGTGGAATTCCAAAAACACTTTGCCAAGAGGGTGTTTGAGGTGCGGCCGTAATACGAAGCTCTCGCAAGTACGAAATGAGACTCGTATTAAATTGACCACAGCACAAAGATTAAATTAAACGGGCATCCAGCCAGGTAGCGACGGAAAATGTATGTTGATTTTATAGCAATAGAGCATAAGAATGCTAAATTTATTTTACTAAAGGAAAGGTATAAATGGAAAAAATGCAGGAAGTATATAAAATGCCGGCCAAGTGCGAGTTTGAAGGGTTCCGCAGCAGCAATAAGGTTTATTTTTTAATATTAATATTAAGAGGTTTTTGATTTATTTTCATATTTCAGTTGATTTAATGAAAGTAAAATTAAGGTTTACTATTTATGACGTATAAAAAAACTACTGGCTAGATCTCGTTCGAACGAATTTCCGTTGGTAGTTTTTATAGTAATGTACATCATATATATTTTTTAGACTTATCATTACTTTAGAAGTTAGAGGGGGGGGGGGGCACACATTTTTCCACTTTGGAAGAGTCTCTCTCGCAAACTATTCAGGTTATATATACCCCACACGCATAGGTTAGATGAAAAACATTTTTTTTTTGTTTCAGTTGTATCTATGGGGACCCCTAAAATTTTCAATAATTTTTCCAATTTTGTATTAAAAATCTTAAAACGGTTCACTACATCTATTTACCAAGTTTCAATAGCATAGCTCTTATAGTTTCGGAGAAAAGTGGCTGTGACATACGGACGGACAGAGAGACAGACAGACAGACAGACATGACGAATCTATAAGGGTTCCGTTTTTTGCCATTTGGCTTCGGAACCCTAAAAACTGAAAACCCTGTCAATTCAAAGTCAGATAGTCTTTCCCTTAGATTTTTCCAAAAGCCAACGGTGAGGAGCCAAGGAGTACCAACAGAAGTGAAAAATAGTAGTAGCAGGCACACGTTTAGGCCGCGCGTTCGAGAGAGAAGGAGATATTACTTCGTCTCCTACACCGCATCAACGGTCCACTATTACTAATTCGTCTTACGAATTCTGAGTCAGGTAACCTGTCCAGATGTTTTACATTATGCAAAATGCGGCTATAGAAATCTCCAAATTAAAAATGCACATTCTTGTTAATAATTTTTCCTGGATCTTTAGTATAATCATAATTACATTAAAGTTTAATAAAATAACTTTTACAACAAGGACAGAGTCAATATAAAAGCAGCAAGTCTACGTGAGTTTAATAAATCGAGAGACATCTTATGCAAAAAGTATTCATTATTCAGCAACTTGTGCCACCTAACTTATTGTATAAATTTCATAGTTTAGTCTTTTATGGAACATCCAATTGAGCTGACGGATCGTCTGATGGTAATTGAATACGTGTTTTCTACTTGAAAGTAATATTATAATTATGTGGGTTTGATTTTTTGCAACCTCGCTATGCTAGATACAATTCAAGCTTTTCTACAGGGTGTAACAAAAATAAGTGATAATACTTTAGGGTGTGTACGTGTTCCTTGTAGAGAGTTCACTGTGAAAGTAGCAGTGCTGAAAGACGAAAAAAAATTTTCACTTTTGTATGGGCAACGGCCCGAGCGTCACGAGTTTCCCCATACAAAAGTGAAAAAAATTTTTGGTCTTTTAGCGCTGCTACTTTCACAGTGAACTCTCTACAAGGAACACGTACACACCCTAAAGTATTATCACTTATTTTTGTTACACCCTGTATAAGTCTTTGGTGTTCTTAGTGAAATGGGGGAATATATTACTATAAAATATAATAATGACGATAATATTATATTCAGAAACATTTTCCAATTTGTCTCACTCACTCGAAAAAGCCCTTATTCTTTTATGTCTTGATATAGATTCTATAACCCATGCTATATTTAAAATTCTTTTTGTGCGTACATATTCCTACTTTTTCAACTGATTGGTAACCCAAATATCTGACAAAGGCTTTTACTCCTTTGTGATTTAATACCTAGATGACATTTTTTCTCCGTGCTTCATTTAAGATTGTAGGTCAGATTCGATCGAACGGAGATAATGAGAGGCAACTGAAATCGTATACTTTAGCAATAATAGTAATAAACATAGGTTATGTTTTTAAGTGAGAAGAGTGTGCAAACTACAGTTGGCGGGACCATGAATATATTGGACCTGTATTAAAAATTAAATGTGCTCGTCTAAGTATTTAATTACAAAAAAAAATTTAAAAAATATTTCGCCAATACGCAGTATTGACGACTAAATTGACTCAAAAAAAAAAAACGCGTGAAACTCGGGGACTGCTGCAGCGGTAAAGCTATTGCATAGCATTTTTTATCAAGTAACAGAATAGGGAACATGAAATATAATATTTCTGAAAGTTAAAAAAATGTAAAAGAAGCCGGAGCTGGAGCCCACTGCAAGGTTAATATTTTATAAAATAAGTAGGTATTATTTTTTTTACAAAAAATACGAATTAAATGAAAATATAAGGAACGGAATTCAAAACACCAATCAGCGTTCAGTGACGTCACACATGCTATCCCCAAAAACTTCTATTTATTTAAACTAGAATTCTTTGGCTATCCCCGCGTTCCATTTAGCGTTAAAAGGGATCAAAATGAGCGTTTTGATCGTTTTTAACATTTTAACATGACAACGTTTTGAAAGGTACGATCTGGTGGGGTGGGGCCTCATACAGACTATAGAATATCCGTTTTGGCGCCAAAATTTAAATTGACAATTTTAAACCGCATTTTTTGCAGTTTTCAGTGTTTTAATTTTTTTCATATACTTGTGGTTTATTCTACATGGAGTACTTGAAAATAAACACAAAAATGAATTATCGCATCTTCTCTATTATTTAATTCGCATACGTCTAGTCGCACGCACAAAAACACCTGCCGAAGTCTGGCAACGCCGCCGCACCAACCGGCACAGCGGTGCGGCAAGTACGCGACGTGTGGCACACACGGTGTTGCTCAGAGTCGGAGTGAGGGGCGTTAGGTTATTTTCGTTACATAATTTATTGATTCGGTCGCCGTGCTTAAAGCCAGCGATATAGCTTAAAAATCTTGATCTTCTTATCTCTTTACTGTCTCTATATTCATATAGCTTTAGAAGATAACAAAATATGAAAAATAGGCTATAATATATATCTAGCAAAAGTCAAAACTTTGATGATTATCTATACAATATAATCGATCATATTTCAATCACGCTCAAACACCCCGCCTTAGCAAGTTTTAATAAGATATTCGCTCGTAGATTTTTGTAATCACACTAAACTCCCATTACGCTTACAAGCTAAATTGTAGTAGGCGGACGAATTCCTTTGTGATTTATTGTAAGTATACAAATTTAGGACAACATTTTTCGTCGTCTCATTTAAAATTATAACAGTAGGTTCAAAACACGTCTGTAGCTAACGATCTCCGTGTTTTCTGTTTGTTCTATTCATTGAATTTTTGTCTAAACTGTAGCTATAAAAAAGTAAAACGCCCAAATCGTGTACTCAGCGCTGAAATTTTTATCTCCGCCTTCCGCCCTTAAAGCACTGTCTTTGAATTTTCTTATCGTGTACCACTTATAAACATGTTGAGTGAAGACAAAAAGATTTTTTTTGTTCCTAAAATAGCTTTTATTTTTTTCTTTTTCATTTTGGATTTCGTTGGGAATTGCGAAAGTCGTTGTGCACAGAGAATTGTGCTTCTTATAAGAAACAGCCGCTGAAAGGTTTTCTAAAGATTTTTAGCAGATCGGAAAATAAGAAATTATAAAATAAACAAGTTGAATATGAAATATTTCTTAATGGGAAACATAATTAATTCATAAATTATATAGAAGATGAAACATGAAGTGAAATGTTTTTTTATGAAACCTAGCTTCTTTTTTACAAGAAGTGCTTTTCAACCGAATTCAAAAAAGGAGATTATGAGTTCGACCCGTATGTATGAAACATTTCTAGAATTGCCGAATTCGTATATGTTTAGTCTATTTCAGCGTCTGAACAATTGTGTCAAACATCAAAAGTGTATGTATGTTTTTATGTTTATGTTCGCTACTACAACTACAAGTACGAACTACAAGTTTGATTTGAGTAATTCTTTCTTTGTTGTACTAGGTATTGTTTAATTTAGGGAACACTGCAAGTTTTATCAAAATCGGTTCAGTAGTTTTTGAGATAGGGAATTTTAATTCTCAATTATGTACAATTTTGAAGTCGGTTTTATCATTTTAACTGACTTAAAAAAGGGAGGTTGTTAAAATACTATAATTCATAACATTATTTTTATACTTAACAACCATATCTTTATGACATACAACAAATAAACAGTCTTTTCACTAACAAGAATATTCATTAGACTATTACAAAATTAATTAATGGTTATTTCAGTGCAAAAATGGGATTAGACTGAAAAATCGAATTTTCCTTTGTGATGGTAATGCTTGTAGATAAAATAAGTACTGAACTTTTGGTCTTCACTTTGATTTAAAGTCAGAATACTTAATTGCCTACTAATAAGCTAATTTAGTCTGTCCTACCTCCTGAATTTCAAGAAGGTCTTGCGTTTATTACACGGTACTGTTGTAGCAACTGTTTAGGGTGTAGGTATGTTGTAGACATTTCATTGATATGAAAAAAATGGTGCTTTTCAATGAACTGTATGACATAATATAAAAATAATAATACAAAAAAATCAAAATAATAATACGAAAATAGTAAAATTATCACTTACTAGCTGTTGCCCGCAACTTCGTCCGCGTGAATGTATGTTATTAAAATCGAGATTTAGAAAATTGAACACCCATCTACGACTATTTTATTTGGATCTATATTACACACGAAATGTTTAATTTACATCAAAGACCCAGGAAACTTGAACCTCAGATACTTATCGTTTTGAAAAATCCTTTCTTCGAAGACCGCTTGGCGTGGACAGGGGATGGGGGCCACAGGACAGGGGAAAGGAACATGTGACGGAGATAGAGGATAGACTTCAGAAGACGGGATTTAATGTAGGCATCTATCCCTCTTTAAGCTACCTCTTATTCTCAGATTCATAATCTACAATTAAACCACAATTTTCGAGGAGTTTCTTCAATTCCATAACTTATCAAGTCACCGTTTTTAGGGTTCCGTACCCAAAGAGTAAAAACGGCCGGGACTTTATTACTAAGACTTCGTTGTCTGTCAGTCTGTCTGTCTCCAGGCTGAATCTCAAGGTTATAGCAAGAGTTCTGAAATTTTTACAGATGGTGTATATCTGTTGCCCTTATAACAAAAAATACTGAAAACAAAATAAAATGTAAGTGGCTCCCATACAACAAACATGATTTTTTTGCTCGATATCAATAATGACAACAGGCAGGCAGTTGAAATTTTCACAGAATCCTTAATTATATGTGTTCTTTAATAATTAATAATAAAATTAGAATATAATTAAAATTTAAGGGGGGCTCCCATACAAAAACACAACTTTTGGCCTATTTTTTCTCTATAAGGGTACGGAACCCTTCGTGCACGAGTCCGACACGCACTTGGCCGATTTTATTGTAAGCATTGTATCAAATTCGGGCAATCTATACAACAAAAAAATAATTTTGAAAATCTGACCACAAACAGCAAAGTAAACGTAAACTAACCTTTTTTGAAAGTCGGTTAAAAAAAGTATCTAAGATGTTGACCAGGGATGTAATGTATCATCATGCCAAATTTCATTGAAATCGGTCCAGCGGATTCAGAGATTAGCCTGTACAAACAGACAAACAGACAAACCGACAAACAGGACAAACAGACAGAGAAACAAAAATTTTAAAAACAGTTAAAATGTGTTCTATTACTCTTCTACTATGCCCCTGATTCGTGTTTTCAAGTTTATTTTCAATGTACAAAAATTTTACCTCTACGATTTTATTATAAGTATAGATGTACCAATTCTATTGAGTTAACACTATTACACGCAAGATAATTTTCGACACTAGAAAAGCACAACTGATTTTTATTAATTGAATACAATTGAAAATTAAATAAATAAATAGATTTATCGAGATTTTTTTTTACCTGTAAATACTACACGAGCATAAAATGATCAGTACCTACCCAATCTGGACTTGTGTGCACCCTAAAATGTGCCAAAGCATTCTATTAGCTTTGTCCACACTGTGCCTTTTTTTGTTCATCAAGGGCATGCGTTATAGCGCAGTGAACATCGCACGTGAGGCATGCCCGCGACGCTATGACACTTTTCTTTCCAACGCGGGTGGATTTTGACGCATTCAATTATTGAATATGCTAAACGAAAGTTGAATAAAAGATGATGACGAAAATTGAAGATGAAATTGCATAGTGTGGACATAGCTATTGACAAAGAGCATTATTTGTCAATGCTGATAACGTTTCTACATATTTTACAGCCTGTATCTGCTGAGTAACAATATAATCTCAGGCTGATCCTTTAAGAGAATGTTAAGCTTGACACTGCTCAGCGTAATCCGGACAATGTCTCGTTTGGCTTAGCCAATAATTATTCACTGGACAGTCTAAATAACAGCTAGTTCGAAAACTAGATCAGCTAGTTTGTACACTTGTCTTGTAGAGATTACCGTGAGCCCAAGGGTAAGGGATTTTAAAGGTTCTTAACCCTTTAGTGGGACATCGCTAACGATCAGGTGAAGCTCCTGTTTATACTTCACCGGAGGTTGTATTTTTTAAGTATATCCATATTAATAATATTATAAATGCGAAAGTGTGTATCTCTGTTTGTGGCCTCTTCACGCAAAAACCGCTTAACCGATTTTGCTGAAAAGCATGGATATACTTTGGAACCCGGGAAAGGACATAGGATACTTTTTATCCAAAAAAAAAAATGTACGGTTCCCGCGCGATAAACGGATTTTGGCGAAGTTGCGGGCTAGTCTAGTGTCTTATAAATTGCTTAGTTCTGGTATGAATGAAGATTAAAGTCAAAATTTATTTTCAGATTTGATAGAGGTATCTTCAGATTTGTTTTGGTCGTGATCGTGAGTGATGATGATTGGAGATTTTGCTTATAGGTAATAGTTAGTTTGAGTAACAACATCTTACAACAATATTTTTCATTAAAACTATAATAATATAATCGTGATTATTATAATTATATTTTCAGTGATTCCTAATTATAACAACAACAGACTCAATATTAAAGAGGAATCAAAAGTATAATATTTATTTAACAGAAGACTCGTTAATGATTTAATTAAGTGATAATTCCTTGGACTCCAATTATTACGAACAATTTTTGTTTCGTGATTTTTTGGTAATTAATTTTGTCTGATACACTTTAAAGCTTTGGAATTAAGTTATATTAATTTTTCCCAATGATGTAATCCTACAAAAATTATATTTGTATTATAAATTGTAATTATAAGATTGTTTGTCTGTGTTCATGGACATGAATCAAACTGATGGTCCTTTGAGATCTTGATAGAGTACTCGTACACGACATAATAATATTATATAGCATCTTTGCACAAACGTTAGCGTCAAATTTTCCTTTGACATCATGTTTTTTTTTATGAAATAAGGGGGCAAACGAGCAAACGGGTCACCTGATGGAAAGCAACTTTCGTCGCCCATGGACACTCGCAGCATCAGAAGAGCTGCAGGTGCGTTGCCGGCCTTTTAAGAGGGAATAGGGTAATAGGGGAGGGTAGGGATGAGAAGGGAAGGGAATAGGGGAGGGTAGGGAAAGGAATAGGGTAGGGGATTGGGCCTCCGGTAAACTCACTCACTCGGCGAAACACAGCGCAAGCGCTGTTTCACGCCGGTTTTCTGTGAGAACGTGGTATTTCTCCGATCGAGCCGGCCCATTCGTGCTGAAGCATGGCTCTCCCACGTATAGATGTAGGTAGATTATGATTATTCTATGTCATATCTTATATGAACTCACGTTTCAAATTGATTCTATAGTCTTTATTACAAACGACGTAAAGTATATTATATACAACCTTTATTACAAAAGTCATAAAGTGGGAATGAAAATTACACTGATTCCAGAAGTTGATGTATTGTAAGGTCAAAATCATATTTAAAATGGAAGTAATATTACGATAGAACTTGGAAAAAACGCAATACGTTTCAGAAGAATTTGTATTCAAGGGACCAAGAACAAGTATAATCATAAAAGGTTTTGTCGTTGAAAGTAATATCTTAGATCGATACTCCTAGATTGGAAGTGCTTCCTCCCACAAAATTTACTTTAATACTTATATCTATTGAGAAAAACTTAGTTTAATAAAGTTCTACAATGTTGTAACTAGGTATTTGACCGAGCTTTGCTCGGTATTCGATAAAGCACGAATAAAATGACATTTTCTAAAAATTATCCCTAGCTAGATTACCCCCTATAAATTTCATGAAAATCGTTGGAGCGGATTCTGAGATTCCAATTATATAATAAATATATTATATACAAGAATTGCTCGTTTAAAGATATAAGATAATATAAAGTTACTTCTACAGGATATAACAAAACTAAGTGATAATACTTTAGGATGTGTAGTTGTGTACGTGTTCCTTGTAGAGAGTTCACTGTGAAAGTAGCAGCGCTGAAAACCAATAATATTTTTTACACTACTTATTGTATGGGAAAGCATAATACGTGAAAACTAAAAATTGGTCTTTCAGAGCTGCTACTTTCACAGTGAACTCTCTGAAAGGAACACGTGCACACCCTAAAGTATGATCACTTAGTTTTGATACACACTGTATACGGTCCAACTTCCAAGTCACGAGACCAGTCTCACAAAAAAAATTCCAAGAAGTAAAGTCGTAAGTAAGAAAATTAATATGCCCCCTTCCCTTCCCATCACAAAAATGCAGTTTTCGCGTAATAAACGAATTTTGGGCGGGCGTCATCTCGCGTACCTATTATAATATAATAACACCCCTCTTTTTGGTCGGGGGTTAAAAATACTTCGTTCTTCAACTGTGTGTGAACAGGCTATTTAGTTTAAAACCTTCACAAAGCACATCTCACCTACATTTCCAACGAATTAACAACAGACAACATTATGCGACGAAAGTATTCCAGAGACAAAAGTTTTATTTTTCATCCATTCAACCCTGACCTTTTCGACCTCCACAACTAAAGTGTGTGCAAACACACAGCTCTAACACAGACATAAAATTTGTTGTTTTAACTCTTCATGCTTATGAGATGATAACAGAACCTACGTAGGGTTTAGGGTAAAATTTTTCGTATACATGAAGGCTTCCTGCATAAAAAACATAAAAAAATCGTGCTTATGAGAATATGATACCAAAACCTACCTAGGTTTTGCGTAAAAATATTTAGACATGAGTGGATGAATTAGATATTCAAAGTTTTTTCGCATAAATGAAGGCTTTCTGGATGAAAAGCATTATAAGTCCTTTTCCGGGACTCGCAGTATCTCCATACCAAATTTCAACAAAATTGGATTACCAGTTTAAGCGTGAAGTACCTCTTCATGCAGACACTCCTTCACATTTATAATATTAGGCATGATTTTAAAGTAAAAACTACTTTGGTCATCACTACTAAATATTGTTACGGTACATGGTATACGGACACGTGGTGCGAAGTACATACTCGAACCTTCTAAAAAGGTCCAATGTTTGTTTACGTGTTTACCCTTTATTTGTTAGCATGTTTGAATTTAGACCTTATGACTGAGTCCATAAGGTCTAAATTAAATTCAACTTACTGCACTTATCGCAAGGACGGCAGGTTTATTGTAGTACATTCCCGAGCCTCCTAGAAATTTCCCACGGTTGTTTACTTGTTTACGTGAATCGGGAAATTTCTGGAATTCGTCTCGCCATATAAAAAGAGCCGCAGGCAGGCCCGGCAAGTCAGTTCCTTTCGAGCTATCATCAAGGCGATTTCGGAGTGATCAATAGTGAGTGAACCAGTGAAACCTGCGACTTGGCTACGACCTAGGACAGTGATAGTGCTTAGTGATTGGACCTAGTGATTAGTGTTTGGACTTAGTGCTAAGTGTTGTGACCTAGTGTTTAGTGCAGTGTTAATAAAGTCTTCAAGAGAGTCACCAGGTCTTTCTCTCCAAATCCTCGAACCCTAGCACGTAACAACTGGTGTCAGAAGTGCGATTTGGAGATGCCATTGACTCCGAGAGAGGACTTCAAGGGGAGTGTCAGGACAAGGGCGCAGCGAGCTGCTGCCATTGACTCCGAGAGAGGAGTTGCGGAGGCCACACCCACTGGGGACCAAGCTCCGCCCACTGAGGGACAGGCCCCACCCACTGGCCCCACACACATGGCTCCGCCCACTGGCCACGCCCACCAGGCTCCGCCCACTTTGGTGGAAGCCACGCCCACTGGCTCCGCCCACCGGGACACGCCCACTGACCACCCCCTCAGGCTCCGCCCACTTTGGGCATGGCCACGCCCACTGGCTCCGCCCACCAGGCCACGCCCACTCAGGCCACGCCCACTAGCTCCGCCCACCGAGGTCCGTCTGCTCAACCTCTGCCTACTGGCTCCAGCCACCATGCATCGCCCGTAGCTTCTGCGGCCCCTCAAGTGGCTCCCCAATTACAAAGCCTAATTGAGTTAATTCAGGCTCTGCAAGAATCACAAGACCGCAAGTTCGGCGCTTTACAAGAGTCACAAGACCGCAAGCTCGGCGCTTTGCAAGAGTCACAAGACCGCAAGCTCAGCGCTTTACAAGATTCTCAAAGAGCTGAAATTCACGCTTTGCAAGAGTCACAAGACCGCAAGCTCGGCGCTTTGCAAGAGTCACAAGAGCAACAAAAGGACCTCCAAGAGAAAGCGCTTTAGCTATAAAGGATGTCAGTGACACGGTGACTAAGCTTCGTAAAGATGTCGACGTAATCGACGAACGAGTTACCGGGTTAGGGGTTGATGTGGAAAATTTGAAAACTGGCCTCACTGAACTACAAAAAAAAAGTAGTGCGCCTGGAAACCACAGGAGTCGCGACGTGTAGTGGAGCTTCCGGAGTGGCAAACGGGCCACGAGTAAAAGTACCGCCATACGACGGCACTACTTCCTGGAACGCTTACCGTCAGCAATTCCAGACTGTTGCTTCTGCCAACGGATGGTCTGACGAACAATGCCTGACCGCTCTCACTGTCGCGCTCAGAGGGCAAGCCTTGTCAGTCCTGGAAGCACATACAGGAAATGGGTTCAAAGACCTGATGGAAGCCCTTGAATCAAGATACGGGGAGCGACACCTGGAGCACGTGTTCCGTGCTCAACTTCGTGACAGAGTCCAACGCTCAGGAGAAGGATTACAACAATGGGCGCTGGAAATTGAAAAACTCGTCAAGAAGGCACACCCAGGAGCTGACGCCAAGATGGTCGACACGAATATTGTGCAAGCATTTGTCGACGGAATCAGGGATCTGGAGGTCAGAGCTGCGGTAAGGCTTCGTCACCACACCTCGCTTAAGGAAGCATTGGCGCATGCTTTGGAAGTCGAGGCTGTTCGCCGTGACATACGACAGACCCATAAGATCCACGAGGTCTCTGAGGAAGTCAAGGAGGTCAAGGCTCCCACGAAGAAAAGTTTTGGAGCCATGTGCTACAAGTGCGGCGAGAGGGGCCATCTTCAGCTCAACTGCCCGCAGAAGGAGACCCAGATGGCAAGAATGAAAAGGCTCGAGGAACAAATGGAGGAGCTGAAGAAGCAAGGGGCTTCGTCCCCTGTCCGGGAGCAGGGAAACGAATAAAAGCCAGGACTAAGGGGCGAGTGCTGGCTGACACGGAGGAAGCCCCAATAACGGTTGTCTCCCAAGCAAGTAGCGGGAATAGTCTGGTGATTCAGGGGACTATTAACGGGATGGACTGCAAAATGACTCTAGACACAGGAGCCTCTAGAACAATAGTGAACCCAAATTTGATAAAAGCCGCAAGGAGGCACAAGAGGAGAATTAACTGTCGGCTTCTTACCGCCTCCGGTCAGCCAATACCCGTCCTGGGAGAAATGTCAGTTACGATGAATGTGGGGGAGTCCTCATACCCTCATGACGTTATCGTGGCTGAGATTATGGATGATTGCATCTTGGGTTTGGATTTCATGAAGAAGCACAACTGCAGAATTAATGTCGCTGACGGAGTTTTCAAGTGTGGTGAAGAAGAAATTTTCATCCTTGGAGGCGCCTGCGGGAAAGTTGAATGTGTAAAGAAAGTCATAATACCTGGACGAGCGGAAGCTAGAGTGCTGGTGAAACTACCGCCAGCTGGAAAGAAGAAGTTAAATAGATGCGTGTTGATCGAAGACACACCTACCAAGACATCAGCGCAAAAACTGATGACGGCGAGAACCCTTGTTAGTGGAAGCAGTAACGCTGTGGTCAGGGTTTTGAATCTTGCTGATCGCGAGATCTGCTTGAACAAAGGTGACGTCATTGGAAAGTGCGAGGAAGTTGTCTGGATGAGAAAGTGTAGTTCGATCACAGGCTCAGACTCAGCAAACACCAGCAACTATGGAATAGTGACTGAGCTACTCGATGACTGCAAGAGTAATCTGACTTATTCGCAGGGCATGAAAGCTAAGAAGTTTTTACAACGCCACGCGAATATCTTCTCCAGTCAGGAAGGCGACCTTGGAAGAACGTCGATGGTTCAGCACAGGATAGATACCGGAAGCGAGAACCCAATTCGTCAACGAGCAAGATGGATACCCATTGCAAAGGAAAAAGAAGTTGAAGGCCTTTTGGAGGACATGAGAAGGCATAAGATCATTGAACCGTCTGCAAGTCCGTGGTGCTCACCGGTTGTATTAGTGAAGAAGAAAGATGGCAGCACAAGATTTTGTGTGGACTACAGACGTCTCAATGATGTCACCAAGAAGGACAGTTATCCATTACCTCGAATTGACGACACTCTGGATACCTTGAGTGGCATGAAATGGTTCTCGACCCTGGACCTGAAATCTGGATACTGGCAGGTGGAAATTCATCCAAAAGACAAAGAGAAGACAGCTTTCTCCACCGGTAAAGGTTTATGGCAGTTTAACGTCATGCCCTTTGGATTGTGCAACGCATCTGCCACATTTGAGCGACTCATGGAGTGTGTACTGGCAGGCTTAGTTGGAGAGGCTTGCTTAGTCTACTTGGACGACGTCATCATTGTTGGCCGCGACTTCGAGGACCATTTGCGAAACTTAGAACGAGTTTTCGCCAAAATAGAGGGGGCCAAGTTAAAGTTGAATCCGAAAAAGTGTCGTTTATTCAGGAGTAAGGTGAACTATCTCGGCCATGTTATCTCCAGTGATGGAATTCAGACGGACCCGGAGAAACTAGAAGCAGTCCAAAATTGGCCAACCCCTAAGAACAAAACCGAAGTGCGGGCATTTCTCGGCCTATGCTCCTACTACAGGCGTTTTGTTAAGGGATTCTCAGAGATAGCCAAGCCATTACATCGGCTGACCGAAGATAAACGACAGTTTATTTGGGACGAGACTTCCGAAGATTCTTTTCAGAAACTAAAGAAACATCTGTGTGAAACACCAATCCTGGGGTATCCACAACCTGAAGGTCAGTTTATAGTCGACACGGACGCAAGCAACACGGCCATTGGAGGGGTGTTATCTCAAAAACAGGGTGAAAGAGAAGTTGTAATTGCATATTTCAGCAAATCTTTATCTAAGCCAGAGAGAAACTACTGTGTGACAAGAAGAGAACTCTTGGCTGTCGTAAAGACGCTACAACATTTCAGCAAGTATCTCATCGGCAGACAGTTTCTACTGCGAACTGATCACGCAGCCTTGAAGTGGCTACTACAATTCAAGAACCCAGAAGGCCAAGTAGCTCGATGGATAGAACAACTCCAGGAGTTTGACTTCAAGACGGAACACCGCAGCGGAAAGTCGCATGGGAATGCCGACGCACTCTCACGAAGGCCGTGTTCAGAAGACTGCAAACATTGTGTTAAGCAGGAATCTAATGAAGTAACATTAAAGTTAACGAAAACAAGTCGTTTGGGTCCATGGGAGAATGATGGTATGAGAGAGGCTCAAGAAAGAGATGACGACCTTCGACACATCATCACATGGAAGAAACGGGATGACGTAAAGCCAATCTGGAGTGAGGTTGCACCCACTGGCGCTGTCACTAAGGCGTACTGGGCGCAATGGGACAGTCTGATTCTTCAAAACGGAATACTTTACCGGAAATGGGAGAAGACCAACGGCAGAGAGTTCCATCTTCAGATAGTTGTCCCAAGAACGAGAGTACCGGATGTTCTCCGTGAAATGCATGATGGCGTATCAGGAGGTCATCTAGGAGTAAAGAGGACGTTAACAAAAGTGCGAGAACGATTCTACTGGTTGCATTGTCGAGACGATGTACAGGATTGGTGCCGCAAATGCACTACTTGCGCTGCAGTGAAGGGACCACAGACAAGGAGCCGTGGGAGCCTGCGTTTGTATAACGTTGGCGCACCGTGGGAACGAATCGCAGTTGACGTAGCTGGGCCATTTCCTGTAACGGAATCAGGAAACAAGTATTTTATGTTTGTCATGGATTACTTCACCAAATGGCCCGAAGTGTTCGCCATACCAAACCAGGAAGCTACAACAGTTGCTTCTAAGCTAGTCGAAGAAGTAATATCTCGCTTTGGTGTGCCTCTAGAAAACCATTCCGATCAGGGCAGGAATTTCGAATCGCAGGTCTTCCAGGAAGTGTGCAGAATTTTGGGAATGTATAAAACGAGGACCACCGCGTACCATCCACAGTCTGATGGAATGGTTGAGAGATTTAACCAGACCCTTGAGAGGCATTTGGCGAAATTGGTAGATGACAAACAAAAGGACTGGGACAAGTATATACCACTCTTCCTTCTGTCGTACCGTACCGCCGAGCATGAGAGCATAAAAGCTACCCCGGCGTATGTCAATTACGGTAGAGAACTACGAGTACCAGTAGACCTCTTGACAGGAGGATCACCGGAAGAACCAAAGGCCGTACCAGATTATGTCTGCGATTTAAGGGAAAAGATGCGTTATATACACGCCATGGTTCGGGAAAATGGGTTACAGTCAAGTGAGAACATGAAGACCAGATACGACCGGAAATCGAATACAAGCAGCTTCGAAGAAGGGTCACTGGTGTGGCTGCATAACCCAACTCGCCGAAAAGGCAAATCTCCAAAGTTGCAGACCAAGTGGGACGGCCCATACAAAGTGGTTACCCGATTGAATGATGTGACTTACAGGATTCAAAAGCAACCAAGAGGGACATTCAAAGTGGTACACATAGACGGTCTGGCGCGTTACCATGGCAGTAACAATGATGCTCGGGACGAGCATCTCTAAGAGGGGAGTAGTGTTACGGTACATGGTATACGGACACGTGGTGCGAAGTACATACTCGAACCTTCTAAAAAGGTCCAATGTTTGTTTACGTGTTTACCCTTTATTTGTTAGCATGTTTGAATTTAGACCTTATGACTGAGTCCATAAGGTCTAAATTAAATTCAACTTACTGCACTTATCGCAAGGACGGCAGGTTTATTGTAGTACATTCCCGAGCCTCCTAGAAATTTCCCACGGTTGTTTACTTGTTTACGTGAATCGGGAAATTTCTGGAATTCGTCTCGCCATATAAAAAGAGCCGCAGGCAGGCCCGGCAAGTCAGTTCCTTTCGAGCTATCATCAAGGCGATTTCGGAGTGATCAATAGTGAGTGAACCAGTGAAACCTGCGACTTGGCTACGACCTAGGACAGTGATAGTGCTTAGTGATTGGACCTAGTGATTAGTGTTTGGACTTAGTGCTAAGTGTTGTGACCTAGTGTTTAGTGCAGTGTTAATAAAGTCTTCAAGAGAGTCACCAGGTCTTTCTCTCCAAATCCTCGAACCCTAGCACGTAACAATATTAAGAGATTTAAACGCTACCTTCTTCTTCTATAGGTGAAATATGTGCGGTTTCCATGTCATTCTGCGTTTATGCGAAGCTTGCAAGATGTTGCTTGGAATATAAAGTTAATAAGCCCACTTAGTGCTAACTCAATGCTAAGTTTAGGTACTGTTGTGATTTATATCACGAGGTACGAGGCGATGCAGTAAAAGAGCCACCCTGAATAGAAATGAAGCCACGAAGTTGAATCTTAATTTCAGTAAGCTTACCTCAAACTATACTTACTTGAGAGCTTTCTTAGAATTGATAGTTTTAATATGCGCGATACGTTGTGGATGATGTAAATTATGATTTAATTTTGCTAAAAAATCGAAATACTTTTGATTAGGCGAGATTCGTGTTGTTACCAACACCAGGAATCACAATGCGGCAACGAAGCGACGCGACGCGACGCGGCCTAGTATTCAGTATTCTAAAGTACTGAACTTACAGATTTCAACTGCGTGAGACGTCTTCTCATTTGTCAAATCCATTCAAATTTAGAAACGCATCTACGCGCCGCGTTGCGGTCTGATTTAACCCAACCCAGACACCAAGAGCCAAACCACCTAACCCAAAACAATAAGAAAATGTTCATCGATAACATAAATTCATTACTTACCTTAAATCTAATTGTATGTAATCGAAAAATATAACTCTCCTAGCGCAGTTGGTTAAAAAGTTTGCGCCGCAGAAATTGGCCTAAATTATGACAGAGCTGATGTCTGCCCTGTTGAGTTCTCGTCAAATTAGTATGAAATTGCCGCTGAGCGCACAATTAAGATAATTTTCACTATAGAACAATTTTCAGCTACGTTACGTTCATGGCGTGAGACGTTTTTGACGATTTTGATCGATATTTTACATATTGAGATTAGAGACAGCTTTGATAGCTTTGGAACCCTGGAATCCAAAGTCCTAGTAAAAAAAAATGTGACAATATTTTATCTACCCGTCTTTTTAAATATTAAATTATATAGAGAGTTAATTAAAATCTGACGTGTGTATATGTTATGACTTGCTTAGTACAATCAGAGAAATTGGTCTAGTAATGTCAAGCTCAGCCGACCGATCACTGTTTCTGACTGGACACAGCCTGACCAATTTATATCCATACTAAGAATCGATTTCTCTGATCGTACATTAAGTCTTCTATAAAATAGAAGACACGCACTCTGTCTGGCTTGAGTGAAGATATTATATCGATTTAATAAACGTAATAGGTTAGGTTGATAAGGGTTCAGAGCCCTAAGTACAAGTAAATGTGATTGGTCCCTATAAAGGACCGATGACGTCCCATCTAAGTATGCCGCAAGCGTTGTATTGTCCTATTCAATCCAATATCATTAAATTGATAATAAAACCCAGCTTTCTAATAGATAGGAACATTTTACTCGGTGCTAATAGATTTTTGTGTATGTTGGGTAAATGTGTATCGTTATTTTATTAAATAGTAGCTTTATGTAGGCTGCGCCCTCGCAAATTTACTTAATTTTGAATTATCCTAATAATATTATATCCTTGTAAGGTTTATAAAATAAGTCATATGGATTTTCACATGTATTTTTGATATTTTTTAATAGATTACATATTTGTTATAGATAATAGATATAGTTATTAATTATATTATATTTGTTTTAATATAATAATATTATAAACGCATGTTTCGTGAATGAATTACTGCACACACTGTTACTGTTCGTAGGTTACTGTATTCATTGATTATATAATCAATGAATGTAACAGTGTGTGTAATTCTAAAAATTTCAAGTAGGTAAGTAGGGATAATTTTTGAATCTCGAAGATTAAAAAATATTTGATTTTAAATTGCAATAGGAGTAGCCATTTTCGTCTTTGATTAGAAAAAAGTTCTTAACTTTACTTTACTTAATTTTTATTTTCAAGTAACTCAATAGGTATTATAATAATATAATTATACCACAAAAGCATTTTCAAGTAGATGATAGTATTTTAGATGCCCTTAACAATATAAACTAGGTAATTCATGTCAGGCAGATTAATTATAGTTATTGGGAATGCCTTTGATGTAGTTATTGTAAATTCTTTGGCTGGTTTAGCTAAAATTAATTTTGACATAAATATCCTGTAAGCACGTTATATTACGTGGCACAAATTTTTAGCTTCATATGAAATATGGTAACAACTTTATTAATAATTTTACACATCGTAACGGAGTGAAATTATATATTACTTATTAATGTTGAAATTTAAGGTTACATAATATTTAAATTACACGTTTGGTAATAATTAACACAAGGTTTAATTACAATTTATAATACATTTTTATTCGACTTTCTATTTTAGGTTTAGCAGCATAGGTACGTTTTAGAGACACTTTGAAAGAAGGCCACACTATCTATCAAATAAAGTGTTAAATACACATCGATGACTCTCTATAATATTAGGCATCAAATTATACAAGTTTTATAAAAAGGGCTTATTTAAGTGATAACTGTTACTCATCTTTAAGATCGCTTCCCAAAAAATTAAGTAAAAAAAAAGTTAATTTTTTTGCATGAATGGATGCTTTAGGGTCAGAAAAATTGTTTGAAAAAAAAAAATGTGGATTTCACGGCAGGCCTGTCCCACTCGCGCCTTTTGGTATCGAACTGTAAGTACCCCTTTAAAGGGGCAGATCACAAGGTACTCACAAGCGAGCGGTGACGCGCGCGCAAGATTTTTTCGTCGCATATATCTACCACTGATTTAACCGCTGTGACAGAATCATTATTAATCTGATAAATATGAACAATTGAAAAAAGTCAAAGAAATATTTCAATAAAGTAATTTAAGACTTTAAAATACAAAAAAAGATAAAAAAATACACAAACATAGCAAATAAACCAATTTGTTACAAACAAACCGCATACTTCACATAAATAAACACAAGTAACTATGTTTAAGTTGTAAAAAATTCCTGACTAGCTCCTACACTATAATCGAATATAAAACTATTATAAAATATACGTTGGGTTACTAAAATTTGATTATTACTATAAAAAAAGTTTGCTATTAGTAGCTATAGTAATTAAAAGTAGATTATTTTATTTTCTAAAAGGTGACAATCTTGATTTCGTCAGAAAGGGTACCTCTTACGCGATAGAAAGGGAGCGCACATGTAGGCAAATATAATTGTAGGCACCTAGCACTGCGCGGTCGGAATTTGAACTTCATAGTATCGCAGCAAGAGTTGTTATTTTTTAAAACGGGTTTCACGAGTTGGACCTCTGTTGGTACTACTAATATAAGTATATTCTGTGTTTACGGGTAGCCAGATAAATTAACCAGGTGATGAATTAGATAAGCTACAAGGTTAAGGAAAAACTTGAGTGAATATCCGTATGTTACAAAATGTTAGTGTGTTTTTTCACTCACGTCTTCAATTATTCTGAGATCTCGATTAATTATTGACGGCAGAAAGGGTTAACAGTCTACTTACTCAGTCGGGAGAGTTTGAATGCGTCAGCCGTGTTGACGATGTCCACGTACAGGGTGTCTGCAGTAGACGCTAAATAACAGTCTACTTACTCAGTCGGGAGAGTTTGAATGCGTCAGCCGTGTTGACAATTTCCACGTACGTCGTACAGGGTGTCTGCAGTAGGCGCTAAATAACAGTCTACTTACTCAGTCAGGACAGTTTGAATGCGTCAGCCGTGTTGACGATGTCCACGTACAGGGTATCTGCAGTAGGCGCTAAATAACAGTCTACTTACTCAGTCGGGAGAGTTTGAATGCGTCAGCGGTGTTGACGATGTCCACGTACAGGGTGTCTGCAGTAGGCGCTAAATAACAGTCTACTTACTCAGTCAGGACAGTATGAATGCATCAGTCGTGTTGACGATGTCCACGTACAGGATGTCTGCAGTAGGCGCTAAATAACAGTCTACTTACTCAGTGAGGACAGTTTGAATGCGTCAGCCGTATTGACGATGTCCACGTACAGGGTGTCTGCAGTAGGCGCTAAATAACAGTCTACTTACTCAGTCAGGACAGTTTGAATGCGTCAGCCGTGTTGACGGTGTCCACGTACAGGGTATCTGCACTAGGCGCTAAATAACAGTCTACTTACTCAGTCGGGAGAGTTTGAATGCGTCAGCCGTGTTGATGATGTCCACGTAGAGGCTGAAGTCCAGTTTGCTCCGGTTCGCGTTAGCGTATTGCACCATCGCGAACTTGAATGCGCTCTGGATCTCATCAGAGTTCTTTTCGAATACCACACCTGGAACAAATATCTCTTTTAGAATAGGTCTATTCTTAGGGTTTTCGGTAAAAACCCCATTAGTGAGACTTCGATGTCTGTCAGCTGTCTGTCGGTCTTTTCTGCTCAGTTTCAGTAATGCAGCTACAGATAGGTCATAGGTGAAATGCTTGTAATACTTAATTGTATGTTTACTTTAATAAATAATTATTAAATCAAAATTAAATGGATATTAAAGAGGAGCTCCTTTAAAAAAAAACACATTTTTTGCCTATTTTGTTCTGAAACGGTACGGAACTGATTTTTCTGGTATTAAGCTGTATCTAAGAATTTATAGTTCACACTATATTATACCATAGACTAATGAAAAGTATTTACTGGTCTGTGATTATACAATATACATACTTCCATAATTATAAGAAAGCCTAAAGGTGTGACCTTTGACGCTTATCGGGTTTACCGTAATTTCAAGTAATTTTATAAAATTTTGTACCTATGTTTTGACTCTCGGTAAAATATAATATTATGTCCATATGTATACCATACTAGATAGCTGTTCCGGCAAACGTCGTTTTGCCATATAAATATTTCGCCCCTTATTATTTTATTCAAGTGACTAAATAAGTATGTCACCATTAACGTCCATCGCTATCGCGTCGCACAAACAATGGTCGCCGTCAGTCTCGAGTTGTAATAATTTACTATTATTTATTCAACAAATGCACTTATCAATATAAAAAGTATAATTATGTTCTCTGATTCTCAACCCTAGCCGATATGCTCACTAAGATTCACGAAAATCGGTCGAGCCGTTTCAAAAGAGTTCAGTTACGCACGTCGTGATACGATAATTTTATATACTAGATTACGTCCAATTTTGACTACAGTCAAATTATCTGCATCGTTAAAATTAAGTACGAAAATAAACAAGTTTCTGCGTTAGTATTATCTAGTGTTAAAATAATAGTAATCATTGTTAACTTCTCTAAAATATTACGCTCTGAAACAATATTATTACTATCAATAATAATTCAATCAATACCAATGTCCCACTCAAATTTAGTTATAAAGTTATAGGCATCGATATAATACTGTTATAAAAAGTTATAACCATAATATTGTTATCATGTCACCCATAACAATTATATTAATATGGATTAGATGTTCATTTTCCTGCCTTATGTTTATCTTTATAGGAAGCAATACGAGTATGTACAGTTGTGTTATGTCCTTATCAATTGCAGATTATAGTTATCTATAAGTTATGATTACTACTATGTTCTATCAGTAGTAGGTTTTAATTTTCAAAGCGGAAATATTTTTTGCAAATAATTTTTAGCCATCTGAAAAAAAAAAAACTTAAAAGAAAGGCTAAACAATCAACAAATTAACATCGTTTGTGAAACTAGTCCTCGGCATAAATAATCGGCCAAGTGCGAGTTGGACTCGCGCACGAAGTTATCCGTACCGTTATAAATAGTGTTATTTGTATGCGAGCCCCCTTTATTATTTTTTTTATTTTAATTTTATATTAAATTACAAATATAATTAAGGATTTTGTAAATATCTCAAGTGCCTACCTATTGCCATTATGGATTACGAGCAAAAGAAGCAAAAAAAAAAACATGTTTGTTGTATGTTGTAAGTATGTTTGTTGTATGTGAGCCCCCCTTAAATAAAAACTTAATTTTATTTTTAATATTTATTGTTATAGCGGCAACACAATCTGAAAATTTCAACTCTCTAGCTATTACCGTTCTTGAGTTACAGCCTGGAGACAGACAGACAGATGGACAGACAGACATTTGTACGTGGGAGAGCCATGCTTCGGCACGAATGGGCCGGCTCGACCGGAGAAATACCACGTCCTCACAGAAAACCGGCGTGAAACAGCGCTTGCGCTGTGTTTCGCCGAGTGAGTGAGTTTACCGGAGGCCCAATCCCCTACCCCATTCCCTTCCATACCCTCCCCTATTCCCTTCCCTTCCTTTTCCTACCCTCTCATATTTCCCTATTCCCTATTAAAAGGCCGGCAACGCACCTGCAGCTCTTCTGATGCTGCGAGTGTCTATGGGCGACGGAAGTTGCTTTCCATCAGGTGACCCGTTTGCTCGTTTGCCCCCTTATATCATTAAAAAAAAAAATATCGAAGTCTTAGGTGCCGTTTTTACTCTTTGGGTACGGAATCCTAAAGAGAGGAAGAAGAATATCAGCGAAAACACTACATTACACCCAAAATTTACGTCATAAAAACATAATAAAGAAACTAAGATTTACGTATATCTATACCGTATAAATCAATTTATAAAAAAACGAGCTCTTGCCCGCGTCTTCGCTCGCGTTAAGAAGTATTATTATATACAAACTTTCATCCCCTATTTTAACCCCTTAGGGTTGGAATTTATCAAAATCCTTTCTTAGCAGATGCCTACGTTATAACATCTACCTACATGCCAAATTTCAGCCCGATCCGTCCAGTGGTTTGGGCTGTGCGTTGATAGATCACTATGTCAATCAGTCAGTCACCTTTGAGTTTTATATATATAGATATTTCGATACGAGGTAACATAACCGAAAGTTACTCCATTAGCAACGCATGTCTAGTGTCTAGTGTCTAGAGTCTAGACTTGGAGCTAGGCCGTACGCGTAAATCAAATCCTATTCACAAGACCGTGTGCACAGGTGTGGAACATTCTAAGGAGTCTCAAAACCGTTGTTACATATTTCATACTAAATACTCTAATACCTCGGAGAATGCAGCCGCCTGATTGCTATTAGGCTGTATGTCAATAGTGCGCGAGACACACGAAATTTATTTTAGTAAATACGTCGAAATTTATGGGTCGGTCTGGTTTGGAGAAATATATGGATTTATTGCCAACGCTCACCAACAAACCTTTATTGGTACGGAATTGTTGAATCATTATTTATAATTACTATTTACGTGTGTAATTGTTTTACGTTAAGTAAACGTAATTGATGATTGCGGTTCCATTAATTATTATGTATCATTACCTATAGCTGGGGAATAAGGCTGCTAACATAATGTAGTCTTAGGCTGCGTTTCCACTGAAGCGGAGCGGAGCTTAGCGGTGCCGAATTCACCAATCACCATGCTCGAAATCTTCGCTGTCATGCCGCTGGAATAGCACGATTGGTCAATTCGGGCACCGCTAAGCTCCGCTCCGCTTCAGTGGCAACGCAGCCTTATGGTCTTAAGAGTAGAATAATGTCCAAATTACGATGAATTAAGGTAAGCACTTTAGTTATGTAGACTATTCTTTTAAGCTCTAATACCAAAACCGGCCAAGTGCGAGTTGGACTCGCCAAATATGAAGGGTTCCGCAGCAGCAATAAGGTTTATTTTTATGAAATTAAAAGGTTTTTGATTTATTTTTATACGTCAGTTGATTTAATGAGAGTTAAATAAAGGTTTACCTGATAAGACACCTAAAAAAACTAGTTGCTAGATCTCGATCAAACTAATTTTCGTTGGTAGTTTTTGTAGAAAATATGTACATCATATATTTTTGTTAGACGTATCATGCCCCTACTT
Organism: Aricia agestis; assembly: GCF_905147365.1. Taxonomy (NCBI): domain Eukaryota; kingdom Metazoa; phylum Arthropoda; class Insecta; order Lepidoptera; family Lycaenidae; genus Aricia; species Aricia agestis. The sequence continues at coordinate 20,212,568 of NC_056428.1, read as the reverse complement.
TAGAAGTTGGAGGGGGGGGGGGGGACACACATATTTTACCACTTTGGAAGATTCTCTCTCGCAAACTATTCTGGTTTGAAAAATCATTTTTTTCATCAGAAATAAATATGATTTTTGAAGACAATATATCCATAGATACCCCACACGCATAAGTTAGATGAAATTTTTTTTTTTGTTTCAGTTGTACCTATGAGGTAATAATTTTTTTTTTCCATTTTTGTATCAAAATCTTAATGCGGTTTACAGATGACATCTACTTACCAAGTTTCAATAGTATAATAGCTCTTATAGTTTCGGAGAAAAGTGGCTGTCCCATACGGTCGGACAGACAGACAGACAGACATGACGAATCTATAAGAGTTCCGTTTTTAGCCATTGGGCTACGGAACCCTAATAAAATTGTATTGATAACAAACCTACATCATAAAATTATGAGTCTTTACAGACAGAAGTTTTAATCAAGATATTCACATAGAAAATTTGAAACTTCATGTTAGTATTTTTATGAAAACAAAGTAAAACAGTGAACGAAAAATCAACAAACAGAATACTATAATACAATATGTGCATTAAAATGAATAAGCCGTACAAATTAGTAGTTATTTACAACAAAAAAAAGTGTATTGTGAATGTTTGTTGACTTAAGTATTGCATGTTCTATTGGTCGCGGCTTGTGGAAAATCGCTCCGATTGATATCTGGCAGATGGCCAAGCTTCATCTTTTTGTATAGAGGTATTGCTGATAATTGGACTGTGAGGAGGCCAATTGAAAATTGCAGATACCTCGCGTCCGACACGAGTTTTTTACAACGAAATTGCATTTAAATTTATATTTGAATCCGTGCTATTTGCTAATAAACAAATCAAAGCGATGGCTGTATTCGGGAATTTTTTGTTAACCGTCCAATTTTGTGAATTTTTCAGATTTTGTAAAATTCGCGAATGCGTTTGATATGCGCTATTTCAGTTGCCAGTTTCAGTATCGAGTTTTCAATCAGATTAATTAACAGGTTGGTATTTTTTCTTTGGTTACATATTGATTTTATGTAGTGTAGTTTCATTTTTACCCACCTGTGAATTACAAAGATGGTTAAACGATATGAAACAATTATTATTAACTTCAAATAACTTACGTAAAAGTCCAATCCGACACAGGTCGAAGGTGTTCGGAAAAGAATTTCGACATCTGATTCTCAATGTTGATACAACCTAAGGTATATTTGCTTTGACAATAAATTCGTGGGCAAATGTAAATAATTGTCGCATTGTAAACATTGTTAGGTAAATAATATTGAATAAAATATAAGGAACGTTTGGCACCTCTGTTCCGGGAATAGTAACATGAATTTTGGAAAGGGGAAGTGTAAGTAATACAATAATAATATCCTTAATTATGAACTAAAAAGTATTAAACAATTTTTCCTATCTAATAGTGCCTTTTTCCGAATTCGGCTAAATCTCAACTATTTCTGTCCTCAATCTTCATCATTTTGAGGAGTTCTTTCGATTACTCATGGATCCCATCATCAGATCACCATTTTTCTGAAAATGGGATCAAATTGGAGTGAAACCTAATAAAAAAAAAATTGAAGATCTGTTCACAAACGCGGCGGAGTAATCGTTGAACTTACAAAAAAAAAAGCCACAGCCGGACATATAACCTCCTCCTTTTTGGAAGTCAGTTAGAAATATGAATTTAACTACGTTATATTACTTTACTTTACCGTAGGTTTTCTCGGTAAGTGATACCTAGCAGAGTACGAAAGCTTGTATCTAGCACTAGCCAATAACAAAACCATAAACTTCCACGAACTTTGGCCTGACCTGCTGGCGAGTCCAGATTTATGAACTTATCAATCAAAAGTTTCTTCATTGTTTCACCAGCGGTCCGAACTTCCAAGATTATGGGTTACAAATTAAAAAGTTACACATCCCATTCATATTCTGTGTGTTATTAAGAGTCCGTATACGAAATTTTGCCGAAATTTTGAAGTTTTTATGAATTACAGCTCTAAGTTGCCTAAATTAACAGCAATTCTTTGCCCATTTTCTCTAAAATTTTGCCGATGAAACTTTTTAACTAACCATCCCTACAATAATTAAACTTCAGAAGACTGTTTGAAAGATGTGTTTTACTTGAATAGCCGCGTACTGATCAAGCGAGCAGCCTCGCGAGGCAGCCTCGGACATTTGCCGCAGTACGCTTGCCGCGCGAGGCGGCCTTGGTCTTTAATACGAGGCTGCCTCGTGCGGCACGTCCGAGCCACTGTAAGGTATAGCAAGCATTGACGCTCATTTTAACTTGAAACACACACGAATAAGCGAGGCAAAACACTACCGTCTCGTGTGAGCGCGGCAAACGTACCGAGGCGCCTTTGAGCATATTCGACAAAAACCAACAACTTTCGGCTCGGGCCGCGGCACGCTCGGGCGAGGTCGACCGTACGTTGGCCTCGGCGGGGCACGTCTTGACCGACCGACGAATTGCCTCTTGAGGCTGCTCGCTCAGTCAGTACGTGGCTAATGATCTTTATTAACTAACTTATTAATAACTTATGCTACCTAATATAGCAGAGACACACTATACAATCCCGCGAAAATACAAGCGATTTAACAACAAATTACAAAACAGCCATCATTATATTGTGTAAAATAATACATCCATTAAAGGTAGGCACGTATGCTCAAACGTCTGTTCTGTTTATTTCGTAGAGCCTGAGGGCGTTCCATCTAATGTATCCCTTGGGGGTTACGAATTTTGTAAACTTTGCCATTTTAGAGAAAAAAAACTAACATAAAATTTTGCTCCTCTGATAATATTATTCTTTCGATTATAACGAATACTTTTGGGACCGTGTGGAGATTACTGGAAGTTCTTATTATCTTTAACAATTATTACGGTGCTCGAGTTTGCTTAAAATATTTACAGGTTCTACGGCTTCTATATTCACTTCAGATTAACTTATCTTCGTTATTTTCTTTGTTTAATAGACCGTGTGAAAATCTACTTGACAGAATAACCAAATTGCAATTAACATAAATGTCAAAACAAAACGCGGAAGTGTCACCGTAATATATTCCTCATAATATTATAACCGATTAAGTATGTGACGTAGTTAAATCCGTTAACTATGTATGTTTAATAAACATGTTTTTATTTATTTTATTTAGTTAGTGTGGCATGTCAAATTGTTTTGTTACAATTATTTTGTGTTGCTATAAACTTTGGATGTGTCTTGTCCTTAGTAGGTATGTTTAATAATAAGATATTTTTATTTTCTTATTTGTTATCAGATTACGGTAGAGCATAAAAGAGTGTTTTGATTTTTACCTATTTACGTATTGTAATTGAAGTTGATTCATAGCCAAATGGTGGACCTGCGTAATTTCGTCGCGTTATGCCAAACCTAGCCGACAGATCGCGACTAATTGAAATGACATAATACAACCAAATGACAAAACACCGTGATGGTACATAATATTATGTTGTATGTATGAGGCTATCGATGTTCATCAGTCCCCTCATAACTTCTAAACTAGATATCTTAATACTAGTACCATCACATAAAATACTCTAAAGCAAAGCACATTTTGCAATGATTTAACCTTTCCTTGTAATTATACCTGGGTGATTTCGTCGTGAAAGTTTCGACTAACAATACGGCGATAAGTTCAATATTGTAGTGAATGGGGTATATTCATCACGAAACTAAACCTAATACTGGAGAGCACTGTAAACGCTGAAACCACTTAACTACGCCGAGTATTCTACGTTTAACGCCAGCGTATCCGCAAATCGTGTTTAAATGCAATACACTAATATGCTTATAGTTAAATCTAATGATATTGTATCCACCATACTGGGAAATAATCATGGATTTCATTTTTTTTAGTCTCCCTAAAACTCGAGATCGGCTAAACCAATTTGCCAAATTTTGGTTTTGAAATATTCGTGCAATGCCAGGAAAGATTTGTAAGGTTCACGGGTCTTATAATATTTAAATGCTAAAGGATTTGTCTGCCTGTACGTCTATGAATCTGTTACGTCCTGATGATGCTTAGCTATACCAATCATCCGATTGTGCTGGAATTTGGCATCCAGATACTTTAAGATCCGCAGCAGCAATAAGTGTTTGGATTAATTTTTATATTTTAGTTGATTCAATGAAAGTTAAATCTGGGGGCACGGCAGTGCCCCTGCCAAGTCGAGCAAAAAACCGGCACGGCCGTACCATCCTTTTTTCGAACCAATTCAGGCTCTTTTTGACTCCTTATAACTTCGTTGGGGATAAACCAACAAGCCTGAATTTTCAGTTGTCAAGCAAGCATTGTATAAATATGGTATATTTAAATTTTTATTCAATTTGAACGAGTAGTTTAAGAGCTGAAACTGTTAAAGTTTCTTAATTTTGTCACTGACTGACTGACTGACCGATCACTAAAAGTCTAAGGCACTTCTAGCAGACACAGAACCTTCAAACTTAGAATATAGTTAGTGTTTAGTGTCTAAATCAAGGAAAAAATCAAATATTTCAAAATTTCTGTCCAGTTTTCTAGATCCACTAACTTCGTAAATAACTTTGTAATCCTATATAAATGTATAGGATTACAAAGTTACATTTGCAGTTTATGAATAATTGTACCCGTACCATCAATATATATATATATATATATATATATATATATATATATATATATATATATATATATATATATATATATAAGATATTATTATATTTTTTAGAATTATTATGCCTCTACTGTAGAAGTTAGAGGAGGGGGAAACACATTTTACCACTTTGGAAGTGTCTCTCTCGCAAACTGTTCAGATTAGAAAAAAATAATATTAGAAACCTCAATATGATTTTGAAGACCTATCCATAGATAGGTACGCATACTCGTAGGTAAGATGAAATTTTTTTTTTGTTTCAGTTGTATCTATGGGGACCCCTAAAATTTTTAATACTTTTTCCATTTTTATATCAAAATCTTAATGAAGTTCACAGACTACATCTACTTATCAATTTGGCTACGGAACCCTAAAAACCCAAATCTTACGTATACCAGGGAAATATCGACCCTGGCAACACAGGAGCTAAATTATTCTTCCACAGTTACAGAACCTCCTCGCAATACTGACTGATGTGTTTCGTTTTGAATCCACTCCCGACTTAATCTTATTCTCTCCGCGAAGTGTACCGCCGCCATTTTGTACGGTTTTTTTTTATATTTCGTTTGGTAAAATACCAATTTTGTATGCCATTTTTTTTTGTTTAGGGTGAATCATAATATTATAGCTACCGCGTTGGAAACATAATAATATTATTTCCAAGTTTGATTAGGACAATGCAGGCTGATCACCTGATTGTCTAACACGGATGATCCAAGCGTCGGATGGGCATGTAAAAAGTCGGTCCTGCGCCTGATCTCTTCCCACTCGCCAGTCCCACTGGGTTATGAGAGTAAAGGAATAGATAGTGTTCTTATGTACTGCGCACACACTTGGGAACTATAAAATTATTCCTGCGTAACTGGCCTGGTTTCAATGAATATGGCCACCGTCACCGAAACCAATGTGGGAGTTATTATTATACGCACTCAAGTAATATTAGTATTTAGTATTCAAAGCCATTCTCGTATGAGATTTGATTACGTGCTCTCTGAATTGGCGATATCCCATTCGCTTAATATACATATCGTTCGTTAAAGATTTGGAAATTAATTCTCCCAAGGTTTTATTCGTGTGTTCGTGTATTTTCGTTTCTAAGGGTCAAATCAGACGCAACGCGACGTGTATGGATTTGACAGAATATTATATTTTGTAAGACGTCTCGAATTTAGAAAATAATATTATGCATCTGAGCGTCACGTCGCCAAAATTCGTTTATCGCACGGGTGCCGTAATATTTATCTGGATAAAAGATATATATATTTTATGTCCTTTTCCGGGATTCAAAGTATCTCCTTTCCAAATTTCAGTAAAATCGGTTCAGCCGGTTGTGCGTGCAGAGGTAACAAACAGACAGATACACTTTCAGTTTTATATTATTAAGTATGCCATACTTCTGGTTTCTCCATAACAACTGGACCGAGAAGAATAAAAAAGTATTTCCCCAACAAAAGTTACGGCTTCCAAAAATAGTTTTTCTTACATTCACGAGTAAGATTATTTATTTTAGTCTATGAAAGTACAAAGACAATTTTCAATTATGTCAAGCCCAGTCGACAGATCACGATTACATTGACTTGTACAAGATACCAGAAGAATGTTGCAGAGCTTTCAATAAAAGAAGCACAACAGTTGACCAAATAAGAGAGCCTATGAATAAATTTCTCCGACGGCACAGTTTCTCGAAACCTAAGTTCATTACGGGTTCCGTGATCTTACAGAGAAAAATATAAACTAAAAGCAACAAAAGGAATAAAAGCTATTTTCTATGACCGTTGCTTTAAAATGCTACAAAAGCGGGCAAGCACGTATGGCGTTCAAAAGGTCGATGATTGGTATATATTTTATTCACTTCGTACATGCGACACTAACAAAGTGCATTCACACCAAAAATCAACACTTTCTTGTCCACTATGTTACGATCCGATTAATCGCTTCCCTGTGGACGGTTTCATTGAAACCAAAAAGAGTCGTTTATTATGCCCAAGTGTGTGCACAATATTAGGTCGGGGTGGCTGATTCGGTTGTGTGACTAGTTTCACAACCTAATCTATCAAATTCATTGGTTTAGTGACTCAATAACTAAATGGCTATAGAAAGAAAGGATACATGTAAAGCGAAGAAAAGAAACAAAAATTTGGTGTCACCGCCGCGCGCGTTATGTTCTGCCAAACTATTTATCGAACCTCATTCCACCATTTTTACCGCTCATTCAGTTATTGGACTGCTCCATTATTTTTAGAATTGACAATAACCGACTAATTGATTTTTATTACTATTCATGGTTTACTGTCGCAATAATTAATCAACCGCTATTAAATTAAATAACTACCTACGAATTATATAGTTTTTATTATTCGTAGATAACTGCTCAATATATTTTTTAACTGATCATATTATTATGATGATATATGATATGTTATCATTTCAATAATTAAATAATAGCTCAAAAAAATATAGCTCCCCTTATAATATAAGTATGGATGGATATTTACATTCTAATCTTATCAATAATTATTTATAATTAGTAATTATAAATAATTATTGATAAGATTTATTATCTTATCAATAATAAGACGGGGAATTGTGAATAGTAAAGATATGGAAAATTACATACAATTATTAAATAAATTACAAAATATTAGTAAGGTGATATTATTTACATTTCCTTATAAGCATAAAAGGGTTGCCTCAGGAAAACAAACTTAGGTATCAGCTTAACAGCCAATTGTATGCTGCTGTTAACAACAATTGTATATTATTAAATGGACATAATAACAAAATTAATATAATTGACATTAACAATATTCTAAATCATAAAATATGTAAGTTGACACTAGGTAGATATTATCTATCTTATTATTTTTGTAGACTTATAGCAAGTACGTTATCAACTTTTTTGTATTTGAACTCAGCCAAGTACTTGGCTAGTAAGACAGCAGCTGCTTCTATTGAGCAGCTTAGTCATAATAGTATGACATTTAGTACCAACTTGGAAAATATTCCAAATAATGAAATTTTAACTTCGGCTCCTATTGAGCAGTGTACTAGAAGTAACGAGTTGGAATATGTTCCAACAAATTATTTAAATTAAGTCATAAGACAATAGAGAATGACTCTTGAACAAATAGTTTACTTGTACAAAATCCTACCAAAAGTAACACAAGGAAAATTAATAACAGTAATAAGCATGTATTTAACTTGGTGCATCAGAATTTACAAGGAATGGTAGGTAAAGAGCTTGAAATTGAGTTGTTTCTAAAAGAGTTCAATATTGATATTATTTGTATTTCAGAACACTGGTTTAGGGACCATGAACTCATTTTCAATCTCCATGATCACCAAGTAGCAAGTTCGTTCAGTAGAAAAAACGCCATTAGAGGTGGCTCTTTGATATTAATTAGAAAAAAATTAAAATATAAGGAACGTACAGATATTGTAAGTCTCTCTACTGAACGGATAACATAAGTGGCCTGCTTAAAGTTAAGTCAGCTTATTATTATTAGCGTATACAGGCCTCCATCAGGGTTATACGATTTGTTTGAACAAACTATGGAACAAATATTGTCAAAAGTATGTTCATCTAACAAAAAGGTTATTATATGCGGAGATTTTAACATTAACATATTAAATTCAGACACCAATACGGTTAGATTCACATCCTTGTTTAAATCGTATAACCTTTTTCATTTGTTTGATAAGCCGACTAGAGTGTGTGACACAACGGCTACTTGTATAGCTAATATATTTACTAATCTCACACCGTGTATAAAAGACATGATTAATAAGCTTAGCTCTGATCACTACGGTCAGTAGGCATCTTTTGACATTAATTGTGAAAGTAAACAAAAACAAAAGTTTGTGTTTATTCCTGTGAACACAAAACGTATTGATAAAATTTAGAAGCAATCTAAATTCAAACATTCCATTGTTGGGTGAATCTTATAGCTCCGATGAAGCTTATAATAAATTATTTAAAGAAATAAGAACCCAATTTAATTCTATATTTACTTCTAAGACGGTTAAAACTATTAACAAAAAAAGTGATTTTATTAAATGGGCTACTAAAGGAATAAAAATGATGAAAAATCTGTAAATAACAATGAAACATTTAAAATATACGTTAAAAATTATTCTAAAATTTTTAAGAAAGTATGTAATGCTGCCAAATCTCTTTATTTAAAAAATAAAATCAAGAATTCGAAAAATAAAATAAAAGCAACATGGAAAGTTATAGCTGGTGAGACCGGAAACGTCACCTGTCGTAACTCGGAATTTGAACTTTATTTTGAAAATAAAAAAAATACTAGTGACGTAGAAGTTGCGGCGGTTTTTGAAATTTTTTTTGCTGACATTCCAGTCTCAACAACAAAAATTTAAATTCTTCGCCTGCAGAGGCTGAAAAATTACTCAGAGAGTAGGTAAAGGAATGTGATGTCAATTTTAAGTTTAGAGAAATTGATTATAAAGACATTATTAACATCTTTAAATTATTGAGAATCTCCCTACTAAGATTATTAAATCAATAATTGACATCGTAGCTCCTTGTCTGGCCAATATTTTTAATGACTGTATAAAGAATGGTGTTTTTCCTGATTTAATGAAACATAGCAAGGTGGTACCTTTATTCAAAGCTGGAATTAAATCTGATCCGCCAAATTATAGGCCTATATCTATTTTACCGACTTTTAGTAAAATATTTGAAAAAATAATTTTAAAACAATTGTTAGTACATTTTAACTCTAATAACTTATTGCATAATAATCAATACGGTTTTACTAAGGGTCGTTCCACTACGGATGCTGGTATAGGTCTTCTTTGTAGTATATTTGAAGCTTGGGAGGAGTCGCGAGATGCATTAGGTGTATTTTGCGACCTCTCCAAGGCATTTGATTGTGTTGATCATGCTACATTGATCAGGAAATTGCATCACTATGGCGTAAGGGACTCGGCACTCAACCTTTTGACATCTTATTTGAGGAACAGGACTCAAAGGGTTGAAGTCAATAGTAAAAGGTCCACTGGAACTGGAACAAAATAGAATTAGGTGTCCCACAGGGATCCATTTTGGGTCCGTTTCTTTTTCTCATCTATATAAATGACTTACCTTATCTAGTTAAGGGCAATAATAACGAGATAGTACTTTTTACTGATGACACTTCACTTATTTTTAAGGTGAAGCGACAACAGTCAAATTATGACGAGGTAATATTGCTCTTTAAAAAATAGTAAATTGGTTTAATGTGAATAATTTAATTTAAATTCTAAAAAAACGAAATGTTTAAGATTTAGGTACCTTGCCAAATGTTAAGCAAGTGCAAACCAATTTACTATTAAATGATGAGAAAATGAATCTCGTTGACAATACTGTATTTTTGGGAGTAACACTAGATTACAAATTACAGTGGGGTCCTCATATTGCCAAACTGGCTGATAAGCTCAGTTCCGCAGCATATGCAGTCAGAAAAATTAGAGAAATTTGTGATGAAGACGCGGCGAAATTAATTTATTATAGTTATTTTCATAGTAGAATGTCTTACGGCATTCTATTATGGGGAAGTGCTGCTGATATTAACACAATATTTGTGCTGCAGAAGCGAGCTATACGATCCATTTATAAAATTTCATCCTTTGAGTCTCTCAGAGAAAAGTTTAAAGAAATAAGAATTTTAACCGTAATCTCTCAATACATTTTGGACAATGTGCTATACGTGAAAAAAAATGTAAATAATTTTAAAATGAAAAGTGACATTCACTGCAGGAACACTAATAATAAGCACAAGCTAGATATACCAATAACCAGGCTGAGCAACGTAAACAAATCTTTCAAAGGTCTATGTGTATGCTTATACAATAAAATCCCAGAAAACGTCCAAAATCCTTCAATTAATAAATTTAAAAAAGTTGTTAAAGAACGTTTGTGTGCTAAGGCTTATTATAAGGTAACTGATTTTCTCAATGACAGCACACCTTGGGAAAAATAGGCTGACAAACCATAGGCCGCTTCTATAATATAATTAATGGCACTAAATTTTTACATACTTAGTGTAATTTAGCTTAAGCTATTATTGTTATTTTCCACCTTTTTGGTAAAAGGTGGCCCCGTGCGAGTTTCTTACGCCGGTTCTTCTCGGCGGGGTAGTTCCCGAACCGGTGGTAGGCCTCATGTAGACACAGAAGTGTTAACTTTGTTAACCTACTTAGAAATAAATATTTTTCATTTTCATTTTCATTAGGTATATTACCAACACCTGTAAATAATATAAAGAGTAAAGACGAAACAACTCCAACTTTACTTTTTAAAGGAAGCCCTTATAATAATATTGTAAAGTTTAAGGTTCTATTTTCGCATTGCATAGAAAGTTTAAATATTTAAGCCCGTGATTTGAAGCGCCGCCAAGACCTCAATACTTTGAAGTCTAATCTCAGATTTGTGGAAACTAGGCTCGTCATACTTAAGCCTGTGATGGCAACGGAATAAGGGATTCGTTTAATAATATCCATACTAATATTATGTATTATAAATGTGAAAATCTGTCTGTCTGTCTAACTGTAACCCGTTCACGCCCAAACCGCTGAACAGACTTTTCTGGGTATGAATACTCTGATTCCCGGGAAAGGGAAAAAGGATATTATCTCTATTTTTGGTACTGAAAAAATGTACGGTTCCCGCGCGATAAACGAATTTTTAAGGCAACGGAGTTGCGGTCGACCAGTTCATCTAAATAAATAAAAACGATTAAATTTTGTTATTGTCGATATAACAGCTGAATAATTGATTCGCAAATTTTAGTCTTGAATTATTCGTGGAAGTTCATGGAAACTGGAAAGTTTATATTATGAGGGAAGTGATACGAAGGTCACCGGGTCATCTGTCAGGTGAACTTAGGGTCAGTTCATATTATGGCAATATCACATTTACCGGGTACGGCCTAGAGACAGACTGACAGACACGTCTCAGTAATAGGGTCCCGTTTTTACCGGGTACGGAACCCTAAAAACAGATTTTTTTCATGTTTTAGACCTGCCTGTTCCAATTTTGAATGATTAACAATGCATGGCATCCCTTAGGGCCGCGCTACACCGGAATGGCAGCGGCGAGGCGAGCAATTTCAGTGTCTTATGATTTTAAACTTTATCTTCTAATTGTAATGCATAGTATCGCTTGAGAAATCGCGGCCGCCAGCGGCCACGAGCGGCCACGGGCGGCCATAGGGCGTAGAATGAAGATAATGTTTAAAATCATATGACACTGAAAGTGCTCGCCTCGCCGCTGCCATTCCGGTGTAGCACGGCCCTATGGGATGCCATGCATTGTGAATCATTCAAAATTGGAACAGGCAGGTCTAAAACATGAAAAAAATCTGTTTTTAGGGTTCCGTACTCGGTAAAAACGGGACCCTATTACTGAGACGTGTCTGTCAGTCTGTCTCTAGGCTGTAACTCAAGAAAGGTAATTGCTAGAGAATTGAAATTTTCACAGATTATGTATATCTGCTGCCGCTTAATATTATGCTGCTGATATTTGAGGTATCCCATACAACAAACGTGATTTTTTTAAACATTTTTAGCTCGTTATTAATGATGACAACAGGTAGCCACCTGAAATGTTCATAAAATACTGAGATTTATTTGTACTCTAATAATAATTCATTATAAAATTTAAATAAAATTAAAAACTAAGTAATTAAATCCCATACAAAAACGCTTTTTTTTTTTCCTCTAAAGTGGTACGGAACCCTTCGTGCGCGAGTTTGACTCGCACTTGGCCGATTTTTAATATGTATCTTCTTGTATATAAAGTTTAGTTATAGGCTCATTTAAACTTTTCGGTATTTGTTGAGAGTTCAACGAGCAGATGGATTGTCTGATGGTAAGCGATTATCGTCAACCTTGGTTAAAAGAAACACCGTACTTTAAACCTGATTAGAGCATGTTAGTTTGTGTGTTAATTTAAGTGCTTGCCAATTTTGATACGACCTTTGTCCCTCTGACACGCCAAAAACCACAGAAAACACGCTCTTATTTAACCAATATCAATACAGCTGCATGCAAACCACCAATTTCCATGAATTTGATTATACGGAGTTTAAAATTAAGCAAATATTTTTTTCGACGGCGCTCAATCGGCTTATGTGGAAATCGCCTTATAAGGACTTCTGTTTTTCATAAATTCACGTTATAGTTATACGGATTGAGATAATCTTTGCATATTTGATTACAATTTTTTTAGGTTTCATCATCATATCCGCCTATAGTCGTCCACTGCTGGACATAGGCCTCTCTCAATGAACGCCAAGATGACCGATCTCCTGCTACTCGTATCCAACATGGGCCTGCAACTAAGCGGATATCGTCGTCCCACCTAGTTGGAGGTCGACCTACACCCCGATTTCCCAGCCTTGGTCTCCAAGTCCTTTTTAGGTTTAATAGAATTAAATTAATTTAAAACCAATTAGGTGATCAGCTTGAGCATAGCAATACCACATTGCAAAACTTAAAAAAAAAACTTATTTTTCCAATGCGAAATAGAGACTCAAACTTTGTCTGACTCGTTATAAAAGTTACTTGACAGACAAGGAAAGAATATACACACATGTCCAAATGTCGATAAGGTCTTAGTAGGTACTATTCAAATAGCTATATCTTAATATATATATCTTAATATATATATTTCTTGTGTGCGTGTGTATGTGACTGAACTCCTCCTAAACGACTGGACCAATTTTGATGAAATTTTTTGTGTGTGTTCGTGGAGATTCGAGAATGGTTTAGATTTACAGTTTGGTCTACTGTAAAATGTTTTTTCAATTAATTTCTTATTTATAAGGAGTTGTTGATTTTGGAATGTTTTACATTAGATCCGGATGGACGTTGCCATGGTGACATAATTATTTAGTCACTGCAATAATAATATGGGCGAAATACTTTATATGGCAAAACAACGTTTGCCGGAACAGCTAGTTATGTATATATAGCTATATTATGTGTAAATACTCTGGTGTACCTCTGAGACATCTTCTAAAATAGATACTCGTATCTAATATCAGTTTCCCTCGGTAAGGACATAATGGCCAGACAGCTGGGCCCATTTTTATAGAATTTGGGAAAGATAAAGAAGAGACCGTGGGATGAAATTAGCCTACTGCTAACTGAGGGAAAGTATAAAATTACAGCGGTATAATATTATTGTGCATCGTGAGGTACATCTAACAAAATCACACGGCACAATCCTGCACGTTTCCTGCACGTTTTCTTGCAGTATACGTATACAGTGGCGCATACAATGTATATAGAACGTTCAAACGTCGATTGTACTACGCGATTTGTTGCAGTACAATCGATATATGAATGTTAAGACGTATACTGCACAAAAAAGTGCAGGATTATGCCGTGTGAACCAAGTCTTCGTTCGTTCGTTTACTTTAAGGGGGCGACTAACCATAAAGTGTCGATTTTATAATTCATTTTTATACTTGAAAATGAGCCCCGAATTGTTTCATTTTCTAAAATTAGATACTGCATTATATTTCCGAGAATTCGATCTGAGCAAAAACACGATGTCTTAAAATTTTCTCGATAGAAAAAAATCACAAAGATGCATCTAATTTTCACGAATTTTTCATTTATTGCCATAACCGTACATTGAACTAAGTCAATATTTTAACACATTGTATAAAATTCTATCATTAGGAGATCGACCTAGCGGATTTTTAAAATGTTGTATATTTATCGAGTTATTGAGAAAAAAACTAATTTGGCGATGAACCCGCGCCGTTCTTTTTCACCTGACATATGAAAGATGGGCGTGAGTGTGAAGAGAGAAGGACAACGTTTGATTTTTGGGGTTAGTTGCCCTCTTAATAGAGAATATACTATGAGACACTCACCGCAAAGTTCGGTAAATGGTTCATTTACCTGCTTTTATCTGCAAGTCAGACTCATTCGTCGACTCCAGAAGCGCATTACATACGTCAAAGGTCGAACTTGGGTTTTGAGTTATTGACTAATCGGGACTTATCTAGAAATTTTCAAAGGCGGGTTTAGAAAAGGACTTAGTAAACTTGGAAGGCTCTCCATAGTGACTCCAACCTTGTTGATAATCATGATTATCTGATTGCCATCATCCGTTTTAGTCAGAGTTCCCTAGAACATTTTTTTTTGTTTACTATCAAGCTATTTTTGTGAGTAGCTTTATTTTGATAAGACTAACAACATTTTTATCTGCAAAAAATCTTGAAAGAGGTAGCTAACAGAGACAGAAAGGATTTCAATTTTCATACTTTGATTTGATGGTCCTAAAATAAGCATTGTTCTTTTGTAGGACAATGTTACTCTTAAATTATGTAACTATTAACCTATCAATAAACAAAAATCAGCTCGTTAGGGTTTCGTATTAGGGTTCTGTAATCAACAAAACTTGGTTGACCAGTGTACCTACCGTCGAACCAATGTTGGTATCGTTCAGCCTATCTGATCTAAGCATTTAATTTACGTAATTGTGCCTGCCCAATGCGATGCCCATAACCGTTCCACGTTTGAACTGGGGGCTGTAATCGCTTCATTTTCGCAAAGCACCTGTCAGCCATTGAATTAGAATGGGAGTCAATATGGGATTAGGGTCAGTTAACATCATGATTCATGACGCTTATGAGAGGCGATAGCGCCCGCATGCGGGGTGCGGGAGATTTCTGAAACGCATGCCACTACCAATAAAAATGCGCCAATAATTGCCATAGACTTCACGTATGCTGTATACCGTACGAGTTAACGACTTATGAAATGCGCCCTTAGGGTCAATTTAGACTGCGTGACGTTGATGCATTTCTAAATTTGACATTGAATTGACAGCTTTCTGTCAGAATTGACGTGGTGCACTGCAACTTGAAATTAAACCTCTTATGGCCTGTTTCACCACTTCCTGATAAGGCTATCCACCAGTTAACTTGACAGATAGAGTATGGAGAATCTGTCAAATAAGCCTATCCAGCACCTTATCAGGAAGTGGTGAAACAGACCCTTAAAGTTTAATTTTGAATCTACAGAGTGCAATTAAACCTTCCTGCCAAATTTTGATATAATCATCCTTGTTAAAAATAAAAATACACGTATTTTTTCTTTTATAATCACTCAGTACTAAAATGTTGAGAAATTGCTTCCGAAAGTTATCCTAAAAAACACAATTAATGGATACGATGCGTCAGCCGCGCGTGACGTGCCCTCGCGCGCGCACCTCCCCCCGCATTACCCCCGAACATTCCCCCGCCGCGAGTAACCGTTCTGCAACGATTTTAAATGGGATAAAATGTCATTGAAAAAAAAATAACACCCAATTTTTTTTGGTTAAATGGACTCTCCTAATGATACCTAAGCCCTGGAAAAAATTTGGCAGGAAGGTTTAATTGCACCCTGTATAGTATGTTGCGTTGCGTGTCGTTATAAGATAATATGATCTTAGGGCTAACATGACAACAAAGATATGGAGTAGAAACCTACAGAAGCACACTTTTTATTACATGTCTAAATTGCGGGAATCTTAAAAGTTGTATGAAACTTTAAATATAAAACTAGATGATGCCCGCAATTCCGTTGCGCCAAAATTCATTTAACGCGCGGGACCCGTCAATTTTTCCATTATAAAAGGTATCATTGATCCTTTGCCGGGACTCGAGTTATGTCCACACCAAATTTCAGCAAAATCAGTTCAGCGGTACGGACGTGAAGAGGTAACAGACAAACAGACACACACTTTCACATTTATAATATCAGTATGGATATAAATAAATAATTCATCAGTACTTATCAGTTAATCAGTAATTCAGTAAGCTATAGGAAAAGGTTAAGGTAGGTAGGTAGGTAAAGGTATCGATCTGATGATTGCATTTATAATATATCGTAGTGTCTCTTGAACCCGCAGTTTAGTTTCAAAATATTTCACAGCTGGCATGGCATACGGGTATGACAGAGAACATGACGAATTTATAGTCTGCATATTTTATGTTTTCGGTTAAAAGTTCAGCGTCCAATTTACTTCGGAATACTAACAAAAAGATATTAAGTCGACTTCGTAAGTTGCGAACTTTAAAACATGTGAGATAGTATAAGTCTACTTTACTATTTAGATAACTTATACTAGGACGTGTTTCCAGTGGAATTGTAACATAGTTGTAATAAGGATATATAAGTATTTCTAGGAAATGTTTGTTCCAATTTTGAAATATCGATGGAGAATAATTAAAAGCTGAGATTAACTTAAACAAGATTAATCAGAAGTGTACAATTCATAGCTGATATTTTTAAATCATTATCCTTGGTCTATTAACAGTTTGTGCTATCAAACTGCATATAAAGTGCCGTTGTGCAGTGTCCGTTATTACTCTACTATACTCTTTTGATGAAACAAATAAAAAAGTTACATGATAAATTCGACTCTCTTACTTTTACATTTTGGCTGTACCCAAATACTTTTATTAATAAGTCGTCTACTGATTTGTACTTTTTCCACTTACCATCCAGCAACGGGAACGGCATCCGGCAATTGTGAAACTGTCATTTTGCATTATAGACTTAAGGCCCCATATATTATAGGGATTGGACCACGAGGACCATCCTGAACGGATTCAAGCACAAATTATAACAATAAGAGAATGCACAAAATAATCGGAATCTTATCAGCCATCTTGCTTTTACATTTACAATAAAATATAGGGCGTCTCGATTAAATTGCCACAAAAGGTGTTAATCAACATATTTCAATTTGATCGAATGCAAAATAATTATACTTGGCTGTCATGTCACACGGAGGGAGGCGTGATTATGAATCTGCTTACTCATAAGTGACATAATGGTGGCCTATCTACTTGATCTATCAAGTAGATACGCCATTTCATTGAAATCGGACCGTACATTTTTTTTTATTTTTCAGTCCAGGCATCTACGCCTGGACTGAAAATATAAAAAAATTGTACGTCTATACTGGATATATTACATACAGTGATAAAGCGCACTTCCACCAGCTACTGTATCAATTTAAATCAGCTTAATATTCATTTGCCGGCAATTCGTTGTCGGGCGGGAAGTGGAAAAAGGCAATCTTACAATAATAAACGGGGAGGCGAGCAACTTTATTCAATCCCTTATCAATTTCACGAGCTTAATTATAACTCCATTATGTACGTGCCTTTGTTTGTCATAATTAATAAGTATGGTATCGAAAGTGTTGCGAATGGGCGCCAAATTGTAACTTGCTTATTGATTTTGGCGCCAATGTAGATCAAATCTGACAGCTCAGCCATATTGGGCGTAATTTTGATTGATATGATTATGGTAATAATGTTGATAATATTGTACTTGTATGGAAATTTCAGAAGGAGGTATTATAATGCTATTTACTCGTAGCAGTATAATACGTAACTTCTTATTTCTCCAATCACATATAAAATTTCGTTTTATAAAACTTAGTTCCAATTGAACGCTTTCATGAAGCGACGTAAATCTTGTTTTGTCAAATGGATTTCACAATATTCTTTTAATCGCGATTATTAAATCAAAGTTCACGTGTCGTCACGCGATTATCTTACATGTTTTTATAATTTTGGAGCCTTTCACGTCATTTTATTAACAAAATAGCAAGAAATGCTACATAAACCAACGAAACACATCTGTTAAAACTGTAATTTTGACTGTTTTTTTTGTGTTGTACAAGTAATGAAAACTGTAGTATTTAGAAGTAGTTGAGATTTAGACGAATTCCGAAAAAGGCTATATTAAAGAGTAAGAGTTATTTAATACTTTTTAGTTCATATTATTATTGTTTTTACCTTGGAAGTCGGTTTTAATTTTTTGTTAAAAATAATATAATTTGTCTATGTTTTTCGATCTGCCACGACACTACACTGGCAGGTCTTGAACGGGTTTTATAAAATAAACAGCGAACATTGGGCGTTCAGAAGATAAAACTCGGATTTGCTGTCAACGCGTTTAGTTTATGTTGGTTAAATGCAATTCGATGTTATAAGCGCGTTTATACGTTTAGAATTGGTTGGTGTGCACTAAACGCGTTCCGTTTCTTTGGTGAAATCGCCACTAAAAGATTTGCTCGCGCATGTGGACATATTGTGTACTGTGTAGAGCAATCGGAGTATTACATGTCCATAATAATATAATAAATAAATTTGTGGTATTACTAAAATGGCTGATTTTCATAATACAGATTAGATTTTGTAATTAATTGTTGTAATAAAAGGTATGCTTGGGTGTTTAATGAAGGAATGAATGGACGCAAAGGCGGTATAGTCTAATCTGGAGCAAAAATGGCTACATGATTGTGGTCCATTGAAGATTGAAACGGGTATTTGGACGCTACTTGTAAGCAAATATCATGTAAAGTTTACTCCGTTCGCTGTCCAGGGCACCTCAAGTATGACAAAAGCCTCAGTTTTAAATGTCGGCTGGTTTTCACATAACGGCCCTAAAGTAACGCAACACTATCTACAGCTATCTGCTTATCAATCAGCTTCTCTGATAGTACTTGCTACTTTTAACGAAATAAAACATAAAAAACAAGCACCACACATAACAATATCGGATCTAGCTCAATAAATATCAAATTTGATAGCATCAGTCCAATCGAATGCGTCGTTAGCGACAAACCTATCTGTCGATAATATTTTATCGTAAACATTATTTGCACTCATGCTTTGTAACGATTATGCTACAGATGCAGAACGATTAGCTTTTTTAGCTTCTTTTTTGTCTGCCCGAACTAAAATACAAAAAAATCAGCAAAGCGCGAATCGGACTCCGTACCGTTATAGAGCAAAAATAGGCCAAAAATTATGTTTTTGTATGGGAGCCCCTCTTAAATTTTTATTTTATTATTTTTCTTAAATATTGAAGTAGACATATAATTAAGGTTTTTGTGAATATATGAAGTGCCTACCTGTTGCTATTATTGATAAAGAGCAACAAAGGTTAAAAAAAATCACGTTTGTTGTATGGGAGCCCCCCTTAAATATTAATTTTATTTTGTTTTTAGTATTTGCTGTTATAGCAGCAATCAATATACACAATCTGTGAAAATTTCAGAACTCTAGCTATAGCGGTTCTTGAGATACAGCCTGGAGACAGACAAACGGACACACAACGAAGTCTCATGAATAGGGTCCCGTTTTCACCCTTTGGGTACGGAACCCCAATAAGAGAGGTTTTATAAGTTTAACGTGTCTATCTGAAGGTCTGTATGTGGGTCTGAGGTCTGTGGCATCGTAGCCCCCAAAAGTGGAAATCGGTTAAATCTAGTTTTTTTAACCCAAGAAATAGGAAGGGTGTTCTTAGTTTGACGTGTCTGTCTGTCTGTCTGTATAGGTGTGTCAAAGTGGGGCATCGTAGAATCAAAAGGGGTGTTCCGATATTGATTAGCATTGTCCACACTGTGCCTTTTTTGTTCATCAAGGGCATGCGTTATAGCGCAGTCAACATCGCACGTGAGGCGTGCCCGCGACGCTATGATACTTTTATTCCCAACGCGGATGGATTTTTACGCATTCAATTATTGAATATATTATGCCAAAAGAAAGTTGAATAAAAAGATGATGACTGAAATTGAAGATGAAATTGCATAGTGTGGACATAGCTATTTAGTTTCT
Organism: Aricia agestis; assembly: GCF_905147365.1. NCBI lineage: Eukaryota > Metazoa > Arthropoda > Insecta > Lepidoptera > Lycaenidae > Aricia > Aricia agestis. Next base: position 20,192,252 of record NC_056428.1, on the reverse strand, counting down.
TTTTTTTTGAAGGCTGATATGACCGAGGTTGTTATCCATACTTTACTATAAGTACTAATATTATAAATGCGAAAGTGTGTCTGTCTGTCTGTCTGTCTGTTACCTCTTCACGTCCAAACTGCTCAATCGATTTTGCTGAAATTTGGCATGGAGATACTTTGAGTCCCGGGAAAGGACATAGGATACTTTTTGTCCCGGAAAAATGTACGGTACCCGCGCGATAAATAAGTTTTGGCGCAACGGAGTTGCAGGCGTCATCTAGTTAGCTAGAATTCGTCAATAACATTTTTTTATTTTAATTTCTTTATTTATTATTTAGAATACTCTACATTTGTTGCATCTTGGCATCTAAACTATTAATACAATTTTCTTTTGTCAAATACTGCGTGACTGGTGTGACGTGTTCAATACCTTCTCGAGGACGTGATATTTGGCTATTATATAAGATGAAAAAAATAATATAAAAAAATTATATCAATGAAAAAACTGAGTAAAATATGTAGTTAAATAATAATTATTTACCCAACGCATGGACACAGTAAATGCCGCCGCGCCGGCCGCATAGTATGCCTACTTGCCTAGCCGCGTAATTTACTTAGTGTCCATGATCCATTTATTTTTGGGAAATTTGGAAAAAATTTGGTACTTACCTAATTTTATAACATAATTATAATAAGAATCGAGTTCAGAGTACTCTGAATATTGAACATGTCTCACTAGTCGTGTTGTATACTAGATGACGCCTGCAGGTTGCAACTTCGTTGATTTTGTACGGAAACCGTACAGTTTTCCGGGATAAAAAGTATTATATATCCTTTTTATGGTTCCGAGGTTTGGACGTGAAGAGATGACAGGCGGACAGACACACTTTCGCATTTATAATTAGTATGGATTACACGAAGGTAACAAGATGTAATTTTTCATCTCTGAAGTATTCTACCTTTCCCAGCTCATCTCTATTGTCTGTCACGTTTTAAAATATTCCACCCCTTTGTACCTAAGTAGCTGCATACCTCAGGGGAATTCCTTTGTGGAGCTATAACGTAATATTGTTTACGTGATTAATTAATGGAATATCAGCTTCAAGTACTATTTGGAATATAGTTTCTCATCGATTGCAATAGATACCAGGTATGGTCCGGTTGCAGTGAGGCCCTTAATTCCCATATCATAAGGTTCACTGTAGATATTTAAGACAAAATAGCATCCAACGACATAACTAACTAAAAATATTTTGTATTCTGATAAATTTTCAAATGGGAGGAAATGACTGAAAAAACATTTTTTTTTTACTTTGGGAGAATGCCACCGCCCACCCCACCCACGGAGTCGCAGCTGACGATCGCAAGTAATCATAGTATAAGTCCCTTATTTAGTTTCTGTTGGCAGGAGAGACTTGGTCATAAAAATCTGTCACTGGCTCCAGATCCTTACGAATTTATCATCTGCGTTTTCTATATCTGCGGATCTACACCTTATTTGATGTATTAAAATCAGCCAAGTCCGAGTCAGACTCGCGTATAAAGGGTTCCATACTGTTATAGAGGGAAAGCAGGTATTTTTTTTTGTATGAGAGCCCCTAAGTTATTTATTTTAATTTAAATTAATTATTAATGAATAAAGAACAAATTAATATAATTGAGGATTTTGTGAATATTTCAAGGGCCTGCCTGTTGCCATATCGATTAAGAGCAAAAAGGGCTAAAATATATGTTGTATGGGATTACATCCTCAAATATTAATTTTATTTTGTTAGTCGTATTTTTTATTAAAGCGGCAACAGATGTACAATAATATTATAATCAATGAAAACTTCAAAAGTGTAGGCTCTATCGCGGTTGTTGTGACAGATTGATAGACAGACGGACAGACAGTGAAGTCTTAAGTAATAAAAAATAATATACGAATAATAAATAGAAGAAGATATTAGAAGTAGGTATACAGTCGTAAGCAAATAAGTTCACTGATTCGACTTTTTCCGAGCCAGGGATGATGTTAAAAATAAGTTTATAGCGCAAGTTGGATTACAAGAAATGAGAAAGGAAAATTCACAAAAAAGGAATGATTTTCTGAAGTCAACTATTATCTAAAATAAGATTCCGACGACGTAGAATAACATATTTGAGAAGGAAATCATATTGGACTCACGAGTCGTGTAATAAGGGTTATTTCCTTTAGGAAACTAAAGTAATTGAAATGATCTTTTGGGCCTTTTTTGTGTCGAAAACTACACAAACGAATAGTTTGCGAAGAATTTCCGTTTTAGCGTTGTGTGTTGAAGGGATAAGTTTGTATGTTGTTGGATGGGGTAGATTTATATATTTTACTAGCTGTTCTGGCAAACGTTGTTTTGCCATATATAGTTATATTTAGGCCCATATTATTTCATTGAAGTGACTATTAAGTATGTAACCATGCCAACGTCCGTCGCTATCCCGTCGCACCTATACCTTCGCACAAACAATAGTCGCTGTCAGTCTAGAGTTGGAATAATGTACTATCAATTATTATATATATATATATATATATTACAGCTAGTAAAATATATATATATATATAAATGATACCTATGCAATGTAAGCTGATCATCAGATTGTCTGACGAGTAACATCTTACTAGTTACCTACCCTTCCGTTGCATGGATAATCATCCATGCATCAGAAGAGCATGTTAAAATTTGGTCCTGTGCTTGTTTTTTTTTTATGAAATAAGGGGGCAAACGAGCAAACGGGTCACCTGATAGGAAGCAACTTCTGTCGCCCATGGACACTCGCAGCATCAAAAGAGCTGCAGGTGCGTTGCCGGCCTTTTAAGAGGGAATAGGGTAATAGGGGAGGGTAGGGATGGATAGGGAAGGGAATAGGGGAGGGAATGGCAAAGAGTAGGGGATTGGGCCTCCGGTAAACTCACTCACTCGGCGAAACACAGCGCAAGCGCTGTTTCACGCCGGTTTTCTGTGCGAACGTGGTATTTCTCCGGTCGAGCCAGCCCATTCGTGCCGCAGCATGGCTCTCCCGCGTAAAAATTGCTTGATCTGTTAGTCGTGTCGGTCGTCCGTCCCACAGGGTTATTACTTATTAGAGTGCTCTTGTGTATTGCGCATATGTGTAAATTTTTTTACCTAATTTGAATTTGGAATTGTCTTCTGTAAAATTAAAACTTTTTAATAATAGTAAAATCAGCCAGATACAATTGGTATAGCCCAAGAGATTTGACGAGACAAGTTCATACATAATATAATGCGAAAAGACTTTTTCTCCAACCTATTATTTATCGAGTCATTGAAAAAAACTAATTTGGCGATGAATCCGCGTCGTCCATTTTCACCTGGCATATGAAAGACGGGCGCGAGTGTGAAGAGAGAAGGTCGATGTATGATTTTTTGCGTAAGCCCTCTTAAACGAACTTTAAATTTTAAAAAGTTTTGAAATTCTTATTTTCTGCTCATTCACTCCCAATCGATCTCATTTAAAAAACCTGCTCTGTTAACTAATTATAACCAACCCAAATTAAATACGACGTGTAGGAAAAATAACGATAATTAAGTTAAGAATAAATAATGAGGAATTGTGGAATTTTGACGCACGTTTTTGTGTAATTAATGCATTGTAATTATATAATAACTTATTTGGTTCATTATTGTTTCAGCGCGTTAATTTATTCACCATTATACTGTATTATGATCTGATTGGGGATTTTAATGAACCACTAACTAATGAGAGGCTGTAATTGAAGACGTTAGTGGAAGAACCAGGTAAGTAACAGTTAAAAAAATCGGCTAAGTGCAAGTCGGACTCGCGCACGAAGGGTTCCGTACCATTCAAGAGCGAATTTTCGCACTTAAATGGTATGAAAAAATATATTTTTTTGTATGGGAGCCCGCCTTAAAAAAAATATTTTTTTATTTTATTAAGTAGGTACTAGATGACGCCCGCAACTCCGTTGCGCCAAAATTAGTTTATCGCGTATGAACCTTACATTTTTCCAGGATAAAAAGTATCCTATGTCCTTACCCGGGACTCAAAGTATCTCTGTTCCAAATTTCAGCCCAATCGGTTCAGCCGTTTAGGCGTGAAGAGGTAACAGACAGACAGACACACTTTCGCATTTATAATATTAGTATGGAAGTATGGATGAATTATTAAATTGCTATAAATATTATTATTAAAATAATATATTAAAATAATATTATTAAGTATTTTGTGAATGTGTATTTAATTGACTACGTGTAGCCATTATTGATAAAGAGCCAAGAAGGCAAAAGGCCCTTAAATATTAATTTTATTTTATTTTTAGTATTTGTTGTTATAGCGGCAACAGAAATACACAATCTGAGAAAATTTCAGAAGTCTAGCTATAGCGGTTTTTGAGATACAGCCTGGAGACAGACAGACAGACAGACAGACGGACAGACATCGAAGTCTCAGTAATAGGGTCCCGTTTTTACCCTTTGAATACGGAACCCTTAAAATGTCGTATTTTTTGCATAAATGAAGATTTTAGGGCAGGGAAAATGATTTGAAATAAAAAGAAAATATGTCTAGCCAAATACATAGCCAGGTGATGAAGTTGGTAAGTTACAAGGTTTGTTTAAATTATAAGGGAAAAAAATTAGTAATTGTCCATTGGTTATAAAAAGTTGGTTATCTGGATCATCCACTGACGTCTTTAATTATAAGGTACTAAGGTTTCGGTTGCGTATACAACATTTTATTACGTTCAGGAATCCAACTCTCGTATCTCAAGTGTCGTTTCGATCTCAGTTTGTTTTACGCTCGTTTGAGACAGCAAGTAAGGGATTCGTATGCTGTCTCAAACAATCCTATCCAATGATCGAAGTGAAATTCCATAAAAGATAGGGTGGTGAAGGTATTATAGAATAGAACAGTCAATTCTTGATCAAAAAAACTTACGACTAGCACATTACAATTAATACAAAAACTGTACAAATAGGCAAACTTAATACTTACTGACCTATCTTCTTCGCATATCTAGGAAATAATGATATTCAATAATGTAGCAAATGATACAAAGTTATAAAGATGTCAGTTTTATTTCATTGTTTCATATTAAGTAAAAAAAAATCACTTCTCTGCAAATACAATCGTAGCTTAAGCGCCATCTTCTTCTTTCTTATTACTAGGACATATAAGTTATCATGACTTCGCCAACTAGATGTATTAGCTTATCTAACTTCTGTGGCCTCACTTTCATCAGGTGATTCATAAGCTTATCATATTCCCCGCTCTCTCTGATCTTTCTGATAGCAAGCTCCTTGATTTTAGCGTCGTGTTTAGCGTATACTTTGTTCCATAACATGTTTATTACCATGCCATCTATCTTCTTTTTGTTTGAATCAGAGGCCTAAAAGGTAACTGCTGGTTTAGCTCTATGTTTTTAATTCATACAAGTAACCAAAATATAATCGCCCGTCTTTACGATTAAACTACTGCAACTTTTTTTTATTTGGATATAAGGACAGTTTTTACCGTTCAAATGTAATGTAATTATGGTAACTGATAATCGAAATCCTTACAATTATAAAGGAATATGTAATATTTAGTGACTACAAGACTTACCAATATTGTTTCAGAAGTAATCAAAAATAAGCACAAATAAAAGAAAACGTGGGCCATTATGGAGTTCCAAACAACTACTGAAAGAAATGGTTTAAAAGAATTCATAAACATCCTTTGGAATAATTCTGGGTATACCATCAATACAATATTAATATCATATAGTAGAGTAACTGAACCACTGAACCGTTTCCATTTTTAAGCGCTCGCGAAGTGATAGGTAACGTGCGCAACGAAAGTGGTGCCAATTAATTTTGCCAATACGACATTTGTCTGTTTTATTTAATTGACATGTGCTGCCACCCAGTTCATGTAAAATTCCCAACTCCACTTTTTTGGTACAAACATCAAGTTCTCTGAAATTATCCTTCTCTGTGTGTGTGCTCGATCAGGCTCAGAGTTCAAGGTGGTCTACTGTTTACATATTTATTGTACCTGAAACAATCGCCTTACACTTGCAGATAATATTTGTAAATAACTTAATAAGCATTTCCAGATTGTATTTGATCTTAAATTGGGCTAGGAACTTCTTCAGTAACTATCGCTATGAGTTAGTATAATTATTATCAATAATAGCCGTTGGCGTCCCACTGCTGGGCAGAGGCTTTTTACTTCCACACGTCTTTATCCTTTGCTATATAATAATATTTAGCCATTCTTTATCAACAGCGTCTGGTTCGATGCGCCACCTAACCTCAGCGTAACAAAATTTGTATATAAATATGCGAGCGAAAATCTTTGGATCCCTTTTGACGAAAAATGCGGAAACGTAGGTGAATGAAAATATGTTGCACAGTTATAGTTTACTAGCTATTTGACCGAGCTTCGCTCGGTATTCGATGACAATGACATTTTCTAAAAATGATTCCTATCTGGATCGATTTATCGCCCCCGAAACCCCCTATATACTAAATTTCATGAAAATCGTTGGAGCCGATTCCGAGATTCCAATTATATATATACAAGAATTGCTCGTTTAAAGATATAAGATAAGATATTATGGTGAAGGAGTGCATCGAGCTAAGTAATATGGTTTTGAAATTATGCTCTTATCATACATTATTTTAAGAAATAAAACATTACACACACTACAACACACACACTTAGAGATTTTGATTGAAAAGCCTATACACACGAATTATTGTTATCTTTTGTTTATGGTTAAAGTCTGTTGTCAAATTGAAAATAGATTGAGTTTTTTTATAATACTGCATTAGACAATTATTACACGGCCAGTCTGTCATAATTTGACTTTAGTGAGCTTGTCGCAGGAATAGTCCCAAAAAATAATAAAGTCAATATTTTGATAATAGAATATCAAATAGAAAAGCCTTAAAATTTGAAACTTATAATTTAATTTTTATTTTTGAGGTCGAATTTCGACCACTGGGCGATCTCTAGTAATAATAATTATGTAAACATTTTCATTCCAAAATAGACCAAAGTTTATTCATCTATTAATATAATTACAAATAAATGAAAGCTTCTAACAGAGTTGCTTCGTGTGTTTATTCAATTTAATATGAATTATTAGTTAATATTTTATCATGCAAATAGTTTGACACGGCCTATAACATCACATCAAAATTATAATCAGCAATAAATCGTATCATATTTGTGCGATCTCGCATAATATTCCAATATTGGTGTTTATTAGCTTCGCGCATTTACATAATAATAATTAAGGTCTATGGCTAATGCTGCTATTTTTAACCGACTTCAAAAAAGGAGGTTATCAATTCGACCCGTATGTATGTAATATTTCCAGACCTTCGCAGTTTTCGTGTATTATGTTAATCTATATCAGCGTCTGTACAAATGTGCCAAATTTTAAAAGTCTATGTTTTTATTGTTTGTGTTCGCATTTCTCCCGAACTACAAGTCCGATTTAAGTAATTCTTTTTTGTTGTACTAGGTATTGTTGAACTTAGGGAACAGTGCAAGTTTCATATAAATATTTTTTTTTTCATCAGTTTCAATAGTTTTTGAGATAGTGAATTTTAATTCTCAATGACGCACGATTTTGAAGTCGGTTCTGGAAAGTGTTTAAACGACGTCAATGAAAGATGACTAGAGATCGCGAAATTCGACCTTAGTTTCAACGACATTAGGACTACTACCTACTTATATTTTGTAAAAAATATTAACTTTATAAATTTTTTTTCAACTCTTGTCTCCGGGACTTAGCTGATCTCAGACTGGCCGTGTAAGCATTGTCTAATAGTATCTTAGATTCAATAAAAAAACTATACCAGTGTTGTAGTGTGTGTAATGTTTTATTTGTTAAAAAAAATGTATGATAAAAGCATAATTTCAAAATAATATTAGCTCGATGCACTCCTTCACCATATAAACTATAAGTGTGCAAAATTTCATGCACCTACGTTTCCCCATTTTTCGTGAAAAGGGTTCCAAAGTTTTTCGTTCGCGTATTAATATTATGATAACAACAATCCTAGGAGGTCAGAGAATCACTGCCGCACTCATATACGTATATCATAACTGAAATGTAATTAAACGAAGAGACATAAGGCCATTACATCAGTCAAACTCCTTCTTAAATTGAAGTTTCTCTCTCTCTCTCTGTTCTTAATTAGGGGGGGTCTCTAGACGATAAATTTTATTTGCAATATCACGTATTGTTAAATATTATTGACCGTCTAGGGTTGTTGATTTAATGGGTCCGCCTTTCAATATTATTGTCAAATAAATTGTTCAATAATATTGTTCAATGAAAATACACAATAAAATCGATCGTCTAGGGGCCCTCTAAGGGCAAAGCCTTTGTTGGCGGAGGTGACACCCTTGTCTTTCATCAGCACTCAGTTCTCTATACAACATGAGCATGACCTTAGCATTGTCTATTATTATTTAGTTGAGTAACATTATTTTTTCTTGGTCTACCCGTATTGTGCTTTGCCTTCTAGTAGATTCCGCATGAAAATGTCATGATATGTCAAACTGCAGTTATGTCTCTAAGCGCGGTCTACGACGTCTTCAATGCACATGATGATAACGATCCTAGGTCGGAGAATTAGTCATATTAAAGTGGAAACGTAATTAGCCACACTTTACATTCTACACGAAGTCTGGAAAACAATTAGGGTGCATTCATATGTCCTCGAAACAAATTAGACTGTAATTAGAGTTGGTCGGCGGAAAAAATATTGTAAGTATTCCTTTGCGCTCGAAAAGAAGGAGAGTCTGTTGAGATATTTTTTCTTACTACTTATTTGTAAAAATATGATACCTAGTTATGTCCTAAGCCTTGGGACATAACTAGGTATCATAATATCAGGACCTAAGGAAATAAATCATTAATTTTCGTCTTTGACAAATTAATGTGATTGTTTTTTTTTTAGTAATTGAACTTGTACTTCTAATCCTTATATCACATTATGATAGCATTGTTAGAAAATATTAATACAGTTCATGGTTTGAAGATTTTAAATTCTCTACTATATGTACGACATGTTAATAGATCTTAAAATTTAGCTACAATGAAAATGTTGTAACAAAAATATTCGCATGCAAATATTTCGAAATATGAAACATGAAAAACCTAAAAATATTGCACTTTGGGGTCGTTATAAGTGACATAAGTACTAAAATATAAAGCGCGTGATGAAACTATAATATTTAAAAACGATATGGTTTTTATAATACTCCGGTAAATTAATACAAGCAAAAAAAATTCCGTTGATCAAATGACTAGAATTTTTAAGTGTCACTAAGCCGAAAAAACGCAGCCGAAGTTCGGCATGAATACGCCTGCAATATATTTTAAATTGCCGATGACACAATATGCCGAAATAACGTCGCGTTATATTATATTATGCGTAGCGCATTGCAAGCGTAATCATGCCGAACTACGGCGGCGTATTTTCGGCCTAGTGTCACAATAGACATAACGACCAGTAGTTCGACTGCAAAGAGACGGACAGGTTTCAATATCTGTCAAATTCGTCGGGTTTCACTAGGATTATGAACGGAATGTGCCTCGCGCTGGCTGATATAATTTATTTTTAAATATTTAAAATAGAGATTTCAAAATTGGATTCTGACAATTTTAATCGCATGTGCCAAAACACAAACAACAATACGACCAAAGAGGAACACGTCCAGCGAATATGTCATAGTTTTAAATTCGTAGGTAACAAGATAACAACCCTAGCGACGATTTTCGTCATAATACGTCAAATTTAAAAATTTCAACATCAGTTCTAAGTCGGCATACTCTATAATTCTGTCTACTCTGCTAGTGTGTTTAGAAACTAATTGGGCCGTGTGTAGATTTTGACATGTGTGTCAAATACTAAATAGTAGTAGGTATGCATTGCTGCCGAACTTTTTCGAAGTTGGAATGGTGAATGTTTTAATATTTTCTCTCATGTATGCATAATATATTTAGACAAACTTTATTCTTATGGAGTTTGTCTGGCAATCACAGTTTTGTATCATGTATTTGGTTTTGTAGCTTTTAAAATCCTGCTTAGGGAGCATACTCATACTACGTGACCCATTTAGGTCACAGGAGGGAGGGAGAGGGTCTAGAGTTTTGTCACGTAGTCAATTTCGCCGAGAGAAACGTCATACGAAATTTTTTTTCTCGCCATTTAATACCTGACATTGGCATTTATTATGGTTATTTATAGAAGCCATAAAAAAAACAGGCACTGTTGTCACTTGTCAGGCATTTTGAAGTTTGGTGAAGCTGTCAAGCTTGGTGATCATTTACTATATTTGGTGGGTGTTAATAATGATCTGTCGGTTGGGTTTAACTTTAAACGCAACTAAATTACTTAGGTTCACCATCTGCCTAGAAATTGATTTCTCAGATTGTTCTATTTTAATTTTAGACTATTATTATATATATTATACATAAATCTAAGTGATAATACTTTAGGATGTGTATGTGTTCCTCACATAGAGTTCACTGTGAAAGTAGCAGCGCTGAATGAGCAAAATTTTTTCACTTTTGTATGGGCAAGTGCCCCAGTGTAACGAAATTCTCCATACGATCACAGTAAACTCACTTTAAGGAACACGTACACATCCTTAAGTATTATCACTTAGTTTTGTTACACCTTGAATAGTATATCTTAAATATTGCTGTCAAGTATTTCTTTTTGGCAAACTATTGGGTATTGGGTATCAAAGTATTTTTGGTGATCGTTATTTTTATTCTCATATTTAATTAAGTAATATTTATTATAAACTGCTATCCCGGTGAACTTCGTGTCACTTTAAAACCTTCCCTGGACTTCTACAAATATTTTAAGACTAAAATCAGCCCAATCCGTTCAGCCGTTTTCGAGTTTTAGCGCGACTAACACATTTGAAAATTTTTATATAATATAAGATACTATTGGTGTCAAGTTTTTTTTTGGCAAACTTTTGGGTACCTATAAAAGTATTTTTGATAATCGTTATTTTTATTTCCATATTTAATTGAGTAGTAATAATCATAATATTAATACGCGAGTGAAAAACTTTGTAACCCTTTTTACGAAAAACGGGGAATAGGTGCATGAATTTTCGCACAGTTATAGTTTATATGGTGAAGAAATGCATCGAGCTAATATTATTTTGAAAATATGCGTTTATCATACATTTTTTTAACAAATAAAACATTACACACACTACAACACACACGCTCGAGATTTTGATTGACAAGCCTATACACACGAATTGTACTCTTTTATTTATAGTTGAAGTCGGCAGTTGTCAAATTGAAAATATATTAAGTTTTTATTATAAATCTTAAATACTGTTACTACACGGCCAGTCGGCAGTCTGTCATCATTTGACTTTATTAATCTAAGACTTTCACAGGTGTAAAAAATAATAAAGGCAATATTATTTTGACAATAGAATATCAATTATTATCAATAGAAAAGCGTTGGAAACATACTTTTTTTTATTTGAGGTAAAATTTCGACCATCGGGCGATCTGTAGTTGTTATAAACTTGCAAAGAGTCTTTTGTAATAAATAACTTAATAAACATAAATATAAGTCAATTTTTTTTTTCATTTGTCATCTACTCTTTCTACTTAAAAAATTATTAAAAATTATTCTTGTCAATACCACGTGAACAATCTAAGGGGGGGAGAAGGGGGTCTTGGCATATACTACGCGTGGTCACCAGGGGGAGGGGGGGGGGGGGGGGGTCAAAAAATTTAAAAAGTAGGTCACGTAGTATGGGTATACTCCCTTATACACATTCTTTATCGCTTGTCCATAATGGAACAACGTAAATCGGTCACTTACATTTTTTGACATCGTGCCTCCTACACCGGTCGATGGTAGATTTATTTAAAACTAGGCCAACTTCGCGAGAAGATTCAAACGTTTGCGTATACACAAGAGCAACTCTTCCTGTACTTTCATAATCCACCGGTACTGAAAAGACTGGCGAGAGATCAGGCATAGGACCGATTTTTGCCGATCTGACGATTAAGTGACCAGCGTTGTACCTCTACCAAATTGGAAACGATATTTTCCAATGCAGAAACGAACCCACGACCTATGTATAGATTTTCACATATTATAATTATTATTTTATATGCATTATGCTACCGAACTTTTGTAAAATTTGACGTTACAAGCTTTTTTTGGACACGCTTTCTTTTGTGTTTAATTCAAGAGTGCTCTACGCCACTACACCACAGAGGCGTAAAATTGACATGCACATGACAGATGACGCGGTCTTAAGGCCTTATGTCAATGTCATCTCAGAATGCAATTAGTCAAGGTAATGGGTCTTCGATCAATAGTAATCAGTTAGGGTCCGTACATCTGTGACATGGACATGTTATAAAACTATGTACCCATTAATTACTAAGACAAATCACCTGTAAGCCACAACGTATTCAGACAACCACAATCATCTATTGTTAGGACATTGGCATAGAATATGACATACAGAGCTATAGAGCTTGGCTATTGACTTAAGATTTGAAACGACAAAATTATTATTATTAAGTCGGCAAGAAATTGAAATAGAAAAAAGAATAGAAGTATATTAGAAGCAAAATAAAAAGTTCTATGTCAATTCAAAATGTTTTATTCCCTGGTTTTTATCAACCAGGGTTTATAATTAAACTTGTAATTATGGGTAGGTTCTTTAGAAATTGAGTGGCGTACTTTATGGAAATATCATAGTTACCAGAACCTCATAAAATCAAGACACTGTACAGGGAACTCATCTAGCAATTACTCTCAGAAGATATTAACTAGACATTCCTAGTACTTCAAAGTTGGAACTAATTGAGGTGTCAACGTCAGAAACCAACTTGCTCCTGCTTCGACCTGAAATAAAAGTGAATGTACCGTAGATTTACCCGTGACTTGAGATAAAAATTCTACTACTGTAGTAATTATGTAATAATTTTACAAGTAATTAGTTTGAGAAAGCGGCCAAATAATAATAATAATTATTATTAATAACAAACCTTATTTGTTACATCGGACGAAAAATATCTGTAACTTTATTATATAACTATAAAAGTGAATAAAAACAATATTTAATCTATATAAAACACAATAGGATACACCTGTTAGCACCCTTTAAATTACACCGGAGTAAATTGAGGAGGGTGGATATAACTAAATTAAAATAACCCACGGAAAATGGCTGCCTAAAGGCATCATTCCGATTAACGCGGCAATGCGACCGCGACCGATAAAAATTCAAATAAAATACCAGTTTCTGCCGCACACAGAGACCAACATTAATCACTTAACTGTAATTAAATTAAGATTTTGACATAAGCATAAATGAAGAGTTTGACAGAAGTCTGATAATGTATGGGACACTGTCAGGCTTTTGTCAAACTCTTCATTTAATAGGTCTACCAGAATATGATGGCAATTTTTGACAGCAGATTTTCAAAAAATATCCTTGATCATTGGATAAATTTTTATATTTGCACGTTTAACACACAGAATCAGCCGCTACAAGAAAAAAAGGATCAAAATACCCCGGGAATTGCTGGAGTCAATTTATTTTCTCACTTCTTGCCATCAGATTCTGGTAGACCTATAATTACAGTCAAGTTATTAATATTAGTTTCTGGATGTGGCAGTTTCTGAATAACAGGTTATAGGTTTTATTTTGCTCTACGAGACTATAAAGCAGCAGTGGCATGGGTCGCTAGGTCAATTTCGGTAGAAAAAGAAACCAACCGACAAAAATTTAAGGTGAGGCCAGTTCGAAATGACTGATTTTTAAGCTTCCAGTCTGAAGAAATTATGTGGAATTCTCTTACACGAAAATTGATGTAGACTCAAAAAGGAACAAAGTTACAAAATAACCGAACAGAATATTGAAGAATGGCATGGTAATTCTGTACAAAAATCTTGAATATCACCATAAAAATACACTTTAAATTCAAACATCTCGTAATTTTCAATGACAATGATATTATGATTTTTTTTACAAAAAGGATATATAGCTTTTTCATAGTTCTAACAAAATAACCGAATAGTTTTTTAATAAATGATTCGGTCAATAAAAAAAAAAATGTATAATTTTCTCCTATTTCGCCCTATCAAGAACGCGGCGAGCGTCGTAACCGCCACTGACAAGGCGCGCTGATATGAATGATATTTTAATGTCCTTTACGTCGATATACGTACTGACAAACAGCGACCTACTAATTTTAGGAACAGCCTTGCCTTAAATAAAGTGAAATTTTAATTCAATTTTTATCGATTGCGGTTGCTTGTGGCAAAGACCGGAGAGTCGCCTTAATGGTACTCCCCTGTATATTATTATATTGGCTTTCATTTATTTGCCTTTTATCATCTTACATCCATTGATTGGAGAAAAACAAACAAGTCGTTGTTTTCGGCTTTTTGATAGAACTTTAATATAATTGTAATCTATGCGACTAACATCCATACATAATATTATAAATGCAAAAGCAAGTCTGTCTGTCTATTACCACTTCGCGCCCAAACTACTAAATCGATTGATGAATTTTGGTGTGCAATCACTTTGAGTCCCGGGAAATGACATGTTATGTTCCTTTTATCCCGTAATAATTTACGGTGAAGTCACACGAAAGACCAATTTTTTGGCAACGGAGCTGTGGGTACAATTTGGATGTCTCAGTATCTAAACACCTTATGCAAACAAACGCTGTCCCCTGTTTCCTACCTGGATAGTGCCGGTAGAGTTATGATTTTTTTCCTGAATATCTATGGCCGCTTTTAGCATGTCCCTATGTTTTCTTTATTTTCATATTCTTATTATTAGAAAAGATAAGAACGTCCAAAATCCCAAAAAAATGGCAAGATTTTCCTCTGTGTTCAAACACCCAGAAAACAAAACTGGCTAAAATATACAAAAAAAAAAACAAACATAGTAACACAGCTCAAGCCTTGCTTTAATTCTTAATGAAAGAAGTACTTACATCGGTTAAGTTTTGGAGGAGGAATCAGCGGACAACGAATCGAAGATTTTCTGTTCTTTTTTTTAGAACTTTTGTCGTATTGTCTCTATCGCGCTCTGCGGTGGGAGACTTGAGATTGGTGAGACAGCAATACATTTTCAAATACCTATTTTCAATTTCTCTCGCCCCTGGTGTATCCTCTTAAGGAATGTCTATAATTAAACATTAAACATAATGGAAATATAAAATTGTTTTTATATTTCCATGCTTCTTGTCATTCTATAGCAAAATGATTTTAAAATATTTTTTGGTAAAAATCTATTGAAGGCATAAAAATACTATAGTATTAAAGTTCCGTAAATTATTATTAAAATAGCTTTGGTAAAATTATGTTTGATGTTTACCTCCTTATTAAAAAAATATTTATATATTATAGTCTTTCAAGCTCATTTGCCTAAACTTACTAAACCTTACATTGGTATTTGTATAACTTAGACTATTTTAGTCAAGTAATATGTAGGTATAGTATACTAGAGAAACCAATAAACACAAAGAAAGGAAAACTCATATCTCATGAAGGCAGGAGTACGGTCAAGCTATCAAGTTTCATAACCGAGGTGGTACCCTAAAATCCTAATCCTCGTACGAGCCATAGACATATAGAAAAGAGCAAATTAAAACTACCAGTAAGGAGGGAAGTATATAGAACATAATATAAAAGCGAATCCGAAATACAATGAAAGAGGAAGGTATATATTATATAGAACGTAAATATTATTTTAAGCGAAAAATTGAAAATTATTTATCAACTTTGTTAGCATATTGTCTTTCATTTGCGAGCGAAAAGGTTGCATCTACAAGTATTCATATTATAATTACACAATTTATACAAATTATGATTTCGGTAGTGTTAGAATAAAATATTATTCTAACACTACCTTATTATTAATCTTTGACCGAGCTTTGCTCGGTATTCAATTAAACACGAATAAAATGACATTTTTCAAAAATGATTCCTAGCTAGATCGATTTATCGCCCCCGAAACCCCTATAAACTAAATTTCATGAAAATCTTTGGAGCCGATTCCGAGATTCCAATTATATATATATATATATATATATATATATGTATATATATATATATATACAAGAATTGCTCGTTTAAAGATATAAGATTAATGTACCTTAATAACAGAGAAAGTAGGATATAGCTATTGCTTTTCTCCCATGATGACAAAACGTTGAAAGAAAATAAAAAAAGATTATGAAGTGGCATTTAAAAAGCAAATTCTATAGGATTTAAGTCTGAAAATATTTATTTTTATATCCTCAAAAGGTAGGAAGGGGGCAAATATTTTTAAAATGCAATTTGATGCATCATGCGACATTTTGCTAAATAAAAATTGTCACTCAATAGCAAAATGGTGCATAAATAGATAAATCTATTATAATAAAATAGAGTATATCGGAGAGCGCTCAATCCGTTATCTATATCTACGGTTGAACGTTATTTGTGACAATAGCCAGCTAAGCACTTCGTAGTTGAACTTGTCATTTCGGTTCGTGATTTTTCATCGAGTAACCCCGAACAATTCAGAGGGTCATAAAATTTCCCATTTTAAGCTTTCTGTTTTTCAACAATCCTAAAGATATTTTGTGTTTGTTGCTAAATATTTTTGGTTGATAGTTTTAAAGGCAAAGTTTGTGACATTGGTGATGGTTACGAATAAAAACATAGTGCGATGCCCCTGTGGCTCTCAGTGGCTTTCTTGTATGTAAATCTTGGATGTAAATCACTCTACTGTAAAAAATCTTGTATGTAAATCACTCTTTGTTTGAAAAATTCATCATTAGAACATTCTTGATACTATTAATTTTTAAAAGTGTTACGTACTGTATTAGTATACAAGTTTAGTTCAGAGGGTGCTTCCTTCAGCCATCTGTCCGGTACTGTAGGAGTCACTACGGGTATGCGACCCCAAACTGCTCTAGCTACTGCTGTCATGACCCTTCTCCTGTGACAGTAGTATCCTATCCCCGATTCACCTCCCAACTACCCAATAAGGTGGAAGCCCCCCGCCAACACCGACTGGCGATCCTGGCCAGTCACAAGATCTGCTAATGTAGCAGCTTATATTAACGTTAGGGGTCTCGCTAACGTTCACGTCCCTACTTCTCTCCAATTGTAGCGGTTTCCCGTTCCATTGGACTCAGAGTGGCAGTGGCAAGAGTGCACCTGTGTTAGCGCAAACACTGACATTTTTATTGTATCGTGTACTATATTACTATAATATCTCCTGCGCAAATGACTTGGCTATGGACATGGTTTTCCGATTAGATATAAAATCCGGCGGCGATGGCCAGAGATAGAGAGGTCTGTGTCTGATGCAACCAGGCCTTGTCTGATGTCTGCACGCTGGCGGCTGAGGGAGAGTGGTCGCTTTGCATTGCATGGGGCTGACAGTGTGATTCGGCAGCACCCTAAGTGACAAAGCAGCTCTATTCAGGGAGGCCCTGCTTTCCCCAATCCGGGGAGGGGACTAGAAAAGTTGTCCTAAAAAAGGCTTAGCCCCAATATATTCGGAGGTGGTACCCGCGGCTGTCTCTGCATCACCTTTTACGCGGTCGAAAGCCACATAAGAAAGGACATAACATCTCAAAAATTTATGACATGACTTTTGCTGTGTGGAACGTGCGTACGCTTCTTGACCGCGAAGACAATCTGTGCCCTCCTCGTAAAACTGCTCTCGTGTCCCGAGAACTTTGACACTACGGCGTGGATATCGCTGCTCTCAGTGAAACACGCCTGGCTGACGAGGGGGAGAGGGTTGAGCGCCTCGGCGTATCGAGCGTATCATTTCTTCTGGAAAGGAACTCCGTCTTCAGAGCCTAGAAGGTCTGTTGTTGGATTCGCGATCAAAAACAACATTGTACGCAAACTGGAGGAATGTCCAATTCACATCTCGGACCGCGTTACCACGTTACGTTTACACCTGGCCAATGACAAACATCTTAATGTCATCAGCGGACATCAACGAAGTCACGCGCACCTTCTCTAGGATTCCACATAGAGAACAGGTACTTTTGATGGGCGACTTTAATGCGAGAGTCGGACGTGACTTTGAAGCTTGGCCTAAGGTCTTGGGAAGACATGGTGTCGGGAACATGAATAGCAATGGGCAACTTTTACTTACGCTTTGCGCCCAATTCCAGCTTGCTATAACCAATACCATGTTCAGACTCCCGGCAAAGTATAAGACCACATGGATGCATCCGAGGTCAAAACGCTGGCACCTGATTGACTATGTAATTGTCCGACAACGTGATATTTCCCAAGTGCATATTACGCGTGTTATGCGTGATGCAAATGCGATCTGCTCTACTGATCACAGACTCGTCATCGCCAATCGCCTCCTCGTAGATCCCAACGTATAAAGCCTAAATGCCTAGACATTGGAAAAATGCAGAACCCAAGTGTGCGTGAGTCTTACAATCAGCAAATTGGTGATACTCTTCGATTGCTGAACTTTGAGAACGGTGATACTATTGCCACCTGGCAAACGCTCTCGTCCAATATAGTCGTCGCTGCATCGGAAACATTGGGTATCAAATCCAATGTGTACTAAGATTGGTTTGATGACAATGACGAAATTTTGTGCCGGGCTTTTCAGAAGCATCGTTCTCTGTTACGTCAGCAACTCAATAACAACCGATCGGAGAAAGTTAAGGAAAGTGGTGCGGAGTTGCGCAGGCACGTAAGGGAAATAAAAGACAAGTGGTGGAAAAATAAGGCCCAACGCATGCAGTGGCTTGTTGACAGTAACCAACTGGGAGCTTTTTATGATGAGGTCTTAAATCTTAAATCACTCGACGGCACAGAGCTGCTGACCAACAAGCAAGATGTTCTTAATCGTTGGGGAGAGCACTTTAACAACTTGCTCAATATTAACCGAGCTGCAGACCTCGCCCACATCAGCTCAATGTCTGTAGTGTCACGAGTAATGAGTTGGATAGCCCGTTGACGCTGCAGGAGGTTGTCGTTGCTGTACAGCAACAAAAGAACAACAAAGCGGTCGGCGTTGACCATGTACCCGGAGAATTGTTGAAGTATGGTGGCTCAGAATTGCATCAAGTCATTTTCAAACTTTTCGCTCAACTATGGACTGAAGAACGTGTTCCCGATGACTTTAAAGTCTCTTGTATTTGCCCACTTTACAAGAACAAATGCGACAGAGCTGAATGCAATTCTTATAGATGTATTTCCCTGTTAACTGCCCCGGGGAAGGTTTGTGTTCGAATCCTACTAAACCGCTTGATACCCTTGTCTGAAGACATCTTGCCCGAGACCCAGTATGGCTTCCGGCCTAATCGGGGCACATGTGAGGCTATTTTCTCTATCCGCCAACTTCAAGAGAAAAGCCGAGAACAAGGTCAACCTCTTTTACTATGTTTCTTTGACTTAGAAAAAGCCTTTGATAGTGTGCCTCGAGAAGCTTTATGGGTGGTACTATCGAAACTTGGATGCACGGATAAGTTTGTTAGAATGATCCAACTCCTGCATGATGGTATGCGTTGTTGTGTCAATGTACACGGCGAGCAATCAGAGTTCTTTCCGATGAGCTGCGGCGTTAAGCAAGGCTGCGTGCTCGCACCAACTCTGTTCACTTTGTACTTTGCAGTAGTAGTTCGGGAGGCCCTGCAGACTTTATCCGAGGGAATTCGTATTCGATATCGTATCGAAGGCGGCGGAGTCTTCAACCTAGCCAGGCTTAAAGCTCACACCAAAGTGTCTCACATGATCATCACCGAGATGATGTATGCAGACGATTTGTGTTTTGTGGCGGAATCCTCGGAGGTAGAAAGACTTATGGAGAGTCTCAATGAGTCATGTCGAAGATTTGGCCTAAAAATCAGTGTAAAGAAAACCGAGGTAATGGCTCTGGATACACTGCGTAGACCTTCGCTCGACATCAAACTCGGTAACGACTCACTTAAAATTGTGGACAAGTTCAAATATCTAGGCAGCACTATATCATCTAAGTGCCTCCTTGATGACGAGGTCAACAGCAGAATTGGAGCAGCTGCAGCAGCATTTGGCAAGCTTCGTCTCAAGGTGTTCTGCTCACACGACATAAAGCTCACTACGAAGGGGGCTGTATACATGGCAGTGGTTCTACCCAATCTGCTGTATGCATCTGAAACGTGGGTCCTATACCGCAAGCATATCCGCACATTAGATAAATTCCACCTAAGATGCCTACGCGACATTATGAACATCCATTGGTCCCAACGTGTTCGAAACACGGAAGTTCTACGACGAGCTAATGTCAGCGGTATAGAGGCATATCTAATGAAACGGCAATTGAAGTGGTGCGGCCATGTCTCTCGGATGCCTAACACTGCTGTGGCCAAGCGCGTCTTTTATTCTGAACTTAGTAATGGCACGGTACAAAGACGTGCTCATGCGCCACATGAAGAAGTGTGACTTAGATCCGTCACAATGGGAGACAATGGCTTCGGGCCGATCACTATGGAAGCGGACCGTGAGCACTAAGGTGTCAGAGTATGAGAAAGTGCGTGTGGCCGAGCTAGATGCTAAACGCGACGCGCTCAAGGCTCGACCACCTGTAGCCATACACTATCATTATGTAGGAGGGGTACTGACTTGCGCTCAATGTTCTCGCACGTTTAGTGCAAAAATCGGTCACCTGCGAGCACACGAACGACGCTTGCAATAGCCGTAGACCCAAAGTCGCTGTGGCCGAAATCGGTCAGGATAGATATATATATAGTATACAAACACTAATTATATTCCTAAAAATGCCATTGAAAATAATATTGACCATCTGCTAGGTACTTTTTTCGTACTTACTTCTCAAAAAGTCTAGTGTTGCCATTGATGATTGCAACCGTGAAAATAATTATAACTAATTTGATAATTCGTCATTAATGTAAGTATAATTATTGCAGTCATGACTCATGGGTGAATTAAGCGTGTAACAATAATTGAAAACTGCAGTTTTTTTCATATTATATGAAACTATATGATTTGAAATACATAATAAAAATGTGGAATCTATGCATAGCTAGATAGTTTAGCTAGATAATGACGTACTTAATTAGAACGTTATTATCTAGGTGAAATAAAGCACTCTGTAACTTTGTAAACCTTGTAATGGTTTGTCTAAATTATAAGGAAAAAAATTTGTTCATTCTCTTATGTTGTATAAATTATTAGTTACCCGGTTCATGATCCACTCATGTCTTTAATTGTATACAGACTATACACTATAGTCTATATTATATACAGTTGAGTCAGTGTTGGACACCCGTATACATTACACAAGGCGACCGCTGTGGTGTGTCAATATGCCAGAAAACAGCAATAAATGAAATAAGTTTTGATTTAATGAGAATTTACGTTGAAGGCTATTGTTACGAGCTGCTGAGCGAAAATCGTAACACGTTTGGTTCAAAATTATTGGTATTGTTCATATAGATCATAATATTACAGTACATAGATCATAATATATCATATTAAAATCATAATATTATAAATGCGAAAGTGTATCTGTCTGTCTGCCACTCTGTCTGTCTGTCTGTCTGTTGCATCTTCACGCTCGAACTCCTGGACCGATTTTGCTGAAATTTGTGATGGGCATACTTTGAGACCCGGAAATGGACAAAGGATCCTTTTATCCTGGAAAAACCGAAGGTTACTGCAGGATAAATTAATTAATTTGTGGTTGTGGGCGTCATCTATTAGATTATTATTGGGACACCCAATTGGATGAAGCGAATTCTATAACAAAAGGATAACATTTTACAACATAAGGACACTTAAGGACAATTACTTATTTTTTCCCTTATAATTTCAACAAACCTTGTGACTTACCTACGTTATCATCTCGCTATACATAAAATCAACCTTTTTAGAGTTCCGTAGTCAAAAGGTAAAAAACAGAACCCTTATGATTAGTCATGTCTGTCTGTCCGTGTGTCACAGCCACTTTTATCCGAAACTATAAGAGCTACATACTATTGAAATTTGGTAAGTAGATGTAGTATGTTAACCGCATTAAGATTTTGATACAAAAATTGAAAAAATATTAAAAATTTTAGGAGTTCCCATAGGTACCTACAATTTGACCTACAACTGAAACAAAAAATTTTATACTATACATATATCTATGGTTTTTATTATATGATACACACATTTAATACACATCCATGACCCAGGAACATTGAAAACTTTTTGTTCCGTCGGCGGGATTCGAACCCGCGACCCCCGGCATGAGCGCTGACCACGCGCTTAACCACTGTGCCACAGAGGTCGTCATAGATAGCAAAATATTGGTTTCTCAAATTAACATCCACATTTTGTTCAAATACAATCTTCAGTACTTTGAGATTCAAATCTCTAAGATGACAGCCGAAAAATTGAATTCATAGAAAATAAGGCTGAATGTAAAATACGAATTCGTACTTGGATAATACTAAAAAATGAAGTTTGTTATGTTAAGCCACATACATTTAGGGTTCCATAGTGTTTTTTAGTTGATATAAAACCATCAGTTACTTTAAAAAATGTAAAAGCAAATTGTCAGCAACCTTGTTTGCTTAGACATTGACTTCTATCGCAGCTACCAAATATTTGAAATTATCCTTACCGAGATCCAAAGCATCTCTGTCTAGAAAAATAAAACAACAGTAAGGCACAAGATAAACTGAAAAAATCAATAGTCATATTGTTTAAATCAGCTAAATTTTTATTTCCTTACGAAAACTCAAGTAAAATCGTATTTCAACCGTAAGCAAACTGTTAACCAGATTTTCGAATGCACATAAAATATTCTTCTATACTTGGAATTGATTTTTATCAATAGTTCCCAGATATAGGTTAATGTGTTTTATGAGAGGCAATAAGTACGGAACGGTCGAGTCTTGTGAATTAATAGCAGGAAGTACGGTTAATAGAAATGTATAATGTTGTTTTACGATACCTAATAAAATGATCAAAAATGTCTGTGTTTTTATTTTGACTTATATTATAAAATTATTGGAACGAAGTTCCTTATCGCGTGTTCGGCGTAAAGGAGGCTAGACAGAACGATATTTGACCTCGACATTTTTTATTAGTACCTGCATGGTAGGGGCAGAGGGCGTTGATAGTATTCCTGTGCGTCAACTGGATGGCGTTTTTGAGAATAAATAGCGACGCGTTATTATTATACTTGGGCGTCCATTTATTCCTGGGCGTCCACAGATGGCGTTTTTTTAAATATTTTTTTTGAGTATATAATAATAATTATGTATACAGGTCTTTTGAACATAAGAAATAACTTCGTTCTTGCTTCGTTCCATTCGGGTGTCCCTTGAGACTTTTCAAGTTTTGTGTTTTATTTGTAGTTACTGCCTTATTTAAGGCTCCAATACACGTGGAGATAGATCGCATCGCAGGCCGACCTGACCAAACTATGTTTATCTGATTACAGCGAAACCCAAAGAAAGCTTTATGATTTTGTTACACACTTGACGCCTGCAACTAAGTTGCGCCAAATTTCGTTTATCGAGCGGCAACCGTACATTTTTCAAATTCAAAAAGTATCCTATGTTCTTTTCCGGGACTCAAAGTATCTCCATAAAAAATTTCAGCTAAATCGGTTCGGCGGTTTGAGCGTGAAGTGGTAACAGATAATAATAATAAGTGTAGATGTAAAAGACCCGCAGTGATAACTGACAATTTTTCCTCAGTGCTTACATCTAAGTGAATGAAATAAGCTAAATTTCATAAAAATTCATGCATTTGTATGTACGTACAAACAAATAAATAAATATTCCTTTCATATAAAGTAGACACAAAATACGATGCTTTAGATTTTTTGCAGCTTTTATAAGTCTTTAAAAAGTCACCAGTACTTTATACTGGGAAAGGGAGCTCAGCCTCTTTATTTCATTCCACATTTGCTTTATGGTCCGTGCAGATAACGCTGATATGCGACGTATTATGAGTTGACATAATAAATGAAAAATGTTTTAATCTCGGCTTAATCCACGCTTAACTAAAGCTTAATGAGTGTTTAATCTGACCATTGGCCAATAATTAATTGTTATTGAAGGCTCGCTCAAATACTTTGGCGAGTTTAAATTATTTACGATACTTTCAATCTTTAAAAATGTAACTTTTGCAAGTCCAAAATTGTGTGTTGTGTTGTGTCCAAAGTTAGTTTAAAATGTGTAAAATATAAAAATATGTACAGCTGTAGATATTTTTATATTTTATACATTTTAAAACATAGTTTTTGGGAATTATAACCGAAAAACTAAACAATGGAGCCGACTTAACTAGATATAACATATGAAAACCACATCCGTACTAACACCCGGCGCTTAGCATAGCCGTTTATATGGCGACCGCAGTGCCTGCTGGCGTCACAGCGTCACACCGTCACACCGTCACAGTGTCACACCGTCATAGCATCACATGTGACGAATACGCCTCGCATGAATCTTGCACGGTTCAAGAACGATGTGACAAAGGTGTAGTGTCTGTATTCGCTATGACAATTTGATGTTGCAGTCATTAGGACAGGACAATGAGGATATTATAATACTTTTAAATATTTATTGGATACAGGAGATATTATATTATATTATATTATGTCATAGAACACACAATTATTACGAGGTAATAACAGAAAGTCCTACTATTAATGGAATCCCTTGTATTTTCAAACAAAAATCTGAATGAAGAAAAAAATATAACCGCGAACTGTGGGTAGGATAATTAACTTGATGATGATCCAACAGGCATTCCTAGATAAGCCTATCACACACGTCTTAAAATGTAATTATTATTTAATGTGATAAAGACGCAATTTCGCATAAGCTTAAATCATCGTAAGGGGATTAATTAAATTCATAAGCACCGTCGTTAGCGCGTAAAGATGGGTGCGTTATAAGGCCCCTGCCTCGAATTTAGCGGGAGGGACGCGGCTGCAGAACCCGCAATGTGCGCAGACGCCATAATCGCCGCTTGTCAGAATTGCGAACCTTCCCAGCGGTGGCTACAGCGCTTCCTTAGCTGCACGCGTTGCCTTACCTGCAATTGTATCGTTGTATCAATTATTATTAGGGGTATCACGGTCCCAAAGTAAGCCTCTGCCCCAAGTTTAGCGATAAGTAGAGCGGCGCGCGGTAATAGGGTAATCCACGCGTGTGCGCCTGGCCTTATGACAGAAAATATTCACTTCTTTTCAGCAATGCTTGTTAGAAACTGAAACAACTATACGTCATGTTAATGCTGATCGCACATTTATCAGCACCGTACGCGCTGTACGCGCCGAACGCACCGCACAGTTCACGAATGAGCGAGGTTTCACATCATTTCATACAATGAATTCTAAAATGCGTATACGGCGCTTGCTTGCTAATAAATAATATGCGATCACGTCGACGCGAAATTCGAGGCTGAGACCTTAGCGGTATCGCGCCCCCAAAGTTAAATGGAATGAAACCGCACGCCCTTTCCAGTCTCAATAGTGCCGATACAATTACAACTCTCTTCAAGTGTACTCAACTAGGGATGTCTTTATCGATAGGCGCAATATCGCTAATCGTGCCTTCTCTTTCGTAAATACAACTAGAGTTAAAGTTGTTGAACTTATTTGCTTATTAATGACTGATCGCGAAGCAAATAAATAATTTTTGAGAAAACACAAAAAGAGCACAAAATATCAGCTCGTAAAAGGATCTGAACTGTATAATCTCGTCTTTCAGTATTTCGGGATGAGTCGATTAATATGTTACGATTCCGATTAAAGTGCGTAACAGAAGGAAATATAATATTATATAATGTATAATATATTATAAGCAAATACTCTTCCGAGTTGGTATGTGTGTGACCTTAAAGTGTATGATCATAAGGGTAAGATTTGTTTCATTGTTTTTTTTTTACACTTGTCGACAGCAGCCGACGGCTGCTATCGACTGCCGTCAACGCGTGCCGTCGACAAGTGCCGTTCGTCTGTAAGCGCTCCGGCGAAGCTACGCTGCAGCGGAGCAACGCCACATTTCACGTTCCCTAGAAATGACGTTTTATGCTGCCGTGTAGTGTCGCCTGCCCCCGTAGACAAGTGGCAAAACGCTAACGCTAACGTTAACGCTAGCGCTACAAAATGTATGGATTTGAAATTAGTATTCGCTAGCGAAGCGATGACTTATGTCAAATCACATACATTTTGTAGCGCTAGCGTTAGCGCTTTGCCACTTGTCTACAGGCCCTGGTACGCCGACGTAATATTATATTAGTATAATAAAAATAAACTTTTAAATTACAAAATCATCTCTTGCCTAACTTTAATAAAATATAAATTGAAATAAAAAGCACTAAAAGGCCATTAAAATAGATGCGGTGATCGGAAACATGCGGTCAGATAAATATGTCATTAGGTTGGTAGCGTTGATCTCCAATGAAAACAGATAATTGTAAATACCTACATTTTGACCACTGATGTGGATTTTATAAATACAACATTAGTTTAATATTAAATAGTACGTACCAAGTAGGAAATAAAATTGAAGTTCATTATATTATCTATAAAATATCGTACAGAAGTTGTATAACATTATGAAAAGCCATCTTATGGTTCTTGTCTTACGAATTTTTGATCAGATTACGGGTACTTTGACGCTTAACCAAGTTTACACGTCTCATTTTACCCATCCAGAATAAAAGTGCAAAAGACTGCTAAAAATATGTCACTTCTAAAATAAATTATTGAGAATTAAAAAAAAAGATAATATCGACAGCCATCTCCTCACTACCACGAGTTTATAAAGTAAAAGGGCCTTTATATCCCACTTATGCTGTATTTTTATCACTATTAACGTAGGTATAATGCGGTAAGTATGAAAGGGATATGGCTTCTTTATGTATGAAGTCCTTTTCAGATTTACAGGAAAAACGGCTATCAGGACGATGATTCCAGTTGAACGAGATGTGGTGAAAGATTATTTATTACTTCTAAAATCTGTAATTTTCACACTACCGATTTGAAAATAAATAATATTTTTGAAATTAGAATGAGAATAAGGGACAATAGGCTACTTTTGATTGTAGAAAAATAATAAAGGTAATAAATAGCATAGCTCGTCGGTATTTTCTTTTTAGTGACAACCTGTGTTGTCAACAAAAAAAAAAAAAAATCTTAAATATATGTATAGTATAAAAGTATTAAAATAGGTATAATATTTTTCCGTAGTCTGGTACCCGTAACACAAGTCCTTCAGGTACTTACACGGGGCCAGACTGACGTGGTGTGAAGCGTCCATAGATATTATTATTATATGTAACTTAGCAAACTTTTAAAATCCATATTATTATTAATCTTTTACTTTGGATTGCTGCTTCAACGACCTGATAGGTTCCAAGGCCTATGAGGTTAAAAAATCAACTAACTTAACTTCAACGAAATATAAACTATTTCTGCTCTCTAAAATATTTTTCGCAACATTTTCATCGCCATTGCGCCAAAATTCATTAAAATCTCAACAATCCTGTATGTCCTCATTAAGAGATATGGTTTTTGGTTCGTTTATATTTTTTTTCAAGCATTCCACGAGATATTTTATCCTTTGCACGGATGAGAGGGACCTTTTGTAGTTCCACCGCTTCCTTACCAAGTTCCTGAGTTGCACGCATGCACTGAATAGAATTTTATAGAGAAATTTTCTATTCTCTTTTTATTTTGCCATTAATATGTTAATTGGGCTGTGCTATTTGACATACAATTGTGTTTCGTATTCGGTTTTGCCTGCTATTTAAAGGTCGTATCTACGAGTATTAAAGTGTTGTTGGTATATTTTGGGTTGTAAGAACTATACATGGTTTTTTGTTCTAAGGTTTTGATGGTAACTGGCTATTAAGTTATAGTCAAGCAAGTTTTGAACCTAAAATGTGCTTGATTTGAAATAATTTCTGAGTGACATGGTGCTTGCAAAGCACAAAATATTATATAAAATCCCATACTTTTTGATTTCCAACCTGATTATCGAAAAGATCGATGAAACTTGACTGTCACATTGACATCGATAAAAATGAATAGCTTTACATTTCGAAACATTGCTTACTTTGACAGAATTAAATTTAATTAATGTAATTAAATGTATGTGTCTGATTGACACATTTTGTTTAACATCAACGACATTTACGTCAACACATGAAAATATATTGGTGCTGTAATTATGAAACGCCTGTTTTATTCAATTTAATATTACTAGCTATTTGACCGACCTTTTTTTATGAAATAAGGGGGCAAACGAGCAAACAGGTCACCTGATGGAAAGCAACATCCGTCGCCCATGGACACTCGCAGCATCAGAAGAGCTGCAAGTGCGTTGCCGGCCTTTTAAGAGGGGAAAAAAAATATTTATATATATATATATATATATATATATATATATATATATATATATATATATATATATATATATATATATTTTTTTTTTTATTTTTTATTTTTATTTTTTTTTTTTTTTCGACGCATTTAGCATGCTGCACACTAAATTAGATTCAAACAATATTCTATTTGAACCTTAAGAATAATAATTATTCACAGTAATTATTATTCTTATTACGGGCTGCCATCACCAGCCGGCCGTAGTGAACACTGACGGAGAATCAGGCCATACCTCTGCCTTGCCTTAACCGGCCGGTCAGAGTGGAGTCGCAAGAGCTTCGGCTCGGAGGTAGGATGTGAAGCGTAAGTGGCGAGTGGGCGACGTGATGGGACCCTCTGAGGGTGCAAGTGATCGGCGTTTAAAGTCCAGCGACACCTCTCCTGCCTCAAGCCGCTCTGTCAATGTTGCCGCCTCAGTGCACCGTGCGTGTGGCCATTTTGAGGGACCCATTCAAAGAGTTGGCGAGTCACCGTCTGCCAACTTTATGATTTACATGTTACAACGTTGTATCGGCAGACGCCATAGTCCTTCCATAGTCCCAGTTACCCAGTCCACTAGCACCTCACCTCCATAGCCCGATATAATTTTAATTCCATTCCCTGCAATGGCCGCTGGCTCTCCTTAGTCGTACTCTCATAGTGCGGACAGAGAGAGTCGCCGGCCGGTGTCACTAAACTGTGTAACGGGCCTCTACGTGTTGGCTTCGGCCCCACACGTCCGGGATTTAAGTGCCCGTGAGCAAGGAGTGCTTTTCACAATAATAATAAAAATTATTATTATTGTGATCTAAGCAGCCGTAGCTTATCCGCTACGAGATCGTAGAGCGTCTACAGGCGTAGCGGTGCTACGCCGCTTTTGTTTTAATTTAAGTTTTCATCCGACTACGATGCCAAAAGAAAGAGTAATGATTTTGGCAGTCTATGTTTGCGCCCTCGTAGTGGCTAAACTCAACGATATCAAAATACGTTCTAATTCTATGGCTAAATTACTATTCAATACCTAGTAGTAACGCTGTAACTGACATAGGCTGTTTGTTTTTCTCAAAAGTTTATTGTAGTCATGTTACAGTTTTTAAACTTGCTTGCTAAGTATTAAAGTTCAATCTTAACTAAGCCAAAATTATACTTTAACTAAAGCCTACGTCAAAGCCGAGTGTAGCAAACGACGGAGCTGCGGTGGCATAAAACAGGGGACAGCATGCTGCCTTGTAGTACCCTGTACCTTAAACTTATCAAAATTGCGGCCAGAAACGGCCTTACACAACTGCCCTGGAATAGCCCCATGGAATCATAATCTGAATTGAATACGTGAGTGGAAGAACCAGGTCAGTAACAGTTTCGTTTTTTTGCATAAATGGAGGATTTAGGGCCGAAAAAATGATTTGAAATTTAAAAAAAAACTGTGCATTTTATGTGTAGCCTGATATATTAGGCAGGTGATCAAGGTTTGTTCAAATTATAAGGGAAAAAACGAGTAATTGTCCATAAGTGTGTTATAAAAAGTTAGCTGGTTCTTGCGTTATATATGACCCAGTGAACTTCGTGTCACTTCCCTATTAATGTCAATCTTCCCTGGACTAAAATAAGCCAAATCGATTTAGCCGTTCTCGAGTTTTAGCTAGACTATAAAATTTAAAATTCATCTTATTTACCTCTACAGGGTGTAACAAAAATAAGTGATAATACTTTGGGGTGTGTATGTGTTCCTTGTAGAGAGATCACTGTGAAAGTAGCAGCGCTGAAAGACCAACATTTTTTTCACTTTTGTATGGGAAAACTCGTGATGCTCGGGCCCTTGCCCATACAAAAGTGAAAAAAAATCGTCTTTCGACGCTGCCACTTTCACAGTACCTTTAGGGTATTATCACTTGTTACACACTGTATATTTATTTATTTCTTTATATACATAAATTATTGGTTATTCAGAATGTTAAGAACATCATACTATTTAAGTATTCATATTTATTACGGTATGAAACATTTTTCAGTCCACTTTTTGTTTGTCATAGTAGCCAATACTTAAATTATTTGCTCACAATCTAAGGTCACTATATCCAGTATTTGCTGGGAGTTCCGAACAGTTAAGTGTCACGAGACACTAGTTAACTCAGCCTCTTGTAGACAAAACAAGACTGTCTGGACTCTGGAGTATTGTATCAACTCGAAGATTTAAATACAAATATTTATGGGACAGTCTCAAGGACTCGAGAACTTTACGAGCTAGCGCGCACATGAAACGACCGTATTAAGGCAGACTATTGGCTTACAAAATACATGAAGGTGATGTTGTGTTCATCTTCATAATAATGCTTAAATAAATCTATATATATAAAACTCAAAGGTGACTGACTGATTGACATAGTGATCTATCAACGCACAGCCCAAATCACTGGACGGATCGGGCTCAAATTTGGCATGCAGGTAGATGTTATGACGTAGGCATACGCTAAGAAAGGATTCTGATAAATTCCAACCCCAAGGGGTTCAAATAGGGGATGAAAGTTTGTATATACCTCTTAACGCGAGCGACGCCGCGGGCAAAAGCTCTTAACAATATATAATAGTTATTGCATCACGAATTCAATTGATTTCTTGTTGAACATTAATGAAACACAATTTTCCATGTACTTTTTCTACTACATTAAGAAACTAGATGACGCTCGCAACTCCATTGCGCTAAAACTTGTTTACCACGCTGGAACCTTTTTTCCGGGATAGAAAGTATCCTATGTCATTTCCCGGGACTCAAAGTATCTCCATACCGAATTTCAGCAAAATCGGTTCAGTGGTTTGGGCGTGAAGAGGCAATAGACAGACAGACAGACAGACAGATGGACAGACAGACAGACAGATACACTTTCCCATTATTAAATATGGATTATTATAGATTTTAACAAAATACACGACCGGTTTCGAAATAATTCATCATCAGATAGTGTAGGTACTTTTAAATAAATAAATATCAAATTAAATAAATATAAAATCAAAAAAAAAAGTAAGGGCTAACAGCATCATAGAATTTTATACAATTTGCAAGAATTTTTCACCCAAGTACGACTATTTTTATACTAATGTAAACATTAATTTATTTTGGTTTGTTTAACCTAATTCATAGTAAATTAAAAGTGTTTTGATATCTTAATTGTCATTATAAATACACTCTTTGTTCTCCTTATGTGATCAAATTAACTACTCTTAGTGCCGTTCAATTAAAAATAAATTAATACAACCAAACTTCTACACTGATGAAGAGTTCCCTGTTTATCAGTTAGACAACGTAATGGTAGAATTATTCTCTATCTATGTGATTATATAGCAAAATTAGGCCAAAAATTGTGTTTTTGAATGGGAACCCCACTTAATTTTTTTTTAATTATTATTAAGTATTAATGTGAGTACACATATTATAAGCAAGGACTTTATATCTACCTGCTGCCATTATTGATATAGAGCAAAAAAAAACCAAATTCACGTTTGTTGTAACTTGTATGGGAGCCCCCTTAAAATATGATAAAATAATTAATATTTATGGGGGTTACCGGTGTGATAACAAAATATACTGAAAAGAAAATAAAATTAATATTAAAGCCCCCCGGCTTAAATATTAATTTTATTTTCTTTTCGGTATAATATTTTGTTGTTACAGATAAATATGCATAATCTGTGAAAATTTCAACTCTCTAGCTATTACCGTTTTTCGTCCTTCGTTCGTCTGGAGAGAGACAGACGGACAGGCAACAAAGTCTTAATAATAATAGGGGTCCCACTTTTACCCTTTGGGTATGGAAACCTAAAAAAGGTAAAGATTTTATTTGAGAAAAACCACAGATATTGTTAAAATTAGAAACTTTAAAAATATTGTACACTGGTGTGTTAGAAAATAAAATAAAAATGAAATTACGATATTATCAATTAAACAAAGTGTATCTAGAATTAAAAAAAAATATAATTTTAAACGTAAGTGTTATCACAAATGTTTAAGTAAAGGATTTCTCGAGTGGAACTGCGGGTGAAAGCTAGGTTTTATTAAAAGCAACGTACAAGCGATGTATCACCACTGATCGACTTTCATAGTCTGTAAACTCTATTAAACTTACTAATGGACTAACTAAAGGAGCCTTTTGTCATATATCACATTTACCAAACACAAACCGACTGGGAAACGTCTTAATGTTAATTTGTTTTAAGTTTACATTACATTTTGAACCAGACATTTCTGGAGAAACTACTGAAACATTATTCATCAATCAAGAAGAGTGCAGAAAGTTTATTACTTATATTATATTTTTTTGGATAATCAACATTTGTATAGGTCTACCAGAATCTGATGGCGAATGACAACAGATTTTCAAAAAATATCCTTGATGATATATTTTGCATGTTACACACACATAATCAGCCGCTATAAGGAAAAAAAAGGATCAAAATGTTTTATTCCAACTACCCCGGTATTGCTATACTGTACTCGGCGAAACATGGCGGTAGCGGTCATTGACTCCCTGTCAAAAACTTGTCATTTTCTATACAAAACCACGATTGACAACATCTGACACTTCATTGACAATTGCGGTGTATATAGAAAATGACAAGTTTTTGACAGGTAGTCAATGACCGCTACCGCCATGTTTCGCCGAGTAAAGTGTAGAGTCAATTTACTTTTCCACTTTTTGCCATCAGATTCTGGTAGCAAGAATACCGATAAATATACAGAATATACATTTTAATATTATTTTTCTGGCACAAAACTATCTTTTGTTTCCGGGGATCAAAATAACTCTATAGGAAGTGTCATCATAGTCGGTTCAACGATTTAAGCGAGAAGTTATAAATATGACTATTACCTAGCTTATACTTATTACATAGCGTCACTCGTAAGTACGAGTATAAAAATAAATAATTAGGTACAATTATGCTTTGTTCAAACCCACGCGACCACGCGACTGCGAAGCGGGAGCGTCAATACAAAACACATATTTGACAACTTGTCAAAATATGAGTGTTTTATACTGACGCTCCCGCTTCGCAGTCGCGTGGTCGCGTAGGTTTGGCCTAAGCCATATTGTTACGTATTTCGATTGAGTTAATTTTCAAGCAAGTTTTTTACAAATCAACCTTTTAAGTTTTTTGTATCGAGACATCTCAGAACTGGTCGGATGCTTTTAAAAGCTTTTATTGAGCTTCTAAAAAATGTTGAAAGCACTCAATAATCTTAGTAGGACAGTGTAGGCTTGAACTAGTAACACGGGATTAAAACTTTTATTTTAAGCTTATTTTGCTTCGAGACAGTCGCGACTCAGTTAGATTTTAGATGTTATTTTATATTACTACTATCTGTCCCGGCAAATGTTGTTTTGCCATATAAAGTACGACCTTTTGCCCGCGGCTTCACTCGCGTTAAGAAATATTATTATATACAAACTTTTATCCCCTATTTTAAGCCCTTGGGGTTGGAATTTATCAAAATCCTTTCTTAGCGGATGCCTTCGTTATAACATCTACCTGCATGCAAAATTTCAGCTCGATCCGTCCAGTGGTTTGGGCTGTGCGTTGATAGATCACCATGTTAGTCAGTCACCTTTGAGTTTTATATATATAGATTTCGCCCATATTATTTTATTGATGTGACTAAATTATAAGTAATGTGATAACACCATGGCAACGCCCATTGCGCTATCCCGTCGCACAAACAATGATCGCCGTCAATCTCGAGTTATAATAATTTACTATTATTTATTAAACAATTGCACTTATCAATAAGTAATATAGACGGGTGCCGAATAGACAATCGATAACTTATCTGACAGATGGACTACACTCTATCTGTCAGATAAGAGTAGGTTCACAGTACGGCACAATCCTGCACGTTTTTTTGCAGTTACATACGTCTTAACATTCGTACGCCTATTGTACTATCGTGCAAATCGTGCAGTGCGTATCGTGTAAATCGTGCAGTACAATCGACGTGTGAATGGTTCTATACATATTGTATGCGCCACTATTTATTCGATAAGACATATACTGCAAAAAGCGTGCAGGAAACGTGCAAAATTGTGCCGTGTGAACCTGGCCTAAGTAATTTATTTTTTAAGTTTCTCTCAAAATGCAGCTCAAACTGAAGCAACCGGTGAGTGAATTGTAATTTTTTAATATTATTTTTCAATAACTGTTAATAGTGGCAAAAGGAAGAAGCCATAAGGCTTTGTTTGGTATAAATGAAAATATTACTTTTAAATATTGAGAAGTCGTTTCATATTGTTTGTATTTTTTAGGTTGGCCGTTTTCCGTATTCGATTTCCGAAATCCGAATTTGTTCTCCGTATTCGCATGGGAAAGCATGAAATCTGTAGAAAAAGCATTAAATAACGCACACGTTCGTTTTTTTCCGAACGTAGGTACGTTTCGAGTGCAAGCCGGCGCGTTCGCGTATGAAGAAAAACGAACGTTTGCGCTGGTGTCACGGAATTCTAAATCGAAATTCCATTAAATTTAGTCAATGTGGTGGCCATACATTAAAAGATAATATCGATATTTATTTGTGTCACGATAAATTGACGTTCAAATTTTAAAGTACTCCACGTTGGGCAAAGCTCACAAGTCACAACTATTCTTATTTATTTATTTATTAAAATTTTGAAAAAGTATTTGTTGTTATAGCGGCAGCAGAAATACAATATAATCTGTGTAAATTTCATCTCTATAGCTATTGCTGTTCTTGAGTTATAGCCTGGAGACAGACAGACGTTTTTACCCTTAATTAAGATACGGAACTGACTCACACACATGGACTTACAATATTCAGTCGGGTTATGTCAAGTCAATCATCAATGGACCCCATAAAACTTTTTAGCGCCATTTGTACTTTATGCCATCATCAAATGCCTGATTTAACAAATGACACATAATATTAATGACACTGTACGTCGTTTGGTTTGTAACGTTTCCATGTGAACATAAAAGCGAATTCACAATGTCAGGTTTAAAACGCTAGTGCGAATAAAGCCTTAATCTGAAGCTAGACGACCGTTAATTTTGTGCCCGCTGTAGAGTGCGAAACAGAGTCGTATTGTAATGATAATAAATCGCTGGCAACGCTTCATGATGATGGTATTTATTTTACTTCGTTACGTTGAAGCGCTGCAGACGATATATTTTCATATGAGTGTTAATTGTAATGGCCGAATTTGCGGTCGAGTTTGTTAAAATTTGAGTATAAGCTTCGTAATCTATAATATTATTAATCTATAATATTATAAAACAAAGTCGCTTTTTTTTCCCTCATGGAACTTTGTTCCCTTTAATCTTTAAAACTACGCAACGGATTTTGATGCGGTTTTCTTTAATAGATAGAGTGATTCAAGAGGAAGGTTATAGGTATAAAAACATTCATTAAATAGTGGAGAAATGCTGTTATTGTTGGAGTTTCTAATGTGATGTAAATAATTACATTTCTTTTCCGCTTACATTGCAAACGCAGGCTGAACCCTACGAGATTCTATACAGAAAACTCCGCGATAGTATACGTCTATCTCTTATGGATATCCCACAATAACATTTTTTTATCATTTTCTTTTTACGACAAATAATGGCTAATTTTCGAAACAATTTTAAATACAGCATTAATCCTTATCCAATTATTAAATAACTTAATTAAATACATTGTTGATTTAATGTAATATGGCCCTTTACAGCATACGATTTAAATGAATATTTTCGAAGATATTACACATAAAAAATTGCGGGAAGTAGATTTTGCGGCGGTACCTACTTTAGTAGGGTGGTACCGACCAATGCGGGTCACGGGTAGTAACTTGTAATAATGAATACAAGTCAAAACTGCTGAATCGATTTTAATCATTTTTTCAGTGGCTATATATTTTATACCCGCGGGGCGGGTCGCTAGTTCTTTATAAACGTGCACATGAAATTATATTAGGACATGGATTTTCTGTATTAATTGATGTAGTTTTGTTTCAAGCCAGGCGTTTAATACAGTGTAGTGTATTTATTTAATAAATGTACTATAGTGAATTACAACTAAATTGGTGCAGCCGTTTAAGCGTGTAGAGGTAACATATACACATACTTTCGCATTTATTATTAAGGATAAGGAGTCCAGTATAATATTAACGGTATCACACACAAAGTTTCCTACAAACATTGTACCCAGGGGGAAGAAAGTCGATGAAAAATTAAATTACTGCGCTACGGGGATTCTGTTTGACAAAAGTTGTACGGTACTTAAGAGGACGAGTAACGCTAGAAAACTACTATCGTCCTTCTCTCCTTGCACTTACGCCCGTCATTCGTATGTCAGGTAAAACGGAATGAAGCGAAATCGACGCCAAAGTGTTCTATCAATAGCTCGATAATTTTTTTTTTCAAAAATCCGCTAGTGCAGTCCCTCGGTCATAGAATATTTTAATATATTGTATTATAATATTGGCTCAGTTTAATGCACCGTTTTGTAAACGATTTGGAAATTCGTGAAATTTAGAAGCATCTTTGTGTTTTTTTCTATGGAGAAAATTTTATGATATCGTGTTTTCGCTACAATACACCCTCCACAAACAACAAACCCTCGTAAATATATTAGAAAAAAATTAAAAATTCGTGGATTATTATTAAATTCAGAAATTTATTATAACATTTTCAATTATTTTGCTTTATTCGTCCCCTTAAGTATAACTCTACGAACAACGTATGAAAAACACAAGCTTTAATGATTAGACTAACACTCTGGAACTTCGTAAAAATGTTTTCGTTTGGGATTTGTACACGCTGTAGTCCAAACTAGCTAGTTACTAAATTTCATAGCGAAATTTAGTACCTACTCTACTTACTTAGGTACTCTGTGACTCATATTTTTGACAGGAGTTTATTTTTCTACTAGTGTTGTTGATTAGTTAATTTTTTGACTCTACCAATCAAAAACAATAGTAAAAAAGTAAATTCCGGTTAAAAAACTCAGAAACTAAGAATTAAACACTTGGATTTTTAAAGTTTATGTCCAGCAGTTTATGATAAAATAGGACCAGGAGAAAAAATTGAGTTTGCGGGGATCAAGATTCCAAATCGCAAATGATAGAAAAAAAAATGTAAATATTATTTCTGCACATATTTAAAAAAAATAACAAAAGGTCTTCGTCTTGAACATTGTAAGTACATAATGATGTAATAAGATATCATAATTATTTTTTAAGAAAAACTCAGGGCGTTGTCAGGGCGAGCAAAGCGAGCCCTAGTATATCAACAACCTTGTGGTACACTTAAAACTACCCCGCCTATTGATTTGTGATTTAACATAGTAATTTTTATTTATTATAATATTATGTAGATGTGTTAACATCGGTCAGTCAAGGTTTGGGTACTATTAAAATTGGGTCTTAAGAGGATACCACAGCGGCTAGAGAAATGAAAAAAAAGTACGTGTAATATCTATAGCTGTCTCCCTTACCTCAAGCCTATACCGCAGAACGCGATAGAGACAACTGCAGAAAATCCAGAAAATCAACGATTCGTTGTCCCCTGATTCCTTCTCCAAAACTTAAGCGATTTAAGTACTTTTTTCATTAAAGATTAAAAAAAGGCTTGAGCTGTGTTCCTATGTTTTGCTTTTTTTGTATAATCTATCCAAATCTGTTTTCTGGACGTTTGAACACAGTGGAAAATCTGGCCATTTTTTTGGGTTTTTGAACGTTCATATCTTATTTAATAATTAAATTATGAAAAAAAAGAAAACATAGGGACATTGTATTAGTGGCCGTAGATATTCAGGAAAAAAATTATAACTCTACTAGCATTATCCAGGGAGGAAACAGGGGACAACGTTTGTATGGAAAAAATGGCGGTGTGGAATCCTCTTAAAGATTAAGCATTACCACGCAGAAAAATGACGTGGGCCCTTACAAAGCTCAGCTTTTAGCTAGTGAATAAAATATTGAAATTATTTTTACCGAAAACGCAAATTAAAGTAAAGTCCATATTATGTCCTGTATCAAAACATGACACAGTTTAAACTATTCAGAAAATATATAAACTGAAAACTAATTCCGAGCTATGACTCTTAAAAAGCTGGAAATTACGAATGCAGAGGGAGCAATTAGTAAATAATTTGCGATTTTAAGAGTCACAGAGGGATAGCACTATAATTATGTAGCTCTGGGTTTTAGTGCGCTATATAATAAGATACTTTTACCATGGTTTTCACTGTGTTCCAAAGTACTTTGCACACGACAAATTACTTGTAAATCTTTATCAATGTATACTTGTGCCAAACTTCTTTTATAGCGCCAAACTTTGTATTTTCCGGGATAAAAATATCCTATGTCCTTTCCCGGAACTCAAAAGTATCAGCGTGCCAAATTTTATCAAAATCGGTGCAGCTGTGGTTAAGACTTTAGACAGAGACTTGTAACAGAGAAGGAGATAAACGACTTTCGGGTTTAAATTAGTATTGTACTAATATATTGTATTATATTGTATTATTATAAAGGATTGAATATCATCATATTCAATCCTTTATAAAAATTCACAAAAATTAAGTTAAAGTATCCTAAAATTATTGCAACCATAGTGTGCTAGAAATGAAATTTTTAATTTTAATTAAAATAATATACTTATTATAATTTTCGAATAATATTATAATATTTGGAATATAAATTATCGAGTTTTTCAAAGTGTCGTAGGGTTAAATTCGAATATTTTTAATAAGAAATTTCGATATTATTTTACTGTTCGTTCAAGTTATAAAATAAAAACATAAATTTCGCATTTATAGCTTTATTTATAAAGCATTTAAGAAACATCGGATTTTATTTAAATTTGACATAACTAAGTCGATAATTTTTATAGTTTGGGCTTGGATTTATTATAATATTATTTTTTTGAATTCATAAACATTTTTACTTGTATGGTAATAAGGATAGCGCTTATTTAATACAAATTAATTTTATTTCTTTTCAAATAATCATACGTGGGAGAGCCATGCTTCGGCATGAATGGGCCGGCTCGACCGGAGAAATACCATGTTCCGAATAGCAATCACCTACCCTATTCCCTTCCCTACCCTCCTCTATTCCCTTCCCATCCCTACCCTCCCCTATTACCCTATTCCCTCTTAAAAGGGCTGCAACGCACCTGCAGCTCTTCTGATGCTGCGAGAGTCCATGGGCGACGGAAGTTGCTTTCCATCGGGTGACCCGTTTGCTCGTTTGCCCCCTTATTTCATAAAAAAAAGAAACTTGACTTGTGAATTGAATATTTCTGGTCGACTTTATGACTTCCTGCTGATTTTAGAATTCCGTAGCCAAAAAATAAAAACCACGGAAAAGGAAAACCTTCAGAAGATGAATACTGACTGGCCTAATAAGATCTCAGTATTCATCCTCTGTTTTTGATGATACTTTGTGCGTTTGTTGCCAAAGTGCTTCAAAACTGCAGCTCGACCAATTGTAATGTAATTTTCTGTGCTTCCCAGGTAGGTTTGAAAATCTCAATTTTTTTTTTTTATTTTTTTTTTATGAAATAAGGGGGCAAACGTGTCACCTGATGGAAAGCAACTTCCGTCGCCCATGGACACTTGCAGCATCAGAAGAGCTGCAGGTGCGTTGCCAGCCTTTTATGAGGGTAATAGGGGAGGGTAGGGATGGGAAGGGAAGGGAATAGGGGAGGTTAGGGAAGGGAATATGGTAGGGGATTGGGCCTCCGGTAAACTCACTCACTCGGCGAAAAACAGCGCAAGCGCTGTTTCACGCCGGTTTTCTGTGAGAACGTGGTATTTCTCCGGTCGAGCCGGCCCATTCGTGCCGAAGTAGGGCTCTCCCACGTATTGTATCCTTGAAACAACGTACTATTCAGATAATCAAATCACATCTGATGATGATTTGTATTAAAAGCGTTCGTGTGTTACGTTAAATTGATAAAAATTAAAATAATACTGAAAAAATGCAAGTAAATTGTGTCTTATTAGTGTTTACTTCATTTTTTTATATTTTATGTAATTTTGGGCCGTCTATGGGCTATTCGCCCATATCCCTTTTTTGCTATCTTTGTACTCGTATATAGGTTTTTCGCACCAAGCATAATGTTTAATTCATAAAGTCTGGCTATGTTATTAACAGCCGACGGCTTATGTCTGTTACAATAACTTTATATAAGCCGACCAAATTACGTAGGTCTGCTGCAATTTTTATTTTAATAAAAAAGTTTTTCATTTTAGAACGGAACCCACGATGCGCATATTTAGGTTGGTCCTGGTCGGTTTTTTCCTCTCAATTCAATAGCTCACAATCAGCTCCAAGCTACATAGAACGAAATGCAGTCAATAAAAGTTAACTCAATTACTTTGATTTTATGATTGGGTGAAGTTTGTATTATTTAGTGTTGAACGGTTTTTATTTACTGGCTATTCATACAATCACAGAAGTCAGAACTATTAAAACGGGTAGCACTCCGGGAGGTATAGCGCAAAACGAATTATGAGGAGCTGGCAAAGGCAAAGGGGGATATAAAAAGAAAGATTTCTCGTCCTGCTGGCCGTCTGATCTCCCTCCGTCTTACGTATTTTCAGTCAGGCATGTCCTAAAAATGTGCACACCGTCACTATAAACACGTTTACAAGTGAGTAAGTGGGTTTCGTAAATTAGGAAAACCACTCTTGTTAAGTTAAAAATCCACTACTACAATGTCATGCTTTACGAAGCATTTACGAAGATGAACTACATTAAAAATAATTATCCGTCTCGACTTAAATGATGATGAACATCTCCAGTATTTAATGTCCACACTATGCGCTTTCATCTTCAATTTTCGTCATCTTTTTTCATTCAACTTTCGTTTTGGCGCATTCAATAATTGAATGCGTCAACGAACGCAATGCCAACTGTCATTTTTAATAACAAAGCGAAAGTTTTGGATACGGTCAGAGGGCATGCGTCGCGGGCATGCCTCACGTTCGCTGTTGACTGCGCTATAACGTATACCCTTGACGAACAGAAAAAGGCAGTGTGGACAAAGTGAATAGCTTGCACCATCCAAATGTCAGAGAGATAATTAGCTACAAAAATTGTCAATTTTCTCATTGATAAAGTAAATAAATACCTTTGTAAATTCCGTGATTACCTGTTTAACTTTTTTTTAATGTGCGGACCGCGAAGGTTTATTTCATTTCATAATATGGACCCCGAACAAAACTAATTGGTGACCCCTGCTTTAGGGTGTGTCCCTTATAATAAAGAGTTGACTGTGAATGTAACAGCGCTGAAATATTAATAATATTATTAGTGATTTGTTCATACAAATATTTTCAATAAAAATTTAGACTTTATTTTATTTACACCTTCACAGACTTATTGGAAATTAGGCATAGCATTAAGCTCCTGCTTATATCGCCAAAGTATTAATTGTAGATTTAACATTACTGAATACTTTGAATAAACATTGATTGAGCGCAACCTAAGCGCCCTAACCACTTACTATTTCATAAAAACTATCTCATAAAATGCATGTTACACTTAACTAGCTGACCGCTTGTGAATCTATGCTTGGGAAAGTTTCTTAGCATTTGCAATACGATATCACCCTAGAGACATTCATTGTCAATCGTTGTTTGTATAAAAAATTAAATGACAAGTTTTTTGACAGGGAGTCAATGACTGCTACAGACAGACTTTCGCGATTTGATAATAGAATCATTGGTTGTATCTAGAGATAACCCCCTTATCTGT
Organism: Aricia agestis; assembly: GCF_905147365.1. Classification (NCBI taxonomy): domain Eukaryota; kingdom Metazoa; phylum Arthropoda; class Insecta; order Lepidoptera; family Lycaenidae; genus Aricia; species Aricia agestis. Next base: position 20,150,092 of record NC_056428.1, on the reverse strand, counting down.
GGTTGTATCTAAATTATTATACGTCTTGTGCGTATTAATATAGCAGTCTAGTAAGTTTATTAAATGGAAGTGCAACTTGAATCCCAAAAGCTATATTTCATGTTTATCTTAATATATATATTTCTTGTGTGCGTGTGTATGTGACTGAACTCCTCCTAAACGACTGGACCAATTTTGATGAAATTTTTTGTGTGTGTTCGTGGAGATTCGAGAATGGTTTAGATTTACAGTTTGGTCTACTGGAAAATGTTTTTTCAATTAATTTCTTATTTATAAGGAGTTGTTGATTTTGGAATGTTTTACATTAGATCCGGCGGACGGCGCTATCATCGCATTCAATATTATTCTATTTCAATTTTAGTTTGTCCTGACAGATGTTGCTACGATTAATTTGAAAAAATTTTTGTTATTCAATTCATGTGCTGATTAAAATATTAAATAAATAACACATAGGCTACAATTTTAACCGACTTTCAAAATGGGGGAGGTGTTATGTTCGTTTTCTTATATTCAACGATTACTCCGCCGTTTGTTAACCGATTTTCAAAATTTTTCTTTTGGTATATAGGGTATCATCCCAATTTGGTATTATATTCAGAAAAGTGGTGATCTGATGAAGGATCCATAAGTAATCGAGGGAACTCCTCAAAACTTATAGGGAAACATATGGTGACTTCGGTTTCGTGAGAAGTATTCTAAGCATATGCTACCGACAAGTAAGATTTTGCACCGAGATATACCTGGTATACCGTGGTTCGGAAGGTGCTGAGAGAATTCCTGATTCTTTATAGATACAAGTTTGGGAGTTTCGGCGTTGTTTTAAGAACAGAAAGCATATGCTACTATGCAAATTACATTCTTCATCATCATCATCATCACTACCATATTATACCATTTCATAGTCTTTTAGATCGAGACTCGAGTTTGTCAAGCGATAATTAAAAAAAATCTATATCTACCTAATATTATAAACCTGAAGAGTATGTTTGCTTGAACGCGTCAATCTCAGAAACTACAGGTCCGATTTCAAAACTTATCTCAGTGTTAGATAGATCATTTATCGAGTAAGACTCATCATTTATCGAGAAGGTTATATTATATTATTACTGTAAGACTAATACGACAGAAGAAACTCAGGAAAATGTGGGAAAAACGGGGGAAATATTTTTTATGGGAAAATGTACCTACGGATTGTGTAAAATTTCTAATTTACGCGGGCGAAGCCGCGCGGGACATCTAGTAAAAATATAAAATATTTGGCTTGAGAGTGCAGTGCAGTGAGCAGCGAAAAAATTTCGAACAAATTTTGTAGACAGCTATTGCCGGAACATATTTTGTACAATGGCAATGGCTTTAAACTCAAGTCAAGTGTAATCCACGGCCATATTTCACGAAAATAGCAAATGGCAAAAAACTTTATTCACTTATGTTTTGATACTTGTGTGCACGCCAAAACTAAGGCTTGATTTTTGTGAGTCCGCGCAAACGAGCGGCTTGGCCGCTACATTGTGAGATGACAAGTAATTGTATGTGGGACCGCGCCTCTATTTAAATAAAGCGTTACATACTAAGGTTTGTGATTTCGAGGTGGAGCCGCCAAACCGCACGTTCAGTCGGACGCATATATAACGAGCCTAATGGCCTGTTTCACCACTTCCTGATAAGTGCCGAATAGGCTATCGACAACTTAACTTGACAGATGAAGTATGGAGAATCTGTCAAAAAGTTGTGAATATTTATAATGGAGAATCTGTCAAAAAAGTTGTGAATATGCCTATCCGGAACCTTATTAGAAAGTGGTGAAACAGGTCCTAAATCTGTTTCGAATGTGCAGAACAAGATTAATAATTTAAAATTTGTCTCTATTTTTATGATTCCGTTGTTGGTAGCATGCGTGATCTTTGTCGACCGTCGGCAATGCTAGACGAATTTCATTCAGTCCATTTTTAGATAAACAGCTCATACAATATACAGCTCCAAGGGGTCACCGGCGACCGCGATAACAATAATTGAATAGCATTGTGTCTGGTTTTCCCACGATTGAGGTATTAATTAGAAAACTATCGCAGAATAGAGAAAGCAAAGTTAAAGCCTTCTATATGTGCGGTTTAAGTGAATTTTCCATCTCGAAATTATGAGCCTACACAGATTCAATTATTATATTAAATACTAAATGTCGCCCGCCACTCCTTTGCGACGAAATTAGTTTATCGCGCGCGAGGGACATTTTCCGGGATAAAAACTGTTCTATGTCCTTTACCGGGACACAAAGTCCATACCAAATATCATCAAAATCGGTTCCCCGGCTTACACGAGAAGAGGTCACAGATAGACCTTTTCGCATTTATGACATTAGTATGGAGATATGGGTTTCACAAACTCGATTCCATTCGTTCGCAAAAGTGTTAAACCAAAACAAAATGGTCGGACCATAATTTCACTTCACTATTTTATAGTCTACTGTATCATGTTCGAACGAAACCCATAATACGAATTGAAACATATTCCGCCGAGTCAAAATGGAATAACCCATAAAATATACAAATCAATATTATTGTGAGTGGTATGCTGAATGATAGCTTTTATCGCGAGATTTTTACATGAGATTTAATGGAACGGAATGATTTCAGGGTTTGTTTTCGGGACGAATTTAATCGGAATCCAATACGATCTTTGGTTATTCTTAAATAAAATGCGCTTTCATAAATTAATTTAAAGGATGGATGGAATGCAATCCGGAAGTGCCGGCAGAAGTGAAAACACATTTTCACCAGGGGGTGAAAGGGGTGAAAAAGAGGGGTGAATGGGTGTTACAGGAGTTTACTTCCTTTTCTACGCCGCGCCTTCTTTTTTCTCCCTCCTTTTTACAAATGTTATCTTAATAATAATTATTATCATGTGTCCTGAGTCCTGACGTGTTTTTCACATTTTCCCCCATCCAAAAAAGTGCACGCTGAATAAGTGTTGACTTTTTTCTCGTTATGCTTCCATACCGACGGCTAATTTCATCGAAACTAATCTGGCTACGCGGGAGTCACGTTTATATTACTTAAATGTGTGCGCAATACACAAGAATATGCTGTGTTTCTTTTCTCGCTAAACCTACGAGGACGCAGTTTTTAATAAAGTTTTAATTTTGACAAGATCAGTTTTTACAAAACTAATTACATAATTCAAGTTTACTTTAAAAGGAAATTGTACTGCACATTTTTTTTTATGAAATAAGGGGGAAAACGAGCAAACGGATCACCTGATGGAAAGCAACTTCCGTCGCCCATGGACACTCGCAGCATCAGAAGAGCTGCAGGTGCGTTGCCGGCCTTTTAAGAGGGAATAGGGTAATAGGGGAGGGTAGGGAAGGGAAGGGAATAGGGGAGGGTAGGAAGGGAATAGGGTAGGGGATTGGGCCTCCGGTAAACTCACTCACGCGGCGAAACACAACGCAAGCGCTGTTTCACGCCGGTTTTCAAACATTTAAAAAGACACAAGACGCCACACATTTAAAAAGATAAAATAGACGTGCTGATAGTTTTGAGAGTTAGTTTCAAATAATATTTACATAGCTTTGCTTTTAGTCTTACTTTATCATCGTGAGATTATTCGACAGTAATTTTATGCAGGCAGGGTTGGCGATATTTGCTGTTTGTAAGCAGAAAACTTGAGTATTTTGGTTATGATTGTATGGTGACGAAATAAAATAAAATTAGTATTTATTTAAATAAAATTAAAACCTGGTAGGATAGCGTCCTAAAATTATTGTAACCAGAGCGCTGAATTTGAAAACCTCACATTACTTAGAAAAAGCGAACGAAAAGGAGGGTTTAAGTTTGACATAATATTATTATCTGTATCTCGTCTGTCCGTGGCATCGAAACATCTGAACGGGGTGGATCAATTTTGATCTTGATTTGTTTGTCTTACCCTGACGTAATCGACTACGGTAAAGTTTATATAATAATCGGTATAACGCATGTATAATATCTACATTTTATGACATAAAATATAATATTTTGGTCATTAAGGGCCTGTTTCACCATTTTCTGATAAAGTGGCGAATAGCCTATTCACAACTTTTTTGACCGTTTCTCCATACTTTATCTGTCAAGGTGGATAGCCTATTTGGCACTTATCAGGAAGTGGTGAAATAGGCCCCAAGAAATTTAGCAATTTTCGGTCTAGATTTATATTTTATCTTTAAAATTGTCTTTTTTTAACTTAATTTTTGTTACTTGTTTGTAGTGTAGATGAATCAAATGTATCAAACTTCATTCAAATGGATTCAGCCGTTAAGATGACGCCTTGATAATTTGGCTGCTGCAGCGATATCGATTTATCTCAACAATGACTAAAGCTAAGAAATTAAAGTTCATTGTCAATTTTTATAACACAGAATAATTAACCAAAAAGGCCTCTATAAAAACAGGGATTTTAATTTTGCCAACAGAGGAGAGTGATTTAAGCTTCCAAAATTTGTACATAGATTAGTTCAAGTATACACTATAATTTGCCCATAGCTTATTCGGAGCGTGCGAAGTGGGTGGGGCCCCCCACTAAAGAAAGCGATTGCCGCGCTTGCCGTGGCAAAAATATGCAACCAAAGGGGCTCAGTTAGTAGTCAAACAAACTTGTCAATCTTGTTTTGAAATTTTTAGAAATTGGTCTTAATGGTTTTTGTATCGTAGACTGCAAAAATAACAGCAAAAATAGGTAGTCAGTATACAAATTTAATGTTTTTCCTAAATCCACTAGGAAATTAGATCAGATAGCTGCTGTAAAAATGAAAAAGTGTGTGATTCAATATAACCTAAAATTGCATTATCAGTCAAGTCAATTTTATTTGAGTTGCATTTTATAAAGATATTACTTGAGTACCTAACTGTTGTTTTAGTGTTGATGAATGATGGACCACCATGTTCTCCAATATCTGACGACAAAACTTGCAGTGATAGTTTCATAGAATACCTTTTTTATTTAAATCCAAAGTATCAGGTGGAAGAAACAGTGACTCACAAATGACGATAAACAACATCTGGTTTAACTGATCTTTTAGAAGCTGGAGATAAAGTTTCAATGAAAAAGGTTTTTCAAGTAAGCAAGTCTTAGATGAAAGGGGTAAAAAAGTTAAAATTATTATGCCCCCATTTTTATGCAAAACAAATCGAGTACTCTCAATAGGAAACCGAAAGGACTTGCTCGCTGATATTGCTCGAGTAAGAATCTATATTGAAGTGATTGAAAGCAATGATATTCTATGTTACTATTTAAGAAACTCATTGATTGAAAGTGTATTAATGCAAAGACTTCAGAAACATGAAGAATGTTTGCGGTGTTTTAGTAAATTTATAGACTCCGATTTTCTTCCAGAGTATTAATGTTGTAAAAAATAAATTAAAACAAGATTTTTAAAAATATTACATTTATTTTTTTCAAGTATAAAGTATTGCTTGTATTTTTGTTACTGATTAAAGCAGCAATATGTTTGCACTTGCCGCTCTGGTTATAAACACAGCTGCATTTTACTCCAGCAACAACCGACCATTATTATCTATCTGTAAAAATGAATAAAAATGTTTAGACTAGCTTTATCTAAATACTTAGTTACGTTTTTGGTTGGTTCATTACTTACGTTTCAACTTGTTTTATAGGGTGCTAAAGTCACCGATGTTCAACGAATTATATTGGCTCGTATTAAATAACATTGCTATTAGTTCTTAGCTCTTCTATATCCCTTACATGTCTTGCTAACACCAATTTATTTCCTTTTGGCATAGATTGGGCCTTGAAACTTATTGAGTGTTTTACACTTTCAAAACCAGTTATTTTCATTATATTCATTTCCCACAAGTAGTTTTTAACTAAATCTAACCCAAATACCATTAATTATTGTTCTAAATATATTTTATTTGCTATAATATTTACAAAATAAACAAACTCTTATTGTTTATTTTTTGACACATGCCCCTAAAACTTCGTTTGAAATATGTCAATACTGACGTGCACGTTCCGAATATGAAATATATTTATGGTTTTTAAATTACGTGACAAATACCATTTTGTCTATTATGCTCTTTCCATTTCTTGCTGTTCCATTTCTTATTTTCTATGAGAGGCCGGCCCGGCCTCTATCGAAGCGATCTAAAACATAATATTCAAAACGATTTTTACTTTAACGCGGCGTCACCTTAAAGGCGTGAACAGGCAGACAGACTTTCGCATTACTTTCGTATCACATATTAGTAGGATAACATAATAAGCCTAATCAAAAAAAAAGGTTTTTTTTTTTAATATTCATCCCCCCTAACGGTGTCAGGGCTTGTTGTTCACAATTAAGTTTTTGCAACATAACAATCAATTTACATTAAAAATTAAGTACATTCAAATATTAAATTCTTATAAAATTATTCCAATTAAACTAACTAACGATTAATAATTAACAATTCAAATAAATAACATTCCGATTAAAAATAATTATCAATGTCAAAATTAAAAACAATAAAAATACAGCACAACATTTAACTACCCTAATATCACAGATTAAGAATCACAATAACATAGGTACTCGAATTTCTCTTATTAGTAGCACACACTATTCTCTTACAAAAAGAGAGAAACAAATCCCTCTTTTTCCCCCCCAGGATGGCAGGCAGATTCTCACCCGTCACCGATGTGCCCAATCTTGGCTCAATGTCATATCTATTGCTAGCAAAAATTGGACACTCGAGTAACAGGTGATGAACCGTCTCCTCAACACCTGGCTGACACAGGCACGACGGATCCTCCTTCAACTTGAATCTGTACAAGTAGAAGGCAAATCCGCCGTGTCCAGTCAGAATCTGTGTGGTGTGATGTGTGATGTCTATCTTTTTGACTATCTTGTATGCAGCAGCAGCGCTTGGGAAAAAGAGCTTCGTGACTCCGGCCGTCCCTCCCACTTCAATCTCCTGTCCCATTCCTCAATCGTATCCTCTCTCAAGATACGCTTGACGAATGAAACAGGACACAGATCGTAGTAAGGCTTCCTTCTCAATCCCAGCGCGGCCTCCTTGGCTAGTTCGTCAACCCTCTCATTCCCCCTTAACCTTGCGTGCGCCTTAATCCAAAACAGGGATACCTCCCGCCACTGCAAGGCAGCTTTTCGGAGGGCCGCCCTTGCTTGCACTGCCAGGGGATGAGAGGAACTAAGGATGACAGCCTGGAGAGCCGATCTGGAATCGCTAAGGATATCGACCTTCGCCATTCCACTCTTGCAGGCTATACTTACTGCTCTTTGGAGTGCTACAAGTTCGGCTTGGTAGACGGTGCAATCAAAAAGGTTATTCACTATCACTATATAAGTATAGTCCTTATATTAAGAGGATGCACCAGGTGCTGGAGGAATGAAAAAAAAGTAAGTACGTGTAATATCTATAGCTGTCTCCCTTACCTCAAACCTATACCGCAGAACGCGATAGAGACAACTGCAGAAAATCAACGATTCGTTGTCCCCTGATTCCTTCTCCAAAACTTAACCGATTTAAGTACTTTTTCATTAAAGATTAAAAAAAGGCTTGAGCTGTGTTCCTATGTTTTTTAATCTAGTCAAATCTGTTTTATGTATGTTTGAACACCTTGAACCCCAGGCTTGAGCTGTGTTCCTATGTTTTATATATATTTTTTAATCTAGCCAAATATGTTTTATGTATGTTTGAACACAGCGGAAAATCTGGCCATTTTTTTGGTTTTTCAAAAAGAAAACATAGGGACATTGTATTAGTGGCCGTAGATATTCAGGAAAAAAATTATAACTCTACTAGCATTATCCAGGGAGTTAATAGGCGACAACGTTTGTATGGAAAAAAGGCCGGTGTGGACTCCTCTTAAGAGGACACACTAGAGCCGTTTTTATATATTTATATAAAAAAAAGAAAACATAGGAACAGAGCCCAAGCCTTGCTTTAATTTTTAAATGAAAAAAGTAAAGCTAAAGTAAGTAAAGCTGGAGGTAAGGGAGACAGCAATAGATATTACAAGTACTTTTTTTTTCCTTTCCTTGGTGTATCCTCTTAACCTTATCTAACAATATAAAGTCAATAGTATATAACCGGCATAACGTGTACAATGTGCATTCAATATTCGACGATCTATCATTACAGAGTTTAACACTTGCCATATCGCACGATGCTTTGTGCGCATGATTTGTAGTGGCTTCGCTATCGAACTCGCTTATTAATCTTGTTAATGATTAGCCATTTTTGGCCTCGATTTATATTTTAGTTTGTAATGTTGGTATTTATGATATTGCATAGCTTTTATCACTTTAATCAAAAAATTCCGTCATGAAAAACACCTAACATATTTCGTCTAGCGTCATTTCAGTTCGGCAGCCTTAGGTTCCGGGTTCGGTGTGACGCGGGGTATGGTGCTCGCCGCACTGACTGGCACAGTGTTTGTGCGCGTGTGACTAGACGTATGCGAATTATAAATGCATAAGTTGATTAAAAATGCTTTGTAATAGCTTTACCGCGGCAGTCCCCGAATGCTACACGTATTTTTTTAATAAAATATTGTGCTTGTAATGTGGCCATTTTTGGACTCGAAATTATTTTGGCTTGTAAATTATCTAGTATTGAATACATACATTTTTGAGTACCATTTATATTGTAATTTAATAATTAATTTTCAGATTTAATATAATACGTAACAAGCAAGTTCGTTCTTCAGGCCCTTGTTTATCACGGTGAAATTTTTGTAATAAAAACTATCCTATGTCTTATGTTCAAAACTAAAATTATATCCGATTATTACTTCCATCTCTCGTTCACTCCGATTCTGTTCAACTCATAAATCACACTAGTATTTTAAAGGCGAAAGTTTATGAGTTTCTACGTTTGTTACTTCTTCACGCTTACGGTGATGCCGCGTTAAAGTAAAAAATCGTGTTGGATATGTTTTAGAATGCTTGTTTTCTTTAAACAAGCAATGGAACAGCAAAAAATGGAAAGGGCGTAAGCGACAAAATTACTTTTGTCACGTAATTTAAAAACCATAAATACATTTCGTATAAGCTATGGGCAAATTAAAGTGCATGCTTGAACCAATCTATGTACAAATTTTGGAAGCTTAAATCACTCTCCTCTGTTGGCAAAATAGGAATCCCTTTTTTTACAGAGGACTTTTTGATTGATTATTCCGTGTTATAAAAGTTGACCAATCGCGTTATGCTATGGGTAATTCAAAGACAAAGACATGATGAATACTGACAATGAACTTTAATTTCTTAGCTTTACTCATTGCTGAGAAAAATCGATATCGCTACAGCCAAATTATCAAGGCGTCGCCTTAAAACGGCTGGAGCGATTTTAATAAAATTTGGTGTGAGTTAGTTGATACCTTAGATTAGCGCCTAGGCTAAACTTGTCCCTTATAATGAAAACTATAAATAATGAAAACTCCACTAAATAAAAGTGTGTATTATTATTTTTCTATTCCTCGGTTCATGTTATCATCATAATATTTTATCTTTTTATAAAAAATGAGGTACACCTAATATATCTCAATTTTACTGTGTCATTACAATGAAACAGAGTATACATAAAATACATTTCAGTATGACTAATAAAAATCAGTTCATTAAAATTCCTCTTTCATGATACATATTTCATTAAAATCTGACTAGTGCATAATACTTATTAAGCATTCATTCACTGGCATCATTATATTAAATTGTTGAAGCGTACTCCCTACTGACTCATATAACACGGTTTTATCTGGGAACGGGTTTAGTCGATATAAAGATGCATCCCCCTAGAGGCCGCCTGAGGCATAAGGTAATTTAGCAACTTGGCTGAGCATCCCAAAGTAAAGGTGTTGATTTTTTAGTCTGTCAGTGTATTTTGTATGTAATTTTCGGTAGGTACACTTTGGTGAACGTCAAATGTTTTCGTAAGAGATAAAAGTATTGGGATCGGAGGAAGCAACTGCAATGTCGGTAGGTTACGTTTTAAACTTTGTTTTTTACTGTTTTAGTTTTTAGTTACACTGTTGTTTTATTTACACACTTGGTCATTTAGCCTGGCATGTTTTCGAAGAAACCAGCCACGTAAATCAAGACACAATATATATAAGTGTTATTATCACAAAAAAGAGCGTCCGTGGCCTATTGAGTAGACCTTTGGTTCGCACTAGACATTCGCACCTATGAGACATTTCCTAATCTCAAATACATAATACGGACGCTCGTACGGTGAAGGAAAACATCGTGAGGAAACCCGCACAAAGTTGGTCCCAGAAGTATTGACCTGCTCATTCCTCTGGACTAGGCCGACTATGTTGCGAGAATGCATTTAAAAATCTTGTCACAGGCACTACAGTTTTATATATATATGTTTTTTATATATATATATATATATATATATATATATATATATATATATATATATATATATATATATATATATATATATATATATATATACAACCTCCTTTTTGGAAGTCCGTTTAAAAAAAATATTGTTACATTTGAAATTGGTATAATACAGTTTTTAAACGTCGAATCTACCTCTATAAAGTCTGCCGGTTCGGGAACTAGCCCGAAAGAAAAGTATATTCATTGCTAAGTTACGACCATATAGCTAGCTATTATGAAAGCGCTGATACTGATAATATTAAAACAACGTAGCTTTTAATATGTAATATTGGCGGAAAAACCACCAATTAATCAACGAGATAATCAACCAATCAGGCTGTGTTGAAATTTTAAGTTAAATTTTAAATGAATCATGTATCGGCGCATCGCATCCAATATCATTTGGTTTGATCAAATTAAAATGTTAATCTTTGAGAGCTTAAGCTTCAGAGGTTAGCACTATAATAACTGTCTTCGGAAGCATATCTAGTCTTGATTTCTTTATACGGAAATATACGAAAAAACTAGGTGACAACCGCAACTCCATTGCGGCAAAATTCGTATATCGTGGGGGAACTGTCCATTTTTCCGGGATAAATAATCCTATGTCCTATCTCGGTATCAAGTATCTCTATACCAAATTTCAGCATAGTCGGTTGAGCGCGGTTTTATAATATTAGTATGGATAGGTACGGATTGTGCGCTTCTATACATATTATAAAGCAAAGTCGCTTTTTTCCCTCATGTCCGTTTGTTCCCTTTAATCTTTAAAACTACGCAAAGGATTTTGATGATTCTTTCAGTGTTAGATATCCCATTTATTGAGAAAGGCTATAGGCTATATTTTATCACGCTAAGACAAATAGGAGAATCTGGAAAAAACGGGGGAAATTATTTGAAAAAGAGAGAAAGAGATTTGAATCATTTTTTCAGTGGCTATATATTTTAACCCGTGCGACGCCGGGGCGGGTCGCTATTTTATAATAATTTTGGACGTGGCGGTATAAATATCGTGAAGTGAAGTAAAATGTATGGAATTAATATAATATTACCAAGACGCTTTTCCCCATTTACATTCGCGTACGAGTCGCGAGGTGAAGGACGAGGCGAGGGGCGAGGTGTGAGTGTCAACGGAAGCTCGTGGCTCGCCTCATCCCTCGTCTCATCCCTCGCGGCGCTCGCGTCCGGAGCGGTTTTTGGGGCACGAGTCAAAGGACCTCGCGTCGCACGCGATTGGGTGTTTATATTCGCCCTCCGGCTTTATTCTGGCTTCTACGTCGTGCCGCGCAGGTTGCGTTTAGTGTTAAATACGCAAAAACAAAAATGCATCATATTATAATAATAATAATATCTATGGACGCTTCACACCAAGTCAGTCTGGCCCCGTGCTAAGTACCTGAAGGACTTGTGTTACGGGTACCAGACAACGGAAATATATTTAATACTTTTATACTATACATATGTTTAAGATTTTTATTATATGATACACATATTTAATACACAACTATGAACCAGGAACTTTGAAAACTTCCGTCAGCAGGATTCGAACCCGCGACCCCCGGTTTGAGCTACCGACAGCCCACCCACTGAGCCACAGAGGTCGTCAAATAATAATGGATTGGTCGCAAAACGAAACATTTAAGTTCATAGAAACTATTTTAAAAAGAACAAATAATTTAGGACCCAAAACATAAATGCCACAAGAACAGCCAAAAAGTTAGCTTCCTTTTATTTAAATTAGTGACGTAACAGTAGAAGCCCAGTACGCACAAACTTGTTGCTGCTAAAACTTCGACGTCCTCCATTGTTGCTAGCTCTAAGACGACTGAACTCGGCACGCGAGTGTAAACTGGCAACTTAATATTAACCATCAATCAACACGAGCCTCGCACGAGGGACGAGGCGAGCCACGAGGCGAGGGACGAAGCGCGAGTGTAAAGGCCATATTATAAGCCATGCTAATTTTAGAGTGATGCTGCAGTCACATTAAAAACCGTTGCACTATTCTATTTTCCGAAGTCATGAGCAACATCCGTAGAATATATTATTAGCCTTTACATATATAAATGCGAAAGCGTGTCTGTTTGTCTGTCCCCTCGCACTAAAAGATTAGAACCGATTTTGTAAACATTGGAAGGAACACTCGTTTTATTTAAAACGATTCGATGTATGTACCTTATATATTATATTACTATGCATAATAATATTATAGTAAAAAAAAAGATTATTCCAATATTACAAACAGACACTGCTATTTTATTTATATGTATTGATATTTTACTAGCTCACATAAAAAATATAATAAAAGCTGTTGCCCGCGACTTCGTCCGCGTCAGAAAAATGTGATAACAAAGATAATAAAAAAGAGAAAAAAAATCCCCTTTTAAGGTTCCTTTATAAAAAAGTGAAATATATCCTCCTCCTCTTCGGAAGTCGGTTAAAAAGTAGCCTAAGTTATTCCTTACTATATCAGCTATGTACCTAAAAGAGTCCCGTCATAATCGCTCCAGCCATTTCAGAGATTAGCCGGAACAAACAGACAGACAGACTTACAGACAAAAATTGTAAAAAATGTTGTTTTGCTGTCTGTACCCTATATACATTCATATGCATTTAGTAAAAAACGGTTATTCCAATATTACAAACAGACACCCCAATTTTATTTATATGTATATACATATAGATGTATAGATAAGTAACTTGATATTATTGCAGACAAAATAAGTATTCATAGTATTGTTACGTGCTAGGGTTCGAGGATTTGGAGAGAAAGACCTGGTGACTCTCTTGAAGACTTTATTAACACTGCACTAAACACTAGGTCACAACACTTAGCACTAAGTCCAAACACAAATCACTAGGTCCAATCACTAAGCACTATCACTGTCTGTAAGTATATATTATGTCCTATAAGCGGTTCGTACAACATAGTAATAACATTTTAGTTTACGTGGTAAGAAACTATTACTTCTCATACACTGAAAGTTATGCTTCGTAAAGCAGCTGAGGAAAAATAGAAAATAGTTGGTGGAATTTATATACACGCTGGTATATTGCGATTATGTTGTTTATATAAGCGCAAAACTTTGATATTTTTAGTAGAATCTAGTTCCTTTCTAGCGAAAATATTTACATAGTAACAAAGTCTGTATGTTTGGTTGTCTGGTGCTGTCATAAAGTTAACACGATTAAGCTAGGCCTACGAATAATAAAAACTAAGGAAAAGTAACTCCGTAAAAAACGTGGAAGAGCCATGCTTCGGCACGAATGGGCCGGCTCGACCGGAGAAATACCACGTTCTCAAAGAAAACCGGCGTGTAACAGCGCTTGCGCTGTGTTTTGCCGAGTGAGTGAGTTTACCGGAGGCCCAATCCCCTACCCTATTCCCTTCCCTGCTATCCCCTATACCCTTCCCTACCCTCCCCTATTACCCTATTCCCTCTTAAAAGGCCGGCAACGCACTTGTAGCTCTACTGATGCTGCGAGTGTCCATAGGCGACGGAAGTTGCTTTCCATCAGATGACCCGTTTGCTCGTTTGCACCCTAAAAAAAAAAAACATGTTCTACAATACTTGTCAAAATATAAGCATTTCAATTCCTTTTGCAATATTTATGTGACCTTGAGCGGTATCAGGCTAATGTTACATGACAGTTTGAAAGGAACCAAATTTATAGTCTGTTAAGAAAGTGAAGAAATTAAAAAGTGGCAACACGTAGTGTCATTTAAGTCTAAGAAAAAAGGGATGACACTACGATGTTGCCACTTTTTAATTTCTTCACTTTCTTGACGCACTATAAAACGACAATAGTATGGGAGTTAAGTTTCCTTAGCTTATATTATTCGTAGAGCTAGGTTTACTCTTGCGGTCTCATTCGGAGATATTTAATGATTAGATGACGCCCACAACTCCCTTGCGACTAAATTTCCTTATCACGCGGAAATCGTACATTTTCACGGTAGCAGACAGGTAAGGGTCAATTTATAATAGCGCAGAGTCAAAGCGCATCGAAGCGAATTAAAACTGAACATAACAAATTCAAACTTAACTCCAAAGCGTTAACATCCGCGCGAATTCGCACCCGACCAACGCTTATTGGCCTCGCAGAAAAGGCAGAAGTAATGTATGCGTTTAACGCTCTGGAGTTAAGGTTGAATTTTCTGTGTTCAGTTTTTGGGAATTCGCTTCTCTTCGGCTCTGCGCTATTATAAATTGACCCTAACAGATAGATAGACAGACGGACAGACAGACGGACGGACAGAGAATATTAGTATGGATTGCTTAATTTTAATATTTGAACGCAAACTTCATGACAGGTAACATTTCCCGTAAAATTTTTCATTTAAATGAAGTTAAGTACTTAATAATAATTATTGTTAGTCTCTGAGTGTGGCCGTTAATGTTACATTCTTTAGCACACCCATATTCTTCGACTGGGATTCAAACTTGGTTAATTTAAACAGCTATTTAAAATTCGTTCCAATTCCCACCATCTTGGAAGCTAGATACGGGTTTTCAATAAAATATTGTAGGAGGCGTAAAAATCAATAAACTTATCTCTACCCATTTATAAAATTCTACTTCATTAAAATTGGAGAGATGCCAGATTTTGGAGCGCAGCTAATAAAGTGCTTATTTCTTTTTTAAATATTTATTAACTATATCTTATTTATTGCATTGGCCTTAGAATAGAATTTGTGGAATTCTTATATTTATTGTGAGATTGTGGGTGTTATAGGAAATT
This sequence comes from Aricia agestis, assembly GCF_905147365.1. NCBI lineage: Eukaryota > Metazoa > Arthropoda > Insecta > Lepidoptera > Lycaenidae > Aricia > Aricia agestis. Next base: position 20,134,965 of record NC_056428.1, on the reverse strand, counting down.
GTTTTTATGATAATAAAATTGTGTGGTTGTTACAATACAAACAGCAGGAGAGACTAGGTATAATATTTTCATTGTAGCATCGAATTGGTATCATAGGCAGATGTCGGACTTAGGTTATTTGGTCGAGTTTTATAAATTCAATGTTAGTCGTGACCTGCCGCCTAGGTTTGACATAACGTGACCAAATTGCGTAGGTCCGCCATATTTCTCTATGAATCGACTTCTCTGGTAGTACATCCGATTAACAATTATGACGTCTAGGTGGCAATGATGCGAGACAAGTTGAAGACCCTGGGGGAGGCCATTGCCCAGCAGTGGGATAGCATAACATAATATATTATAATATAAAAAATCTAGGTTACGGAGACCCATTTATTTCTTACTCCTAGTTTTTTCTTAATTTACAGTTCAGGGTACTTGGATTTAGGTAAATAAGTTAAAAATATGCAATGTAATATAATAACTACACTCTAATAATATCGCCCTCCTAACGCAGTCAGTTAAAAATAAACCGCTAGGATAGTGCATACCCTAATTCAAGCAAAACTCCGACTGGCCTGGCTTTTACGGCATTTTTTACCAAATTGAAAGAAAGGGGCGTAGAATTCGCGAGCCAAAGCGTTTCTTTAATTACGGCCTTTGTCGATTAACGACTGGGACACTTTAAATGTACGCAATTATCTTCTTTGTTCGATATTTTTTGTAATCGATATTTAAAATTGATTTTACAGTAAACTAAGTCGCATGCGATAACTGGTAGACGGTGAACCCGAAAGATTTTAAAGGATAACGGAATTTTTTTTACCATCTTTAAAGCCAATTTTATGTTTTTTTTTTTTTTGTATAATGTAGTCGATTACATTCAATTGGAATAACAAATTCGTAATTACGATGACAGTTTTGTTATTATTATTGTCAGAAGCCGCTCTGCTGTGTCAGTCGGAGTGGGAAGTATTAGGTTTTTTTCGTAACGGAATTTCTTGATTAGGTCGCCGCGCACAAGGCCCGCCTCTCTGGGTCACACCATGCAAGCTGCTGACGTCGCAGTAGATAGATAATGTACCAGTGAAATCACCTAGTCGAGTTATATTTATGGTGGAAGAAGGCGAGTGGCGAGTAGTAAATGTAACTCGTATGATGCGGTCACAGTGCAAGTAGCTGCACATCAGTAACTGACTAGGCCAACTCGCATGCTCGCACCGTGTAAGACAGGCATAATACCGATGACATCAGTAGTTGTCATGCATGTATTTTAAACTGACTTCCAAAAAGGAGGAGGTTATAATATTATGTTCGGCTGTAGATTTTTTTATTTCTTTTATTTTTGTATGTTCAACGATTACTCCGCTGTTTGTGAACAGGGAATGCAATCTCGTTCTCGCGAGATTTCGGCCTTTTTTTAGCGAGATTGATCTCGGACGAAAAAAGGCGAGATCTCGCGAGTTTGACGAGATTGCACAGCATAAAAACGTCTTATTCGAAGCGCGGAGTGCGGACTGACACGGACGGAGTTGCAATCACGGAGAGGAGACAAAGAGGAGCTGGCCTAAGCAAATGTGCACTGTGATTTTCAACTAGGTCCTGAATTTTGACTTCTCGCTGTTTTGTTAGTTACAAAAGAACTGTTTTATTACTAAAAGATTTGTGTTTGATAGTGTGCGCTTTTATAATTCTGGACGTCACGTTATCGTGGACGCCGGCCTCAACGATAAAACGTTGAGTACGTTCAATACTCTTTTGATTTTACGCACCGCGGACGTTTTGTGCGGTTCAGAAGTGTAGACGTCGTGATGTTCTCTAACGTGCACGTTAAAAAGTTATCGTCGACGGAAATTTAGAAACGTCTTCATATTTTTCCATACATTCTACTTCCCTATGTAATTGTTTTACCGCGGACGTCCACGATATTACCGCCACGTCCAAAATTATAAAAGCGCACAGAAGAGAAGACTGGTTGTTTCTTTCATTTGTTATTTAATAGATAGTAGATACGTACTTATGTCAAAATTTACTACTTAAAAATTATAGACAGATATAAAATTCTATAATTTTTAAGTAGTAAATGTATAAAATTCAATTGAAAAAAATCCTGAAAATGAATGTTAATCTTATAATAATGTGATTATTTGCAAAAAAAAACCCACGAAACTGCTAATCTCGTGAGATCTCGAAATTGGCGAGATCTCGCGGTATTGTATTCATAAACTCGCGGGATCTTGCTTGAGCCCCAATCTCGCGAGATTTGCATTCCCTATATTTTGTGAACCGATTTTCACAATTTTTGTTTTTACTCCAATTTGGTACCACTTTTGTGAACATGTCACAAAAGTAGTGACCTGATTATGTAATCCATAAGTATTCGAGGGAATTCCTTAAAATTGATATCGAAACATAATATGGTGATTTTGGTTTTATAAAATGTTTCCTAAGCATATGATGCTACCAAAAAGTAAGATTTTGCACCAAGATATGCTATGGATCCGAAGATACTGAGAGAACTCCGGATTCCTTATAGATACAAGTTGGGGGGTTGGGGCGCTGTTTTAAGAACTGAAAGCATAATATGCTACTTTCTTAATTTAAATTACATTCATCATCATCATCATCACTACCACGTCAGAGTCACTTATGTCACATGGTTGTATATGGATACAATATTATGTTCCCTGCACAACACCACGTGCCATCACGTTACGTCCCTGTTATTGTTACTTTTCATAGCGATTTTAAAAATATAATGTTCTGTCAAAATAAATAATTTAAACTTTTGTCAATCTATAATGCTAGTGCAGTCGAAGCACATACAAGCGACTTACCAAAATTTAACATAACAAATTCAACTTTAACTCCAGAGCGTAAGGCACATGTCTGCAGGCTACCAAAGCTGATTGGTCTCGCGCAGAATCGCAGACGTAATGTGTGCGTTAGGCTCTGGAGTTAATGTTGATTTGTTATGTTCAAACGTACAGCGCCATCTTTTAACAGATGTTGGAACTAAACCTAATTTAAATATTGTAATGAATGTTGAAACTAACTTAAACAGTAGTTTTAAGTAGTTTAAGCATAATTTTTTAATTTTCAGCTGATGTTTCCATGCGGAAGTGACATATAATAGAACGAAAGTCACAGAACAGTTTTCTTATAATAGAGCCTTTAGAGATAGGTGTTTAAACATTTCATTTTCAGCATTGCTTCATAAACTCTAAGCATATAATGTAGGTATATGCTTGGAGTTCTCCAAGAAATTCTGAAGCGCTAGTGAACTCAGATTCAGACAATGATTTTTTTTATATTATTATGAAGGTGTATCCTGGATCCAAAGTCACCAAGCAGAATACATTTGTCTTTACAGAAAGCCCTATAGATATCTAAAAAGAGTGAAATTATTATTTTTAACAAAAAATTAAAACCGACTTCCAAGTGAAAACAATAACATTACTTATTCTTAAATGAACTAAAAAGTAATAAATAATTCTTAGTCTTTAGTAGTCTTTCAGAATTTTTTTTTAATCAACACAGTTTTTCTCTCTAGTGTTCGACGCCCTCAAGCTAAAATCCGTTTTCATACCATTTCGCCATTGTCCATTAATTACATTTGTATTCTCTTTGAAGGGATTGTGGATGGACATTTTTCTATTTCACGCAAAAGCTACTGAACTGATATCAAAAACAATACGATGATTAATATGTGGCTTTGCATTGACACAGTCTATTTTTATATTGAAACTAGCAGTCCCGGCAAACTTTTCTTCATATAAAGTATTTCACCCGTATTATTTTATTGAAGTGACTAAATAAGTATGTCACCATGGCAACGTCCATCGCTATCCCGTCGCACAAACAATGGTCGCTGTCAGTCTCGAGTTGTAATAATTTACTATTGTATATTCAACAGATGCACTTATCACTATAAAAAGTACCCTTAGCCGATTCTCAGACCTACGAATGTGCATATCAAATTTGGTTAAAATCATTAAAGCCCTTTCTGAGGAGTACGCGGCCCCACATTGTGACATGAGAATTTTATACATAAGGTATTAGTATTAGACCTGGAGCTAAAGCACTAGCTAGGTACTAGCTCTATGTAGCAAAAATTAATGAGTTAAGTAGACTGAACTGCCTTTAGCTTCGTTAGCCGTTAAAAGGGTTAATAATAATTTCACCCCCAGACATCAACGCTCGGGGAAAAGTTGCTTCCACTTAAATTGCATTAGATGCAACAAATTGCAACGAAAAATTATAAACTCTTAGCTCCTTGAGAACAGAAAATATTATGCAAATAGGTAGAATTAGGATAGTTACAAGAGTAACTTTGACTTAGCTATACAATTAACACTATATAACATACCCCTTACTAATAAAAAAGATTTAGACTAATAAAAACAGACGTTAAAATTACAGCTACACATTTTGTCTTTGATGTCAAGTAAATTTTCTGACGTATAAGACAAGGACACAACTGTTTCTAATAATAACGACTTTATATAGAGTTCGAAAAGCTGTGGAAAGGTCTGGTTCAATATAAGGCTAGCTTCTCACGGCGTGTGATATCACAAGCCGCGCCGCGCCGAGCCAGCTATTACGAGCGAGCACGAGCCACAGGCGAGCACGAGCCACCCCTTCTCACGGCGCGTTATATCACAAGCCGCGCCACGCTGACAAACATTCAAGTAAAATTAAACTTTATTAACACGAGCTAATACATATCATTTTGCTCTAAGTCACTACGTTAAATAAGTATTTTTTAATGAAATGCAACTTTATTCACTAGGCAACTAGGTTGTATTTCAATCTATGCCGATAATTTTATTATTTTAAGTTTAATTCCTTTATTTTGATAACAGATGCCGCTGCTTGGCGGCTACATCGCGCTATAGCTAGCACGAAGATATTTGTTATACCTATAAGGTGATAAACTAGTATTTTCATTCACACTCACTCCTGGTGTTGTTGAATTATCATGCCAGAGCAATTTTAGTCCCAGCCCCCAGGGCAGCCATACATACTACAGACAGATTTCGTGATGTAGTGCTCGAAGAGAAGCGTCATTCTTCCACCAGTACGAGTGGAAACATGATTATTATTATTATTGTGAATTGTAAAAGTAGATAGCATCACGGGGAGCTGGGAAGGTTTTGAGCAATTATTATTGTTCGGAATCGTACATCCTGCAAGCTTTCGTCATCATTCCACGCGAAAAACATACCATCATCAATCCTCATCACCTTGGTGAGTGGCAGTCTTCCACAGTGCATTTTTTGCGTAACATCCTGCCATGCACTCTAAAACTCAGGAATGAACTGCCACCAGTATTTGAGGATCAATACACGCCATAGGAATTTAGTCCCACACGCCAACCCTGGCGTGTGGGACTAAATTCCTATGGCGTGATATTCCTACAACACCAATAATGAGTGAATGTGAAAAGAGATGCATATTAGTTAATCACCTATAATAAAAATTTTAGTGCTAGCTATAGCGCGATGTAGCCACCAAGCAGCGGCATCTGTTATCAAATAAATGAATTACACTTAATTTAATGGGACTTAAATCCCTCTGGCGTGATATTCCTACAACACCAATAATGAGTGAATGTGAAAAGAGATGCATATTAGTTAATCACCTATAATAAAAATTTTAGTGCTAGCTATAGCGCGATGTAGCCACCAAGCAGCGGCATCTGTTATCAAATAAATGAATTACACTTAATTTAATAAAATTAGCGGCATAGATTGAAATGAAACCTAGTTGCCTAGTGAATAAAGTTGCATTTCATTAAAATTTACTTATTTAACGAAGTGACAGAGCAAAATGATATCGATTATCGTGTTAATAAAGTTTGAATTTTTGAATTTTTGTCAGCGTGGCGCGGCTTGTGATATCACGCGCCGTGAGCAGGGGTGGCTAGTGCTCGCCTGTTTGCTCAAGCCGCGCCTTTGAAGTTACCGACTTTAATCGGATCGGGACGCGCCTGCACGAGCCGCGCCGCGCCACCCCTTCACACGGCGCGTGGCTCGAGCGGGCGCGGCGCGGCTCGTGCTAGCACGCGCCGTGAGAACGCAACCACGCCACCACTTCCTTAGGGCGCGTGGTTCGAGCTGGCGTGTGATATTAAACGCGCCTGCTCGAGCCAGCGCGGCGCGGCTTGCGATAATCCGCGCCGTGAGAAGGCACCATAAGACAGCAAGCTGCTCTTCAAAACCCCAAAATACTAAATTTAATTTTCGACTGTGGTTAAGAAATTAAAACTGCTATCTCAAATAAAGTATTAATATTAGAAAACTAGTTTTTATACGTGCCAATATCGAGTTGAAGTAAAATATGATATCCTCCGCGAATGCGAAGTACACAGCAAATATAATGAAGCAATATCAATTTTAAGTAAGAAGTACGGTCCATCTTGGCCGTAATACTTCAAAGCTGCAAGCGATTGTTAGACCTGTTACTTGGCTTGTCGCCAGACATCGTATTTATTGTCCATCGTTTATCAATTATGTGAGCATCGGAATGTGGTTGGAAGTTTTGATATATATTTTGTTAGTCGCCAAATCGATTTTATAGTGATGTTTAGAATCTTGCAATTGGAATAGTAAAGTTTTATGAAACGGCTTCCACACACACAGAGGAGGATAGAAACGCTGGTAGCATCCTGAAATATCCTGAAATATCGGCCTGGGGGGTGTCTGAACACCCTCACTCAGACGTGTCTATACTGACGACCAGGCAGACGCCCGCTAATGTTCTATTGGCGGGCTTGCGGTGGCCCCACATTTCCCGTGGATCTGTCAGTAGCGGTGCAGAAACACGGTTGAGTTTTAGTGGGTAGAGCTGCGACCACTTACCATCTCATCGGCCGCAGCGTGTCCCACATACCCCGGTTGTCCTCCCCAGCACTACAAACAAAAAAAGACTGAAATATCGGAGTCGTGTACACGGGAATGCAACACTGGTAAGGCTGGCCTGTGATGAGTCAGATCAGATGATTCGATCGGCCTTCCCGTATGTGCTTAGGTAAGTGAAAATAAAAAGAAAAAATAATAAACACAACAACATGGTCTAGGGATATTTAAATTAAACCTAAATAACTAAAATTCTGTTAAATTTTTGTTAAGAGAATTTACACATTAAAATACACCCTGTTTATCTAATCTGATAATAAACTTTTAATTTTTAATTTAAATAAGTAGATAAAGTTAAATAAAACAAAAACTTAGAAGAACAGGAAAAACTTGGACAAAATTTCAATCTTAACTTTATTTTTGAAACATCAAAACCTAAACAAAATAACTATTTTTTTATAATAGGAGCATTATGTAATTTAGTCGAGTTATATCGAGCTAAGTAGATCACGAATATCACTTACCGACATTTTGTTGACTACTTTGATTACTTGACCCGGCAATAATGTAGGTCTGCCATTAGCTATGTACCTATTCATTTTTCTAATGGTATAAATAGTCCATTATAGTATCTACTAATAAAAAGTCCAGATAACAAGTATCACTAGAAACCATGTGGTTTAAATGTATCAAATTTTTAATGTAAAATATTACATATAAAAGAGCAATAAAATGTTATGAACGCGCAATGTCCAATAAAGTCGCTCCATATTTTTTTATTAAATTAATTAAAATTACTTTTAATTTTTATTGCCAATATTGTCGCTGCGATATGTGCCAATTTGATAAAGTCAATCGCGTACGGGTATAATAACATATTTCGTTAGTTTAATATTATCCCTCTTAGAGCCAGGCTACAATACTGCGTTGCGACGTCGCATCGTATAAATCTACGACGCGGCAGAACGCATCGTGAAAATTTCCGATGTAAAGAGTGCTATTGCTATATGAAATTTTTACGTTGCGACATCGCATCGCATTTTTGTGCGATGTGTTTGCGATACGACGCCGCAAGGCAGTGTTGTGGCCTGGCCAGCAATAGCAGCTATAATTATTATAGCAACTATGCTTAAAGCAAGATCGCTGCGCTGAGCGAGGTCATAGCAAGCTCACGTCAATGAAGCGATTCTATTGGTTCTTAAAAACACATTCCTTCCATATTCCAACACATCTCTGGTGGACACGCCTTAAGACGTAACGCGAAGAACACAATATTATAGAAAAGTGATTCTACAGCTGTGCAAAATAATTGACAAGTGGGCTATAATAATATTATACTTAATTATGTAGGTACTGTATTAAAATGAATTTAATGGGTGGTCCTTGAAATAAGATTTCATCATAAAAGTACGCACAAAATACTAACTCATTTTTTGACTCCAAAAATGAGTTAAGATTTTGTGCGTAGTTGCTATATAAGTTAGAGTTAGTACTTAGTTCAATAAAGTCTTTGTCTTATGAGTTGAAAACTTCGCTTGGCAGACAAAAACACAAATTTGTGTACCTGTTGTAAATAGCCTTAAGTGGCTTCTTAATATAAGACTAAAGATACGAATTACGATTCAAAATCAACAATAATTATGAACCAATAATAATTATTTCATTTAGAATTTAATATTTAATGCAGCACTGTAAAGCTGCTTACGGTGTAGCGTTTATTCTTAATAATATTTATTCCTTGTTTAAAATAAACTATAAGTGCAAGTGTTGATCCTATAATTTTAATCGACTTCCAAAAAGGACGAGTTTTCCAATTTTGACCATAATATATATTATGTTCTTGTCTACTGCACCCACAAACTTGTATAAAAAATTATACAATAGCAAAAAATACTTAATTTTTACCAATCTGAAACAACGGCAGATAATATTCAGATACAGTATATAATATAAAGCTGACACCTAATTATCGCGTTGCGGCCAAAGCAATTCATGCTTTGGCGAAATATTAACAACAACCTAAATTACGTCTGAAGCTGGGGAATTGAAATATATTTTAGCTGCGAAAATGTCCGTACATGGACGCTAACCAGAGAGTTCAAGTAGTCTGTAGGGATGCGTAATGTTTTATCGATAATTTCATTTTTGAATATTTTCGTAACGAGGTAGCATAACTTTATATTTTGAATGTTTAATATTTTAATATGAAAAAGGCAAAGGTGTTTCAAAATCAAATACATAATATTATTATGAAGGTTTAAGGCCCAGTGCCTCTCCGGTAAAGGGCAGTCACGTCAACATGAAGTTAGATTTTTTCTTCAGCAGGAATAAGAGTTTTTTTTTAGCTTAAAAATCTATAATAACTAGTTGATAATAATAGTAGAGAAATAATACTTTAAAATATACCACCATTGTATAATTAAAATAAAATCGGAGAATGTAATGATATCGCTTTTAAAACGAAACTTATATCAGGTCATCACGTCGTTTTCGTGAGACCGTCCTCAAATTGGTAAAGTTTTTATTTGCTTATTTTATTCTCTTTGTCAACAAATTATAATATGGATATGTTGTGCCGACGCAAAAAAGGACATTATTTCCTTTGGAAATTTAAAATCTTCAAATCACCGTTTCGCTTGAAAATAAATTAACAAAATAAAATCCGTTTAATTCAGGTAACAACCCATAGCAACAATTCTTAAACTAGAAGGAAATGAAGTTAGAGATTAGATGTCTAGTTTTTCTAAATTTTGTTTTTCATCAAATTTTAAGATTGTAGGTGCTATATTTTTCTATTCTGATTTGCGATTTTGCATATAATATTATTATGAAGAAATCCATCGATAAATCATATTTCACCTCACTAGCTACTGGCAGTACTCACGAGTTGAAAAAATATGGTTACATTTGAGCGTTCGAGTGTACACTGACATAATTTGCGTGTGCTAGTTTGTAAATATTAAACGATATCACTTTTCGAATGAACTGTACCCTTGATTTATAAACCAGGTTTACATCTTGTAATGAGGTGTTTTTCAAGTTTTTCATGAGCAATCAATATTTTTTTACTTGGAAATTTTTTAAAGCGATGTTAATTAAATAAATGTTATAAAAACCTGAGCTTATTTTAAATTTCATTGTAATTAGTTATGACTTATGACTTTACTATTTGCAATTATAATGTTCTTTGTTATCAAACAACTTATCGTTATGACCTGTGAATATACATAGTGCCAATGATCTTATTAGTCTTTGATATAATCGATCATAAAATTCCAGTCCCGTCTACACGTTTGTAGTACTTGTAGTTAATCACGGCCTACGTCTAAAGCTTATAAAGAAGACGAAGATCAAAAGCTTCAAAATATTTTTACAGGACAAAAGTTTCCTACATAAAATTTCTTCAGAAACTAATGATTTCGTCGAGAATCATCATCATTAACTTTTGCACCGGACATGAGCTTTTCTCAAACGAGTACCGGAAATCTGAGGGGAAATAGGGATCGATTCATCCAGAGAAGTACCTCATGGAACCATTTGTTCCTAGCAATTATTCCTTGTCTTCTTTGTATTAAGAGTGTTTATTACTTCAGCTTGAACTATTCGAATATATTGGTTGGTTGGATAAATATATCTTAAGGCCAATTTTTTTATCGACAGATTTACAGAAATTGACACAAAAATGAGTCAAAGTATTTTTAATTAAAAGGTGAAAGATTTCTGATCATTTGAAAGTTATACGTAGCACAAATGGCAACTTATGTTTTATAGTCTCAATATTAAATACATCTATATCTACTACGAATAATAAAAACTAAGGAAAAGTAACTCCGTCAAAAAACATGTTCTACAATACTTGCCAAAAATGTGTACCTAAGGTACAAACTACACATTTTAATACATTTGCAATATTTAGGTGGCCTTGAGGGGTATCAGGCTGACGTTACATGACAGTTCGAAAGGAACCAAATTTTAAACGGTAATAGTATGGCAGTTACGTTTCCTTCATCAAGTAAATATATTTTCCTTATTCTATGGTTTCCTTATTTTTTATTATTCGTAGCGTCTATACATCTATACATATAAATAAACTAGCTGTCCCGGTGAACTTCGTGTCACTTTAAAACCTTCCCTGGACCTCTACGAATATTTTAAGACTAAAATTAGCCCAATCCGTTCAGCCATTTTCGAGTTTTAGCGTTACTAACACAATTGAAAATCCATCTTTATATATATATAGATATAGATAAAATTAGAGTGTCTGTTTGTAATATTAAAAATAACCATTTTTACTACATGCATATGAATACACTAGCTGTTGCCCGCGACTTCGTCCGCGTTAGCATAGTAGATCACATCCCAAGTATTATTTATGGTACAAAAATATTAAATGTACAGAATTGACTTTCCTACGATTTTATTATATATAGATGTTCCGCGTGGCTTTGCTCGCGTAATTTAGGAATTTCACGCAACCGTATATTTTTCCGCAAAAATAGCCTCTGTCCCTTCACGTGGTCTATTCTTCATGTTTGTCAAATAACATAAAAATTTCTCCAGTAGTTCTTAAGATAATAAACAATTTTCCTCCGTTTTTTCCACATTTTCCTCTATTTATTTGCTCCTATTAGTCTTAGCGTGATAAAATATAGCCTATAGCCTTTCTTAATAAATAGACTATCTAACACTAAAATAATTTTTCAAATCAGACCAATAGTTCCTGAGATTAGCACGTTCAAATAAGCCCTTTCATATAATTTCCCCCGATTTTTCCACATTTTCCTCTACTTATACGCTACTATTAGTCTTAGCGTAATAAAATATAGCCTATAGCCTTCCTCAATCAATGGGCTATCCAACACTAAAATAATTTTTGAAATCGGACCAATAGATCCTGAGATTAGCGCGTTCAAATAAGCCCTTTCATACAATTTCCCCCATTTTTTCTACATTTTCCTCTATTTCTTCACTACTATTAGTCTTAGCGTGATAAAATGTAGCCAATAGCCTTCCTCGATCAATGGGCTATCCAACAATAAAATAATTTTTCAAATCGGACCAGTAGTTCCTGAGATTAGTGCGTTCAAACAAACAAACTCTGCAGAATTATAATATTAATATAATATATAATATTAGTATAGATTAGTATAGATATACGGTGGATTACATACAACAAAACAACATTTTTTTTGTCTGTATGTCCGTCTGTCTGTTTGTTCCAACTAATCTCTGCTGATGTATTAAGGAGTAACTTAGAATACTTTTTAACCGAATTCCAAAAGGAGGATATATTTTACGTTTTTTATTTTTGATCGAGGATAACTCCGCTGTTTGTGGACCGATTTCCAAAATTCTTATGTTGTTGTATGAGATGTAGCCCGAATTTGGTAACATGATCACAAAAGTGGTGATCTGATGATGCGATCCATGAGAAATGGACGGGACTCCTTGAAGTTTATATGGAAACTTAATAATAGTGATTTACCTTTTTCTGGAGGATTTCAAGCTTAAACTACCACACAATAAGAATTTTCACCGATGTATAACCCTGGTTTCGAAGGTCCTGTACAGCAGGACCCTTGAATCCTTATAGATGCAATATGTTTCGTAAAAGTTTATTAGTTATTATGTCAATGTTTCAATTAATCATCAGCATTATTATAATTATTATGCCATGCAACATCACATTATGTCAACCTTATTACTGATATACCTCACGATACTTTACATCGCAACGGGCAACTTTGATTAGTACTACTACTCCTTCTTTTGTTGTTGTATAGAGTGTATCCCAAATTTGGTAGCATGCTTACGTTAATGAAATTCATAAGATATCGAAGGACCTCCTTGGATTTTGTTGGGACACATATTATAGTTTTATGACGTTACTAAACGCCCGCAACTACGTTTCGCCAAAATTTGTTCATCATGCGGGACTCTCAATTTTTCGGGATAAAAGTATCCTATGTCCTTTCCCGGGACTCAAAGTATGTCTATACAAGATTTCATTCAAATCAGTTCAGTGGTTTATGCGTGAAGAGGTAACAGACAGACAGAAGGACAGACAGACTGACACACTTTCGCATTCATAATATCAGATATAGAAGAAATTTATAGATATTATACTCGTAGACGCAGAAATGGCCAGCCACTGCGGCTGCAGGTGCCTCACGCGCGCATTGAACTTTACAATTCACCAGATAACATAATATTATTTCCATTGTCTTTTGACATGTAGGTTTTTGAAACAATACTAATTTAGATACTAATTATAATTAGGATAAAAAATACCTACAAACACTTAAAGTTTATTACCTAATAGAAATGTTACAGAGCACAAAATAATTCCAAGTATAATTTCGCATCTATCCAGAAGGCAACGTATTCCAAATAATATACGCAACGAAAATACTGAGATCGTTATAGGATCTCTTTTCTGGAGCAGTTTGGCCGTTTCGTATTGAACTAACAAGTTAGGAAAATACGAGTAGTTCGGAATTGTAAAATTTCTGGCAAGTCTCTGTGGCGGCCACTTGAAATATGATAGGGATGATATCGAAGGTGATTAGCTTAGAAAGGGCTTAAGGGTCGTTTGTTTTAGTGGAAAGTATTGAGTTTGCTAAAAAGGCTTTTTTTAGTTTATGTGTTTTTTCTATTATTTTTTTTAATGAAATAAGGGGACAAACGAGCAAACGGGTCACCTTATGGAAAGCAACTTCTGTCGCCCATGGACACTCGCAGCATCAGAAGAGCTGCAGGTGCGTTGCCGGCCTTTTAAGAGGGAATAGGGTAATAGGGGAGGGTAGGGAGGGGAAGGGAAGGGAAAAGGGTAGGGGATTGGGTCTCCGGTAAACTCACTCACTCGGCGAAACACAGCGCAAGCGCTATTTCTTTGAGAACGTGGTATTCTACAAAACGCCGGTTTTCTGTGAGAACGTGGTATTTCTCCGGTCGAGCCGGCCCATTCGTGCCGAAGAATGGTTCTCTCACGTCTACGGCCTCAAATTGCTATCCTTTGTAAAAATAACGTTTCATACTTAATTAATTGAGTTATATTAATTGAGTTAACTGGTTAGATCATTTAATAGTTCATTATTTAAAGTACGAGTATTAGGTATCGTTGAAATGAATACGCTTCGTTTTCTGAGAAAGAAGATCATAATTATCAAGTCAAAGAGATATCTTAGAAATTAGAACTTTTTAACGTTAAGTAGATCGATCATTAATGAGTAAGTATCCTCCTTAGTCCTTAGACCCAATTTCACCAACCTCTGTTTGTTACATCCTAACAAGGCATTACTTAACGGACCATGGAAAATTAAACAGATTGTTAAAATACTTATGTCCCACAGTAAAAATTTAACAGCGGATTAGTAAATGCAACGTTAAGTTAACAACGAGTGAATAACAGTAAATTCGTTCTTGTTATTAGGCGACGAAATTGCAATGTACAAGTTTAATACGACATGTTGGCTGCAATGTGTCATTTTCACCTTATTCGTATAATACGTCATCTCGTAGATAATGCGACCAAATTAAAATATCACTGATTGCATACATTTGTTACACTACAATAGTTCTTTTTAATTTACCAGGTTAATAATTATGATCTGTCAAAGCTGAAAACATGAATCATGATACAAACTTTTATTTACTTATTTCGGCTTGGTAATTTTGATACAAGTCAGTGTATTTGCAATGTCAAGGAAAATCCGAGAGCTGAATTTTTGACAAAATGAAAATAAATAATTATGCATAACATGAAAAATAATAAATAATATGTAAGGATGTGGTGAAACATGGCGGCAACACTCAAAAGTCAAAACAGATTCTTTTATTGATATTGGATATTGTCTTTAAAAAGTTGTTATTTTTACTGTTATATATTTAACGGACCTCCCCAGCAGGAATTAAAATTTAACACCGTGTTAGGCGATTTGACATGACATTAGCGTATGGTGGAACGCTCGATAGCTCTAACAGGCCGTTAACTGATTTAACAAGCCGTTATTTATTTAACATTGCTTGATGAAACTGGGTCTTAACATTATAATATAACAAGCTTTTACCCGCGGCTTCGCTCGCGTTAAGTTATACAAAATCATTCATCCCCTTTTTTATCCCCTTAGGGGTTAAATTTATTAAAATCCTTTCTTAGAGTTATCAACGTCATGGTGGCTTTATGCATGCAAAGTCTCAGCCCGATCGGTTTAAAATTGACAAAAATTTCATACAAACTTTCAACCCCTATTTTTACCCGCTTGGGGGGTAGAATAATTGATTAAAATCCTTTGTTAGCGGACGCCTACGTCATAACACCTACCTGCATGCTAACTTTTAGCCCGATCCGTCCAGTGATTTGGGCTGTGCGTTGATAGATCACCATGTCAGTCAGTCAGTCACCTTTGAGTTATATAATATTTAGATTATCTGTTATGGTTATTATGATAGCATGTTCATTAAAACTATATTCGTAGCTGTATTACCTGTATGCTATTCTAGTCTATAATTTAGGAGGATTTTTCGTATTATCAATATTTATTATCATTTAAACCGTATAAAATAACTTTCATGTTCAACTAGTTCAACTTACACGTTGTACATAAAAATAAATGTGATACCCCATACGCCGTGATATCGTCTAGATTTCTAGAATATAGTTTTCCTAGGTTATGTCATCATAGAAATAGGAGCCTGCCCACACCTGCTCCTAGACTGAGATATTAGAAACGTGTACACTGTACATTGTACGCCAAAGCCAATGCCAATGAGCCTTATTACAGGGTGGTAAGGTCGAAAAATGGTACACTGATCCACTCAGCTACTGTACATTGCATTGTATTCTACAAAGTCTTTAGAACATTTTATCAGGCCATATTTTTTTATCATCCTTTATTTATTTAATATCGTGTTTTACGAAGATAAAGAGATTTGAGATTTTGTATTGTGGTTATTATATTACACCTGTTTATTTATTTAATAAATAGAGTTTGTTGGTATTTTGTTCTATTTCGAAATTTTGTTGAATAATTGCTTACTATTAATTCTCAGTATAACTTTGATTATTTAATTTTTTATTTAAAAGTAACACAAAATTAGAGTAAAAGTACACCAACCGTTTCTTATTTATACGCAGTTAAAAACCAAAAAAAACATTAGAAAATGATTCACATAGATAATATTATAAAGTCAAATTCCATGTTTAAACTCAAGTTTCACCGTAAGATAGCTTCCAAGGGACAAGGAACAACAAAATCGCGCGTCAATCTCGGAAACTTTTCACTCCAAAAGAAACAACTGATTGCTAATAAAACGCTTTAAAGACGGTAGCGTCAACAGAAAGGGCCGTCAAAGTTTTCAAACATATAATAAAGCAATAAGGATTACACCACGCGAAAAATAAATGATTCAGATGTCTCTTTTCGGCGATGGCGTGACACTTAAGTTGTCGGGGAGATATTATAGGATGTATAAGAATTCCGGTCGTAGGAAAAATAAATTATCACAGGAAAAGCTTATGTTGGCTTGCGACGCTTCGATATTATGCCCCGTCTCACGGCCCCATCACGTACAGGATTAAAATGTAAATACTTGTAAATATTTATATTTGTTAGCGCGTTTAGATATAGATAGCATCTTAGTCGTATAATCTTTTCATTTTCACGTTTTGGTGTTCTAATAAAAAGTATGTAATATCCAAAAAGGGGATTTTATTATTAACTATTAATCATAATATTATTACGCGAACGAAAAACTTTGTACTTAATCCTTTTTACAAAAAATGGGGAAACGTAGGTGCATGAAATTTTGCACAGTTATAGTTTATATTATGGTGAAGGAGTGCATCGAGCTAATATTATTTTGAAATTAAGCTTTTATCATATATTTATTAACAAATAAAACATTACACACACTACAACACACACAAACGTAAAGATGATAGATTTTTAAGTGACAAGCCTATACATACGAATTATATATATACCCTTTTCAATATGGTTAAAGTCTGTTAACAACAACTAACAAGTTGACAAATTGAAAATGGATTATAGTTTTTTATTGAATTTTAGATACTATTTAACACGGCCAGTCTGAGATCAGCTGAGTCCCAGAGACAAGAGCTGAAAAAAATATGATAGTTTCGATAATTTTGTTACCTCATGTGAAAAAGGGTACAACCCAAATAATTCAAAGAATGTTCATATAACTTCTAGCGATAATAATTCAACTGCTCTGGATAATTTTGATACCTCATGTGTAAAAGGGCATAACCCAAGAATTTCGGATAATGATATTTTATTTAATTGTGTTAATGATAATTTTGTATGCTGTACCGGAGATGTAAACGACTCCACGGGATCGTCTGGCCGTAACGCGCGACCAATTTTCAACATTAGTATTTTGGGTTTTAAGGGTACCGCGTTAATTGATACAGCGGCTAAGCATTGTGTTGCGGGTCATACGCTATATGCTCTCCTCCGACGACAAAATTATCCCCTCCACTCTTCCTCTAAAAGAGTTAAATTGGCTGATGGTGTGGTACGTGCGATGGATATTTTAACTACCACCCTACAGGTACAGTTGGAGACGATAACTATCACAATTCCATTTTTCATTTTCCCGGATTCGACAAACAACGAAACCTTACTAGGTATCGATTTCATAACTGCCGCTGGAGTAGTAATTGACTTCAATAAAGAAGTGTGGCACTTCAGTGAGGACAACACGGTAAAGTATAAATTATTTTTTGAATCTACCGCACGTCGTAGTGTTATTTCTTGTGCTTCCACAATTGTTCTTAGGGATGATGAAGGTGCCCGCCTTACAACGGCTGAGCGACAAGATCTCAGCGATGTCCTTTCCAAGCACGCATGCGTCTTCGAGGCAGGGGGAGGTCCAACACCGTTCAGTGAACACTGCATTGATACAGGTAACCACCCGCCTATAGCAGTGCCGCCTTACCGGCTGACTCCAGCTAAAAAAGAGTTAATGAAGCAAGAAATAAAGAAGATGTTAGACGATGACGTCATAGAAGAGTGCGAATCAGCCTGGTGTTCCCCAGCATTAATGGTGCCGAAGTCTGATGGTTCCATTCGGTTCTGCGTGGATTATAGACGCCTCAACGCAGTCACCAAAACCGATAATTATCCGATGCCACGCATCGATGAGCTCTTACAGTCAACCAAGAGAAACTGCTACATGAGCACTCTAGACCTTCGTTCTTCTTACTGGCAAGTATTAGTTAAGGAATCTGATAAGGATAAAACAGCCTTCATATCTCCGCTCGGCACCTACCGTTTCAAGAAGATGCCGTTTGGCTTGAAGAACGCACCAGCGACCTTCCAGCGTTTGATAGACAAACTCCGTTCCTGTGCAGCGCTGAAAGACGTCACCATTTTAACTTATCTAGATGATATTTGTGTGATTTCTGAGGGTTTTCAGCAGCACCTGAAAGACCTGGATTTGGTACTGAAGCGTTTGGAAGAATTTAAACTTCATGTGAACCGTGATAAGTGTGCATTTGCTAGAGAGAGCGTTAGATACCTTGGGCACATCATTACCCAAGACGGAATCTCCACCGATCCGCAAAAGGTGAGTGCGATTTTAGATATGAAGGAGCCTGCTAATTTAAAGCACCTGCGCACGTTCCTACAAACATGTTCGTGGTACAGGAAGTTCATCCCAAATTTTTCAAAGGTATCGGAGCCTTTAACACGCTTGACTAAGAAAAATCAGATTTGGTCCTGGGGTATGGAACAATCTCAAGCTTTTAGTGAATTAAAGCGGTTACTCACATCTGCCCCTATACTAATTCAACCTGACTTTAATAGCCCTTTCATTCTGCGTACAGACGCAAGCAACTACGCCTTAGGCGCAGTTTTAATGCAGGGCAATGGTAATCAAGAAAGGCCGATAGAATACGCTAGCCGTCTCCTTAACGCAGCGGAACGTAACTACTCCACAACGGAACGAGAAGCACTCGCCGTAGTGTGGGGGGTAGAACGTTTTCGTTCTTATCTAGACGGTCACCCAGTCATAGTAGGCAGTGATCATCAACCACTTCGCTGGCTCCTTTCACTCAAATCGCCGACAGGTAGACTTGTCCGCTGGGCTCTAAAACTCCAAGCTTTCGACATTAGATTTCAGTACACTCCAGGGAAGGCCAACGTAGTGGCCGACACACTAAGTAGACCTGCTTGCGTTGAAAATACTCGCGAAGACTGTGGTATTTGTTCTGTTATTTGTGATATACCTTCTAAATCACCTAGTCAGCTTCGTGAAGAACAGATGTCCGACCCTGAAGTAGAAAAGATAATTAAGGAACTTGAAGGAGCCGATGACGTTGTAGCACAAAGGTGGGTAGAACGAGGTTTTCTCATGGACCAAGGTGTCTTGTATCGCTTAAACCCGGACTCCGACAGCGAATCACCGCAACTAGTCATTCCCACGGACCAAGTTAGGAATATTTTGGAAGAATTACACGATTCTGCGACAGCCGGTCATTCTGGTATCGACAGGACCTATCAAAAGATAGCTAATTTATTTTATTTTACTGGGATGCGTCGTATAATCTCTGATTATGTCCGTGCATGCATCCACTGCCAACGCTACAAAGCAAGTAACACAAAACCACCAGGTCTACTACAAACCCCTGTATTGAATCAACGCAACGAAGTGTTAGCTATTGATCTCTTCGGACCACTGCCAGAAGGAGACCAGGGGGAGCGTTGGGTGTTTCTAATTGAAGACACCGCCACACGGTGGGTAGAATTATTCGCCCTCCGAGAAGCTACAGCTGAAGCCTGCGCTCAGGTTTTAGTCGAAGAATACTTTTTACGATTTGGTCTACCTCGTCGAATAATATCTGATAACGGGGTACAATTCGTTTCTGCAGTCATGCAACAATGCATGTCCGTCCTGGGAGTAAAGCAGAATTTCGTGCCTCTTTACCATCCTCAGTCGAACCCCGCAGAACGCAAAAATAGAGACCTAAAAGCCATGTTAGCATACCTGGTACAAGAAGACCACACATCCTGGCCAAAGAAGCTGCCGCTGATCCGCTTCGCCCTGAATAGCTCCAGATGCCGGACAACGGGTAAATCACCGGCTTACTTAACCTTTGCCAGAGAAATGAGATCTCCCACAGAAGTCACTCATGATCTTCGCGCTATCCTAGACAAGGAAAATTTCATCCCACAAATTACTCCTTACCTAAGAAATTTTATTAATTCCCTCTCAGCGATCCGCGAGCGTGTCGAATCACAGCAAGACAAGACCAAGGATTACGCTGATCAATTCCGCCGACCTGCTGATACCTTTCAGGTAGGTGATTTGGTACTCCTTAAGTCTCACGTACTCAGCAGCGCCTCAAAGAATGTGACTGCAAAGTTTGCCCCGAAACGTGATGGACCATACCAAATTGTGAAAAAGGTAAGCCCAACAACCTACATATTGTCCCACGTAAACCAACCCGATGAAATCATTGGTAAATACCACAGCCAGGACCTTTCCATTTATAAGAGCCAGAACAGCCACTCGCCTCCTAGCCCCATAATTCCCAAAAGAAAGCGAGGACGCCCTGCGACCAGAGCTAGAGTCCTAGTCCAGGAGCGAGGACGTTCCCCTGGACTAGAGGGGGAGCATATGGTAACCCGACCGTCGGTCTTGCAACACCGTGTGACCCGCGGTCTCCCTCCCGCTCGTTACCGCGAGTAGTGTTGTCTCTCTCTCTCAGACGCGCCAGAGGTTCCCGCGCGATGTTCGAGAGTTCAGGAGTCCGACGCCGCCGCCAAAACGGCGAGATTGTTTTTCGCGCGCTCGTGTGTTTTATCCACAATAAACCCACAGTGATTCTGAGAAGTTTCTCTGTTTTATTTATATGAGCCCCGCACCCAGTGTTCGAGAGTATCGTGTGTGTGGATTACCTCATAATAGTCAATATTTTTTACAAAATATAGGTAGTAGTCCTAATGTCATTGAAACTAAGGTCGAATTTCGACCATTGGGCGATCTCTAGTAGTTATAAAGACATGACATATTTTGATATCAAAGTAGGTATGTTATGTCTTACATCGAATTGAAACAACCCGAAAATGCGATAGAAAATCTTGGAGCAGTATCTAGCTGCTCTTCCAATATACGCGCAGGCCGCATTTGACTCTACGTTGGCTCATGAATCATGATGTACCGATATAAGTGATCTAGAAGCATATTCTATGATTGACCAAGATTGACGTCAATTGTACGAGCTATAAACGCAGCCAAGGTGGCAAATTGTTAAGTATTCCTCATAGCCTATGGAGAGGCGCCTTACGAATGTTAATTTTAAAATATTTGATTAATATCAGAATTTAATATCCTAAGTGAAAAACGTGTCGCTTGGTTCTAATATAGACGCCAAATAATATTCTTTTAAAGTGTCTCGATGCGTAATGTTCCTCGCGTTCCTTTGTTTCCTTTTAGAACTGTTTGAATCGAGTTGGCCGGGGATGACGTCATGAGATCTGCCGGGCTAGCACGGCCATTAGTAGAAATGCGAAAGTATGGACAAACTGTGGACATAAACTTAAGGTTCCGATCTTTACCGCGGTTAATCGCAAACGACAAAAATTCAGGTAAATGTCACTTTATAACAGACTATAATATTTGTCATAAAGTAGGATATTATTTAATTTTTTAGGACTATAGTCTGTCATATAGTGGCATTTTAATTGAATTTTTCGGAACGAAAAAAGATCGGAACTTCATCTTAAGTTTATCTCCTGAGTTATTTCTACTGGTGGCCGTGCTAGCCCGGCTGGTAGGCTACGCTTTTCTATAGGTTTCCATATGTGTGAACGATATTGCGATATTTTGAATGAAATTAGAGTGAGATAGTTGAAATGCAAAGCAATTCGAAGAAGTTTATGCAGATTTTCGCGTGGTATTAACACGTAAGGCTTCTTACAGACGAACGGCATTTGTCGACAGCACGCTTTGACGGCAGTCAACGGCAGTCGGCGGCACGCGTCAGCGGCATTCTACGGTAGGACAAGTGACGACGTCGAGTACCGTCGACTACTGTGGACGCGTGCCGTCGACAAGTGCCGTTGCCCGAAAGAGTAACCAAAACTCAATATCTATTCAAATCCATGAATACATCTACCGTTGTGTTCGGAATGGTAACACACAAATTTTCGCTATTAAATGGATTTTTCGTCAACTTTTCATCCATGGAATTGCAGAAACTTTGACATATTGTTTTTCGAATATGTCGAATATTTTCGTCAACATTGTTTAGAGGAATGTGAATGTGATAATTATTATGCAGCTGCAGGTGTAAAAAGTTTGTCGTTTGTTTCGGATGATAATAAATTGATCAAAGATGATGAGTACCTACTATTTACTTTTTTACCCACAAAACTTACTTTTTTAACCGTCAAAAGGAGAAATTTAATTTCTTTAGTTGGTTATCATCAAAACATCAAAACATGATTGTTGAACAGACAAAACTCCTGATAATAATACCTTAGAAACCACAAAGTACTCGAGTTTTTAACTTTTCATTGTTTACCTTATAAAAGTAACTAACAATTTCGTATCCAAGATTAGCACTTTAATAAAATAATAATTGTAACATTTTCAGACCGTATTTTTTCAAGAACATTTTATTAATTCTTGAACAAAAATGCAAGTTTGTAAGAGGCGACTTGTAAAATATTATTTCCATCTTCCATTCTAATATTCTTTCTAAAGTTTCAAAAGAGTTTTCATATCAAAGATGTGCAACCAAAGGTAGCACACAATATAATATTCCGATTTGAAGGTATTTTTAACCCTCGACAAAAAAAGGGTTATAAGTTTAACGTGTCTGTCTGTCTGTGTGTGTCTGTCCGTGGCAACGTAGCATCCAAACGGGTGGACCGATTTTGATATAGTTTTCTTTATTGAAAGCTGACGTGATCGAGAGTGTTCTTAGATATAGTTCATCATCATCAGCCTGCTCCTTGCTGGAAAATCGCGGTTTATCTGTTATCTGGTTCGTGAAAGGCCATCAGCAACTTGCAGTTGTTTTGATGGGATTTATATTTTTCATTCTAGTTAGTGACATTTATGAATATAAAGACATTAATAAAACGTTGACCTGGTGCTGCAGCATCACCTGGTAGTCAATTGAATACACAATACCACATTAACTTAGAGCAGCTCGTGTTTGGGCTCGTTTTAATTGCGACAACCAGTAAGACGTAGATAAACAGCAAATATTTGCATGCTGCTGCTGCAGCATCACCTGGATTCCATGATGTTCCAGTTGTTCCAGTATGAAAAAAAAGTAAATTATATCATTACTTTTTAAAGTTGTTTGGCAAGTTTTTTTTTTAAATTTCTTAATTGCCTATAATTTATATAGATTATAGTTGTTTGTATATACATATTTCAGAAACTTAGATAATAATATAAAATATTATTATAAAATAACATAAAATATGATGATGGATATTAAATACCAAGGTTAGGAATAAGCAAGCTAAGTGACTAATTGGTTTGACATTCGTCTATCGACTAAATATAATATACTAGATGTTCCGTAATAAATTAGGAATTTCACAAAAACCCTTCACGTGGTCTATTCTTCATGTGTGCCAAAAACATAAAATTGCTCCAGTAGCCTTAAGATAATATGCAATTTAATATAATTTTCCCCATTTTTTCCACATTTTCCTCTGTTTCTTCGCTCCTATTGATCTTAGCTATTATTTAGCCTAAAGCCTTCCTCGATAAATGGGCTATCTAACACTGAAATAATTTTTCAAATCGGACCAGTAGTTCCTGAGATTAGCGCGTTCAAATAAAGAAACAAACAAATTCTTCAGCTTTATATTATTACGAGCTTTTGCCCGCGGCTTCGCTCGCGTTAAGAAGTATTATTATATACAAACTTTCATCCCCTATTTTAATTCCTTGGAGGTGGAATTGATCATAATCCTTTCTTAACGGATGCCTACGTCATAACATCTAGGTACCTGCATGCCAAATTTCAGCCCGATCGGTCCAGTGGTTTGGGCTGTGCGTTGATACTTGGATAGATCACCATGTCAGTCACCTTTGAGTTTCATATATATAGATAGAATTATACTTTATGATGAGCAAAATGAAATACAGCGTATGTCAGTGAAATTTTATTTGAATTTCTGTCGGTCGCTAAAATAACCGCACAAAAAGTCGTAGTGCGCGCTAGCTCTGAGAAATTGCGTTTACATCGCCTCGGAAGTCAGTTAAAATCTCAACGATTTCAAGCGTACTATTGGGTCATGGACGTTTATTTAATAAAAATACAAAGTCGAGAACAATACAGGTGCTCGAAATGGGCTCAACCGAAAAGTATAAGCCCGGAGTCATACGGCTCAATATTAAATGATTTATGTACAGCCCGGCTATACTTGTCAACGGTTTATAAAGCCCGAACTGTTCTGATTTATTAAAATCTTTCCCGACGAAATTCGCCCATTATTCTTCCGATGAGTGTGAAAAAAATCAAATTTAAAGTAACGTTTCTTCTTTAGGCGTGAAAGTATAGCTTGAATTTAATCTCGCAAATATTTTAAAAACTTTTAATTAACTTGATCTGCATGTGTGTATGTATGTTGCGGTGGAAATTTGGAACTCAATTTTGAAGTAGATAACTATATTTAACCGATTGAGCTGAATTTTTTTACTATCAAGTAGGATATTTCATAAACTTATATTATAAGTTTATGGGATATTTTAATTCAGTTTAGACTTGACTCGCAATCTACTGATAGGTCTCAGTAAGGTTATTTGAAAGTTTTGTCCCTTTCTTACTAATGACAAGTGATAAACATAATGAGTAATCTGTCATAGCTATTGTCAGTAAGAGGAAGGCCATAAGGAACAGATACACTTGCTAAAACAGCATGCTTAAAACAAGCATGCTGTTTAAACTCGATACATTGGCTTCTATTAAGCATAATTATTTAATAGTTATTATAAGAAAAAAAAATAATACCACAAACCTGTCCACACATACTTAAATCACGCCTCCCGCCACCCGCGCCGCAGGTAGCATGCTCGAAAATCACACGCCTGTCGATTTTTGAGCATGCTCGAAATAAGCATGCTTAAAAAAAGGATATAGGCGAATAGCCCATAGACGAATAGCCCATAGAGAAAAAAAATGCATAGACACACAATATGCTCGTATTCAGCATATTTTGCTCGGTTTAAGCTTGCTGCGAGCTTAAAATAAGCATGTGTAACTGTAGTTTGAGTATTGTGTGTTTGAGTCTATTTTGAGAATTAATAATTGGGATTTAAAAAAAAAAAAAAAATTGATTTTTTTTATGTATTTTAAAACTTTATTATTAATTATATTGATTTTTAATGCAAAAAACTTGAAAAAAATTTTTTTTAATTAATTATAAACAATTAAAAATTGATAAAATTCAAATAAAAATCACGTGACTGTAAACGCGCCATGATTGGTCGCCATACTTGTGACGTCATAATGTTAAAGCAATTTCATGATAGTACAGTGTTTATGGCTATTATCTTTGACTTGATAAAAATATCTCAAATTTATTAGTGAAAAACGATTTGAAAAGTTTATTTCGACTAACTATGTGTGATAAAGGATTTATAAAAGCAAAATCGGATAATATTCCTGATGTTGATATATTTATGATCACTAATTTTTTTAAAAATGACTTTCGGTTTAATTCTGCTGAAGTTCGAGGTGCTAAGGCATCAAGGTAAGTCTGTTAAAAAATACTATTCTAAATGAAAATAAGTATTTATTCTCTATTAAATATAATTAATAATTATTTCATTAATTGTAGAGCATCACGTGAGAGTTACGGTGATAAAGCTATAGGTTATGATTCGGAGCCCAGGTAAAAAAATTAATTACTGAACTATACTTATTCGATTTATACACTTAGATAAATAATAATTAATAACAATATTATTACGAATACTCACATCGAAATGATCTTCACAACAAAAAAAATTTGATTTTGTTTTTGAATAATCTCGGTGCACTGCTTGAAACCATTTCTTTCGACGTTTTTCGTCTTGTGGAACATTTAAAAACATTTTTTCAGGAGTTGTTTTTGTAGTATTTGTACATAATGGTACAAAATAAGAGCGATAACTTTTGAGTTTTGACATTTTTGATTATTTAAAATTGCCAACAGAATTTACTAGATAAAAACTCAAAACACTGTACTAATTATTATAATATCTCTGTATGCTACAATGAGCAAAAACTAACATTGTGACGTCACACGCGCTCGGGTTTATTCGGGAGCTGTCGGCGGATCTTCGGTACTGAATTTAAAATTTAATTTTTATTTTGAAATAACTTTTTAATTATTGCAAAAAAAAAAAAATAGTTTTGTTATAAAACTTATATATGATCTTTCCATTTATCACAAAAAAATAATAATTCAAAAACCCAATTAAAGGTAGCCTTTCGAAGCGAGCGTCTATAGCGTCAGTGTCGTCGCGACTGTAAAAAATGTATGATTTGGCGTAGGTAGGTGACGTCACAGACGTAGGCGTAGGTAAATGTCGCTGTGCTCGACTCCTAACCACTTCAAACCATACAATTTTCATTGTCGCGGCGTCACTGATGCTATTAACGCTCGCTTCGAAAGGCTACCTTTAAAGACGTTCATTCAGACAGTATAAAGTAACAGATAATTTCAGTAGTAAGTATTTACCATATTGTTAGAATCAATGAAATATTCAGTAGTACAAACTTTTGAATAGTGAAGAGGGCACAAAAGTAAAAGTATCTTTTATTCTTCAAGTGTCACCAAAGTTGGTTGTTTTATAAAACAAGACACAACTTCAGAGACGAAGTAATCATGGTTATGTAACTTTTGTTAGTTTTCAGTTTTGAAGGCTTTGTACGAAATGTTGCAGCACAATATTATCTTGTTTGTTTCTGACATAATGTTATCAATAACTTATGTTTATCAAATTGGAAGTCTAGTAACTGATCTAGATAATATCCTAACGCGAAAAAAGGGGACAAACGAGCAAATGGGTTACCTGATGGAAAGTATTTACCATCGCTTCATCATAAGAGTTGCAAGTGCGTTACCGGCCTTTAAGTAGGTAATACGCTCACTTCTGGAAGGTTTGCAGGTCATAATGCCCCGGAAATACTGCCGCTGGCGATTAAGTTAAGAGAAAATTATGAAAAAAAACGGACTCTGGAAAACTGCCACTTATCAAGGTTACGAGAGTGGTATATTTTTCTCGTGGACCGGTGGCGAAAAGTTGCTGCTGGCATAATAGACATGATGACTATTTTTTCCCTCTTGGTAGTTAAAGGACCATTCAAAAGTAGAAACATCGGTGAAAGCATCACCTGCCTGTTAGCTTTCCAAGATATCACAATTCAAACATCTAATAAAATCGACCTTCCCGAAATGCTCCATACAAAGTGCGACGAAATTATGACGTCACCGTTTTGTAGTTTGTACGCATCGAGGGAGAACTTTGTTTGATAGGTATATTAAATATTGCAATTATAAAAGTGGTTTCGTAACAAATGTTGCTTTTAATTGTACTAGAGATCGCCCAATGGTCGAAATTCGACCTCAGTTTAAAAAAAATGACTTTATCATATTTTTTTCAACTCTTGTCTCCGGGACTCAGCTGACCTCAGATTGGCCGTGTAAGCATTGTCTAATAGTATCTAAGATTCAATAAAAAAAACTATAATCCATTTTCAATTTGTCACCTTGTTGTCAACAGACTTCAACCATAAATAAAAGTGTATAATTCGTATGTATAGGCTTGTCACTCAAAATTCTGTCATTTTTCGTAGTGTGTGTGTTGTTGTGTGTGTAATGTTTTATTTGCTAAAAAAAATATGATAAAAGCATAATTTCAAAATAATATTAGCTCGATGCACTCCTTCACCATACAAACTATAACTGTCCAAAATTTCATTCACCTACCGCGTTTCCCCATTTTTCGTCAAAAGGGATACAAAGTTTTTGGCTCACGTATTAATATATAGATAAGTTATTGAATATATATATTAATACGTGAGAGAAAAACTTTGTAACCCTTTTTACGAAAAATGGGGAAACGTAGGTGCATGAAATTTCGCACAGTTATAGTTTATATGGTGAAGGAGTGCATCGAGCTAATATTATTTTAATATTATGCTTTTATCATATATATTTTTAACAAATAAAACGTTACACCCACTACGACACTACTACTAGGAAAAATTACAGATTTTTGAGTGACAAGCCTATACATACGAATTATACTCTTTTATTTATGGTTGAAGTCTGTTGACAACAAGTTGACAAATTGAAAATGGATTATTGTTTTTTTTTAATTTAATTTTAGATACTAATAATTAGACAATGCTTAAACGGCCAGTCTGAGATCAGCTGAGCCCCATCTGGAGACAAGAATTGAAATAAAACTATGGTGAAGTAAATATTTTTTACAAAATATAGGTACTTAGTCTTAATTTCGTTGCAGGTAAGGTCGAATTTCGATCATTGGGCGATCTCTAGTGGCAAATAAATATTTAGTTTATGTAAAAAAATCGACTTATCTATCTAACTTTAATGGCTCATAAGTCATAACAAAGAATAATACAAAAGTTATAAAGCTGACATTTTGGAAATACTTATTTTTTACCGTTTTATCTTTATTTTATTTAAAAAATCTGCTAATCCTCGACCTTGTCATCATCCCTATTCAAATATCACACGCCTGTTTTTATTTTTAGTAGAGAATATCTGTCCCAGAAAAATCCCTCCCGTAAAGTTATGGATGAATCCTGACCAATAGAAGTGATTACAAAAGTGTGGTATATATTCGTTACTGATTGTCTATTCACTTCACAATCGTGGTTTTCTATCATGGCCAGTGGCCTTAACATTCATAACATAAAATCAAAGAGCAGACACATATCTCACACATCATTAAATATTTAATTAAACCAACGTATGAATAGGCATTGTAACGCGAGCCAAGCCTAGTTAAAGGAAAAATTAATCGAATCGCGAAAAACGTTGTCAAATCAAATAGAGAGAACAATGCCATTGTTCACCAAGACGAACTAGTATGGAAGTAATTTTAGAATGATGTGGAATTTTTTTTGAAATGGAAGTGGAACACTTAGGCTTCAGTCACGAAATCAGCGGGCAGCGGAGCGGGAGTAGCACTTTCCAATGTATAGATTTATGTGGACCGGTTCTTGAAAACAGCGGCTCGGCGCTGCGAGCGGCGCGTAGCATTACAACGTGCCGCTCCCGCCCCACTGCCCGCTGATTCTGAGACTGAAGCCTTATTAATAGAATCTCCGGGTTTTTATTATATTTTACCTTTTATATGGAATTTCGCAGGAAAAAAACTCTAATAAATGATTTTCTATTCAGTACAAAGGTTTGAAAGGCGTTAAAGTTTTCAGGGCATCTTTACCTGACTTGTGTTTTCATGTATTTGTAATATATTATTATGTTGTGTAACAAAACAAAATCATAATAATTTTGGATGTGTGTTCCTTATAAACAGCAAGTCTTTTCAACTTTTGTATAGGACGCTTGCCCATACAAATTACAAGAAATGTTACTCTTTCAGCGTTGCTACTTTTATAGCGAATTTTATATAAGAAACCAATACACACCCTAAAGTATTATCACTTTGTTTTGTTACATTATGCACTGTATATATGTATCATAAAATTATGATTTGGACCGATACGGATTTGAGCTTGAGAGGTACAGTAGGCGAGTTAAGTAAAACACGGTCACATTAACTTGACGCATCGCAGGAAAACAATAACTTGCCCGCTCCATAATGATTAATGACGTCATCAAACCATGCGTCAATTTAATGTGACCGTGTTATATTATCTCTGGCATAGTTATATCTTTGACAGCATCCTAGCTCCTGGCTCAACACAAGGACAAGTTTTGCGAGTGTGACGCGAATATTGTGCTCTTTTGAATTATGTTTAGCTAAGCTCATCATGATAAGACGAAAGTCTTCGATCAGTACATGCTTTCCGTTATGACCTACGGGGCGGAAACCTGCTCTGTAACAGCAGTGTTAGCTTGTAAGTTTTCCGTTGCCCAGCGCGCTATGCTCGGAGTTTCTTTGTCGGATAAGCTTCGAAATCAAATAATTCGTCAAAGAACTAGTCACCGACATAGTGCAGAGATTCAGTACGCTGAAGAAGAACAGACGACTGGAACTGGAGACCAAGGCTGGGAAATCGGGGTGTAGGTCGACCTCAAACTAAGTGGGGCGACGATCTTCGTTTAGTTGCGGACCCATGTTAAATGCGAGTAGCAGGAAATCGGTCATCTTGGCGTTCATTGAGAGAGGCCTATGTTCAGCAGTGTATGACAATAGGCTGATATGATGATGATGAAGCTAATTATGGCAGCCTATAGATATTGTGATCTAATAAATAATAATTACAAACTGTATGTTTTCTTTCAGTAGTGCATTATATAATTAAAAGACACAAAAATATCATTTACAAGCTTATTAGCTGTTTTAGCTGCAGCTGGTATAAAAAGAAGAATATAACACCTTTCAGACAGATTGGAACAACCTTTCAAAACAGAAAATAATTCTTTCATAGAGTTCGCCTCAGGTACCGGAATTTTCGTTAAAACCTCTGTGGTAGTTTAGTGAGCCTGTGAATTTAACCAAAATATAGTATACTACAGCCGAATTTAATTCTCCAAAATTGAAATTTTAAGAAACTATAAACCAGTCAGTCAATTGTCACCAATTAGTTACGCTCGGGGTCCATTTTAAGAAATGAAATGACCGTCGCGGTGCACACATTGTATAAAAAAATATTTAATAAACATATCAGTTTATTACGGATATTACAAAGACATATATTTATTTACATATCAATGAGAAAAGTGACCATTTTTGTAGCTAATTGTCTCTCTGAAGTTTGGAGTAAAATATTTGTGTAAGCTATTAAATCCTGGAGATGTTCATTAGTAAGTCGAGACCGAAAATTTTTAACAATATTCATTTTCTAAAATGCTTGGTCCGCACACAATAGGTCGGCGCGTCAGGATGCAGACCGCGGTCCGCCAGTTACGAATAATTATTTAGACTTTCTTAGCAATTTTTAGGTTAATCCGAAAATTCTACGATTCTGACAATAATAATAATCAGCAAAATATTTTATGACCATGTTAAAGGATATAGGCAAATCGTGGCATGTTATCGTTCGAAGTTCGCTTATTAAATTGTAATTATTTGTTAATGGAAAACTATACTAAATGTGCAAACAATTCCTTTATTCCACACCATAAGTCCGTGTGGAAATCAGCTATTTTGTTGTTTAATTACTCATAACTAATAACAAGCGTCCGCCGAGGTTCGCACTCTGTCGTTTACTTATTTTGCCGACGGTACATTGAATAGAGTTCTCGTTTTTTATTTATTTCTTTATTAGACTCGCCAACAGCAAAACACAGATATACATAAAAATATACTTAAACTAGAATATGCACTTGTGTGTAGGCCAATTATAGGCGTGTACAACATCAATTAAGTATAGTAGAGAATATTATTCCTTAAATATTATCAATTAAGCCCCATATGAATAATTGAATGTCTAATAATTACAATGTAGTTTTAATTTCCGAAAACAGAAGTTTTTATTTTAAATTTAGTTATTTTTTTTATATACTCTTACAGGAATCATTAAAAATATCTAGTTCCTTTACGGATGTGCAAGCTAGGTCGTAATCAGTACACAAATTATTAGATAAGGGAGAGTATTTTAGGATGTTGGTTTTACTTTTAGGAGTGTAGAATATTTTGTTAATTGGTTTTGCCGACGGTACATTGAATAGAGTTCTCGTTTTGCTAACGGTACATTGAAGTCGGTGTTCTCATAAATAATAACTTCATGCATATACAATGTAAGCGCTTCTTTTCTGCCGACGTCCATTCATAATTTCAAAACGTACGCGGATATTACTAGAAATTTTTGCTTTTGTTCGATCATTATTATCCGTTGTAACGGCTGTATTAAGAATAATTTTGTTTGTAATATTTTCCCGCGACTGTACGCGTATGGATAAATCTTTATAACTTACCTCTGGTTTGGGTGATATAAAAAGTAAAGCTTATGTTCAAGCCTGGGTAACCAACATTGTGTTTATAAATGTATGCAATATAAGAAGAAATGTAAAATGAAGTAAAGAATTAAATGTAAAACTTAAATATAAATCTAAAAATAATAATATACAGCAAAAAAGTAAATAAAACCTTAAAAATTAATACAAATGTTAAAAGTACATATTATATGCAACTAATTGTCCCTTCTCCTTGAACGGAGAACGAGAGGTCCCATATTAGGGGCCATTAAAAAAAACAACATTAAGGGCCAACCCACACGTACCACAACCACACACATTGTAAATGAATAAGTACTGTTCACACGTAGCACATTTTACAGTCGTTGTCGACCGCGTGTGTGATACCAACCACA
The DNA here is from genome assembly GCF_905147365.1 of Aricia agestis. NCBI lineage: Eukaryota > Metazoa > Arthropoda > Insecta > Lepidoptera > Lycaenidae > Aricia > Aricia agestis. The sequence continues at coordinate 20,102,610 of NC_056428.1, read as the reverse complement.
TCGCAACCATAACGTTGCGTCGATGCAACGACAGTGCGCGCACACCGCCAGCGCTCTTCCCCCCCTCCGTTTCATTGACTTTTGTACGTAACCACATCGCAACAACTGGTGACAATGCAACCACGTCGCCATTTTGTCGGTACGACAACGCAACTACAAAAAGCTGCAGCGACACTATTTACACGTAACCACTGCTTGACAGCATTTTGTCGTTGCGATGTGGTATGGTTGTGGTACGTGTGGGTTGGCCCTAAGATTTTCATTTTTTTGACTTTTTTTTTACACAAGCATTATGATGGCGGCCTAGAAAGAACTGCGAAAAGTGGAAAGGCACCGATTTCACACAAATTATTACTTATATTTGGTACGTATTTATATTTTTTTAACTAAACAAAACAAAACGTCGTACACTTATGTACATAAGTTCTCATCAAACAGCATTTGAAGGGATCATAGAAACAAAAGGCCTATCGGTAAGCCCACCCGTATGCCATTATTGTGATTTAGACCAGTATTGAATGTGGGTCGGTAAATTAGATCTCAATCAGCTGGAAGCCTCTATTAGTTACAATCACCTACCGTAAGGGTTATACGATATCGTTTTAATAAGACTCTTATGAAGGGAAGAAATGGTTGAAGAATAAAGAAGAAAAGAAGGAAAATAAAAGGCAATAAAGGAAAGAAGAACAATTATTTCTATTTCGCGTTTTCTAAAAAATGGTTTGTTGCAGACTGAAGAAGAAATAAGTGAAAAAAGGAGAACAGGAGAGAGAACAAAAGAAAATATGTACTCAAACATAGTGGAAATAGTGCAAGATTACTAACTTTAACTACTTTGAAACAAACAAAATTGAAAATGTAAAATCCTTACGTTCGTTATAAAATAATAAAATCAATGATTGTTAAATGTAATCGCGCAAACGACTAGCGCTAATGAAGTCGTGTTAGTGCAGCCCGATTGCCGACACAATAAAATAAAACTAATTTAACAGGAAATAGAGTATTGCACTTGCTTATTGAAGTGGAACTTCTTTAGGCGTATCGAGTGTTAAATACAATTTTTGCCGGATTCCATGTGGATGCAGAATAATGGCCGCACTTGCAGACTGATTACTAATCATTATTTTGAAGAAGAGTTTGACATAAAATGAATAATGTGTATGCCAAAAAAACTAAGTTATCAATAAAACTCTCTGTACGCCATGAGAGAGTCAATTCATATTGCGAAATCACAAGGCGTATACAATGTACCATCGAGGAAGTTGATTCCTATTCAATTGACAGACCAATGTTATTTGTTCGAATATGTCAATTCAATGTTAATTGTGATCTGTCAGCTGGGTTTGACGTAACGTAACCAAACTACTTAGGTCCCCGATTTGCATAGGAATCAACTTCTCGATAGTACATTGCTTTTAGATCGCGATCGACCAATTAATCTGTCTGATCCAAAGACTTCTATTTAGTTTAAATAGCAGTTTTTGGTCTGATCAATAATAAAAGCTCATGTTTTGCGGTAGCCCTGTCATTATTCGTCCTAGCAAAGAGATTTAAAACTCAAACATCTCGCTTTGATTGTCCATTTTTGTGAGTATCGGTCTTGATATTGCGTGTGACGTTTTCACTTCTTTATTCAAATACTAGCTGTTGCCCGCGATTTCGTCCGCGTGGACTTCAGTTTATAGCGCGCGGTGTCAATAAAATTGGTGTCAAAAGCTTTTTAAAACCCTGGTACCCCTTCAATCAAAATACCCAAAACAGCCGTGTAGTGTGCACATAATATGATTTTTTTTAATTAAACTTTTTTATACCTTTTAAAGCTTATTTAGCTTTATACAACTTAGCTGCATAATGCATTACACAACTTTAGCTTTGCCCAATAGCCATAGGCCATTAAACTATTTAGGGCGGATTCGACCAAACTGGAGTAAAATTTTACTCGAGTATAACTGTTTCCTAATCTAAGTTTGCGTTTTTCCAACTTCTAATCCAAGAATGAGGTAACGGGAGTAAATAATTAAACGGGCTATTTTGGTGGAATAAATATTAAACTGAGAATAGTTGCTGAGAACTGAGAATAACAGGGTTCACCTGCCACGGTCGGTGTCATTGTGAACTATAATTGACATTTTATTTCATACTCTTTGAGTAACTTGGTAAAATGCAAACGATAATACCCTAGAGTAAATTAAAGGAGTAAAATTATTCTCATGATAGTTATACTCGTGTAACTTCAAGTTTGGTCGAATCGGGCCTTAGTATTTATTATTGGTAGACAGTTGTTTCTGATTTCTATGTTGGTACGTGAGTTATTTAATAACATGTATAACAATCGAAAGAATCGAAAAGCCTAGTTTGACATGGTAGTGGTCTTATAGAAATACGCATGAGCAAGCAATAGCGCGATCTAGGGAACTCTTGGTGCCATCTATTTTAAGTTTTTGGAACTAACTTAATTTGACCAAATTTACGCATTTTCACCCCCTTACAACCCCCTTTTCCAGTTAAAAGTAGCCTATGTCCTTTCTCAGGCTTTAGACTATCTGTGTACAACATTTCATTACAATCGGTTCAGTAGTTTTGGCGTGAAAGCGAGACAGACAGACAGAGATACTTTCGCATTTATAATATTAGTAATATTCTAACGTATTAAAAACTATAAACAAAAACATACTAACTAATAAGTATGATTAGTTCTATGTTACAATAAAGTAAAAATTAAAACGCCATCTGTTGAATCGTATTAGAACTAAAATGTTCGTATTAGAAATTGCATCGATATATTTCTGGATTTTTTATAATATTATACATAAAATATGTTTAAGATTTTTGAAATTTTATTTTAATATACATCCAAGACCCAGGAACATTGAAAACTTTTTGTTCCGCCTGCGGGACTCGAACCCAGGACCCCGGGATGAGCGCTGGCCACGCGCAATGCGAATTCATTTTCATCGATATTTTCATGGAAATAAGATATTTTCCCACATCAAAATGTAGCCTATGTCCTTTCTCAGACTCTAGAATAACTGTGTACAAAATTTCATTGCAATCGGTTCAGTAGTTTTGGCGTGAAAGCAAGACAGACAGACAGACAGACAGAGATACTTTCGCATTTATAATATTATATATGGATATATGGATAGTATTGATTAGAAATGCAGTAGGAGTTCTATAAGATAAGATAGATTGATTATTATTATACCAAGTGATTAAATTATTAAACATAATATTCTAACGTATTAAAAACTATAAACAAAAACATACTAATAAGTATGATTAGTTCTATGTTACAATAAAGTAAAAAATAAAGCGCCATCTGTTGAATCGTATTAGAACTAAAATGTTCGTATTAGAAATTGCATCGATATATTTCTGGATTTTTTATAATATTATACATAAAATATGTTTAAGATTTTTGAAATTTTATTTTAATACACATCCAAGACCCAGGAAAATTGAAAACTTTTTGTTCCGCCTGCGGGACTTGAACCCAGGACCCCCGGGATGAGCGCTGGCCACGCGCAATGCGAATTCATTTTCATCGATATTTTCATGGAAATAAGATATTTTCCCACATCAAAATGTAGCCTATGTCCTTTCTCAGACTCTAGAATAACTGTGTACAAAATTTCATTGCAATCGGTTCAGTAGTTTTGGCGTGAAAGCAAGACAGACAGACAGACAGACAGACAGACAGACAGACAGACAGAGATACTTTCGCATTTATAATATTAGTATGGATTATTGTAAATTATTAAAGTATATAAAAAACTGAAACTTTTGTGAATATTTCAGGTGGCTAGCTGTTATCATCATTGATACCGAGCAAAAAATGTTAAAAATATCACGTTTGTTGTATGGGAGCCCCCCTTAAATATTCAATTTATTTTGTTTTTAGTATTTGTTGTTAAAGCGGCAACAGAAATACATAATCTGTGAAAATTTTAACTCTAGCTATTACCGTTGAGTTACAGCCTGGAGACAGACAGACGGACAGACATCGGAGTCTTAGTAATAGGGTCCCGTTTTTACCCTTTGGGTACGCAACTCTAATAAAAATTGGACACTCACCAGAACCACAGAGTTAAAACCAAAGTATAGCAATATTTAGGGATATGTCATGATGCTATACTGTGGCACAGTATAGCAATATTAGTCCCTACAGTAACGAAACGCCTTTGACGTCGTACGATGCCGCCACCGATGACAGGTACCGAGCAGATATACCAGGGTTGCCACGAAACGGGAAATAAAATAAAAATAAAATATTGTGCTTGTAATGCAAATGTTATCATTTAATCTGTTTCGTCAGCGTGTTATATTTACATATTTATTTATTTTAAAAACTTTATGCACATATAGGTACAAAGGTGGACTTAATGCCGTATGGCATTATCTACCAGTCAACCTTTGGGCGATACAAGGACAAAGTTGTACAGTAAAGTTGTACAGGTGCCAGTTGAGTTGAAAGAGGAAAAGACAGAAAAAAAAAAAAAAAAAAAAATATATATATATATATATATATATATATATATATATATATATATATATATATATATATATATATATATATATATATATATATATATATATATATATATATATATATATATATATAATTCTTATAAAATATATATTGTATAATATTATACTATACTTATAATATATAAATATATATATTATCACTCATAAAATTTCCGTTCGTTCGAGAGCGTTCCAGAGGAGAATAGCCTGGATATTAAAAGAAGAGTGGACGGAACTTGACTTGTAAGAAGGGCAACTTAAAAGCTGATTTGAAGTTGCCTGCTGCAACGGTATTGAAAGTGAGGGGCGAGATATTCGGGAGTATGGGGATGATGCAGCAGTGAATATACACACAGTGCCTGCACAGAGCGACGCTGACGTACTGGTAACAAGTGTAGCTTGGAGCGATACGAAGAAACATTATCGTATTTTCGAAGGTTGAATATGAATCGGAGGCAAGTATTAAACAATCGGTCGAGTTTATCGAGTTTGTCGGCATTAAGATCTAAACAGCACACGTCACCATGGTTAAATATAAGAAAGATAAGGGACTGGACCAGCAAGGTCTTGACCGGAGTGGAAAGGAAATTTTTGAGCCGGTAGATGAATCGTACATATTATGTCGTACTGCCAGATATTTACGTGAAACTTTATTTTTAGATGATTTTAGTTCTCTATTTAAAAAATTGATTAACCCATCAAGCCCCATAAGCTCACCGGTGAGCGAGACACAATAGAATAACAATAAATTTCCAAGGATCCACGAATCACGATCGAAGGATTAAAATAATGAAGACGCATTCGAAATTTCGAATAAGTATATAAAATATCCAATAATTAATCACACGTCAGGTATAACATAAGCACTTTAAAACTCTTATTGCGTGCGCGGTAAGGGCGCGGTTTGTTACACTTGATATGTGTACCTGGGTAGGTAGGTACTAATTAGTATGTAACAGGGTATTTGACAGATTTTTATTTTATTCTATATTGTTTCTCTCCTTGTTACACTTCTTACAACGTAAACAATAAAACAGAGATGCAAATACATGCCACCAAGGCCAACACAATATTGGTGTAAACTGTGAGCCGATATTTATGAAAATTTAAATCCTTTTTGTTTTTTGAATCAGATTTACATCCGTACACTGAACATTTATTATAATATCCCATTGTTTATAAGATAAGTTATCGTTTTACAACACAAAATTCGTAGACAACGCGCCAACGTCACCCCTGTGGGCGCAGGTACACAAACTCCGCGAGTTTGTGTACGCGGGCCCGCGCCGCCCGCTTCCCCGCGGGTACCCCTCCGTTGCTCTGCGCAAGTACATTCGTTTCACTACTGTAGGGATATGTCATATTGTTATTCTGTGACTGTGGTTAAAACTAACGAGTACCTAGCCCGACCCAGACAACATCTCGAAATTTTTACGTTTGACGTAGTAGGTATGTCATATCGGCCGGCGCACGCAGTACTTATTTAATGCATTGTGAAACATGTTGAAATAGTGACTCTCGGACCTAACTAGCTATTCACCCGTTTGTTTATACGTGGTAGTGCCATGCTTCGACACGAATGGGCCGGCTGGACCGGAGAAATACCACTTTCTCACAGAAAATCGGCGTGAAATAGCGCTTGCGCTGTGTTTCGCCGAGTGAGTGAGTTTACCGGAGGCCCAATTCCCTTCCCTATCCTCCCCTATTCCCTTCCCTTCCCATCCCTACCCTCCCCTATTACCCTATTTCCTTTTAAAAGACCGGCAACGCACCTGCAGCTCTTCTGATGCTGCGAGTGTCAATGGGCGACGGAAGTTGCTTTCCATCAGGTGACCCGTTTGCTCGTTTGCCCCCTTATTTCATAAAAAAAAGTCGAGGTACTACTTAATTCTGTTTACTCTGCTTACAATATCATAGATCTGAACAAAACATTCGAACATCAGTTCTACTTTGATAAAGTTTATACAACCAATGAACGTTGTGCAGGAAAATAACACGAAAAAACATGTAATTTCATTTGATTGAAACCTTACAAGTGTAATGTAAAATGAATCCTGATCACGCTGGTAATTTGATCACAACACCATGTTTAACGGAGGTTTATTTATAACTAGATGACGCCTGCAACTTTGTTGCGCCAAAATTGAATTATCGCGCGGGAACCGTACATTTTTTCGATTTTTTTTTGCTAATAATATTTGAATTGCTCATAAATAATTAATAGTTAGAAAATGTATTAAAACAAATAAAACACTAATTTTATAATATTATCATGTATGCAAATTGTAATAATTAAGGAATAAATGAGGCTTAATAAATAAATAAAAATATTAAAATTATTCAACCCCATCGATCGCGGAAAAACGAGACACAATAGCTTATCTATTGTTATCGCGGCCGGTGTTAGCCGCTTGGGGTTTCATGAATTACAGTTTCACTGTTAATCCTCGTCTGTCAGTCTGTCAACTCTTTAAGCTGCTGCGAAAAGGATTTGTGTAAAAACAAAAGAATTTAGAAGACATAAAATTATTATAGTTTTATTTCTGAAAACAAAATATCTTGTTTGATATCGCGCGGGAACCGTAAAAAAAAAATATTGTGTGATGTCAAAAATGGACCCCAGCTCAGCATTAGTAGCTAGTCTGCTTGTAAATAGACCTTGTAACTGTAAATATTTTATTACTGAGGCTCTCATATATTTTATGTCCATGGATATTCATTAAGCGATCCGTCTGCTCGTTTAACGGTTTTGTGATCGCGCTTATTACCATACAAAGGCAATGTCACGTCTCACATAAGCAAGATATATTTTCCGGTCTGATCGTGACTTCTCGCTAAATTCCAGCATCATCTTAAGACGGGGATTGTGACAAACAAAAGCAACATAATCTGCGAAAAATTATATCTAGCATGTGTTATATGTAACAGTTACGTCTCTTATATTATTATCTATACATCTATACATATAAATAAAATTGGAGTGTCTGTTTGTAATATTGAAAGAACCGTTTTTTACTACATGCATATTAATCCAAAATACGATACATAGGTACACCAAAACAACATTTTTTACAATTTTTGTCTGTCTGTCTGTTTGTTCCGGTTAATCTCTCGAATGGCTGGAGCTATTTTGCCGGGGTTTTTTTTTGTAGATAGCTGATGTAGTAAGGTGTAACTTAAGCTACTTTTTAACCGACTTCCAAAGAGGAGGAGGTTATGTTTTACTTTTTTCATATTAGTTGTTAGCGGACTATATCTTTTTATACTATGTTAAGGCGGACGAAGTCGCGGGCAACAGCTAGTATTAAATATTATATGATGTTATACATTAATGAATTGATTTTTTTTTCATCGCTTAGAAGTTAGACTACAAAATACTAGCCCGATTTTGATGTTTAAGTTTTGACACAAAATTGACGGAGAAGCACATGAGCTTGTTTTTAAAATATTTTTTTTTTCATTTTTTTTTTTCATTTCCAAGAAATTTTTTACAAGGTGGTACAAAATTTCTGCCTCCAGGTGTGAAAATAGTGTCAGATTTGCAAATTTAATATCGTAATCATAAATATAATAATAATCATATTCTTACATTAATCCAGTCATAAAAAAATTCAGCGAAAATTATACAAAAAACATTTGGAATCATAACTTAATATTTAGCGATATTCAGCTAACATTCATAATTATTATTATTTTTGATGCAAATTTATAATGTTAATCGCACATACAAAATATCAAAACGGTTTTTTTTTTCACTTTATAAAAACTGCAAGTAATAAAATATAATAATCCATTTGATTCTGTGTTACAGTAATCAAGCAAATTAATGGATAAGTGTAACCCTGGAAAGCAATCACAATATTATCTTATATCTTTAAACGAGCAATTCTTGTATATAAATATATAATTGGAATCTCGGAATCGGCTCCAACGGTTTTCATGAAAGTTAGTATATAGGGGGTTTCGGGGGCGATAAATCGATCTACCTAGGAGTCATTTTTAGAAAAAGTCATTTTATTCGTGTTCTATCGAATACCGAGCAAAGCTCGGTCAAATAGCTAGTAATGTTTTAAATGCCTACTACTTACTATATTTATAACCGAAATTCAATAGTTGGCTTGAATGTCTTTAATAACTCTGAACGCGTATAGAGGAAATTTTGAAGATAGAATAGGCTGTTCAGCTATTATATATGAATAACCTTGCACTGTTTATAAGCAATAATAATAATAAGCACGTAAGTCCCTATTGTTTCGCCAAGCTGTTACGAACGATATGGTAGAGCACTTTGGAATAAGCTGTGAATATCACAGCCATACAGGAAACTAAAATCCATATTAAGTGAATTATATAAAACTAGCTGTCCCGGCAAACGTTGTTTTGCCATATAAATAATTTTTGGTATGAAAAATAGATGTTGGCCGATTCTCAGACCTACTCAATATGCTCACAAAATTTCATGAGGATCGGTCAAGCCGTTTCGGAGGAGTACGGGAACGAACATTGTGACACGAGAATTTTATATATAAGAAGATATATTATATACTACTCACTAAGTAATAATACTTTAGTGTGCGAATGGGTTACCTCCCTGGTATACAGAGTTCACTGTGAAAGTGGCAGGGCTGCAAAGAGTAACTTTTTTCTTCACCTTTGTATAGAAAAATTCATGACGCGAGCCCATACAAATCACAAAGAAAATTACTCTGTCAGTGCTGCTACTTTTACAGTCAACTTATATAGAAAAGGGACACATACACACTCTAAATAATTGTCACTTAGTTTTGTTACACCTTGTACTACCTGAGAAATGTATTCCTTGGTTACCAACGTTATTTGGTCAGCTTATATTATATTAACAAATTCGTCAGTCTGCCTATTAATCTTAATTTAATAATGCAATATCTTGTTTAAGAAAAATACTTTAATATAATATTATGTCTTAGAAACTAAATGAAATCAGACTCGTGCACGAATAACTTACGTATAACGAATAAATTACATCAAAACTCCTTTTAATATTTATTTTAACCTAGTTTCAAATTAGTCAAAACAGCGTGTGATCATTTTCAATAATTTTTTTCATCAAAATTTATTTCAGTAGTAGGTTGAGTTTATGAGTAAAGGTTGATAACAGGTAACAGGCAGGCAGTTCAGCAATATCTAGTTTGATTATGTACCCTAAAAAAACATGCAATTCCAGCACATTCAAAACCCTCATTAAACCTAACATTAAAATCTTTACAACCATTTAATATAATAAAACACGTTGAACACTTTGAATGTATTTAAGCGTTTTGGCACGGACTCCAAATAAAATTTAAGTATGTGGTTAAAAGGCTTACAAGACAAAAACTCGTATCTATTACCATGAGTGAAAATTTTCTATATAAAATTATGTACTTAAAATATTTTCCCATTCCTGTGAAATTAACATTAATGTTTCTTTTATGTTGATTGTATGTTTGTCCATTTATTTTTGCATTTCACATAGTATTTATAATAATCCATACTTAAATTAGTACCTACTTAAATATGCGTTTCATTAGCTATGCAGCAATTTTGCGATTTATGATTTACATAATATAAATAATAACTTGCTATTTGACCGAGCTTTGCTCGGTATTTGATAAAACACGAATAAAATGATATTTTCTAAAAATGATTCCTAGCTAGCTCTATTTATCGCCCCCGAAACCCCCTATGTACTAAATTTCATGAAAATCGTTGGAGCCGATTCTGAGATTTCAATTATATATATCTGTTGTATTATATATACAAGAATTGCTCGTTTAAAGATATAAGATAATAATAATAAGCTAGTTGCAGCACAAGGTATTCGATACAATAATTATTATTGTCTGTCTTTCACCTAAGACGTTGCCACGGAACCGATTTTATAAAAGATCCAAAGGTCCTCATCTTTTATTTAACATTTAAATATAGTGTCCATCCTGGGTAAATGTAAATTTTTGGCAGGGAACTTCCTAAATCAGCTAGTGTATCAACTAAATGAATATTGTTCATTTTAACATTTATTAAAAGCAAAAACTATGAAAATTGAACTTCTTAAAAGGTTTAGCTGTGTTGATTTTAATCCTCTCCTGACGATTTCTTGAGAATAAGTATTTTCTGGAATTGGACGCTTGGTTTCTCTGTATATTACTCTCTTTAGTAAAAATGGGCGATATTTTCTTATTATTAGAAAAGGTTTTCAGTTTACAAACGTTACTGGCCAATTATGAACGTGCCATAGTTAGTTCAGTAAACGAATCCCATTAATTAATGAATCCTCTTCTGATTAACTATTCTTTAAATTCACGTCATTATTTTTAAGTGGATTCAAAGCACAGTCTCTCTCATATCTTCATATTTTCTCTCTTTCTCAAAACTGTACATCGAACGAAAGAATTAAGAAATTGGGCCTCATATTTTTGCCTTTTATTGCAGTTAATACTTTGGTTAGAGGAATGAAAGGACCCATTAGTAATTTACATCGGTGAAAATACTACAGAGTAAATACTACTGCTAGAAATAGACGTAATACTTACATATTAAATTGCATAAATTATTTCAATTTAGCTTTAATAATGTGCAATAAAGTGCAAAAGGGCAAGTAATATGGAATTTGTTTTCGAATATGAATACGTAAATAATATAATGTTTAATGAATTTTCAAGTCATATGAACATGTTAATTTAATTTCAGTAGTATATTATTAAGTGTTTTATTTGAATAATACCAAAATAACCTTAGAATGTATGTCTGCAAAACATGACCTACACGACAGAAAAATGTGTGTAAACATCCACACAAATACAACTTAGCACACACAATCATAATATAAGCCATCCATATTGTGTAATATAATATAATTATAATATAGGCCAATGTCACATGTGATAACGGTCCCAGACCCATTTGAAGGGTATCCAATAATTCATTACATTAGATTAATGAAACTTCCCCAAACCCTAATAATTACGGCCAGACATAAAATTACTGTAAACCCCTCTAGTTTATTGCTCAATATCGGGAGGAATTTTAAATCTTATTACAATGTAATTTGCGGACTACGGCTATGTACTTTCGAAGAGGTATGTACGTTTCATACAAAAAGATTTTGATACAAGTGAGAAATTTTGCTGTAGTCCTGCAGTGGTTCTCAAATCTTTTTGGTGGCGGAACCTTTTTGAGGGTCAATTCAGACTGCAACGTAACGCGTTGATGCATTTCTAAGGATCAATTCAGACAGCAACGTGACGCGTAGACGTATTTCTAAATTTGTATGGATTAAAATATATGTATAGTATAAAAGTATTAAATATATTTCCGTTGTCTGGTACCTGTAACACAAGTCCTTTAGGTACTTAGCACGGGGCCAGACTGACGTGGTGTGAAGCGTCCATAGATATATTATTATTATTATATATATTATTATTTGATAGACATCATGCGAGTCTGTCAATTCAATACAAATTTAGAAATGTATCTAACTGAATGACTTGTCTATATGCTGGTGTTCAGACACCAGCATAGAGACAAGTCATGTCATCAGTGATATTTCTAAAAACAATTTTAGTATCGCTCGCGGAGCCGGTATAAACCCTTTGCGGAACGCCAGGACTACGCGAAGGACACTTTGAGAATGGCTGATATTTGCATGTAACTTGACCTGATTTTTGAAGTGAAAACCTTTTTAACGTTGTTGTAGTTTTCTGGGATGGGTAAAAGTCATATAATGTTTGCGTAAACGCAGTGACGGCCTTACCCATTGCGAGGCCCCGGGCGGAAGGTCTTTGCGAGGCCTTGGGCTCGCAAGGACCTGTCCTTGCGAGCCCTTTGTCTTACGAAAAAATACCTTGCAAGGCAAGAGCGAGGCCCCAGGTGATTGCCCTGTTCGCCTGGCCGCCAATGCCTAAGCGTGGTGTTTTAGTAATTATAATAGGTACGACGAAATTTTTTTTCTTGTTGGTAAGTTTTGAATGGTCCTTAACATTCAAAAATAGAAATGTCAGTGAAAAAATAACTCTGATAGCGTAAAAACTCTTCAAGATTCAAAACTTATTTTTGAATGTTGAAGAGTTTTTACGCTATCATCGTATCGTTGAGACGTCAATACAATCCATAAACAGGTGATATTCTAAACCTTTTACAGCAAAAATCACAAAACTGTCGAGGGTTTGAGTTGGATTATTTAAAAATACTTAAAAAAAAAACAAAAATCTAGCTCCAACATTAGATTATAATTGAAGTGATCTTACATGTTGTGCATTAAAACTTATAGAAATACTGTATTTTAACTGTTAAATCACGTCTGTTAATCAGCGAAATCGGCAAAATTTCGTATACGGACTCTTAAATATTGAGTTTATGAAAGTGGTTACATAAGAAAAAATGTTATAAATTGCATAACTTATCGAATGGTATACAAAAATTGTGGAATTTCATAAAGAAAAACTAACTTGACTTAACTTGACGAAAAAACTTTGAAGGCTCCAAACAAAAAAAAAATACATAATTACTTATGAGGCTGAAATTTTGGGAATACCTATTTTTCATCGCTATGCCTTTATCTTATTAAAAAAATCAGCTAATCTTTGACCTTGTCGTTAATCCCTATTATCCTTCTTTAGAATAATTATTATTATTCTTTTAATTATTATTAGAATCTCAAAACGTGTCTTGTTTGTGTCAGCTGACACAAACAAGACACGTTTTGAGATTCTAATCTAATCGAAGAGAAGCTTCTCTTCAAGAATATTTTATTCTTACAAAATAACAAATGTTCTTAAAGATTTTCCTCTTATGCTAATTAGAAAAGATTAAATATTAAAACGCTTTTAAATTTAACAATGGCTTCTGAAGTTGAAATTAAAATAGACGTGAGCATATTGTTAGCTCAAGTGGCTTAGTACACACAATAGTTGAGAGAGAGAGAGAGAGAATAATTATAGAAATACTACAGTACCTATAGAAAACTATGGTATTAAGTATTAAATTATTTTTATTGGATGTCTTACAATTGTAGTAAAATTGATATTTTACCTTTCCATTCTTGTAGTATGACCAAAAACATAATTATGCACAATATGTTTATTATTATTTTGTTATCCCTGCGATTTATATATCTACCAAGCGATTTATATAACGTATGAAACTAGGACTAAACATGGCTACAATGTAGATCATTTTGACACTGAGAGAGTATACAGTATTAAAATACAAAGTGCTCTAATACAAAATCCACCCGTAACAAAATATTTCATATCTTTTTCTATGAGAGTCGAAAGCCGTCGCAATGACGTCAGAGCTTGGATCATTATATCGCGTACATTAAAGTAATCGGAACAGACAACTTTTAAAAACTAGAAAACATTTCAGAGACATAATAATTTCTTCTCTAGATGTTTTGTAAGATTTGTTAACCGACACAAATGAGGTGGATCTATGTTGGGCTATAATATATAATTTTTTATCACAAATTTTATGAGTTTGTGTGCGAAAAAAAATCTGTTACCATTTTGTCGCTTCCTTTAGTAGCCTTAATTTTTTTCTCAGATATGGATCAATCACAATATTTTTCTTATTAAAATACAACTGATTATTACTATTTTGGCATTGAGTTAAAATTTCTTTAAAAAAGATAGAGAAAAAACTATTTCCATTCCAAAAAATAAGCAAACATAACAACAAGATTCGTAATTGAACTAAAAAAATTCGAGTGAAAAATTCCACCGTCTTTTGCTCCGAGAATAAATTTCGTTCAGGATTTCCTTAGTCTGGTTTGGCCCACATATTGCAATGACGGGCGGGAGAAGTTTTTACAATTCTCCTCAGAAGCCTACCTAATTCGTGGATTTTACTGGGAAAAACTCCTCACTAATTTTCCTTCTCTAGTCCATAATGAAAAATAATGTGGGAAAAGACACGTGCTTAATTTTCGTTTAGTTTAGATTTTGTGTAATTGTTTTGTAATTGGTCATAGTAATTAACAGGGTATTTCAGGAGGGAAATTTCTGAGTGTTTCTCTGTTCGCTACATGTAATAATACCCCACACCGGTTTCGGTGACGGTGACCGGTTTCATTGAAACCAGGCCAGGTACGCAGGAGTAATTTTATAGTGTTTAAGTGTGTGCGCAGTATACAAGAGCACTCTCTATTTTTTAACTCTCATAACCCAGTTGGGCGGAAGACCGACACGACTGGCGAGAGATCAGGCGCAGGACTGACTTTTTACATGCCCATCCGACGCATGGATCATCTTTCTAGTCAGAAAATTAGCTGATCAGCCTGCATTGTCCTAACCAAACTTGGAAATATCATGTTTCCAACGCAGGAATCGAAACCACGACCTCCGAGTCAAGAGCCACGTTCTTAGCCACTGGAACACGGAGACGTGTATACCTTATCTATCAAAGGTCTCAAAATCGGTCTAGTCATAAATGACTAGACAGATTTTGATGACACTTTGTGTGCACAGATCCAGCAACATCTATTTTTATATAGCAAAAAAAAAACGTTTGATAGATGGTATACATGTACTAAAGTCAGTCAGGACTAAAGTCCAACAAGTTGTTACTTAGGAGTATGGACTTGGAACTAAAAGATATATTTTCTTTTTGCTTGTAAAAATGAGATCTTGAAGGTATAGCAAATAAGGACGAAAGTAATCGTACTAAAACAAAAAAAAAACAGATTTTTGTGTCTTTTGACTTGAAGTATGCTCATTTGTGGTTGCTGTTATAAAATATAGTTTCAGACAAAAATAATGATGTTTTGTTAGATTCCTAAAATAAGGATTTTCTTGTTTTGAATTTCTAAAAAATCGTTATCTTAATGCATCGACCAAAACATTTTGCTACACTCGGCAACTAAAAGCATATGCAGCAAAGTCACCGAAATCTCGAAAAAACCGAAGCTGAAAATATTGTAAGCCAACACAATTACGCCCCAGCCTAACTTAATATATAACGGAAAACCTAACAACAGCGATAAAATCATATAATAACATCCTATCCGCGTTCAAAAGCTGAAAAAAGTGTTCGGATTGAATCAGTAACAACTGTACTGTGCTCGCGTTTGCAGCCGCGCCAAGTGTACAGCTCGCAAAAAAAGAAATAAAGACCCTCGCAAAAATATTGTGCAAGTATGAATAAGCCGGCTGTAAGTCAAAGAAGATTAATTATATGCTTCTGAAATACAGTATTCATTACTGTGGGTTTAAATAATTATTTTAATGTAAGAGAAGGAAAACGTGATAGAAATCGTATTCTAATGTTAACTGTGGAGCTAGAACAAAAATGTATTTCCCTTTTGAATAACATTATTAAAAGTATAATAATATATTGGTAGCGGTCAACTGCCTTCATTTTAAATACTATAAGTATCTCGCTAATTAAATATTTCATACAAACCGGGTAATTAATGTAAACAATAAAATTATTAAAATGAGTATATAATAATTGGTATTAATTTTTTTTTTATTCAGAAAACTTACAGCTTTTCAAAAATTTCACTAAGAGTACAATTATTATAGAAACATAAAGCCATTTATAAAGTTTTCACATATAAGTAACAAAAAAAAAAAATAAGCATTGTTTTTCAATTACTAAACTTTGGCAAAATGACAATAATAATAAGGCAAACTTTATAATACATAAGTAGGTTAATTTCAATCCTCTAAGCTACTTGTGAAATCGTAACTGAATATGGCCAGGACGACATAATTTATTTTCTGTATATCCAACCTAATGTTATAAATGCGGAAAATTATCTATCTGTCTGCCTGTCTGTCTATTACCTCTTCACGCCCAAACCGCGTAACCGATTTTGCTGAAATTTGGTATTAACATACTATAGGTCTCGGGAAAGGATATAGTAGACTTTTTAGACTATTTTTTTACCCGGAAAAATGTACGATTTCCGCGCGATAAGCGAATGGTGCAACTGAGTTGTAGTTTTAGTTGTCTATAAATGTTAGTTTATTTTAAACGTAACGTAACACAATGCTACTGCCGACAGTACTTTTACGAAGCAGTACGTAGAAGTTAGTTGTTAAAGTACAGTAATTACGTAAGAAGGAATCGTCGGAACACTGTTCCTTCGCGGACATCAAAATTACACTTTTCGAATGCAATCTTCTATTCTGCCGCACAATTCATAAACGCAGTAAGTACCACTTACTGCGTTTATGGTTGTTTTAGATATTCGAGATGCTGACTTTAAGCTCTATAATAATCAAAAACCCATTTTTTCATATAGTTATTACAAAAGCCAAACCATATTAACATAAATGCAGTGAAGAGCAGATTTAAGATTTATGTACTTAGTATAACCGCAGTAAGAGTACTCAAAAACGTAATTTTACGTGAAAACCCATTCTTACTGAATAAGCAACATAACAAATATGCAGTATGTTCCAATTACGTCATTCTTGTTATATTTCTAAAATTATTAATTGAGTCTTGCACATAGTATACATGCAGTAAGGTCACTAAGCACTAAAAAAATTGTTTCCATGGTCAAAACAGATGACTAGTACTTAACATTAATGCAGTACTTTACAATTATACTGCATACACATTAAGGTTCACGGAGGTGTTGTTTTAACTGCAACTGTTTATACTAAATGACAATAACGGCATTTATAGTATGTGTGCGCATTGGTTTACCTTAAATACGTTTATTATTTTAATGACCTGAACTCAAAAATAACGGACTTAAGTCTATCTTAAATCTAATCTATTTAAGTCTTACTATTTCGAACACAGGTCTTTACACTCTAGTGGCTGTAAAAATATAATATAAAGCATTTACAAAAGTAAGTTATCAATGTGAGATCAATAAATCAAATACCGTACTTATACCTAAATATTATGTAGTTAAAAAAAAAAACTTGCTTACAACAATTTTTTAAACATTGAAAATAAATTTTCGAATGCAATCTTCTATTGTAGAGGCACTTCAGGCGACAAATTAAAGAAATGCAAACTCGTAAGGATGTGAGCACACTTTTTTAAGTTTGAAGCGCATTCTCGTGACGTTGCATCATAATATTCTTCTTCATTACACATTCTTGCATAAATTCGCACCCTTAAGCCTTGTCTAAGTTAATACGTTTAATGAAGACCAAAATTGGCCGAGTTTTATAAGAGAAAATGTGCAACACGCACAAACATGGACTAAAAACTGTCATGTCGCTAGCCTGAACCAAAGACAACCAACCCCGTTAGAAATATATTTTTATTACTAGACGACGCCTGCAGTTCTGTTACTGCAAATTTGGTTTATTGCGCGGGAACCTTACATGCTTTACCAAGACATGAAGTATATTTTCAGCAAAATCAGTTCATCGGTTTGGTCGTGAAGAGATACCAGATAGACAGAACCACTTTCGCATTTATATTATTGATATGGATTTATACACGCCTCCACCGCGGTGGTCCAGTAGTTTAGAGCGCGGCTCTTGACTCGGAGGTCATGGGTTCGATTCCCGCGTTGGAAACATATTCCAAGTTTGGTTAGGTCAATGCAGGCTGGTCACCTGATTGTCTGACAAGTAAGATGATCCATGCGTCGGATGGGCATGTAAAAAGTCGGTCCTGCGCCTGATCTCTCGCCAGTCGTGTCGGTCTTCCGTCCCACTGGGTTATGAGAGTAAAGGAATAGAGAGTGCTCTTTGTACTGCGCACACACTTGGGCACTATATAATTACTCCTGCGTAACTGGCCTAGTTTCAATATGTTCCAATGTAATGCCAATGTTCCTCAAATACGACACTGTTTAGTTATTTTAGGCCCAATTTCACTTATGACTGTTAGATTTGCTATATATATTAGTATCACGTTACCTCTTTCGTTTTTTATATTAATGAAAGAAAATACATTTATCACAAGCTGTTAACGCTAACAGACGTTGGTGAAATAGGGCCTTAATGTTACGATTTAAGTCTACTTAGTGAACGTACATTAGGCTTTTGTATTAAGCTCTTAATCTGTTTAGCGTTTTTCTATAAATTATTTACGCTTTAACCCCTTATAAAATATTTAAATAACAAAGGTGTAGTCTGGCACATTGGAAAAGTCAATAACGGAATACATCTTTGTGGTTTGCAATTATTATAATATACTGGACGATGCCGGCAACTCCGTTGCGCACAAATCCTTTTATGTCGCGGGAACCGTACATTTTCCGGTAAAAATAATTCAAGTCCTAGGAGAGGACATGAAAATTATTCTATGTCTTTCCTGGGACTCAAATTATTGCCATACCAAATTTCAGCATAATCGGTTCAGCGTTTTTTGCGTGAAGAAGTAATAGACAATTAGACAGACACACTTTCACATTTATAATATTAGTATAGAATATTATAAACTGTTAGCATATTATTATTAGCATATTATATAGTTATTTTTAACCCCCGGCAAAAAAGAGGGGTATTATAAGTTTGACGTGTCTGTCTGTCTGTCTGTCTGTCTGTCTGTCTGTCTGTCTGTCTGTCTGTTTGTCTGTGTGTGTATCTGTCCGTGGCATCGTAGCATCCAAACGGATGGACCGATTTTGATCTAGTTTTTTTTGTTTGAAAGCTGACATGATCGAGAGTGTTCTTAGCTATAATTCATCATCATCAGCCTGCTCAGTGCTGGACAATCAGGGTTTATCTGGTTCATGAAAGGCCGTTAGCAACTTGTAGTCGTTTGATGGGTTTTATTATTATATACGTATATACGTATACACATAATAATGGAAAGTTGACCTGGTGCTACAGCATCACCTGGTAATCAAAAGGATATCCAACTCTTCGCCAACTTAGAGCAGAGGTTCCTTTTTGGGCTCATTTTAATTGCGACAACCAGTAAGAAGTAGATAAAGTATAAACAGTAAATATTTACATGCTGCTGCTGCAGCATCACCTGGATTCTATAGGAACCGAGCTTCTTATGAACCCAAAGTGGAGGTTTCATGTTTGGGCTCATATTAACGGCCTCATCGAATAGGATATTGATAGATGGTAATCATAAGAATATGATTCTGTTAATAGGAATAATTCTGCACTATAACCAACATACAACATACATACAAGTTTAAAAAGTATGAAATGAAATAAAATTAAGAAATTAAAAAAAAAAAACCCCGCCAAAACAACTTTAAAATGTAATGAAATAATATTTACTGCCTTTATGTTCAAATAATTCCTAACCTATGTAAAGTAATATTTTAGTCCATAATTGTTGTCAAGGTGTGTCGGGGGACCACTAATGTAGATGTTTAATTTCACTTAACAAGTTTAAGGATCAATTCACAGCGATCATAATCGAGATAGGTAATCAGCGACTTGGCGGTTGTATGTTGTAGTTTACTTGGCGGTCCTCCGATACACCGTGACAACAATTATGGACTAAAATATTACTTTACATAGGTTAGGAATTATTTGTACTTAAAGGCAGTAAATATTATTTCATTACTTTTTAAAGTTGTTTTGGCGGGGGTTTTTTAAATTTCTTAATTAATGTGTAACGACAGAGAAATTATTCTGTATTCATTAGTAAAGTGTTTGTTGATTGTGATAAAATTTTGTGCACATATCCTGTAGATTTAAGAACCCGCAAACAAATATTTTATAACCGAAATAACGGATGTGGCAAAACAACATTTGCCGGATATGCCAGTAATTTGAGCGCCATTTTATTGTAATCGTCACTTCTTTGTTCCGAATTCACCTACAAACACTACCTTTACCTACCTAACCTTAAGAGGAGACACTAGAGCTGTTTTTCCATACAAAGGTTGTCCCCTGTTTCCTCTCTGGATAATGCCGGTAGAGTTATATTTTTTTCCTGGATATTTATGGCTTTTAGCATGTACCTATGTTTTCTTTCTTTACATAATTTAATTACTAAAAAAGATATAAGCGTTCTTAAAACCCAAAAAATTTAATTTTTAAAGGAAAAACGTACTTAAATCGGTTATGTTTCTGCGCAGAAATCAGGAGATTACGAATCGTTGATTTTCTGTTTAAATATTATTAGAATTTTTATTTCAAGACTGCAGTTGTCTCTATCGTGCTCTGCTAGGGGAGGCTTGAGGTTAGGGAGACAGCAATATATATTACAAATACTTTTTCTCTAGCCCTTGGTGTAATCTCTTAGGGAGATTACAGACGGCACACTTTTTGTGTGATCTGCGGCGCACATACAGTCGGCATGGCGCGGCCATGCAGATTGTATGTGCATCGCAGACTCGATCACACAAAAAGTGTGCCATCTGCAATCTCCCTTAAGGTGCTCTTGGCTAATTAAATTGTTTGCACTGCCTCGCCACTCTACTCGGAAGGTGTAACACAAGGCCCTTAGTCTAATTTTAGTCGTACTCACATAATAAAACAAATTATTATTATATAAAATAGTACAGAAATAAAACATTGCCAGTGACAATCCCGTAAGAGTAACGGGCAATTTTTCTGCGACATTAACGATACAAGTTTGAATAAAACGATGTATGAGTATGATCTTCAACAATTTCACTTTTCCTGTGTCCATTTTTCACCAGTTATAAGCTATGCGATGAGTTCCCCACAGGGAAGATTCATGATTTATATACCCCGAAAACGGGCTTTTATTCCCGAATAAACTCAGATTGCAGAGCTTGTCTTTTCAAAATGTTTATAGGGGACACTTACCATATATTTTGTGGGGTACCGATAAGCTTTCAATTTTCTTTATATTTGTTTGCGTAGACGGTAAATTATTTCGGGTGGTGTAATAAATGTCGGCATTATTATGTAATGATGTGACTAACAACCTTTTTAACATCATCATCATTGATACGTCTTCAATGAGACATGGTCAAAGCTGCTTATGTATAAACATACACATAAGTGAAAACAGAAATGTTGTAAATAAGGCATTTAGATTTTTTTATAAAATATAATCATCAATTTTAAAGAAAATAATGAAGTTAATTTATATAAGAATAATAATAATAATAATTCTCGCTGTGTTTGTTGTCAGACTCCACAGTAACGGATGAGCAGATTTTAATGAAATTGTATGTGTTATGAGTAATGAATTAGGTGTAAATAATCCGGCAAGCGTCTATTTTTACCAACATTAATTCACGGGTCAATTAGTAGTACTAAAAATTTAAGAATGATGGACATTTTATTTAATTAATTCTTTTTTAAAATATTTTAAAATAATCTCGACTGACTGTCGATAATGTAATCAATACTAAAGGAAAACGCCTACAAAGAATTGGAATCCATTAAAGATTTGCAACTCAGCCCTTATTTCAATAATTTGATAAAAATCCAAGGAGCTAAGATAATTTTAAGCTTTTGTTAGCCGTCTTTGTTGTGTACAAAGAACTTGTTTTCTTTCTGACTTTGTGGTAATAGCTTTTTAAGGAGGGAAATTTAGTTGTTAGCTTTTGTTGGAGTTATGATATTAGAAGGCTTCTTACGGTTACATTTTATGAGTTATTTCGTTGAGCGTTGCTTCTGCTTGTTACTACGTTCGCGTTGAGGTAAATGTAAAAAAATAATAAGTAAGTTGGCAGTTTCAATAATCTAAATAACCTAACCTAACCTAACCTTATAAACCGACTCTAGAAAAGGAGATGGTTTCTCAATTCTTATGCATGGTTTTTATGTTTGTTCGCAGATAACTTCAAGGTTTGTGAACCAATTTTGATGATTCTTTTTTTTTTTGTTGGAAAGAAGACTTTACAGATGGTCTTAGGAAATACTGCGGTTTGAACTTGTTTTTTTTTTAAATAAAAATATATAATTTAAAATTCTAGTATGGCTAACGATCGATCTGAAGACCTGAGCCTAGGTGAGGCTAGGCAATACTAGCGTAAAAACGCTTTTATATATTAAAAAAATAGTTATGAACCAACCAATTTTCATATTCCTCTCTCTCTCGATATTATTCCAATTCCCTGAGGGTTAAGTAATTATGATTTATAGATAATAGCCAAACGGAACCAAGCCGTCACTGTTAGGCCGTTCATATTATTATGTATTTAAAATTACAATTTTGCGTGTAAAATAAGAACACTATCCAAAAATTTTTGGATAGTGTTCTTATTTTACACGCAAAATTGTAATACAATAATATTATTAACACTGATTTGTATACTGTGAATTAGGAGGTATCATTTTTGACTTTCAAGAGATACTATTTTTGATTGCCGTTGTTGAGAATTTGTGATGATGTATTATGTATAAGAGAAGTATCAGTAACAAGCAATTTTTATATGAATTTTATAATATAATATTAAAATAAGTTAAAAATCTGTGGTTTTACCATCAAACGCCATTTCAAACCGTCAACTAACTAACTTTAAAAAGTCTAAACTTTCGGGCGACGCCAAAAAGTTGGATTTCAAAAAAGTATAAAAAATTTAAATAAGGAACGCCGGCTCTGTTTTTTCACTAAACATTATGTTAATATGAACTTGACGTCCGAGTTCTGTCAAATGTTGACCTGAATATAGAGCAGTTAATTTACAATTTAAGTGTTTGTATGCAAGTTTGAAATACCCTTTTTTAACCGCGATGAAAAAAATTATTGTTGATTCCAAAATACGTAATTTACGAAATAAATAATAATTGTAAAGCGATAACAAGAAACTGTTACTTAAATATCAGTGCTAATTGATTTCAGTCGTAACGATTTTGTAAAATTATAGATTTAAAAGACTTTTTTTTTATGAAATAAGGGGGCAAACGTGCAAACGGGTCACCTGATAGAAAGCAACTTCCGTCGCCCATGGACACTCGCAGCATCAGAAGAGTTGCAAGTGCGTTGCCGGCCTTTTAAGAGGGAATAGGGTAATAGGGGAGGGGTAGGGAAGGGAAGGGAATAGGGGAGGGTAGGGAAGGGAATGGGGTAGGGGATTGGGCCTCCGGTAAACTCACTCACTCGGCGAAACACAGCGCAAGCGCTGTTTCACGCCGGTTTTCTGTGAAAACGTGGTATTTCTCCGGTCGAGCCGGCCCATTCGTGCCGAAGCGCGGCTCTCCCACGTAGACATGTAAGTCTACAGTTGCTTTAATATTCCAAATATTGAATACTTTTTCAAAGTAAAGTTGTTTTAATTTTGGTACAAGAAGTAGTTGTAAAGAAAAAGTTAAAGCTGTTAGTTTAGGCATCCATTACACGGTAGGTTTTGCTGTCAGTTTTACCACAGTCATGGGTGTAACTGATGGATAACCTACCGAGTAATAACGCGATAGACGGTTGCATGAAGTTAATTGACGAAAATCTGGATATCATGATTTTTGCTTCATGCAGGCATCAGTCACGAATTTTGAGCGAGTGTCAAAATAGGAAAAAATTAGAAACGTACCTTTGAAAATTTTGGCTTTGACTGACATCAAACTGAAGAGAATTGAGTGACCGTCTAATACCATTCGTCGGTCCATCAGTCACCATCAGTCAAACATAATTCATGATTGACGGAATTGACTGTCGCTTGCTTGTAATGGATGCCAAAACCTATTGTGCCAAAACTCAAAGTACAGAAGCGGCGTAGCACTGCTACGTGTGTAGACGCTCTACGATCTCGTAGCGGATAAGCTACGCCGTAGCCGCTACAGCGTAGCTCACAATAAATACGTTCAAATCCGATTTGATCTAAACTTAGGCATAATTTATTCATAATTCCATACTACTATAGTATTATAAATGCGCAAGGGTTTTGTCAGTCTGTCACATTTACATGCCCAAACCATTGAACCGATTTTGTTGAAATTTTGTATGGATATACTTTTAGTCAGTCTTTAGTCAGTAGGAAAGGACATAAGATACCTTTTATTCTGAAAAAAAAAACGATTTGAACTAAATTTAAATTGGTATTCTCTTGTGACACTAAAACAGTGTTTCTAATATTATTGTATGTAAAAACCTAGTATACCTACTTATGAAGAGAGAAAAGATAATATTAAGAATAATTAAAGACAAAAGTGACAATAGCCACATAACAACACCCTAATCGTTCAAGTTTATAAAAAAAAAAACAAAAAAATCAACACACTTCGTATATAATTCGTCAGAAAGGGTCTTCGTATAGTTAACGTGAACGCAAAATAGGAACGTCGTTACCTTCACAGTAATTTTTGTACCTTAATGAGGGGAACAGGATTGCGAAGCCCTTTTCGTTGGAAATATAACGAAAAAAAAAAACGCCAAGTGCGATACGGATCGCAGACTTTGTATTTCGATTATAATTTTTTTTTTCAGTAGATGGTTAAGGGGTGTTAGTGTGGCCGAAATAATTAATAGTGCCCAAGTTTGTCTACAGTATATAAGAGCACTCTTGTTTCCTTTTTTACTACCCGACTGCCAGGAAGGGTTATGTTTTAGCGCGTATCTTGTGTGTATGTAATATTTTTTATTAGCTTGTATCTCCAGAACCGCCAAACGGATTTTCACATTTGAGGTATCGTTAGTTTTTCTTAATAGCCATGTTTTTAGATAGGTGACATTAAAAAAACTAAACTGGCGGAATTTGACGCCATATTGTGAGTTAAAAAATTCTACCAAGCATATCGAGTGGGATATCGAAATGAAGTATTTTAAACGTTGATTCTAAATATGTATTTATCTTGCAGTTTGAATATTAAATGAAACGATAAATAAAAATAAAAAAAGCAAAAACACGCCAGCATGGATAGCAACAATTAAAAATCAACTGAAAATACTTAAACAAGATGAAAATTCAGTGATAATGTATTAAAAAAACAATGATTAGGTACTTAAAACCAGAAACATAAATTGAAACCAAACCTATTTACCAGCGTATTGTACACTTAGAAATAACAGCACGGTAGTCTTTTAATTTTTTATTATATTGATTGTCAAAATGATTGTCGAGATGACTACAAACTAAAAAGTAGCCAATAAAGTAAATAAAAATTAAAAAAATCAAAAAACCTGACTGCAAAAATGTATTAACTAAAATGACCGAAACAATACCTTATTCTGCCGGAGGCATCGAATCCACGTTTTAATTGATACGACTCCTGCTTACAAGTTTCATGGCAAGATGCAGAGAAGGCTTCATAGAAAAATGTAGAATAAGAAAGTGGATTATAAAATGCAGTCAACATCTTGGCATGAAACTCGTAAGCAAGAGTCGTATCAATCAAAACATGGATTCGATGCCTCCGGCAGAATTAGGTCCTATTTCGGTAATTTAAGTAATTTTTTGCAGTCAGGTTTTTGATTTTTTAAATTTTTATTCACTTTATGTTACTTTTAACTTGCCAGTTAACGCCTGATTGTCTATCAGCACCTGATTGTCAATCACTGATTACTTATCAGTCGATATGATCTTAACCAAACATGACAACAAAGGACTTCAAAATTAAAAGGCTCTCTCTTAACCACTGAACCACGGAGGTTGTTCCTGTTCCTTTTTTTGGATATGAAACCCCAAAAACGTGAAACATGAAAATATTTTTAACGTATAAAGGAAGTAGTAAAAAGAAACGCGCGTGTAATGTCTTTTGTCATTGAAGCGAGCTTTGCCTTACATTAAGGAAAAATACTTATGTGCTTCATAAAAACATATATTTCTCACAAACAGTATGTGACGCGTGTTAAATAGTGATTTAAGTAAGAGACTTACTACCCGACGGCGAAAAGGGAGGTACTTATTGTGAATTATTTATACTCCCAAACTGGTTTCGGTGACTGTTGGTGGTCTGGTTGTCTGCTTTCAATTTTAGTTTAGAACTTTAGACAATGTAAGTATGACTACATTATTTGAACCAAAATTAAAAATATTTTGCCAGTGCCGAAAGCGAACACGCGACCTCTTCGAGCCTAGATCTAAGCTCTAAGCCACTGGACTACGGAGACATTATTGTGAGTTTGATACGATGACATACATATTAATATGTATATTATCGTACCTCTGAAATATACAATACTAGAAGACGCCCGCAACTCCGTTGCGCCAAAATTAGTTTATCGCGCGGGAACCGTACATTTTTCCGGGATAAAAACTATCCTATGTCCTTTCCCAGGACTCAAACTATCTCCATGCCAAATTTCAGCAAAATCGGTTCAGCGGTTAGAGCGTGAAGAGGTAACAGACAGACAGACACACTTTCGCATTTATAATATTAGTATGGATTCGTTTATGAAGTAATTCGTTTATCGCGCGGGAACCGTTCATTCGGTATATACTAAAATTAACAAAAAATTGTGTTTTTTGCCCCCCTTAAATATTTACTTTATTTTAATTTTATTATTATTTATTAAAGTACAAATATAACTAAGGAGTTTTTAAAAATTTAAAGTGCCTAACTGTTACCATTATTGATTACGAGAAAAAAGGCCAAAAAATCACGTTTCTTGTATGCCCCCCCCCTAAATATGAACAGCCTGGAGACACACAGACAGACAGACGGACGGACAGACAGACAGACGGACAGACATCGAAGTCTTAGTAATAGGGTCCTGTTTTTACATTTTGGATACGGAACCCTAAAAAATGTATAGTAACAGTGTTAAATTCATAGAATTAGTTTAAGGTATAATATAATATAGAAATAAGCTAGCTATTGAATATATTTTTATTTCTGGCCGCGCATTTATTTATTTTTAGACCAGAATGCCGTATGTCCTTTAAAGTAACACATTGTGTAAATATTTTGGTTGTAAGGGAAATCGATTTTTAATTATTATGCAAATAATAATAATCTTAACTGACAGTTTCTGCTTAGCCGAGTAAGAAGATACAAAATTACAATAATCAGAGATTGTTTTGAAAACGAACAAACAAATTGTTATATTACAATACACTGTTCACTTTAATAATAAAACTTTCCTTTTGGCAGTAAAATAAAAAAATATGCTAAAAAAATATGCGAAAAACTGACACATATAAGTAATATTCTGAAGTTTTGACAAATGTCAATATCTCAAGGAACCTTAACTACTCAAGTTTAAAATATTTGAAACCGTTTAGGCTCTTTTTTTATGCAATAAGGGAGCAAACGAGCAAACCGGTCACCTGATGGAAAGCACCTTCCGTCGCCCATATACACTCGCAACATCAGAAGAGCTGCAAGTGCGTTGCCGGCCTTTTAAGAGGGATCAGGGTAATAGGGGAGGGTAAGGAAAGGAAGGGAATAGAGGAGGGTAGAGATGGGAAGAGAAAGGAATAGGGGAGTGTAGGGAAGGGAATAGGGTAGGGGATTGGATCTATAGAAATACTGCCGCATAGGCTACATATTTCTACGGCAAATGTACGGTTCTCGGGTAAGGAATTTAAATTGAATTTGAATTTAATAAAAAAATATATTTAGAGATTTTATAACATTGAAGACATAATAATTTAAATACAATTTTTATATTATTAAAAATATAAATAATACGCTTTGCGCCAAAAAATTTTAATATATAAAGTATACATAAAATGCATTTCGCAGAGCCAAACTTTGAAAATCGAAACTTAATTATCACCAAATATAATTAAACTTAAGCACAAATTGCTATAATTTTTAAAATGTACCTACATCATTTGAAACATTTTAATTTATTGAGAATTGATCTGTAGATCGAAATGTACGTATCGAAAAATTACCACGCGATGAGTTTTAAATATTTTTCGTTTAAACATTTTCGTAGTCACTAAAAACAGAAACATTTTATAAAAGAAGCAACGTAAACCACGTGTCTGGATTAAACAAATCCAAACATTTAACTCGAAAAACTTTATCGCAACACAAAATAACTGTACTTACCGATCGGCACCTTCTCGCCTTTCACTCGCATTAACACACCAAAGTACATCATAACGAAAAGAAAGAACATAAACTGTATAATACGTAAACACATCTTGAGCGCCATAGTTCACATTCCGGTATGAAAACCCGAGATGTGGAAGGCGGCCGATCGCGCCGAGAGACGGCACACGACTGCATAACTAACCCCCTTCCCCTAAAGCTTTAAAAATTCCTATTTTGAAATATGAGAAAAAAAGTTTTTTTTTAATAATGAAAGGTGCTTTAAACTGTTTTTTCGGGAGTTGTAGATCTTTGCGGGTTACAGCAGAGCTGCTATTGTGCGTCTTTTATTTGTTTGCGCTTCCGATTACGCCAGAAAGGAGTAATATTTTCAAGTGTTTGTAAATAATAGTATCGCATGCTGTAGAGCCCAAACGGTTTAAAATATTTTGATTAGATAAGATAAAACAAAACTTAAGGATAATTACTATTCTTATTGTAATGTAAACTGGTTTCTTACAATATGTTAGTCCATTTGAAACTGCGACCATTTTTAATAAAATAAAAATAAATAAAATGTGTTTTATTTTGGTACCGTATGAAACAAAAATATTTTCCGAATTATTTATAATTATTATATTTATTATATTGTACAGGGCGATTTATAATTATTATATTGTACAGGGTGTATCAAAAGTAAGTGATAATACTTAAGGATGTTTATGAGTCCCCTATATTTTAGAGTTCACTGTGAAAGAAGCAGCGCTGAAGGAGTTAATTTTTTCATGTATGAATGGAAAAACTCATGGCGCGGGGGCGTATGCCCCAACAAATCACAAAAAATAATTTAACTCTTTCAGCGCTGCTGCTTTTACAGTGGGATTCACACATTTTTTGGGATTACGCACTAACTAATCTCGCATCAAAAAAGCCAACACAGCTGAACCCACATGAAAATAATAATAATTTTTCTACTTTTAATTAACGCTGGCAACCCCTTCCCACCACCCGATCGATTTTTTTTGGGTGCATAGTAAGTTCTGTACTTACTGTGCACCCAAAAAAAAAAACGCAACGCAACTTTTTTGAAAAAAATAAAGTCACTGAACCTACATTTTTTTTCCCACCCCACTACATCAATACCCACCGCCCGCGGCCTGCCAGCACGCAGATTGTCAATTCAGACTGAAGGGTCTGAATTATATATATATATATATATATATATATATATATATATATATATATATATATATATATATATATATATAAAAACTAACACGCCCTACTCCGACCGGCACAGCGGTGTGGCACCTGACTTCGGCACGGTTTTTGTATGCGTGAGACTAAACGTACGCGAATTATAATTGCATAAGTTGATAAAAGATGCTATGATTTACCACGGCAGTCCCCGAGTGCCACAGGTATTTTTTTATTAACCTAGTACATCTCACAACCTTACAAAAAAACTATCACGCCTATATTTGTGCTCTAACATAGTAATTTTTATTCATATTATCATGAGTCAAGGTGTGACAACTTGAGCCTTCACAAAGCTCGGCTTTTAGGTAGTTACTTTAAATATTACAATATAATTGTTAAAGTTATTTATTATGTAAAACCGATTCGCTAATGATATTTTAGCACTCGGTGTTGTGCGTAATGAATGCTAATTATTTATTAATTAAGAGTAATAAAAGCCATAACGTAAAATAATAACGAACATAACTCAATTTCGATGTACCTTATAAATTGGTATTCGTATTTAATTGCTTTTAAAGATAACAAGTTGTAATTTCCGTATATCTTGCTCAGTTTATAAAATACGCCGTCGTAGTCCAGTGGCTTAGAGCGTAGCGCTTGGTGGTCGTGGGTTCGTTTCCCACACTGGAAACATGTTATTTCCAAGTTTTTTAGGACAATGCAGGTGTATCACCTGATTTTCTGAGAAGTTAGAAGATTCATGCGTCGGGTGGGCGAATTTTAAGTCTGTCCTGCGTCTCATCTCTCGCCAGTCCCTTCGATCGTCCATCCCACTGGGCTATAAGAGTAAAAGAATAGCGAGTGCTAGTGTGTACTGCGCACACACTTGGGCACTATAAAATTACTCCTGCGTAACTGGCGTGGTTTCAATGAAACCGGCCACTGTCACCGAAACCGGTGTGGGGCTATTATTATTATTAATTAATACATAGTACAGGCCGCGTTGAATTTTAGAGTCGTTCAGCAAAATTGGAAGAAATAGCGCAATGCTCGAATTTTTAGGTTATTTTGTTGTTATTGATGGGAGATCGAGTTTAGATAATGCCTCGTTGTTGGTAGCTATTTTAACGGTTAAGTTACTCGTACAGACGTACAATATGTTGGACACAATATCTATATTACGCTTGCGTGCTGAAGCTCGATGGTTTTTCATACAAGTAGTGACAGGTATAATAACTTTTTATCTAATTTTAAAACATTAAATTTAGAAATATAGATGACGTCCGAAACTCCGTTACCATAATAAAATAAAATAAAGTTAATAATAATATCTATGGACGGTTCACACCACGTCAGTCTGGCCCCGTGCTAAGTACCTGAAGGACTTGTGTTACGGGTTCTTGCAGACAACGAAAATAAGTATTTTTTATAATTATTTTTAATAATTATTTAAAACTTTCATACAATACATATATTTACGATTTTGAAAACTTTTTGTTTCGTCGGCGGGATTGGAACCCTCGACGCCCGGTTTGAGCTACCAACATTACAGCCCACCAACTGAGCCAAAGTGGTCGTCAAAATACGTTTGTCGCGCGGGAACAAAAAATATTTTATGTCCTTTCCCGACTTAAAATATCTTCATACCAAATTACAGCCAAATCGGCTCACCAGCTTAGGCGTAAAGACGTAACAGACATACAGGCATTTATAATATTAGTAAGGATACCATAGTACGGCAATTTCTTTGAGATCGCCTTTCGAACAAATTCGAAGTAAAAACATAGTAAAACACTCAATCCAAGATACATAAAGTAGGTTAAATTACACTTACAAGTCTTCGGCCAATATTATTATCGCGATGCTCAAAACGCGTGCCAACACACCCACATTATACATGTTTGACGCATTATGGCAAAATCTATTACAGTAATAGAACGTTAGGTACATAATATTCGGAAATCCTTCCTGTGCATTAATTTACAGTTAAAGCGGGGAATTGACTACCGGGCTGCCACGGGCAGGTCTGTCGCATGTCTGCTCGTCAATTCCTAGGTACGGGCCCAGACATGCCCGCTGGCCTGTGCCCGCAGCCTGCCCGCGAGATCGCATTTTTCCCGCGCGGGCACGGGCAAGTCTGTTCATGAATGTTCGCAACGGGCGGCCCGTCGTCATTTGCGCCTTGGAGAGCGACTAGAGTGCACTTAAAATATTATTTTAAAACATATTATTGTAAACAATACAAACACTAAACTTGAGAAAAACCAACAAAAACAATTTTGACATTCGTTTATTTCCATTTACCGGTCGCATCCTTGTTTGTGGAAAGTTGAAAGCAAGGATTACATGAACACCGATCTACGTACGGCGAACTTATTGATAAATCCAAAAAAAAAAATCAATGACGATGCTAATCTATCATTTGTTACAAAGAAGATTGAGTCCATGAGTCCACGACCGAGTTGTAGCCTATCCATGTAGCCTATCCATATTGAGTCCATGAGTCCACGACTGAGTTGTATCTATTCAACTGACTTGCCTGTTCTGTGTGTATTCAATAGGGGCAACCGGCAGACTTGTGCCAGACCGGGCGGCCCGCGGGCAGCGGTAGTGAATTCCCCGCTTAAACTTATAATAAGTACCTACTAGTTAGTACTTAGTTTATATTTTGTGTAACTTTTTTAGCTATTACATAGTTTTTATCGTGGGTTTTAAGTCCGGTGACCAAATCGAGAAATTCCGTAACTTAACACCTCCCACTCCGACCGGCAAGGCGTTGAAAACCGTGCATCGTCTAACGTTGTTTCAGTTCGGCAGACTTCGGCTCGGTGTTTGTGTGCGTGCGACTAGCCGAATGCGATTTACATATTATTATAATAATTGCATAAGTTGATAAAAAAATACTGCACTGCATTAACTGCTATTTAAATGCAATAACTGCATTTAAATAGCAGTCCCCGAGTACCACACGTTTTTTTGCGTTGTTTGAATATGCTTAATTCAAAGAGAGATCTTCCGACCGAGCTTTGGCTAATGGGTTGGTCTTAAAACAATCCTGGAAGTGAAGGGAAGGTTTTTAAGTGACACGAAGTTCACCGGGACAGTAAGTATTATATATTTATTGTAGTTAGGTAGTATTCTATATGTATAATAATGTATTTAAAAGGTCCAAGGCGTGATTGACTTACAGTACTTAAGAGAAAATGTGATCTTGGTACGTGACAAGATTATGTAAAAGAGACAAACAAAGGATATGGGCGACTGGCCCATATACGACCCCAATTATTGTAAAAAAAAATACTTCAAAGTGCTGATAAAATTCGATGGCGCAATTCTGGATTGTGCGTATTTAGTATACAACAACGTAGGTATAAGTATTTTTAAGTATGACGAAAATATGATGGCCAATTATTATTCTTATACCTGCCAGGAAAGCACACACTGTTTTAAAAAAATCAGTCCAGCTGTTCAGATAAATCAAGTAACTTTTTTCTATATAAATACAGGTTTTTTGCGTGTGAAACTTAATTTTATAGAAATATTTGCAGCTTTTAAACCAAATGTTATTGGCACTGTATTGTCTCGTTTGAACTGTGTTATAATAGGATTTGTGCAAACTAATTTCAGTTTATTTAAACTGTTTTTTTCTTTACCTTTTATTGTACTAGTTTTTATTGTTGTTTAACTGTAGTGTTTATTGAATTAGTTTATTGTATTATATATAAGAAGTTAATTGTTAATATATTATGTATTCTATTTCAGTTTTACATTATAATATTATATTAATACAGTACTTCGTAGATTCTAATATAAGTAATAGTAAAAATTATGTTTATTATTTGTATAATAAACATACTTGTACATGTATAACTGTGTTATAATAGGATTTGGACAAATCAATTTCAGTTTATATTTTAACTGTTTTTTCTTTACATATTATTGTACTAGTTTTTATTGTTGTTTAAATTTAGTGCTTATTGTATTTGTTGTTAATGTAATATGTATTCTATTTCAGTTTTAGATTATAATAATAAATTAATTTATCATAGGTACAGTACTTCGTAGGTTGTAGTATAATAGTAAAAAGTATGTTTATTATAATATATTTAAGTAGTTAAAGATGATGTGGAAATCAAACATTCATAGCGAAACAACCATACCAAAAGGGTTTTCATAAAAGAACATAATGGAAAATATATTAATTGTATTATAATATAGGCACACTGGACATCCCAAAACCCGGCCCAAACCAAAACATAAATATAACTTGTAAAAGTTTTAAATTGAAATTATGATCAGGAAGCGAGCTTATAGGCTTTCAGGGTACTTTGTGTCTCGTTACAAAACTTTGAGGATATATTTCATTAAAAAATATAGGCATCAAATTGTTTCGCTCCGAAAATAAGAACATAACGGAGGTGGGTATCAAAAATAATTTTCACGAATTGATCTACGAAAAAAAAAGCTTTTTATCAGTCTACGGAGGGAAGGGAAGGAGATATTATTTTCTTTCCTACGGCGCGCTGGCGGTCTTATTTCCCTGCGTCTTACGATTAGGTCACGTGTATTGACTCGAGTTCAAGATACTTTTCATACAACTTCGTTTGTATTATTTTGTACAAAAGCGCTTGAGGGTCAAATCACACCTCAACGTGATGCGTAGATATGCATTTCTAAATTTTTACTGATTTGACAGATCTGAATTGCGTGAGACGTCTTGCAAATCTGTCAAATCCATACAAAAAAAAATGCATCTACGCGTCATGTTGCGGTCTTTAACCATAAAAAGTTTTTACTTCAACAACAATAATTGCTGTAAGCGCTTAAAATATCGTACGTTAATTAAATAGTTTTAGTAGTAATTTTATATGTGATATTATAATATGATATAATAAACTGACAGATATCAAGAGAGCCAATTAATCGTAGCGGTATTTGTGAAATATAATTTTGACTGTAATATATTCTGCCACTTTTTCAAAGGCAGGTCTCGCAGGTAAAGCTGGCAAGTCGCGCTTAATTCTCTGAATGAGGTGTGCTTATGACGGCGCCAAATTAAATATTATTTTAACACTTACACCCGTTTTCACGCTTAATGTTTTAATTAAAAAATCTTTCATGACAAGTTTAATATTTTGAATCATTTGTTTAATTAAAATGTATAGGTAAACTAGCTGACCCAGCAAGCGTTTTGCCATATAAATTATTTGTAGTAAGTACTTAAATATAAAAAGTAGATAGAAACCTATTCTTAGGCCTAACGAATAAACGTACACATTGAAATCGGTTGTGTCCGTTTGGAGTTCGCGCACAAAACACTACGTGAGTTATGTTACCGTAACAAAGAGGCACATAGCTCTCTTCATAGAATGAACCCAACACCACCTATAAACATCCGTGGCTTAATTATTGCCGAAACCATTAGACGTCCGCTGTTCCTGGGACCAGAGTAATACGACACCCAATGTACACACAGCGTCATCACCGCCGCCGCCCGCTTCAGCCGTCGCAGACGCCGGACTTGCCGCCCGCGCCCCATACCCCTACATAGTTTATAAGCAATAGTTAGGCCCACACCAGTCAGTTGACAGCCACCTCTTGCCCGCTCACTGTAACTCTGTGCGACATTTAACAGTAATCTAATATTGTAAAATAGAGTTAATATTTAGTTAAATAAACATTTATATAAGTAATTCATTCGTTTGAATAACTTCACTCGTGTCATGAGAATTTTATAATATGTAGATAGTAAATTTGTAAAAACATTTTTTTTGCCGAAAAGACGTGCCAACGGGTAAAGTGCAGTATAGTTATGTTTTAAGTTTTATCCTTGTCCTCTACAATAGAAAAGTGTATGGACAAGGACAACAAACAGTAACATCCTAATATTATGACTTCAAGGAATATTATTTTCTTTAATTATAATTCTTATTACTCATATCTGCATGTGCAGATATGAGTAATACATACGTACGTACATACTTTAGAATCACAATATAATCATTAACTACTAATATCCTTTACCAAAACAGGACAGCTTTTCATCCTGAAGAACAAAGACATTTCATTCGGAAATTACGACTCAAACCGAATGCATCCATAAACGAAACCGCGGCTAAAAGCTAGTGCTTGATAAAGTTCAAGTGAAGCTTTCCTACAAAGCTCAATCACACACTTCGGAGTGATCAAATGTTTGAGTGTAAAGCCTCTGTGAAGTAATTTACTCACAGCTATCGATCTAAGGCTTTGTGCTAGAAATGTTTGTTGCTACTGCAATGAATTTTATGATAATCAACTGATCCTGTGTCTAAATCCGATGCAGCTTCGATGCATTTATGAAAATAGAAATGATATTCACATTTTCAACCGACTTCAAAAAAGGAGGTTATTCATTCAACCCGTATGTGTGTAATATTTCTAGAACTGCCCAGTTTTCGTATATGTTAAAATGTACTCGGCGAAACATGGCAGTAGCAGTCATTGACCTTTTTAGTCACTCGCACTGTATTTAGAATATTTAAGAATAAAATTGACCTCTTCTAGAGACACAGATTATTACAGATTCATCGGAAAACCTCTTGGTAACTCTTGGAATGTTAATCTCCAACTGTTTATGAGTTCTAAGTGATATGCTTCAAATTGAGTTCACATCGAATATGCAAAATACGCTACTGTCTTCACTCCTCGAGTACACCTTAGTCTATAACAGCGTCTGAATAATGTGCGTCAAAAGTGTATATGTATTTACCTATTGTATATGTATACCGGCGCGGCGTAGCTGAGGAAGCAATACCTATCTCCCTAATATTTCTTTATACCGCATAACCGGTTCTTTTTCACTTTTGTCGACACTCCTTAAGTATAACAAAGGGTCTAAAAAGATTTGTGACTAAAAAATGGAAACAAATTTGGAAAAAAATGGTTTTCACTTTTGCCAGTAACTATATTATATACGATAGAGTACCTTCCGTATGCTCTAGAGATTACTTCTTAACAGTCGGATTGGCAATCCAGTGCTAAGTGGATTTGAAGCCGGGACCTGGACTTATCAAGTTATGGCCGTTCGCTCGAACGATTTCTCTCCACACTTATATTTTTGAAAAAAAATATTTAAGCCTTTATCAATAAAAATCTATGTAAAACTGCCCTTGAATGAAAAAAAATACCAATAAAAAAAATATATACACAACAATATTATAAAAATTCTGTCTTTTTCTAGTGTATTGGAAACTTATATATTAAAGTACTACTATCCCGGTGAACTTCGTGTCACTTTAAAACCTTCCCTGGACTTGTACGAATATTTTAAGACTAAAATCAGCCCAATCTGTTTAGCCGTTTTTGAGTTTTAGCGCGACTAACACATTTGAAAATCCATTTTTATATATAAGAAGACTAGCTGTCCCGGTGAACTTCGTGTCACTTTAAAACCTTCCCTGGACTTCTACGAATATTTTAAGACTAAAATTAGCCCAATCCGTTCAGTCGTTCTCGAGTTTTGCGCTTAGCAACACATTCAGCGACTCATTTTTATATTATAGATATAGATAACAAAAATAAAGGTTGTCAATCAGTTCGTGTAGATATCGTAGCCAACTTAAATCAATGTTTTTGTTCGAAAGCTGACATGATCGCGAAAATTTTATTTCCTAAGTAATATTTTATGCAAATAATAATTTCGGATGATTCTGACAGATGTTAATTTGTAGCAACTAACCTTTCACCTTTAAACTGCGATTTTAGCATGAATTTAATTATATTGAAACATGCATTTGTATCTGATACTGATTGACTCGAAACAGAATGTTTTGTTAATTGCATGTTAGGAAGCTGAAACTATTTGACGTACAATTAACAATTGGTTACATTATATTATAAAGTATTTTAGCATTGATGTATAAAATACAACAATGTTAAAGCCTAAATAATATACAACGCCTGTATAATGTACAACGACTCCGTGGTCTAGTGGTATAGAGCGCGGCTCTTGACTCGGAGGTAGTGGGTTCGATTCCCGCGTTGAAAACATGTTATTTCCAAGGTTGGTTAGGACAATGCAGGCTGATCACCTGATTGTCTGACAAGTGACATGATTCATGAGTCGGATGGGCATGTAAAAAGTCGGTCCTGCGCCTGATCTCTCGCCGGTCGTGTCGGTCTTCCGTCCCACTGGGTTATGAGAGTAAAGGAATAGAGAGTGCTCGTGTGTACTGCGCACACACTTGGGCGCTATAAAATTACTCCTGCGTAGCTCGCCTGGTTTCAATGGAACCGCGGCCACCGTCACCGAAACCGGTGTGGGAGCTATTATTATTATTAATAATGATAAAATACATAAATTGCAATAATATAAGGCACGTGCAACTTTAAAGTAGCTGGACCGAAACGAAAGGCGCAATAATCGCGTACGCTGAAATAATAGCGACGCCTCTGACCACTAATCTGTAGGCATACTACGAAACCATTTTGAGACTCAAACAGTCGGACGAGAATGCTGCGTCCTGCTCTAACAACGTCATTTCACGTTTGTCAGAGTAGGAGGCGGCATTCTCGTCCGAATGTTTGAGTCTTAAAACAGTTTCATGGTACAAGCCCTGGATCAGAGATCAATAGATTTTGTATTAGCTTCATTGGCACACATGTTGTTCCTTCAGTTTCACAGAATAGTCTTAAAGTTCTGCGTGACTTTCACCGTTATGCTAAGTACTCGCATACGGTTAGATAGACTGTTATGTAAGTTAATTTTCTTTGATAATAATTTTAAAGTGTTCTTAACAAGACCTCATTATAATGTGTAAACATGTATGAACTAAATACTTTTAAACACCAGTTTGGCTGGACCTAGACAAAGTTTTACGTGATTCACTTTTGTTTGCCAAATCAATTAAGACTAGGTAAGAAAAATAGCGTTCCGGAACTTTGAGTTCTTTTAAGAGAAGCGAGTTCTGAGATATGAAAACAATCAAAGTTTTAAACTACGATAATGAAGGAAATTGACCTATGGAAGTTGGGGCTTCTGCATTTTTGTAATAGTTTAATTAAAATATTTTTTTAAGTTTTTGAAGTGAAAACTTTTTTGGCAACTTTGTGTGTTACTCGCACATATCTGAGTGAATATAAGTCGTAGTTAACTTAATTACTAGAAAAAACTTTCCATATTAGAATATTAAAACGTCACAAGGCTACAATTGCAAAAATTTTAAATAAATCGTTTAAATTAGGAAAAAGACCCGACACCGCGATTTATCATTTAAGGTTGGGTTGCACTAACTAACTTTAACTATAACTGAAACTTTAACTTTATCTACAGTGCAAAATGTCAAACCTTTGGTTAAAGTTAAATATGGCGTCCAAGGACGCCATATTTAACCTCCGCTCATACGTATATTCTGAAAACTTACTATGTTTTATAGTGTTATATTTTTCCTGACGATATTTACCGATAATTCAATTTTTCCGGTACAAATTTCTCTAGTTAAAGTTAAGGTTAAGAGCGCGACTAACCCCAAAAATCAAACATCGTCCTTCTCTCTTCTACTCACGCCCGTCTTTCATATGTCAGGTGAAAAAGAACGACGCGGATTCATCGCCAAATTAGTTTTTTCTCATCTCTCGATGATACAATTGCATACAATATGCTAAAATATTAACTTAATTCAATGAAATTCACGGTTATGGCAATAAATGAAAAATTCGTGAAAATTAGATGAACCTTTGTGATTTTTTTCTATCGAGAAAATTTTAAGATATCGTGTTTTTGCTCAGATCGAATTCTCGGAAATATAATGTAGTATCTAATTTTAGAAAATGAAACAATTCGTGGCTTATTTTCAAGTATAAAAATGAATTATAAAATCAACACTTTAGGGTTAGTCACCCCCTTAAAGTAAAAGCTGAAGGACGCTATATTTAACTATAACCATAACTTTAACTTTAACCACGCCTCTGGTGCAACCCAACCTAAAACTGCATCGAGTTGAATCGACGCCTAACGGTGTTGTGTTAACTAACCTAACCAATTTTTTGTTTTATTTTGATAAATTATAATATTCATCTTATTCTTCGGTAATTTTTTTTTAATATCTGAAGTTTTACACAAATGTTTGTCCACTATTTCAAAACAACGTTCCCATGTTACGCGTTTGATTTGGCTTGTTAAATCTCACACATGCTACGGATAAGCCTTTCAGAATTGTTTACGTCATGTGCCAAGAACCACGGAACAGCTACATTTCATTCATATTTAGTTCACAGTTTTGGGAACTGTGCTGCCTTTTTTAGGAACTTACTTAAATAAGTTCTATGGGCTGGGCTGAATTATCATTTTATTTTAGTTTTAAAATATTCAAGGAATTATACTAGGATGATTCTGATACCAAGTAAAATATTAATCGGGTCCTCTAAATATATAATATAACGCTTTTCCCCGCGGCTTCGCTCGCGTTAAGAAGTACATATTATTATATACAAACTTTCATCCCCTATTTTAACCCCTCGGAAGTGGAATTGATCAAAATCCTTTCTTAGCGGATACCTACGTCATAACATCTACCTGCATGCCAAATTTCAGCCCGATCCGTCCAGTGGTTTGGGCTGTGCGTTGATAGATCACCATGTCAGTCAATCACCTTTGAGTTTTATATAAATAGATTATATATATCAACGTGCAGTATGTATAAATATAGTAGGTTTGTGTTGTATAAATTAAAATAGTAGGGGGAAATTGAAATGTTCTTTATAAATACTAGCAAAAATAATTGTAACATAGTTTGTGATTAATTGAACAAATAAAATGAATAAATATCATAAAATTCCACATGTGACATGTCACGTAGAACCCCAGGGAAATAGATTGATAAATAAATAATGTTTATGCAATTTAAGTGATTACCTGTGGCAATTTATATAGCAGTCGGTACTACCTTTAATGTTAGCTTGAAACATGTAACGCATTTCACCTTGTTCAATATTTGTATTTTTAATGTCACATTAGTGGAGGACTTCAAAGTGGGTTAGATTGCCGTTTTGGATAAAAGTAGTTACAAAGGTTTGGTTCGTATATTCATTATTCATGCTTAATACTATTCAGTAATAAGCAAGCATAACTCGTCCTTATAGAATACCTCGCAAGAAAGATGAGGTCCGGTCTTTCCACAGTGGTATAATTGGTCATCTGTCCCACGTGATTAAGAGAGTCAAGAAAGAGAGAGAACTCTTGTGTAATGCGCAAACGTCTTGGGCACTCTAAAATTATTCCGTCGTGGCTCTCATCAAAATATTTACTTTGTCGTTCATAAGAATACTATACAGGGTGTACAATTTTTTTCACTTTTGTATGGGCAAGCGCGCCAGCGTCATGCGTTTCTCCATACACAATTAGTGAAAACAATTTTTGGCCTTTCAGCGCTGCTACTTTCACAGTGAATTCTCTATAAGGAACACATACTTTAAAGTATTATCACTAGTTTTGTTACTTGTATATACTGTTTGATTGGAAAGTGACTGGTTTAAACAAGAAACACAATTTCATGTTGCATAATAAGAAAATACTTTACATTTACTAACCTCAAAACCTAGGTCCTAAAAAGTTCAAACCTCATAAAACACAGACATAAATATAGAATGGAGCACAAAAAAGGTGCTTCAATAATATTTGCACAAAGGCAGCGAGCATCAAATGCAGGCTTTCATATAACTCATCAGTAGGATGTACTTCACGATGTAAAGCCTTTTATGTCTGTTACACTGATCCCCTGAACTACCTACTTTTGTCAACAAAAGACATTTAGAAGTATTTACCATAATATACTTTGGGATTTTTATGGGAAGCCATGATGTTGCGATGGCGTTGCTACGATTACGATAAAAAAGGTGAAAAAAATACTCCGGGAGTATCAGCAGAAGTTAAAATTAAACAGCCGAGTAGGCATAGGCTTTTTGCCACACGGTAGAAAGGGAATGTTATAAGTTCCTTTATCACTGTTTGTCGATCAGGTTTCATGAGATGACGCGACTTTTTATTTATTTAACAATCCTAAAAAGTGCCAGACGCCGATAAATAATTTTTCATACAAAAATTAAGAGATTGCCAAATAATATAATCGTATGCTATGCAGCCTATGTACTATCAGAGAAGTTGATTCCTAAGCAGATGGGGGACCTACGTAGTTTGGTCGCTTTACGTCAAACACAGCCGACGGATCACATTTAACATTGACAACTGTGATCTGTCAATTGACAATTGACATGATCCGACTAAAAGACGCTGGCTTAAGAATAAATTTTCCCGATGGTACATGTCCACTTTTCTCATGATTTTTTAATTTTATAAAAGTTTAAATTTAAACTAGTGACGTTAAGTAATTTTAATTTCAATTGTCTTAAAATGACATCAGCACATAACATAATGGGGTTCAAATTGAGAAGTTCTTAAGTATATTTTTAGCTTTCCGTCCTACGATTAATAAAAACTAAGGAAACGTAACTCCCACACTTCAATCGTTTTCAATTTGGTTCCTTTTCGCACACTAAAACAGCAACGAAACACTACACTCATGACTCAAATTTACGAAATAAAGCCGTTGACATTAATTGTCTTTATTATTTACACAAAATTGTGTACCGAATACATGCATAATTAATAGGTAGGTATTCGGGTCACATTTTATAGACTCGTGGACAAATTTTTTGACACAGTTACTCTTCTTTACTTTTTAGGGTTCCGTACCCAAAGGGTTAAAACGGGACCCTATTCATGAGACTTCGATATGCCTGTCTGTCCGTCTGTCTGTCTCGAGGCTGTATCTTAAGTACCGCTACAGCTAGAGTTCTAAAATTTTACAGATTGTGTATATCTGTTGAAGCTATAAATACCAAAAACTAAATTAAATTAATATTATTTAAAGAGAGCTCCCATACAACAAACATGTTTTTTTGGCCTTTTTTGATCGATATCAATAATGGCATCAGGTAGGAACTTGATATTTTCACAAAAGCCTTAATTATATATCTACTTCAATATTTAAGAATAATATTAAAAAAAAATTAAAAAAAATACGGGAGTCTCCCATACAAAAACACAATTTTTGGTCTAAGTTTGCTCTATAACGGTACGGAACCTTTCGTGCGCGTGTCCAAGTCACACTTAGCCGATTTTTTTATTATTATTCGTAGTTTCCGTCTCATATACAGTTACATCAGGTAGTTCCTATTTCAACTATCGACACAAATGTTTGAGTAATAAAACATTTATTTCCAATATATTTTAGAAAATAAGTTCCCTGAGATCGCGCTTACAAATCCTCAAGTATACAACAAATATAATATGTGTGTGAAAACGGCCCGCAAATGTTTGTTGAATTTTTTTTTGCTTATCGGGTAGCTCCGTGGCCTAGGATCCCACCATAGAAGAACCTTCACCGAGCTGGTTATTGGATGAAAAGTATTTTATATTCAATTAAAAACAAAAAAAAAACATTTCGCTGGTTTGGTTAATAGACAATTTTCATACCAATCAAAAATATGGAGCCCGTATTTTTTATTTTTTTATTCTGTACTTACTGAAATTTTTTAGGCAAATTTTTTACCTGTAATAAATTTATTGACATACGTTATTATGTATAAAATACGTTTTATTTATTATCCAGCTCAGTGAAGGTTCTTCTATGGTGGGATCCTAGGCCATAATCTATTTTTATTACCTGACATAACGTTGTTGCGGACCAAACAGTGCACAAACCTGAATCGCGCTATCGAAGATTTTCCTTCCCAAGCCTATTCAAGTCATATTACCCCAATGTCTGTTATATTCGCAAAACAAAATTTCTGTTGCATTTTTAATACTCTTCATCTTAATTAAATAAACGGTATAAATCTTTATCAGATATTTTCACATTATGAAACATACAAAATTAATTAGCTTGAAAGTAATCCATTGTTGCAATTATTGCAAAAACAGATGTCAAAATTGCATTTTCCGGGATATGTAAAAGTATCCTATGGCATCCATTACACGCTCATGCAAGCGACAGTCAATTCCGTCAATCATGAATTATGTTTGACTGATGGTGACTGATGGACTGACAAATTTTCGTCAATCAACTTCATGCAACCGTCTGTCACGCTCTTAGACGGTAGGTTATCCATCAGTTACAGCTAGCCATGACTGTGGTAAAACTGACAGCGAAACCTACCTTATAAATGTAATGGATGCCTTTGTCTCCACACAAAATTTTAGCAAAATCGGTTCTGTGGTTTGAGCGTGAAGAGACAATGCCCGTTTCATAAAAGGGGCACTTTTCTATAATTTTTAATATCTATCATCTAAAAAAATAAAAAGTTGAAAACAAAAAGACATCCGCCATGCCACATGATGGACTCTAGTCAGTCTATTTATCCCCGTGAAAGATGTATAGATTATTGTATAGGCATCTGTGTTACCAAGTTTATAGTTATAATGTTTTAGCGTGTATACTTCAATAAGTGCGAATTCCAAGTGCGAGTCAGACTCGCACACGAAGGGTTCCGTACTCTTATAGAGCGAAAATAAGGAAAAATTGTGTTTTCCGTATGGAAGCCCCCCTTAATTATTTATTTTATTATTTAATATTAAAGTACACATATAATTGAGGACTTTGTGAAAATTTCAACTATCTATATGTTGCCATTTACATTACAAGCCAAAAGGACCAAAAAAATAACGTTTGTTGCATGGGAGCCCCCCTTAAATGTTAATTTTATTTTGTTTTTAGTATTTTTGTTATGGCGGCACTGGAAATACATAATCTGTAAAAATTTTAGAAGTCTAGCTATAACGGTTTTTGAGTTACAACCTGGAGACAGACAGACAGACGGACAGACATCGAAGTCTCAGTAATAGGGTCCCGTTTTTACCCTTTGGGTACGGAACCCTAAAAATATCTACTGATCTCTACATCAGGTGTAAGCCTGATTTCTTACATGTCCATCCGAAGATCATTTTTACTGTCAGAAAATCAGGTTTTGCCTGCGTGATTCTAACCAAACTCGTATACAATATTATTCGATAATCGAACCCACGACTAGAAGAAACTTATATATAACTAATATTAAAATACTTATATAAAGCATGTTTCTTCTTGCAGCTGTGTCACTGTTGAAATTTGATTTCAATTAAGGAAACCGAAACGCACAAATTTTAATAAAAGGGAAGGGACCAACTTCAATATTTAGAAGTCGAAAGATAAATTGAATTTCATAATACTATATACTTTGGTTATGTAAAAACTTTTTGTATATTGTCGTTCGCTCACATGGACCTACGAAGTTTTACCCAAATATTGATGTTGACTTAGGCCCCAATATCTAGGAGATCGGTTTTTTGACATTTTTGCTACATTTTATATTTAATATTCCGTGTATACTAAGATTGGTGGTGATAAATGAAATCAGTTTTTTTTTTAAGGGCCTGTTTCACCACTTCCTGATAATGTGCCAGATAGGCTATCCA
This sequence comes from Aricia agestis, assembly GCF_905147365.1. NCBI lineage: Eukaryota > Metazoa > Arthropoda > Insecta > Lepidoptera > Lycaenidae > Aricia > Aricia agestis. The sequence goes on along the minus strand of NC_056428.1, from coordinate 20,057,649 downwards.
CGACTTATTTGACAGGTTCTCCATACTCTATCTGTCAAGTTAAGTAGTGGATAGCCTATCCGGCACTTATTAGGAAGTGGTGAAACAGTAGTGGTATTGTCAAAGCTGATTTTGCTGATAGCTTATTGTTTGGTATTAGAGAAATAATTATGTTTATGAAATTACGTGCTCTTAGACGCCAATCCCTATTAGCCAATGCCAATAGGCCAGACTCGCATTAAAATATTTCCATCTGCAACTTCTCTGGTATTGCGAATATGGGTGGCAGCTTACCAATAGATGATCAGTCAGTTCATTTTCGTATCCATCGATTAAAAATTTTAATTTCAGGGTTCCGTACCTACCTAAGGGGTAAAAGCAGGTCACTGAGACTTTGTTGTATGTCCGTCTGTCCATCACCCGATAGACATTAGAAATTTTCACCAATTCAATTGTATTTATGTTGCCTTTTTGAAAAAGAAATACAAAAACAAAATCAAACTTATAACACCCCTCTTTTTTGTCGGGGATTAATAAAAAAAATATTTCAGGAAACTTCCATACACAATCGCACACTCTCATTCAGACTCGCACTTGGCCGATTTTTTTCATTCACCTCGCTGGCGTGTGTCTAAAAATTACCTTTGGAAAAGAAAACCTTTGTCTGCCCTTCGGCGTAATTGAAAGAGCCAATCGTTGGCTTTGTGACTTGATGAATGAATGCAGTATGCGCAAACAACCCTTGACTGTACGCATAAGTGTACTGAGTCGTAGAATGGATTAGTAAATCCATACTTATGTTATAAATGCGAATGTATTTGTTTTTTACTTTTTAATTTTTAAGGACGCTATCACATTTTTCACAATTTATATCAGCGATTTTCCGGTACCATTTTGAAAAATTAGGAGTCAAACTGCGAGGATATTTTGGTTCTAGTAAATGAAAGATAATATATTCATTTCCACGTCTATACCATAAAAATTTTAAAGCCGCATACAAAATTTTCACATAAAATACGTTTTAACCATCACAATAATCGCAAAATATAAAAAAATGGCGTCTGATTAGGAACAAGTATAGCTAAATACACTGAACTGAGGAAAATAAATATACAAAAATAATTGTTGCTTATTTAGTCCCCTACAGGAATAGCTAAAAAATTTATATAAAAATAAATAACTTTTTCAGTTATAAGAAAAAAAAAACTCAAACTTTTCCAACATATTCGCCATATCAAGAATGCGGCGAGCGTCGTAACCGCCACTGTACAAGGCGCGCTGTTATGAATGTTATTTTAATGTCTTTAACGTCGATATTCGTACTGACAGAAATCCGACCTGCTATTTTTTTTGTTATAGCGTCTTAACGGCTAAAATGATTTAGATAAAATATTTTATCTAGCGCAAAAAATGCATACTAATATTATAAATGCGAAAGTGTCTCTGTTACGCCCAAACCGCTGAGCCGATTTAGCTGAAATTTGGTATGGAGATTTCGAAAAAACATTTTCCCCCACGATAAACAAATTTTGACGCAACGGAGTTGCTACCAGTTTTTGGTAAAGTCTCCTTCCCTTCATACCAATTTTCACAAGAAATTTTCCGGAATATTAATTATACGGTTTATTATTTCCTTCTGGTACTTGGAGCCAGACTGACGCCTTGTGAAGCGTCTATACTCTAATTTTTAATCCCCGACAAAAAAGAGGGGTGTTTTAAGCTTGCCGTGTCTGTCTGTCGGTCTGTCTGTCTGTCTGTCTGTCTGTCTGTCTGTCTGTGGCATCGTAGCATCCAAACAGGTGGGACTGATTTTGATCTGTTTTTTTTTGTTTGAAAGCTAACTCAATGGAAAGTGTTCTTAGCTATAGTTCATCATCATTAGCCTGCTCCGTGCTGAAAAATCGCGGTTCATCTGGTTCGTGATAGGCCGATTAGCAACTTGCAGTCATTTGATGGGCTTTATATTTTACATTCTAGTTCGTGACATTTATGAATATTTACACATTAGTGGAAAGTTGACCTGGTGCTGCAGCATCACCTGGTAATCAATAGGATACCCAACTCCTCACCAACTTAGAGCAATAGTCTCATGTTTGGGCTCATTTTAATTGCGACAACTAGTAAGACGTAGATAAACAGTAAATTTTTGCATGCTGCTGCTGCAGCATCACCTGGATTCTATAGGAGCCGAGCTCCATATGAACCCAAAGGGGAGGTTTTAAGTTTGGACTCATATTGACAGCCTCATCCAAAAGGACATTCCTAAATGGTATTCATTGGGATATAATAATATGATCCTGTTGATAGGAATTATTTTGCATTATAACCAACACAACTTTAAAAAGCATGAAATAAAATTAAATTAGGAAATCTTTTTTAGAAGTCAGTTAAAAATACTTTTTACTATCTAAAATATACAGATATATTATATATACAAACATAATTAGGAAATTAAAAAAAAAATCCCGCCAAACAACTTTAAAAAGTAATAAAATAATATATTTTACTGACTTTAAGTTTAAATAATTCCTAAGTGTAAAGAGATATTTTAGTCCATAATAAGTGTGTTTACACCCAACAAAATCATGCAGCTTAGGCGTAAAGGTGGAATTACTAGATGGACCAACTGTCTTCAAAAATACATTATGATGATGGTGATATCACAGAGTGATTTTCAGTAGCAATAATTAGAACATTTATCATACTCCGTTGTCCTGGTCACTTCTTTTTCGTTTTTCCGCCGCGTTGTTCTGTTTTTGCGCGCAGCTAATGGCATACATCTGTTTTCATTGGCCTGACGTTTTGAAGTAAGGCGAGAAGTTTTAGAGCACTTTTATAAATCATGCTCCGCAAACAATGAGATTTCCGTGTATGTATGACAGTAGGGTCGAGTGAATATACTATCAGAGTCGATTAATAGGCACTTAGCGGACCTACGTAATTTAATCGCGTTATGTGTTATCGATATCGATTTGTGACTAACATTGGATCTGTATAACTCAACCAAATAACGTAGGTCTGCATCTGCCTTTGAATCATTTTTTTAATGGTGCATTATTTCTGCTTTAGTCAATACTAGATGACGAGCGCAAACCGTTGCGCTAAAATTCGTTTATCGCGAAGGAACCGTACATTTTTCTGGGATTCAAAATGTCTTCATACCAAATTTCAGAAAAATCGATGTAGCGGCGTGAAGATGTATCAGACAGACAGACGGACAGACAGACAGACAGACACGATTTTGTATTTATAATATCAAAATGATAGTATAGAAGTATGAATTCCTTCTTATTGGATAACTAGCGACCCGCCCCGGCGTCGCACGGGTATAAATTATATATAATACACGGCCACTGAAAAAATTATTAGAATCGATAGGCTATGATCCTTCACGTGGTCTACATAACATAAAAATTGCTGCAGTAGTGCGCGAGATAAGCCCTCTCAAATAATTTCCCCCGTTTTTTCCACATTCTCCTATTAGCCTTAGCGTGATAAAATATAGCCTATAGCCTTCCGCAATAAATAGGCTAACACTGAAATATTTTTTGAATCGGACCAGTACTTCCTGAGATTAGCGCGTTCAAGTTAGCCCTTTCAAATAATTTTCCCCATTTCTTCCACATTTTTCTCTTTTCTCTATTTCTTCGCTTCTATTAGTCTTAGCGTGATAAAATATAGCCTATAACCTTCTATATAAGAGCTATCTAACACTGAAAGAATCATCAAAATCCGTTGCGTAGTTTTAAGGATTAAAGGGAACAAAGGGACATGAGGGAAAAAAGCGACTTTGTTTTATAATAAGTATCGAAGTCTAATTGCAATTATTGACGTATGACGTATATGAAAATCCCATTTTGGTGTTTAGCAGCATCCTCACAGTATTTAGTTTCATGCTGTAAGTGCTGACGTGCTAATGTTGGATTAAATTAGCAATTCGGAGCTATGACCTACATCCTGTCTGCCTGAACATAATATTTTTCTTATAAAGTATTTTCAGATAGAATCAAATAGAAACTTTCCTAAAAACTTTCAATTTCATAATATTATTATAGTAGTTGTGAACTTTCATACTTCTCTTTCTCTTGATTGTCGTATACTTCTACAGGGCGTTCCATAACTAAGTGATAATACTTTAGGGTATGTATGTATCTCTTAATTAGTTCACTGTGAAAGTAATAGCGCTGAAAGAGCTTTCAACTCTTTTAGGGGGAAAATCCATGATACTCGGGCGGTTCCCCATACAAATTACGAAACAAATTTGCTTTTTCAGCACTGCTACTTTCACAGTGAACTCTATACTTGGGACAGATACACACCCTAAAGTATTATTACTTACTTTTGTTACACGCTGTATAACTTTTTTACTTATTTATCTCGACGGCTCAAACTTATAGCTTGAAAACAAAAGAGGTGCTTAGGCGTTGTCACGTTCCCCAGAATATGTCAATATTATTCCGGACACGTGAGTACCGTATTTTAGAGTTCCGCAATTTGACAATTTAACAAATAACACTATAAATCTCTAACGTAACACACGGAAGACGAAATCGGCGGGTATTGTTCGGATTTCTTTGCCAAGTGTATTTTATTTTAGATTAAATTTCCTCCCGGCCTTACGATTCTTCGAATTCCTGGGTGTGTAATTATTTTGAGGATGTGAGTTTTGTATAGTTTTATACAATGACTATTGTATAAATATAGCAGTAATGTGTTTAACGTTTGAAGCTTTATACGCGTGCAATGTACTACATCGTCATAATATTATTTCAAGTTATTAAAAATCACTCTAATATTGTGCAGTGTGCAACCGTTTCGAACGGTCTCGTATTGTACTTATTTATTTTGTACTATTCCTTTACGTTATGGTGTACCTATGTCCTATACAATAAACTAAGGTAAGGTAAGAAATAAATAAATGTAATGTGTAGTTTTGAAATTAATTTCAAAAAATTAATCAAAATTTGCTAAGCTATTTGTTAAATTAATATAAAATATTTTGTGTTAGCATAAGTGTGAAGCCAAGCGAGCGTAATTTGTGAGTTGTGAGTCGCCGAATTTCGGTCGCGTTAATATCTTTTCATACAAATCATGACTCACAAAATTACGCTCGTCTGAATCAAATAGGACATTTGTATGAAACTTAATCTACATTCAGTTTCATACAAAAATCCTGTTCAAAATTTCAGAATTTCTGCCCGCCGAAATTCTGCGACTCACAACGCACAAATTACGCTCGTTTGGCCTCACCCTTAGTACACATGTAACAAATTGACGTTACGAAACTTATATGTCCGAAACCCACGCATATAAGGAAAACTTACGCTTGGTTTTTCAACTAGTATTTCAGCTCAGCACAATCGCTCAGTTACTGGTCGTAAAGAGACTCCATGCTCAACACTCCGGGGTCCACTTAGAATATTTGGAAGCAAACTTGACACTCTATTTTATAAATCTCGAAATAAAGTTTGATTAAAAATATTCGGCTGCTTCTTGGCGTTACATTGTTACATTTTCTAGTAGCACTAGCAAGACATCCATGATACTTCACCTGCTTCTAACAGAGATAGAAAGGATTTTGATACTTTGAATAGTCCTAAAATATGGACTGTTTTATTTGTATACTCTTAAATTATATAACTATTAACCTATCAATATACAAACAATCAGCTTGTTAGGGTTGCGTTTTAGGGTTCAGTAGTCAAAAGTTTTGTTTTGTTGTTTACAGAACCCTATAACGGAACCCTAACGAACCGATTTTAACGAGTTAACGACTCACTTAATAATATGCATATCATCAAAATAGGATACTTCAGTCATATTTTGTTTGTCTGTGTGCTTTTGTTTGTCGCCATAATCATAATCACGTGAATTTTAGTGACTTTAGTCTAAACTCTAAAATCACTCAGGATAGCATAATACTTATAAATCGCATAAAAAACATAACTCATCTAAACACAAATCTGACCTCAATCGGCAAAGAAACGATGATTATGATTGAGAACAAAAGCTCGGTGAATTTAATTCGGCAAAAGTTAATCTCCAGAGGAACATCCAGCTAGGAAATGAATCTTTTAAAATCGTAACCTGGTCGACGCCTTAAATCACGGAGGATTTTTGGATAACTTACAGCCTCCTAGGACCAATTCTAATCGTGGGCTTACATTTTATTCGAGTCGGCGAAGTCTAATAAATTGGATGTATTAGGAATAGATGTTGTCTCCGGAAATGTCATGGCAACACCATACTTTGTATCTGGGAGCACGGCAGTGCTCCAGCCAAGCTTTTTAGCAGGCACGGCCGTAGCATACTTTTCTCGAAGCGGTTCGCGGCTTTTTCACACTCCCTTTATCTTCGAAGTTAACAAAGCTAGGGATTTAGAATTTCGGTGACTAGGAGCAAGTATTAAAACTAGCTTAACCTCTAAATTACATAACATTTCGATAAATAGTTTAATAGTTACGGATGATCAAAGTTACTACATTTTGTCACTCACTAACTGACAAATCATCAAAATTCAAAGGTACTTCTAGCTGACTTAGAACCTAGAAATTTGGCAACAAGGTAGGTCGCTATCCACAATGAAAGGAAAAATTATGAAACTGGCCAAGTGCAAGTCGGACTGGCGTACATAAAGTTCCGTACCGTAAATTTGTATTTGTAATAATAAATTTATTTAATTTTTATTATTAATTAATAAAAAGTTTTAACGTGACCTGAAAAGAAAAGAAACCTTAAAAAAGAAATGAAATCCCGACAAAACAATAAATGTAAAATTGAGCCAAGCAAAATATTGCATAGCCATGCAATATATCTATCGTAAAAAGTTTTCAGATCACATTCAAGCCGAGCCTTCAACTCATTTTGTAATTTAAATCCACATTCAGTGAATTTATCAATAGTTTTCTTTATTTTATAATTATTATAGTGGCTTGGCAATGAGCACTAGAGAAATAATCAGCGACTGATTGGATTTATTGGGTACCATCGTCCACATGCGTCGTTACATACTAAATAAAAAACACTTTACGCGCCTTGCCGTTTGTGTAAGTATGAACTACCCCAGATATGAAGTTTTATATTTATTTTTCATGTGCTTATTGCCGAGCCACTATAATAATTATAAAATAAAGAAAACTATTGATAAATTCACTGAATGTTGATTTAAATTACAAAATAAGTTGAGGGCTTGGCTTGAATGTGATCTGAAAACTTTTTACGATAGATATATTACATGGCTATGCAATATTTTGCTTGGCTCCTTTTTACATTTAATGTTTTGTCGGGATCTTATGTTATATCCTTTCTTCGACTTTTTTTTAACGTTTCCGTGGTCTAGTGGTAGAGAGCGCGGCTCTTGACTCGGAGATCGTGGGTTCGATTCCCGCGTTGGAAACATGTTCTTTCCAAGTTTGGTTAGGACAATGCAGGCTGATCACCTGATTGTCTGACAAGTAAGATGATCCATGCGTCGGATGGGCATGTAAAAAGTCGGTCCTGCGCCTAATATCTCGCCGGTCGTGTCGGTCTTCCATCCCACTGGGTTATGAGAGTAAAGGAATAGAGAGTGCTCTTGTGTACTGCGCACACACTTGGGCACTATAAAATTACTCCTGGGTAGCTGGCCTGGTTTCAATGAAACCGGCCACCGTCACCGAAACCGGTGTGGGAGCTATTTCTTCGACTATGCCTTTTCATAACTTTAACGCCTTAGACAAATCTATATTTCTCATTCTACAAAAAATACAGACTGTATACATAATGTGGCATGTACTTAAAAAATAACCCTTCTTTTGGTGCAATGGTGTGAAAGTAATATCACAATTTTTACGATCTTCGTGTTATAGGTAGTAGAAGCCAATTTTAAACACGTTTTCATATGAGCAGCTCCAGATTTCTCTAGAGGCTCTATTCTTGGCTTTTCGATACACTAAATTTAAAATCATTTTATATAGGGCAGTAAAATGAAAGGAATGATCTTTTAAAATAATATTTTTACTACATTGTGATGGAAGGCAATGTAAGTGATTTCATGAAACGAGAATAAGAATATATTGTGTGCTTCTTGGAAAAACGCTATACAATTTTTTTCTGGATTTCGGATATTTTAGATACTCTTTATAATATAGTTGGTTTTTTAGTTTCTGATATCAATTTTGAGGTTCTTATTAGAATTATATTATTATTGTGTAGTACGTACATATTTATGGAATTATAAATAAGTTTTTGTAAAATAATAATTGAGATAAAATTTAGATTATGGTAAGTGAGATAATTTATTTATTACGTCCTTTTTTTTGGGTTGAAGCAAGTTATTTCTAACCTCAAAAAATATTACTGGTTAATGCAGTTTCGACTATTACTGAACTAACTATACTTACTGGGCTTAAAATAACTGCTCAATGAGAAGAGAATGTAGCGAGTTGGAAAGAAATAACGACTAGTGTGACCTGGTTTCAAGAAACGTTTGAGACCTAAACAAAAATCCAAGGTTTCTCGTGTAACTTCATAAGACTCAGTAAGTTCCCGAATAAAAATGTCGAGTGAAAAATCCGAACGGTGCTGTTTTTCTATTTAAGTCCAATTTTTTTTTTTATTAAAGTTATTTACATAACCTGTATTCTTTATTATCTAGTTAAAATTATTGTGAGAAATGAAATTATCATCAATAAGAATTGAGAAGTACAAATAATTTTAAATCTTTTCTAATTATTAACTGTAAAGTTTAAATACAAATTATTGAAATCTATAATATTCAACTTAATGCTCTTTAAGTAAGTAAAACTGATATATTCATTTACTTGTAATTATTGTACTTGTGATTTCGGGAGCCAAAATCTATCTGCCGGGCTTGACATAACCCGACTGAGTTATGGCGCATTTTCACTGGTCGATATGCGGGGTGTTGGAGATTTCTGAAAGGCGTGCCACGATCAATGAAAATGCGCCATTAGTTGTTATAGACTCCCCGTATGCTGATACCGTACGAGTTAACGACTAATGAAAATGCGCCCATGGGTAGCTTCACCACCTGCCTAGTGCCCCTAGACGGTAAATTTTATTGTGCAATGTCATGTATTCTGGAATATTATTGACCGTCTGCAATGCATTGCGAAGATGTAACATATCGCTATAATGCAGCAAAGCTGCATACCTTCGCTTTACGTAATAAACAGTCTTAAAATCAGTTTCATAAATAACACCCCATGGTTGCTAAGTATTCCGAATATTCCAATAAGCTTTACTTTGGAACAAAGGTATTAACAGAAACTATTTTGATGGAGAGATTGCCACTAGAATCAATCTCGGCTTTAACTTTTCTTGCGTCGACACAAATAACTGAAGTCTGAATGTCTAATGAAGTTCCAGAAACCCTCACCTCCTCAATGTACTTTTGTGTAGCGTCAGAAAATATTTTTTACATTCATATTTTTCATAACGAGGTGCGCTTTTTGGAATTTTAATATTGGAGAAATAATAATATCTATGAACGCTTCACACCACGTTGGTCTGGCGCCGTGGTAAGTACCTGAAGGACTTGTGTAACTGGTACCAGACAACTAGAGATGAAAATTCCCCGGAAAGTTTCCATTTCTAAGAAATATTTCCAGAAAACTTCCTGAAAACTTCCAAATTTGGAAGTTTTGAAAACTGTCATTTATCTTATAAAGACAGTTGTGACATTTGTTTTTAAATGCAAATAACACTAAAATTAGGTACTTTTTATAGTATTGATTAAATTGAACATACTTTAGGTATAAAATATGTGATATGAAAGCAGATTTGTCTACTTTATTATTCAGTCGCATGATTTAGATCGTTTTTATAAATATTTATCTAAGATAACATTATTTTCAAACATAATATATTGCTCAGGATTGACTTTGCTTCTTTCTTTCGATTTTTTTTATATTATATTTTTTTTTGAAACATATAAAATTGTATTTTTTTAATAAAAACTAGAATAGTTTTCTAATAGTAAAACAGAAAATAACATTTTTTGAAGTATACGTGTCTCTATTAAGAGTCGAATTAACGGCTAACCTTCTTTCTAAAGTCAATCAGCTGATTTGATCTTACTTATACTTACATAAAAAAATACGTATTGAATTGAGTACCTCATCTGTTTTCGTCTGTAAAAATTACTATTTTATAGAAGAAAAACCAGTTTAAAAAAATCGCGAATGTTTCTGAAAGTTTCCAAAATTTCGGAAATTTTGGAAGTTTTCACGGAAATTTTCCGGTAAACTTCTTGAAACTTTCCAAAGTTTCGGAAACTTTCCGAAATTTTCAACACTACAGACAACGTAAATATATTTTATACTTTTATACTATACATATATTTAAGATTTTTATTAATATGATACACATATTTAATACAAATCCATAATCCAGGAACTGAGAAAAACTTTTTGTTCTGTCGGCGGGATTTGAACCCGCGACCTCCGGCTTGAGCTACCAATTACAGTCCACCAACTGAGCCACAGAAGTCGTCAAATACTAATGGTTTCGCAGAAAAGTGGAGTTTGCGTTGTGCTATGCATAGTGCATAGACGTCATGGGATTTATATTCCGAAAATGGAAAAAACTAATTATAATGTCCACAACTTTATTACGCAGGGTTTGTTTGTGAAAAAAAAATCATTTTTCCGCAAAAAAAAAAAAAAAACATCCTTACCTGGGCCATCTCCGTACCACCATCTAAAGTAGGTACAGTGATTTAAGCGTGAATATACAGACAGAAAAACAGATTTTTAAAGTAACGTAGTAGAAATTATTCTAGTAATCATAATAATATTATTAATCATGATTTTTTTATTACATTAACACACACTGATCTGTATAAGAACTTCGTAGCAGGTCTACGACGTAGACGCCACCGTAGCAGCCGTATCTATACAATGTGTTAGTGTAAACACCATTATCCTTGAAACCATCAAATGAGCCCATCAAAATGAACAACTTTTTCTATGAGAACAATGCTGGGAACTCAAAAAAATGCCGTCTTCATACCCATACGAATCCCCGTATCGGCAATTTGTATCGGTATGAAGTCGGATTTTTTGAGACCCCAGCATTGTTCTCATAGAAAAAGTTGTTCATTTTGACGGGCTCATTTGATTGTTGCAAGGATAACGGTGTTTACACTAACATACTGTATTATAATACGCGAGTGAAAAACTTTGTAACGCTTTTGACGAAAAATGCGGAAACGTAGGTGAATGAAATTTCGCAGAGTTGTAGTTTATATGGAGAAGGAGTGCATTGAGCTAAATATATTGTTTTGAAATTATGCTTTTATTATACATTATTTTAATAAATAAAACATTACACACACTACAACGCGCACACTACCATGTTTAGGCTGACAAGCTATACACTCCAATATCTCTTTTGTTTATGGTTGAAGTCGGTTATCAAATTAGAAATAGGTTGTTATTTTTTTTATTAATTCTGAAATAGTAATTACTTTAAACGGGGAGCCAAAAGAAGAAGATAATTAAATTTAAGGTCGAATTTTGAACATCGGGTGACCTCTAGTTATTATTATTTTATATTATTTACTAACGATTCCCTTCCATCTATATTACGCGTAATCAGGGCGCACGAAGTGAGAAATGTATAAAAACCTAATTATAAACAGTAAAACCTTTAATGAACAAAAACTATTTCAATATGTTCCGAACTCCAAAAATAAATATGTATTATGAAAAAAGTTTTGTATACGCGTTTGTAGCTGGAACTGTGATGGTTTCAAAAATCCAATATCGAATGAAGAGGCTTCAGAGGTATTGAATTAGTTAGAGGCTTTCACAATAAGTGAGCTAAAAAAATGCACTACAGTCCTCGGGGCACGTACCAAATATTTTATAACGTTAGTTACGGATTTTTGTTTAAGGTTCCCTTGTATTGATCTCTTCGTGTACAAATATACTATTTTTACAACAGAATTAATTGTATATTTTTTTTAAAGTTCCCTTGTATTGACATCTTCGTGTACAAATATACACGATAACTAACAGTAAAAAAATGAGGTTTTTACGCATTCATTTATGCAAAATAATCGGTGAAAATAATGTGTTTGTTTGTATGGGAATTATTTATTTTATTTTAATTTTCTTATTAAATATTAAAGTACGCAATTTAATTAAAGATTTTGTGAATATTTCAAGTGCCTACCTGTTTCCATTATGGATTATGAGCAAAAAAAGCCAAAAAAAGTCACGTATGTTGTATTGGAGCCTCCCTTATATATTATTTTATTTTGTTTTTAATTAAATTAAAAGCTTTTATTTAACTTGCTCTGTATGAATGTAAGTATGTATGTTCGGGTGAAATCTTGCAACTCAATTTTGAAGTAGATAGATTTAACCGATTAAGCTGAAATTTTGCACACTCGTTAACTTTGGATGACAATGCACGATATGGTATGTGACATTACTCTAAATCCAATATGGTCGACCATCCAAGATGGCGAAATAGTTATTTTCTATGCAGTCCTAGAATATAGATATTAAATGAAAGGGCTTTTTGAGAGAAACTCGAAAATTAATGTAATGTCATTCTACATCCAATATGGCGGCTCATCCAAGACACGGGAATAGTTATTGTTAATGCACTTCTCCAATATGAGTATCAAATGAAAGGGCTCGTTGAGAGTAACTAGGAAACGAATGTAATGTCGTGTCGTGTCGTGATGTGACGTGATGTGACGTGTCGTATCGTGTCGTGTCGTGTCGTGCCGTGCCGTGCCGTGTCGTGTCGTGTCGTATCGTGTCGTGTCGTGAAGTGCCGCGTCGTGTCGTGTCGTGTCGTGTCAAGTCACGTCGTGTCGTGTCGTATCATTTCGTGTTGTGTCGTGTCGTGTCGTGTTGTGGTTGGGTGTGTTGGGTTGGTTTGTTGGGTGTGCGTGCATGGGTTTTAGAAAATGCCGGATCCGGAGGTTAACTAGGAGTAATTTGGTAATATATTTCTTTTATTTTAATAAAATTAAATACTGACAGATTGTTAAGTCTCGCGACAAGCTTTTATTATCATGCAAATTTGAACGCCTCCGTGGTCTAGTGGTACAGAGCGCGGCTCTTGACTCGGAGGTCGTGGGTTCGATTCCCGCGTTGGAAACATGTTATTTCCAAGTTTGGTTAGGACAATGCAGGCTGATCACCTGATTGTCTGACAAGTAAGATGATCCATGCGTCGGATGGGCATGTAAAAAGTCGGTCCTGCGCCAGATCTCTCGCCAGTCGTGTCGGTCTTCCGTCCCACTGGGTTATGAGAGTAAAGGATTAGAGAGTGCTCTTGTGTACTGCGCACACACTTGGGCACTATAAAATTACTCCTGCGTAGCTGGCCTGGTTTCAATGAAACCGGCCACCGTCACCGAAATCGGTGTGGGAGCTATTATCATGCAAATTGTATAATATATTGAGGTTATAACTTAATAGTTAGAATTTTTAAGGAGAAATTTATTTTCTTCATTTTAGAGTGTTTAAATTAAAGCTTTTCCTCAAAAAGTTTTTTGTTTATAATTTTAGTATTGGTTGTTATAGTGGCAATTTCAGAAGTCTAGCTATGGCGGTTCTTGAAATACAGCTTGGAGACAGACAGACAGACGGACAGACAGACGGACAGACAGACGGACAGACAGACGGACAGACAGAAGGACAGACAGACGGACATACAGACGAACAGACATCGAAGTCTCAGTATGGGTCCCGTTTTAACCTTTGGGTATGGAACCCAAAAAACTGCAATTTTTAAATGTTACTTACCTGGTTTTTGCACTCACGCCTTCAATTATATTTCGATCGTATAAGATATTATGTAAAAAATATTACGTTTTTCTACATCTAAACGAGAAAACAAACTGCTTCAAAGAATTTCACAAGTAGAAGTCTGTATTTGTAATGCATGCGAAGCCATTAATAGCTTCCATAAAGTTTCAAAAATACATATAATTCTAAATTACCTCTAATAATCAATATTAACCAGTAAAATATTTTTTTCTTCATTCTATATTACCTATTTAATTCATGATTCAAAGAAATTAGTCACAAGAATATAGGATGAGTGGGAAGTATCCAATTTTCTCTCCCTAATATTATTATTTTTTATTAGTTAAGTTGTCGAATGTCGATACATTTCTTTTAATTGTTAAGGCTTCTTACACACGAAAGGTACTTGTCGACGACAAATGCCGTTCGCCTGTAAGCGATCTAAGTTTTCTGAGAATATTTAAGTAATATTAAAAAGTCTTTTTTTTTAATTTATTTATTGATTCACCAACAGAATCACATTTAATAAAATATAAAATAATACAACTGAGTTTTTTTTATGGACGAAATATTTTCCAATGAAAGAGGAAATGAAATAATTCTTTCCGGCAATGGGATGAAGTGAAATACTGTGAATGAAAATATGATTATTATTAATTAACAATATTACATATATACATATAGTAGGAGATAAAGAACAATAAAATTGAATATATTCATGGGCGTACCCAGGTTCTGGGCCAGGGGGGGGGGGGGGGGGGGGGGCAATTTATCCAGGTTCTGGTGCCAGGGGGGGGCAAATTACCCAGGTCCTGGGCCAGGGGGGGGGGGGGGGGGGCAAATGAGATTTTTCATTAGCTAGGTGCTTATAAAGAATAAAAAATTCGTAATTTTTAGTTGTAAAAATATTGTATTGCAAACAAATGGCAAAAATTCGTTTTCTTAATTTTTAATTTTTATAGATAAAAGTACTTAGTAGGGACGTCAACATGATCCAGGGGGGAGGGGGGCAGCCCCCTGCCCCCCCTCGGTACGCCCATTAATATATTATAATTTATGTTAATGTTATTCTGTAAATAATAAAAGTGAATTGTACCTACTACCGCATAGTTTTTTTTAATTGTTATTGTTATGACGACGTACGAACAGCTGTAGACTAAACAAAGTAACTCAATCCATTACTTCGTAAAAATTGTTTTTACGAACATAATAAACAAGGCTTACATTATATCAACAAAGTATCATAACTGTTGCCGCTATAACAAGAAATACTAAAAACAAAATAATATTAATATTTGAGGGGGGTCTCATACAAGAAACATGATTTTTTGGCCTTTTTTGCTCCATATCGATAATGGCAACAGGTAGGCACTTCAAATTTTCACATAGGTCTTAATTAGGCCTTAATTATATTATATGTACTTTAATAATGAATAACTAAAATAAAAATTTATGAGGGGCTCCCGTACAAAAACCCCATTTTTGGCCTATCCTCTATAACAGTACGGAACCCATTATGCGCAAGTCCTACTCGCACTTGGCCGATTTTATTATTATTCGTAGGTCACAAGTTATTATGTTATGCGGGCGCGATTCGCGGATGCTACGTGCCGTGAACACGATGCGTACAAAAACGCCGCGAAGCACAAACATGAAGCTGCGAAACCCTCCACACTCGCGGTTTGCGGCCTTCGCGGGCTTTCTGTAGAGCTCCTTATTAGAGTAAAGACAAATTCTTGGTGACATCTGGTTGTAACTATACGTTTTACTAGATGACACCCGTGACTTCGTTGCGTTTAAATTTATTTTCGAGTGAGAAGAGTAATTTTTGCGGGATAAAAAGTATCCCATGTCTATAATTCCCGGGCCTGAATTTCAGAGTTTGCTTTTCAGCAAAATCACATTCGTTTTCGCGCGGGAATCGTACATTTTTCCGAGATAAAAAGTATCCTATGTCCCTTCCCAGGCCTCAAAGTATGCCCATGCCTTTCAGCAAAATCGTGTAAATAGGTAATAGACAGATACGATTTCGCACTTATAATGATATTATTAGTAATTAGTATAGATATTACAGCCAAAACATTACATCGAGGCAAAAATCACGTGAATATTTCAAAGAAATAACAATATTATTATGCAGTTCAGTACCAAGAAGTAGAGTTTATGCTTTTGTTTTAAAACGGTAAATTTTAACCGTAACTTTTAAACTCGAATGAAGATGATAAAAGCTATGAAATTTTCTTCGTCACAAAATTCCATTTCGTTGATATTGCTGACTCTACCACGAATAATTCATGCCTCAGTCCGCGAGGTTCTTGCTCAATTAAGTGTTTCGGCTTTCATTGCGAGAACTCAAGATTACTTTTGAATACGCTTCAAATGTGTGCCAGTTAGTTCTTCACTATCTTGGTTTGTAAGGATAGCGTGTTACAAGTCCATATAAAATTGAGTGTAATAAAAAAATACGTTGGCAATACACTCTACACATGCGATAAAATGTGCAGTTTGAAAAAAAAAAACGGGAAAAACATCATTTTCATACCTTTGACCTTGAATAAAAAAAATTGCACAAGGAGGATCGCCGGGGACTTTTGAGGTTTTATTTATAATGGTATATTTAACGTCTCTACAAATTTTCAGCTCTATGCGAATT
Organism: Aricia agestis; assembly: GCF_905147365.1. Lineage (NCBI taxonomy): Eukaryota > Metazoa > Arthropoda > Insecta > Lepidoptera > Lycaenidae > Aricia > Aricia agestis. The sequence goes on along the minus strand of NC_056428.1, from coordinate 20,041,242 downwards.
ATTCCGAGGTTACGATTTTTTTAATAGACCGGTCTATATTAGGGTACTATCGAGGTTAATTTTATAAGAAAAAACAAAAGGTTCATATTTATATTATGTGTAAATATTATCAACAACTAGGTACAATAATTTATTTATTTATTTCGATTCACCAACAGAAAATCATCTCACACATTCAATAAAATACAAATAATAGTAACTTATAGGTTAAACGACTTCCAATGAAGGTGAAATACAGCATGTAATGGCGACAAAGAAATTAGTGATGAGAATGAGTTGAGATGAAATGAGGTGAGAAACGATTGTTATTTTTTAATGTATAATAACAATATTTAAATAAATTTCTATTTTTTTAAATTGTTTACGAATAATATTATAAAGGTTTGCGGCAATGGCAACAAGCTTCAATATTGCGCAACACAATATTGAGCGATAGCCGATAAGGCGCAAATTCATCAACTAGGCAATACATTACGAGCATTACAGTATTCGCTCGCTATGGACGACATCGTTACTCGGAAGCAAGACAGCACGCAAATAAGACGTGCGAACGAGATACAAAAATTGCCTGGAATTTTCAAGCCCATTGGACATACGTCAATGTCTAAACGTATCTGGAGCAATTAAAAGCAATAACTCCGAAATAATTGCCGCGATTTATTGAAATTGCTCCATATTGCTCCACTTATTGCTCCAGATCGGTCCATTCGTGTCGCCGGGCAATCACTGCCCCGTGTAAGCGCATCTTAAAAATATTAAGTTGTTCTGATTGCTTTTTGTCAACTGACAACTGTGTCTTCACGCAATGGATACTTTTCTGTGGATACTTTGAAAGAATTTAAACTTCGAACAATAAAATGTTGAAGTTACTTACTTCAGCATTTGAAGATTTATATACTTAACAACTAGAGATCGCCCAATGGTCGAAACCTCATTATTATTTTTTAAACATAGGTAATTCCTGCGACAGTCTCAGATTAATAAAGTCAAATGATGACAGACTGGCTGTGTAAATAATTTTCTCAGTATTTACGATTCAATAAAAAAACATATACGTGGGAGAGCCATGCTTCGGCACGAATGGGCCGGCTCCACCGGAGAAATACCACGTTCTCACAGAAAACCGGCGTGAAACAGCGCTTGCGCTGTGTTTCGCCGAATGAGTGAGTTTACCGGAGGCCCAATCCCCTACCCTAATCCCTTCCCTATTCCCTTCCCTTCCCATCCCTACCCTCCCCTATTACTCTATTCCCTCTTAAAAGGCCGAAAACGCACCTGCAGCACTTCTGATGCTGCGAGTTTCGATTTGCTCGTTTGCTCCCTTATTAAAATATAAAAAGAAAAAAAAACGAAATCTATTTTCAATTTGACAACAGACTTCAACCAAAGCATATTTTCAAAATAATATTAGCTCGATGCACTCCTTCACCATAATATAAACTACTAGCTGTTGCCCGCGACTTCGTCCGCGTGGACTTCAGCTTATAGCGCGCGAAGTCAACAAAATTGGTGTCAAAAGCTTTGATAAAAAAAAACCCTGGTACCCCTTAAATCAAAACAGCTGTGCAATGTGCATATAATATTTCAATTTTTTTAATAAAACTTTATATTTTATGCCAAATTGTTAAGCCTATTTAGCCCCCCAATTATACAACTTTACCCATAAACTATATTTTATCATTGATAGGTTTAAGGTTACGTCACTGCATGGATAAAGTACTGATTTTTTAAATAACGTAAAATAGAAATAACAATTGAAAAAAAATCGAAAACCGAAGTAAGATAATACCACCTCTTATAGAAAGACTTTTGGGCAAGCGTTAGCGCGATGTAGGGGACGCACGGCGTTTACAACAAATTTACGCATTTTCACCCCCTTACAACGCTTTTTTCCAGTAAAAAAGTAGCCTATGTCCTTTCTCAGGCTTTAGACTATCTGTATACAAAATTTCATTACAATCGGTTCGGTAGTTTTGGCGTGAAAGCGAGACAGACAGACAGGCAGACAGAGATACTTTCGCATTTATAATATTAAATAAATAAAAATAAATAAAATAAAAATTGTTTTATTTCTGAATAAATTTGAATCAAATATTTTCAGAATGTTGAACTACATGTTGCCTACCACCGGTTCGGGAACTAACCCGGCGAGAAGAACCGGCGTAAGAAACTCGCACGGGGCCACTTTTTAGTAAAAAAGTGGAAAATTTGTCTTTTAAAAAAATAAAATTTACAATGTAAATAACTTAATCTATACAATATGAATACACAATTGTAAGTCACATATAATAAATGTAGAAGCAGCCTTGCAAGCAGCCATCCTACTCCCAAGATGTGCTATCGTTTAGGAAATTTTTGACCGTATAGTAGGCTTTGGCACACAAACGTTCTTTAATTACTTTTTTAAATTTATTAATTGATAGATTTTGAACGTTTTCCGGAATTTTATTGTAAAGGCGTATACATTGACCTTTAAAAGATTTACTTATTTTGCTAAGTCTGATCACTGGTATTTCCAGCTTGTGCCTATTTCTAGTGTTTCTACCGTGACTATCACTTTTAGTTTTAAATTTAGTTAAATTCTTTCTAACATACAATACATTATCCAAAATGTATTGAGAAGCAACAGTTAGAATACCAATTTCTTTAAACTTTTCTCTCAGAGATTCAAAAGCTGACATTTTATAAATTGAGCGTATAGCTCGCTTCTGCAGCACAAAAATTGTATTGATGTCGGCAGCGTTTCCCCATAAAAGGATACCATAAGACATTAGTATAGATAACTGTGCGAAATTTCATGCACCTACGTTTCCCCATTTTTCGTAAAAATGGTTACAAAGTTTTTCGCTCGCGTATTAATATTATGATAAAATAAATTTAATTAAAATCTTTTTATACAGTTTAATACGATATCATATTTTTATTATCTTTTATGTTTAAATGCTATTTTTCATAATAATGTGCACAAGTAATGTTGTTAAGCGGCCAATAAAGAGGAAAACGGTTAGGTATAAGTATTAAAGCGCACTGCGCACATAATAAAAATTGCTTAACGACTGATAATCAAAATAAAACATAAAGGCACTTAGGTACTTCTAAGTTACTAAAATTGACTGTGACTAAAACTTACCCAGTTTTATTTTGCCTTTGTCATGAAAAGCAGCTGTTTTCACTGTTATAGTGGAATAATATTTTAAATTTATTGTTAGTTTAAAACACTTTCAAAGTTCATAATACATGGCGCTGTCCGAACATCTTTAGATAGCCTGACTTTCGTAGTTTACTGTACATTCGAGGCTCTTGTACAACAAAATGGTCCTTATGTTATTGAGAATAGGTTCAATAGAGGGTAAAATTACTGTGAACCGACTGAACAAAGTGTAGCAATTAAGCGAAGATGGATTTAACATGAAATTCTATTCACCAAGGGTACAAGGTAGTGCCTAAACGTGTTAGCAGATATTATATTGATCGATTGTTGGCTAAATCACTTAGCGTTTGAACATAGTCGTTCTCTTTAATTGCATTACAGCAAACACTTTGGCGCCATATTAAAGAAAATGCATCAAATACCTCAAATTTCAACAATAAATATTCTTAAGAGGTACAAATTATATTTTAATAAAAAGTGAATATAACTATCACTAAAAACGGACTAGATTAATCAGAAAACGATAGCGCAAGATTTTATTAAATTGTAGAATTATCACATTCAAGTTCGTACAACATAAAATAAAATTTCCTTTCGCCAAAATAATATGACTATCTATGGCCCATCTATTCAAACTAGAGATCGCCCAATTTGACCTTAGTTTCAACGACATATTTAGGACTACTTATACCTATATTTTGTAAAAAATATTAACTTTTTCATATTTTTTTCAACTCCTGTCTCTGGGACTAAACTGATCTCAGACTGGCCGTGTAAGCATTGTCTAATAGTACCTTAGATTCAATAAAAAAAAAAAACTATAATCCATTTTCAATTTGTCAACTTGCTGTCAACAGAGTTCAACCAGAGAATAAACAAAAGAGTATAATTCGTATGTATAGGCTTGTCACTCAAAAATCTGTCATTTCTCATGTAGGTGTGTTGTAGTGTGAGTAATATTTTATTTGTTAAAAAATGCATATTTGTCAAAAGCATAATTTCAAAATTATATTAGTTCGATGCACTCCTTCACCATATAAACTATAACTGTGCAAAATTTCATGCACCTACCCATTTTTCGTAAAAAGGGTTACAAAGTTTTTCGTTCGCGTATTAATATTATGATTTATTATTTTTAACCTACGAATAATAAAAACAAATAAAGAGTAACTGTGTCTGTTTAGAACCTTTTTACTGAAGGTCAGACTGGTTCTAAATATTAAAAATAAAGGATGATGACGTTTCGCCCAGTCGATTTGTATTGTCACTTTTTTAAGAAATTATTCATAACTAGCTGTCCCGGTAAACTTCGTCTCACTTTAAAACCTTTCTTGGACTTCTACGAATATTTTGAGACTAAAATCAGCCCAATCTGTTTAGCTGTTTTCGAGTTTTAGCGCGACTATTACATTTGAAAATCCATTTTTATAAATAAGACTAGCTGTCCCGGTGAACTTCGTGTCACTTTAAAACATTCCCTGGACTTCAACGAATATTTTAAGACTAAAATAAACCCAATCCGTTCAGCCGTTTTCGAGTTTTAGCGCGACTAACACATCTGAAAATCCATTTTTATATATAAGAAGACTAGCTGTCCCGGTGAACTTCGTGTCACTTTAAATCCTTCCCTGGACCTCTACGAATATTTTGATAATATTTACACAAAATTATGTACCGAATACATTCATATTTTATGCATGTATTCGGTACATAATTTTGTGTAAATATTAGTTATTACACAATAATACACAATTAGTTGTCAATTAATGTCAACGGCTTTATTTAGTAAATTTGAGTGTTACTGTTTCGTTGCTGTTGCCATATTTAAGTGTGCGAAATAGAATCAAATTCAAAACGGTTGATGTCCATACATCAACCGTTTTGAATTTGATTCTATTTCGCACACTTAAATATGTTAAGTTTCCTTAGATTTTATTATTCGTAGTTTTTAACCGTTAAATGTGGGTGCATTGAACCAACTCATATTTAATTTGTAATCTGTAACGCATGCCAATACGAACACTCACTCATTTACTTACAGGTTGAGGTTTAATTCGCGGAATATTGCTAAAAATAATAATAAACTTGTAATATTTCAACGAATCTAAAATATAAAAATCCAAATTCTTCAAACGCGAGATAAGCCTGATACGGTGTAACACGATAACGCCGAATGGGCACTTGGACCGAAGACGTCGCAAACTTTTATGTTGTGAAACTACGCTGGACTCGACATTTATTACTTTTACACTTTACGACCACGCCAGATCTATTTAAATCATTGGTGAAACTCTATATTAAAATTGTTACATACAAAATCGTCCATGGTAATTAATAGTAGTCCTTCCATTCGCACTAATGGAAGTTCATTCAATGTGTTCCAATAAGACTTTTCCGACCACGCCAGATCTATTTAAATCATCGTTGTAACAATTAAATTTTTTACGCATGAAATCGTCCCTGGTCTATAATTGGACCTTTGATTCGCAATAGGGTGTAGGTCCAATTAGGGTGTACCAACAATAATTTTGTCTAGTTAACCCTAGATACCTGTAATAACATAATTTTATATTATTATGTTTGTGAATTTACTAATTCTAATTTTCGCAAATATAACATAACTTAATAACAATCACAGATTTCAGGCATCGTTTAGTCCTATTCTCGAGATGCGTTTTTTTTCCAAAATCCTCCAAAACGACTGTTAAATTCAGATAAAATTTTGTTTGCTCATCGAGTAGATGTGTTAATCAGTCAACGCTTATTTTTCATACCGGATATTATATATAATAATACTAGATAACGCCCGCAACTCCGTTGCGCCAAAATTAGTTTATCGCGCGGGAACCGTACATTTTTTCGGAAAAAGTATCCTATGTCTTTTCCCGAGACTCAAAGTATCTATGTACCAAATTTCAGCCCAATCGGTTCAGGCGTGAAGAGGTAACAGACAGACAGACACACTTTCGCATTTTTAATATAAGTATGGAAGTATGGATATTTTTATATCAATACAACGTTTATAATGTCAGCTAGCAAGTCTATAATATTAAATTTTATTTAGGATCGAACTTTTTATTTAACTAATATTTGTACATTTTCGTTACAAAAACGAAATTCACCTGTAGTTAGTAACAAGTGGAGGCCATAGAAAACATCGTGACGCTTGCCGGCCCCGCAATCAAGCCTTTGTCCTTTAATCAAAACATTTCACGAAAATTCAGGTCTTATAGACCCCGAACGTTATTAGTATTGATATTTTGTACACGAGCGTCTTAGGGTTAATCATTATAATAATAGTCTTATATTAAGTCAAGAAATTATATTAATAACACAATAAGCTCAATTTAATTTTATGAGCAGTCTTTGTTTTATGGCAATGATAGACGCGCATGGGAAACAAATAATTTTCAAAATACGTTATCGTATTTTAGAATTTTTTAAATTTAAAAAAACTATTAGTATTACTCAGGGTTTTTCGGCTTCTTTATGTTTTGATATAAATAGGAATATTTTAAAACATATCTATGCCACTTTACTATAGCAATTATGTAACAATTCCAGCGATTCAAAGGCGAAGAAAAAGATCTTAATTTTCTCTTAGGTCCAATGTGATTAGCATTTTTCTCACTTGGAGCCATCTTTGTTTCTGTTCTTTCCCTAAGTAGCGATCAGAATCAAACTCGAACAAATTTGCAATTGTAATATCTTTTTATTTCCCCTTTGACTCAAAGCTTTAAAGCAATGTCAATTGCTTAAAGATATTAAAATTCATGCTAAGATTTTGGGAGACTTATCTGTTACACCTTACCAAGTAATTTACTGAGGAGTAATTCTTCTCTTATTGTTATAAAGAGGAAACTTTTGTGTAGGTACATATTGTTTCATAATATGATTCTTTACTGCCTATAGATGCAGTTGATTACTTTTTATCGCAAAATATATGGCTCCCTCTAGATTATGTGAAAATTAGATTTTATTATTAGCAAAATATGCAAAATTTGCTAAAATCGTACTTACTCGAAAAAATGCTGCTCAGATTCTTATTTTTACTGTGTACATAAATGTGTAATTTTATTACTTGGGATAATTTTAGTGATAATAATTTTATAGCTACAGAAGTTGAGAAAAGCTAATACCTAGTTACATTTATTTTCAAAATAAAAACAGTGTCACAGTTAATAGAATCAAGCGTATTTGCGGAAATTCATAGCTCAAGTATATTATTATCTATCTATACATATTATAAAACAAAGTCGCTTTTTTTTCCTCATGTCCGTTTGTTCCCTTTAATCTTTAAAACTACGCAACGGATTTTGATGCAGTTTTCTTTAATAGATATAGTTATTGAAGAGGAAGGCTATAGGTATAATAACATTCATTAAATAGTGGAGAAATACTGTTATTGTTGGGGTTTCTAACGTGATGTCGTAAATAATTTCATTTTTTTCCCCTTACATTGCAAACGCAGGCTGAACCCTACGAGATTTATCAAAATAATGTACCAAGTATTGTACACATTGAAAAGGTCTACAGAAAACTCCGTGATGGTATATTATGTCTATCTCTTATGGATATCCCACAGTAACATTTTTTGTCATTTTCTTTTTACGACAAATAATGGCTAATTTTCAAAGCAATTTTAATAAATACAGCATCAATCCTTATCCAAATAAATAACTTAATTTATACATTGTTGATTTATGTAGGTCTGTATGTCCCTTTACAGCATAATATATGATTTAAATGAATATTTTCGAAGGTATTACAGATTTAAAAATTGCGGGAAGTAGCTTTTGCGGCGGTACCGACCAATGCGGGCCACGCGTATTAAGAATGAATACAATTCAAAACTGCTGAATCGATTTTAATCATTTTTTCAGTGGCTATATTATATTTTATACCCGATGAAAAGCCGGGCTGGTCGCTAGTAAGTAATATTGCTAATATTCGCGGCATACTGCTAAAAATAATAATTTATTACATTTTAAAATAGTATCACACTCAAGTGTTGAAAAATTTGTCTTAGGACTATTATAAAAGTTATTACAAAACCAATAGCTACTTATTTATTTTCAACTAACATACTAAGTACCAAAAAAGATAGCCAAATAAAGAAAGTAACCGTATATGAAAATAATTTGATATTTGTACATTACAAATCTAAGGAAAAAACGCATCAAAAACTTTGAATAACTTATTGAAAAAGGAGCACAAATGTTATTAACAATGGGTACAGGGTATACACAATACACTGTGTATAGTGTGTACATTTTTGCAGCTTAGTAGGTTAATTACTAAGTCTTTTTATCACGAGTTTTTCATTAAATATTGTATATTACTTACATAATAATTTTAGAAACTTAAAAAAAATATTATATTATTCCTATATTACTAGTTACACGTACAATACAATACAATACAATGTTTCCACAAATAGAAGTCTAAACATTAACAACATTGCTTTACATTTAGGTAGACAAAAGTATTTGGCAATGATACAATAGTACACGTTACAAAAGCAATACCAATGATAATACCTCTACAGTGAATTCTAGAGGTATAATAAGGGTCACATACATACCTTAAAGTGTTATAACTTAGCTTTGTTACACCCTGTATAATGTATATAAAACAATAAAATAATAACGGAAATGATCAATGCTACGAGCGTACCTCGAGAAATAAGGAATGTTAAGACCTCTCTCAACAGTGCGAGGTATTTTCCGATATGCATACCCCCATCCCCTTCTCAGACCAGGACTTACTCGGAAAAAACATCTCATTAAAATAAAATATTATAGGAAAAACATCTAATTATTGGTACTTAAAGAGTTCATAATACAGGCATTACTATAATATAATTATTAATTACTATTACTCGATGACACCCTCAACTCCTTTGTGCCAAAATTCGAATGAATTGTACTTTTTTCCGGGGTAAAGAGTATCCCGGGACTCAAAGTATCTTCATAAAAAAATTCCAGCTAAATAGATTCCGCAGTTTGGGCGTGAAGAGTTTACAGACCTTTCGCATTTATTATGTATACTTCCATACTTAATATGTGTGTCTGTCTGTCTGTTACCTTCTCACGCCCAGACCACTGAATGGAATTTGCTAGACATGGAGATACTTTGAGCCTCGGGAAAGGGCAATGAATACTTTTTATCCCGGAAAAATGTACGGTTCCCGCGCGATAAACGAGTTTTGGCGCAACGGAGTTGCGGGCATCATCTAGTTTTAACACGATTAGTATTATAGATTTTCAATCATAAAATTTTCAAACACAAATCTATAGTACTGCTAATTATTGTGTTTTCGATGCAACCTTCTGACTATTTACGAGTAGTATTTGCTGCTGATATTTTTCTGTTTGATTGAAGTTTTAAACAGTAAAACCGGACGTAATCCTTACAAAACCAGTGGGCTAATATTGTAATTACTTGAATTATAATATATTATATTATAATATAATAATTATTGGTAAATTAATTCCACCAGTAATGAAATCTCAATTACAGAGGATTTATCGATAATTATTATATAAAACTTGAATAAAATAAGCGTAATCATTAATAGTTATAAGTATAATTATATTAAATAAAGTAATATTGTATGTATCAACCTAACGGAAACGTGTTTTGATTTATCGTAAAATTCATTTATTTGCATTGAAAAAACTCTGAAATTACTAGGCTCATTTTGATAAAATATAATTATAATGTTGAGCACAAAACTTTTTTGTACTCGAAATATATCACCCTTAAAAAACCAAATATGGGTACTGAATAATGTTAAATAAGTATATTTAATAAATAAACCTCCAAATATATTTCAAGCAACTTCAATTTCAACAAGAAAAAATCTCAAATAACAATAAATCAAAAATAACCAAAATATACCTAGAAGCACATTTTTTAAATATTTGTTACTCAAAAGTATAAAAATACTTTGATTAGAAAATTTAAAACATAAGCCGTTTTTAACCATCAAGCGTTTTACATTTTTCAGTCCATTTCACCTTTAAATGTTTTCTAATATCTCCTTGATTCAGTGTCGAAAGGTTCAGTTGCGAAAAGGATTATTTTTGTTCCGTCGGGGCGAGGGGCGCGTCCCGCCGCTTCGCTCGCTCGCCAGCCATCAGTCGCCCCTAAGTCTCAGGTTTGTACGCATACTCTACGCCGCTGCCACAAATACTATGTGATTGTGACGTGCAAGAAAATGGATGCTAAAATGTTCCTGATCCTGGTGATTTTACTCGCAACCAAATCCACTACGGCCCAGCTGCAACTTGAGAAGATTGCTGTTGGTGAGTGATCTTTACTCAAATGTTTAGGGTTATGGAAATTTTTAGGTTATTAAGATATTCCTAGTGTTTTGATTCTTTCTCGCTTCAACAAGTCAATTTTAATAGTCGCAAAATGCTGGTATCGATTTTCTCTTTCTCTCCGGCCCGCGTTGCCCAGTCTGTCTCTTTCTGGCTTGGGGGGTGAGGGGGTGGTGTTTGCTTTGTTCCGCTGTTTTTTAACTAAACTGGTGTGGATTTTATATTTAATTAAGTTAATTTATGAACATTTATTTAGACGAATACACTTGTTTTTGTGCGTTCTTTTTTAGTTTTTAGACTTTTGTTTTGTAGAGCATTCGTATTGTACAAAATAGAACTGTTTTTATATATTGTCGACACTATTTAAATATATGTTTACAATTACTATTTGAAGCTTCAAAGCGATAAATATTGTCACTTAAACGATCAAATATTCTAAACAATTACTAAGCTATAATGTACCTTCCAATAAATACCTACTCAAAGCGTCTATAACCCTACCCGGTGGAGTGCTTAACGGAAACTCAACTCGGTCGCATTGTACGGACTGGACAATTACGCTCGTGGGTTATAAATTACCCCGTACTTTCTCATATAGGGAGTATGTCTTTTGTTATGTAACATACAACAATATATTGCTCGCTACAGCATTATTTACTGCGTATGGTAACATAAAACAGATATATGATAATTATTACTTTTGCATTACTCCGAGTAAATTTAAATCTGATTCTTTTTGTGTAAAATATAGATCCACGAAAGG